>NC_081297.1:61240364-66240364 GCF_030435805.1 Mustela lutreola
TTCCCAGGCCCCTCTGATCCAGGAGCTCTGCTGTCAGGACCTATCCCTGTTCCCCAAAGCCTGCTGTGATTTGGATGGGCAGCCAGTGATGGGTCATGGAGCTTGGAGGCTGGAGGATGTCCTGAGGCTCCTCCTGCCTCCAGCTCTGATTCACTCATCTGCCTGCAATTGGGAGGAAGCCACTGTGCTTGACTTGTGACAGTTCCAGAAGCTTCGATCCCAGACAGGCACTATCACCCTTATTGTGGGGAGGAAACCGAAGCCCAGCTCTGTTACATGAAACAATCCTGAGCTTTTTAGGTCCCCACTTCAGGTCTGTGACTTCCTTCTCCTCTCTCTGTGTTGGTTTCTCTTCTCTTCATGGATAACCCTTACCCTTTTCCATCTCCCACCATCTTCCCTTCCTCTTCTCTCTCTTGCTATCATTTCCAATTTCTGAGCATCTTAAAGAGTTTCACAGAATGTCCTTTTTTTCTGGGAAGTCTTCTGTGTCATTTGCCCTAGGTGCCTCCTCCAAGGGGAGTCCAATATTCCCCATTCCTTCCTTATAGATGGGCAGGACAGAGGATCATACGCATCAATTTTCTGATGGTCACCTGTCTTACCTGACTCCCCCTTGCCTCCTGCTCCCTCCCTCTCATCCATCCCCAATTCAGGTTTCAGAATTGTTTGTTTGCTTTATAACAGAGGCAAAAAGCCAGAATAAACCCCAGGGAGAAGTCCTCTCCAGTCCCAGCAGGAAGGACTGAGGTTAGATGCCTGGAAGAACTTCCATATAGCCAAAGGGAACAGTCCTGGAAGGAGGCTGTGGATTTGGGGAGGTGTGGGGAAGCCTGGTCTCTATCCAAGTTTATGATCCTTTTCATTTCCCCAGTTCCTCCTCTTCACACATCCCAAGTCCCTATAGGGTGACTCTGCGGGAGGGCCCAGTGGTCATGGCTTCCTTAGGGCCCACTGATGCTGAAGGACAGACGAGGCACCCTCCTGCTGCAGACTCGTCCATTGTTCCTGCTCTGGGACCTGCACTCTCACCGTCCCTGACAGCCATCCCTTATCACAGGGGATCGGCAGGGAGCCATCTTCTCCCTGAAGAGATCTGTGTGTGCATCCTTACATCTGTGGAGCCGGGCTTTGAGAGGCTGTGGTGGGGGTGTGGGCATGCTTGGGGGTTCCCCCTGCCCTTGTCCAGGACCTGCAGAGGTCCTTCTGGGCTCTGCCCTGCCCCTCACCCCCACCCCTGGAGTCAGCTGGTAGGTGTGATGAGCTCAGGGCTACAGATTGGGATTCTCTCCAAAGGCGGGGCGCCAGGGGTTGCCTCCACTGGGGCTGTGCCCCCCTGATCCCTTGCTCCCTGGCTGGGAAGGCTGGGGCTGCTGCAGGCCGACCTGCCTGTCCTGTCTCCACATGGCCACAAGGGGGCTCCGGGTTCAGGTTTTTCTTTTTTTTTTTTTCCCCATGGAGCGGCAAGGATTCCCAGCAGCCCCAGAACACTGAGCTTTTCTGGAAGTGTTGGCCATCCTCCTGCAAGTGCCGCTTGAAAGGTCTCTGCCAGGCTGGGAGGCCACCAAGAGGGAATGTGGCCTTTGCCCTTCATAGTCCTATTCTAGAAGTACCTCTTTTCTCTGTCAGGAAGTCTTCCCAGTTGTCTACCCTCCATGTTTACTGCTACTGGGAGGCAGAGATGGGGCTCAGTGAGCCACTTTTTTTTTTTTTTTTTTTTTTTTTTTTTTTTTTTTTTTTTTGCATTACCACTTCTTCTTACACCCCTCCCCCACGCTTAAAGTAAAGTATTTATTCTCTTCCCCATTCTCTGACCATTATAGCTCCAAATCTGCTCTGCCATCATACCTGAGGACTGGGTAGATGGCAGAAGAAAGATGTAAGCTAGACATTAGGAGGGACTTCCTGACAGAAAGGAAGGCATGAGCTTCTGAAGGGTGATGTACACAGGTCGGTTGCCTGTTTACCTGGGGTGAAGCTCTGGTTCTGTGGGGTTGGGAGAGTCCTCTGCGATCCTTGGTTCTACCTACACTTCCCTAGCCAGGGTTAGAGAGGAGAGAGGGGAGCTTGGTGTATTCACCTGTCACTGTGCATCTCTGAGCTATGGAGAACCATGGATATTTCTGGGCCTTTGGATTCTGGGGATAAGGGAGAAATATGTGTGTGATCTTTCAAAGAAAACACCTGAAGGGTGCCTGGGCTGGCTCAGTTAGTTAAGCGTCTGCCCTTGGCTCAGGTCAATTTCTCGGGGTCCTGGGATAGAGCCCCACATCAGGCTCCCTGCTCAGCATGGAGTCTGCTTGTCCCTTTACCTCTGCCCTCCCCCTGTTTGTGCTCTGTCTCTCTTCCTCAAGTAAATAAAATCTTTAAAAAGGGGGGCATCTGGGTGGCTCAGTGGGTTAAGCTTCTGCCTTTGGCTCAAGTCATGATCTCAGGGTCCTGGGATTGAACCCTGTGTCGGACTCTCTGCTCAGCAGGGAGCCTGCTTCTCCCTCTCTCTCTGCCTGCCTTTCTGCCTACTTGTGATTTATGTCTGTCAAACAAATAAATAAAATCTTTTAAAAAAAAACTTAAAACAAAAGCAAACACCTGAATCCCTCTCTCCCCCGCTGGTGATCATTGGCTGAGGCAAGGATGAAATAACAGAGCCATTTTCTGCATCCGCTTAAGTGTGTCTTCAGAACCCTTGTTAAATCTTTAGAATCTTGGATTGAACCTCATCAGCCTACTAGGCAAAGACTGAGTCACTGCACGGACCCTCTCCCTAGAGGGGGAAGTGAGACCACAGCCTCGCACTCCTCCATGCGGTGTGGAGGTGACTGGTTCCCCCCAGCCCCTGTACCTCGACTTTCCCAGTGTGATGTGAAATGTTGTCTGCCTCTCTTTCTTGTCTGTCCTCAATGCCGAGAAGGCCTTGGGGACTTTGGGAAGAGAAGGGTTTTGGACCCAGATTCCACATCAAGGAGGCAAATGGAGCAGCTCTCTGTCTGGGTGCCTACATCTGGGGGTGGGGTGGGGAATAACTCCTACCTCTCAGGTAAATTTTGTGAGGTAGTTTGTGTTAAAAAAAAAAGCCTCAGGGCACACAGCATGGCAAGGGTTTCTGTTTTTTGCCCCCTCCCCAGCCTCACTTGTTCTTGGAGAAAGAGAAATGTGCCCATTTCCCAGACAGGAAAATAGGGACAGGAGTGTTACTAAGGCCCAAGGCCAGGGTTTCTGCTGGGAACACTGGAGAATTGGAAGTTTGGGCTCCCCCCTTCTTCTCCGTCCCTCTTTCCTCTTTGGCCTTCTCTGACTCTTCTCCCTTCTGCCCTTCACTCCACCTCTTTTATTTCTTGTTTGTTCTCCCTTTCTTCCTTCTTCCCCTGCTCCCCTTCAGTTCAGTTCCTCTGTTCCTCTACCTTCCTCTCTTCATTCATTCATTGAGCATGAAGTTAGGTGGAAGGGATTATTTAGAAAACCAAGAGGGGCGCCTGGGTGGCCCAGTGGGTTAAAGCCTCTGCCTTCGGCTCAGGTCATGATCGCAGAGTCCTGGAATTGAGCCCCATATTGGGCTCTCTGCTCGGCAGGGAGCCTGCTTCCTCCTCTAACTGTCTCTGCCTGCCTCTCTGCCTACTTGTGATCTCTGTCTGTCAAAGAAATAAATAAAATCTTAAAAAAAAAAAAAAAGAAAAGAAAAAGAAAACCAAGAAATGCCATCCTGCACACTTGGACAACCTCCCGGGACTCCTCTTGCATATTGCAATTGCATATTTCTGTTTGACCTCCCTAACAGGTTGATGCCTCTGTTCCAGCGGTCTGCATTGGAGAAAGCAGGTGGTAATGAAATTTGGTCCAATTAGACAATGTAGGCTCTGGGGAAAGGGCTGAACTGGACATGGGAGCTCCTGCCCTTGAAGGACTTGTGGTTAGGGAGAGAGGCTGGGCTATCAGTAGCAGTGTGACAAGTACTACCTTCAGGGCTTAAATATGGTGTGTGTGGGGGGGGCAGGGAGCCTCAGAGGAACAGCAGGGAAGGCTTCACAGAGAAGGATGAGCTGGAATTTTCCAGTTCATGAGGTGCTGGGAAGAAAGGTAGTCCTGTTAGCAGAATCCCCATGGGCCAAGGTATGTTGCTAAGAAAGGGCAAGGGGAATTCAGGGAACTGCCAGGGATTTTGTGTGGCTGGATCCCAGGGAGATTGTGGGAGACTAAAATCCCAATCTAGAAGTTAAGCAATGATATCTAATGGTTAGCTCATTGGACAACAAGAGGAGTGTTGAACGGGGTCTTGCTCAGGCCAAATGAACAAGGACAGGGTAGGAGAGGGGACATTGAGAAGAGTGGCCTGGGCTCTCATTTTCTCCCTACTTACTGCCTATATGGCCCTGGGAGACTTACTTAACTCATCACAGGCCTCAGTTGCCTCATCTAGAA
The DNA here is from genome assembly GCF_030435805.1 of Mustela lutreola. NCBI lineage: Eukaryota > Metazoa > Chordata > Mammalia > Carnivora > Mustelidae > Mustela > Mustela lutreola. Next base: position 61,244,781 of record NC_081297.1, read on the forward strand.
AATGGGGATAGTGATGCATCATTTACCTGGAGATAGGTAAGACAAAACTGTGTGGATTCTTGAGGTGCCTTCCAGTATTGAGGACAGTATCACGACCACTCTGGACTGTGTGACCAAGGAAGTCTTCATGGAGGAGGAGGACTTGGTCCCTGCCCTTAAAGAATGGCTAATGTTGAACTAAACAGAGAAGGGTGGGGAAGGTTGGGGGCAACGTGGGGACAAGGTCAGAGGGAGGACAGTACGGAGCTGGTGCATGGGGTTGAGATACTGGCTGCAGGGTTGTGGGGGGAGAGTAGGTGGCCCTTAGCAGGGTCCTTGGCAGAAGGTACATGACAAAGACTCACTGGCCCCAGTGTGGGAACCCCATCTGCCCTTCCACCCACCTTCTCTCTGCCCCCAACCCTCCTAGGGGCCAGACTGAGCCAGAGGGAGCCTGGACTTAGAGGAACAAGTTCTGCGGGATGACTGGGAATCAGGGACATGCAAACGAGATGCAAATGATATGCAAATGAGCCAATCCCAGCTACACCCCGGCCTGAGGTTTGTTTTGTCTGGGGCGGAGCTAACTAGGGGGAGCGCATTGGGGGAGCAGCTGGCCCATTCACCTTCCCTGCCTTCACCTTCCTGCTGGGGCTCCTCCTGCTGCATCGGATAAGCCTGGCCAGGCGTGGGGACACAGTCCTATAGCGCTCTTTGGGTTCTGCAGGCCCAGGAGCTATCCCTGCTGCTGGAGCCCTTACCCCTCCTGTCCATCCCTGGTTGACTGGCCTGGCTCCTGTGGGAGCCTCCTCAAAGCCCTGGGAAGTGTCTGATCTCACTGAGAGGGTGTGTGAAGGGCAGGTCAGAAAGATGGCTGGAGACAGAAGGGGATGCTGGGATGGGACCATCAACGGGGCAAGGGAAGGGTAAGGGACAGGGCAAGGAGAGACCTGAAGAGAACAAAAATTCCCAGGAAATGGATAGCCTTGGATCCTGTGAACACAAAGCCCCAGAGATCCTGAGAGACACATTCCAGCAGAGACCCTGACTGACAGAGGCAGACAGACAGAGCCCTTCTCATATGTCCAGCCTGAGACACCAGTGCGTCTGTCAGCTTCCTCTGGCCTGTCTGCCTGTCCCTGGCTGATGGTCCCTTTGTCTGTCTAGCTCTTTGTTTGTTTGTCTCTTTGTTTGCTTGTCTCTCTCTGGGCTTCTCCTTCCTACCCCCCTCTGCCGTCTGTCTGTTGGTCCAGACCTGTCTGTCTGTAATTGCCCTCTGCCTTGTCTATCTCTTCAGGGAGAGAAAATTGCTCACTGGGATCGTTATTACTTTTCTTCCTCCTCTGGAATTTGGGTCTCAATTCCCTCCTTTCTGGGATGGCCCCATCTTCTGCCTCCTATAATATATATATGAGAACCAGGAGTGTGGGTGGAGGACCATATTTATGATTGCTCAGGCATTAGAACAAAGGGGTTAATTCATTGGAGAGACAATACTGCTTTCCAACCTTCTAAGGACAAAGCAAGGAGAAAATAATGACTGCAGCATGAGGCACAGTGGTTAGATATTCAGAGGGACTTCCCAAAAGGGAGGTGTGGGAAACATTACAACAGGTCAGCTTAAAGATCTAGCAACCACCTTCATAATCTCCTACAGAAGCGTCCCATGGAAGCGAGATGGGCAACATGACCTTCCCAGTCCGTATAGTCTAAGAAAATGTCTTTTAATGTTGTAAGGTTGGGGGCTTGCATGAGGTGTCTCTCATACCTACCAATCTCCTACACCAGACACCAGCTATGGAAGTTCCCAGCTTCCTAACTTCCCAGGTGGCTGGGGAGAGGGCCCCAAGGGAAAAGGGTGTGGAGGAAGTGCTATCTATTTTCCCCACCTCCAACCTATTTCCCACCATCTTCCCAAGCTCAGGACCACCCCCCCCCCCCAATCCATGAGAGATGGCTGCTGGGGACGGAGTGATGTATGTAATGCAGATAAAATGTCAGCAATTCTAAATGGGTCCGGAGATGCAGCCGTGGGGGGGGGGGGTGCAGGGAGAGAGGGCGGAGCAGGGGGGAGAGAGGAAGGGAAAATGAGATGTGGGTCTTCACCAGGGATGGCAGCAGGGGCAGACACCCCCTCCCCCCAGCAAAGGCCAGCAGAGGGTGGGCCCAGGCGGCAGGAGCCCAAATGAGATTTTGAAGAGGGAGCTGGAGGGTGGGGGGTGGAGGCAAGGAGGAGGCGGGTGGGGGCAGCGGGGCCGGAGCTGCTGATGTATAGCGGTTTCATAACTTCCTCAGTATTAAAGGCAGGTTCATGGGGAGGGCAGCGCCATTAATCACCAGGCTGAATGGGGCTGGGATTTGCTGAGAGACGCGCTTGCTGTCTGCTGCGCCTGCCCGGCTCAGGGCGGGAGGGGGCAGGCAGGGATGCCCCTCCTGAACTAAGGGGTAAGACCCCAAGAACCTATTCTGGGTGTGGGGCAAGTGGGTCCTTGCTGGTGTGGAGGGAGCTGGGAGGAGGCTTGGAGGGGGCTGGGAAGGGGCACTGGGGACCTTGGCAGAAAGAAGGAAAAGGACGATGAGGGTTGTGGCAGGTCTAGGGGAAGTGGAGTAGGGGCTGGGGGGAATGATGGGGGCCAGAGGCTGAGGGAGGCCCTGGGGGAGAAAAACTGGGGAGGGAGGATTGTGCATTTGAACATGAAATTGATCACATGTAAATATAATGCAAATAGCATGCAAATGAGCACAGGATTTCTCTGGGTCCACAGCTCAGGCATTCTATTTCTCAGACTGAGAACTGGGGCCAATTTGCATCCAGTTGCATGCCCAATGCCTTGTTTCTTTATTATTAATATTTTCAGAGGGACAACTCAAGGTCTTAGTTGTCAAGATTGGGGAGGGCTGTGAGGAAGCCAAGGTGAGGCTTGATACCCCTCTGGGCTTTTGGTAGAAGGGTGGGGTCACCCCTAGGAATGGTAATATCAGGAAAAATGAGAGGCCTGGTGACCCTGAGGAAGCTGAGTGGTCGGAGTCCTGGGTTGTACCTGTATTGGCGGGGGTCAGAGAGGCAGAGGCTCAGTCATGAGGCAGAAAAATGGAGAGAGACAGATCTCCATAGCTTTGCAGACAGACTCTGAGCTGGTAAGAGGAGGATGCGTTGCATGTCCTTCGTGGTAGGCTTTGTCATCCTCTCTTCCAGGTGACGAATGAAACGATCGGTGTGAGGTTCCAAGGGGTAATGATCTTCCTAAGGTCAGACTGCTGGCAACTGCCAAGCCCCCAACTCCAAGTTTCCTTGAAAGTTGAGTGCTCCTTTCAACCCACTGTAGGAGTATCTCTGAATGACAAAAACAACAACAAAAAAAAGAGCAGATACTCTTGTTTTCAACAGATACTCATTGAGCACCTAAGAGGTACAAGGCAGGGGGCCTATGCCCAGAGAGAGGAGATTGAGTGCTGACCTCTCAGAACAATTTAGCAGGGGCCATAAAGCATTTTAGGAACAGGTGAACCGCTTACCAGTTGGTGACAAGGGTCTCCAGGGAGGTGCAAGCAGCGGGAGGATCAGAGAATCCTTCTAAGGGGAGGTAGCATTTGACGTGGGCCTTGGGGAGTGAGAGGAACTTATCCAGTGGCAGCACACTCTGGGCAAAGGGGACAAAACAGGCCACTGCGCAAAAGCAGGAGAGAAGGAGTCAGTGGTGCTTTCCAGAGCATGCCAGGATGGAGTGTGTGGAGAGGTGTGAGGAAGGGACCCCCCAGGCTGAGGTGACAATGGGGGATCGGGGTATGAGAGCATGGGGAGGCCAGATCAGGCATGCAGGCATCCCTGGGAGGCCAGCCAGGAGCGCAGAATAGGGCAAATCACTCATTCCATCCTTGATTCAGTCAACAGACATTCCTTGTACACCAGACACGTGCCAGCAGTGCCTAGGTAGCTCAGGAGGCAAAGCCCAGGTGTGCTCCCTCCTTTGGGGTGTCCAATCAGCAGCAGTGTCCTCCTCAGTCGTGGGGGTGTGGAGTCTGGCCCTCACAGTGCTACTCTGAGTAGCAGAGGCGCAAGCCCACAGGAAGTACTTAGCGTGGTGGGTGTGGGAGGAGAGATCAGTCAGGGTTCGTTACTATCATCATCCTTATCACTGCTCTGAAAGGTATGAAATGGGAGACATAGGCTGAGAGAGGGGTCAGCCGTCCACTGCGAACCTGGGGAGAGAGGGAGCTGGATAGCATGGGAGGAAGGAGGGGACAGGCTCACAAGGGCTTGCGGGGACAAGAGAAGGCAGGCGAGTGACAGAGCCAGAGATAAGGGCAGGGGAAGCGTGGTCTGGGAGCACTGCAGTGGGAGAAGCAAGGCTGGGCGGACTCATCCTCGGTCAAGTCCCCGCTCTCTGCTGGTGCGCTGGGAGTGCAGGGCAGGGCAGGGCCTGGGTGCTGGGCAGGCTGGAAGCGGGTATCTTTGGTCCCCTTCTATGCGGCCCTTCTCCCAGACTCTTGACTCCTCTTTGGCTCCACCTGTGGGAGAGGCTCCTCCCACTAGGCCCCCAGTCCTGCTGGAGGCCTTGGGGATCAGGCCAGACCCCTTGGCTGGCTGTCTATCTGATATCTGTGTGGTCTCCTCAGGAGAATTGCTCTGGACAACTCGAACACCACTCAGACGGATTGTCCGGCCTCCCGGCCCCGACATCTCCCACCACTGCATCAAGCCAAATTACTCAGGCGCCCCCCAGCCTGGGGCCCTGGTGAAATCCGATTAGTGAAGAGAGCCGTGCTGAGCTGACAGCTCCTCCGATAATTGCTTCCCAAGTAAGCGATGCAAATCAACCCATCCAGCTTGTCCTGCTCCTCTCCTGGGGATCCAGGTGTCCCGGCCCCAGGATTGGGAGAACACCCGAGTTGGAGAGACTTGGAAGCTGTCACCTGCCTTCAGTTAAGTGGCCATCAATCTGTAAAGCTGGTCTGGGCTGCTGGAAGAGCTGGGGGTGGTGAGGCTGGCCAGGGACCCCGCTGGCTATACATTTCTGTCTCCTTTGAGAGGTTGTCATGTTGCCTCTCATCTTACCCCTTGGAGAAGTATCCTCTGTACCCATTTGCCAGTGGGGCAGAGGAAGGCAGAGATACAGGAGACACAGGGATAGGGACATGTTTAAATGTGTCCCTGTGGACAATGGAAGGTTGCATCAGCTGGGCTTTCCTGGTTTCCTGGTTCTCTGGTTCTGGGAGGGAGAGGGGAGCAGGACCTGTGGGACCTGCAGATAGCCTTCTCCCTCTGTGAGTATCCTCCCCACTGGGCTGGGGAGAAATCAGGGTCCTTTTAAGAGCCTGTTAATACCTCTTTCCTAGTGCTTTTCCTTCCTACATCTTTACCTCAAGTTCTTTCTTTCTCTGACCCTCTCATCCAATTTCCTACAGATCTTGGAGACCTGAAAAGTACTTCTCTTGTAATCCTAAACTTCCGGCCCCTAGACTTGCCCATATGGGTCACTGGCTTTGTGGAAATCTCCAGGGATGTGTTGCCCAGTCTTGTCCTGTGTGTGTGTGTGTGTGTGTGTGTGTGTGTGTGTGTGTGTCTGATGTGGTTCTGTGGTCTAGATCTTGGGTTCTCAGACTAGCGTCTGCCTGAGACCCTGACACATGGTTATAACAGCAATAACTAACCTTTAGAGAGCGACTATTCTGAGCTAGGCACTCTACTGAGCACCATGTAACTAAGTCATTTAATTATCACAAAAGAAGAGATGGTTTACAGTGATAATCCCATTTTACAACTGAGCTAACTGAGGCACAGAGAAGTTAAGTAACGTGTCCAAGGTCACTGCTAGTAAGTGGCAAAGCTGGATTCAAATCCAGGCCATCTGAGTCCCAAGACCTCCTCTACGCCACCTCTCTTCTCTGTTGCTCTTTTAATGTTTACTGGGCTGAGAGAGGGCAAGTGCCCAGCGTCATAGTGGAGCTTGGGGATATGGCCACTGAAAGGCAAACACCAGAAGCCCTTTGGGGTTCCCCAGGGCAGAGGTGGCAGGAACTACCAAGGGTCACATCTGGTATTTGGGGAGAGGGAAACATGGTCTTCGTCTTTTCCAATCCCCAATATCTATTTTCTGCACCCAAGCCCTGCAGCTAGACAACTCTCCTCTCTACTCTGACAGCATGGAGCAGGGACAGGGCGGAAAGATCCCCTCCTAAGAGCCGGTGAGCTTGAAGTCAGAGCTAGGATCACCAGAGGCCGATAGATGGCGCTCATGGCCCAACACAGCCTTAGGAGCTCGCTGAAACCAAAGGAAAACAAGCCCTCAGGTTAACCCCTTCCTGCCTGGGCTCCCGCCCCAGGAGCAGCCTGGTGGGCAGCAGAGGGCCCTGACCCAGGCCCAGCTAGCCCCAAAGGAGTGACCCAACTCTCTAGGCTCTGTTCAAGCCACAGGCCTTCTACTGTCTCTACCCCATAAGTTCTATCCATAAATGACAGTCTGCCAGCTTTTGGAGACTTCCCAGAGGGCCAGGAGCCTGGGACACAGTCAAGATAAGTTGGGAGGGCTTCACCCTAGCCCAAGTTTCTTCTCTAAGACTCTACCTCTTGAAAATTTATGGGTCTCTGTTTCTAAGCACCCCCACTGCAGGGCTTCTCACTTCCATCTTCCCTCAGAAGGACCCACCAGTTGGGGAGGTGTAGCATGGCCTAGACAGAGAAGACTCCCAGACCCTTCTGGGGTCAGCTGCAGGGACTCACTGTGGGGTTGCCCAAGACTCAGTTTCTCCCTATGTTCAGGCCTCCTATTTCTGGGCTCCTGGGATAAATGGGGTTACAGGGACAGAAACAGTTATCTAGGGACGCCTGGGTGGCTCAGTTGGTTAAGCGGCTACCTTCGGTTCAGGTCATGATCCCAGCGTCCTGGGATTGAGTCCCGCGTCAGGCTCCCTGCTCAGCAGGGAGCCTGCTTCTCCCTCTGCCTCTGCCTGTGCTCACTCTCTCTGACAAATAAATAAATAACATCTTTTTTTTTTTTTTTTTAAAGAAACAGTTATCTAATTCTTCCTGGAAGCTGACATTGGGAGTTAGGGCCCTGGAGGAACACTGCTTGCCTGCCATGCATTTCCCTCATTACTTTCTTATCAGAAGCAGACTTGGAAAGTGGAGGGGCTGCCATGGTGATAAGCTGGAAGTGGTTGGCAAGCAAGTGGCAGAGGGGTAGGGTGGGCAGGAGGGCTGTCCAAGGGGTGGTAAAGCCCCTAGAATTTAAGTAATAAGATGATAGCACAGTGTGGGTCCTTGACCGCCAATATTTGTTTGGTAACATGCAAATGCATAGATTTATGAAGGCAGAAGAACCTGAGGGGCCAGTCAGTTCTAGAAGCCTGGGATACTTTTATTTCAGACATTCCAGAGAAAGAAGCAGAGGCACAGGGTAGATGTACATAGAGGGGGACAGATACACAGATACAGAGAAAAAGCTATACTGGCTCAGTCAGTTAAGCATCAGACTCTTGGTTTTAGCTCAGGTTTTTTTTTTTTTTTTTTTTTTTTTAGATTTTATTTATTTATTTATCAGAGAGAGAGCGAGAGAGAGCGAGCACAGGCAGACAGAGTGGAAGGCAGAGTCAGAGGGAGAAGCAGGCTCCCTGCGGAGCAAGGAGCCCGATGTGGGACTCGATCCCAGGACGCTGGGATCATGACCTGAGCTGAAGGCAGCAGCTTAACCAACTGAGCCACCCAGGCGTCCCTTTTTTTAAAATATTTTATTTATTTATTTGACAGAGAGAAATCACAAGTAGATGGAGAGGCAGGCAGAGAGAGAGAGAGGGAAGCAGGCTCTCCGCTGAGCAGAGAGCCCGATGAGGGACTCGATCCCAGGACTCTGAGATCATGACCTGAGCCGAAGGCAGCGGCTTAACCCACTGAGCCACCCAGGCGCCCCTTAGCTCAGGTTTTGATCTCAGGTTGTGAGTTCAAGGCCCATGTTGGGTTTCACACTGGGCATGGAGCCTACTTAAAAGACAAAACAAAACAAAACCCCCCATATTTTGAAAGTAAGGGTAGAGATACATTTACATACGTGGTGAGAGGCAAAGACACAAAAAGGGAAAGAATCTGGCACAACCAAAAGTTCAGGAAATAACAGACTTTGTGAGGTGGATGATTAACTCTGTTTCCAAAGTCTGGCAAATGTGGGGGGTGGTTTCTCACCTTTGGTGTCAGAGGGTTGTTGCTCACACTTCCTTAAAGCCCATGCTGCTTTTGTCTGTTGGTAGGAGGGCAGGGAAAGGTTGGCGAGGGGGTAGCATCCTTGTTTTCTCACCTTTTCCTGTTCTAGGGTCTACTGGTCTTCTTCTTTACCACCTGTAGGGAGACCTTGCTTCTTCCTGATCTCAGGAATAGCTGTGCTGAGGTGTGCAGGAGGTGGGACGTATCCAGAAGGCAATCAGCTTTATGGAGTTTCCAGTACAATGAAAATCTTACAGTTAGGACACAGACTAGACTGAGGTCTAGTCTGGGGTGCCTTGGTGGCTCAGACTTTGGCCCTCTGCCATCAGCTCAGGTCCTGGGACCTACCCCACATCAGGCTCTCTGCTCAGTGGGGAGTCTGCCTCTCCCTCACCCTCTGCTGCTTTTCTTGCTTGTGCTCTCTCTCTCTGTCAAATAAATAAGCAAAATCTTAAAAAATAAAGAACAAAATTAGGAGTGGACAGCTCTGGACATTGTTTTGGACTGGGGAATTGGGAGGTAATGGATTACTAGGCACAGCCATGGGATTAGGAATATTCAGGGAAGTATTTGAGGGGAAGGATTGGGAAGGATGGGAGATTATAGGGGTGGGTAGATTGCATGGCAGAGGAGGGAGAGAAGTCAAATGTGAAATGTGAAAGCTATGGAGACATAGGCTTGGGCAATGATGGGAGATAGAAGAGTCTCAAAACCATTAGTAAAGAATTGTTAGGAGATTCCAAAAGTGCCTCTGTGAATGTTTTATTATTTTTATATTTTTATTTTTTAAAAGATTTTATTTATTTATTTATTTGACAGAGAGAGATCACAAGTAGGCAGAGAGGACAGGGAAAGCAGGCTCCCCGCTGAGCAGAGAGCCCGATGCAGGGCTTGATCCCAGAACTCTGGGATCATGACCTGAACTGAAGGTAGGGGCTTAACCCGCTGGGCCACCCAAGCGCCCCTCGGTAGATGTTTTAGATACAGTCCTTGGAGGTCTGCAAAAGAGAGATCTCTTATCTGTGGGGCAGCAGGAGGACTAGAAATGGTTTTTTAACCACTGTTAATACTCTCACGTGAGTTTTGAGATTGGGGATGGTTGAAGTTCTTTGGTTCACAATCCTGTTAGGGAAAGTCTTGTCGATGAATTTTTGGAAGTGGGTTGCCCTTTAGGGCTAGAAACTAGGACCTTCGTGGTCCTTACTGGGCCTGGCCTTCCTGAAAACTTTCTTGATTTTTTTGCCCCTGCTATAAGAGATAAACTACGTTCCCCAGAGTCACTTAGGGCTAATTTAAGAAGCTTTCCGGGGATCCAAGTATTTCCGGCGGAAGTTGCTGCGGCTACGCCAATCTCTTTCCAGAAACAAAGTAGACTACGACTCCCACTGTCCTCCGAGAGTGGGGGCGGAGAAGGGAACCGGAAACCGGACGGAGAGCTGAACCAGGTGAGGAAGTAGGAGCCTGGGAACCTGGGGTCCTGAGGCATGGCTTGGGCTCTCAGGCTTGCGGGGCGGTGTCGGGTGGGGAGTCGGAAAGTTTGTGCTTTGGGGACCTTCGCTCTGTCTGGGGCTTGCCCCGGCAGAGGAAGAGTCGAGCCCACGGAACCGGCCCGGAGAGCCTGCGGGGACGTGGTTTTCCCGTCGGGCGGAGCCCGAGGGCGGGCGCGGAGATTTCCTATGGATCCTTAACCGATGGCCCTCTCAGAACCAGTAGGAGGGATAAGTGGTGTTTTCAAATCCAAGTTCTGGTACTACTACTGCTGTTATTTTAAGGATTTGCTGATTGTCCCTGTCGATTCCTAGAGTGCTTCCAAGGGACAGGGGAGTGGATAGTGTCTTTGATTCCTTCTTCACTTCCTTGAGTTTAGCGTCAGAGACCCTAGATAGCCAAACTTATTGCTGGATTACCCTGAGCTTCCTTTGCATTTAGTATGACACTGTAATTTATAATATATCGTTTCTTAAGTCTTTGATTCTTGGTGGCTTTAGATAGGACTTTCAGGTTCCTCCTTTGGGTTCTCATAGTGTATTGTTTAGGAAGTTAAAGCTCAAACCACAGTGTATTAGAGTTGTTTATGTGTCCTCTCTCGGTAGTTTATGAGCCTGGCCTACATTTTACTCATTTTGGATTTCTTCCTTGTCCAGAGACGACCACAGTGCCTACCGTGGAAGAGACTCATAAATTGGGAAAAGAAAAAAAAAAGAGTTAACAGTTGGTGGTAGGTTGGATGGAATTTGTGGTTTTCATTTCAGAGAGAGGAGGGTTAAATGGTTTGCTTAAGAGAAACTTAGAGATAAAACCAGGATTAAAAGTGGATTTGGAGGGCGCCTGAGTAGCTCAGCGGATTAAGTCTCTTCCTTCAACTTGGGTCATGGTCTCAGGGTCCTGGGATCAAGCCCCATTATTGGGCTCTCTGCTCAGCAAGGAGCCTGCTTACCCCTTTCTCTCTGTCTGCATCTCTGACTACTTGTGATCTCTCCTTCTCTGTCAAATAAAGAAATAGGGGCGCCTGGGTGGCTCAGGTCATGATCTCAGGGTCCTGGGATCGAGTCCCGCATCGGGCTCTCTGCTCAGCAGGGAGCTTGCTTCCCTCTCTCTCTCTCTCTGGCTGCCTCTCTGTCTACTTGTGATTTCTCTCTGTCAAATAAATAAATCTTAAAAAAAGAAAGAAAGAAAGAAAGAAATAAAATCTTAAAAAAAAAAAAGTGGATTTGGTTGAAACCCAAACTGTGTCTTTTGCTCTCAGATTAGGTTTGAAACTGGAATGCTGCAAATAAAGCCTTATCTTTTTTGTTGTTGCTGTTGTTGTTGTTGTACCCTGCAGCCTTGCTATCTCCAGCACAGCTCAACCTAAGACTTGAGAGAAGTCCCTGAGCTGGAGCAGCCAGCCCCCTAACATGGGCACTACATGGGGATGTGCACAGCAAGGGCTCCAAAGATATTTGAATTCTACACGGCTTCCTTCTTGGCTTTTGTTTGAGCCCAGTTGGCGCTGGTTAGCCATTTAGATAAAACAGTGACTTCGGGATCAGTCTGGAGAAGGATTTACTAAGTTTGGCCCTGACATTTTTTCTCTCCCACTTCCCCTAGGCTAGGGTCCAAGAACAGATTGATGGATCAAGCTGTTCTGTCAACCCTGAGGTCTCATGAGGGAGAAGAACCTTGATCCCTGCCCCATGGGAGGCCCAGACATGATGGAAACACACCCAGAGCCTGGCAAACCCTCGGAAACAGCTGGAGTGCAAAGTGGGCAGCTGAGCCTTGAGTGAACTTGGGCTGTAGAAATGGAGAAGAGTCCGTCAGGAAAGACTCCTTGGTAGAAGGGCCTTTTATTTATTTATTTGAGGGAAGGCATAAGAGGGGAGAAGAAGAGAGGGAGAAGCAGACTCCCCATGGAGCTGGGAGCCCGATGTGGGACTCAGTCCTGGGACTCCGGGATTATGACCTGAGCCAGAGCAATCGCTTAATCAGCTGAGCCACTCAGGTGCCCCGGTAGAAGGTCGTTTTAAAGAGGACTGAAAAAGGTGGGATGGACAGAGTTGAGTGGGTATTTGTTGACTACCTAATAAAAGCTAGGACCTCAAAGATACAGAGGGAAGTTGAATGGGACCTGGCTTCTGATCTCAAGTCTAGGTAGGGAGGCAAGGTGTGAATTCAGGAAGAAGCCATGAACCATGGTGACGTGCAGTGGTTTGAGCCTTCATCAACCAGAATTTTGTTTAAAATACAGATTCCAGGTCTCATCCCAGCCCTGCTCCTGTGTGGGATGGGGCTGGGAAGTTTCAGCAGTGCTACAGTGTCCTAAGGAGGGCAGGCTTTACCAGTGAGATCATTGGAGCTGCATCTTGAAGGATGGCTATGATCTGGGTGTGTGGAGAGGCAGAGGCGTCATAGTCCTGGTTGGCTCAAGGAGTGTATTTGGTTGGGTTTGAAGAAATGGCATGTACAGATTTTTGGGAATTGGGGTGGGAAAGGCACTTTTGAAAGAGTGAGTGTAAGTGTTAGGCTGGAACACTGGGTTTGCATGGGAAATGTGAGGAGGAAGATTAGAAGGAACGGTCTTTGTAGGCTATAGAACTTGCTTGAGTGCTCCCTCTGCCTCCTCCCCGCGTCTTCCTTCTTTCTGTTCTGCTTCTCCACTTCCTTCTTGCCTCCCAACCCTCACTTGTATGTTAAATCTGATTCCATCCTTTGTATTGCTACTAATGAATGGATATTATTCTGAGTATTTGGGTGAGAAAACCTGAGGCTCTGACCATGATTACATAGCTTGTAAGGGTCTATTCTGAGTCCAGTAATCATCCTGCACTGAGGATTCTTTTTTTTTTTTTAAGATTTTATTTATTTATTTGACAGACAGAGATCACAAGTAGGCAGAGAAACAGGCAGAGAGAGAGGAGGAAGCAGGCTCCCTGCTGAGCAGAGAGCCCGATGCCGGTCCTGCTGACTTGATCCCAGGACCCCGGGATCATGACCTGAGCCAAAGGCAGAGGCTTTAACTCGCTGAGCCACCCAGGCGCCCCTGCACTGAGGATTCTTGAATGTGGGCAAGAAGCTGGGCTGGGCTTTCGGGAGGTGGGGGCGGGGTGTTGGATTAGCAGGGTGGCTGATTGAACCATCTCAGGCAAGATGAGGGGGTGGTTAAAAGCATGGCCTTGAGTCAGATAGTTTGGGTTCATATCCCAGCTTCATTACTTGCGTGACCCTGGGCAAGTTGCTTGACCTTACTAAGCCTCAGTCTTCTTACCTGTAACATGGGAACAATAACACTGGCCTCTTGGGGTTGTTACAAGGATCAATGAGGTGTACTTGGCACAGAGTAATTGCTCACCACCTGGAAGCAATTGTAATTAGCCTTCTGTAATTAGTCTCTGGGCTCTGGCGGTGCACCTGCATCTCATTCTTCAGCACATTGGTTTCCAGAACACAGCCCATCCTGGCTGAGCTTGTTTTATTAAGGATGACATTAGAGGTGCGGAAAGTTTGCCACTGGTAAATATATATTGAAAACCTCCCATATACTTGGCATGGCCTAGGAACTAGTGACTCAAGGCTTATATCTGATGGAAAGGAGGTTTGGAGTGGGGGGAATGACGGGTTATTCTCATTAGGTGACATAGGAAGAGGAGGGATGCTTGAAGCAGGAAGTGGAAGGACCCTTCACTACCAAGAACTGAGATGAGCTCTGTCAGACCTAGAGGGTGGAGGGTGACTGACAGTCTCTTCTGCGCCCTAGAAAGGTTAGCCCTGGCCAGTCTGGATCCCTCTCACTCTTCGGCTGAAGGCTGATGGAGCCTCTGTCCGTCTCTTTTCCAGGTGGCAGTGACATGGCTGTGCCCCAGGCTTCTCCACCGGGGCCCCTGCATGAGCCTGCCATGGATCTCCAGCCTTGCCCTCGAAGCTTGGCTGAGAGCTTCCTGGAGGAGGAGCTGCGGCTCAATGCTGAGCTGAGCCAGCTGCAGTTCTCGGAGCCTGTGGGCATCATCTACAATCCTGTGGAGTACGCGTGGGAACCACACCGCAGCTATGTGACCCGCTACTGCCAGGGCCCCAAGGAAGTGCTGTTCCTGGGCATGAACCCTGGACCCTTTGGCATGGCCCAGACTGGGGTAAAGGGTTTGGCTTCCCCTGGATGGGGAGGGGGAGGCTCCTAGGTAGATATTTGGCTGTGGGTGCGGTGGGGGAGGAGCATGTGCCTGGCTGTGGACACGTGTGGGGCCGGGCCCCTTGGCCCCTCCCAGTACACACACTGGCTCCTGTGGTCTCAGACGCTCTCCAGGCCCCGCTGCCCAGAGTTAACCAAGCACATTAATGGTAGTTCCGTTTCCCCTGTGAGCTGTCCACTAATTGCCTCTGCGAGCCCTTCCTTCCTCTGGCCCCATCCTTACCTTGCCGGATCTCCTCTTTCCCTGGAGTGTGGTTAGGGTCAGAGAGGGACCCGGAATACCAGGTCCTCAGGGAGACTGCCTGATGGAGGTGGGTGTGGAAGAGGTGTGGGGCTTTTACCTGCTTCTGTGTCTGAGCTGAGGAGAGGCTCAGAACAGAGTCTGCTCTGGGGGCCTGTGTGCTTTCCTTTCAGACCTTGGGATGAGTGAATGCCCCTCAGTGGGGGTGCTTGGCAGATCGGGGAGGGGATGAGGCTTCAGGGCAGGAGGCTCAATCGCTTTTATTGACCCCAGCTGGGGGATGAAAGATGATCAATGATGATCGATGGAAATGACAGCTTGAGGCTCCAGGCTGAGAGGGCACCCAGAGAGCGCTGGTCAGTCCTGTCCTTGTGCCTCCTCTAACACTGGCTGTCTTTCTGTCTCAGACCATCTGTCTGCCCCAGTACCACCCATCACATCCTGTGGAGGGCCAGATAGTCCCATATACTCTCTGGATGTGGTTCCAAAGGCAAGTGGGGATAGAAGTAAACAGATTCTTCTGCACCACGGTCCACAATAAAAAACTGGAGAAGGATGGGCAGGATCAAACTACAGGGCCCGAATCATCCTTGTCTCAGGCCTTTGGGCAAAAGTGCTGGGGATGGGGTGTCCAGGCTGGAGCCTCATGGTGGGTATGGAGGGGTCAGCTGGTGCAGAACCCAGGTGTCCGATCTTCAGACTGAAACCCTCCTGTCTCTCCCCCCTTCTGGCAGGTGCCCTTTGGGGAAGTGAGTATAGTCCGGGACTGGTTGGGCATTGGGGGACCTGTGTTGACCCCACCCCAAGAGCACCCGAAGCGACCAGTGCTGGGACTGGAGTGCCCTCAGTCAGAGGTGAGCGGTGCCCGGTTCTGGGGCTTTTTCCGGAACCTCTGTGGACAGCCCGAGGTCTTCTTCCGTCGCTGTTTCGTCCACAATCTGTGTCCTTTGCTCTTCTTGACTCCCAGTGGGCGCAACCTCACGCCTGCTGAGCTACCTGCCAGGCAGCGAGAACAGCTTCTTGGGGCCTGTGATGCGGTCCTCTGCCGACAGGTGCAGCTTCTGGGGGTGCGGCTGGTGGTGGGTGTGGGGCGGCTGGCGGAGCAGCGGGCGCGGCGGGCTCTGGCAGGCCTGATGCCCGAAGTGCAGGTGGAGGGGCTCCTGCACCCCTCACCTCGGAGCCCTCAGGCCAACAGGGGATGGGAGGCAGCAGCCACGGAGAGACTGAATGAGCTGGGGCTGCTGCCACTGCTAACAAAGTGAGGGCCCCTGTGGCCCAGCACAGGAGGTTTTCTAGGCCCCCAGGTCATCCCAGGGGGAGCAGAGGACTGTGGGTGCCCTGGACTGGAGCCACAGGCTCCTTCTGGTCTCCCCGGTTGCTGGGACCTGCCGTGGCAGTTTTGACACTACTCCCTGCATCCTTTACCTTCTTTGAGCGATGCCCCTGTGGTAACCGGCTGCACGGAGCCTTGGTGTCCGAGGAGTGCTCTACCTCACCGTGTCCTGGGGAGCCTCTGGTCAGCTGTGAGTGCTCTGAGCAGTGACTTCTGAGGCTGTGTTTGAGAGAAGAGCCTGCCAGGATCCTCACCTGTCCTCTTAGAACAACTGCCTTCAAGCTGAGCCATTTCCTCACAGGGACCAGGACAAATGGAGGGCTATGGGTGTTACGAGTGAACTTCTTCCGGGAGACGGAAGCTGGATCAGAGAAAGGATTCAGCGTGGCCCAGTGGGGAAGACCAGAAGACTGGCTTTCTTCATCTTGGCTTTGAGACTTCATGACTTTGGACCAACTTGATTAACCTCTCCAAGCCTCGGGATCCTCGTCTGTAAAATGGGGCTCCCTGCCGCATGGGGTGGGGGTGGGGGTTAAGTGAGATAACACTTGAAAGTGCCTTGCTTTGTGCCTGGCAGGTGGGGGCTCCTGCTTCTTGCTTTTTTGCCTCTTGATTGGGGTGTCACTGTACCACACTACAGGGGGAGCTCCCCCACTCCGAAGACCTTGCTGGGTGAGGGGTGGATCCTTGTCCTGCTATAGGAGGACTGATAACTTTTTATGAAAAACCCAGCCTGTGATTTTTCAGTCTGAGCATTAAAAACTCTCAAACCGGGGCGCCTAGGTGGCTCAGTCAGTTAGGCGGCTCAGCCAGTTAGGCGACTGCCTTCGGTGCAGTCATGATCTCTCAGGTCATATTCACTCAGGTGCCCCACTCAGCAGGGAGTCTGGCTCTCCCTTCTCATATCCCTCTGCCCCTACCCCCACTAGTGCACTCTCTCTCAAATAAATAAATAAAATCTTTAAAAGGAAAAAAAGGCTCCTAAACCCTTCGTGTGGGTCCTTTTTTTCCCCTCTCCTGTATGTCCAAGATGGAAGGGTTAGTTTAGATTTTCCCTTAACCTCTTCACTGTTTGCAAGGTGTTCTTGTGGGTCTCTAGGGAGATGATGAAAAAAAGAACTCTTGTGGTGTTATCAGAGCTTAAGGGTCTCAGGGGTTTGTCTGCTACTCAGGGCCCTGTGGGGAGCAGGTGATGGGTGAATGGGAGCACGCTATTTCTGTCTAACTCATTTCTTATGTCTGTAGGATGACTGGTTGGTGTGCCCTTTAATAGGGCTGGAAAGGTGACTCAGGTTGGGAATAGAGTAGGTCTTGGGACCTTAATGAGGAACACATGGTTGGATTCTAGTTCCTGGGACAGGCCAGCTTCCAAAATGAAAAAGATTTTTAGTATAGGTGAGCCTGGCTGGCTCAGAGGAGCATGAGACTCATATCAGGGTTGTGAGTTGGAGTCTTATGTTGGGTGTAGAGATTTATTTAAAAAAATACATATATATGTATTTTTTATATATATATACAAAAATATACATACATACATATATATACATATATACATTATATATATACATATATACACATACATATATATGTAATTTTTAAAATTTTATCATATATATATATGATAAACTTAAAAAAATTTTTTTCTTAGTGGAAGTGTCCCCCTTTATCATTTATATGATAAAGAATTTAAATGGCTTTTGTCAGTTGATTCCTGGGAGGCAAGTCTCTAAATCCTTGAATTTCCCAAGTGATAGGAGGGTCTTTGTTATTCACGGAGGGCGCCTCAGACCACACACCCAAGTTTATGCTGAAGTTGACTCTGGCCGAGGCCTATGCCAGAAAGGCCAACCCTTTGATTGGCGTTAGATTGGCAGGTTGGGGCTATGAGCCAGTTGATACCAGCTTGAACTGGGGGCTGAAGATCGAATTCAACCATGGGGGTCATGATTTCAATCGATAATAGCTATGTAATGAAACCCTGGACATACATTTTGGCGAGCCTCCTGGATGGTGAATACGATGGGTGTGGGGTGCTCTGTCCCATTTCGGTGGGACAGTTGGGACTAGCGGCTAAGTTTGGAACCCTTTCAGATCCCTGTCTCTTTGTATCTTTTGGGCTGCTCCTGATTGGTATCCTGATTGGTAACAAAACCGTGGTTCTAAGAAAGTGCTTTCCTGAGTTCTGTCATTTGAGTGAATTACCAAACCTGAGGGGATCATGGGAACTCCTGAATTGTAGCACATTAGAAGTACAGGTCACTGGGGACCTCTGAACTTGCAGCTGGCACATGAAGTGAGGGAGGTCTTTTTAGGGACAGTCTCCTTAGACCTGTGGAGAGTGTGCTGACTCAGGGGAGTTACCATCTGAATGGCATTGAGACTTCGCACCCCCCACCCCAACCCACAACTTAGACTCCTTTCCTCTCTGCTGTCAGGGCCATGATGCTGAGCTGTTCCTGCCCCGTGGTGCAGGGCCCTGGCTGAGACACTGGGCTAGGTACACAGAGAGGGAAGCCATTGTGCCCCTCTGCATTTAGCCGAGGTGGAGAAGGCTCTCTGGAGGAGGTGGCATTTCCGGTGGCCTTAGAGACTGGGAGTTTGGGAGAACATCCTTATGTTCAGGGGGTGGTGAGTAGATGAGCTGACTTTGCCCAGTTGGGAGGAAAAGCTAGAGAGAGGTAAGTAGAAGCCATCTTCTGAAGGATCTTGAATGCTAGACCAATCTTTTTTTGTTTTTTTTTTAAAGATTTTATTTATTTATTTGACACAGAGAGATCACAAGTAGGCAGAGGGGCACACAGAGAGAAAGAGAGAGAGGAGGAAGCAGGCTCCCTGCTAAGGAGAGAGCCCAAGGCAGGACTCGATCCCAGGGCCCTGAGATCATGACCTGAGCCGAAGGCAGAGAGCACTGGAAGTCCATCGGGGAAAGTGAGATGCACAGATCACACACACTTAGAACACCCAACAGACGGGGATGAAGGAACAGGCCTCACAGGACGCAGGGTAGGTGCAGTGGGGTCAACAGGGGAATAGGGAGGTGATTATAGGGAAGGTGCCCTCGTGGGACAGCACGGTCTAGGTGAGAGCCTGGAATTGGGGGCAAGACTCATGAGCTGGGGTAGGGCCGGGCAGTGCACAGGGGCACTAGAATGGTCATGACCAGGGTGGTGGCTTGAAGACTTAGGACCCGACATGCTGGATCTGGCTTCTAGTAGAGCTGTCGTCCTTGCTTTTTTGGGGTACATCTTGTCCACAAACGCTGAGTAGGGTCCTGGGCCTGCCTTTTCCTAAGGGCACTATAGTAGTCTGCCAGGGCTGCCCTAACAAAAATGCCACAGCCTGGTTAGCTTAAACATGCTTATTTTCTCAGCGTTCTCACTCTTGAGGCTGGGAGTCCAAGATGCAGCTTCCAGAAGGCTTGGTTTCTCCTGAAACCTCTCTCCTTAGTTTATAGATGGCGGCGGCTGCCCTCTCACCATGTCTTCCCATGGCCTTTTCTTTGCGTGTGTCTCCCTGCTGCCTCTTTTCTTACAAGGACACCAGTCATTGGATTAGGGCTCTACCCTTATGACCTCATTTAACCTCAGTTACCTCTTTATTTCATTATGTATTTATTTGAGAGGGTGAGTGAGAGAGCGCACAAGCAGAGGGAGCTGCAGAGGGAGAGAGAAAAGCAGACTCAGCGCCAAGCAAGGAGCCCGACTACAGCTCCCATCTCGGGACCCTCAGATCATGACCTGAGCCGAAGGCAGATGCTTAACCGACTGAGCCACCCAGGCGCCCCTCAATTACCTCTTTAAAGGCTCTTTCTCCAAATAAATTCGTGGGGGTTAGGGTTTTAACATGAATTTGGGGAGACACAATTTGGCTCATAACAGGCATCTCAGGTCATGTCAGTGATTTTCGTGTCCCCAACCTATGTCAGCCTGTAACAAAAAAGGGTACTCAGGAGTGCCTTTCTTCCAGTCTAGGGGGGTAGGGTGGTGGAGTGGCTCAGCTACCTGAAAGGGCAGCCTGATTGGCCGCCTATGCCCCCCAATTCATTCTAGAACAGTTTTTTTCAGTGCAGATGAGATGTCTTTAAGGAGGGGAAACTCATTGTTTTCTACTGAGCCAAAGGGAACAGAGACTTGAACTGCAACAAAGCAATATTGTGAGAAATATTTTAAAGCCAAATTGAAGTGCTTTGGGATTACCTAGAGTTTTGCAGTCTGACAGAGTAGCCACTAGCCATGTGTGGCGGTTTAAGTTAATGGGGCACCTGGGGGGCTCATTCAGTTAAGCTTCTGACTTTGGCTCAGGTCATGATTTCAGGGTCCCCAGCTCCACATGGGTTCCCTACTCAGCAGCGTTCCTTACTCAGCTCCTCCCTCCCTTCCACTCCTCTCTCTCACAAATAAAATCTTAAAAAAAAAAAAAAAAGTTTTAAGTTTATTGAAGTAAAATTTAAAAATTCAATTGCTCAGTCACTAGCCATATCTCAAGTTCTCAAGAGCCACACATACACCACAGATATGGAACATTCCATCATTGCAGAAAGTTCTCTGGGGCAGCATTGATCAAGAGATCAGTGGCTTACAACCCTGCCCGTGAAATGGAATTCACCTGTAGAGGTTTTTTAAAAAAAGGCACGTTTCTGAGTTCCCCTTTAAGAGATTTTGATTTGGGAGGTCTGCAATGCAGCCTCTATCTCTTTTTCCTCTTTGTGCCACAGATGCACAGCCAAGGTTAAGGCAGGATTGCAGTGGGTGCCCGAGGGCAAGGAGAGGGTCGTTTCTATTCCCTTCCCCAGTAGGTAACCCAACACCTGGCACAAAGGAAGGTTTCAGGACAACTCTGCAAGTAACGCATGAATTTGGCTTTGGAGATCTACCCCAGGATGCCCGTCCCAGTACCACAAGTGTCCTGAGTTTGTTGCTTTTGCCCAGTGATGGTGATTGAAATTCTGGTTCAGAAGACTGACAGAGGCTTAGACTGACGGAGGCGTGCACACACACACACTGCCAACGTATGCGGTGGTAGAGGCCATGCTATGCTTGGGTCGGGGTGCTTCTGAGATGGAAGGCTGGACTGTGTTGAGAAAGAAAAGAAAAAGACTCTTCCTACTCTTTTTTTTCTTGCCGAAACAGGATGATGTAAAAGAAGATGGAATCTTGGGTTTGATCACCGTGTGGTCTTTCACTTTCCTTTCCCAATTCAACAAGGATTTATTAATATGGGCTCTGTGCCAGTCCCCATGCCAGGCTCTGTAGGGAGTGACAGAGGTGAATGTGATGACCTCTGTCATTGTCCTCATGTTGTTCACTGCCCGGTGCTGGGAGATGCAGACATATAATTATAATGAAAAGGAAAACGTGTTGTGGGCAACTTCTAAACGCAGTGCTCTGGGCATAGGGACTAAGGAAATGATTAGCCCTCCGAGTGTGAACAGGAGATGCGAGTGCCTGTGAGGGAGGGCGGTGACTGCAGGGTTCTCACATCCCTTGCTGTCTTGCTTCCTCTGCCCAGGGGACCCCTGTGGCAGGTCTCCAGGAATTTCTCAGCCCCACCTGCAAGGGGATAGGAAACAGAATGAGGGGGGAGGCTGGAGGCAAGGAATTGGCACCACTCATTGCTGGGGTTGGCTCTGTGGGAGACTGTCATTTGATCTCTTGTTCCATGAAACTTTGGTATGGAAAACTGCAAGAGGCTCTCACCTAGACGGTGCTGTCCCACCAGGACACCTTCCCTATAATCACCTCCCTGTTCCCCTGTTGACCCCACTGCAACTACCCTGCAGTCCTGCGTCAGGGGATGTCCAGGTGCTGGAGCAAAAAAGACCAGAACCCCAGCCTGAGCATAGCTGGGCAGAGAACGTGAGTGGAATGAAGGGAATGGCGGTTGCGACCCAGCCAGACTAAGTCTCGTCTCCACTCTTCAAATATTCTTTTTTTTTTTTTTTTTTGATTTTATTTATTTATTTGACAGAGAGAGAGAGAAGACAGGAGGGTCAGGGAGAAGAAGAAGTAGACTCCTGAGCTAGGAGCCTGATGAGGGACTGAATCCCAGGACCTTCGGATCATGACCTGAACCAAAGGCAGATGCTTAACTGACTGAGCCACATAGGTATCCCTTGACTTCTCAGATATTCTTGTTTAAGAGGATGTAGGCCAGCTGTTTTGGTTTCTATTTTTTCCTAATGCCGTAAAGAAGGAAACAATTTCAAGTGAAGTCTGAGACACTGAGGTTAGACACATGGATAAACTTCCCAGCTATGACCATCAGGTGATACAGAAATAAATTGTTTAAGAGGAAGCTGAATTGCTTTCTTCTTCAGAAGCCTTAATGCCAACCTGGCCTCAGCCCAAGCTTACCAGTCAAGGTTGAATTGTAGTGTATTTGGGGGAAGTTTCTCTCCCTTTTTTCTTTTCCTCCTTCTTTTGACCCTTATTCTGTCCAAAGCAGAACAAAACAACGGCAATAGAATCTTCTTGGCCCTTCTTCTGCCCCTAGATCCTGCTCAAGGATCTCCGCCCCATTTCAGTCTCTAGGCCTGGCTTGCAGAGGGGGTGGCTGAGAGCCCAGAACAGTCCTTCATAGTGGCCTGTGCCAAGCCGGGTTGCCATTTCCATTTTCATTAATTGAAACAGCTTGACCCTGATCATTTCAGGCCAGCAATTTCCTGTCTGCTGGTTGGGAGTGTGCAGAGGACATGCTCAGCCGGTCATTCCGTCCTTCCGTCTACCTTGATGGTGCTAACTCCTAGTCCAGGCTGCAAAAATGGGTCTCCTATTGTTAGGAGACAAGTCCAGCCTCATACACATGCCCAGCTTCACCTCTTGGTATCTCCGACTTCCTGTGTTTTTAGGAAGGCCTTCCCAGTGTCTACCCTCAAGTCTACCTGTTGTAACTTGGGCTCAGGTTTGTTTGTTTCTTGGTTCAGTTTTAAGAAATTTGATGACTGATGCAGTTACCTCTCAGGACCCCATCTCCTGATGCTTTCTACTGTGGCCCAAGAGAAGGAGATGTTTCAGGAGGAAGGGTTTGCCTTCCACCCCTTGAAAGACACAGAGTCAAGCGATTAGGCGTGTGATCACACACTTGAGTGAGAGAGTGAATGTGTGTTTGAGGAGGGTCTTACCCCTCTTTGAGGAGAGTTGTGTGTCACCCTGGTAAGTCACTCAGCACTTGTCTTGTTCCTGTGTTACAGTTTCAAGGGGTAGGGTGATGTGTTCCCTCTCGAGTGTGGGTTTCCAGTGTATTCTGTACATTTGTGTACGTTTGTGACCCATTGGGGTCTTTTTTGTCTTGGCATTTTTTAATCTTCCAGAGGGACACTTGTGTCATTTGGTGTGACCCGTTTTTGCTGCTGTCATGTCTTTGTGTGTCTGTGCTTCCGTGCCTCTTCAGGGGACTTGTTGTGTCTTTTTGAGTGTCCTCTGGCTCCGTTAGTGGCGGGGCGGGGGACGGGGAGGGAGCCCAGACGCGAAGGGGAGCCGTCGGGGCGGTTGGGGGGGCGGTGTTGGGAGGGGGTGCGCTGCAATCTGTGACTCGGAAAACAGATTTGCGGAGGAGGCGAGCAGCCGGGGCGTGCAGAGCGTGCGGGGCGGGGGCGGGGGGCCGCTCTGGCCCCCAGCTCCTCCGCAATCCAATTAAATAACATTTAAATGCATAACCAGCCCGCGCGGCGATGAGGCTGGAGATTGGAGCGGGCGCGGCGGCGGGCCGTGCGGGCGGCGTTTTGTGGAGCTCAGCGATTCTGGCGGCAATTTCCCCGCTCCGCGCGGCTTTTACGAGCCGGCTCCCGGCGCCCGCCCCGCCCCGCTGCGCCCGCCCGCGCCCGCGCCGCCGCCTCCGCTTCCCCCCAACCCCCCGCGCCCGCGCCGCCGCCTCCGCTCCCGTCCCCCACCGCCCCCCCGCCCCTGCGCCGGCTCCGCGGCCTTCTGCTCTGTCCGCGCGCACCGCTCCCCTGCGCCTCTCCCCTCGGCTCGCCGCGCCTCTCTTTGTCTGGCTTCTCCGGGCCGCCCGCCCTCCCTCCCTCGCTGACCGCCCCTGGCTCCCGGCTCCCGGCTCCCGGCTCCCGCCCCGCCGGGCTGTCTCGGACTCCACCTCGGCCTCGCCCGCAGTCTGTCTCTCGCTCTGGGTGTCTGACTCCCCGCTGCACCTCGTGTCTCCGACTCCTGCCTTCTGTCACCTTTTGCTTCTCTCCCATATTTCTGCCTCGGACTGTGATCCCCTCTTCCTGGCCGGTGCCCTCTCACAGCTTCGGTTTCCTTGCCCCTGTGGCCTCTGCACTCTCCCCGTCGCACAGCCGTCCCCTCCAGCTCACTTGCCCTCCCCTCGACTCAAGGGGCCTGTGGCTGGGCCCTGTGGCCTTCCCAGTCCAGCCTCCACCCCTCAGCCTACTTCCACATGGGTGCTAATGGGGGGTTGGTGACTGGGAGCAGCAAGAAGGGGCAGATGAGGGGAAGGGAGCATAGGATAAGAAGTGGGAGGTGGGGTGGGCTTGATGGGCCCAGGCCTCCTGGATGGTGGTGGATATAGGGAGTCAGGAGTGAATGACCAGAAGAGATCCCTTCTTCCCTACACCCATTAGGGGTGGGGCAGAGAGGACTGCCACATTTGGCATCCGGAGGTCCACAGAGTACCAGAAAAAGGTGATGTTATCAAAGTTTTCTGCCCTTCTGAGGGTCAGCCGGAGAGTGGGATCCTTCCTGAGGAATCGGAGAGGGGCTGTTCTCCTCTGAGGAGGAAGACAGAACAAGCACGACCAGCCATTTTGTTTCTTGGGCGGCACCAGACTCCGTTGTCTCCTCTTCCTCTCCGCTCTCTTTTCTGATCTCTGCTCGGGCCTCTCAGCATATGGAGCCTGCCATTTACCAGATGCTACGTGCCCATGCAGATTTCTGGGAGAAGAGGATTCCTGACAAAGGGAGCAGCAATGGCGAAGGCCCTGACGAGAGCACGTGTGGCATGCTGGAGGAACAGCCGTGAGGCTGATGCCGCAGAGGAGAAGGAATAAGAGAAGAGACTAGGTGACGGGTCTGAGAGCTAAGGGGAGCCAGACCATGTAGGGACAAGGGAGTCACAATCTGGTTATACTTTGCAGAGAGAGCCAAGGAATTTGCTGATGGGCCAGATGGGGTGTGTGTGACAGAGAATGGAGTCAGGGTGAGACGGGGCATCGGGCCTGAGTGACTTAAAGCACGGAGTCCCCACCATGAACTGACATGGAGACAACCTCAGGAGGCGCTGGCTTTGGGAGGGGGTCCTTGTGGGCTGTGATAGGTTTGAGCTGCCTGTTAAGCATCCCAAGCCGAGGTCTCTGGTGGGCAGATGGATACCCAGGGCTGGAGTTCAATAGGGAAGTGAGTCAGGCTGGAGATGCAAACTTGGGAGTCATCAGTGACACTGAAGGAGATGCCCTGAGGAGTGAACACAGTTAGGAAATAGAGGACATTCAATGACTAGGTCCAAGCATTTCAATATTTAGAAGTTGTGGAGTTGCAAAAAAAAAAAAAAACAAAACAAAAATTCCCCCCAAATGCTGAGACATCACAGTAAGAAAGATTTGGGGATGGGGTGGGGTGGGCAGCCTGTCACTGGCCTGTATCTAGGTAGTCCCAATTCACTCGCTCGGTGTTGACTTTATTCCCCTCCAAACTCCACACACCAGCCAGACCGGCCACCTCAGCCCACCCCTGCTCAGGGACTAATGAGAGCTGCTGAAGCTCAGCATTCTGATCTCAGAGCTAGGGAAAAAGAATTGGGGTGAGAAAGGACTTGATCTTGGTTTGCCTTTACTGGTTTGCCAGTAGGGAAACTGAGGTCCTGAGGACAGTGTCTCATCTAAGGTCCCTGTGTCAGTAGGTGGCCAGGGCTCCTGAGACATAGCTGAGTGCTCTCTATACCTCCTCATGCTGCCTTTTGGATCACGTCTCAGCAACGTGTTTACTTAACTAATGTTTACTGAGGGCCAGATTCTGCTATGCAGAACAGCAATGGAAGACTCTGAGGGACCCAGGAGAAACAGATGATGGAAGTTTTTCCCTCAGGAGCTTGAACTAAGGTCCCCTGACTAATTTTCCCATTCTTTGCCCATCTCTTCACTTTCATTCCTTTTGACTCCCCAGCATGGACTCTCTTCTTCCCCCACTTTATGCCCTAGGTCTTTCCTTCCCTCCAACCCTGCTCCAACACTTTTTTCTAGAAGTATCCCCAGATCACCATGGATTACCCTACCACTATGTAGCTCAGGCCCCACACCTAAGAATCGGGCATCTTGTGCTCTTTTTCCCTCATCTTTCATACTTAGTCTGTATGCAACTTCTGTCAGCCTTATCACCAAGTATCCCACATCTGACCACATCTCCCAATCTCCACTTGAACAGTCCTAGTGAGACACTCTTTGTCCCATGTGCACTGCTGATTGCTGACTAACAGGCCTCCTGCTTATCCCCCTGCACATTCTCCACACGGCCATCTCTCCCTTGAAGCTCCCATCCCATCTCCTAAGTCTGTGTTCTTCTTACTAGTCCTGTGCCCTTCAAACCAGTCCACCTGCCCGGTGTGTGACCTCACCTCGCCCCTCTTGGCTCCTGGGGTAAAGGGTGCTAAAGGGTCTGGGGCTGTCTTCCCCCTTCATAAGAGCCCTGAAGACCCCTTTGTGGGAAACCATCCGCCTGCACTGGGGATGGGGGTGTTGTACTCTCCTAGAGGGGCACTCAATGGAGAGGTTGTAAGATGGCGGGTGTCTCTGAAGTGGCCGGGAGCATTCAAGGGATTTGTCTGAGACCCACTTTTCCTCATTTCCATCTTCTCTCTTTCTTTCTACTCAGCATTCTCCCTCATTCTCATAGGGCCTTCCCTTCTGTCTCACCAATTGACTCTTTCTTTGGATTGGGGGATGAGAAGCCTCCCCCAGGAACGTTGGGCTCTTGAGAGATTCTCCTGTTGAAGGCACCCTTGTTCCTGACCCAGGCCTCCCTCCCACTCCATCTGGACTGGAGCAGCCAGATGGGGAAACACTGATCTCATCCTCTCCAGCCTGGGCACCTGGGTCTGAATCACTCCCCATTTCATCCCCAGTGCCTAGCACAGCGCTTTGCACCCAGTGGGTGCTTATTAAATATTTACTGAAAGGATAAAGGAATGACTGAATAGATGTCTCAAGCATTCAGCTTCCCTGTTGGGTCCCTGGCCTGGCCTTTCTGGTGTTTCAAACTAGTGCTTTCAAACTTTAATGTGTACACGAACCATCTGGGGATCTTGTTAAGCTGGAGAATTGGATTGACCAGATCTAGGCTGGGATCTGGAAGTTTGATTTCTAGCACGTTTCCAGGGATGCTGATGCTGCTGGTTCTCAGATCACATTTTGAGTAACAAGGCTCTAAGGGGAGGTGTCTCTCAGATGGAAGGTGCACCCCATCTAAAACTGAAAAAGAGAATGATGAAGATTGGGAAAGACAGAGATAGTGAAAGAGGAGCCAAAGGAAAAAGGAAGGCCACCGCCACTGATTTAATGGCCCCCAAAGCCTCTCAGCAGCCTGCATCCCAACAGCCTCCAGAAACCCAGAGGCTCTGCAGCATCTCCCGCACAGCCTCTGTCTCCTGGGGGCCCCAGCCCTGACTTGGGGGAATGGAGCTTTAGAGACAGCTGCCACCCCGTGTCCCCGCCTTTCTCTCTACTTCTGAGAACTCCATGATTCACAGAAAAGAAAGCTGGGCAGAGACACAACAGGCTTGGAGTTTTTGTTCAATTCCACAAACCATTATCCAGACTACTTCTCAGCACCAGGCCCAGAGTGAACTAGAGCTGGGAGGCCCAGCTTGTGGAGAGGAAGACAACTTGCATGAGCGAGAGAAGCTAATTTGAATTTGGTCTTGGAGGAAGATGGGGGAGAACTTTGATGAGCATTTGGGGGCCCCAGGAACTGGTGGAGAGGGCAATCCAGGCCAAATGGGCTGGAAGCATGTAGGTTCAAGACAGGTTCCTTGAGCCATAAGGGGGACCAGCAGCAGGGAGAGGGTGAGTGACAGGGGAAGGAGAAGCTGTAGGGCCTCTTCTAGGTCTGTACCAAGGGGTTTAATTGGCTTTAAATGCCCATCTGAAGAATCAGTACTTTGGTGTGACTGCAGATTTAATCTCTATGCATTAGGGAGCCATGAGATGTGTGTATTGAAAGATATGCTTCCTGGAAAGCTTTTCCTCCTGTTGGTTCCCCTGACCTACCTGGGAGGGACCCATCTCTGTGTGTTGTCATGTTAGTCTGTCTGCACTCGCTGGAGGCTGTCAGGCTTTGAAGGTGAGAAGGTGGTGCCTGGGTTTGGGAAGAGCTGGGGGTGGTCCCTTCCTCCCCCACTGTGGGGACAAGCTAATTTTGCGATGTGGGAAGTTTTCTGAACTTCTCCCTTAACTCCAGTTCTTTTAAGCAGGAGCCCCTGATGAGGACAAACTGTTTCAGGAAAGGGAGAGGGTGGGAAAGATAAGGTCAGTTTTTCATGGCAGCTGAGGAGGTAACAACGTGGCTGGTCCATGGTGGTGAACGCTTGGACACCCCCACCCCCCACCAGGAATGTGCTAAAAAGTCTTTTGTCTCATCAACCACTCACCATGCCCTCAGAGTGTTTCAAGGCTTGGAGTGGGTGTCTCTGGGCATGTCACCCGTGCCATATGCTTGGAGGCTTTCCTGCTTAGGAACCTCCAGCGTTGGCCAGGCCAGGTGTCAGCCTTCCTAAGAACCAACTTATAAGGGACGCCTGGGTGACTCAGTTGGTTGGACGACTGCCTTCGGCTCAGGTCATAATCCCGGAGTCCTGGGATCAAGTCCCGCATCGGGCTGCCAGCTCCATGGGGAGTCTGCTTCTTCCTCTGACCTTCTCTTCGCTCATGCTCTCTCTCACTGTCTCTCTCTCTCAAATAAATAAATAAAATCTTTAAAAAAAAAAAAAAAAAAGAACCAACTTGTAAGTTTCACATGTGTTTCTTGCATAGGCAGAGATAGATAGATGGGCAGGCAGGGACTTTTTCCCAAACAGTCGACTCAGGAGTGGGGGGGGGGTTGGTGAGAGGGCTGGGAGGGGGGCAAGAAACCTGTCCCAGTGCTGTCAGGGACACACCTCAGCCGTTTCTCAGCTCTGGGACAGTGTCCTATGGGCTCTGCCTCTCCCTGGGTCCCAGGACCTCTGACCTTTACATTCCCCTCTGCCCTCGAGCTCCTTCAGCTCCTAAAGCAGTTGTGCCCTGCACATCTCAGGTACAAGCTCCACCTTGTAGGGTGACAAGAGAGGTCTGTGTCAATCACAACGTTGCTGTGCAGCACCGAGTAGGTGCTCAATACATGATCGATGAACACATGAAGGAACTTCTGGTGTAGGCAAGGAGTTTTTAGGCCACAGCCTGTTTCATTCATTTTCACTGTTAGGACACTGACTGCTGAATTTAGGTTCCCCTGCGTCAGTCTCCATCCTTAGATTTCCTTTCCCAGAACATTTTCTTACCTCCCCCTTGTTTCTCCTTACTCTTTCATGGGTGTTTTAATATTCTGTTACATCTTGTCTGAGATGGTATATCATCTCAGATCTTTTGGGCAGGAATGTGGGGTGGGAAAAACCAGCATCTCTGAAGATAATGTCACATTTCACTTCAGCCACTGTGATTTCTTTTTGGTTGCTACGGCGGATCCCCAAACAAAGGGGTTGCTGATCTGATGCAGTCCCAACGGGTCCTGCTGGTCACAGGGTAGGGTTGGGGGGGTTGTTGGTGGTGGGATGCCTAGAGAGCATGCAGAAATCCAGTTTGAAGTTTGGTGAGGAAACATGATCAGAAGAGGGGAATTGAGGGAGGACAATATAAGAGGAGAGAATTAGAAAATGGGTGAAGCAAAGAGGAGAGATCAGAGGTGAGGCAAAGATGGAGGGACATAGGATCTGGGCCTCAGCTTGTCATCTATAAAATGGGGCTAATAGGGCTGTTGCCAGGAACCAGAAGGTTAACATGGGTGACGTGCTTAATGGGTAGTAAGCCTTATATACTTGTTTGATAATGATAATAACAAATGGGGTAATATTGCCTACATCACAAGGGTTGTTGTGAGACTCAGGGCTTGTAAACACTTTGTAAATAACAAAGTGCTAATGATTTAGTTACTATTATTAGTATTCCACTCCTGCAGTTCTTTCCACTGCTGATGAGGGGGAGCCTCAGAAGGAGGCATGGACCCCTGGGTTCTGTTCTGTTTTGAGGACAGTTTTCTTCCTCCCCTTCTCACTTCCTGGTGAGCAGAGTCCAAGCCCCTCAGCCTCCCTGCTGCCTCATCTGCCCTGGGGGGAGAAGGTAGAGGCTGACAGGATGGGTGCAGGAGGGGGGCCAGGAGGAAGCCAAGCTGAAAACGAAAGGGGGAGTGCATGGTTTGGAGGCGCTTGAAATCACGTTTGCATGACGAGCCACACCAGCTCTGGCTCTCTGCTTTTCCACATAGGGCTCTTCCTCCTTTGTCTCTCAGCCTGGACTCTGGTCTCCTCTCTTGTCCCTTCTCTCCTAGACACTTCTTCTCATTTCTCTTGCCCCTTAGTACTCCCTACAGCCCCCTCCCACACAGCTGACTCCTGCTCTGAGGTTCCATTCATTATCCTTCAGATCCGATCCTACACCCCCTATCTGCCCTCAGTTCATCTCCCTGTAGCCTCTCCCCTAACAGCTCTTCCATTACCTCATCTCTGCACCATTCGCTCTTCTCTTTCTGCCTCCACATCTCCCATCTTACCTGCCTGCTTCTATCTTCCTCTTCCATATTTGTGCTCCCTTTCTCCTTCTTGATGCCCCTGCCCCCACTTCCAGCCTTTACCCCCCCCCCCCATTCCTCTCCCTGTCAGCTTCACTGCTTGGATTTAGGGTTCACTGCATGGCCCTCATTCACTTGCTAAAATGATAGTAAGAACAAGACTAAAATATAATGAGCACCTCCACGGACAAGGCAATTTATGTATGAATTTCTGCTTTGTGTAATCCTCTCAATAGCCCTGTGAGGTATTGTTATCATCCCCACTTTACAGATGAGGACAGCCAGGTGTAGAGAAGTTAAATAAGTTGCTGAAGGTCTCACAGGTGGTAAGTGTTGGAACTTGAATGCAAACCTGACTAGGGAGCCTGTGCTCTTAGCCACAGGAATCAATACTGGCCCTGGGAGACTGTTCTCGTGTTCCTGCCCAGTGAGCTTCAGAGAGCCCTCTTTCTTTAAAGTTTTATTTATTTATTTATTTATTTATTTTAAGATTTTATTTATTTATTTGACAGGGAGAGACACAGCAAGAGAGGGAACACAAGTAGGGGGAGTGGGAGAGGGAGAAGCAGGGAGCCCGCTGAGCGGAGAGCCCGATGTGGGGCTTGATACCAGGACCCTGGGATCATGACCAGAGCTGAAGGCAGACACTCAACGACTGAGCCACCCAGGCACCCCTATTTATTTATTTTAGAGAGAAGCAGAGGGGGCTGGGAAAGGCAGAGGGAGAGGAAGAGAATCTCAAGCAGACTTCCTGCTGAGCATGGAGCCCAAGGTGAGGCTCCATCCCAGGAGCCCAAAAACATGACCTGGGCCAAAATCAGGAGCCTGATGCTTAACAGACTAGGCCACCCAGGCGCCCCCGAGAGCTCTCTCTCTTTAAACAGCATCCTGGCATCTCCGGATTCCTCCAAATGTCATTTGGCCCCTTCTCCTTTCTCTGCACGAGGCCAGATCTAACCTACCTCAAGAGCCATGGGGCCCCTGGGTGGCTCAGTGGGTTAAGCCTCTGCCTTCAGCTCAGATTATGGTCTCGGGGTTCTGGGATTGAACCCCTCATCAGACTCTCTTGCTCAGTGGGGAGCCTGCTTCCCCCTTTCTCTCTGCCTACTGCTCTGCCTACTTGTGATCTCAATCTCTGTCAAATAAATAAATAAAATCTTAAAAAAAAAAAGAGTCTATTCCATGTGATGGCACCACTAACAGCCCCTGTCACCTCAGGCCCTCACCATGATGACTGCGAGGCAGCTCCTATTGGCATCCACATTTCACATGTGAGGAAACTGAGGCACAGAGAAGGAAGTACCTTGCCCACAGTCACACAGTTCATAAGTGGCAGAGCCAGGATCAGAGCCCAGGTGTTCGGCTCTAGAAAACCTGCCTGCCTAAGCTGTCACCCTGCTTCACCCAGCTCTAGGGAAGGCCAGCTTTGGTCTCACACCATTGCTGCCAGCCCAGCTGTTCTGGGAGGTTCTTGTGATTAGCCCTCCCCTGGGCTGCCATGGGCAGTGCCTGCTGTGGTATTACCTCTGCCAGCAGTACGGACAGCTCTCCAGATCTGGTCAGGCCACAGCCCTAATCGGTGCCTGAGGGGATTTATTGGCTGCTGCCCCCGGGGAGCAGGGACAAGTGTTTTCCTCTCCAGCCCTGCTGCGCCGCTTCCCAGCCTGACAGCTCCCTCGTTCCGGCCCATCGCGGCAGCTGATTTACCTCGGTGGCTGGGGGATTTAGCTGCTGTCCTGGCTCCTACTATAAATCCCCCGGCAAATAACCGAGCTCTGCATCACAGCGGCCGACAGGGGAGCGAGTGGGAGCAGATGGCCGCTTTGGCCATGGGGTATGGAGGGCAGGGATGGCCAGGGAAGGCTCCAAGGCTCTCTTGTCCACCACTGGCCCCAAGGCCGGGCTGCACCTTGCTCTGGCCCATGGGGCTCCCCCTTCACTGCTGGAAGCTGTAACTGCTCCGTCCTGCCATCTCCCTAACCTCAGCACTAGCAGGTTCTGGTCGCTGTGGAACCTGATCCCTGCTGTCCCATCTGAAATCTACTTGCCTGACATCGTGGGAGTGGGACAGATCTGCCTATGGTCCCTAGGGTTGACTAGGCTTCAAAGAGTAGAACATTGCTGGGTGTTCTGGGACCCTGTTTCGTGCACATTGGACCCAGGTTCTACCCTCCCGAGAGAGCAGCTCAAACCGAAACAGGGAATGGTAAGAACTTCCCAGTGAGAAGGAGGGAAAGACACCAGGTTGTAGGTGACCTGAGCAGGGGCTGAGTGAGGGAGACCTCCACAAAATAGGCTTGAGTCAAGTTAATCCCAAAGGGGAGAGGTACTTCCTAAAAATGAAGGAGGGAGGGTTGTGGGACCTGTGGTCAGGACCCCCAAACCTTCCATGCCATGGCCCAGACTCAGTAGCACAATATGGCTGCTCAGATGTCCATATTGGCCTGGGATAGGTGGGACTGGGTAGGGTCATCCTTCTATGACTGCCCCTTTTTATCCTGGCTTCCTTCTGACCCCTCTTTCTCTGATTCCTCCAGTGTCTTTTCCCTGCTATCCCTGCCTGGTCCCCTCTGCTCCTTCCCATATGCCTTATCTTTCCCATGGCACCTTCTCTGTACCCAGAAAGTATGTCTGTCACTTGACGGACCAGGGTTGGGCTGAAGCTTGGGGCTCCAGTTCCACTCCCTGGAACCCCTCTCAGCCTGGAGCCTGTCCCCGGTGTCCATGCCATTTTGTTCTTCTACTCCTCATCCATCTTCGCTGTCCCCCTCCCTACCCCCCTGCCATGGCTGCCTCCGCCTGGGAGATTACAGACACTGAATCAGCAGCCAGCTTCAGCGTTCTGCTGACAGAGGACTTTCTGCCTCTGAGGGCTCCTTGGTGGGATCAGGCCCCCTCCTGGAGCCTGGGCCCTTGGGGTGAGGGGAGGAAGGGCTGGGGAGAACAGAGTGGGTGGAGAGGGAGAGGTGAAGGGCTGAAGGTAAAGGAAAGAGGAAGAATAGAGAGATGAAGGGAGAGGTGGAAAGAGGAGCCATCTGGGAGGAGAAAATACAGGAGAGATGAAAACCTAGTGAAGGAGGTGGAAAGAGAAGCAGCGGGTGGGGAAGTGGGCCAGAGGGGGAAAGGGGGAGGACTGGAGGGTGTGGCAGTTCGGTGGGGGGTGAGCTCCATCTACCAGCCCACAAACCCCACCCTGCTCCACTCTCTCCCCTCCCGGAGCACCCACCCAGGCAGGCCCCTTGGAGGCCCAAGTTCACTGGGACTAGGCTGCAGGGTGCAGGCTGGAACCCACCAGCCCTGGGTCTGGGGCTCTGCCTTGCGCCTCCCTCTCTCCCTCTCACGTGGTGGTTTGTACTTCATCTTGTTTGTGGGGCGGCTGGGCCTGCTCTCGGGGTTTAATGATCTGTGCCATTATTTATAGCTTTGCGCGCCGAGAAACACACTGAATTTATCGCTTGCTTCTATAAATAACCCTGGCAAACGGGTGCCCAGGGAGGAGGGCGGGAAGGGGAGGGAGAAGTGAAGAAAGGAGAGGTGGGGAGTAGGGCAGGGGAGGTCTCTGTGGACTATGTCCCCAAAATGGGGTGACATGTGGGCTCAAGGACAGCAGAGGCTGGCAAGACCATTGAAGCGTGGGGTGTGTGTGAGGGCAAGTTAGGATAAACAGGGCAGTGTGTGTCCCAGTGAGGAGGAGCGTATGTTTCTGAGGGTGTGTGTGAGTTGACTGTGTGCATATTTGTGTTTGTCCCTGGTGCCGCTTTGGTGGCAGTGAGGTTGAAAAAGCCCCAGGCAGCCCCAAGGAATGGCTGCTTTGTCAACGGGTGTCCAATGGACTGAGAGGCAGCAGCGACTAGAATCAGGCCCCTTTCTCTCTGCTTGAGGCGACAGGAAAAGACGACAAAGAAACTGTTTTTCCCAGAGAGGCAGCAGAAGGAAGAACGGAGGTCTAGGAAGCAGGCTGTGTGGTGGTCCATGTCAGGCTGGACCAGTAGTGTCCACTAGGGTCCCAGCTCCAAGGTCCAGAGCTTCCAGGCCTCTGGGGCTTGGTTGAGTGGAGAGGTGGGGGTGGGGGAAGGTGTGCATTTGACCGCAGCCCTCCTCCAAGGACCTGCTGGGAAGCCTGATCCGGGTGGGGGTGACCCCCTCCACCCACCCCCCCAGGCCCCCCCACCCTCCAGGCAGATCCAAGTGCCAGAGCTGTGGTCGGCTGATTGCACAGCGGCAGCTGTGCCTGCCCCTGGCCTTTGCTCTGACCGTGGACTCACTACCGCCCCTCCAGGACAACCCAGGAGGGATTTGGGGGAATGAGGGCCCTGGCACTGCTCAGCTAGAGGGCAGCGGTCCTGGCCTCACCATCCCTGCCAGCCCGGAGTCCCCTTCTGCTCAGCAGTGCCACACAGATTGGCTACAGCAGCGATTAGCTCCGGGAAGCGCTCTGCATCTCTAATGAGAACATTTGCATATATAACGAAGAACCTTCACAGGTGTTGGAGAAGCTGCCCCTCCTCTTTTCTCCTGCCAGCTGCCACCCTGACCTATGGTTCTTAGAGTATGTGTGTGTGGGGGGTGTTCCTGCCCCTCAGCTGCAAGATGCAAGGAGGGGTTCCCCTTTTTGGTCAGAAACAGCCCAGGTGAGAGCCCCTTGTGTCAGTGTGCTTGGTACAACTGCATGTGACCACGCATGAGCCTCTGCACGCGCGCGCGCACACACACACACACACACACACACAAGGAAGGTCAAGGTCAATGTGCCCATCTCTGCCCAAGTGTACTGCAGCTTGTGGTTAATTTACCCAGGTCAATGCAAGTATGCAGAACACGTCCCAGGCTGCGCCCCCACGAGACGCGCCAGGCACGGGGCTGCCAGCACGCACTCCTTCACACCCTGGCACCAAAGCAGGCAATTAGAGGGAAACGCACCTGCACCAACACTTCCATCCAAACACGGTCCCCTCCCTCCCTCCCTCTTTTCCTTTCTCTTCTGGAACCTTAACCTTCCCGCAGGGTTTCTCACCAGCCCTTATTCAGGCCAGACCTCAACTCCCTCTTCCGCGACCCCACCCCCACTCGCTCCTTCAAACCTATTGAGCACACAAGAGGCCATTTTCCTTTAAACAAAATGAGTCAGAGGGGCCCATGCACCCTAGAGAAGTGGCATTGAAAGTAGAGAGGGAATGGCAAGGTGAGAGCTATTGGTGGGCCATAGGTTAGGAGCTGGGGGTGTCTAGGGAAGACCAGAGACTGGGGGCTAAAGTCCCCACAAGGTCATTCTCAGATTATCCCCTACAGCTCTCCACTCTCCCGCTGCCCAGCAGCCAATCCCCAGCCCCGCCGCCACCCCCGAACCCCCCGCCCGCCCTCCCGTTGGTCCTGCCCAGCCACGTGACCCTCCCCCTCTCTGGCAGCTGCCCGGATGATGGATGCAGCCGCTCAGCTGTACCTGTTGGGGGACAGGGACTGCGCAGCTCCTAATTACCTCCTTCTCCAGCCGGGGGTGGGGGCTGGGCTGTACTACGGCTCCCTCCTTGATCCACTGGGGCCAAGGCTGACATCCTGAGCTAGAGCCTGGACTGGAGGCGGGCCTCCCCTGAACTGCTCTGGGGTAATGGGGTGCTGGGACCCTAGCCTGGGGTTTGGAGTCAGGGGCGTGCTTCCGGAAGGCTGATGGAGGGAAGGAACGCACACTACCAGTGACCCAGAAAGCTGAGCTAGGACTTTGAATAAATGACCTTTCTCTGAGTGCTTTCCACTGAGGGCAAGATTCAGGTTAAATGTGGAGGGGAACTTCCTGATAGTCTGGGATAAGGTACACTTGAGCAAAAGACAGGCGGAAGTAGAAGTTTGGAGGACTTCTTAGAAGGCAGGCAAATCAGATCATTCTTTTCCTGCCTGATGGGAGGCTCCCAGCAAGTAAGTGCGGAAGCAGGCTGGAGTTCAAGCCCCGGGGCTTGAGGGAGACCATGGAATGCTCCTGCAGCGGTGTCGTGGGGTCTGGCCGGTGACCCTGAACCAGATGTTCATAGAGATGGTCGCAGAGCAGCGTGGGAGGCTGTGTATGTCTGGACTTGCCTGGGGAAGAATGGGGAAGAGCTGGGGACTGTGAAGATGAAAGAGCTCCTCCAGCCTTCTCCATAGGGCCACCAAGGACTTACGGGGCAGGTATTTGTCTTCAGTAATTTAACAGGGCAGTGGGTGACCTGTGGGTTCCAGTGCCCAAGCTGGAGATGGGCAAACAGATGGTTACGAATGGGTGGGACCCCTACAAGATTTGTTCTGCCTCCCAGATCCTAGAAATCTCCAAATTAGGAATCTCCATGTTTTTTTTTTTTAAGATTTTATTTATTTATTTGACAGATCACAAGTAGGCAGAGAGGCAGGCAGAGAGAGAGAGAGAGAGAGAGAGGAGGAAGCAGGCTCCCTGCGGAGCAGAGAGCCGGATGTGGGGCTCTATCCGTGGACCCTGGGACCATGACCTGAGCTGAAGGCAGAGGCTTTAACCCACTGAGCCACCCAGGTGCCCTGGAATCTCCATGGGTTTTAAGAAGGGAAACCAATGGGGTGCCTGGCTGGCTCAGTTGGTAGAGCATGCAACTTTTGATCGCAGCGTCAATGAGTTCGAGCCCCACATTGGGCATAGAGATTACTTAGAAATAAATAAATAGGGGTGCCTGGGTGGCTTAGTCTGTGAGGCATCGACTCTTGGTTTCAGCTCAGGTCATGATCTCCAGGTGGTGAGATGGAGCCCTATGGGAGGCTCAACGCTCAGTGCGGAGAGTGCTTGAAATTGTG
This sequence comes from Mustela lutreola, assembly GCF_030435805.1. Taxonomy (NCBI): domain Eukaryota; kingdom Metazoa; phylum Chordata; class Mammalia; order Carnivora; family Mustelidae; genus Mustela; species Mustela lutreola. The sequence continues at coordinate 61,281,744 of NC_081297.1, forward strand.
TCACCTTCTCCCTTGGCCCTCCCCCCGCTTATGTTCTCTCAAGTAAACAAATACATAAATAAAATCTTTAAAATAAATAAATAAACTTTAAAAAAAGGAGAAAGGAATGCCTTAAAAAGTAAAGAATAAATAAAAATAAATGAATAAAAAGAAGGGAAACCGGGGAACATCAGCAGAGAGCTGATGTTGGCACCAGTGGGTATAATGGTGTGGCTGTGATCATTGATGACCCCACCAGGATTCATTAGTCACAATCCCCCCATTCTTGAGGGTCTCTTGGCTGAGACCCTTGGCACTCTAGCTCCCACAGGAAGACAAAATAAAAACAGCTGTCCCTGTAAGGCAGGGCTCTTCCTTACAGTAGTCAGTGCCTTGCTCTGAAGGCAAAGAGCACATAGGCTCCTAATGCCCCCCAGGGACCTCTCTTCCAAATGGTTCTCCCATCTCTTCTTCTGCCTCTCAGGATGCTTTCCCCTCCTCTCTGAGTTTACATTGGTCTTGGTTGAACTGTCCTCAGCAGTGCCCCCACGCCTGCGCCCCCACCTGACTCACTGTCTTTCTGAGCTCATGGGCTGCTGGATGGTCAGCCCTGGGTGTCCTTCACTACTGGCAGGAGATTTGGGGGAAATGTCAGGTGGGGAGAGGCTCTCCGTGGTCCTGGGTGTGTATCTCCGCTTCTAGGAGGGTTCTTTTCATGTGCACACTGGGGGGCAATGCTCTTGTCCATTCAGGGTGGTTATGAGGAGGAGACAGAAGGATCAGGGAGCTGGTGCTCTGTCATCTCTCCCCTCAAGTGGACCGGCGTGGTTTTGTGAAACCAGACTTTCCTGATCTTAGCATCATGCTTATGTGTAGATGTGGCATGCACGTGTGCACACACACACACCACGCACAATACACACACCCCTAGAGCCAGCGCACCGGTCCTTGCTCCAATGCTCCTGGTGTTTCAGGCTTTCTTTCAGGCAGTCTGCCCTGGAAGCTGCTTCTAGGGCAAATTTCCAAATAAACCCCCTTGCGTGGGTCCCCCTCTTACCCCAGATGACAACTTTTCATGACTCCCTGGTGCCCGTGGGATAAGGTTCAGACTCCCTAGCTTAGCATTTGAGGCCTTCTCTGATCTGGTCCTAACCTGACCTCCCATAATCCTCCACAGGAGTATTTTCCTAAAGAAATCCAGGTCACTTGGGGTGCCTGGGTGGCTCAGTGGGTTAAGCCTCTGCTTTCACCTCAGGTCATGAAATCAAGCCCTACATTGGGCTCTCTGCTCAATGGGGAGCCTGCTTCCCCCTCTCTGCCTGCCTCTCTGTCTACTTGTGATCTCACTCTCTCTGTCAAACAAATAAATAAAATATTAAAAAAAAAAAAAAAAGAAAAGAAATCCAGGTTACATACACTTACATTTCTCTTCCTGCCTGGCTCCCCAGGGGCCATGCCCTATTCTCATTCACATTTCTACTGGGTTAAGCTCGCCTCCTCCAGGAGGCCTTTTTGATTGCCTCCACTTATAGCAACTTATTTTTTAGGTTGGTTTCTGACGTTCCAAGGAGAAATCTTTCTATTGGTTAGGATGTGAGGGGCCCCCGTCCTCACTTCCGAGCCTCTCTAGGCAGGGCCTGTCTGTATTCCTCTTTACTTCCCATGTCCCAACACGGTGCCTGGCATCTGTGTGTATAAATTGCTGAGGACCTGGCCCCCGTGAACAGCATCCATCTGAACTGGATCAGGTCCCTGTTCTGACTCTTCCTGGCTCTTTGATCCTGGACAAGCAGCTTACTTTATCTGGTCCCCAGTTTTCCACTTGTCCCATGAGGAGTTTAGACCTCCATGATCTAAAATATTGTGTTTTCCTCAGGTTAGGTGCACGGATGGCCCCTTTCGGCCCAGATGTAGGAAGCTGGGGGGGTGGGGAGGGGTATCTAATTCAACAGCGGTTTGACTCCAGGGTCCAGGGAGTTCTCCCTCCCTGGGAGAAAGCAGACTGGTGTCAGGTCTAGACAGATTAAGTGTGATCTTAGACCCCTTCCTTGGCCTCTGGCACCCTCAGTTTAGCTATATGGAAGAAAGAATTAACGTTGCAGGCTGCTTTGGAGCAGTGGAGAACATTAAGTAGGTGGGAGCTTAATTCACGTGCAGTACAGATAAGGACAGTTATCTGGGGAGTTGTGCCTGGGTCCCCTTACCATCTCGTTTCTCCTTGTGTGGGCTCCTCTCTGTATCTTTTCTCCTTGCTTATTGCCTGGGAAAACTGCTTCTCACCTCTCCTTCAGTCAGCCTGAGTGGCTTGGCATCAGGCCTTAGTGGTGGCCCTGGTCCATGGCCGGTGGGCAGGGTCTGGGCTGCAGCACACCTCAGGGCCCTTCCAGACAACTCCTCTGGCAGAGTCTTCTGTGGCGATATTGCTCTGCCAGATCTGCGAGATTTCCTGTCACCCCTGACTCCCATAGTCCCAATTCCCCTGCCCCCGGGACATCCTGCCCCCATCTGACCCTGACCTCTGGGATCTCTCCCAGCCTGAGACATGTCCCCCTTCCCTCATCACCCTTCCCTGGGAATACTGAGGCTAGAATTGTCCACAGGGACCAGAAAAATTCCTTAGAAATATGAGGAAGAGGGAGGGGTCTTCAGTGAGGGGAAACCCCTGTCCTATATTTCAGCCTCTGTCTCACTTTTGCTTCCCGTGTTACCTTGGGGGAGGTTGGATGAAGGCCCCAGTATGTACCCCCAAACCCCTATGCCCCAGCCTCTGTAGGACCTGAAATGCAGGGAACCTTTTTTGTGCGGAGCGGAAGGGTACCTACAAAACTTTTGTAGGGGTACCAGGTTCAGGTGACCCGGGATCTGGCTTCCCACACCCTCCTCACTCTGTGGTCTCCAGGGATGTTGGGTGTCTCTAGACCTGGGAGCAGCTGCTTGGTTTATGGTATGTGGGGCGGTTTATTCCTACTGATGCCTCTCAACCCAGGGCTCTAGAGGGAAGGGGGGATGGGCCATAGAAAAACTGAGGGAGAGGAACCAAGCCTAGCTTTGGAAGGAGGTGGGTTGGTGCCTTTTCCCCTCCTTGGAAGGATCTAATAAGAACTAGCACCTTCTCCTAGGAAAGAAGGACCCTAGAAAAGGGTCAGCAGTTTGCTATTTGGTGGGGGGATTGGGGGAGTGGGGGTGCTAGAGTTACTAGAAGTGCAAGGTAGAGGGCCAATAACAAAAAGTGTCAGTCAGGGTACCTGGCTGGCTGCATTGGGGGAGCACGGGACTCTTGATTTGGGGTTATGAGTTTGAACCCTATGTTGCCAGTAGAGATTACTAACAAATAAATAAACAAATACACTTTAAAAAAAGGAAAAGGAAAATGCCAGTCAGGATTCAGCAAGATTGGTTTGGTTGTGAATGCCAGTGTCCCAAGTATCTGGGTCATTGCGAATAAGTGTGTGAAGGCCCTTGAGACTGCGGCTGAGTCACAAAGTTGCATTTTTCTGCCTGTGGTAGGCCTCTGCTGTGGGAGGCCCAGAAGGGGCGGAGGGTGGGGTAGAGTCACACAGCACATGCCACTGACCAGGGGCTCTCCTGATGGGGCTCTCTCTTGCTGTTTCCCAGCCACTCTTTTTTTTTTTTTTTTTTTAAAGATTTTATTTATTTGACAGAGAGAGACACAGTGAGAGAGGGAACACAAGCAAGGGAAGTGGGAGAGGGAGAAGCAGGCTTCCCACAGAGCAGGGAGCCCGATGTGGGGCTTGATCCCAGGACCCTGGGATCCTGACCTGAGCCGAAGGCAGCAGCTTGACACCTGAGCCACCCAGGCGCCCCTCCCAGCCACTCTTGATCTGAGTTAAAAACAAACTATATATATGTGTGGTTATATATAGACACACACATATATATGTATGTATGTGTGTTCTACAGTCTCCACAATCTCCCATGCTCCCTCCAACCCTTCTTCCCCCTAAATAGTTATGTGTGAACTTTGACCCCAGGAATCCGCTTGGGGGGAGCATTTTGGGAAAACATGATAGAACCTCGTAAAGAACTCTGACAGCTTGCAAACAGCCTGTGCTAAATTGCCCCTTCAAGTCAAAATTAAAGCAAATGTCTGTTTTATAGCCGTGTTTTCTTGGGCTGCAGCTATGGCAGGAGCGCGGGCCGCTCCAAGCTGGGAAGCCTGAGGAGAGTGGAGGCACTCAGGGTGGTTTGTGCCTGGGCTGTGGACCAGCCCCTCTCCATGAGCCTTCTGGTTCACTCCCTGCGTGCCTCCCTCCTCCACCACTTTGCTGTGCAGTGAGGGTGTGAAGACCATCCTATCAACAGAAAGTCTTTCTTCCGGCCCTTCCTCCTCTCCCAGGTCTTGCTATTTCTGGGGGCACTGGCTTCCTAGAGTACCAGTGGCAGAAGTCCTGAGATCATCCTGGCCAACGGCTTGACTTGGGGTCTGGATATCCCCAGTCTCTAGGGTGGGCCTAGGGTTGCTGCTCAGGCTGCAGACCACTCCTTCGCTCACATCGTTTTCTCTGGACCTAGTCCACATTTATGTGTCAGGATTCAGGATTAGGTTGCTTTGGAAAGAAGTTCTAAGGCGAGGACGACGACGATGATGATCATGGAAACCTTAATGGTCTCCTCTAACCCCTTCATTATACCTTTTTTTTTTTTTTAAGCTCTTATTTATTTATTTAACAGAGATCACAAGTAGGCAGAGAGGCAGTCAGAGAGAGAGAGAGGGGGTAGCAGGCTCACCGCTGAGCAGAGAGCCCTATGCGGGGCTTGATCCTAGGACCCTGGGATCATGACCTGAGCCAAAGGCAGAGGCTTTAACCCACTGAGCCACCCAGGTGCCCCCCCCCCCTTCATTATACCTTAAAGGTCTCCTCTAACCCCTTCATTATACAAACGAAGAAAGTAAGGCCCAGAGGTAATGTGTTGAAGAACATTCTTGAATTAGGTGAGAGGAAGTCTGGGCTCTAATTCTGACCCAAATCAGTTCCCCTCTCTGGGCTTTGGTTTCCTTCCCTAGACAAAGAAGTGCATAATGATGACAATAGTCTGTTTGATTATTGACCCCTAGGATGTGCTGGTCTTAAGTGCTCCACGTTTTCCATGGGTCACCCCATTTAATATTTAATATTCACTCACTTTAGGAGGTATAATTATTCCCATGAGAACACTAAACCAAGGGAGGTTAAATAAATTGGCTGAGGTCCTTAGGTGGCAAAGGCAGAATTGGAACCCTGGCAGTCTCCCTCCAGGGCCTGGACACCCAGTCACTACTTGGGTGAGGACTGCACCAGATCAGCCTGCTGGGGAGTAGGAGCCCAGCCCCCTGATCCCCAGGCTGGTGCCCATTCCACTGGACCAGGCTGCTGGCTCAGCTAGAGTGGTGCAGGTCTTAGGCTGTCTGGAGGGTGCTAGGGTCCCCCCCCAACCCATCCTCAGGGCTATGAGCGTGATACTCAGCACACACCCTGGGGAAGGGGGCTTCGGGCCAGAATGGGGCTTTTTTCTTTTTCTTTTTTTTTTTTTTAATGACAGCGAGAGACACAGTGAGAGAGGGAACACAAGCAGGGGGAGTGGGAGAGGGAAGCAGTCTCCCCACTGAGCAGGGAGCCTGATGCGGGGCTCAATCCCAGGACCCTGGGATCATGACCTGAGCCGAAGGCAGACGCTTAATGCCTGAGCCACCCAGGTGCCAGAATGGGGCTTTTTGAACGAGGCTTCCTGAAAGACCAAGAGGAGCTTTTAAGTTTGCTATGAGGGACCCCGGAAGTACGAGGGTTCTCGATCAGGACAGCAACAATACAATATTATAGAAAAGGTCCTCCCTGCCCCCCCCAACCCTGTGGCATGCCCACTTTGGAGATTGGGGTGGTAGGCAGCCGTCCTGGCTCAGCCTGCAGAGCCACACAGTGACCGCCCTCACCCCCCATGTCCCTTACACCTGGTTATTCCAGCTTCTTCTCGGAGGCTTTACTGCTCGAACTAGATGTTGGATCTGGCTTCCTCCTCAGAAGACAATTTATGGCGACATGTCGGAGACTCTGTTTTAATGAAGTTGCAAAAGTAGGTTAATGGGCTGTGGGTGTTTTTCATTCCCTCCCCCCTGCCCCATCTCCACCCCTGGGCCGATGAATGATGCCTTCCCCCGTGCAAGGCAGAGTCTGGCTGAGGATCTCAGGCCCGGACTCCTATGCTCACACATCTCTCCCTTGGTCCCTGCTGGAGCCCTAGGTATCCTCCTCCCTGCCGCCAGCCAGGCACTCAGCATGTCTAGCCCCAATCCCTCCTGCTGTAGTTGTGGCCCAGACATGCTCCCAAGTCTGCCCGGAGCATGGCAGAATTGAGAGGCAGAAGCCCCAGGGCAAGGGCTGGGGCTGGGTGGGGGACCCTGGGGAAGGAGGAAGCAAGAATGATGTATCATGGATTTCTTTGGGATTAGAGAGGCCTGGAGGTGGGTGCTTCCCTATCAGGGACCTGGCAAACTCCGCACGTGGACTCTGATATTTTGGGGGGAGGAACTGAGTTTCTGAGAACCTGTCTAGTTGCTGTTCCTGCCTCTCTTAATCATATCTGTGTCTCCTTTGGCCATACTTGATACATGGCTACCCTTGCAAATACTTGCTGAGTGAATGACGGACACAAGAGTGAGTGAGGCTTCTCTCCCTGCTCCCAGTCTCTGGGGCTGGAGATCACTCTCATTCTTGTTCACCTCTGAAATGGCCCTCGGCCTGTTCCTCCTCGGGATCCACCTGTTCCACCTATCTGCCCACTGCTTGCCCCATACTGCCATCTCTGAGGAAATTTTCCATGATTAAGCCACAAGGATTATTCTCCATTTATTTGTCTGGGTCTAGGATGAAGGTCTGTCATCCTGGAAAACTGGGGTCTCCAGAGAGAAGGGTCTATCTCTTTCCCCTCCAGATTCTCCCTTGCCTAAGTGACCCCCAGGGAGGGCGCTAGGATTGAGGTTGGAGCTCAGAGTCTGGTTGTTCTTGAGGGCACTCACCCAGGAGGGCGTTCCTGCTATCAAGGGCCCTCTCTCCAGTCCTTTCCTAGAGAAAGCCAAGGGCATGCATAATCTCTTGCCTGTAGTCACTCCCAGGGGAGCAAGGACCCCTCTCTGCTCCCAGCCCTTCACTGTCAACAAATGAGGTTGTGGGTCAGGGTTTGGGAATACCAAGTTGAGATGGAGCAGGCCCGATGCCCTGCAGTGTCAGATTACCAGCCCCCCTCCTGGGAGCCGGGCCCTCCTCTGTCCTCTCCACCCCTTAGCTTTCTTTTATGGACTTAGCTCTCTCCCCTACTGGGCCCAGGTTAGAAGCACAGGCTTCTGGCCTTTTAGACTAACCCAACAGAAATCTCAGAGAAACTCTACCATGATGCCCAGAACACCCCACTCTAATCCCTAGGGCAACTCTGTTGTAATCCCCCAAAAGCCTATACGAGCATCCAGAAGCTACAGCCCCTGAAAACCCTCTAGTAACTCCCAGAACCACCTGGTCCAGGCTGGGCTACAGCGCCCCCCAAGCGTGGCCCAGGAACCTCAACCCAGGCTCCCTGCAGGGGCACCTGAGTCCCCCAGGCTGGCCTCACTATTGCCCACCCTGCCACTCTCCCCTTCTTGGTTTTTTTCCTGACCCAGACAGGACATTCTTCCCGAAGACTCCTCTCCTCTCCTCTCACCTGCGGGAGAGCAGGTGCACAGTGCTGGACGCGGGTTGAAGGGAACTTGGGGGATATCGGTCAGGGTCTGCTAGACTGACCCAGTTGTCTGCCCCCTTGTCACAATCTCTGAGAAGCGCAAGCAGGAGACCTAGAAGTTAGACCTTGGGAGGCCCTGACTGAATCTTTTGGGTCCAGTTTTACTCAGAGGTGGGAAAGCAGGATGCAGATGTGACCTTCCTTCGGTTCTAGCTGAAGGCCTCCCTCACCTGGCATGTTGGGGAAGGGGTCTCCAGACCCCTGGGGGACCAGGGAACCCCAGAAGCCATGGTCATTTATGTCTGATGTAGGACTCCTAGGACTTCAGCAGTTTCCACCAAAGAAGAGGCAGTGAGGCGGCTGGGTTCCCAGAACCACGGGAGCCATATACTGTATCTACATACACACAGCCACTGGGCAGATCTGGTTGGGTCTGAGAGGGTGAAGAGGGCTGCAGGGTGGGGCTGCAGTGGCGGCTCAAAGGAAGGGGATGCAGGCCCCTTCCCTTGTGCATGAATGAGGAGAGTCGCTCCGGCAGCTGCCTAAGCACGGATATGGAAGAGGCTGTTCAGAGCAGGGAAAAAGAGAAAAGCAGAACCAAGGGCTTCATGTCAGGGAATAGTGGGCAGCAGGATTGGGGAAGAAGGGAGGGGGGTAATGTGGGGCTCTCACAGGGACTGAAGGTTACTTTGAAGGCTGAGGCAGGTGTCCTGGCCAGGCTGAGTTCAAGCAGCAGAGTGGCCAGAGGCTTGTCTCTCTGTAAGGCAGATGGTGTGGACACTGCAAGAGTGGATGTAGATGTGGACTGGGGAGGTTTGGCAACTCCAGGCTCCACCCCTGAGCCCTGGACCTTGAGCAATTCACACATACTTCTAGTGTCTTCTCTAATCTTGCGGGATAAGAACATTGAGCATTTTGGAGTTTTATAGAAGCTTCTTTGCTGGGTGATAAGATGATGGGGGGGGCTGTTTGGGCCCCGATTTCATGGCTTTGGAAAGTGTCAGCCCTCCTTTGTATGTGAGAGGGCAAGCTCCCATCGAACCAGGACAGCGTTCCCACCCTGCCCTGCCACCAGCCCGCCCCCGTCCCAGGCTCTGTTGCCCTGCCTGTGAGGGGAGAGAGGGGCGTTGCTCTGGCAGTCCTCACAGCCCCCTCCTTCCATCTGATACTTGTTTGGTCATTCTCAAAGTCCTCCAAAGAATCAGTTGAGATCATGGGTGCTGAGATGCTTTGCCAAGATACACAGCATCCTCTCAGTGTGAAGGGTTGAGGGGCTCCCTGGGGTGGCCATGGGTAGTAGTCCATCTGGGCTGGGACCCCTGGCAGGGAAATGTGGGGAGCTGGGCTCAGGTTTATGCCACACCATTCCCTTCCCCCTTCCCAACTCAGCCCCAGGCTCTGGGGACACAGCCCTGCTCAGGATGGGGGTGGGGCTCCCGGGGGCAGGGGCAGATGGGGTGGGAGCCTCCCTTCCAAGTGGCTCTGAGCTGGAGCACAGCAATTACGCAGGAGGATTTATGTCCCTTTGCCTTTAATCGGAAACTCCGTGTCAAGAAGAAAAATTTGCACTGTCCTCAGGCCCGGCTTCCTGCTTTATCATTATTATTGGAGGAAGGTTGATTTGGAAACTTAAAGAAAAGTGGGGTTGGGGGTGGGAGCCACCAGGGAAGGGGAGTTGTGGGACAGAGGGGTGGCCTTCCTACTGTTGTCCTGGTTTGTCACTGGAGGGGGTCAAAGGGCAGGACAGAGGCTATGGGTCCTGGAGGGCAGGTGGGAAGAGACCAGAGGGACACTAGGAGAAGGGTTGGGGGAGGGGGTTACGGAAGGAAGGGACACCCAGGAGCTGGGGGGACACCACGAGGGAGGGAAAGTGTGTGAAACCAAAAGGGATAGGCAAGGGTTGAAGGGACTTGGAGAGGAAGAGAAGCAGGGCTCCAAGTGGAGAAAAGAGGCAGCTAGGTGAAGGAGGGATGCTGCCTCGGGAGGGGGGAGGGAGGAAGGGGGAGGGAACGGCCAGGAACTCTCAGGGGGATGTTGCGGGAGAGGGAGAGCATGAGGTCACCAGAGAGGTCACAGGATGGGAGAAGAGGAAGGCTGGGGGTGGGGGTGACCAGAAGGGAGGGATAGCTGGGGGTTGGGCCAGGGGCTCTGGGACATGGCTGTCTAGGGTATATACCTGCTGACCTGTCCCCATGAAGGCCATTCATCCCCTGGGCCACCCAAACCTGGTGTTTCTCGGTCTGTGGTGACGGGGGAGAGCACAGGCCTCCCACAAAGCCTCAGGTCTCCCTCTCTACTTGGGGAGCTGAATTTTTCTGGATGAGGGGTTATAGTGGCTAGGAACATGCTGAGGGAACCCCTTGGCTCTTGGGCCCTGCCGGGACTGCAACCAAGATGTCTGAGTGAGTGGCTATGCTCTGGAAAGGGAAGGGAATGGGAGAGAAGCCACCTGTCCTAGTGTCCCCCATCTTCTTGATGGAAACCCCCCTGGCCTCTTACCTGTTATCCCTCCTGTGGCCACGATCTCATGCTCATGTTGTGGAAAGGGCACCAGCTCTGGAATCAGTCCCTGGCCCTGACGACCTATGTGCCCTCTGTGAAGCCAGGTTTAGCGTCTGTGACATGACTGTAGTGTCTGCATGGCAGGGTGTTGTCAGAACTGGCAACAGTTAGGTCAAGAATCCCGCAGGTAGAAGGCTTTCACGAGACACTGGGCCCATCCAAGGGGAGCATCCAATTTTACGCAGCCATTTTTGCTTGCAAAGCACTGATGAATTCTCTAGGCCTTTCCTCATTTGCTCTTCATGACAACTTAGAGGGAGGTGGGTGGGTGTCACTATCCTCACAGGGTACAGAGCCCCTGAGTGACTTGCCTAAAGCCGCACAGCCCCTCATGGGGACAGCCAGGTGAGCGAGCCCTGCAGGACTTCCTAAGGAGCTTGTAGAACGTCCCCTGGACCTCCTTCCTCCACTCTTCTGCTGAGGGTCCCACACACAGCCCCTCATTCCTGGGACCCTGCTGGGTGGAATGGTTCGGCTTCTGAGCCTCCCGCAGCCTGGGCCGTGCCCACACTCAGGCGCCTCCTCCGCAGCCCGACTAAGAGGTTTTATAGCCGTTTACGAGCAATTTCTGTCCATATATCACCGGAGATATATAGCCAGGCAAATATTAGGGACCCAAGTGGAGGTTTTAAGAGGCAAGTTTTACTGCTGCTGAAAGCAGGCGTGATAGACAGCCCGCGGAGACCCACCTCCCTGCTGCTTGGTGGCCGGGCGGGGGCAGCACGGACTGGGCTTCAGCCTGGAAACCCGTCCACCAAATCTGAGTGTGGTGTGAGGACCCTCAGAGGTGTCTGTGGGGAGTGGGGGGAGCCAGGGCCGGGCCCTATTCTTCAGGGAGCCTGGCAATTGGGTGTGGGGGCGGCGGTGGTACAGAAGAGACTGGAGGTCACACCATAGACCTACTTGGCCTCACAGAGGGTTCGTGGCACAGAACTGGGGGACAGAAGTGAGAGACAGGAAGGTGCTGCTCCCCCAGGGCTGTGGGAAGAGAGGGCCGAGGTGCTTTTTGATGGAGGTCTTTAAACATGGGTTGTGAATGAGGAGAGCCCTGGCCAAGGGCAGAGGGCTGGACAGTATGTTCCCTTACACTCTTGGGCCCTGGGCCCGGTGCTGCTGATTGAAGGTCCGTAGGAGAAGTCAGCCTTGACCTCTTTCTTGGCTCTGGCCCCGGCCTGGCCTCAGAGCCCAGTGTGGGCTGCTGGGTTTAGGTGAGTCCAAAGGGGTGAGGAGAGCCATCTTGGCTTGTGGCATATGGTGAGAAGATGTCCCGGGGAATCCTCGCTCCTGATTTAAGCAGCTCCGACAGCTTTATGGCGCCTCCTCGAGTGAGCCCCCAACGTTGGCCGTTTAACTTTTTAGCGTCGTTTAACGCTTAGGCTCCGGCGGACAGGCAGGCCCCTCGGCCCCAGAGGCAGCGGCACTAAATCAGGACACTCTGAGGCCCCGATAAATAATTTTTACAGGGCACGCAGCCCATAGATCACCAGTGGGGGTGGGGGGAGAGCGGCTGTGATATTTCAAACGATTGTCATATAGGACTACCCCGTGCTCTGATCCAGGTCGTCCACATGGCAGCCGGCTTCATAACTGCAGTCAGCTCTGGGGCCCTCTGCATGGGGCATGGGAGGAACATTGGGGAGACAGTGCTTCTGGGAGCCCCCCAGCCAGCAGGTGACCCATTGCCTCTGGTGGCACGGGAAAGCCTGGTCTGCTCAGCCTGCCCTTGTCTGCTGAGTGTGGGCACCCCGTTACCAGCTTCCTCTGGCACTGGGAGAATGGAGGGCTGAGGGCAGGGCAGGCAGAGAGGAAGAAAAAGAACTTTTTGTAGTCAAAAAATCACTTTCATACCACCTTTGATGTTCTTGGATGCCTCTAAGCCTGAGGGCTCCAAGGGAAGGGGAGTGCTGCACCTGAATCCAGAGGGAGGGCCGACCAGAGGGCTGGAGCACACAGGACCTGCAGGCAGCTCTCTGTCAGCCACACCTCTAGTGAAGGGAGCAGGGCAGCAGAGAGAGGGGGCAGGAGAAGAGGGGAGTGTGGAAGGAGAGAGACTAGAACAGAGAGGAGAGAAGGAAGGGGGAGGGACCCAAGAGCAAAGATGGAAAAACACATGCAAGAGAGGAGGAGAGAGAAAGAGGTGAGGGGAAAATGGAGAGAAACTCCCAACAGGGTACTCCTGCATACAGGGTCTTCCCCTAAAGCCTGATACCGAGCCCAAGAGACACGGTATGGACAGACCCCAGGGGCACACAACTGGTGCCTGGCTGGCCCCCTGGGGCCCTCCCAGGGCACCCCACACCTGGCTCCAGGCCTGTGTTTCTATGCACCAGCTCCATGCTGCCCCCTCCCCTGCCCCTCCCCTCGGTGCCCTTGCCCCGTCCCCTCATCTGTAAGATCCTGGGATTTGCGGGGACACTTAATCCATATGGAGCTGATTCATTCCCATCTAAATCATCTCCATGAGCTTCCCTAAGAGCCCTCTGATGTACCAGCCGCCATTCCTCTCCCCCGGCGATGGCGGGCTAGGGGCTGCCAGTAAACAAACCTCAGCCGCCATCCATCAGTCCGCCGGAGACCATTCATCTCTCCCACCATGCTCCCCCTCCCTGCTCCTCCAGTCCTTCCACCCGTCTGTCCTTCTGTGTGTCCTCTTGTCCTCATATTCACATCTCTGCTGGGTAGGGTCTTGAGGTGTCATGTCAGCCATCCCCTCCCCCGATCTTTGTGAAGACGGGGGACTTACCTCACCCCTGGCTCAGCAGCATGGGGACTCTCCTGCTTCATCGCCTTCCAAGAAGAGAGGCCTCCATGTCTGATGAAATTGCTAACAGCACTGCCAACCTGTACTCGGGGAAGTCCTTCCTTCTGTCTAGCTTGGGTGTCTGAGATCCACACATGATCACACGTCTGAGCAGAGGGGAAGATAAGATGATGGGATTTTGTACAAGCATGGGGATCTCCCATATTTATACTATGTACCTCTGGGGGTTACTGTGGGATATGGAGCATAAGACTAGGGAAACGGCCCTCCTTTCTCCTACTTCCCCCTGCAGAATCCAACCCAGTACATAGCAGGACCTCCGTGCCCACTGCTTGCTGGCCGGGGTCTTATTTACCAGCTTCAGGGAGTTCAGTGGTCTCACGTGCCAACCCGGGGAGGTTTCCAGGGCTGTGACCCAGTGGACCTGCTCATGGCCCTCTAGCCTAGTGGGCTTCCAGGAAACACTGAGGAAGTGTCTCTCACTTCTGCCCTCCTGCCTGAACTTCTTAGCCCAGTCCTGGGCGTCAGACTTGTCCAAACAGCTCTGTTTTGGCAGTAATGGGGCTGATGAGGAGGGTGGGTGTGGGTTGGTGGTGGTGAGTCTTTCACAGGGCCAAAGCGGAGCCCTCACATCTCAGGGGAAGCCCTCATGTTTCCAGGCCCGAGTGAGAGAATGAGGGCCCTTCCCCTGTCAGGTTCTTCATGTTACCTGGGAGTTCTGACTCTGGGAGGGGGCCTGGGTTCTGTGAGCCCTTCAGAAGAAAAGACGGAGAATGGTTTTTCTGGTCCTATGTCAGTTTCTCCACCCACAGCAGCAGTGGGAGTTAGTGACAGGTCTGTCTCAGGAGTGGAAAGTTTGGGTCAGACTCTAGCAAGCTTGCAGGGTGATGATTTGGGCATGGGTGGAAGGGTGTAGGGAAGTGGAAGTCTCGGGGCAGGGTGGGGGGGCGGACTGAGGGCAGCACTTGGGACAGGTGTGTCCTCACTTAGATTCCACAGTAATGAGGACTAGGAGAGGTGGAGGGGAGGAGGTGGGGAAGAAGAGTCTTTAGATGCCCTGAGCGGACTGTGCCTCACACCGTCAGCCGCTTGAGAAACCCAGGAGACCTTGTTGAGCGCCTGGCCTCCCCTGCACCCCAGACCAGACCATACCATGTCCCGAATCCTAATGCATGAGCTCCCCCAGCCCACGATTTCCCAGAGCCTCTTCCCCTTGTCACTGGTCGCCTCCAGGGAGCCACTGTGAGTGCACAGAACAGGTGGGGCTCTTCCAGCTGCTATCCAGCTGTGAAGATCTCCTATCATGCCCCTGCCACCCCCCAGCTGGAGAGAAGGCTCTAATTCTAGTCCGAAAGCTGAGAAGGGTAGTGGGGGAGAGGGGCAGGAGGGGGTCGTGGGGAAGCTTACCACTTGCCCCAGTTGTGTGAACATATGTGTGAGAGGGGAAGGGCTCGCAGGTGGGAAGGCCCAGCTTAAGAATGATGGAGTGTTTCTTAGTTCTCTGAGCTAGAGACATATGGGGTATATAAGACCAAGTGAAATGAGAAATTATTGCCTAAGAGAGAGAGGATGTAGGGGAATAAGAAAAAATTCAAGCCAGGGAGACCCAATGCCACTCACCCCATCACCATTATGACCTGACCCATCTGTGCTTGACTGCATCAAAATCCGAAGGAAGGGTGGGCCTGAGAACTGACCCTCAGGGCCTCCAGGGGAAAAGCTGATCTCCCAAACGTGCATTTTCCTGGTGTTACACAGAGCAAGGGGCGCGGGGACTGTGTTCAGTTTCTCCAGGTGGGATAGCCTGTGGGGCTTTTCCCATCTTCTGCCTTCTTTCCCTCTGGGCTGTTGGCAGAAGCAGCGTGCTCTTCTCCCACTGGACTATCTCTCTTGGGTCTCTCCAGCCCTGGGCCCTCCTCCGTCCACTCTGTGGCTCCCCTGCTCCCTTGTCTCCCCCAGATCTCCTCTTCTTGCAAGAAGCTTCCCACACATTCTTTCTCCCCACATAGTCCCCTCCTAAAATAGTCCACTTACCAAACCTTGGGGCTGAGGTGAGTCCTTTAGGATCTGCTTGTAGCCTGGGGCCTTCATCTGGCAGGCTTGGAGTTTCATTTGCCTTCCTGGCCTCCATCACTCAACACCCACGTGTCCAGTGTAGGCCATGACCTCTATGATGTGGGCAGGGATTCAAGAAGTGTTTATGTGCTCACCGGCACGGCTCCAGGAGCAACCCGCTTTCTGATGGAGTTGGCAGCCCTTATTCTGATTCCAGAAGACATAAGTGTCTAGAAGGATACCCGGGGCTTTGGAGGATCACTGATTGTGACCGACATGCTTTCTTTGGGGGAGGCCACCTCCTGGGATAGGGAGCAGTCCCTGAGGCTAGACAGCAGGAGGAACATCTGAAGACTTTTAATGTTGAAGGAAAGATTTCCAGGTTTCAGGGCAGCTTTTGAGTCTTAACCTTTTCAAGCTCTGAGGGAGCAGAGGGGTCTGTGTGTCTGGAAAGGTTTACTTCGACCCTGGTAGGACTGACCCCCCAGAGGGATGACTACTTCCTCTTTCCACAGCCCTGACTCATCCACACTCAGGTCAATCCTGCTTACAATTTCTTAGATGATTGTTCCTTGGCCAGAAATCTGGTTCTTGAACTTGCTCTTCTATTCTTTTCACGATCTGGGAATGAACCAACTTGGGGCACCAAATTCAGCTTCATCTTATGGAGCCAGAAGAACAGAGAGGCAGAGCCATTTCTAGAGTGTGACACAGCAAACCTACAAGGGGCTAGGAATGCCCCTTGGTGGGAATGTTATCTTCTCTTCTTTGAGTGTGGAGGGAACGGCTGTGATCCTGGGGAGAGGGCTGGGTTGGGGGGAGCAGAGTGAGATCAGCTAGAGGAGCACCCCCACCCTACCGGCCCAGACCCACATGTGCACATGGTGGAAATGTCTTCACAGCCAAGGGCCCCTCCCTCCCAAGGAGAAAATCCCACAAGTGGGGAACATCTGGATCAAACCGCAGCCATGAAAGTGCAACATCAAACGAGGGTTTCCCAGCGACCCTCCCCACAGGCCCTGCTCCAAGAGAAATTGCAGATCTTCCTGCTTGAAGCTTTTAAGTGTCACCGAACCCCTCAAATTTGGGATCGCTCCTTATTCACTGGAGACAGATGTCCCTGAGTGAGCGTGGTTGGGTTTGATTACCCCCAGTGGGAGAGGGTGTGTGTGACCTGATCCTGGCCGGGTTGGGGTGGGGAGCCTGGGATTTAAAGCTGTGTTGAGGGGCTCCAGCAGTTCAGGCTGGGGGCTGGGGAGAGACAGGGGATAGGTGGGCCTTTAAAAACGTGCCTACATCAAAGGTTTGTGTAGGCTCCCTTCCCAGCATTGGCGCCTGTGGGGCAGGAAAGCGCTGATTTCACAACATAACTTCACGTAGGATGGATCTCAGACTGAGAACTTCTGGGGAATGTGGAGAGGGGAGGGAGGGTGCTCCCCAGAGGGGAGGAAAGGGCAAAAGGGGTTTCTCATTTCCAAAATAGCCCGCCTAGGCCAAGGAAAATGGGGCCAAAGGCGGCCTCCCTCCCACTCAGCCGCCTTGGAGGGAGATCGGGAGGGAGGCATGTGTTCTTCCAAGGTGGGGAGGAGGAAGAGCTGCAGAAGTGGGAGGTGGGCACTGGATCACAGATGGAGAACCAGGGGGAAGCAGGGCCAACTTCCCCAAAGGTGGGGAGGAGGAAGGTGGCAGACCAAGTGATTCCCGGAGACGGTAGGGTCTTTCCTCTCTCTTGCCCAGGGTTCTTCCAAGGCTGGGGATCAGAGAGCACGCGGCCATTGTGCAGGGTGGGTGGGAGGACTGAGGGGCAGATGAGTTAGGGAGGCACCCCAGAGCTCCCATCCCAGTTCAGGATTGGAGTTATCTGCTTCGAGGTTGCGTGGAAAAGTGTGCTGGGGTGTGTACACCCCACAGGACCTTGGTTGAAGAAGCTGATGGGGCAGAAGGTAACTTTCCGTTGGGAGGGGTGCAGGGAGAAGAAGGGGTACCATGTGCTTGGTTTACACTGGCCTCCCCATTTCAGGATGCCTTCCCTATCCCTTTCGTCTGCCCTTTCCCCAGACAGCTTTAGGTGTGTTTGTGGTGCTCTGATAATGCCTGGCTGTACCGGAAGTGTTGGTCCTTCCCTCGCTGCTTTATGAAGATCTACTTACAATTTCTACCCCCATCTAGGCTGACAGCGCCTTGAAGGCACAGACTTCCTTGCACTTGTGTTCCTGGTGCTTGGCGCAGAGCATGGCAGAGAGCAGATGCTCAGGGATGTTCCCCAGTGGCCAATGTGCTGGGGAAATGGAGCCCACCCATGTGATGATTCTTTAGCCTCCAGGAGGCCTCTGAGGGGATCCCAGCTCCAGCCAACCTCCTCCAGGTGTCTTTTGGGAGGATTCTAGTTGACAGCTTTTTCTCCCACCTCTGAAATTTATCGTCCACCCAGTTCATCTTCATGGTCTGGTTTATTTATTTTAAGTCTGGGATGATTATGTCTTGTCTTTTTTTTGGTCGCACGACCCAGGGCTCTTTGGGACCGGATTCTTTACCCCTGTTCTTTCTGTGGCCCACGGTGCCAGAACAAAGAAGGAGTTCAGTCAAGGTAGGTTGGCCCTTGACTGGGTGTCCCCATCCTCTGAGTGCTGGTGTCCCAGTCTTTGATGTGGTAGCTCATCTGGGGCTCTGAGAGCAGATCATCTGTGAGCTGCTGAGTCAGGGGTATCCTGGTATCATGGGGTGACTAGGACATGGGAAAGGGCCCTGTCCCAGTGAGGGGAGGACACGGTGGGGGGCCCTGAATGCCTGCAGGCTGAGAAAATGCTTGAGGGGAAAGTCGAGGAAATGACAGAGGTCGGTAGGTTTTGTTCAGAAAGACTCTGGGAGAGGAGAGAATGGAAGGGGTTGAAAGGACAGAGGGAGGGCTCTGCAGAGGGTAAAGCACCAGGGCCAGACGGGCCAGGGTGACACAGGTGAGGAGGCTAGAGCAGCTTGCTTGCAGGCGAGGGGCTCTTCAGTCTAGGAGGGGCAACGGTAAATGCCTCTGCACCTTGAAGATTGTACCGGCCCCTCCATTACCTGCTCCCCTCCTTCCCCAAACTGCCAGAAATAGGATGGCATCTTAGGTCTCCCTGTGATTTCTAGGCTCGGCCTCACCTGTGCTCAGGCAACATTGTCCAATGCTGATGCTGGGTTTAGGTCAGATCAGCTTTGCTTCATACCCCTGAGGTCCTCCCTGGGGCTGGGGCTACCTTTGAAGTTGAATAGAGATTGGTGAGCTGTGTGCTCAGCCTAGATCTCTCAGCCATCAGTGAGGCAGGGAGAGTCTCCCCTTTAAGCCCGTTCTCAGGGGCTGAGGTGTTGACATATCAGTTGTCAGAAGGTAGGTGTTTCACCCTTGAACGCTATGTGGAGTCACCGGGCACCCCTGGGGTGCAGGGTGGCTCAGCAACGGGACCAGCGCTCACTGCGCTCCTAGAGCACAGCTCTAGGTGGTGCCATTCACATAGAATTCAGTACACATGGTGCCCTGACCACCCCCCTACCCCCCACCCCAAATGGTGTGAACGCGGGCCACTGTCCTGCACTTCTGGGCTCAGGGTTCTCTTTATGAACTCAAGCTGGTCTGCCTGAGGACTGGGAATATTCAAGGGAGTTGAATTTTCAGAATGACCTCTGAAGCTAAGTCCTCCAGAGAAGTGGACATCAGGAAACCGGAGCTTCTCCAGGAACAGTAGGACCTGGGAGGAGTACGCAGTCTTCCACCAGGTAGCAGGGACAAGAAATGACCAATTCCATCCATTGGGGGTTGGAAAACTGTCTGCTAGTCTGGTCCTGAAAAGGGTCACCCATATTTAAGCACCCAGTGGGGCCCGGCTCCCAATGGGCACAAGGCAAATTGGCACCAGGGTCCGTGCCCCTGTCTCTAGGTTTGGGGCTCTTGGGAGCGGGAAGATCCAGCCACCATGGTGTCACTTGTGGATGGGACCTTGCTGAAATCAGAAATGGGATCCTGAGCCACCTGGGGCTCAGGAATTGGTCTCCTTTTGTTTTTCTCCTTAGTAGGGAAAGCTTAGTTCACTGTTTAGGATGAAAAATAACCACCAGATGAACGAAGGAAGGATTATCAGGAATGATAAATAATACATTCCAGATGTGGCCACAGAGAAGGACCTCAGAAGGAGCACATGGACACCCAGCAGTCACCTTGCAGGGGAAGCCCCTCCGGCCAACAAGGGCCAGGGACTCCACGTGTTTCCAATTCCTCAGGGTGCATGACTCAGTTTATTGAATGTCCTTATTGGTGACAGATCTTTATCCTTTGCTTTTGGGGGATCAGTCAAAAAATAATTCATTTTGTAGAAGAGCTATGAAGTCCATCTTAAAAGGAGACTTTGCAGAAATGTTTTAATTAATAGAGGTACATATGGGATAAGTCTGTGTCCTTCTGAGAAAACCCTTGTTTGTTCTCCTGGGTTTAAAAAGCAAATCACAGATATTATATCCAGGATTGTATTCTACATAATAAAATGACATATTATGATGTTGAGGGCTGTATGCTAACCACTTCCTCCTTCTCCTCCAGCTATTGCAAATTAATACCTCTGACGATGTATAATACATTGGCTTTTGCCAAGGAAGGGTGGGAAGAGAGGCATTGGACAGATCCAAAGGAAGATTTGGTACAATTTTTCAGGGTTTGGGTCCTCATCTACACCCGAGACTTGCCTAGATCTGTACTCCTTTCTAGACTAGCTCTGTGTTTGTTCTTCCAGAAGATCTGGCCAAGGCGGCAGTGTGTGCTCAGCCCTTTAGTGTGGGGAATATTAAATTTCTTAGGTTGGTCGCCCATCATTCACCTGCAAAAATCAGCACTAAAGTCTAAGGGAGGGAAGCTGCTGGTTTGGAAATTCAGTAAAAATGTATTTCTCACAAAAATGGAGGAGGTGAGGTCAAAATGAATCTACACAGTAAGCCTGTTTATAACAATTAGTAGTTAACTTAAACGAAGACCTCTCTAGCTGGAGAAGTTTCCAGGAAGTTCCTTTTCCTGGAGAAGGACCAGGAAGCAGAGGGGGAGCACCAGGTCAGGGGGCCTATGCACCAGTCTCAGAAAGACTTGCCCTCCCTGAGCAGAGCCTTTTCTGCCCATTTGGAGAGACTCCTTTCCCTGGGCTTGAGTTGGGTGAGTGGAGGTGGCAGTGGGTGTGATCACCTGGGCTGGGGGCCGAGGGAGGAAGGAGTGACCTCCAGGAGCTCTACCCTGGCAGAACGCTCAGCGCTCCTTTGCGGATAGACCAAGCTGCAAATCAAGAATTTATTAGGAGCTGAGACTCATTTTCCCACCCTTTATAGCCCTGACGACTCAGAGCCAAACTCTGGCAAGGGGCTTCCTCATGGTTTTAATTAGACAATTAATTTTTTATTGGGTCATTTGATTTCCGGAGCCGATTCCACTCTCCCTCTTATCCCCCACCTGCCTCCCAGCTGTCAACAGCCAAGGGGAGACGGGGATTCGGGGAGGGTTGCAGAGAAAAAAGCCTCCATCTCCCTTTGAGCTGATTTAGGAGTCAGTGAGTGGGGAGGGGGCGGGAAGCCCTCTGCCACCATCAGTGGTTTGAGCTCCAGAGACACTATCCAGAGCTCAGACCTGGGCTCACAGGGCCTGCACAAAGGCATTCTTAGCTGCCCCTCCCAAGCTTTTCCCAAGCTCTTGAGCTAATTAGTAACACGGGGTTGGGGGAGCGGGAGGGAAGAGTGCCTGAAATACACTGGCAGCATTTCTGTGGTTAATGCGGGTGGTGCTTGGAGGCTGTTTACCCTCTACCCAGGGATTAGGAACCTGTTTGAGTTAGAAGGGCAGAGAGAGGCCAGGACTGGGCTCTGTCCCCCACCTGCTTCTAGGAGCTGGGGCGGGGGCGCTGAGACAGCAGAAAAAAAAAGAAGTGGGAGAAACCTGTCTCCAATCTATCTACCTTATTGATCTTCCTGGCGTCCAGCTGCTGGCCTGCCTTTGAATCTTGATCCTCTCCACTCCTGCTTTACCCCTCACCACTGCCCTTGCGGTCAAACAGGAACCTGGCTTGGAAAGGTTGGGAGGAAAGAGGGAAGGATTGCGGGTTTCAGCAGTGAGGAGGAGCCCGGAGCTGGAAGGGTCCCGGACACGCGTAGATGTTCCCTCCGAGAGGGAGTGGAGGCGTCCCCTCCGGAGACTGGGGAGCCCCAGCCCCGTATTCCACCCTGAAAGGAGAAGAAGGCTAGACTCAAGGAAGAACTTACGCAGGTTCAGTAGCAGAAATGAGTAGCTCCCTCTTTAGAGTTTGATGATTCATCAAGATTGATATTTTACTGAGAGCACCGTTGCTCAGAGGCCTTAAAATGGAATTGTGGGGAGTGAGAGGACTATTTCCTCAGGTGTCCTGTTGGTGGGGACATTGTCACTTGTTGTTCCAGCATAAGGATTCCTGAAAGTGTGGGGACAAACACACAGGCTGACACGGTCACTCGGAACCAACCTGACAAGCATCTGCACACACAGAAGTGGGCTCTGGGGCACGTCTGGGGCCAGGGCTCTGGGGCCTTCACAGAGAGAACAAGCCCCCCGAAAGAATAAGCCAGGATTCCACGCAAAGAGAAGGGCTGTAGTGAACCCCTCACGGCCGACATTCTCCTACGGCATGATGGGTGAAGGTGGAGGGCCCAGCACCACCCCGCACTGGGGGCTGGGGACAACGCCCACCCCCTTTGTAGTCCAGGACTGGAAGAAATAATAGCACATATTTACACTGGATTGTGAGGACACAAAGATAAAAGGACCCAGAAATCAAAGGGACCCCAGAAGCTCAGCATGAAGACCTCTGGATGTATAATTTGTTCTGCAAACAGATTTTCTTTTTCTCACATTGAGCGATCCCTCTGCTCTGGTGTGAGGTGGTCCAGTGTGGGGAGCCGGGGGACAGCCCCAGGGTGGGTCTTCTTGGGACCCAGTCGTGCCTCCTGCTGGGGCATATCTGTGACAGCCGGTCTCCCAGCTCCCCAGCTGTGCAGAATGGTGCTCAGAAACCCACAGAAGGAAGGTTAGGTGTGTGGAGGGTGGGGGTGAGGGGCTGAGTAGGCCAAGGTTGTCCATAACACTTGTGCTTCCGTGTGGCTCCACGGAGGAGAGAATTCAAACCTCTCAGGACTCAAGCGCTGGGGTACGGGTGGTGTAGTGTGGATGTGTGGGGGTCCCGAGAGGGCACCTCTGGGACTGTGTAAAAAACAAAGGGGGCAGGAGGGCAGGCAAACCTCCATCTGAGAAGTTATGGATTGGGGGAGGTCGGGATCCATCTGTAGGAGGGGAGAGAGAAAGAGAGGTGGGAGGGAAGAATGTGAGAAAGAGGAGAAAGAGAATGAAGGCACTGAAAGAGAAAGAGAAAGCAAGGTAGCAGAGACCCACACAAAGAGAGGCAGAGAACCTCCTCTGCGTAAGCGAGGGCATGGGTGGCAGGCAGCAGGAGGCAGGGAAGGGGGCGCCTTGGGAGGGTCAGTAGCCAAAACAATCGGTTTGGTTTCTTCTGGGGACAGTAGCAGGCAGGCGGGGGGGGGGGGTGTGCTGCAGAGAAACGTGGGCTTGCCCGACAGAGGAGACGGGTGGCCGTGGACCCTGCGTCTCCCAGCCCCCACCCAAGCTTCCAGCACCGTCCTCTTGCCCTTTCCCTAAGCCCAGGGCGGAGACTGACGGGACTGCAGCTTCTCTGGGTCCTGGGTGGATTTGAATAATTAAGTCATCTGGATTCTTATGATTTACCATTTTCAATGATAAATAGACAGCGCCCAAGCCAGCCAGTTGGCAAAACTCTGGCTGCTAGTTATAATTTGTCAAGCTGCCAGCAGATTCATGTTTTATGCTAATGGAGAGAGACTCATTGACTGGGGGAGGCAGTGACCGGGTCAGCTCTTTCCTCAGGCACCCCAGAGGTCGAGAGGTCGGGGGAGAAAGGCCGAGGCTGGTATGGATTTTCTGTAAGGGTCAGGGTAATTTTATAATAATTCAGAGGGTACACACACACTTGCAAACATAGAGGGTCATGTATGAAGAGCTATGTTCAGATCTGTGTGCAGCCGGCCCCCCAGCGTGTGTGCGCACGCACACCTGCTCCAGTGCCAAGTCCCGTAGGGGAACACTTGAACACCCCCCCTTCAGCCTACTTGCTTATGCACACCCTCACTGTCACCTTCAGGCATGTGATTACACTAAGGCAAACCCCAAGCCTGCTTCGGCAACCCCAGAGAAACCAGTCACCCGGCGAGGCGACAGGGCGTGTCCCAAGGGTGGAAAGGGACCCTTGGAAGGTCCCTTCGCTGACATCCCAAACCCTTTATTTCAGGTCTGCCAATCCCAGTGCATGTTTCTTGCCCCATTTTATATTCTTCCAGTGCGGGAAACAAACGAGACCCAGGGCCGTCCTGTTTTTCAACCAAGTGGGTGTGGGTTGCTGGGGCGGGGGTGCTGGGGGCTCCCTCAGAGCTGGTGGCTCTGAGACCAGGCACCTGGAGGGCTGCGGTCGAAATCAGCTGAACCCAGAATTTCTTTTCCATTGATTTATTTGTATATCTGTCCACACACACTGAAGCCTCATAGGGGCAGGAATTGCTCTTGACGGTCCATGACAAACTGAGGTACAGATGATGGTTCACACGCAGTACGCTCTAAATAAATATTAGCGGAATGAACCGCTGAAGCTAGTAGATGGGGCCAACTGCTCATTCTCCTTTCATGCTTTCACCTCAATGAGCCTTTATATCATCGCTGGTTTGAAAGGCCAGAGAGGAGGTGTGGGTCTGGGTAAAGACTTCCTATTCCTTTCTTTTTTTTTTAATTAAGTTCTAGGTCTAATGTGGGCTTGAACTCATGACCCTGAGATCAAAAGTCACATACTCTACGGACTGAGCCAGCCCGGCACCCCGAGACCTCCCATTCCTCCATGTGAGAAATCTGGGCCTTCGGTATGATTTTTAAAAATGCTAATTTTATACCAATTGAAGCAATCCGGTCTCAACTTTGACCCCCCCAGTGGCCTTCTGAATGGATCAATGAGCCAGGGAGGACTGAGGAAGGAGCATTCGTTCTTCCTCCCACCCAGAAGAGAATCTGAATTCACTGCGAGTCCCTTCTGAGCAGGGCTGGGAGCAGTGGTTGATTATGATCAGTAGCTTTGAGGCTTGGTGGGGCATGGGGAAAGACTAGGGGGAAGGGGAGGAACATCTTAACTTCCCTGTCATCCCTCCCACCCCGGGAATGAGGGAGAAAGCTGCAACACAGCGGAAGGAGCAGGGGCCAAGGCTGCAAGGAGGCGGCAAGGAGAGCCGAGTGGCAGAAGCTTCCTCCAGTGTCAGGCTCCAGAATGTGGCTGCAGCTGTCACAGCTCTGCTGGCTGAGATTCGGGATCCTGCAAAGTCAAGTAGGTTCCCTCCTTCCCTGAGGGGCCGGTTGAGGCAAGGAAGCTGCTTGGGGTACAGAGTCTGCATCCTTTTCACCAGGCCTGGAAGGAGAGGTCTCCCTTCTTTGCCGAGCAGATGTGGCAGGCTGGGGGCCTGGCTGATCATGTGTCTTCCTTGGAGAGACAGCCAAGAGCCAAGAGGCAACCAACCTCTCCACCCGAGGGAGAGAGGACCCCGAAATGCATCCGGAGATAGGCCTTGCTTCTTTCCTAGTTTGAGGCTTTGACCTGGAGTCCCTGACCTCCCCACAGCCCCTCCCTGGCACCCCTACCCGCTGAGGCAAGGGGAGCTCCTATAAGCCCTCCCTCATCCTGGGAAAGAATGGCCTTGGCACCAGGAACTCCAGCCCTGTGGCCAGGGGCAGGCCAGCAGGTGGATGAGGTGGGAAAAGATTCTCTGGGATGAGCGGCAGGGATGCAGGATAATCAGGACTGCTAGCGAAAACCAGCGGATTCATCCCGCCCCTGATCAGCCAAACTGACTCCCTGTTTTGACCCTCATCTTCCCATCCCCATATTTGCATCCGTGTCCTCCCGAGGACAGGCCTCCTGGTAGCATGCCTGAAGGTCTCAGAGCAAAGCCTGATTCTCAAAGCCCCAACTTGGGCTCAGTGATGAGGGAAAGAGAGAACAGAAAGAACAGGAAGGAAGAAAGGGAGCAAGAGAGAGGGAGAAAGAAAGATAGATGAAGGGAAGAAGCAGCTTGAGGCAGGGGCAGCTAGAAGAGCAGAGCGGGGAAGTGTTGGACCCAGGGTCTTGAGAAGAAGTGCAAGGCCTACTGGGAACCCAGTGGCAGCTGGTTGTTTGAGGTCCCCCAGCCCATCCCCAAGGCTTGGACTGCCCTTGGAGATCAGGCTCATCTCAGTGACTTTCCCCTTTGCACTGCTGGGAAACAAAGGAGGTACCTAACTGGCTTTAAGAAACCCTCTTAAAAAAAGAAAAGGGAAAAAAAAAATAGGAAAGGAAAAGGAAAAGAAAAGAAGCAACACCCCCTGAATCAAACGGGGCAGCTGTCCAGGGAAACGCGTGAACAGGGCCCGGGAGCGCAGGCCCAACAGGCTCCAGAAACACACACCCACGCCCCCACCCCACCCTTCATTCCTCTGCAGCTGAATCTAAAACCCTTTTGCCAATTAACATCTATGTGTGCATGAGTTCAGTGCAGTGACCTGCAGACCTAGAGTCCACGCGCCCTAGTAGGAAATGTGTTCATTCTCTTTCAAGAATGACTTCCTTCTCTGGCCCCTTCAGCCCTGGAAAACCTCACGCCCTTTCTGGTGGAGAGAAAGCCTCTGCCCTGGAAGGACGTTCTTTGGGGCATGGATGGAGGTCAGGCTGGCCAAGGAGGAATTTTCTTCTCACCAATGAAGAAAATGAAGATACCTTTCCTGGGGTGGTGAGGGTGGGGGGAGGGGGGCAGGCCTTCTCTTTACCCCTCTCTCACCTGCACAAACAGACAGGCATTGTAACCACAATTACAGAAGAACCTCCAGCACAAAGGACTCATTTGACCTCTGATCAAACTGAGGCCCAAGGTCACAGCCAGAGCATGGCAGAACCAGGCAGCCCAGCCCGCCTGCAGACAGCCTCTGCCGCAAGGTCAGGGTGGAGGCGCTGGGGGCTGTGGGTGAGGAGACAGCCATGGCGATTTGGCCAGCCATCCCTCTCTAAACCACCTTTTTGGCTTCATGTTCTGGTTTTGGAAGTGGATGTGGACCCGTTGAGCCTCAAGGCCCAGTGGGCTGGGCTGGAGGTAGGTAAGGCTGCAGAAGGAAGCCCTTCTCCAGCTCAGGCAGCTGCTTCTCAGAGAAGCTGGTTGCAGAGGGCTGGTGAGAACCTCCACCTCCCTCCCCTGGGCCAGGGCAGCCAGTGGGGGAGGTCCAGTGGGGGAGGTCAAGGCCAATGTAGCCTGGGGGGGGGTGCCGGTGGGGCACCAGGAGACCCCAGCTCAGCCACAGCAACTAGAGCAGGCCTCTTTCCCACCTCCTTCCCCCTCCTCCTAACTGGGATCCCCTTTCTGTTAACCTGGTTTCCGATTTCCTGCTCTCCTTTCTTTCCTCTGTCTCTCTAATTCTCACTTTTCCCTTTCTTGGCTTTCTTTCTGCCCGTGCCCCCAACCTACCCTGCTTTGTTTCTGTCTTCTTCCCTCCCTTCACCTCCCGTCCTCCTTTCCTGTCTATTCCTTCCGTTTCTTTTCTCTTGTACTTTTTTCCTTCCTGCTTCCTTTACTTTGAGCTCCCTCTTTCATTCCTTTGTTTTCTCCTTCCTTCCCTTCTGCCTCCTCCCGCCCAAAACAAACAAGTTTTGCTTTATCATTCCGTTCTTTACCAGAATTTCTTCATGTTCACCTCTGTCCCACCCACCCTTGTGGAGGCCCTTCTTCTGTCCCCAGTACTGGGGCTTTTTCAAATCCTTTCTTCCCCCACCAGTCTTTTATCTTTGTTGTTCACAAATTTTCCAGGTCTTTGTGCTGTTTCCTCCACCATTCCCACCCCCCCTTCCTTTGTTTCTAAATCCTCTCTCTGCAACAGGCAAATAGCTAAAAACTGCACCCTCCCCGGGTTGGGACTGCAGGCCAGCCATCCTTCACGCCATTCTTTGTCAACTTCCCTCAACTTGGGGGCAGAATTCAAGGGTCTGGGAATGGGGCGGTTCCCCCTATTTGAGAAGTCAGGGCTGAGTCTGCAGCTCCCCAGTATAGGCTTAGACAAGACTTAGCAAATTGTTGTCTCTCTGTCAATCCTGATGAAAAAGAGGAAGAGGAAGAGAGAAAGGACGGAGTAAAAGACAGAACCCCACAGATCTTGGCGGGGGGAGTGTTGGGGAGATAGGGGCGAAAGGACTGGATTCATCAAGAGGGGGGCGAAGCCTGGAACCAGGCACCTTCTCTTTAGTGTACCCAGAGCCTGGGCAGCTGCCAAAGAGAAGCCCCAGTCGGCTCCCGGGTCAGTTCTGGAATTGCGGCAGGATGAGACCTTTCTTCCACCCCACTCCTCTGGGCTGGAGAGGTTGGTAGGTCCACAGAATGGAAGGAAAGAAAAGGGCTTAGTTTGGGGGTATCAATCCCTTTCCTGTCTGCCCCTGGACTTCTCAAGGCCCACACTCTGGAGATCAGGTCTTTAGGCAGTGCGGGCTGAGCCCTCTTAAACCTGTTAGGGGGGCAGGCCCAATTCCGGGGGCTCCAGGAGGAGCAGGTGCTGGACAGCCACTGCATTACCAGCAGAAAAACCTCAGGCGCCCACTTCGAAAACAAAGGCCTGGGCAGGTTTGAGCTCCCCATGGAGCAGGGCCAAGCAGCCTCTGGAGGTGTGGGCTGGGCACTGGCCAGGGACACCATGCACTCCGATGAGAGTGGTCCCTCCTGGGATACACAACCCCTTCCGACCCTCTCCAAGAACTGGTCCAAATTTGCCAGCTGCTGCCTGCCCGGCTGTGCAGGGAAGGACCCACAAACCTCAGATGCTGCGGGGACCTGCCAGCCCAAGCTGGGCCTCCCATTCCCGGCACAAGGGCTCGAGAGTTCCTCAGGCTCTGCTGGTGCACCCACTACGGCCTCTGCCTTCACCTGCTTTCTCAGACCATCTTGCACCCCACCAGGGGCCTGCCTACTCCCCCACTCTCAACCAGAGAATGCCCAAGTTCAGCTGTGCTCTCTGAAACCACCCTCTGCTTTTGACTCCTTTTAAAAGAACCATCTCTTTCTCCGGGGACTTCCCTTGTGTGGATGGGGGCAATCTCAGCCCCCAGTCGAGTAAGGGGCTCTTTTCCTTGCTCTCCCTTGAGCGCTGGATAAAGGAGGAAGATTATGATGGGGGGTGGTGAGGGGCACTCCTTTGCATCTTAGGGAGTTGGATCTCTGCATCAAAATGGGTTTCTAAGGAAAAGAGGAAGAAATTTGGGAATTGTTTCCTCTCTCGTGTCATCCTAACTTAAAATCAGCCAATGGTCCCGGCGCAGCTGGGGCTGAGGTTGTCCACAGCTGGGGCTCAGGACTGATAACCCCGCCCCCCACCACCTCCGTGGGAGAGTGGGAAACTGCTATTTTCGGCTGGTACTTCTCTCCCCTTCTGCGGAGACCCCTATGGGGATCTCCAAGCGTCTCTAAAAGTTTGCTGGGAGAGCAGGTCCGGGGCATTGATAATCCACCCCGATTGGGGAAACAAGCAAATACATCCTTCCTTCAGTGTAGGAAGCGAAGCGCTCCTCCCCCCTATGTTAAATCTCAAAACCCCAACTCTGCCCCCTTCTCCATCTTCCTTCAAAAAACTTTCCTGAAGTTCCCGCAAGTTGCGTTTGGAGAAAGCAGATATCACACCCAGACTCTTTGGGTCTCTAGGTCCCCAATTTCTCCCGCCCTCCCCAGTTTCAGAAGCAATCCTTCCATCTCTGCCAGCTGCCACCTTAGTCCCCAAATTCAGCGAAGGAAAGCTCCTGGGACCCACTTAACTGACAGACGTCCTGACCCAGCCCCAATTCCTCCGAGGGAGGGCAGATTAGTATCAGCCTGCAGGGGAAGGGGGATGGAGTCAGGAGGAGAGAGACACACACACACACACACACAGAGACTGAGAGAGGGAGAGACAGATTGTCCTCAGGCTGAAGGGCACGTACCCCTCCTGAGCCCAGCTCACCTGCTCCTGCTCCAGACCGACTCCTCTTGATTTTTATCCATTCAAAAGTTTGTTCACCCTCAAACTGTCTCAGGAGGGGCGCAAACTCCGCAGTGGCGTGAGAATGGTGCCCCTGAGGGCGCAGGCGCCTGATCCAGAGCGAGCCCCAGGGAAGCACCTTCCTCAAAGTGTGGGCCGAAGCTGTGATCCGTAAAGAGGACATTCAAGCGCCCGGCACAAGGGGGCAGGGCTGCTAGCCCCGGGACCGCCGGGACTCGGCGGGCGTTCTAAGAGGGTGTGGCCAGCCTGGCCGACCCGGCCGGGGGCAACTGGGAGGAGAGGGCCCTAGGTCCATGGCAGTGTTTGTCAGCTTCCTCCAGTTTGTGCCCTCCTGGGTGTGTCCCAGCCAACAACATTCTCTCAACCCCTTCTGGGGCGGCCACTCAGGCCCGGGACAAGGGAGGAAAAGGAGGGTGAGGGGGCGAAGAGATCCCCCTCTTTAGCCCCTCCCCAACCCCCGCGCCACCGGTCCCCCCCCTTTCCTGCCCAGAGCCAAGGGACAGACAGAGAATTGCAACTAGAAATTCGATCGATTGGTACGAGGGACCACGTGGTCCAGGGTTGGCCAATGACCAGGACGCCCGGGATGAGCTAATAATGGAAGCAATTTGTAACTTTCAGTAGCTCTCTAGGCCTGGGTACAGGAGGGAGGGAGATGCGCGGAGGTGGGGAGGTGGGTACCCTCAGTCCTTCTACTCTCCTCTTTCGTACAGGGGCACCCGGATTCCCTCTTTCTCTTTTCACCTAACACGCACGCAGACACTCACTGTGTCCCGCGCCCACCTCGGTCTAGCGGCCACTGCTCCAGAAAAAGGTAAGCGGGTCTTCCTCCCCTGAAACATCCCCTCCCCCATCCTATCTGGCACCTGCAAGCAACGTCCCTCTTCCTGCCCCATTAGGCAATTTAAATCCGGTTTTGTTTTTCTCTTAGTTGAAAGGAAGCAATCCTTTTATTTTTTGTATAATCTATTTCAGATTTGGGGGAAGATTAAATTAAGATTAATACACTTTTCTGGAGGAAGGGTGAGTGGTACTTTTTAGATCCGTTTTATATTTTCTTCTTCTGGGGAGAAGCATTCTACTTATGGAGAGTTAACTTTTCTTTGGGAATGAGTTACACCTTCTGTTTTTGCAAGTTTCACTTCTCTAAAGATGTCAGTTTCCCACCTTTCTCCATTCCATCTTCCAATTTCAGTTTTTACAAATAATCAGTTAGCAGATTTCAATTTTCTTTCTTTCTTTTTTTCCTTCGTCATTCATTTTTTAGCCGTTATTGACTCTCTCCATTTTTCCCCCCTCCGTGTGAAACTGTTAAGTTTGTATTCTCTTTTTGTTTGGTAAATGAATTTATTATTTGGGAAACTCTATGGGGGGTGTGAACAAGGTCTCTCTCTCTCTCTTTTTTTTTTTTTTTTTTTTTTTTTTTGGAGTTAGAACCAGCACTTTATTGTAGTGTACACACTTTTTTTTTATGCCTTATCCTCATTTCTGTTTATTTTAAACTCTTAATTTTGTTGTATCTTACCTCCTTTTAAACCCTAACTTGTTCTTTAAATTTGATCTTTTATCTGTTAAACTATTTTTAAAGTTTTTATTTTACAAACTTCACAGTCTTATATATTTTCTTAACCCTTCCCCAGCCCCCTTTGCACTCCTTTTTCCTCCATCTCAGGACTCTCACCCCCAAGGTCTACAATTCCCAGCTTCAAATTCAACTCACCCTCCTAGCCAAGGAGGGACACCCAGGAAGAAGAAATGATCTGCTTGGGTCAAAGCCTTCAGGGTTCTAGTTCTGGGCACCTTTAGTAGGACCACCCAGCAAAATCAGGGCAAGCAGAATATATGTTTGACTTTTAGTCTGGGACTGAGCTCTTTCTCGTTGGTTTTATTCTGAGCAACTCTTTGTATACAAAGTTGGATTTTTCTTTCTCATCTTTTCCCTAAATTCTAAGGAAGTACAAGCAGAATTTTTTTTCTCTCCTAAATATAAGCTGCTAGCTCAGGATAAGTCTGTTGGTATTTTTTACTTTCTGGAAGAAGATTCCCAGAAGAAACGCAATGTTTAGTCCTCCCTTTTACCTTTAATTAAGGTGGAGGTGGCAGGGATTAGGGTACCCCATTTTGATCTCGGTTCTGACTGGACTGAACACAAAGAAGCTCGCCTGGGGGTTCCATCACACTCTGGTCAGTGAGGTCAGGCTTAGGATAGTTTGGGGGTAAATCTCAGCTCTGAGGAAATTCTTTTTTTTTTTTTTTTTCAACAAAACTGTGAAGTAAACTACCAAAATTGTGTGATAACGGTTTAGCCTCTTCAGAATCATTGCAAGCACAAAAATCGAAATTCCAGATTAATCTCTTTCCAAAGATCCACCTCCTGTGATTTTGTCCATTTCTCTGAGGGAAACAGAACCCAACTCAGCAGAAGTCCAACTGCGGCTGCCCCTCCCCTCTGAGTTCTCCAGCTCCGTTGTCACATTGACATTCTGGGCACATTTGGCCCAGCCCCCTTCCCGCTTCTCCCAAGTAGGAATCTAAATTACTATTAATAAGGGGCCGCTCCAAGTTAATTGGCATTAAAAGAATTCATTTCAATTTGTTAATATTAAATGAACGCTCTGCACTTTAGCTCCCTTCTTCGCCCTGGATTCCCAGATGAGTGATGGGAAGTGGGGGCAGGGGAGGAGAATGAGGGTTTTATTTCTGACCCTCCAATAGAGCCGCTGACGTGCCTCCTCTGGGGGCTCCACATCCAGGCGCAGTGGGGGTCTGATTGGGGAATGTCCGATGATCTTTTTTTTTTTTTTTTCTGGTGAAATTTATCTGATTCAGTGGGAACTGTGGGAGAGGGCAGAGGAACTGAGGAGAGCTGAGGGAGAGGGACGGAAAGGTTTGTAGGTCTTAGTGGGGGAGAGGCAGGGACTGTGGGGCGCATAGCAGGGGGAGGTGGGAAGGGAAAGGGACAGAAGTGAATGGGAGTGGTTGTGGGTTGTGGGGGTAAAGCAGATTTGTGAAGGAAGGTGCTAAAACCTATCTAGAGAAGGAGGAGCTGGAGGCGAGGGTGAGAGATGTGAGGCAATACAGGTATGGGATCTGAAGCTATCTAGCTGTGGGACTTTAGGTGAGTTGACTAAAACTTTTTTCTGTCTTAAATTTCTTGATCTGTAAAATGAGAATAATATTTACAGTAGCCATCTCAGGGCGTTGTTTGGGATTAAATGAGATACAGGTGTTATGTTTTCCACAGTACTTGGCACATAGAAACTACAAGTGAATTCCCTTATTCCAGCAGAGCCGTTAAGAACATGGTTTCTGGAATCCCACTGTCTGGTTTTGAATCTCAGCCCTGCCTTAGGCTAGCTGTATAACCTTAGGCAAGTTACTTCACCTCTCCAGAGGACAGTTTCCTCATCTGCAAAACGGAATTAATGGTCCCAGCCCGTAGGCTGTTGTACAGACTGAGTGTGTGTGTGTGAAGTGTCTAGAACGATGTCAGTGGAGCGGGAAGAACAGTAAAAGCATTTGTTATTGATGTTGCTTTTCTGATCCGGGAAAGTTGGAGATAGAAGCATGGAACCTCTTAGAGGTTAAGAGCTCCATGGATTCTCTAAGACCCTGATCAGATCAACCCACTCACCCCCATCCCTGAATGTGTCTAACAACTGGGGTGTATGTGGTGAGGGTAGGAGAGTAGGGGCCCTGGGGGGGCTTGTGTATGTGGTGAGAGTAGTGAGACCGTGGGGGCTGGGGTGCCTGAGTTCTTTCTTGGC
Organism: Mustela lutreola; assembly: GCF_030435805.1. Classification (NCBI taxonomy): domain Eukaryota; kingdom Metazoa; phylum Chordata; class Mammalia; order Carnivora; family Mustelidae; genus Mustela; species Mustela lutreola. Next base: position 61,314,709 of record NC_081297.1, read on the forward strand.
CTCTGCTGTGGCTCTTGGGTTGGCGGTTCTGTTCAGTGCCCACAGATTTCAAGGGGAAGTCCCTTCTACCCTCCCCTGCCCCAAACCCTGAGAAAGACTTGGTGGGGGAATTACTTTCTTGGTCTAATACCTCCCTTTGGCAGAGAGTCAGTCCCTGGAGTGTGGGCTGGGGGATGTGATGGATAGCAGAGGAGACTGACATTTCCTAAATCCCCGAGAGCTATGTACCAGCCCCCACATATCCAAACCCCTCCAGAGGGACCCAAAGAGATGTGACTTTGCTGAAGTCATAAAGTCAGAAATTGGCAAAGTTGGAATCTGAACTCTGATCTGCCCGATGAGCAGTCTGAACCCCCTAACATTGCTACACATTTCCTGAAGTTTGGGGGGGTGGGGAGTGACCTGGAGGTAGAGGCAGGACACATGGAAAGTGGTGGAAAGGTGGAAGCCAGGATGGTGGAGCAGTCAGCAGAGGGTGGTGGGGAGTGAGGGCCCGCGTTGGGAAGGGGCTGAGTGGGAATGTTTTCATCAGGCAAGACTTGCTGGAGGTGGAAAGCATAGACCAAGATTCAGGTGGGAAGGGGGTGAGGCTGGGAGGTAAAGAAGAGGGAGGGAGTGGTATACTGGTCAGGCAGGGGAGGGAGGAGAGGCCATGCAAATGGTGGGTGAGGCCTGGCTACAGGGCCAGGTCTGCTCTGCTGGAGCCAAATAAAATCACCATGTCTTGAAGGCCTCCTCTGTGCCCGGTACAGACATTATAGACAGGTGTATCCTGTGTGATGCTCTCAACAACCCTGACAAGTAAGCTTCTCATTCCTATTTCTAAAAGAGTCAGTTGCAGCTCAGATAGCTTCCCCATTTCAGGTCACGCCTTTAGTAGCTGGATGTGCCTGAGCTGCCTGCACAGCATGGCCTCCTGGCCCAGGTCTTGCCTTCCATTCCTACTGCACCCCCACATTTGCAGTCACACGTAGTGACGGAGAACAGGCGGTGGAGAGTGGACCAAGACCATGTGAAAGGAGCGGGTGGGCAGTGGGGGCAGAAGCTCATCTCACATCTTTGTGAAGAAGATGGACAGGAGGGTATCCTCTCCTGAGCAAGGCCTCCAAGTCACTGTCCTGTGACTGCTACTCATGGAAGGATGGCCACTGGGGATCACACAGACCTCATGGGGATCCCATTGCTTTCTGGACCTTGGTCTCTATTTCCCCTCCTTTGAGAGGGAAAAGGGAAAGGGTGGCACAGGTGTGGGTCTGAGCCCTGGGTTAGGACTGTCAGTGGTTCAACAAAATCCCTTCTCTCCTAGTTGAATGAGAGCCTCCCATCTGGACACCCCATTTCCCAGCTGCCCTGGCTTCCAGATGTAGCCACAGGGGAATGAGAGCCAAGTAATGTCTTGAGAGCCTGAAGACACTGGGTAAGCTCCTCTTTCCATGAGCTGGACCAAGTTCACCTGAGACAGCGCTTTGACCACGCAGCCAGCAGAGGAGGAATCCCTGGGAGAGAGCTGAGCAACGATACGGAAGGAAGCCACGTCTCTGATTGACAAGGTGGAGCAGAGCGGCCCACGGTCAGGAACTACTCCATCTTGACTGTTATATGAGAAATAAACTTGGTTTCTCTGTGCGACTGTGTTTGGGGGCCTTTGTTCTGATAATGTTGCCTTCGTCCTTCCTAATGTACTTTCCTACACCAGCTTTGTCAGTTCCTGATCTCCCCTTGTCCCCGCCCCCCCCACAGGATCACATAGGACCATAGACTGGTTCTAATAGCGACATTAATGATTGCCAGATATTAGGCATGTTGGTTCAGATGATCGGCATGATAGCCGTCTGAGATAGGGATCACTATTATTCTAATTTACAAAAGAGGAAACTAAAAAAAAAAAAAAGAGGAAACTGAGGCCCGAAGGGGTTATGTGATGTGCCTGTGGACACGCAGAGAGCAGTCAAACTGTGGTCCCAACCCTGGAGTGTGCAGAGCCTGAGCTCTCTATTATGAGCCAAGTCTGCTCCTGCAGAAGTAGAAGAAGGAGATTTTGGAGATCCTCTCACGCTTGGCCAAACCCCGTCATAGTTCTCACAGGGCCCTGGGCATCTCTCATCCCCACCCTCCCTTCGACCCAAGAAACTCACTGGACATCCATGTTAGAGGCAGGTTGTTGCTTTAGATTGTATTTGAAAAAAGGGCCATATCACTAATACCAGCTTTAACCCCCTGATAAGTGTAATCCTTCCCCCCTTTTATTAGAGATGAGGCTCAGAGAGAGGAAATGACTTGCTTAAGGTGCCTACTTAGTTCTTCTGTAATTTTCTGAATCCAAGATGAATTATCTTCCCACTGTATCAGCTGCCTCAACACGCAGCAGGGACAGAAACCAGGCAGGGGCCCTCTCTCTCATCTGATAATGCTTCAGGATACCTAAGCCATGTTTCCCTAATGTCCTCCGTGCCCCTCCCGTTGGATATCTGCCTCCAAGAGCCGCCTCCCTGGGCCTGTACCTTTTCTCCTGCCGCCTCCTCACCCAGATGGTCAAACATGCAGAGGGAGAGGAGAGCAGGGGCCAGAGCCAAGATCCCAGACTCCTTCAAGTCTTTCCACATTTGTATCTCCCTCCTCCCCCCTAGGCCCCTTCTGAGGAGCCCACCAGGGAGGAGAAGGGGGAAAAGTCTCATAAATTTCCCCTATTTATACAAGAAGACAGAATGTTTCTTGTGCCAGAAAAAACACAGAGAGGGAGCTGTCAGGGGAGAAGAGACCCAGCCCCGTACCTTCTGGGGCCAATTTATCTTCCCAAGTCATGGCTTGGGGGTTACCCTAACACTGCCTATGTGACTTGCAGGCTCTGGCTTGGGGGGTAGGCAGCCAGGACCGACAGTCCTTGGCCTTTGTTTCTGACCACAACCCTCCTGCTCTCTCTCAAAAGCCCTTCCCCTTTCTCGTGCTCTCAACAAGTTTCTTGAGAGAGAATTCACATACCACGCAGTTCGCCGTTAAAGTGAGTCATTTGGTGGTTTGTGTGTTCACAGTTGTGTGCAACTATCAGCACAGTTCGAGAACATTTTCATTACCACAAAAAGAAATTTCATAGCTTTTAGTTATTATCCACATGTCTCCCATCTTTCCTTCCAAGCCCTAAACAACCTCTAATCTGCTTTCTGTTGCTATCGATTTTCCTGTTCTGGACGTTGATGTGAAGGGAATCACGATGTGTGGCTGATTTCACTCAGCCTGACGTCTGCAAGGGGCCATCCCTGGTGCAGAGCGGATGGACACTTCAGTGTCTCATTCATTTTTGTAGCTGACTAATATTCCATTGTGTGGCTAGGCTACATCTGGTTTGTCCACTCACCAGTTGTTGGATACTTGGGTTGTTTCCACCTTTTTGGATATTATGATTCCCCCTTTACTCTTATGTCTCTCGACAGCCTGCATCACATAGAATGAGGTCTGTGGGCAAGAAGGACTGCGTCTCACAGGTGGGAGTACCCGATACCCATGAAAGCAGGTCATGTCTTGTTTTGTGTTAATTACATGATACTAAGCTGGAATTTTCCTCCCCTCGTTAGGTTACTCAGAGGGGGCTACTCCTTCTATTTTCTAGCAATGCCTTTTTTTGTTTTTTTTAAAGATTTTATCTATTTGAGAGAGAGATGGAGAGAGAAAGGGGAGTGCACAATCGGGGGGCAGGAAAGGGGGAAGAAGACGCAAAGGGAAAGAATCTCTAGATTCCAAGCTGAGCACGGAGCCCAATAAAGAACTCAATTCCACAACCCTGAGATCATGACCTGAGCCGAAACCAAGAGTTGGACACAGCTGACAGAGTCACCCAGGCCTTCCTATCAATTCCTTTTTTATCATTATTATTTTGGACACTTGCTGTACTCCTTGGCCTGGGGGACCTACCCCCTTCTCCGGGTCTTTCAAAGACACGTAAGCAGGTGAATGGATGTCTTCCCACAGGAGAAAAGTTTCCTTGAGCCTGGTCTCCAGTGATCCTCCAGTATCTTACTGCTGCAGGAAAGTGTGTGGAGGCTCCTGGTCAGGAGAAAGTTTCAGAGGCATGACTGAGGTGGGAAGTCAGGCCTCTCACATCTACTTCCCTGCCTGACCCATTTCAGTCTTGCTCCATCCATTTCACTCTTCTGGCAAGTATCCATTAGGCATCCAGAGAACTCCTTAGACATTGCCTGCCCTTGCGGACCTGCAGTTCCAGTGGTGACGGTCCAACAAAGACAAGTGAGCAAAATCAACTTGGACAAATTCTGCAACACTTGTTGAATGAATGAACAAGTGTACACTTAGTCCTCAGGATGTTCTCTGGAAAGAAACCGTAAACGTCGGCGTCATAGATCATTCTGTGCTGCCCACCACCTTTCCTCCATCCTTCGGAAGCGGCAGTGCATGGATAATGCAAAATGTTAGCTTAAAGAGCTACCAGTTATTGGACCTGCCATATGCCAAGGGGTTTATAGATATCACTGATTTTCACCCTTTTCATTAGGTAAAATTATCCCCATTTTGAGGATGAGAAAGACTGAGACTGGAAGAGGTTAAGCAACTACTTGGAATTGCACAGGCAGCCGTAAGTGGCGCAACGTTTGTGCTGGACTCTGGGATATGTATTTGTTTTCATTCCAGCTCTGTATGACCAAGACAAATACCTCTCTTTCTGAGGCCCTGGCACAGAGGAACTGGCCACCCTCCCCTGTCCTGTCCCTGCTCGGCCTGTACCTTCCTGCTCACAGGAAAGCAGGCCAAGATGGAGGTGTCAGCCCCTCTCTGATTGCTTATGTCTGTGGGCTGTACTTGCTGTGTGGGTGGGAAGGGAAGAACCAGCCTTTTCCACCCAGCCCTGGCTATGTGGGAGGGACCCATGAGAGGCCTGGATGTTGTCAACCAAAGACTTGAACCAGCCAAAGAGCTGATGACGCCGACAAGAAGGGAACCTCAACAAGGCAGATAATCAGAAGCTGATGAGTGACAGTGCTTTCGTGTCCTTCCCTGTCTCCTGCTAAATCAGGCCACTAACGTGGTCTTGATGACAAATAACAAACTTTCACACCTTATAATTTCCCCAGGCATTAGTTCCCTTGTCGCAACAAACCTGAGAGGTATCCACAGCTGGCCTTGTTCCAGGAAAAGTGAGTTTGTGGGGCTAGAACCCAAGCGTCCGGCTCAATTTTGGGTAATGCCATTCATGCAGGGCTTACTATGGACCAGGCTCTTCGTGAAGTATTTCACAGCTGTTAACTCATCTAGTCTTCTCTACCACCATCTGAAGTACGTGTCAGTATTCCCCACATCTCTCTGAAGATGAGGAAACTGAGGCCTAGTGGTGGAGTCTTGCCCAAGGTTGCACAGCCAGCGAGAGGCAGAGCAGGGATTACGAAGCAGTCTGTGTGTAATCACCGCCCCAGGTGGGCTTGGCACGGTGACTACACTTGGGAACTCTAGTTTGTTTTTTCTGGTGAATCCCCTCCCCTTCCCCCCTGCCTCCCTCAGTCTTTATGGCCCATTGGAAAAAAGCAAGCCACAGCCGTGGCTCCCAGGGTGACGATTCTTCAGCTGTCTCCTTGGCACTGTCATTCTCGCCTCCCATCTCTTGCCAAAGGCTCCAGCCGGGAATCCCACAGACTGTTTGCCATGGATCAGGATTTCTCTGGAGAAAGAGCTCACAGGAAGGCTGCTGTATGAAATGAAGTAACTCGCCGTTTCCCTATTCCCTCATCAGGAGCAGCCAGGTGAAGTCACTGTGCATTTGGACAGGTGCTGTCGAAGCAGAGCTATCTGGGGGCTTGAGTGGTTGGTGACTGAATGGCGGCACTAAAAATCCGAGGTGCTGGGTGCTGGAAAGAAACCTTGCCGGAGTGTTGTGTGTTACTCGCTCACCAGTGTTCCCTGACGAGGGCCCAGTGTGGGCACGTGAGGGGTGAATTGGCTTGTTTGCTCATTTACTTATTATCTACTTATTTTTTCAACACATTCCCACTGTGCACCTAAAAGGGATTGAGCTAGGTATGGAGGATGGAGAAGACTAAATTCCGGCCCTACAGGGGCTCACTGTCTAGAAGGGAGGGCAGGAACAAGATGACAGTGATTTATACTGAATCCTGAAACCATAGAGTCATTTCTCCTTGCCCCTTGACATCACCACCACCCCCTGCCTCACCCCCACCCCCGGCTGCCCTCCTTGTCTCTCCCTGCGCTCAGGGGCACTTCCCACCTGGCCCAGGCAGCCCAGTGTCCATCTACCTTCTTTCTGCCTCCATTGTCACCTTTCTCCTGAGCTGGACCATTTCTGTCACACAAGGAGTCTTGAATTTCCTTCCCTGTCAGTTACTCTTTGGCCATAGGTGGGAACAGAGCTGGCCATAAAGTCGCTGTCATCAGGGGATCCTAGGTGAACAGGGTGGGTGATTTTGTTTGCCTCTGGTGTTAGCTAAGCTGCTCCAGGCCCCACATAGCTGCCCTGCGCTGACAGCCTCTACTGGGCTCCCGACCTCTTGTTTTGGGCTGGGCTTGGCCCGCAGGGGTCCTGGCAGGGAAGGAGAGAGGAACTAGCCTATTTCTTTCCCATCCCCTGCTGCCTGCCCTCTTGCCTGCCCACAGTCCTGGCCAAGGTTGTGGATCCCCTGGGATGACGGCTTTGCTGCCCACCGCCCCCCTGCCACCCTGGGGCTTTGTCAGGCTTTGGGGGCACCACTTCTGTTTCCTGTCCTTTGGGACTTCCTGGTGCCTCTCATCAGCCATTACTGGTTCCCTCAATCCTATCTATACCTTGAAGACTCTCATGTCATTAAACTCTGTTCAGTGAAGCCCTTCTGAGTGCGTCATTTGTTTCCCGCAGAGGACAAGGCACAGGCAGTTTAGAGATCGAGGTTAGCTTTATTACCCTTCTACTGCAGGGGCTCCCCAGAGGAAGAGACAGGGTTTGGAGCACTGAGTGAGGGACAGTGCTCTGCTAAGTGTTTTCATTGCAGGATCACTGACTGTGGATCCCGGGAAAGCAGAAGCAAGAGACAGTGTGGGACGATTCTGCAGGAAGGCCATTGTCAGGCCAACTGGAAGGAAAAGGGCTGGTGCCAAGGGCCCACCTCCGCTGTCTGCTCTGCCCCCTGTCCCCTCTGGGCTCCTGAGCCCCGAATCCCTGCACATACCTTCCTGATGAGCAGTCTGTGGCTCAGAGAGGGAAGAGGGAGCATGCGGAAGCTTCCTTCTGTCTCCATCACTCTGGCAATCAAAGAGAAGCCCCACTGTGCGATCAAGGGGTTGGAGGGTGACAGACAAATCTTGGCTCGGTGGCAGCACAGCCCTGGGAATCCCACAGCCAGATCCCACAGATGTGAATCCCGGATCCACCTTTTACCAGCGGTGTGACATGGGACTTGACTGCTCTATGCCTCAGTTTCCCCATCTATAAAAACGGGGCTGATGATAACAGCAACTCCTACGTCATCAGGGTGTGGAGACAGTTAAGTGAGTCTGCGGCTGTGGGGTCCCTGAGAACAGCACTGGCACACAGTGAACACTCTGTGTAAGTGCTAAAAGGTAAAGCCTGTACCTCCACCTTCTTTTCTTCCCTCTGCCCTCTTCTTATTGTTTACCTACCCCCTGCCTTCTTTCCAAGGTCCCCAAAAGAGATGAACAACCACCAGGGAGCCCCTTGATCCATCTACTGGTCACCAAAGTCTTGAGTAAGATTTGCCTCGCCCTGCCCCGAGGTACCTCCATTTTGCAGATAGCAAGGAGCACCAGAGCCATCCAGTGGGATGACTCACTCCAGGTCCCTATGCCCAATGGGCACAGTCTCCATGTGTGCAAAATGGCCTCTTTCCCCCAGCCCCCTCAACTTCCCAGAACTGCGGGGGGCCTGGGAGCTCTTGGTAACAGCACATTAAGCCCCTGTTTGTGGGAATTTTAATTTAAACACAAATTAGAGACGCCAAATGACTCTGGCAGCCAGATAAGCCATCCCGGGAGAGCAAGAAATAAGCCAAGAGAATCAGCGAAGGTAAGGACCGAATTTAAACTACGATAGATTCCCAGAAGTCTGGAACAGGTGAGGGCCAGAGGTCTTCAAAGAAAAACCCCAGAAGCCCCACATCTCAGCCGCCCTGTCCAGGCTCCATGCCAGTCCCCTTCTCCGACATTCTCTAGATTTCCTTTGTGCAAAATTCCATCCCTCCCTGCTCCCACCTTACTCTTTCAGAGAGCTCAATTCCTTTACTTTGTCTTAGCCTCTTTCATAATCTAGTTTTCTGAGAAAGTCCTACTTGTTGTCTAACCTCAATCTGCTCTATTACAGCTAGAGCATAATATATCCTGCTAAGTGGTGGCTCAGGGAGTCTCTGTTCAGCAAGCAAGTGTCGTATAGTAGACATAGCCTGAATGCCCAAAGACCTGGATCTCCTCCTCTGGGTCTGTTTCCTCATTGGTACAATGAGCATGTGGGAGACGATTTCTAAGCTCTTGCAAGCTCTGACTTTTCACAGGAGAATCTGAGGACAAGAACACTCCTGGAAATCTCTAGCACGTCTTACAACCCAGGAATTTTCCACTCTGCTAGGTACATGTTGGTTATTTGGGAGTGGGGGAAGAAGGGAGAGCGGTCAAGCCTGTCTATTCCTTTGTGGGAAGGGTCTCCAGGCTTTGCTTCCACCCTTCCACACACAACCCAGGCCCAGGCCCAGGCCCAGAAGAGAGGCTGCCTTTCCAGTTCTGTCAAGGCCTGCTGGGCCCAGCTCTGTGGGGCTGTGGCGGCTGAGATGTTGTTACTGTCCTCTGGGGTGGAAGCGACATATGTTCCCTCTGTTACAGCACCTGTGAGGGTGGCAGAGGGATGCCAACCCCCAAGAGGGCGGAGTTCCACCCTCTGCAGCCGACCTTGAGAAATCTTCCCCTGTCTTTCTGGGAGGCTTAAAGTGAGGGCAGAGGGGACTTGTCAGCACAGTCCCAAAGCCCCCACCAAATGGGAAGCTGTGGTCCTTCAGAGAGTTAACGAGTAGGCCTTGGCTACGCCTTGGCAAGAGGGAAGAGGGTCAAACCACTGGCAGAACTTTCAGGTTGGCTGCTAGAACAGACTATGACTCCAAGAGGTCATCCAGAAGGAAAACCCCATGGCCTTTGGTCTCAGAGGATGTCTGTGAGGCTTGGATCACTGGAAAGGGTCAGGACTGTGACCCCAAAGGCCAGTGCCAGCCTGTGACTCAGAAGGTCTCTGTGACGGGCATAGAAGGACCTTGGCATTTTTTCTGGCCCAAGGCCCTTAGACAGAGGTGGACAGCTGCCATCGGGGCCCAGGGCCCAGCTGTGTCCCCACTTTGCCCGCCTCCCCCCTCTCGTGAGCCTGGCTGCCCCTGGAGCCACAGGCCTGCCCGCCATCTGGGCAACTCAGAGGAGCGCCCACTGCCAAGGGAGTGCCAGCATTGATTTATAGCCCACAACCTTGGCAGGCTCGGCTGCTTGCCCGGAACCTCCTTTGCTCAGGAAAGAGACGCGCCTCTTAAAGGGGCAGTGCATAGGAATGCAGGAAAGCCCAGGATGTAAGCGGAGCCTCCCTGCTCAGGACTTGGGGTGACTGTCATGTCATAGGGAAACTTCTCCACTATCCCTCACACCCCTCATCAGGCACCTTTCCTTTGATGGCTTAGCCCAGCTCAAACAATTCAATTTGTTGAATGTCAGTCGCTCCTGATAGACTGAGCACTCCATGAGGGCAGGACCCAGAGCCATTGTGTTCATCCTTGTAAATGCAGTACCTGGCACAGTGCCCTGCATGGAAGAGGGGCTCAGTGAGAATCTGGCAGGCATGGGAAAGGAGAAATAAGCGAAGGACCTTGCCCATGATGTTCGAGGAGGACCATATGCCTTCCTGCCGCCCGCCATGGTTTCTAAGACCCTGCAGCACTGGCCCTGGCCCCATCACCTCTCCCTCCAGGCCCTTTCCCTTCCCCTGCTATGTCAGCTGGGACCTGAGGGCCAATCTGTTACCCAAAAGCACTTGTCTCCCTCCTTTCCTTTGGTCATGTCTCCAAAGTTCTTCACGCAATGTTCTTTTCCTCCCATTTTCCTTCCTCCAAGAAGCTTTCTCTTATTGCCTTTGGCCTCCCATCCTTATTCAGATGTTCTTTCCCCCATCACCTCTCAACACGAAAATGCCTCATTCATTCATTCATTCATTCAGCAATATTTACTGAGTATATACTATATGCTAGTCACTGGGTGCTGAGAATTCATGAATGAACAGAGCCTGCTCATAATCCCTGAACCCAGGGACCCTATATTTCAAAGGGGCGAGGCAGACCAATACAAGTGGGCAAATAGGTAGGTGTAAATTGTGGCACTTGCTCTAAAGAGGGCTAAGGAAATCACAGACTGGGTGCAGTGGGGACCCATTAAATTGGGTGGTTGGTTGTTTCTCTGAGGAAGTGACATTTGGCTCAGATTTGAAGGACAAGAGAGAGCTGTGAGAAGAAAGGGGGAACAACATTCCAGAACTGGCTCAGTCGCCTGGGTGTGCATAGCAAAATCACCCAGAGGAGAGGGGTGTTCCAAACCACACACCCCCATCTCTTCCAAGTTCTGAAACTCCCAGCCCTTCAATACGTAGGAACACTGTTTAACATCCTTGGAGATACAGCAGGATGCCTGGGTGGCTCATTGGGTTAAGCATCTGCCTTTGGCTTAGGTCCTGATCCCGGGTCCTGGGATCAATCCCCATGTCAGGCTCCGTGCTCAGAAGGGGGTCTGCTTCTCCCTCTCCCACTCCCCCTGCTTGTGCTCTCTCTCACTCTTGTTCTCTGTCTCAAATAAATAAATAAAATCTTAAAAGAAAAAATAAAATCCTTGGAGATGCAGCATGGGCTTCACCGGGGAGCTGATCAGTAAAACAATGCCAGGTTCCACTCCAGAACTACTGAGTCAGAATCCTCATTTTAATGAAATGCCTAGTCACTCGTTTGCACAGTGATGTTTGAATAGCATTGATCTAGATAACGCCTCAAAGGTGGAGCTGTGTGAGGACATCATTGAAGTGAGTGTGCTGGGAGGTAGTGGTAGTGGTGGCTGAACAGTTTGGATGTGAATCTGAGCTGGGATGTGAGAGTGTGCATGGGCTTATGTGTGTGTGTGTGTGTGTGTGTCTCCAGCCCCAACGACTGTGAGCTCTCTGAGGCTTGACATCTCCTGGCCCTTTGCCACACCTGGGAAATACAGCCTCACCCCACTGCAACAATACCCCCACTTCTACCTGCAGCTGTAAGTCAAATAAAATCTGCCGGCCTCTGGGTGGTGGGGACACCTCAGGAGCAAGGCAAGGCGAGGAGATCCCTTGCTCCCGACCTCCGGCAATCCATTTATCTGACCTGAGTCTCATAAACGCGTCCTGATGAGCCCAATCGCTTGCTAATGGTTATGAGCTGAGACCTGGGGATTTATGGCTGAGGCCTCAGTGGCCGTGGACAGGAGCAGGGCTGTGTGCAGGAGAACAGGCTCTGCATGGCTTCAGATCATGACAGCCCGTGCCCAGGACTGTAGCAGGGACAGCCCCACTGCCTTCTTCTGGGGCAAAGAGCATTGTTCTGGGTAGGAAGAGGTGGGTTGAAGAGAGAAAAGACTTCTGACTGCAGATGTCCCAGGGATGAAAAGTGAATGTCCAGGAAGCTGGCCCAACCTGACTCTGTGTGTGTGTGTGTGTGTGTGTGTGTGTGTGTGTTGAGGGCAGGGAAATTCACAGTGAGCACTGGAATTGGAGCCAATCAAGCAGGGGTTCAAATCCTGGATCTGTTGTTTACCAGTGTGGGACTTTGGACAAATCACTAATCTTCCTGAGCCTCGTTTTTCTCATCTGTATATGGGAATTGTAAACCCACCCTAGATAATGTTTGTGAAAGGTGCTTCATATACTAATGTGTGTATTTAAGTAGGACAAGAGACTGGGAATCTAATTCTAACTCTGCCACTAACTGTCTGGGATGATCGCCTTGGCTCTGTCACCAACGGCCACATATACAAATATTTCCTGGACCTCAGTTGCCCCGTGGGTAGTAGGAGGGGGCTAGACCTCATGTTCTGTTGGCCTCTTCCAGCTCTCCTGTTCTATGATCCAAGGAGTCCTTAAGTTGGAGAGTTGGGAGGGCATGGGCCTCATCCTGGCCCCACAGAGTGGGTCCCTGCAGCTGTGGCCAGGGGACCAACAAGAGGTGGGGGTAGAAGTTGAGCCAGACTAGCCCCTCCCTCAAGGGTGCCTTCTTGTGAGTTCCACTCCTGGCAGGCTATTGGGCGCTGTGTTTGGGAAGTCTGGGGCAAGAGGGGCAATCAGAAAGAGCCCTGCAGAGAGGTGGGGGGCCAGCTAGTTATCGATAGAAATGCCTGAACCACTCATGCTTTTTGCACAGGTAGGTCTTTAGATAACCTGTTCTGCTTCCCTCTTCTCCCCTTCTCCCACCAAAAAAAAATTATGGGCATCTATGTGGGTGTGTACATACACACCCACACACTCACACTCACACTCACAGCAAGAACTTTGAGGCTGACCTGACTGAGGGAGTAAGCCAAAGGGAATAAAGAACCACCCACCCTCGCCCCTGGAGAACCTAAGGATGCTTACACCACAGCACAGAATGGGGGGCTCAGCCATTCTCCCACCCCCTTGCTCCATTCTGGGAACATCCTGGAACCGGTTACTGTGGGAAACAAACTTGACCCCCAACCCAGCCTCATAGTTCCTGCCCCTATTCCATCCTACCCTCCCCCCATTTGCTTGCATCGAAACTCTGGAGACCTCTAGGGACCCAGGCAGCATCCAATTCAATGACATTTACTGAGCATATGTTATGTTCCTGGCACCGAGCCAGGAGCAGGGGTTATGGAGGGAAATTAAACTTGATCCCTGTTCTCAAGATGTCATAGCCTTGTAGAGGGACAGGCTTGAAACCTTAATGACAACCCAATGTGCTAAGGGACAGTAGTGCGCAGGAGGGACAACAGGTAGTTCATCTTTATGGGAGAGAGAGGCATAAAAGGAAGATATTTGAGCTGCTTTCTAATTTTTTTTTTTTTTTTTTTTTTTGTGGAGAATTGAGAACATATGGGGTAAAGCCTGTGTCCTCGTCCCCAGGTGCACCAGTACTCTGGATGGTTTGGATGGAAGGACCGCAGTTCCCCTCATGGACAAGCGCTGGAGGGACATTGCAAGCGGAGGGGAACGCAACGCCCAGAGGCACCAAGCAGCGCTGACGTTTCCAGTTTGAGCTGGACCGGTGGGGCCAGGTGCTGGTTCCGCGGCGCGCACGTTGGCTCCAGAGCCATCTTTCGCCCATATGACTTGTCACTCTTTTGGAAACTGGAAATCTTCCGCAGAGCCGAGGGAACGAGAGCAGGTCCTTCAGAGAGCTGGGAGCAAGAAGGCCCGCGAAGGGCGCGGGGGACAGGCGCGTCCCGCACTGCTGGGCCTGGCGGGCGCAGCCGGGCCCTCCGCCCTGCGTCGGCGCGCGGCCTTAAATATTACCCCGGAGTTTTCAATTATCTCTTCTTAATGGATTTGCAGGGGCTCTTTCATCAAGCGCGGGGTGGCTGGGTGTGGGGGTGTGGGGAGCGCGCGGCGAGGGCTGGAGCTGGGAAAATGGCCCATATTTCAATATTAAAGCCCTTTACGATCGTCAGCAGCATGAAAGATGCTGCAAATAAAACGGAGCCGCCCGCGCCAGCCTCTCCATCTCGCAAGTTTTAATTAACGCTGAGGGGGAGGCGGCTGCCGGGCGGGGTCGGAGCCGGGCCAGGGGCGGATGGCAGAGCCCACAGGAGCCCGGCCCCGGGCGCGAGGCGCGGGGATGTCGCCGGGAGCCTGCGGACGCCGAGCGCGGAGGGCCGGTGCGGCTGCGGGACGTGCTCGCCGAGGGGGCGAAGGCCAAGGGGAGGGAAGAGCTTGAAAGGTTTCTGAGCGCCGGACCGGGAAAAAAGCGACGTGCGACTGCGGGCAAATGGCTCTGGTGACCGAGGAGGAGGGGCGTCAGACCGGAGGACTGAGCTCCTCACCCCAGCCCTCGTGGGGCGTCCTTCCTTCGGCCTTTTCTTCCAGCCAGCAGTCCCCCAAAACCCCCACCCCGCCCAGCGCTGATTCCCCCCACTACCCACCCCCGGCTCCGCAGGACTCTCCACCCGCCCCCCTCTGCTGGCATCCTGTGGCCCTTGCTTCCCGTCACCCTGCGGCTGCGGGTCCCCGCCCCTCGCGGCTCCAGCTCCGGGCGGTCTGCTTTCTCCATCACTCCCGCGGCCTTCGCGGCGACTGCACTCTCCAGGCGCGGAGCAGCGCGCACAGAAGCGCCACTGTTCTGCCTTGGCAGCGGCCTGGCCTGACAGCTTGTGCTTGAGCAGCAGACCCATCCGTCAGGCGGGAAGGATGGAGCGACGTCCGGCGGCCCGCTCTGAGGACTCCCCTGGGAGCCACCTCTGGCCTTGGCCCAGACTCCTCTCTTCCCCTCTCCACTCCCCAAACTTGCCCCAACTGCCAGTTCAGTATGTATGTCTGTCTCCACTCTCCCTTTCCCCACTTCCCCCACCTCCCTACACGCACAGCCTGGAACCGGCTGCCTGAGAGAACCTGTTCTCTTCTCATGAGTCACACTTAAAGGTCCTTCCCCCACCTACATCCGCATGGCAGGGCATGAACTCAATAGCTTGAAAGAATCTGGGGATCTCAGTAGACCACAATCCAAAGCTAAGTCGACCAATTAATACCCAGGGTTTAAGCCAAGCACTTGGGGCCAACCCCATGAAGTGGAAGAATAGAAAAAATAATACAAATAAAAGACACGGTCTTCATTCCTGTGTACTTACACATACTCCATGTGTCGTAAAGTGTTTTGCAGAAGTCAAATTCTTTCCTCATTGTGCTATTAAGGAGCTTGTAAGAACCAAGATGAAAATTCTACATTAAAGCAACAAAAGGAAAATCCTCCTCTGCTCTCCTTTTGGTGCTGTATTTTGTTCTTCTTGTCAGTTTGTTATAATCACCTATCAATCCTGATTTTATTTTTTTATTTACCTACTTTTATTCCCTTTTTTTTTTTTTTTTAAGTGGGAGAGAAGGGTGAAGAGGAGAGGGGTAGAGAGAGGTGGGGAGAGAATCTTAAGTAGGCTCCATGCTTAGCCTGAGCTGGATCTCACAGCCCTGAGATCATGACCCTAATGGAAATCAAGAGTCAGTCACTTAGCTGACTGAGCCACCCAGGTGTCCCTCCATTCTGCTTTTAAAATAGTACATGCTTGGAGTGTTTAGAGCAGCTGACTCTCGATCTGGGGGTGATAGGTTCAAGCCCCATGTTGGAGGTAGAGTTTACTTAAATAAAATAAATTAGTGCATACTTATACAGTATGGTTAGGAAGACAGAACTCACGTTTGAACAGTATAGGGAAGAAGCATAAACTACAAATATTGTTCGGAAATAGAATAATGGGTGAAGGGGGTGAAAATTAAAACATGCTTAGCTCAGTCAAGGAAGACTTCCTGGAGGAGAACTGATTTGGAAGTAGAATGATGAAAAGAAAGTTCCAGAAGGGGAAACACTGGTCCCAAAGTAGGACAGATTCTGTATTTTATTTGGGGTTGAGGAACAGGTACACCTGGCTAAAACACATCTTCTCTGAAAATAGGTCAGGATGAAACAAGACTTGTGTGGGAGCAGGAAGAATTTAGAGTAGACAATGGATCTTTGATAATATTGGGACTGAAGTGAGTGGGGAAGGGCCCTGAAGCACCCTTTCCCCCCAAAGCAGTCCTCCTGTACTTGAGATAGGCTATGGGAGAGATGTCTGGACCCAGGGACTCAGCCATTACCTTCTGTTGTACCATTAGAAGGTTCCGATATATGGTCATTGGAGGGAGAAAGGGCTCCAAAGCTTCATCCACCAGCCCTGACACAGTTGGGGGAGAAGGGAGAGAGAAGCAAAGATTCTCTGCCTTTACCCAGATTATAAGGGGAGAAACAGAGGTCTGGTCACACAAATTGACAAGTATTTATTGAGCACCAGATATGTGCCAAGCACTGTAGGAAGCCCTCAGGACCCAGAGGCAATCAGGACCTGGTCCTTGTCAACAAGGTGCTCACAGTCCTGTAGGGGAGACAATCCACTCATTCAGAGAAAGTGCCGAGCATTTATGAGGCCAGCAGAGCCGCAGGCACTCGAGATACAAGTGCAAAACAGCCTGACTCCATCCCTGGCCTCGGTGATCACGGTCTGGTGCAGAAGATAGAAACACAGCAGGCAGAGATCATTCAGAGTGAGGTATGCTCTGCTGGGCAGGGATGGTTGCCATATGCGGGTGGAGGGATGCATGGGAGAGCTGTCCACCCTATTCTGTGAAAGGGGAAGCAAGGAGGAGGCAGGAGAGGCAAAACCACCCCTACCTCAAAGGATGCAGAGACATCAGGGGCAGCATGGTCGGGGGAGCATGTTCGGGTTCAGAGTTTGTGTGCCTGGCTGGCATCCCAGCAGGAGCTGTGGGCACAGTAGGCCCAGGCCATGTTTCCTCTAGGCACAGGATGGCACTGGCCTGAGCTAATTCAGCTCTTCCAGCAGCTGCAGGGAGGGCCAGACGGTAATCCCCATAGAGCCAGACCAGGGAAGGAGGTTATCAGTTTTCCTAATTCTGCTGAGAATCTTCTGCCTTGGGGCCAGGCTGTTTGGGAAGCCTGGAGGGCAGGAGGGCTCTGTGGAGGGTCTTACTCTTTCCACATCCTCCTTACTGATAACAGTTTTGAAACAAACCAGATTTTAAATAAACAGAAACAAGTGATCTGTCTCTCTGGCTGCAGCTGCATACAAACCAGGATGAGAAAGAATTGTGCTCTCCAGAACGTTTCCACCTACCCAGTCCTAACCGGCTTCCTACACCAGCCCACCTCACCACCCCGCTGAGTGAGTCTGGAAGGATAGGGGCGAAGCAGCAGAGCAGGAAAGGGCATTCGGGAGAAGAGCCTGGGCAAAGACCTAGAGGTGAGAGGACCTGTGGTCTCTTTGGGGAACCCCAGGTCCTCTGGTGTAAAGAGAAGAGGTTGGTCCAAGATGGTGACGGGCCAATTTGTCAGGCTATCGGGGTTGGGGGGGGGGGACAGTGAGGGACCCCTGAGGTATTTTGACAAGTTTTTCTGTAATACAGAAAATAGAATAATGTCACAGTCTTGTACCCACTATCCAGACTGAAGGTTTTATTATACTATTATTAACCTTTTGTCAACTTTGCTCTAAAGTTTTAAAAATAAACAGGTCATTACAGATAAAACTGGAGCTCCCTCTCCCCCCTTCCCAGTACCATTCTCCTTCCTCCCAGATGCACCAGCATATGAATTTGGGGTTGTTCGTCCAGTCTATGTTTTCATATTTCACCACATACATATATCCATGAATAACATACCGCTTCAGTGCTTTTTAAAAAGCTGTTCAACTATTATAATATAACTTGCAACTTGATTTTTTTCACTCCACATTTTTAAAAGATTTTATTTATTTGAGAGAGAGCATGTGCATGTGCATGAGAGAGAGAGAGGGAAAGAGAGAGAGAGAGCATGGAGAGGGTGAGGGACAGAGGGAGAAGCAGGTTTCCCACTGAGCAAGGAACCCAACTCAGAGCTTGATCCCAGGACCCTGAGACAGGATCTTGGCAGGCACTTAATGGACTGAGCCACCCAGGTGGCCCTCATGCCACACTTTTAAAAAGTCTTCATTTAAGGTTTTTGCAAAGCACTAACAAAGGTAGATCTGGGTTTTTTAGGATCTCTCTGGCTACCGAACAGAAAATTCCAGATGACAGCGGAGGGCTGAGGATGGTCAGAGTGGAAGACGGGACTACAGATGTTCAGGAGATAGAATCCACACCAGAGGTCACTGATGGCAAGCGCGGGGTGGGGGTCGGGGGCAGGAGTTTGTGCTGTACACGCTGTTCTTCAGCACCATGAACAGGGCTTGACTTCTCAAACATGCTCCCTGGATACGTGTTGACTCAGAGAGGTGCATGGGGAGTGGGGGCGGAGGAATCCAGACTGACTCCCAGAGTCAGAGCCCAGTGAGACTGATGAGATGATGGTGCTAGTATCCAATATGAGGGTCCCAGTACAGAAGATGGATGGCAGGGAAAGATGAATGAGAAGCTATCTTTCTGGGCCACAGAAAAGGGGGCCGCATTACACAGGATGGGTAGATGGCAGGGAGAAGATCAGACTTCCAGCTCTCAGGATTGAAGGCTATGAAGGATTTGGAGGGACGCAGAGATCGGGGGCAAAGGGAAAGGTTCAGTCCTGCTAGGGGCATGGCAATAGTTGAAACCCAAATTCAAACTCCAGTTTCCTCAGAACATCAGGAGGCTAGCGCCCAGCTTCTGCATTACCCACAACGACTGCCTTGTTGCCCTTTGTGTGGTGGGTACCTGTAGCCCATTAGCGGAGGCAGAGGAGAAGGAAGAAGGTGTAATAAGTGATTCTAGAATCATAAAGACCTTGTCAGATGCCCACACTCCCAACTTTGCTCCCACTCCATATTCATCAATAAGATGGACGGGCAGGGTGCTCACAATTGCTTCCTAGGGACTTATTCTTGACCAAATCCAATCTCTCTATTCAGGGAAGGATGTGAAATATAGCCTGCTTTCCTGCTTTCAAAACCCAGAGTTCTGGTCACCACCTCGAAAGGCTGCCCTCTACAAAGCCACTACTTCCCCCTTCCCCCTTCACCCCATCACCCCCTGCCCAGGCCCAGGCACCACCCACCCTCCCCTGCCAATTCATCTTTAAATAGCCCCCCATTTGTCTTGTCCTTCTCTTCCTCTGACATACTTTCCTCCCCTAGAAGACTTCCCAAGCCCACCCTTCCTTGTACCCCAGCACTGAATTCCTGTTCCATCTTCATCCATCTTTGTCCATCTGTCCAGTCCTCATCTGAGACTTCCATAGCTTGGCCTCAGAGTTCTTTGGGTCCCGAGTATAATTAATGGCATTTCCCTACCTCATCCCTGGGTTCTGGGGCAGGAATGCTTTCCACATCCCCAATGTCACTCCTTTGGGGGTACCAGAACGTCACTTTAGTTTTGTTTGTTTAAATGCATTTCCTTCTCTCAGAAAAGGAGCTGTTGTAGATCCAAGTCACTAGACTCCCTTTCCTAGGAGTGCTTGCAACTTGGATTTGTTCTTCACTTAAGGAATTTTAAATATCATGAAGAAATGGAGTAGTTGGAGGGTAAAATCTTAGAAGAGCTGGCCAGAATCCAGTCAGCCCACTTCTCCATGAGCCTACCATTTTAAGGGGTGCTGGGATCCATTGGGAAGGCATTTCATCCTCTGGATCCAAATGCTAGAGTCATCAAAGGACCACCCTAATGATCCTCAAACCAAGCTGTGACCAATTTCCTCCCACCTTGAACCCGGAAAGGCTTCTGACTTTTATCAGAGCAGTATGCCCTGCAGAATACCATCTCCTTCAACCCCCACACTGAGCAGAGCTCTAAACCTTCAGAGGGTCACACTGTGTGACTTAAACAAGTGGAGACTCAACATGGCTGCTCCAAGTCACGTGATTTGCCAAGCTAACCAAGTTTCTTCCTGTCTGGATTGTTAAATTTCTCTGCAATCGACATATATTAGTTGTGCCACTAAGAAAAAAGTAAAACTTTGCAGGGAGCTGGTGCCTAGGTGGCAAGGTTGGTTGAACACTTGACTCTTGGTTTCAGCTTATGTTTTGATCTCAGGGTTCTGAGATCGAGCCCCGTGTCAAGCTCTGGGCTCAGCGTGGAATCTGCTTAAGATTTTCTCTGCCTCTGCAACCCCACCCCTACCATCAAATAAATAAATCTTGAAAAAGAAAAGAAGAAGAAAGTAAAACTTTGGAAAGATCAGGAGTTAGGAAGTAGAGCCACAGAGGGCCAGTGCTGCTGAACTGGTCACATAGCCCCAGTTAGGTGTGTGTCCTGTGGATGTGCAGTGAGCGACAGGCCACTCCAGGGCCCTTCGAGAGCATGGCAGCCTTGAGCCCTGGGCAGCTCCAGTCTGGGCCAACAGAGGCACCTGCAGAAGGTGAAGGCACCTGCAGAAGACACCTCGCAGGTAAAGCAAGGAAGGGTCAGCAGGACCTAGATGGCTGAATTCCTTCCACAGCCATAAAACTTAAATGATCTAAGTGATAGGAAGCTTTGGGTCCAACCAATAATAAGTGTTATGCTTTGCAGCCTCCTATATGGTATGCAGTTCACAAGGTTGACGATTAGTGGTTCGGCTATAATTATAAAACGGGAGGGAATCAGGAATAAGTTGTAAATTTACACCGAATGCTTCATGTTCTGAATACTAAACTTGAAGGTTAAGCAGTGGGGAGGTGGGGACAACAGTGTGGTTTGTATATTTTGCTTTTAAAGAGTGACAAAGTTAGAAATCTTGGCTCTTGTCCAGGTTCTGCCCCTAACATAAAGATTCTCCAACTTTTCTGCCAAAGTCCCTTTGATATCAGAGAGAAGGGAGTGAATGGACCCCAGCAGCCTGGGAGCTCAGCTTGAAGGGGCCTGGCCAAGGGACAAATTCTCTTGAGGCCTTAAGTTTTAGCTTTAAAATTATGCAAACTTGGCATTTTATTAATAGCACATTTTGCGTGTGTTGATATAAATGATGTTTTAAACTGTTTGCCATTGAAACGTTTGTGGGACTCAGAGAGGATTCTTATGTACCCCGTGACACATCCACCAGGCAGCCACTGCCCTGTGGCCCTGGGGCACCTGCCCCCCAAATGAGCATCACATCAGTGTGTGACCTTCTACGTTTCTTCATTGGATTTTTTATTTCACCAAACTTCTCTGCCACTGTCAGAGTTAACATCTCTAATGACTACCAGTTAGCAAACACTTACTGTGTCCCAGGATCCCTGCCAGATGCCATATACACATTGTCCTTTCTTTTTATTTATTTACTAAAAATATTTTATTTATCTATTTGACAGACAGAGATCACAAGTAGGCAGAGAGGGAGGCAGAGAGAGAGGAGGGGAAGCAGGCTCTCTGCTGAGCAGATCCCAGCACCCTGGGATCATGACCTGAGCCAAAAGCAGATGCTTTAACCCACTGAGCCACCCAGGTGCCCCCACATTGTCCCTTCAACTGTTACAGCCGGTTGAAACTCAGAGAGGTGAGATTGCTTGCCCAAGGTCCCATAGGGGTCAAGCAACACCGGGCTGATTGACTCCAAGCTAACTGCGGCCCCCTACTGCCTCAGGGGTCAAGGCTGGAGCCCCTGGTTAAGTGAGCAGTAGCATCCCTGCTAAGGAGGCTGTTGTGGTGCATCTAGAAAGAGCATGGGTATAATGCCGAGAGGAAGTGTCAGAAAAGCTAAGTTTAGGGCTGGCTGGGGCCCTCACTAACTCTAGGTTCTCAAGGGAGCTCCTTGGCCTCTGAGTTCTCATATATAAAAGAGGATGAGAAGGTCTGTGAGAGGGACTGGAGTAAAAATGAACCTAAGAGCCAACATCTTACACATGTCTCCTGCTCTCCTGCCCTCCTCCTTACCCGCTGTGCCACCTTAAGTGGTTTGCCAAATCTCTAAGCCTCTGTTTCCTCCTTTCAATTTTTTATTTTTAAATTTTTTTTGATAGTTTCCCTGTCCAGCATGGAGCCCACTGCAGGGCTTGAACTCAGGACCCTGAGATCAAGACCTGAGCCAAGATCAAGAGTCAGATGCTTAACAGACTAAGCCACCCAGGCATCCCTGTTTCCTCCCTTCTAGAATGTGAAAAATAATACCTCACTGGGCTGCTGTGGAGATTAAAAAGTAATATGTACAAACCATCTGGAACAGTCTGGCATGTAAGAGTTGCTCCAAAAATGCTTCCCGTTGGTAGTAACCCTTGT
Source organism: Mustela lutreola (assembly GCF_030435805.1). Classification (NCBI taxonomy): domain Eukaryota; kingdom Metazoa; phylum Chordata; class Mammalia; order Carnivora; family Mustelidae; genus Mustela; species Mustela lutreola. The sequence goes on from NC_081297.1 coordinate 61,336,589, forward strand.
AATAGTAGTCTCAGAAGTGATACCCATAGTCAGAAATTGGAATTAGGAAAATGAGGGAAATGTATGAGAGCAAAACTATGAAGGATGGCCAGAGCTTAAAAATCCGAAACTGGAGAAGGGTTTACTTTAACGTACCCCAAAATAGTTCAGCTGGATGAAGACCTGGAGCTCCCTTTCACTGAGAAACCTCTAACACAAGTCAGAACTAGAGAAGGATCCATAGCTTAAGTTCCTTTTTACTTTTCATGTTCTTTTTCCTATCTCTCCTCCACAATCCCCTGATGAACACTCCCCCTAACCCATTCCCACCTGCACTAGTGCCCAGAATCCAGAACACGTCATCTGTGGGAAGTCCTTCCTGGAAGAGAGACACCAAGCATCTCCTGGAAAGGGATGGGGGAGGGGACAGCCAAGTGGCCTGGAAAGAACACCGGGGCAGGTGGAGACAGGGGCAGCAGTTCGGTGGACAGAGCCAGTCCCTCCTCGAAGAGAGACTCTCATGGTCCCAGCTTTAATGTTGGCTAGGTCCTACTCTGTGACAGGCCAAGCCCAAGTTCCTCAGTTCAGCTAGCATCCCGAAAGGCCACTGACCAGCATCTTGGCGAACTTGTGCGAATCTTGTGGGAATCACCTGCAGGCCCTTCCCCAAGTCTCAGTGATAGGACTTTCTCTGAAAGGACACCAGGCCATGACCAAAGACCACCTCTTCATTTTCCTGTTGGGCCTTGCAGCCCAGCCTGGAGGGAGTTTCCCAAGGCAACCAGGGCTTCCCTGGTGACCAAAACGCTGTGAGGGGATAAGCTGTCTTCCCCTGGGCCTTTCTCCCCTCAGCCGGCATCCCAGGCACCTCTCCCAGTTTGGAAAGCAGATTATTTATGGTTTATTTTTGACACCAGATCATCGCTGCCCAAGTTTCATCAATTTGTCACTGTTTTTATTGTCAGCAATTGCCCATAACTGGAGCACATTTAAAATGTCATTGATCTTGGTATTACAGTGTCATAATCTGACAGTAATAGGTGTAGCCAGCTCAGGAAGCCCAGGCCCTGAGATTGATGGCGTTCAGCACACCAATTATATTCTGTCCATCTAAGTGATAAAAGAGTACGTAGGAGGCATTCAATAGATAAATTAGATATCGCTCCCAATTATGTCCCTTTATTTTATGGAGTCATATGTTCCCCTTAGAACTTTTTTTCTTCATTTGGCTTGTAAAGGGAGCATGGCTTGACCCCAAAGATGAGGGTTGCTCCCCTGCCTGTCCCACCTTAGGCTTCACCCTGGTCCCTCTCTCCCTTCTAGAAGTCTCTCACAAGGGCTCTCCCTGAACTCACCCAGGAGGCACGTGGCAGGCAGTGAGCAGGCACAGGAAGGAGGTGGAGTGGCCCCAGTGTCTGGGGAAGGTTGGATTGGGCTTTTGGGAAGGACTTAAGAGGTTGGATAGCGCCCCTCGTGGATGTGACCCTGGCCAGTAAGAGATGGGGTGAGGAGCCGTTATGTGGGTTACCATCCTCCAGGCCCAGACGGGCAGAGCCTTCCACTTAGGACAACTAGTGAGTTGCTACAGCTGGGGGCGAGGACGATCAGATGGTCAGGGAGCTTTCAGTCCTCCGGAAGTGAATGCATCCATCCCTCTGTCTCCATGCTAACCCAAGTTGAGCCAATTAAAATCTTTCCTCAGCAGAAGCCCTAGAGCCGCCTACATCTCCGCTCCAGGCCAGACTCCTTCCTCAGCTTGACTCCAGGCACTATGCTGTGCAGGGGAGAGCAACCTGCCTGAGAACAAGCCCCACGAGTGGCTCCCTTCCGAGAGGAAGCTCCTGGCCAGAGAGGAGAGACAGGGAACACAGGGCCCTGACTTCTAAACCCTTTCAAGTCTGAGGACAGCTTTGACCCAATTGCCAGACCCCTGTTCCCCAAACTCCACATCCTCCCCCAAAGCCAAAATGACACACACCAGAGGCCAGGCATCAGGTGGTAAGCAGTGTTCCAGTTCCGTTTATTGAGCTTTGCAAGAGGACGCGTCCACGGGCTGGGCCGCTCTCGCAGCCTGTTGCCGTCGAAGCTGTTGTAAATAATCCTGGCACTAAGTGCCCTGTTACACTGAGGGGAAGTGGTTCTTATGGTGTGAAACCTGAGAATATGGGTCAGGGGAGGAGGGCTGATGGGGGGCAGGGGAGAGAGATGGGGAGCCATCACCCTGAGGCTCCTCAAGTACCCCCGCCCCCGAGCTGGTGATAGATGAATTTCTGGAGCAGCGGAGGGCATTTCAAGTGAAATGTTTATAGGAAACCAGTGTGATTTAAACAGCGTCTTGGCGGATAAACACCAGCCGGATGGGGGGAGAGGGCAAGGCGAGGGGTAGAGGAATCAAAGGCCTGGAGGCCCCCAGTGTTAAGTAGCTGTCTGAAGCGTTGTTCAAACACACACACCAGCTTTGGTCTTAACATGTTTTTAAGAGCTGGTTATGATTTCCTTGAGGGCAGCTCAGATGAAGACTAGAGCAGAGCCCCCCAGCTGAGTGCCTTCAATAACTGTCCATCACACCCTCTTTAAAGACAGCAGCCTCCTCCCGTTAGCTCTGGAAGCCAGTGAGGCGACCGGGGACTGCTGCTAGGCTGCCCTGCACTCAGCCTGCCCCTAGGCAGCCCTGGGCTGTCTGCCTCTCGAGGGGGGGCCCTACCCTGAGTGCTGGGGCAGGTCCTGGGACAGGACTGGAGCCCCACCCTCAGGAAGCCCTCAGTCCTTAAAAAAAAAAAAAGAAAACACACAACCTAGAAAAAAAGAGAGAATGTGAAGAGAGCAAAGGGACAGAAGCCAAGGAAGCTCTAGAGAAGGGTCACCGAATCCAGAATCCAGGTCCTTGTCCCCATGTCTGCGGCTACCTGGTCTGAGCCACTTGCCTCTCAGGGGCACTTGTGCAATAACTTTTCCACAAGTGTCCCTGTGTTTTCCCTTGCCCCGTACAAACCATTCCCAATACAAAAGGCAGAAGGACCATTTGAAGCTTAAGTCCTGGCATGTCTTTCCTCCCTGCTTCACTCAGAGTGAATGGAGATCAGAGTCCTTAGGATATTGTATAAGGCCCTGCACCATCCAGCCCCGTATTGCCTGTGTCATCCTCTCCCACTCTCTTTGCTCACTCCACTCCAGTCATACCGGCCTCCAGGCTCCACACACTTGCCAGACATGCACCTGTCCCAAGGCTTTTGCACCAGCCATTCCTTGCACTTGGAATAATCTTCCCCAAAATATCCGTGGGGCTTGTTTACCCCTTCACCTCTAAGTCTTCCTTCAAATTCTATACTCTCAATGGGACCTTGTGGACTGACATACTTAAAATTGCAGGCATCTCAGGGCGCCTGGGCGGCTCAATCGGTTAAGTGACTGGCTCTTGGTTTCAGCTCAGGTCATAATCTCTGGGTCTGGAAATTGACCTCACCCACCCACCGCAACAAGTTGGGCTCCACGCTCAGCGGGGGGTCTGCTTGCCTTCTCCTTCTCCCTCTGCCCCTTCCCTTAGCTCGCACACAAACAATTTCTCCCTAAAATAAATAAACTTTTAATAAATAAATAAGGAAATAAATAAGATTGCAGACTTCTCCACCATTCCAAGCCCTCTTTCCCTGATCTGTTTTTTTCTATAAGCCTTATCACCTTCTAATATGCAGTATAGTTTACTTATTCAATAAATATATTGTTTATTATCTGTCTCTCTCTGCTAAAATGCAAACTTCTCATAGACAGGGGTCTTTCTCTGTTTTGTTCACTGATGCATCCCAAGAGCTTGGAATAGTGCTCAATAATAATTGCTTAATGAGTAAATGCAAGGAATGAGGTTAACCTTTGGAGTCTGGAGAGGAGGACAGGGGGAGGCCATCCCAGGCATGGAGTTAACTTGTGCCTGATTTCACTATAGGTCATATAGGTCACGGGTGAGGACCTGGGAGTCAAAGTGACGGGCCCAAGTGCAAGATTGGGTTAGAGCATCAGCAAAAGTTGGGAGATTCTGTTGCCCTAGGGACAGGCCTGGATTTACCCCTCTGAAGCTGGTAGAAGACTTGGCTTTCATCTCCATGGCCAAAGTGTACTTGAGGCTAATAACACCAAGGGAATGAGTCAGACAAGCATGAGGGGGTTGGAAATGAGGGCTGCACCAGGAATTCAGAGCCTTCAAGGTGGGGAGGGAGGTGGGGAAGGGAGGGAACCAAGTCCACTACCTCAGAGGGCAGAACAAAAAATCCTGGGCTGCACCCAAAGTAGAAGGGATTGGAGATAGGCATCAAGAAAGACTTCCCAATGGTGCAACAGGTAGTAGAGGGAAGGTGTGGAGCCTTGGGAGCTGGAGATCCTCCAGCGGGGTGAAGGGTGGTGGCAGTGGTAGACACTGACAATATTTGGCACTCCAGAGCCCCACCGGTCCAGGTGTGTCCCTTTACCACTTCTCCCCAAAACCTCAGTGCTCAACTCAGCTTCGTGGTGCCTTCAGGGGACAAGCTGGGAGAAGGAGAAAATACATTTGAGTCAGATATGAGACTGTGGCTAGTGCGGTCCTTTTTTTTTTTTTTTTTTTTTTTAAAGATTTTATTTATTTATTTGACAGAGAGAGGGAGATCACAAGTAGGCAGAGAGGCAGGCAGAGAGAGAGGGGGAAGCAGGCTCCCTGCTGACCAGAGAGCCCATTGCGGGCCTCGATCCTAGGATCCTGGGATCATGACCTGAGCCGAAGGCAGAGGCTTTAACCCACTGAGCCACCCAGGTGCCCCGGTTAGTGCAACTCTAATGAAGAGAGGACCCAGGTGGCCTGGGAGTCCTGAGGACAGGAGGGAGACTTACTTGTCACCGTACAACTTTTGGTGCCTTTTGAGTTTTCAACCATGTACATGTATTTCCTATTCAAAAAACATAAAATAAATGAAATCAGACAAAACCGACAACAATAACAACAACAAAGAATAGGTCCAGGGAAGTGGGACCCCAAAGCCTGCATTTGCTACCCTGAGGACAATGACTCAGCCCTTCTGGCCCATGTGCAGCCTCCTTATCTGTATCTTCATTCTCTAGAGGTTCAGAGAAGGGTGTGGCTGGTCTGATGTCACACAGCATTTAGGGGCTAGTAAATATCTGGGGTGAGGTGTCCAGACTCTCGGAGTTGGCTGTCTCTCCTGGTCTTTCAGCAATCTGTTCTCCCCCTTGACCTGTCCATGTTATTTGCAGACCTGTGTATATGCTACAAATCACCCTTCAAAGAGGCATCGTAAAATGTGCACGGTCTTAAATGTCATCTTTCTCAGAGCGTCTCGTCTTTATGGAGTTCTCCTCTGTCCACCCCACCTGCCCCCATGTATATCTAATAGTTTATTCCCTCCCTTCCTGCCTTGCCACCTCCATCGACCACCAAAGAGGCTCTCCCCTGCAATTTGGTCCTGTCCCTGACAAGACATGTGACCTTGAGCAAGTCATTGAACCTTTCAGTGCCTCTGTTTCTTCATCTATAATCGAGGATCGTGACCTTCCTCCCACGGCTCTTCATTCATCCATTTGTACAACAAGCATGTATTCTGTGCCAACGCCGAACCCCGCACAAAGGATCACATGAGAAAATGTACGTGGAATTAGTACGGAGACACAGAGAGTTATTGCCAAGGCCTCCTTCCTTGGATGCTTTGCTGGGCTGGGCGCTCCACCCCCTCATCTACATGCCCTTGGAAGAATTTCTTGTCTACTCCCAACCTCTCAGCTCCCAGCCCTGCTCCTGACATCTTCCTCTGGATAAAGTGTCAGTGGCTGCGGAGAGAGCCAGGCTTTTCCACTAGACTAGATCCTGAGGGCATGGCTTGGCCTGCATGAAGGAGTAATGCTGAAATTTGTCTGTGGGTCTTTGATCTGGAAGTTCAGGAGTGTCTTGCCCTCTAGGGGCCCTATCCCTGAGAATCTGCTCATGTCCTGCTCTGCTCACGTCTCTCCCTTCTCCAGCCCACACCACTCTGGGGACTGGCACAGAGGCTAAGATTCTGGGATTGGAAACTCCCATTTTCTTTCTTATAAATACAACCTGGGCTGTGTATGAAAGCTGGTCCCCTTTTTTTTTTTTTTTAATATATTTATTTATTTGAGAGAGAGTGGGTGGGAGGGACAGAGAGAGAGGGAGAAAGAATCAAAAGCAGACTCCATGCTGAGCGTGGAGCCCAAGGTGGGACTCTCGTGACCCCGACAGCACACCCTGAGCCGAAACCAAGAGCTGGACACTTACCCAACTGTGTCTTCCAGGCACCCCTGCTCCCTTTGTCAAAACAACCACCACAACCTCAGAGTATATAGGAGTTTGTTTCAGATAGAGGAAAGAGAAGTTTCCAGAGCCCTTGGAGGAAGGTTGTCCCTACTCCCTGCCTGGCTACTGAGAACTGGGCGAGAATCACTGCGAGAGAGGGATTTTTGTGGAAAAGATGCATTGTTTCTGCTTTGGTCATGACAAAATCCCAAGTCAAGTCAAAGGGATGATGATGGACAAAGGGATGATGAATAGGTCCTTCCTTGGGGAAGGAGGGAACAAGTTTGGATATAAGGAGGCACTTTCTGTGTCAGGGAACAGGCTTAAGGAGAGAGCTTGTGGGAGATTAGAGGGAACCACTCAGTTCTTCCAGAGGTAGGAGGAAGGAGAAAGGAGATGGTCCAGGGTGGCAAAGGATGTGGGGACTCCATGATGCTGGCAGGGACTGGGGGAAGCCAGGGAGGTGTCAATTCATCTGTGTCTAGACCACAAACCCTCTGGGTGATGACAAAGTTCTCTGAAACTGCTCGCATGAGTGGCACAAAGCCTCTCATAGGGCACTAGAGAATCTGACAGAAGAGGACAAGTCCTTCCCTAGAAGATGGTGTCAGCTGTATTCTCCTGGTATCCTCAGGAAGGACAGCTGCTTTAGAGTGGCAACAAAAGGATGACTCCAGGCTGTGGAACATGGAAGCGCTTCGTGTACAGACCTCCCTCCCGCCTACCAGCTTGCTTCGATCTCACTGTGGTGGTGCGGTGGTGCATGGGGTTGCCCATCCCCGGAAGACTAATGAGCTGGCGATAAAGGCCTGGCTTTCAGGTCTAGCCTGTGGCCCATGGGAGGCAGAACAAGGTGGCCAAACTTCCAAGCACCTGTCTCAGCTCCGGGGGAGTACTGTGGAAAGTAAAGGATGGGGTTCTTCTATGGAGCGGCCACATGGCAGGAAGGAAGCAGAACAGCAAAGAGCAAGGGGGGCTGAGTGGCCAGAAGAAGTGGGGCTCCCAGAACCCCTCCTGAACTCCTCTGGGTGCTCAGAACCTGCTCTCAGCCCAGGAAAGATTGCAGCTTCTAGAGGGCAGGAACAGGTCTCCCATCTATGTAGGCAGCCCCAATCCTAGCACAGAGCAGATATTCAATGCCCAAGCCTTGACTGAATGAGTGAGCCATTCAGCCCAGCCAGCCTGCAGCAGCTGGAGTGGGTCTTAGATAAGGGCTTCCCCTGCCTGGGCCTCAGTTTCTCCCAGTGTTAAGTGAAGGGGCTGTAATAGCTTATCTCTAAGCTTCCCTCCAACCCGTTTGGTTGTTCTCCTTTGTTCCTTCCAAATTATCTCCTCCTGCACCGCTTCTTTTCTCCCCAGTCCTCCCCCAAGCCCCTCTCTCCCCAGCAGCCCCGTTCTCTGCACTCCCTGTTCAGCACCCCCTAACCCCACCCTGTGCCAGCCAGTTTGCTCCTGTTTCCCCCTTCGCAGGTGTTTCTCTTTCTGCTTCTGGCCGTTCCTCCCTGCACACCCCCCACCCCCAGTCTCACCGGGGCCCCCTCGCTGGAGCCTGTGGGTTTGGGTTTCCCACCCCGCCGCTCACCGGACCTAGCGCGCGCCTCCACGTCCTTGGATGCCAGGGCGGGATCTGGGAGGAGGGGAGCGTTCCAGAGCAGCCCCAGGCCTGCCCAGGTCCCCCGCCCCACGGTGGTGCCGCAGCGCGCCCTCGCCCCTCGCTAATGCGATCTGGAGAGACCCCGGCGGGCGGCGGGCAGTCTGGGCCGAGCGTTCTGGGCGGCGCTGATGGATGGTCCCCTGACAGTAATCGCGGAATGAGGACGCGCTGGCGACGCTCTCGCCTGAGGCCCCCTGTTTGGCGAGCCCGGGAGTCCCTCCCTCCGTAGCGCTGCCCCCAGCACAGCCGGCTCTGGGGAAGCCTGAGGCCTCGGGGTCAAGACTGAGGTGGGGGCTTTCCCTGCCCTATCTCCCTCGGAGACCTCGGCTTCTGTTCTAGAATCATCCTTGGATCCTACACTGCAACTGTGATTCCGAACAAGCTACTCGCTCATATCCTTGAACCTCAGTTTCCCCTTCTGCATAATGGTAAATAATGTTCTATCCGCGGATGGAGAGTGTTAGCAGGGAAGGCGGAAATAACTGAGGGTTAATTATCCTCGCGCTCACCTTGAGATTGATTTTATTTATAGTTCACAGTGCTCGGAATAATCCGGGCCAAGGTACCAAGCTGAATGACAGCTGGGTGGCTATCCAGATACATAATATATGTTTCCGCATGGATGCGTGTCATAATGTTTTGGGGTGTCTAAGAAATATATCTGAATGTGAGAGATGGCAATGTTAGCCTTGCTTAGTCCTCTTTAAAGAGAGTCACCAGGGAGGTGACTTCCTCCAGCAGGACTCCTCCTCCATCCTACTGAGGCCCGCCCAGCCGCCTAAGCCTCATTCCCCATCTGGTCTTGGGATCCCCTTCAATCCCGGGCTAGCCTGACTCAGGGTTGTGAGGAGAGGATCCTTCTTGGGGAAATGTTCTTGAACAATTTCCCAACCCCCTCACACTATGTGTCTCCTTCCAGGGGACACATAGTTCTAAGGCTCCTCTAGTCCTCTTCTGCCCCAAGGGAACCCCTTTGGGCGCTGGCCTTGCAAAGGGGCCAGGGGCAAGGATCCAGAAGCAATTACCATTCTGAGAGCACACCCAGACGCCTCCTCACTCCCTTTTAACCTTTCTCTCTCGTCAGAGGCCAAATTGAGTTAGTCCTGAGTTTTGATTTAATTCCCCAAATGGAGTCATAATCTGTTTAGTGTCCTTTTTCCCAAGTCCTGGGTACCGAAGTGTGGGGGTGGGGGAAGGGGGAGTTAATGAGAGAGTTGCTCTGTGGCCTGTGGAGAACCCTCACACACACTTAGCCTCCCAACACCACCAAAGGCTGGGAGCCACCACCATGGCCCTGGGAGTCACTGGTGGTGTAATGGTGATGGTGATGACGATGGCAGGATGACGGGGATGCTGACTAATGTTTACTGGGCGCCTACCGTGTGCCAGTACTGAGCCAGGCCCTGTACGTGCACTTCTCACTGTGACCTTCCAGGTAAGTACCCTGAATATTTCCAATTTACAGATGTAGAAACTGAGACTTCAGTTAATTGAAGTAGCTTATGCTGCATCTACAGCTAGATGGGAAATGGCAGAGCCCAACCAGAAGACTACACGGCGTGTGCTCTTCAGCACTTAGCCCCTGGGAAGATACTGAGAGGTTTCACAGGTCCCAGCCCCACATGTGCATAACACAACAATAAATGGTGATAATAATATACTCCTTTCAGAGGGCTCTTCTGAATGAGATAGGCGTTTGTCATATTCACAGTAGCGTCCCATTGCTTAGGTGCCCTAAACACAGGTGGAACAGGGCATGGGAAGGGGTACAAGGCAATGGGGAGACTATTTATTACAAATTGTTCCCACTGATAATAATAGTTAGCGTGCACGGGAGAATGTGCTGGCACAGGCAACCCTACAAGGAAAAGATGGCCATGCCTATTTCACAGATGAGGAAACTGAGTTTCAGAAAATTAAATAAATTTGTCTTAAGCCAACCAGTTAATAAATGGCAGAACAGCACTTATATTCAAACAGTGGGCCCTTGGAGTCCAAAGTCTGTTGCTCCCAGTGGCCCTGGGGTCACCAGAGCCTGGCCTCTCCTGGGGGAGGTCAGGACTGAGGCCAACAGGCCCACATCACACCCTCAACCACCTGGGACCCAATTTTCTCCAGGTGAGCAATGTTTCCTTAAAGGAACAGGAGGAAAGTAAATAAAGCAGCAGCTGAGACAGTCTCTCCCTCCCCAAAGCCTATGTGGGCCTCCCTTCCCTCCCTCTCCTCACTCCCCTGTTTCTTCTGTGCTCAAGTTTGTGGCCATTAAATAGAAGAGGAGAAAGTTTGAACCAGGCATGAAATATTTATCAGTTAATTACAATATGCAGATTCTGTTTCTGGGGGTGATTTATCTTTTTGGAAATATAGGAAAAGATCCAGGAAACTTGTATCCTAATTGCTTGGCCTATTATTGTAGCAACCAGGTAGAAATTCCATTTACTATGTAACTACAAATTTCCCTACCAGCTGCCTTGGCCGCTGTCACTGGTGGTCTGGGACCATACGCTGTTCTGAAGAGAAAGGGGCCCCTGAGAGGTCCTGTCCAATTCCCTATTTCCTCTTGGGGTGGCCCCTTTCCAAATCCTAGCAATGGTAAGAAGTGGAAAAGATGAGTCTCTAAAATTCTGAGGGGTCCAGAGAAGCCCATCCTAAATGACACTCTCCCCCAGTGAAGCCAGGTAGGCAAGGGCTGAGGAAGTGCCCACAACACAAAGCAGTTCCAGGCCTTGCATCCTTCCCTTCCTGCTCTTTGCTGATGCACAAAGCAAGGGCGAAGTAGTGGCCTCTCACCTCCATATCACCTCCTCCGGCCCGTACTTCAACTTCAGGCTCCCCTGAGTTTTTACAAGTCGATGCCTGAGCACCACTCCAGACCAACCAAATTAGGACTTCTGGAGGTAGAATCCAGGCATCAGTGTTTTTTTTTTCAAGCTCTTCAGAGGGTTCCAATGTGCAGCAAAAGATGAGACACCCCCCTCAAGGGCTAACAGAAGATGGCTGCCTGGGGAAGGGGCCCTGCTTATCTGCAAGGCTATGTAACTTTTATCCCTCCCTTTCAGGTGGTGGAGGGGCCAATTCCTTCACTTTTATTGGAAACTGAAGAGCATCCTTTATTCTCCTTTACAAGAAGCCTCTAATATTAATAGCTACCATTTATCAAGCCCCTGCTGAATGCTCGGATCTATGCAAATAAAATTTAATCTGATCTACACAACAACTCTATAAGGTCAGTCGGTATGTCCATTTTATGGATGGCTCAGAGAGGTTAAGTAATCTGCTTAAGGTTGTACGGACTAGCAGGTGACAGATCCTGGGATTTGAATCCCAAGCCTGTGGTTTTAACCACTGGGCTACTCGGCCTCTCAGCTTCTCCAAGCTGGAAGGGAAGTGCTCATATGGGAAGGGCCTAAGGAAGTTCTTGGGCAGGGGAAGGACAAGAGAAATAAGGAGAAGGACACATGTGGATGGAACAGGGAGGAAAGAGAATGGTGGGTGGGAGAGACGGCGGAGGGATGTGGGGATGCCATGAGCTACCGGGAGGAGGGTGTGGGGAGGGAATGGGCAGTGGCAGGGGCAAAAGCTGGGGAACGGGGTTCAAGAGTGGGAGCTGGCAGTCAGAAGGTTGGGGAAGGTGAGCAGTGCCCACCAAGGACTGGGTAGCTGGAGAGGGGGAGGGACCTTGCGTCGGAGGAGGGGTCTTTGTGAGGCACTCCACAGTGAGGAAAGCCCACCATGAATACTAAGGGCAAGAAGAAGAGAAAGGGCCAGAGGGGGCTGGGTGATGTTTAGCTGCTGGGGTGATTAATGGGGGTGAACGGAGGGTGAAACTCAAACCCTTCGAACGGAGATGGTGGGGAATGGTTGTCCAAGAACAACAGCTTACTGTTTCATGGAGAAAGCCAATGTCCAGAGGAGGGGCGGGTGGGGAGGTCACCAGGCACAGTTGCTCCTTCCCTTTTTCCCAAGGTCTCTTTATTTGCCATCAAACAGTAAATTAAAATATGCTCGCCAACTCCAGGGGACTCTCTAGATGGGCTTCCTACCTGCCTTCTGGCTTGTGGGAGCACAAGGGTGCTGGAGTGACTGGAGGAGGGTGCGGAGGTTTGGGATGGCAGCTGAGAAGTCTCCATGGACTGCGCCACTGGGACAGGAAGTGGCCATGTGCTGGCGGGGCCAATGGTTCCCTCTGGACCAGACAGGCACTGAGAGAAGCATGGGAGTTGGGTCCCCAAATGTCCTATGAAAGGTGGCGGTGTTCCTAGAGCAAAATTCTTAGAGTGGAAAAAAAAAAATTCTTAGAGTGGTCCTGGCCTCAGGGAGGGGGGAAGGGCTTTATTTCCATGAGGCAGAGTTGCGGGAAGTGGGGAGAGGGCCCTGGACTGGGGTGTTGATCTGGGTTTGAGGAATAGTAGGGGAAGTAAGAGGTTTGAACCCCGTCCCTCGGTTTTCTACTTCCGTCTCTCTAGATGCAGCTGTGGGAGCTGACCCTGGTCAGGTCCCCATCAGCATTTTCAGAGGGCAGGGAAGGAGGGAAGAGGGGATGAAGAGAATGTCTCAGTGCAGAGGGAGGTGAGCTGCAGGCAGGGATTCAGATGGAAATTATCTCACAGGATACAATTTTCTCCCTCTCTACGCCCTTACAGATGTGAAACAACTGGCAGATCCCATTTCCCCGCCCCCAAATATCCCAGAGTGTGGTATATCTCGAAGGGGAGTGGGGTGGGGGGAAAGGGAGGTCATGTACTGGGGTGGGGGGTCTCCAGAGGGCTGAGGGAGACCAGCATCTCCTACGGCAGGGGAAGGCAGAGGGCCCACCCCTGATGCCACATCACTTGGGTTCTTGCCCCTGGGAGTCCTGCCAAGAGGCCTGAACTGCTGTCTCCTCCCAGACTTGGCCAAGCTGCTTCCCTGGCTGGAGTCTCATCAGCAGTCCTCACTCTACCTTTCTAGGAGCCAAGCCTGCAAAGCACTTTGAACTCTGGCATTAGTGGGAGGAGGTTTATTGAGTGAAGATACTCTGTGGGGGTACAGCATGACCTGACCAGTAGTGAGGCCACCCTTCCACATAGGGGCCGAGTTCAAGGGCTGCTTTCCAGGCCTCAGTTTGCTTTTTCTGAGGGCAGGGGCTAACAGAGGCTACCCTGTGCTTCACAGAGGAGAAGGAAATAAATGAGCCCACTAGAGAGCAATGGTCACAATCAACAGTCTTAATTATGAATTAATAATTCATAATTACCCCAGACTTGCAGATAAGCACAAGCCCGCTGAAATTATTTCCCAGGGAGGAATTCAGCTAGAAGGGGTGGGAAGGGGACTTCATTGCAGCTATTACTTCTAGAGGCCCTTAAGTTCATTCTTCTGCTTCCCAACCAGAACATGGAAGAGATTCATTAGTGTACTTGGCTGATTCCTTCGAACAGCTAACCCACACACACAGGGTTCTACACACAGGCCCACACTTCTCTGTTCTTCCTGAGGCCAGAGGGTCATCCCTGCCAAAGAGACCTCAGGACCTGGACTCTGGGTTTCTGGGGTCTTTGTTCCCTTCTGCCTGCTCAGCAGGGGGCCCCGTGGGAGGAGCTGGCACTGGGTGTCAGGGAGAGATGGGTGTCCCATCTTTCTGGTTCTTCTCCTTCTCCTTCCTCCATTCTTACAGGGATTGTCTAGGAGCCCTCATAGTGGTGGAAGGCCTTCCAACTCTAGGGGGGAAGGGAAACAGGGAGCACCGCTTCTAGTGGGGATGCCATTGGCTCAACAATCTGGATTTGAGGGGCTGACTAAACAGGGCTGAGCAGGCATGCCCATCACCAGACCCAGCTCTTTGTTGCTCTCCTCCCCAATGCCCACAAGCCCAAATTTCCACCTCAGTGGGATTTTTAAATATCTTAAAGGAACCTCAAAGAGCCACTCAGAGCTTCACAGCTCCAGGAGATCTCCTTTCTCTCGCTCAGGGAGAGATTCTTTTTCTTCCAAATACTTAATGTTGTAGACCACAAAGGGGCCTTATCTTCTGGCCACCGGGAGATCTTTGACCACCATCTCTGCTGTGGAACCACTTTCTTCGAAATACTAGAAGGAAGAAGGAGCAAGCGGCCAGTGGCCCAGGGGATCTAGCATTAGAAAGAGCTTCCAGTCCCAATTCTATGGCTTTCCCATCAGCCTTAGCAATTGCATCAAATCTGCATGTCAGGCGACAACTCAGGATGAAGGGCGTTGACAGTTGGGACTTAACCGCACTCTCTTCCAAACCTGTAGGTACCCGGGCGGGCGCACTTGAAAGCCTGCTACCAGGCTAGGGAGGGGGTCAGGGCAGCATTGCTGGTGGGCATCTACTCCCATGAACACATATCCACCCTTTCCTCCAAGCTCCTTCCCTGGCCCCACTTTTGCTCTCAAGAGGAGGACCAGTTAGCTGTGATCCAAATTATCCAGATAACTAACTGTGGAAGCACGGCTTACGTTTTTTCAGAATGCCACTCCTTTGACCTCCAGAGCTCATGAAATCCCTTCCCTAGCCTCTCCTATTCTCTACTTGGCTCCCCAACATACTCCCAAATCCTAGCTACGAAAAAATCCTAAATGTAGGGGGGACAAACTTTCCTGATCTACCATTTGCCTCCACCTGCAACTTCTGTCCCCTCCCCCCCCAAATTTTCTCTCTTCTGAGTCTCCGCTCTTAGCTTCTTAAAAAAAAAAAAAAAAAAAATCCGAAGAAGAAGGAATTTTCAATAGTCCCACTTGTCAAGCGAAGACCATCTTTTAACCTTCAACAGCAGCGAAAGCCGTGTGAACTCTCGGTGAACCAAGATTGAAGTCATAAATCACGCGTACAAAGGCGGCTGCGGAGGCTGGCGAGGGCTGCTGCACCTTTAACGCTTTCTGGGGCTGACAGGCGGCGGCCCAGCTAAAGTTCACAGTGCCCGGGGAGGGCCCGCCCCCGCTTCCCCTCCCCCGGCCCCCTGGCCCCCGCCCCCGGCCCGCCCGGCCCTGGCCCGCGCTACCCTCGCCCAGAGGCCCCGAGATGCTCTCGCGCAGGCGGGGTTGGGGGGGGGGCTTGCTCTCTCCCGCCGCCCGCACTCGGCTCTGCAGCTCCAGCCCCGCACCCCCTCCCCGCCCGGCTTGCTGTATTTAAATAGGCAACGGGATGCACATGGACACAATAATTTAGCTTGTCTCCGGCATTTTCTACAGGACCCCAAGAGATGGACCTTCCACTCTCCCTTTTCTCTTTAGAACTGGCATCTTTCATCTCTGTCTGTACGGGCCCAATTATACAGATCCTTAGGGTTCCAGTAGGATCTGAGTCGCTGGAACCCGGAACACCTGGCTGGAACATGCCATATAATTAGGATTTTCTTTTCCTTTTCCTTTTAACCTTTTCTTTCTTTTCCTTTTCTCCCCCTTTCTCTTAAAAACAAAAATCTTTTGTCTTAAATGTTATGTATTTGTGTATTTATCAGAGGGCTAGAATGAACCTCCTCGACCGGCGGGATAGGGAGGGTGGAAAAAAGGCCCAGCTTTTAGCCCTCTGCAGAAGTCTCCAGGCTTTCCGCGCCCATCGGCCTCGCTTCCTTTCCTTGGCCTTCGGGATCCTCCTCCTCGGATCGTTTGTATTTTTTTTCCTCCCCCCGTCGTCTCCTCTTTGGCTTAATTAAAGTTTAGCGACTCCGCTTGCCTTTTCTCTCCTTTTTATTCGAAAGCGGAAACCAGACGGCCCAAGCGGAAACCAGCACAGTCCCGTCCTGCCGCCAGCGAGGCCTTCCCCCTCGCCCGCCTCCCTCCGCCGCCGGCCTCCGGGACCCGTCTCCCCGCACCATCCCGCAGGTGTGCGGCCTCTGGCGGGGGGGGGGGGGGGGGGATCTGAAGGACCCCGGCGGAGGTAGAGGTGTCTCCTCTTCCCCCAAACCCATCCTCAGACTTGCTCCAGAAAGTTTGGAGGGTGGGTACACCCTGACTCAGGCAACCCGCTCCCCCAAACCCATGGCTGACTAATATGATATGACAAAAGCCGGTGATGGATTTGGTATATGTTAATTCACAATGCCCTTTCCTCCAGAATTTAACTATAAGTTAATACACACCGGAAACCACGCGCATACACGCTCCTCGTTAATGGGCTTAGGTATTAGCGAGCCCTAACGATGCATACAAATGTGTTCTGCGCTCTGTAGGCCCCTCAAGATTTATGGGCCTTGAGCTCTCTGAAGCTGTAAACAAGGAGAAAAAAAAGAGAAAGGAGAGAGAGACTGGGGGAAAGAGACAGAGGCCTGACTCACCCCTCCAGATTGTGGGAGAGAAGGGATCTTTGCAAGTGGGTTCCTAAGTCTTTTGCTTTCCTTACAAGCTCGGGGTGTGTGGTTTGGGGCATTGGGCTGGGGCTGGGGTGGGGGTTGCGCCTGGACGCTGGTGTGCGTGGGCAGTGTGCTGTTTGCGAGCTGGGTTGGGGGAAAAGCTTCCTATGAACTGCTGTGCGGGGCCCGCATCTAGCAGGCACCCGTGGGCAAGTATCTGCGGGTGTGCACACTGTGCTAGGTGTGCGTGTGTGTGTGCGTGTGTGCGCGCGCGCGCCTGTGTGCCTGTGTGACAAGCAGGCCTCCCTCTGGGCCTGGTGGCTGTCCCCTGAACCCTGCGAACAAATCTCTAACAACAATCATAATAACAATAAATAATAAATAACAATAAAACGGTAGTTAACAGTCCCTCCCTAGCAGGATAACAATAAAATGCAAGAGGAGATATTTTGAGGAGGGGCCGGGGAAGGAGTCGGGATCACAGCATCCGAGGGGAAGACAAGGGAGGAAGGAAGGAAGTTAGCTTTTTCCTAAGCCCTTGGAGGGCTGGATTTAGGAACCCCCTCTCCAGACAAGGTCCTCCGGCCGAGGAGGAGAGGGAGAGCCCCCGGAGGCCGCTCTTTCCTGCTTCGTTTTCTCCGGCTTTTGCTTTGTGCGATCGGGGGAGGGATCCCACATTATGGGGGTGAATTGTGGCTTTGGGGAGCCTCTGGAGCCCTTGTTTTAAAGAGGAGGGCAAGCAAAGAGGGTCACGGTGAGGGGGAGGAGGGGGGGGGCAGATGAGGCGATGGCCAGAACCAGGGTCCTAAACACTCGGGCAACAGAAGTGCCCGGGGAGGACGTGCCGCCGGGTATGGACGGAAGCAGAAAAACATTTATGGCCGCCCGAGAGTGGGGAGAGCAGGGCCGGGGTTTCCGGTAGGCCCAGGGAAAGTTCCCTTTCTAGGGGCTTTTCAAACCACACAAACAAAAACAACAACAACAACAACAAAAAGAAAAGAAGAAGGAGGAGGAGGAGGAAGGATTTGAGGCGCGCTGAATTTTCCTTCGCGGGCTTGGAGCGAGCGGATTGCCATAAAGGAAGCGAAGACCACGATCCCGGATTCTTCCACGTCCACCTCATTTTCTCCAGGTACAATTTTCTGATAATCGTATTAATGTATTTATTGTGGCTGGGGTGAGGGAGAGGCAGATTCGTAGGGATAGGACACTCGCCAAAGAGAAAGCCTCCCCACAGTTTCGGGTCTAACGAAATACCCCCCTTTAAAAACAATTGTACTGAAAGAAAAAGAAAAAAGAAAGGAAAGAAAGAAAGAAATCCAAGAATAAATATAAAAACACAAATTAGCCAACTTTTTAAAAGGAAAAGAAAAGAGGGGGGGAATGACCATAACCAACAAGCGTGAGAACTTTTAAAAGATTTAAGTCACGAACCTTTTCAGAGGTTTTGATTCTTTTCAACAGCCGGTGACCCATCTGGTCTGAAAGGGACGGAGACCTACACTTTCCACTGAGTCACTTCTTTAAGACCGGAGCACACACAAAGATTCAAAAGGGAACCCGGGGCGGCCTTGCATTTGAACACCACACGAGGAGGGGGAACACTGTAATAACCAGTTGGACAAAATACTAATAAAATGAAACACACCCGGGTCGGAGCACTTGAGCGCAGGGTGAGCGGACATAGCCCAGATCCTGGGTTCCAGGCGGCCGCCGGTGCGAGGCGGCTGCTCTGGGCAATGAGTTGCCAGAGAGGCCGGGGCTAAATCTCGGCCTCCCCAGCCCGCCCACCCGCAGTCCCCTTCTCCTGGGCCGGCCTCCGTGCCCCTCTTGCCCTTGCCACACTCAGATGCCTGGTCGGGCTTCCCTGGTGCAAGGATTGGGGGCCTAAGAAGGGGCAAAGTGACTCAAGCCAGACTCTCCATTTTTCTCCCTTAGGCCTCTCCATTTGCCGGATCTCTCAACCACCGGGAGACTAACACAATGGGGGCTCCTGGACTGCCCCCCAGCCACTCCTGGATGGTTTCCCAAAGCCTAGCTACCTCCAACCCTCCTTGTGTGTTGGGGTAGGGAATAGCTGTACCCAGACACCTCTGCACCCTGTCATATGTAAAGCGTGCTCACTTGAAGAATATCTTGAAGAAGAAGGAGAAGAAGGAGGAGGAGAAGGCAGGCCAGCTTAGAGCTGTGTTTACTTCTAGTTCTACTGATCCGTTCTCATCTGGAGACTTTATTTATAACCCCCACTATAACTCTCTCTGTTTGGAGGCACTGGTGGTTCTATTGACAGACTGATGTCTAGAAAATATTGCTCTATCTCTAACCATCCCTAAATGTGCTGTGCTTGTATTTACAGATTTATGCTGGAGGAAAATATAATTATTTCCATTGTATTTGTGCATATACAATAGTTACAGAAGCAGATTTATATATGAGGAGATATACGACTCTCTTATAGCCATCCAGTTTTATGGACATTTGATATCCTGACAGATTTATATCTCTGAGCAGCTATATAGATAAATGTATATGGTTGGAATTATGGATCAGGAGATATATACTTATTGATTGTGATATAGAGTAGTTAGAACATTCACTCAGAGCCATATATGGATATGGAGATAGTTCTATATTATTATCACTATATATAGGCATATCTATTTATAACTACATAGTTATAAAAATAGACATAAGTAATTACAGTCCTATATGTACATGCTGCTATCTCTCTGTAGAGTTATAGACACTTGGCGAATATAACTCCGAGGAGATATCTGTATGTATATAAGGGTGTAATTACCTCGTGATGTGTGTGTATTGGGGCTCAGACATATTTATACGTAGGGGCTGAGAGAGTCTTGTTCATGGAAATATTGCCGGAGAAGCAATGGAAAAGCAGGATCTGGCCATCTAGGAAATCAGCTAGCAGAGTTCTTTACTTGCAGAGGGATGGAGTTGACTGAAGGGTAAACAGAACATAGGCAGCCTCAAGGAGAAGAGGTGCAGGGAAAGTGATTGGGGCATGGGAATAGGGCCAGGAAAGCCAGGTAGTGTAGTATGGCAAAATAAAGCTCGCTTTCACCTGGGCCTCCTGTACTCCTGGGGGGGCCTGTGTGGGGCCTGTGTGGCAGGAACCTGGTGGATTGAGGGATAAATTTTCAAGGGTTGGGCTTCTTCTGATGGGAGCTTCAGGAAGCCTTCCTCACCCCCTTTCTCTGAGGCCCAGGCCCCTGGAGCCTAGTTCTGTTCCACTGGACAGCTCCTTCTCTGTTGCTCCCCAACTTGGGGCTCCCTCTGCTCTGGGTACAGAAGGCTATACCCTCCAACTCTCTAACAGCACTGCCCTGGGCCTTTATGGGAGAATTTGACTTCAATAAGTGGGGAACGTGGATTGACACTTCTAGAGCTCATTCCCCGTCCCCCCCAGCTCACAGCTACCCGGCTTTCTCACCAGCCTCCTTCCAGACACCACAGGCTCCAGGCTCTGCAATTCCTCCCTTGCCACCAGCCATCCCAGGAGAAAAGACATTTTTCTCCTGGTCCCAGTTCTTTTTTTTTTTTTTTTTTTTTTTAAAAAAAAAAAAAAAAAAACCAGGGAGTCACAAACCTCTCTGCTCAATGGTTTGGTTTGCGGAGGTTTCCCTACACTCCACATCAGTGGCCGGCCACTAGATATCTAGGATGCTGGGAAGGGAATGAAGAGCCCTGGCCTGGGGTTAAATGCCAAGTGTCACCTTCCACACAGCTCTGCCCTTCAGATCAGGGCTTCTCCAGAACAGGGACTCTGCTGCCTGGCCCAGAGGGGTGGCCTGGTACCTGAGGTCAATTGAATGGCGATCAGAGCAGCTGCCTTTGGCAGAGGCCATCTCCCTTCTGTGGGCCACTGCTGCGGGCTAACCGGCACCTGGGTGCCCCGGCAGGAGCCCATGGACAGGGGTTAGTGCCCAGCGGAGAGCAGCCAGAGCTGAAATGGGGGAGTGAGAGGTGGAATAAGCACCAGAGCCAGGCTCTACCTCCCTGGAACACCTCAGACCCCCACCCCAGCCTCCTGGCTCCCCAGACCCCCAAGTGTTTGAAAACTAAACCGGAGCTGGGCCCTGAGCTGGGAAAGTGTTGCCTGTCAGCCTGAGAGGCCCAAAGAGGAACCACCACTTGGTGCATTAAGAAATACATAAATAAAACAAAAATAAATCAGCATTAGACAAGAACCCTGGCAGAAGGAAAGGCCTTGTGCCTCAGCCAGGCTCCAGGGATATTACCGAAGGCATCAGAATGACTGAGGGTTTTAAGAAATTTTTTTAACTGGAAAAACTTACCAAATTTTCTGATTCATTAATATCTCCTAATTGGGTTATTTCGTATAGTTCTTTTTAAAATTGTCAACATTCCCTGAAGCTTTGGTCCCTGTGAAAGAGGTCCCAGAGTTTGGGGATGGGTGGGTCACGGGCAATGAGCTGGGTGGGATGGGCACTTTCTCTATCCAGTGAGGGTCTTGGCCTTCCCTCTCCCACCAGGCTTGGAGCAGGAAGACTCTCCCAGATTTGGTTCCTTTTTTCCATAAGAGTCTTTAGGGACATTCTGCCCGTGTCTGGAGCTTCATTTCTAGTCCCCCAAACTCTGACCGTTTCCTCCTGAGACACGCCCTCTTCCCTCCCCAGAATACCTAATGCCCACGGAGATGGTGGGTACTTTCCCTAAAGAAATGCTTAGAGGGAGAGGGGGGTGGGGAAGCAGGCAGCATTTACATATGTTTGCCTGAAGCAGGACTCCAGGCAGATGTCTGGGCTCTGGCCACATTGGCGTAGGTTGGGGGCAGCTGCTATAGACCTCAGAACCTACGGGTTCAGATGATGATTATCCTTGGCCAAAAGACAGGAAATGGAGAAACCCTCACCCTACCTCGTTGATCCTAAAGGGTCCTGGGTCCCTTTGTCTGGGCTGTAATGGCTCTTAGCTGTTTCTGGGTCCCAAACCACCTTTGAGAAGCAGATAAAAACAACCTGCCTTCTCCCCAGCAAAATATACATACGCACAGTGTTGTTCACAGGGACTGGGATGATGCAGAGCCCAGGAAGCCTGAGACCTCTGGGTTGAGGATCCTCTAATTTGGATACTTCCCCCTTCTTTCTGTGACCCATTTCCAGTTGTCTACCTTTGCTTTGGCCCTCCCTGAGTGCCTTTTCTTAGGAGTCAGGCAGTTCTCTGCCCTTCTTCGTACCTTTACTAGAGCAGGCACCAGGACCAGGCCTTGCGTGGGCCAAACTGCTCTCCTGCAGAATCTAGGAGAGTGGCTGTTCATGGAAGCCTGGTCTACACTGCCCTGCTACTCCACCAGTCTCTGGGGGAGTGGTGGAGAATGGGGGCATATTGGCAGCATGCAGGCCTGGCTGTAGGGGGACCAATTCCCATCTCTAGTGGAAACGTGGATGCAAGGAGCAAGTTGCAATTGTTATGATAATAGTCATAATAATAACAATAATAATTTATTTAGCATATCATTAGATGTGTATTTACTGTCTTCCCTCTGCTTTTTTACAAGTGTCTCCTAAGGAATTCTCACAACACCCGGGGGGAAACAGTAATAAGCTAATTACCACCCTTCAGCTCCTCCTCCTCCCATCCACAAAGTCCCCCTCTCAGAGAGGAAACATTTACAGAGCCCCTCCCTGTGTTTACACCTGTTTAGCACAATCTCCGCTTTCCCACTTCTCCTCTCCTGTCTGCAAGTTTTTTTCCATCCCTGTTAAGAAAGCTTCCCCATCATTTGGGGGAGGAAAGGTTGGGAAGGACAGTAGCTGAGCCCCAGAGAGTTCTGGGTATTAGTGCTGTTTCCCTGACATTATAGCAATGATGAGGATGATGTGGGAGGAACCAAACTCTTGCCTCTCTGACTGTTCTTTTGGGGGCAGAAATTACCAGCATAGGGTTTAGAGGCAGATGGGTTAGAGAGGGGGTGGTTGCCGCCATGATACCAGAACATCGAAGTCACGTGTAGGAGTATGTGGGTCCTGCAAAGGAAACATCCATACTGGGGGCTTTCATGTGGTTCAGGCCAGACCTTAGAGAGGCCGGGCCTCAGATATCCCACTGGCCTCTTTCAGCAATGAGAAAAGAATGGAAAAGAAGGAAGGAAGGTAGGAAGACAGGTGCTTGTGTGTATATATCTATATATATATAAATTTACAGATGCATACATATTCACAAACATATTTTTTCCTGAGTGAATAATCATGATAATGGCTATACTTTTTAAAATATTCATTTCTTTTCACTTTTAAAGAAGAATCCATATCTTCTCAGAGATTATAATGAAAACACAAGCCAGACATGTTTTTGGATGACAGATTCTAACTGGTCTCTCCGACCACCTAAAAATCCCCCTGGAGCCCCAGGGATCTGCAGAGCACACTCGTTGTTGCTCATTTCCTTTGCCCCAACCCAGGGCAGAGAACTACAGCCAATGACATGACAGGCTTAATCACAGACGGAGCCTCTTGGCCTGTCATTGAGATCCGGGGTGTTGCTGCTCAGACTACCCTGGCACTGAGCTCAGATTTCCATCTCTCTGCCCAAGTACACATCACTCCTGGGAAGAAGCAAGTCAAGGCTGGAGAACATGAGAGCCAGGTAGAGTCAATATAAAGATAAGCTGGCTATAAAGAGTCAATATAAAATGTTAGCATTGAATCTGCTTCTTAGCTCTCCAAACCACAGTTGGCATAGCTGACATTTTTGGTGGGTCCCATAACCCATTTGGTGTCTTTTCCTCTTTCTATAATCCTCATGCTTTTCTGTTGCCCATATTCTCCACTGTCTGCCTCTGGCCCTTTCATGTCCCCAGTCCTATCAAAACTTACTTGTCTGGGGGCGCCTGGGTGGCTCAGTGGGTTAAAGCCTCTGCCTTCGGCTCAGGTCGTGATCTCAGGGTCCTGGGATCGAGCCCCGCATCGGGCTCTCTGATCATCAGGGAGCCTGCTTGCTCCTCTCTCTCTCTCCCTGCCTCTCTGCCTGCTTGTGCTCTCTGTCTGTCAA
This sequence comes from Mustela lutreola, assembly GCF_030435805.1. Lineage (NCBI taxonomy): Eukaryota > Metazoa > Chordata > Mammalia > Carnivora > Mustelidae > Mustela > Mustela lutreola. Next base: position 61,359,837 of record NC_081297.1, read on the forward strand.
ATAAATAAAAAAATCTTTAAAAAAAAAAAAAAAACTTACTTGTCTGGAGTCCCACTCTAACCTCTACTGGGCAAAAACCAGATAGCCAGATTAAGAAGCCACCAGGGTGTCTGCATAAATATTCTCCTGGGAAACCACGCTTTTTGGTGTAGGTCTTCAGGAGCCACTGCTCAGATCGAGGGAAATAGCCATAACGGTGAATTTCAGACCCGTGGCAGGCAGCATGACATAAATTTGTGTGAGGGTAGTTTATAATCTTTCTTAACCCTTTTCATGGAGGCAGCCATCCAATCTCTCTGTGGATAAAGCTATCCTCACCCCAACCCTAAGGTTTCCAGGCTGCTTAGAGGAGCCCAGAACATTTTGTGTACCATTTATTAGCAGATCTTGAGAGATAAAATAAAGTTGGAAAGAAACTAGACTCATCCAGGTAAAAAGAACATTATGCATGAGTTGTCAAGATGTGGGCTTCTGATTTGTTCTAAACACGGCAGTAATTCATTCCATGACTTAGTTCCAATTTATGGAGAGTGTCTTGAAGCCCCCTCAATAATTCATAACTTCAATCACTTCTGTTTCTAAAGATGACTATATGCCAGGTGCTTTATCCTAAATTTGAGGAGGAAATGTAATCTCAGAAAAGTTAAGTCACCTGCCCAAGGTTGCAAAGCCAGGTTCGAACCAGATTTCCCCATCTGCTGTGTTTTAACTCTTCCAAGTCATGCCCCTGGATTAGCTAAAAAGCAGATAATCATGGAAATGAAACTGGTGTGTGTGTGTGTGTGTGTGTGTGTGTGTGTTTGTGTGTGTGTGTTTTCCTGAAATAGTTTTACATCCTGTGGACAGGCAGAAGGGGGCTCACTTCTACACTGGGCTTCTACAGTGGCCAATCCAAGCGCATGTATGCTCTTGGCATTTTCGTCTCTCTGAATTCAGTTTTCCTGGAAGCCCCTGTGATCTCTCACATAAGGATTACCCTCACCACGTGGAGCCTACCCCTTTCCCAAGACTAGAAATATCCCCATAGTTCAGGCCTCTGGGACCTTCTAGAGGAGTCCTTGAGTTCACACTTCCCCAGGCAGAGTCTAGCTTTCTCGTGACATTCAACTGAGAAGTATCTAGAGATTAATCTTCAGAACCCCTCACTCCTGGAGCATCCTCCACCAAGCACTGCCTTTCTGGTTCTATCCCTGCTTGATAAAGCACCCAGTGGTGCTTTTGTATGTAAAAGGATGTGATCAGCAGAGGACTACACTTAACACCATGTGCTCTAATGGTGGGACTCAAGGCATTTCAGTGGCAAGATAATTGGGGAGGGGGAAACGGAGTTTTCCCAGGGCCTTTAAACTGCTTCACTGCATAAGGCTAATCCTGCATCTCATTATCTGTTAACTTCAGATGAAAGCTATAAAATTGGATCCCTTTATTCTGATATTTGAAACTAAGCAGATAGGGGGCTCATTTCTCTGCCTTTACCTGACTGCTAGCATCAGGCATATACCCTCCCATCGTCCTGCCCCATCTTGTCTTTGCCTTCCTCCCCTCAGGGGCAGGGTCCCTCAGGGAAACAGCTCCCCACGGTGCGCCTGCAGGGACCCTGTGGAAAAGGTTGAGTTGTCAAATGAGGAGACACCACAGCTAACACCCCCTCTCCCCCACCCCCCACCAACTCTGGAATGAAGATGGAGAGTTTTCTGTGCCTGGTTTGGTTCACGGAGACACATAGTCCATCATTTGATTTTCTACAAAGAGTATTCCTTCCCTGCCCCCCAGCATCTTCTAGTGTTTGCTCAGAGCTGGAAGGATCTTAGTGATGACCTAATCTAACCACTTCACTGTGAAGGAAGGGAAACTGAGGCTCAGACAGAGACCAGAACCCAGGTATTTCGATCCCTAAGGCCATGCAGCATCTGCCTCTCTTTGCCCTTCAGCTAGATATTTTTTAACTTGCTCCCTCTAAACCCCAGGATCCAAGCTGGCTTTGCCTGGCATACAGCACAGGCGCCAACAGCCATCACGATGATGTAGGCTCTCCTGCCTGGTCGCAGTGCCTTTTGGGTACAGTCTACATCATACCCTTACCATGCTCCCTAATCCCACTAGAGCCCACCTGTGATTTCTGTGAAGTTAGATGACCTCTCTGTTCCCCTTATTTCTGCACCACTCCATAGAGCTGGCCGGGGCCTGGAGAGGGGCTGAAGGTCTCAGGCAGCGAGCAAAGGGGTAAGCACGACTGTTGGTTTTTTTTTTTTTTTTTTTTTTACCTCTGGTTTCCCCACCCTCCAGTCTCATATGAGGAAAGAGGCTGTGTTGAATAGACATGTTTCCTTAATATGCTGTCAAAACTTCCTCAAGTTTCAAAGAAAAAAAAAAAAAAGAAAGAAACCTGTCTTATTGTCTAATTCTGAGGACTGAAGGTCAAGGAAGGGATTGCAGCTTCTGAGGAATGCTGATTATCCATAAGGAAGAACTTGTCAGACATCTGTCAAGTCTGAATGAACCAGGTAAATTCTCATCCCCCTGATATGGTCAAGTTAACCTCACAGAGTTCCTTCCAAGCCAAAGATTCTTGTTACTTTTCCCAGTATTTGGTGGTGGTCGTCTGTCTTCTACCTCTAGGAAACAAGACTTAGACCTTGGTCTCTCCTATATACCAAATAGCTGATTGCTTACTTATGGATATATCTAACAGTCAGTAGTATAAACTATATATGTAGTTTATATTACTATATATATATAGTAATATATATATATAGACTGTATACTTCTCATATAAATATATACTATATTTATAATATAGTATAGAATCCTAGATTCATCAGGCAGGGCTCACTCAGTTTCCCATTGGGCCTTGGCCCTGGGAAGCAATTTTAAATCTCCTGTTGGCCCTAAACTGCTCCCTCATCCCTAAGAAACAAAACAAAATGGAACCAATTCAGGAACAAAATCCACTAGCTCTCTTACTAGTCTGATATGGGCACAACAGCACTGGACTGGGAGTCTAGAGTCTTGGTGTCTGTTATAGGCTGAATTATGTTCCTCCCCAAATTCATATGTTGACATCCTAACCCCCCAATACCACAAAGGTGACTGTATTTAGAGATAGGGGTTTTGAAAAAGTAACTAAGCAAAGCGCAGTCATACATGTGGGCCTTGACCCAGTCTCACTGGTCTGCTTATAAGAAGAGGAGGTTAGGCCACAGACATAGAGGAAAGACTACGTGAAGCCAAGACCATATGAAGCAGACCATCTATAAGATGAGGAGAGAGACCCTCAAAGAAACCAACTCTGCCTACCTGGGTGGCTTAGCCAGTTAAGTGGTTAACCGTCTGCCTTCAACTCAGGTCATGATCCCAGTATCCTGGGATTGAGTCCCACATCAGGCTGCCTGCTCAGCTGGGAGTCTGCTCCTCCCTTTCCCTCTGCCCCTCCCCTGGCTTGTGCATTCTCTCTCTGTCTCTCCCTGTCTCTCTCTCAGATAAATAAAATCTTAGAGAAAGAAAAAGAAAGAAACCAACCCTGCCAACACCTTGATTTTGGACTCGTAAACCTCCTGAACTCTGAAAAAATACATTTCTATTGTTCAAGCCACTTGGTCTCTGGTACTTTGTTTTGCTTTCCTAGAGACACTTAGTACCTAAGTATATCTCAAATATCTGATAATTTGCTGGATGATCTTGGACATTTAAAACTGCCCATGCCTCAGTTTCCACATGAGCTCAGAAGTCCCTTCTATACCTAACATCCCATGATTCCATGTAAAGGGAAAGCACTGGTTATACTAAACAATTTTGATTTCCTTGTCAGTGATGTTGGCTGTTAATGGGCACAATTCCAGATACCTGTCCTCATCCAATCATACACACAGCCCTGCACCACAGCTTTGTCCTTCCAAAAATGTACAGTCACTTACATAGCCCATTCCCTACCCTAAATGCCAGTGTTGATTCAGCTTTCAACACAAACCTATTTGGGTTCCTTGACTCAGATACTGTGGCTGTGGCTACATCTCTCGAAAATTGGATGAAATGAGGACATTTTAGTCAGTTGACTGGTTCTGGTGAACATAGTGCCAAATAGCCCCACTGGTTATCTCTACTTAATTGATGGATTTTTTTTTTTAATTGTCAGATTCTGGCCACCCTTTTTGATTTAGAATCACTCTGTGGCCATGCAAGGCCTAGCCAACCACAGTCTGATCCACTTAGCACCATCGCCTTTATTCTTTGAACGGATTGGTAAATTCATTAAAAGAGTCAAACCCATGGGGCGCCTGGGTGGCTCAGTGGGTTAAAGCCTCTGCCTTCAGCTCAGGTTATGATCCCAGGGTTCTGGGATTGAGCCCCCGCATCGGGCTCTCTGCTCAGCAGGGAGCCTGCTTCCCTTCCTCTCTCTGCCTGCCTCTCTGCCTACTTGTGATCTCTCTCTCTGTCAAATAAATAAATAAAAATCTTATTAAAAAAAAGAGTCAAACCCAGATGACTGACATAGCCTCACTCAAGCCCAGAGAAAGAAGTCTCAAGCCATGTCTGTAAGATGCCAAAATACCCACTTGGGTTAACCAATTTAGTGAAGAATCAGTCCACCTCTACCTATAAGACAGTGTAGGCAAAGCAATGTTCCCCTGACAGTCTGAGCTGACTTAGAGTCTGTACATGGCCAGTATCCTTCCCCTTCTTTTTTTTTTTTTTAATATTTTTATTTATTTATTTGACAGAGAGAGAGAGATCACAAGTAGGCAGAGCAACAGGCAGAGAGAGGGGGGGGGTAAGCAGGCTCCCTGCTGAGCAGAGGACCCAGGACCCTGAGATCATGACCCGAGCCGAAGGCAGAGGCTTAACCCATTGAGCCACCCAGGCGCTCCTTCTTTTTTTTTTTTTTTAAGATTATATTTATTTATTTGACATAGAGAGATATAGAAAGAAAGGGAACACAAGCAGGGGGAATGGGAGAGGGAGAAGCAGGCTTCCCGCTGAGCAGGGAGCCCAATGCAGGGATCTACCCCAGGATCCTGGGATCATGACCTGAGCTGAAGGCAGACACTTAATGACTGAGCCACCCAGGTACCCCTTCCCTTCCCCTTCTTAATGAGCAGACTTCCTAGGACAAAGACATGAGTGTCCTTATGGTCTCACACACGCATACATACCATGCCACAGTACCCCTAGCCTTGTCTTTTGGGGAGAGAAGACTGGGTGGAGAGAGAATTTGTGCTGCCAGGGGCAGTGGAAGGACCTTGGGATGACTTGTCCCTGGTGCATATCTGAGTGAATGTGACACAGATTGTAGCTTTGGCTGATATTTGACCCGTTTGATGGGATGAGAGGGAAAGAGCCAGCTAGAATGGACTTGGTCCTGTTAAATGGTGATGAGTAAAAGTGGCCCAATAGATATCTGCATGCATCCAGACTTGTATTTGGATTTTTTTTTAAAGATTTTATTTATTTATCAGAGAGAGGGGAGAGAGTGAGCACAGGCAGACAGAATGGCAGGCAGAGGCAGAGGGAGAAGCAGGCTCTCCGCCGAGCAAGGAGCCTGATGTGGGACTCGATCCCAGGACGCCAGGATCATGACCTGAGCCGAAGGCAGCTGCTTAACCAACTGAGCCACCCAGGCGTCCCATATATTTGGATTTTTGTATTTTTGTTTCAGAACATCATTTGTATCCCTGCATATTCAAATATGTCTGAATGTTTGGATTTGTGTCTCTGTGTTTTCCCACGTGGCTAAGTTTGCTGATATGTACTTATATATTTGCATCTGTCTCTGAGTGTTCACATGTTTGCATTTGTACGTGGTCTGTATACAGGCAAGTGGATTTGCCTGTGCCTCTGTGCATATCTCCTTTTGGGTTTTGTAAGGGGATGTTATCACATGTACGTATCTGCATGTCTTTGGATATCAGTAACTCCAGTGAGACTTCAGACATTGTGAAGTTTGCCTGGCAAGCCAAGGATGAAATCTGATGCTGGAGAATGGTTGGGCAGGCCCTCTGCTCAGATTCCTTCTGGCTCAACAGCTATTTTCTTCCAAAATGAGGTCTCCAGTATCTTCCAAGGGCCTGCAGACCCTTGGCTGCTTCCACCAGCTCTAGACCTCCAGGGTCCCCTGTCAGCCCATTTCTAATGGACCTAATGAGTTGAGGGGAGTGTCTGGAGGTGAAGTGGGATTTCAAGATTGAAATAAAAAAAGGAAACTGCATATTTTCCTCCCTATTCTACTCATTTTCCCTTATTGACATTCATCAACTCTGAGCATGAAGCACAAGGGAGTCAGCAGATCTGCATTGTTAAAGACATTTCTCCACTCTTTAAAAGCTAACAAATTTTACTAAGAAAATTTTTAGGTGGGTATGATAGTGATATTGTGGGTATGTTATACAAAAAAATGTCTTTATTTTTTAGAGGTATTTATTGAACTGTTCATAGGAGAAATGATACAACATCTAAGATTTGTTTTAAAATATATGAGGTAGTGTTGGGTTCAATGTAGATAAAATTAGATTGGTCATGTGTTGATCATTGTTAAAGTGAGGTGATGGGTATATGAGTGCTTGATTAAATTATTTTCTCTACTATTGTGTTTGGACTTTTTAAAAAAGATTTTTTATTATTTTTTATTTAAAAAAATTTTTTTAGGATTTTATTTATTTATTTGACAGAGAGAGATCACAAGTAGACAAAGAGACAGGCAGAGAGAGAGGAGGAAGCAGGCTCCCTGCTGAGCAGAGAGCTCGATGCAGGGCTCCATCCCAGTACCTTGGGATCATGACTTGAGCTGAAGGCAGAGGCTTTAACCCACTGAACCACCCAGGCGCCCCATGATTTTTTTATTTATTTATTTGACAGGGAGAAAGATCACAAGTAGGCAGAGGCAGGGGGAAGCAGGCGAAAGCAGGCTCCCCACTGAGCAGAGAGCCCGATGCGGGGCACGATCCCAGGACCCCGAGATCAGGACCTGAGCCAAAGGCAGAGGGTTAACCCTCTGCAACTCCCAGATGCCCTAAACTTTTTGGTAGTAAAAAAAAGGATCTTGGGGCGCCTGGGTGGCTCAGTGGGTTAAGCCTCTGCCTTCAGCTCAGGTCATGATCTCAGGGTCCTGGGATCAAGCCCCGCATCAGGCTCTCTGCTCAGCAGGGAGCCTGCTTCCCTTCCTCTCTCTCTCTCTCTCTCTCTGCCTGTCTCTCTGCCTACTTGTAATCTCTGTCAAATAAATAAATAAAATCTTAAAAAAAAAAAAAAAAGGATCTTGTTCACTCAGTCATCTCCTTCTATTTCCTCAGTACACTCCCCATCCAGAGTCGTAGCTGAGATGATAATTATTACCCCCCATTATGTGGCTGAGGAAGTGGAGGCTCTCACTGGATAAGGAAGTTGCTTATGGCAAGTGGAAGCAGAAAGCTCTGACTAGAATTCAGGCAGTCTGACTTCCTACCGAAGGTTCTTCTCATTGGATCCTGCATAAACATGAGCCTCCACAGCCATAAAACATAGAATTTGTGCATAAATACTTATCAGATTAATGAAAGAACTGAGACTCCAGTTGCTCATACATTTGCATGGGGCTTACCCAGACAAGTATGTGGATACCCAAGGGCTCTACATTTGCATCTACACAGAGACACAGCCCGGTTCACACAGCTATGCTTCCCTTGGTTGGACACTTGTAGATCACTTATTTTGAAAAGATGTGTGAGACATGATGTTCGGGGGAAGATAAAGAAGGGTATATCAGATTGTGACACCCATTCTGTGTGCTCATGTGAAGATTTGGGCACTTAACACACCCACAGTGAGACCTTACACACCAACAGGAGATCTAGAAGGAAGAAATATTCCTGGCAATGGACAGATCAAGCCTAGGACCACAGACACATGGAGAGTTTGGTGAGGAGGGAAAAACACTGTCAGGCTAGTGCCTTGTACCTCTTAACAAAACTATATCTCTGCACGCAGGTACAAGAGAGTTTTCTCCTCTCACACATAAATATATTCGGATAAATACAATCACCTCATATTTCCAGGAAGAGTTTGTGCTTGACCCACATCCACCTTCCATACACATGTTACATAGCCATGTCTCTAGAGAGAATGCTTCTGAGTGGGTAAGTACAGGTCTAGAAGTTAGAGGACAGGAGTGCGACTCTACTGTCCACCACTTGCTGAGCATGTCATCTTCAGCAAGTCACATCACCCTCTTTCGCTCAGTTTCCCCTCCAGAAACACAAGACTGACAATAAAAGCTAAGCTGCCATCTCAAACAATGCTAAACACAGGAAGTCCATTTTATTTATAAATTTGTATTTTACTCCACACTTTCATACTAAAAAACAATGAATATATACGGCATACATCACATTTACGTATGTATATGTCTATCTTTCTGTCGGTTAATCTACGGTATAGAAAAATTGAGTAAGTTGCCTAGGATGACACATTCCAAATACAGCATGGAATCAAGTGAAATGATGATAAGTTTTGGAGTTAGAAGCACCACTAATGAGCTAATACAGTATCCAGTATAAGTGTTAGGGAGTAGCTTCTGCTGGTTAGCTTCGACGGTTACATCAATGGGTCTTAAAATGTGGTTCAAAGATCCCTGGGGATTCTTGGAAACCCTTTCAGGAGCTCTGCGAGAGGTCCTGCCTCTCCCAGCTACTTAGTTGCATGAGTTTATGCACTTCATATACTTCAACCAAAACAATGTATTGCAACAAATTGAATGTGGAAACAGGTACGACAATCCATTCGTTCTCTATGAAGCTAGACATCAAAGAGATTTGCCTCCACGTGAAATGGTGACATTCTTCTCACTAAATTGTTTTGGGAAATATAGTTATTCTTCCTGAAAATTAGTTACGTTAACATGTAATGGATTCATTATTATGACTTTAAAAGATTCCTAGAAGGTTTCAGTTTTAATTTCTTTTTTTTCCCTAATTTTTAAAAATTTATTTATTTGACAGAGATCACAAGTAAGCAGAGAGGCAGGCAGAGAGAGAGGAGGAAGCAGGCTCCCTGCTGAGCAGAGAGCCCTATGCCGGGCTCGATCCCAGGACCCTGGGATCAGGACCCGAGTTGAAGGCAGAGGCTTCAACCCACGGAGCCACCCAGGCACGCCAGTTTTAATTTCTAATAAGGTAAATATCAATAGATATAACCCATATTTTAAAAAGTTCTTTGAGATTTTAATAATAATGGTTAAGAGCATAAAGGGATCCTGAGACCAGAATGTTTGAGAACCACTGGGTTACAGCTTGCTGTTGATGAGAACAAGAACCTGCTAAGCCAAGTAGCAAAACCCAGGTGACTGTAGGTCCTGCCTGCGCTCAGTCCCGCATCTCACCGGCACTCCCTGCTAAACTCAGCCCATCCTCATAGCCAGTGCCCCGTCTGGCACAAGCAAAGAACTGAAGGAGTTCAGAGCACCCACTTTGGAGTCAGGCCAGTCTGACTGGAATCCTGGCTTTCCCAATGTGGTCTATAGCTAGCCTCCTGGGCCCCCCTCAGCTTCCCCTTGTGTAAAAAGTGGATCCACAACAACTTCCTTATAGCCATATTGTAAGGCTCAAATGAGATAGCAAATTTAGCACAGTGCCTGGTCCATAGTAACTGCTTAAGAAAATACCCATTATTATTAATAGAAATAGGAAGAAGGAGGAGGAGGAGGAGGAGAAGGAAGGAAGAATGGCACTTACTGAAAGCTTCCTGTATGCTGAGCACTATGGACGTGCTTTTCCCAAGTTAGCGCACTGACTCCTCCAGTACCACTGTAAGGCAGTTACCAACCCCAGGAGAGAGTCATGCTGCTGTCCCTGCTGCTGGTGTGGTGGTGGCAGTGGTTTCCTTGGCCCTGCCTACTGGCAGAGTCATGCAGACTGGCGGGCTAGAGAAATGTTTGATTGAACTTTGAAGAAGTGAAAGTATTAAGTGAGGAATCTGATCTGCCAGAGGCCTCTGACCCCACCCCCCTCACCCACCTCCTTCTTTTAGAGCCACCCTGGGCCTAAGAAGCCAAGTTGCAGGATCAAGGGTGAGTCCTCAGGCCACATGATCCTCAATAAAGGGGCAAGCCTTGGGGAGCAAAGTGGGGGAAAGAGGGGGCAGCAGAAGCCTCTGTTACCAGGGACATTAGGAAGAAGTCAAAGAGCCTACTTCACAGGAGCTCTAGCTGGGATGTTCTTTTCTGTCACACATTACCTCTACTCACATGCACATGCCCGCATGCACAAGTGCGAGTGTGCAAGCACACACAAAGTCACGTACCCATGCAGATATGAACAGAAGAAACGAATGTGATGAGGTCCTAGCATAAATCTGTCATGTGAGTTTTGAGGGTGTTTTCTTGGGTAAACATATGTGCAGAGAGAAGGGACTGTGTGAAATTATAGGCCAGAGAGGGACTCTCTCTCCAGTACTTCTCTCTTCCATCCTGACTAATTAGCAAAGATGCCCTAACAAAATACAGACTCCTGTCTCCTGTATCTTTCTTCCGTCAGGTTCCCCCAGAGAACATCCTGGCTGATACAGGTCTATCCAACCAGTTGAAGGGTAGGGGGAATAGTTCAGTTGCCTCTCATTGCCATGGAAACTGAGTGGCAGAGCCACAGGGAGCATGAATCTGGGGCTCTTGGCCAACCACCAGTCTTCAAGGACAGAAGAGGGAGCAGGATGCCAGGCAGGGCGAAATCTCAGGATGGAGCTAGAGGAAAGGGAGGGAAGAGAGGACTTCATTCATTTCTACCAGTTTTCAACTGTGAGTGCTAGATCGAGGACCTCGGATTCATTCCAGCCTGGTACTCTGGGGTAGAAAGTGGGCTCCTGCTGAAGCCAGGTCTACCAGTCAGTGTTCAAGAGTCTGAATTATCTTGGCCTGAATTATCTAGACTCAGACTGAACTGGATTGACTACGAGAAGAAAAGACATTCTATTATTTACCCAGACTGGGTTTACCACCCTCTCCTTAAGCTTTGGAGACCATATATTGCTGCTTATGTTTCTTTTTTATTTTTTGGAGGAGAGCGAAAAGAGGCCCTCTAAGATGCACAGTGCAGACACTGTCTTGGTCTCCTCAGTTAGGGTTATGGAATTCTGGGAGGGGTTGGGGGGTGTTCTAATGGCTCAGAAAACAACTTTGCCATCAAGGGAAGGGGCAGGCTGTCTTGCCAAGGCCCTCTCCCCTCTATGGTCAGGATATGTAGATATGTTCAAACTCTGGAGCCCAAAACAGCCCCCAAAGAACTGGGGCAATTACCTAAGTAATTCTTCACCAAACCCTTCAACCTCAGATTCCTCGCTTTCCCCTGAATTCAGTGGTAACTGTCCCAGTCAGAGTAAAGACTGGTTGCTGGGGACCAAGACTCAAACTGCAATTCCAGGGCCCTCTCCAGCTGGGAGAATGAAATGCAAGTGACTGGAGGCTGGGGAGGGTTCTCCAGGGTTGGCCTTACCGGTGTCTGGGCCCTGGGGTAACAAAGCAGACGCCAGAGGCCCTCCATTTGGGGGCTTCTTTGAGTCCCAGAAGTGGAGGGAGGAGGAAAAGGAGGAAAGGAGGGTGTGGGGGGAGGGGCAGGCTGGAACAGATGCTTCCAGATCTAAAGAAATAATTTGAGGGGGAAAGGCAGGATCAAACGGAGGAAGAGGAGGGGGAGGCAGGAGGAAAGGAAAGAGAACAAAGGTATGGTGGGGATTGGAGGCTCTTTGGTGGAGGAGATAAAGGGGAATCCGGGTGACTTGGCTAAGCCGACATCTGCCCAGGCTGTAAAACCTTGTTCTGTATGCTGCTGGCTCTGGAGCGGTTGGTCCTATCGGCCTGAAGTAGCCTGGACTGGAGGCTCAGATGGGAACCTTTGAACCTCAGCTGTCCCTCCCAGATTCTGCCCCCACCTTTTGGTTCTTCTTCTCTGCTTTCTCAGTTGGAGGGGAGTCCCAGGAGGAACACTGGGGCTGGGGATCATCCCAGAGGATCACTGCAGGACGAGAAGGGCAGAGGAGCAAGGATGTGAGGAAACACCACCTAGCACAGAGAGCGATAGAGATGCCAGGCAGAGACCTGGAGATGGCCAAGCAAAGACAGGCAGGGGTACAGGCAGTCACAATCCAAAATGGGTCGAAATGGTCAGACAGAGTCCAAGGAGAAAGGTTCCCAAGTTGGTGTGCATGTTGGGGGCAGGGGAGCATCTCTCCATCTCACCTTTGAGCTTGGCAAAGATAGAGCTGAGGTGGGGAGCTGGGGAAAGGCAGGGAGCAAATGTCGTTGGGGAATATTCCATACCTCCCCCATTTTCTTCTCTCCCCAAACTGCCTGCTATTTTTGCCTAGAGCTAGAACCAACCATATCCTACAACCTTATTTTCCAAGATCTATTCTAGCTGAGTGGAAAGACTCCACATGCACAAAGTTACAAACACTGTGCTACCGCCCAAAGGGACAGAGTCAAAAATAAGGGTGGGGCAATCACTGGGATGGGGAGAGATCGAGGAACAAGAACAAACTGGTTGGGGTACACCTCCCAAGTTACTTGCCCCCCCCACCCTATCCCCCAGTGGATAACGGAGTCCTGTCTCTGCTCATCAGATTTGAGAGCAAGGTCTCCCCTTTTGTTAAGAGCCCTGATCCTAATCTGCTGCCCAGAGACAAAGGCCAGGGGCAGAGGGAAGAAATGCTTCCTATGATTTGGGGTGGAGGTGCAGGGAGGCCCCATTCTGGGCCTGGAATTCCTGTGATGGAGAGGACCATTTGTTGGTTTGATAGCCTGGGATTCTTCTCTCTCTGCGTGCCCACAAAAACCTTGAGAGGGTCCCGTTTCCCGCTCTTGTAACTCCGGAGGAAACTATGCTTTCATTTCTAAAGAAAATGGAATCCGATTTGGTGGTGGTAACGGTGGGGTATTTCTCGGTGGAGGAGCGATGGAGAGTGTGCTCAATATTCTACGGGGAAAAAAATTGAAGGCGGAATAGGGCAAAGAAAGGGGAGCTTGGGCTCTTAAAGGGCGAGACCTGGAGGTGGAGCAGAGTTCACCGCGCAGTGAACCCGCTGGGCCGGTCGCGCAGCCCGCGGCCCCCTCCCAGAACCCTATTGTCCGCGGGCGGAGCCCAGGGTCGTGACCCAGCTGAAGGCGACACGGCGCCCGGAGCGGCCGTGGCGTGGAACCCTGAGGGGGCGCCGGGCCGCCGCCGGCCTCTCGCACCTCACCTTTGCCCGGGCTGGCCCGATTTCGCCATCCTCAAGACCCTGGTCGCTCTAGAAGGGAGCCGGGACCCCCGGAGGCGGCGGCCGCTCTGTGCCCCATTCTCTGGCAACGGCTGCTTGAGAAGCCAGGGACCGGCGGCGGGAACCTAGGGTCGCACAGTCTGGCAGTGCCTCCTCCACACTCCGTCTTAAGGCTGGTCCCCCGGAAGTTCAAATATATCTCGCTTTCCCAATCTCGGAGACTGGGCAGAGAGGGTCAGAAAGAAGGAGTGGGTAAAGGTGACACCTCTTTGGGCTTAACCCTTACCCCATCCCCACTGGTGGAAGAGAGGCTAGAGGACCCTACATCTTAGGAAATCTGGCAATTGCTGACGGGAACTGGAAATTTAAAATAGTCCTTTCCATGTATTAGACTGCATCACCCTGTTCACCCTCAAATGTGGGACATCCTCCCTACCCTTCTGCCTGTCTTCCCTGCCTCCTAATCTATAAGCTAGGCGGATCTGCAGGGACTGGGAAGCATGGAGGTGATGCTGCAGAGGCCTTCGCCCCTGTGTGCATGGATGTATGCTCCGCTTCAGGATGGACCCAGCCACGGGGCTGGCCCCAGAGAGAAGAGAAGATAAACCCTGAGGACTGGAGACAAGAGCCAGGTCTTCCAAGGGGCTCCTGGCTGCTACCAAATCCAAAAAAGAAGCCCACATCTGGAGCTACAGGGATTTTAGGGTGGCTGCGGGGAGCCTTTCGGGTCTCTGGCTTGAACAGTGTGCTCAGCCATTTTTCATTCTCAAGAGGCAACTAAAACTCTGATACCACAGGCTGCAGAGAAAAAATTTAAATGGAGTTAGCTATATGGGGGGGGGGGGGGTAGAAAAAGCAGGCCAAGTTGGTGGCGTGAGGGGGGGCGATCAGTTCAGTCAGAAAGGTTGGTCAGAGGCAAAGATTTTTTTCCTACCAAATCCCCCAAATATTTGTTTTGGGCTCCTGCCCACCCAGATAAATCAAGCTAACAGATTAGGAAGTGCATAAAATTGTATTCTTAGATAATGATATCCAGAGAGGTAATAAATATTCCCTCTGCTCTGGTGGCCACTGGAGTTGGGGGAATCCTCCGTCTCTTTTTCCAAGCCTGTGAAGGGTCTCTTAGAATTAGCTCTCCGAAAGTGGGATACCAGATAGAAACTGTGGAAAACTATGAGAAGTAGCTTTGTGAGGGCAATGGCACGCTCCCCCAGCACTGGGCAAAAATTGGAGGAAAAGATGGTGGAATTTCCCCCCGCACGCTGCTCCTCCCGGTCATGGCACCCTCAATCTCGAGGGCCCCCTTCAGAGTCTGTCTTCTCTTATCTTGGACAAGCAGAGAAATGGTGCCTAGCAGAGGGTACCCTCGTCCCAAGCTCTGGAGAACCCCTTGTTTTATCTTCCGTTCCACTCCCCCAAACACACACATACACATCCATCTAACAGCGGGAAGGCAGCTCTGAACTGCAATCCGCTAAGTCCACGCATATGGAAAAAAAAAAAAAAAAAAGATAATGCACAGATTGCAGAGCAAACTTTGTAGGAAACTTCATACAAGCAGCAGCAAGACGCCCTCAGAGAAATAAAGTTCCCCAGTCCTTCCCCCGCTCCCCAGGCTCACTTTAGCTCCCCACCTTCTTTCTGAGCCAAATTTCTTCACTCCCCAGGTACATAACTCAGCACAGAAACTCCATTTTCCCCAAGCAGAAGCCCTCTGTCCGTGATTGGATTTCCCGCCTTCCCTCCCCAAGATTGGGAGTTGAGCTAAAAATGGAATGGCAAACAGAGACAGAGTTGTAACTGCTATGCTCCTCGGCCTGAGCAGATCGAGTGCTAACTACTTACATGGCAAGGGGATTTGTGACCTGTGGGGATCTCCTGGTGCTTGGAGAGAAGGACCTTGGAAGATTGCCGCTTTCACCCGGTCTTCTTTTAACTTAGCCATTGGAGAGAGAGATACAATGCGCTAGCAGGCATTCATGCGCCTTGCCTCTCCCATTACTCTGGGCAAGAAATCCCCAGCCCTTCAAAAGCAGTGGCATCGTATCTGGAGACCAGGGGCTGAGCAAAGCCTGGCTTGGGAGGGTCGGAGATGGGGGTGGGGGAGAGGTCAGAGGCGCTGCCGAATATAAAGGCGATGGGAGAGAAAATGCTGTGTCCTCCCCGTGAACCTGGGCTGAGTCCTCCCCCACCCCCCAGCCTTTCCCCTCTGCTCAACCCAACTCAACTTCGATAAAAGCTCTAACCCTCCGCTTCCCAATGAGGCTGTGGCAGCTTTGCATGGAGCAGCAGCCCCAGCGGGGGACCCAGACTGCTGGAACAAGGAGCCTGGCTCAGGTCGGCCCTCCACGCCCGCACTCCACCCCACCCCGTCCCTCTCCCGCACCCTGATCCCATTCTGGGGTGGTCAGGCCCAAGGAAAGGAGCGCTCCCGGGAAAGAGGAGAGAATGGAGCCCACTGGAGGGAAGGCCAGAGGCCAAAATCTTCAAAAACTCAAACGAATGAGGGTTTAGTTTTGTTTCATTTGTCAAGAATTAGGGATTTCTGATGTTTCCCCTTGTCACACCAAGAGGCACTGAGAACAGCTAAGTGTGTATGCGTTAGACGGGAGGGAGTAACTGAACTCCCTAAAGAAGGCAAATAAAAGAACCATCCCAGTCCTCGCCTGCTGCTTTCCTGGGCGAGAGTGTCCTTTCGGCAAGTTCAGGGAGAAGCTTGAGAAAGAAAAGATAGTCATTTTCCTCCTCACTTTCATCTCTTCCACTTTAGGGAAGAGAAGAGAATAAATTCCTCTAAAACCAAAGGAGGAAAGTTAGAAAAGACTATAGATCCTAAGTTCCTTTTCTTTTTTTTTTTTTTTTTCCCCTCTTCCTCCATATAAACTTCCTTACTGGGTTGCAAAGACACCTAAGTCCAACCCTCAGTCCTTCCTTCCCTTCTCCCAAGCACTGTTAGACCCCCTTTTCCTGCCCCAAAGTCAATTGCCTCAAGATGCTAGGAGTTACAGTCAGATTTGGCCCCTAATTCACTTGATTACATGAAATAACTCCAGATAATTGTTGGCCCTGCTCGTTTACACTGCAGGCAGCATGTTTTGCTATCTCCAGGGCACCACTGAGGGAGAAGAAAGTAGACCTACAGGACCAAGTGATATCTCTCTCTCTCTCTCTCTCTCTCAAACACACACACACACACACACACACACACATGCACCCCACTCCGAGTACCAGCCAGCACCTTTCCTGTTGAGAGGAAATAAATCCAAAGCACACCGAACAACAGATTTTCACAACTGGTCCCATTGTTACCTTTCCCTCCAGAATTTGGGAAGAGGGGATAGGGGTATCCCCAGCTACAAATCCTGGATCTCTTTGCCCTCCCTCTTCAACTTCTGGTGCCTTCTATTCTGAAATTTAGATAAATTGTCTGAGAAGCCCACCGAGCCCCCACTCCCACTTCTTCCAACAAGCAAGCAAAAATTTGAGCAGGCCCCGCTTAGGGCCTGGTCTTGAGGATCAGGATGATTTGGGAGCCTTTGGCTTAAATTAATTATTCAGGTAATCCGGGCCAGTTTTTGTTGCTACTGTTTCTCTCTCTCTCTCTCTCTCTTTTTAATCCCCAAGGAAACAAATTAATTTTTTTTTTCTTTAAACAGTCAGACAGCCTGTTTCCAGCTATTTCCAAGCCCTGCCAAGACCTGGGAGCTTATAGGAAGAGGGGTAGTCCCTGTGTCTTTTCTCAACACCTGGCAGGTCCATGATAAAAGTTAGGGGAAAAAATAAAAGTTCTTCATTATCTCCAGGCATCAGGCTTTGAGGCCTACCCAAGCAAGGGGGCCTCCCACGCCTCTGGCCTCCACTTCACCCTTCTTTCCAAGTCTAAACAAACAGAGAAGCCACCCTGACGGGTCACTTTGCTGCTCCAGAGTCACCAACTCAAAATCTTCCTTCTTTCAAGAAGCACAGGCAGGTTGAGGGGGCATCTTCCTTAATCCTTCATTCCAAAAGAGTCCTAAAAGATGAAAAAAAACTCTTCTCTTCCTCCCACTCCCTAAACTTGCCTTCTTGTCTGCAAATAAGGCAGGCCTACTCAGCAGAGAGAAAAGAGAAGAAGGGAGAGGGAAATCAACAAAAAGAAGACACTGTGCCTAACTATAGAAAAGTGAGACCCTCCCAGCTCCACTCTAAAGACCCCCAGGAGAGTCTGGCCTCTTGGCAGACTCAGGGAAGGGACGGGGGGGGGGGGGGGGGGGGGGGATCAGCACTAATCTTCCACATCCCCTTTTTTGAGGATCCCCTGTCCCAATCCCCTTGCTGGTGCACCTAAGGAGGTTGGAGAAGGAGTTGAGAGTTAAGATTTGTGTGTTTGCTTAGAGTAAACTTAGGCAACTATAGAGAAGGTGGGATGTTACCAGGCCAGAAGGAGGAGGGGGATAAAAAGAAACCATCAGACATTGACGTAAAACTAATTCACATCCACTGGTTTATTATTGATCATGGGGCATTTCACATCGACACTAAAATTCTTTATTGCAAGTTTTACAATAATCAAGTAAATTCAGTCCAAAAACACAATGACCACGATGGTGGAGTGGGGTGGGGGTTCTACCTATAGACTGCCTCTCTGAACTGAAAGTTCATTTTTATTTTCTTTTGGCTCCTCAAACTGCACAGCTCTGAGAGGCTCTTCAATGCATTTAGCTTTGTCTGCTGTCGTCCCCCCTCTCCTCCCAGGCCCCCCCCCCAACAATAATACAAAAGAACTTCATAGCTTTGTTCTCCTTAAAATGACTTCCCCCTCACTAACCTCCCCTGGTGCATTTTCAATGCAAAAGGCCTAAGGAAAGAGGGGGGAAGGAGGAGGAGGAGAAGGATGAGAATTGGCTTAAAAATCTCTCTTTCCTTTTTTTTCCTCATTTCCCCTGAAATTTACCCAAACCAGACCATCGCACCTTGCAATATATAATTTTTGCAGCTTTTTCCTTAAAAAATAAATAACCCCCCCAAATGGCCTTAAAAAAACAAACAAACAAACAAACAAACCCCAGCAGGTACCATGCTAAGACAACATCACATGCTTAAAAGGGTCCTTAACAGTGGAAGGGAGAGAAGGGCAGAGGGCTTGTTTATCTGTTTAGTCAGTTTGGAATTGACAAGGTATAAGGTGGAAAGAAGAGAGAAAAGAACCAAAAAATATATATATATTAAATTCTATAAATAAGAGTCAATTTGTGTGTGAGGGGAGGATGGGGGCATGGGGTGGGGGCAGGGTGTGAGTTATGTTTTATAACCTGGTAATGTCCTCTGCCCGTTGCTGCTCCGGCGGCGTGGTGCTCTGGGAGTGGTCTTCAGAAGTGCCCGGGGTGGCTGCCGAGAGGGTGCTGGGCGCAGCGCCGGCCGGGGGCGCTGACCTGACTTTGGTGTTGGGGAGTCGGTGGTCCTTCTTCCATTTCATGCGACGGTTTTGGAACCAGATTTTGATCTGCCTCTCAGAGAGGCACAGCGAGTGGGCGATCTCGATCCTTCTCCTTCGGGTCAGGTAGCGATTGTAATGAAACTCTTTCTCTAATTCCAGGACTTGCTGCCGGGTGTAGGCTGTCCTCGAGCGCTTGGGTTCCCCTCCGTTATAATTGGGGTTCACTGGGGGGGACGAGGAGGGGAAAAGCAAATAGTGGGGTTCAGAGGCAGCAGGCTCCCGCCCCCCACCCTCACCCCATCCTCAGCTCTACGGAACAGGAGGAGGGGGTGGTGGAAATAAAGTCATCAAGCTAAATGGGTTATAAAGAAGTTGAAGGAAGCTGGAGACTTTGTAGTGTAATAAGAGGGGAATCCTCATTGTAACGACACTGAATTATTTATGCGCCCTTAGAAAGCGAGCATAGTTTTCACACATACATAACAGATCGTAGCACATGGCTCGGACTGCCCAGAGTAGCTAAGCCATAAAATTTATGGGGGATGTAATTACCCATTCTCGCTCGTAAATCCAGTTCAATTGTGCTAACCCAGAGTCGCTCCTGGAGAGAGAGGGGGAAGGAGAGAAAGGAGGACGGGGGCCGGAGGGGGCCGGGGAGGGTGGGGAGCGCTGGGGAAGTGGGGAGGGAGGGGGAGAGCAAAAAGCAAAGTTGCCTACCCGTGCTAACGTGGATTTTTTTCATCCATGGGTAGACTATGGGTTGCTTGCTGGCGGCGCTGGAGGGATGGTCAGGGGCTGGCTGGCTGCAGGCTGGCGGGGCTGGGGACGGGGAGGCGGAGGCGCCTGAGAGAGGCGCCGGCTCGCAGAGCGGCTGTGATTTCTCGGGGTGGTGGTGGCCCGCCTGGGCCGGCCCGTGGCCTCGCGAATTGCCCGGCCCCTGGAGACTGGTGCAGCTATACTGGCGCTCGGGGTAGCTAGGGCGCGGAGGCGGTGGTGGGTACAGCTCCTGGTGGTGATGCTGGAATCCCGATTCCCTGGTCCGGCCGTAATATTCCGGACTGTGTTCAGGGATGTAGCTATTTTGCGAATATTCTTCGCATGGAGGAAATTTCGGATCGATGTAGTTAGAGTCCATCAAATACGAGCTCATGATCATTAATTTCTGGAGTGGAAAATAATTTTTCTCGCTTTGTCGTTTTTCTGCTCCATAAAGCCCTCCTACTAGCTAGCGACCCTGTAAAGTTACTTTCACCATGTGACTCCGCCGGCCAATCACACGGAGCAACCCAGTCCCCGGATAAGGAACCGAATCGCTTTATTCAAAATGTATCCAATTTTTTTGTGTGTGTAGTGGTGGTGGTGGTGGTGCTGGGGGTGGTGGGGGTGGTGATGGGGGGCTAGCAGGCGGGGACCAAGGTACCCCCACTGCGCACCCCGCCGACTGACAGCCCTCCCCTGCAAAAGGAGATGGGAAGCCCCCAGCTCCCTTCCAAAGCCTGGGCTTTGGGGGGCTTTCGGGAGGCTGTGGTTCAGCCCCCTCCCAGAGTCTCCCCGTGGGCCTCCGGTGGGCCCGATGGGCCTCGTCTCCTGAGTTTTTCCAGAGGTCTCCATTCATGGCGATCCTGTGTCGGTCTGTGTAGGTCACTGGGCAGCGCCCCTCTTTTGCAGGAAGAGGAAGTTGAATGAGGAGGACTGGAGTGGAGGTTGGATGGGGAGGGGCCCAGGCTGAGCCCAGGAGGCTGAAGAGCCTGGGATGCCCCCCATCCAAGGATACCAGAGTCCATCCCCCTTCCCCATACACACTCACCCAACCCTATGGCCACGGGGTCGGCGAGGCAGGGTCCCAGCTGGACCGGGCAGGTAGAGGCAGCGGGATGCAAATGATTCTGACGTCATTTCTGGAGGTCTGGGGGTTGAGCCCCCGCTGAAGAGAGACAGGAAGTGGTTGGCAAAAGCAGAGTTCAGAAGCCTTGTCCTCCTCCCCTGGTACCCACTGACCCTCCCTGCCCCAGCCGCAGAGCAGAGGAACTCTTCTACTGCTGGCTGCTGTTTCTACTCTCAATCCAACTGGCCTGTGGCTTTCTGACAACTACCTCTAAGGCTGGCTCCTTAAGGACGTGGGGCAAGGAGGAGAGAGATCTTCCAGAAGTCAGTGCCCGGAGATGGTGCCCAGCCAAGGCCCTGGAAGCTCTTCTTTCTTCATCTCCACAGAAGGCCGACCTAGTTAAGAGGGAGGCCTGTGCGGGAGAGCCTGCTTCCGGCCAGGGATCGTATCCATGTAACACATATGTTTACATGTAAACACACATTCCCAGGGGCCAGCTCCAGGCTGCTTTCCAAAACCTGAGGGGTGAGCTCACCAAGGTGGGGGAGGCTGGGCAGGCCGTGGGGGTCTCCGGTCCATTCCTACCAGCTCCCCCTCTCTGCCGCCCACCCACAGGGAATACCCTGATGGTGGGTGGCGGGGGCACGGAGAAGGGAGGGGGCAAGACAGGGCTGCTTTTTCTGACACCCCCACCCCAGCCAGGAGTGGCCACGTCATGCCACCAATTCCAATTAGCTGATCCCATAACTCAGAGTTGGGGGGAGGTAGCAGAAGGGAGAACCCAGGGAGGGAGCTGGGTCCCCTTGTTGTACTTGATAACAATTATAGTTTAAAATCATAGCTTGCCGGGGCTCGGCTATATTTTACTTGATAACAATAAAAGTGACACATAAAGTTAACTGTTTATGTTTTATTTATTAGACTAAATCTGCCAGCGGTGGTAGGAGCGCTTGCCTCGTCGCTACAGCTTTTATAGGGCTGTAAAACGTCATAAATCAGTCTCGCGGAATCGCCCGCACTCTTTGTGTCGGCGGCGGCGCAGGGCTGGCGGCCGCTGGCTGCCTGCTCCCTCCTTTCCACGAAAAGTCGTAATGTGATTTTTTTCCCTCTGATTTTATTATTATGATCGCCGCCGTGATTAGTCAATCTACCTTTAATTCGCCGCCCTACGCTGCCTCCTCCCAGCCCAGCCTGGTTGACACTTGAATAAGTACCTTTTAAAACGGCATAACAACTATTTGAGGGTTTAATTAGAACATCTGCAATTAAGGGAATGAGGAGGGGAAAAGGAAAAAAAAAAAAAAAAGCCCTCGTGAGAGGGAGACTGAAGGCGGGAGATTCCCCACCTGTCTTTTACCACCTTAGGGATGCGGGAGAGGGGGTCCCCACGTCAAAATTTAGGGCTCACCCTGAGGGCAGGAATGAGAACCACCTGGGCCCCCTGGCCACTCTCTGTCCTCCAATGCTGAGTCTCTGCTCACCCCCGGCTCACCAGGAGCCAGTGCTTGGGGGCCCCTGGATACTCTGTCCCCAGGAGGACAATGCCCTGTGCCCCTACCACCAGGCGGTCGAGGGAACAGGAATTCCCTGGGGGTGCACCGTCTCTCAGAGAAGTGTCCCAAATTTCCCAGTGGGTCCCTGCCCATTCCCGTCTGGGACCGTCAGCCTGTGAGGACTGGCCAGTTTGGTTGAAAGAGGAATGTGAAACTGTGGGGAGGAGAGGCTGGGGTTCAGTTGATAGTGGTTTGGAGCCTGGGAGGGTGGCTTATTTGTTGTAATTGTTGGGGGTAGGGGTGGGTTAATTATAAGTTAGTGGAAGAGGGCAAAGGGAAACCAATGCTGAATGCTGCTCTACACAGAGTCTGAACTGCAGCCCCAGACTGGCCCCAGGGAAAGCCAAAGCTCCCGAAGGCAGGTAGGGTTGGGGGGAGGGTTCTGAAGAAGATAGCCTTCCAGCCCCACCCCCAACCTCCCTTGAGGCCCGCACCTGGATCAGGCTGCCCCACCCAATCCTCACCCAGAATACTCTTTCTTTCTCAGGAAAGGTGAGGTCTTGGCCTGGCTCCTCTGCTCCCAGCCCTCACACTCATCTTCTACCTGCCCTGCCCCCCGCCCTTCCCCCAACCCTCTTTTCTTCCATCTCTTCACCTTCTTGGGCTTTTTAGGGAATTCCTCCCAAGGCGTCGCCCCTCCTCTGCCACCACTCCCCAGGATTCTAAGTTCCTGCAGGTGGGTCAAGGGAGCCAGAGCAGGAAACCCACTTTGGGCCAATACATATTAAGTAGATACAGAGAGTTCAGTGGCCTCCAGCTGAATGTCAAGTCTGTCTTTGGTTATTACACATAACAAATACATATGCATACATACTGTTAATACTTATTAATACATTAAATGCCTCCTTGTGCAGCCATAAATATGTGGGGTTCTCATCCCAGGTTTGCACATCTAACTTGACATGCACCTCCAGGAAGTGAAATCTGAGAGATTCCTCCAAATGGGCCCACATTCATCTACATCATTTGTCCAAAAGCCCTTTTGGGGTGCCTATACCTTAATAGCAAGGAAGTCGCCTATCACAAGGGGAAAATAGCAAGCCAGCTGGGCTCTACCACACACATACATGCAAACAATTTCACCTGGATATTATTACAAGCACAGAAATAAAATCCCTCTGGAGAGCTCGTGCACTTAGCATTGGCTTAATGGGGGGGGCACTCAAGCAGCTCTTGCCTGTGATGAGTCCTAGTTTCTGGTCCTCTCTCCTTTTGTGCTTTGCCCTGCTGCTCTTGTCTTGCCAGCCCAAGGATTTCCATCCCGCTTGCCCTCCACCTCTCTCTACCCCAATTTTATTTTATTTTTTATTTTTTCTGACCACCCTTTGCCAGCTTCCAAACGCTCTCTGAATGCCACCCTCCCCATCTCCTTTCTAAATCTCTATCTGGTTTCTCTTTCGGAAACACGTTTCAGTACAAAGCGCTTCCCTTCTGACACCGCTGAAGAAAAATATGTGTCCATTGTGTGCGAGGCCTTATTGTGCCCAGATTACCATACTGACCGTTGGATAACCCATATTCCTCCCCTCCCCAGTAACAAGCTGCCGGCTGGGGGACCTCGGCGGCTCCACACATTCTGTGCTGTATTAAAATCTCACCCCTCAGACTCCCTGGATTTTCCTAGGGAGAAAAATAAATGGGAGAACCAACTCAGGATTTGGAGGGCAAAGAGAAGGAAAATGAGGGTCATTCCTTTTCCCACTCTCGGAAGTGCAGGATTTTGTGTGGGTGTATGATGTGGTTTTGTTATTGTGCTAGAGATGAAAAAATCGCAAAACCTCGCTTTCCTCTTCCTCAAATAAATGGACTATTAGATGGTATGCATCAAGTAATTCCCTCCATTTTTATTTTTTCTCCAAGCATCCTGAAAACCCCAAAGTAAAGCAAGACTCTTATCTCATTTTTTTGCGGCGTATGTATGTCTATATGTGTGTTTTTGTCCCTTTCTAACGCCAGCAGGCAGAGGTAATGTATGCAAAAGAATATGCAAATGCTTAATTGATTTTTTCTTAAATCTCTTGTCAGTAAAAGTAATGAATTGGTCTAAAATGATTTTAATAACCTGGACGTGTCACCAGAAAATACTAAACCTTTTTTTTTTCCTCCTGGAATCGCTTATAGTCTCAAAAAAAAAAAAAAAAAAAAGCAATCATGGAATGTTAATTTGCCCCCCTTTAAAATATTAAAGATGAATTTCTCTTGTTTGTTCCGAGACCATAGGCAAGGATTTCCCCCTCCTTGCCTTGCCTTCCTTGGAATTCAATTTTCCTCAAATCTCGTTTAAAGTGGCTTTTTAAAAAGTGGCCGCATTTTAATATTGGTTAGACAGAGTGACCTGCATTTCACCTCGGGTGTTTGACTTGTTCCAATAGGTCACTGCCATGGGGTTATTGATGGGGAAACTCCATTGAAATTTGTCTCTTCGCAAATGGCCTTTAGATCTTCCAGCGAGTTCAATAACTAGTTATAATGTGGAAGGGGAAAAATGAAGGCCCTGGGCTAACGAATTTGATGTTTCATTTTTATGCTGGAGAAATTGTTAGTTAGAGATTGGGTTCCTCACCCCCTTTCTTGGTCATCCTGGCCTCACTCACCCCCACTCTCATCCAAGGCTGCTGGATTATATCCCCTTTAAAACTTGTGCTAGGGTGTCCCTTTCTGCTCTTGATGCAAGCTTTAATTCTTTTTGTTATTAATCTTGTTGTTGTTACTGCTAAAAATTCTGACTTAAGGCTGGAGGAAGCTTGCACTGCTAGAGATTTGTAACCTTAACTTTCCTGTTAAGGGGGGAAAAGGACTTTTACTTTTAAAGGAGGTGAAATGTAGTTTTGAAAGTTCTAGGAATTAGGCTGGCTCTGGAGTAGCTTATGGTGGGCTCCCTGGCCTGTGCTTCCAGAATTAATGAAATGATAGGAGGCTGGGAACCCTCTGGGGGCTTGACGAGGGCATCTCAAAATGGCCCAATCTCTTCTTGGCCTCTGAGCTGCCACGGAAGCATGGGATCAGGCACCAAGAACCAAGAAAGGCAGAAACTGGGAAAGACTAAGGAAAGAGGGAGAATTCTATGGAGTAGGCAAGAAAATCTTGGGTGTCTCTCCTCCAGGGTCAGAGAACAGAATTCCTGGGGACTTAGAACTGCTTTCTTCATGAGAAGGGCACTCCAGGAAAGCCCACCACCCGGAGACAGTGCATTTTAGTGAGCTGGAAAGAACAGAGGAAAATAATGGGGGTGGGGGAGTGATGGAGATTTTTTATAAGATTCCCTTGTTTTCTGGAGTCCTCAAGGAGTCAGAGAGGAAAGGGCAGGGGAAGGGAAGGAAGGTCTTTATTTTATTCTCCCCAACCACAACCAAGTTGGGGCCCCCTTGACTATCCAGAAAAACCTCTGTGAGAAAGGACTGTGGAGAGCTTGGTCTCTCTGGACTGACCCAGCCATACAAGATCATTACCATTATTAACCTCTATAATAACAAGAGCATCATTCCCTCACTAAACAGAGCTCCCAATGTGCTTCATTTTCCTCTCCCAGGAACTGTCCCTTCTCCTTCCCTGCCCAAAGGGGCCCAGTTTGTTTAGCCCCGAGTTTCTCCTTTAATAAAGCCCACTTGCCCCCTACTTTCCCAGTCTTGGCCCACAGATGGGAGTCATTCCAAAGGTTGCCTTGACTTCTGAGTTGGGGCAATCAAGGCCCAGGTCACTTATGCAAGCGCCTGAAACTGGGGTGCCAACCCCTTCCATCCCCTCAACCCAGAGGCAGCATCTTGGTTCCCCCTGGGCTCCCAGACAAACTTCCCTAGACACATCCCTGACACCACTGGACAATGGGAAGCAACCCTTAACCCCGCACCACAGCTCCATAAAAATGGGGGGCCCGGAGAAGGGGCCATCGGTAGCTTCTGGATCTGGCTTGGGAGAAGACACGCAGCCTGTTCTTCCCAGCCAAGCCGGAATCCATTGCGATCCGCTCTAAACTTGCCCGCAGCCCCTCCGCGCTCCGGCCCGGCGGGCGAGCCCCCATCCCCGGGCCGCTCGCCCGCCTCGGCGCGCACCTTGGCCGCCTCCTCCGAACCCTGGACCCCCAGCCTCGGGCCTCGCCCTCGCCCCGGTTTAATTACGTGATTGATTTTCGCTTTGGTCGCGTCGGGACGCCTCTGCCTCCGACTGTTTAAATCTTTCGGCTCTCTTTTTGTGTTTCCGAGTCCTCCTGACGGGCCGTGATTTAGAGACTGCCCCTCGGGTGGCCTGGGTCCGGTCCAGGCTGCTGCCTCGCCCTACACTCCAACGAAATGGTCCTCCCACGGTTCTCGGCGCGCAGCCCGGGCTGCAGCCGCCCCACGCCGCCGGGCTCTGCCACTCGGGCCCTGCCCATTCGCCTTCCTGAATTATTTTGTGCTCCATTATCCTCTGATAGAAAAATGTTCCGTGTTTGAGTTATCACTCCACGCCTGGGCCCGGAGCTGCGCTGCTCCGCGTTTTTGTGTTTTCTCTTCACCCGAATATGGCGTGTTTTAGAAGGTCTGGATGGGGACCCGAGGCAGAACCACGCCGGGCTCCAGGTTCGGCGAGGAGCTCCAGCCGCTTTCCCCAAAGAGCCGCCCCACGCCGGAGGGCCACAAGCGCCAGGACCAGCAAAATCGTCCACAACTTTCAGCCCCTGAGCGCCAGCGGGACCGCAGGGCGGGCGGCCCCCCAGCCCGCAGCCGGCCGCGGACTCTGCCTTTGCCTCCCGGCCCCAGACAGAGGCCCTTCGGCCTGGCAGCCCCAGCGCTCTGGGCTGCGGGCACCTGCGTCCGACAACACGCGGGTCAGCGGCCCCTGCGCCGGAGGTACTGAAGGTGAGGTGAAGGACGGGGAAGAGGGAAGGAACTTTCATTTAGAAGAAGTGTGGATTTGGGGAGGGGAGGGGATGGGTGAGCCATGGAATAAAGAAAAGGAGCCTCTGAGCCCGCCGTGGCTGACCTCTTTCCCGTCTCTCTCCCTGCGAAGAAAACACTCTCTTTCCTCCCCAAACCGCTGGTTTTCCGCTCTCTCATCTATTTACAACTAATAAACATTCCTCTGATTATTCTCCCATGTCCTGTTTATTCTTTGATCCCTTCCAACGAGGCAAGCAAAAGTTACTATTAGCAGTGTTTTCTGATATTTTCCCCCTCGGGGAGAGGAGGGACTTGGGATGTCTTCCTCATTGGGGAAGAAGTTCAGTGAAACTTGAGTTGGTCACAACCTTCTTCTCCCTGTCCTCGGACCTACAGCACCCTAACCCCTGCTGCCCCAACCCCCTTCCCCCCCACCCCCACGCAGCAATGTTGCCGGGTAAATAAGAGTCCGCCTGCCTGGCTATTAGGATTCTGGAGACGTTGGCATCTGTAGCAATCATTAGTCAAAGCCGCGGAAGCCAAAGGAGCCGAGGAGTTGGACAGAAAAAATCTTGGAAATGATATACAGGAGCGGCGGAGGCATCAATCCCGGCCGATAAGAGCGTGGCTGTAGGGAGCGCTGCG
Source organism: Mustela lutreola (assembly GCF_030435805.1). Lineage (NCBI taxonomy): Eukaryota > Metazoa > Chordata > Mammalia > Carnivora > Mustelidae > Mustela > Mustela lutreola. The sequence goes on from NC_081297.1 coordinate 61,387,344, forward strand.
GCCGCTTAATTGGGCCCTAGGTACCAAGAACAACCCGGGAGGGGACATCTAGGGGTCGGGCGGTGACCCTGGCACCATTTGGGCACCCTCCAAAAAACGGTTGAGGACTTAATCACCCCTTTCCCCCAAATCCAAAGGTCCAGTTGGGGTTGTGGAGGACTCTCACGCCCCGGTCAGTCTCTTCACCCTGAGAGCCAAGAGGAGCCAAGAGGAGCCGGGTTGAAGGGTTCTCCCCTTCTTCTCTTCCCTTCTCCTTAGTGGCTGTCTTGAGAGGTACTGCAGGATGGGGAGACTGACGGGGAATTTAGGGCACAGGGACAGCCTGGAGAGAGAGGCTATGGTCCTTACAGTGGCTTTTCCAGGGGGCAGAGGACTCAGTTGGACTAGATTTGGAGATAGCATTAGAGATAGCAACAGAATCACTCACTTTAATAAGCAAAACATCCAAAAGGTATTTGTTCTCCATGCCCATTTGCCTGATGTCTCTATTGATCACAGAGATAGACAGAGAGATGCAGTGGTTTAAATCCTTTCAGAGGGAGATCTATGCCCCTACATATAGATATATGTATCATGGAACCATCTCTAAACATATGCTTAAATGTTTAAGTTTGCAGCAAAACTGCAAAGACCATAAAGATCTCCAAATATGTAGCTTCAATATGTAGCTATTTTACGCATTGAGGCCCTTGCATAAATCTAGATAAAATTTTCAAAACAGAGATTGAGCAACACACACATAGTTCTTTCCAATAGGGGGGAAAAAAACCCAAATATTCATCCAGATGTTTAGCAAGAGCTGTACCAATACATCCCAGCGTATACATCCAACCACTACCGAAAGATTGGTAATGCACACACAGGAATTCGACAGAGGACTGGTATGTTCACTGTGGATCTATAAATCTAAAGATCTATACACCTGCATTTAAATGTGGAGTAGAGAGTGAAATAAAACATACATCCTGTTATATAGACATAGATAGACCTATAAATACATTTTCACAAGGGTAGCTATTGGACTGCTCATGGACTGCTCAGCTCTCTATAACGATAGGTATATTTGCATTGAGTCCTAGGAATGAAGGAGATTTTCTAGTGCTTGTGGGCTTGGGGTGTTCCAGTCCAGACTTCTCTGGGGAACAAATGAGGGTAAACTAGAGCCTGCATAAGGTCTAAGAGGCCCAAGAACACATATAATCTGTGGCCTCATTTCCAGCATATGGGGGCATTTCTCCAGTGATAGATAAGAGCCCTGGTCCCTAGGCCTGAAAGCGTCCCTAATAGAGATGAAGGTAGAGAGCTCTTTACTTCTATTCCCTTTATCTCCTTAGCCCACGGATGGGGGTGGAGGGACCGGTGGGAGGTTGGGGTGTCTTTGGGGGGAAGACTCATTAACGTTACAAAATGGAGCTATTCAGGTAAAATACGGTTTAGTTTGGAGATAATGTGATTACCGTGAGATGTGAGAAGGCTGTGGGCTTTCGGGCACACACACACATAATTTAATTACATAAAACCCGGTCACTGTAGAGAGCTTCCTCCATTCATTCAGTTCTAGATAGGTTCTTCTATATGCCTCACTCCCAATATCTCTTCTCAAGAGTTTTCTATATACCTGAAGTCCCACCTTCCAAAGAAAGGGTTTGGGGCTCAGGAAAGGGGTCACAGGAGAATAGCAGACCCAGAAGTTATGGTAGAGTCCCCAGGAGTCACAGTACTATCATCAGGCTCAGAAGCTGATCGCCTTCTATGTTAGTTCTTTTTAAATTGAGGGGTTGGGGGGAACCAAGGTCTGTGTGGACAAAAAGAAAAACGAAAGGTTGCATGGTTTTTAAACTTTGAGGGGGAAGAAATCACCAAGGAGCCCTTTTCTTATTGGAGGCATCGGATTTAGAAAGCTCTGGACTTCTTTATTTTTCTCCTTTGGTTTACTGGGGAAAGAGAGGTAAGGAGGGGCCCCAGGTGGGCTTGGGGAAGTGCAATCCAATTTAGCTGGCCAGCTTGGGGGAGAGTGATTTTCAAAGCAAAACCTCAGATGCTACTTCCTGAGAAGTCACCAGATCAAAACAGCCTCCTCTAGGCTTTTATGACCCCATCTCTACTCCCAACAGGAAAAGCACCCTCAATAAAACCTCAGCCCACGCCCCCATCCTCCACCCAGAGGACAGGGAGAGACACAATCTAAAATGAGGGACCTGACCCTTACTCCCTTCATTCACACCACACAAACCACACACACACACATACACACACACACACACACACACACACACTGGATTTTCCAAAAAGTTGACTTTTTAAAGAAATATTTACTAGATGAAAATTTTCCCCACTGAACAAAGAAGCAGCCCTGAGTTTGAGTTTGAGTCTACAATAGCAAGTAAAGGGAGGATTTGATCAGATAAGGGGTCTGGTCTTGTAGTCCCACATTGTCTCCCAACCCCCCCCCCAAACCCAACAGAACAACAGGACACTAAAGGTCATCAAGAGCCTGGGTGCCACCATCTGTGGGGCTGCTCCAGGGTCTTGGTTTTCCAGGGAGGCAGAAGAGAGGAAATTTAACAGTTCCCCCCGGGGGTTGAAGGGGCAGGGGTGGGCTGGGGAAGAGAAATGGTCTCCAGTTTGAACCCATGGGAAAAATGGGGCAGGACAATGAATGGGAAGTTAGCTCAAGTCAGCTGGTTTACTGTATCCTGCCAGGGATTCTCTTTCATACCATACTTGAACACATATATATACTTCTGTGTGTTCCAGTGTGGTGTTCTAGTTCAGGGGGCTGGGAGATATAGGGAACTTTCAAGGGCAGAACCCGGCCTGTCCTACCTCTCTGAGAACTGTATGACACCTGCAGTCCTGAAGGAATACCAAGTAGCTGAGCCCACATAGTCTACCCAGGCCATGTGGGGCTGCAGATCATGGTGGAACTTTCTCTGTATGTGTGTCAGGTGTAGAGAAAAAGCTGCCTTCCTGCATAATTCTCCTATTCAACTTCTCAATGTAGATCTTAAGGCCTGGTCATCAGAGGCTGAACAAGTCCTGGATTGCCTTGCTCAACTATCTCAAGTCCCGAATTGCATCCCACCCACCCACCCCCATTACACACACACATACACACACACAGAGTGAATCCTCCTGGGTATTCCTGTTTTCCTTTTGCCCCCTCCGTGACCCTTAGGAATGGCAGAAGAAGATGGATCCCAGGGTTCTGTAGGACTCAAGGACAAAGAGATCTCAACCACCCCAATGCCTCAGTCTAGACAACTTGAGCTTCTAGAGCCCCATCAAAGCAGCCAAGGGATTATGCAGACACACTCTTCTGGGTTACAAGGGTCCAATAAAAGGGAATGTGATTTTCTTGGCCCTCCAGCAGTTTAGGAAGTTCCTTCCTTAAATTGAACTAATCCAGAAAGCCTTAGCTTCGGGATCTTAAATCTGGATTGTCTCTTTTCTCCATCTCAAAGAGCTCCAGGGTCTCCATTCCCATGAGCAGGAGGTTCAGAGTAATTCATGCCCCCCCAGCAAAAGAAAACAGAGAACTGAAGTCTAGGATCCTGATGTTTCAGTTCAAGAACTCAGCCCAAAGACTTGGTACACAGAAAGGGAGAGTCAAAGAGACAGATAAAATTCACATGGATATTAGAGGGAATTGAGGCAATACCATCTCTCTTCCCAGTGCCTGTTTGGACAGAAACAAGCCTCCATCTTTCTTTTTCTACCCTTCATGAGATTTAGAAACTCCAATGTGAGAAACTCACACTGGAGGTGAAGGTTGGTCTCAAAGACTACCTCACCACCTACCAGAGAAAAATAAATGTGTGTGCTTTAATCCTAACAGATGAAAGAGGTGAGTGGTGCAGTATGGTTGAAGTTGACTTAGAAAGTGGGGGCTCTCTGGTTTCTGAGAGGAGCTGCCCTTCCTCTGACTTCTCATTCCAAACCTTCCATCTGTCCTATGCATTGTCCCAAAATCAGGCCCACCCAGAAGACCAATGAGCATGCTGTCAAAGCCCAGTTCATATTGGCTTATTCTTTCCACCCCTGCACCCTTGATGCCCCTAAAGAGACTTTAGAGGTTTGGGTGGTACAGTCCATCAGAGCTCCTGCCCTTCAGTCAGCTCAAGAAGGTAGAAGAGCAAGAGGAGAAGGGGAGGGAAGGGGAATTCAACCTTAAAATCAACCATGGAACAAAGCCCTGGAGACCAGAGGGTACTGGAGGGAGCAATGTCTGGGTCTGGACCCATGCACGAGTGGATTGGCTCAGGGCCCAGCCCAGGTGTTCAGGAAACACAGCACTTCTGTCCTACGTGCACAGCTTCTGTGCCATCAGGTGCTCTTGCTCAGAAATAGTTCCCACCCACTGCTTGTTCTGACTTGACCCATATAAACACAAACACAGGAAGCCACACCTTTGGTGGTTGTGTCCTTTAATAACTACTGGCCAGAACACAGGATCATCACTTAGTTGTTTATTATTATTATTTAGAATGCAAAGGAAAAAGACTTAAATTCATCAACTCTTTATAATATATCAAGGGAGGGTCCTGATTTTCTGTGCTCACTCTTTTTTCCAAATCCCTTTTTAAGAAAAGATTTTATTTATTTATGTGTCAGAGAGAGAGCACAAACAGGTGGAGTGGCAGGCAGAAGGAGAAGCAGGATCCCTGCTGAGCAAGGGGCCCTGGGATCATGACCTGGTCCTGGGATCACTACCTGAGCCAAGGCAGACTCCTAACTGACAGAGCCACCCAGGCATCCCTCCAAAACACTCTTTCAACTGTCTCAAAGTTATTCAACAAGATAGAGGTACTAAACACAACTTTCAATCCACTTCTGCTCCCTTCTCGCACATCAGAGGTCATTTGACAAAGCAAATGGCTCTGGGGCACTTCCAGAGAGATAAATTTAAAAAAAGTTCTACTCACCCCCACCTGTCCCCAGGAGGATCAGAAGAGAATGGAAACTGGTACAAGGTAAGTGTTTAGGGGATAATCGCCATCAGAATTTGAATTCAGAACTGGATTTCATATCCACACCTACTGTACACCCTGATCGAGAGTCCACGTCTATAAAGCCCTGTGAATTGGATAGGATCTCACCGAAGAGAATGGGAATGATCCAGAGGACACTCCCACAACTTCAGATCCCTGTACAACTGAGACTGACCTCGAGGCCAAGGCACATGGTTAGAACTACAGGATGCAAGCCAAAGAGTCCCTAGAACTAGTTCAGGGACAAAGGGAGGGGCTAGAATATTCTCAGCACCGCTGTTTCCATTCCTATCTGAGATAGGGCAGATCCAGGAGCTAAAGAGGACGATTAGGGAGGGATGGAGGAAGAGGAATGGAGGGGAAGGGCGAGACAGAGACCCAAGTACTTTTTGGCTGATTGGTTGGTGGGGGCCATGTGACCCTGCTTAGCGCATTTCTGATTGGTTGTTTGACCTTTTCCAGGGTTAAAGACCTAGGAACAAAATTAAAAGCTTCCCGGGTTGACTGGAGCACCTTGGCACTTGATGGATCACCCACCTCCCGCTCCAGGAAGACCCCAAAATCAAGTACGGGGTGGGGGCAGGGTGGAAAAAGCAAGAATCTCAGGCCCAATTTATATTTGTCTTTCTTCTATCTATATTTGTCTTTATGTATTTGTTCTACAAAATAGCAAAAAACTGGCCCAGACAGATTGAGAGGAAGGAAGATCTAGTATTGCTGGGGCAGGAAGAGGGAGTGATATTTAAATGGAACTTTTGAGCCTAAGAAACAGAAAAAGAGATGAGGAACCCCCAAGAGACGCTGTGTAAATCTATAAAACAGAAACACACACCCTTTTCCACGGAGAGGAACGGAATGGGACTGCGCTTTACCCAGGGGTATGGGAAGGCTGAGTTTGCCTGGGTGTGGAACTTTGGCCCTGGCTAAATTCTTGGATGAAGACCATTAGATTTGCTCCCTAAAGCCCTGGGGAGCTGGCTGGAGGGGAAGAGTCAAGTTAGAAAGCAAGGAAAACTCCCATCTCCCTGAGGCTTGAATGGAAATTTTCCAGAACCACTCCCCGCAAATCACAGACTAGTGAGGAAGGGAGAGTGGAGAGGGCTAATTATGAGAAAGGAAGAATATGGGAGTTAATTTTTTGAATGGGCTCCTGGGGAAATCCTCTGGGATCCTCATGCTTCCCTGGGAAATAAAGGAGTAGGGAGGACTATGGTACCGAGGGAGGCCCAATCATGGTTTGGGACAGGGGTCCCCAAGGGATGGCTTCAGGGAGTCCCCCAAGTCCTGCCTCAGCGCTGCTTATGCAAGCGAGAGCCCGAGAGCCCGCTAGAGCTGGGCTTGGAGATCGCCTGGCTCAGGGGTGTCTTTGGGTCTCTTTTCCCCTTCACTCTCTCAGAGCGGGCCTGGTCTCTCTGTCTCTGCTTGAGTCCTGCTTCTTCCTCAGTCCCCTTGGGTGGCAGGGGCACACTAACTACATCCTCTTCCCGTCCTCAACCGCGCTTCTCCACAAAAGCGTGTGCCCTGGATCCCCACAGCAATCCTCCCTTTTGGGAAGGCGCAGACCTGGCTCTCCCCGCCACTCTTCTCCTTTTTCTTTGGCCTGAACCAGTTGCCCTCCATGGGCCCACCTTCCGCCCTGATTCCTGATTCCGAATCCCGCCAGATTCAGTAGGATTCTCTCGGCCCCTTCAAGAAGACTGAGTTTCTATGTCATTGCTGTCCTGGCTTAGCTCCGGGTGCTGCATGGGGAGGGGGCTGCGCTCCCAGGTGTGGAGGACACGTGCCTCCCGTGCTAGAAGCCTCCTTCCTAGACACCGTTAGGGAGCCTGAGCCTGAGACTGGCAGAAGAACTCCATGTCCATATCGGGCCCTGATGGCTCCTCCACCACCCGGAGGTCACTCTCTCCCCAGAGCTGGGGGGCTTTTCCTGGTCAGTCTAGGAAAAACATTGCCTCCACTCTCCAACCCATTTATACTCCTAAAAGTAGTCCCTCCTGGGCCTACTTTTGCCTCAGGCAAGGGCTTGGGAATGCCAGGAAAGATCCCAACAGCTAGAGGGAGGCATGAAACTACCCTGGCTCCAGGCCGACCAAGACCCCAGACTACAGATGCTGGGACAGCTGTCCACCAGGCCTGGTGGTGAGGAAAGAGAAAATGCTTTGGGGCTCTCTGGGCTCAGCCAGCTTCCTTTAAGATGCTTCTGCAATTTCAGGTCGCACCCTGGAGACTCAGAAGTCCCAAAGCCTGCCTTCCTGGCCTCCCTCTCCAGCTGCCTGACCTGCCTGGACTGTGAGCCACTGGCCCAAGGGCTGAACTGGCACCCTCCCTGGTCTGGGGGGGAGCCCAGAGGCCCTTTGCGCTTGCGCCTAGAGTTGGCACACTCCTACAAACACCAAATACCCATGTGTCTGCCGCAGTCTTTCTTCCCAACTGAGGAGGGAGAGAGGGTCAGGAAGAACTGGCAGAGCTCTAAAGAACCCAGGCCTCTCTTTACCACAGTTGACTCGCAGCTGGAGTAAATAAAGGGCAGGGAGGGGAGACTGGTCAGAGGAGACAAGCTCCCCCATCCTCCTACCTCCCAGCGGCTTCTACTCTTCCACCCTAGCCTGGGAATGCCTGGGGAGGCCTTCGTCCCCTCCCCTTAATGAGTGGGAACTGCCTTCTATCATGGGGAGGGGGGATTAGGAAAACGGGAGAAAGGGTCAGAGAGAGAGAAAATTAACTTACAGCGTTCGCCTGGGATTCATTTGCGAAGATGTAACCTCTCACCATCATCCCCAGCGCCGTAATCCCCTCTAACTGCCAGGCCCTCTGTCCTAGCATTAAACCTCACCAGCAGCTGCGTGGCTGGACAGTTAAGATTATATATGATGTAAATATATTGTGGGTTTGTCAGCTCTCCCTACACCATAAAACTTGGTTTAATGACATCACGTGGTCCCCCAAGAGCCACTCACGGGCTTGCCTTCGGGCCATTCACATAAATAACCTCCAAAAGTTTCAAACTCCTAAATTCACATAGAAGCCTTGCGTATTTCTCTAATGCTCAGTTACACTAAAAAGCCCTTGGGCTCCTCCTTTGCCCCACCCCCACACCCCCCTTGCAGGGTGGGGAGGGGGGAGAGGGTGGATCCTTATTTATTTATTTACTTACTTACTTATTTCCATAAGGACCTGTCGCCTGCCTTCGAGGTTGTGTTGATATTTTTTTTCCTCCTTTTTTTTTTTTTTCCCTCCTCTCTCCTCTAATTGCTCAGAGTGGGTCATGTCCCCCTCTTCCCACTCCCCCGGGAAGGTAAGTCACGGCTTCTTTCCCCCCCTTTTTTTTCCTGGCTGCCAGAGGGGGTGGGCTTCTGGGCAAAGTGGGGAGTCAGGCTCCATGGTCTCTGCTTGGGACTTGGAAGCCCCTCCACTAACTTTCCCAGGGCAAGGCTAAATCCTGATGCTTGCAGATTATTCCAGGAGGCTGGCTGGTGGGAGAACCACCCCAGGCTTCAAAGCAGAAGACTCCGCTCAGGGAGAAAGCGAGGGTCTGGGCCGTACCTAGTCCCAGGGTAGGGGAGTACGTCGGAGCCCTCTGCTAAAGTTGTGGCAGCTGACGCCACAGAAGCAGAGGCCGGGGCCTGGGGCAGGCCTGCACCCTGACAGAAGGGGCGGGGGCAGGCCGGCTTGGCTGCCTCCACCCAAGTCTGGCAAACTTGAGTCAACCCTCCAGCTCCTCCAGGGAAAGAGGCCTTAACACTGCAGGAAGGAGGCATTCTGGGCCAAGAGGGGCTGGTGGGCCCTGCAGGGCGGGTCTGACAACTTGGGCCCTGGATCTGGCCCAGCCCTTGGTTCTACCCCTGGGGCGGTGCATCCCCTGGGGAGGGAGCTCAGGGCCTCTGCAGCCCGAGATGCTGGAGGGTGTGATGGCGGGCGCCGTGGCCTCTTTTTTAGTTAACCGTTACCCATTGGAGACGTCAGTGCTTCTCCACGCTTCACCGCTCACCCAATAGTTTTACTCAGCATGGAGAAAAAATTAAAATAACTCCCTGAAGAAAATTACACATTTTATTTGAGAGAGAGAGAGAGAGAGAGATTGAGAGCAGAGCCGAGGTGGTGCTAGGCTGGGCAGACTCTTGTGTGCTAGTCAGGGAGAGACCGAACGGGTGCCCTAACTTGGCCTGAGTGCAAAAGGAAGGGCACAGCAATGGGCACAGATCAATAAACATTTGTTGAGACCTCCTACGTGTTAGGCACGGGGTGAGGAAAGATTCCTGGGTTTAAAAAAAAAAAAAAATGACAGATGGATAGCTTAGGCAGTGGGATGCAGAGAAGTCAGTCCTTATAATAAATTCAAGGAGCATCAGCATTAATAATCATAAATATTCCCCTTGCCCCTCCCCAGAGTCTCTCTGCTCCCTTTCCCTCTTGGCTGTAAGAGCAGCCTTCTAGCCCAGCTCCTGAACCGCACCCTCCCCCAGTGTGGGGGGCCTAGGCTTGGCTCCAGGAAATCACCCCCATTGTGGGAGGCAGGAGAGGAAATGCAGTAAAGTTTTATGGACCCTTCCCACATTTGTTTCTCCTATAAAGTACTTCCTCCCCCATCCCATTCCAGAGGCCCGGAGCAGAGCAGAGTATGGGCCACAGCCGGCCTCGGCACCACCTGAATTATCTGCCTTTTCCCCTTCCCTTTAGTCCACTCCCCCTCCACACAAAATCCCAGAGACTGAGACAAATGATGGCAAACAGACGGGACTGAGGCACCAGTCTACACAGCTCCTTTTCCAGCTAATTGTCCTGCATAGCCTTAGGCCCTAGAAGTGGGAGAAACTGGTTTGAACGTTGCCAGCCAGGCAGGTTCACTGTAGGCTCCCATCTCCCCCGGTACCTTAAAAAGCTAACACACAGTTCCTTTAACTCGCCTCAGACCCCTTCGCCAAGCAGTACCAACTCTTTCTGAGAATCCTTCTTGGGACCAAATGGGTCACCTAGGCCTGGGAGAGATCTTCAGAGGCCCAAAAGGACCCAAGAGTCTGAGCACCATGGAGCCTCCGGGCCCTGCAGATTAGCTCTGGGAGGCAGTGGTCTGCTTGCTTGTCTAAAGGCCTCAGATTCACCCAGCCAAAGTGGGAGTGGGGTACAGAGGCCTGAAAGCCTTGGACAAGCCACAGCATGGAAAACGCCAGTACACACCACCTAAGTGCCCTCCCCTTTCCCCAAAGGCCCTTCTGGGAACCAGGGATCTGGGAAGGAGCTCAGTTTCACCACCCTCTTCTCAATCCCTCTCGGAGCTCCTAAAAATTCTTTTTTCAAAAGAGGCAGAGAAGCTGTGGGCCTCCGCTGTACTCTATAGCCCATTTAGATACTTTTACCCAATACATGCCCCAAACAGAGAGGCATTGCTGCATCTTTAGTCCTGTTCTCTCTTTGTCTTTATTTGATATGACAAAATATAGTTTCAGGAAAGACCTGGAGTCAATAAATAGTTGGACAACAGCGATGGGGCAGGAGGGCACAGAGAGTTGTGGCAGGGACTCGTGGGCAGCCAAGAAACCTAGGACTGCTTGCTGGGGTCCAGTGGCAGGGAACCCCCATAGTTGAGCTAGCTAGTGGTCTGAGGCAGAGGGACCTGAGAGGGCATGCGGGTGGGGGCGGGGGCGCAGGCTGGAGAGGTTACCGGGCTCAGGGATGGGTGAGAAGGTTTGGAGAGCGTAGGGCCACTGAGGGGGCCCTAGGCAGACCTCCAGTCATCTCCCCCTTTCATATGCAAATCATTTAAAAGCCAAACATGGAGCTTAGTCGCTACAACGAAGCACCCCGAGTCTGGGGCCAGACTCCGGCAAGCACAACCACTCTCGCCAGCCCTCAGCCGCCTGGCCAGCCTAATACGGGAACAAAGGACAGGGGAGGCCGGAGGGTCGGGCCGCGGGTCCTGGAACACTTGCTGGGCCCACCTTAAACCGGAGGGCCGCGTTGGGACTGAAAGCCCAAGAGGAGGCCCAGGCCCGGGTTCGTTCAGCACCAGCTCGGCTCCCGCAGCCCTTTGGGGATCCCCCGCGGAGCTTGCCCTGCCCGCCACCCTTCCCCGGTGCTGAGCAGAACTGGAGGGAGTCTGGGCAGCGCGGATAGCCCCTCGGGAAACTGGGGTCGGTGGGGATGCGGAATGCCAAGGAAAAGAGCTTTTGTCTGTGAGGCCCCGGAGCTGGTGCTGCCGCCCCCGTCCTTGCTCCCAAAATATAGAGAGGAAAACCGAAAAGGAAAGGCGCGGGGACCAAAGCGGGCTCGGGGTGCTATCTGCGGGCCTCCCCGCTGCCTCTAAAGAGCCTCTTTGCTTTTCATTTTGGAATCCTTCTTCCACTTCATCCTGCGGTTCTGGAACCAGATCTTGATCTGTCTCTCGTTGAGACACAAGTTGTTGGCGATCTCTATGCGCCTGCGGCGAGTGAGGTAGCGGTTAAAGTGGAATTCTTTTTCCAGTTCCAGAGTCTGGTAGCGCGTGTAACTGGTTCGGGACCGCTTGCCGTCCGTCTCTGGAAATATAAGCGCCCCCCCCCCAAGCCAGGAAGGGGTGAATAGCGTGCAGCGCCCCAGCGCCCCGACCGCGGCCCAGGCCCCCACCCGCCGCCGGAGGGAGAGGAGGCGAGCAGGGCAGGGCAGGCCCAGCGGGCCGCAGGCGGGCCCGGCCCAGCCCAGCCAAGCCCAGTCTAGCCCCGGAGAGGCGCCTCTGCCCAGGCAGAAAACTTTCCGCCGCAGCTTTCACTCAGCAGCCGGAGGGACTGAGGGGGTTGGGGGGAGAGGGAGACCCAGGCTCGGACCGAACAATAAGCACCCTAGAGATCCGAGCACCGGGGACCCCCCTCCCGCCCCTCCCGAGTCGCTGGAATCCTCCGGAGCGGCCAGCGCCGGCTGAGCCGGCTCCACAGGGGAGGGAGGGAGGGAGCCGCGGGGGGATCCCCGCTCTGGAGCCCCGCGCTCCTCACCCTTCAGATCCCTCTATTTTTTTAACTCCCTCCCTCTCCCCCAAAAATTGAATATTGCCTTTTATACACGTTTTGTTCCTATGATCCAATTATGTCGTCGTAAATTTGGGCGCACACAGCCTCTAAGCCTTTTAGTGGACAGTTTTACGAGCCATTGATGCCTGGATCGTAAAATTTATGGCCGCAGGTTTTTTTTCTTTATTTGCCCCGCATGGCCTATAAAACCCAGGCGGACCCGAGCGCGCAAAATGAAGTCCTAAAGTTTACCGTGGCTCATGTGCAGTTTGGTCATCCACGGGTAAATCTGTGGCGGGGCCGGTGGCTGGCTCAGTCCGGCGGGCTGCCCTGTCTGCGCCTGCTCCTCTTTGATCTCCCCACTGCTCTTAGCTCGCTCCTCCAGCGCTGGGCGAGCCGCCTTCTGACTGTACATCCCGGGGTTCAGAGGAGCCGCTTCATCTCTGCCCAGAGCGTGTCCCGGAGCGGCCGCGGCGCTGCAGGCGGGGCGGTCGGGGTGAGCCCGGGGGTTGGCAGCCATGTCTACCCCGTGGAGAGAGTTGGAAGGCGCAGGCGGTGGGAAAGTGATGCTTAAGTCCAATCCACCGTAGCAGTACCTGGATGCCTGCACCTCTGAGGCCGATCCATAGTTCCCACAAGTTTGCATGTTATAGGCAGGGATATTGGGGCTCTGCTTATAGAATGAATTGGCTACGTAGGAGCTCATGGCGGGGAGGGCCCAAAAAAAATTTCTGCACCCTTTTTGATTAAGGGTGATTTGTGACTCTTTGAAGTTGAGGGGTTTTTTGTTCTCCAAAGTGCACAATTTATAGGTGGAGATATCTCTTTCTTTATCCTATGCGCTCTTCCCAAATAAGGGAGCCTTAAATAGAGTCACGTGACTGGAGCGGCCACTCATAAATTTGGCTTGATGACCTCCGGGAGGTTAGTGATGGAAGCCGGCGAAACGCATCTTGATATGTTGGCAAAGCCCAACCAAGGGGAAGAGGGAGTGAGAGAGAAAGAGAGAGAGGGGGGGAGAAAAAAAATGGTTCTTGGAATTGGGGGGTAGCCGGGACAACGAGCCCACAGCGACACCTGGTGCCTACTTTGAGGAATTGCAGCCTAGCTTGTCGCCTTCAGACCGCTGGATTTTCTACCCTGTAGAGTCGCTGGTTGCGGCTGCAACAAACCCTTGAAACGGCCTTTTAAACTGTATTTAATTTTAAGGAAAGATGAGGTCTTGCTTAGGATACAAAAACTAACGGATAGCCCTGTCTCTCCACCCCCAGAACCTTTCAATCTTCAAAAATGGCTGAGGAAAGGAGATTTGGGTAGGGAGGCCCCTGGCCAAGTTGGAGATCCCAAAGGATTTACCTCAGGTTCTCTACACCAAGCATCGAGGCCCTGCTACTGCTGAGGAGGTGACTGTTAGCATGGGGAAGTGAACCCAGACCCTGGAGAGGTGGACAGGATGCTATGAGGAAGGGGGTCCTGGGTGGACAGAACTAGATAGGGGGGAGGGTCAGGAAGCTGAAAGTACTGGGAACTCTGGGATGAGCCTGGAGGTGAGGATCCTGGGGGAGTTGAGTAAACCTCACCATACTGGGACCCCAGAGTGGCAACTAGGCAATTTTCTGTGTGTGTGTGTGTGTGTGTGTGTGTGTGTGTGTGTAGAACCAGACACAATGGGCTTGGAGGACTGCTCTGCATCCCTGTGTATGACCCTGATGGCAGATATTTGGGATATAAAATAGATGTTAATTGAGGGCATGGAGAAGCAAGATTGAAGCCTCCACAAATATTATATGAGCAAGACAGAGGAAAAGGCCTAATTTGTGCCCTTTTTGGAAAAGGCCTCTGGAACAGGTTTTCAGGGACCTAGATACAGAAGGTCCATAGGAGAGCAATTCCTCAGCTATCTGGAGGCGTGGAAAAGATTGGCTGGGGGTGGGGGATGGAGGAGGTGGGCAGGGCAGACGCCTGGGCAACCTTCACAGCCTGTGGCCAGGGTCTCCGCAGCCATTCGGCCCCTTTCCGAACCCCCTCCCCTAGCCCCAGGTCTTATTCTTCCCTGCCTGCCTCTCCCCAGGAAATCCCCGCCCCTGCCAGGAGAAACCCCCCTCCTGTGCCCCCCCCCCCCGCCGGCGGAGGCACTGGAGGGGGCGCTGGCGGGGATCTGGAAGGTCTGGAAAACTCTGGCGGATTTTTTTCCCTCCGGGAGACCCCCTCACTACCTCACTCCCTAGGTCCACTCAGGTTTCTCTGGCTGGGCTTCAGGAGAGAAGGCTTGAGCAGGGGCAGGGTTAGGGTCTGGCTGCGCTCCTCACCCGCCGAGTTTTAGAGGCCAAGGAGTAAGGAACCAGACTGCGACTGGGGCTGTGAGGAAGAAGGAATTTTGTCCCAGCCCCGTCAGGAGTCCCAGAGCAGGCTCAGTTTCCAGGCTTTCTTTTTCGAGATGTCCTTGAATCGCTCAGTCCCTGCGGAAAGGCTCAAATCCCGCGGTCTTCTCTTTCCCTTCGGCTCTCCGCCTCCGCCACGTTTCGCAACATTCGGCCTGGGCCTGGCGCTGGCTGGGGGCTGCTCCCGCGGCGCCCCCCTCCTTACTCCGGGTAGTGGACGGGGGAGACCCTGGTGCCTGGCCAAGGCTTCTTTTCTGGCCCTTGGGGGCTCGGGGTTCAGAAGCCGAGGACCCCAGGCTACCACAGGCAAGAAGAAAGGCCTCTGTGGGTTTGGAGACCAATTTGAGCGACCTCAGGCTTCCCCTCCCACACCCCCAACGAGATCCTATGCGGCCTTTTTTTGCGGGGTGAGTGTGTTGCTCCGCTGGGAAGCCCAGAGAGCCCTCCCAGGCCCCTTAGCGCGTTCACTAGGAGGACAGGGAGGCCCCGGCTCTGCGCCCGGCTCCCGGGAAAGGCGAGCGCAGGGGTCTTGCAGGCGGCGGGAAGACGCAAGAGCGCTCGGAGCCGGCTCCAACTTTTATCCCAGGCCGGCGCACGAGCGAATTAACAGAAATCCCGATATAAACTTTTAAAAATAATATCAGTTTTATTAAATATTCGAGAACGGATCCAGAGGTCGGATTTATACAGGAGGGTAACACAAGGGGGGGATTTTTAAATTTATATTTTTTTCTCCTACTGGCTAAACAAACGTCATTCACTTTTTTTTCTCTCTTTTTGTAATTTTCCCTCTTTTTTTTTTCCCCTTTTAAGATGGGAGTGGAACACGGACGGTGCTAAACATAAATATAAATACAGAGACCACAAATACAGCTAAAAATATTCACACAGAAACGGTCACAGTTTGTAATATGCCATAATGACCCCCAGGATTTTTTAAATACAATTTGCCTGGGCTGGGCATTTGCTGGGGCAGAGGGGCCGGGTGTGGGGCTGCGGGGAGGCCCTGGGGGTTGCTGTGGGGCCACAACGCGCCCTCCTTGGGCCTCCCGCCCTCCGCGGCTGCCAGGCCGGGCCCTGAGGCCCCGGAGCGGAGGCCCCGGCCCGGGAGCCGGCTCTCTGCGCAGGGGCGGGGGGTGGAGGCGCCGAGGGGGTGGGAGGCCAAGTCCTCATTTGGAGGGAAATCTGTGGAGTCTGAAGCGAGGTTCAGGGACGGAGCCCCCAAGGCCTGGGCAAGGGAAAGGGCCTGCAGACGAGCCGAGAACGAACTAGCGAGGGAGCAAGGAGGAGGAGGCGCGTGGTGAAAGAGAGTTTGTGCGGTGAGGGAGGGGGTCCAGAGTTGACTTTCAGGTCCATATTTGACTCCCTAATTTAGTTTTAGGGAGTCAAAACATATCAATTGTGCCAGTGATAAATATAGAGTGTGTGATTAGGAGGGAATTGGGGGAGTAGCAAGGGAGAAAGAGAGAGAGGGGTGGCAGGGACAGTCCTGGTCACTCTTTCTGCTTCTCCTCTTCTGTCTCTTCCCGCTTTTCCTCTTTTCCGGCCAGGCTGTCGGCCGCGGCCCCTCCGCCGCCCCCTGAGAGCGTGGACGTGAGATTAGATTCTTTTTTCCACTTCATCCGGCGGTTCTGGAACCAGATTTTGATCTGTCGCTCGGTCAGGCAGAGCGCGTTGGCGATCTCGATGCGCCGGCGCCGCGTTAGGTAGCGGTTGAAGTGGAATTCCTTCTCCAGTTCCAGGGTCTGGTACCGCGAGTAGATCTGGCGACCGCGCCTCCGGTCCGCTCCATAGCCGACCCCTAGAGATCCGGGCACAAAACACACTAAAAACAATCAGCGAGGCATCCTCCACAGATGATTTAGCCTAGCAAAGTCCTGACCCTCCCAACTTGGCCAGCAGCTCACGGGCCCCCTCGGACTCCAGCCTTCTCCCTTTTGCCCTGCCCCACCCCCACTGGGGGTACAGCCAGGATCCCAACTTCATTCAGTCCCCCACCATGTGCTGGTAGGTGAGTGTCCCAAAGAATGGTGTGTGGAGGGGGGGGGGGGCAAGAACCAAGCAGAAAGCTGTAAGTGTAAAAACTGGTTTTTGAAAAATCCCAAACACTGGGGATGAGGGCCCTATTTCTCAACAACTGGGCTCCCCCACCTCCCCCAAGCACCCTAGCTCCTTGAAAACTTCTCCCCACTTCTCTGCCCGCTACTCTCCCCCCTCCCTTTTCCTCAGCCTGACTCGACTTTGGGGGGCTCCCCCACCTCCTACCCCCTCCCCTCATACCCTGCCCTGTTCCTGCCCCCTCAGCTTGCCTTGGAGCCCTCCAACCCGTCAGGGGCCGAGGGGGCCAGGCCCCTGCGAGCAAGCGGGAGGCGAGCAGAGGGGGCAGAAGAGGGGGCCCTGTCTCGGCGTCGGCGAGGAGACGAGCGTGATTGTTTTTATGGGGCCATAAAAAACTCTCTCCGCCCGTTCTTCTAGGGAAGCCGGTCATAAAGCCAGTTCAGTTTATTTAATTTATATCTCGGAGCTGTAAAACTCACCACTGTGCGAATTCATTCGCTGCATCCAGGGGTAAATCTGGATACTGGCTTTCTGGTCCTGGGGCGCAGTCCTGCCCTGCTCAGAACTAAAATCCTGAGCGATTGAGGTCTGTGTGTTATGTCCTAAGGTGTTTTGTCTGCAGTTTGAGAGCATGTCTTTCTCCTGGTAAAAGGAATTAGATCCATAGTCATACGGCCCCCGGCTGGAACTGAACACGACATTCTCCTGTGGCGAATAAAAGGGAGTCGAGTAGATCCGGTTCTGGGCAACGGCTGCTCCATAGGTCGAGAAATGCCTCACTGGATCATAGGCGGTGGAATTGAGGGCGACGTTGGGGAGGACGTCCTGGCCCCCGGCGAGGTGGCAGGATAAGGAAGGGTTAGTGAAGTAGGAATTCATCCCTTTGCCTTTACCTGGTCGGGCTATGATTTCTTTAATATTTATTTCTGTCTCCAGTTTGTACTCGGAACTAGATGGTTATAGGGACGGCTCCAATCCAGGACAGACAAAATGACAAAGTCAGCTGACCCTCTTCCAGCCAATCGCAAGCCAGATGTCAAGAAGGGGGAAAAAAATCGCTTCTGCTTCTGTTGATTCCCTAGTTGAGACTAAGTGTGTGCTTTGAAAGTAAGACTTGGATTTCTTTTAAAAATATATATGTTAGGGAACTGATTTGGAGGTGAAGAAGGGTGAATTGGCATTAGCAGGGCCTTGAGGCCCAGGGAAGAAGAGCTGCCCTGCTAGGAAATCTCTCAGCCCCAGCTAACTTTGTTGTGCTGTGCAGAGACAGGTCTGGAGAAATCCCTCTATTTTCAATCTGATTTCATCTTTTATATCTCCCCCCTTCTAAAATTACTTCCTGATTTCTTTATGGGATGAGCTTCCCCACCCCCACTGCCCAGCTCAGGGGGGAATCCCCAGAAAGCCTACAGGAAATCCTAGTTTGACCCTCCATGGACTGAGTCCTCATCACTAAACCAATATTTTTTTCCCTGATAATTAAAAAAAATCAAAAGTAGGAAGAAACTGCATAAAACATAGTGCTCAGAGGAAGGAAAGTGTGGCTGAGAGTCTTAGGTGGAAGGGGGATATAGGGAGCAAGGAGGTCTAAAGGGGTAAGTATGAGACTTCAGGACACGGTGGCAGAGCTGAAGTGAACGGGGCCATGCATGGGCTTCCTCTTCCTCTCAGCCCCCTTCTGCCTCTCAGAACACCCTTTTGGGGGGGAAATCCTGCAGCATTTTTCCCTAAAAGGGAAAATATAAAAATACAACAGAAAAAAGAAAGAAGGAAGTAAAAGGTGGGAGAGAGAGAGAAAAAAGAAGAAAGAAAGGAAGAAGAAAGAACTCTGAGAGTCTTTCTAGACACATCAACTCCTGTTTATGTTGGTGAGAATTTATGATTTGGAGCCAGCGAGGGCCAGTGGGGTAATTCACATAGGTTCCAGGCAAAAAGAGAAGGCTGGTGGAGCTCTGAAGGACAGTTAGCGTCTAGCAGGCTCAAGCCCCTGCACAAGTCAGAAGCCCTGCCCTGCCAAAGGAGGCATCCCTGGACCTGAGCTCTGAGGCTTGGGATATTCCAGCAAAGGTCTTCTGGGGAGCTCTCACTCAAGGACAAGCCACACCTGGCTGAGCGGGGCCTCCCAGCAACCCCTACCCCTATTTTCTCTCCACCTTGAGGCTGAGAAAAAGGAAGAGAAGATTAGGAAAAGGCAGCTGAGTTCCAGGCTTCTGAGGGAGCTGCAGTGGGTGAAGTGAAACAGCGGAAGGTGTGCAGATGGGGTTTTTCTCCTGATTAATCCAAACTTAATTTGATATCGTGATATAGGCTGAAAATGCTTTGAGCTGACAAAGAGGGGGCAGTGGGGCTAGCGAAGGGAGCAGTGGAAGCTCATATTTTTTCTTCACCAATTTTGGGGGGGGCTAGCTATAACAAGAACCCGGATGTCGCCGGATTTTATGATCTTTTCCTTCTGTGTAACAAAGCGGAGTAATCAATGGGTAGCAATAAAGCCATAAACGGGACTACGCTGGGAAAAAACTCGTTTATTCATCTTCTGTAACGTTAAGGTTTCCCTGGAGTGTCGCTAGGGGGGAAAAATAAAGTTTCGAACCCAAAAGCAGACAGTGTGTAGGAGCTGGTGGAGACAACATGTTAGCTAATACATGAGCTTCTTTGGGGGATTGAAGAGTCTTCCTGCCGGGCAATTTGTGTTGGTTTTTAAAAATACAGCCCCACTCCTTCAGAAAGGAGGGAAATTTGTTGGTATTTAAAAGGGTGGGAGAAAGACCCCTATCACTATAAAGGTTCCCCCTCTTGGACCATACTTTCTTCTGCTCAAGGAGATAAAAGTGAAAGGGTAGAGGAGGGTTCCAAATTAAGAAAGAAATCTGGGGATGAGCTGTCTGGTTTGGGGTAACATGGCAGGTACCTAAACACAGACACCAGCGTGACTTGCTTTTTGCTCTAGAATCCAGCTGTCCTCCAATTCATGGCATGCCTGGACAGAGGTTTTCAACAGCTGGCTGGGGCTCCAGGCCCCCTGGAGGGCAAGAGGTAGATCGGGAAAGAACTGGGGGTTGGGGGGAGACCCAGGGGGCTGAGCTAAGAAACAAGTCAGCGCACCCCTGGACACAAGCAGCCGCTCTCAGAGTTCCCAGCCTCATTTCTGCCCTAAGGGTAGCAGTGTAACACATAGAACAGGCCGGAAGAGAGAGTAAATTCCCTCCACCCCCCCCCATTTCAGAGAGATTGCTAGAGGGATAAATCATGTCAGTGATATTTCCTTCAAGATATTAAATTGTTGCAATGTACAACAAATTGAATGATGGAAGATAGGATGTCTTAATGAGGTTTCACTTTCAATGAGTGTTGATTTTCTATGTATTTTTAAATCTCTTTTATGGGAGGTGGGGGAAGGAAGGACCTTGGGAGAAAGAAGGGGTTTCTGGGGAAGCATGTGCTGCAGCCCCCCAGCAAGGATGCCTGGGTTTTAGCCCCTCCTAAACAAAGTCTGGAGGGGAAAGGGGCCCCAAAGTTGGGGATAGTCTCCTTTGGGGCCTGAAAGTAGTGGGCGCGGGGGTGGGCGACCTGAGGAGCAGAATGTAAGTCTCAGCCCCGGAAAGTTAAGTGTTTTATTACGTCCCTAAACAGAGGGCAGAGACTAAAAGGTCTCGCCGATTTATAATGAACAGAAACCAGCTGCTGGGGGAAAAAGGCAGAAATGCTGGAAGGGGGAGAAAAGGGGAAGCAGAAATACAAATAAATTCCCCCACTGCTTAAAGATTTTTGGCAAAATTAATTTCCAACATACTCTCCCCCATCACCTTCTATTCCTGAAAAAAGAAGCCACCTTCTTTCAGTCAGATCTTTAATTATGCAGCTGAAATTCATGGATTCGCTCCAAGGGGGGAGAGCAGGTCAGATGAGCTCGATCTTCCCTCCACTGGATTATATTTTTCTCTTCTCATTTTATGTTAATTTTATTTTTTGGGTGAAACAACGAATGTCAATGGGGGGATAGATGGGACTTGGGTTTTTCTAAATATATTTATATTTTCCTGTTAAATTTGTCTGAAAACAATTATGGAAACTCATCAGCAGAAGCAAGAACAGATGTTTTATTAAAACTGCAGTTGAGCTCTGTAAATATGCACAAGTACTGGGAAGGGGGGGACTTGTTCTTTGTTTCTATAAAACAAGCCTAGAGCAGTCAGAGAACACCCCCATCAGGCCCGCAGGTCTCCGAGTTGCTCTGCCCCTTGGGCCTCCGGAATCAGGCATTCCGAGGGGGTTTGGCGGCAAGAGCAGATTTTCGCTTTCGGAGCTGTAATTAGGGGATTCGAAAAGAGAATTCAAAAAAACACAGAAAAGGAATAAAGGGGGAAAGTTGTTTCTTGCTGCTCCAGTCCCCCTATGTCCCCAGTCCAAAACACATGCTTCTCATGAGCGCTAATTATAGGAGAGGAACTTAACTGCAGACGCCATGGGCCTGCATGGGGGGCAGTCCCTGGCCAGGAGTCCCCAAGGCTAAGGGGTGCTTAGGAGGCTGGGCACTTGAAGGTTTCTCAGAATGAGTCAAGCGCGCTTGCCCCAGCCTTAACCTGCTCCAGGCCAGGGGCTGGGAGCCTGTGCAGCTCTCATTTGGGGAGAGGGTGGGTGTGACTGGACTCTGGCTGGGAAGGGGTTTCTGGGCAGGCCTCCTCTTGCCTTTGCTTTCCACTTTGCTCTAGGAAATATATTAATTGCTTGGGGAAGGGTATCTGAAGTGAGAGGGCTGAGATCTGGAATATTTATTGGGGGACAATATTTTCTAGGAGTCCTAGCTAGTTTGTGTTCTGCCAATCTTCTTTCTTTTCCTAGATTCCCCCAACTCTGTGCAGACATCTGTGACCCACCCAGCCTTGCACACAGATACACACTCCATTTCTGGCTGCCGGCGCCACCAACCACAGCTCGGCGCCTCCGGAGGCTGCTCAAGGACCTGGACACGGGAGCCGCAGGACTCAGCGCTCGGCCTGGGCGCTTGGCTGCCCGGCAGCCACTGCAGCTGCCCCACTCACCCCTGCCAATTCTTGATTTCAAGAGCAGGGGGAGAGCGGTGGCCCCACCAGCCCCTTTTGTGCCACTGGGCAAAGGCTGAAATCCCTCTTGCAGTTTCAATAATTGTTCAGCTCACCTTACAATCCCACTGTTTGGTTAAGGTTTTGCTGTTCTAGGGCGACTGCTCAGTTGGCCCAACTGGCTTCTGATTAGAATTTTTTAACTTAAAAATTAAAAAATAAATCCTACTCCAAATGCCCAGTGTTTTGTGTAGGAGTTCCTTTGATCTCCACAGAATCCAGAGTCAAAGGATTGCAAAGAGAGTCTCCAAGTCCGCCAGAGAACCTGAATGCGGGGAACTGGGTCTGCCTGGGAACACCAAAGCATGGCTCACCCAAGGAGCCTCCAGTTTCTTATAGATACGGTGGGGGAAGTTGTCTGAGCACATACCTCCCCATACACATTGCATTCCAAAACAGAATGTTCCTCCTCCTTTCAAAGTTCAGGCATGGAGACACTTGGAGAAAGGTGAAATTTGACACATTCAACCCGGAAATGGATCCCATTTGGGGGTGCTTATATTCTGGGGATAGGGCCCAGGCTGGCCAGCTGAATGGGGTTGGGGCTCAGCAGGGAGGGGGGGAAGGAGGACGAGGCCAGATGGGGCATGTCAAGCGCCTGAGAACTGCCCCCAAATACCCAAACACCTCTGAGGCCTGGGCTGGCAAATTCTCTCTTTAGCTAAGAGGTTGAGAGGCTACCCAAGCTGTTTTTGCTTTATTTGCAATTAAACAGAGAAGAAAGGTGCATGGTGAGGCTCTGCTCACTCCCCTCATATCTTCTCTCCTCCCTCTCTCTTTCCAGACTTCTGCCTGACCTTTCTACAGTTGATGCTATTACCACCAGCAGACACAAACTCCCACAATGGCATTTGATTAGCTTCTCAATTCACTTCACTAACTGAAGGTTAAAAAGTAAAATAGATCCCAAGCATTTCTGTCCCACCATCCCACTCAGCCCTGAGATCCCTTGGGCTCATCTCTGGAAGAAATCATTTCTGGCTTTTGGAGACCGGGCCCCTAAGCATCCCACCTCTGTCCCAAACAGCTGAATATCAGCTGAGGAGAGGCCATGCAAGAGAGCCTTTGGACAGAGTATCTCATCCCCACTGGAAATGGGGAGGGAAACTCAGATGCCGAGTGACATTTCAGGGAGGAAAAGCAAGTGGCCCTGGTTGATCCAGGAGGAAAAAACTGAAAATCTAAAATATTTAGAATATTTTTGGCCCCCCAAAATGGGGCCAAAGGACCCCCAGCTTCCTGGCTTTTCTTTTACCCCTCCACACTAAGCACTGCTTGGCCCTACTCTGGAGGTTTAAGAGAATTTTAAAATTCAAGAGCAGGGCATTTATGACGTCACAGAGAATTGTCATGAGGGAATTGTAAATGTCATATTAAGTCATATACAGTAGGAGTTTGGGGTGGGGGTGCCCTGCCTCTCCTTACACTTTTTCCTTTCCCCATTTCTTCCCCTAGCCTACGTTCTCCCCCTTGAAAATAAAATGTTATTATGTTCTGGAAATAATAAGCCAACAATGAAACACCATCTTCATTTCCCTATAAATAATTTCGTCCTTTATTGTTTGCGGATCTGAGAGAACCATTTAATCTGCACTGGCGAAAAGAGAGAGAGACGGGGAGGGAGGAATTAATTTCAGAAACAAGAATATTACTTACTTCGATGATACTCTTTTAGATTTGATAGCCAGGAGCAAAATTAGAGGCGAACAGCGGCCTCTTCGATTCTACACCTGGCGGGATTGGAGATTTATAGGATCTTTAGCGAAGGGGCAATTTAATTTTGTAGGATTTGCTTAAATTCACTGCTATTTTGGGGGGCTGAGGAGAAGGGAGGGCGAGGGGAGAACGACATGCTTTATCTAGTTTTATGAATCTGCCAACATTACTCTGATTTAAAACCCAACAACCTGTGTCTCAGGGAAAACTCCTGCAGAAAGGAATGGAGGAGTAGGGTGAGGGGGACTCAGCTTTCTCAATGACTGTGGCCCCCTTAAGCAAGCAGTTGCCAGGGGGGAAGGAAGAAAAGACCAAGGCAAGGGGAGGGCAGCTCTAAGTCTCTCTACCACCCGGACACCCGGAGGTTTATGGTGTCCCCATAATTCCCCCAACCCCATAAACAGCTGCCCTATTTTAGGACAATTTCTGCTTCCTCCCCTGGGAAAAGGAGAGTGAAGGAGGAGGTAATGGCGGGAGCAGGGTGCCGGAAAGGGGAGGGAGCACAGGAGAGCGCCGCACTTTGTTCTCCTGGGTGAGTTTGCTGGTTTGGCGGGTTTCTGACGCAGGGTGGCAGCAGACAAAACAAGTAAACAACTCACAGACACAATAAACAGGGGCGGCCGCAGCCGCCGTGGCAGAGGCCGTGGGCTGGGTGAGGAGCACAATTTGGGGGTAATGTCACCCCAGCACCCGGGCGTGGCCCAGGTCCAAAAGCCCAAGGATGCCCCCAGTGCCCGAGGGAAAAGCTGGAAGAAAGCTGCACGTCCCGGCACCCGCAGCGTGTCTGGACAGGAAAGTCTTGGGAGGAACCTGATTGCCTAAGGAGTTGAAGAAAACCCCAGTAGCTTTCTTTCAGGAGCGGTTCAAGGATATGTACACTCTCCCCTGCTCTGGCTTTCCGTGGCCCCGGATGGGAGAAAGACTAGGAAGGGAGGCTGGGAATTCCCAGCCCCGGCTCACATTCAGGGTTCTAGGCCCACAGGCAGCTAGACCCAGACTCTTCTCCAGTCCTGCCTGTCAGCTTTCTCCCCAGCTTCTTGGGTAGCAGAGAGAATTAAAACAAAGTCATACCAGTAACCAGATCTGGGTGGTTGGCGAGCCTAGAGAGGCCCTAATCGGCCCCACAGAGGACGACGCAGGCAAAGCTGGGCTTCGTGGTAAGCAGGGCCCGGAGTCGGGGATAGATATTCACTGCACACCCCTACCCATTTTGTCTCGCCTTCTCCACCAGCCTCTTCAAACAGCTGCCTCAGACCACGGCCCAGAAGCCACCTTATTAACCACTCAGATCTCCTTCACTGTCCCAGCAAGGCGGCAAGCACCAGGCCTCGCCAACTGCTCAGAACTGCCCAAAGGTCCACCTTACCCACAAAAAGAGTCTCCCACAAAACTCACTTTCAACACCACAGTGTTCCCCTGGTAAACAGCCTCGGAGCTGGGGAAGTCTAGGGGGGAGGTGTGGAGAGAAAGCAGAAGGGATTCAATATTTCCCCAGCCCAGCTGGCTGAACAGTAAAGGCAATAAGATCTTGAGAAAGACTGTGGCATCAGTCGGTTCCTGGAACCCGCGTAGTCCGATTTCAGCACGCACACGTTTGCAGGAGAGCATGCACAGAGGGCCTTCTTGGTGCACCGAGTGCCTCCTTGAGCCCAATTCCATCTAACAAAATTTTGCATGCACATAAAACGGTGTTTGAGCGAGTACAAGCATGGTAATATACACTTAACCACCGAGGAAATCCGAGTCTGTATATATTCATGCATAGGTCGGAGTCTGTACATTTGAGCCCATATATAATAAGTGTATAAAGCTACCAAGCCTGGTTTTGGAACACAACAGCCAACCCAACAAGGCCGCCTTCTCCAAACAAGGGCGCATTCTTCGTAGGGATCACAACTGTCAGACCAGGGAGAGAAAGGGCTTGCTCTGCCCATTTTCTCCTTAGCTAGGAACTGGCGCGCGGAATACAGTCCGTGGCAGGACTGACAAAGCCTGTAAGGGGCAGGGCCGAGGTGCTCAAAGAGTGGACTCAGAGGGGAACCCTGGGGGCCCTGCGCTCCGGGGAGAGTTGCCAGAACCCCACGGACACATTTGGTGCATCTGCCCAGATTTAGCCCTGGGCTGCAGAGTCCCAAGGCCAGATTCTATTCTCAGCTGCCCTGGCTATTATTAGATACACACGCCAGGGCTATCCTGCACTGAGGACCACGTTTACGGAGACACTGGCCTACAAGGAGGCTGAGGGTTGCCCCTGGTGGCCCCTCTTGTGCTTCTAATTGAGCACCAGAGTGGGAGAGGAAGAAGGGAGTGAAAATCGAAAGTAAGGAAGGAAGGAAAGGGCTGGTGTTTGGGGCTGGGTGTATCCCCTGGCCAGGCTAGAAAACTGGAAAACCAGGATCAGTCACTCCTGCTGTACTTTCTCTGCATCCCTCTGTCTCATGAGGAGGATCTAAGGGGTGAAGGACGTGGGGGCCTGCAGGACCCTCGCCAGGAAGGGACAGAAAATCAATTGATAAAAATATTATATAAGAACACCTCAGGATGGTGCCGTTATCCGGTCACTCATGAAGAGAGCACCCTGAAATCTCGCCTGCTGCGTATCTGTTTAGATCCCTGGAGGCCGAGATAAATACTGGAGCTTTCCCCAGGCCCACCCCTCCGAAGGGAGGGGGCACCCTCTAATATTCCAGGTGAATACCCACTGTCCTGAGTGGCCTTCTCTGGAAACTCTTCCGGGGGAGGACGAACAAAGGAGACTTGTCCCCCCACCCCCAACCAAGTCAGTGCGGCCATCTGCAGGGCTGGCGGCGGGGGAGGGGGGCGGTGGCAGACAAAGGGGGGGGGCGCAGACAAAATACAGGCGAAAGAGAAATAGAGACCTCACCGGTCGGCGGTTCCCACAAAACGCCAGGAGAAAGGCTCCCATTTTCAGGCCTCCGGGGGCCCCTCCACTGGCCCACTGCACTCCCCTTGCCTTGCTCAGGTCGTACAGACTCGAGGTCTTGGCGGCAGCCGCGTGGCTACCCACCCGGGGCGTCAGACCCTGGGCCGCGCTGGAGCTGCGGGAGAGCGCGCGGCAGCCTGAGCAGGCGGCGGGCTGGGCCCATTTGGGGAGAGCCAAGCGCTTTTCTCGATCGTAAACAAGGAACGCGAAATTAGCCCCTCGGCAGACGCCTCTGCCGACACACAAGTCCTATGGGGGGGGGGGAGTGGAAGAGGGAGAGAAAATGCCATTTCTTCCCCCGGGAGAATACCTCAGAGGCCTTTATGTCGGATATGAAACGGGAATTTTGGGGGGGCAGGAGAGGAAGGGAAGGGGATTGTGGGGGAGGGGAGAGAAGATTCACCATCAACTCGGACCCAATGGGGTTTGATTTGAACGCAGTCGAATTACGTTTTTGAGAATTTGATAAAAACAGGTTCTCCCTCCCAACCCTCCAACCCCGACCCCCAGGCGACGGGTCAGGGTTTAAACAGGAAATCGAGGAGCGTTCCCCTCCCCCACTCGGGCTTGGCGGAGAAGCCTAGTCGCGCCTCCAGAGAAGACTGGAGGTGGGGGGCAGCTCTTTGCTCGGATTGAAGGTGAGTCTGGCCCCCAGACTCTCAGACCTCTCCAGGAATATGCTCTATCCTCCCCCAGCTCTGGGGTGTGTCTGCCTGGGTGTGTAAGCGCTTGCGTGTGCATCGCCCTTTACAAACAGAAGCTCACACATATAGGGGCCGCCTCGGACCCAGGCCAGGGAGCAGGGCGGGGTCATATATCAAACTGCAACACATTCAGGGCCACGTACATTTGGAAGAAATTAAGCCACTGTGTTATGAAACCATATGTGTCGGGTTAAGACCATACAACACGCCATTAGCACCAATTATTAGGAAGATCCCGAACGCCCAGGACCCTCCGGGCCGCCTGATTCTGACGTCCCTACCCTAGGAGCCAGCCGCGCCTTGAGTCCTCACTGCCTCCACTCACCCAAGAGGCCCCGCCAGCGAGGCCTGGGCCTCTCTCCAGCCAGCCTGGGGCCTCCCCAATTCCCACCTCCGCCTCAGACAAGGCAGATCCTAGCTCAGAGCGGCCAGGCGAGGCGGGTGAAGCAGCCCAATGGGTATCCCGGGTACAGTGGCCGCGGCTGGGGGTGAAGGACTCTGGGCCGGTGAGAGAAGGCAGATTTGCCCCTTTTCTGCAAGCACAAGATGGCTTTTGAGTACCTCGTCCCCCACCCCCACTCATCCACCCGCAGTGCTGGGCACCTCCCATCTTTCCGTCCGCTCGAGTGGGGGCGGGAGCTGGGGGTGGGCAAACGCACTCTCCTCTGCTGACGCGCACCAGCCAACAGCCTCCCCCCTAATTGCCAATTAACAGGCCCCACCGCCCTCGTAGCTGCGCTCTCTTCCTGCTCCGCCGCCCGGCTCTGGGCCCGCACTGCGCATGTGTGAGCTCTCGCGGAGGCGCTCTCTGGGAGGGAGGGGGCTGCGGGCAAGGAGGGGGCTCTGGAAAGTTTGTTTGGGGGTTGGGGGGCTGACTTTGCTCAGGGGGCAATAGTAACAGTCTACAGTTTTGTCTCCTGCCCTGGAGTTTGAGCTTCCCGGCCCCCTCCGTCCCAGTCCCATTAGCCAAGAGGCCACAGATCTCTTAATAGGTAAGGACAGGATGGGCATCAGGCAGCGCGTCAGCGCACTAGACCCCGGCCTTGAGCCCCACAGGCGCAGTCCTTTTGCCCCCCGACCCCCAACTTCGGCGCACAGTGACATCAGGACAACACTCTTCCCACACTACCGTATTACAGCTTAACCCAATCCTCCCCCCCCCGCCCACTTTTTCTCCCCCTAATTGCCCGCATGCCCACCCTCTCGCCAGCCCCCCTCTCCTCTCTAACCAAGACAAGCCGCTGCTGTCCTTATCTTGAAACCGCCACCCAGCTACGGACCATTAGTTACATATTTGAACCAATAAGGAAACACTTACCGGGCGCTGCTGTCACTCTCCCTCTCCCTCTCTCTCTCTGCCTCTCTCTCTCTCCCACTCTCTCTTTCTCGTCTTCCCTTATTCTGTGCCGCTGCCGAGCCTGTCTCAGCTTCACACACACATATACACTTTATATAAATTTAAAAATAAAAAAGAATAATCCCAATGATCAAAAAGCCAAATAAAATTAAGGAGAGTTGCAAGAAAGGGGCAGGAGGGAGAGGCTGGGAGAGGGGAGGGGCGGAGGCATCTGCAGCTCCCTATCTCAACTCCTGCTCCCGCATTCCTCCTGCCCCTTGGGGGGCTAGAGGATCGGGAAGGGAGAGAGGGGTGCCCTCAACTCCTGCCCCTTCCCCCACATCCCCCCTCCCCAGGTGCCCCCAGCTTCTGGCAACTCCACCTGGGAGGAAAAAAATTAAATGGGGGGAGAAAATAATTATTAATCAGATTAATAAAAAAAAAAATACTGGTAATGAAGGGAGCGCCCAGCGCAGGTTTCCCTGGCAATGGTTAGGCTCTTACAGGGAGGACTGTTCTGCGGAGCGCTCCGAACGGACAAACCACAATAAAAAGTTCACGTTCATGGATGGAATCCACATGACTTCTTGTGGCCAATCCAACTTGTGAGTCGATCGTAAACTTTTATTACTCAGCTGTAAATTTTCTGCAAACAACCGGGAATGCGATGCATTTGTGTAGCGTGTGCAAATGGGCGCCGCGGTCGCCATGTTTACCCAATTCTCTCGGAGAGGGAGCATCCCCCGACCCCCACCCCACCCTCACCCACCGCCCACTCCCAACGGGCCAGGCTGCTCCAAGCTAGCTCAGAAAGGGCAAACGGGGGACGCAAGAGGAGGAAAGGAAGGATTTTGGCCCCGAGTCGGCCCCCTCCCTCTGCCATACCGAATTTTAAATATTTTTCTTAATAAATGGGGTATTAAGATTGAATCTGGGGGAAGCGAGGCTTTGCAAAGGTTTGTGGCACTGGTTGGTGCAGTGACGGCTGGAGGGGTGAAGGGACTGAAAAAGGATGCTCTCCCTACTCCCACCTTTTTTTCTAGGAAAAGAACCACATCTTTCCCAGTGGGGAGCCCTGGCAGCCCCCCACTCAGCCCTAGACAGGAACAGGAGGGACACGCTGCTGGAAGCCTCATAACCAAGCCAGACCTGGCCCCGGTCTGAAGAACTGAAAACGCTTAGACCCCTACTGAGTAACCCTGCAGAGGCAGCAGGAGCAGAGTTGGGGGCAGCCTCCAGAACCCCCAAAGTACCCATCATCCTCAGGCTCCTTTCTCAGAGAAAATTACAATTATCCTTCTCCAAGACCATCCCTAGTGTCAAGTCTCCTCAATTCCTAGGTTTAGATGGCAGATAACTCCCAATTTTTTTTTCGAATTAAAAATAAAATGAAGGCCCAAGATCTTGGTTCCTACTCCCCCCACCCCTTTGGATGCGAGGCAGTTTGAAGCCTTTTCTATCTTGTCAGGTGACCCACACCTACCTGTCTTTTTCAGAAAAATTCTGGCCTCCCGGGCAGCTGGGAAACACCTTGGAGGCCCTCCCCACAAAAAGAAATTTACCATACCTTCCCCAAATTCCACCTTCTATAGCAAACTCTGAGCACCTGAGGTGTCCCCCACCTTTCTCTAGACCCCTAACTTTGGCGATGAATCCAATGTGGGGGAGACCAGAATAAATTCCCCCATAGAGACTATTTGCCAACCAGTCACAGCCCAGCCTAGTCACAGCCCAACACTCCCCATTAGCTGAAGATTCGAAAGCCCAAAGCACTCCCCTTGATCCCGCACGGAGCTGGCCTGCGTGGGGACATCCTGGCTGGGTGCCCCACCCCAAGCCATAGGGGGTCCCTCATTCCCTCCCCAAACTTCCTCCTTCAGTAAGCGAAGCAGTTTCCTCAGCCGGATGCAGAGACCTAGTTTCTTTTACAAACCCACCCATAAATTTTATAACAGGTAGTTAAAAATTACGACAAGGAAGCTCTGGCCCAGCTTTTCACAATGGGCTGCTGGGAGAATGGGACGGCACTGCGGGCTGCTCACCGGAAATTTTACTTCTGGTCTGTGGCACAACCTGTCCTGAGTTCGGTGTAATTGGGATGAGGTAACTTTCTGGAGCCGGCAGGCAGCCGGTGGGAGATCTCACTTGAGGAAGATGAGGCTGGGGGGGGGGGAGCCAATCTACTCTCCCATCCTAGGGTCCCCCCCAAAGCCCTTTAGACGACTCACTACCTCCCTCACCCACAGGTCCTCTGCAGGCCCGCACCTCCCTTGGCCTCTGCGATGAAGTGGGGAGGGAGATAGAAATGCCGAAATTAAAAAAAAAAAAAACACAAAGAAACGAATTTGCCCCCCAACTTAATAGCTACATTATCCCATCTCTACGGTTGAGATTAGAATAATAAATTCAAGGCGAAATGAGCGAGATGCTTCAACTCAGCATTTTGAAAGATACTATTTTTCACAAATCACAAATAGCTTTCGGAAGCCACTTTGATTGGCTAATAAAAAAGTAAAGAATGGGAGAAAGTCCTATCTGCTGCCGCCGAATGGTCCCCATTCCGGTAATGGGACGGCGGGAGCATTTGGGAGGACGCGTTTCTAAAGAGAGCGCATCCCGTTCGCAATTAAGTTCCCCCATAAAACGGGTTTTACCTCCTTTTCTCTCCAAACGAGAAAAAAAGAGTCGGTGGGCAGAGGGGTGGGGGAGCGGGTGCTGCAAGAAGGGGCGGCTGGAGCTGTCTTGGTCTGGCCCACCCGAGGCTTTGCATCTCAAGCGATGCCGGGCGCCAGGCGCACCCCGCCCTCCGACGCCCGGCTTGGGGCCACGGGCATTGCTGAGCAGGACCAGGGATGAATGGGGCATTGGGTGTGAGGGAAATTCAGCGAGGTCTTTCGGAGCCACGTAGTGTAGGGTTCAAGCAACTTGGCTAGAGGTCGGCGATGTTTATTAATAGCAATCATAATTCCACGTTAAAAAATGAAACGACCCGCGGCCGGCCCTCGGAGTCTGGAAGGGATGCCGGTGGGAAGGCCTGAGGTCTGAGCGAAATGCTCTCTTTTCGGGCCTCCCCAGCGGCGGGTAGCAAGTGCCTCCCGCAGCAAACAGAGTTACCTGGCTGGCTCAGCGGCTCACAACAGGGACCCCAGTTATCTAAAGATTTCCCCCAGAGCTGTTCAAAGCTGTTCCCGATTGCCTGCAGCCTGTGCTTCCAATAGCCAGCCTCTCTCTCAGGCCGCAGGAGTCCCTTATCAAGGATGCCTGACCCAATCCTGTATTCACCACCACTTTGCGTGGGAGCCAGGGACCCAGATGCGGGTAAAATTACACAAAATAAGAGTCAGCCTGGGCCTAAGATTGTGAAAATCATTGACCAGGGGGAGAGAGAGAGAGAGAGAAAGAGAACTGGCCTCAAAAATATTTCAGTCTTTGGGGGATCTGGTTTTAAGGACCTTCAGAAGATCCCATCTCCTTCCCTTTCCCCTTCTCCTGACTGAGCCAGATGACTTGTATCTCTGGAATTTGGTATTATTTGACCAGAATTTTACAGGCATGAACAGATTGCTCTGCCTAGGATGTCCAGGGAGGAGTAAGACACCCCCTTGCCCCCTGAGTCCCTGAGCCTTCAATCCCTTATTTTGGGGAATGAGGAGTCCAGTGAAGATCCTCTTTACCCTGCTGTGGCTGGGATGGAGGACTGTCCACTCAGCAGGCCCATGTCCTCACCCCCAGGCCAATGGCCCACACCATGAGGGCAGGCGGGCTGCCCAATTGCCAAGGTGAAGCCAGGCCCGCTTGTAACCACCAGAACAGAGGCTAGGTTTGATGCTAACGGCCTGGGTGACAGGGATGGCCCTATGCTGATGGCATCTGAATTTCAGAACATGGATCCAGGCTGCTTGGTGTGCAACTCACTCACCTTCCCCTTCTCCTTTCCTTTCCCCCAGGCTGAAGCTTCCTTAACCCCCACTCCTAGCCATCTTCCCCCCAGCCAAGTCCTCCAGGCTGCACGGGGGGCCTCACATTCTCCCCACTCTGTGCTGGGTGCTGGGTGCCCAGGGTTGACCATGAGGGGCATGTGGAGACCAGAAAGCCCCCCATGGTCTCATCCTCAGTCCCTGGAGGAAAAAGGCCTGGTTGTGGGAGAGGTACGGGGGCAGAGTCTTTTCTGGGCCCAGCCCGAGGCTGAAGAGGAGGAAGGTGAATAACTGGGGAGACTCTTCCTTCCCATTGGGATCCTGGTATTTAGAAACCCATTTAGTTTGGAGCCAAGGTTCTTCCGAGAGCATGCTTAGAGCACACTGCTCTTCTTGCCCCACCTCTGCACCTCCCCCACCTTTCACCTGCCTTCCCTGCCCAGACTGCCCTCTCAATTCCTAGTGAGTTCCCCCACCTCAAACTCAGATCAGTGACGGAGACCTTTTCCACGGGGCTGGGAAAGAAGGATAAGGAGGGAAGGAAGAGTAGAGAATGGAGAGGGGGAGGGGGGCGTTGGAGAAAAAGCAAGTCATTCCAGCTTCAAATATTTTTTCTCCTTTTTTTTTTTTATTATGACTCACGTATACAATACAAAGTACTTGGACCAGGAACAGGGCTGCTGGGACACAAAATCTACATTCATAGCTGGACATAAAGACAAATGACCCAAAATTATTATTATAGATATATTTTAACGTTTTTTTTTTCTTTCGAGCACATTGCATAAACAGAGAATTCAAGACAGAGTTAACTATACATTCAGTGCAATTTAGTTCTACTCTACTGGGGTTAGAAGCACAATAAAAGCGCACAGGACCGGCGGGCTAGGCAGTCTCAGTTGTTGGGTTTTTCTTAGTGAAATAAGCAGCAACAAACGACAACAAAACCGCATTACGAATACTCTCAAAGCAGGATTTCTTTCTATAGGTAGTGATAAAATACGTTGGAGGTTTCTTTCTTTTTTTTTTTAAATTTTCATCTTTTTCTCTTTTTTTCTTGCATATTAGGATTTTTTAAAATTTCTTTTTATTTTTTCAAGATTATTGCAGGTTCCCTTTAGGTAGTATGTTAAAGATTTATTATTATTATTATTATTATTATTATCATTCTTATTATTTTCATGATTATGGTGATTTCTGAGCGCTAATACTAGTGCAGCTCAGAGGAAGCTGGGCCCAACAACAGAAATCAGACAGCGAAGGGGAGGAAGGCATGGGCCCGAGTGACCATGGGATGGCTAGGTAGGATTTTAGCCGGGATTGCAGGCTCCTTATCTACCCCATGGGGGGGGGGGGAGAGACCCGCATCTCCTTCAGGTTTCCATCAGGTTTCTACAGAAAGTCAAGGGGGTCTTTCTAAGTAGGGGAGCCCCAGAGAGGGAGAAGGGATAGTCCTTGCTATCATTTTAAAAATTTCTTTAAACATCTTCCTTCCCTTCCTTCCTTCCTTCACTTTTCTTTCCTTTCTTTTGAAAGGAAGTAAATCTAATACACTAATCCTAGCATAAAAGCAAAGCCAGAAGTCTTCTTCCGCATTTTGAGAGGGCTCCCCTCTAAAATAAATACCAGAGAAGCAGGGAGGTGGGAGTGTGACAAGAAGGGGTGAGCGAGGGGCGAAGAGGCCAGGTCTCAGACCTTAAAATCCAGGCAGGACTCCAAAGGGTAGGGGTAGGGACAAGTGTGTGTGTTGGGGCAAGGACTGAGACAGAGTCCGAACTTTTCGCTGTGTCTCGGTCTCCCCCCCTCCAGCCCCCAAACAAATAAAGATCGGGGGAAGTCCAAAGGTAATAAAACCAGAGCTGCAAGTATCTGACAGGTAGTTAGAGTTGTGAGTGTCATTCTATTCTCTATAAAAGCAAATGACAGTCGTAAACTTCTCAATTTATCCGCTACCATAAAACGAAACTTCAAGGGAGTTGCTAAGGGAGGGGGGGCTTTCTTTTTTGCTTAGTCCTTGTTTTCTTCCTTTTCCTCCTCTTCTTTCTCCTCTTCCTCGTTTCCTTCTTCCTCCACCTTCTCTTCATCTCGGGCTCCGGGCAGTTTATCCTTGTTGTTCTCCTTTTTCCACTTCATCCTTCGGTTCTGGAACCAGATCTTCACTTGTCTCTCAGTCAGTCCCAGGGCATGAGAGACTTCAATCCGGCGCTTTCGTGTCAAATAAGGATTAAAGAGAAACTCCTTTTCTAGTTCCAAGGTCTGATACCGGCTGTAAGTTTGCCTTCCGCTGCGCCGCCCTGGAGCTGGACAGAATAGAACCCCAGTCTGGTTATGTTTGGGTGGGGGCTCGGCTTTCCCCTCACCATTCTTCCTCCCCTAAAGTTCCCCCCTGTGATCTCCCCAGTTCCCCTCCCTCCTGAAGACCAGGCAGGAGCAGGGAGCTGACAAGGGCAAGAAAGTTTGGGGGCTTGCTTTGGTTTGGCTTCACCTTGGGAGGTGGGATGGGGGTGGGGGCAGGGACTGGGGTCTATCGAGAAACTGGGGGATGGCAGGGGCCAGGGGGAGCACTGCAGAGTCCCCCCACCCCCAGGCCTTCAGTCTCAGGAAACTGGCCCTTGCAGCTTTGTTTACAAGTGCAGAGTGGCATTTGGTGAGCAGAGCTGGGGATAGAATCTGTTTCCCAAAAGAAAGGAGAAAGATCTGAGGGTAAAGAAGGGGGCTCTGCTCACTGGCCCCTCCTTGAATCTCTCTGCCTAATGCCTTGCCAGGAAGAAAAATAATTGATCTCCTGGAATGTATCACTGCTTGGCCTGATTGCTAACTGGAGACCAGCAAATAAATCACGGGCCATCCCCGCTGGAACTTGTCGCTTTCTCGCTTCCCCTTTTACTTCGAAATTGGGCTATGAGGGGCCACCCTTGGAGGGGCTCATGGCCTGAGCCACTCTGAAGGTCTCAGGGAAAGCCCACAAACCTTTGACTGGGGGTAGCTCGGGCTTGGGTCCTCTGGACCCCAGAGCCCTCTAATCTGCATGGCCTCTCTCCTTTCCTGCACTCTTTTCTCTTCTCTCTGACTCCCTCTCTTCTCTCCAGCTGAGGGAACTAAAGCAAAGTTGGGGTAGTAGCCTTAAGGCTAGTTCTCTGAGAGGAGGCAGTGGGTACCCCAGAGAGTCAGGACACTTGTCCTTGGGGTCTTGTCACCCTTCTGGTCCAGGTAGGGGAGGGAAACAGGGGTCTCACTTCACCCCAAGACAGCCTGGCCACTGTTCTGGACTGAGGCTTTCTGCCTTTTGGAAAGACTGGTTTGCTCTAAAGGCTGATAACCTCAGGGTCCTTGGGGCCCCTGCCCAGCCATCTCCCCAACTTTGACTTTAGGGATGGCAAGAAGAGAGAGACAGAGAGAGAGAGAGGCAGACAGACAGTGGTAGAGAAAACGATTTTTAACCCTTTGCTCCCAGACACCACCTTCACCCCAGTTCCCCAAATATCCCAGGCGATCCCCGTGCCCCACCCCCAGCTGAACCTCCCAACCTCCAGAAACCCACTCAAGCACGGGGGGTGGGGCCGCAGAGACCCCAAAGCCAGGAGGGAAAGCGAGGGCAGACAAAAAGGAGGCAAGGGAGGGGGGGAAGACCCCGGAGCGCGGGAGACCAAGGGGGAAAGAGAAAAGGCTTCTCACCGTGGGGTCTCATCCATGGAAACATGAGGCTGGGAGACGAGTTTTGATTTAAGTGGCCTTGTCCTTCGCTACTGTTAGTGTTGGCGGAGGATTTACAGTCGGGATATTGCACCACGCTCGCCTCTTGCTGAGCCCCATAAAGGGACTGTCTGGGGAGCGCCTCGTAGCCATAGAATTTGGAGGCGTCTCCGTGGCAGCTCAGCGAGCACGGGTTCTGCTGGTAGCCCGAGTTGGAGATGCCCGAGGTGCCGTGGTGGAAGAAGTCTTGGACGTGGTGCGAGGCGTGCTGGAAGCCGGGCGCCGAGCCGCCGGGCCCGTACACCAGCGCATGGCTCCGGCCCACGCTCTGGGGGAACCGGCAGTCATAATAGGCCGGTTCCAGGGACTCGCCGCCTTTGTATTTGGAGAACAGGGGGTTGACGAAGTAGGAGCTCATGCTGGGCACATGAAAACCCGCCGCCCCCTCCCCTCTGGCTCGCGACTCCCCCGCCCGGTACCCCCGAAAGTCCCCTCCCCCGGGAGCGAACCCCGGGCCGGCCGGCTCCCCGGGGCTGGGCTGGGCAGGTGGGGGGGCGCCTGGGTGCCGGGCCCGGCCGGCTCGGCGCGGCTCCCGGGGCTGGGCGCGGGCGGGCGGCGGCGGCGGGCGCGGGCGGCGGCGGCGGCGGCGGCTCTCTTCACTGTCGGTAGGTAGAGCTCGCGCTCACGCACTTAGCTCTTTCCTTTAACAGCCCAGGCGAATTCCTCAGACTCCCGGCGGTGGCGGCGCTTACACGCGATTCGCGTTCATCAATCCACGACATGAAGACAGGCGAGAGAGAGAGAGAGAGAGAGAGAGAGAGAGAGAGGGAGAGGGAGAGAGAGAGAGAGAGAGAGAGAAGGGGGGATGGCGGGGGGTTGAGGGGTTCAGGGCTGGGGGGACCTGGAGGAAGGGGAGGAGAGGAAGGGGGAGGGAGGGGGGTGTGGTATATGTGTGTGTGGTGGGGGGTGAGCCAGCCCCAGCTAATGGCTGGGGCCAGCTTCTCCAAGGTGCGCATTCCGATTTGAAGGTGCCTCTCCCCCCCTTCCCCTTTCCTTCCTCTCAGACAGAGATACCTGAGCCAGCAGGTCAATCCAGGTTACCTCAACAGGTATAAGACCCTCCCCCTCAGGGGCGTTGAATGCCAGCGTGGGAGAGCAGGTCTCCTAACCCAAAAGATGGGTTCCCCAGGGGGTCTGTAAGCCTGGGACTCAGAAGGGGCAAGCACATCAGTACAGCATATCCCCCAGTACTTCAGGAACCACAACCCTCCATGTGCCCCTCCTCAGGGTGGGAAGCCGCCCCATCTTCCCCTATCCCTAAGAACCTTTTGCCTGGCTGCTTTGGGTAGAGGAGAGGGATGGAGGTAGGGCACACTGCATAGACCCAGGCAGGGCTGCACTGGCCCCTTCAGACACCAGCTCCTGCCTGAAGCTTGGCTGGGGGCTCTGAGAGCAAAGCAGTTTATGGGGACAGAGGGCAGGGCAGCTGGTGGGTCTCTGACTTCTGGATGGGCTGATCCAAGATGTTTCTTCTCAGGAGACTATTTGTATCTGGGTCGGATGGGACCGGAGCAGACCTCTTACTTGTACCCACACACTCTAGCCCTATAGGACATGCCAGCTCGACCTGGAGGGGCCTCCTGGCCTCACTACACCCCTTACTTCCCCAGGCAGGCTGCCCAGGCCAGGATGTGGATGGGAACTGTCAACAGACACTCTTTAAATATTTACCCATAGTTTCTCTAGAGGGTTCCTCCCCCATCCCCAAGACTAGGTAAATTCAAGGTAATTCAATGGATAAAAGAACCTTAGTCCATCTCACACCTTAGTCCCTTCTCACACCATAAGCGTGTACAGCTATGTGGGGCTTAACACAGACAGAGAGAAAAGAGAGAAAGTGAGAGAGCTGTGAATACGTGTGCTGTGTGCATACGAATTAGGAAGAGGAATTAGAAGGATTTTTCCAGCCCTCCCCTTCCACAGTGTGTGAGGTTGGTGCACACAGGGCAACAGTGGAGCACATTCAGGATACACACACACACTGGATATGTCACCTCCCACCCCAAAACGCATCGAACGCACGCTCCCTCAACTATCATGCCTGGAAGCACCCCTGTCACCTCACAGACACTGTTCGCCCAGGCACACAGGGAACCAAAGCCTGACAAATACACGTGCATCTCTAGCTGTTTGCATCAGGAAAAAATTTGCTCCCTATTTTCTTTCCACATCCTGGGGTCTCAGGATTGGATGAGGAAGGAGGCTGTTGGAAAACCAGATCTTTTTCTTCCCCAGCCAGAGCCCAGCTCTGGAGATGGATGAAGGAACAGCAGTGCAGGAAAGGATGGAGTAGAATAACACCAGCCCCCAAGTCCCTCTAATATCTAAATAATTGCTGGGAAAAAATGGCCACTTTCAGCCAAATTCCCAAAGAAGAGTCACTGGTGCCCCAGCCAAAGACACTTTCAGGATCCCTTGAATATGGAGGGACCCACCTCCACCTGAATTAATTACTGCCCAGACTCTGCAGCTTTCAGAACTCTGGCCCTGGAGCAGCAGGAGGGGAGGATCAGAGGAGGGCTGTGCCAGCACCGCAGGTCTCCTTAGGGTCCAGGACAGTTGGGGACATGACAGTGGTCTCCTCCACTGCTAGAGCAAGCTCTAGCCTTGGTTTCAGCCCTGCCTTCTCTGAGCCTCCTCTGCTCAGAGTACCAGGCTGAAGGAGATGGGCTCTGGGTTCCCAGCATCTGGGTCACGGGGGACTGTCATAAATATTTTCCCTTTCCTGCCTGGAAAGAGGAGGCTCGGCAGGCCAGATCTGCTCTGGGGCCTGTGCCTTATCTTTTAGAGGGTGGGGGGATATCTCGACATTTTATGGTCCAGCGAAAACCCTGCCACAGAGCTATTCTTCCAGGCCTTTGTGTCTTGGAATGCGACTGTCCCGAGTGTGCCGCCACCACCGTCTGCTCTGAGAGCCCACCAGTCCCAAAAACCCAAGCTGGACTCGATTTCCCCTTTTGGGGGTCCCTCACCTTTTCTTTCTTTCTTTCTTTCTTTTTCCTCCCTCCCCCCCCCCGATTGTCTTTTTTTCTTTTACACGTATCTGGTTGATTTCGCCCCCGGAGCTTGGAAATAAAGGAACCACAAGCAGCCATCCTCGCTGGGGCGTCTCTGCCCCTCGCCCCGAGGCCTACACCGCCCTCCTAGGTACCACGGATTTATGTTCGTTTGTCCGGGTCATTCTGCCTTTTTGTGTTAATTACGCGCTGCCTGCTTGGTGCTTATCTCTTTCGCAAAGCGATTATTTTCGACGCCCGCCCTCCTGAGCCTCCCGAGCCTGCCGCCAGAGCGAGGGCCCATCTCCCGCCGCCACTCGCGATTTATTTACACCTCGCAGGTGAGAGGATTGATTTGCTCAGAGCCAGCGGGGCCGGTCTGGGCCGGGGCGCGGGGCCTTCTCCCCGCCGCTCCTCCGGGCGGTGCCTCAAATGTCAGTGCGGCCAGGCCAGCCAGGGGCACCGCCGCCGCCTCTAACATTGAGCAACAGCGCCACCTCGCGTCCACTTGCTCCAATGCAGTCCTGCCGGGAAAATGCCAACAGAGCCAGCAGGTCCCAGCCTTGGCCCAAAGGTGGGAAGTGAGAGGAAGGAGTTTACAAATGGGTGCGAGAGCGAGGGGTCCCTGGAAGGGAGTTCCCCCGGGACCGGTGTTCTTTTGTTTTCCAAACTCTCCAAATAACCTTCTCAAAGGTTTCGCACTATTTTCTTCTTTCACCCTCCCTTGCCGCATTAAGAGACCCTGCGCAAAGGACCTGCCGGAATCTCCCCCCTATTCAGGCGCATTTCTGGGCTCGGAACACTTCAGCTCACGCAGATGCACGCTCCGAGGCTCCAGAGACCTCCTGCCCGCGGCGCGCGCCCAAAACTGCTCGATCCTCTTACCCTGCCGCTGGTTCCGCACCGCCTACTCCGCTGCCGCCCGCAGGACTTTGGGGTGGGACGCTGACTTCTCCCTTCTCCCGACTGTTTGCCCCCTGGTTTGTAGCCCAACCCGCCCCCCCCCCTTACGCGCGCTCTCTCCCCACCTCTCCCTCCCAGCCAGTGAGGTCCTGTTCTCCGTGGGCCATAGACAAAACATTCCTATAATCCGATTTCAAAGGAAAGAGTGTCCACCTTATTTAAACCATAAAACAATTAAGCCCAGACGTCTAGCCAGCTCCGCGCTGCTGTTTTGTTCAGCCCCATTCAGAATCCAGCGCAGGGAGACAAACAGCGCCATAAAAGTGGCATTTCGGGGCTGCGGAAATGTACCTATCCGCTGCCTTCCCAAGTGGAACAACCTTTAGGGTTTTGTGATTCTGACAAAGGAGCAGAGGAGAGGTGGGAGGGGAAGATTAGGGCAGGAGAGCGTTTGCTAGCCCCTCTTCCCGCCCCCCCCCCCAAGCTTTCGTTTCTTTCCCTAGATGTATCTTGTGTTGTGGTTTTAATTCACAAATTGTAATAAATTTAAAAAAAAATTGAATCCAATCCTAACCTGCAGGATGAAGGTTGAGCTGGAACTCAACAGTGGGCTGGGCCGGGTGGGCCTGCTCTGGATCCCACGCTCTCGCCAGGGCCCTCGGAGCCCTGAGCCCTGCGGCCCTCCTTCCTGTCCGGAGTAAGGCCGGATCCAGCGGGCTGCAGGAAGCAGGCCGCGCTGACGGACGAGGGGAGGCGACAGGGCCTTGGAGCAGGGGCGGGGTGGAGGCCCGGAAAGGCCGCGGAGCCTGGGCTGAGAAAAGCCCGAGTCTCCGCAGTCAGGACCGGCAGTCAGGACCCAGGGACACGGGTGCCCTGGCCTCCGCCCAGTGCAAAACTGAGGCCAGGGTCCCAGAACAGTGAAATATTTGGCCAAAGGGGGAAGTTTGGATTGAGAAAAGAGGATAAACGACAGGCAAAGCACCCTTCAAAAGGACCAAGAAAACAACTGCTTCTGGAATTAGGGTGGAGGTTTCTTCAGTGGGAAAGAGGGTGCTTCAGCCACTGGGAAAACCAGTGTTTGCGACTTTTGATTGCCCCCCTCAAAATATCATCCAAACAAAATGTTTGTGCCAGGATCCTACCTTCCTCTAGCCCCCGAAATTGGAGTGTTGAATGGAAGGAGGGGGTAGGAGATTCAAATGATGGGGAAGGGGCTGGTCCCTCCAAGGGCCTCACCAATCCTGTAAGGCCAAGCGATGGAGAAAGCTGCAGAAGGACTGGGATCCCCAATGATTTTCTTTTATGGTGGTATTCCCCAAGTACTCAGAACAACACCCTGCACCCTCGCCAGAATGGGCAGCCTGAGATATTAAAGCGCTATATTTCAAGACGTCTGAGTTTAATAGTTTCCAGATTGGGGGATTTCCGAGAAAGGGGGCGCCGGGCCGAGGCATACCCAGCAGCTCGTGTCTGCTTCTGATTAGCACATGAAAACGACCGGTGCTGGGGAAGGCGCTCTGGGGTGCAGTGCAACTGACCAGCCCCAATAGGCTGTTGTACAGGCGGGCCTCTACCCTTGTGCCTGGGGTACCCCCATCATCAGGGAACACTCCGCTCCTGGCTACTCCCTGACCAGCTTCCTCAGGCCTTGGCCACGTCATTCCCCAGAAACACTGCAGCCACTCAGCATAACCCTGTCGCCCCCATACCAA
The DNA here is from genome assembly GCF_030435805.1 of Mustela lutreola. NCBI lineage: Eukaryota > Metazoa > Chordata > Mammalia > Carnivora > Mustelidae > Mustela > Mustela lutreola. The sequence continues at coordinate 61,428,834 of NC_081297.1, forward strand.
CATTCAAACTAAACCACTAGAGACAGAGAGAGAGACTGAGAAGAAAAGAGGACTGGGAGAGGGAGAGAGAGACAGAAGCTGAGAATGAATTGGGAATTTGAAACTAAATCTAATTCTGATTGTATTTGTTTTGCTATCTTTCTTTCCCTTCCTTCCCATTCTTTCTTCCCTCTCTACTTCCTCTTTCTCCTTCCTTCTCTCCCTCTCTCCCTTCCTCTTCTCGCCCCCTTCTTTTACTCTCAACGCAATCCCCAGTGCCTATTCTGCTCCCTGAGGCCTGCTCAGCCTTCTCCCTCACTGCTCCCCGCACACCCTCCCTCCCTCCCAGCCATCCCTCGAAGCACCAAGACAGACAGGCAAGAATCCAGCCCGGGCCCTCACCCAGCACCCAACTTTCATCTTCACCTATCTCTTCCCTCCGATCTCGTGTACTCATAAATTATTACAATTAATTACAGCCAGGGTAAACCATTCATGCCATGCCACCCCCACCCCCCACCCCAGGACTCCAAGGAGCTACCAGGAAACTCACAGGCCTCCGCAGGGCAGGCACAAGCTGGGCCAGGGCCTCAGCAGCCTCCACTCCACTCCTGGAGCTCTCACGCCCACCCCACCCTGCCCTGAGAGCAGCGGCAGGCACTTGCCCTTCCGAAGTAGAGGGAGCCCCTTCCCTGGCTCCGGCTGGCCCCAAAGGCACCGAGCACTTGCCTCCTCCACGACAGCAGCCTGGGAGCCACAGGGAGGAGAAATAACGAGAACTGGATGCGGTTGGGTTTCTGGTTTTTTAAGTGACTTCGATATATTAACACAGAGCTGTTCTACCATAACAAACAGAAGCACGTTACAGGACGGACGCTGGGGATGAGGAGAAACACTGCTATGTACACACGCCCGAGGCGTCGGCCTGCGCCGCTGAACCCAGCCTACAGCACGGTCTGGGCCCTCGCCCCTCAGCTCCTGGGCTGGGAATTGTTACTGTGTATGTGTGTGCGTCTTATTTTGTACAAAATCTGCACGCAGAGCACCCCAGGCCGGGGAGGAATGGCCCGGACCAAATACGATACAGAAAAAAAATAGAAATATAGCGATTCAAGTACTGGCTTCTCTGGAGAAAGGAGGGGAAAAATCACATTTGTGTGTGTCATTTATTTCAGTTGCGCTAGGAGAAGAGAACGCGGCTTCTCTCCCCGCCTCCTCCTCCTCGCTGGGTAGAACTAACTCTAAAACACCAATTTCTCAACACTGAACCCTCCCAAATCGCAAGAGTTTTCCTTTTCCCCTTCCTTTTTTTTCTTTTTAAGCCGATTGGCTTTTCTCTATCTTGCTCTTTCCTTTTCTTTTCGTGCTCTCTCCCGCCTGGGTTGGGGTATTTTTGCGGGGTTTTTTTGTTTTTCCCTTGGCTGTGCCGAGGCAGCAGGCTGGGGCAAGGTTTAGGATTGCTCCTTGTCGGTTTTCTCTTTATTCATCTTTTTCATCTTCATCCTGCGGTTCTGAAACCAGATTTTGACCTGCCGCTCGGTGAGGTTGAGAACCCGGGCCACCTCGTACCGACGGTCCCTGGTTAAATACATATTGAAGAGAAACTCCTTCTCCAGTTCCAGCGTCTGGTACTTGGTGTAGGGGCACCGCTTTTTCCTCGTGGAGCGGGCGTGGATCCAGTTAGCCACGGGGTTGCCTGGAGGGCCAAACACAGGCAGGGGTCAGTGGAGCCCCTTTCTAGCCCAGGACCCCTGCCACCCTACCCCCAGGCTTAGCCAGGCTCCCCCAATGCAATAATTGAACCTGAATTTGGACACGTTTTGCTTTGGGAATTTTCGCCCTGTCTCCTTTTGCATGTTGCCCTCTCCCCATCGTCCCCCTCTTCAATTTCTAGCACCTGAAACTAGAGGAAATCAAGGCTATCAAAGCCCCTACAGTCTGGTCCTCAGCTTCAAGAGTAGTAATTCGAGAATATGCTCATAAAAAGTCCAAATTCCCAACCGTTTCATAGGCCCATAAACGCTTCTCTCTCTTGTTTTTTATTTTTATAGTGAGGTCTCTCTCCTCCCCACTTCCCTCCTCCTCTGCCCCCTCCCATCCTCCCAGCCCACGACCAAGTCCTGAAATTTCAGCAGTTCTGTTTCCTGACCCTGAGAGTCCCTAAGCCCCTCACTACCCTCTTCAGTGCCCGGCTCGGCTCTCTCTCGGAGTTCAACCCTGCTGAGGCGAATTCTCAGAGTGATGCTAGAATGGGGAAAGACTTTCTCCTCTCCCCAGAGAGCTGCTAGCCTTGGGACAGGCTCCCCATATCTTAGCCTCCCTGTTAGGCTTCCAGTGCCCCCCTCCCGCCAGCCCCAGGACAGGCTCTGCAGGAGCCAAGCCTCCAATTTCAGGTTTATGGGAGTAGCTGAGGGCAAGGAGGGAAGCCTTCAGAGGGGTATAATTAGCCCCTGGCCCCTTATGGAGCTGGAGGAAAGGATTTCCTGCAGCCCCCTCCTGGGACTCCCCAGACACTTCCTCACACCCAGGGGCTGCACCCCCTCCCCTGCTGTTTCCCCTTCTTTCCCCTTTCTCTGGCCCAGAAGCTCCCACCTGCCCCCCCCCCACCTACCCCTGCCCTTCTTTGCAATACTCTAAGGCTCCAGTCTCCTTGATGGGAGTGTGTGTGTGTGTGTGTGTGTGTGTGTGTGTGTGTGTGTTGGGGGGGTATAATTCTCAGTCTGGGGAGATGCCTCCCCCTCCATTCCTCATTCCTGAGCCCTGTTCTCAACCCTCTTTCCTGCAGACCTTCAGAAGAGAGCTCTCAAGTTTAAGGAGACTGGGACCCCACTTCTCTTCCCCAACTCTGGAAGTCCTGATTTCTCCAAGTTCCCAGGTTGTGAAATCCCCCAGACCCCTCACCTAGTGCTCCTGGAGGGGAGAAGTCCAGCCACCTTCTGTTCAATGAATCCCTGATGGGGTGAGGACCCCCATGCTGGCTGGGAGGTAGGGGTGATATCTCTCCCTGGGGTATTTCCTCTCTGTCCGCAGTGTCCTCCTTGTCTCTTCCCCTATCCCACCTCAAACCATAAAATGAACCTCACCCCCACCCCATCCCTTGGCCCTGTGTGCATTTCTTAGAAAGTAGCGACTGAGCCAAAAAAGCCTGGGCTGGGGGTGGGGTGGGAGTGGGGGGTGTCTCATCAAAGCCAGCTCCAGGGAGAGTGGAGCCCCCCTCAGCCCTCTCCCAACCTGGCTCCCTGGGCTCCCTTCTCAGACCTTCCTGCCCCTGAAAGCTCCCCAAGGTAATTCGCTTTTATTGAGTCCTCGCCCCCTCACCCTCGCCCCTCTCCCGCGCTCCCTGCGCTGCTCCGAGGGGCTGTAATCCGGCTCCCCCCCCCCCGCCCTGCCTCCCCTCCCCTCCCGCGCCGGTTGTAAAGGAAAATTGCTCCCAACTTACTGGGGTCCAAGTCGGCCTTCTCCTCTTTGTGCTTGCTGCCTGCGAGTGCGTCCGCCTCGGGCGAGGGCAGTGTCTGCGGGGCGCGGTCGCGCAGCTCCCCGGGCGAGCCATACATGTAGTCCGGGTAGCTGCGGCCGTCACCCGGGCCGCAGTCGGCGCGGCGCCCGGGGTAGGCATCCGGCTTGAGGGCGTAGTGACGGCCCCCGGCCGGGAAGCTGGGGAAGGAGACGGCGCCGGACAGCGGCTCGAGCCAAGTCCGCATGTAGCGCGTGTCGGCGCCGAGGTGGGGCTGGGGGCCGTACGGGTGGTATACCACGGACGACTGCGAGGGCACGGGCGCCCACGACGTGCTGAACACTGCCGGCTTGGGCGCGAAGCTACAGGACGGAAAATCGCTACAGTCCGGCACCAAACCGCTGGGTCTGGCGGCGGCGGGGTGAGCCCCCGTGGCCGGAAACCTGGACGCTAGGAGGTCTTCATTGTCGTGAGAGATGAGCGAGTCCACGTAATAGTTACTGATGGGCCCCGTCGCCGACATCGTAACAGGGTTTTACATACATAAGATTATTGTATGAACTGTATATGTACTTTTTATCTGCTCACAGAACAATCAAGGCAGGTAATTATTTTTCCAGCCTTTTCCCCGCAGCTCATTGGTTCCCCGGGCCCCACGTGATCGTATTTACCCAAAAATACGGCGCGGATCAATGCGCAGGGGCTTTTTTTTTTTTTTTTTTCTTGCCTTTTTTTTTTTTTTTTTCCCCTTCTCCCACCCCCTTCTCTCGGCTGATCCCCGCGACCTGCGTTTTCCTGGGGATCCGGAACTCTGGATCCAAGGCACCGGCCACCTCCTCAGGACAACTCGTATCTCATCAGCACACCCCCTTGCCCATGTCCACCCATAAGCTGATGGCCTCCCGCACCCCCCCACACACCCTGGAGGATTTCTTAATGGGGTGAAAATGCCAGTCCCCGAAGCCAGGGTTCCCGGACCCCTAGGGCCGAGCTGGGCACAGGAGCCCCGCAGGGGCGGAGAGGCCGGCCGAGGTAGGTGGAGGAACTATTTCTTGACGTAATCCGTCTCTGTCGGCCCCGACGCTCCCGCAGTCTCTGCGCGAGCCGAGATCAGCGATTGTCAGTTCGGAACGTGGCTTTTAAAAATGCGTTTTTAAATAGTGTGTATGTATGTATTTCTTTCAGGAGGAGCAGCAGCAGCGAGGGAGGGAGGGTGGGAGGGGACTGGGGAAGCTGGGGTGGAGGGAGGGAAGGAGGGAAAGGGGGAGCGTCCTTCTGCCACTGGCCAACTCAGCCCCCCAAATCTGGGGTAGGGCAGCTTGGGGAAAGTGGTCTGCTTGTGGGAGGGGTAGGACCTCCGGACCTCATACACCTTTATCATCAGAAGTCCTCTCTTTGCTTTGGCACAGATATGCAAGCTCCTTTATTTTAAATTTATTGTCTATATCTATTTATCTTTCTTTGCCAGCTTGAAGAAGTGGAGGAGAGATCAGCACAAGTGGGGCATACCCGTCCCGTCTTCCTGCTCACCCTCCTTTGCCCCCAACTCCATCTCTGCGACACCCTGCCCCCCCAAAAGAAGTCACTCCAGGGCTCTGTCTGCAGAGAGCCAGGGTGAGAGCGGGCAAGGCGAGAGAGAGCGACCTCGGTCGTGGGCAAGTAGCTTGTTTTTACGTCCTTCAATAAAATTTTTATGAGGATCATTTGATTGTTCATAAATGTGTCTTTCATTAAATAAAATTGTAGGCTGTTTTTGGAACGAGAAAAAAGCAACGGAGGGATGGGAGAAAGCAATTTCTTCAGGGTCGGACGCAGGAATTCTGGAGGGGGCAGTGAGATTGTAAGGAAGATCAGACAACTTGGATTCCTCCCCCCAATAAGTTGGTTGCTACCCTCCTCCTTGAATTTGGGGTTTGTCGCCCAGCCCTGGGCTTTCCATCAGACTGTCCCATGGTGGTTTGGTAAAGGTGGGTTTTTAGCAAACAGGAAATTCTCAGTGGGTGCAAGAGAGGGAGCAGGGAGTTTGGCTGGGGGGGTGTAGAGAGAAGGGCAGGTGATGTCCCCAGAGACACGATGCACCCTAGGCAAAGCAGAGTGAGTTTGAAGGAGGAGTGCAATTTCAGGGTCAGAAGAGAGGAGTCCCAGTTTGTGCTATGGGAAATAGGCAGGAGCTGAGGCTGAGACACAGGTTCTGAGGCAGCAGGGAAGGACAAGGATTCCCAGACAGGAGACGCCTGCCCTTCTTTCCCACTCTTGTCCCCAGGAGGGGACCAAACGCTGGGGGTGGGGGTGGAGGATGGTTTTCTCCTGTATCTCTGTCGACCTGTCTCCTCTGGGGTGGAGAAGGGCTGGAGAGAGGTGTCCCAGAGAGTGTAGCATGTGTGTTGTGGAAGGGGGGGAGGAAAGTTGAGGGGGGAAGTGTAGATCTGCACGCCACAGCACTGACCCCAGCTTTCCAAGTCCCCTCCCCGTCCCTGCTCCTCCCCCTCTCCGGTTCTTTCCTTTTCGGTCTATCGGGGCTGGGATTTCGACCCACGGGGGTGTGTGAGAAGTGCCTGGCTAGGGAGAGACAACCCGGGGCCTCAGCCTCCTCGCCTTCAGCTCTGATTGTCTTCCCCTCCCCCGGACTGGACTGGCGTGGGAAATCCAAATTACATCAAGAAACAGAATATCTCTTTGGCCTTGATGGAGTCCGGTTAGCTGTCAATCAAAAAATCTCCCTCACTAGTTCAAGGAAAAGACAGGAGGTTCCCTCCCGTCCCCTTGCCGAGGTTTTCTCCAAATCCCCAGCACCGTCAGCACCTCCCCCAGCCCTGGAGCCTGGGGACCCTGCCCGGCTCTGGGGCGGCTGCTGGCAGCACTGAGCAGAGACGTGTAGCTAGCCTTCAGCGGGCCCGGGGCCAGACAGAGACCTAGAGGACATCAGGGGACAGAGCCTGAGAAAGACTGAGCCCGAGACATAACAACTGCAACACGGCGCCAGGCCCATGGAGAGGAAGGAAGGAAGGAAAGAGAGAGAAGAAAACGGAGGACTGAGATAAAAAGAAAAGGAGAGGGGAGAATTAAAGGAAAGGGGGGGCAAGATGAAAAGAGATGGGAGAGCAGGGAGAGGAAGGCGTGCAGAGAGCTGGAGGGAGAAAGGGCGGCGATAGGCAGGCGGGACAGGCAGGGCGCGAGCTGGGAGCAGCCGTGGCATTGTGCTGTCCGCTTGCTCACAGGGCCTTTGCCGCGGGACCGGCTCCGGGCGCCGCGGCCACTTCTGTCCGGACACAAAGGAGGAAGAGGCCTCCTCTCCTGCCCCTCCTGGATGACCTGCTGGGGTGGGTACTCTAGGCCTCTGGAGGATGTAGAACCCCATCTCAGCCCAGGCAGCCCCCCAGGCATCTGGGGGCTGAGCCACGCTCCAGTCAAGGAGCAAAGAAGACATGAGGAAGGAGGTCTCATGCACCACTCCTCCCTGTGCGTCTTCGCCAGCCGACAGGGCCCATGTGCCCCCACCTCAGTTTTCCTAGAAGAAAGGCATCCCTAAAGACCTCTTCCTATGGGCCTCTACTATTTGGGAGAGCCCGTCAGACACAGTGGCTGTAAACAGATGCCCCTTTCTGTCCTACCCCCTTTGGCCACTACCTTCTTTTCAACTCTGGAGCTGCCTGCCCACCCTGCTTGCCCACCCAGCAGAGGCAGCGACAGCAGGGCAGACCTGATCACCCAGCCAGGGCTCCCTGCTGCCGTCAAATTCCCCGTGAAACTGATGGGAGATGTTGCCTTCGTTTGAGAGCGTGAACTCAGACCCTCCCCACTCAGGCACAGACACAGCTGTGGATCAGGAAGCAGGCCTCGCCCACAGCCCCCTCCCCACCAATGCCCCGGTTTGCCTAGGCCTTGCAGACAGCAGCAGCCAGGAGGAGGGGGGCTGGAAGAGGCTGGGAGTCCCTGAGTTCACCAGGCCGAGGTCCCTCGGGTTCCACAATTATCTGTGGGCTGTACCCATAGTCTCTGCATTTGGAGGTGGGATGGCAGGTCAGGGCTCTGAAGCAGAAATTGAGCCCCCCCCCCCAATCCCAGCCTGTGGATGTGGGGGCACAAAGGCTGTGGGGGCACTGATAGAGGGGCTTGTCTTTCCAGGTTCACCTACTCCTGCTGAATCTCCTGCCAGATTCCCACACTCCCTCTCAACCCCCACCACTCCCTTCAATTTTCCTCAGCAGGGATGGGGCAAACCCGAGGGACTTGAGGACACTGGGAGTCCCTGTTGGTGGGGGGAACCCCAGCTTTAGCCAGCAGCTCTGCATTCACTCTGGTTCTTAGAGCTTGCCTAGGACCCCAAAAGAATTCACTGGGCAGAGAAGACCCCCCTAAGGGGGAGGGGCACCCTGACTCCATCACCTCAGACCTGCACAGCTGCAGCCACAACCAAGATAGCACCACCATGGGAAGGACAGACAGACAGAAAGACAGGTTAGAGTCATCCCCTCCCCTCGCCCTGCGCCTCCCTCTTAGTGATTTAAATTCCCTCTGGTTCAATCCACACCGTCAAGTTCGGATTAAATTTAAAACAGGCTTTTCCCGGTCCCCAGCCGCCGCAGGCAGGGAGCCCGCTCCCCGGCTCGTCAGCACCCGCCCGCGCGGAGGAGGCCGTGCTCCATTTGCTTTCATTTTCCTTCTCCCCCTGAAATGGGCTCATTTCACCTCTCGGCTGCCCTCTCCCCCTCCCCGCCCCCTCCTCGGTTCCCCTCTACTTTCCCCCCTTCTCGCTCCTGATCCCTCTTTGTTGGGAAAAACACACCCACACACAACTCCTCCTAGCTAAGGCCTGCGCTGGAAGCAGAAACTGAATTCTCCTGGCCCGCCGCGAGGAGAGACCGCGTCCTGTCCCCACCCCAGGTGGGTATCCGGGATCCCTACACGCCAGGAGTCAGGCCCCTAAGCCCAGCAGGAGTGAAACCCCCAGGGCCTGTGAACGTGGCCCTCTCAACGCCACGGCCTGCATTCCCGCCGGCCCCCCGCCCTGCCGCCCCGCAGCAAACGGGGCTATTTCCGGCTCCCCCAACCGGGTCTAGTTTCCCAGCCTGGGGAGTGGCTGAGGGAGGAGCGGCCCCAGAACTGGGGGTGCTCTTTGCCTGAAACCCCCGTGGCTCGGGGAGCCTTGTTACCTGATCTTTGTGTGATGTGTGTGTCGCAAGGAAATTTGCAGTGACTTTGGAGCCCAGACTGAGGAAGCCGAGGTGGCGAAAGGAGAGACAATACGGGTCCGAAGTACAATTAAGGGGCCAGAGCCGCTAATCTCTCCCCCGCCCTCCCTGCCAGACTAGGAGCTGTCTGGCCTCAGACCTCAGGGCAACCCGCGAACCTGGAGCCGGAAACTCAGCCCATGGCGGAGGGAACCAGAGGATCCGGCATCCAGAAAGCTGGACGAAAGCTCCCTTCCAACTTGGGGGCGCAGCAGCCAGCCCCGCTGAGTTGCAGAGAATCCAATGAATGAAAGTGTACATTCCGACGAAATTTCCCGATTTTTTTCAGCCTTTGGAAGGAGAGCCTAGGGCTTGGAACGTCTCAGACATACAGACAGACAAACCGCATCTCCGGAGGCAGACAGACTCACAACATGAGTGTGAGCCTAAAATCAAATACAGGTTCAACATTCCCGAGGCCTCTCCGCCAGGCCGGGCGGGCGCCGATCTCCCTACCTTCTCTCCCCTCCAGGGCGTTGGGCAGAGACCCGGAAGACTCGGTCCCTCTGGCTTGGTCCAATCCCGCCTCGGGAAGCGCCTTCGTTACCTGCTCCTCGGCTCCCCACGGCCACAGATGCAGGGCAGCCGCCTCCCGCCGGGGGAGGGAAGCCCCGGCCACCGCAGCCGCCGCTGCCCGCCCTCCTTCCCTCCCTCCCTCTTTCTTACCCTCCCTCCCTCTCTCCCTCCCTCGCGCGCTGCCGCTCGCGGGGCCCTCCCGCGGGCAACCTGTTCTGGACCAAATCCAGGTATCTCCGGAAGAGAGAGAGAGAGAGAGAGAGAGAGAGAAAAGGACCTCTTATGTGAAAAAGAAAGAAAGACCTTTAACCGCGTTTATTTTCCATGCTCTGACCACTGGCCGGCCTCTGTGAAGACGCCCTGGACGCGGTCGGGCAGCTGCAGAGGTGTGCGGGGCCTGCTGCCTCGCCCACGCTGACCGCCGCGCCCCGCGCACTGCGCGCTCCACACTCTGGGCCGCCGCCCTCCGGCAGCCCAAACACCAAACAGACCTCAAGGTCCTTCCTACAGACTCAACATCCGGTTGCCCGCCTCGCGGCTGGCCTCCGCCCCGGAGCCCGCTCTGCTCCGTCTGCGGCCAAAGTCCACACACAATCCACCTTGTCCGAGCTCTCGCGCCGGGCCGGACACCCCTCCTAGCCAAGGCGTCCGCCGGGCCACCCTCGGGCCGCGACCCTCCCCCGGACTGCAAACCTTCTTCCCCGCACGGGACCCACACAAAGCCCAGTGCCCACCCGCAGCCCCCCCGCCCCCCGTCCCCAGCCGCCGCTGCCCTTCACCTGTTCCCGAGAAAGGCTGTATATCCGAGCCGAGGCAAGGCCGTGGGCCTGGGCGGAGGGTGCCGGGGAGCCGGGGAGCCGAGGTCCCAGGGAGGCCACAGAGGATCGGCCGGGCTAAGTCGGAGCCCCAGCAGCCAGCAAGATATCTCAGAGACCAAGGCTCTCCTTGACGAGCTCTTGCCTTTTCCTCCGTCTCCCGCAAGTCTTAAACACTCACACGCCGCGAGTTCAGCTCTATAAATCCTGCTCCTCTTTCCCATATCATAATTAAAAAAAACCAGTAGGGGAGGTTTTAACTTTTATTGCGATTTCTGGAGTTGGGCTGCGGAGCATATATTAAGTTTACGCTTATGCGCTCTCGGCGGGGAGGGTCCTTTAAGAAATAAAAATCCATCTTAATATCCGCAGACGAGAGAGATAATTTTTTCCCTCCTCTTCACGCTGTTTCTTCTGAAGACTCCCTTCCAGCGAAGCGAATAAATAATCACCATCGCCTTAGCCATAATCTACGTCCCAGGGCCGTGGGGGGTGGACTCTGGCCACCAGGCTGGCCCTCACCTTGGCGGGGTGAGGACTCGCCCCATTCCCCAGGATCTGGGAAGGGGGACACCCCAGACTCATGACTCTGTGGCCAACCCCCCATAAGCCCGCGGACTCTGAAATGGAAATGGGGGCAGAGAGAGACCCAAAGCGCAAAAGTCGTTCATTGGTGAATTTCGGCCCATCAGGGACACTCTCTCCTAGCCAGGCACTCCTGAGCACCCCGCCCCTGCCTGGGACTCCCTTCACTCCAACTGGTCCTGTGCTTCTGACAGCTTGAAAACTCAGAGACTGCTAGGGGCTCCCAAACCAGGGGAGCCCCTGCCTGCCTCGCACCAGCTGGCCTTGCTCTCTGAAAACCTCCTATTTCCCCGGGAGCCATAGAGAGATTTGAGCACTTTCCTTCAAGGAAAGAGATTATTTTCCCCCACAAAGGGCTGGGGGATAGACAGAAAGACTAACAAACTCAGGGAGAAGAAAGGCTCTATTCCCATTTTCTCCTCTAGCCTCCCTGGGGTCAAAAGAAATCTCTTTGTAGAGACAGAGAGAAATACACGAAGTATGCATGTAAAAATATACTAGGGCTTTGAGAGAGTCTGGAGAAGACAGACATATAGAAAAAGGGACCCACACTCATATACAAGGTTAGATATATCCCTCCAGCAGCCCGCTGTGAGAAAATAGAACTCCATGTATATACTCTGTTACAGGGATGTAATTTTATTCCCCTGTCTCAAAGTTCATAATACTTTAATAATCATAATAATTCCAAAGTGAGAGAACCAGGAGCCTATCCTCCTCCTCTTGGCTTCCTCTTTCCCAGTCTTTCTGAGAACAGGGGTGTATCTCCCCATTCTCCCTGACCCCCCTCCCATTTTTCTCCACAGGCAGAGAAGCCTCTTTTGAGAGCCTTCTCTCTAGCAACCAGGGCCAGAATTGAGGAGCCAGGTAGGGAAAGGAAGGGAAGAAGCTTTGCAAAGTTTCACTTTGCTCGGGTTCTCCTCTACTCCATTATCCTCCCCTCCTCCCCCTGGCATCAGCCAACAACCTTCCCAACAATATGGTAATGGTGGGCGCTGGCAGCCTCCGTTCACCCAGACATTTTCACAAAGCGCAAAGACAAGCAGCTGCCTGATAGCCACAGACACAACAGACCAAGGCCTATGGGCCACAGACAGCTAGACCGAAACTAGAGCCAGGTTCCTGCCCTGATGTTTCCCAGTAGGGTGTGTGTGGGGGGGGGAGTGTTTCTACTTGGACTTGATGGCTTTTCTCTAACCTACTAACACCCTAAATATCCCCCTCTCATGGGTATGGAGCTATAGAAAAGGAAGGGGAGGTGGTTGAGCTGGAGCTCAGAGTTCCCCAACTCTTGGGGCCCCCCCAGACACCCCACTTGTCTAGGGAGAAGCTCCAGCCCCAGCCGACTGGAGGTAGATTTTTGTCTTTGGAGGCTGGCAGGTGAGAGAAGCTAGCCCTTCCAGAGACTCCCTTCTCTTTCTGTGCTCTTTTCTCTCCTGATCCTGCCCACCCTGCTGCCCAACTGAGAGGGCCCACCAGGCCACCTCTTACTCAAATTCCTCAATTTCCTTGGAATTGGCTAGACTTTCTTTGTCTGTCTCCATCAGCTGGGCCCAGGAAACAATAGCTGCTGGGAAAACTCCTCTCCCTCAGTCACAGGGATTGGGACAGGCTGAGGAGTGGACAGTATGAAGCGGGGCTCCCCAGACTTGTCCTGCAGTCCCAGTCACAGCTTGTCCTCCTCAGTCTGTACCCATTTTGCCCTACCTGGGAGGGGGCTGTAGGGCAGTCCCACTGGGGAGGGAAGGAGCAGGGTAGGTGGATTGGGGCCCTCGACGAAAACCGACTGATGTAACTCAGGCAGTTTCTTGTTGCCGAGTTCAAAACTCAATCCCAACAACATGAAACTACCTAAGCCACAGATCAGCTGAGCGAGCAGGGCGGGATCGGCTTTGCATCTATCGGGAGGAGAAGGGAAGGGGGTTGGGGAAGGAAGAAATTCAGCCCCGTCCCCCTTTCCGCCCCCACAACCTCCCTAAGGACTAGAGAGTAGACTTTGGGTGGCTGGGTGGGTAGGGGGTCTGACTGCCTCAACAGCCTCTGGTCTAAGCAAATTGCTCAGGGAAACTCTGGTGAAATGGGACCTCCAGCCGCCAAACCCCCGCCCCGCCCCCAGCACAGCCTTGGAGCTATTCCCCTGCCTCTGGCCCTGGCCCTGAGGGAAGCTGGAGTGTCCTTCCACTCTTGAGCTGGGTCCCCTGTCTTGTCCATCTGGCTCTCCTCCTAGGTTCCCTCTGGTCTTCTCCCTGTCTCAGCTCTGCTTTGCTTCCCTGCCTCTATGGGTGGCCAAACCAAGGCGCTTGTGCTCCAGAGCCTCTTCCAATCAGGCCACTTGCCTGGCAAAACCCCACGGCCAGAGAGCGTGGGGACCGAGAGCTTGAATAAGGCTCGGATCCAAACCAGCAGAAAGCAAGAAACCTAAGCTTCAAGCTCCAGCCCTCTCTCGCCCACCCTCCCTCTTCTTCCCCCAGCAGACGACCAGACGGAGCGACATCAACATCCATGTGTCGACCTCGAGGCGACCCTAAGTGCCCGCGCAGAGAAAGAAGCCAAAAACCACCAATTTACCCCTTTACCCACCGAACCCCACGGCAACGGGTCTGGGAGGGGTGGAGAGGGAGCTCCCGGCCACTGCCCTCAGCTGTGAGTACGGCCACAAGACAAGCCTGGGCTCTCAGCAAGCTCGGATGCCCGAAACACCTTCCTCCCTGTTGTGTCCGCTGCACGCCAGGCACCTGGGGACACCGCTGGTCCCCACTCCGCCGCCAAGAGAAGAACAAGAAACCGCTTCTCTTACCTTGTCGCCGCCTCCTCCTCCTGCCTCTGCCCGTGCTTCTGCTGCTGCTGTCGAGGGGGGGGGGGGTTGGCTGATCTCCTCGTCCCCCTCCGGCGGTTAAGTTTATTCCTCTCTTTGGATAGGTGGGGGGCTCTTGGGGTTCCCCCAGCAGCGGTGGGGTGCGCCTGGCCCAGCACCCCAGGCAATCAGATCCGTCCGCTCCTCAAGATTGCAGTTTGCTCTCTGCCTCTTTCCCTCCTCCAGTCACCTTTAAATGCATCTTTTACTGCAGCACCACATTATATTTGCAGATCATAAAATCCACCTCTCGCGCGCACCAAGACCGTCCTGACATTACTGTTTTATGACCTTGACTTATTGTGGTCACCTGGATAATATTTAAATCAACGTTATGGTCTCTCACTTACATTAAACCCGCCAAGAGACATTCTAGAAAGGCTCTAGGAGATGAGTCAAACACAAAACACACACACATCCACACACTCAGCCTCTTTTGGGGGTGGGGGGTGTTGCTAAAAAAAACACTTAAAAACAAAAAACCACCCATTTGAGGATTACGATTCTGGAAATTTATTAGGATTTTCTTCTCCATTAAGGAAGCGACATGCAAAAGATACAACATACAGAATATCTTTAAATAACACAACTCCCAGACAGGGACAGGGCAATATTTAAGGGGGGGGGCAGTCTGTCTTTGCTTCACTATGTTCTATTTTTAATTTTTAAATTTTTTTGTATTCCTCTGGATGGAATTTCTGAGGTGTCAGTGGCGGGGGCTATGTGGGGGGTGCTGGGAGAATGGAAGAAAAGCAGAAAGCAGTACAAATACGAGACTTCAAGCAGATTCTCAGAGCGACTGGGAGGTAAAGACATGGAGAGGGTTTCGTGGAGGCGCTGGGCGCTACAACAAACACACAAACACTAGCCGAACTTTCCAAAACGTCTATTATCCTAAGGAGGAAATGCAGCAAGGAAGGAGCGATTCTGACTGTGCTCTGCGAGATTACAGACCTTCTCTGGTTGATTTTTTCCCCCTGTGATCAGGTGGGTTCGACCTTAACTTTGCATGGAGGACAGGATGGTGTGTGTGAGTGCGTGGGTGAGTGAGGGGTTGACACACACACCAGCCACACTCCCACCCTCATCTATGCGGGCACACCACACCCCACACCCCGGCACCCCGTTTCTCTCATGCTTTAGGTGGAGGCATCTTCGCAGCACGAACCACAGGTCCCTTAGAAGGAGAGTCTGAGGTCTTTGCCTTTTTGGCAGGCGCGTTGCATTTATACTCAGGGAGGAAAAAAAAAATATATAGCACCAGGCACAAAGGGAGGAGGGGGCGGGGAAAGGAAGGAGCAGGGAGAAAGGGGAGGGGGAGGGGAGGCCACGCGCTCAGGTGAAATTAAAATTGGAGGTCAGTTCCCGGATCCGATTCTCTCGGTTCATTTTCTTGAGTTTCATTCTGCGATTTTGAAACCAGATTTTGACTTGTCTGTCTGTAAGGTTAATGGTCTTGCTAATCTCCAGGCGGCGCTCTCGCGTCAAATACATATTGAACAGAAATTCTTTCTCCAATTCCAGCGTCTGGTGTTTAGTATAGGGGCACCGCTTCTTCCTTCCGCTCTTTGCTGTCAGCCAATTTCCTGTGGTGTTTTCTGCCTTTATCTCCTCTGTTAAAAATAACATTATTTACATAAGTATCCCTCGGAAGAGGCAGACCCTCGCAGCCCACTGCAGCCTTTGCCAGTCTGCTGTGGGGGGCGGCTGAGGGAGCAGAGGGGAGCTGTTCTCACCCCACAGGCCTAGCTGGCGGGGTGTTCTTGGGCTCAGGACTCTTAGAATTTCGTTGGGGTCTAGACTTCCGTGGGGAAAGACAAAAAGCTCTTGCCTCTGGAGCATTTATTAATTATGTGACCCCAATCCACCTTGACCTGGCAGATTCTGAGTACTCCCACTCTCCCTCAGCTTTCTGACTGACCCGGGCGGGCGTGTGCTCAACCTCACCAGGCCCTCCCTCCTCTAGGTTCCATTCCAGTTCTGGAAAAATCTAAGTGGAAGGAAAAGTGCTTCCCAGGCCCCAGACAGAGTTGCAGAGTCCACCCTGCTGCCCAGAGCAATTCCCAGAGAGCTTTGACCCCCTTCAACTCAGTGGAGGGACAGAGGGACATTTGCCTTAGAGTCCCTGTGGCCACAGGCCCTTGCAGTTGTCCCTGTACCAGACCCCCAGCCCTTGTTCCCACCTGAAGTGCCACAGAGCAACTCTGCCCCTTTCAATCTCCCGTTGCCAGCTCTTCCTCTCCTGGCCATTTCCCCCTGGTGTGAATAGCTGAAGCAGGGTTGCTTGTGAAGGCAGCAGAGGTCAGGGGCAACCGCTCTGGGGCATGCTGAGGGATCCTCAGACAACTGCCCTAGCCATAGGACCTAAGGTCAAGGGAGAGAGATATCCTGAGGAAATGCAGCCTCCTGGAAGTCTCCATCTAGTCTATATAGATGTGAATGCCTGTGTGTGCACGTGTATTCCTGTAGAGGTGCACACTCCTACACAATGTCCACACACAGATAAGTACACATGTGTCTACTGAGAGAAGGAGATGATATAGATAGAGTGTGTAATTCCCATTATCTTACTGACAGCTTCTTTCCTTGGTACACATTCTTGCTGAAATGGACCAGCCTTGCTCCTCAAGCAGCATGAGAGCCCTTGGTCATCCTTTCTAGGGAAAAAGCCCAGAGTCCAGAGACCCAACAAGGGCACCCAGCAAAGGTGGCTGCTGATGGCTCTGTACTCTCACCCCCAGCCCCCTGCTTTGCCAAATGGAACTGCCAGATTCCTAGATCCTCTTTTGATGGGGAGTGAGGCAGGGGTCCTTGGGGAACTGAGAGGCACCAGAAAAAAAAAAAAAAAAAGGCAAACTTAAGGCTATAGTTTAAGACATCTGAATGTCCTTACTTCTGCTCCCACCTCTGCACCTGCAGTCTCTTGCCAAATTGTTTAAATGTTCTCCACATCTAACTCTGCCCTATTTATTTTCTCATTGGGATTGTTGGGTTTTGGGGGAAGGGAGGAATTAAAAATGGGGAAGTCTGGCTAAAAGCCCTCTTGCCTCTGGGCTGGTGGAGACACCATATGGGGGGGAGTGGAGGCAAGAAGGGCACAGGCAAAGTGCAGACTGAGAGGAATTGGGTGGGATGGAAGGGCTTAAGTTGTAGGGAGGGCAAGAGAGAAAGGGAGCCTACCGGAATGGGGGCAGTTTGAGTTAGGAGGTGGACTTGTTAACCTTGACTTTGCTTTTGGTGGGGCTAGGACGCAACTTTTCCTACCCTAAAATTCTTTCCCAACAAAGCTCAGGATCTGGGGAGAGGGCACAAAATTAAGCTTTCCTGCAGCACATGTGTCACAGGGAAGACTATCTGGGTGTGGGTACCTCACTCTCTCCCTCAGCCTCATGAACACACCGGTGCACATCTTCTGCTGGGGTCTCTATGGGCTGATTTGCCAAGGCTACCTTTGCAGAGGAGACCCAAGAGGGCAAGGCTTTTGCCCTTGCCCGCCAAAACAGTGCGAGTATGCGCGCACACGCTCGCGTGTGTGTGTGTGTGTGCGCGCGCGCACGCGTGCACAGGGGCATGCGTGAGTGTGCGCGAAGCATGAGAGAGGCGTGTGTGTGTGAGTGTGAGTGTGACACAGGTCGCCGCCAGGCATGCGTGTGCACCATATCCATATACAAAGCACCACAAGATCCAGGCCGCCCCCAGGCTGCTCAGCTCTCAGGATCTCATCTGCCTCTGCATCCAACGAGCCCCACTTATACACAGACTCCAGTAGTTAGTGGCAGGAGACACAGGTTTATTCCTCTCCTCCCAGTTGGGCCTTTCTGGATGATTTTTGCTCCAACTTTTCAAGGAAAGTAGGTCCGCTCAGGTTCCCTCCACTGCTCCCGTTTCCTCCACATTCTTTCTCCAGGTGTCAGAGAAAGGTCCTGGAGGACCCCAGTTCCAGCAGCAGAAGTGAATCTTGAACCCTGAGCTTGAACTCTGGCTAGGCATTCTCTCTCCAGCCGAAATCACAATGAAATCCAACTAAAGCAACACTCCCTTTCAGGAGAAAACCACTTGCCACGCGAACAGAAAATCCCCAACCACTCATTTGTAAACTGTTTTTGGAAAAGAACGAAAAAAAATGTTTTTAAATTTAACTAGAAAAAGAAAAAGAAATTTTACAGGGAAGACAAGAAACTAACATTCCAAATGCCCTGTTCCAACGCCATCCCCTAGCCAGGCGTCTGGGGGAGGGAGGAACGTGGAGATTAGCCCTACACCTCCACCTCTTTCCGCCCCAACCCCCCGCTGCCCAAGGCCCCCCGGCCGAGCTCAAACCGCAGGAGCCCATACCACACACACAAATCAGATCCACAAACAATAACAAATCGCGCTTCGAAGGAAACAATTTTCAACTGGGAAAGCGCAGTAAAGCGAAATCCCCTTTCACCTAAGCCTTCCCCAGTCCCTGGCCCAAGATCGCCATTTTAAGCTTTTTGCAAGCTTCTGACCTGAACGAGGGACCTCAGCCCCCCAAGCAACCGCCGTAAAGCAAGCAAACCAAAGCCAGCAAGCACCCGGGAGCCGTCATCAGCCCGGGGCAGCACAAGTCGCCCGCAGGCTGCCCGCGGTGCGCACCACTCCCGGGTCTCGGCGCCCACGGCCGCTGGCGGCCCGGCCTTTCCACTCTGCCGCTTACCTTCCTTAGCCAAATGAAGCGCCACCAGCCTGGCGCTCAGCGGACACGAGTCGCAAGCCGGGATCGCATTCCTCGGCCCAACCCTCCCCCTACCCCAGCCCCGGCCACGAAGACTAAGTACCCGAGCGTCCCAGCCCGGCCGCCGCTGCCCAGGCAGCCTTACCTTTCGCTTCGTTATCCGAGGTGTCTGGGCTGGAGTCCGCGGTTTTGGCCCGCTCCTTTTCGCTCTCCAAGGGGCTACCTTTTGGGCCCGCCAGGCTCTGCTCGGTCTTGATTTCATTGGGGCTAGGGGTCTGGCTGTCGGACTTGGGGGTCTCAGGGAAACTCACTTTGCCCCCGAGCTGGGGCGACTCCAGAGGTTCGGCGCGCGGGTTGAGATTGGCCCGCTGCTCAAAGGGGGCTTCGAAGTCGTTGGCCCCGGCACAGTGGGGCGGCTTGTCCAGCGCTGAGTAGCTCGGGCTGGCGCGGTAGTAGCTGGGCACCGGCACCTCGTGCTCCCCGAGACAGGACTCCTGCAGGGGGTGGGAGTAGAGAGCTGCCTCGGGGCCACTTTTCGCCCGCTTCTCTGCGCTGTACATACAGCAGACATTCTCCTCCTTGACACTAGGTGGGTAGGAGCAGGAGGACAGCGGCCTGCCAACAGGTTGTTCCAGGCGGTAGGTGGCTTTGGGGTCGCCCCAGGAGTCCAGCTGCGAGAGGTAGGACGGGTAGGTGTTGAGGGCGAGGTTGGGACTGCTGCCCTCGTCCCTCTTGGAGAGCGAGGGTGCGAGCCCACAGCCCCTCATCACCCCGCAGTTGAAGTCACTCCCAGATTGCATATACATGCCTGCGCTCCGGCTATAGCGCTCTCCTCCGCCCGGCGCAGCCAAGGGCTCAGCGTACGAGTTCGGAGTTACATTGCGAGGGCATGTCATTTTCAGAGAGAGGGGTTTTTAAGGAGCAATACTACAGCGGAGGAGCTGACATCTTTTTTTTTCCCCATCCGGGAGGGGGGGCGGTTGGAGGGGCGGGAGGAAAAAGAAGGGGAGGGGGGGAAATATCAGCTCCATAATTATCCGCGCATTCGGTCCTCACCATGTGACGGCTAGACCAATGGGATTTGAAAATGGCCTTGATGATTCAGACGGCCGTGACGTCAGCGGGGTCAAGTTGTCGGCAGGCGGAGCGCGCAGCGTGGAGTAACAGCGCCACCTAGCAGCCGCCTCGGGGTAGGGGCGCCGGAGCCCTTCCCCGCGAACAAAGGAAGCGCCCCCGGGGCGGCAGGGGCAGGAGAGGGGTGGAGGAGGGTGGGTGGGGGGTTCTAGAGAGAACGGGGTTTGTTTACCCGGGAACCAGCCTGTAACTCTTGGGGAGAGTGGGGCGGAGAGGGGGGACATGCAGGAGAGAGGGAGAGAGCAAGGCAACTCGGGGCTCAAAACAGTCAAATTCAAATTAAAAGGTCAAGACACGATCCAGGTACTTTTTCCCTTGTCTTTTACCTCTTCTTTTCCTCTCTTTGTGCCCTTTCCCCGTTTCTTCCCTTGGGAGGGGTGTGGGGTGATGTTTGGAGGGAGGGCTCCAGTGGGCAGAGAAAGGGGAAAAAGTTAAGGAATCCCAAACAGAACTAAACTTTCTGCTC
Source organism: Mustela lutreola (assembly GCF_030435805.1). Taxonomy (NCBI): domain Eukaryota; kingdom Metazoa; phylum Chordata; class Mammalia; order Carnivora; family Mustelidae; genus Mustela; species Mustela lutreola. The sequence goes on from NC_081297.1 coordinate 61,448,567, forward strand.
TCCTGCGTCCGGGTTCTCGGGGCTTGGCCTGGGAGCTCAGTTTGGGGACCTCGCTCAATGGAAGCTGGTTGAGTTATAAGTTCCCTGTGCGGGTTGACGGGGGAATCCCCAGAGTATGGAGTGGACCAGGGAGGGAGTCATCATCACTTCAGGGCTGCTCCAGGAGGGTAAAGGAGGTTTCCAGTGGATCTAGGGGTCCGGAGAGGAGGAAGCCAGAGACCAGAGGCGCCAGCTCCCCGACCACGGAATGCAGTCCGGGCCTGGCAGAGTGGGCGGCCCCTGGATCACCATCTCAGGGGTTGGAAGGCTTTGGCCTTGGAGTCCGTTCGGGTGCTTTGCTCCAGGCCTTGGCGTTCCTCGCTTTCCAATTGACCTTGCCCCCACTAAAACAAGGAATATTCCCAGAGAGGAAGAGGGAACCTGCAGGGCCTCGGATGGTTTGTGGGAGTCACGTATCACACGGGAAACTAGGACACCAGATGCGACAAAATTCAACCCAGGGAAGTGTCCTTTATAGAACGAATGAGCTGGGGGGCATTTTTTAACAGAAAAGAGGAACCAGCGTCTTTGTGTGGTTTTTATTTTTTTTAATAAAGGAAAACGAGAAATAAGGGACAAGGTATGTTTTAAATAGTTCTTTCCGTTTCTCCATCGCCTTTCTCCCAAAGCGAACTAAACTCTCCACCCCTTCCTCAGGAAACGGAATCTGGAAAATAGCTTGTCTTTCCGGTCGCCCCACATTTTCCCCTGGACGAAGCCTCAGGTTTCGATTTTCCAAAGGGCTGAAGCCTGGCCGGGAAAGGACCGGTGCTCCGGGCGCCCTGGCGTGGAAGAGTGCGGAGGCTGGATCGCTTCTAGAGAGGCCCAAGCCCGCGGCTGCTAGAAAAGGACTTCGGAAAGAAATCCACGGAACTCCCTCAGCCAGGGGGCAAGAGAGGAGACCACAGGGGTCCATGGACCCCGGGAACACTGGTAGAAAATGTGTAATGTGTGACTCGCTTGCAGGACCAGCCAGGGGAGATTAGAAATGGTTTTGTGTTTTCATTTGCAGGGGTCGCAGTGGGCTCGGCACAGGGGTTGGCTGGGGCAAGGTTAGGCTGTTTAGGCCCCAGACGAGACTTGGGACAGCCTGGGCAGCCGTCAATACAGAGAACCATTTGTCCCACCTCCCACCCCGCGGGAAACGGCGGAGACTTTATGGCCACTCTGTTTGTATGATCTGCATAAGTCTTTCCCCACCAGTTTGATCGAAACTGTTCGCTTTTACGAGGACCCAACGAAAATTCCTCGTCATATTTATCAGCCGGGGATAAAAATTTAGTATGGGAACTGATATTTCCTCATTTATGGGGCGATGAAATTAAAGACCAAAGCAATTGAGAATTATATGGCCTTGGGGGGGTTCCCTCCCCCGCTCTTTCACATCTCCTTTATTTTCCCGCCTGGTGTGCCTGTCCATGGAGTTTGGCGTCACAGTCCCCTGCCCTTGCCCCCCGTTTGGGGGTCTACTGGGCCCTCTCCTCCACACCCAGGTACCGCTTGGTCAACCCTAACTTTTCCTGGCTTTTCTGTCGGTGTTAGCAGCTAGGGGCTGGGATAGGGCTCCTTGAGCCTCTTCCCAGCCAGGCTGGGATCTGGCTGGGGTGGTGGAAGGTTGCCAAGAGGCTCACAGGGGAAGGATCTGAGTCCAGGCTGGGAGGGGCGAGGGAGGTAGCGGAGGGTGAAGAAGACGAACTCCAGATTACCTCTCAAAACACAGCAAGCCCTAAGACTTAAGCTGGGGAACCAACGGGAGAGGAAGAGTCACTCCCGCCTCAGGACCTGTCTCTCCCTACCAGCCCGACCTCCATCCCAAACTCACTCCTTACCTCAGCCCCTGGAGGGGTTGGAGCTGCTTCAGAATTCTTGCCATTATTAATGGAAATAATCCCCCCGGGAGAAGGAGCCTCCCGCCTAGCTCTCACCTCCTCACTAGAACGAATAGTGTTTAAAGTTGAAATAATTAGAAGTATGATAAACACGGCCCATTAATGAAAAAAGAAATCAAATTCATCAGCCTAAGTGGGACCCCCGGTGGGACAAATGTTTGCCTCTAATTACGCAGGATAAACGCAAACCCGGAGCTGTTAAACAAGACCCCAAGCGCGGCAAGCGCGGACGCAGACTCGAATAACTTGTTGGTTTTTTGCAGACTTTGGGATTCTGCCCCAGTGGAGGCGAAAGAGAGGAAGACGTGAGGGTGAGGACGAGGCAAGGGGAACATTTGAGCGGGTCCAGGAAAGTACGGTTGGATGTGTGTTCCAGCCCTGCCCCCTTGGGCTCAGTCTTTCCGAGGCCAGGAGCAAAGGCCGTTTCCGTCCTATTGTCCGGGCCTGGCGTTCAAAGGCACTCGGGCTGCCACGGCCGTCCCGCCTGCTGCCTCTGCCAGGCACCCACAGGTCCTGCCCAACAGAGCCAAGACCCTCAGGCCTGCACCCCTGGGGAACTGGATTGGGGTCAAGAGAAATCAGTGTGGCTTCGCTCAGCCAGTTAAACCATTTCCCCAACTTTCTGGGAGTGCTGAGAGACTTCAGGGCTCCCCCTTCTTGCCTCAACTTGGGGCTATGAAAATCCAGGGGTGGCAGGCCAGAGCAGGGCTCAGGCTGCACGTACATCTTGACCAATCCCACCCACCCCGAAAGCCCTCTCACTCTGGTTGCTTCTTCCTGGTACCCTGAACCTGGAAGGGCAGCAGGGACAGGGGACTGAGCCTCCTGCTGCCTGTGGGATTGTGAGCCAGGGAGAGGAGGAGGGTGCCCCTTGCTCAATCCTAGCATATTCCAGGAAGATCTGTGGTTCCAGAGGGCAGGCCGAGGGCTGGGGCACTAGGGGTCCCCATGTGAAAACAGAAGAAGGAAAATGTAGTGCTCAACGAACAGAAAGGAACCGGGCTGTTTCCCTGGCGCCAGCCCTCAACGTGCCCCAGAAACACCCCGATTTTTCCAAGGAAAATGAGGAGAGTTTCCCCAACAGTTTAAGGAAATCATCTGGAAAATTCCAAAGGTGGAGTGAAAAAAGGAAGAGCGTCTCTCCCTTTGGGGTAAAATAATAAAATAAAGTAGTAAAGTTGGTGTATTGAAATCTCTCCAAGTGAAATGAAAAACAAAATCACACAAGGGAGTAAAGTTGCAGGCATTTTTCCTCTTGTTTTGGAGACCCAGATAAATCATTCTCATCCCAAAACTTGAAGGAAAATTTTTCTTTTCTCCTTCACAAACACGGGGCTCTGCCCAGGCTGAGTGGGGGAACATTGAACTACCAGGCAAACTGCAGAATGCTCAGAAGCCCAAGATAGAGATTTTCAAAAAGGTACAAGAGAGACATGGGAGACCCAGGACCCTTGGAGGTGCCTCTGGTCTACTCGGGATCTCGAAGCCACCCTGGCAGCCCGGCCATCAGAGTCCCTCTCACATCTGGACACTGCACACTACACGATTGCACCCAGATGCTACGGAATTTACCGTTTACAAACTTGTCTAACTCGTGCTCCATTGTGCACACACGGCAACAAATATTCACCTCTACCTAAGAGACGTGCTCCCCAGGATCCCCACATCCTGAAGTCCGATAAACCTGAGCCAACACAACGGGCCCTTTTGCCCTGCCGAAGGCGGCCAGTTATTTAACTTTGCCTCCTGAATCGAAACCAGACAGCAAACACTTCGGAAAGAAGCTTTGAGAGAAGGACACAGATGGGAGGATGTCTTGCTTGGGGGAAGCCTGGCCCCCCACTTCAGGGATTTGCTCCCAAGTTGCCCCAGTAGATTGGGTTTCCAGTGGGGAGTCAGGGCTGTAGTTGGGCCGACTGGCTCCGGAGAAGAAACCACCCCCCCTCCCTTACCGGCTAAATTCCTTTCCGAAGATCCATTTTGCATCTTTTTTTCCTCTTTCTCTGTTTCTTCCTTTCTTCCTGCTTTCCTTTTTTCCTTTTTCTTCTTCCTCCTTTCTCTTTATTTGTTTCTTTCTCTTTCTCTTTTTCTTTTCTTCTCTTTTTTCCTGCAGTACATTTTTCCCTTCATTTTTTCCTGACCTTTTCTCTTTCTTAATTCATTGTTTTCTTTATTTCCTTCTTCCTTTTTTCTTTAGGACACAATTTATTCTTTGCTCTTTTCTTTCCTCCTCAGTGCTTTCGTTCCCCCTTGACTTTCGGTCTCCCCAGCCTTTCTTGTTTTTCTCTCTGATGCATAGCTCAGGGAGGAGAAAGCCCCAGGCTCGGGTGCGTCTCTTCCCAGCCTTACTACTCAGGCTTGGAGTTGACCTTCTCCGGCCTTCAGCCTTAATAACTCGGCTCCTCACAAGGCGAAGTGTACAGCTGCCAGCGGCCAGCGGCCAGGCCTCAGCAGTCGCCATTAGAGGGAAGGAAAAGCTGGCGCGGGGGCACGTTCTTACTGGCTCTGATGGTTCCCTGACATGCCTGGTCCCAGGGCTCAGGTACCTTTGGTCCCACTGCCTCCAAGACGCTTCTTTGGAGAAGTCGCTCAATCTTTGTCCTGACCTCCAGAGCTGAACATTAAAATAGCTTCAGTTTGAGCTGAACTGGAGTCCCCAAGGCTGGAGTCAGGGGAAATGAAGGAGTGGGGCTCTGTCAGTCCCAGATGGGGGTCAAGATCCGAGGGGCCACCCGCGGACTTAGCAACCCAAAGCCATGTCCGCACATGGGCACCTTTGTTCTCCGAGCTTCCGGACTGCAGCCCGCCAGCCCTCCTCTGTCAGTCTTGCAATCTCTGGAACCTCTGGACAGGAATTCCTCGGTGTTTTGAATTCTGTCTTTCTTCTGACCCACTGGAGAATTTGCAAGAAACAGAGATGCAAGGCCGTGTGTGTAACTCTCCCAAATTCGCAGTCTGAGTCAAGGTTATGGGTTTCCACTTTGTGTAGTGGGTTGAAGGAGTGTTTGGTTTGTGCGTGTGTGTGTGTGTGTGTGTGTGTGTGTGTGTGTGTGTGTCTGTGTGTGTCTGTGTTGTGTATAGAGACAGAGAGACAGAGAGAATGGTTCCTGCAGGAGAACAGAGGGAATGAAGAGAAAGGTCTGGCCCAGCTTTGGGAGTCTGCAAGAGCGTGCTTAGAGAGCGGAGCGGCCAGCACTGTCTTGCAGGCCTGTAGTGGCTGTGAGCCGCTAGCCCCCAAAGCTCGGTCTAAGTTGGGCCTCAGGCAAAGACTGGCGACAGTCTTCAGCCTTATTCTGCCATAGGCAGACGGAGTCCGCTTCAGAAGCGCCCACTTCCCCCACCGGGGCCCCAGAACCTCTCTCCCCACAACCTCCTAAAGATCCTGAGTTTTCATTCCGTGGAAAGACCAAAACTTAAAAGTTTTTAAAAAGGGGAGGAGGAATCTTGTAAAACTTTTATGCCAAACAAAGTTATAAAAACTTCCCGGGCGTTGCCTTTTCCAAAGGTTTATACGAATAATAAAGAGTGTAGTCGCGTGCACACGGTTCTGGCGGGCTCCAAGCAGAGAAGTTTCAGCAAACAGTGTTATCCAGCCCTGGGGCACCAGGAAACCCCAGGGACTGCCCCCTTGAAGGAATAGTGGCCCAGAAACGAATTGCCCTACAGATTCCAGAGAGGGGGCGGGGAAAGGGAAGGGGTGGCGCCCTTGACTTCTTGAAGTTCAAAGTTCTTCTTTGCTCTGGTGAGAAAATCCCCCTCTGCCTTCAGCCCACTCAAGAAATTAGCCCCAGCTAGTTTTTCTCCCTCTGGTTGAGAAGGGGCTCTAGGTATCCCCATGTCTGTGCACCTTTCAGACACCTGATCTGTCACTTTTTTGCTTTCTCAAAGCAGAGCTGCCCATCCTCTCCATCTGGGACATCTGAAACCTGTGGGCTTGCTTTCAGAGGTGCCTGTGTGAGCTGTCTTCTAAGAGGCCCTTGCATCCCCATTCCTCAGCAACCCAGGGGTCTGAGGGACAAAGAAACCCCAAACACAAGGCTGGCCCCAAGCCATTTCTCCTTTCAAGTCCCCAAGGTTCTCTCTGTACCCCTAAAGCCCATAGCGAGAGGGGGAGGAGCCCAGAGTGCTCTCTCTCAGCCCACACCACTTAATACCCTTGTAAACTCCCACGTGCGCTATAAACTTGGATTTTTACAACCAACATTCCTCCTTAGCTCCAAGAAACTTTGAACTCGGCCTCAGGTTTATTTACTGGGGGGGTGGGGGTTGGGGAGCTGGGAGCTGAGAAAAGCTGGAGGAGAAGAGGGGGAAGATGTGGAGCAAGAGGGTAATGGCATGGGGGTCTGGGGTGTGTTGGGGGAGCCAAGACCATCCGCTGTGGGTTTGTTTACTATTTAGAGCGGAAGCATTTTCTAACACAGGCCAGACTGGGTCGTTAAGGGCGAAATGAAACTGGGTTTAGAGGCACGGGGGGTGCTTTATGGCGGCGTCTAGACGAAGATCTTTTGTTCCCTGGCAGCGCCTCGGCTGGAGGGGATTACCCAGAAAGGCTGAGCCCAGAGTGCTCCTGACCCACAAGGGGGGTTGGACATCCCAGGGGCCAGAAGATGGGTTCGTTTGGGGGACAGAGACCCCTTTTTTCTCTTTTTAGAGGGTTGCCAAGGACAGGCAGGTTTCTGGGCCTGGGTCACAAAAGCCTTTGTTTTTCTTTCACTATGATCCCCCCCCCCCCAGCCTTCCGAAATCCCTTCTGGGGCCGGGGAGCTTTTTGGGCTGCATATTGCAGGCAAGGGATAGCTATAGGTTTCAAATATTTTTCTCCAAAATTGGAATCCATTTGGAGATCAACATTTTGCTCTATAAACAGGTTTGCTCAATAGAGTTAGCCCCACCTTATTTTATAGGAAACATGGCCAGCATGTCAATATTCCTTGATATGACTAGGGCATAAATGAGGTCTTGCGCGTCCACACACACATACACACCCACAGAGCACCCTCAGCTTCATTCTTGCTGACACTCATAAACACTGCCAAGGCTTATACACCATAGAGAACACAAGCATTGGATGTGCATGAGGTGAGGCTTACTCCACAGCACGGGCAGAAATGTACATATAAGTTTCCTTCTTCTGTACACACAGGTACACCAACTTAAAATACCTGGGTGGGGACACACAAGGGAATTGTGGGGCTGTATGCACACTTTGGCTTTCGGATTTTATCTCAAGACTCACATTGACAAATTACAGATAGCTAAGCCGCACAGGTCCCTGTCATCGAAAACAACGGCGGAGCCTGGTTGTGACTGTCCATTATCAGGGCGTTTTGCCTGTCATTCTACAGAATCATATTGGCAACACCATTTTCTTTGATTTCTGTAAGAACAGTTCCAAAGAGGGGGAAAAGAGAAGAGAGACTGTTTCCAAATCTTTGCCCCTAAATAACGAATTTGGAACCAAGACTGCCGAGCGCCCTTGCTTTTTGCTTGAAAGGACTATGGTTATCTTTTTACAGAGGGGGGGATAAAAAAAGCATGCAGGAAATATAGATGGGTATGGAGAATGTCCCCATGGATCACCCCATTACTCAGTGCCCCACCGCCTCCCCACCCCTTACAAAACAAATCTCTGGGGCTTTCTACTCTGGGAGACCCAATGTACAAACATCAGGGTGGCCCCAATATAGGGTCTTGTTGTGTCTGGAGGAGCCTTGCCATTTGTGCTTGAGGGGAAGGGGCCCAGCCTCGGTGAGGAAAGGGAGGGGGCTGGCTTCCCCTCCTCTCCCCTCCCTCCTTCAAAACTGTATATAAAAATTCCAATACAGTCTTCTCATAGAGGGGGGGAAAAAACCCGAAAGCCCTACCCTCAACCCTGCACATTTAACTGCGACAGACGGAGACATCTGGCGGGAGGGCGGTGGAGCCAAGAAAATTCCTATAAATTTAAATTCGATGATGGTTACAATTAACTCCACAACAAACGTGTACTTAAACGGAAAGCGGTGCTGGGCGTTTGGACGCAGCTCGAACTGCACTTGAGAAAGGAGAGCTTTAAGAGTCGCCGTGGAATGTCCTCAGCTTGAGAGCAGGAGGAAGCTACCGCCACGCTCTTTCCCCTGCCTGCGGGGAGAGCCGGCAGGCCCACCAGCCCCGGCCTACCTCACCTTCCCTTGCTTGTCCTCACCAGCTGGGCCCTACCCTCCAGCCTCCTCCTCCGCCTTGGGAGCACTGAGGATTTTAAGAGGAGAGGGGCTAATAAAAGGGTCAAATAAAATCATAATATTGAACAGAATGAAATATCTTTATTTGCCACACACAAAAAAAATTCACAGCAATCCCTCTGGGATGGGAGCCGGGTGGGGATTGCACACGTACACGCGCACTCACGCTCATGGAGAGAGATGGGTGATTTGAATCTCATTCCAGGAGAGTCCTCCCCCCCCCTCCACCCCATCCCCTCTGGGTAAAAAGAAACGCTTGTGAAATTTATTTACAAAAATTCAGGCCCCAGCATGGGGGAGGCGTCCAATCCCACCTCCCTCCTGCCTCCTCCACCCTAATCTTTTTTTTTTTTCTTTTTTTTTTTTAAAGGGAGATAACAACTGCATAGACTATAGCTATAAATCCATGGAGTGGGGCACGGCTGGGAAATAGGTTAGGAAACCTCAATGCACCAGTTAAGAAATTTCAAAAGAAGGGCTCTACACGGTCACGGGGAGAACAACTAGGCTCAGGCGGGGCCTGGGCGCCGAAGGAGGTAGGACACGGACTTTGCACACCTAACACCAGGTCGAAGGTACAGAAATTTCACAGCAAGGCAGGATCACATTTAGCTGCCCCCTAGCAGTGGGGCGAGGTGGGGTAGGGGTGGGGAGCGCAAGAAGTCTCCCCTCGCAGACTCGGTGTCTTAGCAGATCTTATCACTGGGGCAAGGGAAGGCTTTTAGTTCAAGGATTGTTCACTTAGGCGCCCACTACTCTCGCCCCTCCCCCACCCAATCGGAGCAGCAAGACAGTGTCGCAAGGTGTGTTTTCTTTTAAATAGAGTCTTGGCCTTGGCGCCAACGAAGTCCACTCGCTGTGGGTTAGACACTTCCCTTCACCCTCTTTCCAGGCCCGGTCCCTGTCCCACAGCGAGTCAGACGGAAGGTGAAGGAGGTTCCAGAAAGAAGTGCGGGCATCGGCAGTGGGGGCCAGCCCTGGCCAGAGTCCAGTTTTCCACCCGCGGAAAGAAGGCGAGTTAGAAAATAAAAAATAAAAATAAAAATAAAATAATTTTCCCCTTTCCCCGCCCCACCCCCGTCCCCGTGAAGGGCCCGGTCTGCAGTTACAGCAGAGGATTTCCGGAGAAATACTGCAGCCGGTCTCTGCTTAGTTTTTTTTCTTTCATCCTTCTGTTCTGAAACCAAATTTTCACTTGTCGGTCCGTCAGGTTCAGCATGCGGGACAGCTGCAGCCGCTTCTCTTTGTTGATATACACGTTGAAGAAAAACTCTCTCTCCAGTTCCCGGATCTGGAATTTCGAATAAGGGCAGCGCTTCTTGCGGGTGCGGGGGGCGTCTGGAGGGGAGGGGAGGGGGCAAGTGCGAGGAGAGGGGAGAGAGACACGTGAGACCCGGGCGACCCCAGCCCGCCGAGCTCTCAGCGGCCCTTCTACCAGCCCCACCGTCAGGCAGCCCTCCCGCCAGGCCGGCCTGCTTTCCTCGCTCGGGCCACAGTGCTGGGGCAAGCCCGGGACCCCCTGCCAGGTCTGGCTCGGCAGCTCCCGGGCCACCGCGGGGTCGCCGCCCCTCCCCTCAGCTACTGGAGTCTAGGGGAGAAGGTAGTCGGGTGGGCCAAGTGCGTCCCGGGGACCCGCGGGCTCAGCCGCCGTCCTCGGCCCCTTCCTGCACTGCCCTCCCGGTGGCTCTGAGCACCCACCCACCCCTCCTCCAGAAATCTGGGGGGACCGCGGAGAACAGGCACGAAGAAGTGAGAGCGGGCGAGAGCAGTGGGGAGACGGGAAGGAAGCGAGCGAGTAGGCACCAAAGACACCCGAGAGCCGCTTCCGGGGGCCCTGGCGCCCCGGGACGCCCGGCGGGCCGTGCCTTCCAAGCTACCGGGCTAGGCCGGCGCCGAGGCCGCGGACCGCAGGGAGACAGTGAGACCCCGGCCCTGGAGCCGCGTGGAGCCCTGAGCTGGCTCTCCCCACCCTTTGTCGCCATGACCCCCGGCTTGCTGGGGTTCTGCTCAAGGACCCGTGAACACATAGTTTGAACATTTCAAAAAATAGTTTTTTAAAGAAACAGAGCAGTCCTGGCCGGCCTCTCCGGTCTCAGGTTCTGCTCCATTGCCTCTCCCCCACCACTCCCCCTCTCTGAGTTTCTCCCTGTCTTTCCCTCGCCCTCCCCTTACTCCCCCTCCACCCCTCCTCCCGTCCCACCCCCCGGCAGCCCGGCTCCCCATCCTTCCTTAAATGCTCTTCTAAGTTCACGATCAAAGTTAATATCGCTCGCGATGGTGGCGCTTTTAAAAATTTCACAGACCGAGGGAGATAACGGGGAGGGGGGTTCACCCGGCTTTTCCAAAGAGCCCTTTCCCCTCCCTCCCCACCCCTTCTCCATCGTAAAAAGTCGAGTCGTTGGGAGAGAGGGCTTTGTAGGTTATAATAAAATCCTTTGAATGCTTATAAAACTCCACATAAAATCGGACTGACCCAAAACACGAGGCCGTCCCCGCTCCCCTCGCCTCCCCCCTGCTCTCGCCCTCCCTCTCCCGCTCCCTCCCTCGCTGCCCGCCAGTATCCCGGCCGCTGCTACCTACTGGGGGCGGCTCCCTTGGCCGGCTCCTTGGCCGCGGAGTGGGCTGAACCGGACGAGCTGGGATTCGTGTTTTCCTCCTCGGCCTCCGCCTCGGCCCCCGCCTCAGCCCGGGACGCCAGTCCCGAGGCCGGGGTCGTCTCAGGCTCCCCCTTGGCCTCTCCCTTGCCTGGGCAGGGGGGCTCGGTAGGCGCGTCGCCGCCACCGCAGTAGGCGTTGTCGAAGAAACGGTCGAAGGCTTGAGGCAGGACGCTGTTCTTGTTGACTGAGGAGTAGAAGCCGGCGGGGGCTGCGTGCGGGGCGCTGGGGTGGTGGTGGCTGCCGTAGGAGCCTTCGTTTTTCATGAGGATCTCGGTGACCGTGGAAGGAGGCAGGCACTCCCGGTGCATAAGCTCGTCGGCCGCTGCATAGCAGGAGGAGTAGCTGTTCCGGTGGTGCCACTTGCCGGATGGCTCCAGGCCGTATGAGACTTCCCGGACCGGGGGCACTTGGGCTGAGTAGGGATAGGAGATCTGACGAGAGGGGGCCTGGGGCAGGAAGGAGGAGACCGTGGAGAACTCAGGCACGTAGTAAGTGCAACTGGGTAGATAGAGGTTGGAGGCGCAGCTCCCTCGCTCGCCGAAATCAGCGCCCCTCTCCTTGCGCGACGGCGAGCAGAAGTTGCCCAGGTTGACCGAGTTAAACATCGTTCTCTTCTCCTGCCGGCTCCAGATGGAGGTTTTGGACCCGATCTAGCGAGGGGGGAAAATTTGGGAAGGCGAGATGACGCGTTATCCGTCTTAGTCTCTCTCCCCGAGCACGTGATCCAAAGTAGATATTGTCATATATCAGTTCGGAGCACTTCGCAGACGTAGGAGGGGTTCTCTCTTAGGTAAGATGGGGACGTTCAGGCGATTGGTTTGCAAACACCGCAGAAACATTATGAAAATCAATTGCAGATTTGTATTCGTTTTTCTCTCGTCACTCCCCTCCTCTCCATTCCACAGAGCGAGCAAAGGAAAGAGAGGGTTGGGGTGGAGTGGGTGGTGGGATGGGCAGGGGCGGTGGCTGGGAGGGGGCAACTGTATTTTTTTTCTAGCTGCTGCTCTCCCCCCCCCCACAGGATTGGGTGTAGGAGGAGGGGTCCCACATATGGGGGGTCTTCCCTCTTCCCAGTGATGAGCCTAAGACTGAGGTGGGGAGGAAGACCGAGTTCCCCACGGAGATGTGAATCCTTCCCCCCAACTCTCAAGATCTCTTACCCTGCCAACCCACAGAGGGCCAGTGCCTGTTTACAAGAGTTTGAAGAAGTCCATTCTTTTCTTGGCCGGCTGTATGTCAATACTCCCTTTCCCCTTTGGAGAGACTCCTCAGAAGAGTGTGTGAAGTTTCCCAAAGGTGAGGCAGCCCAGCAGCAAGCCAGTGTCCCAACTTTGTCTGGCTTGCTGTGCTGCCTGCGGCTAGGGACTCAGATTAGTCATAAACGAGTGGTAAGCAGTGCGCCAGCCGCCCAGCCGGTGCCTGGCGAAGTCTGGGAAAAACCTTCTCTAATGTTGTGTTAAATATTTAGTATGAGAGAGTGGCCCTGGGTGAATATTTCATGCCTGCCTTTATTGTCAATCAATGTGCAGAAAGCTACATCCACTGTGGATTTTGAAATCTCAAACCCCAAAGATAAAGATCGGAATGAGAGCTATGTATTTTCTCTGTCTGGTCCTTTGGGTCGGGGGTTCAGCCTTAGCTTGGGAGCAGAAAAGAAGCCCAGAGTCAGGGTCCAGGAAGAATATGAGGGGGGTGCTGGGTTGGGGGCTCCTATCCTTGAATGATTTGGAGGCTGGGAGGTGAGTAGTGGGTCTGTTGGACAGACTAGCAGGGGAATGGAAGGGAGCTGAGGAACCTGGGTGTACAGGGCAAGGCCAAGTGCCACTCCCTAATGGAGGCCCCAAGCCCTGCTCCCAGGGGGCTGTAGGCAGTCCTTGGTACCTCTTTCCCATTTCTCGGTCATTTCCTGCCCTCTACCATGTCCACTAGCCTCCTAGATAACTATGGCCCAAGAGGTGGACTCAGTGGTTTTGCCCTCCTTTGCTTTCCATCCCTCTGGGCACTATGGGACACATTTAGGCAGCAGAGAATCACTTTAGTGGAAGGTTCCGGACTGGATCCAGGGGGCCAGAGCAATCATCATAAGCAAAAAGCAACCTTGGATCCAAGGAGGAGCTGCCAGGTTGTGATTTGCTCAGGTAGGAGGGGGAGACTGAAGCCCCAAAAGGATTCAGGGAAAGCCAGAATGACCCAGACCTTCTTTTTACCCCTAACTCTTGGTTAAAACTGATTTCTACTTTAAAAATATTATTTGGATTTGATTTTCCTTGCCGAGCTAGGAGAGGTACTGAGGCTCCAAAACCAGACGGAGGCACAAAAAATTGTATCGTGTCCCCAAATACAACTCCCTAAATCCACTCCTCAATCCTCCTACGTCCCCAAGTTTGCTCAGCCTTTAGAGCATCACCTGGAGTGGAGCCGCATTTACCATGGGTCCTATTCTTGGGCAGGATCTAGATACCCAACGATAGACCTCCAGCACCCCTCTACCCATTATTATTTGTTGGGCAATATTTCCTGAACCCTTCTTTAGTCCTGGCCAGATCTTAAATGATGGCAAATAGGAACTAGATTGGGGCTTTGCTAAAGTGTGGAACTTCTCTATCAGGAGCTGCAAGAAGAAAAATCTGTTGCTTTTCCTCCTTCCTCTACCTCTTTTTATAGGGTGACCTGGGGCTAGCGTTTTTAATTATAATGATGGGGAACTAAGGACTATGGCTTTTATGGGGTTCATGCTGACCTCATTAAACTCAGGTTTATTGGAGGCAAAATGTTCCCCAAACAGTGATAGGAACCAGCAAGTGGGAAGTGTGAGGCACCCCATCCCTTGCAGAGGTGGGGATAAAGGCTCAGAGTCTCAGTTTTGGCTTTTCCCAGTTCCCCCAGGGCCCTGCTTCCTTCTCTATCCTGGTCTCCAGGGCACTGTGGGGCCTGAGCCCCCAAGGCAAATTCTGTACAGCCAGTGCTGACAGTGGGGAGGGGTACGCTTCCTGTGAAGAGCCAGCTGTGGGCCTGAGCACTTGAATTTGACCACCAAAGTTTATTCCAGGGCCACCATAAAAGTGAGCCAGGCGGCTGCAAGGAGCCACTGGCGGCTTTATTTCCTTGAAACAAAAAAGAAGGCAAAAAAAAGAATGTCAAAGAAGTTGATGTCCGGAAACTCTAGGGTCTCCCAACAGAGGCTTCTGAGAATTAATATTCTTCCCCCTAAAAGACACGAAGTTCTTTATTTATTTATTTATTTATTTAGCCTAGTTTTGGTCTGTTAATTTCTCAACAACTGTTTAAAAATTCCAGCAACTGGAGGTTGCTGCTGGGGTAAAGGAAAGAAAGCCCTGGACGCTGAGGTCAGCAAGGCACTGATGGGCAAAAATGCCCACAGTGTGTGCTGGCCACTTCACTGCCCACCCCTTGGTCCAAGACCACTCCAAAGCATAGGCTGGGTCACTTGCCCCAGGGCGCATCCTGGGGCATCAGTACATCCCCCAATAAGAGACTCAGCAGTGGTCCAAAATCAGTTCCTAAGAGCCCTGGCAAGCCCCACTCCCTGGCAGGAGGTGGCTTCCCCTCCCCTATCTCATGGGTGCCTGTGGCCCTTCCACAATTCTGGAGTCCCATCTTTCACCTGAATTCCTCCAGGGAAGGGCCATCCTACCTAGCTCACCGGTTCTTGGTGGCCTCAGTCAGCACCTCCAGCCCGCCTGCTGCTTCCAGGCAGCTGCGGTCCGGCAGCTGATATGGTACTCTGGCCAGGACCCAAACAGACTCCAGTGACACTCCCTTCCACACACAGACACTAGAGGTGGCTTCAGAAGGGGGCAGTATCTCCTGAATTCTGAATCCCCTCATGCACGGGAGACCCCACACACAGCGCTGGCTAGCTTTGCAGCTTGTAAACCTCCCGGTTCTAGAAAGTAGATTGGGGTAACCAGGGAAAGGGACCCATACCACAGACCAGGCACGGGGAGGACAAAACCAGAGCTGAGAAAGAGGGACCGTTAGAGCTCAGGTGGGCTTGGACTCTAAGTACAGTCCCGTGTGGGGTCAGTAAAAGATAAGCAATAGGCCGTGAACAACCTCAGTGCTTGGAGGCTTGGCCAGCAAGGATGAGCCCTCATTAGAAATCGGCTCGCACCTTCTTGTACGTCTTTCTCTCCCCTTAGAGCAATCCGAGGCGTTTAATAACCTCTCTAGTGTGCTTGGGGATTTTCAGGTCAGCCGTTTACCCTGCACTTAGGACACATCCCACCCCCAGCCACTAGTTCTTGGCCCCCACCTCTCCTCAGCCCTGGCCATCGTCCCAAACCCAAGAGCCCAAGTCAGGTCACCCAAGCCGGTAGATGCTGCTGCTCCGAGGTTCCTCGGCTACTGGGTCCCTGGAAGTGACAGGGGGAGGGAGACGGGCAGCTTCTCCGCCCCCGCAGCCCCACCCACCTTCCTCCGCTGAGGGATTGTCCCAGGAGGCTAGCAACGCGACCCCATTTCTCCCTATAAAAGTCCCATTTTATGAGCCAGTTTCACTGGGCCCCTCACCAAATGCTCTAAAATGAAGGAAATCTCTTAAAAGCAGTCTGAATTGGAGCCGCTACTACTGGACCTTGGTGTCTAAACCCAGTTGCAGACCCACAGAAATGTCTTTTCTGGGTGGAATTGCCCTGTTGGGCCACCCGGATCTCTGGCCTCCCCGCCGCCAGCGAGCGGAGGCCGGTTGGCCGGAGCCGCCATTCCCTGGCTTTAGCGCCTACTTAGGCTCGGACCCAGTCCGTGCAGATCAAAGTGAGCTCGCGGCATTTTTATGAGATGAACTTCAGTGGCTCTTTACTTGTAATCAGACGCCTGGGTCGAAAATGCAAAAGGGAACAGCCCATCAATCCAAAAAGGAAAAGGGGGGGGGTGGAAAGAGAGAAAGAGAGAGAGAGAACATTAGGGAGAAGAGGGGTACTGGGGCGAAAACATTCAGGTGACACATAGCAGGAAGATTCTGATCACCACCACCGACAAAAAACAAAAACAAAAACAAAAACAAAACCTTTGCCTGCAGCAAAAATGGTCTATGGGTCTGTTCCAGCCTCCAGGCCCCGCCATCTGCCTGTACACTTCGCCCCGATTTCCGGGGGGCTGGGAAACCTGACTCGCCTGTGTGCTGGAGCTTGATCTGAAAACTTCCACAGTGTGGACCTGCCATGTAAGGCGAGCGAGCGTGGCTGCCTGCACTCTCCTGCCCCAGCGGGGAAGTCGCCTTCTGCTCAGGATTTCAAAGTCTCCCCCGTTTTGCTCCTTTTTCTCTGCGGTCTCCGTGGTTCTCTTGTCTCTACAGCCAGAAGTTGAGTTACAGGAAGATTCACCAGAGATTTATCGCCTGGCTCCAAACTTGGAGAGCCCCATTGCAAATAACAGCCGTCTATTGTCTAGACTTTTATCTCCGGGTATGGATCCTGCATTATTGAGGCTCAGGGGATACGGGTCTGGCTCTGTGTGGGGAGTGTGTGTGCCACCCAGCGCTTGCCCCTTGTCTCCCAGAGATTGCTGTGGGTAGGTTTAGGAAAGTGCACAAATTTGTGTGTGTTTCTGGAGCTGGGCAGGTACACCTGAGTGTCCCAGTGGGGAGGCCCAGGGTGAGGAGGGTCTCTTTGTGCCTGGGAACATTCTGGTGCATGGACTTGTGCGTTGGGTGAGAATTTGTCACGGTGCGCTTTGTTTCTGGGGGCATTTTAAGTGTTCCTGTCTGGGTTTTTGCAGGTTTTATGAACCTGCATCCGCTTGGCCTGTTTATGTCCCTTCCAAGGAGATCATCTGGTGTTTTTCAATATTGAGCCCATTGTGTGTGTGTGTGTGTGTGTGTGTGTGTGTGTGTGTGTCTTCTCTGAGAAAATGGATTTGGGTGATACCTTTCTAGTCTTGCTCCCTCAGATTCCTCTACTTACCCTAAATCACACCTCAGCCTCTGCCTTCCCCCAAACGTCTGGCCCTGCTCTACTCCCTAAAAGTCCGGAAATCTCCCAAGCAGCTACCAATTTTCTGTCACAGGCATGAAACACATTTTTGCAGGATGAGGTCTGGCTATCTCTGTCTTTCCCACATTAGGGGGAAATGTCCCAGCTCATAAACTCCCTCACTTCCTGGGGCTCCCCTTCCCAGAGCTGAGGGGTACATCAGAAAGGGCCTCCGCAGTTCATTCCAACCTTTTAAAACACTCTCCATACCACTGGACATAATACGAAGCGGGCCTGTCGTGCCCTCCCTGGGGCTTTCTGTTAGCAAATGTCCTCACCCTGCTCACCTCCTCAGCCCCTGGAGCTCAAGCAGTAGGACATTTGCCCAGATTAAATGTCTGTGGAAGAGACGCCTATCACCTTAGATCTCGGGGTCAGGTGCTGTTTATCTAAGCCTGGATCCTTGAACACCATCAGAAAGAATCAAGTCCTCCCTCTTTGTTTTTCATTATCAGGAAACAGGGTGGGAGGGCTCTAGGCCCCGAGGCCTGGGAGCTCTACTGACCACCCCCAGTGCTCCCGGCTACTTCCACCTGGGTGTCAGGTCCTACTTTGGGTCCCTAGTAGCCCTTAGGCACCTTAGCCAGGTAGGTAAAGTGGGAGGGGGCGGATCCTAGAGGCTGGTTTCTAGTTGAGAAGGGTGGATGTGACAAAATTAGGCCTTTGAGGAGTATCACATTGAACCAGAAGTCCCCAGAATTGCTTTCTGAGCATTTCTCCCTTCCCTCGTCATTAGAATTCCCATTTTAAAAGCAACAGATAGGCCTAAAAAGGGCTCTGTGAGCAAGAGGAAATCCACTGACAGGGCCAGGAAAAAGGAGGTGAACCCTTCACAGACACCCCTATGCTATATTCTCTCTCTCCCTCCCTCTTTCCCCACAGTGCCATTCTGCAGGGAAAAGATCTAAGACTCCACTTCAGGTTTCTTTCTCTGGCGCCTTGGCTTTCGGCTGAGCCGCCTGCTGCCCCCAGCCTGCAGCCAGCCCGGTCGCCGCCACTGCCCCCAGGGTCCGGAACTCACTTTCCCTCTGGCTGGCCGGCTGGGGCGCAGCCTTTCTCTGTCTCTCCCTGCCTCCCTCCGTCCTTGAATCTCCCACACTTCACAGGGCGACAGATTTTGGGTATGCTCGCTTCTCCGCACCTCAGGCCTAGGCTGAGCCCGCTCTGTGCTCGAGGAGAGCGGCTGCAGGTCCGGGTCCTAGGCCCGCGCGCTTGGCTCCCAGTCCCGCCCGCTGCAGCTTCCTTTGCTAGTTGCCGGGTTAAAGCGCTTCTCTCTCGCTTTCCTGCTTCTCCTCCTTTCTCTCCACCTCTGGATCTGCGAAATAAATAAATCCAAGCCTCCTACCTCTTCAGCCCTCCCCACTGGCGCTGCCTCACTTCTCCTCCTCCTTACCGAGTGCACCGCCTTGTTTTCAGAAGGAAATCTTATTAGACATTTAGGCTGTAAATGAACTTTTCTTTGTGACGGCTAGTTTTCTTTCCAGTTCTTAAGTCCTGCTCCTTTTCCTGGTGGAGTGGAACGGATTTAGAAGTCTGCAGTAGGAGAGGGGAGTGTGGAGAGAAGGAGCCCAGACTGTGATGAGAGACACGGAAGACCAAGAGATAGAGAGAGCAAAAGAGGCGTTGGGTTGGGGAGAGGAGGGTGAGAGGGAGGGAGGGAGGGAGGGAGACAAGGAGGGAGGGAGGGAGTCCCAGCTGGCGGGAGCGGAGCCAGAGAGAGAGAGAAAAGGAGAGAAAAGTTTCCCGGAGTCTTCATTAGTTGACTTCCCTGTCCACTGCTTCCCCCAGCCGGCGGAGCTCACCCCCAATAAAGGAAGGAAGGGGGTCTTTATTTTTTTTTAAAGGCCCCAAAGAATCCAGTGTTTACAAGACTAGAAATACTACGGCCTTGTCCTGGCAGAAAGAAAGGCTGAAATGGAGGACCGAAGCCTTCCTTATAAGGTACGATGCTAACTTGACCTTCACTTTGTCATGGCGGCCCCCGCCCACCCAGACTGCTGCAGGCTGCCCGGCAGATCGTGCGGCCCGCCGGACCCTGGCCTCTGTCTCCCTCCTTCCTCTCTTTTGCTTTCAAATCTTTCTTTCCTTTTAAAATGCCCCCTCCTTTTTTTCCTTCCGTCTTTTTATTTCCTTTCTGCCTTTTCTTTTTTATTTCCTTCCTTTATTTATTGTGATTTCTCCTCTTGCCCCTTTTCTTTCACTTGTTCCTTTTATTCTTGTCTTCCTGTCTCGTGGTTTTCCTTGAATCTCTCTTGCCTGGCTCTCCCTCCCTCTTTCCTCTCCCCTCCCCCCAGGCTCCTGGCTTCTAGTCTTCTGAATCCCAGAAACAAGAAAGCATATTTTCAGTTTTTTTACCCATCCCCACCCCAACCAACCTCCACAGTCCTAGCCTGACTTCTACCCCCATCCAGGTGTCCCTAGGGAAGAGGTCCAAGAAGGAAGGCCAAACTGGGATCAAAGGGGGCTTCACTGAGAACCTAGTGCTCACTTGGGGATGACAATGAACTTGGTTTTGGTAAGACCCTGCCTTCCTCTCACTGGCCTAAATTGCCAAGTCTCTGTGACCTTAGGAGTCTTGAACTAAGGTTGAAGTCTTTCACTGTGGGGGGACATGGGGAGAATAGAGACTACTGGTCCTGAGACTAAGATTTAAGTACCAAATTGTTGTTTGCCTTTCTCTGAGCTCCCAACCCCTAAAATTGTAGAGATCTCCCTCAAGACATCTGGGCAGGGAATTTAGAGAATTGGGGATTTCTGGAGATTCACACACATAAAATAGGAAAGAGAAAGACAATCAGGACTCTCTCTCTACCTTGTCTCTTGCTGCCTTCCAGGCTCCAACAGAGCCTCCGACATTAACTCTAATCATATCTTGCGCAGCTGTAAAATAAATGATATTATAGACACCCCTATAATTATCTATTATTCGCTTACTTGTGCTAATTACAATACTAGATGAGGCAGGTCTATACAGAAAAAGTAAAACCAAACAAATATTTTGGAAAATGAAACTGGATCACTGAGGCTTTCAAAATCTCTTAAGAATATCTGAGCTCCTGCCTAGGACCTTCTTGGTTCAGGAGTAGCCATCTTGTAGGTCACAGAGTGACATTGGGAGACCCTACTACCTCCTTTTCCTCCATATCCCATATAGCCACCCTTCTTGCACTGACACCAGAGAGGATCAGACAATAAAAAGGAAATGCTTTCTCTCTCTCTCTCTCCTTCTCCCTACAATTATCCAGATAATTGCATGAATTTTTCCTTGAATACTGTTGTGTAGTCGGGATTGGGATTTCAGCAGGAAGTGCAGGGGACAGGATTCCAAATGGGGGAGGTTGAGAGGGTCCTGTGTTGTTACATTCCCAGACTTTATAGTTCTGTCTAGTGTTACATTGTTTCTTCAGGCAAAGATCTTTGTTCGCCTTCAGTCATATTTCTCCCTTCCCCCTCCCTTTCTTTCTCTCTCCCTCCCCCTTTTTTGGTCCCTTTAAAGGAGACTCAGATCATCTTGTGCTCTTAATAGATGACTATAAAAGTAAAATTAATTCCCCCCTGCCCTTTAATATCAATATCTCTTCGTTAAGTATGCACATTGGTGAGAATAAACAGAATTAAGTGTTGCAACCCAAACCAGCAATTACATTCAAGGTTTTTTTTTTTTTTTTTTTTTTTTTTTTCCTCCATGGGGTCTGGCTTATCAGGGGGTGTTCACTCTGCCACAAGATAACCAAGGGTTATTTGTATTATTATTATTTTTTTACAAGCTCACTGGGGCCTGAGCCAGCACCAACCCAGTAGAAAAAGCAACCATGAAGCCAGAGATGGAAGAGAGCTCCAGACAGAGATAAAAAGGAACGATGCGGAGTAATGCAGAGAAAGGAGGAGGCAGCAGGTCTCAGAATGAGCAAATGTGGCAGAGAGCAAGACAGGCACTCACAGACAGAGGTTTATACATTTTTATTTACAATTTTTAAAAAAAAATTTGGGGCTCGATGAAGAAAAGGGAAAATACAGAGGAGCGGAGAGGGGAGGGAATTATCGGAGTTCCAGCATGAACGCCCCAGAAGGGGAGAAGACCGGATAAATGCGAGCGAGGAGCGATGCCAGAGCCGAATTCCGGCTCCAACTCCGGACCGCCGCTGCCCCACACGCTGTGGGCTGGCCCTCGAAGCCCCCCCTCGTGGCCGCCAGGGCTTCCTTGCTCTCCTTATCTTCTCCATCTTTATGACGAGGCTTGTTAACAAGACCAGCGATCTGGCCACTCGTGTCTATCTCAGCCGCTCCCGCTTAGCGAAGCAGCGGCCGGCTCTGGGACTGGCGAGGCACTAATAAATTGATTCCTTTGGACAGTAAAATATGTCAGTGTCTACATGGAACCCATAAACAATATCTGTGCGGGGTATGAGTGCATTGCCTTTCAAAGAAATTTTCCATAGGGTGTGTCAGGTAGTTTCGGATTTTTAGCTACTAAAGAAAGACCTAAGTGGGATTCATTTTTTTCCGGGGCTGAAACAGTTAGCTCTGTGTTCTAAAATGCTTTAAGCTATGATTCCATCTCTGAAAGCGTTAGGAGTGGATCTTGTTGAGAAAAACTTGGGTTCCAGAATAAACTTTCCCTGCTGCCTGTATAGACCCGGCCAGCATGAAGGATGCTAACCGGCTGCTAAAGAACTGGGTGGGCCAGAATCCTCTCCTGGGTTGGCTGAGAGGGAGTGGAGCTGCTTTGGGGTTTGAGAGGGATGTAGAAGACCAGATCCAGCCCTTACTTCATGCCATCTTTCTCCACTGGAGATTTTAAAAATAAATTAAAAAAAAAATTTAAACAAACTGTGGCTTTCAGGAACTCTGAGTGCCCAGCACACATCTGGAACTTGCCTTTACCCCAACCTGCCTCTTACACAACTTTGCCAAGTCACTGCACTTTCCTCTCCTCCCCTCACTTCTTAACTCACAACCCAGAATAATGCTCTAATATATTTATCTTAGGTCTAGAAGAACAAGTCCTGAGACACAGGGCAACTTAATTATATAATGCTCATTCCATATAGGCTGTGTTTACGCAGTCAGACCCTGCTGCAAACAGGACTTGGGATTCTAAATATAGATGCTGATTTCGGCAAGAGATGGACTAAGGAAATCAAGATAGAACACTTATATAAGTAATCCCATTAGACATAGAAGGGGTTTTAAAAGACAGAAATAATAGAAAAACAGAAAGACAGAAAAGAGGCTCAGCTGTTGGAGACTGTCAGTGCCAATGCCTGAGCTTCCTCCTGCTTCTGTCTGTAAGACAGCCAAATAAATGTGTATTATAAATGCAATACTATGTGAGCTCAAAGAATGTACTGCAATGTATTTGGTATGCACACACCATGTAAACAAACTAATTTACAGAACGTATTTTTCATACATTGCGTAGATACTCAATTTATATGTGTATAATAATGTGATGTATTTTCCATGCACTTTTTTATGTGGACAGTTAATATCTGGATGCATTTTCCATGCGTGATTTTATACGCCCTATGGAATATATACATTTATGTAGCTAAACAGATGAGGACTGTATATTTCCTGTGTAGGATATACATGCAAGTGTACTGTTTATGTAAATTACGTGTGGTGTCTATCCATGCTGTGTGTAACCTTTTCTCAGAATGTTGCTTTCCCGTACAAATGAGAGTGCCTTTGTATGTATGTTTTATAGAGAAATATATTTTCCATGCCCAGTATGTACATGTAATAGAGCTATCTGTGCATTTTAGACTGTTTCAATATATCTGTTATGTTGGCATTCCCGCCAAGTGTGCGTTTTCTGAAACATCTTTTCCGTGCCTCGCATACGGACTATGCGTCTTTCACAGGAGCTTTCTTAGCAAGAACTGCCGGCGAGTTCCATCCGCGCAGATCTGCCCTCAAAGGAAGTTCTGCACTCGGGGACGTGGAAACTGACATACTGAAGGCTGATCTCCTAGTCTCCAGGAAGTGCCTCTGGCTCTGAGAGGAGGGATCACCCACCGGCAGCGGCTGGGTCACAGTGGCTAGAGGTTTGGTCTCATCTGAGACCAGTTCCTCGTCTCTGGTGCCAGGCTCCTTGAGGCGGCACAGGCTTTAGGAGCCTCAGCCGCCGGCGGTGAGAAGCCCAGCGGGAGGGCGGACCGCCGCTGTGGGGACGCCGCGTACCCAGCAGAGGGAGGGCGCTTAGCCACCCGGCAGCGCCTGAGACTCGGGCTGTTCTTCCAGGGCTCCCACAAACTGGGAGTACTCCCGCCCAGGCCCGGGGTGCTCGGGGCTGAGCGGCTGGGCGGGGCGGCGCTCGCCAGCTTCCTCTGCTCCGGCCAGCAGGGGTCATCCCGTCCTTCGCGGGGGCCCGGCTGCCCTCGGGCGGCGACCGGAGCGGGGGACTGCTGTTGGGCGGGGAGCCGCACGGGGCAGCCGGGGACTGAGAGGCGCGTCGGGTCTCCCCTCCCGGGGGCCCTGCAGCGGACGGGAGCCAGGGCTGGGGCCGGCCGGGGACGCTGATCGACCTCCCAGAGCCCTTTCCACCCGGCCAGGCCACGGAGGGCTCCAGGCGCCCGCGTCCTCACCAGCGGCCGCTGCGCCTTTGTCTCGGAGCCTCCTCCTGAGCGGCGACCGCGAGCGCGGCGGCGGGCCACAGCGGTGCGGGACGTTTGGGGCAGCTGGCGTCGGCCGCACGCTTCACGGAAAACCCGCAGCTCTGTCTCGACCGAGGCAGACGCAGGAAGGCGGCCGCGTCGGCCTAAGGCTAGGCAGGCGCGTGGCTGCGGGATCCGGCGCCTGCAGCCCGCCGCGCGCTGAATTACATGCGACCTTCCGGCGCCTCCATGTGCCAGCCATGCAGAGAGGGTTGGGGGATCTGGGATGCGTTTCCCGCGCCGGCCCGGGGCCTAAAAACCGCTCCTACTTTCCTGGTAATGGCGGGGAGGATGATGGGCAGGAGCTCCGGCCAGTCCGGAACCCAAGGCCCCGAGGGGTTTGCTTTGTTCGTAGACAGGGCTGGCAGTCCCTGCTCGGCTCTGGGTCTGAGCCACCGATCGCGCGCCGGGTTTCCGGCTGCATTAGCATCCACAGAACCCCGGCTGCCGGACCCATCTCCCGCCCGCAGGTCAGAGTGGAGTAGAACTTGGTGGACAACAGGGGCCAGAGATGATAGAAGCTTACAAATACACAACAGCAGAAATATTTTCTACCTGAATTATCCAGATAATTGTCTCCGTTTCTTGCTCCTCAAGACCCAGTTAGAGACACGAGATTCTTTGTCTTAAAGTCAAATTGTAGTTTGAGGGTTTAAGCCAGAAAAATAGTTGCAAAATACATGCAACCCTTGCCCAGAGGTTGAATACAGCCTTGCCCTGAGTATTTGGATGGAGGCTCAAACATGACATTTTCTTTGGCCCAGATACCCAACAATAAGTTTTTCAACCCTTAGGAGGAAGTTATAGTGTCGTTCCTTCTCTGACAGTCTCCCCAGTTATTGAGTTTGGGGACCTGTGTAGACACCACCCAGCAAAGTACCTCCTCTCTCAGATCCGCAGTGTCAAATCAAGGGAACAAATTAAAGGCCAGTTATTTCCGACCTCCTAAAATTCCCTCCTTTCTTTTTAGCCAGAAATGCCTTCACTGTTAATTCTTCCTATATAGTTGTGTCCTAAGAAGAGAACCCATACCTGGGTTCACTGGGATTCAACTCCTGCCCCCCCACCAAATTAATTCAGACCTAGGCACAGCCAGCCACCCAGTCCCTCCCCAGCTCAGAAGCTATTCTGGCAGCTCAGCTGCCAGAAGCTATTCTGTTCCCAGCTTTGCCTGTACTCTGTGAGGACCTTTGTATGGTGACCTCCCAAAGCTTGGGATCTTCCTTCTTGCCCAAATCCTTCAACTTCACCAGATAAGCTGTGTGTTAGGAGCAAAAGGAGAGTGGGATTCAATTTAAATTTGTTAGTTTTTCTAGTTGCAGGAGTAAGGAAAGAAAGGGAGAGAGAGAAAGATTTCCAGCCAGGAGTTGTGACTTGGACTCTGGGCTCGATGGGGGCCTCTGCTTTTCCAAAGCAGACCCAGGAGGGTGGAGAGGGAATCTGGTGGAGACTCCCTGGTTGGAACCAGGCTGTGAGAAAGGGAAGTTCAAGGGCCAGAGACACAAGGGTAGAGGCAGAGGGAAGATGTCACACCCAGAAGGAAAGGGTGAAGTGGAGGTGCAGAGGGGCCATGGGCTTTGCTGGAACCCAGACTCTGGCTTCCACCTGGGCCTCTCTCTGGCAAGGTAGGCCCAGAGGCAGTTGCTGGCCGAGGGAGAGGACGTCTATTTCACCAGCTCCAAGGGGCCTTTAGTCCCCTATCTAGTCATTTTGCTGTGCACAGAATGTGCTCTTGGGGTTAAGCCATGGGGTTAGACCCTGGGGTTGAAGTGTGGTTTCACCAGCCCCTGCCCCATATCCCAGGGCATTCTTGCCATCCTTGCCCCAACCTGCTTGAGCCCCTACCCTGGTTTCACTTCCTGGAGATCCTGCAGCTCAGACATCCTCTTTCAGGCCCTGAAGGTGGTTTCAGCCTCCTCTGGGCTGTCTACGTTATTTTTATGGCCCCATGACTCCTCAGATATCCCTCTCCTCCCCCCTAATCTTCTATCCCCCAATTTTCTCTCTGCTAGTAATTGCTTGGGACCAGAGATGGCAGCTCATCAACAGATCTTTGTTGCTCGTATATTTTTGTTGCCCCTGCACCGTTCTTCCTTTATCATTATACATTTATTATTTTTATTATTCACCTGAGCTGGAGACAATCAAGTGGGGAGAGCGGCTAGGAATGGGGATCCCATTCTTTTCTTTCTGGGCAGAGGAGACCATGTGTGGGGACTCAGTTTAAAATTATTTCTCAAAAAAATCACATCATCATTCGGTCATGTTTTAATTATTATTATTAATATTAATATGATGAAGCAACTCTGTACAAGGACTATATAAAGGGAAAACGTGCTAAAGACAGACGTTTGAATAGGAGGGCACACAACAGAGAGCTGGGAAGGGCATCTACCCACAGAGACTACAGAAGGTACTAGCAACGGATACAGAGAACAGGACACAGATTGACAGAGAAGCTCACAGAAGTCAAGTTTAAAGCGACAGGAAGAGAATATTGCATATCTTTGTACCCTCACCCCTTTTGGAGTGTTCTGATCTCTTTTTTCTACCAGGCTGTAGGAATCAGGCTGGAGTGGTGAAGCTTGAATCCAGCACCCCAGAACCCACAATGTGTGGGGGGGGCTGCTGCATGAAGGGGTAATGGGTGACCAGGCAAAGGGGAGAGTGCCACGTACCCAGGGTCAGCCCAGAAGGGGTTGTGCAGACAGCTGGAATGATGCTGATTTCTGCAAACTGGTACATAGGTGAAACAAGTTTACATCAATAGGGAAGTGTGTCAGGTGCCCAGTGGGGGATGAGGGCAAGTGATTGTATGGCCACTCTGCAGGACTGTATTTGGGGACATGAGGCTGCCTGCTTACAAGTACAGTCAGGAAAGTGGCGTAGGCCCCATGGGAGTGCTGGGCTCAGCTGTGCCTGTGTTTGCCCATGCCTCTGCACAATCCCTTATGGGGGACCTGAAGCTGTGTGCTGGTGGGAGAGTGGGAGGCTCTGGGGATTGCCTTTTGAGGGTGGGTTAGGGGACACTCTTCCCAGGCAGGAAGAACTCCAAGCTAGCAGGCCAGTTCACACTGTGTATGCTGGGCTTAACTCCCATCAGTCCCCTCTTCTCACCTTCTTACTCCTGGCAAGGGTGGGTCAGCAGAGGCAGACGTCCAGGGACTCTCACCAAGAGTGCAGGAAGGTGCGGCTGGGCTTCTTCTGCCTCTCTCTCCTAAGCCAGCCTAGATCTATTGGACTGGGGCTGGGGCCTGAAGGGGGCTATGAATAAAATGTCCTGGGCTAAAGAAGCCACTCTGGCTTCCAGCCGGTTCTGGGGATGTGCTCCTCCTACTCTGGTCCTCCTACTGGGAGGCTCACCAGCTAGGGTGAGGCCCAAGCAGCTGGATCCTGAGACAAAGGGCAACGCTGGGGGGCAGGTGGAGTGGGGGTGGGTAAAAGAGAGAAAGGAGTTGTGTAGGGGGGGGGGGCAGCAGCGCCCCCTCCTTCATTGTCACCAGCCTGGGAAACCCGGGCTGAGCTGGGGCCTCCGCGGCCGGTAGCCCCTTTAGGGGCAGATTCTCCTCCTGCCTCGTAAATTATGCCGGTCCAGCCTCTGGCCGGCCGTGACCGTGAACGCCAGCGGGGAAGGGAGAATCAGCCGCGGTAGCCGCGGCTGCCAGAAACTCTCCCCGCCAATCAATGCTAGGTTCGCAAGCCTCTTTCACAGCCTCTTGGGATTCCTGGTGGGCCAGGTGAGGGTCCCTGGGGTGGTTACTAACCCTGAGGCTGCATCCGCTCAGCTCGCAATCCGGTGCTTGCGGCTTCCGGTCCGCAGCCGCCTAGGCGGCAGGAAGAGTGGATGGCTGCACACCTGTGAGCGAATGGGAGGGCAGGGCCATGGGGAGAAGGAACCAGGAGACTTTTCCAGCAGGCTGCCCCAGAGGGGACACAAGGCTGATGATCTCCCTGTCCGCAGCCAGGTCTGCCAAGTGCCTGCACCTCTGCCTGTTCCATTTCCAGGCCTAGAGGACCAGACCCCAGTGGACTTGAGCATTACTGATCACTCTGTTCTCCCAAACTGCACTTCCTCTTAGGTTCCCGCACTTCCTCCTACCCTCCCAGAGCTACCCTAACCCCTTCCAATCTCTCCACCGACCCTCCACTCTTGCTGCCTCCTCTCTCCCTCTCCTAACCCCAGCTACTGGGACTTTGGGGAGACTCGGTTCCACTGTCTCCACTTTTGCCTACCGCAGGCTGACTTAAGACCATGGAAGGAGATGGGGTGGGGGGCAGATTACCTTTCCTCCAGAACCTCAGACCGAGGCCAAATGCCCCAGTTCCACTGCAAACCAGCTCCTCCCCAGCACCTCAGCTTTCCCTGTCCCTATTCCCAGCCTGCAGCTCCTCTCTCCCTGGTTGGGTTCTTCCCTTCTCTCTGGGACCTGGCAGGGCCTGCTGAGGGGTGTGTGGGAGGGAACCACAAACAAAACAGACAAGAGGATGTCCAAGGAGTGCCTGCCAGAGATGCCTGGCGTTCTAAGCGGGGACTGTGTCCCAGGCAGCGCCCCCTTTTGCTCTCTGTCAGAGACAGGCTCAGTCCGGGGCCGGTGCCCATGTCTTGCCCCCTAAAAGAAGGAAAGAGCTTGCTCCCTCAACAGAAGTCTTTTCTTTTTCATTCTCCGGTTTTGAAACCAGATCTTGACCTGCTGGTCACTAAGATTCAAGCGGTCTGAGAGTTCCCTCCGGCGCTGCCGTGTGATGAACTCGTTCACCAGAAATTCCCCCTCCAGCTCCGCCAGCTGCAACTTCGAATAGGGCTTGCGCTTCTTCCGGGAGCGGCTGTGGATCGGGTACCAGGGCGCGCCTGGGTGGAGACGAACCGGCAGCGTTGGCCAGAGGACCAAGAGGTGACAAGCCCAGTGCCCTCGGTCCTTCCCCAGCCCTTTTCACCTTGGCCTACTGCCCACCCCTAGGCCCTGGCTCTTCTGTCTCATCCCCTCTCTTTTACACAGACCCTCATCCCCATCAACTCCCCCACCTTCATCACTCTCTTTTTCCCTTTTCACTGGTCCTTCCCTCCTCAACCCTACCTCCCACTGTAGTATCTCTAACCCTTCTGGGTTTTGATCCCCTCATTTCTCCCCAAACCTCTTTTTCTCTCGGATATCCTAGCCCTTTCCTTTCACATCCTCCAGGATGGGGTCCCTGATCAGCTAGAACAGATAGGAGCAAGTGGCCAGAGTAAACCAGGTCCACTGACGTTTCTTGAAAGGAAAAATGTAGCTAACGGAGCCTGTGTGAAAGCGGAGGGAGAGGCCCTAGAGAGAGGGACCAAGGTCTCATTCCCCACCCCAGGCATGGGGAAATGTCGGTCAGAGTCCCCTTCTCCGGAGATCCCTGCCCCCTCCAGCCGCAGATCGGCGAAAAGGGGAGTCTGTGCAGTTCTTTTATGGGGATATTTACATGTTTATAGGCGCCCCCCCCACCCCGTACTTCTTTTTAAAAGAAGCCCTTCCTCGCCACACATTCTGTCACCCCAGGCGGCCCTAGCTCAGTCCTACACTGCCCGCCCCCGAGAGCTGTCCGGTCCTGAGTACGCCTCACGAGTGGGCTGGGGTCCTTACCGCTGGCCGAGAGCCCGCCGCCGGGGTTTAAAGGAGATACCAAGCTGCCCGGGTCGCCCGCGCCGGCGCCCTTGTTGCCCTCGTTGATCAGGGACGAACTGGAGTCGGATTCCAGTGACTGGCACGAGGGCGGGTCGTGCGGGGGTCCCGCGCCACCGTCGCCACCGCCGCCGCCGGCCGCGTAGTCGTACTTGAAACCGAGCGCGGGCGGCCCCGACGGCTCCAGGGGCAGCAACGCTGCCCCCGGCCCGACTCCCGGGCCCGGCTCGCGCCCGCGCTCCTCACGCTTCAGGCCCCCGCCGCCGCCCTCGGCGCAGGGCTCGCGGTAGTAACCCTTGCTGTCCTCCACTCGCGCCAGCTCGCACGTGCGGCCAAAGGGCGGGTTGAGCGACACCGGGCTGCCGAGATAGGGCTGCGGGTAGCCATTGCAGGGCTCCGCCGACGGCCAGGGCAGCGAGCACACGTTGTCGCGGCGCGGGTAGGACAGCGAAGGCAGTCCTGGCAGCTGCGCCCCAGACGCGCGGAAGTTGGGGAAGTAGAACGTGTCTCCCGTGTGGATGTTCACCAGCGGCCCCACAAACCCGGGATTCAGGAGATTATGCTCGCCCATTTCCGCGGGGCCCGACCGGCAGCTTCTACTTTATTGCTATCTGACATTAAACATAGTTAAACCTGCACCAGCCACCCATTGGCCATCCAGCTCACGTGGGCGCCGCCGCCAGGGGGATGGGTGGGGACAGCGAATCCCCCCCACCCCGCACCAACTCCAACTTCCCCTTCCCCACTCGGGGTGGGGGGGACAAAATGCTGGGGCAGATTTATTCGCTGGATTCTGGTTTTTAAAAATATCATATAAAACCTAATGCAGAGAGTGAGGCAATCGCCGGACACGGGGCAAGAGGGAAAAAGCCACACCAAAAATACCCACACATCTGCACTTCTGCACCATGCACTCCCCCCAGATGTATTATCTTCTCGCCAACAGCTGGCCAAGCACAGCCTGTCCCTCTTTAATTAGCTCCTTTATTAACTAAAACCGTTGGAATTTACAATATCTCCCCAATAAATTACTATTAGATATTGTGTCATATAAAGTTTACTGGCTGTTTAAGGAGACGGATGAGCCCTTTGGCTCTGGGTTTATTTACAGTAGAGGCAAAGTGGGGGTAAGGACAGATTTTCCTGCCACTGTCTTTCCCAGCCCCGCCGCTGCCGCGCTCCTCTTCCTCAGCTCTTTCTCCTCAAGAATTTTGGGAGGCACTTGGGGTCCTCTCCTCTAGGAAGGACTATGGGAGAATTATTAATGCTGGGTATCCCTCGCCCCTGGAGCTGGGAGCCAGCCTCACACTTCTACTCACAGTTAGAGGAGGGACGCAGAAAGGAGGCAGAAGAAGCAAAAAAAAAAAAAAAAAAAAAAAAAAAAAAAAAAAGGAGGTGCCTGACTCTAGGTGTACCTGACTACCTGCTCCTGAAAATCTGGGGGCCTGAACTACTCTTGCCTTTGACTTCTGTGGGTCAGATGGGCTTCTGCAGGTCTTCCAGAGTCTTTGCAGCAAGAGGCTCTGGGACCTCATTAGGGCTTGGCTGGCCTAAGAGGCTCACGACTCCCACAGCAGAAGAGACCCCCACACACCAGAACCAGCCCAGCCTGCTGCTGTGACCATCAGATAGCAGTGCCAATCCCAGTAAGTATGCTGGGAGTGAGGGAGAAAACTCTGGAGAATTACCTTGTTGGGGTTTAAAATTATATTTATGGTGCTAACCTCAGCAGCTCTTTCCGGACAAGGTTGAGAATCCAACGCCGGCCGTTGATGAGATTAATCGACATCTGGAAACCACAAACCCATCCCAAGCAAGTCCACAGAACACAGATAAGTAGATGAAAGTGAAAACCAAAACAAAGCCTTCAAAACTAGATGTATTCTATTGGTGTCTGGTAGGCAAAATACTTAGATTTCTATTTGCTTGTTCCAAGCTCCTATACAATGCATGGCTTTGAGTAATATAGGGTAAAGTAGATAGTTCAGAAAACGTCTAAATGCGGAAAACACTAGAAAATCTAGAGAAATTTGGAGAAACCGAGAGTCTACGCAAGAATATGGCAGAAAGAAACCCATGTAGGTGAAAGTTAAGTATCTGGAATGAGCCCAAGCTACAAAAGCAAACCGAAGCCGAAGATTCTCATCTCCCTTTTTCTCTCTCTCCTCTGCAGGACGCGGCAGAGAGAAACGCAGATTCTTTGAATTCCACAGCTCGCAGGGCGATTTCATATCCCCAACCAGAACTGCTCCCTCGCACAGAAATGTGTCCGCACGAGCGAGCGTCGCCCTGCCCGGCGCAGCTCAGGGCTCGCAGCGCGGCGCCCGCCCCTCTTCCACTTCCCCTTTCCTGCCCTGACCGCCGCCGGTCCCGGCCAGGGCCCTCCCGCCCCTGGGAGCCCGCCCCGCGCCCGGCACTCGCCAAGCCCACTTGCCGGAACCGAGGCCGAACGGTGAGATGCTAGCCCCGCGCAGTCACCTCCAGTCAGAACGGCGCGAGCCAGGGCACCGAGCGGCGGGCAGGAGACCGCCTGAATTGGCCTTTTTGTGCTTAATTGATTAAGGGGCTGCGCGGCTGCAGAAAGGAGCATCCCTGAGCTGCAAATTCCACGTCACAGCATCTCTAGCATCTTATGCATGCCCCCGTTTCCAGATGCATTAATGGGCACCACTGAAAATTTAACTTTTAAAAATTTTATTTGGGGGTTATTTTGGTAATAAAGATAAACAGGGTGTGACTTGAATATTGTTGCTGTTTTCTATCAGAACACTGCGCGGGCTGCAAGGTCTCCGGGCCTTCGGGCCTCTGTGCTCCGCGGCTATTGTTGGTATGAGGGTCGTGGAGCTGAGCTGTGCACAGTCATCCCTAGTCCTCGTCGGGTAGAGGCTTCTCCCCATCCTCTTTTACTCTTCCAGATGACTCCAGTCTCCCAGAAAGGGGACCCCAGGAGGAAGGTCCCTGACTCTCCCTGTCCCTTTCTAGCCCGAGAACCTCCGGCCCACAGCCCTACACACCGCCCTCCAGCCAGGCTGCGGAGCACACAGAGCAGCGGCCACCGGGCGGCAGAGGCAATGCCTGGGGAACTGAGAACAGAGGGAGGGATTTCTTCTTCCAGGAACACAGTTTCTCCCCCTCCGATTTGGCCCCATCCGAAAAGGGCATTTTCCCCCGGGGGTTGCCACTCTGTGGCCAATGGCACACGGACAAACCCCTCTTCGCGGCGTGCAGCTGACCCTGATTTCCGCTCAGTGAGAGCTTCGGGGAACCTTCAGCAACGTTCACATCCCCTGTGTTCTACTCCTCGAGATCCATTGTGAGCCTAGGGGTTTCCAGGATCCCAGCGAGGACACAGGCAATCTAAGTGCACCACCGTGGATCTGTCCACCTTTAAGGCACCGCACCGCTCAGCCCCCTCTTTAACTCGGGGGCCCACAAGCGCGCCCCAGAGCGTGGCGCCCAGCCTGGGTCCCCGGGGCCGGCGGGAGGCTCGGGTGCAAAGCTTCAAATTTAAATCCGGCCATGGCGGGAGACGCCTGCCAAGAACCAACTGGGGCTCGGGAAGGGGACCTGGAGGGACTCGTAACCCAAAGCGCTGGGCAGCCGCGTCTAGCCGAGTTTTATCCACCCGCACTTTCCAGCCCACACGCAAAACTATAATTGGCCAGACCCAGGCTCTGGAACTGCTGAGGGCTCTGTGCGTCTGCTCTCCCGCACATTCATCAAATCCCAAGGTTTGAAGAGGCGGCCTGCCTGCTGGCCATTGAGCCTCTAGCTCCTGCTGCAGCTGGACTGACTCAACCATGCCCCACTCATTAACTCAGGGGTTAATTAAAACTGAAGGCTAGGATGTGGCCCCAGGCTTTTCTTGAAGACCCAAGGCAGCCCTCCCGCTCCCGCGCACCCACCAGCTGGCTGTCCCGCCGCCTCTCCCGCACCTTCTGTCTGTGCCTTCATCCCTCCCGCATCTTCGCGGCCTCTGCGCGGGGCCTCCAGTCCCGGCCGAGCGGAGCCGGCGGCAGGAGTTAATTATAACATCCATGCCCGCTCTGGTGGCAGGGGCAAGGCAGCTGCGGGAGGCTCAGGCCACCATGGAGCGGCTGCGAACTGCAGGGAGTTGGCTCCCCCGCGGACCCCAGGTCAGAAGTACTCCACGCGGTGCTGCCTTCTCCATAGTCAGTCGAGAGGCCTTGGCGGCCCAGTTCAAGGTCACTGCCCAGTTTGCAGAAAGCGGTTCTGCTGCGTATGCAAATGAGGCAGGGCCAGGGCTACTGACGGAGTGTGAGTAGGAACTGAGCAGGCGTTGAGAGGGGAGATGAAGGGCGGCAGATGAGGAAGGTCGCCCCCCCCCCCACCCTACAGTCTTCTCTGTTTCCTTCTTTTGAGGCAGCTCAAGCTTGGTACAGCCTCTTTGTTGGGTTCAGACAAGGCTAAGGGGTGGGAGGGGGCGCTCCGTCACCTTTTTCTTTCCTTTGCTAACTCCTCCAGGGGTTGGAGCCCACCTGGCTGCCAGCCACCCCTCCGAGTGTCCAGGATTTAAGAGGAAGCATGGGAGATCCCTTCTCCAGGTGCTGCCTTCTAGGCATCTGCAGCCTGGAGTGGGGAGGCGGTGCGTCAGAAGAGACTGGGGTGGGGGGCCCAGTCAGGCTTTCAGGCTCACACAAGTGTCCTGGGGTCTGCAGCGTCCTTACCTCCAAACTTTCTGCGGCATCTCTGGGGCTCTCCCTCCTTAAGACCCCAGCCTGGTTGCCACTCCGGAAGGGAGTGGGGGTGGGGGTCCCAGGCAGGAATATCTGGGAGACCATCTCTCCATCCCTCACCTGAGCATCCCTAAATGGGCCCATTCCCCCCAGTTTCTCTGTCCTTTCAGCACATTAATAGTTAAATAGTTTCCGGACTCTGACATTTTCCCCCTCCGCCAGCAGAGGATCTCCTCCGCCTAGTGAATTACTGAGTGTCAGGAAAGGTGTGGGGACCGAGTTAAAACACACACACACACCAAACGTCACACCCACAGCCGCCTGCACTGTATCCGGGAGCCCCGGGCCTGGTCTCTGCGACCTCGAAGCTCGGTATGGGGTGAGGACTACCCAAGTGCCCTCTGCCCCACAGCCAGCGGCTCGCTGTGACCATGGCCTGTCGCCAGGCCTAGCACTGGGGAGAGGCTGAGATCTATTTGGGGTCTACTCTCCCCAACCTCTACAAATCCCAAATCCAAGCCCCCAGTCCCGGGGAGGTGGGGCACGGGTGGACTGAAGTGGGGGCAATCGGCCTGGCGGGTGGCGGTGGGAGGATGTACGGCTAATCTTGAGGCTGGGTTGGAAGAGCGGGGGGTCTACTTACCTTTGGAGACAGAAGAGGATCAGAAGGGTGCGGGGCGGGGTTTCTTAGCCTCTAGAAACCTTCTGGGTGCCCCCTCCCCAGGGCGGCCGCAGGCCCAGCCTGGGTATCCGAGGAGGGCGGGGCGGAGAAGGCGGAGGGAGCCGCCAGCGGTAGGCGCGCGGGAGCCGAGCTACAGAACATCTCTAGTAAGGCCGCCTTTTATGGGCGTTATTAGCGCCCCTGTCTAGACTGGAGACGACACCTCCTCTGTGTGTAAACAGAGGCGGCGGGCTCTGGCGGGAAGGGGGATGGCGCGTCGCGGGGGCGAGCGGCCCTCCCCTTCTCTGGCCACCGGAAGATCAAGGCCTTTTCCACCCAGCCCCCCTTCCCCGCACTCCCTGTGATGTCAAGGTCAGAAAGACCTAGTCACGGTCAAGGCTAAAAGAGGAAGAGCCTGGTTGGTTGCGAAAAGACTCTGGCCCCCTCCTCCTCCCAGAAGCCCCTCGCTCCCCAGGGCCCCTCAATCTTCCACCAGCGCAGGTCTGCATACACATCTGCCTGAACCAGCACTTGGAGTTTTTTGAGGGGTGGGCTCCGGACACCATCCCAGTTCGGCACAGGTGGATCCTAGGGTGGGGAGCTCGGTTTTGAATTGGGGAACCTGCCGCAGGATTCCCAGGTTCAGTCCTCCTAGAGATGGAGAATATCCCAGGGCCTGCCCCTGCCTCACACCCACACTGGCCTGCTGATCCCACCGACTGTGGATCAGCCTCAGAAGCAGACAGTCTGGAGACAGTCCTGGAGGGATCTCCCCAAGAACTGCTGGCCTTGCTCCCTCAGGTGGGTTCTTAGCCGAGGGACTACAGGCTGGAAAGCCCATTCTGCCTGTGCTAGGTCTGGGGACTAAAATGTGGGTGGGGAAGGGATTTTCCCCCAAACCCAGGAAAGGATCTGAGCCCTCCCTGGCAGCTTGGTAGAGTGACCTCCGGATGGAGAGTCCTGTGAGTCTCCAGCTCAGCCAGGTCCCTCAGTCCTGGCCTGGGGTGGGTGGCGGGTAGCCATGGGGTGTGGGGAGTGACCAGGATTGTGAGAAATATCACTGAAGCCCCAGTCCCAGAGGAGAAAGACCGTCTGTCTCCAGGGCCTCTGTTCTTAGCCCTTCACACCTCTTATGTCCCCCTACCCCGTCGTATATGGTGGAGTCTTGCTCTCAGATCAGCGCTAGAAGATTGACCTTGGAGAGAAAAATCTCACATATTTGAATGAAGAAAAGTAAATACACTCTATACCCTGAGATGACAACGTTCCTACTTACAAGCTTGCATACACATGGGAAAATCTCCACTGGTCAAAATCTCTCTCCACACGCACATGCACATGGGTGTGCACGTGCACAGATAAACCTTCACAGGAATGTCTCAGAGTCCCCAAAGAGAATGCCAGCTCTTGGAGGAAGGAAAGGTAAGGGACCAACACAACCAGGAATGAGAATAATACATTTTCCCATCTTTGCCTCCCCAGAATACATACTCATCCACTACCTGTCTTATATAGGAGTTTCGATGCTTGCTTACTCTTATGGGAGAGGAATCTCCAGAACTGATCCAGACATGATAATCCTCCAAAAACCATTCAGACATACTTAATCCAATGTAAGAGATGGTCCTAAACACCCCTGGCACACCAGGGCTCCCAGGGACTTCAGAGGGACTGCCTTCTTTGCCTGGATTTTCAGTGTCCCAATGCAACTCCAATGAGCCTGCATGAGCCTTCTCCTTTTTTCCATCGCCCCCTTCTGGGGCCTTAGGGAGGGTCTTTCTGTATGGGAAGACTCATCAGACTCTGAGTTTGTGTGAAGTAGAGAGAGCCCATCCCTTGGAGAACTCTAGACTTGTCTTTCCCTACAGTCTCCATCTTCCTCTGTATTGACAGCTGTAATGGGACAAAGCCAATGTACCCACTCGCAAGTGAAGAGAGATGGGGGCACATATCAAGAGAGCCCCAGGATTCTGCTCTGCTCAGTTTCTTTTTCTGACACACATAGTTAATTTTCAACTCTTTCCATCCTAGGAGAGACTCAGAGTTTTGGGAAGAGGTGAAGCTGGCAGGTGGTGAGAGAAGGGAAGATGGAATTAAGAATGAACCTTATTCCTGGGAGGTTCACCTATACCCCCTAAACCCCCACTTCCCAGCCTGTGATTCTCTGATAGTTAATAGAGTTGAAATGGAGTAAACCAGGACTGGCAGGCACAACAGTAGCAGAATCTCTATGGAGGATAAATTCTTCAGGCTCTTTGTCTCTCTCTCAGACTGCACGGTGTGTGCGTGTGCATGTGCGTGTGTGTGTTTCACCCCCAGAAATGTTTATTTAAATAAGCTTGTAAGAACTTCAGCCATCAGGCAGAGTGCTATCAGAGAGCACTGATTTCCAACCCAATGCCTCCAGTCTTTCTGTGTCTCAGGAGAGGAAAAATATTATATATAAATAAAAATTGCTGCAGTAAAGATTTAATCTGAGATAACATTGTTTTAGGCTATATTGCTTTTTAAAAGTCTCTTAACCTGACAACTTAACGATCTCATTAACTCAGCCAGATAGGGAGATAGGCACGAGGGACACGACAGGGAAAACAAATTAATGGCAGAATCTACATGGCTCCTGGCGGCCTAGAAGTCTGTGGTCCCCAGGAATGCTGGAAAATAAAGGTGGGATTGGCTTATGAACTGGGGGGGGGGGGCAGGCAAGGGGTCCTAGCTGCTGGATATCTCTGCATAAATTGATGGAGAAGAAAAGAGAACAGCCTAGGAGTGCTGAGTTTGCGGCTGCCACCCAGCAGGACAGGCTGTGCCCACACCTTCCCTGCCCCAGTCCTAGCCCTGCGCTGGCTGGAGTGATTGCAGACCATCTGGGGGCACTAAGGCCCCAGGAGTCCAAGATTAGCTCCCCACATTGCCCCCACTGCTACTGCCACAGTGTCCAATTCCAGCTGGCTGGATGCTGCCTTCTTAGCTCCGAAATTTGGATGTGAGTCTCAACCGGTAACTGAAGTCCACGGGCAACGTACTTTCTCACTTACCTGCTTCCAGGCCTTCCCATTTGCAGATTACATCCTTCTCTCCCCAACATACACTCTTCTATTCTAAAGAAGTTTTCTCATAGTTAGATCACCACAATAATGCAAATAATTCACTTTAAGAACGTGAGTGAAACAAAATATGAGTTTGAAATTTATGCAGCTGGGGGTGATGTTTACACTCTTCCCCTTGCCCATTCTGGCTGAGTCTGGGCAGCAAAGATGGCCCTGATGAGCCAGTGGACAGAAGGGTCTGCAGAAGGAATCTGAGTAATAAAATCAAGGCAAAAAAAAAAAAAGATTTTATTTTAAAAACAGGTTTGTGTTTTTTTTTCCTTTTTGCATTCAGTACATTGTCATTCAGACATCACAATACTATATACAGATACACAACATTTTAAAAAAGCCTATTTCTGATGAACATTTCAAAAGAACACTGTTTTGTAATGCACCAGTGGGAAGGGAGAAGGTGAGGGACCTCCCCCCTCAGCAGCAAGTCCGCCTTTGAGGAGGGATATGTTAGGCAGCGTCTACATTAGCTGGTTAATTGGGGGCTGGTTATTTTGGCCTCCTGGAAGAAAACTGCTTTCCTCCGGACAATCAGTAAAAGTGAAAGTGTGAGGCTCTCTCCTCAGTGACCGCCTCCATGGAGAAGCTACTGGAGAGGGGCTCTGCTGGGGGACACACTCTCCATTGCCAAGGAAGAGAAGTTTGTCCTTTCCTTAGAAAAACGTTCTGCTTCTGTGCCTGGCCTGATCCCCAGTAGAGAGAGTTAGGGAGAGAAGGGAGGGAGGGAGGGAGAGAGAGAGAGAGAGGAGGGCAGGGAGGGAGACGGGGTTGGGGGGGAGGGAGAGAGAGAGAGAGACAGTAGACAGACATTTAGCAGCGTGGTTGGAGTTTCCATCCTCCATGGATTTCTGCACATTGACTGAGAGAGCAGAACAGAGGAGGCAGTGGAGGCAAAGTTGGCTCCGGAGAAATTCAGTTTCCTGATTGAGGTGAGGGTAGACAGCTCCTCCACCAATTCCAGCTTTTGTTGAAACAAGAAAGAAAGAAAACCTATGCGCTGTCTGTACTCCAATCACGATGCCAGATCCCTAACAGTTATTATTAATATTAACGCGACTTTTAAAATATGCACAGAAAATCTTACCTGGGAAATCTCGGCTAACTAAGGAGTGCGGGAGGGACAGGGAACAAGAGGAGGAACTGGAAGGACAGTATGAGCTTGCCAGGTCCTGCACCGAGGCCCCACCCTCAGGAGGGTCATCAACCTACCTGGGCAAAGGATGAGGCAAGAATAGGGTCGTTCGGGGTTCCCCAACCCTGCTTTGGTTGGAATGATTAGGATCTTTGCCCCCTACCAGTCAGCTTTCTGGCAAGGTGAGGGATGAGGGCAAAGGAGAGTGGAGGCCTTGAACCTGCCTCCCACAGCCCACCCCAACCCACCTGCAAGGTCCCATCTGCATGGTGTTTGGGGGTTGAGGATGGGGTGGGGAGTAGGGGGCTGCAGAGCACGCCCTCCAATCCTCTCTGCCTCCCTGCCTCCCGGCGCAGTCCCTCTTTCTTGTTAACATTAAATATTCGTCTGCACCCGGCGAAGTGTCCTTCGTTGGGTTCGGTAATGGTACAAAGCGGCGACATAAATAGACGGGGTGGGTGGCCGGATGGGCGGTCAGGTGGAGTGGAGATGAGGTGCTTTCGATTTGCTGACCACCTTCTTCTCTTTGACCCGTCGATTCTGGAACCAGATGGTGACCTGGCGCTCAGAGAGGTTCGTGGTGGCAGAGATGCGCCGGCGCTTCTCTTTGGTGATGAACTTGCTGGCAGCATACTCCTTCTCTAGCTCCTTCAGCTGCACCTTGGTGTAGGGCACGCGCTTCTTGCGCCCACGCCGGTAGCTGCTCACCTCGGGCTGTAGGGGAACCACGTCTGGGGGAGAAAGAAGCCGGGCAGCACGAAGTGAGTAGCATGCCTGGAGCCTGGACCGACCATGCTGTGTGCCCCAGGCGGCAGCACGGTATAGGAGCCAGATTCTGGCAGGGACACAGACCAATTGCCCCCTAGTCCCTTGCGCCTCTGTTATTATCAAGGCCACGACTAAGGTGAGGCCGCAGATCTGTTGCCTCTGGTGAAAACTTAAAAAGCGTGTGTGTGGGGAACCTCGATACCTCGGAATGGAGGTAAATAATATTTTAATACAACGTTTAAAAAATCGAAATGAAGGCCAAAAAAATGCATGATAAATAAAACATTTTAAAATAAACATGGGGCCAGTAGTACTGATTCTTCCTTTTGCCTCAGGTTCCAATATAGTTCTGCACAGCATTCATTATTAGAATCCTGCACCCGTAAAAGGATCCCTACAAA
This sequence comes from Mustela lutreola, assembly GCF_030435805.1. Taxonomy (NCBI): domain Eukaryota; kingdom Metazoa; phylum Chordata; class Mammalia; order Carnivora; family Mustelidae; genus Mustela; species Mustela lutreola. The sequence continues at coordinate 61,488,436 of NC_081297.1, forward strand.
TTTTGCCCTGGTCTGAGGACCTCGAGGATTGTAGGTATTCAGGAAAATTCCTCCTTCCTGCGCTTAGATCACTAGGGCATCCATTAGCACAAACTGTGTCCCATTATCAGGGGAAGGTGTTCTCTTGTATGTTTCAGGGAAGGCATGGCAGGAAGGGAGAAAACTGTGGTGGGCACTGGCCACTGAGTGGGGCCTCGTGTCTTCGGTCACTGACTCTGCCCTAGGAATCTGAGACCTGTACCAACAGCTACAGAAGAAAAGTGTCCAGGTGAAGCCAGCCTGCTTGGGAGCCAATCACTCTAAGTGCCCAGTGTTGTGAGCCACTTAACAACATCCAAGTTGAGGGATCCTGGATGGGAGATACAGGGAGTCAGACCCCTGGAGGTAGAGTCCACAGGGTCTGCTCACCAAAGGAAGCTCTAGGAGAACCCTTCTTGGGTTAACACCAGCTGTTGACATAAGTCTTCTAGGAAAAGAATTCAGTGCCTCTCCTTCCCCCCACCGCCACCAAGTGTCCACTCACCAAACAGAGTAAATGCTGCTCCCACCCCTCTCCTCTTCATTCCTCCAAAGCTGAGAGAAACTGTCTCCATCACATACAGGAACCCTAGCCACCCTAAATACCTTGTTATCCCAACTACTTCTAGGTCAATTTCTTTAAGCTCTGTGAATTTCACAGGAACTAAGAATGATATATGTCACTCATATCCCCCTTCCATTTCACCCTCACCTTTGTTAATACAAAGATCATTCATTGTGATGCCTTCAAGGGGGAAGAGGGGGATTAGGGAGATTAGCTGAATAATTCACCCCTCAATTAAAAAAATGTAATTGTTAGACTTCTTCAGACAGAAGCTAAAGATGAGGACAGAATGTCTGGGGTTCCCCTTTCATTCTCACTGCCCTTTGGAAATGAAGAGGCAGCCCAGAACACAGACACGAAGCTCTTCCTGAAGTGCTTGCTCTCACTCCACCCCCATAAAACACCTTCCCGACACAATTCCCATTGGGTCTGCTCTCACCCAGGAATACTTGTCTATACAGGCTGGAAAGAGAAGAGGTCACAATCAAATGCCAGTAGGAAATAAAGTGCTCAGGAAGAATATGTGAAGGAGAGGGTTCCAATGGCCTGGTTTGCCTGTCGTCATGATGACAATTTCTCAGGAAAATTACTGAACTTATCACTTTTCTATGTCTGTGTAGGAATAGGCCAAGGTTTTTTGTTTTGTTTTGTTGTATTGTGTTTGTTTTTAATCTGAAAAACAAAACAGCTGCACTTTCACAGCGAAGATCCTTTAGATTAAGAAGAGTTTTTTTGTACAAGAGAATTAAAAAAAAAATCTTTCAGTTCTCAAGTTTGTTTTACTCTTACAGACTTAGGTATGATTCAAGAGATTGAGGATTCCAGGACAAGAGTAAAACAGAGGGTAAATAGTAATACCATGAGGTATTTGTTGTTGTTATTGTTGTTTGCTGTTGTTGTGTTTTTTTTTTTAAATTTAAATCTTCATAACATTGTTTCAGGCTTATTTTATTAAACCCAATTTATAAGATGAGGAATCTGAAACTCAGAGTGGGTAAAATAACTTGTGTGGCAGAGCCAGATTTTAAAACAAGATTTTTCTGACTCAACATAATGACACAGTAAGATCTAAAATGGAAATAGGCTATCTGGTACAAAACACCTCTTTTTCCCTGGAAAGCAAAATGAGATAAAGTGGTTGGTTCCCTGAATTCAACAGCTATTTGTCCCTGATTTTTATCTCATTTTCTGGAAATGCTCACAGTTATCTACCGAATTTTGGATTTTCTAAACTTCAACTCAAAATTCCCAATGAATTTAGAAGTTCTTAAAAATTGGTTTTAAATCCTTAAAAATCGTTTTAAAAAGCAGATACCTGGTCTAAACTGATTATTTTTTCTCTATAGGATGCCAAGGATTGACTTGCCAAAGTTTTTAATGGATCTGACCAAAGTGTTGGTTGTTTTGGCCTCTTGGGAAAATACCTTTAGTCTTGCCTTCTCAAAGAAGCCCCCCTTCATTGCCTGCTGTCTTGCCTGGAAAGGAATTGGGATCTACAGTTATAAAGACATCTGGAAGCTTAGACCTTGAGTAGTGTCTATACTGCCTAAAGTAAGTAGGGGACTTGCTTATTGATTTTACAATCAAGCCTTCCCTAACATCCCTCCAGAGCACATACACACACAAACCGCTTCATACCTGGGGACCTAATAGACACCTTTGAGAAGTGAAGAAAAATCAGATCAATGATCAGCTATAGCCTTCCCTTGGGGTCTGTGCACAGGTTCGCACTGCCCACTTGCTCACTACCATCCACCCGCTCCTACAACAGGGCTCTGCGTTCTGAAGAGGACTTTGTCCAGTTAGAAATCCTAGCTGCTCTTCTCAGCCATAATCCAAAGGTTTGTCGGTAGGGACTTCCAGTATGGCCCAAAGAACCCACTATTTCATTCTATTGCTCTCCACCAAGCCTATCTGACGCTGTCTCACCCTGCCCACTCCCCACCTCCCTGCTCTGATTCTCTCTCCTAGAATTTCTGCTGATTCTCTCTCAGAATTTTTGTCTCTCTCTGTCAAAAAAAAAAAAAAAAAAAAAGTGCCTACACTCATCATAGGACAGAAAAAAAAAAAAAAGGGCAATGAAACAAGGGTCTGTATAATTGGGGGAAGGAAGAAGCCACAACACATCTTGGCCCTAATTATCTGGATCTTTCTGAACAATTGCCTCCATATCCCACACCAGCCCAGACTGCCATAGTGAGGTTTCTTAGAGCCAGAGGCGCTAAAGAGAGACAGGAGTGTTTATGCCCAGATGCTGCCGAACAAACCACAAATGCATAGACAGAGTTATCTGGAAATCTCACTACTTCTAAAAGATCTCTGTGTGGGTAGAAAGACGCAGGGTGTCTGAAGATAATTTCTTTTTCATCTGCTCTTTTGCCTGGACATCTGCACTCACTGAGCTTTACCAGCCCGAGTGTGTTTCCACACAGGGAGTGCATGAGCGCATATCTGCTGAGACCTAGTGGGTTTTATATCCATCTCCATGCCGTAAGTTCCAAGTGTATTAAATCTCAATTGGGCTATATTTTCTTTATTTCAAAGTTATTTTTCTCTAGGAGGCTATGATTAAAAAGTGTTTATCTTTAGCAGGTTTTTTTTTTTTTTCTGGGAAACTTTAAGATGTTCATTTTGCTCAAAGATATTTCTGAGCCTCTTTCCAATCCTTCCCCGCCACTTCGCTCTACATGCATACACAGGGGTGCCAAAGCAACTCCTTCTCTTCACCTCTCCACACTAAACCCATTGCCCATTGCTCTAGAACTATGCCTCTGCCCACAGTGGGTGAGGTGGGCATCTGCTCCCCTGCCTTTCGACCCAGCAGCATGGCCTAACAGCTCCTCCTGTTCCAGGAATTCCTGCTGGACCCCTGTCTCCAAAGGAGTTTTCCATTTGGGTGAGATGGTGAATTAAAGGGCCATCTGTCTATAATACATTACTGTATACTTACATGTGAATTGTCTATCTTCTAGAAATGTATTATCATGTGTTTCATATTAGGTAGTTGGTAACAAATTATTACATAAAAATATTATTGCCAGTTCAGAACAGGTAACACATGATACCATGTACTACAATTCTATCATCCTGGAATCTTCTGGCAGCCAGAAATAGGGTGCCTAGTGTGGCTCCCACCCTGATATTCAGTTGTGTTATATTAAGTAATCTCATATTTGCAAGAATGTTATCTTCTGCACTTCCTAACATCATTCAGTGATTTTTTCACCATCTGCCTTTGCCTCAGTCCCGGATACAGAGGAATTTCAGGCCCACCCTTAGGAAGTCTTCACATCTCTAATTCCCAGTGAAAATGTCCCTGGGGCTCACACGTAGAGCTGGGGGCCCACTGGGTAGTATGGGGAGACATCTGTGGCTTCCATGCCCCCTCCTCAGTATTCCTGTAGGTGTTAGAATGGAGCCAGTCAGCCCTCTCCCACCGAGTTCTGCTTACAACCAAAGCAGACTCAGGGTTTGGCTTCATAATTTCTCAGTCCTGTGCTGAATCCAAAGCTCCTGATGTGATTGTGACAAACCTGGGACTGATCTTTCTCCTCTGGGGAATGGTGGGGATTGCAGGATCCCCTCTGGTTCAGAAACAGCCTCAGTTGGAAAAGGAACAGGACATCCTTGAATTCCGCTTCCCCCCACACATAGGCAAAGATTTGGGGCTCCCTATCCTGGGCCGGGATCCTAGATGTATCCAGAACAGGTCTTCAGTCCCTCACTTCTCATCCTTATACCCCTTTTTCTGTGTTGGATACATAGAAAACTCTCCCTCTCCCCGAGATTTGGGGAAGTTGGCAGTGGGAACACCCACAGGATTTGAGCTCAGGCAAATAAAATTTTATACCCAGGAGAGGGATGCAAACTCCCTTCTCACCACATCCTTTTCAGAGATTTTAGTTCTGCTCCTTTAACGATCAGGAAATTCGTGGCCGAATTCTTAAAATAAATCAAGAAAAGAAAATATTCTGCATTTCTTTGGACCCGGCAAATTAGACCTCTATTCAAAAAACAAAACAAAACAAAACAAAAAAAACCTATCTAGTGCTTCAACGATCCTGAAAATTCTGGCAAGATAGTTCTTATTTTTTTCTTCAATTATCGGTGGGTTGAGGGTTTTGTCCTCGTAGTTTCGGATTCCGAAGCACCCAAGGCCCACCCCACCCCCATTCCTGGCTGGAATCGGGCTTGGGGGGGGGGGCCAAGAGCCGCTCGTGAGACTGGAACGGGCTGGGGGAGGAGGAGGCGAGCTCCCGACTCGAGCGGAGTCGGCAGCCCGGCGCTCGGGCGCCTGTGATTGCTTCACTCTCAGCCGGGCAGCTCCGGGGAACGTGTCGGAGCAGATTTCTTCCCCGGCGCATTCCTCAGCGCAGCTCGCCCGGCCGGCTCCATCGGCAGCCCAGCAGAGCCGGCGCGCCGGGGCCAGACGGCGGGGGTGGCTGAGGCGCGGAGCCCCGGGGCAGGCGGGGCGGGGAGGGGTCCCTGGCTGCTTCTGCAGCTGCTGCTGCTGCGGCGGCGGCGGCGCTCGGGCCCCTTCCTTACCTGGAAAGGGAGACTTCCAGAGGTGGGCGGACTGCGACTGCTCCTTGGAGCAATACACCTGACTGTCCCAGCCGTTGGAGAGAGCCCAATGTTGGTAGCCTTCGACGGGGATGAGCGCATCGTGACGCGGCTCCGGGTGCCCGCTGATCCCAGGCACCACCGACACGTCCAGGTAGCTGGGCATCGCCTGGTAGGAGCTGGCGAAGCTGGGGTAGAAGGCGAACTCCTTGGCCCTAGAGGACAGATCGTCACCGGGCAGGGCGCCCGACGGCTCCGGGTATTTATCGCCCGGGTGGTAGGCGCAAGGCTTTTGCTGCAGGTTCACGTTGTGCGACAGGCGGCAGCCGTAGTAGCTGCCACCGAACGGGTAGCCGTAGCCCAGGGTGGCGCTGGACGAGGTGGGGGGCGCCGGCGGCGGAGCGCACTGGCGCGCCGCCTCTGGGGCCGGGATGTCCGTATAGACGGCGCCCTGCGGGGCACCCAGGGGAGCCGGCGGGCGGCCCAGCACGGGGTGTGGAAGCAGGTCGCGGCAGTGGCTGGCCGGGCAGCTGCTGCCCAGCCCGTCCATGCTGGGGGCTTTGCTGGGGCTCGCTCCGCTGCAGCCGCCCCCCGCGCCGCCCGCGCCGCCGCCTCCCCCGCCGCCGCCTCCGCTGCCGCTCTCCGCCGCGCTGTCCTCATAGACGTACATAAGGCTCTCCGGCCAGCGCGGATGCAAGAGCAGCGAAGTCGTCATGACATGATCTGCTCGAGCTTTTTAAAAACTCCACTTGCCAGAGGCAGTGAGCTAGGGAGACACCTCGCTCCCTTTTCCCCTCCCCCATCCCTCCTCCCTTCCCTCTCCTCCCCTCCCCTCCTACTCCGGGTGCTTCCACCTCCCTCCCTACATTCCCTCTACGCATGCGGGGACACTTCATTAAGAAATCCGCGGTCTCCCGCCCGGCTCCCTTCTGCACCCCTCCCGCGCCCACGTGACGAGCCAACTCACGTGACTCTGGGGCCGGGTCTCCTGGGGTTCCCACCCCTTGCCGTGGGGCGGGGCAAAAGGAAACAGATCTCTGCTGATTGGCTCTCAGGAGGGGCAAAGAGGAGGGAGCTGGGAGATTTAAAGGGACAGGGCAACGCCCCCCCCCCCCCCCAGCACGCCCGAGGGAGGCAGAAGGAGGCAAAGGGAGGAGGGGGAGGCTGAATTTGGCCGACGCAAAGGGGTCTATAGAGACTAAGATTGTTCCTGGGCGCCTCCCTCTAGGTTTGGGTTTAGATTGGCTATGGGGGAGTCTGATCCTTACCCAAAAAACGATCGCTGTGACTGGATTGGAGTTGGGGCTAAGGGTGGGGGAGAAATTGGATTGTTTTATCTCCTAATAAATAAACTAGAAAGCAGGCGGAAACGTGCGGGCAACGCGTGGGGAGCCCTGGTTCTGGCCCAGGCATAATCCGCCTAGAGCTCGTGGATGGAAAGAACCTGAGGCCGAGCAGCGAGAGACTTTGATGTCCGGATTGCATTTCCATTTCAGACTTTCTCCATTCTCCAAAGCCCCAGTTGTCCGAAAGGGACCTTTTCGGCTCCTCCACCTCCACCGCAGAGCAAAGAGGGCTGAAAGGATGTGATAGCCCCAAAACACACACACACACACACACACACACACACACACACACACATCAATACATGGAGGGGGTGGAGTTATGCTCTCAGTGAAAGATGGAGAAAGAATAAAAGGAGGAAAATGAGGGCAATAGAATAGACTGATATTTCAATGTACAATAGAAATAAAAAGCCTCGGAGCGAGATTTTCAAAGGAAAGGGCGGGAGATGGGGAAAGAATTTGGTGTAGGAAAGCTAAAAAGCCCTTGATGCAAACAAGAGCAACTGCTCTCAGATCCGTGTACAAAAGGAATCCTGGAATGAGAGTCTGCCCGATCTGTCCTTTTGGAGGGACCTTTCCCAGGCACAACCCTGTAAGACCCCAGAGAGACCGACCTAAGCCTCGTGGGCCCACCTCTGCCCTCTGCAGCCTGGGCTTATCTGGCCTAAGAGGGCCCAGGGGCAGAGGCAGTATCAGCAGGGTTCTCTAGGTTTAGCTCCCTGGGCTTTCTTGGGGTCACTCCCTTTTAGTGTGGAGCATAAAATTGCCGCATATGTCAAAGAAAAAATTAACACCAATTAACTGATTTTTGGAAAAAGCCCCCCTCTTCCTTACCGATCTCCAGACATGGGTTTCTATGCCCAGTTGACCTCATTAATAGAGTCACCAGAGTCACCCCTTTCCAGAGCGCATCTCCATGGAATTGAGCCAAGTTCCCTTTCAGCCACGGCCTCCCTGAGGAGAAGAGGTAATAAAGAGAGAGGGAAAAAAAGAGGGGAGAGGGGCTGCAGCATCTCCCTCTTTCCTGCCACTGTCGCGGATTTTAAATGCTGGGTGCTCCTGTCCAGACTGCACGGAGGCGGTGGCCACACAGTAGCACCAGGCTACAGACCTACTGGATCCCTCAAACCTGAGAGCAAATGCCAAATCTGTACTGAGATTCGGCCCACTGGCCACCTCCCTTCTCCCGATATGGAGAAGATGGTTTTTGACGATGGAGAGCGCCACGGTGTTGGTGAGTTAGGATAAAAAAACGAGTCACCTTTATCAGTGTGATATTCATCTGGAAGGGTCACCTCAGAATTTGTAAAGCAGGCTTTGGGCGGCTGGCAGTAGGAAGAAAATACAACAGAAAGGTTTAAAACATAAGCCAATTTAGCTTGAAAGTGTGTTAGGGCAAAGATGGTGGAGGGAGAAGAGATAAGATGCGGCAGGGTGGGGGCGGTTGCTTGCTCCAACAGGGCTTTTGGCTAGGAAGCTGGCTTCTCGGCCTCAGAGTCCAAGGTCAAGGTAAAACAGGGAGAGCAAACACGGGCTGGCCAGTCTAGACTGGGTCGTGTGACCTTGGCCCCCATCGGCCTGCCGCCTGGCTGGCGGGGGTAGGTGGTGAGCAGGTCTGAGTTTTTCCATCCGCAGGTGTAAGGAGCTGCCGGGCCCTGACTTCCCTCACTGTGAAGTGCTGGGTCTCCGTGGAGAACCCAGGGCTCCGTGGACCCGGCTCAGTGGGGCCGCCGGGAGAAACAAAGGGCCTGAACAGCCCACCCCATTCCTGGGGTTTCCTCCCCAGTCCAGGAACGCTGGAGCTCAAAGCCAGACGCGTCTCCCGCGGACCCAAACCCAAAGACACGCTTCTCCCAGACTTTGGGAGTAGGGGGCAGAGCGGCGGGAAGGATCTGGGTGCAGGACGACCCAGCAATAAATAAAATTAATAGTATGTTCTTTTCCAGGTTTATGTAAGGACATTAACTATTCCTATTGCAATGAGATATAGATTTAATTAACCCGGCAATTTTACAATTCCATTTATTAGGGACATGATGCGGCCAAAATTTAGCAACGAGAGGAGAGGGAACCTTCATCAAGAAGACCAGCCAGCAAAGATGTAGTGTCCCCACCCCGGACTTGGGGGTGTGGGAAGGCTGGAGGGGGGGAAAGTTCAGGGCTAAGGGCGTTGAAAGCATCTGGAGACGGGTCCGCATACTCTGAGCGATTCCCGGTTCTTTCGCTGGGTTCCCCGAGACATTCCGCGCCTGAAACCGACTCCACGACAGGGGCGCGCCGGGAGCCGCGAGGGAGGTGGCAGAGTAAGAGCCTTTGGCGGGTGGGCGGCCGAAAGTAAAGCCTGGTTGGTTAATTAACTTTAAGCCTGGGGTCGCTTCTCTCTCCTCCCCCGGAAAAAAATGTGGATCTCGCTGAGACACAAATAAAACCAAATTAAACACTCCAGGAGAATATGCACCACTGGAAACGTAGTAATTACATCTCCGAGGCGAACCCGCCCTAGGAAGCCGGGCGCTGAAACCCGCGGCCCAGCGCTCGTCCCCCACCGCCCCGCCACACCTCACTGGCCGGGCTTCGCGGATGGGGCACTGAAGCTGGACTGCAGGGGAAGTTTAGAGGAAATCAAGAGAAAGGAAAAGGATTGTGACTCCTTGGTCTCTAGCTGAGCTGCTGGTGTGGGAGTGAAGACGCAGCATTTCATTATATCAAAGGAAAATGGAAAATAACCCCTCAGCCACCTCGGGAAGACCGGGCTCTGCTCTGGGCTCTAGGGTCCTTTCTCAAAAGGGTATTTGCAAAGGCTAGGCGCCGGAGCCTCTCTGTCCTTAGTTTCCTCTCCGGAATGAGTTCCAGGCTAAGTTCAACTCTGAAATTCTTCTTTTGTGAGTGTCCAACATACAAAGGAGATATTCAGCGTGCCTTCTCATTGCAAGTGTGTGTGAGAGGGTGTGTGTGTGTGTGTGTGTGTTGGCTCCTAGCCTGTGGCCAGCACATACCCTTGTGGACACAGCCCAGTGTGTTCCTGAAGATACCCTGCTCTAGGCTGACATCCTCTCTTTGCAAATAAAGATTTCTGCTTGTCTCTTTATCTCTTTGTGTACACTCTTATTTTACAAACTCAGCTTATCTACCTACACTTCCCCCAGGAAAATACTAAGAAAATGAAGAGGCAGCTGTCTGCGTCTTTCTGAAGGTGAGGGCTGGAATTCCTGGCCTATGGTATTAAAGACAAACTCAGAGGTGTAAGTTAGCAGTGCCTGCAGCAGGAAGATGCAAGCCTGATGAGCCGGGTCTGAGGAATGGGTGTACCTTAAACACCAGGCTATGAAAGAAGAGGAATGAAGTTGGTGTGTCCCCCACTCCCAGATTCTTCTCTCTGGAAATTAAGAATCAGTTGATCCCGCCCCCCACAATTTCTTCTGCTTCCTTCAAATTCCCCAGGATTAAAAAAATAGAAAGAAAAAGAAAAGAAAAAGCTTGAAGCTCTAAAGCTCCTGCTCCCCCCTTTTTATGGGAGAAATTCCAGTTTAAAAAAAAAAAGGAGGGGGTGGGTTGAGGCTGCTAGAGAACAAAGAGCCTCGCCACCATGGGGTCTGGATTCTGGCCCAGACTTGGGACCTTGGTGGGCGGGCATAGTTTGGGGGGCCCTTTCCTGTCAGGGCAAGGGCTGCAGAATGGAAAAGGAGATTTGTGGATTATAGAGGAGTAGAGCTTGAGCTATCCAGGAAAGAAAGGGATGTTTTGGATGGAGAGGCCACATACAGGAAGGATTTGGGGGTTCAGGGAAGGCCTAGGGGAGGGCACGCCTGAGAGTGTGTCTGAGTGAAAGAGGCTCCCACACACTAACCGCCAATTCTTGGGCTGCAAAGGTGACCTAGGCAAAGAAGGAAAGAGAAGTGACTGACCATGGGGCTCCCTGACCTAGCCCAGACTCCATTCTCCTCTTTCCCTCTCCCTGTCTGGGCTCCTGAAGGTTGGGGATGACCCAAGGAGTGTGGAGACACAGATGACACAGATGCCCCCTCACAGGCACCTGAACCTTCAGGAACCTGCTCTACTTTATTCCCTCCACCCCCGACCCCTGCCTGGCCTCAGATAAGGGCCATCCAGACCTCTCCTCCCAGCCTTGGAACTCACCTCCTGGACAGTGTGGCTGCCTTCCTGGCATCTGCCACCTTTATTGTTCTCCCTCCCTGGTTTCCCAGCTTGGGGGAAGTTGCGACCAGGATGGCTGAGGCAGCACTTTGCTCCTAGTTTCAGAGTTTCCCATTCTCAGACCCAAACTTGCCTTCCTCCAGACCCCATTCACTTCCCTCTTTTAGATATCAGGGAAATCTACTCCCTTCTGCTGCCAACTTAGGACTTGTGCTGGCTGAGAGTTTGGAGCCACATCCAACTCTCCTTTCTGCTTCTGCAGGAATCCACACCGGGGGTTCAGAAGGGTTCAGGGTTAGGCTGTGAGCATCAATCGTTTCATGGATTCTCCTCCAGGTTGCCCGTATTCACAGGTCCTGCCTGGTGGTGCCCTGGCTTGGCGAGAGATCAGCCCCTGCCATGGGAACTCTCAGGAAGCCTCTTCCAGTGGCTTCCAGGGTCCCTACCCCAGCCCTCTTTCTTCCACTACTTTGGGACCCTGCCCTCCCAACCTGGCCAAGCTCCTGACAGAACCCTTTCCAGCTTCCTCATCTTCTCCTTCCCCAGCGCCATCCTTTTCTAATCACATCCCTCCTACTCTCTTTCTCTTTGCAACATCTCAGCCTGTCACTTGCCCTTTCCTCACCCTCCACTGACAAAAGAAATTCAGAGAATTAACACTGAGTTTGGAAATTAACAAGTACATCTTCCACCTTCTTGCCTCGCTGGAGCCCCTACCCCTACCTCATCTTCTGTTATGGGTGAGAGCCTTCTGTCCCCTCCCCCTCAAAACAGCCCCCACCTTTTAGGAAGCCCTTCAAAAACAGACAAATAAAATCTCTCCTGGTTTTAGGGCCTGTCTGAGAGGGAAGTCCAAGTTCATTTTCAAGTTAGACAAGAGAGTGAGGGGGGTGGGGAAGAGGTGGAGAAGTGTTTGCTGGGAGCTGGGTTTGGCTTTCTCGCAGAGATCTGACAAGGGCCCCTTTTGGTCAGAAAGCCAACAAACTGAATGCTCAGAAAAGGCATTTACCACTTTCGATCATTTCCTCTATCTTTTAAAGTTTAGATTTGGGGCTTCTAGGAAGAAGGCTGACCAATCTCTCTCTCTCTCTCTCTCTCTCTCTCTCTCTCTCTTGCTCTTTCAGATTTCCAGTTACTTTAAAGGAGGGTATAAGGAGCAACATTTTTCTCAGGAAAAGGAGGGGTTGTGGACCCCAATACAGCATTCTTCTGTATCAAAGAGAACTGTTTAACCTGTTCCAAAGAATGGCTAAATATAAAAGAGTTGAAGGGCTAGACATTCTATTTCTAACTAGATGAGAGACCCCTTTAATGCCCCTGTGGTGCTGGGAACTGGAATTTTGTAGAACCCCAAGAGGCAAATGGTGGAGGATATATGTACATTTCATCGTGAGGAAGAGTGGGGAATGACACAGTCTAGCTCTCCAGATGACCGGACACCCTCAGAAGTCACAGAAGAAGGTACAGTCTAATTATTCTAATTTGAAAATAACCAAGCAGGACACAAGTAACTGAAGGACCATCAGTAGACGCTTTATCAGAAGAAAGAAAATTTAATTTCTCCATCTCCAAAAAAAGAGGGAAGCAAAGACCCAAGACTCAACTAAAACTGTAGAGTGGCAGATAAACCCCTCTTTGTGAAAATAGCCAAACTGGCTTGGGATCTGTGGAACAGAAAGGCAGGAGGGAGTTTGTTTGGTAATTAACTCAATCTTCCTTAAAATATATAATTTGGTGCAGTTTTAGTGACTGGTGGGAAATTATCCCTATGATACCCTGGGGGAGGGGGTGTTAGACTTTCCTTCCCTCACTGCCTCCTCCCTCTCACCCAAATTCCCCTTCTCTAGGGAGTTATTTAGGAACACTTTTTTCTCTCTGTTGTGGTATTGCCTTGTACATGCAGCAAAGTGAATGAAATCTGAAGAACTAGGAGAAAGGAGGGGGGACATCCTATTTTTTTTTTTCTCTTCCCAAAGATTACCACACTCACATAGTCAGAGAAAATCAAACTCAGATAAGAAGTATCTTTCAAGGCATAGAGACCACCCCAGGCTCCTCACACTTGATGGACTTCTGCATTTCTAGAGAGCATAATCGCTGAGTCCTGGCTTTTGGACACTCCTGGAGAGTTAGTGCCCATGCTGGGGAACACATGTTGCAATGGGTATGCATTGTGCTTATATAGCTTGGAGACATTTATGGGTTGGTCATGACAGGGGTGCTGGTTGAGGCAGGCTGATAGAATGGATAGGGGTGAAAGGAAAGGAAACACTTTTAGAATGTGAGCTTGGGGAGACTCTGTGAACCCGCCAATTCCAGCTGTCTCCAGAGGTGGCCTTCTCTTCCACTAAGCCACTCTAAGCAAATGGATGTGAGAAAAGACCATCCTCAAGCGAGCGTTACAGACTTGCTACTCTTAAGGCATGGGGAGAAGGGACCTTGTGCAATTCCTCGCCTGCTCTCTTAGGAAATTCCTTTTCCACTCCAATCTACATTGTGATTTAAAATACTTGTAACTCTCTTTTCAGTGCTTGGCTTATTAATGAATTTCCCTCCAAAGAAGCAATACAGATTTATTTCTCTCTCATCTATTATAGAGCCTATCATCTCTAGACAAATAAGTGTATAATATATGCTTTGCTGGTTGTTAAGGGAACTTTAGATAAATATTAACAGAAGATATGTGCCCTCGGATACACATATCCAGATAATTAGGTAATCTTTAAAAAAGAAACTTTAAAAATATTTTCCTTGAATATGAAACACAGTCATGTTAAACTTTTAAAATGTAAAGCCTCTCACTGTCTTTATGCCCATGCCGACATGTGTGTGGGGGCACGGGAGGACCTACAGTTTTATGGATGAAGATACACGTTGGATGGACATGTTCACTAATTCACATCCACCGGTGTTTTCTCTGATGCAGTGAGCTGTAACGTGGAAATGGTATTCAATCATAAACAAAGCAGAAATGCTCGTTAAAATTTTATTTTTAAGAAAGAATAAAGACACCAGGTCTGAGAATATGCAGGAGTAACTCGCAGTGTGTAATTTTCAGATTCATCCCCTCACCCCTCCCCAAATACCGCTTAGCGGAATCGAGCGCCTGCGGGAAACCAAGTTGCCCTCTCGCCAAACTTGGAGGAATCCTGGCGTTAACACCGTTCTTTCTGCGCAACTTTTTTCTGGGCACGAATTTTAGGAGATTCGGGTCACTTCCGGAGCCTGGATGGCGAGTCCCCCCCGAGCCGGAGCTGTCACCACCTCCTGTTACCGCCGAGAACTCGGCGCCAGCCTCGGGTCTTACTCCTTTCCCTTTTCTCTCTGGATTGCTCCCAAGATTTGGAGAGGTCCTTCGTTTATTTTAATAGGCTGATTTGGGGGTTGTTGTTGTTGTTTTACATGTAGTAATTATTGAGTATTTGATTTCACTAACTCCGACCGAGCTTAAGCTGGGCGAAAGCCGCTTCCACACAGGACAATAAATGGCCGACAGGGGAGGACAGCGGGATGAGCGCCCGCATCGGGAGGCGCCTGATCCACTCCCCAGGGCCGCTCGGCAGAGCCTTCGAGCCCCGCACGGTCGCTCCCGGGATCCTGGACGATGGGCTTGTGTGCACTCGCTGGGCACCTATAGCTGAGCGCACAGGTGGGTACGTTCATTTGTGGGGTAGAGAAGATCTACGAGGTCCCTGGGAGCTCTGGGTGTGGGGGGAGAAGGGGGTTTACCCGACTGCCGGGGCATTCTAGGGTGTGCTCCTGTGAGCCTCGGTGGGAGGTTGGGAGTCAGATCCTTGTGCTTCTGGGGACTCCTATGCTGATCTACAGGGTCACGTCTCGACTGCAGATTTCTGTTGACCACCACCACAGCCAAGACCAAGAGTCAGCTAGCTTTCCCTTCCTTCTCACTGCCTGTCCGCATGTTCCTGTGACAGAGGGCACCTCCCAAATGCAAAAGGAAAGGAAAAGGAAAAATTAAAGAAAAGAAAAGAAAGAAAAGAAAAGAAAAGCTATTTTCTATTCCTTATCTCCAGTCGTGGGATAGGGAAGTGTTTTGTTTGTTTGTTTGTTAAATCATGCACCTAATAAGAAAATTTGTGGGAGAATTCTTGGCTCAAAAAAAAAAGGGGGGGGGACGTGGATGAGAAGAGGACAGAGGCAGAGAAGCCATGAGAAAAGACTTCTGCAAAGCTGGGCAAATCTTAGCTGGCATAAGTGTTAAGGAGAAATGGCAAATTATTCACATGATAGAAACCTCAGCATTAATTCTGGTGTGGTATTTATTGTTATTTGCTACATGTGGCATGGTCATATTTTGTGTAGAAACCCAGGATGGCAACTCAGTTGGGCATATTTCAAATGTACTTCTAAATCTGGGGCACTGTAGGTCTACAAATTTTCTACTAAATCTTTTCTTTAGAACACTTTATACTTTAAATAGTAGGATCATAAGCGGGATGAATTTCTCTCTTCAAACACTGCCAGTAAGAAAAGTGGGCTCACAATGGTCAAAACTTAGACCCACCCTTGAGAAAAAAATTTTCCAAAACTGATTTATCCAGGGAAGAAGAAAGCCCCACCCCAACGCCCCCTTTCCCCAAAGTAACTGCTCTCTTGGTCTCAGGGTGCCCGCTCCCTGGGTGCAGCCATTAGAGCCCAGCTCCTTGCTAGGTCCAGAGAAACTCTCTTCTTGGTTTTCATGCTGGCCTGTCAGGGCTCACTCCTCCCGCTCTGGCCTCAGCAGGGAATGCTGCCCAGCTTGGAATATGGATCTGAATCTGCCGGTTCAAGTCAGGCAGAGTTATAACCCAGATTCACTCAGCCTAAGGATTATGTGGAGGAGGCTGGTCCTACCCAGCTTCAATCACCGTGGGAAAAAACTAGAGCCCAAATGTTATTCCCACCAAGAAAGATGTTTTCCAGTGATATACGTAGAAACCTCTTGCTTTCATACACATACACACCGGCACATTTTAGTAATTTTATCTAGCACTATGCCTTTTACCACAATGGAAGCAATATCCTTCCAGAAACTGATGCCCGGGAAAGGCATTCTCTGACCAGAAAATATGTACAGAGGACCCATTTCACCATCTCAGCGCACACTCCACGGTTCTCTATTCGATTTTCCCTTCCCTCTCTCCCTCTCTCTCTCCTCTCCAGCGATGATGGGTCTCTACAAGCAACCAAAATTCTCCTTTCCCTGAATTACTCAACTAATCAAAAGGTAAGTGAGAGGAAGAGTTGCCTGAATATTCCCACGATTTCGCTGTGATGATGTTTTTTTAGAATGCTGGAACGGAGAGCCTTGCGTCTGCGACCCGCCCCGCACAGTGGACCTGAAGAATGAGGTCTATGCTAATGTGAACAGGGAACCTGTTTGTAGTAAGTTCAAAATCTACTTTGTTACAAACCCCTAGGATAGTGAAGAAACCCCCCTCAACGCTTCCTTCTCCCCCGTTTCCTCAACCATTATTTAACAGCTTCAGTTTTAAGGATCCAAAGCTGGGGGAGGGGGCAGGAGAGGGCCCCTTCTCAAGGCCCAAAAGGCATCTTTTCGAGCTCCTGCTATCCCGTGGTATCCCGTAAGGAGCCAGCTCTGACGTGCACGGCGGAAGGTTGGGGGGCGAGCCTCAGCGGAAAAGCCAGTGGGATCATAATCACGCTCCAGATCTTTATTTTCAAGATCAGTAGCTTCTTTGTTTTTCTTCTTTCCGGGGGCCGTTCAAGGAGCTCAGGAGTATTGCCTTCCCGTCTAATTCCCCAGCAGCTTCGTATTCTGCCCTCGAAAACAGACCACCTCCTCCAACCGAAATCGGGCGGAGGGCCTAGCAGAAGCCGAGCAACCAGCACAGGCTGAGGATTCTCGCCGCCTTCTTGCCTCGCAGCCGCGTGCGTCGGAACGCGCTTTCAGGCAGACGACTTCGAGGGGTACGGGGAACGACGCTCAGTGCTTTCCCCCTGGCCCACCCCCGCAGTGAGCTGGGGTCCAGGGGTGCGCACGGTCTCCACGGAACTTTCCGAGGCTTTGGGCAGCTGGGAGAGCACTCCTCTTCGAGGGAGCTGCGAAGGTCTGCACCGCTTGGAGACAGAGGGCCCACGTTCCAGCCTGGGACAGGGCGACCCTTATTTTCTCAATCTGAACCAAACGAAATCTGCCCCAGCCAGAACCTCAGTGCCCAGACCGGATGGCGCCTGCCCGTCCACGTCTTTGGTTTTTTGAAGGGAATAGACTTAGAGGGGGTTTAAAAAAAAAAAAAAAAAACCCGAACGGGGAGAAACTTGATTTTCAAACATTCCTAGCAGAACTTGTATGCGTTGGCGCCGCACTAGGGCCGGGCAGCCGCCCAGCGCCTCCTCGCGCCTTCCAGGAACTGGGTCCGTCGGCAGTGCCTGCATGTTGGGGGGACCCAGTCAGGAACCCAGAACTCCCCAAAGCCGCTTTTCGAGAGGGGCGGCCCCCTCTGCAGGCAGAGTCGCAGCTGCGGCCCCGGCGGGCTGCAGGCGACGGGGGCGCAGGGGTGCAGCCCCGCAGTCGAGCCCCGGACGCGGGGCTCCGGACAGTGCAAGCCTTCGAACCCGGCTTTCGCGTGGACCCGCGAGGAGGGGGTTGGGAAATTGAGGGATTGCTGACTCCCCGAGCCTCCAAAGACCAATCTTTGCAGCTTTGTAACCCCCCAGAGCTGCTCACTCCTAAAGGCGAGGACCGGGTCCTTCTTAATGGTGGCATTGGAGGGAGTAATTTCAACCCCGCGGTACCTACGCTAACGGATAATTTCTTCCTCGAGTCCTTCGTCTTTCCTTAAGAAGCTTTGGCTGCTCTTGGCTTTGGGATTAGACAGACTTGCTCCTCTCCCCCGTTTTGTTTTTCCAGCGTGTGTTCCAGCTCATCTCAAGAAACCGGGCGGGGGGGGGGGGTACTTAATGTATAAATCCAGTGAAACTTCACACAGACGTGAATACGGTAGTGAACCTCGCTGCAGAACCGTGCATCTGAGCTAGAAAGGAGATGCCCTTTATTTTTAATAGCGAGCTAGAGGCCCGGAATATAGATAACAGAGGAGATTGAGTTTCAGGAAACTTGGCCTTCAGCGAAGGCCAGCTCCTGCGAAGCTGTTTGTTCCCACCTCAACTGAGACTCCAAAAGAGGCGGGTGTTTTTTTGTTTTTTAATTGCAAATATTCAAATTCTTCTTCTGATGACCTCATCCCTGCTAGATGTGCCTTCTGGTCTTACCAAAATGAGGCACTTTAAAAAATTAAATTCGGTTTTATGATTAATCTAATGTAAAATATGATTTAGTTTAAGGTTGAAGGGCCATGCAGTACTGCCTTCACTGGGTTTTACTGACTTCTGTATTCACCGGCAAATTTTACCTGAGATTCTTTTCAGTAGCAATAAGGGTATCATTGTTTTCTTTTAAGAGGACTCTCTGCTTCTAGGCTTCTCAAGATCTGGGGGTTTCAGGCACTTCTTCTTCTTCTTTTCACTACACAGGAGGCCAGAAGTTCCATGGGAGTGGGGGTGGGGAAGGAACAAGTCTCCTGAGGTAGAAGGTCTCAGTAGTCAGGCTATACCAGCTCCTCCATCTTCATGACACCTGATTGCGTTTGTTTCTGTTCTTTCAGGAGAGTCCCCTCAATTTCTCCCCCGTTCCATCTTTACTCTCCCCCATGCATCAATGCACATCATCTGGAGAAAAATCTTTTTGGGGAGCGATGATCTTTTTGAAGGAAAAAATATTCTCACAGTTATGCTCTCTATTGTGGTTGAACCATTGGTTCTCCTTGAGGATCTTCCAGGTGGGTCTCTGTAGCAACTGCTCCAAACCTGGGCGTTCTTCTCCTGGGTTCATAGCTGAACTACATTCCCCAGCTTCCTTTGCAGTTTGATGTGGCCATGTGACTGAGTTCTGGTCGATGGGATGTATATCCCATTTCCTGGCTAAAGGTTTTAACAAGTGGATGCGTCCCCATCCTCCTCTTCCATGCTCTGTGTCTCTTTCTTCAGTTTGGACACCGGGCTTTAAGTCTGAGGAAATAGTTGACATTCATACGGGAAGAGCCTGAACCCCTGAACCACAAGTAGAGAAGAGCTTTCCACTGATAAGAAGCATTTGCCTAGGACTTTACTTAAGGGAGAAATAACCTTCTATTGTGTTTGAGCCAGTGTACATTTTGAAGTATATTATGGCCACCCAGTCCATCCTTAACTAACATACCCTTTAACAGACAAAATGCAACTTGATTTTTATCTTCCATCACTCATTATAAATGTCAATGGTTGTTAGGTAATCCTTTTTGACCCTCAGATTAAAACCCTAGGAGGCCCCAAGACTCTTCTGCTCATTCTTAGGTAACAGATAGTTCTATAACAACTTCAAGTCATATACACAATTTCAAATCTGTAATTAGAATGTCCAGTCCAATTTATCTTCAAGATTCTGAGTTTGATTTAATATGAAATCTTCTCCCCTCCCTAACTCAGGTTTGCTTTAGCCCAGATACAAGTAGAGGGGGAAGGAAGATGATTTGGTCTCCTCTATTTCTCTTTTTTCCTCTCCTTTTTAATGCAGAAGAGTTTTGGTTTGGGTTTTTTTTTTTTTTAAGATTTTGTTTATTTATTTGAGAGAGAGAATGAAAGAGAGGGGGCATGAGAAGGGGGAGGGTCAGAGGGAGAGGAAGACTGCTTGGCTCAGTAGGGAGCTGGATACAGGACTCAATCCTGGGACTCCAGGATCATGACCTAAGCTGAAAGCAGTTGCTCAACCGATTGAGCCACCCCGGTGCCCCTCTTTTTTTTTTATTTTCAAAGATTTTTATTTTTAAGTAATCTCTGCACCCAACGTGGGGCTCAGACTCACAGCCCTGAGACCAAGAGTCTCATGTTCCACTGACTGAGCCAGTGAGGTGTCCCTTGCCTTCTCTATTTCTTTCTTTCTTCCTTCCTTCTTAAGATTTTACTTATTTAGGGGTTCCTGGGTGCCTCAGTCATTAAGCGTCTGCCTTCAGCTCAGGTCATGATCCCACTGGGATCAGCCCTGAGTCAGGCTCCTTGCTCGGCAGAAAGCCTGCTTCTTCTCCTACTCCCCCAGCTTGTGTTCCCTCTCTCGCTGTCTCTCTCTGTCAAATAAATATATAAATATTTTTTTAAAATTTTTACTTATTTATTTGAGAGAGAGAATGCAGGAGCAGGGGAAAGGGCAGAGGGAGAGGAGAAGCAGACTCCCTTCTGAGCGTGGAGCCCCAGTGATGGAGCTCAAACTTGGATTTCAGGACCCCAAGATTATGACCTAAGCCAAAGTCAGGCACCCAACCAACTGAGCCACCCAGCTACCCCAACATTCTCTATGTGAACCTTGAGTTTCTCTTTCTGTATCCTCTGCTGCTGTTAGCTGTTCGAGACATGGAGAGAGTGCAAGATGGGCTCAAGCTATGTTTTTGTGACTTGGGGTTGTGGAGATAAACCAAATAGTTCAGGGATATTGTAGCAGAAACTACATATCACCAAATGAAACAGAACTTTGGCAATTAGTTAATCTGACATAGAGAAGAGAGTGTAGATCTAGATGATTTAAGATTTTAAGTAGATTTTATGAATTATTTGGTTTCATATATTTCCATATCTAAATTTAGAATCACTGTTTGCTTCACTAGACTGTGTAGAATTGACCCCAATCAGCCTCTTGCAAAGGTGGCTAGTATGAACCATTTTCTCCAAAGGTAATGAGGATATATTACTTTGAATTGGTTCACCCAAATCTCCCTACACCCATCATCTTCCCAAAATATATAGTCTAGACTCACCCTCAAGAAATAAGGCCCCCCCTCAAAAAAAGAAATAAGTTCCCAATTTTTGGCCCCTTCCAACACTAGGAACTGGACAGTATCCTTCCTGCAGTTCTATTTTGCCTTCTACTTTTTCTTTTATGGAAATGACAGCAGCTGTCTGATAGTCAGGATGCCTGCCAGATGCTGGCACATTTGAAATACTGGCATCCCTCTTGATTACCACTGCCAAGCCACTCAGGCCAGCCTTGGGGTCACCAGGTGGGGAGTAAGCCTGTCTAGCCACAGCATGCCAAGTGGGGAAAAGAAATATTAATGGTGCCACTAACTTTGTCCATGGGCACTGCCTGACTACAGAATTTTATGGCTATCGACCTACAGATGAAGGAAAAGTTCAATGGCTTATTCCTTCATTTGGTCAGTTCTAAATACCTAGACATATGGAGATGAGTGGATGGATTAACTAGATGACATTTTCCTCATGCTTACAACCAGTATCCTGATATTACATAGGTCTGTGGTAAGTGCGTGTGTGAGTTATTGGCTGACACCAGCATTCTGTGAGCCTAAGCTGTGGGAAGGGCTGTAGACTGGGATGTGGGTAGACAAAAACCATTGAAATCTGTGGGTGAAGCTAATCTAAACTTGGAAACCTGCTTACCATGGTTGATCTAGGAATGATTTTAGATGTCTGCATTTAGTCAACAGCTAAATCAGTCTGAAAATTTCTCTGGTTTTTGCAAGGAATGTAGATTGTGTTAAAGATTGAATTATTCATCAAGGTTGATAACTTGGTCCACTTTCTCTGGATTATGCCCCATCTTCTAACTCAGTTTTTCAAGTGTACAGCAGGTTATGCTCACCATCACCCACTTCCAGGGAGCAGTCGAAGTAGGAAAGGTCTGACATTGGAAAGGAGAGTCTGTGGGTCCATATAATGAAAATGACAGTGAAGCCTGTTAGATAATGGAATGAGAATTGAAGAGTATGACATCTATTACCCTCTGAATCCCAGATCTTTCTGATTCACCTGTGCAGAAATGTATAGGTACTAGGCCAGAGACAGGGGTGTGTCCAAGATGACCTCTCGAAACTATCTTTTGCCTTTGGCTTCTATAATTTTCTGAAAACAGCTGTACCTGTAAAATGTGTCAGATTGAGTAGCAGGGTCATGGGCTTCTGTCATTTGGTAGACTTCAACAACATGACCCTAGCAAAGACTTTGGAATAAAAACATCAGGAAAATAAACACTCAATGTTCCATAGCCAGAGGACCGGCTGGGAGCTGTCAGGTTGAAATACTAGTCTATTTGGGAAGGGAAAGAACAGGAGCAAGGCCTCCGACACTCCTCTGCTTCTTAGAAAATACCCCTCTAGCAGCAGAGCTGAGGCCAAACACATCAAATTAATTAAGAAAGGAGATAGGAGCAGTATCAAGGCTGAGCTTCTACTCCAGCAGGTCTGTCAATAAACACCATCTCAGGAAGAAGGCACTACCTGCAGGGTGGAGGGGACCACCACAGAACAAGCGATCAGGCCAATCCCCATGGAGAGCCTTCCCACATCTGTGTGGGGAGATGGGACAGAGATTCAGGACAAAGAAAGGTGAGGAGACTGAGAGACAAGAAAGGAGAGGAACATCACTGCAGGGGCAGAAGAGCACAGGCTGCGGGAAGGCAGGAGGAATCAGACAAGGGAGTGATCCCCAAGGAGGGGAGACAGTTGAGTGCTGGGGAGGAGAATGAAGCACAGTTGATGGCAGAAGTGGGAAGAGTCTTGCATCCCACGTTGAGCAATGGCTTGTGCAGGTTAGAACCTGGAGAAGACAAGGTGTGTGTTGGTGAACAGAGTACAGGAGTCTGGTTGAGCAGAAACTGTGCATCAGGGAGTCAAAGCTGGCAGAAGATGAAGCAAATATAAATTTCTGGGTAGGGGTGCCTGGGTGGCTCAGTGGGTTAAAGCCTCTGCCTTTGGCTCAGGTCATGATCCCAGGGTCTTGGGATTGAGTTCCGCATCGGGCTCTCTGCTCTGCAGGGAGGCTGCTTCCCCCCACACCCCCACACCTCTCTTCGCCTCTCTGCCTAATTGTGATCTCTGTCTGTCAAATAAATTAGTTAAATCTTAAAAAAATAAAAAAAATAAATTTCTGGGTAAAGGTATTTGTGACAAACATGCTGACAAGGCAAGATGCTTTTGGTCTGCTTACCTTTTAGAAAAGAGGCAAAATCTAAGCAAACGACAGTGATGCAGTCGTCTCTGGTTAGCTGTATGGGGCAAACACAGAGAAAAACAGGTGGCCTCTTTGGTACCAGTCTGAAGTGGCAATGCTATCTGTCAGCTTTGACAGGAGGACCCAGGAAGGAGCAAGGGATTGTGCTGTGGCATGTACCTGTCCATGTCTCGTGGTATGTGCATACATGTGTGTGTTGAAGCCTGCATGTACATGTCTTTATATGTTCTTTTTTAAAAAAAGATTTTATTTACTTATTTGACAGACAGAGATCACAAGTAGGCGAAGAGGCAAGCAGAGAGAAAGAGGAGGAAGCAGGCTCCCCACTGAGCAGAGAGCCTGATGTGGAGCTCGATCCCAGGACCCTGAGATCATGACCTGAGCCGAAGGCAGAGGCTCAACCACCCAGTGAACCACCCAGGTGCCCCTCTTTATATGTTCTAATTGTGTTTCTTCTTGAACACTTTAGAAAAGTATGCAGGACAGCCACCAACAATAGACATTAGACATCAAGTTAGTATATCCCATGGAAGAAAGCATAGTGTTAACCCCTCTGACCAATACATACATACACATACAACAGAGATGTTGAATAACATTCATGTATATGTTAGAAATACACATATACAAAAAGATATTCCATTTCGGACACGGATACAGACACAAGTGCTATTGGGGTTACTGCTATTCATAAAAAAGATGTAGACAACAGTAGACTTAAAATAGTGTTTAAGTCATCCTATTGTGACTTAAACAGGAACAGCCAACCAATTACTTCAAGCAACATAATGCCCTTTTTCTGAAAGAACTACAGGAAATTAGTCCAATCTCTAACCCCCACTAGCCTGGTACTGTAGAGGAAAGTGCACTGAATCCTGAGTAAAAGATACGACTATTAGTCCACATCTGTCCCTTAATAGCATCATATCCTTTGGTAAGTCATTTTCTCTTGGACTCTGTTTCTTCACCTATTATATGTGAAAAATGTTTATAAAATCTAAGGTTACTTCTAGTTATTGTCTTAGAATATTAAATATTATATTCACACACATACAAATGTTATCCAAACGCCTAGAAGTTTTGGGTGTGGTATAAAATTAATAGATGTCCACGGTTGACTACAAAATGGCCAGACAAGGTGCGCTTGGGTGTCTCAGTGGGTTAAGCATCCGCCCTTGGCTCAGGCCATGATCCCAGGGTCCTGGGATCGATCGAGTTCCACAACAGACTTCCTGCCTCTCCTCAAGCTTGTGCCTACTCTCTTTCTCTTAAATAAGTAAAATCTTTTATTAAAAAATGCCCCAACAACTTTTTGGTTCCATTCTCTAATGACAAATTCCAAATATGTTTTCTGACATTGTGAAGACTAAAATTGACTTTGACTAACTTTTCGCCTTTCCAGAGCTGGTTGGTGTCATATAGACAGTAAACCTGAGCACAAACAGGTCTGTACTCACTTATGCTATACAAATGCTGAAAACGAGTTCTTTGATTTGATTACAGAGTTACCCAATGTCAAAACAATGGGATGATTTAGTCAAGTCAATGAAAAAAAAAAATTCAGTCACATTGGTCATCTGGTATTGGATAGTCAAAATAATTCTTTCTAACATTTTAAGCAGATCTGGTCTTTATGTTATGGATGCGTGTTCATCTGTACCATAGTCCCTCTTCTGGCTCTCCCTCCATCTTCACCCCCAACATTCAGCACAGAGGATTTGCTCTCATCTCCTGGAGCAGCCATGTTCTGAAAGTCTGTTAGTATACCAGTATGCATTAACAAGCCACATATATGTACATGTTGAAGAACAGACAGTCGAGCATATAACAGCATGCTCTCTTTTGAAGGCTTCTAGTAGAGCACCAGTACGTACAAAACTGTTTCATTGAGAAAAAAAAAGTCTACAGCTGGTAAACTTCATCCTGAACGTCAACGGGGAGCTGATCCCATAACACAACAGCCTGAGATAACCTGTATCATAAAGCCAAGCCTGGCTGTGATTACTTAGCATTTATATAGCACTTTATCTGGGTCCTGTATGTCAGCGTCATTAAGGGGAGATAACTCACCAGGAGTTACAGCCAAGAAAAAAATTCATGACCAAAAAGGAAGAAAGCAGGGAAAGCTTAAAGTATCAGTGGTTCCAGAGGGGCTTGTGGTTAGTCAGGAATGGGGAGGGGCAAAGATGCTATTTATAGAGGACTAGGAAAGCTCTTTTGTTTCTCCCCTATGAACAGGAGTGATGGAGGTATGGAAGAAGAGAAAGAATTCAGACTTAAGGAAGAAAAACCCTATCAGGAGACTCACTAAGCCTTGACTAAAAGAACTTGTAATTTGTCTTTTATAGCACCTTAAATCCCAGAGAAATGATCATCTAGCAAAGATTGTGAGTAATGGTTGGAGGGCAGTTCTGTCTGGAGGCAAGGGGATAGACAAGACATCCCTTTAAAGTGTATTCCAATCCCAGAAGTGTATTTTTTTTAATTGAATATTCAGAAATTCAGAATTTCATTGCAATGTTTTTATAAAGTACAAGTAACTCAAATCTTCGGCTAAAATAGATAAGAATGTAAACATTCAATTAACTGCAAATGTAGGAATACCACTCTAGTATCAGGAGATTGAAAACAAGCCTGCCTAATTGTGGTTCAATGAAAATGGCATGGGTTTGGAGACCAAAAAAACCCCCTCAGATTGACATTTGGTTCTACTGCTTGTTATCTGTGTAAACTTGGGAAAATGATTAACTTCTTTGAACCTTAATTTTCTCATTTGTTAAATGGAAATTTCATAGTATGTATTAATGAGATGGACTTTTGATTCCAGCATTAAGAATGATTTACTATAGAGCACCTAGTGGGGCACCTGGGTGGCTCAGTCTGGTAAGTGTCTGACTTTGGCTCAGGGCATGATCTCAGGGTCCTGGGATAGAACCCTGCACAGAGCCCTGGGTAGAGCCCCAGGTCCACTCCCACTTAGCCACTTAAGGGGGAGTCTGCGGTTCCCTCTCTCTCTGCCCCTCCCCCTGCTTGTACATACTTTCTCCCTCTCTAATAATAAATAAAATCTTTTACAAAAAAATTATTTTTTAAAAAGCCACCTAAAATATTGAAAAAATATAAAACATTATTTTATTTATTTATTTTAAAGATTTTATTTTTAAGTAATCGCCACACCCAACATGAGACCCAAACTCACAACCGCGAGATCAAGTCACATGCACTACAGACTGAGTTAGCCAGACACCCCTAAAATATTCTTTTAAATGTATAACTAAGCTTGATAGAAAGAGGTAAATCTCTTAAGGGATCAAAAATAAGAAAGCTGAAAAACCTGAATGGTAATTGTGAGAGCTGATCATGTATATTCCCTACAGTATTTTGGGGGAGTAGTTGATGATCTTGTTAGCTAAAGGTTTTGTTTTGGTTTAAGGTTAAACACTAATCAGAATCTTTATTTTTAAATGTTATAATTACATGAATACAAGCTTTATTTTATTTTTTCAAGATTTTATTTTAAAATAATTACTACACCCAGTGTGGGGCTCTAACCCACAAACTTATTTTTTTAATTTTTAATTTTTTTATTAACATATAATGTATTATCAGCCCCAAGGGTACAGGTCTGTGAATCGCCAGGTTTACACACTTCACAGCACTCACCATAGCACACACCCTCCCCAAAGTCCATAATCCCACCTCCCTCTCCCTACGCCCCCCCCCTCCCCCGCAACCCTCAGGTTTTTTTGTGAGATTAAGAGTCTCTTATGGTTTGTCTCCCTCCTGATCCCATCTTGTTTCATTTATTCTTTTCCTACCCCGTAAACCCCCACGTTGCCTCTCAACTTCCTCAAATCAGGGAGATCATGTGATAATTGTCTTTCTCTGATTCACTTATTTTGCTCAGCATAATACCCTGTAGTTCCACCCACGTCGTCGCAAATGGCAAGATTTTATTTCTTATGATGGCTGCATAGTATTCCATTGTATATATATGCCACATCTTCTTCATCCATTCATCTGTTGATGGACGTCTAGGTTCTTTCCACAGTTTGGCTATTGTGGACATTGCTGCTAGAAACATCCAGGTGCACGTGCCCTTTCAGATCACTACATTTGTATCTTTAGGGTAAATACCCAGTAGTGAGGTTGCTAGGTCGTACGGTAGCTCTATTTTAAACTTTTTGAGGAAAATCCATGCTGTTTTCCAGAGTGGTTGCCCCAGCTTGCATTCCCACCAACAGCATAGGAGGGTTCCCCTTTCTCCTCATCCTCACCAGCATCTGTCATTTCCTGACTTGTTAATTTTAGCCATTCTTTTTTTTTTTAGATTTTATTTATTTATTTGACAGAGAGAGAGAGATCACAAGTAGGCAGAGAGAGGGGGAAGCAGGCTCCCTGCTGAGCAGAGAGCCCAATGAGGGGCTCAATCCCAGGACCCTGAGATTATGATCTGAGCTGAAGGCAGAGGATTAACCCACCAAGCCACCCAGGAGCCCCAATTTTAGCCATTCTTACTGTTGTGATAACCCACAAACTTGAGATCAAGAATCACGTGCTCCACAAATTGAGCCAGCCAGTACCCCATGAACACAATCTTTAGATTGGTTTATTTATTCCTTCAAATCTAATATATTTAACTGGAGTAGGTAATTTGTATTCCATTCCATTTCTCTAGTCAATACATCTGCTCACTTTTTTTTTTTTTAAGGGATTGGGTTTTAATGGTCATATAGAAATAGGAATCAAAATTTGGCCCAAATGAAAAGGAACAATTTGTCTACTGGTAAAGGAAGAGGACAAAGAAGTTTGTCTTGATCAGGGTCCTGGAAAAGAATTCCAACCTATGAAAACACATTCTCCTGTGAGATTTTTTTTGCCTCACTTTATGCCACTTTGGGGCTCAAATTTATATCATATGTATAGTATAGGGGTTCTTTGGCTTAGCATTTAATATTAAAAGTGATCCCAGGCTTTTTTGCCTGGCAGAAGCAAACATATAAAACCTCTCTGAAAGGAGACAACCTCAGCTAGGCCACACAGAATTCCCACAGATAAAGTCTTGCTCAAGATAAGCTCATAAATCAAAATTACAGAGGTATAAAGAAACTATCCAAAAGAACAAATGTCAGCAGACACACCAAATAGATTTGGACTGTCCAGAACTTAAGATATTACATGAGCAGATTCAGATAATAAAATACACTCATGATTAAAGATACAAAGGAAGAATTTTTTTTAAGATAAGAAAAAACAAAATGCTATTTTAAAAAAGAACAAACAAATTTGAAAAAGAACATAGGAGAATTTTTAGGTATGAAAACATACCACATTTCATCAATTCTAAGAATTGCTGTGTTCACATTTTATTATCTCTGAAATCAGGATAATGCCCACAATAACTGCTGGGTAGGTAGCCTTTTTGATGTAGTTGTCATTGCCTGTTCATACACCTCAATATTTGCAGAATGGATGACAGTGACTTTGAACAAATCCTGGAGACAATATGAAGCACTCTTTTTTAAATTTTTTATTTTTTCAGCGTAACAATATTCCTTATTTTTGCACCACACCCAGTGCTCCATGCAATTTGTGCCCTCTCCAATACCCACCACCTGGATCCCCCAACCTCCCACCCCCCACCCCTTCAAAACCCTCAGATTGTTTTTCAGAGTCCATAGTCTCTCATGGTTCACCTCCCCTTCCAATTTCCCTCAACTCCCTTCTCCTCTCCATCTCCCCGTGTCCTCCATGCTATTTGTTATGCAATATGGAGCACTCTTGATGTGAAATGTTACATTTCTAATGCTCTTGAAGTCACAGAAGATTCCATTGTGTGGAAAAGCACGGAATTTAAAAGACATTAAGAAGAGATGGATTCTGAACATGCAGAAGTGTAAACTCATTTAAAGTAACTCATTTATTTCCCTTATATTTTCTTTTCTTATAAATACACAAGGGTAATACATTATAAAATCCATGTCTAACATCTAAAATGGCTCTTTAAGGGCGCCTGGTTGGCTCAGTGGGTTAAAGCCTCTGCCTTCAGCTCAGGTCATGATCTCAGGGTCCTGAGATTGAGGCCCACATCAGGCTCTCTGCTCGGCAAGGAGCCTGCTTCCCCCTCTCTTTCTATCTGCCTCTCTGCCTACTTGTGATTTCTGTCTGTCAAATAAATAAATAAATAAATCTTTAAAAAAAAATAAAATGGCTCTTTAAGTAGGTAGGTAAAATCGGTAAGTGTCAGGAAAACAATTGTCTTAGTTTAATTGTCACTGTGGCTTTCTTAGTGTCAATAAAATAATGGTGTTTCTTTTTTAAAAAAAGATTTTATGTATTTATTTGACAGACAGAGATCACAAGTAGGCAGAGAGGCAGGCAGAGAGGATGAAGCAGGCTCCGTGTTGAGCAGAGAGCCGGATGTGGGGCTCAATCCCAAGACCCTGAGATCATGACCTGAGCTGAAGGCAGAGGCTTAACCCACTGAGCCACCCAGGCACCCTATCTCTGGGTATTTTAAACAAGAAGGAATCATGGAAGTATGAGCTTACAAATCACTGGATGAGCTGGAGGAATGAAAGTTAGAGTCACTTCACTGTCTTTATCATACCTGCCTTTCGTATTAACAAAGATACATGAGGCACTAAAAGTATCAGAACATGGCCCCTACCTTGTTTCTGCCTTCTAAATCTTTCACAAGTCCATCTCTTTGGTAGAACCTAATTTGTATCCAGAACTGGGAAATGTAGGTAAGTGTTTATTTGTTTTGCTTTCCATGTTGTCTTATATGAAAAGGCAAATAAAAGGGAATAGGAATGGGTGTTCTGTGCCAATAGATCAAATCTAGGAGGGTCACTAAATAT
The DNA here is from genome assembly GCF_030435805.1 of Mustela lutreola. NCBI lineage: Eukaryota > Metazoa > Chordata > Mammalia > Carnivora > Mustelidae > Mustela > Mustela lutreola. The sequence goes on from NC_081297.1 coordinate 61,517,964, forward strand.
AAAAAAAAAACAAACAGATAGAAGTGTATAATTTAACTAGTAACTAGTGAAATTACTAGTTACAAATTAAAGCCATATTAAATATTATCACATACCCACCATATTGATTCAAATAAAAAATTACTCTTACCCACCATATTGATTCAAATTAAAAATTCCTCTTAACCCAGTACCAGCTGGGTTAAGCAATGGATATATTGATGCACTGCTGATCAGACAGTAACTTTTGAAGTTACACTTTTGAAGAATAGTTTGACATTATCTGATAAAATTGAAGGTAGGCATAACTTCGGACTTAGCAGTTCTATATCTTAATATGTAACCTACAAAAATGCAAATCTGTATTTACCAGGATAAATGTACCATAATCTTCATGGCAGCAGGGTTCATAATAATACCAAATTAGGAACTACAAAACTTTCACAGCAGTAGAATGGCTAAATATTTGGTATATTACACAGTGGAATATTATGTAAACACACACACAAAAACAAATGATAATTTGTTTTTTAAATAATTTGTAATTTGTTTTTTAAATAATACAGGTGAATATTAAATATGTAATATAGGTCCAAAGATCACAAAAATTTACATACAGTATTTATTTTATAAAGTCCCCAGACAGATGAAACTAACTTATATTGTTTAGGAATGCATACTTAAAGGATAAAACATTTTTTTTTAAAGCAAAGAAGTGATTACCATAATGGTCAGGAATGTGGTTACCTTTTGTGGAGAAGAAGAAAGTTGCCAGACCCCAGATGCTCTCCATTTCCCCTTCCTGATCACAACTGTCTTCTCTTTGTTGTGATCAAGAAGGGGGAGGTGGAGAGCATTTGGGACCTGGCAACATTCTATTTCTGTCTGTAGCTGTAATTATAGTAATTAATATAATAATACATTTATTTTTTGTGCATTTCTACATATGTGTGTTATACTTCAAATTTTTAGAGTTTAAAAAGAAACTAAATGGGTGAATGAATAGAAACCCAAACATAAGTAGAGAGAGAATTATAGAGCCAGAAGAGAGATATGATGAAATTGTCTAGAAGACAATACAAGAAGATAAAGAGTTAGAAAATATCGGAGACTAAAAGATGTGCTGGAAAATGAGAAGATCCAACATACAGACACTACTGGTTCACAGGGAGAGCATAAAGAAAATTAGAGGAGGCAATATTCAAAGAGATTATGGCTGAGAATTTACCAGAATTAATAGAGGATATAAATCCTCAGATTCAGATTGTACGAGTTTTCAGCAGGATCAATCAAACAAAATCCATATCCTTACATGTTGTGTTGCTGTGAACTGAACAATTCCAAGTTCAATAAGGAAACTTTAAAAGCAAACAGAAAAATCACCTTACCTTCAAGGTAACAATGATATTCACAGCAAACTTTCTAAACGTAACAATAGAGAATAGATGACAGTAATACATTCAAAGTGCTGAGTTTTAAAAATTTTAAGATATTAAAAAAATTCAAGATATTTTTATGTAGCTGTACTATCATTCAAGGGTAAGGATGAAATAAATAAATTTCCAGACAAAAGACACTTTCCTGAAAAAATTTCAATCCAGAAGGAAGAACTAAAAATAAGACTTACGAAAATAGAGTAAGGAAACTGGAAAACACGTGTGTATATCTAAACAAGGATTGACTATGCAAACAATAACAAAGATTAATTTGGGGAGATGCCTGGGTGGCTCAGTTAAGCATCCAACTCTTGATTTTCGGCCCAGGTCATGATCTTAGGGTTATGAGTTCAAGCCTCATATTGGGCTCCATGCTGGGTGTGGAGCCTGCTTAAGAGTCTCTCTCCCTCTCCCTCTGCCCCTCTCCCTGACTCTCTCCCCTGCTCTGTCTAAAAACAATACAAAACAATGACAATTTGGGGTTAGAAACATAAGGTAATATAATACCAGATAATAGCAATGAATGAAATGAGAGAGAGAGATGATCAGAGTTAAATTTTTCCAAGGTTCTTACATAAGTTGGCACGATAGTAAGGATATTGACTAAGCCAGTAAGATTATTATTTTTTAAAAGATTTTTTTTTTACAGAGAGAGTGAGCACAAGCAGGGGGAGTGACAATTGGAGGGAGAGGGAGAAGCAGACACCCCATTGAGCAGGGAGCCTGATGTGGAACTTGATCCCAGGACCCTGGGATCATGATCTGAGCCAAAGGCAAAAGTTTAACCAACTGAGCCACCCAGGGGTTCTTCAGTAAGTTTATTTTTTTTTAAACTAGAGTAATCATGAAAAGAATAGAGATAGAATATACAACTTTCAAATAAGTAAAGGATAAAAGGAATTTAAAACTTTCAGCAATTTCATAGAAAGAAGGAAGAAAGACACATGGAAGAAATATAAGTACAAAATAAGTACGTAAAAAAGAAAAATTATCAGCAAACTCAATAAGTTATTCAAGTCACCAGTTAAAAGATTAGATTGTCAGGTGCCTGGGTGGCTCAGGTGAAGCCTCTGCCTTCAGCTCAGGTCATGATCCCAGGGGCCTGGGATCCAGTCCCACATTGAGTTCTCTGCTCAGCAGGGAGCCTGCTTCCCCTCTCTCTCTGCCTGCCTCTTTGCCTACTTGTGATCTCTGTCTGTCAAATAAATAAATAAAATCTTAAAAAAAAAGACTGGATTGTCAGACTGGATTTAAAAATTTAGTTATGTGTTATTATATGTCATAATGACATAGAATGCTTGAGAGTAAAAGAATAGAAAGAGATACCAAATAAGCTGGCATTGCTATATTACTATGAGGTAAAATAGACTTTAAGATACACAGGAGGTGCTTAGGTGACTCAATCAGTTAAGCACCTGACCCTTGATCTCAGGGTAGTAAGTTCAAACTGCCACTGGGCTCCACGCTGGAAGTGGAGCCTACTAAAAGAAAAAAAAAGAAGAAGAAGGAAAAAAAAGATACTCAGAATAGTGGTTACAGGGGGATTGGAGAGAGAGGATAATGGGGAGTTATTGGTTAATGGGAAAATTGAAAGTTTTGGAGATGGATAGTGGTAATAATTGCACAACATTGTGAACATGCTTAATGACACTGAACTGTTAAATACAGTTAAAATGGTAAATTTTATGTTTATGTATATTGTACTACAATAAAAAAAACTTTAAAATAATAAAGTAGACACTATATAATTAAAAATAACAGTTCACCAGGAAGATATAGCAATTGCTTACTTTTATATAATCACTTCAAATGCATAAAACAAAGCTATAAGAAGAAATTGATGAATTATTATAAATTGGAGATTGAAAAAGTCATAGCCCTCAAATAAGTGATAAGTTGGCAAACAAAAATTAGTAAAGACAGGAGATTTGAATAACACAATTAACAAGGATGTTCTGATGGATATGTAGAATCTTTTATGCAGTAATTAAGTAATACACAATTGTCTTAAAAATGTACAGAACAGGGGCACTTGGGTGGCTCAGTCATTAAGCGTCTGCCTTTGGCTCATGTTGTGATCCCAGGGTCTTGGAATCAAGGCCCGCATTGGGCTTGAGGCTCAGCGGAAAGCCTGCTTCTCCTTTTCCCACTCCCCCTGCTTCTGTTCCCTCTCTTGCTGTTTCTCTGTCAAATAAATAAATAAAATCTTTTAAAAAAGAAGAAGAATGTACAGAACATTTTGAACACCTAGGTAGCTCAGTCAGGTAAATATCCAACTCAGGTCATGAGATCAAGCCCCGAGCTAGTCTCTGTGGTGTCATGGAGCCTACTTAATATTCTCTCTCTACTTCTCCCTCAACCCCACCTACCTAACTTCCCTCCCTTTAAAAAAAAAAAAAAAAAAGAGTGCACTGCACATTTCAAAATTGACCATACACTGGCCCACAAAACAAGTCTCAACAAATAAAAGGAATCGTTGTTACACAGACCACATTTCTCTGAACATTAGCAATTAATTTAGATAGCAATAACAAAAAGATAAAATCCCATATGGTTAGTAATTTAAGAACAAATTTCAAAATATAATAAATAGTGGAAATTAGATAACATTTAGAATGAACAACAAAGAAAATACACAAAATATGTGGGGTAGTACTAAAGCAGCATCAGAGAGGGTTTTATAGCCTTAATACATTAATAAGAAGAAAGAAAAGCAAAGAGCTAAGTTACAAAAAGAATGTCACAGCAAACTCCTCTCACCAAAGCAGATGGAAAGAATTAATAATTGTAAAAGTAAAAATTAGAAAACAAAGATACAAGAGGAATAATCAACAAAACTGCCAACTGGTAAATGCTTAATCATCAAAGGGCACCGACAGTTCTTGATAATCAGCTGGACAAAATGACCTGGATCTGTAAATGTTGGTCAGCCTCTTTATCAAGCCACTCAGGGCTTACTAAAAGGGCTCATTAATACTGTTGCTGTGAGAACAAGGTTGGAAATTACTCAACAAAACAGATTTTCTCTCACCAAGGCAGATCTGGCTCTTATATACCTCCTAACGATAACCTGCCAACAGCACAGACCAATAAAGAGCCATATGGTACTGTACTTGAGGGAACCAGGGAAGGCACATTGATAGTAGTGAATCTCTTTCATCATGGAAGGTGTGGTGTTTTGTCCTCACTGGGATCGATAATTTTTCTGGATATAGATTTGCCTTCTCTGCCCACAATGCTTCTGTCAGCACCATTATCCATGAGCTTACTAAATGCCTTATTCACTAGCATGATTTCCCACACTATATTTTACCCATCCAAAGTTCACAACTAAAGAAGTGAAGCAGTGGGGTCATGCTCGCAGGATTCCATAGTCTTACCATGTACTCCATCATCCAGAAAAGGCTGACTTTATGGACTGATGGAATGGCCTAATGAAGACTCAATTACAGAACCACCTGGGAGACAACACCTTCCAAGGTTAGGGTGCTATCTTATAAGACTGATTGGGTGAGCTGTACCCCATAGTCATATTTTCCCCATAGCCAAAACATATGGATCTAGGCACCAAAGAGTGGATATAAGGCTGACTTCTCTGTGAAGACATAATGACCTCCTTGAACATTTTTCTTATATCCCATTCCTTTAATTTTGGATTGTGTTCATTTAGAGGTGTAAATTCCCAGGAGAGGTTTGCAGCTTCCTGATCATTTTGTATTCTTCATGCCAGTGAAATGAAGCAAAGGGGTTCCTGGGCCAGCTGAGGTGAAAGAGAGTTGTTGCCTCACAATAATAGCAAGGAGGCATATGCTCAAAACTTAGGGGATTCTCTGAGGTGCCTCACAGTACCTCCATGACTGGGGTGAAGCTAATGGAAGATTAGAACATACCAGCACAGGCAGGACCATTATAGGCTAACTCCTTCAGGAATAAATATGTGTCTCTCTCCACCAGGAACCAGAGCCAGCCAGATGCTGATTGAGGACTCAAAAAAAAAAAAAAAAAAAAAAAGGAAGAGATAGTTGACTAAGGAAGTTATAAATACCAACTAACCAACTATACCAACTACAGCCTTTTCTTAGAAGCTTTGGGGCATTTAGAAGCGGTGTTGGCAGCTATGATGGTGGGAGCAACTGCTTCCTGGCCTGTTGATCAACCATGGTGGTATGTTCTTCAACTAATGAGCTTAGTGGCACCTTCTGACTGTTCTTTCAGCCCTTCCAACAATTTTGTAAGCATTGAATTCATTTAATTTGATGCACTAAATTCCTTTCTGCTTGGAATATCTAGAGTTGTTTCTGGTTTTGCCCTAAGCCCTGACTAAATCACATAATGATTAAGATGGTGTAGTGTTTGCACAGGCAGAGTCAAACTGAGCAATTTAAAAGAACAGAGAATCCAGAAATAGACCTGTGCTAAACATGGTATCTGACATTTCAGACCAGTGGGAAAAAGGCAGGACTGTACACTAAATGCTTCTGGGAAAAATGGATCTTCATTGTATGTGTGTGGGGGGATTAAATCCTTTTCTCTCACTACACATAACAATTTCATTCCAACTAGACCAGATGTCTAATGTGGAAAGCAAAAGTGAAACACTTTTCAAGGAAAATACGTGAGATTTCAAGGCAAGAAACGTTATTATGCTAATGATTTTAAATTAACATATTTAGTTTATCCCTATTCCCTAAACATCAAACTCATATATTGAAATTCCAATTCAAGGTTTCCACTTGGATGTCTAATATGCATCTCAAAATTAACATGTTCGAAACAAAGGACAGTTTCATTTTCCTCCCAAATCTCCTCTTGAAAAGTTCCCCATTTAAGAAAATAGCACCATCATTCATCCATTTACTTGGGCAAAAAACTGGAGTTATCCTTGACTTCTCTTTTGTATAATCTTTATCAAATCCATTAGAAAATCTTTTTAGGTCTAACTTCTAAATATATGCTGAATCTGTCCACTTTCAGGATTTTTCTCTGCTACTACCCTGATCTAAGTCACCATCACCTCCAGTTTAAACTATAGCAATGTACTCCTAGCCAGTCCTCCAGCTTCCATTTTTACCTCCTGTATGTTATAATAGTAGTTATAATAATCTATTAAAAAGTAAATCTCTGTCCTGCTCAACATCCTCCAGTGGCTTCCCATCACTGAAGAAAATCCTTGACTACTTATCTGAAGCAACTGCTTATCACTCTTCCCCTAGGTCATGCCACATAGAGACATTTGCCATTTTCTCAATATAAAATGGCGAACAAACAAGATGGGATTGGGAGGGAGACAAACCATAAGTGACTCCTAGTCTCACAAAACAAACTGAGGGTTGTTGGGGGGAGGGGGGTTGGGAGAGCAGGCTGGGGTTATGGACATTGGGGAGGGTATGTGCTGGGGTGAGTGCTGTGAAGTGTGTAAACCTGGCGATTCACAGACCTGTACCCATGGGGATAAAAATATATTATATGTTTATAAAAAATAAAAATAAAAAATAAATTAAAAAAATAAAGTGGCTGGCAAAATTAAATAATGAGTTTGTAATAGCAGAGATTTGGAAGCAACTCCAATGTTACTCCAAAGGAGAATGGCTTAAATAAACTGTGACACATTCTTTTCATTAGAATACTTTTATAGTGGTTAAAATGAGTAAATAGAGTTTCATGAATCTACATATATGAATACCAAAAACATAATACTGAACAGCAAATGCAAGTTGAAGAGTATGTATGGTATGACACCACTTATAAAATTAAGAAACATATTAACAGTGTACATAGTTTATGTTTATACAGATGTAGTAAAAAGTTAAAAACTTCAATGATAATGATAAGCATCGAATTCAGAACAGGGAATAAAGAACAGAAGGACAGTAATGTGATAGGGGAATGGTTTCTATGTGGTTTCCATTATATTGGTGCTGTTTTATTTCTAAGCTGGAAGGTTTACAGGAAAATGTTAATTTTCTTATTATCTATAACTTTTTGTGTGCCTGAAATACTTAATAATAAAATTAAATGAGATAACAGTGACTAGTATGTAATAATAATAGTCAACACTTATATAAAGCTTGCTTTCAGTTAGGCACTATTCTAAGTGTTTTATATATGATAGCTTATCTAAATTCTCACAATGAGCCTAGGAGGTAAGTACTATTTTTTTATATTTTAAAGATTTTATTTATTTGTTTCACAGAGAGAGAGAGAGAGAGAGCATAAGGAAGGGAAGTGGCAGGCAGAGGGAAAGGAAGAAGCAGGTTCCCCACTGAGTAGGTAGCCCGACACAGGACTCGATTCCAGGACCCCAGGATCATGACCCAAGCCAAAGGCAGACACTTAATGACTGAGCCACCCAGGCGCCCCAGTAAGTATTGTTTTTATCTACATTCTAAGGATGAGGAAAGGGAGACACAGAAAAGTTATGTAAGACTATATGGTAAAGCTGACCTGGGGAAAAAAAGGCAGCTTGGTTCTGGTTTTTAACTGCTTAAACTATTCTGCAACATTGCCTCTTACTCTTATTAAGCACACATCCAGGTGAATTTTCAGGTGAAATTTACAAGGTGATTATTTTTGTAGGTCAAAAGGCTCAAATATGTCAGCAATCACGTATGGTTCAACCTAATAAATGGCACATAAAAACAAATACAGCTGAAATTATAATTTCACAAGGCTCTATGATGATTCTGCAATTGCTTTTAAACATATTAAAGTCTAATGTATGCATATCCTAGATATTGTTTACCATGGAAGCATGAGGAAGTAAAGTTAAATACCCAAAGTAATTCCCAACCATTAACATTGAAACAAGGGAAGAAAGGAAGAGTGGTCACAATCAGTGTACGGTGTGTAAGAGCCACCACGGGTGCTGGGATAGCTGAGTTATCAATAGCCTGAGCCTCCCTTCCTTTTGCCTATCTGTTTATTTAAGAGGGTATTTCACACCAGCTAGGACTTTGCCATGGATTTGGCTCAGAAGTCCTTGTCTGCAAGCCTTTGAGTGAACTCCTGAGATACCCAGACAAGGCAGTTGTCCTCCTCATTAGAGCAACCAAAGGCATGAGAGCAAAGATCCCTCTACCCAAGCTCCTGGCTGCACCCCAACCCCCAGGAAATTGGAAATAGAAAGAAGATGACAGGGGCGCCTGGGTGGCTCAGTGGGTTAAGCCGCTGCCTTCGGCTCAGGTCATGATCTCAGGGTCCTGGGATCGAGTCCCGCATCGGGCTCTCTGCTCGGCAGGGAGCCTGTTTCCTCCTCCTCTCTCTCTCTGCCTGCCTCTCTACCTACTTGTGATCTCTCTCTGTCAAATAAATAAATAAAATCTTAAAAAAAAAAAAAAAAAAAAAAGAAAGAAAGAAGATGACAGGAGACAGATACACATCACTGTAGGATCAATGTATCTGGTTCTGATAGTTACACTCCTTGTTTTTATCTGACATTTCCAAGAGTCGCTTTTTTAATCTGTTCAATGGCATTGTCTCCTTCTCGGTCTTCCTGTCTCTAGTAGTAAAAACCTAACTCCCTCTTATATATAGTTAACAGAATAACTTGCATGAAACACTGCTTTCCTCATGCCCTTCCTCAAGAAAAATCATTCCCCATATTCAATTTGATATTCCTCAGTGCAACTTCTGCAACCCTTCATCTCTTTTATAGGTGTCCTCTCATACTATGCCAACTGTAACAAAACTCACATCAGTAGCTGAATCTACCCTGGAGCCTGGTGGAAACAGAAGAATGGACAGGGTCGTTTCTGAACTGTAGTGGAATTATGTTGTATCTTATTGCATATGGGCTGTTTCTGTGGGCGTGAATGTATGTGTGTGCACACAGAGAAGGGTGCATGCACCAGTGCACAGATGTAGTTGGTAAGTGTGCCTGAAGGTGGTGTGAGCATTTTCTAGAACCCTATGCTTGAAGTTTTCACTCCATAAATCTCTTTTACTGGCGGTACTCTGAAAGCCAAGGGCTGTGTAATAATTTACACTGCATTGTCCTTCCTCTCTTGCTCCCCTTCACTAGCTTGGGATGAAAAACTAAAGATTGATGGTGATGTCCCTTTGGAGGAGCCAGGAGTGTCATTCATTCCCACTCTGTCAGTCTATTCCTCTAGAGTTTTTCTTCTTACTCCACTCCTTCTGCTTTCCTAAGGGGCCAGGCTTTCTATCTCCTTGTCTTTCCTAAACCTTCTCTACTGGCTCTTTTTGAAACATCCTCCTTGTTGAGGGCAGCCAGCCTGGATTATGTAGAACAAGAAGGACTTTTCAGGTGACCCAATCATGAGACTGAAAAAAAGCCCTCTGCAGAGATCCAAACAGCTCCAGAGGTCTCCTCCCTCCACTCAAAGCCATCTTAGTCTGACTTTCAAAGGCTCCAGAGAAGTTCCACAAGTTCTGTTGGTCCTCAAGTAGAGTATTTTTAAAAAAATATTTTAATTATTTATTTGACAGAGAAAGAGACATCACAAGTAGGAAGAGAGGCAGGCAGGTGAGGGGGGGAAGCAGGCTCCCTACTGAGCAGAGTCCAATGTGGGGCTAAATCCAAGGACCCTGAGATCATCACCTGAGTCGAAGGCAGGGGCTTAGCACACTGAGACACCCAGATGCCCCAAGTACAGTATTTCTAACTGAATGCCACACTTTAAAAAAAAAAAATCATTTCCACTGTGGTTTTGGCCATATTCTCTTAAAATTGTTTACTTCTGCTATATAGAAAGTTCTAAGTGAAAGATAAAGGGTAAGTAAGGAAGCTGAGATAGAGCTGTACACACTTATTTTTAGTTTGTGCCTTGAAGCCTGCTAGTGATATATTTAGGTTCACAGAGATCTGACAATCATTTTGTCTGTCCCTTGCCTCTTCACCTCTTCTCTTCCAGCTGAATTATAGTCTCTCTAGCGTTCAGCAACCCCCAAGCAACCACCCCCTGCTACCAAACAAAATGCAATAGACTCCATTGTTTCAATAAGCCAGTGAAACTTTGCAAACCCTCATGGACAGGAAACCCTTCCTGAGGTTAGACCAACTCTCACTTCAGCCACTTTGGCTCTAACTCCATGTAGATAGACCACTTTGGGCATCTGCCTCCTATGAAAGAAGGAAATACTCTATTGATTTACTGTTCTATGTTCTCACTCGTCTTCAAAGTTCAACTGAAAAGAAATTTTTAAAAAAGAATGTAAACAAGTTATTTATGCCTCAATAAATTGGTTTAGTGCTTCTAAAAAATTCAATTTCACCACAAATTTAATGTTTTAGGAGAAAACACAGAATGTCTTTGTGACCTCAGGGTAAAAAAAAATAATAATAATTCTTAAACCAAGATATAAATAGAGTAAACCATTAATGGAAGAGATGTGTAAATTTGACTACATAAAAAGATTATTTTCTTTAAAGGTTTTCATTTAAAAAGTGACAAAATGAGGGGGGCACCTGGGTGGCTCAGTGGGTTAAAGCCTCTGCTTTCGGCTCAGGTTATGGTCCCAAGGTCCTGGGATCGAGCCCAGCATCGGGCTCTCTGCTCAGCAGGGAGCCTGCTTCCTCCTCTCTCTCTGCCTGCCTCTCTGCCTACGTGTGATCTCTGTCAAATAAATAAATAAAATCTTTAAAAAAATAATAAAATAAAAAAATAAAGGAGGTTTCACTAATATTAATAATATTGCTAGGTGGAAGGCACATAATTCTCTGTTTTACTTATTTAATATTATATTTATGTCATATATATTCTTTTATATATATGAGATATATATTCATATATTCAAATATATGAAATATCTGAGAATAATAAAAATGCATTCATTCATTCAAAAAATATTTATGAAATGTCTATTATGTGCTATCACTGTTCCAAGTGCTTGAGATATAGGAATTAAACAAAACAAAACAAAACAAAAAAGGGATTTTGGAGTTAGAAGGTAAAAACAGAAGACATTTAAAATAAATTTTTCAGCCAGGAAAAAACTTTAGTAAATCTATGCCAAAATCTGTTAAATATGACTCACAATAGGCCAGGAGAGAGCATCCAAATCTGCTATCCCACAATGAGACAGAATTTATAACTAACTTCCAACTATTCATCCTGCACTAGAAGTACACTTACGTGGATAAGCTAAGAGAAGGATTTATATACTCAATGAGATCAATATTACATGAAGGTGGTGGAGGCAGAGTTCATCCAAAATAGTAGTTAATCTAAAACATCGATTAATCCAAATAAAAGAAAAAGAGTCAATGTCATTTGTATTTATCTTTGGAGTATATTGTCCTGCAACTGTAGCATGTTCTCTTAATGTATTTGCTCTGGCACACAGGAAGAAGTAGTGCTGTTAACTTCACATCAGCTGCCTGGGATGAGAAATGAGAACATTGCTACTGGATCAGTCACACAACAAAATGAGTATTGACCTTTAGTAACACGCAAGTTATTGCTCTGGGCAGATACAAAGACAAAGAAAATTTGGGTCTTGTCCTAAATGAACTTAGTTCATAGAAGGGTAGTAGAGAAAGAAAGATTTTTCAAAAACTTTAAAAGAACCCAATAAATGTTAAAACAGAAATATAAATAAATTGCTATGTATACACAGGAGAGACAGCATCTAACTCTCTGGAGGGTAATGTATCCATGCAGTATTCTTGGAAGTGCTTGTTTGGCAGTGTTGAAAGACAGTTGAGAATTTTCCATATGAAATAAGCATGTGGCCTCACAGAGCCTGGGACCATAGGACGCTCAATGTGGCAGTAGCTGTGAGAGCCCATGGGGAACTGGACTGATGAGCAATTAGAACCACACCCAAGTGCTTACCTCTATCTCACAGAGATACAGAGCCAGAGTTTGAGCAGAGGAGTGACCCAATCAGATTCGTATTCTAGAAAGATAATTCTGGTGGTGGTGGTGATATGGAAGTCAGGCTGGAGTATAGAAGACACCTGGTAGAAAGAAATGAATGGTGGCTGTTGCGATAGTTCAGGATATTGGTGATCAGAGTTAGAACCAAAACATGTTAGAGATGTCTTTAAGAGATGGTTTTGAGGGACGCCTGGGTGGCTCAGTTGGTTAAGCAGCTGCCTTCGGCTCAGGTCATGATCCCAGCGTCTTGGGATCGAGTCCCACATCGGGTTCCTTGCTCGGCGGGGAGCCTGCTTCTCCCTCTGCTTCTGCCCGCCTCTCTGTCTGCCTGTACTCGCTCGCTCTCTCTCCTTCTGTCTCTGACAAATAAATAAATAAAAATTAAAAAAAAGAGATGGTTTTGAAATGCAGTTCAGTTGGTCACAAGTCTGGATGATCAACTTGAAATAAATGAGGATAACTGCAAAAGTTTTAGCTTGAGAGACTGTGGATGGTGACTCCATACACTGAGATGGGGAATGAAGAAGGCGGCTTTGGATAAATGATGTAGTGAAGGGGAGAGGGAATTAAGGAAGTTTCAGGGGAATGAGATTCAAAGGAAGGTTATTTTGAGTGAGAAAAATGACAATGTGGGTCAAGAATGGGTTGAAGGGAAGAAGATGGAGTGGGAACAGAAGTGGAGAGGTTGTTCTAAACATAGTAAGGCTATATACTCCTCTAATTACTATGAAACTTGGAGGCAGGGCCATATGGTTATAATGAAGTTTAGAGGTCAAGGGGAGGGAAGTTGTAGGAGTTAGCATTAGATGATTTTAATGGTAAAAGGGGAGTAAGATGGGAGCTCATGTATTGAAGGTGCATAGTTGGTGTGGGGTGTGAGAAAATGCTATCATATATACTTCGCCATCTGTATATATTATCAAGTTGCAATTGTAAGCCTGCCCTTACAGGCTGCAGCTTAGATGCCTACTGTTCTCATAGATGTTCTGCTTATCAGTCCTCAGCTCTCTTAGAGCCTTATTCGTCAAAGTAGATACAATCATAAAGTCAGTCGACCAGAACAACTTCACTTAGCAGATTAGTGTCATTTCTTCCCAGGGTTTATGGTTAAGTGCAAAATTGGAACCAATGAGAACAGAGACATTTGCAGAAGCACTGTGACATGGCTCTTTCAGTTCAGGCCATTGGATGAGTATTTAGCAGGCTGCTCAAACATTTGAATTCTATGGAAGTAGTGGTAATTCCAAAGAAACACCTACTTCTACTCACCATTTATTCAGAATCTCTGTCTCAGGCACTGCACCAGACACTAGAGATTAAGGACCAGTAAGACACCTGGCCTTGGGGAGCTCACAACCTCATGGAATAGCTTTGTTCTGGTGTGCAGAAAGCACTATGTTTTGGGGCACTTGAGTGGTGCAGTCGGTTAAGCGTCCGGCTCTTGGTTTCAGGTCAGGTGGTGATCTCAGTGTGAAATTGAGTCCCCACATTGGGCTCTGTACTCAGTGTAGAGTCTGTTTGAGATTCTCTCTCCCTCTCCCTCTGCCCATACTGCTCATGCTCTCTCTCTCTCTCTCTCTCTCTCAAATAAATAAAGAAATTGGGGCATCTGGGTGGCTCAGTTGGTTAAATGGCTTCCTTTGGCTCAGATCATGATCCCAGGGTCCTGGGGTCAACTCCACATTGGACTCCCTGCTTGGTGGAGAGCCTGCTTCTCCCTCCCCCTCTGCCTGCTGCTCCCCTGCTTGTGTGCTCTCTCTCTCCAAAGAAATAAAATCTTTAAAAATAAATAAATAAATGAAAAAATAAATAAATCTTAAAAAAAGAAAGGCAGTGTGTTTTTACATACAATGAGATCTAGTGAAATTGATACTGCTTTTATTTTTTATATGGCATTATTTCTGTGTGTAGATTATTAATACATAACTTTTTAAAAATTTTATAAATTATGGCATAAGTATACATTTGCAAAACCAGCATCACAATCAAGGTAATAAAACATATCTATCACAATCCAAAGTTTCTTCTTCTTGCTCCTTTGCCATCTTCCCCTCTACCTCTCAGTCCTGCCCAGGTAACCATTGACCTGTCTTCTGTCACTATGGAATAGCTTGTATGTTCTAGAGTTTTATACAACTGGAATCATGTAGTATGTTCTCTTTATTATTTGGCAACTGTCAGCTTTGACAAGCCATACTATTGGAAGGAAGTATGGATAATTTCTTAAAGTAGATATATATTGTTTAAAATCATATGGAAAAATATTTTAAATTTTAAAAAAGATTTTTATTTATTTGACACACAGAGAGAGAAATCACAAGTAGGCAGAGAGGCAGGCAGAGAGAGAGGAGGAAGCAGGCTCCCCGCGGAGCAGAAAGCCCAACGCAGGACTCGATCCCAGAACCCGGAGATCACGACCTGAGCTGAGGTAGAGGTTTAACCCACTGAGCCACCCAGGGGCCCTGGAAAAATATTTTAAAGATAATTTAATAATCATGATCATGTGAACTGATAAATCAAGTTCTTCTGGAACTTGTGGGAAGCTTAAATGCACATAGATTAATTATTGACAAAAGTAGAATACTTGGGGGCACCTGAGTGGCTCAGTGGGTTAAAGCCTCTGCCTTCGGGTCAGGTCGTGATCCCAGGGTCCTGGAATCGAGCCCTACATCAGGCTGTCTGCTCATCAGGGAGCCTGCTTCCTCCTCTCTCTCTGCCTGCCTCTCTGCCTACTTGTGATCTCTGTCTGTCAAATAAATAAATAAAATCTTTTAAAAAAATCTATTAAAAGAAGTAGAATACTTGGAGTGTGTGTACTGTGTAGATTTTGTAGGATTGAGTATGAGTAGAAAATGGGCAGGTTTGGGAGGCAGAACTACATTCACATTAAGGTTTCCCCATCTCTACAAGAGTGACTTCAAATGGATTACTTAACCACTCTGAGTTTCAGTTGTTTAATCCATAAAATGGGAAAAATAATGATCTCTCTTTTTTTAAAGATTTCATTTATCTATTTGACAGACAGAGATCACAAGCAGACAGAGAGGCAGGCAGAGAGAGAGGAAGGGAAGCAGGTTCCCCGCTGAGCAGGAAGCCCGATGCGGGACTCGATCCCAGGACCCCGGGACCACAACCAGAGCCGAAGGCAGAGGCCCCAACCCACTGAGCCACCCATGCGCCCCAATAACGACCTCTTTATTGGGTGATTGGGAGGATACAATTACATGTGGATACAGAAAGTCTCTCTCAACCAAATATCAGTTCCTCTTCCCTTAACTGTTTCTATGAGAATATAACTTCAGAATCATAAAGAAAGTCACCTAAAAATTACCCAACATAAAAATAGCCACTTAACAGCCTTTATGAGAACATATCATGGTGCAGAGCTGTACTAATCTACATAATATTTTTTTACAGTGGCAGGTAGACCTTCCTAATTCCGCTCTATCCTAATGACATGAAAAAGCATTTGGTATTAGTGTTCCCTGACTTCTCACTGACTAAGGGTGGGAGAAGATGGCCAAGAGACCAGGGCTAAGATTGGGACTGGACCAAAGAAATGACCATGAATAAACTCCAAAGTGGATAACCCACATAGAAAAGAGAGTGAGGTGATGGTAGCAGCTAAAATGAGTCAAATGTGTGGTCCATGCCAGGCTCTATGCTGAGGCTTACCTGATCTCCTGCATTTAACCCTTACAACAAATCTTTGAGTTAATTACTGTTACTGGACCCATCTTATAGATGAGGAAATCAAGGTTTAGAGAAGTAACTTACTCAAGCTCAAATAGAGGAGAGTGGCAAAGAAGGATTCAAACCTAGGTCTCTGACTTCATCACTCAAACACTTAGTGAACTCTAGAGAAAGAGCAATCTTGGACCCAAACCTCATCCACAATTTGCAAAACACCCAATTCTCTTGTGATAGGCTCAGAGAGATTTTGTTTTTAGAAAGGGAAGAAAGGAAGCTTCTACCACAAAACTGTACTGGATTTAAGGAAAGCTTCCATCCATAATGCCTTCAGTGGAATCCAATCACTTCTTGATTATCTTTTCTGGACCACCTGACCATGTGAAACTTATTCTAGGCTTCCCCACCCCAACCCATTGCCCCCAACATATGCTCTTGACTTCCCTCACTCTTGGAAAATTCCTCCTGTTGCTGAATCTCAGTCCATTCCATTGAAGTGGAGGCCCTCAAGTTCTGGCTAACACCCACTTCCCTCCAGGGCTATTTGTCGAGGAGGGGGTGAGTAGGGACTTAATGATATGCTTTCCTTAACAATCTTCCAAACCTATCATCTAGGATAGATTCATCAACAGCACCCTAACAAAGTAGGTTAGTAGGATGAACCCACTACATATTTAGGAATCTGGAAGGCTAAGAAATATTTCCTGGGACTCAGGACTCAAGGGTTTTAGCCCCAGCTCCTCCTGTACCATGTAGCCTTCAGTAATTGCCCAGTTGCTCTGCTTATCCATTCTTCTCTTTACTTTCCCTCCACCCCCACCACCATCATCTCTGTGGGCAGAATGAAGGCTGAGCTTTGCCTTACTTCCCACGGAACTAATTAAGGTCTACAAAGTACTTTTAGAACATTCAGTGTGGGGTTCTTGCCAAGACAGAATTACAGGTGGGAATGGCAAAGAATGGGAACAGACTAAACTAGTGTAGTTGACTTGCTCTACAGAAGGCTCCATTAAGCTCCTCTCCACTGAATCGTAAAGCTCTATCTCCCTGGCTCAGCCATATCAAAGATGAGTTCACTTCTTTTCCCCTTTCACAGCCTCAGACACAAGGCAAAGCAGTACCTGAGTTCTGTAACTCCATCTACCATTTGGCCTCAAAATCACACACTGACCCCTTCTGTCCACACTCGTCTTATGAAAAGGAAATGGTTGGAGTATGTCTTAGTCTGGTGCAAAATCCTCAGATGCAGGATGTTGATTGTTTCATTTTCTGGGTTTTCAACTGTGGTTGGTTAATCAGTGCTCTTGAGCTTGTGCTCTAGCATAGCCTTGACAGAAACACCTCTGCAGGGAGGTTAAAAAATTCCTCTGAAGAGTCAGGCCCTGCCCAGAAGTCTACTTGTGAAGGCAAAAACACACACAATAAAAGCAACCCAAGAGCAATTATAAAACAGCACATTACTACAGGCAAATGAAATAGTACTGGAAGGATTAAGGTTAAACTTCAGAAGAACTTTCTAGCACAACAGGTGTCACATTTCTTTGCTAGGTTTAGGAATATCCCTATTTGAAAGCAGGAGACTTTTGGCCTTTTTTAAACTTAAATTTTATTTTAATTCCAGTAGAATTAACATAAGGTGTTATATTATTTCAGGTATACAATATAGTGATTCAATAATTCTATATACTACTCAGTGCTTATCATGATAAGCACTTAATTCCCATCACCTATTTCACCCAAACCCCACCCACCTTCCCTCTGCTGACCATCTGTTTGTTCTCTATAGTTAGGAGTCTGTTTCTTGATTTGTCTCTTTTATTCATTTGTTCATTTGTTTCATTTCTTAAATTCCACATATGAGGGGCGCCTGGGTGGCTCAGTGGGTTAGGCCTCTTCCTTCGGCTCAGGTCATGATCTCAGGGTCCTGGGATCAAGTCCCGCATCGGGCTCTCTGCTCAGCAGGGAGCCTGCTTCCCTCTCTCTCTCTGCCTGCCTCTCCATCTACTTGTGATTTCTCTCTGTCAAATAAATAAATAAAATCTTAAAAAAATTCCACATATGAGTGAAATCATATGGTATTTGTCTTCCTCTGACTTATTTCACTTAGCATTATACTTTCTAGCCCCATCCATTTCGTTGCAAATGGCAAGATTTCATTATTTTTCATGGCTGAATGATATTCTGTTGCATATATACTACACTTTATCTGTTCATCTGTTGATGGACACTTGGGCTGCTTCCACAATTTGGCCATTGTAAATAATGCTGCAATAAACATGGGGTTCATACATCTTTTTGAATTAGTGTTTTTGTATTCTTTGGGTAAATACTCAGCAGTGCAATTACTGGATTGTAGAGTAGTTCTGTTTTTAACTTTTTGAGGAAACTCCATTCTGTTTTCCACAGTGGCTCTACCAATTTGCTTTCCCACCAAAAGTGCATGAAAGTTCCTTTTTCTCCACATCCTCATCAACACTTGCTGTTTTTTCAGATTTTTATTTTAACCATTCTGACAGGTGTGAGGTCATATCTTATTGTGGTCTTGATTTGCATTTCCCTGATGATGAGTGATCTTGTGCATCTTTTCATGTATCTGTCAGCCATCATACGACCTCTTTGGAGAAATGTCTGTTCATGATTTCTGCTCATTTTTTAATTGGATTATTTGTTTTTGGCATTGAGCTGTAGGAGTTCTTTATATATTTTAGATACTAACCCTTTATTGGATATGTCATTTGCAAATATCTTTTCCCATTCAGTAAGTTGTCTTTCAGTTTTGTTGATTGTTTCCTTTGTTGTGCAGAAGCCTTTTTATTTTGACATAGTCCCAGTAGTTTATTTTTAAAGACTTTTTTAAATTTTTAGGTAATCTCTATGCCCAACATGGGGCTCAACCTCACAACCCTGAGATCAAGAGATGCATGCTCTACCAACTGAACCAGCCAGGTGCCCCCAAATAGTTCATTCTTGCTTTTGTTTCCCTTGCTTCAGGAGACATATCTAGAAAAATGTTGTTATGGAGACTTTTGGCTTTAATACATATCACCTATGTTACAAAAGTCTCAGTTTTGAGGGGGCTCTGATGTCCTATTTTTAAATAGGTCAATGTCCTTTGGGTGTTTCTGCCATTTTTTTCTTTCACTGTCCTATAAAACATTTTCTGGCTCCATTCCCCCCATTCCCATATCTCAAATAGCAAAGGCCTTCTATTGTCCATATCAACCTACCCCCTTATGGGACATGTCATGGAATCAGTCAATATTTTTCCAGATGATGGTTAGCAGTGTCACTAAATATTCTTTATTACATGTCTCAAATGTATAAATGCTGAAATCATGGGATAGGGAGAATGAAGGCTGTCAGGGGTGTCTACATCTTCTAAATTCTCAGGGATTAAATTCCATATCCTTTAAGCCAAACTATGATACGGATAGCCAAGACAGGAGATTTCTGATGTGGTATGGGAAGGGGTCTGATCTAGCAAGAAGGGTTTCTTTAGGAAGAATAGATAGTGGAAGGCATTTGTTTCATTCTAGCTTTACAACATGCCAGAGTAAGGAGATGGCCAACCTCAAGGATGAACAAGGAATAATCTGAGCCAAGACAAAAACATTTGCTGCAAATGATTCCAAAAATAGAGAATATACACAGATATGGCAAAAATGAACAGACAAGGAGAAAAGGGAACCCATCACAAAACGAAACAAGGGAAAAGAGAAGTCTAGTTTGGGGAAGTACAGGGAATTATAGAGATGACCCCCTGCAGGATTACCCTGCAGCTGTGGTTTCAGGCCCAGAGTTCATGCTTTCAGACCAGCCAAGCTCATGACTGCAGCCCTGCAATGTTCTATTCAGTGTGTGGACTCAGCCAAGTCTAACAGGCCTGATTTTCTCATCCAGCTCTATTTATTGTACAGATTTTCCCCCCTTCCCTACCACCTGCAGTGTACTTCTATGTTCCTATCTTCTGTTTTCTTCAAACCCCACATAAGTTTTTTGGACTCCATTGAATGCACTTAAAAAAAGTGAATGAACTATATCTTAATAAGGAACAAGCTCCTCTGTATTAAATCAAATAATCAAATTAGATCAAATAATAGATTTCATGAACTTAAACTGGCAGGTGGGCCAACAGTAATTATTTGGTACCTGGGCAGGGTCCTCCCCTGAAATGTTCTGTGGAATTCAAATAATATCAAAGAATTGATATCAAAGCATACTAGCTCCCAGAGGAGCTTACAGTCTAAGTGAGGAAACAAAACACAAGGCACATGAGAACAATCACAGAGTTCATATAAATCTAGGCAAATTACACACTAGAAAAGGACTGAAGTGAATTTAGCTTTTTTTCTACCTAACCACCATTTTTGAGAATTCATCACCAGCCAGGCACAGTGCTAGGAAGCATTTTACATTCTTCTTTTCTGTTAAACACTCACAAACCATTATGGTTAGTATTCTTACCACCATTTCAGAGATAAGACTAAGTAACTTGCCCTAGTACACAGGAGAGTGAGTTGGAACTCTTCTGGATTGAAACCCAAACCTATGTGACTTGAAAGTTATGCCTTTAACTACCATGCCAAATTGCCTCCTTCTTCAGAAGAGATTACCTTAAAAGAAGTTACAAACTTTTTCTTTGCTTGAGAAGAGGTTGTACAACTTAGAGGCAGTATTGTGAAGGTAGAGAAATGATTTGTATGAACTTCTATCTTCTAGTTAACCTGATTAGCCCATCCAGCTCTAATCCCTGGGGTGAGGGAAAAACAAAAACAAAACAAAACAAAACAAAAACTATAAATTCAAGAGATGTTAAGGTTACATGAGCTTCCAGGAGCTTTGGGCTGAAAAGCACTTTGAGAAATCATTCTCCTGCTTTCACATACAAATCTCATTAGACTCCGTGGTATTCACTTTAGGGAAGTGGATGAACGTCTTCATATAAAGCAAGGTCCCTTGACAGAGGAGATCACATAAATCAGCTCATGAACGTCTAGATTGATTATTCCTCAGTGTAGCTTTCATTGTTCCACTGAACTCAGGAAAATTAACAGAAAGGGATATTCTTGGGATCTGTTCATTGACTTTCTGGCATGGCAGTTTTTTCTTATGTCTAGCTCCAATCCTTACTGCTACAAGACAAACACAAGAGCTTTACTGGGGCTAGGGAGCACTCAATATACACTCTGTGGAATATAAAACTATGTAAAAAGGTCATTGTCCTCTAAGAATGTATGCACTCATATACAGGTAATTGCAATAAAGGCAGGATTTAATATAGGAAGAATAAGAAGAGAACCTATGGTCCTCAGTACCAAGAACCCCTTCAGTCAATGATATTTACCCAGAAGCTAATGGAGCCACAATCTGAGAAAATTTGAGCAAGGATACTCAAGTCCTATTAAGGATACTTAAGTCCTATTCTTTCAGTCCACCCTCTCCCAGCATTCATGGAACATTTACTAGGCACTTATGAGCATGGAGAATACAGATATGTCTGTGATATGACCTTATCAGCAAGACACTCCCTTATGTCCCATATGTGGGGAGATATGTCCCATCCAACACCTCCACCTTCAACAAGAAAGTTAATTTGAGAGTGTAGGGGGAACACAGACATTAATGCTAAGAGTGCTGAGTCAACAGTTTCTCCACCCCCACTTCCTCAGAAAGTGGGAGAGTTAGAGGAAACCACATGAGTTTCACTAATCCCCCATCAATAGTATCCACTGCATTACTGGCCTCATTATTTCTTAATGGGACTTTGCTGATTACAGACTGCTTAATTACAGTGACAACCTCCCTCTTAGTTGAAGGGGGCCTGGGGCAAGAAAATAGGGCTGAGACGGTATGGGAAGAGGGGGCTATGTGACAGGCACCCCCCCCAATCCACTATGCAGTGCAGGAGCTAAAGTAAGAAAGAAGTCTCTGACCAGCGGTCTTAGTCCCCTTGCCACCACCTTCCCCCCAAAATAGTAAAACTTCCAGGGATAAGAAAAATAAATCAACTTCTTCTTATAGCTCTTTTTCTAGCATACCTTTCTTTATTAGGCTTTTTAAAATATCTGGTAATTAGGAGAAACAGCAATATTTTGTCACCATTGAACCATAAAAGTACAGTATAATTCTTGGTACATAGTAAGCACCTAATAGATATTTGCTGAATAAATGAAAGATTACAGACAGACAAAATAATAGGGGCAAAGGCATACAAAGAACAATTTGACGGTAGATCTCTGTTGGGCTACTTGAATCAAGTAGCTCCTTCAGGAAAGCGCTTCCCTCCCCACTGCCAACTAAAATAATCAATTGCATGACAGAATTGACAACACCAGAAAGCACTTTTAACATTACGAATATGCATCTAGTGACAGGAAGAGAGGAACAAGGAAGGGAGTTTTCTGTGTGAGTATGTATGTGTAGTGGTCCTGAAAAGGCAGAGCTGGGGAAAGCAGAGAATAGGCAAGGCAAGGTTAAAAAAAGACTCAACCAGCTACATGTCAGAGAAAAAGGTGTGGGACAGAACGGGCATTTCAGGCAGTAGTCAGAGAAGGTGTAGGGCTGATCCATAGAGCCACATCCACTTTAAGTAACGTAAGTTAGTTCTTTTGTGGCCTTGAATTGACCTCACCTTGCCACTCCTGCCATGCCTTTCCCAGGCATTCAATAGTCTTTGTTTAATCTCAAGCAACTCTTGATCAACTGTGCTAATAAAATGAAGTGGACAATGAAATGTTAGAAATTATCAGACTTGGGGTGGCTCAGTCAGTTAAGCGGCTGCCTTTGGCTCAGGTCATGATCCCAGGGTCCTGGGATTGAGTTCCCCATCAGGCTCCCTGCTCAGCGGAGAGCCTGCTTCTCCCTCTCCCTCTGCCTGCAGCACTCTGCCTACTTGTGCTCTCTCTCTATCTCTCTGTCAAATAAATAAATAAAATCTTTTTTAAAAAAGAAATTATTCTTTTATATACAAGATGGGATTGGGAGGGATACAAACCATAAGTGACTCTTAATCTCACAAAACAAACTGAGGGTTTGTGGGGGCAGGGGATTTGGGAGAAGGGGGTGGGATTATGGACATTGGGGAGGGTATGTGCTTTGGTGAGTGCTGTGAAGTGTGTAAACCTGGTGATTCACACACCTGTACCCCTGGGGATAAAAATATATGTTTATAAAAAATAAAAAATTAATTAAAAAAAAAAGAAATTATCAGACTGATTTTTTAATTTGGCTCTGCCCAAGGAGTTTACCTGAGCCATTATTATTTACATAAACATCAGTGGAATGGGTCTGCAATGCCAGTTTGGGAATGACTGCGGTAGGGTGGCCAAGATGCATGCTGATAGGCAAGGAACAGTCAGATTAGGATTTTAAATTTTCTGAAGATAATTTACATGCCAATGTTTATGAGTTGACTATTTGTACCCACATTCTGAACTATGTAATTTGTGGAAATTTTTCTAATGTCCCCACTTTCATTTGTCATATTCATCATCAGATGCAGATATATCTCCGCGTTCTTTCTCTCTTCTTTTATATAAACTGGGTTATTCTTTATGCTGGCAGAGTATTAAATTGTCTATAAAACCCCCTAAATTAATCACCCAATAGTTTAGACATAATAAACATGTGAACT
This sequence comes from Mustela lutreola, assembly GCF_030435805.1. NCBI lineage: Eukaryota > Metazoa > Chordata > Mammalia > Carnivora > Mustelidae > Mustela > Mustela lutreola. Next base: position 61,541,543 of record NC_081297.1, read on the forward strand.
GCCTCAGTTAATTGGCCCAAGAAATTATGTTCATCCCTAGAATCATATTTTTTGTCTCTCGCACTTCCTCTATCACCCCGAACTAATGTCATAAGGAAAAAAATTGTTCTTAAGAAATGCTGGATTTATATAAAAAAATTAAAGCAAGAACTTAAGTAGGAATTTAAGAAATAATTTGCTGACTTGGACAATCATCAGATGATGTGTAGGCCAGTCACTTCTGAGATGACCTCCTTGTGTTCAGGAAGTAGAGGGAAATCTGGCACCAGGAGAAGATACAGTCCCTTCCCACAGATAGAGTCCAGTCCCATGGTGGAGATGTGATGGCGTGCAAGACACAGGGACCACAATAAAGGGAGACAAGGACAGACCAGGAGGCACTTTACGGAGCTCCAGAGCTAAGTGCTAAAAACCTATGGAAAGCTAAGTCAAGAGAAGCCAAGTCAGGGAGTAAGGTTTAAAATGAAGGGTTAGGCATAAGATTCCATGTGAATATCTCTATGTGTATATATATGCATATATATATATATACATGTATGTACATGTATATATTTTTTATGTGGATTTTTTTTTTCCTTAAATTGATATTTATTTATTTATTTATTTATTTTTTTATTTTTTATTTTTTATAAACATATATTTTTTATATACATATATTTTTATCCCCAGGTCTGTGAATCACCAGGTGTGGATTTTTAAAAAAGATTTTATTTATTTATTTGACAGACAGAGATCACAAGTAGGCAGAGAGAGAGAAGAGGAAGCAGGCTCTCTGCTGAGCAGAGATCCCAATGCAGGGCTCGATCCCAGGACTCTGGGATCATGACCTGAGCCGAAGGCAGAGGCTTTAACCCAGTGAGCCACCCAGGTGCCCCTCCATATATGTTTTGCAAGGAGCTGCAGGAGAAGGCAGTGAAATAGGAGTGAACTTAGATCCATGGAAAGAAGCAAGAAAAGGGTCATAAGTCCAGGGAAGCAGGCTAGGAGGAGAGAGACAAGAGGGAAAGTTGTAAAGGATGGGGAAAACCAGGCCACAAGCCTTCTGTCCTCCCTGTCTATTCAAATCCATACTCACCACTGGCAGGCAGGCCAGTAGCTTTTGGCAAGGCCTATATGTCTTCCGGACTCAGAGAATGAGAAAGAGTGGACTCACTTACATTATGTCTCTAAGCCTCTTCTGAGCAACACTTGGAGTTAAATCCACTTTAATGTGAAATGATGGGGACTGGGGGATAACTTTCTTCAACAGCGTGATGGACTTCAGAGCTCTGAAGAATTATTACTCACAGGACTACCAGCAGCTATTCTTCATTCTTTCTGAGGAAATAAAACCCACAAGGAAATAGAATAAAGCTGCAGAAGCAGGGATTCAGTTAGAGGAAACATTCCCTGAGTGAAACAACCCCCCTCTTTGATAGTCTTTAGGGCAGTCTTCAGTATACACTCACCCCTCAGATTGACTTAGAGGCCAATTAGCTGAGTTTGTTAAAAAATAGGGCTCACTTCAACATATCATCATCTAATTCAAATATTTCCTCATTTGTAAAATGGGTAAAATACTAACATTTCACAGAGATGATGTGTAAGAAAATGCATAGCTCTATGAGAGGCCCCAGTAGGGTGTGTGTGTGTGTGTGTGTGTGTGTGTGTGTGTGACAGAAATCATTTCCTCAGTAAAAAATCATCATCTTTTTCTTCTCTCTCTCTCTCTTTTTCTTTTTCTTTCTTTCTTTCTTTCTTTTTTTGCTTCCCTTCAGTTTTCTGAAATATGAAATCGGTATGGATTGCATCTTTCAGGGGGCTGGTGTGAAGATCAGAGGGGGTCTATGGATGGGAAACACTTAGAAATTGTAAAGCCCCTCACAAAAAGGCATATTTTGTCATTAAATCTCTGTGAAAGTGTTTTGTCAGCTGCCAATATACATTGGCCCCTATTGTTACAGGTCAGATTTTGTTTCATGAATGCGGGCTATATCCATAATCCTTTCCACTGGTTCAGAACACATTCCCTGCACTGTGGAAGGAACCCAAAATCCAAAACTCAGACTTCCCTGAGGGCAGTTCTGTCCTAGAATGTGAAAAGAAAGATCACAAGCTAGGAGTCAGTCAGGTCTGAGTTCAAATCCCAACACCACTATTACTTAATATCTTTGAATCCTGGTTTCTGCATCTACAAAATGGAGATAAGCACTATCTAGTGTTTGTATAGTTCTAAAGTTTCAATGACATAAAATATATAAAAGACCTGGCCTATTGAAGATGGTCTTTAAGTATTTGTTCCCCTTCTCCTTCCCCTTGGTCAGCTCATTGTGAAAGTTGTTCCAATGTGAGTACATGATAGTTTTCTTTTCTTTTTAAGATTAAAAAAAATTTTTTATTTATTTGACAGAGAGAGAGAGAGAGATCACAAGTAGGCATAAAGGCAGGCAGAGAGGGGTGGGGGGAAGCAGGCTCCCTGCTGAGCAGAGAGCCCAATGTGGGACTCGATCCCAGAACCCTGAGATCATGACCGGAGCTGAAGGCAGAGGCTTAACCCACTGAGCCATCCAGGCACCCCTCCATGATAGTTTTCAAAGAGATTCTGGCCCTGACAAAATGGAGCATGTCTGCACATCCCACTCTTTGCCAGAAAAAGGAAGAAGGTGAAGTGGAGGGAAAGTAAAAGTCTGTAGGTGTCTTCCAGGTGCACCCCCCTGCACATGTGTTAGAAAATGCATCTGAACAGAGATGTATTAGTGGAAGGAAGGGCATGTCATTCGTATATCATATCGTGTCATTTCTATCTTGGGAGGTTTGATATTTGGGTGAACTGATGATTGGTTAGTGTATACAGTGGGTAACTATTGAAGTATAGTGTCTGAGTGTAGATGCCAGTGTCTATCTAGCATGGCATGGGCATATGTGTTGGTGTTTGTTACTGGGGAGTATGATAACACAAAGCTGCATGCAGATAGAACTCCACTACCAAATTAAAGTGGGAACAAAGATATATATAGAGATAGATGATGATAATAATGATAGATAGATAGGGAATTAAATCTCTCAGACAAAGGCAAAATGCTTAGTTTTCCATTCTCAATCTGTCTCTGTCTAACCTATAGACTAAGTCCCTAAAATAAAAGCATTATGAAAGCAGGGATATTGATTGTCTTGTTAACTGATGTATCCTTCGCATGTAGAGGATAGATGCCTCTGGCACGTAGTACATGTGGAATAAACATGAGATAAGTATTAGAATAAATATCTCATAAATGAACACATTGTTCACTTAAACCACTCCTAGACCCATTCTGACCCTACCAATTAAAGGGGAGTTGGGAAGATGGCAAGGACAGGCAAGGAGCAGAGAACACTGATCCTTGAGGAAGAGGAGGTGTATGAAGAAATGAAGTTGGAAGAATTAATCCAGGCAGGCATCTTGGAGGGAAGGGGATGTAGAACAGAGAAATGTTAATATTCTATGCAAGAAGTTATCCACTGAGTGTTTATTCTCTAACATTTGTGAGTATCCACTGTGTGGAGGACTCAGTATTTGGTGGTGTTGTTGGAAAGGTGAACAGGCTGTGGTCTCGAGGTATGCATTTTGGTAGAGACCAATGTGACTAACATAACATTAAAAAAAAAAAAAAAAGACCAATGTGAAAACAGATAACCATTTATAAAGTGGGCCTGGGCCTTAGCAGAGGTTTGTAAAAAGTGTCAGAGCAGAGGGGATGGGACAGGAGCTAGGCTTTAAACCATTTGAGCTAGGTTTTGAAGCATGAGTTCTTTTTCACTTGCCAAGCACAGATGGGGAGAAGGTTTTCCAAGTAGAGTGAGGCAAAGTCCATAATGTTTTGTGGGAACACAAAGGAGCTCAGCTGATTGCGTTGGTGGCAGTGACACAGAGGATGCACAAGGAACTCAGGCTTTGAGGTGCAAAGATTTCCTAGAGATGTTGTCTTTGAGCTGATTGTCTGTAAAACAAAAACCTACCAGCACATGTTCTCTATCCTATCTGCACGTAACATTGCTTTCATACTTGGGGTCGACAACAGAAAGAAGCAATGTGTGGAGAAAGGTTTTAAGAAGTTACATGGTGGCTTTTATGAGACAATATGAAACGAACAGTATTATAAAATGCAAATGAAAGGAAAACAGGAAATGGCTACCATAGAGACTATCTGAAATAACATAAATCCACTTAAGGGCATGTGGCACATAGAAAAATGGCTTTAAAACACTTTATAAAGCAACATATTAAAAAAGTGTAAATAAAAACAATACAGTCTGAGTCCCCTGGTGAAGAAACAAGAAACCAAAATTGAGGGAGGAGAACTAGGGGCTGCTTCCTGAACAATGGAACTTTAATTGTTGGAAATGCTGGGGCAAGTGTACGCTACATAGAGTTATTTGGGAATGAATCAAACCCAAGGTCAAATAATACAGTGAGAAAATTGTCAGAGACCAGCCAGAATTTGCCCCCCTGACTCACTCCCAACCTGGGTTGATTTTTTGCCTACCACCATGAACATGTTACTCATTTGCTACTTTGATCAGTCTGTTTTCATTTCTTATGCTGCAGACACCTCCTCAGACACCCTGTTCAGTTTCTCACAGACAATTATGACTCTCAGATTTCCTGTGGCTCCAGTGGTTCTAGGGCTCAAGTTGCCATAGACCACAACGAGGCAATTATCCAGGTAATTTAGGTGTCAAACTACTTTATTTGAATAATCAAGCTCATCCACCCAATTTTCTGCTTCCCAGAGCCCTGGCAGCTAACTATCCTGAGACCAGCACACAATGCTTTGAGAACCTAACAACATGCAGTGGAATATGGCCATGTGGATATTGGGTAGGGTCTCTTGGGTCCCTCAACCACCTTTTCCCTCCGCCATTTGGTTTGACATGTGCAGCAACCTTCAAGAACCTAGGTCAATCTCCTGTAGATGGAAGGGTGCAGACAAACTCCCAGTTTTATTTGCTAGGTTTGAAAATCAGTATATGTTAACTCACCTAGAAGAGGAGCATGAGTCCTCACCATGGAGATCTCTAAACCAGAAAGCTGTTAGCACAGACTCCCGTCAGTACAGGCTGCCTCCCCTAGAGGTAGATTTGAGAAATATTTAAGGGTTAAAAAACCCAAATATTGGGGCGCCTGGGTGGCTCAGTGGTTTAAGCCTCTGCCTTCGGCTCAGGTCATGATCTCAGGGTCCTGGGATCGAACCCCACATCGGGCTCTCTGCTCAGCGGGGAGCCTGCTTCCCCCTCTCTCTCTGCCTGCCTCTCTGCCTACTTGTGATCTCTCTCTGTCTATCAAATAAATAAATACATAAATAATTTAAAAAAACCAAATATTTAAGGGTTAAAATGGAGAGGGGTTTGTCACTTAAATGACAGTGGAGAAGGAGAGGAAGGTCTGGCATAGGCAGCTAAAGCCCCTCACTGAAGTAGGGACCTCAAAATGAAGAGCAGGTTTAGAGGAAGCAGATGGGTTGTTTTTGAGCACTGTTAAATCTGAGTTACTTGAGGGTGGACAGCAGCTGGATACTTAAGTCTGACTAGATCTGCTGGCTGTGTACATATTCAGGTTCCTTTCATTCTCATGTGAGCTGCCCCTCCAATCATATTTCATATCCTCAGAGGATTAAGTCTGAGGTCTAGTGTTTCTTTAGTATTCAGCTTCAGAGAACCCACTTGCAATCAGAGCTAATATTTGTTGTGGATTAATAGGCTGGAAAAAAGATGATTCCATAAGTCTGTCTTGACTGCATCTTTTTATTTGACTTCATGCCATGAAATGACCAAGAAGCAAATCCAGCTTGTTCAAACCCCATTGCAAATGTACACATATCAAATAGTAATATGGGGATACAGGGAAGGACTCTGACCCAGGAGAGAGAGACTTTTGAACCATCTAATTGTGAAACAGACATCTTAAGTCCCTACACATTAAGGTGCACGAGCCTTGACTCTTATTCCCCATCTCCTCGCTGCTATAAAGAATACCTTTACCGGGGCACCTGGGTGGTTCAGTGGGTTAAGCCTTTGCCTTCAGCTCAGGTCATGATCTCAGGGCCCTGGGATCAGAGCCCTGCATTCGGCTCTCTGCTCAGCAGGGAGCCTGCTTCCCTTTCTCTCTTCTACCTGCCTCTCTGCCTACTTGTGATCTCTCTCTCTGTCAAATAAATAAATAAAACCTTAAAAAAAAAAAAAAAAGAATACCTTTACCTACCTCCATCCCCAGTCCCCCAGGTCCACAAACTTGGAGCTAATTTTTAAATTTCCCTTAATATTCGCCAAATACAGTTAAGCCATTACCGAATACTTCTCATTCCTCTGCCTTCTTCTCCATTGGATTTCTTCTGATTTCTTGGCTCTAGAAACAAGATCCTGAAGCAGAAGTTTGTGTGATAATACTTTCCTGAGATGTGCAGTGCAGGGAAATAAGAGTGTAGGATAAGGAAAACAATGCAGGAGAAAAGAAAGAGCAAATCAAAAGGAATGTGTCACATAGCTGGCCAGAGCTTCTTGAAAAGCTGGTTCCTTCACATGGAAAGATGTCTTCTTACACATGAAGCAACTGCATCCCTAAACAGTCTATTTAGGGAAAGGTCGGAGAAAGATTGACTTCTACCTCCTAATATTCAATTTTTGTTCCTTGAGGTATTAACTGCCCTGCACTTCTGCATATTGTATACATATGTACTGTGCACAAGCTTCTTTTTAAATTGAAATTTTATTTTATTTTTTTGATGCAGTGTTCCAAGAGTCATTGTTTATGTATAACACCCAGTGCTCCATGCAACACTTGCCCTCCTTAACACCCACCACCAGGCCCACCCATCCCCCCACTTTTCATGTGCATATTGGCCATCTGTATATCTTTGTGAAGTGTTCAAATCTTTTGTCCATTTTTAAATTAAATTGTCTTGTTATTATTGAACTGTAAGACTTCTTGATCTATACAAAGGACTATACAAGTCTTTGTCAGATATATGTATTTGTGAATATTTTCTCATGGTCAGTGTATTACCTTTTCATTTGTCTAATAGTGTCTTTCAAATAGCAGAAGTTTTTTTAAGAGAAGTTTTTCTTTTAAGATTTTATTTATTTATTTGACACAGACATAGCAAGAGAGGGAACACAAGCAGGGGGAGTGGGAGAGGGAGAAGCAGACTCCCCACTGAGCAGGAAGCCTGATGTGAGTCTCCATCCCAGAACCCTGGGATCAGGACCAGAGCTGAAGACAGAGGCTTAACCCAGTAAGCACCCAGGTGCCCCCCTAGATAGTATTTTTAAATTTTTATTTTCTAGTTGTTCATAGCTCATACATGGAAATACAATTGTTTTTTTTATATCCTGTAAAATACCTACAATCATTTATTAGTTTCAGTAGTTTTTCTCCTTAGATTCCTTAAAATTTTTTATATACATAGAGGTTTATCAAATTTATTTTGTTGATTTTATTGATGTTCTATATTGTTTATTTTCTATTTCATTGATTTCTACTCTAATCTATCATTTAATTCTTTTACTTACTTTAGGTTTATTTTGCTCTTTTTTATAGCTCCTTAAAATGGAATATTAGAACATTGATTTCAGACCTTTTTTTCTTTTCTAATATAAACAGTTAATTATACATTTCCCTTTAGGTACCACTTTAGCTAGATCCCATAAATTTTAATATTGTGTTTTCCTTTTCTTGGAGTCAAAGAATGTTTTGTTTTACCTTCTGATATCCGTTTGTTTCACCTATTAAGAAATATTGCATTACATTTTCTAAAATATGGGGATTGTCCAGATGTGCTTTTTGTTAGGTTTTTAATCTAATTTTGTTGTCGTTAGAGAGTATACTCTGTATGATTTCAATCCTTTTAAATTTAGTAAGATTTGTTTTATGGTCCAGAAAATGGTCTATCTTAGTGAATGTTCCATGAGTACTTGGAAATAATACATATTTTTTTTGAGGCCCATGTTGGGAGTAGAGATTACTTAAGAATAAAGAAATAAATACAATCTAAACAATGAATTCTGGAACACTGAAAAGAAATTTTAAAAATAAATAAAAGATTTAAAAGTCTGTATTTGGATATTATACCATGTCACATATGTAAGAACTTGACAACTGTTTACTTCCATTTCCTTTGTGTTATTCTCATACATCTTACTTCTACGTATGTTATGAGCCTCAAAATATATCATTATTTTTGCTTTAAGCAGCCAGTTATCTTTCAAAGAAATATTTTTATAAGAAAAAGTCTTGAGTATTTACCCACCTATTAACATTTCTAGAATGCTTAGATGTTCTAGTTTCCATCTAGAATTCCCTCAGAATTCATTTAGCTTCTGTTTTTCTAGAAAAAGAAAAGTATTGTGTCTTCATTTTGAGAAACATTTTCACTAGACATAGAAGTCTATTTTGACAGACACTTTCAACATATTCAAAATGCTCTTCCAATATCTTCTGGCTTACATTATTTCTGGGAAAACCTCTCTAACGAAAAAAAGAGGACAAAAAGAGAGAGAGCACGTGCACATGAGCGAGGAAGGGAGGGACAATGGGAGAGAAAGAGAGAGAATCTTTTTTTTTTTTTTCTTAAGATTTTTATTTATTTATTTGACAGATAGAGATCACAAATAGGCAGAGAGGCAGGCAGAGAGAGAGAGGAGGAAGCAGGCTCCCCACTGAGCAGAGAGCTCGACTTGGAGCTCGATCCCAGAACCCTGGGATCATGACCTGAGCCGAAGGCAGAGGCTTTAACCCACTGAGCCACCCTTAATATACAGGAAATAATGAAAGATCCCAGACACATATAAACCACTGTGCCCCGGAGAGAGAGAATCTTAAGCAGGCTCTATGCCCCTCACAAAGCCCCACACAGGGCTTGATCTCACAACCCTGAGATCATGACCTGAGCTGAAATCAAGAGTTAGATGTTTAACCAACTGAGCCACTCAGGTGACCCTCTAATAATCTTATCTCTGTTCCCTTATATTTAATATGTCTTTTTTCTCTGACTACTTTTAAATTTCAAGCAATTTGTTTATGATATGCCTTGGTATAACAGTCTTTGTGTTCAACCAGCTTGAAGTTTACTGAGTTTCTTAAATTTGTATGTTTACAGTTTTTATGAAATTGGGGGGAAATTTGCCACTATATTTTCAAATATTTTTTTCTGTCCCATTACATGAATGTTAAACTATTTGATATTACCTCAGGGGTCACTGAGGCTCTTTATTTCTCCCACATTTTCTTTTGTCTGTGTTTTCGGTTTGTATGATTCCCATGTTTTTGATTTACTGATCTTACCTGCTGCAGTGTTTAACTTGCCCACCAAATAGATTTTCCATTTCAGATATTATATTTTCAGTTAGAGAAATTCTATTTTTAAAAGTATCTTCTACTTCTGTCTTCTTTATGTTCATGTCTTCTTTTAAATCCTTATGCATATTTATAATCACTGTTTTTTTTTTAATTTTTATTTTTTTTTAATTTTTTATTTTTGATAAACATATATTTTTATCCCCAGGGGTACAGGTCTGTGAATCACCAGGTTTACACACTTCACAGCACTCACCAAATCACATACCCTCCCCAATGTCCATAATCCCACCCCCTTCTCCCAAACCCCCTGCCCCCGGCAACCCTCAGTTTGTTTTGTGAGATTAAGAGTCACTTATGGTTTGTCTCCCTCCCAATCCCATCTTGTTTCATTTATTCTTCTTCTACCCACTTAAGCCTCCATGTTGTATCACCACTTCCTCATATCAGGGAGATCATATGATAGTTGTCTTTCTCTGCTTGACTTATTTCGCTAAGCATGATACGCTCAACAGATGAATGGATCAAGAAGATGTGGTATATATACACAATGGAATACTATGCAGCCATCAAAAGAAATATAATCACTGTTTTAATGCCATTATTAATTCCATCACCTCTGTTATTCCTGGGACTGCTTGTGTTGACTAATTTAACTTCTGTTTGTGGATCAAAATTTGCTGCCTTTTGTATGTGCTAGTAATTTGTATTGAATCCTGACATTGTCAGTGTTTCATTGCTGAATATTTGGATTTGGCTTCTTCTTTTGTAAAGTATTGACTTGCAGACAATATTTACCTTTTTGAAACTTGTTTTTAAGCTTTGTTAGGGATGTGTCTGAGCTAGCTTAGCCTTAATATTAAGGCATCACCTTTCTGGAGGCTCTACTGATTACTCCAGATGTTTAATGATGTCTTTGCTCAGAGTGGATGGAACTGGAATGTTTCCCAGCCCTGTGTAAACTCTAGGAATTGTTCAACTTACCCTTACCTGTATTGTTCTTTGCTCAGCATCAAGGAATTTCACCCTACCCATGCTCAGATTAGTCTTCAGCCAAAGATTCCAGAAGACCGTATTCAAACCTCTGAAACTCTTTCTCTGCATAGCTGCCTCCTCTCAAGTATTCTGACCCACCAATTCTAGCTTCCTTTGCTTCTCTGAACTCCAATTTCTATCTTCTCAACTTAGAATGACCATTCTCCTCTACATGATGCCCCCTCTCCCTGCTACTGCTGTTTCAAATTGCTTCCAGGTTAGAATCCAGGGTAATTACAGAGTTCCCCTTGTTTGTTTCCCTCTCTCAAGGATCACAGTCCTGCAGTGTTGCTTCTCCCAATGTCTGAAAACGACTTTTCATATATATTCTAGTTGTTTATAGCAAAAGGACAAGTTCTATATCAGTTACCTCTTTGTGGCCAGAAGCAGAAGTCTCTTATGTGGCTCTCCCCCTCTTCATTTGTCATCTTAGGTGTGAATTTCTTTATATCTATCTTACTTAGGAGTCACTGGGCTTTCTAATGACTTTAATCATTTTTTTAAAATTCTGTCATTATCTCCTCAAATATTGTCTCAGCTCTATTCTTTGTCTCCTTTTGTTTTGGAACTTTAATTAATTAAAGTTAAAATTAAATTAAATTTTAAAAATTAAAATTAATACATTTAATTAATGTATGGTAGGTCTTTTCACTCTGTCCTCCATATCTTTTAACTCTGTTCCATATTTTCATATTTTCAAGCCTCTCTGTGCTGCATTCTGGATTTCTTCTCACTTATCTTTTAGTTTACTAATTCTCTTTTCAACTGAATCTGGTCTACTCTTAGACTCATTCTACTTGGTTCTGTTTCAAATCCACTAGGTCACTTTTCATATTTTCTTGTCCCTTGCAACTATCTTCAAGGTGGCTTTATAATACAAGCTTCTTCAAGTTGCCTCTATAAGCAATCCAAACTAGCATTGATTTGGTCTTTTTGTTTTGGAGTTTTTTTGTTTATTTGTTTATCATTTTTGTCAGCCAATGTATCTTCCCCCAAAGGATTGTAATTTTTCAAAATCAAGTAATTGAGAACATATACTATTATATATATATATATATATATATACACACATATTATATACAACATATACTTGATTTTTCAAAATCAAGTAATTGAGAACATATACTATGTTATATATATATATGATGACTATAATATGAATTCTTTGTAAGAATTCAAATAAAAAACAACTTCTTCTTTTCTGAGAAATTATTTGGAGAAAATAAAACTTCACCTTATATTTTTTCAGCAAGTATAGTATATAAAGAGTCACAATACCTAGCATAGAGCAGGTATTTTCTCTTCTCCAGCTCTTCAGGAACTCCCTTTTTTAAAAAATCTAAGTGGTCTAGTTGTTTAAAATAATGTGAGACTGTCCCTGCTTTGGGTAAGTGGCCAAAGTGTCAGTATGACATTTTTCTAAGTCTGTTTCAGTACTCAGTGGTAATCACATGAACCGCTCATACACACACACACCCATACATACATGGCCACATAACCTTATGAATTACTGGGTTTTATGGCCTTTTATTTTACAGTGATTGTTAAGAAGCATAACAACCTATACAACATACAAGAAACTTGAGTTCCTTTTAGAAAATGAAGTTTTTCTTTTTTTACTCACAAAGGACTTGGGAATTTTTAAGAAAAAATGAGTAAGAACTTAATGTCGTATCTTTCTTCAGTGATTCTTGTGAGGGCAGGCCAGACCTTCCACAGTAGAATGAGCATATGTCTAGGATACGAGGCCACTGCAGAGGATGTAAGGCTTAGGCCATAGCTACTTCACCGTCTTCAAAAAGACATTACGGCAATTTTTGTAAGAACCCAAAGGGATAAGGAGGTATAGGAGCCCTCCCCCATCCTCACTAAAATTTCATAATCATTACCACCAGCACAAGCCACACATTTAAATGGCTCAGTCAGTTGAGAATCCAACTCAGTTTCAGCTCAGGTCATGTTCTCAGGGTCCTGGGATAGAGCCCAAGTCAGGCTCTGTGCTCAGCATGGAGTCTGCCTGCCTCTCTCCCTCTGCTCATCCCCTGCTTGCTCACTTGCTCACTCACATGCATGCTCTCTCTCTCTCTTAAATAAATAAAATCTTTAATAATAATAATAATAAAATGGTTTCCCCCTATTGATCATGTCTTTTTTTTTTTTTTTTTAAGATTTCATTTATTTATTTGACAGACAGAGACCACAAGTAGGCAGAGAGGCAGAGAGAAAGGGGGAAGCAGGCTCCCCGCTGAGCAGAGAGCCTGATGCGGGGCTCGATGCAGGGCTCGATCCCAGGACCCTGAGATCATGACCTGAGCTGAAGGCAGAGGCTTAACCCACTGAACTACCCAGGCGCCCCTCTCTTTTACTTTTTATTTTTGGCTTAAGCAAGAGTGTATTTATCACAGTTCTGGAGCTAGAAGTCCAAGATCAAGGCATTGGCAAGTTTGATTTCTTCAGAGGCCTTCCTCCTTGGCTTGTAGATGGTTGTCTTCTCCCCATGTCTTCAAATGGCCATTCTTCTGTAGGTTCCAATGATGTCTTTAAATTCATCCTTCTCTTATTCTGTGATTTCCCTGCTTGAAGTTCTGTCCATGATATTGGAGGAGATCAAGAAAGAGAGGAAACGACAAATTCATAACATATTTCAAGTTTGAAGAATTCTTAGAGATGGCTTAATTAAATAATTCCTTGTCCAAATATTTAAACTGAAATCCCAGAGAGGTTATGAATTTTCCAAGGTTGTAGGAAATTAACAGGACAACTGGGCAACAGTTGTGCACATTTAAGCTAATAATGCTGAAATTTTCAGAAAATCTTGAAACAAAATCTTCAGTGTAGGATGGGTTAAGTTCAGTCCTGCCTGGAGGCAGAAGGAAAGATGAAATGTCCTGTCACAGAGTCTAGAAGTCTGGATCAGGGCCGATTCATGGAAACAAAGCATCTCATTATGGAGAGAGGTGGAGAACAGCAGAAAAAAATCCCCAACCTATTTGCCTGGGGCTTCAAAGCAATGTAGAAGCTCTCTGGCTTGATCAATTTTAGGCCCTGATTCGCACAAAAAGATTTCAGTTAAATCAAACTGAAAGAATTCCTATGATACTGCCATGGGACTTGGGTTTTGCTTATTATGGAGTTTAGCAATTGGGAACAAATTGCAAGAATAGTTTAGGCACAAATGGTAATGGAAGCAGAAAGAGGGATGAAATTATGCCTTGGTTGGGTAATTTAGGATTCGATTCTAAGGCCTTGGTGCTTGTAAGAGAAGTTTGGTTAAGTGAGGGTCCTCCCAGCCTAGTGGCTATGCAAGAACCCGCTTCTGGGAACCCACAGTGAAGGCTGGGTGTGTCAGAGCGTGTGCTGAATTCCTGGCTTCAATTACAGACTACTAGGCGGCTGAAGAGTCTGTCATTGCCGATGTCATCACATTTACAAGATTCATAGGTCCCCTTTCCAGTAAGACCCAAGAACGAGGGCCTCTTTGCACCTGCTGACATGTCCCACCACTATGTGCTGTATGAAGAAGCAGAGAATTGAGGGAGGTAGAGTGAGGGTCTCTCTGGTGTGTCTACTCATTCCCATCAGGGGATGAGGAAATGGAATCTTGGAGAATTTATGCTGAGCTTCCACTGCCCTGGTGTGGTATCCATGTTATAGGCCAGAAAATCTTAAAGGTGAGAGACTTTTGGTTATCTAGAATGAAGGCTGAAGCATGAATAAAATTCTCTCTCAAACCCCAGTTCAGTTGAAATACTCTATGACACTTTGCTGGTCTATGAGTTGTCCTTTGCCCATTAAAATCCACTTAAATTCTTCTGCTGCCAACATCCTGGGGGATTCAAAAGAGTGTGGGTGCTCATTCTGTCTTCTTTAGCTAATTGTTTCTAGGCTCTGCCCCTGGAGATGCCATTAGAGACCTGGCAGGCACGGGGAACCGGCTTCTTACAAAGTGAAACTCCTAAACAACCAGCCCCACATTCCTCTCTGACTCATGCCACCAACCCCCCACTGTGCCCTGCAGGTCAGTGGGCTGGGAACCCTGACACATCTGGAACAACTACAGCTGGGATAAGATGTCTATTCTGATAGGCAGAGCATACCTTCTCCCATCCCAGCCCTGGATCACTCTGTGGCCTGTGCCCCAGGTATTATGATAAGATGAAGCCAGAGATGGGCAGAGGAAGTCAACAAGAGATCTACCCTAGGGCGGCCAGCCTCATCTGCAGAGATCTGATGAGGCTCTGTGGTTCACCTCTGATTCCTCCACTTGCCATAATGTAGAATCCTCCTAGCCCCTGAGAAGTAGGCACTTCTCATTATCCAAGTCAGTGGATGAGAGCAGAGGCACATGTAATTTATTCACTTGATGATTGCCTACATGTGCCAAGTCCTATGCTAGCTAAGTGGTGAGTCTACAATGATACACAAAATAGATGTAAGCCTTGTGTGTAGCTTACTGTCTAGTGGTAGAGACCACAATTACACAGATTCATAAAGAAATATACAATGGAATTATGCAGCCATCAGAAAGGATGAATATCCAACTTTTGTATCAACATTGACGGCACTGGAGGAGAATATGCTGAGTGAAATAAGTCAAGCAGAGAAGATCAATTATCATATGGTTTCACTTACTTCTAGAGCATAAGGAATAACATAGAGGACATTAGGAAAAGGAAAGGAAAAATGAATTGGAGTAAATCAGAGGGGGAGAGGAACCTTGAGAGACTGTGGACTCTGAGAAACAAACTGAGGGTTTTGGAGGGGTAGGTGGTGACGGGATGGGTGAGCCTGGTGGTGGGTATTAAGGAGGGCACAAACTGTATGGAGCACTGAGTGTGGTACATAAACTATGAATCTTGGAACACTGAAAAAATTGATTTAAAAAAGTAATATATAAGCTTAAAAATGTAATTAGTATTTAAAAAAGTGAAATAAATTCACATTATATTACCTACCTGTGTTTGTCACTCATAAACACATACATGCAAACCTACCATGTGTCTCTATCCCTGATTCTTTCTCACACGGTGTTTCTGTCAAACCCAAGGCAGTGGAAGTATGGAGTCTGAAAATCAGGAATGAAGAGTTGATCCAATGTTAGTATAAAACTTCACCTTGGCTACTCATCTAGATATGAAAATCATATCAAAAGTGATCACAAAATTCCATTTGCACATCTAGGCTGAATAAACTTCATCCTTAGTTCCTCTAAGTCTTCCATCTCTGAAGCAGAAGAACAAAAATAATTTTGAGGAACCAGACAGACATGCAGCTATAAGGAATAGAGACCTGAAAAGATGGGTGCAAATCACACTAGCAATTCCTCTACGCATATCCTATTCAGAAATCACTGAGGCTTAGGCCTGAAGATAGAACTTTGGAGATCTGCTCATCCATTCCATTGGCTCCAAAATCATGCAGACAGTTGGTATTTGACCCAATTCTTCTAGCTTCTCAGATAAAGAAACTATTCAATTTCCTTCAGTCATATCAATAACCCACTCTGTTGGAAATACCTTCTTTGGTAATACTATCCTTTTTTTCTCTATGAAATTTAATTCCTCTCTTGCTATCTTGTCTTTTACATTATTTATTTATTTATTTATTTTGAGTGTGTGTGTGTGTGTGTGTGCATGTGAACAGGTGTGGCAGAGGAAGGGGGAGAGAGAATCCCAAGCAGATACCGGGGTGAGCACTGAGCCCAACAAAGGGCTTAATCTCCTGACTCTGAGTTCACAACCTAAACCAAAACCAAGAGTTGGACACTTAGCTGACTGTGCCACCCAGGTACACTAAGCCAAAATTTTTTAAACCTAAATTTACTTATTATCTTTCCACAGTCATTCATATTTCAGCATTATATGAAAAGTGGTCACCTGTTCCGTCTGCTTCAGAGGAGATCCCAGTAGAATTTCAAGGAAGAAATATTTTAAGTCTGGGAAGTTAAAGGCAGGACTCTCCTTCCATGTAGTTAGCATAACCCAGATTAGGAAGACCCCTGCCCTCCCCCACCGCCAACAGACTGGGAAGATCCAGATGCAGTTTCTCAGTGTATATTTCCTCATTTCAAGCATGATCAGTCCAGAAGGGAAAAAAGGTCAATGGTGTGAAGATTTCTTTGCTTTACCACCAAATCATGTTTGTTTTTTTTTTTAAGATTTTATTTATTTACTCGACAGACAGAGATCACAAGCAGGCAGAGAGGCAGGCAGAGAGAGAGAAGGGGAAGCAGGCTCCCCTCCGAACAGAGAGCCCGACGCGGGGCCCGATCCCAGGACCCCGGGACCATGACCCCGGCCAAAGGCAGAGGCCCAACCCACTGAGCCACCCAGGCGCCCCAGCCACCAAATCATGTTTTACAGGAAAAATGGGTAGACTGAAGAATGTAAGAAGCAATGTGACTGGGTAAATTAACTTCTGCAGGGTCATTCTAAATTCCAGAATAGAACCAAGTAAAATGAAGTACAGAGTCCATTTGGATAAATAATTACAGCTGATATTTAGGCAATATTTTCAAGAAAACAAACAAACAAATAAAAAACCCTAGACCTTAGGCTTATTATTATAACTGGTCTTTACTCTTTACCACATGTTAGCAGAACACCTTAGTCAGATAGTAACCAGAGTCCCTAAAACCTCAATTCCTTTTTCTCAAAAGCTAGAGGAAGAATAAAAATTTTAGTGTTCCTAAAGTTACATTATTTATTCCTCTGCTTCCAGCTGTGTTGGTTATCCTAGGTCCTCCACCAATTCTACCCTAATCTCTCACCAGACCCACACCTTTAGACTTTTTCTACTTAGCCCTGTCTTTCAGCCAAGATAATTCATTCACTAAGTTCCACACCTTGACTCAGTCCCACATCCAAGCCTGTGATTGAACATTGCCTCCTAACCCCAAGAATGTAGTCTTCATGGCTTCTACTTCTCAGTCTCCCAACAAAACCAAGCTCAAAACTCTTTGTTCCAAAGAGTCTTCTTCATTAACTCTAAATAATGGAAAAAACTTCTTTGCCCCAGTTTCATTTCAGTATTTAGTTTCAGCAATATTTAATTCCATAAACTAGCACATGTGTGCATTTTTATATGACAGAAAGAGAAATGATATTTTCTTTTTTCTTAAGGTTTTATATATATATATACATATATATGTATATATATATATATATATATATATATTTATTTATCAGAGAGAGAGAGAGAGAGAGCATGCAAGCAGGCAAAGTGGCAGGCAGAGACAGAGAGAGATGCAGGCCCCCAGTGAGCAAGAAGCCCGATGCAGGTCTCAATCCCAGGACGCTGGGATCATGACCTGAGTCAAAGGCAGTGACTTTACTGACTGAGCCACCCATGTGTCCCAGAAATGATGTTTTCTGTCTCATTTGTTCTACTACAATTTCCTTGAAGGTAAGGACCATGGTTTCTTTTTCTTTCTTTTTTCTTTTCTTTTGTTTCTTCTCCTCCCTCTCCTCCTCCTCCTCCTTCTTACTCTTCTCCTCTTCCTTCTTCTTCTCTTCCTCCTCCTCCTCCTTTTTCTTCTTCTTCTTCTGAATAACTAGTCTCCCCACTCCAACCCTTGGAGTTCTTCAATAAATGTTAAAATTATGGTTGAGACAGACTAACTGATCATCACAGAAGAGACACAAAACAACTTTCCTGTATCAAGTTCTGAGAGATGGACCAATAATGAAAGCAATATCAAGAATGGAGAGAACGGCTAACAAAGAACAGAAATCCTAATTCTGTACTCCATCGGAGACTTCCAAACTTTCAATATTGTTTGGGAACATTTGATTACATAATTTCCCAAACTGGGCCAATATCCAAACTTCCAGTCAGAAAAAGCATGGAATATAAGCTATATACAGGAGAGAAGCAGTGCCTAGTGCATAATAGATGCTCAGCCAGTATTTGTGAAAGGAAGGAATCAAGAAAGTTAGCAAGTTCTAAGTATCTCTTTATTGTCACCTGTTAATGTTGGACGAGAAGGCCAGTCAATGACTTCTCTAACTGGAGAACCTAGAGACCATGGGGTGGGTACAGAGTTAAAAGGAAAAGTATTATTAGTGTGGGGAAGTTCCCTATATGACAGGAAACAAGATACAGAAAAACACAAAGAATAAATAGAAACATCACTAAAAGATCTGGCCTGGTGTCTAGTCATCTATACTGTGGAGGCTGAGGAAATGTTAAGGGCATTTCTGGAAGGTAATCAGAGAATACTTTATGGAGGAGAAAGGGGATAACGAGTCAGAGTTTGGTGAGAAGGAATCTACAGAGTTGAGCACAGAAGAGTGGGTCTGAAGAAGTGACCCATGGGGGCCATGAGTAATGAGGGTCATTGCTTATCTTAGAACAGAAAGGCCTTGTTGGAAATCAGGAGAACTGATGGGGTGAGGGCGTGAGGAGTTGATGGGAGGAACTGGTAAGAGGCCTGAGAGGTTTAGTTTTGTCTTCTATTAAGTATATGGAACATAAGCAGTCAAAAGGTAGCCCATTCCTCACCCCCTACCAACAAGCAAATGGGAACAGAGCTGTCAGCCCTTCCTCAGGCACCTGACAGGAAAAGTGCTGTCGGTGACACTATTGTAGCATAAAGAAACAAAACCTGGTGCCAAGAGTGAAATGAATACCTCTAGCAAAGACAAGGCCCTTTTTGCTGACATACAATATCCTGAAACTGATCTGGTTCCAAGAAATCAGTTTCTTCCAATATTCACCTGCCTCTCCCTTGATCCTGGTTTCTCCTGGTGTGGTTCTGCACAGGCATCCCTTCAAAAGGCCCTTGCAAAACAGGAAAGCTGATCTCAAACCAGTCCAGAAACTTTCCAAGGATGACTCTGTTTTCAGGGCTTTCTCAAACCTGTCAGTTCTACCTGCAGTCTAACTATATTATTTTAGATGCTCTGCTGTTACGATAGACATAGGTTGAGAACACCCAAAGACTGATTTGGACTGTGCAAAATGGTGACATGGTTAGGGAAAAAACTATAAGAGCAAAATAAACATAACAACACAGCTCTTTCATTCAATGAATTGATATTTCTTACACACCTAATGTGCCAAAGCATTATGCTAAGCCCAGAAGGGGACATAAAGTTTATATATAAATATATAATATTTATATATTATATTATATATAAAATTTATATATTATATTATTATATATAAAATATAATATTTATATATTGTATTATATATAATATAATATTTATATATTATATATATTATATATAATCTCCACCTTCCAAAAGCTTATAACCTAGTAAAAGAGACAAATACATATATGAATCACTCCAGCACAAAACTCTGCTACCATAGAGACTCAAATAATATGACACCATAGTTGGGATAAAGACAGAAATAATTGTCATGAGAGAGACCTAGAAGTATGCTTGGAAAATAAGATTTTAGGCTGGGCTTTAAATGAAGGATAGGACCTTGATAGGTTGATAAGGAAAGGAATGGCATTCTAGGCAGGAAAAACAGCAAGTGCAAATGTCTGGAGGGCAGAAGAGCATAGCACAAGTTCAAAAACCTCAAATGGACCCATGAGGTGTAGTCCAAGTTCTATGAAGGGATGTAGATGTAAGTATAAGTAGTGTCACTACCGAGGACGCTGAAGACCAAAGAACAGAGTTTGTTTTTTATTCAGTGTATAATAGAGAATCAAGAAATTATGATGGTCCATATTTCTTTGAAATTTCCAGGTAACTGACTCAATTTCTGAAGTTTGAGAACAATCTTTGAATTATCACGTAGAAAATGACATTTCACACGGACTCCACTATGGAAGCTATTGTCTTTACTAAATTCATCTGCATCTATACAATTCTACTGGACATAAAAATGGGAGATTAAGGAAGACTGTAAAGTCTCCCACTTCGAAAGGCCTTTAAAAGAAGAGAGACTTTTATCCACCCAAGAAGTGATGGTAATAGTTTTATTTTTGGTCAGGAGACACATTCAGATGGCCACAAAAAGTCCTTTCATGGACATAAGCAGACATTAGGAGAGATACTAACAGCAAATAATATAATGTTGAGGAACTATATAATATAGAATAATGGAGTCCTAGAAGCTAGCTAAAGTGAATAAGGCAGCTTTCTGGTGGAAGAGACTTTAAGACTGGTGAGCCAAAGAGGAAAAGGAAAGGTTGAACAGAGAGGACAGAGAAACAGTACCTAAGGTTGGAGGAGGAGGGATCTGGCCTGTATAAATGTTTGGAGGCAAGTTCCAGCAAGCACATATGGTGAATGTCATGTGTGGGAGACACAGAACAAATGAACTCAGCTGGAATGGATAGTCTGTAAAAAGAGCTAACAAGGACTCAGTCTATAGGTAGATCAGTTTCCAGCATAACAGCCTGGGTCAACACTGAGTGCTACTACTCCTGGCCTCTCCAGACAGAGAAGTAGGAATTTTAGTCTCCATTTTCCCTTTACACATTCATGAGATGTATATTACATTCCTGGTTGTTCTGGACACTGACTCATCCTCCTGTAATGAATCTGAGTGTTCTAGGGTACGATGCTCTCTATTGTACTGAGGAACAAAGTGAGACCAGGGAAAAGAAGACTCTTAGACCCAAATTCAAATTTTACTTAAGAACTAAGTTCCGCTGGTGCTAAACTTATATTCTTAGGACTTAATTTCTCATTCTCCTTTTCCTGTGTTTCCCCTGAACGTCCCTTAAGGGGGTGTTGAATTCTATCTAAGCTAGGTGAGGGAGTGGTTAGTTGTGGAAGTAGAAGTTATTACAAAACAACTTCAGAAGGACTGCTATGCTGTAGGTTAGCCGCCTGCCATAGCTCACAGTCTCTAGATTAAGGCACAACATTCTCATTTCTAATCCCATCTGGATTCACAGATGCAAGTGGCCACAATAGAAATTTCCCGAAAAGTCTGAATGCTGGAGTAGAAACTGCTCATTGTCCATTCTGAATAATCAGTGAAGCCATGCTGACCCTAAACCATGAAGGAAAAACTGAGTTCAGTTTTGCTGAGTAGAGCAAAACTTTCATACAGCCCAACTGCAATTAGAAGCTGGGGACTAAGGCGTCCCTGAAACCCAGCTGGGGAATCTCTCCCTCCTATTCTCTCTGAGCTCCACATTTTACCACAGGAGACAGTAAAAAAGGAGGTTGCCCCACACCCTTCTGTAGAAAAAAGGTACATTTTGGGATGGTTTGGAGGCATCAAAATGGTAAGCAATTTTAGGGTACAATTAAGACCTGGCTGCTCAACCCTACAATAAATTACCATCAAAGGCACTCACACGTCAATATGGGAGAAAAAAAAACACAAGTGCTTGCAAGACGATGTGTGTTTGATGCTCATAAAAAAAGATAAAAATATAGGTCATCATCATGTAACGAGCTTGTAGGTGTCAGAACGTGTGCGGTTGGGGGAGGTAAGGGAGGGGAAACAGAGAGGGTTCAGCAAACCAAAAAGGAGCCAGAAATCAGACTCCTATCCCCAAGTTCTTCCCTTTGGTTGAAGTTGGCAGATGGTCCATGGGGACACAAACAGACCCCTCCCCCATTTTTTATTCCTGGGGACATCCCCTTCCCTATACACCCCCCTCAGCTGGATTGCCAACATATTAATCACCTCTCCCATTTTGAAATCAGCCGGTCAGGCTATTATTCAAGCATTGTTAATGACACCATCGGCCAAGGTATCAATTAGGCAAGTTGGGATAAGAAGAGCAGAGAATAGGGCTGGCCAGAGAGCAGAACACAAGTTTGTTTTGGTGTAGGTAACCTACATGTCCACCAGGACTCCTAGCTCTTTACTCTCCTTAAAGGCAATTGCAAATGCACTGACTTTTTTAGTCAAGCCCTAAACTAAAACTATACTTCATAACTTTCCCCTAACTTACCTGCTCAGTCATCCCTTAACTGGACTTCAGCTACTCACACCAAATCACTCAGGATATGCAGGCAAAGGGCCACGGATAACAAGTTCTGGGCAGAGCTATTCCTGTGGTTGGGGCCTACATCAAGAGCGGGCTTCCCCAATCCACATTCTGAATTTCCTTTAAAATCTAGCTCAACGTATTCTCATCTAGGAAGCTTTTTTTTCAAATAAGGAAAGTCTTCCTATTTGTTGATTCTTTATTTCTTAAATCCAAGAGCTGGGTATTATTTTCCCCATTAGACTGAGCATTTCCTGAAGACCAGAACTTTCTTTTTTCCCCCTGCTAGATCCTTCACCTCCAACACCTACCTATACCCTTCTCTGTCAAGACATGCTCTGTTCAAAGGGGCTGTTTGAAACAAAGGGTGTGACAGCTTCTCAGGTCACTGAAATTTGGATTCTAGAGAAAGGAAGGAAACAAAGACTAGAGTCAAAACTCCAGCACAGGGGTGCCTGGGGGGCTCAGTGGGTTAAAGCCTTTGCCTTCAGTTCAGGTCATGATCCCAGGGTCCTGGGATCGAGCCCCGGTTCGGGCTCTGCACTGGGCTCTCTGCTCAGTGGAGAGCTTGCTTCTCCCCCCGTCCCCACCGCCTGCCTCTCTGCCTACTTGTGATTTCTGTCTGTCAAATAAATGAATAAAATCTTTAAAAAAAAAAAAAAAAACTCCAGCACAGTAGGAGTTAATTCAGTCACCAAGACTTCCAAGTTCCTTCCCTATTATATACTTAGGGAGGTTTTCAGACAGTTCTGTTCTAGACTCCAATCTTCTTGAGTCATTCACCAGCAACTTCTCACCTTTCCATTCTCCAGATGGATACAAGTCCTCCGTGGCTTTCTTTCCACACCCTCCAATTATCTAGATCCTCAGACAGATGTGGGCAACTAGAGAAGGATAGAAGGTCATATTTTTCATGGCTTTCATTCCAAAGAAGGTGGCTGGACCAAACACCACAACCCAAACCAGAAATCTCAATAAAAATATTCATGTTTGGAGTCTTGAAGATGCTGTTCTTACCTAAATAGATTCGCTAGGAAAGTGAACAGGCTCCCCAGGCCTTTTCCCAAAAGACTTACCTCCTTGAGTTTCTTTTTGCCCTGTTCTCTGCTTTTTTTTCTCTTCTAATATCTTCCCGCAACTTCACCCTAAACTCCAAAGTACTAAGTTACAGTCACCCATAGAAAATAAATACATAAACTTTCAAGATGGAGAAACAAAAATTTTTTTCAATAACTTGTAGTTTCCCTAAATGCATGCACTGTGTTATAATTTTCTTTTTTTAATAAAAGCTTTATTGAGATATAACTCATATACTATATGATTCACTTACTTAAAGTGTACAATTCAGTGATTTGTAACATAGTCACAGTATTGTGCAAATATACCACAATCAATTCTAGAATATTTTCATCACCCCAAAGAGGGAGCCTATATTAGCTCCCCATTCCCCTTCCCCCACAACTACTCCCAAGACTCCTACCTCTTGGCAGCCCCCTCGTCTCCTATTTCACTTTGTAGATTTGCCTATTTTGAATACTTCATATAAATGGAACCATGTGATATGTGGTCTTTTGTGACTGTCTTCTTCCTTTTAGCATAATATTTTTGAGGATCATCCCTTTTTATTGTCAAATAATATTCCATTATATGAATATTCTACTTTTTATTTTCCCAGTTGATGGACATTTGGTTTGTCTCCACCTTTTAGATTTTATTAATAACACTACTATTAATATTCATATACAAGTTTTTGCATGAATATATATGTTTCCTTTTCTCTTGGGTGTATACTTAGGAGTAGAGCTGCTGGGGTCTCATAGTAACTCTAGGTTTCACAGTTTGAGAAACTGTCAGACTGCTTTTCAAAACATATGTATCATTTTATAATCCCACCAGCAATGTATGAGGGTTACAATTTGTCCAATCCTCACCAACATTTATTATTATCTTGTTTTTATTATCATAGTCATCCTAGTGGTTTTGATTTACCTTTCCTTGAGAGCTAATGATGTTGAGCATATTTTTATGTGCTTATTGGCATTTGGAGAAATGCCTATTCATATGCTTTGCTCATTTTTAATTGGGCCATTTGTCTTTTTATTATTGATTTATAAGAATTCATGATATATTCTACATACAACTCTTTTATCAGATATATGGCTTGCAGATATCTTCTCCCACTCTGTGGGCTTTCTTTTCATTTGATAGTGTCCTTTTATAAAAAGGTTTTATTTATTTATTTGACAGAGAATGAGACACACAACACAAGCAGGGTGTGCGGCAAGCACAGGGAGACGCAGACTCCCTGCAGAGCAAGGAGACTGATGTGGGGCTCACATCATAATATTTTTGAGGAACATCCCTTTTTATTGTCAAATAATATTCCATTATATGAATATTCCAAGAACCTAAGATCATGACCTAAGCTGAAGGTAGACCCTCAACTGACTGAGCCACCCAGGTACCCTTTGACAGTGTCCTTTGAAGAAAACAGTTTTAAATTTTGATGAAGTCCAATTTACTGTTTTTCTTTTCTTATTATGTCTTTATCTAAGAAACCATTACCTAGCCCAAGGTCATGAAGATTTATACTTGTGTTCTTCTTCTAAAAGTTTCATAGTGGGGCACCTGGGTGGCTCAGTGGGTTAAAGCCTCTGCCTTCAGCTCAGGTCGTGATCTCAGGGTTCTGGGATCGAGCCCCGCATCAGGCTCTCTGCTCCGCGGGGAGCAGAGTGTTAGCCCTTATATTTAGGTCCTTGATGCATTTTGAGTTAACTTTTGTATATGGTGTGAAGTAGGAGTCCAAATTCTTTTTTTTTTTTTTTTCTGCATGTTGCTCTCCAGTTATCACAGCACCACTTAGAAAGTTATTCTTCCATTGAGTTGTCTTGGCCCTCATGTCAAATATTAATTAGCTGTAAATCTAAGTGTTTAATCTCAGAGTCTTATTCTAGTTCATTGGTTTGTAGGTTCTATCTTTATACCAGTGCCATTCTCTCTTGATTACATTTTTTAAAGATTTTCTTTATTTATTTGAGAGAGAGAACAATAGAGAGCATGAGAGGGGAGAAGGTCAGAGGGAGAAGCAGACTCCCCATGAAGCTAGGAGCCCAACGTGGGACTCAATCCCAAGACTCCAGGACCATGACCTGAGCTGAAGGCAGTCGCTTAACCAACTGAGCCACCCAGGCGCCCTGATAACTGTAGCTTTGTAGTAAGTTTTAAAAGCAGGGATGCCTGGGTGGCTCAGTAGGTTGAGCCTCTGCCTTTGGCTCAGGTCATGATTTCAGGGTCCTGGGATTGAGCCCCGCATCTGGCTCTCTGCCCTGCAGGGAGCCTGCTTCCCCCTCTCCGCCTGCCTCTCTGGCTACTTGTGATCTCTCTCTCTCTCTCTATCGAATAAATAAATAAAATCTTAAGACAAAAAAAAAAAAAAAAGATTGTTTTGGCTCTTTTGATCCCTTGAAATTCTTCATGAATTCTGGAATGTTTCTAAATTTTTGCAAAGAAGCCAGATAGGATTCTGATAGTTATTGTGTTGAATCTGTAGATTAGTCTAGAAAGTACTGCCACGAACATGGGATGTTTTTATGTTCATTTTGGTTTTCTTTAGTTTGTTCCAGCAGTGTTTTACAGTGTTCAGAGCATAACTTTTGTACTTATTTTGTTAAATTTATTCCTAAGATCATATTATATCTGATGCTATTGTAAATGGAACTGTTTGTCTTAAACTCACTTTCAGATAGTTTACTGTAAGTATTATAATGTTCTTTTAAATAATATGGTCGTGAATGTAATTGCTTACAGAGCACCTACTGTGTGAAAAGTGCTCTGCTAGGTTGAGTGAGGAAAAAAATATAAGATTTAGTTCCTAAACTCAAGGAACATACAACCTAGTTAACTAGAAACAATGTTTTATGCAAGTTTCACCTGCACATTTTTTTGAAAACATTTCAAATACTTCATCTTACTTGATCCCCCAAATACTATTCCTTCACTTATTCAAAGGTATTTACTGAATGACTAATATGTGGAAGCACTGTACTGGATGCTGGGAATTAAATGGAAAGGATAACACACACATAAAGTCCCTATCTTCGTGAATATTACTGTCAAATTATAAAGGCAGATATTAATCAGAAATAAATTTAAAATTGTGATAAGTACCATAAAAGAAAAAAAGTGCATTGAATAGTAAGTAGGGTAGGAATTAATAAGTGTATTTTGCAGAGGTAAATGGTAGTCTAAGTATTGTAGGAGAAAAGAGTAAGGATTCTATGAGAAGGATTATGCCCTTCAGCTTTAATGCTCAGTTATTTGATTAGACCTAAAACATTTTTTTAAGGTTTTATTTATTTACTTGACAGACAGAGATCACAAGTAGGCAGAGAGAGAGGAGGAAACGAGCAGAGAGCCCTATCTGGGGCTCGATCCCAGGACCCTGGGATCATGACCTGAGCTGAAGACAGAGGCTTTAACCCACTGAGCTACTCAGGCACCCCTAGACCTAAAACGTTTAGTTTCTATCTCCTTCCTTTGGCCTAGGGTAAGGCAAAGGAAGAGGCAATGTGATGAGAAGGGATGTGAGTCTTCCTGTTGCAACCAGGTCAGGACACTTCACCACCAGTCTCCTGGGCTGGATTCAATCAAAGAAACAGTGTTCTGTAAAGGAGGGCACGATGTGGTCTCTGGACCCTGCTTGCTGCTACTTGCTGCTACTCTGCTCCAAGCACAGGGTGGCTTTAAGCTATTTTTCAGCACTGGCCCAAACGAAGTCATATGGGTTCTATAATATTTCACTTTTTCCAGGTTCTAGCCTTCTCAGTACTAGTTGACCTGCCCTAACTTTTGCAAAAAAACAAAAAACAAAAAACAAAAATGGTCTGGAGTTACAAATTCTCTTCCAAATGATTTAAAATTATCTTTAAAAAGAGTCACAGAAAATTGGGAAAGGATCAAAGTTATAGGGAGCTAACAACTATTTCATGAATGGATCATGGAATGAAAATCTTGGTTTTATTTCTTATGTATTATACATACACTGGAAGGAAGTACAGTATATTTTATTTAACCAGGGAAGTGGAGGTCTGGAATTCATCCAGGATCTTCTCCTAATTTCCTCTTGACAAGCAGTGACAGGGCCAAGTCACAAACAGCAATTGCAGAGTCTGGACCAGAACCCAGACCTATTGACTCCTAGTATAGTGCTTTTGCCACTGCAGAAAGTGACTAAATCAATCCTTCCATTTAACAAGCATGGTATCATAGTAAGGACTAGGAGATACAAAGATGAATAAAATAAAGTTCTGGCTGCCATCATCTGCTCCTCTTGAGAGTCCACCCTTACCCCACCCCCACCCTGAAGAGTAAGCTTGTGCTTTCATAACACCTCATGAATTTCTACTTGTGCTATGCCTTACACATTGTTTTACACCTATTTGTCAACATGTCCATTTCTTCCACTAATACTGTGAGTACCTCATAGGCAGGATCTTGTTTTCTGCTACCCCAGAACTGCGCACAGCACCCGGCACGTAATAGGAGTTCAATAAATCTTTGTCGAATGAGTGAACAAGGAGCTGGTCTGGGACTCCGTGCCTCACTTCATTATGCTGACACAAACTGATGTATGTGACCGCATATATCCCAGGTGAAAACTGGAAAGCTGATATGTCCGTGCTATGGCACACAGCATCACCAGGAGTACGGAAGAAATGGAGTAGCATCCTTGAAACTAACAAAGCAGTCCAATCCCTCTTCCTACATACCCAGGCCAACATGGACATTTGAATTCAAATAAAGCAACAAAAGTTCGTTTCACCTTGGATATATTTAATAAAGTAGGATGTTTGAGGCCAAACAATTCAGAAAACTCTCTTTTTGGTTTCCTTATTCATGAGTAGCCAGTTGTTCAGTAGCCTGAGTTTAAACAGGGTTATCTTTTTCCAGGGCCAAGCTTCATTTTGCATGCTTCATTTTGGTTTTGCCAACAAGTTAAAAGAAGCAGTTAGGGGAATGAGATGCATATTTAAAGCTAAGTTGTCACTGAGCCAACCCAGAGAGAGAGGGGAATCTTATTAAAACTCATCTATATTCTTTTTCATAAAAAATCATCATAAATGGACCTGTAAAGCAGAGTCTGGGGAGACTCTGCAGTTGGCTTAGCCCCGTCTATCCACAGGAGACGGGAAGATGACAGTGGATGTCTTCCCTCCTACTCTCCACTGTATGACTCTGAGCTCCAGCTCTTTGGGGAGCAGTTTGGAGACACAGTTCCAGTATCTGTTCCAGCTTCAGAGATAGAATCAAATTGGGAGATAAGCAGAAATGTCATAGAAATCAGATAAGAATTTTGCAGTTGTTTGTAAACAATTTCTTAGGCAAGCCCTTTTGGACCAAGAGCACATCTCTACATATGTTAGCATGTATCTACTATGTGGGTAATATGTGCTAGTCTATTCTTATTTCTGGAGAGTGCTTAGGTTTGCTTCCTCCCCTCTTGGGGTCACGGGGCTACTGTCCATCCAGCTAGAAAGAAATTAGGGTCAGTCTGACAAAAGAGTAAGCACATATATATGCATTTGTGCGTGCACCTGTGTGTGTGCCCATGTGAGCTTATGAGTTAGAGAGGAGGATAAAGAGTGAGAGATTAAGGGGCTCCTGAGTGGCTCAGTTAATTAAGCATCTAACTCTTGATTTCAGTCTACATCATGATCTCAGGGTCGTGAGATCAAGCCCCACATCAGATTCTGTGCTGGGAGTGGAGTCTGCTTAAGATTCTCTCTCTCCCTCTCTCTGTCCCTTCCCCACTCTCTCACTCTCTCTTGTTTAAAAAAAAAAAAAAAGGCAAAATGAAGTGCATTCAACTCGTTCAAATTTTTAGGGGCCACTTCTATGTAGCACCAAATAAGTAAAGATTTTAGAACTAGATTCACATAATATTTACTTATTTGACAGAGATCACAAGTAGTCAGAGATGCAGGCAGAGAGAGAGAGGAGGAAGCAGGCTCCATGCTGAGCAGACAGCCCGATGCGTGGCTCGATCCCAGGACCCTGGGATCATGACCTGAGCTGAAGGCAGAGGCTTTAATCCACTGAGCCACCCAGGCACCCTGGATTCACATAATTTGTAAGCACAGACTGGCTAAGCCCCAAAGTAGATTACCTGAGTCTGAATTGCTCGTTCTGGCTATTGGCACAGACTCAGTATCCTCCCTCTGAAAAAAGCAAACATGGATGACAAATATCTATATACAAACCAGAAAATATATACATAATTTATACATTAAATACTTGGAAACATCAGGATATCAGTGAAAATTTCAGTCAAAATATGAAAATAGCTAAAATTGCCCAAAACTGTGCCTGAAAAATCTGCATAATTACCTCCAGCCCCCACAAAGCTAGTGTGGTTATATAATATATTTATATACCACTCTATTTAAATCTATACACATGCACATAAATATTAGGTAAGCCACTAATATATATAACCCATATGTGTTTATATGCTGAGCTGTATGGACATTCATAGGTACATTTATGTTATTTATTTTATTAATTCTTTTATTGGATTTCTATTAGATGTGTCTATTTTGGTTTATTATCTGGTGAAAATTTGGCCTCCATCATCCTGCCCTCTCTTGTCATATTCCTGGCTGCCAGGAGGGCTTGTGCCCTGAAGCCGGGATTTTTAGCTACTTTCTTTAAACTGGGGGAAAGGTCACACATGGCCCAATGAATCCATAAATACCCATAAATACTGGCCCATCTCCTGGAATGCTCATGTAGGGTCTGTCATCAATACACTTTCCTCCCTAAATAATCTTTCTTTATGTAAGCAGAGGCAGTCCTACAACAGAACTGCCCCCTCTCTTGAGATGAAGGAGGCGGCAGTTGTGAGACCTGTTCCCACCAAAGTTTAACTATAACTCAAGAGTTTGGAGAGAAGTGATAGATAAGCACTCTGTCCCTACACATACACTATTTAAAATAACTATACAGTGAGCCGAGAAGTGTAGGCAGTCAAATTTGGGTGTCATGACCCTGTCTGGCTTCTTTACTAATGACCAAATCCCTGTGCCATTGAGGCTGCCCGATGCAGCTGTCACCTCTCAAGGGGGTGCCCATCCCTGGCTGCACATTCACACCTGAGAGGCTTTTTAAAAATACCGATGCCTAGGCCCCACTCCACACCAGCTGAATCTACACATCCTGAGGTTGGCATCTTCACTGTTTAAAAGTTCCCCCAGGTAATTCTGATCCACAGTGAGGGTTAAAGCCACTTACGCACACTGACCTAATTCAGTATACGCCAGAGAACTATGCCAGGAACTGGGGACTGGTAGACAATCAGGGCAATTCTAGTCAATGACAAACCAACAAAAAACAAAGTAAGGTTCCTTTCACAGAAGCATTTTTCATCACGTCAACATCTGCTCACAGAGATATGGCTAAAGTAGATGGGCTGGGAGTGGGGGGATGCTTGGCCTCTAGGAGCCTCACATCCGAGAACCCACTCCCAGAGCAGTTACAAGGAAAACTGGGGCGGGCGTGCACACACAAACACGCGCATGCACACATACTTACCATGTGACTGCAAGCAACTTAAAACAAAAAAATTTTAATTGAATTTCGGGGCCTGGGGAAGATCTGAACCTATAATTATTTCTTAGCAAACTTGCTGAACACAGGGTTTCCCTCCTCTGGGACGAGATGAGACGGGTAGCATAATGAACCCTCTTTAATTAAAAAATAAAATGTTTTAGGATAATCATATTCTTGCAAGTTACACTGTTTTCTAAGAGGAAAAGAAGGATGGTGAGAAAATATCAATTTTCAAACGCCTGGTGTTAGGCTACCTCAAATGGCCTTATTTCTCATTCAACCCTCTAGATTCAAAATTAGATCCTTAAGGGAGAGCTGGAGTCCCTGCATTATTCCCAGTGGGAACCTAACTCTTCTTCAGTCCAGGTTTGTGCCATCTTCCCTTACAAGCAACAGGCAGATTCAAGATGGGTTAACGCAAGCCAAGCAAAACTTCGGGGGGTAGCAGAAGTTGAGATACTAAAGCTGAGCTCTGAGCCCAATAGCCCTCTGACCTACTTTTATGAGATTCTCTAGTAAAGAAGTGCACTGTTTGTGTTTCCCATTGTAGAGGTCTTCCCCCGTGTTTTAGCGTGTATTTAGGATGTGGATATACTGATAGAAGTGGATCCTAGGACTGTGGAGGGGACAAGGAAGGGGCAGTCAGAAGGAAGCGCATGCTCTAATGTAAGTTGAACCTGTCTCTCCTCAGACAAGGGAACGAAACAAAATTGTCCATGGAATTGGGATAGGAGGGATTTCATCCTGAGTTCTACCTCTCAGTGGGGTCCACATGCATCAGGGGCCTTGCGGGACAGCCAGTGATCATCCACCTGGGTCAATAGGACACATCGAATTCAGGAGTTATCTTCTTGTTATTTTAATTTTTTTGAATCCTATTTCTTCTTCTATTGCTTCTGGGTCCAACATCCCTAATGCTAACATTTCTGCATCTAACAAAGAAATCTTTATTTAAGAGAGTAAGTAAGACAAACCATAAGGGACTCTTAATTTCAGGAAGCAAACTGAGGGTTGCTGGAGGGGACGGGAGTGGGAAGGATGGGGTGGCTGGGTGATGGACATTGGGGAGGGTGTGTGCTATGGTGAGCGCTGTGAATTTGTAAGACTGATGAATCACAGACCTGTACCCCTAAAACAAATAATACATTGTATGTTAATAAAAATAATAAAAATTTAAAAAAGAGAATAAGTAATATATTGGGAAATCTAAGTGGAAATCCTATTTTCCCCAAGCTTTTCCTAGCCCATTTCCCTGAAAAGAAAGGGTAAAGCTATAAAGCAGCTAAAACCTATCACTGTCCTGATTTCACACCAAAAATTACATTCTGGTAGAATATGACTATACTCGCAAGTGCAGGCACGGCGGCTTCTTGTACGCAGCTTTTTAGTCACTCAAAATACACTATAGCTCTTTGCTTAGGCAGTGTAAGTCTATGTTCTCACGGCTAAATGGAAACATCTACACTCCAAGCTAGCTTTAGACAGGCGCTCACTTGCACACACAGTGTGCACACACACGCATGCAGTCACGCACATGCTTCCTCCCTCTATCCCTGACACCCGAAGTGCATTCACTAATCTCAGCTGCATTTACATCAGATACCCTGGGGTCCATTTATGAGCTTAGAAAGGCAAAAAGAAGGTAGATGAGCATTTTCTTCCTCCAAAAAGTGCAGAAGTGGGTAAGTAAAGATAGTGGGACTGGGAAACCCATTTTCTGAGAACTTATAAGGCAAAGTAAGGCAAGCGTGTGTGCGCACGTGTACACACACACACACACACACACACACACACACTGCTTGCACCAGGAATATTCATTCACCTGCTGTGGCTGAAGGAAAAACTCAAGAGCCTGGAAATCTACCAGTGGGGAGGGGCCTCACAGTCAACAGCCTAGAGAGCTTTGCCCTGGCCAGGTCTACACCTGCCCAGGGAGAATTTTGGTAATTTTAATAAAACCAAATTAAATCCTAAAGTAAGACCAGTTGGTGATTCAGTAGGGATGGCCCCAGACCATTATGGAGTGGCTATAAAATAAAAATTATAGATGGATAAGAATAGGAGCAAAGCAAATAAAATCATTTTAATGGAGGAGAGAGGGAGCATGGCAGAGAAGAGGAAAATCTGCCAAGTATGAAAAGGAGGTTGTTTACAGGATTCTCCAGGTAAGTGGCTTCCAAGATGGAGGCCTGCAGATGACAGAGAAGATTGGCGCAGATCCTGGGATTCAAGCATTTGTGAGGAAAGGGGGGATGCTTGAATGAAAACACCTCTCCACCCAAGCAGAGGAGGAGCAGAGAGGCCTGTGGTGCTGGGGAAGAGGGAGGAAGTAAGCCAGTGAGATCCCAGCACTCAGGGAACTTATCTTTTAATTAGAGGAGCAAGTTTGGATATGAGAAACTACTGGGCACTTTCTGAACATGCTTTAGTCCATTCTCATGACATCTTGTGAGATGAATTGTCTATTACTCAATTCAGATTTGGAAACTGAAGCTCAAAGTGTTAAGTAACTTGTCCAGGGTCAAAAAGCTCAAATGCAGAGGATCTAGGGTTTAAACCATGTCACTCCAAAGTCCAAGCATGTTCTTTCTAACGCCATGAAAGAGACTGAATATACCACTGATGTTTTCCAAAGAGACACGGATCTAAAAGGATCTAAAAGGACACTCAGTTTGTCCAATCCACTGCTCCTCATGCTAAATCTCTGACCCCCACCCAGGAGCCCCTTCCCTGGCCCAGGCACTACTGTGGGCAGGGTGAGGTTGGCTCACCCTGGTGGAGGGTTGGCTCAACCTCTTTGGCTGAGGTTGGCTTCTCTCTCCCCTGCGCCACTTCACCAGATGAAGACATCAAAGATTGCGGCAGGTCCATAAAGAGAGAGAGGGTGTTAAGAGGGAGCCACCCTGGGCTCGTAAACTGGGTGGGGGGGACTCACCCATTTGTCAGGTGACACTGCACCTCACTTTCCCCAAAACTTAAGATCTCAGCTCTTGCTTCACAACACGTGCTTAAGCAAAGTGCAGGAGGTGAGGACTCAAGGGGCACACAAGGTTTGGAGTCACTCTGACATGGGTGCAGTGCCATCTATCCAGCCCCCCAGCCCCAATGAGGCCAACACATTTGGGTGGGTTCATCTGAGATCTTAGTTGTAGTATCAGTTCTGCTGCCTGTGGTTATAAGGAGCTTCTTCCTATCCCCTCAGCCTCTTTACCTTGTTCCAGGGTAAATCATCTCTGGCACGATTTACCTTGCTGAGTGGCAGACTGGAGACCACACAGTGGAGGCAACCCACACAGGCCAACTAAATTCTCTGTGTCATGGCCAGGCTCTGTATCTCGAAGGACAGCTGGAGCCACCGAAGAGTATCTATAGTCTCTCTTTTACCATATCCTCGGCCATCCTGCAAAA
The DNA here is from genome assembly GCF_030435805.1 of Mustela lutreola. Lineage (NCBI taxonomy): Eukaryota > Metazoa > Chordata > Mammalia > Carnivora > Mustelidae > Mustela > Mustela lutreola. Next base: position 61,575,817 of record NC_081297.1, read on the forward strand.
CAGAGCCTCCAAGCTCTCGTTGGATGGTATCTAAGTCTGCAACAGTCATCCAAATTCAGTAAAAATGGCTGTGTCTGGGATCTCCATTGGTTTGGGAGCTCCCAAAGGACAGAAACCAAGTCTTGCTCCTCGACAATTCCTCCACCGAATTGAGGGCTCAGTGCACAGCAGGGGCTCTTGAAATGGAGTCAGCAAAGTGCACATGGAGCGAGAAGCCCAAGTTCTCTTTAGCAAATTGGATCATCACAATCAAAATTCTCCCTTTACCATTCTCCCTTCTTCACCAAGAACTGCTTTTTTCCCCACATCATCATAATCATCAACCAGCATTTACTGAACATTACTAAATAGGGTGGTGTTCCGGTGCTTGATATGACAGGTATCGCAGGTCTTGCCACCAGGACACTTGACAGATACATTTAAAAATATGCAGACAGTATTAGGAGAGCATGCACTCTGGGTTGCAAAGGTCTGGGTTTAAACCTAAGCTCTGCCTCTTTCCAGTCATGAGATATTGGACAAGTTCTGTAACTACTCTGAGCCTCTGCTTCCTCATCTTTGAACAGAGAAAACAAAAGTCCCTACCACACAAGGCTGATGTGATTAAATTAGATGATGCATAGAGATCACATAGTGAAGTGCCTGGCACATGGTAAGCACTCAAGGAGGCAGCTATGGAAGAGAGCAGAAAAGCGGCATGATTTAGGGAGATAAATCTCTCAGCAGAGGTTAGGATGGTTACGAGGGAGAGAACTGAAGGAGGGAAGACCTGTTAGGAAGCGTTTTCACAACAATGAAGCAAAGTCAGGGACAGCCCAAATCAGAGCAGAAGGAAATAATAACGCTTCATATTCTTGGAGACTTGCCCTTCCAGAAAAACCTGGAGCCACCGGTGTTATTCAAAAGCTGTATGTGAAAAGAAAAGGCCAAGAGAGTTGGTGTTATTTAGGCTGAAGATGCCTAAGAAGTATGAAGTACTTATAAATCCATTAGCGGATATTACACTGGAAGCTCCTAGACAACTTTCCAAATCTTGATAGAGATAGACAGACAGATAGACAGACAGTATTATCTCCTACCCCCACTCCCAGGAACAGTAGCAAAAGATATTTAGATTAGTCCAAGATAAAATTGATGGGTGGGTCAAAAATTGCCATGGGTTCCTATTCCTCTGATGTCTGTAAGAACTGGGCATCCAACCACATGTTGACTATATGGCCAGAGGTGGGGACCTAGACAGAGAAGTCTCTGGAGGTGCCTTCTAAATCACAGTCATTAGAACATCCAAAATTTCATCAAGAAAACATTATCAGTTTACATATAACAACACTTCTTCCCCAGTTTTCTTAATATTGTCTTGACATTGGGGTTAGATTTAGTTTCTTATACCTTATTTTTGGGGGGACTCCACACCAAGACCATCTTATCCTGAACCTATGAGTTAGGAAGGCTTTTGTGATTTCATTAGACACTTTGTATTCCCCACTCTGGATATTCTTCAGAAAGTGTTCCCTAACTCTTTCTGTGATAGTTAGACACCATGATCTTCAGCAACCCCTTGCAACACTCACTAGACTTTGATCAAATGCCATCTCTGTTGCTTATGAGTTCCACAGCCATAAGGAAATCATGTAAGTATTCTGTTTCCTTGTCTGTATAATAAGAGTCAGAATTCCAAGCATACAAGGTTATAAATGAAAACACTCTGGAACTGTACCATATTGTTTACATGTTAGTTATTATTATCACTATCATATTTCAGCATTGTGAGAAAGAAAAAGGAGGCAACAGGTAGAAACTCTGACCCATAGCCCCTTTTGACTCACACATTTTAATTTTTTTTTCTAAATCGTACTGCATTTTTTAAATCCTTGGCAAACCAGAACACCGGTCTTTTCTAAGTGGGTTGCACATGAGAGTTAGGCTTGGCTGAAGTGAGTTTTGTGTGTCATTCAAAGAATGGAGCTTTAGAGGTCTTTCATCACATACCGTACGTTAAGTCCTACCATCGTCACTTCGTAGTTGGTTTTAAAGGACTTTTGGCCTCCACACCCTGTGGAAGAGCCTGGGAGAGGAGCTAAATCTGTGATGGGAGAGGAGTGTAAATTCTGCTTCAGTCATGAAAATGAGTCCTAGAGGGAATACACCAAGGAACCAGGCACCCTCCCTCCCCCAAGTCCAAGCTACAGTGGTTACAGCAGGATTGGCAGATGTGGGCTAAGTATGGATGGGGGAGGACTAGAGCTTTCATGAGCCCTGAGGACAGCAACTGTCTTGAGCTACATGTGTTTAGAGTCAGGCTGAAGGTTGTCTGGCTTCCCCAAGGAGTAAACAATAATAATCCTAATCATACCTCAACATCAGAAAACAGTCATCAGTGTTCTACTCCTTCTCTCCCTTCCCAAGAGCAAAGGTCAAATAGACAGAAAAGTGATACACCATGACTAAAGTTAGCCCAGGAGAGGTACCAGGGTCAGGAAAAAGTTCCAAGTGTTTCCAGCTGTTGTTTCATCCACAGGCACAGGTTTATCTCCATAAAGATCTCTATCCAGCTCCAGTGGATGCCTATCTGAATTTGGGCAATAACTACAGGGGAGGAGGCGGGTAGAACAAGAGCCCTGTCATGAGAGGGCACAGGGAAAAATGGAGCAACTCTGAGTCCCTGAGGGGGATGACGCTCAGGGAGCTGGACTAGGCCACCTCACATCTGGTAGCTTCTAGACTCTGCATTCTTAGTAATTTAGTCTCTCCATGATCTCCTTGCAACTAATGACAAAGCGCCAAGTTTTTCCTTTTGCTTTGCTTGAGTCTTGTGAAATGTAAAAGAAAAAAGGGAAAAAGACCCTCAGGACAGAAGATTTCTCTCTTGTCCCCAAATTAGGGAGGGGGCAGAGGGGAAGCACCTCATTCTTAGCAAGCCTGTTTACCAGCTGCCAGCCCAGACACACCCCCAACAAAATGCCATGGAGAATGATGTCGTGACTCACAGCTTGGCAAGTACCGGGATCATGCCCCAGGCTCCCAGATACCACACTGGCTCCTCCAGGTCTCTCTGGCTGGATCTCCTCCTCCTCCTTCTCCCCAGAGGCATTCCTCATCTTCCCTGTTCTCTCCAGCCCCTCCTACTCTCAAATCATTCTATGCAATGAAGGGGGTAGATGATGGTGGTGGAGGGAAGCAGGGTTACAACTGGGATTTGAATTAGGCTTAATTTCAGGATCAGGATTAAGGATAGGGTTAGAGATAGAGCTACTTGGGGATTTGGTTTAGTCAGTGGACTTTTAGTTGGTAGAGATGACAGAACTCTAATAATTTACATGTATTAAAGTCCTAGGGCTAGCCTAGGTGTCTTGGTGGTGGGTCCACTTTCTTTGGGGTCAGATTAGAAGAGCTATAATCTAGTTTAGAAATTAGGAAATGTCAACACTTAAGGAAAGATGTAATCAGGAATCACCTCCTAGGAATCTGAGCAGAGATTTTTTTGGAGTCAACTACATTCCTACGGATTGTAGATACCATAGAATCATTATGTCCATTCCCTAGGCATTGTGCCTTACTGTGTGACTTTACCTTGACCTCAAACTGAGAACTTTCTAGTATACCCAAGAGTCCTTCTTGTATTTCTTTTCCCAAGCCCTTCCTAGTCTTATCAAAGGAATTGTTCCTCTATCCCATCAGCGTTAGGAAATGGCCAGAGGAGTAGCTGAGGCACTGGGGCCCTGACATCTCAGTACCTCGGGCGCCGTCTTGGCGGAGAGGAACTAAGCAAAGCATGCTGGGGCTTCCCAGACTGAGACATCTGTCAGCAAGGCTCCGGAGGTTCCCCTCAGGCAAAGGACAAGACGTATTGCAAGTTCTGAGCTCAGTTTCTGAGGACAGGAAGAAAATAAAACTAGGAAAGACTGTGAAGCAGTAGGAGGGTATGGAGCAGAAGAAGCCTCTCAAGAAGTCATGGGGGTCCTCCCAGAGAAGTTGCTAGATAAACTGAAGTGATGACATTGGACTGAATTCCTAGAAACACAAACACACACACACACACACACACACGCGCGCGCGCGCGCACGCACAGGGACCAGCCCCTCCTTACATAAATTGCTCAACCCTAGAACAATAAACTTGTTGGCAGCCCACCTACTACAGTACGATCAAAAATCTTTTCTATTTAATATAGGTCCTAGTTTCTCTTCCTCCTCTCCCAAGTCTCCTTCCCCCACATCTGGCTCCATAGGTGCTTAGAGATCCTCCTGCAGAGGGGCTAGGAGAGTATGAAGCTGGCACCAACCCCACCTCAGCCCTACCCTCCCCATGAGCAGCAGCAAGATGGTGATTAGCAGCTCTCCCCAAGGCTCAGAGGTAAGGGATTTTTTTTTCTTTCAAACATGTCACATCTGGCACATCTGCTTTCCTAGCAATGATGCATCCCAAGGGGTATAATCAGCAGTTGGGGCGGGGCTGGGATGCAGGTTTGTACTGACAGAAGCCTGAGCCAGAGACGCCAAGAGGAAAACTTAAGAACACCAACCACCCCCACTCCCACTCTACCCCAGGGGCTGAAGATGAACCCTATTCCTGTACATCTTTCTGCCTTCAAGCCAGGCACCCTTCTCATGGCCCAAACCTATTTTAGCGCAAGGAAACAAGGTAGTGGTACATTTTGCTTTAGGAAATTATACAGCCCTTTCTCTTGTCCAACTTTAAGCTCTCTCACTGAAATTCAAAGGGAAGTAGAAAAGAAGGAGTTACCCTTTCCCACTGTCACAAAGCTCAGAAGCAATACTCAGGAAGGGCCTGGTCTCCAATCTTCCAGCCCCACTCCAGTTACTGTAACTCCTGCTTTCTTCAAGCCCAGTCCCCCATTGCAGGGAAATTCACCTCAGAACCCCACCTTGGATCTGGGTTTTCAAAGACACTTCCCAAATTCCCAAACTACTATCTCAGCAATAGTTTGATGCATCATTATCAGTGTTTTGACCCACCCCTCTCTGGCCACTGCTACACCCCTCCTCTCCACCCTCCCCTTCCCTATGACTCCCTCATTCAGACTAGTCCTTCTAACTACGCAAAGCTGCCTCCTTCTCTGCAAAGTTCTCTCCTTCTACCTTTAAAGTCTTTTTTCCTTCGATCTCCCATCATAGGCACTCCTCTTTCCTTTCTCTTCAGTGCTAATCCACCCCTTCCAACCCTCCCCCCAACAGCTCCCCCAGAAAAAAGTCTGTCAATAAGTGACCCTCCATGAGGTGTCACTCTCCAATCTCCATCACTGGCCTCATCCCCTATGTCTATGTGTATACTCTTGTCCTGGGTATCACATCAGTCCCATTTTCAGTCTCTTGAGAATTGGGATGCTACCTTCCCTCCAGTGTTCTATATACTCCAGTTTCTTGACTCAGTAAAGGAAGGTAACTGAGTGGTAGAGAGAGGCAGAAGGCTCAATATCTACTCTGATCCCACAAAAAGACATAACCAACATAGGTACACACATACACACACACACAAATACACATACACACACACATACCAAGTCATCCCAAAGATGACTGAGCTTGTCAGATATAAATCATGTTTGGCTTTCAAATGCAACGGTAATTACACGGTATCTTAACTATCTGTGCAAACTGTCAGAGAAAATATATTGGCGATTGAGAGGAAAGAGGAGGGGAGGCGGGAGCATCCAGTGAACACCACCCTCACCTTCTCTGAAGTCATCCGGAGATAGGACAGCACAGAAGGGCAAAGGCGTGCCAGGGCCAGTCCCAACACTTTGGGAACCTAATGGTTTTTCAGTGAGATGTGCTGTCACAGGCTCCCAGGGAGGAGGGGACAGTCAGGAGGAACTGTATTCATCACCAGACTCGTAAGGTGTTGCAAGCAGAATCAGGAGGGACATAGGCTAAATTTTCTGAAGAATATCCCAACAAGGTAGATTCTGAAAACAGATATTGAGTCCTTCCTTCCTCTGAAAGTTTGGGAATCATCTCATCTTTGGCATCTAGGCAAAACTAGTTCCAGACTATTCTGGAAGGGGAGTGATGTTTAGAATATCCAATTTATAGCATATTAAGATAGTCAAATAAGTCTATGTATCTGAGATTAGAATATCTTTATTTCTACTTATTGTTACAATTCCCGCAATTGCTACTCTTTGCTAACATCCTTCCCGACTCCAGAATGACACTTGCCGCAGTTTCCCTTCTGCTTCCCACAACTGCTCACCTGTTTCCAGGTTACTTTTCTTAGTATCTTTCTGCCAGTGGTTCTGGAGAAAACAGACTGTTGGGTTTCAGAAGGAGGTCCCCAAAGGGATGTCATATGCAGGGACAGGCCAAGCAGAGAGAACGTGAAAGAAGGAAGCCAGAGTAAAGGGAGAATGAAGAACAGACAGAGGGCAGGAGTGAGGTTCCTGAGGTTATCTCATCCCTGCAAGGTAGTGCAGTGGAGGAGAGCAGAAGGAGAACGAAAGAAGCAGAGGTTGCTTTTGGGTCCTCCAGCCCACCCATCTTCTTGCCCCCATGCAGATTTCACATACACATACTTGGTTAGTCACCAACACTAAGCCAGAAAAATGTGCTCTCTAAAACTGAGTAAAGAAGAACATATTGACTAAGAAATTGCTCATGGACATTTCTAAGTGTGCATGTACAGGTACTTCGGTGAGGTGGGCAAGAGGAGAAGGAAAGTTGCTTCCACAAAAGGTTGTCGCACATGGCAGCAGAGGGCAGGGTTTCCTTCGTTGGAGATATAGGAAAATCAGATGGAACTCCTCTTTCTATAATGGTTCCAAGTAGATCATTCTTCTATTTTCCCAGGTCTTCCTGACCAAACCAGGCAAACAAAACAACCATAGGGGTGCCTGGGTGGCCCAGTCGGTTGGGTATCCCAACTCTTGATTTCAGCTTGGGTCATGATCTCAGGATTGTGGGATGGAGCTCCATGTCTGGCTCCATGCTTCCCACCCCCACTCTCTCAAATAAATAAATAAAATCTTAAAAAAAAAAAAAAAGGCAACTGCAAACCAAAACAATACATTGTATTCCCAATATAAATTTGTATGAAGAGTAACCCCAACTCCCTAATTAGCATCTGGATGAACACTGTTTGATCAACACTCTAATCATCCCACTAGGCCCACAAGTCTCTGTTAAAAGAAAAAAATTCTCTCCATTTTTCTCATTTGGGAACCTTGAGCTCACAGGCCCTATTTTAGCATATGCCCTACAGTATCTGCATCTCTTTCCCTGATAGTCAAAGTTTAAGAGGCTTTATAACTACCCTATGAGTGGTCACTCTATCGATGGGCCAAAAGTAGTAAGACAGTCACATGAACAACAGAGATTCAGGACAGCAAGAGAATTGGTATCCCCCTACTGCTAATGGTTGGGACAGCCTTCCCTCTTCCCCCATCAAGGTGATTCACATGCTATGGGATGGGGAACTAGAGAAGTAAGAGTTGAGTCCTTTCTGGTTTTTGAAAGATAGAGTCATTCCCAAGTCAGACCATTCCCAAAATTCCTGGGTTCCTAAAGATCCAGTATTCCTGAACATACACCACGGGCATAAGATTGCCTGACCTGTCCCCACAGAGCTGTGAAATCCAGTTATAAGGCAAACAAGGCCATGTTTGTCCCATAAAACCACCATGTGCGAGCTAATTAAATGACATCATAAAACAGGGAGATAAACGCAGGCAGCAGGGAGCCCTTCTAGGGACGGGGATGGGATCAGATGGGTGGCTGAAATCAAGACTGAAGGAGAAGAATCGGGAACAAATATCCTCAACTCCAGCCTCAAGATTACTCAGGAACTGCCAACTAGCACTAGTCGGGGGTGAGGGAAAGGAGGGCCCACAGACAGAGAGAAGCTACATTTGGCTCTCACAAAGGGAGCAAAGCAGCCTACACAAATGTGGAACCTCCTCCCTCCTGACACACTCACTCACAGAGATTCCTACAAATAGCAAGCAAATTGATTTGCAGATACACACATAGTCATGTGTAGAGGTATACATAAGGAGTCTCACATACACAAACATTCTAAACAAGATAACACTCCTCCAATCTACCCCATAACTGAGTTAGCCATTTTCTACTAAAACACAGGGATGCATAAGCCATGACCTCAGGGATGTCCCCTTGTCCTAAAAGGGTCTACGATTTTGTGATCTCTGAGCACATTGAGAGCAATATGTTTTATTTTTTTAAGATTATTTATTTATTTAACAGAGAGAGAGATCACAAGTAGGCAGAGAGGCATACAGAGAGAGAGGGGAAAGCAGGTGCCCTGCTGAGCAGAAGGCCAAAGGTGGGGCTCGATCTCGTGACCCTGAGATCATGACCTGAGCTGAAGTCAGAGGCCTAACCCACTGAGACACCCAGGCACCCTGACAGCAACATATTTTAAATTGACATGTTTACTGCTTCCTCTAAACAGGAATCCATGGAGAGTATCACCAAAATGATGAGGACCTGTAGAAAACAAAATTCATATTTTTATCTGAGGCCTAGAGCTCTACTGTTTACCGTGAAATGGACAAAGGCTGTAATCGGCAAAGGTGTCTGTCTCAGATGACTACGCTGGCAGGTGAGGGGCAGGAACTCACAGAATTTTTGAAATAAACTTAAAACTTAGTTTCATTTGTAGATCTTCTTAAGCAAAGTAGGAGTGAGTCTCAGGAACTCCTGTCACCCCTTCTCTCTTCCATTCTCAGCCTGTGGACCTAAGGCTTCTCTCCCCACTGTTCTACCTAGGCTTACGGGTCACTCAGAGATGTTGGGCTGAAGGTTCAATTTCTCATGCTCCTGCCCCTTCCCAAAGATGTTCTTGTTAGGAGGTAAAATCAGCAGTGGGGCAGAGGCCCAGAAAATAAGACAAATTCAGGCATCCTACCACTTGCTCATTCATACACTCACTCAGCAAATAGTTACTAAGGGCCTCCTATGTATTGGGTATAGTCTACCAGGTACAACCATGATACAAAAGTAAACAATCTTGGCCCTGGTCTTGAGGAATGTGCATTTCTATGAGCAAGGCTCTCTTCCTCCGTGATCCCTGGATTCTGATGTCCCACAACACTGGCCTCAACTTTCACCATTCACTGGTGAGTCCTTTTTTCTGCTGAATATATAGAACACTGGAGTTCTGATTCACTGACAATAGAGGAGATGGTCTCCCTGGACACCTAGGTTCATTTCCTGGCTCCACCCTGACTCCTTGGGCAGTTCTGGACAAGTCATGGACTCAGTTTCTCTACCTGGGAAGCGGGGGAGGCTGCCACTGACTAGTTCTCAACTTCACAGAGCAGTTTGGTGATTAATGGGTTAATGTCCGTGGGAGGCTTTGAGCTCTTGGGATGAAAGACACCCTAAAGCCCTGACTCTATTGGAAACTCTGCCCAGCCAACATGATACCCTGAAACCAGAAAGGGGGCCTTTGATCATATATTAAGGGTTCTCTTTGGAAGAATGAACTAGAGGGAATGAGTTGAAACAGCAGCAGGAGTTGAAGTAGCATGAAAAAAGGACTTTCTGGCTCCTGGGTGGAGTCCCTAGCCCAAGAGTTGTTTACAGATAGTTCACCTGCCCATAGAGAGGGATGTTCAGGGTCATCTCTGGAAGCTTCGTCTGGACATCCTACAGCCAACTCCATGTCAGATACTTTCGACAAATATTTAATATTAAAGATTAAATATTCAAACTTAATGCTCCCCACTACCTCGAGTATGAAACACGCTATCTTTCCTATTGTGTAAGTTGGTAATAAGCGTTAAGATGGACAATCCATTTAATACATTTAAAAATTTTTTCATTTGTTTAAGAAAGTGTGCACAAAATATTTGCTACATAATTTATCCAGAATCTATCAAGTATTCATCATCAAAAAAAAGTGTAAATATAGAGATTAAAAGCTGGGTTATGGAGTCAAGTTCAAATTCAAATACTGGCTCTGCCATTTACCAGTTATATAACCTTGAGCAAGTTGCTTAAACGCCCTGATACTCAGTTTAATCATCTATAAAATGGGAATAATAATAATTCCATTTTGACATGATATTGTAAAGAATTAAATTGGAAAATTCTAAGGCCACTAAGAGTTTGGCAAGAATGCTAGAACAACAAGAAATTTCAGACACTCTGGTTAGAATGAAAATTGGTACAACTACTTTGGAAAGCAATTTGGTATTACCAAGTAGACTTGAATGTTCACATACCCTATAACCCAGAAATTCCACTACTGGGTATAGACCCTATAAAACGTGGTTGCATGTGCACTAGAATACATGTTTAAGAATATTCGGAGTAGCATTGTTTTCAACTGACACAAACTGGAAAGGATGCAAATGTCCATCAACAGTACAATGGATAAGTTAGGGTATATTTGTACTATAAAATATGTACAACAGCAAAAGTGAACAAATTGCAGTGACAAGCGACAAAGTGTAAGACACAAAAGAATACACAGTTTGAGTATATTTATATAAGATTCCAAAAAAAGCAAAGCGATATTAATGATCCATACACTGGTACTAAAACCATGATTAAAAATCAGAAAATTGATATTACAATTAATTAATTAATTACAAAACACAAGATAGTTATCTTTGGGGAAGGGACAAGATTGTGATCAAAAAGGGACACAAAGGGGGCTTCTGGGGTTCTGCTAATGTTCTTTTCCTTTTTAATAAATGGTGGTCACACAGGCATTTCTATATGCCACATTATCCATTAAAATGTACGTATATTCTTTATATAGTTTTATGAATATGTGTCATTTCACAATTTAAACAATAAAAAGATTTAATTAGGTTATATATGTGAAGTAATTAATAAATGCCTAATGCATATCACGCTCTCAATAAATGTTATCTATTGTACCCATTATTTCTCATCTTTAGTTCAAAAATTAACTGTGCTGTTCTTTTCCTACAGCAATCACTGGAGATTTGTGGATGTGTGTTTAATAAATATTTACTGACTACCCACTATGTGCTGCACATTGTACTAGGGATAGATGAACCAGATTCCCATCAAATATGTTTACTACGGGAACCCAAACGCACCAAGAAAGCTCCTGCTTTTCAAACCATCAATGTGTCTTTCCACATACCTGGGTTGAATGTGAACATCTCAATGGAAGTGGTTTGGGGTGGGGGTTTCTTTTTGTCCGGAAGGAAACCCCCACATCAAACCATACCCCCCATCCCCACCAATTGTGTTGCTGCCCCAGACCATAGGTGTCTCCTTACTTTGCTACAGACGCACCAGGGGCACCCCCACTGATCAACCACAACCTCAACATGGCAGAGAAAAAAGAAAATTTCTGTGACCAAAAATCTCCCCGGTGTGTGCACTAGCCCCCTACTCATCCCTTCCCGCCCCAACCCCACCAACCCAGCTTAAGGGCACGAAATACATTATGACCCTGGGCCTTCGGTTTACATGTAACAAACAGAGGTCAATTTATTTCTAAATCACCTTTTTTACGGCTCTATTGAACTATTTGCCACATTATTTATACGTTAATGGGCCAGGCCCCTCTGGGAAGCTCCCCATCTAATAAATAACGTGCCAAATCATTAAGCAAGGTGATAAAATCAAAGCCATTTAAAAATACATCAACCTGCGTTCCCTTCCAGTGAAATAAGCTCCAGGGAACCAGAGAAGAGAAGGGGGAGAAAACACCTTCCATTACTGAGTTTTGTTAGGTGTAGGGATATTTTTACGGGGCTTTTTTTTTGGTGGGGGGCGTTGTTTCAGGGAAGGAGGATTCCAGGCTTAAGATAAAAATCAGAGCTGGGAGATCTAGCTAACCTGGCTGTTTACCCATCCCCCTAGGAGCTAGGGTGAGAGGGAGTGTGTAGGCATTACAATGGGAATGATTATGAGTGAGATTCAGGCAAGAGGAAGGATGACCACCAGATTCTACTTCCCACCTGCCACTTGTGAGTATTGAGTGTAGGCAGGGAAGGCCAACTGGGCAAAAGAAGTTACCTCCCCTGGCTGAGAGTTTGGGAGTTAAAGAGAAATCCATGGAAGGCCTGAATCTTTTCACCTGTATCTCATCACTGCGATTCTCATGAATCTCAGTATTTATAATTGATCTGAGTCACAGAGAAGAACATTAATAATAACAATTATTCTGGCTCCCCCCATTCCCCACCCCTCACACCAAAGGACTCACCACACCCTTCTTTACCAGCAACCCACTCAGGAAACCTGCACAGAGCTAGTATGGCAGTAGCAAGAGAATGTGGGCTGGAAGACGCACCCTTGTGCTCCCTAAGCACCAGACCCTGAGATCCTTCCAAAGGATCCAGAGTAAAAAGACGCTTGGGAGCCCAGCTGTCTATCCCCATCCTGAGGCTCCCTGTGGGTAGATCCCTACCGTAGGTACTATACGGAATGATCCAGAGAGATGGCTGATGGGAAAAACAAACTGTGGCCCAGGCTGAAAACCTGAGCAGCAGTACAAATGAAGGAGGTGCAAGTGGAGTTTCTGAGCAGAGAAATCACCTGTGGTACAGGGGAAGTCTAAGTAAATATGTAAGTCCTAAGCAAATAAACCAAACATTGCTTACTGTGATCCTTACAAAAGCCTTGCAAGATAATTTATAGATTCAGAGAAATGAAGAGATTTAATCAAGTTCACACAACTTGTGAGTAGAGGAATAGGATTTGAATCCAAATCTGTTTATCCACAAAAGTCTATATTCTTTTGATTAAATTATCATGCGAATCATCATGGGCCTTGAGTTGAGTTCTAAAGAAAAAGACACATATGGATAAAGTAAAAGAGTAGAAGAAGCCGTGTTGCCAAATAAAATACAGGAGGCCCATCCTCAAATATTGCATGAAACATGCACTAACAATTTTCTGTTGTTTTTCTCTCCCTCTCCCTTTGCCTTCCCTCTTTCTCTCTCATAAATAAATAAATAAATAAATATTACTTGTTTATCTGGAGTTCAAATTTAATTAGCATCCTGCATTTTTATTGGCTAAATCCTTCAATCCCTAAAGCAAGCAATTCTTAAACCTTAAAGCAAGACAAATGGCCTGTGTACAGGCGCAGAAGTGAAGGAAAATAAAGTTTGCATGGAAGATGACCAATAGATTTGCTGGTTGGTATGGATAATTCCATACTGGGAAGTCAAACACTAGGGAGATGATGATCAGAGTTAGCTGCCAGAAGGGTCTTAAAGAATGGAAAGTTTATACTTGAAAACAGAGAATAGAAAGTCTTTGGCTCTAAGCTATAAGCTTTGAGAAAGTTTAAAATCATTTCATAGAATTTAGAACTGGAAGGAACTTCAGTTTATAATAACACAATGTCTTTTATTTGTAAGTATTTTGTAGTTTTCAAAGCACTTTTCCATGCACTATTTAATCTGATCCTCACATACCCCTGCATGGTGGACAAAATGGCTCTTCCCTGCTTCTGCTGCTGCTGCTCCTCTTCCTGCTAACTGATCTCCAGCCTTCCCTCTACCAACTCTACCTCTCCTCTGAAACTGTCTTCACAGGATTGCCAGAGACCTATGCAATGGTTTCTTTTCCATTTAACTCTTTTCCCCTTTACCTCTCTTGGCATTCAAAACTGTTGACAACCCACTCTACCTATGATACTTTTCATCTCTTGTTCTCTTCTTACAGTTTGGATCACTTCGTCAGGATCCTTCACTCCACTCTCATTCTTCCACCCACCTCAACACCCCCCACCCCGCCCCGCCAAGTAAACCCTCCCATGTTTCTTGGGTCTTCTGCTTGGGTGATTTCATCCACTCAGTTTTCAATCACTGGATGTGTGCTGATGACTCCCAAATCTACATCCCCCGCTGGTTTCTAGATGCTAGATTGGGATTTTATTTTATTTTAAGATTTTTATTTTTTAAGTAATCTGTACACACAATGTGGGGCTCAAACTCACAACCTCAATGTCAAGGGTCACATGCTCCACCAACTGAGCCAGACAGGCACCCCTAAATTGGAATTTTCCATGCTTTCTTATTCCAATTCACCCTCCTACTGCCACCAAATCCAGCTATCTCTTTCATTTAATGAATAGTTCCCTGGAACCCTCCTACACTGTTGGTGGGAATGCAGGTTGGTGCAACCACTCTGGAAAGCAGTATGGAGACTCCTCAAAAAGTTGAAAATAGGGCTACCCTATGACCCAGCAATTGCACTACTGGGTATTTACCCTAAAGATACAAATGTAGTGATCTGAAGGGGCACAAGCACCCAAATGTTTATAGCAGCAATGTCCACAATAGCCAAACTATGGAAAGAATCTAGATGTCCTTCAAGAGATGAATGGATAATGAAGATGTGGTATATATATATATAATGGAATATTATGCAAACATCAAAAGAAACAAAATCTTGCCATTTCCAATGATATGGATGGAACTAGATGTAATATGCTAAGCGAAATAAGTCAATCAGAGAAAGACAATTACATGATCTCTCTGATATGAGGTATTTGTGAAGCAGGGCAGTGGGGGTAGGGAGAGAAAAAATGAAACAAGATGGGATTGGGAGGGAGACAAACCATAAGAGACTCTTTTTTTTTTTTTTTTTTTTTTTTTTTTTTTTTCATAAGAGACTCTTAATCTCACAAAACAAACTGAGGGTTGCTAGGGGGTTGAGGGTAGGGGTAGGGTGGCTGGGTGATGGACATTGGGGAGGGTATGTGCTATGGTGAGTGCTATGAAATAAACCTGATGATTCACAGACTTGTACCCCTGGGCAAATAATACATTATATGTTAATAAATAAAATAAATGAACTCAGAGTAAACAACAAAAATGAATAGTTCTCCCATTACTTACATGATGAACTCCAACTCCTTAGCAGGTTTGCGCATAGTTCATACAGTAAGGGTAAAATCTGATCCAGTTAAAGGAGGTTGGCAAGATCTTTCTGTAAAGGACTAAACAGTAAATATTTGAGGCTTTGCAAGCTGTCTGTGGTCAGCCTGTACAGTCTTCTTTGGTGTGGCTTTTGCTTTGTTTTGTTTGTTTTTAGTATAACCCTTTAAAAATATAAAAAACAGACAAAAAAAATTCAGAACTTGAGGGTTATCCAAAAACAGGCCTTGGGTCATAGTTTGCCAGCTTCTGGTCTGGGGCCAGGCCTCCTGATTCCCAATCCTGTTCTGTTTTCCTTGCTTTAGGAAGTTAAAAACGTACGTGTGGAGAAGTCACAGTTTAAAAAATGCCTTTCACACAAATTATTTCATTTTCTCTCTCTTTTTCGGACCCCATGGGATTTTGTCTGTGCCTCTCTCATGGTACACACTCCAGTTCATAATTACTATTATTCTATTAAGCTCTTTTTGAAGACAACAATTATCTGTCATTCATTCTTTCTTTTTTTTTTTTTTTAATATTCCTTTGGGCACATAGCCCAATGTGTTATTCATAACAGGTACTTTCAAGTGTTTGTTGAATGAATTAACAAATAAATTAACCAACTGTACTGTTGATATTTTTATTTAAACAGGAAAAGTAAAGAAGGCTGGTTGGTGCTGCTCTGCACTGTAAAGACAGCTATGGGGATCGGAAGAAATGGAAAGCTTGAGAGAAATACCACAACACTCAGGTCTCTGCTTCCCCTACCGGCAGTTCCATCTCTCCAAGAGCTAAACTGCCTAAGATTTTCCAAGAGTAAACCCAAGCTGTCTGGGAGCTATAATTGCCCATGAGGGTCCCAATTGCTTCACTTGAGCACCAGAGGCCTCCAGGCCTGATTAGAAAGAAATCAGAGAATCAAAAGTGACCTTAGAGGTTCAGCTTCCCACCTCTGGCCATGGTCAACTCTCAGGTACCTGGCTAAGGCAGCATAGCTGTGACACAGCCCTTACCAAGTCAGTAGAAAAAAGGAAATAATTTCTTTGGACTTCTTAATGTAGCATTTTTTTTTAATCTTCCAAAAATGTATCTCTGCCTTTCAAATTGTCTTAGAGATTACATCTGGTTGGGAAACAGAGGAAAAGGCAGCCTTGATTAGGAAAAGGTATTAGAAGAGAGTCGATAACACTATTCCTGCAGCTAATCTGAGGCCTGGGGTTTAGGATAAAATCACTGCATTTTTAATATCAGGGCTTCAATAAATACTTGTTAATAAACATATTGATCTACTATTTTTGTGAAGCTTTGTTCTCCTATAACTTCCTGCCTTCTCCTATTAACTTGTGCATTTGAAAGGAGCTATCAAAGAAGAATTCCAGACATCTAAGCTTGGGGACTTCCAGAGGCACATTCAATAGATTACAGCAGAAGCCGCAAGGCTAGGACACTTTCACCCAGAATACCTAGGTCTAATTCAACTAGCGACCTCAGTGGAATGGGGGCAGAGTGGCCTCCACTGGTGGCCATCAAAGAGGGCACGTTTGGAGCCAGCAGTAGGCAGCGCCCACACGCAGGAAGTCTAGGGCCGCCCGCCCATTGCTCATACTCTTTGCGCAAGGAGCACAATAATGCGTCAATATGAAATCAAACTGCCAGCTCCCCTCTCTTATTCCAGAAGGAAGATAACTCCTGTGGTTCATAGAATGGTTTCGGCAAATGTCTGTCTATTCAAGAAATAGCTCTGACAGTTCGTGACAACATAGTCAGAGAATAGTTGATCTGGAGAGGTAGTAAACAAGGTGTCGAGCCTTATTACTTAACATGTGGTACATGAGCTAGCAGAATGAGCTCCCCCTGGGAATGTATTCCAAGTGCAGAATCTGGGGGCCCCTGGGAGGTACAATCAGTTAAGCATCCAGCTCGTGGTTTCAGCTCAGGTCATGATCTCAGTGTCATGAGGTCCAGACCTACGCTGGGCTCTGTGCACAGCAATGAGCCTGCTTGAGATCCTCTCTCTCCTCCTACCTCTTGCCCCTTCCCACACTCAATCCCTCTCTAAAATAAGTATTTTTTAAAAAATAAAAATAAATAAAAGCACAGAATTTTAGGGGTGCCTGGGTGGCTCAGTGGGCTGAGTGTGTGACACTTGATTTTGGCTCAGGTCATGATCTCAGGGTTATGGGATCAAGCCCCACATTGGGCTCCACAGTTATCAGGGAGTCTGCTTGAGATTCTCTCACCCCTCCCTCTGCCCCTCCTGTCGCTTGCCCTCTCACTCTCTCTCTCTCTCCAATAAACAAATAATTTTTTTAAAA
The DNA here is from genome assembly GCF_030435805.1 of Mustela lutreola. Taxonomy (NCBI): domain Eukaryota; kingdom Metazoa; phylum Chordata; class Mammalia; order Carnivora; family Mustelidae; genus Mustela; species Mustela lutreola. The sequence goes on from NC_081297.1 coordinate 61,592,974, forward strand.
GGCAGAATGTTGGACCCCACCATAGCTTTTAAAAAGACCCTCTTATTAAAGTTTAAGAGGCACTGGTATATTGGTTGTGGCTCTGTTACTTAAAAGCCATGTGACCTTGGACATGTTATTTGACATCTTCATAGCTCAGTGTCCTTCTCTGTAAAGGTGGGGTCGTGATAGTATCTCCTCATACAGGTGTTGCAAGACCTTTGTTAACACATGTCAAGTGCTTAAGATTGTACCTGGCACCTAGCAAGCATGAAATAATGTTAACCATTATCACTCGTCCCTTTTTTCTTTTTAATTTCTTTCTTTCTTTTTTCTTTCTTTCTTTCTTTTTTTCTTTCTTTCTTTCTTTCTTTCTTTCTTTCTTTCTTTCTTTTTTTTTAGAAAGAGAGAGAGAGCACTCACAGACCCACACATACGGGTGTACACAGTGCAGGGGAGGAGCAGAGGGAGAGAAAGAATCTTAAGCAGGCTCCTACTCAGGGCTTGATCACATGACTCTGAGAACACGACCTGAGTTGAAATCAAGAGTTGATTGCTTAACTGACTGAGCCACCCAGGCACCTCACCACTAGTCCCTTTGATGCACTGCTTAAATCCTGCTAAGGGGAACTGGCTGAACTTAAATTAATAGGTAGGGAGAAAGAAGGGGATTATAAGTCTGTGTGTGTGGTGGGATATAGAGAAGGTCCCTGATAACAAGAAAGACAACCTTTTTATTGCTAATAAGAACTGTCAATTATGGGAGCATTAGGCCAAATTTAGGGTACCTGGAGCCCCAGGAAAAGTGAATTGTCATTCATACAATGGCTTTATTAACACATCCTACTGCCAAGCCCTCTCCTGGGTACTGGAAACAGAGTGCTACACAAGACAGACAAGGCCTCAGCCCCAACATAGAGAAGGCCTGCAGTACCAACTAACACCGAGGGAAGTGAAGACCTATGACATTTCATTACCATGGCCCATTTAAACATACCTTTATGGGGCCTTAGAAACGTGGTTTGGCCTTCTCCCCAGATCTTGTTAACTTCCCCCAACCCATCTTCCTTCCATGTCTCATAGACAGTCAGCTAAGGCACTTACTTATGCAGCTCATGTTGACCGTACCAGTTGCTAAGCTGAGCACAGCAAGGATGAGAAGTAGCTGTCTTAGATGCCACTTGTCCACAGAGTCCCAGTTTCTGGAACAATCTTTCTAAAACATGGACCTGATCTCTGTTTAGGAATCTTTAATGGTACACAAGGCCATTCACACTTTAGCCCCAAACTATTTGGCAGTCTCATTACAAATTATTACCCATCCCTAATATCCACCCTACACCTTAATTACAAGAGTGGATAAAAAACTGGGGCTCTGTTCAAAAGTGGGCTTCAAATCCAAGCCTTCTTGCTCACTGTATATGTGAAATGGGACAAGTTATCCAACCTGAGCCTCAGGTTTTGCATCTGCTAATGAAATAATTTTTAAAAACAGCTACTATGACTCCATATCGAGCACTGTTCTGAGTGCTTTCCATCTACTAATTCAATTTATTTTTTCAAAATTTTTATTTATTTGAGAGAGAAAGCACAAGAAGCGGGGAGAAGCAGACTCCCCACTGAGCAGAGAGCCTAACTTGGGACTTGATCCCAGGAACCTGGGATCATGATCTGAGCCAAAGGCAGACGCTTAACCAACTGAGACACCCAGGCGCCCCTCCATCTACTAATTCAGTTTAATCTTCATGACAGTACTACCTCATAGTATTGTGAAGAGTAAGTGAATCAACATCCAAGTGCCTAGAACGATGCATGATATGATGTGATATTAGCTATTACTGCGATTGGTATTAATACCACAAAACAAACACGCATCATTATGCCTTCATGGCATTAATAGTTCCCTCTCCATGGCATGACCAGCTGCCCTTCTCTGTGTTGCAAATTTCCAGTACTCTCCCCAAAAAAACAGCTTTTCGGGCTAGCATATGTAGAGTAAGTCATGACTTCCATACATCTTCTCATAGCACTTTAAATAGACCTCTCTGTGTCTCACCTATCCTGGTGCATTCAAAGTGATGTTTGCATATCAGTCTCCACCACTAGACTGTGAGTTTCTCAGCAGTAAAGATCCTATCTTATTTACTTTACAACACTACAGCTGACTCTAATATACAGAACGTAGCAGGTACTAAATAAATGCTTGTTGAATGAATACACCAAGGTCTGACTGAATGATTAAATACTTACAGCAAAGGGCCTAAAAGAAGATCCAGAGAAAAGCAAGGTTGGGGAGTAAAACAATCTGCCTCTCTTCTGGCCTTGCCTCCCCCACCCCCAGAGAAGGAAAGTCATTCAGCAGCACAAGCTCCCTCCCAGCCTCCGGATTGATTGTACCTCCCCACCAACAACACTCCCCAATACCCTCTTGCTAGAGACACACCACTCGCCTCTGGCAGCGACAGAAATAAAGAGGATTACATCATTTGTTACAACAAAATGGTTATTATAGTAATAAGTATAATTAGCATTAGACAATTACAATAATAACACATTTCCTTGCTGCGGAGGTACTTTTTTAAAAAACAGGTTTATTTAATGCCCCCCTCACACACACCCCCAAGAGAAAACAACTCTTTTCATGAAGGGCAGAGGACTCTTTCATTCTGCTGAGATGCTATCTTAATGAAGGAACATTATTGACAAACCCCATAAAATGGGAGCAGATTCCCTTGGAGCAAAATCTCTTTTGCTCTCCCTCTCGCTCTCTCTCGCTCTCTCTAGTTTCTCTGGGGAAAAGAAAACCTTGTGCCTCTCTTTCGAGGATTAGAACAGGTTGCAGGATAGAAAAGATGAAGCCAAGAGGAAGCAAAAGAAAAGAAAAACCATCGCAAACAGGTAGAGCTTGAGATCTGTTGTTGGCTATTGCCCACCCCTTCTTCCTGGTTGGACAGCCCAGGAAGGGAGACAGCCTGTTTATTCATTGTAGTAAAGATGTGTTTCAGATTGTTTTCCAAGTTCTATAGACACGAGGGGTGCCCAGGGCGAGATGCCACAAAGGAGGAGATCGCAGATGGATAAAGAGCAGAGCGTGGTTTTACTCCAGGTGGACACACCCACATCAGATGCTTCTATTAAATCTAGTTATATCCTGCTTTTTCCCACTTACAATAAAATGCCAAGCAAGATCTCAAAATTAGACAGATGAGAAACTCAGGATACATGCAGACATTTCATAATTTCATTTCATAAACATGTTGACATATACGTAAGTGCATGTGTACTTCCCATACATGTATAGAAAGGTAGACACCCCACATACACACACACAGACATGTACCTTGTATACACTAGGCTCTCTATAAACATTTAGTGAGTTAATGAAACAAACTCACCCCAAAAGGCAAAGAAATATAAAAGTAAGTAACTCAAATACATACAGTCACCTGTTAATACATATAAACATTGACACAATAGATATGTGAACATAGTCCTCATGTATATAAAATAGACCATCATCCAAATGCACGTGTCATGTACACACCATTTTATACACACACACATACAGTTAAGCCTCACCCTTTTACAATAGACACAGTCCTAGACATACAAGCACTTTGCAAACCCACATACACATAGAAACATGATCACATTTCCACATACATGTGAAAGTATGTACTCACATAAACACACATTCATACACATAGACAGGTATGTACAGACTCAACACATGCAAGCGCGCACAAACAAACAGAATATAAATCAAATAAGAACAGCTATAAAGATAAGTGTCTCTGCTCATCTCTCTTATCTTCTCTAAATGACAGTGCCTGGAGGCATGAACTTAATCTAGGGCTCTAGCCCATCACACCCAATGCAAGAGAAGGCAAAAGGTTTGGGCCACCCACTAGGGAATCAGTCTGTCTCCAAGGCCACCCTTGTATGTGTGCGTCTTGTTCAAACATCCGGGGGATTTCAATTTCACCACAGATCACTAGGAGTGAAATATGTTGACCTACTTTCCCAGGTGCTCCAGATAAAGCTCCTATTTCCTCTCCTTGACATCTAGTATCTGGTCTGGTCTACTGCATCATACTTCCCAGATGAGCCTTCCTCCATTCTCTGAATTCCCAGCAAAGAAGGGTGCCCTGCCCCATAGACCAGGGATACTCCCACTTTCCTCGCCTACCCCACCAGTAGAGAATATCCTCTCTTTCCTCTCTTTGAACATCAGTGCTTCTCTCTTCCAAGGAGCTTCTTGGATCTTTCCCTTAAGACATTTAGCAACACATGCAACAACCATGTTTTCTTTCCACAAATAGCTTTCCTTTCCTGTAATGTCTAAAATGCATTTATTCCAGCTGTCTTCAGTTACTTATTGGTTTTATTCTATTTTTATTCTATGTTTTATTCTGTTATTTGTATGTCTTTTATGAGTACGTCAAGATATCTATCTTAAACTTTAAGTTTCTGATTCTTAGAATACTGAGCCTACCTATGGATACCTTTGCACAGTGCTAACACTGTTGGGTATTTTCATTCTAACTCCACTCTATCTTTAGATGGGACCTGTCTTAGGTGTTTCAGGAAGATACACTTGGGTGTTTCAGGAAGATATACAGAGAAAAAGAGATATTAAATCCATCTAGGCGTTCTTAGACTGATGGTAAGAACAAATATTAAGAAAGAAACGGCGGGGGGGGGGTGGTGTTGGGCCTGGGTAGCTCAGTCAGTTAAGGAATTGACTTCATTTCAGCTCAGGTCATGATCTCAGGGTCATGGAATGGAGCCCATATCTGATTCCACACTCAGCAGGTAGTCTGTTGAGATTCTCCCCATCTCCTTCTTCCCCTCCCCCCATGCATGCTCTCACACACACTTTCTCTCTCAAATAAATAAATAAATCTTTATTTTTTAAGAAAGAAAAACATGGGATAAAAAGGGAGAAAAAATTCTATAAGATTGGGGGAGAATTTAATTCAGATCCCTCATTTTCCAAGTACAGGAATAGAGGTCCAGAGAAGTGAAGTGACTTGCCCAGAGATACCTAGAAAAGTGAGTGGCAGAGAGGGAAGCAATTCCAAGTTCTTGTCTCCTAGTCCAATATTCTCTCTACAACTTAAGCATTTCCCAGACTGAATTTCAGGAAATGCTAATGTCCCCAAAACTGATAAGAAGATTTTCTTTAAAAGGGGTTCTGTGGTCTAATGATATCACATATCGTATCCTCTCTTGGAGATTCAAAATGAATATTAATATGTTAAAGTTTCTGAGAAGACCTGCAGTTTAAGATTTCAGCTTGTCGCTAAAATTAACAAGTCAGAAAATGACAGATGCTGGTAAGGATGTGGAGAAAGGGGAAACCCTCCTGCACTGTTGGTGGAAATACAAGCTCGTTTAACCACTCTGGAAAACAGCATGGAGGTTCCTCAAAAAGTTGAAAATAGAGCTACCCTATGACCCAGCAACCCCACTACTGGGTATTTACCCTAAAGATACAAATGTAGTGATCTGAAGGGGCATATGCACCCAAATGTTTCTAGCAGCAATGTCCACAATAGCCAAACTAAGGAAAGAATCCAGATGTCCATCAAGAGATGAATGGATAAAGAAGATATGGAATATATATACAATGGGACACTACACAGACATCAAAAGAAATAAAATCTTGCCATTTGCGACAACGTGGATGGAACTAGAGGGTATCATGCTGAGCAAAATAAGTCAGTCAGAGAAAGATAATTATCATATGATCTCCCTGATATGAGGAAGTTGAGAGGCAATGTGGGGGTTTAGGGGGTAGGAAAGGAATAAATGATACAAGATGGGATCAGGAGGGAGACAAACCATAAGAGACTCTTAATCTCACAAAACAAACTGAGGGTTGCCAGGGAGAGGGGTAGGGAGAGAGTGGTTGGGTTATGGACATTGGGGAGGGTGTGTGCTATGGTGAGTGCTGTGAAGTGTGTAAACCTGGCAATTCACAGACCTGTACCCTGGGGCTAATAATACATTATATGTTAATAAAATTTTTTAAAAATTATTTAAAAAAAAAGATTTCAGCTTGTCCAGTCCCACATTTCCCAAACTGAGCTGATCATGTGGTCATTTTTAAGAAACCCCTATGAATATCACGTGGGACATGCACATTTTGAGGATTACAGTTTAGGAAACACAACAATGGGGAGGGTCTGAGTTGGGTCTCTTCTAAAAAAGAGAAACAATGAGCTGAGAGGAGATGTGAGTGTAAGAGGGTCTCTGAGCATAAGATGGCCTTGTTTTCTGTGAAGGAAAACACAAAGTACATTTTGATGAAAGGCAAAAGGGAATATCACAAAAGGTAGAAATGACTCCACCAAAGGCTTAATGAAAGGAGATGGTTGGTGTTCAGAAACCAAGTTCCTCCGGTGGTGGACAAGAAGAGAAAAGGCGTGACTACTACTAACTACCACTACTATTACAACAAAATGCTAGGAAAGGGGACTTTTGAATCGTTTAGTCAGAAGTAAAACACCAGTGTTCTCCCCAACAAGAGCCAGCAAGCCCCCATCATGAGAAGAGAGAGCCTCATACATAGTAGGCATGCAACAAATATTTGTTGAATGAATGAATCTATGAAGCAAGCCGACTTGCCTTAAGCAATGGAGAGAGCCCAAGCCAAGTGGATTTGAAGTTACCCACAGTCTTCTGTACCTCCAGGGAGGATTAATTGTCTATGGGAAAGAAAAGTAGGAATATATGACCAGAGACCCATAAGCACTGGCTCTCTTATTTCCAAAGGGTCTAAGGGATTTTTCCTGGCAAAGCCCAACAATAGAACTGAGTATAGTTGGGGAGGGAATGAGTCAGGTTGAGCTGTTTGTTTGTTCTCCAGGGCAGGGCATTGCAAGAGTCAATAAACACACTGGAGCCTCTTTGACTGGGCCTTGGAGCAGGAGATCAGCTTGTTTGTTCTAGAGAATTTGAACTTGGGTCAAAATGGCTCTCAGGACCTCCCTACCCTGAGGTAGAGACCTCCAGGCAGCAACTGAGGTCATCCACTGGGCAGCCAGGTGCTCCACCTAACAATGTGTTCCACATGGGACGTTCCTTTCACCCAGCTTTTTTGTTTTTCCTCATAACATGCAGTGGACACACCAATCTGCAACCTACTAGTTGTTCAGGATGTCTTATTATTTAACACAAACCACGGGCATATCCAAGTTGGTGCACAAGGTTATAGAATCCCAGGACAGGAAATAACCTTAAGACATCATTCCAACTATCTCTACCATACCCACCCACCTGGAAGTCAGTCTCATCTCCATCTTTCCTCTTCTCAAATACAGAAGTGATTTGACTTTCTCAGACTGCCCAATCCCAGCTGTCATCAGGCAACAATAGAAGATCCCCCCTCTATGCATTCTAGACCTTGTCATTAGGAAGCTCCTAATCTTGGTTTGTTGACAGAACATGAGTATCTGTAAACTTCCTCCAAAATGCTTACTGAACAACAAAGCACTAAGTACAAACCAACAACTGGGCTGAAAAGAGGAAGAGCCAAGAAGCACTGAAAGACAGAAGAGGTTGGTTCAGGAAGTCTTCCTGGCAGAGGGAGTATCCCTGGGCTGGAGAAGAAAGGGGAAGAAGGGAGAGAAAAGTGAAGGCACCCCAGCCTGAGGAAAGGATGAATGTGAACAACATTTCAGAGGACAGAAAAGGTGTAGCATGGACAGGAGGCCCGGAATAGAGAGGAACAGAAAAGAACTGAGTGGAACAAGGCTGACAGGGAAGTCTTGCAACTAAAACCAGAGTCTGAACGTGACAGGTAGTAGCATGGTGTAGTATGGGAAGTCTTGAGGTGTGAGTCAAAAGACACACGTTCCAGTCCTGGATCTGCTACCATCTCAGGTACTCCAGGCCTTAGTCTTCCTATCTATAAAATAAGGTCACTGGATGAGAGGACCTCAAGGGCCGGTCCCTTGCAGTTGAAAAACTCTTGATGCTAGGGTACAAGGGTCAGCAAGGACTGCCATGGCGGTTCCTCCACAAATCCATTTAATATTTTTCCCTTACACAAGACAAGTCTAAGTTCCCTTTATCCCTGCGACTGAATTACAACTTGAGCATATTTACTACGTCAAAGATTAATCCTCTAAACCCGGCAAGCTCTCTGGTTGAGCAGCAAGGAAATATCTCTATAAAAAGAATAGACTCTATAAATTATTGGTCACTTACCTAGGGTTGTTACTAAATTATTTTAAAAGGATATATATTCTGCTCCTACACTCTCACTTCTGTCTGTCTCAGACTAATTGCTTCCTGAACTAGGAAGGGTGTCCAGGCAGAGACCTAGAAAGTTTGATATATTCTGGATCCTTCAACTGCCGGGATTCCAGATGATAAATAAACTGCACAGTGGAATTTGAATCAACCTATTCACAGACTAGAAGGGAGCAAGAGGGTAAGTCATTGAAATTGTCCTCTTTTTTTTTTTTTTATCCCCCCCTTCTAAGCATTCTATGCAGTGTAACACTTCCATTGGCTTTACTTGAGAAAGTGCCCACTTCTACCTCAGGCCTTATCATAATGGATTTTAAATGTCTGTTTTCTGTCGACCACCCTTGATGGCAAGCTCGCTGCTGCTGGCTTGTTCATCTTCAAATACAACCTAGTATGTGACTAGCACCTAGTTAGTACTTGTGAATACAACTGTTCAGTGCGTGCATGCATAGATTAAGATTGGTAATCTAATTGAGAAAGACTTTCTAGTATCTAGCCTTAGTCTTATGCCACTAACCCCCTTCTGCCTCCTGGGCCAGTAAATGACACTTGCTTGCATCTGAGTTAGATGTCTACCCTTCATCCCCATACCCCATGCACCTCCATCACAGCTCTCATCATGTTGTATTATAAATGTTGGTCTACTCTTCCCACCAACTTCAAAGCACCTAAAAGGTAGAGACTTTATCTTACTCATTTTGCCTCCCTTGTCCAGAGTAGTAGTGATCACAAATAAAGGCAATTTGTTGACTGAATCCAGAAAGCACACTAGCTTATCTTTCCAGCATTATGACCAAAGAAAGAATCCTTTAGTAGGATGTCAAAGGTCAATCCCTATGACAAAAGATACATCCATAACATTATTTCTACTTGACCAAAGGAGAGGCTTGCAGAAACAATGACATGGATATTCTAATTCTCCAAACACATTTCAGAAAAACAAATGTAGTTTACACAAGACATTATCTAGGTAAATATTCACCTCTAGCACCTTGGATTATTATGAATTCTGGGTCTCAGATGCACGCTGGAGGGTGTGGAAAGGAGGAAAAAGTGCAAACACAGGCTCTATCTTCAGGGACACCCCGACTGAAACACATTAGTGAAGATGACCAGAAGGAAGCTGAAAGCCATTAATGCTGTACAATTACCCAAAGATAGGCATCAGGCAAGGAAAGGCTCTGGAGTACTTGGCTTGGGAAATGACCAGAGATGGCTAGTCATTCACATTTTGACAAGCCACCCTCCGGTTGGCACAGAGAGCTTCTGAGGTGTAATGAGGAAAGCACAGTCTGTTAGAAGGATGAGGAAAAGACTGTCTAGTAGTCTGGAGGAAATCAAACTAGTGAAGTGCAATAGGAAAGAATGTTCATATTCTCACTTATGTCTTACAGGGAAGAGTAAACAGGCCAAAAAGTTATTAGACATGGTGGGCCAAGGAGAGGGGTAGTGAGGCAAGATGATCTGAGGCCTGATTTGTGGGGTATCATGAAATTGTTATGAAAGCATAGAGGATCAGTGGGAGAGATTGAATATGACCTAATTAATGGACTGAAAGACTGAGATGACAAGACTCTTGATGATCCATAATGGAATCTATGCTCCTAAAGCTGCTCTACACCTCCATCTTACTCATATCTACACAAGGGCCATTTCCTCTAAGAATGACCTCCTCCTCTGCATGTTTGCCTCCTCCAGGAAGCCTTCCAGAATTAATGACCCCCCCCATACCCTTCCCCACACACAGCTATCTGGACCTTGGCCTAGCTATATAGTACTCATCCATTTCCTGACCTTCTGTCACTGTTTGCCTCTAGAGCCTCTAGAGACTGTAGTCTGTCTGCTATCCATAGACAGGCACTGGGAATAGAAATCACCTTATCCTGCTTTGTGAATTTTGCTCCCAGAAGTTATTCATGGTAGGAAAGCACAGACTGCCTAAAGAAGACAGCCATCAGATGGCTCCATTCCCCGCATCAGAGAATCTACAATGGGCTCCTCTCTACACTAAAGTTATGGAGCAGGAGTTATGGCTTTCCCTGTAAAAAGTCATTCTAATTATGAAAAATGTCTATGGCTCTTTCCACCGTTTAGGCAAAGCCTCTGGCTGTCCCGATGAGCAGAGATTTAAGATCCTGTTCTCCATAAAGATGGCAAGATAGCCCCAGAGATAGATGTGTTAACGCCTAATTGGTCATTGTTGAGTCATCAAATCTGTTTCAGACAGCGGGACTGGACAATCCTGACTGATAAGGGAGGGCAGCAAACAGCTCAGGAGGAGGGTCGTGAGGGATCACTGTAGTGAGCTCTCTTCTTGCACTGCCCCCACCTTCACTGTTCCTTTCCAAAGGGCTCCTAGCAGCAGTAGATTCTACTCTTTCAGAGGGAGCCCCATCAACTTCCCAGCAAGGCAGTGCATCCTCTAGGCTACTCCTAAGATCTCAGGCTGAAAGTCCACTTGCTTCTGCTCTGGCCTCCAGAAAGGCTAGTGTTCTCCTTTGCTTGAACTTCAGTACTTTAAATCCCCCAGTCAGCATTCTTTCTCCTCCCTAACTCCTCTATCTTCCCCCTCTATTCCTGACCTTTCTCTTCTCCATATAACTTTCTTATTTATATCTTTTTTTTCAAAGGCATGTGAATTTTTTTAAAGATTTTATTTATTTAATTGAGAGAGAGAGAGCATGAGAGGAGAGAGGTCAGCGGGAGAAGCAGACTCCCTGCCGAGCAGGGAGCCTAATGTGGGACTCGATCCTGAGACTCCAGGATCATGACCTGAGCCGAAGGCAGCTGCCTAACCAACTGAGCCACCCAGACACCCACCATGTGAATTTTTAAAAGACCTTTCTAGAATCCTTAATCATTGCAATGAATATCACTTAATTCAGAGTGGGTGAAACATACTATTCGAACATTTGCCACTTTTGGCATTAAACAATGCAGCGATGTAAGCCAAACTCCAAACACCTGCACTGGGAGGGATGTGAGTGAAGAAAATGTCACTACTTGTAATTTGTGTCTTTAAAAGCAAGTTGGACAATCTGTTGTTAAATGAGATTTTTTTTTTTTTTTAATGCTAGAGTGTGTGACATCTTCATTTCAGGATTTTTTTCTTAAGATTTTATTTATTAATTTGAGAGACAGTGAGAGAGCACAAGCAGGGAGAGTGGCAGAGGGAGAGAGACAAGCACACTCCCTGCTGAGCAGGGAGTTTGATGTGGGGCTCAATCCCAGGACCCTGGGATCGTAACCTGAGCCAAAGGCAGATGCTTAACCAAATGAGCCACTCTGGTGCCCCTCATTTCAGGCTTTTAATTTTTTTTTTATCTTTTTAAAGATTTTATTTATTTATTTATTTGACAGAGAAAGACACAGCAGGGGAGAGAACACACGCAGGGGGAGTGGGAGAGGAAGAAGCAGATTTCCCAACCAGCAGCGAGCCCAATACAGAGCTGGATCCCAGGACACTGGGATCATGACCTGAGCCAGAGACAGATGCTTAATGACTGAGCCACCCAAGCATCCCCACTGCAAGCTTTCAAACAGAAAAGGGCACTACTCACGCCTGAGAAGATTTTCTAAGAGGTAAAAAACGAACTTCCTGGGAAGATGGGACAAACTAACTTCTCAAGGAAGATCTGTGCTTCTTCTTCCTTTTCAAGGAAAACGATTGGTTTTGTGGAAATGGTAAAGGAAAGGTGTTTGTTCCTAGAGTAAAGACGCAGAGGATGCGGGTAAGGTGGGAAGCAGTGGAGGCCCTGGTTTCCTATGCCAGTGACATTCCGGTCTGTCTGCCCCAACCAGGGGGCTGCAGAAGCAATGGAGCAGCACCTCCATCTGGGTGATCCCTAAAAATAGTCTGTCATCTTTCACTATTATGAGGGACTAAGCCAGTCCTCTCAGGTGGAAAAGTGGGACATGGTTGTGGCCTGTAGATTTTTTCACTTGGGAGGACATACTCCTTAGGATTATCTCCAGTATCTTTCTGTCTCTGGAATGCTCCTCCATTTCAACCATCCAAGTCAGAGATAAAATTCTCTTCATTTAAAACCCTTCAGAGAAGTTGGAAGACCTCCACCTCTTCCCTGTCTGACATGTTTCCTCTCTTTTCTATAAATTTAACATAACTCCTGAGCAGCGTTAGTCAGAGCCCATTTTTTTCCTTCTCATGCCTACTCATTGAATTGGTTTTCTCAGGCTCCCATGCACCAACCATGCCCCTCCCCTTTCAATCCTGGAGACAGAAAGTTAAATGAAGTGGTCATACTCCATCCCCAAGTCCCAAATGCTCCTCCAGTCCCTCTTGAGATGCAGAAGCTGGAAAGAAGTCTGGTTTCTGTTGCTCTACACAACTCAGAACCACTTCACCTCCTAGAGAATGAGCATTTCAGAGTATCCTGAGCTTTCTTGGGGCTACCTGTCCAGCCACAGAAGGAAGACGGCAGATGGCTAAAGGAACTCTGCTCATACCCCATCTGAACCCAAGACAGATAAAGCAAGGCAATTTGCCATTCCTCTGAGAGCCTGGTGCTCCCATGAGGGACAAAGGAAGCTGGATGTCCTGATCATCTAGAGTAATTGCCGCCGCCACTACCCTGACAATAATAACCCCCGAACCACTGACAGCCCTTTTCATCTGAATGATCTCAAAGCACTTAGCCGCCAGGTGCTCATTAAGCCCTCTTGGATGAGGCTGGCTCGATGGGTCTGAGCCCTTGCTACAGACAGCCAGGGTCAGGGGGTGACTCAGAGAAACTAAGGAGCCAAATGTTGCAGAGGAGGGGGGCCCACCAGCTTCCTACATGTGGGAAAATGAGCCTACTTGGCCCAGGTCTGGGTGCCGACTCCAGGGGAATGAAAAGGAGCCTAGCTCCTCCCCCAGCGGTCTGCAAGCAGGGTCATGTAGAATTAATCCAACACAGAGCTTGTCTACCCCAATACCAGACAGGACTGTTTACTCCCCCAAGAACTGGTGGGAGGTATGGGGGAGGAAGCACGGGCAAGGGCAATTTCAGAAGAGAGAACCAGCCATGAGAGAAACATCTCTTAAAGGAGATGGGAAATAGCTGAAAAACACTGCCTGAATCAAGAGAGAGTCTGAGGAGGATGGTTCTGGGAAACTCAAGTCTTAGGAGAATCCCTGAATGGCCAAGCAGGGAAGGGCTGCTCTTCATTTTCCTGGGTGTCAAAAGAGGCAACATCAGTTTTTCTACACAAGTGGTCTATATACAAAGGCCGAATGCAAACCCACAGTGTGCACATCAGATTGTGATTTCTAATAACTGGCGATCCTGCTCTCCTGCTGCACTTTACAGTCTCTCTAACACCACACTGAAGAGCTGTGTGGATCAAGTAAATAAAAACATCCCAACCTACCTGCCCAGTTCCACAGTGATCACTACACTGGAGCGAAGCCAAAATTACTTTGAATGGCTCTTTCTGATATAGACCACAAAGCCTGCCTTTAGAAAAATGGACCACAGACTAGTTCTATGGACCGTTTGATTGGGTCATTAGACAATCTCAGAAAATCATGTACTCTACTCATTTCCTTTTGCTACTACAACTATCACAACAAAGACTGAAAGGGCTTTTGTCTGGTGGCATATGTGGCTCGCACAGAGCTAAACCTATGTCCAAAAATATACTTTAAAATAATGGAATTTTTTGTGACAATATGGAAATGCATTAATGGACAAGACTGCATACCTCTCTTGGTCTCCTTAGATGACTCAAAACCAAGTCACCGCTGATTCCCCTGGTGGCAACTGCTTGGATTTCAGGGATAGGTGCCTTCAAGAAAACTGCCTTTGGTGTGCTAACTTAAATAGTCCAAAACTGAACAAAGACAGTAGAGTGGCCTATGGACTTGGAGGAAGACGTTTCCCTGAGTATCTATCAAACTTAGAGAACCAATTACTTAGGAAAACATGCCTTGAGGGAAGAGATGAGGGTCAGATGATAGTTCCCCAGCTTTCCTCTGGGACCAAAGCCCAAGAGCCCCCAAGAACTCCAAAGACCACCAGGCCTGTTGTCTCGCTCCTGAAGGTTTCCATTTCTCCAAAACCCTGCAATCAGAAGAAATATTAGAAGTATACACTTTTTTTTTGGTATACTCCTCAAGGTCATTTCCCTATATTTCTGCCCCAAAAAAGAACCTGTCCCCACCCTCCAACCTCAGTTCTCCCAGACTGTAAGAAGGAGAAGGCACCCATTTACCCAGAAATCGAGGATCCCCACCCCCAACCTCTAAAAGGTGAGGGAGGCAGGGGAAAGACACTCATTAGCAAGTTGCAGGTGGTGTTACCAGGGTATTATTTATTATTTGTTGGCTGCCAAAGCTTCCCTGAACCTGCAAAGACAGAGCCATTGCCTCGGGGGCTGCAAAGTCTGAGACAGACAAACAACACACAATCCAGGCATGAAATTCACCCCACTGAGGAGCTGGAGGCAACCTCAGGGATAGGAGCCACCCTCCTCTCTGGAGAATCCTCTGGTTCCTGAAAGTCTTGGGGAAGGTACAAATGCAGGGGAGACTCTAGATCAGAGAGGAGCAGGCTCTCCAAAGGAATGAGAGGGGCTCCAAAGAAAAGAGTGCAGGCACAGGTTGAGGCAAGAGGTCTTAGAATGGTGTGAAAGGTAGGAGGAAATGAGATCAGGGTTACAGGCTGGGACAGCAGGCAGAGGAGGCGGGTTGGGGGGAGAGGCGTTGCTGAATGGTTGGGGGAGGCCAAGAGATGTCATCAGCTGTTGCGTGGGGGAGCAATGATGCCAGAATACAAGTTGTGGCAAGAATGAACCGCCAGAGGTACCGAATGATTAGGAGTTTAACCAGAGGGGAAGAGGGGCTTGGTCATCAGTAACAGTCTATATTGAGATGCTATTGCTCCTTCATAACTGCTTCATTACCAGCAGAAAGCAGACTGCAAATGAAAAGCCTAGCATATGGCATGGTAGGACTTCCCGTGGTAGCATGTGGCTACGTATCTCTTTGCTGGGAGGAGCCCAACCATCTCAGAGAGGGGCAAAATTTTTCGTCTCACCCATGACCTCTTTCCCTAGGAAAGTAACTTGAGGCTCACTATCCCCTAGGAGGTCCATCCTCTGGAATCCTTGTCCTCAGTCAATGTTATTGGTCTGATCTCATCTTCTGTGCACACCTCACTAAAACAAGAGAGCTTGTTTGGAGGCTTAGCAGAGAAGACTTCCATCTAACTGAAGGAAGTTTGGTCTTTTAAACAAAGAGAGGCACTTCTCCAATTCTAAGTATGCAGCTGCAAGAGAGATGGACATGAAAGGGAGAGGGAAGCTGGAACTCCCAGCCAGTCAACCCTGGAAACTAATAGGTTAGAGATGCCATAATGACACTTGGCCCTCATACCCCAGTCAGGACAACAGAAAAGAAGGCCTGGGAAGGCCAGAACAGCCTCTAAACCAAATGAGTTGGTCATGTTGTGCTTACTGTCAAGAAGTCTTTTGTTCAGTTTAACCTCAGCACCCCCTTTTAAATTATCTCTTTTCCTATTATTTGGAAAAGGAGAAATGGAAGTACCCTTATCCTCCATTTAGGTACCCCAGAAATCAGTTATCATATGCCCAAGCCTCTTCTAAACTCCTCTCTCCTGGCTACTCTTTGCTGGGCTCTTCCCAAAGATACTAGGTACACCCGGTGAGGAACTCAGAAGACAAGAAACCTGCAAGAGTGTATCTACATCTCTCCTTGAAAACATGCACCCATTACTCAGTATCTTTGGAGGGCTTACCACATAAAAACAACTTCATACAAACAAATGCTGTGGACACCCCGCTCCTGCTATTTATTCCCGAGCAGAAGCCAAATACCAACCTCGTGCTTTCGATTCACTAAAGCTATCTGCAGTAGGATGGGAACTTTCTAAAGGTCTGGTCTAAATGGGCTCTAGGAAATGTAAGCAAGGACATTTCTCTGTAGGGACAACTACAAAGTCACTACAGAGAGCAGGTCTGACCTCTGCCAGTATATCCCCAAACAGTAACAAATGGAAGAGTCTTCTATCCCTACTCCTTCCAAACTGTCAAACCCCCTATGTGGGATAAGAAATAACTGGGAATGGGGCACCTGGGTGGCTCAGTGGGTTAAGTCACTGCCTTTGGCTCAGGTCATGATCTCAGGGTTCTGGGATCGGAGCCCCACATCTCTGCTCAGCAGGGAGCCTGCTTCCCCCTCTCTCTGTCTGCCTACTTGTGATCTCTCTCCCTCTCTCTCTCTCCCTGTGTGTCAAATAAATAAATAAAATCTTTAAAAAAAAAGAAAGAAAGAAAGAAAGCAATAACTGAGACCATAATACAGGATAAATCTCTCCGTAAATTTCCACTTCCACCCCAGGCTGTGAATCCTATATACTCTATGAACACAGGAATGGAGAACGCAGGCAATCTGAAAATGTTTGATAAATTTTCGAAAATCCTTTTGGCTCTGAAATGTATGATGCAAAATTTTTGTACATGATTTATTTGTGTTATTTAGGCAGACATGAGATTGCTTTTCCTTGATGCACGCTTGCTTGGAACTGGGTGGGAAAACAAGTCTGAGGTCACAAACTCCCTGTAAAAGATGTCCTAGAACGGAAACTAAATAATTGAAATAATTGACCACATTTAAGGGGTCAGTTTCCTACCAAACTCTGTAACGAACCTGAGGAAACCCAGACCCACCATGCATCCACCAGGGGGCCAGGCAGCCAGCAGTCTTTCTCTGCAGCAAACACAGGGGCTGAGGGAAATGAGGTTATTATTACTAACTCCTGCAGGCTCTGAGCACGCTGGAGAGCATACTCTCATCTGTTAATGGCGGAATCAATTCTATCCTTCAATTGGTTTCCAATGTGACTAATTTATTAGAAATGGGGAGGCAATCAGACCAGGAACAGTGAAAAATTTCCCAATAGGAAGGTGAGCCTGTTAACCCATAGGATCTTAGAAATTGTTTGCTTTAAAAGCATAGAATCTGTTTTCTTTTTCAAGCTAGGTTATGGGAGAGTCTGTCCTGAGGCAGCGGGCCCAGCAAGATGACTCTTCTGCTTGTTCAGAGTCTTGAATCTTCTCTCCTAGGGGAAGCCAGATCCAATATCCAGAAGGTGAGGGCTGCAGTGTTATTTTACAAACAAGTCCTCCCTATATCAACGCCACTTACTGTACTGGAAGCCGGTATTAAGTGAACCACTAGTGTAGTGCATCAAGGGCTTATTGAATATTGATTCCCATTTACGTGACAGCAAAATGGCCTAAGAAATCTTCTCTGGATGCCTCAGCCCCTTGATAAAGAGGGTGTTAGTTTTGTTTTATGAAGCCGGGATCCAGGCCAGTCACATCTTATAGCTCCACTTACTTTTATTTAATAAAAACAAGGGATGGTATGAGTGAGGAGGGGGAGTGTGTGGTGTCATGTTGTTTTTCAAGAGGATTTGGTCTGTTGGCAAGGCAAGAGGAGCAGGAGTTAGACTTCGGGAAGGATTTTTGCAGCAGATCATGGGCCAAGGAAGGGAACAGAGAAATCCTAAAATGGGCAACCCCAAAAACAGGTTTATATTTTTCTTCTAAGAAAAGAGCCCCCACCTGGGTGAAACAGGGAAGCGATTTTGCTAGCCAGCAACTACCATACCAAGCAAACAATGGAAGAGGCTGCTTTGGGCAGCTCTAAGAACAGAGCCATAGAGTCTCTCTTTAGGAAAGCAGGGATCCAAAGCTTGCTCTACCCCTTCCCATATGCCAGATCTCCCCTAACCCAGCTCTTAATCGGTATGGGAATTTCTCCTATTCTCTGAATTTTCCAGAAAAAGAGATTACACTAGCTTTCCCACCCCACCCCCATTCTCCAGCAGAGAAAAATTACTTAATGTTAAATCTCAGTTCAATTCACCAGTTTCTTCAAAATGTTCCCTCTGGAAAATAAGCTACAATATTTTTGTAGAAAGCAACTGACGGCTCCATCCCAGAATGGCATGTGGAGAGTAGGGACCACGGAGAACAGGGGTGAAGCTTTGAAAGTGAATGTCTCCTGGGTCTTCACCTGCACCCCACTCAGCCTCCACTCTTCACGTTAGACACACGACCAAACTTCTCCATATGGAGGACCGCAGAAGCCACTTTCCTCTAGCCCAGTTAGGGTGCAGAGGCAGGGGGATGCCAAGATTGGAGGCATGGCAACAAGGGAGGGTGAACAGAGGAGCTGGGAAATGACCACAAATCGGTCAGCCTGCCAAGAGCCACTGACCCCGTTTTAATATCCCAGAGGTTGGAGGCGAGAGTAGAAATCACAGGCTCCAGAAAAAACAATCTTTGAAAGAAAATTGCCTGTCGCAGCCGGAGATATATGAAAGTGCTGTTACAGTCAAGGGTGGAGGGAGTGACTGTAAAACTACACCTGGTTATTGCACTGACTGGCTGACACCATGATGCTCTTGCACTCCAAACAGTTGTGTTCGAAATGAAAAATCCCTGTGGACTTGGGTAGCCACGACCATGCTGGCAGAGGTGTGCAGACGAGAGGCAGGGCAGGGGGGGAGCAGTTTGGGCAGGGCTGCTCAAACCTCAGGATAGAGCCAGACCTCCGATGGCCAGATTGTAGGGAGTCACAGGAGGGGGACCAGGGACTTAGAACTTGAGTCCCTCAATAGCAAGGGGCCAGAAGAAAGCAGGAATGTTCTTTGCCCAGAGATCTTATGCCAGATCCTGCAAATGAACCATTTTTGTCTCTGGCCTCTGACAGTTCTGTCTGGCTGACTTGATTCTCCCTCTTCTTTCTCTTACCTTTTTCTCTCTCCTCCATCCATGTTCCTCTGTGTATCTTTCCTGTTCTTTCTGCATCCTCCTGGTGTGCACACTCTGTTCCCCAAACTCTAACTGTCCCTGTCTCCCTGTTTTCTGTCCCTCCTGTTATCCTTCTGGGTTTTTATGCAGTCATCCTCTTCAGCCCAGCTACATGGGTATCACTCTTTTTCTGCATCTCTACTCTCCCAAAAAGTGGCCAGGGAGCACAGAAAGGGAGTTCTACAGACGACTGCCCACTGCCTTTTACTGAGCACTTACTTAGTGTCAAGCCTTCACTTAACAAACATTCTCTTATTTAATCCTGACAAGGAGTCGAAGAAATAGGTCTTATTTCCCCCATTTTACAGATGGGGAAATAAGATCAAAGAGTCTAAGGAATACAATGCTAAGTGGTAGACCTAGGCCTGCTGGCTTTGAATATCCACATTAACAATTAATGGGCAAGGAAAAAACAGACACAAAAATAGTGAGAAGGCAAGCAGCTGGGAAAGATCCTGGAAAACACTATGGAGGCAGGAGCAAGTAAGTGTTCCAGATCAATCGGTAGGAGCAATTGAATGTCAGTCCTTAACCGGCGAGCCTTAAGGCCTGATGGGCCAATTACCAGATCTTTCAAGATTATCAGCCCTGTCCAGACTCAAAAGTTGGGTGAAGGGAAAAGAGAACCACTAGCCCCAAGAGCAGCATCCTCTCCACTCCCAGGCTGGTCCAAGTCTCTTCCAAACCTCTAAAACCAGTCCTTTCCAGCTGAGCCCTCAGATCTCTTGTGGGAAAAGGCTGGTTCCTTGTGGCTTGAGAGAACATTATCTCCACAGCCAAAGACACCTGTCCTTTTGTTATGCATAAATAACACCATCAAAGCTTTGTTGGATCACAAAATTCTCAGGCTGGAAGTCAGGTCTTTTATCTGCCCCCAGTAAATCTTTTGTTTTAAAACTACAGTCCTCTCCTGCCCTGTCTCCAGTACTTAATAGCCCTTCCTGTCACAAAGTTTCCCTTAGCACTCCCTCTATCACTTCTCCTGGAGCTGGGTCTTGGTCCCAGCACTCCCATCATCTGATTGCATAAGAGATGGTGTCTACTAGCTCCCATGAGCGCCTGGCGTGTGCCATGGAGCATGATATGCGATCTCTGCTATCTCCGCATCGTTACAAATGGAATAATTGGCCATAAAAATTACATAGCCTGTTGGAAAAGAAACAACAACTCTCTCTCTCTCTCTCTCTCTCTCTCTCTCTCTCTTTCATTACAGATTCCTGAGATAGCTTCTCCCGGCTAAAATTTCATGACTTCTCCATATCCCAGTCATCAGCAACATCCCCTCTGCCCCACCTCTGAGTACTCAAAATACTGAGTCTGCTCCAGAAAGAAGCCAGAGACAGAAGACAGACTCAAAGCTACAGCCTCATCAGAAATCGTGCTCAACTAAAGCAACACAACCTGACCTAGAAGTTGAGAGTGGGTTTTGTTGTTTGGGTTTTTTTTTTTAATGCCAAAAATCTCTCTCATAATGGAACTACATGAGAACAAGTCAACAACTTAGATACTTTTTGAAGTATCTTTTTGAAGTGGGGTTCCTTTCAAGGAAGACTTCAGCCTGATAGAGAAAACGGGCAAGTTTAGGACACTGAAATACTGCACTGAATACTAGAGCAGTGATTCTAAGGTTCCAGATCTGGTGCAAAGTATAAGAGGGAGATATCCCAGTAAGAGATGAAATGTCCAATCCTATGCTGCTCCCCAGGGAAAAGGGAAGTGAGGGGGGATTATTATTCACTCTGAATGACTGAAAGGCCGAAAACTAACTGTATTCTGAAAGCCCTTGGCTGCACTCCCCTCCTGGTCCTGGCCACCAGGCCCCAGTGCCTTGCCCTGCCACTCCCAGCTATGCAGTGACACTCAAGGACAAGATTAGAGCAGGTGGTAAAATTCAAAGGCCACTGCTTCTGCGGGGAAATACTTTTGGAGAGAGGACAAGAGATACACAGGAGTTCTCTTCTCAGGCTGTAATCCAAAGGCCTCTGCTCTAGAAATCACCTCTAGAAGACCAAGAAGTACATTTCCCGACCAGAAGAGTGCAATCCAGAGAGCCAGAGAAATGTGGGAAAGTCTCAGATTAATCTTTTCCATGACTCTGCGGGGAAACCTCTCACTACAGTATTTGCCCCCTCAACATACCATGTCTTCCCAATTCACCCTAAGCTACTTTGCCCTCCAGTTCTTTTATCCCTTCAAGCCCTAAAAAGCAAGTAGTAAGGCCAGTGAGGGGATCCTGGCATCCTCCTCTGGAGACAAGCAAGGAGATTAAAGCACTAGCCCAAAGCATTTCAGACTCCCACCTCCAGTTAATACATTTGTGCACTGCAGTTCTCCTATCTCTGGAAGTGGGGGAGCAGGGGAAGATGTTACTTGTTCCCTTTAATTCCCACAGGGAGAGGGAACAAAAAAGAGGGAAGCTGGATACAAGCCAAACAGACTCAGAGACAGGCTCCTAGTTTTCCCAGCTGTGGACTCAACTTCTTGGAGTGAGAGCAAAGAGTGAGACGAGGCGATTGCTATGTGAAGAACAGGTTTGACTCCCACACCCTGTCTCCATTCTTCGTGCCTCTCACTCCCTCTCCGTGGGGTGAGGAAGGAGAGAATTACACCAGCTCCTCAGCCATTCCCGGCTATGGTCAGACCTCCTACAATATATGAATCAGCCAGCCATGGAGACAGAAATGAGGAAGATTATTTTGAGGCCTGAAACTCAGCTCCCTTCAGGACTTCAGTGACAAATGTCTACTGGGGGACAAGTGCTTAATTCTGGAGGAACATCTCCAGCCAGCCTCAAAGTGAATCACAGGGAACTTTGCCCCTGTTGCGCCTAACTATGAAACAAGACTCCTAGGGAGTTTCCCGAGCCTTCCCCTTGAGAACACTGACTCCTGTTCCCTCTCGGCTTTCTAGGCAATTCTGATAGGGATTCACAAATTCAAAACACACAAAATATCCTCCTTCATCCTCCCCAAAAAGATCCACAAAATTTTAATCTAGTCTAGAAGTGTTATGTAGATTTTACTCACACACCTGCAATATAAATTATTCATACCCCTTCCTACAGAGGTGCTTCTCTGGCTTAATGTACATGCCAAAAATCTGGGTTTTCCTGTTAAAATGCAGATTCTGGCTCAGTAGGTTTGGGATGGAGTCTGAAGTTCTGCATTTCTAACAAGCTCCTGAGTGAGGCTAACACCACTAGAGCCCAGACCACACTGTAAGTGTCGAGGACCTAGGACAGAGTACATGAACCCGGAGTGGATTTCACCTCCTGCCTTGAGGTGGCCTCCAGTCTGAAAGAGAAACAAGACACAGAGATGAAAAGGCAAGAATAGCATAAGAGCAACCAGGTAAAACACTACAACAGAGATTAAGAAGGGGAGTCATCTAACAGAGGCTGGGACATCTTAGGAGACGAGGGAGGATGTCTTAAAACTGGAGAATTTTGAACAGAGTATGAAGGCAAGGGCCAGTGGGACTGAAAGGAGGAGTCAGGGGCAACGCGTGCAAAGGATTGGGTGGAAAAGAAGGACATTCACACAAGGGCATGGAGCTAAATTTGCCTCTCAGAGCAGGATTCTGGACCAAGAAATGATAGGAGCTCATTGGAGTGAATCTGTAGGAGCCAGTGGAAAAGGTTCTTGAAATTCAGCCAGAGAAACTGAGATTTAGTAGAAGAAATAGAGCCTCTGTGGTCAGAACAGCGTTTCAAGAAACTAAGTAAAGGGGCACCTGAGTGCCTCAGTTGTTAAGCATCTGCCTTCGGCTCAGATCATGATCCTGGGGTCCTGGGATCCAGCCCCTCATCGGGCTCCCTGCTCAGTGGGAAGCCTGCTTCTCCCTCTCCCACTTTCCCAGCTTGTGTTCCCTCTCTCTCTCTGTCTCTGTCTCTGTCTCTCTCTCTCTCTCTGTGTCAAAAAAATAAATAAATAAAATCTTAAAAAAAAAAGAAACTGATTAAAATTGTAGTAGAGGCATGCCAGGAGCTGGGAGCAACAAGGGAGTGGGATGTTACTATTTAATGGACATGGAATTTCAGTCTGAGAAGATGACAAAGTTCTGGAGATGGATGGTGGTGATAACTGCACACCAGTGTGAATGTACACAGTGCTCCTGAAATGCACACCTAAAAAATGGTTAGAAGGCTCTACTTTGGGGCACCTGGATGACATAGTCAATTAAGTGCCCAGTTCTTTTTTTTTTTTTAAGATTTTATTTATTTATTTATTTGACAGAGATCACAGGTAGGCAGAGAGGCAGGCAGAGAGAGAGAGAGGAAGAAGCAGCTCCCTGCAGAGCAGAGAGCCGGATGCAGGGCTCAATCCTACGACCTTTGGACCATGACCTGAGCCAAGGCAGAGGCTTTAACCCACTGAGCCACCCAAGGCCCCCCCTCCTTTTTTTTTAAGATTTTATTTAAGTAGAGTGAGAACACAAACAGGGCAGAGGAGCAGAGGGAGAGGGAGAAGCAGACTCCCACTGGGCAGGGAACCTGATGTAGGGCTTGATCCCAGGACCCTGAGATCATGACATGAGCCAAAGGCAGACACTTAACCAAGTGAGCCGCCCAGGCACCCCAAGCGCCCAGATCTTGGTTTCAGCTCCGGTCATGATCTCAAGGTTGTGGGATAGAACCCCACGCTGGTCTCCACACTCAGCCCAGAGTCTGGTTAAGATTCTGTTTCTCTCACTCTCTGCCCTACCCCCTCCCCCACTCTTTCTTGCTCTCTCTAAAATAAATAAATCTTAAAAACGCAAATTATTTTAAAAATTAAAAATTCTCGATTTTGTTATGTACATTATACCACAATAAGAAATCATAGTGGAGGCAGAGGCCATAAAAAGTTGGTGCTACTATCTAACTAGGACTAAAATCCAGGCCCACTCTGGGCTGAGGAGCTAGCCAAAAAACGAGCCTCCTAGAGTCAAAATAAAATCTGGAACCACCCCACCCCCATCCACTTCACTACTCTACCATAAGATAGGTTGCTTCTGTTCTTAAGGATTTGAAAGAAAAACAACTACATTACAAATGGGTTTCTGTTATGCCTCCGAGCTGGAGCTGCACGGCTTGAGTCACTAGGAGCTGCTGTGCATGGCTCTCCTTGCTCAGCAGCCAGCAAATGAAAGAAATCAAGCTAACGATGAGGAAAGGCAAGCTCCGAAAATGCCCAGGCTCAGAGTCCTGGGGAACATGCAGCTCTTTCTGGCTCCATAAGGATAACTGCGGAGAAAAGGGATGAGCTGAACTGGTAGAGAATGAAACAACAAATTGAAAAGAGCTACCAACTGTCAAGGTTGGAAACATTCCTATGAAGAAAATAGTGGTAGCTGCCTTAAGAGGCCAGAGAAGCAAAGAAACCACTCTGAAGCAAAGAAATTGCTCTGCCTCTACTCAGAGGCAGGGAAGACAGAGGCCAGTAAGAGTGGAAGAAAACAAAAAGTGCCTCTTGGGCTAGAGAAGAGGGTACACAACAGAACACCAGTACAATGTTCTCACGTTTCCACCAGGGGCAGGCTGGGAAAGAGGCTGGCGGGAAAAGAAAGGATGAGCCTCAAGCCAGACAACTGGAAAAAAAAATCCCTGACAGGATTCCAGGGGGGAGGGGTACTAGGCAGGGAGTTTGGAAAACCAAAAACTTTTCTTTGAGTCACTAGAGAGAGGAAGTCTTGGAGAAGTCAGGCAGTTGCTCAGAAGCCCGATCCACTGACCCATCCAGTGCAGAAGGATACTTCACTGCAACATATCCATATGGGGGAGCCCAGTGAGCAAGGGCTCCAGGAAGCTGAGAAGAGGCTGGCTTCCCACCCTAGGATCCAGGGAAGGTCTCTGCCTCTTAGCAGCCTCTGCCCCTGCTCCCTGCCTCCACCCTCTGTAGGTAATGAGGTGAATCCAGCAGTCATTAAAAGGAGAAGAGCTTGATGGTATTTTCTGACTCAGGGCAGCCTAGTCAGACTCTTAATTTCTCTTTGGAAATCCATCATCTGGGATCGAGCGTCATAGCACTCTCCCATGTAATCCTCGGGCTCCTCCCCAGTCATCAGAGCAATTCCCCTGTCTCCAATGATAATGCAAAGGAATTGCATTGTGATCTGGGAGGATTTTGCCTGTTATTTATGCCCTCGTAGGCAGGTGTTTAAGAGCTCCTTTCTGAAGTCTGCCCTCAGTCCCTATTACAACATTGAAAAGCATTTGTTTTCTTCAAGGAAATTTTTTTCAAGGGACATGGATTTTATTTGCAACAGAGGTCAAAGAATCACCATCTACAAACAATGAGTAAAGAGAAAGGAGGCTAAAGGTAGATATAACTCATAATTATTTAAAATTAGTTTGTGGGGTATACTATTTGTAGGAGAAAAGGCTGCCCTCTATCTCCACTGAGAAGTCAAGAGGGAATCCCTATCTAACATTCAACAAGTTTTTATAAGATTTTTACATCCATTATTTCAACCAATCTTCTCAAGCATCTTACATGGGAATGGGGAAAGTAGGTATTAGTATTATGATGCCCATTTTGATTAAAAAGGATAGGTGAGTAAATGGAAGCCCAGGGAATGATCTTCCCACCAGGAAGAACTAAGGCTAGGCATTGAGAAGAACTTACCATCTGTAGAAATTGTGAAACATTGAAATGCACTACTAAGAGAATGTGAGTCAATCCAACTTGTCACAGCCACAGGAGGACTCTGGAAGAAGGCCAAGGGGCTTTGCTTGTCACATTACATCAAAATTGCTGGAGTACTTTGTGCCTCCTCAAATTTCTCAGAGCCTGTGTGCCCTTAGAACCAACTAGAGGATCTGGCACATAACAGGCACTCAGTAAATGTTTGATGAAGGAAGGGGAGGGAGGTAAAAGGAGTGGAAGCAGGGCTGAGGACATTGTAGGGAAATGAACAGAGGTTGAGAGGAAAATAGGAAAAGGAAACAAGAGCTAAAGAGGGACAGAGGAAAAGGTATAGGAGCTACCAGTGGAAGAGAAACAGACATTGGCCGGGGGCGGGAGGGATACAGGGGTAAGAGAACTAGGGGATACAGGGGTAAGAGAACTAGAGAACTAGGTAAGAGAACTGGTATCCACAGGATACCAGTGGAACCAGAATGGGGACAAGGTCATGGGAAAATAAGGAGGTGGGGGAAATTTTCTGTGCAAGAGGCATTCCCTCATAGCCTCACAGTTGGTGCCTACAACTGGAAGAGGTAACATCTCAGGGACCCTGTAAGTTAGGTGCTAAGGATATAATGACAGAGGAACTGAGCACAGGACAGACAAGCAGGAGACAGATATTTTTTCAGCAAACATCCTGTAGCAAATCTCTGAGAATGGAGGAGCCAGCATTGGCAGCTACCTCACTCTAAAGTCACTAGACAAGTCAGGCAGGTGAAAGGAATTTGGGGAGCACACAGAAGCTACTGTGCCTAAGACATGATCTCATTTTGCTGGGGACCTGAGCACACACTTCAGTTCAGAAATGATTACAAAGAGGTATGACTGGAGCAAAAGTCAAGGTACTCTGGGACAGGAAGCAAGTTTTGAATCCTCAGTATGCTAGGTGTCTTTTGGTAAGTCACTCAAGTTCTCTGGCCCTCACAGGGAAGGTAAACAGAATGGTATAGTCAGGAGTTTACAATATCCAGTCCTGGCACATGTGATACCTGAGCCACAGAAGTGACAGCTTCTTCACTGACCTTTCCTACCACCCCACCATTATCAACCTCTTTCCCCATGATTCAGTGCCCAATGCCCAACAGCAGCAGACCATGTTGAGGCTCCTTGAAGAGCTGGAGAGACTCAGAAATAGGTTCCCATTGCTGCAAGGGCAGTTTCAGGAAGACTCATTGGACTGTGGAGACCCAAACTTAATCTCTGGTTTCAGAGGAAAGGCCCAGCTGGCTATAGTCAGGTCAGGATAGCCCTGCTTGAAGGACTCCCCGAAAAACCCCAGACCACCCCACTGGTAAGAAGGGTCACTGGATTCTGCTGCTTCTTTTCATCCACAGATTTCTTAAATGTAATGAGATATCAAAGGAGATAACTCAATCAGTCTTGGAACTAGAGACTCTATTCCCACCAAAGGCCCCTACCCTCACCAACCTCCCCAGCCCACCCCATATCTTGATTCTTTTGAGGAGGCAAAAAGGTAGCAGTTCTCCCTTATGGCTTTTCCTGACCTGCTACCGGAAACAGGTGAAAAGAAATGAAGATTTTGGCCATCACCATGGAAACCAGCAGTCTCTCTGGCTCCCCCTCACACACGCTCCCCCAGCACCTCCTTCCCTCCCACCTCTAAGTCATATCAGCTCATAAGATTTCTTTGTGGCCAATACACCAATTCGTTTGAAACAAAGAACAGAAAAAATCACTGGTTTAGAGGGAAAAAGGCTGACCTCTAGCTTTCTGACCACTCACCTGAGCTGAGGTTCCCTCCCTACGATCACAGATGCTGCTTCTGTTCTCACACAGATGCTCCCCTAATCCCTATCGTTCAACCTCACTAGCCCTCTGATCCCGTCTCCCTATTCCCACACAGTTACCCTCATCCAGAACTCGTGTTCTACTGGGCCCCAAATACAGATCCTTTAGCTGCTTAAGCCCCCAGTGTAGACCTGCTCACCCTCAGTCTGCCATCCTCCAAGGCCATGTGACTTCACTCCCTTCTAAACCCATTCTTCAAACCACCCCTATGCATATTATCCCCTATTTTCATGTCCCAGAGCCTTCATTCTTAATGTCCTCCTACTCGGATTCCTCATTGCCCCCTGATTCTCAAGCATTCTGTAATAACAATAGTTCTTACAAAATATCGGCATTTCCCATTATCCATTCCCCTTTTCTCTCTCAGTCTTAATTCAACCTCCAAACTGGATGTTTGAACACCAAGGTCCCTTGAGAGAAGAGGGAGATAAGGGAACTCTCTCAGTGCTCTCTTCTCCTGACCTTGGTTTTGCCATGGTCCAGCCCCAGTCCCCACCGGGGGCTGTGAGATTTAATTAGCCTTCCCAGATTACCCTGAGATTCTTGAGAGAAGATCCAAAGACTATTCCGAGCTGGGAGGAATTTTATCGGCGTCTTTTACGGCTTTGTTTGTTCTTCAATTTCTCCAGCTCGGACTCTTTATCCGAGTCTCTTCAGTCATAAAACAACCTCAAAAGGACAAGCTGAAACCAAATTGCATAGAACCACCTTGATACCTGCCCTTAGCCCCACCCTATGATTGGGAAGAGGCACCTAGATCCCCACCACTGTCCCCTCAACCCACCAAGTACCCATCCCCAAACATGGTATCCCACTGCCACCCCCATCTGGGAAAATGGAAGCAGAAGATGACTCAGGGGGTCAGGGAGGATCAAGGCTTGTTTGGAGCTTTGAGATCTCTGAATAAAAAGTAAAAAGGGTGGGGAATTGTGAAAAAGTCAGCTGAAGCGTCTGGGGCTCAGAAGCAAATCACTGTTCACCCCACCCACCCACTTCCCAGACTGAGGTTCTTAGTTTTTCACAAATGGGTGCAAAACAGGTTTGCATCGAAGCATGAGCATTTTAAGCTAGCCTGAATAGAACTGCCCATGTATTTACTTCTCTAGGGAGTTGAAAATTGAGAAGACAGACACATTTATTTAGGATAGACTCTGCCTGTTTCAGCCAGATGAGCTAAAAAATTTTCCATGAAAGTTCAGCCTCTTATTGTCCTGGTCAAGATCCAGAATTCAGTGGAGAAAAGAACTCTCACAGAGGGCTGAGCATAGGGTCTTTTATGTATCTAGAAAGTTATTTAACCTCACTTTTCAAGAGCAAGACAAGTAAAGAACTGGCCACAACACTGGAAGACATTCAAGGTGACCCTATAATGAACTCTCAACCTTTGCAAAGATACCTCCAACTTCTTAGTTTTCCCCTGAAACACTTTTTTTTCTCAATTGCCTCATCCATTTTCACAGCTTCAGTGATTATTTTTATGTGAGTGAGTTCTGAATCTGTATGGGAGTGGGGGGGCCTACCAGCAATTTAAAATATAATTCATATTCCCTCCACAACCAGCCTCTTCTAACTTCCTCTTTTTCTATTACAGTCACCACTATTCTATTAACCACCACTGAGAACCTCCAGCTTCATCTTTGACTCCTCTTTCTTTTTCCCTCTTCTCTCATCTTACTCATACTCCCCACCACTAGCCCATCAAAGTCCCTCAGTGACCAGGTCTGTTCATCATGCTTTCACAAGGGTGGGACCTCCACACTTTCATGTCTGTTCCCACGCCATCGTCCTAGTTTAGTCTTGTAGCCTCTCTCATCTAGACTTCATTAGCATCCTAACTGGTCTCCCTGCCTCTGTCTCTTCTCCAAGTTATCTTCCCACTGCCTCCAGAATAATCTCATTTAGGGGCGCCTTGGTGGCTCAGCCAGTTAAGCTTCTGACTCTTGATCTTAGCTCATGTCTTAATTTTGGGGTCATGGATTCAGGCCCTGCACTGGGCTCCATAAGCTTACTTTAAAAAAGAAAAAAAGAAGAATTTTATTTAAACCACTTTGTGTGTCATTTTATCCCCTCTACTACAGCCTACAGTTCAATTCATATCTTTTCAAAGATCCTCACATGAATGCTCTGTGCCAGATAAATGGGTCATTCATTCCTTCCACAAATAAGCGTTTAACATCTAGCTACTCTATCTTTGGTGTGTTGAGAAAGCAAATGTGAATATATATCATCCTTGACCTTAAGAAGCTCAGAGAAAGCTCTGTTTGGTATCCCCGGAATATTATCTTTTAGTTTCCTGCTCTCGTGTCTTTATACCATTTCATCCATGTAGAGTGTCCTGTCTAGTCTTAAATTTTTCCTTAAAATCTACCACTTCCATGAAGACTTCCCTAGCCATCCCATCATGATTTCTCCTCCTTTTTCAGAATTTTAGTAGCACTTAAATCTGTATCACTCACTAGGTATTGTCTTACTGCCTTGATGTATATTTTGTCAGTGCTATACTTGAATATACACTATCAATATTAATATTACCTATATATATTATATAAGATCTATATTTAACATCTTCAAATGGACTTCAAGCACTGGAGGTAGGGACCCTGCTTTCTTTTTGTCACCCCAAGACATTTAACACAGTGCCTTACACACATGATTGTGCATGCAATATAGTTGGACACCACTCTGGCCAACAGAAAAAGCAAAATTCCAGGATAGAAATGCAGTGTAGAGTCGTGGAAAAAGCAATGGTTCTCAAGTCAGAAGAAGTGAGCCTGCCTCCCAGCTCCACCAGTTAGTAGAGACCTTAAATTCTGAGCCAACTGTGCAGAGTTTTATGAGGATTTAACTTGGTAAGAAAACATATGGAAAGAGTAGATAAGTGCCTAGCACCTATTAATAAGTACTCCATAAATATTCATTTCCTTCATTTATTTCAGTTTAGTTCTGGTAAGAAGACAGGTTGGATGGAATAGTGTCCTTGGACCTTCTGGCTCTAACCTGTACAGGTCTCAGGAACATAACCAAGAGAAGCATGACCTACTCAATCATTGCTGGATTTCTCTCCATCTTTATTCTTAAAACCCTAAACACTTAGCCTACTTTTTATCATTTTATCATTTTGTTATATCCCAGCACCTATTTTCTAGGAAGCTTCCCACTTGATTTTTATCCAGGATTGCCCAAGCTAGAAAATTAGTCCCAGAAGTCCAAGTCTGGAGAACTGATTTTCTCCATCCTCCCACTTCCTAGGCCCTACATCATCGATTAATCTTCTCTGAAAATTATTGAGCCTTCTAGGGTATTATGTCAGAGGGTCTCAAATTCCCTTCCCTTCTCCTCATCAGGCTCAACTGCCACTTCTCCCAGCATCTCACAGATATTCTGAAAAATCTTAGGACAATGACCTGAGCAATGAAGTGGCCACAGAAGGCTCATGGAAGTCTAGCACCTCCTTGTTCAATTGAAATAAATCAAGGGTGATCCATCCCAGAAGGAGATGAAGTGACTAAAACATTATTTTCATTTTTCTTTATTTTTTCTTTTTTTAAGATTTATTTATTTATTTGAGAATGTGTGTGTGTGAGCGGTGGAGATGAGCAAAGGGAGATGGACAAGTAGACTACATGCTGAATGTGGAGCCCAGTGCAGAGCTTGATCCCAGGACCCTACGATCATGACCTGAGCTGAAATCAAAAGTTGGACACTTAACTGACTGAGCCACCAAAGTGCCCCTCAATTTTTCTTTAGATTGAAGTAAGGATCAAAAAACAGAAAAATAAAGAAGAATAAAAGGGTAAAACCCAGCAGAGGGAGAGGCATCCACTCCCATCACTGCCACCTCAAACAGCCACAGCAGGCCTCCACAGGGGCCAGGAGAACACCTCTAATGGAGAGAAGGGGAAAGGGAGGGATGAGTCAGCGGGTATTGGAAACAGAGGGTTTTGTTCAAGGAGAAGAAGTCTGTGATGCAAGCTCTAGGGAAACAATGTGCTCCCTGTATCTTCACCCCCTTCCCTCCACCTCCTCTCCCCACACCCCAACTAGGTCATTGACCAGGTCTCTGGTCAGAATCAGAACCGAAGAAACTTGCTAAGAGCCTGTGGCTTCCATCTAGCCATTCCACACTCATCAATCGTAACCTTCACTGTCATCCTGATCTTTCCTCTTCTCGGGGGCCTTTGGGTGCCTCACAATCATCCCTAATTTTAAGTCATCCTTTCTTAGCTTGAGCTTTAGAGCTTAAGCTTCCCGCTGTGATTCCACAATGCTCTCTCTCCTTTAAGCTAGCAAACCTGTTTCTATTCTCTCTGCCTCCAAATCCTCACACTGACCTCTGCCTGGCACATCCTTTTCTATTTTCCACCTAGATCTGGCCCTTCCTTTCTTTCAAGCCCTGCCCAGGATTCTCCTCCTTCAGGAAGGCTTTCCTAAGTAAGCCAAATTTCCAATTCCAAAAATTTCTCTTTTACACTGGTACCCAGTTTGCAATTTCCTGTGTATGCATCTATCAGACTCAAACTTGTATAGCCTGATGCTCCTCCTACCCCTCAATAATTTTGAGAGTTTTAGGTTCAGAATCGAGCATAAAAAGAGTCCAAGTTACAGAGTTATAAAAGAAACCGAGTGGGCAACCTGGGGAGGGGAAAGGCAGTAGTGATGGTGGAAGATCAGGAAGGTGGGAATGTGGGATGTAGAATTGATAAGAGGCAACCATAAGAAAACCATCATTAAGCTTTTCTTCATCATCTATGTACACATACCTCTGGGCTGGGTTATACAGAAAGAAATTATATAGATTAGTTTCTTGCACATTCAAGCTTCATAATACAGTCACAATAATATAATAAAAAAAGGACAGACAAACCCAAAAAGGAAAGATCAGAAGGCTGAAATATTAAATAATAATATCCCACAGAAATCAGAAGTAAATGTAAATTGAGACTAAAGGTGAAGCATATGTGCAAAATGAGAGGGAAGGACAGGGTTTGAGAAAAGGAGAAGGGAAGAGGTAAAGTAGGAGGTGGATTTCCAAGTCCAGCCATCCTGAGCCCAAGGAAGTCACCAGCTCATCTGTAATCCAGGAAGGAATCCTTAAAATGAAGGAGCTCTGGGGATGTTTTGAAGGATAGGGAAGAGATGGTTTGTTAAAGAG
This sequence comes from Mustela lutreola, assembly GCF_030435805.1. Classification (NCBI taxonomy): domain Eukaryota; kingdom Metazoa; phylum Chordata; class Mammalia; order Carnivora; family Mustelidae; genus Mustela; species Mustela lutreola. Next base: position 61,625,686 of record NC_081297.1, read on the forward strand.
CACAACCCCTGTTTGAGAGAGAGTGGAAAGCAAACAAGTACAAGAGGATCATAGCAGATAAGCCTGAGCAGGAGGGGGGTGGGAGGCAGTGTTCTGCTCCCATCTCAATCCTCCACCAGTCAGCACTGTAATCCCAGGCTCCCGTGGCTGCCTGGAGTCGAGCACGATGCATAATAGTTAGACCCCGTATCACAAATAGACACAGGGCTCCTAGTTCCTATTTCACAGTGCCTGGCACCTAGCTGGTGCTCAATAAACACCAAGGAATAAAAGGTTGATTAATTGATCAAATATTTTAATTTCAACAGAATGGGGTGAAGTTTGATATCAGAACTTACTTCCTGCCTGCATGAATGGGAAGACAGTAAGAGCCAAAACCATTTATAGGCACAAAATTGTTCCACAGATTCTCAGGCCAACATGGACCTCTAAAATGTCTTGTTCTCCATCTCTCACTTGTAAGAAAGAAGGAAGGCGATACTTATTATATCCCTACTATGTGCCTGTAGTAGGTGCTTATGCATCGAGTATTTCATTTATGCAAGCCATATTCCAGCCCAGCCCTTCCAGAAAGACTGCTTATACTTTTTCCTTTAATATCCCGCAGAGATGGTAACTTCCTACTTCCATTTTTAAGGCTTTCCTTTTGACTAAGGGCCATACTTTATGGTACAATTTAAACTCATTTTCATTCAAATTTTCTCTCATATAATCCTTCCCTTATACTTCTCCCTATCTTATCCCAGTTCCCCCTACATACCTCCCACATACACATTGTTTTCTTCTCTTCTGCTTCCTTGCTCCCTTTTTGCACCCCAAAAGCAAAAACCCTCTCTAAACCAGTGAAAGGTAGATGGAAAGAAGGAAGGAGAGGACACTAGGCTAAGATGGAAGCCTTGGGCCCAGAAAGACGAACGAGGGCGGGAGGAGAGAGCAACCCACCCTCCGTCAAGGTGGCTTTGCCTGCAGTTTTTATTATGCATCGATTTTCTTATCCATCTTCTTTAGAGCCTCTTAGATCTTCAGGCTGCGGCTGTTTCTCCAAATTGTCATTCACTCCAAGCTCTCCAGCTCCTTGCAGCAGCTAAGGGGGTGGGGGGAAAGGAGGGGGAGAAGGCAGCCAAGAGAGGTGAATGAGGGTTGCTAAGTAACCGTTGCCTAGGAGCCAGTACCAAGGAGCATCCCAAGCTGCCTGCTTATTCCAGCCTACCCCCCCTTCCACATCCTCCCCTCACTTAAGTTGTCTCAGGTCTATAAAGCAGCTTGATTCTGTCACCTTTGCCAGCTGCAGAGCTATTTCCTTAGACTCCAGTGACTGAGAATCTCACATTCCCAAACCAGTGCAGGTCATCATGGGCACTCACCCATCTGTCCTTCAGATGACACAGTTAAAAACAAATTATTAAAATGTTTTAATTTAATTGACAAAAATAAAGATCCTGAGTTAAAAGGGCAGACAAGGGGGCCAGGTGGAGAGCCAGAGTGTGTCCAGCTCCCTAAGTGGATTTGAACCCCGTCAGGGAAGCTCCATGATCTGATCTGAAATTTCGTGAATTCCAAGAACAGAAGATGTATCTTGTTCCAATAGCAGATCATTTCCAAATTAAAATGATACTTTGATTAGTTAAAATTGGGACGATTGGGGCGCCTGGGTGGCTCAGTGGGTTAAAGCCTCTGCCTTCGGCTCAGGTCATGATTCCAGGGTCCTGGGATCGAGCCCCACATCGGGCTCTCTGCTCGGCAGGAGCCTGCTTCCCCCTCTTTCTCTCTGCCTGACTCTCTGCCTCCTTGTGATCTCTATCTGTCAAATAAATAAATAAAATCTTTAAAAAAAATAAAAAATAAAATAAAATTGGGACGATCTTCTGATAAGGATTATCCATAACTGCCCCCCTCAGTCAAGGCAGAGACATCAGACAGTACTACATGATATTTTCTAACAAATGTACCATTCAACTCAAATAAATATTAGAAATTCACACCCCTTCAGAGGTAGTAGAGGGAGTAAAATAGCAGAAAAAAACTGAAGGGAGTGCGCAGGGAGAGCGTCACTCTGGAAAACCAGTCTAGAATTCAAACTCTACCACAAATAACTTAGAAGGCAGATAATCATTCTTCTGCCAACAACCCCAGATAACCCTGGAGTCACTGTCTCTCTGTGGCTGGTTTAGAGGAGCATGGACATTACCCTGGGCTCTCAAAAGTACCCCCATTTCTAAATTGACTAAGGGCATTCTCTTCACTAACCCAAGTTCTGTCATATACCATTTGTTCTCAGGATGGCCAAAAGCAGCCCTGTCTTTGGTCAAAGGGTTTCTCAACCACACTCTTGTCATTACTGAGAAAAGTGTATTCCATGGTTTCTTTCAGAATCTATCAATTTTCTACTCCCAAGAGTCAATACATCCTAAATTTTTCTGATGCTGCTTTCAGGCCAATCAGTAACACTAAGGATGAGAAGTCTTTATATGTAAAGATTTCCAAAATGTACTTGTATAGTATAGCACCGTGGTAGGTAAAAACAAGACTTTTAAGTCATAAGCATAATTTCTTGAACAAAGAACTTTACCTCTCTAAGCTTCCATCTCTCATCTATAAAATGAAAACAACATCACCTATTTTGTGGAATTCTTATAGAATTACAGGAGGTGGAATTTTTAAAATATTTGTATATATTTATTCAATATTTGTATACATTGTGCAATGATATGTGTAGGATCTTAACATAAGTGCTCAAAAATAGCTGCTGTCATTATTGTCACCATAACTATTATGATTCTGGTCTGCTCAAAATTAGGCAATGGACAAATGGACAAATCAAAACATGGAAACACTCACCAAAAAAACCCAAGTTTATATGGCCACCCAACTTCCAAACATGAGCTAACTGTCAGTGAAGTAAAGCTGGAAGGCTCAGGCTATATCTAAGAAACAATATGAACCCAAGAAGGTAACCTCCACTGAAGGTGGGATAAAGCTGCTCTTGGGGCCATAACCTTGGCCCATACTGTATTCCTAAGAATTCCCCAATAAGTCCACCAAACAAAGTCCAAATTAAGAAATTGATAAGAGGGGTGCCTGGGTGGCTCAGTGGGTTAAACCTCTGCCTTTGGCTCAGGTCATGATCTCAAGGTGCTGGGATGGAGCCCTGCATCGGGCTCTCTGCTTACCTGCTTCTCCCTCTCTCTCTGCCTGCCTCTCTGCCTACTTCTGATCTCTCTCTCTCAAATAAATAAAATCTTTAAAAAAAAAAAAGAAAGAAAGAAAGAAAGAAATTGAGAAGAAAGAATGAATAAAGGAGGACCAAAGGTTCCCTCTGCCTGGACCCCTTAATCTAACCAACTTTATTTAAGTATCCATCACTTGCCTCTCAGCCCCATCTATTCAGGAAGATGGGTCAGAAGGCCACTACCACACAAGTCCGTGTCTATCAGGTTCTTCTTGATGTCTGACCACCATGCCTTTTGCGTGGTGGCAAAAGTGCCCACAGCTCACTCCCTCAGAGATGCAGCCCTTAAAAATGTATCCTTTCATCTCTTCCAAGTTGGAATCACAGCTGAAGAAGGTTAAGAGGAAAAGAAAAGGAGAAAAGAGGGAGAATTAAGGCAGGAAGAACTGAACAGACAGTGGGTGAAGATGGGTTAAAAGGATGGGAGGGAGGGAGAGTTTGCAAGGGGAGAATCAAAAGAATGAAGAAGCAAGAGTAGAGTAAATGAAATTTATAGAACATTATCCCCAACTCCACGAAGTGGTTGTAGAAAGAAATAGACCTGGTGAGGAGGGAAAAGGGGAAGAAGGGAGAGGAATAGAGAGGGAGGCAGACAGCTGTTCTATAGGAAAACAACATGAGTTTAGGCCTAAGGGAGAAATCCCCAATATACACGTTGCTTTGGTGTTGCAGAGTCTTTTCTGGAAGGGACTTGGGACTTAAAGCTGTTCTCCCTGAAAGTGACGGGTCACAGGAGCACCTGCTGAAGGGAAATTTGACAAGGTAAACTCACGTGCTGTGGAATAGAGGATCGGGGAAGTGATTAGCAAGCTATTTCCTATTTCAATCACTTGGATGATGGTTAAAAAGGGATAAAGTATGAAAGCAAGGTAGTTAAGAGAGTCCATGATTCTGACCGAAGCCTTTCCTTCTCTTCCATCCCCTAATCCACTGAACCAAGAGAAGATAATTGGACCCTCTTCCTTCCTCTATCTGCCATCCTCTCATCCTCTATCTTTTGAAAAAAAAAAAAAACTCCTTGGGAAAATCTGTCCATATTCATCCACGTTAATGTCAGCTCTGACACCAGAATCTGTCCTGGCCTGCCCTAAGCTACGTGCCCCATCCTGTCTGCCTCAGAAGGGAGCCAATAATGCTGCTGCCCACTGAGAGAGAGACTCCAGAAAGGACCTTCAGCTAGAAACTAGAGTATTGGTATAGTTTACAGATTATGAACTCTGCCATGGATTTAAGTCTGGGCTCCCAGGGTTCCGGAGTCAGCTTCACCATTCCTCTGCCTCCACGTATCTTTGGGCCTTGCTCTTCCTTTTCCTCCTCCAAGTAGTGTTCATTCTATCCTACCTCACTTACCTGTACCCATAGCATGAAGTCGCTTGCCAGATGTGAAACCCACTTGAGCCCATCTCAGGTGCCAGACCTAATGCAGATGTTAGATCCTGCGTCAGGTGCAGCAAGAGGCCCAACTTGGACAAGAACTTGGCTGTTTGACTTCAAGGGCTCTGTAGGTACCACTATTCCAAAGTGCCTGTCGGTCTCCAAAGATGAGAAGTGTGTCTTTTGTATGCCCTGAGCAGTGCAAAGTATAGTTCTTCCTTCTCCAACAAGTATCTCTTCAAAATAAAGCAATGTGAGTCCTCTAGGCATAATTCTGGACTATGGAGCATAGAGGAAGGGCTTCTCTTGAAGCAGATGTACAGCGTTTACCCTTGTACAGGACAGCCTTGCACGGAAGCTGGTCCCAGTGGGGTGGGCAAGGTGAGGGCTACAACTTCAATCAGAGGATCTTATGGTAACCTAAGTAAGACTTCTCAGCCATCTGAGGGTCCCTCAGCATGACCAAGGAGGTCAGGGCCTTTGTGAGAAGAGGAACCATTACTTTTGAGCTAGCAACCAAACTGTGTTATTCTAACAGGAAGCAGAGCTCAAGCAGGTGTAAAAACTCCAGTACCAGTACCAGTCTCAGATTCTCCTTACCCATTCCCAAGGCTTTCTTAATGTGACCACTCCTCTACAAGAAGCAAAAGCTAATGCTACCAACTTGTGCCAGCAGGAGGCGGGCAGGAGAGTAGAAAAAAGAAGACCCGGGTAATGAAAGAACTAGCTGAGGCTGCCTGGAGATTGGCAGACCGCATGCTCCTCACAGCTTTAGTGGTCTTCAACCGTGGAGCACAGATCCAGGAATGACCAGGGTGAGTCTCGAAAGTCAATCAGGGGATATCTTCCCCCTCCCCCAAATCCAAAATCCCTGATCAGCTCCCCCAAGAAGGACAGAACCCAGAACCCACTGAGACTGAGGTGGGAGGTAAAAGGGAGTCTCTGTGACAGCAATTTGCCTCTCTCTTTGTGTACTTCTGTCTCCATCTCTTCCCCAGCTTCTCACATCCTGGGGCATTATTTCAGAGGCCTCTACCTTGATCTGTCTCCAAGTCTCTAATAAGATCAAAGCTCTTAACACCTGTTTTGCTTGCCGACTCCTAGGCTAGAGAAGAGGGGGCAGGGTCCATCCTGAGGCAAGGGGAGGGCCTTGACTTCCCCTCTTCCCAAGGCAGTTGGGAGGTTGGGAAGTTGGACCAAAGGAGGAACCAAATCTAAGGTTGGGTTGACAAAAACGCCCCCTGGTGGGAAGGTTGCTGTTCTCTTTCTGTCGTTGATTTTATTATTACTGCTCTTCAGGTTATAAATTGAATTAATTTATAATAATAATAGGATAAATATATTACAGTGTCCATAAAGGCCTTTCCTAACCTCCCTATCTAAAGAAAATTCCCTGTTATTCTTTATCACAAGATCCTGTTCATTTTCTTCAGGTGTTTATCAAACACTAATTATTTGAACACTCATTTTCTTGTTTATCTATTTCCCACTAGGAAAAGCTCTAGATTTGAATGAGGGAAAGAATGAATTAAATCTACTGGTGGAAAAAAAATTTCCTAGTTATATATCTATACCTGGAAGTATCATGTCCAAACCTTTATTAACAATAATATCCTTGGGGCGCCTGGGTGGCTCAGTGGGTTAAAGCCTCTGCCTTTGGCTCGGGTCATGGTCTCAGAGTCCTGGGATGGAGCCCTGCATCAGGCTGTCTGCCCAGCAGGGAGCCAGCTTCCCTTCCTCTCTCTGCCTGCCTCTCTGCCTACTTGTGATCTGTCTGTCAAATAAATAAATAAAATCTTTTAAAAAAATAATATCCTTGGGATGCCTGGGTGGCTCAGTTGGTTAAGCCGCTGCCTTCGGCTCGGGTCATGATTCCAGCGTCTAGGATCGAGTCCCACCCACATCGGGCTCCTTGCTCAGCAGGAGCCTGCTTCTCCATCTGCCTCTGCCTGCCACTCTGTCTGCCTGTGCTCACTCTGACAAATAAATAAATAAAATCTTTTAAAAATATATTTTAAAAAATAATAATAATAAAATAAAAAATAATAATATCCTTAATCAATAATCATAATGGCCCCTACTTCTACATCCCTACCCATGGCCTCTTCCCCTACGACTCTATACCAGGCATGAAAGTCATTTAGCAATTCTTTTGCTCTGTGTTAAGCGCCATGGAGAGAATATAAAAATATACAGGGCACAGTCTCCCCACTCCAGAGGTGGAGAGTTGAATGGTGGAGAAAGGGAAGACACGAGATAGTCACAACTGAAAACAGTGTGCAGAAAGACAGCTATGAGAAGACTGACAAAAGGAGTAGAGGAGGTCAAAGGAAATAAATTGCTTCTGGTACGTATTACCCAGGAAGGCTTGGGCAGGAGGTAACTTCTAAACTGGAGCACGATGACTGTAGGATTTCACTAGTCAGTGACTGGGAGGAAGGAATTCCAAGGAAAAGACATGGCAACTGGGAAGGACTTTTTACTTCGGGCATTATTTGATATTGAATTTTGTTCATCATTAGAAAGTGAACTGCAAAAACCAGTGAAACTGAAGATTAAAATGCAGAAGCTGGAGGCTTTGACTAGGGAAGACAGGAGCCAGGACCTGGACCCTGGCTCAGGATCCATTTCTCACTTCTCTTGCGTCTGTCTTATTTAAGAGGTATGCGGTTCAAGTGGGACAGGGTACCCATGATGCCTCCATCTATATGTCTCTCATCACCTCTCTCCCCCCACTGAGTTCTTTATTAACAACAAAATGATTTCTTAATCTCATTACTGAGAAAAACACAAAGCACAGAAAAGCATATGTTACACAAATTAAGTGAGGTAATTTGCATACCTGGAGAAAGGGAGAAACCTCTCCTCCTTCTATCCTAGTCAATTTTTCTCAATCTTCGGACACTATATGTCAATAAATATCTATATTTCCTCCTTCTCTGGACAAGAGATGCTGTTAAATGTCAAATGTAAAGTAAAGTTTGTCATAAAAATCCCTCATAAAAAAAAATCTCCCAACTACCAGCCTTGGCAAATGGAGGAGGAGAGTTCCTGGGCTGTGTTTGCCTTCAAACCATGTGCAGGTTGTCCTGCCTCCTGCTTCCAGGAGCTTTGCTTCAGGTTTTCTTTTTTTTTTTTTTTTTTTTTTTTTAATTGCTTCAGGTTTTCTAAAGAAGTAAACAGACGCATTCAACTCCTCTTGCCATCCCTGCTTCTGTCAAAGCTCATTGCTTTCTATGAAATTAGTTTCACAAATGATTCGTTTCTCATAATCACAACCCTAGATTTCTTAATTAGTAAAATTTTTTTAAAGGATTTTATTTACTTATTTGACAGACAGAGATCACAAGTAGATAGAGAGGCAGGCAGAGAAAGAGGGGGAAGCAGGCTCCCCACCAAGTAGAGAGCCCGATGTGGGGCTTGATCCCAGGACCCTAAGATCATGACCTGAGCCGAAGGCAGAGGCTTAACCCACTGAGCCACACAGGTGCCCCCTTAATTAGTATAATTTTTAATTCTCCTCTTTCCGGGATGGCTCAAATGGAGAGTTCCACTTGAAAGCAAAGAAGTAAATAAAATGACTTCTCTTAGTACCTTCCATCAGGGGGTTCTAGGAGAGGGGAGGTGGTTACGTGAATGGTGTACATACAAGGGCAGCTGTGTATTAGACTAGAAAGTAAAAGACAGGAGGGGATTGCCTTGCGGCTGCTGTTTCTCTTTCTCTGCAAACCTCCTCTGATTATAGCAGATTTATAGGGGCCCCAAAGCAGCCCAGCATCTTAGCCATAAACTTCCCAGAAAGAAAACTCATTGAGGTTCCCTTGAGAGGCGATGAAAAATAAATATCAGGGTTTGGTACAAACACATCAACCAGGGCCAGGGGTGGAAGGCAGCCAGTTCCTTATAGCTGGTTTAACTCCTTCAGGATTTGTGTACACACACACACACACACACACACACACACAGAGCACACATGCACATCACACCCAAATATGCTCATGTTTATAGACCTACCGAGATAAATGTACCCCACTCCTCCGTGCATATTTCCACTCAAATTCAAACACTTATGTCCATATAGTATGCACACACACACATGACTTTCAATGAGTTGCTTTATGACCATAATATACCCAGCCTCTCCCCCTTCCCAAGGCTCCTGACTACAGGGTGGGGCACAGTGAAGGTGAATGAGAGAATGTCTGAGTATAAGCTTGCATGTGTCACTAAGTGTGTCTCTGACTCCATTCCATAAAACAAATAGAAATTGTTTTTTCATTATTCATTATTTGGAATTATCCACTGTCTTTCAGTTACTTCTATGCCATCAAGTTTCAGTGGTCATCTATCCCTTACTAAGCCATTATTCCTTGCAGACTGTAGCTCAGGGTTGAGCAGCATGAGTTTTGCTCAAATTTGGTGCAAATCCTAGCTTCACTACTCACTTTGCACAGATCACTTCACCTCTCTGAGCCTTAGATTTGACATTTGTAAAATGAGGATAACAATACTCACCTCATAGAACTTCTGTATTAAATAGGTGATGGGGGCACCTGGGTGGCTCAGTAGGTTAAAGCCTCTGCCTTCGGCTCAGGTCATGATCTCAGAGTCCTGGAATCGAGACCTAAATTGGGCTCTCTGCTCAGAGGGGAGCCTGCTTCCCCCTCTCTCTCTGCCTGCCTCTCTGCCTATTTGTGATCTCTGTCAAATAAATAAATAAAATCCTTTTTTAAAATAAACTAAAAAATAAATAGGTGATGATGGAAAGTGCTTAAAACACAGTATAGGGGATAGGTGAAGGAACTATTGTTATCATGATCATTTGAGGGGCATTGGAGATATAGAGAAGTAATTCATAAAAGAAATGTTATTTTCTCTTAGGAGTTTTTACAATCTCATCAATAAGGCAAGAGAAATACTGGAGTGGAAGGACAAGGCAACCTAAAACTCTTCTTTGAACCTGAAAATGCAACATATTCTCCTAAACCCAAACCCTGTTTTAAAATTTTTAACAAATTTTATTGCTTTAATAAGATTGTTTCTTCTTTCTCACCACCTGACTCTCATTCTTTCTCACTCCAGGCTCTCATTTAAGGAGTTGACTGGAGAATTCTTGGGAGAAAAAAGAATTTGAGTGTTCATTTTGTGCATTTCCCTGATTCTGGGCAGGAGCCCATCTGAGGCATTCCAAACCCAAGTGAGACAGCCATGTGAATGACCAGAGAGACGGCACCTTCCCAACTCCTCCAGTCACCCTCTAATCTCAGAAAATTCTCTCCAATGTTCAATCTCAAGATGTTTTCCCTCAATATTGGCCTCTTCTTATCACTCATTATAATTGTGGGTGAGGTATACAAACCCTCAAAAGCTGAAGAAAAGGGGTGCCTGGGTGGCTCAGTGGGTTAAAGCCTCTGCCTTCGGCTCAGGTCATGATCCCCGGGTCCGGGGATGGAGCCCTGCATCAAGCTCTCTGCTCAGCAGAGAGCCTACTTCCTCCTCTCTCTCTGTCTGCTTCTCGGCCTACTTGTGATCTCCATCTGCCAAATAAATAAATAAAATCTCTGGAAAAAAAAAAAGTTGAAGAAAATTCTCAATGCCCACCTGGTAAAATTGTTGCATTGCCTATTACCCCAAGTCTCCAGAATTATAGGTCTCATGTATTTTGTTATTAACCCATTAGAAATCATCAAAAGATCCCTTACAAAGCATTGATTTGGTCGCTACTGGGGTATAACCCCTTACCCAGTCATCTGGTCTCTCCTTAAAGCTTTTGAAAGATGAAAATATCTTTGAAAGTAAAAATATCATGAAAATATCCTAATTCCCATGACAATTAAGAACTCCTATTTCAATCCCTCCAACCCCCATAGGCTCCTCAATTAGCATCACCAAATTATCACTCATTTGATTAAGGGACAGTACAACCCTGAGGCGGGGCATGACTAACATGACCTCCCCAGTCCCTTTCAGTCCATCACATGAAGTAGGGGAAATAAAATTGGCAGCACTCCCAACCCACGCAGAGCTCGCCCCAGGGGAGCCCCTGAGGACCAGGCAGACTCCAGCGTGGGCACAGCAGGCATTTTCCCAAAGTGGGCAGAGCGCCAAACCCTGGCATAGTGACTGGTGTGGGAGGCCTAGAGACAGGAGGGGAGCCAGGGCCCACATTTCTCCCTCTTCCCCAAATTAAATTTCCCCAGTGTAGATCCCTCCTTGAAAGAGCATACAAATCACTTGGGAGCTTATTAAAAATGCAGATTCTGATTCAGTACGTCTGGATTGGGGCCTACGATTCTGCATTTTTAACAAACTCTCAGTAATACTCATACTGGTGGTCCACAGACCATACTGTGAAAAGCAAAGCTCTAGATGACTGTAGTAGTTTCTACAACTGTCTCCCAAGAAGTCTGTCTATCCATATCCTTCTCTCTGTCTATCCACCAGATGGCAAAGAGAATCGTATCTCATTCCTTCCTAATTCAGAAATCTCCCTCCATGGCACAATATACAATACAAACTTGGCTCATAAGTTCCCTTCAAATGTGAAAAAACACATCCCTCACAACAGTCTCATCCTTTCATGACTCTTTAACGTCCATGCAGCCTAGAATTACTGTCCCATTTCTTTTGTAACTCACCTATCCCTCTCTTATTTCCCAAATTGCTCCATAGGCATCTTCCTCCAGGAAGTGTCTCTTGACCAATACTTCTCTCTCAGTTTTTTTTTTTTAAGATTTTATTTATTTATTTGACAGAGAGAAAGATCACAAGTAGGCAGAGAGGCAGGCAGAGAGAGTGGGAAGCAGGCTCCCTGCTGAGCAGAGAGCCTGATGCGGGGCTCGATCCCAGGACCCTGAGAGATCATGACCTGAGCCGAAGGCAGAGGCTTGACCCACTGAGCCACCCAGGCCCCCTCTCTCTCAGTTTCTACTCAGACCTTCCCTTCCAAAGGAATGAGGCCTCCATCCCTATCCAGTTCCTAATCCTTCTTATTTCAGTCCATTTTTCCCCCATTTGGAGTGTAAAATCTCTCTCTCCAAAGAATCTTAGATACTCTCACAAGGTTTTTGCACTGGTCTCTCAAAACAGCATCTAAAGGAATTGGTAAATATACAGGCAATCCTAGCAGGCTCCCCTGGAGTCACCTGCTCCCTATTGGGAATATGAGAAATTCTGCAAATAAGAAGTAGCTTCCTATCTCTCCCTCCCAGGGCAGGCCCCATACATAAATACAATAGAAAAACACTGGCCTGTCTATGCCACAGCACATAACTCTGCTTCAAGAAAGATGCCTGTTGTGCCCACGCTGGAGCCAGTCTAGACTTCAAGGATTCAGTGGAGTCAGGTAGAATGGGTTGGGCCTTCTATCAATTTTGCTACTTCCTCCCCCTCCCCCAAATCCCATGGGAATTGTTGGAAAGGGACCAGAGGAGGTCCTTTCAGGCATTCTCCTGCCCCAGGGCTGTATTTTCCCTGCTGCTCTTTGAATGAACAGCACTGTTCTTCCTGCTGGGTCTAGAAGAAGGAGAGTTCCTCCCCCTTGCCCTGAGCAAGATTCCACTGTGATGGAACAGACAGGACAGGACAATCACCAGAACTCAGGCATAGCCAAACAAGGGCAAAATTAGAAGTGCCTGGTACAGTTCTAGATGCTGGGCATAGATCTAGATACAATTCTTGGTATAGTTCTGGTTGGACAGAAATGTCATTTGGCAAGGAGACTTTCCTAGAAGATAGTTTGAAAGGAATAGCACAGTACTAGCCTGAAAGGAAGGAGAATTTTCTGTACCAAAGGCATGTGTAAGGTTCAATTCAATTTAATATGAATTTATTGAATGCTCTTTTTGTGCCTGGCACCGCAGGTATATGTTCTGGAGGCGTGAACAAGATACACTCCTTAACCTATGATCTACAATCTAGGGAACAAAATAAATAAAGATAACTGTAGTGTTTTATTTTTTTCATTTTGGCTTTAGTGAGGGAGCATAATTGACATATAAAATTATAAGATATTTAGAATTATAAGATATTTAAAATCATAAGATATTATAAGATATTTAAAATTATAAGATGTTAAAATAGACATATAAAATTATAAAATAAAGGTACGTTGTGGTGATTTCATATATACACACACTGTGAAATGATTCACTATGATTTCCCCACTGTGAAAGGATTAACAATGGTATTTTAACCTGATTGTTCCATTAAATGAGGGTGAGTGTCAAAGGGTTATCTTTACATGAGGACAGGCTTTCAGATGGAGCTTCAGTTTTCAAAGTGTGGTCCCTGGACCAGCAGCATCAGCATCAGCTGGGAACTTGTTAGAAGTTCCTGGACCCCACCTAGACCAACTGAATTCCAAACGCTGAAGCGGGGACCAGCAAGCTGTTTTCACAAGCCCTCCAGGTGAGGTGACACCCCATGAAGTTTGAGCACCAGTGAGCAGTACTATTCCTGGCTGCTCTCAAGCCCCACTCTCCCACTGTGACTTTGATCAGTGAACTGGAGAGACAGCTCTGAGCATGCCCAGTTCAGCCTCTTCCAGTTTTTTGTTGGTTTCTGTTTTTTATCCAAAACCAACCTGCCCACAGGACACATGCATTCAACCTGCTCACACGTGAAAAAATCTAATAAAAGCAGGCTCTCTCCTGTGGTAAGAGGAAGGGGCTGCTCTCCTTGTGATGAGGAGTATGTCTTTCTAATTTAGTGACACAGTATTCGCCAGCCAACTGGGCTGCAGCTCTAAAGCGGATGGTTTAACCATATGTCTGTATGTCTTGATTATCAGTTGGTTCCAAACATAGGAGGGAAATGCGATGTCATTTATTGTATCGCTACAGCTCCAACAATGGGTTACAGAGAAAAGTGGGCAGAATACAGATTCAGATTTCATGCAGTAGGGAGACCCAGTTAAGAGAATAACAGGACAAAAAAAAAAAAAGAAATTCTTATTTTTTTTTAACTAAACAACTTGAGAAATAATCTGTTCTGACCGCTCGTGTTACAGATAAATAAGCAGAGCGCTAAAGGAACTGAGTGGCTTGCTCAAAGTCACATTACTAGTTAGTGGTAGAAACAAGACTTACACCCGGGACACCTGGCTCTCAGCTCTGCACTTTCTAAGCAGCTGGACTAAAGCAGACAGTGGTAGAGAAAGTTTCCAAGTCCAGGAATACAGATATCACCAAGTAGGAGAACCAACCCCAGGGATTTTCAGCATGGGTGGTGGGTTCAAAGCCAAAGTGCTTTGTGCTCCTGGGGAAACTCTGGCTCCAATCCAACTATGCATGTTCTGTTGCCCCCTCACACTGCTGAGCCTCAGTGAGCTCTGAACCCTGCCTAGTTTTCCTATCCTTTTCCTAGTGTTGTTCTCTCTGCCTACAATCTCTCTTTGCCACTCAAATATCATTCCTCTACAAAGTTTTTTCTGGTTTCACCACCCAACCCTCACCACTGTGCCAGCCACAAATGATCATCCTCCGATCTGAATTTCCTAGACACTTTCTTTGGATATTTCTTATGACACTTTTGACCTTGCGTGGCAGCTATGCTTTACCCACTGTAGTGGAATATAAGCTCCTAGGGCTGCCTGACTGGCTATGTTGGTAGAGCATGTGACTTTTGATCTTGTGAGTTCAAGCTCCACATTGGGTATAAAGATTACTTAAAAATAAAACTTCTATTAAAAAAAAATAGGGGGTGCCTGGGTGGCTCAGTGGGTTAAGGCCTCTGCCTTTGGCTCAGGTCATGATCTCAGGGTCCTGGGATGAGCCCCACTTCCGGCTTTCTGCTCAGCGGGAAGCCTGCTTCCCCCTCTCTCTCTGCCTACTTGTGATCTCTGTCTGTCAAATAAATAAATAAAAATTTTTTAAAAACTAATATAAACTCCTTTAAAAAATAAATAAAAACAAACTATAAGTTCCTTAAGGGCAGGGACTATATTCCAGCTTTTTTTTTGTCTGTTTCTAGTACATTTTTTAATGAAGTATAATTAACATACAGTGTTATCATATTTGTTTCAGGTGTACAACATAATGATTCAACAATTCTACAGTACTCAGTGTTCATCAAGATCAGTGCACTCGGGTGCCTGGGTGGCTCAATGGGTTAAAGCCTCTGCCTTCGGCTCAGGTCATGATCCCAGGGTCCTGGGATCGAGCCCCGCATCGGGCTGTCTGCTCCGCGGAGAGCCTGCTTCCTCCTCTCTCTCTCTCTGGTGCCTCTCTGCCTACTTGTGATCTCTCTCTGTCAAATAAATAAATAAAATCTTAAAAAAAAAAAAAAAAGATCAGTGCACTCTTAATTCCCTTTATCTATTTCACCCTTCCTCCCACCCACCTTACCTTTAGTAACCACCAGTTTGTTCCTTCTGTTCAAGAGTCTAGGAAGAGTTTTTTTTTTTTTCTCTTATTTTATTTTATTTTTTCTATTTCATTTGTTCTATTTCTCAAATTCCACACATGAGTAGAAATCATATGGTATTTGTCTTTCTCTGATTGACTTATGTCACTTAGCATTATACCCTATAAGTCCACCCATGTTGTTACAAGTGGCAAGTTTTCATTCTTTTTTAAGGCTGAGTCATATTTCACTTTGTATATGTACCACATCTTCTTCATCCATTCGTCTATTGATGGACACTTGGGTTGCTTCCATACCCCGGCTATTGCCAATAATGCTGCAATAAACATAGGGTTGCATACATCCTTTCAAGTTAGTGAAAATGAAAACCTTTTACATGGCAAAGGAAACCATGAACAGAACGAAAAGGCAACCCACTGAATGGGAGAATGATATATCCAATAAGGGGTTAATGTCCAATGTCCAAATACATGAAGAATTTATACAACTCAACACCAAAAAACACACAATCCAATTTAAAAATGGGCAGAGGACCTGAAAAGACATTTCTCCAAAGAAGAGATACAGATAGCAAATAGAAACATGAAAGATATTCAGCATCATTCATCATCAGGGAAATACAATTTAAAACTAAAACGACTTAGCACTTTATACCTGTCAGAATGGCTAAAATCAAAAAGACAAGAAATAACAAGTATTGGTGAGGATGAGAAGAAAAAGGAACCATCATACAATGTTGGTGGCTGTGGGTACAACAACTATAGAGCTAGTATGGAGGTTCCTCAAAAAATTAAAAATAGAATTACCATAGATCCAGTAATTCCACTAGTGGGCATTTACCCAAACAAAACAAAAACAAAAACACTCTTTCTAGTTTCTTTTAATAATAATTTTTGAGGGGCACCTGTGTGGCTCAGTCGTTAAGCATCTGCCTTCAGCTCAATTCATAAACCCAGGGTCCTGGGATCGAGCCTCACATCAGGCTCCCTGCTCAGCAGGAAGACTGCTTCTCCCTCTTCCACTCCCCCTGCTTGTGTTCCTTCTCTCGCTGTGCCTCTCTCTGTCAAAAATAAATAAATAAAATCTTTTTTTAAAAAATAATAATTTTTTAAAGCCAGTAAGCAGACACAATTGAAAAGTAGACAAGTTAAATATATATATATATATATATATATATATATATATATATATATATATGAGACAGAGCAAAGACACAACCTTCACTCCACAATAAGCACAGAGCTCTATTAGTGTTTCCCCATCAACATCCCATGGGAGGCCTAGCTTTCTGTGTGCTTAGGAGTACTCTCCACCATTGTGCAGGGAGACCAGACAGCATTCAGGTGCGATGTTAAATCGAACTTGTACTGGCACCATTGAGTTCAAGGTTGTCCGTTTGCACCCTGACTGAAGTGGGTTTAATCCTGCATGCGTGCTGGATCCCATAGCCAAAGTAGATAGCCAACCCAATCAGCATCCAGACACCAAATCGGACGCAGGTGCCAGCTGCCATCTGCATCATAAGGTAAACATTCATAAAGATGCTCAGAAGTGGGAGGAGAGGCAGAGCAGGGACCTTAAAGTAAAGGGGAGTGGAGCTCTGTGGCTGTCTCCAGATGACCCCAGTGATCCCAGTGATGAGCACCAGGAGCAGCAAACCACTATAATCAGTACTGCATCTCCAGAAAGCAGCAGAACTGGCCACTGAGCCAGCGCCAGGCCAAGAAGAGTCAGCAGCAGGGCAAGGAGTGAGGAACAAATGTAGACAACCAGGCCAGAGAGTGTGGTGGGGGTGAGGCTGCCTGGATAAAAGAGTCCCCACATGGTCAGCTTCTCCAGCACAGGTCCGCTGTTGTGCTGCGCCCCTGCTGCATCATCTTCATCCTTCATTTCAGGCTGATACCCGACGATGAGAACACAAATAGTCACCGGGGAGTATGTAAGCAGGGTCCCAATCGACATGAGGTCCACCAGATCGGTGAGTCCAAAGAGGAATGTCACAAAAGCTGTGACAATGCCCGAGGCCACAGTGGCTATGATGGGGAGGTCTGTCCTGGTGTACATCCTGGCAAGGACACCGAACAGGAGGCCATCATCTTCCATCACATAGATCATCCAACGAATGAGGAACATAGAATCCAAGATGCCGGTAGAAAAAGCAGAGAGGGCTCCAACAGCCACAACATAGCGGGCAGGGGCCCAGCCAATATGGAGAAATGCCTCAGGCAAGGGGCTCCCAGGTTGAAGCTGGTAGTAAGGCACCATGAGTGTAAGTGCCGCAGAGACAGCAAAATATACCAAAAAGCAGATGAACACTGAAATCACAATGCCCATGGGGACAGAATGCTTTAGATTCTGGGCTTCTTCGGCAGCAGGAATAATGCTGTCAAAACCAGTAAATGCATAGAAACAGGTAGCTGATCCACAGAGAATTCCCTCAAAGCCAAAAGGCACAAACCCTCCAGAGCCCAGAGGGCCCAAGCTAGAAGTGTCATTGAGTCTAGACATAGTCATTATGTAGTCCTCTTCTGTGAGCTTCCAGTTGTGCAGGTTCCCCTTAATGAACCCAGAGATGATGACAAAACCAAGAACCAAAAGGTTCACCACTGTGAACACCATAGTAACCAGGAAAAACTCACTAGCCCTCAGAGCCAGCAATCCAGTGCACAACACCACCAGGCCCACAGCAAAGAAGTCTGGATATTCCGTAAAGGACATAGGGAACGTACAGTGAGATCCTCTCACTCAAGGTCCAAGAGATCTGGTTCCCAATCAGGCCATCAAAAACTAAACTCCAGGCCCAGGCCATACTGGCTATACCAATAACATAAGACAGGATAAGGTTCCAGCCAGTGATGAAAGCCCAGAGTTCACCCACAGTGACATAGCTGTAGAGATACGCAGAAGCAGACTGGGGAACCCGGGCACTAAACTCTGCATAGCACAGAGCAATCAGCACAAAAGACAGGGCAACCACCAAAAAGCAGATCACAATGGATGGCCCTGCTATTTCACTGGCCACCTCGTCAGCCAGGACATACACACCTGCACCCATTGTGTTGCCCACACCCAGGGCCAATATATCCAGAGTGCTCAGGCTTCTGGCAGGAGAAATCTTAGCCACGTATTGCGCCAGTGTATGTCTACGTACCAGCTTTTTACCAAACCTGCAAAGTGCCTTGCACAACATCCTAGATGAAACTGAAGAGGAGTCTAGGATCAGAGCACTGTAGCAAGTCCAGGGAGCCCAGAGTCTCCGACTGGGTTCAGTGAGGCTGAGTTAAGCCAAGCTGGGTTGGGGTTGCCAAGTTCGGGTGCTCAGGCTTCAGAGCTGCTGCTTCATGTTTCATCTTACGTGTGCTCTCCCTCCAGGATGCCTAAGACACAGTAAACAATAAATATTTACTGAACCCATATTCAACAACAACCAAAGCTCAGGAGTCACATGTCACCTGTTACAGCCTAAATATCACAGAAAAGGATACCAAAGGACATTACAGAAAAAATCAGCTCTGCTTTCCCCCCCAGAAAAAGTGCCAAATACCTCCCAACATTCTGCTTTTTTACGCACCACATGACATAATCCCATTTGGGTTCGTCTAACTCATGTAGCTTCATGTACTAATTAAGCTGTAAGACACAACAGGGCATGAATTTATTGTGCAATAATTCACACGCGGGATGTTTGCGCAGTGCTTGGGCGTGAGTTATGACACATTAATTCACGGCCTAGAGGGCCTCGTTGCAATTACAGACCCATTTTTTAAATATCATCTGAGTTTAAAATACAAATATTGGTCCCCCAGTCTTAAAACCCTTAGCCCCTAAATCAGCTAGCCAAGGTCAGATGGCATTTTGGCCCCCTTCCTCCTCATTTTGCATTATCCATTTAGCTGTGCTGATGGCCAAGGAAGTACAGTCCAACCCTTCACCTTACCCACATAGGCCCACAGGGCACTGTGAGATGAGAGAAAGAGGGAGGAAGGGGCAGGGCCTTCCTAACTACCTGCCAGAATGGGAGGAACAGGCTCTTGGGTACAGAAGCACAGGAAAAATGGGTGCAGCCGTCAACCCAGGGTCCATGACTAAGAAGGGAGAAGAGCCAGAAAGGCCATTTTATGAATTCAGACATTCAGTAAACTTCACCCAAAGCAACCAGGCAAAATTCACTACAATTTTTATGTCCACAGTTATGAGAGTGTGATGGGCAGGGAGAAAAGAAATGTCACCTAGCTCAGTCGCTCACAACCACAACAATTCCTTCTGTCTCCTCCCTCTCTAGGTTCCAGGAGAAAAGGAGAGCTCACTTCTGTAGACAATGCTCCTCGCTGGCCACACCATGCTCTATAAACACCCTATACCATCTGTGATGTCAGCTGCCAGCCACCTGGAGAATCTGCCCTGCTCTGTGAGCTTGTATTAAAACACTCACTTATAATTCCCTATTAATTTTTCACGAGGAGTTATTTTTAACTCCCTCAAACCATTGTCTGAATATGCCAAATATATTTTCTTAATGAACGAACCCGGCGTGTGGTTCCTCCTTCCCCTACTCCCCTGCTGCTATTCAAATGGTCCCCTCCTCATAGGGAGCAAGGCTTTGGATGAGCAATTCACAGCAATGCCCCGGAAATGAGTAGTGCAGAAGAGATAGAACAAAGTCATGCAACCCCCACTCTCCTCCCTACTCAGGCTTCAGTTTTGAGAGAATTTTAGGAAATGCTGTCAGGGGCTTTTAAAGACAGAAAGATCAAGTCAAAACCGAAAAATCTTCCCTACAGATTTTCAAAAGGAACCCTTAGGTTATTGGGTCAGACCTTCCACCTACAAATCCATCAAGACTCCTTATTTGCCACCCACCAGTTCCAGTGCTCTGATTTACTAACAAGCACACGAGATAGATAAGGAGGGTCAATTCTTAACTCATGGGATCTCTCTATACTATAAATGTGATTGAGGTGTCTCCCACTCACCCCAGGCTTCAAACCCTTCAGTGGTTTCCCCATTGCCCTGCTTTTATAATCCTCTCTTCCTTCAAAACCTGACCTCTGCTTACTCCTCTAATCTCATCCCCTACCCAGTTCCTGCTCCAGCTACTCTCACTCTGTTCCCTTGCCTCTAATGCCCTCTTAAGCCCACTTTGCTTAGCTAAGCCCTCCTTATCTTTGAATTCTCAGCTCAGAAACTGTCTCCCCAGGAAGGTTCCCTGATCCTTACGCTGATTTTCCTATGTGTTCTCAAAGCAGCTGGGCTACCCCCATCGATCCTAAGGTATCAAAATTCCAGGGGTACTTGGGTGGCTCAGCCAGTTAAGTGTCCAACTCTTGATTGTGGCTCAACCTTGATCTCAGCAGGGAGTCTGCTTGATATTCTCTCCCTCTCCCCCTCCCCCTGCTTGCTCTCTCTCTTTCTCTCTCTCATATAAATACATAAAATCTTTTTTTTAAAACCCAGTTCAGCTGCCTGTCTCCTCCTGTGAATTAGGTGCTCAATAAATATTTGTTGAGCAAATGTACAAATTGAGGAGAGAAACCTGAAAGAGCACATAATCCAGAATTCCCATCTACTTGACCTTGAGATACATACCTTGTAA
This sequence comes from Mustela lutreola, assembly GCF_030435805.1. Classification (NCBI taxonomy): domain Eukaryota; kingdom Metazoa; phylum Chordata; class Mammalia; order Carnivora; family Mustelidae; genus Mustela; species Mustela lutreola. The sequence goes on from NC_081297.1 coordinate 61,646,247, forward strand.
CCAAGCACCTTTATAAACCTGACTCAGGTAAATATATAAATGGTGTTAACTTCCTTGTAGAAGGCAATCAAAATGGAAAGTGTGGAGGGAAAACAAACTGTGATAAAACCTTGACCACAGATCATTCATGGCAGGTATAAGCCACACATAGGTGATAAAGAATTGCTTGTCTTTGAGGATGCTTGTTTTAAAAAATATCAGGTGACCTTGGGTTATAGGCAACCAGCCACCCACACCCAGATAGAGAATCCCCACTTTTTCGAAGGCATCATATCCAGGACCTATCATCTAGGCAGGATGCCCTAAGGCAAAGGTTATCTTTCACCTTGAGGGACAGAAGGAGGCCTAATGAAGACACCTGGGGAACATTTTCAAACTTCAGATCCTTTCTCTCAGGAGATTCTTGTCCACCTACCCCCTCACTTCCCAGGACTGGTCTAAGCCACCCCAACTGACAAGACATTGTCCTACCTTTCAAAGGCAAGATGTTCTAAAAGCTTCCTTCACAAGAAGGCATCCCAGTTTAGCAATTAGGGGTAAAGGCTATGCAGGTAGACTGTTCAGCTTCAAATCACAACTCAATCTGTGGAAAAATTAGTTCCCCTCTCAGTGCTTTGATTTCCACAAATGGAAGTAAAAGTAAATAGTTCATAGGATTGTTGTGAGGAGTAAATGAAATGATACTTGGGAAGTACTCAGCTCAGTGCCTGGTAACCATATGCACGTAATATAATCTACCTAACATTTAATGTTAACATCTGATCCAAAGTCCCCAAACTTTGAAAAGCAATTAATCTTTATAAATAATCTTTATAAATGTCCAGCCTCAAAATCATGCACTGAAAATCAAACTTGTTAGCTAGCCATCAAGAGAAAAGAAAACTGTTTTTTTCATATAATTCACTTTGAAATTCTAAGGACTCTAATTAGACATCCTCATACATGTTGGTGCTAAACACTCTGCGGTCCTAGGCTGACTGAGTTAGACCAAGCATTGAAAAATGCAAGGCTTGGGGCACCTCTGACTCTTGGTCTGGGGGTTGTGAGTTCAAGCCCCACTTTGGGTGGGGATCCCACTGAAAAATTAAAACAGAGGTCAAAAAAGAAAAGAAAAATACAAAGCTCAAATACAATAATAAGGGGCGCCTGGGTGGCTCAGTGGTTTAGGCCTCTGCCTTCAGCTCAGGTCATGATCTCGGGGTCCTGGGATCAAGCCCCACATCGGGCTCTCTGCTCAGCAGGGAGCCTGCTTCCTCTTCTCTCTCTCTCTCTCTGCCTTGGTCACTTGTGATCTCTCTCTGTCTATCAAATAAATAAATAAATAAAAATCTTTTAAAAATACAATAATAATTATATACAATAATATATATAGTATATATATAATATATAATACAATACAATAATTATAATACTATCTTTGTCCACAGATGCCTCATCTTATTTCTAGAAGAAGCAGTGCTGGATACAAAGTGGTAAGAGCGAAGAACATTATGTCAAAAATTTCAGATTTGAGTCCTGGCTCTTTCACATGACTATATAAACTCTGGTAATTTGCTCAATCTCTCTAAACCTCAGTTTCCCTGTCCTTAAGGAATTTTACTTTACTTCTCTGGATCAGTATGGGAATTCAATGAGAAGAGACAAACTATCACACACTGTTACTGGGAGCATCACTGATGCCACCATCTCGAAGCACAGTCTTAGTGGAATTAACAATGCACACACCTTCCCACCCCACAACCCCTCTCCTGTGGGGTTATACAACTGTGGTCACCAGAGGTTGGAAGCTATGCCAGCATCTGTTACTAGAGGAATTTATAAATAAAATGTGCTATACATACACGAGGAAGTAACTCACAGCAGTCGGAAATAATAAAGTAGATTTACAGAGAGCAACATGGGTAGATTTCAGAAACAACGTTACCTAGGAAAAGCAAAAGTATGTGTATGGCACAATGCCATTTATATGCATGTTAAGAACAGCCCCCAAATGCTATGTGTTTGTCAAGGATACACCTACATCTGCTAAAATGTCATGTCATTCCTCTGCTTAAAGCCTTCTGCAGGTGTCGCTTTTCTACTCAGAGTAGAAGCCAAAGTCTGCATTTACAATGGCCTACAAAGTCCTACAGTATTTGCACTGACCAAGCTACATCTCAGTTTCCTGCTTCTCCTTCTTCCCTCCCCTTCATTACTCTCCAGCTATTGGCCTTCTCAGCATTCTGGGCTCCAACATATCAGGCAAGATCTTACCTTAGGGCCTCTGTCCTTGTCGTCCCCTATAAATGGACCACTTCCACCCCAGAGAGCCACGTGGTTGCTCCCTTCACTGCATTTGGTGAAACACCACCTTTGTTGCAAGCTTTCCTTGATCACCCCATATAAAACTGCAGTCTGATCCTGACCACCCACCACAGACAGTTATCACTATTTAAGGTACTGTTTTACTTACTTATTGTTATGATTTGTCTCACTCCAATAGAATTTAAGTTCCACGAAAGCAGAACTTTTTTATTATTTTGCTCCTGCTTGTATTCCTCGTACCTACAACTTCGCCTGACACAGTCGGCACTGTGTATTTGGTGAATGGATGAGTGTATCTAAATATACATTGGGGGGTGCCTGGGCAGCATCATCGGTTAAATGTCTGACTCTTGGTTTTGGCTCAGGTCATGATCTCAGGGTTCTGGGATCGAGACCCACATCAGGCTCCACGCCTATAGCAGAGTCTGCTTGAGACTCTCCCTCTGCACTTCCCCCCTGGGTTCTTTCTCTCTCTCTCTAGAATAAATAAAATCTTTTTAAAAATAAAAATAAATAGGGGCGCCTGGGTGGCTCAGTGGGTTGAGCCTCTGCCTTCAGCTCAGGTCATGATCTCAGGGTCCTGGAATCCAGCCCCGCATTGAGCTCTCTGCTCGGCAGGGAGCCTGCTTCCCCCTCTTTCTCTGCCTGCCTCTCTGCCTGCTTGTGATCTCTGTCAAATAAATAAATGAAATCTTTTAAATAAATAAATAAAATAAACATAAACATAAATAAATACACCTATAAAGCATGGATTGGAGGAGCATTTGTTAAATGCACTAAAGCAAATGTCTCTAGTGAGGAGGGGAAATGAGAATAGAGATAAAGATGAAAAGGAAAAAGAAAATGCTTTGAAAAGGGGCCTGACGGGAAGCGGGAAGCGGTGATGCCAACATGCCACGACTGAGGGAGGGAACTGACCCCCTCCAGGCACTGCAGGTTCAACAAAGGAATTGCAGGAGACAATGCTGTGAGAGTACCTGGTACAGAGCCTGATCAATGGCAGACTCAATAGATTTAAACTGAAGGGGACCAAGAATCCTGCAATCATCAGGATGTGGAATATACAAAGAAGAAATATCTGCTAGAAAGAGGGTGGAAAACAAGGGAAGATGGGGCACCCCTCTTACTAGTTCTCTCTGAACCCATGTCCCTTTTCCCAACTCCTCTTTCTCCTTTATTCCCTTCAGCTATCTCTGGAAGGTCCTGTAGCTGGCACTAAGGATGCCTGCACCACAGTTCTCTCTCTGTGGGGAACCGACCCAGCCACCTACCTCCCCCCAAAGAGTACAACAGTGGTTTTTCATGTTTGCTGAATCATAGACTCCTCTGAGGTTGCTCACCTCAAAGAAGAAGAAGGAGGGGGAAGAGGAGGAGGAGGAGGAGGAAAAGGAGAAGAAGAAAAAGAAGAAGAAGAAGAAGAAGGAGGAGGAGGAGGAGGAGGAGGAGGAGGAAGGGGAGGGGGAGGGGGAGGAGGAGAAGAAGAACTAGTAGTAATAGTCGTCGTCGTCATACTCTTCGGAGGTCCATCCATGGACCGTAGGCAAGAATCTCAGAGGAGGACCAACTGAATGGCAGGGTGGGACATGCTTTTGATCATTCATTTCCCTCAACTCTGTCATGCAGGGTGGTCCTTGGGCTCTCCCCACTTTTGCTGAAGATGAGTGAAAATGGGCCTACAGACAGAGTAGGAAGATACCAGGGAAGCAACGCAAAGAAGAAAACACATGGGAATTAAAGAATCATAAGCAGGCAGAACAAACAGATGAACAACCAGACTTACAGAGGAAAAAGTAAACCCATGACTGGGAATCCTGAGAAAGTCTATCTGCAATCCAGTTCATAACAATCTTCCTCAAACACCCTTTCTCCATGAAATAACCTGCAATTATTCCAATGGTTTATATTCAGTCCAGACTCTCTGACCCAGCTGTCAGTGTCCCGTCCTAATTCCCCCCTTCCCTCCGGCCCATCACCTGCTACCTAACTCAGCTCCTCACATCCTGACTTACCCCTCCTGGGATGAACCCTGCCCTACCAGAGATGCCCTCCTCTCTGCTTTCCATCCAGTCTTTAGACCCTCTAGCTTTTCTCAGTCCTATTCTACAATTTCCCCCCATATCTAGGAAGCCTTTCCTAAGCCATCCTGATTGATCCCCCATCTCCAACCTTCCTCTGCTCTCGGCCAGCACTTAAAGCCTGTCCTGATGCTCAGCTGAAACTAATTTCCCCTTTCAGTCTGGTGGTGTCCTGGGTGTGTCACTTAAATTCCTTTACAGTCTAAAAGCTTCCAGAGGGCAGGGCCAGGATCCATGTACCTCCTCCTTCTGAATTCCACACTCCCATCCCCAACCCTCACTCCCCAGGACAAGGATCTGCTCCTAATTGTACCAAGTAACCAAAAGAGGCATTTAGGACAGAGGATATGAATATATAGATGTATTGATCGACTCGTTTATCTTGAGATTCCTAGAAATAGGATTTTTTTTAACTTTTTCATTTTTTGGAAAGAGAGAAAGGGCCAAAGAGAGATGGAAACAGGAGACCGGAACATGCACCATCATTGATTTCAAGAGCATTTCCTGAGGACATTTCCTAATGAGAGCTCTGGGTCTGTGAATCTCAGTCTAATTAGGAAACAGTCTCTCCCAAAGGAGGTGCTTGGCGCAGGGGAGGTACTTAAAGAAACGCAGAGAGAGGCCAGGGAACATGAAGCCAGCTTGTATGAATTCCATAATGCCCCCAGCTCCCCCCCTTCACTCCCTCCTCCTCCCTCTGTCTCTCTCAGTCTCTGAGCTCATTCCAAACTCCAAAACAAAAGTTCCATCCCAAGTCGCCAAGAACTCCTGTCAAATCCAACAATCCACCCACTAAATTGCAGGCTGTCTTGTTTTCCCAGCCGGCCCCACCCACTCTCCTCCATCCTGGAGGTCACTGTGTTCACTCCTCTCTCTCTGAGAAGGGTACTGCCCTCACTCTGGACCTTTCCTTTTCAAAACACTCTTCCAAGTTAAGTTCCTTTCCAAGCAGTAAGTTCCACTGGTTCCCATGGTTGGGTGTTAACCCTCCTGCCAGTCAGGAAGTTGGCCTTGTGGCTCCTCCTGAATGGCTTCAAATATAGTTTGGATACCAGTTGCTTTGCTAGAAGTTTGGTAAAGACTTGAGAGGAAGGCTAATGAGCCTGTTCAATAATTATTTTCAGGTGCTCAAAGTTTGAGAGGAGGGACTTTAAACACAACATCTTCAGAAATCATATCAATCTCTTTCTGTCCAAGCCCAGCTCCTTCCCTGATACCAAATTACATAAATTCTCTCATCCACCTTAAAATTTCCAGAGAATGAAAACTCCAGAGCCAATCAAAACAGGGACTCCCAAACAAGTGTAAAGTGTTCTGGATAGCTGAGCTTTCCAAGAGTTTCCAAAGTCCTCATCCAAGCAGCCCTGCAACTCTGGAAGGGGGAAGACAGGAATACGAGAGTAGAGGCTTTGGGTTCAGGTCAAGAGCTTGAAATAACAGCAAGTGTGATGTACGTAGTACACCCATATTTCCAAAGTGGAAACAGTTCAGAATACAGGCGAAAAAGTAAACAGAGCAAAAGCCACCATGAATGCTGGGGCCAAGGCTCATACCCAAGCGTAGAAGGAATTTGTTAACAACCCAAAGAAAAAATGGAATTTTCTCTTTCTGTTGGTGCCTTGTCTAGAAGTGTGTGTGTGTGTGTGTGTGTGTGTGTGTGTGTGTGTGTGATCATGGTCATTCATTTATTCATTCAACAGATATACTTGTCCCCAATTATTCAACACTGCTATAATTATGGCAAATTAAAAAACACAAAAATCCCTCCACTCAAGTTGCTTACATGCCTGCAGGAGGAAGCCGACCATAAACGAGTAATAAGAATATAGATTGTGTCAGATTTGTGATCAGTGCTGCAGAGAAAAGTAAAGCAAGAGAAGGCTAGGATGTGCTCTGGGTGGGTGTTGTGATTTTGAGATGGGTGGTCCAGACAGCCTCATGGATGCTCTGCAACCATCACAGCATCCAGCTCTGGAACTTGTTCATCTTCCTCAACTGACACTCTGTACCCATTAAACAGTAAATTCCCATTCTTCCTTCCCCGCAGCCCCTGGCAACCACCATCCGACTTTCTGTCTCTATAAATTTAAACTCTCTAGGTACCTTGTGTAAGTGGAATCATACAGTGCTGTCCTTTGGTGCCCAGCTTCTTTCACTTTGATGTCTTCAAGGTTCACCCATGTTGTAGCATGTATCAGAATGTTCTTCCTTTTTAAGGTAGAATAATATTGCATTGTATGTATGTACCACCTGTTGTTTATCCATTCATCCACTGATGGGCATGTGGGTTGTGTGGGTTGTGAATATGAGTGTATAAATCTCTTTCTGAGTCCCTGATTTCAGTTCTTTTTTTTTAAGATTTTATTTATTTATTTGACAGACAGAGATTATAAGTAGGCAAAGAGGCAGGCCGAGAGAGAGAAGGAAGCAGCCTCCCTGCTGAGCAGAGAGCCTGATGTGGCACTTGATCCCAGGACCCTAGGATCATGACCTGAGCCTACGGCAGAGACTTTAATCCACTGAGCCACCCAGGGGACCCCCTAATTTCAATTCTGAAGGATATATACCCAGAAGTAGGATTGCTGGATCACACAATAGTTGCATATTTAATTTTTTGAGACATCACCACACTGTTTTCCACCATGGCTGTATGATTTTACATTCCCACAAGCAATGTACAAGCATCCCGATTTCTTGGCATCCTCACCAATACTTGTTGTATTCTCTTTCTTTAATAGCAGCCAACTCAATGGGTGTGAAGTGGTACTTGGCTATTTTTGAAGCACAACAAGGAGGCCTATGGGGCTGGGACAGAATGAGCCAGCAAGAAACAGTAGGGGATGAGGTCAGAGAGAAAGGAGGAAGGCAGATCCTTCATGTAGGGCCTGAGAATCACTGTGAGGACTTTGGGTTTTACTCTGAGTGTGATGGAAACCCTAGAAAAAGTGATAGTTTCATATGTTGGCTACTGATCTTCATGTTTTTTGGACAAAGTATTGGGTTTTCAAACTAAGGAAAGGCTTTCTCCAGAGTTTGGAAACAAGGCATGGAGACAAGTTTTGCAGAGACCTCAATAGATGTCTGATGCTTCTGACAACAGAGGAGGGCTGAACAAGCTGTGTTCTTGCATCTATCTCCCTCTCTAGATGCCAAAGAAGAGATGTCATACAGAGTCCCATGGGACAGTAACATGATAGATTGCTTTCGTTGAAAGTGTTCACGTTATGAATTATCTCTAGGCAGAATTCAATCACTTAAAAATCAAATAAAAGTCATTTTAGCGTCATTCACTATTTTGGGTTATTCCCACCATTACTGTGGATAACCAAGAGCTGACATGGAGATAAAGGGCGCTTTTTCTAGAACCTAGTGAAATACAGGACTGCAAAGACAGAGGTAGGTAGACTCTCAGAAAGGGGGCAGGAACTATGTGAATCAGGCACTTGTAATCCTTGCAGAATTAAATAGATGAATCCAGTCCCAAGCCCCAGATGCCTCAGGAAGGACTGTCAGAAATGTCTGAGATGATCAGGGCTGGAGAGAGAAAGGGCCCCAAAGGGAAGCCTGAAAACACATTTCTGAGAGGCAAAGAGTACCTCTCATAACCTCCCTTCCCCCAGGCGACAGGGATGAAAGCTTCTACATCAAAATGAGAAGTCCAAGGAGTTATAGATTTTCTCAACAATAAATAATCTGGAGAGAATGGCCGCCCAACCACCGTTTATAAATGTTAGAAAATACACACTTGTGTGTGTGGGCTGGGGAGGGAAATGGAGGGTAGAGAAGGAGAGAATTATGGGTTGTCCCCACTGGGAAAGGAGGAGGGACAGAAATCAATTTTCACCATGGCATTCTTAGGATTCAAATGGGGGTTAAGGGAGGAAAGTATAGTAAAACCTAGAAACCAAAATAACTAATTTCTCTCAGCAAGGAAACAGGCCATGTACTCCTACGTTCTGTGTGCTGTTTTTCTCTCCATCTGAGGACCACCTTATTCAACCTCCAGTCTTAACCTAGTATGATCACCACTCATCCCCCAGGAGAAAGAGACTCCACAGCTTGCCTCACATCATAGTTGCCAACTCCTTTCCCTTCTCTGTGGGCTCATTACAGAGGTCCTAGGTTACCTTTAAGCCTTCACACATGTATAATAAAAGTGGGACTAGGATATAGGAGAAAGCCGCTCTTTCCTCTCCTCAAGTGGAAAAATAGTAGACCTAAGTAGAAGGGGAACTTTTAGGTCATTCATTCAGTCATTCATCCAGTAAATATTAAGCACCTTCTAAATGCCAGTCCTTATGCTTGACCCTACAAACACAATGGGTAGGAACACCTGTTCCCTGCCTATATGCCATTCATTGTCTTTAAGAATGTTCTCATGGGGCGCCTGGGTGGCTCAGTGGGTTAAGCCGCTGCCTTCGGCTCAGGTCATGATCTCAGGGTCCTGGGATCAAGGCCCGCATCAGGCTCTCTGCTCAGCAGGGAGCCTGCTTCCCTCTCTCTCTCTCTGCCTGCCTCTCCATCTACTTGTGATTTCTCTCTGTCAAATAAATAAATAAAATCTTTAAAAAAAAAAAAAAAAAAGAATGTTCTCATGGGGCACCTGGGTGGCTCAGTCAGTTAAGCATCTGCCTTCAACTCAGGTCATGATCTGGGGATCCTGGAATCAAGCCTCAGATTGGGCTCCCTGCTCCACAGAGGCCTGCTTCTTCCTCTCCCTCTGCCTGCCGCTCTCCCCCACCCACCCCCCCGCTTGTGCTCTCTTTCTCTATATTAAATAAATAAAATCTTTAAAAAAAAAAAAGAATGTTCTTATATAGGGGCACCTGGGTGGCTCAGTTAGTTAAGCATCTACCGTTAGCTTAAGTCATGATCTTGGCGTCCTGGGATTGAGCTCTGTATTGGGCTCTCTGCTTAGCGGGGCATCTGCCTCTCCCTCTCACTCTCTCTCTGTTCTCTCTCTCCTCTCTCACTCTCACTCTCTCTCTCTCTCAAGTAAATAAAATCTTTTTTTTTTTTAAATAATGTTCAAGGGGGTGGGATTATGGACATTGGGGAGGGTATGTGCTTTGGTGAGTGCTGTGAAGTGTGTAAACCTGGTGATTCACAGACCTGTACCCCTGGGGATAAAAATATATGTTTATAAAAAATTTAAAAAAATAATAATGTTCTTATAGATTTTCCTGCCCCAAATGTTTAACCTGAATCTAATGATAAAAAATGATCCACCTACAAAACAACTTTCTATAGAAAGTTGACTTTCTATAAAACAACTGACCTGTGCCATTCAAAACTGTCAATGCCAGGAATGATAGGCTGAGGAACGGCTGCAGATTAAAGGAGAATCAAGAGACACTAAAATGAGACATAATGTAGAACCCTGGATTGCAGCTGAATTAGGAAGAAACACTCTACTAAAAAATAATAATAATAATAATTGGATTATTAGTGAACTTTGAATATAGACCATACCTCACATTCATATAAACACATACACACACACACTAGAGAGAGGATGCAAATGTGGCAAAATATTAACAAGCCATGCTGGTGAAAGATAAATGGGTGTCAATATACTATTCTTAGGACTTTCTGTAGGTTTAATATTTTTCAAACGAAAAAGTTAGGAAGACTGGGGCATCTGGGTGGCTTAGTGGGCTAAGCCTCTGCCTTTGGCTCAGGTCATGATCTCATGGTCCTGGGATTGAGCCCCGCATTGGGCTCAGCGGAGAGTCTGCTTCCCTCTCACTCTGCCTGCCTCTCTGCCTACTTGTGATCTCTCTCTCTCTTTCTCTCTCTGCATCAAATAAACAAATAAGTCTTTAAAAAGAAAAGTTAGGAAGAAAACAAGACTGTCCCAGTGGTAAAGGTTATGGATTCTTATTCCCTGAATGACCTTTATAAACCAGCATGCCATCACTTTGGGTTGGAACAAAATCCTACCCAGAATGATCTAGCCCCAAATCAGGAACTTTAGATCAGAGGAGTGGGTGGGAAGATAGAAATCCTTTGTCTTTGATTTACAACCAAAATTGTCAGCAAGCAAAAATGCTTAGAAAGAAACCACAACCTTGGCTCATGTTAGTACAGTTATAAAAACTACATACTGTTATTGTCATTTTGTGGGACTAACACAAATTAATAAATCAGGGCCCTAGGCTTGAGCTCTAAGAGGCACTGGGGAACATGTGCAGAGGTTGGAGGCAGAGAAAAATAGTATCTGGCAAATAGGGGACCAGGTATATGTGTAAGAATTAGGGATACATGGAGAGAGGGAGAGAGGGGTGAAAGAGAACCAGAATTTGTTGAGCTATAAGAAATGCACATATGGGGGCGCCTGGGTGGCTCAGTGGGTTAAGCCGCTGCCTTCGGCTCAGGTCATGATCTCAGGGTCCTGGGATCGAGCCCCGCATCGGGCTGTCTGCTCAGCGGGGAGCCTGCTTCCTTCTCTCTCTCTCTCTCTCTGCCTGCCTCTCAGTGTACTTGTGATTTCTCTCTGTCAAATAAATAAATAAAATCTTTAAAAAAAAAAAAAAAAAAAAAAAAAAAAAAAAAAAAAAGAAATGCACATATGTTATTTAGTTTAACAACCAAAAGAAATAAGTATTATTATTCCACTTTACAGACTGAGAGGTGAGACAACTGTCCTAAGCTCATAACAGCCAGTAAAAAGAAGAGCTGGAATTTAAACTCTGCTCTTTGTTACTTCAAAGATCATGTCCTTTCTACTGAAGCACCTTACCTCCACAAAGAGTCAAGACTCTAGAACTTGGCCATTAAAGGAGTATTTGAGCCAGTTCTTATCTTTGAGTCCAGGTCACCCTCTGCTGATGTTTTCCCTTTCATCCTAAATAGGTATTAATGAACCAGAGCTAAAACTAAAGGGATCACTAAATCGGAAGGCTCCATCTAACCATGTCCTGCCAAAATCCTAACCCAGTCTTGGTGGGGGTTGGTGGGGGTGGTGGACTGCTTGGCTGGTTCCTCCAACAGAGCATCTGACTCTTGACCTTAGGGTCTTGAGTGCAAACCCCACACTGAATGTAAAGATTACTTTTAAAAAAAAAAAAAAAAAAAAAGTAAAAGTCGAACCCAATCTAGGGGCAAAATGTCTCCAGACTATATTTTTAGATGCCAAGGAAGATTCCAAAGCATCCTCAAACCTATTCTAATAGTTCCCAGTTATGATTTTATAACTAATTATAATTCCTACCCAAAACTTTAATCCTTCTCCTTTTGCTTGGCTTTTAGTAGAAATATAAGATAATAGCTCTCTAGTTGCCAAATATGTCACCCACCTGAGACTTCTTTCATCATTCTATCCCAAATCTTTTCTAGTGACTATCTCATTCTTGAGAAGAAGAAGAAGAAAAAAAAATCCTCAGTGGGGTCAGGAGTGCTAGAGAAGGAAATGAAGTCTTCACTCTCATTGCATTAGGAAAATGGGGATGGGGACCGGATATTTCTACAAATGTGAGCTCAATAGCAGGAAGATAGTTGCAATTTCCCTGAAAACCTAAAAACCTCCAGATTTGCCCTTCCCAAACCTCAGCCATTACCCAAGGCTTCCAAATGTTGCTGGCACACACCGTTAGGAAACATCTGTCTCAAAGGACAGCCCCAACAGGGACAAAGGAGAGTAGGAAGGCAGACGGTGCCAATTTAATGAGGATGGTTTAACAAAACATCTTTTTAAGTTTTCTAATTCACTTGGCCATTTGTTCCCCAGACTTGGCTGCCAGTCAGGAGCAGACTGGGAATGTTTGCCAGAGAATGGCAATCCCCTCTTTATCCTTAACCCAGAAGGACACGGAACCAGAAAAATGTCAGCTCTCCAGTCACTCCAAAATATGATTTCCCCATTCCAGATCCAAAACTTCATGATGATGCTGGGAAAAAGGACTTGAGCTCTGTCAGACTGATCGTTCTGGTTTGATTGTTGTTGACAGACACCTGACCCAATAGAATATAAAAAGTGAGCATTAGTGTTCCCCATTGTGACCCAAGTCTCTGACCAACTCTGAACTCACAGACCTAAGAGCATTGTTAGTATCTACTAATCATCCATGGAAACAAGCACAAAGACCAATAGACATGAGCCACCAATATAGACTTCTCTGTTTATTCTTGTATCTCCTCATTATTTTTTAAGGCTATTAAAAAAAATATGGACTTGAGATAAGGAATGATGAGTATTCTGAACATGCTGTTAGTATAGGAAGATCAAAAAAGAAGATAAAGGATTGCCTTTCTATTTTAGTTTCAAAAAGAAGAAAACCCCAAATATGTCCAAGAACAAGAGTATTGACAAAGCAGTTCCCAAGGACCCTGACTTTATTCAGGGAAATTGCATAAAAATTTGGATTAAGTCTAAGGAAATGAAATCAAATGAAAGCCACTGGTTTCAGATATTTGCTGATCACCAACCTAGCCCTCAATTCAATTCAGCTGACATGAAGTCACTTAGACACTTAGCACCTTGTCCACACTAGACCTCCATCTAGTAGGTTCCTACCGCTTGAAAATAAGTGCATACCCAGAGCCAGCCTCCTGCCATAGTTCCCGGTCCACCCTCCTGGTCCATAAAATTGGTAACTCTACAAAATGAGATCCTCTCAGCTCTCAGATTCACCCAGCAGCATCAGACAGTGCTGCCCTTCCTTGAAGCAGGATAAAGCCCTAAATCACATTCTTCCTGACTACTCTGCATTGCAGCAGATAACTGAAGTGTGAGTGCCCTCTACCCTCCTTCTGGAAAATGACACTTTCCTCAAGTCTTAAAAAGACGGTCTCTCTCTCTCACTCCCTCTCCCCATCTCTCCCCCAACCAGAACTGCAGTTTCCTGCTCTCTATTAAATCCAAACTTCCAAGATTGCATTTCCAAGGCTTTCTTTTCACTGTTCTTCTACCGCTTGCTCCTGCTCTTAACCTTTTCTGTGGCTCCTGCTTGAATGGGACAAATCCTTACCCCACACATGCACATTACTTGACGTCATTAACATCAGCCCTCACACAAACTGTCCCTCTCTGCCTGGAACTCACTGTTTTGAAACCCTGTTCAACATGACCCTCCTTCCAGAAGCTTCTCTGGCCACACCTACAGATAGATATCTGAGCTCTCTAGTTTGCTTTCCTTGTGTCTCACTCTCTCCTCATGAAAATCCAGTGGCATATCTCACTGACCTAGAACTCTGCACTGAGAGAACACCCAGTCAGTGAAGAAGGCAGGAGTAGTAGGTGAAGAGGTGGAGCCCAGAGCTCCTGCCTGATGACTTTCAGCTGGCCTTACCTTCCCCAGCAGAAGCCTGACGTACAAAGAGTTAACTGGCCACCACCAAGGAAATAAACCCCAGGCTCTATAGCCCATTGTGGTGATGTCAACGATCTAAAATCAGAATGGAGGCCCAAATCTCTCTCGCTACAACAAAGTGAACGTCGAAAGGAAATAACCCAAGTTGGCTGAGACCAAGTGCATTATCTGTGCCATTTATGATTTGCTCCTATGTCATCCCCTTGATGTGTGACAACCGAACAGACAGACAACGCAGAGTCGATTACTTCCACTGCTTTACTTAATTTGAAAAATAAGTCACCTCGTGTTTTGGCATTAGGCAACTCCGAGTATAATAACTATATGTAAGGCTTGCCTGCAGAGTGGGGGAAGAGAACAATAGTCAAATGACCGAATGGTGTACATACAGAACAGGACTTCACTTGCTTCAGGAGAGGGAAGTATCCATGAAATGCCCTCGTCCTATAAGCTCCCAGAGAAAAGGATTTCCTGTGTTTGCTACCATTTTTCCTGTACTGTCTGCACATCACTAAACAGATAGATTCTGCAGACTTTGGTTTGGGTCTAAACTGAGAAATTGGATGGTCCCTCAAGTAGAAACCACAAATAGTTTTTAAGTGAGAAAGACTGGATTCAATCTATTAAAGATCAGATTTCAACTAAGTGTAAATAAATATAAAGGCAAATGCCAAATTAGAAAATCCAGGCACCACAATGATTCTTTGTGGAAAAGAATTCAAGCAAAAGCAACATTTTTCTTCCCCCTTAATTATTAACACCAGCACTGTCACCCCCTAATCACCAGGCACTCATTTACACATTATGCAAGACAATGGTGGCAAACAGAGAACTCTTGGAAATTTAAAATTAAGGGCATTTCCTGGATATTTCTTTCTCCTGAAGGAATTCTTCCCCACCTGCTAAAAAAAAGTAAAAGACACATAAACTATGAACCGGAAAGGTCATTCCTAAATCAGAAATGAACAGTTGGGGCGCCTGGGTGGCTCAGTGGGTTGAGCCCCTGCCTTCGGCTCAGGTCATGATCTCAGAGTCCTGGGATCGAGCCAGCCCCCCCCCCCCAATTGGGTTCTCTGCTCAGCAGGGAGCCTGCTTCCTCTTCCCCCCCCCCCTCTCTCTCTCTGCCTGCCTTTCTGCCTACTTGTGATCTGTCAAATAAATAAATAAAATCTTTAAAAAAAAAAAAAAAGAAATGAACAGTTAAGGCGAGGGTATATCAAAATCCCAGATGGCTTCATAGCTGGTGGGAAGTTAGAATAATAAGGACCTGGTTTTCCAGTGTTGGCAAGACTGGAGAATATCTTCTGTGCACTGTGGGTTAGCCTGAGAAGGCCCCATGGAAGAAGCGGCATTTACCCCATCTCAGCATTTTGTGTAACTGTTTCCCAGGAAAACATCAGTTCCAGCTACATCTTCAGCTTGGGCCACGATATAATAAATAGAGCCTCTTTTTTGGCCTTCCTTCCATGCCCCCCACCAAAAACACAAAACAAACTCCACCATACCCTAAACCAGTAAATCCAGTTAGTTTGCTCAATGATACAGATCCACTTAAGTATTTGCTATAGATACTAATAGAGATCTAGATGTTAAAATACAATAATAATTCTCAGTCTTGGTCTGTGCAGAAAAGGAAAAGAGAGAGAATCATTTCAGTGTTACTTCTCCCCAGGGGAAAGATAAGTAAAGTTCGGGCAGTTTCCCTGAAAGGTTGGAAAGAAAGCTGAAGTAGGGCACCTGGATGGCTAAGCTGGCTGGGCCTCCAACTCTTGGTTTCAGCTAGGGTCATGGTCTCAGGGTCCTGGGATCAGCCTCCACTCCATGTCAGGCACTATGCTGGGCATGGAGCCTATTTGAGATTCTTTCTCTCCCTCTCCTTCTGCCCCTTTCCCCATGCTAAAGCTCAAGTAACCAAATACAGCTCACGCTAAGGAAAATAAACATCCAAACTTATCTCCCAGGAGTCTTCTGAGAACAACCTCACCAAATGGATCACTTACCAGGCATTTTCCCACCTATTATCTTACTTTGTACTATATTCTGTTTCAATGTTACTTGGAATAATCCATTGTCTCCCTTTCTAAAATAAAAACCCCTGGGGCACCTCAGTGGCTCAGTCAGTTAAGCGTCTGAATTCAATTCAGGTCATGATCTCAGGGTCCTGGTATCGAGCCCCACGTCAGGGCTCCTCACCCAATGGGGAGTCTGCTTCTTCCTCTCCCTCTGCCCCTCCCCTCATCTCTCTCTCTCTCTCAAATAAATAAATAATAAAATATTTTTTAAAAATTAAAAAATAAAATAAAAACTCCTAAAAATTTAATAAAATGGGGCACCTGGGTGGCTCGTCAGTTAAGCATCTGACAGGCTCAGGTCATAATCTTGGGGTCCTAAGATCAAGCCCTGCATCCGGCTCCCCATTTAGCAGGGAGTCTGCTTGTCCCTCTCCTTCTGCCCTTTCCCCCAATTGTGCTCTGTCACTCTCTCTCTCTCTCTCTCTCTCAAATGGATAAATAAAGTCTTTTTTTAAAAAGTAATAGGGGCACCTGGGTGGCTCAGTCGGTTGGATGTCTGCCTTCAACTCAGGTTGTGATCCTGAGGTCCTGGGATCAAGTCCCAAGTCGGGCTTCCTGCTCAGGGGGAGAGCCTGCTTCTCCCTCTCCCTCTGCTGCTCCCCCTGCTTGTGCTCTCTCACTCTCTCTCTCTGTCAAATAAATAAAGTCTTTTAAAAAACTAAAATTAAAATTAAATAAATAGAAACTCCTTAGGGTAGAACATGATTCATGTTCTATCAATGAGGTGAGAAACCATAATTCTACAAGTAAATATTACTAGGGGCAACCTAGACTTGAACTTGAAGGCATGGCAGCCCCTAGTCTGTCTGCTCATTAGACCAAGAGGTAACATAGTCACTCCTCCAACTCACCTACCTACCCTCCTACCCCCAGCACTACACCTCGCAAATCCCTTCTCAGTCTGGCAGAGGCTGAATTCCAAGTCAGTGAAAACCCGTCCTGATGCAGACTAACACACATCAGATCAACTGTATATAAACCAGTCCATCCCCCCCAAACATAGACCAAAATCTATGTAGATATAGACCAGAGCATTTGTGCTTTCTTCCTTCAATATCTATGGAGTTCCTGCTACATGCAGACACAACACTAGTTTCATTGCACCATTATTTGGGTAAACAATCAAATAGCCAGAGCTTCTCTAGAGGCCCTATAGACTCCAAATTGTCTAATATCATTCTGGAATGGTTATGAACAAGTGGCTGTTCTTAGACATTCTGGGATAACTTCTGAAAAAACAAGAGTTAAATCCAATGTTCCTCATTCATGATTTGACACATATACAGGTTTGGTTTCAGTCAGAATCCAGTTTTGGAAATTCTTAACATTTCTATCACACCAAAACAAGATGATCAAGTTGACAAATCAGAAAATCTTGAGCCTCTGCTTTGAGATGTCTTCAGAAACTAGATGGGCTACCAGGAAGAATCAGAGTTAGATTTTCCAAACAGGAATCAGAGAGAGAGATGGGGAGGGGTGCCTGACTGGCTCAGTCAGTTGAGCACCGGACTCTTGGTTTCCGCTCAGGTCATGATCTCAGAGTTGTGAGATCAAGCCCCACTTCTCCACTCTCAGCAGGGAGTCTATTTGATTCCCTCTCTCTTTCTCTGTCTGCCCCTCTCCACACCCATATGCTTTCTAAATCAATCAATCAATCAATCAATCTTTTAAAAAGAAGAAAGGGACACCTGGGTGGCTCGGTGGGTTAAAGCCTCTGCCTTCCACTTGGGTCGTGATCCCAGGGTCCTGGGATCCAGCCCCGCATTGGGCTTCCTGCTCAGTGGGGAGCCTGCTTCCTCCTCTCTCTCCGCCTGCCAATCTGCCTACTTGTGATCTTTGTCTGTCAAATAAATAAATAAAAATATTAAAAAAAAAAAAAAAGGGAAGACGAAAGAGAGTTGGGTAAAGCCAAGAAAGGTGTGAAATTAAGGGATTAGAAAGTGATGTGATACGTTGATGTCAACAGTGAAAATCAATTTCTTCTCTCCTCCCCGTATGATTCTCTAACTCCCCTTTTCTCAATCCCGAATCCTGTCAGCCCAGAACACCTAATAAAAGTCCTCAGGATAAAACAATAGAAGGAAATCCATCTGCCTGCCACTTATTTTCCAAACTACCACTGCAAGGTAGGATGGCCTTTGTCTACAATGAGCACTGATCCACATTCATTTTTCCCCCCAAATCCTTCCTTTCCTTGCAAGCATAGATTCTGGAAATCCTTCCAGTGGTCCCATCTATCACTATGCCCTGTCTCTACATTTAGACTAGAGGTTGTGTGTGGTCAGAGTCCACGGATCCTTCTTCCATGTACCTCCTCCCAGTATACATCCTCAGTAGTAATACAATGCACACAAGGTGGCTTAGGAAAGGCCAACTATCTCTCTGGTTATCCTTCCTCACATCTTTAAATGTCCTTTTGTCTTCCCATGTAAGTACTTGACTGTTGTCTTCCATCTGTCCTCTCTCACCAGAATTTGCTTGGTTGCTCCCATAGCCCTAGTTAACTGCTCCACACTGCCACCTGCTCCTTTGGAAAGTTAATTTGTTTTTTGTTTTGCTGTAGGAAAGACACCAGATTCTCTGAACCATATGAAAGTTGTATCATGCCTCAAAGTCCTGAGTTCTTATCCAAATACAGAAGATGTGACTTCTCCATCAAGACCCATCTGGGGGCACCTGGCTGGCTCAGCTGGTACAGCATGAGACTCTTGATCTCAGAGTCATGAGCTGAGCTTAGAGATTACTTAAGAAATTTGTAAAAATAATTTAAAATGTTAAAAAAAAAAAAAAACAGGGGTGCTTGGTGGCTCAGTTGATTAACCATCCAACTCTTGATTTCAGCTCAGGTCATGATCTCAGGGTTGTGAGATGAGCCTTGTGTCAGACTGTGCTGGGTGTGCCTGCTTAAGATTCTCTTCCCTCTCCCTCTGCCCCTACACCCCTTCTCCCCTTCTCTAAAAAATAAATAAATAAATATTTTTAAAAGACCCATTTGCCCCTCCCAGCTCATGTATCACGATGTACAACAAAGAGCCTCCACCACCCCTTTTTTAAGGGAGACACTTTATCCTTATTCCCTTGTTCTTTCTTTTTTTTTTTAAGATTTTATTTATTTATTTGACAGACAGGCCACAAGTGGGCAGAGAGGCAGGCAGAGAGAGAGAGGAGGATGTGGGGCTTGATCCCAGGACCATGAGATCATGACCTAAGCCGAAGGCAGAGACTTTAACCCACTTAACCACCCAGGCGCCCCTCCCTTGCTCTTTCTAATCCCCAATCTGCTTTGTGATTTCTTCAATAATAAAAGAAAAATGGGATGAGGGTAAACCAAAAGAACATAATCCAAAAATCATTTTTTTATCACTTTGGAATATACTTGGTAAAGGAAATTTGTCCTTTCACATGATTTTGCTTAAACCAAGATCAAAATGAGCCTGCTTTCTGGAGGCACATAAACCATATCAATTGATAATGAGAGAAGTTGCCCAAGAACTGCTGGAGGGTAAGAGAAAAACAACCTAGAAATCAACATTTGCCACATATAATCAATACAACTGATGTCACGCGTGGATAAGTGTTGTCTGGGCTTCTGGTGTCGAGGTACTTCGTACAGGGTACATCGTGGGGGAGGTGTGGGGGGGGCTGGCCTGAGAACAATTTAAGACTCCAAGGGCCTTAGAAATTAAAGATAACAAATATGTTTTGTGATAACAGCAAAATGCCTCTTGGAGACCCAGAAAGCCAGTCCTATTTCAGACTTCTCCCCCAAGCCTTTATCAATCAATAAATATGCCTATTATGTACATAAAATTGATAGATTCCAAGACAGAGAGGACAGAGCCATCAAGTTTCAATGTTTATTTAGCACTGGCCCCTTTACAATATATTTGGGACCTCAGATAAGCCTCCATACAGTGTTTTAAAGACCACTAGGCAGCCACACCCCAGAGGAACTTGGAAATCTTTCCTCCTCCAGGCTGACCTGGCAGATACTCAATCCCCACCGCAGCTTTTTTAAATTAGATAAGAAAGGCGAGGAGATACACTCACTCAGCAGCTGTGAAAATAGATACCTAACTCCTTCAGACTGGAGAAAGGAGACCCACAAGTCTTCTCTCCTACCCGACCGCGTTATCAAACTGAACCGGCTCTTCTTCCAAGTCCGCACCAATGCCCTCCCTAAGAAGGCAGGACACAGAGACTTTCAGAATCAACAGTGAGAAAGGAGACGTAACATGGAGGGGGCAGCAGAGTCAGGTGGAAGATTCTTCATTCCTTCAAGGAATGGGTCTAAGCATCCTATGTGCTAGGCCCTGTGGGAAAGACAAAGAGGAAGAAAGCAAGCTCCGCACTAGGCCAGAAAGGAAAGGCCAGGAGGGAGGGCATGGCATGTGTGGGCCAAGTGATGCTAAAAGCTGATCTTGGAAGAAGGTGGGCACTCGGGCAGGAACGAGGGAGCGTTCAGTCTGTGTGTCCGCAACCGGAGTGGGGAGAGCCGTCCTCACGACCCCACCCCGCTCTGAGAGCTTCTCTTCATTTAGAAAAAAGGGTCTATGTCCACAGAAGCTGTGAGCACGGGATTGGTGGGAACAAAAAAACTACAGGCGCCTCAGTGTTTTCTGCAAAGCCCCTCCTCCCAAGCCAAAAGCCGTGCGGCTGAACGTGGCCAGGGCTCCCGCTCAGCCATGTGCTCTTCCAACTCTGATGACGTTCAGTGTTCATCAGTGTGGGTTTGGGAAGCAAAGAGCTAACTAGTTTTTATCAAAAATGGAAATAAATGCAATTATCAAAAATGGAAAAAAAAAAAAAAAAGTGGGAAGGACACTAGAGGAGAAGTGCCAAGAGCAACCTCCCTGAACTCATATTTTCCTCAGCAAAGCTGAGACGCTTTGTGGTCTGGAGGAGAACAGAGTGTAGGCCTCCATAGTTCTCCAACCACCACAAACCTACCTATCCTTCCCAAACTCGCAAGGCCTCTGGTCTGCACCCCCTAAACCCCATGCAAAGTCTAGCTCTGGCGCCATGAAATACCTTCTGCTCCAACACCACACAGCTCTGCACATCGACACCCGCACCCGGGGGCAGTCTAAGCCCCGCCTACTTTCTCTCTGGCCCTGTCACAGTTTTCTTGCCAACTCTATTAACACAAAAAAAATCACTTACCCGTGGGCTTTTTCTACCTCAGAGGGGAAAGACCTGCAAAGAAAGTGCAAGCAAAACCCAAGGAGAGCTAAGGAGCTTGACCAAGAACTATCAAGGAGCAGAACCTAGCCTTTGGCCCTCAGGCAGGTGTGGCCCTGGGGGGAGGGGCAGACCCCACGTGGGAGGCGGACCCTCAGAGAGGCGGGTTGGGGAGGCTTTGGGAAGGATGGAAAATTGGGAAGGAAGTGGCTTAGCCACATTCCAAGAGGAAAGCTGGGGAGGTGGGCAAAGGAAGATTAGTGGGCTCCTGTCTGGGTGAGGAGGCGGAGCTTTAGGGACTTCAATGGGACAGAGTTTGAGACTGGGTAGCAAGATGGGAATTCAGAAGCAAACACCATTTCCAGAATCCTATGCATGGAGGAGGTTCCAGTTGGCAGGGGAGTGTGGGGAGCCAGATGGAGCCCAACTTGTGGTGATTTGGGGGCCATTCCCAGATCCAGCTAAAGAACCCACTCACGAGTTCTTTAAGCAAGGATAGATGCACCCTCCAACAACCTCACCCAGAATATCCTACTAGGTTATAGAATATCCTGCTAGATCCTACCACCACCACCAGTCCCTGCCCCTTCATCCACGTTCCATATCCCTCCAGAAATAAAACTAAAAGGGAACTGGTATAAGTTCACCAGGAGGGATTTCCTGAGATAGTCATTCAATGGTCATAGCATATTCTAACCAGATATGCATTGAGCATTGTACTGGAGGAAATAAAGAAAAAGATGCAGTCCCTACCTAGAGAACTTCCTGCCCCAGACACTCAAAACGTAAGGTTTCCAAAGCACCTGGGTGGCTCAGCCAGTTAGGTATCAGACTCGATTTCCCCTCAGGCCATGCTCTCGGGTTGTGGCCTGAGACCCTGAGGTTGCAGGGTCTCAGGCCCCATGTCGCACTCTCCGCTGAGCACAGAGTGTGCTTGTCCCTCTCCCTCTGCTCCCCAGCAACTTCTCTCTAAAATAAATAAATCTTTTTTTTTTTTTTAAAGTAGGGTTTCCAAGACCCTGAAACAGTGACCAAAGGAAAGTGCCTTCTACTTCCCAGTGATCCTTCTTCAAACAGAGTCAAGAACAGAAAAGGAGAAGGGGGCTGAATACACATGCAGTTGGCCCAAAAAGCCATGGGTCTCAGGGAAAAGGGGCAACACTGCCTTTACTTGATAGCACTGAGATTCCTCTAAACCCTCAATTAGGGTGTAGGGAGGGGAGAGAAGGGACCACAAGGGGACAGAAGCTATACTAAGACAGAACATCGAAATTGGAGAAGAAAGGATTGCTTCAGATCTCAGAAAGAACCTCTAACTGAGGAAAACCTGAAAATGACATTGACCCTGCTCTCACACATCTCCGTGAGGCACGGACCAAAGGCATTAAAGGAGCACCTCCTTTATTCCAGGCCCTATTCTGGGCAGTGGATGAGTGGCCCAGCCAAGACTATAAAGCCAAAATTCCTAGAGGCAAAGGAGACAGGCAGGAATTGGAAGCATGGCTGTAATGACAGCACGGTAGGGGAGGGGCATCTGGGTGTTTGATTTATGGCTGTTCCAACAGTCCTAGGCTGTCTTCCCCTGCCTCAAGCTGGGATTTTCCCAGATGTGCATCTGCTTCAGGGAAAGAAGGGCGGGTGCTGGGGGAGGGTCTCCATGTCCTTGCATCTGGTCCCAAGAGCTATCCCTTCCCCTTTCTCCCTGTACTATTCACTGCCTGCTGGGTAGAGGGTGGGAGGCTGGGGGAAATGCCAGGGCCCCCAGATAATCACGAGGTAATGAAAAGAACTCGCCCAGGGCTGGGGGGGGGGGGGATGCAGAGGACACAGATTTGGGGCCATAAATCTCTCCTGGAGGAGGGGTACAGAATGGGGGGACCTGGGAGTTGGAGCCCATCCAGGTGATTTCACACGAAGTATCTGAACCTTGAGGGGTGGGAGGAGAGAGGTGGAGAGGAGGCAGGGGTATGAGCCAGAGACAGGGGAAGAGCTCAAAGACAGAAGTAAGAGAAGCAAGGGAGAGAGACGGAAGGGGGGGTGAGTGGCAAGAGAGGGAACAGGGATGGGGGAGGCAGCAAAAGGAGAGAGAGCAGAGGAGATGTGGATGGAGAAACTAAAAGGCACACACGGTGAACCTCATAAAGATGTGATGGGAACAGAGCCCCTCGGAGACTGAGGGAGGGATGCAGGGAGGGAAGAGGGAGAAGGGAGAGCTG
Organism: Mustela lutreola; assembly: GCF_030435805.1. Lineage (NCBI taxonomy): Eukaryota > Metazoa > Chordata > Mammalia > Carnivora > Mustelidae > Mustela > Mustela lutreola. The sequence continues at coordinate 61,669,406 of NC_081297.1, forward strand.
ATGGCAGACACAGCCCTGGAAAAACTCAGACCAAAATACATCTGGAGTCAGAGAGACAGACAGACTGACAGACAGACAGATCTGCCTGACAGAGATGAAGGTGAAGGAGGCAAAGTAGGAACAAAGAAAACAGGGATGCGGTGAGGAGGGGGAGGGAGCAAGACAAAGAGAGAGAAGGAGGCAAGTGTGGAGCAGGAGGAGGGAGCGAGGCCGGGGAGGAGGATATATATTTTCTTTATGATCCTCTTCAATCTCACTCGGCTCGCTGCTGAGCCGGTTCCCCTCTCAGGTGCTGCTGGGTGGTGGATGTGCCCAGAAAGCTGATGGGGGGAAGCTGCTGCGTTGGCTGCCCTCGGGCTCTCTCCCAATGCCAACCTGGGGATCTCAGGGACCCCTGCATGGATAGAAAAACGGCCTCCCTTGCCCTCGCCCCCAAAATGCTGCAATCAAAAGAGGCCTGAAGCTCAGCCCTAAATTTTTCAGAGTTAATGCAGCCTGGCAGACCCAGCGCACGGGGGCGTGGGGGCTGAGGAGAAAGAGAAAGCAGACAAGAAAGGCACGCAAACGCTGGAAAAAGTGTTGGGGACAAAATGGAGAAGAGTGAGGAGATGTGAAGAACTGGGACCATATCTGCATTGAGAGCTGAATAAGAACCGTGCAAAGCATAAGCAAAATAAGATACTAGGGACTGTCCATTAATTTGAAATCAACAATAAAGACACCTTCCGAGCAGTCGTGATCAATGCCTTTAAGCAACGCTCCACCAAAGGCCCCCACAGATATACATATGAAACCCACAAAAGGAGAAAGTGAGAGAGAATAGAGACCTTGAGGCCAGTGTACATGTGTGAATCTAGGTTTTAAGGGACCAGTGATGAAGTGACCAGCTAAGTTTCTGAAGACCTGAGATTTAGCACGGCAAGCTGGCCCCTGCCTTTTCCCCCAAGCTTTCTTGGGGCTCTGCAAAGACTAGCTCCTCTAGCTCCTCTCAGGACCAGGGGAGACTCTAAGAACATTAACTCAAGCAATCTAAAGGGGAAATGTTCTACCCACCCCCTTCCCTGCCAGCCCCCTATTAAGGTCCCAGAGGCCAAATGTCTGGTTATAGCTACAGCACAAGGAGTCTCTTTAGCAGCAAGAAGAAGCAGCAGGAAGAACCTCAACAGGGCAGCTGGGTGGCTCAGTCAGTTAAGTGACCAGCTCTTGATTTCAGCTTGAGTCATGATCTCAGGGTCCTGGAATCGAGACCCGGGTCAGTGTCTGCCCTCAGCACGGAGTCTGCTTGTGTCTCTCTCCTTCTGTTCCACCTCTCTCTCTCTCTCCCTCAAAAAAATAAAATCTTTTAAAAAGGGGGTGGGGGATAACCTTATCACAGATGGTTTGGGCCTCCCCGAGGGAAGTTCAGAGGTTGCAGGAAAGAACTGAGGTCACCTACTCTTCCTAAACACATTCCAAAGAGGTATGTGTAGATGGCCATGGAACAGGGTCAGAAGGACTCCACAAACCAGGGGAAAGGAGGACTCCATCCCCAGAGTCCCTGACAATAGCTAGGTAGGTCAATATATCTAGAATAAGTACCAAAAGTTGGGCAGCCCAGGCTACAGGCCAGCTGAACGACACCTCCCCACCCTAGGCAACACCCTAGGCAGTTCTATAACTGTTTTTTGGCTGGGTCCCACAAAGCCAGCAACTAGGAGGCTCTGCAGTACCAGAGGGGAACGCTAGGGGGTGCTCGCCAACAGTCAGGCTCCGGAGAGGCAGGAGCCGGCTGACTTGTAGGAAGGCAATCGATCAGAGTCGCCCTGGCAACCGGGCTGAGCCCGAGACAGACAGCACGTCGATAATGAAATCATCGTTAAATGACTTCAAGCCCTAATTAATAATCTGGGCCAACCGAGGCCATGCCTGACTGGGGTCGGGGGGAGGGGATGTCATTGTTGGGGGAGCATTGGAAGCTTCTGGACAATTAATCAATTAATTCACTCACTCAATAATTGGCTCCTTTGTCCTCTGCCGTGCCCCCTCCCCCACCCCGTCCACCTCTGACTGTGGAGAGGGTAAGATGAGATGTGGGCCTAATCGTTTCCAAGGGCCACACGCCCTCCCTCTCTCCTTTTTATCCACCTGTTTTCTGGATGAACTCACAAAAGCCTTCCACAAGGCGGGACTTCCCTGTGCTCTTCGACAAGACCCACCAAAGAGTGAATATTTTAGAACCTAGAGTCCTAGCTGTCTAGATACCTCCCCACACCTCCCTACTTCTCCTATTTCATCCCCGCCCATGTGCACACGCACACATAGACACATGAGCAACCCACAGCCCACCCAGACTGAGTAAAAGAGCACTGAACTGAGAGTCATGGAAGTCAGGCAAATCCCTGTCACACAAGCCCACCATTAGAAATGTGACTTTGGGGTAGGTTACATGCCCACTCGAAGGCCTCAGTTTCCCCATCTGTTACCTGAGGAGACCCAACTCATAGCTATGATTCCTTCCTGTCCTCTCAACTATTATTCCAATCATGGGATCTGGATCATCTCCCAGCCTCTCTACTCAGTTTCTTTACCTCAGGGAGGGAAGAGGAAGATAGGGAAGGAGTGCCAGGTACTGATTTATCAAGTGTCTCATCCCTAAGGAACTCACCTTGAGACCTGGAAAGAGCGGATGGCAGAAGAGTGATGGAGGGATGCTTCGCCCAGCCCATCCCCCAGCTGCCCAGTCATTCAGTCTGCCCACCCACCTTGCGTATTGCTCTCCACAACCCCCAGCAGGAAATGAAAAAGGTACAGGAAATTGCACTTTAAATCCCCCAGCTCCTGGCTCCCTCCATCAAGCCGGGGAGCTTGGGAGGGACTAACCTCACAGACCAGACTTTCTGTTTGTAATTAGTAAGCAGCTTAGGAGGAGACAAGGCTCCCTGCAGAAAGAGCCCCTCCCTCCAGAACAGCCAAGTGGGTTATCAAAAACATGGTGTTGGGGGAGAGCATTTGGGTTTGGGGAGAAGGAATCAGAGGATCTTTTTTTTTTTTTTTTTTAAGATTTTATTTATTTATTTGACAGAGAGAGATCACAAGTAGGTAGAGAAGCAGACAGAGAGAGAGAGAATGAGGGGGAAGCAGGATCCCCGCTGAGCAGAGAGCCCAATTGGGGGGGGGGGGCTCAATCCCAGGGCCCTGAGATCATGACCTGAGCCGAAGGCAGCAGCTTAACCCACTGAGCCACCCAGGTGCCCCTGGAATCAGAGGATCTTAAGAAAAATAAAGAGAGTCAGTGAGACACCTGGCCTGGGCAGGTGATCGCCTCCTTTCCAGAAGAGCTGATCGGGGTGCCATCTGCATCAGGGTGAAAAGTGTGTAGCCAAAGGCTGGGTTGTGGAGGGAAGCTAGAAAGAGAACCTTCCAGAGGTCCTGCAGAGAAGATCAGGGAGCAAAACTCACCAGATCCATCCCACCCCCATGGACACTTAGAAGTTTAATAAAGTTTGGAATATCCAGGGCTTACATGTAATTAAAGCCAGGAGCTGGGTAATTACATTTCTTCTCCAAGTTCTACCCTTTACTCACCTCCTCCCCCATGGACACGTATCTTTTCTGAAAGACATTGAACCAGATACTGGACTTTAGAAACTGTCTCCACTAAAGACATGGGCTTAATTTCAGCAAAAGAAATTTAGAATACACTTTGGAAAGGATTTCTTTAGAGCTAGGGCTGATAAATGCTAGGACAAGAGAAAAACACACACACACCCTAAACAGGAAAAGGAAAGCCCTCTCTTGACTGCCCTTTCTTTTCATGTGGGATGGACCTCCAGATGACATGCCCCACAACAGGGAACAAAATATAGTCTCGCTAAACATTAGGGAAATAATTCCCTTCTAACCCTTAGCTCCAGGAAGGAGATGACTGTTTCCCTCCCCAGTCAAGGCAAACATTCTGAAGAAGGATTGACACAGCTTGGAGGGAAGAGTCCCACAAGCAGACACTTTGCTGTCTAGTTTGCGGTCCTGTCCCCCAATGGCCTCCATCTTGTGTTTGAACCTCTTGTGGTCCATTCTTTGAATTCACCCTGTGATCCAGCCCTAGGGGGAAGGAAGGCATCCCAAAGAAGGAGAAGACAGGGCCCTGTTCTCCAGGATGTGAGAAGAGAGACACAAGAGACAAGAAACCCTGGCAGAGGGGCACCTGGGTGGCTCAGTGGGTTAAGCCGCTGCCTTCGGCTCAGGTCATGATCTCAGGGTCCTGGGATCGAGTCCCACATCGGGCTCTCTGCTCATCAAGGAGTCTGCTTCCTCCTCTCTCTCTCTCTGCCTGCCTCTCTGCCTACTTGTGATCTCTCTCTGTCAAATAAATAAATAAATAAAATCTTTAAAAAAAGAAAGAAAGAAAGAAAGAAAGAAAGAAACCCTGGCAGAGAAAAAAAAAATGCATATAAATTAATAAAGTGTAGCCAGACCCTTCAAGGGCTGGGACTTATGGACACAAGAGATTGAGAAGATGAAGCAAGATCAGATGGAAGAAAATGCCAGATTCAGAGGATGGGGGGGCAGGGTTACAAAGAGCTGGGGAGATGTGAGGCTGATGTGCTCAGCAGATCTGGAGAGAAGAAGCTGAGAAGATAACAAAGATGAGGATGAGGATGGTTTAAAACGCCTAATATAACTGGATTTACAAACCTTCACATAAATCTAATTTTATCCTCAATAACAAACTACAGAAGCAGGTGTTAGTACTGCTATTTTACAAGTAATGAGACTGAAGCGCAGAGGTGTTTAGTAACTTGCCTCAAGTCACAGAGCCAGTAAAGGGCAGAGCAAAGAATCAAACAACTACATTCTGGTGCCCCCTCCTGCAGGTTCTGCCCTGGGCAGCAGCCAGGCCTGGGGCCTATTTGTCTAAGGGAGAAATCACTCCCCAGAGGACAAAGACATGCCTCCTGGTACCCCTTCCAACACATTCTGCCCAGGAGAGCTTTGCCAAGTTTAGGCCTCATCTGCAAAGTGGAGATGTAATAGCTTACCCTCTGAAAATGAAAGGCTAAGCCAGGTCATTTACTGGAGATTTTTTTAGCTTTAAAACACACAATTCAGTCCATGGAAGGGCTAGGGTAAGGAGAAAGCCAGGATAAAAGTCTCAAAGCCTTCAGTCTTCCCATGACCCCTCCCCATCCCCAGCCCAGTCTCTCTCTCTCCCTCTTTCTGTCTACTGACCCCCAGAGGCCTCTTCCCCACATTTCATGGCCTGAGCAGCTGTCTCCACCCAGCCATGGCTCACTAGCCTAGGAAATCCAGGCTCATTCATCCTCACAGCATATGAGGACACATCAAGGCCAGGGAAGTCAGCCTCCCTTTCCAACGTCCTGGTCCTGCCCGCCCAGCCCCACGTCACCCCGGAGCTAGACCCTGGCACGTTCTACATTGCTGCCTCCCATCCCCACCACCACTGCCACCCCATCACATCCCCCCTTGCGGCGGGGTGGGGAGGGGTGGTCCTCTAGGTCATCTCCGCTCAAGCCCTCTCATCCCCTCTCCAGGTGACACTGTCCCCTCTGTCCCTCTGCCTCCCTAACATACATGCACACCTACACATTTCCTCCAGTCTGTCTCCAAGATTCATATTCCTTACCCCAAGATAATGCACTTCCTCAGAGCTCTGACTTATGTGATCCTCTCTTCTCCATTTTCCTGCTCCTTGCTAACTGCGTATCATTCTCCTTGTCTCCTAGCAAACCTTCGAGACCCCTGTGTCTTCCTGCGTCTTCCCTCCTGTGGTCATTGCCCATCTCCCATCATCCGAGCCATGGGGTCTGGTCCAGTTGCCCTTGACCTACTCAGCTCATGAATATTTGCTGAGGGAGTGCCCAGAGCGCTGTGCCTCTCTGTCCCAGCTGTCAGCCTCATCTCCCCAGCTGCCTGGGAGCTTCTGCACACAGGGCCCCTGCTCCTCCCTCTGGATCTCCGCCTCGGTGCTCCGGGCACATAGAGAGGGAAAAGTGTGTGCGACTCATTGATTCTGCTCCCTTGGAGAGAGAAGGAAACTGAGAAACCCAAGCAGGGACAGCCTTCTGAGCCTCCACTGCCCTGTGACGTTGTGTCAGGGAAATGGCAGCTGGAAGGACTCCACGTCTAGTGGGGCAGCACTTCCCTTTAGAAATCCCAGGGCACCTGTGCATGTGTGTGTGTGGGGGGGGGGGGGATGTGTGTCCCATGCGTGGAAGGGACAGGGGGATGGAGGTCTGAGGTTCTAGGAGGCCGGGTCCTGTCTGGAGGTGAGAGTTTTGGGGGAGCTGGCCTCCCAGGCCCACTGCAGCCCCCATCAGACACAGGCCCATGACAGCATGGACAGAGGGTGCCCTGCACTGCCACCACAGGACAGGTGCTGGTTGGCCCTTTAGAAATGCCTCCATCCTCCCCGGGTTTGAGTTTGCTCCATCCTGGGCACCAATGCACGGTTTCCTGTGTTCTGTGGTTCAGTCCAGTCCCAGTCCTTCCTACTCATCTACACTCACAGGCATTCCCTGTGTTCAGCCCTTAGAGCATTCGCTAGGCTGAACCCTATGATATTCAAGCGACTTTGACTTATACAGCCTATTTCTTTGGTAACATTTTTTTAAAAAAAACTCCAGGCTAGGGAGAGAGGGAAGAAGATTGAGGACGGGCAAATAACAAGAACTAGTAGTAGTGAGTGGCTACTTTGTGCATAGTAGGACATTTCTTACCGTGGTGCTAACTCTCACTATAATCCCATGAAGCCCCTAAAATCCTTTCTCCCATTTTACAGGTGAGTAAGTCCAGGTTAAAAGGCTACACGGTGAGGATCAGGGCCAGGGTTCAACCCCAGCCCAAGGCCACTGCCACCCACAAACAGAGAAGTCCTGACAGAGACTAGAAACCAGCAACCAAAGGCTGGTTGAAAGGAAGGGAGAGGAAGAAACAGGCCAAACAGGACCTCTGGCTCGACCCGAAGAGCCCCCATGGTTGGGGTGGGGGGGGGGGTGCAAAGCTAGGGACCGCACCCGAAAAGGAGGCTGAGAAGGGCCGGTCGGAGAAAGAGCCGGGCAGAAACAGACCAAACAGACCGAAGGCCGGGCCGGAGACTAGGAGCCGACAGAGCGTGGGAGGCGCAGGGAGGACGTGGAGGGGAAGGCCCAGGCGGGTGTAGACGGAGCTCCAGGGCAACAACGCAGAGGAACTGGGCCAAGGGGTCTATCACGCCGCCGAAGCGGGAACGGTAGCGGCAGCCTGGGGAGGAAAGATAAAGTGGGGGCGAAAGTCTGAGAGCGGGAGGGAGAGAGAGACCCCGTGGAAGAGATATGGAGACTGCGGCAAAAAGAGGAGCCGAGAGTTAGAGGCGGAGGCGGCGCGCGGAGAAGGGGAGACGGAGTCCGCCGCAAAGGGGGGACGGGGAGGGAGAGTCGTGGAGCGGGGAGGAGAACGAGATAGGACCGAAAAAGAAAGGCAGAAGCTCGCCCGGTCGGCTGGCATGGGGAGGGACCTTCAGCTCAAGGACACTGAGAAAGGCAGATGGATGGTGAAGAAGTGGGGGAGCGGCGGACCCTGCGGGGCGGGCAGTGGCCCATCCGTGCCGCCCCCGGTTGGCCTGCCCCGGCCCCCGACGCCCCGGCTCGGCGCCCCGCGGACCCCGATCACGCCCCCGCCCCCGGCCCGCGCTCGGCGGCTGCATGAAATTGGCTGCAGCCGTAATGAGTCCGCGCCGCGCGGAGGAGGCTGAGGGCCCGCCAGGGAGCCCTGCGCGCCTCGTTTAGCTTGTTTATTGTTCAGGCCTAATTAAAACGTTCCACCGCGCTGCGTTTACATCCGCCCCCCGCTAATGAATTCTCGGCCGCCGGGCGATTTCGGAAACTGCCGCGGGCCGGAAGGGGGGGTGGGTGGAGGTGGCGGGACCGGGGAAGGAGTGAAGGAGGGGGCACACACGCATACACGCGCCCGCACACCCTTCCACGGCCAAAGGAGCGATTAGACATCCGCGGACTGGCTCCGAGGAGTGTGCGCCCCCTCTCAGCCCCATCGCCCCAAACCCTCGCAGCCGTTTGGAGGTGAGGGAAGGCAGGGACACAGAGCTCGGAGGAGGGGTAGGGAGAGGGATGTCAAGAGCAAGCGTGTGTGGCCTTCTGTGCGTAGTGGGCCTGTGGGTGCACCTGCTCAGAGGAGCAGCCTGTGATCGCAGGGCTCTGTCTGTCGGTCGGCCCTCTGGCTCTGTGCGAGTTTCTCCCCCGCAGGAGTCTGCGCATGGTTTACAATGTTTCATGTCTCTCTGTGCGTAGCAGTTTGCCGTTTGCTGTTTGCCTCCTTGTCACGACCTCAGCGAGGGCAGATGGAGCCAGTGGAGGGAGAGAGACAGACGGTGATGCGTGGGCAGCCAGACCTCCCCGCCGGCCCCACTCCTCCTGCAGACACGGGCAGGCGCGCGCGGGCGCGCGCGCGCGCACACACACACACACACACACACAGAGCACACACGCCACACTCCACCGCATGCAACGTAAAAGCAACGGAGACACTGTTCACATATAAATAAAATAAAATAGGCAAAAAGCAATAGAGATACCATTCACACATGACTACATGGAAACACACAAATGAACAAACGCACTCAGACATAGCAACATACCAATCACACACACAGATGGAAAGACAAGAGCCCGCGGCACAAAGCCACTTGGCACAAAGCCACCTGGATGAACACCCCCCCCACACACACAAACACACATACACATACAGAAGACGTGCAAACTTGAATACACGCTTCTCCAGAAATTGTGTGCACACACATCACTGCCTAACACATGGCAGGGCACCCTCCATTGGGCACTCTCTCCTGGCAAATTCAGATCAACCAGCCTGCCCCTCTCCATTCCCCTTCATGCTGGTTCCCCAATCCAGCTCTTTATTCCAGGTTTATGTCTCCTGCCTGGTTTATGGTTTGCTCATCCTGCTCCGGAAACAACAGACAGAGAGGTTCTCTTGTTCATTTCCTCTTTCAATTCATACCCTGTTGGGCTTCTCCTTCTACACTCCAATCATAACTCCCCTCCTCCAGGCAGCCTTCCCTGAACTTACTGCCTCTGATACTGAATTTGCCCTAGTCCTTTGCACTTGTTGATCTATGCTGGGGGAGTGTCACCAGGTTACTTGGCATATTAGGCGGTGGGAAGGGGGACTGTAAGCTCCCCAAGGGCAGGACCATTTGACCCAGTATTTCTGGCAAATGTCAGGCCTCTGTCCTCCAGTACAGGCTTCCAGTGCTCCTGGGAGTATGACTGCCTGGTTTGAACAGGTAGAAAAATCAAACCGGGGCTCCAGCAGTCACCAGGAATGTCTCCTTCTGTCACATCCTGCAAGCTTCTCCTTGACAATGACCTTGCAGAGCCATGGAGGAGGGTGTATTCTCCACTGTGTCTTCCCACATTTACTTTGTTTTTAACTGGAAATACTGCTTCCCTGCTGGGTCCTCACCTTATTCTCCAGCCTCGGAGAAAACTTGGCAATTTTCAAAAATTAGATCCCTCCTAAAGGATAAAAATTGGCCTCTGGTGAGCATGCTCAGAGCTGTACCGCAGGCTGTAAAAGCGATCCCCAAGGAGGAATGCCAGGAGTGACCCAGGCACCTTCAGCAGCAGTTACAAGCGCTACTTTGAAGAGGATGACATGCCTTGGAATAGGTTCCTTGTATTTAGAAAAGAGGGAGGGACAAGGTCATCCTAAAAAGCACTCTTTGACCACCTCTCTACCTCACCATAGGATTGTTTCAACTCAGCCCACAACCTCTTTGGAGAGACAGGTGTCCTGTTTGCTCCTCCCACACACACAACCTTTCCCCTTACTCTGCCTTCTCAACCATGCCCACTCAGCCATGGCTCTCCCCCTGCTCCTGCCCCTCTCTCCCTCCTGCGGGGAGTGGCACCCTCCCTCTCCCGGTCTCTACTCCCTCTTTCATTATCAGTTTCTCTCCCTCTGATCTCTGTCATGGCTCTGCCATTTCTTTTCCTATCTCAGTCTTCCTCTAACTTCCATCGTTTTTGCTGTTCTCTCCCCCACCTTCTACCTCTTCTGCTCAAAGCAGTCATGGCAGAGGGAGGCTGTGAGGGTCTCTTTCAGCACCAGATGACTCTGGTATTTTTAATAGAGCTCTGAATTGCTGTGTTCCTCACACACACACACACACACACACACACTTATGAGCCTCTCCTCCCAAACAGAGTCCCAGGTCCTGAAAGGCCAGAGGAACCCTTGACACAGACCCTGCACCCCACCCTCTGCCACCCCTACCTGCCCCTACTCACTGCCTGGGCCTCTGGCCCCCACCTCCTCCTTTCCCTTCTCTGTCTCCCTCTCCCTCCCTCTCTGTGTGCACTTCTCAGCCCTGGCCCCACGTCCATCAAATCGTCTTTGGCTCTGGGTTCAGGGCTCTTGTACCCCCTGAGTCTGGGTCCCACTCATGTCCCTGAGTCTGTGTCTGCCCCTACTATCCTCTGGGTGTCTCTTTGTGTCTCTTCTGTCTTCCATTCTACACCACCCCCCCCACCCCCACCCCCCCCACCCACCCCCGCCCAGGCTCCTCTCTTCTCTCTCCTTTCTCTCCGTTCTCCTCTGAGACTGTCTCTGAACTTGGTCTCCGTCTCTTTGACTCTCCAGGGCGCTCTGGCCGGCTCTGCCTTCTTGGTTCCCACTCTAGGGGTCTTGGCTTGAATTTCCTGGGCCTTTGGGCCCCTGTCTGTGTGTCCGTCTCCCCCTTCCCCGCCAATCGGCACCGCGGGGCAGTGACAGGGGTGGGCCGGCGCCAAAGGCTGGGAGAGGACGCGGCGGGCGGCCCTTTGTGTGGAAGATTGACGGCTCGCCGCGCAGCCTCCGCAGCGCTGATTAGGATGCAGCGCGGGCTCCGACTGCAGCATTCTTCTCCTCGCCCAACATCCTCCATCACTCCAAATACTGAGCCCCTCCCTGCCTGCTACGCCGGCCGCTCGGGTCGTGAGGCTTACCCCTCCCTCCACCCAGTTCCTTCCACTGGGACCAATTGGAAATTCGGGGAGGGCACCCAAGGCCCCCTCTCCCCCGCCCCCCAGGTAGAGAGAAGGGGGGTACGAAGAGGCAGGAGGCCCACTGGATGTGCATTGCCGGAGGGGGCGGGGGTGTGCAGAACAGAAATGAGCCTGGAAGCTTTGCCTCCGCATCCCGGGTGGAGAACTGCCGAGCAGCTCTTTGCACCCATCAGACAAACACGCGTGGAGCAACAAGTCCAGGGAGGACATAGGGCAGGTCTTCAAATACAGGAAGGAGAACAGGAAACATGCATGCCCCTCTTTTAATCCCCTCATAGCACTTATAACCCTTCGCAGTACAGAGGAGGCTCTCAAAACAATCCTTGGCTCCTATTTCATCAGCGCTCCCAAAATAAGTGCCTAAAGCAGTGAACTCAGTTCCTTTAAATATCCCTTCCCACCCCTGCCCCCATTCACTCACCCTCGCATCTCACTGTCTGCCCCCAGGACAGTTTCCCCTGACAAGCCTTCCAAGCACCCCAGTGATCATTCGACCCCAGCTCAAATCCCAGTCATTCCAACCACCCCTCCTCCATCATTTACCCGGTGTCCCTCCCCCCCTTTCGCTCCCCCTTTTGCCCACCCCCTTTGCCCAGGGCAACTTGGCCGACTCGGTTTCTCTCCAAAGACACGCAGTCACTAATGAGCACTGAGTACTAGAAGGGGAGGGCCAAGGGCAGCATGGTGGGTGGGTGGGGATTCCAAAGCTAGCAAATAACCAGTTCTGTCAGCATCTGTCAAATATACCATCTCCCTCCATCATCCCTGTCTCTTGCCTCCTGGATCCTGCCAATCCATCTCCCTGCTGACGCTGACGGACTGAGCTCAGGTGCAAATTCGCAGAAGCATAGACGCATAATGCCTGGTCTGCTCCAGACCCATTTTCTCCAGGAATGTCACCAGCCCCAGCCATCTTTCGTTGAAAATTCCCGACGACCCTGGGAAGCTGGGGTTGTAAATGGAACCCAAGGAGGAAGAGAAATTGCTCTCTCTGCTCACTTAATCTCAGCCCCTTGTCTCCACAGCGCACCCCCAAAAGCAGAACTTAAAACTTCAGGCAATGACAGAGGGTTAAATCTCAGGAAAGCTTTTCCAGTCTTAAGGAGGTCGTGAGGGCCTCCAGAAACTAGGGGAGATTGGAGAGGGTTGGACGAGGAGGGATTGGGGAGATGCAGTTGGACGACCCAAGATCGCCTCTTGTAATATATGAGATTTCCACCAGGGGGCGAAGGACGCAGTCCTGTGGATTGGACAGGACCCTTCTCAGCAGCGTCCTGCAAGGGGCTCGGTGGCCACAAGAGGGCGGCAGAGAACGGCTCTCCCTGCAGAGGCTGCCTGGGGCCCTGGTGCTGAGATAGAGCTGAGCAGTGGACGCCGGCAGAGTCTTTGGCTCCACCAAGAATCCATGAATTTCTGATTCGATTCGGGAAACCCCGTTTGCAGTCCTTCCCACTGGCATCGCTTGTTCTCTTTGACCCCTGAAATACCATCACCTGCTCCAACCCCTTATGCCTTTTTTCTGGTCCCCAACTCTGGGGCTCCTGGCACCGAAGGGTCACATGGCTTTTCCTTCCACGATTGTACAAGAGATGACACCCAGCTCCAAAAGAGTGATGCTTCGCAGGATCCCAGCTGATAACTAGAGCCAGAACTGAAGCCCAGCTTTTCTTAGTTCCCAGTACGGGGGTCTTCCTATTGGTGCTGAATGTGGCTCCTAAAAGAAAAACATACTTCGTAGGCCCCAGTAGGAAGCCACTCACCACCCTGGGTTTAAAACACTGATGTCCAGGGCACCTGGGTGGCTCAGTGGGTTAAGTCTCTGCCTTTGATTCAGTTCACGATCTCAGGGTCGTGGGATCGAGTTCCACATCCGGCTTTCTGCTTAGCAGGGAGTCTGCTTCCCTGTCTCTCTCTGCCTGCCTCTCTGCCTACTTGTGATCTCTCTGTCAAATAAATAAATAAATAAATCTTTAAAAAAAAAAAAAACTGATGTCCAAGCTACACCCATCCCCACGGTATAAGTTTCTACCTACAGAACTGTTGCACAAAGGACTGCTCACCACAGAGCACCGTGTATGCCACAAATACCTATTGTGAACCACTCATCCTCAGCACACACACCCCTCAGGTCCTCAGAGTCCCACAGCCCCTGCCCCTCTCCTCCTACTTCCTGACTAGCTAGAGGAATGTCTCTTCATTTATCATTTGCTCTTTTCCCTCCCCAGAGGCTCCTCAAAGCTGCAGACAGGGAAGCCTCCTCCCAGTTCTAATCTTGCTCCCTCCTACCGAAGCTCTGTACACGGGGAGGCGAGGGGCCACCCAGGATCCCAGAGGCATGCCCGTGTGCAAACTTGTGCACTGACAGGCTGCATGTGGGCATACAGGTGTGCCACACCCCACTCTTCCCGCATAGACTCCCCCACGCCTGAACTCCACCCCATTCCCCAATCCAGGACTCCTTCCTTATAAAACAAGATGAAAAAAACCCATGCCAACCTCCCAAATACCTCATTGCAACTTTCATCCCATACGCAAAACCAGAAAAGACGCAACCCTCCCCTTTTCTTTCCCTCTCACCATGTGCCCCCTTGTCCCCTCTGGCTTTTGCAATTTCCCCTTAGACCCACTGGGTGCAGCTCCCACACCTTCCCCAGAATGGAAGAGGCACCAGACAGCTTCCTCCCTGTAAAGGACTGAGACAAACGCCAATCATGCTGGGGCCTCTCACGATGCCCATTCTGCTATGAATTCCCAAGGTCAAAACCATTCTGGTGTTATTAAAAACATAAATGTTGCATACCAGGCAGCAGGAGAAAAAATTATAAGGCAGCCAGACGAGAGGGAGACGGAGGGGCCGGTAATTGTCTCCGTCTTCCCAGAGTCAAGCTCCACGGGGCTGGAGCCGCACACAGAACATTGCTTTTTAATTTAACTCAGTAAGGTCAGCAGCAGCAAATGAGGCCGGGGAGGAATGGCACCTCAGAGGGAGGGCGTCAGGGCCCAGCCCCCACCCTGAGCCCTCAGAGCCAAGGCTCCTGGCCAAGATCTCCAAGCAGTGAGGGGGAAACAGAGGAGAACGGCAGGGAGGATTCAGGGACTCTCGGCCCACCAAAAAGCGGTCCTGGAGTAGGGGAGGGGTGGAGGAGGAGGTATCTTTGTGAGGGCTTCTGAGGAACTGGGATGTGGGTGCCAGGGACCAAAAAAAAAAAAAAAAAAAAAGACTTCAAAAGGACCCTGGATGAGACCAGAAAGGACTCAGGCTGATGGAGACAAACCCTACCCCCCGCCATCTTCCCTTCCTAAGATACCCCCTGTATAACGAGGATCATGATTGGAACTCAGAGCTTCACCCTTTCCCCAGCAGCTGTGAATCGTGAAGCCCAAGCAGAGAGAGTTCTCCAGTGAAGGTAACCACTCTGTCCCATCTCCTTCATCTCCAAGGATCCCATGGGGCAGGGGAAAGGAGGATGTAGGAGAAACTGAGGCAGAACTGTCCTCCCTCAGAACCTTCCTCACAGGTTCCTTTCTCTGGCCACCTTCCCATCTGTAGTTCTTCTAGCTACATGGGGGATCTTTCTGTTTCCAGGGCTACAGGAAGGACTGAAGTTAGGCCAGAGAAGGGACTTCCCAGATTAACATCTTGGCCATAAGCATACACAGACTGGAGCAGGGAAGGCTGAGGAACCCGAGCTTTTCTGAATAGGTCCAATGAGCTGAGCATGGTGAGATCAGGGCATCTGGGGAAGGCAGGACAACTCAATAGGAGTGTTGGAGGGAGGTTCCTTTGAAAAAGCTGTGCACCTGTCAGAAGCAGGGGCATCCAAATACAATTTGAGATTTGTCGAGAAGCTCTTCTACAGGTCAGATATCAAGTCCTGCTTTAGTTTCAGACTGTTTCCCTTTTAGGGTTCTTTTGGGGGAGGGATAATTTGAATAGGAGGTTTGAGACTTGAGGACAGGGTTTCAATTATCTCTCTCCATCTAGACGTGTCCTTGCCCCCTTGGCTTTCCTCCCAGGTTTCTACTCCCCTGCCAATTAAAATTCAAAGGCTCCCTGAGGAAACCGGCAATGTCAATAAGAAATTCTGAGGCCCACTACCCTGTAATGTAAACCCCTGCCCGCATTCCCCTCTCCCTTCCCCTCTCAGCACGGCCCCCACCCTGCAGTTCTCAATATGGCCACAAGGTGGCGGCCAATGCATCGCTTGGTCCCGAGCTAGGCCTGGCGCCTCACCAGAGCCAGGACCCTCTCCTCCGCCAGGACCTCCACCCATCCTCCAATCCCAAGAGTCTCAGGAAAGGAAGAGCTTGCTGCAAGAACTCAGGCTTTGGGAATAGGTGGGCTGGGTGAGGATGGAGTGGAAAAGGGAAAGAGAGGGTGGAAGAGAAGACCGAGAAAACAGGGGTGCAGAGACCCAATGGGGAAACAGGTACCCAGGGGCAGTGTGAAGCCCAAGATGAGAAATCACTGAGATTGCCTGTCACACCCCACGCCAGACCCAGCATCTCAGGGCGTCGGGTCAGAGACACCCAGGAAGAGGAGGAGGAGGAGGAGCTGGGGATGAAGCCTGAACCAGAATTAAAGTCTAGGATACGGACAGGGGAGGATCTGCTCTGCCCCCTCCCTCCTCAAGCTGACACACCTGAGGAGGGAGGTGTCTGTCCAACAGAGATAATGTTGGACACCATTATCTCTGCTATTCCCAGAACACAGAAAATAAGGAAGGATTCAGTCAAGTCCTCTCAGAAGTCCTAACACTCCGAGTGAAGGGAGAGGGGTCCTGAGAGGGAGGAGAAAACCCAGCCCTGCCCACTGGGAGGCACAGGTTGAGGGCAGGGGCAGGGAGGTCAGAGAAGGGAGCAGAGACAAGAAACACAGCCAGGAAAGAGAAGAGAGAAGAACAAGGAAAGGCCTCCAGGTACCTTGGCAGTGGTCTAGAAAAAGATTTGGGATCCAGAAACAGGAAAAATAATCAAAGAAGACCTCCCAGAGGAGGAGAATATGGAGTTATACTGCAAAGGGCTAAGAGGTTGGTCTGCAGGAAGAGGAAGAAAGAAGAAGGGTTCAGACTGGGGATAGACTGTGAGGTCAGGATCAAGGTAAGGAGGGCCGAACACTGGGCTGACTGCCCAGGTAGAGCTAAGAGACCAGATCCAGCAAACCTGTGGAGGGAGAGCAGGAAGGAGAAGGTCAGCCTTTAAGCCCAGCTGGGAAGGCTGGAAAGGAGTCACTATAATTTTAAGCAAGAAGAAGGGGAACAGCACTCCTGTCTAGCTGAAGTATTCTTTCTCTTTCTCCCCATTGCATAAAACTAAGAAAAAAGGAACAGACCCTAGGGTCCTCCAAATGGGAAACAAGAAGGACTCTGAGACTGGGTGTCAGGGGCCTGGGTTTCCCAGAGGGAGCCATCACGGGCAGGAGACACTGAGTGTTCCCACCTGGAGGGCCTCTGGCTCTGTGTGTAAAGAGTGTTGTAACTGATGGTCACTGAACTCTTTTCTCCGAATCTGCCCTGATGATCATGGCCCCCCTGCCACAGATGCATCTGACCCATCTGTGAGCCACCAGGCTTTAGTCCACATCCTCTCAGTATCCCTATACTCCAGACTCCCTTTCCTACCCAGAAGAAACTATATCCAAACTTGGTGCTGGGTTCCAACTTCCCAGACTCAGCCTGGACTTATTTGGCACAAAGTGCAGCAAGAGGATTTCAGGTTAGACTCAGTAAGAACTTCCCAGCACAAGGGGTCTGAAAGCTTTTGTGAAACTCAGTAACAATGCTTACCTGGCCTTACTAGAGCCCCCCAAGAGATAAGGACTTGTTTTGGAACTGTCTGGGTTGTACTGACGAGAGAGAGAACTTTCCTTGTGATTATAGCCCTCCCAGTGTCAGAGGTTGCACACAAGGACTTCTGTGGACTCCATTGCCCTAAGGCAGAAGGAATGGAGCCTTCAGTTAGGAATTGCAGCCTCTGTAGATCATTCCCAAAGCCTGGTGGGGGGAAGAGAGTTGGCCTGAACCCTCCATTGTCTAGCCACTCTCCCATCCTGACTGCACCTCTTTATGGCCCTCCCTGGTCAGAGCAGGGCCTCCAAGCACTTCCAATGCAAGCCCTGAGTGCAGGTCTCAGGACCCGGTATCCCCCCCAGCCTCATACCCAGGACCCTGACGCCCTCCCTCCTGTGCCTGGCAGGACAGAGTCACCCACTGCTCAGGTTGGCCTAGCCTCGGCACCCCAGCACCAGCAGCCTTCCTCTTTTGGCCTCCCACCTCCCCCGGCCACATGCCACAGCCCCCAACCTACTAGAAATTCGGACAATTCAAATCAAAAACATCTTCAGTGAGGAGTCTTCAGGCTCCCCTGGGACATCACACACATGCACACGTCCACATCTACCTACACACATGCAGACACACACACAGATGCTCACACTCAAACGTATACACAGACACTCTCAAAATACACACATATACACACCCAGGGGTCATGAGCACTCTCAAATGCAACACACACTCACAAACACATTTACAGATAGGCATGCACACTCACACTTACACACACTCACACACACTCAAACCCCCGAGTGTACATATCCATATGCATCTCTACTCCTTGATTCTGAGGATCCAGAGCCCCATCCTCTAGATTCTAGAGGTCTAGAATCCAGGAGAAAGCACGGAACCCCACGGGAAACCTATTTCTAGCTTCCTGACCCCACACTGGAACTCTTTTGCTATATTCCTCTTCCTGCCACCAGAGTTGCTAAGACCATGGGCCACACCATGGAAGTGAAACCTGCAAAGAGAATTCATTCCTTCCTGAGCATTTTTGAGCACCTCCCCCCAACCCACCTCACCCCCCATCCCCAGGCCTGAAGGTGAGGCAGACACAAGAGAGAATGAGACCTTCTGCCCAGTGGTGTGGGGGGAAAGAGCAAGAACTAAGGAGTCAAGGACCTGAGTTCAAATCCTGCCTCTGCCCGTTTTAATAAGCTGTGTTACCTCCGGTACATTATGTAACCTCTCTGAACCTCAGTTTTATCACTTGTAAGGAGGGGTTCATTAAATTTACCCAAGCATTCTGTGAGGATTGAAAGACAGGGAAATCTTCCATCAGCAATGTGTCCAGCAATGTGTCCGTCCATAGAAAGCCACCGCATTCCCTTCCCTAGCCCCTGCGGTGAGCGTCTCCCCAACACATTTCCAATCCTACTGTCGCTGAAACAGAAACCCAGTCTCCTTCAGCCTCAGACCCCCAGGTGCGCACACCTCGGGAAACTTGATCTCGGACTTGGCGGGCTCCATCCGACTCCCCTGCCCCCACCTCAGCCCCCACCCTCCTAGTCCATCATGCCTCTCGCCCGTTTGCAGGTCGCGTTTTCCGTAATAACCTTTAATGCGGCTGGCCACGGCCCAAATGTTCGCGATGGAGCGCTGGGCCCCGCGCATCAGATGGACGATGAAGTGTTAATCATCCCCCAGGGAGCCGTCCCGCGGAAAGTCGTCATTAATTTCTCTGAATTACACCAATTCCGAGACATTCTTTATGGACAGACAGTGCGGGAGACAGTTATATGACAGGACTTGCTGTGCTAAGCAGATGTGGGAGAGATTGCGTCGCCCCATGAATACTAAACAATCGCTCGGAAGAAACCCCGCTCGCTTCTGCGCTCGGAGCTGGGAAGCGGCCCAGCCCACCCCCACCCTGTTGGGCACACCCGGCAGGTGCCTTGGGCCAGGGGCAGACGGGACCGCACCCCTACCCCTGCCTCTCAGGTGGCCTCCGCAGCTCCCCTCCAGAGTCAGGCCTCAACCTCAGTGGGAAGAGGCTCTGGAGGTCTTACTCTCACCTTCCTGGGACCCTCCAAGGACCCGCAAACCCCCTTACTGTCCCTGCCACAGCCCTTACTCCCTACTAGATTCCTCCCAGGCTCTGACCTGCCTCGGAACTGCTGTCTGCCTTCCCCTTCTCACACTCTGATCCTCCTCCAGCCCTCCTTCCAAGACAACTCACTACCCTACCATCTCGGAGTTCCCATCTGGCATTGCCCCGTCCCGGTTCCTCCACCTCCCCACCCCGCCCACCTCTATCTCTCCGACCCACCCCTCCCCCGCCCACCAACCACGCTGTCCCTCCCACCTTGACAACCTACCATCTTTCCCTAGCCTGCCTCTGTCCCCTCCTGGCTCACCTCCCCGAACAACCCCATCTCCCAGCGGGCTCCACCTTCCCATTACCTCCATCTCTTTAACCTGCTGCATCCTACCACTTTGCCCCATTTCAAGTAATTTCTACATCAGCTTTCACACCTCTCCCCGCCACCACCCTTCAGAGTCTATAGGGAGGAAGAACAGGGCTCAGAGAAGAATGAAGGGAAGTTTGTCCTCTTCTCTCTCCTCATGTCCTCTGCTTATCCTCCCTGCTGTCTTCGTTCTGAGAGACCCGGACGGGTGTTAACGAGAGCTGAAGAGATCTCTCCTCAGCAAAGTGATGGGCGGGGTGCGCAGAGGAACAGGGTGACCAGGGGAAAACCTGCGAGGCAATTCAGTCACACCTGGGGGAAGCCCCGCCCACCACAGCGAGCCCCGCCCCCTCCTGAGTAGCCTCGGGAGGCCGGGCCCCGCCAGCTCTTGGCTCCCCCCTGCCCAGGGTCCATAGGGACCCTTGGCAGCCCTGGGACCCTGGGTGGTGGGCCTGGTTACTTGGTCACTCCAAAGCCATTCCCTCTCAGGAGGCAAATAGTGAATGTTCCCTATCAGGGCGTCCCACACTTCCGCTTCTACCCCGGCTGGAGGGAAGGCTCCCCCTCCCGACCCCCACCCCCAGCTCCTAGCGCGGGTTTGGAGGAGAGAAAGGAAAGTGCGCCGCCTCTGCGTCTTTTCTCCTCGCAGATAATTTATGTCTGAGAGCCGAGCAGATGGCGGGTAATTTAGCAATTACCGTGTGCAGGAACGGGACTCGCGCCTCCACATGGAAGCCAAAGATTCCCCGCCGCAGTCTCCTCTTCCCCTCTGCCTGCTTGCTCTATTTTGCCTCCTCTTCCCCCTGCCCGCCACACCTTGCTGAATCCCAACACTCTACGGGAGAGGATCTCCCTCTGTGGATCCCCTTGCAGCCCGATCCCTCCCTGTGTGAGGCGGCTGATTCCTGCTTCAGAAAACAAGTAGTGCGGTCGGATCCCTGGAAGTTCTTCCTCTGCTCTCACTTTAATTTTTCTTGCTGTTATAAGTAATCATACCGTCCGGGGAAACTGTGGGGGTCTGTTCCAACCCTCCCCTTCCTCCCACTTCTTCGTGTCCTCCGGTATGTCCCGAATATCTAGGTTCCGAATCCCAGGCTTCAGAGGAGGCTTCTGGGCTCAGAAATCGATCAGCCCAGGGGTTGAGAAGTCTGGGTATCTGCGTGGGCAGTAAGGGGAAGGCAATGGTTATTTCGGGGAGAATGGCCAAAGAGCGCTTTGGAGCTCTGTGTACCCAGTGAGAGTGAAATGGCCTCTTGAGAAGCTGGGTTTAGCAAGGGAAGGGAGGGTAGAGAGGGCAGGAATGAGTCTGAAATGTCTCCTCCCCATTCTCTGCCCATCCTCTCTGGGCCACCTGGAGAGAATGTGCTCTATCACAGGCCCTGAGACGGAGTCCTCCCTAAGCTGAGGGAGGCTGTCCTCCCCGCTCCATCCACCTCCACCCAGCCCAGCTCAGGACCAGCTCAACAGCCCAGGCCACACCATACCGGCCACACATCCATACCCTCTTTTCAGCTATGGCTTCCAGAGCTCTGACTGCTAACCTTACACACCAACCTGAACACGCCGGGGTTCTGGCAGAATCTTAGGTGACCTCTGGCCTCTGAAGAGCTGGGCTCTGGGGCTTTGAGCCCCACCACCACCACCTCCCCCAGATCCTCCTCATTCCTCAACACCAGAGGAGCACTAATTAATTAGCGTGTGCAACCAGCCATAGGCACGATCTCGTTACTCACCACAGGGACCCGCTGTTAACACACCAGACCCCTGGGACGCGGGCACACACCAATTACACAGCCAGCAGCTCGGCTAATCACTGCTTCTGGTGACACTGTGGCTCACAGAGGAATCCCCAGCTTCCCTCGTCCCATCCCCCCACCCCACCCCTCCTGCCTCCTAGAATGGGATGCTGAAGGGGAGGAAGTGAAAACTGACTGGGAAAAAGTTGGAACTTGCTGGAGAACAGGAGGCCAGCTAGAGCAGCTACAGGAAGACTGGGAATGAAGTTAGAAAGAAAAGAGAATTTTCCTACACAACACTTTGGGCTATAAACAGCACCCCCCCCCCAAAAAAAAAAAAACCAGTAACTTCAGCAAGAGGGAGTCCTGGTTAGACTATGAGAAGGACTTCCCAAGGAGTTGCTAGTGTAGGATCGGGCTGGGAAAGAGCAGCCTTTCTCCGTATAAGCAGGACGCAAGAGAAGATGGCCGCTGAAGTGGAAGATGAAGAGAGAAAGGGGCAGTCCCAGGAACACAAGTATCTAGTTGCATCCAGTCCCCCGGTACAGTTCAAGGGTACAGAGAGGAGGCAGCTTCACTGCAGACACAGATAGACAGCTTCCCCCCACACACGTCCCATTGACTTTGCCATTCCGCTGTCACTCCACAGCTTCTCCGAGATTTAGCATATTGACTCTCCTCCGAGCTGCAGAAAATTGAATTTTCTTCATTACGACTGTCTCCCGACAAAAGCAGCTCATAAATTCTCCATCTTTTTCAGACTTCCCGCCCCCTCACCACCCAACATTTCTTCAGAAGATTCACGTATGTGAACATACCATGGCCATGTAAAGGCGAGGCATGACCAGCTCTCCCACGGATATCCCACTCGCCAAGACCACCCCTCACGGCGCATGCGTAAATGCAGGCTAGACCTGGGCCAGGCCGCTGCCATCGGCTTCCACAGCGAGGGTCCACGGATGCCATACTCCTATGCACCATAGAGCAGATACAGTGGGTCCCTACCATGGGACAGAAAGGTCCCTGCTTCAGGCATGCTTCTCCTGTGCCCTAACAGCAATCTCACAGCTGTCACGCCCACATGGGACAGATTCAGATGTCCGGACCTGCAGGATTCACTCCAGGGTCACCCAGGCACTGCCTGGGCACAGCTAACGGCCCCTCCCTCCGGGATCGGAGCCCTGCCCACAGTCCCACCTAGGGATACATGCCCAAGTCCACGTGCTGTGCACAGACACGGAGGGAGAGGAAAAAACCTTCCCCAGGATCTAGTAGGGAGTCTTCCTTTACACCACGGCAACCACTGCTGTCTCCTGCCACATTGCCCAAGCCCAAGCACACGGGAAGGTGCTCTTCCTCTATGGGCTACAGCCTCCTGCCTCCGCAGTCCTCCCCCAGGCACAGACACCCCTTTCCAGCATCCAGGAGTTGGTGTCGACATTGGTTTCTGGCCCTGGTGTGTACTCTCTTCTTGTGACTCTCCACCACTTTGGCCTCGGGAACAGAACTGTGGGGAGGCCAGAACCTAGTCTAAGTTCCTTTTAATACCTGTGCCAGCCTGGCAGCTGAGGCTATAATGGATGGGCAAGAGGCCAGGCTGATGGACAGCACCATGTGGCTTGTGCCCAGGGCCAGATTGGGGTGGGAAGTAGTGGGCTAGGTGCCCAGGCACTCCACCCTCCAAAATGCCACACAATCTGTGAGTGGAAAGAGACAGAAAGAGGGACCCAGATAGGTAGACACAACGACATCTTCTGAGACCAGACTAAGCTAGCTAGTCTCTGTCCCTATCCTGCCCCTTAACAGCCACTTCCTCCCCCACAATTCTGACCCAGGCACAAAGGGAAGTTACCCTATACTGACAGGAGTGATCCCAACCATCGTTTCTTTTCAAGTATGACCAGCCCTACTTTAAACAGCAAGAACTAGGGGCTTTGGGGTATGACTAGAATAGAGGAGAAGGATGATTCTACAGTTAGGAGAGGGACTGAGACTTGGAGGGGTGTCCATGCATTTTTATGTGTGCTAATTATTTGGGGGAGGAACTTACCACCAGTCTAGTTGTTCTTCGTGGGTGTTTTTGGGTTTTGTTTTGGTGTTTTGTTTTGTTTTGTTTTAAGATTTTAGAGAGCACAAAAGAGAGAGCACGAGCAGGGGGAGCAGCAGGCAGAAGGAGAAGCGGGCTCCCTGCTGAGCAAGGAGCCTGATGAGGGACTGGATCCTAGGACCCTGGGATCATGACCTGAGCCAAAGACAGACACTTAGCTTATTGGACTGGGCCACCCAGGCATCCTTATGTGTGCTAATTAGCGTGCAAATGTTATGCACAATGTAAATCAACATCTATTGTCTTTGTGATCCCAACCTGCTCCTAACAGTATTCTCACACACACACATACACACACACACACACACACACACACACACACACACACACACACTTTACCTATTTACCTATGTTTGGCTCCTCTGCTTTTCCCAGAACCTAAATTTCTGAACCATCCTTTATCTTTTTTTTTTTTTAAGATTTTACTTATTTATTTGACAGACAGAGATCACAAGTAGGCAGAGAGGCAGGCAGAGAGAGAGGGAGGAAGCAGGCTCCCTGCTGAGCAGAGGGCCCGATGAGGGGCTCAATCCCAGGACCCTGGGATCATGACCCGAGCCAAAGGCAGAGGCTCAACCCAATGAGCCACCCAGGCACCCCCCAAATTTTTTAAAATATAAAGAAAGATGCCTGGGGAGGCTGAACTCTACAGTACAAGAAATGGCTTTCTGAACACCAGGGAGTATATCAAACCTTCTATATCCAGAAGTAAAGGAACAACTTCCCCCATCCCAATCCCACCCAGACCTATCCCAAAACCTGCTCCTCCCACCAAGTTACCCAACTCAAGGAGGGAGTACCATCCACGTAGCTCCAACCAGGAACCTGTGATGAGCCATAATTGACTCTTCCTTCT
The DNA here is from genome assembly GCF_030435805.1 of Mustela lutreola. Taxonomy (NCBI): domain Eukaryota; kingdom Metazoa; phylum Chordata; class Mammalia; order Carnivora; family Mustelidae; genus Mustela; species Mustela lutreola. Next base: position 61,693,407 of record NC_081297.1, read on the forward strand.
CCTTGGGTTGTAGATGAATCGAGGTCCTCTGTTGCACACATTAAGTGACTTAATTGATGATTTTTTTTTTTGAAAAGCTAGAAGTTGGACTTTTTTAGGTTCACACATCCACGGGCATCAAAATGACTTCACAAATCAAAGTGTACCTGCCCCCCTCTCCCTCACTGCCCCCACTCCCTACCCATGCTACCTCCTCAATAACTCTTGAGTCTATCCACTTTGCTCCATTCTCTAGCTGATGAGAGTGAGTTCTCAGCAAGATAACTGAGTTACCTGCTTTCTGTTTTCCCAGGCTCCAAAGTCAACCTTCTCCCTTCCCACTGTACTAGGGAGGCCCAGGAAGCAAATGGGATATGCCCACCCACAGTTTCTCAGAGAGAAGTACTGTGAAAATGTTAGAAAGGTAATAGAACTGTTAAGTACATGAAATCAACTACTTCAATTGAGTCCACAACAAAGCTCTGTTTATTTGGTGAAGAGTAAACATTTTCAAACTTCCCAGTTTAACATAAAAATAAAGAAAAACTATCGGAAGGAAAAATGACCTCTTTTTTTTTTTAAGATTTTGTTTGTTTGTTTGTTTGTTTGTTTAGAGAGAGAAGAACACAAGCAGGGGGAGGAGCAGAGGGAGAGGGAGAAACAGGTTCCCCCACTGAGCAGGGAGACGGACAAGGGACTTGCTCCTAGGACCCTGAGCTGAAGACAGACACTAAAGCAACTGAGCCACCCAGATGCCCCCCTGCAAACTGCCTCTTTTTTTTCTTTTCTTTTTTTTTTTTTTAAAGATTTTATTTATTTATTTGACAGAGAGAAACCACAAGTAAGCAGAGAGGCAGGCAGAGAGAGGAGGAAGCAGGCTCCCTGCTGAGCAGAGAGCCCGATACGGGACTCGATCCCAGGACCCTGAGATCATGACCCGAGCTGAAGGCAGCGGCTTAACCCACTGAGCCACCCAGGCGCCCCTGCAAACTGCCTCTTGAAGGGAAAAGACCACTTCCATCACCAATCAGCCTGTGGCCTGATGCCCTTCCATCGTTTTGACTGACTGGACTCCAATCTGTCCTTCAGCCAGGAGATCTTTGACTGTGAGTGGCTCACAAAGTTGGTACCCCGTGAGTTCTGATGGAATGAATAAGACCCAAAAAGGTGTGTGAACATGGAGGCAGATTAGAATCATTCTTTCAGAGGCAGGAAAACTACATCAACTCTAGAACTTTAACTCAACCCAGTGTTGATAGAAAGTGGTTAAATTTGATCTCCAGCCCCTGTGCAGTGAGGTGAGTCCATATAACTGGTTATCGGAAAGGGAATATAAATGTCTAGGCTGAGGAAGTGGAGAGTGGTGAGGTCTCCCACACCTGCTGGTTGGGTGTCACCTGCTGGTTGGGTGCTACCTGAGGCCACTTATTAAAAATGGCAGATCCACAGCTTGAACAGGTCTGGATTCTCGAGTTACCTGATTACAAATATCCACTTTGGACTATACAATACATAAATCTTTATCATGTTAAGCTACTGAAATCTGAGGGTTGTCCTTTGCACCTGTTACATACACACTAATACACAAAGCAAAGTAAGATCATCATTGCAAGCAGCAAGGCCAAGGGCACTGTAGAATTTGGACTGTGGTGGCCATGAAGGGCAAGAGGAGATCACTTGGAAGTCAGAAATTCTTGATTTGACTCTCATCCTGGCTGTGTGACTTTAGGCAATATTTAATATTTCTGAAACTTGGTTTCTTCCATGATAAAAATAGCATAATAATAACACGACCTGATTCCTGGTATTTGTTGTGAGGATCAGGGGAATCCAAGAATGTAAAAGGTTTTTGACACCAGAGGGCTACAAATGTCAGCTAATATTGCAACAAGTGATACATAATGCTTAGTAAAAAAATCTGTTGAATACGGGTGCCTGACTGGCTTGGTCAGTAGAGCATGTGACTCCTGATTGATTCTAGGGTCATGAGTTCAAGCCCCACATCTGGGTGTGGAGACTCTTTAAAAAACAAATAAATAATAAATAAATAAAAACTAAAAAATAGGAACAGATTTTTTTTTAATCTGTTGAATAAGGGGCACTCAGGTGGCTCAGTCACTTAAGCCTCTGCTTTTGGCTCAGGTCTTGATCTCAGGGCTCTGGGATAGAGTCCCGCATCAGGCTCCCTACACAGTGGAGAGTCTATTTCTTCCTCTGTCTGCCCACATGGGCTCGTTTTCTCTCTCTCTCTCTCTCTCAGATAAAATTTTTTTAAAATCTGTTGAATAAATAGATGGATGAGTACTCAGAGCCATATCTTGCTCCCTACTAGTAGAGGAAAGATGAAGGCAATCTGAACACTATGAGATTCGAGTACGTCTGTAGGTCTGTGAGATGAAGCAGAGGCTGCAGGACCTGAGTCTTAGTGAGAACGCTAAAGCACCCTTCTACCCAGTCTAAGAAAAATGGAGCCAGGGGTGCCTGGGTGGCTCAGTGGGTTAAAGCCTCTGCCTTTAGCTCAGGTCATAATCTCAGGTCCTGGGATCAAGCCCCACATCAGGCTCTCTGCTCAGCAGGGAGCCTGCTTCCTCCTCTCTCTCTCTGTCTAGTGATCTCTGTCTGTCAAATAAATAAATAAAATCTTAAAAAAAAAAAAAAAGAAAGAAAGAAAGAAAGAAAAATGGAGCCAAAGAACTAAGGAGACAAAAGAAAATGGGATAGGGGCCCTAAAGAAAAGTCCAAGAGAATCAGACTTTACCCCCAAATTATGTTAATGTTTTCCCTACTGCTATGGACTAAATGTTCGTGTCCCCCCAAAATTCATGTGCTGAAGCCTTAAAGCACAATGTGATGGGATTTGGAGATGGGCTTCTGGGAGGTAATTTAGGTTAGATGAGGTCTGGGCCTGAGGCCCTCATGATGGAGTTGGTGCCCTTCCAAGTAGAGACCAAAGATACTGCTTTCTCTCACCGTCCTCCTTGAGAGGACACCATGAGAAATCAGCTGTCCACAGGCCAGAAAGAGATTTTTCATCAGGAACCAAGTCAGCCAGCACCTTGATCTTGGACTTCCCTCCCAACATCTAGAAATCAGAGAAATAAATTCCTGCTGTTTGCACCACTGAGCTTCTGATATTTTGTTAAGGTAGCCCAAGCCGACTCTGACTCTGAGCAACTCTGACTCTGACACCTACTTCCCACAGAGTCCACAGTTTGGAAACACTAGTAACAGCCTACAATATCTGATACACCAGCTGCTTCTGTATGTTTGTAAAGCACCCAGCAGAGCATCTGGCACAGGGCAGGCACCTGGTAAATACTAGCCATTATGATTTTCTGAGAAAGCAGCCTGTTATATTGAAAAAGGTATGGAGTTCAGAATAAGGTTGTTCCAAGAGACCTTGAGCAAGTTACTCTCAGAATTTCGGTTTCTTCGTCTGTAAAATTTGCTAGCACCTTGCATGGTTGTTATGATGATTCTGTGCGAGAATAAGCCCTCTCCATACTCTTGGCACTCAGCTAGAGGTAACTCCTCAAAGCCTTCCAAGAGTCCAGGACAGGCTTCAAATCAACATTTATTACGTATCAGGCACTGGGCTAGATGGAACAATACTGGAGAGACGGGACTTTTACCAAAAGAGAAAAGAGACCTTAATCTTCAGGATGATTGGATTCATCTTGCAGCAGCTCCTACTACACTCACTAGAGAGACTTTCAAAGTAATGTCAATCTAACCCTAGCCCTAGTCAGGAGTTTCCCTGTGTTCTGACAATACCAACAGTCCCAAGATCCCACAATCTCACTCAGGAAGCATTCTTCAATCCTTTAACTGTCACTTCCACTGGTCTTCACAGTATTATTTCCCTTATTAAAAAATTCTTCGGGGGTGCCTGGGTGGCTCTGTGGGTTAAGTGCCGGGACTCTTGGTTTCAGCTCAGGTCATGATCTCAGAGTCGTGAGATCACCCCATGTCCAGCTGGTCTCTCAGTGCAGAGCGTGTTTGAGATTCTGTCTCTCTTTCTGCCACGCCCCTGCTCCTGCACATGCCCTCTCTCTCTCAAATAAATTAATTGCTTAAAATATTTTAGGGCACCTGGGTAGCTCAGTTGGTTAAACATCTGCCTTCGGCTCAGGTCATGATCCCAGGGTCCCGGGATCAAGTCCCATGTCAGGCTCCCTGCTCTGCAGGGGTCTGCTTCTCCCTCTGCCCTTCTTCCCACTCATTCTCTCAATCTTTTTCTCTCTCAAATAAATAAAATGTTTTTAAAAATAAATAAAATCTTTAAAAAAAATCTGGGGCACCTGAGTGTTGGGCATTAGACTCTTGGTTTCAGCTTGGGTCATGATCTCAGGGTGGTAGGATCGAGCCCCTTGTCAGGCTCTGCATTCAGTATGGAGTCTGCTTGTTCCTCTCCTTCTGTACACCCCTCAGATAAATGAATAAATAAAGTCTTTTAAAAAATCATCAGCGACTAACTTCCTATTCCTAATATGAATCAAATCCAAACTTTTTAACCTGATGTATTGCTTGGGAAAACATAAACTGTAACTACATAGTTAAATATTATTTAAGTTATATATTATTTTATAAGGTTTTAAAATTTTATTTATTTACTTGACAGAGAGAGAGAGAGATCACAAGTAGGCAGAGAGGCAGGCAGAGGGGAAGCAGGCACCCCACTGAGCAGAAAGCCCAATGCAGGGCTCAATCCAAGGTCCCTGAGATCTTGACCTGAGCAGAAGGCAAAGGCTTAACCCACTGAGCCACCCAGGCGCTCCTATTTCATAGTGTTTTACATAACTATAAAACATAAAGCCCAAAATTTTAGTGCTGTAATGAATAGAAATTGATTTATTGGTCAAGTGAAGTCCAAAATGCATGCTACTGATTTTAGCAGGCAGTTTTCTCCCAAGTGGTGATTCAGGGAACTAGGTTCCTTCCAACCTGTGGCCCTACCATCTTTAACATTTGGCCTTCAGGGTCACTGTGCTTAAGGTCATATTCATCAAACCACAAAGGAAACAAAATGAAGGATCTGCCTTGGGAGGTTTCATAGGTCAAGCCTGGAAATGAAACATACTACTTAAAAGGAAACTGAAAAATGTGGTCCAGCTATGTGTCCAAGAAAAAGAAAGAGATTCTGAGGGATGCCTGGGTGGCTCAGTGGGTTAAAGCCTCTTCCTTCAGCTCAGGTCATGATCCCAGGGTCCTGGGATCGAGCCCCACATCGGGCTCTCTGCTTGGCGGAGAGCCTGCTTCCTCCTCTCTCTCTCCCTGCCTCTCTGCCTACTTGTGATCTCTGTCAAATAAATAAATGAAATCTTTTTTTAAAAAAGCTGAACTTTATATGCTGTTCTTATATGATATCCTAGACTCCAGTAAACATTATAAATTCCCACTTCTGAATCTTTGCTTTAGGCTAGAATAAGCTTTGCCTTCCTAGACCTTGTCCTGTCAAATTATCCAAATCCAATCCATCCTTCAAATATCTATATGTTATATTCATTCTTTCTTTTTTAAAAATTTTTTAAAGATTTTATTTATTTATTTGAGAGAGAGAGAACACACAGGGGGAGGGACAGAGGGAAAGGAAAAGGAGAGAATCTCAAACAGACTCGGCACTGAGCAGGGAGTCCAACGAGGGACTCGGTCTTAGGATCCTGAGATCATGACCTGAGTGGAAACTAAGAGTCCCATGCTTAGCCAACTAGACCACCCAGGTGCCCCTTTATATTCATTCTTTCAGCAAAATTTATTGAATACCTAGCATAGTACCTCACACATATATTTGTTGAATAAATCTGTTTCACATCACCTGTGCCTTGTGCATAAAACCCAGTGAACATGTCCCTTAACATGTCCCTTAATTTTTTTTAAGATATTTATTCGTTTACTTGACAGACAGAGATCACAAGTAGGCAGCGAGGCAGGCAGAGAGAGAGAGGAAGGGAAACAGGCTCCCTGTTGAGCGGAGAGCCCTATGCGGGGCTCCATCTCAATACCCTGGGATCATGACCTGAGCTGAAGGCAGAGGCTTTAACCCACTGAGCCACCCAAGTGCCCCTGTCCCTTAACTAATTAATAGCACTGTTTCTTAGAACAATGGAAGTTGGTATCACATACCAGCAGTTTTCGTGATAGAAGCTCCATATACTGTTTGCGCTTGAATCCCGATTCTACCATTTACTAGTTAGATGATGCCAGGTAAGTCACTTTAATTGTGCCTCAATCCTTATCATATGTAAAATGAGGATAATAATAGGACTTACTATATAAACCTGTCATATCAAATGGAAAAATTCTTAGCATAAACACATTGTCAGCATCCAAAAAATGGAAAATGTTTTTGTGTTTTGTTTTGTTTTGTTTTTAGCTCCAGCTGACACTGAATTTTCTTCCAAGTCTTTTTTTCTGGGTGGAAGACAAAAACCAAGAACACATGGGACATGGGTCCCTGAACAGGCCCCATTCTTAACCCACCCCAGGACCTTGAGCCAGCTCCTCATCCAACAGCTTATTCCCCAACTCATAAATCCTGACTAATGACACAGACATGTCCCCTAATGTTTGTGAAGCCCAGTGACTTATTGTTTAGTGTTTGGAGATCTTCAGATGAAAGGCACCCAAAGGCAGGCACCAGACACCCTATCCAGTAGTAAAAGCAAAATACTACCAAAAAACTTGGAAAAAGCAGAGGTTCCTTAACTTAGTGAGCAGAGAATTAAAGCAAGCACCCAGGAAGAGCAAGTCAATCCTTAGACTGTAATCCCTTAATACAGAGATGGAGAGAGAGATCATTTTGAATGCCTCGGACTCCCTAGAGATTCCTGGAGGGTCCAAGAAGGGGTAGGCAGGAGGATGCCCAAGTCTTTAATTTGACTTAGGTTGTGGGAGGAGTGTGAATCTTTCACCTCTCCTAAATAAAAACAAGAGTAGTAACATGTATTGTTATCCTAATTCATTTAAGCCAGTTAAAAGGCTTGGGCAAACCAGCCTGTCTAAGTGGCTTGTTTGTGAGTCCTGAATTATGAACTCACATAATTGAATTATGTCAGTCTCCCCTTTCAACCTCATTCTTTCTTCCCCTTCCCATCACCACCTCCACCTCAGGCAATGGTCCCCTTCCTAGACCTAGAGGCCACTCTAGGAAAGCCCAGTCCTGGTGTGTATTGGCAGGCCCCTGGCACTGAAACCTTCGAGGGGTGGGGAGAATTTATATATATGCACACACATAGTGGTGCATACCACTGTTTTTACAGGGGCCGCCCCTGAGGTCGAAGCAAAGAAGAAACTGCTACCACAACCAGTAGTTCCCCGTCCCTAAATAGTAGGTAGCTGGGGGTCGTGCAGCACTGGAGTTCTACCATTGCATAGATTTGATACTTTTAGAACGGTTCCTTAAGCATTCTGGGCTTTAATGTCTTCATCTGCAAAGTGCGGATAACATTATCCACCCCAATGCTAGTCGTGAAAAGCAAACCTGAGCACGTAACGCAACGTGCTCAGCACCCCCGTAAAGCTTTACGTAGGCGGCGTTAGGGCCCTAACTCCTCCCCACCATCCCACCCACCACGTACGTTACAAACCAGCAGTCGCCACTAATACAGCCGGCCCCCTTTTGAGGAATCATGGGCCGTGAAGTCCTTTGGTGAACACACCCTCGTTTACAGTCATGGACGTGAGAACTACGCCTCCCAAGTTGCCGCAGGGAGGTAGTCGCCAAGGCCGCCCTCTGCTCCGCCCTCCTCACGCACGGCTTCCTGGGATATGTGGTCCCAGATCCTAGCCAGCTCTCCGACAAAAGAGGGCGGAGAAACCACAAACCCCAGAAGGCCTCGCGTCCCTTCTTCTCCCTCCCCTCCAGGAGTCGGACTGCTGTTTTTGTTGTTGGTGGAAGGTGAGGGAACAGCTGATCGGAGAGTGGGGTAAGAAACTTGGCCTAATTTGGGGGCGATCTGATGCGGGGGGGTCACCCCACTTTCCAGTCTGTGGAAGGGTAACCTAAGGGAACTGTAGAAGGGAGATGCCGGAAGTTTTGGGTTTTAATACTTTCCGTAGTGGAGAAGCCACCCCTACTGTTTTAAGAGTTCTGGGTCTCAGGGGGGCCCCCCGATCAGGAGGGTGCCCCCTAACTGTTTTCACCTTCTCCTCGGTCCTTCTCTATAAAGCTTGTTACGTTTCAGGTAGTTGGGAGAAGCTGAAATATTTACTCATTCTCTTCCAGGCAAGACTTGACCCTCGCAAACCTTCCCTTTCTCCTTACCCTCCCGCCCCAATCCAAAGGCCTTTACTGCGCTGAATCGCTGGGGGAAAAAAAACCTCCCAAGTGGTAGAATGTTAAGGAACTCTAGAGCCCTGCAAAGTTGGGAGGAGGGACTCTCGCCTCCCTCTTGAACACTTGAATCTAGCTACACTCATACACTTTAAGTGCCCAGAGCTTTGTTTCGGGTCTGGCGAATGTTTCCAGCTGTTATGGATTTCTTTGTGGGGCATATTTGGTGTTCCCCAGGCTTAGATCTTTGCAGACAACTCATCCCTACTTAGACCATCAGAAGAATTGTATTTGGAGAAAACATAGGCTAATTTTGACTGGGGGCTTTTCAGAGATCAAACCCCCAAGATACTTCTTGTCCTGAATCCAGTCCTTATTTTGGAGGGAGAGGTTGCTTGTTTTTTGAGAACTGGCTCACCTTTCCTTCTCTACTGAATTTCTGTTGTTTTTTTAAAGTCCTGGGCCCAACTTCAGCCTGACATGGAGTTGTGATGTTTAGGGGTGTGCACATGAGTACCTATGGCTGATTGGATGCCATCTTCTGCAGCTGACATACAATGAAGATGAGTGGGCTGGAGAGCAGTGATGGCGAGGGCCGTCTCACAGCCTTAGGCTGAGGAGTTCTGTTGATAATTGTTGTTCCTCACCCCATACGCATAGTTCCACCCAACTTGGAACACCTCTTCCTCTCAGTCCCATCTTACAGCATGCCTCCAGTTCCCCATCCAGGCACTTAGAATCGAGGCCAAAGAGGGCAGAAAGAAAATAGGAAAATACTGCAGCTGGGTTAACATAGTCAAACCAGTAGGTTTCTAGTTCTGTTCCCAGCAAGAGCTGAAGAAAATAATGTTAGGTTCTGTTTGAATTATCTCTCCCTTCTCTCAGCATCACATATATATTTCCCCTTCTCAGGGCCCCTTACTTCCCACCTTCCAGGCTATTCCCTACCAGGGGTGGGGCTTTCCTGGCTCCAGGCTCCCACATTCCATCTCCCCACACCACCACGTTCCTGCCGAGTGTTTCACTCCACCCTTGAAGCAGCCGCCTCCAGAATTCTTAACTTCCTGGAGTAATGAAGTGGAGAGAAAAAACCTGTCTTTCCCTATATCCTCCCTTTCACTTTGTCTCTTGAATGAGAGCAGAAGCTTTTTTTTTTTTTTTTTTTTTTTAAATTCATGAAGGTGGACAACTCTGAGAGGGGAGAGAACTGGGACCTCAGGGGCCTGAGGATGGGACTGTTGATCCCCCCGAGCCACTTTCCAGCTCTGAAGACTCAGTCTTTACTTTCTCAGAGATTAGTTGTTGTTTTCAGATGTCATGAGTCGTCCTGGGTAGAGCTGGAGTGTGCAAGGAGACCCACTCAGAATGAGGGACCCCACACCTCAGTTGGATTTTGAATCCAAGAGCTGAAAGATACGGGGGATGGGATGGGGAGGTGGAGGTTGAAGGATTTGGAATGCTCAGGATGTTAAGAGGTAGAAAAGGAGGGACTCAGAAGGCAGAGCCCTGGATACTGAGACTTGGTCAATGGGGCTGTGAAAAGGGAACAGAAATGAGAGAGAACTTAACTCTAGGAAGAATCTATGACTCAGGAAAGGAACAATGTGAGACAGGATAGGGACTGACTCAGAAGGCCAGACCTATGTTCTGGAAACCAAAATGATACCTCCAAAGGGTTGTCTAACCCTCAGGGGCTGGAAACGAGATATGCCTTCATCTCCAGGTGTAGTGACAGGAGCTGTGAGTAGGTGGATATGGAGTTGGGGGGAAGAAGAGTTGGATTGGAGAGATTGTAGGATATTAACCCTTTATTTCAGAGGAGGGCCGATATCTTCAGGGCAGGATGGAAGAATCATCACTAAGCCGGGCACCTTCCCGAGGTGGAGTCAACTTTCTGAATGTAGCCCGGACCTACATCCCCAACACCAAGGTGGAATGTCACTATACCCTTCCCCCAGGCACCGTGCCCAGTGCCAGCGACTGGATTGGCATCTTCAAGGTATCTCTGAACCTTCTTTTGGCTCAGATTTATGGGCCATGAGTTGGTTGGAATAAGGGGAGTGACTTAATCCTTGGGTTCTCAACCTCATGTTGGTAGAAAAGAAGGGAAAAGATGTCACAGGTAACTGAGGGCTTCTATGTAAGCAGAGCTCATCTTCTCCCCATCTTACCTCTGCTCTCTTTCTCTTTTTTTAAGATTTTAGTTATTTGACGGAGAGAGAAAGAGAGAGAGAGAACACAAGCAGAGGGAGTGGGAGAGGGAGAAGCAGGCTTCCTGCAGAACAGGGAGCCCAATGTGGGGCTCGATCCCAGGACCCCGGAATCATGACCTGAGCCAAAGGCAGACACTTAATGACTGAACCACCCAGGTGCCCCTTAGCCTTCCTCTCTTCTGCCACAAAATGTCCCTCCACTTTGGCTGTCTCTCATCATCCCTGTCCGTATAACAGCATCCTGTCCCTGGTCAATCCCTCAGCCCTTTCTGCCATTCATAGCTTATAGTTCCATCACTTTACCCCTCTCCCACCATGGTCCTTCACAGGTGGAGGCTGCCTGCGTTCGGGATTACCATACATTTGTGTGGTCTTCAGTGCCCGAAAGTGCGGCTGATGGCTCCCCTGTCCACGCCAGCGTCCAGTTCCAAGGTACGAGGGAATATGGAAGGTCCAGGATGGAGAAGCCAGGGGCATAGAGGTGTAGAGGAAAGTGGGCTCAGAAACAAAAGTTAGGCACAGACAACAAAGAAGAAGAAGTGCAAATAAAGAAAATAAGAACTATATCCAGCAGGGCTCAGCAGACATAGAATTGTGGGATTATTATAGAATCAGGGACTTAGAGATGGAAGGAGCTATAGAGGACCACTAATCCTGCCTCCTATGAAAAAAAAGAGGAAGTCCTCTTAGGGAGCTAGGGGTAGGGAAGAGGGAAGGAAAGGTGGGATCAAAGATTAAGAAGGTGGTGTTAGATTCTGAAAGACCTGGTTTTGTATCTCAACTCTAATACTTATGAGCTGTTTGGCCCTGGACAAATTACTTAATCTCTCTGTCTACTATCTTAACAATAAAAGGGGGTGCCTGGCTTAATAGGTACAATATGAAGGTTTGAAGTGATACAGGTAAAGGGTTAGCGTAGTGCCTGGTACAGTGTGGGCACTCAGTAAATGGTAGCTAGCATCATGACGATGATGGTAGGTTTGGGAAAGAGAGGAAGGACAGGACTAGGCAGAAGGGAGGGACAGGAGTATCCCAGGATATGGAAATACCCTGTGGGAAGTGGAGAGAGAACAGTATATGGAACAGGGAACAAGAGGCTAGAGCCAAGGGCAGTGGGTGATAAGTCACATCAAGGGGAAGGGAGACGTGTCAAACACTTGAGGGCCTGGGATCATATCCCGGGTCCATTCCTCTTCCCACAGCCAGCTACCTGCCCAAACCTGGAGCCCAGCTCTACCAGTTCCGATATGTGAACCGCCAGGGCCGGGTGTGTGGGCAGAGCCCCCCTTTCCAGTTCCGAGAGCCAAGGCCCATGGATGAGCTGGTGACCCTGGAGGAGACCGATGGTGGCTCTGACATCCTGCTGGTTGTCCCCAAGGCCACCGTGCTGCAGGTGAGAACAGTACAGCAGAGCTGCTCCTAGGCTGAGGAATGGGTGGGCAGCAGGGCAAGGGACCCCTTCTCACCTAACCCTCCCCTGGGCTCTGGCCTCAACCAAAGACCTTGCTGGGAGTTACACAATCTTGCCGTTTAGAAAGTCTCGGTCTAACATAGACACAAGCATGTAGGGCAGAAAAGCAAGCCGCCCACAGGCCACTGTCACTCAAGATTTCATAAGTACTTTTTGAGCATTCCTCCCAAGTGCCACATCCTGTTCTAGGCCCTAGGGGAAGATATAAAGGGTGGAGGGAGGCCACTCCAGGGAAGGAATGTTCAGAGGAAGGGGAGGATGAGACCTATGTCCAGGACAGGTGAGGAATGAAAGCAGATAGTATGGCCCTAGATAATATTGGAGGCTCTCGAGCACTTGAAATGTGACCGGTCCAAATTGAGATGTACTATATGGGTGAAATACACAAAGGATTTTGGAGACATTGTATTTTAAAAAGTAAAAGATCTCAATAATTTTTTATATTGATTACATGTTGAAATGATATTTTGGGTAGACTGGGTTAGACAAAATATTATTATGGTGAATTTCACCTGTTTCTTGTTATTTTTTTGAAGTATCTACCAAAAAATTTAAAAACTTTGTGTGGCTTGTATTCTTTGCCCATTGGACCAAATAGACCAAACAGAGAAGAATTAGAGAGTGAGGGCAAATGTTGGCAAAGACTTCCTAAAGGCAGAGAAGGGACAGGGACAGTTGGGGGAGGAAGTACATACACTCCCCAGACAAGAGGACAGATTTGAGAAGGCTCAGGAGGTGAGAATGAGTAACTTGTCTGTGATGGAAGTAAATTCTTGCCTTCTAGAACCCTCTGAACACACAGAATCAACACAAGAATAGGAAGAAGATGTTTGTATCTTAAGTCAGACATGTGTGCACTCCTACCCCATAATCAGTTTTGTTGTTTATTTATTCTAATTCCAGCGTAGTTACCATACAGTGTTATGTTAGTTTCAGGTGTACAATACAGTGATTTAGCATTCCTTCCATTACTCAGTGCTCATCATGATAATGGTGATAGTCCCCATCACCTCTTTCACCCACCCCCACCCACCTGCCCTCTAACCAGCAGTTTGTTCTCTGTAGTTAAGAGTCTCTTTCTTGGTTTGTTTCTTTCTCTCTCTCTCTCTTTTTTCCCCCATGCTCATTTGTTTTGTTTCATAAATTCCACATATGAGTGAAGTCATATGGTATTTGTCTTTCTCTGACTGACTTATTTCTTTTGGCATAATACTCTGTAACTCCATCCATGTCATTGCAAATGGCAAGACCTCAGTCTTGCTTATGGCCAAGTGAAAGTTGTGTGTGTGTGTGTGTGTGTGTGTGTGTGTGTGTGTGTGTGTATACCATGTTTTCTTTATCCATTCAGTATTCAGTGGACACTTGGGCTGCTTCCATAGTTTGGCCCTTGTAAATAAGGCTGCTATAAACTTAGGGGTGCACTTTTCCCTTTGAATTAGTGTTTTCATACTTTTTGGGTAAATACTTAGGAGTGCGATTACTACATCATAGAGTAGTTCTATTTTTAACTTCTTTTTTTTTTTTTAAGATTTTATTCATTTATTTGACAGACAGAGATCACAAGTAGGCAACGAGGCAGGCAGAGAGAGAGGGGGAAGCAGGCTCCCAGGACCTTGGGAATCATGACCTGAGCCGAAGGCAGAGGCTTTAACCCACTGAGCCACCCACGCGCCCTATTATTAACTTCTTGAGGAACCTACATACCATTTTCCGCAGTCACTGCATCAGCCTTCACTCCCACCAACAGTGAGAGAGTTCTTTTTGTCCACATCTTTGCCAACACTTCTTGTTTCTTGTGTTTTTTATTTTAGCCATTCTGACAGATGTGAGGTGCTATCTCGTTATGGTTTTGATTTGCATTTCCCTGATGTTGAGTGATGTTGAGTATGTGTCTTTTGGCCATCTGGATGTCTTCCATGTTCTGTTTTTACATTTGTTATTCTCATTACAATTACCTTTCAACAATATATACTAAGAGATCACTTTACAAATGAGGACAAAGACACGGAGAAGGTAAGTAGCCCATTCAAAGTGAAATAGCTTGTAGAAATCGTAAACCTATATCTGTCAGGTTCCAGAATAGATAAGGTAAAATTCAGGGAGCCATCCCTTTTGTCTGCATGGATTAAGAGAGACTTCTTCCAAGGTTTCCGGAGCTGGTGTGTCTGGTGGTGGGCAGGCTTCAGTAACACCCCAAGGCTCCCCTTAACTCCCCTCTTTATATCTGTACTGATATAACTTCCCAGCCCCGAATGCATCTGCATAGTGATAGCGACGGGAGCATCACAAACACAGCCCACCTCTTCATCCTACCCCCTGTAGAACCAGTTGGACGAGAGCCAGCAAGAGAGGAATGACCTGATGCAGTTGAAGCTGCAGCTGGAGGGACAGGTGACAGAGCTGAGGAATCAAGTCCAGGATCTTGAGACTGCTCTGGCAACCGCCAGGCAGGAGCACGCTGAGCTGATGGAGCAGTACAAGGTGGGAGTTGGGCCAGGTGAGGGTGGGGCCTGGCTGCTCACCCAGGGTCCAAAATCTAACCCAGTGAAGATGGAAAAGGAGAGATACTAGTGGACTTTTAAGATGGTTCTGGCATCAAAAATTAGCTTTAGGGAATAACAAGTGGGATTAAGCTTGAGGTGACAGGAGACACATCGCAAACATAATGTGATAAGATTCTTTGCTCGCAGTAGTAGTGAGGGAGGGTGGAGGTGGCCATGTTCACCAGCAAGGGAATGTTCCCTTGCAGTTTCTTTCTCAAGGAAGGTGACAGGGTAGAGGGGTGAGAACAGTCAAATTCTGGTATGCTCCTCCTAAGGCCTTGTTCTGTTCTTTGAGAGGTGAGTCTCAACTTCATCTTTCTGAGGTAACCTTAATTCCAGGGGCTTTCCCGGTCCCATGGGGAGCTCATAGAAGAGAGGGACATCCTGAGTCAGCAACAGGGAGACCATGTGGCGCGCATCCTGGAGCTGGAAGATGACATTCAGGCCATCAGTGAGAAAGTGCTGACAAAGGAGGTGGAGCTGGACAGGTGAGAGGACCTCCTCTGCCCCTGTTCCTTCCTTTCATTTCCTGTCACCCCCAAACTCCAGCCTCTCATTTCAGGCAGCAGGCGAACCCGCTGTGTCATGTGGTTATCCCACTTACAGGGGAAATCTTTTCCTGCCGAGCTCTTCCATCTTTCCTGATCCTATTCTGTATTCCTCACCTTCAGAAGTCATCATAGTTACTATTTATGGTACAGCAAAGGCTAAGCAGGAGCCAGGAGCGGAGGACTTGGAAGAAGAGAATGGATAGAATAGTCAACATGAGATAAGAGAGGATGGATGTCAGATTTTACCACAGCAAAGATTAGAGGGGCGCCTGGCTGGCTCAGTCAGTGGAGTGGGTGACTGTTGATCTGAGGGAGGTGAGTTTGAGCCCCTCATTGGGCACAGAGATTACTTAAAAATCTTTTTTAAAAAAGAAGAGGGAGCACTTGGGTGGCTCCGTTGCTTAAGCATCCAACTCATCAGTTTCCGCTTAGGTCATGATCTCAGAGTTGTGAGATCAAAGCCGGTATCAGGCTCCATGCTGAGCCCAGAGTCTACTTGAGATTCTCCCTCTGCCCCTCCCCCCAACCCCTGTGCCCCTGCTCCAGTGAGCATGCACATACAAAAGCACTGTTTCTCTCAGTAAATAAATATATTTTTAAAAAAATAAAGAAAGAAAAAACTATTATTTGAAAAATAATAGAAAATGAAAATAAATTCAAAAAAAGAAAAAGACTAAATTCCGTTCTCACTGTTAGGAAATGTTCAAACTAATGATCCAGGAACATTACAGAATCTCCTGAAAAAAGGCATGAGTCATAGAATGTTAGCACTGGGAGGAATATAGGGTATTTAAGAGGGTGGCTACTTCAAAAAGCAGCCTCTTTCAATATCAGACAACTGTCAATTTTTTATCTCTTGGATTGAACCAGACTTTCCCTTCTAGAACTCCTTCCTCTTACTTTCCTCCCTTGGTCCTGGTTTAGACCTCTGGAGCCACACAGAATGAATTTCCTTCTTCTACCAGACAGCTATTATTTCCACCGGATAGCACCGGCTATGCCTGTGCTTCAGATTTTCACCAGGAGAAACACCCTAGTTCGTTCTTTCATCAAATCACACAATTAAGCCTCTTTCATTCAGGATCGGCACATCTAATATCTATTTTTTAAACTCCTTAAAGGAAAGAAGCACATGAGCCAAGGCCCAGAGTAAAACATGAGTTACTCCCTGAGACCTCTCCAGTGCAGAATACGTTAGTCTTGCCCTAGGGAGCTACTTAATGTCTAGGTTCTAAATCATGGACTAGAAAAGCTGGGATCAGACTGAGCGTCTGGAAGAGATTAGGGACTGTCTAGACCAGGGGTCAGTCACCAATGGCCCATGTGCCAAATGTGGACTTGCCACCTGTTTTTGTACAACCTGTGAGGTAAGAATGGTTTTGACAATTGATTAATGGTTAAAAAAAAAAAAAGATATGAAAAGGAAGATAGGAAATTCATATTTCAGTGTTCATAAATAAAGTTTTATTGGAACAGCCATGCCATTCACGTACATGTGCTCTGGTGCTGCTTTTATACTACAGTGGCACAGTTGAGTAGTTGCCACAGAATCCTCCCAGCCTGCAGAGCCTGAAGTATTTACTGTCAGGCCCTTTACAGAAAAGTCTGCCAACTTCTGATCTAGGTCCAAAGTTTATAATCAATCACGGCTGTTCCTTGCCTAAAAAAAGACTGGGTTCTGGTCTCTTGATGGAACGAAAA
This sequence comes from Mustela lutreola, assembly GCF_030435805.1. Lineage (NCBI taxonomy): Eukaryota > Metazoa > Chordata > Mammalia > Carnivora > Mustelidae > Mustela > Mustela lutreola. The sequence continues at coordinate 61,710,137 of NC_081297.1, forward strand.
CAACTAGGAAGCTATCCACGGAACATTCCTTAAAATGATACATAAAGAGAAAAGCAAAACTTTTTTCTAGATTGTGCTCTAGAACCAGGAATCTTGGGTACTTGGGGCTTACAACGTGATCACCGTGGCCTGGGGATTTGAACATCCTAAAGACAAGTGGAGGTCTGAGCCTAGAGGAGCACCAGTAGAAGAGCTCAAGACAGAAGTCTGAGTCCCTCATTGCTTCTCTGGTGACCAGTCGGTCATCTGACGTTCCATCTCCCCACTCACACAGGGTGAGGGACACAGTGAAAGCCCTGACTCGGGAACAAGAGAAGCTCCTCGGGCAACTGAAAGAAGCGCAGGCAGACAAGGAGCAAAGCGAGGTAAGGGCTCAGAGTCGGTTCGCCTTCTGAAGTGTCCCTGCAGTGTTTACTAATTAAGTCCTGTCTGAGTGCTAAGCACCAGAGTGGATAAAAATGTTAAGAGAACATTGTATGCACTCTCCTAGAAAGCATAAAATGTACACCCAAATAGGTTTAGTCAAAGTGAGATATGTTAAGCATCATCAGGGAAGAATGATAAAGTGTTGTGGTGGGGTGGCCCTGGGTGGTCCCATGTCAGGCTCCCTGCTGAGCAGGGAGTCTGCCCCTCACTCTGCTGATGTTCTCTCTTCCTCACTCTCTTTCTCTCAAATAAATAAATATAATCCTTAAAAAATAAAAACTAAAAAAGGGAGCATAGGGGTTCTTGGCTGGCTCAGTCAGCAGAACGTATGACTCTTGATCTCAGGATCCTGAGTCCAAGCCCTACTCTTGAGCATAGAGCTTACTTTAAAAAAAAAAAAAAAAGGCAAAAGTGGGGAATAAACTGGCCTAGTATTTTCCAGCCTTTTTGGCTTTCTGCCCCACCTCCCCAGTAAAGTTTTATGTCTTCTGTGAAACCTCACTAAATAGATAAAAGCAGTATTTTATTACTATAAATTTATTTTTATAAATTCAAATGTACAGTGTTGACTTAGGAGGTAACAAAGCAATAAGGTAATTCTGATAGATGCCAGACCTTGAAATCAGAGGTTATAGGTAACCGCTCTGTCAGCCTCAGCAGCTAGAATATTTCTGTATTGTATTTGGGTTGTGCAGTACCAAGGACACTTTGAGTCTCACACACAAGGAGGTGCCAGGGACAGCCATTGTTTGACTGTCCACCTAGCCATCTCAGTGTGCTTTTCAGTTCAATAGAAACTTCATTCTGAGGTTTGCACAAAAATTAATTAACCTAGACTCATATGGCAGTGGATTGAGACTTGTATTAACTTGTGAGTCTGTGTGTTGGGTTTTTTTGGTTTTTCTTTTTTAATAATTTAGAAGAAGCTCGGATCACATATTTGCAGAACCTCTATATGGCTTCCTCCAAGCCCTAGGCTTCTGTAGAAGAATATGTGAAAACCATTTGCTCAGCAGTGAGGAGTAGGGAGAATTTGAGTAGACAGAGATGAGAGGGAGGCCATTCTGGAAACAGAGAAATATGCGGACAAAGGCTGAGCGCCCAGAACACTCAGGCAATTGAATGTGTGGGTGAAGAGTTTGAGATAAGGCCTAGGTCAGATTGGAGAGGACTTGGAGTTTAGTCTTTATTCTGTAAGCAGTGAGCGACATCAGTGATTTTCAGGGGAGCGTGACACGTACTTAAAAAACAGAACTTTAAAGAAGATTCATGTGATTTTCTTATAGGAGATGAACTACTTACGGGATTATTCAATAATCCAAGTAGGATATGGCCAGGGCCGGAGCTGACATGGTTGCAGCGATAGCAGAAAAGAGAAAATGGCTGTGAACAAGATGGAGCATGAAGAGTCCGAAAGCTTTTTCGTGGGTCGTTAAGGAAAACAGAGCCAAGCAGGCATAGCACCGACAGATCCAGCCTGAGTGACCTGAGAAATAGTACCATGGGTGGAACTAAGAGCAGAAAGGAGTAGAGTGGGAGGTAGAATGTGCTGAGTTTGAGGGCCTTATGGTACATCCAGACTGAGTTTTGATCTAAAAGGAAGAGCAGATGGGCACCTGGGTGCCTCAGTCAGGTGAGAGTCTACCTTCGGCTCAGGTTGTGGTCCCAGGGTCCTGGGATAGAGTCCCACATTGGGCTCCCTGCTCAGTGGGGAGTCTGCTTCTCCCTCTCCCCTGCTTTCTTTCTCTGAAATAAATAAATAAAAATCTTTTTAAAATAAATAACTAAAAGGAAGAGCAGAGAAGCAGAAATGCTGCATGGGATACCTAGATGCATGTAAGAACCTGCCCAGGCTGGGATACTGGTACCTCATGTTGGGAGCTGGAGACTGGATATTCAGGACTGAGTGGCTTTGAGCTGAGACCCTCAGCTGGCTGAGAATGGCTGGGAAGGGCCCACAAGAGCTGAATACTTAGGTTTGTGTTAAACCTGGAAAGCAGAAACTTGACCTCTCTCATCACAGTGGTTCACCCGCCAGCCACCCCAAATACATAACACCCCTTTCCTTACCTATTTACCACTCCATCAGGCTGAGCTCCAAATGGCACAAGAAGAAAACCATCGCTTAAATTTGGAGCTACAGGAAGCAAAGGGCCGGCAGGAGGAACAGGGTGCTCAGGCCCAGCGACTGAAGGACAAGGTGGCCCAAATGAAGGATACCCTAGGCCAGGCCCAGCAGCGTGTGGTGAGTGAAGCCCTCAGGCAACAGGAAATAGAGGAAGTTCCAAGGGCTCACTATAGAAAAGTCTGGGGGAAAAGACAAGGCTGGAGATGGAGCAGGGCAAATCTTGAGCCCAGAGGCAGTGGTGGGTAGCAGAGAGCCTGGTAACCTCTGTGGCTCACGAGGGACTCATTGGGAACCCTAACTCCATGTTCTCTTGTCTGCTGAGGCCGAACTGGAGCCCCTGAGGGAGCAGCTTCGAGGAGCCCAGGAGCTCGCAGCCTCAAGCCAGCAGAAAGCCGCCCTTCTCGGGGAGGAGCTGGCCAGTGCAGCGGGAGCCAGGGACCGCACAATGGCCGAGCTCCACCGCAGTCGCCTGGAAGTGGCCGGAGTCAACGGCAGGCTGGCTGAGCTCAGCCTGCACCTGAAGGAGGAAAAAAGCCAGTGGAGCAAGGAGCGTGCGGGGCTGCTGCAGAGTGTGGAGGTAGAGGGATGGGGGCACCTGGCAAGCTCACAGCCACTGCCCCCACCTCCATGGGGCCAGAGCCCCTCAGAGGACAGAGGGATGAGGATCTTCAAGAACTCAGGGATGGGGAGGGGCTCCAAAGGAGGTACAGTTAGTTCACTGTTTAGGGACGACCTGTCCCTAAGCAGGGTGCCCCTGTCCCTTGTAGAACCTTCCTTGGTTACCATCTTGATTCAGAAACATTTACTGCCCCAGGAACTGGGCCCCATCAGTAATGCCCGTTCCTGATTAGCAAGGCACCTTCTGGCATGTCCCTTCCTTCACTGAGAAGTATAGGGAATGGGAAAGCCAAGAAAGGGAGAAATTGCTCCCCAAATACTCATTTAAATAAAAGAAGGAGCACAGTGAGCAATGGAGTTATTGCCAGTAGTGTCTGTTTTCCTTCACCTTTCCCCTCCCATGTTCCTCTTCGGCCACGTCACAGGCGGAGAAAGACAAGATCCTGAAGCTGAGTGCAGAGATACTGCGACTGGAAAAGGCAGTTCAAGAGGAGAAGACCCAGAACCAAGTGTTCAAGACTGAACTGGCCCGGGAAAAGGATTCTAGCCTGGTGAGGCGTGCAGCCACCCATGAGTCCAGTCCTGTGGCCTCCTGAGGCCATGGTGCCCCTTCTTGCTGTCTTGGGTGTGGGCTCAGAAGTCCTGGCTGCTCACTCCATGTTGAGTGGTCTCTTCCTTGCACTTGTCCCACAGCTCGTTGGTTTGAAAGGTACAATGTCCCCTTCTGTTCTCAAGACACATATCCTGAGCCTCTCAGGGGTGACTTAGGAGAATTATAGAGTGCCCTGCCATGACCAGGGCCTCTGCATCCCAACCCCGAGGCCCTCACCCAGGCCCACACTCCAAAGGCAAAGTCTGGGACTCAGGCGATTGCCTCCTGTGATCAAGACGGGAGTCATGGAAGAAGCATGTCGGGACTTCCCTTGTGTGAGTTGGGGCAAAAGAAGGACAGAGGCACAGAGAGACATGGCTCTAGGTTGGTGGGTCCAGGTCGCAGAGCCTGGCTTCCTGGAGGCACATTCTAGGCTCCCCACTCCCTCAGGTGCAGCTGTCAGAGAGCAAGCGGGAACTGACAGAGCTGCGGTCAGCCCTGCGTGTGCTCCAGAAGGAAAAGGAACAGTTGCAGGAGGAGAAGCAGGTGCGAACCCATGACTCAGGCTCCCTGGATGCCAGAATTGAGGACTTGAGGGCTGGGAACTTCGGATCTTCCTGCCATCTCTTGGCTTAGAAACTGTTATCTCTGAGAGAGCCCAGAGGCGAAAAATGGGACCATGCCTCCTCTCGTTGGCCGATTTGACAGGATAGGAGAGGACTGCCAACAGGGAGGGAGAGATGCAGGGGATAAAGAAGGGCTCCTGGGTAGGGGGGAGTGAGGCTCCACTTTGAGGTGCCCCCCACTGTAGGGAAGGCATCTCATCCTGAGGAACTCAGAATTCCTCTTGGGTGCCCAGGGAGGTGGGATCCGCAGGGCAGCAGGGTGGGCACCCTCCCAGCCTCACCCACCTCTCCACCCCCAACGCCAGGAGCTGCTGGAGTACATGAGAAAGCTGGAGGCCCGCCTGGAGAAGGTGGCAGACGAGAAGTGGAGTGAGGGCACTGCCACAGAGGATGAGGAGGCGGCCTCGGGGCTGAGTCTGTACACCCCCAGTCTTGTAACACCACTTCCCCTCACCCCATTTCCTTGCTGGGGAGAGCTGCGTGTGGCCCCTCTGGGAGCTGCTTCCACCTTTTGTGTCTTGCCCTTTTCCTTCCCAGACACTGGCCCCTGTCTAGTTTAACCTTATCCCTCATCCAGAGGAGACAGCCCAGCCAGCCTCTAACAGCTCATCCTTCTGTGCCCTCTCCTCACTGACAGGCTGCCCAGCAGCTCTGACAGACTCAGAGGATGAGTCCCCAGAAGACATGAGGCTCCCTCCTTATGGCCTGTGTGAGCGCAGAGACTCGGGCTCCTCTCCTGCTGGGCCACAGGAGGCTTCTCCCCTGGTTGTCATCAGTCAGCCGGCTCCCATTGCCCCCCACCTCTCAGGGCCAGCTGAGGACAGCAGCTCTGACTCGGTGAGCAGTGCAGAGAAACAGAGCCAGGGGCACTGGGGAGGGGGAAGGGGGAGGGTGGGTCATACCCAAGTGGCCTAGCCTCTGGAGCAGTAAGTCTTAGCTTCACAGGGCTCTCTTTTTACCCTGAGGGAGAGGAGGCAGGCCCAGCCTCTCTTCAAGGCCATCCAACGAATAACACCCCAAAACCCAATCCAACCCAATAGCCTTACTGCTCTCCACCCCTGCTCCCCACTTTGCTTCTTACCCGCCGGTCCCCATCAGAACTCCTGTCCTGCCTCACTCCTACTGCAGCCCACTGTCCACTTGTCTGGGCCTAGACTACTCTTCTCTCACCTGTTCCAATGGGCTGCTACCCTGTCTTGGGACCCTCACTACCCCAAAACCCAGTCCTATCTCTTTGGTGCCCAGGAGGCTGAAGATGAGAAGTCAGTCCTCATGGCAGCTGTTCAGAGTGGGGGTGAGGAGGCCAATCTGCTGCTTCCTGAGCTGGGCAATGCCTTCTATGACATGGCCAGGTGAGTGCAACATGGGCAGACCAGGAGGGAGGTGGGAGGATGCCAGTGGAAAGGGCATCCGGGTGCATAGTCCCCATGCCCTTTACCCAAGCTCCCTCTTCTTGGCCCCAGCCAGGAAAAGGTATGGTTGACACAAAGTCACCCACCACTCAAAATCCCAGGTGCCTTCAGGTCATTCCTGCCCCCATCTTACCAAGGCACATGTGCACTCGGGCCCTGCCTTTAACTGGCTTCTGTGTTGTTCTAGCACCATCTTCCGTGGAGCCCAAATTGCCCTGCATCCCCTCTCTCCTGCCCCTTCCCCCTCCCCAGCCACCAGGTAGGTACCTAGGCTATGTCTGGGGAGGAAGGGAGGTGGCTGATGCCCCCAGGGATGCGGTGAGAGAGAAGACTGGAATCCATCTGGCCAGCTCTGAGATGTCCCTCTTCCCTGACTCCCCCGGGAAGCCCTCTGGGTGATGCAGCTGCTGGGGCGGGGGGGTTCAGGTATCAGATTGCCCCATGGGCCTTCCCTTTCCTTTCGCAGGTCAAGAGGGGAAGGCAGGGGGAAAGAGATTTTATCATCTAGCCCCCAGCTTTGCCTTGAGGCGAGATGGGCTCAGGGCAGGGAGGGGGTGATGCTGTCATCCTTCTCAGCTGGAGCAGGAAGATGAAGGACGATGTCAGACTCATTTTCAGCCTCATTAGGCAGCAGACGGAGATGGAGGGAGGAGAGCAGGGGGCTGGGGGATGGGCCGCGCACTACACAGCAACTGGCAGGGTCTAAAGAAGAGAGGACATGGAAAGCCAGGAAACCAAGCTCCAGGAGTGTGGCGAGAAAGATGCTGTGGGTGAGCGGGGGAGAGAGAGCCCCCAGGGAGCTGCCTGAGGAACCAGGGGACCTGGGAGCCCAGGGGCATGGATCCCTTTCCCCGAGGTCCATAAGGCAGGAGGACACTGGAGCGCACTGACCCTCTCCTTTCCCTCTGTCTCCTGCAGTGGCTTTGCAGTGGGTCCCTTGTCAGAGGCCAGCACTGGGGGCCCTGCCACCCCGCCGCCATGGAAGGAGTGCCCCATTTGTAAGGAGCGGTTCCCGGCCGAGAACGATAAGGATGCGCTGGAGGACCACATGGATGGACACTTCTTTTTCAGCACCCAGGACCCCTTTACCTTTGAGTGAGCTCACCCCTCACCCCAGGACATGCCCAGATACACTTACACACAGACACACACTCACGTACAGACATATACTTAGGTCTAATATCTTTCCTGATACGCGGGGCTCCATGATATTCTGTTCCCCAAGAACCGCTCTCTGAACCGTGTTCATCCTAAGCTCTTGCCTTCATCCTGTCCTGCCTGGGGCTCTTCTGTCCAGGCAGGGGCCCTCCTTGGAAGCAGTGGCTGACTTCACCCCCTGAAAGCTGTTTGGGAGGAACCAGGATGGAGGAGAGCATCCCCCGGGGGACTTGAATCACCCCCTCCTAGCCCTGGTTGCTCTGTCACTGACACGAGCCACCACCCCACTGCCACCACACTGCCACAGACACACACACACACACACAGGCACTCGCACTCTCTCTCTCACACACACACACACACACACACTGCTGCCCCAAAGCCAATTCCTGGGGCACCCCACCCACTTTTAGTCGGGGTCTGTGCCGGTTTACCTGGGTTTTCTCAGGGTCCTGCATGGAGGCGGTGGCGGCATGGGCATCATGGCCTCTTTGGGTCTCTCTCAGTTCTGAGTTTCAGTGGTTCTTTCTGTTCCCCCCCCATCCCAGCCCCATGGCCTGCACCCCGCCCCAGCCTTTCCCACACCATTAGGTATGAAGTTTGGAGGTTTCTTTTGTATTTTTGAGGTTTTCTGTACTCTAGCTCCTGCCCCTCTCTGCCATCCCTCCCCCAGTGTCCTCACATGGAAAGAAATAATGTATTTGTGCCTTCTGTGAGGGATGGGGGGAACAAAGGGTCCCAGGTGTCCCCATTTCTCACCCCTTCCTCCCTCTCCAGGCTCCCCCACAGCAATAAGAGCTTTCCTTCATTATCCCTCCCTCGATCTGTAGTTTGGACAAATATATTTATATGATATGTATACCAATTCTAATAAAATGTGTTCTTATCATGAGGTGTGACTAGAGCAATGAGGGCCCAGATGCCTGGCTCCTGGACCATACTGGGGGGGGAAGGGGAAGGGAGGGAGGGGACTCCCTGCTGCCTTATGCGAGACAGTGCCTGACAGCATTTCCACATTGTGCCTCCTGATAGGCCGAGGAGGAGAGGGGTTTTTGTCTCAGGTTGGGGGGCTGGGGTCTGGCTTGGAAAAGACTGCAGTGGCCGGAGGGCAGGGCGGCAGGAGCAGACTGATGGGTTGACATGGGCCCTGACATGGAGTGGGGCGGGGTGGGACCCAGAGTTGTAGGCCCAGGTGCATGTCTCAGAAGGCAGAAGTTTCCCCTGCTCAGACCTTCACCCTCCATAGCAGCCGTCCCTGTACTGTGGGCCAGAGGCAGGCATTACTCCCACCAGCAGTTCACCCCTCCTTGAGGAACCACTTAGTAAAACATACCCTAAACTGCGTACTTCTATAGCCTATTTGATATTCCTTCCATCCCTGCCTTCTTTTCTCCCTCTGCTGTCGTCCTCATGTGCACGTATGCACACTCGGACTCCACTGTCACAAAAACATACCCATCCACTCTAACCAGCTTCACAGGCTAGACATACACACGGCATCATAAAGCATTTATTAAGGACCTATGCGCTCACCAAGGCTCTCAGCAGCACCCAGCACCGGCCCTGCCTATAGCCCCCTTGTTCCCCATCCCAGAAGCTCCCTTAGGAGCCACCCTCCTTTTTCTTCAGTGCCTCTGAGCTGGCAACCTGCACTGATCTCTCTCTCCACCCACCTGAAATCCCCCCAATCCACCCTCCTCCCAGCCCCACCTGGATGACATCTTCCATCCTTCCTTCTTCCCTCTCGTCGCTGTCTCCTAGCAACCTCATCTCATTCCCTGAATCCCTTCCAAGGAAATTAGAGATAATGGATCTCTCCTCTCTCCATCTCAACTCCTCTTTATTGATCCTCCTTTAATGAAAGTTAATTATAACAATGATTTAATTAATAGAATCCCTCTCTTCCTTTATTGCTTCCCGTATTAAGACTATTAATAAATACGAGCTGGGCTGACAGAGGCATCCATCACCCGCCTGGGATTCCCCCCATCCCTCCTTTTTCCCTCCCCCTCACCCCCTTCCTCGCTTGGCCTATAAACTTGCCGGGGTAGTGGGGGTTAATCAGAGAGGAATTATGAGCCAACATCCCCAGCAGGAGGTGCATTTAATGAAATCACTTGTGATTTATGTCTGGGGATGGCTGGGGAGGGAAGAATCTGGAACCCAGACATCCTGGCTTCCAGAAGGGTGCCCCACCTAGTGCAAAAGGAGGGGAAGGGAGACAGAAACAGGGTCCCAGAGCCCCTGCCCCCATCCCGCAGCCCCTGCCATGCCACTCAGACTGCTGCCCCGCCCTGGAGCCATATGGGTAGCCACACTAGGCCATTGACACAGGCTGCCTGGCTCATAGTGCTTACACGAGATGCAGCATAGGTATTCTTTCCCACCTGCAGAACATCACAGGGGTCATTCTCACCATCCATTCTCCCCAACCCAGTTCTGCCTCACCTTCCCCAACCCACTGTACGGTCTGCTCCTCCACGAAGTCCCCCAGGTCCTCATCAGACCCCTTCACCTGGATATCTAGAGTTCCCAACTGCTCCTTTTTCTGTCCTTCGTGTGTCTTCCTGTGTGCTCTCTACACCTTCAGGCTGGGAAGTTTAGAGCCAGTTCTCATCCTCACTCATGATCTGCCTACCCCAGGATCTAGCACATAGTCCCTGACAGACACAGGGAGCTCAGGGAGGATAACTGACTGCCTGCACCGGGGGCAGGGGTGGGGGTGGGTAGCAAGACACCCGGGTTCCAATTTCAACTCTTTCTCCTACTTTCTGTGCCGTGTTTGGCAACTTGGCCTTTCTACTTGTTTCCCTTCTGGGATGGATGGTCTCTTCTGCCTTGCCTCCCAGCATCCATGCAGAAACTGTTGGATCTGAATGGGCTCTAGGCCCTAGTATGAAAGGAAAAATCCAGACCAAGTAGCAGATAGGAACTGGGGTGTCACTCGTTGGTGGGAGAGAACAGTGGGAGAGAACAGTCACTCCCTGCTTGTAGAACCTCAGTGGCCGCTCAACTAAAGTGCAGGTCCCTTAGTGATCTGTCAGTCAGGGTCTCCACCCTCTGACTCCAACCTGCCTTTCCATTCCCATCCTACCCTAAGGAACCCTGGACTCCAGTGTCACGGAACCATGCTACCATTTTTTGCAGGCCTCTGAGCACATGCTTTCCCCACAGCTCAAAGGACGCCTCCTCCATGAATCCCTACTTGACTTCTCTCAGTCCCTCCCTGAGATGCCACATACAACCCTTTGTAAAAACACACCACAGCAGGCTTACAAGTCTTTCTCCTCTCTCAACTCTTATGTCTCAGGTTCCTGAAGCCCAGTCCGGAGACTGGCACATAAGGGCCAGTCCTTCCAAAAATAAATTTTGTAATTATTTTACTAAAATATTTCATACATACAGAAGTATATATATGTCCACATAAAAGGAATGAGGAATAAAACAGGGAGCATCACTGCACTCACTAAACAGCTTTAAAAAACATTAGCAGGGCACCTGGGTGGCTTAGTCATTAAGTGTCTGTCTTCAGCTCAGGTCATGATCCCAGAGTCCTGGGATTGAATCCCACATCGGGCTCCCTGCTCAGCAGGAAACCTGCTTCTCCATCTCCCACTCCCCCTGCTTGTGTTCTCTCTCTTGCTTGCTCTCCCTCACTCTCTCTATCAAATAAATAAATAAATCTTTTTTTAAAAAATAAAGGAAAGAAAAACATTAGCAATACTGTTGAAGTGCCCTGTGTAGCCTGAAAGAGTAAAATGTGATGTCATTTGGGATCGAGACATGTCCTGCATGTTTGTGCTCAGAGAACTTTATGGAGTGCTCTTCACAGGTCAGGTGCTGGGAGTAGAGAAGAACAGTCAAAAACAGTCAAAAAACAGCTTCTAGTCAACATAAAGCAACAAAAACAGGAAAGCAAGATAAGCACTCCTGTAGAGACAGGCATGGTAGGCTCTGGGCCCACAGAGGAAGGATAATTAACCAAGACTTGGGGAGACAAAACTTACCATGGGTGACAGTGTAGAAGCTCAGTGTTAAAGAGACAGAAGGAACAGAATGTACGAAGACCTAACTGGCTCAGAAGGCTGAACACTCAGGTAGGGCTGCTGAGTGAAGGTTGTACACTGTGAAATGAGCCTGGGATGATGGACTGGGAGGTCTCAAACGTTCACTCAACATTCACTCAACTAATATTCATCGAGTGCCTGCTGTGTGGCAGGCGCTGTTCTAAGCACTGGGAAACAGCACAAGCAAAACACAAGAATGCCTGCCCTTACGAAGCTTACACTCTGTTGCCAGATCGTGGAAATCCAGAGAAACCAGTTAGGAACCCCTTGTAGTATCCCAGGCAAAAATAGTAAGCACCGAACCAAAGCAGTGTCAAGAGGAAAAGAGGCAGAATTCTTGAAGATGCAGAATTAATGGGACTTGGTGAAAATTAGATATGGGAAGTGAACAGGAGTCAGGTTGATCCCGAGTTTCTCATTTCAATGACCAGAAAACCAACAAGGCCATTCGCCAAATAAATTGTATAAATGGAGAAATACATGGAGGGAAAATATGACTGGCGCAATTTTGACTTGTTGAAATTCCAATGTGTTTGTAATCTTCCAAAAGAGAGATCCAACAGGCAGTTGGATAGATAGATATAAGTCTGGAGCTCAAGAGAGTTTAGAACTGAGAACAGAGACTTAAGATCCTTGAAAGTAAAAGTGATGAGGGTAGAGAAAGATCACCCAGGTGTCCCTGCATGTAAAGTGAGAGGGTAAGGGGGCCAAGGGCAGAACCCACATGACTATCCACAGGAAAGGGAAATTTGGAGAACTCGAAGTCTTGGAGAAGACTGGGAGGATCGGTCAGAGGTAGGTGTGGCTGGTGCTGGAGAGTGGTCAAGGGAACGACTCCTGGAAACCACTGGCTTGGCAAGAGGAGCTTGGGGAAAGTGTTGGGGCTGGAACTTACCGTGCTGCTGAACAGCACAGAACCTACAATAGATACACAATTCTGACCCACAAGAATTGGGAATATATATGAGTCAAGGTGTCAGAAAAATCAAGGGCGGGAACCGAGATGTCTGGATCCAACATCAAAGAATTCCTACTGCTTCTGACTAGCCAGGCATGAGGCACGCTCTAAGCTGGCATTGTCCACTCTGCTAGCCACCAGCCCCTGTGACTACTGAACACTTGAACTGTGGCTAATCCAAATTGAAATGTTGGAAGTATAAATTGCATAACAGATTTCAAGACTTAATACAAAATTAAAAAAGAATTTCAAAGAAGTTTATATTGATTAGGCTTATTTAAATGATAATTGGGTATCTTGGGTTAAATAAAATATGTTAATGTTAGTTTTATCTGGTTCTTTTTTTTTTTTTAAAGATTTTTAATTTATTTATTTGAGAGAGAGCGAGCATGAGAGTAGAGAGGTCAGCAGGAGAAGCAGACTCCCCGCCATGCAAGGAGTCCGATGTGGGACTCGATCCCGAGACTCCAGGATCATGACCTGAGCCGAAGGCAGTTGCTTAACCAACTGAGCCATCTAGGCACCCTACCTGGTTCTTTTTTTTTTTTTTTTTAAGATTTTATTTTTTAAAAAAATCTCTACACCTTGGGGTGCCTGTGGCTCAGTGGGTTAGGGCCTGTGCCTTCGGCTCAGGTCATGATCCCAGCGTCCTGGGATCAAGCCCAACCCCCGCGTCATAGGGCTCTCTGCTCCACAGGGAGCCTGCTTCCTCCTCTCTCTCTGCCTGCTTCTGCCTACTTGTGATCTCTGTCAAATAAATAAATAAAAATCTTTTTTAAAAAATCTCTGCACCCAACGTAGGGCAAAACATACAACCCCAATATAAAAAGTTTCATGATCTCCCAACTGAGCCAGCCAGGTGACCCTGGTTCTTTTTACTTTGTTTAATGTAGCTACGGGAAAACTTAAAGTCACAAATTTAAGACCATGTATTACATTTCTACTTCACAGTGCTAACTGAAGCCCTGTCCCAGAATGGGACCCCCGCAACCTGGACATCTCTAGACTTCCAGGATTCCTCCTAGCAGGAAGATACATGCCTGAAATTTCCAAGACTGCATACTAGACACACTTCTCTGCCCCATGCTACCGAGACCATAACCCAGGGCAAGAGATCCCAATGCTTAGTACCCCATGTCTAGGTGGCTGGTCCTGGTCCCTAATATTTTTTTCCTTCCCCAGGTCTATTGATAATCAGGTAAGAGTAGAAATGTGCTATTCTAAGTCACAAAAGTGAATTTTTTTTCCAGGCTTAGAATCCAGAATCTCTCAACCCTAAATTTAGAAGCTATATCTTCCCTCTTCTGTCTCCCCTATTTCTCAACTCCCATGCTTTTCTAAAACTGGAAATCTCCCAGATTGGTAAAATCATGGTGGTGTGGCAATCAAATAGGTGTTAGAGGTCTCCAGATTTAATTTGTCATACTTCCTAACCATATGACTGGGAGCAAAACGCTCCATCTCTCTGAGCCCTTACTTGCAAAGTGTGGTTAACTCTCTCCTGAAAGGTTATTGGGATGATGATATGAGATCAAATGTGTAAAATGCCTTGTACAGAGCCAGGCACATGGTAGGTGCTTTATAATTTGGGGATTTGTTTTGTGTCTTACCCCTGCATGTTTGGAGAAATAGAGCAAACTCTGGTTTGCATGTGGGGACTGATAGGACCTCAAAACCAAAAGGGCACTTAGAGATATATTTCCAGTTGCTCACTCAGTACAGAAATTCCCTGGACTACATCCCTCATTGGTAGTCATCCAAGCTCTGCTTACACATCTCCAGGGGCCATTCATCGGTTCACTCAATAAATAAGAACAAGGCACTGTGGGAGCCACAAAGAAGGGCAGACACAGATCTTGCTGTTAAGGAGCGTATATATTAGCAAAAAAGATATATAGAGGAATAACTGTAATATAAGGTAAATGTGGTATGTGCCAACTGAGGTGCCATGAGAGGGTCAACAACCTTACAAGTTAATTTGTGGGCAAATAAAGGACAGCTCTAATATTAAAACCTCTCCGTCCCAAGTTCAGAGGCTCCCAATTCAGAGCCCATTTATTTCATGGAAAATGGTACAAGATTCTTCCACACTAGGTCATGGGTCATCCTTAAGGATGACATTTCTGTAATAACCTCAAAACACTAGGGTGGCCTGGGTGGCTCAGTTGGTTAAGCAGCTGCCTTGGGCTCAGGTCATGATCTCAGGTCCTGGGATTGAGCCCTGCCTCACCTCTCCTGAGGGGCCTGGGGGGGTGTCTCTCTTCAGTGGGGAGTCTGCTTCTCTCACTCACTCTCCCTATGTTTTTTCTTCCTCTCTTGAAAATAAATAAATAAAATATTTTTAAAAAAATTCTAGGAGGGTGTGGCCATGGAAAAGTCTAGAATGGAGGAATGGGAACATAAGTGTGGGGAGAACTGGATTAGCTGCAAGCTTTAGAACCTCTTCAGTATCGTAGAATTTCTGAGAGTCCCTAAATCCCCATCCCACCCTCTTAGGAATACCAAAAATTCCTGCCCACTGGAAAACCCAGCACTTCCCTACTCTCAGGACTTATCCAAACGTTTTCTGTCTGCTTTTTCTTTCCCTTTTTCCCCATTTTCAAAAAGATTTTATTTATTTGACAGAGAGGTGCGCCTGGGTGGCTCAGTGGGTTAAAGCCTCTGCCTTCAGCTCGGGTCATGATCTCAGGGTCCTGGGATCGAGCCCCGCATCGGGCTCTCTGCTCAGCGAGGAGCCTGCTTCCTCCTCTCTCTCTGCCTGCCTCTCTGCCTACTTGTGATGTGTCTGTCAAATAAATAAATAAAATCTATTTGACAGAGAGAGGGAACACAAGCAAGAAGAATGGGAAAGGGAGACGCAGGCTTCCAGTCGAGCAGGGAGCCCAATACGGGGCTCCATCCCAGGACCCCTGGATCATAATCTGAGCTGAAGGCAGCCGCCCAATGACTAACCCACCAGGGCGCCCCCTTTTTCCCATCCTTATGGCATTTTCTTCACCTTTCATCAGCATCTCTATAATTTTGTGTCCATCCCTGCTTCAGTCTGTCCCTCCCATCATTTAGAATTGGAGTGCTTGTTATTCTTGAGGTCTCTCTGCCTTTATTTCTATCTTCCTCCCTTTGACTCTTTCATCATTCTCCATTGCTTGGTCGGTTTCCATTTTTCTGTCTCTGGCCTTGCTTTCTCCCCAGCTGCCGCAAAGCTATAAAGCCAGCGGGCCCTGCAGCAGGCAGCCGCCAATCATTAGGCTCCAGGAGTTGGGGGAGGGGGCTGCCGGTAGGTGGGGGCCCGGGAAAGCTGGGGCACTGTTGCTACAGCAGGGGAGGGGAAAGGCAGAAAAGAGCAGAGAGATGCCACTCCCAGAAGGCGGCCACAGCTGCCTCCACAGCCTGTGTCTGGACCCCTTTTCTGCAGGGAGCACACACCTGGCCCTCTTCGGTTGTAAGGCAGGATACCTGGGTCCCTCCCATAGGCTCCCCAAACCATGATTTCTCATCCCAAACCACTGGCCACAGATCACCCCACGAGAGATTTGCCTCCTCCTTCATTATTAAGCCCTCCCAACATAAAGGAGCTAAAAGACCCTGGGGGTCTGAGGATCTGGAACAAATGCTTACATGAACACTGGGACAATAAAGAATGGTCAAGACAGGGCAGAGTGAAGGATGCTGAGAAGAATGGCTATTGGGGAGGCCCAAGAGGAGGGACAGTCCTAGTAAGGCAAGAGTGAACCAGAAAGTCGGGCACTCCAGTCTTCTTACCAACTCCTTGGCCATTCCTAAAGTGCCATCACCAGCCAGAATCCCTGGACCCTGTCCAGATAGGGATTGAGCAGATCAGGGTGCTGCCTAGTGAGCAACTACTTAGCTCATCATTAGAGACCTACAGGGTCAGGGCGAGGGGCTGGGCGGGGGGGGGGGGGGGGGGGGCAGTTAGGGGACTGCCTAGGAAGGAAAAGAAAGGAAGGGGAGGGATTAGCCAGAGATTTTAGAAGAGTGGAGGAGGAGGAACATTTCCATACTGTAGGGCAGAAGGAGACTGGCCCAGAAAGCAGTAATTCCTGGTGTGCCGGCGACCCCTGCTGGCTACACACGCCACCACCTGGGAGAAGAGAAGGTAAAGCCAGCCTGTGTGAGTCCTGGTGCTGGTTGACACTGTGTATGTAAGTGTCTCACTGTACAATAGTGATGGGGCGTGTTAGTGCTACCCATGATTACATGTGGGCACCCCTGCACAGAAGGCAGGAAAGTGACCAGCACAAAAGCCAAAACGTTCAGGCTCTGAACTCCTGGCTCCCCTGTGGGGATCTGGGTGTCTGGGAAGGAAGGGCGAGGTCTTTGAGCCCAGCATACACCCTCACTAGTGCCACAAGAATAGTCTAGATCCAGTCGTCAGGGTACCACTGGCATCAAAGCAAAAGTAACCAGTCTGGGGTCAGGGGGAAAAGTGGGGGCTTTGGAATCCATCTTCTCTGGATTAAAATCCTGATGACTTGGTTACTCCCTGGATGACCTCAGACAAGTGACTTAAGTTCTTTAAGCCCAATTTCCTCACCTACGAGGGCATAATAATACCTCTTTCACAGTACTACTGTGATTGTTTAGCCCAGTGCCTGGCATTTAATAGGTGCTAATTTCCTGCCTCCCTCTTCCTTTATCTACTCCCACCCCCAAGGTCCAGCAGGGATTTCAAAAGGCAAATAAACAGAGGATGATGTTGACAATGATGATGGTGGTGGTTTATATTTACATCACTCATGCAAATCATTTTAAACATATTTTTAATACATGGCTTTTTTCCTTTTTATTAGCCAAGCACATCATGATCGTGTTTTATTGGGACAGAAATATCCTGGTGTTATGGCAGGTATCTAGAAGGATGGCCTTATGAAGTGATAACAAGGCATGACAAATCTTTCTTTATTGTGATACATTTTCATTACTCAGGTTAATCAGGAATTGCCCATTAGAACAAGGGCTTAAGATAAGTACATGACAGTCATCTGTGGAGATCAAAATCTCCTGATTTTCCAATGGGTATCTAATTGTTATTGCTGTTGTGGGGGCCGATTAATGCTTTGATTGAACTGGTCTTAAAACATTAGAATAACTCAAGGAGATATGACAGGTAGTTAGAAATGGTATATTCTGAAATTAAAAAGAAGATGGATTTCAGTTCCACGAAAGGATCTTTTAATCCCTCCTGCAGGCCAGCGACAGGGCAAACTGTTTATGAAGTGAAGAGCTCCATTTCAAGCAGAAGGGTTGAAGCAGAAGCTTCCCTGGCAGGCTGACCACGACAGAAATTGAGGCTGCAGAGGGAGATTGGTAAGAGGCCCTCCGAGGCTCCGCCACAAACACACTCCAGTGCAGAAGGAATACTTGGCTGGCGGAAGTGTTGTTCCAAATGCATAACTGCCATACCCGTGGTCATTGTTTGTCACCATGGGGTGGGGATGGCAGAGAGGGGGAGGGGAGGTAGAAGTAACAACTGAATTCTTTTCCTCTCTGAGGCTTCACTCTTCCTAAGGAAAGGCAGAACTCCAGGATCTTTCCTTCTCTAACCATCCCCACATTCCTTTTGATTTCTTCAGCAATTCCTTTTTATCCCTGCTGACTTAATGGGATCCACCTTCAAGTATCTTAAACATTTTTTTTTTTTTTAGAATTTATTTATTTATTTGACAGAGAGAGACCACAAGTAGGCAGAGAGGCAGTCAGAGAGAGAGAGGAGGAAGCAGGCTCCCCGCTGAGCAGAGAGCCCGATGCGGGACTCGATCCCAGGACCCTGGGATCATGACCTGAGCCGAAGGCAGTGGCTTAACCCACTGAGCCACCCAGGCGCCCCGCCTTCAAGTATCTTAAAACCTGAGTTAAAGAAAGGACTTTTTTTCATCCGTTGGTTTTCTGTCTGCAAGAGGTGGGCAGGCAATGGGTGGGGACAGAGAAGGGAACAAACATTTGTTTAGTTCTTGTTAGTACAGATGCTGTAATTTCAGCATTTGATTAAGAGAGGTGTGTACCTGCTGTTGTGCCAGCAAATGTATAGATAAAATGTATATACTGCTTTATAAATGTGTATGTAAATGGAAGAATTCCTTGCTCTTCGGGCCTCTGTGGGGAATTTTGTTTGGTATCTCGCTGCCAGTGGGGAAATCTGTGTGCAGCTCCTCTGAGGGTTTCAATACCTCCCCTGGGCATGTGGACTAGCCCAAGTTATTCTTCTAGCTTTTGGAACTTTGTACAAGATCGCAGGCTTCTCCTTCCCCATCCTGGGCACAAAGGTGTTGTCACATCAGGACCCATCTGCCTCTTTACCTGCCATGCGTGTGTCATTGCATTTCCCATCTCTGTCCCAAGGCACCCAGACCCATGTGCCCAACCTGACCCACATGAAGCCATGTGTGTCGGCAGCCCCTCCTCCCACTTCTGCGGAGAGTCCTTGGCACCCTCCCCTCCTGGCTACCCCCACTCCCCACTTTCCATACCAGGAGAGATCTAATTACACAGAAATTAGTACAGAGAAGGATCGTTTGCTTTTATGGCACCAGGACCAGGGCAGCTGTAAATCTGGGGCTGCCACTAGAGCCGCCTCTGGGCACTGTGCAGGCTGGAGGGGGGCTTTCATCTCCACACCCCACTTTGTTCCGTCTCTGTCCAGCTGCCTGGGCCTTCATCCTGGCCCAGGAAACCAGAGCTCTATTTGGTACCTATCTCAATGGGATAGGGGGAGGCCGGGGACACGGAGAGGGGGTTGGGGGTGTGGCCAATCAAAGATGACACATAATTGGTGTTCAATTAATGTTCCCTGAATGGTTAGAGAGGGGTTCATCCCAGCAATGCTAATACTCAACTACCCAGACCAGTTGCCAAGAGATGAATATGCCTAGTTAGCACTTACTGGATACTCTCCACTTCGTTATGAGCCTAGATGAAGTAAATAGGGTGTTCTGGCATCCTGGCTTCCACTTTTGAGACCCTAAACTCCTTCTCAAGCAGCATCAGTTCATGAAAACAGCCCAGAGTTCAGGTCTTGATTTTTCTGTTTACTGGCTGAGTGACCTTGGGGATCCTACACACTCTCACCTGACACTTGGCTTCCTCTTTGTGAAATGGTGATTGTGAACCTACCTCTCAAGTTGTTGGGGGACCTCAGTAAGTAAGCCCTGGATCAAGAGGAAAGTGGTCCTCTAATCGCTGTTATCACAGCTAATGTCTCACTAGCTGACACTTCCATTTCCCCATCACCTATTAATTAGCTTTTATTCCAACCAACTCCCTCAAGTGCCACTGTACAATTTGGGGCAACAGAATTTACAGGTAGGTTGCTCCCAACCTAGAAAGAATGTTTCTTTATGTTGAGAATCTCATCAGAAGACAGGTGACTCCAACAATCCTCGTACACATAGAGGCACCATTTTACTCATAGCCAACTTTCTCCAAGTTTCTACCTTGGCAGTGATTATTTTTATCTCCCTTACTTTCATGGAGGGTACGAACTTGTTCCTTGGGGTACTGGAGAGTCTTGTAAACTGGGTAAAAAGAATCAAGGACCTAGGGAATTAGGAAGGAGGAGGTGCTGGGGAACTAGGGTGGAGATAGGAAGCTTAAACCCATCCCACATCTAGGTCAAAGGGCCCTTCAGGAAGTAGGAGAGACAGAAGCCAAATGTGCAGGCATCTTCTTCCCAACACAGTCTCCAGACCCAGGGACTTGGGAACCCCTCCCTCTTGTCCTCTTCTATTCTGGCGTCTCCAGGCCAGGGCACTCAGCCAAGAGTTCTTGATTTTACAGGTATTCAGATAAGCACAGAGAGTTCCAAGTGGTGTGTAGGCCAGGAAGGGAAGAGTCCAAGAAAGGAACGGGTGCACCCCCTTCCCCAACTGGTCTGCTTAGATCTCCAAGCACCCTTTGGCAGAACCCCCTGCTCCCACACGTCCGGTGCATGAGGAACCCGCAGGAGAAAGGTGAGGCACATCTTCTGTGTCTGGCCTCTTACCCCCTGATCGGAGTCCCAAGGAGGGTGAGGATTTGGCGTGAAGGGCAGAGCAGCTGGGGCATCTCTGGCCCCCGCTTCCCCCACCCCCAACCCCAACTCAGGCTGCAGTCTCTCCTCGTTGTAGCAGAGCGAGAGCAAAGGGACGGGCAGTAAAGATGAGTGATGGCGCGGAGACAAGCAGAAATACACCATCATGAAAATGCTAATGACTCCTTGCTCTCTTTCTTTATGGTTGGAGTAATACAGACTTCAATCATAAAAACAATCTCCCAACATTTTAATGGGCTCCATCATGCCCGCACTTGTCGGTATATTTGAAGAATAAATCACCCTCCCCGCTCGGAATGAATTCGCTGTCAAACTCGGCTCCCTCGGAGAAAATGGATGGGGAGCGAGGATGGAGGGGTGTGTGTGTGTGTGTGTGTGTGTGTGTGTTGGCGGGGGGGTCCTTTTCCTAACTCCCTCCTAAACCGTTCTTTAGACTGTTTTGTGAGATGCCTGCGTCCTGAGTGGGAGGAAACGGCAATCGGGAATTGGTGTACCCGAGCCCTAAGGGAGGTTTTGGGGCAAGAGTGGACAGGGGCTGAGTGATTCCATAAAAAGAAATCGCTCCCGAGATGGATGAGGAAGAGAGAAAGGGGCTGGAACTGTGAAGGCTTTGGACGAAAGGGGCAAAATGATGACATTGAACCGAGAGAATGCAAAGGCATACAAACAGCATACAAATCCGCATTATTTCTGCGTTATTTGGTCGGATTTCTTTCAGACTAGGCCTCAGGCAGAGATGCAGTGGGAAAAGGGGAAAGTTCGAGAGATCTCTTTGGGGGAAGAAGGCAGAGATGGCAAGAAAAAGCCCAGGAGTTCCTGCTCTGAGCTTGCAGGTTTTAATGCAGTAAGCCACAGGTCCACACTGCGGAGAGGGGCTGTAAGTCCCGGGTAATTCTCATTTCCATACAGGTGGCCGTCAGCCAATGAAAACTCGGGATGCGCACAATGTGAGCAGCCAATCCCAGTTAAGGATGAGCCGAGCTGCCAGCCTTAATTGCATCTTGATTGGTTGTGATGTTGCTAGGCAGAAATGGAGTCCTAGACATTGATGCGGGTAAGACCGTAGAGGCAGGTGGATATGAAAATAACTGGAAACATAGACTCCTGGATTGACATTTTCTTCCTTTTCTCCTTTCTTCATAAAGGATTAATGGGGTCGGGGGAATTACTCTCCCTTTTCTCCTCCGCTTGAGTGGGACAGAGCCACATAGTTCTATCTTTCCCCCAAAACGGCTCAGAGAAATCTGGCTATTTCCAGGGTCTTCTAATCCGAAACATCCCTAAGGGGTAGTTCAACCTCGCAATCGGTCTCCCACTAAGTAAGTCCTTTCTGAGAACTATCTTCAAGACTTCCGGCTGTGGTTTAGGGCAAATTTTCCCTAAAACGCTGAGGAAACAGGAATCTTGCCACACGTTTTTCCTTCACCCAGTAAGATCCAAAGAATGAGAATGCGCTACTTACTGGCCACTCCACCATGACCCAAGGAGAGGACCCGCAGACCCTGCGAGGGGTCAAGGCGGCCACAACCTACCCCCAAAGGGCTGTGTAGCGACAATCCCAAACGCGCTCTTTCTGCACCGTCATTTGCATCCATTTGCATAAACCCCGTTCTTCCGCCACCCAGCTTCTGTAGTTACTCTAGTTCCGCGAGACCCGCCCTCCACACCCTACCCCTCTCACCAACCCGTTCGCCCCCACCCCGGCGCACCCCCGCCTGCAGCCTCCCCTGCTGGAGACAAGGCGCCGAAGCCTCCCGCGGCTTTTTAGTCACAGCCTCCGAGGAGGCCGGAGGGAGGCGGCGTGGGGAGAGGCGGGGGCTGCCGCCGGGAGCTGCGAACCCGCTGGTCTGAACTAGACCGTCCTCGAACAATATGCCACCATTTAAATCTGAACGCGCGCCAGCCGCCGATTGTGATGTTAATTCGGGGATGATTTAGGGGGGCGGGACGAAGGGGGGGCTGGCCGCCTCTCTGTCAAAGTGCTGTCCGGGGGCTTAATATTTGTAATTGAAGCTGATGAGGACTCCGTCTCTGTTTCCACTGATAAAAAAAAGGCAGGGAGGGAAAAAGAGCAACTAAATTATGGGGCCGGGAGAAAAACATGATTAATCAAAGGTCTGAACTGTCGCTGTGTTCGAGGCCCAGTAAATCTCGCCCGGCCGGGGCCTGTGGAGGCCGGAGGATAAATCTGAACCGCCCGGTGTTTGCCGCCCCTCTCTGTTTGCCTCTCGGTTAGCACGTCAATTAATTCGATAATTGGATTTGAAGAGATGTCAGAAGATTATCGAGGGGGAGCCAGGAGGAGCGGGTGTGGAGGAAGGGGCCCCAGAGATGGTGAGGAAGGAGGCGGGAGCCGGCGGGGTCAGCTGCTGGAAGGATCCAGAGAGACAGCCCCGCCAAGACAGTACCTCGGGCTGTCTGGGTTAGCGCCACGCGGAAGAGACCCGGGGGAGGGCGGTTGGGCTGCTCCTTGCCTACCGCTACGGTTCCCAGGCAACCTCTCCGCACACGCTTCCTCCAAGCTTACCCAAATTTTCTCTAAATTCTGCCCCTGTGTCCTCGACTCTTTTCTCAGTTCCGTTCTCGGTTTGAAGTTGATGGGTGTCCCCGCGTGAATTCCTTTGCAATTGTTTGTATGTTTGTTTGTAAACGGGGTTTACTTGTTCCCAGGTCCCTCCCTCTGATGCACCCCATCTGACCCAGAGTCTGCCCCCAAAGACTGGGGCTCCCAGAAAGACGGAGACCAAAACTTCCTTCTGAGTCCCTTCCCCTAGTGGTCAGAACAGAATTTCTTTTCTCATCTCCCAAGTGTCCCTCTCATACACACACTTAGAATTCTAAGCAATTACCAAAGCTACTCTCTGCTTAAGGAAAACGCCTTTACAGACCACATAAACAGGCAGCCTGACACAGAAGTAGCTGCTTCAAAAATTCAGTTCTTTAGTAACTTAGGGTGGATCCCCCAAAGGGTGGCCTCATCTCCTAGAAGCAAAGTGTCTTTTTTTTTTTTTTTTAAGTTCTCCCCCCAACCTCCACACCACCACCATTTTTGTTTTGTTTTGTTTTGTTTGGGTTTTGTTCTTATTTTTTGTTTTGGGAGTGACCTTGATTTGATCTTTGGGGCAATGGTAAGGTGTGTGTGTGTGTGTGTGTGTGTGTGTGAGAGAGAGAGAGAGAGAGGTAGATCATTCTTTAGTAGGTTTTGTCCCTGGTCTCTGTAGAATTTTAGGCAGAGATGAAGAAGGTTGGAACCATGAAAATGATTGTGGAAAATGACTAGATGAGTTTGGAAGCTAGGGATGGTGGTGAGGGCAGGGACATAAAAGTCATCCTGCCAGGTTGGCTGGTGTTAAAGAAGCCCTAGGAAAGGACACTAGCAGGAACCCCAACCAGAGGCTGCCCTAGTGAACAGGACGCACAGCTACCCTTGGTACCCAAACAAGGGAGATTAAGAAGAGAGAACTGAGATCCTTTTGTAGTTCATAAGCATGATGATTGGGTGTTCACGCTTCTGTGTGACATGTGCCGCCCTTTAAACCTTGTTACGACCTCGGCACATTACCCATCTGACATGAAAAAAAAAAAAAAAGAAGAGAGAACTGAGCCAAATAACATGAGGGGTACAGCAGATCCATTTTTATTTAAGCCTACCAATTTAGAATACGGACTGATGCCAGCCAGCCATGCACACTTGTTCAGATAACTATCATCCTTTGTCTACATACGAAGGAGGCAAAATCCCATCTCCGAAAGGACAAAATGGAGGATTTCAGGCAGCGTCGGTTTCCAAATGCAGGCTCCTAAGAGAAGTCGACTTTTGCCTGCTCTTTCATGTTACCTGGTCACAATCTATCACCCGTGTAGGTTAAGCTCCACACTCAGAAGTGAATTGAACTGACCACCTGTTCTTCCATCACTGCTTAGTTGTAGCTATGTGCTCTCTGAATGCTTCCTTGATAGCAAGCATCCTGTATACTGGAAAATGTGTTTGGTTTTTTGTTTTTTTTTTAAGATTTTATTTATTAATTTGACAGTGAGAGAGAGAGCACAAGCAGGGGGAGTGGCAGGCAGAAGGAGAGAGAGAGAAGTAGGCTCCTTGCTCAGCAAGGAAGCTGAAGAGGTGCTCCATCCCAGAACCCTGGGATCATGACCTGAGCCCAACGCAGATGCTTACCCAACGGAGCCACCCAGGTACCCTGGAAAATGTTTTCATATAAACTTAGCAATTGAGGGATGAAGTAAAAGAAAGAATTTGGGTTCAGGGGTCCTTCTGCAGCTTTCTTTATACTCCCCATCAGCCAAGCCTTTCATGAAGCCGTCAAGATCTTCATATACAACTTATCAAAAAAGGACAGTCATCTCATGAATGACAGTACTGCAAGCTCCCCAGATGCCACAAGGAGGTGAAAGAGAAGATTTAAGAGATTACCATAAGATCTAGGCAGTTGAGGCTGGTAGAAGAGCCCAGGACTTGAAATCAAAAGAATAAGCTTTAAAACCTGTGTGGTCACTATCGAGCTATGCGATCAGAAGGAGCTGATGATCAGAGAGCTGAAATGACTTCTGCAGGTCACACAGCAAACAAGTGGCAGGGCCGGCCCAAGAGCGCCTAGGTGCTTGCACTCTCTCAATTCACTATGTAGCCAGCACGGCGTAAAATCAGACTTCTTGGTTTCAAGTTCTTGAAGGATTCAAGTCCTGCTCAGCAGCTGTGCCTCAATTTCCTCTTGTGTAAAGTAGAGATAATAATCACACCTACTTCATAGGATTGTTGTTGCTAGGATTTAGATAATTCATGTAAAGAAAACAGCACTACACCTAGCACATAATAAGTATTCAGTAAAGGCTGTTTTCATGATGAGATGGACACAGTTCTCATAAGTCACCAACCTGAATGAGGCAAACTGGCAAAAGGTATTCATCGTGCCTGTAAAATGCTTTGTGATTTAATTACTAGGTCTTAAGGGAAGCAGTGAACAGTGCCTTGAAAAGACTATGTGTTTTGATGACTCCAAAGACCTCTGCTCCCTTTAAACCAGTCTTACACCTTTAAGTCGGCCAGAACCAGGTCCATATAGTACAGTAGACCTGGAGCAGCTGTACTGGGGATCATTATTCAGTTATTTCATTCATTTGTTCCCTCGATAAATGCCTAGTGGAAAAGAAGCATGGTCCCTGAATCTAGTAAACCTATAATGAGGGCCCATTACGTGTGCAGCACATTTATAAGCAGTTATCAAACCATGAATCATTATATTATTAGCCCTCTAGTGAAAGATATATATACATATATACACACACACACATATATATGTATAGTGTATACATGTAAATATGTGTATATATGTGGATAATATATACATATATATAAAGAAAAAATTTTATGCTCCCAGCACCTAACACAGTTCAGGCACATGGGAACACAATAAATGATACTGAATGAATACACAGATACAGACAAATGGGAAATGTTAGAGAAAGAGAAACAGTTCCTCCCCTTAATAAGCTTAAACTCTATATGGGGAGACAAGAGTTGCACACAGGAAAGAGTAAGAGAACAATACAAGACAGTAAACACATTAAGACCATGAGTGAGTTCTAGGTGGTATAGATTAAGAAGAGCTCATGCGAAGGTGGGGAGAGTGGTAGGGAGAGATGCCTAATATGAAAGGAGTGGAGGGGTCCCTGGGTGGCTCAGTTGTTAAGCATCTGGTCTTGATCTCAGGATCCTGGGTTCAAGCCCCACATTGGGCTCCATGCTGGATGTGGAGCCTCCACAAAAAAAAAAAAAAAAAGGCATGGATCTGAAATAAAGAAGAGAATTTGTAATGGCGGAGGAGGAAAAGGGCATTCCAGCTGCAAGAACAGCAAGAGTGACAGCACGTGGTAAGAATCCCATATATGCTCAAGAACAATACAAGATCAGCTTAACAAGGAGGTCAGTTTCTGTATGTGGAAGACAGAATCTCTATGTGTTTACGACCATGTGTTTCTCTGATTGTGTTCCTGGTCATCAAAAAAATGATGTTTGGATTTTCTATTATTTTAAATTATTCACACCTCCTTCCCCTGTCTTAACCTGAAAACCAAGTAAACAGCTGCTACTGTCAGCAAAACAAACAGATTGTAGAAGCAATTATGCCATCACTATTTCTCATTTATCTGCGTGCAAGACAACTTACTCTTCCTCCTTCTCCCACATGGTCCCAGCCTGAGATGGGATTGTTACTGCCTAGATTATGACTCTCTCCTTCATAAAACTCCTTTTTCCCAGACCTACTCCTCCCAGACAGCTTTGCCTGAGAAAAACTTCATATTTATTCCCCAACCCCCATAGTTGCTTTGAGGAAAGCATGGTGGGGTGTGGAAGGAAAACAACGTGAATGAGTGGTTATTAAATACCAGATGCTTTGTACATATTAGCTTATTTATTCTCCCAATAACCCCATGAGGGAGATATTATTATCTCCATTTTATAAGTAAGGAAACTGAGGCTCAGAGAGTTTGCCCAGATTCAAAGAAGAGTTAATATCACAGTAGGGGTTTGAGCCCAGTCGATGTGATTTCAGAATCCATGCCCTTGGACATGGCATAATGGACCTCAACACTGGATCCCTGTTTTAGACCGTCTCCTCCTCCAGAGTGAGGATAACTTAAGGCCAAAGGAATATGCCTAACCAGAGCTCATGCCTCCCCCATTCTAAACCATATTCCAGTTGCTGGAGCCCCTTACCAAGCAGCTCTGGGCCCCCTTCCAGGGCCTCCTCCTGAGCCCTAAAAGCACAGGAGCTACTGGGGAAACACAACTAACCCTTCTGGCCTGGAAAGTGGATGGAGTTGAGATGTGTGGCTGCAATGACCACATGCTTTTGTGTGAGGCCTCTCCGGTCATAGGACAGAGCCCAGAATGGAAACAGAACCCTAAATGTCAGACTAGGGGCTAGAAGAGTCCCAGAATTATAATTATAAATCTTCCTGTTGGTATTGACATAGTTGTCAAAAGGGTAGAATATGGTTTATTTAACAGTATGTTTCCTTTCATTTACAATGTTTACATATTTAGACATTTGGTATGTAGGCCTATATATTTTATCTTGCCCTGGCCCCATAAATATTAGGGGTAAGCCTATTCATCTCACTATGATGCTCTTGCCCTTTCCATTCTGTCCTTTATGCTTGGAAAACCCCTAAACTTGCCCATCAAGCAATTTACTACCCCTCTTCATTCTCATAGCTTCCCAAATCCACTCTTCATGTGACACTTTTTCAGCTGGCTACAAAAAGAAGTGCTGAATTCCTCTTCCCTGTCCTTTCACAGCAGCTATTCCTAGTCTGAAGACAATGTAACTTACAGTAAAGACCTGTAAGTCATTTTACTATCTGTCTCACCATTCTTTTGCCCTTTATGTCTGGGAGTCTTCCAGCAGCCGATAGCACTCATCAGTGGCTTCCAAGAGCCACAACCCTGTCCTACCCTCTATAGAGCAATATTGGGGAATATCCTTGTTCTTAGATGAGCTTCCAATCTCATAAACAAGACGGGCCTAGTAACTCAGTCAGGGTTGGAAAAGTAAGTTAGAACCAGGGTTATCTAGATGGCAGTTTCAGTTTCATTTTTATTTTTTTAAGTAAGCTCTACCCCCAACGTGGGGCTTGAACTTACAACCCAGAGCTCAAGTGTTGCATGCTCTACCCATTGAGCCAGTCAGGTGCCCCTTCAGTTTCACTTACTGTGTTGTAAATGAAGGGAATAGAGCCCAGAGAGGTTAGATTCATTAAGGGTCATCGGGTACAGGACCAAGAGTTAGAGGGCAGAGCTCCTAGGTTGGAGAGCCCATCAGGATGGTTCCTAGAATGTGGAGATGGAAGGAGACGAGGCTTGGGACAGAGCCAGTGAATGGCACCATTCAGTGACTCAGGCCAGAAAACCAAGTGCCATCTTCATCTTCCCTTTTCCTTCATTCCCTACAGCAATCCCTCAAGACTATCAGTTCTTCCTTCTAAACCTCTTGAACTCTGGACACTTCTCTCCATTCCCACTATCACCTCAGACCTCAGGCAACAACCATCTCTCACTCGGACTTTTTTTTTTTTTTTTTTTTAAGATTTCATTTTTAAGTAATCTCTACCCCCAAAGTGGGGCTCGGACTCACAGCAAAAGTCACAACACTCTACCTGCTGAGCTCCCACCTGGATCTTGACAACAGCCTCCTATTGCACGCCATCCCTCCAGTCCTCCCCTTGTCATCCATTCTCCACACTACAGCAAGAATGATCTTTCTAAAGAGCAAATCTAAAATGCTAGAGCTTCAGGGTGCCTGGCTGGCTCAGTCAGTGGAGCGTTCAGCTTTTAAGCTCAGGGTCATGAGTTTGAGCCTCACATTGGGTGTAGAGATTACTAAAATATAAAAATAAAATAGAGGCATCTGGGTGGATCAGTCCGTTAAGCAGCCAACTCTTGGTTTCAGCTCAGGTCGTAATCTTGGGGACATGGGATGGCGCCCTGCATTGTGGGCTCTGCACTCAATAGAGAGCTGGCTTCAGATTCTTACTCCCTCTCTCTCCAGCTCACACACACACTCTTTCTTTTTTTTTCAAATAAATAAAACCTTCTTTAAAAAAATAAATAATAACAATAAAATAATAAAATGCTAGAGTTTCCTCACTCTTCTGTTTAAATGACTCCTTGCTGCTTTCTGGATAAAATCCAAATGCCTTAGCTTGATGCTCTAGATCCTTCAGGACCTAGCCACCAACAACCAGCCTCACCTCTCTGTACCCTTGGAACAGGTCATTCTGGCTACACTGAATTACTTGCCCTTTGTGGAAGAGACCATGTAATCCCTCATTCAAAGTCATTGTATTTACTGCTCCTTCCCTATGGAACATCCTTCTATTCCACCCCAGTGCAGGTCCTCCATGTGGGTCTCAAGTGTTACCACCTCCTGGAAGCCTTCTTTGACTACCAGTTCTCAGGACATGGATGCATGTCCTCCTTATGTGTTTTCATAGCATCCAGTGTTTACCCCTCTTAAAATACTATTGCACTGTGTTGAAATTATTTGCTTTTTAATTCTCTGTATTCCCTGCTAGAATATAAACTTTTTAAGGGCAAGGACTCTATATTATTCACTGTTCAACCATTTGCGAAATTTCTGCTGAAAGCCTACTATGTGCCAAACATTGTTCCAAATGCTGAGGTTATAGTCGTGAACACGGTCCCTGGTCCAGTGGGGCTTATCTTCTAGGGGGGGGAAAAAGCAATAAAAAATAAAAATAAAATAACGATAGGTGCTAAAAAGAAAAATAAAGGGAGTCAAAGAAGGAAAGGTAGTGACTATTTAGATGGGGTGGTCAGGAAAGGCTTCTCTAAGGAGGTGCCATTTGAAAAGAGACCTAAATGAAATGAGAGTGAGTATGATCTGGGAGGAGAATGTTCTGGGCATTGGAAATAGCGAAGGGCCTGAATGGGAACACAACAGTGTGTCTGAGAATCTGCAGGAACAAACTGAACCCTATAATTTTTTCTATGAACACTGGAAAATCATTGGGAGGTTTTAAATTGCATTGTCAAATCTATATCTATATCTATATCTATATATATTTTAAGGATTTTTATTTATTTATTTGACAGACAGAGAGATCACAAGTAGGCAGAGAGATGGGCAGAGAGAGGAGACGCAGGCTCCCCACTGAGCAGAGAGCCCAATGTGGGACTTGATCCCAGGATCCTGAGATCATGACCAGAGCCGAAGGGAGAGGCTTAACCCACTGAGCCACCCAGGTGCCCTTGTCTAATCTATATTTTAAAAAGATCACTTTAGCTACTTACTGTGTGGGGAGTAGACTGTGGCAAAAACAGACTGGAATCAGGGAGGCCAGTTAGGAAGTTACTATAGTGATCCAGCAAGAGATGGCATTGGCTTGGACCCAACTAGTTTTTGGAAGTGGTAGGGGTGAGTAAGTATGGGATATATTTGTATTCTCAGGGTCTAGCATGATGTCTGGCTAGACAGTCAATAAATATTTGATGAATGAATTAAGAATTAATTAATCCAACTAAATGAGGAATCCGAGCTGGAACTGAAATCATCCATCCTTTAAGCCTTTACTAAAATGCCAAACCCTCTACAAACTGAAAGTAGATAGCTGGCACTAACAAAGGATCAGAAGTAAGCCATATATATTTGTTAATTCCTAAAAATCAATAGGGAGATGACAAATAACCCAATAGGAAAATGGGCAAAGGACATACATGAATAGGCATTTCACAGAAGAAGAAACATGAGTGGCCAATAAATATATGAAAAGATGCTCAACCTCATTAATAATCAGGCAAGCATAAATTTAAACCACCATGAAATACCATTTTATATCCAACAGATTAGCTCAATACCTAAGTTGGTGAGCAACCAAAACTCATATACTTTGTTGGGCATAAATATTGGAAAACAAATGGACGTTATCTAGAAAAGTTCATATCCTACAACCTAGTAATTCTGTTTATGCAGAAACTCTTGTCCGTGTATACAGAAATGTGCTGAGCAGTATTGTTTGTAATGGCAAAAAGCTGGAAACAAACCTAAATACTCATCAACAGGGGAATTAATCAACAAATTAATGGATTATTTTACAATGAAAATGAATAAACTACAGCTATCATACATCAACATGGATGAATCTTGGGAAGATAATATTGAATGAAAAGAGGAAGCAAAAGGAGTCTACAAATGATATTACATCTTTCTTAGCATGGTAAAAATAAAGGAAAAAGAGGGGAGTCAAATAAATAATATATGCCAAAATTAGGAAGAAAAATCTTGAAATGATAAACATAAAATTCAGAGGCTACTGTAAGAAAGAAGCATGTGGGGCCTCTCGGTGGCATTGATAATGTATTTCTTTTCCTTTTCCTTTTTTTTTTTTTTTTTTTTTAAAGTAAACTATTCCCAATGTGGGGCTCAAACTCATAATCCCAAGATCGGAGTCACATGGTCTACCAACTGAGCCAGCCAAGCATCTCATGGAAAGTAAGGATTTTGTCTTATTTTGTCCACATCTGTGTTTCAGGAGCCTGGAACATTGCTTCACACATAATAAGATAGCAATAATGATCTGTTGAGTAAATAATATATGTTACTTGCATTCTTTCATGTGATTCAAATATTTCATACTTTAAAAAAAAATTTTTTTAGGGCGCCTGGGTGGCTCAGTGGGTTAGGCCGCTGCCTTCGGCTCAGGTCATGATCTCAGGGTCCTGGGATCGAGTCCCACATCGGGCTCTCTGCTCAGCAGGGAGCCTGCTTCCTCCTCTCTCTCTCTGCCTGCCTCTCTGCCTACTTGTGATCTCTCTCTGTCAAATAAATAAATAAAATCTAAAAAAAAAAAAAAAAATTTTTAAAGATTTTATTTATTTGAGAATGAGCGAGAGAGATACAAAAGCAGGGGCAGAGGGAAAGGAAGGGGAGGTTCAATCTCCCCAGCTAAGCAGGGAGGCTGACTTGGGGCTTGATCCCAGGACCCTGGAATCATGACCTGAGCAGAAGGCAGGTGCTCAACCGACTGAGCCACCCAGGCGTCCCTATTTCATACTTTTTTAAAAGAAGAAAAAAATCTACTTTAATCAGTGTCCCCTTGATCATTCTAGATGGAATTCATACTGCTTCCTCAACTCCTATTACCCAAATAACTTATTTAATCTTGCTGCATATTATAGCTATATATGCACTTGTCTTTCTTACTGATTATGAATTTATGAAGACAAGGGATTATGCTTTCCCCCCTTTTTATTCCCATTCATGGTATGAAGCACAATACCTTACACATAGTAGATATTCAATAAAATGCTGATTGATTACTTGAAGTCACAGGGGACTAGGGCAAACCAGAAAGGAGAAAGCTATGCTATTTATATTTAAAGCTGAAAAAGAACTTAATTAGTCATCTAGTGGCTTTTCTACACTTTGCAGCTAAGAAAATTGAAGTTTAGAGAAGTAAAATGATTTTTTTTTGTTCTAAGTCATTTAACTAATTATCAGTATTACAAACTATAGATTCAGGTCTCTAGTTTGTGTCCTTAGCTCTTCACATTATACCACAATAACTTTTTTTTTTAGACTTTATGTGAGAGAGAGAAAGAAAGCATGAGTGGGGAGGAAGGGTAGAGGCAGAGGGTGAAAAGCAGTCTTGCCACTCAGAAAGGACATGATCCCAAGACCCTGGGATCATGACCTGAGCCAAAGACAGATGCCTGACAAGTGAGCCACCCAGGCACCCCACATTATATCACAATGACTTTTATTTTCTGTGTTGTCTGTGTGTGTTCCTTGGCTGGGGAGCTACCAAAAGGCATGCACCAAATCTATGTTTACACAGATACTTAATCATAGCTTCTAGATACGTATGTAGGTCCTATACAAATTTATCATAAAATTCAAAGGAATCTAGGTTCTTCTCCAGCAAAAATTTGGCTGTCTTGCCACCAACTTTCCCACTGGTCCCTCCCTCAAAAGCCTGGATACTAACGATACTTTCCCTCCCTCCATCTAGAGTTTTCTTCCTCCAGGAATAGGCAGGTTTATTGATGGCTCACAGTCCTGCTCTTCTGGGGAATTGATTTAGCAAGAGAAGTAGGAAATCCATCAGTCAGTGCCCATCAGCCCCAGGTGCTTGAAATTAATAATCGCAAATAGAGCTCAAGACTTAAGAAGAGTCCTTGTTGAGGTCCCTGACTGGCTGAGTCAGAAGACCATTCGACTCTTGATCCTGGGGTCATGAGTTTGAGGCCCACATTAGATGTAGAGATTAGTTAAAAAAAATTAAAAAAAATAAAAAATAAAAAACCACCACTTTAAAAAAATAGTTCTTATTGCCAGTGCCTTCACACTCCAACTTGTACACAAGTACCTGTTTAACAGAAAGAAAGAATATCCTAGAAGGTTAACCCTGGAGAGAACCTTAAAAATCACCTACTTTTCTCCCTGATTTTTCCAAGTGAGTTTTGAGATATAAAGTAACTTGCAAAGTTAATTCAGGTCATTAGTAGCAAGGCTGGGACTAGACTCCCAGTTTCCTGTTTCCAGGACAGCTGTTCTTTCTATGTCACGTCCTGGCGACATGTGCATCTAGCAAAACACATCATAAAGTAGCCTCATCTTAAGCCATCAGGAGTGAAAAATAAATTATTCAAACCCTTCCTCTTCTCTCTGACAATTTTTTTCCTTTGCATTTCTCTGTGTCCTACTCTCTCTTTTTATCCTTCTTATGTTTCTGAGAATCCATCTCTCTGTTTGGGGTTTCAAACTGAATTGTAGCACGCCTGCATGATTCTTTTGATTTTTCTTTTCTAAGCTATTGTTTCTCGTCCAGAGACAAACATGCATAAGCCAATCAAGACTCTTCTTGACCTTTATGGAAAAGAACACTCAGAATTTCTGTATGAGAGGTGCTGGACCTCCCTCCTAGCCTATCCAGTCAATTAAAATGAGTCTCTGGCCCCCCTGAGGGCTGTTAACCAATCCTAAGAAAGAAAAGATCAATCTCATTTCTCCGTCACCACTGTGCCGGGAGGCTGCTAACCAGTGAGAATGTGCCACTAACAGTCATTAGAAAAACTGGCCAATCAGGCCAGCCTTGTTACATGGTCTGGTAGGAAAAGAAAGGGATTGATTGGAAAGGATAGTCTGGCTCCACACCCTTTCCTTCCTGGATCCTAGTTTTCCCTCGCTGATGTGGAAGGGGCCTTTCCCAAACCAAGTCAAAAAGATCCCTAAGGCCCTTCACTAACTCTCTTTTGCTGTCTTCCAATTCACCCCTCTCTCACATACCTTAGCCAGTTTTTGCAATCTCACTGTTCCCCTACTGATTTAATTTCTGACTTCAGGCCTGGCCACAATAGCCAGCCTCCCCCACTCCAGTCCTCCCCCACAGATCTCTCTATCCACCGACCTGTCAAAGAACCTGTTTTGCATGATTTATGAGGGTGAAAAAGTTCAGTATGTCATAGTTGAGTCTCAGGAGATACCACTGTAGGGATCTTCCAATCAAGTCTCCAGGAAGCATGCAGAATCCGAATTGCAATGCTTTCAGCTGTAATGATAATCGCAACAATAACAATAACTGGTATTATTATTACTATCATTTATTGAACTCTCACTGAGTTCCAAGTACTTTGCTAAAAGCTTCACATATATTATCCCAATATTCGCTGTGGGGTAAGCACTATTATTACTCCAAATGTGCATAGCAAGAAATCGATTTAGAGGGGTTAAACAGCTTCCCCAAGGTCACAGCGATCTAGGAACCCAGGCTGGTGTGACTCCAGAGCCCAGCACCGAATGGGGGAAGGGAGTAAGAGAGAATTAAACGCCACAGGCTTTAACAACTTCAGCTTCCTCAGGGGCCCCTTCTCCAATCCTCCTTTGGGATAGTTCGTGATATCCAAGAGGGGGTCTAAACTGTCGCAACAAACAGCTACAGCGGTTTGGCGGTGGCGCCTAAGAACTGCCGACTTTTTTTGCCTGGGAGGCCGCGAAGCCGAGAGCTGAAAGGAATTCGGAGGGCCGGTGTGCGGAAGAGCGGGGGTGTGCGGGGCCTTTAGGGGATATCCTTGCTCGCCCGGCTTCCCTTTCCCCCTTAGCACCTTATACCTGCCTGGCACCGCTTGGTACTTGGTAAATACCTGTTGATTGCCTCCCAACGATCCCAGCTCCTTTCTTCACCTATTCCACCCCCCTCCCCACCTCGAGTCAACAACTGGAACTGAAGGGATATTTGGGAATTTCCGGGAAACCAGCGAGAATCCTCACCGAGCTGGAATCGTGGATTTAGGAAAGGCGGGAGGTCCCCCACCCTTCTCTCCTCACCCGCGTCTCCGATTTCTCCCCACTCCTTCCCCTCCCTTTCAGGAGCTCAGGGCCATAAAAATGCAGATGGAGGATCGGTGTGAAATAACGGGCCCATATAAATCCCTCTGCCGCCCGCCTGCAAGATGGATTGGCCGCATTGAAATTCCTCCGCGAGGATAATTAAACTCGGGGCCTCATCCGGGCAAAATTACATTCCTGTAATGGCGTCGCTCGGGGTCCCGGGAAATTGCTCCGTGGGCTTTCAGCGGCGGTTTTTATCGCCGGCCGGGGTGTGCCTGGCTGCGGCTCGCCTCTCCTCCGGGACCGTAAAGCTGCTGCCGTGATTTATCCTCCCCTTCTCCCAAATCCGATTAAATGGAGGAGCTCGGGGCCGGGGCGCCGCGGGGCCCGGGAGCCGGGAGGGGGCGGCGGGAAGGACGGGGCCAAGGAGGGGAGGACAAACGGCCCCTCAGAGGGTGGCGGATTTGGCTTTATTTACAGCCGCGGCTTTCTTTTTATTTTTTATTTTTTATGGGGGTTTGGTGAGCTTTCCCCGTCCTTCTCGAGCCGCGTTCAAGCACGATGCCTGGATGGCTGGGGTTTGGACATGAGGGGAAGTGGATAGGCCTTGTCGCCTTCCTTCCAACGGAGCGGCTCGCCGCCTGTCTTGGGAGACAAAGAGGCCTAGATGTTGGGATGAGGGCCAGGATTCCCCCACCCCCACTGCTTTCCATCCGGGAAAGGAAGAGCCAAAGGGCACGAAGGAGAAGCCGAAGGGCTTCCATGAGAGCACCTCGTGGGAGGACGGCTTATCTCAACTCCCACAGATGGAGTCTGGGCAGAGGCAGGGGCATGCCTGCGGTGACCTCACAACCTCACTACAGGTCCCTGGTGCCCACTATTCCTTGACTGTCTCAGGACTCCGGAGAGAAGGCTTAGTGTCAGGGCGCTTGAGTCACAATCATCATTAGCCCCTATCTTCTGGTTCGGTGATGCTGGTTTCCTCATTCTGGCTGATCTCTAGAATAAGAAAGAGAGAGAGGGAAATAAAGGTGAGGCCACCACAGGCAGCTGGGGCATTTTGCTCACTATTCGCCCACTGAACGGGTTTCCAGTCCATAAGGTCAGGGTCCCTGGGCGACAGAAGGCAGGAGTGCCATGACTTTTAATTTTCCTTCTGCTACATTTTGGGCACAGGACCCCCCCCCCCATCTCGATGTATGTTATTTAA
Organism: Mustela lutreola; assembly: GCF_030435805.1. Lineage (NCBI taxonomy): Eukaryota > Metazoa > Chordata > Mammalia > Carnivora > Mustelidae > Mustela > Mustela lutreola. The sequence goes on from NC_081297.1 coordinate 61,746,246, forward strand.
CACTGAATTTCTGGTGTGGGAGGGGTTGGGAGGTTGGGGTTGGCAATGTGACTGCACATGCTGGGAAAGGGTACACGATCCCAAACGCTGAGCCGACCAAACCGCAGGCCACGTTACGGATCGGTTTACACTGGAAGGTCGTCCTCATTTCTGCACAGGGTCGGCTCTGCCTGAAGTTTCTCCTCTCAAACACCAGGTGGAGCAACTGGCCGAATGCCGCCACAAAGCTGGCAGGCGGCGCTATTGCGCCTGGGCCGACCCTCAACGTTGCAATCACTCTATCCTTGGCAGAGCGTCTCGTTGGTCCGGGCCGCGCATGCGCTGAGCCTCCCTTTTGCTCTTCCCGCCCCCCTCGACCCTCCCCCCGCCCTCTCTGTCTCCTCGGCCCTGGGAGCAGGTAAGGCTTTGGGCCCTCGCGCCCGCGATGCGCCGCGCACGCGCGCGGAACACCCTACCTCGCACGAGTCCTTTGAGGCCCTTACCTTGCCTGCGCCCACCCTGGTCCTCACGCCCTCCCATGTTCCTGGTATTCCCGCGCCTTAGGGCTGCCCCTTCCGCGTGCCTGTGACCTCCAACCGCGCGGGCCTGGCGCCATCTTGGATGTCTCGTGGGAGGAGGGAGGGAAGAGCGCTCTGGAGCTGGCGAAAGTCAAATCCCAGAACGCTCTTTTCACCTGTTCCACGTGGTTCCTGCAGAGGTTCTTTTCTTCCTCTTGTCTATTCAGAGTTGTTACAAACCCCGTACTCTCCCTTCCTGTTTCAGTTTTTTCTTCTTATCCTGACTCGTCTCCTTATCGGGCAACCTCCAGACTTGGCCTCAGGACCTCAGCTGCCTCAAGCAGTGGAGATAGCTGATAGTCTTTTAAAAGTAATCGTGGACATGATAGAACAAAGCCAAAACACCCTCTCCATTCAAACCGTGGCCTAGGAGAGCTGTGGCAGAGAAGAGAAACCAGTTTCTTTGGAACCATTGGTTGTCTTGCAATACCGTTCTCTTCCTCCATCCAAGAGAAGTTGGAAAAAACGGAAGTGGTGGGCTAATAGCAAGGTTTTCTATTAAAGGCAGCAGGCCTGAAAGAGTCGTGGGGGGCCCATCGGTGGTCTTCTCCTGCCAGCTTTTCTGTCAAGGGTATACTGAGTCCCCAGACTCTCCTCTTGTGAGGGAAAAGAAGGTTTAAGGAAAGGTGTAGTTAAGTCAACAGCCCTCTCTAACTCTGACTGATCATGGAAGAATAAAACTGTGATGATTTAGGCCCACTGATTCTGGATGATGCTGTTGTCTGGAGTGTTGTAGGCTAACAACTGCAGACTTGCCGCGGTTAGGTGACCCGTGGAGACATCAGCACTTAATGCAGTCTCCCCTAATTGCCACCCTTTGTTGTGGGTTTGTTACATGTCAGCACCACATTAAACTCTACATGTTACTTAATTTACGCCCCACAACTATGTTCTGTATGATGATGTTGAAGTGTAATTGCCTTAGGGGGAAAACAGATAGTATTTATTTACTTATTTATTTATTACATTTTAAGCAAACTCTACACCCAAGGTGGGGCTCGAACTCAAAATCCAGGAGTTGTATGCCATACTGACAGTCAGCCAGGTGCCTAGTGCTCTTTTTTGTTTTTTAATTTTTTATTTTTTATTAACATATAATGTATTATTAGTCCCAGGGGTACAGGTCTGTGAATCGCCACAGACCTCACCATAGCACATACCCTCCCCAGTGTCCATAACCCACCCACCCTCTCCCTGTCCCCCTTCCCCCAGCAACCCTGTTTGTTTTGTGAGATTAAGAGTCTCCTATGGTTTGTCTCCCTCCTGATCCCATCTTGTTTCATTTTTTCCTTCCCTATTCCCCAACCCCCCCACGTTAACCTCTCAAATTCTTCATATCAGGAAGATCATATAATTGTCTTTCTCTGATTGACTTACTTCGCTCAGCATAATACCCTCTAATTCCATTCACGTGGTTGTAAAAGGCAAGATTTCATTTCTTTTGATGGCTGCATAGTATTCCTTTGTATATATATACACATTTCCTTTATCCATTCATCTGTTGATGGACATTTAGATTCTCTACAGAGTTTGGCTCTCTCTCTTTTTTTTTTTTTTCTTTTAAAGATTTTATTTATTAGAGCGTGGGTGGGGAGTGAGAGGAAGAGGAAAAGAATCTCAAGCAGACTCATCCCTGAGCTCAGAGCCCCTTGTGGGGCTCAGTCCCATGACCCTGAGATACTGACTTGAACCCAGACCAAGAGTGGAGCACTCAACTGACTGATTCACCCAGCACCCCACCTCCAGTCCTCCTTTTTTTTAAGCTTTAGAGAAATTTTGGATTTTGACCAAAGAAAACCTTTATAGTCTGCCGCAAAATTGGGTTAGAGTTATGTATGGGCAGTTGGAGACAGGACAAGAGTTGAAGCCACCGATTAATCTAAAAGTGACTGATTCTGGATTCAGAAGGGTATGTGGAAAAATTTTGAGTACAACTCATTTAAGGAAGTGTTATTTAACAGGTTTTAAGTAACCCCTGAGTATTTCAACCTGTAGCATATTAGGAAGCATTAACTTAAGTGTGAGAAAATGTCAAGTCCTGACTCTACCACTACCATCGTTAGTGGTTTTAAGACCTTGCTCTCAGTGTACCTGACAATCACTTGAGAAGCTTGTTTGAAGTAATAGGACACTTGGGCCTTATACCCAGAGATCATGATCAGGACAGTCTAAAGTGGGACCCGAGTATGCAAAATTTTTCGAATATGCATTTATTTTATTTGGTTTTTTTGAATATGCATTTTTAATATATAGATCATCCCTACCCTCAAGTAACTAGTTCTTGTGGGCCTCTCAGGGAAATCTTTCTGTAGGTCTTTAACTCAACCACTCTTCTCTTAAATAACTTCATTTCTGCAAACTTAGGGAATCTGTAGGGTGTCAGCATTGTTTTAGATCTCAAGCATACAAAATTGAATGCCACTTGGGTGGTGGTGAAAATGAATACTTTAACAATCATGGCTAACTAGGATAATGGGAGGATTCCTCACTGATCTGCCTCACTCTGTTAATTAATGTAGGAAATTGAAGTGTTTTGAGGAACCCGATAACTTCCAGGTAACTAGGTTCAGTAAAAAGAGATTGGAGATCCTTCAACAAACAACTCTTAAGAGTCTTTAAAGGGCAACTGTTTCGATCTTGGACAATGAAATCTTAGAAGAGTTCCTTTTGTTTTGTGTTTGTTTTTTTGGGTTTTTTTTTTTTTTTTTTTTTTTTAATTTATTTGACAGACAGATCACAAGTAGGCAGACAGGCAGGCAGAGAGAGGAGAAAGCAGGCTCCCTGCTGAGCAGAGAGCCTGATGTGGATCTTGATCCCAGGACCCTGGGATCATGACCCGAGCAGAAGAGAGAGGCTTTAACCCACTGGGCCACCCAAGCGCCCCTAGAAGAGTTCCTTTTGAATAGAAACTGAGGAAGACTTAGGCTGAGGACACAGGAACTTCTCTGGAGACACCAACTTACAAGCTGTGGAAATGAATACAGGTCTTAAAGTTGAGACCAAGTGGCTACTTGTACAGACTAGTGGGAGTCACTTGATTATAAGGAAATCTTAGAAACTGTGTGGAGGAAATCTTGACTTTAAGGTTTTGATTGCATCTCTGCTGATGACTTGAGGTCATTCACTCTGCTCTCTGGGCCATTTAAATTTTCCAGAGCACCTTTTCTGCTAATTAAGATCTCCTTTGATGAATAAGGACAACGTTTACAATTCTACTTCTGTAATTTTCAGCTCTCCTGCCACAGCCCCTCATTCCCTGAAAATGTACGCCTGTGCAAAGTTCGTCTCCACCCCGTTCTTGGTGAGTGCCTGCCTTTCTGGAACAGTTAAGTAGGGGGATCTTGTTTCTTCCTTGCCACACCTTGGTCTTCACAGTTGGGCTGGGGGAAGGTCCTTTGCGATGTTAGCCTGACAACAGAGAGTGAATGCTTACTAGACACCTCCCGTCTCAGATCCCTTGGAAGCCAGTTAAATCTCTTCATCCAACCATATTAGAAGAGTGAAAATGAGAATCTAGGCTAAGATCGGGTTATTTCTATCCTAAAACTGTGTTCCTGTAAACTGGAACCCAACTGTATAGGATCTTTCCCTGAGTGTTAGAGAGCCATAGTCCTGAGTTCCCTCCGGAGCTGAAATTTGAATGGCAAGTTAAATCACATGTAAATACACATTGGAAAAAACATATGATTCAAAAGCAACAGAGTGGAAGAAATTGTGGATTATTTTTTTAAAAAAGATTTACTATTTATTTTAGAGGGAAAGAGAGAGAAAACAAGTGGGAGGGACAGAGGAAGAGGGAGAGAGAATCTCAACTTTCCACAAGTGCGGAGCCTAATGCAGGGATCATGACTTGAGCTGAAAACAAAAGTTGGATGCTTAACTGGCTGTACCACCCAGGCATCCCAGACATTACAGATTATTAGATGGTGGAGGCAACCGGTTCATACATCCATAAGTGAAAAGGGGTGGCACTATTCATGGGTACCATTGATGGATGGAACACTGGGTATACTAATTTGTGTGCATAATCTCTTTTACTTCTCACATCAATCCTGAGTTACCGCCTTCCAGTTTGATAGATGAGAAGGCAGGTTTAGAAAGATTTAAGTTACTTGTCCTAAGATCACAAGGCTGAAATAGAGCTTAGATTAGAATCTGGATCTCTCTGACTAAAACTGGCTGGTAACCACCAGGTTGTCTGCTTTTGCTTGGAGTTAGTCAGAAAGGGCTATAAAACGGGGTAAATTTTGAACACAATGGCAATACCTTGTGGTCTGAAAGGAAGTAGGTTTCTTCCCTTAAAATAGAGGAGAAGCCTGAGAAGCAAGAGAACTCGAATGGTTCTTTGTTTGCTGAATGTAAAAGAATGATCCAAGATTCTGATTTACCCTCAAGTGAATGAAGGGGGCATCCATGTGACAACATGGGATGGTTCCGAAACTTCTCCGCAACTTCCTTGACTCTCTTGCCTATGTGTTGTTCCCTTTAGGTCAGGAGCACCTCTCAGCTGTTGAGCCGATCACTGTCTGCAGTGGTGCTAAAACCACCCGAGACACTGACAGATGAGGCACCTTATAAGGTCAGATTGGGCCTGTGGTTTTCGGGGTGAAGGGTGAAAAGGGCTACCTGGCAGCGCCAGTAGGGGGAGTGCTGAGGACAATCATCACAGACGAAGTTAATGAAGGAATGAGGCCACTGGCTTTAGGTGAAGGTGGAAGACAGTTGATACCACATATGATTAGTGTTCCAGCTTTTGCTGCTGGCAGCACATGCTCATGTGTGTTGCTGCTGACTACCATTACCTGACCTAATTTACTGACTTCAGCTGGTGGCATTTGATCCCGATGATTTCAGGGCACCAAGAACAGGCTGCGGTTTAAGTCTTACCCTTTTAGACCATACCTGAATCTTGAAGGTATTTGATGTTCACCTCTTGCATCAAAAAGTTCTGCTTGGCAACATTTTAGGGTATTTTCCAGGGAATAAAAAGTTTTTGTTTGGAGGAGAAGCCATAGAATGTCATAGCATAAAGGGCTTACATGGCACAAAGTTACCAAAGCAAAAAAGGGGATTTCTTAAAATCTTTATCTTTTACTGGCATCTTCTTCACAGGGCCTCAGCATCTTGGCAGCCCCACGTCCCCTGACCTCACTTATTCCCAGCCGAAGCTTCCAAACCAGCGCCATTTCAAGGGACATCGATACAGCAGCCAAGTTCATTGGGGCTGGGGCTGCCACGGTAGGGGTGGCTGGTTCTGGGGCTGGAATTGGGACTGTGTTTGGGAGCCTCATCATTGGTTATGCCAGGTAAGATGGGCCCTCCATTGGCTCTCATATGTTTCCAGAGGTATGGGCAGAAATACCTGGGGATGTTGAGGCATACCGTCCTATACAGTAGCCACCTGTGGTTATTTGAATTTAAATTTTTATTAACTAGGGATTCCTGGTTGGCTTAGTTGATAGGGCTTGTGGCTCTTGGTGTCATGAGTTTGAGCCCCATGTTGGATTTAGAGATTATTTAAAATAAATATTTAAGTAACTAACAGTACATAAAGTTTAAATTTTGTGTATTTATAATGTGGCTAGATAGCCACATGTGTCCAGTGGCTACCATATTGGAAAATTCCATTCAAAAGCTTTGGTTTAGAGCCGAAGTCAGCAAACCAAAGCAGGCGGGCCATACCTGGGCTACCCCTTGGTCTTTGTATAACTGAGCTAACAATGGATCTTAATCCTTAAAGTGTCATGAAAAAAAGCGGGCCACAGACACCATATGTGACCCATAACAGCTACAATATTTACTGTCTGGCTCTTTACAGAGAAAGTTGGCTACCACTGGTCTAGCGCCTCAAGTCAGCATCGTGGCTTGGTTGCTGCTTTTCCCCTATCCCTGGGAATTCCCCCCTACCCCCACCCCATCACTCCTGGGAAAACTGCCTTTGCAGTCAGCCCCACAGCTTTCTGACACTGGGGACTATTTGGTCTCCACCAACTCTGGGCAACTCACGTTAAAACTAAATTAATCCTCTAGAGACCTGCAAGTTCTCTTAATGCCTTTGAGGAAATAGGTTTGTTTTTTAGGATTTATATGAAATAAGCCTGTGTTCACAATTCTTTTGGAAGTTGGTGTTACTTTACCTCGTTGATCAAGGCTTCCAGAGGGGACCGAATAAGGGAAATAGAAATTATATATTGACTTCCAAAATTGGGAGTTTTTAATCCCATTTTGTTTCTAAACCCCACAGACCATTTGTAGCTTCTTAAAGCCCCAGATCTTTGACTTGAAATGAAAGAAAGTAGTTTGTCCCCCTGGCTCCCTTGTCCTCTGGAATGGGGTTTTTCTAGTTGGGGTCCATAAAGTCCTAAGGTTTTGAAGTATGCCCAGAGACCATCTTAAAGAATGAAGGGAGACCAGTCAAGCCTTTAAAATCCCCAACTTTTTTACCATTGTGATTTGGTTTTTACACATTTTGTATTTTGGGGTTCTGCTGCTTCCAGTTTCAAAACACAGACTCTGTCACTGTGGATACCTCTTCCATTCTGGTTGGAGCCTAGGTAGTTAAATGTCCAGGCCTGGAGGTCTTAAGTTATGCTATGGGTGATCCACTGGAGGAGGAGGTAATGGGTCTTGTTACAGAATTTTGGATTGTCCGCTGCTGTCATTCAGTCTCTGTAGAGCCCTTGATATATCAGGCAAGAATTGGGGCATGGTGACGTCGCCCCGAGAGACGCATTGCCTAAGATGAGCTTGAGGAGTTTTCCCTGAGCCCACCTTTGGTGTTTGTCTTTTTCTTTGTGTGGACTAGAAATTCAGTCTTTTCTCCTCCCCTTCTCCCAGGAATCCCTCTCTGAAGCAACAGCTCTTCTCCTACGCCATTCTGGGCTTTGCCCTCTCGGAGGCCATGGGGCTCTTTTGCCTGATGGTGGCCTTTCTCATCCTCTTCGCCATGTGAAGGAGCCGTCTCCACCTCCCATAGGTCTTTCTCCCGTGTCTCGTCTGCCCTGTATAATCCTTTTCCTATACCTCCCCAGGCAGCCTGGGGAAAGTGGTTGGCTCAGGGTTTGACAGAGGGAAGACAAATAAATACTGTATTAATAAGAGCTTTCTTGTGTCTCCTGTGTATATTTGTTCTCCACGGTTGGCTGAGTGCCTTGGTGAAAGTATAAGGCCTGGTGGGTGGTGACAGTTCTAAACTCAGCATGAGTGTGGGGTCACTTGTTCTTCATGCTCTGTGTCAGGAAAGCTTTATTCAAATTAGCAATCATTTTTAATAATTTTCACCTGGGATGGCCTGTTACCTTGGAGAATTGAGTCCATAGAAACAAACAGGACTGGCTTAAAATTTTGATGAATGGCTATTTTCCGTGCTACTCTCCTGGCTCAGGCCTTCATTGCCATCCACTTGGCCTACTGCAATAAACTTTTAACAGGCCTCGCCTCCAGTCTCCTCCTTCTAGCATTTACTTCTATCTACCACTGCCAGATTAATCCTTAAGTATGAGACAAGTTTTGTCATTTACCAATTCAAACACAGTCTGACCTCAGCTTTCTCAGATTTTATCTTTTATTGTTCCCATACACCATACACTCTACCCAAAGTGGTATTGTCATTTTTCAAATATTTTCCCTCTTTCCTGTCCTTATCTTCAGGCCTTGCCCTTTGGCCATCTCTGCTTTCTTTTTCTGAATCTTTGCACACTTTCCTCTTTTGCAAACTTCCTCTTATCTTTAAAGACTGAGTTTAGGGGTGCCTGGGTGGCTGAGTCAGTTAAACAGCTGCCTTCGGCTCAGGTCATGATCTCAGGGTCCTGGGATTGAACCCCACGTCAGGCTCCTTGCCCAACAGGGAGTCTGCTTCTCCCTCTGCCCTTACCCCTGCTCATGCTCTCACTGTCTTGCTCTCTCTCTCAAATAAATATTTTCTTAAAAAAAGTTTAAATGCTAACTCTTCATTACGAAACTTTCATCTGTTTTCCATCTACCATCAGCCAAATGAGCACTAACCAAAATAAAGGACTATAGAGTATGTTGTATCCTTTATAATGCTTATGGTCTATGATAAATTGTGGATTTGTATGCATGTATATGTTTTTTATCTTCCAAGTTAGACTCAGTTCCTTGAAGCGACTATGTCATGTTCATTTTTGTATCCCTAGAAGTATCTAAATGATGCATCTCAGCAATATCTTTGTCACTCTTTATATTTAATTATCTAAACCACCCACCTTCACAAGTGAGGAAACCAAGAGTTTGAAATGTCAAAGGATTTCCTCAGAAACACTGACTAGCTAAGCTGGAGCTAGAGTAAGGATCATATCTTGTAGCCAGGGTGTAAGAATACCATACTGCTGGTGCACTTGGTTGGCTCAGTGGGTTGGGGCCTCTGCCTTCGGCTCAGGTCATGATCCCAGGTCCCTGGGATCGAGCCCCGAATCGGACTCTCTGCTTGGCAGGGAGCCTGCTTCCTCCTCTCTCTCTGCCTGCCTCTCTGCCTACTTGTGCTGTCTGTCCAATAAAAAAATAAAATCTTTAAAAAAAAAAAATACCATACTGCTGGTCTTGTGGGATTCTCCCCAAGCCATGTTGCCAGTTACTTATCCCAAGCAAGAGGAAAGGGCAGAATAAGCAAAGATAAACCTTTTCCCTTAAAAATTTCTGAAGAGACGGGGCGCCTGGGTGGCTCAGTGGGTTAAGCCGCTGCCTTCGGCTCAGGTCATGATCTCAGGGTCCTGGGATCGAGTCCCACGTTGGGCTCTCTGCTCAGCAGGGAGCCTGCTTCCTTCTCTCTCTCTCTCTCTGCCTGCCTCTCAGTGTACTTGTAATTTCTCTCTGTCAAATAAATAAATAAAATCTTAAAAAAAAAAAAAAAAAATTTCTGAAGAGGGGGGCACCTGGGTGGCTCAGTGGGTTGAGCCTCTGCCTTCGGCTCAGGTCATGATCCCAGGGTCCTGGGATCGAGCCCCACATCGGGCTCTCTGCTCTGCAGGGAGCCTGCTTCCTCCTCTCTCTCTGCTTGTCTCTCTGCCTACTTGTGATCTCTGTCAGATAAATTTAAAAAAAATCTTTAAAAAAAATAAATTTCTGAAGAGGGACTTTGGACAGTGGGGTTAATATAAAAGTGAAGAATTATATTTTCTAATGGCTAGATACACTTAAAATAAGCCTTATCCTACACATGCTTGAAGTAAACTGGGTTAAAGTCCTTACCTGATAATGTGAATGACTATAAAATTAAAGCCCAGTGCAGACTTAACTCCAGAGTAAACTAATCCTCAGGAAGCAGGTCACCCAAAATCGTTCATCCCTGTCCTTTTGCTAGATCAAGGGTTGAGAGGGATCCTATCCACAGCTTGCTTCCAGATTGCTCTACTACGCCCAACTAAGTGTATTCTGGGCCATAGGGCTCCAAGTGGAGCTTTCACTAGAATAGCTCCTCCAGCTCAGAGTGGGTGGAAGGTATGTACATATTTTGAGAGAGGGAACAGACTCTATTCCTCGACTATGGTCTCTTAGATTTGTATCTCTGGTAGGGCCTCTGCTGCCCATCTCCTTTCCGAGTCATCAGGTATCTGTTTTTTTCTCTTGGCCCTTTCTTTGGGATAGATTCTAGCTAGCCCCTTATCAACTTAGGTGCTTGGGGAGAGCACAGCTTAGTGGCCCACGTGTTTTTGTTCTCTCTGAGGTAAATGATGAGATGGTGCTGCAAGGAGCTTGGAAGCAACTTCAGGAGGAGTCCAGGCAACCTCTTCGTTTCAAGCCCCAGGAGATAGTTATTGGCAACCCAGGTTGCTAACAACTTAGGAAGAGAAGTGCTATGTTTTAGTAGAGGGTCCAAGAGCAAATTTTCTGAAGCGCTTTCCAACTTTAATAATATGTAATGAAAGCTTTCTACTGTCCTTGTAGTTTTAGAAAGAGACCATGTTTGAAGTCAGATTTATTTTATTTTATTTTTTTTTAAGTTGAGTAGACCACAGTGTTACATTAGTTTCAGGTATATCAGGAGATGTTCTAATCGCTCTTCCACCACTGGCCACTGTGATACTGGGCAGATCACTGACCAGTAACTTTCTAGGCCCTCTGTTTGTCCCCATCTACTAAATAGGAATAATAATCTTCATCACAGGAATTAATGTGCATACACACAGAGGCCCTTTGAGTGTTTGGAAAGGATGGTGCCATCAAAATTCAATATATTGATTATAATTTGCTTTCTCATTCATGGAGCTCACAGCATATTATAGCCATTTTGTAGATGGCTTCTCCCTTTTTTATGGTTGGCATGGAAAAGGGAACTGACCATCCAAAATTTATAAATTCTAGCCATAAAACATGTGAGAGAGAACCCAAGGATGCTGAAGGCAGTGAGGCTTGCTTCCCTTTTACTCCTGTTTTTTCAAAAGTCAGTTGTGTTTCTTCAGAACCAGGGGAGGAGTGCCATTCTAATTAGAGGAAAATGATGTCCTTTGGAAATAATCTAAATGTTAAACAGCAGTAATGAGTAACCCTGTTACAGGCTCCCTTTCAGGATGGATCTATTAGTTTGAGGCTTTCTCAGGTCATCCAGATGAGAAATATGTTTAGGAACAACACTGGTGATTTAGCTTAAGTTGGTGTCCGGGCACTTAGAGGCTGCTCTGTGTCTTTACATCCTTTCAAGAGAAATGAGATGAAGGAATATTCAAGCTGAATTCTGAAATAGAAAAGGGAAAAGGACAGCGTCACTCTGGTAAGTAGAGGATATTGTCCTCATCCTCTAAGTTGTGAGCAATTAAACTTTGTCTTTATTGAGTTGTATCTAAAATTATGCATTTTCCTACATGTATTCTTAGGACACACTCTTGGACAGCTTGGTGTTCTCACTGATGAGAAAGACTTAAAACGCAAGATTTTTTAGTCCCCAGGCATTCCTTAAAATGTTTTTAGTTTTGAAACATTCATCTCAAGGCAGTGTGAGTGTTAGTAAGTACATTGTGATCAAATTAGCTACCGTAGAAATGGCAGAAGACATGATGGATAGAATACCAGGATGAGGTCAGGCCTCTCATCTCAAATGCTTGGCTTCTCTTACTGTAATAAGTGTAAATGGTTACTTAGAGACAGTTTGTTCCCAGTTCCTTCCTCCCCTTACCCCATAAGAGATCTTTGATCTTTTGAATAAGTGTGGTGGTAGGCAGAATTTTTTAAATGACTCCCCTAAATGTGTCCTACTCTAATCCCCAGAACCTTTGGATTTGATGGGATATGATGGGTGTGATTTTGTTACATTACATGGCACAGTTGACAAGATAGGGAGATTATCTGTGGGGGCCTGATCTAATCCCAGGAACCCTTAAAAGCAAAGAGCTTTCTAAGGGTGGTGGCAGAAAGATAAATGAGAGATTTGAAAGGAGGATTCAGTGTTCCATTGCTGGCTTTGGAGATGTAGGGGACCAGATACAAGGACTGGAAAGTGGCCTCTGAGAACCAGAATTGACCCCCCAAAACAGCAACCAGCAAGGAAATGAGGACCTACGTCCTGCAACTGCAAGGAACTGAATTCTCCCAATGGTATGAATGAGCTTGGAAGTGAATTCTTCCTCAGAACCTCTAAATAAAATTCTAGCCCGCAGGGTGCCTGGATGGTTCTGTCAGTTAAGCATCCAACCCTTGATACCAGCTCAGGTCTTGATCTCCCTACATTGGGCTCCGTGCTGAATGTGGAGCCTACATAAGGGGAAAAAAAAAAGACTAGCCCAGTCAACACCTGCCTTGACTTTGGCTTTGTGAGATCCTAAGCAGAGAACACAAGTTTCCTGGATTTATGATACAGAATAGTAAGGTGATAAATGGGTATTGTTTTAAACCACTAAGTTTGTAATAATTTATTATGTAGTGTAGAAAGTTTATACAATGTTTAAATCTGCAAAAGAAGTAACATTTCATCTGACTCTTAATGCTGAAAAGGAACTCCAGAAGTTGACTTATCTGGCCCTCTGCCTCTTAACTTCATTGAATTTAATGTAGCTCAGGAAGGCTAAAGAAAGAAAGACCTTTAAACAAAAATTATATGGCATAATATTTTTCTATAGCTATTTAATTTGTATGAAGTAGATGTATTTTCTTGTTTTAACAGATGAAAAAAACTAAGCCTCAGATTCAAGAGTGATGCCTTGTCCTTAAGGTTATCTAGGTAGGAAGTGATAAAACCAAATAGAAACCCACAACCAAAGTTGCTTGCATTCTATCACATCACAAGGTATAGGGGCCACAATATCATTGGTGGAGAGGTAAAACAAATGTAGATAGTTATTTAGACTTCTCAGTGAAGGTGATTGATCTGTTTTTCTTACAGTTACCATCCCTGTTGTTAACTTGCTGGTAGGTAACATTTTTGCCTCCCCCGGATTCATTTTATCCCACTGCCTATTTCCTGGGTTTCTGGGCAGGCTCAGTTTAGTTGGCTCAGCTCTGCCTTCAAGATGGGTATTTTTAACCACTGTGGATTAGAGCCTTCCAGGAATTATGTAGCTGCTTTTACAGAAACCAGCTCTGCAGATTTTGTGGGGCAGGAAGGGTTATGTATATGTAGGTGTGGAATCCAAGACCAGACAGACTTACATCCCCTTTGTACCTGTAAGGCCTTTCCATTCACATCACCCAGCAGTTGGAGTGGGGACTTTCAAGTTTCCAAAACATAACTGCAAAGGATAATAAACAGCTAGCTTATAACTCCCTTAGCAACAGGAGAATAGTCAGTGGGGATTTAGCTCAGGAAAATTTGTGCAGTGCAAAAGACCATAAAATTTTCAGAAAGCAGCTTGGCCCTATAGAGTTGACCAGACTGAAAGTCCCAGAATCCTGGGTTCAAGTCGCTTTAGGTAAATTTATGCTTCAAGTTTCTTCCCTTGTGTGAAATGAGCACATTTCCTTGAGATGTGCTTCCTGGAGCTGTCATAGAAATAAGTGGAATTAAATTTTGAAACTTCCTTTTAGAACACAAGATCTTGTAAATTGTCTCTATCTCTGTTCTTTCTTGGTTACTAATTTACCAAGAGTAACTTAACACTAGGATTCTCTGCCAGTACTAAAATTAGACTCCACCACTCTGGGGCTTTCGTTCCTCTTCCTTGCTTTGTTTTAGGGTTTAAGGAAAACATGTACCACTAGAATTAGTAAACTAGGGGCACCTGGGTGGCTCAGTGGGTTAAGCCGCTACCTTCGGCTCAGGTCATGATCTCAGGGTCCTGGGATCGAGTCCCGAATCGGGCTCCCTGCTCAGCAGGGGGCCTGCTACCCTCTCTCTCTCTCTGCCTGCCACTCTTTCTACTGTGATCTCTCTCTGTCAAATAAATAAAATCTTTAAAAAAAAAAAAAAAGAATTAGTAAACTAAAAAACCCATTAGATTATCCATTAGAAAAACGATTTTCATCCTGCCCACATTATCTCCTTTTAAAGAAGGAATCAAATCTGCTCTGGATTTTGATTATTCAATTCAGTTGTGCAGATGAATTGGGAAAGCCTAGTAACCCCATGGGAATAGAGAGGGAGGAATAAACAGAATTGGAATGGAGACAAGTTTGTCTCCTGGTCTCTCTAGCCAGCAGCCTGTCTTTCCCAGCCAGATAGGCCTTCTGCCATTAAAACTTGGAGGTTCTCTGGTCACATCACAAAAGGGCCTAGAGTTACTGCTCTGTGTGCTGACATCCTGTCTGAGGGTGGGAGGTTCAGGTATTTTTGGGCACTTTTCCTGACCAGGGATCTGGGGAAAAGAAACAGGCAAGGAGGGAGTCAATCTTTTCCAGCTGCAACCTAGAGAGAGAAAAGGAACAAATTCTTCACCAGGGAAGATTGTGTAAACAGTGCCTTTGGCTGGAGCCATAGAGTTGGGGAAGCAAAGAAAGGGATCTTTGTTCTCCCCCACCCCAGCCAGAGCACAATCGTAGAGCTGGGATTGTTTGCTTTGGCAAGGGACTCCCTGCTTGAAAGGACTAGGCGTTCCAGAGACTGATGAGGCCTCCGTTGGGTTTCCCTTATGGAGCTGGGGAGAGGACAATCCACAGCCTACATTTTTTTACCCAAGGAAGTGAGCTGGGAAGCCTGGAGGCCTAAGGTATCTGGCCCATTCTTCTCTAGCTTTGTTCACCTCTTTCCCTTTCCAACTTGACCCCACCACAGGATGTTAGTTAGCCTCAATCTTCCTGCCTTTGAGGATACTTGTGGTCCTTGTAATAGTGTTCTATCCCAATAGAGAGCAAGACTACCCAGGGCTCCATTCAAAAGAATCCAACAGGATAAAGGGATTCTGAGATCATCTTATTCACCCTGTTACTTTCTGGTTATGTTGCACATGGCCCTGATGTTGTAGGGAATCTTTCCAAAAATCTCTAGAAAAGTCCCATTTTCTTTGGGTAGCATTAGTGTCTCACAAATGTAAAATAATACTTAAGTATTGCATGCTCATGCCAGGTGTTTTACAAGTGCCATTTAATTTAATTCTTGTGACCACCCTATTAGGTAGATGCAGTTTATCCCCATTTTACGGATGAGGAGACTAGGGATTAGCAAAATAGAATAATTTGTCCACGGTCTGTTAGTTTGCTAGGGCTAGCAGAATGAAGTATGACAAACTGAATGGCTTAACAGAAATTTAGTATCTCACTGTCTGAAGGCTGTGAAGCAGAATCTGTTACATGCCTCTCCCTTAGTTTTCAGTGGATTGTTGGTAATCTTTGGCATTCCTGGATCTGTAGTTCTTGCCTTCATGTTCAAATAGCATCATCCTTGTACACATGTCTGACCAAGTTTTCCCTTTTTTTTTTTTTTTTTTTTTTAATCTTTTATTAATTTATTTGACAGAGATCACAAGTAGTCGGAGAGGCAGGCAGAGAGAGAGGAGGAAGCAGGCTCCCTGCGGAGCAGAGAGCCCGATGCGGGACTCGATCCCAGGACCCTGAGATCATGACCCGAGCCGAAGGCAGCGGCCTAACCCACTGAGCCACCCAGGTGCCCCCCAAGTTTTCCCTTTTTATAAGGATACTGATTGTTGGATTAGGTGCCTGTCCTACTCCAGTATGACCTTATCTTAATTAATTACATCTGCAATGTCTCTATTTCCAAACAAGATCATATCTGAGGTAGTGGCGGTTTGGACTTCAACATATGAGTTGGAGGTAATTGGGGTGGCGGGGGAGACACAACTCAACTTGTAATAGATGGTAATTTGCTATGCATGATTTGAATTTGGGTCCATCTAACTCCAAAGCCATTTACGTTTTTCCTTTTTTTCTTCCTTTTCCTCTTTCTTTCTTTCTTTCTTTCAGATTTATTCATTCAGGGGTGCCTAGGTGGCTCAGTCAGTTGAGCGTCTGCCTTCAACTCAGGTCATAATCTCAGGGTCCTGGGATCAAGCCCTGCATCCAGCTCCACACTCAGCGGGGAGTCTGCTTCTCCTTCTCCCATTGCCCCTCCCCCATTCCTTCTCTTTCTCTCTCTCTTTCTCTCTCTCTCAAATAAAATAAATAAATAAATAAATATTTTTTTTAAGATTATTCATTTATTTGAGAGAGAGCATATGCAAGCAACTCCAGGGAGCAGGAAGAGGGGCAGAGGGAGAGAGAATCTCAAGTGGACTCTCTTCTGAGTGCAGAGCGGAGTGCAGGGCTCAGTCTCATGACTCTGAGATCATGACCCAAACAGAAGCCAAGAGTCCCGATGCTCAATTAATTGAGCCACCCAGGTGCCCCATATTTTCTTCCTACCATTTTCTACTGCCTCTTTAAAATCAGGGGGTTAATTCAATTCAAAATGTCTCCCATCTTCAATCCAAATTCTGCTGCTAGTTATCCTTCTAAAAAGTGTATTTGGGAGAGCCTGGATGGCTCAGTGGATTAAGCCTTTACCTTCAGCTCAGGTCATGGTCTCAGGGTCCTGGGTTCAAGCCCCACATCAGGCTCTCTGCTCAGCAGGGAGTCTGCTTCCCTCTCTCTCTCTGCCTGCCTCTCTGCCTACTTGTGATCTCTCTCTCTGTGTCAAATAAATGAATAAAACTAAAATAATTTTAAAAAATAAAAATTAAAACGTAAATTTGATCAGTCACTCTGCTACTTAAAATCTTTGAGTGGCTTTTGACTATACAAAGTCCAGATATTTTATGGTGATAAAAAGGGTCTTTCTTCCATGCCTGTCTTTTCTCTCCTCCCATACAATCACCATAAATTCCAGCCATACTGACCTATTTACAGTTTTCAGCAAACACATTATATTTATATACTCCTTCAAGACTTGCTTTTATCCATCATTTCCACAATATATTCCTTTTATAGTTATTCTCATTTCAACTATTCAGACAAAAAGGCCCTAGGCTCATCCTGATTCCTCTACTTCCTTTTCTCTAGACATCCATCTCCACTGGCACCACCTAGTCTGGGCCTCCATCATCTCTCACATACACTACCTCCATTCTTTTTTTTCTTTCAGGATTTTATTTATTTTTTAGAGAGAGAGAGAGCAAACAGCAGAGGGAGAGGGTAAAGCAGACTCCCCACTAAGCAGGGAGCCCATGTGGACTCGATCCCAGGACCCTGGGATCATGACCTGAGCTGAAGGCAGCCGCTTAACCACCTGAGCCACCCAGTCGCCCCTTTCTGCCTCCATTCTTGACCACTCCATAGTAATTGAGTAAAGTGAAATTGTAATTGTTATTCTGAATAAAACGGCCAATAGCTTACCATTGAAGTTGTAATCAAATCCGAAGTTCTTACACACCTCTAAGTCTACAAGATCTGGCCCCTACCTACCCCTACCTCTCCCAATATCGCCTCAGATTACTCCCCCATCTCTCAGTATATTAGCTATCTATAATTGTTTAACAAATTACCCCAGACTTAGTGACTTAAAAAACAAATATTTATTACCTCACAGTTTCTTTGGGTCAGAGATTTAGAACTGGCTTAGCTAGTTGATTTTGCCTTAGGATTTCTCATGAGGTTGCAGGCAAGATGCTGCCAGGGCAACAGCCCCAGTTAATTCAAGGATTGGGACTCAAGGATCAGATTTCAAGATGTCTCACTCACAAGTTGGCAAGAAGTTTCAGTTCCTTATCTTGTGGTCCTCTCCATAAGGGTGATGAGTGTCCTCATAATACCTGGCTTCCCCTGGAGTAAGTGATTCAAAAGAGAACAAAGAGAAAGCTGCAGTGCCTTTTATGGCCTATAATTCAGGTTCATAACAGAATAATTTACATACAGTAAAATTTATCTTTAAAAAAAATTTATTTATGGGGCGCCTGGGTGGCTCAGTGGGTTAAACCGCTGCCTTCGGCTCAGGTCATGATCTCAGGGTCCTGGGCTCGAGTCTCACATCCAGCGCTCTTCTCAGCAGGGAGCCTGCTTCCCTCTCTCTCTCTCTCTCTCTCTGCCTGCATCTCTGTCTACTTGTGATCTCCCTCTGTCAAATAAATAAAATCTTCTGAAAAATTATTTTTTTTTTTTAGAGAGAATGTGCATTTATTTATTTACTTAGAAAGAATGTGCATGTGAAAGGGGGGAGGGGCAGAAGGAGAGGGAGAGAGCAGACTCTGAGCTGAAGGCAGAGCCCTCATGGGGCTCAACCTCACAACCCTGAGATCATGACCTGAGCCGAAACCAAGAGTTAGGTGCTTAACGGACTCAGCCACTGAAGTGGCCCCAAATTCACCATTTTTAAATGCACGATATGTCAAGTTTTGGCTGATGTGTAAAGTAATATAACCATCACAGTTGGGATATAGGATATTTCTGTCACTCCAAAAAGTTCTCCTGTGCCTCTTCGTAGTCAGTCCCCGTCCCACAACCATTACCATAGCCCCTAGCAACCACTCATTTGATTCCCATCTCTAAGATTTGTCTTTCCCAAATTGTTATGAAATGGTACGATACAGTATGTAGGGTTTTGTGTCTGGCTTATTTCACTTCCTGTAACACTTTTGAGATTCTTCTGTGTTGTCATGTGTATTAATTTTATTGCTAAAGAGTATTATTTCATTGTATAGGTGTGCTATAATTTGTATCAGTTCACTGGTTGATAAGACATTTAGGTATTTCCCAGTTTGGAGCTTTTGAATAAAGCTGCCACAAGCATTCATTGTACAGGTCTTTGTGTGGGCAGATATCTCTCGGGGAAATACCAGAAGTGGGATTTCTGGGTTATGTGGTAAATATATGTGCAACTGCCTAAGAAACTGCCAAGTTATGTGCCTGAAAGTAATATAATATTGTATGTCAAGTATACTTCAGAAAGAAAGAGAGAGAGAAAGAAGGAAGGAAGCAAAGAACAGGAAAGATAGAAAAGAACTGACAAAATGTTTTCTAAAGTGGATATATCTTTTTGCCTTCCCATCATCAGGGTATGCTCCTCATCCTCCCTAGCATTTTGCATTGTCTATATTTGTAATTTTAGCCATTCTAGTGGGTGTGTGGTGATAGAGCATTGTGGTTTTAATTTGTAATTTCTGGGCACCTGGGTGGCTTGGTTAAGCATCTGCCTTCAGCTCAAGTCATGATCCTGGGGTTCTGGGATCAAGTCCCCCATTGGGGGGCACCTAGGTGGCTCAGTGGGGTAAGACTCTGCCTTCAGCTCAGGTCATGGTCTCAGGGTCCTGGGATTAAGCCACGTAACAGGCTTTCTGCCGGGTAGGGAACCTGCTTTCGCCTCTCTCTGCCTGCCTCTGCCTACTTGTGATCTCTCTCTCTCTCTCTCTCTCTGTCAAATAAATAAATAATCTTAAAAAAAAAAAAAAGTCTCCCATTGGGCTCCCTGCTCAGGGGGGACCCTGCTTCTCCCTCTCCCTCTCCTCTGCTCCCCACTTTCCTGCTCATGCTGTCTCTCAAATAAATGAATAAAATCTTTCATTTGCAATTCTGGTAATGATGTTCAGCATCTCTAATGTATTTATTTGTCATCTGTACTTTTCATTTGATAAAGTGTTTGTTCAAGTCCTTTGTCCATTTTTTAAGTTAGGTGTTTTGTTTTCTAATCAAGTTGTAAGAGTTCTTTTTATATTGTGGGATATAGGCCTTTTATCAGATATGTGTTTTCCATATATTTTCTCACAGTCTGTGGCTGCTTTTTATTTTTTAAAGAACTTATTTATTTATTTAACAGAGAGAAATCACAAGTAGGCAGAGAGGCAGGCAGAGAGAGGAGTGAAGCAGGCTCCCAATTGAGCAGAGAGCCCAATGTGGGGCTCGATCCCAGGACCCTGAGATCACGACCCGAGCTGAAGGCAGAGGCTTTAACCCACTGAGCCACCCAGGTGCCCCTGGTTTTTATTTTTTAAATAAGAGCTTTTGAAAAAGTTTTTAATTTTGATGAAGTTCATATTTATCCGGTTTTTTGTTTTGTTTTGTTTTCTAAAGACCTTATTTATTCACTTGACAGAAATCACAAGTAGGCAGAGAGGCAGGCAGAGAGAGAGAGGGAAGCAGGCTCCCTGCTGAGCAGAGAGCCCAACGCAGGACTCGATCCCAGGACCCCGGGATCATGACCCGAGCCGAAGGCAGCGGCCTAACCCACTGAGCCACCCAGGCGCCCCTTTATCCGTTTTTTTTAATGGTTTGTGTTTTTTATGTCCCAGCAAAGAAATCTCTGCTTAACCCAAGATTACAAAGATTTTCACTTATGTTTTCTTATTTAAGTTTTGTAGTTTTAGGTTTTATATTTAGATTTATCCATTTGAAGTTGACTTTTCTATGTACAGGGTGCAAATTATGTTTCTTTTTTTGCATATAGATGTCTAATTGTTTCAGCACCATTTTTTTGGAAGACGGTCTTTCCTCTATTTAATTAACTTGGTATCCTTGTTGAAATTCAGTTGACCTTATACAGTTAGGTTTATTTCTAGATTCTTTATTCTCTTCCATGGATATAAATATCTATTCTTACACTAAAATCACACTATCTTGATTATTGATACTCTACAGTAGGTTCTGAAATGGGACTGTGTGAGTCTTCCAGCTTTGTTTTCTTTTTCAGAACTGTTTTGGGTATGCTAGGTCCTTTGCTGCCCAGGAGTTGTTGCACTTAAGTGCTCTCCTCTGCCTCTAATCTTCTTTGATTCCTTGTCATTCAAGCCTCACTTGAGATGTTTCCTCCTCAGAAAGGCCTTCTCTCCATTTGGTTTAAAATAGACACACACTCAGGGCACCTGTTTGCCTCAGTCAGGAGAGAATGCAACTCTTAATCTCCAGGTTGTGGGCTTAACCCCCCCATTTGGTGTAGAGATTACTTTAAAAAAAATAAAATCTTGGGGCACCTGGGTGGACTCAGTTGGTTAAGCAGCTGCCTTCAGCTCAGTTGGTGATCTCAGGGTTCTGGGATTGAGCCCCACATAGGCCTGGCTCCCTGCTCAATGGGGAGTCTGCTTCTCACTCTTGCTGCTCATGCTTTCTCTCCCGTGTTCTCTCTCTTTCTTTCAAGTAAATAAATACAATTTTAAAAAAGAATTTTTCTAAGCAATAAATAAAATGGACAGGCTCTTGATCCCAGAGTAATGAGGTCAAGCCCCATATTGGGCACGGAGCCTTATTAAAAAAATAAAAAACAAAATAAAATAAAATGGACACACATTCATACATTCATGTGACACTCTATTGCATTACCCTATTTAATGCCGTTGGTAGTAGCGTGTACACTCCATGAAAGCCCAGCTCTGCCTGACTTGTTTATCACTATATCCCCAGCATCCAGAATACTACCTGGCTTGATGTAGTTCCTTGATAATTTATTCAATGAAGGAATTAAGGCCTTTGAATATGTTGTTTCTTTAAACTGAATAATCTGAATAAACTGGCTCAGTTGCTAGAGCAGGCAACCCTTGATCTTGGGGTTGTGGGTTTGAGCCCCAGATTAGGTATAGAGATTACTTAAAAATAAATCTTAGGGCACCTGGGTGGCTCAGTGGGTTAGGCCTCTGCCTTTGGCTCAGGGTCCCAGGATCGAGGCCCACATCGGGCTCTCTGCTCAGCAAGGAGCCTGCTTCCTCTCTCTCTGCCCGCCTCTCTGCCTACTTGTGACCTCTGACTCTCTCTCTGTGTCAAATAAATAAATAAATAAATAAAAATCTTAAAAAAAAAACAACTGAAAATCTTCTGCCCTCCAAATATCACAGGTATCCATTAAAACAGGCCAGTCAAAATTCTAGATTCCTCAACTCCCTCTAGAGTTTGTTCAGTGCTCTGTGTAGCTGTATACACATTTGTTACAGCACTGTGTCATATTGTAATTATTTATGTACATATCTGTCTTAGCCACAAGATTGCACCTATGACATAGTAGCCACTCAGTAAATAGTTTTCAAATGGATGAGCTACATTGTGGCTTATCTTATAGCTTATCTTTCTACAAGAGGGAGCAATTTAAAAGCATAAGAAACAGGGGGGCCTGGGTGGCTCAGTGGGTTAAACCTCTACCTTCGGCTCAGGTCATGATCTCAGGGTCCTAGAATTGAGCCGGGCCCGCATCGGGCTCTCTGCTCAGCCAGGAGCCTGCTGCTCCCTCTCACTCTCTGCCTGCCTCTGCCTATTTGTGATCTCTGTCTGTCAAATAAATAAATAAAATCTTTTAAAAAAATAAATAAAATCACAAATAAAACCACAACAAACAAAAAACACATACCTACAAAATAAAAAATAAATACACCTTAGAGGATCACTCTTTTTTAAGATATTATTTTTTAAAAGGCTTATTTTTTTTTAACTATTTTTTTTTTTAAGATTTTATTTATCTATTTGACAGGCAGAGATCACAAGTAGGCAGAGAGGCAGGCGGTGGGTGGGGAGAAGCAGGGTCCCTGCTGAGCTGAGAGTCAGATGTGGGGCTCAGTCCTGGGACCCTGAGATCAGGACCTGAGCCGAAGGCAGAGGCTTAACCCACTGAGCCACCCAGATGCCCCAAGTGTTATTTTAGAGAAAGAGATGAAAAGAGTGCACGTGCAATTGATGAGAGGAGCAGAGGAAGAGAATCCCAAGCAAACTCCCCACTGAATGCAGAACCTGTCTCCTGGCTCGATCTCAAAACCGATGAGATCATGACCCAAGCCAAAATCAGGAGTGAGCACTTAACTGAATGAGCCACCGAGGCTCCCCAAGATTTTATTTTTTTAAGTAATCTCTAGGGGCACCTGGGTGGCTCAGTGGGTTAAGGCCTCTCTCTAACACCCAAGGAGGGGTTCAAACTTACAGCCCCAAGATCAAGAGTCACATGTTATACCAACTGAGCCAGCTGTGTGCCCCATTAGAGGACCACTCCTAACATTAGATGTAAGTAATTAATTTTTCCTTTTTTTCCCCCCTAATTAAGCTCTACACTCAACATGGGACTTAAACTCAACCCTGAGATCAAGAGTCTCACACTCTACAGACTGAACCAGCCAGGTGCAAATTCACAGCCCTGAGAACAAGAGTCAGATGCTCAACTGACTGAGCCTACCAGGTGCCTGAATAAAGGCAAACTTAAATTCAGAGCTTTGGAGGTAGCCTGTGTCAGTGAGAGCCCTTAAAACTTAAGTGTCTTTAGCTTTAAGGCAAATCTGCTTCTAATACCAGGCACTGTTCTAAGGGTATTACCTAGTCTCCTTAAACAACCCTATAAAGTAGTCTCCATTTTAGAGATGAAGATGTTGAGGCCCAAAGAGACTGAGCAATTTTTGCAGGTTCCCACTACTAGTATGACAGGGAGGACTGGAACCCAGGAGGTGTGGCTGCAGAGTCCATACTTTGCACTACTGCCTCCCTCAATGAGTATGAAATATTTATCATTCATTGTAGGTTCGGATTGGCATTCCCCATCAAGCTAACTCTTAAATCTTAATCCTGACTTAGTGTGACCGTAGCTGTAACCCATGGCTTCCTGTAAGTATCTCAGGCATTTCTCTAGCTAGAAGCTTGTACTTCAGAAATTAGTCAAAGATGAAAGAGTAATACTGAGTCTCTGGTAGCTCTCTTGGATCTAGCTATTCTATTTTTTCCTCATAAATTTATATAGCTAATAACCTCAAACATGGTCCTTTCTGCTATAGCTATGCAGGCCTTTAAAAATATTATAAGAAGAAGGGGACCTCTGGCTGGCTTAGTAGATAGAGCGTGCGACTATTCGTCTTGGAGTTGTAAGTTTGAGCCCCACAGTGGGCATAGAGATTACTTAAGAAAATAAAACCTTGGGGCGCCTGGGTGGTTCAGTGGGTTAAGCCTCTGCCTTCGGCTCAGGTCGCCTGGGTGGTTCAGTGGGTTAAGCCTCTGCCTTCGGCTCAGGTCATGATCCCAGGGTCCTGGGATCAAGCCCCACATCAGGCTCTCTGCTCAGCGGGGAGCCTGCTTCCTCCTCCCTCTCTCTCTGCCTGCCTCTCTGCTCCTTGTGATCTCTGTCTGTCAAATAAATAAATAAAATCTTTTTTTTTTTTAAGATTTTATTTATTTATTTGACACAGAGAGAGATCACAAATAGGCAGAGAGACAGACAGAGAGAGAGATGAGGAGAAGCAGGCTCCCTGCTGAGCAGAGAGCCCAATGCGGGACTCGATCCCAGGCCCCTGGGATCATGACCTGAGCCGAAGGCAGAGGCTTAACCCACTGAGCCACCCAGGCGCCCCAAATAAATAAAATCTTTAAAAGAAAAAAAAAAAAAAAAAAGAAAAAACCTTTAAAAATAATAGTAACAAAATAAATAAAAAGGAATATTATGGACACAGATTTGTTTAGTGTAATAATGAAACCTGATTTCCTTTCTACCACAAGTAGAAGAGTGGTCAACAATACTGTGAAGGATAACAAGAAATCAAAATGATTGGAGGATTTTTTCTTCTTAATTAAAAAATAATTATGAGCCTGCTTGTATCGCTTCTTCTTCCTCCTTCCTTCCTGAGAAACTCAGTCTAAAATCCATTAGCTTGGGACACTTGGGTGGCTCAGTCTGTTAAGTGTCTGCCTTTGGCTTGGGTCATGGTCATGGTCCTAGAGTCCCGGGATCAAGCCCCGCATCAGGCTTCTTGCTCAGTGGAGAGCCTGATTCTCCCTCTGCCTGCTGCTCTCCCTGCTTGTGCGCTCCCTCTCTGTCTCACTCTTGCTCTATCTCAAATGAATAAGTCAAAATTTTAATAAATAAATAAAGTTATTTATTAATTAAAATCCATGAGCTGGAGAATGTAGGAGTCCAGTTAGTTGAGCAACAACAGTGGCCCATTGTGGAGTGTTGGAGCCAGAGCAGGTTAAAGAGGGTTCCAATTCTATGTGGTGGGAGGACTGTTGTGGGAGTCTGGCATGGGGTGCTGGAGGTCAAGCAGGCATTTGTGGTGCAGGGAAGGGGTTGGGTAGCAATGACATCAGATTAGTTATATATAAGGGGGATTGGTCAAATATATTGAGGATAAAGGGAGACATATTTTTTCTGCTAAACAAGGGTCTCCACTATGGAAAAAGATAAAATCAGAATGAATCCTCTAATATTAGGTTAGAATTGGAGGTATCAGGGTGAAATGTATACATACATACACATATTTTCCTCCCAATTCTCTCCTGAAAGGACCTCAGAACAATGACTCCCCATAACGTTGACTACATCTGATATTGGTTTCTAAATACCATTCTCCATTGAAAAGGACCATTGCTCCTTTGAGAGAGAACTGATTCTCAGGCTGCGGGTGGGGGCAACTACAAGATAAACCTGAAATATCAGTGCCAAGAAAGTACGGAATGACCTAATAATGATAGGGATCTGTCAAAAGGATACAAGAACCAACGTGAAGGGGTTCCCACTGGCTAGATCTGGGACAATTTGAATATCAACCTAACAATAACAATAAAGGATCAGAATCCACAGAATAAAATAGGAATCTATAAGTCATTCTGATAGTAATTAATAAATAAATGAGAAGAAGAAAAAGCTTTCCTCTGTAAAATGACTAGTAAACATAGAAGGAATGATGGAATTAGAAAATGCCACTTAGGGGGTGCCTGGGTGGCTCAGTGGGTTAAGCCTCTGTCTTCAGCCCAGGTCATGATCCCAGGGTCCTGGGATCAAGCCCCACATCGGGCTCTCTCCTTGGCGGGGAGCCTGCTTCTCCCTCTCTCTCTGCCTACCTCTCTGCCTACTTGTGATCTCTCTGTCTCTCTCTGTCAAATAAACAAATAAAAAAAAATCTTATAAAAAAATAATAAAAAATTTAGAAAAAAGAAAATGCCACTTAGTACCTATCATAGTAATCCATAAGCATCAATGAATACTCTACCCAGTGGGTGGATATTGGATGAGGAATAAGATATTTCCATAGTCTCAAAGTACTTTCCCACAAAATACTCATTAATTAGAAAAGGGTAAAAAATCATTTTACAATGGACAAACTTGGCAGACATCACCATAATTAAGAGATTGAAGTTAATGTTACCATTAATGGGACAAATCAAAATAATGTATAGGCTGATGGGATGCAATTAGAACATCACTTCTGCTGTAATTCCTGACAAAAATGCATAATCTGAATCTAATCACAAGGAAATATCAGACATACCAAACTGAGGGACATTCTACAAAATAGCTGACCTATAATCTTTAAAGGTGTCAAGGTCACAAAAGTCAAGGAAAGACCAAGAAACTTCCATATTGAGGGAGAGTAAAGGGGCACCTGGGTGACTCAGTGGGTTAAGCCTCTGCCTTTGGCTCATGTCATGATCTCAGGGTCCTGGGATCAAGCCCCGTATTGGGCTCTCTGCTGGGCGGGAAGCCTGCTTCCCACACCCTTTGTCTGCCTCTCTGCCTACTTGTGATCTCTCTCTCCCTGTCAAATAAATAAATAAAATCTTTAAAAAAAAATAAGCAGAGTAAAGCAGCATGACAACTAAATGCAACATGTGACTCTGGGCTGGATCCTTTTGCTTTAGAGGATATTTTGGGAACTGGTGAAACATGAAAAAGGTCTGTGGATTATTTGGTAGTAATGTATCAAATGCTAGTTTCCTGATTCTGATGGCTGTATTATGGTTATTGGAGAATTCCTACTTGGTAGGAACCATATACTAAAGAAATAAAAAGCGTAAATTTTAGAAAAAGAAGTCTTTTTTCACAAATAACGTGAATGTTTACAGAAAACCCTATGGAATTGGGATGCCTGGGTGGCTCAGTGGGTTAAGCGTCTGCCTTTGGCTCCGATCCTGATCCTAGGGTCCTCAAATCGAGTCCTGCATCAGGCTCCCCACTCAGCAGGGAGCCTGCTACTACCTGCTACACCCCCTACTTGTATTCTCTCTGTCTCCAACAAATGAATAAATAAAATCTTTTTTTTTTTTTTTAAGATTATTTATTTATTTATTTATTTGCCAGACAGAGATCACAAGTAGGCAGAGGCAGGCAGAGAGAGAGGAGGAAGCAGGCTCCCTGCAGAGCAGAGAGCCCAATGTGGGGCTCAATCCCAGAACCCTGGGATCATGATCTGAGCCAAAGGCAGAGGCTTCAACCCACTGAGCCACCCAGGTGCCCCAATAAATAAAATATTAAAAAAAAAGAAAATCCTATGGAATCTACAAGAAACCCCCTAGAACTAGTAAATTTACAAGATAGAATATCAGAATATCTATACTGATATAGATACGCAAACAGATAGAAAATCAGTTGTGTATATATATATTAGCAAAGATAATTGATATTGCCAGCTAGCAGACACAAATTGAGTCTTCAAGAGGCCATTCCGCTGTTCTACCAAGCGAGCTGCTTCAGGATGGTGGGAAATATGGTAAACTCAGTGAATTCCATGAGCATAGACCCATTGCTGCACTTCTTTGGTATGAAGTGAGTTCCTTGATCAAAATCAATGCTGTGTGGAATACCATGACAGTGGATAAAGCATTCTGTTAAGTCCATGGATGCTAATTGTGGCCAAAGCATCACAGGTAAGGAAAATCTATATCCAGAGTAAGTATCTATTCTGGTAAGAACAAAATACTGCCCTTTCCATGATGGGAGTGGTCCAGTGTAACCAACCTGCCACCAGGTAGCAAGCAGATCACCCCGGGGAATGGTGCCTCATCTGGCACTCAGCCATGGCCATACCCAGCTTGGCTTCGGTGAATGGAAGTCGATGTTGCTGAGCTCATCCGTAACTTCCATCTCTGCCACCACGTCCAGTTTGTTCATGAGCTTGTTGGGGGATGACAGTAGTGACTGGGCAAAGAGGCTGACTGGTCTCCGCAGAACAGATCATCCTATCCACTTGATTAAAATCCTGGTCTGCTGAGGTCATCCTTTGTGAGCATTCACAAGGTATACAAATAGCTTCACATTTTTTGCCCATTCAGAGAAATTTATATACATACTTTTTCCCTGAGTTTCCTTGTCAGCAACTTTCCACTCCTGTTCCTTCCAATTCCCTGACCATCAGGCAAACCATTAACCACAGCCCATGGATGGGTATATAAACACACATCTGGCTATTTCTCCTTCCAAGCAAAGTACACAACCAGGTGCAAAACGGTCAGTTCTCCTGGGAGGATTTCCCATCAGGAATGTCCCTGGAACAGGCCATAGTGCTGCCGCTGTCTACTTCAGAAGGTCCCTATGTATCATGCAGAACTACCTATAAATCAGGCCTAAGTCTCCTCTATACTTCCCAATCACAGGGAGCTCTATGTGAGGCTTTGGTGCAGGCTGGGAGAGGATGGCTATGTGGCAAGAGTGGGGACCATGGGCACTTGGGCCACTTCCTATAACTTACTTATGCCTTCAGGGCCTGCTCAGGCCTGACCACATAAATACCATCTCCATTTGGTGACAGAGTGCTGCTGTGTACACCCAACTTGGTGGCTTAGCGGGTGAAATAACGCCCAGTTCATGGTGCGTAGCCAAGACGGTGTGGTAACTTGGTGTCTTATGGTTAGGAATTCTGTCTCTCTTAAGGCTAACTAGCAGACCAACAACAGTTTCTCAAAAGGAGAGTGATTCTCTGCAGAAGATGACAGGGCTTTGCTCCAGAATTCAAAGGGCCTGTGTTGCAGTTCACTGCTAGGGACCTGCCAAAAACTTCAAACAGCATCCCTGTCTGCCACTGCCCCTTTAAGCACCATTGGATCTTGTAGATCATGTGGCCCAAGTGGCCCAGCAACTTGCAAGAGTCTTGTTGCAGAGCTGTCTCCTATTCTGGTCCCTATGCAAAATGAGCAACTTTTTGGGTCCCTTGGTAAATAAGCTGTGGTCACACACCCAAATGAGAAATATGTTGCCTTAGAAGTTTGAAGCAGCCCACTGGGCATTGTGACTTTCTTGGCTGTCGGAGGGGCCAGATGCAACAACTTATCCTTCACCTTGGAAGGGATATCTCCCCATGCCCCCACTACTGCGCTTTCACTGAGCTAGAAGACGCTTGAATTGTGGGATTTATTTCCCATCCTCCAGCATGCAATTGTCTTACAAATCAGTCTGGAGTCCTTGCTACTTCTTGCTTACTAGGTCTAATCACACCATGTTCTTCACGTAACAGACCAGTGCAATAACTTGTGGAAAGGAATAATAATCCAGACCACTGTAAATTAAATGGTAGCATAGGGATAGAGGCTTGTTATACCTCTGAAGGTGTATTGCTGACCTTGCCAGTTTAAAGCAAAGGGCTTCTGGTTGGGCCTTCTTGACCAGAATGGAGAAAAGGACATTTGCCAAATCAGTAGCTGCATACTATTGCTGTAACCAGGGCATGTGTTAATTCCCTCAGGCAATGAAGCCACATCTACAGAAGCTGCAATTGGAGTCACCCCCTGATAAAGCTTATAATAATCCACTGTCATCCTCCAAGATCCATCTATCACAAACCAAATAGTCAAGTGGATTTTGCATTCTGGAACTGGGAAAATAACCACAGGATGGGTTAAGGGACCCAGTGGACCCACTGTGAAGACCTGAGCTAAAACTCCATTCGTTATGTGACCTCCCAAAGCTCCTACTCTGAATGGTGGGCCACAGTGACATTTTGGGTCTCCTAGAATCAGTGTCAGTTCAGAATCTGTGCCCAGTAGTCCCTAGAAATTCTGATTATTTCTTTTCTCCTAATGTAGTTACCCTGGTGAAAGGCTATAGGTCCCTTTGCAGAGGGCTAGGAGAAAGATTAACAGTATAAACTTCAGTAGTGTACCAGGGTCCTTCATCAAGGGGACCCAGCCTTCCCTTCATTAAAGCATTTCTGATGGGGCACCTGGGTAGCTTAGTCCATTAAGCGTCTGACTCTTGATCTCAGCTCAGGTCTTGATCTCAGGGCCATGAGTTCAAGCCCCACACTGGGTGTGGAACTTACTTTAAAAAAGAATAAAAAAAAGGGGCACCTGGGTGGCTCAGTGGGTTAAGCCGCTGCCTTGGGCTCAGGTCATGATCTCAGGTCCTAGGATCGAGCCCGGCATTGGGCTCTTTTCAGTAGGGAGTATGCTTCTCTCTCTCTCTCTCTCTGCCTGCCTCTCTGCCTACTTGCGATCTTTCTCTGTCAAATAAATAAATAAAATCTTTTTTTTTTTTAAAGGGAATTCAGAGTCTGTAAACTGTCTAAAGTATGAGAATTGATTGAGGGACTGTGACTCTGTGGTTCAAGTTAAACTTTTATCCACCTGACACAGAAATTTCCTCCTTACACAAATCAAGTAAGAAGCTTAGTAGGCTTCTTATCTATTTCACTTCCAGAAACACTGCCATAGTTCTATAAGCATCAGATTATTCTGATTGTCTCTGCTATCCATATGGTAACCATGCCTACCTTGGTTTTGGTGGCTGAGTCTTGCCATTTGGCCCTTGCCACCTCAGAATGCAATTACTCTCATTGCATTTAGGTTTCCCAATTCAGTGACTGCAGTGCTCACTGTAAGGTCTGTTCTACAGAGAAGAATGATCCTAGAGTTTTCAAAGGATTCTTGGGCTGCCCTCATGAATTTATTTCTCACAGTATTGGTGAAAGGTATGTGTTCTGGACCTGCGCAGTGTGAGTAAATCTTAAATCACAAATCCACTGTAATACTCCAATCTCCCTAAGCCTTTGTTTTTTTAAGATTTTATTTATTTATTTGACAGAGAGAAATCACAGTAGACGGAGAGGGAGTCAGAGAGAGAGAGAGGGAAGCAGGCTCCCTGCTGAGCAGAGAGCCCGATGCGGGACTCAATCCCAGGACCCCAAGATCATGACCTGAGCCGAAGGCAGCGGCTTAACCCACTGAGCCACCCAGGCGCCCCTCCCTAAGCCTTTGAATCCCTTCCTCTATGTTAAACAAAGACGTATCTGCCTATTCCAATTTGCTCACTGTAGGCCATCTTTTTTTTTTTTTTTTTTTTTTTTGCCCATGTTTTAGCCAACCAACCAAATTGTTACAGCCATTTTAACTCCTGAACTGCCACATTAAATGCAGTATTTCTGCCCATATCAATAAACTTGGCCTTTATGTTCTTTATGCCATTATCTCACACCCTTAAGATCCATTCCCACACATTTCCCCCAGCTTTCTCTCTGTAACAATTAGAAAATTCCAGTAGTCTTTTTGGAGTATAGTGTACCTCCTCATGGATAACACTTCATACTTCATCTTTAGGGGCCTACTAGGGCTTAAGTTTAGTTATAGGTACAAAAACAAAGAGGGGTGGTGGGGTTGAGTCTTGAGGAGAATCAGCCTTGTCTTACGTGGCAATTGCCTCAGAGAAGGGCGTTACATTTTCCTCAGGCAATGCAGTGTTAACCCCTTCTATGGGGTTAGAGAGGATAATACAACTGGGAGTGAGAGGCCGTTTCCGCTGGGGGTGAGGAGGTCTCTTTCACTACCAGAGAAGACACATTGAGAATTTAGGGGCTTAGTGTTCCCAGGCTCATCAGGGTCCTCCCACACATACCCATCCCATCTTAAAAGATCTCATTCTCCCCCGAGCCAATGCCCTCACTTTAACAGTAGTCACCTTACAAGACTGGGAATTCAATATGTGTTGTAATTCAGCTAGTTACAGAATGAGATTCCAGGTTTGATTTGCAGCAATCTCAGCCCCGCAGCTTCAGGAGATAAGGTTCTCCTTCAGGACGCACATAGAAGTCTTCAGGTCGTTTATATGGTGAGTAAGCTGGAAATTTGAATCCCTCAGCTCATCCTCTCTTTCACCACTATGTCCAGTGACATTAGGAGCAACCAGCCAACCTCATTATATTTGTTAATTAAAAAAAATAAGTCTGAAAGTATCATATACGCAGTCAACCAGCTTTGTGTTTCTTTTAAAGATCTTATTTATTTGAGAGAGAGAGCATGCAAGAGGGGTGTAGGGGCAGAGAGAAAGGGAGAGGCAGACTCCCCGCCCTGATGGGAGCCCAACACAGGGCTCTATGCACGGATGGATTCCATCCCAGAACCCTGAGACCTGAGCCAAAGGCAGACACTCAACTGACAGAACCACCCACGCCCTCCTACCATTTCACATTATAGAGTATCTGTGTTCACTTTATTACTGGAAATAGTCACTAGCATCTTTAAATTTAATCATAGTGGAAAGTCCGTTTCAGAAACCCCAGAACCAATTCAGAAAACTCATCCTTTCTTTTTTTTTTTTTTTTTTTTTTTTTTTTTTTTTTTTTTAAGATTTTTTATTTATTTATTTGACAGAGAGAAATCACAAGTAGATGGAGAGGCAGGCAGAGAGAGAGAGAGAGGGAAACAGGCTCCCTGCTGAGCAGAGAGCCCGATGTGGGACTCGATCCCAGGACCCTGAGATCATGACCTGAGCCGAAGGCAGCGGCTTAACCCACTGAGCCACCCAGGCGCCCAAAACTCATCCTTTCTTAAAAAAAAAATTATTTTTGAGTAATCTCTATACCCAACATGGGGCTCAAACTCAAACCCTGAGATCAAAAGCTGCATGCTCTACTGACTGAGCCAGCAGGCACCCCCAGAAAACTCATCCTTAAAATTCTGTTAGTAGCTGAATATATGTGAAGAGATTTATTATAAGAGCTTTATTTTACTCAGCCACAAAAAAAAGAGTGAAATCTTTCCATTTACAATGACGTGGATGGAGCTAAAGAGTATAATACTGGGGCACCTGGGTGGCTCAGTCATTGCGTGTCTGCCTTCAGCTCATGTCATGATCCCAGGGTTCTGGGATGAACCCCACATCAGGCTCTTTGCTCAGCAGGAAGCCTGCTTCTCCCTCTCCCATTCTCCCAGCTTGTATTCCCTCTCTCACTGTGTCTCTCTGTCAAATAAATAAATAAAATCTTTTTAAAAAGAAAAGAGTATAATGCTTAGTGAAGTAAGTCAATCATAGAAAGACAAATTACCATATGATTTCACTCGTATGTGGAATTTAAGAAACAAACACATCATAGGGGGATAAAAGAGAAAGGAAAATCAAGAAACAGACTCTTAACTATTAAAAACAAATTGATGGGGGGCGCCTGGGTGGCTCAGTCGGTTGTGTCTGCCTTTGCTCAGGTCATGATCTCAGGGTCCTGGGTTCGAGTCCCTCATCTGGCTTCTTGCTCAGCCAGGAGCCCACTTCTCCCTCTGCCTGCCGCTCCCCTGCTTGTGCTCTCTCTCTCTCTCTCTGTCAAATAAATAAATAAAAATCTTTTTAAAAAAACACAAACTGATGGTTACTAGAGGGGTGGTGGATATGGGAATGAATTAAAGTGATGGGGATTAAGGCAGGCACTCAGTGTGATGAGCACTGGTAACTGTTGAATTGCTGTATTGTACACCAACAACTAACATTACATTAATATGAAACTAATGTTAACTAACTGGAATTTAAATTTAAAAAATTTTAAAGAGATTTATCATAATAAATTATTTATAACAGATAAATAGGTTTATTATTAATTGGCTAATACAGTTATGGAGGCTGAGAAGTGCCACAAGTGGAGACCCAGAATAGCCAATGGTATAGTTTGTGCCTGAGTCTAAAGGCTTAAGAACAAAGAGAACGAATGGTATAAGTTCCGGTCTAATTCTGAAGACCTAAGAGACAGAGCTGATGGTGTTGAGCTCCCATCTAACTGCAGGAGAAGATTAGATGTCCCAGCTGGAAGATAGTTGGACAGAGAACAAATTCTCCCTTACCCCAAGTTCTGTTCTATTCAGGCCTACAATGGATTGGATACCCTACCCCGACGGGGAGGGCAATCTGCTTTGCTCAGTCTGCTGAATCAAATATTAATCTCATCAGGAAACACTCTCACAGACACACCCAGAATAATGTTTAGCCAAATTAAAACCACACTGAGAGGTCCCCACATACCTATCAGGGCCAGTTGAACACTCATGACTCCTAGTGGGAATGCAAAATGATGCATTCACTGGAAAACAGTTTGGCAGTTTCTTAAAAAAAAATACACATTTAGGAGTGCCTGTCTGGCTCAGTCAGTAGAGCCCCTGACTTTTTTTTTTTTCCTTTTAAAGATTTGTATTAATTTATTTGAGGGAGAGAGAGAGAGAATGAGTAGGGGGAGGGACAGAGGGAGAAGCAGACTCCCCACTGAGCAGAAAGCCCAATGCAGAACTCAAACCCAAAACTCAGGGATCATAACCTGAGCTGAAAACACATGCTTAACTGACTGAGCTACCCAGGTGCTCCAGCATGTGACTCTTGATCTCAGGAATGTGAGTTTGAGCCCCATGCTAGGCATAGAAATTACTTAATAAAAAATACATACATACATACATACATACACAGAAAGACATTTAACATATGATTGAGCAATTGTACTCCTAGGTATTTTCCAAAGAAAATGAAAGCATATGTTCATAGAAAGTCTTCTACACAGGGGCGCCTGGGTGGCTCAGTGGGTTAAAGCCTCTGCCTTCGGCTCAGGTCATGATCCCAGGGTCCTGGGATCGAGCCCCGCATGGGGCTCTCTGCTCAGCAGGAAGCCTGCTTCCTCCTCTGTCTCTGCCTGCCTCTCTGCCGACTTGGGATCTCTGTCTGTCAAATAAATAAATAAAATCTTAAAAAAAAAAAAAAAAAAGAAAGTCTTCTACACAAACTGTGATATGTCCAAACAGTGGAATGCCACTCAGCAATGAAAAGGAATGAACTGCAGGGGCACTTGGCTGACTCAGTTAAGTGTGCGACTCTTGGTTTTAGGGTCATCAGTCCCAGTGATATGGGAAGCAAAGGCAAAAAAAAAAAAAAAAAATTAAATTTTTTTATTACTTATAGTCCATTGACAAATCCTTGAGACAAGCAGAGTGACATTTCTCTAGGAACTCAGCTACCTCAATGTTAATGCTTTGCTAAGGGCAAAAGGTAATATTAGCCTGAACCCCAGGATCCTCTAAGTCTATTTTAACATAAAAATTCCTTTGAAAACTTTCTTTATCTGTATCCCTCAAGATATATGTTACCAATCATCCTCTAAGCATGTGACCCACTATCTTCATTAACCTCTAAGCATGTGACCACTACATATCCGAAAGGTCTCCTGCCTGAGTTTTTACTAAACAGTAATAAATGACATTTTCCTAACAATAGCTAGACCCCTCAAGGTTCTTAAAACCTTGTTTCCAAACCCTGGAGGATTACCCTGACCCTAAACCCCTCCCAACTTGAAAGTATATAATCAGTATAATATAAACGACTGGGTGGCTCAGTCGTTATCCTCTGCCTTAGGCTCAGGTCATGATCCCTAGGCCCTGGGATAGAGCCCTGCATCAGGCTCCCTGCTTAGCAGGGAGCCTGCTTCTCCCTCTACCATTCCCCTTGCTTTGCATTCCCTCTCTCTGTGTCTCTCTCTGTCAAATAAATAAAATATTTTTTTTTTTTAAGTGTATAATCAGCCATTCCTCATGACTCCAGTGCAGCTCATTCTGCCCATGGGTCCTATCCCTGTGTTTAAAAAAAAAAAACAAGCCTCCTTTTGGGGGCGCCTGGGTGGCTCAGTTGATTAAATGTCTGCCTTCGGCTCAGGTCACGATCCTGGGATTGAACCCTGTGTCAGCTCCCTGCTCAGCTGGGAGTCTGCTTCTCCTTCTCCCTCTGTACCTTCACCTTTCCTGCCACCCCCACCGCGGCTCATGCTCTCTCTCAAATAAATACATAAGATCCTTAGAAAAAAATAATTTAAAAATATTGTACACTTTAAATAAATGCAGTTTATCTTATGTCAATTATACCTCAATAGAGTCGTAAAAACAACTTCAATAAGAATATAAACTGATACAAAGATATTAGTAATAAAAGATTTCATATACAGATGCAGCTTTACCTACCAGTCCTTCCCCTCCTTCTTACACAGACATAACCACATTACCAAAAAGTTGCTATGTTATCATTCT
This sequence comes from Mustela lutreola, assembly GCF_030435805.1. Lineage (NCBI taxonomy): Eukaryota > Metazoa > Chordata > Mammalia > Carnivora > Mustelidae > Mustela > Mustela lutreola. The sequence goes on from NC_081297.1 coordinate 61,782,074, forward strand.
GTGTGTCTTCATACTTTCTTAAATACATAAATATCCATAAATTATATATACTATAAATCATACATAATACTGGTTAGCATATTTTATAGCTATAAATGGCACTGTATTGTTTTTTTTTTTTTTTAAAGATTTTATTTATTTGACAGAGAGAGATCACAAGTAGATAGAGAGGCAGGCAGAGAGAGAGACAGGGAAGCAGGCTCCCTGCTGAGCAGAGAGCCCGACGCGGGACTCGATCCCAGGACCCTGAGATCATGACCCGAGCCGAAGGCAGCGGCTTAACCCACTGAGCCACCCAGGCGCCCCTAAATGGCACTGTATTGTATGTATTCTTTTCCAACTTGCTTTTTTCACTCAATATCATGTTTTTGAGGCTTAGCCATGTTGATAAATGTAAATGTAATTCATTCATTTTAGCTGTTGTATGGTAGTCTTTTTTTTTTTTTTTTGGTAGTCCATTTTTGCACCAAGGAACAGTTTCCAACAGTGTTACAATGAACATCCTGCACATGTCTCCTTGTGCACAAGTGTAAATATTTCTCTAGGAAAGACTTCTTCAAGTAAAATTACTAGGTAATGGAGTATATGTATCTTCTGCTTTATGAGATATTGTCAAATTGTTCTCTCCAAAGTAGTTGTTCCAAGCATTTCCACTAGCTATAGCCTTGCCAACACTCACTGCACTTAGTAATTTTTTTTAAAGGTTATTTATTTATTTATTTGACAGAGAGATCACAAGTAGGCAGAGAGGCAGGCAGAGAGAGAGAGGAGGAAGCAGGTTCCCTGCTGAGCAGAGAGCCCGATGTGGGACTCGATCCCAGGACCCTGAGATGAGATCATGACCTGAGCCGAAGGCAGTGGCTTAACCCACTGAGCCACCCAGGCGCCCCACTTAGTAATTTTCATTTGCCAAATGGTGTGAAATCGAATCTCATTATTTTAATTTCCACTTCCCTAATTGCTAAAGAGATTGAGCATCTTTTCCTATACTTATTATTCCTTTGAGTTTCTTCCTCCATAAAGTCCCCATAATATCCTTTGCCTGGCCCATTTTCTATTATGTTGTTCATGTTTTCTTCTTGATTTCTGGGAGTTCTTCACATGTTTCATATGTTAATCCTTTAGGTGATTGCAGGTATCTTCTAATCTGTGACCTGTCTCTTCAGCTTATGATATCTTTTGATATAGATAATTGCAGTCTTTTCAATCTTTTCCTTCATGGGTATGCTTTTTTAGTTTTTCTCAGGAATACTTCCCTATCCTGTTGTCATAAAAATATTCTCCCACAATTATATCTAAAGTAAATTCTGGCTTTGTTACTAACTAGCTATGTAATCTTGGGCAAGTTTTCTTTTTTAAGCATATGTAGATTTTTCTTTTCTTTTCTTTTCCTTTTAAAGATTTTATTATTTATTTGAGAGAGAGAGAGAGAGAAAGAGAGAATGAGAGAGAGAAACCATGAGAGGGGAGACATCAGATGGAGAAGCAGACTTCCCACCGAGCAGGGAACCCAATGTGGGACTTGATACTGGGACTCCAGGATCATGACCTGAGCCCAAGGCAGTTGCTTAACTAACTGAGCCACCCAGATGCCCCTTGGGCAAGTTTCTTAATCTTTCTGTCTTGGAGTTCTCATCTGTAAAAGGGAATGGTAATATGTCTAGTTCATAGAGTTGTGTTTAGGGTTATTCATTTGTATCAGGCAGGGGCCCAAAGGAAACAGATGTCACTCTTAAATTAGAATGGTATGAGATGGGTTATTTACAAAAGTATGGATGGGCACAGGGAAACCACAAGGAATAGTACAATATCCTCAAGGTAGTAACAGCAAAGAAACTGTCATAACACTGAGACCAAAAGGGAGGAGGAAGGCAGGCAGTGGTTATTGAAAAGACAGACTCCATGTACAGAGGGTCACCTTGGGAAAGATAATGATTTTTGATCCAGAGATAGGGTAAACCCGAGGCAATTTGTCAGGGAGTAGCCTGGGGAATAAGTACTCTGAATTCAGTTTCCTTTCTTCAAATTCCTACTGGGGTTCCACATGTTGGCTGAAGCCAGAGGCCAAAAAAGTTTATTGATGATCTTCATATTGGCCACTGGGAAGAAGGAGTAGATCTGAAGAAGTAAATGGAAAATATTTGGCAATACATTCAACCAGAATTTATTGAGCGCCAAGGTGATCCAAATATAGTTCTAGACACTGAAAATACAACAATGAACACAGTGGACAAAGTCCCTGAGTAATGAGAGGAAACTGTTCATAAATATAAGTTAATATGTCAAGTAGTGGTAAGTTTTAGGAAAAAAAAAATGAAGTGAGATGAAGATAGACTGATGGGGGGGGGGCCTGGGTGGCTCAGGTCATGATCTCAAGGTCCTGGGATCGAGTCCCACATCGGGCTCTCTGCTCAGCAGGGGGCCTGCTTCCCTTCCTCTCTCTCTGTGATCTCTTCCCTTCCTCTCTCCTACTGTGATCTCTCTTTGTCAAATAAATAAATAAAATCTCAAAAAAAAAAAAAAAGATAGACTGATGGGATGGGAGATGAGGTATACAGGCAGGGGTCAGGGGAGCATCTCTGAGGAAGTATCATTTGAACAATGATTTGAGGGAAGTAAGGGAAGGAGCTATGTGTATATCCAGTAGAAAAATGAAAAGGTTTGGGGCACCTGGGTGGCTCAGTTATTAAGCATCTGCTTTTGGCTCAGATCATGATCCCAGGTCTGGGATTGAGCCCTGTATTAGGCGCTCTGCTTGCCGGGAAGCCTGCTTCTCACTCTCCCAATCCCCCTGCTTGTGTTCCCTCTCCCGCTGTGTCTCTCTCTGTCAAATAAATAAATAAATAAAATCTTTTTTTAAAAATGCAAAGGTTTTAAAACAGGACGATGTTTGGCAGTCTGAGGAAAGGTGAGGAGGTGGTCGTGTTGGAAAATGAGTGAGGGGAGAAAGGTAGCTTAGATCAGTGTGGTAGCAATGAAGGTGGTGATAAGTGGTGTGAGCCTGGATATATTTTGAAGGTAGAGGATCTGCTGTCTCTACAGTATTTGCTGATATAGGATGTTTCAGAAAGACAGACATGAAGGATAACTCTAAATGATTTGGCTGCAAAACAACTGGAAAGAGTGACATCAATAAAAATGGAAAAGTAAGAATTCCCCCATCCTGAATCTATTCTTCCATAAAAGTGATGAGAACACTGACAAAATTGTCAGGATCAGCTTAAAAAAAAAGTATTATTATTATTATTATTATTATTATTATTATTTTAATTAACCAAAGATTTGCAACAATGAAGGGAGTAAATGTTTATGTAAGAAAAATGTATGAGGGGTACCTGGGTGGCTCAGTTGGTTAAGAATCCAACTCTTTTTTTTTTTAAGATTTTATTTATTTATTTGACAGACCGAGATCACAAGTAGGCAGAGAGGCAGACAGAGAGAGAGAGAGAGAGGGAAACAGTCTCCCTGCTGAGCAGAGAGCCTGATGTGGGACTTAATTCCAGGACCCTGAGATCATGACCTGAGCTGAAAGCAGAGGCTTTAACCCACTGAGTCACCCAGGCGCCCCAAGAATCCAACTCTTGATTTCAGCTCAGGTCATGATCTCATGGGCTGTGGGATCAAGCCCTACATTGGGGTTCTCGATCAGTGAGGAGTCTGCTTGAAAGATTCTTTCCCCATCCCCTGCTCATTCTCTCTGTCTCTCCTTCTCTAAAAATATATGGATAAATCTTAAAGGAAGGAAGGAAAGAAGGAAAAGAAAAATCTCTGAATCTCAGTAAGAACAATGAATTATGTGTCATTTTAATTTGCTCTAGTCCTGTATTCCTAATCCCTGGTAATATGGTAACTTTGAAAACAAAATACCTGGAATCATGGTGAAAACCAGTAGCCTGGTAACCCAGATGAAATGTGGTTGGAATTCCTTCAAATCCCCACTCTCAGAGAGTTATCATTATTTGACCTATCTGATGTTTCCCTAGAGGATCCTACTCAAGGCTATCTTTTTTTTTTCTTTTAAAGATTTTATTTATTTATTTGACAGACAGAGATCACAGTAGGCAGAGAGGTAGACAGAGAGAGAGGAAGGGAAGCAGGCTTCCCGCCGAGCAGAGAATCCGATGCGAGGCTGGATCCCAGGACCCTGAGATCATGACCTGAGCCTAAGGCAGAGGCTTTAACCCACTGAGCCACCCAGGTACCCCTCAAGGCTATTTTTTTTTTTTTTTTACCTGACCCAGAGGTTGCCTCATACAAGCAGCTTTTTTCCTGCAGGGCATTTGTTCAAAACAATGAGATGCAATTTTTCAACATTGCAGCTGTCTGTGGTGGTGGATAATAGTTAGGGTAAAAAATAGGCTAACCAAAAAATTTTAGTATAAAATCTGGGGATTGTGATGTCCATATTGGACATGGTCATAAAAGACCTGAGAATGGGGTGCCTTGCTGGCTCAGTCAGTAAAGCATGTAACTCTTGATCTCCAGGTGGTGGGTTTGAGCCCAGTTGGGTGTAGAGATTGCTTAAAAATAAAATCTTAAGGGACGCCTGGGTGGCTCAGTTGGTTAAGCAGCTGCCTTCGGCTCAGGTCATGATCCCAGCGTCCTGGGATCGAGTCCCACATCGGGCTCCTTGCTCCACGGGGAGTCCGCTTCTCCCTCTGACTCTGCCTTCCACTCTGTCTGCCTGTGCTCGCTCTCCCTCTGAAAAATAAATAAATAAAATCTTAAAAAAAAAATAAATAAATAAAATCTTAAGAAAAAAAAAAAAAAAACCATGAGAAGCCCTTGAACTCTCATCATTGACTAAGGTTGAGGCTTTGCACGAGCAGGAAGTGAATCCTAAGGCAAAGTTGTAAACTGCCTGAATGAGTGTTGAAGGCATGCCCCATGTGCTTCCAGAGTCCCTTGGCAAAGACTTATCAGTTGCAGGCATTTAAGGAAATTTCTGCCTGATAATTAGCTGAAGACTGGGCTGACTAAGCAGATACTTCAGTGGACCCACAAAACAAAGAAAACAGATCTATGGATTTATTTCAGAAAAGCCCCTAAACAAACAACCACAACTAACAACAAACATCATGAAAACAGACCTTGGAGAGGGGGGAGAGCCTGATTTTCATTGTTGCCACATTAAATTCTTTTTTTTTTTTTTAATTAAAAAAAAAATTTTTTTTTTTAAAGATTTTATTTATTTATTTGACAGAGAGAGATCACAAGTAGGCAGAGAGGCAGGCAGAGAGAGAGGAGGAAGCAGGCTCCCTGCTGAGCAGAGAGCCCGATGCGGGACTTGATCACAGGACCCTGAGATCATGACCCAAGCTGAAGGCAGCAGCTTAACCCACTGAGCCACCCAGGCGCCCACATTAAATTCTTTTAAATGTCAGGACACCTGGGTGGCTTAGTTGTTAAGCAGCTGCCTTCGGCTCAGGCCCTGATCCCAGGGTGCTGGGATCAATCTCCTTGCTCAGTGGGGAGTCTCCCTCTTTCACTCCCCTTGCTTGTGTTCCCTCTCTTACTGTCTCTCTCTGTCAAATAAATAAATAATATATTTTAAAAAAATAAGAAAATAAAACTTAATTGAAAAAAATTCTTCTAAATGTCCAGTTCCAATAAAAAATCATATGATATCCACGGAAACAAGAAAATGTGGATTATACACAAGAAAAAAAGTAGTCAATAGAAATTGTCCCTAAGAAAGGCCATGAACTGGGGTGCCTTGGTGGCTCAGTCAGTTAAGTATCTGCCTTCTGGGATCAAGCCCCACTTTAGGCTCCCTTCTCAGCAGGAAGTCTGCTTCTCCCTTTCCCTCTCCCCAATCCTGCTTGCGCTCTCTCACTCTTTCTCTCAAATAAATAAATAAATAAATAAAATCTTTTAAAAGGGGGGGGGCACCTAAAGATTTCTATAAAACCTTTAAAAAAGAGAGAAAGGCCGTGGACTTATTAGACAAAGACTTTTGATCAACCATTTCAAATATATTCAGGGGTGCCTGGCTCACTCTCTCAGGGGACCATGAAATTCTTGATCTCAGGGTCATGAGTTCAAGTCCCACCTTGGGTGTAGAAATACTTAAAAAATAAAAAAATAGAAAATATATAATATATAAATACTAATTAATATCAATATGTAATATATATGTATTCAAAGAATGAAAAGAAACCATGTATGAAGAACTAAACAAAGGAGAATGACTGACCAGAGAATATCAATAAAAATACAGAAATTATTTTTATTTTTATTTTTTTTAAGATGCTATTTACTTATTTCACAGAGAGAGATCACAAGTAGGCAGAGAGGCAGGCAGAGAGAGAGGGGGAAGCAGGCTCCCTGAGCAGGGAGCCTGATGTAGGGCTACATCCCAGGACCCTGAGATCATGAACTGAGCCGAAGGCAGAGGTTTAACCCACTGAGCCACCCAGGTGCCCCCAGAAATTATTTTTATTTTTATTTATTTTTATTTTTTTTTAAAGATTTTTTTTATTTTTATTTATTTGACAGAACACAAGTAGGCAGAGAGGCAGGCAGAGAGAGAGGAGGAAGCAGGCTCCCTGCTGAGCAGAGAGCCCGATGCGGGACTCGATCCCAGGACCCTGAGATCATGACCTGAGCCGAAGGCAGCGGCTTAACCCACTGAGCCACCCAGGCACCCCCAGAAATTATTTTTAAAAGAACCAAATTCTAGTGTTGAAAAGTACAACAACTAAAATGAAAAATTCACTAGAAGGGCTCAACAGTAGATTTGAGCAGACAAAAGAGAGAAATACTCAGTTTAAAGGCAGATCAATTGATATTATCTAGTCTGAAGACCAAGAAAAAAGAATGAAGAAAATTGAACAGAGCCTCAGAGACTTGCAATACTACATCAAGTATACATGGAAAGAGAGTAGAGGATTAAAACAAAACAAAACAAAACACAGAAAGAGGGGTACCTGGTGGCTCAGTTGTTAAGCATCTGCCTTTGGCTCAGATCATGATCCTAGTGTCCTGGGACTGAGCCCCACATGGGGCTCCCTGCTCAGTGGGAAGCTGGCTTCTCCCTCTCCCACTCCCCCTGCTTGTGTTCCCTCTCTGTCTCTCTCCCTGTCAAATAAATAAATAAAATCTTTTTTAAAAACACAGAAAGAATATTTGATAAAATAATAGCCAAGAGCTTCCCAAATTTGATGAAAAAATCAGTCTATACATCCAAGTTCAACAAAATCCATGTAGGAAAAATTTAGGCAGATTCATACCTGTACACATCATAACCGCACTGTCAAAAGACAAAAACAAAGAGTGACTCTTGAAAGCAGCAGGAAAAAAGTGATTCACCACATATAGGGGATCATCAGTATGATTTCACATCAGAAACTATGGAGGCCAGAAATAATAGGGTGACATATTCAAAGTACTGGAAGAAAAAGCCTATCAACCAAAAATTCTATATTCAGCAAAACTATCCTTCAAAAATAAAGGAGGGGCACCTGGCTGGTTCAGTTGGCAGAGCATGGATCTCTTGATCTCACAGTCAAGAGTTTGAGCCCCACATTGGATGTAGAGATTACTTAATAAATAAACTTTAAAAAAATTTTTTTAAGATTTTATTTATTTATTTGACAGAGAGAGATCACAAGTAGGCAGAGAGTTAGGCAGAGAGAGAAGGGGAAGCAGGCTCCCCGCTGAGCAGAGAGCCCGATGCGGGGCTCGATCCTAGGACACTGAGATCATGACCCGAGCTGAAGGCAGCAGCTTAATCCACTGAGCCACCCAGGCGCCCCCAAAATTTTTTTTTAAATAAAGGAGAAATTAAGACAGCCCAAGATAAAACAAAATGGCAAGAGTTCATCACTAGCAAACCTGCCCTATAAAAAATACTAAAGGGAGTTGTTCAAGAGGAAATGAAAGCACAATAGACAGTAAATGTAATCTACATGAAGAAATAATGAACATCAGTAAAGGTAACTGCATAGATAAATATAAAAGTCAATAGAAGTGGAACTTTTATATGTAACTGTCTTTTCTCCTATGGTATTTATAAGACAATTGTATAAAACAATAATTATTCATCTATGTTGATGAGCATACAATGTAAAAAGATGTAATTTGTATGACAACAGTACAAAGGAGGAAGGAAATAAAGCTATATAGGAGCAAAGCTTCTGTATGTTATTGAAATTAAGTTAGCATTAATGCAAATAAGATAGTCATAAATTAACATGCTAATTGTAGTTCCCAGGACAACCATTAAGAGAAAAATTTCAAAAATGCAAAAAAGCAAGGGCACCTAGGTGGCTTAGTCAGTTGAGTGTCCTACTCTTGGTTTGGGCTCAGGTCATGATCTCAGGGTCATGAGATTCAGCCAGGCATCAGGCTCTGTGCTGGGTGTGGTGCCTGCTTGAGATTCTCTCTCTTCCTCTTCCCCTGCCCTTCCCTCCACTTTCTCTCTCTAAAAGAAAAAAAGAAAAAAGAGTAGTTAGAACTGCTTGAGAGATACCTGGGTGACTGAGTTGGTTAAGTGTTTGCCTTCGGCTCAGATCATAATCTTGGAGTCCTGGGATTGAGCCCTAGGTCAGGCTTCCTGCTAAGTGGGGAGCCTGTGTCTCCCTCTTCCTGTGCCCTTCCCTACTGCTCATGCTCTCACTCTCTCTCAAATAAATAAATAAAATCTTTATTTAAAATTTTAAAAAGTGCTTGCCTTCTTGTCACATAACTTACTATACAAAATGAGTATCTTTTCTAAGCCTTGGCAAATTGTTAGTCTCCATTCTTAATTTGTATCATCTTGCAACATTTTATCCTTTGCCCTTTCTAGGTCATGAAATATCTGAGAGTTCCTTTAAAGTGAAGGTTTTTTGCCAGTATCACTTGCTGTAGAACATTCTTCTTCATTCTTTTTGTCACTTTCTTTATTTATCAGTAAGTTCACCTTCACTGAGTTCCTTTAGGTACTTATCCTGATTCTGTAGAATGGCACCAGTGTCAATATTCCCTTGATCAGCTGTCTTTTCTAAACTCCACTTATATTCAATTTGAATTTCATTTCCTGCATTATTGTTTTTTATTTCTTTCTTCTCTGTCACTTTTTTGGCCAGTTATCCATTGATTATCTATTTTGAAGATGGCTATCACTGGAAGACAAGGAAGCAACACAACTACACACTCTGTTGTCTGTGTATAAACTGAATAGCAGATACACAGTGACCAATCACTATCAGACTTTGAAAGAAGTGACAGGATTGGCACTAACTAATCATATTTATGCACATATTTATGAAGTGGTTTGTGTACTGATGAGCCAGCAGGGAAGTTTGTACTTCATGTAACTACTCACAGTTCATATACCATGGTAACTGAAGTTTGAACCATGTTGTTGAAATGAAATACCTTTCTTTCTTTCTTTCTATTTTTCTTTCTTTCTTTCTTCCTTTCCTTTTTGTGTGAAGACTTTACTTACCCATTTGAGAGAGAACAAGAGAGTGAGAGAGCAAGCATGAGCAAGGGGAAGGGCAGAGAGAGAGGGACATGCAGAATCCTCTCTGAGCAGGGAGACCAATGCAGGGCTCATTCTCAGGACCCGGAGGTCATGACCCATGCCAAAGTCAGACGATTAACCAACTGAACCACCGAGGTGCCCTGAAAATTACTTTCAATAATTGATAGAATATCAGAAGATCAACAAGCGTAGAGAAGATTTGAAAAGCACTATAAGCCAACTAGACACAACAGATATCTCTAGAACAGTCCACCCAATAATAGCAGAATACATATTCTTCTAAAGTACAAATGAAACCTTCTCCACAGTAGACCATATGTTAGGCCATAAAATAAGTCTTAATAATTTTTTTATTTAAAGTTTTATTTATTTATTTGACATAGAGATAGAGAGCACAAATAAGCAGAGTAGCAGGCAGAGAGAGAGAAGCAGGCTCTCTACCGAGCAGGGAGCCCAGTGTGGGGCTTGATCCCAGGACCCTGGAATCATGACCTAAGCCAAAGGCAACTGCTCAACCAACTGAGCCACCCAGGCACCCCAAGTCTTAATAATTTTTTAAAGTATTGGGGCACCTGGGTGGTTCAATTGGTTAAGTGTCTGACTCTTGATTTCAGCTCAGATCATGATCTCAGGGCTGTAGAATCAAGCCCCGAGTTGGTCTCCACACTCAGTGGAAAGTCTGCTAGAGATTCTTTCTCTCCCTCCCTCTCCTTCTGTCCTTCCCCCTGCTTATGCACACTCTCTATCCCTCTCTTTCTCTTTCTTTCAAATAAATAAATAAATAAATAATGTCTTGAAATCATAATAATTTGCAAAGTATTGTAATAATGCAAAGTATCACAATAAAATAGTTCTCTGGGGGGTTCCTGGCTGGTGCCTGGCTGGCTCAGTCAGTAGAGCATGCAACTCATGATATCAGGGTTGTGAATTCAAGCCCTGTGTTTTGTGGTTGTGTGTAGAGACTACTTTATTTTGATTTTAATTGAAAGAAAAAGTTTTAATTAAATAAACTCTACCCCTGATGTGGGGCTTGAACTCATGCCTCTGAGATCAAGAGTTACATGCTCTGCTAAGGAGCCAGGTGCCCCTGGAGCCTACTTTAAAAAAAAAAAAAAAAAAAATTGTCTGATCACAATAAAATGAAATTAGAAATGAATAATAGAAGGAAATTTGGGAAACTCACAAATTTATAGAAATTAAATAACAACTCCTATATGACCAATAGGTCAAGAAAAAATTGCAAAGGAAATTAGAAAAGACTTTGAGGGGCACCTGACTGGGTTTGTTGGCCTGTGACTCTTGATAATCACGGTTGTAAGTTCAAGGCCCAGGTTCAGTGTAGAAATTACTTAAAAATAAAATCTTTGGGGCACCTGGGTGGCTCAGTGGGTTAAAGCCTCTGCCTATGGCTCAGGTCATGATCCCAGGGTCTTGGGATCAGCCCCACATTGGGCTCTCTGCTCAGCAGGGAGCCTGTTCCCCCCCCTCTCTCTGCCTGCCTCTCTGCCTACTTGTGATCTCTGTCTGTCAAATAAATAAAAATAAAATATTTTTTAAAAATTAAAAAAAAATCTTTAAAGGGGTGCCAGGGTGGCTCAGTCAGTTAGATGTCTGACTTCAGCTTGGGTCATGGTCCCAGGGTCTTGGGATTGGGCCCCACATTGGGCTCTCTGCTTGGTGAGGAGCCTGTTTCTCCCTCTCCTGCTCCCCCTGCTTGTGCGCTCTCTCTTTCTTTCTCTGTCTCTGTCAAACAAATAAATAAAATCTTTAAAAATAAATAAATAAAATAAAATATTTTAAAAAAGCAAAAGGGGTGCCTGGGTGGCTCAGTGGGTTCACTGCCTTCAGCTCAGGTCATGATCTCAGAGTCCTGGATCAAGCCCCACATCGGGCTCTCTGCTCAGCAAGGAGCCTGCTTCCCCCTCTCTCTCTGCTTGCCTCTCTGCCTACTTGTGATCTCTCTCTCTGTCAAATAAATAAATAAAATCTTTTAAAAAACAAACACATAAATAAAATTAATTAATTAATTAAAATAAATAAATAAGAAAGAAAATACTTTGAAATGAATGAAAATAGAAACATAACCTATCAAAACTTATGGAATGTATTGAAAGGAATGTTTAGTGGAAAATTTATAGCTACAAATGAGTGTTTTAAATAGAAAAAAAATCTCAAATCAATAACCTAAGCTAAAGTGACAGAGGAGCAACTAAGTAGATGGAAGGAAATAATAGAGATTAGAGAATGAAATAGAGGATGTAGAATAATAGAGAAGATCAGTGAAAACAAAAGTTGTTTTTTTAAAAGATTAGCAGAATTAACAAAACTGACAAAAAATATAAAGAGGATTCTGGGGCACCTGGGTGGCTCAGTTGGTAAGCCTCTGACTCTTGATTTCTACTCAGGTCATGATCTCAGGGTTGTGAAATCCAGCCCCATGTTGGGCTCCACACTCAGTGGGAAGTCTACTCCAGATTCTGCCCTGTCCCTCTCGAACCCACACTCTTTCTCTAAAAAAAAAAAAAAAAAGAGAGAGAGAGAGGATTCAAGTTACTATAAACAGGAATAGGAGAGGGGATATTACTTTCAGCCTCACAGAAATAAAAAGGGTTATAAAGGAATATTATGAAGCACATACCAATAACCTATATGAAATGGAAAAATGGAAAAATTCCTAAAAAGATACAAATTACAGAAGCTGAGTCAAGAAGAAATACAGGGGTGCTGTGTGGCACAGTTGGTTAAGTGTCTTTGGGTTTCTGCTCAGGTCATGATCTTAGGGTCATGAGATAAAGCACCGGGTCAGACTCCATGCTCAGAACAGAGTCAGCTGGGGTTCTCTCTTCCCTCCCTCTGCTCGTCCCCACTATTTCTCTCAGATAAATAAAAGGAGGAGGAGGAAGGGGAGGGGAGGGGGGGAAGAGCAGGGGGGGAAGGAGGAGGTGGAGGGGGGGAGGAGGAGGAGGAGGAGGAGGGATACAAATAGACATATATACTGAATGGCCCTATAACAAGTAAAGATATTGCTCCAGTAATAAAAACAAAAACAAAAACAAAGTAGCAAAAACTTCCCACAAAGAAAATCAGAGGATCATATGGGTTCATTGGTGAATTCTACCAAACATTTAAAGAATTACCACCAATTTTCATAAGCTCTTCTAAAAAATAGAAGAGGGAGCAACATTACTCAATTCATTTAATGAAGCCCAATATTATCCTGATGCCAAAACCAGATAAAGACGCCACAAGAAAACAAAACTACAGACTGGTATCTCACAAATATAGATAAAAAGGTCTTCTGCAAAATACTTGTAAAGAAAATACAGCAACATCTGGGGCGCCTGGGTGGCTCAGTGGGTTAAGCCGCTGCCTTCCGCTCGGGTCATGATCTCAGAGTCCTGGGATCGAGTCCCACATCGGGCTCTCTGCTCAGCGGGGAGCCTGCTTCCTCCTCTCTCTCTGCCTGCCTCTCCATCTACTTGTGATCTCTCTCTCTCTCTCTGTCAAATAAATAAATAAATAAATAACTATTTAAAAAAAAAAAAAGAAAATACAGCAACATCCAAAAAGGATTACACACCATAATCAAGTGGGAAATGCAAGGTTGGTTTAAAATATATGAAAATCAACCAATGTAATATACTATGCTAATAGAATAAAGGAGAAAAATTACAATAGCATCTCAATGAGTGTATTTCATAAATGTATCTAACACCCTTTCATGATAAAAACACTCAACAATTTAGGAATAGAAACAAATATCTTTTATGTGATAAAGGGCATCTACAACAAACCTACAATTTTTTTTTTTAAGATTTTATTTATTTACTTGACACACAGAGATCACAAGTAGGCAGAGAGGCAGAGAGAGAGGAAGAAGCAGGCTCCCTGCTGAGCAGAGAGTCTGATGTGGGGCTCGATCCCAGCACCCTGGGATCATGACCTGAGCCGAAAGCAGAGGCTTTAACGCACTGAGCCACCCAGGTGCCCCCAAACCTACAATTAAAAAAAAACAATCTACAATTAATAGCACACTTTTTTTTTTTAAGATTTATTTATTTATTTATTTATTTATTTATTTGACAGACGGAGATCACAAGTAGGCAGAGAGGCAAGCAGAGAGAGAGAGGAGCAAGCAGGCTCCCTGCTGAGCCCGATGTGGGGCTTTATCCTAGGACTCTGGGATCATGACCTGAGCTGAAGGCAGAGGCTTTAACCCACTGAGCCACCCAGGCGCCCCACACACTATTTTTTTAAGAAATTTTATTTATTCACTTGAGGGAGAGAGAGAGAGAGCAGGAATAGGTTATGAGGGAGGGGCAGAGGGAAATGGAGAAAAGGGCTTCCTGCTGAGCAGGGAGCCTGACTCAGGGCTTGACCTAAGGATCCTGAGATCATGACCTGAGCCCAAGGCAGATGCCCAACATATTGAGCCACCCAGGTGCCCCCAGTTAACAACACAATTAATAGTGAAAGACTAAAATCTCTCCCCCTGAGATCACGAACCAGAGAAGGATGCTCACACTCACTACTTCCATTCAAATCTTATTGGAGGTTCTAGCTAGAGCAATTAAGTAACAAGAAAATAAAAAGGATCTAGATTGAAAATGAAAAGGTAAAAAAACTCTCTAGTTGTAAGTGATATGACCTCATTGAAAGAAAATCCTCAGGAGTTCATAGGAAAACTATTAAAGTTCATAAGTAGTGCAGCAATATTTCAAGATACAAGATCAATATGTAAAAATTAACTGTAGGGTGCCTGGCTGGCTCAGTTGGTAGAGCATGTAACTCTTGATCTCAGGGTTGTGAATCTGAGCCCCATGATGGGTATAGAGATTACTTTAAAAAATTAACTGTATTTCCATATAGTAACAATAAATAATCCAAAAATGAAATTAAGGAAACAATTTCATTTACAATAGTATCAAAAGGAAAAATACTTGTAAGTTTAACAAAAGAAGTGAAAAATTTGTACTTCGAAAACTATAAAACATAGTTCAAAGAAATTTAGAAGACCAAAATAAATGGAAAGATATCCTATGTTCATGGATTGGAAGATTTAACATTATTAAGATGGCAATACTCCCCAAACTGATATATAGATTCAATACAATCTGCATCAAAATCTTAGCTGGCTCTTTTGCGGAAACTGACAAACTGATCCTAAAATTTATATGGAAATGCAAAGGACCCAGAATATCCAAACCAACTGAAAAAGAAGAACCAAGTTAGAGGTCTCACAATTTCCACTTTCAAAACTTACTACAAAACTGCAGTTATCAAACCTTTTTGATACTGGCATAAGAATAGACATATGGAATAATAGAATAGAATTGAGACCCCAGGAAAAAGTCTGAATATTTAAGGCCAACTGATTTTTGATAAGAATGCCAAAGTAATTCAATGGGGACAGAATAATCTTTTCAACAAATTGTGTTGGGACAACTGAGTATCTATTTGCAAAGAATGAAATTGGACCTTATACTACATATAAAAAGCTATCTTAAAATGGATCAAAGATCTAAACACAGATCTAAAACTATAAGAATTTTAGAAGTAAATATAAGTGTAAATCTTTGTGATCTTGGATTAGGCAATATATCAACAGTATAAATAAGCATAAATACATACATACATACATACATAAATTGGACCTTACTAAAATTAAAAACTTTTGTGCTTCAAGACACCTGGCTGGCTCAGTCAGTAGAACATAGGACTCTTGGGATGCCTGGGTAGCTCAGTGGGTTAGAGCCTCTGCCTTCAGCTCAGGTCATGATCCCAGGATCCTGGGATCGAGACCCACATTGGGCTCTCTGCTCATCGGGGAGCCTGCTTGCTCCTCTCTCTCTCTGCCTGCCTCTCTGCCTACTTGTGATCTGTTTGTCAAATAAATAAAATCGTTAAAAAAAAAAAAAAGAACATAGGACTCTTGATCTTGGGGTCATGAATTCAAGTCCTGCGTTGGGTAGAAAGATTCTTAAAAAAATAAAGACACTAAAATTGTTTTTAAAAAAACTTTTGTGCATCAAAAAATACCATCAAAAAGTAAAAAGACAACTCACAGAATGGGAGAAAATAATTGCAAATCATGTATGTGATAAGTCTAGTATCTAGAATATATAAAGTACTTTTACAACTTAATAATAGAAAGACACATGTTCGACTCTTGATTTCAGCTCTTGATCTTGGGGTTGTGAATTTGAGCCCTCCTTTGGACTCCTTGCTAGTATGGAGCCTACTTAAGATTCTCTCTCTCCTTCAGTCTTGTCCACCCCCAGCCTCTCACCGCTAATGTGGCATGTGCACTTTCTCTCCAAAATAGAATAGAATAGAATAGAATAGAATAGAATAAATAATAATAGAAAGACAAATAACCCCATTACAAAAGAGGCAAAGGATCCAAACAGATGTTTCTCCAAAGATATATAAATGGCCAATAGGCATATGGACATTCAACATTATTAGTCATCAGGGAAATGTAAATAAAAACTATAGTGAGATACACTTTCAATCCACTAGGATGGCAAGAATGAGAAAGATGGACAATGAAAGTGTTAATGTGAGGATGTGGAGAAATTAGAACCGTCATACATTGTTGGTGTGAATGTAAACTGTGTAGCTGCTTACGGAAAGTTTGGCAGCATTTCAAAAAGTTAAATAAAAACTTACCATATGACTCAGCGATTCCATTCCTTGGTGTATATCATGAGAATTGAAAACAATGTCCACATAAAAACTTGTATATGATGTTCAGAGAAAAATTATTTATAATAGCCAAAGAGTGGGTACAGTCCAAATGTCCATCAACTGATGAATGGATAAACAAAAATTGGTATATCCATTCAATGGAATATTACCCTGCCATATAAGGAATAAAGTACTGATGCATGCTAATATGAATGAATCTTAAAAACATTGTCAAATGAAAGAAGCTAGCCATTTTTTCAAATACTACAAAGGTCAGATATTATATTATTCCATATATATTAAATATCTGTAACAGACCAATCCACAGAGACAGAAAGTAGAATAATGGTTGCCAGGAGTTGGTGAGAGACAAACGGGGAGTGACTACTAGTGAGTATGTGCTTTCTTTTTGAGGTGATGAAAATGTTCCAGAATTAGGTATTGGTGATAGTTGCATAACTGTGAATATACTAAAAATCACTGCCTTATATACTTTAAAAAGGTGAATTTTGTGGTATATGAATAATGTCTCAATAAAAAAAATACAACTGGAATTTCACTAAGAGAAGGCTAGGGAAGGAACACATGTGGGAGAGAAGGCAGAATTTATTTTGGACATGATAAGTTCGAAATACCCATTAAATACCCAAGTGGATTTCTTTTTTTCTTTCTTTCTTTTTTTTTTTTTTTTCCAAAAGTGGATTTTCAAAGTAGGTAATTGGAGTCTTCAGTTCAAGGGAGAGATATGGGTTGGAGATATAAGTTTGCGGGAAATGGATTAAAACATGTAAAACATTTAAAATGGTTCCTGGAACACAGTAAGATCTATAAACGTTAGCTATTATATTTATTCTCTTATATGCACAGAGTAGTAGCTGATAGTCCTAGCACAATTTGTAGAATCCTTTACTCTCTCTCTCTCTTTTTTTTCTTTCAGATTTTATTTACTTATTTGTCAGAGAGAGAGAGAGAGAGAGCGAGCGCGCACAAGCTGGGGAAGCAGCAGGCAGAGAGAGAAGCAAGCTCCCCGCTGAGCAAGGAGCCTGATGTGGGACTCAATCCCAAGAACCTGGGATCATGATCTGAGCCAAAGGCAGAAGCGTAATCTACTGAGCCACCCGGCCATCCCAGTCCCTGACGTTTTTTTTTTTTTTTTTTTTTTTTTTTTAAAGATTTTATTTATTTATTTGACAGAGAGAAATCACAAGTAGGTAGAGAGGCAGGCAGAGAGAGAGAGGAGGAAGCAGGCTCCCTGCCGAGCAGAGAGCCCGATGCGGGACTCGATCCCAGGACCCTGAGATCATGACCTGAGCCGAAGGCAGCGGCTTAACCACTGAGCCACCCAGGTGCCCCGTCCCTGATGTTTTTTAAGAGATTTTTGGTTTTAGGTAATCTCTATAACCCAGTGTGGGGCTCCAAGTCATAACCCTGAGATCAAGAGTTGCACACTACACTGATTGAGCCAGCCAGCTGCCCCAATTTTTTTTTCTTTTAAGTTTATTTATTTCAAATAATTTCTACACCCAACATGGAGCTGGAACTCACAACCCTGAGATCAAGAGTTGTGTTGTCTTCTGACTGAGGCAGCCAGGAGCCGCGACTCCCTGATTTTTAACACCACTCCCATTATATACAAATATCCCATTTATTTTGAGGGTCTGTTTCTATCATTGCATTCTTTTTTTTTTTTTTAAGATTTTATTTATTTATTTGACAGACAAAGATCACATGTAGGCAGAGAGGCAGGTAGAGAGTGAGAAGGGGAAGCAGGCTCCCTGCTGAGCAGAGAGCCTGATATGGGGCTCAATCCCAGGACCCTGAGATCATGACCTGAGCCAAAGGCAGAGGTTTAACCTACTGAGCCACCCAGGTGCCCCTCATTGCATTCTTTTAACTAGGAATTGTTTTGGGGGAGAGTAGATTGGAAGCCAAGACTTCTTTCAACCTTCCTCAATTAACTTCACAAGAACTTAAGTGATTCTATGCTTCTGAACCTTTTTATCTAAGAAGAAATCATCTGGATTATTTCTGCCTTTTAGAGGGTGCTGTGAGAATGGATGACATCCTAGGCAGAAAGCTCAGAAAGCCAAGTAATATAAAGCTGCAGAAGGAATTTACCTGAGAGAAAAGAGATTCCATAGGTAATACTTTGAGTCCATTAATTCTACTTATAACTATGGTAATTTTTTTAAGGTTTTTTTTTGTTGTTGTTTTAGTCGTGGCAAAACCCCACATAACATAAAATGTGCCATCTTGGTTACCACATAAGAACAAATTTTAGTAGTTTTGCATTTTTTGTTTCATCCGAAATCTTCCCAAGGCCGTTTCCTCCTCATAGTTCAACTGCTGGTTCAAACACATTCCTTCTTCAGAGAGGCCTCACGAGGAGTAAAGTGGCTTCCCCACATCCCAACTTTCTGTCTCATATTCCATGATCTGACTCATTACCCTGAAGGACTCTTCACTACTGACATAAGTGTGTTTTTTGGCTTATTAACTGCCTCCCTCTCCCCACTGTAATGATAGTTCTACCTGAGCAGGGACCTGGTCTGTCTGCTCTTCTCCCCATGCCTGAACAGTACCTTGCACCTAGTATGCCCTGTTGCGTATTTATTTATTTATTTATTAGCAGAGAGGCAGGCAGAGAAAGGGGGAAGCAGGCTCCCTGCTGAGCAGAGAGCCCCACGGATGACCCCAGGACCCTGAAAACATTATCCGATTGGAAGGCAGAGGCTTAAAACACACTGAGCCACCCAGGCGCCCCCCCCCCCCCCACCGCCCTCCTTTAAAGTATTTATTGAAATACTTGCTGAGTATTTAGTGTTCTGTGATTCCCAGTTTTATATATTTTATCTCATTCGATCATGACAACTCTCTGAGTAAAATTTACTAGCCCCATGGTAAAGAGACTCAGAGAAGCATCTCACAAAGTCACAGGCCAATTAAAGAACAGGTTTGGGATTGCTACGTAGATGGCTTGCTTTTTCCAATACGTTCACTCCAGTTCCAGGGCTAAAGGTATTTCAAACTACTTTCCAATTAAGGAAGTGATGTCTCTGGAGGATAGTAGAAACAACCGCACATTTATTTACGTATCCAGTTCCTGCAGTTGGAACCCTTACTATCCCCACCCCACATGCAGTTACACACACACACACACACACACACACACACACACCAGATTTACGGCCACAGTAAAATTATTCTAAATGTAAAGAAGAAAATGCAATTACTCGACTGTTTGGAAACCTGAATCCCCTTGCCTATCGGAATGGGGGGCGGGGTTCTTTTTTTTTTTTAAACGGCTTCATTGAGGTATTCTCTTGTTTTAAAAGTGCGCTCCTTTAGGGGGCCGGGGAGGGTAAGAAAGTGTGCTCCTTTGAAATAATCTCATTCCCTAGAATATTTACTTCCCCATTTGCGCTTCCTTACTCTTAGGCGCTTTTGGTTTATTTGTTCATATATTTAAGTAATCTCTAGACCCAACGTGGGGCTTGAACTAATGGTCCCAAGATCAAGAATCACAGGCTGTTCCGACTGAGCTAGTCAGGTGCTTTTTCTTCATTTTTTGGATCTCCACTACTACAGGAACCTGAACGGATTCCCTTTCTTCTTTTTTAACTCCTATACTGCACAGCCAAACACGTGTAACCCGTCTGTAACCAATTCACTCAGCCTGTCTCCAGGCCAGCCCGGCCCACCAGAAGTCCGGCCCCTTCTGTTTTCCGGAGCACCGCCTGTCGGCCCCTTTCCAACTTAGGGCCTACGGATCTCGCCCTTCCTCCCCACCCACCCCCCAACATCTCGCGAGAGGTGAGCGCCCCTGGCCGGACGAGAAGAAAGTATCTGCTCCGCTGAGGGGGGAAAGAAGGAGCTGGAGACAGATTGTGGGAACGAACGCGGGCGGGCGGGAGGCGACGGAGCTACCAGAGGGTGAGTTCTTTTAACATTAAGTAGTCCATGATCTGGCGGAGTCTCTCTTTCAACTCTGGCCACTCTCAGTGTCCCAGGCCGGGGTCTCCCCTCCCAGTCTGTGTTGGACGGGGGCGCTGAGGCGGTGGCCGGGCCCTGTCTGAGGAAGTGGGTGGGGCATGGACTAACGCCGACCAATAAAAGAGAAGGAAGCTACGATTGGCGGCGATGAACACTAATGAGAGATCGTCTTTACCTTGCGGAGTGCCGCCCCTCTTCTCTCCCTCCTACCGCCTCCTTCCTCTGGGGGGGAAGGCGGGGCCAGAGGCCTGAAGTGTGGGGAGAACTTGGGGTAAGTAGCCCCGGGGGGCACAGGGCGTGGCAAGGAGAGGGGAGTTGAATCCTGAGGGAATGGAAGCCTAGTAGAGCCTAATGGGAGGGTAATGGGATGGGATGGAATAGGAGGAAGGGATGGGGTGCTAAATTGGTTGAAGACTCAGGCTTATCAAAGTGGGGTTAGGGGCTTGGCATTGAAGAGCCAAGGGTAATAGGCAGGAGGTAGGGAACAGTAGGTGAAAATATGGCATTGGGTTTGGATGGAAAGATAGGTAGAGGTAAATCACTGGGAATGGGAGTCATGGCATTTTGATTGAATTTTGAAAATTATGAAAAAAGAATAAGGGCATGATTTCAGAGAGAAAGTATGAATTTTGAGAAAATTCAGTGAATGAGTTTAGGAATACTTTATAGAGGCGGGTTTACCAGCCAAGGCATCACTTTGGGAAGAGTGTAAGGGAATTTTAGAGGAGTAAAGGAGGTGTTTCGAAAGGAGACAGCGGATATATACAGGTCTTAAGCCTAGGTATCAGAAACAGCCTAGGATATTGATTTGGGGCATTTGTTGTATATGGCACCTAGTCTGGTGACCAGCTTGCAAGATTAGGTAGGGGTGGAGAAGAAGAAATACAGAACACTTTCATCACTTGTGCTCTGATTTCCTTTCTCTCTTCTCTTCCTCTTCCTACACTCCTCTCTTCCAAAACTCAGGGATGGGGGCTTGGGACTTCTGCGGTACAAGTTGGAACCCCATTGGGAGTCATGTTGCTCTGAATTGCTTGTTATGTTCTCTGACTGGGGTGTTTACTACCCAGGGCACCTCCTACCCAGATTGCTGCGTTGCTACTTTGCTAACTTTAAAAGTTTGCTTTCTACTTAATAGTGTTTTAGTGTCTCCGAAGGTTGTGTCATAGTAAGTGTAGGTTTGTGGGGATGTGCAGAGTGTTCTGGGCAAGCTCACTTGATTCTTATATTTAAAAACCTTGCAGTAGTGTAAGAATTCTTGTAATGACATTGGTCTTTACAGTTATTATAAGCACAGAAAAATATACCAAAGTTTGTTTTGTTAAATGTGTGTCTTATCCATTCTTATTCTTGGAGCTGTTAAATGGTTAGTTGTGGTTACTTTTAGTTAGCTTATCTATTTTTAAACGGTGTAAATAAGATGGACATATATTTCAGGAAAGTGAAAAATTTTCAGTTTCTTCCTTTGTGTCTAAACTCAGAAGTTAAAGATATGTCATAATATCTTAGGGCAAGGATTGGGGAAATCAAACACAATTTGTACTTAAACATGGAGGATGTAAGGTAAGTGGAGGCTATTGCGAAATGTAACATGTCTGTAAGAAAAGAAGCTAAAGAAAAGTTTGGCAGCTATACTAAGTAGTCTTACCAGTTTGTTCTTAATTCTGTACAGCAAAGGGACAAGCCTTTGCCCTTTGTTTGATAGGTGTGTATTATTTAATAATGAATTAAACTAATATAGCCAATTAATTAAGAGCTGCTTTGCTGCTGCATAGATTTGTCTTTTATATCCTTCTCTTCTCCTTGTACTTTTGAGAAGCAAGATAATGTCTGAAATGCCGGTAAAGCTGTTTCATGAAGAGAAACCAGAGTATGTTGCTTTGTATTAACCTTTGGTTTTCAGCAGCCATCTGAAGCTTTTTCTCCTAGCCAGAAAGTTGCCCCTACGACACATTGAGACCAATTAATTACTAACCCTTTAGCATTAATTACTGAATTGAGTTCTAATATTTCACATTCAGAGCAGTGCTTTTGGACATTCAGACCTTTTCACAGTTTGCCTGGCAGCAGAACAAAAAATACCCAATGAAAGAGCAAAGTCCCTTGTTTTACTCTTCCATTCTTGAGTTTGTGGTGGCTTTAACTGGGGCACTATCAAATGCAAGATTTTTTTTTTTTTTTTTTTTTTAAATTTCATCAGTGTTAACACCTAGCAGAAAGCTAGGGAGTGTCAACACTGCTCATTTTTAAACTTGTGGATCAAAGGTTACATCCTGTGATAGTTCCAGGGTTGTAATTTTTAAGCATTTTTATTTACTGTGGCTTTTAAATATTAATGGACACTGCTACTGTACCTCCTTTTTCTTTCCTCTCTCCACCTCCAGCTCCAAATGAAAATTGTTTTTTTTCATCCAACTCTTAAGCTGCTACTTTGCCTCAAGTAAAGTCCCTGGCTCTGCCTGAACACAGCTGCGCTGAAATTCTCACAAGTTATTGTTTTGTACATGTCAAGACGGAGTTTTTCCTAGGCTGCAGTAGGAGGTAGTGTGTTAACAGCAGCCTCATCCACGTCTGAGAAGGAGGAGCCTTCTCCTTGCAAGGAAGTTTTAGGTGGAGCAAATAGCCTTGCCATGTAAATGTATAACAAAGACAGCTCTCTTCTGGAGGCTAGTTGGCAGGCTGGCATATAATTGTCCCTTATCCCTTGATAAAGGTACTAAAGTTAAGGTGCAGATGTTGTTTCTTCCAGAAAAACAAATGCAGCATTCATTTAAAAAGAAAAAGCATTAATTTTTTTTTGCTGTTGGTTTCTCTAAAAATGGCACTATGATTTGAGAGTTCATGAAAGAATTTTCCATCGGGTGCCTGGCTGGCTTAGTCGGTAGAGCATGTATGTTACTCTTGATCTTGAGTCGTGAGTTTGAGTTCCACATTGGGTGTAGAGAATACTAAAAAACAAAAAATGAAAACAAAAACAAAAAACTTAAAAAAAAAAAAGAAGGTCTTCCATCTATTTAGAAACATGTCAAAGAAAACAATTTTTAAGCATCAGTATTTGAATGTTGCCTTCCTGAAGGAGGCTTCTTTTGGGACAAAGTATATTCATGAAACATGAAAATACGTCATATTTGGAATTCCTGGCAGGTGGGTCTTTTCATTTCTAATCCAATAAGAAAGAGGTCCCCACTTCACAAATACCCTGTTCCATTATTGGAGGTCTACTTTTAGAACATTCTTTACATTGTGCTGAAACTCTTTAGTTCTGCCATTTGCAGCTATAATAAATAAACCTAATTCCTTGTCAGCATAGTAGCCCTTTAAGTATTTGATAACAGTTATGTAGTAGGATAAATATCCCAAGTTATTTTAGCCATTCCTTAAGTGATAAAGTTCAGGCCTCATCAGCTGGGTTGCCTGTATTTAGGGTTTCTTATCTAGATCTGAAATATAACACCTCAGGTATAATCTCATCAATACAAAGTACAGGGAAGAGTATGGCCTCTTTTCTGCTGTGCTCTGTACTTCTATTCTTAAAGTCCAAGATCGCATTAATTTGTGTAATTGATTTTTTTTTTTTTATTTTTTTATTTTTTTTTGTAATTGATTTTTTAAATGTAATTGATGACCTTACATTTATCCTTGTAATTGTCATCTTGTTAATTTGGGTTTATTGTTTTAGCTTAATAATCTTATTTGGCCTCAGCTATTCCTCATATCCTCATGTTTGTATCTTTGATAGATAAATTTGATAAATGAGACATAAACATCTGTGTTTTTGTTTTAGGTCACTGGTAGAAATATATAAGGGTGGAGCAGTGCATATAACATCAGCATGCTATCATTAGGTTGATATTAATCCATCAGTCAACCTTTTGCATAAAATTCAATTATGAATTCACCTTCAGTTTTATCATCTAACTTATATTTCCTGTCTAATATTAAGAAGCATCCTGTTGAAATCTAAATACATTGTCTCTGATCTATCCCTAAGCTCCTAGGCTAGTGACCTGGTGAAAAATGAAGTTAGACATTAGTTGCTACCTAGCTAGGTCATGCTAGTGTTTATAAATCATTGCGTTACTTGTCAGTTGTTTATAAGACATCTATTTAATAATTCCCCTATGTTTTAAAGTAAAATTACCTCCCCCTTTCCAACATTGCTGGTCCTGCTTCCTTTATTTTTATTTTTTAAAATAATTCTAGAATGATTAACAGTGTTTCTGCATAGTTGCATATTTTGTGTTATCAAATGAAATTCTGTTTTGGAGTCTTTTAGGAAGACATGGCATTTTAAGTTAATATTAAAAAATTAAACTATTATCCATGTAGCAGTTATATCATAGCCTCCCCATAATATTGACATCTCCAATTTAGACCTAACTTTTCATTTTGTTTGGAATAAAAACCTACACTACCTGTAAAAGAAAGCACACCCCCTCACACACAGTTGCCTTTATAGTTTATTGATGTGGTGGGCTAAGTTTGTCATGCTCTGTGCTATAGGTAAAATTGTGCTAGAAATAAGCCATAACATCAGAAGACATCTCTAGGGAATAAAGACTGTGTTGGCAGCCAACAACTTTCCTCTGTGTTAATTTTAGACCTGATAGTTGAACTTAAGTTTGAGCAATTTTAGCTGATAAATGCATTTTTAAAGCACCTTCCTCTTTTGGGGTTTTAATTTTTACTTTCACTTTTAAAAAATAAAAAATTGTGAATGGAAATGTCTCTGTGGAATGAAGTAGCATGCTGTTAGGGACAGGGTACATCTTTTGATAGCTTCTTACCCATTTGAGATTGTTTAGTTATGAATTCTCCTGAAAAGCAGATGATGGAATTGATGACCCCTCAAGGTCCTTTCCAGTCCAAACATTCATAAATAGAAACTCAGATCAAAGAACTTACTATTTTTTTTTTTTTTAAAGATTTTATTTATTTATTTGACAGAGAGAAATCACAAGTAGGTAGAGAGGCAGGCAGAGAGAGAGAGGAGGAAGCAGGCTCCCTGCCGAGCAGAGAGCCCGATGCGGGACTCGATCCCAGGACCCTGAGATCATGACCTGAGCCGAAGGCAGCGGCTTAACCACTGAGCCACCCAGGCGCCCCAAAGAACTTACTATTGAAGAAAAGGAGACATTAAAGAAAATGAAATTGAAGTGGTTCTACTGACCCAGTGGGAATGGCTAAACAGAAAGTAAGGAACATAAATGTCAAGAAATAACTCCTTTGAGCAAGAAACAAAACAAGAATCAACAACAACAAAATTTTGCATTGGGGTCATTTCATGTCTTAAAATATTTCATCATGATATTTTCTCTACAGAATTTCCCTGGTGGACACTTTGTGTTGAAATAGTTTGTCTCCCTACCCCTTTAAGCCATAGTATTTTGTTTTCTTTCCTTCTCTTGTTTATCCTTTTGTTTAGAAAGTGTGTGTGTATGGGGGGTGTCTGAATAATATACCCACTGCTTATGTACAATGAAGAAAATTCAGTTTGGTTTTGAAAGTAAAGGTATACTGCTTGGCTACCTTAGAGAGGAAAAATTTTGTGAAAAGACGAATTTGTTACCTAGTTTTTAGAAATTTGTAGGCAGACATGTAGGAAAGATTCCCAACTAAGGCAAATGTGAGTTACTAGAGTGATCTTTCTTTTTTCTTTTTTAAACTATAGTAATCTTATGAAGGATGTAGGAACACTTAATCGGAGAACAAAACTCATTACAAACAACTTCACTTTTTTAGCTTTTTTTCATCTTCTTGCAATTTTAATCCTAAATGTTCTCATACATTTGAAACCCGAGTATATAAAAAGTTTCTCTTTTCAGGATGCCTGACTGGGTCAGTTGGTGGAACCTGCGACTCTTGGTCTCAGGTTGTGAGTTCGAGCCCCACGTTGGGTGTAGAGTTTACTTTAAAAAAAGGTTTCCTTTTTCTGTTCAAGAATGCATTTTTCCTTAATAAATATCAACTTGTGAAAGTGTAACTGGGGCTAAGATTTAGCTTAAAAAGTCACTTTGTGAGCTTGTGGCTTGGACCTCCATGGAACAGTGTTGTTCCGCCATTGCTGCACCATCTCACAAAATCCAACTTGTTTTGAGTGGAATTACCTATTAATATCTTATCTGGTATAATGCTTCTTGCTGACATAGTGGACAAAGAAGATTTATATGCTAAATTGGTCAGATTGTATTTGGGGCTTATAATTTACCATGCATTAGAAAAATTACTTTTTTTCAGATTAAAAAATAGAGCATAATCATTCTTTCTGAAAAGGAATACGCCAGACTGTATTATAAAAACAGGACGATTTATTGACTAGAACGTATGACTGCTGTAAATGATTTGTGTTGGCACCAAGTTTCTTGCCAGTAATGTTTGTTTAAGCTTTATCAAACTTGAGTAACACCATGTTGGTTTTATAACATGGTTTTTCTGGTATTTCTGGTAGTAATGTGTCTCCTGTAGTACCATTTTCTTTATTTTTTTAAGTTATAGGCAAGCAGTAGTTTGCTGATATTTTACACATCTGTGTTTGGGATTATTGAAAGTCAGTCAGTGAGCATTAGAATACCCCAAACAGATCACTGTGTTGCCAGTATATGGACAGTCTTTAGAAAACAGATTTTTTTTCCTTGAGAATTTTTAAGCATCTCCATGATTGTCATTATTGTAGCAATTTCCTATCTAGGACTTAACTCATACTAGGGTTTAATATTAAAGTCTCAGGTTTATTGTTGTTAGTAGTGTATTTAAATTAAGTCCATTAAAAAAAAAAAGAAGTGCATGAAGATTTCACATGTATCCTTAAGGATTAGTGTTTACGGGTTGATCACTACTGGTGTATTGTTTTAGGGATGATACCTTATCTGAAAATGAGTAGGAAAAAACCCAAAACACAGGGTTAGATTTTTGACAGCCTTCCAGTTTCCAGGAATTTTTCAACTCCTAAAATGCATATTGAGGCCAAACATAGACACATATAGTGTTCTATATAGTTATTTCTAACTCTGCTTCCTGCTGTCACTTTAGTAAGCTTTTGCTTGTTTTTATTAACCTTTCTGAGGATAGCTTAAAATAGTTCCTTGAATCCTTCAAAAGCCTAGAGAGACTTAAAAAAAGTTCTAGTCAAATAGTTGCCTATATGAAGCTGTTCCCAGATAGGTTCTAAGGTTTGGCCATGTGTTATCTAACTTATGATTCAGCCTAATTCTCACTCCCATCTGTTTTTAGTCATTCAATACAAAAGTATTTGATCTGTTTAAGCTGGCTCCTTTTTTGGAAACCTGTCCCTTGCATGTCAGAGCTCAAAATCCAGAAATTAATTTGAACCTTCTCTTTGATCAATCCAGGGTACTCTACTGTTTTTTGTTTGTTGTTGGTTTTTTTTTTTTTTTTTAAGATTTTATTTATTTATTTGTCAGAGAGAGAGAGAGCAGGCATGCACAAGCAGGGGAAGCAGCAGGCAGAGAAGCAGCCTCCCTGCTGAGCAAGGACCTTCCCACCCCCCAATGTGGGACTCGATCCCTGGACCCTGGAATTATGACCTGAGCTGAAGGCACATGCTAAACCGACTGAGCCACCCAGGCGTCCCTGTTTGTGTATTTCTTAAAGCAGTGGGTCTCGGGGGCGCCTGGGTGGCTCAGTGGGTTGAGCCTCTGCCTTTAGCCCAGGTCATGATCTGTGGGTCCTTGAATCGAGCCCCACATCCGGCTCCCTGCTCAGCGGGGAGCCTGCTTCCTCTTCTCTCTCTGTCTGCCTCTCTGCCTACTTGTGATCTCTGACAAATAAATAAATAAAATCTTCTAAAAAAAAAAAAAAGTAGTGAGTCTCAAACTGCTTTTGGTCTCAATACCTACCCCTTTATACTCTTCATAACTGTTGGGGACTCCAAAGGACTTTGGTTTGTCTTGGTTATATCTGTTGATATTGAGCATTTTAGAAATTAAAGTGGAGAAATTGAAAAAATACTCACTTTCAAATAACAACATAAATAATTACTATAGTGTCAGAAAAATTGGGGTGCAGGACTTCAAATCTTTTAATGTCTGACTTAATAGAAAACAGCTGGATTCTCATATTTGCTTCTGTATTCAGTCTGATAAAGTATGTTGTTTGGTTGACGTATGTGAAGATAACCTGGGTTCACACACAGATACTAATAGGAAAAGGAAATATTTATTTATTTATTTATTTTTAAATATTTTATTTATTTATTTGACAGACAAGAGATTACAAGCAGGCAGAGTGGCAGGCAGAGAGGAGGAAGCAGGCTCCCTGCTGAGCAGAGAGCCCGATGCAGGGCTCCATCCCAGGATACTGGGATCATGATCTGAGCGGAAGGCAGAGGCTTTAACCCACTGAGCCACCCTGGTGCCCCGGAAAGATTTATTTTTAAAGACTTACTTATTTGAGAAGGGAAGGGGCAGACTGAGAGAGTCTTAAAGCAGACTTACTGGTGAGCGAGGTGCTTGATGTGGGACTTGATCCCACAGCCCATGAGATCATGATATAAGCAGAAACCAAGAGTCGGATGCTCAACCGACTGAGCCACCCAGGAGCCCAGAAAACAGAAAGATTCTTTTCAGATAATTGTAGATAGTCTTTCTTCTTTGATACTATACCAGAATCCAAAATGGGGTAGTTTCTTAATGGTTGACTGTTGTGTAGAATCTGAAACCACATCTCTGAATTTTAATACTGTTAAATTAAAATGAATTAGCCTGTCTTGCTCTTTAAATAGATCTTTCATCCATGTATGACTTGAACACCCATACCCTCTGAATGGGTCTTAGGAATCTATGGGGATCCCTGGAGCCCACTCTGAGAACTGCTGTCTTGTAGTACCAAATTGGAAAAATACAGCCCTTTACTATAGAAGAACTATAAGCTCTCCAACCATTTTAGTGTCCCTCAAAGGCTGAGTTACTGACCATTTGCACCGGAATTACCCAGGGTGGTTTTTTTAAGTGTAAATTCTTGGGCCGCAAAGCCAAGAAAATCCTGGAGGCATAGGAATCTGTATTTTTCAGGGTGCCCAAGTGAATATGTTAAGGTTGAGAACTATGGAGCTAGCTTAATTAACCTTATTTTTAGAAGACCTAATTTCTTGGGCATCTGACTGGCTCAGTCAGAAGAGCATATTACATATGTCAGAAGTACATATTACTATGTACTATATACATACTACATACTATTACTATTGAGTTGTAGCTTGAGCCCCACAATGGATGTAGAGTTGACTTAAAAAAAGCCGGGGGCCGGGGGCTGGGTGGCTTGGTCGGTTGAGTGTCTGACTCTTGGTCATGACTCAAGTCTTGATCTCCCCGTCATGAGTTTGAGCCCTGTGTTGAGCTCCATGCTGGGTGTGGAGTCTACTTTAAAAAACAAAAAACCTAATTTCAAAAATTTGTAGTCATTTAAAAAGAAATTATTATTAATTCAATTAAATTGAATAGTCACAATATAAAAGTTCTTACTAATGATTAACACATACACTCTGACATTTGTCATAATTGGGATCTCCTAATTACCCATGCATTTTAATTAATAATAGTTATTTATAAATACGAGGAGTTTGCAAACTAAGGCCAGATAGTAAATAAGGCTTTGCAGGCATGAGGTCTGTTTGTAACGATTCAACTATACCATTGTAGCACCTAAGAAACCATAGACAACATGCAAAGGATAAGCATCACTGTATTCCCATAAAACTTTTTTATGGACTCTAAAATTTGAATGTCATGTAATTTTTATGTGTCATGAAATACTCTTTTTTTGTTTTTTTCCAACCATTTAAAAATGTAAAGGGGCGCCTGGCTGGCTCAGTGGGTTAAGCCGCTGCCTTCGGCTCAGGTCATGATCTCAGGGTCCTGGGATCGAGTCCCGCGTCGGGCTCTCTGCTTGGTGGGGAGCCTGCTTCCTCCTCTCTCTGTCTGCCTCTCTGCCTATTACTTGTGATCTCTCTCTGTCAAATAAATAAATAAAATCTTAAAAAAAAAAAATGTAAAAACCATTCTTAGCTTGTGGTCCATACAAAAGAGGTGGCAGGCTGGATTTGGCCCACTGACTGAAGTTTGCCAGTCCTTGACATATACTGTAATTGGATTATGAATTTAAAAATTATTATAATAAAATATACTTAATGTTGGGCAACCCTCTTGGGTCCCCTCCCTCTTGGAGAGCTTTTTCTATCGCTCAGTAAACTTTACTTTGCTGTCCACCACAAAAAAAAAAATTACACACACTCTTAATGTTGAAACTATGAACATAATTTAATTTTTCTAGACAAAAAAAATGCTCCAAGAAGTAGTCCCTCCCGATTCTTATTTCTGGACATTCATTTGTATAATAAACATATAAGAAACATCTATTATGTGTAAATTTTTGGAAGTAACACAATTCAGTTGGAAGTAGTTACATAATAGGCAGGTTATCATACAACTTTTTTTTTTTTTTTTAAGATTTTATTTATTTATTTGGCAGACAGAGATCACAAGTAGGCAGAAGGCAGGCAGAGAGAGAGGAGAAGCAGGCTCCCTGATGAGCAGAGAGCCCGATGTGGGGCTTGATCTAGGACCCTGAGATCATGACCTGAGCTGAAGGCAGAGGCTTAAACCCACTGAGCCACCCAGGTGCCCCTTTATCATACAGCTTTTAGGAGGTTGTGTTTGTTTTTAAAGATTTTATTTATTTGTCAGACAGAGAAGACACATGCAGGGCAAGCAGGGGACAGAGGGAGAGGAAGGCTCCCCACTGAGCAAGGATTCCATAGTGGGACTCATCCCAGGAGCCTGGGATCATGACCTGAGCTGAAGGCAGAGTCTTAATGGACTGAGCCACCCAGGTGTCCTTAACTTTTAGGAGTTCTAAAAAGATGTGCTATCTGTTTTTATATCTTCTTTGAAGTGTGTGAGAATAGGTAACTAGGAGTCAAGTGAGCCTTAACCTCTTGACTCATCTTTTGTCTATTTTTTTTTTTTTTCTAACTCTCTACCTCAGTTTTCCAGTTTGTAAGCAAAGTGCTTTACAAAAACTCTGATATAAAACAGTAAGGCAAGTTAGTTTAAGATTATAGTGATATATGTGCTTTCTGTATAATCCCTTTGGGTCAGATGGTTTACCTACTAGTGAAATAATATATGCTAAACTGTTTTTATGCTAAGTAATACAGTGGAAAACAAACCCAAAATTTATGAACAGAAATTTCAATTCCTAAATAATCTACTACCTAGTAAAACTTGAGTCTTTGTTTTCTGAGGTTCACATAATATTCATTATAGTCTCGCAATTCATATGTTTACTGGCATCTTTTCCTTAAATCATTTTTCTAGGTGTAATGCAAATCATAGCAACACTGAGTATCCTATGGAGAATAAAATGTTGAGACTGCTGTGGTAGAGATCTTTGGTGTTTGTACTCTTTGCTTAGTAGCAGCTTAATTATCTTAGAGTCTGAAACTTGGTATCCAAAGTTATGTTCTTGGAAGAGAACTGTTTGTATATAATTTCTTTCTTTTTAATACCATAAGGGAATGGAGCCCATAGAGCTCTGTTTGGGTGCCTGTCTACATTTTTTTTAGCTTGTTTATAACTGCACTGAAAGACATTTAGTACCTGCTAAGCTTGGTTTCAGTTCTCTTTATTCTCTCTGTGATGAATGGCTGGGGCAATTTCTAAGTGTTTGATATAAGTAATACTCTTTAGGGAGCATTCATGGGATTCTGAAAATGGGTTCTTTGAAGGTAACAAAGGAGGAACTATCTTGAACTGCTTGATTACCCTGTGTATCGATATAAGTTTCCACCGTGTCTATTTCCATATGAAGCTGCTAGTTTATAATTTTAGAAAGATTTTTTTGGTAGTCCAAAAAATGAATTGAATTTGTCAGTTGGTTCTTTTGCTTTGTAGTAGAGAATGAACGAACAGCCTTGCATGATTTTTAAATATACCGTCTAGTACTTTATAATAAAGTGTACCAGATGTGGACCTTTTTTTAACTTGTAGATTTTTTTTTATTAGATTACTCTATATTATTTTTATTTTTTTAAAAGCAATCTGATCAGTGTAAACTTCAGAAAATGCTGAAAGTAAGAAGAAGAAAACAAAATTACCGGGAATACCATTATCCAGAGATAACCATTATTAACATTGGATGCTAATTCCCTTATCTTTTTATATGCTTATTCTTTTGTTTGCCTTTTTTTTTTTTTTTCCTCCCCGCAGTAGGCTCCATGCCCAATGTGGGGCTTGAACTCATGACCCTGAGATCAGGAGTTGTAGAGTTGCATGTTCTACTGACTGAGCCAGCCAGGCGCCCCTATTTCTATTTTTATAGATTTGGAATTATGGTGCATATGCAATTTTATATCCTGCTTTTTTCCCTATAGGATATATAGCATTTTCTTATGTCATTAAATAGCTTTCAGAAAATGTTATTTTTTTTTTAAGAGTGAGTTTATTTATTTGACAGAGATCACAAGTGGGGGCGGGGGGAGGAAAGTAGACTCCCGACTCCCCACTAAGCAGAGAGCCTGATGTGGGGCTTGATCCCAGGACCCGGATCATGACCTGAGCCAAAGGCAGAGGCTTTAACCCACTGACCCACCCAGGTGCTCCCAGAAATGTTATTCTTAACTTAAATATAGTCTCTTGTCAAGCAGTTTCTTACATTGATCCTTTTTTCTAAACATTTAATTCCTGTTCTTTATTGTTATAAATATGACTATGATAAACCTTTTAATATATAAGTGGTCCCTGTTTTGGGCTTTAACCCCAGAATAAAGTCTGAAAAAAGAATGATTTGTTCAAGGGATACAAAACATTTTAAAGACAATATAAATATTGCCAGATTGCTTTCCAGAAAGATTGTTCAAATATGTACTCCCAAAAGTCTTATATGAAGGTATAAAAATTTATTTTTTTTTAAAGATTTTATTTATTTATTTGATAAAGAAAGGGGTAGTGAGAGAGGGAATACAAGCAGGAATGGAGTGGGAGAGGGAGAAGCAGGCTTCCCTCTGAGCAGGGAACCTGATGTGGGGCTCAATCCCAGGACCCTGGGATCGTGACCAGAGCCCAAGGCAGACACTTAACGACTGGACTGAGTCACCCAGGCAACCGAAGGTGTAAGAATTTCTGTGGCATTCTTTTTTTAAAATGTTTCTTTCCTTCTTCTTTTTTTTTTTTTTTTAAAATATTTTATTTTATTTCATTTATTTTTTTAAGTAGACTCCACGCCCAATGTGGGGCTTGAACTCAAAACCCCCGAGAACTTGCAACTCCTTAAACTCACAATCACAGTGGCATGTCTACCTAGGAAGCCAGGTAGGCCCCCCCTGCTGCGTTCTTTTATACATGAAAATATATCTTAACAGCTCTGGCCTGGGTTTTGTTTTCAAGAGCCAATGAAAGGTTAACTTGGCAAATAATCTTCCTTTTCCCCATTTTTTAGCACTCTAACTGAAAGCTGTGGAGTCACCTCTGTGCTATTTGGATGATAAGGAAAGCACGGAGTTGGTTGAGTGTAGTCACATCAAGTGCCTTAGGCACAAAGTAGTTGTATATGTATTTAAAACATGTCAAATATGTTTAGCTTTAAATACATAAATACCTGTATAGCAGTTGTTTTGTGGACCCAGCTGGCAGCTTTATGAAAAAAGAAACAGGAAGATAAATGTAGAATTTCAGCAGAGTATACTTAAATATTGCCTTCATATTAAATCAGTAAGTATCTACCAAAAATAAACTGTGTTATGAAAGGAAAGGCTTCCAGAAGTTTTAACCTAGATCTCTATATTCTATCCCATTCCCATTTTGGTCACAGATAATACAGCCATTTTCTTTTTATTCATGAAACTAAAATAGCCTGCTCATGGCCACTAACATATCACCATTTCATTTCTTTCATAGCAGTTATCTGCTATTAATCTGAAATTATTTTGTTTACTTGCTTTGTGTTTGTCTCTTCCTTTTAGACTATAAGCACTGTAAGAGTAGAAACCTTGTCTGTCTCATTCACTGTTGATTTCTGGGGCCTAGAGTGTGGTTAGGCACTGAATTGATGAATTTTAGGTTTTTTGCTTCTTGTTTTTTGTTTTTTTTTAAAGTAGGCCCCATGCCCAGTGTTGAACTCAACTCGGGGCTTGAGCTCACCACCCTGAGATTGAGATCAAGACCTGAGCTGAGACCAAGAGTCAGATGCTTAACCGATTGAGCCACCCAGGCACCCCAGTGAATTGATGAATTTTAAAACTGACCATATTTACTTTTTGATCTAGAAAGTAAATTGTGATTATTAGTTTCAGACTTTATCCTAGCCAGATCTTTTACCAGGACTTTACATTACTCTTTTTTGTGCTCTTGCCTGTACTCTGGAGTTGTCTAGCAAAGGAATTTGATAAATGCCCACAAAGAATAAGAAATAGCAACAGATCTAATATATATGCTGATCAATCTCTGACTAATTGAACTTATGAATTAAATCATCGTTCTTACCACTTACCTCTCATGCCAAATGACAAAAATTCATTGTCTGACCAAACTTTAGGCAGGTTTCTGAACCTTCTTTTAGGCCCATCAGTGTACTTTCTTGTAAGATCCAGTTTTAGCAAGAATCCCTCACCATCAATATCTGATCACCCTCATATCTGATCACATTCTTCATCTTTCACCGTCCCTTAGGTGACATATCATCATCCTGGCCTGTCTTTAGCAAGACTCTTGTTAGGTTGGTTTAGTCAGAATCCCCCCTTCTCCTGATGTTTCCTCTTAGTACTTTTCCATCCATTAACCCCCACCATGGTCCTTGGCTATAAATTTCCACTTGTGCATGATGTATTCAGAATTGAGCCCAGTTCTATACAGAGGTCTCTTTTCTTCTATTGCAATAGTTCTGACTAAAAAACTCTTTTTTACTGCTTTAACTACTCTCCAGCTCTAGTTTTTCTTGACACAGATGAGTGAAAGATTCTTTTTTTTGGCAAAGGATTATTGTCTTTTTATTTTTATGTCCACTTTGCTTGGCATTTAGTTCCCTAGTAATATTTTTTGAGTGAATGAATGATAGCTAGTCTAAACCCCTTCTATTTTTTCATGAATCTTTGATATTAATGGTGCATATGCCCTTCTCAATTTTTGTACTTAGCAATATTTGCTTTTGTTATTAGGAACCTAAGAAGAGGCTCTTGGGTGTGTTTGTATGTGGCTTTTATGCTTTGCTAAAGTTGGAACATTTTATGAACAGCAGTTAGTTACTAGAGAAATTATTTTATTATACCTGGGTCCAGAGAACAGGCTTTATCATCCTCAGTGACGGACTCCATTCTCTTTCTATTAAAAAAGGCGGAAAAAAGATATATATGCGTATATATATATCATTACATACATAGAAAATCAATTTTCATATTTGCACATTGGCCATTTTAGGATATACTTCTGGCTTTGACAAAACTATTTAACATAGATTTTATGAAATTATCCCAGTTATTAAAAACCAGTCTCTAAACCTTGGATTTTCTTCACTTCTCTCCCAGCATTCAGGTAACTTTCTCTCTTTTGAGTAAATAGTAATTTTTATCACTTATGCCTTCTGGTCACTGAGCCTTTTCCTCTGCACACTTGGTCTCTGGAATAGCCTTTTTCTGCATCTTTGTTTTCCTGTTCTAAGATCTCCTCTGGAAGCATCTCACTTCCTCCTGGAAATTTCTCTTAATGTGTGTATCCTTTGCCTGTCATTTATTGGTTAGTTGTACAAAATGTTGAGTTTCATCCTGAGAAATAGATCGGGGAGCAGACACATATTTGAGTGTCATGCCCAGACACGTGATCTACTTGTCAAGTAGTATAGTTCCAAATGGGCTGTGAGTTAAATTCTAGTGAATGGCAGCATCTTTATGCAGGATTTCACCTTTGTCTCAGCCTGTTTATATGATAGAAATGTGCTGCTTTTTGTTCTTGAGAAGGCTTCAATTTGACCTCTTTCATAACTAGAGATTTGTTTTATCTATCAGAAATAAGCAATGGCATTCCTTGTATGTAGCAATTGATACAGCTAACAGGGAATTTGAAAAGATGTAAGCTGGATTTTTTTTTTTTTTTTTTTTAAGTAGGAGAACAGATGATTGTTGTTGTAATATATTTAATTCTTAAAAAAGACAAATCACTTTAAAGTGAAAATGATGGAAATGAAAAGCAGCAAGATACTGAGGAATGATTTCAGAATAATTCTGGGTATTTAAGAAAGAGGGCCTTCTTCCTTCCATTGTGATCCTCCTTTTGGTGAAAATGGCAAAACAAAAAGCCAGTAAAGTGGGAAGGAAGCAGGAAATCCTAGTGAGTGATTGTCAGATTTGAGCCCTGAAAATGGTTGCTTTTGTTGCATTTAATACTTTTCCCTCAGCTTGGTTTTGCCTTTTGTTTTCTTTTAGAAAATTGTGATTTTTCACTTCTATTTCCTAGTAAGGGTGCAGTTAAATGGATTTGGAAGCCATATATTGTGATATGATTGTACAAAAGCAAGTTAAATTTTGAATTTTGTGGTTGGAGGGAAACCATTCTGGAGTTTATTTGGTCACTTCCTATGCCAGTGCTGTCCTACTCTCAAAAGCACCCCTTTTCTCCTCTAATTAGGTAGAAAACAGAAAATTTAGCCAAATAACAGAAACAAGGTAAAAGGAAGGAATCTCACCTGCTTCTTATGTTATATCTGCCCTAACCCTTGTAGTTTACTTCCTGGTTGAAGATATGCTACAGGATCCTGTTGAAATTAAATTTTCATTTCATGATTATATTAGGAAAGCAGGGTTTGGGACTAGTAAGTGAAATTATCTCCAGCACAGCAGTTATGAATTTTTCCAGAGATGAATTGCTTTCCAGAAGTGTTCTGAATTTTCAGTCGTGATGGCCATGGTCTTTGCATTTATATACTTTTATTTACTTGATATTTATTTTTTGCACTATGTCATAGTTCCAGAAAGTGCTAAAAAATCATTATGTATTTAAAACAAACAAACCAGAAAACCCTCTTGTCCTGGGGCTGTGTGAAGAAGAATAAAGCTCTCATTTTCCCAGTACCCAATCATCAGCTTCAGCTGGCTTCTCCTAGGAAAAGAATTTATTGAAGCAATTTATCCTGGCTAAATGTGATATAAATCTGTGTGCACCTATGTACATACAGGCTCTCTTCCATTACAGCAATGCTGCAGCATCAGTTTCCTTCATAGTTAGACCCTGTTCCTAGCACACTGAAAGATGACTAAGAAGCCCTTTCTGTTTTATGGGGCACCCCACAATTTTAAACACTGATTAGTTGTGAAATTACTGATCAGACTACCAGAAATACTGGTTTCCAACCCCAGAGTGAGTCTTAAGAGAGTAAGAGAGATGTTACCTAGCTGCCCTCTGAGTTTTAAGCGGGGTTTTCTGATTACCAAATTCAGTCTAGCACTTTAACATTTTATTTTAATGCAGACCTGAGTGAGGGCAACCTGATATTTTGGTTTATCTCCAAAATAAAAATTTGAATTTGGTTACAGTTCTGAAGTTGTTTCTAGGCATATTCAAATTATAGTTCTTCCTCTTTCATCTTCCCTTGTTAATGCTCTTTTTTACACCTTCCTTTCTTATAGAAAGATGTTCGAAAAAATACTTTAGGAGTTTATTCTGTGAAGTCTATTTTTGTGCCCTCCCCCTTTCAAAACCCTGTTGATCTTTTAGGAATATTTTTACTATGATTTGCATTTCTCATCCTTATCCATCTCCACCTCTATTTTTATTCCTAAGTGGGAAATGAGAAATTTCCCCAACACATTCATATTGAAATTATTGTTCTTTAACAAAGAATTTCGATCAGCTTTTCAAGAGTTTAGTTTCAATAATTAAAAAACAACAGTATAAGCCCTGTTAAATTCTTCAGAGAAATAGAGAGGTTGGATGGTGATGCCTTTTAGTGCCATTTCTTTTATCCCCTGCAGCAGCACACATCTGTTGGCTGCAACAGAGCAGCCCAAGAACTCTGGCCGAGAGCGGCACAAACAGCCGGAACATATTCACCCAGTAAACCCCCAAAGAGTCGACATTTGTTTTATTGCTGCTTTTAAAAACCTAGCCATAAATAGAATTAGAGGGGGAAGGGCACCGATATTTCTCCATTTGCCACAGACGATTGGTGGGGGGAGAAGGAGGCTCCCAGTGGGGAGAGAAGGTTTTTATTTTTATTTTTTTATTAATGAAAATCATTTCCCGTGTAGCCCAATAGGATGGGTGCTTTGTTTTCTTTGGCAATAATCTGGGATAAACGGCCCTTGCCAACAGTCTCGTAGTTTATACACCAGGGAGCCAGATTATAGCCCTGTAAAATGGAGCACCCCTCCTATAATCCCTTAATTAATTAAATGACAAATTTTGGTCTTCTCTAGTTCAGAAATATGGCTTCCGCATCGAATGTTCAGTGGATTTATTGACATAGGGAACTGCACTGATTGTAATTCAGCAGACTAGAGGAGTGTGTTATATACTGTAGCAGGAAGAGGGGAAATCTACCAAAGGTTTGAAATTCCTTGACTATTTAGGTCTCAATTTTTCTAATTAAAAGTTTCAGTTGAGGCGCAATAGATCATATGCCACCTGTCTAATGGGTCTCCCCAAAGTAGCCTGTGTTTATAGCTTTGATAGACAGCATTCTTGGAACACCTGTTTCTAGGCTTGATATTTTTGAAGCACTTTTTTTTTTTTTAAACTCCAGCGTATTTAACATAACTTTTCCCCCTGCCTCCCCCTCCTCAGCTCCGCTCTGCTATATGAAATATGGGAGACGACAGACCGTTTGTGTGCAATGCCCCAGGCTGTGGACAGGTACGTTTACAATATACTTTATTGTGAATGTCTCGTTGTGAATCAAAGTGGCTGTTTTATCACTAAGGCAAAGAGTTTAAAGCCGGTATTTTACGTGATCACTGGAGGTAATCAGATCAGAGGATTTGCAGTGTGTAAATCCATGTTATGAGGAGGTGTAGGCACTCTACCGTAATGAAATCTGCCTTGCTCTCTTTCATATTGTTATTCTACTGGTATTTGTTTCCCAACCCACAGTGTTGAGGAATACATGTTGCTCTCTCCTGCTTTCTAAAGCTATCCATCTAAATATAAAACAAGTTTAGAAATATCTTTTCCTCAACCTTCGGGGAGATAAAAGTGTGCTTAACATATTTAGAATAGGCAGCTGAGAACGTATTCGTTCATCGTGAGCCTCAGTCTGCTGGAGTATGTTGGATTTTTTAAATAAGAGAGAAAAGTTTCTTTGGACTGTTGATCCAGAAAATCACTGTTGGTAGCTAAGGCAGATCTCTATCTATGTAGGAAATACAAATCCAACATAGAACCTGAGATCTCACAGCAATGTATGAACTACAAGATTTCTCAGCCATCTTCCCTCCCTGACACTGCAGGATGCCTTGTTCTGTGCGTTAGCTGCCATGTTATTGTCTGCATATCTGTACATTATGTGTCAGATACTTTCATCATATGCTTTTTTAATAAAGTAATTTTGTTGAAACTGCTTCTTTACCCACACACCCCCCATTTTGTACCTTCTTAACTCTTCTTCCTAGACCCTCCCCTACTGCCATGTTTCACAAAGGATGAAGAAAAGCATACAAAGGAAGTTTTATCGGCCTTCATGGATTGATTTTATAGAACTGAAAGGTTGAATTTCTGTTCAGTTAGGAATATGCCATGTGACTGCCCAGTGACACTTACTGGTGGTATGTGAGATTGCAGACTAGTTCTATTAAACACTGTAAATACTTAAGCAGAAAGAAGAGTTAAGTTCCAGAGATTCCTAAGAATTGGAATTTGAGAGGTGAATGGGATAAGATAGTGACAAGGAATAAGCAGAAGGATTCTAAAGTCCAATAATGCTGAAGATTTCAGAAAAGGCTAAAAAAGCCATTGCATTCTGAAGTATTTAGTGTCATAGGGTGTATTTCCTTTTTTGTCAGTTTTCAGCTTTATTGTTGACTGTTCTCCCCCATCTGATTTGTATTTTATTCTTTTACAATAGAAGCCACTTGGGAAATTAGGGTGGATTTGTTTCACTTTTCAGACAGCTATATTAGAATATATATCTGAACCTGATCCCTTCAAATTTTTGCGTGTGGATTTGTTGGTAATACTATTTACTGTGATTCCCATAATTGATACCGGGGACCCTTTTCACTTATCTCTCTTTAAAAATCTGCAGTTTTGGTGAAAAGATTTATTTTTCTCATACTTTTATTTTTCTTTGTTTATTTTTAAGCTTCTCAGTGCCCCGCTTATGTTTTATGATTAAAACCACCTAGACAAGGGCTTAAAGAAATTAAAATGGATTATAAAATAAAAGGAAAACACCAAAAAAAGCATCTCGTAAGCTCCCTGAAAATAAAGGTATAAATGGGTTTCTTTAGGCTGTCTCATCAGAAAAGAGTAGTTTTCACTGAAATTTCTTTTTGTTTTGCTTGGGTTAGAGGTGGTAAAAATAGTAGGGACTTTTTACTTTGGTTCCTTTTGTATTGTTGGATACTGTTTGTCATAAGCCTTTTCCTTCCCCTACTTCTTCCTCCCATTTCTGAATTGTTTGCTGGTATTTTGGTTGTTCGGATTCTTTATAACCTCTACTGTTGGTCCTGAAGCCGTCCCCATTCCCCACCCCTCAATGGATATGGAACTCAGGGAGATTGCTACCTTCTTTTGTATTCCAGTTTCTTGCTTTATAGAAAAGAATAGAAGGTAGCATTGTTCGTCCCTTTACCTCCTTTGCATGTCAGAATTTTATGATCAGGTAAAATTGTAGTTCTCTAGTTAAGTTTAGTCTCCTTCCAAGTTTCCCCCAATATCTAGTAACAATTAACTCTAAAGTAGGATCTCTTCAAGATTTACTGTGGTAAACAACTGTGGTTGCTTTCTATTATGTGAAATAGTGGAAATCTGGCAAAGAAGATACATTTGGGAAAGCGAACTACCCTAGGCCTGTCATCCAGCTTTCTTACATCTCTTGAAAATGGTTTCATCCTGGAGCCACTTGAGGCCTTTAAGTTATTTATAATCCACTGTCATTGATTCAAAATTTTTATTCCAGAAATGGTAGAATAATTTTTAAAAAGCTATGTAAATCCTAGTAGTGGTAATAAGGACCATGATAATTTTTACAAGACATGGTTTAGAACCTACTGCCATTGAAACCTCAAAAATCAGTGGTTTCTACCTCTTAGAGGAAGAAGGAATGAAAGCAAATCATAATTCAAGAGATGGATCCTTAAAAAACCAACCAACAAACAAAAACTGTAGGAATCTTGCATTATTTCAGTGTATGTTCTCTGCCCAGACTTTACCTTATGTACCCCTAAACTCAGAAATTATCTACGCCTTAATATTAAGGGAAGGTGAAAGGAAAATTCACCTAAAATAGACTAGTGGATTATGCTCTCCACCATATAATCAAAACCACCAGGCTTTCAATGGATACGTAAACATGTTTTGGTTGCTAGGTCTTTAATGGCTGTTATTTTTGGATTCTGTTCATGATCCACTTCCCAACAGTAAGTCTGATGTGACACAGCTGAATTCTAAATATGCTGCATGCACTTTTTTAAAAGAAAGATGGCTGCTGAAGGTTGTATTCTCTGCATTCTTATCTGAAAAGACAGATGATAGGGTGTTTTGAGCCCTCTCATCTCTATTCTCCTGTCGAGACCCTGTTTCTCTTGAGGCCTCATCACTCTCCTGAAGAGGAACTTAGGGAGAGCAATATTCTTGCTAATACCTCTCTATGGAATGTGGTAGCAGGAATAGTTAATAGAGCTGCCTCCAGAGAACGGGTTAGTGTTGTTAAGGCAACAGTACCCCAGATACCCTGTGCCAAAGGGTTGGGTTGAATTTGAGTGGTTTGGGTTTTTGAAATGTTTATAAGATAGCATCTAATTAATACTGTTGTGATGTAGTATAGTTAGTAGAAGTATAGTTTGGTGCTGAATTTAGGTAATCTTGTAATTTTTGATGCTTTGGGGCACTCTCTTATTTAAAGGTGGATTGTGAAATTGCTCAGTTGTTTGTAGAAGCAGGAAAAACTACAGTTGACCCTTGAACAATGGAGGGGTTAGGAGCACCCCAGGGGAGTTAAAAATCTGCATATAACTTTTGACTCCCTAAAAGCTTAACTACTAATATAGCCTAATGTTGACTTGAAGCCTTACCAATAATATAAATAGTTGATGAACTTGTATTTTGTATGTTATATGCATTAAATATTGTATTCTCACTTTGGAATAAGCCAGAGTAAAGGAAATGTTGAGTAAATTGTAAGGAAGAGAAAATTTATGGTACTGTATTATATTTACTTTTTAAAAATTCCACATTTAAGTGGACCTGTGCAATTCAAACCCATGTCATTCAAGGGTCAACTGTACTATGCTTCTGAGAGTAATCTTGAATTTGTAAATGCAGTTAGATAACTTACCTTTTAGATGCTTTTTGCCCAGTTTTTATTACTAGGAGCCCACAAATTCCATATTCCTGTACCTCCCTTTTGGGAACATGACACTGTTTTGTAGTACAAATTATGCAGATTTAAGTAGTCCTTCTGGTTATTGTAACTAAGCCCTTGAGCAGAAGCTGATCATATAAGCTTATTACTTAGAATGTCTATTTCTTTAAGAGCAGGAACACATTTCCTCTGAGGAGATACTTCTAATGGACAAGATCATCCCATTATTAGCCATTGAGGAAAATTTCTGTCATAATCACCTCTATATCCACTCTGTCCTTTTAAGGAAAAATCCTTTGATTGTTCCTCTGTCCATTGTGGCCTGAGGGGCTGTTACTCTTTTTCCCCCCTAAGGTTATCTACTGCCAGATCTTTTCTTCTCCCAGAGGACATTTAGGTATAGGTTGAGGTTCTCTTCTATCTAACTGAGACAAGAAACACATAACTAGCTCATAGACCTCCAGGGCCTGCTTTCCCTTTCTAAGGCCAAGAATAGCAGTAGAGCCCTAGTTGTGGTGGGATTGAGGGCAGCTTCTTGTACCTCCTTATCTTGTCATATAATAGGAATAATGTTAATGGTGCTGTAGTCCTGGCTTCACTTGGCATTTAACCAACCTCCAATGCTGTTTATTGCTTCGTATCCTCTGCCTTCATGAACATTATCCCTTAAATCTCTATTGCTTTGTAATATATGAGGCAACAAATAGCTTCTATGATTGGTTAAATGCTGGCATGCTACAAAGGTATATGTTTTATTGCCTATGTAACACAAATCTCTAGATTTTTTTTCTGTTATCCCAGCCTTCCCTTTAAGTGGGCCATACTGGTATTATGGGACTCTGGATTTTTAATTCTATCCCTTTGGCAAGTATCCCTATTACCTGGCATTAGCACAAAGAAAAGAAGGAAGAATGGGTTGGTGCTGATTACTAATTCTTTATGTCAGGGGAGCATCTTGAATTGGAGAATAATAAGGAAGAAATGGCTTTGATAGGTAAATACCATTTATGGTGGTAGATACCATCTTTACATGCTTCGACAGGTGAGGGCAATTTCAGGCAAACAAATAAGCCTTTCTTCCTCACCCCCTGCCAAGAGTTTAAAAAAATTCAAATTTTTATTTAATAATTCATATTTCATTCAATAATTCATCCAGTTCCCATCTGGTAAGAGTGCCTGCATGCTGTCAGGCAGCTGAAAATACACTGCATTATACACAATTAGGCCAAATGCTAACCTTGTTTTTTGTAATAATATGTTGATTTTGCAATAACTTTTAGTCCACTCTGAGTATGCTACAGTTTTATGAATCGTTGTGATGGAAGTAGACCACCGTTATGCATTGTGTGGACAAAATTGGGACTAGGATTTTTAAGAATGTAAATATATTAAGAGCAAGGAATTAAACCTTGTTTTTTTTTTTTTTTTTTTTTAAAGATTTTATTTATTTATTTGACAGAGAGAGATTACAAGTAGGCAGAGAGGCAGGCAGAGAGAGAGAGGAGGAAGCAGGCTCCCTGCTGAGCAGAGAGCCCGATGCGGGACTCGATCCCAGGACCCTGAGATCATGACCTGAGCTGAAGGCAGCGGCTTAACCCACTGAGCCACCCAGGCGCCCCTAAACCTTGTTTTTAATGTCCGATCTGGCACTCTTGATATTCGCCTTTAGAAACATGTGGTTGATGATTTTAGCTTTTTATGTTACCATTATTTTTATGTTACTAAGAGCATAGTGGATTAAAAGCATCCCTGCTCTGATCTGCCAAGGGGAGGCTGTATGAACCTAATTAGAGCGATACCCAAGAAATTAGATGAAA
Source organism: Mustela lutreola (assembly GCF_030435805.1). NCBI lineage: Eukaryota > Metazoa > Chordata > Mammalia > Carnivora > Mustelidae > Mustela > Mustela lutreola. The sequence continues at coordinate 61,826,561 of NC_081297.1, forward strand.
TTTTTCGGTTATTCACTCTTGTTTTCCTTGAGTATGACTTAATATTTGGAATGGGAGCCCAGAAACAGTTCTCAGAGCATTCCTGGTAGGAAAAAAAAAAAAAAAAATTCTGTATCTTTGTATCTCAGTTCTTCCTAACTCAGGAGAGAGGCTGTTTTCTACTCCCTTCTTTTATAAACTGCCTAGTTAATAATGTGCTTTCTGGATCTGAGAGCCTGTCCTTCATTAGTCCCTCTTTTGCCACCCCTGCAAAACTACGTACAGCTAGGTTGTTAACTTACAAGGTATTGTCATCATTATATAGAATTCATCATTCTCTTATCAAATAATCTTCCAGCTAATGCGGCAGATTAAAGAACAGCCAGTGTGTTCCCTCTTTCTGGTTAGCGTGTTTCTTTAATGCAGATTGACTTGCTCAGCAGTCGCATTTTGTCTGAAGCCCTTGTTAGGGCCTACTCTGTATGTGGATTCATAACACATCTGTGTGTACATCTACAGTGCTGTATAAATAATAATAAGTAATCACCAGATGGCCTATAACTGCTCCTCTGGACCCGCTGGGTCTCTTGAAGCTGTTAGTAAAGTCTTCTGGCGTTTTGCTGGGGAAAACTTGTCATAGATTTATTTCTAAAAAAATTCAAACTCACAACTGGGTGTTTAGGACTAGATATTGCTGTCTGTGTTGTAAATATTTAACAGGCTTTGTACAATGACAAGTAAAAGCGCCATTACTAACCACACACAGTGGCTGTGGAGCTCTTCTTCCCTCCCGGCCATTTAGAAAGGAAACAAAATGCCGATAAATTGTGCATTATGAACAAGGTACAAGAGATGCTCTCTCTGGAAGCTCTTTCATAGGAGAGGAAAGAGAACTTCAATGTTTTGCTCAAAGGATGTAACGGGACAAACTTAAGCTTTTTAACCAGATGCCAGTGACTTATATTAAAATACAGTGTTCTTTTTAAATTGGATTTACAGAACAAAAGAAGCCTCTTCATTTGGAATTAGGGAAGAGCCAGGTTTTGATCTTGAGTCTTTATAACCAAATGATAAACCCCTTTGAAAGGGTTACAGTTGCAAACGTTAGTAAGCATTTAGCTTAATTTCACTTAGCCAGATCTTTAGACTTTTGGTTATGTCTAAAAATTTAAGATAGCTATTGTTTGCCAGTGTTATTTATAAAGCAGAACATCTATATTTTTGTCCGCTTTTCATTTGTTTTTGTAAAAGGGGTTACATGGTTTTTTATTGGGGAAAAAAAAATCTTACTCTGATTTTCTGTTTATAATTTTCTGTGCTGTATTTTACTATTACTACTGTCCGTGCTCCAGTTACTGTTGTAGGATACTTGCTCAGTACAGCAATGAATATTTTAAAAAATCAAAATAGAACTTATTATCTCTAAATATTAGTGTTTTAAAATCTTTGTGTATCTTAAGATAAAAAAGGTTTCAAACAGAAATTGCATATCTGAACTCTCAAGCCTAGTTTTCTTTTGTCTGTTGAGGGTTGAATCTATTTAACCATAGAGGGTCTGTCCTATAAATCATAGCACATAGCTATTACTTTTGACTTAGAATATGTTGAAAGCTGTTTTCTTTAAAAATCTCACCTTGAAGAAATGACATATAAATTGTGAGGGAGAAATGCTGTTATTAGTAGTTTATTATAGATAGATTTTGCTTTTTAAATCCCTCAAAAATGATCAGATTAAGGATAAGATTTCAAGAAGAAAAACATTGTGGAGAAAAGATGGAAGGTTTGGGGGTTATCTCTTTGTAGTAGTGCCTTTGTGTTTTTACTTAGAAGTTTCTTTGTGCACTGAAATACACCACCTAAGATTGTGCTTTGGTAAGAATCTGGACTATTTACAATTGCCATGTGAAAGAACGAAGCGAATGAGAAAGAATTTTGAAATTAGCCCATTCCCAGTCTGACACACCAGACTGTGGCTGCTGATTCTGCCGGCAGATTGAGGAGCCGAACCAACTTCTGCTCTAAAGACCAACATTGCCAGCCCTCATTCCAGCATTTAAATCCCCTTGTTCACATCGATGATGTCGGATTTTGAGCAAACATAATTCTGTCTTTAGATCCCAGGTGGAATTTGCAATTCCCTGGGTTGAGGGAAAGAGTTCTTCCTTTTTGCCTTTGAAAAACTTGGGTAACTCTGCAGGGAAAGTCAGCAGAATAAATCTGCAGCCTTGCCGAGTCCTTTGAGTCATTGTGGAAAGCAGAGCGCTCTGTTCGGCAGTCAGTCGGCAGATTGGCTGTCAGAGTTGCAGCTCCGCTTATCAAAGACATAGTCTCTTGAAGAGCCATTTATGTTATTCCAGAGAGAATCATCCAGTGGCAAAAGGAACGCCTCCTTTCTCCTCCCAAGGGTCAGATCTGCTTTTGAGACTGGGCAATTATCCCTTGATTTTCCTGAAAAATGCCTCAATTTACCATAAAGATTGGCACCAGCACAGGTTGCAGACTTGGTTACAGTGACAAGCTCTGATTTCTTAGCCACAGGGAGAGGCATCAGGGTGACACTTGTAAGTATGCCAGAGGCTTAATGGTGGTAATTTTTCTGCCAAGTATCTCAGTACCCCTTATAAGCTTGGTTTCTCTTCTCTTTCTCCGAGGGAGATAACATTTGCTTTAGTTTTTTTGCACACCAGTCACTATAAAAATGATGTGAGAGTTGTCTCTCTCTCCTTCCCTCACTTCCTCAAGACTTTTGCCTTGTCTTTAGTTATCCTCCTGTCTAGTTTGTGATTAAGCGCTGTAGTCTCTTTTTTTACTTTTTGCCTTCTTCTTGTATAACATATCTTGGCTCTTATTAGTCATTGTACCTGGTAAGGGTTATTAACCAGTGTTTCCTCTGATTTAAAAAAAAAACAACAACAGACTATTCTTTTTATCAGTTTTACACTTATAGAAAAATTGAGTGGAGGAATGACTAGGTGTCAGTTGGTTAAGCATTTGCCTTCATTTCAGATCATGGTCCTGGGGTCCTGGGATCGAGCCCCACCTAAGGCTCCCTGCTCAATGGGGAGTCGTCTTCTCCCTTTCCCTCTGCCCCTCTCCCCCACTTGTGCTCGCTCTCTCTCTCTTGCTCCTCTCTGTTAAGAAAATAAATAAAATCTTTTGAAAAAAAATTGAGTGGAAAGTACTGAGAGTTCCCATATATACTTCTTATTCTCCCCTGCTACTGTGTCTTTTTTCTTTTTTAAGGCTTGTATTTATTTATTTATTTGAGAGTGCACAAGTTGGCGGGGGGGAGCAGCAGAGGGAGCGGGAAAAACAAGCTTCCTCACTGAGCAGGGACCTGGGGCTTGATCCCATGTTGGGATCATGACCTGAGCCACCTAGGTGCCCCGTCCCTTCCCTCCCCCCTGCTATTTTATGTTAGTGTGGTACATTTGTTATAACTGATGAGCCAATATTGATACATTAATACTAACTGAAGTCCGCAAGCTACCTTAGGGTTTAATCTTTGTGTTGTACATTCTATGGGTCTTCACAAATGTGCAATAATATGCACCCACCATTATTTATCATATAGAGTAGTTTTACTGCTCTAAAAATTCCCGTGTTCCACTTATTCATCCCTCCCTGCAGTTATCCCCAACGCTTGATAACCACTGATTTTTTTTTTCTAATATACATTTAATTTTTTTTTTGAGATGTATTTATTTATTTGAGAGAGAGAGAGCACGTGCAAGTGAGCTTGTGTGAGTGGGTAGAGGGGCAAAGGAAGAGAGAGAGTCCCAACCAGACTCCCTGCAGAGTGCAAAGCCCTATGCGAGGCTTCATCTCCCAGCCCTGAGATCATGACCTGAGCCAAAATCAAGAGGCAGATGTTTAACCTACTGAACCACCCAGGCACCCCACCACTGATCTTTTTACCGTCTCCATAGTTTTGTCTTTCCCAGAATGTCATATAGTTAGAATCTTGCTGTCCTCTAATTCTTTAAAGTTATGAGCAGATAACCATGTGATTAGGTATAGCTAGAGAAAGGGGAAGAGAAAATTTAATATTTAAGGTCACAGCTCGAAGGTCCCTCTAAAAGTCTCAAGAATCTATCCAGGGAGATTAAGGTGGCAGCTTTTCTGATCCTCCAGAAGTCTCTCTGATGTTAAAAGATTTGACTTGCCTAGTGAGAGTTTTACTGATTCTGGGTTTTGGGAGCAAGGGTAGCATGAACATTGGACTGTATATGGGGAGTGAAGGTATTAGGGCTGAGCAAAGAAGTAGTAGAGCCCATGATCCTTTTTCCTTTGATGATGTTGAGTACAATAAAATGTCCTTTCCATTCCTCTCAAGGGCAGCCTTATATGTGACTGAAAAAAGTCAGTGCAACTTAAAGGTAAGTAAGAAAGATTCCCTGTCTTAAAGTAATCCTCTGTACTTCTACATTAGTGAAAGATTCATGTAAACTAATAAGTTACTAGAAAAGTATGGGACCTTTAGTATAAATCAGTTTAGCCACGGATGTAGTATTGGCTACACTAAGGAATAGAAGTTTGTATTTGTGTTTTGGAATAGTAGATGAGGACTGGCTTAGGTAGAATGGTTCCTGAGCAAAGGAGACGTGGCAACTTAGGAGGCTGTCAAAGATAAATAGATTTACTTCTTAGTTTTGTATTGGGCTATTTCAATTTCCTTCTGTTAGAAGCTAGTTGAGAATTCTAAGTCTTAAGAAGCATCCTAATAAACACTAGAATCAACTTAATTCTTTTTGAGATAGAAAGAGATATTTCCTCTTTGCCCTGCCCTGGAAAATTTATATTGTTAAAATATGAGGGAAGGAGACTGAACTGATCTCTCCAGTTCTAGAATTCAGGCTTCCTATCTACTTAGAATAATAACTCTCTAGTATTGGGCAAGATCTCTTTTCATAGAGATAGTGACTTTCCACCTTCTAGACTGGGCTCCAGTCTTGGCCTCAGTGGTAATTTAGTTTCCCTACTTGTTGAGCTGAATTGACTCCATGGTAAAATGAACATTAGCCTACATCAGGCTCTATAACATGATGTTCAGAATTATTGTTGATTAGTGCAGACCAGCAGCTTGGGTATACAGACCTACACACTTAGAGGAAAGGCTATGTTTATATAATGTGGAAAATTGTATTCCACCCAAGGGATTAGATGGGGGGAATGGGAGAGAACAAAATACAAAGAAAATTGTTTAACTCTATTAATGTAATAATAACAGCCGTAATGCAACAGCTAACTGAGCTCTTATGTACTGTATAAAAGTGCTTTATAGATACTACTTTATTTAATCCTAGAAATCCCCTGAAGGAGGATATAATATTATCCCTGTTGTACAGATGAGAAAGCGAAGGTTCAGAGAGACTGAGTAACTTGTACAAGGCCACACGATATTTTGTGATGGAGCTATTACACAAACCCAGACTAGCCCTTTTAACTACTAGGCTAAACTGGTTTCTCATTATTCGACCTATACATGTAAATATGCTCATCTAACATGGGGGTGGGGTGGGGAGAGAGAATAAGTCGTTTTTTGGTCAGTGGTCCCAGTGCAGTCAGTAATAAACTACAGTTTATTACTATAACTGAGCTTGACTTGTACAAAAAGATAAGAATTCTTACTCACCTGAAAGGATCTCTCTGCAACTGCCTTAGCCTTAATCTGTAATGGTAATGGATTTTTAACTGCCTGGGAGTGCTGCTGAGAAGTGGCTAACTCTTTCTGAGGTAAACAATCATGTTTGTAGCTTGGCCATGATTTTAAGATGGAAAGAAAATAAATTCTTGACTGGTCAGAAAGGTAGACAGAACTAGGAAATTGGGACCTAAAAATCTTGGCTTCAGCATCCTCCACTCATAGGCCCAAAGAAGCATTGTGGTGTCATCTTTGTGAATTCTAGAGTGGGTTACTTCCTGATTGACTTCCTTCTTCTCATTCTTAGTTTTATGTCTGTAAGCTCCCAGATACAAATGGCATCTTTCTTTGTGTAGTGTCATGTAATAGTGGGGGCTTTGGTTATAGTGGCTGCCATACTGATTGGTAGCAAGAGGAAATATGACTAAGGTGGGATGAGGGTATGGCTAGAAGTTGGTTAATGGTGTCCTGAGATGTGTATTCTGCCTGGTGATTGCTAGCTTGTTTATCCTCTGAATTTTTGGGCGTACAACTGCATGGAGGGTCCTACCCATGAATAATAAAATTCTTCTCTACTCAGATCTTGCATCCTCTTCTTTGATTTCATAGCCCTTCCATATGTCTGGTCTTCTTTTTCCCTTGTGTGTTAATGCTGTGGACCTCATTTATCATTAAAAGTGACACCTGTGGCTAAGTAGATACATGGAAATATTTATGTGAAATAATTTGTGATAAAAATATGTGGAAGTACACAAAGGATTGAAAGAGATTGGAGAATTTCTTGGTTGATGTTTATAGTACAAGTATTCTTTGTATATTTTGTCTGTATGTTTTATGGAAAGGCTGCTTAAAATATATATTTCCCTTCTTGATTCTGATTCTGATTCAGAATTTAGCATTCAACATCAGGAAATATCTGACTGAAGTCTTGTCTTTTCTAGCTGTGACCAAGTCAAATTCTTGGCTTCAAAGCTGAGAATGCCTTATTGGGCAAGGTCACAGACTACCAAAACGATCACTCTAGGGGTCAGAGATCTCATTTGTTTATTTTTCTGGATGCCTCTGACACGCATTTAGTTCCATGTGTATGCATGCATGTTTGTGTGTGTGTGAGTTTGTGTGTGTGTGTGTGTCTGTCTGTCTGTCTCCGGGTGTGTGTGTCCTGGCAGGAGTTCTTATAAAACTAATTGCAGAGAAAAGGTGATTTAAAGCAGCAACCTATGAAACAGAGACTACAAGCTTGATTGGTAAGAGGTTACCAGATAGATAGTAGCAGCTTAATAGGGTGGATGATTTTTTTAAAGGCCTGCATTTTTTTTAATTAAAAAAAATTTTTTTAAAGATTTTATTTATTGACAGAGAAAGCACAAGCAGGGGGTGCGTAACAGGCAGAGAGAGAGGGAGAAGCAGGCTCCATGCTGAGCAAGGAGCCCACCATGGGGCTTGATCCCAGGACCCTGGGATCAGACCTGAGCCAAAGGCAAGCACTTAACCGACTGAGGGCACCCAAGTGTCCCAAAGGCCTGCATTTTAATGCTAAGTCTCAGTTACCTCCTTTTTGTGTCCCTGTTCTCAAAGTCACTGACTGGGGGGAAAAAATAACAACCAAAAACTGAACAATAAATCCGTTTATTGGCATGAGTTATTTTAGTCAAGTGAAGAGTTTTCATTGGACTTGTCAAGATCTCAGGTGTGGGGTGTAGGTGGACTTTGCTCTAGAAAACCAGAGTGAGGGGCGCCTGGGTGACTCCGTCAGTTTAGCATCTGACTCTTGATTTCAGCTCAGGTCATGATCTCAGCGTTCTGACATCAAGCCCCACTTGGGGCTCAGTGCAACACTGCTTGGGATTCTCTCTCTCCTCCCTCTGCCCCTCTCCCTACTCATGCTCTCTCTTTCTCTAAAATCAATCAATCAATCAGTCAATCTTCGGAATACTAGACTGAGCAGATAGTATTACACTTGTCACTTTAGTGAACATCATTTTTTTATACAGTGACAATCTGTGTACATTAATTTTTTATACTGTCTTAAATGTTCATAACATCAGACATTTGTCATTTTACTTCAGTTTCGGGTATTTCTTAGAAGAAGAGACCCTAGTCCACTTAGGCTGTATTGGGAGGGGACAGTAAAAGTAGTTACTCTAACATTTTCAGGGGTCTGGGTGTCTGAATTTGTTTTATAAGGCACCATATTAGATTCAACAATTTAGCTATTTCCTCTTTAGCCTTTCCTTTTCTTTCCTTTAGTTTTTGCCTAGCTAAGGCAATGCAAAAATGGAAAGGGGAGACCTGTTTCAGCATTCTTTCACTTTATATGCATTTGAAACTACAGCTAGGTAGCCTCCTTATGGAGGCTTGTACTTTCAGTTAGGCGCATGTGACTGCTCAGAGGAGAGAGAGTAGTGTGCTCATATGTAGCAGCTCTTGGCAGAGCAGTGGTTAAAGGTTTGAACATACTGTACCTTGTTGGCTCTTTCCTTAGTCCTAAGGGAGGCATTTTGCTCCTCCATAGACAGTAATCGGCTTGTCAGAGTCGAATGACTTTTTGTTTTTTCTTTATCTAGTAAAAGGCAGTGGGCTCAGCTTTCCGGGAAGCAATTTCTTCCTCCACCGCATGAACAGAAGGTCGTGGATGCTGTCTCTGAAACAAAGGGGAAGTAGTGATAGAAAAATCAGTGGCTCGGGTGTAATTGCATTGGAGCTCTGTCAAAGAGACAACAATTCTTGTTTGGAAGCTGGACTTTCTGCTATGCTGTGCTTTTCTGTCTTAGAATAATAAGCAATGAGTACAGGCTCTTTTCTGAGCACTCTGTGAGAATAAGCATGCATCAAGCTATTTATTTTTACTTAGTCATTTTCAACTTTTTCTAAGGCTTTATTTTTTGAGAGCCGTTATAGTTTGACAGCAGAATGGAGAAGGTACAGAGGTTGCCCTGCCCCCACAGGTCCATAGCCCCAGCCATTATTAGCATCCCCCACTAGAGTGCTGTAGTTCCTGTAACTGATGAGACTGCACTGATGCGCCATCATCACCCAGAATTTATAGTTTAGGGTTCACTCTTGGTGTCGTACCTTGACGGGTTTGGAAAAATGTATAGTGATATGTATCCATCATTATATTATCATAGAATATTTTCACTGCCCTAAAAATCCTCTGTGCTATCTTCTGTCCCCTGGCAACCACTGATCTTTGTACTGTCTTTACCATTTTGCCTATTTCAGAGAGCCATTTGGTTGGAATCATACAGTATGTAGCTGTTTCAGATTGGCATCTTTCACTTAATATGTGTTAGTAATATGCATTTAAGGTTCCTCCATATTTTTTCTTGGCTTGATACCTCATTTATTTTTAGTGCTGAATAATATTCCATCATCTGGACATACCACAGTTTATTTATCCATTCACCCACTGTAGGATATTCTGGTTGCTTCCAGGTTTTGGTAATTATGAGTAAAGTTGCTATAAAAATTCATGTGCAGGTTTTTATGTGGACATAAGTTTTCAGTTGCTTTGGATAAATACCAAAGAGCATGATTTCTAGATCATATGGTAAGACTGTGTTTAGTTTTGTAAGAAACTGCCAAACCGTCTTCCAAGTGGCTGTACCATTTTGCATTTCTACTGGCAATGAATGAGAGTTCCTATTCTTTCACACCCCTGCCAGCATTCGTTGTTGTCAGTGATCTGGATGTTGGCCATTTGAATATGTATGTAGCAGGATGTCACTGTTGTTTTAATTTGTGTTTTCCTAATGATGTGTGATATGGAGCATCTTTTCATATGTATATCTTTATCCATCTATATATCTTTTTTGGTGGGCAGTCTGTTAAGGTCTTTGGCCCATTTTTAAAAATTCATTTATTTATTTGAAAGAGAGAGAGCAGGGAGCAAGCTCCGGTGGAGGGAAGGGCAGAGGGGGAGGATCTCAAGCAGACTCCCTGCTGAGTAGGGAGCCCAACAAGGGGCTTGATTCCATGACGCATGAGATAATGACTTGAGCCAAAATCATGAGTTGGATGCTCAGCCAACTGAGCCACACAGGTGCCCCTTTGTCCTTTTTTTTTTTTTTTCAAAGAGTTAATGTTTCTTGAACACTTTTTTTTTTTTTTTTTAAGATTTTATTTATTTGACAGAGAGAGACACAGTGAGAGAGGAAACACAAGCACAGGGAGTGAAAGAGGGAGAAGTAGACTCCCCGCCAAGCTTCCCACAAGTTTTGTGGGGCTCAAACCCAGGACCCTGGGATCATGACCTGCGCTGAAGGCAGATGCTTAATGACTGAGCCACCCAGGCGCCCCTTTGACCCATTTTTTAATTGGGTTGTTTGTTTTCTTTTTATTGAGTTTTCGGAGTTTTTTTGATATATATTTTGCTTTATCAGATGTGTCTTTCACAGATATTTTCTCCCAGTCTGTGGCTTGATTTCTCATTCCCTTGATACTGACTTTCACAGAGCAGATTTTAATTTGAACAAGTCTGACATATTCTTTCTTTCATGAATTGTGTGACTTTGGTATTGTATCTAAAAAGTTTATCGCCAAACCCCAAATTATCTAAGTTTTCTTCTATGTTACCTTCAGGAGTTTTTTGTTTTCTTTTAAGTAAAGGTTCCATTCCCAGCATGGAGCCCAACAAGGAGCTTGAACTCACAACCCTGAGATCAAGACCTACGCTGATATCAGGAGTCTGATGCTTAATAGACTGAGCCATGCAGGCATTGCTAACCTCTGGGAGTTTTATAGTTTGGCTTTTACATTTATGTCTGTGATCCAATTTGAGTTAATTTTTGTGGAGAGTGTAAGGTCTGTGTCTAGATTTTTTTTTTTCTTTAGGTCCTATGAATGTCCAGTTGTCTCAGCACTATTCAGTGAAAAAGATTTTCTTTGCTCCATTGTACTGCCTTTACTCCTTTGTTAAAGATCAATTAATTTCAATTAAAATTTCACTATATTTATGGAGGGTCTACTTCTCGGCTCTCCATCCTTTCCATTGATCTTTTTGTCTGTTCTTTCACCAGTACTACATTATCTTGATTTTTTAAAAATTTTATTTATTTATTTGACAGGCAGAGATTACAAGTAGGCTGAGAGGCAGGCAGAGAGAGAGAAGGAGGAAGCAGGCTCCCTGCTGAGCCCCGATGCGGAGCTCGATCCCAGGACCCTGGGATCATGACCTGAGCCGAAGGCAGAGGCTTTAACCACTGAGCCACCCAGGCGCCCCATTATCTTGATTATTGTAGCTTTAGAGTGTATCTTGAAGTTAGTGACAGTCCATCACCGTTGTTCTCTTCCAATATTGTGTTGGGCATTCTGGATCTTTTGCCTCTCCATTTAAGCTTTTTTTTTTTTTTTTTTTAATATTTTATTTATTTATTTGACAGATCACAAGTAGGCAGAGAGGCAGGCAGAGAGAGAGAGGAGGAAGCAGGTTCCTCATGAGCAGAGAGCCTGATGCGGGGCTTGATCCCAGAACCCTGAGATCATGACCTGAGCCGAAGGCAGAGGCTTTAACCCACTGAGCCACCCAGGTGCCTCTCCATTTAAGCTTTAAAATCAGGTTGTCTGTTGACATCCACAGAATAATTCACTAAGATTTTCATTGGGAGTGCATTGAATCCATAGATCAAGTTGGGTAGAACTAACATCTTGACAATATTGAGTATTCCTGTCCATGAACATGGAATGTCTTGCCATTTATTTTAGATTTTCTGTGATTTCATTCATCAGAGTTTTGTAATTTTCCTCAGAGGGATCTTATACATATTTTGTTAGATTTATACCTAACTATTTCAGTTTTAGGGATGCTAATGTAAATGGCATTATGTTTTTAATTTCAAATTTTACTTGTTCATTGATGGTATATTAAAAAAAAAAAAATTTGAGGGTGCCTGGGTGACTCAGTCAGTTAAGCCACTGCCTTAGGCTTTGGGCATGATCTTGGGATTCTGGGATTGAGCCCCACGTCTGGCTCCCCACTCAGCAGGGAGTCTGCTGCTTCCCGGATCCAACCCCGGGATTGGGCTCCCTGCTCAGTGCCTCCTGCTTCCCCTGCCTGCCACTCTCCCTGCTTGTGCTCTCTCTCTCTCTCTCCATCAAATAAATAAATAAAAATCTTATTTAAAAGAAAGAATTTAAAATAAATCTTTTTAAAAAGCAGTTGACTTTTGTATATTAACCTTGTATCCTGCAACTTTATTGTAATCACTTATTAATTATAGGGATTTTTGTTGATTCTTTTGGATTTTCTACATAGATGATTATGCCATCTGCCAACAAAGATAGTCTTATTTCTTCCTTCCCAGTCTGCATACCTTTTACTTCCTTTTCTTGTCTTACTGCATTAGCTAGGACATCCAGTACAATGTTGAAAAGTAGTGAGAAGAAACATCCTTCCCTTGTACCCGATCTTAGTGAGAAAGCTTCAAGTTTCTCAACGTTAAGTATGATGTTAGCTGTACATTTTTTTTTAGAGATGTTCTTTTATCAAGTTGAGGAAGTTCTTCTCTCTTCTTAGTTTGCTGAGGGTTTTTATCATTGTGTAGGGTTTTACCAAATATTTTTTCTGCATCCACTCATATGATCATGTGATTTTTCTTCTTTAGCCTGCTGATGTAATAGATTACATGAACCATCCTTGCATACTTGGGATAAATCTCACTTGGTTGTGATGTGTAATTCTTTTCAACATTCTTGGGTTTTATTATCTTGTTTAGGATTTTTTTTAAAGATTTATTTATTTATCAGGGCGCCTGGGTGGCTTAGTCATTAAGCATCTGCCTTCGGCTCAGGTCATGATCCTAGTGTCCTGGGATTGAGCCCCGCATCAGGTTCCTTGCTTGGCAAGAAGCCTGCTTCTCCCTCTCTCTCTGCTGTTACCCTGCTTGTCTTCCCTCTCTTGCTGTGTCTCTGTCAAATAAATAAATAAAATCTTAAAAAAAAAAAAGGATTTATTTATCTTAGAGCACGCATGTGCATGCATGAGTTGGGGCAGCATGCTTAAGGAAAGGAGAGAGAATCCTTAAGCAGATTCCCCACTGAGTGTAGAGCAAGTATGGGCCTAATTCCAGGATCCTGAGATCATGACCTGCTAATGTTGAGGATTTTTGAATTCATGTTCATGAGTGACATTGGTTTGTGGTTTCTTTTCTTTTTCTCTCTTTTTTTAAAGATTTAATTTTTTAAAAAGATTTTATTTATTTATTTATTTGAGAGTGCTCAAGCAGGGGGAGGAACAGAGGGAAAGGGGCAAGCAGACTCTGTGCTGAACGCAGAGCCTGATGTGAGGCTCAATCCCCGGACCCTGAAATAATGACCTGAGCCAAAATCAAGAGTCACACTTTACCAGCTGAGCCACCCAGGTGCCTCTGACCCCTTTATTATTATGTAATGCTCCTTTTTATTCCTGTTAATGTTCCTGGCCAGAAGTCTGAAATCAAGGTGTGAGCAGAGTAATCTCTCTGGAGGCACTCATGAGAATCCTTTCCTTGCCTCTTCCAGCTTCTGGTGGCTGCTGGCATTTGGGGGGTTATGGCCACATCACTCCAGTCTCTGCTTTTGTCTTAACGTCACCTTCTCCTCTTTGTGTGTATCTCCCTTTGCTTTTCTCTTACAAGGAACTCTGTGATGGCATTGAGGGCCTAGGTGCATCATTCAGGATAACCTCTTCATATCAAAATCCTCAGTTTAATCATCATATAGGTAATGTGGGATCTAGGAATTAGGACGTGGACATATCTTTGGGAGATGTTAGGGGTTGAACTGTATCCCCTAAAATTCACATGTGGAAATGCTAGCCCCAGATATCTTAGAATGTGACCTTATTTGGAAATAGGATTGTTGTAGATACAATTAGTTAATATGAGATCATATTAGAGTAGGTTGGACCCATGATCCAGTATAATTGGTGTCATTATAAATGGAGAAAATGGGACACAGATGTGCAGCCAGGGAGGACACCGTGTAAAGATTGGAGTTATGCTACCACAAACCAAGGACACCAGAGATTGCTAGAAAACCATCAGAAGCTAGGAGGTGAGCATGGAACAGATTTTCCCTCACATCTTCAGAAGGAACCAGCTGTGCTGACACCTTGATTTCAGACTTCTGACCTGTAGAATTGTGGGACAATAAATTTGTTGTTTTAGGGCAGCTCCAGCAAACTAAAATGGGAACCATTCTCAGCCTACCACACTATGGTTGAAATCTGTTATTTGCTATAGTGAGTTGTTACCAAGAAGTGAGGACAAGGAGTACCAGAGTCTTCATTTATCCCTAATATCCATCAGTATGCTTAATGGCCTTTGTATTTATCCTTTTTCTCCTCTTTTCCCTTAACAGATGGGGCTGTTGTAATGTGATATGAAGGTTAATAGGATCCCATTAGCACCTCCTGGTTTGTCTACATTCTGATATAATAGGATGGGAGGTTTCTATATAATTGAAACAATTTGTTACCATTTTAGACCAGAATCAAAAATTGAATATGGGTTTTCACAAATGTCTAGTGAGAGATCTGGTGCACACAAAGGATCTGTTGTAAGAATAAAAAAGTCAAGACATTTCCCTTTGTGTATTTTGCCAGGTATCTAACCTTGAGTAAGACTGGGGACAGGTTTCCAAAATTAGCCCATGAATAATTTTCTCAGTTCAGTCAGACTCCTGTTAGCTTTTGTGGGTTCAATTTAAAAAAAAAAAAATACTTGGATATCTGCAGTGTGCTACACACCATGCTAGATACTAGTGACAGAAAGATGTATCAAAGTATTCACTGTCTCATAAGCGAGTCAGACACATAAAAATGTAATTACATTATAGTATGATAAATGTAATAATACAAGTATTTGCAAGTTCAGAGAGCTCTGGTAGACATCAGGGAAGGTTTCCTGGAAGAGGTGATGTTTTAACCGGTTTAGAAAAAGATAAAAAAAAAATTACCAAAAATTTTTTTTTGCCAGATGGAGAAGATAGAGATGAATGTTAGAGAGAAGAATATCCCAAACATAAGAGAACAGCAGACACAAAAGAATGAAACAGCATGGTGTGTTCAGAGAAACTGCAGGTAGCTTGATATTGATGGAGCACAGATTGTGATGAGGCTGGGAAGGTTAGCAGGGGCAGTTTCCCCAGCACCTGATGTTGCTGCTGTAGTGGATAACTATAATAGTCTCGAAGCGTGTGGATAAGTGTGACTCTTAGGCAGCATAGGTTCCATTTTGCCCCTCCCTGCCTGCATTCTTATTTATTTATTTATTTATTTAAGATTTTATTTATTTATTTGACAGAGAGATCACAAGCAGGCAGAGAAGCAGGCAGAGGAGAGGGGGAAACAGGCTCCCCCCAAACAGAGAGCCCAATGCAGGGCTCGATCCCAGGACCCTGAGACCATGACCTGAGCTGAAGGCAGCCAGGTGCCCCCTGCATTCTTTTAATGTAGACCTCTATTCATTGGCCAGCAGTCCAAAAAAATACCTTGTATGGGTTAAAAAAAAAAAAAAAAATCAACATATAAGGAGTTTCCTATTTGCTTGGTTTTATTTCAAAGCTTTCCAAGTTATACACAAAGATAATCAGCTGAATGTATCAGTAACTCAAGGTTAAGGCTTTCTTTCTGCATCAAATTAAGGAGGCAAGGCAGAATCAGTGCATTTCACAAGTTCCCGGCTTATTCAAGAGACTTGCCAAACCATTTGAATCTTTGTCTATTTCTTTACTAGCCTGTAACCTTTTCTGTAGTCATTAAAGCTCTGGACAGTTAAACTTAGTTTGTTTGAAACAAAAACACATTGCTGCATTTTGGAATTACTTTTGAATGGGTGAGTGTAATCCTCTAAGCTTGCCCCAGCCATTGAAACACTCAAAGTTTTGAAGACTGAAGTTATCTACATCTCTTTCTCCTTCCCTTTCTCTTCTACCCTTGTCCTTTCCTCCTTTCCTCTCTTTCTCTCTCTCCTTTTCTCTGTCCCACTTTCTCTCTTTCAGGTTCAGTTTTTCTTTTGACTGAACTGTTAGAATACCAAGTTGTATTTAAGTCCTTAAAGGGGCAGAATTTTTAGCTATTTTAGTCTCTGTAGTGTGATTCATAGTACATTGCTCTGCTGAGCTCATTGTAAGCATTCAGAATCTCCTGTATTATTACCAAGAAATGTTTAGAGTATTCTTTTTGCATAATGAAATTTTCATCAGCCCCAGAGAAAACCGAAATGTAGTAAATTATCCCAGCTTTGATGGTTAAGAGCCACACTGTTCACACTGTATGTTTGTCTTTCCCACCCATGTCTAAGATCAGGCACAACAACACTAACTGTGTGGCAGAATAGATGTGATGTCTTATTTAAAATAGAAGTGACGTCTTATTCAAGGGCTCTGTACCTAATAATATCCTGATAAGAATTTGGGAAGAGAGATGAGATTGAAAAACACAAATGTGTGATGTCCAAAAGAACTTACAGGGCTGTGCGATAATCATTTTGACCCAGAAAGCTTTCCTTGCTTTGTTAAGAACTAAAGTTATTCCTTTGGGAAGTTTAATAGTACCCCAGCTAAGCAGATACGTTTGAGAAGTAGAATACTATAAGATCTACCATTAGGCAGGAGCTATGGAGAAAGCAATTAGCTGTGTTAACTGACACAGTTCCAAGCCCTGCTGAATTGCTGCTGGGATTTCTCTGCTCCTAGGCACTGGTCCTTTAAAGTTTGTTGAGCATAAGGGGCACCTGAATGGCTCTGTTGGTTAAGGTTGATTAAGTGGTTAAGCATCCGACTCTGGATCTCAGCTCAGTTCTTGATCTCCGGGTTGTGAATTCAGCCCCCACATTGAAAAAAAAAAAAGTCGAACATTTAATCCATCCAAGTAAGTCACCACTATCTAAAGAAAGGTAATGGGTCTGTTGTTGTTCATGCTTAAGCACAGTTCCCAAGAGTGCCCTGGAGTTTAATGTACAGCCAGCCATTATTTATTTGAGGGAGAAACAGGAATAAAAGAAGATGTGGGTCAACCTAAACCTCCATATGTTACTGAAGAGGATCTTTAACTGCCTTGGGTTCAAGAGCAGCATGACAAGGTGCTTCTCTCTTACCATTTTGTCCTTCCCTAAAGCCGGAACAAATGTATAGCCCTTGTTTGTAAGAATCCTGTGGCAATAGGTGATGATGAGATGAAGTGATTTATTGGTATACTATGCGAAAGTGAAAATGCAGTTCTGCTTTAAGGTACAGCTGATAAATATTCATGAAGATGTGGAATGAGATACTGTCTTCCTTGTTCCATTTTCAAGTTCCTTAATAGAAAATGAGGAAGAATCTATATATCCTGAAATTTATCATATATTTGTTAGAAATGGTTTCAGCTGCAGCTACTTCCTATAGCTTCAAACTTTGTGAACACTTGTAACGTAAGAAGTCGAGAATTAAGACTGTTTGAGCAGCTAAACAAGGTTATTGAGGACCTGAGTTCTTTTTGCCTTTCAGCTCCACCATTTTTAGCCTTTACTTTTTAGTCTCAAGTTTGTTGCCTCAGTCAAGGATGAGCAACGAAAGAAAAGAAGTAGCACCAGGAAATTTCCTCTTTTAGTTTTCTCTTTATAAGGAAACAAAAGTGTTCCCAGAAGTTCAGTCTTTTATCCCAGCCCCCAGTGGATTTCTGTGGCCTAAACTGTGTGACCACTTTAATCCTACCTGCATGGGAGGCTGAGGAAGTGAGTATCTGGCTTTTCTGCGTTTATAGTGGGAAGCAAACAAGGGAGAAGGGTTGGGAATGGAGAATTGGGTTAAGAAACCAGTAGTGTCGGGCGCCTGGGTGGCTCAGTGGGTTAAGCCGCTGCCTTCGGCTCAGGTCATGATCTCAGGGTCCTGGGATCGAGTCCCGCGTCGGGCTCTCTGCTCACCAGGGAGCCTGCTTCCCTTCCTCTCTCTCTGCCTACCTCTCCGTCTACTTGTGAATTCTCTCTGTCAAATAAATAAAAAAATCTAAAAAAAAAAAAAAAAAAAAAAAAAAAAAACCAGTAGTGTCTTCCTCAAACCTATTACCTCTTCCCCTGTCTCTGCTCCACTGCCACCCCCTTTCACCAGACAGTCCAATATGTAAGGCATTAATTGACAGTAGTCTTTTCGGGATCTCAGAGTCTAATAAGCGATATAGATTTCCAGTTTTAAAGTCCTTGGATCCAGGATTTAATTATGGCCTTACTGGAAAAAGTCACAGGGAATATTATTGAAAGGAAAGGGATTCTGGGAAGGTGGCAGAGTAGGAAGCACCAGGAATTGGTCTCCCCTCCCAGACAACAGTTACACTGGCAGAATCTGTCTGATAAAAGTATTCGGGAATTCTGGAGTCTGTTAAAGGCTTATAACTTATAGGGGGAAAGGATTAGAAGGTAAACTGTGGTTAAGTTAAATCAATTTCTGTGCTCAGCACAGTAGTAGCTATTCTCCCCCACCCCCAGGCAGGAGCCAGGCAGCTGTGCATGTGTTCTTGGAGCAGCTTATACATAGCATATAGGAGCTAGAATGGTCAGAAAGAACCCTGTCTTCCAAATATCAGATTGCTGCTCTGATTATTCATTGGTGCTCCTGATGTCAGAGGTGTAGACAGGTAGGTAGCCATTTTTATTGCACCTCCCCTCATTGTTGCAAGTGCTTCTCCATCTGGCTGAAGTGACTTCCAAGGGGTTTAAAAGGCCTGCACCACTCCTGCCCACTTTATTCTTCATTTTTCTCCCTTTTGGGAGCCAGACGTTACAGACTAAGGTCCTCAGAAACAACTGCATATATAAGAAAATTAGAAAATGAGTGTGTGAGTCCAGGGAAAGGCTCAGAAAAGACCTAAGAAGATAGTAAGTTTATGCCTCAGTCTGATCCTCAGCACAGAGACACCCTACATCACCCTACACCAACACTGAAACAATAATAAAAATTAGCAAGGCTTGGGGAAGGGGTAGAATCTGATTTTCAGAGTTACTACTTTATTAAATAGCTTCAAATGCCCAGTTTCGGGGGCACCTGGTTGGCTCAGTCAGTGGAGCATGCAACTTGATCTCAAGGTTTTAAGTTTGATCCCCATGTTGAGTATAGAGATTACTTAAAAATAAAATCTTAGGAGACGCCTGGGTGGCTCAGTGGGTTAAAGCCTCTGCTTTCAGCTCAGGTCATGATCCCAGGGTCCTGGGATCGAGCCCCCACATCAGGCTCTCTGCTCTGCAGGGACCTGCTTCCCTTCCTTTCTCTCTGCCTGCGTCTCTGCCTACTTGGGATCTCTGTCTGTCAAATAAATAATAAATAAAATCTTAAAAAAATAAAATAAAATCTTAGAGGTGCCTGGGTGGCTCAGTTGGCTAAGTGTCTGTCTTTGGCTTGGGTTGTGGTCCTGGGATCCTGGGATTGAACCCTATGTCTGGCTTCCTGCTCAGCAGTGGACCTGCTTCTCCCTTTCCCTCTGCCTGCCATGCCCCCTGCTTGTATTCTCTTACTCTCTCTCTCAAATAAATAAAATATTTAAAACAAATAAATAAAAAATAAAATCTTAAATAAATAATTCCCAGTGTTGAAGGAAAAAATAAATTAACTGAAACTCCCTGAAAAAGACCTGATAGCAGATCTACTAGACAAAAACTTTAAAACAACTGTCTTAAAGATATTCAAAGAACTAGGGACGCCTGGGTGGCTCAGTTGGTTAAGCGGCTGCCTTCGGCTCAGGTCATGATCCCAGCGTCCTGGGATTGAGTCCCACATCAGGCTCCTTGCTCGGCAGGGAGCCTGCTTCTCCCTCTGCCTCTAGCCTGCCACTCTGAAGCCTGTGCTTGCGCTCTGTATCTCTCTCTCTCTCTAACAAATAAATAAAAATCTTTAAAAAAAAAAAAAAAGGATATTCAAAGAACTAAAGGAAGTGTAGCCAACGTTAAGAAAACAGTGTGTGAATAAAATGGAAACATCAACAAGGAGATAGAAAATCTAAAAAGAAACCAAAACGAAACACCGGAACTAAAAAGTACAATAACTGAAATGAAAAATTTAGTAGAGGGATTTGAAGGTAGATTTGAGCAAGCAGAAGAAAGAATCTGCAAACTTGAAGATAGGATATAAAAGTTATCAAGTGTGAGGAACAGAAAGTAATAAGATTGAAGAAAAGCAAACAGACCTAGAGGACCTATATGATGCACTGAAGTAGACCAACATACACATTGTGGTAGTCCCAGAAGAAGAGAGAGAGAGAGAGGAGCAGGGGGAATATTTGAGGAGATAATGGGTGAACACTTTCTGAATCTGACGAAAGACATGACTTGAAACATGCAAGACACTCAACAAACTGCAGGTAAGATGAACTCAAGGGGACTCAGACCAAGACACATTATAAATAAACTTTGAAAAGACAAAGATAGAGAGAATCTTGAGAACAGCAAAAAGGAAGTGAAAAGGAAGTGAATTATCACATACAAAGGATCCTCCATAATATTATCAGATTTCTTTTTTTTTTTTTTAAAGATTTTATTTTTTTATTTGAGAAAGAGCACAAGCAGAGGGAGGAACAGAGGGAGAGGGAGAAGCAGACTCCCTGCAGAGCAGGAGTCCAGTACAGGGCTCGATCCCAGAACTCCAGGATCATGACCTGAACTGAAGGCAAATGCTTAACAAATGAGCCACCCAGGTGCCCCTATTATCAGATTCCTGATGAGAAACTTTGGAAGTCAGAAGACAGTGGGATGATATATGTGAAGTGCTAAAGGAAAAGAACTGCCAATCAAAAATCTTATATCCAGCAAAACTGACCTTCAGAAGTGAGGGAGGGGTGCCTGGCTGGCCCAGTAACTGAAATTCATCTCTCTTGATCTTGTGGTTGTGAGTTCAAACCCCACATTAGGTGTAGAGATTACTTAAAAATAAAATCTTTAAAAACAAAAAACAAAAGTGAGAGAGAGGGGCGCATGGGTGACCCAGTGGGTTAAAGCCTCTGCTTTCAGCTAAGGTCATGGTCCCAGGTTCTTGGGATCGAGCCCCGCATCGGGCTCTCTGCTCAGCGGGAAGCCTGCTTTCTCCTCCTCTCTCTCTCTGTCTCTCTGCCTGTCTCTGCCTACTTGAGATCTCTGTCAAATAAATAAATTAAATCTTCAAAAAAATTTTTTACAATTAAAAATTTTTAAAAGTGAGAGAGAAATTACAATATTCCCAGATCATTTATACTGAAGGAGTTAATGACCATTAGACCTACCTCAAAAGAAATGCTTGAGGGAGTCCTGAAAGGTGAAAGGATTCTAGTCAGTATCCCAAATTACAAAAAATCCATTTACAATTGCATCAAAAAGAATAAAAAACTGGGTAATTAGGGGCGCCTGGGTGGCTCAGTGGGTTAAAGCCTCTGCCTTTGGCTCAGGTCATGATCCCAGGGTCCTAGGATCGAGCCCCGTGTCGGGCTCTCTGCTCAGCGGGGAGCCTGCTTCCTCCTCTCTCTCTGCCTGCCTCTCTGCCTCCTTGTGATTTCTGTCTGTCAAATAAATTAATTAATTAAAAAAAAAACTTGGTAATTAACTTAAGGAGGTGAAAGACTTAGTGAAAACTGCAAAAGAGTGCTGAAAGAATTTAAAGAAGATGTAAAGAAGAAGATTTAAAGAATTTAAAGAAGATGTAAATAAATGGAAACACATCCTAGGGCGACTGAGTGGCTCAGTTGGTTAAGCATCTGCTCAGGTCATGATCCCAGGGTGCTGCGATGTAGCCCGATGCTGGGCTCTCTGCCTGATGGGCAGTCTGCTTCTCCCTCTCCCTTTGTCTGCCACTCCCTCTGCTTGTTCTCTTGCTCTCTCTCTCAAATAAATAAAATCTTAAAAAAAAAAAAAAATGGAAACACATCCCATGTCACGGATTGGGAGATTTAATATTATTGAAATATCAGAACTACCCAAAGCAATAAGGTTCAATGCAGTGTCTGTCAAAATCCCAATAACATTTTTTATTAGTAGAAAACCCATCCTAAAATTCGTATATAATCTCAAGGGACCCTGAATAGCCAAAGCAATCTTGAAAAAGAACAAAATTGGAGAACTCACACTTCCTAATTTCAAAACTTAGTACAAAGCTATAGTAATCAAGAGGTGCCTGGGTGACTCAGTCGGTTAAGCCTCTGCCTTTGGCTCAGGTCATGATCTTAGGGTCTTGGGATCAAGCCCCACATTGGGCTCCCTGCCTCTCTGCCTACTTGTGATCTCTTCTCTCTCTCTGTCAAATAAATAAATAAAATCTTAAAAAAGAAAAAAAAGCTACCGTAATCTAAACACTGTGATATTGGCATAAAAACAGACATATAGGCCATTGGAATTGAATAGAGATACCAAAAATAATTCCTCACATATACAGCCAAATGATTTTTGAGGAGGCTGTCAGGACCATTCAGTGGAAAAAGAACGGTCTTTTTAAGAAATGGTGCTGGGAAAACTAGATCTCCACATGCAAAAGAATAAACTTGGACACCTCCCTAACACTATATATAAAATTTAAGTCAAAATGGATCAGGGACCTAAATGTAAGACCTAAAACAGTAAACTCTTAGAAGAAAACATAGGACAAAAGTTTCATGATACTGGGTTTGGCAATGATTTCTTGGAAAAGAAAAAATAGACACATTGAATTTCATTAAACTTTTAAAAATTTTGTGCATTTAAAGACACTGTCAAGGGTGCCTGGCTGGCTCAGTTGGTAGATCATGTGACTCTCTTTTTTTTTTTTTTTTTAAGATTTTATTTATTTATTTGACAGAGAGAGATCACAAGCAGGCAGAGAGGCAGGCAGAGAGAGAGAGAGAAGGAAGCAGGTTCCCTGCCGAGCAGAGAGCCTGATGTGGGACTTGATCCTAGGACCCCGAGATCATGACCTGAGTCGAAGGCAGCGGCTTAACCCACTGAGCCACCCAGGCGCCCCATCATGTGACTCTTGATCTGTTATCATGATCAACAGTTGAGTTTTGATCTCTCATGATCAAGAGAGGGGCTCATGAGTTTGAACCCCGTGTTGGGCAGGGAGCCTACTTAAAAAATAATAATAAAATTTTTTTTAAAAAGACACTGTCAGAGGTGGGTAGGTTGATGGGTTAAATAGTTCATTGGGATTAAGGAGGGCACTTGTGGTGAGCACGGGGTGTTGTAGGGAAGTATTTAATTGTTATGTTGTACATGTGAAACTAATATTACGCTCTATGTTACCTAACTGGAATTTGAATAAGAACTTAAAAAAAAAACACGCAAATTACATACAAATAAAAAATAAATGACATCTTTTTTTTTTTAAATGACATATCTTAAAAAAAAAGAGTCACCATCTACAGTATAAAAAGACAACCTACACAATAGGAGAAAACATTTATAAATCATATATCTGATAAGGGATTAATACCCAGAATATATAGAGAGCTCTGAAACTCAAGAGCAAAACAACTTGATTGAAAAACAAGGACTTAAATACATTTCTACTAAAAAGATACACAGATGGCTAATGAGCACATGAAAAAATGCTAAACATTACTAATCATTAGAGAAATGCAAACCAAAACTACAGTGAAATACCACTTTACCCCCATTAAGATGGCTACTTTAAAACAAACAGAAAAGAACAAGTGTTGACAAGGATGTGGAGAAATCGGAACCCTTGTGCATTATTGATGGGAATATAAAATGGTATAGCCAATGTGGAAAACAGTATAGTGATTACTTAACAAATTAAAAATAAAATTATCATATGATCCAGCAATTCTACTTCTAGGTATATACCCAAAAGAATTCAAGAGATTCAATTGGAGATATTTTTTTAAGATTTTATTTATTTGACAGAGATCACAAGTAGGCAGAGAGACAGGCAGAGAGTGAGGAGGAAGTAGGCTCCCCACTGAGCAGAGAGCCTGATATGGGGCTTGATCCCAGGACCCTGAGATCATGACCTGAACCGAAGGCAGAGGCTTTAACCCACTGAGCCACCCAGGCACCCCTGGAGAGGTCTTTCTTGAAGAGATATTTATACACCCATATTTATAGCAGCATTATTCACAATAGCTAAAATGTGGAAACAACCCAAATGTCCATCATTGACTGATGAAGAGATAAACAGAATGTGGTATATACATACAATGGGATATTATTTAGCCTTAGAAAGGACGGAAATTCTACAGTATACTACAACACGAATGAACTTTGAAGACCTGCTAAGTGAAGTAAGTCACAAAAAGACAAATCCTCCACTTATATGAGTTACTTAGTGTAGTCAACATCATAAAGACAGAAAGCATCATGGTGGTTAACAGGGGCTGGGGAAAGGGGCAATGGGAAGTTATTGTTTAGTAGGTCTAGAGTTTAAGTTTTACAAGATGAAAAGAGTTACAGGGATGGATGGTAGTGATGGTTGCACGACAGTGTGAGTGTGTTTAATACCACTGAACTGTATGCTTACAAATGGTTACAGTGGTAACTTATGTGTATTTTATGATAATAAAAAATTAAAAAGAGAGAGAAGAAGAAAAAGGAGATTTATGTTTGCTGGTTTACTAGGATACTAGGGAATACCATAGGAAAGAAGTTGAGTTGTTTGGGGACTTTGGCTAAGGATATTGATACCTGAAATAAGATTACATTTCTCAAAAAAAAAAAAAAAAAAAAAAGATTACATTTCTCAGTTGCATTGAGGAGCAAGCAGAATTTAAAAACAAATCACCCGGGGCGCCTGGGTGGCTCAGTGGGTTAAGCCGCTGCCTTCAGCTCGGGTCATGATCTCAGAGTCCTGGGATCGAGTCCCACATCGGGCTCTCTGCTCAGCAGGGTGCCTGCTTCCTCCTCTCTCTCTGCCTGCCTCTCTGCCTACTTGTGATCTCTCTCTGTCAAATAAATAAATAAAATCTTTAAAAAAAAAATAAAAAATAAAAACAAATCACCCAACTTTCCCAACTTAAACTGATAAGAAATTATATTTGTCACACTCTTTTTCCTATGGTGCTCAGTCCCTCTTGGAGTGGGCCTATATGACCTTTGGAGCTCAGTTTCCATTTTGTTGTGATTCATTGAGTACCAGCAACTTACTTGGCACAAGACACCACCTATGGGGTCATGATTTTTCGCATTGTCATAAACAAAAGGAAGGAACAAGGAACCAAAATTAAAGTTAGTGATCAGGTATGGCATAATGTGTGGGATCGAGCCCCACGTCGGGCTCCCTGCTCGGTGGGAAGCCTGCTGCTTCTCCCACTCTCCTGCTTGTGTTCCCTCTCTCACTGTCTCTCTGTCCATCAAATAAATAAATAAAATCTTTAAAAAATTTTTTGAAAAAGTATTCTCTCCACCAACTGATTTGTTGTCTAGATTGTAATATACCTTTTCCTCTTGTCAGTTTCTCCAGTGTACATGTTATAAAAGGAAGAATCCAGTTATTCACACTCTTTGATTCCTGTGGGATGCTGATATTGTGCTCTATAAAATTTAAGTTATTGGGATCCTAAAAGACAGTGCTTAAAAAGATGTGTTTAAAATCACCACTGGTGATTTGAGGGGTGAAGAAAGAAAAGGTTGCTGTTTCTGAATTGACATCTTTTTTTTTTTTTTTTTAAGATTTTATTTATTTATTTGTCAGAGAGAGGGAGAGCGAGAAAGCGAGCACAGGCAGGCAGAGGCAGAGGGAGAAGCAGGCTCCCCGCTGAGCAAGGAGCCCAATGTGGGACTTGATCCCAGGACACTGGGATCATGACCCGAGCAGAAGGCAGCTGCTTTACCAACTGAGCCACCCAGGCATCCCTGAATTGACATCTTTTGCACAGAGCATTTTAGTTGGTAGTAAAGTTCAGCAATGGACTCGGTTACCTGAAGAAAGTGAATTGACCCATAAGACATGGTATCAATGTCCTTTCATACAACAGTGGTATAACTCCAGCATGCTGAAATTACCATAAATTCCTTTCCATAATAAAGGGAATCTGGTATCTAACAAAATAGTGGAGAGGATACATGAATTCTCATTTATTTGAGTAATAAAGTGTACTTTGGAAATGGTGATGGAAAGGCATCAGATCATTCTGAAAGTGTGCCCTGTTATAAAGTCTTAAGACCCAAAAGTGATAAAGTTTTTGAACAGTTCTTTTCTTTTTTTTTTTTTATTTAAAGATTTTATTTATTTATTTGACAGAGGGAAATCACAAGTAGGCAGAGAGGCAGGCAGAGAGAGAGGAAGGGAAGCAGGCCCCCTGCTGAGCAGAGAGCCCAACGTGGGACTCGATCCCAGGACCCTGGAATCATGACCTGAGCCGAAGGCAGCGGCTTAACCCACTGAGCCACCCAGGCGTCCCTGAACAGTTATTTTCATTATCACTATATAAAACTTAACCACTCCAACAGGAATTTACTGAGCACCTACTGTGTGCTCACCTCTAGGCCAAGCCCCAAGACGGGGCAAGTGGAAGGGTAAATAATAAGTGTAGGAACCATTTTTAACCCTTTAGAGGTTTATAGTGTACTTTAAAGGATCAAACTATGAGACTACATAGACCAAAATTCTAAATTACATGGTATAAACTGTTGAAGTACCATACAGGTTTAGGAGAGAGAGATTACTACAGAGGCATGAGAGAAGTATTCAAAAAGCAATTGAATTTCATCTGGGCCTTGGAAAAATGGTAGGATTTGAATGAACAGGGGAAGAGAGGAAGACATGGCAGAAAATAGGCAAATTGTGTGGAGGCACCAAATTGAGAACAAGGAGACTTTACACATCAGTAGAGAGAGTGACCTGGATAGAAAACATCAGTGGAAGAACAAGAAAAACTAAGTTCCAAAAATACAAGAGGACCAGAAAACTAATGCATTTTATATTCCTTTAAAATCTCCTTTCGGGGCGCCTGGGTGGCTCAGTGGGTTAAGCCGCTGCCTTCATCTCAGGTCATGATCTCAGGGTCCTGGGATCGAGTCCCGCGTCGGGCTCTCTGCTCAGCGGGGAGCCTGCTTCCCTCTCTCTCTCTCTGCCTGCCTCTCCATCTACTTGTGATTTCTGTCAAATAAATAAAATCTTTAAAAAAAAAAAAAAAATCTCCTTTCGGAATGATTTCAGCCCCCTTCTCTTCTGAATCAAGAAATTCTTTTCAGTGATTTAAATTCCCTTTGTTGCCATTTTGACTTTTTCTTGTTGTCTTAATTTTTGAAATTTTATTTCTCATTCTAAGCACCTTGCATTGGAATATTCTCAACCTGCGTGGACCCAGCGTCTAGTTCCATTGGAAAGGTTGGGTATTGGGGCACCTGGGTAGCTCAATGGGTTAAAACCTCTGCCTTCAGCTCAGGAGGAGCCCCCGTACGCCCCGCATCGGGCTCCCTGCTCAGCGGGAAGCCTGCTTCTCCCTCTCCGACTCCCCCTGCTTGTGTTCCCTCTTTCACTGTGTCTTGCTCTGTCAAATAAATAAATAAAATCTTTAAAAATAAATAAATAAAATAAAATCCCATTCTTTTGGATATAATGAAAATTCTGTCACCATTATACACATAGACAAGAGTTTTTTAAGTTGGGGATGCTTTGTATCACTTATGTGATATATGCTAATTGGTGTTTATTCAGCAAATCTTAAATACCTACTGTGTGCAGGTACTGTTCTAGGTGCTTGGGATACTTCCACGAATAAACAAATGAAGAGGATCCTTGCTCTTTTTTTTTTTTTTTTTAAAGATTTTATTTACTTATTTGACAGAGATTACAAGTAGGCAGAGAGGCAGTCAGAGAGAGGAGGAAGCAGGCTCCCTGCTGAGCAGAGAGCCCGATGTGGGGCTCGATCTCAGGACCTTGGGATCATGACCTGAGCTGAAAGCAGAGGCTTTAACCCACTGAGCCACCCAGGCGCCCCGAGGATCTTTGCTCTTGAAGAACTTTTATTCTGATGGGTTCATTGCTAGACCAACTATCAAATGTCTTTCCTCTTAAAATTACTTCTTTTTTACAGTGGACTAATTTAGTCAGCTGGTAGAATCTTTAAGACACTCAAACAGCCTCCTCCAAACAGAAAATTCCTTACTCCATAGACAGAGGAATTTATGCTAGGTATAATTTGATGGTCCCCCCCACCCCACCCTCCCTTCGTCCTCTTTTACTGCTCTGACAACATTTTCTCTTGGAGTATTTTGGGAAGAAGGTTCCTGTTCTTTTCCTCTATAAATTACCTTGCTCACACATATAGTCTATGAGCTGCCACTGCTGTGGCTGTAGTTATTTGTTGAAAAAATCTGTACTTTGCAGTGATTCATTCAAGAGCCATGAAGCATTCAAAGCAGGATATGTGACTCATTTAATAAATAGCAGCATCTTGAAGGAGGGAACAGGAACCTAGGATTGACTAAGGTACAGATGAAAGTTATGTTGGCTTTGAGGTATGTTTATTTAGTCCTTTGCCTTCTTCTCCCATTTCCTACTTTCCCAAACAAACAAAAGTCTCTTGGATTGGGAATAGAAGCGCTGCAATGAGGGTGGGAAGCATTATTAGGACTATTGCAGATCTCCTAGTTTCTCCTTTCAGAATATGTGATCAACTGAAGAGATTAAGTAATGTTCATAAAAAGGGGGGTTATTCTTTTCCATCCTGTTTAGCCCTGCTGTCACCGTACCTTAGAGCTTGCTCCCCATAGTTTTTAGGCTTGCTGTGGCTTTTTTTTTTTTTTTTTAAAGATTTTATTTATTTGAGAGAGAGACAGTGAGAGAGAGCATGAGCGAGGAGAAGGTCAAAGGGAGAAGCAGACTCCCCATGGAGCTGGGAGCCCGATGTGGGACTCGATCCCGGGACTCCGCGATCATGACCTGAGCCGAAGGCAGTCGTCCAACCAACTGAGCCACCCAGGCGTCCCAAGGCTTGCTGTGGCTTTTTCATGCAGTTTTCTTTTCATCAAAATATGCCCTTGTGTAGATACATGATAAAAGAACGCTATTCTGTCCATGAAGTGCTGTCAGACCCAGAGACTTTGGAGAAGGGGTTAGTTAGGTTTCAGCATAAGGGAACATTCA
Source organism: Mustela lutreola (assembly GCF_030435805.1). Classification (NCBI taxonomy): domain Eukaryota; kingdom Metazoa; phylum Chordata; class Mammalia; order Carnivora; family Mustelidae; genus Mustela; species Mustela lutreola. The sequence goes on from NC_081297.1 coordinate 61,855,176, forward strand.
GACTATCACAAATGTAAACTCATTTCCTTGTATTGTTCCCTGATCGTTTAGGCATTCAGGGCTCATTTCCTAATAACCAAAGAGTTCTCATTTGTCCCCTTCCCCCAGTCTGCTCTTCTAAAACAAGGAAAGGGACTTGTATTAATCATAGGTCAAGGCATTAGAGAGTTTTTAAATGTGAGGCAAATCCACATGGAAACTGGAGCTATGGTGGCCAAAAACATTTCAGGAACGAATTTGGCTAGGGTTTGAGTGCATATTGCACAGAATTTCATTGGTTACAATACTTTACCAAGGATTTAGCTTGAAACTGTTATATATCTAGTGCCCATATGCTTGTGCCTGGCTCAGAGTCAATAGGCAGAAATTTAGCTCTAGTTTGGTTTGAGTTCTCCTTTGCCCTGAGCCTTCTCTTCAGTTCTGTTTAGTACTGTTATTTCAAAAAGTTTCTGGAAGACTAGTTCAATGGGATTAAGAAAAGAACTCTCTCAAAGCGTTGACTTGTTCAGAGTTATTCTGCAAAGAAAAACCAAGTTTTACTCTAATACCTGTCTTGTCTACCTTGAGATTAAAAATGCAGAGAACTAGCTGAGGACATGCTGTATGCCAGGTACTATACTGTTTTATAGAATTATTTCATTGAAAAGCTTAAGAGAAGAGGGATATGAGGAAGACTTTTAGGGTACCTGAAATATGTATCATGTCTTGATCTAGGTTGTCATTGCATCAGCATTTACTTATATAAAAATTCATTGATGGGGCTCAGTCAGTTGAGTGGCTGGCTTTTGGTTTCAGCTTAGGTCATAATCTCTGAGCCCTGGGATCAAGCCCTGTGTCAGGCTCCATTGTTTATCGGGGAGTAAGGATTCTCTTCTCCCTCTCCCCTACCCCCACACATGCACTTGCTCGCTCTCTCTTAAATAAATAAATCTTTTTAAAAAATCCATTGAGGGGCGCCTGGGTGGCTCAGTGAGTTAAGCCGCTGCCTTCGGCTCAGGTCATGATCCCGGGGTCCTGGGATCGAGCCCCGCATCGGGCTCTCTGCTCGGCAGGGAGCCTGCTTCTTCCCCTCTCTCTGCCTGCCTCTCTGCCTGCTTGTCATCTCTCTCTGTCAAATGAATAAATAAAAAATCTTAAAAAAAAAAAAAATCCATTGAGAGGGCGCCTGGGTGGCTCAGTGGGTTAAGCCGCTGCTTTCGGCTCAGGTCATGATCTCAGGGTCCTGGGATCGAGTCCCACATCGGGCTCTCTGTTTGGCAGGGAGCCTGCTTCCTCCTCTTATTTCTCTGCCTGCCTCTCTGCCTACTTATGATCTCGCTCTGTCAAATAAATAAATAAAATCTTTAAAAAAAAGTCCATTGAGATGTACACTTAAGATATATATATTTTTTGGTGCATGTTATACATCAATTTTAAAAAACTTAAGGTGTACCTCGGTGACTCAGTGGGTTAAGCTTCTGCCTTCAGCTCAGGTCATGATCTCAGGGTTCTGGGATCGAGCCCCGCACTGGGCTCTCTGCTCAGTGGGGAGGCTGCTTCCTCCTCTTTCTCTGCCTGCCTCTCTGCCTGCTTGTGATCTCTCTTTCTCTCTCTCTCTCTGTGTCAAATAAATAAAATCTTTACAAAAATGTCAACTTTTAAGACTTCATTTACTGAGATGTATTCCTGATTTACAGTTCCCACCATCTTTGTTTTTTAGGCCATTCTTGGCCCTTGACTTAGCTTTATTCATTTAGTCAGTTTCCTAGAAGGTGGGATTCTGGCTTCTATCACAGAAGGATAGAAGGATAGGTGAGAATGAAACTGCCTAGAAACAGAAAGGATTTTTTCCAAAGATCTCTTGTGGAAAATTGTTAATGAGAAACTATACTTTCCCTGCCCATTCTGCAACTGATACCAGTTTTCAAATTGATCCTTAAGCCCCTGACATTAAGAAACATTTACGAGGGGTGCCTGGGTGGCTCAGTTGGTTGAGCGACTGCCTTTGGCTCAGGTCATGATCCCGGACTTCCAGGATCGAGTCCTGCATTGAGCTTCCAGCTCCTTGGGGAGTCTTCTTCTCTCTCTGACCTTCTCTCCTCTCATGCTCTTCCTCACTCATTCTCTCTCAGATAAATAAATAAAATCTTAAAAGAAAGAAAAGAAACATTTACTAAATGTTTCCTAACACTTATTAAACCAAGAAAATCTCCACTGGGGAATAAAAGTCAAAATTAGCCCAATTGTTTTGATTTGCTTCTTGTGTATTATCTCTTTGTAACAAGGCAGTGCATGAGAATCCCACCTAATTTGTTCTTCTTCCAATTATAGTGCCTTCTATCTCCGTCTTCCCAATGTATTTGCAGATCTGTAGTACATCAGCCATTTTATAAAATGAGGTTGGGAGTTTTCTGCCTGTGTTTTTTTCCTTCCAAGTTTTAGATCCAAAAACATGTGTTGGCAGTTTGGCAAGGGAAACTAAAAAACAGCCTTTTTTCCCCCTCTTGTTTCTTTTTCTCTTTCCCTATAACTGTGTAGCAGAATTTCTCAGCAAAGACACAGTTAACATTTGGGGTCTGATAATTCTTTGTTTTAGGGCACTGTCCTGTACATTTCAGCATATTTATCAGCAACCCGTGCCTCTACCCTGTAGAGGCCAATAAAGTGCCCAGGTTGTGATAAACAGTAATGTCTCCAAACATTGCTAAAATGTCCCCCTGAGTTGTTCCTGGGTGAGAACCACTGCCATATAGTATAAACTGTATTTAGAGAAGATGGGGTTTGGGGGGAAGATTCAAGATTGGCACATGATTAAAATTCCTATCAGGTCTTTGAGAATATTATCTAGATCAGAGCTGTCCTAAAGAAATACAATACAAACCACATATGTAATTTAAAATTTTCTAGTAGCCACATTAAAAAGTAAAAGTAAACAAGTAAAATTAATTTTAATAATGCATTTTATTGGGGTGCCTGGGTGACTCAATCGATTAAGCATCTGCCTTTGGCTCAGATTATGATCCCAGGATCCTGGGATCGAGCCCCTCAGGCTCCCTCCTCAGTGGGGAGCCTGCTTCCCTCCTCCCTCTGCCCGCTGTTCTCTACTCGTTCTCTCTCAAATAAATAAAAATTAAAATAATAATACATTTTATTTAACCCAGTATATTCAAAATATTATTTCAACATGTAATCAGCATGAAATTAATGAGATATTTTACTTTTTTTTTTTTTATCATTTTTGTACTGCATCTTTGAAATCCAGTGTGCATTTTCACTTTTAGTGCATCTCAGTTCAGACTAGCTCCATTTATTTATTTATTTTTAAAAGATTTTATTTATTTATTTGATAGACAGAGATCACAGGTAGACAGGCAAAGAGAGGGATGCAGGCTCCCCACTGAGCAGAGAGCCCAACACGGGGCGCAATCCCAGGACCCTGAGATCATGACCTGAGCCAAAGGCAGAGGCCCAACCCACTGAGCCACCAAGGTGCCCCTAGACTAGCCCCATTTAAAGTGCTTAGTAGCCATGTGTGGCTAGTAGCTATCATATTGGGTAGAGCAGATTGCAAACATCTTGGTCTATAGGGTGCACATAATTACCACATAATACTTCTCACCCATTTATGCCAAGAAGCTGCCCTGATGCATTTACTTAAGCAAATTAGATGCTAAACCATAGTTACTATACAGATCTTTTCCCAAGGCATATAAACTGCCTTCTTGATTCAGTATGACTTATATTCTTCAGTCTCCATTTTGAATGGTAATCAGCTCTCTGTTATCTTGGAGATGGCTAATATCTACATATTCCTTGAAAATTATCATTATTTACCCTACAGGCAGAATGAGTGTTCCTGACTGGCTCTTTGCCAAAACCTTAGTCATAGGTAAGATGAAAGAACAAGAGAAGACCCATTAAGGGTATTAACAAATGGGAGAATTAGATTTTTAAATGGGCAATAATTCAAAGAGGAAATCCTTTTGAGAATCCCTCCACCCACTTAGTTCAATAGAATAATTTATCTAATAAGGTCAAAATTTTTATCACTTAATGATTTTAGATATTTGAATTGAGAAATTGCTTTCAGAGGGATAGTTTACTCAGCACACATTTCAAGACTGATCTAGAGAATTGTTAAGGGTTAATTTTTTTGAATTTTTATTTTTTTATTTTTTTTTTATTTTTTTTAAAGGTTTTATTTATTTATTTGACAGAGAGAAATCACAAGTAGATAGAGAGGCAGGCAGAGAGAGAGAGAGGGAAGCAGGCTCTCTGCTGAGCCGAGAGCCCGATGTGGGACTCGATCCCAGGACTCTGAGATCATGACCTGAGCCGAAGGCAGCGGCTCAACCCACTGAGCCACCCAGGCGCCCCAAATTTTTAAAACAACTTTAAGGATTTTATTATTTTTTCTTCATGTAATCTCTACACCCAACATGGAACCTGAACCTATAACCCAGAGATCAACAATCACACACTCCACCAGCTGAGCCAGTCAAGCTCCCCCTTAAAGGTTAAATTTTAATAAATGAGAAAGAATGTAAGGAACAATAAAAATAATAGATCAACATTCATTTTAATAAAAAGTTTTAGTATACTTTTATTCTTCCCTTCCTACTCTAGCCATATAAAAATTGTATTAGAAATTATAAGGAGAGGGGCACATGGGTGGTTCCGAGGATTTGAGCTTCTTACTTCTGATTTTGACTCAGGTCATGATCTAGTAGTCATGGGATCGAGCCCTGAGTTGAGCTCTGTGCACGGAATCAGCTTGAGATTCTCTCTCCATCTTCCCCTCCCTCTGCTTGCTCACTTTCTTTCTCTCTTTCTTTCAAAATAAATAAAATCTTAAAAAAAAAGAGAGAGAGAAAGAAGTTATAGGGAGAGATGACTGAAGCCAAGACCAGGCCAGTGCTCTGCTTCTTAAAATTCTGCCCATTTGCCTCCTCCTCAGAAGCTCACCTAATTTAGTCAGGGATTCTTAACTTTTATGGTGTCACAACCGCCCCCTCTTGGTAGTTTGATGAAGCCTATGAACCCCTTTTCAGAATATTGTTTTTATTTTTATTTATTTTTCAGAATATTATTTTTTTAAATTAGTAAAGTAAAATACATAGAATTACAAAAGAAACCAATTATTTTGAAATACAATTACCAAAAATATATTTTTTTAATTTTTTATTTTTTATAAACATATATTTTTATCTCCAGGGGTACAGGTCTGTGAATCGCCAGGTTTACACACTTCACAGCACTCACCAAAGCACATACCCTCCCCAATGTCCATAACCCCACCCCCCTTCTCCCAACCCCCCTCCCCCCAGCAACCTTCAGTTTGTTTTGTGAGATTAAGAGTCACTTATGGTTTGGCTCCCTCCCAATCCCATCTTGTTTCATTTATTCTTCTCCTACCCACTTAAGCCCCCATGTTGCATCACCACTTCCTCATATCCGGGAGATCATATGATAGTTGTCTTTCTCCGCTTGACTTATTTCACTAAGCATGATACGCTCTAGTTCCATCCATGTTGTCGCAAATGGCAAGATTTCATTTCTTTTGATGGCTGCATAGTATTCCATTGTGTATATATACCACATCTTCTTGATCCAGTCATCTGTTGATGGACATCTAGGTTCTTTCCATAGTTTGGCTGCTGTGGACATTGCTGCTATAAACATTTGGGTGCACGTGCCCCTTCGCATCACTACATTTGTATCTTTAGGGTAAATACCCAGTAGTGCAATTGCTGGGTCATAGGGTAGTTCTATTTTCAACATTTTGAGGACCCTCCATGCTGTTTTCCAGAGTGGTTGCACCCAAAAATATTTTTAATATTTGATAATGTAGGGGGCCTAGGCGGCTCAGTCCCTTAAGTACCTGACTTCGGCTCAGGTCATGATTTTGGGATCCTGAGATCGAGTCCCATGTTAAGCTCCCTACTCGGTGTGGAGTCTGCTTGTCCCTCTCCCTCTACCCCTCCCCTTGCTCGTGTGTGCACGTACTTGTGCATGCACACTCTCTGTCCAATAAATAAATCAAACCTTTTTAAAAAATTTGATAATGTCGGGGTGCCTGGGTGGCTCAGTGGCTTAAAGCCTCTGCCTTCGGCTCGGGTCATGATCTCAGGGTCTTGGGATTGAGCCCTGCATCGGGCTCTGCTCAGCAGGGAACCTGCTTCCCCCTCTCTCTGCCTGCCTCTCTGCCTAGTTGTGATCTCTGTCTGTCAGATAGATAAATAGATAGATAAAATCTTTTTAAAAATTGATAATGTCATATGTGTGGTATTTAATGCATTAGATAACAAGAGTTCTAGTGGTAGGTCTTGTGATTCCCATAGTTTCAAAGTAGCAATGAGTATAAAGGACATTTTGATATATGTGATAAGAAGATATGTGTGATGTCTATTCGAGTTAGGAATGTTAAATTTCAGAGTTCTGTGAGAATAAAGATGTAATTTTTTTCCTATCCATGATCACAGTTATCAAGCCCTCTGAGATGCCAGTGGGTGGGAAATCCCTTTGGCCACCTTCAGTTCTTTTCAGATCCCAGCTTTTGACTGGGAAAAATTAAATAACTCAGGGAGAGAACAGGGCAGCATGGAAGGGAGTGTGGGCTGGGGTGTGCAGCGGAGAGGAACCAGAGCTAGAGGCTAGATAAGACAATCGGGACTGTGTAGCAAAATTGTAGCAGAAGCGGGGGTTGCCTTTTTTAAAAAATCATTTTTAAGGTTTATTTATTTGAGAGAGAGAGCATGAGCAGAGAGGGAGGGAGAAACTCAAGCAGACTCCACTACTTATCATGGAGTCTGGCATGAGGCTCTATCTCATGACCCAGAAAAGAGCTCGCCCTGAGCCGGCCGAAACCAAGAGTCTGCCACTTAACTGACTGTGCCGCCCCGGCGCCCCATGTGAACTAAAATATTAAGTGATCCTAACCAGAGTAAAACCTGATGAAGGAAGGTTTCAAGTCTTTTCTCTCAGCTCAGTTTTACACAGACTTTATTTTTGATAGTAGAAAAGGACTTTTACTTAAAGGTCATTCTTCTAGATTCCAGAACATTGTGCAAAATTTTTCAAGCTACCTATATGAAACTTCCTTGAAGTACTTATAAACATCTTTTTGGAAAAGACTGTTAGAACATTACCAGTGTTTTGAAATTCTATACCTCTGCCTGATCCACTGCTCTTCTCCTAAAATGTTGGTTTTTCTTTGTTGTAGACTAGATTCTGCTCATTTCCTTTTACCAAATACCTGGCAAGCTCAGAACCTCAAGAGTGACTTATTTAACCCACAGATATCATACCCCTGGTTAAAAGACTGTTCTTTTCCTTTTTTCACCCTTAGCCCCAGCCATTTTTCCTTAGGGAGAAATCTGTGAAGGAAACCGTTGATGCCTATGGTTAACCAACAATAGAGAAAACTAAAGTTCTTGGATAAATTCCCTCATACTTCATCAGTTTTATCCTGGATCCATCAGAAACCACTCCAAGGCAGTCTTTTTGACAGTTTTACTTTTTGGTTCTTCATCCTCTTAATTGAAAATTCAACTTTTCCCTACAGGCCTGGAGTCCTAACCTGGGAGGATTTTACACCTTAAGCTAGCTTTAGTGCTGATAGGGCTCTGAGCAAATTTGGGGAAAGTATCTACTTCCAGGTAAGATAAAGGAACTTAAACTGAAGTTCAGTGTCACTTTCTTGACTGGATAGGAGCCGGGATGGGTGGGGCTAGCTCCTGTGTATTTGGGTTTGCAGTCAAGAAGCACTGTGGAGGGGCGCCTGGGTGGCTTAGTGGGTTAAGCCGCTGCCTTCGGCTCAGGTCATGATCTCAGGGTCCTGAGATCGAGTCCCACATCGGGCTCTCGGCTCAGCGGGGAGCCTGCTTCCCTCTCTCTCTCTGCCTGCCTCTCTGTCTACTTGTGATCTCTCTTTGTCAAATAAATAAATAAATAAAACCTTTAAAAAAAAAGAAAAAAAGAAAAGAAAGAAGCACTGTGGAAAAAAGAGCTAAAGGTATAGCGTCTGCTGGGAAATGGGTATGTATCTCATGAGGAAAGTAAAAGGAGGGGACTAACCAGTCATTATTTTTAGAAACAAAAAGACAAACAAACATGTTTCAGAGGCTCACTGGTGAGGGAGCTCAGGGAAGCTGCAGCATCCAAGCTGTTCCTGTGTTGCAGGCATGTTTTAACGAAGGAACCAGGCCAGCCAGCCTCAAAGGGAATTCTGAGGGTATCATTCTTTTGAATTACTGCTGTTCATCTGTTCTCTTCATCTCCCCAGCTTTAAAGAAGGGGTGGGAACATGAATTACTGTCCAGTAACCCTGTCTTATATGTCGTAACTGAGGCTGACCTAGCCTCACCTTTTCATTTTCCTTTCACCCAAACCCCTAAATAAATAAAGCCTCTACACCATCTCCTTTTCCCTTCCCTCATCCTGCCTACAGGGTCCTCCCTACCCTAAAAAAAATTTTTTTGCTTGCATTTTTATTCTGTTATTCTATAGCCAGCAGCATTGCACTGGCCCCTTTATGGCTGCCGGAGCCCAGGCGGGCTGCCCGATGAGGGGAGACAGCATTTGGCCGATGGGGCTGGTGTGTGCCATTACTGCTGGCCATTGGGCCTCTGTCCTCTACGGCTCCATCCTGGCTCATTAAAACCCTGAGCCAAATAGCTGGGCAGGCGCCTGCTGCAGCACTATGGGGGCCAGGAAGTTAAATGGTTCTCCTAATCCTGCATAATTTATCTCCCTGTTATCCCCCTCATAAATAGTCCAGTTCAGCCCCACTGTGGAGAGCTTCATTCTGAATTTCCTATTTTTGTGATGACCAATGAGTGTCCAGCTTTTCCCTTCTTCCCTCTTTATTATTATTATTAAAAATTATTTCCCCCTTGTTTGCCACGAGCCTTGCCTAAATGTTTTTTTCATTTGGAGCCTCCTGCCTGGACCCCACTTCACCAGCAATCTGTCCACTTCTCTCATTTGGACCTGATACTGCAGAGCAGTTGGTGCTGCGGCCCTCCTCTTCTCCTCTCCGCATAGCTTTCTAGTGCCTCATTTTCCCCTTCCCCATTTTCTCCTTTAATCCCTCTCCTCTCCTTTTCCGTCACTTCCAATTTTTTCTCCTTCCCATTCCCCTTTCAGCCCTTCTGTCCAGGGACCATCCTTATTGCAGGATGTTTGGTAGGACATTTTAAAAGGGCACTGAATCGCTTTTCTTTTTTTTTTTTTTTCACATCTCTGTTTCTGTTTCGTTTCAGAGATTTACAAACGAGGACCACCTGGCAGTTCATAAACACAAGCATGAGATGACATTGAAATTTGGCCCAGCCCGAACTGACTCAGTCATCATTGCAGGTACTTGCTGCCCCTGAAGCCACGTGCCTTGATATCACCAGACAGTTAAGATTAATACCAGGGACCAGATGTACTGGGAGCTCTACTCCCCTTTTCCCATTAAGAGCCCTTATGTGATCTGCATTTAATCAGGAAAAAGGAACACTAAATGCTCCCAAGTTTCTATTGTGCCCTCCATTCCGTTTTTAAATACAAGATTGGGTTCTGCGGTTTTTGAGGGTAGGAGTGTTGAGGTTTTGTCTTGGCTTTTTTCAGCCTATTCCCTCCTTGCCTTCTTTTTATTAAGACTTTGGAAGATTTACAGACAAAAGATGCCTTTGACATTTCTCCCTACCCACAGTGAAGGGGTGAACAAAAGAAAGCAAGAAAGCCGACTTAGCCTGGCTGCTTCTCTTCCACCGGGTGTCAGTTTCCCCCAAGCAGTCAGTTCGTAAATTCAGCTTAGCTTGTGAACCCAGACAGCCCTGAGGGCACATTTCCAAAGCTCAAACAAGACATTTAGTCAATGGGACTTTTCTAAGCCAATCTGGGTGACCTGGAATCTCTTGCTGGTTGTTTTAGATAGTGTCTTGCTTACGTATGCCATGCTCTAGGGAGCATTCTCAGAAACTGCTCTCAAATCGTGCGGCAGTTCTACTGTGACATTTTCAGCTAGACAGACATACAAAACAAAGTGGGCCTTTTCTTTCAATACTGTGAGGGGTTCTAACTTAGCCTGAGTTAAGCAGGCTTACTGCAATATTAGCCAGTAGGGGATTTAGTTGATAGTTATTACATAACTCAGATAAGACACGATTTTTCTAAATATTGCTAACCAAATGCAACCCAAGATATAGTGAAGGAAAGAGAGAACCTCATTCTCCGTGCTTTTATATGTGAAGAAAGGAACTTGCCCTTACACATCTTCTAATCCTTATTAATTCAGCAAATACTTATGAATAGCTACTGTATGCACCAGCCACTTTACTAGGAATTTGTAGATTATAATTCCTGGAAAATGACATGATGAGTTGGGGACATTGTCATTGATGATCCTTAAGAAAACCTGGAGGAAATCTTAGGAAGAGTGGATATGGTATAAAAATATATGTAGGTGGGGACCTGGGTGGCTCAGTTGGTTAAGCAACTGCCTTCAGCTCAGGTCATGATCCTGGAGGCCCGGGATCGAGTCCCTCATCGGGCTCTCAGCTCCATGGGGAGTCTGCTGCTCCCTCTGACCTTCTCCCCTCTCATGGTCTCGCTCACTGTCTCTCTCTCTCTCAAATAAATAAATAAAATCTTTAAAATATATGTATATGTAGGTAACACGTACTTAAATTTATTAAGTCAAGGCACACATAAATGAAAAAAATTTTAGAGTTTGCGGTCAAGTACAAGTGATAATTCAAATAGTATAAATACTAAGAGAATGAATGTTAAGTGGGATTAATCAGAGAAAGTTTATGAAAGAGGTACATTTGAGACAAGATTATCAGTTTGGAAAGATTATTTCAAAGGTGGGAAGTTCTATGCCAAGTCTATAAGAGTGATGAGAGAAATCAATACAGGATAGTCCCAAGGAGAGAAAGTGTTTTCCTGTTACTCTTTGCATTCTGTTCTGGAGTGCTTATCCCATTGCACATGACTCCTTATCCTGTTGAGGAGGATAATTCTCATTTCTCTAAATTGAGACTTTGTGTCCGACATGTATTTCAATCCCTTATTGAACACCTACTTGGCTGTCTTTCTGTCCTTCAGATCTTCATGCCCCGCCACACCCCATTTCTGAGCTTCTCTCCTTGTCTCCTAGACCTTCTCCTTCTCCTTGTTATTCAGTGATATCAGTAGTCTCAAAATTTTGAGTTGTTAAAAAAAAAAAATCTTGAGTTGTTTTATTCTTTCTTCACATTCTCTCTGTTCTGTTCCTCCCACTACCCTCATTATGCTTGGGTTTCTCCAAAGCTGGTCCCCTTGACCAGTCTCTAGTTCTCGTCTTGCATTCTCTTGAAAACCCAGTCTTGGGACACCTGGGTGGCTCAGTTGGTTAAGCATCTGCCTTTGGCTCCAGTCATGCTCCCAGAATCCTAGGATTGAGTCCCACGTCAGGCTCTCTGCTCAGCAGGCAGCCTGCTTCTCCCTCTCCACCCCCAGCCCCCTGCTCCTGCTCTCTGTCTCACTCTGTCTCCCAAATAAATAAATAAAATCTTTTTAAAAAGAAAGAAAGAAAAGCCAGTCTTCCTTAAATTCTTCTGCTTGCTCAAAATATGTGGGTACCTGGCTCTCTGGCTCAGTTGGGGGAACATGAGACTCTTGATCTCAGGGTCCTGAGTTCAGACCTCATCTTGGGGATACAATTATCACTTAAAAAAAAAAAAAAACACACAATAAAACCCCTAAAAACCTTCTCCCTCTAAATAAAATGCTCTTAGGTGGAAAAAAAAAAAAAAAGGAAGAAGAATCTCAAGCTATAAGAGACTCTTAATTGAAGGAAACAAACTGAGGGTTGCTGGAGGGGAGGTGGATAGGGATTGGATAACTGGGTGATGGGCATTAAGGAGGGCAAATGAGGGCGCCTGGGTGGCTCAGTGGTTAAGCCGCTGCCTTCGGCTCAGGTCATGATCTCAGGGTCCTGGGATCGAGTCCCGCATCGGGCTCTCTGCTCGGCAGGGGGCCTGCTTCCTCCTCTCTCTTTCTCTGCCTGCCTCTCTGCCTACTTGTGATTTCTCTCTGTCAAATAAATAAATAAAGTCTTTTAAAAAAAAAAAAAAAAAAAAAAAAAAAAAAAAAAAGGAGGGCAAATGATGTAATGAGCACTGGGTGGTATATACAACTGATGAATCACTGAACTCTACCTCTGAAACTAATAATGCACTGTATATTAATTAATTGAATCTTTAAAAAATCTGTCCTAGTCTTCCTATTTTCTTTTACTCTCAAGGCTATACTTGGACTCTTGGGCTTTCTGTAATCTAGCCTGATGATACCTACCCCACTTTGTATACAACTTATATACCTGACTTTTCTTTTTCTTTTTCTTCTTTTTTTTTTTTTTGCATTTGAAGTTGACTCCACACCGAACTTGGGGCTTGGGCTCATGACCTTAGATCAAGAGTCACAGGCTCTACTGACAGCCAGCCCGGCACCCCCTGAGTTGATAATCTTTACCCTAGACGTACCTTTTTCTCCTCACCTATATGTGGTCCCATACCCTGTCTCTCCCTGTGCCTTTACCTGCCTTACTCCTCTTACCCTCCAAATCTTCTCTTCTTTCTCCTGGTGAAAACCATTCTTGAAGGTGCAGCTCAAGTCCCACTTCTTGAAACCTCCTTACTCTTCTGTCATTAATTTGTCTTTATTTAATTACTACAACAAACTTATTCCCTACTGCACATGGTGCCTAGTTTTGTGTATACTATGATGCTGTTGATGTATATTGGTTTATTTCCTTGACTAGAAAACATTTTTCTGTTCCCTAGGGCAAGAGCCATGTCTTACATTTGGCAAAACTCCTATACTCTTAACCATCTTCTCCCCCAAATTTACTCACAAGTATATATGCATATAGCATCAAAACATGTAGAAGGTATTCAGTAAACACTTGTTGATTCCTTTAGAATCATCAGAGCACCCTAAAGGTTTTCTTACATATTTTCTGGCTGTTTGGTTGTTTGTTCAGGAATGGGAGCAGCTTGTATGAGTCTCAGGTCAGAGAAGCAAAAGGCCCTCTTCTGCCATCGCCATGCCCTTAGCTGGTCTGTCCTGTTTCACTTGACTTGTGATTTTTTGTGTGTGTCCTTACTCAAGTACTTTTGAGCGTAAAGGATGATATTACCTCCATTCACCCGGGGATGGAGGGAAAGTGGCTTCATCACTGGCCAACCAAAGCTGCCAGAGGACCTTTTAAAACTATTTTGGGAGGTAGTGGTAACTTTTCCAAACACTCTCATTCAGAAGAGGTTTTGTTTAAATTAAAAAAAAATTTTTTTTTGCTATTTCCATGGAAAATCCCAGTGGACTATTTCCAATCGATCATGCTAAAAGGAATGATTTTATTCCCAGGTCTCACTCCTTAAAATGTCATTTAAACATTGTTCTGTTTCTGTCATTCAGTTTAGCGGTTTGGGATATGTAATGAATCCCTGAGGGGACTAGCATGTCAAAGAAAACCATCATAATAGAAGTTTAGATCAGCGAACAGGATTCAGCTGAACTAAGAGAGAAAAACTAGAAAACCAGAATGGGGAGAGAGGAGCTCAAATCTAAAATTCAAGTTGCTTGTAAAGTTTACACGGGTTGCCAATCACCTTCCTCTTCCCAGGGGCAAAGGCACTGTTGAGGAAAGATTTGTGACACCCCTGAGAGGATATTTCGGCTGGCAAAGCTAAATCCAAATATCCTGGTTTCCAGAATTTGCTCTGAGCCCAGGTTTCTGTGAAATGAGCTCTATTGTTTGCAGTTTCCTTTTCTAGCTCATGATCTTGCTGTCTTGTTCCTCAGCACCAAGATTTGCCTGGAATGCCTTCAGAAGGTAACAGACCCTTACCTCAGTGACTACTGAAAGACAAGGCACCATTTCTTATTTGGTAGCTTTAGCAAGCAAACTCAACCATCTGATCCTCAGTTTCTTCTCCTCATCAGATGTTAACGCCCATCTGCTTATACCTGCTCACTTCAGACCTAGCAGGGAGTAAGTTTAAAAGAGAAAATGTCACTTAACTGTTCTTTATTTTCAGATCTGGAGGTTTCACAAATTCCACCTGGGTGGGTGGTTTTGTTTTGTTTTGTTTGGTGGGTGAGGGAGGTGAAACCAGCCTCTGGAAGAAAGGGGGTTACAGGGAGAGTCACACAACAAAACATTGTTCTGTCTTCCCTCTGCTGGCCTTGAAGCAGCACAGCACAGACACCCTCTGGTGGCCTAGCGCTGGCCTTCACCCGCTCCAGCTTCGTAAAAGCAAATTTGCCCAAACACAGAGACTCTTTCCGAATAGAAGAATAAAAATGTGTTCTCCGTATACTGTCAAGTTTTAATTTCAGGTCAAAACTAAAATAAAGTTTCCTTTTTTTCTTTTTCATGTCTGCAGATCAAACTCCTACTCCGACTAGATTCCTGAAGAATTGTGAGGAGGTGGGGCTCTTCAATGAATTAGCTAGCTCCTTTGAACATGAATTCAAGAAAGCTGCAGATGAGGAGGAAAAAAAGGCAAGAGGCGGGACTTTTGCTGACAAACTGACAGTGTTCAGATGGAGGCTATTTTCATTGTGCCCTGGGATAATTTGCTTAGTCGGTTAAAGCACATAATTATGGGCTTCATTCTTTAGAACCAGATGATACCCAGTAATCCAAATCAGCCTTCATGTCTTCAGGGGGTCCAGATGATGGATCAGTACAAGTCTGTCTTTAGTAAAAATTAGGCTTCTTGCCCTTTCAGTGGAGCATTAATTCAGTAATCTCTCTCTCTTTTTTTAAATTTCACTTCTGAAAATGTTAAGGATGTTAAAAGATTATAAATTATTCAGATTCTGTGAGATAATATTTTTGGGGATCAAATCTCTTACTCTTTTCTGAGCTAATCAGTCTTCTTACCTGGACTATTGGCATTCAGCCAGCCAATCAACAAATATTTATTACATTTTGACACTTCTTTGTTTCAATATATGTAGCTCTTACTTTCAGGTAGCTTTCTCATGATATTCCAGACATTAAACTTCAAGAAGGGGTTCGTAATGCCTTCCAAAGGAGATCAACTAGGATCATGAAAGGATTAGAAATTGTCACTTTGGAAACATAAAAAGAAACTGAGGAAGTTTTGCTTGGAAAAGAGAAGTATTAAAGTGAAAAAAAATAGTGTTCTTCAAATATGTGAAGAGCTTTCATGTAAAAGAGGGGTTAAACTTACTCTCTCTGGCCCAGGTGTGGAAATAGGACCAGCAGGTAGAAACTATCACAAAGTGTGTGCATTTGTATGTAGGCCACTTTAGGTATTATAGAGAGGATTAGAATGTTGGAATCCCTTATTCTGAGTTCTTTCTTTCTAAGAGGTAAATCAAGAGAGTTGTGAATTATTATTTTTTTTTCATCCAGCATAAATTGTAATTGTAAGAATGCAAGATAAGGTATCCTTATCACGGACGGTTTCTCTAAGTTCCTTAGCTTCCTTTGAGCTTCTTTTCCTGCTATCTCCCTCAGACTGAAAGAAAGCAGGGAAATCCACTGGCTTATATTTGTCGTTCCACTTTCAAACAGCTGGACTAGCCACAGTCTTTTCGTCGTTACTTTTCTCCAGAGACTCCAGTCTCTCATCTCTCAATGGCTTCAACCTATGTGGTATAATTTTATTTTATAGCTTCCCTGCCTCATCCCCCAGCCACCATCATTTCTCCTTCTCCCAAGACAAATCAGTCCAGTTGTTTCCACCAGGATGTGAGTGATTTAAAATCAAACTCGTTAGAGGCAAATTCAAGAAAATTAACCTCCCTTTAAAAGTGGGAAGTCTTTTCTACTGCCATTTTAACTCAGTTGACATTCTGGGAGCCCATTCATAGTTGGTCAGGCATTTTTTAACTCATTGAGTATCTTGATATTTCTTCCTGCCTATACAGGGGGTTGGTCTTTACCTCCCCGTGATGAGAACAACAGACTCATTAGAAGATTGTGTCTAGGAATGTTGACTGAGTCTAAAATTTCACTGAACCACAGCTTTTCTGGGAGATGCCTCTAAGGGAGTTTAAACCTGTGGTTCTATTTACTTAGAGGCCTCTCTTTCCCACCACCCTCTGACTTCAGGGATCCCAGAGTTAGCTGAATTGGGCCCAACATCTTCACAATGTAGAAAAAATGAGGGCAGAAATGAAAACATCTTTGCTGTTGTTTACCCCCATCAGATTGGAGAGAAAGAATCATTACCACCATCTCTAACATGGTAGACACCAGATTATCTTCGGTGTGCTCAACTACCAAGATTTCTAGGGATTAAGGTAGGAAGGGAAGAGTTAGAAACAAGCTCCTCTTTGACCAAGAAGCCTAAAATATGGGAAGAATAGAACAAAGGATCTACTTTTTCATGAAACCGGACTGCAGTGCCTGCCCTTCTGTCATGCAATGTCAGGGCCATCCTTTCAGATGGTTTATGGTTCCCTGCAAAGCCATTTACGGCTCCACAGTTTCTGTGAAGTGATTCACCACTGCCAGAAATGTACTCTCTTTTCCTTTCTGGTTTCCTCCAGTCCTGCTTCTGGGACCAAGGTCTAATGTCTTTAACTAATCAAATGACCAGGCTTTCCTTTCCTCATTACCCCAGACCCTAGCTTCCTAACTTCTAGCTTCTAGCACCAGATGCTGGGGTGAAGTCACCATCAAGCATGGGAAGTTCCCTAGAAAAGATCTTTCCTGTCTTGTTTGCAGTACTTCATTAGCTAGTCTGTCTCTGTTTGCTTTTGATACTTGTGTAAACTAGTCCTTCTGGTTGGCAGAAGAAGTGCTCACAGTTCTCTAGTGGCCAGCAGAGCTGTTTGGAAATAGGCAAGCACTGGAGTCAGGAATCATTATACTTTCCTGAAAAATGATACAATTATGATTTAAATGGCATCTCTTTTTTTCTCCTTTCAGGGTCTTTATAAACATTTATAAGTATTTTTTTCCTTTCAGAATCATTAAGTATTCACCCATGGTGAAGCATGCATTATTTCTATTTTACAGTTAGAGAAACCGAAGTTCTGGGGCTCAGTCATTAAGCATCTCCCTTTGGCTTAGATGATGATCCCAGGGTGCTGGGATCGAGCCCCACATCGGGCTCCCTGCTCAAGTAGGAAGCCTGCTTCTCCCTCTGACTACCACTCCCCCTGCTTGTGTTCCCTCTCTTGTTGTGTCTCTGTCAAATAAATAAATAAAATCTTAAAAAAAAAAAAAAAAAGGAAAAGAAAAGAAAAACAGAAGTTCTGAGAAATTGAAATGATATGGCCAGAGTTGTACATAAAACCTAGTTTCCATATTTGTTTGACTTGCAGTTCAGTTCCTTGACCAAAGGCTGAACTTAGAAGTATATTTCCTCAGGGCATTAGACTGCTTCAGTCAGTAGAACATGCAACTTTTGATCTCAGGATTGTGAGTTCAATCCCTACATTGGGTGTGGAGCCTACTTAATAATTTAAAAAAAAAAAAAAAAAAAGGAAAAGAGAGTATATTTCCTCATCTTTGAACTGGAAAGATTTTTGATTCAGTTCAACTGGGGTTGAACTTTGTTTATTTGTCTCTTTAACAGGCTGCTGCTGGGCCCCTTGACATGTCTTTGCCTTCCACACCAGACATCAAAATCAAAGAAGAAGAGCCAGTGGAGGTAGACTCATCCCCACCTGATAGCCCTGCCTCTAGTCCCTGTTCCCCACCACTCAAAGAAAAGGTAAATTCTCTACCAAGGATTATCCCAGGGATGCCTGGGTGGCTCTGTCAGTTGAGCATCCAACTCTTGGTTTTGGTTCAGGTCATGATCTCAGAGTTGTGGGATCAACTCCCGTGTCTGGCTCTGCACTCAGTGGGGAGTCTGCTTCAGATTCTCTCTCCTTCCCCCTTTGTTCCTCCCCCTGCTCATTTACATGGGTGTGCTCTCTCTCTAAAATAAAAAATAATCTTAAAAAAAAAAAGAATTATTCCAAGTGTTAATTGATAGGTAGATTAAGTTTTGATTCATTACTTGTATAAATAGTATGTGACACAGGATTGATTATATTTAAATAATGCTCATTATTTAGAAGATTTGTATAAATTACACCTATTCTCTGACCCAGTAGTTCCACTTCTGAGTCTATATGGAAGTGAAATTAGTATATAAAAAGTGTATAAGAGGGACGCCTGGGTGGTTCAGTCGGTTAAGCAGCTGCCTTTGGCTCAGGTCGGATCCCAGCGTCCTGGGATCGAGTCTCACATCGGGCTCCTTGCTCGGCAGGGAGCCTGCTTCTCCCTCTGCCTCTGCCTGTCTGCCTGTGCTCGCTTGCTCTCTCTCTGATAAATAAATAAAAAATCTTAAAAAAAAAAAAAAAGTGTATAAGAATGCTCATAACAGTTCATTATAGTAAAAAAACCGAAGTATTCCAAATGTCCATCAATAAGAGAATGAATAAATAAGCTGTGATATATTTCTAAAATGGAATAGTAGGGGTGCCTGAGTGGCTCAGTCAGTTAAGCATCTGACTCTTGGTTTCAGCTCATCATGATCTCAGGGTCATGAAGTCAAGCCCCACATCGGGCTCCATGCCGGTCTTGGGGCCTGCTTAAGATTGTCTCTCTCCATCACTCTTTGCCCTTTGCCTCCCACAGCCCCCCCCTTCAAAAATAAATAAATGAAATATAATGGATAATACCACATGGCATTAAAAAAGAATGAACTAATGATATACACAGCAGTGTAGGTAAATCCTACAAATGTTATATTGAACAACAACAAAATTCAGACACAAATTACACACATGACTCATTTACATCAGGTTCAAGAAGAGGCAAAACTGTTTGATGATAGAACTCAAAGTAAATGTTTAACTTTCATGAGGGAAGATGTGGATTTGGAAGGGATACCTTCTGGGGTGCTGGAAATGGGTTCTGTCTTGATTTGACATATATGAAGTCATTTAGTTAGATGTAGTTAGTCATCTAACTAAATGACTTTAGTTAATCATTTAGATTAATATACTTTATGTATATTGTAATTCTATTATTCTGGGGTTTTTTGGAGGGGGGTTGCTTCTTGTTTTGTTTTGTTTTGTTTTGTTTTAAGAGAGGGAGAGAGAGGGGCGCCTGGGTGGCTCAGTGGGTTAAGCCTCTACCTTCGGCTCAGGTCATGATCCCAGGGGCCTGGGATCGAGTCCCGCATAGGGCTCTCTGCTCAGCAGGGAGCCTGCTTCTCCTCATCTCTCTGTCTGTCTCTCTGCCTATTTGTGATCTCTCTCTCTGTCAAATAAATAAATAAAATCTTTAAAAAAAAAAAAAGAGAGAGGGAGAGATCGGAGTGGGGAAGGACAGATGGAGAGAGAGAATCCCAGGCAGGTTCCATGCCCAATGTGGAGCCCGACATGGGGCTCAATCTCATGACCCTGAGATCGTTATCTGACCTGAACTGAAATCAGGAGTCGGCCACCCAACCAACTGCACCACACAGGCACCCCTGTACTTAAGTTACTAAGTGGGAAAGAAAAATTATGTAATTCGTAAACTGGACATTAGGGGCGCCTGGGTGGCTCAGTGGGTTAAGCCTCTGCCTTTGGCTCGGGTCATGATCCCAGGTTCCGGGGATCGAGCCCACATCGGGCTCTGCTCAGCAGAAAGCCTGCTTCCCCCCACCCCCCGCCTGCCTCTCTGCCTACTTGTGCTCTCTCTCTGTCAAGTAAATAAATAATCTTTTTTTAAAAACTGGACATTAAATGATTTTGGAAAAAAATCTTCTTAGAAGGAAGTCTTCTAGTGACTCAAAGAGAAAATCTATTAGAATTCTGAGTATTATTTTTTTAAAGGAAACTTTCTATGAGGTAATGTTTTTTATAAATTTATTGAAATACAGTATACACAAAAAACGCATGAATTGTGAGTATATAGCTCACTGAATTTTCATGAAGTTTACAGCCTGAGTAACCAGCACCCAGATATTATCAGAACCTCAGAAGCCCACTCATGCCTTTTTCCAGTCCCTACTCTCTACCAGGGGTTATTAATTTTAATGTCCACTGTGGTTAGAACATCTGTACCTCCTTTTACCTCCCTCCAAATTTGGTTTGATAACTTCCCCAACCTACCTCCTCCCTAAACATTGCAACTGTCCCTCCCCCCTCCCCTTTTCATTAGCAACCAGGTCCTAAAGATTGTCTGGAGCTGTGTGAAGGCCAGTGTGGCCACTAGCAACTAAGGTCCCAAACAAATTAACGGTGGGAAGTGGTTTGTTTTATTACAACATGACTATTAAATTCAAACTTCCATAGTCTTTTCCTCCATAGTTTTTTTTAAAGGCTATGTGCGGGGGGCAGGTGCGGGGGCACCTGGCTGGCTCAGTAGAGCATGCAATTCTTGATCCCAGGGTCGTGAGTTCAAGCCCCGCACTGGGCATGGAGGCTACTTAAAAAGGTAGGGGGCATATGTCTGTAGGAGATATTGGGTTGCCTTATCACAGTGTTACACCCTGTCTTTTCTCATTAGAGATTGGAGGACACTCAGGCATCTGATTTGGAACAAGAGTGAAAAATTATTACAGTCCTTGGAACTTACATAGCACTACAGTGCTTCTATAAAGATTTCAAGTGATTTTCAACTCTTAATCTCATTTATATAGCATTCATCCCTGAAAGGGATATAGCCAGAGAGCCTTAACTCAGCATTCCTGTTGAGTGGGCGAGTGAAGTATGGATCCATGATCATGGTAGAGTGATGGCATGATTTACATGAGTCACTGTGGTGCTCTTTCCAGTAAATTTGTACTACATTTAACCAGCTACATATTTTCCTATAAGCAGCCCCTTATAGCATTCTGTGTTCTGTTGGTCTCTTCTCCTCAGGAGGTGGCCCCAAAGCCTGTCGTGATCTCTACCCCAACACCTACCATCGTGCGTCCTGGCTCCTTGCCTCTCCACTTGGGCTATGATCCACTTCACCCAACCCTTCCCTCCCCAACTTCCGTCATCACACAGGCTCCACCATCCAACAGGCAACTGGGGTAAGTAAAGCAGGGAGAAACAGTGAAGCCTGAACCCTTTTGTACTTGGTAAAAAAAAAAACAAAACGGGAACTGTTTTTCAACACTCAAAACGAGTCAGTGAGATTGTCTCTCAAAATAAAATATCCCCCCATAACCAGAAATCTCCTTCACGTTATTAGTAAGCAAGCAGGTATTTATTTGGGAATAATACTGCCTTAATTTAGAGGTTTAATACTTCTTTGATCTGAAAGAAGAATCTTTAAAACTTTAGGAAGTTATTCATAGTGGTGGAAGCCACACAGGAAAGTAAATTTAGTTCTTGGCCTCAATCTGTATAAGTTTTGGAGGGCATTACTGAATGACAGGCTGAAACCCATTAAGTCATCTTTTTTGAGTCTGGTGTTCCCATTAGTCTGGGGCTCTTGGTCTTTGCTGCCCCTAATTTTGTTTGTCTGTCTGTCTGTATTCCTGGCGTGGTCCATACATATTTCCTAATGAGATGACTTGAGCTCCTGTTCCCAGGTACCCATGGGTTAAGAGGTTTTTGTCAGGATTTAGCCTCTTAAAGCTTATTGTTCTCTGGACCCACTAGGAAAAATACAAAGTGACATCTTTTGGGGCTAAGATAGAGCAGTACATGCAAATGGCAAGAGAAGCTTACTCATGTTTGGCTATCATATGACGTAATTCAGCTTTGCAAAATGACAACTTTCATCCATGTCCTGGCTAAGGCAAGACAGAATTTATACATGCCAGTGGTAGGGATGTTTTGTTGTTCTGACATCTTAATAGGATTAGCTTCCCACCAGTTTGAGTTCAGTGGTGTTTGCTTAATTTGCAAGGTGTAAAGATCTTACCATTTCTGTCTGTCTGAAAGGTAAGTAGCATTCACTGGTTTTTCCTTCTTCAGGAGGGTGTCAAGGTTTTATAGTGTTGCCCTGTAGCTTCCATAACTAGAGAAGCATGGGCAATTGCTATAATTATAGGAGGAGGATCTATAGACAAAAGGGTCTGTGTGATGAGCATTTCACTTCATGTTTCCTCAGGTCTCCCACTGGCTCCCTCCCTCTCGTCATGCATCTTGCTAATGGACAGACCATGCCTGTGCTGCCAGGGCCTCCGGTACAGATGCCTTCTGTTATATCGGTGAGCTCTGTAGTTGGGGCAGCCAGCCCTACCAACACACTAATCCCTCGCTTCCACCTGAAAGCTCATAAACACACATGAGCCCCAGGGAGACATGGGCTCTGGTCTGTATTAGTTGAGCGTGGCAGCCAACTCTTTGCTAACCTCTGCCAATCCAGCAAGCACTGTGGAACACTAGACAAAGACTCATCTGGACAATTGGCTCCTGGTCTAGGAATTGATCTTGCCAGCCTGCTGATTGGTTGATTTCACTTGGCACTTAGCGCCTCCCACATTACCCACCACTTGATCCTCAAGATACAGCCCCAGCCATTCCCATAGAAATTGTCACAGCACTGAAGGATTAGATTCCCTACCATGTGGTACTCCATGGGGAAAGGTGTTTCCCAGGCTGTCCCTCTATGCCCTATGGACAGGCTGCACAGAACAGGCCAGTCTCCAAAGCACTTCATTTTGGAAAGCTGTTGCCCCCAACTAGTATTATATTCCCTTCTGGTTTTTCCTCCTCCTCTTGATCCAGCTGGCCAGACCTGTGTCTATGGTGCCCAACATTCCTGGTATCCCTGGCCCACCAGTTAACAGCAGTGGTTCCATTTCTCCCTCTGGCCACCCTATGCCATCAGAAGCCAAGATGGTGAGTACATCCCAGCTTGGGGCAGTGTTGGCCCTTTTAAAAAAAGTGTTATCAGCTAGGTTTTTCGGGTGAGCCAGGCAGAGAAACCTGGGGCTTGCAAAGCTAAAGATACCCTGTGGTGGGGTCTGGAGAAGAAAAGACCCTGATTCATGACTGTCTCCTCTCTTCCACCTTTAGAGCCTGGTACATAGACCATGGCAGTGAAAAGAAGCAGCACAGATTGTTTGGAGTGGAATGCTTGCTGTTTCAGTTCCAGGGTGACAGATGGAGGGTGGACGAGTGGGCAGGAGAGCTGGCCAAGAGGTGAATAGCTACGTAACCAGCACCTGGCTGGGTTCCAGAAGAGAGCTTTCATCTGGACTCTATTACTTCAACAGCCCCCACCCTCCAACTGTGCCCAGGATGGTAGCCAAGGAACAGGGTAGGCATGGTAGGGATCCAGGTGCACATTTTCCCTGTCATTTTCTTTTAATTCCTCTGTTAAGGGCAAATTGGCATGGAAATTTTAGTGATCTGTAAGGTCAGTATTAAAATCTAAGCCCACTTTTCTCACCCTTGATAGAATCTCACCCCTGGCAAGCTGTTTTTTATTGTTGTTCCCTACAGAGACTAAAAGCCACCCTGACCCACCAGGTCTCCTCAATCAATGGTGGGTGTGGAATGGTGGTAGGTACTGCCAGCACCATGGTGACAGCCCGCCCTGAGCAGAGCCAGATCCTCATCCAGCACCCGGATGCCCCGTCCCCTGCCCAGCCACAGGTCAGTTGGGCCCTTGGACGGGGGAACCCACTGTGTCACCATTACTTTATGGCACGTCTGTTTTGCGAGGAGTAAAAAAATTATAGAAGAGCGGGTTTCAGTCTTCGGGGCATCTTCTTGCGCTTCGGTTCTTGTTAACAGTTTGACAGTAGCAAGACACACCAGGCTTTACCCACTCTTCTGTTGTATTTACATCAGACTGGCAGGAGAAGGCAGAGCTGGCACAGAGGAGGTCTCAGTTTTTGGTCTTTGTTTTTTTTCTATATGTGAATGACGTATCTGCAGAACCCTCTGAAGTGTGACAGAACCTGACTCAAACCACTTTTTGCACCAAAGGAGGCTCCCCTAGTCGCTTTCCTATGAGTTAAGTCTTACAAAAAATAAACAAAGCAAAACAAAGACAAAAACAAAAACCAAAAAACTTACCTGATTAAGTTTTGTGGCCAAAATTGGGTAATAACAATATATGAGTAAAACGTGATGTCACGGTACTAAGATGGCTCAGTAAACAGACATAATAAAACACATTTTCCTTATCAGTTTAGTCCCTTTCTATCGCAGAGCAATGAAAGGAGTGGTGCCATTTATATGCCCTATTCTTTTCCCAGGGAAGCCTCAGTTTTAATAAGTTTCTTTGACAACTGAATAGGCCTTAGTTTTTGTAGTATCTGCGCTGGACAGGTGACAACAACCTGAGATGGGTTTCTAGAATGACATCTTTGTCCAGCCCCTTTTTCTGATGTCACCACCTGCTTCGTCAGTTACCACCACATGTCCTAACATTTAATGTCCATATGCCACCTTAAAGCTTGGCCAACAGCAAAAGCCTTCATTTGAGTTTTCTTATTGGAAACTAAGCTTGCCGTCCCTCCTGTAACCCCTTCCAATGCCAGTCCCTGGAGATGGTGAAGCCACAGCCACCTTGCCTGAGTTGTGCTGCTGTCCCTCATAAGAAAATGATGGGAGGAAAAAAAAAAAGACTTTCTTTTTAGTTATTGCTGATTCCTTTCTTCCTCATTCTTCCCTTCTTTCTCTTGGTGTTCTTTTACCTCTCTTCCCTGCGTGAGAGAATAGGAACCTACCATTTCCTTTCTCCATCCTCCTAAAGCACCAGTCTTTCATGTGCTCCGTTGAGCTCAGGACAAAGAGAAAATTGAAAATCTCAAGAGAATTAGTATAAACTTCCCATATTACAGTGCGAAGCAGTGACCCAAGGCCTCCAGCTCATTAAATTGAGTTTTAAATTTCTTTGCCATTTTTTCTTTTGGGAGAGATAATATTAGTGTAAATAAATAAAATTATTTCTTGATTATCTATATTAATGGGGAACATGAATTAGTAGGGCCTGAAGTGGAATAAGATTCTGTTTTTTATAAGCTCACGCTTAGTCTCATGCAACTGATGTGAGCTCTGTCCCTTGGGAACTACTAATACAGATGTGCTCTAATAGCAGCAGGTCCCGGAAGAATTTATTTTTGGCATTGTTTTACATTATACAGTTTCTTTTATACAGAGGGCTGACCTTCCTACATTTTAATTTTGCCGGTTATTAGAAAGTTGGTCTATCTTTTCTGAACACATACCAGCTAATAGAAAGGGAAGACGATCCAGAAGTACTTTAGTGACAGAGGACATCAGCTTAAAGTTTCAAGACAAAAGGCAGTCCTAGATCTCCAGTATGTAAAGGGATTCAAAATGGGTTTTTGTTTAAGAACAAACAGAACAAACAAGGGGGAAGGGTGGTTGCTGAGGATGATTAATAACTGACTGTAAATAAGAACGTACTAATTCATATCTCTCCATGATAGCTAGTATCTCACCCATAGTAAAGTCTTTTCTCCTCTTCTGAAACTTGTTGTTTGTATATATTGCTTGTCCAAATCAAGTATCTTTATTCCAGTCTCCCTAAAAATTCCCCAGGCACCCACCCCTCATTATAGTTTCCCCACCTACAAGATTCCCTATTGTTATGAAACAAAAAGTGATTCTCGCCTCATCTTATCTGTCTGTCTCAGAAATAGTCAGTTTTCACCTGAGCTGTGGTCTAAGTATGGGGCTGAGAAGTCTGGAAGGAAAGGGGGAGGCAGAGAGAAGAGAAACTCAGGGACATGGTGATGAGACTTGCTGTGGTTACGGAGACTGATACGCCCTCTGCCAGATCTCTACCTGACATCAGGTTGAATTTGGAAAGGGTTTACGTTCCCTTCAAGTAACTCCTCTTCCTGGGCCCCAGGTCTCACCAGCCCAGCCCACTCCTAGTACGGGAGGGCGGCGGCGACGCACAGTGGATGAAGATCCTGATGAAAGGCGGCAGCGGTTCCTGGAGCGCAACCGGGCTGCAGCCTCCCGCTGCCGTCAAAAGCGGAAGCTCTGGGTGTCCTCCCTTGAGAAGAAGGCGGAGGAGCTCACTTCTCAGAACATTCAGCTGAGTGTGAGTGGGTCCTGGGTGATTATTGGGATTGAGGAATCTGGGAAGTGAGATGGAATCAGAAAAAAGTGAAACAGTATAAAAGAAGACGATGATTCTTTAAATTAGGACAGTTCCAGAAGCTGTGCCAGGAAGAATGCCGAAAGAGACTCTTCCCCAGGGGTTGAAATCTCTTCCCCAGGGGTTGAAAAAGACTCACCATCTATTCCTAAACCTTTGCTAGAGTCTGAATCACCCACAGACCCATTTAGATGGAGGCAATGGGTACTCTTTTGGGAATTAGTCAAATCCAGCTGGGGTCATGAAGCACCCAAAGGAAAATGTATTTGCCCCAGATAATGCAGCTTAATGAAAGAAGGGAAACCACACAAGCACAAATAGAAGAATTATAATCCAGATATTTTCTTGAATATTATTTTTCCTTCTTTTGATTACTTACTAAGATTTCATTGCAAAGGTGTATGAATATATTTATGTATATAACATATGTATACCTACATGCACACACAAGTGTATAGAACAAAACCAAAGTTCCTCTTCAGTATATCTTTCCCAGTCTGATTTTTTCCTGATGAGTTTGGTGTGTACCTACCAGACATAATATGTATTTCT
Organism: Mustela lutreola; assembly: GCF_030435805.1. NCBI lineage: Eukaryota > Metazoa > Chordata > Mammalia > Carnivora > Mustelidae > Mustela > Mustela lutreola. The sequence continues at coordinate 61,881,742 of NC_081297.1, forward strand.
AACTATTTTTTTCACTTACACTTTTTGTGGGATAGTCAGGGAGGGACTGTGTATTTGTTCTAACATGTAACTGGGTTGATAATATCTCTGGAGACCTGGCCATGTGTCTAGAGGATCTTCATTTATTTAATAGCTCTATGGTAGTATGTTCTGTAGTGTGGTTATATTATAAGATACGGATATTTACAATGTTTCTAATTTTTTGCCAGAACAGCAATGCTATAGTTAACATTGTGTGCACTTGAGTAGGTAGTTTTGTTAAACAGATTCCTGGAAGTAGGCTTTCTTAGAGGACATATGCATTATTAATTCTGGTATGATTATGTTTATCCTAAGTAGGAATAATGTGTCCATTATGAATCCCCACTTTTCATTATAAGCAGCTCCGGTCACTGAACTCATGACTGGTCCTGAGCTGTCTGAAGCCTTACGGGATGAGGAGTCTCCCAGATTCAGGGGAAAAAATCCAGACAGCATTCTGTCCTCACCGTGGGGACAGCCATGGGGGTACAACATGAGTAGGTAGTTGTTAGTAGGTAGAGTGTGCATTTTCTTTTTTCTTTTTTCTTTTTTTTTAAGATTTTATTTATTTATTTGACAGACAGAGATCATAGGTAGGAGTGTGCATTTTCTTGATTTGTTTTCTTCCCTCCCTCTTCAGAACGAAGTCACGTTGCTACGGAATGAGGTGGCTCAGTTGAAACAGCTACTGTTAGCTCACAAAGACTGCCCGGTTACTGCACTACAGAAAAAGACCCAAGGCTATTTGGGTAAGTGGCTCACAACCTAAGCAAGGTTAGTCAGTCAATAAACTGCATGTACCCAGTGTCTCAACTATTTATAGTTTGATAATACCATTCTGAATGTTCTGGAGGGATCCACACTGATGGGTGAAGCAGCCTTTCTGGACCAGCCAGTCCTAAAAAATAATTTTGTTTCCAGAACCATATAGAGTTATCCTAATTATCTATCATAGTTCGAGATAAAGGATGGCAATATTTATCAGGTGCCTGTGTTGTGTTAGGCACTCTACCATCTGCTCTGTTCTCTCATGAAATAGATATCGCCTCCATTTATACACAAGCAAACCACAGAAGAGTCATGTACCTGAAGTTACACAGTTGGTGAAATAGCAGAGCCAAGATTTCCATCTAGGTCTTTCTTATTCCAAAGACACTATCTTGGCCTCAAGAGAGTATAAACAACAGATGATACATTGGCATTTGTTAAGCCTTGTGCTCTGGGGGTATATTTTATCTTTCCAGTGATGGACCAATGGTAGTTTTAGTTTGTAACCTGTGTGCACACATAAAATAGTGCTAGAAAGAGATGGTCATAGAGTCATGCTCGGGACAGGCACAGTCCTGAAATTAAAATTACTGTGAATAATTTGCTTGTGGACAGTGAATGCTAATAATTCATTTTCCTGTACAAATTTAATAAATTCCTAGAGATTTTGGCTGTCAAATTTTGATGTATTGAATTATTTTTCCACTAGCTGTCTTTATCATTTCAGAGATGCGTTCCCATAGAAAAAGAGTAACCACATCACTCATTTTAAACATCTCTATTTAAATTTTAATTTTAATATGTACTTCAGGATACATTCATTCATTAAGCAGATACTGATTGAGCCTCTTCTGTGCAGGCACTGTTTTATATGCTGAGGATATAATAGGAAACCAAATAGATTTGATTAAAATCCCTGCCCTTGAGGGGCTTATATTTTAGTAGGTGAGACGGACAATAAGCAAGATAAATAGGTACAATATATGGTCTATTAGATAAGAGTAAAGGCTTGGAAGAAAAAACAGGAAAGAGGAATATGAAATGTCGGCAGCAGGGTTGAAATTCTAGATGAGGTAACTTTTGAATAAAGACTTTAAGGAAGGGAGGGAGCTGGCTGTGCATTTATATGGGTGAAAACGTACTGCTAAAGGGCAGAAGAGCAAATGCAGAGGCCCAAAGTGGGAGTGCATGTGGCACATTCCGGGAACATCAAGGGGGCTAGTGTGGCTGGATTGGAGAAAACCGGGGATGGAGAGTAGTTGGAGATGAAGTAGGGGAGCTAACGGGAATATTTTCATATAGGGCCTCATTGGTCCTTGTGAGGACCTTGGCTTTTACTCGACGTAGGGGGTTGGGGGAGAACCATTTGAGGGTTTTTAGAATAGAAGTGACATGACTGATCTGACTTAGGTTTGAACAAAACCACTCTGTTAGAGAGTGCAGAGCTGCCCCGGCAGGAGCAGGCAGTCTGTGTAAGAGTCTGTGGCAGTTACACGAGCAAGCGGTGGTGGAGCTTTGGGCCAGGAGGGTGGTAGAGAAAGTGCTGAGAAGGGACTGAATTCAGGGTGTATTTTGAAGTTAGAGTGACGGGGCCTGATGACGGGCCAGACGGAGTAGAATAGACGAGAAAAGAATCAAAAGCTGCACCCAAGTTTTTGGCCTGAGCAACTGCAAGAGTGGAGTTGCCATTTGTGGAAGTAGAGGAAAGTGTAGAAGCAAGTGGATGAGGAGGTGTAGCTTCAGCCCAGAGTTGGACAAGCTGGGCTTGCAGGTGTGGGTGTCAAGTGGAGGCTGGTTGTGTGGTCCTGCGGTTCAGAGGGTAGGCTGCAGGTACGGCTTTGGGAGTCAGCAGCATGTAGTTCGTTTTTAAAGCTACAAAACCAGATTGAAAGAGCACAGCCAGAAAGAGAGAGGTAGTTGCAGGATCAAGCTCTGGGGTACTCCAACATTTAGAGGTCAGAGAAAGGAGAAGAAACCTACAAATGAGGCAGAATGAGCCTCCCAGAAGGCAGGAGGAAGATAAGGTGAGTCGTGAGTGTGGCATTCTGGAAACCAGGAAAAGGAGGTGTTTCCAGAAGTTTAGTGATCAGCATTTCAGATCCTTTTGATGGGGTAAAGAAGGCAAGGACTGAGTATTCATCAGTATGAAGTCTGTATACAGTAAGTTTTCTGCCCAGTCCCTTCAAGAACTTTTGAGGGGCAGGAATCCATTAAAGTACTTGTTTGTTACAGCAAAGATATATCTGGTTCCTGCTGTGTGGTGTAGACACTGTGGTAGGTATTTGACGCAGGCCAGTGACACACTGTACCTCTGAGAGGCTCAGAGTTCTGAGGAGATGCTCGTGTCAGCCTGTGAATAAGGTAAGCACAGCTAGCCCAGTCAGTGAGCCCCTGGAGTGGGAGCTTCCTGAAGACAGGGCTCCTGTTTCAGTCAGCACATACCACAGTGCTGGCACATGCAAGATGCTCAATCAGACAACGAATAAATGAGTGCACTCTGAAAGGACCGGCCACAAGATAGCGAATGTCATGAGCGCAACAAAGAAGGCTTCACAGAGGAGGTTATTTATATCTGAATCCTGAAAGGGGACCCAGACATTCACCAGGAGAGAATAAAAAATACAACTATTGGTCGTTGGCCCTTATTTATTCCACACATCTCTGTTGAAGCAGCTGTGGAGGCTGTGATGTTTCATAAAATCTGACTGCAGAGCCACATGGAGTTGCCTCTGCGTGCAGCTCAGATATTTGTGGTTGTGAGTAAGATGTTATCATGACTTTAGGTGAGGTGGCATAGCCTGTAATAAATGTTTTCAGTCATTAATGCCTAGCTGATTGACAGGAGGATCCAGCAGGTGTGTTTGTAGTTTGTCGTAGTAACTGGACTTGGCCAACGACTGGTGGGTCGTTCATAACCACACCTGAGTGTAGCTTGATATTTATCAGGCTTACCTGTGGGGCAAGTGCATGCTAAAGAAACATAAAAAAATAATGGAGGGGCGTCTGGGTGGCTCAGTGTGTTAAGCTTCTGCCTTTGGCTCAGGTCATGATCCCAGGGTCCTGGGATCAAGCCCCACATTGGGCTCCCTGCTTGGCAGGGAGCTTGCTTCCCCCTCTCTCTGCCTGCCTCTGCCTACTTGTGCTTTCTCTCTCTGTCAAATAAGTAAATAAAATCTTTTTTTAAAAAATGGAATGATTAAATTCCTGTGGGAGTTAATCAAAGAGGATAGCTTAAAAAAAGGGGGGGGGGGTCTATTTTAAATCACCTTTCAAGACTGAAGGGCATGAATAAAAGGAAGAGTGTTCCAGTAGGGGTGATGAACCACACAAAGACATAGAAGCCAGACAGTGTAATTAACATGCTGGGGGGTTACTCTAGTGAGATAGATAAATTAATTTGGACCTAGTTCTTGCGTCCCTTCGTAGAACTTCCCATTTCCTAGCCACTTTGTGGCTTAGAAGCTAAGATTCTGGGAAGGTTGCCCCCCAGAATGATGGGCTTCCTTTGCTTGGGACTCCTTTAGAATTATGGCACAAGGTGATCCTGCTCGTTTCCCCATTCTAACTACTTGCTGTCTGCTCTTTGTCTTCCTTCCTGGCAGAAAGCCCCAAGGAAAGCTCAGAACCAACGGGTTCTCCGGCCCCTGTGATTCAACACAGCTCAGCAACAGCCCCTAGCAATGGCCTCAGCGTTCGCTCTGCGGCTGAAGCTGTAGCCACCTCGGTCCTCACTCAGATGGCCAGCCAAAGGACAGAACTGAGCATGCCGATAAAATCGCATGTGATCATGACCCCACAGTCCCAGTCTGCGGGCAGATGATGCCTCCCCTGGTGGAGAGGTCCCCAGCCAGAGCTCGCCCGCCCAAGAGCCAAGAGAGATGTCATCTTATCGCCTCCCATCTGCCTTGGACATGGCAATATGGGGGGAAGATTGTGTGTTGTGAGTAACGGACAGATGTGGGGCTTTTCAGCCACATGGTCATGTACATTGACACCTGTACTAGGAACCTCCCAGCCCCAGAGCCACATAGATTATCCCCTAAGGGGGCAGTTTCTAATGTACCCACAGCCAAAGGCCTTTCCAGATGGTCCGAACAACCACCCCTGCCTGTGCATGTGTACCTGTCTCTCTCAACACTAACCCTTGCACTTCTAGGTTTTGGGTTTCTCGGTTCCCTCTCTTCCCACTAAGCCATGGCTATTACCTTCCTGATCCTTAGCAGCACGCCACTTCTGCTAGGTAGAGGGAGGCCAGTGTTGATGGCAGGTCACCCCCTAGCCCGCCCCAGCCACCCAGTGGGCTCAGGATTTTGTCTCCCATTAGCTGCTTATTTTATCCCTTTACCCTCTTCCTGAAGTCTAGTTCAAACATTCACTTATGGTGAATGTAAAATTACCCTTGATGTATGAATTAGCAGTATTTTTCAGCTCTTCCATAAAATTTAGTCCTTCTCCCTACCTGCCACCAAAAAAACCCCAGAAACAAAACAAACAAAAAACAACAACAAAACAAAGCAGAAAGAAACAAAGCTGCAAGAATTCTAGTCGTTTTTTAGCTATTTCCAGATCTGTTTGGGTACCCCGTTTTGTGTCTTTTGAGTTTTCTCAGCCTACTGCTGGGGCCTTTTCCACCTCCTGCCAAGCCTTGGAAAGATCATCTTGTGGCCTTATTAGCTCTTCTCGTTAGTGAAAAGGGAAAGTGCCCCGGGTGTGACTGGCTGATCCCCCCACTTCCACAGTCCACCCTCCTGCAGTGACCATTAGGGCAAGCAGGAACAGGAGAGTTCGAAGCTCATTCTATCAGGTTAGTGGATTGATTCTTAATGTCTTACAAGAGTTTACTGGCCAAAGCATATATAACTCCTTTCGGTTGTCCATCTGCTCCTGTCTCTCCCTCTTTGTTCCCCTGCCTGGGTCACTGCCTCAGTCTCTCTTTAGGCACAGCCCTCTGGAGCTGTTGTGTGGGGCACTCTTGCACTCCCTTCCTTCTCCCATCTCCCAGCCCCACCCCGAGGTCGTCTTTTCCAAGCTACGCTCTTCTATTCACAAGTGTCCCTCACCCTGGATCTCCCTTCTCCCGTTCACCAGGCTCCTAGGCTAGCTGCTAGGTCTCTCTGCTCCTGTAATATTTCTTCAGCTCTCCTCTGCTTTCTGATCCCTAGGTTCAATGTGTCCCCGGGGTCCTGAGTGGGCTTTCTTGAGGGTAAGGTAGGCTGGGAAGAGGCAGGAGAGAGGAGGTGCTGTACTGATCTCAGCAGAAGAGCCCTGCTCTGTGGAGATCTGGTGTGCCTGGGAAGTTGGTGACTATTGCTCTCAGCCATTCTTACTGTAAGGAGTTAGGTTACAAGGGGAGAAATTCATCCCTCTTGTCCCTCTTTCTTCCCCGTTAAGACTTCTCATCTTCCTTTGGCTCTGAACTATGCAATTTCTACCAGGGCCATAGGAAGCAGTCCAAAGCCAGAGGCCTGTGGATAGATAGGTCAGCTTTAATAGCCTGTCAGTATGAATCTCTTCCAGTTGTCCCAGAGCCACCTTTTGCCATCTGGCCAAGCCAAGAATGTCCTTTTCTCCCTCTCTCCTACCTCCATCTTAAATTTGCATACAGAATAACTGCCAGCTTCCTTTCTTAGTCTGTCTTCCAAAATTGGCTGTCATCAGGAAATGTGGAAACATTCTAAGCTACCAGGTTCCCATCTTCTCAGAGTGATAACACTGGTGAGGCAGTCAGAGGACATATTCTGTTGTGTCTGTTTTTCATTTTCCCTCCTGCTTTTCAGAGCCGGTGCTGAACAAGACACACCTGGTGAAGAGAAAGGAGAGAAAACATGGTTTTCTCATCCTCTACCCATCCGCCCCAGGACCCAACAGGAACAGCCCCTGAGGTGACTCAGTCTAGCAAATGGCACGGCAGATGGTCAGGACGCCAGCTACCACCTCCGGGGACTCCATTTGCCTTTAACAGTTCACAGCCATAACTTGTACTCAGGACTTTTCCTTTAGACGGCTGCACCCTGGGACTTTCTTCTGCTTTAGTTGTGTTTCATTTTTTATTTTCTTGATTTCCTACCAGGAGCCTTGCCCTAAAGGTTGACTGAGTTTATGGCTCCCAAGGAGCCTTTGTAAGACCCATGACTATTTTTCTTCCCCCTTTAGTCAAGTGTTTTTCAAGTGAAGAATCCGTTTGTCACTGCACACATGCCCTGCCTTACTGCTTGGCCTTGGAGGAAGTTTGAGTCCTAGCTGTCTGTCCCTGTGTAGGAAAGCTAATTTATTTAGAGGGTCATATTTAGTTTCTTAGTCCCCATGTCTCATTCTCTTGAGTCCTTATTTCATTTTCATTGGTAGGAAGTTACTGGGAACCTAAATAAGGGGCTTTGCCAGAACCTTAGTAGTAAAGCAGTAGGAAGGGGAGGGGCAGGACAGAACCCCCCAGATAGCTCTTTAGTTGGTCCGTGGCCTCACTAAGAAGACAGAGCAGTTGCTTATCCTGCAACTCTGTCATAGTTAAGGGGAATGTCACTTATCTTGTCATTGATGCCAGCCTTGTGGCCAGTCTCCCTGCCCTTTGCCCTCCTGACTCATCTGGACCAGAACCAAACATGGAGGATGTCACTTAGCCCTTCCTAATGACCATGGCTTTTCTAGGGGCCTACGGAAAGACACTTTCTGAAAGGAGCTGGGAGTATGGATGCCTTGGGACTCTTCTGAGTGAACACAAGGCTCAGGCCTCCCACCTCACCCCAGAGACACAGCTGGTAGATAACCAAGGCCATAGAGAAATGTACTAGACCAGGTAGTCTGCTCTGCAGACTTTTGCCCTTTCAGCTTGCTCAGAGTTGAAAAGTCTGGGAAAGCTTCCCTCAACAGCTAGAGAGAGCTAGAAAAATAGGCCCTCCCTTACTTACTCTTTCCCTGTTGGTTGTACACCCCAAATCTGGCTTCTTTCAGCCTCCACTCCTCTCCTTGGCCCTAAGCACTAGACCATACACTCCTGGTAGTGGTAAACAAGGAGATGTCCTCACTGAACCTCATTCACCTTGTTGCCTTCCCTGTGCCTGTTCTATTATACTTGGCTTCTATCCTGATTCACTGCCCTCTGGCACCACCCATCCTGGTCGACAGGGTACTTAGCCATAACCATGCCCTGTCTATAGCCTGAACCACCAAGCAGTTACCAAAATATTCCTCCTGTGGTTTCTGAGGCTCCCCTGCTGCACACTGAGAGGCTCCTTTAAAGGTGCTAGCCCTGAGACCACCCTTTCCCCAAAACCTCCCCCTTTTTCTCATGACTTCTTTCCCACCCCCAAATCATTATTTTTCATTAATATTGTACATTGTATACACAGGAAGGAAATGTATTCCTTTTTTTTCCTTTAATTTCATAACCAGTCCATTTAGAATCCAGTCCTCCTAGTTATATCACGTATGCCTTTGTTGATATGCTCTTTCTGCTTTCTTTAGACTTTTGTTTGACAGGGGCAGAGGGAGGAACAGGACAGGTGAGGATCCTAAGGCAGATTAGAAGAGCTCCCATCCTACTTCAGCCTCCCACAACCCTAAACATCCCACTCATAGTATGGAACTGATTTCTCTCTGTTCGTGTTTGCACACATGTATGCACACAGAGACATAAATCCCCACCCAAGCCCCCTGAGTGGTAACCCAGCAGGAATGAGCATCAGCTGCTAGCCACCATTCCCACCCTCTGTTAGCAGGTCATTTGTCGCTCTTTGGGGCAAAATGCTATCCCAGATTGAGAAGAGGCTAGGGAGAGTAGGGCAGGTGAAGGCAGCTATGTCCTCTGTAGATGCAGGTTTGTGCTGTAGCTGCTAGGGTTGATTTTATTTTTTTAATGGCGGGCTGGTATCTCACCACCACTAGCTACTGGCGAGTGCAATTTTAGCTGTAAGAAATGGCTATGAGCACTAGTTTTATTGACTTTCCCTTGGGTGGTAGTTTTCAGGATATAATCCAGGACGAGGAGCATCAGCAGCACCAGCATCTGGGAGCTTGTTAGACACCACATTTGGGCCCCACCACAGACCTATTGAATTGGGAACTCAGGCTGGACGCTAACATGCACTCTCCGTGATTCTAGTGCACCCTAATGTGTGAGAACCATTGCCTTAGAGGCAAGTTGGGACATCCTTGTAGGGTGTCAGGATATTTTAAGTACCATCCTCTGCCTTAGCACTAACACATTTTTCCATTTCCTCCCGTCCCTCTCTCCACCCCCATTAGAACAACAACCACGTCATTCATCTCAGAATCTAGGTTTGTCTTCCTTCTACTTCCTCCTCAAACCTGTCCTGCCTTGGTCTGGACAAGAATTGTCCCATATTCGCTTGCAGACTGGTCACTCCACATTCTTTGTTACAGGAAGGACCAGCTGGAGCTCTAGCTGTCCTGTACACACAAACACACACACACGCACGCACACACGCACATCTACACACCCCTTTCCGGCAGGGAGATGAGCCTCCAGCCCCAACAGTGGAGGCTGCCGCCTCCGGACATAGTATCTGTTGAAAGCAAGCCATGCGTATCTATGGTTATAGCTCTCTTCATCTGTATATCTTTGACATGTAGCAGCACCTCTCCATCTCACCAAGGAGCTCGACTCTGGGTCTGGGTCTCCCCCAGTCCCCAGTGGTGGACTTTGACATGTGGGAGGATGTAGTGCTACAGGCTATTTTGTTACAAAACTGTCTTGTCCCCTTTCCCTGCCACCCAACTCAGCATGATCCCTGTGAGCGGGCTCTCACAATCTCCTGGGACTGGCTGAGGCAGAGGCTTCACTCTATTCTCCCTCCCCCTCCCCTCTCCTATCCCCCTTTCCACCCAGCAGTTATCCCCACCCCCTCTATGCCTTCTCCCGCTCCCCCTCGCCCTGACATATATTGTGCCTTATTTATGCTGCAAATATAACATTAAACTATCGAGAGAATCACTGTTCTGTCTAATGCTTCAGTACTCTCATATTCGAGTCCCGTTGGCCACTCTTGCTGGGAATTCATCGGGCTTTCATGTTTATGCTCTTCCTTGCTCTCCTATATCTGAGGACAGAAGGAGCAGGGATTCTTATCCCTCTTTTTTATGCAGGGAAGACACAGCCTAAAGAAGGTAGGTGGTTCATATAAATTATAGAACCCGAAAGAAGGTACTGAGACCAGGGGTCAGATCTGTGCACTACCCTGGGGACAGGGTCCTTGGCATCATGGGAGCCTCACGGCTAAACTCATGGGCTTTATGTGGATAGGGGAAGGTAGTGTGTGTGAAGGCAAGCGGCCTCTTCCCTTTTAGTGTTTTGTCCCCTCCTTCCCAACAATAAAAATAAAAACAAACCCTACTCTCAGGAAGTTTTGACATGACTGGGGGAGCGCACACATAGAAAGGGAAGCTTTCCAAAGATTCTATCGGTTCTGTGGATGTGGGGAAGAGCTTGTTCTGTAAATGAGGGATGGAGCTTGTTTGGAAACGGGTAAAAGTCACAAGGAGAACAAGTAGTGGTCAGGAACTATGGTGAGAGATAGGGCAATCTGTGTATCCCTAGATAATTAGCACAAGTGAGAAGAGTGAGCCAGGCTAAAAAACTTGGCCAGGAGGTAGCAGGTGCTTCTGAGGATTTCCCAGTAGAAGAGGAGTGATACGAGAGCTGTTTGTGGTTGGTGTTTGGAATAATTGACACAAGCAGGGAGACTGTGTCTCCAGACTGGAAAGGTAGTGGTGATCTTCCCTGTGTTGTGGTCAGGAGCACATGGGGTTACGGAGAAGGGCAAGAAAGTAAGTTGCTGAGAGCCAAATACCAAAGCCAAGATGGAGACATTTTGAAAGGAGACCGAAGTTGTAGAAGAATTAAGCCATTGCCCCTACAGGCCTTTTTGTTTCCTTGCACTTCACTTTATCACACTTTGAAGACACTGTATGTTTGTGTGTGTGGTTGGTTGGTTTTGGGGTTTTGTTCTTTGTTTTTACAAATTAAAGGTACAAGACTTTAGTGGAGGAAGTAACTATAGTTGTGGAAATAGCAAGAGAACTAGATTTAGAAGTAGAACCTGAAGGTGGGACTGACTGAATTTCTGCCATCTCATGATAAAAGTTAAACAATTGAGTTGCTTTTTGTGGATGAGCAAAGAAAGTGGTTTCTTGAGAAGGAATGTGAAGACTGTAGGAATGACAAAGGACTTAGAATATTACAGGGGTGCCTGGCTGGCTCAGTCAGGAGAGCACACGACTCTTGATCTCATAGTTGGGAGTTCCAGCCCCACACTGGGTATAGAGATGACTTAAAATCTTTAAAAAAAAATTTTTTTTAAATTAGAATATTACAGAAACTTACCTGATAAAGCAGCAGCTGAGTGTGAGAGGTTTGGCTCCGTTTTGAAAATTCTATGGGGAAAAACTGTCTAAACAGTATCTATCACACACTACAGAGAACTCGTTTGTGAAAGGAAGAGCCAATCAATGTAGCAAACTTCATTGTCACTTTAAAGAAATTGCCACAGCCACCCCACCCTTCAGCAACCACCAGTCTAGCAGTGAGCAACATCAAGGCCAGACCCTCCACCAGTGAAAGACCGACTTACAGGGTGCCTGGCTGGCTCAGTCGGTAAAGTGTGGGACTCTCAATCTCAGGGTCTTGACTCTTGAATTCAGCCTGAGTTCAAACTCCACGTTCGGTGCAGAGCTTACTTGAAAAAAAATTTTTTAAATAACAGTCATATTTAAGCAATATTTTATTTTAAGATTTTATTCGAGCGCAAGTGAGAGAGAGCACAGGTGGCGTGGCGGGAGGGATAGAGGAAGCAGCAGACTCCCCACTGAGCAGGGAGCCAGATGCGGGTGGGACTCCATTGCAGTACACCCGAATCATGATCTGAGCCAAAGGCAGATGCTTAATTAACGAAGACTGAGCCACACAGGCACCCCTAAGCAAATTTTTAAATTAAGGCATACACATTGTTTTATTTTGTTTTTCAGATATAATGGTATTGCACACTTAATAGGCTACGGTGTAGTGTAAACATAACTTTTATATGCACTGGGAAACAAAAAAATTCATTTGACTCCCAGTGCGTTACTTGCTTTATTGTGGTGATCTGGCAGCAGTATCTCCAAGGTGTGCCTATGTCTGCCACGGGAGAGAGCAGTCCCCTCCCTCCTAGACATAGGAAGTTAGCTAGACCGGACCCTTGCTGAATTGAGCCTCAGCTCAGGTCCACTTGTAATTGATGATCAGAGATACTAGGAGAGTCAGGGTTGTGAACATTTATTAGCTGCTCTATGCTAGATGGAACACGAGACACTTCGTATTCAGTAAGTCATTCACTTTTTGCAACAACCTCTTGATAACAGGAGTAGTTGACTCATTTAAGATGAACTGAGGTTTCGGTTAAGACATTTGCCAAGGCACATAGTAAAGTGTAGGAGCTGGGGTGGAAACTACTCCAAGCCCAGAGCCACTCTGCAGTCCCGAGGCCCACACCCCTCACAGCCCTGCTCCTCTGGACTGCTGTCAGGAAAGTACAGAGAAGGATCTTGATGTGGCATAGGATCCATTTCCCACAGAAAAACCCATGGACTGGATCATCCCTTTTAAGAAGCAGTGAAATGCCAGGATGTAGTGATGAGGACCGCCAGGTTCTGTGCTTGGGACCAGCTGGGGGACAAAGCATACAGAAGGGTTAACCCTAGCTTAGGCCAAATTATCTAAAACATCCAGATGAACCTGCTCTATTCTACCTCCTCAAAATTAAGAATTGGTTTCTAGATGCCCTTAAGACTGAAGAGTGGAAGAGGGACATCTGTCTTTAGATACATGGAAGGCTTGCACATATGAAAGATGTGCAGTGTTCTGTAACTTCATGGAAGCCAGCTTGGTTCTCGGGTAAACCTGCTTGATCACGGTCTCAGGAGACGCCAAGTTCACTGGAACTCGTGTATGCAGGGGCAGCACTGCTAACACTTTTGAGGACACTTGCTCTGTGCCAGATCCTGTGCTGGGTGGATTACAAGAATTATCTCAAATAATGCTCACCCTAGAAAGTAGTTCCTTTCAATGTTGCCATGTTTTAGGTGAAGAAACTGCAGTTTAGAGAGCTTGCTTGCCCAAGACTGATGCACAGGCTCTTGGCACCATGGCTCCTCTCCAGCATAGATAGGCTGGAGAGCCACACTGGGGTCGGGAGGCCAGGCAGTGATGCTCAGGAAGGGATTCTAAGGTCAGAAGGAAAAGTGAACCAGATAACTTTAAAGGACTCCTGAGGAAAAACGATTTTTTTCCTAAAAAGGCAGGATTCTTGTCACCTGCCCTCACAGGTCGGAGCCAGGTGACTAGAAGGAGGTGAACAAAACCAAATACCAACCCTAGTATCCTGCCCCTGCCTTTCGGGGATCCCTTAGAGTCAGGGCGGTAGGAACCTCCATCTACGTAGCCTCACCCCTCAGAGAGCAGACAGGAAATGGCCGGCCCTGACAGTGTCAAGCTGTGGCCACAGGGTGGCAGCAGAGTGCTTCAGCTGTGAAGGATGGTGGCAGACGCCCAGGTGAGGCAGAGCCTGAGTGGGGCTCCCCCATGAGCATGGGGCTTGTGACCATTGATGGGGAGTAATCCCCACTTTCTGTGGGCTCTGAAACCTTTTAGTCTCCTGTATCCCACTTTACTATCCACAGGCAAATGTCAGAGGAGTGCCTCCATTTTTATCCCCCCAAAGGGCACATAGGCAAGGGGATGAAGGGGCTGGATGACCCCAGCAGCAGCCATAGTCACAAGAGGGACCAGGCTGGGTCACCTGGCTCACTCTAACCCTGACTCTTCCCTCCTTTCCTCTGTTCTAAGACATAGTGCCTAGACCTTCTTGACAAGACTTCCTTTATGCTTTTAGTCTCAAGTTAGCAAAGCGAGGAGGTGATCGATTGGAACTCTGGAAACTGTTGAGGAATTAGGGGTTCTTGAAGGCCCCCTAGGGCCTGGCTCTGACAAAGCATCTGCAATTAATGATGCTTCTTGAGCTTTGGAGACAGAATTTATGCATCTAATAAAGTCTATAACTCCAGCCTTAGGGGCTGGGGGCCGGAGGCTGGGAGCAAGAAGTCCCAGAGGTGCCATGGGAGGGGCTCCCAGGCGGCTCCTGATGGAGCAGTGCATTTCCCTTGCCTGCTCTAGATTGCCCCTCAGGCTGCCGTGGGGTGGGGGGCCAGGCCACTGCAGGTATAAGAAGCGGGTATGGCTCCAAGAAGGCAGATGGCAGCATGGAGCCCAGGCGGGCCGCAGTGCTGCTGATGGTGCTGCTACTAACAGACGGAGGCTGTGCTGGAGGACCAGATGACGGAGGTGAAAACCAGATCTTCATGGTAAGTTACTGCCCTAGCCCCATGTCACAATTTTTCTTTCTTTTTATTTTTAAAAAGATTTTATTTGGCGAGAAGGTGAGTGAGAAGAGGGGCAGAGGGCAGGGAGAGAATCTCCAGCAGGCTCCAAAAGATGCAGAGCCCGATGGGAGGCTTGATCCCACCATCCTGAGATCACGACCTGAGCCAAAATCAAGAGTGGGGCACTTAACAGACTGTGTCACCTAGACACGTCCCCCTGCTCCCCCACTGTCACCATTTTTCTATCTCAGCTTGAGACTTGTGCTCTCAGTTCAAATACTCTGGCTGCCAGGGTCTTCAGTGGGTCCTCAGCCTCCTACAACGTGCCTCTGAGTCTCTCCTTTCCCCATGTGACCTAAAATGTCCAAGGCCTTTGCTCATCTTCCCTCCCCAATGCCCCTGTACCACAGGAGGAAGACAGCGGAGCCTACCCACTGCAGGAGGTCCAAACCCCCGGGTCACTCTTGCGCTCCCTGCTCCAGGCCATGCAGAGACCTGGCCGGAGCCCAGCCTTTCTGTTCCAGCCCCAGAGGTGAGTCTGAGAGAGACAAGGTCCAGGCCTGAGCCAAACAGGTGGGTGGGGGCTGGAGGAGGGAGGGGCTGAAAGGACCTACAGTTGAAGATGGATTTCTCCCAAGGTTTGGCAGAAACGCCCGGGGCTCTTGGAGCAGCGAACAGCTGAGTCCCCGAGCCCGGGAGGGACTCAGCTCCCCCTTCTGGAGTCTGGCTGCCCCTCAGCGCTTTGGGAAGAAGTGACCTGTCATCCCTTGATATGTATGCATGCGAGGCTCCCAACTACAAGGGCCAGGCCTCCCCTCCTCCCCTAATAAAGCTGTGGCTTCTGAATCCATGTGTCTGTCTGTCTAAGACTTGAAAGGGCAGCAAGAGAGCCCCAGGGCCAGGGCCACAGCCCCTCCATCTCTGTCAAATCAAGCTCTGCAGGAACACAGGTGATGGGGCCTCCTGCCACCAGAACAAGATAGGGAGGCACAACAGGATACCCTGATGCTAACCTCCTCTGCTGTCGGCCCTAGGTAGGGGAACAGAAAGAGCAGGGTTTAAGAATCCAAGAGGAAGCACATTTATTCCAGGCTCTCAGGGAGAGCCCCCAGATTTCATTCCCACTCATCATCATCAGTGCCATGAGGACAGATCTTGGGCCAGCCAAGGCCCCGTGGTCCCTGGCTGCTGGCCCGGTGTCCTCCTCAGCCTGCAGGCAGGCAGTCTGTGTCAGAGGTAGAGACGGCACCTCCAGGGTAGGGGGGCACCAGAGCTGAACAGATGCGTGGGCTGGGGGAAGAAGAGCAGGGAGCCAGGAGGCGTGTCCGAGTCCGGCTGGGGCTTTACTTGCTACCTGCCATGATCTTGAGGTACTGCAGAGCCCGGCGAGCAGCCTCCCCACGAGCTGCCTCTCTGGTGGTCGCGGAGCCGTGACACACAGTCGCTGGCTGCGTGGACAGCTCCACCAGGCACTGGCAGAGCCCGCTCAGGCTCAGTTCCTCTGGAGACCGAAAGAGAGGATGGAGGTGGTGTTGGGTGGGAAGGCAGCACGGGGAGGTGGGTATCCGTATCCTCGTGGTCGTGCCCTCCCCAACTCCCTGTGGGCCCGTCCGTACTTGCTCTGGCTCAGTCCCCACCATCCCCTGGCCTCCCAACTAGCCATACCAATATCCAGGTAGCTGACATGGAAGGCCTGCTCCTCAGACAGCTCACTAAGGACACTGCAGCAGGCAGGGCCCAGAGCACCTAAAGCGCCCAAGGAACAGCTGCGGAGGGACAGGATCTTCTCTCCCACTGAGTTCCGCAAAGAATCCCAAGTGCAGCCTGGACCCCGGTTCCGAAGTCCATCCAGGCGGGAGCCCACACCCTGACAAGATGGTGACAGTGAGAAAGATGCAGCCATGAGCTGAGACCCAGGCATTTAACAGGACATTCAATGTCAAGGAGAAAAAAAACCCACAAAAGGAATGCTCCATCCAGCCAGCCTTCCCCAAGTTGGCCCCCTCTAACTACTAGAGTCTGGGCCAGGGGTCCAGGCAGCCTTCCTCATTCCAGTAAGTGCAGGCTCCAGGGCTCCAGCCCTGGCCCAGCTCCCCACAGCACTCGCCAGGTAGGCCTACAGCTGAGGTTGTGGGGAGGGGGACAGCCAAGGAGGTCTGGGAGAAAAATGGGCAGGAGCTGGCCTGGGATCCAGAGAGGCTCACCCCCAGGTGACAGGCCCAAGTCCCCAGTGTCCTGCCTGGCATGGAGGATGGACCACAGGGCCTGGCCCACACAAGCCACTTACAATGGAGAAGTGATCGTCATCGGGCTCTGCCTCATTCCCATCCCGGGCATCCAGAGGCACCGTGTGCACTCGAAGCAGCATTTTGGCTGCCGCATTACGCTTTGCCAGCTTTTTGGAGGTGCCACTGCCTGCGTGTGGGGAGAAGGTTGCTGGGTTATGATTCCCAACAGGCTTTCCAGTGCTTTCCACCCAGCTCAAGCTTGGGGGTCCCCTGTGGGATGTCAATTGGAAAGAGGAGCTTGGGCCCTGCCATGCACCTAAGAACCTGGTCAGCCAGAGAGGGTGGGGGGAGGCCAGGACAAAGCAGCAGCTGGGAGAAGGAGCTGAGCCAGGGGTCTCGGCCAGGACAGTGAGGCTGTAGCATAGAGAGGCTAGGAGTTGCCTGTAGCCAGGGCTGGAGTAGCTTCAAGAACTCCCCTCTGCCCAGTTACCAATCTCAATGAAACGTTCCACTCGGCAGGTCATGGTAAACTCTTTGCGGTGGGCTGGCCCAGACTCCTGGGTCACCGTGTACTCGGGCAACCGCCAGCCTTTCTGCACCACCAGCTCCTTGGGAGGGAGAAACAAGGGTGCACAAGGCAGAGTGAGAAAAGACTCCTTACATCCTCTCCCTCCTACCCTGGGAGCCTCAAATTCCAGGGAGGAGGAACGAAGGGGATGGGAAAAGCCCTCAGAACAGGGGAAGAGCTCCCACATAACCGTCCCTCACAGCCCCAGGTCCAAGGAAAGACAGGCATGCATGGGAAATGAGGATGGGGGCACACCTGCAGAGCGCCAACAGGATTGCACTCAGACTGCTGAGGGGACACGGGGGGCTGCACCTCCATGGGGGGGTTCCTGAAGGAACAAGGGTCCAGGGCCAAAACTGATGGGGCTGTCCCTTTTGTGGCTCTCCATGAGTCCTAAGCTCTGCTCTGGTGTCCCCACAAACATCTCCCTAGTGTCTGCCAGGCAAGCAGCTGTCTCTCCAAACATCCAGCCTGCTTCCTCCTTTTCCCACCCAAGTGAGGTCTCTTCCAGGGCCCAGGCCCATTTAGATTTTTCTGGAACACTGGATCATCACCTTGGCAGGACAGTGGGCGAGGGGCTGTATATCCAGTCCCTGGAAGCACCTGATGGGAGGCATACACAGGACCATCATGTGACCAACTCAGAAGAAAATGGGGCCTTCGAGACCCTTGAACATGGTCAAACACCTCATCCCTGTGGCTATTTAAAAGTCATAAATTACCTCCTGTCCCAAGAGCTTACCAACTGGTGCAAATTCTTCAAATTCTGGTCCCCATCTATTCCATCCTCTGTTTACTCTCAGACTTCCTCCTGCCTGACCAGCTGGGGCCAAGGGCTGGGGGACCAGGAGCCAGGACCCCTTCCTCCCCCTTCAGGCCAGCAGGAAATACAAGATACCTGGTTGGAACAGCAGATGGAACAGGAGTAGCAGCTGCAGCAGGAATAACTGGAATGTCCTCAGGCAGTGAAGAGTCTAGGGGAGAAAAAGAACTTCCCGAGGGGAAGGGGGCCTTTGATTCACACCCATGTTGGGGGTGGGGGGAGTAGAGGGTGGGGACCCAGGTCCTTCTGACCTGCCCATTCCCTAAGAAAATTCCTTCCCACTGGAGCCAAAGACTCAGGGAAGCTTAACCACCAGCTTTTCCTCCTCGGAGCCTTTGCTGCCAAACACTGGATCAAGAAGACTAAGAAAAGGGGAAGGAGGGTCTCTTCCTACCCAAGAAACACGGGGAGGCAAAAACCTCCAATGTAAGTTTGGAAGAGGGAAGGACAACATGCTAGAGAGAGGAGGCATGTTGGGGTGCAACCCCTCTAGCCTCAGCCTCCACCCCTTTCCCTCCCTAGCCGGGCCCAAACCACAGGCACAGCCCCTTGACATTCCCCCCAAAGGGTCCTTCACAGCAGCAGAAGCCCTGGCAGCATCCTGCTCTGTCCAGAGGAAACTCTCAGGAAGGGGCCAGGTCAAGGTGGCTAAGTGTCACCAGGCCAGGCCTACTGGGCAGAGGAGGTGGCGCAGGGGCCTGGGTTCCTGGCAGGGCCTCTAGGAAGCCTCGGCTGTTCCTCCCTCACCTGCTGTCCTCCAGGGCCGGCTCCAGCATGCTCCCCCCTTTGAGGTGTTTGAGGGCCACCTCAGCTGCCTTGTGCTTGGCTGCCTTCTTGCTGGGGCCCTGACCTGAGAGAGGGGCGTGGGCAATACTGGAGGTCACTGGGAGGACAGAAGAAAAACCAGCATCCCACAGCTTCTCTCCTCATAGCTGGAGGGAGTCAACCAAGCCCCTCTCACCAACTGCCCCTGCCCAAGACTGGAAATGTTACACTAGTTGCTAGAAGGAAGGGCTTTTATCTTCCCCAGAGCTCCCCAAATCAAGCCGTGTCAGGCGGAAGCCCCTGAGCTCAGACACCTTGGGTGGAGATTCTTTCTCTGCTTTACTTTCCTCTGGGAAGCACCTTCTTTTCTCTCAATAAATAGAGATGGCTGGAAAAGCAGAAAGAGGGTAGGCTCTAGAGTCAAGGCCTGGCTCTGCCACTCACTAGACATGTGACCTTACACCACTCACTGAAATCCCTCTGAGTCTCATTTCCCTCCTGTTCAACTTGAGGATACTACCACCTCTATCGCAGGATCAGACTGTGGTTTAAGATTAACTAGGAATTTGGTCAAGCACCTGGAACAGAGCCCAGGGCAGCAGGCACTGACTCCCCCCAAATACTTCACTGAGAATTTGGCTTTTCTCCTCTTTCTCCTCTAGGATGATGACAATCTGCCAGATCACTGTCCCAGTCCTGTGTGCTCCTCTAACTCTCCCAAGCCCTACCCACCTCCTCAAAGACCCATTTTCCCAAACCAGTCAGTGGCTTTTCCCCTGAAATCTCTCCTTCCCTCACTGGCTTTGGAGAAAAGGACTGGGAAGAGACTCCAAGAAACAAAGCCAACAGGGCCCTGGGAATGCACACCCCAGCCAGGATGCCCAAGCCTTCCTCACCAGTGCAGCTGGTGTCGCCAACGGTGACCCGGAAGGTGAAATTAGGCTGGTGGGCTTGGCCCTCGGCTTTGAGGAGGTCGTACACGGGCGTCTTCCCTATTCTGGTCCCATACTCCTGCAGAAGGCTGATTGGGGTCTTGCCCGGGTTGGCTGCCAGCATTTGCTCTATACTGGGGGAAGCGGGGGGCACAGACTCTTATCACACGTCCAACTCTGCACCCACCTGGCCAAGCACTGTCATATCAGACCCAGGCACACTATGGGGGACATAGGGTCCAAGGGACCCCGGAGAGTAGAGAAGACATTAGCTGGATTCAATGTGGAGTAGGGATGCAGGCTGGGAAAGCAGGGTGCACTGCCCCCAGAGCAAGCGGGGAATGCACTATTCCAGTCTCAGTTGAGGAGGAGGAGCCCGTACCCCAGTGCAGTTAGGAAGTGCATGTCCCCTGACACAGTGCAGGCCAGGGACCCGGTACCCACCAAATGCACTGAATGTCGAGAGCATAAAGCCCAGTGCCCCAAGTGCAGTCTGGGAACCAGGCCAACCCCAAACTATTTAGAGCAAGAGACAGTGGCCACTGCCGGGATGCATGCTGGGAACCACGGCCCACTACCCCAGTGCTTGCCGGGAACAACCCTCAGGCCAGGTGCATGCTGGGGCCGCGCCGCTACCTCCTCCGCACCGCGCCACGCTTTACGCCCGGCAGGGATCGGTACAAAGCGGCTCACCTGGGCAGCCCGCAGCCCGTGGTAGTGCCGGAGCCCTGTTCCTCTTCACTCATTCCCACCTCCGTCCCCGCGGGCGCCACCGCGACTGCAGCCTCAATGTACCCCAATACACCGCCGACGAGCTAGGGCCGGGGCCAAGCCCCGAGTCGCGGCCGGTCGGGCCCGGCGCGGGGCATGCCGGGACATGGAGTCCCCCGCCCACCCGACTCCATGAGTCTCCACCCGGAGGGGAGCTGTCCGCCCCACAACCCTCCGCGTGGTTTGCCCCGGCAGGTAGCACCGCCTTCTGGGAGGAGCGGAGTCGTCCAATGTCGCTTCCCGAGCTGAGGGCGGTTTTGTGTGTGTGTGTGGGTGGGTCTGTGTGTGTCTGTGTCTCTGTGTGTGTGTTTGTGCGCGCGCGCTTTTTTTTTTTTTTTTTTTTTTAATAGCGTCCCGCCTCCTTTTATCCGCGTCTCCGCTCCCTGGAGCGGGCATGCGTAGTAGCAGAGTGGAAGCAGCTGGGGGCGGGGCGGTAAGGGCTAACTGGAGCCCTGGACTCTTTGACTCCCGAGGAAACTACAGAACCCAGGCGCTCGCGCGCCAGCTTTGTCGCAGCTGGAGGGGCAGGGTCAAGCATGCACGAAAAGCTTCGCGGTATAATTGGTTATTTCCGATTGTGCTTACTTCTCTAGGCAGATAGCAATTGGTTACTTTACTTAGAAGGCAGGGACAAGGAAAGAGTCATCCCCCTCTGGCTCCGCCTCTTTACTGAGGAAAGGTTGTGATTGGTCCGGGGGCGAGGCGGCTGTCGGATCCTGGCTCTTTGCAGGCTTTGGGGGGGTGGCCCTTACCTGGACGCGGGAGGAGACTGTTCTTTGCCCCTGAAGCGGTGGGGCAAGCCAAGTGCGTCTCAGGCAGTGCTCCTTCAGCGCTCGACCTAAACTCCTGGCCCTTAGGCCTTCGTCTCACAGCACCTGCTTCCTTTCCCTAAGTTGCCCTTCACCTCCCTTCCCCTTAATTCTAGCCCGCAGCCTGTCTGGTTTCAGTTCTTTTCTAAAGCCTTTTTAGAATGACCCTAGTGAACCTTTCTGTAGCTGTCCAGGAGATCCCCTTTGGAGCCTGAGAATCGGGCTATAGTGGGACAATAGGACTAGAAGGACGAAAATTAGTCGTGGTCTCATTCCCTCTGCCTGTGGGTCTTGGTCTCTCAGCCGAAGAGACAGCAAGAGAGGCTTTGGCCTCTTAAAACTAATCCACTAATCTGGGTGCAGAGCAGAACACTTACGTTTGGGTCCCAGAGCTCCAGTCTCTCCTCCCCAAAGTCTTATGACCACGGGTTAAAAGATGTTGGAAAATCTTGTGACCTTGGAGAGAGATCACGAAAATGTCTGGTTCTAATGAGTGTCCTGAGAATGGGTCAGGTAGCGGAGGTCCAGGGCAATCTTGGAATGATCATGAGGAACGCTGGAGGGGGACGGGGAATTGAGCTGAGTGGATTCCAATTGGGTAAAACTGGAGTGGTGACAATTAGGGGAAGGAAATCTGGCAAGATCGGCATGGCAGGGGGAGCAATGCTAGAGCTCTGGGCGGGTGGGGGGTATCCCACGTTGAAGGGCTTCTGTCTCTGGGAATAGGAAGGAGTTTATAAGACTGGTCATAGGGGGTTCCGACGGAATCAGCGTAAGGCCCGAGGTGCGACTGTCACAGGACACCGCCTGCAGGGAGGTGAGGGGCCCAGAAGGGCCAGGGACGAGCCTGGAGCGCGCCGGATGGCAGCAGCAGGCTCCTTTAAGAGGCCGGCGGCTCCAGCGCAGCATCCCCCGCTCAGGGCGTGTCCGTCCCGGGGGGCCAGGGGCGGGGGCCTTGGAAGGAGTGGGAGTTCAAGCCGAGTGGGCAAGGGGCTCGGGGTCGGGGGTCGGGGGGAGGAAGCTGGGGCTGACACCCGTGCACCCGGACACCGCACGAGCCTCGCCTGTGACAGCGCCCCGGGTCCGGTCGAGGGCAGCGGGGGGAGGAGAGAAGGAGGAGGAGAAGGAGGAGGAGGCGGGAGCAGCATCCGGAGCCGAGCTGCAGCAGCGCCGCCTTTTGTGCTGCGGCCGAGGAGCCCCTGAGGTGAGAGCCTGGCCGAGTTGGGGGGTGGGGGGCAGGGATGGGTCCGGGTCCGGGGATACGGGTGCGGAGGGAGGGTCGGGGATGCAGATGTGGCGGGGTGGGGTAGGGTGGCGCGGGGATGCTGAGGCTTCGGGGCGGAGGAAACTGGGGACCTGGACCCGACGCCTGTGGGGATGGGAAGGAGGGGAACGGAGCGGAGGGACGCCGCGGCCCAGCTTGGAGACGAAGGGCCTCCGGAGCTGGAAAGGACCGTATGGGGTGGGGGTGGGGGGATGATTGGGGGACAGACTTAAAGGACAGCGGGCAAGAGAACACCCTCCTCTCCTCCCACTCATCTTCCAGGAGGAAGAGAGGGAAGGAGGAGGAAGAGTTTGGGCCCTCTCAGGGAAGGAAAGGAAGGACGGGGCCTGATGTGCCCACCGCCTGCCTCACCACCACCCCCACTCCCACACTCAGCCCGCTGCACCTGAGGATTAGAGGGTGCGAGCACCTGTTCCTGGACGCCCAGGTGATGGCCCTCCTCCCCTTCCCTCTGATGCCCCCAATCCCCTCCAGCTGTGGTATTCACCTTCTCCATCCAGCTGTTGCTTCTTCCCCTCCCCCATTCATTTGTGGTTTTCTCCCTCTTTCTCTCCATCTCCTCTGGCTCCCCTAACCCAGTTCCCCAGCCCAGGTCTTTCAAGAACCTCATCCCTTTCCCCCACACATTTCTCTAACTCCCTGGCTAAAAAATAAGCAAGAATCTGTTCCACACAGTTGTGCCTCCTGATTAACTATGGCCTTGGCTGAGGGGAGGGAAGAGGGGGTCAGAGGCTCTATAGAGAGTGGAAGGAAATCAGTGGGGTGTCCCTTAGCATAGAAGGAGTCCCACCTTTGGGGACTTTAACTCTGCACCTGCTCCCTCTTGAGAGAAGAGTGGGTGGGTGGCCCTCAGCCAAGAAGGAGTATGCCTGAGGTCTCTCCCCAACCCAGAGTCCTCTCAGCCACAACCACCGCCTCCCTCCAAATGACATTTCCCTTCCATCTCGCAGGATGGACTCCGTGGCTCTGGGAGCTCTGATTGTCACCTGGAGGGTAATATCGAGGGAAGGCAAGCACAAGGGATTCTGGAAGGAAAGGGGCCAAGAGCTCCCTGGCCTTCCTGTCCAGACAGCAAAGTTTCCCAGAGCACTATTCAGGGCCTGCTCTCTCCCATCTCACACTTCAGGGTGGCTAAGAGTGCTTACCCTCTTTGGGGGGAAGTGCCAACCACTCATCCGTTCTCCCAGTGGGGACTGAGGTGATGCTGGGGAGACCAAAGGTGTGATATCCCAACTCCAGCACCCATGAAAACACAACTAAATACCCATCCCCGAATTAAACCCAGCTATGGGCAGAGGAGACAAGAAGTTTAAGTAAGGACTGGCTTTGGACATCCTGTGTGTCCTTACAGCTAAGGATGGCAGGACCCCTCTCAAACCAACTGCTGTGTCCCCGTCCTTCCCCTGGAGGTGACAGAATGGTCATCTGGCTTCCAGGAAGAGGACCCTAAATCCTAGTGCCCACCACCCCAAACTTGCCCAGTGGCATCTCACATGTGGTCCTCCCTCTCCCCTGCCTGGCCTGGGGAGGAAGAAGGGACTAGAAGTCCCTCCTGGGGCAGAAGGAGGATACTGTGGAGACAGGCTAGCAGGTGACACGTGGGCTTCATGAGGGGTTGACCACAGTGACTGGTCTGTCTTGTTTGTTTCCAGGAGGACCAGGGTCATCTTTGCTTTTGGGGAAGGTGCTGAGGTAGGAACACTAGGGCTGAGGGGCCTCAGGGTCATTCAGGACAAAGAGCCCTTGGCCTTGGGTTCCTTCTCGCGGTGCTCTTCTTTTTGCCCCTTGCGTTTGCCCACCTCCCTTTCCACCCGTACCCCCTCTACTGCCGATGAGGAAAAGGGGAAGAAGGGAAGGGAATCATATTTATAAAAGAAACCCTGCTCCTGCTTGTTAGGCACTTTTCGGCGTGGCTCGTGTTTCTAGGGAGCTTCATGCTTCGTGTGTGCCGGGTCCTGGGCCAGGAACCTTGCTGAGATTCTCTCACTAGTGTTAAAAGACTAAGAGTTGAGTGTTCTTTTCATCCCTGTCTTAGGGATGAGGAAACTGAAACTTAAAGAAGTAATTTCTTTGAACTTTGGGGAAAGAGCTTAGGTCTTGGACTTAGGGCTGTCTAACCCAGAACCACTGTGTTCTAGACTGTATGACTGCTGTGACAGGGGTACCTCAATCCGTTCAGAGAGAAGAAACAGGTTTGTTCAGAAGTGTCTTACTCCAGATTGCCTGCCTGGTCAGGAGCAGAGACAGGACATCAACCAAACCTCTCTAATTCCCAGGCTACCCACTCACCCACTGTCCCAAGCCGGGTGACAGGAGCAGATGGGCACTCCTGATTTTTATTTCTCATTTTCAATTCAAAATCTGATTTTTTTTTATTTTAAAAGCAATTGAAACTTATTACTGAAATATTAGAAAATACAGATAAGCCACAAGAAGGAAATAAAAGCATCCACAACTCCACCTACCTAGAAATGGTTACACTTCAGTATCTGTCCTTCCAGATCTTTTTATATTTTTATTTCTTTATGATTTTTGATCTTCCAGATCATTTTAAATGCACATCCACCCCAGGAACTATTTGCTTAAATGTGCTGTACTTCTTCTGGGTCCACCTAAGGGCCTGAGTAGGAGGGACACTCTGGCGCTTCATACTCTGCTTCTACCCCTCCTTTCCCTTCCCTCCTGACCTTAAAGGGTAGGGCTGTGGGGTGATCCCGGCCTACGTTGGCCAGGGGTGAGTATGTGGTGCAGGCCTTCTCCCTTAGTCCAGAGGAGGTGGAATGATAGGATTTGTAGAGGAAGGACTGAGGGTCTGGTAGCAAAGAGGCCAATGACTGGGGACTCCAGCACCCCATGGCCACTGGGACCCGATATTGAGAAAAGTCCTGCGGAATTAGAAGGTCTGAGACCCAGTCTGCCTTTTTCTGGTCAGATGAAGAGCTGGCCTCTCCAGAAGCCACAAAGACAGACCTGGTGTCCAACTAACCAGGAGGACAGTCAGGACCCAGGCAGTGTGCTCACAGCATTCCTCACATCATCTTAAACTGTCCCCACCCCAGAAGGTAGAGGGGGCCTTGAAGGGGTAACATTCTTCAACTTGTGGCAAAACTAAGGTTCTGGCTCTGATCTCTCCAAATCCAAAGTTAGCTCTTTTTCCCTAAATAGCCCTGCCCCCTCCCCCTGCCCTGTTTCTGCCCAGCTGACTGGAAGAAGAGGTGGTGGCACCAGGAGGGGCATCTCAGGACTTGACCTGTATGAGGCTGGGGGGTACCTGGATTTAGGGGTGATCTCCAATTTACCCCAAGTTTGTTGGGGAAGACATTTCCCCCTGATGAAGGCACTGACAAAGTTGTAGTGCCTTCCATCTGAAAAGAACCCTGTATTCAAAAAGAAAAACAGCTGCAGCCGGTGGCCAGGAGGCAAGGTCAAGAGGGGTCATGGTCCTTTATCCTATCAGGATCTCAAAGCCTGTAGAGATGGAACTAGCATTGTGCCCCAGAATCTTGGGTTTCCTTTCCCTGTGAAGACCTTGCTTCGCACCCTCACTCAAGAGAGAAGAACGTCCCTCTTTTTCCTGAGGACAAACTGAGGTCCAGGGCAGTGGTGAGTGCTCAGTGTGAGAGCCTGCAATTTAGACAGATGGCCTAGCCTCTCAGCTGAGCCCCCAAGACTGCCAGACATGCAACTTGGCCTTGAGATTGTGCTGTTAGAACAGAACAGGACAGGAGAGAGAATTCGAAGGGTTCCCTTGCCACAAGCTTCCAGCACTTCGGACAGGAGAACCAGGAGGAGAAAGAAGCAGAGGGACCTTCCAGGACCCACTCCACCACAGGCTCCTGAGTGGGCACTCTGGGAGTCATCAGCAGAGAATCAGGTAGCTGAAACCGAATTAGGACCTCCCAGGACTCTGAGGACTCAAGAGGCTCAAGAGAGCCTCTTGCCCTGGCAGATGTAGGATTTAGGGACCACTCTGTCCCCTCACCCAATGTGGAATTCTGCACAGTAAGCGCTTGGTAAATATGGTTGACAGGATGATGGAGATATCCACCCACTCCTGTCACATCTCTGCCCTTCCTCCATGCTCTGCATAATTGATGGCCAGGGACGCAGTTCCCCTCCCCCAAAGTGACCTAATGTCTAGGCCAGGGGCTTCTGGCATAACGTGCCCCCAAAGTCCTGGCGCCAAGGCCCAGCTGGGGGGCAGTGGGACACAGCTGGTAGGTCAGAGATAAAGGAAACTGAGAGGGCTGTGTGTTGGGAGAGGAATCTCCAGTTGACTGTAGCTCCCTGGGGCCTGGCTTCCCCTGACTCCCTCAGGTCAGTCTGGATGAGCTGTGTTAGCCTAAGGACAGGTTGGCGGTGGCCTGAGGAGCCCAGCTAGAGACCCTCCCTTTCCCTGGATCACATCTCCTACTTCTTCAGGTAACTCCCACTGCCCTAAAAGACAAACAGGTGAAATGGTTTCTCTCCCTGTCTCCCTAGTTGCGAGCCCTTGGATACCAGAGGGGCCTCTGGGGAAGCCTGGTGAACTGGAGGGAGGCTTGGTGGCAAGTGCCTGAGCATGTCACCCTCTCTATGCCTGAAACTCCTAGTTGCCAAACACCACATGAGGACTGAGAACTTTAAAAATCCAGGTGTGGTGCCTAGTCAAGGCTCAGCTTCTAAATAGGAAAGACTTGGGAAGGGCACAGATGGTCTCCACGTTTTCCAGTTCTTTCTCCGCTACTTTTTTCTCAGTGCCCTCTCTGCTTTTCACATTCAGGCGTTCAATCCATCCTTTTCCGATTTGATTCTCCCTGCGCTTCACCGTTGCGGTCTCTGAATTTCTCCGCTCGCCACCCCCACCCCGCCCCATTCTCTGGGTGTGCCTGTTGCCCTTCTGTGTCCCTATCTCCCCATCTCCTGCTTTCTCTGTGGCACTGCTCCCCACATTCCAAGCCGAGTCCCCGCTCCCCAGCACCAATGGCTCTCCCTCCACTCGGTGCCCGGGCCGAAGATGCGTCTGCATGAGAGGTCGAGGGAGGTATGCGAAGGAGGGCAGCGCACCGGCGGCCGACTGAGGGGGCCCGGGATCGGAACCCTGATCCCCGCCGGGCTCCGGACCACCAGCACAGGCACCGGCCCGGGTCAGGGGCGGGGCCCAGGCGCAGCCCCGCCCCCGCCGCTCACGTGACTCTGGGCTAATCTTGTCCTGGTGACTTCACACGCCGCCTCGGGCACAGTCGTCATGGTTACGCCGCAGCGCCCAGCGCTTCCCCCAACCCGCTGAGTCCCCTCCCCTTCCCCACCCGGACCCCCTCCTTCCGCCGCCGGGCCCCCGCCCGGTTCCAGCCACGCGGCCCGCGCCACGTGACGGCCGGGAAGGAGGTCGGGAAGGGGGAGGGGGCGCTGGGGCCGTAACCCCTTCCTCCCCGCCTCGGAGGGCCTTCCTGGGGCTTCCCGCGGGACCCGCGAACCGCCTGATCCAGCCCACCCTACTTGCGAAAGGTGGCTACCTTTCCAGCCACCCTGCCTTGGGGGCGCAGGTCAAAGCCCTGGGATCCTGCGGAGTAAATTCTTGGCCTGGGTTTGTCGTTGGCATTACGGTGTACATCTACTCCCCTCCACGGCGCCGATAGCTCGTAGGATATTTTGAGGATTCAGAGGCTGGAAATGACTGTGACTAAAGCTTTCTGAGTCTGTTTACTGAAGAATATAGAGGGACCGACGGGTACAGCTCCATCCCTGGGTGGCGGTGAAGAGCCAGGGAGCTCCTGCATCTTTAGCGTAGGGGCGGCCTTTAAGACGACCGTCCTGCCCGCGCGCCCGTGCTGGGCGAAGCCTAGGATCCCGGGCGAGAGCGTCGGGGTCTCATGGAGGGCGGGCTGTCGGAGGAGCCGGACGCCTGAGCCCACAGTGCCTCCGGATTAATGGGAGCCACGATGAAGGAGGTACAGGGGGGCTGTGCCGGCCCGATATCAGCTCAGAGCGGGGCGGGGGAGGGGGTGGGGGGGGGGAGACAGGCAGGAAGGAACACTTCCAGGACTGAGTGAGATTTGGAGAGATGGCTGGGGAAGCGACTTCCAGGAAGAGAACGCCCGGGGGCGGAGCTTGCGGCTTTTCCTCAGAGAGGGCACCCGGGGCAGATTATCCAGTACCTCTGTCACTTGGGGCGAGTGTCGTTTTGAGGATTAATTGAGCTAATGCGCCTGTCGGCAGAGGCTAACGTACTTCGTAAGCCTTGCCTAAGTTAGCCATTCTCATTAGGGGCCTTGGCACAGAAGCCCCATGTAGCCTGGTGTCAGCTCTGTATGGCCCAGGTGCCAACAGCAGTGGGAGACGAGGCTGGCGAGGGACCTGAGCATGGAGATAAGGCTGGTGGGCCAAGGGCAGTAGGGGGTTCTTAAAGGGCTTGAAGCAGAAGAGGGGGTGCTGGCCAATCTGTGTTTTAGATAGATCCTTCTAAAGAGTCGTGGAAAATGGGAGTGGGGTGGGGGTGGGGGACGCTGTGTTAAGTACTGGGAGACTAGGAGGCAGTCTCGGGTTAGCTGACACAACCAGAGTCCAAAATTAAGACAGTGAGGTGAAACTAGAGAGAACAAACCGGCATTGGGTCAGAGCTTTTTAAATGGGCCAAAGTCAAGTAGAAATCACCTGAGGTGCTTGTTAAATATGCATGTTTCAGGCCCACCCACAAACACTGAAAAATCCTCGAGAAGCCTGGAAATTGTTACCAGAGTTGATACCATCAGGAGTGCCAAACTTCCATGTCCATCTGTGTCATCATCCAGTGGCCCCTTTTTATGTGTAGATTCCTGTCCCTCCTCTCCTGTTGTGATTCAGAGGCTCTGCTGCAGGGGTTCAGGAAGGACCCTAATTTGAGGAACAGTTAGAGCATCACTGTCCTCAGGAATCCTCACATCTCAGGATCCGTTAGCAGACTAGATGTGGAGGAAGACGGAAGACTAGAATGACTCCAGATGCCAAGCTCTGGACAGGTTTGGTATAGGTTGAAGAGTTTGCTGTGCCTGAGTGATGATAGCTAGTTTATCCCCTTTGTACAGCTGGAGAAATTGAGGCCCAGTCCAGTTTGCCTGAGGTCATACAGCCAGTGTATGGCAGAGGCAAGGCTAGAATTCACATTCTGTTTTTAAACATTTATTTATTCGAGAGGGAGACAGTGCACAGGGAGAGGGAGAGAAGCAAACTCTGCTAAACATGGAGCCCGTCACAGGGCTTGATCTCACGACCTTAAGCCAAAATCAAGAGTTGGATGCTTAACCCACTGAGCCAAAAGGTGCACCCCGACTTTTAAGATTTTATTTATTTGGGGCCTCTGGGTGGCTCACTCAGCTCAGGTCATGATCTCAGAGTCTTGGGATTGAGCCCTACATCAAGCTTCTTCCTCAGTGGGGAGTCTGCTGCTCCCTCTGTTGCTCCTCTGCTTGTGCTTTCTTGTGCTCTCTTTCCCACTCTCAAATAAATAACTTTTTTAAAAAAGGATTTTAATTTTTTGAGAGATGGAGTGAGCAGGAGCTGGGGGAGGGGCAGAGGGAGAGGGAGAAGCAGGCTCCCCGCTGAGTAAGGAGGAACCCAAATGCTGGGCTTTCTCCCAGGACCCTGGGATCATGACCGGAGCTGAAGTCAGATCCTCAACTGAGCCACCCAGGTGCCCTTAGAATTCCGATTTTTTTAATGGTTACTTTTAAAATAGCACCTAGTTACAAGAATTGGAACAAATCTCCATCTTCTGGAAAGCTAGTATTTGGTTTGGAAGCTGGGGATGGAGTGATGGAGAAGCAGCAAGGAGACAGGGCCTCTGTAACTGATCCCCTGAGGGAGCAGCAGAACCGATGTCAGGCCTAAGGGGGGAGAAGCAGTAGGCTTCTGCTCGTCCTGACCCAGCTTCTGCTTCTGCATCTGCCTCCCCACTGGATGGCTCTGCCATGTCTTCTGCCCCACTCCGTCCCCACCCACCCCCAGTTCGGCTGAGGGACTTCAGGCTTCCCTTACCTTGGCAACGCCCAGGTGTGTGTGAGCACTGGAGAGGGAGTCCCAGATGAGAACCCGAGAGTGCCTTGGGATGACTCTCACCTGAGACTAGTGTTCCTGTGAAGCCTCAGCCATCTCACGTGTAAGTACACCAGTGGGAGCTCCAGGTGCCTCCCCAGCACGTGGGAGGCCCAGGAATGTCCTCTCAGAGTGTCTGTGTGTCACCTGTGTGTGCCTCTGCGCCAGGGAGACCTTGGGTGTTACTATCACAGACCTGAGGCTGAGACTCAGAGTAGAAGGTGTACGTCTGAGAGACCCTTATGTGACTTCTGCATGTCCATGGGAGCTTGAAGTGACAGAAATGGGAGCTCCAGTGGTGAATTACAGTAGTCTTCTGAGGAGAAGGGGATGAGTCTGTTACCAGAATACTTGAGTTTCTGGCACAAGCTCTGGGTCTGTGCCTGAGTGTGGGGCTGTTGCCTGGGTCCAACCTGAGAATGTTGCTCAGGGATGTTATTAATGGAGGCTCCAGAGGAAGCTCATGCGTCGGGTTACTGAGATGGGTCCCCAAGGGCAAGCGCAGCTCCAGTGGTACTTCTGGCAGGGCTGTGGGGGGCCCGGATCCCCACCAGGCTTCTGCCTCTGAGGTGTGGCCCCAGCTGACCCTCCGTCCCTCGCTCTATTCTCCTAGGGCCCACGGCCCCCCGCCGCACCCAGGCCCAGAGGCCATGGCCTGCCTCCATGAGACCCGAACACCCTCTCCCTCCTTCGGGGGTTTCGTGTCCACCCTGAGCGAGGCGTCGATGCGCAAGCTCGACCCGGACACTTCTGACTGCACCCCTGAGAAGGACCTGACACCCACCCAGTGTGTACTCCGAGATGTGGTGCCGCTGGGCGGGCAGGGCGGGGGCGGGCCGAGCCCCTCCCCGGGGGGAGAGCCGCCCCCTGAGCCTTTCGCCAATAGTGTCCTGCAGCTCCACGAGCAGGATGCAGGGGGCCCTGGGGGAGCCACGGGGTCACCTGAGAGTCGGGCATCCAGGGTCCGAGCCGATGAGGTGCGGCTGCAGTGCCAGAGCGGCAGCGGCTTTCTGGAAGGGCTCTTCGGCTGCCTGCGACCTGTCTGGACCATGATCGGCAAAGCCTACTCCACAGAGCACAAGCAGCAGCAGGAAGGTAGGCCGCATCCTCATGGGGGCCCTGTCCCTGTCTCCCCGACACCTGGTGAGCAGCCCCATCTCTCCCCCTGGGGCCCAGCCGTGGCCCCTCAGCAGCAACCCCCCCCCACCATGCCCTGGCTTTGTTGGAGGCCCCCGTTGGCTCCTTTCCCTGTTCCCTTTGGCTCCTTGGCCTCTTGTGGCTTGTTTTTGGCCTGGGCCCCCGAGTCCCTTCAGCCAGCCCCAGGCTTGCCCCTATGCTTCCCCATCCCAAGCCCCTGCGCATGGCTCCCCCAAGCCTGGTGGCACTGTGCCTCCTGTTCGCAGACCTGTGGGAGGTCCCCTTTGAGGAGATCCTGGACCTGCAGTGGGTGGGCTCAGGGGCCCAGGGCGCGGTGTTCCTGGGACGCTTCCACGGGGAGGAAGTGGCTGTAAAGAAGGTACGGGACCTGAAGGAGACGGACATCAAGCACCTGCGGAAGCTGAAGCACCCCAACATCATCACCTTCAAGTAAGATCCCAGGCAGGGGTTGAAGCCAGGGCCACTGGGCTGTGGGCAGGGGTCAAAGGGGGCTGGGCAGGGATAGGGAGTAGAGAGGGTCGGTTTCCAAGTGGGAATCAGGGGCCTGCGAGGCTGGCCCAGGCCCTAATGCCCCCTTTTGGCCCCCAGGGGCGTATGCACCCAGGCTCCCTGCTACTGCATCCTCATGGAGTTCTGCGCCCAGGGCCAGTTGTACGAGGTCCTGCGGGCTGGCCGCCCTGTCACCCCCTCATTGCTGGTTGACTGGTCCATGGGCATCGCCGGTGGCATGAACTACCTGCACCTGCACAAGATTATCCATAGAGACCTCAAGTCCCCCAAGTGAGTAAGCCAGCAAGCACAGAGAAGCTGACGTGCATGGTCTCCTGCAGGTGACCCCCCAGCCAGTGTAGCCGGCTCCCTGCTTCCAGACCCCCGTCCTGAGTCCATGTGGCCCATCTCAAAAACCCTTCCCAAATGACAGTCCTATTTCGGGAGGGCTGTGGCAAGCCCCCTGCCTCTGGGTGTCCCAAATGACTTAAAGTTAGAGTTGCTGCAGCTAGAAGAGGTGTGGAGAGGGGCCTGGCCCCCAGCTGACTACGATCTTTACCAGCATGCTAATCACGTACGACGATGTGGTGAAGATCTCCGATTTTGGCACTTCCAAGGAGCTGAGTGACAAGAGCACCAAGATGTCCTTTGCAGGGACAGTAGCCTGGATGGCCCCTGAAGTGATCCGCAACGAGCCTGTGTCCGAGAAGGTTGACATCTGGTGAGGGCTGGGCTGAGCACCGAGGCGGGCAGCTAGCCAACCCTAGGGAGGGAGGGGGCTTCCAGGGCCTCTGGAGGGAGCCCCTCCCAAGGGATGTCCCCTCTTATCCCCAGGTCCTTTGGCGTGGTGCTGTGGGAACTGCTGACTGGTGAGATCCCCTACAAAGACGTAGATTCCTCAGCCATCATCTGGGGCGTGGGAAGCAACAGTCTCCATCTGCCAGTGCCCTCCAGCTGCCCAGACGGCTTCAAAATCCTGCTTCGCCAGTGTTGGTAAGGACGGCCTGGCAAAGCTGTGAAGTGAAGGGTGGTTGCTGGCAGTTGGACGGCACCTGGAAGCCAGGCCTCCAGGCCCAGAATCCTGGACGGGGAAAGAGGGACATAACTCCCTCATGACTGAGACTAACTAACTGTGCCACCTTGGGCAAGTGTTATCATCCCCTGAGCCCGTTTCCTGGTCTGTATAAGACGGACCCCAATCCCGGCTGGCCAGAGCAGCTGGGGTGCACCTGCAAAGGGCCAGCACAGCCCCGGAGCAGGGTGGCTGGAGCAAGAGGGCTGCGTTAGAACCCAGGAAGGGGAGGGCCCTGGAGCCTTGTTTGGAACCTAGACTCTGAAAGGAGGTTGGTGATTTCCCACCTTTGGTTTACCATTTCCCCAAGCATGTCTGTCTGATGGAATTAATCAGAAAAAGATGTTCGGAAAACAGGATTAAATAGGTTTCCCTACTGCAGGACTTTGATGTGCTAATGGGAGAGCAGAGCCAGTAGACCAAGGAGCTGGTCACGGGGCACACTCTAGCGTTCTCTTCTCCAGGAAGAGTAGTGCTCCCGGATGTCCAAGGCTCCCAGATGTCTGTCTGAAACAGAAGGGTCCCCAGGGCACATCTGGGGAGAGGATGCTCTAGTTCCTTTCTGGTCATCCCTAAAATTTCTGTCTCCACTCCTCCACCCCAACTCCATGCCCTCCAGGAACAGCAAACCAAGAAATCGTCCATCGTTCCGTCAGATCCTGCTGCACCTGGACATCGCCTCAGCCGACGTCCTGTCCACACCCCAGGAGACTTACTTTAAGTCCCAGGTGTGCTGTGGGCGGGAAAAGGGACACCTTCACTCCCTCCCTCTGCAGAGAAGAGTGTGCCCTCTGAAGGGATGTGGGGATGGGTGGAAGGGATGGTAGGTTCGCTTTTAGGAGGGCTAAGACCCCATCCTGGCCAGTCCAGTGCCTACTCCCTCTGTGCTCAAAGGAGGTCCCTCACCCCTCATTGTCTTTTCACCCCCTAGGCAGAGTGGCGCGAAGAGGTAAAGCTGCACTTTGAAAAAATTAAGTCAGAAGGGACCTGTCTGCACCGCCTAGAAGAGGAGCTGGTGATGAGGAGGAGGGAGGAGCTCAGGTGTGTGCATGTGTCTGGGAAGGGGATTTCATCACCAGCAGGGACCCTGGTCCAGTTCCCAGAGACTGGGACTAATTACAGCACCAGGTGACGCTGGCTCACCTCAGAGACCCTTCTGTTTCAGACACGCCTTGGACATCCGGGAGCACTACGAAAGGAAGCTGGAGAGAGCCAACAACCTGTACATGGAGCTTAATGCCCTCATGTTGCAGCTGGAGCTCAAGGAGAGGGAGCTGCTCAGGTAACCCTATGTGCCCCATGCATCAGATCTCGTCCTCATGGAGCTGTGACACAGAGAACCTACAGAGCCTGGGTCCCCCTTTTTGATCACATGCCAGACTGAGGTGTCTTATCTTTAGGAGGGAACAAGCTTTAGAGCGGAGATGCCCAGGTCTGCTTAAATCACACCCTTCCCGAGGCCTCCTGCATGGGAACACTATGGAGAAGCTCATCAAGAAGAGGAACGTCCCACAGAAACTGTCACCCCACAGTAAAAGGTGGGACCAGAGTTCTCAAGTGGTGAGGCTGCAGATCGGCAAGGGGAGTGCTAGAAACAGGGGTGGAGACCAAGGATGCCCAGAAGATCTGTGGGGGGGTAGGGGGGGGATAGACTTTGTACTGCCCAAGGTTGGGGAGGGCTTTCAAGTTATCAATCTGTTCATCTCAGACTTGTACTTTCCCTCCCCTACCAGGCCAGATATCCTCAAGACTGAATCTTTGCTACCTAAACTTGATGCTGCCCTGAGTGGGGTGGGGCTTCCTGGGTGTCCTAAGGGCCCCCCCTCACCAGGACGAAGTCGTCGTGGCAAGACTCGACACCGCAAGGCCAGCGCCAAGGGCAGCTGTGGAGACCTGCCTGGGCTTCGTGCAGCTTTGCCACCCCATGAACCTGGGGGACCAGGAAGCCCAGGGGGGCTAGGAGGGGGACCCTCAGCCTGGGAGGCCTGCCCTCCAGCCCTACGTGGGCTCCACCATGACCTCCTGCTTCGAAAGATGTCTTCATCATCCCCGGATCTGCTGTCAGCAGCACTGGGAGCCCGGGGCCGAGGGGCCACAGGGGGAGCTGGGGATCCTGGCTCACCACCTCCAGCTCGGGGAGATACCCCGCCAAGTGAGGGCTCCGCACCAGGCTCCACCAGCCCAGATTCACCTGGGGGAGCCAAAGGGGAGCCACCTCCACCAGTAGGGCCTGGTGACGTTGTGGGGCTGCTGGGAACTGGAAGGGAAGGGACGGCGGGACGGGGAGGAAGCCGGGCTGGGTCCCAGCACCTGACCCCAGCTGCACTGCTGTACAGGGCTGCTGTCACCCGGAGCCAGGTAAAGTATGGGGTGGTTCCTAAGCTCCTACCCTTTCCTCGTTCTCCCCTGGGCCCAAGTCCACAACTCACCTCCCATATTAGGTCTTCATCTTAAGCCATTCCCTACTTAACCCTAATGACTATGTTCTCTTCTCTTGGGTCCTTACTGACCTCTTCCCACTTCTGACCATAGTCCACTCCTCCTTTCCTGCAGAAACGTGGTATCTCATCGGAGGAAGAGGAAGGAGAGGTGGA
Source organism: Mustela lutreola (assembly GCF_030435805.1). Taxonomy (NCBI): domain Eukaryota; kingdom Metazoa; phylum Chordata; class Mammalia; order Carnivora; family Mustelidae; genus Mustela; species Mustela lutreola. Next base: position 61,917,445 of record NC_081297.1, read on the forward strand.
CAGTGAAGTAGAGCTGCCATCAAGCCAGAGGTGAGTGACATGTACAGGAAGTAGTGACAGTGTTTTGCTTAGCAGGCTGCAGTGTGCCAACTGTAACCCTGGCCTCTCCAACATACAGGTGGCCTCAAGGCATGAACATGCGCCAGTCACTGTCCACCTTCAGCTCAGAGAATCCATCTGATGGGGAGGAGGGCACAGCCAGTGAGCCCTCCCCCAGCGGCACACCTGAAGTTGGCAGTACCAACACCGACGAGCGGCCAGATGAGCGGTCTGATGACATGTGTTCCCAGGGCTCAGAAATCCCACTGGACCCACCTGCATCAGAGGTGGTTCCTGGCCCCGAACCCAGCTCCCGACCCATCCCACACCAGGACCTACCCAGAGGGGAGCAGGTGAGTCTCAGAAACAACTAGGTACATTAAGAGCAGATGCTTAGTTATTCAGGACTTTAGAGGTAGACAAAGACACCAGAAAGCTCAGTCAGTATTTAGCCTCCAAGTCACTCAATATGCAAGCCCCGTTCCTCCCATACCAAGGGGCCTATATCCACAGGGTGGATCTGAGAGGCCCAGGGTATAGAGCACATAGTACTGTTAGTAGGTGAATGCTGCTGCTTGTACAGCAGCCATAAATCGCAGCCAGGATGAATCCTGAAACCGGGAACCTGGTGCCTTGGCATCTCATGGCCTCAGCCACTGAAATCTGAAGACCGTGAGAAATCAGGGAGCTGCTGGCTATTACAAGACCTCAGTGAAGGATCCTGAAGGAATCGATCTCTAACACCAAGAGCTGCTGAGCCTCCCCTCACTGTACTTCTCTTCTTCACAGGGCCCTCCCACTAATGAGGACTCAGACTGTGACAGCACTGAACTGGACAACTCCAACAGTGGTGAAGCCTTGCAGCCTCCAGCCTCCCTCCCTCCATGAAAGCCACTCTGATTCCTGTACATAGAAAAATTATTTATATAAATAATATATAAGCGCCACATAATCAACAGAGAAAGATGGGGCTGTCCCAGCCTTAAGTCAGGCTCAAGGGAGTCTGACCCCTGACCAATTCACCTGATGAAACTCTAGGGCTACTGGCAGCTGTGGAAATGAAGGACAAGTACTACCCTAGAGCTGTGGGTACGGGCAGACTGGCCCCTTCCTGCTTCACCCCATTATGTTCAGCGAGCGGTAAGGCAATAGAAAAGCCAGACTTGCCTCTTACGTTCCTCTATACTCTTTTCCCCCAACCCTGGGGAGGAGGAAAGGGAGCCACTTAGACTGCACTTTTTTGTTTTCCGTTTACTCTGTTTACACATTTTGCACTTGGGAGGAGGGAGGCGAAGGCTGGGTCCTCCCCTCTGAGGTTTCTCAGGTGGCAATGTAACTAATTTCTTTGTCCCTCCATTTCTCTGCCCAGGCCCTGGCTTAGGGCTGAGGGGGAGGTTAGGAGATTGTGAAAGCATGTGATGGCTCAGGCTGAAGGAAGGGGATGATAAGTTTTAAGTCCCTGCTTTTATCCTGGTGCCTGATTGGGGTGGGGACTGTCATATTGTAACCCCTGTGAAAAATCTTAAAATATAGCCACTCCACGCAGGCCCAGCTGTTGAGGGTTTTCTTGGTGAATGTATGGGGCAGTACACATGGCTGAAGTAGGAGCCTTGGGCTCCAGACATGATCTGAGGACTCTGGACAAGTTCTTCCCTCCTTTTATGCTTTCTTCCTCCCACTAAATGAACATCACTCAAAGTGTCAACCTTCTAAAATCATCTGCATAAACGAGAGCAGGTACATCTTTAGGACTTTAGGAGAAGACAGAAAATGTTAAAACACATATCCTTATAGAGATAACTGTAAATGAACATTCAAAACAAAAGACTGGTTTTGAGCTTGGCCAAGTATGGGACAGACATGCTCAGCAACCTGAATTCCAGTCTGACACACACACATTCAGCTGCTCCCACAGTATGCTCGTGCATCCTTCCCCAGCCCCTTTCCCATCCAGTGGAAGTGCTTTCCTATTTTTTGCAGACAAGTCCTAGGTAAATGTAACCCTCCTCCAAACTTTCGGACAAAGGGCACACGGCTAGCTTGGACGTTATTTGGTTACTCTGCAAGGTAGGCTCAAGGGAAAATTGGTTCAAGGGCTACAAAAAAAAGATGGATTGGTAAAACAGAAGAAAACATCTTAACTGGAATAAAGGCTTATATTCAAAACCCAAGCAGGGTCCTTGTCCTATGAGGCATAAAAGGTGCAAAAAGAACAGCAAGACAACAGGAATAAAACCCACATAAATCACTGTGGCATCCAGTTTCTATTCACAAAGAAAAAGCTCCAGTCCATCTTTTAATTTTTTTGAAAAATTCCTGACATTACAGAACTAAACTGAAATGTATTAATATTCCACTCTTACATTTCCATGACAAACAGAAAAAAAAAATTCATGAGCCAAAAAAAAGGGGGGGGAAGCTTATAAAACTAAATATGGATCTCAGCATTAACAGCTGAACAGAGAAAGGAATTAAAACGCTTTAATTAAAAAATCACGAGTGGATGATAAAGTGTGTAGAAACTGAAAATTTACAAACTATTTAAAACCTGGAATCGCTGACTGTTCAGAAACTACACAGATGGATCATGGGTGGTGGTGAACAGCAGAAAGGGATTATGGATGAATCTGCATTGTTCTAGCTGCTCCCCATGCCACCCGTCTCCGAGGAAAGCCTGTAACACAAAAAATAAACAAGAACTCAAAGTTAGTTTTTTGAATGCCCAGCTGCACCTCTCTGAAACTTTCAATGTCAAAGGAGACATTTTAAGATTTTTTGGATTAACTTGTACCATGACTCTGTAACCCCTGTAATCCAAGCTTTCTGAGGAAAATTATCCCAGAACTGAAGGAAACAGACTCTTGTTACCAACTGTGGGGGCTCCTTTAATGAAGTGCTTTGGAGTATCTGGGAGATGTTAGATGCTTTCCAAAAATATGCCACACACTAAAACCTCTTCTTACAGGGTCCTACTAAAGCACCTTTTCTTTACTGGGCTTATTTTAGCTCTTCCCTGCTACTGATAGAAAGCAGTTTAGGAAACCTTTATCTGAAAGTAGCCTCATGAGGCTAATATTGAGACAGAGCAACAGAGTCACAAAGGCTTCCGTCCTGGGTTTCTCTAGCATTGTGAAGAATTATTCCACTAAGAGATAATAATAGTTTTAAACGCTAGGGGATGTTAAAAAGGGAAGAGCAAGTATACTAAGTATAAGAATGACACCCAACCTATCGCCTTCAGACTTAAAAAGCAGAAGCCAACATGTTTCAACAATTCCCTGGTTCACTCTAGAAGCTCCCAAAGCTTTGGGCTCCTCAAGCTAAACTCTCCATTCAGACATACCCAGCCAGCTACAGTGCCTTTCTGTCACAAATAGATCTTATCACTTGAGGTCCTGGAACCCAATTCTGAACTCTGAAGGAGGACTGTTTAGGTATTTATAGCCTGCTTCACTGAGTATTACACACCCAGCAAGTTTTAGCCCCCACTCTGAATAGAACTAATTGTGTAAGACTCCATTTCAATTCATAAGTTTATTTCATGAGGCTTTTCAACTAACTGGCATAACCTATTTGTGGTATCTAGTCAAGAACAAAATGAATGGTATTCTGCCATCTCTGCCTTCCACAACAATGCAAAGCCAAGGTGGTGGGGGGTGAGGAAGGACAACACAACACCCGAGAACCAGGAAACAGGTCCTTCAGCAACAAACTGTATGTTAAGTCTAAAATGGTATTTCTACCCCAGCATAAAGAGGGAATAATTAGTTCTTTTATAGGGGGCAGATTCTTGCCAATCTCAAAATAGGATGACCTAGGGCTACATAATAAGCAGTAAGTCCTGAACCTAAGAGTGGTGAGGAGTGAAGGTTCAGGATGGAGCTGCTGGAACAATTCCGGTCTAAGACCTAAAAGAAAATTAAGTTCATGCAAGAAGGTCATGGTACTCAGGCAAGAAAAAGAGCTCAAAAAGAAGTATCCAGAATTTAGGGGCTCCTGAGTGGCTCAGTCATTAAGTGTCTTCCTTCGGGTCAGGTCATGATCCCAGAGTCCTGGGATGGAGCCCCGCAAGGGGAGTCCCTGCTCAGATGGAAGCCAGCTTCTCCCTCTCCTACTTCCCTCTGCTTGTGTTCCCTCTTCTCGCGGTGTCTGCCAAATAAATACAATCTTAAACAAACAAACAAACAAAAAAACCTATCCAGAATTTATATACAGCCTAAGCAGGGACTAAGGCAGGGGGTGGGAAGGTGGCAAGAAGGGAAAACCCAACCAGAGTACCATGCTAAGGACTCTGTAAGAACCACATAGGGAACTCAAAAAGTTTTTAAAACTTTAACACCAATACCCCTGGAGATCATGGTGGCACAGCTGGCATCTGCCTCCTTCCCTGCACTCCTCCGTTAGAGAGCACTCATTAGGTAAAGAGGCCATCTATTCAAGAACTAGATAAAATAAAAATCTGGTCTCTAGGGGGAGATGGTACAGGCAGAATAAAGTCCTAACTAGAGAAAGAGTTAGTTTATTAAGGGAGAGCTGGACCATATGAAAAAGGAGCACCAACAACTAACAAGAGGAAACTATCTGGACAATGAAATGAAGGCTGCTCCTCTGTGCGAACTCGGGACAAGGAACACTAATTTCATAGGCCAAATGTGGGACTGAGAGACCACTACGCCATGAGATAACACGCTGCAATACTTATCAGCAATTAGGTTTTTTTTTTTTTAAAATACTGTAAACCAGATGAGATGCGAGAAAAGGTCAACAGAAAAAAATCTCTCATTATCTTAATGCCCTAAGAAGAGCCATATGCATTTAGGGTGAACAGGAGACCATGCATGAGAGGCCTTCTGCCATCCCACCTACAGCACTTCTAGTCTTTTGTGGAGAGTGAGCTGTGGTCTTGGGACAAGGAAAATTAACTTCAGGGAGATAAAGTACACTTGAGTTAAAAGTGAAGCACAAGTTGTTAGTGCAGATTAGTCACTCATGTGATCTGTGAATTTAAATTCTCCAAGGCTTTTTTAAATCTGGTAAGTGAGGGGACTGGTGAGTTACAGTTGATCTTAAGGGCTCCTTCCAAATCTAAGTTTATAATTCTCTACTTGTGAGAGGGCTGGTGGGAGACAGAAGCAGGAGCAGGGAACGGAAGGAAGGGTAAAGGAACTTGGTAATCAGGGTGGGTATGGGATAACTAGAGAATCCTGTCAAATTTCGGATGATGTTACAGGCTGGTTTGTTCAAGATTTACCCAGTGTCATAGGAAGAGGGATACTTCTCATTCAGAGAAATGCAGACAAAAGCCAATCAACTTTATTACTTTTTCCAATTTGCCTTCCCATTCTAGGTCAAGAAGTAACTTCTTTATATGTATGCTCTATAAAAGATTCTCACAGTAACCACTCACCAGAGGCAACAATCCTGGGATGCACCCTCTTGTTACCTGCTGCTGTTGGCAAGGTAAGGGATTTGAGAAGTCAGAGAATCTGGTCTTTCACTAAAGCATCTTAATGCCAATTAAGGAAGACCCTCAGGCTGTATCCTGCTACTGGCCCATCTCCTTTTGTGGGGAATAACAAAGGACTGCTACTGAATCAACCAGGGACACAAACAGGCCCAAGTCCACGTTCCAGACTCCCTAGTTGAGCAGCCACAAGTCACAAGTGCCCACCCCGTCACCCTTCACAGCACACAGTCAACTAAAGTTCTTACTGTGGCAACTTTATTACAGCTAGAAACACATATCTGGCCATGACGGCCTGCTGATAACTTAACCATTAAATAATTTTAAAAAAAAGGGGGGGTTAACGGAGCAGCTTTTATTCATTAACACAGAGCCTAACACATTGTTATATTGCAATGCAGAATAAAGCTACAAAAAAGTAACAGAATGAAAAAGAAGAGCAAGAACTGTGGCTCTAGATAAAGAATTCAACAAGTCAGACTCTGAAACAGGCACTCAGATTAAATGGCCTAACCCTAACCCCAGGTTACCATTACCCCCACCCCCACCCCGTTATGCCCCAAATAGTAAAAAGGAAACGATCACAAGCTCACAATTGTTTGGTTCTCACCAATGTTAACAAAGAAAAACAAAATGAACCAAGAAGTACTTGAGGGGGTACCTCAAGATACTCAATCAGTAGGGGGAGAATCTCTGTTTCTCGCCTTTCAGTTTGTTAGTTACACATGGCACGGCAGAGGTGGTGGTGGTGGTAGCAGAAGCCCCGGTCCCCTTAGCAGCAGACACAACATTTAGAGCCAGGAGAGGGATGGGTTTCATGCCAAGCAGACTGGAGACACAAGGGGCGGTCGGAAGAGGGTTGGGGAGGCTGGAGGGTGCGTCGGAGGTCCCCGCTGTGGCGAGCGAGGGGGTGGTGGTGGAGGAGGAAGAAGAAGAAGAAGGGGTGGAGGGTTGAGAGAGGTTGATGCTGAGGTGATCAGGGATCGTGACGGAGGCTGCCTGGGAGGAGGGTTTAGCGTTTTCTAAACTGTAACAGAGGAAAAAAGGAACAAAAAAAAAAGGGTGGGTGGAAGGGAAGACCACAAAAGGGATAAAGTACAGGACAAAAACCGCTTGTTATCAGTTAAGTGCCTCTGGCTGCAAATTAGGAAGACCTAATACCAACTTGTGATAAAATGCCCCTCTTTCAGTCTGTGTCCCACCCTCTAAAAAAATGTACACTTTACCAAATCCCATTCCACAAGGCTATATAAAACTGTTATGGTGAAGAAAAAGTGGACAGACTGAGAAAAGAAATCACACAAAACACACTTCCATGTATCTGACACGTGGATGCAACCCAGAAGTCAGAAAGAAATGATTTCAAAGTAGAAAATGAAATATTCAGAGCAATCTCCGAACAAGGAACAAAAATGTTACACTCACCAATCCCTTGAGAAGGTGTAGAATATTATTCTATAGAATTAGAAACTTTCCCCCCTAATGTTGAAGTGTGCTTCCATCTTCTACAACAAATGAACCAATGTACCAGGATGGGAAAGGACAAGAAACCGAAGTAGGTCACTAATTTCAACTTGAAAAAATGTAGCCATTTTAAAGAAAAATGCTGAGAACAAAAGTGTAGATAACAACTAGGAAAGCTTCCTTTCTGTAAGAGGTGGGGGTGAGGAAAAAAAGCCCTTTGTTTTTCACGAAACATACTTCTCATACAGACCTCACAGAACTGAAAGATACTCAAGCACTCCCGAAAAACTCATTTAAAAAAGTAAAAATACGCCTCAGACACCTGAAGTGAAGTCCAAATAGCCTAATGACCAGCACCTTCCGAACGCCCACCCATCTAAGCCAGAACCGCAGTATTTGTCAAAGACTGTCTGGACAACCTAGCCACAAGATTAACTCTTCAAGGGCAGGGCCCCTCCTCTTAAGATTCCATTTTGTTTACTGAAGTCCAGAGACGTTACAATCCATAAAGCAGGGATAAAGAAAGGACCCACACTGACAGAGTAAGAGCAGAAATGCTCAAAATCCATTCCTGAAAGCAGAGAAATCTTTCTTGCCTGGTAGTAATAAAACCAGCTCGCTTTTGGATTCAAACTTGGCTAAGGTGGGAGAGTGAAGATTAAGTTTTGTGCATGTATAATCTCTGCTTTGGTGTTAAATGAAGCCTCACAAAGTTGTGACCCAAACTCATAGTTTGGACAGTTTCATGAAACGGGACAACCCTAAATGGCCAGCAATCCTCCAAGGAGGATCCTTGGAGAGCAACTGAATCCGGAAACTCAGGTGGACATGTTCTGCTTCCTTATGACCTAAGGTCAAACAAGTTGCTTCCATTTAAGCACTACCTGACAGTATTTAGTGTAAGCCTACCCAAGCAGAAGACAAGAATCCCCACCTTCCAACAACATGAATCTCACCACCTAAGACCTGCCCTCAGACCTGCCCTACCCATATCCCAATTAGAAACAAGAAAAACCTTTGCAAACAGCCTCTACACAAAGCTTACTACCATTTCCTAATGAACATGAAGAATCTGATGTGCTTGGTAGCTGAAGCAGATCCAGACACATGAAATCTTTCCTACATAGATACTAGTCAATACCTCAAGGCATTATAAAAGGCTTAGGGCAAAAGTCAAAACCATGGGGGAACTGATAAATTCTTAACCAGGAGATAAAAGACAATGGAATAATTACAAAGTCAGTGTAAGCAGAATAACAAAACAGACTTCACACTTAGGAATTCCTTTCCCTTGCCCTAGATTCAGGAACTCAGAACACGTTCTATGCACAACAGAAACTGAACAGTTGTGACAGAGAGTAAGTGAGAACTAGACAAAAATCTACAAGACAAAGATGGCTAAGCCCCCTGGGGAAATGGACTGCTAACCCTGGCTTAGCACTTTAGTAAGCAATTAAGATCGTGACTGAAGCATATGTGCTGAGAAAGCAAGAAATATGAATGCTTTGTAGGATGTCCCCCCCCCCGCCCTGCCCCGACTTAAAACAGCTCCACTTTGGCTGTCCTGTGCAGTAACATCAGCTAGGTTTGGGTGAGGAGAATAAAACCTCAGGAAACCATTATGGTATGAGATGGTGGCAAAAAAAAAAACAAAACAAAAAAACAAGAACAAAAAAACCCAAAGAACAGGCTAGGAATTTCTGAAATAGTCGTCCAAAACCTGTGCCTCCCCTTTCCCACAAGCCCTGAACAATGGAACACATTTGCAACTTTAGAAAAATGTATGTTTTCAGAATAAATGGTAATCACTGCTTCCTAGAAACTGCCTTGCAGTCACATTACTACTTCATTATCCTTACTACAATTAGGGCACTTTGGAGACTAACCTCCATCTGTAAAATATTGGTCTAGGGTATGTACAGCAAGAGACCCACATCTGCTTCTTAGTATGGATGCTCCAGCCAGAGCACTACGCTACTAGTGAAAATGTGCTCCACTGTTTCCGTGCCTAAAACTGTCAAGTCAAATGCCAAGCATTCTATTCCCCTCCCCCGAACAAATTTATTCCAATCTTGTTACTTTTTCTGCTTGCTACACTAAGAATGGATCAAAGTAGGGCAAGACTTTATTGCTATCTCCATCCATCCCCACTCCCATCCCCCAAATACTCCCACATTTAATAATACACTGTTGTTTTCCCCAACACACACATTAATGTGTTACCAACAATAAGACAAAAGGTAGGGAAGGAACACTTACCTGACATTGATTAGGTATTGAGCCAGGCTAATGCTGGCAGCAGATCCAGTGATGGTAACCTGCCTATCAGTAGATCCTTCCACTGGGTTCGCAATTTTGATCTGCGCCCCAGACATCTGACGGATCTCATTGATTTTGGCGCCCTGACGCCCGATTATGCAGCCAATCAACTTAAGAAAAGAAACAAAGCATACCAAAATTAGGAGATGCATGGCTAGGCCCAAGAAGTCCATCCCACCCCTCTAGTCTTCTACAGCTTGGATCCACAATAATGGTAACTGAAACTACTATCTGCATCTTACATACCCTACTCACATACTCCTGATTAAATAACTTGATTCTAGATTGCATCTCCAGTCTTGCCCTATTTTGTCCGACTACCACAGGTCAGAGCCAACTCTTAGCTCATGGACTCTGAGGAGCATTAGCTCATTTCCTAGAGTACCAATCCAAAGACAAAATAAAGCAGAGCCAATATGCTAACAAATCAGTTTCTCATGGCTAGGGATAATAAAGGTCTCTGGTTTCTGGCAACAAAGATGCCTAAACTTACCATGCTATGATTACCATTTTCACATACTGCTAAGAATTCTGCCTAATTTATAACGTTTTTGCCTTTGTGAAAAAAAAAATGGGTATACATTCACACTGTCCAATACTGTAGACACTAATAACACGTAATTATTGAAAACCTTTAGTGTGGCTAGTGAGATTGAGAAATTGATATTATTCTCACAATTCAAACCACCACATGCAGTTAGCAACTATCATGTTGGACAGAACATTCATTCAATGGCCCCTCCTTTAAGGATAAGGCTTCGGATCATCCAAGAAACTAAAGCCAATGGGAATTTGTATCTGAGACAAAAATGGTTCTTTCTACCTCATGATACCTCAACACAACAGTTTTACCCATTTTCTCCATCAGTTTTTATTTATGATTCTACATGCTTTTAAAATGTTTAATTCGGGATCTGGGGAAAAAAAAAAAAAAACATGTCCTTTCCCACTAGGCCTCAAGAATGGCATGACACTATATCAACTCTTATTTTTATCCCATGCAACCCTATTAATCATACTCACATCATTTGGAATGGTGAGTTCATGAGAAGTAGTCTGAGCAGATGCATCCAAACCTGCTAAAAGACAGAAGAGAGCAAGGAAGTTCAATGCATAGCAAACAAACCCCCACTGATTTGCACATAAACCTAACAGAAGAAAACAAACTGGAAACCCAGCATTGGCTGTTGGGATTCATCACTAACTTGGAAGCCTCCAAGGAGGAAAGAGGGGGAAAGGGGTACAGAAATAATGCTGGAAAGGTTCCTCTGTAAACTCAGAAGAGCTGATTTCATGCCATTTCCTGCAAAGCCCAGCCTATTAGGGTGTTAAGGGAATGGAAGCAAGGAGCAAAGGAATGTGGTAGGACCAAAATCTAACCAAATCCTTCTGCACTGCTCCCCTTTTCTGCTTAAGATTTCCTGCTGCTGTTGTGTTCCAATTTTATTTCACCTGATGCTCACTAGCACCAGTGCCAATATCATGCCTGTTACTGGGTACCATGGACTTTTGGCAGACATGCAGAGTTGCTTTAAATATACCTGTATCAGATTAACACCTCCCCCAATCCTAACCTACACTTCAAGGTCAAAGAAAATGAAATGGCAGCCAGGTGAGGGAAGTTCATTTCTCCAGATTTATTCCCTGTCTTTCCCTCAATTGCTCAGTAATTTGTTCTGGTTTTTATTTTGTTTTCCAAAGAAAAAGAAAAAAAATCATATCAGCAAACACCCATACCCATCAATAATACTAACACCTGGAGAGAACCAGGCTGGCTGGCTAATTCTCAAAGCTAGTCCTACTCTCAGCTGTGGCTGCTAAACCCAACATTTTTAGAAGGGGGTTGGCCAGATCCATCAAGGGACCCTCAGGGGCACCAGGCCCACCCCTTTGCTCTCTCAGCTCCTTTCTGCCATGTGCATCTTGCTGGTATGTCATGGGCAGTGAAACAAGACTCCCACCAGTTTATTAATATAACAGTAGAATACTACAGATTTTTTTTTTTAATCATTACCCCAATAGCCTTTCACCTCTGGAGAGCTGGATTCAATGCCTGTTAAGATACAAGTGAAAATGAGTTTGGTGGTCTCATCCTAACCCTATCGGACAAGTTATTCCTTATACAGAAAAAAAAGCCCCAAAAACAAAACAAAACAAAACCAAAAACCACTACACAATTTGGCACAAATGGATTTTCTACCCAGATCTCTGAATAGCTGGCGGAGAGAAAGGGGGTGCCAATCAGATCAAAGGGGCAGCAGTGAGGATGGGAAGAAATATCAGCCTACCCTTTGCCTGACAAGCATCCCCAAACCTCACCCCAAACCTTCCAGGGCCTGTTTTTTTTTTTAAAAAAGAATAACTCATCCCAAATGAAAACCAAGTTAACAAACACATTACCTCCTTCGGTTTAGTGATAGAAGACAGGCAACTTTAAACCAGCAGGATGCTGGGTAACGAAGTATGTTTTAAACAGATGCCAAACTGAGACCTTGGGGCTGGCCTCTGTCTTGCACTACACCTTACAGAAATAAACACTGAGGTATCCATACCACTGAATCCGGTGTTGCCATGCGTCATGGGAAAATGAGACTGTTGCATTGCCAACTGGTGCAGCTTGGTCAACTGTAGGGAGGAAACAGGAGAGGCTGGCATTAGAAGAGTAACAGAGCCAGGGCTCAAGCACATTCAGACTCGAAAATGCAGAGCTCCTGATCCCCAAAGTTGAATCTACCACTAAAACTACAAAACAGAGTAAAGATGGGGCTTATATAACCACAATCCTGGAGGTGGGCAGAATATGAAGTTAAGGGTGAGAAGTAGAAAGGGCATCAATACAAAAGAATGAATGCATCTTGGGTGTGTGAAAAGAAAAGCAGCAGCACCTGCCCGACAACCATCCCCTTGTGGGCTAATAATGAAGGTGTTTGCAGCCATTGCAACAGTTGCCCCAGGGACAAGCACAGACAGGCTAGGTAAACAAACTGTGCAGTGGTGCTAGGGAAAACACACCATGCAGGGTTGTCAGTTACTGGGACAAGGGAAGGAGATGAGAGGGCAGGGAAACTGCAAGGAGAGAGATTAAGATGAAACCAAACTGGGCTCAGCCCCACCCCCCCACCCAGTGGGTTTCTACAGCTAATTTTCTTCACCTATACAAACTATCCTGGCTGTTGTAAAACAATCCCTCCTAAAGGTTACTTCCCTTCCTGCGCCAAGCACTGACCAAGAACCAAACCCAACTTCCCAAGTCTAATGCTCAGCACCTGAAAGGGTTAGTAATGACAGAGAAAGTGCAGAGACGAAGTCTGAATATTAGTGCTTTTAAAAAGGAGTGTTTAGTGGCAAGAAAGGTTTTTACTAAGTTGAATCCCCAAATATTCAGCTTCTTATCCCTCCCTGTGCAAAATAAGCCCCTTTCCCACCCATGCAGATGCTTTTTAAATTGTCACCTCAAATTGAGAAATACCCAAAGACAAGCCCAACCTCCCACTCCCCCCACTCATGGAAAAGACTCTCTGAAGAGATGCACAGTCAGTCCATTGTCAATTTAAACTGTGCCCTGGAACAACAAATGACAATACAGCATGGAACTCTTTCAGATAGAATAATATGGAACATGGGGTAAAGCAGAATCTAATAATCTGCTGAATTCCAATTTCCAGTGAGTATGTCAAAAGGCAAACAAGGTGCTACTGTGGCCCTGAATAAGATTATTTAAGGGCCAAAATATGGGGCTCATTTCACCTTGTAAGGGAAACAATACTGTAAATGTTTAAGACCCAACTCACTTCTGCCTATATACAAGAGTGAAAACAATTTTGGATGGGAGAGGGAGCTTTTCAAAACAAGAAGCGAAAACAAAACTTACATCTGGCTGTGGAATGGCATACTGTCCTTGAATGGTATAGGCCTACAAAAGGAGGAAAACAGTTCCTATTAAAAAACCAATCACGGACAGCCACCCAGTGGGAGAAGGGGAGACGGATTTCAACTAGCCAGGAAGCCAGAGTTGAACTAGAGATGGGGGAGGTCAGAGACTGAGGCAGTAGGTGATATCTCATAATCACAGTGAGGCCTGAGTTGGCTGCCTTTGAAACCTAAATATGATGCCTTATTCCAGGAAACCTATGAAGGGAGCCATGTTCCCTGCAATCAAAGGCAAAACACACGTTTCTTAATAGAAAGGTGGGAAGTGGGATTAAGCAATGCCTCGATTGACCAAACCCCCTTCTTTTCCCTATATTCAACACAGCCTAGGAGGAAAATGGTCTCTTCCCTCAACCACCCCAACCCTTATATACCAATCATGGTGACATGAATGATTTGTTTTGCACAAACCTGCGTGACATATTTTGAAACACTTCCCTTTCCCTATCTTTTTTTTCTCTGCATCTGCCTAAAGACCTTAAATGCACTGGAAGCTAGCTGAGTACCTAACACTAGGGAGCTGACCACAAGAATGCAAAATAAATAAATAAATAATGAAAACAAATTACTGTGTGCTAAACCCTGCACCTTCTCCCACCTCCCCCTCCATAAAAGGCACTTGCAGCTCCCACTACACCCTCCTCCCCCCACGCCATAACCTCCAAAAAGGGAGCTGGGTCTTCAGGGCAACAGGGTGGGGGACAAGGAGAAGGAACAAGAAGGGAGGGGAAGGAGTGGCTGGTTAACGGGATGTGAAGCTTTTCACATCACAGTGGCCAGTACCCCCAAAACTGCACCCAGGTTGGGGTAGAAGGTGAAAATGGGATAGGAAGAGTGGGAGATGGGGAAGAGGGGTTGAACAACAACAACAAAAATAAAAAAAATAAAAAAATAAAAATAAAAAAAAAAGAAAAAAGAAAAAAAGGAAAAAAAGGGAAAAAAAAGAGAGTTGGTGTTACCATCTGGTGGGCTACGCGGCCTGTGTGAAATGAGGTGGGGGGGTCAGTCCAGGTCCCCGTGGACAGGTGGTGTCCACAGCACAAAAATCACCAGCGCCACTGGCCCCCCGCGTGTTGGCAGTCTCGGCTGAGGCGGAAGGATTGAGTGAGCCTTGGAGACTGAACATCCCCTCTCACCTCTAGAGGTGGTCCCTCCAGGTCAGGGTTGAGGCACATGGACGGGGTGGTGTGGGGAAAGCTCGCACTGTCGCTGCCTGTGCTGTACCTGTCCTGTGGATAAATAGAGGATTTCAGTCTCCAGGGCTGTCAATCCGGCACCTTGTCACCAGCATGAAATTCACACAAAAAAAGTTGTTTAATTTTCTCTTTTCCTTTAAAAAGGAGCTCACGACACAATTTGAAACGAGCTGCAATCAGTGAATTTAAAAAAAAAAAAGTTACCTTGTGGCAGGTATCACACTGCACAATTGGACTATTTTCAGTAAGAATGGAGGGATGGGGCAACAGAGCTGATGCCAGCTACTGGTCATGTAGGATTAAGTTGAACCCCTACAGAGCCCACTTTTGTCACAAAGGAACAAAAGATACAGGTCCATCTGTGGACGTTGCATGAACCAGTCCATTTAAAAAGGCCATGGGAATAATCAGGGCCACTCATGAAAGAAGCTTTAAGCCTTTAGAGGGTGGTCAACTGAATAAAGGGGGGAGGGAGGGAGGGGGGGAGGGAGATGGGGAAGCAAAGAGGTAAGAAGTGGGAAGTGGAAAGAGGAGGAGAGGAAAGGAAAGGGAAACGAAGAATTATAGAGAGGACTGCTGCTACACAGCATGGGATTCTTTATAATCCCAAACGGGAGTGGAAGAATCCAGGAAGAACAGGAACCTAGAGTTCCTGGGGAGAAGGGAAAACTCCTAAGGCTAAGCGTCCTTGCTATACTGACTCTGGGCCTTTGTTTATCCTGCTTGACTATCCAGACTAACAGAACCCTTTAACCAATCCAGTTTGTAGAAAGCAAGGTACTAAACTGTCTCAAGGTTAACACTGCAACATGATTTCT
The DNA here is from genome assembly GCF_030435805.1 of Mustela lutreola. Taxonomy (NCBI): domain Eukaryota; kingdom Metazoa; phylum Chordata; class Mammalia; order Carnivora; family Mustelidae; genus Mustela; species Mustela lutreola. The sequence goes on from NC_081297.1 coordinate 61,932,675, forward strand.
TGCAAAAGCTCCCAGAAGCACATGACAAACTAAGTCCCCAGAATCTTCTTGTTTTATGCCAACTCACAACAGAATGTGAATGAGATGGACTTCAAGTTTATGCTTCCCCCAATTCAAAGAAAAGATGGAACTAACTGAATTAAGTGTGCTTTTAACAGGCCAGCTCCTCACTGGGAAAAGGCATTTTGAGCAATGCACCTGCTTAGGAAGCCACCAAAATGAAGATCTCTATTTCATCCTGAACCCCAACATTTACAAAACTGACCTACCTACTCCTTAAATGCTAACCAGCAACGCATAAAACTACCATGATTCTGATCCATGCTCCTGTCATAAAAATCTAACTTCAGAATAAACCATGTGCCAAGGATCAAGAGTTTAGGTGGGTGAAGTAGAAAGAGGCCAAGGGGGTGCTTTGGTGTTCTTACTCTAACACCAAAGGTCATAGCACCACAGCCCAACATGCTCTCCCCCTTCTATTCTCGCACACTGAACCCTCACCCCGGCTGGTTTCAGTTATCCCATGTGGATTCAAACCAGCGTTTTTAAGGTTAAGAGCCTGGGAAAACAATTCACTGGAGTTTGGGAGTGAAGGGGTAGGAGTAGGGGAGGTGAGGTGGGGGGGAAGGGAAGTTTGTAGGACACTCAAGTTTAGGACCCCCCAATTTTGAGACCACCATCCAGAATCTCCTTCAGAGGTCCAGTTCTTTGCTATTTTTATTCAGACCTCTCTAAAGAACACCCCACACATAAAAAAGCATGGATGGGGTGCGGGTGGGGGGGGGACAGGGAGAGTAGTGGTGACACCAAGGCAATTTAACCCTTTCTTCTAACCCAACCCACCTTAAATCACCAAGTAAACTCCCCCTTCCGAGTGCCTACAAAACTCCCATTGTCTGCTAAAAATTAAGTAAGGGCTTGGCATTCATAGCTTTCTCCAGTACAAAAAAATAAAACCAAAAGCACGGCAAACTATGGCCAGAATACAGGTTTCAGCAAGCATGCAGAGTGGCCTGGTGTGCTGCTGGCAAAGTTGACATTTCAAATATAATCCTCGTTCATTCTAGCCCACCAATAAGAACTTTCTTACCTGACCACCTGCAAAGATGACTGGAGAACTGGACGGCTTGGGCCGGTACGGGATGGTCACGCCCTTCGGGGGGGACTGGGAGAGAGTCAGAGGGGAAAAAAACAAAAAGAGATAAGGTTTCAAAGCTGCTTCAGCTGTGTGGCTTAAGCTCACACAGATCAGTTAAATTAAAAACTGTATTAATTTCCATCCCTTCACCTACCAACGTGGTCTCTGGCTAGATCTAATCTCAAATCATCTGTAGTTATTTGCCTTTAAAGCAGTAAGATGGGTCCATGGACTACACAGCTCACACTAATTCTCATCAAGGCAGATTCCCCTGTAATAATTTACGCATTATTTCCACGTTTTCAAGTGAACCTAATGAACACGACAAACCTCTATGCGTACATATGTAATCAGTGATTAAGTATCTTACGTTCTGGCCTACGTAAAAAATGAAGCCAAAATAGGAAATGAAACACTCCAGTATTATCCCTAGGATAATATAGACACTGTCAAGAAATAGTTCAAAGGTTCAGTCAACATTCTGAAAATTTTACTTTCCTTTTTCATGCAACATGGAATGAATTCCCTAACAATTCTGAAAAGATTTTCCCTTAATTCTGCTATTCTAACATATGCTACCAGGACCTCATAAACCATTCAAAAACATCACTATGGGTCAATTTTTTCCCATATAACTATCTTGATTATAATCCTGCCTTAAAACACAAAAATTAATTTGAAGAATGCGTCAAAACTGTTCACAGCCAAAATACTGTAATCCAAAGGCAACTTAAGTCAGTTCCTCAGAACCCAGTTACATCTTTGGTTCACTCAGTCCAAGTAGTCAATCTTCCCCTACCAACCCTACTAGCATTGTTGTAAACCTAAAGTTCATACTGCTTAACAGTTTCTATTTTTGCTCAGACTGTAAGAAAACTCAAAGTTGGGGGAAGGAAAATATGAACTCAGGGAACCTCTTCCCCACCCCCACTGGAAGCTTCTAACAGCTTCACCTAATTCTAGTCTTACTAAATATAGAGCAGTCTGTCTCCCTAGAATAACCCCCCATTCTCAGCATGAGCCTGAGGGCTTACCTCCAACATGACCACGCAGATCTGTTTCACACACTCAATGATGGATTGCGGAATGCCAGCAATAGTGATGGCCCGCTCAGTTGAGTTGGGGAGCATATCCCCTGCCACCTGGACCTGAGCCCCTGTACTCTTTGGGGTAAAAAGAAATTTTAAAAATCAGATAAAAACAGCTCATACTCTTCCAATTCCCTAAGCAGCAATTTTAGAGTTGAACACTCAGTAGAGATACTTATCCCATCTCCTATTTTACCCTTTTTATTCTCCCTTCCCACTCTTCCCTTATTCCAGATAGGACTATTTAATCACAGTTATAAATAAATTAGCCTCTGAAAGTCAAGAATAAACCTGAACAACAGCCTAAATTTAAGCTGCTCTCAAGAAAAAGGCCCTTCTAGGCAGTTTCCTTTCAGCTAATGGTAGCTTTGCGGGCCATCAAACAAAATCTCCACAAGTAACACCAACTTTTCATTCTCTTATTAAATAAATATTTTTATCAAGCCCATTCTGTGTGTCAGGAACCATTCAAGGTTGCTTGAATATATAAAGCCAAAATCCCTGCTCTCCTGGCATGTATGGTCAAGCTCCTTTAGAAGCCACTCAAATTTCATTCCAACATCCAATTTAGTAACTCCCAGACACTATTAAAAGCTTCCATAATTCAATGTAAGAGCCACAATTTAAAAGGGAACACAATTACAACTGCATCCTACTATATCTCCTTATTTCTCCCTTGCTGTTCAGTAGTTTGGTCAAGGCCAAGAAGATATTATATATCAAATTTTCTTAGACATGAATTTCTTAGACGTAGTCTGGTGGAAAAGTTGCCAAATTAAAAAATGGAAACAGTGTGCCTGGGTGGCTCAGTCAGATGTCCGACTCTTGATTCCAGTTCAGGTCATGATCTTACAGGATAGTGGGATCAAGCTCCATACTGGGTTCCACGCTGGGCATGGAGCCTGCCTGGGATTCTCTCTTCCTCTCCCTCTGTCCCCCCAACCCCCAGCACAGTACTCTAAAATACACAAAAAACAAACAACAAAAACAAAAGAAACCAGGTCATGTTCACCTATTAGAAATTCTGATTAACCTTCTTGACTTCTTAGGACATATAAATTGTTAAAAAAACAAACAAAAAACCCCTACATTTTATATATGTATCAATGTTGTCTTCCCAATCCATCCAGGAGTGTTACTTTAACAATATTCATCTCAATATTGTTCATTCATCTCAGTATTGTCTCCTAGCCATACTAAGAGCTATTAATAGAAAAAGCCGTATTTATAATAAATATTTTGAAAACAACAAAAGTTACGAACCTCTCGTATTTCCTTGATCTTGCAACCACCTTTCCCAATGAGAGAGCCACACTGACTAGCAGGGACCACCAGCCTCAGGGTAACTGGGGGTCTACTGGCAGCTGTGCTATTGGTCATAGAGCTGCTGATGTCCTTCAAAAAGAAATTTATCAGAACAAAAGAATATAAGTTTCAGCAGATCCCTGAGACCCGGAACTGCTATTAACAGAACTGTTTTAACCTTATAAGGGAAATATGTCATGATCTACCATCAGCAAAAGTTCAAATATTGCCTCCCCACCTCCCAAAACAACTATTTCTGAAAAGATAAAAACATCTACAAATTTCTTCAGGGTTAGCCCTAAATATAGTTTCCTTCATCGAGGGGGTAAGATGGAGTGTGGTAGGAAGCCAAGTGATTATTAGTTCAGGAAATTAGAGCTGACTGCAAAGTAAAACAATTATCAAAGTCAAAATTAAATAAAACATTAGAAGAAAGATGAAACAATATAATCTAGAATATTCAAAGAACCAATTCTGCTCTACCAGAAAACTGGGAAGATTAAATTGTGTATTTCTACTATCATTATTTTAATTTCTTGGTAATATTACCATTATACAGATAATGAAATTGAGGCCAAGTATTCAATCACATCTAAAAAGCTGGAGATTTTTAAATTAAATGACTGTATTTGGCTCCAAAGCCCACCATCTTTCCCATAACAATATGCTACACCCAAAAAGTCATGTTTTAACCTAGTTAAATTTAGCCTCCTGAGGATTAAGTGGTGCAAAACATCACTTCTCAGCCTAATCTCTATGTAATAGCTAGACCTGGAAAGTGCTTAAACATAAGCCCTTTAAGTCAAGGGCAAGTTAAAGTATGAATAGATCTTCTGAATGTTTTTTAAGCTTCAGGATCTGGATTAGCAGGGCCCTGCAGGTCAAAAGATAGCATTTCTGATCTTGGCCATGATAAAATTTCAGGCACCATTAAGTATCCAACCACCAACTCAAGCAGCAGCCAACAGCTCTCCTCTGCCTGTGGTGTCAAATGCAGCATTAGCACTAGCAGCATTACTGAAGAAGGGGAGGAGGCAAATACAGGTCTGACACAACATTAGCAGACTCATTTTCTTTTTTTTTTTTTTTTTTTTTTTTTTTTAAGATTTTATTTATTTATTTGACAGAGAGAAATCACAAGTAGTTGGAGAGGCAGGCAGAGAGAGAGAGAGGGAAGCAGGCTCCCTGCTGTGCAGAGAGCCCGATGCGGGACTCGATCCCAGGACCCTGAGATCATGACCTGAGCCGAAGGCAGCGGCTTAACCCACTGAGCCACCCAGGCGCCCCTAGCAGACTCATTTTCTTAAAAACTTAACTACACTCAAGGTTGAAAGGTATTGATTTATTCATACTATACAGTAGTGTTCACCAAGGCACCTAAAGAAAGTACATTTAGATTCACTCAACTATAAATCAGGAAATGTAATGTTGAGTAATACAGTACTGTCATATCTTCAAAACGGTCAGTCAAAAAAAAATGAAAAAAAGATGCTAGTTTCTCACTTTTTTTTTTATGTTGAGTACCAAGTAATAGTCAAGCCATTTGTTTTAATGATTTAAATCACTTAATGGCCAGATTTGGGGGAACACTAAAGTGGAGGAAGGACTCATAGATATTTATGACCCATTTTTTCCTTGATTTAAAAGTTCTCAGAAAATGACTAAGCTGTCTAGCACTTTAAAAGGAAGACTACATGGGGAGGGGTGCCTGAGTGGCTCAGATGGCTGAGCAGCCAACTCTTGATTTCAGTTCAGGTCACGATCTCAGGGTCCTTGGATTGATCCCTGCGTGTGGGCTCTGCATTCAGCAGGAATGGGCTCGAGGAGTCTCTCTGCCTCTCCCTCTGCCACTCCCCTTCTGAGGGTGGGCATGCGTGCGCGCGCAAACACACACACTCTAAATAAAAAAATGAAACTTAAAAAACACCCGAAAGTAAAATAAAACAAAGACTAAGTGCAGAATGAGAGGGAACAACACACCTCTTCCAGTTTGTCAATGATCATAGCAAAGGCTTTGAAGATCGCGTTAGTGGGTCCAGCCAAAGTGATAATTCTCTCAGGACAATTCCCTTCTGAGATGTTGATACGTGCACCACTCTGGATAAAAAACAAGGCCGAGAGGTTAAGTAAGACAAAAAGATCTGAGTATATATAGAACAGGCCCCCCCCCCCCAAATAAGATAAGCAAGGAGCTAGCTGCCTATGTTATTTTGACTCAAGGCAATTTCAGCATTATTTCAAACACTTGCTCATGGTTGTCTTCAGACTACAGTAGCTGCCTTAATGCTTGAGTGAACTAAGACACAGGAACTACATTTCCCAGCATACTATATGCCGTTACAAATAACCAAACCAGAAAAATACATTTTCCTTTTGAGACCTTTCCCCTTGCAATCACTCATTAATAAGAAAATGTTTGCCTTTAGAACTTAACACTCCCTTAACTCCCCCCACATAACTTACCTCCTCACGCATCTTCTTAACTGATTCTCCTTTCTGTAAGAGGAAAAGTCAAGAGTGAGCCCCAAATGCTATTTCAACCCAGACTGACTAAACAGTAATTAGAGTTGAAGTGAAACTGTCTTACCTTTCCAATGATACTGCCAACTTCCTGCAAGGGAAAAAACTAGCATCAAATAAGAGGAAACTCCAAGTGTTCATTATTATGAAAAGCAATTTTTAACTGTCCGAAGCAATGTGAAAATTAAGATTTATAGGAAAGGGGACTGGGTGAGCTTTTTCTTGTATTTGCTCAAAACATAAATGAGATATCCAAAAATTCTGAATAATGAAGCAGTAATAATTAAATGCTATTGTGCTTAAGATGTTATTTTTTAAAGTACCATATACATCACCTCCCACCCCCCACCTTAAGTTTCCCAAAATTGTCGGGGCCAAGGAGATCTACTTATCACAAGCTATAGCAACCTCTACAGGCAAAACCTTATTTTCCAGATATGAGACAGTCTTTGGCTCCATCCTCTAGTTAAGCCTTTCCTGCTCAGTGGAGCTTCCTACTGAAGTCTGTCCATTTTCCCGCTACACTCTCATCTACTCTGATAGAGAAGAGTGCTAACGCCAGATGCCCCACAGTGCTAATCTGATGAACTCCAAGATGCATGCCCTCTCTTCCTGGCCTCTCCCTGAGCAGTTACTATGACCCAATTTCCCAAGCTGGTGCATACCTTTCCATGCATAAGTAGCCGGATGGTGAGAGTGACATTTAATCCACCTTCAATCACACCGGTGTCCATGTCGAGCAGTGTTCTGGGGAGCTGGACTTTGAGTGGTCAAGTCTTTGGTCACTGATGGGGGTGAAAGCCAAAAACTGAAAAGCAAACATGACCAAAATCAGAAAGGGAAAACAATAGGAGAAATAGTTCCTAAAATCATTTTCACCATTATCAATGTTTCCGGACTCTTCTCCTTAAATGACAACCTATCAGTTGGCAAGCGTGTGTATACCCAGCACAACTGCACTAATGACAACCATTTACAGCTCAGGTTCTGTAGAGTATGGAAGACGACTTTTCAGTCTGCTCTCCTTAATGGCAGGGTTTCTGCTGACTCTCAGGATGAGGATTCCTTCAATAGGCAATGGTTGTAAGGGAACTGCTGAATGTGCACTTGTCCTTCAGCAGAATAAGCTTTGACATGATACAGAAACACCTGGAAATCATGAGGCCAAACCTCAAACTAATCAACTAGAGAGAGGCAGATGACCTTTTGCTTCTTTGTTAGGTAGGAGCTCAGGCTGAAAGCTAGAAGACACTAAGTTTTCCTACTCGCAACAATTTGTAGCTAAAAAATTGAGATGTTTCTCACATTAAAATTTCACATCTTTACAGATGACACCAAATAATTTATTAAGTTTTAAATCAATCATCTCACTGAAAATGGCATTATCTATGAAAGCCTTCTATGAAGGGTGGGATTCCGTATTTCCCTTTGGGAAAACATTCAGTACATTAAGTACAGCCCGAGTCCTTTCTTCTATCCCCTTTCCCAACCCAACTTGATAACCACTCAGGTTTGAAAATTTTCCTTGCTTCTGTGTATTAACCTTTGTTACTACTCCATCTATTCAAATCTATTAAATCTTGAATTTTCTTCCCAAAAAAAAAACAATTGAAAAAAATGGTATTGCTAAAAATTTATTGTAGCTGTTTTAAGCAAGAGCAATAATCAACCTTTCCTACAAAGAAAGCTCTTTCCCCATCTAGCCTCTGAAACAATGTTCCCAATATTTCAGTTTTCAAGTAACAAATTACATGCAGAAATAGAATCTGGTTTTGGATATACCTTTTCCTACCACACCTCCTTAGGACCTAACAGCATTAGCTTTAAAAAGGTTCTCCAAAGTTGATAAATTTCTCCAGTGACATTTTTAGAAACCATCCCTTCAAAACCGAACATCAATGACTCTCCTACAGCTAGTTTTCCTCCTTCACAAACCAGCCACCGTTTTAACTCTGCTCTAACACAAAGCCCATCCCTAAACATTTAAAAAGTGTTTTTAAGTTGCTGCCAGATCATTCTGTTTATGGCAAGCTGCCCCCCGCCCCTCGTTACCTCCAGAGCATGATTTAAAAGATGGGTTTTGCTTCCCCAAGGCACCTCATTCCCCCATCTTCAAAATAGAATTAACTGCTGGCAAAATCCCAGAATTCAACACTTTTCACTCATGAAAAAACAACAGTGCTGAGGGGGAGGGCGCAGAGTGGAAAAGGGGAGACAAGAGTTATGTCTGTAAGAATGACTTTTTCTTTTTAATGAGATATGGTACAATACTGGCAGTTTAGCTTATCTCCACTCAAATGTAACAGAAATCAATTTACAAACACCAGAATAACGCAGCTAAGAAAGGGCAAGAACACTGAAAATCTTTTAGAAGGCCATTTCGTGATTACACAAAGCTGCATTTCTAACTCCAAACATCCAAGAAATCCCTGTCATTTTCTCCTGACTGGGTCAATGTAAGTGTACCCAATCCCAGCAATCCAGCTGTTAATCCTGCAGTCTATTACCCCTTCTCCTATAAATAGCTCGGCCTGCGTCTGTATCGGCAGGCATTTTGTGATTTCAAAATTCGTTACCCCGAAAGAACGTCCTGAATAACTCGGTAACTGGGAGCCCGTTTACCCTTTAACTCCGCCGCCCCCCTCCCCTCGGTCATCCAAGCATTTTCCAATTAAAAAAATGCCCCCCCCCATGCCTCCACTAGAAAAGAGAGAAGGGAAAAAAAAATAAACGGTTCGGTCGGGGGGGGGCGCTGCGATCCAGGGGGAGGGGCCGGACTAGTAGCGCCTCCTCGTGTGGCTGCGCCAGCGCCTGACCCCCGCGGGGAGCCGCGCTCACCCGCCCGGCCAGCAAGCCGGCCATCGCCTCCCCCCACCCCCTTCAACCAACAAATCCACCGCCGCCCCCCCTACCGCGCGCGCGCCCTCCTTGACTCCTGCGCAGCCGCCACCGGGAAAAGGCGGGGGGAGGGGGGTAGGCCTTGCGCGAGGCCTACTAGGCCGCGCCTGAGCCAGGGCCTCGCGTGAATGGCCGGCCAGCCAGAGTGAGGGGGTAGGCGCTCACGCGGTACTACGCGAGGCCGGGGCTCGTGACGAGAACCGGAGCCCGCTGAGAAAGATGGCAAGAGTGGAAACAGAGCTATAGCTGGGGGCGGAGGGAGAATTTTGAAGCTTACCTGCAGGCGCGAGGCGACTGAGGGGAAAAGGGGAGCGGGCGGGAAGGGGAAGGGCGGGAGGCCGGGGGCGGAACAATAGGGGCGGGCGGGAAGGCGAGGGGGGCCCCGCGGGCGGGCGGAGGAGGAAGGGGGGGGTGGAGGAGGAGGAGGAGGAAGGGGGAAAGAGACCCCGGGGCGGGTGGAGGGCGGCGGAGGGCGGGCGGGCGGGCGGAGGGCGGGCGGGCGGGAGAGGGCGCAGGCTGCGGCTGCTCCGGCTGCTGCCTCTGCTGGTCTGGGAGGGGGACGGGGCGGAGCGGCCCGCTTTCAACCCCGCGCACCCTCCGACCCCGGAAGCGCTAACCGCCCCGGGGGCCGGCGAGGCGACTGCGTCGTCCAAACCTTCCCCACGCAGTGCGGACGGCCTCCCAACAGCCTAGAGCGGCTCCGTGGACAGCGTCGGCACCAGTGAGACAACACCTGGTAGTGGATAGCCAAGTCTATGATAGAGCGGCAGCGTAGGGACAGGGAGGAAGCTAGTGGCCCCTAGCGGGCTGATTGGAAAGCCCAGGCATGAGTGAGGAGAGAGTTGGCAGTCGCCATGGATAAAGGAAACGAGGGAGAAGAGATGGGTGTGAAGAGACGGCAAAAACCACAGAAGTCTATAGTAATACTCAAAAGAAAAAAAAAAAGAAGAAGAAAAAGAAAAGAAAGATTAAAAAAAACTAATTTGCCACACTGAAGACAACTTTTATACCAACTCCTTACTCAGAAAATTAGTAATTGAAAAAAAAAAAAGAATTAAGCATTTACTCCCTTAGGAAGAACTGTAGTTCATCCGTTGTTGATAAGGGAAAATTATTTTTTAAAAGATTTCCATCTAATAAATGTAGTAAGAATGAAAGAGTTAGAAAATCATCATCCACTCTGCAACCCAAAAGGAAATAATTCATTCAGGCCGGTGGCATCAGTCATCAAAACTTTAAGTGACAGGCTGATAGGGGAACGAGATATTATCATGGGGACAAATATCACCACACACATTACTGGCAAATTGTACAGGGGAAAAAAAAGTCATCTAAAATGGAGAGATCTGATAATCACTACCTTACCCAAGTGATCAAACTTTGCAACACTAATAGCAGGACGACTGACATTATGTGGTGAGATAAAATAAAACATAGCATTGTCTATTAAGTATTTTTGTCAAAAGTGTTTAATCTGAATCTTATCAACCTTTCGACCTAATTAGCAATGTACAGGAAATATGTGAGGGCTAAAGGAATAAGTTAAATACATCACACTACAAGGAGACAATCAACAAACGTAGAATAGTCTGCAAAACAACTACCCAAGGGGGCACTTGGGTGGCTCAGTCAGTTAAGATCAGCCTTTGGGGGGCCCTTGGGTGGCTCAGTGGGTTAAAGCCTCTGCCTTTGGCTCAGGGCATGATCCCAGGGTCCTGGGATAGAGGCCCACGTCAGGTTCTCTGCTCAGCAGGGAGCCGGCTCCCCTTCCTCTCTCTCTCTCTCTCTCTGCCTGCCTCTCTGCCTATTTGTGATCTGTCAAATAAATAAAAATAAAATCTTAAAAAAAAAAAAAATCAGCCTTTGGATCTCAGAGTCCTGGAATCCAGCCCTGCCTCAGGCTCTTTGCTCAGCAGGGAGTCTGCTTCTCCCTCGTGCTCTCTCTCTCAAATAAATAAAATCTTTAAAAATAATAAAATAAAATTTAAAAGTAACTATATATTTTGGGGACAATTAAGGAAATCCAGTGAACTGAATATTAGCTAATATTAGGAAGTACTGTTAATTTTCTTAAGTGTGAGGGGACACCTGGCTGACTCAGTCAGAAGAGTTTGAGATTCTTGATACTGGGGTTGGGACTTTGAGCCCTACATTATATGTAGAGATTACTTAAATAAAAAAAAAATTTTTAATGTTTTCTTGGGGCGCCTGGGTGGCTCAGTGGGTTAAGCCTCCACCTTCGGCTCAGGTCATGATCCCAGGGTCCTGGGATCCAGCCTCGTATCAGGCTCTCTGCTCAGCGGTGAGCCTGCTTCCCCCTCTCTCTGCCTGCCTCTCTCCCTACTTGTGATCTCTTTTAAATAAATAAACAACAACAACAACAAAAAAAACTTAAAAAAAGTTTTCTTAAGTGTGATAATGGGATTGTGGTTATGTAGGAAAAATGCTGTTTAGGAGTTGCTTCATGAAATATTTATGGATGACAGGTCATGGGACGCCTGGGTGGCTCAGTGGTTAAGCCGCTGCCTTCGGCTCAGGTCATGATCTCAGGGTCCTGGGATCGAGTCCCGCATCGGGCTCACTGCTCAGCAGGGAGCCTGCTTCCTCCTCTCTCTCTCTCTCTGCCTGCCTCTCTGCCTACTTGTGATTTCTCTCTGTCAAATAAATAAATAAAATCTTTAAAAAAAAAAAAAAGTTTTCTTAAGTGTGATAATGGGATTGTGGTTATGTAGGAAAAATGCTGTTTAGGAGTTGCTTCATGAAATATTTATGGATGACAGGTCATGGGGCGCCTGGGTGGCTCAGTGGGTTAAAGCCTCTGCCTTCGGCTCAGGTCGTGATCCCAAGGTCTTGGGATGGAGCCCCGAACCGGGCTCTCTGCTCAGTGGGGAGCCTGCTTCCTCCTCTCTGCCTGTCTGCCTACTTGTGATCTCTGTCAATCAATCAAATAAATAAATAAAATCTTAAAAAAAAAAAGAAATATTTACGGATGACAGGTCATGATGTATGCAACAGACTCTCAAATGGGTCACATAGGGATATTGAAGCAAGTAGGAGAAAACATTAACAATTGTTTAGTGTGGGTAGTAGGTGTATGGGTAATCGTCATATTCTTTAAACTTTTAAAAAATTATTTTTATAATAAAAATTGGAAACAATATGTGGAATGGAATGAGATTGGCAAAATGTTGATAATTACTGAGATTAGGTGATGGGAATACAGGAGTTCATTAAACTATTTTCTTCTGTGTTATGTCTGTAAACTTCTAAATTTTAGCTTTTTGTAAAAATTAAAAAAAAAAAAAAGAACCACCACCACCAACAACAACAAAAAACCCAGAAGAGCTCTGGCAGGGAATAAGACAAAATAAGGAGGAGGAAATTAAGAGAAAGCAAATACAGGGTTATTATTGAACCTTGTTCAAGTCCTTTAGGTGTCAGTTCTGGCCTTAATATCAGTTAAGTTTTATTGGGTAACTCCAGTTCACTGGAGTCATCTGAAGAGGAATACCTTCCCAAAGTGAAAAATACAGCTTGGGGATTCCAGTTCCCCTGGGTGGGAGTGACGGGTGTATTAGAAACAATGTGAGGGGCGCCTGGGTGGCTCAGTGGGTTAAAGCCTCTGCCTTCGGCTCAGGTCATGATCCCAGGGTCCTGGGATCGAGCCCCTCGTTGGGCTCTCTGCTCGGTGGAGAGCCTGCTTCCTCCTCTCTCTGCCTGCCTCTGTGCCTACTTGTAATCCCTGTCTGTCAAATAAGTAAATAAAATCTTTAAAAAAAAGAAAGAAACATGGGACGCCTGGGTGGCTCAGTTGGTTAAGCAGCTGCCTTCGGCTCAGGTCATGATCCCAGCGTCCTGGGATCGAGTCCCACATCGGGCTTCTTGCTCTGCAGGGAGCCTGCTTCTCCCTCTGACTCTGCCTGCCATTCTGCCTGTGCTCACTCTTGCTCTCTCTCTCTCTGACAAATAAATAAATAAAATCTTAAAAAAAAAAAAAAAAAAAAAAAAAAAAAAAAAAAAGAAAGAAACAATGTGAGATAGAAATAAAAAGAAGTCTATCACTGGCAAAGGCAAGGGGCAGACCAAATGCTGAAAGAGAGGAAAGGAAATAAGAAAATAGCAGGGGGGTGGGGAGGAAGAAAGAAAATGTTGCAACACCAACATTTTAAAAAAAATTTTTAAGATTTTATTTATGGGTGCCTCAGTGCCTCAGTTGGGTAAGCCGCTGCCTTTGGCTCTCAGGTCGTGATCCCAGGGTCCTAGGATTGAGTTCCGCTGGGGCTCTTTGCTTGGCGGGGAGCCTGTTTCTTCTCTCTGCCTCTGCCTGCCACTCTGACTGCTTGTTCTCTCTCTCTCTCTGACAAACAAATAAATAAAATATTTTTAAAAAATAAATAAAGATTTTATTTATTTATGTGACAAAGAGAAAGCACAAACAGGGAGAGTAGTAGGCAGAGGGAGAGGGAGAAGCATGCTCCCCACTGAGCAGAGAGCCCATTGTGGGGCTCCATACCAGGGGATCATGACCTGGACCAAAGGCAGATGCTTAATCAACTGAGCCACCCAGGAATCCTCAAAAAGAAAAAAAAATTTTTTAAAGATTTCATTTATTTATTGGACAGAGAAGGAAAGCAAGAGAGAGAATACAAGCAGCGGTAGTGGGAGAGGGAGAAGCAGGCTTCCCATGGAGCAGAGAGCCCAATGTGGGGCCACCCAGCACCTCCAAAACAATTTTTTAAGTTTTATTCATTTGAGTAATCTCTACACCCAATATGTAGCTCAAACTCACAACCCTGAGATCAAGAGTTGCATGCTCTTCTGACCAAGCCAGCCAGGTGCCCCAGGACACCACCATTTCAAATCAAACTAAGGAGCAGGCTTACTATGAGGCCTGTGCAGAAGATCAAATTAACCTCAAGATTTCGCACATGGTGGGGTGCCTGGGTGGCTCAGTTGATTAAATGTTTGCCTTCGGCTCAGGTAATGATCCTGAGGTCCTGGGATTAAGCCCAGAGTCAGGTTCCCTGCTCTGCCAGGGAGTCTGTTGCCCCTCTCCCTCTGGGTCCATCTGTTCCCCCACTCATGGTCTCTCTCTCTCCCTTCTTCTCTCAAATAAATAAAAATCTTAAAAATAAATAAAGTCTTAAAAAAAAAAAGATTTTGCACTTGGGTCGTTTAGACTCCAAAGACCCTGAGAGCTCAGGTGGAAGTGAGTAGCTATCCATGTGGAAGGCAAAACAAATATCAAATAAAAGTTGATAAAATAGGGGCACCTGGCTAAGTCGTTTAAGCATCTGCCTTGGGCTCAGGTCATGATCCCAGGGTCCTGGGATCCAGCCACATATCAGGCTCCCTGCTCAGCGGGGAGCAGGCTTCTCTCCCTCTCCCTCTGCCTCTGCCACTCCCCCTGCTTGTATTCTCTCTCTCTCGTAATTTATGTATTTATTTATTCATTTATAATAATATATATATTATATATTTATTTATATTATTATAAATTATATAATGTATAATATAATATCATTATTTAACAATATAAATAATAAATAAAATCGTTAAAAATTTTTATTTTTATTTATTTATTTTTTAAAAAATCGTTAAAAATTTTTTGATAAAATAATGTCATCCTTTACTAACAATAGCATGGCTTCTCCTAGGGCTGGGCAATAGCTGTAATCAGCTTTGAAAGAGAAAGATGTGATGCACTTAATAGCAATACCTGATAATTTTATGAATCAGTAAATTCCTCTCAGAAGGGGAAAAAAGAGAACGAGTTTGCCTAGAGCCATAAAACAACCTGACATGGGGAGATGACTCCAAAAAGGCAGCAAACTAAAGACTCATCCCATGATTGGCAATCCCCAAAGTTAGTGTCAATTTTTATTTTATTTTTTTTAACGATTTTATTTATTTATTTGACAGGGAGAGAGAGATTACAAGTAGGCAGAGAGGCAGGCAGAGAGAGGGAGGGAAGCAGGCTCCCCGCTGAGCAGAGAGTCTGATGTGGGGCTCAATCCCAGGACCCCAGGATCATGATCTGAGTCGAAGGCAGAGGCTTTAACCTACTGAGCCACTCACCCCTCAATTTGTATTTTAGATCTCATGGGTTTCTTATCCTTTTCCATTCTCAAATGTGTGGAAACCTTGCTATACTTTGTTTCCAGTAAGAAGAAAATGGCAGAATCCCAGATTCCCCTCATGGGCACAAGGTGGTGAAGGCGTAAGATAAGCACACTTGAGAATGACCATCTTTAATGCTTTATATTGTTGCACAAAATAGGGTGCAATCCCAATGTTCTCAGGAGACAGGCAAGTCATGTAATGGGTAGAAAGAAGGCAACAGGAAGCTGAAAAGATGATAAAACTGGAGAGTACAGGACCCATCAATAAGGAATGACCACTACTCAGGGCCAGAATTTCTGCCTTCAGAATTGTGAACTCACTGTTGATAGAGTTTCCAGCTTAAAATCTAAATCTTTATTGAAAATGTCTGATATTAGGGGCACCTGGATGGCTCAGTCCGTGAAGCGTCTGCCTTCGGCTCAGGTCATGATCCGAGGGTCTCTGGATAGAGCCCCGCATTGGGCTCCCTGCTCAGTGGGGAGCCTCCTTCCTCCTCTGCCTCTCCCCCTGCTTAAGCTCTCTCAGTCTCTGTCAAACAAATAAATAAAATATTTTTAAAAAAAGAAAGAAATAAAGAAAATGTCTGATATTAGAGCACCTGGGTGGTGCAGTTGGTTAAGGATATTAGAGCACCTGGGGGGTGCAGTTGGTTTCAGCTCAGGTCATGATATCAGGGTCCTCAGATTGAGCCCCGTATCAGGATCCATGCTGAGTGCAGAGTCCGGTCTCCTTCCTCGTTCCCGCCCCACCCGGCTTGTGCTCTCTCTCTTTCTCTCTACAAATAAATCTTAAAAGAGAAAAAGAAAATGTTATTTAACACAGTGAGTAGGCCCGCCAAAGGGAAAAAAAAATACTCAGCCAGATATAGCTATGGGGATCCGATTTTCAACTTCTAGTTAAGATAAATGTCCAAAAAAGGGGCGCCTGGGTGGCTCAGTCATTAAGCATCTGCCTTTGGCTCAGGTCATGATCCCAGGGTTCTGGGATTCAGCCCCACACCGGGATCCCTGCTCCACAGGAAGCCTGCTTCTCCCTCTCCCACTCCCTCTGCTTGTGTTCCCTCTCTCACTGTCTCTCTCTGACAAATAAATAAAATCTTTTTTTTTTTTTTAAGATATATGTCCAAAATATTCACTGCTGTAGTTAAGTATATAGTAAGACTGGAAACAATCTAAAATTCCAACAATAAAAGATTGAATTAGTTGAATGATGTTAAAACAATGTTATATAAACACACACACAGATGGAATCAACTTCAAAATAGATGGGTTAAAGGAACTAATGTTAGATCCAAAAGAGGGCCTACACTATGCTCCTCTATAAAGCGGGGAAGGGGGACAAAAGGAACAATGTAATATAGAAATAAGAGCTGGGGGCTTGACTACACAAAGAATAGTATCCTATTAAGAATGTTACAATCTCGGGGGCTCCTGGGTGGCTCAGTGGGTTAAAGAATGTTACAATCTGGGGGGCGCCTGGGTGGCTCAGTGGGTTAGAGCCTCTGCCTTCGGCTTGGGTCGTGATCCCAGGGTCTTGGGATCCAGGCCCAGATCGGGCTCTCTGCTCTGCGGGGAGCCTGCTTCCTCCTCTCTCTCTGCCTGCCTCTTTGCCTACTTGTGATCTCTGTCAAATGAATAAATAAAATCTTAAAAAAAAAAAAAAAAAAAAAGAATGTTACAATCTGGGCTCCTGGGTGGCTCAGTGGGTTAAGCCGCTGCCTTCGGCTCAGGTCATGATCTCAGGGTCCTGAGAGCGAATCCCGCATCGGGCTCTCTGCTCAGCAGGGAGCCTGCTTCCTCCTCTCTCTCTGTCAAATAAATAAATAAAATCTTAAAAAAAAAAAAAAAAAAAAAGACCCTGGATGGCTCAGTGGCTTAAGCCTCTGCCTTCAGCTCAGGTCATGATCTCAGGGTTCTGGGATCGAGTCCTACATCGGGCTCTCTGCTCGGCAGGGAGCCTGCTTCCTCCTCGCTCTCTCTCTGCCTGCCTCTCTGTCTACCTGTGATCTATCTCTCTCTGTCAAATAAATAAAATCTTTAAAAAAAAAAAGAATGTTACAGTCTGGAGCACCTGAGTGGCTCAGTTGGTTAAGTGTCCTACTTGTGATTTCAGTTCAGGTGGTGATAGTCCTGTGTCAGGCTCCATGCTCAGTGGGGAGTTTGCTTTAAAAAGTCTCTCCCTCTGCCCCTCCCCTCTCTCTACAATAAACAAATAAATCTTTATTTTAAAAATGTTGCAATCTGGGGGCACCTGGGTAGCTCAATGGGTTATAGCCTCTGCCTTCAGCTCAGGTCACGATCCCAGGAGATCCCAGGGTCCTGGGATCGAGCCCCGAATCAGGCTCTCTGCTCCGCGGGGAGTCTGCTTCCTCCTCTCTCTGCCAGCCTCTCTGCCTACTTGTGATCTCTGTCAAATAAACAAACAAAATCTTTAAAAAAAAAAAAAAAAAAGTTGCAATCTGGGGCACCTGGCCAGCTCTGTTGGTGGAGCATGCAACTCTTGATCTCTAGGCTGTGAGTTAAACCCACACTGGCCATAAAGCTCACTTTAAAAAATTAAAAATTTTAGAAGATTTTTAATTCATTTATTAAGTAATCTCTACACCCAATGTGGGGCTTGAACTCACAACCCTGAGATCAAGAGTTGCACATTCTACCAACTGCGGCAGCCAGGCACCCTTTTTTAAATTTTTTATTTTTTTTAAAGATTTTATTTATTTATTTGACAGAGAGAGACACAGGGACAGAGGGAACACAAGCAGGGGGAGGGGGAGAGGGAGAAACAGGCTTCCGGCTGAGCAGGGAGCCGGAGGCGGGGCTTGACTCCAGGACCCCGAGATCATGACCTGAGGTGAAGGCAGACGATTAACTGACTGAGGCACCCAGGTGCCCCTCAGATACCCCTTTAAACAAAGTTTTTAAAAATATTACAGGATGCCTGGCTGGCTCAGTCATCTTAGGGTTATAAATTCAAGCCCTATATTAGGTATAGACATTACTTAAATAAAACTTTAAAAAGTTACAATCTTCTCCCAAAGTAAATGTATTTACTTTCAGCTCTTAAAAGGTTGGGCGCCTGGGTGGCTTAGTGGGTTAAGCCTCTGCCTCTGGCTGGGGTCACGATCCCAGAGTCCTGGGATCCAGCCCATTGTCAGGCTCCCTGCTCAGCGGGGGAAGCCTGCTTCTCTATCTCCCTTTGCCCCTCTCCCCTGCTGGTGCTCTCTCTTGCTTACTCTCTGTCAAATAAACCAATAAAGAGGGGCACCTGGGTGGCTCAGCGGGCTAAGCCTCTGCCTTCAGCTCAGGTCCTGGTCTCTGGGTCCTGGGATCAAGCCCCGCATTGGACTCTCTGCTCAATGGGGAGCCTGCTTCCCCCTCTCTCTCTGCCTGCCTACTTACGATCTCTCTGTCAAATAAATAAATAAAATCTTAAAAAAATATAAAAATAAAAACATTCAGAGCACAGGGAAAACAGGGGAGTCCTTTCCCCGTTAAAAAAAAATAATAAATCAATAAATAATCTTTTTAAAAAATAAACAGGGATATGCCGGTGGCTCACTCATTAAGCATCTGCCTTCAGCTCAGGTCATGATCCCAGGGTCCTGGGATTGAGCCCCCATGGGACTCCCTGAACCTTGGGGAGCCTCCTCCTCCCTCTCCCACTCGCCCTGCTTGTATTCCCTGTCTCGCTGTGTCTCTGTCAGGTAACTAAATAAAATCTTGGATAAATAAATAAATGAACTAATAAATTCTAGGAAGACCTCAAGCATTTATTTGGTATAACTCACCTCAGGGGAAGGTCATAGACACAATATAGCCAACGAAAAACGCTCCTTCCTTGTTCTTCACGCCCCAAACCCCTGTGGGTTTCACCTCAGAAACATCTCTCAAACCCACTCTTTCCTCTAGCCCATCTCCCCAACTTCAGCCTCATTTTCTGCTTTCAGGCTCTTGCACGGTAACTCAGGTTCAAAAACTCCTGAAGTTTCATCCTACCCCTTTTCCCAACTCTTAGCCTCAGCAAAACCACTGTTTCTGCCTGCAGTCCATTGGGTTAAGAGCACAGAATCAGGAGCCAGACAGCCTGAGTCTGAATCCTTACTGAACCACTTCCTGCTTCAGTTTCCCTTACCTCCACAATTGGAATAATAGTACCTACCTTATAGGGTTGCTCTGAAGATTATAGAAGCTGTAAATTTAAAACACCCTGAGCCCAGCACAAAATAAATGCTAAATGTTGGCTGAAATTATTTACCAACTGGGCAACTCCTGCGTATCCTGAGGCACAGCCCAGACCTAGCTCATTTTCCCAGTGACACCATCATCCCTTCCTTGGTTCCCCCACTGCTGGATCCATGTCTTTATTGTGGTCCTTTTTACAGATTCATAATAATCTGTTTATGTCTGTCTGCTTCACTAGATCTTGTGGGTCACTAACAGTGGGGATGGTCTTACTCATCTTTGTAGGCTCAGCACCCAGAATACAGGATTTCCTCAATAAACAATTTCCTAGAAAACCAATCCAGCCCCACTGGGAGGCCCGTGATTCCCAAACACGCAATGGAACTTTTTGACCCTGTAACCAAGCATACGTGCCTCTCCTGGCTCCTCTCCCCGTTCTACTTGGTAAATCCATTCTTTCTTTCTTTTTTTTTTTTGTTTTTTTTTGTTTTGTTCTCCTTATACTTTTCATGCTCCAGGGCCAAGAGGTAGTTGAAATGTCACTTTTCCTGTGAAGTCATCTTTGACCCCTTCTACCCTGCCCACTTAGTTCTAGGTTTCTATCCCTCTGGCATTTTATAGCCTCTATCTTTATTAACTAATTTTCTTGAATATCTTTTTCCTCTCCTCAGCAGATCGCTGAGAACCTGATGTGTGACACCGTGCATGGCCTAGAGTGAATCAGGGGCCATCAATTCTAGCTGTGTTATCATAGTCACCCACCTATTTTCTTTTTTTTTTTTTTAAGATTTTATTTATTTGACATAGAGAGAGAGATCACAAGTAGGCAGAGAGGCAGGCAGAGGGGGAGGGGGAAGCAGGCTCTCTGCTCAGCAGAGAGCCCAATGTGGGGCTCGATCCCAGGACTCTGAGATCATGACCCAAGCCAAAGGCAGAGGCTTAACCCACTGAGCCATCCAGGTGTCTCGACCCACCAGTTTCCTTAAAAATACTAATTTGTGGGGGCGCCTAAGTGGCTCAGATAGTTAAGCATCCAACTCTTGATCTCAGCTCAGGTCTTGATCTCAGGGTGGCAAGTTCAAGTTCCACACTGGGCTCCACACTGGGCATAGAGCCTACTTTAAACAAAACTGATTTGTAGAGCCCCATCCTTAAGAGTCTCATTCAATAGATTTTTTTTAAACAATTTTATAAAGATTTATTTATCTATTTGAGAGACAGAGAGGGAGCAAGAGAAAGAGCAGAGGAAGGAGGCAGAGGGAGAAAATATCCAAGCAAACTCTCGCTGATCAAGGGACTCAGTCTCATTAGCCATGAGATCAGGATCTGAACCAAATCAAGGCTTGGATGCTTAACTGACTGAGCCACCCAGGCAGCCCCTCATTCAATAGATTTAAGGCCAAACTCTAAATTATTCTCACCCTGAGGGGCACCTGGGTGGCTCAGTTGGTTAAGCATCTGCCCTTGGCTTAGGTCATGATCCCAGGGTTCTGGGATCAAGCCCTGCGTAGGGCTCCCTGCTCAGCAGAGAGTCTGCTTCTCCCTCTCCTTCTGCCTGGCACTCTGCCTACGTGTGCTCTCTATCTCTCTATCAAATAAACAAATAAAATCTTTTTAAAAATTTAAATTATTCTTATCCTGAAACTAATAACACACAGTATATTAAATAATTTGAATTTAAAAAATTACTCTGAATTATTACTCTGATTACAGTCTAAATTATTACTCTGATTATACTCTAAATTACTACTCTGATAGCTAATGGGCAGCCAGGATTAAGAACCTCTGTAGTAGATATGAAAACTTATGCTAAAGACCTGTATCCTCATTGACCGGATCACAGTAGAGATCCATTCCAGTAGTCTGAACCAATTCTGAAGGTTCCTCCCACTTAAGAAACATAGGGACATATGGTGTCTTCCTTACTGACACTCTGGTTTACTATAAAACGGATACACTTTGGAGGGTCTATGGAAGGGCAGAAAAAGTAGTACAGTGTGCTGGGCCCAACCAAGGTAATGGCACGGGTGAACAGAGACCAGGGGAAAAAAAAAGCTTTATTTGGACTGAGAGGTGGAGAATGAGAAGGACCTAAGCCAGCCTACTAAGCTAAGGAGTGAGATTCCAATGGCAAGCAGAGCTTATCTACCAAATGGACTCCACCTCCTGGCAGCCTTACAGTTCATACCACCAATAAAAGCTGCTGGGAAATCTATGTGCCATTAAATCACCAAAGTGTGCCAGCCACATTACAAAAATGGCACAGATTCTTTTTTCCATAATTAAATTTCCACAACACCTCCCAACTGCAAGTATTACAAAAGATTTTTTAAAAAATCACATTTTACAGATCTTAAACTCATCTTCAGAGTTTAGCTCCAAGGCTCACCATCTTCAAAAAACAGTTCTCCTGCTAAACTTGTCAGCTAAAAGTTCTATCCAAGTAGTGAGAAGATGGTCTTTGCTGGCCCATAGTAATTCTTTTCCCATTTTCCCTAGCTAGTTAGGGCTGAACAGCAGAGTAAGGCTCAGATTGGGAGATGAGGAAGAAGGGGCACAAGGGCTAATTTTCCCCAGTACAAGATGGCGTCTGAAGCTTGATGGGAGAGCAGAACTGGAGAGGCTTGAGGGAAGGGTCCAGGCCCTGTATTCAGTCAGAGTCACTGCTGGAAGAGGAGGAGGAGGAGGAGGAATGCTGTAACGGGAAAGGGGAAAGGAGACAGCCATCAGATCCAACGACCTTTGATCACTCCATGGGACATTCTCTGGTGCTCTCTACCCCTCCACCCAAGCACTCTTGCTTCCTAAGTTCAGGTGTCTTGAAACAGACTGTCCCTTACACAGCAAAAGCAAACATATCCCTTAGCAGTGAGCATACAGGAATGGATTATACTCTCCTGAATCGGTACACAGAACTTAATACTGCATTGGGAGCATGTTTCTAACTTTCTTTACCCGAGCCAGTGCCTAGGCAAGAAATAAACTACAAGTGCTAGTATAGTATAGTGCTAGGAGACAGCTGCTACCTTGCAAATGCTTACTGACAGGCTGCATGGAAAGTTCATGTAGCTATGGGTCTAAGACAAGTGAGTAGAACCAGCATCTGGGTGCCCACTAGCTCTACTTCTTCCTAAGCCCCAAATGGGAGACAGTGAGGAAGGTGGGAGAAAAAGTGGGGAGACTACTAACCAAGGTTCTTTACATGCACACTCCCATCAACAGTCAACAAAAACATTTTTTAGTCTCTCCAGAATAATTTCACTCCCCATTCAACCTCCTTTTTCCTTTTCCTCAAACTTCTACCAAAGATCCAGAACCAGGAAGTAATGCCCAAAGCCCTAAAGCAAATAAACACTAGGCAATAAAATGTAAATCAAGGCCTCCTCAAGATCCAGGCTGGTTCTATCCTTTCAGAGTTGTCCTGAGAGCTACTTGTTAATCAACACTCTTCTAGAACGGAGAGACTCGCCTTGCCTTGGGTTGACACTAAGAATGCCCTGGGTGGTAGGAAACAAGGTCCTGTAATTAACACAAAACCTTGAGAACACTGAAGGTGGGTGTGTCTAACTTGCTAAAACAAGCATCTGGGAATGGGAGTGGAGCAAAAGTTTGGGGAGAGCATAGATAGACAGGAAAGGCTTTTGATTCTGCTATCTATTCCAAGGCTCAGCATAGCCCCTCCTTGATAGAAGGCCCGATTAGCCTAATATTTCAAGGTTATCAGATTCTTACCAGTAGAATCTTTATGAAGAAGAACCATCTACCAGAGCAACACAATGGCTGCTCTATGTCCTCAGACTGCTAATCCCCCTCGCCTACTCCCACTAGCCTAGTCCCTCTGTAGGGGCACCTCTTCCTAGCCAGGCTCTGGAGGGCACTAACCTTGCCATGCTTGTGGTGTTTGTGCATCTTTTTATGAGCTTTCTTCATTTTCTTCCGCATCTTCTTGTCCATCACCATTCCTGGTCCCACCATGCCGGGTGCCATGGGATTCACAAGAGGCATGCCAGGAGCAGGTGGAGGGTAGGGAGGTGGGTACGGACCTAGGGGTTGGCATCCTGGATACCTAGGCTGAGGCACAGGATTAAGGGGCCCACCTGGGGGGAAAGCTGGATTCCCCTGGGGAACTCCTGGGGGAGTTGGAAAGGGGCCTGGAGGATAGGCAGGATTGACAGGTGGTGGTGGATGGGCAGGACTGGAACCTTCAGGGTACCCCACGTTAGGGGGATATGGATTTGGTCCTGGCTGCCCTGGTGAAGAAGCAAAGAATAACTTGATATTAGAACAGCTCAGAGCCTCTGACAACAAACAAGGACAAAAAAAGAAGGGAATTCGGCTTCTCACTCAATACTTAAAGGGAAATGCAAAGGTGAGGAAGGAAAATGAGGCGGAGGGGAGACAAACCTGCAGAGCAGAGGAAAGGTAAGGGCTCTAGCAGGGCTGGTGAGAAAAGGAGGCAGTGAAATCTAAGGAAAGAACAGCATTGATCAGCTGTGGTTTGCTTCAGCGGGTGAGAGAGGGGGAGGAAAAAACGGACAGAAACTTCCTATTGTGGGGCTCAACTGAAAAGGGGCTGCGATGGGAAAAGAGATTCCCTAAATACCTACCGGCATTGGGATTCCACATCTCCAGGTGCTTCCTCCAGCCTGTGGAGAAAGAAAGGAAGGCAAAAAGCTGATGGCGCACAGGTGGGCAGGGAATTTAAAGACCGAGCCCCAAACCAGCGCCTCTCGGAGAGACTCGGAGAACTACCACGACAGCCACATAAATGTTTTTTCCAACCCATTCCTTTGCCCTCAGTACTTATTTCGCGCCCCCCCCCCCCACACCTTCCTAACTGCCGCGATCTAGCTCCCAGGGCCCCTCTCGCCACAGCTGGAGGTCTCTAACTCCTCTGAAGAAGGGCAGAGTTCGCGAATCTCACTGTCCTCATCCCTCACCTCCCTTTCCGTGACTGAGTCCGGAAGACTTTCACCATCCGCAAGCTACGGGAGGATCTTTAACAATTTCATAGCCCGCACCCCGGGAGTGGGGGAGAGAGACAGGACCCTCACCGCAGGCTAGAAGGAACTGCCTCTCGACGAAACGGAGAAGGCGTTCAGGACAGATTCTCAACCGCTCCTTTATGTAGACACACCCCCTTCCACCTTCAAAACGCCAAATGGAGATCCCGCGTCCTAGTTGCGAACGGACCCCTGACCTAGGGTCGAGGAAAGGAGGAAATTGGGGAAACCAGATGCCCCGTCACCTTCACACCACAGCCTGGGCTTGA
This sequence comes from Mustela lutreola, assembly GCF_030435805.1. Classification (NCBI taxonomy): domain Eukaryota; kingdom Metazoa; phylum Chordata; class Mammalia; order Carnivora; family Mustelidae; genus Mustela; species Mustela lutreola. The sequence continues at coordinate 61,957,200 of NC_081297.1, forward strand.
CTCATCCTCTGTTCTCACTTCCTGGTCACCCCTCCCAACTAGGCTACAACACCCGCCTCTGCTACCGCCTAGTTGGCCATCGCTTGGCCTTTCGGCGTAGTGATTGGAGAGTATCTTCGTCAATCACTCTAGTCCCCCCTAGGCTGGAGAACAACGGTTGCAATAGGGGCGGAGCGGGGCTCTCCAGGGGACTAGGAGGGTGCAGCGAAGTGGGCGGGCCGGAAATCCCTGGGGGCGGGGCCAAGAGCGATCTAGGAGAGGGCGGAGCCAGTTTCTGGGCAAAATCCTTTGGAAGGCGACTAGGATGCTCAGCTTGTGCTCTCTGAGCTGCTCCTCGCTTGGTAGGTGCGATACTTTGTGAAGTGAAAAACTCACCGTGTTCAGTATTGCAACACGGATATATTCAGAGCGTTTAAGAGAGGGCGGAGAGCTGCTGAGTCCCAACCCCACACCTCAATTTCACCACCTTCCCCCTATCCCCCGTGGAAAGTAAAGAAACATTCTTGGGGGAAATAGAGATATTCCCTAATCCCTCGTAGGATTCCCTATCTCAGATGCATACTTCCGCCATCGGTCGAATTGCATAAGGCAGAAACCAAGGAGGTCATCCTTGATGGCGCTCTCCTTCACCTTTCACGTGTACCCTTCCAACACCATACAGAGTTTGTATTGTCTCCCAAATAAATCTGACTTTCCTCCACTTCTCTCCACCTTTTCTGCTCCCAACTTGTCATCACCTCTCGACTCCAAAAATCACAATAACAGGCTTGATTGAATAAACACAGAAAACCGTGCACCCAAAACTTAAAAATACTCATTCTTCCTTAGCATACTTAAGACATTTATTTAAAAAATTTATCTCAACCAATAAACCTCAAATTTCTTTTTTTTTTTAAGATTTTATTTTTTTTGACACAGAGATCACAAGTAGGCAGAGAGAGAGGAGGAAGCAGGCTCCCTGCTAAGCAGAGAGCCTGCAGGGGCTCGACCCCCATGATCCTGAGATCATGACCTGGGCAGAAGGCAGAGGCTTAACCCACTGGGCCACCCAGGCGCCCCTATAATTCAAATTTCAAAGAATTGTACAATACATACCATATTCTCTGATCACAATGTAAAATATAAATACAAATATCTATCTGGAAATCTAAGAAAACAAAAAGGCTTCCAGATAACTCTGGGTCAAAGAATAAACGATGATGGAAATTAAATACTTTGAACTAACCCATAATGAAAATATATCCCAAAATTGTGGAATACAAAAAAATACGAAGAAGATAAATTTTATAGTGAGTTTATCATCTTGAATTAAGGACTTTGACAGATTTTTAAAATATTTTTTATTTTGAAATAATTTTTAGACTCACGAGAATTTGCAAAAAAACAAAAATTCCCATGTATTTACCTTTTACCAAGCATCCCCCAATGGTAATATCTTATATAACCATAGTACATTTTGATGTACTTTCCTATCAGCTTTGTGCTAAATATTTGAGATGAATTATCTCCCATGTTTTCTTAAGCTCTAGGGTAATTTATATCTACACTATTTCTTTTTGGGAAGATTGGGTTTGAAATAAATTATTGATATGTCTGTATGGGCATAATGCCTTTTAGAAGTTAAGTATTTCAAACTATTGCTCTTTTTTTTAATGTAAAGATTTATTTATTTGACAGACAGAGATCACAAGTAGGCAGAGAGCCAGGCAGAGAGAGAGACAGGGAAGCAGGCTCCCCGCTGATCAGAGACCCGGATGTGGGGCTCAATCCCAGGACCCTGAGATCATGACCTGAGCTGAAGACAGAGGCTTTAACCCACTGAGCCACTCAGGTGCCCCAAACTATTGCTCTTTTTTAAAGCAGTCTTAATGAGAAATTATTCATATACCATACATTCCACCCATTTAAAGTGTACATTTCAGGGCGCCTGGATGGCTCAGTGGGTTAAGCCGCTGCTCGGGTCATGATCTTCGGGTCCTGGAATCGAGTCCCGCATTGGGCTCTCTGCTCAGCAGGGAGCCTGTTTCCCCGGCTCTCTGTTTGCCTGCCTCTCTGCCTACTTGTGATCTCTCTCTGTCAAATAAATAAATAAAATCTTAAAAAAAAAAAAAGTGTGCCTTTCAATAGTTTTCAACATATTAAGAGCACTGTGCAACCATCACCATTATCTAATTTTAGAATATTTTTGTGCCCCCTAAAAAAAATGCCATGCCCATTAGCCTTCAAATGGGCAATCCTCATTCCCCTCCCTTTTTCTCCTCGACCCACCCCCTCAAGCTCTAAGTAAGCATTAATCAACATTCTGTCTATAAATTTGTCTATTCTTGACATTTCATATAAATGGAAAATTGTACAATATGTGGTCTTTTGCGACTGCCTTCTTCCCTTAGCATAATCCTTTCTAGGTTCATCCATGTTGTCCTATGAAAGAGTGCTTCATTCCTTTATTTTATTCATTTATTTGACAGGAAGAGATCACAAGTAGGCATAGAGGCAGGCAGAGAGAGAGACACACACGTGGAAACAGGCTCCCTGCTGAGCATAGAGCCTGATGCGGGCTCGATCACAGGACCTTGGGATCATGACCTGAGCTGAAGGCAGAGGCTTTAACCCACTGAGCCATCCAGGCACCCTGCCTCATTCCTTTTTATGAAGGAAGTACTAAATAACATTCTGCTGATTGAATATGCCACATCTTGTTGTATCCATTCATCGGATGATGGACATTTTAATTGTTTTTACTTTTTGCCTATTATGAATATTGCTGCTATGACAATTCATGTACAAATTTTTTTATCAAAAGATTTTTTTTAATGTACAAATTTTTGTGTGAGCATATGTTTTCAATCCTATTGGTTATACCAACACAATGGTGATGGTTGCACAGTGCTCTGAATTCCAGAGGAATCCCTGGGTCATACAAGTAACTCTGTGTTTCACTTTTTCAGGAACTGCCAGAATTTTTTCCAAAATAGCCACATCATTTTACGTTCCCACTAGCAATGTATGAAGGTTCCAGTTTCTCCACATCTGGCCCAACACTTGTTACTGTCTGTCTTTATCAGTACAGCCATCCTAGTAGGTGTGAGATGGTGTCTTTACTGGCTTTTTATTATCTTTAAGACAAATATCACAATTATTTTTACACATATGTATTCATTTTTGTTGACAAGGTAATATGTTCACTTGATTGCAAAATGTGGAAGGATAAAGAGGTATAAAGAGAAAAGTCTCCCACTCTTGTTCTTACATCTATCTTCAGCTACCTACCAATAGTCTACCACAATCCATGCACCCCTGTAGTTTCTTATATATGTTTCCACAGTTTCTTCGTTACAATTAAGCAAATACTATGTAAATGTATATCCCCCATTTAGAATATAAAAACTAGTTATGCAGAGTTTAATTTGAAGCTTTCCCCCCCACTTAGTACATCTTGGAGATATTTTCATATCAGTACACAGAGTGTGTTTTGTCTTTTTCACAACTTCATTTTACTCTTTTGTATGATGTACCATAATCAATTCCACCAGTCAGTGGATATTTGCATTGTTTTCAATCTTGTGCTATTAAAAACAATGTTGCAGTAAATAACCTTGTATATATGTCTTTAAATTTTTACTTTTTGTAGTTATTGATAAATTACTCTCTATAGAGGTTATATTTATTTACATCGTCAGCCCCAGTGTATGAGTGTCTATTTCCCTAAAGGCATTCAGTAAAGAAATAATCAAAATCTTGTCACTGTAGCCTGCAGTGGTCTTGCCTTACTACCTCTCTGGTCTCTTCTCACACTGTTCACTCCTAGTTTTCTACCCTCCAACCCTTAAACTTTTTTCATCCCTTCAGATCTTGGTTCCTTTTGCAGGAGAGCCTTTGCCCTTACTCCCTTCAGCCTGGAATGTTCCCCATCTCTCTTCACTTAGCCTAATTAACTCCTGATCATTCATCAACTCTCAGCTCCAGAATTACTTCTTTTTTTTTTTTTTCAAATTCTACTGTATAAATGAAATGTTCTTTTATTTGTTATTTTTTCTCACTTAACTGAATATTTTCTGTTCTTTCTCCTTCCTTTCTTTTTAAAAAATTTTATTTCTTTTCAGTGTTCCAGAATTCATTGTTTATGCACCACACCCAGTGCTCCATGTAATACGTGCCCTCTTTAATACCCAACACCAGGCTCACCCAACCCCCCACCCCCGTCAGAATAACTTCTTCAGGAAACCTTTTTGACACCCTACTTAGGTGAGATTTGTATGTTGTAGCATGTGGTAGAATCTTGCCTTTCCTTTACCATATCCGTCTCAGTTTATAATCATACATGAATCAATCAATAATTACTTGATTAGTATCAGCTTTCTAAATTAGACTTCTTGAGAGCAGGGTCTGTGTTCATTAGCACTTAGAGCTTCACATGGTGCCTGGTACATAGGAGGGTATTAATGAAAAAGCTATTAAATGAATAACTACATGAATGAATAAATGAATGAATGAACAAAGAGGAATAGAGAACATGGTGGTTGTACAGTCAGACGGCTTCGAGAGCCAAATTCTGGCTTTGCCACTTATTGTGTGACCTTGAATTAGTTAAACCCCTTAGACCATCATTCAGTTCTCTCATCTATAAAATAGTGGCAATGGTACCTACCTTGTAGGGTGGTTGAAATGAGATAAACATATATCTGTCACATAATAAGCACATATTAAGTGCTAGTATATCATGATTCTCGTTAATATGATGAACGATTACTATCAAACTAGCATGATTTTAACCTCTCTGCAGGACCCTCACAGGGTACCAATGTCCTCCATGTATATCTTCACCTATCTGCTAGCTGGGAAATTCTTCCTCTGATTTAAAATCAGATTATTCCTTTTAAGATTTTATTTATTTATTTGACAGAGAGAGATCACAAGTAGGCAGAGAGGGAGGCCGGGGGAGGGGGAGCAGTCTCCCCACTGAGCAGAGAGCCTGATGCGGGGTTTGATTCCAGGATCCTGGGAGCATGACCTGAGCCAAAGGCAGAGTAAGCTTTAACCCACTGATCCAACCAGGAGCCCTTTTTTTAAGGCAGAGGGAGATTGAGAAGCAGACTCTCCGCTGAACAGGGAGCCTGCCATGGGGCTCCATCATAGGACTCGGAGCTCATGACCTGAGCCGAAGGCAGATGGTTAACGACTGAGCCACTCAGGCGCCCCTAAACTCAGATTTTTTAAAGCCTTAAACTATGTTTTAAAAGTTCATTTCAGCTTATTCATTAAGTCAGTAATTATTTACCATACTTCTTTTTTTTTTAAGGTTTTATTTATTTGACAGACAGATCACAAGTAGGCAGAGAGAGAGAGACTGAGAGAGAGGAGGAAGCAGGTCCCCTGCTGAGCAGAGAGCTCGAAGCGGGGCTCGATTCCAGGACCCTGGGATCATGACCCGAGCCGAAGACAGAGGCTTTAACCCATTGAGCCACCCAGGCGCCCCATATTTACCATACTTCGGTCATTCATTCATTTAGCAAGTATTTCTCAAGTCAGCTAGGTACTATTCTAAGCACTGGGGATTAAGTGAAAACAACAGAAAAAGATACTTGCCTTTCTGAAGTAATATTGGGAGAGGCAAAATATAAATATACAATAAAGTGTCAGACAGCAATGTATATATGCTATGGAGAAAAAAGAATCAAGGTAAGTGTAGGTAGGTGCAAGTATTTCTAGATCCTTGTAAGCCATGGGAAAGAGTTCAGATTTTATTCTAAGTGTGAATGGAAGTCTCTGAAAGGTATTGAGCGTGGGAATGATATGATCTAATTTTTGTTTTAAACAAATCATTCGGGGGGCACCTGGGTGGCTCAGTGTGTTAAGCCTCTGCCTTTGGCTCAAGTCAGGATCTCAGGGTCCTAGGATCAAGTCCCGAATCAGGCTTTCTGTTCAGAGGGAGCCTGCTTCCCCCTCTCTCTGCCTGCCTCTCTGCCTACTTGTGATCTCTCTCTCTCCCTGTCAAATAAATAAATAAATAAATCTTTTAAAAAACAAAATCATTTGGGGCACCTGTGTGGCTCAGTCATTAAGTATCTGCCTCGGCTCAGGTCATGATCCCAGGGTCCTGGGATTGAGCCCCTCATTGGGCTGGCTCCCTGCTCCATGGGGAGTCTGCTTCTCCTTCCCACTCTGCCCCCTTCTCATGATCTCTCTTTCACGCTTGCTCTCTCTCAAATAAATAAATAAATAAATAAATACAATCTTTAAAAAATAATAAAGAATATTCAGATCCTGGTGTTTAACCAAGACTGGGGGGAAATAGGTGGCCAAGAGGCAATTATAATAGTTGGGGTCTGCCAGCCTAGGAAGAGGAGCAGTCCCCACCCATGCAACCTTAGTGGGACTGGAGAACCGACTGGATATTGGTTGGAGGAATGAGGTAGGGTCACAGAGCAGACAGAACACCTTCCTTGTTGGGCTCCTCTACGACCAAGAGAAACTGAGTGCAGGGTGTCTGGCTGGCTAAGTCAGAAGAGCACGCAGCCCTTGATCCCAGGGTCATGATTCTGAGCCCCATTTTGGGTGTAGAAATTGCCAGAAAAGAGAGAGAGAGAGAGACTTGGTGCACTTGAGGGCCAGGGAAGAGGGGAAGGCAGCCCTATTGGTGAGGGGGAGGCAGGAGCTTGGATTTCGATGTGCTTAGTTTCTCAGGTGGTGGCTGCCTATTCCAAAAGATGATGTCTTATCGAGGATTAGAGTGCTGAAGGACAGTGAAGCCTCACGGCTTGAGAGCAGACAGGCTCTGCAGAGGTTAATGCTGGAACAACTAACATGGAAAGGGGTGAGAGATCATCTCAATGTTCAGACACAACTGCTACCATTTACAGAAGTGTCCACTGAGGCCAGGGGCTGCACAAGACCTGTCACCATTTCTTGTTTACCCCGAATCAACTTTGCAAGCAGGGTAGGTGTTTTTACCCATATTTTATACATGATAAAACAGATTCCTAGGGTTAAGTAACTTACTCAAAGACACTAGGCTCGTTGGTCACTGACCAGGATTGTGGGGAGTCAAAGCCTTCCCACTGCTCTACTGGAGTTAGACCAGAAGGCCTCAACCCCCTGACTTAGCAAATGAGAAACCAGACACCTAGAAAGAGAATGTAACCTACCCCAAGAGCACTGTTAGAAATTAAACTGTGGGGGTAGGCGGGGTGGCGGGGGCACAGCTGGCTAGCTCAGTCAGAGTCGATCTTGAGGTCAGGAGTTCAAGTCCCATTTTGGGTATAGAGATTACTTAAATTAATAACAAACAAACAAAAAACTCTTTAGAAAAAGAAAAAGAAAAGAAACTGAATGAGGGCTATAAACCAGGCACCCAGCATGAAATGTCTCTGTGGGGCGTATGAAAGGCCTGGGTTGGGAAAGAAAAGCCAATAGAGAAGACACAAAAAGAAATGAAGGAAGAACTTCTCAGTAGAGTTCACAAGGCCTTGCCTACAGTTTTCCGCAGAACTTCCGCTCTCTCTCCTCAATACACCCTACGCTTCTGCTCCCCAGGTTCCTGCAGTTTCCTCCCCCACCATGCAACACTCCACCTACTGACCCCGCCTGTCCTGGAAAACTGCTCACTGAACAGCAAGTTTCCTGTGTGCTCTGTGAGGCCTTCCTGCTCAAGCCTCAGGACCCCGGGGAAGGCCATCAGCAAGGGGAGTTGTGCGTCTCTGGGCGGCTACAGACCGGCGAGTTCATCTTTCCCCAAGGACCGCCACGTGATCCCACCAAAAGTAGGCTTGTGATAGTGAAGGAAAAGAAGAGAGACAGGAGGAGCCCAGGATCCCTGGAAGACAGGAAGGCCCAAGGACAGGGAGATAAAGCTGACTTTATCTCTTTCCTATGCACACCCACCCCTCAGGCCCCAATCGGGACTGCCCTATACTGGACACCCACAGAAGGATCTAGGCTACCGGCAGGTTGGAAAGGCCCTGGTGAGGCACAGCAGTCAGGCATCGGCACACCAGATTTATGTTTGCACGTACAGAGATTATACATAAGCTGCACATTTACAGGTGAGACACAGTGTGGGAGGACCCCCGGAACAAAGGCCTTGCTGGAGGCTGAAGTAGCAGCTGTTCTACTGAGGCCTACAAGGGGGGATGGCCATGGGGAGGGCCTGAGAGGCAGTCTTCTGGGCAGAGAGGTGGGCTGCCTTGGGCACAGCTCTCTGGGAAGGGGCGGGCCTCCTGAGGATAGGCCAGGGCGGCCAGACGCTGTTGGACACACGCTGCTGTCAGCCTTGCTTCTGGGTCCGCATCCCAACAGTCCTCCAGCAGCTCTCTCAGGCCACCAGGGTCCTGGGAAGAACAGGAAGCAGGCTTAATCCTGGGATCCTCAGTGGCCCTCAGAGGGTCCACATTTTCCTCTGAGGAGCTAATTCAGGTTAATGACTTCACGTGCTGATGGGAAATTACTCCTCTTCCTTTCAGGTGACCAGGGTCTTAGGCAAACAATGGTTAACCCCACAGATACTTGTGCCATGGAAATTACAGATCAGGTAGCAGGGAAAGGGGCTTCCTGCTAGGAAACTAATTATACAGACCCTGAAATTTCACTGTTTGGCCACCTTTTTAACCCTTTACACCCAGGACTGGCTTTTAGTGGGCCATGGTGGAAACACGAACGTGTGGGACAGGGCAAGGAATTACTGGATTGAACGTTGGGCTCCATTGTACCAGGAGAGGAGCCATCTTGGGAGCAGAGCTCAGGCAGAAGCAAAGCTAAGGAGGCCTTCCTGGAGGAGGGGGACTGAGAAAGAGGGCTAACCGATGGTGGAGAGGAAGAGAGACAGACCAGGCAAGTGTGAGCAGGAGGAAGGTGTCTGTTTCAGGAATGGGCTGTGAGACTTATGGCAGAAGGGATGAGCCAAGGTATAGAGCAAATCTGCCCAGCTCCAGCTGAACAGGAGACAGGAGTGGGGATAGATGAGAGGAGAGAGGAGCAGATGGGCTGGTCCACACTCTCCAGGTCCCCAGCCCACTAGCATGGGTTCTTACTGTGGTGAAGCCATGCCAGGTGGGTGGGACACAGGGCCGCCTTCTCTCCTCTACCGCCAAGGTCCACAGCTCACAGGTGCTGGGAGTGCTACCCAGTTCTGCCTCATAGGCCAGCTGGAAGGGTGGTGGTCTGCTGTCTGAGGAAAGGCACATAGGGCTAGATGTCAACTAGTCCTGGGGTGCCTCCTCATGGAAAGTCCAAGAGGGAGAAGGGCAGAACTTCCTGCATCAGGAGGTAGGTGCATCTAGAATGGGTGGGTTAGTTATGGGGGGAAAAGGGGGAACGGTCATACCCATCCTCACCTGGCCACAGATCTGGGCAGCGGCTCAGGATCTCCCAGAGGAGCAGAGCCAGAGAGTACACATCGGCTTGTCGGAGGGCCGTGCCCCAGTCCTGTAGGTCCAGAGTCTTGTCCAAGAGCTCTGGCGCCATGTACCTCTGGGTGCCAGCCTGGAGAGAAAGACGTGGAGGGCCAAGAGTCATCTCCCTGGCAAGCCTTGCCACAACACAGGTCCATGCAGTATCCCCCTGATGATGTTCTAGAACCTAGGTGAGGTTCGGTGGGCTCCCTCATCACCCCCAGCTAGAGTCAGCAATGTCCTAAACGTCAGAAGTACTGCTGTTCCATTGCCCCAGCAAAGAGCGTGCCTTCATCAGCAACACTGCCGTCATCCCGGGCCTCACCGTCATCCAGAGTACTCACCTCCATGATGGCAGCGGGGCCTCGGGGTTGAGTAGGGGCCCAGGTGGGAGGCTGGGAGAGGCCAGGGAGCACCAAGGCGAGGCCCAGGTCTCCAATGGCACATGACCCATCCTCCCGAATGAGCACATTCTGGCTACTCAGATCTCGGTGGGCGATCCCTGGTTTATATTGGCCTGTGAGAGAAGCCAAGGTTGAAGGGGCATGGGTCCTCTTCCTTTCTCCCACTTCTTCCCCTCCAAGCTAAGGGAGAATCAGAAGCACAGCGGTGTGGCTCCTGATTCCATGGCTTCCTCCTTCCAGCTCACCCACCATCCTGCCAGCGCTCCTCATGGAGGAATGCCAGGCCCTGCGCCAGAGACAGTGCCATCCGCATGGAACTTCCCCAGTCACTGGTGTGCTGGGTCAAGTAGTGGCACAGAGAACCCTGGGGAACAGCAGAGAGAAAAGGAGGACACATAAGCTGGAGGTGGCTGATCTGCCCCAGGCAGCAGAGATCAGTCTACAGACCTCCCCCCTGCCTCTCCCAGCAGATGGACATGCGGATCCATCCAGGCTGAGACAAGAGGCAGGGGAGGAATGAGAACGTGCCTCTGTCAGACTGACAGGAAACCAGTAGCCCTAGTTAAGTGTCTGAGTGCTTACTGTGCCAGGCCTCCTGCAATCCTCACAACCCTAGGAGACAGGGGCCTGTCACTCCTCTGATAGACGAGGAGCTTGAAAGAAAATGAAGTAAACTTGCTGGAAGTCACTTGGTGAGAAGCAAGTAGAGCTGGAACCCCAGCAGTCTGACTCTAGGGTCACTCATGAGTCACCACCTTATCCGGCCTAGGGACCCGAGACACCAACAGAAGCGGAAGAGACAGGGCGAGCTCAGGAGTGGTATTCCCCGGGAACCACCTGGCCTGCGGTGTTAGGCGCCCCCTCCTCCAAGAGCCTCTGGGGAGGAGAGTGAAAGGAGGGGAGCAAGTGGGAAACCGGGAAGGGAAGGAGCATTTGTGTCCCTCATTCCAAAAACATGACTTCAGTGTGCCAGGGAGGTTCAACCAACCAACCAACCAACCAACCAACCAACCAACCAACTTAGGAAAGCAGACGTTGTTGAGCTAGGCATTAAGGCACATGGTCAAAGAGCGGACTTCTCCGAATTCAGGATTTCAGAGGGAGAGGACTGCAGGGGCTAATAAAGTCCCTAGTCCTTAGATGGTCCGTAGGGACGAGGCAGCCTGGTCCCTGCCTACCTTGTCCTCCTCGTCCTTCCTGTTCATGATGATTCCCTCCAGGCACATCCCCTTGTTCTCTCACAGTACCTCCTCTCTCAGCACTTAGCACACTTGACATTTGACGCTTATTTTTGTGTTTACCTGATTCGCTACTGTCTCCCCCACTCCTCTCTCAAATCTACAAAGGCGGGGACGAGGCTGTTTGTCTTAGCCCAAGAGGTTAGGCATACGGTTCATAAAGTTCATAAGTACTCGTTGGACGAGTGTGTCAATGGCTTTGGAGGGCTGTGCCTTGAGATATTTCTTTAACATTGGTTTTCCTTAAGGTTGGGAATATGAGTGGCTCTGATTTCTCTTTCTCTATGTTTCATGAGTAAAAAACATTAGCAAGTATTTCTTGACTAATTAAAAAAAACAAGAAAACAAAAAAAAATCATTTTTCATGTTCTAGAGAAGAGGAAATCTGAAGCAGAAGAATAAGCGCAAACGGGCCCCTGCTGTCCCCCAGCCCAGCACCCCCATACACAGACAGGCACAGACACACAGACGCCCCTCTGTCCTTACCTTTGGGTGCAGTTCCAGTACCAGCAGGGGCCCACAGGGCGGGGGCCCAGGGCCCCCTCTGCTGGCGGTGATAAAGCGGACAACGTGGTCGTGCTGTAGGCCTGGCAGCTCATACAACGCTCTCTCGGCTTGGAACTGGGCCACAGCCCTCCGGGAGAAGGCCTTGATGGCTACCAGTTTGCCTTGCAGCTGCCCAGCCCACACCACTGAATGACCTCCTTCCCAGATGACCTGGTGGAAACACGGTGCTGGGTGAGAGCCTCAGCTTGCATCAGGACCAGGCTTCCTCCCCAGCACACCCTCCAGGAGGGACCAGAGGACCTGCCCCCACCACTCCCCGGGCACCTGAGAGAAACACAGCTCAGGCAGCTCGGGCAGCTCAGCACTCCAGTCCCTGCCTGATTCCGGCTCTGGCTCTGGCTCTGGCTCTGGCGCTGACCCACCCTGCACTCTGCAGGACTTTCGCTGTAGCAGGGCTGGGGCAGAAAAGAGCCCTTGGGTCAGGGCACACAGGCATGGAGACTGAGAAAGGGGCTTTGTGGGAGGTAATGGGCTCAGGCTGTAGAGATCTTAGAACCATGGGATCAGGGGACGCTGGAAAGGGCCAAGAGCTTTGGGGCAGTGACCAGGGGTGACAAGGGATGGATGAAGTAGATTAGTACCCAGGATGCTGCTGCCCAGCAGGAGGAACAGGAATAGTCCCAGCAGCACCAGCGCCATCCAGATGGACTCGCCTAGACATTAAAGCAAGAATGCAGCCTGGATGAACCCTGCCCCAAATCCACTCCACTCCTTTCCCCCTCCTACGAGAACTTGCTTCTGAACCCACCCCCACCTTGGTCACAAGCCCCTTATCTCCCAGTCACCAGGGCAACCAACTTCTCAAGGCCAGGAGGAAGAAAACTTGGGATGGGGGTAGAGTGAGAACTGGCCCTGGTTCTACCTCTCACCCTAACCTGGGCCCCAGCCCCTAACAGGCCCCAGCACACTGCATGGCTACCTGGGACGGTGGGGCGACCCTGGGAGCCAGGAGTCCCAGGGCTCCCTGGAGGAGACAGATGACTATAATTGGCATTGCAGAAGTCAGTGCCGCACGAGCAGGTGAAGAGGGTGGACCTGGGGCTGGGGTGGGCTCGGGGGCTCAGGTCACAGTGCGGGGACTCACAGTCTGGCTCATCACTGTCTCGGCATCCTGATTGGGGTGGGATTAGAAGAGGAGAGAGAGGGAGAGAGAGAGAGAGAGGGCGAGCGAGCATAACAGAGTCTGGGAACAGAGGATAACCCCCTTCTCTATCAGAGGCATCCCCTCCATCTCATTCGGGCTTTTCTTTCCCTCTACATATTCCATTTCTCCTCCTCTCCCGCTGCCGTCACCCCCACCCCAGGATGTACCTGACTCCCACCCTAGCTTCCACCTGCTGTATACTTTGCCATTCACCTTGCATCTCCACCTGTGCCCGGCCTTGGGTCAGGTTCCAGATCCCAAAACAGCAGCGGCTGTAGAGGCAGCGGATAACCCTGGGGGGCCCTGGTCCTGCATCTAGCAGCTTCCCCAGTGTCTTTGTGCTTCCCTGCACTCCAGGGGCCTCAAAGAACACACAGGTCCGCCTGCTTGGGAGTGCTGTGGCCCAGGGTGGGGAGAGGGGAAGGTTCAAAATAGGAGTGAATGCAGGGGCAAAAGCAGCAGCCAAAAGGAGAGACAAAACATGTTTCATATCCCAGGGCCAGCGTGGTAATGCCATAAGAGGAAACAGGGTTAGCAGAGGTCTGGAACCTGACCTCACCATGGGGACACATGGCTCTACTTTTTGCCCTCACTCACCCACCCCACTCACTCTTCCAGAGGGGTGGCTGCTGCTTCAAGTCCCCCTTTCCCTCAGTGGGTGAGTGAAAAACCCCCCACTCCCGACACTTACCTCGCACAGATGTGGGAAATAGTACGCAAAGGCCCAGACTCCCCAGCATCATGCTGGAGGGGACAAGCAGCATGAGGCAGTGAGCATGAACCAGCACAGCTACCCTGGCCAGAGCTTCCTTCAGATATAGGGCGCTGTGGGACTTCTGATCCCTCAGTGCCCAATCCTGCCCTCCTCCCTCTTTCCAGTCTTTGTGGGGGAGATGGCTGCTGTGGGGGAGAAGATGGGTGTGGGGAAAAGCAAGGAGAGGGAGGAGCAGAGAACCGAGCTCATATCCTCTTCTCCACAGCCGCCTCCTTCCTCTGCAAAGTGGGAGGAGGGGGTCTTAGAGGCCCCGCTGAGAACCCTGTGATGCCTAACTTCAGGCCTCTGCCCTTTGCTGACCCTGGAAGAAAGTGCTGGATCCTGTCAGCCCTTCTAGGCTGGAAACCAGAGTGAGGTCAACTGAGGGATTCAACTGTGCCCAAGATCCCTTCTTTTCAGGGCTCAGATGTGCAGCTCTCTAGGCAAAGAGAGGCTTCACAGACTAAAGTTGACCTCAGTTTCCAAACTTCAGAATCAGAAAAAAGTTATATAAAAATTCTCAGAGTTTGGGCGCCTGGGTGGCTCAGTGGGTTAAGCCGCTGCCTTCGGCTCGGGTCATGATCTCAGGGTCCTGGGATCGAGTCCCGCGTCGGGCTCTCTGCTCGGCAGGGAGCCTGCTTCCTCCTCTCTCTCTCTGCCTGCCTCTCTGCCTATTTGTGATCTCTGTCTGTCAAATAAAATAAATAAAATCTTTAAAAAAAAAAAATTCTCAGAGTTTAAAAAAGTCACATTGGAAATGGGTATAATGGTAAAATTTTATGTTACCAAAATTTGAAAAATCATATTGTGTCAAATACTGAAAAAAAACAGAGAAGGTAAAAACAAAACAAAATCAAACCCAAAACCCACAATACTTCTGTTGAGCACCTCTGTGCTAGGGCATAGCTAGGGCTATGCATTTTACAATCATCTCATGTTATTCTCCCATTGAGCTATTTATTATTATTTTCACTGTACAGGTAAGAAAGTTGAGCTTAGGTAACTTGCCCAAGGTCAATCTGCTAGGAAATAGCAGAGCTAGGATTTGAGCCTAGGTAAGTCTGATTCCAAGCCCAGGCCCTACTCTTCACATTAGTCTATGATGCCTGCAAACAAACAAAAAACTCAGCAATAAAAAATATTTCCAGGGATGCCTGGGTGGCTCAGTTGGTTAAGTGTCTGCTTTCAGGTCAGGTCATGATCCTGGTCCTTGGATGGAGTCCCACATTGGGCTCCCTCTTTGGTGGGGAGCCTGCTTCTCCCTCTGCCTGCTGCTCCCCTGCTTGTGTTCTCTCTATCTGATAAATAAGTAAAATCTTTTAAAAAATTTCCATTTGATACAATAATTGAATGTTAGAATTTAGATTGTTGAGAAAATATACATCATTACCTGCCAGCCGGCTATGAACTAGAAAGGGAGGAAACAGTTCAAACTACCGCCACCAGAGGTCAGCAGACATAGGAGAAACTCAGGGTGCTTCAGCCTCCTCTGATAACTGATGTCCATAGTCCATCTCCGGTATTTATTAAGCGGCGGGGATAGTATAATGTGAAGGCAGAGCCCAGGGTGTGCAGCGTGAATGTCCGCACAGAGATGGAAGAAGTTTATAACTTGTGCTGTAATGGGAGACAGGAGTCTAACTGCACCAGACTCTTCTCCAGGGTAAGACTTACATTAATAGGTAATCATTTCCGTACCTGGGAGCAGCTGGCTCCCTTGAGAATCTGAGTCAGAGGGGATGGGTTCCATTCTCCTAGCCTTCTGTCCCCCTGGTGGTTGCCTAGAAACCCTTTCTGGGAATAGTCTGGCTTAGACCAGGATTGAGGGTACAGGTATTAACTCTAATTCTGGAGCCGTTCTCCTGGGAAGCCTGCAGAAACAAAGGAGAGAGTAAAAGCTCTGGTAGTTGTGAAGGAGCAACCGGAGGAATGACCAGGGCCAGAGGCAGATGGACAGCTGCCCACCCCTCCCCGGGACCTTCTGGGAGTCTGCAGAACCCTGCCAGTGAGATGGAATGTTGGACTTCGTTACAGCTATTTTCCTGCTCCCAGATCAGATAAGTTTGGGGGGCTGGAGAGCAGGTGGGGACTTGAAGGTCAAATAGCTTCTTGTGTCTGGAGTGTTTTAGGAGACTACCTCCTCCAGAGGGGAACAAAATAAGGATGAGGCAGGAAGGCCGCCTCCTCACCCAAAATCTTGGATGACGACTCCTCTCAAAGACAGAAACATCCCAGGCAGGTTTATGGAGTGAGGTGGTGATAGAAGGGGTAATAATTTGAATGCTGAGGGATTAGGAAGGTCCTGAGAAAGGACCTCAGCATTGAAACAGTCTCCCTGGATTCCACATACACAAAGATCTTTCTTCATCAGGATCCTGATTGAAGTCTGCAGTGGCCCAGTAAGTTACCTTTGACCGCCCCTGTCTACAGGGCTAAGATGAGTTGTTTATTCATTCAACTCAGAAAATATTAAGTCTCAGCCTGTCTTTTCTGAGAAAGAAAAGACTGGGACCAGATTGGAAAGGTTTTCAGGTCTTTATCAAGGAGACTAGACTTTTCCTGAAAGCAAAAGATTTTAGGGAGGGGTTTAGTGGCAATGTGGAAGATGGATGACTAGGGTTTGGGGAGACTAGAAGTAGGGAGATGATGAGATCTGAGCCATAGCTATGGTGAGTACTAGGACAGTGGAAATAAAAAAGGAAAAAGTTGAGATATATTGTACTGTAAGTATTGACAGGATTGGTAATCAAATGAATGTGGGTATTTATTTTAAGATTTTATTTATTTATTTTTAAAGATTTTATTGATTTATTTGTCAGAGAGAGAGAGAGCGGGAGAAGAACACAAACAGGCAGAGAGGCAGGCAGAGGCAGAGAGAGAAGCAGGCTCTCTGCCAGCAAGGAGCCCGATGTGGGACTCGATCCCAGGACCCTGGGATCATAACCTGAGCCAAAGGCAGCATCTTAACCAACTGAGCCACCCAGGCATCCCAAGATTTTTATTTTATTTTTTTAAAAAGATATTTATTTATTGAACAGAGAGAGAGGGAGGTGTCACAAGTAGGCAGAGAGGCAGGTAGAGAGAGAGGGGGAAGCAGGCTCCCCGCTGAGCAGAGAGCCTGATGTGGGGCTCGATCCCAGGACCCTGGGATCATGACCTGAGCCAAAGGCAGAGGCTTTAACCTACTGAGCCACCCAGGTGCCCCCCAAGATTTTATTTTTAAATGTGGGTATTTCAAAGTGAGAATTAAAAGATGGTTCTGAGGGGCGCCTGGGTGGCTCGGTGGTTTAAGCCTCTGCCTTCAGCTCGGGTCATGATCTCAGGGTCCTGGGATCAAGCCCCGCATTGGGCTCTCTGCTCGGCAGGGAGCCTGCTTCCCCCCCTCTCTCTGCCTGCCTTCTGCCTACTTGTGATCTCTGTCTGTCTATCAAATGAATAAATAAAAATCTTAAAAAAAAAAAGATGGTTCTGAGGTTTCAAGTATAAATGATCAAGTAACAGTATTACTACTGTTAAGTGAGATGAGGAACACAAAGAATCCTTTCCCCTTCTTACATGTTGATTTTGAATTATCTGTGGGACATCAGATAAAAATGTCCTGTAAGCAGTCTGTCAGGTTGAGAGAAAAGGCAGGGCTTAAAATTTGGGATACCTAAAGAGTGGATCCAACTCGTTTAAGGGGTTGAAAGTTAGAGTAAGGGTAAAGACACAAGACAGGGACACCAACATTTAAGGGACAGAGGAAGACGTGACTATGAAGGAGAATCAGGACAATCAGTCTTACACTCCAAGGGAACAAAGCTCTAAGATGCACATGGTTGCAAGAGGTCTAAGAGGCAAATGACTGCAAGACCGCCAGAGCTGGCAACCAGATTGCTGATGTCCGTAAGAAACAATTTTGTACATGATAGGTGCTGAACAAAGTGGCCTGAGGGGCTCATTAAAAGAAGAGAAAAATTAATCAACTACTTTGACTAACTTTGGAAATGAAAAGAACTGGAGCTGAAGCTTGAAGTGGAAGTAGAGGGACAGGGGGAGAATTTTAACATGCTTATAGGATGACGAAAGGGAACCCAGGAGAAACTGAAGATGGAAGGGGAAAATACTATCAAAACGAGGAAATGAGGTTAAGAGCACAGGTAGTAGGCTGACCTTGCAAAGGCAAACTTTCTCTCCCAAGAAAAGATAAGGAGGTAAATTGGTATTGGTAAGTATATGGTTGCTTATAAGAGAGGGAAGTTTGAGGAAATTCTTGCTTACGTTCTCTCCATGAAATAGGAAGTAAAGCATCTGTTACAAAGTGGGGTCAGGACTGGGAAACCTACAATTAATGATCTCTCACTCACCAGACCATGAAGTATGTGGTGGCAGGAGCTGCCTTACTTTTTTTTTTTTTTTTTTTTTAAAGATTTTATTTATTTATTTGACAGAGAGAGATCACAAGCAGGCAGAGAGGCAGGCAGAGAGAGAGGAGGAAGCAGGCTCCCTGCTGAGCAGAGAGCCTGATGCGGGGCTCGATCCCAGGACCTGGGATCATGACCTGAGCCGAAGGCAGCGGCTCAACCCACTGAGCCACCCAGGCGCCCCGCTGCCTTACTTTTTATCCTCAACCTAGCTCAGTACCTAGGACAAGGGCCCAATAAATGTTTACTGAATGACTAGATGATACTGCCATTAAAGGCCCCTTTAGGGCTACAACACCCCCCCCCCCAAAAAAAAAAGCCCCAAAACCCAAACCTCAAACAAACAAAAAAAATACTCCCCCAATAAAGTCAAATGTTAAAATGATACATTTTGCTAATGGCTAAACAGGAAATCCGATGGCTGAGTTCACCCATGGCTAAGTGATTGAAAAGCAAAGGGAGTCAAATGAGCAAAGTAGTTGGGGATGCTGGTAGCCACAGTATAAAGGAGTGACTAAGGATTCTTGGACAGGTAGGGAGGGAAGTGAAGCCATAGGCTGATGGAAAATTGGAAAGACTGTCAAAGTAACTTCAATTTCAGTTTCAGATGGGGCCATAATCCAGATTTGATCATGTTAGACACAGGCTGGTATTAACTGAATGTAATATGTCAGGACCAGATCTTAGTTTTTGAATATCATTCTCCAATAAAAAGAACTAAGGCTCCTTGGAGAAATGGCTGATTCTGTGCTGAGAAAATACAAGGGAAGTCTGAATCATCTTGTGTATTGGAAAATTCTTTGAAAAGTGCTCAAAAAAGGAAAAGGATATAGATATATCAGAGACACAGGAGCCAACCTGAAAGGGCTCCCAGTGCCCAAAGCTGGGGTGATTTGAGCAATGAAAATAATGTACAATCTAAATATAAAACACATGAGTATATACTAAAATAAATTAATGGAGGGAGAAGAGACAGTTTCCTCAGAGAATTACAAATACTCCATATAGTTACTTACTTCCCTTAGGAAGGGAAACTTAATTCCCACCAACTCCATTAAAGGTGTACTAGACTTCCTGACTTGCTTCTCAAGAATAGGGAAACACAGTGGTGAAAGATGGCAAACACTCTACCTTAACTAGGGTGATGGTTAGCACTGGTGATGTCATGTGGCATCCGAGAGGATGTAAAGAGAAAGGCATTTCACACCATTTCACCTGTGTGGTATTTTTTCCAGAAACCTGGAAGCTCAGTCTCAGAATGAGGGAAACATCAGACAAATTCAGATTGGGGGATATTCTACAAGATACTTGGTCAATACTCCCAGACTGTCAAGGTCATGAAAAATAAGAAAAGGCTAAGAAATTGTCACAGACCAGAGGAGTCTGGGGAGGCATATCAATGAAATGCAATGTAGCATCCCAGAATGGATCCTGGAATGGAAGGACATCAGTGGAAAACTGGTGAAACACAGAGCCTGGTGGTTAATGTACTATACCAGCGTCTGTTTTGGAGATTTGACAACATACCCCAATAGTATGTTAAAATGGAAAAAATTGAGTAAAGATAGTATATGGAATCTCTCTGCACCATCTTTGTAGCTTTTCTTTAAATCTAAAAGCATTCCAAACTATAACTTATAATTTTTTTTAAGAGGTTGGGCCTGCCCTGTTCCTTTTGGTCCTCCACATTTCTATGTCCTCATTGCACACTGATCTGGTCATGAAATTGTTTGCCTGGGAGTTAAGTATAGGATAATTGCACTGATTAACATGTATGGTAGCACAACCATATACCTGGAAACCTCTGTTGGGTACAGTATATGAAGCTATAACCATATTCTCCCCATTCCCACCCTGTCAACACACCAGAGACATGGCTTTTTATTAAAAAAAACTTTTTTAATTGGTTTACAAAGGAGCTACAGACTACATTGAAACTAATCTTTGTACAAAAAGGCCAAAAAAAAAAAAAAAAAAAAAAAAAAGCCCCAAAATACCCAGAGACAAAAGGTAGGGGGAGAGACAAGAAAGGAAGATACAAAAGAGCAGAAGAAACTTAAAGACAAGAGATTAGCATCATACATACACAAGATGGGGGGGGGGGGGTTTGGCAGAAAAAAGAGCAAGAACGATGAGAGAGCATTTAAAAGTATTTCCCCACACAGCCCCGGTGATAATTGGATTGGAATCAACAATAAACACAGCATGAGACTATTAAGAGGTTTAAAAAGGCCACAGTGGTATGGAGACTGGTTATCGCCAGTGTTGAGAAAGAGAAATAAACCTGTTTAGGCACCAGAGACTGGAGCGCTGCCCCTCCCTCCCAGAGGATGACAGACTGGGTTAAGAGGAAGCAGGCTCTGGGGCAGCTGCCATTGGTGTGTGTACAAAGGGTCTCCTCAGGTCAATCTCAGCATATTTCTCCCATCTTCCCCTAAGGTAAGGGCTATGGGATGCCACTGGGAGAAAAAGGTGAAGGCCTGCCCTTGTCCACGCTGTTCAAGAGCAGTTGCTGGGAAAGTGGAGGGCTGGGTAGACAAAGCTCATGTCCCTTTGTGGAGAAGGCACAGTGTAATTCCTGAAGGTGAGATAGAGGAAAACACACATCCCAGGAGAGGTATCAACAGAGTCCTCACTACTTGCAGCCCCAGCTTAACCCCATTTGTTATGCCTTTTTTTTTTTTGGATACTGAAGGGAGTTGAGGAACAGATCACCACACCTCTTCCCACTTAAAAGGGAGAAGGCAGGCTGGGGCTGTTTGATAAGGAAAAAGGAAAACAAGACAATGTACTCATTTCTCTCAAATGAACGTGGCAGAGGAAATCTTTCTAGATTTGGGGAAATCAAACTGGAAAAGACCTAGAGAGGAATGAAGCCAGGGACTCCCCTTTTTTATCCCCTCCTAGCCCTTACTCTAAGGGAAGTGAGCCAAATTGGGAAGGGGGAGTAGGAATTTAAGCTTAAGGCTGCTTAATGTCCTCCTGTGGGCTGGTGTTTAGGGAAGGCAGACAAAGAAAAGAAACAGGTCAACCTCAAAGCTGGTCTGCTCATCCTCCCAGAAGAGGTCTGTATCCCAGGAGGAGAGCCAAGAGAGGCACCAGAGAGAACACAGGCTCCCAAACAAAAGTAATAACCTGCCCATGTTTTATCAGAAGTTCCAAAAGCAATGTTTTCCGGGACTGGAAGAGTGCCATATCCTCCTCCCTTTCCCCAAAACCACTGCTGCCACCTTTCATCCTTGCATATAACTTACTGGCTCTCTTTTAAGGGAGATGAAACTCTGAGATTTCACATTTCTCTTCTCCACCCCGAGAGGCTACCCAGCTTTGAAGAGGGGGAAGGAGAGCTATGCTAAGAGCCCCTTACTTGAGGCAGCTAGACTCAATTTCCTTGGTACCAGGATCTTAAAAGTTGTTTGCTCTGATCCTGAGGTCCAAAAGGCATCAGGGTACTTACAATTGAATGAAAAGTCTAAGTAAGTAGCACCAGGACTCCCCCAAAGCATAACAGGGGCCTGATTAACACCCCCCCCGAGGAACCCCTCAAAAAGTATATAAATTTATTGCGTCCTAGCAAAGATCTGCAGCTTCCAGTATTCACACAATGTGAAGATATTAACAATACAAAATATATTCTGAAAGTCAAACATCTGCAGTTCATAGTGCTTTCTCAGATTTGTTAAAAAAATACAATGCTTAGTTTCCTATATAGGATATACAAAAGCAAAAAATATATATATATATATATGTATATAGTAGAAATAAATCAATCAGCCATAGTAATTTACAGCTTTTGTCTCTAACCCTCCCCCAATCATAATCTTTACCCCACACTTCAGTCTATACTTTCTAGATCAAGGGTTCTGTTTATTCTGAATCAGGCTGAGAAATAACCATTAAATTGCATTCTGCACAGCACCCACAAACAGGGTGCTAGCTGGGAGGTCCCTGAAGGAAGATGGTGTGGGTTGTTACTGCTCTGGTTTAAAAGTGAGACAGTCAAATGGTACACAGATGAATGTATGTGGGCAACCTGAATGGACAAGGGAATCAGGGTTTTAATTTTACTACTCCTCTGGGCATCCCCTGCCCCAAACGTTTGGTCATTTAAAATTTTTAAATAAAAAAGCAACTCATGAAGAAAACTTTAGAATCAATATGCCTGTCAGTTACATTAATTTCTGCTGGCCAAAATGTTCAGGGAAAGGGATTTTCATCAATAAGCTCATGACTCAAGGAATGTTGGTTCCTAACTCCCTGTGGAAAAGACTGAGCGGCTCACTGCTACTGGGAGACAAGAGCAGAAGCTGCTTCAGTTTGGGTGCAAACAAGATACTGGATCTGGAGCATCCTTGGAGATAAGGAAAGAGGGTAGGTAAGTGGAAAGAACGGACTATGAATTCACTTACAGCAATGCTCGTGAACGGGGTTGAGGGTAAACCAGCATTCCATCCCAGAGAAAATCATCAAATAACCTTCTAAACACCTGTAGTCCTCAGCATCATTAAGCTAGTTTGTATCAAATTAATTTCATACTGGGGAAGATTCCATTCCTTGAAATGCTCTAGCAAAATTCTGCACACTCTGGTGAGTTATCCTGCCCCTTTCCTCCAAAAGATGCCTATGTACATGATTATAGACATAAAATAACAGGTTCTGAGTTCTGCCTTTCAGTGGGAATAAAGGGTGTGTGATAAGTGGCTGGACATGGATGACTTTTACTGCAGTGTTAACAGAATTTGATCTGGGGAAAGTTCCTTGCAATAGTTCCTGAGTGCATTAAGTCTGCAGAGAAAGGACCAAATGGAGCGAACTACTGTTTAGAATATCAACAGTAATTATATTTCAAGTTAAACAACACAAAATTACCCAGACCCTAATTTGGATAGATTTGATATAAAATATATAGTAGAATCATAGCATCATCTATTTGTAATCAAGGTAAAAAGATTTATAAAGAAACTAGGACTCTGGTATAGATCTGGATGTTGGTTTCACTTTCAAACACAAAAATAGTTTTTTCTTCAAAAGTGCAGTTGAATATCCCCCATCATTAATTATTACTAATTTAGCATAAGCAAAGAAATGACCTCAGGAACATACCCAGGTTTTAAGACAGATTTCTAGGTAATGGGCCTGAAAGGCATTTTTGAGCTGAATTTGATTTTCCAACAATTTCAAATATAATTTCTCATCTGTGTGTAGATATATACAGGCACAAACACACATTCACACACAGTCATACACAAACACTTCATTTTCTATCAGATCAGGGCAATTTTTTATTGCAGGTCTCTTTTAGTATAGGCTAACAGAAAACCTATCCCCAACCTAACAGATTACACACATACACACAGCCATTTCCATACTTCCTCACAGTGAAAAGCTCTCCGACAAGATACCAGAAGGTCAAGAGAGGCAACGTTTTAATGGCTGGGCCTTGAGGACAACTCTGGTTGCATTTAAATCTCAGTGCCAAATGCACTAAGAGTTCCCTGCCGCTATAATTTTTGGATCAGTCTCTTCAGGAATCAGGCCATGGAGAAAGCAGGATGGTGTCTCCTGATCTCTCCTATAAACCACAGTGGTAAGACAAGATTTTTTTTTTTGTTCTGGGCTATCATTCCCATGATCATGTGCTTCCTTTTCCCTTAGGAACCACCCAAGGAAGAGTTAAGGGAAAAGATCAGAGAACCACTGCCTTGCCACTTGTGCATGCTCTGGAGTTTTGCAGAATGGAAACCCGGAACAGATTCATTGGCTGATGCTCCTTAATAACATGAAAAAGAAACTACGGGGGATGTTCAAAAGAGGAAGTGCATTTCCTTTCAGAATGTGACCTCAAAAACCCATAAAAAGCTTAGAGCTACTTTGGAAGACAGCTGTACAAAAGTCCAAATACTTCACTAACTCCTGAACTGGACCACTCTGAGTCACTTCCACTTCTGGGCACAACATTTTCCTACTGAAAGCCCCTACCTGTTTCTTGACCACTTTGTGACAGTTTATACAAACTGATCCCAGATTATAACCTTTAAAGGGTCTCTTGTACAACTCCATAGAAAGACTCTTGATGCTCAGAGCAGCTAATAAGGAGAGATGCCTTGAACTCTCCAGCGCCAAGAGGGTGCCTGCGTCAGTAGTATTTTGAACACTCTCTCCACAGCTACCTCAAGCATCAGCCTGGGCTTCAAGGCTCTCCATTCCGCTGCTGGGACCAAGGACCTTAAAAGACTGACAGAAGTGCCTCATCCAGGGATCATTACCAAAACCAAAACATAAAGTGATCAGGTGAGAGAAAGGGAGACAGAAAGGTTGAGTCAAGAAAGGAGTGCAAGAAGCTGATCCCAAATAAAAAGACAAAATTAAGGAAGGAAAAACATTATGTATGTATATATAAACTAAAAGCAGAGCATATGAATGCTTAATCTGGTGGGAAGCCAAGACAACATCTATAGAAAAGCTTGATGTGTCACAACAAGGCTCAGCCATAGGGAAATAAGGCAATATAAAAAAATGACCAAGGTATTTTGGTCACAGAATGGTCTCCTTCCTCCTCCCAGCCAACCCCTGCAAATGCATCTCTATATATCTTTTATATATATATATATAATATATATATAATATAGAATCTGTTTTTTGTTAAAAAGTATTTCAATGATCATATATATTTATCAAGGCATGATGGCTTTAGGAAAGGGGGGGGGATCCATCATGGGGGAGCTGAGAAGGGAAACGCAGGAAGGGGAGGCTGGGGTAAGAAGACTAAGAAACTGGTTGGGGTCAAAAAAATGCTCATCAAAGGGTGGCACCAACAGAATTTTCACTAATGTTTCCCACTTTAAGGAGGTACTGATGATATAGGTGGGTGCCAAGACCCCATCTCTTCTCTTGTATCCCTCCCCCAATTCTTCCCACCACCATGCATTTTAATGCCTCATGGCTCTCTCTCCCACATGTCTCTTGGACCCATGCTACCTTGCATCCCAGGGTTGATGGGTATGGCCCATACGTCTCTGGCCCTGGGTGCCTCATCTCAGAAGCCATTGCCACTGATATTAATGGACTGCAGATCCGCCACCTGCATGACGTTGATGCCACTGTTGGCAAGACGGGCAATACCCTCTGGACAGATGGCCTCCATGGCTACCATATTGGTGGTAATAAGGGCTGAAGGGGTGGCAGTGCCGCTGCCTTCTGAACCTGCCCCACTGTCCAGGGGCAAAGTGCCCACGCTCAGGGATACACCCGGGCCTCCCTTCTTATTCTGGTGGGTCTTGATATGCTTTGACAGGTGGTCACTCCTCATGAAGCGCTTGGGACACTCAGGGCAGGCAAATTTCTTCTCACCTTAGTAAAAGAAGAGAAAGAAGATAAGAAACGGACATCTTAGGAAGCAGGGTACTTACTTGTTCAATTCACTGCTTTCAAACTACATTAAACAGAATATCAGGCACTCTTAGAAGGTGATAAAAACAAGAAAAATCTATTGAGTATCTTTTTCTTTGTGGCGGGAGAAAAATAAGTAAAGCTCAAAGATTACTCAGAAAGGAAGGACTAGGAGCGCCTGGGTGGCTCAGTGGGTTAAGCCTCTACCTTCAGCTCAGGTCATGATGTCAGGGTCCTGGG
Source organism: Mustela lutreola (assembly GCF_030435805.1). Lineage (NCBI taxonomy): Eukaryota > Metazoa > Chordata > Mammalia > Carnivora > Mustelidae > Mustela > Mustela lutreola. The sequence continues at coordinate 61,982,725 of NC_081297.1, forward strand.
ATCGAACCCCACATCAGGCTCTCTATTCAGCAGGGAGCCTGCTTCCCCCTCTCTCTGCCTGTCTCTCTGCCTACTTGTGATCTGTCAAATAAAACTTAAAAAAAAAAAAAGAAAAAGAAAAGAAAAAAAAGAGGAGTGCCTGGGTGGCTCAGAGGGTTAGGCCTCTGCCTTTGGCTCAGGTCATGGTCTCAGGGTCCTGGGATTACGCCCCATGTTGGGTTCTCTGCTCAGTGGGGAGCCTGCTTCCCCCACTCTCTTCTCTGCATACCTCTCTGTCTACTTGTGATCTCTCTCTGTCAAATAAATAAATAAAATCTTTTTTTTTTTTTTTTTTAAATAATGTTTTCTTTTTTTTTTTTTTTAAGATTTTATTTATTTATTTGTCATAGAGAGAGAAGCGAGAGCAAGCACAGGCAGACAGAGTGGCAGGCAGAGGCAGAGGGAGAAGCAGGCTCCCCGCCAAGCAAGGAGCCCGATGTGGGACTCGATCCCAGGACGCTGGGATCATGACCTGAGCCGAAGGCAGCCGCTTAACAAACTGAGCCACCCAGGCGTCCCAAATAAATAAAATCTTAAAAAAAAAAAAAAAAAGGGAAGGAAGGACTATAGCAGAAAAGTAAGGCAGGGCTGAGACTAAGAATAATAAAGGGCCATGATCTTCCTTTAAAAATCCCACTGAGGGGTACCTGGGTGGCTCAGTGGGTTAAACCCTCTGCCTTCGGCTCAGCTCATGATCCCAGGGTCCTGGGATCCAGCCCTGCATCGGGCTCTCTGCTCAGCAGGGAGCCTGCTTCTCTCTCTCTCTGCCTGCCTCTCTGTCTACTTGTAATCTCTGTGTCAAATAAATAAAATCTTAAAAAAAAAAAAAACACTTAAAACCTAGCCCCTTCTGAAAAATTTTCCAGATTAACTCCAATTCCATTTATGTTCTACCCCTTCACTTTCAAACTTAAGTTGCTCAGAAATTTAATTATTTCATAGATACATTCTGTGTTTTCTATTCTATAACCATTTCTCTCTTCCTCAGGCTCCTCCTCACCTGTGTGTGTACGTTTGTGTCTCTGTAACTCATCCGAACGTGTAAAGCGTTTCCCACAGTATGACCAGGTACACATGAACGGCCTCTCGCCTGTATGCCAGCGCAAGTGTGCCCGTAGGTGTGAGGTCTTGCCATATACTTTGCCACAGCCTTGGATGTGGCAAATGTGCTGTTTCTTTTTGCCAGGATCCCCAGAGCCCCTAAAAATAAGAACACAACTATTCATCATGCATTCCAGAGACAAAAATTAAAGAACCCCAGTGTCAGCAGTTATTACCTGACCCACTCAAAACTAACCCAAATTTTTATTTAAAAACAAAACAAAACAAAACAAAAACGCTTCTCTTGGGGCACCTGGCTGGCTCAGTCAGTAGAGGATGCAACTCTTGATCCTGGGGTCACAAACTTGATTCTCGTGTTGGGGGTAGAGTTTACTTAAAAAAAAAAAAAGAAAAGAAAAAGAAAAAGAAAAGAAAGAAAGAAGAAAAAGAAAAGAAAAGAAAGAAGAGAAGACTTCTCTTTAGTATCAAAAGATAAATCTTTAGGGGTGCCTGGGTGGCTCAGTCGGTTAAGCATCTGACTGTGATTTAGGTTTTGGTCATGATCTTGGGGTAGTGAAATGAAGTCCCACATTGGGCTCTGCACTCAGCGTGGAGTCGCTTGAAATTCTCCCTCTCCCTACCCTTACCCCCACTAATATTCTCTAAATAAGTAAATAAAATAAAGTAAAAAGATAAATCTTTAATTGATTCTGATTCTTAATACCCCAAATTCAAGTTTTAAGTTTCCTCTCTACCAGATATTTACTCTTTTCTGTTTTTCTATTCCTTAATCCTTCTGATGTTTGACATGTGAAGAGATTAATTGCTCTCAAGACCTGTAAAGTCTGTGAGGCACTTTCTAGTATTTTTCACAAAGTTTAAATCTCAACATAAGCATTTTCCATGGGAAAAGTGAATATGGTACATTTTTGGCTGGGGACGTACTTAAGGACCAAAAGGTCTCTCCATTTAAACACCTGGTGGAGAACTTTAAAGAACCATGATACTTTACAACTATGAACCTATTTCCTAAAATAAAGGTCAAGAGCCAAATGGTGAAGATTAGAAGATTAGATTAGAAGCTGAAAAGCTGGAGCACTAACAGGGACTTCAGAGTAGAGGAAGATGGGCTGGATAAAAGTTAAATCAGAGGAATAAAAACCCTAATTCAACGTATGTTAAAAAGAAAAAAAGAGGAAATGTAAAAAAAATTATATACATATATCCCCTATATGAAGCATTTCCTAAGCTCCTCCCTGGAATCAGCTCTGAAATGTTTCTGCCAAATCAATTTGTTCCATGTGTGATCCATTAGTGGCCACTGGGGAGATTTCTAAGAGGGACTTTTCTTGGGTTTTAACAGCAGAGGGGAAAAAAACCGTAACAGAAATGAAATCACACTTAGGTGGAAATCATTTTATTATTTTTAAGTAATCTCTACACCCAACATGGGGCTCGAACTTACAACTCAAAAATCAGGAGTCACATGCTCCACTGACTGAGCCAGTCAAGTACCCCTCAGTGTTTCTGATTCAGATTTTTCCTGTAATGTAGAGTTAACCTAAAAAGGACGCAAATTATATTTAGTTTTGGTGCTCTTATTTTTGTATCTTTATACTTATTTTGTTGGGACAAAACTTAAACACATTTTTTTCCAAAGGCATTAAAAAAATCTGTATGGCTTTCTATTTTCTTTCAAAAGTGGTAAATTAAAGAAAAAGAATATAATGCGGAGGGGCGCCTGGGTGGCTCAGTGGGTTAAAGCCTCTGCCTTCAGCTCAGGTCATGATCCCAGGGTCCTGGGATCGAGCCCCGCATCGGGCTCTCTGCTCAGCAGGGAGCCTGCTTCCTCCTCTCTCTCTGCCTGCCTCTCTGCCTACTTATGATCTGCCTGTCATATAAATAAATAAAATCTTAAAAAAAAAATGTGGAAATTTCCAGAGATAATACTGAATAAAACTAAATATTTTACTAATAAGAAAAATTTGCCAAAACTTTGTTCTGTATGACACATTAGATTTTATGATGGAAAAATTTTCTATCTGGAGTAAACATTTCTGTCTATTGTGAGGGAAAATAAAACTCTGTAAACTCTTACGATTCTCACACAATCACTATAAAAAAATCATTATAGTAAGTATGTTTCTTTTTCTTTCCAAGACTATTTTATAAGCAACCTTGTTAAACCATCTCAAAACAGACATATGGTAACAATCATCTGACCAGTTGGCTCCATGTGATTTTAACCTTATCTCTGGAAAAGGCAGGCACCTATTAAGGCCCAAGGTCTTAGAGTAGATGAAAGGTTCAGAGCTGGAACCCAAATCCTGTAATATAACCCAATCAAATGTATTGTACTATCTCTGGTTCCTCTGCAACACTGCCAAGTCCTAAATGTTAAAAAAAATTAACCCTCTTTTGCTTACCTCCAAATCCATTAATTTTTCTCCCTTATACTCTTAAGAGACTGGCCTGACTGGGTCAACTTACCTTCCTTCACTGTCTTTACAATAGGGGCAGGTGCATGCTTCCCGCCGGGTCCTCCGACCAGCTTGGGGCTGTGGATCTGGGCTGTTTTCCCCTTCTTCTCCACCTGCTGTGTCATCATGTATTCCATCACCACCAGCCCCATGGAGGCCAAGCTGAGCTCCATGATCACCTTAAATTAAGAGAAAAAGGGATCAAGGTAAAGTAGAGAAGACCATCAAGCTGTGGTCGATTCAGTGACATTTTACATTTATAGCATCATTTCGTCACAGCTTTGAAGCCACATTTACTGATAGTGCCATCCATCCTTAAATCTCAAATAAATAAAATCTTTAAAAAATAAAAATAAAGGGGCGCCTGGGTGGCTCAGTGGATTAAAGCCTCTGCCTTCAGCTCAGGTCATGATCCCAAGGTCCTGGGATCGAGCCCCACATCGGGCTCTCTGCTCGGTGGAGAGCCTGCTTCCCCTCCTCTCTCTGCCTGCCTCTCTGTGTGCCTGTGATCTCTGTCAAATAAATAAATAAAAATCTTTAAAAAATAAATAAATAAATAAAAATAAAAAATAAAATGCAACTCTAAGAGGAGTTTTGTAGCTTTTCATCTATAGATCACAAAAGTTAAAACAAACAAAAAAACATGAAAAGTATAAACTCTAATAATAACAATGCATAGCATTAGCAAGGACATGGGGAAATAGGCATTTTTAAAAAAATTTTATTTAGGGGCGCCTGGGTGGCTCAGTGGGTTAAGCCGCTGCCTTCGGCTCGGGTTATGATCTCAGGGTCCTGGGATCGAGCCCCGCGTCGGGCTCTCTGCTCAGCAGGGAGCCTGCTTCCCTCTTTCTCTCTCTCTCTGCCTGCTTCTCTGCCTACTTGTGATCTCTGTCTGTCAAATAAATAAATAAATAAATAATCTTATAAAAAAAAAATTTTTATTTATTGGGGCGCCTGGGTGGCTCAGTGGGTTAGGCCGCTGTCTTCGGCTCAGGTCATGATCTCAGGGTCCTGGGATCGAGTCCCGGATTGGGCTCTCTGCTCAAGCGGGGAGCCTGCTTCCCTCTCTCTCTGCCTGCCTCTCTACTTGTGATCTCTGTCAAATAAATAAATAAAATCTTAAAAAAAAATTATTTATTTGACAGGGAGAAACACAGCGTGAGAGGGAACACAAGCAGTGGGAATAGGAGAGGGAGAAGCAGGCCTCCCGCCAAGCTGGGAGCCCGATGTGGGGCTTGATCCCAGGACCCTGGGATCATGACCCGAGCCAAAGGCAGACGCTTAGTGACTGAGCTACCCAGGTGCCCGAAATAGGCATTTTTTAAAAAAGATTTTATTCATTCATCAGAGAAAGAGAGCACACAAGTGGGGCGGGGGAGGCAGGCAGGGGGTAAGAGGCAGGCAGAGGGAGAAGCAAGCCCCTCGCTGAGCAAGGAGCCCAATGCGAGACTCAATCCTAGAACCCCAGGATCAAAACCTGAGCCAAAGACAGATGCTTAACAGACTAAGCCACCCAGGTGTCCCAGGAAATAGGCACTTTTATATATAGGTGGTGATAAATAAGTACATTTTGAAGTCCAATCTGGCAATATTATTAAAAATTTAGGGGCTCCCGGCTGGCTCGGTGGAGCTTGTGACTCTTGATCTCAAGGTCGTGAGTTCAAGTTCTATGCTGGACACAGAGCTTACTTAAAAAAATAAAATTACATTAAAAAAAATTTACATGTGTATCTTCAAAGTAATTCCACTTTGAATAAGCAATGTTGTACTCATGAGCATACAAAAATATGTGACAAAAATATTTTCTATAACTTTATAAAAACTAGAAACAATCAAATGGTATACATCAGAGTAATTAAGTAAATTATGATAAACTTATGCAATTGAACACTATACACCCATGAAAAATAATGAGATAAAGTTATGTGCTGTTACAGAAGACGGTCACGACGCAGTATACTTATTTTATGAAGCACTAACAGGCCACACTTAACATTTTCAAACACTTTTCTAGGCCAATGGACAAAAGTAATGTTTCAAAGGAAGAGGTGACATAACCTCAAGTTTTCAAAGCATCAACTAACAGTACGTATTCATCTGTGAAAACACTTGTAAAAAAATTAATGACTATCCACAGTTAAGATTCCTGTAAATGGAGATTTTAAATTGTCCTGCTTTGTTTTTATCTGTTGTATAAAGAAACAAACAGTATCTACAAATCTCAGCTCTTGGTTTTACTTTGGTACCTATTCTCCACTCTTCAGTGCAGCAACATAATTTTGAGTTACTATGCCTAATAATAAACTCTCCTCATGATTTCTTTCTCACTTTACCACTTCTATGTATGTATGTATGTATGTATGTCATTATTTATTTTTAAAGATTTATGAGAGAGAGAGAGAGAGAGAGCAAGCGCACAAGGAGGGGGAGTGACAGGCAGAGGGAGAAGCCAAGAGCGGTATGCTTAACGGACTGAGCCACCGAGGCATCCCTAAGATTTTACTAGGGATGGGGAGAGGAAGAGGGAGGGAAAGTCTTAAGCAGACCCCCTCCTGAGCATCGAAGCCCAAGGTGGGGCTCAATCTTAGGACCCTGAGATCATGATCCAAGAGGAAACCAAGAGTCCAATGTTTAACCAACTGCACCATCCAGGTGCCCTTCACTCTACCGCTTCTAAGGACAAGCCTATGAAATTAAAATAAATGGGAATGTTTTGAGATTTTCATGATATTGGCAGAGCTAAACTGGAAGGACTGGAGTACAGGGTTAAGAACAGATTTTGGAGTAGGACAGATATGAGTCCCTGCACATCCACTTGGTTAGCTTTCTGACAGTGAGCTAGTAAAACTTCTCTATCAGTTTCTTCCCTGGCAAAAACTGGGATGAAATATTATCAATTTCATAAAGTTATTGTGAAAAACAAATGAAATAATACTGTAAGGTGCTTAGCATGGTATCTGTCCCAACATTTAACACAGTGTAGTCAATTTCATTAGGAAATCATTTTGTGGGCAAACCATAGTGAGAAATCACGGAGTAAGATATACTCTGCTATTTTATTTAATCAAGTTGCCTTAAAAGCTACATGTGAAACTGAATGGAAACTCCCCATAATGGGGATGGATAATTTCTCCTCTTGAAATAGGCCCAGGGGCACCTGGGTGGCTCAGTGGGTTAAACCCCTGCCTTTGGCTCAGGTCGTGATCTCAGGGTCCTAGGATCAAGCCCCGCTTTGGGCTCTCTGCTCAGCAGGGAGCCTGCTTCTTCCTCTCTGCGCCTACTTGTGATCTCCCTGTCGAATAAATAAATAAAATCTTAAAAGAAAAGAAAATAGGCCCCAAAAGCTCAGTGGGTGACAGAATGCTATTCAGTATCACCAGTTGTTATCTATCAAAAATTAACTTCAGAAGAAAAATTATGAAACTATAGATTCTATTATTATCTACAATAGGTCTTCAGAAACAGTAAGCAAAACCATGGTCCATACAAGCAAATTATCTTTGATCTACTTTCTAAACAAACCTTATTCCATTAAAATCAGAAAAGCAATTCATTAAACTCCAAAGTTCTCCCTTGCTGCAACTGGAAAGAAGAAAACTGTTCTCCATTTTATTGAAACGTAAGTGTAACATTTAGAACATGGTATGAGTCAGTAAAAAGGGAAACAAAGAAATAATGAGGTATTAGTATGCTATAAAATCACATCTCTAAGCCTCTTTCAAATTCTTGTAAAATGGACAGTCAAACCTAATAATCTTCCTCAATCTCTAGTATGATTTCGAGGGATTTTTTTTTTTTTAAAGATTTTATTTATTTGACAGCAAGAGATCACAAGTAGGCAGAGAGGCAGGCAGAGAGAGAGAGAGGAGGAAGCAGGCTCCCCGCTGAGCAGAGAGCCCGATGCGGGACTCGATCCCAGGACCCTGAGATCATGACCCGAGCCGAAGGCAGCGGCCCAACCCACTGAGCCACCCAGGCGCCCCTCGAAGGACTTTTTAAAATATGAAAACTGGAAATGGGGATAAATGAGTTTCATTTAACAGAAAGAGGGATGAAATGCCAACAAAACATCAACATCAGACCAGAATCTGTTTCCAGCCTCTTTTAATAACAGTTTTGGAAAAAGGACAGTTTTATCTTAAAATGTGGGATTGGTTAAGCAATGAAATAAATTAAAGATTTTCCTTTCCATGATGAAAATAACAAGTAAACCAAAGGCACAGTTTAATGACAGTCTCGCCCAACCCAGTGGTTGCCTCTAGCATCAGTTATTGAAATAGCTATGGTAGTTAACACACTTTTTCAGTTTCTTCAAAGTGAAGAAGTGTGCTGAAGTCATGAACTTTTAAGGAGACCACCATGTTAAGTCAAATACCCTATTCTTCTCTGAGAATAAACTTGGGCAATACTAAAATAAGATGAAATAAGAAACTCAATAATTTTCAAAAGGGTAGTTCCCATATACTTCTCTATTCATCTGGTCTCTGGAATGATTTTGAGAACACTGTGTTCTTTAATTCAGTAAGTATTAACACAGTATGATTGATATTCAAAACGATACCTATATTAAGCACACACTGAGTTTTCTGAACATGTTTCTTTTTGCACAGCAAAATTAATCCAAAGAATTAAATCTCAGTGCAGAAAATGTAAGTGTGTTCAGCCACATTCAAACAGAATACTGGTAACAAATCATTTAAGCATGAGGGATACCAGAATACACCCCTAAATCAAGAAATAAAACAGAAATAGATAATTCTAATATACTGTCCTTTATTTTTCAGAAAATAATTTTATTAATCTAGCTTCCCAATGCAAGTGAATCATATGTAGCAAATCAGAGAAAAATAAAAATTTTATTTTTAATGGCAGAGAAGCTGACAACTGGAAGTGTCAGCTTGACACTTCAAAAAAATACCAATACTTATAGATGGGCTCCAAATTCATCCGTATCTTGACTACTTAGTTATGCTTGAGATACAGTTTAACATAAGAAACGAAATAAATGCCTGAGTCTGTCAATTACTAGTTTTTAAAATAGGTTCCTAGGGCGCCTGGGTGACTCAGTGGGTTAAGCCGCTGCCTTCGGCTCAAGTCATGATCTCAGGGTCCTGGGATCGAGTCCCGCATTGGGCTCTCTGCTCAGCAGGGAGCCTGCTTCCTCCTCTCTCTCTGCCTGCCTCTCTGCCTACTTGTGATCTCTGTCAAATAAATAAATAAAATCTTAAACTAGCTTCCTAGAATCCTTAAAGAATGACTAAAAACTCTTCTTTTTTTTAAAGGACTCTTCCTTTTAAAATCGGGTTTGTTGGGGAGCCGCCTGCCAGGCTCAGTTGGAAGAGCATGTAACTCTTGATCTCAGTGTCCTGAGTCTGAGCCCACTGGGTGCAGAGATTACTTAAATAAATAAACTTAAAAAAAAAATTAGTGCGGTAGGGAGAGGGTGGTTGGGTTATGGACACTGGGGAAGGTATGTGCTATGGAGTGCTGTGAAGTGTGTAAACCTGGCAATTCACAGACCTGTACCCCTGGGGCTAATAATACATTATATGTTAATAAAAAATTTTTTAAAAAATCAAGTTTACTAAGATGTAATTAACACACAGTAAAAATTCACCCTTTTAGGAAGTTTAGACCAGGGTTCTCAACCAGGGCCACTGTGCTTCCCAGGAGACATCTGACAACATATGAAGACATTTTTGATTGTCACGTTTAGCATCCACTGCTGCTAAACATTCTACAATGTACAAGACAACCTGCTCCTCCTCCTAAATGAAGAATTCCTTGGTTCAAAATATTGATGTTGCTAAGGTTGAGAAACTATGGTTCAGATAAACGTATACAGAAATAGTGTGACCGTTTAATACAATCAAGATATAAAATATTTCTACCATCTCAAATAGTTCCCTCATACCCCTCTGCAGTCAGTCCTTTTTGCATCAATATGAACTCAGGATTTAAACTTATTTGATGTTTCAATCCCTTGTGGTTATCTTCTTATAGATACTCAAACTATCTTACACTTGGTCACAGTAACTTACCAAGTTGACTCCTGTGTCCTTTGACAAAATATCCCACATTTAATACTAATTTCCTACTCTAGACATAAAATCAGCTATTTCTTCAAGTATTCCTAATATTCCTAGTTTCTCTTAATGGAAGAGAAATAAGATACCACAGTTTGGTTCTGTAGGTATTTTAGTTATTTGAAGCTCTAGTAGATTCCATACAGGTGACATGAACATTGTTTTTTTTTTAAGATTTTATTTATTTATTTGACACAGAGAGAGATCACAAGTAGGCAGAGAGGCAAGCAGAGATAGAGGGGGAAGCAGGCTCCCTGCCAAGCAGAGAGCCCGATGCGGGACTCGATCCCAGGACCCTGCGATCATGACCTGAGCTGAAGGCAGAGGCTTTTAACCCACTGAGTCACCCAGGCACCCCTGAACACTTTTTCTTCAATTCTTACAGGTTAGTGTTAAACTATCTGTGGTATGAGGTGCCCAGGTGGCTCAGTCGGTTAAGCATCCAACTCTTTATTTTGGCTCCGATCATGATCTCGGGACTGTGAGATCCAGCGCATCAGGTTCTGCGCTCAGCAGGGAGTTTTCTTGAGATTCTCTCTCCCTCTGCCCCCCCGCCCCGCATCCATTCTCTCTCTCTCTTTCAGATAAATCTTTAACGAACTGTCTGTGGTTCTTATACTTAGGAGTCTTTATCTGGATACAAAATTCTTCTTTTTTCTTTAAAGATTTTACCTATTTATTTGAGAGAGACAGTAAGAGAGGAAACACAAGCAGAGGGGAGCTGGAGAGGGGGAAGGCGGCTCCCCTCTGAGCAGGAAGCCCAACAGAGGGCTCAACCCCAGGACGCTGGGATCATGACCTGAGCTGAAGGCAGACACCCAATGACTGATTCACCCAGGCGCCCTGAATATAAAATTCTTGGTTCATGTTTGATTTCCTTGATTTTCTTAAATGTTAATCCACTGCATTCTGACACTAAACATGCTATCAGTAAATCTAATGCAAGGGGCACCTGATGGTTCAGTCAATTAAGTAGCTGACTTTCAAGTCATGATCTCAGGGTCCTTGGATCTAACCCCATGTCAGGCTCTGTGCTCAGCGGGGAGTCTGCTTCTCCCTCTTCTTCTCCCCTTCCAATCTCTCTCTAAAAAGTAAGTAAATCTTAAAAATAAGCCCAAGGGCACCTGGGTGGCTCAGTCGTAAAGTGTCTGCCTTCAGCTCTGGTCATGATCCCAGTGTCCTGGGATCAAGGTCCCACATCGGGCTCTCTGCTCAGCGGGGAGCCTGCTTCTCCCTCTCCTACTCCCCCTGCTGTGTTCCCTCTCTCGCTGTCTGTCTCTCTGTCAAATAAATAAGTAAAACCTTAAAAAAAAAAAAAAAAAAGGCTAGTGACAATTTTCCTTCCTTTTTATGTGATTAGGTCTTTTTTTACTAGGATGCCTGAATGATTTTTTTTTTTTTTTTTTTGCCCTTAAAGTCCATCAGTTTTACTGAACTGTGTCTCTGTACTGGCAATTCTCAATCAAATTTACCCAGATACACTTTCACAAAGTTTTCTTCCCGTCCCATGGCTTTGACTGTTTTCTTCCTTGGGGACTTTGTTCATATGAATGTTAAGTTTTTCTTTTTAAGATATTACTTATTTATTTTTAAGAGAGAGAGATAGAGAGAGACTGCGTGCGTGCACATGAGAGCACAAGCAGGGGGAGCTACAGGCAGAGGGAGAAGCCAGACTTGATCCCAGGACACTGGGATCATGATTTGAGGAAGATGCTTAACCAACAGTGAGCCACTCACATGCCCCTCTTTGCCTATTAGTATAGCATTTTTTTCTCAATTCCTTTTACCTTTTTAATTTTTATTTTTTTAAAGATTTTATTTATTTAACAGAGAGAGATCACAAGTAGGCAGAGAGGCAGGCAGAGAGAGAGAGGGAAGCAGGCTCCCGGCTGAGCAGAGAGTGTGATGCTGGGCTCGATCCCAGAACCCTGAGACCATGACCTGAGCTGAAGGCAGAGGCTTAGCCCACTGAGACACCCAGGTGCCCTCTTTTTTGATTTTTTTTTTTTTTTAAAGATTTTTATTTATTTATTTATTTCACAGAGAGAGAGAGAGTGAGAGAGATCACAAGTAGATGGAGAGGCAGGTAGAGAGAGAGAGAGGGAAGAAGGCTCCCTGCTCAGCAGAGAGCCCGATGCGGGGCTCGATCCCAGGACCCTGAGATCATGACCTGAGCCGAAGTCAGCGGCTTAACCCACTGAGCCACCCAGGCGCCCCCTCTTTTTTGATTTTTAAAAGCTTCTCTCTATCTTTGTTAAAAAATTAATTTTGCTTTACTTTTTATTTTATTGAGTCATTACTTGTTGCACTTCTTCATTTATGTGTTCTTTTTAGTTTCACCTTTATTTCTGAAATAAGTTTTTCTCTTATTTCTAATTTTTTCCTGAGGTCTGTCACTTCTCTTTTCAAATTCTCCTTTTATCTAATCACCTAACTTTTGAGATTCTTCTAATTTGAATTAATTAACTAAATAATGAAGTAAGTAGGTGCCATGCCCAACATGGGGCTTGAATCATGACCCCAAGATCAAAGGTCACATGCCCTACCAACTGAGTCAGCCAAATGCTCCAATCTCCTTGAATTTATTTATTTATTTTTAAATATTTATTTATTTGAGAAAGAAAGAGCGAGTGTAGGGTGGACGGGAAGGGAGAGAGAATCTTGAGAAGCCTCCCTACCAAGTAAGGCGCCCTCTGCAGAGCTCGATCCCAGGACCCTGACCAATATCACCACCTGAGCCCAATTCAAGAGTCGAATATTCGGGGCGCCTGGGTGGCCCAGAGGGTTAAGCCTCTGCCCTCGGCTCAGGTCATGGTCTCAGGGTCCTGGGATCGAGCCCTGCATCAGGCTCTCTGCTTGGTAGGGAGCCTGCTTCCCCCGCTCTCTCTGTCTGCCTCTCTGCCTACTTGTGATCTCTCTCTCTGTGTCAAATAAATAAATAAAATCTTAAAAAAAAAAAAAAAAAAAAGAGTCGAATATTCAACTGACTGAGCCATCAAAAGGCCCCTCTAATTTGAATTTAAAGTATTTTACTTTGGGATGCACAGGTGGCTCAGCAGGAAGAGCATGTGACTCTTGATCTCAGGGTCATGAGTGAGTTGGGAGCTCCACACTGGGCATAGAGATTACTTTTAAAAAATAAATAAATAAGCAAAATAATTTAGGTGAAATCCTCATTCTCTTTTTGTGGTTGTTTCAGTGGTATATGTATGCATGTGCATTAGGCTACTGTGCTCAAAGTAGATACTACTACTTGTTCCCAGTTTTCATTCTCTTCCTCTTCTACCTTAAAGCCACCTGATTTTTTTCAGTCTAACATAGTGCCAGGTTACAAATATTCTCCTTCCTAAATACCCCTGCAGATAAGAAGTAGCCACGTGACAAGGTCTTAGCCAATCAGATGTAAAACAAAATTGCCCGATATGTAAGACTTTGAGGAAATCTCTTTAAATGGGAAAAACTCAGCTTGCTTCCACCTTTATCAAGCTTCACCTTTCCCTCCTTTATCCTGTCTGGAAAGAGGTCACAATGCCCAAAGGTGGTGCAGCTGCCTTGCAAGCATGGCAACTGTCCCACACTAAGGCAAAAGTAAACACAGCCAGGGTTCCTACTGTTACCCTGAGCTGCCACACAAACTTTGGACTCACTAATTTTAGATTCCATGTTACATAAAAACAATAAGCACCCACACACCTGGTTAAGACACTGTAATAGGTTTTCCGGTATATAAAGTTAAATATGCACTCCCTAACAAGAAAGGAAGGAAGGAAGATTATTATTATTTTTTTAAAGACTGACTTATTTATTTGAGAGACAGAGTGTTGTGCTCAGGTGGGGGGAGGGGAGTAAGATCTGAGGCAGGCTCCACACCCAGAGCAGAGACTGATGACACCCTGAGATCATGACCAGAGTCGAAATCAAGAGTCAGAGGCTCAATAAGGCACCCAGGCACCCCAAAATTATTTTTTTTAAAGTACGTCATGACTATGCTAAGCCTATCGTTTTTCTTAACTATACAGTCTACACATACCTCAGTATATCCTACCAGTATTTTGTGTCACTATTTATTGTGTGTCAAACTGATAAGAGCCTTTATTTTTTTTTGTCCAGCTCCCAGAACTGTAAGTGGATAAGCATCTAACAAAAAATTCTAATACTTTTATATTAAATTAAACCACACAAGAATAAAGAACAGATACCAGAAACTTATTTCTTCCTGTTCCAGAACACAAGCCCTTGCTAATTCATTAGTAATTTGTGCTCGATACAAATCCATATAGCCTTGCTTCTAAGCTCATTTTTTCCACATTAAATCTTTCCTAATTACAGAATTATTACTGCTTATTACACACATACACATATACAGATAATTTATAGGCTTTGCAATATACAAACTTTCTTTAAGGTTTATCCCTATAGTGTCCTCCCTAAAAGTATGCTGTAGAAATGATTTTTTAAAAATATTTTATTTATTTATTTGCCAGACAGAGAGAAAGAGCTAGAGAGCAAGCACAGGCAGGCCGAGTGGCAGCAGAGGCAGAGGGAGAAGCAGGCTCCCCGCCAAGCATGGAGCCCAATGTGGGACTCGATCCCAGGACGCTGGGATCATGACCTGAGCCAAAGGCAGCTGCTTAACCAACTGAGCCACCCAGGAGTCCCTAGAAATGACTCTTGGTTTCAGCTCAGGTTGTGATCTCAGGGTTATGAGATGGGGCCCCAAGCTGGGTTCTGTGCTCAGTGCAGAATCTGCGTAAGAATCCCTCTGCCTGGACACTAAGGAGGACAAATGATGTGATGAGCAGTGGGTATTATATAAGACTGACGAATCACTGACCTCTACCTCTGAAACCAGTAATGCATTATATGTTAATTAACTGAACTTAAATTTTTTCTAAACGGAAAAATTTTTTTTTTTTAAATCTCTCACTCGGGGCGCCTGGGTGGCTCGGTGGGTTGGGCCGCTGCCTTCGGCTCAGGTCATGATCTCAGGGTCCTGGGATCGAGTCCCGCATCGGGCTCTCTGCTCAGCAGGGAGCCTGCTTCCTCCTCTCTCTCTCTGCCTGCCTCTCTGCCTACTTGTGGTCTCTCTCTGTCAAATAAATAAATAAAATCTTTAAATAAATAAATAAATAAATAAATAAATAAAATCTTTAAAAAAAAAACCACTAAAAACTAAAAAAACAAAACTCTCTCCTCTCTCTCTCATAAATAAATAAATAAATCTTTAAAAAAAAAAAAAAAAGTGACTATTCTTTTTACCCAGTAAGTATACATCCAAGAATAAGAACATGTGCCAGAGGGGCACCTGGGTGGCTCAGTGGGTTAAAGCCTCTGCCTTCAGCTCAGGTCATGATAGCAGGGTCCTGAGATCAAGTCCCGCATCAGGCTCTCGGCTCAGCGGGAGCCTGTTTCCCCCTCTCCTCTGCCTGCTTGTGATCTCTCTGTCAAATAAATAAATAAAATCTTTAAAAAAAAAAAAAGAAGAAGAACATGTGCCAGATACTGTATTAAACTCTGGGGATGGCTGGATGGGATCATGGCCATTACAGAGGTTTTATCTTACTGGGAAGATATAAATTAAATCAACTATAATATCTGCCTTATAGTTTATAAAATAAAGTGCTAATGACATGCTCTGATAAAAGGAGCATAAGAGTTGGAAGGAGGAGTATTAGGGTTTTGTTGTTTTTTTAAAGATTTTATTTATTTGACAGAAAGAGATCTCAAGTAGGCAGAGAGGCAGGCAGAGAGAGGAGGAAGCAGGCTCCCTGCCAAGCAAAGCGCCCGATGTGGGACTCGATCCCAGGACCCTGACATCACGACCTGAGCCGAAGGCAGAGGCTTAACCCACTGAACCACCCAGGCGCCCAAGGAGGAGTATTAGAAAAAAAATAAAAGTAGGGACGCCTGGGTGGCTCAGTTGGTTAAGCAGCTGCCTTCGGCTCAGGTCATGATCCCAGCGTCCTGGGATCGAGTCCCACATCGGGCTCCTTGCTCAGTGGGGAGCCTGCTTCTCCCTCTGCCTCTGCCGGCCATTCTGTCTGCCTGTGCTTGCTCTCTCCCCCGTCTCTCTCTGATAAATAAATAAAATCTTAAAAAAAAAATAAAATAAAATAAAATAAAAGTAGACTAGTCTGGGCTACTCCACTCAATAATGGTAAAAGATTAAAAAAAAGGTCTAAAGTAGCCTGTGAGGGGTGCCTAGCTGGCTCAGCTGGTAGAGCATGAGACTCCTGATCTCAGGGTCTTGAGTTCAAGCTCCACACTGAGTGTGGAGCGTACTTAACAACAACAAAAGCAAAACAAAACAAAACAAAACAAAAATCAAGTACAGTTCTCTTCCAATGAAGAGAAAAGCATGAATAAAATGTATTTTGGAGTAAAACAGTCAGTATTTAATGGCTGAATACAGGGAACTTCAGTTTCTGGGACATAAATGAAACAGCAAGACTGTTAGGTACATGAACAAAAGAGAAGCAATAAATAGTCATCTCTCCTTATCTGCAGACTGTCTTTCTGTGGTTTCAGTTACCCACAGTCAATCACAGTCAGAGGCAGATGATCCACCTGACATTATTGTGAGAAGGTCAACTATAGCCAACACTACGTCACAATGCTTACATCATTCACTTTACTTCATCTTATCATGTAGACATTTTGTCATCTTACACCATCACAGAAAGGGTACAATACAGTAAGTATTGTACTGAAGACAGTACAATTAAGATGTATTTTTTACAATAAGATATTGTGACAGAGACCATATTCATAACTTTGATATATTATTATAATTGCCCTATTTTATTATTGTTGTTGTTAACCTCTTACAGTCCCCAACTTATAAATTAAGCTTTATCACAGATATGCATGTACAGGAAAAAAAACAGTATATTTAGGACTCGGTACTATCCAAAGTTTCACACATCCACTGAAGGATGAATGGATCCTTAGCAGATGAGATGACTGTATTTTTAAGATCTTTCAAAGATACAAAGAAACTCATTAAAATTGAATCTAACCCAGTAGCTCCACTTGTAGGTATATAACAAAGAGAAAATAAAAACATGTCCATATAAAAACTTCTATATAATGTTCAAAAGAGCATTATTCATAATGCCAAAAAGTAAAACAAGCCAAGTGTGTATCAACTTGATGAATGGATAAACAAATGTGGTATATTTACAAAATGAAATAGTATTTGGCAATTAAAAAAAAGAATGAAGTACTGACACATTAACGCTGGTTTCTTTAAATGAGAAGTTGTCTTCTTCATATTTTTTCCCGAAATATAAAGCATGAAAAATAAAGGGAGGGGAGTTAAAAACACAAACATACACACTTAAATGTAAAGAAAAGAAGGGGCTCAGTCGGGAAAGATTACTTAAAAAAAAAATAAATAAAAAATAAATGTGAAGAAAAGAAAATTATTAAACTTTGAAAAGATATTTCTATATTATTTTAAAATTCATTAAAGAAATCACAAAAGATCAGTTCACTTGACATAAAAATGAAAAACTTCTATATTACAAAGAAGCAAAAAAGAGCTTGAGGAAGTTATTTTCAACAAATTTTATTTTATTTATTTTTATTTTGGGAGAGGTGGGAGTGGGGAGTAGGAGAGGGAGAGAGAATCTTACACAGGCACCATACCCAGCCTAGAGCCCAAAACAGGGCTCAATCCCATGGCCCTGTGATCATGACCTGAGCTGACATCAAGAGTTGGCCACCTGGGGCGCCTGCACTCAGTTCTCAGGATCCCCTGCGCTGGGGCAACCCTGCTTCTCCCTCTCCTATCCCCCTGTTTGTGTTCCCTCTCTAGCTGGTCTCTCTCTGACAAATGAGTAAAATCTTAAAAAAAAAAAAAAAAAATTTAAAAAATGAAGAGCTGGCCACTTAACCAACTGAGTTACCCAGGCACCCCTCAAATTTTAAAAAACAATGAAGTTCTTTATTTTTAAAAAATTGCCCAGGCAACTTCCTAAGAATATCATTATAGTGCCAGTAGACAAATCAACTAAGACTACTTATAAACAAGCAGAAGGAAAAACTTCAACCTCACTAGTAGACAAAAACACAAAAACTTAACCTTTAGGAAAAGGTCAGCCTATAAAAATATTCCTAACTGAAAAAAATCCAAATACGGAAAAAGTCATTTGAACAGATAACCAACAAATTACTTAAAACAGCAATGTAAGAAATTGATTAAAATGGGTACAATGAGGAAACTGTTAAGTAACCTGATGGAATACAAGGCAGTCAGTAAAATTTATAGTTAACTGAAGTATAACAGCTTGGAAAAAATGCTTGTGCCATATTCGTGAACCAACCAAGGAACAAATTACATGCATGCCAAGAATAAAGCTATGGTTGAAAAATAAATACATTAGGGGCGCTTGGGTGGCTCAGTTGGTTAAGCATCTGCCTTCAGCTCAGGTCATGATTCCAAGGTCCTGGGATTGAGTCCAACAGCAGGCTCCCTGCAGGGGGTCTGCTTCTCCCTCTGCCTCCTGCTTGTGCTCCCGCCCACACCCTCTCTCTCTCTCTGACAATTAATAAATAAAATCTTACAGCAAAGAAATAAGTACATTAAAATTTAAATAAAGTAGAAGAAAACACACCAAAATTGCTGCCTGTGATGGAGAGTAGTTACAAGTTTTTTCTCCTTTCTGTTTCTCATATTTTCTATAATATGATCATTTAACTTTTATAACTTTTTTTAAAAAGATTTTATTTATCGGACAGAGAAAGAGACACAGTGAGAGAGGGAACACAAGCAGGGGGAGTGGGAGAGGGAGAAGCAGGCTTCCCACTGAGCGGGGAGCCCAATTCGGGACTCCATCCCAAAACCCTGGGATCATGATCTGAACACCAAAGGAAGACGCTTAAGGACTGAGCCACCCAGGTGCCCCATGATCATTTAACTGTTATCATTAAAAACACACGGGGGGGGCGCCTGGGTGGCTCAGTGGGTTGAGCCGCTGCCTTCGGCTCAGGTCATGATCTCAGGGTCCTGGGATCGAGTCCCGCATCGGGCTCTCTGCTCAGTGGGGAGCCTGCTTCCCTCTCTCTCTCTCTGCCTGCCTCTCCGACTACTTGTGATTTCTCTCTGTCAAATAAATAAATAAGATCTTTAAAAAAAAAAAAAAAAAAAAAACCACAGGGGTGCCTGGGTGGCTCAGTACATTAAGTGTCTCCCTTTAGCATGGGTCATGATCTCAGGGTCCTGGGATCGAGCCCCTGAGCCCCATGTTGGGCTCCCTGAACAATGGGGAGTCTGCTTCTCCTTCACCCTTTTGCCCCTCCCCCTGCTCCTGCTCCAACTTTCTCTCTCTCAAGTAAAATCTTAAAAAAAAACACACAGACAAAGCAAAAAAAAAAAAAAGAAAAGAAAAGAAAAAATCAGCCTGTGCATCTCACCCTTTTATTACTAACAATGTTTTACAGATTTAACATCTCAGTAAATGGGTAGTTTTCTTCAAGTATGAGGCAATCAGCACAGTGATGTCAAGGATTCTTATCAGTAGGTGTCGCTGTAACTAAGTGATAGATAGCAGTTTTTAAAGTCCACCTTCCCGGCAAAGAGGTTAGAAGAAAAAAAGGGGGAAAGGCAGTCCACAAATTATAAATGGGAACATCTGAGGAAGTGTAATTCAAATGTCTATCAAAACCAGATTTCTTTTTCAGCTTTGGTAACGTTTCTTTACTAAAAACTCCAGTCTTACGTTATCTGTCATGAATCCAAAGGTACAGATTTCCCTATTTTTGTGTCCAAAAAAACTAAAAGATCTCAAAATTTAATTATTAGTAACCTGAAATTCTTCTAAATTTCAAGATTTTTACCTACTTCCCAATTCTGTCAACATTATTCCATAGTGAAAACTATTTTTTAAAACCAAGAAATCAGTAAGAATTGTATCTTTTCACCCAACTTTCACCATAGTGATAACTTCCTGGGGAAAAGATTTTATTTATTTATCAGAGAGATAGAAAACAAGCAGGGCAAGCAGCAGGCAGAGGGAGAACCAGGCTCCCCACCGAACAGGGGGCCTGATGTGGGCTCAATCCCAGGACTCTGGGATCATGACCTCAGCCAAAGGTGACATAACCCACTGCGTCATCCAGGCACCCCAGATCTTAGATCTTAGCTCAGGTCTTGGTCTTAGGGTTGTGAGTTCAACCCCCAACCTCCTGCCAAGTAGGGAGTCTGCTTTATCTCTGCTCGCTGATCCCCCAGCTTGTGCTCTCTCTCTCTGTCAAATATAATAAATAAACTAAACACCTGAACTAGATTCAACTCGGACACTTAACTGAGCCACCCAGATGCCCCCAACCTTGCTGGTTTTCAAATTAGGTCCTTTTGACCGACTTTAGGGTCTGTTCATATCCGTTAACAGACATTTTAAAAATTACTAGGAGCTTCTGATTATTAAAATTAATCAGAACTATTAAATACACTGGAGTACACTATAATGGTACAGTTGGACAAACCTAGATTGAACCCTAGTTTCACCACTTACAAGCAGAGTAACCTCTTTGAGCCTTATTTTCCATATCAGGAAAAAAGATATGATTATACTGGACTAATAAAATTAATATAAAGCATACCTTTAGCATTACACTGAACACATGGGAGGGACTTAATAAACCACTGTATGTTAGTAAAATAAAAGAGCTGAATTTGACTTTTAATGTTTTTCCCTTGTATCTATATATGTACTCTTACTACTCATAGTATGTTATTCTGAACTTATCTAGGACAACTGTAGTATCAAATTTAATCATCAATATCTCTAAAATAGCACCAATAAAAAACTGTAAAACAAAAAAATAAAATGCACAGTAATTTAATATTTTGCTTCTAACCACTGGATTTACCATTGAAAAGGGATATCATAACAAGCATTCAAATGATATTTCACTCCCATTAAAAATAGTTTAGAGCTGATTAATAATGCAGACACAACCATTCTGAATACACAATACTGTCCTGAAAGGAGAAATAGTACCAATTAAGCTTCGTGTTTTCAGGGAATTTTCTGGATAAAATACAGTAATGAGATGCTGTGTGATGATAAAAACCATGAAAAAATGCTGCAGCAAAGTAGAGATGATCACAGGGAAAATAAGCACTTTATTTATTTATTTAATTTTTTAAAAGGTTTTATTTATTTGACAAAAAGAGACACAGCGAGAAAGGGGCACACAAGCAGGGGTGTGGGAGAGGGAGAGGGAGAAGGTTTCCTGCCCAGCAGGGAGCCCAATGTGGGGCTTGATCCCACGACCCTGTGATCATGATCTAAGCTAAAGGCAGATGCTTAATCTGAGCCACCTAGGCGCCCCAAAAATAAGTACTTTAAACTCAGGTATCCTAGAGACGATCTCACCAATAAGACCAGATCAATTTCTTTAGTAGGGCCTGATGAAAAAGGAATAGTAATAGCCATCTATCATATTTTGTGAGTAAGATTTTAAAAAATATTTCGAGTACTAGAGTAAGAGTAATGGAAACAAGGGGTGCCTGCCTGGCTGAGTTGGAGGAGCAAGTGACTCCTGATCTTGGGGTTGTGAGTTTGAGTCCCACACGTGGTGTAAGAGATTACTTAAGTAAATATTTTTTTTAAAGTAATGGAAACCAAAAAGAGGGGAAACATCCCAAATCCTACCATCCCAACAAATCATCACTTTTTCATCTTCTCAATATTCATATGCACAAACTTTACCTATTTATAATCGTAATAGCTACATTATATATAAAAATCTGAACTAAAAAAGTAACTCTTCAGATCCACACCATTCTGAGATCCCTGAAGTGACCAGGTAAAGAGCACTTACATGTTGGATACCTCTTAATGATAGGCTCCTCAAAGTTTATGCATGAGTAATGCCCATAGTATAATTATATAATCTGATATACTATGGGCTAATATTTTAACCCCTCCCTAAACATAAACTCTAAAGTCACTTTATATGTAAGAGCTAGACCTTACTTTGTCTTAATTTATCTAGATTACTAGACAAGTACTAAAAGCAGATACTCTCATTTATACTAGTGTTGCAAAAACGTATCTTTAAACTGCCAACAATATCACAAAAAGATGTGAGACAAAAATGCTACTTTATGGGGATGCCTGGGTGGCTTAGTCAGGTGAGCCTCTGACTAGGTTTTGGCTCAGATCGTGGTTTCAGGGTCATGGGACTGAGCCCCTCTGCAAAGGGCTCTGTGCTCAGTGGGGAGTCCGCTTGAGATTCTCTCCCTCTGGCCCCCCCATCCCCTCCCCCTGCTCTCATGTGCTCTCTTTCTAAAAAACAAATCTTTAAAAAATAAAAAGAAAGAAATGCTACTTAATGATAGAATACAAGTGCTCATCTATGCATTTACATACTTCTTTCCCCATACTAGTTTCTTTCACCTTCTACTTAATATGGCAATATAAAATTCAGCCAAATTTTATCTAATACATTTTAAATGTTATGTTTTCTGTTCTTTTAATATTGATTATGTAATGAAGGAATCAGCAAACCAACTCCTAAAGATGTATTTTTTTTGAGATAACAAATTTATTATTTCTATTAACATATAATGTATTATTAGCCCCAGGAGTACAGGACTATGAATCATCAGGCTTACACACGTCACAGCACTCACCATTTCACATACCCTCTCCAATGTCCATAACCCAACAACCCTCTCTATACTCCCCCTCCTCCCAGCAACCCTGTTTGTTTTGTGAGATTAAGAGTCTCTTATAGTTTGTCTCCCTCCTGATCCCATCTTGTGTTTCATTTCTAAGGATGTATTCTAAGTAAATGATTCAAAATTAGAAAACTGTATGGTCTATTATATTCTATATTTAAAATACAGGAATATCTGAAACTACCAAAATATCAGACATTTTAAATGTCTGAAATAAGTAATTGTGGCAAACAACTTGACAGGCTATTACATAGTAATTAAAATTAAAATCGCCACTTTAAAAGTGAGATAGAGGGGTGCCAGGCTGGCTCAGTTAATGGCCCAACTCTCAATTTTGGCTCAGGTTATGATCTTAGGGTTAAGAGATGGAGCCTCTGGGTCTGGGCTCCATGCTCAGCAGGGATTCTGTTTCTCTCCTCCCTCTCCCTCTGCCCCCGCCCCTCCCCATACTCTCTCTCTAAAATAAACAAATCTTAAAAAAAAAAAAAAAAGTGAGGGGCTCCTGGGTGGCTCAGTTGGTTGTGCATCTGCCTTTGGCTCAGGTCATGATCCCAGCATCCTGGGATCCCCCTGCCCCCTGCTCAACAAGGGGCTGCTTCTCCCTCTCCCTCTGTCTGATGCATCCCCTGCTTTTGCTCTCTGTCAATATAAATAAATAAAATCTTAAAAAAAAAAAAAGTGAGAAATAAAATAAGGTTCCTTACTATTAACACTATTACTTAGCAAGACAAGAATGAAATAAGGGATAAATATTAGAAAGGAGTAGGTAAAATTACTTGTAGATTGGGGCGCCGGGGTGGCTCAGTGGGTTAAAGCCTCTGCCTTTGGCTCAGGTCATGATCCCAGGGTTCTGGGATCGAGCCTGGCATCTGGCTCTCTGCTCAGCAGGGAGCCTGCTTCCCCCTCTCTCTCTGCCTGCCTCTCTGCCTAATTGTGATGTCTGTCAAATAAATAAATAAAATCTTTAAAAAAAATTTTTTTTGTAGATGATATGACCGTATACCTGGAAACTTAAAGAAAATCACCAAAAATATTGAAAGCATGAAGATTACAGTGAGATAGCCAATATACAATCAATGCCCATAAGTTAATAGCTTTCATATATACAAATAAAAATAAAATGGGGGTGGCCTGGGTGGCGCAGTTAGCTGAGTGTCCGACTCTTGATTTCAGCTCAGGGCATGACCTCAGGGTCCCGAGACTGAGTCCTGTGTTTAGCTCCATGCCTAAGATTCTCTCTCCCTCTCCCCCTTACCTCCCCTGACACCACCCACCCGTGCAAACACAACTCTTTCTCTTTAAAGAAAAAAGGAAAGAAAAAATAACATCTTAAAATAACAATAAAATAAAATGGAAGAAAAGGTCCTATTCACAATAGTAACAAAAACTAGAAAATACTAAGCTTAAACAGCAAGAAATGTGTAGGACCAAAAGAAAAAAATGAAAGTATAATGAGTCAAAATAAAAATCCCAGAGGGATTTATTGGGGGAACCTGACAAAATCTGTCAAATTTACCTGGAAGAATAAGAGACTAAATTAGGGGAAAAAATTTTAAGATTTTATTTATCTGAAAGGGGGTAGGGTGGAGAAAGAACACAAGCAGATGGGGCAGCACCCAAAAGGAAAGGGAGAAGCAGGCTCCCCCTTGAGCAGAGAGCCTGATGCAATGCAGGGCTCAATCCTAGGATGCTGGGATGACAACCTGAGCCAAAAGCAGACATGAGCCACTCAGGTACCATAGGGAAAAAATGTTAAGTAGTAACGAGGGAAAATATTAAAACTTTTCTAAAGGAAGATTTATTAAAAAGAACCAGAAACACAATAAAATAATTACAGGCTGGGCTGCCTGCCTGGCTCAGTTGGTTAAGAATCTGACTCTTCATCTCAGCTCTTGAGCTCAGGCTTTGAGTCAAGCCCTGCATTAGGTTCCAAGTTGGATGTAGAGCCTACTTTAAAAAATAAAAAAAATAAGTTCAAAATAAAAACAGGCAATTTAGGTAAGAAAAAATGTAAATATAAATAAAGTATATTTATGTCCCTAATATTCAAATAATGCTCCTTAAAGCAATAATCTCGTATTGGCAAAGACTAGTATTAATGGTAGAATAAATTGTTAGCTTTCTGAAATTCAACTTTGTTTTTTTTTTTTAAGATTTTATTTATTTATTTGACAGAAATCACAAGTAGGCAGAGAGGCAGGCAGAGAGAGAAGGGAGGGAGCAGGCTCCCCACCGAGCAGAAAGCCTGATGTGGGGCTCAATCCCAGGACCCTGAGATCATGACCTGAGCCAAAGGCAGAGGCTTAACCCACTGAGCCACCCAGGCACCCCTCAACTTAGTTCTAAGTATTGAAACATTAAATGTATAAAACCTTTGACCCACTGATGCTTAGAATTTTTTTCAAAGATTTATTTATTTGAGAGAGAGAGAGAAAGACAGAGAGCAAAAGAGAGGGGTAAAGAGAGAAGGAAAGGAAAAGGGAAAAGAATCTCAAGCAGACTCCCTGCTAAACATGGAACCTGACTTGGAACTCAATCCCACAACCCTGAGATCATGACCTGAGCAGAAATTGAGAGTCGGATGCTTAATGGACTGAGCCATCCAGGCACCCCTAGAATTTTTAAAGTAAGCTCTATAGCCAACACCGGGTTTGAACTCAAAACAGTGAGATCAAGAGTCACATGCACTACAGACTGACCCAGCCAGGAGTTCCTTTTGAAATTCTTTTAAATGACATGAAGTTCACCTAACAATTCAATTAACTATTTTAAAGTGTACAATTCTGCGGCATTTAGTGCACTCACAATTCTGTGCAACCACTACCTCTCTATACTTTCAAAACTTTTATCACCCCAGAAAAACACCCATACACATTAAATGATCACACCCATTCTCCCCTCACTCCATACCCTGGCAACCACTGTTTCTACGGATTTTCCAGTTCTAGATAGGTCATAAGTAGAATCACAAAATACACGACCTTTTCTCTCTGGTTTATTTCCTTCAGTTAACAGAACGTTTTCCAGCCTCAATCACATTGTACCATGTTTCAATACTTCATTCCTTTTTGATGGTTAATACTTCATCGTAAGGATGTATCACATTTTATTTACCCAATGGCCATCTAGGTTATTTCCATATTTTGCCAATTATGCATTATACTGTTATGAACATTTCTGTGCAAGTTTCCACATGGACCTAAGTTCCCTTTTCTCTTAGAAATATACTTCAGGGCACCTGGGTGGCTCCATTGGTTAAGTGACTGCCTTCGGCTCAGGTCATGATCCCAGCGTCCCAGGATCAAGTCCCACATTGGATTCCCAGCTACATGGGGAGTCTGCTGCTTCCTCTAACCTTCTCCCCTCTCATGCTCTCTCTCTCAAATACATAATTAAAAATCTTAAAAGTATATATATATATATATATACCTCAGAGTATGGGGTGCTTGAGTGGTGATCATCAGGGAGTCCACTTCAAATTCTCTCCCTCTCTTTTTGCTTCTCCCCTCGCTTGTGCATGCTCTCTCTTTAAAAAAGATAAATCTTGGGGCGCCTGGGTGGCTCAGTCGGTTAAGCATCTGCCTTTGGCTCAGGCCGTGATCCCAGGGTCCTGGGATCCAGTCCCATGTCAGACTCCCCGCTCAGTAGGGGAACCTGCTTCTCCCTCTCCCTCAGGTGCTCCCCCCTGCTTGTACTCTCTATCTCTGTCATACAAATAAAATCTTTAAAAAATTAAAAAATGGGGCGCCTGGGTGGCTCAGTGGGTTAAGCCGCTGCCTTCGGCTCGGGTCATGATCTCAGGGTCCTGGGATCGAGTCCCGCGTCGGCCTCTCTGCTCAGCAGGGAGCCTGCTTCTCTCTCTCTCTCTCTCTCTCTCTGCCTGCCTCTCCGTCTACTTGTGATCTCTGTCAAATAAATAAAATCTTTAAAAAAAAAAATTAAAAAATAACTAAAATAGATAAATCTAAATGAAAAAGAAAAAAAAAAGCAAGCAAGAAAGAAAAGAAATATACCTAGGAGTAGAAATGCTCACTTACGGAATTTTAATCTAAAAAGTGTGAACTTTTTAGATCATCACAAGATGTTCATCACAACATCACAAGCACTGCCATAACGTGAAAAAAATTTTTTTAAGGTTTTATTTATTTATTTGACAGACAAAGAGATCACAAGTAGGCAGAGAGGCAGGCAGAGAAAAAGGAGGAAGCGGGCTCCTTGCTGAGCAGACAGCCCGATGCGGGGCTCGATCCCAGGACCCTAGGATCATGACCTGAGCTGAAGGCAGAGGCTTTAACCCACTGAGCCACTCAGGCGCCCCAACAGTGAAATTCTGTAAACAACAGGGTTGAGTAAATCCTAGTGCAAATATACTACGAAATTCTCATACAATCATTTAAAAGGATACAAAATGTAAATTATTATTTATGGAAAAGATATTCATTCTATATTACTTAGTGAAAACATATCATGGAGCATTATGGATAGTATGATCCTATTAAAATATTGATAAAACTGGGCGCCTGGGTGGCTCAGTGGGTTAAGCCGCTGCCTTCGGCTCAGGTCATGATCTCAGGGTCCTGGGATCGAGTCCCGCATCCGGCTCTCTGCTCAGCAGGGAGCCTGCTTCCTCCTCTCTGTCTGCCTGCCTCTCTGCCTATTTGTGATCTCTGTCAAATAAATAAATAAAATCTTTAAAAAAAAATGAAATATTGATAAAACTATATACAGATTTCTTTGTAAACTGTACACAAATGTACAAAAAGCTGGCAGGAATTTCATCAGAATTTCAACTGTGGATATCTCTGGATAGCTAAACTTTAATTAATTTTTACTTTATTTTCTGTATTTGTGTTGCTTAATGTTTTTACAAATATCATTTAAACAAGTTATTTTTTTCCCTATGCTCAAAAGTTTCTAATTTCAGATCCACAGATCTTCATTTATTTATTTTTTTTAAAGATCTTATTTGACAGAGACAGTGAGAGAGAGAAGGAGAGCAGGGGGAGCAGCAGAGGGAGAGGGAGCAGCAGACTTTCCACAGAGCAGGGAGTCCCATGTACAGCTCGATCCCACAACCCTGGGATCATGACCTGAGCAGAAGGCGGATGCCTAAACACTGAGCCACCCAGGTGACCCTACTAGATTGGCTTATGAAAGAACAAAGCACACTAACTGGAATTTACTTCCTTTGGTAGCTGTGATAGTGGAAGAAAGAATCTGAAGACCTGGATGTTCAACAACCCAGAAGAGCAGCCTTGAATTAAGTGATTAAAACCCTATTTTCAGGGGTGCCTGGGTGGCTCAGTGGGTTAAAGCCTCTGCCTTCGGCTCAGGTAATGATCTCAAGGTCCTGGAATCGAGCCCCGCATTGGGCTCTCTGCTCGGCAGGGAGCCTTCTTCCTTTCCTCTCTCTCTGCCTGCTTCTCTGCCTACTTGTGATCTCTGTCAAATAAATAAATAAAATCTTAAAAAAAAAAAACCAAAAACCTATTTTCAGTTGAATAGGAGGAGTACATAGAATGGAAGTTTTATGAGAGATGGGCACTAATGTGTTAAGCACCCATTATGTGCTCTTAACATGTTATTGATCTCATTTTATCCTAATAATCGATTAAACCTTTTTTACAAATAAAGAAACCTCAACTCAGAGAAGATGAAGAACTTCCCTGAGTCACAGAGCAAAGTTATGACTTGGACCCTTCTGGGTCTGCCTAAAAATACCATGTGTCACTTTCTTGTCCATGCTAGATATCTCATTTCAGGACAACCTTTCTTTCTCTTTCACAAAGGATTTTCAATCAATTACTGCTAGTTTCAGAGCTGGAGTTATTTCATCCATCAGTTTAATGAGTATGTTCAGGGGGCTTGGATGGCTCAGTCGTTAAGCAGTTGCCTTTGGCTCAGGTCATGATCCAAGGGTACTGGGATCCAGCCCCACATGGAGCCCCACATCAGGCTCCCTGCTCCACTGGGAGCCTGCTTCTCCCTCTCCCACTCTCCCTGCTTGTGTTCCCTCTCTTGCTGTCTTTGTCAAATAAATAAATAAAATCTCTTAAAAAAATAAAAAAAGAGGGCGCCTGGGTGGCTCAGTGGGTTAAGCCGCTGCCTTCGGCCCAGGTCATGATCTCAGGGTCCTGGGATCGAGTCCCACATCGGGCTCTCTGCTCAGCAGGGGGCCTGCTTCCCTTCCTCTCTCTCTGTGATCTCTCTGTCAAATAAATAAATAAAATCTTAAAAAAAAATAAATAAAAAATAAAAATAAAATAAAAAAAGAATATATTCATAGCTAAACCATTCAACCTGTATTATACAGGACGTGAGACATTCATTTGCAAAAATAGTACATAAACAGAAAAAGCAAAAACAGCATTTTGAGCTTAAGATCCCATTTACAGTCAGTCATCCGTAACACTTCCCATTCAAAAAAGTACTAAGTAGGAAAACTCATCTTAAATCATATCCCAACAATTTTGTGGATTTTTATATTGTACTTTTCTTTTTTTTTTTTTAAAGATTTTATTTATTTATTTGTCAGAGTGAGCACAGGCAGACAGAGTGGAAGGCAGAGTCAGAGAGAGAAGCAGGCTCCCTGTGGAGCAAGGAGCCCGATGTGAGACTCGATCCCAGGATGCTGGGATCATGACCTGAGCTGAAGGCAGCTGCTTAACCAACTGAGCCACCCAGGCGTCCCTATATTGTACTTTTCAAAGAATCATTTCATCCTCCCTCATAACAGCAGTGTAACAAACTTGGAGGGGGGTGGTGGGAAAGGGCAGAGAATTATCTTTAGCAAGCCCCTGAGTCTGTTCATAGTATCAATGTCTCGGGTAGTGTGGTGACAGAAAAAGGGGGGTAGGGTATGGGAAAACAGCAGACATAACACAATATGATTCATTTATAGATACAATCACTCATGTGCAATGTATAATTCATTATGAGCCTCCATTTCAGCTGAGAAGGCAGCTGCCTAGACCTGATGGCAGTTTTCAACCTGACTTCCTAACTGAACAGAAAGCTTATGTTTTCCAACTTAACTATTATATTTTTTTTGTTTCCACTAGATAAAATCTTATAGAGCATTCTGAGAACAATGCCAGCACATGTGGCATCTCGAAACAATTTTCCACTGGGGTTCTAGATAACTTACTTTCATTAGGGGTCTTCAGATGATGCAACATTCAGTAACATTATCACTAAGAGAATCATTCTGGACAATGCAATGTATGGTAGTGATGCTTTAAGGGAGCTAAATAAAAAGAAAAGTTTGCTGTAAGTCTGATGCTTGGCTTTTTGGGAAGGGACACATTTCTTGGCTGGTACCACTTTAAATAGCATCAAATTCCTCTCTGCAAGCAAAGCAATGATTAAAATCAAATAGTCCATGGAGTGTTCAACACCAAGAAGTGTAGGAAATGAAGGTGCCTATTTCATGTAACCCCCATGACATGTGCCTATTTAAGTTGAAATGCTTGTTTCTTAAATTTTTATGGTAAGGCACATCTAGATAATATAGCAGTATTTTGTAATACCTCCATTTTACTTACTGAAATAAAATTCTTAGGACTTAAAACAACTTAGTTGTCAGAATGTTTTCTGAAATAAATCAAAGAACCATCAGTAATTTAAGTCTGGATGCATCTGAGTTTGCTTTACATTGCAGGTAAAAATAATACAATGTGATGATATGTAGAGTTTTTACTAAGACAGTTCTGATCAGGCATTTCACTAAAAGATTAATTACCACTACTAATCAAGATGTTTGGCCACGTTACAGTTTCTTAAGCATATATATAAAGCTAGAGATTGTCTGGAATGGCACAACAACTGTCATTTTCTGGGACTCGGGGCAGGGGAGAGGGGTGTCACTAAATTAATTCCATAAAGGGAAATGTTTGCCAGCAACAAGCCATTTTTATGTCTTGTGACCTTTTATGTGTAAGTAATTAAAACAAGGCGGTAAGCAACTACCAGTTACCTAAGAAGAATGACTTATCTTTAAAAGCATGCTCAAACACATTGTATATCATGACAATTTTTCTTGTGCAATTCTAAATAGCAATAATTCCTATCTCAAGCCTCAATCCTCCAGCTCCATTTTAAGCAACTTACTCTATAAATACCCAAGATTTAAATAATATAAAAGCATTGGATATCAATTATAATGTATTAATGATCTTGCTCCATTAGGTTAGGAAATTTGGACATAATCTTATGAGAAAAGTGCTCAGTCAGAAAAGTTTAAAATGTAGTTCTGACTATAGGGGAGCCTGGGTGGCTCAGCTATTAAGCAGCTGCCTTCGGCTCGGGTCATGATCCCAGGGTCCTGGGATCCAGCCCAGAATCAGGCTCCCTGCTCCATGGGAGCCCTTCTTCTTTCTCCCTCTCTCACTCCCCCTGCTTATGTTCCCTCTCTCACTGTGTCTCTCTCTGTCAAATAAATAAATAAAATAAAATGTAGTTCTGGCTATAAAAATAGTGCAAAAATAGTGCAAAAAAAAGTTTCTGGAGCATCTGGGTGGTTCAATCAGTTAAGTGTTTGCCTTCAGTTAAGGTCATCATCTCAGGGTCCTGGGATCAAGCCCCATATCACGCTCCCTGTTCAGCAGGGAGTCTACTTCTCCATCTCCCTGTGCCCAAATCATGCTTGTGCTCACTCTCTAATAAAATAAAATCTTAAAAAATTAATAAATAAAATTAAGAGATTCTTTAAAGAAGCTAAAAAGAAAGTTATAAAAAATAATTGTTTTTAAATTAAAAATAGAATTACCATATGATCCAGCAATTCTACTTCTGGGTATCTATCCAAAAGAATTGAAAGCAGAATCTCAAAGAGACATCTAAACACCCAAGTTCACAGCAGCACTATTCTCAATAGCCAAGAGGTAGAAGCAACACAAATGTCCATCTACATGAAGAGATAAAGACAATGTGCTCTCTCTCTCTCTATATATATATATATACACAGTGGAATATTATTCAGCCTTACAAAAAAATCCTGTCATATGCTACAATATGCGTGAAATTTGATGACATTATGTTATGTAAAATAAACCAGCCGCAAAAAGACAAGTACTCTACAATCCTACTTATATGACAAAGTAGTCAAGTTAATAGTCAAACTCAAAGAAACAGAATAATGGTGGGACACCTGGGTAGCTCAGTTGTTAAGCCTCTGCCTTCAGCTCCTGTCATGATCCTGGGATCGAGCCCCGTATCAGGCTCCCTGCTCAGCAGGAAACCTGCTTTCCCTCTCCCACTCTCCCTGCTTGTGTTCCAGCTCTCGCTGTCTCTCTCTGTCAAATAAATAAATAATCTTTCAAAAAAAAAAAAAAAAAAGAGGGGCGCCCGGGAGGCTCAGTGGGTTAAAGCCTCTGCCTTTGACTCAGGTCATGATCTCAGGGTCCTGGGATCAAGCCCGGCATCAGGCTCTCTGCTCAGGAGGGAGCCTGCTTCTCCCTCTCTCTCTCTGCCTGCCTCTCTGCCTACTTGTGATCTCTCTGTCAAAAAAATAAATACAGGGACGCCTGGGTGGCTCAGTTGGTTAAGCGGCTGCCTTCGGCTCAGGTCATGATCCCAGCGTCCTGGGATCGAGTCCCACATCGGGCTCCTTGCTTGGTGGGGAGCCTGCTTCTCCCTCTGCCTCTGCCTGCCACTCTGTCTGCCTGTGCTTTCTCTCGCTTCTCCCTCTATGACAAATAAATAAATAAAATCTTAAAATAAATAAATAAATAAATAAATACAATCTTAAGAAAAATTTCTTAAAAAAAAAAAAAGGGGTTAAGATGAGGGCATCTGGGTGGCTCAGTAGGTTAAGCATTTTTTTTTTTAAGATTTTATTTATTTGTCAGAGAGAGAGAGGCAGAGCGAGCAAGCACAGGCAGAGAGAATGGCAGGCAGGGAGAAGCAGGCTCCCTGCCGAGCAAGGAGCCCGATGTGGGACTTGATCCCAGAACGCTGGGATCATGACCTGAGCTGAAGGCAGCCGCTTAACCAAGTGAGCCACCCAGGCATCCCGAAGGTTAAGCATCTTTGATTCAGGTCATGGTATCAGGGTCCTAGGATAGACCGGGAAATCTGCTTCTACTCTCCCTTTGCCTCTCCCCTGACTCCAGCCCTGCTCATGGCCCCTCTCTCACTCTCTCAAATAAATAATGGTTAAAATGGTAAATTTTATGTTACATGTATTTTATCACTTTTTTTTTTTTTAAAGATTTTATTTGTTTATTTCACAGAGACAGAGAGGTCACAAGTAGGCAGATAGAGAGAGGGAGAAGCAGGCTCCCCGCCAAGGAGAGAGAGCCCGATGCGGGGCTCGATCCCAGGACCCTGGGATCATGACCTGGGCCGAAAGCAGAGGCTTAACCCACTGAGCCACCCAGGCGCCCCTATTTTATCACTTTTAAAAATAATTATTTAGGGGCGCCTGGGTGGCTCAGTGGGTTAAAGCCTCTGCCTACAGCTCAGGTCATGATCCCAGGGTCCTGGGATCGAGCCCCGCATCCCATCCAGGGAGCCTGCTTCCTCCTCTCTCTGTGCCTGCCCCTTTGCTTACTTGTGATCTCTGTCAGTCAAAAATTTTAAAATAAATAAAT
Organism: Mustela lutreola; assembly: GCF_030435805.1. Taxonomy (NCBI): domain Eukaryota; kingdom Metazoa; phylum Chordata; class Mammalia; order Carnivora; family Mustelidae; genus Mustela; species Mustela lutreola. The sequence continues at coordinate 62,015,657 of NC_081297.1, forward strand.
AAATAAAAATAATAATAATTATTTAGGGTGCCTAGGTGGCTCAGTGGTTAAACAACTGCCTTCAGCTCAGGTCATGATCCTGGAGTCCTGGGATGGAGTCCAACATCGGACTCCCTGCTCAGCGGGGAATCTGCTTCTCCCTCTGAGCCTCTTCCCCTCTCATGTTCTCTCAAAAAAATAAAATTTTTAAAAAATAATTATTACTATTTAAAAAACAACTATACCATTTTGCATATTCTTTAGTTTAAAATAATTTTTCCCTAAAAATATGTAAATGTGGGGCACATGCGTGGCTCAGTGGGTTAAAGCCTCTGCCTTCAGCTCAGGTCATGATCCCACAGTCCTGAGATCGAGCCCCGCATCAGGCTCTCTGCTCAGCAGGGAGCCTGCTTCCTCCTCTCTCTCTCTGCGTGCCTCTCTGCCTACCTGAGATCTTTGTCAAATAAAATAAAATAAAATCTTAAAAAAAAAGGTAAATGTTAGGGATTTAATAATGAACAAAAATACCATTACCATTAAATACATGAAAATATTTGTGTAATTCTCTTCCCCCTTTCCACATATCTGCTTTTAAAACTTAAATCAAAATTATAAGTAGAAAGTACGAATAGTTAATAAAAGATTAAAGGACATGACAGGATTTTAATTAAAAATAAATAACCTGGTAATATATAACACAGTAGGAAAAAACTAAAATCCAAAATAGCATGACCCTATTATTTCTTGTATTTTCTGCAACTCAGTATTAGCTGACTATGAAAATTAATGTGAAAACTCGTCCCGTCTGAAGTGCAGTTAAGTGTATCTACAACACAAGAGCAACTTGAATACCATGAAGGGAAGGACCATTATCTGTTTCAGCGAATTCTGAGACCCAAGCACATCTGACACTTAATAAATGCTCAATAAATTTTGCTAAATTTGCCTATGAATAAGGCATCAAAAATTGGAACCCATTTTCATTATTATACTTCTCCCCTCCACTGTTACATTTTTGTATCTAACTCTTAAGCCTGCTGGGGGCAATATATTATTGCTTATACTTATATTACTTATACTTATGTACTTATATTACTATACTTAATATAGTAACTTATTATTATATATAATTTTATTATATAATATATATTATTTACTTATATAATATAATATTTATATACTTATATTACTAAGTATACTCGTGTGAATGTACATGTGAGTTAACTGAATCATGAGTATTACTGGATTTCTTAACAGCATTTAAGGCTAAACAAGGAGGCCATTCAAAACATGATAATGCCAACAAGATATTCTGTTAAGAGAACACCAAACCAAACAAAGAGGTTCTTGATAATATGGAAAATTCCTAAATACAGTTTTCAGAATTAAGAGCTTTTTACCTTCTTTAAGACAAATAGTCTGTATAAAATTAAAATACAGTTTTTCACGAGTGCAAGAAACTGCCAAATAATTCTAAGCACAGTATTTCCAGATACCACACAGGACCATAAAAAATATTATGTATAAAAAAAAGGAATGTTATGCATTGTCTGTATCAGGCCTAGACAAAATTGGGCCCTTCATATAGTCTCTCAAGGGGTGTTAAACGGTATCCCCAACTGTATCCCCAACAAAGCATGTCAGGATAATATGTTTCTTCCAAATCAGAAATGTGGTGGGTAGGGATGCTTGGGTTGTTCAGTTGGTTAATCGTCTGCCTTCAGTTCGGGTTGCAGTCCCAGGGTCCTGGGATCGAGCCCCACGTCGTGCTCCCACATAGCAGGAAGTCTGCTTCTCCCTCTCCCTCTGCTCCCCCTTGTGCACTCTCTCTCTTTCTATCTCAAATAAATAAAATTAAAAAAAAAAAAAGAAAGAAAGAAAGAAACGTGGTGGGTAGAGAAGGCAGGCACTGAAAGAAAATTTCCTGATAGCATGGAAAACAGATGAGGAACAATAAACATTTGGTATGAAAATGTCTCAAGCATATCAGGGAAAAAACAGTAAGAGAGGTACAGTCAGGGAAAACACATCACATCATCTTAACTATAAAAAGGGGAAAGGGAGTGTGGGGAGAGTAATACCCTTCTACACTAACACACCTCAATATGACCCAGCTGATTTTCACATTTTCTCTTTTGATTTCTTCACATTTGATTTCTCTTTTGCCATCTTGATCCTCCCTTATGTTTTGATCACATCACTTTATTTATATTTCATTTAATTACAGATCAAATAAATTCAAATTAACTAATCTCATTATAACAAATTATGATTCATAACAAAGTTTATATAGAAGCTGTTGATTAACCATGCTTCTTTTTTCCTATTATCTGTCCTAGGTTACAAATGTTAGTAACACTGAACCTGGGTTAAAAAAAAACCCAAAGCCGTTCTTCTACTTGGAAGAAGTCCTGTAAGAGAAAATAGCGGGAAAAAAGAAAAAAAGGAAAATAGGGGTGCCTGGCTGGCTCAGTCGGTAGACTACACGACTCTTGGCCTCAGGGTTATGAGGAGTTCTTCTTCTTTTTTTTTTTTTTTTAAAGATTTTATTTATTTATTTGACAGAAAGAGATCATGAGTAGGCAGAGAAGCAGGCAGAGAGAGAGGAGGAAGCAGGCTCCCCGCTGAGCAGAAAGCCGGATGCGGGGCTTGATCCCAGGACTCTGGGATCATGACCTGAGCCGAAGGCAGAGGCTTTAACCCACTGAGCCACCCAGGCGCCCCAAGGGTTATGAGTTCAAACCCCACACTGGGTGTAGAGATTACCTAAATATTAAAAAGGAAGGAAGGAAGGAAGGAGGAAAGAAAAAGAAAATGAAAATAGTGTAGTACAGTGGAAAAGGAAATTGATCTAAAGCCAAAAGATCTGTTACTCTGTAAATTTTGTCAGTGACCTCTGCAAGTCATTGAATCTTTCTAGTCCTTAGCTTCTGTCAAAATGGGGGTATTGGAGAGGATGAGGGTCTCCAGCTCCAGCAACCTTTAGTTTAGTTGCTATTACCATTGATAGTCTCATTTAATTGTATTATGTCTGCAAAGAGTTGTAACTTTTAAACCATCAAACAGGATCAATTCAATAAAGAATATATTGAGTTCTTCAATATGAAGAAAAGATCCATCTCAATAGCATTTAACCTTTTTCAGATTATTTGCAGCAAGTATTTTCTTTCCTATAAAAAGATTTCTTAGGCACCTGCTTGGCTCAGTCATTAAGCATCTGCCTTCAGCTCAGGTCATGATCCCAGGGTCCTGGGATCAAGCCCCACATCAGGCTCCCTGCTCAGCAGGAAGCCTGCTTCTCCCTCTCCCACTCTCCTAACTTGTGTTCCCTCTCTCACTGTCTCTCTTCTCTGTCAAATAAATGAACAAAATCTTAAAAAAAAAAAAAAAAAAAAGATTTCTTATAAGCTTTCAGAGATGTGTAGGTATTTTTTAAAAGATTTTTATTTAGGGCACCTGGGTGGCTCAGTGGGTTAAAGACTGTCTTCAGCTCAGGTCATGATCCCAGGGTCCTGGGATGGAGCCCCGAATTGGGCTCTCTGCTAAGCAGGAAGCCTGCTTCCCCCTCCCTCTCCCTCTACCTGCCTCTCTGCCTACTTGTGATCTCTGTCAGTAAAAAAAAAAGATTTTTATTTATTTGACAGATCACAAGCAGGCAGAGAGGGAGGCAGAGCAAGAGGGGGAAACAGGCTCCCTGCTGAGCAGAAAGCCTGATGTGGAGCTTGATCCCAGGACCCTGAGATCATGACCTGAGCCAAAGGGAGCAGCTTAACCCACTGAGCCACCTAGGCACCCCTGGAGATGTACAGATTTTTAACTTAGTTCCCTCATCTCTTACGGTAAAGTCTTTATTTTGGCACAGATATATCTTAACTCCTTCAAAATTAAGTTATCTATTTTGCACATAGATACAGAGTTAGAAAGATTCATAGTAAATTAGACTGGCACATCCAAACTTGTCAATCAAGTAATACTGCCCACTTTCCATAAGCCATTTAGAGTTTAAAAAACACTGGAGAAAAATGCAAATTCAAGTAACAGCCCAGATTTGCAATCAATTCTGAAGAAAATATCTGTCTACAGAAACTTTTTCAGTCTCTTCTAAGAGAAACAATTCTTAAAACCTAGCATAGTATTAACAATATAGTCATAATGTGAGCATATACATCTTAAGATAACACTTCAGCACACCAGGTCCTGAATAATAATATTAGAGAAAGGGAATAGCACTATTGTGACACACCCGTAAGAAATATGAAAAACAAATAACAAAGTAGAAAATTTCAACTAGGGACACCTGGGTGGTTCAGCGGTCAAGTGTATGCCTTCAGCTCGGGTCATGATCCCAGGGTCCTGGGATGGAGTCCTGCATCAGGCTCTCTGCTCCGCAGGGAGTCTGCTTCTCCCTCTACCTGCTGCTCTCCCTGCTTGTGTGCGCTCTCCCTCTCCATCTGACCATAAATAAATAAAATCTTAAAAATTTTTTTCAACTAATATTATCTATTAATGTTTAGAAACATCCAATAAGTAACTTACAAAGCATTATGTAATAAAGATTTACTAGAGAAGTTCATCTTACATCCCAAAACATTTTCAAGGAATGTCAAAACAAAACAATTAGAAGCAAGGAATGAGTAGAACTAAATTATTAGTGGCAACAATTACATTCTACTTTACAAAGTGGAACTGTTAAAAAAATGGAAGATATAAGAACAAAACAGATACTAAACTTTACTGAAACACTAGGCACCCTTGTGCTCTTGTTATTTAATTAAGAACTGAAATGGCCACATTACACAATGCAACATGATTTAACAATGACGTCATTTACAGAAAGCCACCAGAATGAATAAATAGGAGCAACTGAAAAAGTCCGAGGACTATCTTCTCAGTTGTTCCAAATCAATGAAGGGACCTTGGTTTTAAAGGAGACCTTTTCTACTTAAATTGAAATCAGTTAAAAGCACTAATATCACCTTCAGAAACAAATATTAGATTAAAAAGGCAAACGATGTAGAAACATTTGACATTATGTATTTGATAAAGTATATTTTAAGAGAAGATTCTCTCAAATGATTTTTGCAAAAGAATAATTCTGAACACTTTTAAATTATCTAAACCTACTTGTAACTAGTGTTTGAATACCCTAGTCTAAAATACAACTTTTTAATAAATTAGTTCTCAGCAATCTGACCCCAAGTTTAGCAACACTGTTGGCAAACTAACTCTGGTATCACATTCAACTTAACTTCTAAGAAAACACATTTTCCTGACCTGGATAAAACCAAGCAGATGTGAAATTTTTATTTTTAGTGCCTGAAGTTTGCTTCTTGACTGAATTATAGCCATCAAGGAAATATGTTTTATTCTCCTGCCAAAGACTAGCCCTGAACTCTTTATTAGGCAGAACTCCCACGAAGTCATACAAACCTCTTCCAAAGCTGGCCCTCCTCAACCTGGTGGAAGAGTTTTCAGGACACAGCAGTGTCTGAGAAAAAACCTGAAACTTTAAACTGGAAAAAAAACAAGATCTGTGAGAGTGTTAACTACAAAATGAGGGGAAAGGGGGCTTTAACTGGGAAACAGTGTCGATTTAAAAACAAAAAACTACAAAAAAGCTAATGGGAAAAAAAAAAAAAAAAAAAAAAACCACCCAACCTCAGAGCCCATAGATCATTTCACTGTCCGGAAACTAAACTCAGTTTACTGGGTGGTCCCTTCCTCACTACCACCCACCAGGGGCTAAGCCATAAAAAACACAGAGATGGCTGGCTTACTTTGGTGCTAAGTTTGTGTGTGCCTTTGCCTGTGTATTCAGCAAACAGAAATAAACACTGCAAGTCAATAGGAGAGCTTAATTTCTAAAAGATGATTTTTAAAAATAATAAATGTAAACAGACTACGTGAACAACATGGAAGTTGCAGTCTTCCACAACCATGTAATAATGTCTCAGTTTGTAGAGTGCTATGTATCTATCCACTTATCTATAGATGATTTCACATCCAAGGCTCTTTCTACTACATTATACTGTCAAGACATTGAGTTTTTCCAGTAAAACTACTACATACCAGAAAAAGGGGTAAAATGAAACATTTTTTAACAGCCAGACAACAGCAAAGCAGCACTAAAGCTTCTAGGAAATTCTTTTATTATCTTTCACTGAGGAAAAAGTTGACCAATTGAAGGGGGGGGGGGGGGTGCTGCACAAGTATGACTAACCAACCAAAAAGGAGGAAACTTTTATCTTCGGAAACCACTATTAATGAGGCAACCAATCTCAACTCTGACAAAAAGGCCTTTTAGAGACTCATTCTCTCATTAGCGAATGTCAAGCTGCAGCTACTTCACAGAAAGGCATGCATTTTCTTGAGCTCTGAGACCATCAATAGCCAGGTAGCCCTATCTTATGACATATTAAATGGCAGACTTCTCCAGAGCATGATTTAGCAATGAGAATGCCTCATAACGTTTCTTTAAAGCCTATGCTCTGAAACTTTTTAGAAATTTGCAAGGATCCAAATTATTACTAAATGGAACTATCCCCCAGCTTTGCCTTCCTTTGAGAAAGAGCAAAGCTATTGGATACAACAAACTAAGAGTAAAGAGAAAACAAACATGCTAGTGTAGCAAGTGTCTAATTTTCAGAGTGTTGTTCAGTTTTCATTAACTTCTCCCACTTCTACAGCTATAATTTTTAGTCTATGAAACATCTGCCAGCTCTAGAGCATTAAATTTCAAAGAAACAAAGATATCTTTTCTAAAACATTTTTAATACTCTAAAGGATTTTTTTAACATCCTAAGTTAAAACTAATAGGTAAGTCTTACATTAGGAGAACTAAGTACAAGCCCTAGCTCTGACTGTATGTAGTCTCACCACTTACTTAATTGCTTCTCTGTAACTCCATGCCCTTCCTCATTTAGAAAATAAGGCAGTTTTACTAGATGACCTCTTAGGTCCTCTCCAGCTCAGACTTTCTATTCCAAGGTCTCCGATGCAGTAACAAAACCGTTGTCTTGTTAAGACTCAAAATGTAGTCATCTTAAACACACCTCAAGAATGTAAGAAAGTGGGTGCCTGGACGGCTCAGGTTAAGCATCTGGCTTCAGCTCAGGTCATGATCCTAGCGTTGTGAGATCGAGTCTGGCATCGGGCTCCCAGCTTGGTGGGAAGTCGTCTTCTCCCTCTACCCCTCACCCCACTCATGATCTCTTTCTCGAGTTCTAATAAATAAAATCATTTAAAAAAAAAAAATGTAATAAAGTTAGGGAACTCGAGCAGACCTCCCGGCCACCATTTTCCAGAACTGCAGGAGACAGGAAATACGCTTATTTATTAGTTACCCTCTTTTATATAAGGGCCAGTCATAAATGAAATGATAACTCTATAGTAAAAGTAACCAGTTCACAAACCCACATACATTCCAATAAAACTAAATGCAGTGATAGTAAATTATTTCCATCATAATTTTTTATATCATGCCTAAATATAAAAATCTATAGTATCTTGGGTATCTTGATCAATTTTTTTTTTAAAAAAAGATTTTATTTATTTATTTGACAGAGAGAGATCACAAATAGGCAAAGAGGCAGGCAGAGAGAGAGGAGGAAGCAGGCTCCCTGCTGAGCAGAGAGCCCGATGCGGGACTCGATCCCAGGACCCTGAGGATCACAACCCGAGCCGAAGGCAGCGGCTCAACCCACTGAGCCACCCAGGCGCCCCTATCTTGATCAATTTGATCAAGAATCAAATTCTTGGGGCGCCTGGATGGCTCAGTGGGTTAAGCCGCTGCCTTCGGCTCGGGTCATGATCTCAGGGTCCTGGGATCGAGTCCCGCATCGGGCTCTCTGCTCAGCAGGGAGCCTGCTTCCCTCTCTCTCTCTCTCTGCCTGCCTCTCCATCTACTTGTGATTTCTCTCTGTCAAATGAATAAATAAAATCTTTAAAAAAAAAAAAAAAAAAAAAAGAATCAAATTCTTTTTTTTTTTTTTTAAAGATTTTATTTATTTATTTGACAGAGAGAAATCACAAGTAGACAGAGAGGCAGGCGGAGAGAGAGAGAGGGAAGCAGGCTCCCTGCTGAGCAGAGAGCCCGATGCGGGACTCGATCCCAGCACTCTGAGATCATGACCCGAGCCGAAGGCAGCGGCTTAACCCACTGAGCCACCCAGGCGCCCCAAGAATCAAATTCTTGATTTTTGGCTCAGGTCTGATCTCAAGAGTTATGAGACTGAGCCCAGTATTGACTCTGAGCTTTAAGTAGGCTTGGATTCCCTCTCCCTCTGCCCCTCCCTCTTCAGATAAATAAGTCTTGAAAAAAATTCTATACTATCCTCTTCTTGTGCTTTATTAAAGATTAGCTGCATCACCACAGAATTTAAAATAAATTCTAAATAGGCTTTCACTTTTTTCACTTTTTTTATCTCTAACCAACAGTGAAACACTATTCGAAATGAATAACTGAGTACTGTGGTCCACTGATTAAACATACATTCCAATACATACCTCTTCCCTGAGGACTCTTTCCCTTCAATGCTCTCCTTATTCCTAATTCCTCTCAGCTCCACCTCCCCACTCCATTTCAGGCCTTCTCCTTTTCTCTCCCATCCCTTCTTAATACGCTACTTTCAAAGCAGTCTAGTAAGTGGTTCTCCTAGTTAGGAAGTACCAGAATCACCCAAGAAACTTACTGAAAATACACATTAGTGTAAGAGAAGGCAGATGGATTCTACTTTTAAGGTAACCAGAAGTTTAAAAAATTAAACCTTAATCAGCTTGCTCAGAGAGTAGGATATTCTAGCTAACTGAAAATTAATCAGAGAGTAGAGTAGGATAATCTGGCTAACTAAAAATTAAGTATTAACTTTTTTGTTGAAAATGCTTCTAGAGAGGTGCCTGGGTGGCTCAGCTGGTTAAGCATCTGCCTTCGGCTCAGGTCATGATCTCAGGGTCCTGGGATGGAGTTCCACAAGGGGCTCTCTGCTCAGTGGAGAGCCTGCTTCCCCATCTCTCTCTCTGTCTGCCCTCTGCCTACCTATGGTCTCTCTGTCAAATAAATAAATAAAATCTTTAAAAAAAAAAAAAAAAGCATCCTTTTTTGGCTCAAGTCATGATCTCAGGGTTCTGGGATCAAGCCACACAATGGGCTCCCTGCTCAGCAGGCTCCCTGCTTCTCCCTCTCCCTGTGCCTCTCCTGGGCTTGTGTGTGGTCTCTCTGGCTGTCAAATAAACAAATCTTTTTTTTTTTTTTTTAAAGATTTTATTTATTTATTTGACAGAGAGAGATATCACAAGTAGGCAGAGAGGCAGGCAGAGAGAGGGGGAAGCAGGCTCCCTGCTGAGCAGAGCCCGATGAGGGGTGGATCCCAGGACCCTGAGATCATGAGGTAAGCCAAAGGCAGAGGCTTAACCCACAGAGCCACCCAGGTGCCCCTAAATAAACAAATGTTAAAACAAAAAAGAAAGAAAGACTCCTTCTGGAACCCACTTTATCACTTTTCCCTCTTAAAGAGCTACAGTTCATAAGAAACACCTGATTACTTAATAACTGTTCTACAAACAGATCAAGTTTATAATCAAGTCTCATTCTACAATGCTGGTGGGCCAAGAGGCCAAATAAAGCCCTTGAGATAAGAATGCTTTTTTTTTTTTTTAAGATTTTATTTATTTATTTGACAGAAAGATCACAAGTAGACAGAGAGGCAGGCAGAGAGATGAAGGAAAGCAGGCTCACTGCTGAGCAGACCCTGATGTGGGGCTTGATCCCAGGACCCTGAGATCATGACCTAAGCCAAAGACAGAGGCTTAACCCACTGACCCACCAAGGTGCCCTGGTTTTACATTTTTAAAGGGTTGTAAAAGAAAAACAAAAAAGAATACTACGTGGTCCACAAGGCCTAAAATATTTACTATCTGGACCTTTACAGAACAAAGTTTGCTGACCCTTGTTCTGTAGCACCAAAAGCCCTGGAAGTACAGTGACCCTAAAGACACTGCCCAGAAATGCTCCTTTCTCGTAAGATTAACTGAAAAAAAAGTTTCCGTTAAGTTGGTTCCAAATGACTTAAATAGAATCATTCTATTTCTCTGATCAACGTGCCTTCTAGAAACTGTTACCCACAAAAATCTCTATTTCCTTCCTTAGACTCAACAATTTCAGTTAAGCTCGTTAGCTCTGGAAATGAATGCAAAAGACTGAAAGCCTTACCTGGGGCATTTGCTATAGCCAAGGGCAGGCTTGGAAGCTGGTGCACCTGGATCCCTGAAGCACCCAATGCACTGAGGTTAATGGTCTGGAGGCCAGGCATGGAGGAGAGCTGAGCAGCATTCACAGTGACGGTGCCGGTAGGGATGGAGGCGGCTGAGGCAATGGGTGTAAGGGTGGTATTGCTGCTGCTGGTCTGCCCCAAGGAAACACCCTGCATTGGGGCCAAGGTGATTGTCTGGGCCTGTGGGTTCTGAACTTGGAGATTCTGCAGCTGAAGAGTCTGCCAACTGACCTGTCCATTGGGCCCCACTGTTGGTGTCCGGATGATGATGGGGCCAGAGTTTGGAACAGCCTGAAGCTGGAGATTCTGGAGGGTTTCCTGGGAGATAGCTTGGGTTGTAAAGGTCTGCCCTGACAATGGTGCTGCTTGAAGGGCCTGGAGAGCCTGTCCCCCTTGAACTAGCTGAGGCTGGATAAGAATTTGTTGCTGTTGCTGTGTCTGCTGGTTTTGCTCTCCCTCTTTTTGCTGACTTGTTTGCAGAGAGCCTCCAGATGTCTGGTTCTGCTGGATGTTTAGAGCATCAGACCCCTGTAGCCCACTGACCCTCTGGGGTGTCTGCCCTTGAGAGTTGGTCCCTGCTGATCCACTGGTGGTAAAGTTCATAATTCCCATGTTGCTGGTGGTTGTAGTTGTTGAATAGCTATTGGCATTGGTGAAAAAGGAGCTGGAACTGGCTTGTGATGATACCAAACTGGCAGAACTGATGGCAGTCCCTGAGGTGGCGGGCTGTGAGCCACTCTCCTGGGACCCAGAGCTGCTGATAGTGACTGCCTGAGAGCTAGGAGTCAAGGTAGCTGCAGAAACGCTGTTGACAGGTAGCAAGGTGATATTCCCATTCAGGGCCACTGGTACGTTAGTCACATACTGAGTCTGTCCTGAGAGTACGTTATTAGCCAGGCCTTGGAGGGGGACAGCCTGCTGGAGTAGGTTTGGCATAGCAGCAATGATGTTGCCTCCACTTCCTCGATTTGTGATGATCTGTTGGTTTGCACCTGGTATGATCTGTATCTGACCAGAACCATCCTGCTGTACTTGGGCCCCAGTGGCTGCGAACTGCAGCTGTTGCCCATCAACGGTCTGGAACTGTGGGATTACTTGATACTGAATATTAGGCATCACTCCAGGTAATCCTGTCAGGACCTGCTGGTTCTGTAAGTTGGAAGTGGCGGCCACAACATACTGCCCACCAGAGACTGTGCGATTCTTGGAAGACTCACTGCCATTGCTGCCATTGGTACTGCTCCCACTCTGTTCCTTTGAGGTAGGGGTAGCCCCAGAGGAGGAAGAGATGATCTGCCAGCCATTGGCACCCTGTGAGAGTTGTGTGGCTGTGAGGTCAAGCTCACCTGTGCCCCCTGACTGGCTTGGGCCCTGGGAGTTGTTGCTGTTTTCATTGGGTGACTCAATTCTGCTGCAAGTTGCTGCCAGCAGAGCCAGAGGGGATGGCTGGGATTCCTGACCAGAAAATAAGGGAGAGGAGAGGAGTTAGTTTAGTGATACCCAGCTGCCAGCCCAGGGGGCAGTATAAAACAAATAAACAGCAAAACAGTGCACACAAAAAGGGGGAAAAAGGAAGGAAGGAAAAGGGGACCTATTTATACTCCTGAAATCCTCATCTTTGGGGATCTCCCAGTCTTTTGTTTCACTATGTTAACTTTCCTAGCTACAAAATGGCTTAGCTCTTTCCTAAAAATGTTTCTGTGAAAAGACAATCATCTAAAAATATTCACATTCTCTTAACATCTCCCCCACTCTGTCCTGATCATCACTTACCTGCCCTCCTCCTCCTCCACTGCTGCTACTGCCTGTGCTGCTGCTTCGAGCCTGAGAAAAGGCACCACCACCATTACCATTGCCCCCATTATTGCCACCAACTCCTTTTTCAATCTTCACCACAGCTGTCATTTCATCCATGGAGTGATCTTGGTCTAAAAGGAATTAAAAGACAACTTAAAGTTAGGGGAAGGAAAAGAGTGAGGTGAGGAAGAGTAAGGGACACTATAACGAAAAAGACATACAGCAAGATGAAAGGTACTAGTGTAAAAAAAAAAAAGTGAATTGGACAAAGGGCAGTTGTAGGACATACAGAACACAAACTAGGCTTAGGAGCACTAAAACCGGGCCTCAATTCTCACTTGCACAAAATTAAACCCAGAAAACATTAAAAATGTACTTTTCACATAGGAAATGTAAGGGGCAGTGGATATGTTCAAAGAGTTTCAAAATACAAAAAAGTATACTGGGGAGAAAAAGGAGGATAGGTAAGGCAAAAAACAACATGTGGGTGGATGGAAAGCTTGCTAAAATTAGGGTCAAAGGATATGGAGAAAGAGAAAACTTCAAGTGTAAAAAGCACCCAGAGCAGAAGAGGGGCAAAGAAAAAAGAACAAATAAAAAGTGTGAGTGGGAAAACATTTGTGAATACTGCCAAAGGACTAAAGGGGTCCAGGGCTTAGGAATCTGGAGGTTTCGGGGCGGACAGAGGGCGGGCCCTAGAGGGAAAGGGCGGTTTCGGGGTGAGGGGCGTGGAAAGGGCGGGACGGGGGGGGAGGGGAAATCTACGGGGGGAGGGGAGGGCCTTGGGGCAGGCGGCGACCAGAGGGCGGACCAGGGAGGCGGTTGGCCCGGGCGGGGCCTGCACTGTTCGGGCCGCCCCCGCGGCTCCAGCCCCCGGCGGGAGGAGCCTCAGGCGGGCGGCCGAATAGTGGGGGGTAAGGCCCGTCCCCCGTGGCCGGGGCGGGCAGGGGGCGGGCGAGGCCACGCTGCCCCCTCCCCCGGGGCGGGCGGCCCATCCCCCTCTTTCTCGCAGGCCCCGCCACTGCCCCTTCTCCCTCCCTTCCCTCCGCCCCGGGCGGGACCAAGGCCGCCGCCGCCGCCTCCCGCCCGCCCCCCCTCACGGCGGGGACCGCCCGGTCGGCCCTCGCGCGCGCCCCCTCATTCCCCTCCCACCCCTAAGCTTGGAGTGGACTCATCCTTACCGCTCATGGTGGCAGCTGAGGGACGAGCTCAAGGGGGTCCTGTCCGGGGGGGTTGGGGGGGGCCGGGAAAAACGCGGACGCTGACGAGGCAAGCGAACCCGGACCGGACAGGGAGGGGGGGGGTAAGGAGGAGGGAGCAGCGCGCCACAAGCCCAGCCTAGGCTCCGCCCCTTCGCTGCTGCCCCGCCCAATGAGGGAGGGAGAAAGGAGGGACTTGCAGAAGAAAGACGGGTAGGTTATCCAATGACAAGACTCGCTTGCTCGCTAAGGCGTGTAAGACAAAGTTGCGTGCCCGGTGTCCGCCCAAGGAGGCCACCCTCTCCGTTTTAAAAGCCAATGAAAGACGCAGGAAGCGAGGGTGGGCGGGAGCTAGTGATGATAGGCTTGGAAGGAAGCCAGTCAACCGCCAGGCGGGCTCCCTGACCGGTAGGGATAGGAAGAACTTTGACTGGAATGACAGAACAACAACCAACCAGAACCCTGGACATGCCTGGGCACAGTCCTTTTTGGGAGGTGTTAAGAAGTAGGCAGAAATGGGATAGGATGAAGCTGACCAAAACCAATCAGAAATCAGGCGGGCAGCCAGGAAAGTTATGATTGGATTAACACTGAAAAAAGACATGCTAGGACGCAGATTGACGTGAATGAAAAGCCAATTAAACGCCGAATGAGCTCTGGGGGCGGGATTTGGGAGTGGGCAGAGGAGAATTGGCGTCTCCCTCAGTCACTAACTCCAATGAGGCGGCGAAGGAAGGTAGGCACCGCCTCCAACTTGGCCAATGGGCGTTACTAGAGCCTCCCGTCCTGGGGAAGGGAGCAGGGCTGTGCCAAGAGGAGTTCGTCGCCATCTTGGCCCTCCTCAGGGGACGTCTTTACAGTGAATAGGTGGCACGCTTCGGTGGATCCTTGCTGCTCAGCAAGTGTCAGGGCCAAGACCGTCGGTTCGCAGTTCTACCTCGCCAGCAGGGCTCGTTCGAGCCTTCACTTAACCGTTCTTAAAAGTACCTCTCAAGTCTCACCCTTCCCGGGGTGGGCCGACCGGCGGGCGGATGCCTCTGAATGTGGGTGTAAGCCCTGTGGGTGCGTGCTCGACGAAATCTGGCGCTGCGCTCGCAGTTAACTGACAATTCACAAGGGCTTTGTCAGACCAGCAAACGCCATTTTATTAACTTCTCCCAGATAAAGCTGCTAACTACGTAATTTTTGCAGGGTTAACTTTTCATGGGCTGGTCTTTGAGGCTCAAATACACTGGAGAGCCTCCCAGCGTCAGTGTCCTATAAGCCACTTCCTGTTTCTCCCCTTCATTGTAAATACCGTCTAAGCGTAAAGCAGGATGGCAAGATAAGGAGTTCCTGCTTTTTTAACTACAAAGTTAAAGGACATTTTCCTCCAGGCACTGGAATTGCTGGCCTCTCATTCCACCTCTCCTTTTTCCTGCTTTTGGTGGAGGCAGCCTGGGTGACTTGTCAATGACACGGAGGTCGTTCTCTGTAGCCCCTTCTATTTTACGTGTTGTCACTAAGTTATTTACAATTTACAATTCAGCACTTCGTGACATGTTATGTTTTAAAGTCTGGATCCCCCTAAAACAGGCCTCTGCTGCTTTGCATAGGCCCTGAAGAAAGTGATTGTGGAATGCCTACTGTGTTAGGTGCGTAAGTCAGTTAAGCGTTCGGCGTTCCTTGTGTCATGCTCATAAAGAAAATACTGGTACCAGAGAAGTTATGTATTTTATAAGAAATTTAGGCTGCTAAATAACTGGCCCAAAGTCACAAAACTAGTAAGTTATAGTGCCAGATTCCAGCCCAGAGCAGTCCCACAAAAAGCCTTCCATAGATTCTTGAATAAAGCAGGCCTGATATAACCATTTATAAAAATGGGTTTAGGGGCGCCGGGGTGGCTCAGTGGATTAAAGCCTCTGCCTTCGGCTCTGGTCATGGTCCCAGGGTCCTGGGATTTAGCCGCACATCAGGCTCTTTGCTCTGCAGGGAGCCTGCTTCCTCCTCTCTCTGCCTGCCTCTCTGCCTACTTGTGGTCTCTCTCTGTCAAATAAATAAATCTTTTTTTTTTAATGGGTTTAATAAAAAATAATTACATATCTATTTTTAAATGTTTTGTATTGTTCCTTTTTAGCTACTGAAAACTACTAAATCTAACTTCTGTAACAGCTCAAATGGCATTATC
This sequence comes from Mustela lutreola, assembly GCF_030435805.1. Taxonomy (NCBI): domain Eukaryota; kingdom Metazoa; phylum Chordata; class Mammalia; order Carnivora; family Mustelidae; genus Mustela; species Mustela lutreola. The sequence continues at coordinate 62,031,067 of NC_081297.1, forward strand.
TTCTTGTATACATTTATATAAAACATTACATTACAAATTACATTACAATAGCATCTCTCCCTAGATCAAAGTTTCCCAAAATATAATGTCAGATAGTCTCTATCCAAACCCTTGGTTGCTTTGTTTAAAAAGGTAGATTCTGGGGCTCCTGGGTGGCTCAGTTGGTTTAGCGGCCGCCTCCAGCTGAGGTTATGATCCCAGGATTCTGGGATCCAGCCCCTCCTCCTCCACAGAGGCTGGGGAGTCGGCTTCTTCCTCTTCCTCTTCCTCTTGGCCTCTCACCCCCGACCCCGTTCATGTGCTGTCTTTCTCTCAAATAAATAAAATCTTTTTTTTTTTTTAAGATTGTTTTAATTTGACACAGAGAGAGAGACATGGTGAGAGAGAGAACACAAGCAGGGGGAGTGGGAAAGGGAAAAGCGGGCCTCCCGCAGAACTGGGAGCCTGGTGTGGGACTAGATTCCATGACCCTAGCCAAAGGCAGATGCTTAGCGACTGAGCCACCCAGGCACCCCTCAAATAGTAAAATCTTTAAAAAATAATAACTTCTCTGGGCTTCCCACACACACACCTTTTTAAGGTTTTATTTATTTGACAGAAACACCCAGAGAGGAACACAAGCAGGGGGAGTTGGGGAAGGAGAAGCAGGCTTCCCCCAGACCCGGGAGTCCCACGTGGAGCCTGGGGCTTGATCCCAGGACTCTGGGATCATGACCTGAGCAAAAGGCAGACCCTTAACAACTGAGCTGCCAAAATGCCCTTCCCTGGGCTTCCTCATGTATAAAAATAGGAATAATGATAATCTATCAAATAAATATAATTACGTAATACATAAATAAATTTGAAAAAGGTAGATTCCTAGTCTCCATGTCAGACCTAGTAAATCAGATTCTCTGGGGTGAGGCTGGAGAATATTAACTTTTTAACTAATTCTTTCAAGTGATTAGTCCCTAAACCAAAGTTTAAGAAACAGTAAAGGATGGGGCGCCTGGGTGGCTCAGTTGTCAAGCAGCTGCTTTCAGTTCAGGTCATGATCACAAGGCCCTTGGTTGGAGCCCCACACTGAGCCCTGCATCTGGCTCCCTGCTCCATGGGAAACCTGCCTCTCCCTGTTCCATTCCCTCTGCTGGTGTTCCCTCTCTTGCTGTGTTTCTCTCTGTCAAATAAATTTTTAAAATCTAAAAAAAAAAAAAAAAAAAAGAACCTAAAAAAAAGGGAAAACTAAGGGATGAAACTGTAAAGAAGAAACTTCCAGAAGGGAAGAAACTGAAACTTCCGGGATGTTAGAAACCGCATTACTCATCTTTGTAAACCAAACTCTGGAGATTCTAACAGCTGTTTCGCGTATTTAGCAAAAGACCACACCTAAAGTTGCAGGGGTGGGTGGGGTGAGGTGGGGTAAGAGCTAACATAGAGCCCTCCTCTGAATGTTTTATGTATATATGTGTTGTCTAACTTAATGTTTTCAGTTAATTTAAGTTCCCATTCCCTTTTACAGATGAGAAAACCGAGGCTCAAATACTTAAGTTAAATTATGACAGTTCTGTTTAGTTCCAAAGCTTGTGTTTTTTTCCCATGGTTCTAAGCTAGTTTATCCTTGAAATGGGAATTAGAGTTTGATTCCTAGGTATTGAGAAAAAGGTCTCTTTTTTGATTTCTGATTGCTTTCTGATAAGAGAGCAAATGGGCATGACCCATCTTGTTCAATTCATCTGTGAAAACCTGAACAAAATTTCTTTAAACAAAACTAAGATACATTTTTTAAAAATGAATAACTTATTTCAAGGTTTCTCAAATCCCACACATGCCAGTGTCTGTCTGCATAACCATTTGTGAAATCATTTAAATAACTCCTAATGAGAGTGTTTACAAAGCAACATGGGTCATTTGAGAGATATTTTACTTCAAAATCAATAGTACAAGCACTAAGTGGTAACACTCCAGAGTGGCTGTCGGGATTCTTGGTGGTCTACCCCTCACTTATTCAGGCTCATCTTCCATTACTGTCCATTGCACTCTTACCTTTTACTTTGTTCTTTGTTGGACTCTTCCTTCAAAGCATTCTTTCTTGGGTCTCCATAGTTCAGAACCACAGTTTACTTAGCTATAAACTAAGGGTACCGAACTCTTCCTCTTAGCTTTGATAAGAACAACTTCTCTGAAGTCTTTTCCTAACTCCCCCAGATTGAATACTCTGTCCACTATGTTCTTTTAACATACCTCCATTAGAGGTTTGTAAATATCCAATCTCCTCCAACTAAAGCATTCTGAGGGCCTGGGTGATGCTTTTTTGTTTTGTATCCTCAGGGCCTAACATAGCATATAATTGACACCCAGTAAACAAACATTTAAGTGAAAGAAGTCTAGTCCCCCCAATCTTAAACAGATCTCCAGACAATACAAGGCTAAGGACTGACTCTCTGCCTTCAGTTGCTTGCCTTTTATAAATTAAATCATTCTTCTTGACGTGAAGCCACTCTTGTTTTCATCAATTTCTCACTTGGCACACCTGGCTGGCCCAGTTGGAAAGGCCTGTGACTCTTAATCTAGGTGTAGTGAGTTCCAGCCCCGTGTTGGGTATAGAAATTACTAAAAAAAATAAACTTGAAAAAAAGTTTCCACTTAGCAATCTGGTAACTAGGAACATTTTACAAAATAAAATATGCAGATATTTCAAAACCTTCCTTTTACACCATCATTGTAAACTTCCTTCTCAGTTAGCTTTCAACTACAGCTGTTAAATACAAAACAGACTTGGGGCACCTGGGTGGCTCAGTTGGTGAGCATCTGCCTTTGGCTTGGGTCAGGATCCCGGGGTCCTGGGATAGAGCCCCATGTCAAGCTCCATGTCGGGATCCTTGTTTGGCGGGGAGCCTGCTTCTCTCTCTCCCTCTGCCTGCGGCTCCCCCTGCTTGTGCCCTCTCTGTAAAATAAATAAATAAAATATTCGAAAAAATAAATACAAAACAGACTTTTTTTTTTTTTTTTTTTTGAGAGAGAGAGAAGTGCGCCTGGGTGGCTCAGTGGTTAAAGCCTCCGCCTTTCGCTCCAGTCATGGTCCCAGGGTCCTGGGATTGAGCCCAGCATTGGGCTCTCTGCTCAGCAGGGAGCTTGCTTCCACCTCTCTCTCTCTGCCTGCCTCTCTGCCTACTTGTGACCTGTGTCTGTCAAATAAGTAAATAAAATCTTTTTGAGAGAGAGAGACCATGCGTGTGCACATGCACAAGTTGGGGTGGGGGGTGGTGTATCTCAAGCAGATTCCATGCCCAGCACGGAGCCCTACACAGCTTCTCCATCCCACAATCCCTCAACCCTGAGATACTGACCTAAGCTAAAACCAAGGCTCTGATGTTTAACCGACTGAGCCACCCAGGAGCCCCCACATTATTCTACTCTATTCTGTTCTATTCTGTTCTATTTTACCTATTCTGCCTACTCTAGGATAAAGGAGGTCAGAAAAGAAAAAGTAAGAGAAAGTCCCTGATAAGATAATAAGGCATCAACAGTCTTCGACGCAAGACAAGTTTCTCTCTGAACAAGAAAACAAGCCTAGGGTTTTCACATCACGCTATCTAGGGTCATCTGAAGTGCAGTGGTGATTGGAGAAGTTGGGTGGATCATCACGCACATCCCTCAGTCTTTTTAGGGCCCTGGAAAGGCAAAAAAACTAAGAAAAGGACTATGTTAAGCCTGGTTTTTATTTGGGAAGCCTGGAACCTGTTGATGAGAAATCCAGGAATAATTACAGATATTCTTTATTATTACCATTATTTAAAAGGATTCATTCTCGGGGCGCCTGGGTGGCTCAGTGGGTTAAGACTCTGCTTTCAGCTCAGGTCATGATCTCGGGTCCCGGGTCCTGGGCCCTGGGATCAAGCCCTGCATTGGGCTCTCTGCTCAGCAGGGAGCCTGCTCCCCCCCCCCCCCCTCTGCCTGCCTCTCCACCTACTTGTGATCTCTGTCAAATAAATAAAATCTTTGACAAAAAAAAAAAAAAAAAAAAAAGATTAATTCTGGGGGCACCCGGGTGGCTCAGTTGGTTAAGCCACTGCCTTTGGCTCAGATCACGATCCCAGAGTCCAGGGATGGAGTTCCACATCAGGCTCCCAGCTCCGCAGGAAGTCTGCTTCTCCCTCTGACCTTCTCCCCTCTCTCATGCTCTCTCATGCTCTCTTACTCTCTCTCTCAAATAAATAAATAAAATCTTAATAAGAAAAAAAAAAGATTCATTCTGGGGGCACTGGGTGGCTCAGTCGGTTAACTGGCTGCCTTAGGCTCGGGTCATGACTCTAGGGTCCTGGGATTGAACCCTACGTGGGGCTCCCTTCTCAGCTGAGAGCCTGCTTCTCCGAGCTCTCCCTCTGCCTGCCATTCTGCCTACCTGTGATCTCTGTCTCTCTGTCAAATAAACAAAATCTTAAAAAAAAGATTTATTCTGTCCTTTGCTATGTCTTTATTTCTGTATCTGAGCAGCACTGTGGTTCACCCCTGCCTATTCTGTACCTTGTACTAGGAAGGCCTCTGTTCAGTCTGGCAATCTGTCCGTGGCTCTGGTGAACTTAAAGGCCTGGAGGGGGAAGAAGGGCTGAGGGTGGGGGAAATGAAAATTCTGGAGAGTTGGGGGGCATGGTCAACAACACAACTTAGTTATTGCTGGAGTTGAAGTCTGGCCCAAACTTCTCGAATACTCTCTTTTCTGAGGGCTGCAAGATGACGGGCCTGACTTTAAACCCAGCTGATGGTCTCCAGAGCTTGACAACAATTGGACAAACAAAAGCAGAGGTGGTCTGAGGTGGTGGGGAAGAGGAAGAGGAAGGTCTGAGACTAAATTCCACAATCTATCCGCATTCTAGAGAGCTAGAGAAGGCAGGCTCAGAGGCAAGGACGGCTTAGAAAGAAGCCTAGACCCCAAACTGAGCAAGGAGACAGCTCTTCTGCTCATTTAAGTCTGTCCCCTGTGGACTCCAGCTTGAAATAAACGCATAATCAAAACATTTGCCTCCCCTAAAATATCCAAACCCTTTGGACACCTCAGGGACCTCAGCTCACCAGACCTGGAAGTATGCCAGTACCTAATGCCAGTTTACCCACCAGTCACCCCCACCCAGACTGCTGCACCCCAAGAGTGACTGGGGTCCTGCCCTGCAGTTTAGCATTGTTAAGAGGAGTAAAGTTCCTCTTTTAACCAAAAATGCAGCAGCTTCCTCTCCTGGGACAAACAGTCCTGAGTCCTCACTAGAGGCCAGAGCTGGGAGAGTTACACCACCGGCAGCTTTCCATTCCCATTAAGGAAAATGGCCCTAACAGGACAGACACAGCAAGACTGGGAAAAGGACCTGGCCTCCCCGCTCATCCACAGGAGAGGCTGGAGGAAGAAAGGGGAGGAGTAGGGGGGTAGGCGGCCCAGTTTCCCCCTCCCATGCAACTAGGGCCACCCTGAGGGCGGGCGGAGGGCCGGGCTGTGGGAGGAGGGAGCTGGATTCATAAACAAACCCGCCTGGGCCACGAGGTGCCCAGAGGAATGGGGTGGGGTTTGCAGGCCTCCCAGGCCCAGCCCGGAGCTGGCTGTCTCCTGTGAGCTGGGCTGGGCCTCTCCACCCCCAAGTTTCCGGAGAGGGGTGGGCCCTGTGGCTCTCCCCAACCACAAACCCCTCCTTCCTGCTTTGCCCTCCCTCCCCCGACCCGGGAAGCCAGCTGAAGTTCGTAGAGGCCCAGGCGTGACATCTAACTTCTCGTCTCTTCTTCCGGAAGTTTGGACTGTCCCCAGGGCTAGTGGGTGGTTTCTGTGGGGACAGGGCTCTGGAACACCATGTTCTTTCCTTCTTGAAGTGGCCAAGGGAGACGGTGGAGAGTGCAAGGTGGGAGAGGGCGGGAGCTTCCCAGACTTATGCCTCCAGCAGGGGTTTTCCCACCACCACCGTGAAGCTCTCCAGCCCAGCTGAGAGGTAATCTTTACCTAGGCTGGCCTGTTTTCTGCTTTCCCCTCCCCCACCACCGCAGGGGCTCGGACGTGCCTGGACAAAGGTCCCTGGGAACCTCCCAGGAAGAACTTGCCTTCAGTCACTCGCAACAAAACTGGTGACTAACTCCTATACAGAGTATAGTTACTTCCTTCTTATTGATTAGGAAATACATTCAGGACTTGAGAAATGTGCCCAACCAAGGTCCAAGGCAGAACAAAACTGACAACAATTCTACTTCTGTGGCATTTCCCAAAATGTGATGTACTTACTAACTGGTGGAATGTAAGCATTTCTTTGTGTGCTCTTGTAATTAATTTTATTTTCTTAAGATTTTATTTATGTATTTGACAGCACAAGCAGAGGGAGCAGCGGGCAGAGGGAGAAACAGGCCCCCTCTTGAGCAGGGACTACCTGATGGCCCTTGCCCAGCACCCTGGGATCATGACCTGAGCTGAAGGCAGCTGCTTAAAGACTGAGCCACCCAGGTGCCCCTCTTCTGATTAATTTTAGGAAGAAACAACAACATTACCAAACCTGTCATTTCAGAGGGGGTGTTGTTATGATAAAGAATAAATTAATGGTATACTATAGAACAAGGGGAACCTAATAATGTTAAAAATTATGCAGGTGGAGTGGGAATGTGGGGAAATAAACTGTAACTTCTGGTTTCACCATCTAACATGCAGCTATTTTTAAGGAAGAATGGAATTTCTTCAGTGACGGGCTAGCTTAGATGCTACACAAGCTTCTTTCAAGCACTGACACTCTAAAGCTTAAAAGCAAAAAAAAAAAAAAAAAAAAAAAGTACTGTAAGGCAGGACCTAGAAAGCCAGGGAACAAGAAAAACTGAGCTATTAGAGTCAGGAATTTTTCTGAGCCACAGCATTACCAGGCCCATGACCAACGGGCCCAGAGCTGGAGGAAGGTTTCTTGCTCTCTGCAGTGGAGAGTGCAGGGCAGCATGAACGGGTCCTGGAATGGTTCCAGCCCAATCCTGGGGAATTTTGCCTGCTTAGTCTCTACGTTCAGGACTAAGGGAGGCTGCCTGTGTGGTATCTGCCTGTGTCCCAGAACTCTGCTTAATCCTGCTCTAAGACTGAGCCAATCCAAGCTGCCAGCTTCAAGCTGATGCTTTTCTCAGTACCTCCCCCCAAAACAGCCCACTCCTTGCTGGTACACACCAGCAGCCTGCAGGCTGGGGCTCAGCCAGAGCTCGCTTCCACAGGGGATTGACTACCTAGGTCCTCTCAGGCTCAGCCTCCTCCCACCTTCAAAAACACTGAGTCAGACCACCCCCGACATGAGCATTATGTGTGCCTGATGTAATGTAATATGGAGAACACTGCATCACCTAAGAAGTAGTCTTTCCAAAAGCATTGAGCCTGAATCTAAAGGAGTCTTTATATCTAATCACTGGCTTGCAGAAAATATGGGGGCTGGCCAGAATAAGGTAAGTGGAAACACAAACAAATAAGAAAAATCCAAAAGGTAGGACATTCTACAGGGCAATTGACTGTTTATTCAACAAGTCAAGGGCATGGAAAAAGAGGAGGAAGGGCTGTTCTTGCTTAAAAGAGACTTAAGAGGCAAAAGAGTCACATGCAATATGATCCTATTTTGAACAAATCACTTGTAAAAAGATGTACTGGGGACAGTTGGGAAAGTGTGACTGAGGACTGGGTATTACATGATATTAAGGAATGATTGTTAGTTTGGGGGCATGATAATAGTGTTGGGATTATATAAGGACATGTCATTATTAGCAACGTATAGTGAAATATTTAAGGGTTTAATGTCACGTCTATAAATTATTTTTTTATTTCTTATTTGAGTGAACGCTACTCCCCACGTGGGGCTCAAACTCAACGATCCTGAGATCAAGTCACATACTCTGCGGACTACGCCATCCAAGTGCCCCGCATGCCTGTAGACTATTTTAGAATACTTTTAAAAAGGAAATAATTGGGGGGCGCCTGGGTGGCTCAGTGGGTTAGGCCTCTGCCTTGGGCTTGGGTCATGATCTCAGGGTCCTGGGATGGAGCCCCACTTCTGGGCTCTCTGCTCAGCAGGGAGCCTGTTTCCATCTATTCTGACTTAAATCACTTTTTTTTTTTAAGATTTTATTTATTTACTTGACAGACAGAGATCACAAGTAGGCAGAGAGGCAGGCAGAGAGAGGAAGGGAAGTAGGCTCCCTGCTGAGCAGAGAGCCCCACCAGGGGCTCAATCCCAGGACCCTGGGACCAGGACCTGAGCCAAAGGCAGAGGCTTTAACCCACTGAGCCACCCAGGCGCCCCTGATTTAAATCACTTTTAAATAATATAAGCGACTAATATTTTTTAATTAAATACTCTTAATAGTTAAAATACCTATTGAGTGCTTTCTCCTTTTGCATACCCAGTAACAGGCCCATTTTCTTTCTGCTGGAGTACGTGTCTTCTCGCCTATTCTCTCCTCTTTTCCCTTTGCCACATCAGCTTATGGCACAGTGCCAGGGACATGCCACCTCTTGCCACACAACTCAAGATTTGGTGGTTTAGAGGACAGAAGTAGAAGTCTGAGGCTTCCTTCGCAGAGCCTTTTTAGAATCACTTTCTGGGTGGTGGTAGCCGACTTGCGGGGAGACAATCTCCCCCACTCCCCAAGCCACCCATTTCTTGACCAGCCAGGAAAGGACTCAGGGAAAATTGGGCAATCTCCCCTGGGGCTGGCTTCTGACCAAGGCTGAGGAGGGAGACAGAAGGCGGGGGAACTTCCTGCCTCTCAACATGTGTGATTTTTTTTTTTTTTAAAGATTTTATTTATTTATTTGACAGACAGAGATCACAAATAGGCAGAGAGGCAGGCGGGGTGGGGGGAGGTGGGGGGGGCAGGCTCCCTGCTGAGCAGAGAGCCCGATGTGGGGCTTGATCCCAGGACTCTGGGATCATTACCAGAGCCGGAGGCAGAGGCTTTATCCCACTGAACCACCCAGGCACCCCTCAACCTGTGTGATTTTTTTTTTTTAATCTCCCACTATTACATCTCCCCCAACTCATCGGAGACCAAAGCCAATCTCTCCCCTGTGCTCTTTCATTCAGTGTCAAACATTCCCCATGTAAGAGATGGGGCTAGACTCTGCAGGAGATGAGATAAACAAGACATGGTCCTCCCTCTAGGAACTTGTGGCTTAGTAGAGGAGGCCAACTCATACCCAGCTAATTATAATACTGTATGTTAGTGCAATGAAGGAAATATATACACAAGCGATCCCTTTTTAAGGGGCCTGATGCCCAGGTTTCTCCCCAACAAACTTCTCTCTTCAGACTCCTGCTCATTCCCCTCACAGCAGTAATCAGCCATCAACCCTGCCAGTCCTGTCTGTAAATACCTGTCAGATTCATCCCATCCTCTCTCTCCATGTCCCTAGTCACTACCTTATTATCACTGCCTTATTAGGCATCTCCACCCACTGCCTAACTGGTGTGGTTACTGTAGAGAATGGATTCCTCTTCTCCAGGTTGATCTTCAAAATAGGTTCCAGGGTCCCCAGCGAGTCTTATCAAGAGAGAACTCCTATCTTTCTCTTTATTATTATTTATCTGAGAGAGAGAGAGAGAATGGGGGGGAAGGGCAGAGGGAGAAGCAGACTCCCTGCTGAGCAGGGAGCCCTGGACTCTGGGGCTCAATCCCAGGATCCCAGGATCATGGCCCTAGCCGAAGACAGATGCTTACCACTTAACCAACTGTGCTATACAGGCACCCTGTTAGGCCTCACCTTTCACCTAGAGATGTAAGTAAAGCTCCAGCTATGTCCACTCAACTGTTTACCCTTCACAAAATAGGCCAAGTGGTTTCCTCTGCGACATCCCCTTGATGGACACACAGGTATGTGCCTGGAGTGCCCTTCCCCCATAGTACTTCAGGAACTCACCTTTCTTCTTTTTTCTTTTAAAGATTTTATTTATTTTTTTATTTGACACAGAGAGAGAGATCACAAGCAGGCAGAGAGGCAGGCAGAGAGAGAGAGGGGGAAGGCTCCCTCCTGAGCAGAGAACCCAATGCGGTGCTTGATCCCAGGACCCTGAGATCTTGACCGGAGCTGAAGGCAGAGGCTTAATCCACTGAGACACCCAGGGGCCCCAGGAACTCACTTCTCAAGTCTGTAATCAAACTTCATCTCTGGAACCCTTTCCAGAAATAAATATCCCTTTTCTCCCTAGAACTGTCCATGGTTCTCCACGTACCCCATTGCAACATGTGCTGTCTCCCCCCTTGCAGCCTTCCCCATTTTATTTGTTTGTACATTTATAAACATAGTGGAGAGAAGTGAACCTCGGTTGTTGAAGCTACAGGTCAGAGTTCACATTCAGGCTTAATACCTGGACAACAGGAGGCGAATTGCTTAACCAGGCTGAGCCTTGGTTGCCTCATCTATAAAGTGAGGCTATTATTACTTACCTGGAAGGGTTGAAGAGAAATAAATGAAAATGTGGCAAGACAATTTTGCTTTCATTGTGGTTGTTGTTATTGTTGTTTTAATCTGTTTGGATTTGTGTATGTGTGTGAAAAAGAATATTTAAAAAATTTTTAATTTAAATTCCAATTTGTCGGCCCAGGCTCACTCAGTTGGTAGAGTACATGACTCTTGATCTTGGGGTTGTAAGTTGAGCACCAAGTGGGTAAAGAGATTACCTAAAATTTTTTTTTTTTTGAGATTTTGTTTATTTGTCAGAAACAGAAAGAGCAGGAACAGGGGGAATGGCAGGCAGAGCAGGAGAGAGAAGCAGACTCCCCACTGAGCAGGGAGCCCCATGTAGGACTCAATCCAAGGATCCCAGGATCATGACCTGAGCAGAAGGGAGACGCTTAACTGACTGAGCCACCCAGGTGCCCCTATATCTTAAAAAGTTTAATTTTTTTTTTAAGATTTTATTTATTTATTTGACAGAGAGAGATCACAAGTAGGCAGAGAGGCAGGCAGAGAGAGAGGAGGAAGCAGGCTCCCTGCTGAGCAGAGAGCCCGATGCGGGACTCCATCCCAGGACCCTGAGATCATGACCTGAGCCGAAGGCAGCGGCTTAACCCACTGAGCCACCCAGGCGCCCCTTAAAAATGTTTAAAAAAAGGGCGCCTGGGTGGCTCAGTGGGTTAAAGCCTCTGCCTTCCGCTCAGCTCATGATCTCAGGGTCCTGGGATCGAGCCCCACATGGTGCTCTCTGCTCAGCAGGCAGCCTGCTTCCCTTCCTCTCTGCCTGCCTCTCTGCCTACTTGTAATCTCTCTCTCTCTCTCTCTGTCAAATAAATAAATAAAATCTTTAAAAAAAAGTTTAAAAAAATAGTTAACGTATGATGTAATATTAGTTTCTGGTGCACAAGATGTGATTCAACACTTCCATGCAACACCTGGTGCTCATCACAAGTGTAGTCCTTAATCCCCTATTTAATTTTTTAAAAGTGGGCTCCGTGCCCAAAGTGGGGCTTGAACTTATGACCTGGAGATCAAGAGGTCAAATGCTCTACCAACTGTGCCAGCCAGGTGCCCCTCACCCCCCACCAACTGACCCATCCTTCCACCCACCTTAATCTGTTTGGATTTTGTTTTACTTCACTTGAGTAACACACAAACATCATCTCTTTCTGTAAGGTTCAAACAGCCAGAAGTTTGGGGGAGTACACAACACCTCCCTTCACTGATGTATCCTGCACACGCTTTTCTCTCTTTTCCCAAAGTAGGGAAACACCTTCACCAGGTCATAGTCCCTATTCTAAGCATTTACATATATTTATATACTTCCAACAGATATTTACCCCATATCTACTATGTGCCAGGCACCGTTCTGTTATGACAATGAAGACACAACAGTGAATAAAATAGAAAAAGTCCTCTGCTCTTTTGAGCATACTTACTTTGTTCACACATATCTCTTCATTATTGGTATTTTTAATGTAAATAGGTAGGATAAGTATTATTCTACAGCTCGCTTTCTTTTTACTTAACAAAATCCGTTAAAGATCTTTTCATGTTAGTTTATCTCATTCTTTTTTTTAATTCTTTTTGTTTTCTTTCTCTCTCTCTCTCTCTCTTTTTTAAAATATTTTATTTACTTATTTGATAGAAAGAGATCACAAGTAGGCAGAGAGGCAGGCAGAGAGAGAGAGGGAGAAGCAGGCTCCCTGCTGAGCAGAGTCTGACCCAGGGCTCCATCCCAAGACACTGAAACCATGACCTGTGCTGAAGGCAGAGGCTTAACCCTCTGAGCCACCCAGGTGCCCCTATCTCACTCTTTTTTAATATTTCATTTTTTAAATTAAATTTTAAAGTTTTATTTGAGAGAGAGTGTGAGCTGGAGAGAGAGTGCGAGCTAGCATGGTAGGGGGAGGGACAGAAGAAGAGGGAGAAGCAGGCTCCCTGCTGAGCAGAGAGCCTCATGTGGGGCTCCATTCCAGAACCCTGAGATCATGACCTGAGCCGAAGGCAGATGCTTTAATCCACTGAGCCACCCAGGCACCCCTAGCAGGGATCCTGATGCGGAACTTGATCCCTGGACCCTGAGATCATGACATGGGCTGAAGGCAGATTCTTAACCGACTGAGCCACCCAGGTACCAGCAGTTCTTGATTTTTCAAACTCTCCCACAGCAAATATCTTCATACGTATATGTACCTACATATGGCATTTAGGAGGGACTGGGGAAAGGAATAGCAGAATGCTTAAGAGCACAGATTCTGGAGAGACACCATAGTTGTGATTCCTGACTCTGTCACTTACTAGTTGCATGACCCCTGGGCAAGTCACTTAACTTTCATTTGTAAAATGCAGAAACAGGAGTATTTACTCCAGGGCTCCTGGGTGGCTCTGTCAGTTGGGAGTCAAGACTCCTGATTTCAGCTCAGGTCCTGATCTCATGAGATAGAGCCCCAAATTGGGCTCCACACTCAGTGGGGAGTTTGCTTCTCTCCCTCTCCCTCTGGCCTTGCCCCCCTCCCTCACATGTGCTCTCACTCTCTCAAATAAATCAATCGTAAACAAACAAACAAAAAAGTATTTATGCCATAGAACAGTTGAGCTATGGTCAGAATCCCAGCATACACTATGCACTCGATACATATTATCAGTATAGATCCCATAAGTAGAATTGTCCAGTCAAGATTATGCACATAGAGGGGCACCTGGGTGGCTCGGTGGGTTAAAGCCTCTGCCTTCGGCTCAGGTCGTGATCCCGGGGTCCTGGGATCGAGCCCCACGTTGGGCTCTCTGCTCCGCGGAGAGCCTGCTTCCTCCTCTCTCTCTCTGCCTGCTTCTCTGCCTACTTGTGATCTCTGTCTGTAGGGTAAATAAATAGAATCTTTAAAAAAAAAAAAAAGATTATGCACATAGAAAATTTTGATATGCTGCCAAAATATCTCCTCAGGGGGCCCTTAGGTGGCTCAGTGGGTTAAGCCTCTGCCTTCGACTTGGGCCATGATCTCAGGGTCCTGGAATCAAGCCCCGCATTGGGCTCTCTGCTAGGTAGAGAGCCTGCTTCCTTTCTCTCTCTCTGCCTAGCTTTTTCCCTACTTGTGATCTCTCTTTCTCTGTCAAATAAATAAATAAAATCTTAAAAAAAAAAAAAAACCTCCCTCAAATATTTCCAGTTACATTCATACCTGCACTGTGAAAGTGATTGTTTCCCAAATTCTCACCAATTTTAAAAATTGTGAGTCCGGTACTTCCATAATCTATTTGTTTTTTCCTGATTTACCAAAATTTATAAGGACAATTATCTCTTCTGTTATTGTCCATTTGTATTTTTTTCTCTCCTTTTATTTGCTTTGTCCATTTTTCTACTGAAATGTTTGACTTAAAGAAGTTCTTTATGGGGGTGCCTGGGTGGCTCAGTGGGTTAAAGCCTCTGCCTTCAGCTCAGGTCATGATCCCAGTGTCCTGGGATCGAGCCCCGAGTCGGGCTCTCTACTTAGCAGGGAGCCTGCTTCCTCCTCTCTCTCTCTCTCTCTCTCTGCCTGCTTGTGATCTCTGTCTGTCAAATAAATAAACAAAATCTTTAAAAAAAAAAAAGTTCTTTATGTACATTAGATACCAATTCTTTGTTAAAATCTACTTGCAACGAGGGATTCCTGGCTGGCTCAGTCAGAAGATGTGACCCTTGGTCTTGGGTTGTGAGTTCAAGTCCCACATTGCTCAGGGAGCCTACTTAAAAAAAAAAACAAAAATAATAGGTGCACACATACATGTATATATATACACATACATGTCAGTGAAGCATGCGACTCTTGATCTCTCTTGATCTCAGGGTTTTGAGTTCAAGTCCCACATTGGGTATAGAGATTACTTACAAAAATCAAGTCTTAAAAAAATCCATTTGCAAGGACGTGGGTGGATCTGGAGAGCGTAATGCTAAGTGGAATACGTCAGAGAAAGACAAATACCACAGGATTTCATTCCTAGGTGGAATTTAAGAAATAAAACAAAAGAGCAAAGGGTTTCAAAAGAGAGAAAGACAAATTAAAAAAAAAACAACAAAAAACAAGACTCTTAATTATAGAGAACAAACGTGGTTACCAGAAGGTGGGGGGAATGGGTGAAACAGGGGATGGGGATTAAGACGTGTACTTGCTGTAATGAGCACCAGGTGATGTGTGGAATTGTTGAATCACTACATTGTACACCTGAAACTAATATAACACTGTATGTTAATGAAGGAATTAAAAACTTAAGAAACAAGGGGTGCCTGGGTGGCTCAGTGGGTTAAGCCGCTGCCTTTGGCTCAGGTCATGATCTCAGGGTCTGGGATCCCGCATTGGGCTCTCTGCTCAGCAGGGGGCTGCTTCCCTTCCTCTCTCTCTGCCTGCTTCTCGGCCTACTTGTGATCTCTCTCTGTCAAATAAATAAAATCTTAAAAAAAAAACAAAACAAAACTTGGGACGCCTGGGTGGCTCAGTTGGTTAAGAAGCTGCCTTCAGCTCAGGTCATGATCCCAGCATCCTGGGATCAAGTCCCACATCGGGCTCCTTGCTCAGCGGGAGCCTGCTTCTCCCTCTGCCTCTGCCTGCCATTCTGTCTGCCTGTGCTCGCTCTCTCCCTCTCTCTCTCTGATAAATTAATAAAATCCTTAAAACAAAACAAAACAAAAAAAAACCTTAAGAAACAAGGGGCACCTGGGTGGCTCAGTTATCTGCCTTCAGCTCAGGTCATGATCCTGGTGTCCTGGAATGGAATCCCTCATCCGGTTTCCTGCTCTGTGGGGAGCCTGCTTCTCCCTCTCAACGCTGCCTGACTCTCTCCATGATTGTGCTCACACTGTCTCTGTCAAATAAATAAAATCTTTTTTTTTTTAAAGATTTTACTTATTTATGTGACAGACAGAGAGCAGGCAGAGAGAGGGGAGGAAGCAGGCCCCCTGCTGAGCAGAGAGCCTGATTCGGGGTTTGATCCCACGACCCTGGGATCACGACCTGAGCCGAAGGCAGAGGCTTTAACCCACTGAGCCACCCAGGCACCCCAAATAAAATCTTAAAAAAAAAAAAAACAACTTCAGAAACCAGAGAAATTCTTTGTTAAAATATGTCAAATATTTTTAGCCTGTCAATTGTCTTTTGTTCTGTTTTGGTTTTTGAGGTATAATTTTATACAGTAAAGCGCACCCATTTGAAATATATATTTTGTTAAGCTTAGACAGATGATAACACCACGTAGCCATCACAATAATCGGGATATAGAACACTGCTTCAAAAGGTTCCCTGTGCCCCATTGTTCCAATTCCTGCAAATACTCCCCTACCTCAATCCACAAAGAGCCAATGATGTGCCTTCTGATTAGATGTCATTCTAGATTTGATTCTAGAAAAATATTAGTTTTGTCTTTTCTAGAGTTTCACAGAAATAGACTTGTACAGTATGCTTTTTTTTTTTTTTTTTTTTTGCTCTAGCTTCTTTCACTCAACATAATGGCTTTGAGATTCTTACATATTGCTGGGTATATGAATAGCTTGTTCCCCAGTATTCCTTCATAGTATTACATTCTACGAATATATCACAATTTGTTCATCCATTCACATTTAAAAATTTTTAAAATTTTATTTATTTTTTAAAAAGATTATTAATTTGTCAGAGAAAAAGAGAGCATGAACGGAGGAGCAGCAGGCAGAGGGAGAAGCAGGCTCCCTTGATGAGCAGGGAGCTCGATGGGGAACTTGATCCCAGGACCCCGGGATCATGACCTGAGCAGAAGGCAGAGGCTTAACCAACTGAGCCACCCAGGCGCCCCTTTTCACTTTTTTTTTTTTTTTTTTTTTAAGATTTATTTAAGGGAGCGGGGGTGGTTCAGTTTCTTAAGTGTCTGCCTTTGGCTCAAGTCATGATCCCAGGGTCCTGGAATTGAGTCCTGAGTCAGGCTCCCTGCTTAGTGGGGAGTCTGCCTCTCTCTCTCCCTCTGCTCCTCCCCTCACTCCTGCTTGTCCCTCTCATTTTCATTTCTCTCAGATAAAAAAGTAAAATCTTGGGGCACCTGGGTGGCTCAGTGGGTTAAGCCGCTGCCTTCGGCTCAGGTCATGATCTCAGGGTCCTGGGGTCGAGTCCCGCATCGGGCTCTCTGCTCAGCAGGGAGCCTGCTTCCCCTCTCTCTCTCTGTCTGCCTCTCCATCTACTTGTGATTTCTCTCTATCAAATAAATAAATAAAATCTTAAAAAAAAAAAGTAAAATCTTTCTTTTTTTTAAAGATTTTATTTATTTATTTGACAGGCAGAGATCACAAGTAGGCAGATAGAGAGATAGAGAGATCATGATTTCTGCTGAAAGCAGAGGCTTTAACCCACCGAACCACCCAAGTGCCCCAAAAAAGTAAAATCTTAAAAAAATAATAAAAATAAAAAGATTCATTTATGGGGCACCTGGGTGGCTGAGTCAGTTAAGCATCTGCCTTTGGCTCAGGGCATGATCCCCGGGGGTCCTGGTCTCAATCCCCACCCACATCAGGCTCCCTGCTCAGCAGGGTGTCTCCTTCTCCTTCTGCCTCTCCCCCCACTCATGCTCACTCTCCTAAATAAATAAATAAATAAATAAATCTCTATGCCTAGTGAGGGGCTCGAACTTACAATGTGGGAGATCAAGAGTCACTGGCTTCAGTGACTGAGCCAGGCAGTTGCTCTTCATCCACTCACCTTTTTTTTTTCTTTTTAAAGATTTTATTTATTATTTATTTGACAGACAGAGATCACAAGTAGGCAGAGAGGCAGGCAGAGAGACGTGGGGGGGGAGCAGGCTCCCTGCTGAGCAGAGAGCCCAATGTGGGGCTCTATCTCAGGATCCTGGAATCATGACCTGAGCCGAGGGCAGAGGCTTTAACACACTGAGCCATCCAGGCGCCCCCCCTTTAAAAAAAAAAATATTTTATTTATTTATTTGACACAGAGAGAGAGATCACAAGCAGACAAGAGCAGCAGGCAGAGAGAAGCAGGCTCCCCGCCAAGCAGAGAGCCCGACGAGGGGCTTGATCCCAGGACCCCGAGATCATGACCTGAGCCGAAGGCGGAGGCTTAACCCACTGAGCCACCCAGGTGCCCCTCCACTCACCTTTTGATGGATGTTTGAGGTATTTCCTATTTTTTTTTTTATAAAAGATTTTATTTATTTATTTGAGAGAGAGACAGTGAGAGAGAGCATGAGCGAGAAGGTTAGAGGGAGAAGCAGACTCCCCATGGAGCTGAGAGCCCGATGTGGGACTCGATCCCAGGACGCCGGGATCATGACCTGAGCCGAAGGCAGTCGTCCAACCAACTGAGCCACCCAGGCGTCCTGAGGTATTTCCTATATTTTGATTTTATGAATAAAGCTTCTATGAATCCCAAGTAAAAGTCTGTGTAGATACGTTTTTATTTCTCTTCGGTTAAATATCTAGGATTGGAAAGGCTGGATCTTATGGTAAATATATGTTTAACTTTATAAGAAACTGCCAAACTGTTTTCCAAAGCTGCTGTTACACTTTTCTTTTTTTTAAGATTTTATTTTATTTATTTGACAGAGAAAGAGAGATCACACGTAGGCAGAGAGGCAGGCAGAGAGAGAGAGAAGAAAGCAGGCTCCCCAGTGAGCAGAGAGCCCTCGGGGCTGGATCCCAAGACCCTGAGATCAGGCCCTCAGCCAAAGGCAGAGGCTTAACCCACTGAACCACCCAGGCACCCCTGCTGTTACACTTCTATATATTTATTTATTTATTTGACCGAGAGACAGCAAGAGAGAGAGCGCACAAGCAGGGGGAGCAGCAGAGAGAGAGGGAGAAGCAGGCTCCCCACCAAGCAGAGAGCCTGATGTGGGGCTTGGCCCAGGACCCTGGGATCATGACCAAGCCAAAGGTATATGTTTAATGACGGACCTACCGAGGCACCGCTATTTAACACTTTTAAATATACATAAATACAATATACTAATCATTTAAATAAGTTGAAACTATTTTCTTGTCAGTTGCCTTTTGACTCTGTTGTTATACTATGAGATAAAATTTTTTATGGATGCAACTTATTTCTCTTTTTTGTACATTGAATAAGGTCTCATTTATATTCATATCCCCAGCACCTGGACCTGTACTGGGCACAAAAATAGCCCCCCAATAATGTTTATTGAATGACCCAACAGCAGTGAGGAATCCTGCTATTCCTAGAAATTTGTAAATAGGGTCACATTCCAGTCATTTATTGAACACCAACAGTTTATACGTGATAGATTTACCATTGGTAAAGACCCCAGAGTATTACCTGTAAACCCGAGGCTGATGAGATTTGGAAACACCCAAATCCAATCTGTGCTGCCCAGAACACCTACCAGATCCTTCTTAAATACTCTCAGCTCTTTCGTTGCTGGCCTGACTCAGTCAGAAGAGCGTGTGACTCTCAGAGTTATGAATTTGAGCCCCTGTTTGGTATAGAAATGACTTAAAAAAAAAAAAAAAAGGGTATGAAAACTCATCTGTTTATATTACACTCTCCTGCTTAAATCTTTTCAAGGCTTTCCAGAACCCTGGGAATAAAGTGCTCCTACCTTAACTTGGCCTTCAAGGCTCTGAGTCATCTAGTCTGCAAGTTCAGCCACAGTCTCCTCCTCCCTTGCCTATATGTGTTCTTCCAGTGTGTCATGATCTTCCTCAAACCAGAGTCCTTTTGCCTGGAACCCTCCTGTCTCTCTCCACCCCCACCTAACTTCCCTTTCATCCTTCTGGACTCAGTTTAACTGTCTTGTCCTCAGAGAATCCTTCCTTCACCCAACTCCTGAAAGAGCCTTAGGTCCCATATAACCAACCCTGTAATTACTCATTCAACTTTTGTTTCCCTAAAAGATCGTAAGCTTCTCAGGAACAAAGACTGCTGTTCTTATTTGCCTCAGTTTCCACTGACTGCTAGAATGCCTGGCTCATAACAGACACTTGGTCAAGGTTGAATGGATGAATGAATCAAAGGTAAGCCAGGACTGGGAGAATTGTAGGACTCATTCAAGACTCAACTTCAGGAGCTCCTGGGTGGCATAGTAGGTTGAGCATCCAACTCTTGGTTTCAGCTCAGGTCGTGACCTCAGAGTTGTGGGACTGAGCCCCCTGTGGGTTTCTGTGCTCAGAGGGGAGTCTGCTTGAAGGTCTCCCTCTGCCCCTAACCACTCTCTCTCAAATAAATACATACATTTTAAAAAAGATTTTATTTATTTATGACAGAGAGAGATGGTGAGACAGGGAACACAAGCAGGAGGAGCTGGAGAGGAAGAAGTAGGCTCCCCGCTCAGCAGGGAGCCTGATATGTGGCTCGATCCCAAGACCCTGGGGTTATGACCTGAGCAGAAGGCAGACACGACTGAGCCATCCAGAAGCCCCTAAATAAATAAATCTTTAAAAAAAAAAGAGAGAGATGGGGCGCCTGGGTGGCTCAGTGGGTTGAAGCCTCTGCCTTCAGCTCGGGTCGAGAGTCCTGGGATCAAGCCCCGCATGGGGCTTTCTGCTCAGCAGGGAGCCTGCTTCCTCCTCTCTCTCTGCCTGCTTCTCTGCCTACTCGTGATCTCTCTCTGTCAAATAAATAAATAAAATCTTTAAAAAAAAAAAAAAAAAAAAAGAGAGAGAGAGAGAACTCTGAACTTTATCTTGGAGTAAGGGGAACCACTAAAAGACTGGAAGCAGAAGAGTGAGGTACAAAAGTCTCAATCTCACTAGACTGTGATGAACTGTTTAGATAGTTTGAAAATAGAAATTGCACAGTGATAGAGTGAACACATAAAGGAAACTTAGTTCAGCCTGCGAACTCCTGAACCAAGTAGGAAATCACGATTGTTAACCTACCTAAGGATTTAAAAAAATTTTTGTTTTGGTTTTATTTTATTTATTTGGGGGAGAGAGCAAAAGAGAGAGAGAGACAGAGAGCAGGAGCTGGGTGAGGGGCAGAGGGAGAAGCAGACTCCCTGATGAGCAGGGAGCCCTTCGTGGGGCTCCATCCTAAGACTCCAAGATCATGACCTGAAGACCGTCACTTAACCAACTGAGCCACCCAGGTGTACCAATCCCCCCATTTTTTTTAGAGGATTTTTTTGTTTGTTTTTAAATAAAAATCTGGCCATTTCACTTCCCAGTTCCACAGCCTTCAATAACTCCAATTTCCTTAGGATAAAGCATTAATTTCTTAGGATGACAAAGGAATCAAGTAATTTTTCAGCTCTATATGTCTTGTCTCTTTCCTTCATAAGAAGACCTAAGGATGCTGCCTAGTCCATTAGGTGCTTGTAAGGACCAAAGGAGTTGACATAGGGGAAACGCCGGTGTAGCTTATAAAGAACTATAGAAGTGGGGCACCTGGGTGGCCCAGTCATTATCATCTGCCTTCGGCTCAGGTCATGATCCCAGGGTCCTGGAATTGAGCCCTGCATCAGGCTCCTTGCTCAGCAGGAACCCTGCTTCTCCCTCTCCCACTTCCCCCGGTTTGTGTTCCCTTTCTTGCTGTGTTTCTTTCTGTCAAATAAATAAAAATTAAAAAAAAAAAAAAAAAAGAGAGAGAGAGAGAGAGAACTATAGAAATGTTGGTTTGATCAATAGACTGTCTCTTGGGGCTCCTGGGTGTCTCAGTGGGTTAAGCCTCTGCCTTCGGTTCAGGTCATGATCCTGGGGTCCTGGGATTGAGCATCAGGGCTCTCTGCTCAGCAGGGAGCCTGCCTCCCTCTCTCTCTCTCTCTGCCGGCCTCTCTGCCTACTTGTGATCTCTGTCTGTCAAATAAATATATAGAATCTTAAAAAAAAAATGCGGGTGGTAGGGAGTGGGCCACCCACTCATTGGACAGTACCCAGGCAGGGTGTTAATACAGTGAGAGAAAAGGGACCACTAGTAAGAATGCTGGAGACAAGGAGATCAGGCTAGCAAGGTTCAGATTCTACCCTTTCTTCTTCCCAGTTTCTAAAGGCATATGAGAATAAAGGTCAGACCTTTTTTTTTTTTTTTTTTTTTTTTTAAGATTTTATTTTTAAGTAATGTCTACACTCAACATGGGGCTTCCAGTCACAATCTCAAGATCAAAAGTCGCATGCTCTACTGACTGAGCCAGCCAGGAGCCACAAAGATCAGGCTTTCATATTTTTTGTTTATCTTCATTATCTCTTATAGCCTTTGAAAGAGACTCATAGTAGGTTCTCACTAAATGTATGTTGATTGGTGGAGAGAGTCTGGACTATGCCAGTCTCAAATGTGTCCCTGTTGCTGGTGAACCAGGGGTGCACATCCATGCTCCCCAAAGTTGTCTGTCTACTCCTCCCTGTTCACCTTCCTCCAACTCCCCCCCTCCCCAACACTTAACCACCTCTCCTCCTTCTCCTAAGTACCTTCTACTTATCCTTCAAATTTCTGCAACACTGAATGTTCTCTAGGAAGTCTCCTCAAGTCTGACCGGAGTGCTGCTCCCCTAGCATTCAGCACTTACACCACCTACACAGTGGACAATGAATTTTACTTATTGTACTTAAAAAGTGTTTTTAGGCATGAATTTTATACATCATCTTGTTGGTCTTCTGCAAGGCTCATATACTCCCATTCTACAGACAAGGAGACTGAGGCTGATTTGTACAACTAGCAAGTGAGCTTGAGTTCACACCGTAGTCTGCCTGACTTCAAGTGGGTGCGCTTAATCACTACTCGAATTGCCTCCCAGTGTCATAGGAGCATAGCTATTTGCCCGGTTCTCTTCTACTAGATTGCACTTCTTTCTAAATGCTACATGGGACACTTCTAGCATATACCTGGTGCATATTAGATGCTTAGATGCTCAATATCTGTGAAAGGCAGGCGGGCAGGTAGGTGGGATAGGAAATAGACGTTTGCTGGATGCAACGTCTGGATGCTGGTGGCCTGGGAGTCAGGACACCCTTAGACCTTTGACAAATGCTTTGTCCTCTCTGAGCCAAGACCAGGGGAAGGAGGAGAATCACTACCATAAGCTTCTGAGAGTTCTTCCCACCCCAGCCCTCACCTCAGTTTTGGTAGCTCTGCCATACCCCACCCCACCCACCTCGGGAACAAAAATGTGTCAACCTTCTGCCCCCAACAAGCCCAG
This sequence comes from Mustela lutreola, assembly GCF_030435805.1. Lineage (NCBI taxonomy): Eukaryota > Metazoa > Chordata > Mammalia > Carnivora > Mustelidae > Mustela > Mustela lutreola. Next base: position 62,053,574 of record NC_081297.1, read on the forward strand.
CCAGGGACTAGGTGGAGTTGTTGAGCAGCTCACTCCTGCCACCTGGTGGTATCAAGGAGCCTTGCTCAATTTTCTTTGCAGATCTAAGAAAGGTCTTGCCTGAAAAAGTCTAGAAGTTTTTTTGCACACTTCCCTTTCCTCCAGGGGTTTTGCTTTCTCTGGAATCCCTTCTTCTTCACAGCACACATCAGCATTCCTGCTATGTCAACACACAGAACTGAGTTGGATGAAGTTATAAGCCTTAAAGATCCTAAGGTCCGAAAAGATTGTGGTGTATACCTCCACCGTAAGGGTTTCAAGACAGAAACAATACTAAAAGTAAAATAAGTACAAGTAAGGATGTACTGCAAAGTTCTGATTTCTCTTATGATGACTACTTTAATGCTTTTATTTTCTTTAAAGATTTTTTTATTTATTTGACAGAGAGAGAGAGAGAGATCACAAGTAGGCAGAGTGGCAGGCGGAGATAGAGAGAGAGAAGCAGGCTCCATGCTGAGCAGAGAGCCCAATGTGGGGCTCAATCCTAGGACTCTGGGATCATGACCTGATCTGAAGGCAGAGGTTTAACCCACTGAGCCACCCAGGCGCCCCTAATGCTTTTATTTTTTAAAATATGAAACACAAATTACTTGTCTCAAAAAGATTTTTTAAAAGATTTTATTTATTTATTTGACAGAGAGAGACAGCAAAAGAGAGAACACATGCAGGGGGAGTGGCAGAGGGAAAGGCAGACTTTCCCCGGGGGAAGGGAGCCTGATGCGGGCGGGTCTCGATTCCAGAACCCCGGGATCATGACCTGAGCTGAAGCAGACACTTAATAACTGAGCCTCCCAGGCACTCCTGTCTCAAAATTTGTTTGTTTTAGTGCCCCTGCTTTGCTGTCCCGGGCACTAAGCACTAAGTTACTTCCGCGTAGCATACCATGGACCATATTTTGGAAGAGACAATCTTCCCAACTTCAGCCTATGGGCTACTTGAGGGCAGGTGTGTTGTTATTTTATAAGAGTGAGCCTTTCAGGGCACCTTGCTGGCTCAGTAGGTGAAGCATGACTCTCAATCTTACGGGCTGTGAATTCGAGCCCCACCTTGGGTGTAGAGAATACTTAAAAATAAAATCTTTAGGGACGCCTGGGTGGCTCAGTTGGTTGGACGACTGCCTTCGGCTCAGGTCATGATCCTGGAGTCCCAGGATCGAGTCCCGCATCGGACTCCCAGCTCCATGGGGAGTCTGCTTCTCTCTCTGACCTTCTCCTCGTTCATGCTCTCTCTCACTGTCTCTCTCTCAAAATAAATAAATAAATAAAAAAATCTTTAAAAAAAAAAAATAAATAAAATCTTTAGAGGGTCGAGGTCATGATCTCAGGGTCCTGGGATTAAACCCCTCATTGGGCTCTCTGCTCAGCGGGGAGCCTGCTTCTTCCTCTCCCTCTGCCTGCCTCTCTGCCTGCTTGTGATCTTTTTCTGTCAAATAAATAAATAAATAAAATCTTAAAAAAAAAAAATCTTTAGGGGCCCCTGGGTGGTGCAGTTGGTTGAGCATCTACCTTGGACTCCCATCTTGATCCTGGGGTCCTGGGATTGAGTCCCCTGTCAGGGCTCCCCATTCATCAGGGAGTCTGCTTCTTCCTTTCCCTCTGCTCATACTCTCTCAAATGAATTAAAAAAAAAAAAAATCTTAAAAAAAAAATAGAATAGGGCACCTGAGTGGCTCAGTGGGTTAAGCCTCTCCGCCTTTGGCACAAGTCATGATCTCAGGGTCCTGGGATCAAGCCCCACATAGGGCTCTCTGCTCAGTAGGGAGCCTGCTTCCCCCCCAACCTTCCTGCCTCTCTGTCTACTTGTGATCTCTCTCTCTGTCAAATAAACAAACAAAATCTTTTAAAAAATAAAATAAAATCTTTAAAAAATAGGCTTTTCTACTGGAACTACAGCAGGAAGTCACAGGCTAGATGGAAAGATAGAAGATGATGGTTACACTGAATAAAGGACTTCCATGGGACGCATGGGTGGCTCAGCTGGTTAAGGTCCTGGGACCAAGTCCCCCATGGGCTTCCTGCTCAGCAGGAGAGCCTGCTTCTCCTTCTGCCTGCCACTCCCCCTGCTGTGCTCTCTCTTTCTCCCTGAGAAATAAATAAAATTGTTAAAAAATTAAATAAATAAAGGCCTTCCAGGTAGTTAGAGAAGGAAATAATCAAGCAGGTGAGTAAAGATGGCTTGAGTCATCCCCTTACCTTACCAGGTGGGCTTGAGAAAGAGGAGGCTATGCCTTCTGACTAGGTAACAAGACCAAAGAAAGAACACAGTGATTTTTGGTCAGGCTGATTAGCTTTGGTTCTTCTTAGAATTATTATCAAATTCTCTTATTTCTCTATGGTGACCTTGTATCCTAGATTCTCCAGAACTTTACAATTTTAAATATTTCTTCTCAGGGCATTTGGCTGGCTCAGTTAGTAGAGCATGAGATTCTTGATCTTGGGGTCATGAGTTTGAGCCCCATGTTGGGTGTGGAGCCTACTTAAAAAGAAATAAATAGGGCACCTGGGTGGCTCAGTGGGTTAAATCCTCTGCCTTTGGCTCTTGTCATGGTCTCAGGTTCCTGGGATGGAGCCCTGCGTTGGGCTCTCTACTCAGCAAGGAGCCTGATCTCCCCACCCCAACCCCACCTCCCTCTCAGCCTGCTTGTGATCTCTGTCAAATAAATAAATAAATAAAATCTTAAAAAAAAAAAAAAAAAAAAGAAACACATACATAAAAATAGCCAAATATTTCTCCTAAACCAGTGAGATGTTCCAGAAAAAGAGCAGACTACTCTACCTTCAGCTTTTCCAATGCTCTGTCTTATATCGTATCCATGTTCAAATCTGTACCCTTCCCAGCAAAAGACAAACATTCCAGATTTCCAGATGTAAGAATAGCTCCCTGAAAAAGAAAGAAAGAAAGAAGAAAGAATTAGGCCTCTGTGTTTGAAAGGCAGTGGGCAGAAGAGGAGACACAACACCCACATTTTCTTTTCACTACCCTCTGAGATAGAAGGGATCTGGGGGAGCAGTGAAGGGTGGGCTGTCACCAGTGAGACCACAGGTCCCCAGGTTCCCAGAGCTCCCCGGAGCAGCCTATTCTTGCCCTCTGGCTGAATGAGCCCACTGGACACCATTCTTTTTCTCTAAGAATAATTTGTAAGCAACTAGAAAGTGCTCTGAGGCCAGCACCAAGGGCGGGCATCCCAGATTTCCTTCACCCTGGTCCCCAGGTTTTGAGAGCCATCCAGAAGCCGAACGGAGTGGTAGGTGTTATCTGGCAGGGCACAGGCAGTCTTAGGTGTGCCTGTTTGTCTCCTTACCCTCTCTTAGCTAAAGTCTCTCTGCTGTCCTACCCCATATTCTTGGATTCTTAAGGTCTCAGCTGGCAAGGAAAACCCAGTGCCTGGGGAGACTTTAGAGGGGTAAGCGACTATGTAGATAGAGAAGGTTTGCCTAGGTGTTTGTGGAATTATTTATACCACTTTGCATGTCTCCCTCTAAAACCTGGCCCTTGTGGTTCATGAAGTGTCACCATGAATGCCCATGGGCGTGTTACTGTGGCATGTGTTGTGTGCGTTTGTGTGTCAGGGCAGGGGCTCCCCGTGGAGTGCATGGGTTGGGAGGGGGTGATGGTGAGGGCCTGGCTTGCTCCCCTCCTCCTCCATCCCTGCTCCCATCTGGCCTTGATCAGCCGGTCCCTGGGGAGAGAGTCGCGGTTTCGGATGCAGGAAAATGTTCCAGGAAGCGGCCACTGTGCGGGCCCTGCTCTGGCTCCCCCAGCGGAAATTGTTCCAGGAGGGAGGGGGAAGGGAGTATTGAGATAGGATTAAGGAGGGGGTGGGTGCTGGCTCTTGGCTCCCCTCTCCATGGGATAAAGCAGGATAAGCTGATGGGAAGCTCAGGTTAGTCAGGAACCTGGATGCTGCTACCTAAATCATTTAATGCAGGAAAATGGAGAGCCAGCAAAAGAAGTTTCCTTTTCTTATCTGCTTCTCTTTCTGTGAAGTTTAGGGATTGGGATCTGGGTGGCTCTTGGGTTCCTTTTCCGACTCTACTAGCATGTACCCAAGCTGGGGACGGGGACACCTGGGTCTTGTCTGAAAGCTGGAGGGGGGGGGTGCATAGGATTCGGCCCCCTCTTCTCCCCTGTGAGGGGGCTTTGAAGCTTGCATCCAGGACTGGGAGGGCTGCCTAATTGGGATAATGGAGGTTAATGGGGCGCCTGGAGGGGGTGGCCACGCTCCCAGATCAAAGAGGCCAGCTCTTCCCAACCACCACAGCTGGAGGTCACAGCTGGAGGGGGAGGGGCAGGGGCTTCGGGCCAGCCAGCAGGGGGTGCTCTGGCCCCTGGATGCCTGTCCTCTCGAGTCTGACCCCCTCTTCGCTGGGAGCTACTTTTGCCTTTTGCCTAGAGAATGTTCGGGCGGGGGGGGGGGGGGTGGGGGGAGACGTGGAGACTGGGAACCCTGAGAGTCAGACTCCTCTTTGCGTGGATGTGGGGGTGAGGGAGAGAGGCTGGCAGCCCAGGGTCAGCGGCCTGTTAGCCCCGTCCGGACCTCCGGCACTGCAGGGCCCAGAGGAGGACGCCCGGGATCCAGGTCTCGAGAAAACCAGGGCTAGGGAGGCAGGACTCCCACCGTGGTTTCGGGCCGCAGAGAAAGGGCTGGGCGGGGCAGTTGGGGCGCTGGCTGCGGCTGAGGGGACAGGGGTACACGGAGCGCCGCCGCCGCCTTCTCCCCCTCCCCCGGGTTGGCGCTCCCTCTCGGGCTCTAATCGGCGCGGCGGCCGCAGCGGGCAGAGTCAGCGCCGCCAGTCTCCGGGACGCGACTCCCAGCAATTGTGGTCGGGACCGCAGATATGCAGCTGCCTCCTGCCTGGGCGCCCGGCCCGGCCGACCCCGCCCGCGCCCCGCCCCCCGGCCGGCCCGCCCCTCCGCCTCCCGGCCGCGCGGGGACACTGAGGCACGCCAGGGCGGCCAAGGCCTCGGCGGCCCCGGGCCCGACTGAGACTGGAGAGTCCTCTCCCGGCGTCCTCAGACCTCCCGATCCGTCCGTCTGGGGGCAAGCATTCCCGCGGCATCTGGAGCTGGGGCCGAGACCCCCCAGTCCTGCCTTCGCTTGGCGGCTCACCTGGCCTCAAACCTCCGCACGCAGGAAGGGATGAGCCGTGCTTTGAGATCGGGGGTGGGGGGGGGAGCGTCCGATTGAGGGCGTGTAGGGAGGTGGTGGCTGAGTCCTAAGGACTCTCCTTCACCCGGGCAGGGGAAAAAGGAAGGATGGGGAAGGGTGGCCTAAACCGACTCTGAATTTACAGACAGCGTCTTTGTAGGGAAGGAGGGCTGGTGAGGAGAGGCAGGAACGGGTGCAAGAGAGGAAAGGCCATAGTTAAGGAGGGATTAGGGCAGTGTGTGCCGGGTGACCGGGAAGTCCTCCTGCGAGGCTGGAGGCCAGTCCTCACTCTGTTGGCCGGATCCAGGGGCTGTCAAGGGCCATTCTCAGAAGTGAATAGGTACGTCTAGAATGCCTGCGCGTCCCGTGTGCATAGGCACGCACAAACCCACGTGTCAAGGGAAGTCATTCTTGACTGCTCTCCGCACACCCCCAAACTTCTCACGTCCAAGCATCCTCCACCGCCTTCTCAGTATCACCTTTCCCTTTGCTCCTGGGCATCCCCTGTGCCGCTCCAGGCCATATCGCACCTCTGGCTTGGACTGCTGCCACACACTGCTCTCCTTGCCTCTAACGTTGCCCCCCTCCAAACTCTGACAATACTCATAGGCACCGTTTATGCAACGACTACTAAGCGCCAGATGCTGCGGTCAGAGTTCCACATGTATTATTCCTAATCCTTGCAACAACACTGGGAGGTGGCTGTATTATTCTGTTTCCCCTTTCTAAAGAAGAATTGAAGGCATCAGAGGTTATATTGCCTGGCCAAGCTTACACCATAGTAAACGACTGATTTATCCCGAACTGCTTGGCTCTAAGCCCCTATTCCCATCTACTCTCTGTGGCTGGGGCTATCTTTCTAATTATCTTTCTAATATTCCCCTATGTTGCCCTTAGGATCAGGTTCAGATGCTTAGCATAACCAATTAGACCTTCTCCACCAGTCTCCACTCTCTGCTCAGTTACACTCAACTTTGAGCATTTCAAAAGTCTGATTAATCTCCCAGACCTCTAGGCCTTTGTATACACACTTCTCCATGCCTATGAAAACTCTTCCTCTCTTCACCTGGCTACTTCAGTTTCTTGATCTAGTGACTGCTTCTTCCAGGAAGCTTTCCTTGATTGCCCAAACACTGGATTAGATTCACTCTTTGGTCTCCAGTAACATCTAGTAATTACGGTCTCCAGATACTTCCCACTCTTTATGTTAGTCACTGGTTTGTGAGGCAAAGGCTAGGTCTGTTGTTCACAGTTGTGTGCCTGAGTCTAGCTCGCTGTGCTAGGTTCTCACTGAGCCTTTGTGGAATGAAAGAATGTTCCTCGGGTCCAGTCTGCATCTCAAAAAACTGTGCTTCCAAGAAGAATAGGAGCAGGTCAGAGAAAATGAGGGAAATGTGTGTCCAGGGTTTTGAAAAACCATTCCCTTGGGTTGTTCATGCCTAAGGATAGAAGATGAGATCAGGGCTCACCCCAAGTTCTCTTTATTCAGACATTAAATATTTCATGTATTAGACTCCAGGTTATATAGTTTTACAAAGGGCCATGTCCCTGAGATGACCAGAGTCTTAATTCAATGCTACCCATGTGAGACACCCAGCCAAGGCAGGTTCCCTTGTTCCAGAATCAGGTCTCAAGTTTTCCCTTTCCCTCCTTTTTGTCTCCTGCTATTCTTGCTCCTTCCCTTCTAACAGCACTTCTCTTCACTTTAAAAAAAAAATGTTTAAAAAGTTGCATTTATTCAAGTAATCTCTATACCCAGAATGGGGCTCGAACTTAGGACCCCGAGATCAAGAGTCTCCCGCTATTCTGACAGAGCCAGCCCTGTGCCCCAGATTGTCTCTTTCTGATTCTGATCAGCCTTGCCTGGAATTGCTGTATTATCTCAGGACTCAAATGTCAACTAGGAAAGCCAAGCCTCAGAGCAGATGGGAGCCAGGACTAGCACCTGGAGTCCTGCCTTGTAGCCTTGGTGCTGGAAGAAGGGATGGGGAGAACCAGCAGAGAGAGGGAGTTGCAGTAGGCATATAACATGTAAATGTGTATACATATATGTTGGGGAGGGGAGCCCCTCTTCCAAGCTCTGTGCAGAGTTTGCCGGCATCTTGAAAGCTTCCCTTTTGCCCTGTGTTCTCAGCTTTGTCTCCTAGAATTGGATCCTCTTCCCCAGGCACCCTGAGCCTAGGCTCGGAATGCTACATCAAAGAACAGGGCAGTGGCCCTGTCCCAATATCCCCCAACCCAAGGAGCAAGTTTCCCTGGTCACCAGCTCCATTGCTTTTGGAGGGCCCTACCAGATTGGAGGCTGTCTCCCAGGGCCTCTTATCTCTCTCTCCACCATCTGTTCCCTCCCCCCAGTGTCTCCTTTTGTCTTCCAGTTTCCCTGTCTCTCTGTGCCTTCTTCCTTCCTGTTCCCTCTGTGTTCTCTGTCACTGGTGTCTCTCCTGGAGACAAGGGCTGGGCCTGGGTGCTTGGGGGAGAGGGGGGGCCGGGCAGTGGCCAGACCAGGGGCCCGGGACATGAGCGCAACTTTCCAAGCTTCTCTTCCAGGCCCCTGTGGTTGGGGAGCTCCACAGAGGGAGGGATGAGTCAGCGGGCCGCAGAGCAGGGGGGGGGTCTGGGTGGGGGTGGGGATGCCAGGGTTCCCCAGGGCCAGGGAGTTTGCTGGGGCATCTCAGCTCTGGAGGATACGGGGAGTAAAGGATCTTTCAGTCCCCCCAAGGGTACACTAGAGGTTGCTACACTGGCAGGAGTTGCAAGCAGCAGTTTGTGGGACTGGCAGTGCCCTCCACATCACCCTTTTCCCCAGATTCCTGTGGGAAGAGGGGTTCCTAAATCCCCTCTGGGAGACTTCAGGGGCCTTTAGAGCTGTACAGTTGTGACATTAGGCCCCGCGTGTGTGCGCTATGTCTGCCATGTGCATAAACGTGTGTACTGAGGGGAGTCTGTGTGCATCCTGGGCTGGGAGGGTATTCGAGGGGACTGTGAGTCTGTTTGCATGCGTGCATTCTGCTGTGTGCCTTCTTGTGATTAGGGGTTAGGCCAAGTACCTTGGTATAAACATACATTTCCATTGGAAAAAATATATGTATATATTTATATTTATATAAAATCAGTGTGTATCAGTGTGTGTGCCTGCTGACTGATTCAGCTGACCCTTGAGCAACATGGGTTAGAACTAGGGGGTACACTTACACACCAATTTTTTAACAGGACAATATGAAAATGTATTTTCTTTTTTAAAAGATTTCATTTATTTATTTGACAGAGAGAGGGATCACAAGTAGACAGAGCAGCAGGCAGAAAGAGAGGGGGAAGCAGGCTCCCTGCTGAGCGGAGAGCCCAATGTGGGGCTGGATCCCAGGACCCTGAGATCATGACCTGAGCCGAAGACAGAGGCTTAACCCACTGAGCCACCCAGGTGCCCCCAAAATGTATTTTTTCTCTCTTTAAACAAAAATATTTTATTTAATTATTTTTAATTTACTTTTTTTTTTTTTTAAGATATTACTTATTTATTTGATAGAGATCACAAGTAGGCAGAGAAAGAGGGGGAAGCAGGCTCTCCACTGAGCAGAGAGTCCAATGCAGGACTGGATCCCAGGACTCTGGGATCATGACCTGAGCCGAAGGCAGAGGCCTAATCCACTGAGCCACCCAGGCACCCCAGAATTTTATTTATTTATTTGCCAGGGAGAGACACAGAGGGAGAGAGGGAACACAAGCAGGGGGAGTTGGAGAGAGAAACAGGCTTCTGGCAGAGCAGGGAGCCTGATGCGGGGCTTGATCCCAGCACCCTGGGATCATGATCTGAGCTGAAGGCAGACGCTTAACCAACTGAGCCACCCAGGCGCCTCCTATTTCTCTTTCTGATGGTTTTCTTAATAACATCTTTTCTCTAGCTTATTTTATTGTAAGAATACGGTATATAATAGGACGTACAAAATACGCATTAACCGACCATGCTATGTAAGGCTTATGTTATACATTATGTTATGTATAACTATGTTATGTAAGGTTTCCAGTCAACGGTAGGCTGTTAGTAGTTAAGTTTTGGAGGATCAAAAGTTATATTCTGATCTTCAACTGTGAGGGGACTGGCACCCCAGCCCTTGCATTATTCAAGGGTCAAAAAATATATATATTTGGGCACCTGGGTGGCTCAGTGGGTTAAGCCGCTGCCTTCGGCTCAGGTCATGATCTCAGGGTCCTGGGATCGAGTCCCGCAACGGGCTCTCTGCTCAGCAGGGAGCCTGCTTCCTCCTCTCTCTCTCTCTGCCTGCCTCTCTGCCTACTTGTGATCTCTCTCTGTCAAATAAATAAATAAAATCTTTAAAAATATATATATATATATTCATAATTCAGGGCATGCGCAAGAGTGTCTCTTAAAGTGTGTCACCTTTAGGTATGTATTAGAGTGTGTATCCATCTCTATTTCAGGGCTTTGATGGTTGTTCACTGGTGATTCTAAGGTAGCCAAACCTTCTATAACAACAACAGGAAAGGGTTAGGAGTCCCTTTGGTATAGGGCTATCAGCAGGAGCCCGGCCTAGGAGGGTGGGAGGAGGGTCGTGGGTGTGGAGGACGGCAGCTTCCCTGAGGAGAAGGGGGCTAGAACCTTCCCACCCTGGCCAGTTTTCACTGTGTCTCTAGCTCACCCCATCCCGCCCCCCCCACCGAACTTCCCAAATGATCCTAAACCATTAGAGAGAACCGAAGCAGGTTCCAGAGTCAACCTTTCTAACCTAGAAATCCCACCCTGATCCTTCTAGGGGAGGGAATGAAGGGAGCAGTCCCTGTGGTTCAGCCCAGTCCTGGGGTTGAGAGATCAGAGAGTCATCATCCCACCCCTTCCTTCAGGGGCGTCCATCTCAGAGCTCAGCATCTGGGTGGCCATGGGCGGAGGCTGAGGGGCCCCCAGGGTGGTGGGGGGTGGTGGATAGAAACCAGATGCCTAGGGGGTTTATACTGGAAGGACCAGAGCCGCAGCCTCTACCCGCCCCTGCCACATGGCGCCTCTGCCTGGGCTGCCCCACCCCCTGGGAGGCTGGGCTGAGGGAGGCCTGTAAGGGTGGAGGCAGGTCCTTGGTCAGTGATCCCAGTTTCTGCCCCTAGCCCCTGGGGGCACTGGGAATGGGGTGTGGGGGTCTGAACCCAGGAACACCAGGTCCTCAGCTGGGCAGTAGGACTATCTTTAAAAAGGGTGTGGAAGAAGTCAGGACCCAGGGTCCCAAGGGAGGCAGCTGGGGGCTTCAGGCAACCTCTCTGCCTGGCTTTGGCACTGACCTTTGGGAGGGGGCTCTGTGTCTAGGCACTAGCCTTTTGGGGGTAACACAGCAGGGACTCTTGGCTCGCATATTTCTGGGAACCTTGCTCCTTCCCGGGTAGGATTAGGGATAAGGCCCCCAAGGGAAGTGGAGAAGGTTGACCTCTGTGCCCCCCACCTCCTCTCCCCAACCCTGCACCTCCATTCATCCTGCCTTGTTTTCTATCCAGTCTCTTCCTTTCTTCCCCAATCTAAGCTGAGCTCCAATCCCTTCTCTCACCTGCCCCCTCTTCTCTATTCTGGAGTCCCCACTTTTCTCCTCTGCCTCAGTTGCTTGCCCGATCTAACTATTCTCAGGCTTTTCTGCTGGCTATGTAGTTAATTTCTCCAAAGCTTCCCCTTTCTCCTAGCTTCTGAGTGGGGGGCCCCAGAAATCCATCTGCCACCTCAGCCTTGGATGCCCCCACCAGGGGGAGACTGGGAGGTCACCGGGACACCCCACCACGGGCACTTCCTCTTGGGCAGACGGGTGGGGTGGCCCGTGTAATCATCGGACACAATTATGCGCTATTTATACTCCATCCCCACCCCCCACCTGCCCTGCCGCTTAACCCTCTGCCTCCTCCAGACCTGGGCAGGCCTCCAGCTATTTTCTCTGTCCTGTCCTTCCAAGCCATTGTCTCTATCTTTGTTCCTCTGGGCCTGTTTCTTTTCCTTTTCCTTTTTTCCCCCAAACTCTCTGTTTTTTTTTTTTTTTTTTTTTTTTTTTTTTTTAAAGCCAAGCAGCACCTGGTCTACTGTGGCCCTCTTGTCTCTTTTTCTTTTTATGTCCCACAGCATCTCTTCTGAGTCTCTTGATTGTTTTATTTGTTCTGTGTATCTCTGGGTATTTCTGAGGGTTTTTTTTGTTTTTTTTCCTTTATTTTCCATTTGTCAGCCAGTCACCCTGGTTCCCTAACCCTTTCCGCAAATGCTGGGCCCACAGGATTCCTTGGGGGAATTCACATCATGGGGCTGGAGTCCAAATGACTGGTCCTGAACTTTCATCCTGCCAGCTGGTTAAAGGGCACTTAACCCTCCCTGGACCTCTAGGTTGCTCATCCTTCCTCCCCACCTTTTCATCATTATCATGGAGACCAAAAGTAGCAGGGAGGTGGGCACGCAAGGGGAGAAAGTGAGGGAACTGAGTGGGAAGTGAGGGAAGTAAGGAAGGACAGGTCTCCTTTCCTTTGATGGACAGGGCTAGGAGGGGCTGACGGTTACGTTGGGGAGTAACTTCCAAAGCAGCTGCAGCTGGCTGGGCTCCTCTGTGGGAGAGACACCCCTCACTGGTGACCTGGGCTCCTCTTTCCCAGAAACTGACCTTAGGACCCAGATTTCAGTTCATAAACTTTTTGGGTCTCCCTCTCCCAACCTAGTTGACCTTCCTTCTTTTCTTCTCCGTTTCAATGAGAAGTCACTTTTGGGAAGTCCTGCTGCAGCTCTAATTTCAGTTCTGCCTGCTGCAAGAGGGCACTGATGCATGGCAATGACAAAGGGAACTGGGGGATCCCTCCCAGGAGAGCAAGACCACTTAGAACAATCCAGCAAAGGATGGAGATTTGATGTGTGGCCAAGAGGAGCCGAGGGATGATAACTGGCAAGGAATAATGGAGACCAGGGCTTATCTTTTTGGGAGTTAATCCAAAGGGGCTGGCTAGGCTCAGGCAGGAGGACTAGATCCTATGACCTTCCACTTCCGTCCTCCCTCTTGCACCTTCAATTTTTCTCGAATCAGAAGATCCAGGTTCTGCCCCACAAAGGGAGGTAGGCCTAGGTACTACTTTCTAGGAGTGAAACTGAGGCATTGGAAAGAAGACTGGGGAACCCCTGAGCCTGTGCCAAGCCCTCCTTCCATTCTCCGTCCCTCTTCCAGGCCTTGCTCTTCAACCTACCTCAATGAACCTAAAAGTTAGGCAGCTGAAGCCTCCACCCGGAGCACAGCCTCCCTCCTGTCTCTCACTGCATGCACGCGCGCGCGCGCGCACACACACACACACACACACACGCACGCACATACACACTGTTCTCCTGATCTAGAGGTGGGTGACTGGAGAAGCAAGGGTCTCTGCGGTCAGCTCCAGGGTCGGGGGTATGTGCCCCTCCAGCCATGTCACTGTGCTCATGTGTGTGTGAGCTTGTCTGTGTCCATTTGTGACAGCAGCCGTGGCCGTGTGGGCAGCGCCGTGTGTGCTGATCATCCTGTGTTTGTCCATGAGTGTATATGTCAGTGTGTTCCAGTCTCTCTGTGTGAGTGTCGTCCCCAATCCCCCATCCCCCCCCCTGGATCTCTAATTAGTGGTTTGGGGTTTGTTCCTTTTCCCTCCTGTTCCTTCCCTCAGCAGCGCGGCGGCCTCAGCAGCAGTAGGAGAGCGGCGGCGGCGGCAGCAGCCAGGACTCTGGAGTCAGAGTAGGACTGTAGGATCGCAGCCCGAGTGGGAACAGGAGTGGAGCTGGCCTGGGAGAGGAGTGCAGCCCTCGAGGGGCCCTGAGGCCACCCCTTGCCCGCACTCCCACTGCCAGACCTCCAGGGAGGAGAGACCCAGGACACCCAGCCCCAGAGCCCCCAGGTACATGACACCGGGGAGCCCCGGGAGGGGTTCCCCGGATGGCTTGGGGATTGCCGGGGGCGGGGCGGGGCGGGGTGTGGGACACCTGGGCCCACCGTCCCTTCAACCCTCCCCCTCAGCACCCCCCAGGACACCCTGACAACTTGCCCATGGCCCTACCCTCCTCCTGCTTCCACCCCTTCCCTGGAGCCCTGTTTCTCCTCTCCCGCCCAGATCCCTTCTTTGGGGAGCTCAGCAAATGGAGCAGGAAATTTGGACCCTCTGCCTCCCTCTCTCGCCCTGCTCATTGGATCCGGAGCCTTCTCCGCTGGGAAAGCTGTAATTAGAGGGTGGATCCCTACAGACAGAGAGCAGCCCCCCCACCCCCCACCCCCCAGTCCCTTCTAACTTTAGATCTCTTCTCTCCCATTCTCCCATTCTCCCTCCCTCTCCCTCTCCCTCTCTTTCTCCCCGGCTCGGCTGGCTCTCTCCATCTGCCTGGCTCCTTGGGACCCGTTCCCCAGCCTCAGGATGGCGTCCTCCCTGCTTGAGGTAACTGCCCCCACCGCCCCCACCTCCCCCACCAGGAGTCCAGAGACAGTCCTAATGGCCCTAATCCCTGCCCACTCCACCCCCCCCCCCCAACTCACACAGACAGTGGCTGGGGTGCTTGTCACTTCTAGGGTCCCTCTGATGAGGAGAGAGGACAGGGCTCAGAGGGGGGAGCAGAGGGCAGGAGGTAGGGTTGGAGAGAGTGGGGCCAGGGGTCAGAGAGCAGTAAAAGGAAGATGAGAGGGGCCAGGTCAGAAGAAGGCACAGACCTCTGAGGTCCACCCTGTACGCCAACCCTGAGGAGTGGACAGGGATAGAGAGAGGAGGAAGAAGAGGGCTGGGAGAGAGGCCAGCCATGGCAGACCAGGGGAGAGAGTGAGAGGGCTCGTGGAGTGGGCACTGGGCTACAATGGGCTCCGAGTGCCTTGGGGGTCCCGTCTCCTAGCCTGAGCCTGAGCTGCAACTGGTCTGGTTTGTAGGTGGGCAGGGGCTGGGCCTCTGGGCCAGTGTGTGTAGAGGAAGAGGTGAGCTCTGAGAGAGGGGAGAAGGGCGGCCCCATGCATGTGGGGGGGCTGACCAAGGCACTGGGCCCGGCCTGAGAGGGAACCCAGGAGGAGGGCCAGGGTCTGAGGCCGCCTGCCCGGCTCACAAATATTTAGCTTTCAGCCAAAGACAAACTCAGCTCTATTTTGGGAGTGGGAGGCTCCAGGGAGGCCTGGGCCACTTCCCCTTCAGGCTGGGACCCCAGCATCCCTTGCTTTTGGCACTGGGGATGGAGGGATCTAGGGTACCGTGGAGGTCAGGTTTGGGGGTTTGAAGAAATCATTGACTCTACCAGGGGTTCTGGTGGATTCCAGGTGCATAGTTGGAAAGGAAGGACTCAGAGCCACTCAGAGCCACTTAGTACATCCTGAGTTCTCCTTGCTTCTGAGTCTCTGACTCTGTTTCTCTGTCATCATATCTTTCCTGCTTTCTGGGTCCTTCCACAGGAATTTGGAGCCAGAGGGCCCTCCCTACAGGTCTTCCAGCTTCAGGAGCCCCTCAGAACACCCTATCTCTGCTCCCAGGGCCCTAGCTCATGTCCCGGGGGGTGATGGGCCAAACGGGAAGCCAACTCACTGGGCCTGTAGGAGGGGTGTGTGTGAGATGGAGTGGGCATCTTTTGGCACCTGTGCTCACTGGCCTGGGTGGAAGTGTTAGGACATAAGGCATGCATGGCTGGCTTTGTGAGGGCACAGGCGTGTGTGTCTGTGGAGCAGCTGGGCCTTCTGAGCATCTGTTGGTCCAAGCATGGACTGGTGTATGTGTGGAAAGCTGGTGAGTTTGTGACTGAGTCTGAAGGAATGGCAGGCAAGGCAGTGGGGGTGGACACGATGCCCCTCGTCACTGCTCTGTGTCCATTTGGGGGTCCCAGGCGTGGGGCTCTGCCTCCTGCTGCACTGAGAGCACATTGCTATGCCACCCCCCATCAGACTCTATACTGAGCCACCATTGAAACCCTGAGGTTGGTCTTCAGGAAGCTTCAGGACCAAGGCACATGAACATTCCAGGGCCATACAGGGCAGGGGCAATGTCAGTGGGCGTGGGCACCATGCCAGAGTTGCCAGCGTGGCACTGGGGCCTGGGGGAGGGGCTGGCCTGGAGGCCTGTTGGAAAGGCACAGGATTGGGGTAGACTTGGCAAGAGGAGTGTGTCCTGGCATCTGGGCCTTCATGACCCTCACTGCTGTTGAGCTGGAGATGCCCCCCACCCAACACAAAGGCATTCCAGTCCCTCCGCCTGTTTCTCCTACTTTTGGGGCACTTGGGCCCTCAACAGTCCCCCTTCCCTACCCAGGCAGCTCTCTACCTGGTAGGGATGGCTCTCTGGTGGTGGAAAGAACTTGGAAGTTCCGAGAGGGAAGCAGCTGCTGCCTGATGAGAGGCTCACCTGGGAAGATGAGCTGCAGGGGGAGAGGCAGGAGGGAGAAATGGGGGTGAGGGCCAGGTAGGGATGGAGAACTGGAAGTGGGGAGGACCCAACAACGAACAACGCGGGCGGAGGCAGAAAGTGGAGAACGGGCACCCGGGAACTTGGGTGCCCAGAGTGGAGGGCCAGTAGGCCCTCGGGTGTACAGTGAGCTTCAGCAGGAGGTCAGCTGGCACTGTGAGCTCCCTGGTGAAAGGGGGCCGCCTTCCCTGGCCAGGCTGCCCGAACGAGTGAGAGAGCTGGGACAGCTCCTGTTCTTTCTTTGGAGATGCCTCAGTACTTTCAGCATGCTTTTATTGTTTCAGCGGAAGGTGAGGTGGAGGTAGGAGGAAAAACAACTGGAAGGAGGGACTCCCGGGCCCCTGGGAAAGGAATACATGCGATCAGGTATGGGGGCGCATAGGTAGGAGCCTGTCAGGAGCACGCAAGCAGCAGGAGAAAGAAACTGAGGCTGCGGTGAACCTAGCCAGGTGCTCAGTTCTTGGCCTCCAGAACCTGTCTGAGTGGGTCTGGTCTTGCTCCCCCTTCTCTGCCTTCAGGGGCCCTGGGGGCCTCCATTCCAGGGCCGGGGTCTCCTGTTGGCCTGGGGCTGCTTGCCTTCTTTCACCCCTCCTTCCCTTTCCCCAGCTGGGTGGGGTCCCTGGGCTTGGCTGAGGCCCCTGTGGCCACAGTGTGAGGGCCGGGCGGGGGGGGGGGGGGGACGGCGTCGGCGTTTTTAAAAATAAACCGACCGCAGGGAAACCAACGGAGCCGGGCTGGGCCGAGGGGGAGAAGCGGTCAGGGGGAGAAGGAGGGAGGAGTGGCCTGGTCTGGGGGTTTTCTGGGGCCCAGCATCATGGTGGTTTTCTCTTAGGTAGGAGATCTGTCTTCGTCGTCCTCCTCCTCCCCCTCTTCTGTTTTCTTCCTTCTCTCTCTCCCTCTCTGTTTTCCTCTGCCTTCCTAGCCCAGGCTCTCTCCATCACCTCTTTGCTTATTCTGCTTTCCTCTCTCTCCGTTCCCTTTGTTTTTTCACCTTTCTGCTCTTTTGGGTTTCTGCCCATTTCTGCCCCTTAATGCCAGTTTTCCCCTCTGTTCCCCTCCCCCACCCCTGGGGCTTTTTCCTCTGTGCCTCACCCTGTGCAAGGGTCCTTTGCTCTCTGCCTCTCTCCTTCACATTTCGTGGTTTTACCTTCCCATTAGGCTTTAAGTCCTGCCCCACCAGCTACCCTGCCTCAGCTTACCCTCTGCTTGGGAGACCAGAGGCTCCAGGGAAACTTTGGCTAGGGAGGACCCACGGCTTTTCCCATAGCTGAATTTCAGGAAGGTTTTGTTGGCTCAAATTTGGGAGTCTGTGGGGTCGACAGGACCTCAGAAAGAGAGAGGTGACTGGGCCAGGGAGTAGCCAGTTCGCCCTTGGGGAGCAGTGAAGGAATGATGAGGGCAGAGGCCCCTTGCCACAACCTTAGAACCCCAGATGTAGCTGTAGGTTTGTTCATACACACAGAAACACACAGACACACACACACACACACACACACACACGAGGGACCAGGCAGGTCTCGCATGCTTGGGTTCTTTTTCAGCTTTACTGGGAAGGCACCAATTATATTAGCTTTCAAGAGCCCCAGTCAGGGAACTGTATGGGGTCAGCTTTTGAGGGCATCTTTTTGGGTGGGATTCTCAGTGATGGAGGTCTGTACCAGCCAGGGATTCTGGAAGTTATCGCCTCCTGGTGTGTCTTGAGGCTCACCCAGGGAGGGGCACCATGTGCTCCCAAGGGATGGGCATCTCAGGGTGGTTTGGCCTTGTAGCAGCAGCATGATGGGAATTAAGGGCTTTTCGTGCTTCTCAAAGAGCCCCATGCCCCACATCTATGTATCTTCCTCCACGCATGGTGCTGGAAGGGTGAAGAGAGACCAGCTATGTGTGTAGGCTACATGTTAGGGGACGCTGGACATGGTGGGGTATGGCCGGGAGCCAATATCTTAGCCATCCCAATTCCTGAGCCTGGTGGGGTGTGAGGACTTCAGGCTCCTCCAGCCTTCCCAAAGGGGTACCAGCCGGCTCCACGAAGCAGGAGGTACCCACTGCCCGCTTGAAAGACATTCTTGCCTCAGCCACAGTCCTGGCTTGGCGGCAGCTCTGTTCCCTCTCAATGTCCCAGTGTCTCCATGTCACTCCCTCTTGCTCCCCAGCCTACAATCCCTGCCAAGAGATTCCTTACCAGGGACATGAGGCTGTGGCCTCAGGGAGACCAGGCCACTCGCTGCCTTAGTCAAGAGCTGAAGCAGGAACAGGAGTGGAATATGGGGTAAAGCTGAACAAATCTGGAGTGGGGACAACTGCGGTCCTCTAATTTTCTTCCCATGTTACTCTTTGAGCTGCATCTTTCCTCTCCAAGTCTCTGACCATGGCCTCTGCTCTGAACCCACTTCCAGGGATAGCACCCCTAATTCTCACCTCACCTAGGTCCTACATCCATTCCCGGCTCTTCTCGCGGTTATTTAAGAAGCATCTCCTGTTCTTCTCAGCTGCTCCCCCTCCTCCGGCACCCCTGCAACTCCACAGTGAACTCTGCCTCCTGGACTGGGTTGCTAGGCTGTAGTCTGGACCCGGCTCTCCTCCCCACGACTCTGACGCTGTCTGAGCTCTGTTCTGGGGCCCAGTGTTCACTGGCCCGTCCTCCTCTATCTCCCATCGTCTTCCACTCTTCTTGGACCCCTTGGTTCTACTCTCCACGTCTCTAGAGTTTTGCCCTTCTATCTGCACTTCTCCTCCTCTCCCCCTAAGCCGTGCTTCCCTCTGTCTGCAGGAGGAAGCTCACTATGGCTCCAGTCCCCTGGCCATGCTGACGGCAGCTTGCAGCAAATTTGGTGGCACCAGCCCTCTGCGGGACTCAGCGACACTGGGCAAAGCAGGCGCCAAGAAGCCATACCCTGTGGGCAGTGACCTTTCAGCCCCGAAAACCATGGGGGATGCCTACCCAGCCCCCTTTACAAGCACCAATGGGCTCCTCCCACCTGCAGGCAGTCCTCCTGCGCCCACCTCGGGCTATGCCAATGACTACCCTCCTTTTTCCCATTCGTTCCCTGGGCCCACGGGCACCCAGGACCCTGGGCTACTAGTGCCCAAGGGCCACAGCTCTTCTGACTGCCTGCCCAGTGTCTACACCTCTCTGGACATGGCACACCCCTACGGCTCCTGGTACAAGGCAGGCATCCACGCAGGCATCTCACCGGGCCCAGGCAACGCTCCTACTCCTTGGTGGGACATGCACCCTGGGGGCAACTGGCTAGGTGGTGGGCAGGGCCAGGGTGATGGGCTGCAAGGGACACTGCCCACAGGTCCGGCTCAGCCTCCACTGAACCCCCAGCTGCCCACCTACCCGTCCGACTTCACCCCCCTTAATCCAGCTCCCTACCCGGCTCCTCACCTCCTGCAGCCAGGGCCCCAGCATGTCTTGCCCCAAGACGTCTATAAACCCAAGGCAGTGAGCAACAGCGGGCAGCTGGAGGGGAGCGGTGGGGCCAAGACCCCGCGGGGGGCCGGCACTGGGGGCAGCGGCGGATACGGAGGCGGTGGAGCAGGGCGCTCCTCCTGCGACTGCCCCAACTGCCAGGAGCTTGAGCGCCTGGGGGCGGCAGCCGCTGGGCTGCGGAAGAAGCCCATCCACAGCTGCCACATCCCCGGCTGCGGCAAGGTGTACGGCAAGGCGTCGCACCTGAAGGCGCATCTGCGCTGGCACACGGGCGAGCGGCCCTTCGTCTGCAACTGGCTCTTCTGCGGCAAGCGCTTCACCCGTTCGGACGAGCTGGAGCGCCACGTGCGCACCCACACCCGGGAGAAGAAGTTCACCTGTCTGCTCTGCTCCAAGCGCTTTACCCGGAGTGACCACCTGAGCAAACACCAACGTACCCATGGCGAGCCAGGCCCAGGACCCCCTGCCAGCGGCCCCAAGGAACTGGGGGAGGGCCGCAGTGCAGGGGAAGAGGAGGCCAGTCAGACGCCCCGACCTTCAGCCTCCCCAGCACCCCCAGAGAAAGCCCCTGAAGGCAGCCCAGAGCAGAGCAATTTGCTGGAGATCTGAGCGGGATGGAGGGGCTCCAGGCCCAGGGCTGCCTTGCTGGCCTTCCCTGGCCTCGTGGACCACTGCTTGCCCCTCACTCCCTTAGCCCCATGCATGCTGCCCCTGGGGCTCTTGCCAGCTCTCCCCTGGCCCGTTTTAGGCCTGGGTGTCTCCCGGCATGCCTCCGCAGCTCACCCCTCCCTTTGCCGTGAGCCTGTTCCACAGACTCTCATCTCAGGCCCTCACCTTGTGCCTGGTTTCTGCCCTCTGGCTTCCTAAGATCTTCCCTCACTCCTGCACACAGCTTCCCTCTCCTCTGCTCTTACCACCCCATCTCATTTTCCTTCCATCTGGGTTCCTGACACTTTGTTTCTCCAGCTCACTAACTCCTTGACAAGCATCCTTCCTGCTTCCCAAGCTTATTTACCACTATTGCTTAGCTTCCAGGCTCCAGTCATCCCAGCTTCTTCTTCCACTTGCTTTCCATGCTCCAGAACGTTTTTTTGTTTTTGTTTTTTTACAAACATAATGATGATGATAATTTATTGCCCCCTGGTGGCCTCTTCATTAGGGACCAGAGTTAGGGGGATTGGGGTTAGTGACCTGGCAGGGAGCAGGGTGCCAAGAGGGGGGCAGACCAGTGGGGATCTGATCCCAAAGATGGGGTGACCCCAGGGTCAGGGAGGCTGCCCCCAGGCTTGTATATTTAACCCCTATGTTCCAAGAGAAATGAATACTAATAATAATAATTCTATTTATCTAAGTTATGATGACAGGTCAGGTAGAGTGAGCTGGGGAGGGAAGGAGGTTCATTTCTATGGAAAATTTAAGCTAAGTGTATCTCGGTATAGAAAAAGTGTTAGCGGAGATCTTGTTAATAGAATTTCTATCATCAGGGTCTCAGTTAATGGGGTTTCTCTTTTAATAGAATCTCTGCTAATAGGGTTGGTTAGCTAGATCTCTGTTAAAGAGTTGATGGGGTGTCTGTCTCTCAATTAGGGAATCCCTGATATTCCCAGCCCCAGCCAGAAGCTGTGAAACCTCAAGTCCTATGGAGGGGAGGACTGGAATGTACCCCAGCTCCCTTGACCCCAGAGCAGGTTCTTCCACTGCCCCTCCCATGACGCCGTGACCCCATCAGGCTAATCCCTTGTTGCCATGGTTACGGAGAGCTTGCAGCTGCCATCCTAGACCTGCTCTTTGGGGAAGCCCACCTAACAGGAAGAGCACACTGGTTTGAAGATGCCTGTCCTGGAGAATAGGTGGGGAAGGCTTTCTCTGGGATCACATTCAAATAAATCAAGTATTTATTGAGTGCCTATTTTTTACAAGGCACTGCTAGGCTGGTGCCTAGAAACCGCGAGAAAGAAGAATTTATAGAGCTAGGAGGACAGAGGTCCCCAATTTGATTTGGGCGATTGCATCCCCAGGCCCCCAACCAGGGACTTCCAATGCTCCCAAATCCAACTCTGGTGACTTTTAAAGCCGCTTCGTGCCTTTGAATGCCTTTCCTGTGACTTTGGATCCTCTTTTCCTATCTCCTGCTCCCTCAAGGCCCCAAGTTAAAGGGTTAAAGCCGCTGGAGCTTGGGGAGAGGGTAATATTGTAGAAGGGAAAGGATCATGCCCTCATGGAGTCTTTTTGTTTTTTATTATTATTATTATTTAATAAAAATTTCGATTTTAAATTTTGTCCTGATGAGAAAAGAGAAAGAGGAAGGAAGAAGAGTGAGCCACAGGATTTTTCCTTGGCAAATTGGAGACTCCCCACGGGCATCCTATCCTGCACGTTGGCACACTGTGCCTGCGGCAGAACCCTCGGTCGGCCAGGCCTTCGGGCTGAGGTCAGTCAGTGTTCAAACGCCCAGAGCTTCCCGTCGAGTTGGGAAGGCGGAGAGGAGGTTCCTTCCCCGGCTCTCTCCCGGTCTTTGCTTCCCGACCCCGGCCGGGGTAGGGCCCCGCAGTGACGGCGCGGACTACCGCGCGGCCCCGAGCGGGTCCCGGCGGGCGGCCCCCAGCCTGGCACGTAACCGCCCCCTGCCCCGGGTCTGCAATCAGCCGTGCCCGCCGCCGAGTTAGCGGACGAACAAAAGCCACTCTGTGGCGGCCAGCCCGAAGCCACAATAGGGCTTTGTGCGGCCCCCACCCCCGGGCTCCCCCGCGGGGTGAGGGGGCGCACGGGTAGCGCCCCCAGCGACCGTTCCCCTGGCCGGCTTCGGAGACGCTGCGGCCTGGCTCGGGCGGCCAGCCCCCTCCTCAGCCTACCGCCGCGGCCGCGGCCGCCCCGGCCAGGTGCGAAACATCCTGCCCTCCGGCGGGGCGCGCCGCTTCAAAGGCGCTTTGAAAAGAGCCGCGTTCCAGGGCTCCTCCCGCGGGCTGGGGTCCCGAGCGGCGGCGGAAGAGACGTGCGCCCGGCGCTGGGGGGCGGGGGTCCCGGGCTCCCCCCCCCCCCCCATTCCGGTCCCCGCCGGGAAGGCTCCTCGGGACCCCCCAGGGCCTGGCCCTCTTGCCACCCGGTCCCCGCCTGTTCGGTGCCAGCCCCCGCCCGCCGCGGCCTCGCGGCCCTCCCCTCCCGGCCTCTCGGCCCCTTTCATCTTCCCTAGACTCCGCTTGGGGTTTTGCTGGTTTCTGGGAGATAAAAACCGCCTCAAATAGCTGCGGCGCGCTGCCAGGACAAACAGGGCCAGGCGGGCCATGTGCGCCTGGTTACCGGCCCTGAGCCGGGGCGCCGGGCCTCCGCAGGCCGAGCTCCGGGCGCCCAGACTCTGGCGGCGCCTCCCGCCTCCCAAAGTCAGGGACCCCTTTAGGAGACTCGGGCAGGGGCCCGGTGCTGCCTCGGTTTCCTGCCCAGGTCGTAGGGTGTCCCCCTCCCCGGACTCGGGGAGTGGAGACCGCCCGCTGAACGCTCTGGGTCTGTGGGGCGGTGGGTCACAGTCACTGTGTCGCTTGGGTCACCACGCCCCCTGGTGAAGTAAGTGGGAAGTGCGCTGGGCCTGGATGTCGGCCTCCCAAGAAATCTGCAAACCCTGAAAACACTGAACAAACGTTAAGTATGGGGGAGGCTGGGTGGAGGGCGAATATGAATACACAGCGCACTGTTCCTCCTCCCCAGTTCATATTACAGGGTGAGTGGCAGGTACTGAAACCCGTAATTACAACACAACCTGTTAGTAGAAATCAGTCTTCACTGAAGGGAGGTGCAAGTCGCAGGCCCCGTCCGAAGTGATTTCTTGGCGGGTATCTGGGGTTGGATGGTGGCATGATTGAGTACAAAAACTTTGTGGGTGGGTTCTCAGTGCTCTTCACTAATCTGTGAGAGTCGGGGTCTCGCTCTCCTCCTTTAAAGCCTGCACTGCCTCCCCCTTTCTTTTTCTTTTCTTTCTTTGTTTGTTTTTTTTTTTTTTAAATAAAGATTTTATTTATTTGACGGAGAGAGAGAGATCACAAGCAGGCAGAGAGAGAGGGGGAAGCAGGCTTCTTGCTAGGCAGAGAGCCTGACGTAGGGCTCAATCCCAAGATCTGATCATGACCTGAGTGGAAGGCAGAAACTTTGACCCACTGAGCCACCCAGGCACCCCTACCTCCCACTTTCAAGTAGACCTTTTTTTCAGCATGTTTCCCCAAACGACCCTGTTTTTACTCTAGGCTCTTTAAGTTTTCTGTGACTTTTCAGACAACAGAGAACTAACCTAGAAAATTAAACTGGGGCTGCTCAAAATTTGGTCTGTGCAGTATCACCTGGGGGCGTTTTGGAAATACAGTTTGTTTAAGAGTTCCACCCCAGAATCTGCATTTTATCAAGATATTCCTGTGTGTCTGTGTTCACTAACATTTGGGAAGTACTAGCGTAGAGGAGAACTATGGTTTTCTCTGTGTTAAAGGCATTTGCAGAGAAGTCTTCTTGTTTTCTGACCCTGGGGTAACTCTCTTGGGGGCAACTTTTCATGTAGAAAGGAAGAGCAGACAGAGCCCAAGCATGCTAAACTTAGAATGCCCCCTAGATTTTCCAACTAGGGCAACTCTTGGGAGTGGGGACTATGCTTTATACATTTCTGTGTCCCCAGAGCGTGATCGTTTGAATTGCCCATCAACCCTTATTAAATGAACAAACCAAAGCCCAAGGTCACTTAGTTCATGGCAGAGTTAGGGCTAATCAACTGTTTAGTACTTAAAATTTATTAAATGGCTTCATTTCCATTATTTAGTACGGAAAACAACCATGGGAAATAATTAGGACACTGCAAAAGTGACAAAGCTGAGGCCCGAAGAATTCAAACACTTTCCCAAATCACACAGCTTTAAGAGGAGTCTCTATTCTGCAATCTAGTTCTATCCTTTGGAATCAGAATAAAATCAATCTCACTTTTCTTCTTTAATATTTAAAAGAGAGAGACAGAGCATGAACACAAGCCAGAGGTGGGGGCAGAAGGAGAGGGACAACCAGACTCCCTGCTGGGCAGGGAGGCAGAGGTGGGGCTCTGGTCCCAGGACTCTGGGATCATGACCTGAGCCCAAGGCAGACAATTAACTGATTGAGCCACACGGGAGCCCCTCTTTTTCTTCTTTACTAAAAAATATATTTTATTTATTTTTTAAGTAAACTCTACACCCAGCATGGGGCTGAAACTTGGCACTACCAGATCAAGAGTCGCAGGCTCCACGGACTGAGCCAGCCCAGAGCCCCAATCTCATTTTTATTCTTAAATCAGAATGCCTGGTTTTGGTATAATCTCTGTGTGTCACTCTCCTCATGGTGCTAGAACAGTACACCCCTTATGGGGTTGTTGTAAAGATTATACAAACCCTTGGGGTGCCTGAGTGGCTCAGTGGGTTAAGCCTCTGCCTTCTGCTCAGGTCTTGATACCAGGGTCTTGGGATGGGAGTCCCACATAGAGCTCCTTGCTCAGAAGGGAGCCTGCTTCTCCCTCTGTCTCTCGTGAATAAATATGTAAAATATTTAAGAAAAAAACAGATTATACAAGTACTTTATAATAGGTGCTCAGGAAACGTCACTGTTTTCCAACTCACTCGCCCTCCACTGGTAACCCCTGGGGCCTGAGGTTTTGGTTGGCACATCCCTCTCACTCCCAAGGTCTCTCCTGACTTTATTCCTCCCGGAGGCTTTTCCCTCAGCTTCCCAGCCAGCTGCCCCAGACAGTCCGAGTTTTCCTCCGGATGATCCACAGTCCTGGGAGGGTTTAATTAGATACTTCCTTGAACGTGGCTAATTTGGGGCTTTCCAAGCATTTAGAGGGTGAGTGGGAAACTGTGTTGCGGAATTCGGAATTGGGGGGGAAGCAGTCTCACGGAAAACACACACACACAGTCTCAAGGAAAACACACACACACACACACACACACAGTCTCACGGAAAACACACACACACACAGTCTCACGGAAAACACACACACACGCCCACCCTGACCCCCTCCACACGCCCACCCTGACACCACACACACACACCCACCCACCCACTCTGACCCTTAACTAGGGGCTGACTCCGCGGACAAGCTCGCGCCGTTCCCCCTCCGGCCACCAAGCGGCGCGCGAGGACACTCTGGAAGTTTGTCTCGGGACTGCGCACGCGTTCGTGTTCTGCGTTACTCTTCCCCTCACTTCCGTTGAATTTTGCAGCGCCGTTTGTCCCACACGGCTACCCGTACGGATCCGAATCTAGCCCGGGAACTAAGAGTTAGGGAAGCGCGATCCGTGAGTTCACCGATTCCAGACGGCCTCGAGACCGGCAAGATGTGCTCCCTGGGATTGTTCCCTCCGCCGCCGCCTAGGGGTCAAGTCACCCTATACGAGCACAATAACGAGTTGGCGACAGGCAATAGCTATGAGAGTCCGCCTCCCGACTTCCGGGGCCAGGTGGCCGGAGCGAGGAGGGAGGGGACCGACAGGCATGGGGGCGGGGCCCGGGAAAATGGGGGACCTGAGGCCCCGCAGCCGGGCGGGGGTTGCGGTCCTCCGCCTAGCCAAGGAAGCAGCCTGGCCCAGACTTGAGACTAGAAGGGTTGGAATGTATTTTAGGGTTGGGATTGGAGGGTGAGGGATGTTGAGGAGCTGTGGGGCGGCCCTAGAGGGAATGGAAAGAATGAGGGAGAATTCAAGGGATATGAGGGTGTAGGAGAACTATTGAAAAGTTGAGGACAGTATCTGGGAGAGCTGGGAAGGCACAATCTGGAGTGGTTTTTTTTTTTTTTTTTTTTTAACCACGGAGTTCCTGTGAAAGAAAAGGGAGAGAAACAACTATTTATTGAGCGTTTGCTATGTAAGAAAGAGACTGAATCAGGTGTGCCTCACACATGTTATAAGATCTAATAATCACAGCAACCGTATGAACTATGCCGGTTTTACAGATAAGGGAGTTAAGCTCTGTTTCGCTTTCCCACAAGGATTAGGTTTATGGGATGGGAAACAGGTCTCTGGAGCCTCTTATTCCTAGCCCAGCTGCAGTTTGGAGATGGCAAGGAGTTCAGCAGAGATCTGGGGAAGAGACTGATTGATTGTCACACCTCTCACTTCTGGCCTGTAGTGGATCAATCTTCCTGTCCTGAACCTGACGAAGGATCCCCTGAAGACCCCTGGGAGGCTGGACCATGGCACAAGAACTGCCTTCATCCATCACCGGGAGCAAGTGTGGAAGAGATGCATCAACATATGGTGAGACGTGGCAAAGGGTCTCCTGGACCATGGTCTGCAGATCCTGGAGAAGCTGGGGTCACCTTCCCCCTGCCTTGGGCTCCCAGGCTCTGTCTAGCTCAGTCCTGTATATCATTCATTATAACAAATAAGCAGTCCTTATTGGAAAACCTAAGTTGACAGAAGTTCATTTCAACTCCAGTGATTTGCCTTGCTTTCTGGTTTAAGTGAGCCTACTCCCTACCCCCTTTTCGTGTCTTTAGCACTTTCTGAGCCTTTACCTGAAGCTCAGCAAGGTTAGGGATAATGTTGCAGTGAATAATCTCATATTTAGGTCATTCATTTAGCACGTTTTGGAGTGGAGCCGTACTGCCTGGATTCCATTCCTGGCTGTGTCACTCTATAACTGTGTGATCTTGGGAAAGTTACTTAATCACTTGGTCCCTCACTTTCCCCATCTGTAAAACAGGACTGATTTTACAAGGTTGTAGTGATGATGTAATGAATTAATGGATATAAAGCACTCAGAGAACAGTGCCTGGCACATATTAAGACCTTCAAGGGTTAGTTATTATCACTGTCACGTGTAGGATAAATTCCTACAAATCTAGTAGGAGGCTTCAAAGGGTATGTCCATTTGTAATTTTGTGAGCTGTTGCCAAATAGTCCTCCATTGAAATTCTACATATTTACAGTCCCACACATGCTACCAGATTTAGATATTTGTTGTCATAATACCATTTAATTTGTTATCATAGTACCATTTAATTTGGATATTTTTGTGTGAGTGAAGTTAAACAGCCATTTATTGTTTGATAGGTTATTCAGTCCCAGGCTCTTTCCCACTGCCTACCTCTTCAGCTGCTGATTCTCTGCCTTTTCTGTCCCACCTCTTTCTGATGTCCCTGAAGGGGTGGTTTCCTGGGCTGGACTCAAAAGTTCAGACCTGGGTGTTCCCTTGTCTGCCAGGTACCCTCACTTGGCTCTTCTTCAAGCTTTCACTCACTCAGTATGTTCAAAGCCAGTGTCTTCATTTTTCTTTCCAAACCTGCTTCTACCTTGTGTTGTTTGTCTCAAGGAATGGCCTTACTACTCATTTGGGAGCAGGTGGCTTGAGTGTAGGCTCTGAGGCAGACAGGTTGAATCCTGATGCTGCTACTTCCTACTGAGGTCATATTGATAATATCAACCTCTTCATGCCTCTCTTCTCTGATCTAAAAATGTGGTTGTTAACAATAGCTATTTTGTAGGGTTGTGATAGCGGCTGGTTTAGATAATACGTGCAAAACTTCTAGCCCGGCCTTGGCAAACCATGGGCAGTATTAGCTTCTGTAATTATTATGTAGGCATTTCCCTTGGTGTTACTCTTACTAATGTCTAGTTAGCCCTCAAATTCTGTTCATCCTACTTTTTTTTTTAAGATTTTATTTATTTATTTATTTGACAGAGAGAGATCACAAGTAGACAGAGAGGAAGGCAGAGAGAGAGAGAGAGAGAGAGGGAGAGAAGCAGACTCCCTGCCGAGTAGAGAGCCCAATGCGGGACTGGATCCCAGGACCCTGAGATCATGACCTGAGCCGAAGGCAGCGGCTTAACCCACTGAGCCACCCAGGTGCCTCATTCATTCTACTTCTTCAGCCTCTCAAATCTGTCTGCTTTCTCCAGCCCTGTTGGTTCAGGGCACTTTGGCCTTTTTCCCAGATCCTGAAGTAGCCTCTTAACCCGTCTTCTCCTCTCCATTTTTGTGCCCCTCTAATTTGTAGCCAGATTAATCATTCTAAAATGCCAATGTGTGTGTGGGGTGTGGGGGCACGCCTGGGTGGCTCAGTTGGTTGAGTGTCCAACTCTGGGTTTCTGCTCAGGTCATGAGATGGAGTCCGCTTCAGGCTCTGTGGTCAGTGGAGAGTCTGCTTGAAGGTTTTCTCTTTCTGTCCCTCCCCCAACTGGCAACACACATGCCCGTGCTTGCTTGCTTCTCTCGCTCTCTTTCTCCCTCAAATAAATAAATATTTAAAATACTGGTGTGGTCAGTTTATTCCTCTGCTTAAAATCATTCCATGGTGGGGCACCAGGCTGGCTCAATCAGTACAGCATGACTGTTGATCTCGGTCATGAGTTTGAACCCATGTTGGGTGTAGAGATTACTTGAAAAAAAAACAAAAATCTTCCAGTGGCTTTCCATTCACGGTCTTAGGGCAGGCCTTCATCTCCTGACCTGCTCACCAAGCCCTGAAAGATCTCTGAGGCTAGTTGCCTTGTTGGTAAAATGAGCAGAATGCCATTCAGATTCGTGTGATAAGTAAATGAAAGGATAATAAATAAATTGCATGGCACATACTTGGCACTCATTAAATGTGAGTGCTTCTTTTTTTATTTTAAAAGATTTTTATTTATTTATTTGACAGAGAGAGATCACGAGTAGGCAGAGAGAGAGGGGGAAGCAGGCTCCCTGCTGAGCAGAGAGCCTGATGCGAGGCTCGATCCCAGGACCCGGGGATCATGACCTGAGTTGAAGGCAGAGACTTAACCCACTGAGCCACCCAGGTGCCCCCCCACCTTTTTTAAGACTTTTGTTATGTTGTATTATTTTAAGAAGGCTTCATAGCCAGCATGGAGCCCATTTAAGGGGCTTGAACTCACGACGCTGAGATCAAGACCTGAACTGAAATCAAGAATCAGGTAGTTAACAAGCTGAGCCACCCAGGCACCCCAAAGATTTTATTCACTTATTTTTTTTTAAAGATTTGATTTATTAATTTATTTTTCAGAGAGAGAGAGAGGAAGAGAGAGCACAGGCAGAGTGGCAGGCAGAGGCAGAGGGAGAAGCAGGCTTCCCGCTGAGCAAGGAGCCTGATGTGGGTCTCGATTCCAGGACGCTGGGATCATGACTCAAGCCAAAGGCAGCTGCTTAATTGACTGAGCCACCCAGGTGTCCCTGAATTTTTTATTTTTAAGTGATCTCTACACCCACTGTGGGGCCTGAACTCAGAACCCAGAGGTTAAGAGACACACTCCACCAACTGAGCCAGCCAGGCACCCCTAAGTGCTCTTATTTTTAGTAAGTATAACTTGTAGAGGGAGACCAAAGGGGTCAGAGTAATCTGACTCCCAGCTTCCTCTCCTCAGGCGTGATATGGGCCTTTTTGGGGTGCTGAATGAAATTGCGAACTCAGAGGAGGAAGGTAAATACTTTTCCCTCCTGACTTCTCTGGTTTTATGGTTGGCATCTCCTCTCATATTCTTCCCAATCCATCCCAATACCTCTTGGCCCAGTCCCCTTCCCTTTAGCATTCTTTTTCCTGTCCCGGTTGTCTATTCTGGTGCCGTCTTCTTTTCTCCTCTCTGCCTATGTCACATATCCTGAGTGGGTGTCCCAAGTATGGGTTGGGTGGAAGACCCTGGGGAATGCTTGTCCTTTCCTTGCTCATTCCTTATCCAAGGGTGCCCAATGACAGTCCTGTGAATGGTTTAATCAGAGCTGCTTCCTCAACCCCACAGTGTTTGAGTGGGTGAAGACAGCGTCCAGCTGGGCCCTGGCACTCTGTCGATGGGCCTCCTCCCTCCACGGGTCCCTGTTCCCCCATCTGTCGGTAAGTCGGGCTTCTTCCCCTGGCTGTCTGGCTGCTGCTCCCCTATTCCTGCCCTCTTCCATTTTCCATCCCTTAAGTTCAGGGTGGGGTGGGAAGAAAGACTGCAGAGGGTGGGAATAGTCCAGCTCTCCTGTGGGAAGTCAAGGGAATAAGCTTCTTTTGTCCCAGAGCATCCTCTGTCCACTTTGTTCTCATAGCTTAGGAGTGAAGATCTGATTGCTGAATTTGCCCAAGTCACAAACTGGTGAGTGTACAAGCTCTGAGGCTTTTGTGGGAAAGAAATCCTGAACCTTGGAACTTCTCAGTGGGAGAGGGAAGTCAAGCCACACACCCCTTCCACCCCTTTCCTATTACCCACATTCTTATTCCACCCCCCCACAAAAAGGTGAAAAATAGTAATGTCCTCACGTGAAAGGGAATCTGAGCCTCTGGGCTGGGGGATGGGTTCAGGCCCCTCATGCTTTCTCTGGCCCAGGTCCAGCTGCTGCTTGCGGGTCTTTGCCTGGCATCCTCACACCAACAAGTTCGCAGTGGCCCTGCTAGATGACTCGATCCGTGTGTATAATGCCAGCAGGTACGTGGACTCCTACTGGGTGGGCTCCAACTCTTCGGTCTCCGTAAGTCAGTCTCCTTCCTCTCCAACCTTGGTTCCAGGGCTCCTGTAGGTTCCTGGGCCTGAACTCTATAATGTTTCCTGTTTCCAGATCTAATCTTTATCTTATCCTTCTGTCCCACGATACCCCTGTGCTCTGGGTGGTCAGCTTCCTTCTCTTGCCTTTCCCTCCTCAACTGAACTCTGGTTCCCTGAGCTGTAGTGTTCCTGCTTTGACTCAGTCCCTTAACTTTCACCACAGCACTACAGTCCCGTCCCTGAAGCACCGGCTGCAGCGAAACGTGGCAGCCCTGGCCTGGAAGCCCCTTAGTGCCTCTGTCCTGGCTGTGGCCTGCCAGACCTGCATTCTCATCTGGACCCTGGACCCCACCTCTCTGTCTACCCGGTGAGTCCTAGCAGCCTCTGTCTTCCCTTGGCCGGAGGCTTGCGCCCATATTAGCAGTGAGGGGTGGTGAGGAGGTCTGGAAGTTCTTTATCTTCAAAGCACTTTCCAGGGCGGTGGGAGAAGCAGACCTACAGTCAGTGTTGAGCTGCTGAGAATGCTGGACTCTAGAGGAAGGGACAGAACTAGGAGCTTCTGGAATTGTGGGGAGTGTGTGTATATATATATATGTGTGTGTGTGTGTGTGTGTGTATATATATATATATATATATATATATATATATACATGGTCATGGAGTAGAAAGACTGCTTTTTTCAGAGGACTGTCAGATGTAGGTTTAAAGGCAGTAGGGGTGGGAATTTATATAGGCATAAGTTGAAATCAAGGAAATTGGAAAAAGAATCCTCATGAGAACTAAGTAAATATTAAATCAGAAACTGGTCCTTTACTATTTATTATTTTTAAAGATTTTATTTATTTATTTGACAGAGTGAGAGAGATCACAAGTAGGCAGAGAGGCAGGCAGAGAGAGAGGGGGAAGCAGGCTCTCTGCCGAGCAGAGAGCCCGATGCGGGGCTCGATCCCAGGACCCTGGGACCATGACCTGAGCTGAAGGCAGAAGCTTAACCCACTGAGCCACCCAGGCACCCCTGGTCCTTTATTTTTATTTTATTTTATTTTTTAAAGATTTTATCCATTGGGAGAGACAGCGAGAGAGGGAATACAAGCAGGGGGAGAGGGAGTGGGAGAAGCAGGCTCTTCACTGAAAAGGGAGTCCGACATGGGGCTCGATCCAAGGACCCCAGGACCATGACCCAAGCTGAAGGCAGACACTCAATGACTTAGCCACCCAGGCACCCCAGAAACTGGTCCTTTAAATTATGAGTAAAGAAGAAAACCTTATGGCCAGCCTTATTAGGGTAAAAGAGAAAATCAGAGTACAGTATTTTTAAGAATGGCAAGGAATATGGAAGATATGGAAGAAATTAGAAGAATTATTACAAAATATCACGTATAAGTTAGACCATCACATTGAAAATCTAAAGGAAAAATTTTTTAAAGGATTTTATTTATTTTAGAGAATGAGACAGAGAGAGAAAGTGCAAAAGAGTGGGGAGGGTCAGAAGGAGAAGGAGACTCCCCGCGGAGCAGGGAGCCTGTTGTGGGACTCAGTCCCGGGCTTCAGGATCATGACCTGATCTGAAGGCAGGTTACCACCAACTGAGCCACCCAGGTGCCCTAAAGTAAATATTTGATTCTCTACCAAAATTTGCAACCAGAGTGGATTGTGTAAGAAATTAAAACAGATGAGCTCTGTCACTAAAAAAATAAAATAAAATGCCATGCATACATGGTTTTATGAGAGTTCTGTCTGATTTCAAAGAAAAGATAACCTCCATGTTGTATGTGTGTGTTTTTTATTTTTTAAGATTTTATTAATTTTTGTGTCAGAGAGAGCACAAGAAGAGGGAGTAGAGGGAGAAGAAGGCTCCCTTCTGAGCGGGGAGCCCAATGCGGGAATTGATCCCAGGACCCTGGGATCATGACCTGAGCCAAAGGCAGATTCTTAACTGACCGAGCTACCCAGGCATCTCTGTTTGTTTGTTTTTGAAGTAGGCTCCATGCCCAGCCCATAGTGGGGCTTGAACTCATGACCCCTGAGATTATAGTCACATGCTCTACTGACCGAGTGATCCAGGCTCTCCTCCACGTTATTTGAATTAGACCAGATCACAGGAAAACTTAGAAATTTTTGGAAATCATGCTCCTGTTTTTTTTTCTTTTAATAAAATTTATATTGGCATAATTTTAGATTTTTTGAATAGCTGCAAAGATAGTACAGAGAGTTTTGAATATCCATCACCCAGTTTCACCATTTTTTTTTTTAGATTTTTAAAAATACATTCACTTGAGAGAGTGTGAACAAGAGAGCGAGAGCAGGCGGGCACATGAACCCAGGGGCAGAGGGAGAGGGAAAAGCAGACTCCCACTGAGCCCAGAGCCTGATGCAGTACTCAATCCCAGGATCCTGGAGTCATGACCTGAGCTGAAGGCAGACACTTAACCAGCTGAGCCACCTAGGCACCCCTGTTTCACGCACTGTTAACATCTTATGTTACCACGTGACAGTTGTCAACACTAAGAAACTGATGTTTATACGTTCTTAACTAAACTCAAACTTCTTCAGATTTCACCAGTTTTTCTTTTTTCTTTTTTTAAAGATTTTATTTATTTATTTGACAGAGATCACAAGTAGGCAGAGAGGCAAGCAGAGAGAGAGGGGAGGAAGCAGGCTCCCTGCGGAGCAGAGAGCTCTATTTGGGGCTCGATCCCAGGACCCTGGGATCATGACCTGAGCCGAAGGCAGAGGCTTTAACCCACTGAGCCACCCAGGCGCCTTATTCACCAGTTTTTCCATTGATGTCCTCCTCCTGTCCCAGAATGCATCCCGGTTTATTTTTATAAAGCTCAACCCTAAAACCTAAACCTGGCAATAAGTAGTATGAGAAAGACAGTATTTTATTTTTAAATATTTTATTTATTTATTTGACAGAGAGAGAGAACACAAGCAGGGGGAGCAGCAGAGGGAGAGGGGAAAGCAGACTCCCCGCTGAGCAGGGAACCTGATGCGTGGCTCAATCTTGGGACCCTGGCATCATGATCTGAGCCTAAGGCAGAGGCTTAACCACACTGAGCCACCCAGGTACCCCTATTTGTATTTATATTTCTAAAAGATTTTCATTATTTGTTTGACAGACACAGCGAGAGAGGTAACACAGGCAGGGGGAGTGGGAGAGGGAGAAGCAGGCCTCCTGCTGAGTAGGGACCCTGACACAGGGCTGGATCCCAGGACCCTGGGATCATACCCTAGAGGAAGGCAGATGCTTAATGACTGAGCTACCTAGGCGCTCCCTTTTTATTTTATTTATTTATTTACTATTTAAAGATTTTATTTATTTATTTGACAGAGAGATCACAAGTAGGCAGGCAGAGAGGAGGAAGCAGGCTCCCCATGGAGGAGAGAGCCTGATGCAGGGGATCAGACCCGAGCTGAAGGCAGAGGCTTAACCCACTGAGCCACCCAGGCACCCCCCTCTTTTTATTTTTATTTAAGATTTTATTTTTTTAGGGGCGCCTGGGTGGCTCAATGAGTTAAAGCCTCTGCCTTTGACTCAGGCCGTGATTCCAGGGTTCAGGGATCCAGCCCCACATCGGGCTCTCTGCTCAGCAGGGAGCCTGCTTCCTTCTCTCTCTCTCTCTCTCTGCCTGCTTCTCTGCCTACTTGTAATTTGTATCTGTCAAATAAATAAATAAAATCTTAAAAAAAAAAGATTTTATTTTTTTAAGTAATCTTGTGTTCGATACAGGACTTGAACTCACAACCCCAAGATCAAGTATTGCATGATCTACCTACTGAGCCAGCCGTTATCACTGTTTTTTTATTTTTTATTTTTTTGCCATTATCACTGTTATTAATCAACATTATTTTTGGAGATTCTAGTGAGTGCAGTCAGACAAGAAAAAAGGTGAAGTCTTGAAAACAAAGGGAAAATTATTCTTCTTTGAAGATATGATTTCATATCTAGATAAAACAAGTGACTCCGCTAAGAAATCCTATTTGATCTAATTAAATGTAGTAAGGTGACTAGATCCAGGAAACCAAAAGTGTAATATTTTCCTTTTATACCTACAGTCATCACTGAGAACTTGAAATGGAAAAAATATTCTGCTTACAATGTGTGCAGTTACCAAAATCACTGGGAATGAATCGTTAAATTTATTTAACCTACTAGACATTTGGAGGAAGTTGTGGAAGAACATTAAGCAAGAGCTGACTAAATGGAGAGATACACTGTATGCCTGGACAGGAAGGTGTATCATCCTAGAAATGTCCAATTAAGTGGACTGGGAACCAGAATTTTGCTGCGTTTTGTTTTCTGAACTGGGCAAAATGATAATCAGAGTTTTTATTAAAGAGTAAATATGGAACAATTGCCAAGAAAATTTTGAATAGGAAGAATATAAGGGGGAGATTTGCCCTACCAAGTATTAAATATCTTAGGAAGTTACAGTAATGCAAAGTAATTGGCATGAGGATAGACAAACAGATCAGCATAGCTGTGTAACATTCAGGAACAGATCTAAGAATATATGAGAATTTAATATATGAGAAATGTGGCTTTTTCATTGCAATGAAGTTTAGATTTTTTTTTTTTTAAGATTTTATTTATCTATTTGACAGAGAGAAATCACAAGTAGGCAGAGAGGCAGGCAGAGAGAGAGAGAGGGAAGCAGGCTCCCTGCTGAGCAGAGAGCCAGATCTCTGGCTGGACTTGATCCCAGGACCCTTGGATCATGACCTGAGCCGAAGGCAGTGGCTTAACCCACTGAGCCACCCAGGCGCCCCAAGTTTAGATTTTTTAAAAACTTTTAGTAGTGTTGGGATAATTGGCTATCCATTTAGGAAATAATAAAGGTTGGGATAATTGGCTGTCCATTTAGGAAATAATAAAGGTAGTCCTTGCTTCACACTTTTTCAATACAAATAAATTGCAAGCAGACAAAAGAACTAAAGGTAAAAATAAAAGGACTAGAAGAAAATACAGAATTTTTTTATTTTTTTTTTTTAAATACATAATATTGGAGTGCCTGGGTGGCTCAGTTGAGTAAGAAGCTGCCTTCAGCTCAGGTCATGATCCTAAAGTCCTGGGATCGGGCCCCTTGTTGGGCTTCCTGCTTGCTGGAGAACCTGCTTCTCCCTCTGCCTGCTGCTCCCCCTGCTTGTGTTCTCACTCTTGTTCTATCTCAAATAAATAAATAAAGAAACAAATAAATAAATAAATTCTTAACAACAAAAAAAGAAAATACATAATAATTTTTAGTCATTCAGAATGCTATTATTAAAATTTTAATGGTTCTTTTTATTACTTAAAAAAATTTTTTTTTAAGATTTTATTTATTTGACAGAGAAAGATCACAAGTAGGCAGAGAGGCAGGCAGAGAGAGAGAGAGAAGCAGGTTCCCCGCTGAGCAAAGAGCCCAATATGGGGCTCGATCCCAGGACCCAGAGACCATGACCCAAGCCGAAGGCAGTGGCTCAGTGGGTCGAGCTACCCAGGTGCCCCAAAATTATAATGTTTGATAATATCCAGTATTAGCAAGACCAGGAAAGTGGGTGCTTTTTTTCTTGGTGAGAAGACTGTATTGTGATACAAACTTGTCAGAAAATAATTTGTTGTTGGCATATATATGTTTTTAAAAGTGCAAGCCTACGGACGCATGGGTGGCTTAGTTGGCCAAGCATCTGCTTTAGGCTTGGGGCCGTGATCCCAGTGTCCTGGAATGGAGTCCTGCATTGGAGTCCTGCATTGGGTTCCCTGCAAGGAGCCTGCTTCTCCCTCTGTCTGCTGCTCCCCCTTCTTATGCATGTGCTCTCTCTCACAAATAAATAAAATCTTTAAAAGAATAAAAGTGCAAGCCTTTTATACCCCCAAGTTCTGAACACATAGTAACACGAATACATAAGGATATAGAGTATTTCCTGCAGCATTGTTTGAAACAATAAAACATTGCAAATAGCTGAAATGTCCATCTGTGGAGGCACGACTGAATTAGTTCAGGTTAATCAGTTCAGGGGCGTGGAGACAGGGCAGCCACTGAAAACAATGAGCTGGATCTCTGTGAACGGACCTCAAAAGAGAACTATGATTTATTGTCAAGTTCAAGAAAAAGTTGTAGATCAGCAGTCTGAGCTCCTGTTGGCACTAGAGGTACTTACTGTTCGGTGGAAAAGGAAGAGGATGGCCTTCATTCAGGCAGTGGCGTGTACCTGGCAGGCCAAGGACGTGGCCCTGGGGGTACAGCACTGACGGAGACATGGGTGCTGTCAGAAGTTCGCAAACCTTGTGGTGGACGACGATCCCCATGCTGCATCTTTGTGACAAGCAGAAAACCATGCAGAGGGAGAGAGAGTAATTTGGACAGGGAAATAGAAAGATAGGGTTTGCAGCACAGGGTGAGTTCTGCAGAAAAGCAGATAACTCTGGAAAAGAGATTGGAACCTTGAGATAACATCACAGAGGGTCCCAGACCCCAGGCTGGAGGGTCCTTCGGGGAGAGGGCTCTGGTCTGGGGCAGAGTGGGACTTCTCCCTGGCTCGGCACCATCTAGCCTTGCTGGTCGGAAGTGTGTGTCTCCTTGAGGCCTACAGTGGAAGCTTCCTCCCTTGTACTCATTTTCATCTATGGACCTAATGGTGGTGATTGTGCCCTTTCTTGCCCCCCCCCCCCCTCTTTAACTTCCATGACCCTTACTCATTTCCCCTAACCTGGATTTGAGGGGTCATCGAGATATGGAGGTTTTGTCAGGAGGTAAGGAAACAGAGACATGGGGGTGTTCTTGCTGCCTTCTGACTTTATACCCTGTTTCCCACCTGCAGACCTTCCTCGGGTTGTGCCCAAGTGCTGTCTCACCCTGGGCACACACCTGTCACCAGCTTGGCCTGGGCGCCCAGTGGGGGACGGCTGCTCTCAGCATCACCCGTGGATGCTGCTATTCTGGTGAGTTGGTGCCCAACCCCTCTTGTGGTCATCTCAGCTCCTCCTCAGACTTGAGGCAAGAGCATTCTTTACCTGGGGGTGGAAGATACCCTGTGGGGTGGAGAGAACTAATTGTCCATTTAGTGTTAGTGTTAAACTTAACTCAGGGAAGGAGCAGTACCATTCAGATTCCTCAGATGTAAAATCCTGCTTGCTGTCACTGTACATATAAACCTATTCCTTTTTTAACAGTCCCTCTCCTGCTTCATCTCCTTTTTGTGTCTTTGTACTGTAAAGGCAGCCTGTGTGATAGGATGGGGATGCTGGAGCTTCCTCTCTCACTCCCGACCCCTTTGTCCTAGGTATGGGATGTCTCTACAGAGACCTGTGTTCCCCTTCCCTGGTTTCGGGGAGGTGGGGTTACCAATCTGCTCTGGTCTCCAGATGGCAGCAAAGTCCTGGCTACCACTCCTTCAGCTGTCTTTCGGTGAGTGGGAGCAGGGCAGAGGGAGGGGGAGGGCAAGGCTGACCTAGAGAAAGGCACTTGGCTCCTGGACCTTCAGCAGACAGAACCGTCTGTTCCGTTCCCATTCTCTGACCTGGCACCGGGACTGGCAAAGGGAGGGAAGACCAGGTTTTGGAACCTAGAGGTCCCGAGTTTTGACCTGCCTCTCTCCGGCACAGGGTCTGGGAGGCCCAGATGTGGACTTGCGAGAGGTGGCCTACTCTATCGGGGCGGTGTCAGGTGAGAGGAGACCGTGACTCAGCTGGGGAGGCGGGTCCCAGGTGCCCCAAGCGTGTCTCCCCACATCCTCTGCTTTTCTTCCTGCATTCCCCTGCTGACCAGTGTTCCCCTGCCTTTTGCTCCCTGACCCCAGACTGGCTGCTGGAGCCCAGATGGAAACCGGCTGCTGTTCACTGTATTGGGGGAACCACTCATTTACTCCTTATCATTCCCAGAACGTTGCGGTGAGTCAGGGGAAGCAACTCAGGATGCAGAATATCTGGGGTAGTCAGAGGGAGGCAGGAACCCTCCAGAATAGGCTACTCTGAAGGATAAAGGGAAGATCGAGAGGTGTTGATGCTTACAATGGATGTGAGGTAGAGGACCAGTGAGAGGCCCGCTTCCTGTACTTCAGAGCCTCTGCCCTTCTTGCAGGGGAGGGAAAGGGGCACGTTGGAGGTGCCAAGTCAGCCACCATTGTGGCTGATCTGTCTGAGACAACAGTACAGACACCAGATGGAGAGGAAAGGTGAGCTGAATGGCTGGGGCTGGGGGGGGGGGATTTGGGGGGAGTGGGTAAGCTATGAAAAGGTGGGAGGGACCATGCTGAGGTTTCCCAGCTAACTCTTCTGACTTGTAGACTTGGGGGAGAGGCTCACTCCATGGTCTGGGACCCCAGTGGGGAGCGTCTAGCTGTGCTCATGAAAGGTAAGAGTTGGGAAGGACTTTGCTCAGGCCACAGCCCTCTTCCCATTCATGGAGGGTTTCCGTGTCCTGGCTACAGTTCTCTGCTTGCCTTGGGATTCTGCTTCCAGGGTGCCTTCCTATCCCATCCATTTCTCATAGGAAATCCACGGGTCCAGGATGGTAAACCAGTCATCCTCCTTTTTCGCACTCGAAACAGCCCCGTGTTTGAGCTGCTTCCTTGGTAAGTGCCACATTGGCCATCAGGTCCGAACTCCCTATTAGCCAGCCCACATCTTACTTCACTTGCCCTGTCTCCATTTGCCTGCTCACCTT
Organism: Mustela lutreola; assembly: GCF_030435805.1. Lineage (NCBI taxonomy): Eukaryota > Metazoa > Chordata > Mammalia > Carnivora > Mustelidae > Mustela > Mustela lutreola. The sequence continues at coordinate 62,092,691 of NC_081297.1, forward strand.
CTCCCCCTAGTGGCATTATCCAGGGGGAGCCAGGGGCCCAGGCACAGCTCATCACTTTCCATCCTTCCTTCAACAAAGGGGCTCTGCTCAGTGTGGTGAGTAGGCAGGGCTGCTGGGCTTTTGGGGAGCAGGGTGGAGGAACTGAGCGCTGTGGCTGCTGCATGGCCCTGCCATGTGGTCTTTGGGCCTAGGCTCTGGCTGTGATTGATTTTTCTTTCCTTCTCTGCAGTGCTGGTCCACTGGCCGAATTGCCCACATCCCTCTGTACTTTGTTAATGCCCAGTTTCCACGTTTTAGCCCGGTGCTTGGCCGAACCCAGGAGCCCCCAGCTGGGGGTGGAGGCTCTACTCATGATTTGCCCCTCTTTACTGAGACATCCCCAACCTCTGCCCCGTGGGACCCTCTCTCAGGGCCACCGCCTGCCCAGTCCCACTCTCCTCACTCCCACTTCTAATAATAAAAAGTCTCTTTTGTTGTTTTCCACTCCGTTACAAGACTTTTTCTCCAGGGAGTTGCACTAGTGTCTAGTGAAGAAAAAAAAAGGCATGGACTTTGGGTTAAGATAGGGCTGTGTTACTTTTTATGAATTTGGGCAACTTATCTGACCCTAGGAACTGGGTGGTTTTCAGGTGATGCTGGAAAGCAAAGCTGAGAAAATACCTACCACAGGCTTTGGCATATAATGGACATTTCACTTTCCCCAAGTTTCAGCAAGTTCCCAGAATGGTGCAGGACAAAAATGGGGTGAAGACTTGGTCAGTACGAGATAGAGGATGTTTTATTGGTCTAGGGAATTTGTGGGAGGTTTAGGTACCGGGCGCTGGGCCAGGGTGGCCCGAGCCATGCTCAAGGCACCTTCTCGGGTGTGGTGCCCACCAATGAATCCGCTGGTGTGGACAAAGATGCAGCCAGGAATCCCACTGACCTGGTCCAGGGCCTCATCCCGAAGACCCCGCCATGGCTCTGGCAGGGGCAGCCTATGAGTGAACAGAAAGAGGAAGCTGCTGGGAGCAAATGGAGGTCTTGAGGAGCAGAGCACAGAAGAAGCCAAGGTGAGCGGCCCCCTCTGATAGGGCTGAAACAGGCCCGAAGGTCTGAGGATGGTCCTCTAGGGCCTTACCGGCTCTGGAATGAATGGGGCTCCTTGGGCACACACTGTATCCGCCACTGTCCAGCCTGGTCAGTGTAGATAACAAAGGCGATGGTGCCCGGTGGGGACAGCCCAGATTCCAGGTGGTAGAGGTGCTCCTTCCAGGGACATCCACCTTTTGCCAGTTCTACTATCTCCCCACTTGGGTCCACCTGGAAGGGAGGCAGGGCTGGGAGGTGTGGGGTGGAAGCAGGAGCCCCTGCTGACCAGCAGCCCGCCAGCAGTCCCTAAACGACAAACCACAGTGCCTCCTCCCAGGCCTGTACCTGGAATCGCCGGGCCAGGGCTTCTTCCACCAAGGCCCGGGCTGGCAGCCAGCTGTGTTGGTAGAAGTCTAGTCTCTGCAGAAACTCCTCTCGGACTAGGTCCATGGCGCGCTTGAACCCGGCCTGGGAATTGAGGGAATGGTGGGTATCAGAACCATGGTACTGGCCCCAACTTTTGACTTCACTAGGATTGGAGGAGGCAACCACTCTCATTTCCTCCCCCGATGGTTTTACACGCCTCATGGTCTTCCTTGGGGGCTCTCCTTACCTCAGTGTCTTGGTCAGGCTGGTTCCAGGTCGGATTAAGTCGAGCAACCCTGGCACTCAGTGTGGTAGTCAGCACATACCTGGGCTCTCCCTCTTCCCACTGCGAGATCCCATTGTCCACCGCATCCACCTCCTCCACGAAGTTCTCATACATCTAGGGCAGCATCAGGAGTAAATGATCTTGAGGATTCCATTTACATAAAGTTTTACAGATTTCACTAATTTAATTTCCATAAGAGGCCTGTGAGGGTCTCCCAACATTCACTGGGTGAAGAAAGGTGGAACCAGGGAGCTCAGCGGCTTCAGGTTGGATCTGATTATGCTGGGGCAGGCATTCAGATCACCTGACTTCTAACCCAGAGCCCCCTCCGCTACTGCACAAAGCCTGAGTCAAGGCCAGCAGTGTGTGAGGCGGGGTTTTGGACTTCAGAATAAGGAAGGTCTCAAATTCACGAGGGCCTCTGGGGGTGGATCCCGGCGCTGAGAGAGGGTAAGTTTCCAGGTAGGCTGGGATGGCTATTCAGTGTCCTGGTAAATGAGGTACTCAAGGGTCTGGCAAAACTTGGGAGGTGGGAGAGTGAGTGCTGGACGAGACACCAGAGCTGGGATGTGGTCCCAAGGAAGCCCATGATGTGCCCTGTGGTGGGAACAGGTGCTGCATCTTCTGAGGTCACAGGAAGGGTAGGACAGTGTCTCAAGAGTCTGGGGGCAGGGACGTCTGGGTAGTTCTGTCAGTTGGGCCTCTGCCTTTGGCTCAGGTCATGATCCCAGGGTCCTGGGATCCCTGATTCATTAGGCTCCCTGCTCAGCGAGGAGCCTGCCTCCCTCTCTCTCTGACAAATCTTAAAAAGGCTAGGGGCAGAACCGGTATGGTATAATATCAATGCTTACAGCAAAACTGCTCTGCACATAGGCTTACAACATCAACACATCTGTGGTATGCAGTGGAATGCTCCTCTGGGGGAGAGCTGAAAAAGAAACTCCTTTATGCTCAGCCTCTCTTGGTGTGGACCCCAACCACAGATGTTCAACTGAAACTCGGTATAATTTACTTCAGTTGCTTAGAAGCCCCTCAGCAGGGGGCAGGGGTGGCTCAGTCCACCCTTTAAGTGGGTTAAGTGCCTGCCTTCAGCTCAGGTCATGCCTGAGATTGAGCCTCACATTGGCTTCCCTGCTTAGCAGGGAGTCTGCTTCTCCCTCTTCCTCTGCTGCTCCCCCCATTCATGTACTCTCTCTCAAAAAGTGAAAGTCTAAAAAAAAAAGAAAAAAGGAAGCCCCTTAGCAGATGGGGAAATGGATCTAGGCAGTCTAATAACAGTATTCCAAACGCTCCAATTCAACCATTCGTATTTCATCACTTCTCTGGATCGTACTAATGCCATGTCATAGGGGCAGAAGATAGGCAAGCTAAGACAGAACCGAACTCAGTGGCTTCTGCAAAAACCAGAGTTGACGGAACCTGAACCTTGACTGGTGAACATCATAGGAGCAGGATCAGGTAGGTGTTCTGAGTCCCTGACCTGACACGTGTGCCACAGCCACTCGCCCCATTCCTTCCCTCGCAGGAGCGTGCTGAGCTGCTCACAGGGGATGCTGGTAGAACCTGAGGGTATTTTCATAATCCAACCTGTCCCAGCTGATCTTCCCAATTCATGTGTCCCAGATACGCTTCCCTCTATCTTCAGGCACCCAGAACCTCTAAGCTATGTGTTTTCCCACACAAGCAGCCTCCTCTATTACCACGTTGCTCAATAATCGTTTTTTATGCATGTCAGGTCAAGGAAAGGACCAGGAAACTCTACTCTATGGTTTTCAAAGCCCTTCCCTGAACCTCACCCACTTCTCACAACTACCCTGGGACAGAGGTGAGAGAGATCAGCCATCCCCTGTGAGAAGATGAGCCTGACTGAAGGAGAAGGTGCTGGTCCAGCAATGGGCCAGAAGTCCTGATCTGAGGTCCAGTCCTGCGTTCAGTTCCATTCCCAGGTGGTGGAAACGCACTTATGGGTCATCTCTGCCCCTGGGTCCCCACCTTGTCATAGATGGTGCCCACCATGCTGTCCTCTTCACTGGTGCCCAGCAACTGGGCCAGCAGCTTGTGCCCGAAGTGCAGATAGATGAGTCCCGCACTGCTCAGCTTGGTCTGCCACGGCTTTCCAGGAGAGAGGGAGCTCATGGTCTCTGTGAAAGATCTGAGGAGCACAGGGAGGTAGGGCTGAGGCAGAGCTGCCCCAGTTAGCCCACAGCGTGTGCATGTACATGCAGGCATGAGGGAGTGGAGGCTGGAGAACACTCAGGAGTGGGGAGGAGGGTACCCAGCTGTGAGACTTCAGCTTTTCCTTGGGGTTCAACAGGGACCTCAGCTTGGAGTCTCTGTTAATGCTTTCATTTGACAATGGTTAATTCAGTGCTTACTACATGCCAGGCTTTGTGTTTTAGACATTAGCGATTAAAAACAAAAAAACCCCTAAGATAGGGGCACCTGGGTGGCTCAGTTGGTTAAGTGTCTGCCTTTGGCTCAGGTCATGATCCCAGGGTCCCGGGATGGAGCCCCGCATCAGGCTCCCTGCTCAGTGGGGAGTCTGCTTCTCCCCCCTCCCTCTGCCTGCTGCTCCCCTCTGCTTGTGCTATCAAATAAATAAATAAATAAATAATCTTTCTTTCCTTTTTTTAAAGATTTTATTTATTTGACAGAGAGAGATCACAAGTAGGCAGAGAGGCAGGCAGAGAGAGAGAGAGGGAAGCAGACTCCCTGTTGAGCAGGGAGCCTGATGCGGGACTCGATCCCAGGACCCTGAGACCATGACCTGAGCCAAAGGCAGCGGCTTAACCCACTGAGCCACCCAGGCACCCCTAAATAAATTTTAAAAATCTTAAAAACCAAATCAAACCCTAAGACAATGGCCCTGCCTTCAAGTTCATCTACTATAGGTAGACAAGCCCATGAACAACCAAGTGAATGTTCTAGCTAGGTTATGAACAAGAGAAAGGGGGACAGGAGGGAGGAGACACTTCAGGTCATTTCTAAAAGATGGATTAGGTGTTTGCCAGCCAGACAAAAGGTCAAGGACAAAAGGCATTCCCGGTAGATGGAATAACATCTCTTAAAATGGCTAAAAGTCAGGTCTCTACATGGAACTGCAAGAAAGGCAGTTTGAGTGTGAGAAGCAGCAAAAAAAAAAAAAAAAAAAAAAAAAAAGCTAGAAGGGTAAGCAAGGGCCAGATCATGGCAGGCCTTGTCCACCATAGTTTGGAGTTTGGACTTTATTTGTAGGTAGTGGGAGCCACTGAAAGATTTCCAGCAGACAAGTTCATGTGAGAGCACTGTGCCAGTCAGCATGCAGAACAAATGCAAGGTCTCCTGTAGTGGTGCAGGGGAGAGAGGAAAGTAGAAATCTGAATTCACAGTGGCACAGAGAACAGGGAAAGGGTATGACAGTTCTTAGAGGAGAAACTACAGTTGTAATTTCTAAATATCAGTCTATCAGAATCAGCTAGAGACCTTATTTTTTGCTTTGGTGTTATTACGTACTGAGTAGCTACAAAAAATATTTATAAAATGCTCACAAGATATAAAGACTAATACACAGTAAGCCCCCAGAAAAAAGTTAAAAGCAGCTAAACTAAATTGTTGATGGAAAAGACATATGTGCTAAACTACACAGTAGGATGGGTATGAGAACACAGAATTAAGGATACTGCTTACTTCTGGGGAGAAGGAACCGGGATAGGGAAGAAGTGCTTGCGTACAACACAGAAGTAAGAGTATTGTTCTAGTCAGAGGTTGGGAGATTGGCCTAGGGGTGTTTGTTACATGTTTCATATTCCAAAAGTGTTAAATACATTATGTATCAAATACTGCACAGTTCAAAAACGTATATAAAATCATCAGGAAAAAGGAATCAGTCAATATTGTTACGTGCCACAAAGTGGTCCATTAATGTGAGACCCTCTGCCAGCCATCTGAGTTTGGTGCTGAGGTCACTGGAGCCCTTTCCATGAGCATTTCCAGTGGAGAGATTGGGAGAGGACCAGCTGAATGAATGAATGGGATGAACTGGAGAGGATGTGGAATCAGGGTCAGCTCTGTTTTTGAAGAGAGGCTGAGAAGGGAGGGTAAGATATGAGGCTATAAATACCAGGAGGGTTCCCCCACAGTATCATTTAAGAACATCATATGTACACTTAAGAAAAAGAGGGAAAGGGAGGAAAGTACTTAAGAAGAATTAAAATAAAACATCTTCATACTCTCTATGAGATCACCACTTTAATCAGTGTGGTGTGTACGAGGGAGGGTTTTGTTATTCATCCCTTAGATTTCCAGTAGAAACAATAGGAAGGTGTGTGAAGGAGGCGGCTGGGTGGGTCAGTGGGTTGTGTCAGCCTTCTGCTCCTGGAATTTAGCTCGCTGAGCAGGGAGCCTGCTTCTCCCTCTCCTACTACTCAAGCTCTTTCTCTCTCTCTCAAATAAATACATAAAATCAGAAAGAAAAGAAAGAAAAGCAAACACTGGGGAAGAACGGTGGTGTGAACCCCCAGAGGAGACAGTAACAGACCTCAAAAGGGGTGAACAGAAGGGAACAATGTTTCCTGAACTGGAGGGAGGAAGCTGAGGGTGCTTGGGAATGGCAATCTGAGGATATGCACGCAGGAAAGGCTCGTTCCTTTCAAGAGGAGGTTGCAGGGTCACTTACTGAGGGAGTTTCATGTGGCAGGGGCCTGAGGCGAGAGGAAGAGGGCTGAAATGGTACCGTGGATAATGGGCCACCCTTGGAAAAGAAAGATTTCCCACCTAGCAGTATAAATGAAGTAGAAGACCACGTACATCTGAGTGGTCACCAAGCACCGTCGCCATGTGAGCCCTGCAGTCTGAAGTGGGGCAGCAAGGGCACATGAAAGGACTAATCTGAGCTGGGGTACTAACTGGGGTGAGGACAGTGCTAGTGGGAGAAAAGCTTGACTGAGCCAAGGAAGGCGCACGGCCAGCAGGGAGGCTTGTGAGGACCGCCTGGAAGCCAGGGAGGCCCAAGGTCAGATGGATGGACGCAGAGCAGGGGGAGAGCTGGCAGGATGCAGTCAGTCCCATGGGACTCAGGACTTGGTTTTCAAGGAGGAGGCGGGTCCCCTTAGCGGGCACGGACCTCCGCAGTGGATGGCTGCCTTGGAGCACAGAGGACCGTTGAAGTCAAAGGAGCTGAAGAAATGCTATACGGGAACTCACCTCTGGTGATGGTCATACCGGTGTCTCTGAGGATCGTATTCGCCACCCACATCCACCACGATGTCACAAGAAGCCAATTTTTCGGGGTCCCGGGTCCGCACAATCTCTGCATCCTGTAGGGGACACAGGATTGAGGGGACGGCCAGGGTCGTGCAGACAGAGAATGAACGTTAGGTTTCCAGGGGAGTGTACGGAGGGGTGCTCAGATGCGGCCAGCCCGGGCCCCGGGGTCAGTTTCCCTGGACCGGATCGTACTCTGTACTCGGGCAGGAGGCGCAGCAATGCGCACGCCAGGGCCTCATCGCAGTGGAAAGTGCCGTTGTGCGTTCCGATTCGGGGAGGCGCCATAAGGCTGCCGCGGGGTCGCTTGGATGGCGGGGCGGACTCCAGGCTGACCGTCACACCCGGCCGGGCCCGCGGAGGTGGCGGCAGCCGCAGCAGCAGAGGTAGAAGAACGCGCGAGAAGCGGCGGACCATGCAGCCTCCCAGGTTAGGGGGGGTAAGGTGGGTCGTCGACCCGGAAGAGGAAGCACCCGCGCAGCCTCACTTCCGTCAGGCGGCCGTTCCCACGGCAACCGGCAGGCGGAGGAGAGCGCTCCGCCGGCTTGCTCCAGCTCTTCCAAAGGCCCAGAGTGGAGCCTCCAGGTTCAGCAAGGCATCACCCCTACTGAGCAGGCTCTGGGAAGGGGCACAGCATCTCCACCACCGCCCTCCCACCTCACCAGTCCTTTGCTTAATGCAAGAAAAGACCAACATTCTGCCCAGCTGGCACATTTATTAGCATGAAACACGAGACCGGTCTCTTCCCGGGCCTCAGGAAGCCACGCCCACAAAGTCCCAAACTCCCGAAGCAGGGTCCCTCTGCCCCATTTCTGAAATAAGCTCTCAGGCCTTGGCAGTAGCCTGAGTTGCTCCCAGGGCTGTGAGCTGCTGAATCTTCTGGCTCATCATCTCCATGACAGCTGTGGGAAAAAAGAAGAGTCAGATCCTGGTCTGGAGCTTGGGGGAGAACCCAATTCAGGAAATGTGAAAAAACATTTAAAGACAGGTAGACAACCAAGGACAGTTAAAACTTTTAACACAGTGGGGGCGTCTAGGTGGTGTAGTCGGTTGAGCTTCAGGCTCGGTTTAGGCACAGATTAGTCGTGATCTCAGAGTCTTGAAATGGGGCCCCACCTTGGGCTCCCCATTCTGCTTGAGATTCTCTTTTCCTCTGCCCCTCCCCCCACCCTGCTCATGCACTCTAACTCTGAAATAATTAAAAGACAAAACAAAACCAGAACTTTTAACACTGATCCACTGTGGGACACACTCACATGCACACACAGGAAGTGTGTCATGAAATATGATAGTGTGAAAGTGTCAGGAAATATGATAACCACTTAGACATAAAAATGAACAAAATACAGTATTAAATGTGTCAAACATAACTGTAGATAGATTTTTGCCTTCAGAACAGTGATCTCAATCCTGACTATGTAACAGAAAGGCCTGGGGAGGTTTTTTGTTTTTGTTTTCCTAAATATTTTGTTTGACAGAGATCACACGTAGGCAGAGAGGTAGGCGGGGTGAGGGGAGTGGGGGGTGGGCAGTGGGGCTCTATCCCAGGACCCTGAGATCATGACCTGAGCTGAAGGCACAGGCCCAACCCACTAAGTCACCCAGGCACCGTTACCTGGGGAGTTTTTTTTTTTTTTTTTTTTTAAGATTTTATTTATTTATTTGACAGAGATCACAAGTAGGCAGAGAGTCAGGCAGAGAGAGAGGAGGAAGCAGGCTCCCTGCTGAGCAGAGAGCCCGATGTGGGACTCGATCCCAGAATCCTGGGATTATGACCTGAGCCGAAGGCAGAGGCTTTAACCCACTGAACCACCCAGGCGCCCCTACCTGGGGAGTTTTGAAAAAAAAAAAACACTGACCCCCTGGAATTTCCCCACCCCCATCCCCAAGTTGATTTAATTGGTTTGGATTGGACTCGGGCTTCCTTTTTAAACCTCCTGGTTATTCTCATGTGTAGCCAGGGCCACAATGACTAGTACTTAGGGTTGTATTTCTTTCTTCTGTGTTCATTTACATATATCATCTCCCCCATTCCATCCCCATTTAGATAGGACACCCCAAGAACAAAGATTATTTCCATCCTCTAAATTTCTCAAGCACCCAACCCAGCAATCTACAAATACTGGGTATGTAATGCACAGAATCTAGAGAATCCATCTAGACACCAAAGAGAAACACATGATTTCAATCTAGCAAAGAGGACACCCTCAGTTGATACTGGACTCCATGTTCTTTATCATGGAAGTAGAAAGGGTGAAGAGGAGCCCTAGACCAACCTTACCCTGTTTCATGGCATGCTTCTCCTGCAGAGCTGGCTGGATTTTCTCCATTTGCTTGGTAAGGAAGTCTATCTTTCTCTTGAAAAAGTCCTTGGCATCGTCAGCTGTCTGAAAAGTCAGAGGTAAATGAAGAGCTAAGAGGAGACCCTATGCTGCACTCTAGGTCTTCCCCTAAACTTCCTTTCCCTGCTCAGATGGGCATCCACGTGGTTGCTTTCCACTCACCTTTTCTACATAGTAGCCTGTTCCCACATCGATGAGTACATGTTCCACATCATGTAGCTTCCCGGGGACATACATCTGAGAAGCAAGGATTAAGGGAAAACTAGCCCAGCAGGAGTGTCATGATTCCCTGTCAGCTAGCCTGCTTGGCTTTCTTTTCTAAAAACCTACAACTCACAAGGACTGAAGAATCTGGAGGCCTTTGAAAGATACCTGTACACTCTAAATGGGAAAGGACAGAGAAGTTGGCTCCCTATGGAGACAATGGCAATATGCCAGAACACTCTCTTGCTCTGATCTCATCTCCCATCCTCCAAGCAGTTCTTACAGTTTTTCCCACGAGCCCCTCCAGAAGGACTAAATACAATGATATTTTCCCACTGCTGTAGAGTAGTAAAAGTGAACACCTGGCTTCACTTTCCATCAACATCCCCAATCACGAAATCACTAGCTAATTCCTGATGAATTTAATGCCCACTATTTGGCCAACCCCTACTACCCTACTTCTGTATTTCTTTTTCAGCCTGTCAGCTCTCAGACTACAGCCTACAGATGCCCTAAGGCAATAACTTATTCAAGTGAAACATTGAACGGGTAGCCAAAATCCAGGCTTCTTGGGAACAATAGTTTAGAAATAAGTGTTACATTTAAGCCAAAACTGAAGATTCATAAACAGAGCCCCCTTGTTTCTGTATCTTACTATTCTTCCATCGTTTAGGTCTTCTAAGTTATTAGTAAAAGTCTAAACCCACCTGTTTTGTCTTTGTATTAGAGAATATTCCCAAACCGCAAAGGGAAATAATCACACCTCAATTCTACATATCGCTTTGTGCTCACAAGGCATTAGCTGCATGTTGGCCCCAGACAGGGAGAGGTACAAAGAGTATATAAGAGTATTCTCAGAATCATGGGGACACTCTGTAGTAATCAAAAGTAATCCCATCCTTCCCCACCCCCAGGAAAAGGATGAGAGAGAAAAGGAGAGAGCAGCGTAGCAGTTTCTGTGGAAAGGATACAGAACTCGTCAGTGGGACGAGTAATTCTTTCCCTGTGAAAGCAATTAAGACAAACATCTGGGGAAGGTTAAGACGTTAAAGGGAGTTCCAATATGGCAGAGATAGCAAGAGAGATCTTAAGAACGGAAACAGGGGACAAGAGCAGAGGAATGTCTTGTACATTTCAACTCTAGATAGACAACATGAAAGGGCTCATGTAGCGGTAGACAATATGTAAAGGTTTGGTTTCTCATCTCAGGTAAGGGCAATTGGATTAGAAGTCTGGACGAGAGTAGCCGGCTCACCACATCCCCCAGGTTGCCTTCACGCGCCTACCCCATACCCTCGTTGTTCTTGTTCAGCACGTTCAGACAGTCCTTGGCTTCCACATACTTGGTCTGTACCACCTTGAGCTGGGCAATAGACGTGGACAGGAACTCCACCTCCTACAGAGGACGGAAAATAGGGTCAGTGTCGGGGCTGGAGAGAGAGGGAGGCACTGCCGGGGAGGGGGCCGGTCCTGGGATAGGATGGGAGTTTCGGAGGAGAGGGGAAGCCTCCCAAAGAGGGGAGGAATGGGAGGCGAGGGAGGACGCGTGGGCGGGAGACATGTGAGTCGGGAATGGGGTGTCTCTGCCGCCCGTCCCCACCTGGTCCAGCTGGTTCTTGAGCATTTCTAGCTGCGGCAGGTTCAGCTCGCTGATGTTAACTGACTGCGCCATGTTGGGAAGGAGGACTAACGGAGCGGAAGCTGGCTCGACGAGCAACGCTCTAGCCGCCCTCTGCGCATCTCAATGGCTGAGCCAGGAGGTCTCGCTGCGCCGGACGTCTCTATGGTTCCCCCGCCCGGGAAGGGAAGGTAGAGCTGGAGCTTTTGGGAGACTTACATTGTTTTGGCGAAAGCAGCACATTATTTTTACAAAACCTCCCACACCTACCATAGTCAAATTGGAGCAAACAGGACTCCTACCCTCAGGGAACTTAAAAATCTTAGAAATACCCAGTTCATAACCACAATATTGCAAAGTGATGTATGCTACCCTGTGCGGATGGTATAGTCCTAATGAATCACAGGCAAGGAAAAAGCCTGTGAAATTCACGGGTCCGTAGCATCGTTAACGTGGTGCTTTGGGATCACACAGCGGAAAAGTCTGGTGGTGGAGAGAACGATAAGGAGTCACGTTATTAGCCAAGTACGACACAAGGCTTATTAATCAAAACTGTTTTACCGTGTGTTAGATGTGAGGGATAACACGAGAGTGTAAGATAATGTGCTTCCAAGGAATTTAACAGTCTGGTTGGGGAGAGAAAAACCATACATAAACAACAGAATCTGCTGCTAAAGTTCACGACCCTGAGGAGTTTAACAGGCATATATGGGGAGAGAACAGTGGCTTTTTTTTTTTTTTTTAGATTTTATTAGAGAGGGGTGCCTGTGTGGCTCAGTGGGTTAAGCCTCTGCCTTTGGCTCAGGTCATGATCTCAGGGTTCTGGGAGCCCCGCATCGCATCGGGCTCTCTGCTCAGCGGGAGTTGCCCCCCCCTCCGCCCCCGTCGACCCCAGCCTGCCTCTCTACCTGTGATCTGTATCAAATAAATAAATAAAATTTCAAAAAAAAAAAGTTAAAAAAAATATTTTATTAGAGAGAGCACTTGAACTCTGCAAGCTCTTCTCACCACTTTATAGTACCACATAGTGGAAGGAGGCAATAATTGTCTTCAGATGTTCTCAGATGAACCACACAAAATGGGTTTAAGTACATCTTTATTATATCAAGGTTAAATCAAAGGGAAAGCCTTCATATAAAACACTGGGAAAAATCACTTAAAATATTTATCCTAAGGGTTAAATCCAATAGGAGGTAGAACAGTCACATGGCTTCCATTGGCGCTAGGACAGCTTTAAGAGGTCATCGCAGGCAGACAGGCAAGCCATATGCCACAGGTGCGGCCCCAATAAGGTACTTCAGTCGGGGAGCCTGGCGGGCCTGGTTGATGTAGTAGAGAAGGGGGGCTCCTGGGCCCGCTCCAAGCCAGCCCTGTAGCAGGGCCTCTGTGTACCGGTCGATGTCACGGTCAGTCACATCCCAGAGGTTACCCAGAAACAGGGGACTGGGAAAAGAGAAGGAAGAACTACAAAGTGAGAGCTTTAAAACAGAATGCATAGGCAGACATGACTGGCAGGAGTGGTGAGGAAAGAGAAGTGAGCCAGAGGGAAGTGCCCTGGTCCATGGTTCCAGGAGGTGGGGCAGAAGAGGACAAAGATTAACGACCCAGGCATGCCAGGGAACTAGAAGAGGAGGAAGTTGGAGAAAATGGGCGGGGGAAAGAACCTGGGTGGGAGCAAGGATGGGCACTCAGGACTCACCAGCCAGCCATGATATACTTGAGCACGATGCCAGCCCCTTCCAGCCTCCCATGCACAGCCAGGGCTGCGCTGCTGCAGCCGAAGAGCAAGGCCACCGCCCGGCAGCTCAGCCGGAGGACGGCCTGTCCATCCAGGAAGCGGGCTCCAGCCCCGTGCCCTGCATAGCTAAGGCAGAGGGACGTGAGAGGAGTCTGACCTAGCAGCACCTGGCCTCTGCCATGTCTCCAGGGCTGTCCCGAGTCAGCCAGTGGCTTTAAAGCCCCAAAGCAAACTATGGTGATGCCCTCTTTCAGGCCCGTCCATCTCCCCATCTCACCACCTAAAGCACTCACATATATAAATCATGTTCCGTCAATGCTGCCTGAGCTTGTTCTGGAGTTGGCACTTCTCCAACCACTCCTTTCCATCCAGCTTCACTGCAGGGAGAAGGTAGGAGTAAGAACTGGGGTCAGCTGGCAAAGAGGGCAGAGGGAATCCTAGGGAGAAGGTGGGTCGCACCATTTGATTCTGCAGGAAAGGACATGTTAACCTCTTCTGTGGTCTCTACCCTCCCCCATCCCTTTCTTACTTTTACCCCACTGACCTGCTAAAATGGGCTCGAAATTGCTCCTCTGTGCTTGACAGGTTATTGTGCGGGTTCAGGACATAGAAGGTATTGCGTGGATCTACCCCTTGGCTTAGCACCGATGAGGCCCCAGACTGAGAAGACACTGGTGATCAGGATCCTGATCTGGCCAGAGGGCCCAAGCTTCCACAAACTCCAAACCCCTTTCCACGAAGAAGCCATCAGTCCCCCGAGACCCTCTCTTGTCTTCCAGATCTCCACCAATCAACAACCATTCCCCAGTCCCTGAACCCCACCTCTTTAGTGATGGAGTAACTGAGCAGGAAGCGGAAGGAGGGCAGCCGAGTGACAGGCAGTGCTCGGAGGCTGGGCATGTTCTCCCAAGGCAGCTTTTGCAGGTCCTGGGCAAAAAGCACACTGGGCTTACTGTCCCCAGTCAGGCATACATGAGCATCAGAGGGGGCATGGGGGTGAGTTGCTGCCTACCGCCCACCAGATACCGCCCCTCCAGCCCCTAGCTCCTTACCTTGTCCAGCACTAAGACAAGGTGCCTATTGCTTGGGACTATCTGACCCTGCAGACGTCCTGCTGCCTCACTCAGAAGCTCCTGGGCTCGTTCTGGCCTCGCTGGGCACAGCCCATAGGCCAGGGTCTGAATGTCCTGAGCAGTGAGGGTACTGGTGCCACTTAGCACGATCTAGAAGGGCAAGAGCGGTCAATGAGGGCCAGAGCTCCCATCTCCACTCAGTGGCCAGAGGAAAGAATTAAGTCCAACTTCCTCCCCTTTCCCTGATTTCTCAACTCACTTTCAGCAGAGTTGGGTCGGGATATTTCCAACCACATTCCTGTAGCAGCTGTTGGAGGCGGGATGCCTCCTGGGCAGGGCCAGGGTCCTCACTGGATGGCAGCAACAGTCCCCGCCAGCAGCCCAACACATGTTTCTCTAGGGAAGTGATGAGAACCTGAATAAGGAAGAACAGAACCTTCAGTCCGAGAGGGGAGCTGAGTTTCTCGCCCATAGGCACCAACATTTTGGACATGGGGAAATGGGTTTTCTAATGTATTTGCTTTATATATCTTCCTGCCAGTTAAAAAGGCAAGAAGCTAGAGGGATGTCTTGGTGGCTCAGTGGGTTAAGCATCTGACTCTTGATTTCAGGAGATGGAGCCCCATGTCAGGCTCTGTGCTGGGCCTGGAGCTTTCTTCAGATTCTCTCTCTTCTCTCTCCTTCTCCCTCTGCCCCCTCTCCTTCCTCTTTCTATTCCTCTCTTAAAAAAAAAAAAAAAGGCAATAAGCTAGAAACATTTTTCATTTGCTGAGACTGTAAGATGATTTAGTACATATCACTATGTTTTGACAAATACAAATAGGTAGGTGATGAAAGCTAAACGCAGGAAGCCGATTCTTGGGCTTAAGTCCCTTTCCTTGTATGTATCTTTACACATTCTGTTGCCATAGCATCTTCAGGTTTTTGGCTCTTGTTGAAAGTCTTCCCCAGGAGACATCATTTTTTTTTTTAAAGATTTTATTTATTTATTTGACAGACAGAGATCACAAGTAGGCAGAGAGAAAGGGGGAAGCAGGCTCCCTGCTCAGCAGACAGCCCGATGTGGGGCTCCATCCCAGGACCCTGGGATCATGACCTGAGCTGAAGGCAGAGGCTTTAACCCACTGAGCCACCCAGGCGCCCCAGGTAACATCATTAAAAAAAAATTTTTTTTTAATTAAAAAATTTTTTCCTGAAATATTAAAATGTTTTTTACTCCTATATTTCCTGAAAGGATTTGAAGTAACACACAGCACTGGCCTGCGACCCGTGAAAGAGAAGACACTGATACCCCAGGGTCACTCCCAGGGCAGGCCTGACCCTACCCCACCCCGGGGACACACACCTCCATCCTATGGTCCAGTTCTAGCCGCCCTGTCCACCACTCTCGCTTGTCGGTACAGCTGCTGTTCTCTTTCTGCTCCTTCTGGATGGCGTCAAACTCTTTCAGGGCTGAACTCAGAGGAAGCTTTGGGAGATGGGACTGTGAGCTTTCTGCCGGTCCACACGCTCACCATTTCTCCATCCCCCAGCCCCAGAATCAGAGTAGCTTCACCAGAAGCCTACCCAAGCCCAACTTTGCTTGCTGGCCCGACAAACGTACCTTGTTCTGGGCAGTGGGGATCTGCACAGTGACTGGGGGACTGTCTTTTTCCAGCCGGGTCAGCAGGAGGGTGTCGCCCACAGTTCCAGGCTGGAGCGTCGCCAGAGCCAACACACACACGGTTACTCCTGACACACAGAGCATACCCAGGATCATTTCAGCTCTTACAAGGAATTCCCATCTGTCTTCTACACTCAGTTCCCATCTATCACTCAGGACAACTCCAACTCCAAGAAATCTTATCTTCTCACTAGAGTTCAAGGTGCTCTCCCTTGCCCTAACAGCACCCTGTGGACAGAGAACACATCTTGTACTTCTTTCTGGCCCTGACAGAAACAGAAGTTCCTACACAGAGGGAGGCACTCAAATCATCCATTAACGGGCTTCATGTTAGCATAGTGAGTCTCCGGACACCTGAACTTACCCCTGAGGAAAGACACTGAACCTGCTAATAACTCAAAGTTGAGGTTTAAATTTTAAAAAGGGCAGGGGGGCGCCTGGGTGGCTCAGTTGGTTATGCATCTGCTGAAGGGAGTTCATAATCCCAGGATCTGTCCTAGGATCAAGTTCCTCATTGGGCTCCCCGCTCAGCTGAGAGCCTGCTTCTCCCACCCCTCCCTACTTGTGCTCTCTGTGGCTATCTCTGACTCTCTCAGATAAATAAATAAAATCTTCAACAAAAAAAAAGGGAAAGAAAAAAGACTTCCAGATTTAGGGTAGTTCTCTTTGGTGAGAGTAACAAAATGACTACTCAGTGAAAAAGTATGACATGTCCTTCCATAAAGGTGACAGAAATCTATGTTAACTAATGCCTTAAAGTTCTCCACCTAACTCCTTAGTGAGAAGATGCAGACAAGGACAGAAGAGCCACCGGAGCCTGCTACTGTACCACTGGGGATCAGAGCTAGGCGCTCCTGGAAACTCTCCTTCTCCAGCTCAGGGAATGGAGCAGATCCTGCAGCCTGGAAGGAAAAGAGGTGCTGGATGCGGGCCAGGGGGACATCTCCAGGTCTCTCCTGAAGGCTTAGCCTCTGCAGCTGGTCTGCCATTTTGAGTGATCCCTGGTGCTTCTGGGCCTTCCTGCGGACAATGCAAGTGGGGGTGAGTTTCCCTCCTTTAAAAATCTGGACTCTCCCTTCAGTCTGCCCCAGCATGGGCCTCAGGGATTGTGGCTACTCACCTGAGCTGCCTGTGGAGGTGGGTGAGCAGCTGGTGGCGACAGGTGATGGACACAGACTCAGTGACAAGGCAGGCAGTAGCATAGGGATCCCGTTGGCCCAAGCACAAAGCCAGGAAGCGGCAGAGGTGAGCATAGAGCCCACTAGGAGGGCAGTGACTAACGCCACGGAAAGCAGTGGTCAGTAAGTCCAAGATGGAATTCAGGGTAGACAGACCTAGAGGAAGGTGAAGATACTTGCTATGGATGAGTCCCATACTTCTTAGCTGGTAGAACTTTTCACGAAAGTTCCAGGTTTCCAAGGCCTGACCTCCTCTCCCACTTGGAAAATAAAAGCTATCATTTACGAAGAGCAATGTGCCAAGTGGGACTTACGCAACTTACATCAACTCACTGCATCCTCCCAAACCCGGTTTTACAGATAAGCAAACAGAAGCTCAGAAAGGCTGAGTGACTTGCACACAGCTAGTGGAGAGAGTGCTAGGAATCTTAACCTTGGTTCAAAGGTGACCAGATCTAGGTGGGGATCCAAAGACAAAATGATGGACAGGCTAGGAGGGCATCAATATCAAGAGACCAAGAGGCTGGGCTCCTGGGTGACTCAGTCAGATAGGTGTCTGCCTTCGGCTCAGGTCATGGTCATCTCAGGGTCATGATCTCAGGGTCCTTGGATGGGGCCCCGCATTGAGCTCTCTGGTCAGCAGGGAGTCTACTTCTTCCTTTCCCTCTGCCCATCCCCTCTACTCATGCTCTCTCTTGCTCTCAAATAAATAAACTCCTTATAAAAAAAAGAGAGAGAGAGAGAGAGAGAGAGATCTAGCCTCGCCCTCTCCAAGTGAGCAGACCCAAGTGGTCAGCATATTCACCAATGGATGCAGGGGCTGAGGGGAGTCGGACCCGAGGACCAAGGTCCTTGTCTCTCTCCTTTTCTGGGCATGGGATGGGCAGCTCCTCTTTGCTGGAATCACGTCTCAACACCTCACATTCTCCTATGGCAGTACCAGGTCCTGGAGCTGGTGCCTTCCCACCTGAGGAGACAACATGATTTTTTTAAGGTTCCGTCCTTCTGCCATTCCCTTTGTTCTTTCTAGAATCCAGTCCCAGAGCCAGGAAAAAAAAAAAAAAAACTTTATTTCTGTACTATCTTTGGCCCCCATTATTTCTTGTGCTTTGGTCCTGGGGCAACCCCCCAAAAATGCATGCAGCTTCTCCCTCCCACCGTTACCCTAATACCGGAGGTGGAGTCTTCATCGTCAGAGCCCCTGAGGATCTCAAAGCTCATTTCCATCTCATCATCAGTCATTTCCTCCTCGGGGATGGTCCTCATGATCTCAGAGCCCAGCTCCTCACAATGTACTGATGTCACTTTCTTGGCCCTCCGGCTCCGGCCACCGAAGCCAGGTTGCCTGGAGCCACTATCTGGGGCTGCCACCGAAACAGTCTTCGAGCCTGAGCCTTTCCTCGCCCGGCCCCGGCTCCGGGAAGCAGTGCTGCGTCTCTTGGACTCCTCTGCAAGTCGTGCCTCAACTGAGATAGGGTCTTCCAAGTCACTGTCATCACTGAAGTTCACCTGGGATGGGTGGGAAAGTGGAGGGAGGCGTTAGTGACAAGACATCTGCCAGCAGGTGGCACTGCAGAGGCACATTCACAGAGGCCTTGGGGGAAGATTAGAACTTAACCTCTCCACCTTAAACCCACCACACTCCATCAAGGGCAGGGACTCTCGGGTATAGAAGGAGACAGAGGAGGGAACAAAAGATAAGGGGGAAGGATGAAAAGGGAAAGGAACCACTGTGTTAAGGACAGCTCCCTCTGTCTGAAACAAAGGTAGACCTGGCTCTCTCTGGAAGACATAGGGATCCTGCTGCAGTAGAGCTAAAGGTCCCTGCAGGCCCTGGGAAGTCATTCCACAGACACCTATTCTGCAGAACTCTCCAGAACCACCCCACCTGACACCACCAGCACCCAACCACAGTTCCATCTCACCTTGAGGCGCGTCTGGACCCTCTGTTGTACCCTTGGGGCCTTGGGAACCTCAGCCTCAGGCTTTGTAGTGAGGATTTCCTCAAACACAGTGAAAGGGACACGAGGGCCTGCTGGCCTGACCTGGCCTGGGGGCTTAGGTGTACAGGGCAGTCCTCCACCTTCCAGACCTTTCAGAGAGGTATTATGGAGGGATGGGGTAGAAGAAGAGGCTGCCCGTTGACGCCCTCTTCCAGAATGTTTCTGGCTCCGAGGCTTTGAAGGCTCTGAGCCTGGGGAGGGTTTTACAGGTGGTGGCTGCCAGCCCCAGGAGCTTGCAAAGAGTTGGGCAGTGCAGGAACCGAGGCCAGCCAGCTTTGCCAGGGCCCGAATCAAGAGCAGGCTGGCTCTCCAGGGCTCCAGGTAGGGGACCCGCGCTGCCACAAACTTCAGCCCTGACTCCAGGACCTTCCCCAGGCTCTTGTTTGATGGCTGGCTCAGGCCCTCCAGGGCCAGCTGTGTGTAGGCCTGAGCCAAGATCTCATCCAGGATCCTCGGGGCAGGGGAGAGGTGCGCCATGTGATTCAAGGAAGTTTGTAGAGCTCGGGTGAGGCGATCAGTGGCTGCAGGGCAACCCTCCAGCACGACCTGCAGCAGATCCAGACCCTGGGCCTCATGGCCTGTGGCCAGCTTCACCCCTGCTGTGACCAATGCCCAGCGCAGACAGACTGCGGAGAGGATGGGGCTGGCACACAGCATGCAGTCACACGTGGGCAGGTGTGTCAGGAAGCCGGGGCTGGGCTGGGGCTTCATTTTCAGTTGAGGGGAAGAGTTAGTGGAAGGGGCTATAGGGCCAGGCTCCTTGGGTACAGTGGCTACCAACTCCAGAGCTGGGCCTCTTAGGAAGGGCTCCTCTTCTGGAAGCTCCCGTGGACGATGGACCCGGGCCCACTGCTTGCCCTTCTGCAGATGGACCTTCTTCACAGAGTCCAGGCCCTGGGCTGGTCCACCAAACTCTGGGGAGAGTGCAACCAGAATTACAAAACTGGGAGAGGTGCTGCCGAGTACTTCCTGATCTATCCCTGGGCCCAACTCCCTCATATAGGTGTTAGTGTATGTTACTTGTATGTATTACTCTATGAACATACTAAATATTATCACAGCTTGTTATTTTTTCGATAAAATCCCTAATGTTTTCTTCCCATTCCAAGGAGGATTAACACAACCCACAAAGCTCCCATATCTGCAGCTGAGATGGCTGCATGGCTCAGGACAGCAGGCCGGCACCAGGAGGTCTGTGTCTCAGTCCTGGCTCCTGTCCCTAGCTAGGCCCATGATCTGGCCCCAAACACTGAATTTCCCGACTTCCTCATTTTACAAATGAAAGAAAATCTATGTGACCACCTGACTTTCCAGGGTTTTGTGTGGGTCCATGAAATACTAGAGGTAAAAGTGGCTGATAAGAAAAAATGTTCCTGGGTGGCTCAGTGGGTTGGAGCCTCTGCCTTCAGCTCAGGTCATGATCCAGGGGTCCTGGGATTGAGCCCCGAATCGGGCTCTCTGCTCAGCAGGGAGCCTGCTTCCCTTCTTCTCTCTCTGTATGCTTATCTAACTACTTGTGATCTCTGTCAAATAAATAAATAAAATCTTAAAAAAAAAAAAGGAAAGAAAAAATGTTCCATAGACTATTTTACTATTAACTTAAGCTCTCCCGAGGCCTCTACATTTGTGCTGTCCAACAGAGTAGCCACTAGCCCCACGTGGCTACGTGGCTACTGAGCATACAAAATGTGGCCAGTGACAGGGAAATGAATTTTAAATTTTATGTGAATTAAATTTAAATAGGTAGCAGCACCTGGCTTGCTCAGTCGGTGTAGCATGAGACTCTTAATCTTGTGGTTGTGAGTTCGAGCCCCAAGATGGGTGTAGAACCCACTTAAAAGTAAAAAATTAAAAAAATTAAAAACTAAGTAAGTGCAAGTAGCCAAAATGTATTAGCACTAAAAACTAGAGGCAGGTAGGGTTAGTTGTGGACAAGTCATCTGAAAGAGGGAAACCAGCGATCTGAGTGATAAAGAAGGAGCTTTGCCCAGAGAACCGGAAGTAAGACTCCGATTTTGAAGGGCACCACACTAAAACATACAAAGGCGTGTTGCAGTGTGTGGGGCCGTCTCGCCACCACCTGTGTGGGGCAGGGGGTGGGGTGGGGGCATGGCGGCTCACCTGTGCAAGACTCGAGCAGGAACAGAACTTGCTGCAGGTCCGACTGGCAGAGGTCAATGTCATTTCGCGCCAGCTCCAGTTCCGCTTTCAGCACCAGGAACAGAGTACACCTTGTTGGGGGAAGAGATGACAACCAATGTGTAAGCCTTTGTTTTCCCAGAGTCTGTCTTTTGGCCTCTCTGGCAGGCACAGCCCCGGCAGTCTCCTAGCCTCTGAAAGGCCTCTCCTGCCTCCGGCTGAATTCGAGGCTCCCAGAGGAAAACCCTCTATACTGCTTTTGCATCCCAAGTCATCCTTGCATACAAGGACAGGATTTCCCAGGGGAAACAAAAAAAGGATTTTGTGGGCAAAGGGATTTAGGGAGACATGTACACTGGATCTCTCTTTTGTTGAGTTATAATGCTTATGAGCACACTGAAAGACCTAAGAAATCTTATAGGAAATAAAAATGTCTAGCCTTGGTTAACTCAGCACATCCCACTTCCTTACCATGGAACGTACTCTCCCAACCCGTCCAAACAGAACACATTAACCTGTGAAAGAGTCTGGAAGCCCAAGGCCCAGCGTGCGGGCACCTGGACTCTGGACTTGGCCTCCTCCCGCCTGTACTCACTGGCGTGGCAGCTGCAGCTTCGTCGTGAGTTTCAGGGCCTCCAAGCAAAAGGCCTTGGCTTCGCTCACACTGCCCAGACGGCCCAGGTGGGAGACCAGCTTCTCTGAGCAGCTCAGCACCTCTGTCAGAACCTGCCATTTTTGTACCAGATTTTCACCTGCCACAAAGGAGAGAGACAAGGCCGTCGTCACTCAGTTGCAGCCCAGCCCCTCTGGAAGCAAAACTGGCCGAACCTCCCTCCATCTAGCCTGCTCCTGCCCATGGGGCCTTACTCTCTGCCTCAGACTCACCAGAGTCCAGAAATGGCGTCTCCACAGCTGCCTTCTGAATTGAGAGCACATCACTGCCCATGAGGAGGAGGATAATGCTTCGGAGGAGCTTATGGGAGTCGATGAGGGCGATCTCTGGTGTCTGCCAGCCTGTGGGGAGGAAGGGGTGGCGGGGGCGTGGGGGAAGAAGAAGGGAGATGAGGCAGCCACAACTGTTACCACTTTCACCTTCTAAGGTACCAAATGCCAAGCCTGCTGCCACTCCTCCTTCTGTGCCTAAGGCAGCAGAGGGACTCAGTCACAGAACTCTTTCCCTCAGACCACACAGGGCCTCAGAATCCTTGTCAGAACAGCATTCTAGTCAGGTACAGAGCGGTCAGTCAGGGAGCAGGCAAACAGAAACTCATATGCTACCCTAGGCCTACCCCAGGCAACCTCTGGGTAGGCTAGTTCACACAGGTGGAACACCAGAGGTGACAAGGGCTTGAGAAGAGCCAAGAATGGACAGGCCACCAAAGGGGATCACAAAGGGCCATCATCCTCTCTATTTTTTCACCTTGGGCACAGAGCTGCTCCCTCAGGGAGGCTGAGAGGCTGTCTGACGAGAGGCTAAGGTAGAATGCCACCAGTTGCAGGGCCTGGACACGAAGCAAATACCAGGCCTTGGATGACCGCTGGAGGGTAGGGTCCCGAAGCACAGACAGCAACAGAGAGGCACCCTCAGTCACCTGGGAGATGAGGAGGGCCGGAGGAAAGTGATGAGTGAATTCAGGTCAGCAATTCAGAACTTAAAATGCCCCTGCAGATCCTCTGGGTCAGGCCTGGCTTTTGAGAATGATCAAAGATGTGGAGAAAACTGTAGCCTGACAGGACATAAAACTTGCTGGTTTGTGAGAAAACTCAGGTCTTAGGCATCCTAGTTGATTTCTACTCTAGGGCTCCAGTGCCTTCCCAAGGTCATTGTCATCCTGGTTTCTAGTCACAAGACTAGATTGTGTGACTGAGGAGACTGGGAAAGAATGGGAAGGACATTCTCCTCTCCTTTTCTAGAGGAGCACTGGTGACATTTCATTGGAGTGGGCAAGGCTAGGAAACAGCCCTGCTTCTCTAGGTCAGGAATATTCTTCCTAGCTCCAGGGAAATCTCCAAAAATCCTTCCAATACCTGGGGACTTTGGGGATTAAGAAACTGAGAAATACCTTCTGGTGAACACAGTATAGTTGACTTCGAAGTAGGTCACAGGTCAGTGAAAGGAGCAGGTACGTGTCAGTGGTGTGATCGAGAAGTTTCAGGCTTGAGTCTGCCTCTTCAAGGTGTAGCTAAGGAAACAATCATGGGGTATGTGAGCATGCTGATAAAGAGAGGCAGCCAGGCTTTTCAAATTAAAGTGGGTTAAAGCACTTACAAGGGAGATGCAGAACACATGTGACGGAATAGGAAATTATTTCAAATATTATAATCTACATAAGAGTTATTCATTCAGGGGCGCCTGGGTGGTTCAGTGGTTAAGCCTCTGCCTTCGGCTCAGGTCATGATCTCAGGGTCCTGGAATCAAGGCCTGCCTCAGGTTCTCTGCTCATCGGGGAGCCTGCTTCCCCCTCCCCCTCTACCTGTCTCTCTGCCTACTTGTGATCTCTCTCCCTGTCAAATAAATAAATGAAATCTTAAAAAAAAAGAGTTATTCATTCACTAAAATGTAGAGTTAGTATCTTTTGGTTAACCACTATGCTAGAAAGACATAGCTGAATAAGAAGTAAGCAGGACGTGGGACGCCTGGCTGGCTCAGTTGGTGGAGTGTACGACTCTTGATCTGGGGGTTGGGAGTTCGAGCCCCAGGAGACATTACTTAAAAATAAAAAATTAGGGGCGCCTGGGTGGCTCAGTGTGTTAAAGCCTCTGTCTTTGGCTCAGGTCATGATCTCAGGGTCCTGGGATCGAGTCCTGCATCGGGCTCTCTGCCTGCCTCTCTGCCTACTTGTGATCTCTCTGTCAAATAAATAAATAAAATCTTAAAAAAAATTAAAATTAAAATTAAAGGGGCACCTGGATGGCTCAGTCAGTTAAGCAACCTACTCTTGATTTCATCTCAGGTCATGATCTCAGGATCTTGAGATCAAGACCCACATTGGGCCCCTCACTGGGTGTGGAACCTGCTTAAGATTCTCTCTCCCTCTGCCACTTCCACCACTAAAAAAATTTTTTTAAAAATGAAGAAAAAAAAAAAAGGAGTAAGTAGGACTTTCAATCCAATACCCTGCAGTGCAGTAGGGATGCAGGCCCACCTTTTGTAATCAGGACACGACGTCATTAGTGGTATGGGGACCCAGGGAATGTAAGGGATTCTGCCCTTTTAGAAGAGTACATATAAAATACTCCATGAAGGAGGGGACAGTTGAACTAGGCCTTGAAAAGAAAGTAGAAGTTGGCTGAATAAAAAAAATGGGAGTAGGGGAAGTATACTTAGGGTAGAAGGACTAAGACAACCAAAGACAGGAGGCATGTAAAACACTGTAAAGTAACTCGTGTGGATAGACATTAAGTTCCAGTGTGGGGAGGGGGGTGGTAGTGAGGAAAAGTGAGCTAGAATATAGAAGATGTGTGATACCAAGCAAGGAGTTTAGACAGCATCCTTCAGGTAATGGAAAAACAGTGAAATCCTGATGCAGAAAGACAAGACCAGATCCAAAAAGATCATGTTAGCAGAAATTTAGGAGACAAAGTGCAGAAGGGAGAAGCTGGGGGGCAGGGAAACCAGCTGGGCATCAGCATAGTCCTAAGCAAGCAGAGAAATGGCAACCAGGGCAAGTGGTGGGAAAATACAGGATTAGAGGCCTATTCCTGGGGCAGGATCTGTAAGACTTAGCGAACAATGGTTTTGCAATGAGAAGGAAAGGCGCTTCCTCTTCCCACAGCTGCCTCCCAACCACTCCACACTTTATGATCCTCCAGCAGGATGTGGTGGTTGAAGGCAGGGAAGATGCCCATTTGGTATCTTATCTTCTTTGGGAAAAGATGCGTCACTAAGGCCGGTTCTCCCCTGCAGCTCCAGGCTTGGCTGGCTGGGCACTCACCTGGGCATAGTGGGGACAGCCAAGGGTCAGCAGCAGCTGGGCGGTGTGGCAGGAGGCAGCAGTGGCCTTCGCATGGTCCTCCAATCTCTGGGAGACGATCCGTACAAGCAGGAGGACCTCTAGAGCCTGCAGGGGCTGGTCATCAAGGAGCGGGAAGTTTACCCACTCCTGCTCAAACCTCCATCTAGACCATACCAGACCTCGGCTCCCCAGCCCTTGGAGACCTCAGAGCCTAGATGGAGTGTGGCTCCAGACAGAGCAACTGCCAGCCACCCTCAAGGAATGGGAGAAGAGAGAAGCGAGGGAGCCTACCATCTACCCTCCTGTCTGAAAACGTAGGTGCCAGGGAGCATCAATGGCTAGGATTTATTGGAAGCTTACTCTGGGCTAGGCACCATGCTGAGAGGTTTACCTGGGGAGGGGATGAGCAGAATGGGTAAAGGGGATCAAGAGGTACAAACTTCCAGTTATAAAAAAAGAAAGTTGCGGGGATGAAAAATATGGCGTAGGGAATAGTCAATAACGTGATAACATTGTATGGTCACTACGCTCATCGTGGTAAGGACTGAGTAAGGTGTGGAATTACCAAACTGCTGTGTTGTGCCCCTGAAACTAATATAGTATTCTTTTTTTTTTTTTTTTTTTTTAAGATTTTATTTATTTATTTGAGAGTGAGAGAGTGAGAGAGAGCATGAGAGGGGGAAGGTCAGAGGGAGAAGCAAACTTCCCATGGAGCTGGGAGCCCAATGTGGGACTCGATCCTGGGACTCCGGGATCATGACCTGAGCCGAAGGCAGTCGCTTAACCAACTGAGCCACCCAGGCGCCCCTGAAACTAATATAGTATTCTATGTCTGTTATACTTCAATTAAAACAAGTTTGATAAGATGAAATCAGAGAGGGAGACAAACCTCAAGAGACTTTTAACTATAGGAAACGAACTGAGGGTTGCAGGAGGGGTGGAGCATGGGGGGATGTGGACCAGGTGATAGGCACGTGATGTAATGAGCACTGGGTGGTGTATACAACTGATGAATCACCAAACTCTACCTCTGAAACTAATAATACACTGTATGTTAGTTAACTGAATTTAAATTTTAAAAAAATTTTAAAAATTAAAAATGTGAAGGAGTGTCTAGCTTGCTCAGTGGGAAGAACATGGGACTCTTGATCTTGGGGTCCTGAATTTGAGCCCCACATTGGGTATAGTGATTACAAAAAAAAAAACCTTGAGAAAAAAAAACAGAAATGAAACTTCAAAAGTAGGGGGCCTGGGTGGCACAGTTGTTGGGCTCTGCCTTTTGCATGGGTCATGATACCAGGGTCCTGGGATCGAGCCCCCTGCTTGGCAGGAAGCTTGCTTCTCCCTCTCCCACTCCCCCTGCTTATGTTCCCTCTCTCGCTGTGTCTCTACCAAATAAATAAAATCTTTAAAAGAAAAAAAGAAACTTTAAAAGTAGAGTCATAATAAAAATATCAAATTGTCAAAAAAAAGAGGTTCATGTTCATCAACTCATTTAATCTTCGTAGGGTCTCTAACCTGAATTTTCTAGATGATGACAGCCTAAGAGACTATGACTGACACGGGCTCAGCTGCTTGTCTGAGTTCCCATTACAGGAATGCCATAGAGCAAACACTCAGGTCCAGGGCTGAGACAGCTTCCCCCAGTCCTCATGCTAGAAATATGGCCTAATGGCCGCAGGAATAAAGGTCCTTTATGTGTCCTGTCCTTTTTCGGATGTTCTCTAATGTGGCGGCCAGCAAGGAGCTTCAGGAAGTAAAAGTATAAAATTGGGCCTCTTGGTGTCTCTGTATGTTTCTGAGCATACAGGTCTCAAACTATCTAAGAATTAACAATAGTTATTGCTGACACTTGACGATTTGGCTCAGGCACAACACATGTCATCTCACTGAGTGCTGATGACGCCATGGTATAGTACTATTATTGTCCTTGTTTTAGAGATAAGGAAACTGGGCTTAGGAAGTTAAATCATTTGCCAAGGCGAGTTACTAATAAAGGATGGAGCTTGGATTTCAACTTAGGGAGGCTGGTGGTAGAGCCCGCACCGCGTTCCATGGCTTCTCAGCAGATTCTCAGGCCAAAGAAGGGGAAGGAGCTAGGCTTCTGGGCCACATTAGCACCCTGCCTGGTTACCTTTGCCGACAGCTGATAGAGGGCTGCTAGGGTCTGCAGGGAGGTCACTGTCTGCTGGAGACACCGGACGGCGGGCGCCTGTGTCTTAGTAAGCACCTCCTTCCAAAGGGCCAGGGCTTGGTCCAGGCATTTGGACTGAGCTAGAAGTCAGAAGAAAGGGACCAGCCATTCTCTCAGCGTGGGCTATCTGGGGAGAATGCAGCCTTTTTCAGTCCACCCTCTCCCCTCTGTGCCCACCCTCCCACTCTATGGACCCACCTCTCCCGCACTCTGGGTCCCCATTCTGCTCCGGGGAAGCCACCGGGGAGACCCTAACCCCCCACACTGCATTCCCAGCCCTTACTAGCGTCGGCTGCGAGGTTGAAGGCGATGTTACTGTACAGGAAGCGATCTTCCTGCAGTTTATCTTCATAGTTCAGGTCATTGACTTCAAATTCCTCCAGGTGATTAGGGGCCTGGGCTCTCCGATCCCGCTCGATACCCTGGATGGGGAGATGAGGATAAAGAACAGGGCAGGCGTCCGCTCAGTGTGAGCCTGGGGCACATTCTCCCTGGACCAAGTTCTGCATACACAGCAGCCACACTTACTTCCTGCATCTTGGCCTCCAGAGTACAGATGTAGAGCCATAGCAAGGCCTGGGCCTTATCATCCAGAAGCTGATCCTTGGCCTGGGGCTCAGGCCTCACAGACTCCAGAAGCTGCAGGGCTTCCTGGACAGCATCCAGGGCTGAGCTGGAGGGAGAAGGGCACAGAAGCTGGGCCCATGACAGATAGCTGCCCAGCATCCTGAGAAGGGCCTTCTGCAGGACAGCCGGCCCCACCCTCTGATGGAGCTCCTGCGGCCACAAACTGCAGGGGATGCTCAGGGACACAGCGAGGGCCACAGCCTCTGAAGAGGGTCAGAGGACCTAGGGCAAGGAGCAGGAGTGGCATCCCCGACTACTCTTCCTCACCAGTTGGTCTGCTGGGCAAAGTCGTGGTAGCAGAGCACCTGAGCGAGTTCCACCAGGTGGGTGGCTCGAGCCCAGGCTCCCACTGGTGTCTCCTCAGGGCTCAGTTCCAACAGGTCACAGATGACATTGAACCGCTCCTGTCCCGTGTCTGCTCGCACAGCCTTATAGGCCTGCAGCTCCTCCCTCAGCAGGAACACCAGGGTCTCTGGGTCCCAGCCGCTCAGGCTGTCTCGAAGAGTCCTGAGAGAAAGCAGGCCCAGCACCAGGTCAGGGAGCCCATGACACATGGACCCTCTGCCCCATACCAAGGAGCCCCAGCCTTGGCTTGCTGAGAGATTTGCTAAGTTTTCAGTCCTGAGGGTGCCTGGGTGGCTCAGCTGGTTAAGCAACTGCCTTTGGCTCAGGTCATGATCCCAAAGTCCCGGGATCAAGTCCCACATCTGGCTCCCAGCTCCATGGGGAGTCTGCTTCTTCCTCTGACCTTCTCCTCTCTCATGCTCTCTCTCTCTCAAATAAATAAATAAAATATTAAAAAAAAAAAAAAAGTTTCCAGTCCTGAAAGAAAGAGCGCTGCCTGTTGCCCCTGCTTCCCTAGTACCCAGCATATCTGCTGGCCTATAGTAGGCACCTGACAAGTAACACTGACAGCAGGAGTCCGTGCATTTTCAGATGGAAGGCTGACCGAAACCACATATACCAACTGCCATCCTTAGCCAGGGAGCAAACACAGTTGCCTCTCTCCCCACCCACTCACCTCAGCTGCAGCTCCTTGTCTCCTGCTTTGGCTGCGTCCATCTTGACCCGAACCCAGAAGGTGACTGGCTCAGCCATGTGCTGGGAGCCACAGGGCTGTAGGGCTGTCAGCCATAAACTTACCATCTTGCAGCCCTGGGCCTGTTTACCCAGTTTCTTCAAACTCTCTCCGTGTAGCCGGAAGCACCGGTGCAACTGGCCAGAGAAAGCAAACAGACCAAACTGCGGCGAGGGACCCATGAGTCTTTAACAGTGGGTATGTGCCCACACTGGTACACACACCACAAGGTGGGTCTTGGGCCCCAGCCCCGGCCCAGAGGCAGAAGACACCCAAGCCCTAAATGTCCAGGACTCCCAACCAGAAGCTTCAATCCACACCCGCCACATACTTATGTCCACAGCCCTGAAACTCTGCTCCTCTGCCTGTAAGCCCTCTCCCAGCAAGTCAGCGCCTTCTCCTCGGTCAGAAATGCCAGGCCACTGTTGACTTCTCTCCCTCCCTCACAGCCAGTCACTTGCCAGATTACTCCTGGACTTCTTGTACCCATCCACATCTCCCCATCCCTCAGGAAGCTGCTTTGGTCAGATACCCACCCTTCCCTGCCTGGGCCGCGAGAGGGGTGCGGGGGCCCAGCATCATCCTTGCACTCTGTTCATTCACCACAGTGATGCCGGAGAAACTCCAACTGCCAATCTGGTATCACGCCTTCCCTTCCATCCTTGAGAGGCTCCTCAGCCTCACTCAAGATGAAACCCAAGGCCCTCCACCCCCTATGGCACCTACCAATCCCAGTCAACCCATCATTTCGCGGGTATCCCGGCAGTGGTCTCACTCTGGCTACTTAAAGGACCTCACAGGGGAACTCTGAAAAATTTCAAGTGATTTTAGTGTGAAACCAGGTTGAGAACCACCAGCCTGGGACATGGCTAAATACAAAAGGTAGGACAATGCAAAGAAATAACAGTACAATTAATAACAGTACAAGTGGGGAACACTGCCCCAAGTACTGGTCCCTACTACAAGACAATGCCCCGGCCAGGATCTTTCATGTCGCTCAGGTCACCAACATTAACAGCCCTTCCTGCCCTCGTACCTTCTCAGGAGGCACCTTGGGATAGGTGGCTGGCTTCGCCAAGCCCAGGTGCTGACAGAAGGGCTCAGAGATGGCACAGGCCTCGGCGTACAGCTTATGACTGTAGAAGCTGTAGGCCAAGTTACTGGTGTAAGAGGCTGCGGGAGAGAGAGAACAGTTAGCAGCCGAAGAGTTCTCACTGGCTTTTCTGTTGGAGAGATGGTAGAGAGGAGCTCAACCTGGGGTCGGCTCAGCAGCTTCCAGATCAAAGAGGAACCCCTCTTGCTGGGGGATGAGAAAGGGGCAGCTCTCCCCTTCCTGCTCCAAATAGGCCCATGAGGTCTGTTCTGGTAAGGCAAACCCACACCAGCCAGCCCTCGGTTCTTATTTATTAAAAGGGCCCAACACAGGGCCCATCTCAATTCACATACCAATTTTTGTATTTATCCTGCCCCAAAGGGCAGCAATTTTGGGGAAACACTCTGGCCTGTCCCTTACCTCCTTCCACGGAAGCCACCCTAGTAGGCTCCTTGCTATTCCTTGCACACACCAGAACAGCTCCTGCCTTAGGGCTTTGGCACTGGCTATTTTTTCTGCCAGGGATGTCCTTTCCCAGGCGTCTACATGGCCAACTTCATCACATCCTCCAAGTTTTGCTCATGTCACCCTCTCAGTGAGGCCTATTCTGACTACCCTATTTTTTTTTAATAATTTTTAAAAGATTATTTATTTATTTGACACAGAGAGAGATAGATCACAAGTAGGCAGAGAGGCAGGCAGAGGGAGAGGGGGAAGCAGGCTCCCTGACAAGCAGAGAGCCCCATGTGGGGCTAGATCCCAGGACCCTGGGATCATGACCCAAGCAGAAGTCAGAGGCTTAACCCACTGAGCCACCCAGGCACCCCCCTATCTGATTTTTTTAAAAGATTTATTTATTTATTTATTGTAGAGAGAGAAAAAGCATGAGTGGAAGGGGCAGAGTAAGGAGAGAATCTCAAGCAGACTGCACTGAGCGTGGAGCCCGACATGGGGCTCAATCTCATGACTGTGAGACCTGGACCTGAGCCAAAACCAGGAGTTGGATGATTAACCCACTGTGCCACCCAGGGGCCCTGTGACCACCTTATATTAAATGATAACTTGCCAGCTCACCCACCCTGCACTCCTAATTCCCTTTCTTATCCTGCTGTACTCTTCCTTTCCCCCCATATTTCTTATCATTTTCCAACATATTGATAATTCAATTATCCTATTGCTTATTATCATTCTCCCCCAACTGGAATATGGCTCGATGAGGAGGGACCTTTGTTTTGTTTACTGATACACCCAAGTACTCAGGACAGTGCTTAGTACATGGTAGGTACTCAACAGATATTTGTTGAATGAATAAAATTTTCCTAAATTTGAGTTTATACAGCTTCTTGGCTGTCAACATGGATGGTTGGGAAAAAATTCAGTCTTCAATATTCTGGGAAGAATTTTCATGCTAGTACTTTTCGTGACTCCGAATCATATTTTCATCTCAGTGGGTAGGTTCAACCACTGAATGCATGAATATGAAAAGTTCCCCAAAATCTTCCAATGACAGAACTGACTGGGTTTGTATAACTTAAAGGGCCATGGTTTTTGTAAAATGAGGGGGAAACTTCTAAGTCTTGTTCTTACTTTTTTTTTTTTTAAGATTTTATTTATTTATTTATTTGACAGACAGAGATCATAAGTAGACAGAGAGGCAGGCAGAGAGAGAGGAGGAAATAGGCTCCCTGCTGAGCAGAGAGCCCGATACGGGGCTCGATCCCAAGACCCTGAGATCATGACCTGAGCCGAAGGCAGAGGTTTTAATCTCCTGAGCCACCCAGGTGCCCCTAAGTCTTGTTCTTACTTGACCTAAATATTGGTTACAAAGAATGTTCACTTTGTAAAAAATCCATCAAACCATATATTTATGATCTTAGTACTTTTGTCTGTACATTTCAGTCAAAAGGGTGAAGAGAAATATGCGAATTGTTTTACATATACATGGTATCTCTAAAACGACACCTAAAAAATTAATATCTGTTACCTCTGTGGAGGTGAACTTGGTAATCAGAATTAGGAGTGGGAAAGGGACTTTCAACTACAGGCCTTCTTGTGCAATTTAATTTTTAAAGCATTTTTACATGGTTCTTAAAAAAAATAATGAGTTACAAACGTTCTTTAAAATTTAAACAGAAAAGGAGCACCTGGGTGGCTCAGTGGGTTAAAGCCTTTGCCTTCAGCTTGGGTTGTGACCCCAGGGTGCTGGGATTGAGCCCTGCGTTGGGCTCTCTGCTCAGTAGGGAGCCTGCTTCCCTTCCTCTCTCTTTGCCTGCCTCTCTGCCTACTTGTGATCTGTCTGTCAAATAAATAAATAAAATCTTAAAAAAAAAAAAAGATTTTATTTATTTATTTGACAGACAGAGAGAGATCACAAGTAGGCAGAGAGAGAGAGAGGGAGGGAGGCTCCCTGCTGAGCGAGAAAGCCTGATGTGGGGCTCCATCCCAGGACCCTGGGATCATGACCTGAGCCGAAGGCAGAGGCTTAATCCACTGAGCCACCCAGGCGCCCCAAATACAATCTTTTAAAAAAAAAATTTTTTTTTAAACAGTAGAAAGGTCATAAAGTTGCATATCAGGTATAAACATTTTCATGAAAGAAACACCAAATCATATTTCAAAGTCAATGGGGAAAAACTTACATCCGCTATTATAAGTTAGCCTCATTACTTCTCTACTGCTGTTAAACATAGGCTCACTTGGGCTTACTTTTTTTTTTTTTTTCAGTCCTCCTTAAGCCATAAGGAGCCCCCACGATAGTTAGAACCATCCAGCAAGTGCCCTGTGTTGGCCTAGTGAGTGATGACCATCCCCCCCCTGCCTCGGGACCCCAGGTACTAACCGGTCATGCCCAGATAGTCAGTCAGCTCTTGGCCTGACAGGCCCTTTAAGGCCTCCAGCATCCAGACCACAGTAGATTTGCAACTTTCCACTAGCTGGGCCAGGTCGGCCCTATCAGCTACCTGAAGGGACAACAAGGGTTTGCAGATGAGAGGAGAAAGAGTTGGGTCTAAGCTGACATCTACCCCACCCCAAGCCCAAAGCCAAAGCCATCTCAAAGGTCTACCAAGCAGAGGAGCAACCCCAGACCCCAGGCCTGTCCAGGAGTTTGGATTCTCAGACTGTACCTGACAGCCTTGTGCAAAGTCATAAACCACCGCAGTGTAGAGGTGAAGTCCCTGAAAATGCATCTGAACTAAAGACTGCTGCTGCTGGGAGGCGTCCCCACAGACCTGAGGAAGAAAGGCGTTGGTTTGAGCAGCTGAGGTAAAGTGTGAGCTCCAAGCTGAAGACTGGCCCAGTGTCCCAGAGAGCAGACTCAGCCCAAGGAGTAGAAAAGAGGAATATGATAAGGGCCACTGCCCTCTCAGGGTAGACTAGGCTGCTGGTGGGTGGGCTAGGCACAATCCAGAAAGTGAATTACCAAGGAGGGAGCTAGGGCTTTCAGATATTACCAAAGACCTTAGACTGCCAGTCTGCAGAACTACATTCCCACCCTACCTCTAGGTCTTTAACTCACCCCATCCTGCAGCTGCCGGAGGAGGGAGAAGTAGCCTCTGAGAAAAGCAAAGAGGCCCAGAACAGCATCAGGTCTGTAGCGCCTCTTGATGCCTCGCTCCAGGCCAGAGAGGAAGAACTGGCAGCTGTCATACAAAGCCCGCAGTGGGGGTGACGGTGCCTCCACACTGTCGTTCAGGAGAGCCGATGCCTTGATCAGAAGCTTGGCCAGTGCCTGAGATCCTCCCTCCCCAATCTGTAGCAGTTGAACTCCAAGCTGGCATAACTGGAGGCTGGTGGTCAGACTGGTGTTCCTTAGGTAATCATGGGCCTTCTCCACTACCCTGGTGGCCCTAGTATGGTGGCAGCTCCAGGAGAGGCGACGGCAGTGTTCCAGGGTGAGTTCCAAGAGACAGAGGGCCCTCTGGGGAGAAAGAGCACCAGGAGAACACCCTCCCTCGCCCACCAAGGCTTTGATCACATGTGTGGAGAGCAGGTCACCGAGGAAATCAGCATCTGCTTCATTCAGACCATGCCCAGTGGCATCGAATAGCTGATGGGCAGCCACCACTCGACAAGCTGTTGGAGAAGCAAAGTGGGGAACCTCACAAGGGGTACTTTCATCCTCTAAGAGCACTAGAAAGCTCAAGGCCTTCAGCCGAGCTGAAAGTGCAGCTTGCCGTTCCTCCAGGGCTTCTGCCACCTTCCAAAGCAGAGAAAAGCTGCCCCGAGCCACAGCCTCGTAGTCCTGGGGAGCAGCTTGGCGGGAGCACTGCACCAAACAGGCATGTAGGGGCTGAGCGAATCGGAGTGTGGCGTCTGGGATTCCCTGTGTGGCAATGTTCCGCAGAAAGATGAAGAGAATTCGTTCCAGGTAGAGAGGTGAGCGCTGAGGGGTGAACACCAAGTAGCCATTGCAAGCCAACTCTGCCAGTTCCAGCAGGCTCCCCAGGTGCTGAGGGCAAGCCAGCTTGGCCATCAGCTGCTGGTTGCAAGCCCTCAAGATGGCATCACAAGCTTGTCTCCTCTCGGCATCAGATCGGCAGCCAGGTGAACCAGTTGGAAGCTTGGACAGAAACTCCTAAGAAGAGAGGAAGATGTGATTGGGACTACCAAGATAGTGAAAGAAAACTAGAAATGAGGTTGCTCAGGAGAGGATCTCCTATTAACCTATCTCTTAAATAAGACAAAACCAAAACAGCTCATCTTGAGAAGCCAGGTGTATCCAGAACTAGACATCACCCCTACCTTGAAGTCAGGCAGCAATTCTTCAGCCTCCTTCGGGTTGCTTAGCAAGGTCCCAAAGTTGATTCCTTTGAAGCTCCTCATGGCGTTGGAGGGCTGGGGGAAAGGAGAAGGATTAGAGAAGGCGGAGAAGATTCTAAATGGAGTTAAATGGAGGACAGGAGAAGGGCTTGAAGGCTGCAGAAGGAGGCCAAAGAATCCCATCAGAATCCTATCGGGAGGGGCCGCCTGACTGCTCAGTTGGTGGAACATATGATTCTTTATCTCGGGGGTCTGGACTTGGAAAGTCCCACCATGGGTGTGGAGGTTACTTTAAAAAAAAAAAAAAAAAAAGGAAAAATCCTCTCGGGGAAAAAACACACCATGCCAGGACAGTGGGCTCCCGTTATAAACGGACGCTTCCGCCTTTCCTTCCTCCGGGTTGATCCCAGGTTTCACTACCCATCCCACCACCCCAACGCCCCACACCTGAGGCCTCCACCGAGTTCTGCGCCCACCAAGACGTCCTGAGTTCTCCCAACTTTCTCTCGCAGAGCCGCCTCCACCTTTCCCTCAAGTCAGCGCCGGAGACCCTCCCCACCTCACCTTGGCACGTACACACGTTTACGAGTCCCTCAGGCCTTATTGCCCCAGAGGTCGCTTCCTTCCCAGGTCCAGGACTCAGTCGCCAGTATGAGTACTCCGCAAGGATCCAAGATGCAACCTTCGTTTTCCGCGCCAGCCCCCGCCTTTCAAATATGTCCAGTCACCAATCAGCGAGAGCTTTGAAACGCCGGCGTGCCGCGCGGCGCTGTGGGAGTTGTAGTTTACCCGCTGTGCAGTCCTGTCACGTGACGCCGGGGGCGGGGTCGTGCTGCTGTGGGCGTTAAGGCCTCTTGGGGGCGTGGGTTTCCCCACTTTTCTGGCCAAGCCAGAGATCTCACCTATCCGTCGCTTAGTAGCTATCGGGAGGGCCAGCCCTGTACCTTCTTAAGGCTCTTCTTTATCTTCAGCGCTCAGAAAGTTTAAATTTCGAGAGAAGAGAAATAGGCAAGACGACAAAAAGAACTTGCTTGGAATTCACGCATTTTGGGTTACTGGGAAAATAGGGCGTAGCCTTTCCTGGAATTTTTTAAAAATATAATTTTCTGAGGGTACTGACAGGAGTATCACGGCGACTTCTAGCTCTCTGCCTTCCAGCCTTGCTCTTTATATCAGCTCTATCAACTGGATCGTATAAGGAAGATGGAGGGTCTAGCGCTCTTGATGGGTGTTGGAGGGTAGAGGGGAGGGAGGAAGAACCAGGAAAACTCATTCACTGGGATATTTCACAGTGCTTAATGGCCTACGGTTGTAAGTACTATTTCCCCAAACGTGCAGATTCAGTTAGCGCTGTTTCTTTCCTTCCTCCGCCAAAGAATTCAGTTCAAAAATTCAGGTCTTTCAGTTCACTTTTTCCTGAATTCTGTTGGATAATTCATCCTTATCCCTCCCTCCCTCCTTCCTTTCTTTTCCTTCCTTCCTTCCTTCCTATTTATTTATTTAAGTAATCGCTACACCCAATGTGGCACTTGAACTCAGGACACCAATATCAAGAGTGGCATGATCTTTTGACTGAGCCAGTGGGCACCCCAATCATCGTCTTTCTTCATCATCATCAACCTCTTTTAGGAGCTCAGAATGGAGCAGAGAAGACTATTTTTTAAAAATAAAGACAAGAACATCACCAGAGAATCTCAGTGCTGGAATGATAATACTAATGCCGGTGCAAATGTATGTTATAAACATTACATACATAATTTTTGTAGGGTAAGGGACCAAACAGAGGTCTTTGTGAATGATGAATAAACACATTAATTTTCACACTACTCATTTTTTCTGCTTACACCTTAGCAGTTGGTGCTTATTTACGCGTTGTGTAGTGAGTGTTCTAGGACTTTTTTCCTATGTATTATATCTACTTGATTCTAAACTCCTTAAAGGCAAAGAATTTATCCTTTTTTATTCCTCTAATACTTCTTACAAAAAGTAGGAAGTTCCTTAAGTATAAGAGATTGATACATGCTGACCAGTATGAACCTGAGTCACAAAATTCAGTCCCTCACCTGAAACCCAAGCTTATAAAGAGCACAGGAAAGTGGAAAGAACTTTGAATTTGAGGTTGGACAGAGGGGCTGGATTCTAGTACCCGTTCCATATATTATCTGTCAAATGAGGATAGTAATATCAAGCCTCACTGCTTCCCAGGGATTCTGCTGTCCTCAAATAGAATAGCCTTGAAAAGCTTTCCAAAGGTTCTAACAGTGCTTCGCAGCCATTAAAAATTATGTCTTGGGGGCGCCTGGGTGGCTCAGTGGGTTGGGCCTCTGCCTTCGGCTCAGGTCATGATCCCAGGTGCTGGGATCGAGTCCCGCATTGGGCTCCCTGCTCAGCCAGGAGTCTGCTTCCTCCTCTCTCTCTGCCTACTTGTGATCTCTGTCTGTCAAATAAAAATTATGTCTTGTATGTACCGACATACAAAGGTGTCAGAGATACATGAATAGCTGTATAGGCTTCCTGAGGATGTCAGCTGTTTTAAAGAGAGAAAAATGAGATATACTGTTATGTTAAAAAAAAAAAAAAAAGTTGCAGAAGAGAATGATTCAACACTTTGATTCAATTTTCAAAAAAGATTTGTTAGAGAGAGAGAGAAAGCACACACATGTTGGGGGAGGGGCCGAGAGGGGGTAGAGTCTTAAGCAGGCACTGCACTGAGCATGGAACCCAACACAAGACTTTATCTCACAACTCTGAGATCGAACTGAGCTGAAACCAAGACTCAGACACTTAAATGACTGTGCCACTCAGGTGCACAATATTCAATTTTTATTTAAAAACAAAAACAATGGGGCACCTGGGTGGCTCAGTGGGTTAAAACCTCTGCTTTCTGCTCAGGTCATGATCCCAAGGTCCTGGGATCCAGCCCCGCATGGGGCTCTCTGCTCAGCAGGGAGCCTGCTTTCCCCTCTCTCTCTGCCTATCTCTCTGCCTGCTAATGCTCTCTGTCAAATAAATAAATAAATAAATAAAATCTTAAAAAAAATTAAAAGCAAATAAAAACAAACACAAAACAAACAACTGGGGCACCTGGCTGGCTCAGTCAGTATAGCATGGGACTCTTGATCTTGGGGTCATGAGTTTGAGCCCCATGTTGGACACAGAGTTTACTGAAAACAAAACAAAAAACCCTAATATTAAGTCTATGGATTAGACTCTGAACATTTCAAAAAAATATTTTATTTATTTATTTGAGACAGAGATCACAAGTAGGCAGAGAGGCAGGCAGAGAGAGAGAGGAAGGGAAGCAGGCTCCCTACTGAGCAGAAAGCCCGTTGTGGGGCTTGATCCCAGGACCCTGGGATCATGACCTGAGCCAAAGGCAGAGGCTTTAATCCACTGAGCCACCCAGGCGCCCCTGTAAAAAAAAAAAATTAAAGTGAGGCGCCTGGGTGGCTCAGTCAGTTAAGCAGTTGCCTTTGGCTCAGGTTGTGATCCTGGGGTCCTGGATTAATACTTAAGATTAATATTTAAGTATTAATCTCTTAATACTTACGGAACTTCGGGCCCTGCATTGGGCTCCTGATCTGTGGGGAGTCTGCTTCACCCTCTCCTCCCACTAGTGCTCTCTGTCACTATCTCTGTCTCTCTCTCTCTCAAATAAATAAATAAAATATTAAAAAAATTTAACGCAAATGTGAAGTATTTTTAAAGATTTTATTTTTATTTATTTGACAGAGTGAGAGAAAGCACAAGCAGGGGGATGTGGGAGAGGGAGAGGGAGAAGCAGATTCCTCACTGAGCAGGGAGCCCGAGCAGACTCGAGTCCCGGGACCCCGGGATCATGAGCTGAGCCAAAGGCTATTGCTTAACCAACTGAGTCACCTAGGTGCCCCATGAAGTATCTTTATAACATTAGATCTAATCCCAAGCAAGACAAATTTTTGTTTGTTTTATAATTCTATTCGTGGTTCTGTGAGGAAATGGTGGCAGAAAATAATAAAATGGACAGAGAGAACCACAGGGTTGGGGTCAGGGAAACAGTGATGGGGAACAGAATCTAGACCTAGCCAAAGGGCCATGGCCATTAGCTGGGAAAAGCCCCTCCTCTTCCTGAGCAGGGACTGAATTTCCAGGAAGAGATAGTCCTCCAGGCCTCAGAACCCAGTGCCGTC
Organism: Mustela lutreola; assembly: GCF_030435805.1. Lineage (NCBI taxonomy): Eukaryota > Metazoa > Chordata > Mammalia > Carnivora > Mustelidae > Mustela > Mustela lutreola. Next base: position 62,131,491 of record NC_081297.1, read on the forward strand.
CTCATGACCCAATCCTCCTGCCTTCTTGTCCATTGGCTCCTGGTTCCTTGGGATGTCTCCGCTCTCCTCAGGATCACTTAAAAGTTCCAAATCAAATAATCATGTGTCCAGCTGGATGGGAAGTCAGAAAATTAGGAGCCTCTTAGTGAAAGATGGTGGTGTGTATCAAGTCTGACACCAAGCTGACCTTCCCACTTGAGGAAGAGGAAATGAGTTCAAGTGGAACATACTGACACCCTACTCAGCTGCTCACATACCCCAGAGCAGAAGGCCTCCCAAATAGCTTGATATTTCTATCTGGGCCAGGACCAAGGATAAACACTTCTGGGAATCACCCAGCAACTGGGATGAGTTGGAAAGTTCTATACCTCATGACAGGTCCATCCATTCATTCTTCTAACCAGATCTGGTTAGCCTCAGCTGGACTGAAAAAGTTTTAAAATAAAATATAAAAGCAAACACTTATGTGGTGCTTACACTGTGGGCCAAGTGCTGTTCTAAGCACTTAAATACAATAATGCTTTTAATCCTCAAAAGAGCCCTATGGGGGTAGAGACTGTATTATCATCCCTACTTTACAGATGAGGAAACTAAGGCACAAACTTGAACCCAGGCATTTGGGCTCCAGTTCCATGCTCTTAACCACTTGCCTGTACGGCCTCCCAGAACAGCATCATAAGCAGTGCGCCCAGTGAATCAATCTCTCCTTTGACCCATAGGGGCAGATACCAAAAAGTGGACCAGATAGCGGAGGCCAAACACTTCCGGTCTCTTGCCCTTCTCCCAGGATGAGGCTTGAGATGAGGGAGCGAGGGTGGGTGGGGGAGGGCAGATCGGCAAAGACCCAGGGAACACAGGTAATACCTGTCATAGAAGGGGCACTAGGCAGGCAGCAAGAAGCCCAGTCACAGCGGATGCTTAATAAAAATATATTTAAGGCTGAATGGACAATGTCAAAGATGCCTTGGAGCTCTTAATTCCCTGTGCCTCTGATGAGAGAGAGTCCTTCCCACTCTACCCACCACCAACCCCTTTGGGGAAAGCTCAGCAGGGACAAAATTAAAGGAACCTCATTAGTCTCTCTCTTCTATTTCCTTATTGCCTAGGAATGTGGGGGCTCCCTCGTGCTTCCATTAGTAAATAATTACTGTCATCCCAAAGACCAAATCACTAACTAGGTTCTGGACTCTAGTCTAGTAGACTTCCCAAATGGGCAGCTCTTGAAATGCAAGGTGTGAGCTAGTCTCTCCTCTCCAGATATGTACTGACCACAGCCTCAGCAGAGAACCCACTGCGTGTCTGTATAGATAGACAAAGGCAAAGAAGACACAACTTGCTCCGGTCCTCAAGGAGACAGCACTGTGGCAGAGAGAGATGGAGAGTCTACAAATAACTATAAAATATATCTACGTTCAGCTCAATAGAGCAGAAAGAGGAAGTGGAATTTTGCAAGAGAACTCTGTCTCAGCCTCAAGATGGGGGAAGGAAAATGTATCTGTTTTTCTGTATTTAACCTCAACTTCTATTCCCTGCAGTCTGGGTGGGGGACCCCTTTTTCCCCCCTTCAATGAATAGGGACCTGAGCCCCCCACTCATTCCTCCCCCTATTTTCCCCTGCAGAAGCACATCCACGCTGCATTCCTGTAGCCCTAGTTGATGTTATCTCTCCACACAGGTCGGAACTTGCAGGTCCTGGTACATCTTGCATCCTCCTGTCTGGAAAGTAGCTTGGGACCCAGGGAAATAGCGCCAAACCCTTTCCAAAAATGGGTGGGTCCCCCCATCTCCAGCTCAAGCACATTCCAGGACATACCCCTGAGCCTACCCTCCCTTCATCCCCACCTTTCTTAAGGCTGGCTCTGCTTTCCCTGAGAAGCCTGGGTTTTGGTGGGAGGAGGAAAGGGAGATAAAATCAGGTGAGGCAGGGAGGGGCCCACAGAACTGGTACTGTTTCCTGCCCTGATGGCTTCCTTACCCTCATTGAGGCTGGGTGGGGAAGAATCAGGTACAGACAGGGTGTCCCAGTCCCTCAGCCATTCGTTGTTCTCTCCCCTTGCTAGCCCTTTGCTTAGGTTTCCTGCAAGGATATGGGACACAGGACCTGGTAGCCCCAGGTGGTGCTAGAAAAAGGCAGAAGGTAGGTAGCATACACGTGCTGAGCCGCAAGCTCATTTCTGCAGGCAGGTCCCAGATCTGCCCCACCCGGTGGTCACAGAAGCAACTGGAGACCCTGGAATGTCTGTGCAGTGGCATGGGCATTCACCCTACATGCTCCAGAGACTGTCTCACTCTGGATGTGGAGCAAGGGTCTTGCTGGGCAACTAGAGACAATACCTGTTCCCAGGGTGACAAGATCTAGAAGACCTCAGAGCCTCAGGCACTTCCCACTCATTTCTGCTAAGAGGCTACAGCTCTCAGTTTAAGCCGGAGACAGTCTTCACAAGGCTAGAAATACAAATGCCTTCTGCGGGTGAGCCCGTCTCTATCCTCGAACTCTGCATATTCCGACTCACCAGGAATTATGGAAGTGGGTGCAGGTGAGGATGAGTGAATCACATCAACAATCGATTAAAAGTGTTTATTTTTAAGTGGAAAGGGGAGAGGGAGTAACAGAGTCAATGTTTGGCCTTTTGTTTCTAGGCCATCATCCCCCACATGCTCTCCAACTCAAAGCACTGGCAGGAGGGGCCCCAGGGCAGGCTGAGGGGCCAGAGAGTTGCAAAGTCAGTCATGGAGGGATCTGTACAACCCAGGAGAGGTGGGATCCAAGAGTCCTTCTCAGCCCCCTTGTTCTGGAACAGGGTTAGAGCTCAGGGGCATAGGGCTCCCCCGTGGGTGAGGGCACCCGCAGCTCGGCATTGTGCCTGACCACGGTGAAGAGCCCCACCACTGCCAGCAGAGCCATCACCATGACGGCAGAGCAGATGCTGAACATGTTCCGAGTGCCTGTTTTGTGATCGCTGTCATGGAGAACCAGGAGCCCCAGGCAGGCCAGTAAGTGCAGGGGAACCCGGAACCAGTTGAGTACGCCAGCTTGCTCTGTCTCTGGGATCACCTTTCTCCGCAGGAAGCTCATGCTAGGAAAGTAGAGCCCACAGGCCAATTCAATAAGTAGAAAGGCTATGAAGGACTCCACTGGATTCTCCTGGCCTGGGCTGGTGGAGAAAGTCAACATGAAAAGGGAGAAGACAACGATGAGGACAGCAAGGGACAGTAGGTGCATGGGCTGAAGGTGGTACCTCTTGGAGGTAGCAATGCGATACAGCGAAGAGCCAAGCAGGCTGGCAGCCATGAAACTGGAGAAGACAATGCCCAGTGGAGCCCCATGTGGGTCCAGCACAGGCGTCCAGAGGAAGACAAAGATGAAGATAACACTCTCGAACAGGGCCTGTATGGTACCTAGCAGCAGCACGCGGCGGTCCGACAGGAGGCAGCGGAGGCCTCCAGCACAAGTCCTTGAAAAGGCACGCTGCCGATCATAGTTCTCTCCCCAGTTATGAAGGGCCAAGGCCCCAGCCAGAGCCAAGAGAGGGATGGCGGCCACAAAGGGCGCTACTGGCCCCAGTCCCATCCAGCAGGTCACAGCTTCAGCTGCCACACCTGCTACTACAGCCAGCACATGGTTCCAGAAGGCAGCTCGGGCAAAGGTAGCTGGGATCCACTCAGCAGGAAAGTCATGGCGCTCCATGTGTTCGTGGATGTACCAGGCCTCAAAGGCCGAGAAGAGCAGGGCCGTAGACAGCCCACCCAGTGCTCGGCCCATCAGCAGCACAAAGTAATCCCAGGAGAGTTTGGTTAAGCAGCACAGAGAGTAAGTGAGGGAGAAGAGGACACAAGACTTCTTGCGACCCAGCCAATCCACAAGGGAGGAGGCCACCAGTCCAAAAAGGACTGTGGAGGCCAGGCCACAGACATAGAGGATGGCAATCTGACCCTCCAGGAAGTGGTAATGCTGATAGAGTTTATAGAGGTAGGGGGCCTGGAGCCAGTCAGCCGCCAGGGCCAGGAAGTAGACCTGATAGAAGTCCAGTTGAAACCGAAGGAAGGAGGGGTTGCTGCAGGCCCTTCCAGGGGGCTTTGCCCTGCATCTTGACAGTTCCAACCCCAGGCAGGAGGCCAGGAGGACCACAAAAGCAAGATAGGCGGTCACCAGCATGGCGGGCCCCCGGACGACCTAGAGAAGAAGGGGGGCTCGTAATCACATCCATTGCCCAAGTAGCACGTGTCAAGGGGCTGGATGTCTAAGCAGAAGTCAGCTTCACTCCCCCACCCCCCCAACTGCATTTCCCCACCCCTCAACTCCACTCCCCTAGAGCTCAGACCGGAGGGACCAGTCGGGTGGGTGGGAGGAGTGGCCCGCCAGAGTAGGTCTCCTAGGACACTGTGGGGCAGGGAGGGGTAAGAGGAGAGCGGAGAAGATTGAGTATTCGCCCCACCCTTGCCTGGCATAGCGAAGAGTGAGTCCCTCTAATACACTAATCCCATAATCCCTGCTCCACAAATTAAGGGGATGCTGTCCTCTTCCACTACACCTTTTGCATACTTCTACTACCCCCCAATCTCTCTGGAGAGCTCGTTTTTAGCCTCAAAGTCTTTCCATTTGTCGAGGGCATCCCTCCCGCCCGCGCAGGCCTCCTGAGTTGCTTCACGGTCACGCGCGTGCATCTCGGATTCCCGCTCCTCCGGGTCATAGGCACCCCCCGGCGCCCCCTAGCCCCAGCCCAGCGCCGCCACACCTGCTCGCACCTCGCCCAGACCCCGTCTCACCTGCTGCCCCGGTTTGCGGGGACGCCCCGGACACGTCCGGCTCCAGGCCGCCCGGCCGCCCTACCCACTCTACCTCCGGCTCCTACTCCGGTTCGGGTTCCAGCAGCGCGCCCGCCCCTCACAGCCTGCTTCCGGGAGCCGGGTAGGCCTCTGGCCGCCGCCATGATGGCCCCGTCACGTGACGGGGTGAGGCGTTCAAGCCCCGCCCCTTCTCCGCCCCGTAGCGCTCAAGATTGGCGCCCAAGTAGCCAAGCCTGCGGTAAACTGGCCTCGTCCGCTGCCTTCCCGGGACACCCGCTACTTCGACTCCCCGGTACCTGCGGGGCTGCCCCGAAATAAAGACCCATTTTCTCTCTCTCCCTCCGCGACAGAGAGAATGCCCGCAGTCCCGCAGACTCGTTGTCTGGAGCATCCGAAGGAACACCGCTGCCCTAAGCCAAGCCGGCTCCCCGGTTTTCCTCCTCTCTCACTATAGTGATCTCCAGGCCCGACGTCAGGATGGCCCAGACACCTGAGGGAGGCAGTGTGGTGTTAAGGACTTGGACTCCGGCATGAGGACGGGCTAAGGCTCAAATCCCACCCCTGTCATTTACCACGGCGTGGCCTTGGACAAGCCACACGACTTCTTCGACTTCTTCATGTCCCAGTTCCTTTGCCTGCCGTCACAGGAGAGAAGTGCCCAAGTAAAAAAGTCTAAAAAAGGGGCGCCAGGGTGGCTCAGCGGGTTAAGCCTCTGCCTTCCGCTGGGCTCATGATCGCAGGGTCCTGGGATGGAGCCCGCATGGGGCTCTCTGCTCAGCAAGGGGCCTGTCCCCGCCCACCCCACTCTGCCTACTTGTGGTCTCTCTCTGTCAAATAAATAAATAAAATCTTAAAAAAACAAAACAAAACAAAACAAAAAACCCCAAGGCTAATAAAGTTCAGCCCTGTTCCTGAATGCCCACTTTTACCACCACCAGCTGTGTTACCTTGGAGAGGTTATTTTCCCTGTACTCCAGCCTTAGTAGTATCTCCAATGGCTTTCCATCTCACTAAGCATAAAAGCCAAAGTCTTTATAATAACCTACAAAACCCTCTGTCCCCTGTTCCTCCGCTACTTCTCTGACCTGATCTACAGTTCACCCTCCAGACTCTCTACTCCATCTGTATTGGCTATCTCCCAGGCCTTTGCATACTGCGCCTTGAAAGGTTTGGTTTCTTTTCCAAATACCCACAACAGTTCTCTGTTCAAATGTCACCTTCTCAGAGAGGCCTTCCTCGGCCATCCTGTTTAAAACAGCAGCAGCACCACCTCCGCTAGTTATTTCCCTACTGTCCTTCTAGCCTCTATTCCCTTTGCTGCATCTTCTCCATAGTACTTAAAACCATCTGGCACACTATATATTTTACTTACGTACTATCTCTTCTCCCTACAGATTTTTATCTATTTGTTCACTTGTATTCCCAGTACTTAAAACAGTAATTGGGGGGCACTGCATGGCTCGTTTAGTTGGAAGGCACCTGACTCTTGATGGGGGGAGGCAGATACCAGCCCCATGATGGGTGCAGAGATTTAAAAAAATAATAATAATAAAAAAGTTATTGGTAAGTAAAAATCATGCAATAAATATTTGATGAATAAATGAGTAAGCGAATCCATATAAATTAGTCTAAAAAGTGCTGGCCCATATTAGCTGGTAACACTCATCAAACAGTTACCTATCTATGCATCTAAACTCTGTTTTAAGAATTCCTGGGCCATCTGCTATAGATTAATTATGTCCTGTCACAACAACCCATAAGGTAGGTACTATTATCCTTGACAGTTGGAAAGCTTAGATAATAGGCCCAGAATCTCATGGTAAGAGGCAGAGTTAGAACTGGGACCCAGATCTTTCCAGTTCCACATTCATGTGGTTTCTGAGAAGATCAAATGAATTCACTCATTTGCACAGGTGATATACTATACTAAGGCTTGGAGGGTAGAGGTGGGAGAGCCTGGGATTATATTTTGAGAAATAGTTTGTTGTTGTTGTTGTTGTTTTAAAGTAAGCTCCACGCCCAGTGTGGAGCCCAACACGGGGCTTGGACTCATGACACTGCGATCAAGAGTCCAGTGCTTAACAGATTGAATCACTCCAAAAAATACTTTCTTATGACAAAGTAAACAGCTAAGATTTATATCCTGCAAGTTCTAGAGTGCCTTTATTCCTAACTGGCAAAAGTAGAAAGGAATAGTCATTCCCATGCATTCGTCTAGAAACACAAAGACTCAAAAACCATTTCCCCAAGGTCATTCAGTGAGTGAGAACATAGGGTGGAGGTCATCCTGAATGAAGGCAGAAGTGGAACAGGACGGCTTTACATTCCTGGGTTTCTGTTCTCCAGGAGGGAGGCCAGTTTTCTCCCATTGTTGAGCTACATTTTGCTCAGAAGCACCTGGCAGAGAGAGACTTACAGCAAGATTACATTATTTTGGATTATTTTTGCACATTGTGGGGCCTATTAAAAATCATTTAGTCTTAAGTCTCCCCTGTCCCCTCAGAACTGAGAAGCAGAGCTGGGAAAGGTCCTAACATGGGAAATATGCCAGCAGAGGACTAGAGGGAATAAAAGCCATCCTGTAAGCACAGCCTATCTCTAGGACATGTTTCTAGTAGAGAGAAAGGAGGACTGAGGTCTGTGTATTGAGGAGTTCTGGTTTTCAAGGAAGGTGGGAGGATGCTCTGGGAAAACTAGGAACCCTGCTCACCAGAAGAGCATCATGAAAACTTTTATTATGCAAATGTTCAAACATACACAAAGGTAGAGAGTATAGTTCTATGAACCTCTATATGGTTAATTCAATAATATTAATTTTTTCACTTTGTTCCTTCTTCTCCCTTCTTTCTGTCCTTTTTTATTTGCCAAAATATCTAAAAGTAAGTGAATCCAGATAAATTAGTCTAAAAAGTGCCGGCCCATGTTAACTGGTAACACTCATCCAACAGTTAAATCTGTTCACTTCACTCATACCTCAACATGTATCTCCAGGAAATAAGGCCCTTTCCTTGCATAACCTAACTCCAAAGCCATTTTACATCTAACAAAATCAATACTGATTTCTTGGCATTGTAAATATACAATCCATAATTAAAAGGCTCCAACTCTAAAATGGTCTTTTTACAGTTGGGTTGTCCAAATCAGGAACCAAACAGTGTCCATGTGTTCCATATAATAGTTGTCCTTTTATTATTATTATTTATTATTATTATTATCTCTCCCCCCAGCCATTCAGTAGTTGAAGAAGTTGAGTCAGATTTCGTTGAAAAGATTCCACATTCTGGATGTGACTTCTCACTTCTTCGTTGTGTCATTTATGTTGTTCCTCCATCCCTGATATTTCCTGTTGAATGGAAGTTAGTTCTATAGGTTTGATATGAATCACATTCAGCTTTTTTGTGTGTTTGTTCCTTTGTTTGGCAGCAGTCTTTCATGGGTGGTGCTGAGGACTTCAGATTACATTACATCTAGAGTTAGACGGTGGGTGGTTGTGCCCCTTTTAGTGATGGTAAGACCTATTAGTGGGGTCGGGTGGTGACAGATTGATTCTTCCATTATAAAGCTCCCCATCCACTGTCATCTTTGGTTTCATCCATTCATAATTCTTGCTTTGATCCATTATTTCATTAAGGGTTGCAAAATGATTTTTCTAATTCCATATTTCTTTTATATTAGCTGGAATTCTTCAGTAAATGAGAAGTTTTCTCCACCACTTGGAACTATTTGGCTATCCTGAAATATAGTTTATATAGGACAGGCAGTGTAAATGCTTAATTCTTTTTTTTTCCCCCAAAGACTTTTATAAAAGTAACCTCTATACCTAATGTGGGACTTGAACCTACAACCCCAAGATCAAGAGTTGCATACTCCACAGATTAAGTCGGCCAGGTGTCCCCAGTTCTTCTCCTTTATTGCTGATTTTTAGAATAAGAAGTTGGAAGAAGGGGCACCTGGGTGGCTCAGTCGTTAAGCAGCTGCCTTTGGCTCAGGTCATGATCCCAGAGTCCTGGGATGGAGCCCTGCATCAGGCTCCCTGCTCAGCAGGAAGCTTGCTTCTCTCTCTCCCACTCCCCTGCTTGTGTTCCCTCTCTTGCTGTGTCTCTCTCTGTCAGATAAATAAAATCTTTAAAAAAAAAGAAGGTGAGGGGCGCCTGGCTGGCTCAGTGGGTTAAAGCCTCTGCCTTCAGCTCAGGTCATGATCCCAGGGTCCTGAGATCGAGCCCCGCATCGGGCTCTCTGCTCAGCAGGGAGCCTGTTTCCTCCTTCTCTCTCTCTGCCTGCCTCTCAGCCTACTTGTAATCTCTGCCTGTCAAATAAATAAATAAAAATCTCTCTCTAAAAAAAAAAAAGAAGGTAAAAGAAACATCATTTTTAAAAAGTTTGAGCTTAAAGCTGAGTAGGGATAGATTGCCTGGATCATGGACGGGGAAAGGAAGGACTATTCTGGTAGCTGTGTCCGGCCCTTACCCACACCAGTGCTTGGGACATGTGTGGGACAGACAGACATTGGAGGATTCACTGTCCTAGACCTCATGCAGCAATGAGAGAGGCATGACGCAGGCATGGTGTGTAGGTACCTGTAGGACCTAGGGAGAGAGAAGGCAAATATGGAGAGGCAGAAAAGGAGATAGGAAGTAAAAAAAAGGGGCGCCTGAGTGGCTCAGTGGGTTAAGCCTCTGCCTTCAGCTCAGGTCAAGATCCTAGTGTCCCGGGATCAAGCTCCACATTGGGCTCTCTGCTCAGCAGGGGGCCTGTTTCCCCCACTCCCTGCTCCTCTCTACCTGCCTCTCTGCCTTGTGATCTCTCTTTGTCAAATAAATAAAATCTTTTTAAAAGAAGGAAGTAAAAAACAAAACAAAAAACAGCTAGACCCAGAAGACAGGGAGGGAGACAAGGACAGAAAGGGAAATAGAAATGAAAGACATGGAGAATGAAATGTACCAGAAGCAGAATAGGATAGAAAAACAGAGCGGGGCATGCAACTCTTGACTTCGGCATCCTGAGTTGGGCGTAAAGCTTGCTTTAAAAAGAGAGAGAGATGTATAAGGTGAACTGAAAGACCAAGAAAGCAGATAGAGATGATGACACAGATTGAGACAGGGAAGGGAGAAAGAAAAAGACATATATGTTAAATAAACTTTAAATTAGATGGAGAAGGGTGCCTGGGTGGCTCAGTCGGTTAAGCATCTGCTTTCAGCTCAGGTCATGATCCCAGGGTCCTGGGACTGAGTCACACATCAGGCTCCTTGTTTAGCAGGGAGCCTGGTTCTCCCTCTCCCTCTGCCTGCCACTTACCCTGCTTGTGCTCTCTCTCTCTGTCAAATAAAAAAAAATATTTAAAATTAATGAATTAATTAGATGGGGAAATGGAGAGCGAAATAGAGGGATAGAGAATGGGGAAAACTGATGTAGAGACAAAGTTAGGTGAAAGCAGAATGTCCCAGTGATAGAAAGAAGGAAGTAGAAATGGAGGGAGTGATATAGACAGAGAGAGGAAAGGTAAACAGAAGGCTACACAGAGATAGAAAGGAAAGAACAAAGGGTCCCAGAAAAGGAGGCTGAGAAAGAGAATACTGAAACGAAATAAAATCTTTTTTAAAATTTTTATTTATTTGACAGAGAGAGAGAGAGAGAGCGCGCGTGAGCACAACCATGGGGAGTGGCAGAGGGAGAGGGAGAAGCTGACTCTTCACTGAGCCGGAAGCCCCACATGGGGCTTGATCCTAGGACCCTGGGATCATGACCAGAGCCAAAGGCAGAGGCTTAACCGACTGAGCCACCCAGGTGCTCTGTGAAACAAAATAAAATCTTAAAAATAAGGGGGGTCACTTGGGTGGCTCAGTCAGTTGAGCCTCTGCCTTCAGCTAAGGTCATGATCCCAGGGTCCTGGGATCGAGCCCCGTGTCAGGCTCCCTGCTCAGCAGAGAGTCTGCTTCTTCCTCTCCCTTTGCCTGCTGTTACCCCTCCTTGTGCTCTCTGTCAAAAAAATAAATCGTAAAAAAAAAAAAAAAAAAAAAAAGAACACTGAAACAGACTACTGTCAGAGGACTTGAGGAATGTGGAGAGGAGCTTAGGGGCTCTCAGGTTAGGGCCCAGGCCTGGGCAGATACCTGGGGTTTTTACTTCCAGCTTCCTCTTGGTTGCTTCTCCAAACTCCCATCCCCACCCCCAGGGACCTGGGATTCTGACTAGCTATGTAGATGGGATCACTGGGAGCCTGAGTCCAGGGTTCCCAGCTTCCCTTATCCCATGCCAGATGAGCATGGATGTAGCAGATGCGATTACTGATGGAAGATTAAGGTCATGAGACTGCGTGAGTACTCAAAGATTTGAAAGACAAGACATCCAGGCAGAGAATGCCAGGTTCCTAGAAGCAAAGTACCAAGAAGGATGTCATGAGATCCAAGGGGAGGGAAGAGCCAGGAACCCTCTGCTCAGCATTCTCTTCTGGTCCTAGAGCCATTGACCTTCTTTGCCCCACTCACGGTGGGAGGTAAGGGATCCAGAGACTTTTGCGTCAGTCAGGGAGATGGGTGGAGGTCCAGGGGGCAAGAAATGTCCCCTGGACCAAGAATCCCCTCCTGACTCTGGACGAGGAATGCACCTTATCCACAAAAACTACAGAGACAATGAGCCAAGAAGGATCTCCAGCAGAGGTTGACTAGAGGAAGAGAACAGCCAACTTGCTCACCTTCAGCGGCCATGATGGAGGCTCTGGGAAGCACGATTTCCATTCCAGAAGTGGCAGAAGAGGATGTTCTGGAACCAGGGGAGCATACCCAGAAACTAACATCAAAGTGGATGCACCGCCTCTCAGGTACTGAGCGGGGGAGGCTGGGTCTCTGAGCAGCCTTCTGTCTTTACCTGCCTGGGTGAAGGTATTTAGCTGATCCCTATCCTCACTCCAGAACTTCTGCCTCCCCCCAGAGGAAGCAGTTGGCCAAAGGGCTCCAGGAGCCTGACAATCTCTCAGGAGGCGGGGGCAACAGCCCAGCTAGACTATCAGACAGTGCCTCTGAGAGGTGCGTTGTCCCCTGAAGCAGTGGCCAGTGGAGCCTGGAGGAGCCCCTCGGCCACAGCCACAGTTGTCACTGCAGCCCAGGCAGGAGCTGGGACAGGCAGCTTGGCCTTTGAAGCAAGGGTAATTTGGGCAAGGTGAGCCGTGGCCGCAGGTCAAGTGCGGACCAGTGCACAAGCTGCAGGAGCTGTATGGACAATTCAAGGGAGGGCAGGCAGGGCAGGGAGAGCAGGAGCAAGTACAGGGTGGGCCAGGGAGGCTTGGACAGGAGGGGCAGGGGGCTGCATAGGAGGGATAGGCGGTGCAGGAGCAGGTCGGAGGAGGACAGTTAGGGCAGGGGCAAAAACAGACAGAAGGGGGACAGGACAGGCAAGGAGAGGCTGCTGCTGGTGGGCCGTGCCCAGAGGGTGGAGGGGGCTGTTGGTGGGTGGGTTTCTTGTTCCGAGGTCCCAAGCGTAGGCCGAGAGAGAAGTCCATTTAGCTGCAGGAGTGGCCAGGCTGGGGGCTGGGTAAAGGGAAAGGCAGGGGTGAAGTAGGAGGGGCAGACTAAAAGAGGCAGGGGTGGGGGCAGGATTAAAAATCTAAGACTCGCTGAGCCTTTGCTGATCCTGCTTGGAGCTCAGACCTCCTCAGCCAGCCCTCCCCTTCAAGGCCTGCCCAGGGATGCTCTCCTAGGTTGCTACCCTCCACGGAAAACTCTCCAGCCAGTCCCAGCGCAGAACGCCTTGAATCTGACACTCTCGCTTTCATGCCTCCAGTCCTTTGTTTCCACTGTTCCTTTTGCTCTGCTCCAGTGCTCTTTTTCTCTTCTCTGCCTGGTGAGGTTCTCCCATCTCTGAAGTCTTCCCCTTTATTCAATCAAAATGTTTTTTCTTGAGCTCCGGACACTTGGGGACTTGACACCTGCCTGGGTAAGGACCCCTGCCCGACGTGCTGCTCTGGCCCTGATGGCCACTGGCCCAACAGCCAGACCAGCTGCTTCCAGCTCCCAGACAGTCCCCAGGGGATTTAGGGAAGCAGCAGCAGCAGCAGCAGCAGCCTCTGCAGCAGGTCTGTCTGAGACACTGAGCCAGGGATGTTGGCGGGAGCTGGCAGTGAAGGGAGGATGCTTAGGTTCTGGGGATTTCCAGCCAGGGCAAATCCCAGGTGTGGGGGTGGGGTGCCTGGCTGTCTCTGGAAGACTGTATTATTGAGGGCTTATCGTGTAGCAGGTAGTGAGTAAGACAGCTAAGTTAACTCTTTCACAAAGCTCCCGTGAAAGTGAGGGGTGGGGCAGGGTGGGAACCAAAACCAAACCAGTAAATAAACAAATACAGGAGCTGATTTCAGAGCTTGAGAATAGCTGTGGGAAAGCCAGGGTGCCCTGATAACAAGGGGCTCAGAGAGATGGGTCCATCGGCAGGAGCAACTAGTCAACCCCCAAACTGGCAGGTATGACAGCACTTAAAAGTTTGCGGGGAGGGGCGCCTAGGTGGCTCAGTTGTTGGGCGTCTGCCTTCCACCCAGCTCATGATCCTATGGTCCTGGGATCAAGCCCCGAATTGGGCTCCCTGCTTGACGGAAAGCCTGCTTCTCCCTCTCCCACTCCCCCTGCTTATGTTCCCTCTCTCACTGTCCAATAAATAAATAAAATCTTAAAAAAAAAAAAAGTTTTGGGGAGATACAATCTGTAAAGCCCCAGCAGATCAAGGGGGAGCTATCTGAGGCTGAATGTATCCCAGGTGGCTGGGCTATGGAGAAAAACAAAACTGAGGAGGGGATAAGGAATGTGGGAAGTTGTAGTATCAAATTTGGTGGTCTGCGTTGCCTGGTGGCTCAGTCAGTTAAGCATCTGCCTTTGGCTCAGGTCATGATCCCAGAGTTCTCTGGGATGGAGCCCTGTAGCGCATCAAGCTCCCTGCTCAGCGGGGAGTCTCCTTCTCCCTCTTCCCCTCTCCAGACTTGTGATCTCTTTCTCTCTCTGTCAAATAAATAAAATCTTTAAAAAAATTAAATTAAATTAAGTGGTCAAGGAAAGTGTCACCAAGAAGGGATATTTTAGCAAAGACTTGAAGGAAATGAGGGAGAGAGCCAAGGAAAGATCTAGTGGAAGAACATTCAACAGAAGGATGGGGGTGGGGCAGAGGTGGCGACCCTGGTGGGACTGGGGGTAAAGGAGAGAGTCCTAATGGCACAGGTAGGGAACAGGGCAGGGCCCCCAACACGCAAGGCCCTGGGAACCCCCGCAGGGGCTTGGATCTTACTCCAGTAAAAGGGAAACCAAGGAGGGTTTTAGGCAAGAAAGTGTATGGGTCTTCTTGGTCTCACTCCTGACCCATGATTAGAACATTCTTCCTGTGTATTTGGTGTAACCACTTTGGAAAACAGTTGGGCATTATCTAATAGAGATTGCCCGTAGGAACACTTTGACTCTAAGGTTTGGTTTGGCTTTTTTCTTTTTAAAAGATTTTACTTATTTATTTATTTATTTGACACAGAGAGAGCGAGAGTGAGAGAGCACAAGTAAGCATTGCAGCAAGCAGAGGGAGAGGGAGAAACAGGCTACCCACTGAGCAGGGAGCCTAATGTGGGGCTTGATCCCAGGACTCCAGGATCATGACCTGAGTGGAAGGCAGACACTTAACTGACTGAGCCACCCAGGTATCCCAGTTTGGCTTTTCAAGTAAGTTCTACACCCAATGTGGGGCTTGAACTCACGACCCTGAGATCAAGAGTTGTATGCTCTACTACTTGAGACAGCCAGTGCCCTAGGACTCTTTATTTATTTATTTTTTTTTTTAGATTTTTTTTAAAAGGTTTTATTTATTCATTTAACAGAGAGGGAGAGTTCAAGCAGGGAGAGCAGCAGGCAAAGTAGGAGGGAGAAGCAAGCTCTCTGCTGAGCCAGGAGCTGGATGTGGGACTTGATCCCAGGATCCTGGGAATCAGGAGCCAAAGGCAGACGCTTAACAAATTGAGCCACCAGGTGTCCCCCAGGACTCTTAGTTTTATAGCCTGGAAGAACTCTTGCATGTATGCCCTGGAAAACACATGCAAGAATGTTCTTAGCCAGGGGTGCCTGGGTGGCTAAGTGGGTTAAGCCTCTACCTTCAACTCAGGTCATGATCTCAGGGTCCTGGGATCAAGCCCCACATCAGGCTCTCTGCTCAGCAGGGAGCCTGCTTCCCCCCTTCTCTCTATGCCTGCCTCTCTACCTATGTGATCTCTGTCTGTCAAATAAATAAATAAAATCTTTAAAAAAAATAAAAATGTTCTTAGCCATGTTAGTTATGATGAGCATACTGAAAACAACTCAAACATCTCCCAACAGTAGGATAAAAACATAAATAGTGATATATTTATGCAACTGAGTACTATGCAATAATAAAAAGGGAGTTATGTGCAACAACTTGGATATGTCTCATAAACAGAAAGTTGAACAAAAGAAGACACAAAAGAGTAATACAGTGTCATTTCATTTACATAAACCTCAAAAACAGACAAGATTAAGCAATATTGTTTAGGGATGCATACATAGGCGCTAAAACTATAAGGGAAAACAAGGAAGGGACCCCTGGGTGGCTCAGTTGCTAGGCATCTGACTTTGGCTGGGGTCATGGTCTCAGGGTCCTGGGATCAAGCCCCATGCCCCCATGCCAGGCAACCTGATCAGTGGGGAGTCCACTTGTCCCTCTGCCCCTCTCCCTGCTCTCTCTCTCTCAAAAGATAAATAAATAAATAAATAAAATCTTTTTAAAAATGCAAGGAAATGATTATCACAAAAGTCAGGATAGTGGTTAGTTACTTCTGAGGGGAGGAAAGAAATTATGGGAAGAGAGGTGCCTGGGTGGCTCTGTGGGTTGAGCCTCTGCCTTTGGCTCTCCTCAAGCCCAGCATCCTATTGGGCTCTCTGCCTCAGCAGGGAGCCTGCTTCCCCTCCCCCTCTGCCTGCCTCTCTGCCTGCTTGTGATCTCTCTCTCTCTCTCTCTCTCTCTCTCGTCAAATAAATAAGTAAAATCTTAAAACAAAATAAAGAAATTATGGGACACAGGGAACTTCCGGAGTGCAGGAAATACTATTTCTTTTTCCTTTTTTTAAGATTGTACTTATTTACGGGGCGCCTGGGTGGCTCAGTGGGTTAAGCCGCTGCCTTCGGCTCAGGTCATGATCTCAGGGTACTGGGATCGAGTCCCGCATCGGACTCTCTGCTCAGCAGGGAGCCTGCTTCCTCCTCTCTCTCTCTGCCTGCCTCTCTGCCTACTTGTGATCTCTCTGTGTCAAATAAATAAATAAAATCTTAAAAAAAAAAAAAAAGATTGTACTTATTTACCTGGCACAGAGAGAGACAGAGAGAGAGGGAACACAAGCATGGGGTGTGGGAGAGGGAGAAGCAGGCTTGCCATGGAGTGGGGACCCCAATGCAGGGCTGGATCCCAGGACTCTGGGATCATGACCTGAGCCAAAGGCAGACTCTTACGACTGAGCCACCCAGGCACCCAGGGAATACTATTTCTTGACTTGGATGGCAGTTAAATAGGTTTTTGGTTTGTCCCAGTTTATCTGTACCCTGTTCGTAATGTATTTATATATTCTGCCTAGAAAGAGAAAATAAAGTATCACTTTTTTTCCCCTCTGGTCCATGCCACCTTGTTCAGATCAAGATGCAGAAGTTAGATACTTTCTAGCCCACGTATCTATTTTTTCCACCAGATCTTAAGCACAGCGACTTTCTCTGTATTTCTGGTACCTATCATTGCCTTGCACAAAGCGGGTGATAAGTGTTTGCTGAACTGGATTGAATTTCCCGTCTCCCATCCCATGGAGAGAGGGGCAGCTGCAGAAGAGGAGGGTCCTGGGATCAAGTCCCACGTCGGAATCTCTACTCCACAGAGAGCCTGCTTCCTCCTCTCTCTCCCTGCCTGCCTCTCTGACTACTTGTGATCTCTGTCAAATAAATAAATAAAATCTTTAAAAAAAAAAAAAAAAAGAGCGCTCAGGACCACTAGGACCTGGGTTCCCATTTTAGCTTTGCCACTTCCTAACTGTGCAATCCGGGCAAGCTGCTTAACTTCTCTGATTCTCAGCTCCCTCTTCTGTGAAATGATAACGTGGGATCATATCTGCCACCCCTCTGGACTGCGGTGTGGGTTAAGGCACATGCCTAGCACAGTGCCTGGAACACAGTAGGTGCTCAACAAAGGATAGCTTCCCAACCCCCTGGCCCCAGCCCCACATCTTTTCTTCAAAGGAAGCTACTAGATATCAAGCTACTAGAAGCTACTAGAAGCAGCCAGATATCAAAGATAGCCCCAGAGAGTGGGACAACATCTTTGGCGAAGGCCCCTGGAGCTCAGGTGGATCTGTGGTCTGGTGGAGAGCTGGCAGACAGTGGGATCCAACGGAAGCTGAACTGATCCCAGGCAGTTGGTGGGAGCTGGCCGTGGAGATAGGACACCAGGGTTCTGGGAGTTTCCATCTCGGGGAAGTCCCAGGTGTGGGTGTGGGGGTGCCAGTTCGGCCCCACCCAACACTCTGGCTCCAGGGAATGTGGGCACAGGGAGGAAAGTGGGTCAGAGTAGGGCTGGAATTTAAGCCCATTGGTCCCATTACCTCTTTGCCAGCTCCAGAGGAGGCAGGGCCACAAAGGAGCTTGCTCCTTCCTCCAATGGGCCTTCAATTCCTTATCCTCAGAAAGGAAGAACCTTGGCACCTTGGTGTCTAGCCAAGAGGAACTGGAAGCCCCCCAGTGGACAGAGCAGAGAGAACCCTCTAACTCCTGGATTGAGGGTGTACAAAACACTGCTACACCCACCCACATGACCACTGACAGACCCCGGGAGCTCTCCCCTCACATGGACTCCAGACAACTAGACCTGCTACTCATTCCTGGGAGTGGGACAGGTCAGGGCTGGATCAGGGACGGGGAAAGGTGCATGGCAGAACAGCTTGGAGGAAAAGGCTTTTCTGTCTGGTGAGGCTCCAACTAGGCAAACACAGGAATCCCTTACCCTGGGGGATCTGCCAGCAATGTGGGGCCTTGTATTCTGTGTATAATCTGAGGCCTAAGCCTGTGGTTTCCTCTTCTCTATCTGTGCCTCTATTTCCCTTTCCGGGAAAGGAAAATCAAGGAGGAGAAATTTCCGGAGGAGGAAATCAAGGAGTTACCAGGTGTCCCCGGGCCCCACTGTGGCTTTTAGGAGGTGCTTATCATCTCTCCCTTGTACTGTATCAAAATCCAGGTGGGGAACAAGAGTGGAGGGACCCTCTTCTTTCCCTGGGGGAGAGGGTGGCTAGGAGCCAGTATCCTGTTTCAGGCCCTTTGCACATATTCTTTTGTTGCCTTCCTTTCTCTCCACTCCTCAGTTTTTCCTAGAAGCCTTTCCTGATCTCCTCAGCTGGGGGAGGTCCCCCTATTACCCCTCTCATTGTGCCTTATGCCTCTGCGCACTACTTATTACTTGCAATTTTGCAGATTATTTGGTAAACATCTGACTCCTTCACCAGATTTTGAGCCCGCGGCTGCAGGAACCATCTCTGGGTATTCCCAGGGTCTAGTAGAGTGCTTGGCACACAGTGGGTACTTAAAGAAGATTTCTTAAATTAACGAAGGATGCATGTTCAGGGAAGAAACTCCTAGAGTTGTTTAGGCTAGTCCCCCAGTCTTGTGTTTCAAAATCAAGGCCTTATTCCTGGCGATCTGGGCGGCACTGGGGGCCAGGAAGGGCCTTCCACACACAAAGTCATTCACCAGGAAAGCCGACAAACTGGCAAGCAGAAGAGGCCTGGTAAGAGGGGTGGAATTGAGCAAGCACTCAGGACAGGGCTGGCACCAGCCTTGGCACGGGGCAGGTCTGAGGGAGGAGGTGGGAAAAGAGGGGAGGAAGGGAAAAGAGAAGACACGTGTTGTACAAAACATGTTTTCATCACACTCTCCCTGGGTGCCCTGGCCTCCAAGCTCCA
Source organism: Mustela lutreola (assembly GCF_030435805.1). Taxonomy (NCBI): domain Eukaryota; kingdom Metazoa; phylum Chordata; class Mammalia; order Carnivora; family Mustelidae; genus Mustela; species Mustela lutreola. The sequence goes on from NC_081297.1 coordinate 62,150,236, forward strand.
ATGGCACTTCCGTGCCTTAATGATGTCCTTGGGGGCTGTAACATAGCTCCCCCACCTCCTGCAGACATCTGCCAGCCACCTCTGAGCGAGGCATAGGATGTTCTCCCCAGCACAAGTGTGGGCATGGGATAATTACCCATTCAGTGTCCTCATGCTGGTGGGGGGAGGGGAGGATGACAATAAGAGGTGAGGCAAACAAGAACAGTCCGGGCAGGTGGGTCGGATGTCCTGTCCTCTGTATCTCTCCTTTTGGTCTTTGTGATGAGGGAAGCAAAGGAAGCCTGGTCCTGAGGCGCCCAAGAAATAATTTCTTCAAGTTGCCAGGGTGACCCGGTGGAGCAACCACAAACAGTAAAGGCTTGAAATAGGGATGACAGAAGGGAAGAAGAAACCAGCTTCCAGAGTAGGAGGCCCTCTTCCCAAGTCTCCTGCTGAAATCCCTGGACGGAACCCTGGTTCCATTGCAAGACGGAGAGAAGAAGAATCCGAACCCCTCACAATGCTCCACTTCCCTGATCCCCAGTCTGCTGGCTTTTTGTTTTGACTTCCAAACAGACCCCAGTCATTGGGTCCCAGGGAGGGGCGGGGGCGGAGGCGCGGCAATCCCGAGGGGAGGGGCCGGCACAGGGCGGGTCTTCCCGGGCATCGCCCCCTGGCTGCAGTCCTTGGCTGGGGACGGAGCAGGCCACCCGAAGGGAGGAGCCACAGTTACCAAAGGCGGATGGATGGACAAACACCACCAGAGACAAAGACAGAGGCAGACAGACAGACAAACCAAAACAAAGAGAAGGGCAGAGATAGATGAGATGGAATTTTAGACCTGCTGACCCTTTCCAGGCCACCACAAGGGTTTGGTACCCCCTGCCCCCTTTAGCTTCCTGGTCCCCAGCTGCTACCCCAGCTGCACAGTTCTAGAGCCCTAGCTCTTGGCCTCTGGGACCAGCCTCTGAGCCCCTTTAAGAAGGAGAGTGGGGAAGAGTTGGGAGAGGAGATTTCCAGCAGGAAGAGTGTCATGGGGGTGGTGCCTGGTTCTGTGTCAGGATGCCCGGCCAAGGGCCAAGGAGGGAGCAGTGCCCTTGCCCGGTCATGAGGACAGGAGATTCATTCACTGTAAACCAAGTACAGATGTGTTGGGACAGGGAGGGGGAATTGGGGCCACATTCACAAACCGCACTTGGGCCCGCCCTTCTTCTGACCGCCGCCAGCATCAGGACAGGAGGGGTTAACTCCGTAGCCTCCTGGCAGGATCCCTGCCACACAGGCCAGCGCCATCCCACCCCAGCCTGGATGCCTGGGTCCAATTCCCTGACACTCACCCCTCCCGCGCTGCTGAGTGCTGCTCCCAGGGTAACCAAGCAAAGTCAACAGCAGCCAGGCCACCTGGGGACGGGACCCTGGAGTACCTATTCCCAGTTCTTTCCACCCCTGGAGTGAAAGGGAGGGCCTTGTCTGCCCCCCCCCCCCCCATTGACGTCTCCTGTTCTCCTGAGAGAGCCACAGCACGTCCCTTCTTTCCCCCTCTCCGTCACCTGACTCTGGCTACCAAAAGTGGCCTTTCCTAGGAGGAAGGACACCTGGCCCCCGGGGTGGCAGTGAGGACAGAGCAGAGTAATTTCTGTATGGAAAATGTGATGATGTGATCAGGAGCCCACGTCCCCAGTGCTGGCCACCCAGGGACTGTTGCTGGGGGAAGATCCTTTGGGTGCGTCCCTCCAGCCCAGCTCAGCCCCTATTACTGCTCCCCTTCTCTCCTTTCTCACTCCCACCCCTCGTGCCTATGGAAGTGTTTGGGGTCCATGCACAGAGCCTGGATTTCAGACCCCTCCTTTTCTCTCACTCTGCCTGCAGTAGAATGGAGACAAACCCCTGGGTTCCCACTGTTGGCCTGAGACTCTTTGGTGGTCATGCTGAAGTCAGACACGCACGCGCACACACACACACACACACACACACAGAGTCAACAACATTGGTGGCGCATCTACCAGGCAAGCAGGCGCTGGTTAAGGCCGACACACACCCTCTGCTTAGGCTTTCTCCCTCACACCCAGCCCCAGGCTCCTCCCACTCCCAGCTACAGTTCCTCCTGCCCTCTTCACCAGTCTCTCCCTTTCCAGATTCAAGGTGGGGACAACATTGGCAGCCAGGGACCCAGGGACCCTAAATCCTGGACTCAAGGCAGGGTGAGAGGAGGAGGTCTTCCACAACCCCTCCTGTGCCTCAGCAGCACACCCCCCCCATCCCACTAGGTAAACCAGTTTGCTCCTGGCACCAAAAGACGACCTGGGATAGGCTAGGGGAAGTGGAGACTACCTTGACCTGCAGGTGAAGGCTGAGCAAAGGGTAAAGACAGTGGCATTTGCTTCGTACCCCGCAGCCCCATCACTCCACCCCCGGAGATAAAGCTCCCATCGTCTCCCCTCGGGAGTTAGCAGAGATTGGCTTCACTGAACCACACAGCCGGGCCAGGGAACCCAACCAGTCCCCCTAAATGGCAGGAAGGGGAAAAGTGCCAGAGAGAAAGGGTGGCATCATGGGCCCAGGACACTGACCTCTTCTGCCAGCCTTGCCCAGCCTCCTGGGGATGGAGCCACGGAAGCCCAGCAAATGGGAGGGGCAGAGACCCAGGCGTCCGGGGCTGCCCCGCCCAACCCCCCTCCCACCCACTCCCGCCCCCCAGCCCCAGGGCACCGAGGAGGGAGCCGGGCAGGGGCAGGCGGCAGGGGAGGGAGGAGCGAGGGCGGGAGGGGGAGGAGGGAGCCAGGCTGGGAGGGAGGTGGGGGGGTGGGGAGGGAGAAAAAGAAAGAAAATATTTTCCGTGTCCCCGCCTGCAGAGTCAGTGTGCGGTTTGGGAGAAAATGTGTCGGATATTTTGGGGCGGTCACGTGGGCGGGCGGGCTCGGAGAGGCCCCGGGACAGTCCCAGCCTAGAGCCCGTGCCCCCCCAAAGCCCCCCGTTGCCGCGAGCCCCTGACACTGCGACGCCGCATCCCCGCGACCGCCCGACGCCGGGACCTCGGGGCGTCTCCGGCCTCCCTTCCCCCTCCCTTCCCTCCAGGTGAGTCAGGCGGGGAAGCAGGCTCGCCGCCGCCCGCGGACGCCTGGGTCCCCGCCGAGGTGGGCTGGGGGCGGGGGCGCGGGGCAGCTACGCTGCTCAGTCCCTGCCTCCGCTGCTCTGGCAGTCCGCAGCGCTGGAGGGGCTTCCTGCCCAGCTTGGGGGTCGGCCCCGCTGCGGGAGGGAATAGGAAAGATTTAGACCGACTGGGGCTGGGTTGGGCTTCAGCGAGACTTCATTTGGGGAGAGCGCTTGGGGAACAGTCTTCAGCCAGGGGGTTTCTAGCCTACTTTTGCGCTTTGGAGCGCGAGGGAAGACAGGGTTCCCTTCTGTGTGGAAGGACCTCGCTAGCCCTCCCTCAGGCTTCCCCAGGGGAGTCTGACGGGTGAACTTCTGGTCCAAACTGGTCCAGGTTCCTCCTTTCCTGGTGGAATGGCCCAGCTGGGACATCCAAAGGGCAAGGAGACATCCAGAGGCAAGTGCTCCGAGCCTTTTGGGTCCTGGAGTTTGCAGAGACAAGTGGATAGGATAGGGGTCTGAGAAGGTTCCTTAAACTGCACTTCTGTATTCCCTGTCACTTGTCCCCAAGCAGGCTGTGAGTCTTTGCTCCCTCCAGCCAAGGATGGGGGCTACTCAGGAGTATTCAGGAGGGGAGGCAAAGGGAACAAAGGAAGATCAGCAAGACTGGGCCAGGGACCTAGGAGTCCTAGTCTGGGAGCCCCATTGACATGCCTTTCTGTCTTCAGCAGTGACAGCCCAGTCCCCTCAACCTGACCCAGTATGTAGGAGGGCAGCTCTGCAGGTGGCCAGAGGGTAAGAGTGCCTTGGCTGGGGGTGGGGGTGGGGGTGGCAGGGGAGGCTAAAGAGGGGTCTGTAGGGGGAAAAGCTGAGATGACTGTGCCCCTTCAAGGCCCATGTACAGGGTAGGTGCAATTCCAGACCTCAGGTCTGAGGCTCCTGCTCTTAATATCACTCCTCTGATGCCGAGTTTGGGTTGAGGACCACAGGCAGTGTCCCATATCCTTGAGGCAAGAAGAGAGAGGAAAGGGGTGGGGGGCACGAGGTAGTACATGCAGGGTGCCTGGAGCAAGGGTATCCCAAATAGACATACACACACACACACACACACACACACCCCACATGCATGCTCCCGTACACACACGCATGCACACTGTAGCTTAAAGCCTGGTAGGCAGAACAGGGCACACCCCCCCCACCCCGGCACACCCCCACCCCTGGCTCAGAAAGCCACCTAACTGGCACCTCCAGTTCCCCCCTCTGCCCCACCCTGCCCGTGCCCTCCATTGCCCACACACATTCCACTGGCATTGCCCGCCTGCCTGCCTCCTGGGCACTGCCCCTCCCTGGGGCCAGTGAGGTGGAGGGAGGGCACCTGGGGATGAGAGGTGGAGACTCAAGGGTCTTGACTCCCCCAAGGGTGGCACAAGGCCAGGGAAACCCAGGCCACCGCTGCCTCCTGGGGAGCAGGCTGGGGGCCCAAGCTAGAGCAGAGGATGCCTGGGTTCTCTGCCCAGGCTGGGGATGGGGTCATGGAAAAAGGTGGTCGTGTTTATACAGGGGGGAGGGGGGCAGCGGGTGGAGAGCAGCCGACAAGAGCAGCTTTGTTCCAAGCTCTAGAGCAGGCCAGGGCGGCAGGGAGACTTGCTCCCCCCCATCCGGCAGCCCCCTTCATCCATGCCCTCCCTCAACTCCACCACAGCCCTAAGAGAAGCAGCTTTGTAAGGGCCCCCGGTACCCTAGTCAGCCCCGCCTCCATCTGAGGTGGCATCTTGGGAAGAGAGAAGGGTTCTCTTCCTTCCACAGGTTCCCCAAAGAACCAACGCTTCTGGGTCCCTAGTGCAGGATTTCCTTTTACTCTCTGTACCACTGTCCTCAGTCCCTTGGTGCCTTCCTCCACCCAGAACCTAAGACCCTCTGGTCCCCTTCCCTTCCCAGCCAGGGCAGAGGAACCAGGGCTCAGAAATGGATGACTCTCTGTGTCCTTCCCTTCTCCACTCAACTCTCAAGTCCCTTCTCTGAGGCAAAATAGGTGGAAGCCCAAGGTGAGCTGGGGTATCCTTCCCTCATTACAGCTTCATTCCTCAGTAAGGACCAGGAGCCTGAGCATCCCTCTCTGGGACACCGACGTCCTCCTGCCCCACACTCAGGTCGCCGTTTCCCACCCGTAAGTGAGAAGCAAGGACAGTGAGTGCTGGAGCCAGAGCTGGGGCCCAGTGGAAGGCAGTCTGAAGAAGATGGGGGGGCTCTTGTAGCTTCTCACCCTTGGCATCCTAGGGGTTAATCCACCTGGAATGTGGCCCAGCCTGTTGAGCTATGGCCCAGGGGCCTCTGGGGCCCGGACTCCTGGCTCCACCTGGGCTTAAGCAGGGGTGAGGACGTGAGGGAATAGGGGAAGGAAAAGGAGGAGGACCCTAGGGGCTTGGGGGTCAGCCTTTTAGGCCTGGGGAGACATTGGGCTGAGGAGTCTGAGGGCACTGGGGATATGGGTGATGCCTCTTGAGGAGCAAGGGTTGCTTCTTGCATCAGGAGTGAGTGAAGGGTGGTGGTGTTAGGGTCTAAGTTTCTGTAACTTCCACGAGAGAGTCTGCCCTCAGGAGTTTGAAGGCCAAGGTAGATGAGAGATAGAAAAGAAAGAAGGGAAGGAAGGAAGGAAGAAAGAAAAGAGGGAAGGAAGGAAGGGAGGGAGGGAGGAATGAAGGGAAACAGAGGTACAAAGATGTAGAGATACTGGTCCTAGAAGCAAAGACTGATGAAAAGAGATGCAGAAATGCCTATCACCTACCTCTGGGCCTGCCCACCCCATGATCTGTATGTGTTTCATTCTCAGTCTTTCTCTGTCCTTCCGCACCACAATCCATTATGGTTCTGGCTGGTAGAGGAGGTACCCAGGCTGGGTGACTCTCCTTCCCCCTAACTCCCCTAGGGTGGGCAATTCTGGGGCTCCTGGGAAAGTCAAACTTTCCTTTGTCAGAGCATCAGGAGAGAAACCACCTCCCCAGTCCTTGGATTCCCATTTCCTCTCTCCTTCCTTCCTTTGTCCCTCCCCTGGGCTCAGGTTAAACATCTACTGGGGCCAGGCCACACTTGAGGGAGGGGAGGATGTAGGGAGGGCTTCCTAGAAGGAGAAGGCTCAGAGAAGACAGAGAAAAGGAGTTGGGGAAGTAAAGTAAGGTGAGGACAAGGAAAGGAGCTGCTCCCTGGCCTCATACCTAGCACTCAGTGGGGCTTCCATCAACATCTGTGGTTTTGAAGGAGAGTAGGCAAGACAGGTTAAGGAGTGAGGGATAATGGAGATAGAGATCAAACTGGGAGAGGGGGAACTGGAAGAGGGAGTATTGAGGAAGATGGGGACAGAAGAAAATGCTAACTACAAGAGAGCTATGGAGGAAGAGAAGGTACAAAGAGAAATGACATGAGACACATGGTATTTAATATGTGCCCTAGATTAATCTAAGCGCTTTACATATGTGAAATCATTTAATCCTTACAACAACCTTATGAAGTAGGCCCTATTATTCCTAACTGACAAATGAGGAAACTAAAATTCAGCAAGGGGAGATTAAGTAACACACCCAAGGTCCAGCTAGTGAGTAGTGGGGATCAATGCTGGTAGCCCAGCTCCAGAGTCAGGGTTCCTAACCACTGGACCACTACTCCTTTCCAGAGAGATGTAGGGCCCCAAACTTACAACAGAAATATGTTTGCTTTCCCCAGAGTGGTAGAGAGTTTAGTCTCTTTCTTCTTCTTCTTCTTCTTCTTTTTTTTTTTTTTAAAGATTTTTAAAATTTATTTGACAGAGAGATCACAAGTAAGTGGAGAGGCAGGCAGAGAGAGGAGGAAGCAGGCTCCCTGCTGAGCAGAGAGCCCAATTCTTATTTTTTAAAAATTTTAAAAAAATATTAAAATAAGCTCTATACCCAACATGGGGCTTGAACTCACAACAGGAGGGTTTGAATCCTGGCTCTACCACTTACAGCCTCGTGATCTTAGGCCAGTGACTCAACTTCAGTTTCTATGAAATGGGAATCCTAATTCCTACCTCCCAGGATTGATGTGAAGGTTAAATCAAGGGTCTAGGGCTCGCTCTTGGGCTTCACAGTCACGTGTCAGCTTAGGGGTCCTCTCTGCCGGGATTCCTAAGACCTGAACTAGTTTACCCTTCCCTGGAGAATTTTTTTCCTCAACCTGCATAAGATCCTGCCCTGCCTTCTACCCTGGGGTAGAGCTAGGGTGGTGTAAACCTTAGAAGCATGGAGGGAAAAGGCTCTAAGTGAGAGAGGGCCAGGGGGCTTGGAACCTTCTGGTGATCATTCTCTTATCTTTCCCTTTCCTCTCTTTCTCCCCAGGACTCTTGGAGACCCAGTGGGCAGGCCAGGAAGGGCGGGCACGGAGCCTCCCAGGCTGGGGCAGTGGGCATGGGCGGGGGCTGTGGCTGAAGACCTCCCCCGCCCATTGCAGACCCCAGGGGACACTGCCTCCCTCACCACAGCGATGGCCACCAATAAGGAACGACTCTTTGCAGCTGGTGGCCTGGGGCCTGGATCTGGCTACCCGGGGGCTGGCTTCCCCTTCGCCTTCCCAGGGGCTCTCAGGGGGTCTCCACCTTTTGAGATGCTGAGTCCTAGCTTCCGGGGCCTGGGCCAGCCTGACCTCCCCAAGGAGATGGCCTCTCTGTGTGAGTCTCAGGGACCTTGGGGGATGAGGGCAGGGGGAAACTGGAGGACATTTAGAGGTGGGAGCTAGAAAACATTGGCACCCTAGTTAGCAAGGCTGGCAGGGTTGGGGGTTTGATCTAAAGTAGTAGGGGACAGGGGTTGTGAGAGGGGGTTTGCATGTGGAACAAATGACATTGTTTGCAAATGAGAGTTCTCCTGCCCCCAAAGCCTAGAATGTTGCCTCCTGAGTCAACTGGTGGTGGAGAATATTTTTTATGGGCAGCCAGGGGTGTGTCTGGGGAAGTGTGAGGCTCCTGCCTGTATGCTGTGGTGGGTACAGTGGGGGAACAGCTTGGGGGTGAAGGAGTCTGGAAGGCCAATCAGCTGACTGTGATCAAGGGGTGAAGCTGGTGAGGCAGCTTAGAGGCAGACAGCACAGAAAAGAAATGAAATAGTGCCAAGTGCCCAAAGATGTGTGGGGTCAGGGAACTCTCCTCTTGGTGGTGGGGATGGTGGAAACAGCTGCAGAGAAGGTGGCCCTTATACCATAAGTAATCCGGGGAGGTAAGGGGGTGTTCCAGAAGCATCCTTTCCTCCAGCCCTGTGGGTTCTGGACTCCTCCCCTCCCTCTAGCTCTGGCGTGGTGCCCACATGCTGTGCAGATCCCTACTTGTCCCTCAGGCCTGCCCTCTTTGGGATAAGCCTGAGTGCTGACAGCAGACAAGCGTCAGGCCTCTCCTCTTGCTTCTGGATCCTCTTGCCTCCCACTTCGTAGTGGGTCTTCTTGACCAAGCCATGACAGGCGTGGGTGCCCAGGGGCTGGAGGGCTGGGTGGCTGCGTTCTGCTGGGGGGTAAAGGGGCCACATGTGAGCAGGTGTAGAGAACCCTCACCTGGAAAGAAGGGGCAGTGATGGAAGAAGAGGCACAGAGAAGGGCAGAAAAGCGGAGGCCCAGAGACGGAGAAGGAAAAAAAAAAAGACAGAAAGATAAAGACATCCTTTATAGCCCCGCAAGGTCAGGGAGAGAGAGGTGGGAGAGAAAGGGCCCTGCCTTCAGGAGGGGTGCACATGGAGGGTTGTGTGTTTGTGTGAAGGGGTGACTAGATGGGCTGGCAGTTCTAGTGGAAAGAGTGTGCTCATCTGGAGAAGGTGTGTGAATGTGTGTGTTTGTGAGTGTGAGTGCACATGTGTGTATAGACCATATACAGTTGTCTAGGCACAGCCTGTCCTCGAGACTCTCTGCTCATACATAGATTCCAGTGCACACAACAGAGTCAGTGTGAGGAGGCCACATTTAATAGGGCTGTTGACGACGGTGTGTCTGGTTGCTGAGGCCTTCTGGTGGCACGTCTGTAGACCAAAAGGGGATATTTGGGTGGTATACAAGTGAACAAGAGAGCACAAAGCCCCCTTTTTGGAAACCTCAGCTGGACTTCCCCTGCCTCATTTACACCCCATGAATCTATCCCAGGGCCTGAGGAGGGAGAAAGAAACCACCCATCGCACAGAGAACGGAGAATCCTACAACTCAGTGCCTTGGGACTTGGTTTCCCTAGGTTCTGGGAGAGGCTACTAAGGGAGCGAGGAGTAAGGAGGGAGAGGAGAAAAAGAATGGTAGTGGGGGAATGCTGAGAGCATGTGGCCAAGTCCCCAAGGAAGTTCTCCTGTGCTCTGGACACGCTGAGATCAAGGTCAGGGATCAAAGCGAGGTCAAGGCAAGGGAATGGGTCACACTGGGCTCTATCCCAGCAAGGCTGCACTGAAAGGGGGGAGGGGGACTGAAAGGAGAAATCCAAGGGAGGAGCCAAAATCAGGGCAGGTAGTTGGGGAGGGTGTAGCTGGCAGCAGGGGGTGGGGGGGGGACAGGCCTGGGCAGAGAGGTGCTGGTGGGGTGGAGAGGAGGGGAAGGCTTGGGTCCAGACAGCCTGCATGGGAGTGGGGCATGCAGGGCCCAGTGGCAAATGAGAGGGAGGCAAAGGGGAGAGGAAGGGATTCTGGGGTCTGGGAGACTTCACAAAGTGGGAGAGCAGCTGAGGGGTGAAAGGGCATAGTCTCTCATTTCTCTGCCCCATTGTCCCTTTTTGCCTAGGGCCACCCAGTGGAGAGGGGTTGGAGGCCTAGATCGGATGCCAAAGTCACACTCACCTTGAGTCTGTGTCTCTCTCTTCGCCCTCTCTCTCTTAGTCTAGGGGAGGGAGGGTGGTGCATGAAGGAGTCTGGAACTTCTCCCTGAGGCTGCCTCCTGGATCCTACCGCTGGGTCCCTAGCACCTTGGAGACATCCACATTGAGAAGGGAAATCTTGCTCCACCTCTTGGGGTTCTCCAGGGGCCTGAGTGGGTAAGGCAGGCATCTCAGAAGTGGGGAGCGGGAGGGGAAAGGGAGGGGGGCATGTGCTGTGGAGGCAAGCACAGGCCTGTGTGCATGGAAAAGCAGAGGGGTGTGTGTGTGTGTGTGTGTGTGTGTGTGCGCGCGCGCTTGCTTGCTTGTCCCGGTGTACGTGCTCACACGGGTGTATGAAACCCTGGGGTCTGCGTCTCTCTGTATCTCTGTGTTTATGAACACTGATGTGTTCTATTTGCTTTGTCAAGACTACAGGGAACAGAGTGGGATGGGAGGGAAGGGAAGCCTTGCCCTCTTCCCTGCTTGAGGAGATGTCTGTGGTGTAGAGGACTTAGCCCTGTTTATCCTCTGAACTTGGTGACAGTGTCCCTGGGGCAAGGAGCCCAGGCTGCACTGCACTAAGTCACATGGAGAAACTGAGGGCAGGCTGGCACAGGAAGAAAAAGAGTTCTACTTAAAAGAAACTGAAAAAAGACAGACTCAGGGACCTAAGTGAGGTGACAGAGAACTACACAGGCCAAAAGGCACAGACACAGAGAGAACCCAGACGCTGGGAGAGGAGGCCAGCAGAACAGGCGGGTAAGGGTGGCGAGCAGGCAGCGGGCGAGGCCTCCTCCAGGAAAAAACCCCAGCCCACTGCCTCCTTCCCCTCCCCTCCCCGGTCTCCACTGCTCAGGCTCGGGCTCCAGCTCCAGGCCTACACAAACGGGGCTTTGATTGCAACAGGAAACCTCTCTGGCGGGCGGGGGGGGGGGGGAAGCTGGGCAAGCCGCCGCCACTGGGGCCCAGGCTGCACCCCCCTCTCCTGGCCCCCTACCCAGTCCCAGCCCCCATCCTGCCCGGCTCCTTCTTTACACCCCTGCTTTGGGCCCCATCCCTCATTCACACCTCCCTTCTCTCTTCTGCTACCCCCTCCTCCAGAGATCCCCTCTCCCTATTGTCCTTCAGGTGGGACTCCTAAATTAGGACTTACCCTCAGGGTGGGGCTTCTTGCTTTGAAATGCCCCCTCTTCACCTTTTTGAGGGAAGGTTTTGGAAGAAAAGGAGAATTTAGCATGAGGTATTCGGAGCCACTTATCCTCCAGCTCTATCCAGAAGGTGGCAGGAGGGGGGAAAGGAGGGGTGCATAGCAGTAAGCTGTTCCTCCCTCCACAGTCCCTCGTTGGCCAAACTCATCATTGCTGGGGTGGTAGAGGCTCGGGAGGGGTGACCATGCAAGACCCTGAGTGCTAATGGCCCTGTTAGTGGGGGGAGGGGTACACTTCTCTGCCTCTGAGGTCTTGCCTTTGTGGGGCTCTAGCTGGGAGGGGTGAACTGTGGTGGTGGTGGGGATCATAGATTGGGAGGGGGGGTGAGTCAGGCAGCAGCCCCCCCTCATACTCCCACCAGGCTGGTGGAGAACATCTGGTTCCCATGAAATGCTAGAAGGCTAATGGGTCTAATTGCTGCAATAAGGGCTGGGGGGACTTTGGGGATAAGAAGGGGCACTAGATTCCCCCGTCCTCTTACCCTCTCTTCAAGGCTGTGCTAAGACTGTCTAGAATGGGGGGGTTGGGGTTGATGGGAAGGGTGGGCCTGGCACTCTAATGCCTTGTCCCTTATAAGGCCCCCTCTCCCTGCAGTGCCTGGGAAGCACACACAGATGGGGTCATGAGGAGTGGGGTGCATCTGGTGAAGAGAAAGGGGGGTTATTGAGGACTCATGACTTCCTGGAGCCCTCCACCCCCCTCCTGTGCCCCACTCCCAACCCCCCTCCCTGTGGCCTGGCCACTTCTGGTTCTAATTACCAACCAGGCAGGGCTGACTTAATTGGGACCTTTCAGATTTCGGAGGAGGAAGGGGGGGTTGGGGACTGACAGCCTAGAGTTGACTAATCAGGGCTCTTTTCCCCCTGGTTTTGGGGGTACTTCCATTTTATACTTAATTGATTTTTTTTTTTTTTTTTACCACTACCCAGAGACTGACTCAGAAATCTATCATTCCCCCACACCTTCTTTTTGTGTGTGTGTCCGGGGCTGGATTGAGAAATGGGGTATTTGAGGTCGGGGGGCAAGAGCAGGGAGCTCACATTGGGTTGGAAAGAACGCTGCCTTCCCACTTCATCCCCACTTCAACACCCCCCCCCCCCCCCCCGCGTCAGCTCTGCCACCCCGGCCGCACTCCCCATTCCCCCGCCATCCAAGAGCCAGGCCCTCCGTCCCAGCCCCGCCCCCCCACCAGCTCGCCCCCCCAGTCCCGGGCCACCACCCCGGCCCCTCCTCCGCACCCGCCTTCCTTCCCTGCCTACTCCTGGCACCCCTTCCTGCTCTTTATTCTTACAAACTGGCGCCCCACTCCTGCAGCACCCCAGTGCGCCCCCCACCCGGTACAACAGATTCTTAGAAAAGCGCGCCCCGCCCTGGCCTAGCCGCAGCAGCCGGGCGGGGGAAGGGGCCGGCCGGGCGCCGCTCCCGCTCCCCCGGCGCTCCCCGTGCGAGCCGCGCTGACAGAGCCGGCTGGGCCGGCCCGCCGGGCGGGCGGGCGGGGCGCGGGGGAGGGGGCGGTTTCCGGGAGTCGCCGCCGCTGGCGCTGTCCCGGGGCCAGGGTCCCCGATTCGGCCGGGCGGCGAGGGCAAACTCTTGACGTGGCCAAACCCCAGCCCCCCTCACCCACTTCTCCGCCGGGCGAGGGCGCTCAGTGCCCGGAAGGGGCTACCGAGGGGACAGCGAGGCGGCCCTCGGAGATCTGAAGGGCACTCAGTGTGGCACTGAAGGGGAGAAGGGCCAGTGACTGCCCATGGGGGGTGATGTGTAATGAGAACAGTTGACGACCGGACCCGAGAGTTACAGCCGAGAGGGACCCTTGGCACTTTGGGGCCACTGGCACGGTAGAAAGTCTGGGGGAGGGGAGTTGGCACTCAGCAGGGCAAGTTCATCGGAGGCGCGGTTGGCACTGTAGGGACAGTTTGGGGTGGCAATTTTGTGCTCGGAAAGTGAAGTCAGGCTCGAGGAAGGGGCACTGAGAGAGGTGGTGGAGCGACTGGGGAGCGTCAGTCGCGGGACGGGGCTCAGAGATCTTCGAGGGAGGCAGCCCGGGACGCGGCGAAGGGAGGACGGCTCCGGCTGGGAGGGGTAGACTCCGGGCTGCGCTGGAGGGGGCGGGGGACTCCGCGGCGGCGCTGGCGACGGCCTGGGCGGGGTGGGGCGGGGCCGGGTCAGGAGGAGGTGAGCGCGCCCGGCCACCCGCCCCGAGGGGGGTTCCCGGAGAGTTCACGGCGGGAGCGCGCTCAGGCCCTTCGACCGGGGGTGGGGAGAACGGGAAGGAAGGAGGAGGCCGCGCGCGCCGAGCCGCAGGAATGTACGGTTCGGCCCCGAAGCGCGCGCGCGGAGGGAGAGGGAGGAGCCAGGCCTGGGAATGAGGGGGTGGAGGTAGTGCAGGTCCCCGAGCTCCGAAGAACTGCCGGGCGCCCGGAACCTCCATGTTCCCCTCTCCCCCGTCTTCCTTGATACCCCTGCCTGTATCGACTTGTGTGCAAAAAGTGCTGGGGAGAGGAGGGGGAAACTCAAAAGGAAATGCGTGTGCTTGGTTCCTTCACTCCTTCCCCCTTTCCCGACCAGGGCACGCGCCGAAGTGCAAATGCGTGCAAAGCCTCGGGGCTGTGGAGACAGAATCCTTAACAGCATTCTCCCGAGCTAGATGTGCTTGCACAAGCGTTTGTGCAGCTATGGTTTTGTGTGCGTGCAGATAAATGCACGCGCACTGTTGCATATTTGCAGATACGTGGTGCCTTCCTAGATAAATGCATGCACGGTTATGTGTCTAAGCAAGCGCGCGCGCCGGGTGCGAGTGTAAGTGTCCGCTCCACTCCCAGCTCCGCTAATCTTAGTGCCCGGCCCCCTTCGCTCTCCAAGCCCCACCCCCCCACCCCTCCGGGCTTCGCTTTTACAAAAGGTCTCCCCAGTGTTAGCCGCCGAGGCGCCCAGAGTGAGCCGGACCGCGGCCGATGCGGCAGCCCCGGCTTTGCGCCCCGCCCAGTCCCTTTCCCCTGCTGGGGATCCCCCTCTTCCCCGCCCACCCCTTACCCCCCATGCAGCCTGGCGCCCTATGCTAGCCTTCCCCCTCCCCCCCTCCAGGAGCGGGGCGCCGCCGGGGGAGGAGGGGGAATCGGCTGCGGGTCCTTGGTGTTCCTAGCACCCAGCTTCTCTCCAAGCCGGGTCGCAATGTACGACTGCATGGAAACGTTTGCCCCGGGTCCGCGACGGCTGTACGGGGTGTCCGGGCCCGGGGCGGGCTTGCTGCGCAGAGCCACCGGCAGCTCCTGTTTCGCCGGATTTGAGTCTTTTGCCTGGCCTCAACCCGCCAGTCTGCAATGTAGGTACCAGAGCCCAGGGGTGGGGTGAGGGGTGCAGGAGAGGCAACGCCTCCCCCTTTCCATGTGTAAAAGGTGGAACCGGGGTGCAAGCGGAGATTCTCACTCTATGTGAGGGGCGGCTGTGTAGGAAAGAGAGGTACTGGCCCTTTAAACGTGGGGACCTCAGCAACTCCTTTGGGTGTGTGCCGTAGTGTTTGGAGTGTGTGTGGTTTTTATGGTGGGTGTTTAGCTAGGAGCTGCGGTTGATGCCACTCCAGAACTTCTGGGGATAGGGAGAGACCGAATTGCTATTGGTAGTTTGTGCCCGCAGGTCCGTGGCCCGGAGGGATATGGCACCCAGGACCGTGGGTGGCGTTTGTAGAGTCCATGTGGGAAGTTGAGAGCGTAAAAAATATTTGCAGAGCGTGTGAATCCCTGGAGTGTGCAGCGCCTTATGTAGGCGGTGTGGCTGTGAGTGTAGGGGGGGTCTCTCCACGCCTTGTCGCCCTCCGACAGCGCTGGCAGGTCCGCATGGCCCTTGCGTGGAGATGTTTGTGGCGTGGGACCGGGAAGGCGTGTGCCCCTGCGTGACTGCGGGGGCGGTTTTGGAAAGTGCCGTGTTCGGGCGTGCATCCTGTGTGCTCTGCGTGCGGAGTGGTCCGGGTGGTGCACACAACGGGGAGAGGGCTGGGCTCTTGCGCCCCTCCCCCACCCTAAAAAGCAACGTTTGGAACTGTGTATAGGGTTGTATGCGGCGAGACGACTTTTTCCTACGGCTCCGACACGCACAAGTTCAGTAGAAAGCGAAAAGTTTACCCAAAGTCTGTTGACGGTGGGGGGTGGCCCGCAGGAGGCAGCGGCACGGAGAACTGGACTCCTGGGTCCCCAAATATCCATCTTCCCCTCTCTGTGAAATGGGAGATGCCAGGCCTGGGGCCCTGGAACCCCTTTCCAGAGCGGTAATAAAAAGCTGGGGACTGAGAGGCAGTAAAAATGAAGTCCAGATGAGAGGCGGCTTTGAAGCCTGGGCCGAAGTGCCTGGCGGGGGTGGGTGTGGGGAGGAGCCGGGAGGGGAGCCTTGAACACCCCCCAAATTTACCCGGGGCTGGGAGTGCGCTGGTAGCCGGGTGCGGACGCCGGGGCGAGGGGCTTGTGGGCAGCTGGGAAGGGGCGGGCGGCGGGCGGGGCGGAGGGCGCAGGGGGAGTGCGCGCGCGGGGTCACCGAGACCCCGCCAACGCGCCTCGCTCCTTGGCACTCGGCAGCGCTGTTTACGAGAGTTTGGCTCCCCCCCTTTACTTTTTTCTTTACTGCTCTTTTTCCTTCCTTAGTGTATTTTTTCTTTCTTTTTTCTTTTTTTTTGGGAGGGGTGCTTTTGGTTCCAGGGCAATGCTGCTCATAGATTGGAGGAGGGAGGTGGCAAGCAGAAGATCCAACTTTGGGGGTGGGGCGGGGCAAGAATTAAAAGTGTGGCATTTGTAGGGTGGAGAAAGCATGGAACTGTTATTACTTTGCACCAAATCCTGGTGACTTCTTAACCTTCCTTTCACTGCCCAATAGGAAGGGGAGTTGGGGTATGTTGGGAGGAGTGCTGAGGTGCAGAGACTTTCTCAGGAGGGGTTTTTGTGAGGGCTGGGTCCTTTTTTCAGGAGCTTGGCAGTCTCAGGGACTTGGCTGGCAGTCTGTTTTTTTGCATTTCAATTTGGACCAATAATTTTGGCCTCTAGGGTCTTGGTGGGCTTCAGGCCTGCTCCACACACTTTCAGAGAGAAAGTAGTTTAGACCTATGTCTGCTTTGGGGAAGGGAAGAGTTCCCTTGAGGAGAGGGCCACATGGTGTGTTTGTGGGTGTTTGCCAGAGTCCTGGTGCTGCGCTGGCAGGCTGGGGGTGTTTGTCTGGTCGTGGAGCTGCTCTCTTGCAAATGTGAAGCTGGGTGTTGTGTCAGTGACTTGTGCCTCCACCGTGTGGCTGGAGTGAGTGTGCTTTTACCCCCGCCTGTGTGTTCTCCCATTCCAGGGGTGGTTGGGCTATGGGGGCCCATGGGTAGTGTGTCTGCTTTTGTGCCCTGTGTGCTGTGGATGTGTGAGTGTCTCCCAGGAGGTGTGTGTCAGACTGTGAGTCTGGGATTCTCAGCCCTGTGCCTCGCAGCTGGGAGCGTTTACAGCCGGTTATAAAGAGTTTGTTTGAAGCTCCGCTCAGCCTGGCCAGGAATTTCCTCAATTTCAGCAATTTGGGCTTTAAAAGGAGAAAAACCTAGAGCCCACCCCCCTCCTTCCCGGCAGGGGCCCCTGCCTAGCTCCTGTTGGGGTCTGGGCCCAGGGCTGAGAAGACTCTGAGCAGGCCTAAGCCAATTAGCTCTCTTGTGCCCTTCGCCCCCAGAGCCCCTGGGCTGCACTCTAGGGTTCAGGGGGCGGGCTTGTGCCAGAGGGGTGCCCAGAAGGGGTGACACTACCATTTAGACAGGAAAAGTTGTCCCCAGGGCTGTCTCCCTGCGGCCCCCAGTCTTGTAATTGCCTGGCACTGCCCCATGCCAGTCTGACCGCACCCAGGCCCTTTCGCAAGAGAGGAAATGAGGCAGCGCTCTGCGGGCAGGGAGGGCGTCAGCGCTGGAGCGAACACCATCCCACGCACTGGCCTGTGGGCCGCACTTGTGCCCTCCTAGGATGTCAGGAGGGGTCCTGAAAGGCATTCCAGCCCACCCCGCATCTCTCCGCCCCAGCGCCTCCTGGAGTCCCCCCCACCCCCACCCCGGTCCTGAATAGACTGGAGGCACCTTCTTTCCTCCCCTCTCCTCGGTCCTTTTCCAACTGGAAATCTCTCTCTAGCAGGATTCTTATGCTAATGGGGTCTGCGTGTGGGTGGGTGGGGAGGGCTTCCCTCCTATGGGGTGGGTGGAGCTAGCCCAGAACCCCGGCATCCTGGGCATTCCTTCAGCCCTGCTGGCGGCCTGGGGCCGTCCTTTTGACCAGGTGGGCCACGGCAGGTTAGAAGAAGAAGGTGCTCACGAGGTGGGTGTGTGGGCCACTCCTCAGGGAGGGTCTCAGCGTTTTCTTGCACTAATTGGGCCCTCTAGGTGTGGGCATCAGGTCCTACCGGTTGAATAATTTATAGATTTTTCCAGCCTTGGAAGATGAACTACAGACCCAAACAACCCGCAGAATCAAAAAGGTCTCCCAAGTAGCCTCCTGAATAGGGAGGGTGTCCTCCCAGCCACACATGCTCAGTGTGGCAGGGGCTGAGAACCACCCCCCCCAACCTTTGAGCTGCAATTGGGTATTTGTGTGGGAAGTTTAGGAGTGAAGACCTAGGCTCAGAGAGGGTCCAGAGGTAGCTCCCCTCCCCCACGAGCCCTGTTTACCCACTGTCACCTGACTTTTCCTGCTTTGCTACACCCCCAACCTCTTCTGGATCTGAGAATCAGAGCAAATATCTCAGTCTCTCCTTCCCCAACTTCTCTTGAGTCCCTGCAGGCCACTTATACTTAGTCAGAGGACCAAAGCGGCTTGGCTCCACCATCAACTGGTAGTGTGGCCCTGGGCTGGCCACTTCCCTCTCTTGGCTTCCGTTCCTTAGGTGTAAAATCAGGCTATTGCATATCTTCTGACCTGCTTTCTTGATACCTGTGTCTCATTTGCTCCGCTGCCTCAGTGGTTCCTGGAGAAAAGGACACTGGCAGTTATTTGTGGGGAGGGGGCGGTATGATAGGCAAAAGCTGGAAGATTATCTACCATGTACTACTTGAGAGAAACTGAGGACCTCTTCCACCTACTGAATATCCCATCAGGTCAACTACCTGGGCGCTAGCTGCTACTTGCCTACTGGGCCCCAGAACTCTTGCCTCATGAGGAGGAAGGTGGTGGGAGGTAGATGATCTGACGAGGTGGACCAACATGGACATGACAGACAGCGACTATAGAGTGCAGAGCCACAGCCCATAACCCCTCCCCCTGCCCACTTGATAGCTGGGGAAACTGAGGCCCGTGGCAGTTAACTGCCAGTATGACCTGGACCTGGAATTTGGGGAACTGAGCAGTGTCACGAGGGCTTGGACTGGCACTGTTGTGCAGGGAGATGGCCCGAATGCAGGAGGTGCACTAAGAGTGGTTTTCTGGAAGCATTTGCTCTGGGGCTGTACGTGGTTGTTGGGACTTTAAGTCACCTTGCCGGAGATGTGGTGGCACCGCTGAGCTGGAGGGAGAAGTGGGAATGGGGTAGATGTGTATAGTGAGGGTGCCTGGAGAAGTGAGGGACCCTGCTCCCTGACCCTCATGTCACTGCTTTCCCCCCAGCGGTGGAGACGCAGAGCACTAGCTCAGAGGAAATGGTGCCTAGCTCGCCCTCGCCCCCTCCACCTCCTCGGGTCTACAAGCCTTGCTTCGTGTGCAATGACAAGTCCTCAGGCTATCACTACGGGGTCAGCTCCTGTGAAGGCTGCAAGGTGTGTGAGTAGTGGGGGTGGGAGCCCTGGGCCTCGGGTCCAGACTAGAGGGGCAGGACCCTGTGTGTGAGTGGCTCTCACTGGGGAGCGGGAGGGGCTGCTTTTCACAGACTTGGCCCCTAGTCTGGTGGGGGCCTGGGCCGACCCACAAGGCCCCAGAGAGGCTGGTATACTCCCAGCATCCTGCTTCACTGCCCACCCCCACCCCCAACTCCAGGGCTTCTTCCGCCGCAGCATCCAGAAGAACATGGTGTACACGTGTCACCGTGACAAAAACTGTATCATCAACAAGGTGACCCGGAATCGCTGTCAGTACTGCCGGCTACAGAAGTGCTTCGAAGTGGGCATGTCCAAAGAAGGTATTGCGCCCCCCCCCCCCCAAGCCTGGCCAGAGCAGGAACCCTCCCAGCCCACGGGTGGTAGCTACCCTCTTCCCGCTGGCCCGCTGCCACTTCCTTGACCTCTGGGACCTGGCCTGCCTTGCCGTGCTGCTTCTGCTTCTTAGTCCCCGGGCAGTCCTATTTGATGAGTACCCGCCCATTCACCCAGGAGGCCCAACCCCTTGCCCTTCTTCCCTCTCAGTGCTTAATCCTTTCTCTGAATGAGTGAATGGGGGTTACTGGCTCTCTTTGCCTGGTTTCATGGGGAGATAGTTGGGGGGGGGGGGCTTGACAGTTGCCTCCCTGCTCCCAAGACTGAGCCTGAGGTGGATCTGGGGTGGCCCCCTCTCCTGCACCATTGTGCTGCCAAGGCTATAAGTGGATATCCTGCCGCCTGCATATCCTGCCCCCCCCCCCCAGCTCCTGCAGGGTGACAGGAAGGGCAGGATGGAGCCGAATGGCTTGGGGAGGGAGCAGGGGCTGCAGGCCCTGGGTGGGGCTGGAGAGAGCCAGCCTGGGAATGGGAGCTCATAGGAGCTAGGGAAACTGAGGCAGCAATTAGGGTCCCAGGGAACAGATGTTCATGATAAGGACAGAGGACAGGATAATTTGGGTGAGAGGGGATACCCAGAGGGAGGTTCTGAGGGTCCTGACCCTCTCTATGTACCTTCACCCCCAAGCTGTGCGGAATGATCGGAATAAGAAGAAGAAAGAAGTAAAGGAAGAGGGGTCGCTTGACAGCTATGAGCTGAGCCCTCAGTTAGAAGAGCTCATCACCAAGGTCAGCAAAGCTCATCAGGAGACCTTCCCCTCACTCTGCCAGCTGGGCAAATATACCACGGTGAGTCCAGTGAGGGCAGGGGACCCTTCACTTTGGAGACTGTGGGTTTGTATTGAGGTTACGGTCTAGTGCTGAGGACAAGGAAAGGCAACAGAATGCAGAGGGGAGAGTTTGGGGTTTGGGCAGAAAGAAGATAGCCCACCAGGGCAGGCTTTAGCTTGCATTCCCACCTGCCTTCCCTGTAGAACTCCAGTGCAGACCACCGGGTGCAGCTGGATCTGGGGCTCTGGGACAAGTTCAGTGAGCTGGCCACCAAGTGTATCATCAAGATCGTGGAGTTTGCCAAGCGGCTGCCTGGCTTTACCGGGCTTAGCATTGCTGACCAGATCACTCTGCTGAAGGCCGCCTGCCTGGACATCCTGGTGAGTTAAGCCCGGAGGCCTGTCTCCTTCCACAGCCTGTGAGGCCAAGGAATTGGTCTGCACAAAGATCTCATTATCTCCTCCAACCCCATCTCCAATCTGGGACTCCCCAGATCTTCTCTAAAGCCAAGCTTTTTTTGTCTTCCTCCTGCCCAAGACCTGATCCTACACTTCTGGACGCCCTGCCTCTTTCCGACCTCTCTTCCCTCCCAAGCTTTAGATTCCCCTCCTCCGCCTCCCTCCTGTGCCTGCTGTAGGTTGCCCTCCTTCAGCTTTTAACTCCCTCCCATGCACCCCATCACCTCTTCTCTCCACCTGAGATGGGCTCTTCCCCAGACACAGCACTCAGCCTTCCCCTTGCCTACCTCCAGATGCTACGGATCTGCACAAGGTACACCCCGGAGCAGGACACCATGACCTTCTCCGATGGGCTGACTCTGAACCGGACCCAGATGCACAACGCCGGCTTTGGGCCCCTCACAGACCTCGTCTTTGCCTTTGCTGGGCAGCTCCTGCCACTGGAGATGGATGACACAGAGACTGGTCTGCTCAGTGCCATCTGCCTCATCTGTGGAGGTGCGGGGGCGCCCCCTGGTGGTTACATGCGCTCCTTTCCCACTGTACCCCATACCTGCTCTCGGACCAGGCAGGAGACCTTGGTCCTTCATTGTTGCAGCTGCCCCATGTGCAGACTTCTCAGAGCCAGTACAGCGTCCCAGCAGCGCTGGGGCCTAGGACAGAAAGGAGAGCAGAGGAAGAGCTGAGGAAATCCCAGATGACTGATGCTGAGATATAGCGGTCTGGGCAGGAGTGATTTACCAGAGGGGAGAAGAAGGTGTGGGGCCTGGAGCAGGGGAGGTGGTCTGGGTAGGAACCATAGGAACCATAGGCAAAGGGCTGATGGGTCAGATTGGGGTGCCTCGGGGGGCCATAGGGCAGGGCCAGTTGGGATGGGCCCTCTCACTGTCTCTTCCAACTCTTCCTCTCTCACAGCTCTGTGCTTGTTCCTGCAGACCGCATGGACCTGGAGGAACCCGAGAAAGTAGACAAGCTGCAGGAGCCGCTGCTGGAGGCCCTGAGGCTCTATGCGCGCCGGCGGCGGCCCAGCCAGCCCTACATGTTCCCGAGGATGCTCATGAAGATCACGGACCTTCGGGGCATCAGCACCAAGGGTCAGTCATGAGGGCACTCCTCCCCTCTCCAGGCACCTGCTGGTCTCTCGGGTCAGGCAGGCAGGCATCAAGCGAAGACCAGAACAGAGCATCAGGGGCCCTGCACTGGACTCCTAGCTCTGCCGCAGGCTGGTGGCAGACTTCGGGAACATTCCTTTACTTATTGTACCTTGTTTTCCTGTTTGGAAGCTAGACTGTACTTAACAGTTACCCCACCAGTTGTGAGAACTAAGCAAGTTAACAGAGCGGGCTTAGAATGGCTCTGAACTAAAAATGCAGTTCCTCAGTGGCTATAGCCGCATTTCAAGTGCCCAGGGGTGAGTGAGGACTGTGCTGGATGAAGCAGAGAGAACCATCCTCACAGAAAGTTCTTTTGGACAGTGATGATTCAGAAGGATGTGTGGCAGATAGTAGGGGTTCAGTTGGTATTAGCTGTTATTCTAAAGCTTAGTAAGAAATGACCTAGGAACAGTGGGCCAGCTGTAGACATGGGAAGGGGGAGTGCCTGAGGGATGGGACTGAGAGTTGGGCCGTGATCTTGGAGCCTAAGAATGGGATAAGTGGGCAGCAAATTTGGCAGAGAAGGCAGGTAGAAGCTGCAGCAGAGGAGTGGCTCCCAGGGACCATGGAGTAGGGAGAGGGTGAGCTGGGACAGAGAGGTGGCAGGCTTGTGCTAGGTTCCTATGGTTTCCTGTGTGTTCCCAGAGAGAGAAAGGTTGTGTTCCCAGAGAGAGAAAGGTTAGGGAGATGGCCTCAAGGGGCATGGGCTTCTGCTCCCTTGAACATCTTTGTCCCTCTGTTGCAGGAGCGGAAAGGGCCATTACCCTGAAGATGGAGATTCCAGGCCCGATGCCTCCCCTAATTCGAGAGATGCTGGAGAACCCCGAAATGTTTGAGGACGACTCCTCGCAGCCTGGTCCCCACCCCAAGGCCTCTGGCGAGGATGAGGTTCCCCGGGGCCAGGGCAAAGGGGGCTGCAGCCCCCAGCCTGACCAGGGCCCCTGACTTCCCTGCCGTGGGGGTTGGGGCTCCAGGCAGCAGACTGACCATCTCCCAGACACTGCCAGTGACTGGGGGAGGACGTGCTCTGCCCTCTCTCCACCCCTTCCAATGAGCTCCTTGTTTTTGCCAAAGTTTCCAGGGGTGCCTCTGTGTTCATCCCCTCCCTGTTCTAACTGGCTCCCTCTCCAATCTTGGGGCCTTGCTCTGTTCCCACCAGGAGAGAGGGCAGAGGGGTAAGCCTCGGTTTGGACTCTAAAATCTCAGCACTGCCCCTCAGACACCAGGGTCCCAGGCTCCCCAGGGCAGAAGGAAGACCCTGCCAGTTCCACAGCCCCTTCCTCTGCCAGGTGCTTAGGCCTCTGGGAGCAAACAGGAACACTAGAGACCAAAAAGGGGGCATGGGGGGGCTGAGCCCACCCTCTTGCCCCTGCCCTTGGTGCCTCATGCCGCTAATGCACCTGCCAGGTGTACGCTGCCCTCGGAGCCCCAGCCTCGTGCCAGGTCAGGTTGGGCCAGGCTGGGCCCTGCATTTTTGGGGGGCCCAGAGGGTGAAAGGGACAGACACAGCTCCGTTAGGCACCTCTTTGCTTGGGCCCAGAGTTGACCTTGTGCCCTCCGTTACAAGTCCCTCCCTCCCCCAGTCCCGTGTTGTCCCCCACCCCTGTCATGTGCCTTGGGCTTCCCCTGCCTCCCATCTCAGCCACTGGGGCAGGGACCCTCCTACACTACAGAGGGGCCAGGGGATCCCTCTCCCCCTAGTGCCTTCCCCACTCCTTGTCTCCAGAGCAGCTTGGCCCAGGGAGGGGGGTGGGTGGGCGCTGCTTAGCTGATCCTTCCCTGACCCAGAGGAAACCTCTATTTATTTATTAGCTTTTGTTTACACCCTGGACTTGACCCCTTCCTCCAGGGGTCTTGGGAGGGGGAGCCCAGGGCCCCTGTGACCCCTCCCTTCTTCCTCCAATCCCCAGTTTGTATTTAGCTGCCAAATAAGATTCCCACTGGCTCCCCTTTTTCTCTGGGGGCGTCAGGGTGCTGTTCCCTCCCCTCTGTTTACATCTCCCCTCCACCCCGCTGTATCGCATATTGCTGAGTTTTCTATTTTTGCAAAATAAAGTGATGGAAACTCATGGCACATGACTCCCTCTGGGAAGAGGTGGGGGAAATGACCTGGCTCACCTGGAGAGGGGCTGGGTGAGTCTACTGGATTTTGCAGTTTTCTGAGGGAAACCAGGGAAATTGGATGAGATGCACCTAGATGGGGGTGGTGGGAGGGTGGGGGAAGGGAGCCCATGGGGCCTACCCTGGGTTTTTGGGCCTCCCACAGCCACCAGGTGTGGGCTTTTAGATTGGGCCCTGTGGACCTCTGGGAAGGTGTGAATGGTCCCAGAGGCCTTTAAGGTGTCCCCACAGCCCTGGTTATGTATATGTGATATCTGCCCTTCTCTGGGGAGGGCGTTCATCGAAGCTGCCTTTGGCTCTCATGAGGGTCTCTGGCCCCAGAACCACCACATCCCACATCTGAGTTGCAGTGTTTCTGTTTTACACCAACCCTCTCTTTACTTCATGAGCTCCCCTGCTCTGTGACCCCACTATCACCTCAGAAATCACTCCCTCTGCCCCTTCTGACCCCACTGTTCCCTTTGGTCCGATCTCTCCTTGCCCCCTTTGGTCCTAATATCTCTCCTTGCCCCTGCAACACCGCCACGCTCAGCGCATTGCCTGTGGCCTCCCCACTCCCCCTCTGCAACTCCCCCTCCATACCCCGCCCTACAAACACTCTGCGGCCCACCTTCCTCACTGGGACCACGCCCTGCCTACCTTGTGCCTGGCTTTCTTCCACCTTTCTTGGAGGTTGACCTGTGCATGTAGGAGAGAGGTTGGGGATGGGGGGGGGGTCAGAGAGAAAAGAAGAGTGGGGAAAAGCAGAAGAAGAAAGTGAAAGAAGCTGTGGTGGAAACCACAGGGCCTATGGGGAAGGAGGGGTCGTCGCCATAGTAACCCCTGCTTGTGGGGGAAGGGTACAAGGGCTGGTAAGCTGAGGCCAGCTGAAGAAGCACCCCCCCCACCAAGAAGTGCCCCCACTCTGTTCCAGTGGCTCTTCCCAGCAGCAAAACTCCTACAATCCACCTGCTGCTCACACCCACCAAGAGACAGATGCTTGTCTACATGTGGTGACGTGTCAGTCAGTCCCCGCCATGCAGAAGGTCCCTCTGGCAGGCAGAGGAGGCCAACCTGTGAACATAGATCTCCAGTCCAGCTCCTTCTCAGAGCTCCCTGTGGTCAACTGTGGGTTGGAAGCCGGTATTTTCCACACCCCATTTTCCTCCCAGGCTTCATCCTTGCCCTTGCTCCAGCGGCCGTGACCTCCAGCAAACGTAACCCCACCCTCGGCTTCTTCCATTTCCCTCCTCTCCGCCTTTCCCAGCCTCGGCCGCTGCCTTCTTGGCACTGCCCCCCCCGCCCCCCCGCCAAGTCTCGTTCTCTGAGCCAGGCCCTGTGTCCATCTCCAACTTCCCAGCTGGCCGGACCTTGAATATCTCAGCCTCTCTGCTTCTCACTGGGTTCCTTCTCATCCACGGAGTCTATTATCAAGCCCTTAGGTTGTCCCGGGTTCTCTTGGAAGCAGTTGATGTGATTTAGCTCATTTAATTATCACGGCAATCCTCAGTTCCCTGGGACCGATGAGAGGAAGCCACAGGAAGGTTAAATAACTGCAGAAGTTCTCAGGGCTGTCATGAGAGATCCAGGATTGGAGCTCAGGCTGTTTGGCCCCAGAGCCTGTGGCATTCAGCCCCCAGCATGATAGAGTGGGCACTGGGTTTTCAAAATGAGTGCCCATAGTCCCTTACATTCCCCTTCCCGGTACTTACTGCCTCCCTATTTCTTCCTTTCCTAACATGTTCCTGTATGAAGAAGTGGAGAGGTCACACCAACTTGGGAAGTAGGCAGCCCTGGACGGAAAGCCCATACCCGCGAATTGTTAGCTAGGTGGTCTTGGGCAAAGATTTTCATTTCTTACCTCTGAACCACAATATCTATCTCTCCTCTTAGCCTCTATATCTGTAAAATTTGGGGGCTGGGGAGATATTAACCTGTGGCTGTGTCATGGGTTAATTATAATATGGGACACCCCAGCATGTCATAGGGTCTCGGTAGCCAGACAAGCTTCCTTGCTTCCTTCCAGATCCCTGTATCATCACCCCCTCCCCTTGGCTCAATTCCACCCCTATGGGCTCCACCTTCTCCTAGGTCAGTTACCCCACCACCCCGAAATCTCCTCCACCCCACCCCACCCCAGGGCGTGTCACTTCCTCCTCTGCAGCCTCCCAGATCAGTACACAAAGGCCACCGCTGCTGGAGGAAGAGCTGCTCGGTGACATTCACCTGTGAGTACCAGGGCACCAGCCCTCTTCCTCCTCTCTTCTTACAACCCAACCCCTGCCTGCTCCCTACCACCTCCATGGAATAGGGCTCTGACCCCAAGATGCCCAAGATCCGGCTGAGACTGGAGAAGGCTCTGAACTCATTTCTGAATTCCTAAGATCCTCTTCCCAGTTCCCTCCTCCAGTCTCTCAAGCTCTCCCCGCCTCACCCCTACCCATCTCTCCTGCATAGGTTTCCCAAAAGTGGGGCTGGAGAGGGAGGCAAAGAAGGTAGGGGAATGTATGACTGCTATCATTGGAGAACCTGCCATGTGCCAAAGATTATGTCAAGGTAGGGCTCTCCCAGTGTGACTCCCCAGCAGCTACCCCAGGTGCCTAGTGCCTGGTGCTCAGATCAGATCTGCCAGTGACAGCTTGACAGTGACTACCACGGTCCTGGGGGATGGTGGCCCAGTGGCTCTGTTCTCTTCCCTCCTTGTGCTGCTGAGTGGGCAGCAGAGGATTCCACCTGATTTGGGAGCTCTGAATAGGTTGGGCAAATGCTCTGTTTCTCAGATGGTGAGGGGGAAATGTTAGGGTGTGTATTGGAGTCAGAATCGAGGCCAGGAAAATGGGACAACTACAGAGGGAAAGAAGGGAAGATGGCAGAAGATCCCCTCAAGGGAAGAGAAAAGGGGTCAGGTGGAGCCCACTGGAGTTGATGGGGAGTGATGAGTCTCACCTGTCTTAATCCCTGTTCACTGTCACTTTCTGCCCTGGGATTCAGGTTTGTAAAAAGAGGGGGATAAAGTTGACAGTCCTGCTGCTCTATGGTTAGGATAAGAGGGAAAAGGAAGTAGAACAAAGAGTTGTACAGAAGTGGTGAAGAGGGGCGCCTGGGTGGCTCAGTGGGTTAAGGCCTCTGCCTTCAGCTCGGGTCATGATCTCAGGGTCCTGGGATTGAGCCCCACGTCCAGCTCTCTGCTCAGCAGGGAGCCTGCTTCCCTTCCTCTCTTTCTGCCTGCCTCTCTGCCTACTTGTGATCTCTGTCAAATAAGTAAATAAAAATCTTTAATAATAATTTAAAAAATGGAGAAGAGAAAAGCAGCAGAAAGCTGTCATCAAATTTTTTTTTTTTTAAAGATTTTATCTATGGGCGCCTGGGTGGCTCAGTGGGTTAAGCCGCTGCCTTCAGCTCAGGTCATGATCTCAGCGTCCTGGGATCGAGTCCCGCATCAGGCTCTCTGCTCAGCAGGGAGCCTGCTTCCTCCTCTCTCTCTCTGCCTGCCTCTCTGCCTACTTGTAATCTCTCTCTGTCAAATAAATAAATAAAATCTTTAAAAAAAAATTTAAAAAAAGATTTTATTTATTTATTTGACAGACAGAGAACACAAGAGACAAAGGCAGGCAGATAGAGAGGAAGGGAAGCAGGCCCCCTGCTGAGCAGAGAGCCCGATGTGGGACTCTATCTCAGGACCCTGAGATCATGACCTGAGCCGAAGGCAGCGGCTTAACCCACTGAGCCACCCAGGCTCCCTGTCATCAAATTTTTGAGTGGGTTGGGGGGAGAAATTAACAGAAACAAGCTGCAGGTCGTGTATCCTCAAGTTAGAAAGAAGAGGGAAAATTGGGAGAAGGGAGTTGGCAAGTCCTGGGCAGGGAGTCCCAAGGGCTCCCTTTAGGGGAAATGAGTGGGTTTGAGGTCTCTGGATATGTCCAATCCTGGGGGCCCCGCCTTGACAGATGAGTCAAAACTGGGCTTTGTGCTGCAGCATCGTTGGCCTCCTTGACCACAGGCGTGCAGAGCAAGCAGGGTTGAGGTTACAGAGCCTGAGCCGTGGGCCGACCTTGCACAGGACGGGGGCCCCGAGACATATACATATATATATAGCACCCGAGGTCCTAAGTGGTAGTACAGCTGAGGTCAACAACTTGGCACCCCACCCCTTCCCCATGCTGTATAGAGCATCCATTTGAATCTAGAACCAGGAGGAGGAAGATGCAGGTGCTTCAAGCCAAGGACTTAGTTGGCCTTTCTCATACACACACCACTAGTGGGAATATAAACCGACACAGTTGCTAAAGTGCTTATGTCAGTGATAACCCGCCAACATTACAAGTGATACCTATTTATTGACCCTACAAATCCTCTTCCAGGGACTTAAAAAACATTATTCATTTATTTGCCAGACAGAGAGAGGGGGGGAGCACAAGCAGAGAGAGGTGCAGGCAGAGGGAGAAGCAGGCTTCCCACTGAGCAAGGAGCCCGATGTGGGGCTTGATCCCAGAACCCCAGGATCATGACCTGAGCTGAAGGCAGACGCTTAATCAACTGAGCCACTCGGGTGTCCCTTCTTCCAGGGACATACCCTACAGATTCACTCACACACATGTGAAATGATAAGTGCATGAATTTCCATTGCAGCATTAGTTTCAATAGTGAGCAATTAGAAGCAATTTAAATCCCTATGAGAGATTAACTGTAATGTGATATATCCGTGCTAAGTGGAAATCTATATGGCTGTGAAAATGACAAGCAAGTTCTTTACTTTCTTCAGTAACAGGTTTCCAAGAAAAGTAATTGAAAGAAGAAAAAAATAGAGGACAAAACTGCGTGTATTCTAGAATTGTGACCGTAGAAATCTGTCATTTGATTTGACCATTTGAAGAACATATGTATTTATATTAGTTTGTATATGCATAAAACAATCCCTAGAAGGATTATAAGCAACAAAAGATAATAAAAAATTGATGGTTATTTATTTGGAGTGAGGTGTGGAAACGGAAGGATGGGAGATACGAGTGGGAGATTTGTAAATGTTTTGATATTTCATGTGATAAAATGCACATAAAATTTATAATGTTGTAAAGATTTTTTTTAGATTTTATTTATTTATTTCCGATAGAGACAGAGAACGAGAGAAAGCACACGCCATGCACAAGCAGAGGGAAAGGGAGAAGCAGGCTCTCCACTGAGCAGAGAGCCTGTCTCACGGGGCTCGATCCCAGGACCCTGGGATCACCACCCAAGCCGAAGGCAGACGCCTAACCAACTGAGCCACCCAGGTGCCCCTAAAATTGATCATTTTAACCATTTTAAGTGTTCAGTTCAATGGCATTAAGTACCCTTACAATGTTGTACAACCATCACCACTATCTAGTTTTAGAACTTTTTTTCACTCCAGAACAAAACTGCCCATCAAGTGGTTATTCCTCATTCTTCCCTCCTCCCCAGCACCCCCTGCAATGACCATCTACTTTCTGTTTCTGGGGATTTGTCTAGTCACAAGAGTTCCCATAAACTGAATCGTACAATGTGTGTGGGTTTTTTTGTGACTGGTTTCATTTACTTAACATTGTGTTTTCAAGTTTCAGCGATGTTGTAGCATGGGTCAGGTCTTCATTCCTTCCTATGGCCAAATAATATTCCATAGTGTGGAGATAGCACATTTTGTCTATCTGTTCATCAGTCAATGGACATTTGCATTGTTTCTACCTTGAGGCTATTGTGAATAGTACTGCTATGAAGATTCATGTACAAATTTTTGTTTTATTTATTAAATTCTGTTGTACCATTTTACATTCCCACCAGCAATATATGATGGTTCCATATTCTCTACACCCCCTTTTTCTATTTTTTAAAGAATTTAATATAGCCGGGTGCCTAAGGTGTGTCTGGATTAAGTCTCTGCCTTCGGCTCAGGTCATGATCTCAGGGTCCTGGGATCGAGCCCCACCCCACGTCTAGCTCTCTGCTAGCCGGCTTCCCCTCTCTCTCCCTCTGCCTGCCTCTCTGCCTACTTGTGATCTCTCTCTGTCAAATAAATACATAAAATTTAAAAATATATATATTAAAAATTTTAATGTAGCCATTTACTGGGTATGAAGTAGTATCTCACTGTGGTATTTGATTGGCATTTCCCTGATGATTAATGGTGTTGAGCATCTTTTTCTGTGCTTGTTGGCCATTTGTCTACCTTCTTCAAAGAAATATCTACGTAAGTCCTCTGCCATTTAAAAATGGGGTGGTTAGGGGGCACCTGGGTGGCTCAGTGGGTTAAAGCCTCTGCCTTCAGCTCAGGTCATGATTCCAGGGTCCGGGGATCGAGCCCCACATCGGGCTCTCTGCTCCGCAGGGAGCCTGCTTCCTCCTCTCTCTCTGCCTGCTTCTCTGCCTACTTGTGATCTCTGTCTGTAAAATGAATAAATAAAATCCTTAAAAAAATAAAAAATAAAAATAAAAATGAGGTGGTTAGGGGCACCTGTGTGGCTCAGTGGGTTAAAGCCTCTGCCTTCGGCTTGGGTCATGATCTCGGGGTCCTGGGATTGAGCCCCACATTGGGCTCTCTGCTTGGCAGGGAGCCTGCTTCCTCCTCTCTCTCTGCCTGCTTCTTTGCCTACTTGTGATCTCCGTCTGTCAAGTACATACATAAAATCTTAAAAAAATAAAAATAAAAATGGGGTGGTTTGCCTTTTGTTTGTTGAGTTGGAGGAGTTCTTTATATGTTCTGGATCCTTCCCAGATATATGATTTGCAAATATTTCCTCACTTTCTGTAGCTTGTCTTTTCGTCTTCTCCATAGTGCTCTTTGAAGCACAAAAGTTTTATATTTATATATTTATATTTTTTGAAGTCTAATCAACCTATTCTTTTTTCTTTTGTTGCTTGTGTTTTTGATGTCCTCATTAAGAATCCATTGTCAAAGGGCACCTGGGTGGCTCAGTGGGTTAGGCCTCTGCCTTTGGCTCTGGTCATGATCTCTGGCTCCTGGGATCGAGCCCCATGTTGGATTCTCTGCTCAGTGGGGAGCCTGCTTCTCTCTCTTTCTGCCTGCCTCTCTGCATGCTTGTAATCTCTATCTGTCAAATAAATAAAATCTTTTTAAAAAATCCATTGTCAAGTCCAAGGTCACAAAGATTTACCCCTCCATTTTCTTCGAAGAATTTATAGTTCAAGGACTTACATTTAGGTTGTTGATGCATTTTCAGTTAATTTTTGTATATGTGGTGAGGTAGGAGTCCAACTTCCTTCTTTCACATGTAGATAACCAGTCATCCCAGCACCATTTGTTAAAGACTGTTCTCTCCCCATCGAGTAGTTTGGCACCCTTGTTGCAAATCAAATGGCCGTAAATGGATGAATTTATTTCTGGACTCTGGATTTTATTTCATTGATCTACATGCCTACCCTTGATCTACATGCCACATTGTCTTGATCACTGTAGCTTCCTAGTAAGGCTTGAAAGATGTGAGAGACCTCTGATTTCATTCTTTTTCAAGATTTTTTTTGGCCATTCGGGGTCCCATGCAATTCCATAGGAAGTGTAGGACCAACTTTTCCATCTCTGTAAAAAAAGGCCATTGCAATGTACCTTTCTGATTTTTTTTAAACATTTTAATTTATTTATTTGACAGACAGAGATCACAAGTAGGCAGAGAGGCAAGCAGAGAGAGAGGAGGAAGCAGGCTCCCTGCGGAGCAGAGAGCCCGATGTGGGGCTCGATCCCCGGACCCTGGAATCATGACCTGAGCTGAAGGCAGAGGCTTTAACCCACTGAGCCACCCAGGCGCCCCTACCTTTCTGATTTTTATTTTTATTTTTATTTTTTTTGGTTTTTTTTTGTTTTTTTTTTTTAAAGATTTTATTTATTTACTTGAGAGAGATCACGAGTAGGCAGAGAGGCAGGCAGAGAGAGAGGAGGAAGCAGGCTCCCTGCGGAGCAGAGAGCCCGATGCGGGGCTCGATCCCAGGACCCTGGGATCATGACCTGAGCCGAAGGCAGAGGCTTTAACCCACTGAGCCACCCAGGCGCCCCTACCTTTCTGATTTTTAAAAAATATTTATTTATTTGAGAGAAAGCGCGCTCGCACACAGGGGAGAGAGACAGAGGGAGACAGAGTGTCAAGCAGACACCGTGTTGGGCACAGAGCCAGAGGGACATAGGGCTCTATCTCTTAACCCTGAGATCAGAACCCTGAGATCAGGACACAAGCTGAAAACCCTGACTCAGACACTTAACCGACTGCACCACCCAGGAGCCCCCTTACCTTCCTGATTTTGTCTCTCTCTCTCTCTCTCTCTCTTTTTTTTTTTTTTTTTAAGATTTTATTTATTTATTTATTTGACAGACAGATATCACAAGTAGGCAGAGAGGCGGGCAGAGAGAGAGGGGGAAGCAGGCTTCCCGATGAGCAGAGAGCCTGATGTGGGGCTCAATCCCAGGACCCTGAGATCATGACCAGAGCGGAAGGCAGAGGCTTTAACCCATAGAGCCACCCAGGCTCTATTATTAATTGACAAACAATTAATAAGTTTTTAACAATCAGAAATTTGCCTGGTTTTCCCTGGAGGTCATTCCAGGAATTACCCTGCTTTCAGGCTCTTTCTTCAGTCTATATTTGCTCTGTGCAACATACAAGAAAGATAAAAGTTTACCAGCTGTGGCTTGCCTTCCTGCATTATCCCAGGCCTTTAGAAATTTCTCTTATGGTCTAATCTTTATTCCTCTTGCTACCATGTCAGTTACCTTCCCTGACTCTCTCACACACTCCTTCATTAGCTCTAGTCTTCCTTCCTCTCATTTCTTTTTTTCTTTTTTCTTTTTTTAAGATTTTATTTATTTATTTGACAGACAGAGATCACAGGTAAGCAGAGAAGCAGGCAGAGAGAGAGAGGAGGAAGCAGGACCCCTGCTGAGCCCCAGGACCCCAAGACCCCAGGACCCCGGGATCATGACCTGAGCCGAAGGCAAAGGTTTTAACCCACTGAGCCACCCAGGCACCCCTCTTCCTCTCATTCTTATTCCCTGACTTTCCTTCCTTAAATTTAGAACCCTTGACCCTCTCTTTCTTTTTCTTTTGTTCTTTCTTTCTTTCTCTTTCTTTAATGTTTTTTCTCTTTTTAAAAAGATTTTAGGGACGCCTGGGTGGCTCAGTGGGTTAAAGCCTCTGCCTTCGGCTCAGGTCATGATCTCAGGGTCCTGGGATCGAGTCCCGCATCGGGCTCTCTGCTCAGTGGAGAGCCTGCTTCCCTCTCTCTCTCTGCCTGCCTCTCCATCTACTTGTGATTTCTCTCTGTCAAATAAATAAATAAAATCTTTAAAAAAAAAAAAAAAAAAAAAAAAGATTTTATTTCTGGGGCGCCTGGGTGGCTCAGTGGTTTGGGTTGCTGCCTTCGGCTCGGGTCATGATCTCAGGGTCCTGGGATCGAGCCCTGCATCGGGCTCCCTGCTCCGCAGGAAGCCTGCTTCCCTCTCTCTCTCTCTCTCTCTCTCTCTCTGCCTGCCTCTCTGCCTACTTGTGATCTCTGTCTGTCAAATAAATAAATAAAATCTTTAAAAATAAATAAATAAAAAGATTTTATTTCTTTATTTGAAAGAAAGACAGAGACAGAGCATGAGCATGAGCAGTGGGGAGGAGGCAGAGGGAAAGGGAGAAGCAGACTCCCCGCTGAGCAGGGAGCCCAATATGGGGCTCAGTCCCCGGGCCCTGAGATCATGACCTGAGGCCAAAGTAGACGCTCAACCAACTGAGCCACCCAGGCACCCCTGTTCCTTCATTTAGAATCCAAGATTATGAAAACTGCAAGGCTTGTCAGATTATTTATTTAACTGTCTCTTTACAGATGTGGGAACTAAGGCCCAGAGAAAAAGTCTGATTGGCCATACAGCCATCGAGAGACTGAAGCAGGACGAGAACTTGGTGTGTTTCCTGTTTGGTTCTGTTCCACTGTGGCTTGGAATCTTGGTGACTAGACATTGGTGGGTGTAGACCTTAGTGCTTCGGGGGCTAGTCCCCAGACTCTTGTTAGGCCATTTTGGCCACCTTCACCCTGGCAATGTCTGCACAAAGGAGGGACAAGACTTCTCTGAGGGTCCTACCCACGTGTGGTGGTTGCCTCTTCCCTACATTTTTTTTAAAAAGATTCTATTTATTTATTTATTTGAAAGAGAGAGACTGAGCAAGAGAGAGACAGCATGAACAGGGGGAGAGGGAGAAGCAGACTCCTCTGCTGAGCAGGGAGCCTGATGTGGGGCTCGATTCCATGACCCTGGGATCATCACCTGAGCTGAAGGCAGTTGCTTAACCAACTGAGCCACCCAGGCCCAGGTGCCCAGTCTTCCTGACATTTTAAAGAAATAGCTGAATCCACAGGGAGAGACTCTCAGAGGAGATAAAGAATTGAGGTAGAGGTTTGTTTGTTTTCTTAAGTAAACTCTACACCCAAGGTGGGGCTTGATCAAGAGTTGCATGCTCTAGGACTAAGTCAGCCAGGCACCCTTGAACAGAGTTTTGAGAATGACAAACACAGGCTAAGTTTAGAGGACTGAGAGCTTAGAGGCCCTTCCTTAAGGACCCATGTGTCACCCTTTATGTCCTATTGTAGGCCATGGTGGCTTTGCCCGTAGTTCTTGTTTTCCTGCTGGTCTTGAGCAGAGGGGAGAGTGAGTTGGATGCCATGATCTCCCTGTCCGAGAAGGCCACAGAATGGAGGGATCCTGATCCATCCCTGCCGGGGTCCTGCCAGCCCACCTCCTCCTGCCGGGAGTGCATCCTCTCACACCCAAGCTGTGCATGGTGCAAGCAACTGGTAAAGCTGGGCCTGTGGCCTTTGGAGACTGTGTATAGGTGTATGTGCAGAACAGAGCTCTGTGCGTGATTGTGTGGGCAAATGTGTGATTTCTGGGTGCACTTGGCAGTCCCATGGGTGACTGAGTTTGTGCACCTAGGACTCCTGTGTGTGACTGTGTGTGTGTGCATGCATGTGTGTGCAAGTGTCCTGTGTATACACTTGTGTGTCTGTGTATTTGCGTATCTCTGGAGAAGACTTGGTCACCTTACATTTGGTGGAAGTATGTTCTTGCTGGAACTCACACTTGCATACAGGTAAAGTGAGCTTTGGCACACGCGTACATGTGAGAAAGTGTTTGTCAGCTCAGGCAGCCGTAACAACATACCACAGACTGGGTGGCTTAAGCAACAGGGATTTATTTCTCACAGTACTGGAGCCTAGATCCAAGATCAAGGTGGCAGTCATTTTGGTTCCTGGTGAGAGCCCTCTCCCTGGCCTATAGTCAGGCTGTAGACAAGATCTCTGGTGTCTCTTCTTATAATGGCATCAATTCCACCACGCCCCAGCCCAACCACGTGAGGGTTCTCCCTTCACGATCTCAACTAATCCTCATTTCTTCCCAGAGGCTCCATCTCCAAATGCTTTATCATTACATTGGGGGTTGGTCCCTAATAGAAAGTATATGACTGGTTTTCTGAGTCTGTGTTGCGGGTGCATGGGCTTAGCCTTCCCAAGGTATGTAGTCTCCTGTGGCTGGGAAAGTAGAAGGAAAGGAGGTAGAAGTGGGTAGGTTTTGGGGGAAAGACTTGATCTACCCAAGTGGCCCGGAAGGATGCTGGGGAGGAGGTGTCCCCCTGGCCTGTCAAACAAGAGGGTTCTTTGTTTGTGCCTTAAAGAGACAGGGCTCATGGAGTGGCAGAGCATGGTGGGTACCTGAGCTGGGGGGTAGGAAGAGGGAGAGTTCGATCAGAGATGAGGGCAAACTCCCTAGAAGGCAGAGCTACAGAAGCTGAGTGGAGGCTGAGCCAGCAGGGGGAGAAAGGCACCCTGTGAATCTGGGAGGACCGGAAGAGGATACTCAGAGTCAGTGGGAGATGGAGAGCAAAGATGGGCGAGGCAGTCAGATACCAGTCTGCCTCCTTCAATCTCTGGACCTAGGACTGGCACCAGGGCCAGTTGAGAAGCCACTGTAACCATTTCCTTCCTCTGCCACTTCCCAGCCAGTCCCCAAGGGACCAGACACAGGGGTGGGAGCTGGGTGGAGGGAGGGGAGAGGAGTCTCCTGTTCTGTCCTGGTCCTTCCCCCTCTGGGGGCAACTTAGCCTGGGTCTTAACCTGACCAGCTTTCCCGTTTTGGCCTGAGCATGCAGGAGAGCTAGGACTAGGAGACCAGGCTCCTCCTTTTCTTGTGGTAGTGAGGTGCCTGAGATCTCAACAGGAAGTCTGTGGCCCTGCGGGGGAGGAGAAGGGTAGGTGGCTAGGGAGAGGGGGTTGTCTAGATGAGCAGAGGGTAAGTGTGGTGCTAGAGGAAGTGGGCTCAGACAAGACAGAACCAGGTTTGGAGGTGGCTGTGGGGGGACGGAGAGGGGAGGGCATTCGAGGGGCTCAGGGCACTGTGAGGGGAGGGTCGCGAGCGGCCTGGATCGCAGGTGTTGGGGTGGGGGGTCCGTGGGGGACCAGAGTCCCAACGCGCTTCCCCTTGGATTCAGAACTTCACCGCATCGGGGTTAGCGGAGGAGCGGCGCTGCGGCCGGCGACAGGAGCTGCTGGCGCGTGGCTGCCCCTTGGGGGAGCTGGAGGAGCCCCGCGGCCGGCTGGAGGTGCTGCAGGACCAGCCGCTGAGCCCGGGCACCCGCGGCGAGGGGGCCACACAGCTGGCGCCGCAGCGGGTGCGGGTCACACTGCGGCCGGGTGAGTCCCCGGGGCGGGGCCGGAGGGCGGGGCCGAGGTGCCATCTCCAGCCCGCTGACCCACGCCCGCCCACCAGGGGAGCCGCAGCAGCTCCGAGTGCGCTTCCTCCGGGCCCCGGGATACCCCGTCGACCTGTACTACCTCATGGACCTGAGCTACTCCATGAAGGACGACCTGGAGCGCGTGCGCCAGCTCGGGCACGACCTGCTGGTGCAGCTGCAGCAGGTCACACACTCCGTGCGCATCGGTGAGCGCCCCGCCGGCCCTCGGCCTTCCCTTGCGGGGAGCCTGGGCCCCTACCTGCCCTCTCCTAGTTTTTAGCAGACCTGCTCAGGCTACGGGTTTCTGGTCTCTCCTCCCAAAGACATTCATCTTCCAGGACAGAACTGGAGGGGATTTAAGAGGCTGTCCAGTAGGAGCACTCATTCCACATGAGGGATAACTGAGTCCCAGAGTCTAGCCAGACGGGGTTCAGACAGGGTCAGACAGGGTCAGACAGGGCGCTGTGGATCTACCAACCAGATACTACCCTGATACTGTTACTACCAGATACTGCCCTGATGCCACTGTCTCAGCCCCATCTGTGTCCCTCCAGCAAGGGCTAAATACCACTGTCCCTGGCTGTGCCTTCTGCACTCACATCTCCCTTATTCAAGGGATGCCCTCCTTTGCATCAGGCTATACCCTATTCCGTCTCCTTCCTCCAGAGACCCTGCCTGACTGCCACTGTGTCCTCCTCTTGATCTCCTCCATCCCCCACTGCTCTGAACCAGTGATCCAAACCTTTTGCTCCACCCCTTCCCCCGCCTCCACTGGCCAAGTAGGCCAGATACTCAGACCCTCCATGCTGGGGGCACTTGCTCTCATTATCTCCTCTACTCCTCTGTGACTGTCCCCCTGACCGCCCGCCACTGCTTTCCATGGACCTCTGCCTTCTGAGTCCTCAGCAGAGGCCCTTCCACCCTGCAGCTAGCCAGTGACTTCTGGCACAGCCCTCATGATTTCCGCCCTCCCAGGCTTTGGCTCCTTCGTGGACAAAACGGTGATGCCTTTTGTGAGCACGGTGTCCTCCAAACTTCGCCACCCCTGTCCCACCCGGCTGGAGCGCTGCCAGCCACCCTTCAGCTTTCGCCATGTGCTGTCACTGACCGGAGATGCTAAGGCCTTTGAGCGGGAGGTGGGGCGCCAGAACGTGTCTGGAAATCTGGACTCGCCTGAAGGTGGCTTCGATGCCATTCTGCAGGCTGCACTCTGTCAGGTGAGGACGTGGGGAGGGCATCTGGGTCCGAAGCACTGTTTGGGGCTGAGACGGCCACCTAGGGTCATGCAGTGCCCAATTCTAGGAGTGCCCTTTGTACCATCCTCAGTGTAGTTTGCATATTCATCTGAACAATTTCCTGGTGGATTGGACTAAAGTACCTTAAGGAAGAGGCATGTTTTTCTAGTTCATAAGAAGGCCTCCACCAGCAGCGACCATGTTTGGGGGGCTGGGGAAAAGCAGGGGGCTGGAGACAGGGGGGTACACAAATGACTCAGAATGAGGCTGGCAGATCCTTGGCTCATAGAGCAAGGTGCACAGCCTAACTTCTACCCCTCCAACCCCAGGAGCAGATTGGCTGGAGGAATGTGTCCCGTTTGCTGGTGTTCACTTCGGATGACACATTCCACACAGCTGGGGATGGAAAGTTGGGTGGCATTTTCATGCCCAGCGATGGGCACTGCCACTTGGACAGCGATGGCCTCTATCGTCGCAGTCCAGAGTTTGTGAGTCTCTACCCTCGCCCCACCCCTATCGGAGCCACCCCTCCTCTATGCCCAGTCCCCCCATCCCTGCCTCCTCGCCCTTACCAGTGACCACCCTGCCCTCTTCCCCAGGAGCTCCTCTTCTCCATGTCCCCCCACTGGTCAGACAGAAACCCATGTCACCCCACTCCCTAGCCCCTCCCTCCTCCTTGCTGAGCCTCCCGGGTTCCTCTAGCTGGTGGAACCCTGGTTTCTGGACTTCCTGGGCAGAGGGCATATTGGATGTTGTGGGGGAGACCGGCGGACCTCACCTTATCCCTGTTCCCCTGCCCAGGACTACCCCTCTGTGGGTCAGGTAGCCCAGGCCCTGTCTGCGGCAAATATCCAGCCCATCTTTGCCGTCACCAGTGCCACGCTGCCTGTCTACCAGGTGAGAGCTGTCTGAATGCCGGACCTTCCCGTCGTGAGCCTTTCTCAGCTCCCTCAAAGACCGCTCTCCTCCTCCCCATACGTCCTCGCCTCCCTTCCAGACCCTCCAGAAGCCCATTTCCCTCAACTCCTCATAACCTAGGAGCTGAGTAAGCTGATTCCTAAGTCCGCAGTGGGGTTGTTGAGCGAGGACTCCAGCAACGTGGTGCAGCTCATCATGGATGCTTATAAGGTAAGGGGCTGGGACTGGGCAGCATGGCGAATGCAGGCCCTGGAAAGGGGCCTTTGGGGAGGTGACAGAACTGAGAAGGACTGATCGCTTTTCGGTGTAGCCCCCCACGGCTCTTACCTACAGTTTGTCTATGGCTGTCATTAATCATTCACTCAGCTGGGCTGACACTTGTACATCTGAAGTATCTGGCTTATGTGAAACACAGAGCCCTGCTCTGGGCAAGGAAGGAAAGGAACATTCATTGAGCCAGTATTTCATGCCAAACACTGTCCTAAGTGCTCATGCTGCTTGCCTTCCCACTTATCCCGCTGAACCCCTGTTTGCTAACGATTAGCATCCCTATTTTATATATGAGAATACGGACACAGGGGGCTGAATGACTTGCCCAGGGTCACACAGAGAACAGACAGAAGGGCTGGCATTTGTGCCCCAGATGATCCATAAGGAAAGTAACATCTGGAGCCTACTTTCACTGAGCTTACAAATAATTCAGAGGCATTTTTCACAGGAACCATAGAATTTTACAGGTAGAAGGAACCATAAAGATCCTTAAGTGTTTCTTGAGCTTAGCTCTGTAACCATGCTATAGGCATCTTATGATGGTGATCACATCCTAAAGCCACAGTGAGAAAATCTGAGACAAGATCCAATTTCCCAGGGCAAACTCAATTGAAAGACTCTGCCCTCGAGGGCTTTACATGTACAGGTTGTATATCCTGATTGGGAGTATGAGAAGCAGCTCCTGCATGTTATAAGGGGCCCCACAGCAGGCCTAGGGCAGGCCTGTGGTGGAATTTGGAATGGCTGCAGAGGGCACAAGGTGGGTTTGGAGTCCTGCTTTCATGTGGTTACTCACTGTCTCCCTTCCACAGAGCCTGTCCTCCACGGTGACCCTCGAACACTCTCCACTCCCTCCGGGGGTCCACATCTCATACGAATCTCAGTGTGGGGATCCTGAGAAGAGGGAGGGTGAGGCTGGGGACCGGGGCCAGTGCAACCATGTCCGAACCAACCAGACGGTGAGAGCCAGCCGAGATAGGCAGAAGGAAGTGGGGGTGGGGGAGGGAAATTGAAGCAGGCAGGAAAAGATTGGGGGCAGACAGAGAGAACAATGCAAAAGCTTGGGGTTGTTCTCCCTCCATCCTTTCTGGAAGGGTTTTAATGAGTGGCTTTCTCCAGTGGGTTTCTAAGAGATGGGTGTTAGCATGATCTTATCCCTTCATTTCCTAAAGAATAGGTTCTTGATGATCAATGGGTTTGGCGTGTGTGTGTGTGTGTGTGTGTGTGTGTGTGTGTGTGTGTACACGGGACCTCAAGTCTGATTTCTGCCCATATTGTCCTCAGGTGAATTTTTTGGTTGCTCTCCAAGCTACCCACTGCTCCTCAGAGCCCCAGCTTCTGAGGCTGCGAGCCCTTGGCTTCTCAGAAGAGCTGACTGTGGAGCTACACACTCTGTGTGATTGTAACTGCAGTGACACCCAGCCCCAGGCTCCCCACTGCAGTGATGGCCAGGGGCTCCTACAATGCGGGGTATGCAGGTGAGGCCTCCTGCTTCCTTTCAGCCATGTGGCTCTTCACACATGACCAAGCCCAGTATTTCTTCTCTCCCTTCTTATCCTCCCACTGGCATCTCTAGACATCTTTTTCCAGATGTCCCAAGACTCCACCCTGAATTTCATCTGAAGTTTCCCAGATATGCCAAGACCCTCCCCTCCATTCTTTTACTCCTTGGTGCTCAATCACATACTAGCATCCCTTCAGCCACTCGTCTCTCTCCCACTCTTTAGAGATCTTAGGTTTAGAAGATCCTGGGAAAGATAGGTCAAGGGATGGTAACCCTTTGACCCACCCTTCCCTTTCCTGGCTCTGCCTGACTGTCTGACTCTGCCTCTGTCTTCCCCTCCCAGCTGTGCTCCTGGCCGCCTGGGCCGGCTCTGTGAATGCTCTGAGGCTGAGCTGTCTTCCCCTGATCTGGAATCTGGGTGCCGATCCCCCAATGGGACAGGGCCCTTGTGCAGTGGGAAGGGACGGTGTCATTGTGGCCGCTGCAGCTGCAGCGGACAGAGCTCCGGGAGTCTGTGCGAGTGTGATGATGCCGGCTGCGAGCGACACGAGGGCATCCTCTGTGGAGGTACCTGCAGGCTTTGGGAGAAGGGAGGGATTGGAGTGGCTCCCAAGGGTATTTAGGCTCTGGGGACTTCATGGCCTTAAGGGTGAGTATCGAAGGTTCTGGTGTAGGAGTTGGAGGTGGCTGGCAACCTTGGGAGGGAGTTGGATGCACGGGAACAGACCAGCTTTAGGCAGCCTGTGGTGGCATGTGATGCCCATTGTGTGTGAGGAGCGTGGTTGTCAGCCCAAGCATGGCTCTGCCCCAGGCTTTGGCCGCTGCCGATGTGGATTGTGTCACTGTTTCGCCAACCGCACTGGCAGAGCGTGTGAGTGCAGTGGGGACACGGACAGCTGTACCAGTCCCGATGGAATTATCTGCAGCAGGCACGGAGAGTGCAGGTGCAACCGCTGCCAGTGCTTGGAGGGCTACTTCGGTGCCCTCTGTGAGCAGTGCCCAGGCTGTGCGACATCATGCGAGAGATACAGGTGAGGCCTCCAGTCTTGTGGCTTGGGAGCAGAGGCACAGCGGGACTCGCAGAGCCACTCCCATCTGCCTGCTCCTTCCTGCCGTGTAGTGTGGGTGACAGCTGCCTAGCTGGTAATCTACTGATGTCCACTGGACAGGAACTGTGCAGAATGTGGGGCCTTTGGAACTGGCCCCCTGGCCCTCAATTGCAGCAGGGCTTGTGACTCTCTCAACGTGACCCTGACTTCCGCCCCTATCCTGGATGACGGCTGGTGCAAAGAGAGGACCCTGGACAACCAGCTGTTCTTCTTCCTGGTGGAGGAGGGAGCCGGAGGCAAGGTTGTGCTCAGAGTCAGACCCAAAGAGAGTAAGTGGGCAGGGATGCTATGGACATGCCAAAGGGAGCCCTGGAAGTTTGATTGGTAGGGCCTCAAAACTCAGGTTGGGGAGGTGAAGAGAATGGGAAACGAGG
This sequence comes from Mustela lutreola, assembly GCF_030435805.1. NCBI lineage: Eukaryota > Metazoa > Chordata > Mammalia > Carnivora > Mustelidae > Mustela > Mustela lutreola. The sequence goes on from NC_081297.1 coordinate 62,192,124, forward strand.
CTAGGGGTTGAAGTAGAGCAGAGTGTCCAGGCAAAAGTGGAGGTGATGGACCAAGTGGACAAGACTAAGGTCTTGGCCACTGAGGATAACCTTGGCCACTGCTGGGTTCCCTTTGTTTTCAAGGACAGGCAGGGATGGGGAGGCTGGACACATTGTGGGCAATGGCCGATCAATCCCCATGGCTCTGTTATTTCTTCCCCATAGGAGCAGATCACACGCAGACCATTGTGCTGGGCTGTGTGGGGGGCATTGTGGCAGTGGGACTAGGGCTAGTTCTGGCTTATCGGCTTTCTGTGGAAATTTATGATCGCCGAGAATTCAGGCGCTTTGAGAAGGAGTGGCAGCGGCTCAACTGGAAGCAGGTGGGGAAGACTGCCTCCTACCCTGCTGGGCTCTCCCTGGTTAGGACCTCTTTGCTCTCTGCTGCCCATCCCCCGCCCCCCAGCCCTGGCTCCTTCCACTTAGGCCGCCCCCTCACTTTGGTCTGTACCTCCCCTGGCCCATCCCGCTGCTAACTTCCATCAGCTCTTGGGGTGCTGCTCAAGTTTGAGGTTGGCCTCTTAGGATCAGATAAAGCCCAGGGACTCTTCCTCATCATTTCCAACCTCCTTTCCCAGGACAGCAATCCTCTCTACAGAAGTGCCATCACGACCACTGTGAACCCTCACTTTCAGGAGGCAGGGAGTCCCCTTCTCTGAAGCAGAGGGAGGAGCACTCCTCCCAGGGCTCTTCTCAGCTGCCTGGAAGGGGACTACTGAGGAATAGTCACCACCCACTTCATTCTCAGAGTGACACCCGAGGGCTGCCTACCCCTGCAACCATGCTTCCCTACCTCATGAGTGGGGGTTAGCCCCCGCTCCCCGTATACAATAAAGAGTCTTACCTCAGAGCACCGCTGTCATCTTGCTTTTACCCAAGGCCAGAGCAGGCTGTGGAGCCTGGGCCTCAGGAAAACATGTGCTCCTTCCTCCCACCTGAGTGTTGGGAGAGCCTGTAACCTGACGTGCAGGAAGGAGGTTTGGTAAGCGGCTGGCTGCCGGGCGGGTAGGGGGGGGCGCTTCTCCATCCCCAGGTAATGCTGATATGGGAGGACTTGCAGACACACACTCAGAGACACGTTGGTACCCCGCCTCATTTTGTTCTAGCATGCATGTTTTTTTCCCCGCCCCCTGTATTCAGAAGTGTTACCCTGTTTTCACTTGCACTTGTTGCTCTTCTGTGGAGGGGAGTTTTAAACAGTGGTTTCCAGGATGCTGGAGGTTTGGAGTGGTTACATTTGGGGGGAAAACAGAAAACCACTTTGGCCCCAAAGAAAAAGCTTTCCCAAAAAAAGAGTATGTAGAAAAGCCCCATTTTCTTTTTATTTAAATATCCTAAATATATCACGAAGGAACATACACTGCACTTTAATGGTAAAAAGATACAAGTTTATAACATCTTATAAAAACTACCATTTAAAAGTGATCTTGTTCATTTGATATTCCCCTCCCCCAATAGCAAAATAAGTATATTAAAAAAAAAGAGAGAGAGGGAGGGAGGGAGAGGGCAGAGAGGAAGAGTTGGGAGGGATTGTTAAGATAAAAGCCTCAGGACTGCAGCAGAGGCAAAGAGCGTCTGGGGAGAGGGTTAGAAGTTGTGGTGGGACCCCACGTCTCATTTAACCCTCCAATGTCAAGCCATAGGGCACAATCAGTAGCTAAGTGATGAAAGAGGCTGTTGGGGGTGGACGGAGAAGAGTTGGGGTGCAGGCAAGGGCAGGGCTGGTAGGGCCCAGTACAAGCCAACCCCCCCCCCCCCCGCCAAGAACTGGTGCTACTCTTTCCCAGGTCCCCAAATTCCATGTCCTGGTCTCTGAGAGCCTGCCCTAGCTCCCTTTCCCTTCACTCCAAACGCACCTGAGGCATCTGTCCAGTGCTAGACCTCACCAGCTGAGGAGGGCTGGGGCCTTGGGCCCAGGAGCCCCTGTAGCGCTCTTCTTCTGTGCTTTCCCTGGGGTGTAAGTGGGACTTCCGGGCCCTCTGGGAGGCTAAATTACTCCTTTCTTCTCTTTGCTCCTCTCTCCTCACACATCCTTGGCCCCAAAACCTGGACACCTAAACCTCCCTGCTCCTGAGTTGCCCCCACACCCAGTCCTTGGCAGGGGTGCTTCTGGTATGGCTCTTTACACACCTGCGCACAAACTCCCTCTCACCCACCCTGGTAGGAGACTGAAGCTGTGGGGGGGCCGTGGCACACTGGGACCTAAGCACACATCCGCACATGTAAGGGACAGGTCACTCAAGGGATTCTCTCCACACACATTCCACCCCCTAAACAGATTAGCTGCATCTGGCAGGGAATGAAGCCTCCTATTTTCAAAAGTCTCCTGGGAGAAGTTTGTTAAATGTTGCCTCCTTCCAAGAATCTACTCCCAGAGGTGAGTGATAAATTCCGGCCCCAGCAGAGCCCTCTAACAGGAAAGGGGTTCACTCATATACGGGAAGATACCCAGCTTGCGGGGACCACATGGCAGCTTCAAGGACTGAAGCCTAGGTTCTGGACGGTATCAAATGCAAGTGCCAGCGTAAAGCTAGAAGAGCACAGGCGGCAAACACATTCCCCAGTGTCTCTTCCAAAGGATCTCAGGCGCCATCAGGGAAAATCTGAAGGGTGCCATACCTCTCTCTTTCCCTGATATCCTCACATTTCGAGGTATAGAGCCCCTCCCCCCCACCTCAGGTAACAGCCAGGAGCTTTCTGCTGCTGTTCCCTACATTTTCTAGGAAATGAAGTCACACTTCCTGGAGTTGCCATCTTAGAGCCCCACTGACAGCGTGGTCAGGTTCACCAAGCCTCCATGATTATTCCATGATTACTCCCCTCTACAGGTCAGGGCAGGCCACAGTGGGAGCCAACCAAACCCCAGGACCTTCCATAGCAGAAAGAGGGTTTTTTATTTCACTTAAAAATTCATGTTTACAAGCTATGGCTTGGATTAAACACCCTAACCAGCCTGTTGAATCAATAAAAAAAAAACCCTCCAAAACAAAGCACTTCACTCCCCTAAATCAAGTTCCTCAGCTCCTGCTGGGACCTCAAGCACCCTCAGATTTGGTGGTGGTGATGGGGGCTGTTTCATGCTCATCCTCCCCTGAGTAGAGGGCCAGAGAAGGGTTTGGCTCAATAATATGCCATCTCCAAGCATACAAACACAAGCACACACTTGAATGAACACATTCACACGCGCACGCACACACACACACCCCTGATCACTTTTTTGAGGGTGGGTAGGGTGGTGGTGTTGGGGCAGAGAAGAGCAAAGAATATGATTAAGAATAAAACCTATGATAGATTTCTTCCTCAGTCCTTTCTCTGCAGCACCCCCCTCCCCCAATTCTTTGTTGGGTAGGGATGGCCATTAAGAAGGAAACGAAGATCTTATTCTTTGGGACCGAAGGCCACACCCCTATCTCCTCTCCCTGAATACAGTGATAGGACTTGGGCAGGGAGAGCAGCTCACACTGCTCAACCGTCATGTCAGGGGACACCAAACTCCTCTGTTTCTTGAACAGTTGTTGCTGAACTTGGGACTAGTTTCGGGTTGTTCCAAGAGGGAACAAGGAGAGAGAGCCCCCTTTGATATCCATGACTACCTGCTGAACACCTCTGTCTGGCTCAGGAGTCAACGGCAGCGAGGTAGCCACACACTATCTCCAAGATCGAGTGCCCAAAGAGGGCATGGAAGGGCTCTGTGGGCCGCTCTCACCCAAGTTCCCTCCACAAGGCACTTGAGCTGACCCCAACAGGTACCAGGGTGGCCTGGACCAATGCAACAGCTGTGGGCACAGCTCTTGCTCTTCCCTGGAGGAAGAAAGAGGTACCTGCCTACTCTAGTTGGACCCAGCCCTTATTTGCTCCTCCCGCCATTCTTCCTTCTGTCCTTACAGTGTATAAGGAGACCAAGGTAAACTCAGCTGCCATCCCTGATCCTACTCTCCTTCAAACAGAAGGTGAGATGCAGGGCTGTGGAACACTGAGGATCAACTGCAACTAAAAACTCAATTTTGGGGAGGGCTGGACCAGCCATAGTCCCTGCTTTGACCAGGGCTCTATGCCTCCATGTTACCTGTATCCACAGTGTAGCTGCTAAAATTGCTTTTGGATAAACAAAAACAAGAACAGAACAAGCAAACAAATCCCTCTCCCCAAACCTTTCCATTTCAGCTGCCAGCTGGAGTCCAAGGTTGTGGGAGCCACACCAGTCTTGGTCCTGTACCTTCAGTCCCCACCTATAACCTCAGCCAAGGGTCCAGGGACTAGCTTCCCTACCCAGGAATGCTGTAGGAACTTCCCCGAGATACTCATAGTCTCAGATTATTTACAGAGCTGAAGCTCTGAGGCCGCTGTCCCCTGATGCACTCTTCTGGTCTCCTGGGTCAACTCCTCCAGGAGGGGGACAGGTACAGACGGGATGGTGGTGGGACCATCAGACCAGAGGGGGTGCGCTCTTCGGTAAATTCTTCTGATCACTCCCACCACCCAGGGCCCCTTGCGCCTATAGAGAAAACTGCCCGTCGGAAGTCTTGGACTGGCACCCTTGGCACATCCGTTTGTGTCTGAGTAATCGATCTGTCCGAGAAAAACACTGAGAAGAAAGGAAGGATTAAGTGTTGAGAGAACCTCAGCTACCTTTGGCTAGCTCTGCCGTCCCTACGTGGGAGGCAGGCATTCGGTTCCACATGCCCTCAGCAAGTACACAGACAGCAGGAGCTCACAGTGGTTAAGAGCACAGGCTCTGAAGTTGGGAGTCCTGGCTCTAGCACTCAGCAGCTGTGCAACCTTAGACATGGTATCTAACAGCACTCAATCTGGACACTCATCTGTAATGGGGCTAAAGTACCTACTCACAGAAGGGCTGTGTCATTCATCCAATATTTATTGTCTGTCTCAAGGCAGGTACAGTTCTTGGGGCTGAGGATAGAATGGTGAACCAGAGGGGCAAAATCTCTGCCTCATGGAGCTTCCATCCTAGTGTTTTGAGATTCAGTGTAAGAGGGTGGAGCAAACATTCTTATCAGATCAGACAAGGACCCCCGCCCCCGGGGCAGAGATGGTCTTTCTTCCAGGTGCACCAGCTCTGAGTTTGACTGAATCCTGCCTCTACCCTCAATCTGCTGTGACTTTAGGAAACTTAACCTCTTTGAATCTCAATTTCTCCATATGTGAAATGATGAGAACACAGGTCTTTATAGAATTAACATGAGGATTAAAAAGATAATCTATGTTAAACAGGCTCTCACAGTACCCTGCACAGAAATAAGTATATGAAAAATGCTATTATTAATACAATTATTTTCATGGCCCCTCCCCATAGACAGCTGCATAAGGCCAGAGAGGTACACCTCACCTGGACATACTAACTCTATCATGGCCAGGAATTCAATGTGGCCCCTTGTTAGGAAAGTGACGGGGGCGGGCCCTGCTTCTTGGTGAAGGAGAAGTTTGTTGTGCGGGGTGGGCGGAGGACACATGAGCTTACCTGATGACACCGTTCACACTGGTAGGGCTTTTCACCACTGTGTACACGCTTGTGACGCTCCAGGTGGTACTTCTGGATGAAGCGCATATCACATATATCACACTCAAATGGCTTTTCACCTGGCCCACGTGGAGAGAGAAGTTGATTATCAGGAGGTTCACAAGGTAGGGACTTCATTCGTATTTTCCCAGAAATTTTTAATTTTTAGCCATGTACAGATACCTAATGAGGAAGGGTGCCCAAAGCTGTTGATCTCACTGACACTAGATACAGAGCCACAAAATTTCTCTAGCTAACTCACTTATCTTCTTTTTCTACTTCTAATAGTTGGCCTCTAAACAAACCCAACAAGAGCTACACACACAGACACACACACACACAAAACTACAGACTACTGAATATGAGCAAAAGACTTACCAGTATGAATAAGAATGTGCCTCTTGAGGTGGTAACTGCTCCTAAAGGCTCCAAAGCAGTGTTCGCAAATAAAATTTTTGGGAATCTTTACTTGAAAAGAACCATTTTGTTCCACTACCACCACCTAGGGGCAACAATCAGGCATGTCATAAGGCTCTCTCTCAGTCTCCTTTTTGTCCTCATCCTACCCTAGGTCAATTTCCAGTTGCTGGACAAAGTAATTTTTCTGATGCTGTCATCTCCCTCATTCCCTAGATTTAAGAGACCCTCTGAGGAAGGAGGTGGATATGGGTAAGCTGTATGCCCCATCAAACCCAACACCTCTGAATGCGACCTGAGGGAAGTCTACCTGCCCACAGGATCCCATGCCCTCCCTGGCCCTCCTTCCTTTACCAAGGATGTTCCGGAGAGGGCAGAAATCAAAGACCAAAATGGTCTATGGAAGAAATCCGAGTGATACATTCACTGGCTACGAGTGACCAAAACATCTAGGGAAAACTCCAGGTTGAATCACAGATGAAAAGAAAAGAAGGATTATCCTATTACCAAATGATACCAGTTCGGGGATTACCCCATTACCTGCCTTTTTAACAGTCTTCTTTGAATGAGAGGCCTCAGCCAAGCTGTCATCATCTTTGCGACTCCGGGACTTATCACTGTCTTTTCGGTGGCCCTTTTAAAATAAATCAAAGCTAAACTCACAGTCTATCTCCCTACACAAGACAGGAAACCAAATGCTGTGCTTGCAGACAGCTTCTAAATAACAGTAACCACCTGCCCCAAAGGTTTAGAGAAGGTACTCATCCATTTCCTAAGTACTATGGTGTTAAGGGGTTATAGGTAAAGAAAAGCCCTTCCTTAGCTCTCTAAAATACCCACATTCACTCATTCCCCGGCTGGATCCCTTTTCCCCACTTCCCTAAATAGATGCACTGAGGAATTAAAGCTTGACATCTCCTGGCAGAGAGCTTGGGCCACCCGACCCCCAGGTGCCACAATGGACTCAAACGCTGTACCTGACTTGAGCACCTCAGCACATCAGGGCTACCTGCCCGCTCTCCATTCTCGGCCTGCTTGCTGGCAATCTGGCTCAGCATCATCTTCTTGCTGGCTGCAGTGGGAACCAAACTCACACCTGCTAGGCCTTCACAAGCCAGGAGACTTGCCTAAGTTGAAAGGAGATGAGGTGTCAGGTCACCTGGCAGGCAGGGCAGGACAAAAACAGGCTGCCATCTTCTGTACAACTACCTTTCACACCCAGCCACAAACTGCTTCTCTAGGGAGTGTCCCTCTCTACTTTGAGAAACTCTGTTTCCTTCAAGAGTACTCCCTAACTCACCTCACCAAGAACAATTTACTTGTTGTTATTCAGCATTTAAATACCAATCAAGTGAATAACCAAGTATTACTGACACTTTTGTCATTAGCAGTGTGCTAGGACATGTTACCAACTTGACCTTGTGAATGGGCATGAGGGTCTGCCCTGCTGATCCACTGAAATGGGAGATTTCTAGCAGACTTTCCTCCTCTTCCTCTCTCAACAGAAGCTTCAGAGCTCACTATGATTGGCAGATATCACTGGTGCCAAATACATATTATTTCAGGTCCCACAAACATGCTTATCAGCAAACTAGGTTATTTCTCCCTTCAGATTTTAAATTCCCGAGGTGTTGTCAATTTTAACAGGTCTAAAAATTAAATCACTTGGAAGAATTTTAGGGTTGAGTATCGCTTTCTCTTGACCTCCAAGGCCATTTATTTATGTGCAAATCCATATGTTTTCACATTCTCTACTCTATGTGTAGTTTAAAAACTGCTCAAACAAGGAATGATTAAAATTTCCTCTTTTCCTGGTTATATTCTTCAAACTAACTTTGTTTGGCTAGCACTAGAGGATATTTTTTTACTGAAAAAACATTAAGAAACACTTCAAAGAAATAGTCCATCAGCAAACTTCCACAAGTCATTTATTTAAAAAATTCCTTTTAAAAATTATCTCGGGGTGCCTGGGAGGCTCAGTGGGTAAAGCCTCTGCCTTTGGCTCGGGTCATGGTCCCAGGGTCCTGGGATCGAGCCCCACATCGGGCTGTCTGCTCGGCAGGGAGTTTGCTTCCTCCTCTCACTCTCTCTGCCTACTTGTGATCTGTCAAATAAATAAATAAATAAATAAATAAATAAAATCTTTAAAAATACTCTCTTTAAAAAAAGTTCCTTTTAGTATAACCTGCGACCCCTTCTTTCCTTTCTCCTTCAAGGACTTTGGACATTGAAAGGTTTAGAGGTGGAAAGTTCAGATCTGCTGTTTGCACTGCATAATCGTGGCCAAGTTACTCCACCTTTTCAGGCCTCAGTTTCCTTAAATGCAAAATGTTTACGAAGAGTATCTACTCTCACAGGGCTGACAAGAATAAAACTAAGATACAAATACATAGTGGTACCCAATACAAAGTTAGTGATTAGTGAAAGGCAGTTTCTCAGAACAAGAGTGAACATGATGCTGTGAAGGGGGTTGGAAACAAAGGAAGAAGAAACCAAAGGGCTCCTAATCTGCATGGAAAGGAGGAAGCTATGCCTGCAGCTGGAAGAAAGCCAATTATACTATAATCAAACTGCCCTCCTGGTGAGACTGGTAAGGAAGGTCCCTGGAAGAAAGCTGGGAGAAGCTTCAGGGATGCCTGCACATAGCTTTGCTATCCACACTTAGAGCAATATAACAGATCATCCTGTCTCTCCAATCCAATCCTGTCCCCTCACAATGACAACTACCTTCTAAATACACTGATCTGACACCACTCTGCTACTTAACATTCTTCTGAGAGCTCCCATTCCCTACAGAATAAAGTCTGATTCCTTAGCGAGGCATAAAAGGCCCTTGGGTTATACTCTTACATCCTTAAGAAACAACTCCCTTACTCTAACTCTTCCCTCTATCATTACCTACCCTGTCCCCCTAACCCATTTAAGTCCTTTCCTCCTTAACTAGCAAACTACATGCAGTACTTCTAACACCTCATCACATTCTCCTATGCCTTTAAGCCTCTGCCCATCCAGTTCTCCTTGTCTGAAAGCCTTGTCTGCCTGTTCGTCTAGGAAAATCCCATGTATTCTTCAAGCTTCATCTGCTTTTGTTCATCCAAGCAGAGGTACCCTTCTCTCCTCTGCCACGTACATACCTCTATTATTATATGTTCCTTCAATCAACAGTTTCATTGAGTCTCTGCTGCTAATCAACCACTATGCAAGGTATTATGTACATAAAGATAAATAACAGACTTTCTCTCCATTTACCCCGACCCCAACCCAACTATCCTGGAAGCTTGTTGGGGATGGGGATAATCTTATTCATCTTTGTATCCCCAGCATAATGCCTTGCATGTAACAGGAGTTCAATTAATTCCTGTTGAAAAAAACAAATGAAGCATTAACCAGACTCTTCACTCCCTCATGCCCCTCAGCACTTAATGTACCAAGTGTAAACTGAGTAGTTGTTTTGCAAATGTCCCATCAGTGCCTGTGATGCAGAACGGCCTACCTCCTTCATTTGACTGGAAGCTCCCTGAAGGCAGGGGCTGTGGCCTGTCTCTTTTCCTTCCTCTAGATCTCCCCCTGGTGTTTAATACAGAGCTTGGCTCACTGGGCTGGTCAATATGTTGACTAAGGCAGCATTCAAGAGTGAAACTGCAAACACGCTTCCCAGTGATCTTGAAGGAGGAGGATTCTATAGCTTTTTACCTGAGCCATGCTGATTTCTCACTTAATGCAACCCAAAAGTTCAGGAGTTTGTTGATCCACCTTTCCTAAGACACTGTTGTTTGAAGAACTGTCACCAAATCACTGTAACAACTCCTTCGTGTCCTTTCAGTCCTGCTGCCATATTGAACTGCCTTTGTCTTCAAACAGAACTTAGTGTCCTCCAAAGGGAAGATAGATGTTTCAAGAATCCCTGGACTCGGCCTGGCTCCTGCCTATGATCTGAAGAAGTCTGCCAGTCTTGGTTTTCCAACTGAATCCTCTTGTTGAAGTTCACGATCTGTTTCAGAAACCTGAAACCAGAAAAGGAGATGGGGCTGTTAGGTGCAACATTCTCAGGCCATACGACCTGCTGGACCTTTTTTTTTTTTTTTTTTTTTTTTTTGTGACCGTGGCCGCTCTCTGTGAACCTCAGAAAGAGGACATTAGTTAAGCAGAGTTTTCTTTCTAGGTCAGGAGAAGAAACTGGCCTCCAGGGCAAAGACGAGCTGCCAACAGGAGTAAAAGTAACTGGGGCTTCTCATGGATGAACTACAATAGGCCAACTGCTTGGATTTGCCATCTTACGAATAGAAGAAGGGGGCGGAGGCCCTTCGGGGCTTTTGTGCCGAGTGGGCCGGGCCGCGAAGCTCGCCCTCTATTAAGGAGATCAGAACTGGGGTGGAGAAAAGCTCAGAGGCTATCGCTTGAGTAGCAAGGCAGCAACCGGACTGGCAGTGTGCGCCGGGCCGGCCCACACGTGCGCGTTCTCCGAGTCCGCCCGAAGGTACGGAAACTCGCTGCGGAAGAAGGCAGGCAGGCGGAGGCCGGCGCTCCGTGTTCCTTCCCTGCTCCTCCTCCTCCTCCAGCCAGCCAGCCAGCCAGCCGCAGCGCCCCGCCGCACCGAGCCGGAGGAGAGCCCCGAGAAGCGCGCTAGGTGCGTGCTCGCGCCCGCGTCCCCGCCAAGCAAGCCCCTCTCCGCCGGGCGGAGCGAGCGAGGTGCGCGCGCGCGCGCGGCCCCTTCCTCTCCCCGGCGAGCCCCCTCCCTTCGCCACGCGCCCCTCCTCCCTTCCCCTCCCCCTTCCCGCGCGGCGCCCCACGGCCTGTGAGCTGCTGAGGCGCCGCCGCCTGCCCGGACGACGCTGCGCTCCCTGAGGCGTGCTCCTACCTGCCAGGCGCGGCCTCCCGCGGTCTCCCAGACCGCGCGGCGCCTCCTCCAGGCCCCAGCACACCGTGCCAGCCCCGTGGCCGCCGCTGCCCTGCCGGGACCGAGGCAAGTTTACAAACACCAACCCGGGGCCCGTTTCCCCGGAAGCACTTCCCCCTCCCCCTCGTCCTCTCAGCCGAGCCGCAATATCCACTTCCGGGCTCGGAGCCTGGACCGGCGGGAGCAGCCAGAAAGGGGGTGAGGCTGAGGACGCTGGGAGGGTTGGGGGGGGTGGTTGTGCAGCTGGTGAGTGGGCGGTACCGGCGCGCGGAAGGACGGGAAGGGGGCGGGCCGGCGGCACGACGCGTGCGCCGTGGTAGGGCGCGCCCCGGCGGCCATCTTGGCTGAGGGCAGGAACGGAGATTGTGAAGTGACGTGCGTTGCGTTCTTTCGATAGGTTTTGCTAAGTGGGCTGTTTGAGGCTCCTTGAAAAAACGCCATCAGTTTCTTTTCCTCGCGTACGTCCCCCTGTCCATCTGAGCCTGCAGCCCCAAGTAGAGCATGAGTAGTTCGTACTCAGTCTTTTCACGTAACTCAACGAAGGTCCTCTTTATCTGAGTTTTCTATCAGACCCAGCCCTGAAGATTCTGGGGCCGCCCGGTTCCTGGGAGAAGAGTTAATTTTCTTTGCATGCTTCGGCCGTGTACACTCAGTCTGGGCGTGTGCCGAGGCCAGTCTGGTTGACTTATACCGCTTACCCCTTCATTTCAGACCTTCCAGTGTCTAACATTGGCCTCCTCGCCTGAAAGAAGCCATAGGACTCCCCTCAGTAGAAGACGAGTTTCATTGGAGACTAAGCCATAGAGGGTGGCCCTTGGATCTGGCGTTAAGAAGATGGAAACTTGAACTTTTCTTTAGAATCTCCCAGCTTGAGCTATTAGGGAGAGGTCCCGCTAAAGATGGACTATGCCAAGTGTTCTTAGTGGATGGAAATGTTAATCCATTTTAATCTCAGCTTCTGCTGTAGGTGCTGCTAGGATGTGAGTTTAGGAGAATTAATTGAGATGCCAAAAGAAAAATACTTATTTATGAAAGAGAGGAATTCCCAACTACACTTTGTACATGGGCTTCATTTCCTTGAGCACTTCATGTTTTGAGCCGTTGACAGCAAATCTTTGTGCTCTTAGACTCATGATAAAATTGAGATAAAAAATAGAGATATGTCATCAGAAAGAACCTTTTTTTTTTTTTTAAAGATTTGCATTTATTTGACAGAGATCACAAGTAGACAGAGAGGCAGCAGAGAGAGAGAAAGGGAAGCAGGCTCCCCTCGATTCCAGGACTCTGAGATCATGACCTGAACCGAAGGCAGAGGCTTTAGCCCACTGAGCCACCCGGGGCCCCAGAAAGAAGTCTTTAGAAAAAAAAAAATTCGCTCATATTTAATGTTTTTTTTTTTTTTTTTCTTTACACTGAGAGAGAGATCATAAGTAGGTAGAGAGGCAGGCAGAGAGAGAGGGGGAAGCAGGCTTCCTGCAGAGAGCCCAATGTGGGGCTCCATCCCAGGACCCTGAGATCATGACCGGAGCCGAAGGCAGCGGCCTAATCCACTGAGCCACCCAGGCGCCCCGCTCATACTTAATTTGCCAAGTCCACACACACATAAGAAGAAAAGGCAAAAATGTTAAATGTCTGTTTTCTACTATCCTGTGCTCCTGAAGATAGTCACTTTTATCCATTTGGCAAATATACTTCCAGGGGTTTTTTCTATGTTCATACAATTTTTTTTTTCATCCAGAGTATATTTATTGAGCACCTAGAGTGGTGGACACTGTGTTAACATTGTAGATATCTAAGTTCTTTAACATTTTAACAATTGTTGCATAATATTCTAACTTATATTTGTGCTTTGATTTGTCTAGACTCATCCTGATGGGCATTTAGTTAGTTCCATTATTTGTTTTATAAACAGTGCAATAAAGAACATCTTCATACAGTTAATCCTTTTGCACTTATAGATTTGTAGATAGAGTATGTGCATTTAGCACATTTTTTATTTTATTTTATTATTTATTTATTTATTTATTTTTTAAAAGATTTTATTTATTTATTTGACAGACAGAGATCACAAGTAGACAGAGAGGCAGGCAGAGAGAGAGAGAGGGAAGCAGGCTCCCTGCTGAGCAGAGAGCCAGATATGGGACTCGATCCCAGGACCCTGGGACCATGACCTGAGCCGAAGGCAGCGGCTTAACCCATGAGCCACCCAGGCGCCCGTAGCACATTTTTTAAAAGATTTTATTTATTTGAGAGAGAGACAGCACAAGCAGGGGGAGTGGCCGAGGGAGAGGGAAAAGCCAGGTGGGGCTTGATCCCAGGACCTTGGGAAATTGACCTGAGCAAGGGCCCCTGTGTGTTTTATTTTTTTTAATTTTTTAATTTTTATTTTTTCCCCTGTGTGTTTTAAATCTTAATTCTGTGAAATTGAATTTCAGTTTGTTACAATTTATGTGCTCACTCAGAACCATGTATGAATGCCCCCATTTCCTATGGCATAGCAATACTGGATACTGTGAATTTTTAGTGTGGTTGCCAATTTGATAGATGAAAAATAGTTGGGGTCCCTGGGTGGCTCAGTGGGTTAAGCCTCTGCCTTTGGCTCAGGTCATGGTCTCAGGGTCCTGGGATTGAGCCCCGCTTTGGGCTCCCTACCCAGTGGGGAGCCTGCTTCCCCACCTCTCTCTGCCTGCTTCTCTGCCTACTTGTGATCTCTTTCTCTGGCAAATAAATAAATGAAATCTTAAGAAAAAAAAAAAAAAGAAAAATAGTGATTTCATCATTTAAATTTGCATCACCAATAGTGGAGTGGAGCAACTTCTATTGCATCTTCTCTAAGTTATATTAACTTTTTATTTGTCATATGTGTTTAAAATACTTCCTCTTCGTTTTTCATTTATCTTTCAGCTTCTCCCCTCCCTGAGCAAATTATGCTTTACAGGAAATTATTTGAAGCATTTCTATCAAAAATAGGAATAAGACAGGAATGTTTACCATCAAAGCTAATATTGTATGGAGCTCCTGGCCACTGAAAAGTCTCACTATTTTCATATGATACATTCATGAAGAAAGAGAATTGACTGACAAAATACTGAAATAGTGAGTTCAGCATTATGACCAGATGGGAGATTAACAAACAGAAATCGTACACATAAAATATAAGAACCACCAACCATAAAAATGCCATGAAGTAAATACTCTCACAATAAGAATATTACACTTCTAGAAATAAATTTGACAGGAAACTTCAAGCCATATATTAAGAAAATCAGACTATTTTGGTGAAAGACAAAAAGATTTTGCTTAAATGGAGAGTTTTTAGCGTATACGAATAGAAAGATTTAATTTTGTAAGAGGCATGAGTTTTTGCTGTCGATTAAAGTAAGTTCTGGGGCACCTGGGTGGCTCAGTGGGTTAAGCCTCTGCCATCAGCTTAGGTCATGATCTCAGGGTCCTGGGATCAAACCCCACATTGGGCTCTCTGCTCAGTGGGGAGCCTACTTCCCCACTCTCTGCCTTCTGCTCTGCCTACTTGTGATCTCTCTCTCTCTCTGTCAAATAGGTAAATAAAATCTTAAAAAAAAAATAAAGTAAATTCTAATTAAGATAGGACTTTGGGAGCATCTGGGTGGCTCAGTCGTTAAGTATCTGCCTTTGGCTCAGGTCATGATCCCAGGGTCCTGGGATCGATCCCCACATCGGGCTCCCTCCTCGGTGGGAAGCCTGCTTCTCCCTCTCCCACTCTCCCTGCTTGTGTTCCCTTTCTCCTGTGTGTCTCTCTGTCAAATAAACAAATACATAAAATCTTAAGATAAAGTAGAACTTTGCATGGAACTTAATCTGATTTTTAGATTTTCACGGAAAAGAGTGCTTGTGTGGCTAAGTGGGTTAAGCATCTGCCCTCAGCTTAGGTCATAATCCCAGGGTCCTGGGATCAAATCTGGTGGTTGGTCGAGTTCCCTGCTCAGTGGGAAGTCTACTTCTCCCTCTCTCTCTGCCCTTCCTCCTCACATGTGCTCGCACTCTCTCTCTCTCTCAAACAAATAAATCTTAAAAAATTAGAATAAAATAAAATTTTCATGGAAAAGAATAATTGCAAGGAGAACAAAAATAACTTTGGAAAACACAGAGTGGGTAAAATAAGGGGTGGGGTAAAGCCATGAATTATCTTTAACCACTTTAATGGTGTCTTTCTTTACACAGAATTTTGAAGGTTTTATGTAGTCAAGTCTGCCTGTGGCTTTTGGGTTTTTGTGATGCTACCTCAAGATTATAAAAATATTTCCCTGTAGTTTCTTTTGACATTCTTATAGTTTTATATTTTCAGTTTTTTATCTTAGCTGCAGTTTATTTTTGTGTATGGTGAGAGGTAGTGAGAACTGCCAGACTTAAAAGTAACCAGTAACATAGTGGGAGAGGTACTAGCCTAGAATTCAGAAAATCAGAGATCTAGTCTTGTTCTCGTGTCACCTGTGTAATCTTGGACAAGTTAACTCTAGACTGAGAGTCCTCATCTTGAAAACCAGGGTGAATGAATAAATATCTCTCAGGCTAATTTGCAGCACAATGTGAGGATCAGATGAGGTCACAGATGAGAAGGTTTTAAGAGAGAAAAAACCCTTTGCAAATCTTCCATATCATTAATTCAGATTTTTGGTCTATGTAAATCAAATATAAGTGGAATGCAGCATTATTTTTCAGTACCTGGAAATAGTGGGTCAATTCACTCAGATGTTCATTGAGTACCTTTGTGCAAAACCTTGGGGGAAGGGTGAGGGGAGAGGGGTAAATTGAAAACTAACATTTTTTGGAGTGCCTCTTTTGTATTTAGTGCTTTCTTTAAAGATAAGATTTTAGGAGCGCCTGGGTGGCTCAGTGGGTTAAAGCCTCTGCCTTCAGCTCAGGTCATGATCCCAGGGACCTGGAATCCAGTCCCGCATCGCATCGGGCTCTCTGCTGGGGGAACCTGCTTCCTCCTCTCTGCCTGCTTCTCTACCTACTTGTGATCTCCATCTGTCAAATAAATAAATAAAATCTTAAAAAAGAAAAAAAAGATAAGATTTTAACCCCCAGGAATTTACAATCAGAAGGGGAAAAAACATTATACACATAAGGAGAGTTGGTGCCTTTATGGATGTGGGTATAGAGTCTGTAGGATTTGTGACCATGTAGATTGTACCAAGGTCAGTATCATTTTCTAACAGTAAGCCTGGCCAAAAGTACTTTAAGGAGCAACTGCCCTGATCTTTTTTTGCCTGCGCAGGCCTCCTCCTGTGTTACCTTCCCTAACTTCTTTGGCACACCTCTCCCCTCAGGCCCATCCTATCAGTTATTCAAATAGTATTGTAATGATTACCAATGAGTCTTTTCCTGCACCAGCTCTCTATCGCTTTAAGTCCTGAATATTTTCTCTTTGAAGGCTGCCATGAGCCAACAGAGCAGAATTAACCAGCCTTGACTTTCCTTTTGAGCATTCCGCTCCTTTGTGGCAAGTGTGTCTGCCCACCTCCCTACTGGCCTGTTAGCTGAAGCATACAGGGTAGACACAGCCCCGCCTCCCCCATTCCCCCTGGGTAGTGCCACTGCCAGGGATACATAATGAGTCAGTGTTTTCTGAACTGGCTGACCCCGTACCTCTCTCCGAGAGCCATTGGGGCTGCATCATAGAAATGAGGAGTATATGGCTACATTTGTCACCAGTGAGACCTTTTTGATGATAGTGGATTGAAGAGTTGGAAACCACATGATGTCCTAGGGCCATTCTTGAGCCTGGTGATTTGTATGTTTTGGAGTTCTTATTGCCCCTTAACCTCCTTAATTTTTCTTGTTGATTAAAAATAACCTTTATTTTGGGGCGCCTGGGTGGCTCAGTGGGTTAAAGCCTCTGCCTTCAGCTCAGGTCATGATCCCGGGGTCCTGGGATGGAGCCCCACATTGGGCTCTCTGCTCAGCAGGGGGCCTGCTTCCTTCTCTCTCTCTGCCTGCCTCTCTGCCTACTTGTGATCTGTGTCTGTCAAATAAATAAATAAAATCTTAAAAAAAATAAAAATAACCTTTATTTTAATGATGTGAGTAATATGAAGTTATATAAAATTATAAAAGTATATGTGTATAAATAAGAAAATGAAAATAATTCATAATTCCAATAGCCAGGAATAACCCTAATTACTATTTTGAAAGCTTTCCCCATCTTTTTCAGTCTTTTAAAAAATGCATGGGGAGTGACTGCTAATAGGTATGGGGCTTTTCTTTGGGGTGATGAAAATGTTCTGGAATTAAATAGTGTGAATGATGCACAACTTTGTGAGTATCCAAAAAAAAAAAAAAAAAAACCCCACTGAACTGTACAGTTTAAAAGGGTGAACTTTATGGTACGTGAATTGTATCTCAATAAAGCTATTCTTCTAAAAATGCCTGTAGATACATACAGTGTTTGTCTTTTTCTGAACTGAGAGAAACTTGCAGATACCATACTCCTTTTCTGCTGAATGTTTCAGTATGTTTTCTCAGAATAAGAATATTCCCTTATATAACTACAATGCAGTGATCAAATTAAGGAAATTTAACACTGATTGAGCGCTAATATTTATGATACCATCCATAGTCAGCTTCCACCAAGTGTTCCAGTAATGTTCTTTTTTTTTTTTTTTTTTTTTTTTAAAGATTTTATTTATTTATTTGACAGAGAGAAATTACAAGTAAGCAGAGAGGCAGGCAGAGAGAGGAGGAAGCAGGCTCCCTGCTGAGCAGAGAGCCCGATGCGGGACTCGATCCCAGGACCCTGAGATCATGACCCGAGCCGAAGGCAGCGGCTCAACCCACTGAGCCACCCAGGCGCCCCCAGTAATGTTCTTTATAGCAGGTTTTTCCTTCTTCATCCACATCACAAGTAGGCAGAGAGGCAGGCAGAGAGAGAGGAGGAAGAAGGCTCCCCACTGAGCAGAGATCCCGGGGCTCGATCCCAGGACCCGGGATCATGACCTGAGCCGAAGGCAGAGAGGCTCAACCCACTGAGCCACCCTGGTGCCCCAACAGTTCTTCAGTCTTTCTTGGAGTTTCATGACATTGACATTTTTGAAAAGTAACCGGTTAGTTCTTTTGTAGAATGACTCTCAATTTAGATATATCTGTTTCCTCACAATTAAATATGGGTTACGTATTTTTGGCAGAAATGTGACAGGAGTGAGGTTGAATGCTTCTCAATGCCTCACATTAGGGCCATATGTCAGTCTGTCCCATTATCAATGATGTTGTCTTGATCACTTGGGTAAGGAGGTGTCCCCCGGGTTTCTCCACTGTAGAGTTACCTTTCTCCCTTTAAAGTGTTTTTAAGGAAAAGAATTTTATAACAGAGCCCATGGTGGGGTGGGGGAATGAAGCTTTATTCAGGTTTTGCTGTTGTGCTGATGTTTTTGGATGAGACAGAGAGAAAGATGTAACAATATTTGAAGACGAAATGAAAAGGGGGAAAAAAAACAGTCAAGGATGAGGAGGCAGGGAATCAGTTAGAATCTAAAGTTTGAGTAACCAGTAGAAGATGGGGGCCATTCACCAACAGGGAACCTAAGAAGGAGAGAAGATTTGAGAGGGCCGATATTGAGTTTAATTTTGGACCTACTGCGTATGAAGTGCCCAGGAGTCTTCTTAATTAGGCAGGTGGCTTTATGGACCTGGACTCAGGAGAGAGGTCTGGAATGGAGGAGCTGTCAGCAGGTAGCCCTAGGAACAGAAGCAGTTGTCCAGGGAGTAGTGCAGAATTCAACAGGTAAAAGAGGCACTGGGACAGAGCCCTGAGGGACTCTAGCATTTCAGGTCGAGCAGAGGAAGGTGAAAGTGCAAACGGATCTAAGAAATGGCTGGTGGTAATCCTATGGAAGCCAGGGAAATAAAATGTTTCTAGGATAACGCTCATGTGTGTCCATTGGATATGGAAATTCTTGGTGACTTGGTGGTGGGCTGGGGAAAGTGTGAGAGGAGGGAGATCGAAGATGGAGTGCAGATGACTCTTTTAAGAAGGTTGCTTGTGATAAGGAGGTGGCTAGAGTGGGAGCATGTGAGAGGCTTAAACAACTTAAAATGCTGTGAGAAAGAGGTAGTAGGGAGAGGTAGTAGGAAGGAGAGTTGAGAAAATGAGGGGATAATTAGGAGGAAATTCCTGAGGGAAAAGGGGAGTGGTTAGACCAATGGTTCTATCAGTGGTTCCAACTTGGGTATCTCCAGGGCCAGGCAGGTAATGCGGATGAGTGAGGTTGGCTGGTGTGGGCTGAGGTAAAACAGAATGCAAAAAGAATTTTTAAAAAAGATTTTCAAAATTTATTTATTTGATAGAAACGGAGAGCAAGAATGGGGGGAGTGGCAGGCAGAGGGAGATGGAGAAGCAGCCTTCCTGCCGAGCAGGGAGCCCAATGTGGGGCTCCATCCCAGGATCAACCTGAGCCAGAGGCAGATGCTTAGCCGAATGAGCCCTCCTGGTGTCCCCAGAATGCAAGGGTTTAAGGGTTTCTGTCCAGTGCCCTTGCGATGAGAGTTTACATCTTCACCCATTGCCATGACTTTGGCAGTGCCCGCCTGCAGGAGGACCAGACATCCTCACTTTGCTGCCCTGGGGTTTGCCAGGGTCTCCAGTGTATGAGCAGATGTGCCCTATGCCGAGGTTTTAAGAGTCCTTGCATGGTTTTCTCTGCCTTTTGCTCCTTTTCTTCTTCCAAGAGAACATTGTGTCCCAGATAGGGGCTGTTCCTTCAGCTTAGGTCTTGGACTAAAGGTATACGAATCAGAGCTGTAGCCATACCACCAAAGTAAACCAGGAAAGAGAGACAAACTTCTCTTGTGGCAAGCCCGTGGGATTTTGAAGCCATTAGTTCCCACAGCAAAACTGTCTGATGCAGGTGTTCACCTAAAATAAAACCATACTAAGATACCATTTCTTACTCATCAAACCACAAAGATTCAGAAGTTTGACAGCATACTCTGCTACTGAGGCTAAGAAGGCAATCGCTTTTTCATACACTGGTACAACCCTCTGTGGATGCCGGCAGTCCTCATTAAAATTACCGATGCAGGTGGCTATAACAAAAAGGGTAACAATAAGTCTGCCAAAGACGTGAAGAAATTAGAACCCTCACACCTTACTGATGGGAATAAAGAATGGTATAAAGAATAAAAAATGGGGTAGGGACGCCTGGGTGGCTCAGTTGGTTAAGCAGCTGCCTTCGGCTCAGGTCATGATCCCAGCGTCCTGGGATCGAGTCCCACATCGGGCTCCTTGCTCCGCGGGGAGCCTGCTTCTCCCTCTGACTCTGCCTTCCACTGCTCTCTCTCTGACAAATAAATAAATAAAAATTTAAAAAAAAAAAAAAAAAAAAAAAAAAAAAAAAAAAAAAAAGAATAAAAAATGGGGGCGCCTGGGTGGCTCAGTGGTTAGGCCGCTGCCTTCGGCTCAGGTCATGATCTCAGGGTCCTGGGATCAAGTCCCACATCGGGCTCTCTGCGGGGAGCCTGCTTCCTCCTCTCTCTCTCTCTGCCTGCCTCTCTCTGCCTGCCTCTCTGCCTACTTGTGATTTCTCTCTGTCGAATAAATAAAATCTTTAAAAAAAAAAAAAAAGAATAAAAAATGGTACCGGCTCTTTGGGGGACAGTTTGGCTGTTCCTCAAAAAGCAAGACATAGAGTTACCGTAAGACCCAGCAGCAGTTCCACTATCGGGTATGTACCCAGGGGAATTGAAAATACGGACCCACACAGAAACTTGTACATTCATGTTTGTAACAGCACCTGCTGTTCACAATAGCCGAAAAGTAGACATAACCTGAATGTCCATTGATTGGTGAACGGTTAAATAAAATGTGGTCTATCCATATTATGGGATGTTATTTGGCTCTAAAAGGGAATGAAGTGCTGATACATGCTAAAAACATGGATAAACCTTGAAAACACTATGTTCAGTAGAAGAAGCCATATCTTCAAAAGAAGATCATATATTGTATGTTTCTGTTTATATGAAATATCCAGAATAGGCAAATCTGTAGAGGCAGAAAATAGGGTAGTGGTGGCTGGAAGCAGGGGTGGGTGGGTGGGTGGATTGGAAATGGAGAATAAGAAGTGAGCACTAATGAGTTTCTTTTTGAGGTGATGAAAACATCCTGGAATTACTGATGATGGTGGCATAATTCTGTTACTATACCAAAAACCACTGAAAATGTACAGCTTAAAGGGTTATGTTTTATGGTATTTAAATTACATCTCAATGAAGCTGTTTGATTAAAAAAAGAATATAGGGGCACCAGGGTGGCTCAGTGGGTTAAAGCCTCTACCTTCGGCTCAGGTTGTGATCCCAGGGTTCTGGGATCAAGCCCCACATTGGGCTTTCTGCTCAGCAGGGAGCCTGCTTCCTCTTCTCTCTCTGCCTGCTTCTCTGCCTACTTGTGATCTCCGTCTATCAAATAAATAAATAAAATCTTTTAAAAAGAAAGAATATAGAGGGGCGCCTAGGTGGTTCAGTGGGTTAAGGTCTCTGCCTTCGGCTCGGGTCATGATCCCAGGGTCCTGGGATAGAGCCCCACATCGGGCTCTCTGCTTGGCAGGGAGTCTGCTTCCTCCTCTCTCTGCCTACTTGTGATCTCTGTCTGTCAAATAAATAAATAAAATCTTAAAAAAGAAAAGAAAAGAAAGAAAGAAAGAAAGAAGGAAAGAAAGAAAGAAAGAATATAGAAATTCTATATGTACAAATACAGGATCACCTATATATTGTTAGCTGAAAGAAAGCAAGGTACAAATCAGTGATTATAGGCTATCATTTGTGTCAAAAGAGAAAATAAAAATACATACCCACATTTGTTAATATTTGCATTAAAATCTCTGAAAGGTTACCCAAGAAACTATTAAAATATGGTTACCGGTGGGGGTGGAGGTAGGAATGGGACACATGGAATGGAGTGGGAATTAGACTTTTCACCATTAATATTTTTATATATTTATATATATTACATATATTTTTTATATATATGATTTTTGCACTACCTGAATATATTGCTTATTCAAGAATTAAAAAATGGGAAAGAAAGCATAACGAATGCAAACTGCAATGGTAATAGTGGCAATTCCAACTACAGGTGATTGTTGCTATTTACTAATTCAGGTCTACTGTTGGTAGGCCTTCTTTTTTTTTTTTTTTTCACCAGAAGCTGGAAGTTTCAATATTGACAATAGTTTTTAAAAGTTTTAAAACAGGGGGTGCCTGGGTGGCTGAGGGGGTTAAAGCCTCTGTCTTCGGCTCAGGTCATGATCCCAGGGTCCTGGGATCGAGCCCCGCATCGGGCTCTCTGCTCAGCAGGGAGCCTGCTTCCTCCTCTCTCTCTCTGCCTGCCTCTCTGCCTACTTGTGATCTCTCTCTCTGTCAAATAAATAAATAAAGTCTATAAAAATAAAAAGTTTTAAAACAGGGGTGCCTGGCTGGTTCAGTTGGTAGAGCACATGACTCTTGATCATGAGTTTGAGCCCCACTGGGAGTAGAGATTACTTAAAAACAACAACATACTGGGGCACCTGGGTGGCTCAGTGGGTTAAAGCCTCTGCCTTCAGCTCAGGTCATGATCTCAGCGTCCTGGGATCGAGCCCCGCATCGGGCTCTCTGCTCAACAGGGAGCCTGCTTCCCTTCCTCTCTCTGCCTGCCTCTCTGCCCACTTGTGATCTCTGTCAAATAAATAAATAAAAATCTTTAAAAAAAAAAAAAAAAAACAACAACAACATACTATGCAAACCAAATGAAACCACCTCTGTGTGAGAGTTGGCTCACCGGTGATCTGGCTTAGCTGCGAGCTTCATGAGGGCAGGGCTATGGCCTTTTCTCCCCCCCCCTTTTTTTTTTGTTTAATTTTTATTTTATCAAGTAAGCACTCTGCCCAACGTGGGGCTTGAACTCGATGACTGAGCCAGCCAGGTGCCCCAAGGGCTATGTCTTTTGCTCTCTATTGTATCTCTAATGGCCGCCAAAGTGCTTGGCACATACTAGATACTGAACAAATATTGAAAGAAGGAAGGGAGGAGGAGAAGGAGGAGCTGTGGGGGGGCAGTCCAGAGGGCAGATAACCAAAAGTTGAGTGCTGTTATCCTTTGAATATGGTTATTACCTTCATTTTGGCCCTTTGGGTTCCCCTCACCTCTCTCCTGTGTTGGAGGTGTTTGATTTGATCCGATTCTCTGTCTTTTGTCTATGACCCAGTTTTGGTTGGTTTGTTTTGTTTTATCTCTGGAAGTCTTTGGATCCTCCGCTGTTTTAAGACAATATTATAATCTGTCTTTGTATTGGTCCTTCAGTGGATCCTTTTAATCTGTCCTTCTGTTCTAGAAAGCTTTCTTTGATTTCTTTCCTCCTCCTTTACTTCCATTTCTGAAACTTGTATTACTTGACTGTTGGTCCTTTTGGATTGCTCTAAGGTTCTTTCCTTTGTCCATCTCTTTATATTTTTATCTTTCTGTGTGATTTTCTTGGCATCGTTTTATTTCTAATTTTTCATTTCCGTTGTCGTATTTTTAAAATCCTAGAGTTTCTTCATGTTCTCTGAGTATTCCTTTTTGAGGGTGACCTATTTTTTAATGAATACAATATCTTCTGGAAATTTTGAGGCTTCTTCTGCTCCCTGACTTTCTTTTCTTCCATCAAATGCTTTCTTTCAGTTTGCCTGTTTTTATCTGTGTGGTTTAGGTTAGGGGCTTTCCTCTAGTGTCTGGTAACCTGTGGCTGGTTGGTTGCTCACAGTGAAGAGGGAGGCATGCTGGCATATTGGAAGGCCCAAGTGCATGGATGGGCCATATTGACTTGTGGGTACCACTGACCAGGAGATCAGGTGAGGACTGAAATAAGAGGACCAGGAGGTCTTTTTTCTGGGGCTGTCGAGGTCAGTTTCTCCAGAGAGGAATCCTCTACTCTGGAACACTTACCCCTGGCCACTGGTTCTGAATGCTGGTTAGGAGAAAGGAGTTGATTTGATGGTAACTTCCTTCTAATCCTCCTGCAGTGCCTCCTGCTCACCTGGTGTGCCTCAAGTCTCTAAGTCCTGGCCCCCCTAAGTCCCACCCTACCTGTTCCAGTTGCTCTAGAAAACAAATCTCTTGCTTTTTTGGAAGTGGGGGGAAAGGAAGGGAGTTGCCTGACTGTATAAGTAGGAGGAGAAGGAGTTCTAACTGCACCTTATACACACTTCTGCAACTCCCTCCTGCCTTCCAAGATGGCTAGTGTTTCCAGTTCCTGAGCCTTTCTGAGCCCCAAGAACCAGCTTGTTTCCCATTGGCATAGCCATCCGCAGACATGCTGGTTTCGGCTTTCTGCCTTGTGCTAATAAACCAGTTACCACTTCTCATCTGCCTTCTGTCTTCTGCGATTATTGACATTTCTTATCTCTCCTCATTTACTTTATTCTTCTGAATTTAAAATGCCACTGATACAGTTTTAGTGGGGTTTCAGGAATGAATGGTGGTACACATAGGTGTTTAATCTGTTATGTTTAATTGGAATGAGCACAGGGACCACGAATTTATAGCTATATCAATTTGAATGGCTGGGTGGCTTTTACTAGTAGAATCCAACGGTCCCGGTAGATTGGTAAGAGAAGGATTGGCCAGTTGGATTGGAGTTTCCCCAGGTGGATTTGGTGGAAGGACCAAAGGGCGTAGGAGCTGAGGATTTTGCACAGAATGGCTGAAACAACAGAACATACAATCAAGGTTGCATAAGTGAAGAAAAGAAAGATATGAGGGAGTTGATGGCTTGAGGAGTTGATGGACTAGAGATCCCATGAAGCTGGAAGAAACAAATTTTTAAACAAACCCTACTTGGTCCTACCAACATCTTCTCAGCCCTGAAGCCCTGTTCCTAACTCCATTCATGTTTCTTTGCTTTATCATTCTATCCTGCAGGTTAATGTCCTCCTTCTTTTTATTATTTATTTATTTATTTTTAAAAAGATTTAATTTATTTATTTGACAGACAGAGATCACGAGTAGGCAGAGACGCAGGTAGAGAGAGGGGAAGGGAAGCAGGCTCCCCGCTGAGCAGACTGCCTGATGTGGGGCATGATTCCAGGACCCTGGGATCACAACCTGAGCTGAAGGCAGAGGCTTTAACCCACTGAGCCACACAGGCGCCCCTCCTTCTTCTTTTTAAAAAGAAAATCTCTGGGACATCTGGGTAGCTCAGTCGGTTAAGCGTCTGCCTTTGGCTCAGGCCATGCTCCCAGGGTCCTGGGATCGAGCCCCATGTTGGGCTCCCTGCTCAACAGGGAGTCTGCTTCTCCCTCTCTCTCTCTGCCTGCTGCTTCCCTCTGCTTGTGCTCGCTTGCTCTCTATGTCAAATAAATAAAATAAAACCTTCTAAAATATAAAAAGAAAAGAAAAAGGAAAACTCCTGGCATGGGTGGCTCAGTTTATTGACCATTAGCTCTTGTGTTTGGCTCAGGTCATGATCTCGTGGGTTGTGGGATTGAGCCCTGAGTCAAGTCCTGAGTCAGGCTCTGTTCTCAGCAGGGAGTCTGCTTGAAATTCTCTCCTTCTCCCTCTGCCCACCCCCCACTCCTGCATGCATCTGCGCGCTCACTATCTCTCTCAAATTAATTAAAAAACAAAGGAAAAAGAAAAACTCTGCAGGCGGGGTCCCTTCCCTTTCTCAGGGGCCCAGGGCAGGATTCTGTATGTGGAACAATAATTCTGTATGTGATGTCTTACTTCTCTGTTTATCCCTGGAAAAAACTGGGAGTATTCAGAGGCCTCAGCTCCAGATTTCGTTTCTGAGCTATGACTCAGGTGGGAAGGATAAAGAAGGTCCTGGGAAGGGAGGATGGAGTCTCCCCTACAGGCCCTTTCTTTAGAGCTTTGGGGAAAGTGTCCCTCCTGCTAGGAGATTCTCTTTGTTAAGCAGTTGTTCTTGCCTTACAAACCCCCTGCAACCTGTTTGCTGCCCCAGCTTGGAAAGAAAAGTCTCCCTTGGCCTGCTTGTTATGTCTTCTGGCCTGAGCTCCTATGAACACCAGCAAGCACCTTGGAGGTTGTCTCTTGGAAACCCCTTATTTTACAGAAACGGAGGCCCTGAGGTGTCCTCACTCCTGGCGCAGTGGTCTCAGCAGCACAGCACACTCAGGGCCTGACGGAGCCTCGTGAGAGGCAGTCGAGTGTGATGGTTAGGAGCAGGGGGCTTCAGAGTGCACCATGCCTGGCTTCACACCCCGCTTGGCCATGTGCTGGCTGCGTGATCTGACCCAGCTACATCCATAGCGTCTCTGGAATCTCAGTTAAAATGTGGGCCATAGGGGCACCTGGTGGCTCAGTAGGTTAAAGCCTCTGCCTTCGGCTCAGGTCACGATCCCAGAGTCCTGGGATCAAGCCCCACATTGGGCTGTCTGCTCAGCGGGGAGCCTGCTTCCTCTCTCTCTGCCTGCCTCTCTGCCTACTTGTGGTCTTTGTCTGTCAAATAAATAAATCTTTAAACAAAACATGTGGGCCATATACCTACCCTCAACAGTTGTAAAGATGATAATAATACACATTAAGGACAGAGTGTGGCACGTGGTTAAGTGCCTCATTGGTACCTATCTTCCTTTGCTTCTTCCCCTCAAGCCTCTCCACCCCATCACCCCACAGCTGCCACCTGTCAGGGGAGCTAAAGCAACACTGATAAAGGACTGGCCCTTCTGTTTTCAAGGCCTGGGCTAGCTCCCCTCTCTCCCCCAAACCCTGTCTACTGAGGAAATGTTTAAGGGTTGGACCTCTGGGGTTCCTTGAACCTGTGTTTTCTACTAGTGTGGGGTCCAGTGGCTGCTGATGGTGGATTAAACCAGAGCAACCCACTTTGAGGACGGTTCCTCTTCCTATTCCCTTGATCCTCTCACCCACCTGTTTGCGGGGGGTTCCTAGGCCTTGGTGTTTTCCCCTCCCCCTGGCTGTCCCTCCGAACGTTTTCTCCCATGAGGAATGGAGCCCATCACCAGGCTTCAGCCTGTACCCTGACTCTCAAATCTGCTTTTTGTTCCTATAGCTCTTCAGAGCTTTGGGCAGACCTCCTCCTTCCTCTCTCCTTTCCTACCCACACCACCCTTCTTCCAGTGTGCATCAGTTTTCACCTGGTTTACAGCCACACCTTGTGACTTCTGCCTCCTGTGCTGTGTACTAGTCTGGGCATCAGCTCATCACTGTTCCTTGCCACTGAGTCAGTGAGTTCCTGTTTTCTTTTTCTCTTCTTTTCTTTTTCTTTTTCTTTCTTTCTTTCTTTTTTTTTTTTAATATTTTATTTATTTGAGAGAGAGAGGGAGAGAGAGTGAGCATGAGAGGAGAAAGCAGATTCCCCACTGGGATGGAGCCCCAGGACCCCGAGATCATGACCTGATCTGAAGGCAGGTGCTTAACCCACTGCCACCCAGATGCTTCAATGAGTTCCTATTTTCTGCAGGATAAATTTAAATCCCTGGGCCTTTCTGGCACTCAGGGCTCTCCCCATAACCTCATGCAACTCTGCTCACCTTGCAGACCTCCCTCCAGCCAGCCAGGCACCTTCATTGACCTTACATCAAGCCATACTTCTTCCCCATGTCGGCTCCTGGCATCACCCTACCCCCCATGCTCTCTTTCTCCCTTTTGCTAATCCCATTTCTCTTGCCTTCTTTCAAGATTCGGCTCCAGTCGCACTGCAGATCTTCCGCAGTCTTCCGCTGCCATCCACCATCCGTCTTCTCTCTAATTCTGTAGCACATGGGGTCAGCATCCAGCCTGCCTCGGGCTGTGACTGTTGTACGTGCATCTGTGCCCTCCCAGCAGACAGGAAGGCTTTCTCGGTCCCCAGTACCATGTCACGAACACAGTTGGTGCTCACTTGAGACCACCACGTTCTGTATATTGAGTGCTCTCAGCCTGCGAGGCACGCAGATTACACTTGTTTAACAAAACGCGTCCTCAACATAACCCCCCCTTTCCTTCCTGCTCTAGAAGAGGGCTTTAGAAATCAGGATGGTTCAGGGGGCCTGGGTGTCTCAGTGGTTAAGTGTCTGCCTTCGGCTCAGGTCATGATCCCAGGGTCCTGGGATCGAAGTCATAATCCCAGGGTTCTGGGATCGAGCCCTGCATTAGGCTCCCTGCTCTGCAGGAAGCCTGCTTCTCCCTCTTCCACTCCCCCAGCTTGTTTCCTTTCTGGCTGCATCTCTTTCTGTCAAACAAATAAAATCTTAAAATCAATCAATCAATCAATCAATCAGGATGGGTCTTTGGGGGTAGGGGTACAAATAGATAAACTGTTTCACCTCCACCTCTCTCGGGCTCCCTCCCGCTTCTGTCTCCAGGGTCAGGGGCAATAACTCCCTGCACCACACCCCCAACATTCTCCACTAAGTCCCATCTCCAGCTCTTCACAGTGATTCTTCCTGGCTGCTCTCTCAACCCCGATGTTAATATTTTTTGCTTTTCTTTGCATTCCCCCCTTCTTCGGGTCAGCTAATGATTATTCAGGGACTTATCTCAACCAGTTGTCCCTATCCCAAATCTCTAAGTTCTCTTCCGGGCAAGGGTCAGGAGAGTGAGCTCATGGTCATGTGACTGCTGCCTATACCTCACCCCCTCCGCTGTCCCAGTCCTAACTCTCTCAAAAGCTAGTTGGGTGCCTTCCCTCCGGCTCCCCTGAACCGAGACCTGGGTGGAAAGGTAAGCCTCTCATTGTTGCCTGAGGTAGGCAGTGGCCACCGGTTTCCACCAGCTCAGCGCTCACTGCCTGTTTCTTCCCCACCTGTTGCTACTGACCTTCTCCCTGGGCACTTGCTCTTGTCCACCCAGCGAAGGCTGGG
Source organism: Mustela lutreola (assembly GCF_030435805.1). Classification (NCBI taxonomy): domain Eukaryota; kingdom Metazoa; phylum Chordata; class Mammalia; order Carnivora; family Mustelidae; genus Mustela; species Mustela lutreola. The sequence continues at coordinate 62,220,808 of NC_081297.1, forward strand.
ACTGGGCTGCGGTTGGGGGTCCTTGCTGCTTAGGTCCTGCTGGGATACACTGGGCGGAGTAGGGAGTAACTCCTGCTTTGCTCACAGATTTTATCCTGATGGCTGACTCTAAACCACTCTTCTCCCCTGATGGGGACCCCATGGCTGCAGAAGCCTTGCTCCGGGATGTGTTTGGGATTGTTATGGATGAGGTCATTCGGAAAGGGACCAGTGCCTCTGAGAAGGTGGGTCCTTTCCCCTCCTCCTGCCCATTGTACCTGGCTCCGAACTTTTCCCTGCCGACAAGGCTTCAGCCCCTAGTTCATCACTGTCTCGCCGTGTGCCTCAGGGATTATATGCTGCCTCCTACTGTGTATATTTATCCTTGTTCACGAGTTACTTGGGAAACATTCCTAACTTGTTTTCCACGCAAGCTGAGAGGCGGTGCGGGCAGCCGGTCAGTGGGGTGTCCACCGGCCGCCAGAACCTCCCGCTCCTCCCACCAGGTCTGCGAATGGAAGGAGCCGGAGGAGCTGAAGCGGCTGCTGGACCTGGAGCTGCGCAGCGAGGGCGAGGCGGCTGAGCGGATCCTAGCACGGTGCCGGGAGGTGATCCACTACAGTGTGAAAACCTGTGGGTCCTGGGCTGCGGCGGGAGGAGCGTCTGGAGTTTGTCCATCCGCCTGCCACGGCTGCCCTCTGAGCTCCCTGCCCCCCTCTCCCCCCTCTCCGCTGCCCTTCTCCAGGTCACCCGCACTTCTTCAACCAGCTCTTCTCAGGGTTGGATCCCCACGCTCTGGCGGGGCGTATTGTCACTGAGAGCCTCAACACCAGCCAGTGAGTCATCTCCGGGCCCCTTTCCCCCACCTTACAAAGGCTTGGATTTGCTGGAGACATATCCCAGGGGGAGGAGAATGGTTTTGCTCCCCCCCCCCCCCCATTTCCTGGCATCTCTGCTAGCAGTCTTTCTCCTTGTACCCTTTGGGCTCCCTTTCTCCCAGCTTTCTCATACCTCTGGACCCCTAGTTCTTCCTCATTCTTGCTTCCCTGGCTCTTGGTCACCAGGTCATTCCTCTCTTTGGACCTTTCCTCCCTCATTGTCCCCACCTCCTTTTCCTGCTCCTCTGAGTCTGACCCCGCCGGCCCTGCCTCCTCTTTTCCTTTCTCATCTCCTCCTCTCCTGGCAGGTACACTTATGAAATCGCCCCTGTGTTTGTGCTCATGGAAGAAGAGGTGCTGAAGAAACTCCGGTCCCTTGTGGGCTGGAGCTCTGGGGATGGGGTCTTCTGCCCTGGTATGTGAGAGGGAGGGGGGCCTCTCTTTGGCCTTTTTGAGGGTTCTCCTCCCCCACGATTTTTTGCTCTATGCTGGTGGGCGGGGTGATTCCTCTCTGTCCTCTCCAGCTGGGCTCAGGCCAAACCTGAGAGAAGCTGCCCAGTCCCCTGTATCCTCATGTTTGTCAAACAGTCCATGGGATCAGTGCCTGCTCTGGGGAGGGGAGGCACTTGCCTTGGTCCACCCAGAATATGGAGGGAAGTATTCGGGGGAACCTGTGAATCCTCCGGCTGTTCGGGGTTATCAGTATGCTCTGAGGAGAGCCCTGGGAGCCTATCACTTGTGCTACTTTGATCTGTTCTCCTGGGTGGAGGTCAGGGAGAGCAAGCTCCAGTTTTGACCCGCTCCTCCTTCTTGCCACCTTCCCTGTGACAGGTGGCTCCATCTCCAACATGTATGCCGTGAACCTGGCCCGCTATCAGCGCTACCCGGACTGCAAGCAGAGGGGCCTCCGGGCGCTGCCGCCCCTGGCTCTCTTCGCATCAAAGGAGGTGAGAAGAGACTCAGACCTGCCCTGGGTTCCTGATTCTAATGTCCAGCCAGTGGAGTCTGCCCACCCAGCCCCATCTCCAGGGCCAGCCTGCCTCCAGGCAGAAGCACTTAAGGGGCTGGGTAAACGCTCCCATTCGCCTTGCCTTCTGTGCGCAGGTAGCAGAGGGACCAGGAGTGCAGCGGACATAGTCCACGCCCTTAATACTCAGAGTGTGTGGTCTGTGGACCAGTAGCATCAGTGTCACCTGGGAACTTGTCAGAAATGCAGAGTCTTAAGAAAGAAAGAAAGAAAGAAAGAAAGAAAGAAAGGAGTCTCAGGCCCCACCCCAGACATACCTAGTAGGAATTTGCATTTGAACCAGACACCCTGGTGTTGTGGAGGCACATGAACATTCGAGAAGAGAAGCCTTCAAGTCTACAGAGTCTCATCTGTTGTAGCTCTGTAGCTCACACATTCACCAGTGTCTCTCTCCTCCCTGTCCTCCCAGCCCTCTTGGCCCAAGCCTAATCTGCCCTCTGCCTTTCTCCGCAGTGTCATTACTCCATCAAGAAGGGAGCTGCTTTTCTGGGACTTGGCACCGACAGTGTCCGAGTAGTCAAGACAGATGAGAGGTAAAGGTCCTTCTGTTCACATGGCTCAGAGCCAGCCTGGCACAGTGTGCCTTCCTGCTGCCAGAAACTCTGGCCTCAGGCCCATGCCGCAAGTGGGCTCTTCTCCCCTCTCTGTTCCTACAGAGTTGCCCCTTCTGTCTACCAATGGCTGCTGGAGTCTCTCGCCCTGTCCCCTGAGATCCGCTTACCCCTCTTAGGAAAAAAATCAACATTATGGCCTCTGTGTAGCTAACCCCACATTACCCTGCTCTCAGCCATTCTGCCTCCTAGCTGAGAAAACCAATTACTTCTTTACCCAGTCAGTTTTCTTTTCCAGAGGGAAAATGATTCCTGAGGATCTGGAGAGACAGATCAGTCTGGCTGAGGCTGAGGTGAGTGAGGGGTGCTGGGACAGTGGAGCAGAACCCCTTGGTCTTTTTTTGGAGGCTTCTCTGGGCCCTCCCCACTCAAGGCGCCGCTCAGTCCCTCTTCTTGACCTCTGTGCCCTTCTGTCCCGTGGGCTGAAGTGATCAGTAGGAAACCTGAGGAGTCAGGACACTCTGTGCTATTCTTGGGGGCTTTGCCAAGACCTTGGGCAGGACCGGACCCCAAGAGTCAGGAGCAGGCTTGAGTCACTGAGCATAATATAGAACTTTATTGCATAGGGTTGTTGTAGGTATTACATGAGTAAGTATATATGCACTTGGAACAGTGAAGGACTATATAAATATTAGTGGCCATTATTGTTTTTGTTGTTATTATTGGAGTACTTATAGCCATTTAAAAGAATAAGGTGGGTAGTATTTACTACCTTGAAAATACCCCCACTATATATTTAAGTAGACCTATATAAAGTACATATAGTATGTTGTAGTATAGAATGAACACTTTGAACCTATGGTTATTTATTTTTACTTTTTAAATTTTTTAAAAAATATTTATTTATTTGGAAGAAAGAGAGCATGCAAGAGCATGGGGGATTGGGGGGGGCAGAGGGAGAGGGAGAAGCAGGCTCCCCCCTGAGCAGGGAGCCCGGGATCATGTCCTGAGCCGAAAGCAGACACTTAACTGACTAAGCCATCCAGGCGCCCCAGAACCTATGGTTATTTACAATAATACATACTTAAAAAAAAAAAAAACATTTTATTCATTTTATTCATTTATTTGACAGAGAGAGGCACAGTGGGAGAGGGAACATAAGCAGGGGGAGTGGGAGAGGGAGAAGCGGGCTTCCCGCCATGCAGGGAGCCCGATATGGGGCTCGATCCCAGGACCCCAGGATCATGACCTGAGCTGAAGGCAGATGCTTAACGACTGAACCACCCAGGCGCCCCGAATAATATATACTTATTGATAAATGGGTGTTACCTCTAAGTAACAATGTGAGCAGTAACTAGAGTAGTCGAGTACCACTTTTATTGGGTAAACCTTTTCTTTTTTTGTAAATGCTGTACTGAGATATCATTCACATGTCATACAATTCACCCACTGAGTGTGTGCAATTCAATGTTTTTTTTTTTTTTTAAGATTTTATTTATTTTATTTGAGAGAGAGAGTGAGAGAGCATGAGCAAGGAGAAACTTAGAGGGAGAAGCAGACTCCCCAGGGAGCTGGGAGCCTGATACAGGACTCGATCCTGGGACTCCGGGATCATGACCTGAGCCAAAGGGCAGTCACTTAACCAACTGAGCTCTCAGGCGCCCAATTCAGTGGTTTTTAACAGAGTTGTGCAACCATCACTACAATACAATTTTCATCACCCCCAAGAAGAAACCACACACCCTTGAACCCTCAATCCCCAATTTCCCCCAAACCTACTAGGCAGGACTATGCGAGTTTGTGTCTCTATGGACCTGCCTGTTGTAGATTTTTCATATATATGGATTTACACTATGCATAGTCTTTTGTGATGAACTTCTTTTACTTAGCATACTGTCTTCGAGCTTCATCCTTGTTGTGGCATCTCAGCATTTCATTCCTTTCATTGCTGGATAATACTCTGTTGTATTTCATTGATCTGTTCCTCTGATGATGGATATTTGGGTTTCCACTTTTCAGCTCTTCTGAGTAATGCCACTATGACCATTTGTATACAAGTGTTTGTGTGAACGTATGTTTTTCATTTTCTTTGGTATATACACTTGGGGACAGAATTGCTGACTCATCCACTAACTGTATTTAACTTTTGAGGAGCTGCCAAACTGTTTTTCCAAGTGGCTGTACCAGTTTCCAGTCCCACCAGCACTGGATGAGAGTTCCAGTTTCTCCACATTCTCACTGACACTTGTTACTTCTTTTCTCCTCGTCTGTTTGTTTGTTTCAATGGAAGTATGATTAACATAAAGTGTTAAGTTAGTTTCAGGCACATGACACATTGATTCAACAGTTCTATCTTTATGGTACTTGGAGAAGGTACTAAGTGTAGTCACCTTCTGTCACCATGCATTACCATAGTATTAATGACTAGACTCCCTATGCTGTGCTTTTCTTTTTTAAAAAATTTAAAAAATTTTTTTATAAACATATAATGTATTTTTATCCCCAGGGGTACAGGTCTGTGAATCACCAGGTTTACACACTTCACACTGTGCTTTTTTTTTTTTTTTTAAGATTTTATTTATTTATTTGACAGAGAGAGAAAACAAGTAGGCAGAGCGTAGGAGAGGGGGTAGGAGTATGAGAGGAAGGAGTAGGAGTAGGAGAGGGAGAGGCAGGATCCCTGCTGAGCCTGGAGCTTGTCCTGGGGCTTAATCCCAGGACCCTGTCACCACCCGAGCCAAATGCAGCCGCTTAACCAACTGAGGCACCCAGGTACCCCTATGCTGTGCTTTCATCTCCATGACTTATTTATTTTATAACTGGAAGATTGTTCCTAATCCACTCTATTTCACCCATACTCCCCCAGCCTCCCCTCTGGGAACCACCAGTTTGTTTTCTGTATTTGAGTCTGCTTCTTTCTTTGTTTCTCTCTTCATTTGCTTTGTTTTTTTCAATTCCACATACAAGTGAAATGATATGGAATTTGTCTTTGTCTGATTTATTTCATTTAGCATTTTATTCTCTGGGTCCATCCTTGTTCAAAATGGCAAGGTCTCATTCTCTTTTATGGCTGAGTAATACTCATGCACACACATGCACACACACACATGTATACTACAGCTTCTTTATTCATTTATTGATGAACACTTGGGTTGCTTTCCTATTAGCTATTGGAAATAATGCGGCAGTAAACATAGAGGTGCATCTATCTTTTCAAATTAGTGTTTTCATTTTCTTTGGGTAAATACTCTGTAGTGGAATTATGGATCAAATGGTAATTCTGTTTTTAAGTTTTTGAGGAACAGTGTCTATCAATTTACATTCCTACTAACAGTGCACAGGGGCTCCCTTTCCTCCACATTGTCACCAACACTTGTTTCTTGTTTTTTTGATTCTAGATGTTCTGACAGGTGTGAGGTCATACCTCACTGTGGTTTTAATTTGCACATCCCTGAGGATGAGTCATGTTGAACACCTTTTCATGTGTCAGCCATCTACATTCAGGTCCTCTGCCTTTGTTTGTTTGTTTGGTTATGATTTTTAAGTAATCTCTACACCCAGTGTGGGGCTTCTGCTGCTTTCCTCTCCAATCTGGATGCCTCTTTTTTTTCCCCCCCTTACCTAATTGCCCTGCTAGAACTTCAGTATAATGTTGAATGGACAGGGGGAGAGTGGGCATCCTTGTCATGTTCCTGATCTTAGGCAGAAGGCTTTCAGTCTTTCAGCATTGAGTACGATGTTAGCTGTGGGTTTTTTGTAGTTGCCTGTTATGAGTTTGAGAACGTTCCCTTCAACTCTTAGCTTGTTGAGTATTTTTATCAAACAGGATTGTTGAATTATGTCAGATTTTTTCTGTGTCTCTTGCTATGTGTTTTTCCTCTCTTTATTCTGTTGATAAGAATGTATTATATTAATTGATTTTTGGAAGCTAAATGGAGCTTTTGCTCCTGGGACAAATCGTTTTGTCTTAACGTGTAATTTTTTTATATGTTGCTGGCTTTGGGCAGCTAGTGTTCTGTAGATTTTTATATCTATATTCACAGAGATATTGTCTGAGGTATTCTTGTGATGTTTCATCTGGCTTTGGCATCAGGGTAATATTTGCCTCATAGGATCAATTCAACAGCGTTCCTCTTCTGTATTTTAGAATTTTTGTGAAGAAGTGGTATCCGTTCTTTCCTAAATGTATTGTAGAATTCATCAGTGAAGCCATATGGGCCTGGGCTTTTCCTTGTGGTCATTTTTTAAAATAAAAATTCAAGGGGCGCCTGGGTGGCTCAGTGGGTTAAAGCCTCTGCCTTCAGCTCAGGTCATGATCCCAGGGTTCTGGGATCGAGCCCCACATCTGGCTCTCTGCTCAACAGGAAGCTTGCTTCCCTTTCTCTCTTTCTGCCTGCCTCTCTGCCTACTTGTGATCTCTGTCTGTCAAATAAATAAATAAAATCTTAATAAAATAAAATAAAAATTCTAGTTCTTCATGAGCTTTTGTACTATTAGACTTTTTAAAATAGCATTTTGATCTTCAAGACATTAAAAGTGTTTGAAAGTGTGTGAGCTTTGAAATAGACCTGCAGCCAGACCTAGGATTGAATTCGATCTCTGAAGCTTCAGCTTGGGGGTCAATTTCTTATTACCGCCGAACCTTAGTGTCCTCACCTGCAAATTAAGGAAGCAACAGTGGCATGTTGTCAGGGTGAAAGGGCCGAGGTCAGGCATGCAGTAAGAGTTTAGAGATGGCTCAGTGCTGGGCTCTGGGTAGCTTTTTAGATCCCTTCACAGCTTCTCTCTCCTCCTGCATTTTTGCCGCAGGGCATTGTCCCGTTCCTGGTTAGTGCCACCTCTGGAACTACTGTGCTGGGGGCCTTTGACCCCCTGGAGGCAATTGCTGATGTGTGCCAGCGTCACGGGCTATGGCTCCATGTGGATGTAAGTGAGCCTTGGGCCTGAGTGGGGGAGTGGGCTGAGTTAAGGCCAAGACCCACATTATTTCTTTTGCTCCACAGGCCGCCTGGGGTGGGAGCGTCCTGTTGTCACAGACACATAGACATCTCCTGGATGGGATCCAGAGGTACATACCTGAATCCCACCCTTCCAATCCTTGACTCAGAGAATAGTCCTGGACTAGGGAGCTTCCAATGGGAGGGAGGGAAGGAGGTTGGTGGGAGGGGCGCTGGAGAGATGGTGGACTGGGGCCCATCAGACACTGGAATTCTTCCTGACTGCTGGGCAGTCTCAAGCCCCTTTACTGAAGCTGTGGTAAAGGTGGGGGGGGGGGGGGCTCTGGCTGAGGACCAGCGAGCTGATGCCGTGATGCTCTGCACACAACCCCCCCAAAACACACAGGGCTGACTCTGTGGCCTGGAATCCTCACAAGCTTCTCACAGCCGGCCTGCAGTGCTCAGCTCTTCTTCTCCGGGATACCTCGGTGGGTTGGCCCTGCTGCTCTCCTCACTCCGCCTCTCACCTTGGACCTCCATCTTTTTCTCTCTACCCCCCATCCTTTGCAAGGGTCCTGACCTTATTCTGTTCTCCTCATCTGAAGCTGAGTTTCTGTGACCACCCTCATCCCCTGGGGTGCCCCCTCCCCCACTGTGGCCTGTCTTCAAGGCAAAGGGAAAAGTTTCTAGCTGGCAGTTGTAATTGAAGAGATCCTATGCCAAATCTGGGGAGAACTCTTGGCATTGGGAGAAAAACCTGCAGAAAGGGGCCTGATGGCAGGAAAAGAATGGGTGGGCTGAGCTAAGAACCGCCCCCCCCACTTCACTATGCAGCTCTGGAGGCAGCCTTGGTGGTGAGGATGGGGTCTGACAGTCTCCCCCTCTTTGCTCCCCGCACCCCCGCAAACCAACAGAACCTGCTTAGGCGCTGCCACGGGTCCCAGGCCAGCTACCTCTTCCAGCAGGACAAGTTCTACGACGTGGCTCTGGACACCGGAGACAAGGTGGTGCAGTGTGGCCGCCGCGTGGACTGTCTGAAGCTGTGGCTCATGTGGAAGGCACAGGGCGGGCAAGGGCTGGAGCGGCGTGTTGACCAGGCCTTTGCCCTCACCTGGTAGGAGTGGGGGCGGTCCCAGTTCCTGGTCCGTCCTGGTCCGTCCTGCCCCCACCCACTGCCCTGGTCCGTCCTGCCCCCACCCACTGCCCTGCTCTTCCCATTTTCCTTGTTCTCAGGGTCTCTGGGCTCATTCTGCAGGACTCTTCTGTTTCTGTAGCTCTGCTTTCCCTCCATTTGTGATTTTTTCCCCCTCTCTCTGTGTTTGCAGGTACCTGGTGGAGGAATTGAAGAAGAGAGAAGGATTTGAGTTGATCATGGAGGTATGCTTCCCCAACCCTCCCCGCCCCCCTGCATCCCAGTCTATCCTACACAGCAAAGCCCTGGCAGCAGGTGGGGAGGCAGGGGGGCAGGGAGAGGGGGAAGAGGGGAAGTGAGGGGGGAACATCCCCCCCCTTCCACAGCTCACCTCTTCTCCTCCCTCATTCCTCTCAGCCAGAATTTGTCAATGTGTGTTTCTGGTTCGTGCCCCCCAGCCTGCGGGGGAAGCAGGAAAGCCCGGATTACAGTGAAAGGCTGGCTAAGGTAGGCTCTGTCTTCTGGGCTCTGGTCAGGCCAGTTTAGGGAACTGCCATGCTTCTGGTGTGTTTCTGCCCCCTGCTGGCCATGCATGGCATGGCAGGTCCCTCTGCTAGTCTTCCTCCCGAGGGTGGGGGGTGTGAAAAGGAAGACAACCCCAACTTGTCCTCATTTCTGTGGGGATGGGGATAGGAAATAAGGTATGTTTCTGGAAAATGAAAAGAGGACAGAGAGGGATGTCATGGGAGAAGTCACCAGTGCATGTATGTAATCCATGGGAGTTCTGCTGGGAGCTCCAGCCCAGGACAGCCATGTGAGGCCTTATTCCCTGGTGCTGGGGGCAGAATAACTCTGTAAGGCTGGTCCAGACCTGTCTCCTACAGGAAAGGAGATATGTCATATCCCTAAGGATAGATTGGTGCTAAGTGCTGCCGATGATCTGAAAGGACAAGAATGTTCTTGCCCTTAAGGAGTTATTTAGAAAAACGAGAGTTACCTATCTGAAACCAGTATGTTCGAGGCAGTCTTGTAAATTACGTGTTAGATTACAGGGTGCAGATCACAGATATTCCAGGAATTCAGAGAGGGGAGAAGAAGGTGTTAAGGATGACAAAGGCTAGATGTTAGACTAAAGCAGTGTTGGGTGTCAGGGAACAGTCAGGATTTGGCAGAAAATGGTCCATGTGACAACCTAGAGATAGGTAAGATAGGAAATAATGCAGAAGCTAGAGAAGGCCAAGCAGGTGGGATGCAGCTGAAAAGGTGACCCAGGGCCACGGTCAGGAGCTGAGTGATGAGTGCTCCCTCCAAAAGGTAGCCGAGTAGGAGGGAGGTGCACCTAGGGGAGTAGGCATCAGGCTGCAGCTGGAAGTTCTCTCCACCCCTTCCACAGGTGGCCCCGGTACTCAAGGAGCGCATGGTGAAGGAGGGCTCCATGATGATCGGCTACCAGCCCCATGGGACCCGAGGCAACTTTTTCCGCATGGTCGTGGCCAACCCTGCTCTGACCCGGGCTGATATGGACTTCCTTCTCAACGAGCTGGAAAGGCTAGGCCAGGACCTCTGAGCTGCTGGCCCTGACACCCTACCTTGCCCTCACTGTCTCTGCGTTCCCTTCCTGTGTTCTCAGTAACAGAGGGACCTTAACAACCTTGATATGCCTTGACCCACTAACTCTCTTACGAAATATTTGCTATTAGGAGAACATTTAAATAAATTATAGTATATCTAGATCATGGGATGGTTCTCTGCCATTAAAATTATGTTTATAAACAAGATTTTTACTGATAGGAGGAAAGATAATTTTAATATAATGTTATATTGAAAAAGCTGGATACGAGACTTTGTATATAGTAATATCTGAGTGGTGTTCAGACATACATAGGAGAAGATCGATAAAATGAAATATGCCAAATATTAATAATTTTCAAATAATAATAATAATAATAAGAAAACCTGGGATGGGATTATAGGCAATTTAAAATTAATTTTTATACCTTTTGTGCTCCTCCCTTTATTATATAATGAATATGCATTACTTTTATAATAGGGACATAATAAAGCAAAACCTTCAACAATATTATTTCGGAATGTTTTGAAGTTTGTTACCTTTCTACCAAATAATAGCGAATGAAATGTTTTTTTAAAGGGTGGTGTGAGAGAGGCTAAAGATAAGATTTTTTTTTTTTAGATTTTATTTATTTGTTTGACAGAGAGAGCACAAACAGAGGGAGCAGTGGAGGGAGAGGGAGAAGCAGCCTCCCCACAGAACAGGGAGCCCAATGTGGGGCTTGATCCCAGGACCTTGAGATCAGGACCTGAGCTGAAGGCAGCCACTTAACTAACTGAGCCACCCAGGCACCCCTAGAAGTTTTGTTTTTTTTTTTTTAAGAAATTTTTAGTAGGAGAGGAAAGACCAAAGTGGAGTAGATCTAAATTAACTGTACTTTAGTGACATTGAAAACAAAATGGGTATTGATTATATGTTGGGACCAGAGCCTGTCTGCTTATCACTCCTGAAAAATCCTCACACACAAAGCAAAGGAGGAATTTGCCTTCTGTAGGGCCGCCTGGCTGGCTCAGTTAGTAGAACAGATGACTCTTGATCTTAGGGCCATGAGTTTGAGCCCCATGTTGGGTGTAAAGTTACCTACTTACTTATATATATACATACATAAATTTAAAAATAAAACACAAAATTTCCTTCCATAATTTAAACAACAGAAACCAAGTTAAAAAAAAAAAAAAAAGAAGAAGAAGAAAAAGAAGGGCACCTGGGTGGCTCAGTTGGTTAAGTGGCTACCTTCGGCTCAGGTCATGATCAGAGTCCTGGGATGGAGCTCACCCTGTTCATTCTCTCTCTCTCTCTCTCTTTCATATCAATAAATAAAACCTTAAAAAAAAAAAAAGGCCCAGCAACCAAACATCCATTTTACACTTTAAATCCTGGGCTGGGGACGCCTGGGTGGCTCAGTGGTTTGGGCTGCTGCCTTCGGCTCGGGTCATGATCTCAGGGTCCTGGGATCGAGCCCCGCATCGGGCTCTCTGCTCCGCAGGAAGCCTGCTTCCCTCTCTCTCTCTCTCTCTGCCTGCCTCTCTGCCTACTTGTGATCTCTGTCTGTCAAATAAATAAATTAAATCTTTAAAAAAAAATAAATAAAATAAATCCTGGGCTGGTGTTGCTTTTCAGTCATTTTTTTGGTAAAGAGGCAATTAGCTACCCAAGTTATTTGCTTTTTTTGTTGTTGTCCAAGGGTAATTGAAGATATTACAGCAGAAAGATTCAAATGGCTCTATGAGGTGTTTTGAAATTCATCCCAACTCTAGACAGAGTGACCTGCAGACTACAGACTGCCCAAGACCAAGACCGTCAACATTTCCTCAGTGTCAGGATCCACTGCCATGGTCTCCTGCCCCAGCACTGAGACCTCAGGAATGTAATTCTGTCTCCTTTCTCTCTCCTCCTCCTGCAGCTTGGTGGAAACCCCTCTCACTGGGCCTCTCCAAGTCTGCTCCTTCTGACATGTGACAGGCTGTTCTCTCTTGCAGAGCTTCTTGACGGGAATAATGGCATCTCCTCACACACGGGTTTGTTGGTATGGAAGAGGTTGCCCAGGCACGTGTAGTACTTCTTGATGACCACGCGGCCCATTCTTCATGGCTTTGGTGCCAATGCAGCACAGGTTGGTGGGTCTCGTAAAGGAGGAAACAGTACTATGCAAGTTATTAAGGACAAGTGGCAAGTCTGCCAGAACTTTCTGTTATTTCCAATTCCTAAAAATACCTTTTATGGAAACAATAATGTGGTCATGTAAAAATCATCCAAAGTTATTTGAAGAGGCAAATACAGACTGTACAAACCATAGCAAAGGAACATCCAAATCACAGACCCAATTCTCTTGACCATTTGGTGTGGGGGGGTCTTTCTATTTATAAACTGCTAACAATTCCCCTATAAACTTATTATTCTGAAAATGGTATTTAACTTCTTCCAAGTAATAAAATTGTTTGAGAGTATTAGTAATTTGAACTCTAAGCCCTATTCTTGGTGTTTTGTTTTTTGTTTTGTTTTGTTTTGTTTTTTAAGATTTCATTTATTTATTTGACACAGAGAGAGAGAGCATAAGAAATGGAAGAGAGAGAAGCAGGCTTCCCGCTGAGCGGGGAGCCCAATGTGGGGCTTCATCCCAGGCCCCTGGGATCATGACCTCAGTCAAAGGCAGAAGCTCAACTGACTGAGCCACCGAGGCACCCCTCTAAGCCCTGTTCTTAAAGAGTTCTGTATAGGGACGCCTGGGTGGCTCAGTTGGTTAAGCAGCTGCCTTCGGCTCAGGTAATGATTCCAGCGTCCTGGGATCGAGTCCCACATCGGGCTCCTTGCTCAGCAGGGAGCCTGCTTCTCCCTCTACCTCTGCCTGCCATTCTGTCTGCCTGTGCTCGCTCTCTCCCCCTCTCTCTCTGATAAATAAATAAAATCTTAAAAAAAAAAAAAGTTCTGTATATCTGCAAAATGCCTTAAACTTAGTGAAAAAGATAAATTTTAAAAATCCTCATTTTCAACCCAAAACAAAGCTAGAAAGCAAAACTAAAACCAAAATCTTCAGGACACCTGGGGGGCTCAGTTGGGTGAGCATCTGCCTTCGGCTCAGATCATGATCCCAAGGTCCTGGGGTCGGTCCTGCATCAGGCTCCCTATTCAGGGATCCTGCTTCTCCCTTTCCCTCTGCCTGCCGCTCCCCCTGCTTGTACACTCTCTCTGACAAATAAATAAATAAAATCTTTTTTTTAATTAAAGATTTTATTTAATTATTTGACAGAGAGAGATCACAAGTAGGCAGAGAGGCAGGCAGAGAGAGAGGAGGAAGCAGACTCCCTGCTGAGCAGAAAGCCTGATGCGGGACTCGATCCCAGGACCTTGAGATCATGACCTGAGCCAAAGGCAGCAGCTTAACCCACTGAGCCACCCAGGTGCCCATAAATAAAATCTTTTTAAAAAATCTTCAAAATCCTTAAATCATCTCCATTTGAGAAATATTTTTAAGAGGTCAGAAAGACAAGACCTAGAATCAGTTAATCACCAGATCTTCTCCAGCTTTATGAGCTAAAGCTTCTACTCTTTCATTTTTTTAATTTTTATTTTTTTTAAAGTATGCTCTACACCTAGTGTGGGGCTTGAAATCACAACCCTGAGATCAGGAGTCACATGCTCTACTGACTAAGCCAGCCAGGTACTTCTACTCTTCTATTCTCAAAATTCAACCTTTAAATCTCTGGATATAATACGGCAGTCTCCTCCTGCTTACTCTCTTCCATCAGCATTTACAGAGCTCCTGTTATGTGGAATTCCTTTCCCTGCCTTCAAAGAGTTAAAGATTTAAGCAGTCATCTCTCATCCAAGGCATGTCCTTATTCAAAGCCTTGGCACCTACTGTTCCCTTTTGCCTCAAAATTCATCTATCTACATGGTTTGTTCCTTTATAGATTTTAGATTTCTGTACAGATGTCACCTCCTTAGTGAAACTTCAATTGAATATTCTACTTAAAATTACATTTTCACCTTTGGTTCTTGCACTTGCTTTTTTATTGTCTGCCCTGTTTTTCTCCATGGCACGTGTATCTGGCGTCGTCTATATTTCAGTCTCTATTTGTCTATCTATCAGTCAGTATATTTATTTAAATTATTTTCTGTCTCACCCAACTAGAATGTAATTTCTGGGAGCAGAGATTTTGTATCACTGCTTCCTAAAATGCAGTCTGGTACTTGCTGGATGGATAATGTTGAGTGAATGGTTAATGAGCTCCAGGTACTAGCTGACTTGCTGTCAGTCACGTAACTGAGTGGTGGAGTCAAAGCCAAATTCAGGCCATCTTCCTCTAGCTCTTAACCACAGATGCAGCCTGCTTCTAATGTCATATGTACATAATTCATAGGTGGGTGGGTGTTAGGCCCGTTGTATTATCTATATGCTGTGGATCTGCTGCTTGCAGGAAGGATGAAGCCGTGCATAGGTTCGGATCCACATCTTGCCCTTGACCTGGGGAAATCATGTTTTCACCGAACAGGAAACAAAGCTGTTGGGAGTACCTACCTGGGTGGGTTGCAGTGTTGGAATAGGTTTTGTTTTGTTTTGGGTTTGGGTTTTGGTTTAGAGAGGTTGATGTATTCAAGTGGCTAGATTGCACAGGACTGGGGAAGGAAAGTGGCACCCTCACAGGTAAGCCATGGGCTGAGGTGCTAAGAGCTAGGTGGGCACCTGTGATATGGCCGGTCTTGAGGTTGATGGTTAAGAGCCTTTTTAGGAAAGTAGATGAAAGGGACCAAGCTACAGGAAGGTCAGAATTTGAAAACACTTGGAACTTTTCTTTCTTTCTTTTTTTAATATTTTATTTATTTATTTAGCAGACAGAGATCACAAGTAGGCAGAGAGAGAGAGAGAAGAGGAGGCAGGCTTCCCTCTGAGCAGAGAGCCCAATGCAAGGCTTGATCCCCGGACCCTGGGATCATGACCTGAGCTGAAGGCAGAGGCTTTAACCCAGTGGGCCACCCAGGAGCCCTCTTTTTTTTTTTTTTTTTTTTTTAAAGATTTCATTTATTTATTTGACAGAGATCACAAGTAGACAGAGAGGCAGGCAGAGAGAGAGGAGGAAGAAGGCTCCCCACTGAGCAGAGAGCCTGATGCAGGGCTCGATCCCAGGACCCTGAAATCATGACCTGAGCCAAAGACAGAGGCTTTAACCCACTGAGCCACCCAGGTGCCCCCAAAATATTTTCCTTTTGAAATAATTTAAAACTTAGAGAAAAATTTCATATAATAGTGACAGAGAACTTCCATATACTCTTTACCCAAATTTGTTGATTGTTCACATTTTGATACATTTTCTTTATCATTCTTTTGTATATGTACTATAACATGTTTTTTCTGAACCATTTAAGAGTTGGTTTCATGCAGTATGCCCCTTTATCTTTCATACTCTGGTGCATATTTCTTAAGAAGACTATTCTTAAATTTAAATTCAATTAGCCGACATGAGAAGAATGTTATCTTAAATAACCATGGTACAGTTATCAAATTCAAGAAGTTTAACATTGGCACTATACTTTAAAGTCCGTATTCCAAAATTGTCTGTTGTCCCAGTAATGCCCATTATGGCATTTCCCCTCTCATACGAGATCCCAGGCCAGGATCATGTATCACATTTTGTTGTCATGTTCTATTTCCTTAAACTCAAGTAAACAAAACTAAACTGAAATAGTTCCTCAGTGTTCTTTGTCATTAGTGACATAGACATTTTTAAAGAATATGAGACAATAATTCTATAAAGAATATGAGACAGTCATTCTATAGAATGTTCATCTATTTGTTTTTCCTGATGTTTCCTCTTGACCAGATTCAAGTTCTACATTCTGAGCTGGAATATGATATAAATCACAGGTGTTCTTTTCAGGGAAGTTAACCCCAAGGTTCGCAATGTCCATCTGCTTCTTATTGATGATGTAATTTGATCAAGGTCAAAATGGATCAAGGGGTTGTCTAGTTTCCTCATAGTATATTTATTGTTTTCCCCTTTATAACTAATACACAATCTATGAGGAGACATTCTGAGAACATGCAAATATCCTGCTGTGCTTGTTGTACTCCCTGCTGAGACTTAGGATTCACTCATGATCCTTGCCCAAGCCAACTTTCATCATAATGGTTGCAAAATGATTTTCTAACTCTAGCAAGCCCTCCACTTTTATCATCTGGCATTCAGCTACAAAGAAGAACCCTCCTTTCTTCTCATTCATTCACTCATTTATTCATTCATCTATTTACTATCAATACAGGGCTTTGTTTTATCCAGTAAGTTATAATCCATTTCTTTTTTTTCTTTTTAAAAAATATTTTATTTATTTATTGGACACAGAGAGGGAGATCACAAGTAGGCAGAGAGGCAGGCAGAGAGAGAGGGGGAAGCAGGCTCCCTGCTGAGCAGAGAGCCGATGTGGGGTTTGACCCCAGGATTGAGATCATGACCTGAACTGAAGGCAGAGGCTTAACCCACTGAGGCATCCAGGTGCCCCTATAATCCATTTCTATCCTTACTTATTTTAATGCTCAAATTGTACCATTTTTGACCATAAGAAGCCCCTTTAATCTGGCACCCGGGTCCTTTCACCATGACACTTTTTTTTCTTTTAGCACTGCCTCTGCTCCTGGCACGACAAAAATGTTCCAGGATTTCTTGTGCTTTCTCTGCTCCACTTGGAATCACCATGTCTGCAAGGAACCCTGATTTCTTTTTGTGGAGAATGGTATTTGCAAACTACCATCTTGGTAGCTTCAGTTTGTGAAGCATCTGACTCTTGATTTTGGCTTAGGTCACAATCTCAGAGTCGTGGGATTGAGTGCTATGTACTCAGTACAGAGTCTGCTTATTCTTCTCCCTCTGCTCCTCCCCACCCCCATGCTCTCACTCATTCTCCTTCTGTCTCAAATAAATAAATAAATAAATAATCTTAAAGAAACCATGATCTAGGCACCCTGTTCATAGCTAATGATAGATTGATGGACTTGTGAATTTTAAACTCACATCCTTTTGGATGTGAGTTTAAAATCCCATCTTAATTGTGCTAAGGGAAACAAAGGGCCAGAGCTTTAAAGGGAGGAAGTGATGTTCCACTGGGAGATATCACAGAGGAAGCAGAGAAAATGGATTGAAAACCCAGGATTATAGGTGGGGCATGAGGTGCAAATGAGGTGGGATGCTTGATTCTTCTCTCTCTCTTTTTAAAATTTTATTTTATTTTTTCAGTGTTCCAAGATTCATTGTTTTCTCTCTCTCTCTCTTTTAATTTTAATTTAATTTAATTTATTTATTTGACAGATCACAAGTAGGCAGAGAGAGAGAGAGAAGGAAGCAGCCTCCCCACTGAGCAGAGAGCTGCATGCGGGGCTAGATCACAGGACCATGGGATCATGACCTGAACGGAAGGCAGAGGCTTTAATCCACTGAGCCACCCAGGCACACACTCTCTCTCTCTCTCTTTTTAAAGATTTTATTTATTTATTTGACAGAGATCACAAGTAGACAGAGAGGCAGGCAGAGAGAGAGAGAGAAGCAGAAACAGGCTCCCCACCAAGCACAGAGCCAGACTTGGGTCTCCATCCCAGGACCCTGAGATCATGACCCGAGCCGAAGGCAGAGGCTTAATGAGCCACCCAGGTGCCCCACTGTTTTCTCTTTTTTAAAGAGAAGTTTCTAAATGTTAAATGAAGTACCTTGAAGGTAAGACTTTGTATAAAGAAGGCAACATTAAAAATAATAATAAAAATAGATTTTTTTTAAAAAGAAGGCAACATTCTCTAAACCCGTGGTTAGTGTTAGTATTATAAGTTTGCTAGAATAATAGGTCTTGGAGTTGAAATGCCTGCACAAGTACTCACTTGATACAACCTTGGCCTTAGGCAGATTTTTTTAACCTGTATTTTACAAATAAGGCAGCTGAGGCTGGGTAAAGCTATGGTTCTTACAAAGTCACAAAAATATCTCTTAAGGAGAACATGTAGTTTATTCTAAAGAGGATTACCATTGGTTTGTACAAGCCACCATCTCTTTAATTTTATCCCCCCAAAAGCAACAATTCTGTGCTTTCTTTTCTAGACTGATATTTTGTCAGTTCTTGAGATCCAGTTTCCACATGTTAGAAGAATCCAGTAGTCTGATGACCTAGTTTTGAAAAATTCCTGAAGTTCATTTTTAGCAAATTCTCCGGTGCCAACATAATTAGCTTGCACATTTCCTTAGTTTGTAGCATGTTATTTTTAGCTTTTTTCCCCTTATAACCACATACATTTTAAAGTTGGATGAGAGGTTTAAGTGTTTTTAATGTCAGCTGGAGGTGTTTTGCTGCCCTTCTGCGAAGGAAGGTAGACTAGAGGGTTCTAAATACCAGGTATAGACACTGGGATTTCTTTGGGGGAAGATTCTAAACCACACATTCAATTTCTTTAACAGATCAGGCTGTTGAGGGCTGTTTCTTCTTGAGTGAGCTTTGGTAATTTTTTTCTTTCAGAAAATGGTGTATTTTCATCTAAGTTGCAGGATTTACTGATCTAAACATGTTTCCTTACTATCCTTTAAAGATTTTTTTTTTTTTTTTTTTATTTATTTATTTGACAGAGAGAAATCACAAGTAGGCAGAGAGGCAGGCAGAGAGAGAGAGGAGGAAGCAGGCTCCCCGCTGAGCAGAGAGCCCGATGCGGGACTCGATCCCAGGACCCTGAGATCATGACCTGAGCCGAAGGCAGCGGCTTAACCCACTGAGCCACCCAGGCGCCCCCTTTAAAATCTGTAGAATCCATAGTATTGTTACCTGCCTCTCCTTCCTTATTCTGGTAACTTGTGGCCTCTCTCTTTTTTTTCCTGTTCAGTTTATTATTATTATTTTTAAAAAGATTTTATTTATTTATTTGACAGACAGGGACCACCAAGTTGGAAGAGAGGCAGGCAGAGAGAGAGGAAGGGAAGCAGGCTCCCTGAGCAGAGAGCCCAATGTGGGGCTCGATCCCAGGACCCTGAGATCATGACCTGAGCTGAAGGCAGAGGCTTAACCAATGAGGCACCCCTCCTGTTCAGCTTAGTTAGAGGTTTCTTGCTATTGATCTTCTCAAAGAATCAGCTTTGGGATTACTGAGGTTCTTAATTGTTCTTCTTACTTGATTTCTGCTCTAATCTTTATCCAAGTGAGTTTTCCAGATTGGCAATATTCAGTGCATACAGTCACACCCTGATGCTGAAAGAGTAACACATCCTGAGGGAAATGGAAGCTTTGGTTACTACAAAACTGTGGTATTCAGCACAGTGTAGGCTACAGTACAGACCTACAGACCAAAGTAAGAGACTGAGAATCCAGAAATAAGCCCTCATACTTATAGTCAGTTGATTTCAACAGGGATGTCAAGACAGCTCATTGGGGGAAAGAATAGTCTTTTCAACAAATGGTGCAAGGACAACTGGGTACCATATGCAAAGGAATGAAGTTGAACCCCTTTTCACATGATGCACAACAATTATCTCATAATGAATTCTAGAACTAGGGGCTCCTGGGTGGCTCAGTCGTTGAGCGTCTGCCTTTGGCTCAGGTCATGATCCCAGGGTCCTGGGATCAAGCCCCGCATTGGGCTCTCTGCTCTGTGGAGAGCCTGCTTCTCTCTCTTCCACTCCCCCACCTTGTGTTCCCTCTCTCGCTGTCTCTCTCTCTCTCTCTCTCTCTGTCAAATAAATAAAATAAAAATCTAAAAAAAAATGTTTGAATTCTAGAACTAAATATAAGAGCTAACACTATAAAGCTTTGGGAAGAAAATAGAGAAGTAAATCTTAGTGAGCTTGGGTTAGGCAAAATCTTATATATGACACCAAAAATACAAGCCACCGGGGCACCTGGGTGGCTCAGTGGGTTAAGCCGCTGCCTTCGGCTCAGGTCATGATCTCAGGGTCCTGGGATCGAGTCCCGCATCGGGCTCTCTGCTTGGCAGGGAGCCTGCTTCCTCCTCTCTCTCTCTCTCTCTGCCTGCCTCTCCATCTACTTGTGATTTATCTCTGTCAAATAAATAAATAAAATCTTGGAAAAAAAAAAAAGTAATTCTCCCTCATTTCTTTCCCACTTCCATTCCTTGTAAGCAATCACTGATCTCAATGTGTTTCTTTATAAAAAAAAAAAAAAAAAAAAAAAATACAAGCCACCAAAGAAATGGATAAATTGGACCTCATCAAAATTTAAAACTTGTGCTTCAAAGAACACCATCAAGAATGTGAAAAGACAATGTGGAGAATGGAAGAAGATATTTGCAAATTACATATCTGATAAGGGACTTATATCTGGAATGGTTGAAGCCTTCTTACAACTCAACAATAAAAGACAAATTACCCAATTAAAAAATGGACAAAGGGGATGTCTGGGTGGCTCAGTGGGTTAAAGCCTCTGCCTTCGGCTCAGGTCATGATTCCAGGGTCCTGGGATCCAGCCCCGAGTCGGGCTCTCTGCTCAGCAGGGAGCCTGCTTCCCCCTCTCTCTCTGCCTGCCTCTCTGCCTACTTGTGATCTCTGTCTGTCAAATAAATAAATAAAATCTTAAAAAAAAAAAAAAGAAAAAAATTGGAACCCTCATATACTGCTGGTGGAATTGTAAACTCGTGTAGCCACTGTGGAAAACAGTCTGGCCATTCCTCAAAGGTTAAATATAGAGTCATCATATGACCCAGGAATTCCACTCCCCAATATATATCTAAGAGAAATGAAAACAGGCATCCACACAAAAACATGTATACAAATGTTCATGGCAGCATTATTCATAATAGTGCCAAAGCAGAAACGATCCAAATGTTCATTGTATTGGTCAGGGTTCTCCAGAGAAACAGAAACAAGAGGATATATATGTAGATATAAGAGGCGATTTATTATACTAATTTGCTCACCTGGTTATGAAGGTTGAGAAGTTCTACAGTGTGCCATCTGTAAGCTGGGGTAGGGGTGGGGGCCAGGAAAGCCAATGGTGTAACTTGTTCTGAGTCCAAATGCCTGAGAACCAGGAAGCCACTCATATATCTCCCAGTAAGAGGCTGAAGGCCCAAGAACCAGGAGCTCTGATGTCTGAAGACAGGAAAAGATAGATATTCCAGCTGAAGAAGAGAATTTGCCCTTCCCTTGCCTTCTCATTCCATTTGGGCCATTAAAAGACTGAATGATGCCTGCCCACATTGGTGAGATGGGATCTCTCTGCTCAGCCTACCAAATCCAATGCTAATCTATTCTAGAACAATCTCACAGACATACCCAGAAATAATGTCTTACCAGCTATCAGGGCACCCCTTAGCCTAGTCAAGTTGGAACATAAAATTAACCATAATATTCATCAACCAATGAATGAGTAAATACAATGTGGGATATCCATGAAATGGAATGTTACTTGACCACACAAAGGAATGATGTACTGGTATATAGTATAAAATGGGTTGACTTAGAAAACAGTGTGCTAAAAAAAAAAAAAAAGCCAATCTCAGAAGACCATATTTGGTATGTTTCCATTTATTTGAAATCTCCATAAGAGAAAGTAGATTTGTGGCTGCCCAAAGCTGGAGGGCTAGAGGGGAATGGAAAGTGATTTCTAATGGTACAAGATTCTGGGGGCAGTGATGAAAATGTACTAAAATTAACTGTAATGGTTACACAAATCTGTGAACATATTAAGACTATCAACTTGTACCCTTTAATAAAGTGGGTATATTAAATGGTATATGAATTATATTTAAATATTCCCAAAGTATATATATTTGAATAAAGCTGATATACTGTATATGTATACATCTTTCCTTCTAAGATCAGGAACAAGACAGAGAGGTCCACACTTACTCCTATTTAACACTGTACTTGAATTTCTAGCTAGGTAATAAGGCAAGGGAAAAAAAGACATAAAAATTAGAAAGGAAGAAGTAAAATTGTTTTGATTTGCAGGTGACATGATAATCCATGTAGAAAGTTCCAATGAGCCTATAAAAATGCTACTGGAACTAGTTCAGCAAGGTTGCATGATACAAGACCAATAAACAAAAATTAATTGTATTTCTCTACACCAGCAACAAACTTTTGGAAGTGGAAGAGACAATATCATTTACAATATCATCAAAAAAGAAGAGAGAAATATGTAAGGACAGTGTAAGGACAACTCTGATGAAAGATGTACAAATCCCATACACTGAAAACTAAAAAAACACTGGTAAGAGAAATTAAGTAAGTCTTAAATGGAGAGATATACAGTGTTTATTGCTGAAATGCCTCGTATTGCTGAGGTGACAATTCTCCCCAAACTTATTTTTAGATTCAGTGTAATCTCAATAGAAACCTCAGCATGGTTTTTGTAGAAATTGACAGTTGATTCTAAAATTCATATGGAAATGCAAGTGATCTGGAATAGCTACAACAAAATTTGTTTTTTAAAAAAGACTTTATTTATCCACTTGAGAGAGAGTGCATGCGAGAGAGAGAGCGCGCGCGCACACGAGCGAGCTAGCACAAACTGGGGGAGGGGCAGAGGTACAGGGAGGAGGCTCCCTGCTGAGTCAGAAGCCCTATGAGGCCAGGAGTCCAGGACCCTGGCATCACAACCTAAGCCCAAGGCAGGTGCTTAACTGATTGAGCCACCCAGGCACCTCCCAAAAATAACTTCAAAAAAGAAAAAAAGTTTAGGGCACCTGGATGGCTCAGTCAGTTAAGCATCCGACTCTTGATTTCTGCTTAGGTCATGATCTCAGAGTTGTGGGATCAAGCCCAGGGTCCAGCCCCAGATGGAGCTCCACACTTAGTGGAGAGTCTGCTTAAAGATTCTCTGCCCCTGCCCCTACCCCCACTTGCACAAGCACATGCTCTCTCTCTCTAAAATACATAAATCTTTTTAAAAAAATATTTTATTTATTCATTTATTTGAGAGAGAGAAAGAGCATGAGTGAACAGGAGGAGTAGGGGGAGAGGGAGAAGCAGACTCCCCGCAGAGCACAGAGCCCAATGTGGGCCTTGATCCCAAACCCTGAGATCATGACTCTAGCCAAAGGCAGACACCTAACGACTGAGCCACCCAAGGGCCCCCAAATGAATAAATCCTTTTAAAAAAGATTTTATTTGGGGCGCCTGGGTGGCTCAGTGGGTTAAAGCCTCTGCCTTCGGCTCAGGTCATGATCTCAGGGTCCTGGGATCGAGCCCCGCATTGGGCTCTCTGCTCGGCGGGGAGCCTGCTTCCCTTACTCTCTCTGCCTACCTGTGATCTCTGTCTGTCAAATAAATAAATAAATCTTAAAAAAAAAAAAAGATTTTATTTATTTATTTGAGAGAGAGCAAGTACACATGAGCAGGGAGAGGGACAGAGGGAGAAGGAGAAGCAGGCTCCCTCCTGAGCAGGGAGCTGGATGCAGGCTTCCATCCCAGGGCTCTGGGATCATGACCCTTTAGCCAAAGGCAGGCACCCAAACAACTGAGACACCCAGGTGCCCCTAAAATAAATAAATCTTTTTTTTAAAAAGATTTTATTTATTTATTTGATAGACAGAGATCACAAGTAGGCAGAAAGGCAGGTAGAGAGAGAGAGGAGAAAGCAGGCTCCCTGCAGAGCCCGATGCGGGGCTTGATCCTAGGACCCTGGGATCATGATCTGAGCTGAAGGCAGAGGCCTCAACCCACTGAGCCACCCAGGCACCCCTAAAATAAATAAACCTTAAAAAAAAATGTAGTGTGTGGCTATGTTGGAATACTACACAGGTATCAGCAGAAATTTACATATTTAAATATAGCACCATTTACATATTTTTAAACAGTGATGAATAGAATGAGAATTGTAGCATAAATTACTTGATATAAATTAAAAAGGTCAAGTACAACACTCTTATTTTTCAAGAACACATAGAGATTTGTCATGTACTAGAGTGGATCCCTAAGGGCGGAAAGGAGATGACAGGAAGGAATAAGTGCTGGAGTAATTACCCCTACTATACTGTGAAGAGACACTTTTGTAGATAACACGATTAACTCAAAAAAGTGAGAGGAGGTGAGAAAACAGCCACAGTGAGCAGACAACTTTTTCCAGAAGTTTGGCTATGACAGGAAGCTGAGCAGGGAGACAGCCTGATGAGGATCTGGGGTGAAGAGGGGAAAGTTAGAGATGGGACATAGTAGAGGAACTCACCTGGGTGCTAATGGGAACATTTGGTAGAGAGGGAAAGGAGGGGGAGGTGCCTGGAACTCATAAAAGGGTCTTAGTGTTGGAGGTGGTGGGAAGGGAGGGGATGTCTTACGATGTGAGGGGGGCAAATTCCTGCAGTTCACAGGAGGAACCTGGAGTCGAGGAAAGCTGGAGTGGGTGCTTTAGGTGGATCTATAGAGTAGGAGATGAATGGTGGGAAAAGAGAGAAGAAATCAAGTTGCTGGGGATGCATGGGTGGCTCCGTTGGTTATAGTGTCTGCCTTCAGCTCAGGTCATGATCCCGGAGTCCAGGGATTGAGTCCTACATCGGGCTCCTTGCCCAGGGGGAGCCTGCTTCTCCCTTTGCCTGCTGCTCCCCCTGCTTGTGCTCTCCCTCACTGTCTCTCTGACAAATAAATAAATAAAATATTTAAAAAAAAAAAAAAAAAGAAGAAGTTGTTCTTTTGGAGAGTGGGGAGGGAGTCCTCCATAGGATCACTGGACATTGCTGAAATGCCCATTTGAGTTCTGTGTTTCAGAGTTGCGGAGTGTGTGTTATAGGAGGGGTGCTTCCAGCAGCAGAGTGAGGGAGGAGTAATATGGGAGGGAGAAACTCCAACTAGTGGAGTATGGGACGATATGGAGGTTGCAGACCACTGGGCCAGCACCAATTAGGAAGAGGGCCACAGAAGAGGGGAGTGAGTGTTACATGGGATCCCAGGACAAGCAAGGAGATGCGGAGAAAAAACTGGACAAGTCAAAGAGGTGAATAGAAGGTGTTTGAGTTACAGGACGGGCACAGAATCTGAGGGGCACAGATAGGGCCCCAGCGAAGACAACCCGGACAGACAGACAAGGTGGTTCCTAACCCAGAAGGAGGGCCTTGCTGGGTGGGAAGATGGCCCCAGAGTCCTCCCTGCCTCGAATGCAGATGCCCACTCCAGGCACTGTATCCCCACTGATGTCCTGGCCCAAGGCTGGTGGGGCTCTGCTGCCACCCTCTGGGTACCAGGGTAAAACAAGGTTCCACAAAGGGGCCTGAGCCTGTGCAAAGGAGGGGGGGGCTCTCTTGTCTGACCCACCTCTACTCCACTTTGGTTCAGCCCGAAGGGGTTCTGGTCTGGGCACATTTGGCTCTCTGCCACTGCCTTCTTCTCAGACCAGGAGTCAGGGCACTAAAGCCCCCAAGATGGCTCTGGTGGGCGAGGGGGCCTGGATGGAGCCCAGTCGTGTATGAGCGTCAGCACGATGAATAAGTTGAAGAACCCACGTAAAATGAGGAGACAACACCTTCCTGACATTGATTAATTTCCTCACCATAAAAAAAAAAAAAAAAAAAAAAAAAAAAGCTATAATTTTGAAGAAGGGTGGCTTGGTTTCATGTATTTTAATGCAGGGGTTGTCAAAGTGTGGTTCCTCAGTCAGCAGTGTCAGCATATTTTGGCAATTCCCAGGCCACGCCCTAGAAGGAATCAGAAAATCTTGGGGTGGGGCTCATCCTATCCTGGCCTGCCCTGGAGGGGATTCCAGGGTGTGGTCCAGTTTGACAATCGCTGTTCTAAGGGAATTTCCACTGCAAACACCTGCCTCTGCTTAACCAGAGTGCTGCTGGGCCAGGGACTGGATGTGCCAGTGAGGGCTTGAACTTGGAATTAGGAAGGGGAAGGCCTAATGAGGAAACCTGGGGAGGAACGTCCTCATTCTCACTATGGAAGAGTCTGGAGACCGGCTTTGGAGAGCCCCTGACCAGAGGTTGGGACCATGGGGAATCCTGAAAGAACATGAGTCAGATGACCCTGGCTTTACGGGGATGAGGTCATCGTAGCTGTTCTTCCTGCCTACCAGGCAGCAACAGGAACCACTGAAGAGTTAGGAGACAACTTCAGAAAATATTAGGAGCACTTAAAGAGCTTCAGTAGTGTACCAAAAAGTACTTTCTGGAACTAAAGAAACGTTATTTCAACAACCACAAAAATTAGTATATGCATCAAAAGAGAAAAAAGTCTGGTCCCTGCTGGGACTCAAATTAGTGGCTTGGAAGAACAAGTGGAAAAAATACTTCAAAGCACAGAGCAAATAATACAAAGAGATGGAAATAAAGAGGAAAATTTGAGACTTGGAGAATAGATCCAGTAGTCCTAACATTCAAATGTATTAGCTCCAAAAGAACGAAAAGGCACAGATGGAAGAGAGGTAATAATTTAAAAATAGAGGAAGACTTCAGTGACTTGAAAAAAAGATCTCAGCTTGCAGACCAAAAGGGCACAGGAAGACACAAAAAAGGAAAGAAAAGACAAGACAGACATCTAAGCATGAAACTCCTGAATTCCAAGATTAAAGAAAAACATTTTCAGGTTTCAAGACAGAAAGAGCCAGTTCTATACAAAGGAAAAGCATCAGATTGACCCAGGACTCTCCATCTGAGGTACTGGAAGCTAAACGTGGGGACAGCGAGAGAAAAAGATTGGCTGCCCAGGGACCCCATCCCCAGCTGGGAAAGCTTTCACCTGTCAGAGCAAAAGAAAGATATTTAGAGCTATAAAGAGTATCTCAATCTCCTATCTCACCTGAGGAAAATACTCAAGAAAAAACTCAGGGAATGGAGAAGTCAAGGTAGAGGAAGATGAGGGGGGAGGAAAACCTCCAGTGAAAAGGACACTTGGCCAAATATCACGCTGTTAAATGCTCACGGAGCTGGACAAAAATCTAATTATACCTAGGACGCTAAGTACTGTGTTCTCTTGGGCACACCTAGGGATGGGAAGCAGAGTAAGAGAGATCAAAGTATTCTGAAGGTCTCTCTTAGCAGGGTAGAAGTGGCAGGAAAATAAAACATCGTAATGGAAGAAATAATTGGTATATTAACTTTTTTAAGTTTTTGTTTCTTTACTTGAGAGAGAGAGGGGAGTAGGAGCAGGGGGAGCAGCAGAGGGAGAAGCAGACTCCCCACCGAGCAGGGAGCCCCAAACGGGGCTCGGCCCCAGCACCCCGAGATCATGACCTGAGCTGAAGGCAGATGCTTAACGGCCTGAGCCTCCCAGGTGCCCCATAATTGGTATATTTAAAAATGATGATGAAGAAGTAGGTATTGGATTATCTGTGCAAGTAAGGATGGGTAACTATCAAGGGATTGGAAAAGTACACTTGAACTTCCAAAACAACAAGAGAGTAGGGAAAATGGAGGGAACAGCAGCTACTCACTATGGCATGATAAAGGAACATATGATACAAGATATGATACATAACACATTGAAACCAAATGTGCCATTCATTCCATTTTGGAAATCATAATTCAAAATAAGACATAAAATCAGTTGATTTCAATATGCTAGCAATGAACAATAATAAATTAAGATTAAGAAAATAGCATTAAAACATATGAAATACTGAGAGACAAATCAGATGTGCAAATTCTGCGTGCTTAAAACCATGAAATGTTGGGGTGCCTGGGTGGTTCAGTTGGTTAAGCGTTTGCCTTTTGGCTCAGGTCATGATTCCAGAGTCCTGGGATCAACCCCCACGTTGGGGTCCCTGCTCAGTGGAGGGCCTGCTTCTCCCTCTCCCTCTGCCCACCTATGTTCTCTCTCTCTCTGTCAAATAAATAAAATCATTTTTAAAAATTAAAAAAAATAAAACAGTGAACAAAAATTGTTGGTACATATAGGAAAGTATATTCCTTTTTTTTTTTTTAAAGATTTTATTTATTTATTTGACAGACAGAGATCACAAGTAGGCAGAGAGGCAGGCAGAGAGAGGAGGAAGCAGGCTCCCCGCTGAGCAGAGAGCCCGATGCGATGCGGGGCTCGATCCCAGGATGCTGGGATCATGACCTGAGCCGAAGGCAGAGGTTAAACACTGATCCACCCAGGCGTCCATATTCCATTTTTAAAGCAGTGATCATAAAGCAAAATGAAGACAATAGACATCATAATTTTCTATTTATCAGGTTGGCCAAAATAAAGAAGCTGACCCAACCCCATATGTGCAAGGGCATTGGGAAATGGGCGATGTCATATAACTTAAATTCACTTAAACCTTCCAGAGGGAAGTTTTTAATTTGGCAACTTATACAAAATTGAGAGTAATACCGCCCAATGTTCTAGTAATTCTGTTTCTCAAAAACTGCCGTAGGAAAATGCACAAAGATGTATATATATACACAAGGAAGTGCATCATAGAATTGTGTATAAGAGCCAAATACTGGAAACAATTGAAATGTCTATAAATAGTTAAATAACTTCTAGTGTATACATGCAGTAAGTAAAAGTGAAGAAATAGAGGTGCCTGCGTGGCTTAGTGGGTTAAAGCCTCATTATGCCTTCGGCTCAGGTCATGATTCCAGCGTCCTGGGATCTAGCCCCGCATCAGGCTCTCTGCTCAGCAGGGAGTCGGCTTCCTTCCTCTCTCTGCCTGCCTCTCTGTCTACTTGTGATCTCTGTCTGGCAAATAAATAAATAAATAAAATATTAAAAAAAAAAAGTGAGGAAATAGATCTATATTGTTGACATGAAAAGATATCCATTCACACTGTTAACATGGAAAAGAAAAAAAAAAGAAGTACCAGGTGCCTGGATGGCTCAGTCAGTTGAGCATCCCCTTTCGGCTCAGGTTGTCATCCCAGGGTTCTAGGATCAAGCCCTGCATCAGGCTTCCTGCTCAGCGGGGAGTCTGCTTCTCCTTCTGCCCATTCCCCCTGCTTGGGCTTACTCTCTCTTGCATGCATGCAAAAATAAATAAATAAAATATTTATTTATTTATTTTTAAAGATTTTTTAGGCGCCCTAAAATAATTTTTTAAAAGATTATTATTAAAAAAAAGAAGTACTGGGCGCCTGGGTGGCTCAGTGGGTTAAGCCTTCGGCTCAGGTCATGATCTCGGGGTCCTGGGATCGAGTCCCGCATCAGGCTCTCTGCTCAGCAGGGAGCCTGCTTCCTTCTCTCTCTCTCTCTGCCTGCCTCTCTGCCTACTTGTGATCTCTGTCTGTCAAATAAAATAAATAAAATCTTAAAAAAAAAAAAAAAGAAGTACCTATCCCTCTCTCAGGAATCCTGGTTTGTTTGATCCTCTGTGTCCCGGGGCTAAGTTCCCTAAAAGTTTACTGGTCTAGATGTTTTCCCCACACCAGGTGAGGGGGGACCTGTGTAAGGAGGACAGAAACGATCCTCTCCTTAGAGTGACGACACAGTCTGGTTTCTGGAATGGCGCTGAACATGAATCTTTTGACCTTCTGAACCCGTACGGTCAGGACACTCTTCATTTTAAGGTCCCCTTATAGCTGTGGAAAATGGGGCTCAGGAAGGTGAGATAATCGCATCAGGTCTGTACAGGCACTTCCTCTCCTGGGTCTGCTGTGGGCCGTCCCAGATATGAGGTTGCTGGGAGCAGAAGAATTAAGGGGTGTGGAAATGTGAGGTGAAGGAGGAATAGAGGTGGAAAGGAGGGCAAAGTTGGGTTTGGGGGAGGGGATGGCATTAAAAAGGCAATGCGTGTCTTCCAAGACCCTCAGCCCCTCCCACCACACAGTCTTGCCTTTGGGGACCCAGCTCTTCCAGTGTGCCTGTCAAAGTGGGCCTTCATCAAAGAATGAATGAAGGAATCAACAAATGAATGAATAAAAAGAGACACAGTTTATTATTGTACTGGTAACAGTACAAAACGCCAGCCAAACCCTTCTCAAACCTTGGCGGTCCCGGCTTCTTTAGGTCACCTTGCATTGACCAGATCTGTAAGATCCTTCAAATCTTCCCAAGTCTGGACAGTCATGAGGTAGGAGTGGACCCTGTGCCTGCTCTAGGGGGCTGGAGGCTCAAGAGCTACCACCATTCCGTGTCTGTGCTCAGTGGCCCTCTGGGTCCATGGATCTCCGTCTCTGGAGTTCCCTGGTCATGCCTGCCAGGCCCCCTTGACTTGGAGCTAGATCCAGGAGTGCAGGGAGGGGCACCCTGGTCCCGGGCTTTGCAGGCAGAGAAGAACTTGGTGGTATCATCTGGGCAGTGAGGGTGCTCTGATCTCTAGGTATGGCAGGACCAAGATCGAGGTGTCACCAGCCCCCAGAAGGTCGTCTGTGCCGGAGAGAGGTGAATTGTACATGAGTTCCCCTGTGCCCACCCTACACATCCAAGACACAGAAGCCCCCACACCAGGCCCTGGTCCCCTACCAAATGGCTGTTGAATTGGGGAACAATAGAGGGCTGGCTGTTGTGGAGGGGAGGTGTGTCCTTCTAGATGGGGAGCTGAGTGACGGTCATGGTCCCTTACCTGGGGGAGGGGGCAGTGTCGCCGAGCGTACCATTCCTGGCAGTACAGGCTGACCTGGATGCCTTGGCCCAGAAAGAGCATGGTCCACATTAACACATTCCACGCTGGGCCCGTGTGCCGGTCATGCATCATGAAGTTCATCAGCCCTGATGTGAGAGGAAAGCTTGTTACTCCAACTCCAGATACCTCGTCTCCCTGGCTGCCTTCTCATCCCAGGGCACTGGGGAGTGATGACAGGAACTTGAACCCAGATCTAGCAACCCATAGAGATCTCAAGTGGCTCATGTGAAAGCAGGATTCCTCTGTTTATAGCAGTATTCTGGATCTTATACTAAACCTTCCATCCCCACGCCGCTTCTCCCCCTTGTCTCCCTCTATGTGTGCCCCACTCAGATGCTCCTCTCAGATGCTCCTCTCTAGCCAGAAATCTTCTCCCACATCCCCCAAGAAAACCCCTGCTGCCTCCCTCCCTGTTCCCAAGTTCCTTCACACCCCAACTTTCATGCTTCCCCCTCCAGAAGGGTGTGTGTCCTCCCCTGTCAGTCTGGAATTTCCAGAAGCAGGACTCCAGGCTTCCTCTCTCTGGATGGCTCCCCCTCCCGTGGCACATGGAGGCCCAGCTCACCTCCAATAACTAAGAAGAGTATCAGCATGACGGGGTAGAAGAATCCCAGGACAAAGCAGAAGATGTACTCATGGACCACGGCAGAAACCAGGAACACACCCAGCATGGCGGCCCCTCGGGCCCGGCCGCCAAGGAGCTGGCAGGGGTGGGGGGAGGAGGGTGGAATAAGTCTCCTCAAGACTTCTCCACAAAGAGTTCCCTCTTTAAGGAAGCCAGAAGAGTGTATGGTACAAAGAATATGGAAAGAATACGGGATTTGGGGTCTGAAGGGCTGGTATATCTTATTTAAGAGCATTTTATTAGTTCTTTGGGCTAATGCAATCTTTAAAAGGGGATATAATGATGCTTGTCAGGGTTACTATGCAGATCATGTATGTGAAAAGTCTTGGTAACTGAGAGTCGCTATATACATGTTCCTGAGGAGTCTAAGGAGGGGGAAATGCTGTGGGGAGTGGAATTAAGGATAAGGAAGGAAGGGGGCACCTGGGTGGCTCAGTGGGTTAAAGCCTCTGCCTTCGGCTCAGGTCATGATCCCAGAGTTCTGGGATCGAGCCCCGAATCGGACTCTCTGCTCTGTGGGGAGCCTGCTTCCTCCTCTCTCTCTACCTGCCTCTCTGCCTACTTGTGATCTCTGTCTGTCAAATAAATAAATATAATCTTTGAAAAAAAAAAAAAGGATAAGGAAGGAAGGAAGTCAGATTCTAAGGAGGGTTTTCTGCCCACTGGGTTGGGTAGAAGAGCGTAGATGGAGGTCAAGGGGGCCCTTGGGTCTGGAAAATGTGAATGGTGTAGACAGAGGGAAAGAGAATGTCCTGGAAAGACTCTACTAGCTGTGGGAGCTGGTGGCGCAGGGGGGGGGGTCTGCTGAGCTCGTACCCACAGCCCATCTTGATAGACGTAGCTGTATAGCCAGTCATGGACCACCACATTCCAAGTGCGGTAGTAGTTGGAGAAGGACGTTGAGTT
The DNA here is from genome assembly GCF_030435805.1 of Mustela lutreola. NCBI lineage: Eukaryota > Metazoa > Chordata > Mammalia > Carnivora > Mustelidae > Mustela > Mustela lutreola. The sequence goes on from NC_081297.1 coordinate 62,252,870, forward strand.
CCACCAGTCCTGGGGGAAGAATGGGGTCAGGGTTAGGGGAAGGAGGTGAGCATCAGGGTCCTGACTCTTCTCCGGCCCCAGCTGCAACTCCTTGCTTCCTGCACCCTATCCCAGTGTTCCCCAGGGGGCTGGCCCCTGGCTGAAGAGAGACAGCAGGCACTCTCCCAGCTGCCTCTTCAGGATCTGGGGACCTCCCTCCTTTGTTCCCTCTCAGGGGAAGATGATTCCAAAGTAAGATGCGAACTAGAGCTTTTGGCCCTGGCTAGTCGGGAGGCGGAGGGGTGACATCAGAACCATATCCAGGGAAGCCCGTTTCTCATGTAGGAGACTGATGGCACAGCGGAGGTGACACCCCATGGAGCCACCAACGTCCCCAGATCACTCTCCAGCCCTCACTGCATCCAGCTCCCAAGGGGTCAGGTCCAGGACCCACCCGGTAGAACATTCTGTCTCCAAATCGTAGCATCTCTGCGAAGGCGTTGAGCCAGCAGTGGAGGAAGGCAAAGAAGATGAGCAGCAGCATGAAGATGCCTGGTGAGTGGGGACAAGGGCTGAAGGTCAGACTGGCCCACCTGGATCCCCTGGGAAGCTCCAAGGGCCCCTCATTGACAACCAGGGCCCCAAATCCTACCAACCACTTATTTGTCACTCACTAACTCATGCATTTATTAATCCATCCATCTGCTCATGACCCCCATGTTGGATGCCAGAGATGCACAGATGAAACTCAAAACCCCTGACCCTCAGGGGTTCATGGAGTGGTTGAAGAGAGAGAGAGAGACAGAGGCTGAGATAGGGACGGAGACATGTCCAACCATGCATCAAGGTCAAGTGTGCTGGGAGCTAAGCATGGTGGCCATTGATGGGCTTAGCAGTGCAGAAAAAGGGGTGGGTCATGGTGATTGATGGCTAAAACTGAAAGGCTTCCTGGAGGAGGAGGCCCCCAAAACAGACCGGACTTTGCTGCTGGAAAATGGGGAAAGGAATCCAAGCTGAGGGACCAGTATCAGCGAAGGCCTGGAGGCATGAAAGTGAGTATCTTTCAAGGAATGGGCAGGGCCTGGGGCAGGATGAGAAGACAGGAGGGGCTTTCTGGGAAGGGGCCTTGAATGCCAGGCCAAGGGATCAAACTGTATCTGGAGAGGCCAGCAATGGGAAGTCACTGGAGTTTTTGAACCAGGGTGGGGAATGACTAACCTGGAGGAGGGATGTTCGTCAGGGGCAGGCGGGGGAGGAAAGATTGAAGGGGTAAGGAGACAGGTGAGAAGGCCAATGTGGAAAGAGAGAGAGTGGAGTGGTCATCTGAAGTGAGCCATGATGGGAGGGGCCACAGGTGGAGGAGGTTCCAGCGGCATGAGGTGTTGAACCTGACTGAAGGGAAAGAGGGAGGGGAGGGAGAAGTCCCCTACTAGGAAGCTTTCACCCGGGTGCAACCCTCCCCAGCCCTGCCTTTGGTGGCCACACCTGGCAACGTGGCATGCATGATGGAGAGCACCAGGGCCCGAGTACTGAAGGGCTCCCGGCTCATGTTGGCAAAGACAGGAACGCAGAGACGGCTCAGGATGAAACAGGCATACAGCACGCAGCCCAGGGCCTGGGGAGGGGTGCGGGAGGAGTGAGGGACATGTCACTTTAAGAGGAGTCACAAGCAGCTTCCCCTCCTTCTGGAATTGGATTCTAGCCCAGCACCTGCCTCCTCTTACCTTAGCACCACCCTCTGCCCTCCTCCCCAGCATTCCCCATCTCACTCCCAGAAATGCCCCCTCAGCCACCACGTGTGTGCCCTTCTACCCCATTTCTGACCTGGGCGAAGTTCTTGGCCACATAATTCCACCTGACGTTGGGTGTCCTGCAACAGCAATGGGGATAACATGTTTCCCAACCTTTTATTTTGTTCCCTGCCTGCAAGGGTACAGGCCCTCTCTCTGAATCTCCCAAAGTTCCTCAGGCCTGGGAGGATAATCTGGGGAGGTAAAGGTCTAGAACATTCTGCACCATCCATACTAGACACGGCAAATGGATTTTTAGCTCGAATGTCAACTAAAGTGACTAACCATCAGGAGTTCGCTCCAGACTGACCGGTTTCCCAAGGTGGAGGATTTTTGGTACTAAAACTGGGGCAGCCCTTGGCAAGCCAGGACAGTTGGTCACTCTCGTGTCACCATGGGCTGTGCAAAGCAGAAGGGATAGTCTACCTGCCACTTATTTCCCATTGTAATTATGGGAAGCTTCTTGAGAAACTGGCCAGGGTCTGGGGTGAGGCTAAAGACCCCAGAGAGAGGAAAAGAGAAGGGCAATGTCCCTGATGGGCCTGGGCATTTGGGAAAGAGGTACAGGGTCTTACCTGGGGTAAGTCTTCCTGTAGATGAGTGTAGGGCAGAAGAGGAAGTAGAGGTAGCTGGAGAAACTGGGGGCTTGTTTGCCGTCTCCTGGGGAAGAGTGAGAGGGCTCTGTCAGTGAAGGGGGAAGGGAGAGAGAGTGGGAGAGGGGTGGGGGCTGGGGATGGGCCGGGTGGGTGGAGGGCTGGGTAGGACAGGGGTTTAGGGGATGGGTGAGGGGCTGGATATTGAGTCTGGAGGTGTGGCAGGCAAGGTGAGGCTATGCAGGACCTGAAGCTGCTCTTTTTTTTTTTTTTAAGATTTTATTTATTATTTATTTGATAGAGATCACAAGTAGGCAGAGAGGCAGGCAAAGAGAGAGAAAGGAGGAAGCAGGCACCCCGCTGCTCCATCCCAGGACCCTGGGACCATGACCTGAGCCAAAGGCAGAGGCTTTAACCCACTGAGCCACCCAGGCGCCCCTGAAGCTGCTCTTTGACACTCTTCTTTTGCTTCCATTCCAGGCGCCCTACTTCCTGGTACAGGACCTGCTTTGTCATTTTTCATTTGGCACCCACAAGTTCCACCACACATTCTTTCTCTCCTTCTGTTCTGACTTCCTAATATAAGGCTCTCATACTCTGGGTCTTTCCAGGCTAGGCCCGGAAATTGGAAAGTGCCGGAAGTCCTGAGTGTCAGAGGCGCCATATCTCAGAGGCTGGACTTGAGAATGCCTGATGACTAAGGCCCACTGAGTCCAGTTGGGAGGCCAGAGTTCTGCCCTGGGGGCAGCACAGGATCAGGAAGCCAGAGCTTGTATGAGAATCCTGCAACCGCTGACTTCACTCAACAGCCAAAAGGCCTGAGTTCACAGCGGGGCCGGCGCAAGGCCTCACCTACTCTGGCACAAAGGGCTCCAGGCACAGCCTCTCTCAAGAAGGAGTAGCTCTTCATCAGGAGCCTGACCTGAGATGGAATGGAAAGGAGGTTAAGTTGCTGTGTGGCTTTGAGCTAATCACTTAACATCTCTGTGCGCTCCTTGGCGGAAGAGAGGCAGGTGGCTTGCAAAATCTGTACTGTCAAAGCCCGTATTTTATCTTTTTGTTTGACAGTCTTATAGCCTAACAGGTCGCTCCTGGAATGAGTCAAGGGTAAACGGGTACAGGAAAGGCCGGGGCGGAGCTTCCAGTCAGCCAATACCGGTGACTCCTTGCAAAGTCCGATTTCATTTGCACAGCAGCAAATTTCCTCGGAGCCCCCGCTGGTGCGTTCAAACCCTTGAAGACGGACTCCGCCCCTAGGAACTAGCTCCGCCCCCACCAGTACTATAGTATCTAGTGCCCCCCCCCGAGCCCCGCCCCCAGCTTCGTCTCGCCCATCACCTGCTCGAACACTAGGACACAGCGCGAAGCCGGCGGGAGCTGATACTTCAGGGCCACGTGGACTGGGAGGACGCAGAGCACCGCGTTGTGGGCCGCCAGCAGCACGCAGCCTAGGCCTACCCCCAGCGTCCAGGCCCCTCCAGCCCGGGGCCTCGCCCATAGCCGCAGGGCCTGGTAGGGCACCAGCAGAGTGGACAGGAACATGGGGACCCACGTCATCAGCGCCAAGGGCAGCTGTCCAAAGCTGAAGATCAGTAGGTCAAACTCCAGCATCAGCCTTGGAATTGAGAGGGAGAAACAAAGGAGACAAATGTGTGGCCCATCTTTGTCCCCTCCCTCTGCAGTCAGAACTCTTGGAAGACAAACCGAGGTATTTTGTGAAAGTTACCAGCGCCCCATATCTGAAGGTTTTCAAGATGACACCTCTGTTGTCCCGAAGTTCTAGCACAGGGTATTGCCTGAAAAGACTCAATCGTGGGGTGATTTTGCTTACACATGACCTTTAGAGCTCTCTGAATCTTAGGTGTTGCAGGAGGGCTCAGAACTTTGTATGCTGCTGGTATTAAAATATGGGATATTCAGAGTTTAGCTTGGTTTCCGTTACTTGTGTTCTTTTGGAGTGTCTGTAGCTGTAGACGAAGTTAGTAGAAAGCAGGTCGTTGGGTGTTTTATTTGCTTATGTTTAGATTGTATGGTTTGTAACAGGGAAAAATTGGAAACCACCTAAATGTCCATGAGTGAGTAAAGGACAGTGGGCTGACATGGAAAAATCTTTAAGATAGGAAGATAAGTTATTAGGGAGTAAAAACACAACAGTAAGTACAGTAAGTATCTTATTTATGCAAAGCCTCACAACAGACACCTTCTTGGTTCTTATGCACATGTGGATGTGAACGCATGGAAAATGCACTGGAGGGAAACTCTCCAAACTGTTAAAAATGTTATCTCTGACAGCGGTCTGGGGCTGGTGGAGTGGTCAGGAAGGTCTGTCACTTTTACGTGTATTTGAACTCTTTACTGAAATTTGATCCTTCTATTCCTCATATAATTAATAACGATTTTGCCAGAAGGCAATTCTATTGCTGAACCCACAGATTCTTGGTCCTCTTCTTTTTACTGCTTCCTAAACTGCACTTCCGGTGAGACAGGGGAGGTGTAAATACAGACCCCCACCCCGGGCTCTTCACCTCTCTAAGACTCATCCCCAGAGTTGGTAGTGCTCTGGGGGGATGTCAGTGGGCATTTCTGGGTTCCCCACAAGACTGGGAGTGCCTCAGAGACTGGGATGGGGTCTGGCTCTCATCTCTGGCCCTTAGGTGGGGGAATTGGAAGGTGCCCAGTGGAAGTTACTTGGATCAAACAGTGCTGACTTGGGAGGGAGTGTGAGAGGTAGGAAGTGTGCCTGTGTGTTCACATGGATCTGGGCATGGTTGCTACTGAAAAGTATTTGAGCAGGAGACAGAATGTCTGTGGAGTAGCTGACCTGGGAGGTCAGACCAAGGGCCATCCAAGGCTGTGGAAGGAAGAAGTCTAAGAGTGTCTTTTAGGTGGCAAGGTTGTTGGAAGCGATGGTGATGTGTATCCAGTAATCAAAGGATCAAAGTGGGGGGGTTGGGCTGTGGTTGCTCAGGCCAGTGGCAGGTGGAACACTGGGGACCTAGGGGTCTGATCTGTGTGCCTATCTCAGGCGGGAGGGGGGCCTACCTGCCCTCGTCGATGAAGTCGATGGCCAGGGTGCTGATGATGAAGACACACAGGCCAGCGATGAACATGTGATAGATGGTACGGAAATGTTGCACTTCCATCAGCTCGCTGCAGGGACAGGGGCCTGGATGTTGGTGTGGGAGGGTCTTCAAGGTCATGGGGACCAGCTCAGGCATGATACACATGTGGGATGGGGACTAGCGATTGGGAACTTGCCGCTAAAGGCTGGGACATGGCTGGGACTTCTCATCCAGGTGGCCTTTCTTCCACAATCATGCCCAGGGCAAATGGGGAACATGAACTTTAGAAGCTCTCTCCAAGTCTTCCCTCCAAACCCCTAGAACCTGAGGATTTGAATCGAGGGGTCCTGGACCCCAGCCAAAGCTCTTTCTTTTCCTCCCATCCCGGGTCGGTGATGTGGACTTACTCAAGCAGGGACTTTCGGGTGATGAAAATTTTCCGTTTCCCCAGGGATGGCTCCTGGGCCCTGAATGAAGACAGTTGTTCTGGGTCAGGACATGAGAGAAGGTGGTTCTGGGCAGAGAGCAGAGCCTTGCAGAAGGTGGATACTTGGGAGCAGTAGTAGAGGAAGATCAGGGTGAGGGCCAGAGGGCAGGACCAGGTGGAAGGTCAGGGCCAGGGCAGAACAAGGCCCAGAGGTGGAGGTCAGTGTCAGGCAGGCAGAGGCCATAAGGACAACAGAGAGAAGGTTGACGGGGTCATGCCCACACTGACAAAGGATGCATGAGATGATATGTAGGGCTCATAACTCTCGCAGAAGAGGCGCCTGCTACAGGAACCCAGCCCCGAGCTCTTCAGAGGCTCACTTGCTCGAGGAATCTGGAGGCGCCGAGGGCGGAGGTCCACCTTGCGGTGGGTAGGACTGAACGGCCTCCCACATGGCCCGGTCCAGCAGCTCCATCAGCGGTCCCTGAGCTTGCTCCAACAGCTGCATCTTCACGGCCTACGGGACAGAGCAGGGCAGGCCGGTGGTCGCTCTCCCAGTGAGCCGTCCTCTCGTTCACCATGTATCTGTTGAGTTTCTCTGCGCACCAGCCATGTCGCTAAGTACCGGGAATAGGCAAGGCTCTGGCCCAGGGGTTCCCCCCAGACTTCTTTCTCCCTGGCTTCTCAGGGCAGCAGTGAGGACCGAGGAAAGCCACTTCCATGGCCAGGGTCTGGATGCCGACCACCTTGTCCTCTCTGACCCTACTCTCTTCTCCCTCTCCCCAGCTTTCCCTCTCCTGACCTTTATCCCGCCAACAGAAGACTGTTCACTGGCTGACCTTTGGCCCCTGGCCTCCTGATAAGTATTTCCGACCCCTCTATCTTAACCCTTAGCTCTCACCTCATCTGAAGGGTTTGAGCCCCTCCACTCTCCCAAGACCTGTCCCTCTTGACCTCGGACCTCTGATTCCCTCACCTCCATATGGCGGGTCCATTGCACCAAGTCCAGGCCTCTGTCCTTCTCAGAGTTTCCTAAGAGGAGGGGTCAAAGGGCATATCCAAGGGGGAGGAGTTAGGCTTCTGCCACCTCAGACAGACCCAGAAGCCTCCTCTGTCCAGGAAACCCTGTCAGCTCAGCAGCCTCCCTGCCCCCAACCAGGGGAGTATCTTGTATTATGGTGGGGTGACCAGAAGGGGAAGTTTTTTTTGCAGAGGGTGAGGAGGCTACTGGGAGCCTGATGACATTACCTGGGAAACGGGAAGTTACTCGGTTCACCCTCAGGAGTGAAAGAGCCCACAAGATAGGGCAAGGCCTCAGCTCTGAATATCTCTTTTCACTTCCCTCTCCTGGCTGGGCAGTGAGGGGCAGAGACAGTGGCTGCCTTCCCTTGCCTCCCAAGACAGGAGGGACGCCCTCAACAAGGCGTCCCCACCTCTAGCCCCCTTGAGCTCTCTGCCCACCCCTCCAGGGCGGTTCACCTTCTGCCGAGGGTCGGTCCTCTTGCTCTCCTCTCAACCCTTCTCCCCTCCGCAATCGGGCCGCCTTTGGCTCCATGATGTGAGTCTTGACGGGTCAGCAGGCAGCGGAGAAGTGGCGGAGAAGTGTCCCCTCCCTTCCTTCGCAGCCTGCCAAGCTCTTATCTCACTCAGCTCATCCGACAGCTCCAAAGACTAAAGTCCTTTCAGGAGGAGGGAACCTCCAGAAGCTCAGGAGGTTAGAGGGTAATGCTTCTCAGTTCCAGAGTGCTGGCTGTCCCAGGAATGGTTGCCACCCCCAGCAGCCCAAGCCGCCACCCAGATGTCCAGCTGAGGGAGCCACGCCTCCCTCTAGAACGGTGGCTTTGCATCTCTGTGTGTCGTGGGGAGGGGGGCTTGTCGCCTAGCACACTCGCCTTCCCAGTAGCCTGCAGGCTCTTCAGGTAACAGGGAGTTCAGCACCCTTAGACCGAGCGATAAGGCATGTTGTATGCGTGTGATTCATGTTATGATGGGGTACCACCTGTGACAAAGGTGATGCTGTGGCCCCTCCAGGAGGGGCTGGGTGCCAGGGCCCCCAAGCGGCAGCTCTTCCCTACACCTGCTGGGGTTAGCATGTGGGCAGAGAGGACGCAAAACAAACACTTATTCTGAGTCTAGGGAAGGCCAGGCATTGTCACAGACGGAAGAACAAGATTTAAATCTCCATCTACCAGCTGTGTAACTTCAGGCAAGTGACCCAAATATTGGAAGCCACAGTTTCCTCTGTAAAAACAGGGGCAAAAGTCCCTACCTGACAAGGTTATTGTAAACACACAATGAGGAAGTCCTCCCAGAAGCCCATGCTCCAGGGTCTGGCCCATGGGAGGGGCTTGATAAGCAAGACTTTCCTTCCCTTTTTAGTAGAATGTAACAGAAAGGTAAGTGTTTCTAGAGTTCCTCTTTGTTGGGTTCCTGCTGGGGATTAACTATTAATCCTTTCTCTCTCCTCTCCCCTTGTGTCCAAATATTAGTGTTAGAAACAAGGTCACAAACTGAGAAAAAGGCCATGGCCTCCATGTCTGTCCTGCTCCCATTCCCTGGGGGGTAGCTGGGAGAGGCTCGAGGGTTGGAAACCTCCGCCAGTGGCCGGAAAGTGGGAGAAAGAAGGGCTGGGGCTCCATACATGTGAGATGTAGAGACACAGAGACATAGGCCAGAGACCCCCAACACAGCTTTATTCACACCCAAAGCCCACTCTAATAATCTTCCCGTGTGTGGGGTCTAGGGGTGAGGGGGGACAGTGGGGGTAGGGCCTGAAGGTAGAGTATGGGGCTCAGGGCTCCTGAGTTACTCATCACTCAACAAATGACCCAAGATGGCAGCCCCATGCTCCTTCCAGGGGCCCTGATGCATCTCCCCACCCCAGCCCTCCAGTCTTAGCCGCTGCTCCCAGGGGGGCAAGAGGAGATTCCATCGCCATCCTGGGACGCTGGCAGGGGCTGGCCCATCCGATCCACACACCAGCAGGGACCTCGGCGCTGGCCCTGGGAGGAGCGGCACTAGGGAGAGAGGCACAGAGGATCAGAGGGGCCACCATCAGACTCTGGCAGGAGGGACAGAAGGGCCCATGGGTACTGAGTCTCTTGTTCTGCTCTTCTCCACTCACTCAATTGGCCCTAGTCTTCCAGGCCTGAACCACAATTGTCGAGGTGTGGTTCCCAAACCAGCCTCGGCATCAGCACTAGGGACAGCTTAGAAATGCAAATTTTCCCTGTGAGTTCACAGCCCCTAGGCCCCTAGGTGACCAGAGCTGTCTCACCAGTGTGAGCCCAGGACTTAAGCATTCCTGAGTCAGGCAGTCTAGCTCCATTACTATAGCATGTGGCTGTTCTCTGTGTTTGTGTGGGTCCTAAAGTGGGAAGATCTTAAAGGCAGGGACAGTCTCCTTAATGCCCTTTGTAAGCGCCCCTCACCCCATCCCTGGTAGGCACCTGTGCTGCTGGACCAAGGGGCAGAGAGGAGACAAGGGGCCTCACCTGCCGCTTCCGGTAGAAGCCCCGATGGTCACAGTTAGGCACGTAGAGGGTGTGAGCCCCTCGGTACACCTCAGTCTGTAGTTGCTGGAGCACTGAGTCCAGATGTCTGCGGCACGGGCCCTGGGAGGAGGGAGAGCACGCAGCTTGGAACCAGCCCAGCCTAGCTTCACCATGCCATCCCTGGCTTCCCCAGGTGGGCTCCCAGGACGCGCACGTGGGAAAACTCTCCACGCCCAAGGGGACAGCCTGTGATGGGAGTTTCCAGGGCTCCCCACCCATCCGGCTCTCCGCCAATCGCAAACGCACCATCTCAGTGTCTTGGACACCCCCAGGACTGGGCCGGCCGGCAATGGTAGAGGTCCCTGGATTCCTCTGTTGGTCTCTGCGGTTCACATCCTGGGGACGAGTGGTCCCTGCTTGGGGTTTGCTCTCCTTAGGATTCTCTCCTACAGCCACAAGAGGAACGGGGGAGGAAGAGTCCAGAAATTGGGAGTCAAAGACCAGAACCAAATGGAAGAGAGCCTTGCTCACCCTGACTCCCTGAAGCGGGAGGAAGAAAAGATCTTTCCAAGTAGTGGAAATGAGGTCAGTTAGAACTTGCCTCCACCTGTACCTTCTTCTGGCCTCAGTTTCTCTCTCTGACAAAGAGGGATATTACCTTTCCTGACAATATATCCAGACTAGTCTTTTTTTTTTTTTAAAGATTTTATTTATTTATTTGACAGAGAGAGATCACAAGTAGGCAGAGAGGCAGGCAGAGAGAGAGAGAGAGGAGGAAGCAGGCTCCCTGCTGAGCAGAGAGCCCGATGCGGGACTCGATCCCAGGACCCTGAGATCATGACCTGAGCCAAAGGCAGCAGCTTAACCCACTGAGCCACCCAGGCGCCCTGTCCAGACTAGTCTTAAGGCAGAAGCACTTTGGAAAGCAAACACAGAGTGTAAGCACAAATATATTGGGAGGCCTTGGGCTTGCAGTGAAAAGACCTGGCTGTTCCCCACAGAAGCCAGCAGGGGGTGCACCAAGCCAGGGAGATGAGGCAGAAGAGCAAGGGCTGTGGGAGGGGGTTAGCGGGGACCCAAGTGGAATGTGTGTCCCTGGCTTTAGACATGGTTACTTTTGGGGCACCGCAGTGGGGCCTCTCCCTTCTGGTCCCCCATATCTCAACCCACCTCAACCCCAGGGGTCCCAGGAGCCGGTACTCAGCCCTTGACCAGGACAGGCAGAGGACAGGTTGCAAAGATGCAGGGAATGAGGGACTTCTAACCTTCAGGCTGTTCTTGGCTCTGGAGAAAGTGTCATACATGGTATCTGGGGAGCCTAGGAAAGCTCAGGACGGGAGGGGGTGAGGAAGTAAATTGGTACCACCAGGATGTCAGGGTGAGGAAAGGCAGGGAGGGGAGTATGCACTGCTTGGAACTTGTCCCAGCTGTAAAATTAGATATTATGGCCCCAAAGGGATCAGCTCTTCCTTTCCATGCCCAAAGACAAGCTCTGCTCAAGTACCCAGTCCTCAAGCCTAGACAGTTGCTCCCACTTTCCTTATACCCGCAGCTCAAGAGCCAGTCCCTCTGCAATCCTGATTCTGATCCTTCTTCTTCCACCCTTCTCAGACCTTGCCCCTCATTGCCTCCATTTAGCACCCTACCACAACCATGCTCCCACTACCTTCTCTGACCCACCTAGACAACCCTTTCTAGGAGGACCCCTAGCAGTCTGGACACAGGCATTTGGACTGAAAGAAACTCCCAGTTAACTTCTCATCCCTTCCCATGAAGAAACCAGGAGCCCCTGGGTGGGGGGACTGCTTTCATTTCCTGCCCTCCCCTGTCCTTGCTGCCCCCCATCTTTTGGATTCTGACTCACTTCTGTCCTACCCACCCAATGACTCAGACTTCTATTTTCCTCCCTGGGGTAGGGTGGGGTAGGGTGGGTGGAGGGTTCTGAGCAGCTTTAAATCATAACCCTGATTTGGCAGATTCCTTCTTTTCCCACCTCTATCCCCTTCTCTTGAGGCCCCCCGAGCCTGCCCTCTGACCCTAGTCTAGTCTGAAACAATTCTGGGTTTGGGACATCTTCTGTTCTAGAGCCCATGCTCAGGTGCTTTGGACACCCTGATATTAAGGGGAGAATGAGGGGCTATTTCTCAGTGTGTGCAGGATTTTGGAGTCTGGATTCCCTTCTCTCCTTCTCCAAATGGAAGCTGGGAACAACATCTGGGTCCTTTCTCCAGCTGGGAGTGGGGGATGGAGGTGGGGGGGATTGAGGGAAGGAGCAGGGATGCTGTGGCATATGGCATGGCCCTAAACCCCTCCATGCTCACCTTTCCCTTCAAGAGGAAATGAATTGGGGGTGGGGGGAGGTTCAGAGCTCAGACATTTCCCTGCTTTGTCCCCAGAGCCTGTAGCCACACCCCAACCTTCTAGCTGCTTCCCGCTCTTGTCCCTTCACACCCAAAACGTGCCCCTCCAACCAGCCCAGCCCCGGGCTAGGAAGAAGAAGCATCACAGTACAGAACCCAGAGGCTGGCAGGTGCCTGCTCTCCAGGACCCTGCCCGGGGCTTTGCAGGGCTCACGTGGGCGGGGCAGGGGCGGGGCGCCGACTCACCCTGGGGCCCGCGCGCCCGGCGGCAGCGGCCGCGGCCCAGCAGCAGCGCCCGCAAAGGCGCCTCCTCTTCCTCCGGCGGGTGGCACTGCAGTCCTGGGACGCAGTTGGGGGTGTAGACCCCGCACTGCTGCCCCTCCCTCCTGAGACAGCCCCCAGCTTCCGTACAGGCCTCCGCCGGTGGCCCCCCATCCTCCTCCTCCACGCAAGCCCCCGGACAACCCGCCTGCACCCCCTGCCCGCAGCCTGGGCACCGTGCCAAGGCGGCTTCTGAACGGGCAGCGAACAGCAGAGTTAGCAGCAGCAGGGGCAGCAGCAGCCTGTGGGGGGTCATGGTCAGGATTTTTGCCCGGTCCACTCCTCCCAGAGCCCTCGCAGCGCAGCTGCTGCCCGCCGCCGCCCCTCTGCCTTAAGTAGCCGCCGGTCAGGGGCCGGGCCCTTTAAGAGCCAGGTGAAGGGGGGGTGGGTGGGGGAGAAGGCAGGGGCATTCCCTAAACTGGGTGGGACTGGAGAGGGCCCCCCCCCACCTGGGTCCTCCCCACTTTTCTCTCCCCCGCTCCCTTCCAAGTTTCTGTTTACTTCCCAAATTACTCTGATTTTTCTTGCTTTGTTCCCGGGACTCGTGGCCGGAATTTGGGAGCTGGACAGCTGGCTGGAGGCACTAGAGGGTGGGGAGGGGTGGAAGAAGGAGAGGGCGGGAATTGGGATGAAACAGAAAAACGTGGAGTCCGGTTCAAGTGTATGCATGGGGGATGAAGGGGCGTAGGGACTCCGGTGGGGAGTGAGGGGCCTATTGTCTGAAGGGAAGGGGCAGGGATGGTGTGTGGGAGTCACAGGAGAAATGTGTGCAAAGGGAAAAGACAAAAGGCCAGAGATGATGGATAATGGGGTCTTGGGAAAACCCACTGCTGAGGGGAGAAAGTAGCCTAAGGAAGAGGAGAGGAAGAGATGTTTGAGATGTTCTTATGGGAAAACGGGGGATGGGGGTCAGACTGGGTGAAGGTGGTAGAAGGGGTTGAGGGGAACAAGGGGAGAGGTGGGGAGAGGGTGGGGAGACACACTTCGAATGTACAGGCTTTAACCCTTGGATTGGGGTGGGGCCACCAGAATATTCTGGTGTGCAAGTGGGAATAGCTGAACACCCGGCAGGTAGGGACAGGGTAGTGGTGGGGGATTGGCCTGCTGCCATAACAGAGGTGGAGGGGGGTGGGGCAAAAGTTAGAGGAACACACACTCTGGGTGCTGTTGGCAACAGTGGACAGAGAACAGATTACCCTCCCCCCCCCAACTTCTGTCCTTTAGGTTAGCTTCCATTCCTTTCCTTTCTTAGAATTTGTCCCTTCACCCCCAGTATCAGCCACTGGGTTGTCTGGATTCCCTGTCGGGTTTTGCTCTGCCCAGGGGGCGCTGGACCGGCTGGGTCAGGGTATTTCTGTCTTCACTACACTGTCTACCAGCCCCTCACACCCACCTCCTCTCTCCAGGGCAGTGTCCCGCCCATCCCCAGCCCTCCTAGCTGAGCCTGCCTTCCCAGAGGCGAGAGGCAGGAAGAAGGACCTCTTGGCAGCTCCCGCAGGCCCTGCTCAGGATTACGCAACAAGAGCCATCTCATTCTTTCCTAAAACAAGGGCTCAGGCCAGTGACTTAAGTTTAAAACGCTGGGCCCCCAAGCAACAATGTCAGCAAGGGCTTCGGGAACTTTTATGCAAATACAAAAACAAAAACAAAAACAAAAAAAAACTTCACTCCCAGCACCACTCCACCCCCTGCTCTCGCTACCCTGGGACCCCAGAACATGAATTGGGGGAGCAGTGTCCTGTAGTAGCTGTGAGACACTGAGGCAGATGAGACAGGCTGGGAGGAAGAGAATTGGGGGCCTGGGAGGGCGAAGCTCTTCTCCACTCTGCAGAGACTCTGTGACCTGCCCCAAGCTGTGAGCCCAGGGTGGAGAGCTCTGTCCTGTCCCCAAACCCTTATCACTGTTTATTTTGCCCTGCGGATGGGCTCCAGTTTGTTGCTCCCGCATCGGACAGGAAGTCCAAAGGAAGTTTGGGATGAGAAAGAGATGGATGTGCTCCCTGCAGGATTCCAGTGTGACATTTTAAATGGTCATCCTTCTCCTTTGTGGATTATATTGCAGGAGAGCCTTCCGTGGGAGCCTCTCCCATCCGCCCTTCCTTCTCAGTGCTCTCTTCTCAAACTCCCCATCCCCCCTCCCACATCACCACCGCCCTTACAAGAGATTTGCCCTGTTTATTGCTCCCACCTGCCCACCTTCTCCCTCCCTGCCCTGTGTGCCGGACGCCCAGTCCAGGACCACCACCACGCCAGGGGCACCACACTGCCCTTTCCCCCAACCCTCCAGCACAGACGTCCAGAGCTGCACTGTGTGGGCGTTGGAGTCTAACTAGTCTTTTTCTTGCAGACTGAGACTCTGGGATTTAGCTTTTTCCTCCCTCTGGGATGCCCTTTACCGCAGCCCCGGAAACAGTGGGAACCTCAGGACCTGCCAAGTGCTCAGGATGGAGCACGGGCCAAGGGGCAGACCTGTGGGACTCGAGCCTCCTTGTGACAGAAGAGTTAGCTGAAAGCTTTGCCAGGACTGTGAAAACAGGCTTTTCCAGAAGTAAACGCTGCTGGACCTCCTCCTTCTCTTGCCTGGGATGCTCTCTTCTCTGGCTCCCTTATGCACTGTGTCTCTCACACACACAGCCTGTCTGTCCAAATCCCTGACACCCCAGGGGCTGGCTTCCTTTAGAGAACAAGGGGTGAAGGAAAGGGCTTGCCTAGACCCTTCGAGCTTTGAGTCTGAGGAATGACAGTGATGGCCCATTTCCCAGACGGAAAGACCTGGGGATGTCGATCAGTGACCACATTAGGACGTGGCCCAAGTCTGGTGTGGGCTGGGTGGGAACTGTTGCGATAATCTCAGCTGGCCTCCAGCCTCCAGTTCCAGCAGTCTCTCTCCCGCACAGCCTTCCTGTTGGTCCTGCGGTACCCAGTCCTCCTCATGTGACTCTCTCCTCCTCAGAACACCTCCGCTGAAATGCCAGGTCCCCTCCCTCCCATACGCATAAGGCACCTGGGTGGCTCAGTGGCGTAAGCCTCTGCCTTCAGCTCAGGTCATGATCCCAGGGCCCTGAGATAGAGCCCAGCATCCAGCATGGGCATTGGGCTCTCTGCTCTGCGGGGAGCCTGCTTCCCCCTCTCCTTCTGCCTGCCTCTCTGCCTATGTCAAATAAATTAAAAAAAGACCTGGGCTCCCATCTACCGTCCATGGCCCTGCAGACAGTGAACCTGAAAGCACTGGCTGGTTCAACCTCCCCAAAATCCCCTTGGTGGTCTCCCACCTCTGGGCCTGAACAGAGATTAGGAGAAGCGGATGTGCGGCCTAAGTGATACTCAGAGGAGATTTCTTCCTCTGGACCCTATGCTTTCAGCTCCCAGGAATAGAACCCTCATTCCCTTCAATATACACCAAATTCTATCACCTCTTCCTCAGTGGCTGGGTCAGCTCTCCTCTTTCCTTCTATTTCATCCACATCGTTGTGTTGCTGTCTTAAATTTTTGTTTATCTTTTCATGTGCCCCACTTTTCTGGTTGGATTTGGAGTACTCTGAGGACAGGGGTCCCACATCCTCTTCATCTCTGGGCCACCAGCTACCATTTAAGGAGTTTGGAACTGATACAAGTAGAAGTTGGTGTTTTTGGTGGGAGCAAAGGGAACTGAGAGGTGAAGGGAGGAGCATTGTACCTCTTCTGGAAGCTCTACCATTGTTCCTGAATTTCTGGGCTAGTGCAGCCCACCCCAAGAGGTCTCCTGGCCGTCCCACCCCTTCAGCCCTCTTCTCTCTTTTCCTCTTTTTCCCCCTTGCTCTTAGGGTAACGGCCAGAGAGTCTAAGAGGCCCAGCGGACAGTCAGGGTACAATAGGAGAGGGAAACCTGGCCCCGGAATAAATTAAAGAGGGCTTTCTGGAGAATATGACTTTATACTAGAATTTGGGAGAAGAGATGGGAGGACAGCATGGCACTTTTCTAGACTGGGCTGGAGTCAGCCAGCCAGTTTGGGAACTGGGAATCGTTAGTAGACAAGGAGCAGCAACTGGGGATCTGAGATTTACTTCTTTGCAATTGAATGAATAAAAGTATATTCAGTAGATTCACAGAGCATCTATTTATGTGGATGTAAATAGGTTATATGGACACAAATAGGGAGAAATTATGCTCTCAGAGAGCTTAAGATTTATATCTGTCCATCCAACACATACTTCATAAGCACTTAAAAAAAAAAAACAGGGATGCTATGGTATTCTGGGGTAGAATGTAGACTGTTGCAAATAAATCTAACTGTATTATAGTTCTATGACATAAATACAATAAAGGGGGTGGGGCAAAAAGTTGCTGACCTAAGTAACTTTAGAAAGTGTTTTGGGGCACCTGGATGGCTCAGTTGTTTAAGCATCTGCCTTTGGCTCAAGTCATGATCCTGGGGTCCTCAGATCCTCATTGGGCTCTCTGCTCACTGCTTCTCTCTCCTCCTCTCCCTCTGTGTTTTCTCTCTCTCTTGCTCTTGTGTTCTCTCTCAAGTAAATAAGTAATATCTTTAAAAAACCTCAGGGTTTTGCTGGAGAACTTTAAGGATAAAGAAAAATGTACAGCATAATCTACATGAACACTGTGCTCTAGTTGATAAAGTTTCTCATGGGCTTATAGATTACAAATTTTTTTTTTTTAAAGATTTTATTTATTTATTTGAGAGAGAGACAGTGAGAGAGAACATGAGCGAGGAGAAGGTCAGAGGGAGAAGCAGACTCCCCATGGAGCTGGGAGCCTGATGTGGGACTCGATCCCGGGACTCCAGGATCATGACCTGAGCCGAAGGCAGTCGTCCAACCAACTGAGCCACCCAGGCGCCCTAGATTACAAATTTTTGAAACTGCTTTCATGTATACTTGGGTTGAACAAGTAAGTTATGGATATTGGGAAGTCAGATTTCCTTTTTTTTTTTTAAGATTTTATTTATTTATTTGACAGGGAGAGATCACAAGTAGGCAGAGAGGCAGGCAGAGAGAGAGAGGGAGAAGCAGGCTCCCCAGTGAGAAGAGAGCCCGATGCGGCGCTCAATCTCAGGACCCTGGGATCATGACCTGAGCTGAAGGCAGAGGCTTTAGCTCACTAAGCTACCTAGGCACCTGAGGAAACCAGATTTCTCACTGTTGGTGGGAGAAGTCACAGATAAGTAAGAGGGACAGGCTGGAATGTATCCTGTGATGTTTGGTTAGAAATCAGAGACCCAGTATGAACTCATATTTCACTTAATATATATACAGATGGGTGAATACAGAAGCAACTCTAGATATGTGTATCTACAGGGTTTAGTGTATGTATTATCTAACTCCGTTCTCTGAGTGGGCCTAGAAGCAATGGCACTCCAATAGCAGTGAGCACAACTAGCACCCAGATCTTGGTTTCTAACTACCATTCTCCAACAAAAGGAAGCAAAACTCTTTTGAGAAATAGCTGGTTCTAGGTCTGGTACAGGAAATACAAGATGAACTAGAACACCTTAGTATAAGAAAGTAAGGAAGTGCTCAAAAAACCAAAAAGATGGGAACATATTAAAGAGATGTAAGAACCAACCTGAAAGGACTCTCAAAGGTCAAAGCTGAAAAAAATTTTATGCAACCATTAAATAATATAATTTTGGATTAAATAAGGTAGAAAATCAATATACAAGTGCATATGGATCATATTCATTTGCTAAGGCTGCTACAACAAAGTACCATTGATTATGTGTTTCAAAACAACAGAAATTTATGGCTTCGTGGTTCTGGAGGCTAGAAGTCCAAAGTCAAAGTGCTAGCAGGGCCATGTTCTTTCTGAGACTCTGGGTAGAACCCTTTCTTGCCTTTTCCTAGCTTCTAGTGGTAACCATCTATTCTTGGCAACCCCTGGCTCGCAGATGCATCAGGCTAATCTCTGCTTCTGGCATTACATGGGCATCTTCATGTTGGCTTCCCTCTGTGTGTATCTGTCCAAATTTCCCCTTTTTACAAAAATACCAGTCATATTGGATTGGGATCTGTCCTAATGATCTGAACCTGGTTAAATCTGCGAAGAGCTTATTTCCAAATAAGATCATACTCGGAAGTACTGGGAGTTAGGACTTCAACATTTCTTCTTCTGAGGAATACAGTTCAGTCCATAACACTGATATAAATAAGTGGTTGAATAAACAAACAAACAAAAAAACAAACAAATGGGGACAAGAGGATAAATTTTCCTTCCAGGAGATTTCCAATGTATGTAGATACTCTGCTCTCCAGAAGGCAAGAACTTAATACCTCTCCCACCTTGGGCTAGACTTGGTGACCATGCTTCTAAAGAATAGAATACAGAGTGTTGTTTTTCCAAGAAAAGAGGGAGATGGGGTCAAAAGAATACACTACGGGAAGGAAAAATAGTAACTTCATAGGGAAGACATCTAGCAAACTCTACCTTAACCATGTGATCAAGGTTAACCTCACCAGAGTTGTCAAATGGGTATTCACGTGTCCCCTGATATGATGACATGGGAAACACTTCACCTCCGTGAATTTTTTCCCCACAAATCCATACCCCAATCCAACTATGAGAAGAATATCAGACAAATCCAGATTGCAGGACAGTTTAGAGGATACCTTGCCTGTTTTCCTCAAGACTGTCAAGGTTATGAAAAACAAAGAAAGACTGAGAAACTGCCTCAGACCAGGGGAGACTGGGGAGAGATGACAATAAAAGCAATGTGGTACCCTGGATTGAATCTCAGAACAGAAAGAGGACATCAGTGGAAAAATGATCAAATCCAAATAAGTTGGGGCACTTGAGTGGCTCAGTGGTTAAATCCTCTGCCTTTGGCTCAGGTCATGATCTCAGGGTCTTGGGATCGAGCCCCACATCGGGCTCTCTGCTCAGCGGGGAACCTACTTCCTCCTCTCTCTGCCTACCTCTCTGCCTACTTATGATCTCTACCTGTCAAATAAATAAATAAAATATTTTTTTTAAAAATTTAAAAAAACCCAAATAAGTTTTTCAAAAGTCAGGGGGCAGTGAGTGCCTGGCTGGCTCAATTGGTAGAGCCTGCGACTCTTGATCTTGGGGTCATGAGTTCAAGGCCCATGTTAAGTGTAGAGATTACTTAAAAATAAAATATTTTTTAAAAATCCAAATAAAATCTAGAATTTAGTTTATAGCGATATACCAATGTTGGTTTCTTAGTTTTGACAAATATACTATAGACACATAAAATAATATCAGTGGGAGGAACTGGGTGAGAGGTATTGGGGAACTCTCCATATTATCTTTGCAACTTTGCAATAAATCTAAAATTATTGCAAAATAAGGGGCTTATTAAAAATACATATCATAGCAATGGTTTAATCTCAGTTTCTTTTTTAAAGATTTTATTTATTTGTCAGAAAGAGAGAGAGAAAGAGAGGTAGAGGGAGGAAGAGAGAGCATAAGTCAGGGGGAGGGGCAGAGAGAGAAGCAGACACCCCGCTGAGAAGGGATCCTGATACAGGACTGGATCCCGGAACCCTGGGATCATGACCTGAGGCAAAGGCAGACACTTAACTGACTGAGCTACCCAGGCACCCCTAATCTCAGTTCCCAAACAAACAAACAAAAGTTTTGTATGTCCTATACCCTGAGCTAAGGATACAGAAATAAGTAAGATGGGGCACCTGGGTGACTCAATGTGTTAAAGCCTCTGTCTTCAGCTCGGGTCATGGTCTCAGGGTCCTGGGATCGAGCCCCACATCGGTCTCTCTGCTCAGCCGGGAGCCTGCTTCCTCCCCTCTCTCTCTCTGCCCGTCTCTCTGCCTACTTGTGATCTCTGTCGAATAAATAAATAAAATCTTGAAAAAAAAAAAAAAAGAAGTAAGATGGCCCCTACTTCCAAGGAGATCACAGTCTACAGAGGATGTCCATATGAGCTACTGACAATGATAATGATAATAATTAATGATAATAATGCTAATAGTAGCTTATGTTATCTAATGTTTTCTATATGTTGAGAACTGTACTAGTACTTTACATTTAATGCTTACAGTAAGTTTACAGTTTATTATTCCCATTGTTCTTCCTATAGGAAAACACCAAGTCTTCAAAGAGAGAAGTGTTGGAGCAGGGGTTTGAACTCAGATCTCACTTGAACCCTCTGTGACCTGCCTTGTTTCTGGCCTCCTACTTGCCTTCAGCAGTGTTGGCTGGAGGTCTTTGCTTAGAACCATCTACTGGGCAAATCCATATCCCAAAGGCCTCTTTATTTGTTTTTTTAAAAGATTTTATTTATTTATTTGACAGAGAGAGAGAGGAGGAAGCAGGCTCCCTGCTGAGCAGAGAGCCCAATTTGGGCGCCCCATCTAAACCATTCTTATTCTGTCCTCCCACAAACCATTCCTCAGCTTTCCTATTTTGCCAATGGTCTCAATACTTTCCCAATTTCCCAGTCATCCTCCACACTTTTTTCTTTTGAAATTACCTGGATATATCTGTTGATATTCCAGTTGGTTCTCCCATCTGGTCTTTTTTTTTTTTTTTTTTTTTTTAATGTAGGTCCGTGCCCAGCATGGCCCAGTGTGGGGCTTGAACTTATGACCCTAGGATCAAGACCTGAGCTATCAAGAGTCAAATGCTTAACTGATTGAACCGCCCACGCACCACCCCACCCCCAACCTGGTCTGAAAGTGTTTCCATTTCTATGGGCATCCTGATGGTTTGGGGTTCTCATTGTCTTTCACTTGGACCAAGCCAATAGCTTCTTTTGGATTGCCCTGTTTTTACACACTACCTACTCGGTACCCAGACTATTCTTTTTTTTTTTTTTTTTTTTCAGACTATTCTCTCTAAAATGAAAAATAGAGCATATAATTCCTCTGCTTAGAAACATTCAATGACTCTCTAAAAAATCCAGAATCAAGTCCAAATCCTTGGTTCTTAATCCACTTGTTCTATAGCCCTTATTATTACCTTACAAGAACCACCCACCCCTTGACCAAATATGCTCTTTAAATTCATACTTCTGAGCATTTTAAAAAATATATTTAATTTATTTATTTGACAGAGAGAGAGATCACAAGCAGGCAGAAAGGCAGAGAGAGAGGGAAGCAGGCTCCCTGCTGAGCAGAGAGCCTGATGTGGGGCTCGATCCTAGGACCCTGAGACCATGACCTGAGCCAAAGGCAGAGGCTTTAACCCACTGAGCCACCCAGGTGCCCCTGAGCAATTTTTTTAAATGAAGATTTTATTTACTTGACAGAGTGTGAGTGAGAGAGAGAGAGAGCGCGAGAGCACCAGCAGGTGGCAGGTGGAGGGAGAAGCAAGCTCCCAGCTGAGTGGGGATCCTGACTCCAGACTTGATCCCAGGACCCTAGGGTCATGACTGGAGCTGAAGGCAGATGCTCAACCGACTGAGCCTCCCAGGCACCCTACTCCTGAGGTTTTATTCATAATCACACTCCTAACTTTTCCCTTCTTCTCCAACCTTATGTTTTCTAATTTTTTATTATCAAGCTCTGGATGAAATTGAGTCTGTTCACCCTGATCCCAAGAAGCCCACAGTCTCTGGGGAAAACAGAAAAGCAAATCAACAATGTCACCACATAAAGATAGGAGGGACCAAGGACTAAGTGGCACAAAGGGAGAAGAACCTAAGTTTGTCTGGGAGAATCAGAGAGAAGCCTTCACAGGGGAGGTGATGCTTTGATTGACTCTTGAAGGAGTAGAAATTTCACAGGGAAGGACTGAGGGGAAGGCTTCTAGGCAGTGGGAATAGCACCTGTCTTTACCAGTTACATGACTGTTCATCTTGTATCTCCTCTCAACATCTCTTATAGTTTATCTTGTATTTCTAGCAGCTTTTCATATACCATATCTTATCTTCTTCTGATTGGCTTATGAATGCCTTTAGGAAAGTGCCCACATCTTCTATTTCTTTCTCTTTTTTAAAATTAAATTAAAAATTAAAAAAATTTTTAAAATAAACATATAATGTATTTTTATCCCCAGGAGTACAGGTCTGTGAATCACCAGGTTTACACACTTCACAGCACTCACCATAGCACACACCCTCCCCAGTGTCCATAACCCCACCACCTTCCCCCGACCCCCCTACCCAACAACCCTCAGTTTGTCTTGTGAGATTAAGAGTCACTTATGGTTTATCTCCCTCCTGATCCCATCTTGTTTCATTTATTCTTTTCTTATTCCCCAAACCCCCCATGTTGCATCTCCACTTCCTCATATCAGGGAGATCATATGATAGTTGTCTTTCTCCGATTGACTTATTTCACTAAGCATGATACCCTCTAGTTCCATCCACATCGTCGCAAATGGCAAGATTTCATTTCTTTTGATGGCTGCATAGTATTCCATTGTGTATATATACCACATCTTCTTTATCCATTCATCTGTTGATGGACATCTAGGTTCTTTCCATAGTTCAGCTATTGTAGACATTGCTGCTATAAACCTTTGGGTGCACGTGCCCCTTTGGATCACTACGTTTGTATCTTTAGGGTAAATGCCCAGTAGTGCAATTGCTGGGTCACGGAGTAGTTCTATTTTCAACTTTTTGAGGAACCTCCATGCTGTTTTCCAGAGTGGTTGCACCAGCTTGCATTCCCACCAACAGTGTAGGAGGTTTCCCCTTTCTCCGCATCCTCGCCAGCATCTGTCATTTCCTGACTTGTTAATTTTAGCCATTCTGACTGGTGTGAGGTGGTATCTCATTGTGGTTTTGATTTGTATTTACCTGATGCCAAGTGCACATCCTCTATTTCTGTTCCTCTGCAAAATGCAAAATGCAGGTTGTAAAACCTACTTTACAGAATTGTTGTAAGTGTGTTAGGGGAAATTCATGTGACATACTGGGTAGGTACTCAGTGTTTTTGTCTTTGTTTTCCTATAACGCATAAAGTTCCTGGCCCACACTAATGTACTCAGCATTTAATGAATGAATGATCCTACCCTGGTTCAAAAATCACTTTCACATCTGAACTCTGGGCTTTGAGAGGCCTCATTGGATGGGAAAAGATCCTGATCTTTCAGCAATGTTTCAGCAGGGCAAGGATACTAGCCTGTGAGAGCTAACCAAATAGATGAGAGCTGTTCAGTCTGAAGAGGAGGCAGAGATATTCAGACAACTCAAGTTCACTGAATGCTTACTTATATTTTGCATGATTCTCACAATGTTCCATTATCATCTCCACTTTGCAAATAAGAAGACCTATTTAGAGATGTTAAATACCTTGCCAAAGGCCACATAGCTAGATGGTGGGATCCACTGGATTCCGAGTTCAATGCTCTTTTCACTTCAACCTAAAAACTTTCATGATGCAGAAAAACATGAAGACTTTGGATAAGTTAAACACAGACTTCTTTGCTAAATTATCTAAATAGTCAAACCACATGTAACTTCTAGAGCTAGAGAGAGGTTGTTTTAAGGCAACTAAAAAGAAGGTAGCCTTATGTTGGGGGTAGGGTGGGAATAAACACAAGAAATGTATTATTATGATATACAGCACAGACTGAAAAAGGAAAGAAGTTAGGAAAGAATTAATAAGATCATATGTAAAATATCCCTGGTAAGTCACGAAAAGACTAGACCTTCTCTTTTTCTTCTTCTTGAGCTATGAGAATACCCTCAGCTTAAGTCTGGGCTCTTTCCAAAAGCAACCTGGGGCTGATTGAAGTCTGGGTTCCTGCCCTTTTTGGTAGGCCAGCTGTGCCCTCTTTATAACCTGTCTCTGGCAAAGCTGTTGAAGAAAGTATCCTAGGTTGTAACAAAACATTGGTCATAGTAAATATTTCTTTTTCCTCCCTAAAATTTTGGCCTGAAAGCCTAGAATTTAATATTAAACAACCAGAGTAAGTTAAGGGGGGTAGCAATTAAATCTATTACATCACCATCAAATATAGTTGACCCTTGAGCAACATGGGTTTGAACAGCACTGGTCCACATATAAGCAGATTTTTTTTTCGATAAATACAGGATAGCACTATGAATGTATTTTCTCTTCCTTATGATTTTCTTAGTAACATTCTTTCCTCCAGCTTACTTTGCTGTAAGAATACAACATATTTGTATAATATGCAAAATATGTGTTAACTGACTGTTTATGTTTATGTTCTGTTATGCTTATGTCATTAGTAAGCCTTCTGGTCAACAGTGGGTTATTAGCAGTTAAGTTTTGGGGGAATTTAAAGTTATATGCAGATGTATCATATTTATCAGGAAAAACCCACACATAAGTAGATCTGCACAGTTCAAACCTATGCCACTCAAGGGTCAACTGTACTCTTTGGGAAAGACTGAATAACTGTCTCAGATTGAGGAGACTAAGGAGACATGACAAGGGAATGTAATGTCGGATCCCAGATTGGATGTTGTACAAGGAAAAGGATATTAGTGGAACAACAGGTGATGTCTGAATGAGGTCTGTAAATCACTTAATAGTGTTATACCAACATTAATATCCTGGTTTTCAGTAATTATACTATGGTTATATAAGATGTTAACATTAACATGTGGAATTCCATGCACAAGTATAAACTGTTTCAAAATTTAAAAAAAAGTATTAATGGTTTATTGACTTAATGCAAAATCTAAAACCATGAAACTTCTAGAAGAAAAAACAGAACATTTTGTGACCTCGGGTTAGGCAAACATTTCTTAAATGGAACACCAAAAGCATGATTCATAAATTAAAAACTTTGAAAATTTGTACATCTTCATGATTATGAACTTCTGCTCCTGGAAGAACACTGTTAAAGGATGAGAAGACAAGACACAGACTAGAAGAAATGTACATCACATATTTGATGAAGGATTTGAATTCAAAATATATAAAGAACTTTCAAAATGCAGGATTAAGTGAAGCCACTCGATTTTTTTTTTTTTTTTTTAAGATTTTATTTATTTATTTGACAGAGAGAAATCACAAGTAGGCAGAGAGGCAGGCAGAGAGAGAGAGGAGGAAGCAGGCTCCCTGCTGAGCAGAGAGCCCGACGCGGGACTCGATCCCAGGACCCTGAGATCATGACCCGAGCCGAAGGCAGCAGCTCAACCCACTGAGCCACCCAGGCGCCCGAAGCCACTCGATTTTTAAAACCGGACAAATGACTTGCACAGATATGGCCACTCTCTTGATTGTGGACTTATTAGGATTAGTTATGGATTAGCCTCAGGATCTTCACCTACAAAAAGGAGACATAATAAGATTCCCCACGGAAGACATATGGATGACAAGTATGCATCTGAAAAGATTTTCAGTATCATTAGTTATTATGGAAATGCGAATGAAAATCACAACGAAATACCACTACATACCTACTAGAATGGCCACAATGAAAAAGAATGACAACACCAGCGTTGGAAAGGTTGGGGAACAAATGGAACATTCATACGCCGCTGATAGGAATTTAAAATGATACAAGCATTTTGGAAAACAGTTTGGCAATTTCTCAAAAAGTGAAGCATACATCCACCACGTGGCACAGCCATTCCTTCCTAAGGGTTTCCCAAGAGAAGATGAAAAGTACGTCCAGACAGATTTGGCACACACGTTCATAGCAGCTTTATTTATAACAGCCCTAAATTGGAAACCACCAAATGTCCATCTGTCAACAGGTGAATCATAAGCAGTCTGTGGTATAACCACAGAGGAGCATACTACTCAGCAATAAAACAATGGATGAATCTTAAGGTAATTATGCGGAATAAAAGGAGCCAGACACTCCTCCCCCACAAGAGCATATACCCCGTGATTTCATTTATGTAGAATTTTAGAAAATGCAAACTCAACTAGTGACCAAAAGCAGATTAGTTGTTTCCTGGGGATGAGAGAGTGAGAGGGAAGAATTACAAAAAGAGCGCAAAGACACTTTTGGAAGTGACGGGATATTCACTGTCTTGACTGTGGTGATATTTTCATGGGTATATACATAACTTACAAAATTGTACACCTTAAATATGTCGGGTTTATTGTATGTCGATTATATCTCAATAAAGTTGTTTGATCAAATGCGTTTAGATACCAAGCACAAATTATCGATTAAATCCTGAGAATGCCAACAGATGGAGGATTCGCTGAAAGGGCCAGCCCCACACCTGGGACCTGATCAGAAAATCTCAGGTGGAATCACCATCAGTAACACTCTGAAAACACCTTCTTCTGACATCTTTCCATTTCAGGCCCAAACTAGCTAGCGAGTTCCTGGAAGGAGCCAGGAGACCTTGTGTGGGATGGCTGTGACTCTGGAAGCAGCCCTGGCCTGTTGCTCTTTGGCTGCCTTTGGGAGGAGTGGGGCTGAGGCTGGGGGCTATTGTCATAGCTTAGGAAGAGGAGGTCAAAGAGAAGCAATGAAGGAAACAGGAGCCAGAGATGAGTTGGGAAAAGTAACTCGATTTTTGCAGTCCAGGGGTTGGAAAGGAGCTAAGAGATCACATGCTTCAAAATTTTTGTTTATGGGTAAGAACACCAAGGCCTGACCTCAGGCACAGACTGAACTGAAGCTCTCATCCAGATTTCCCAATTTCCGATCTGCATTTACTTCCCTCATCGATTTCCATCATGCCAAGTGGCCAAGTGGCTGCTGTTTGGTATACAAGATGATGATGGCTTCCATCCCATCCAACATTTGTAACAATAACTATTTATAAGAATGGGATAAAGCCCAGGCTCTGAAGGATACCACAGTCTGTCAGAGACCGATCTATATACAGAGGTGACAGTTAAATAATAAAGGGTAGAAAAAAAGTGCTAGCGATGAGGCCCAAATGACATGGTTTGAGAATGCAGAGGGGGGAAAACCCTCCAATCTGGAAGAGAGATCTGGTGATGGGAGGCGATCTGGGCAGCTCCAAACACTCTTTAGTAGGTGCTCAATAAATATAAGTATCCTTCCACCCTTCACGTAATGACTCCCGCCTAACTTTACTTAGGTCACACTAAGAGCCTCTAGTCCGGAACAGCGTGACGTTTCGTGCCATTGAGCTTTACGCATCCAAAGTTCTCTCTTCCTGGAATGGACTGTCCTTCCCAGAACGAGCGGAAGATGACATGACCCAGAGCTCCGGCGAATAGAGAGCACACGGTAACAGCACAGCTCCGGTGAATATAAAGCATGCGGGAACTGTTAGGTGCACGAGCTA
Source organism: Mustela lutreola (assembly GCF_030435805.1). Classification (NCBI taxonomy): domain Eukaryota; kingdom Metazoa; phylum Chordata; class Mammalia; order Carnivora; family Mustelidae; genus Mustela; species Mustela lutreola. Next base: position 62,280,015 of record NC_081297.1, read on the forward strand.
TGGAGGCCAGCCTCAGGATCTTCATTTGCAAAAGGGAGATAATAACAAGATTCATTTCAGAAGGTTGCGGAGAGGATTAAAAGGACATTGCTACGAAGCCTTCCTCTGCGGCACGTCTCGCACAGAAGGAGCGCTCGGGCAAGATTGGCAGTCGCCGTAGGTGCGCAGCGACCTTCTCCCCGCCTAGCGCGGGAGCCGCCCCTTGGCTGCCCAGTCGGCGCCCAGGGCGCCGGGCGCGACCTCCGCGCCGCCACGTCGCCGCCTCCCACCCGCCGACACTCGGCTTTACCAGCCCCTACCCTGCGCTAGGTACCCAGTTCACCGGGCCGCGCCCGACTCTGCCTGCGTCCTCCGATTGGCTCTTGCAGATGTCCGTCATCCTGGGCCGCTGAAGATTGGCCGGGGTGGGAGGGGAGGGGCGGGCCTCGGGGGAGCGTAGGAAGGGCGGGGACCCGGATGTGTGTGGTGGCGGCGGCCGAAGAGCTAGGGTGCGGAGCTGAGAGGCCTATGGATGAGGAGGACGCGGCGGCCCCGGTAGGCGGGGATCGGGGGCGGGGTCCCGGAGGCCTCGGGTCTCTCCCCGGAGCTTGAGGCAGGAGGCGGGGGTCCTGGGCGGGGGCTTCGGGGTCAGGGGCGTGGCGTGAGCCCGGGTCACGGGGCTTCCTGCCTCGGGACCCTCCTCGGTACCGGGCCAGGGGATCCTGCGCGTAGTCGTGGGGACGAGCCGGACCCCCCGCCCCCGGGTCTCGTCTGAGCGACCAGGCGGTGCCCAAGCTGGAGGAGGTACCCGGTGCGGCTGCCACTCGTGGGTGCCGAGGCTGTGCGGTTCTGGGCGAGCAGACGTCCCCAGGTCTGGGGGCCAGTATCTGTCTGGGGTGGAGCCCTGGTTGCGTGCGAGGAGGGCAGCCCCGCTGGTGCCTACCCTTCAGGGCCACGTGGTGGCTTGCAGCTACTGCAGGAGGGGGCGCTTTAGGATTGAAGGATTGAAATTCAGCCCAACTGAGGCTTATTTAAGCATCTACTGTATGCAAGGCACTGTCCGGCCTTGATGGAACCCCTGTCCCAGTGCTGGGTGACAGGAAGAGAAAATAACCTCCTGTTTTTCTCACTTTTCGCTTCCAGGAAAAAACCTATCCATCCATCATCCATCCATCCATTCATTCATTAGCATTGTGGTGATTTCAATACCCAGGTCATTCTGCTTCTCTTCATCTTCACTGCTACCATCCTAATGGATACCATGTCTCATTGGAGCTGCTGGAACAGTCTCCTGCTTAATTGTTCTCCACTTTTTTTTTTTTTTTTTAAGATTTTATTTATCCATTTGACAGAGAGAGATCACAAGTAGGCAAAGAGGCAGGCAGAGAGAGAGGGGAGGAAGCAGGCTCCCCACTGAGCAGAGAGCCCGATGCGGGACTCGATCCCAGGCCCCTGAGATCATGACCTGAGCCGAAGGCAGTGGCCCAACCCACCGAGCCACCCAGGCGCCCTGTTCTCCACTTCTGCTCTTGATTCTGTTATGATTCTCCAGACAACAGCAGGAATGATCTTTAAGATCTGATAAGCCTTAAAATCCTATCATTTTCTTGCTTAAAACCCTCCAGAGGTTTCCCATCCCACTTGGAAGGAAATCCAGACTCCTTAACATGGTCTGCAGGGCCTTGTAGGGCTTCTCTCTGGCTCCAGCCTTCTTCCCATCCTCTTCTTGAACATTCTCCCACATGTTCCCTACACACCAGCCACCCTGGCCTTTTTGTTCCTCTACCATGCCTGCTCCCTTCCAGCCCAGGACCTGTGTCCTGGCTGTCCCCTCTACCTGAAGTACTCTTCCTTGGGCTTGTCACATGCCTGGCCTCTTCTCAAATCAAATGTCACCTCAGAGAGGCCTCCTCTGTCCATTGTATCCAAAGTAGTCTTTAGACTTTACCCCATTATTCTGTGTCACCCCACTCTGTTGTTTCTTCCACTGGCCAACACTGTCGGGTGTGTGTCTCATCTGTCATGCCTCCCAACTAGAGTGGAAGTGCAGTGAGAACAGGAATGCCACCTGTTTTTGGTGCATATAGCAGGAGTCAGTACATGTTTGCCGAATGAAAGGATGGCTTCGAGTCCAGTGCCCTGTCCACGTTCTGCGTCAAACAGGCTGAGCTGCTTTGCTCAGGGCTCTGCTTCCTTCTCAGTCCCCTTTTCCCTGTGGCAGGTTTGTTCTCATGAACAAGATGGATGACCTCAACCTGCACTACCGGTTTCTGAATTGGCGCCGGAGGATCCGGGAGATTCGGGAGGTCCGGGCTTTCCGATACCAGGAGAGGTTCAAGCACATTCTTGTAGATGGAGACACTTTGAGGTGAGGTGGCGGGGGTGGGGTGTGCTTTCACATTTTCCTTGCTCTGCCAGATCTTAGAGATGAAAAAGGGCTTTTTTGGAAGCAAGGACTGTCTACACTGGGTGGCCTTTGACCCCGAAGGCCTTTCTGAGTGGAGCAGCATGTGCGCCTACAGCCTGCCTGATTCTGGGTCACTCTGTCCTGGTCCACGTTGGAAGGAATTATGTCAGAGATAGGAAATGTCAGAGATAGTGCCTTGAGTTGCCCCAGCGCCTCGTTGAGAGGACTCCAGTGTGGGGTGTCTGTGTCTCCACAGCCTGGGTCTCAGGGGTTAGGTTTGGAGGAGAGTAGCCATGTCAGAGGCAGTGGATTTCCTGTTTTGGAAAGGACCGTTCCCTAGTGCATCCTGCCTGCCACCGTCCAACCCTTTTGTTTGTATTTGTTTTCTCTCTCTTTTCTGGCTTGATCCCCTTCCCTGACTCCTTCTGAGCCTAATTTTCTCACAAAGCTGTCCCTGAGTGGGGGGAAGGAAGTAGTGCTTTTTAGCCTGGAGACAAGAAAGCTGAGGAGTGGGGACCGAATACCCATCTTCCAATCTACAAAGGGCTTTGGTACAGAGGATAGAGACCAGACTTTCTTCAGCTCCATTGAGGACAGAGCCAGAGGAAAAGGGCCGAAGCTGTAGTATGAGGGACTGAGGTTAGACAGGGTTGTGAGACCCCCCTACTAGGCAACTAGGGGAGGCTCTGCATTCTTTTCCCCCTGGAAATGAAGGAGCCAGGCTTGTGTTGGTCTGGTGTGGGCTGGACCCTGGCTGGAGGCAGCGGGAGGGGTGGGTGACCTCAAGTATTTCATTATGGTGTCTGTGCAGATGTCCTGAAGTGTGGCCTGATGGAGTCCTCTGTGTTGGCCCTTGTGGTGGGGGGTTGGGGGTGGAGATGCTGAGGCCCTCCCCCCAGCTCTTGGGCTAGGCTGCTCATGGAACTCCCCCCTCATTCTTCCCTCAGTTACCATGGAAACTCCGGTGAAGTTGGCTGCTATGTGGCTTCTCGACCTCTGACCAAGGACAGCAATTATTTTGAGGTGATCAAGGCAGTGGGTGGGCAGAGCAGGGGGAGAGCTTCTTAAGCTCTAGGGGGCTCTTTTACTAGATTCTTGATCTGATCCTTTTAATTTTCCATCGGGGCTGTCTCCTTGGCTGAGGAAAGGGCACAGGATAGTGTGGTGTCTCAGCTGAGAGGTGCCCTAGTCCTGTCACCCTGTCCCTCTGTTCTCCTGCCCCTCAGCTAGGTAGACGTTTACACATACCCCAGACTCTGACCCATGGCCTTTCCCACCTGCTAACCTGAGCCCAGCCTCTGCTCCATCTCCTGTCTTGTTTCCATAATTTGGAAATGATTTTCTAAGTAATCCTGATAAAGTAGGCCCCTAGTCTCCCCAGTGCTCCTCTGAGTGCCCTGACTTTTCTCTGATTCACATGTTTTTGGCCTCTCTGAGCCTCTTTGAGTTTTTGATGTCTGACTGCTCTTCCCCAAGCCCCCAGCAACTCATCCCATTTCTGGTGCTTGCTGACTGTCCTGTTCTCCTTTCCCCAGGTATCGATTGTGGACAGCGGGGTCCGGGGCACCATAGCTGTGGGGCTTGTCCCACAATACTACAGCCTGGATCATCAGCCTGGCTGGTTGCCTGACTCTGTAGCCTACCATGCTGATGACGGCAAGTGAGTTACCGTCTGTGGAATCTTACCCCTTTCCCATGGGTTTGGGGACCTTAGATAACAAAGGACTACCTTGGGTGACTGCTGCCTTTCCTTCACCTATCTTGGGGTATTTTCATGGACTTTTCTGATCAGGACAGAAAGGTGGCCTGATAGCGAGCCTTGGAGGTTTGCGGACTTAGAGGGGAGGGTGGAGCTCATGCGTGGACACAGGTAGGTGCATCACAGAATGACTGGGAGCAGCAAGAGGGGCCCCAGGGTCTGGTGCTCTGAAGAAGTTGGGAGTCAGGTCCTGTGTCTGTGCTGCTCCATCCACAGGCTATACAATGGCCGAGCCAAAGGCCGGCAGTTTGGGTCAAAGTGCAACTCTGGGGACCGGATTGGCTGTGGCATTGAGCCTGTGTCCTTTGATGTGCAGACTGCCCAGATCTTTTTCACCAAAAACGGGAAACGGGTGAGTGGGAAATCCTGGGTGGGATTTAAGTGGCTTGAAGCCATCCAAGAAATTGTGGGAATGAAAATTGCCCAGCTGGGGCTTGCCCAGGGACCTCTTGGCTTAGTTCCCACCTCCTTCAGGCCATCCTCAGCTTCCCCCGAAGTCTGCACCTGGGAGAAGCCACTTCCCCGGCCCAGAGAAGCTGGGACATTAGCCTAGATGAGAGATGCAGAGGGGCAGGTGGACCGAAATGGGGTAGGGGAAGCAGGATTGGGTGATGTGGGGGAAGGTTTTGAGCAAAAAAAGAGAGGGAGAGGTTATGGCTTTGACGCATAAGCTGGAGGTCCTCTTCGGAGCTTTGACTTGAATGCTTTTGAGGATATGTCCTTTTTGTGTTTTTTTTCTTGTTTCACATCTTTCCTTCCCTCTTCAGAGAGAGCCTAGTAGTGCTGAAGGGATGGGGAAGAGCAAGTAGAAGAGAGGGACCCCCCAGCTCTCTTTCTTCTCCTACCCAACTCCCTCTCCCACCCTGGGAGGATGGCTTTCTCAGGCCTTGGCCACGATGACGTCCTTCCTTAGTGTCTCTGCCTCTGCTCTTTCCTGCTCCAGAACACACTCACATGCCCAAGGTCAAGAGACTTGTGTTTGCCGTCTAGCGCTGTGGATGCCTTGCTTGTCCAGGAATCCTTAGTCACTTTTTAAACTTCTCTGTACCTCTTTTTTTCTGTCTGTCAGTGTGTGTGATAATTATTTGTTGCATCATCTCAGAAGTACCCTGGTGAGAATTAGGTGCACTGAGGAACAGGATGCCAGGTGGCAGCTCCCTCCCTCCGGCCCTCCCTCCCTCCGCTGCAGGTGGGCTCCACCATCATGCCCATGTCCCCAGACGGACTGTTCCCGGCGGTGGGCATGCACTCTCTGGGTGAGGAGGTGCGCCTGCACCTCAACGCTGAGCTGGGCCGCGAAGACGACAGTGTCATGATGGTGGACAGTTATGAGGATGAGTGGGGCCGGCTGCATGATGTCCGAGTCTGCGGAACTGTGAGTGACAGGCGGTGGGATGGGGGTGGTCGCGGGGAGGGCTGGGCCGAACCTCCCTAGGCCGCATAAGCGGGTCTGAATTACTTAGAATGGGGAGTGAAGACAGTGTCTTTTGTAGGGTTTTGGGAGATGGAAATTTGGGACCTTGACATGATTCTTTGAATCCAGATCCATGTTCCCCTTAGTGCTGATTGTCCTTCTTCCCTTACCCGGCCCGGAGAGCTCAGGTTAGTTGCTCTACTCTCGGCACGGCACTAGGTTCTACTTTGCCTTCTTTGGTTCCTTCTGCACCCGGTGCCCTCTGCTGCCCTATACACCTGCCTTTGAAAGGCTGGGGCTCACTTGCAAGTGGGATGCCTGTATCCCCATTTCACCGCATCCCAGTTCAGCGGGTCCAAACTCTCCATTCACTGTCACAAGTCCCAGTCCCGTGGGGGAAGGTTCTGAGATCTTTTTGTAGTAAGCGTGACTATCAGAGTCTTCCGTCTTCTCCCTACATTTAAAAAAAATATTTTTTTAATCTATTTGACAGAGACACAGTGAGAGAGGAACACAAGTAAGGGGAGTGGGAGAGGGAGAAGCAGGCTCTCCGCTGAGCAGAGAGCCCGATGTGGGGCTCAATCCAGGACCCTGGGATCATGACCTGAGTTGAAGGCAGACGCTTAATGACTGAGCCAGCTAGGTGTCCCCCGCTACATTTTTTTTTTTTAAAGATTTTATTTATTTATTTGACAGAGAAATCACAAGTAGACGGAGAGGCAGGCAGAGAGAGAGAGAGGGAACAGGCTCCCTGCTGAGCAGAGAGCCCGATGCGGGACTCGATCCCAGGACCCCGAGATCATGACCTGAGCCGAAGGCAGCGGCTTAACCCACTGAGCCACCCAGGCGCCCCCCGCCCCCCCCCCCCCCCCCCCGCTACATTTTAATAGAGGACAAGAACAGAGGCAGATGAAAATTCCGTGAGCGTCCTGGACTTCGCAAAGCTTGCTTTTTTAGACATCTTCCCAGTGTACCTGGTCTGGTCTCTCCCTGGATTTGAAACTTTCTTGGGGAATATTTGAACCTTGGGAGAGGGAAATTCTTCACCTTTACCCTCTCTGCCTCATGCTGGGTTGGGAGTGAATGGCTGCTGAGTCAGGGGTCTTGCCCTGATCTCCAGTGGGCTGCTTGGGCCTCCCACTTCGAATTGTCCCCCTGCTGCCCTCTTGGCTCCTGGCTCAACCTTTTTCTCCACCCTCTGGCCTTCTCACCCGAACCAAGGCTGTTTTCAGTTCAACCTTTGGTAGCAAAACAGAAACAGTGGGGGGCGGGAGTGGATTATGAGCAAGGCTCCCCCCATCCTGGAGTTCAAGGTGAGTCAGACTTAAGGAAAATGGCAGCATGTTTGCCCTCCTGTTGCTTCTGATACTCCACACCCCCTCTGGCGTTGGGTTCTGAGGATGGTGCTGGCTGCAAGCCAGGGACTTCAGATCCCCACTCCTTGACCCTCATCTCTTTCGTATCTTTTCCCCCTTCCACTATCCACTATCATTTTGACAACATCTACAGAGTTGAATTTGGGACTGAGCCAGGGTGATGTTCCAGCTCTCATCCCTGACCTCTCCTCAAGAGTGTTTTCCTGGCATCCTTTCCCTGCCTGGACCTGTCCCCACTCTGCCCCCAGCTCCTCCCAGGCAATCTTTTCTAATTGATGTAGAATCCTGTAGACATTTATAAATAGCCTTCCTTCCTCTCTGCCCTCCCCCAGTGCCCTCAGGTCACACTTTGGAGAATTTTTTCTTTCTTAGACATGAGCTGTGAAGTCTGGCTCTTGTCTCAGACCCTCACCCTAGGCTAGGACTGCCAGCAGGGTGGGCACTCGGTTCCCTGAGCACCTGCTCCCCTGGGGCAGACTAGGGCATGAGCCTCTTGACGGATATCTGCCTCTCTCCTCCTCTTGCCATCTATCTTTCTTTCTTTCTTTCTTTTTTTCTTTCTTTCTTTTTTTTTTTTTAAGATTTTATTTATTTATCAGATAGAGATCACAAGTAGGCAGAGAGGCAGGTAGCGGTCGGGGTCGGGAGGGGGGATGAAAGCTCCCTGCTGAGCAGAGAGCCCAGTGTGGGGCTCAATCCCAGGATGCTGGGATCATGACCTGAGCCAAAGGCATAGGCTTTAATCCACTGAGCCACCCAGGCACCCCCTCTTGTCATCTTTCAAATGAGGGTGACTTACCCAGTTTCTTCCGTCCCCACTTATCTCTTGCCCTGCACCCTCTTGTCCCTTCTGACCATCCAGTGTCGTTCTGATCCAGCCCTTAGAGTTTTGTTTCCTGGAGGAGCCTGGGAGAGGTCAGTAGGGCCATGCCTGTGCCTCCCATTTTTAAAGATGTCTAGCTCAGCTGTTTCTCCTATTTGCTCTTCCTGTTTTCCGTCCCCTCTGTGGGGAGCCCTTCCCTGGAGCCTCAGACCTCTTGCTGTGGGTTGGAGCCTGTCTTTGGTGAAGTTTCCAGTCGAGTGCCTTTAGAACCATAAAGGTTTGAGAGAGGCTCTGATGCCATCCAGACCAGGGCTTCTCAGTGCAGAGCTGGAGACCATTCCCTGACACGCATGGCCTGCAGCGTCCCCGGTGCCCAGACCCAAGTGCTTGGAGTTCCCTCCTGTAGTCATCCTTGTCATCATGACAGCCCTCATGTTCCCACAGCTCTTTTTGTTGTGTGGCTGATGAAAAGACAGCCCCACTCAGAAGCGAAGAGACTGGTTCAAATGTCAAACAGTGAATTAGCCACGAAACTAAGCCCAGACACTCATTCTTGGATCCCTTGCCCTGGTCCTGTCCACTGCTGGATACATGCTGTGCCTTTCTCCCTAGTGCTCTCCTGTAGCCCATCGTCTCTCCTCCTGGCCCCTCTCATAAGATGAATCCGGAATTCTGGGCTTAACTTCCCACTTGCCCTGTGAGTCTCCTGACTAGCTCCCATTCGCCCCCGTCCTTCTAGAGGAACTTACCTGGCTGCCATGGGACCCTTTGCCTCCTAGGCCTCTCTCTCAATTCGGAGTCTCAGTTATCCTCTGTCTTCCCTTCTCAGCGGTTCTTCCCACAAAGAAGAGCAAATTCTTGACCCCCATTTTTTTTGGCTCTAATGTTACATTATGAACGATTTCCAACATACAGAAAAGTTGAAGCAACAGCACAGTGAGCACCTATCTCCCCACTACCTAGCTTCAACCGTTGTCATATCCAGACTAACCTGGCTCTTTCTTGGGTGGAATTCTTCCCCCTGCATCCTGGGGCCTCAGTTTCCCCTCCCAAGGAGTTCCCCCCCACTTTGCAGAGCACTGAGGGTGTTGAAGAGTTGCTGCCATGTTTGCTCAGGGATGGGGGTGTTGCCCCTCACCTCATCCCTGCCCGCAGGCCTTGCAAAGTGAAGTCATGTGTGGGAGGGTGGGGGGCAGTAGGTAAAGCTGGGGGATTAGACTCATTCTGTCTTTGTTTCCTGCTCCTAGCTCCTCTGGCAACTCCTTAGTGACGGGACAACACCTCTGGTATACAAAGAGGGGTGAAGGAGGCCCCACCCTCTGGGGTCCTCCCCCAACCAACCCAGGAGGAGACCATGTTGGGGCCTGAGCTGGCCGGTGGGGAGCATATTCTGGGTTCCTATTTCAGCTGCTTCTAGGCCCTCAGGGCACTGAGCCCTCCCTTGCTCCTGTCAAGAGGGATTAGGGTCTCTGCTGGCAAGAGGAGAAGGGCTGCCAGAGGAGGAGGGCGGATACCAGCAGGAGAGAAGAGACTGGGAAGGTGCACTGCTGGTACTCAGTGGGGGGTTGGAGCACAGGAGACTCTCTGCCCCGGGTGCTGTAGCCTCAGCCCTGTGCCCTCGAGTCCACCTGTTTGGCCTCCCCAGGCTTTGGGGGTGTGAGGAGGAGGTGCAAGAGTCAGGGGGGGTTGAGAGCCCCAAGGAGTGCGTGACCCTGCCCCCACCAAAGATGTAGGGGTGCATTCCTGTTGGTCTGGCATTGTTGAAGGAGAAACACTAAGAGGAGACAGCTGGTGGATTGGGATAGAGTCATCTGGGGCTCAGCTCTCCTAGGGGGGGAAGTGACCAGTTCTGGGAGCCTAGAGGGCCACTGTAGTTGGAAGTAAGGGCTAAGATGGATCGTTTCCTTCTGTGATTGGCAGGTCTAGTCTGTTGTAGCTCTGGTGTGGCTGTTAATGTTTAGGGAGCACTGACGTGTTGGAATGTTCAGGTCCAAGCCCCATTTCCTGATTTCGGGAAAGGTAGAAACAGCTACTGAGCCCCTGCTGGGTGAGGGCTCTGTGCTGGGCACTTGACACCCTTCATTTATTTTGGAAACGCAGGTGGTAGTATCCCTATGTCACTGTTGAAGAAACTGAGGCCTAAAGCAGCGGAAATCACTTGCTCGAAGTTAGTGGCTAGTAAGTAACTGGAGTTAAGATTGGAACCTGGGTCCATGTGATTCTCTTTCTAACGGAGAGGCTTCCAAGGCACAGGCTGAGGGACCAGTATCGAGAGTCTGGCAGCTCAGGGGTAAAGCTCCCATCTGCTCTCAGCCCTGGTCTCAGGAAGGGGGAGTGAACTTGAGCTAGGATCTGACCATGAGGCCACAGTGCCCAACTGCCCCTGTAGGTGCTGGGAGCGCTCTGGGGGGACTCACTGTGAGGGCTCGGGGGGCCTTCACCAGACAGGAGCAGATCCCATGAGAGAGCAGCAGGGGAGTTGGGGGACTTACAGCCTGCGGGGCGGCTGTGCCTCACTTGTGGAGGGCAGCATTGCGGGGACCTAGCCTCCCAGCCATCAGTCATCATGTCTGAGTGGTGGGCCGGCTGCGGAGTGGGTTGCAGAGTCCTGGGTCATGTATTTGGTCCTCCTGACCTTTTAGCTGGAGAAAGTGGCCCCATGCTGTGTGCGGCCCAAGACCACAGTCTGCAGTCTCCTCAGGGCTGAGGCTGAGGGAATGGTTGGGCGGGTTTTTCCCAAGGATCGGGATCTGGAGCATCTGTCTCTTGGCTCTCTCTGCGAAGAACACTGTGTTTCCTATGCAGAGGCCAGTTGGACGAAATGGGTCAAGGGCAGCTGTGGGGTCCCCCACCCAGCTCTGCAATGCTGGCCGGAGAGGGTGGGTTGGGGGCTGCGCACACTGGGCGGGCTGGGAGCCTGCGAAGACGCCACCCCTCAGGCCTGCAGGGAGCTGGAGGAGGAGTCCGGCTGGGCAGACAGCACAGAGGGCCAAGTGGGGAATTCCAGCAGTGTGGAATAGTGAGTAAATCAGAAGATGGCCTGTCAGGGACCCCCATTCTGAGGAAAGAAAGCAGTGGGAACTAACAGAAGAGACCTGGGCTAGGGGTGTGACTATGAAAGAGCCAGTGTAACCTGAAACACGCAGGGTGGTGGCCGGAGGACATTGAAAGGCCTGGGTGTGGATGTCCCAGGCAGCCCTGGCTTTTCCCCTGCCTCCATTCTCTTTTGGAGCAGGAAGAGAGGATGGACTTGAGGTGGCTGAGCTTTGGGGATCCCAGCCCAAGAAGGGGGCCCAGTTCCTCCAGTTCCTCTCTGAAGCAGTGGTGCGGATTGCAGGCCCTGCCTGTGCTGGAGACACATGCAGGCTTCCATGCTGGTGCAGGCGAGCCTCATTCCTTTCCTGTTCAGGCATGAGTTCTCAGGGGGGTGAGAGGCCAGCGTCCAAAGGCTTGCCAGGGAAAGTGGAGGAGGTCCCCAGGCAGTGTTTTCTTTGGGGCTGGAGGGGCGGGAGGATAGAATAAAGTCTTGAGGGGCAGTTTGGCTAATTAAAAAGGGATTAAGGACTCCCAGGTGATGATGAGGGTGGGGAAAGAGGGGATGGGGTTGAGTCATAACCTCACCATTACCATGACAACTGATAAATAAATCCTCCCAGCTTGGGGGTTGCCGCCCCATCATGCCCAGGCAGGACCACTGTGGAACTGAAGAGCCCCAAGAGTCCATCAGTCACCTCCCCTCTCCCCACAGCCCCACATACCCCAGCCCTCTGCAAGAGCTATGAGGGCCTGCAAGCAGGAAAGCTTGCCTTCATGTGTTTGGCCTGCCCTCATGTTAAGTAAAGGAGTAGAGCTGGTCATTCTGGGTTCTCTGGCTTCCCTCGGCACCTCCCTGACCCAGCTGCCTGACCCAGCTGTCCAAAGGCGAGTAAAACGGACCTTGAGGAATTATGGTAGTCCCATCCCAGGCAGAATCGGTTTCTGAGCTCATCTCCCTTTCTTCAGACATCTAGAGCAGGCACTCGCACCCTCCCTGTCCTCGCCATTAGGCCCCTCCAGGGGTCTGCTCAGCCTGGTCTTCAGGGCTCCTCCTCCTCCTCCTCTCTGCGCCCAGGGCCCTTGGGGAGGCCTCATCCAGCAGGATGATTCAGGGAAGTGATGCCACAGCCCGGAGAACTCCCCTGCCCCCCACCCTCCGCCATGTGCTCCCTGGAGCTCAGCCTTCCGGGTTGCTGGGCTTCTGCCCACTTCTCTTCCAGAGCAAGGAGAGACTGCGGCTCAGGCGGCAGGTGTGTGTAGGGCTCACCCCTTCTGCCCATGCTGCCACATTTGCTGCCCGCCAGTCCAACCTGTTCTCTCATGCCTGCCTAGAACGTAGGGGCCCACGGTGCGCTGCTAGGGGCCTTTCCCTTTCAGCCAGAGGTTTTGTCAGACCCAGGAAGCTGGTCTCGAGTGCCTTGGGACCAGGTTTCTAGGGCGGGTGTCCATCTGCCCTCCGCACCACCCACTGCCCTTGGCTCTTCCCCCGCAGCTGCTGGAGTACTTGGGCAAGGGCAAGAGCATCGTTGACGTGGGGCTGGCCCAGGCCCGGCACCCACTGAGCACCCGTAGCCACTACTTTGAGGTGGAGATCGTGGACCCTGGAGAGAAATGCTACATCGCCTTGGGGCTGGCCCGGAAGGTGGGCACTCATGCTGGCTTTTTACCTGTATTGCTACTCAGGCCTGGGCCTATTGGGATGGGACCTGGAGACTCTTGGGGAAATCGGGGAGAGGCATTGGGCAGGCATGGACAGAGTATGGTTATATGTGTTCACTGTGGGAGGGTACAGACCCTTCCCCCTCCTCCGTCACAACCCAAGAGATGGTCGTGACTGTACCATGCACACTGAGCCTGAAGGTGGGGCTAGGCACAGCCTGCAGCGCCGGCTGTGAAAGCCAGGTCTCCTGGTCACCTTCCCTGCTTGTCCTGCTTTCCCAGTGCCTGAAGGCTGTGGGAGGCTGCAGGGGTATGAGCAGCCATCTGTCTGAGAAGACTGAAAGTTCAGATGCCCTCTCCTGTCCTTTTTCCATGCATGCTACCATAGGTTTTCTTTTTCCTTCTTGGTGCAGGATTATCCCAAGAACAGACACCCTGGCTGGAGCAGAGGCTCTGTGGCTTATCATGCAGGTGAGCTGGGGCTGTCCTGAGGCCATCAGGGCTGTGGGGCATATACAGGTACAGGGACATCCATTTTCCTGAACCCCCCTGTCCCCCCTGCAGATGGGTCTCCCCTCTAGCATCTGGCTGGAGAGCCTTTCTCTGCTGCCGTATCATTTCCCCTTCCCAGGCTGGTAGTGCTTTCTCCTCGTCTGTGTTTTTCCTTCCAGCCTGAAAAACGAGGGGAGCCGAACAGGGGCGGGGGGATCTGGGCCCGAACTGGACATTCCAGGCCTCTGAGTTGGCTCCCTCTGCGCCCTTCTTGCAGATTCTGCACTTTTTTTTTTCAGTTGGCTTGACTCTGTTTAGGGCTTTCTTTAGAAAGGAGTTGCCGTGAGCTCCTCTTGTCACCTTCATCCCCTTCTCGGCCCCTCGCGCCTCTCTTGCCACCTCCCTGAGCAAGTCAGCCCCTAAGCTACTTTAGTGGACAGACATTGTATCACTTTTTAAAAAAAATCTGGGGCCTCTTCCTACTTCTGTCTCTCCATTTTTGTTTCATCTTGACTCCCTCTCTTCCTCAGGGCCAGAGAGGGAGGTGAGCAAGGATTCTGCTCAAAATACAGGCCTCTTTGGTTGGGTGAGGGGAAGTGTCAGCCCCTCCTTCAAGTGTGGGCCTTATCGTCTCCCCTCCTCCCCGGCAGATGACGGGAAGATCTTCCATGGCAGTGGTGTGGGCGACCCATTTGGGCCACGCTGTTATAAAGGGGACATTATGGGCTGCGGAATCATGTTCCCCCGGGACTACATTCTGGACAGCGAGGGTGAGTGGGGTAGGGGTGGCCAGCCAGGCTGATCGGGCAGACGGTGGGGGCAGCACCACAGGAGCTCAGTTTTCCTGGCCTCCTAGGTGACAGTGATGACAGTTGTGACACAGTGATCCTGTCCCCTACTGCCCGAGCCGTCCGGAACGTCCGGAATGTCATGTACCTGCACCAGGAGGGAGAAGAGGAAGAGGAGGAAGAAGAAGAGGAAGAAGATGGGGAAGAGATTGAGCAAGAGCATGAGGGCAGGAAGGTGGTGGTAAGTGGGGAGAGTGTGGGCTTAAACTGGGGTTCCTGGGCCTGGGCAGGGGCTGGGGTAGTGGGGAATAGGAGGGGAGCCAGAGGCAGGAAGAGGGAAAGCCTCGTGATGGGCGTGTTCTGAGATGCTGGATGCAGGCAGACTATGGTGGGGAGCTGGTTTCCAGACGCCCTCTTGCGGTCACTTCCCGCGTCACCTGAGTCTGTCCCCTCTGGTGGTTCTGGGAGTTGGGAGCTTCGAGCGCTTGGGTTTCAAGCCTGTATCATCAGAGGAGGCCAGAGCCAGCCTGCTCCACTCCTCTCTGTGCCCCCACCCCCAGGTTTTCTTCACTCGGAATGGCAAGATCATCGGAAAGAAGGATGCTGTCGTACCTTCTGGTGGCTTCTTCCCCACCATAGGAATGCTGAGCTGTGGGGAGAAAGTCAAAGTGGATCTGCATCCCTTGAGTGGCTAGGGGCTTTTCCCCTAGACCTGCCCCGTCTCCTTTTCCTTGCCCTTTGCAGAACCAGGTGCCCAGTTCCTACCTTCCAGGATTTGTTTATCCAGCAGGCCCCAGGGAGTGTGTAGTCCCTCCACCTCTCACAGATCAGGCCCCTGCCAAGCCCCTCTGTGCCCACGTCCCTGACCTGATAACACCCTGATCATCAGTCAGTCCTGGGCCCAAGTCCCTGGTTGGAAAGGAGCAGGCCCAAAGAGTGGTGTTGCTCTGTTGGTGCATGCCACTTGCTCTGGCTGGTGGACCCCCCTTTGCCCCCTGGCCGTGTGAGTGGAGAGGAGTGGGCACCTGTCTCCGCTGCTGTGTGGGCACGAGGCTCTTCTGAGGGTGGAGTAGAGACTGCCCGCTCCCCTATTTAACCACAGTATTTCTCCTTGCATCTTCTCTTTTTTTGTTCCCTGCCCTCATTGTGTGGACCAGTTGCTGCTGTTATCCCCCCTGGCTGGGCTAGGGGGGCTCTCTTGGGCCTTGTCTCTCCTTCCACTGACTGTTGTCCCAGGAGTACTATTCCAGGGTCTCTGTTCTTTCCCCTGAGAGCCTCTTTCTCCCTCACCGCCTGCTCGCCTGCCCACTGAGAATCTGAGTCTCTGGCCTCCCCCAGCTGTACGCACCTAGGTGGGAGTCTGTCATGTGTTCAGTGGAATGAGAGGGGCTACTCGGTGAGGGGGGCTGGGGTCTTGGCTCCTGTACCCCCCTTGCCATCCTTGGGATACCTGCGGCCTCCTTGTCCCCAGTTCCCCAGGCTTTCGGCAGAGACTCCAAAGGGGATCTCTCTTGCCGTGGTGAGGGCAAGACCCCAGAGCTGTGGTTGTGAGCCCAGAGGGCAGCTTGGCCCCTCACTCCCCTTCCCTGCACAACCCCCCACCCCGGGTCCCAGCTTGCTGCCTGTGCCAGTTGCCTGTTTTGCTTCAGTGTTTGATTCTAGCACTTACATGTGTCCTCCCCTACTGAGCCCTCCTGTCTCCTACTGCCTTGACCCCTGACCCCCTTCCTATACAGTGACTTCTGGGAGGAAGAGGGAGCAGGAGCTGTTGACCTTGGTTTGCACAGAGTGGGTGGGCCTTGGTGAAAGGGGGTGAGCTGCTGTATTGCTGGGGTCCCCTCTTTCAGCCCTCCACTACAATGTATGAGATATATGTACAGCCCAGAGATGTTTATACAGCCAATAAAGATGGAGTTTCTGTATTTATCAGCACGGCCTGGACAGGGGAGTCCTTGCCACTCCACAGGGCAGGGACAGTGCCAGAGGTGCGGGCAACTGAGCAGCTTGCTCACTGGAGACGTGGATTAGTATGAGGCCAGGGATAGGGACTATGTGCGCTTCGTGGGCCTGGCTGTGGGCCTGGGATGCCCCCCAAGAAGCACAGGTATGCCCTTGGGAGACATGAGGCCTTGACCTTCCCGTGAACGAGGTTCAACTCCAACTCCAAAATAATGTTATAGAAATTCTTTATTAGACAAAAATAGACTCTTTTTTTTTCCCCCTATTCATGTGATCCCACTCTGATCTCTCTGCTCGGTGGGGGGAGGCAGAGGAGGGAGTGCCTTGCTCTCCTCACCTCTTACGCCTCTCCCTGCCAGGCTGGGACCTGCCACTGGGCAGAGCTGGCAGGCCCGGTTCACCCTCCAGGCTGATGTTCTCCTGCAGGCGGGGCTGTCCAGAGATCCCCTCCAGGGTTCCAACTGCTGCCTCCTCACCCTTCACACGCCCATCTCTGCCATCTGCTCACATGCAAAGTCATCTCACAGGCCTATCCAGTTGGCTTAGCAGGCTGGGGCAGGGAAGGAGAGCAGTGTCCCAGGCTGAGGCCCATTACCCCTTCCTATGGGGGCTGGTGGCTGGCTCCTGGGTCTCCTGCGCCCGGGCCAGGGGAAGTGAGGACTGTGGGGTGCTGAGAGGCGTGCGGTGTTGAGGTGGGCTCTGAGCTTGTGGCCTGCCTTCACTTTCTCTGGCCCAGTAGGACTTTGGTGATGAAGGTGACAATGGCACCTGCAGGCTGATCTGGGTCAAGCTCTGCAAAGAGGTGACACACATTCTCCCAGGGGCTTCCCGGCTTCTTGGCCACGAAACCAAAGATCCTAGGGATACAAAGCAGGGTGGGGAGGGGGCTCAGCATCCCTTCCACAAAAGACAGCAAAGCCAGGGTTGGGGAGGAAGGGTGCGCCTCAGTCCCAGGGAGGGAAGGGGTGGTACTTGTGGAGGCTTACTTGGAGGTTGTCCCGTCAGGGTTGGCCCATCTGAAGAAAGAGAAGAACCATGAAGAAATGCACCTGGGGTGTAGCTACCGAAGGAGGGCTGGGGCTGGGGGCTGCCCGGTCTGGGGGGCCTGACGGGAATATGGGGCTGTGCTCACCTCCGGTCCTGAGGATCTGTGCTGGAGAAGGTGATGCTGTTCACTGGGTAATGGCGGCGAAAGAAGAGCCTTCAAGGAGGATCATGGGGAAAGTCAACAACAGCCAGAAACGGGTCTCCGGGGTCCCTGGGGGTTCAGCGCACATACTCACTTCCTTTGGTTGTCTGTCAGTGTAATGCCCTGGGCCGAGACCTTGAAGTGGACGATTGCTGGGGTGGCCCGGGGGCTGCAGCTCAGAGCTGCTGAGCTGGCCCGGGCCACTGCCTGGGGGCCCGTCAGTGACTCCGTCTCCACTGAGGTCAGGTAGAGCACACTGCAGGCTAGGAGACAGGAGAGGGCTGGAGGGAAGCACTGGCTTCACCAGCACCCATATCTGTCTTCCCCTATCCCTCCACACCCCTGGCTCTCGCCCTTTCCCCCATCAGTGCTGCTCAAAAGTTGTTAGAATCACAGGTCACCTGTTAAAAAGGCAGATTCTACAATTCCCCAGATCTACAGTCAGGAATGCTGGACAGAGGCCCAGGAATCTGCATTCTAACAAGGCCATCCCCAACCCCCACCAAGATTTTCAAGTTCATGACTTTGGGGTCTTAGTCTGAAGACCCCCTTCTACCCTCACTACAAATAGAAGGACCCGCCCACCTCCAGGCCTTTCAGCACCTCCTGCCTGCATCTGTAGTGCCCCACTAGGTGCCCAGGGAGAGGGAAGAAGGGAGGGGAGATCCCTACCAGCACCCTGACGGAGGAGGTCTGCGGCTGTGCTCATGTTGGCGGGCACTGGGGCCTCTGGGGTCTCCTCTAGAGGATCTGAGGGAAATGAGGGCCAACAGGGAAGGTCAACAGGGAGCCACATTCCCCAGGGACTGGAAAACTCTTTGCTGGTCCCACCGGAAGGCAGGCTGGGAGCCAGGGCCTGGAGGGTACTGCCTTGGGCTGCAGCAGGTGAGGGGAAGTGGGAGGACTGACCACGAGACACCCACCTTTGCTGGGAATGCGCAGGCAACAGGGCAGGGACAGCGGGGAGATGGAGTGCTGGGACACCAGGGCGGACAGGCTGCCTGCAGGGAGAGGTGAGAGGAGTCCTGCAGTGTCCCCAAAGATCCCCAGCTCTCCCTTCACCCTCCTGAGACCCTTTGGTCCTCCCAAAACCGACCCACTGGAAACTTCTTGGTCCATGCTGCTCACCAAAGTAGGGCTCACTGGGACAGCCCTTGA
The DNA here is from genome assembly GCF_030435805.1 of Mustela lutreola. Taxonomy (NCBI): domain Eukaryota; kingdom Metazoa; phylum Chordata; class Mammalia; order Carnivora; family Mustelidae; genus Mustela; species Mustela lutreola. The sequence goes on from NC_081297.1 coordinate 62,298,054, forward strand.
TCTTCACCCCTTTGGGCCCAGTTTCAATGAGAAAATGGCGGACCAGCTGTTCCAAGGGGTCCCCTGAGGGGAGGGCAGAGGAAGGAAGGCTTTAGCAGATTTTGGGTCTCAGCTTTCTCCCCTGCTGGGATTCTTTCCAGAACTGGAGGGAGGTCCTGTTCTGCCTCTCCCCACAGAGAAGGGTCATGGCCCACCCCACCTTGTCTTGCCTCTGGTACCTCCCTCCACATCACTCCCTTGCTCCCTCAGGTTTGGGCATTCTGTACCTTTCCAGGGCTGGGCGCTGGGTGGCGGTGTGGCCACTTTGAGTGCCAATCCATAGGCTCCTTGGAATGAATGACTGTCTCTGATCAGGAAGGCCCCAGGATCCTTGTCTTTCAGTAGAGCAATGGCTGGGAGGATGTGGGAAAAATTTTCACAGTGGTGATTGAGCCCCACGGAGCCCTGTCTACCTCTGCTACCCAAGCTCCCTAGACCTCTCGCCCTGATGGCTGTGGTGGTTTGGCGCACCTGGGATGGAACTTTCAAGTTAAAAGGGCACTGACAGTGTTGAGTCAACCTCCTTGGGCCCAAAGCCCAGAACCACCTGCTAGTGAGAGAGACAGCCCAGGTAAACCTGATGAGACAGGGAGGAGGCACCAAGGGTGTCAACTGGAAGGATGGGTTCTTAAGCCAAGATGCAGCCGGGGGAGGCGGGTGGGAGGGGAGGGGCAAGCTGGCTTCTCACCTTGGTCACGGGACAGGTGTGGCTTGTACCAGAACTTGGATGTATCCTGGACGAACTTGACGTTGCTCTGGCTCTCTTGCATAGGAGGCTCTAGGACAGGGAGGGACCGAGCTTGGCCCCCAGTGCTTCCCAGTGCCCATGCCATGCCTCTCCTTGGGAGACAGGTTCTCACAAGGGGGTCCCACCCTCCTCAAGGCCTCCATACCTGGGGGCTGGGGGACATTATCCGAGAGCAGAGGTGCAAAGGTGACATGGTGACTGGTGCCTCTGGCTGGTGGTGATGCCTGCTCTGAGCTCCAGGGTCCTGGCTGTTGCCCAGGTCCCAGCAAGTGGCGCTTCTCGGGAAGTGGGGGCTGGGTGGGGCCATTGATGTCATAGGAGGCAGCCAGGGGGAAGGCAGGCGTGGGTGAGCTCTGAGATGGCTCTGAACTGGCCATGAGCCAGGGCATCTGGGTAGGCACAGGAGTGAGGGGGGACCCATCCGGACTATCTGGGGGATCTCGAAGTCCCTGCCAGGGGGCATGGCGGAGGCCAGGCAGCGTGGTGGGCACGGGGCCCCTCGGACTGGCACCATCGGAGCGGCTCCCAGGGCTCTTCTCCTGAGGCCAGTCACTGGGTGAGCTGGGCGGGGAGGTTGGGGAGAAGGGGCTAGGCACCGGAAGCTCTAGCCCGCTTCTTCCTGGCAGCTCGGGAGCCTTTTCAGCGCCTCCCTGGGGAACAGATGGCAAGGCCTCGCCAGGACTTAGTCTCTGAGTGGGCACCAAGGTGGGGGACGACGTGGTGTCCTGCCGTCGGGTGCTGCAGTTTGGGAGGGTAGACGGGTGGTCAGTAGGTAACTAGGGCTCCAGAGCCCCTGTGGGAGCTGCCCCCAGCCCCAGTTTGCCAGCTGCCTTGGAGCCTGGACAGCCCCAGCCTCTGCTCGTACCTTTCCTTGCCCTGGACTGGGCTGCTGGTGTGCAGGGGTGTGGAAGGCGCAGACAGCTCAGAAGAGGCACTGCACGGAGCGTCACGGGGAGACCGAGGTAGGGTGCTGTGCCCGCTTGGGCCCTCCCTCCAAGAGCCTGGCTCAGGGGACTCTGTGGGAAAGGTGAGAAAAAGGGCTGTGAGTCAGAAGTCCCTTCTGTCCGGCTTAGCTCTCTCTCACCCTGTACCTTCCCCACCATCTTCCAGAACCCTCCTCTTCCCTTGGCACTCCCCACCCCAGCACCCTCACCTGCAGATGCCAAGGGGCCTGCTGGGGCCAGGTGCCCAGGCATGGGGTACCTGTCCCCTCCCTCCTCCGCAGGAATCTCGTAACTCAGCTTCCTGGACTGTGGGTAGGGCGGGCTGCCTGGGGATATGGAGCCAGCCCGTGGAGAGTGGGCGCCAGAACTGGGGTACCCTCTGCCCTCAGCTGGAGAGCCACAGCTGTGGGGCACCCGGCCGTATGCTGGGCAGTAACTGGGAACCGCTCCTCCATAGCTGTAGGTCACCAGGGCAGGGTACCCTGGGTGCCCATACCTGTTCTCAGGGCACATGGCATAGGAGCAGCCCTCATGCCCGTCCTCAGCCGCCTTGGGGGGTTTCAGGCAGCTGTAGTCGGGCATCGGGGCATGGTGATGGCCGTAGGCAGGCACCAGCAGGGGCAGCGGGTGCCCCGTCCGTACCGGGTGCAAGCGAGGCTTGCCGGCCTCGCCTGCCCACCCCTCTCCGGCCTCCCTCTCCAGCCGCAGCCCGTATAGGGCTGCAGTGGGCAGCGCCAGCTTCTCCTCACAGGCAGGGCACGAACACAGTGCAGGCAACCCGGCGTCCTCCAGGATCACCACCTCCCGATAGCCCGGGGCCCGGTAGCCGAAGTCCCCGGTGGCTGGTTTCCCCAGCTCGGGAGGGTAGGGATATGGCCCCTCAGACAGTGATCGGCAGAGGCGCCTCTTCTCCACGGAGGCCTCGGTGTAGCCCTGGGGGTGCCCCTCGTAGCCCCCGTAGGCCAGCCGCCGCCTGTCCAGGGTGCCCTCCGGCCGGTAGTAGCCCCCATTGGGGACCCCACAGGGCTCCTGGTAGCCTTGGCGGCAGGAGCAGTGGCGGCTGAGGCCAGGCCTGTGGCCTGAATACATCCCAAGGGGCGGGCCTGCACCCGTGGGGGGCTGCTCTTCGTCGTCTAGGATGGCTGTCTCTCGCCCAGCTCCCCGGCCCCCACTGGCCACGCCGCAGCCACCCAGGAGGCGGTCCAGCTCCTGCCGCTCAGCAGCTGTTGGGGGCGGCCGGCCAGGTGACTCGGCTGCGGGCTCCGTGGTCAGCGTGGACGAATGGCCAGAGTCACTGCTGACAGAGAGCATGGGGGGTGGAGGTGGCTCCGGAGAGGGCGCTGGCGGGGTCTGGCGGGGGGCCCGCTGCACCTGGGCGTAAGGACTGCCATCCAGGGGTCCTCGGGTGTGGGTTGGGGAGCCTGAGTGGGGAGAGGACCGGGGAGGGAGGGCAAGTGGGGAGATGGAGAGACAGAGAGCAAGAGAGCAAGTGAATGAGAGGGGACCGTGCAGGAGACTAGTGCTCCAGGGTGTCTCTTGGGAGGGGGAATCTGCCAGGGAAGAAGGAGTGTGCCCCCAAACTTACACCTTCCACCACCCCTGGGCCTGCCCCACGCACCGTCCACACTGTCCTCGTGGTGCTGGTTGAAGTTCTCGTAGGAATCCCAGCGCACAGCGGGCTCCGCGGTGTTGTAGTCAACAGAGACCGAAGGCTCATTCCGTGGAGTGTTGCCTATGGGAGGTCCACCCAGGTGTTGGGGAGCACGGACCCAATCTTTAGCCCCGCCCCAAGGTTTGGCTCTTACCTTTGATCTTTTCAGGGCTGGAGGAGAAGACAAACTCCACTGAGGCTTGGAAGGGGAACCTCTCATCTGCGGGGAATGGACGGTGAGGAGCTAGGCCCCCTGCCTGCCTTCACCTGGGCTCCAGCCCCACATCTGTCTCCAACTCACCAGCCCAGGCCTCATCTAGCTGGTCCTTGGGGAAAGTGAGTCGTGGCCCGTGGATGGTGCACGTGTGGAACTGGGCTCGGAACACCAGGGTCCGGTCTGTCCCCCGGCCACCCTTGTGATAGCAGGTCACCTGGATGCAGGAATGGAGACTGAGGGTCAGGCCCTCCTGGCCACTTATGTCTCTTCTGTGCTTCCACCCTGGGGACTGTGTGGTCACAGCTCTGCCCCATCTCAACCCAAGGCGATAACCACCCCCCGACCCCTGACTAACTTTCTGCCCTGCAGTTTGCCTTGAACGGATGATTCGCCATAGACTATGCACCTGGCGGGATACAACATCACCCCTTGTAACGCCCTCCCCATGGCCCCCCTCACCATAACATCGCCTTTGAGGAGGAGGGCTGGCTCCAGGCTGATGCAAAGCTGCTGAGGCCCAGGGCCTGTGATGTGGCTGAGGAAGAGAGGACAAGGCAGAGGCTGAAATCTGGGGCACTTGGGCTGGGCCAGGGGTGGGGAGTATGAGGGCCAGGAGGAAGCTGGGAGACTGGAGTCTGAGCCCTGAGTGATAGACCTTGACCTTTAGCTGAGCATCAGCCTTTCCTTCTGTAAAATGGACTCCATGAGGGCATACGTTTCTGGATGCAGTGGCAGGAGCTGGGGGTGGTGAGGGGTGGGGGCTTGGGGAGGCTGGAGGAACAGGAAGCCAGGAGCAGGGGCCTGGGAACAGGGCACTCACTAGATTCCAGAGGTGTAGACCAGCTGCATGGACTGGTAGATCTTGAGGAAGGGCTGGAAGCCTGGAGGCGCAGAAAGGAGAAGGCATGTGGGGGCTGCTGAGGGGAGGGGATGGGGGACGGTCCTCCCTGTCAAGCACATCCTAGGCAGACTCACCAGTGCCAGGTTCAAAGGCTGGCAGCACAGGCACGAGCACGTAGTGCAGGAAGAGAGGGCTGCTGTTCATCCTGATGGAGCCAGACAGGAGGCCGCTGAAGTAGCTGATGTATCTGATAGGGAATGTGTCAGTGAGAACATAAGCCCCTCCCTCGGGGGGATCCCTTTGTATCATTTCTACTACGCACACCCCCCTCACCCTTAGAAGGCCTGCCCTTCTTAGCACTGCCTTCCCATCTTCCGGCTCACCAGAAAGTTCTTCCTTGCGTCTAACCTCAATCCCTCTTGTTGTCTCCAAGGCTTGTAGTTGCTGGCCCCTTTGCCTAGAATGCCCTTTTCCCCCAGATCTCTGCTTCCCGTGACAGAGATGGGCTCTGACTGTCCTGCAAGCCTCTCTTTATCACAGGCTCTGTGAGAGCAGGGACCTCCTTCGTTCTGAATTATCAGCACTTGCTATAGTGCCCGGCACACAGAAGGTGCTCCCTTAGGGTATGCTGTATGAACGAGAGGATCTGGGCCCTGGGGCCACAAAGGGAGCAGCTCCTGCGGCCCATCCCCACCCAGGCTGCTCACCGGCGCTGGGAGGGCTGTAGCTCTGCCGCTACCTTGTCCTCGCAGAACTTCCTCATGGTGAGCGTGGCCAGTACCTGGTCTGCCCTGGGGACCACAGGGGCAGTGTGGGGGATCAGGGGCAGGTATCCATCCAGGCCTCCCAACCCTAAGCCCCAGGGGAGGGTGGAAATGGGTGATCCCCCGAGTCTAGAGGAAGCCCAGAGCCATGGCGAAGAGGGCAAGAAACCCCACAGATAGTCACTTGACTAGTTGTTGGACCTCAGGCAAGTGTTCCCTGAGTTTTTAGTTTCCTCCTCTATAAAATGGGGCAATAAAACCATGTTATGGGTTGAATTTTGACTCCCCAAAACATATGTACCTCAGAATGTGACCTTATTTGGAAATAGGGTCGTTGCAGATGGAATTAGTTAAGATGTTATACTGGAGTAGGGATGAGCCCTTAATCCACTATGGTGCCCTTAGAAGAAGAGAAGAGACAGACAGACACACACACAGGAAGAAAGCCGTGTGATGACCCAGGCAGAGCTGGAGTGACACAGCAGCAAGCCAAGGAACACCAAGGATGGCTGGTCACCACCAAAAGCTAGAAAGAGGCAAGGAAGGGTTCTACGCAGAGTCTCAGTGGGAGTGCAGCCCTGTTGACACCTCATTTTAGACTCCTAGACTCCAGGACCGAGGCAACTAATTTCTGTGGTTTTAAGTCACTTAGTTTGTGCCACTTTGTTCCATCGGCCCCAGGAATCTGATGCCAACCCTCCACTGGGAACCCTGGTGAAGTACAAGTGAGAAAAAGGAGGTGGAAAGGCCAAGTTGATAGTAAATGGCTCTCTGAACACACAGAGGTGGGCTTCAAGGGAGACAGGCTCATCAAGGCCCACTGGAGGAAGGGTCACTGGGGAGTAAGGGGCCAGGGAGCCTCACCCTGCAGAGATCTTGCTGTAGTGCATGTAGGCAGAGACGATGACCCCGAGCTTGCCCTTGCTCCCCTGAGGACAGAGAGGGAGGAATGTTGGGCAAGCTGGGGCCCCAGGCTGAGAGCCCCCCAGCCCTTTGAACCTGAGGTCCCAGCCCACCTTGCAGTACAGTACGACCACATGCTGTGGGTCAGCACTGAGCCACGTCTCCATGGCTTTGCAGATGGAACACAGCTTGTCCAGCGGGGGTGCATGTAGCTCAGGCCAACCGAAGTCCTGGACCTGGGATGTGTGGGGGTACAACTGATGATGGGGGCCACAGGCAAAAAGAGATGGGTGGGGATGGAAAAAGGACCAGGGGTAGGGGTCGCTTGAGGCCAAGGTCAAGGTACTGTTGGTTGTCCAAGACAGCCTCGACAATTTTCTTACAAGTACAATGGGCTGATGCCTGCTGCACCATGCTTTGGAGTGTCTCAAGTAATAAGTCACCTGGGAAAGTGCTTAAGAGCGAAGTAGATGCTAGTCGCTACTATTAGTGAGGAGGAGACTGGGGGCTTCAAGGGTGGGGCTCGATCAGTTGAATGGCTTTAATCCCCTCTCCTACCTTGGGGTTTAGGCGGGTCAGGTCATGTCTTTTCTCTGAAAGGTTGAAGAGCTGAAAGTAAAGGGGAGCTTTAGACAGAGGTGACCTCAAGGAGCGAGGCACAGTCCCCTGCCGTAACCCTAAAGCAAAGTCTTTCTTCTAAACGAGGAGATCGCGGTCCCTAGAGCCCGGTTTAGCCTTGACAGCCCAGAGGGGGTGTTCCCGATCGGCTCCCGCGGCCTCGCCCCGGTGCCTCGCCCCCCTGGGGCCGCGCCTCTGCGAGATTGGCGTCCGGTGCAGCTCCGCCCTTCTGGATCTCCCAGCCCTATCACTGGCCGACTGTGGAAGGCCCCGCCCCTCACCAGGTACTTGTCGCGGTGCTTGGATTGCAGCACGTGAGCCAGCTCGCGCAAGTGGCCCCGGTGTCGCTGTTCGTCGGGCCGCGCGGGGAAGGCGGCGGCCAGGATCCGCTCCGTCACGTAAGTGAGGTCCAAGTCCCAGCGGCGCTCCATAAGCGGGTCCAGGCTGAAGCTCCTAGGAGGGGGCGAAGGCTGCGTCAGGCTCGGGGGTGGGGCTCCCGATGGGAGCGGAGGGCGAGGCCTCGGGGGTTCCCAGGGTCGGTGGGGCCGCTTGCGGGCGGGGGCTGCCCCGGAGAGCTTCTCTGGGGGACGCTGCGCAGGGCGGAGATGGGGGACCACCCCGGCACCCTCACTTACCTGGGCAGAGTGCTGCGCTGCTTTGAGTGGTTCAGAGACTTGGTGGATCCCTGGTGGATGAGAGGAGACGGTGCACAAGTTCGGGTGTCCCCCCCCTTCCCCGGTCTAGGCTCCCCGCTCCAGAGTCCCCAGACGAAACTTAGGTCCGTACTCCCAGAGCTACCTGCTTCCGTCCCCTCCTCCAGCATCACTCACCAGGTGCTCTATGCGCCTCACAGGGGCCGTGTTTCTCCGCTGGAGGGAGATGGAGAAAGCGAAGGGAGGGGTTAGGGCGGGGGCAGGGACCAGCCTGGGGCTGGCGGAGAGGGCCCGCCTGCGTCCCTGTGGAGGCTCTACTGGGCGAGGGGACAGGAGTCCTAACCCCCAGCAGGCCCAGCAAGAAGAGCAGAGGTCTCATTTTTTCCCTCTCCACCCACAGTAGTCCATTCGAGTTAACCCCCTGGGGGCCCCCGGTCTGTGGCCACCAGACCTTGGGACACCTCAGCCAGGTTCCATGCCTCCCTCACTTCATCTCAGAGCGCACTCACCAGCTCCGCAGGGGGCAGGGCCTGACAGGACGAAGTCACCTGGAAGGGGACCGAGTGAGGCACTGAGCTCCTGGTGCGGTGGGCTCTCCTGGGCTCGAGGACGGGGCTACCCTCGGCCTCAGCAAGGTGGAGGGGCTTTCCACAGATGGGCGCACACTCCAGCTGAGGTTCCTCTGTTTAAGAGAGCCTCCCCTCTGGCCTCTTGGTCTCCCACCCCTGGGCCCCCCATTTGTTGCTCTTGGCTCCCAGCCCCCTTCCCACACAGACCCCCATTCATCCAGCTGCGGGCAAGGGTTATATATAGAGCCGTGGAGGCAGGCCATGGCTAGGAGCGGACACTGGCCTCTTTCACCGGGAGACCCCGCCCCTGGGCACACAGCTCCCCCAGACCAACTCCAAGCCCTGGGACCCCCCACACTGCAGGACGAGGACCAGGGAACTTCTGCAGAGATGGGGCTGTCTCAGGTCCCCAGTGGACAGTGGTGCTATCTTGTACTTTCTGCTCAGCCTTTTCCAGGGCCTAGGACGAGACCCACCCAGGCATCCTGAGGACCCTTCCCCAGAGGGAAGGCACAGCCCATCCGGCTGCTCAAGTCTTTGAAATCCTGCTCACCCACCCACCCACCCCACCCTTCCTCCTCCTCATTCTCCTCCTCTTCCCCACCCCCATCCTCTCGCCAGCTGCAGCCTGGGCACAGCACCAAGACAAACGCTGTCTCCTGTCCACCGGCCTGGGCCAGCCCTCCAGGGGGTGGAGTAGGGTGGTTCTTAAAGGGCCCAGTACAACACCCTCTCCCACCCCAGCAGAGGTTCCCCAGTGATGAGCTGGGTGGAGGGTTGATGTCAGTGTGGCCAGAGAAGCCTGTTTCAGAGCGAGGGATTCCAGTCCCCCTTTCCCAGTCAAGCACCCACCTTTGCTTCACATTTTCTATGTGTTGCCACCTTGCAAACTAGAGAGGGATGGTGCAGAGAAGAGAGAGGTTAGCAAGGGCCTTTTGGGGGCACCCCTCCCCCCATCTCCCCAGGCCCTAGGACCAGATCTTGGGACTTCCACAAATGTGTTGAGATGGAGTGGGGGTAGGGGCAGGGGCAGTTCAAGGGAGGCATACGGCAGTGGGTAGTACTACCCAGGCCAGGGAGGGAGGGAAGTCCACATAACAGGTCACAGTGGGGAAGTGGTGGGGAGCAGTGGGTCTCCTGGGTTCTGGGGTAGTTGGTTGTCTGTCATGGGGAGCAAGTCCTGTTTGGAGGGGAGGCAACTGCCTCCTGGCTCCTGTGTTGCCCGGTCCAGGGGCAGCAGGCTCATTATGATTTCCGTGAGTTTGCCTGCTGCGGTTGTGCCCAAAGTGGTGCTGGGTGGAGGGTCTCAGTCACAGGACAGGGCACCTCACCTCTGCAGGAGACGCCAGTCCCATCGATGGTCACCTTACACACTGCACAGACTGGTGGCTTCTTCCGGAAGACCTTCTCTCGGAAGCTGTGTGGCTCAGCTTTCCTGGGCTGGGAGTGGAGGGACACATGGGCAGAGGTATCAGATCAGTTCTCAGTGGCCCCACCTCTGAGACTGAACCAGGGTCTTAGCATGGCACTGGTTTCTTGCTCTCTCCGTCCTGATAAAGCTCCCACACTCCTAAGACGCACTTGGCCACACCTGTTTCCAGGCCACTGTGGGGCCTGTCTTTGATGGTGTGTGGGATCTAGCCCCTTGCATCAGCCCAGCCGGGTCACCTCCTGATCACTCAGGCCCCTCATGTGGCCCTGGTGTGTGAGACCCTTGTGGTCACTGCCTCCCGAAGTGCTGGAGCTTTTCTCCTGGTTGGGGGTGCTAACTTTGCTGTACAAAGGTTCCCTGTTTCTCCTCCCATATACCCTCCCCAGATGATGGTCCCCGTGGAGAGTGAGCAGGAGGGGAGTCCGACACGAATGTAGGATGTCAGTCACGTGACACCCAGACTGACCTGGCAGGAGTGGCCTCAGCCAGTCCTACTCCCCTGGCTCCCGCTGTCCCCACACTCCAGACAGCTGACATGCCCTCCTCCCCCTACTGTCAGAACAACATGTTTACTCAGTGTGCATTGAGGCGGCAGGCAGCAATTGTGTAAGGAGGGGGTGGTGATGCTGGAGGGACAGGCAGACAGAGGCGGCACACTGAGGGAGACATTTAGCTGCCTTGCTACTTTTGGATGTAGGGAGCACCCCGTCATTTGTGGAGGTTCAAGTGGGATTCCAGCATGGAATATAAGAAGGGATGGACTAGATGCCCTGTTAGACCCCCTCCCTACCTGGAGTGCAGTGAGGCAGGGATGCCCTCTCATGGCCCTGAAGTCCCATCTCTCCCACTGTGGGTTCACCTCACTCACCCTCTGTCTGGGGACTGTACGTGTCTTCTCCCTTTTACCCATGTTTCTCCTCCATAAGGAGTTCAAGTCCCCCCCACCCCCATAATAGTCTCATGTTGCCCTGAGCTGCTGCTTTTGGAGGTAAGGCTGAGAAAATATGGGGAAATGGAATGACAGGCCTCCAGGTTCCCCATCCTGGGGACCCAGGCAGCACTTTTGGTCTCTTGGCTGTTCCAAAGCAGCTGGATTAAACCCCAACTGAACTGTCTGGACCAACCTAGTCAGACCCATTAGGAAAGCTGGGTGCATTCTGGCACTAACAGTGCACACAGACGATATCAGGGGAAAGCAAAGCCCCAGTGTCTAAAGCTGCCACCACCCTCTGTTTGCCACTGCCCCTCCATTTCCCCCAAACTTCTTAGCTCAGGGAAGGGGCCTGATCTCTTAGCCTTGCTCTGGGGCTCTGGGTGGGACCTGGAAAAGTGCTACCATGAAGTCTGTATACCCGAGTGCAGGTATAGAGGTGAGGATCCCCAGGGTCGCCATCAATTAGGGCAGGGAAGCTGAAGGAGCCAAAGCAGACACCAGATTCTGCCCTAATCCAGACTTCTGCTGCTCACACCACAGCCTGGTCGGCTCCAAAGAGGCAGTGTGGTGAGGGCATGCAGGGTGGTGGTGGTGGGGGGTCCGGCCTGAGTCCTGGTCCCCTCCCCCACTGCCCATACCTCCTCCCCTGCCCCTCCTCTGCCCAGCCAGCGGGCACTCCTACCCTGTTGCTGGCCCGGCTGCTGTCCCTCCTCCCCAGGGCTCTGAGCAGCCTCTCCACGGGGCCGCTGGACTTCATGATGTCCGGCTGGCTGGGGTGCTGACTGCGGACCTGAACAATGCTGGGGCCCGGCCCGGGGCTTCCTGGAAGTGGCCTGGCGGAGGCAGCTGCTTCCCCTGGGTGGAGGGTAGGCTGTCTGGCTGGTGTGAGGAGAAGCCCGGCCCTGGAAGTGGAGGGGAGTGCAGGCGGGAAAGGGGCAGGTCGCTGCTCCAGGAAGTGGGGGGGGGGGGAGGATGTGGGGGAGGCCAGGAGATCAGATTCCCAGGATCTACCCTGCTGGGAGTGTCAGTCCAGGATCTTTTGCCCCCAGTCCCCTGGCTCTGGAGCTGCCCCTGTCCTGGGATCCACCCTATCCAGGGATCAGCAAGGATCCCGAGATCCAGTCCCCGATGGGGCGGGGTTGGGGGGGGGCTGTGTGTGAGGATTTAGGTCTTAGGGCAGGGCTCAAGGGCCAGTGGGGAACACTGTGTCCCTGACCAGGCCAGCCTCCCAGCCTGAGCTCTCAGGCTCTCAGGGGACCTCTGGTGGGGAGGAAGAGGGAGCTAGGAATCACTACTCCAGCTAGGCCAGAATCAGGAGTGCATCTTGAGGGGCAGGGAAAATAAACTGAGGGCCAGCTTCCCGCCTCAGTTTCACTGGTTGTGAAATAGGAAAAGGAGAACACATACTACCTCCTCCATCCCTTCCATACACACTGGAAGGCCTAATTCCAGCCAAAAGAGTGTTCTACCCACAGGAGTGCTCCATTTTCCTGCTCCAGCCCAAGGTGCTGGAGGCTCTCTCCTGAGAGCACCGCAGCAGCTCTGCTCCTGACAGTCCTCCCTCCCTCCCCCGCACCCCACCCCACTTCCTCGAACCCCCATTACTTAGCTTCTTCCTGCCAGACTTCCCAGATCCCTAGCCCCTCTTCCCAGTCCTGCTATGTAGGCCCTCCACCCAGGTCCTAGGGCTGGGCCCTATCTGCACTGCACCCCTCCAACACCCCAGGCTGAGTATTACCTTCATGGCTCTCCTAGCTCTGCTCTCCTTCCTCAGCAGCTGTCCCAGGGCCTAAGGACTGACAGGAGGCTTCCCCCTCCCAACACATACTCCACCTCCCTCTGAGGGCCTCCTGCCTCCCTCCTGGGAGTATGGCCAACTTCCTGTCCCAGGAGTCAAGGGAAGGAGGTGGACTGGGGCCTTGGAAGTGTGTGTGTGGGGGGGACGGGAGGGATAGAATCTTCCAAAAATATATGGGGTTAAGGGCCAGGGGGTCCTCAGCCCCAAGTCTTGGACAGCAGCCCTTTGACTGGTTGGAGCTGTCACTTGAAAGAATGTGCAAATATGCCTCTCCTCATTTGCATGGTATTTACTGAATGTACCAGAGCTCAGGCTTCTCCCACCAGGTCCTCAGACTTGCCTCTCCCTCCTTCATGCCGGAGGGACTGGTCTAATCCTGCCATCTCTGAGATGAGCTCCCCTATGAGAGCCCACTCGGGACACTTTGGACCTGCCTGGCATGGGCCTGGGCTGAAGCTTCGCCTTTGAAGCCCTAATTCTCCTTTCAGGTCAGGAAGTCTGTCCCCAGAGTACCTTGGGCAGGGAGATATCTCTGGTCAGGCTTGGGCCCCTAGCTTGTAACTGGAGAGGGGCACTGGCTCTGCGACCCACTCCCATCCCATCAACCCTGGCTGGGTCCCAGGACATTCCAGGCCCCTGGCCAGTGTTGGCAACTGGGTCTGGCCCGGTCCAGTTGGCAGCCAAGCTGCAGGAGAGGAGGAGCATTGTGGTGGGTGGGTAGGTTGGGGTGGCCTTTCTCTGCTCTTGTTGCACGTACCTTGACCAGGATACCCCTTCAGCATTCTTCCTTATGTACCTGCTGTCCCCAGAGGAGCTGTAAGGTCCCCTCACACGGTAGTTCCCTCTGGGGGACTCACTAACCCCTGTGTGGGTTGGCCAGGGAAGCATGGCTTTGAGTCTCTCCCCACTCCATGGGGCGCCTCCGAAGTGAGATGGAAATGGGGAATGCCAGAGTTGAGAGAAAAGGAGCTCACAGGGGCAGGGCTGGAAGACATGGCCAGACCCCCTAGGACCCTCGCCCTCCTCCTCCTGCCTGGAACATTCGGAGCCTGTTAGTCTCTCCCCCAGCCTGGCCCCCTCTCACTCGAAGCCTTGGGTTTGTTTGGAGAAACCCCTCCACCCACACTCCCCCTTCCTGGAAATAGCTGTGGTTGGATGAGAGGCTGGGAGCCCAGCCGCGGAGGAGGGGTGAGGCCCCGGGAAGGAGAGGCGGGATATATGAGTGCGCCCGGAGGGATCTGTAGAATTGAGGGGAGAAGCAGAAAGGGGGGCTGAGGAGTGGGGCTGAAAAATCGAACCAGCCTCAGTCTCCCCAGAAGTGAACTAGAAAAGGAAAAGCCTCGCATACATTCTCTCGGGCCAGGCCGGCGCGCAGCCTCCCGTTCCCGCCCAGGTCCCCGGCCCGCATGTGGGGGCAACGTGCGCCCCGTGGCGGTCGGGGCGCCCAGGACGCGCGAGGGCGGGACAGCAGTGCGACCGGGGGCCGCGCCCCGCCCCCTGGTCCCCTGCTGGGCTTCCCGCCGCTGGGCGCGCCGCGGCCCGCCCGCCCGCCCGCTCCCCGGCCCCTGGCCCCCGGCCCCCGGCCCCCGGCCCCCAGCCCCAACCTCCGGCGCGGCCTCCCCGGGCCCCCGGGTCCCCGAGCCCCCGGCCCGCCCCGTCCCGCGTCCCCTGGCGACCGGCCCCGCCCGGCCGCCGTGACGCACCGGCCGCCGCCCTCCCGCCCCGCGCCGTGCGGCCACTCACCTGCGGGGGGCGCCCGGCGGGGCGGGGGCGCGCCGGGGCGGGGCAGCAGCAGGGGGAGCCCCCGGGCCAGCCCATCCCGCCCGGCCCGCGCGGAGCGGACGCCGAGGAGGCGGAGGAGGCGGGAGCGGGCGCCGCGCTCGCCCGGGCTCCCTCCCGCTCCCGCCGCGCCCCGCGCCCGCCCTCGCTCCCTCCCGCGCTGCTCTCCTCCCTCCTGCCGGCTCCAATCCCCACGTTCCCCCGCTCCCCGCCCCTCGGCCGTCTCCTGCTCCCTCTCGTCCTCCCCGCCTTCTGCGGGCCCGCGCTCCCAGGGCGCAGGGCGAGGAGGGACGCGGAGGCTGGCACAGGGGCGCACGGAGACAGGAAGAGACCGGGATGGGGAGAGCGGGAGGAGGCGGACACGGAGGACACACGGACGGGGAAGGCTCCGAGCCCGAGACAGACGACCCCGGCAGGACACAGCAAAAATCAAAACAGAACGCAGGAGCCAGACAGACACAGAAGAAAAAGTGGCCATAGGTCCAGAAGGCATTAGAAACGCTACAGAGAGCTGTCGCGGCCTCTCTCAGTCGTCCCCTCCACAGGAGAGTATTTGGGATTGAGCCTGACCCCTAAGTCAGGACCCACCCTCGGCCTGGTCTGGTGGGGCCCGTGCCACGGGGAGCCAGACTCAGATCAAGATGCCTGCTGTTCCTGGTGTCCCAAGACGCTGGACACCCTTCCCTAGTCCTCTGCCACCGGGGAGACATCCTGGCCACCTCTTCTCCCCTAAGGATTCACAGCCGAGGACCTCCACGTCAAGTTCAAGCTCCCACCCCCTAAGCAGCTCCAGTCGGCTCATCCATCACTCTGCCTTGGAGCTGGACCTGGATGGTGATGCCCACTCTCTGAGCCTAGAACAAGAAAGTCTTCCTCCTATTTAACTTAAGTCCCAGGTGTTCCAGTGGAAATAGAAGTTCAGTCTGTGGTCTGCCATTCCCTTATGCAGTGTCTGGATCTGGTACTGGATAGAAACGAATGGGCCCTGGGGTGATTTGAGTTGTGTCAGCCTTGGGGGGAAGGTAGAGGGAAGGGATGTTTTTCTAGAAACTCCGAATAGATTCGCATTCTCAGATTCATCAGTGTTTTCTAGTATTGAGCACTTCCTCACCCTCCCTCCTGCCCTTCCTCACCCTCCCACTGGATTTTCCATGATGCAAACTGGTGTGTGTGTGTGGTGGTGGTGGTGGGGGGGGTGGATTCTGAGAAGCCAGTGCCCAGGGCTCAATGTCCAATGCCCGCTGAAGGCAGCCAGTACCACCAGCTCCAAGGCCCTTTGTCCCTCCCTGTCTCAGCTCTCAACTGGGTCATCTCTGTGCTCCTCTTGCCTTTGGCAAAGGCTGAGAAGTCTGGTTCTGATTCCAGTCTGGCAGCTTGGGAGAGACATGGTGACAAAGTGGGTCCCTCAGAGACTGGCATTTGGAAGGGGTGGGTGTGGCTGGGACTGGGGAGCCTGGATCTTACTGCTTGTGGCTGGTTTCATGTCTAGTAGGCAGTCTGCTAAGAGGTTAGAGCAGCAGGAACCACTGGAGGGAGGGCGGGGTGAGGGGCAGAGGGTTTGGAATTGTGTGGGAGGGGAAGAGGGGGAGGCACTGGGAGGAGGGGGGAGGCCAGAGTTTGGGGAACCCCCAAAGAGAGCAACAGTTATCAGAGGCTAGTGAAGAGGGGGCAGGGGTAAGGGTCATTCTGTGTATTTTGGGAAGATTTGATTATGTAATCAAGATAACACAGGAAAATTTGCTCATTTCTTTGGAGTCTATAGCTAACTCTTTTGTTTTTAAATTAAAAAAAATTTTTAGGGGCACCTGAGTGGCTCAGTGGGTTAAAGCCTCTGCCTTTGGCTTGGGTCATGATCCCAGGGTTTTGGGATTGAGCCCTGCTTTGGGCTCTCGGCTCAGCGGGGAGCCTGCTTCCCTTCCTCACTCTCTGCCTGCCTCCGTGCCTACTTGTGATCTCTGTCAAATAAATAAATAAAATCTTAAAAAAATTTTTTTTTTTAAAGTAGACTCCATGTCTAGTGTGGAGCCCAGTGAGGGGCTTGGACTCATGACCCTGAGATCAAGACCTGAGCTGAGGGGCGCCTGGGTGGCTCAGTGGGTTAAGCCACTGCCTTCGGCTCAGGTCATGATCTCAGGGTCCTGGGATCGAGTCCCGCATCGGGCTCTCTGCTCAGCAGGGAGCCTGCTTCCTCCTCTCTCTCTGCCTGCCTCTCTGTCTACTTGTAATCTCTCTCTGTCAAATAAATAAATAAAATCTTTAAAAAAAAAAAAAAAGACCTGAGCTGAGATCAAGAGTCAGACACAACCGACTGAGCCACCCAGGGGCCCCTTTATAGCCATCTCTTTTAAAATCTTGTCCCTCCCAGAGTTCAGTAGGGGACATTGGCTAGGTGACTGGGATGCCTGCTGAAGGGGTAGGTTCTAAGCTTTATTTATTTTTTAAGCTTCTTTATTTAAGTTAACTTTACTCCCAGTGTGGGTCTTGAACTCAAGACCTGTAGATCAAGAGTCCCACGCTCTTCTGACTGAGCCAGCCGGGCACCCCAGGTTCTAATCTTTAAAGTTACCAAGGGAGAGACTGGGACTTAGAAAATAGGCCCTTGATTGGATCCCCGAGCTGGGGGCAGGGCTGAGCCTCACGATCCTGCTGGTGGTGTTGCCCCTGAGAGGAACTTCTAAGGTTCCAAGGAATTGGGAGTTACAAGATGGGTAGCTGAACTTCCAGCTCAGACTTGAGGGACCCGGGAAACAGGTGGTTAGGGGCCTGCCAGAGGGAAGATGATGAGGAAGGTTGAAAGTGAAAAAGTATATATAGGAGGTGGCTTGGTGGGAGTGAAATTAACGTGGGTGGCATATGGAGCCAGCCAGACATCCTGACTACCACTCCAGAGTGGCGAGTGGTGGGAGCCTCTGAAGGGAGGGGAAAGGGAGCAGAAAGGATGGTGTTAGTAAAGGTGGAACAGAGTTTCAGGAACACCCCCTGACCCTTTCCTCCATGCAGGTTTTCTTACCTTGACTATGCAGAGGGCAGCCCATCTGGGGACTGAAGGCTGAACCCCCTCTTCCGAGCTCTGGGGAGGTCCCATGCCTGTGATAGTGTGTGCTCAGATCCTCTGGGTGGGGGAACATCGGAGGGCCTTGAGGGGCATGGGCTGTCCTTTGGTGGAGGGTTTGGGTGCTGGGAACCAGGAAGAGCAGGGGAAGGGGCAGAGCTGAGACCAGAGGCGGATCTGCTGGCAGAGGACAGAGGGCGTATTGTCCAACCGGGATGTTGCTGAAGCTGGGCGTGGAGCAGCACAGCTCGCCTCTTCCAAACTCCTCTTTGGTGAGGCGGGAGGGTGAGGGAAATCAGTCCCCCCTTCACTCGTGGCCCTGGGGGCTATAATGGTTGCCAAGAAACGAGGTTTTATTTGAGAAATAATGCTTCCCAGGAGCAGATGTGTAGCTCCTCTCCCACTTTCTGAGAAACCAGATGCTGTGAGCTTGCTTTGTGCCTGAGGTGATGCCTTCGGGCCTGGCTGGGACCTCACTGCCAGGGTCCCAGAGCCTAGTGTGTGATTGTTTGGGAGAATCTCCGCTATGTGTACTTACAGAGGATCCAAGCTGCTTGGAAGTGACCCTTATAAAACAGGATGCCATTCCTGATCCCTTCTGGTCACTCAAGGTTCATAGCAGGATAACAGGACACACCAGTTCTGGGATCCGTTTCTGCTGCTGGGCTTCTGAGAGTGTCCGCACATCCTGGGGACGGGGCCATCCCAGCACCTACCTTTCCCTTGGATTTCGAGTGCCCTCTTGGGACACAGTACAGGGTGTGCCTTCTCTACCCTTCATGTGCCCAACCAGTGTGAAGCTCTAAGTTAGCTTTTTCCATTTTTATTCTTTCCATCATTTTCCTGGCACTGTGGAGAGGAGCTTGAAATGAAAGCTTGGAGAAAGCGGCAGACTGATGCCAGTGGTGGAGGTGGGTTCCGAGGTGGCCTGGGAATATTGTTCTCACCTAAACCCACGTGGAAGACTTGCAGTCAGCACAGGGCCCCTAGTCCTCCACGTTTGAAGAGTTCAGTGTACCGGCAGGAACCCCAAGAGCAGCTACTGCAAAAGCCACTTGGGTAGCTGGGCTCCTGTCTGCACAGCCTCCCCATCTTCCTCCAAATTGTTTCCGGAGGTTTCCAGGGTTTTGTTCCACCCCCTTTGACCTTAAGGATTCTCAGCCACCGTCCTTGTTCCTGCCTTGCAATCCAACAATCTGTCTCTAGCCATTTGGAAAATTCCCACGAAGTCTATGACAGAGAAAAGGGGTGCCTGGGTGGCTCAGTCAAATTTAAACGCCTGACTCTTGATTTCAGCTCAGGTCAGGAACCTTAGGGTTGTGAGATCAAGCCCCACATCAGGCTCTGCACTGGGCATACAGTCTGCTTAAGATTTTCTTTTCCAACTCTGTCCCTTCCCTCACTTCTAAGAAAAAAACAAAAAAACACAAAAACAAAAAACCCGCAAAAAATAGGTAACCCACGCCCCCAAACAGGCAACTTGCTGTGAACAGTAAAAAACCTGATTAAAGAAAAATAAAAGAAATTAAGAGAAAAGGGGTCTCAGTTATAACCCAGCACAGCTTGTCAAGGTCATTCCATTCCCGTGCTGAGTAGCCTGGAAAGCAGAGGCAGAACCTCTCCAGGCTGCTGAAGGGCGGAGCAGATATCAAGTATTAAATGTTAACACCAGACAAAAAAGCTGGAGGGGAGTGGGTGCAAATTCCCAGTTCTTGGGCCTCAATAAACCTAGCTTCCCTTGGTAACCCCGCCCTCTGTTCTTGCACAGAACAGACTCATGCAGACAGGACCAGAGAGATGGGGGTGGGGAGGCAACAGAAAGGCACAGGTATATGGTTAAAAGAATTTCAGCATTAAGGTGAACTTTAAAGATCAGATTTATTTGGAGAAAACAAAACAAAAAAAAAAGCCCACAACCCAAAGGATGGGATTTTACATCTCAAGAGATCTCCCAGGTATTAAGTCTACAGATTACAAATCATTTTCATAGAAGATATTTTGTACAAATTTTACATGTATTAAGGAGCGGGACAGAACCCGTTTCTATGGAAACGGGGGCAGGAGGGGAGTGGGAAAAAACAGCTTTTTTGGATACAACCATTTGGAAGGAGTAGACCCAAAGAGGGCAAAACCTACCTTTTCAATGGTATTGAAACAAAAAACCCAACAACAACAACAGAACACCAACCCCTTTCAGCCTTGGGTATTTCTCTAAAATCCACTTCCTGGCTACTGGCCAATCCAAGCCAATTATTTAAAGTTACTTCACTTGGTCAGTCTTTTTATGTCCACGGGGTAAAGGACTCATTAGCTCACTGCTGCAGCACTCCACTGACACGTCTGCTGGGAAGGGCAGGGTCTAACCTAGGACTGATGGGAGAAGGGCTCGCGAATAGGAGACCAAGGTGTCATTTCTCTGCCGGTCTCAGTATTACCCGTAAGGACACCGTCCCCTGGGCTGACAGTACAAAGGTGCGCATAAAAGGAGGGAAGTTAAGCTCTTGTGGTACAACAGAAACCAGGACCTTGTTAAACAGTTCTCTCCCATTATTAGTTCTTTCAAGGGAAGCTTAAGAAAAGAAAACAAAAAACCCCCTCAAAACCACCAAAAACCACACATTGGTTGAGGCCACATTATAAATCCAAACACTGGTATGGAATTTCAGTGGAGAAGGAAAACTTAAGAAAACCAAAAGCCCCCCATCAAGGTTGTAAGAACAGCTCACAGTGTCCCTATTTTCCACCCTCACTCACCACCCAAGACCATTAATTCCAGTTTTCTGAGGTGTAACAGGAGTCAAAGAAATCGAAGCAGGAATGGAGGAAAAGGAGTGAGAGTCCAAAAGACACGAAAGAGCCAAGATTTGCTGGAGAAGAGCCTGTGATTCCTTATTTGCTTCTGCTCCCTGGGGTGGACAGAGAAAGCCCAGGTCAGGTGTGTGGTTCAAGCAGAAGCTGCTTTGGGGGAGCTAACAGCGAAGAGTAGCATGAGGATAGGAGACCAGGAGGAGAGCCTACATTTTCAAAGCTTCAAGATTTCAACAGACTGTGGATATATGTGAACTTCCAGAAAGGGCAAAACCAGGACACAGTAAAGACTTGGGAATTCCCATGATCCTGAAATGCTTCCTGCTCCAGTGTTCACTGGAGGTCATGCCATTTCCCCCCAATCATTGGTGCAAAATAATTAGTCCCTTTCCCATAGCCTCTTTTCAAACTACCACTTTCCTGCGTATTTTGGTCACCAAGCAGTCCTGTTCTTTAGTGGTCCAGAGACTCACTCCCAACTACCCCCCTGGGGGGTAAAAATGAAGGAATCCCCCCAGGTAGCCCCAGGAACTCCGAATTAAGAAAGAGGAGGGGCAGGCAGCCTCCTAGAGACTAGAACTTCAGAGACTAAACCTACCTTTCCAAGGATGGAAAATTTATTCAGATAATGTTTGAGAATTCATATATGCCACAACAGGATCATAAGAATGAAAAGGTAGAAATCTCACACTCTTCCTTAAGCCTGCCCTACTGCTCAACCAGGTTCCAGAAACTGCATCGCTGTCACTGCCATTCTGCTAAATGGAAGCCCCCAGGTACTAATCACACAGGCAACTGCATGTGTCGCAAAAACGCACAACCTTCCCATGAAAAGCTGTACGTCTCTTTCTCTCTGGCTACATTGGCGATTCTCCAGTTAGTTCAATACTTTAAAGGCTGCAGCAGCATGCAAAAGAATTTCATTTCATTTTGTTTTTTGTTTTTTTAAAAAAAAGTTAAGAAAGGTCTCCAGGAGATGGTGAGTTTTATTGTCTTGTCTGGATAGAGGTTTGATTTGCTCTCGAATGTTCCAGGGTGGAGAGACTAGGAGAAAGCACAGGATGCAGAGGTCTATTCGGTGTAATCGTCTCCCTCGTTCTCATCTTCGCCATCAACAGAGAGAGCAGCATACTTGCTTGCAGAACTGAACTTCTGGAATAGATAAGAGGGAAAAAAATCACCAAGGCCTTGAATTCTCACATCAAAACCCAAGAAAGAGCATACAGCTACTTGGGCAAAATGGAGGGGACAGCCCAGGCCACACTCACTCATTCACTCACTCACTCAGCATCTCCCACTGTAGAGTAGCTAGGGTGAGTGGCTCAGAGGCCCATGTACTCTTACTGAAGTCCCTCCACTACCTTTCATCTCTGAGAGGGGATGAGAGGCACGAAAGGGAGAAAACGGTAACAGTCAGGTGCATTTGCTATCTTGAACAAACAGCAGTGCCTGACTCCTCACCACTCCCTGGGAGCCCCGAACATAGAGTTCAAGGGCAGACATGAGCAAGCACCCAACACTTACGGAAGCTGGATTTTCTTCAGGTTTCTTTGGCTCAGGTGCAGATCGGGAGTCTTGATCCTTTTTGCCATCTTTCCTGCAGAGGCGTAAGGGTAAAACCACAACTTTAGGAGAGGACTGTCCCAACTCCCACAGGTAGCCGGGAGGCACTGAATAGGTACCTCCAGTCAGCAGTCCTTGTTATCTGGACTTTCGTTTCTAGATTCTTAGAACTTTAACTGTCCATATTGGTTGACTTTCCTTTGTTTATAGCAGGAGATCTGGCAACACTTGGAGGACCAAGAATAACTTAACTACAAAGACACATGTACCTAGCATTAGATGAAAGATTACAAATGATGAGAGAACACTCATACCTATCTGACTCCTTCCAGTGGTCCTTGTTCCCTCCGTCTCCTGGGCCACGGCTGGAGTTCCCACTTTGGCCTTTTGGGACACTCACCCCATCTACTTTGTTTTCATCTGCTTAAGTGGAGACACAAAAATAAATGAAAAACAAGTAACCACTCTCTTTGCCCTAGGTATCCCTTCAGCTGCAGAAAAGCATGCCCGTTTGTACCGAGGGAAATTCAGCCTCACCCCAACCCAGACTTTCTTCCCAAAACCTTCTTCCCACGTTCCCCCGCCCCCAAATAAGACCCACTAAAAAGTTCCACAGTAGGGTTATGCCATCATTAACAGCAAAGTGGAAATGAAGAACTGTGATGCTGTGTAGTGACCTTGGCCTTAGAGATGGTGACATTTCTAATCTGGACGGAGCATGTTAATTTCCTTCCGATTCTTTTTTTCCCCTTTCAAAGAAATGTTCTACCAGGAAAGGGCAGGGCACCATGCCCTTCTCCAAAGAGACCACTCCTGCCCTCTACTGGTAAGAAAGAGCAGATAGTCTAAGAATCTTAAACCCAAAAACAGGTGCAAAATTACACTAGAGTTCTGCATTTCATGAGACCCCTACAGGCCTTTTTTGAGGCCTCTAGCTACGTGAAACACTGACTTCCTGTTGGTCTTACCTCTCCTTGCTGGTCCTTCCTCAGGTGGTTGAGCTGGAACTACTTTCCCCCCACCACTAGAAGGAAAACATGTAATTATATTCGTCAGTCTTAGGGAAGGAACAGAAAAGAAATGTATAATCATTCTCCAAATAGTAAACTTTACAGAGAACCCAAAATACATACTTAACATTGTGGAACATTAAAATACAGGAAAGACAACAATGAAAGCAATTATGTGAACACTCACGAAGTACGATGATGTCCTGTAGGATCACCATGCATGCAAGGGGAGTATTACTATTTTACAAAGAAGAATCCTAATACTTAGGGAAGTAAATGGACCCCCAAAGCCATGCTGCGAACTGTGGCAGCAGCAACTCCTGATTACTGATCTGCAGATTTCGAGTAGATGTCAACCAGTTATCAGAACTCTAGAAAACTGAATAATGGCTTCAATGAGCCTCCTCCAGCACACCAATGATTCTGAACTAAGAGCAAAGATAGCATAACTTAAAAAGATGCTGTAAGGCCAACAGCTAGGGCCCTTTCCATTATGACATCACCATGTTTAAGATTCTACAGCTAAGCAACTGTTCTGCTCCCAAACTGACTCACCTGGTAGGGGATGGCTGCTCTGTGTCTGAGCTCTGCGATCGAGCAGGAGGGTTGGAACTTCGCTTCACCCAAGCATTCTCCTTTGGCGGAGGGGCTGGCATTACCTTCAGAGGCTGTTCAGATTTGGGAGGCTTGGAAGTTGGAGAGTGACAGTCTTCCTCTTTACTGGGTGCTTCATTTTCTAGAGACTTTTCACTCTCTCTCCTTCGTGCATCTGTGAAGTCAGAATAGGAAGGCTGCCTTATTAGGAAAAGCTATTAAACAACATCTATTCAGGATCTCAAGAGAATGGAAAATGGTTCACACCTAAGCTGACCTCTTTTCACCATTATTCTTAAATACAGACCTGTATCTGGGGCCCAACAGATGAAATTATCCCCAAATCGGTGGTTACTAAATGTCACGTTGAGAAAAGTAACATTTTTTACTGATTCAAGAAAAAGAGGAAAAATCATGGCTCTCCAAGGAGAGCCACCTGACCTCTCCTAGGAATGAGTACTCTATTTTAGGATTACAGTCTTTCCACGTTTTCAGCGCACCATTAAAATGTCTGTACTTGGAGAGTATGTATCCTCTGTGGAAGAGGACCTCTGATGAACCTCCAACCAGGAACCACTGATCAAACTTCAATTTGGAGGCTCAACACAAACACATGCACACAGATACACATTTACAAAAAAACCCAGAACATACTTCTTTTTTAAGGGCACCAAGTGTCTCCTCAAAACTTGCCCAGTTCTTTGTGCAGCCTCCTCAAGTACATAATCAACCCAACCATCACACTCTCACCTGGCTACAAACAGAGGCATCACCATCCTGTTACTAAAAGGCTACCCCAGTATGAATAATTTCCAGAAACCTTCTAAAACACCTGGATGAATTTTTAAATCCTCTCAGCCCAGAGTCATGCTTTGAAATGTTCAAGTACAGGGGCGCCTGGGTGGCTCAGTGGGTTAAGCCTCTGCCTTCGGCTCAGGTCATGATCTCAGGGTCCTGGGATCGATCCCTGCATCGGGGTCCCTGCTCAGCAGGGAGCCTGCTTACTTCCCTCTCTCTCTCTGCGGCCTGTCTGCCTACTTGTGATCTCTGTCAAATAAATAAGTAAAATCTTAAAAAAAAAAAAAAAAAGTGAAATGCTTAAGTACAAATCAATTTAGAGGTGGGAATTAAGAACTTAAAAAACACTGGTTCACAATAAGGGAAGGGAGGTGTTATGATTTAATCACTTGGTTCCCAAAAACACTAAACATGTTTGTGACAAATGATAAATTCAAGGAAGGAAGGAAGGAAGGATCAAGAGCAGAAGATCATCGCTTGAGACATTGCTCTGGTCATATGTTGACATCCAAAAGGGCTGGTGAGAGTGCTATGTGACGGTGACCGTTCTAAAGAAAACTCTGGAACATCATGACATAAAAGAAAGGGACAAACCTAATAGTCAAGTATACTCTTCAGTGGAAGATTATTAAACAGATCACCTAAGTCTCTTCTGGTGCTCATGTCAGATTTTTCAGACCAGGACACGTGACATTCTGATCAATCTATGCTAATCCAAATAAAGCTTCCATGACTCAATTTAAAACCCTAAAGTCTCTGCGTAATTTGGTTACGGCTCGTTTATGGAAAGGGACAATAACACGATACCCACCCTGGTCTGACTTACTTCTGCCAGATGTGGCCGAGGTCCCAGTCTGCGATGACTCACTTCCTGTCCTGGACCGTTCTCGTTCCTGAGTCTCTTCACTTCGCCAGCTTGGGTGTCTGTACAAAGATTTAAAAAATAGAAAACAACTTATGTCCAGCTCAATCAACGCCACCCTGGACCCATGCTGACTCCTCAATAACTATAACTAATGTTCTACCACGCTGTGTTTATGGGTGGGGTTGGTGTGCACATCCTGTCTCTCTTTCTCAAACCATCTGAAAGCTGCCGACATTAAGATACTTTGGCTCTAAACACTTCAAGGACCAACCACGGTTAAGAATATTCTCCTAGGGCGCCTGGGTGGCTCGGTGGGTTAGGCCGCTGCCTTCGGCTCGGGTCATGATCTCAGGGTCCTGGGATCGAGGCCCGCATCGGGCTCTCTGCTCAGCAGGGAGCCTGCTTCCCTCTCTCTCTCTCTGCCTGCCTCTCCATCTACTTGTGATTTCTCTCTATCAAATAAATAAATAAAATCTTTAAAAAAAAAAAAAAAAAAAAAGAATATTCTCCTATATAACCTACAGCCTTACCCTGACTGGTAACCCAACTCTACAAGCCACTCAAAACTAGGCCACTTTTCAGAGTATTATTACAAGAGGTTTCTACCCTACTGGATCCAATTCCACCTTTTAATAACAAACACTTCAGTAATGACTCCTTTAACATACACCCAAGTAAAATTAAATGAAAAATATCTTACAGTTGATGTGTAACACGAGTGAAAACATTTTCTCTCTACTCTACCCCAGTAACCTGGGCAGGAGGCACATCCACTAACCTCACCATGGTGGGATTTTACTCCATACACTAAAGCCAGATTTGGCAATTTTTTTCTTACTGAGTCAGATAAACTATATTTATAAAAAAGGAACAAGCCATAATTTTCACACTCCTATATTAAATCACTACCAATTTTTACCTGCCATAAGTTAAGGCCGTTTAAGCCCTTTTAAAAACTGCTAAGGCCAGGCAACGAACTCATCAGGTGTGACTGTCCATATACTGCAGCGCCCCTAGCGGCCCAGCCCATGTACACTAACTGCTAGTAAGTGACAACCAGCAACACCTGCATGAATTTCCCAAGGGTGCCCTAAGGATGCGCTGCCCGGCCCACCAGGAGGAGCCACTCCACCCCCAGGCAGGAAAGCCATAATCGAGGAGAACCTCACCTCTCCCGGGGCCGACGGTCTAGTTTTGGCTCATCCAGCTGGCGCTGCAGCTTCTCCTGCTCCTTCTGCAGCCGCTCTTCTACTTCTCGCTCTCTAGCAGCTGTGTCAACAGGCTTTGCCCCTCCAAAGATAGAGGCCGCTCGACTGGACTGGGAGGTGCTAGCAGAGGAATCATCTTCCTTAGGTGTACTCCGAGGCTTTAGATTCAGTTTGGGTCTTTGAGGGGGACCTAAGTTAAATAAAACTCTAAGTAACAGTTTTTCAAAATCACCAGAAGTTGATGGCTCAAAGCCAGATGCCCAGACACGGGTCTAAGAAAATGCCGCATGGGATTCGCAGTACTGGCCTAGCCAACACAGCCAAGAACAGTCAGTCTCTCCACTACCATACCCATGAGGCAGCACGACACTGAAGGGGAGACTGGGAAAGGTAAACACTTGTATTACACACACGGTGAGTCACCACAACTAGTACTACCTGCAAGAATGTCCAATTATGATAAGCTTCTGAAAGTATCTTGGTCAAAATGTGGTCTGGAAGATGGACTACTTCTGGAGGCTAAGAAGGGCTCATGACAGTATCATGGGGAAGACTAGTTCCTACACACTTGTCTCTGTGTAGAATGTGAATCTGACAGTGATTCACAAAGCACTGAACAGCTGATGTAAACGCTAAAGGAATCTGATTTCCTCTTGGATCCAAGCTGTCAGAATCAAGATAAACCTTAGTGTTTCAACGGAATCGTATTTCTCAAAATCAGTGTTTATCCTAAATAATTCAGACATACAAAAGATAAACAAGATAAAACCTACATGTCCCAACCATCCACCTGGCTTAAGTAATAAAACATCCTAAAATCCACACAGAAGGCTCCTGAGGATCTTTCCCCTCATGACATGCCTAGCTGTGTTCTATCCTTTCATAACCACTATGCTCAAATCTGGGGCTTATCACTTCCATGCAGGTCTTTATACTTGTACTATGGAACACATACATGTATCTGCAAAAAGAGGATCTTTTAGCAAGATTTACAATTTTTATTTTTTTATTTATTTAAAAAAACATTTTATTTATTTGACATACAGGGCAAGCAGAAGTAGGCAGAGAGGTAGGCAGAGGGAGAGGGGGAAACGGGCTTCCTGCTGAGCAGAGAGCCCGATGTGGGGTTCGAACCCAGGATCCTGAGATCATGACCTGAGCTGAAGGCAGAGGCTTAACCCACTGAGCCACCCAAGCACCGTAAGATTTATATTTTTAAAATACAGGTATGTTAAAGATTTTATTCATTGACTTGACAGGGAGAGAGAGCCAGAGAGCAAAAGCAGGGGGATTAACAGACAGAGAGGGAGAAGTGGGCTCCCCACCAAGCAGGGAGCCTGCAAAGGGGTTCAATCCCAGGACCCCAGGATCATGATCTGAACCAAAGACAGATCCTTAACTGAGCCACCCATGCACCCCAAAATTTAAATTTCGGTAAGGTTTTTTTTTTTTTTTTTTTTTTTTTAAAGATTGTATTTATTTATTTGACAGACAGAGATCACAAGCAGGCAGAGAGGCAGATAGAGGAGGTGGGGGAAGAAGGCTCCCTGCTGAGCAGAGTCCGATGTGGGGGCTTGATCCCACCATCCTGAGATCATGACCTAAGCCAAAGGCAGAGGCTTAAACCACCGAGCCAGCCAGGTGCCCCTCAGTAAGGGTTTTAAGCTGGCAATTTATATAAAACTTCTGAGATACAGCTTTTTTATTTTTTATTTTTTTTTAAATATTTTATTTATTTATCGGGGAGGGGGGAGAGCGAGCACAGGTAGACGGAATGGCAGGCAGAGGCAGAGGGAGAAGCAGGCTCCCTGCTGAGCAAGCAGCCTGATGTGGGACTCGATCCCAGGACGCTGGGATCATGACCTGAGCCAAAGGCAGCTGCTTAACCAACTGAGCCACCCAGGCGTCCCGATACAGCTTTTTTAAAAAAAGGATTTAAGTAATCTCTATATCCTATGAGGGGCTCGAACCCAGAACCCTGAGATCAAGAGCTGCATGCTCTGTCAACTGAGCCAATCAGGACCCACCCCCACCCCGGAGATCCACTTTTAATATGTGTAAGTTTGCGAAGGGCCCATTAACTCCGCTTTTGTAGGGTAAAACTGGGGATCAGAAAGAGTAACTCAGGGGCGCCTGGGTGGCTCAGTGGGTTAAGCCGCTGCCTTCGGCTCAGGTCATGATCTCAGGGTCCTGGGATCGAGTCCCGTATCGGGCTCTCTGCTCAGCAGGGAGCCTGCTTCCCTCTTTCTCTGCCTGCCTCTCCATCTACTTGTGATTTCTCTCTGTCAAATAAATAAATAAATAAATAATAAAAAAAAAAAAAAAAAAAAAAAAAGAAAGAGTAACTCATTTAAGCCATACACCTAATATTTGGAAGACCAAAGGATGAAATCTGTATTGTCAAACCAACTCTATGTTCCTCCCACTATAGTACACATAACGTCTTTTTTTCTTCCTCAGATAATTTCTGTTTGTTTTAGCTACTCAAAAAATGACGAGCACCTACATTACAAATACTGCGCTAAGGCCAGATATATGACAGTTGGGTAGTTTTTAGTTCCTGCCTGCAAGGAGCACAATTTAATGGGAGGATCAGAATAAAAAAAAAAAGAACACAGTATGCTAAGCTCTACAGAACAGATTTATGCCCCCTGGAAGTTCTTAGACTGGGGCTGTTTGGAGAAGCTTGTGAAGGCTTCAAAATGGGAACTCCTTAAAGTCTAGAAAACTTAGCAAGCACCTAATGGTAGGTAGCACTAAAGACGTAAACTGTAGGCAGAAGAGTGAAGACCCCTGTATGTCGGGGGCACAGACAAATGGCTATCTTTCAGGCCGTGGAGAATAGGAGCAAAATAATCTAATTAGCTCTTGTTCTCAAAAGACAATCTGTGCTAGTGTGAAGACAGAATGAGTCAGGGAAATTTGCCAGTAATGTGGGTATAGCAATGAGGTCTGAATAAAACAGTGGCAGTGACTCTGGAGCTGAGGGGGCAGATCACAGAGGAGGCGCAGGGCAGGATCACTGGAAAAGAGAGATGAGGTGTGCAGTTACTGAGGGAGGAAAGAATGATGTGAGAGAGGAAAAGGTCACGAGTCAAGGAGACTCAAAGTCCACACCCAGAACTCCACTTTTCTCTCTAGTAAAGTGGGAAGGAAAAACATTATCTATACCAGATAGAATTCTCAAGACTGTATAGTATCTGTGGGGCACCTTGGTGGCTCAGTCAGTCAAGTGTCCGCCTTCAGCTTGGGTCATGATCCTGGGGTCCTGGGATGGAGCCCCAAATAGGGCTCCCTGCTCAGTGGGGAACATGTTTCTTCTTCTTCCTCTGCCCCTTCCCCTGCTTGTGCTCCCTCTCCCTCTCAAATAAATAAATAAAATCTAAAAAAAGACTGTGATACCCGTGAGAGCACTTAGCTCACTGCTGGTGCAGAGTAAATGCTCAGTGTTAGTATTTCTAGGATGCAGCATGGGAAGAGAGAAACTGCTAACAGCAATGACAGCAATGCTTTAAAAATAAATTGAAGTTTTATTAAAAAAAAAAAAAAATACTTGGTGCATAGGGCTAACATTGAGATGTTAAGGCTAGGCACGCTGCTAAAAATAATTGAAGAGAAAAACTGGGTCAGACATCTTAGTTTTTGGATGATACTAATGAAGTCAGATGCAAGTATCAGCCATTTATTGATACTTTTGGAGGTTTGTAACACAATAGTTTTCTATAAATGTTAAAACACGAGGGACTTAATTTAAGAAGAGGTATGCTGACACCTCACCGTTAATTAACAAGGACTGTGGAGTAATGGCACCGAAATCACCAACATTCAGTTTTTAATCCTGCTGTGCCAATCACTGCCTAGGAGACCATGTGGCAAATGTTCTCCTTTTCTCGTCTGTATATTCCATCAATTTTAACTGAAAAATCTCTATGCTAAGGCAACTTAGAAGAACTCGACTTTGCTCTATTTCCATTAGGTCACCTTTGTCCTGTGGTCTTTTTGCTGTGCTCTGCCACACCTTTTATAACATATAAATCCCATCCTGTTTCTAAAACCCACTTAAGGGGTTTGAGACATAACTGATAATTTTCTAATCAGTTTCTCCGGTAGTCTGCTCTATTAGTAAGCAAAAGAAATGATTACCTCTATCATCACGCCTATAGTCATCCCGAGAGTAATCATCTCTGGAGCTCCATGACCGATCGTCTCGTCTGTCGTATCTGTCTTCATAGCGGTCCCCGCCTCCTCTGTAGTCGTCATCCCTACGGTACCCACTACCAAATGCTCTTCTGCCACTGCCTATCCTGGAATCGTAGCCTGTAAATATATTCCAAATTATGATCATCACACTGGAGGGAACAAAGGCAAGAAAGGGGTTCTTGAAAGACAGCAATTTCACTTGGCTGTGTTTTGTAATGACCTCTGTCGTAGTCTCTGCTGCCTCGGTCATCATAGCGATCCCGGCCCCCGTATCGATCCATATCTCGGCGTGGGCCATCACGATACCCATCCCGATACCCATCGCGGTATCGATCTGAATCATAACGATCTCGATACTCTAGAGAGAAAAAAGACAAGGTAATGTCATTCCCTTTTCTTTGACACCATTAATAGGAAGAAGCTTGAGAGCCCATGAAGTCAATTTGATTTCATGAGTTCAGTCACTACTATGCTTATTTTCATGAAAGTAAATCACTTTATGGGATGCCTGGGTGGCTCAGTTGATTAAGTGTTTGCTTTTGGCTCAGGTCATGATCCCAGGGTCCTGGGATCCAGTCCTGCAACAGATTCCTGGCTCAGTGGGGAGTCTGCTTCCCCACCACAGCCTGCCACTCCCCCTCTGCACACATAAATATGTAAAATGTTAAAAAAAAATTTTTTTTTTTAAACCTTAAATCCAAAGTGGGAAAATGTAAACTGAAATAAGTTTTTTTAGTATTTGATTTAAAAAATATTCTCTGATCATTCAATAAACATTGCCAAGCTAATAATTTTAGGAATTAAGAAAGAGAAAAATCTCTATATATCTCATAATGGATTTCCAGCATTAAAGACTTAAATACACTAGAAGATAGGTGGAATCTATCTTTTCTGGTTGGTTCTAAAGAATCAAAGACCACTTAAAAAGTTAGCATAAGAAAACACACAAACCCCAAAGCTGAGAGGCAAACAAAATGGGAAAAATATGTACGACACAGGACAGCAGATTAATTGGCTATCACCTAAGGAAGAGAAACTTATTAACAGGCTGTTTCCCACCACCAAAATGGTGAAGACTAAAAATAAGAGGTACCTCTGATGTTGGCAAAGTTTAGGGGAATAAGTCGATTCCTTTGCTGCTGTGGAGTCTAAAATAGCACAACCACTCTGAAAATTATTCCAGAAATATACACTAACAGCTTTAAAATCACGTATATTCTCTGGGCCAACAATTCAATTTCTAGGGATTTATCCTGAGAAAACAACTGGGAATATTATGAAGACACATGTATAAGGAGGCTCACTGCAATATTTCTTTAAAAAAATTTTATTTATTTATTTGAGAGAGAGGGAGAGAGAGCACATGCATATACACGAGTGGAGGGTAAAGGAAGAGTGAGAAGCAGACTTCCCAGTGAGCAGGGAGCCCGATGTGGGTTTGATCCGGGACCCTGAGATCATGACCTAAGCCGAAAGCAGACGCTTAACAGACAGAGCCATCCAGGTGCCCCTGCAATGTTGTTTGTGATACTGAAGGTGTTGAGTGCACAACCTATGGATTAAATAAATCAGGGGGCATCCGTACAAAGCAACCATTAAAAATGGAACAAGAAAAGGACTGACTGTACGTGTTCATGACACTTGAAAACTGTATTTTAACACATACATGAGTAACAGTATCACAGGTGCCCAAATACCAGAAATTTGTTTAAGACTGTTGTAGAGCTCAGGTGGCAAACTACACAATGTAAGGCATTTATAAAAGGAGGTGGGGGCTAATTAGCTTTGGCTAACGTGCTAGATCTTCCAGTTTTCTGAGAAAGCTGTAATCCCTATTTTTACATGAAAAAAAAAATCTCAATTCCCAAACATGAATCAATTAAAACAAACAGAAAAACCTTAACAATATTTTGAGTTTAATAATTTATGCATGCAGACCAAACAAGGATTTTAATTTTACTACTACTTCCTTTAAAACAATGACTTAATTTCGGAAATGATTATCATTTTGTCTACATTCCCTGTTAGCTTAAATTTTAAGTTAAAGGACATGCTAATGTTGGCAAAACAATTATACAAAGGAGAGAATCTAAAACAGAATTCAAAAACCAAGAATCAGCCTTGTGTTTATTTTGAAATCCGAATCTGATTTCTAGAGGCAGATGAACTATACACTTACTTAGATAATAAGCTTGCTCTCACTGAAAGAGTTGGCCAGGAAACATACGAATGTTTGCTGAGATTTTTACAGTAACATTTAGTTAACTACCCCCACCCCCCGAATCTTTTATGGGCCTAATGCCTAGAACAGGAGTCTCTGAAAACTTGGCAGAGCTGACGTAGGGGCCATCACCTAGCCTTACAAACTTGGCAGCTTTGTAATTCACATTCACTCTTTGTTATCCATCCTGCTTGCTCCAAGTTCAAGGTTTCTTTTTATGTTGTTTTTAATTTTATTTATTTATTTGACAGAGAGACAGTGTGAGCACAAGCAGGGAGAGCAACAGAGGGAGGAGAGGGAGAAGCAAGCTCCCCACTGAGCAGGAAGCCTCACATGGGGGTTGATCCTAGAACCCTGGGATCATGACCGGAGTGGAAGGCAGACTCCCAATGCAACTGAGCCACCCAGACTCCCTACCCAAGCTCAAGGTTGAGAAAATAGTCCTGTTCTTTAATTCAAAACAGGACCCTTGGTCTGACTGCTTTCTCTTTCAAGAGTCATTTCTTCTTGGGACGCCTGGGTGGCTCAGTTGGTTAAGCAGCTGCCTTCGGCTCAGGTCATGATCCCGGCGTCCTGGGATCGAGTCCCACATTGGGCTCCTTGCTCCGCAGGGAGTCTGCTTCTCCCTCTGACTCTGCCTTCCACTCTGTCTGCCTATGCTCGCTCTCTCTCTGACAAATAAATAAATAAAATCTTAAAAAAAAAAAAAAAAAAAAGTCATTTCTTCCTGTTAACAACAGAACCTCTTGCATAAATGTTGACATGAAAGGTAGTTCTCCCCAAGACTTTGCCTGGTCACAAAATCTTGACTGAAAAACCAGATATAAACTTGATTCCTTCTTCCTT
The DNA here is from genome assembly GCF_030435805.1 of Mustela lutreola. Taxonomy (NCBI): domain Eukaryota; kingdom Metazoa; phylum Chordata; class Mammalia; order Carnivora; family Mustelidae; genus Mustela; species Mustela lutreola. The sequence goes on from NC_081297.1 coordinate 62,331,109, forward strand.
CTCTGACATCTTCTTAGGTTAGGGAGGACTCTTCAAAAACAGAATTCTATCTCTTGTTGCTTCCTCAATTTTATCTGGTACACACCTCACAAAATGTCTCACAAAATTAAAATACTTATGAACTGAGGTTGTTCTTTTTCTTTTTACTTATAAAAATATTTCTAACACACAAGGAAGAACAGAATCAACTGTAACAGACTTTTGTACCTGTACTTATTAGGTTTGGGAGATGCCAACAGCTTGCCATGTTTACTTCAGTTTTTAAATTTAAAAGTAGCAGGTTACAAATATAGATAAAGGGCTCCCTTTACCCTCACCCAAACTGATGGTGGTGGTTAGTTACATTACTACGCATATGTTCTTACAATTTACATATTAACACTGTATAACAGTTCTCAAATTTTTACACAATTTTGCCATTTCCCCTCAACATTATAGGTTTTGAATTTCATCCAGATCATTATGTGTATACTATATTTTATTATACGGAAAAGTTTATTTACTGCATTAGTGGTCTTTCTTCACATATTTCAATAGAGTTGCCGATTTTCCCCATGAAAGTTTTGTCTATCTTTTGTTGGATTTAGGTGGTATATGTAGAAGTTGTGGATTCACCCCAACACTTACCTAAGGACATTCTCTATTTCCCTTCTCCTTTCTCTAAATTATAGTTGATTTATTTGAGTACCATTTCTTTCCCCCAGTATAAACAATGTCCAATGAGGGTACAAATTTTGTCTGTTTTGTTCACTGCTATATCCTGAGCTTAGAACACTATCTGGCACATGGTAGACATTTATTATTATTCTTCTTTTTGAAGATTTTATTTATCTATCTATCTATCTATCTATTTATTTATTTATTTATTTGACAGAGACAACACAGGAGAGCACAAGCAGGGGGAGCAGAGAGGGAGAAGCAGGCTCGATTTATTTATTTATTTATTTATTTGACAGAGACAACACAGGAGAGCACAAGCAGGGGGAGCAGAGAGGGAGAAGCAGGCTCCCCGCTGAGCCTGAGCTTAGAACACTATCTGGCACATGGTAGACATTCTTCTTCTTCTTTTTGATTGACTGATTGATTACTTATTTATTTAATAGAGACAACACAGGAGAGCACAAGCAGGGGGAGCAGAGAGGGAGAAGCAGGCTCCCCGCTGAGCAAGGAACCTGACTTGTGGCTTGATCCCAGGACTCTGGCCAAAGGCAGATGCTTAATGACTGAACCACCCAGGTGCCTGACATTTATTATTTTTGAGGTGAATGAATTTTCTATTATTTTAAAAGGTATATTTAAAAATTCCATTTTAACTGTTGGCTGGCTAATAATGCAACCCATCTTTTTGTACAATGCTCTTAACCCAGCAATCTTTTTTTTTTTTTTAAAGATTTTATTTATTTATTTGACAGAAAGATATACAGTGAGAGAGGGAACACAAGCAGTGGGGGTGGGAGAGGGAAAAGCAGGCTTCCTGCCGAGCAGGGACCCCAATGCAGGGCTTGACCCAGGACCCTGGGATCATGACCTGAGCCAAAGGCAGATGCTTAACGACTGAGCCACCCAGGCGCCCCACTGACCCAGAAATCTTTTTTTTTCCTTTTCTTTCTTCTTTTTTTTTAAAAGTTTTTATTTATTTGACAGAGAGAGAGAGAGAGAGAGAGATATCACAAGTAGCCAGAGAGGTAGGCAGCAAAAGGGGGAAGCAGGCTCCCTGCTGAGCAGAGAGCCCGATGGGGGCTTGATCCCAGGACTCTGAGATCATGACCTGAGCCAAAGGCAGAGGCTTAACCCACTGAGCCACCCAAGTGCCCCTTAACCCAGCAATCTTGCTGAACTTTTGTTCCTTTCTTTATAAGGTCAGTTGGGTTTGTGAACAACTGTTCCTATTTTTATTTATTTTATTATTATTTTTTGGAGGAGCACAGAGGTAGAGAGACAATCTTAAGCAGGCTCCATGCCCAGCATGGACCCTAGCAAGATGCTGGATCTCATGACCCTGAGATCATGACCTGAGCTAAAACCAAGAGTTGAAGGTTAACTGATTGAGCCACGATGGTGTCCCTAAACAAATGTTTCTCAAAAGAGAGAGAAATCTTGATTTATTCTTTATCTGGCAAGTTTTTTTTTTTTTTTTAAATTATAAATCTGGGGTGCCTGGATGGCTCAGTGAGTTAAAGCCTCTGCCTTTGGCTCAGGTCATGATCTCAGGGTCCTGCAATAGAGCCCCACATGGGGCTCTCTGCTCAGCAGGGAGCCTGCTTCCTTTCTCTCTGCCTGCTTGTGATCTCTGTCTGTCAAATAAATAAACAAAATCTTAAAAAAAAAAAACAACCAAAAAAAACCCCACAAACTTAAGAGTACTTAAAAAAAAAAACAATTATAAATTTATCAAATTCTTTTGCCTTGCATGGAGCACTGGGTGTGGTGCAAAAATAATGAATACTGTTATGCTGACAATAAAAAATAAATTAAAAATAAATTCTTTTGCCTCTATCAATTCCTCTGGGTATTATAAGATTTTGCGTGGGGGGTGTGTGTGCCTGGGTGGCTCAGTGGATTAAAGCCTCTGCCTTCAGCTCAGGTCATGGTCTCAGGGTCCTGGGATCAAGCCCCACATCGGGCTCTCTGCTCAGCAGGGAGCCTGCTTCCTCCCTCCCTCTCTGCCTACTTATCTCTGTCAAATAAATAAATAAAATCCTTAAAAAAAAAAACTTGGGGGGGGGTATACTGCTCCCTCCCTTTATACTTATCTGGTCATTTACATTCATATACTTATCCTATTACAAAGTCCCCAGAACAGAGAAGAAACTCACTTGATAAAAGTGCGTATAAAAGTAATATCCTATTACAAAGTCCTCAGAACACAGAAGAAACTCACTTGATAAAAATGAACTTACTGTCTCCAAAGCTATCATCACCTCTCCTCGGCGGGTAGTCATCGAAGCTGTCTGTGGCAGGACGCGCCCTCCAGTCTGTATCCGTTTTGTCAGAATCCCGATTTCTATCTCGGCCAAAAGAACGATCATCCCTGTCTATAGGTATAAATTTAAAAACCACAAGTTAGCGCACAAAAACTTCTGCCTAGTATTTCTCACACACCCAGACCCCATCCCCGACAGACTGGATAAATGAATCAGGCCCTTCTTCTTCTGCTAGGTTCACCTCATCTATTTATTACGTATTCATGCTCACCCAGATCAATCAGGGTTTCCCCTCTTCAATACTATCAATATTCTGGGCAGATCATTCTTCGCTGTGGGGAGTTGTCCTATGCATGTCCTACGATCGACCGCAGGATTCTACCCAGAAGGGGTCAGCCGCACTCCCCAGTTCTGATAACACTAGATGTCTCCACACACTGATAAACACCCCCTGTGGGGCAAAATCACCCTTAGTTGAGAACTAGTGCTCTTGTTTCAGGAGGGCCTACCGCTCTCCAATGCTATGAAAATTTTCTGGGAAGGAGTGCCTCTGCTTTGTCATCTCAGGACCAAAACAAAAGAGTAAGATTTCTATCAGCTTTCTTACCTTTATCCTGTGCTTGATCAGCAACGTCCACTCGAATTCTCCTGTTACCTAGAGACTGAGAGCATAGGACCACATTAACCAACCTTTTGCCCCATTATGCACAAATCCCATGAGTGACCTTGAACGTCTGGGCATAGCAGAAGCACTGGGGGAAGGAAGATAAAGGAAAAACACTGTAATCTAGCCAACACTCCAATTTGTTGGCTAAAGAATCCTTTATAAAGACTTGAAAACTGAAATAATCCCTTAGAATTAACAAATTTAAATTGGGCTTATATCAACATCACATCAATTATCTTACTGTTTTTATAAAGCTATATTTCACAAAATATGCCTTCTAACTATCAAAAGCAATTTATCAAGTGTAATAAACTAAAAATAATTCCCGGGCAACTAGCTAATAAAAGGCATATTTGGGTCCAGAACAATGATTCATACAGACATTTGTGGAGCTCCTACTATGCACAGCAAAGGTGCAACAAGCATGGTCTCTATTATCTCAAGTTCTTCCACTCACTATTACCTTTGGATAAATCAGTTCCTCCAGAACACCCTCTGACTTCCCCTTCCCACATCATTATTTATACATTTTGAACCCAATTAATTCTACTGCTGATTTTTCCTCATTTCACAGTAGAATCTACAGCTGAAGAAGGATAACAGCCAGTTTTAGTTGAAAACACCCGGAATTATATTAAATGCCACTATGATGCAATCTCTAGAAACAAAGTAACTCCTAAGTCTGGACCGTGACAGCATTTACCTAATAGACAATTCAGCAAACTTCAAATAATAAAACTGTATGGTAGTCTTCCCTTTATCCAGACTGATATTAAAAATTAGTAAGGTTAATAAAACCTGAAAATGATCTGAGAAGAAAAAACTTTGGGACAACTTTAAGCTTTTCATGTATTTCATTTTTGTAATTTACTTCAGATTATATGGTTGTACTCAATTATGAGAAAGGAGGAATACTGATTTCAATCTCGTCAAATGTCAGATTTGACCATAGAGTTTTGGCACAAATGGCCCTGGAAATTGCCTTCTCAAGAAAGTTAAGGGGTTTCTGGAATTAAAAGAGGAAAAAAAAAAAGCCCCTTTCCTTCCCAGATACAATTAGTTTGATTTTTAGTCACTAGAGGTTAAAAAACAAAACAAAACACAAAAGCAGGTCTTACACTAGAAACTTCCGTAACTAACAGGTAATTAAATCTTTTTAAAATATCCTGCTTGGGCTAGCTTAAGGATCACTGCATGGCACAAATTACTCAAATAACTTTAATTAGTCAGATTTAATCCCTGTATCCCCCTCATGTATTAATAGCTCAATATCCTCTTCCTACTAATCTCTTGTGTGTCTGGACAGAAAAACATCTATGGGCAATGTTAAAAAGCAGAAGTACTAAATGTTGATCATCATTTTCCTGCAGGAAGATTCCTAGGAAAATGTATTACAAATGACATTCAACTGAGAAATGTTTCCAAACTCTCTTAAAATTATCAAAAACACTATTAACTTCTCTGAAAACCAGATAATGCCTTTAACACTAAACTGATTAATATCATTTTTCTATTTGCTTTGACCTGGTCAGATTATTTTAAAAAGCCAAAGCCATGAGAGTTGAGACAAAGCTGTGAACAAATGAACGAGAGCTTAATAAAGACTTGGTTATGGTGGGTTTCTTCCATTATTTTCCACCAGAGTACCTCCCTGAGTTATTGGAGCCTACTGAATTTGCTAAAGCAAAATGAGACCTGCTAGATTTTTGAATGTCAGCTGTTACACTGTGCTTTTCTTTGTACATATTATGACAATCTTTGAAATAGTTAGCAACCCAACCAAAAATATATTGATAAATGTTAAGACTGGTTAGCTCCCACCCCTCTAACTCCCCACCTTCTTTTCTTTTCTTTACCTCTTCGTTGAGGCTCAGGGCACTGAGCAAAGAATCCAGGTCCTCAAACTCAGCGTAACCAAAACCTTTCAACCTCTCTGGATTGCTGGGTTCACGAGGTAAACGCACTGCACTGATCTGAAGGAGTAAAGAAACATATTTCCCAATTGAGTGATCCTGTTCATCGGTCTCCCCGCCCCCCCCCCCCCAACCACTGCATATGCAGTGAATTTCTCTGAACACGAAAGAACTGGGACGTCTGGATGGCTGAGTCCATTAAGCGCTTGACTCTTAATCTCAGAGTAGTGAGTTTACGTCCCACAACATGCTCCACACTGGGCCTAGAGCCTACTTAAAACAAAAAACAAACCACAAGAACCTGGTTGTCTCCAGGAAAACTGGTGCAAAGGGACAGAAGACAGACTTCACTGTTAAGCCACTGAAACTTTCCCATTTGAATAATATGAATTTAACCCTCAAAAAAACCCAAAAAACAAACAAAAATGAACCTGAGTTCAGGGTAGTTCTTGCATCCCTGACTTTTGCCTCATTCTACAAGTCAAGTTTTTAGTTTTCAATAAAAATCAACTATCCATTCCAGAATCAGTTCATTTTAGTAATCTCCTTATGCCTGTATTATAGCTGGTTTTATTTTTTTTTAAGGATTTTATTTATTTATTGGACGGAGAGAAAGAGAGATCACAAGCAGGCAGAGAGGCAGGTGGGCAGGGGGAGCAGGCTCCCTGCTGAGCAGAGAACCTGATGCGGGGCTCGATCCCAGGACCTTGATTTCATGACCTGAGCTGAAGGCAGAGGCTTAACCCACTGAGCCACCCAGGCGCCCCCTTACAGTTGGTTTTAATACATTATTTCCAATTCTATTTCAGAAATTCAACTCCATTTCTGCCAGGTTTCTAGGCTGTTTACTTCTTGGAGACCTTACCTGAGAAATGTTACTATCTTCATATATTAACAATAGCTTGGCTGAATCAAACCTGGATTGTAAACCCCTACCAGGCCTACCTCTTCTGTTGAGTTCTAAGACGGCAAACTGGTGAACTCTTAGTCTTAAAGCACAGAAAAAAATTTACTCTAACCTGGTTTTGAAGTTACCCTGTGTTTTCTAATAGGTTTGCAGGACTCCTTCAAGTTTCATAAAAAAACTTTCCCTGGCCCTAATTTGTATTTATTATTTACAACAGGCATGTACTCTTCATTTCCAATTTTAGGACCTTCCAAATACTTTTAGCTATTTTCTGGCCAGCTTTTTGATGGCTTCCATATATTTTCTTACCCTTTTACTTCAATCCTTCGGTTCTGCATGTATTCAAGTTATATTCTTCTGCAGCACTGATGTTATACTTTTCTCTGTCTCCCAAGACACAGATTTTGTTATAGCCTCTTTTAAATTATAGTTTAAGCCAGCTCGTCAATAGAGCAGGAAAAGAAAATGCCACAGGAGAAGTAGCTCCAGACCAATTCTAGAGCATTAACAGTGAGAAGCCTGAGTGGGCCAGAGGTTATTCAACACTATACAGAAGAGGCCAAGAAAGTGAAATCAAAAACAGGTCAGCCTTCTAGTTCTACTACAAATTCGTACAGAGAGGACATTTATAGGCGGCAGTCAAAAAATAATCACATTGTGGGGTGCCTGGCTCACTCAGTCAGTAGGGCATGGGACTTTTTTTTAAAGATTTTATTTATTTTGGAGAGAAACCGAGAGAGAAAGAGAGCAGCATTCACGCCAGGGCATAGGCAGAGGGAGAGAATCTTCAAGCAGACTTCCTGTTGAGCACAGAGCCTGACACAGGGCTCAATCCCAAAACCCATGAGATCGCGGCCCCAGCTGAGTCAGATGCTCATGAGATCGCGGCCCCAGTTGAGTCAGATGCTCAACTGACTGAACCACCGAGGCACCCTGAGCATGTGACTCTTGATCTCAGGGTTGAGTCTGAACCCCACACTGGGTGCTGAGATACTTAAAAAATAGTAAAAACAAAACAAAACAGAAAACACACAACAAAACCACCACCAAAAAAGCCACCCATAAGTTGGTAGCCCAGTGCAGAGAATAGACTCTACGGAGTAAAAAACAAAGTAAGACTGAAGGAGACAGCAGATCTTTAAAGGAAACACACTTTTTAAAGGGGGGGTGGGTGGTGGTAAACTCTACTCCCAATATGGGGCTCGAACTCACCACCCTGAGATCAAGAGTCACATGCTCTACTGATTGAGCCAGCCAGGCACTCCAAGGAAATGTACTATTTAATGTGCTCCCACTGGCTAAAACTCTAGAGAAAACCCAAAAGGACTGGAAATTGTGACTCATTCTGATTTTTCAAGTTTTAAGTAACTTTCTTTAAGATTTTGTTTTTTAAGTAATTCCTACCCCCAGCGCAGGGCTTGAACTTACAACCCAAGATCAAAAGTCACATGCTCTACTGACTGAGCCAGCCAGGTGTCCTAAGTATTTCTATTTATTTTTTAAAAAGATTTTATTTATTTATTTGACAGAGAGTGAGCATAAATAGGGGAGCAGCAGGCGGAGGGAGAGGGAGAAGCAGACTCATTGCCGAGCTGCGAGCCCAATGCAGGGCTCAATCCCAGGGCCCTGGGATCATGAGCTGAGCTGAAGACAGATGCTTTTATTTTTATTTTTTTAAAAGATTTTATTTATTTATTTGACAGAGACAGACAGTGGGAGAGGGAACACAAGCAGGGGGAGTGGGAGAGGGTGAAGCAGGCTTCCCACTAGCGAGGAAGGCTGAGGTGGGGCTTGATCCCAGGACCCTAGGATCATGACCTGAACCGAAGGCAGCTGCTTAATGACTGATCCACCCAGGTGCTCCTGAAGACAGATGCTTAATGGACTGAGCCACCCAGGCACCCCATGTCCTAAGTATTATTTTAAATCAAAGTTTGGAAAAAGGACTTCTCCTGAGGACCTGTATACTCACTTTTCCATCTTTCTGGAATCTTCTAGATCAGCATTCCAAACATCCTCCCTTAAGCTTTTTAAGCATGCTTATAAACACTGTGAATTCCACTATATGTGGCACCAAGCTCACAGAACCTTTAATACATTTCAGCACACTCTTGTTTGTATAAATTATACATTTTCCAGTTAAACGTATTCATATTTAAAATTAAAAAGTTGATTTTGATATAAACCTGAGTGTCATTAACAGAATTGAGTTCAGACAAACTTTCTGCCTTACAACCTAACAGGGTTATTATTATTATTATTACTTTTTGAGTAATCTATATGCCTAATGTGGGGCTGAAATTCATGATCCTAAGATCAGGGTCTCAGGGTCCACTGCTCCACTGACTGAGCCAGGCAGGTGCTCCTGGGTCTATCACTTACAGGGGTCCGTTTCTCCCTCTGCCTCCTGCTCCCCCTGCTTGTGTGCTCTCTCTCTGACAAACAAACAGATAAAATCTAAAAAAGAGTGTGGGACAAGAACATTCTCAAAGGGCCTAAACACCCGTTTCTTCCACATCTAGATTCAATCTCAGACTCTTTCCTAGCTTAGAAATTCAGAGATAGTCACAACCAGTATCTCTCTCTCCATGTCTAGTTAATATCTAGTCATTCTCCATGTCTAGTTAATTGCCTTAACCCTTTATACTTACATTTAATCCTCTAAAGAATTCCTTAATGGATTCTTCTGTCACATCATAGGGCAGGTTCCCTAGAAAAGCAGTATAGGGTGGCGATTTCGGAAGACGGCTCCGGTCGATATTGGGTTCCCGAGCAGCCCGTGGAGCAGTGGGCAGGATAGAACGGTCAATTGGAGGTGCCCTATACACGTCGTCATCATTACTGTGCCAAGTGGTTGAAACTAGGATAGGAAAGTGAACAGAAGAAATTAGAGCAAACTTCCCTTACCGCTGGTATAGACTAAGAGAACTCATGCTAACTGCCAAGGATTAAATAAGCTACATCAGGAAAGAACTGTAAAGTGCCCTTGGTTAAGTCCCTTTTTTATCAAAGAGAAAGTGCTTCTGAAATGTCAGAATAAGGTTAACAATGCAAAAAGACTCAATATTCACTATCTCTTGGTTTTGAAGTATTTTGAGGCCTTTAAAGGCCCAGGCTTTTATTAACAGTATCATGGTAACTCTCATTCCTTATGCAGCAAAGAAAAAAAAGTATCAAGTACTTATGGAATGTTAGGATGAGCCAGGTATTTTATATTCATTATATTCCATCTTATCTCTTCCCTAACCCTGTGAGACTGTTCCCACTGTACAGAAACAGAAATGCAGATTTCAGGAATATTCAATAACTTGCCCAAGATCACAAAGATGGCAGAGAAGTAGATGATGATCTTAGTAGAGGCAGGACTCAAACCCTTGCAGTCCAAATAGATTTAAACACTGCTGACAACTCTCACATTCCTAACTTTTTAGGTGGACAGTGTTTTCTTAATGGTTTATCCTCCTCTTAAAAATGAAACAAAGCAAATAAAGCTCATTTCTGTCCCATTCCTCAGACCATTTTTGTCTATGACTTCCTACAAAATAGCTCCCAGAACAAATTATCCTTTGATTCTGAACATAAACAGCTCATAGATTACATGTATCAGGATGTCATAGAATTTTAGTAATCTAGTCTTCCACTTTTGAAATGAAAATGAGGGTTAAATTAATACCTTGAGAAAAGCCTGTTAGTAAGAGCCAGAACAGGTACTAAGCTCTCCTGAATCACTTCAGTCCCTAATCATAAACTTATAGCTTAAACCTAAAAATTCTATGGAATATACAAATATAAGACTCGGTGTTCTATAAAATAAGTAAGTTCCTTTCAGATTACAAGTGTGAACCATTACTATGGAATGGGTTTGGCCTCGAAAAGAAGGAAAACTCCAAGCATGATGGGGGGGAAAATTACCATCTCCTTCCAGGTCATCTGTTTCATCAGCCCAGCTGACTGGTTTGGGGACATAGGTGCTTCCTCCCCCAGTCCCTCCATCCTCAGCCAGAAAGTCTGTTAGGGAGATAGTTTTCCCCTTCTTATTCTTCTTTTTTGCTGTTTCGAAAAGGCAAAAGAAACATTGTCATTAATTGGGTATTAAAGAGTTGTACAGTGCACTACTGTTAAAGAAAGCAACATAAAGGGCCACCAAAGGATGTGATGGTATATTACACAGATATAAATAAGGACAAAGCACAACATCCTGGCACAGCAAGAAAACCCAATGAAAACTGATAAAATAAATTTTTATGCATGGGAAAGGGTCTAGAAAGATTTCAACATTAAGACTCGGGTGGGGGTCAACTTTTTAATTTCAACTATATTCACTCATATATCATGGGAAATTTTTTATTTAGTAACTACTTGTGTTTAAGACAGGTGATTATATCCATTACTCCTTGTATACAAAGAACTAAAACAAAACTCCCATCCCTAATAACATTCTTTTTGGCATTTATGAGGATTGTAAAATGACCACATGAGGCAGGAATCATTACTATCAATTTACAGAAAAGAAAACTAAGTCTCAGAGAGGTTAAAGGACTAGCCTACAGTTACAAAGATATTAGATAGCAGAGCTAGAATTAAACCCAGGGTTTTGGATACCAAATCTAGAGCTCTTCCCACAGGAGTCCCAGCCTCTAAGCTTGTTATTAGTTCTATGGGAGAAGGGGGGTATCATAACCATAGTAAACTGTGTTACTGTCATTTCAAAGTGTTCACACAATAAGACTCTACACAGAGCTGGCTCTTCCTGCTCTCTATGGAAAAAAATTCTCTCCTTCCCTACCCTAACACCACACATGAAAAGGAGATAGGGTATGGAAGGGAAAACATAAGAGACCTTAAGAACCAACATATATGAAGGTTTTCTATGGTTATGAAAGCTTTACACATTTCCAAATGGCTCTCTCTAGCGGACTGACCTCGGCTCTTTAATTATCTAGTTCTCAGGACTTTTTCTGACATGGCTCTAGTTAGCAGCTATAGCAGAAGAGCTGAAAGGAATAACTGAGGTTCTAAAACTTGCTCCTGAGAGCAGCCCCTACATCATAAGAAAAAAGCAAGCAGCTTTGCTGTAACAAAGACCAGTTTTGTGGCTTTTATAATCCTGAGTTTCTCCTCCATGTTCCAATTCTCATCTAATTTTCAACCCAAGAAGAATTTGTAACATGATGCAAGCATTTAACTGAAAGTTCCTCTCTCACCAGGACCTTTTCTTTTAAAATCCAACTTTCATGGACTGGGTGGCTCAGTCCATTAAGTGGCCAACTCCTGATTTCTGCTCAGGTTATCATCTCCAGGTGGGGGGACTGAGCTCCTCATCTGGGGGCTCTGCACTCGGCAGGTAATCTCTCTTTCCCTCTGTCCTCCCCACTTTAAACAAACAACAAAACACCCAACTTTCTAGAAATAAAGATGACCTGCTTGCTATGAATGTTAATGAACACACTAAGACCTGGAGCATATGGTCTCAATGAGGTGACCAGATGAACTTGACTGCAATAATACAGAGAAAAGATGGTACTGAATGTAGTTTTCTTAATTCTTTTAAGTGACTTCTTACCAGTCCTGCTCTGAAATTCTGATTAACCAGGTTATACTTTGGATTTATTCTATGCTTTGAAAGAAAGCAGTAATACAGAGGTTGGATCCTACAGCACTGATACTGCCCCTAGCTTATATGCAAAGACCTAGGAGAAATTTAATAAGCGAACACAAACAAGACATAGAGCCAGCCTCTGAGGTTGAATGCGCACAGTGTACAGGCTTCTTTTCACCTTTTCCACATCCTCTAATTCAACGTGATGGGGACTAATATGATGCCAGCAAGAGATCCTTACCCTCATGGAGCTTAATCTAGTATCCAAAGCTAATACCCAATTATTGATCTGTTTAGTCACCAGGGAAATAAAAACAGAACTGATGGCTAGTCCATACAATGAGGTCAAGTTTAACATAAAAATAATAGTTCGATTAAGGCATCCCCATCCCCTTCGTCCTACGTTAGTATCTATTACCAAAAAGAGCAGAATCTGGAATTAACCTGTCTTTGGTCTGATTTTTGGCTTATACCAACTTTCTAGATCAGGGTTTCTCAAATTGTATCCCTTAATTTTTTTTTTTAAACCCCGGACTCTTGACCAACAAAATTTCCTCTCTAATGTTACTGCAAGTTTCAAAATAATGAACTAAACATCATAACAACAACAAAAAAAGGCACTAAAGCACCGTTTGTTCAGAATGTCTTTTTAAAACACGTATCTTCATTTCTCCTCTGATTCTGTTGCCGTCTCCTCCAAAAATTCTGAGAAATCACTGGATGATGGATGATCTTCATTTAAAGATAAAATTCTTTCACAAGATCTGTAACTTACATTTTTTAAAATCTAGCAGCAGCAGTAACTTAGTACAAAAAGAAATGGATTTAAAGGAACTAACTAGCCCTTAGAAAATAAAATCAGTAAACTAAAGTGGATGCCAGTGTTTGTTCCACTCTATTTTTACTTGAATAACTGAGAAATGATGTTATCTAAATCCTCCATGCCCTTTGCTACTCTAGAGTCTAGGCCCATTACATGTTTAGGATTTCAACAGTCTTCTGTGGATTAAGGAAAGCATTGTTTAATGTTCCAGGTTTATCAATTCCTTGCCACATGATCTAACTGGTCCAACTCTTAATTTCCTTTAAATCTGATGTGAATTGGTTGAAAAGTTTAACCAACCACTTCATGTAACAAACGGTAAATGTCTCAATTATTTAAGGTCAAAACCACATGGACTAAGGGAAAACACACACATATCCCAGGAATTTTAAATCCTCTGATTTAGTTACTACTGCAACTTACTGAACAAGTACCAGGTATTTGTGAAGCTTTTTATATACTCGTATAGGTTAAATAAGAGCTTAAAAGATAGCATTTTCAAAAACTTTTAAGTCTACAAGTCCTTAAACAAGAGACAAAACACCTGTGTCCTTAATAAACTGGGTTTTTTACAACTAACACCAGCTTAACTCTTTATTTATAGTTTCTCAACTTCTGCACCATTGACATGTTAGGCTGGGTCATTCTTTGTTGTGCAGGTGCTATCCTGTGCACTGTAGACAGTTTAACAACATTTCCAGCCAGTACCAAAACCCTCACCCTGCTGTGACAACCAAAAATGCCTTCAGATACTGTAAGTGACTCCTCTGTGGGTGAGACAAAATTGTCTCCTGGTTGAGAACCACTGGTTTAAGTGGTGGCTTCACATCAAAACATAAAAGGACAAATAAAAAGGGATGTTAGCCCTATATAAAGCACACTACTGGAAGTGGCTGCAATAAACTGAGTCTTTAGGACTTAACAGGCTGCAGTATATAAAGATTAGAGGATTCATTTAGTTTTCTTAGAACGTTTCCCTGTTACCACTGTACTGTATTAGCAATAAAAGCACCAACTGTCAGATACTGAAGTGACAAAATCTACTGACTGGCTATTAGATCTTAATTTCAAAAGAACTTTTTTTTTTTTTTTAAAAGATTTTGTTTATTTATTTGACAGAGACATAGCGAGAGGGAACACAAGCAGGGGGAGTGAGAGAGGGAGTGGCGGGCTCTCTGCTGAGGAGGGAGTCCCATGCAGGGCTGGATCCCAGGACTCTGGGATCATGACCTGACCCAAAGGCAAACACTTAAGGACTGGACCACCCAGGCGCCCCAGGACACTTAAAAAAAAAAAGAAAAAAGAAAAAAAATTTTATTTATTTATTTATTTGAGAGAGAGAGAGAGCACAAGAGGTGGAAGGGTCAGAGGGAGAAGCAGACTTCCTGCTGAGCAGGGAACCTGAAGTGGGGCTCAATCCCAGTACTCTAGGATCACGACCTGAGCCAAAGGCAGACACTTAATGGGCTGAGTCACCCAGGTGTTGTGTCCCTCAAAAGGACATCTTAAAGCACTATTAGCAATAAAGCTTATTTGTACAATGCATCCCTACTTCTGTATCTTTAGCTATTATTTCTTATTTAGGAAGGAGAATTCACAAAACTCTTAACAATCAGAGGGGGCTGTGTCAAAACTTAAGTTTCTTCATTTTACATCTTGCTAAACTAAGTCCCACTTATTTTACAGGATCACCAATTCTTCTGAATGTTAGTATCTACAGGCTAGGAAGTTGGAAAGTATCCTAAAAACCTGTACATGACTGCAGCAGCATTATTCATAATAGGCAAAAACTGGAAACAACCCAAATTTCCATCAAATGATGAATGGATAAATAAAATGTAGATGTCCATACAATAGATTTTCCAATAAAAAGGAACTGAGCACCCATACATTCCGTAACATGGATGAACCCTGAAAAAAATGTTAAATGAAAGAAGCTAGTTACAAAGTCCACATGCTATATGATTTCATTTATATGAAATGTTCAGAATAGGTAAATACAAAGAAACAGATGGGGGGGGGTGGCAGAAAAAATGACTTCTAATGGGGCAAGACATTTCTTTCTGGAAAGTGAATCCTGCCAAATCCTCCATAATTAAAAATGAATTCATGATCAACAAATATTTCCTTAAGAAAACAATATGGTCTGTATAAATACAATGAGCCCAACCAAAGTGCCTAGAACTAAACTAATTATGCTGCCACCCGCCTTTTAAAAAGATTCTTAAAAATTTATTTGACAGAGAGACAGAGAGAGAGCACAAGTAGGCAGAGGGGCAGGCAGAGGGAGAGGAAGAAGCAGGCTCTTCGTTTAGCGGAGAGCCCGATGTGGGGCTCAATCTCAGGACCCTGGGACCCTGACCTGAGGCAAAGGCAGATGCTTAACCGACTGAGCAACCCAGGCACCCCTATGCTGCTCCTTAGAGCCAAGCCATGAGGTTTCATACAATGCAATACCATGGTGTCAACAGGTCTCACTGTTTAGTGTGCTACAGTTGAGCACAGTGGAGAATGAAAACCAAGTCAGAATATGCTCCAACACCTCGACCCACCAGTTTAGTTCCATGACCCAACTTCTTCAAATTGACACAATTGGAAAAAAAAGGCCATACTGCCTTCCCCTTACCATTCCATACTCAATTTGTTCATTTACTTAAAAAATATAAAACAAGCACCCAACACACATTATGCTAACCACTACAAAAAGTACTTGGGAGCTTCTCGGTAAAAGAGCTATAAAAATTCAAAATGGACTCTGGTGTGGGTACTTGTAAGTGTGCATACACATACTTAGAAATATGCACTTGGGGGGGGGGTACCTGGGTGGCTCAGTTGGTTAAGTGACTGCCTTCAGCTCAGGTCATGATCCTGGAATCCCAGGATGGAATCCCGCATCGGCAGGGAGCCTGCTTCTCCCTCTGACCCTCCCCCTTTAAAAAACAAAGCAAAAAACCAGTATGTTCTACTTCTGGGTAGCAGGGGAAACTATGTGAAAAGCATATAATAAAACTCTTTTAAACTGTAAGGACCGGCACTGTATGAAACCAACTGTTGGATACTGTCCTCTTCCCATGAAAATAACCAAACGAGATGCCACATATGACATTTTGAAGCACTATGCAAATGAAAAGCCTTCTGTGCATACCAGCACTATTTTCCAATTTGAAAGCATTTGTCTAAAAAAAATGTTAACCTGTATCAAAGACATTTGATTCCCTATAAGTAAGCAGTTCAGTAACCTGCTCTGGGACACTTTGATTTCTTGAAAATCAGTAATGGGTCAACTGGATACTGGTATTGCTGCAAAGAATTTTTCAGTTTCATTTACAAGAGTATTGTTAAGTTCTATCATATATTTTCACCGAGAAAATATAAGATCAACTTTCAACAAGATACTGGGCACCATCAAATAGGGGCGCCTGGGTGGCTCAGTGGGTTAAAGCCTCTGCCTTTGGCTCAGGTCATGATCCCAGGGTCCTGGGATGGAGCCCAGTGTCGGGCTCTCTGCTCGGCGGGGAGCCTGCTTCCCCCTCCCTCTCTCCCTACTTGTGATCTCTATCAAATAAATAAATAAAATCTTAAAAAAAAAAAGAAAAAGTATTTGAAAATATATGAAGAATTTTATAGTCTCATTAACACAGCCAAATCTGGGAATATTAGCCATTGAACAAAATCAATGAGATTGGAAAAGATTTAAATGGGAAAAGAAGTTTGATAAATCCCAAATTCATCAAAGGCAGACTGTCAGATGTAACCTTGTACTCTAGTACTATCAGTGTCCCTTACATATACTACAATGCTAAGACTTATGGAACCAAATTAAAGAAAAGAGATGAGGGGCTCAAAGTGGGTAGAGTAAATGTGGAAGAGCAGGAGAAGGGGACATCAAGCAAATCCCTTTAACCAGTCCTGGTTTCACTCAGTTCTGTAAAATGATGGGCAGAGACCACCGAAGTGTCTTCTACCCTTAAAAATTCCACAAATTATAGTGAAAAGGGAATGTAGGCTTTTCACTAAATTATGGCACTAAGCCGTCAAGAGGCAAATCCAGGCCTAATAAGTACCCTACACATGATAACATGGAAGCCAACCTTGTTATTTCCAAGTTGATAGTGGAGGGCAGTCAGCAGTCTCAAAGATTTTGACCTTGCTCTGCTACCTGCAGCCATGTGACCTTGGACAAATTAATTTCATCTTTCTCATCTGGGAGATACCACCATCTGCCTACATTATCTCAGAGGATCAAATGAGACAACATACACACAAGAGCCTGGTCAACTGTCAAGAGCCACACCAATGAAAGGCATCATGTTCAAATGCACCTCAACTCCTCCAACGTTCTTCAAGAACATACATAATTTTTCGTCTTCTATGTAACACAGTAAATAAATTCTTGATGAGAAGTGAGTGTCTACAGATAGCAAAGGTTCAAGCACTGTTTTGTAGAATGCATGATCATGAGAGAGAAACTATCACCCCCTGAACTAGAATAAACGGATGCTGAAAATGTTCCAAAGTCCAATGCCAAGTCCTTGAGAAACGCAAGCTGACCTGTAGGACACGGATATTCTCGACTCCAAAGTCGTCTAAAAACCCCCCAACTCTATTCACTAGTATTATTTTAAAAAGCACTCCCCAGTTGTGCAGTTATTAAAAAAAAAAAAAAAAAAAAGGTAACTCTACTATCGGAGCTATCAAAATAAACTATAATGGAAGCTGTCAAGGGTTCTGATCTTGTTCACCATTTTATCCAACCCCAACACCTAGAACCACGCCTACCCTTGTCTGCGCTCAGTAAACTGATTGATTTAAATACTGATTGAATTAAAAAAAAAAAAAAAAGGCCTACAGGAAATCTAGGTCTCCATCCTTGCTTTCTCTCCTCCAACACGTGGGCGCACCACACTGGGTTCCCCACCCCCACCTAACTCCAGCAGCTTCAACCTCCAAACCTAACACTTTCACCCTTGGAAGAATATAGGGGCCGGGCCCCACTCTAAAACGGGAAGAGCAGAAAGTGGAAGGACATAGGGAAAGCAATACATGCGCGCAAAACCTTCCCATCTGGGCCCTCGCGCCGGTCTCCGCTACCCTTGTCTCTGCTACCGCGCAGGCGCGTCGTCGCTCCCCCCGCCCCTCCACCGACTCGCGCTCGTGTTCTAACTGCCCCCCCCTTTATTCCCCTGCCCCCACTCCCGTCCGCAACGGCCTCGCGCCTGGGAGACGTATTCTACTGTGCACCCGTCCGCGCGCCAACCGCCTCCTTCCTTCCTCCACGCGGGCACAGTGCTTCACGTCTATGAGAAGGCCTCACGCCTCCCGCAGATCTTTCAGCGCCTCATCACTCCAACTCAAGCCAGAGTCCATCATTACTCCCCGCTCCAACCTCGCGCTGACGGGGTGAAAAGGGTGTGAGGGGGAGGGGAAGGACTCCCCTCCCCCCAAACATCCCGAGGCGATAACCTAACATGGCCAAGCCGCCAGCCTGCCGCAGCACCAAAGCCCGAAGGAAAGCGGTGCCGCCCTCTCCCCGACTCCAGGGTATCAGTGGATCAGGCTCGGAGAGTGGCTGATGAGCCTGGTCCTTGGCCGCGCTCGGCCGCTCACTCACCTGAGGCCGCCATGTTGGGAGAGGGAGAGAGAACGCAAAGGACCCGGATGAGGCAATCACGTGATTATAGCGGGAGCGTCGGGCTAGGAGATGCGAAACTGGGAGGGGGCGGGGAGGTGAGGAGGGAGACAGGAGGCGGAGCGGCGCTGCTCTAGGTTCGTAAAGCAGCGCGAGGAGGTGGCGCGGCGTCGGATGGGAAGACTTGCGCGACATGTGGCGAAAGGGGTGGGGCCTGGGCTGTCGCGAAATCCCTCACGCTTTACGAAGGGCTACGCGCGGACGAGGGGGCGGGTTTCACGATCGGCTAACTTCCTGCCGGTGCAGTAAACGGAAGGGGCGGGGCCAGGCCTGCAGGTTCCAGTAGTCTGGGGCGGAATGGAGGTGGGCTGGAATCAGGAGTAGGCGTCCTGCAATTCATTTTATGAAAGGGAAGATTCTAAGTTTCTTTTCTTTTGATTTTCCACGCGTGAAGACGTATGTGGTTCATTTGAGATTTTTTAAAAGTCGATTTCTGTTGAAGGAAAACAAGCCCAATCTTACCTAAGGATGATTTTATTTTTATTTATTTATTTATTTATTTTTAAAAGATTTTATTTATTTATTTGACAGAGGGAGATCACAAGTAGGCAGAGAGGCAGGCAGAGAGAGAGAGGAGGAAGCAGGCTCCCCACTGAGCAGAGAGCCCGATGCGGGATTCGATCCCAGGACCCTGAGATCATGACCTGAGCCGAAGGCAGCGGCTTAACCCACTGAGCCACCCAGGCGCCCCTAAGGATGATTTTAATTCGGCATGTTTAGAAGGAATAAGGAAGTAACAAATATCGAACACTTAATTTCCATGAACTTGTAGCTCAATGAGTCCTTCATTTCATCGACTACCTTCAGTAAGATCCCCGTGCTTAGGATTTCACAGCCAAGTGTTATTCATGCTTCCCCTACCTTATGCTACATTCTATTACATATTATTTGTCATATACTGTATTAGTATGTTTTTTTAACGAAAATTTTCATTGAGCGCCTACCATGTGTCAGGCACTGTTATTGGCATTTTAAAATACGACAGAAAACAAAACTCCGGAGGACGTTATAGTACAGTTAGGGAAAGACAGACGATGAGCAGTGAATGAATATTAGAGATGATAAGCACTCTGCAGGTAATTAAGGCGCTTTGATTAAAAGATGATTGGGTGCAACTTTAGGCTACCTGGTCAGGGAAAGGCTCTGAAGAAGTGACATTTAGAAACATCCAGAGGGCCGCCTGGCTGGCTCAGTCCCTTGGTTAAGAGTCTGTCTTCTGCTCAGGTCATGATCTCAGGGTCCTGGCATGGAGCCTCAGGTCAGGCTCCCTGTTCAGCAGGGAGTCTGCTTCTCCCTCTCCCTCTGCCTGCCACTCACCCTTCTTGTGCGCCCCCCCCCCCACGCTCTATTTTTCTCTGTCAAATAAAGAAAATCTTTTAAAGAAAGAACAGCGGGTCTGGATTACAAATTGCCAGTCCTGTGAACATCTTTAGGAAGAGCTTTAGGAAAAGGCAGAAGATGCATACCTGGGTCATAAGCTCCAGGACAAGACCACCTTGACAAGTTGAGGATTAAAAAAAAAAAAAGATTTTATTTATTTATTTGACAGAGAGAGATTACATGCAGGCAGAGAGAGAGGGGGAAGCAAGCTCCCCGATGAGCAGAGAGCCCGATGCGGGACCCTGAGATCATGATCCGAGCTGAAGGCAGAGGCTTAACCCACTGAGCCACCCAGGTGGCCCAAATTGAGGATTTTAAAGCTGGTAGCTGGGGCGTGGTAAGGGAGGAGGAGGGTGGTACAAGATGGAAGTTTGAGAGATAGTTAGGAGTTAGAACGTGTGAGGCTTTGTAAACCAGGTTTAGGAGTTTGGATTTTATTTCAGGTGGGTTGGGAAAGCGTGGAAGGATTTTATGCAAATTTACGCAATAGAAGTATGCAATTTTCTGTCATGACTTGAAATAAAATTCTGAAAAGGATTACTTAGTGTCTTGATGTAGGTGGTGGATACATCAGTGTATATTTATGTAAATATTCATCATTAAAATTGTACTTTATGATTGCTGGCCAATATATTAATATTATACAGTAAAATATTGTTTGACCTAAACATTTGTTTTTTTATTATAATTTTAAACTAAAATGTTTTTGAGGGCCCTTAAGTTATGGAGGAGCTCAGCCTCCTATACCTACTGGATAAGCTGGTCTGGCTGTTGTAATTCTTTTTTTTTTTTTTTTTAAGATTTTATTTATTTGACATAGAAAGTGAGAGATCACAAGTAGTTAGAGAGGCAGACAGAGAGTGAGGAGGAAGCAGGCTCCCCGCTGAGCATAGAGCCTGATGTGGGGCTCGATCCCAGGACCCTGAGATCATGACCTGAGCCAAAGACAGAGACTTAACCCATTGAGCCACCCAGGTGCCCCTGGCTGCTGTAATTCTGATGTGAGAAGATGGTGGCTTAGATGTGAGTGTAGGGATGGAAAGAGACAGATGCAGATATATTTTGGAATTAAATTTGGTAATTGGTAAAGGGCACAGGAGAGGGAACTATCAAAGATGACTCCATGTTTTTGGCATGAACACCTGGATGATACCGTTTACTTAGATGGCCAAGCCTGAGGTGGGGCAGGTTTGGAGAGGTATATAGGCTCTGTTTTGGCCTTATTAGGTTTGGGATATGTACTAGTCCAGTACTTGTTATGTTTCAGTGAATTTGCTTATCACCTGGGGAATTTGTTGAAAGTTAGATTGCAATGCAGTAGGACTGGAGTAAGGCTGGAGATTATGTATTTCTTCTGGTTTGGATCACTAAAAGGGAATGTTATTTGAAAATTAAGGAGGAAAAAAAAAAAAAGCATTGGCCATTGGGGACAGACTTCAGAAAGTCACAGACAAGCTAAATGAGGTAAGGACATGTGGTGTAGGGAAAGACTTAGTTACCAAGCACCTAATATATCCCAGGGTTATATCAAGCACTTAACAAGCTAGCTTATTTAGTCTTCAAAATGGCTCTCTAAGGTAAATATATTTTTTTCTTAAAGACTTTATTTATTGGTCAGAGAGAGAGAGAGAGGGCACAAGCAGGGGGAGCATCAGGCAGAGGGAGACGCAGGCTCCCCACTGAGCAAGGGGACTGACACAGGACTTGATCCAAGGACCCTGGGAGCATGACCTGAGCTAAGACAGATACTTCACTGACTGAGCTGCCCAGGCCTCCCCGTCTATGGTAACTATTAACCTTAATTTTAGATAATGACTCTGAAGCTCAGAAACAATAAGTACCTAACCCAAGGGCACACAGCCAGCAAGTGTCAGAGTTGCAGACAGAGCTATCAGGTTCTTGTTCTTTTCAGAAAGTCTTTCCCAAAGACTTCTTACTTTTTTTTTTTTTTTTAAGATTTCATTTATTTATTTGATAGAAGACACAGCGAGAGAGGGAACACAAGCATGGGGTGGGAAAAGGAGAAGCAGGCTTCCTGCTGAGCAGGGAGCGCGATGCAGGGCTGGATCCCAGAACCCTGGGATCATGACCCAAGCCAAAGGCAGACCTTAACACTGGCCCACCCAGGCGCCCCTCCCAAAGACTTCTTTAAAAATAAAGAAAACTGTTAAAGTCACCAAATAAGTCTCTGGTAACACTTTGATGCATTTGTTCTGAAGAAATCCATAAGGAATAAACTGTTAATTACCCGTTGCTATGTAATGAATGACTCTAAAACTTACTAGCATAAAGCAATAAACATTTATTATCTCAGTTTTTATGAGTCAGAAATTAGTTATCAAAAATTACTTGCCAGGAGGCATAAAGCAGATTTTTTATCCTAAAGCGTAGGTCTGAACCCATTGCCTTGCTGATTACCTTCCATGACTCTATGTGGCCTAGGCAGACTCTGAAGGTTGTGTTTATTCCAGCCACAAATTACTGGTTCACATTTATTTACTAGTGTCCTCCCTTGTTTACTGTTACGTTCCAGCCATGGATATCTTATGCTTTCCTAATGTTGAGTCTTTTTTTGCTCTTTGCTCTTCTCCCTGCCTGGAATACTCTTTCTCTTTCATTACTAAATGGGTCACCAATAAAATCTACTTTTCTGGGGCTCTTCAAATGTTGTTATCTTTTCTTTTTTTTTTTTTTTGAAGATTTTATTTATTTATTTGAGAGAGAGAGAGAGAGAGACCAAGCATGAGAGGGGAGAGGTCAGCAGGAGAAGCAGACTTCCTACTGAGCAGGGAGCCTGATGTGGGACTCGATCCCAGGACTCGAGGATCATGACCTGAGACAAAGGCAGTCACTTAACCAACTGAGCCACCCAGGCGCCCTGTTGTTACCTTTTCTAGGAAGTTTTTTTCTGAGCTTCTTTCTCTGAACCCTACCAGGACTGTGCCTGTACCTTCTTTTTGACACTTGTCACCTTCCTCCTCAAACTGCCTTCCTTCCTGGTCTACCAGCTTCTCCATGGCAACATCCATGTTGGTTGTCTTTGTGCTTTGGGTGCATCAGCATGTGGAATGCTGTTGGTGCTCAATATGCATTTGCTGGTGCTCAAGTCAGACTTTCAATGAATTTATATTCACTGAGGAGGTTTTCAAGAAGTTATCATAATACATACTGACTCACATACCTGCATTTATTTATTGTTCCTTGAATGGGAAAACATAGCCTTTAAAAAAGCAGTGGCTTCTCTCATAGCAATACAGCAAAAAAGACTTCTTCCTTTAGACTAGTCAGAACTAGAAAGATGTTTGGAAATTAAGTTAAAAACAAAGCAAACAAGGGGCTCCTGAGTGGCTCAGTTGGTCAGGCATCTGTCTTTGGCTCAGGTGGCGATCCTGGGGTCCTGGGATTGAGCCCTGCGTCGATGGGCTCCCTGCTCAGAGGGGATTTGACTTCTCCCTCTGCCCCTCTCCCTTCTCATGCGTGCGTTCTCTCTGCCTCTGTCTCTCTAATAAATAAATAAAATCTTTAAAAAAACAACAACAAACAAGTGGATGCATGTAAGTTTATATTTTCTGGAGTCTGAATTTACTAAGCTAATTGGCTTAATTTAGTATTTGAGGTTCTTATGATAATTTAATTGAAATTGTCTAAATTTTCCTTTGAAAACTATACTTTTTCTAATACATATAGATAATCATATATGTAAGCTTGACATTTTTCTTTTTTAAAAGGTTTACTTATTTAGAGAGAATATGAGTGGGGCAGGAGGGGCAGAGGGAGAGGGAGAAGCAGACTCCTGACAGAGCAGGGAACCTGATGCAGGGCTTGATCTTAGGACCTCGGGATCATGACCTGAGCCAAAGGAAGCTGCTTAACCAACTGAGCCACCCAGGTATCCTAACAAAAAAAAAAATGGGGGGGGGGTCATTTTATGAATCTGTGATACTAATTATGGATATTATGGTCTTCCTTCTGGTGAAGTGGGCCAAGACATTTCTCAGATAATCAGGACTAAGCTAGTCCATTAATAATGGAATATGATTCATTTACTATTTACTTCTATTTAGTTAAGCCTGGATAGCTGAAATAATCAAATTATCATTGTTTGTTGCTTTATGTCATTACAACCCAAGCAAAATATATCAGTGCTTCAGAGATGTGTATTTCTCCAAAATAAAAATCTTTTTATCACTGAGTTTTGACTGTGTAAGATTAATTTTAAATATTTGTCAAGATTATATAGGAGTTCTGTTTCTGGTCTGGTAATAGCTTCCCAGAGGATTAACTCTCTCATAAAAATAAGCTCTGGACAAAAATTAACAACAACAACAGCCCACAACTATCTGAAAGCTGTGGAACAAAGACAAGCAGGTTTTGGAGGGAAGCTAAAACTTGGAAAAAGGTAGCAATATGGGGTGTTAGAGCCTGGTGTGATGTAGGGTGGCTGAAGCTTCACTAGAAAACCTACCACATTTCTGCCATTAAAAAGGAATTGCCCAGGACAGTCTCTGCTCTCACAAAATGAGAGGGAACCCTGTAAAGAAGAGAGAGTTCTGGGGTGCCTGGGTGGTTCATGGGTTAAACCTCTGCTTTCAGCTTGGGTCATGATATCAGGATCCTGGGATCGAGCCCCGCATTGGGCTCTCTGCTCAGTGGGGAGCCTGCTTCCCCCTCTCTCTGCCTGCCTCTCTGCCTACTTGTGATCTCTCTCTCTGTGTCAAATAAATAAATAAAATCTTAAAAAAAAAAAAAAAAGAAGAAGAGTTCTGGTGTTGATTCTGCCCAAGTCTGGCTTGTTCTTGAACCATGAATGCATAAAGCAGGCTGTAGAAAGCTGAAGAAAGAAAAAAGAAAAGAGAGAGAACTGAAGTAAAGTCTGAGCTGCTTGTCTATTTCAAGTGAGAGACAGTTTGCAGTTTCAGTCTAACCAATTTCATGGCTTGCTAAAATAAAAACATGAACATCTTTGGAGGATACATTAGTTTCTTGTTTCAGCTGTAAGAAATTACCACAAACTTAGTGCCTTAAAACAACACAGATTTATTCTCTTATGGCTCTGGGTCAGAAGTCTGAAATGGGCTGTACTGGGCTAAAATCAAAGTGTTGGCAGGATTGCATTCTTTCTGGAAGCTCTCCCAGAGAATCCGTTTCGTTGCTTTTTCCAGCTTCCATATAATGCCTTGACTCATGCTCCCCTTCCTCCATTTTCTTTTCTTTTCTTTTCTTTTTTTTTTTAAAGATTTTGTTTACTTATTTGACAGAGAGAGAGATCACAAGTAGGCAGAGAGGCAGGCAGAGAAAGAGGGGGAAGCAGGCTTCCCGCTGAGCAGAGAGCCTGATGTATGTATGTATGTATGTGTTGTCCCTTAAAAGTGCTTGTTTTATACATCTCAGTTTTGCCCTCTGGCTTTCAAAATGATTACCTTCATCCGTTCCTTCTTTTCTGCCTTCTTTTGGACTATTTCATTACTTTTCTAAATCCCATATTAACTTATTGTATTTTTAGCTATGCTTCTTTGTATTTTATGAAGCATTCAGAATAAAGTAACCCATCACATACAGGGGAGCAATTTGAATGACCATGGGCTTATCAAAAACGATGGAAGACAAACAAGATCTTTAAAGTGCCAGGTGAAAAAAATGGGTCACTCTGGAATTCTATACTTCGTAATGAATTGCTGACACACACTACCCCACACAGAAGAAACATACGGAGTGAGAGAAGCCAGTCACTAAATATAACATATTGCATAATTTCATTTCTATGAAGTGATTAGGAAATGTAGCAAATCTCTATAGCAAATCTATAGAGAAAGAAAGTGGTTGGTGGCTATCTATGGCTGGGGCGGGGGGAGGATGAGAGGAATGGGAGATGCCTACTGAAAGGTATGGGGTTTCCTTGGTGCGAGGAAAATGTTCTGAAATTGATTGTGATGACACTTTAACTCTGTGAACTTAAAACTCCACTGAGTTTGCTGAGAGCTCTAAAATCCACTGAACTGTATAGTTTATTTATTTTTTTTTAAGATTTCATTCATTCATTTGAGAGAGGGAGAGTGCACAAGTGGGGGGAGAGGCAGAGGGAGAGGGAGAAGAGCAAGCAGACTTCCGGCTGAGCAGGGACCCTGATTCCAGGGGGCTTGAGCAGGGAGCCCGATTCCAGGACCTTGAGATCATGACCTGAGCTGAAGTCAGATGCTCAACTGACTGAGGCACCCAGGTACTCTGAATTGTACACTTTATTTTTTTTTCTTAAGATTTTATTTATTTATTTGACAGAGAGAGATCACAAGTAGGCGGAGAGGCAGGCAGAGAGAGAGAGGAGGAAGCAGGCTCCTTACTGAGCAGAGAGCCCCATGTGGGACTCGATCCCAGGACCCTGGGATCATGACCTGAGCCGAAGGCAGAAGCTTTAACCCACTGAGCCACCCAGGCGCCCCTGAATTGTACACTTTAAATGAGTGAATTATTCTGTATGTAAATTATATCTCACAGCTGTTAAAAAAGTGAAGGCCAAATAAATACATTTTCAGATACAAGAAAACAAAGTTTATTGTTGGGAGACATACATTACAATGAAAGCCAAGGGAAGTTCTTCAAGCTGAGGGGAAATGATACCAGAGGGAAATTCAGAAAGAATGGAGAGTATCTGAAACAGGAAATCGCTGTGTGAATATAAAAGTCTTTTTTCTCCTCTTAATTTCTTTGAAATACTTTTGACCATTGAAAGCAAATGTTAGAAACTTGTGGGATTTATATTGTATTTAGATTAATGTGTATATTAGAACTATAGCATAAAGGGGGATATTTCTTCTAACTGAGGAGATACAATTTTAACTCCAAATAGGCTCTGAAAGGTTAAGGATATGTATTCTAAGCCGTAGGGCGAGCATTAAAAATAATACAAAGAAGCATAGCTAAAAATACAGTAAGTTAATATGGGATTTAGAAAAGTAATGAAATAGTCCAAAAGAAAGCAGAAAAGGAGGAGCGGATGAAGGTAATCATTTTGAAAGCCAGAGGGCAAAACTGAGATGTATAAAACAAGCACTTTTAAGGGACAACACATACATCGAGTCTCCCTGAAAAACATTTTGCACTGGGATTCGCACTGTCCAGAGCCTAGTAAGACAGATTCTTGTTGCAGCTGTGTTCCTACCCTGCTCTGCAGAACAAGGGTAGAGCAAAGAAGCACAATGCAGGGGCAAATAAAATGACGGAAGATAGAAGAGTCTTCCCGATTGTGAAGAGTCTGTTATCTGTAGAAGGTTGTAAGGTAAGAAAGTTTGGAATCTCCGCCTCTGGGGAAGAAGCAGGCATCCCCTCAGGGTGTGCCCAGGAGAGTGGGGAGGATAGGGCCCGATGACTCCCTAGGTTCTGTCTGTAGCAGCTACCTTGGGGAGGAGAGGAAAGGCAGGAAGACACCTGCCAGTGTTAACTTCAATGGTCAACTACTCCCTGGTAGCATTCCATAAGGTTCTTTCCCCAGCCCACCTCTCTTTTTTGCACTCAAAGCTATAAATGCAGATGCCTCCAGGAGCCAGGAAGAGAAAATGAATAATGTAAGGCAGTCTGGCAGGCACTGTAGCGAACTGCCTGCAGAGCACACGTCCCCGTGGCAGAGACATTGACTGCTTACCCGGTACCTGTGAGCTCCCCATTTCTTAGCCACCTGCTGGAGGGCGTGCGACTAGATGAGACAGAGGGACTGTCATGGAAGTAATACATGTCACATCAGGTGGGAGGCACGGAGAAGTTACTGCGTAGTCTGATCTGAAGAGCTCCCGCTCCCTGCTGATCATGAAGAACACAGGCGGAATAGAGCCACGAGGTGGAACCCTGAGTCAACGCTAGGAGGGAAACCACGCTGGAGAGTGGCCCAGTTCACCCTGGACTTTGCTTGAACAAGAAACAAATCTTCATTCTGTTAAGGCCCTTCTATTTTGGTATTGTAGCCTAGCCTACCCTATACACTGCCTTTATAGGAGGCAGGTACAATTCAGCCCAGACTCTTACACCAAGTGAAACGTGGGCCTGGCATCAGCTAGATCTTCCAGTTTTTACAAGATAAACCAGAAATAAGCATTTTTGGGGGTGAAAATTTCAAAATCTCAAAGTGGACTTGGGGACACCTTGAAGGCTCAGTCAGTTAAGTGTCTGCCTTTGGCTCAGGTCATGATCTCATTGTTCTGGGATTGAGCCCCATGTTGGGCTCCCTGCTCACCAGGGAGCCTGTTTATCCCTCTCCCTTTGTTCCCTGCTCCTGCTCGCTCTCTCACTCTTGTTCTATCTCAAATAAATCTTAAACAAATAAAAGTGGACTTAATTTGAACAATTTAAACACTGTGTAGCCCAAATAAAACACACCTGGAGGCCAATTTAGACCCCGGGAGCACTAGTTGCAATTTGTGGTGAACACTTTTTTTTTTTTTTTTTTAATTTGAGAGTGAGATAGAGAGAGTGAACAAGGGCTAGGGGGAGGGGAAGAGACTCCCCGCCCAGCAGGGAGCCCGATGCAAAACTCCATCCCAGGACCCCGAGATCACGATCAGAGCGGAAGGCAGACACTTAACCGACTGAGCCACCCGGGCATCCCTGTAGTGAACATTTTCTTTCTAGTGACTCATCAATTCCCAAAGCTTCTGTTGTCGCTCTTGTTCAGATTGGACAAAGACCCTATCTTTGTATTACAGCCCTTGATGAACTCAAAAGTTGCCTCCATCTCTGGGTTTCTCACCTTGGCCTAAATTCTGGAGGCAGCTCTTACGTGTTTTTTAAGCAATCCGTCCTATCTGGCCCCATGTAGCTAGCACCCCATAGACACAACCTTGTAAAAGGCCTAATGATTCTCTCTTGTGGTCTTGACCCCATCTCCTTTTCCTGACATGTTTCATGTTCAACCTAATCATTTCTTTATTATTTCTGACCTAGAGATTTACTTTCCCCAATGTGGCCTCACATTGTGCTCCTTATATCTGACACTTCGGTGTCTCCCTTAAACTTTTTTCTTTCAGTTTTTTTTTTTTTTTTAAAGATTTTATTTATTTATTTGACAGACAGAGATCACAAGTAGGCAGCGTGGCAGGTAGAGAGAGAGGAAGGGAAGCAGGCTCCCTGCTGAGCAAAGAGCCCCAATTGGGGCCCCACTCGGGGCTTGATCCTGGGACCCTGAGATCATGACCTGAGCCCAAGGCAGAGGCTTTAATCCACTGAGCCACCCAGGCGCCCCTTCTCTCAGTTTTTTTAATTTTTAATTTAATTTTTTTTACTCTTCAGAGATTTTGGATTCTGCCTTTCTCTGCTCTATATGTTTGCTTTGGACTAGTCTTGGATTTTCAGACATCTTAAATTCCAGCTGTCCCAGGTTGAACACACTGATTTTTTTCTTATCCCAACTCCCCTATCTCTGTTAATAGGACTACTATCTTCCAAGTCACAGTCTCAAACCCTTGATATCATATTAATCTCCCCATCCTAAACCAACCCCAATAGTCATTGAGTGTTCATACTGTGTACTTTGCTCTGAGCAGTGGAAATAAAATGGTGAATTAAAAAAAATATCTGTACCTTCTTGGTGCTTACATCCTATTGGGAATGGACAGGCAATGAACAAATACATATTAGATCAGTTAGTGATAAGTACAGTGGAGAAAAAGAAAGCAAGGTCAAAGGGCAAGGGGGACCCTGGTGAGGAAAGGTGCTATTTTATGTTTGGTAGTCATAGGATTTGAGTAGAGGTGAAGGAAATGAGGAAGGGAGATGACAGGTATCTGGGAAGAGTGTTGCAGAGCCGCAGAGCCTGAGGTAGAGGTGAGTCTGGCATGTTTGGGGCCCAACAAGGAGACCACTGTGGCTGGCACTGGGTGGGCAAGGGAGAGGGTGGTAGGAGTTGTTGCCCATCTACCCCATCCTTCTCTTCCGATCCATCCTCACTGCCTCTGCTCTCACATGGTGCCTGGAGCAATCTTCCTAAAACTGAGATCTGTGGTCTTTAATTTAATTTTGTCTCCTTGACTGGGCAACGGGATGCCCAGATAGCTGGTAAAACATTATTTCTGGGTGCTTCTGTGAGAGTATCTCTGGAAGAGATTAGCATTTGGATTTGTAGAGTGAGCAGAAATCACCTTTACTGATGCTGGTGGGAATCATTCAAGGAGGGCTTAGATAGAACAAAAATGCAGCTGGAAAGATAAATTTGCTCTCCTGCTGGTGCTAAGTCATCCGTCTACTTCTAAACTCAGATGTGTGTGCTTCCAGTTCTCAGCCTTTGGACTCAACTGAATTACACCACCAGCTTTCCTGGTTCTCTAGCTTACACATGGCAAATCAAGGGACTTCTCAGCGTCTGTAATCATGTGAGCCATTTTTTAAATAAATCTTCTCTCTCTCCCTTTCCTCCCTCCCCTCTCCTATTGGTTCTGTTTTCTCTGGAGAAATCTAATACACATCCTATCTCTTTCCAAGGCACTAATCCCTAGCTTTGAAAGTGCTTGGTAATCTGCCTTCATCTTGCTTCTCTAACTTTATCTGTCACTCCCAACTTCTGCCTTACCATGAGATTTCCCAGTGTTACTCACTGTTCCCTTCACTTAGATTGGCTCTACCTTCTCAGTCTTTCCAGATCGTTTGCAGGAGAAGCCTACTTACTCCAACCAGGAGGTATTTTATACATGTTTGTGTTTCCTCTCTTCCAAGAGCATGTACCCTGTAATCTGTCACTCCCAACTTCTGCCTTACCATGAGATTTCCCAGTGTTACTCACTGTTCCCTTCACTTAGATTGGCTCTACCTTCTCAGTCTTTCCAGATCGTTTGCAGGAGAAGCCTACTTACTCCAACCAGGAGGTATTTTATACATGTTTGTGTTTCCTCTCTTCCAAGAGCATGTACCCTGCCAATTTTTAAAAAAATTTATTTATTTGACAGAGAGAGAGAAAGAGAGATCACAAGTAGGCAGAGAGACAGGCAGAGAGAGAGGGGGAAGCAGGCTCCCTTACTGAACAGAGAGCCCGATGTGGGGCTCGATCCCAGGACCCTGAGATCATGACCTGAGCTGAAGGCAGAGGCCCAACCTACTGAGCCACCCAGGCACCCCTGTAATTTTCTTTTTGATGAGAATTTCTGTTTGAGAGTTATAGATGGTCCCCCCACCCCCAACCTGCACTATGAAAGATGGTATAGTTCCACTCCCTGGCTTGGTGATTGTTAGTCAAAGGAGAGAGGGGTAAGGACTTTGGTTAAAGATTTGCCATGGGATGTTTCAAATGTGGACCCACCTCTGGGGCAATGCAGGAGGGCAATCCGGGATTGTTTGCTAGGATAGCCTTGTTTGACAATAGCAGACTCAAGTTCTCATCCTTTCCTTCTCACTTACCAGGTCAGATTTTTAAAGAAATTTATTTATTTATTTGAGAGACATCAGGGGCAGCAGGAAGAGGCAAAGGGAGAGGGAGAGAGTGTCTTAAGCAGATTCCACGATGAGCTCGATGAGCTTCGGGCCTGTTGTAGGCCTCGATCTCATGACCCTGAGATCATGATCTGAAATGAAACCAAGAGTCACTTAACCAACTGCCACTGAGGTGCACTCAGGCCAAATCTTTTAATGTTAAAGTGTGTTTAAGAAACAACTATGGGCCAGAACTCAGGCCCTTGGGAGTTTACATATCTATGGTTAGTTGTATGTTCTTGGTAGGTACTGATAAAGAAGCAATTCACCAGATTAATGTTTTTATTGTAGGTCTGTGGATAAATGAGAAATGAATCATGAAGTACTCTCTAATAGACAAACCAAAGGTAATGGTAATGGGTACCTGGGTGCTTAGTCTTAACCGACTGACTCTTAATTTCGGCTCAGGTCATCATGTCAGGCTGGTGAGACTGAGCCCCACATTGGGGGCTTTGCTCTGGGTGTGAAGCCTCCTTAAGATTCTCCATCTCCATCTGCCCCTCCTTCTCTCTTAAAAAAAAACAAAAAAACCAAAAAAAAAACGGTAAAGGTAAATGCAATAGGAGAAGGAGCTGGGGATGAACTCATCAAGAGGCTGGTCAAGTTATACTCTTCCCACCTTGACCTTGCCTTGCCTGGTTTGGTCTCCTCCCCTTTCTCTTTCCTTCTGCAAATCCTGCCCTTCCTTCTAGGACCAGCTAAGACCACTCCTCCTCTAAGAAGCCTTCCTGGATAACTCCAGACTCTAATAACCAGTTTTAAATACCAGAATTAATAACCTTTGATGTACAGTGTAGAGCTTAATGATATACTGGAACTCTTTGCTTCTATGTTGTGTGATTTCCCAACTGAAGTCTAAGACTTTTAGGGGCCCTGGGTAGTTCAGTTGGTTAAACATCTGCCTTTGGCTCAGGTCATGAGCCCAGGGTCCTGGGATTGAGGCCTGCATTGAACCCTGCATCGAGCTCCCAGCTCAGAGGGGAGTTTGCTTGTCCTTCTCCCTCTGCCTCTCTTCCTGTGCCCTCCTTGCTCATGCTCTCTCTCTCTCTCAAATAAACAAATTCAAAAAAATCTTTAAACTCTAAGTCCTTTGAATAATAAAAAAATAGCAAAATAAAGCAGTATTTAAGTTTTATTTATTAAGTATTTATTATGAGGTTTGTACTGTGATGATACATCTATATATATATATTTTTTTTAAAAGATTTTTATTTATTTATTTATTTATTTATTTGAGAGAGAGACAGTGAGAGAGAGCATGAGCAAGGAGAAGGTCAGAGAGTGAAGCAGACTCCCCATGGAGCTGGGAGCCTGATGTGGGACTCGATCCCGGGACTCTGGGATCATGACCTGAGCCGAAGGCAGTCGTCCAACCAACTGAGCCACCCAGGCGTCCAATCTATATATTTTATCTAATTTCATCCCCTCAACAATCTTATGGGGAAGTATGGTTATTATTGCCATTTTATGGATGAGGTAACTGTTGTAGGATAATTTCCTGAAATGTACAATAACAACTCTCCCACAAACGTAAAGCAAGCACCCACTGAAGATTTTTATTTAACTCACTAATTAAAGAGGAAATCTGCAATTTGTTCAAACTGATTACAAAGAGAATCTGAAGAGCAAACATTTGTAGGCCATCAGGAATGCCAAAATAATTTTGCTAATAGGTACAAAACTGGTTAATATCCTGTAGGTACTGAAATGTAATATTTGGAATCAACTTCCCTACTGGACAGAAACCATTTTATTCTTTTTTTAATTAAAGATTTTTATTTATTTATTTGACAGACAGAGATCACAAATAGGCAGAGAGGCAGGCAGAGAGAGGAGGAAGCACGCTCCCCGCCGAGCAGAGAGCCTGATGCGGGGCTCGATCCCAGGACCCTGAGATCATGACCTGAGCCGAAGGCAGAGGCTTAACCCACTGAGCCACCCAGATGCCCCGAAACCATTTTATTCTTGCTGGACAAAGTTCATTTGTGTTTCTATGGACAAAATAATTTGAATTCCTATTGGTTTGTCCCATTTGCTGAGCTATAAATTAGTCTAGTCAGAAATGATCAAAGGTTATGCTGAACATATGGATTATCTTCTTGGTATATCTGAAAATAATATGAAAAATCTTGAAAATAAAGTATTTAGAAAATTTTTTTCAAAGATTTTATTTATTTATTTGACAGAGAGAGATCACAAGTAAGCAGAGAGGCAGGCAGAGAGAGAGGGAGAAGCAGGCTCCCTGCTGAGCAGAGAGCCTGATGCGGGGCTTGATCCCAGGACCCTGGAATCATGATCTGAGCCGAAGGCAGAGGCTTTAACCCACTGAGCCACCCAGGCGCCCCTATTTAAAAAATTTTTTAAAGATTTTTATTTATTGGTGGGGGGAGGAACAGAGGGAGAGGGACAAGCTGAGCGTGGAGGATGATGCGGGGCTTGATCCCAAGACCCTGAGATCATGATCTGAGCTGAAATCAGGAGTCCAATGCTTAACCAACTGAGCCTCCCAGACTCCTCTAAAATAAACTATTTTTATAAACTTAAAAATAAACAATGGTGCAGACCCTTATAGAATCAAACAGTGTTGAAGGCTTCCTAGACAAAGCCCAGCACTCCACTGAATGGCACTCAGTAAACCTTGGTCATTGCCAAGTCTTTCAGGGCTTCTCCTGAGAGTTCTTTTATACTTCAGCATCTAGTGCCTATCTGTTTTTCAGTAAGCGCAGACTGGTAACTGAGGAGGATTATTGAACGACGGAGTATAAACTTGTGGTTTATTGGAAAGCATATCCAAAACATTAGCTCCTTTATCAAGAGGCAGAGGCTGGGGGCACTTGGGTGGCTCAGTCAGGTAAGAGTCTGTCTTCGGCTCAGGTCATGATCCTGGGGTCTTGGGACTGAGGCTGGAGTTAGGCTCCCTGGTCAGCGGGGAGTCTGCTTTTCCCTCCTGTCCCTGCACTTATGTTCTTTCTCACTCTCTCTTTTTCTCAAAATAAATAAATAAAATCTAAAAAAAAAAAAAAAAAAAAAAAAGAGGTAGAGTCTACTTTCCTACTCCTTGAATCTGGAATTACCTTGCGACTTGCTTCCAACAAGTATGTCAGAAATCACAGTGTATGGGGCACCCAGCTGGTGCAGTTGGTTAAGCATCCAACTTTTAGTTTTGGCTCAGGTCATGACCTCAGGGTCATGATCTATATCTGGGTCCTATATCTGGCTCCACACTCAGCAGGGAGTTTGCTTGACACTCTCCCTCTTCCTCTGCCCCTTTCCCTGCTTGTTCTTTCTTTATCTCTCTCTCAAGTAAATAAATAAAATCTTAAAAGAAAAAAGAAAAGAAATGACAAGGTACGACTTCTGGAGTCCAGAATTCCAGAGACCTCACAGCTGCTACTTTCACTCTCTTGAGACTTGCTGTTATTATGTAAGAAACCCAGGGTATTTTGGCTAGAGAGCCATATGGAAGGAGAATCAAGGCTGACTGTCCCAGCTAACTGCCTCCGATCTGAGCGAGGCCATCTTGGGCCATCCTAGTCCAGGTGACTGCAGACACAATGGGCACCTCCAGGTGAGACCAGCAGAAGAACTGTGCAGCTGAGCTGAGTGAAAATGGCAAAGCTGTGAGCTAATAAATGGGTATTATTTTAAGCCTCATAAGTCTTGGGGTGTTTTGTTAGGCAGCAATGGCTAAGCTGGTGCAATGCTGTCTGTGTAGTCATAAAATGTCAGCCAGCAGCAGGGAATAAGGGTTTCTTCTTTGGGGGTATGGGTTGCTCACCATGGCTGAATTTCCTGGCTCAGCTGCCCAGTCCCCCAGCTGGTCTACACCCCTGTGCTGCTCCTGGAAGGAAGTGTCACTACCTGGTTGTATGGTTTGGCTCCAAACCTCTTAGGTACCCACGAAGCGCCTTTGACAGGCTCATTCTCAGCACTGGGCTGAGGCTTGAAGGATCAACCCTCGTCAAAAGAAGAGAGTCAGCAATCAACCCTCTTCTAGGAGCTTAACATCTGAACAAGAACAGTTATGTCCAAATTAAAGTAAAAAGTTACCCTCATCATCAACATCCACCCTTCTTTCCTTGAGACTGTAGGACACTTTTACTTCCCAAACCTTTTTCTTTGGTGTGTGTGTGGGGTGCTTGGGTGCTCAGTTGGTTGGGCATCTGCCTTCGGCTTGGGTTATTGTGGTCCTGAGATCTGGCCCTGTGTTGGGCTCCCTGTTCTGCAGGGAGCCTGCTTCTTCCTCTCTCTCTCATGTAAATGAAGAAAATCTTAACCAAACAACTTAAGCCACCACCACCAACAAAACCTCTTTCTACTTGCTTGTTTCAGTCCCAGCCTAGCCCAGTGAATAACAGGGCCAGGGGAGGAAATCAAGAGACCTGCCCGGTACCATGCAACAACTTAACTGTGGGACAAATCCAGGCTTCCTGGTTGGAGTGCCCAGTGGTCCAATGCTGGGTATTTCCCCGAGCAGCTTCCATGGGCAGCCTTGTAATTTTGGTGATTAATTTTATGTGAACTTGACTGGGCTAAGAGATGCCCAGATCCGTGGTGAAACATTATTTCTGGGTGTGTGGGTGAGGGTGTTTTGGAAGAGATTAGCATTTGATTCAATAGATTGAATAAAGATCGCCCTCACCAGAACAGGAGGGCTTCATCCAATCTCTTGAGGGCCTGAGTAGAACAAAAGGGTGGAGGAAGGGTAAATTCGCTCTTTGTTTGAACCAAGGCACCCATCTTATCCTGCCCTTGGACACTGGGGCACCTGATTCTTGGGATTTCAGGTTCAGGCGAAGACTTCCTCTGCTGGGCACCAATTCCCAGGCTTTCGGACTTGGACTGAACCACACCTCCAGCTTTCCTGCCTCTCCAGCTTGCAGACAGCCGACTGTAGGACTTCTTGGCCTCCACAAATGAGGGAGCCAATTCCTATTATAAATCTCCTCTTATGTATATCTCTATATATCCTCTTGAATCTGTTTTTCTGAATCTGGAGAACTCTGACAGATAAAGTAATTGTTGAACAAATATTATCCATTCAATAACAATACGAATTAACCAGGGAAGACATCATTTGTTCATAATAATTCTAATTAGCCAATGAATAAATATCATATCTAAAAAAAATTCAGTCTCTCCAGCGGCATACCCAGAGTATTTGACAGTCTGAAGTACAAAATTAGGAAGAATCATTATTTTCTTGATTCACTTTTCAACTTTAGAACAATTAACAGTTTAAAAGTATTATTAGAAAAGATTCTTGGGGCGCCTGTGTGGCTCAGTGGGTTAAAGCCTCTGCCTTCAGCTCAGGTCATGATCCCAGGGTCCTGGGATGGAGCCCCACATCGGGCTCTCTGCTCAGCGGGGACCCTGCTTTGCGACCCCCGCCCCCGCCTGCCTCTCTGCTTCCTTGTGATCTCTGTCTGTCAAATAAATAAATAAAATCTTTAAAAAAGAAAAGAAAAGGGGCACCTGGATGGCTCAGTGGGTTAATGCCTTTGCCTTCGGCTCAGGTCATGATTCCAGGGTCCTGGGATCCAGCCCCACATCAGGCTCTCTGCTTAGTGGGGAGCCTGCTGTCTCCTCTCTCTTTCTCTGTCTGCCTCTCTGCCTACTTATAATCTCTGTCTGTCAAATAAATAAATAAAATCTTTAGAAAAAAAAAGAAAGAAAAGAAAAGAAACATCTATTGAGATCTTTAAAAATATTCTCAACTGTTACAAACTTCGCTCAAAATGCACGGGTGTAGTGGAAAATGCTGGATGTTCACCTAATTAACTTCCATGTAGAATATGGTTTTTTAAAAAATAATGAAAGTGTGTCCATTTGAAACTTACACATTTATTATCAAAACTCAACAGGAATCGTAGCAAATTTTTTAGAACTTAGACCCGCAAAAGATTTTCCTACGGGTATTTTATCACTGACCTTATTTAGAATTGCCCACAAATGAAGATAATAAAGTTAGACTTTCAGCCTGTTATACTGTTGTTTTTAAATTCCCTACAGACGATGCATCGCCTTGTTGCCTAACTCAGGGTGGATAGGTCCCAAAGCTCTGCCCTCCTTACAAGGTCCTTGTTAGAGAGCACATGGGATGATATTTTCAGGGGCCTCAAGTTCAAAAGCCCTGGGGGTTCAGAAAAGAGCTATGTGAAGCGGTGTAAGTCACGGAGTGCCTGTCCTGCCTGGGAGGCGTTGGCAGCCAATTTTCCTAATAGCCTGTGACATTCACAACTAATAAACAGCCCAAATTTAGGGCCAGGCTGACTTCGAAGCTCTCTCCACTATGCCATTTGGCCTCGCCCTAAGCCCGTTTCCTCTCCTGTAACAAAGGGCCACTAATACTCATCTCTCTCTCTCTCTCTCTCTCTCTCTCAGGAAGCCTGGGGAAAATTTATTTCAAATTCCAAGCCCCAGACCTGGCATACAGCGAGCACTCAAAGATGTGGAGCTCTGTATAAAATAGCTGATTAGCTGCAAAGTATTATACAAATAGTAGGCATTATTCTGAGGGACATAAGCAGGAGGGTGGAAATACCACCTTGCTTTTAGGTGAATTCATACATGGGTACTGATTTATGTTCTAGGCGATAAGAGAGTAAGGAAGAGGGGAGCCCTAGAGGAGGTGAGAGCTGAGGTGGGTGGGTGCAGATGAGAAATGAGTCTGGTGGCCTCTGTGCTTATAGTAGGAAAAAAGGGGACAGACCATAGTGAGGACAGTGTGGCTTTGCTTGAGGGAAAGAGATGTGCTGGAGCTCTATCTCTGGGGGGTCCTCCCAGTTTAACAGGTTAAGCATGCTGAGGAAACACAATGCAAGATTACTTTAAAAATAACGGGGGGGGGGGGAAATAACGGGGGGGGGGGGCGGGGAGGGGGCGCCTGGGTGCCTCAATTGGTTAAAGCCTCTGCCTTTGATTCAGGTTCCTGGGATTGAGCCCTGAGTCAGGCTCTCTGCTCAGTGGGGAGCCTGCTTCCTCCTCTCTCTCTGCCTGCCTCTCTGCCTACTTGTGATCTGTCCGTCAAATAAAAAAATAAAATCTTAAAAAAAAAAAAAAAAAAAGAAGCCAGAGGGGAGGGCGCCTGGGTGGCTCAGTCAGTTGAATCTCTGACTTCAGCTCAGGTCATAATCTAAGGGTCCTGGGATGGAGCTCTGTGTCTGGTTCTTGCTCAATGAGGGGCCTACTTCTCCCTCTCCCTCTGCCCCTCCACCCCACCCCCTCTCTTCCTCTCTCTCTCTCAAATAAATAAATAAAATCTTAAAAAAAAAAAAAAAAAGCCAGAGAGATGTTTCCTGTTTCCTGCAGTTCAGTTTATGGTAGCAGACAACTAAAAACAATGTAAACATCTAAAGCTAGTTAAATGTGGTTTAAATGGTACTTTATATAAGTTTATATAAGTGGTTAAATAAATGGTACTCTGAGACAGTATCATTCAATCCCCAAAACTAATATTGTTAGAATCTATGTAGATGAGTATTAGTTGACAAGGACAGAAATGCCCTTTCTATATGTTGTGTGTAAAGAGGAAATAAAATACAGCAGGTACATTGCAATCTCACTTTTGTGAAATGAAAGCAAGTGTCTGTTAAAAGGTCCTGGAGGACACACATCAAAATATTAACAACAATCATCTCCAGGTGGTACTGGGAGAATTTTAAAATTCTTTTATTTCTGCTCCTCTGTGTTTTCTAATTTTCCATACATTCAAATATGAATATGTTCTGCTTTTAAAAATATATATTATTTATTTATTTATTTGACAGAGAGAGAGACAAAGCAAGAGAGGGAACACAAGCAGGGGGAGTGGGAGAGGGAGAAGGCAGTTTTTCTGCCCAGCAGGGAGCACATGCATGCAGGGTGGGGGGGGGTGGGGGGGGGCTTGATTTCAGGACCCTGGGATCATGACCTGAGCCCAAGGCAGACACTTAACCACTGAGCCACCCAGGTGCCCCTGTGTTCTGCTTTTGTAATGAGGGAAAATGACATTAAAAAAAATTTTTATTTATTTATTTGATAGAGAGAGATCACAAGTAGACAGAGAGGCAGGCAGAGAGAGAGGGGGAAGCAAGCTTCCTGCTGAGCAGAGAGCCTGATGTGGAGCTCGATCCCAGGACCCTGGGATCATGACCTGAGCTGAAGGCAGAGGCTATAACCCACTGAGCCACCCAGGTGCCCCAAGACATTTATTTTTAAAGTGTGGTGGCAGATGGACAGAGATCAAATACTGTTAATGGGGGTGGCCAAAGAAAAGCAAGACTGTTAATAGGACTCAACTAATCTGGAAAAACATCTGTTGGGAAGCCCCAGACTCTCTATGCAAGGTGAGGAGGGTGAGAGGGGTTTGGGGGGGAAGAGCAGGTGAGGGGCAGAGTGGGGAACTGGGGATAGCTCAGGGAACAGGGAAATGGCAAGGGTGGGGGCCTCACACCTGACATTCGTCTTTGCTGGCTCCGGGATCGCTAGACCATGGCCATTTGCCCCTCTACCCACATGTCTGGATGGCCCTCCAGAATAAGCCAGAAGCGTGGATGAAGCTCTGGATGGGCTTTTGTCCATGGATGTTGCATGCCGACCGTCCAAAGGGCCATGTTTCTATGAAATTGGTGAATGCCGGTGGAGAAGCCGACTGCTATTAGTTTTGGCCAAATGGTGGTGCTAAAAGACAGAAGATCAGAGCCTCAGCTAAGAGAGACCAGTTGGCTGCAACTAGAAGGCCACCAGGGGGCAGAGGAAGGTTAAGAGGTGGTTTCTGCAGGGCCATCTCGAGTCACTGGTCTACAACGTCCTCAGCTGCCTTCCATAAAATGGAGCGTTATGGTAACGAAATGCCAGGAACGAAACAGAACAATGGGTGTGGATCTTGGAAGTAAACGCTCCAAGGAACAGCTCAAGGCACATCTTCAAGTTCATCTCTCAGCGCCCCCCCACTTTCTTTCTCTGAGCTTCACCCTCTCACCAGGCTTTTTCCTTCTCTTCTTCTGTCCCCCCTTCCTTCCCCATATTCACTGGACACTTTGTGGGTATGATAGCATTTAGCCAGATCCTGGGCAGGTAAGGGAAAGATCCCTGAGGATGCAGTGGGAAGGAGCGAGATAAGGGGCAATGTGTGTGCATAGATTAGATATGTCGAGTGTGTTGGCAGAGAAGACCATGCTCTTAGGTCCTTGGGCTGGAGAAATGGGGCTGGCTAGAAGAACCAAGTAAAGCCCTAGTGTGGCTGAAGGCTGGTTAACAAGGGGGAGACTGGCAAAGATGGGCCTGGAGAGAGGCAGGCGACTGACCGTGTAGTTTGGACATTTGTGGGACCACTGAAGGATTCTAAGTAGGTGAGGGACGGGATGAGACTGATTTTTAAAGAAGACCTCACTGGATGGTGTGGGAGAAAGGCTAAGGGAGCTAAGAGAAGACCTTCTGCGTAAAGAGGAGGGTGCTAGGAGTGATGACTGGAGATAAAGGAGTGATGACTGGAGCCTCTGCATGGTGTGTGGATGGGGAGAGGTTCTATATTTTGGAAGTAGAATTAGTAATTTATTAGATGCGGGAGGGGTGGGGTGAGAGAGAACAAGTGGTCAAATACGATTCCCTGGGTTCCGGCATGAGCCAGTAGATGGATGGTACGACATTTACCAAGATGAGCAACAATTGAGTTGGTGGCGAGCTAAGAGCCATCAGTTTTCCGTTTTGAATGGGTCAAATCTGAGATGCCTAAGAGACATCCAAAAGCAGGCATCAGAAGAAAGATCTGGACTGGACATCTAAAATTTGGAAGCCTACACTGTCTAGAAAGTGCTATGGAAGCCAGGGCAGTGGAAGAGATTACTGAAGGGAATAGCACACAGCAGCAGGAGAGGAGGGTCCAGGACCCAGCCCTGAGGAACCTCACAGTTTCTTGCTCAGATAAAGGAGGGTGAGCTGGAGACAGCCACTGAGACGCTACCCCTGGAGGAGAAGGGGAAGTGAGGTGTCAAGGAGAGCGGGGAAGGAGAGTGTTGAAGAAGGAGGTAGTGTTCAGGCACTGAAAGTTCAGCAGTCGAGGAACGGAAGTTCCTTCTGGCAAGTGTCTATTGATTTTAACAATGCAGAGTCCCAGGAAGCCTGGCTAGTGCCCAGGATAGTGCCGGAGCCCGGAACAGCCTGGAGTGGGAGGAAGAGGGGAGCCTATGAATGGGGAGGAGCTGCAGCAAAAGGTGGTCCAGGGAGCCCGATTTTTTATTTTTTGAGATTTTATTTGAGAGCCAGAGATTGAGAGAATGAGTGGGGAGGGGCAGAAGGAGAAGCAGAGTCCCTGTGGAGCAGGGAGCCCAACAAGGGACTCGATCCCAGGACCCTGAGATCATGACCTGAGCCACCCAGGCGCTCCACGAAGCCTGTTTGAAGGTGGGCAACGCTAGAACATGTTGGAATGCTAATGGGAAGGATCTAGCAGAGCGCGAGAGAACACTGATGTAGTGGAGAGAGGGTCAGCTGAGGTGTGTGGGAGGGGATGGGGTCCAGCCCTCTGCTCCTGCTTTCCCCTCTGCCTACAATCAGTGCCTCTCCTGCCTTATCACAGGCTCACCTTGTATGATCTTCCAGAACCAGCTTGGATGTCACTGCTTCTGGGACTTTTCTCTAGTCCTACCAGACAGCTTCTTTGCCCCACCAGGCATGGCATGTTTACGGCTGGATTATAGCTTCTGTCATCTATCACTGAGGACAGGTACTGCCACAGAAGTGTCTCTAGGCCAGCACTGTGTCCTACACATAGACAGCAGGACCTCAGACGTGATTCTGAATGGACCGCCAGATGGATGAGTGGGTGTAATGTTAGCACCCTGGACATTCTGGTGGCCGGGTGAGGGCGCTGGGGGCGATGGAGGCTGACTGAGAGAACTGGCTATTTTAACTTCTATTTCTGTCTCCCCCCACACCCTGTAGGAGTGGAGCCCTGACAGTTCCCAGACTCCCTATATTATCACCCAAGGAATCTAGCTTCTAGGATCAGCCCAGTGTAGAAGAAGAAACAGGAATGGAGTCAGAGCCCTGCTCCCATCAGGCCATCCACACAGCAAGCCGGGAGGTCAGAGGTGAGGGGAGCCGTGGGATGGGGGTGGGGGACAGGGTAGGTACCTGAATTCCTCTCTCCCAGTACACAAGGATCCTTAGGTATTTTTTAATTAAGCTGAGGAGAAGCAACAGGGACCCTCTGGAATGTAAACATCAGATAAGACCAGGCTCCCCTCCTCTCCAGGAAGCTTCCATTTTCTGTCTTCTAGGATGAATACCACATTCTTTCCCAGGAGCTAGTTTCTGCCCCCCACCCCACCCCCACCAGTTCATACAGGTCATCCTCTCCTTGAGGGTGGTGGTGGTGGGAGCAAGTTCTTTCATGTCCCCTACCCCAGCCTTCGTCTCCCTATTTGGGTCTTTTTGTAACCCCCAGTAGCTTTGTAGTCTCAGGCAGGGCCTGTGCCTCTGGACCTGGAGGGGGACCTCTGATTTTAATCAATAGATGGATATCTCTTAGGGTCATGTTATGGCTTTCTGGCCAACGGTAGAGCCCACACCATCACTGGGCCAATCTGATGTCCATTCAAATAATTAATGTCAGTCATCACACAGTGCCAGGCACCCCGAGTACTGAAAGCACAGCCTGGGCGGGGGATGCTACTAAGAGGTGCCCAGCAGAGAGAGAGAGTTGGCAGCCAGCCCGTGCCACAGCTCCAGGGAAGGCTTCAGGGAAGAGGTGTGGGTTGCCTTATTGAGGGAAATGTGGGGTGCAGGAGAGAGAAAGAGGCATGGGGCGGGGGCAGCTTTGGAAACATTGCCTGGGATCAGCTCAGCTGGAGCAGAGGGTTTAGAGAAGGAGGAGACTGGAGAGTTAAAGAGCGAGACCATTATGGGGGTGACGGGAGAGATGGAATGCAGGGATAAGGAGACTGGATTTTATACCTTCAACAATGGGAAGCCACTAAAGGTGTTTACCATCGGGGGAGGGACTGGTGATAGGGGAGCAGAGGCCGATTTAAAGATAATTCTGGAAGCCAAGTGGGGACTGTTGCTCAGGACAGAGAGGCAAGGGGCCTGTGCTCTCTTATCTCCCTCCCAGCTCCCCTTCAGCTGGTGCTGTTGGCTCAGCCAGGCCAGCAGTCCATGGAGTGAAGATCTGGAATTCGTGGGACTGAGGGGGCCTCAGTGTGGGGACTCTCGGACGTTGGGTCCACATTTGGCCAAGGGGTTCTGTCCACAATAAAGCCTGGACCTTAAAGCCTTTCCTGCCTTTTGGGTAGCACAGGTTAGGATGAACTGTTCTGGGCCAGAGTGCCTGGCTCGCCAGGGAAGGGTTCAGGTATGCAGCTCGCTCTCACCTCCTTCTCAAGTGCAAAGGGGCCGGTTTGGAACCAGCTCACTGGGTCCCTGGGGACACTGCAGAGGCTCAGTCCACCCACAGATGTGTCCCAGAGTATCCCCTCTCTCTCCTAGT
Organism: Mustela lutreola; assembly: GCF_030435805.1. NCBI lineage: Eukaryota > Metazoa > Chordata > Mammalia > Carnivora > Mustelidae > Mustela > Mustela lutreola. The sequence goes on from NC_081297.1 coordinate 62,374,922, forward strand.
GATTCCTAAACCCAGGCGTTACTGACCCCCCCACTTTTCCTACCCTCTCCTCCTCCCTCAGGTATCAGGTCGGGGTGCGGGGGGGGGGAATCCACTGGAATGCTGAGCCTCACTCAGTCCTGGGGTCTCAGAAAATGTCTCAGAAACGGGTGGATGGAGGCTGTGACCTCTCCAGGATTGTTCTTATAGGGGCATTGGCTGGCCCCTGGGCTTCCGTCTCCGGGAATCAGGGACTGTGTCGTTTAGAGCTTCTCTTACAGGAAGGGACTCATCCTTCTCTTTGTCCTAAGGCAGGCCACTTGCTTTTCTTCATGTCCTGGTTCTCTCTGTCCCCCTCCCCAATCCATTTATCCTTTGGGACAGGGCTGGAAAGGTGGGGGACGCCAGACTCAGCTCTGAGCTTGGTGCAGGTGTGCTGTCTGCAGGCCCTTCTGTCTTGGGGCAGGGGTGTAATTTGGCCCCTCTCTGGCTCTGGAACCAGAGATGAATCCATACATTTCTCTCTCTCTATCCCTATCTACCACTATAACTAGCATGCTTCCAAATGTCAAGGAGGAAGAGATATTTTGGCATTATTAAATAGAAGTCCTCACCTCCATGATCCCTAGGTCCTCTCCAAAATGGCCCCTGCTTTACTTCAGGAAGGGGATTTCACAATGGATCAAGGCAGGTGACCCTCCAAGCCCTGACCTGCGGTGCTCCCATCACCACTCCCTGCCCCCATCCTCTGCACACCTCTATTTCACTCATCAGCAAGTATCAGCAAGTATCAGCAAGATGCCTGCCACCTCCAGGAAGCCCACCCCCCTTCCCCTGCACGCTCTCCTTCTCTGTAATCCTTGGTGCAGCTCTCCTCTCAGGTGACAAAACAGGGCAGACTCTGCTGGACCTCGGTCCCCTGTGGCTTCCTGTGGATGGGTTAGTCTGGTTTGTCCAGAAACACTTTATCCTCTTCAAGGGCAGCAGCTGCATCTCTTCCTGGTGTGGTGGGGATGGGTGGGAGACTGGCTGGTGTGGCGGGTCAAAGGGAGAAGAGAGGTATATGTGTTTTGTGTGTGTGTGTGAGTGAGTGAGAGAGACAGAGACAGAGACAGACAGAGAGACAGAGAGAACAGGGACAGAAATGCCCAGCTGGAGAGGTTGTGAGGACATGAACTGTCCCCTAAACCCCTGCCAGCCCTTGTCACGACTAAGCCCCCACTGATTATATTTGCAATTTGGTGTATAATTTGCATTTTGTGTATTATGTGCATAGATGACTCTACCTTCCCCTCCGTTAATGTGCGATGTGCTTCACTCCAGATGCCCCAGGATGTTTCTTCTCTACTTCCAGGGTCTGGGGCTGCCATGCCTCCTTGAGGACTGGGGCTTGAGCTCCTGCCCTGTTGTCTTCAGACCTGCAGTGAGCATGGAGTTAGATGGACCCATTTTGTAAGCTGGCAAAGGCTCTGAAAACACAGGCCTTGCCTGAAGTTCAGTTTACAGAATCCCAGCCCCTCTGGGTGGTGTGGCCAGCTGCTCTGACTCCCTGCCTGATGTCCACCCCCAGGCGCCTGGCTGGGATGATAATGAGGCTGGCTGGCTGGCCTCCAGACCCCAGGAGAGCGCCTGAGAAAGTCCCTCATTTGGGCAGAAATCGGCCTCCTGTGGTTTTCACCACTGTGGTCTGGTTGTACCGCTGGGGGTTGCGAAGATGGGTCCAATTTCACCCCCTAAATGACAATCCTTCAGACATTTGTCATCACAGAAAGTAAAAGGGACCTCAGAGGAGATAGAAGGCTAAATGTAGAGGGGAATGGGCCCAGGGAGGAAAGAACAGTGTGAAAGTTGCCCAGTGAGTCAGCCTGGCCCCATCTCCTGCCATCGCCCGGGACATGTTTCTTCCCTCAACTCCCTTTTCTCCAGGTGAGACTCTTCTTCACCACTGAAATCTGACTTTAATCTGCTTGGTCCAAAATTGAATTCACTTGTATGTGCACATTCTGTCTCTCCTTGAGCTCACCCTGTAAATTTACACATTGTCTTGCCCAGAGGGGCGTAAGTGGTACTGGGTGGTCAAGAAATACCAGATGAAGGAACCAGCAAAATAGCTGATACCCACAGAGTTCCTTCAGTGAACTGCATGCCTTTCCTCCCCGCCCAGGGCTCTGAGGTGGGTTCATTTCAATGAAGAGGAAACCCAGATGACATATGTCTCAAACTCTGGCTCCCAGGTAACAGATATACCTCTGGGCTGCTGCATCGTTACAGTCTCAAAACACTTCCTGGTGTCCTGGCTGGTAAATAATAGTGCCTGCCTGAACTGGAAGTGGTCCGTGCCTCCCCCCCCCCCCCACCCCACTTGTCTTCCTGGGACTCCTCCCACCTTCAGCCCTAAGGAAGGCACGCAGGCTCAAAATCCTTTCCCCACCAGCTTCAAAGCCTGGGCTTCTGCAGCTCGTGCCCAAACTGAGAACCGAAAATCCTTGCATCCAGATGACTTTCTTTCCCTGCCCAACCCCCCCACCCCCACCCGATTTGCAGAGTTTAGAAAGGAAATGTAGTGCAGGTAATATACAAGTAAAACCCCAGTGGCCCCTGGAATTATGGGCTCGGACACATGAACATTTATTTCTACATTGAAACTTGGAAATAGGGCGCCTGGGTGGCTCAGTGGGTTAAGCCACTGCCTTCGGCTTGGGTCATGATCTCAGGGTCCTGGGATTGAGTCCCGCATCGGGCTCTCTGCTCGGCAGGGAGCCTGCTTCCTCTTCTCTCTCTCTCTGCCTGCCTCTCTGCCTACTTGTGATCTGTCTCTGTCAAATAAATAAATAAAATCTTTAAAAAAAAAAAAGAAAGAAACTTGGAAATAGTCACACTGAATTGGATATGTAAAAACTATAAAGAGTCCCATGTCAGATTTTGCATGTTAAGTGAATGACGGAGAAGTTTTAGTCTCCAGAGCTTCTGGAATTTGGAATTGTTGGGGTAGGAGCTGAACAATAAGAGACTGCCTTGGAAGGGTGATTGTGTGACTTGATAGGAGCTTGAGTAAGTTGGAGAACTTGCAGAGAAGGGCTGGATGGGAGCACCTGAAAGAGCTCCAGGGGAACCCAGGAAGGCTTTGATTAGCCCAGGGTTATGACCCTCCAGCCATCCATCCCTACCAACAGAGGGATCTGATAGCTCTGAGGGGCAGAGCGTGGCTGGGTCTGGCACCGGACACGGCTCAAGGCAACATCAAGGGGGGCAGCAGGGTTTTGGGCTGGAGAGAGCCATGTTCTGCAAGTAGGATGTGACTTCCTTATTTAGAGCTGGGGCCTTGGGGCAGCCACGGGGCGGGGGTGGGGGGGGTGGCAATCCTGGAGAGTAGCTGCTGGTACAAGACCCTTTTGTTCCAGACTTTTGGCTCAGCTCAGTTCTCTGTGTGTCTTTGCTGTTCTTGCCAGCTCAAGGTTATTTCCCTGAGATGTACTACTTGAAGCCTGGCATTTGCCCACCCTCGCTCACTTGCTCCTGCTATAGCCAAGAGCAGACTCAGATTTTTCTGGGACCCTAAGAACATGTGTTTATTGAGTCCCTACTATGCGCTAGGCAGGGCAGTTGAGCCTCCGGGGGCTACGTTCTCCTTATTCTCTCATCTGGAATTCACGCCCTTCCCACGGCACAAATCCTAGCATCCCTGAGAGTTCCATTTCTGCCATGAGTCATGATCACCGTCCTTGCTCAGAACGCCTGGAGCATGTGCTTGTCCTGCCATTCCTTGGCTCTAAATTCACCTCCTGAGCTTTCTCATATTCTTGTCTTCTGTTTTGTTATTTGAATTTTTTGTTTGAATGCTCAGTGTTTGAATCACTGAGGGCTAAGACCAAGGGTCTCCACCTGGGTCCAGCTTATCCCCAAAGTAGGCACCTGCCCCTCCTTCCCTGAACATGTGTGGAATGCAGGAGTGACCACAGCAGAGGACCAGAGGACTGTAAAATCCTTCAAAGAAGGGGGGAAATGGTGCCTTAAGCCCATAAACATTTGCACTAAGCATTCCTAAATGACAGCAGGGATTTAAGGTTCCACACTCTTCCATCACAGGGGCTGGTTCAGTGGCTGAGGGAGACTGTGTAGTTTCTGTTTCTGGGGGAAACCGGTAAAAGCCACCTGGTAATAGCAGCAATAGCATTCATTCCACACGCTTGCATGCTCAATCAATAACTTTTGTAGCTGTTAAGAGAATTTTCCTCTAGCCAGAATGACTTAGGCGGGAAAGACCTGGGGGTTTCTTAAAGCTGGGGGGTTGGTGGAATGGGGCCACAGAACGAGGAAGTTCAGCCATCCCACCCTCCCCGCCGCCACTCCATTCTATTTCTTGGTACAAAGAAGAACTACAGAGGGAGAAGGATGGCTATGGACAGCTGAAAATGTCCCTCTCCTCGATTTTTTCCTCCTTCCCTTGGCTGTTCTGCCTGCAGTGTTCCTTTTTTTTTTGTTCCTTTAGTGGTTCATTCATTCAAAAACTGATGAGAGCTGATGGCTAACTTCAGAAATTTAGCTTGCCAGCATTAAACCCCCAGTAGCTTGAAATTGACCACTGTGGGAGTATTTACACTATGGAAATTGGAAAATGCTATTGGTCAGGGCTACTTTTTAAATTTTTAATTTTTTTGCCTCCCCCCCTCTTGCCCATTTATTGGTGACTTAACCCACGTTAGAGCTGTGCTAAGTCCCAGGAGTATAACAGTGAACAAAGCAGCCCAGTCTTTGCCCATGGGGAGCTTACATCCAGAATGGTCCTGTGCAATATGGTAATACGGTAGCCCTTAGCCACTCACCTCTACTGTGGCTATTTACATTAACTGAAATTAAATGTAATAAAAAATCATTTCCTCAGTCACCCTAACCATATTTCAAGTTCTCAATAGCCACATGTGGTTGCTAGCTACCATATTAGACAACACAGATATTTTCTTCACTGCAGAAAGCTCTATCATTGGATGGTGCCTAGAGACAGGAGAAGGACAAGAGGAATGGGGAAGTTCGATACCCAGACCCAGACTAGACCTTCAAAATGATAGAACCAAGTACTCTGCCGTAGTGGTGGTGGGGTGTGTCTCTCAAGTTACACCAAATACTATAGCAGTTCTCACCCTTCCCTTGTTCATCACGGGGTATGCAAGTTGATCTAGTTTACTCTACCCCATTCTGTTCATTTTATTACAAACATGCTCATTAATCAAATCTCTGTGCTCATACTGGGACATTTGAAAAACACTGCTTTGACGTCAGTGGGGGTGGGGCAGGGTGATGGGGGCAGAGCCGGTGATGGATGCCGGTGAGGAGGGCTTCCTGGAAGAGACTGCAGGGGCACTGGGGAGAAGGAAAGGGACAGCGGAATCGGCAAAGGGAACTAGTTTGGTGGAGCCAGGGGCCACAAGGGGCTGGAATTCACTCCTCAAACCTGGGTTGCTTTAAAGGTTCTGCCTTCCTGTCCTCTTTTGGCTTCCGCTCCCCAGCCTTTTCATCTGGCCTTGATTGTAAATCATTAGCTCTAGCACTGGACACAAAGCAGGACTCAAACACAGGCATGTGTGGGAAGGGCCTGGGAGTGGCTCAACAGTGTAAATGAATGGCTTCAGATCTGTCAAGGGGGTGAGTGATGGAGAAAGGTCAGCCAATTTGGCAGGTCAACCCTGCCACCTGGAGTTGGTGGGGGAATGTGGAGAACTCTGGGGGCTTTGGGCCCATAGCACTGCAATGCCTTCAGATCCCCAGTTTATTCTAAATTCCTCCTGCTATAGTACCAGCCACTTCAACATGTTCCGATCAGGCCTTCGGTGGAGACAGTATCCCAAGACCCGAGGATTACTGAAATTCTAATTCCCTGAGATGTTCCCAAGTAGAGACCTGCTCCCCCAGCTCATCCCTGGGCAGGTGGGGCTGAGGCCAGAAGCGGAGCTCATCCTTCCACAGTGCTCAGGACTCCCTCTACCTGGGTTAGGAGAGGAGTAATCACTCACACATGAAATCTTATGGAAGAGGGAGTTCTGTGTAACCCTAGAGGGCAGGATTGGTCTAGAAGTTTGGGAGGCCCAGTAGAAAGAGTGACAATGTTCTATTAACTAGCATGCCCAAGGGAGCAGGGCTATTTTAAAATCTTCACACAGAAAAAGTTGGGAAGGCCAGGAAGAGGATTTCTACTTTGAGAGGCCAAGTTTGAACCGTTCATTCATTCATTCAACCTATTTATTGACCACCTGTTGTTTGCACGGTGCTAGGCGCTGGGGCTACAACTGAAGACAGAGCAGACAGAAATCCCTAATGTCTTGGAGCTGACATGGGTAGTAGGTGGGAGGAGAGGGAAGACAAGCGCAGGGGGATCTGGAAGGCCTCCTACACTGTGAGGATTGTAGAATGTACGGAACTGGATGGAATTTCATGACTCACTTCCTCCGGCATTATTCTGGGTTATCCTCACAACCACTCTTCAAACAGGGCAGGCCAGGCCAGTGTCTCGCATCTAATGCGGGCTCAAGAAGAGAATGTCTTGGGATGCCTGGTGGGCTCAGTTGGTGGAGCATCTGACTCTGGATCTCGGGGTGGTGAGTTCAAGTCCTACATTGGGTGTAGAGCTCCCATTAAAAAGAAGAAGGAGAAGAATAAATAAATAAATGTATGTCTTTATTTCACTGATGAAAAACTGAGACCCAGGGAGTGGCTGACTCGAGGTCACAGAGGTAGTCACAGGACTGGGACTGGATTTAGATTTTAGAACTTGCCAGCTTTTCTCACTCTGATGGGCCATCCAGACCCACGGAAGCCAGAACATCTCTCTCCTTAGCTCCCTTTATCAAGGAGAGCCGAGGCTTTCCCCAGGGCTTGGAGAAGGAAAAGGCACCTGGGCCATTGGTAGGGTACTGGTTTGGGGTAGGGGGGTGGTCTGCAAAGTACCCTTCTCATTCCTGGTAACCAATGGGTATTACCTTCCGGAAGTTATATGGCAGGACTTCCAGAGAGAAGGAGTTAGGGGAGGTTATGGAACCTGGGAAGAAGACTGCTGAATTCTGGTGGGTCCTCAATTACTTATGATAACAGCAAGCTAAGCACTTACTCTGGGCTAGCCAGGGTCCTAAAACTTTGCATATGTTAATTAATTTAATCCTCTCAACAACCCCAAGAAGCACTATTTTAGCCTTATTTTAGGACAAAGACTACTAAACCTGGACAGGTAAGGAACCTGGCCACAGTCACCTAGCTAGTGAGTGGCTCACCAGAGATTTGAGCCCAATGTTTGCCTCTCAGGAGCTCAGGCCTCTGCCACTCCCGGGTCCAGAGCCCATCTCCCTCCCTATTCCCTCAGCCAGCTTCGGGCCAACGCGCTGCTCTAGACACCAGCCTCCCTCTCTGCCTAGAAACTGACCTATCCCAGGCCTCCTCCAAGGTCGAATTACTCGGTGGGGCGGTGGGGGGGTGGGGGGTGAGGGGAAGGAACTGGAAGAACCTGAAAAAGCTTTGTGTTGGGGTGGGATTCCCCTTAAAGCCAAAGCTAAGGTGGGAACGCATGGGGTGTGGGGAGGAACCAAGGGAAGGACTACGGGGAGCGCGCGGCGAGGTTGGCCCAGATAGAGCTGGGTTGGGCTGGAAGAGGAACCCTAGATCTCAAAAATTCTTTAGAAGAGCTGGGGCTCTTGCCCTAGCTCTGCGCCACTCGCGGTCTCGGCTCATTTCCGAGCAAGCCGCGTGGGGAAGCGGCGCTCCTGCCTAAGCCCTTCTTTCTCTCCCGCTGCGTCCTCACAGCCTTGGGAAGCAGCCCACGGCGGACCCAGAAGGGCGCTGCGCTCCCCGCCACCCAGTCACCTCCGCGCGGCCCCACGGTGCTGGTGGGTGTCCCCAGCCTTGAGGGCTCAGCTTTGGTCATCCTCGTAGCCCGGCTCAGGCTGGTGCCCCAGGGGCAGGGCTGCCGTGCCTCCCGCCGCCCCTTCACCAGTACCCTGCCTCCAGCTGAGGGCTCTCCTGATTTCCAGTTTGTCCTGAAACTCCTGGGAAAACCCAGGGTGAATTCCAGGGCACTTGCGACCTCCCTCCAGTCTCTTAAGGGAGAGCTTTTTCCTTTTTTTTTCCCCCTAAGATTTTATTTATTTGAGAGAGAGAGAATGAGAGAGAGAGAGGATGAGAGGGGTGAAGGTAAAAAGGAGAAGCAGACTCCCTGCTCTGCAGGGAACCCTATATGGGACTGGATCCTGGCACTCCAGGATCATGACCCCAGCTGAAGGCAGTCGCTTAACCAACTGAACCACCCAGGTGCCCCTTCCTTTTTTAAAAATAAGATTTTATTTACTCATTTGAGAGAGCACGTGGGCGTGAGCCCAGTGGAGAGGCAGAGGGAGAGGGAGAATCAGACTCCCTCCTGAGCCGGGAGCCACCCGGGGCCCAATCCCAGGACCCTGAGATCATGACCTCAGCTGAAGGCAGATGCTTAACCATGTGGCCCCGGGCTCTTTCCTATCATAACACTCAAGGGCAAAGATCTTGGGTGTGGGTGTGTGTGCGCCTGCAGAATTGCATTATAAATTTTTTTAGAGAAAACAAACGCAAAACATTTTATGTACCAATTTTTTAAAAACTAAACTTTTATTTTGAGGTAATTATAGACTCACATGCAGTTGTAAGAAATAATACAGAGAGGGGCGCCTGGGTGGCTCAGTGGGTTAAGCCTCTGCCTTCTGCTCAGGTCATGGTCTTAGGGTCCTGGGATGGAGCCCTGAGTCTTTCTCTCTGCTCAGCACGGAGTCTGCTTCCCCCTTTCTCTTTCTGCCTGCCTCTCTGCCTACTTGTGATGTCTCTCTCTGCCAGATAAATAAATAAAATCTTTAAAAAAAAGACATTTACAAAAAAGAAATAATACAGAGAGATCCCACCTACTTTTTACCCAGTTTCTCCCATTTGTAGCATCTTGCAAAATGATAGTATTCTATGACAGACAAGATAAGGACAAGGATAAGAGAAAAGATACAAAACATTTTCATCACCAAAGGATCCTTGGTGTTTTCCTGGTATGGCCACACTCACTTTCCTATGGCCCCATCTTCTCCTTAACCTCCCTTCCCCCATCACTAAGTTCTCCATTTCTAGAATTTTGTCATTTTAAGAATGTTCTATAAATGGAACCATACATTATGTAATCTTCTGGGACTGACTTTTCTCAATTAGCATAATTCCCTGGAGATTCATCCAGGCCATTGCCTTTTATCAATAGTTCATTCCTTTTTATTGTCGGATGGTATTCTACTGCACTGATGTGTCCCAGATGAAACACTCATTCTCTCATTCAAGGACATCTGGATTGTTCTTAGTTTTTAGCTATTAAGAATAAGGTTGCAGGGCTTCTGGGTGGCCCTGTCCACTGAGCGTGGGACTCTCTGTTTCGACTCAGGTCATGATCTCAGGTCCTGGGATGGAGCCAGGTGGGCTCTGTGTTCAGCACAGGGTGTGCCTGAGACTTTCTCTTCCTCTACCCCACATGCTCTCTCTCTCCAAAATAAAGAAAAGAAAAGAATAGAGTTGCTTTTCCTGCCCATGTTATTGTGTGAGCATAAGTTTTATTTCCCTAGGGTAAATGCCCAGGAGTGCAATTGCTGGGTTTTACATTTAGATTAAAAAAAAAAATTAATTTACTTATTTGAAAGAGCGAGAGAGAGGGAGAGGCAGACTCCCCACTGAGCAGGGAGCCCGATGTAGGACTTGATCCCAGGACACCAGGATCATGACCTGAGCCAAAGACAGATGCTTAACTGACTGTACCACCTAGGAATCCCTATATTTAGATTTTTAAGGAAGAGCCAAACCGTTTTCAGCGTGGCTGTGCCATTTTGCGTTCCCATCAGCAATGTAGGAGTGATCTGGTTTCTCTGTATCCTCTGTAGCACTTGGTTTTGTCTATTGTTAATTTTAGTCATTTCAATATGTGAGTAGTGATATCTCACTGTGATTTTAATTTGCATTTCTCTCCAGTTGGTGATGTTGAACATCTTTGCACAAGCTTATTTGCAGCCTGTTTTACCTTCTTCAGGAAAATGTTTTTTCATATCTTTTGTCCATTTTCAAACTGGGGTTTTTTTTTGCCACTGAGTTTGAGAATTCTTTTTTTTTTTTTTTTAAAGATTTTATTTATTTATTTGACAAAGACACGGCAAGAGAGGGAACACAAGCAGGGGGAGTGGGAGAGGGAGAAACAGGCTTCCTGCCAAGCAGTGGTCCAGATGCAGGGCTTGATCCTGAGATCATGACCTGAGCCGAAGGTAGACACTTAACTGACTGAGCCACCCAGGTGCCCTGGTAGTAGAGCATTTTTGTTTTTGTTTTTAAGATTTATTTACTTATTTGAGAGAGAGGGAGAGACAGTGCGGGGGGGGGGGAGGCAGAGGGAGAGAGAGCAAGAATCTGAGGCAGATTCTGTGCTGAGCGTGGAGCCTAACACAGGACTCCACCTCACGATCCTGATATCATGACCTGGACCAAAATCAAGGGTCGGATGCTCAGCTGATAGAGCCGCTCAGGCGCCCTGAGTTGGTAGTGTTTTTGAGTATACCTCTTTGTATAGATTTGTAAATGGTTAAAATGTTTTCTAGTGGTCACATTTATTTATTTAGTAAGCTCAATTCCCAGTGTGGGTCTTGAACTCATGACCCTAATGTCAAGAGTTGTATGCTCTACCAACTAAGCCAGCCAGGTACATCACTAGTAGTCACATTTACAGTAGAGCATTAAGAAAGGACTTTAATAGACTCCACACTTAATTTAAAACTAGAACCTTGTGATCAGGTCATTACTGCCAAAGATTCCTGTGGGTCAGATCCTTCTCATTATGGCGCTGACCCTGTTGCCCTTTAAGGTAACCATACCCACTTTGATTCTGGTGGTCAGCTGTTGCCACCTGGCCTCTGCCATGCAGGGATCCCATCATTGCTATCAAAATCAGGAAGCCCATTTCCATAGCAGTCCTTCCATCTTCATCCCTGAGCATCCAGAGAAAAATTAGCACAGCACTTTTTAAGAATGCTGTGTTTCTCTTAACAGCATATTTCCCAATGAAATATGGGGATATTCTCTAGGCCTGCTTGGGGGAATTATTCAGGGGTGAGTGAGTAGATTGTACGTGATAAATCCATTCCAACATTCCTTTCTTGCTAAATCTTTAGATTCTTTTCTCTGAATTATGCAATAGGGTTTCTGGTATCTCAGCTTCATTTATTGTACAGTCTGTCTGAGGCCAGGTTTGATTTTTAATTTATTTTTAAAGATTTTATTTACTTATTTGACAGAGAGAAAGAGAGACAGAGCACAAGCAGAAGGAGTGGCAGACAGAGGGAGAGGGAGAAGCCAGCCCTCCACTGAGCAGGGATCCTAATGTGGGGCTTGATCCCAGGACCCCGAGATCATGACCTGAGCCAAAGGCAGACACTTAACCAACTGAGTCACCGAGGCGCCCCTGAGACCAACTTTTAGCTAATCAACTAAAGGAAGAGATAAAATCATTCCTGGCTGCTGAAGCTAGCTCACTGAGTTTGGATTCTCTGAATCCATATAAATAAACCCATATAAATAAATTCAGCCCCATCTAAAACAGTGTCTACCTTTTTGGTTCAACACCCTTAGAATCCAACTCCATACGAATTCCCCAAGTTTGTGTCTATATAAACTGACAAAATATTTGCTTTTTTTTTTTTTTTTTTTCTTTTTGGCTTGTAAGTCTACTCCAGGGTCAGATTTTGTATGAGTCATTTATTACATGTTAACTATCTCAGGTGAAGCTCTTACAGAGTCTCCAAGCAAGATAGAACCAGCCTTATTAGACAGAGAAGGCGGGGCTGCCTCTCCTAGTCAGTGAGGTTTAGTATGGTCTGAGTACTCAGCATCCTCAAGTATATCCCAAACTTCCTTTTCCCATTCTTAGGATTCCTCCTCAATGCCCTGGCTTTCATGTAAGACCTGGTTGTGATTCCAACTTATGTTGCAGTGTGAGGCTTTAGCTCCATCAGCCCTGGGGCTATAGGAGTTGAGAGATTCATTTAGGAAGTCTTAGAAGCAGCCTGGTCCTCTCGAGCCAAGATTTTTAAAATTATTATTATTACCATGTAATGCATTATTTGTTTTAGAGGTACAAGTCTGTGATTCATCAGTCTTACACAATACACAGCGTTCACCACAAAACTACCCTCCCCAGTGTCCATCACCCAGCCACCCCATCCCACCCACCTTCCTCCCCTCCAGCAACCCTCAGTTTGTTTCCTGAGATGAAGAGTCTCTTATGGGTGGTCTCCCTCTCTGGTCTCATCTTGTTTCATTTTTTCCCTCTCTTCTCCTACGATCCTCTGCCTTTTTTCTCAAAATCCATATATCAGTGAGATCATATGATAGTTATCTTTCTCTGATAGACTTGTTTAACTTAGCATAATACCCTCTAGTTTCATCCATGTCGTCGCAAATGCCAAAATTTCATTTTTGATGGCTGCATAGTATTCCATTGTGTATATACCTATATACAACACCTCTTATTTATCCATTCACCTGTTGATGGATGTCTGAGCTCTTTCTATAGTTTGGCTATTATGGACATTGCTGCTATATTGGGGTGCAGGTGCCTCTTTGGATCACTACATTTGTATCTTTGGGGTAAATACCCAGTCGTGTGATTGCTGGGTCATAGGATAGCTTTATTTTCAACTTTTTGAGGAACCTCTATATCGTTTTCCAGAGTTGACCCAAGAATTTAAAACTTGGAACTTTCCTTTCCTTTCTCTAAGCTCACCAGTGTTGCCAAAGCAGCCAAACCACCCCCAGAGAGCCCTTGGTTTCCCTTTTCCCACTGTAATCGTCTATCTTAACAGCTGTAGAGTCTGCCCAAGATTTACTTTCAAGAGGCCAGTCATTCCAGGTATCCCCAAATGGTAAATTAAGTTATGGTTTTGCCGTTAAATGTGGTTACTGAGACCTCCCTGCCTTCAGACCCAGTCAAGAACGGCCATAATAGAAAAGAATATTGAGGATCCTCAAAAATTTAAAAACAAAACTACCATAAGATCCAGCAAGTCTCCTGTTGGGAATACAGCCAAAGGAAATGAAAACACTGACTCAAAAATATAACTGCACCCCCATGTTCATAGCACATTCCTTAAAATAGCCAAGACATGGAAATAACCTGGGTCCATTGGTGGATGAATGGCTATAGAAGTTGTGGCATACATATGCAATAGGATATAATTTAGCCATAAAAATCCAGGAAATCGGGGCACCTGGGTGGCTCAGTGGGTTAAAGCCTTTGCCTTCAGCTTGGGTCATGATCCCGGGGTCCTGGGATTGAGCCCCGCATCGGGCTCTCCACTCGGTGGGGAGCCTGCTTCTCCCTCTCTCTCTGCTTGGTGCTCTGCCTACTTGTGATCTCTGTCTGTCAAATAAATAAATAAAATCTTTAAAAGAAATCCAGGAAATCTTACCATTTGTGACAATGTGGATGGAGATTGAAGGCATCATGCTCACTGAAATAAGTCAGACAGAGAAAGACAAATACTGTATGACCTCATTTATAAACCAAAACCCAAAGCTAAACTCATAGAAAAAGAGATCAGACTTGTGGTTGAAGTCAGAGAAAGAAAGTAAGACTTGAAGATGTGCAGCTGGCTTTGCAGATACGAGAGACGGCCACAAGCCAAGGGATGCAGGTGGTCTCTAGAAGCTGGAAAAGGCAAGGACATCACTTCCGCCTGGAGCTTTTGGAAGGCATGCAGTCCTGTTGACACCTTGATTTTAGGACTTCTTACCTCCTAAACTGTAAGATAATAAATATGCATTGTTTTAAGCCACTAAGGTTATGATTGTTACAGCAATAATAGGAAACTGGTACACGTTCTAACTCCTTTTATTTACTTACTTACTTTATAAATGAGTTGAGAACATTTCTTTAAAAAAAACCATTTTATTTATTTGAGAGAGAGAAAGAGAGAGAGAGAAGCATGCACGGGCAGTGGGGAGAGGCAGAGGGAGAGGGAGGAAGCAGACTCCCCCCCGAGGAGGGACCCCAATGAGGGCACTTGATCCCAGGACCCTGGGATCACAACCTGAGCCGAAGGCACATGCTCAACTGACTGAGCCACCCAGGTGCCCCACCTTCCAACGCCTTATTTCACATACCTTGCTCTATTTTTTCCAAAAACACTTACCAAATACACAATATAATTTACTTATTACATTTATCCTTTGTTGTCTGTCTCCATCTGCTAGAATGTGAGCTTCACAAGAACAAGGATTATTTGCCTGTTTTAGTCAGCCATTGTATCTTCAGTTCCTAGACCAGTTTTTGGTATATACTAAGAACTCAGTAACTATTTATTCAATGACTGATTGGATGAATGGGGTGAGTCAGAAACAAAAATGGGTGCAAAATTTCCTTCTGTGTAAAGCTGTACCTTCCTGTACCATTATAAAACTAACAAAGAAAATTTCTTTTAGTATTTGTAATAGTAATATATGACCCAAAAAGTACAAAGGATACACAATGGAAAGTAAATCTCCCTTCCACTTTTGTTTCTCCCTACACTAATTTCTCTGAGTTAATCATTAATTTAAATATCTTATGTATTCTTCCAGAGAGTTTTGCAGATAGAAGTATATATACATATGGGGCATCTGGGTGCCTCAGTGGGTTAAAGCCTCTGCCTTCGACTCAGGTCATGATCCCAGGGTCCTGGGATGGAGCCCTGCATCGGGCTCTCTGCTCAGTGGGGAGCCTGCTTCCTCCTCTCTCTCTCTGCCTGCCTCTCTGCCTACTTGTGATCTCTCTGTCCAATAAATAAATAAAAATCTTTAAAAAAAAGAAGTATATATACATATGAATATATATTTTATCTATCTATCTATTAGCTGTTTTTGTCTTAAAAAAGAAAACCCCAAATTTCACTGTATGATACCTGTCTTTCTGTGCCTTCCATAAGCATTTGTTAATTTAGTATCTGGGCTGGATTGTACCTAGACAGAGGATGGATGAGATGAAACAGATGATTCCATGTTATCACCTTGGAATTGCTCATTTTCCCCTTTGGCACTCAGGGGACAGGATGGGCTGTCCCTCATGAGATCACCTTCCCAAATGGGAGATGAGGAGGTTTGCCCGAGAGGCCTTGAGTTTTCCCAGGCACATGCAATTTAAAACAGAGAGACATGTGGGCCTGCATCAGGAGGGAAGGTCTTGGTGCTGACCCTGGGTATAGCTGGGATCTGAGTCTCCCCTTTGCCTGACAGTTGGAATTACCAAAATCAAATGTTAACACTTGCCAGGGGACATGGTGTTGTTGGTAAAACGCCTCCGGTGATGGGAATCATGACCAAGATTGAGAACCCCTGGGTTAAGTTTTAATACATGGAAGAAAGATCTTGGGGCTGGGAATTGGGAGTTGTGGTTTTTGTGCTTTAAGCTTCTAGCTCTGCGGCCTCCAGCAGGTCACATGATATCTGGAAACCTCAGCGCTTTCTTCTTTGAGTGAGAGCCAGTAACACCCTTTGCCCTGCATAGCTCACAGGATTGTAATGGGGATCAAATGCATTAGCGCCCTGGGAACTGTGAGACATTGTCCCATGGGAGGAGTAGTCATGTCAGGTGCACCTTTGGGTTACCCTCTGGTCGGCTTGAATCAGCCTCAAGTGTGGCTTGGGATCTGCCAAGGGACTTTCTGCTTTAGCCTCCTGCAGGTCCGCACCCCAGGTCACTTGCAGCCAGCATCTGGCTACTTGGCCATCTGTCTCTCCGTTTTAGGGGCCCTAGGAAGGTTGCACCTCTCTTGACTAAATTACAGGGAGGGCCCCATGCAAGTCTTTGCGGAGGTGGGGGCAGGGCCCTCATCAGCTCTGGAGCTTCGGTGTGGTCGGAGCAAGCACATTTAGTATCACGCTTACACATCTGGAAAATAGGGACACGCATGGGTAAGAAAACTACTTCATTGCTTTCCTAAACAGATCTCTTGGGGCACCTTGATGGCTCAGTCAGTTCAGGGTCTGCCTTTGGCTTGGGTCATGGCTTCAGGGTCCTGGGATGGAGTCCTGCATCGGCTCCTTGATTCTCCCTTTCCACTGCTCCTGCTCATGCTTTCCGGCTATCTCTCTCTCTCTCTCTCAAATAAAATCTTTAAAAAAAAATTTTTTTTTTTAAGATTTTATTTATTTGATACAGAGAGAGAGAGAGAGAGATCACTACTAGGCAGAGAGGCAGGCAGAGAGAGAGGGGGAAGCAGGCTCCCCACTAAGTAGAAAACCTGATACGGGGCTCTATCCCAGGACCCTGAGATCATGACCCGAGCCTTAGGCAGAGGCTTAACCCACTGAGCCACCCTGGTGCCCCACCTCAAATAAAATCTTAAAAAAAAAAAAAAAAAAGTTAAATAAACAGATTTCAGAAGGTAAAACTCAACCACCTGGTCCCAAATCTTTGTCTCCTGTGGACTCTACACTCTACACAGAGTGGGAAGGAGGGTGTGGGAAGAGTAGGGTCCAGAGAGACACCGGGGATCTAGAGGTGAGACAGGTAACTGCTGGCGGTTATTCAGGGAAGGTAGGCTTCAGAAGGGTGAGAAGCCCTTCACCAGCGCTCCATGTTCTCAGCTAGGATGTTTTCCTCTGAATAGTAGCACCCAGGAGCCCAGAGACAGCCAGGGTCCCTGCTCACAGAAGCTCCAGGAAGCTGTCCGACGCTGCTCCCTTCGCAGCCTGTCAGGGCCCTATGGTGCTGAAGACTTCGGGCCTGTCCTTCCAGGGGGCTTCCCACCAGCATCCAGGTCTGCCTGTCCTCACCTGGATGCTCCCCACCAGCATCCAGGCCGCACTGTCCTCGGGACCTCCCATAGGCAGAGCACCTCAAGCAGGGGTATCTTTAGCTTTTGTCCACCAAGGAACCCATTGTTTTAGAGATTGGAGACTCAACACGCTGTATTTTAGCTAAAAACTGCTTTTCATTTTGTTTTGGTTTGTTTGTTCACAGTCTTTTTTTTTTTTTTTTTTTTTTTTTTTTTTAGATTTTATTTATTTGTCAGAGACAGAGAGAAAGAGAGAACAAGCAGGGAAAGTAATAGGCAGAGGAAGAGGGAGAAACCGGCTCCCCACTGAGCAGGGAGCCTGATGCAGAGCTCGATCCCAGGACCCTGAGATCATGATCTGAGCCGAAGGCAATGCCTTAACCCACTGAGCCACCCAGGCGCCCCCCTGTTTTTCATTTTGATGGAAGATTCATTATCCTGGGATCTTCAGGCATCACCTTTTCCCTTCCTGAATTCTCCCTGCTATGACCTTCCTGGGGGGCTCTTCCCAGGCCCAGGACACTTATCACCTGCTAGCACATTATGTTATGTTTATTTATCTGTCTCTTGTCACCAGAATGTAAACTTCATGAGGATAGTGATTTTGTCTTTTTCGTTCAGTGATATGTCTCTAGTTCCTGGAAGAGTGGCTGGTACATAGTAGGTATTCAGTAAGTATTTGTTGAGGGAATGGATAAAAATACACTTTTTTCTCCTTAGATTTTATTTTTTTAGGTGATCTCTACACTGACATGGGCCTCGGACTCACAACCCTAAGATCAAGAGTCACATGCTTCACTGACTGAGCCAGCAGGTGCCCCCAAAGTGCACACACTTTTAACCATTAGGCTGTGAGCTTGACAAGGTAGGGGCAATACTCACTTTGTCTACCACACAGATATTCAGTGCCCTAGACTAGGGCCTGGCATAAAGTAGGTACTTCTTAAATATTTGTTAATAGGGTAGCCCAGCATACCATATCTACGAATCTGTTCTATAGATCTGCTCACGTATTAGTGCATATTAGTTACAGATATTAACAGCATATTAGTTAACATTCATCACAACTTCTTTCTCTTTCTTTCTTTCTTTCTTTCTCATCACAACTTCTTTTTGCAAAAACCAATCTACTGGACACCAAGATGTTCATCACGAAAAGACCTGGGTTAGGTAAATTTGTACTCCACACGCTATAGTATCGGCAGCTGTTAACAAGAATGGGATGTACGATGTATGGATTAAATATAACAGCCCTTCACTACCAAATAAAAGTTTTTATTGCTGACACCTGAGAGAAAATCATTCTGAGGATCCTTCTAAAAAGGATCCCAATGGCATCCCTATACAGATGCAGTAAGTTTTAGGTAAAATGATGTCATATGTTCTATGATATCACTCAAACCAGATGGAGGACTAATTATTAAGACAAAGGCCAAGAAAGACCTGGACATCGTTTCTCACATTGGTTTGTTGACCATGACTAGACATGACACAGCTGAAGCTTTTGATTCTTGGGAACAGTTGGGAGTGTGGTGATTCCTCTTTGTTGCAAGTTAAGAGAAGATTTATGTGATCTAGACATTTGGCTGCAAGATGGGTAGGAAAAAAGTCATTAAAATTGTTAGCAAAACAGGAGAGGTGATGGAGGGTATAATTACCACAGTTCTGAGCTTTCCACTTCACTGTTGGACTTAGAGCTTCCTTCTGGAAAATGGATTATGCGTATGGATTCCAAATGGAGGTAGAAGAAGAGTCCACTCAACTGGGTGAAAAAAGTAAGGCAGGTGTACGTATAGTGATTGAGAAAGGTGCCCAAGACACTCTGTGAGGTAAAGAAAGAAGGGTTTGGGAACTTGAGCTTGTAGAATGGTGTGACCCTACAGATAGAGAATAAAATGAAATGTGTTCGTGTCTGTCCAGTTTAAGAAACTATTTGACAGTGGTTGGAGTACGTGGGAAATATTTAATTTTATTTCCTTCTTTCTTTTTAGATTTTGTGCATGTTACTTATCCCTTTTTTAATTTGAAAAGACAAATTCTCATCAACAGTACCCTCCTCTTTCTGAGAAGGTGAGTTCTCAGAAGAGAACACAGACCTTTCCTCTGGCCGAACTCCCCTCCCCCTATATGACACCCCCTATATGATTTCTACCTGATCAGAGGGAGGACTCATGGGTCAGAGCATCTATATACAGCATGAAAACAGTCAAGGGAGACACGAAGTGACCTTCGAACTTTTTATTGGCCTCCTGCTCCCCAAAGTGTACCCTGCTTCTGCTCCCTCAACGCCTCAGAACTTTGGTGTCATTGGTCTCAGACACGACCTTGCCATCCACAATCTTGCGGGTAGTGGTTTTCTGGATGGTTTGCATGGAGCTGCTGCTGTCCAGGGCGTCACTGAGACTGTTAACAGAAGACCAAGCCCCAGTTATAAATAGCTGGTCAGAATAGCAGGGAGTGGAGGGAAGGGGAGGAAAAAAAACCGTATAGTTGGGGCAAGACTCGGTCGCTTCTCCTACCTAGAGGGGGGAGCCCCTGCCACTGTTACTCCCTTGGGAGATGTAGGAGCCTGAACAGAGCTCCCGCCCAGTGCTCAGTGGATACAGATGAACAGGCACAAGGTGGGGCTTACCAAAGATGCTTTTGTGGAGAAGTGTATCTCCACTCTAGCTTGTGAGGGTGGGAGAAGGGCCCCACTTACTTGAAGTCCTCCCCATCTTCCAGCAGGCGACGGTAGGTAGCGATCTCAGCCTCCAGCTTGACCTTGACATTCAACAGGGCTTCGTACTCCTGGGCCTGGCGCTGCCCCTCTGCCCGGGTCTGGGACAGTTCAGACTCCAGGTGCAGCAGGACCCCGTTGAGCTGCTCCATCTGCATGGCGTAGCGGGTTTCGACCTCCCTGAGGCTGTTCTCTAAGCTGGCCTTCTGTGGTGGGGGCACAGGGAGGAGGATCAGGTGAGCCTCAAGATGGAGTGGAGGCAGAGCCTCTGTGAGTTTCAGCAGAGCAGTCCAAATCCCGGGATGGCTCATCCCTTCACTCTTGGAAACTTCTTGGAATACTTAGGGTATGCCAGATACTAGGGTCGTGGGTAGGAGCAGTGGAAAGTGCAAAGAGAAACCATGCTTTCGGAGCACGTGACTTAGGATGGAAGGGGTGGGATCTGGGCCGAGACAGGATTGGGTCTGAGGCCGACAGAGGTCAGGGCCAAGAGCAGTAGGAGCAGGTGAAGTGAGGGCTCTCACCAGGTTTCTCATCGAATCCAGGTTGATCTCCAAGGACTGGGCGGTACGTCTCAGCTCCGTGAGGGTCATCTCAGCCTCTCCTATCTCTGAGGTCTGTGTGGTGATCACTGTGGTGCTTTCCTCAATCTGCAGGGTAGGTAGAGTCCTCAGGACCTTTCTTCTCTTTCGGCCTCCCCACCACCGCCTCGGGCCTCTGTGCCTCGCCTGGCTCCCATCCCTTCCCCTCGTGTACCTGCTGGGACCAGTATTTGTCCAGCTCCTCTCGGTTCTTCCGAGCCAGCTCATCATACTGGGCCCGGATGTCTGCCATGATCTTGCTGAGGTCCTGAGACTTGGGGGCATCCAACTCCACGGTCAACCCAGAGTTGGCAATTTGGTTCTGTAGACCCTTTACTTCCTGAAGGAGAGAAGATCAGAGTGAGGGGAGACTCAGGGTCAGAGCTCTGACAAAGTTCCTCCTCGCAGGAAGTCTGGGGATCAGCCCGAGAGAGCAATGGAGGAGACTCTTGGTTTTGTACTCTGGGCAATGCCAGTTCTGAGTTTTCTACTCCAGGTGAATAAAATGCCGCCCACCCCTGCCCCAGTCTACCACCCAGAGGTGGTTTCTCTCTCCTCACTTGGCTCTGACCCTCCGTCTATCTGTGCTCCACAAACTTGCTCCTTGTGCATTCTTCCAGGAAGCCCAGCCAGATCCACCCACTCTCACTCCTCCGTCAGCCCTTACACGAGGTGCTG
Organism: Mustela lutreola; assembly: GCF_030435805.1. Taxonomy (NCBI): domain Eukaryota; kingdom Metazoa; phylum Chordata; class Mammalia; order Carnivora; family Mustelidae; genus Mustela; species Mustela lutreola. The sequence goes on from NC_081297.1 coordinate 62,395,705, forward strand.
GCTGCTTCTATCTTTTGTCCTCTCCTCACACTCTCACCCATGTCCTCTTGACCTCATCATGCTGCATTTCAGGTGACCCACTGAATAGGGCAGCAGTCTGGTTAGGAAGAGCCCAGGCTTGTAGTTCTAACGGTCCCTGCAAGTTGCAGGTGGCCTGTCCTGTCTGTGCCCCCCCCCCCAGACTTGTTTGACCTCCTAGTCCCTGGCCTGACCAGTGGCCCCTGCTTGCCTCCTCATGGTTCTTCTTCATAAAGAGCAACTCCTCCTTGAGAGCCTCAATCTCTGTCTCCAGCTGCAGCCTAGTGACATTGGTGTCATCGATGACCTTGCGGAGCCCGTGGATATCACTCTCCACGGACTGGCGCATGGCCAGTTCCGTCTCATACCTGTGGGAGTAGAAGTAATCAGAGGGGCCTCATCTCTGATCTGGAACCTTCTCAGCCCATGCCGCCTAAGAGCGCCCCCAGGGCCACAGCAAACCAGCACCCAGAGTCAGGATCAGGTGGTAATTTTCTGAGCACCGTTCTCAGTACTTGGGGGACAATATTCTTAAACTGGGTAATATCAATGAATAAGTTGTTGCAGCCTAACTCTTATCTGCCCAGCTCTGACCACAGCTGAAGATCTCACTGTGAGCCCCCACCTGAACGACCCAGCCAGGAACAGACCAGTCGGCTCCCTAGCGCTCCCAGGCTTACTTGACTCTGAAGTCATCAGCAGCAAGACGGGCATTGTCAATCTGCAGAACGATGCGGGCATTGTCCACAGAACTTGCAAAAATCTGGGGGATTGCAGGCAGAAGGCTCCATGAACGGGAAATCAATGGTGGAGGACATTGAGTGTGGGAAGGTGTTATGTGTATGAGTGAAAACTTCCAAGCCCCCACAATAGCTAGAGGTTACTGTCCTTGTCCACCTATCCCCTACCACCTGTGCCCTCTCACACCGTTCCCTCCTTTCCTGGAGTCCCAAATTCCAGAGTTCCCACCGGTCTCCCACTGCCCTTTTTGGGGGGCCTCTGCTGGCCCGCCTGCCCTGAAGTAAGCCAGTCCTCTCCTGGCATATCTTTTTCCTAGTGCACCTGCTCACCTCCCCCGGTTCCCCCTATTGGCCCCTCCCACAGGTAGGCCTCCTGTTTACTTTCAGATGACTCAGCCTTAGCCACATCCGCTTAACCCTCCAATTGTCCTGCTTCGGCCAGAAGCCAGAGTGTCCAGGTCCTCTTTATGTGGCCTTGTCACACCTCCTCTCATGCAGACTTCCTCTGCAAAACCTGCCCCCTCCCCTTTCCGCCATCTCCCAGGAAAGGGCCCTTCTATGCCCAGCCACCGCCCTAAGGGGTTCCTATGGCCAGGGGTATGCATGGAAATGCAGGCCGCGCCAAACCCCTCCCTGTGGAATAGGGAGCGCGGTGGAGATAGAAAAGGGGAAGGAGTCAGGGCACCGAACCCTATCAAAATTCCTGTCTTTGGGGGAGGGGGAGGAAGAGGCAGGGAGTGGGTAACTGGAAGGTCAAACAAGGCTGGGGGCCCGGGGGCCCTTACCTGAGACCTCAGCTCCTCGATGGTCTTGAAGTAATGCCCCCAGTCTCTGACCTGGGGTCCCTTCTTCTCCAGGTGTTCCCGGATTCTCACCTCCAGTCTCTGATTATCTGCCTCCAGGCTCCTCACCCTCTCCAGGTAGGAGGCCAGGCGGTCATTCAGGTCTTGCATGGTCTCCTTCTCGCCCTGCATGCCCCCTATGCCGGCCAGACCCCTGGCCATCCCGGCGGCCAACCCCGTGGCCAGGCCCCCGGACCCCCAACCGCCCCGGAAGCTGGTGGAGCGGGATACGGAGATCCGGGAGCCTGAGCCTCCGGCGCCTGCATAGACGCTGGCCGCGCTGCTGACAGGCCGGACCCGGTGGCTGGGCGACTGCATGGAGCCCAGGGACCGATAGTTGGAAGAGAAGGTGGAGTGGGTGGTGAAGCTCATGTTGTTCGGAGAGTAAGATGAGAGGCCAGGACTCGGGCTCGGGCCAGGAAGCGTGCCGGGTCCGCGACTGAAGTTTTATCGCCGAGGGAAGGGGTGGGGACCTGCCCGGGCAGGCCCCGCCCCCGCCACCAAGTCCCCGCGTTCGCAGAAGGTTGAGCCACAGGTGGACCGCGGCGGGAATCCGCGGTCTGTTCCCGCACTTCCCCAGCGTCCCTTCCCCAGCACCCCCAGCACCTTCCTGCCAAGGCCACCCTCGACCCCCCAGAAAGGGGGAGAATAACCTGGACCGATCAGGGCGGCAGGTGGAGTTGGCCCTTGATGTGTAGTTTCGGGGCAGGAAATGACGTTGTTATGCCCCCCTTCCCCAGGTAGAGGAGGTCCTGGCAGGTTGGAATTTGGGGGTTTTAGGAGGTGAGTGAGTGAATTCGGGTGTGAATCTCTGTAATTATCCTCAAGGGGCAGCCCAAATTCCCACCTGGGGAGAGGATCTTGGGGGCGATCCTGGAGCCCCAGGAGTCCCGGGGAAGAAAAGTTTGGGGCCGGAGAAGAGTAGCTCAACCCTAATCTCGAATCTGCTGGTTTACACACCCAACCCCACCACACTTGGTTGCCAGACATACCCACGTTCCCGTGTTCACTAGCACACACTCACGCCCGCATCATACAGATGTGTATTGTCAAACACTCACAGATTCATGCACCAAGTAGGTTCAGACCCCTGAAAACAAAGCGATTCTCTGAGCCCCCTCCCTCCTGTGCTTCTCCCCTCCACTGATTCTCCCCTGGAAGCCTGCCCTCAGGGGAACCCTTTGTGATTTCAATAGAGGATACTCTTTCCTTCCAAACACCTGTGTGTCAGCCTCACCTACACCCGAGGGGGAAACAAATACTTTCTGAGCACTTTACAGTTCAACAGCTACTTGTCGGTCACCGACTGTGTGTCAGACCCTGCTTGAGTTGTGATGGGGAAGAACAGCAGTGACTAACACAGGCTGAAATCCCTTACGCAGACTACCACGACGACGTGTCCCACACGGTGCAGAGTCTAAGACAATAGCCAAGGCTGCCTAGAAACCTTCCAGCTGAGACTCAGCCCTTCTGGCCGGCCCTGGCCCCATCCTTACTAGGATTTTTTCTGGAGGTTCCCGCTTTCCCCTGCGTCCCTTCCTTCCCCTGCATCCTCTTGGCAGGCTCTCTGGATCTCAAGCCGGTCCCCAGGGAGCTCCCTCCTCCAGGAAGCTCACATCAGGATGTTGGTAGAAAGGATGGAAGTAAAAAAAAGGTCCCATCGCTTCCTGCGCCTCTGAGGCTGCTGGTCACCCCCAGCTGAATGAACTGGGGGAATCCTGAGGGACGGGGCCTTCCAGTTTGTCACCATGAGCGGCTTGTTTGTCCAGCAGGGCCTGACTTTAGACACTTGTCTGTGCTCTTTGTTCCAGAGTGGACCTATTGATTCTTATCGAGCTGCCAGCTGAACCAGAGAGATGGGGGCAGGCATGAGAGCAGGCCTGGGAGAGGAAGGGATAGAGAGCTGGTCCAGTGGACCCGCCAGAGGGGAGGCACAGCTCAGAAGGAGGACTTGGCCCCGGATTCACTCAGGCCTGCTGCCTTCTGCTGGGGGAAGCCTCCTGAGCTCCATGGGGGCTGGCTAGGGGTGGATCAGGGCCTGCTGAAGCCAAAAGGCAAACACATGCAAAACAGCAGACAAATAAGTCTCTGCTCAGTTTGCATGGCAGGTTTCAGGGAGATAGAGGTACCCAACACATCAAAGGGGTTCCTCCTGCTTTCATCTGTTGTTCCCCTTGCTGGGTTCCAGAATTGTCCTGTGGTGTGGAATTGCACAATAAGATACGTGGATTACACATGCCATGTGCTTATTGCCTTTGCTCTTTTTGTTAAGCCTCAAGTCAGCCAATTTGGGTTCTTGGCTAGCTGTGTGAACTTGGGGAAGTCACTTCACTCCGAACTTCAGTCTCTTTTCTTGTAAAGAGAGAATAGTAAAGCCTATCTAGTCTGTTTCCTTGGGTGAATGGTGGATGTGAGTGTTATCACTCTTTCATGGAACAAATACTAGTTACTGACTGCAGAGTAAGTCTTTAACACATCCAGGAGAGTAGAGGTTGGGGGATCCATTTAATTGTAAAGATGGTTCAATGATAAGAGGTCTAAGTCACTTTAGACCTCTGGGGGACTTTAAATTCCATCAGGGATCAGGCCCAGATCCCAGGATTCTTAACCAAACCCCTTCCCAGATGCTTCTCTGATCCCCATTTCAACTGCTCAGGACCTTCTGAGGCCTGTGGAGGCTCAGTCTAGGGCCGGAGGGGGAGAGCTGCCAGCTGGTTCTTATCTCCCATAGCTGATGTCAATGGCCACATTCCTGACCTCTTGCAGCATCGGGCAAATACCAACCTTAGCCTTCTAGCACCGGCCTGCCCTTTTCCACCATATCCAGACTGCTCTGTGATTCAGGGCCTTTTCACTCTGTGGGAGAGCCTGGGGAGAGCTGGGGAGGGGGGTGTGAGGGAGGAGTTTTGGGCCACAGATCACCAGCACTGGGGGGCACTGGGGCTCTGGAGTCCGGGGAGGGGGTAGCAAGGGGGAAGGAGGAATAGGTGTCTAAGAGATGGGTCCTGGGAGATGTGGAGCAGGAGTTGGCCTGGTGAGAGGCTTCCAGATTAAAGACAGAAAACTTTAAGAGTACAGACACCCAGCAGAGGGGGTTCCTGAGAGAGGGGAAATGTTCCCTGCCCCCACTCAGACCCCACAGTCTGGTGTCCTGCTGAGGGGGAGTGGGGAACCTGAGAGGCAGCTTTAACTCCTGAGTCAACTCAGAGATGACCCTGATAAGGAGGTCAGCCCTTTCCTCCTCTTCCCCACGTTCTCTGTCTGAGGGTTGGAGCTGACAGCCCAGGGGAAACTAGATGGTGGGGGTTAGGGATGAGGGAGGGTCACGGGGCCCTGCAGTCCTTTAGTTTTTGCTTCATCATTTAGGCTGGAAATTTCCTGCTGGGCGTTGAGGAAGGAGGTGTTCAGAACAGTGGTGGGCTCCTTGCTTGGCAGAGAGCCAGTTTCACCCTCTGCCTGCCATACACTCCCTCTCTCTGACAAATAAATAAAATCTTAAAATGGAAAAAAAAAAAAAGAATAGCAACTGAGGTATGAGGGTGGGGGGGTCTAGTGCCCAAACAGGAAGGGGATGATGTCCATCATCTTCTGGAAGGATTGAAAGGTGGTTCAGAAAGGACTTCCCACAGGTGTGAGTGTGTGTTGGAGGAAAGGAGAGGACCCTGTGGTGGGGAAGGTGGAGGCAGTTAAGGTGAGTGAGAGTGAGCGTGTCCTGGGAGGCTCCCCTCAACTCCCTTCACTGCCTAGAGGGCCCAGAGCTGCTGAGGTAGGGAGTTAGGGGGCGGAGCTGTGGAGGACCCTGGAGAAAGGAGTGTGGGGCAGAGTGGGACACCTCTGTCCCAGCCCTGCATCTGGCATGTAAGGGGATCTCTGTAAAAGATTTTAATTAAGCGATTAATGAAAAGGGGGAGTCAGGAGAGGCTAGGGTACTGGCAAGTGTGGCTAGATAGGCTGTGGATGCAGGCAGGATTGGGGGGCTGCCGCTGGGGTAGGTGCAGCACTGCAACTCGGTATCTCAAGACTTTGGGAGTTTTCTGGAGATGTCTTTATCCCATTTGAAGGCCCTGGCACTGCCTGTCCAGTGTGGGGTCAGGGATGGTTTCTGAAGGCCCAGGCCAGTCCCTTTTTCCCAGGGCTGCGAAGGTCAAAGAATGCTCGGGTGCTTGTCTAGCATTGCTTCGGTTGGGTTTGTACCCAAGGGGTTATTCCCTTTGGAAAAGGAAGGGAAGATCAGCACTGAGCAGCATGTGGTTGCCCAGAAACTTCAAGGCTAAAGTTCAGAGAGGATTCCAGACCATCTGGCCCTTCTCCAGAGCCCCGTTAGCTCCCGGGGCCCCCCTACAGCCTTATTTGGTGAAGTCAGCTTTCAGCCACCAGGGATGTCCTCTCCTGCTCTTATGAGCTCTTCCCCTTCTGACCCTGGTGCTCCTGGTCTCTCCTCAGGTGCAACCCTGATACCTCGATGCCATCCCTCAGCCTACTACCTCTTTCCAATCTACTGAGGAGTGGGTGGGCGAAGGGGATGAACATGGCCCTTGGTGTCAAAAGACCTGGGTTGAAGGTCCTACTGCTGGCTGGGGGATCTTGGGCAAATGTACCTGTCTTCGTGTCCTTGGTAATAAAAATAATAGCTATGTCTCCTCCAAGAGCTTTCACAAGGATCCACTGAAATACTCTGTGGGACAAGCTTTGACAGCTGAGAAGCCAGTAGATTTCCTCTCTTGTCTGGTTTGTCCTGTAAGGGCCTATTCAGCCAGAGCAGCCCCACCTGGGTTGAACTGCCATTTTGCTATAAAGCTTAAATTGACCTTGCCCCCCCCCCCCCACGCCGGGGGAACTTATTTAAAAGCAAGCAAGTCTGGGAAACCGGTCCCAGGTGACAAAGTACAAATACAAGGGTGGGTCAGGCCAGGTGGAGGTATTCAATCAGTGGGCATGCATACAGTCTCCTAGCTATCAAGAAGTATGGGCCCCTGCCCTTTAGGAGCCTTTTGGCGCCAATCCTAACCAAGGTGTGATAGGCTAAATCAAATGTCTACTAGGGTAAATTGTAATTCAATTGGTTACCTAGCATCACTGTGGAGTTTCCTGTGTGTGTTACAATCTCCTTGGTCACCTGTGTGGGGCCAGGCCCAACCACATGGCCTTTGCTCTATAAAAGTTAGTCTGGAAAGCAGGGAGGGGTCATCCTCTCTGTAGGGGCGGCCCCAACTGGTCTGTTTGACGGTCGGGCTGATTCCTGATGCTTGGCACGAAATAAAGCTTTGCTTGACCTTTGCTTTGTATCAGTCTCGCTCCTTTAATTACGGACCCATTATTGGGGCACCCAATTTTGGGGGACCCAACAGTCCCATCTACTCCTCTTCCTCCCAGGCCCCTTACTTTGTCCTCACTGCTCTCTAGTCTTATACTCCCTGCGTATCACTCTTTGCTTTCAGTCTGGGCACAGGGCAGGGACCACTATGACTATGAGTCTACGGAAAAGGAGGTAAAATGGAAAAGCCAAGTGGATGAGAACTTGTCTCAAAACCATCCTATTGGGGCACCTGGGTGGCTCAGTGGGTTAAGCTGCTGCCTTTGGCTCAGATCATGATCTTAGGGTCCTGGGATCAAGCCCTGCATTGGACTCTCTGCTCAGCAGGGAGCCTGATTTCCTCTTTCACTTTGCCTGCCTCTCTGCCTACTTGTGATCTCTCTCTGTCAAATAAATAAATAAAATCTTTTAAAATAAATAAATAAATAAAATCTTAAAAGCAAAAAAACCAACAGAAAAAAATCATCCTGTCAGTGGCCATGTCTCTATCGGTCTCTCTCACTTTGACTTTGGACTTGGCAGTTCTACTAGCAGCATCTGGGGGAACTATCCTGTGAGCAGCTAGAAAAGCAAGGCTACAGCTTGGGAGAGGCAGGGGCTAGGAGCTGCAACTCACAAGGCTAATGCTAGTCCTCAGGGCCTTTGCATAGACTGGAAAAAGTCAGCCTCATCCTTGTCTCCTTGGCCTTTGCACTGAGCAACCTGCATAGCCAGATGTGGGGGCCCTGTCTGGAGCACCCACCTAAAAGATTTGGGGGAAAACCCATAGATGAGATGGCCTATGGAAAAGGATCAGAGCAAAGAAGTGGGCAAAGAGCTAAGGCAAGAAGAGGAGGAAGAGACAGAAGGAAAAGAGAGGAGAAGGGGGAGGAGGTCCAGACTTGCCAGTTCCTAGGAAGACAGAGGTCATGAAAGCCAAGGAGAAGGAGTTTCAAGGAGGAGCTGTCCAGGGGGCAGATACACAGAGTGATCAGGAAGGCTGAGGACAAGAGCACTTCCAGATAGTGATGGAGATGGAGGGCAAGTGGTGAAGGGCTGGGGAGTGAGTGAGTGGTTACTGACGAAGTGGAGGCATAGGGTAAACTTCTGGGGAAGGAAAGGAGAAAAGGGTATGATGTGCTGTTAGGGGTAAGGAGGTTGCTGGAAGGCTTGTCGAGGATGGTACAGTTTAGCAAGGCTAGTCAATGATTAAACCAGTGGCAACAATAAAGGGGCTGGTGTGATGCCAGGCCAAGTCCAGGGAACAATGCAAGCACATAGCACCTGCTTTGAAATCAGCAGCAGGACTAACCTAACGTGAGGTCCTGTGGGAAGGAACATTTGATCTGAAAGCTGAGAGGTAATATAGGATGAGTAGGTGGCAGAGCTGGGACTCGACACATGTCGCCCCTATATACTCTTGCCTCTCAGCCAGCGCGAAGAGGGGACAGAGGCAGAGGGGACTGTGACACATGCGGTGGGATACAAGGTCTACCCTGTGAGGCAGGAAAGGACGTGTAAAAAGTTTGAGGTCCTCGCAGAGGTTACGCAGAGTTTACACAGTGCAGCCCTGTGATGAGACTGCGTACACAAGAAACAATCTCTACCCTGGGGATCTCTCACTGAAAGACAGAGGGAAGGGACAGGGGAAACTCAGGGGGGAAGAAATCTAAGTTTAAAACTTTGCCAGAATGCCAGACCACTGGGCAGGGCTGAGTGGAGAAGTAAAGGCATCCAGGAGAGCTCCCTGGAGGAAGAGGAGCCCAGGGGCTGGGACCCGGCAAGATGGATGGAAGCAGCCGTCTGGAAAGCAAGGGAGAATGAGATGTGGCTTGTGAGAGAGGGCGTATTGGAGTTTGGGTCAGAGCAGGTGGTGGCACTGAGGGTAGCTGAAGGTGCTGAAATTCATGGAGTTAAGGATCTCAAGGAAAAGAGAGGGTGGGAAGAGAGCATAGATTTTGGAATCAGACAGACTTGCTTTGTGTCCTAGCTTTGCTGTTTGTCTCTGAGTGACCTCGATCCTGTGCGGTGCCCAAGTTAGTGAGCTTCTCAGAGCTTTGGTTTCCTCATCGGTTGCTGCAGGAAACGAACTGCAGCTGATAATGGAGCCCGGAGCATAACAGGTGTTTTTCACGGGTTCTCCCCTGCCTCCTTCTCCTCGGCTCTCCATCAGTAGGGAGATTCAAGCCTCTAGTTTGGTTCAGCTCCACTGTGAGCTTGGAATACAAAGATAAACACAAATAAATAATAACAATCAAGGAGATCATTATTAGTGGGGACAGATATCTGAAGAAACAAAATACAGTGTGAGAGGTGCTATGAAAAGTTCTAAAGTACATTGGGAGGAGAGAGTGCTTCATCCATTTACCAACCGATTGTAGGGCACCTGCTAGATGCAGACATGCTCCAGTCTCTGGGGGCACCGTGAGGAAAAGCCAGAGTAGCTTGCTGCTCTCATGGCGTTCATAGTCTCGCAGTTGAAGGACTGGGGACACGGAGGAGGGAATGCTTGGACAGCTTCAGAAAATGAGTAAGAACTTGCTATGGAGATGAGGGGGTCAAGGAGAAGGCTTTCCAGATCAAACAGGGTCTAACGCAGTCCTTTCCTCTGAATTTCAGGTCTGTGTCACCTGCTGGTCATGGGATAGTATCCCCTCTTGGAGCCTTCAAAGTAATCTTAAACCTGTCAGATCTGGGATGCCTGGCTGGCTCAGTCAGTTCAGCATGCAACTCTTGATCTCGGGGTTGTGAGTTTGAACCCCACATTGGGCATAGAGATTGCTTAAAAGCAAAATAAAGCTGAAAACACCACAAAGTTATCAGATCTCAGGCTGAACCTGCAATCTTCCTGCATCAATTTTTTTCCTGTGATTTTTAACAATTCAGATTTTTTAAAAAGATTTTATTTATTTATTTGACAGAATGAGAGAGAGCACAAGCAGGCAGAGTGGCAGGCAGAGGGAGAGAGAGAAGCAGGCTCCCCACCGAGCAAGGAGCCTGATGTGGGACTCGATCCCAGAACTCCAGGATCACAATCTGAGCCGAAGGCCATGGCTTAACTGACTGAGCCCCAGGTGCCCCAGATTTTTTTTTTTTTTTTTTAGGTATAATTTGCATATGGTAACATTCACCTTTTTTAAGGGATGGAATTCTTTGCGTTTTGACAAAGGAATACAGTTGTTTGTTCCCTTTTACTGCTGTATAGTGTTTCACCCTATGGAGGTACCATAATTTGTTTATCCATACACTAGTACCTGGATATTTAACCTGTTTTCAGTTTTTAGAATGAATTATGAATAAAGCTGTTGTAACCATTGATGTAGATAGGTCTCCGTGTCGATATACATTTTCATTTCTCTTGGATGAAATACCCAGGAATGGAACTAGAAGGTTGTATAAGTATGTGTTTAACTTTGTAAGAAAAGGCCAAAGTATTTTCTAAAGTAGTTGTATCATTTTGTGTTCCCACCGTGATGTTTTAGAGTTCAGTGGCTTTGGATCCTGTACACATTTTGTATTGTCTGTCCTTATTTTAAACAACTTTTTGTAATGTTAGCTTTTCTGGTGATTGCTTAGTGGTATTTCACTGTGGCTTTAATTTGTGATTTCTAATGATTGATGATGTTGGGCCTCTGCTTCTGGATTTCTGTTGCTATCTCTTTCTCTTCTTTGATGAAGTATCTATTCAAATCTTTACCCATTTTTACCCATTCTGTTTTATTATTATTAAAATTTGAGAGTTTCCTATAGGTCTGGATTTACATTCTTCATCATATATGTGATTTACAACTATTTTCTCTTGGTCTATGGTTGCCTTTCCATTTTCTTGACCTTGCCTTTTGAAGAGAAGCTATTAATTTTGAAGAAGTCCAATTTATTAACTTTCTATTTTATGAATCATGGTTTGATGCTGTATTTGAGAAGTCTTTGCCTATCTTAAAGTCACAAAGATCTTTCCTATTTTTTTTCCTAGAAGTTTTATGGTTTTACGTTTTACATTTTGGCTTGTGATTCATTAGAGTTAATGTGTTTGGCAGATACTTTCTCCCAATCTGTGGCCTATCTTAGTATTTTCTTAACAATGCCATTAGAACAGTTGAAGTTTTGGGGTGCCTGGGTGGGTCAGTGGCTTAAAGCCTCTGCCTTCGGGGTTCTGGGATGGAGCCCTGCATTGGGCTCTCTGCTCAGCAGGGAGTCGGCTTCCTCCTCTCTCTATGCCTGCCTCTCTGCCTACTTGTGATCTCTGTCTGTCAAATAAATAAATAAAAATCTTAAAAAAAAAAAGAACAGTTGAAGTTTTTTTTTTTTTTTTTTTTTTTTTTTTTTTTTTAAAGATTTTTTTTATTTATTTATTTGACAGAGAGAAATCACAAGTAGACGGAGAGGCAGGCAGAGAGAGAGAGAGGGAAGCAGGCTCCCTGCCGAGCAGAGAGCCCGATGCGGGACTCGATCCCAGGAGCCTGAGATCATGACCTGAGCCGAAGGCAGCGGCTTAACCCACTGAGCCACCCAGGCGCCCCAAGAACAGTTGAAGTTTTAATTTTGATAAAATTCCATTATCAATTTTTCTTGTAAGGTGTGTGTTTTTTGTGTTCAATCTAGGATATCTTTACCTAACCCAAGATCACTAAGACTTTTTCTTATATTTCCTTCTAGAAGTTGTACAGTTTTAGATTTTATGTTTTGAGTTGATTCTTGCCTAGGACGGGTTGAAGTTCATTTCCCCCCACCCCCACGAGGATGCCTAAATTGTTCTAGCAGTATTTGTTGAAAAGACTATCCTTTCTCCAGTGACTTACCTTGGCACCATTGTGTGAATCTCTTTCTGGGCTCTCTTATGTTCTATTGATATATATCTGTCCTGAGGCTGATACCTCATTGTCTCAATTACTGTAACTTTATGGCAATTCTTGAGACTAGTTGGTATGAATCCAAATTTCTTCTTCTTTTTCAAAATTATTTTAGCTACTCTAGGCCCTTTGCCTTTTTGTATAAATTTTTAGAATTTTGTCAATTTTTATTTAAAAGTGTACTGAGATTTTGATTAGGACTGCATTAAATTACAGATCAATTCAGAGAGAGAATTAGCATTATAACAGTATCAAGTCTTCCAATCCATGAACTTGGTATATCTCTCCATTCATATAGATCTCCTTTAATTTCTCTTATTAATGTATTGTGGTTTTCAGCACAAAAATCTTGCACATATTTTATTTGATTAGAAGATATTTTATGTTTTAAATCTGATTATAAATGATTTTGTGTTTTCAATTTAAATTTCCGATCGCTCATTGTTAGTATATAGAAATATAACTGATTTTTAAATGTTGATCATTTATCCTGCAAACTTGCTGAATTCTTTTATTCGTTCTAGTGACTTTTTGTATATTCTTTAGGATTTTCTACATAAACTATTATTTCATTTGTAGATAAACAGCTTTATTTCTTCTTTTGTGATCTCTATGACTTTTATTTATTTTTCTTGACTCATTCCACTCACTAACACCTCCAGTATGATGCTGAATAGAAGTGGTGAGAGATAATATCTGGAACAGATAATATATGGAAACGTCCTGCTCATCCAGGACCTTTGCACATGCAATGCACTATATCTAGATCATTCTTTTTCCTTACTGCAGCCTTTTCTACTAAGTTATACCTCCTATGGAACTAGAGGGCATTATGCTTAGTGAAATAAGTCAATTGGAGACAGACAACTATCGTATGATCTCCCTGATATGAGGAAGTGGAGATGCAATGTAGGATTGGGAGGGAGACAAACCATAAAAGACTCAATCTCAAAAAAACAGACTGAGGGTTGCTGGGGGGAGGGGGGATGGGAGAGGGTGGTGGGGATATGGACATTGGGGAGGGTATGTGCTATGATGAGTGCTGTGAAATGCGTAAACCTGGCAATTCACAGACCTGTACCCCTGGGGATAAAAATACATTATATGTTTATTAAAAAAAATTAATTAATTAACTTAAAAAAGTTATACTTCATAGTTCAGTTCAAGTACTGTTCCTTAATTCTTTCAAATTTAAGTCATGTTCTTTTGTGATATACTCTTATAGGATCGTGTTTCTTTTATTAAAATAATTTATAGGGGCGCTTGGGTGGCTCAGTGGGTTAAAGCCTCTGCCTTTGGCTCAGGTCATGATCCCGGGGTCCTGGGATCAAGCCCCGCATCGGGCTCTCTGCCTGGCAGGGAGCCTGCTTCCTCCTCCCTCTCTGCCTGCCTCTCTGCCTAGTTGTGATTTCTCTCTGTCAAATAAATAAAATATTTTTAAAAATTTATAATAATTTATAGTAGTCTATATTTACTGCTTTATTAGATTATGTTTATTGCTTTATTATATTTACTGTATTTACTGAGATTATTAGGTTGCTATCTTTCTAACTAGATTGTAAGCTTGGGAGCCATGTCTATTTGGCTCATCATTGGGTTTTTAGTGCCTGCACTTATTGGGTGATCAATATATATTTCTTAAATATATGGGGAACCAAGAGGTAGCAGAAAAATGTAAGAGGCAGAAGGTGAAGTGGGAAAGGTTGGTGAGATCCAGATCAAGAAGGGCCTTGAAGGCTATGAAGAGTTTGTACTTCCCTGGTACTCAACTTTATTTTGCACCAGGTATGCTGGGGAACATGTTATGAATGCAGGTGCCCAAGTGGCACCCCCATTTGCAGAATAATATTTTCTGGTATTGGGGTCTGGGCCTCCATTTAAAAAAATTTTTTAAGATTTATTTATTTATTTTAGAGAGAGAAAGCATGAGTGGGAGGGGCAGAGGGAGAGGGAGAGAGAGAATCTCAAGCCAACTCCTTGCTAAGCCTGGAACCCAAGGCGAGGCTCAATCTCATAACCCTGAGATCACAACCTGGACCAAAACCAGGAGTCAGATGTTTAATGGACTGTGCCACCCAGGCACCCCTGGGTCTCCATTTATAACAAGTTCCCCAGGGGTGCACCAAAGGCAGCTGGGTACTGTTTCAGAATCTGGAGAGACATTGAAGCTTGGAGCAAGATAGCGTCATGATCATTTTGCTTTTTGGCAGGACTACTCTCTTGTAAAAGTATGAAGGGACAAGATTGGAGATTACCGTAATCATCTAGATAAGTGATAATGAATGCCTCAGCTAAGGGAGGAGAATAGGTGGAAATACAGGGAAGAACATAGATTCAAGGGAAATTCAGAAGTTAGAGTTGGCTGGTCTTGGTGTCCAATTGGATGTATGGGGAATGAAGAAGTAAGAATACCAACAATAATGACTAATAATCATTGCACCTGGGATGTAGCAGGCGCAATTCTACATGCTTTATATATATCATGATTTAGCTTCATAACAACCACATGAAGTAGAGTATAGTACCTCAGTTCTTCAGGTGACTCCTAGGTTTCTCATTTTGGAAGGGTGATGTTGTCCATCAGATGGGAATTATGAAAGGAAGTGAGGCCAGGAAGGTGGTGTTATAGAATGATTTCAGTTTGAAGCCTACTAATTTTGAGACTTGGGTGAGATCTAAGGTGGCATTTGGAAATGTGGTTCTGCAGCGCTCCTGAGAGTCTGGGAGCCATCACCCTGGAAGTGGGTGAGATTGACCAGAAGAGGTTAAAGCCAAGGCTCTCTATCTGACCTCTGTGGATGGATTTCCTGACTACATGTGGTTGGACTTCCTGCCTCTTGAGTTATATGGGAGATGTTGGTGATCTGTGATTGTGCCAATGAGTGTGTGTGGCCCACCAAAAAGATAAAGGTTGACAGATACAGGAGGGGGTTAGATAGAGAGGATTCAAGAATGAAGACTGCAAACGAATGGCCCGAGGGATTGAAAGTAGAAGATGTCAGGAGGCCAAGGAAATAGTCTTTCAAGAAAGATGAAAAGGTCAGTGGTGTCCAGTCCAATATCCTAGGTAGGTCAAGTAAGAGAAACTTGAAAAGAGTCCACCAAATTCAGCTATTAGTTGATCGTTAGTGCATTTTTTTTTTTTTTAAGATTTCCTTTATTTATTTGAAAGAGAGAGCAAGAGTGAGCATGCGAATGTGGGGGGAGGGTTAGAGGGTAGAGGGACAGGGATAATCTCAAGCAGACTTCCCCAAGAACACAAGAGAACGACTGGGGCCCAATCTCAAGGCCCTGAGATCATGATCTAAGTCAATGATCAGGTGTCCCTGATCATTAGTGGTTTTAAAGATTTTCATGGCTGGTGGCTGGAGGGAGTTAGATAGGGTGAAGTGAGAATTGAGGATGAACGAGGTCTCTTCTTTGAGAGGCTTGGCTATGGACAGAGAGGTGTCAAGAGTCAAGGATGATTCCCCTTCCCTCTTCTTCTCTTTTTTTTTTAAGGAGGAGAGACTTGCACATGGATACAGGAAGAGGGGAGAAATCCGTGGCCATGGGGTAGCAGGACTGAGAGAGGAGCTGCTTGATGGAGTCAGCTCTCAGGGGGTAGAGTTGAGAGTGCATGTAGAAGACCTGCCCCTGAGCACGGTGAGGGCCACCTCCAAGAAGGAGTTACGGGTGACTGTGAATACAGACAACAGGCGAGGGGGGCATTAAGCAGTGGGTGCCAGCCATGGAAGCCCCTTCAGACTCCAGGAGTTTATGAGTCTGGTGCCTGGCAGAGGGGGAGGTGTGATGACGTATCTTTGCAGCTGAGGAGACACCCTCTTCTGCCTTTTCCTTAGCCTGGGACGCCCTCCTTCTGTTCTGTCTTGTCCTCCTCCAGGAAGCCTTCCTGGACTGACACCTCCACTCTACCCCTCCTAGCAGCTGGCTCAGCTCCCCATTCCTTCCTTGTCCCAGCAGAGGCCAAGAGCTACCCCCTGGTTCAGTATCTGTCTGTGTCTGGCCTCTGGAGAGAAAGCACCCGGAAGGGGAGGGGAGGGGATGAAAACACATGTGAGTCTGTAAAATGGGTGGCTTCTTTCTCAGGGCTGCCCTTCCCCAGCTCTCGGGATGAGCTTTGGCTGGCCACAAGGGGGTGCTCGGCCAGAGAAGGCCTGGCTGGCATGGTCTGGGTAGTAGGCTCAGTTGGCAGGCTGGCATCCGGGGCCCTACTCTGGCTGGGACCTTTGCTCCCTACACCGATGGCCCTGGCCTCTGTTGCCATGGCTGCCCTTTAGTTTGGGGTAAACAGAGCACTTCCTCCTCCTCCTGTCCAGCTTACTGACATGCAAGTGTCTCTCCAGGGCTGGGCTGGAATTTCAAGCGTGCAGCGCCTCCCCCCGCTACCCCCCCAATTCTTGGGAAGGCACAAGGTGGTGAGTCACCGAATTTAGGTTTCTTTCTACCACCTCACTGTTATCTGGTTGCCCCTGCCTGCTCCCCACCTGCCCCGCCTATTTCCTGCTGGAATTGGAGAGGGATGGAGATAAGGTCTGGGACTCATTTGGTCTATCAAACTGGGTGGTGGGGTGTAGGGAGGAGTCCTCCCAATCTGGATTACCTCCTTGGGGCTGTTTCTGGGCTGTAGAGACCTTCCCAAGGCCTATCCAATACCTGGTATCAATGAGAATAATCACAGCCTCTTTTCTCCCTTATCTTCTGGATCCTGGGGGCCCAGGATGAAGGAGAGGAGGACATAGGAAAAAAGGAATGTGGGGGAGAGGAAATAGGGATCAGAGGGGAGATGAGGACTCGTTGGGATAGAATAGAATCAGAGAACCATTCATTCCTTCCTTCTGTGAATTGAACCAATTTCTGTGCTGGGGACTGAGCAAAACAGAAATGTATAAGGCAGGAGCCTGATTTTGAGCCTGCAGTAGGTGCTGGTGTGAGGACCCTGGACTTGAAATTTGGGGACTCTGTTTGAAGACCCAGTTACTAGTTGCTGGGCAATTTACCGTAATGACACTGAACCCCCAAGGTCATTGTGAGGACCGAATGAGACAAATACGGGAGACTGCCCCATTAGCCCATGTTCAAGGCATATTAGATGCCTGTGGATCAGGTTTCCAATGAGGGAAGTGCTCAGGCAAGGATGACCCAACCCAGGGGTAAAACAAAGGCTCGTTTTGGGGGGTCTCTGTGGGAGTGGTGACTTCCAACAGTTGTGACCAGGGCAGGTTGTGTGGGCAGATGCCCGGTGTGTGATTTTCATTCAGTAAATGTTTGCAGAATGAATGGGGTGTGCTGGAGCCAGGGCAGGCAGGAG
Organism: Mustela lutreola; assembly: GCF_030435805.1. Lineage (NCBI taxonomy): Eukaryota > Metazoa > Chordata > Mammalia > Carnivora > Mustelidae > Mustela > Mustela lutreola. The sequence goes on from NC_081297.1 coordinate 62,412,759, forward strand.
GGATAAGATTTCAGCAGGTGCAGGTGACAGGGAGGTACTGTGGGAGGGAAGGGCAGGGCCCCAGGGCTGGGGCAGGGAGGCAGCCAGTGCCAGGCAGGGCTCAGCTCAGCCAGAGGAGGAGTTTGACCTTTATTCCGAAGGCAATGGGAGGCTCTGAACTGGGGAGTGACTGGATCAAAGTTGTGTTTATGGAGGATCAGTCTGGCTGAGCCTGGCCAGAGGACAACTTAGAGCAAAGCTACTGGGGGAGTTAGAGGGGAATGAGACAGAGGGACAGAGGGAGGATGCGTACATGTCTTGGCGCTTCAGGCCGGGTGACGTCAGCTCCCCCTCCACTCTGCAAAGGGCCGGTTCACACCCGCAGGTCTCCAGGACCCATCTCACCTGCCTGCAAGAAGGAGGAGGGAACATCACAGGGAGGTAGAGAATTTCTCAGGGACACAGAGAGCAAGGCAACACCGCCTCCTGCCTCCTCAGCCCTCTGAGGGACTGGGAGCCCAGCTCAGGGTATGGGTGTGGTGGGGAAGACAGGTCTGGAGCTAGAACCTGGGTCCTTTGCAGTTTGGGTCCTGCTCCCATCCTCTAAGAGGAAGGGTAAGTCAATGTGTTTTTAAAGCGAGGGAGATGTGCCTGGGTGCCTCAGTCGGTTAAGCATCTGACTTGATTTTGGCCAAGGTATAATGATCTCAAGGTCCTGGGACTGAGCCCCACATCAGGCTCTGGGCTTAGCTTGGAGTCTGCTTGTCCTTTTCCTTCTGCTCCTCCCCCCACTCACTGGCTCTGTCTCTAAAATAAGTAAACACAATCTTTTTTTTTTTTTTTTTTTTATTTAAAGACTTTGTTTGCTCATTTGACAGAGAGAGAGAAGGCGAGAGAAGGAACACAAGCAGGGGAAGGGGGAGAGGGAGAAGCAGGCTTCCTGCTGAGCAGGGAGCCCGATGTGGGGCTTGATCCCAGGACCCTGGGATCACAACCCAAGCCAAAAGCTCCATGACTGAGCCACCCAAGTGCCCCTAAATAAATAAAATCTTAAAAAAAAAAAAAAAAAAGCTAGAGAAATAGGTAATGGTGACAGAGAGAGAGGACCCATTACGTTCGAGCTGGGCGCAAACCCCAGAGCTCAGTAGCAGGAGGCTGAGATGACAGTGCTGTCCAGCCCTGCGACAGAATTTCCCTGGCTGGGGTTGGGGGCGTGGGACATTTCTGGCTTGGAGCTGGCTAGTAGGAGTTTGACACCCTTAGCTGTTGCTGGGACCAGTCCTCCTGATCCATCTCTTCTCCCCCTTTGCTCCCAACCTCCTTTGGTCCCATCTTCTGCTGGACCCCACACCCAGGAGGCATGTTGCCCAGGCCCACCATCCCGGCAGCCCCCCAGCTCTGACTCAGTCTGAGTTCCTGGGAACCCAGAGGTAGCCAGTTTTGCTCTCCAGAGGTTGGGAGATAAGGTTTATGATCCTGGATGGGCCCATTCCTAGTGAGGGAGTCTCTTCTATAGACCTATACCTCTAATTGCATTCCTCTGGGGGCCTGACCTTGCCTGCCTGACTCAGCCCCCTGCTAGGAATTACAGACCCTCTGAGAGCAACACTTTCAGAACCTGCCAGACCTCCTTCCCTGGGGTCATTTCCCCATTGTCCCAGCCAGACTGTGCTCTTGCCCCCTGGAGGCCTGCTGCCCCCACACTCCTCCATTCCTTGGCTTCTGGGCAGGCCTGGCCCCATCGAAGTCTGAGTGGGGAGTTCTAGCACGGCACCTCCTTCAAAGGAGTACCCCCTGCCCTAGTCACTCATTGCTACTCTTAGGATTCCTTAGATGAGCCAGTCCTTCTTCTAGTCTAAGCTTTCTCCCCTTTCAATGCTCAGTGAAAGAGAGGATGCTGTCCCATCTGTCTTCTGCCTAGTTCCTGCGGTAGGAGGGAGCTACCAGTGACTGCAGAGTGTGTGTGTGGGGGGAGTGTGCTTCACCACAGTGCCCTTTCGGAGGGAGGGAGATGAAAGACAAGAGGAAGGGGGAGATTCTGGAGAAGAGTTTGCGGTTTTCTCTCATCACAGTAGGGGTCTGATATAGGGACTTTAGGAGGCCAAGAAAAACTCTGACAACTACTGTCATCCCATAATTTGCTTGACAGACGAGCCAACAAAAGCTGAGAGCCCAAATCAAGTATGATTCAGAGGTCACTGCTGTTTCTGCTGTGAAGAAATGATCACAGAGAGGGAACTCTGGGAAATTCAAAGTTCTAAAAACCAAATTGATTGATTGATTGATTGATTGGGTGGGGAGGGGGTAGAGAGAGGGGGAGAAGCAGTCTCCCTGCTCAGCACAGAGCCCAACTTGGGGCTCCATCTCATGACCCTGAGATCATGACCTGATCTGAAGTCAAGAGTCAGATGCTTAACCGACTGAACCACCCAGAGACCCCCAAACCAAATTAATATAAATGAAATTAAAGGAATTCCAGAAATAAATGGTACTGCTCCTTTTTTATACAGACACAGCTGTAGCTCAGAGAGGGGGAAGTGACTTGTCCAGGGTCACGCAGCAATTTGGAGACTGAGTTGAGATTAGAACACATATGATTTGATTTCCAAGTTTATGTTTTTCAGCTATTCTATGTTGTTCTAAGGATTGTTTAAAAATAAGTATCAGAGCCACTTCATTTCATTTAATCACAAATCCAAGATCACTGAGTGGCAGTAGGAAGTGCAGAAGTGAAAGGACTTGAGAGTGTGGCAGCTCCCAGGGTGAGGAGGAAGGATGGAGAGCTGGGAGGTATGCCAGTCAGCTTCTCAGCTGTTCTGGAATTCCTGGGTCTTCCCAGATCAGTAGGGGCCAACTCGGCAGGGCTTCCCTTCTGGAAGTCATCTTCCTTTATCAGAGGTGCTGGCTGATAGGAGTCAAGACTTTCATGCTGGCCTGGAGAATCTACATGGCTATCTCCTGCCTCTTTCAGCTTGGCTCTGGCTAGACCCGGGGACCTGGGAAACCTCACTTTGGGTTTCAGAGCTAGAAGGGTTGAATTGAATTCTGATTGTGACACTCCAGTGCTTTGTGACCTTAGGGAATATTTCGAAACTTTCTGAGCTTCCCTATCGTAAAGGTGTAAAATGAGGCTATCTGTATTTTCCCTGTAGGCTTACGTGTGAAGATTGAATGGGGCTATAAAAAGTCTATGGTGTGCGGAGTGCCTGACATCTGGTATGATCTTGGAGGGAGAGGGAGGCAGGGAGGAGGGACATGGCTTGGGAGGCAGACAGGGCCCAGTTCGGCCTCTACCAGCTGCTCCAAGCTTTCCTTCACCTCCAGACTGTTCCTTCAGCTCTAAAATGAAGATAATGTTTATTTCATAGTTTCCATAAGGATTAAAAGTTGTCTTTACTGTCTTAGGGGAACTCCTAGTCCCCTGGAGGTGCCTGAACCCACACCCCAGTCTGGCAGACCAGGTCAGAGCCGAGGGTGTCTAATCATAGTGTGGGCTTAGAGGGCTGGAAAGAAAGCCTTGGAGGTCTGGGAGGGCTTCCTGAAGGAGGAACCTGGGGTAGAGCCAGGCTGGAGGGACAGAGAGAGAGAGAGAGAGAGAAAGAAGGAGAATCCCTAGATCCCTAGGCTGGTGACCTACAGGGGGTGGGGGGAGAGAGATTGCGATTTTTTTGGAGCTGGCTGCTACGAGGAACAGGGTCCAGCCATGGGTGGGAGGGGGTGGCTGGGGGGTGGAGGGTCAGTGTGGCTGGTTATGCGAGCCATGGGAACCACGGACCCATGGATCTAGGAGGAAGCCTGGGGAGTTTGACTTCTGCAGCTGGACTCTTCGAGTCAGAAGCACAGATATGGGAGGAAAATGGCCCTCTCCTTGGGAAGGACTTTCTCTCCTCTGCCTCCTAGGGGCTGGAGGCTGCTTCCACAGCCCAAGCTTCTCTTAGTTTCCTGAGATGAATCACCTGGGAAACCTGAGGAGTCAAGGAAGGAGATGAGGCAGCCCCTGGCCTTGGGGAATAGATGGCTTTAGTCTGAATTCTGTTGGGAAGGCAGAAATACATGACTTGTTGCCCTTGGGAGCTTGACTAATACTTTCCTGAGGCTAAATTGGCCTAGCCCCCCATTGCCCCACCTTCCAAGCCCATTCCTACCTTCCAGGTCAGCAGATTTGCCCGAAGACCTATGAATGAGTCGCTTGAGCCTTAGAGACCAGGGAATCTGGGGGTGGGGGGTAGGTTGGTCACTGAGTGGTAGGTAGCAGGGCTTTCTTGGACCCCGAGCTGCTCATTTGTGAACTCATTCATCCTATGTTTGGTGGAGTGCCTGCTAGGCATTTTCCAATGCTGTAAATCTGGCCAACAAGACTATGTCCCTGCCTTCATGGGAGAGGTCCCCTAAGTCTGTCAGAATCCATTCAGTAGGAAAGGTATCTAGAGGTTCTACAAATACTAGTCAAATGAATACAACATATATTTTTCAAATTGCTAACTAAAAGAGGAAAAATGTCTTTGGACCATTTCTTCTGGCTTATCCACAGGACAGCTTCCCTCGATGGAGGTAACTGGATACTGACTCTATGGGAGAGCAGCGCTGGAAAGAGCATGCTCAGGTGTGGACTTACTCCAGACTCAAGGTCAAGTCCTGAAGGACATTCCGTTTCCACACCTGTGAAACGGGCTTAATGGAATCCTCCTCATGGGTTATTTTAGGATATCCAATAATGTAGGCAAGAGCTCTGACACTTTGATGTTAGTGGGAACCCCATAAATGAGAGCTGCCCCCATGAGCCTCACCATTCCCACCACCGCCATCACTGCCACCATCGCTGGCAGGGAACGGAGCCCTGGGTTGAAAGAGGGCAAAGGCAAGCTGTTTCCCTGGGCAGGGGTCAGTTTGCATGGCTGGCTCCCTAGGAATTGGATTTGCAAGCTTCTGTTTTGCATGTTGGCAGATTTTTGCATGCTCCCCTTTATTACTCTCTTCTAGAGTCTTCCTTATGGCCCAGTTGCCACCTCCCTCTAGTGACCCTCAGCCCTTTGGAACCAGCCGGCACTCTTTCCCACCTTGGCACCTACTACCGTCGGTTGGGCAGGCACTTCGGAGGGCACAAAAATGAGTGAGATGCTGTTCCATCCTGCAAGGGGGTGACCAGGACTTAAATTCTTACAAGGCCACTGTGTCAAAGTGGGTGTCGGCACAAGTTCCGGGTGGGGGTGGGATGGGGAGAAGGGGCTGCTGGCTGGGGTGGGGGGGCGGGGGGGGTAGGGGTTCGGAGGGGGTTGGGTGGGGAAAGCTGCTGGAGGGAGGCTTTAGGATAAGCATGGAGCGGTGGCTAGGGTCCAGCTAACACTGACTGACCTGCTGCTGCCAAGCCCTGGTCCCCTATCTCCTGTTCACCTCAACCCTCTTGGCTGGCTGCCATTGTCTGCATCTTCAGCTGAGAAAAAGGAACATTCAGAGAGATTCAGTCCCTTGCCCAACTTCACATGCTTAGGAAGTGGCTCCCCAATTCTTCTTCTTTTTTTTTTTTTTAATTTTTTGGGAAAGATTATTTATTTATTTGACAGAGAGAGACACAGTGAGAGAGGGAACAGAAACTAGGGGAGGGGAGAGTGAGAAGCAAGCTCCCCGCTGAGCATGGGAGCAAGGAGCCCCAAGTGGGGCTTGATCCCAGGATCCTGAGATCATGACCGGAGCTGAAGGATATCCAATAATGTAGGCAAGAGCTCTGACACTTTGATGTTAGTGGGAAGGCAGACGCTTAACAACTGAGCCACCCAGGCACCCTCCCCAATTCTTCTGATTGCATTCATTCTCCTGTGGCTTTCTGTCACCCCTGGCTGTGGGACAGGGGAACATGTGTGGGGACAGTGCCAGCCATGAGGAATCCGTGGGGTTCAGATTCCAGTTCTTCTCCTCACAGCTGAGTGAACTTGGGGGCACTTTTCTTTCCCTGCCCAACAGGGAAGGTTTTTGTGAGTTTAAAGGAGGTGCAGTGCACGGTGCCCACCGTAGGCCCTCAGAACACGCCCCCCTGATGCTAGAATCCCTGTGGCCTTCTGCTTGAGCCCATCCTCACGCAGAACAAGTCACAACTTCCCAGAAGATGATGCAGATTCCACTTGCACAAGGCTCGAACTTTTGGAAAGCCTTAGCTCCCAGGGACAAGTCTCTGGGGCTTCTCCCTGCTGATTCTATCTGTCTTTCCTGGGCTGTGAAGATGAATGTCCCCCCCTTTCTCCTAGGGGTCCAGCCTCTTCTCCTCCAGGACTCAAATCCTTTGTCCTAGGGTTGTGTGTCTGTCTCGAGGGCTTCTCTTCTCCCCCCTCCCCACCATGGTCCCAGGCATCTCCTTGCTTTGGCTTCCATGAATCCAGCCCCCACCCCAAGTCAGACAAGAGTCAGACCCAGTTCTCCCGGCACGTCATGGTCAGTGGCGAGCAAATGGGCTCTCCCACGCTTGCGTCTGCTGCCGAGGACCGTGGAGGGTTTCGTGGCGGCCTCTTTGTGCTGTGGCCGCAGGGAAGGTGTGCTCTTGTGTGCACCTGGGATGAACAGTGGTAAGGAGGCAGGGGCAAAGCACCTGTTCCAGGGAGGGTCTGCACATTCACTCCACGTCCCTCACGCTGGGCTGGTGCCCTGCCAGGCAGAGGCTGGCACGGAGATCAGAACCAGACACTTAGAAGACTCTGCCCTCTCTGCAAGGAGGTGTGGTCTGATGCGGGTAGGCTGACCATGATGGTAGGGGGAGGTCCAGCAGCTACGACAAATGCACAAAGTGCATGCACCCATCTGGCAGGAGCAGAAGGTGCTAGGGGGAAGCAGGGAGCTGCCAGAAGTACAGCTGAGTCATCTCCTGGCTTCCCTTCACCTTGGACTTGGCCCTGCAATCAACCTCCACATCCTGTTGGTTCTTCCTTCTTACCAAAGCTCGATTCTATGCCTGCCTTCCCACTCCACGGCTCCTGCCATACCACACAGCTCCTCAGGAGCCTTCTGCAAGAGCCCCACACCGCCGCCCATCCCTCCCCTCTCCAGTCTGGCCTCTGCCATCTCACCTGCCTACACAGTTCACTTTCTCTTGCTCAAGCTTTCACCTCATGCTTTCACCCTGTCACCTTCCTGCCGCACACCTTCACGGGACTCTGCAATGTACGGGATAAACTGTCTTGCCTTTGAAACCCTCAGTCCCACCTGCCTCCTCACCACCGGTCTTTCCTCTCATTCCATAGGATTCTGGTTCTGGTCCAGTGAGTCCTCACGTTCCTAGATCTTTTCATCCATACTCTTGTTTTGTGAAAACTCAGTCAAGCCCAAATCTATTTTATTATAATTTTTCCCTGTTCTTTAAAGATTTTATTTGTGAGGTGCCTGGGTGTCTCAGTCATTAAGTATCTGCCTTTGGCTCACGTCATGATCCCAGGGTCCTGGGATTGGAGCCCTGTGTCAATAGGCTCCTTGCTCAGGGGTAGTCAGCTTCTCCCTCTGCCCCCTCCCTGCTCATGCGTGCATTCTCCTCATCTCTGTCTCTCTCAAATATATAAATAAAATCTTAAAAATTTTTTTTTATTTGTTTATTTGTCAGAGAAACAGAGCACAAGTGGGGGGTGGGGGTAGAGGGGGCCAGAGACGCAGACCCCCCGTGGAGCAGGGAACCTGATGTGGGGCTCAGTCCTAGGACTCTGGGATCATGACCTTGGTGGAAGGCAGAGGCTTAACCAACTGAGCCACCAAGGAGCCCCTAGCCCAGACCTATTTTTTTTTTTTAATTTTATTTATTTATTTATTTGACAGAGACATAGTGAGAGAGAGAACACAAGGAGGGGGAGTGGGAGAGGGAGAAAGCAGGCTTCCTGCTGAGCAGGGAGCCGGACGCTGGGCTTGATCCCAGGTCCTCGGGACCATGACCAGAGCCGAAGGCAGATGCCCAACGACTGAGTCACCCAAGTGCCCCTAGCCCAGACCTATTTTAAAACAGCTCTTCCCTTCCTTTGGAGTTCTAGCAGCATATGTCTGGATCACTTATTTTTCTGAAATCAATATTCACTGATAAGGTACATTGACAAAGGTAGGCTTTGGCCAGGCAGAATTTATATTTATACTAGGGCTCAGTGTGCACACCCATATCTTTATACCCCTGTGGCCCTCTAGATTTCCACTCCTTTCTCTGTGTACATTCAGGTTAGTGTAGGCAGTGAACACCTGTTGTTTTTAATCCATCCAACAGACATCTCTTCCACCTTTTTTGGTGAATCACCTGTTTCCGGTCCCTTCTATTATATGGGTTGGGTGGGGTTGACCGCCCTTCTCCAGGGACTGGCCTTGAGCAAGATCTGGTCTAGTCCAGATTTGCAGTCTTCTGGTCCTGGCCATAGCAATTGGTTCCTAGATGAGCATGTGACCTAAACCAGCCCTGTGAGAGTCAGCCTTGCAGCTTTAGCTGGAAGGGTTGAGGAGGAGGTCCTTCTTTGGTGGTCATCCTTACAGCAGCACGGGGCTGATCTGCCCCAGAAGGAAGCTAACACGGAGGAAAACTGGAAAAGTAGAGGAAGACAGTTCTGATGCCGTCCTGGAGCCCCTCATTTTGGCCATGCCAAAAGTCACATGCACCCCTGGTCCTCCCAGGTGTGTGAGCAAATAAATGATCTCTTACACTGAAACCCGTGTGAGTTGGATCTCAGTCACTTGCAGTCAGGAGTTGTGAGCAATCATGTGTATCTGTGTGTTGGGGTGTGGATGATACGGCTGCTTGTGCATAGCGGGGTGGTGTACACTGAAGAGTGGTATGTATGTGGCTGTGATGGGTGGGCAAGGTGAGGGGAGGCACACACAGTTACGTGAGGGCAACGTGTGTGTGTGTGTGTGTGTGTGTGTCTGCAGGCCAAGGACAAGTGACTAGCTGCATAGGCACGCGTGTGCATGGGTCCGGAGATGGCTTGTATAGGTTGAGGTTGTGTGTGCACAGGTGGGGGTGGGTGGGCATGGGTGGGGTTGTTCCTCCCGGCAGAGCACCTGCCTCCTGTGTGTCCTGGGGGCAGGAGTCCAGCTTTGTGTGTCTATATACCCAGGGAGAATCCAGCCATTGCTCAAACAAACAAACAAACAAAAAATAAAAAACTCTGTTTATTGTCATTACCTCTCCCCTTCACAGGAAAATCCTCATTATTTTGGGGCTGAGGCCAAATTCCTTAGAATCTCTGAATGATCTGTAGAATCATAAAACTTGTGGATGTTCTTGGGAAGGTCAGAAATATTAGAGGCTGTTGAGACCAACCCCTAACATCAGAGGAGGAAATCGAGACTTGGGCAGTGACACCTTGTTTTCACTTCCTCCTACCCCAGCAGGCAGGGTGGGGTTGGGCAAGGCTGGCATTGCGGCAGCTCGCTTTTGAGGAGATTGATCCTCTGTCCTGCCTCTCCATGGGCTGTGGTTGCTTTTATGGTGGGTGATTAACCTCAGCATGTGCCTAGATACCTAGGTATTTATGGCTCCCCTTGCTGGGTATCCTTGATCCCTGAGCCTTCTTTGTAAGGAGGGCTGTGCTCTAGCTGTTGGCACTCATTTCCTTCCTGTTCCTCCTGTAGCTTCTCACCTCCCCAAAACAGACTGGTGTCCCCAAGCCAAAGTGTCCCAGCCACCATGCTGGAGAGACTGTAAGTATGCGAAGTCCTGGGGCCAATCAGCTCTCTGAATGTCTGAGCAGAAGCCTCAGGCAGCCATAGCCTCTGGCCTGACCCCCTCTGGTCTCAAGCTGAGCCTTTCATTGACCCACGCCTGCCATACATATGATCATTTCTTGTACACCATGATTCTTGATTGCGGAGAAGGTTGGGAATGGCCTAAGCATTGGCCCTATCCCTGGATGAGATGGAGACAGGTAGAGCATCTCTCAGAGGACTATGCTTTGTGCATGACTTTGCAGGACTTCCCAGTGTTGTGCCACTTGCTTTTCTGTATCAGGCATAGAAGGTCATTGCTCCTGCATATCAAGAGAGCAGGAGAGGAACCCTTCTCTTCACCCAGGGGTGGGATGGGTATCTGGGCTAGCATGTTAGTGTGTGCCTAAACTGGAACTCTCTAGTGATACGGGGTAGCAGAGATTCAAATGTTCTTGTCCAACCCCATGTGGTGTGGATTATCTCCTTTATAAGCAGAGCCCTAGATTTTCCTGAGCATCTGGGGCTAGGCGGAGGGGGCTGAAAAATGGAGACTCAGAAGTTTTCATCCCAGACAAAAGTGACTTCAGGCAACGTGGAGGGTAAGGAAGCTCACCTCAGCATGCTTCCCCATCCTCCGGCTTCCTTGGGGGACATTTGGACCCAGTGCTGACGCTCTGCTCCTCTCATCCTCAGCCCTTCTCTTAGGCCCTGCCTGGCTAGTGCTGGTTTGCTGACCTGAAGACCGTCTCTCTCTCTCTCTCTCTCTCTTTTTTTTTTTTTTTAAGATTTTTATTAATTTATTTGACAGAGAGAGACCAGTGAGAGAGGGAACACGAGCAGGGGGAGTGGGAGAGGGAGAAGCAGGTTTCCCACAGAGCAGGGAGCCTGATGTGGGACTCAATCCCAGGACACTGGGATCATGACCTGAGCCAAAGGCAGACATTTAGCGCCTGAGCCACCCAGGCACCCCTGAAGACCGTCTTTTGGCTGTTAACCCAACATACAAATTTCCTTGCTCCTCATCACAGCAGTGAAGTATGATACAGTGGTGTGCAGCTGGAGAAAGAGTTTCTAGCACTTGGGCATGTTTCTTACCCTCATCTGGTTAAAATGGTGGTTATGACATCTACTTTTCTTATGAAGATTAAAGGAATTAATGTTTATAAGGCCTTTTTCAAAAAATTATTTTAAAGATTTTTATTTATTTATTTGAGAAAGGGTAAGAGCAAGAGAGATCACAGAGGGAAAGGGAGAAGCAGACACCCTGCTGAGCAGGGAGCCTGATGGGGGGCTCGGTCCCAGGACCTGGAGATCATGACCTGAGCCCAAATCAAGAGTTGGACACTTAAATGGACTGAACCATCCAGGCACCTCTGTAAGGCCTTTTTTTTTTTTTTTTGTACGATGTAAGTATCCTTAATAAAGTATTTGAAGTCATTAATGACCAGTGAAGGTCATTAGGGACCCAGTTCTCTCTAGCACATGCCCAGTATATAGTTAGCCACCAATGCACTGAATTAGTGATGAAGGACTCTTAACGATCACTGTTCAATCGAGACCTTCAGGATACACCTTGCCTTGGCCAAAGGAGGCTCTCACTTGTACATAACTGGTGTGAAAGGAACCAAAAAGCTATCTCCCCAGACTTTTTAGGCTGGTGCCTGATAAGCAAATGAATAGATGAATGAATGAATGGGTGAATAAAAGCAGGAGGAAATAAAGACCTTGGGTCCCAGCCCCTACTCCCTACCTTGGTCCTCAGGTTCCCTGGCAGGAAATTCAGAACAACAGACTTCTGGACAATAGTTCCATTGCCAAGCAGCCCAGGCTGGGATAGTTCTCAGGGCCAGAGGGTGGGGGTGGGCATGGGGGCAGCAGCTGAGCCTCAGGTCCTGCTTTCTCTCCTCTCTCTTGCACTCCAGTCTGGTTACCTGAACCCACTGTTTGGGGAAATTTTTGTTTTTCCTGCAGCAGAGCTGTGGGAGGGCCTGTGTGACTCCTTCCCTAGGGTTCCTCCAGGGACTCATCCCTTCTGAGAAGCATTCTCCCGTGACGCTGTGCCTTCCATGTCCCATTACTCAGGTTCCCCACAGTGCTGTCCTCACAGCCATGAGCAGGCCCCTGTCAGGGCTTCTCTTAGCTTCTGTCTGTTTCCTTGACCAGCACTGTGGAATGTCAAGCTCTGAGGACTGGTCACTCTGTTTTCCTTCTTGAGGGGCAGGCATGTGATCCGCTGAAGACAGGGATGTTAACCATCGAAGGAGGGCTCCTGCAGTGATCTGAGTTTGGGCTTTGAGATATTTTCTCGGGGAAGAGAAGAGTGTATTCCTGGAGGTCTTGGTGGTGGAACCAGAACTTAAGTCTGTGTTCAGCCTTGGCTCAGTGGAGGAAGCTTTCAAAAAATCCGGATGGATGAAAGCTTGGATGATTTTGGTGTGCAAGCTCTGGACTGACCCTGAGTAAAGGGGAAAGAGTCCAACTTGATCCCTCCCACCTCGTCTTGACAGCCCACCCAATAGATGGCCTCTTCCAGTTTGATAGATGTGGAGATGAGGGTGTAGGATGTGAAAGTGGGCAGGAGACCTCATCATCTCCAGGCTGTTGGGTGGGGAGTGCAGAATGAATGGTCCCAAGATGTGCCACATTGGCAGGGGGATGATTTTGAGCTGAAAACAATCGAGGCCCAAAAGACTTGGAAGGAAACTTTGACGTCCCCCTAACTGCCTAAAGAATTTAGATAGAGGACCTACTCCAGGAAGGGAGCTATCGCCACAGATTACTGTATGAACTGGGGGTGGTAGACAGGGAGGAGTTTAGCAAAGTCTGTTAAAATTCCTCTTGGTGTCCCATGGTTTCCTTATGGCCCAGCAAACATTTGTTTACCAAATATTTACTCTTTTTCACCTTCCTGTGAATTGCTTTCCATCCCCCTTAAAAGTCCCAGACCCCTACAGCCTCCTCCTTAGTTCAGGATGACATATACACCTCATTTTGCCCAACTGTCTTTGGAATCTCTCATGTTTATGAGGATTCTGTTGGGCTGGCAGGAAAGGGCTATCAAAGATGGCGAAAGTTCCCGCCACAAGACCTGAGCTCCGATGGGAGAACAAAGGCCCAAGCAGGAATCTGAGACCCCCGCCCCGGGCTCCTGTGGACCAATGGGATCCCGATGAGCAGGTGGGATATCCAAATAAGGGAAACTTGCCAAAAGACCCCTGAGCTTTCCCCAAGACCTCTTAAAAGCCCCCTCCTCCCTGCCTTGGGCGCGACTTCCCCCACTCTGCTTTCCAGAGTTGCGTAACCTCGCCCGAGGGTGCCCACCTCCTCTTGGTGCAACTTTCTCGGCTCCCCTTCACCTGGGCCCTGAAACTTCACCGGAGAGAACCTTTAATAAACCTTGCCTTACACCCACTTTGCCTGGTGTGTTTATTTCGTGGGAAAACCTTACAGATTCCCCGTACGTAATTAAATTTGATTTCTCCTGTTAATGTGTCTCACGTCAATTTAGTTCTTAGACTGGGAGAAGAATCTTGAAGCATAAAGGCAAATTTTTCTTCTTGGACAAGAATTTGTGTCTCTTTTACTCCATGAGGAAGCTGAACTCACTGTCCTTGTCCCCATACTTGTTCTAATAACTTCTTCTTCTTCTTCTTCTTTTTTTTTTTAAGGTAGTCTCCACACCCAGAGAGAAGTACGATGTGGGGCTCAAACTCACAACGCTGAGATCAAGTCCTGAGCTGAGATCAAGTGTGGAGCCACCTAGGAAGTCCCATTGTTCTAATAACTTCTAATCACATGTCTTATCAAAATCAAAGTTTCTTTCTTTTTTAATTTTTAAAGAATATTTATTTATTTATTTGACACAGAGAGTGGGACAGTGAGAGAGAGAGAGAGCACAAGCAGGGGGAGCAGCAAGCAGGGAGGCAGAGGGAGAGGGAGAAGCAGGCCCCCTGCTGAGAAAGTGCCCGATATGGGGCTCCATCCCAGGACCTGGGATCATGACCTGAGCCAAAGGCAGGCGCCAAACTGACTGAGCCACTCAGGCACCCCCAAATCAGTTTCAATTCAGAGAACGTTCGTGGACATCTAATCTATGTGGAAAGCTCTGTGGTGGTGGGACATGGATCAAAGGCTCCCAGAGTGGGGAGGATTTGGGAGTTCTAGTCCAAACCCTTATTTGACCTAGGAATCCTTCCACTGTGAGCCTAGTGGACAGTCTGTAAATAAGCCTTTGTCTCCATATTTCTCAGGACAGGAGTTTGCCACCCCTCTAGGCAGTCCATTCCCATTCTGGCAGGCTTTAATCATCAGGCTTTAATCATCAGAGCCATTGATCAAGAAGAAAAAGAGTCACCATTTATTGAACATTGACTGTGAACAGTTTTGGCCTTGAGGTACACAGCACAAGAATCAACAATCAAATCACCTTTATTATTCATGATGTGGCTTACTGATGGGTGTTCCCAACACCTGTGGCTTCCTACTCAAACTAATTGTTCCTGCTGCCCAGGTGCTAAACTCGGCTATTTCTATACCAGCAGTAACATTTCAAGTAAGATCTCAGTGCTTTGGGAACACTGCCCTGGTACTGATGTAGAGGCAGGGAACTTCTTTGCCTTTGGCATCTAAACAACCCACCCCACTCTGCACCCCCCCATCTCCTTATCTCTATGCTGGCCTACAGTTGTATATGTGGCTAATTTATGCTTTTGTGGCTTTTCTAGGTAACAGTTTTATTGACCTATAATTCACACACCACACAGTTCTGCTGTGAGTGTGGTATCTTGCCATCTGTCCTGATCACCGAAGAGAGCTCTGTTTGGACCCTCTTTCCGGATGGTTGCAAACTACGTGATGATAGCCCTGCCCTGCCCCCCCACCTCTGCCCCTGGCCTGACACAGGTGCCCAGGGCTCAGGAGAATGATGCCATCTGACTCCTCTTTCGTCCTCTGGAAAGGCAGTCTAGGCCAGAGTCATCTGGCTCTTCCGGTCACACAGTCATGGCAAACACTTTCCCTTTTGTTGGGCAGACCGCAGTGGCCAGAGTCAGCCTAATAAGGAGCTGTGCCTGTGGCTGCCCCAGGCTGGTTTTCTCTTCCCTCATCACTTGGCCTTAGTCCCCGGGGGCCTTTCCCTTCTGCCTCCGCCCCGGAATCCCAGGCAGGGGTGTTGGAGAGGGCAGCTCAGCTTCTTCTGCTTTGAGACTGGCTTGGGGCATCAGGGGAGGGGTTGGCTGGGTCTCCCGGCAACAGGGAGCTGACAAACGAGGGGCATTCACTTCTACCCCAGATAGTTCTGGGCTGCCTCAGCAGAAAGCTCCCCTAAACACTGAGATCTGGGCCAGCTCTGCAGCCTGAAAACCACAGGGGGCCTTGTGGTCCCCTTTGCCCTCACTTTAAACAAAGATACTCTTGGAACCAGGGAACCAGGCAGGCAGGTGGGGGCAGAGGGGCTGAGATTTCAGGACTGGCCTTGGGTTGTTAATTTGTGCTTAGGACTTCAGGTACCATCTGTCCCCGCCTCCGCTGTCCTTTCCTTGGTCCACCGGACTACAGTATGGGGGAGGGTAAGGAGTGGGGGAGCTGGTGTTCTCCCTCCCCAGGGCTGCCGTACCTGTCTGACCAGCCCCTCCCTTTCTCTTTCCGGCTCTCTGTCCCAGGCTTGGCAGTGGGCCCACGCGCGCCCTCCCTTTGCTCTCTGGAAGAAGTCTCTTCACCTTGCTAGTGCGGGTGTTTGTTGGGGAGGGGGCGCAGGCTTTTAGTTCACTCCTTTGAAATTAAGTATTGTTTGAAGGGGCTGGGAGAGGGCCTGGTGCAAACAGGTACAAACTGGATTTCCCCGTGCTCGGTCAGCCAATCAGAGGAGGCCAGAAGTCTGGGGAAAGTGGGGAGAAGGAAAGAGGGGAGGGGAGAAAGGGAGAAAGGAATGTGGGCTCTGTGTCCCCTCTGGGAGTCTCTGCTTTGTGTTTGGGGAAGGGACAAATGCTTTCTTTTGTGTGTGTGTGTATGTATGTGTGTTCAGTTTGAGTGGAACTCTTCCGTGTGTGTGTGTGTGTGTCTTTTGGATTTATGTCTGTCCCCAGGGAGAGGGGCTTCTGGTTCTTCCTGTCCCTCTGAGTAACTGTCAATGTGTCTGTGAAGCATGAGTGTGTCTGCTGAAGGCTGGGGAGGAAGCTATCTGCCCTCCTGGCAGGTGGGCAGTCACGGTCATTCCCTGCCCTGGGCTGGGGGCTGTGTGTCCCTCTTCTCCAAGGGACTCCAGCTTGTTGTCATCCAGTCCCCACTTCATGCCCTGTGGGATCTTTGGAGAATCTAGCCCCAGTCATCAGCTAAATGCTGCTGGAATCTCTGCCTCCAGGGCCCAGCTCTTGCAGTACACCCACAGCCTGCTCCACCCGGCCCGCCCAGGCCTGGGGTGCCGCGCACAGCTCCCCATTCTCCATACTTATGCAGGTGTGTGCCATGCTCCAACCTGCTGTCTGACTCATTCTGATAATGGGTTCAGGGAAACAGGTGCAGGGACTCTTCCTCCATCTCCTCTGGCCTGGGAGAAGAAAGAGGGTCCAGGTGGCTCCAGCTTGATTTAACATCAGTGCCCTCCCCCCCACCCCACACAGTGCTGCCTCCTTTTCCTGCCTCCTTTCCCCGTGATTCACCCACCAGGTGCCATGGGAACGACTCCCGCAAGGGCAATAACAGCAGCTTCCCTTTCTGCTGAACTCCCCCATCTTTCTCTCTTCAGCCCTAGTTCTTTCTTCTCTGTGCCCCAGAGTAAGGCCTACAGGGTCCCAGGAAATCCTAGGATCTTGGGAGGGGAGGAAGGCACTAGGTGGTGTCCAGGAAACATGCTCTGTTGCATGTTTCTTGCACCCACAGACCCAGAGGGAAGACAGCCCCCGTGTGTGTGCGCGTGTGTGCGTGTGTATGTGTGTGTGTGTGTGTGTGTGTGTGAGTGTGTGCGTTCATCATTCCTCAATTACTCACCCAGTGCCTCTTTGCACTGCACCAGATACAGAGAAGAGAATACAGCCATAACTGAGGGGAGACTAAAGCAGATGGTTGGCTTCAGGTTGAAGGATCTGGAACCTAGATGCCCTGTCCTCCAGCCTCGGAAGAATTTCATAATCACTAAGTGGAGAGAAGAACATAAGGTGGTGTCTTTGGGGTGTTGGCTTCTCTGGGATCCCTTTCCTGCTGTGTTTCCCAGTCCTTGCGTTTCTTCCCCAAGGAGAGAAGGAGACCAGAGAGAGAAGTGGGGCCGCAGTGGCTGGGTGACCCCAACCAAGTCTCTTTGTTACAGCAGGCTCCCTCCAGGCCAGACCTTCTTTCCCCCTTTTTACACTTCTGGAATGCCCCCGCCCCCTCAAGCTGGGCAGTGCTAGCTAGAGTGGGCTCCTGGGTGGGAGTAGCTCTCTGCTGCCCCCACCTGAGTCCAGCCTGTAGGTGGCAGGTGTCGGGTTAGGCCCAGCCCCCTCAGGGCCTAGCCACTCAGGTACCCGTTGGATCCTCCCCATGGGCTGGGCTCTCTTTTATAAAGGGCCAACCCGGGGGTGTTGTTCCTACCTAGAAGCAGCTTCTCGGCCCCTTGTAGAACCTCTGTCAGGTTCAGCCTACTCGCCTCTACTCCAGCCTCCACTCCGGCCTCCACCATGTCCGTCAGGGTGACCCAGAAGTCCTACAAGGTGTCCACCTCCGGCCCCCGGGCCTTCAGCAGCCGCTCCTACACCAGCGGGCCTGGCTCCCGCATCAGCTCGTCCGCCTTCTCCCGGGTGGGCGGCAGCTTCCGGGGGGGCCTGAACAGCAGCATGAGTGTGGTCGGGGGCTACGGCGGCGGGGCCGGGGGTATGGGGGGCATCACGGCCGTCTCAGTGAACCAGAGCCTGCTGAGCCCCCTTAAGCTGGAAGTGGATCCCAACATCCAAGCTGTGCGCACTCAGGAGAAGGAGCAGATCAAGACCCTCAACAACAAATTTGCCTCTTTCATCGACAAGGTGAGGGCTCCCCACTCCGCGTGGCGGTCAGTGCCTGGGGCTGGGGGTCCCGACCTGTGTCTTGGTCGCCCTGTCTGTGGGCACTTCTCCAGCTCCCCACTGGCGACCTGCTGGCCCCACCCTCCGTGGCCGCACTCCCCCTTCTAGCTATGACTCAGTCCTCCCGTGCCCTTTGGTTTAACCCCCGGCAGCGATGGGGAGAGGGGCCGGGCAGCCCCTGGTTCTAAACCTTGAGGCTTCCTCCTTCACGCATCACACCCCTACCCGAGTTCTGACTGGTCTGTGAAGCTTTCAGCTTGGAAGAGTCCGAGCTGCTCACCTGAGGGGTGGGACGGGGGTGTGGGAGCCCTGCTCCAGGTTAACCCTTCTCCCTGGTCCTGCCCCAAGGGCTCCCCAAAGGTAACCCTCTGCTTTCTTTTTTTCTTTTCTTTCTTCTTCTTCTTCTTCTTCTTTTTTTTTTTTTAAATTAAAAAGGGGTTGATAGGATTGTGGAATAAGGAAGCTGGTGACTTGACTCAGAGGGCAAATATTGATTGAGGCCTTTGGCATTCCAGGCCCCGAGTGTGGGGGCATCGGGATGAGTCACGACCTGGCCCCCCGCCCTGGGAACCCGGGGTGGGCGGGGCCGGGCGTGGCAGAGATTAGCCCACGGTCTTGGGGTGAGGGGCTGAGGCCCTCGGTCTTGAGGAGGCGCTCCCCTCCCTGGGGCAGCTCTTAGCTTCTGGGGGGCGGGGTCAAGGTGAGGGGGGCGCCAGGAGCTGGCTTCAGGAAAGCCCATCCAGGATTCAAAGTCTGCGGGCGTTGGACACCCTGCCCAGGTTTCTTGTCCTGTTCAAGCCCAGAGTTTATGGCCTCAAATAAGGCGTCTGTCCGCCAACGCCCCTCTCCTCAACATGGCCCTTGGCCCCCTTTCACTCTCCCCTACCCTGGCTCCGCCCCAGCCTGGCTCCACTTTTCCGAGGCCAGGCTCCGAGCCATATTCCGAGCCGGGTTTTGCAGCCTCGGGGCCCCGGGGCCCCAGCGCTCTGGAGGATTGGGCCCCTCCCTGCTGACTGGCTCCTGGAGGCATTGTGGGAAGGGAAGGAGGCAAATCCTGGGGCAGAGTAGCGCCCTTAGGAATTGGAGTCCCCTAGGGAATGGGCAGGCCCCTGCTTAGGGAGGGCTTGCGGGCTTCTTGACAGAAGGCACCCTCGACTTGACTCCTTGACTGCGTTTTGTTAGCTCTGGGGTCCTCACAGTGGGTAGTGAAGGGCAGGCTCTGAGTCGGAATTCCTGGTTCACCGTGCTGTGCCCTTTCCTTTGATGGGGTTCCCTTGCTTAATCCGATTTCATCTATAAAATGGGCATGATAATCCCTAAATCAAAGAGGTTTTGCCTATTCAAACGTATAATGTATGTAAAGAGCTTAGCAGAGTCAGCCCATATTAAGCAGCCCATTAAGGCTAACTGTCAAAAATCATTTACTTTTTATAATTTTGGGGCAGAATGACTTGGGGAAGAAAAGGATTTATAGAGAAGAATTTGTTGGATTTAGACCACACCCTTCAGACCGCTTTCTCTTTTAAGTCCCCTCAATTTAAAAAAAGTCATGTCTTTGGGTCAGTTAAGGACCACGCATTCCTGCCCTTGGAACTCGTCTATTATTCTTTTAAAAATTTCCTTTCTGGGGCACCCGGCTGGCTCAGTTGGTGGAGCACGTAACTCTTGATCTCCAGGTTGTTCGTTTAAGCCCCATGTTGGCTGTAGAGATTACTTAAAGAATACAATCCAAAAATCAATCAGTCCTTTCTAACATGCCTTAGTTCCATGCTAAAATCTGGATTCCTTGAACCCAAGGAACCCCTTTGTGCTGGGGGCCGGGAGGAGAGGGCGGTGGAATCAGGGGTGGAGTGGGGGAGGGGGAGACCTCTGCCTGCCTGGAGGAGAATCTCAGGGAGTGCAGTGGGGAGGGGGGTGTTTGGTTTGCACCCAGATCTGCCTAGTCTCTTGCCTCTTGTCTGGCTGAAAGTGACATCTGCCCAGAGAGGCTCCTGAAAAGGCCTGCCTGGGCTCCTCTAGGCCACCACAAGGTTGAGACCCAGGCTCAGAGAGGGGAAGCAACTCATTGTCGCTCAGCAAGGGTTAGCTAGTGGCAGCCTTTGGCTAGAACCTAGGTCTTCTGACCAGTGCTCTCAGGCCGAAGGGCTGCAGTTTCTCTGTAATCTGTAGGAGTGCCTCAAAGCCGCTCCATATAATAATAATGATGATGATGATACTATTTGATACGAGCAATTAAATTTCTTTTTCAATCTCATGTAAAGTGTAAATCGAAACTTGGCTCTTCTAACTGATTTGTAATATACAGTCGAAGTAAATAATTCCTGTTTGTTCTGCAAATACCATTTCAACATAACTCTCCTGGCCACCCGTCCCTTCCTTTCACACACTTGCTTGTCGTCCCCCTAACCTCCTGCCCCAGCTCTTGGGGGACATGGCTCCCTAATCTACTCACTATGGTGTCTTTTTCAGGCCACTGGGGATTCCTCCCAGAGCAGTTAACCAGCTCTCTGGGTTCTGGAGACGTCCCTGGAAGTGAACTAGAGGAAAAGACAGTGTTGGTTCCCCTCAAGACCCCTCCCCTGCCTTGTGAGCCCCATGTGGACCTTCTTGCTCTTCCTTCCCTTCTGCAGGTGAGGCACCTGGAGCAGCAGAACAAAGTTCTGGAGACCAAGTGGAGCCTCCTACAGCAGCAGAAGACCGCGCGGAGCAACATAGACAACATGTTCGAGAGCTACATCAGCAACCTCCGGCGGCAGCTGGACACCCTGGGCCAGGAGAAGCTGAAGCTGGAGGTGGAGCTTGGCAACATGCAGGGGCTGGTGGAGGACTTCAAGAATAAGTGAGTCGCCCTCCTTCCTCCTACCCCCTACCCGCTGGAAGTCCGCTGGCCCTGCCTAAGACCCTGTGGCCCCGTGCCTGATGGGCCGTGCAGTCCTGTATAATTAGGGTGATCAGAGGACCAGGTTTTCTAGGACAGTCTCGTTTTGTGCCTGTGGTCCAGGTGTAATTGTGAACAGCGGCCACCCCCTCTCAATCTGAGAACTGCCTGGGTTAGGATAACAGATTATATGTTAATACGTCCATGGTAAACCCAAGGTGGGAAAGGCCTCTGTTGTGTACTTATAGGCCTGGCCCTGCTCCAGCATAGCCCATAAAGTTCTGCCCGAGGGCTCATGTCAGTCCCCGCTGCTGATCCTCTTCCTGTGCCTGATCCCATGTGTTTTTGTGGTCTCAGAGAGAGGTTTCTGGCTACAGGCTTCCCTGCTGACCATAACCAGTGGTTGTGGGGTGGGGAGAGAGTGGCTGGTTGAGGCAGAAGGACGAGACCTGCCCTTGTATCCTGCATCTTCATGGACTGAATTTTCTAGATATCCTTGCCTCGCCAAATACATAGGACAAGCTCACCTATTGCCTTCATCCTCTGATTCTAAGTCTGTTTCTCACCAGATATGAGGAGGAGATCAAAGAGCGTGCAGACATGGAGAATGAATTTGTCCTCATCAAGAAGGTGAGGGAGTCCCCCTCCCCCACCAGATGCCGGAGGTGGGGCTTAGAGACTTGGACTAAGGCTTTCTGGGTTCGGTCCCTAAATGTGTCCAAGTAATGGGATATTTGGCTATCTCCTAGGTATTCAGCATAGAAAAACCGACAGGGATGGGGTAGTTAGGTGTGTTTGGACAGAACTCTGGACATTGATCTTGGGACATGGTTAAGAAAGTGGAGCAGAATTGGAGGTGTGGCCACAGAAGACTTCCTGGAGTGGGAGGAGAAGGAGGAGGAGGGCTGCAGGAGAGGGAGGTAAAGGGGTTGGGTGGGGATATAGGTGTGATGGGGCAGAGGCTGGAGGACCAGGCTACAGAGTGAGGTGGGAAAGTCATTTAGCTAGAAGGTTCTGTCTGGGTCACTGGCTGCCCCTGGTTGCTGTCCTATGTGGGCGCTCAGCTCAGACTCCCTTTCCCTGCCACCCAGGATGTGGACGAAGCTTATATGAACAAGGTAGAACTCGAGTCCCGCCTGGAAGGGCTGACCGACGAGATCAACTTCTTAAGGCAGCTGTATGAAGAGGTATGTTCTTGGGGCCTGAAGACTGAGGGCCCCCCACCCCATCAGGCTCCTCCCTAACCCCAGCACGTCCACAGACAGCGTCTTACCACTGAATAATTATAATTAATCAATATAACCCAACATGGCTGTTCTATACATTTTGTCCCCCATCTCACAGATGAGAAAAACGGGTTTGGGAATGAAACAGTTTGTCCAAGGTGGTCATCACAGAGTGGTGACCCAGCTGTAATTTGAACCTGGTTTGTTCCCAGAGCCTTTGTTCAGAAACTTTGGGCTTTGTAGCAAGCTTTTTAGGGGCTCAATGTTCATGTTGGCAGCTGATTGGGGAAGGGCTCTGCCCCTTGGGTCATTCACCTGGAGCCAGGTGGCCTTTTGTCCTTGCTGACTTTTATCTGTACATCCCTCCAGGTTTCAGGCCTTTACCCATCTTCCCAGCTCTAGCTCCCATCTTCTCTCCTCTGCTGACCTCCCTGTCTTGTCTCTAAGGAAGTCCCTCTGCCAAAGGGGGCTCTTTGTATGCAAGGACAGGGCCTCATACCCCCTGTGCCATCTCCCTACCCCAGGAGATCCGTGAGCTGCAGTCCCAGATCTCGGACACGTCTGTGGTCCTATCCATGGACAACAGCCGCTCCCTGGACCTGGACGGCATCATCTCCGAGGTCAAGGCCCAGTATGAGGACATCGCCAACCGTAGCCGGGCTGAGGCTGAGACCATGTACCAGATCAAGGTGAAGAGCAGGGTCACAGGCTGGCCCTCCGCTCTGGCGGGTTCTGTGCCCTAGTACTTGAGGTGGGAGCAGGATTTCAAACTCTCCTGCCTGCTGTGAGCTGGGCCCACCGCATGGGTGCTGGGGAGAGAGGGATGTCCGTGTGCCTGGAGGTCTGCGAAAAGGGCTGGCAGTGGTGTGTGTGTCTGTGTGGGGGGGGGACGGGGAGGGGAGCTGAGCTGGGCACTTGCCTCACTCCTGCCTCACATCCACAGTACGAGGAGCTGCAGACATTGGCTGGGAAGCACGGGGATGACCTCCGTCGCACGAAGACGGAGATTTCTGAGATGAATCGGAGCATCAGCCGACTCCAGGCTGAGATCGAGGCCCTCAAAAACCAGGTATTGTCTGGGCTGGGGGTGGGAGAGGATCCTTGGACATGTCTGCTCTTGGGTGAGGGCAGACAAGGCAACAAGGAGTGATGAGGCGAGGGTCAGGAAAGGAATGCTAGACCAGACTTTCAACTTCTCAGACTGCCCCCTGGGTGGGGGAACGGTGCTGAGCAGGTCCCTGGGGCTGTGACGGGCCAGAGAGGGGTGGGACAGATAGCTTAGGTTAGGATGGAACCTTTGGTTCCCTTGAGCCTGCTTTATTTTATCTGTCTTATATATCAGGGTAAGGTCAGGTTCTCCTGCTTTAAAGCAGTTTTGAAAGCAGAGATGTGGTCCAGTTAGTTAGGCTGGGGATGATGCCTGATGGGGTCCCAGGTGAGAAGTTTATGCAAGGAAGTGCCTGGGAGCTGCTCAGGTTTCCCTGTCCTGCTTCTGAAGCCCATGGTAGCATTTTCTTTGAGCTAGGTGGAGTTGCTTAGTCTAGGTCAGGGAGAGGCTCTGGTTCCCAATAGAGAGGGGAGGGGGGGGGTGCAGGGGGAGGAGGCAACCAGACTCTGCTCTACCTGCTGACCTGTCCCCCTGCCTGCACAGAGGGCTGCACTGGAGGCTGCCATTGCTGATGCTGAGCAGCGCGGGGAGCTGGCCATTAAGGATGCCAATGGCAAGGTGGCCGAGCTGGAGGCCGCCCTGCAGCGAGCCAAGCAGGACATGGCCCGGCAGCTGCGCGAGTACCAGGAGCTCATGAACGTCAAGTTGGCCCTGGACATTGAGATTGCCACCTACCGCAAGCTGCTGGAGGGCGAGGAGAGCCGGTGCGTACTGGGGTCTCTGACTGGTGCTCTAGCCCTGGGACCTGGGGTGGGCAGGGGTGGGAATTGAGTCCTCTTGTCCTGGGACAAGGGCCTGGGGTTGGTTCTGATGTCCCATGTATCCTCTGGGTACAGGCTGGAGTCTGGGATGCAGAACATGAGTATCCATACTAAGACCACCAGCGGCTTTTCAGGTGAGTGTCTCGGCCTGGGGGGTGGAGGGCAGGAGGGCAGGAGGGCGGGGCCTTTTTACACAGCTACTGGTCATTTCCCTCTTGTACAGGTGAGCAAGCTGGGGCCGAGTTAGAGGTCTTGTCCAAGGTCACATAACTAATTCAAAGCTCTCGGTTTTCCCCACCCATCCTAAAATCATGAGCCAGGGTGAATTCCCCAGCCCTGGGAACCATGTAGCAGATGGTAGGGAATGGGGGCATGGAGCCTGATGTGTGCTTGGCCTTCTGTGCCCATTTGCTGTTCTGTTTCTGATCAGGTGGCCTGAGCTCGACCTATGGGGCCCTCCCAAGCCCTAGCCTCAACTATGGCCTGAGCTCCTTTCAGTCCAGCTTTGGCCCCTCCGGGTCCTTCAGCCGTGGCAGCTCCTCCAAGGCTGTGGTGGTGAAGAAGATTGAGACCCGTGACGGGAAGCTGGTGTCTGAGTCGTCTGATGTCCTGTCCAAGTGAACAACCACTGTGGTCCCACCCAGCCTCCCGGCTCTCATGGCTGCCATAGAGCCTTTGGGGGAAGGAGCTGTGCAGGGAAGCATTGGGAACAGGAGACTCACCTAAGACTCAATCAGTCCCAGTCCTCAGCCTGCCCCTGGGGGCGGTTCTGCTGCCCTGGGTACCCCTTCTTGTCCATGCCTCCAACTAAAAGCCAATTTGAGTGTCTTGTCCCAAATAAAGTCTCAGCCGGCTCTGCCCATCCCATTAGCTGTGTGCAGCCCTTAGCCATGGGGTGAGGGAAAGGAGGTCAGGAGGCCTCTCCTGGGACTCAGAAGCTGGGGTGGGGGATGGCTAGAACATGGAGAGGGGCACTGGGAAGGAAAGTCTGGCCTTCTCCGGCTGTTCCCAGAGAGACCTCTTTGCTGAAAAAACAAAAAAAACACAAAAAAACCACGTGACACCTTGGGCATGCATGTGCTCTTAAACACCCCATTTCATTTTATCTGTGCAATAAACCCTTTGAGGCACGCAGGCGGGTTTTAGATACTATTAGCAGGAGAGAGTTCAGTTTCCTCTCTGCAGACCTCCCAGGACTGCTTGCACATAGGGCTGAGTAATTGGCCCAGTGGGAAAGAGGAAGCTCTGGAGTTTGTACTCTGCCCTTCCCAAGCCTCTCCTCCTCGTCAGCCAGGCACATGGCCTTTCCTTGGGGGCCACCGAGGTCTTCTTACCGTCTTCATTCCTTTGCAGCGGGGGACCAAGGAGTCCCAGGTTTCCTTCCTCTTCTGAAGTCCAGAGTCCATTCGTAGCAATTGGACGTGTCCCACCCACGGTTTCTAGAAGCCAAGATCGCACAGGACTTGGCATTGATAAGTGAGCTCTTCCCAGCTCCCCTGATGGTTGCACCCATCCGACACCGGTCCTTGCCATTCCTTTGCCACCCTTTTACTTGCAGCGTTAACATTATTTTTAAGATTTATTTGAGAGAGAGAGAGTGCAAGCTGGAGTAGGAGGGGCAGAGGGAGAGGAAGAGAGAATCTCCAGTGGCCACGTCGAGTATGGAGCCCCACGCAGGGCTCGATCACGACCCTGAGCTCCTGACCTGAGCTGAAACCAAGAGTGAGACGCTTCACCGACTGCACCAGCCAGGCGCTCCCACATGCAGTGTTTGTATTATACATACAGCTGAGTGAGTGAAGGGTGTGTGCCTTCTGTGTTTGCATGTGGAGGGCATGCTGTGTTGGTAGGGGTGTGTATATGTTCTGTGAAGTGTGTAAAGGGGTTTGCCCATCTTTGCGGAAACTGCAGCCTCCAGGGTCTAGGGCGGGGCCAGAAGTTGAAGACACACCTGGGTGGGTCAGGTCATCTCTGGCCTCTGGTCCTACTCCCCTCCCCCCCGCCCCCCACTGCCACCCCAGGGATTCCAGGCCTTAGCACCGGACAAAGTGAGGACAAACCCTTACTTAGTTCTGACCTTCTGAAGCACAAGGAGAATAAAAACCATGCAGAGAGTACAGTTGTGGGGACAGTGGGGGGAGGAAACTTGAGTTCTAGCACTGCTATGGGGTCTCAGGGGTCCTGTCCCCAGATCCTTGGCTTCTCAGAGTCGGGGTTCTCCAGATATCTCCCTGGCTACTCAGCTCGACGATGGAGCTGCTTCCTGACTGATCCCAGGCCTTCTACTTCCCCACCCGCTCCCAGGGCTAGGCCCAGAGTTCTGGACTCCGTCACAGTAAAGGACTTCCCTCTTCCAGGATCAAACTAAGACCATTGTTTAGAACATGATTATTTTTTGGCAACAGCTCAAAGTAAGAAATTTATTTTTATCACAACCTGCAGACTAAGCAGCCTTCAGTTCATGTGGGACTGACTCTCAGCAGGTCCCAGGAGGCGGCAGGGTGGTATCAGAGCCCAGAGCAGGCGTGGCACCCAGAGAGAGGGACCAAGAGGCCCCTGAGGCCCTGAGTCAATATTTTAAAATTGTGTCCCACCCAATCCTTCTCGAAGCCAGCCACCCATCTTATCAGGCCCCGCCCCCACAAGGTGGGCATGTTGGGGGCATCTAAGGGCCCCAACAATAGCCTCCTGGTGTTTCCACACCCCAGGTGTTTGCTCAGGGAAAGGCAGGAAAACTCTGGGGGGAATTCCCTCCCTTCCTCCCCCTCCCTCCTTCCTTTCTAGGAAGTGTCTCTGTGTTCCCACTATGTGATCAAGCACATTCAGCGTTCAGGGGACACCAAATATAAGAGCTGGGCCCCCAATTCTCATTTAGACGACCCTGAGGAAGGATGGAAGCTAACATTTTTTTAAGTACCTACTTGATGGCACATCTGGGGCTGCATCACATTCCAACTCTCCAGTGTTCCTGGGAGGCAGGTAATAAAATCCCCATTTTACGCAAGTAGAATTTGCAAAAGGTTACACTGTAAGTGATGGAAATGGTGTCCAATGCTTGGTCTAGGGCTTTTATACAATCCTAGATTTTATCGTCTGTACTGCGTACACAGCTGAACAATTTTAAGCTTGTTTTTGTTTTTGAATGGACGATGTCTCCCTGTACACAGTTCTTTTATTTTATTATTTTATTTTTAAAGATTTTATTTATTTGTCAGAGAGAGGGTGAGAGAGAGAAAGAGAGAGCACAAGCAGGCAGAGTGGCAGGCGGAAGAGGCAGAGGGAGAAGCAGGATCCCCACTGAGCAAGGAGCCCAATGCTGGTCTCTACCTCAGGATACGGGGATCATGACCTGAGCCGAAGTCAGATGTTTAACGGTAATGGACTGAGCCACCCAGGCATTCTCCCTGTACACAGTTCTAAGTACAAGGGGCCTCCTTCCCCACCAGCTACCTGGTTTCTCACCCAGAGGGTAACCAAGTTACCTGTTTCTTTCTGTCTTTTTTTTTTTTTTTTTTTTTAAAGATTTTTATTTATTTATTTGTCAGAGAGATAGTGAGAGAGAAAGCGAAAACAAGCAGGGGGAGTGGCAGGCAGAGGGAAAAGCAGGCTTCCTTATGAGCAAGGAGACTGATGTGGGACTCGATCCTAGGACTCTGGGTTCATGACCTGAGCTGAAGGCAGATGCTTCACTGACTGAGCCACCCAGGCATCCCTAACGTTACCTGTTTCTTGTAATTCATTTCAGGTAGAGTTTATGTATGTATCATCCCTCAAGTAGGTACATGTATACAGGTGTACTTTTCACAAAGGGTATTATACTATATGTGGTAATATATGGCACGATTTGACATTCACCCAACACTTGTTCTTTCCATATTAGTATGTAAGTTGCTGCCTCTTGCTTTTTCAAAGCTTCATAATATTCCACTTATGGACGAGCCGCTATGTATGTATATATGTAAGTAAGCAAGCAAGGAAGCTCTACACCCAAAGTACAACTTGAACTCACAACCCCGAGATCAAGAATCCCATGCTCTATTGACTGAGCAGCCAGGCATCCCATATTTAAAAAATTTTTAAAAAATTAAAAAAAAATTAAATTTAAATAAAAAAAAATAAAAAAAAAGATTTTACTTATTTGACAGACAGAGATCACAAGTAGGCAGAGAGGCAGGCAGAGAGAGAGGAGGAAGCAGGCTCCCTTGCCAGGCAGGGAGCCTGATGCGACGCTCGATCCCAGGACCCTGGGATCATGACCTGAGCTGAAGGCAGAGGCTTTAACCCACTGAGCCACCCAGGCGCCCCTAAATTTAAAATTTTTAATATTTAAAATTTATTGTTAAATATATTTAATATTTAAATAATAGGAATTACATACAATATTTAATATATAATTTAAATGATGTTTAAATATTAATAAATATATTAAAATATTAAAAATGAATAAGTTTTAATTTTAATTCCCGTATAGTTCAAGTGCCACAGTTTATGTAACCAATCCTCAGTTGGTGGGTCTTTTAAATTTTCTGCTTTGTCAACAAAGTTGCAGTTAATAAGCTTGGGTCTGTGGCATATCGTATGTGGTGGGGATACCTGAATAATTCCTGGAATTGCTGAGTCAGAGTACAGGTACATTTAAATTTTTGATTGGTATTAGAAAAGAATACCAATGGGACTGAATTTTAGTTTTCTAGGAAATCTACAGGTATAGAAGGCCCACGTTTGACCAGTGCAGATAAATCATTGTTCCTTATTGTTCTCACCTCTTAACCCTCTAGGAGCAAAAGAATGAGTTTTCCAAGCATTTGTGGGCCACTCTTCATACATTGTCATTTTAAGGTTTTGCTTTGCCCATCCAAGTTGCTCTGGGCTAGGATGGGCCATAATTGCGTCTTTGGGGGACTTTAAAGTAGCTCAGGGTGAGGGCCAGACAGATGATAGCCCTGGGAAGGGAGGAGGTGCTGGGAGCAGTAGCCGGGGAGGAAGGAAAGGGAGGCCTGGGGATCAACAGGGCTGAACATGGTTGGTAGTCCCTGGGCTGGCCACTCTGCTGCCACTTGGCATATCCTGGGGTGGGTGTTAGCTGCTTTATGTATACCCTCCCCGATTCTGGTAACAGAACTCTCTCCTGATCCGGCCAGTGGCACTGCCTCCCACTTTTTTCCCAACTGTCCTTCCCAGCTGCAGCCTGTGGTCCTGGTGGGCCAGCCAGTCACACACCTCCTCTCTGGGCCCGCAAGAGTGGGTGGGGCCAGTCTGGCCAATCAAAGAACAAAGGCTTTGTTCCTTTCTTGCTGGGGTATGACGGTAAGGGCGGTAAAAGGCAGAAAGCGCTTCATAGAGTTCTGCTTCTAGAACATTTCCCAGCTCACAGAAGATTCCCATGGGCCCCTGGCTAGAGTGCTCCTTTAAAAGGACGGATCAGGTTTGGTTAGTCTCCTGCTTGCAGCCCCTCCTGTTGACGACATGCAGGCGAAGGCTCCTGCCCTGGGGGTGGGGGGTGTCGGGCAGTTTGGGCCTGATTGGCCTCTGCCTGCTGCTCAGGCCTCCTCCTGGCCACCCCCTCCTGTGTTCTTTCATTCTGTGGTGCAGGCTTTTCAGGGCTTGGCTCCCAGCACATCTTTTTCTGCTGGGGCCTACTGCACAGGCTGTCCTGTCTTCTTGGAACACATTCCTTTTCTATGCACATTTAGGAGTTTCATATCGTCCTTCACAGGGCCCTCAATGTGGCATCTGCAGGAAAGCCTTCTAGACACCACAGGTGGTGGGCTTGCCTCTTCTACCTTCCTTAATTCCCTCTTCCCTCTCTCTTTCTTCCTCCCACCTTCCTTTCCTTCCTCTCTCTCTTCCCTTTCCCTCCCCCTCCCCTCCCCTCCCCTCCCCTCCCCTTTCTTTCTCTTTATTTATTTATTGTTAGTCATCCCCGATACCTAGCCCAATGTGGGGCTTGAACTCACGACCCTAAAATCTAGAGTCACATGCTGTTTGGACTGAGCCAGCCAGGTGTGCCCAGGGTGGGCTACGTCTATAATAAGTTCTCAAAGTAGCCTGTATTTTTCTCCTTGTAGAATGAAACAGTCTGTTCATCCGCAATGCTTTCTTATTCATGGGAGCCATGCCTGGTGGACTGTAAACACCATAGGGACAGAGACCCCATTGCACCTGCCTAGTTTCTCATGATCTTCAGGACTGAGCAGAGTGGTAGGCACACAGCCCGTGGTCCAGGAAAAAGTTATTAAATACAAGAATAAATGAGCCATTTCCATAGTGATGGTCATCTATTTTGTATTTTATTATTATTATTATTATTATTTTTTCACATTTTGAGATTTCAAAATTCCTTCTTCAGGGGCACCTGGCTGGCCCGGTCCCTGTGGAAGGTGCAAGTCTTCATCTCACATTGTGAGTTCAAGCCCTATGCGGGGTGTAGAGATCATTTAAAAATACAGTTTTTACAAAAAGATTTTATTTATTTATTTGACAGAGAGAGACACACACAGCGAGAGAGGGAACACAAGTAGGGGGAATGGGAGAGGGAGAAGCAGGTTTCCCGCTGAGCAGGGAGCCTGATATGGGGTTCAATCCCAGGACACTGGGAACATGACTCGAGCCAAAGGCAGACGCTTAATGACTGAGCCACCCACGCACCCTAAAAATAAAATCTTAAAAAAAAAAAAAAAAAACAAATCCCAACCAAAGAAACCCCTCCTTCCTTTTCGGGGAAAACCAATCAATTTGCTCATGCCTAGTCCAGAAGCTGCTGATGTACTGGCTTTTATTTTAATTTATTAAAAAAAAAAGAATTATTTATGTATTTGAGAGAGAGAGACACTATGAGCTGGAAGGACAGAGGGAGAGGGAGAGAAGCTCACTCTCTGCTGAGCGCAGTTCCCAATGCCAGGTTCCATCTCTGACCCTGAGATCATGAGCTGAGCCTAAACCAAGAGTCAGACGCTTAACTGCCTGTGCCCCGCAGGTGCTCTTGTATTGGTCTTTTAAGGCATCTACCTGTAAAATGGCCTTGCCCCCACAGCAGCGATCAGGCCTTCTGTAAGTGCCTGGGAAAGGAGGGAAGGCAGACTTGGGGCCAAGTTTGACGCAGATGTGCCTACCTGTGTGTGGCCGGTGCCTGGAGGATGGGAACAAGGATGGCAGGAGTGAATCCACGGACACCCAAGACAGGGTCCTTGGCCTGAAGCGACTTCCAGCTTACCCGGAAAACAATGCACTACCCAGAAAAGTCAACTTCCCTTGCTCAGTCAGCAGTCACTGGTCACCTGGGATGAGGAAGACACTGTCAGGCTCGGGGTGGAAGGGGACGGGATGTTTGGCACCTGGCAAGGTGAGGAGTCACTGTGCACGATGGACTCAGTGATGACTTAGGGCAGCATTGACAGTTGGTGGTCCCCCAATTCCTCCATAACTAGAACTCCACTTTAAGGCTTTGGGCACTTGGTTACCTGAAATAAAGACTACATACTTTTGTCGTCCTAGTAGGTAGCTGTGGCCATGCAACAAAGGGCTAGAAGTGGAAGTATCCTAAGAGGAAGAGAGTGTGAGCTGTTTCTTTCACTCCTCCTTTCTGCTGGTGTGAATGCATATGGAATGGCTCTAGTTCAGCAGCTATCTTGGACCATGAGGTGACCTCTGGAATAAAAGCCGTCCTGGGCAGAGCAAAGGAGAGATGAGACCTGGTCCATGTACCATGGGATGCCATACTGGCCTTGGACAGATGGTTTCCATGCCTGGAAGTTGGGAGAGAGATAAACTTCCATCTGCACCGAGGCACCGTTATCCTGGGTTTTGCTGTTACTATTAGCTGAAGCCAATCTTTGTAGAGTCTCAGGTGCCTAGCTTCCAGAGGAGCCAAGAAGATGAGCAGAGAGAATGCTGGCTGGAGAAAGCAAACTGGCTTCTAGCCCTGTCTTGTCCTTGACTTGCTCTGGGGTGTTTGGAAAAAGCTCTCTCTTTTTGGGCCTTGGTCCCCTCTTCTTAGACCGAGTTGTTGGACTCTGTGGTCACCAAGATATCTTCTCACCCTGCCGTTTTATCTTCTGGATATTTTGATGATTCCTGGAAGCCCAGCATGCTAAGCTGAGAAAGTTGTACTCGATCTCAGAAACCATGGTGTCCCTGGAGAATTTTTCTGAGGAGGGGTGCAGGGACGGGAAGTGGCAGAAGTGCTGCTTTAGGTAGAGAAACCTGGCGTCTCCTTATAGGGACACCTGGCTAAGCCGGGGTGAGTCCTGGGTGAGCGTCAGAAGACCGACTCTGCCATGCACTTGGTCTGTGACTGTGGCATACTGCCTACCCTCTCTGAACTTCAGCTTGCTGCCAGTGACGTGGGGACGATCTGCCCCGTCCTAGGGCCTTTGAGGCTGGGACCCAGTAATGTATGTGAAAGAGTTCTATAAACCCTAGGTGGTGATGCTTGCCCTTTCCCTCAGGAGTCCTTCCAGGATGAATTCTTTGTTGTCTTCCCTTCCGTGTCTGTGGGTCACCCCAGTGTGGGCACTCCCCATCAGACTGTGCCCCCCGCCCCCCCGAAGCAGGTGGCTCAGGCCTTAAGGGAGTGGGGTCCTCAGGCACCTGCCTGCTCGGGCCCTACCCCTGCTCCACACAGCTTTTTCTTCCTCTCTTGGATGTGTTAAGTGCTTACCCCACCTCGCCTACTTCTCGTGTGTTCTCTGTGAGGAAAGAAGGTTGTCTTTCTATAGGTGAGGAACGGGGTCTGAGGCCCTGCCCAGGAGGGGAAGTCATTTTCTCAGGGTTGCCTGGCATGGGGTGGCAGCGTGTGGCTGGAAAAAGAGACTCTAAGCCTAAAGTTTTTCCCAGATTATTTGACCTGCACAGACCCTTTGAAGCTAGGGTAAACTTGTGGGATGAGAGAGGAGAGAACTGAGGAGAGGGCCAGGCTGGTGGGCACACAACTGGGTGGGGGACAGGCGGGCAGTAGAGCTTCGGTCACCTGAGGCCCGTGCGTCACATCACCCAGGCTTCAGGTGCCCCCTGGTGGACATTGTGGGGAGGGCCCAGCCCGTCACCTTCCCCACTGTAGCCAGCTTCTGCATAGTTTCCCTGACTCTCCCTCTCCTTGCTACCAGTCTGCCTGTGGGGCTTACTGGAATGATAAGAATGTGAGCAACTTGGAGATCTTTTATTATTATTATTATTTTGGTTTAGGAGGTTAAAATTCAAGCACCTATAGGGGCCGGGCAGCTAAGGTAAAACAGAAAACTAGGTGTGGGGTGAGAAGTTGCGGAGAGTCAACATGCTGTTGGCGCCTAAAACATGCTGGGATGTTCTTGACATTCACAGAGACTTACACTCTACCATGGTCTTTTTTGAAACATGCCGGCCTTTCATTCTCCCCCTGAAGACTGAAAGATAAACACAGGGTGGTTTACTTTTCTGTTCTCTGTCTCATCTTTTCTCTATTTCATCTTTATTAGGAGATAGCATAGGTGTGGAAAAGGCCTTTGACACTTGGCCTCATTGTAGGGAGAGTAAAAGGCGGTGGTGAGCACAATGGCAAACTAGAGCCACTTTGAACACCTGGGGCCCAGGCACCCCTGCTCTGTTACCCTCTGGCTGTGCCCTTGCACCCCTGCTGAGGAGCCCAAGGGGCCAAAGGGACATACATGGCCACCCCCAGAGCCTGCGTCTTCCCATCTTTTTCAGTCTGCCCTAAGTTCACTTCCAGGAACTGCTGAGGCTCCTTCCCTGGGTCCCACCTCCTTCACACCTCCTCCCAGCAGCTGAGGGGTGGCTGATTTGGGGGCTGGGGGTCTTTAGAGCAGCCCTGCTGAGAGTTCTGAATGTGGCCAGTCTGAATTGAGATGTGCTGTGATTATAAACCCACAGCAGATCTTCAAGACAGTAGGAGATGAATATAAAATACAAATAATTTAAACACGATTTACATGTTGAAATAATATTTTGCATATGTTGGGTTAAATACATACACTACTCAAATTAGTTCTATTTCTTTGTACTTTATGAAGGTGACTACTAGAAAACTAAAAAGTATACATGGCTTGCTTTTGTAGCCCACACTGTATTTCTGTTGGGTTGGTACAGACAGCTCTTGGAAGAGTTGTCCTGGTGTTCCCGGAGGTCCCTCCAAATGTGGATTAAGTAGGGGATGGAGCTGGGTCAGAAGGAGAGGGAAGCTGTGGGCCTCCTTTTGCCTGTTCTGTGCCTGTCCACATGTTGGGGCCGGGCCCAGGGCAGTCTCTCTACTCAGACCCTACCTACTGTAGACGGGCAAGGTCTAGAACTTTCACCCAGTTTCCAGAACTTTCCACTTTGCAACAGAAATCGGAAATCTGAATTTTTACATGAAATATCCTGATTTTTAAGTGTTGACAGCTAATTCAAATGTTTAGAAACACACACACACACACACACACACACTCTTGGCCAAGACCCCACAAGCCAGGGAAAACATATCTTTGAGCTTTGGTTCAAAGTTAGGGAGACTGAGGTCAGAGAGACAAAGTTTGAATTGGTTCCCACAGCAAAGGGGCACATGCCATGGTGCAAGGGACTGAGGGAAGGGGATAAAAGGAACCATAAAATCTCCAACACCAGCATCCATCCCCATTAGCCAGACTTTGAGAGTCCAGTATTGGGGTCAGGCACCAGTGCAGTGGTGGGGACCCGAGGGACACAGAAAGCCTTGGATTTTCATCTTTTCCTGAAGCATGCAGCTCAGCCTGCGTGGACTCCGCAGGACTGGGCCATATCCTGAGGGAAGGTCGGGTTTGAGCGAATAGAAGTACTCCAGATGTCCACTGTGGGGCAGCAGAAGAGCAGGGATGAAGCCGCTCTACACGCTCTTTGGAGAGGACCGGGTGGGCAAGACGCGCAGCTTCCTCCCCAGTCGAGGAGCCAGATCTGAGAGGCCCCTGTGTTGCAGGCCACCACAAGCCCACAGGTGCTTGTGCGAATCGAGAAAGCTCCCATCCTCCTGCGGGATACAGCTGTGGGTATGGCTTGGTGAGTGGAGCTTGGGGTGGATTTTAGTCCCCATCCACTTGTGCCTTACACATCTGACCACCCATGGGACAGTGCTGTGGTGGTGGGGAGCTGGGGGCACACCCAGGAGCTGAGTGGGGCAGCTCTATTTCCGCAGGGCTGTGTCTCCTGCTATAGCGCCCTGGAAGTCCAAGTTCCTGCAGAGAGGTGGCAGGGTCTCCCCTAGAGGGCGCCATACTGTCAGGTGCCGGTCGGCGGGCTCTCCTCTTTCCAGCAGGTGGCAGGCTCGCCGCTCCGTCAGCAAAGCAGGGGACGGGGAGGGTGGAAGGACTATGCTAATGAAGCGTTGGCAGGTGAAGCTGGAGACAGGCCGGGAAGGATGTGCACAGCAGGGGTCAGAGGGGGTTCTTGGCTCTGAAAGAAGGGACACCTGCTTTATGAGAACATAGGTGGCACCGTGGGTCAGCAGCTCGGAGGCCGGGTGCTCTCTTGCTCTGAAGGCTCTGAGAGGGAAGTCACTGAGTGTCTCAGCAGAGCCAGGGCGAGAACTTGGGTGTCCGTGCTCCCTGAAAGTCCTCCTGTCTCTGCAGCACTCCCGGTTGATTCTGATCATGTCACACCCTGGCTAATCCCCTTCCTTAGGGGAAAACCAAGTCCCTGAACTTGGCACTCCATGCCCTGCCTGACCTGGCTGAAGACCACCTCTGCAGCCACAACCCCCCCCCCCCCCCCCCCCGCATCCCCCTCTCTCTGTCCACGAACTCCTTGCAGGTTCCTGGAGGAATCCACCCGGCATTTCCCAGCCTTAATGTACACTCTCCCCCTACCCTCAGTGTGTGTCTCCTATCTGGCCCCTCCAAGGCTGGGCTCCCCCACTTCCCTGTACTCCACTGTGGGGTCCTATCCACTGGGTCACAGCTTCCCCAACAGACGGTTATGTTGGTGAAGGCCATCTGCCTGGAAAGCATGGTGTATCCCTGGGCGGGGCACAGAGCCAGGGGTGGGAAATAGTTGTTGTTTAGATGAAAGGAAGTTCTCCCCACCTCCTGCGCCCTGCCAGCTGCAGCCTTGCCAGCACAGAGGGAAAACGGTGTGTGTGTATGTGTGTGTGTCACAGAGGTGTGTGTTTGTGAACATGTGTGCATGTGCGTAGGTGTGAGTACGCACGTGTGAGTACGTGTGAGTTGCGCACTCATACAGAGGGCCTCAGGCAGCAGCGATAAGGCCTAATTCATGGGGGTGGTTGTATAGACACAGGCGCAGACAGGCACCAACAGGCACCAATAGGCACAGACAGACTGGGTCAACCCGGAAAGACAGCACTCTGTACACAGCGGGGGATTTACTTTTCCAACAATATTTTCATTCAAGTATACTATACATGCAGAGGCACTCACGTCCTAAGCCTATGTGTGGCTTGATGCGTTTCCACACACTGAGCACGGCAAGGTACCAGCAACCTAATCAAGAAGGAGCAGGGCCAGCTTCCCAAAACTCACGGTGGGAGTCTTCTAAGTGCCTGTTGCTTGACTCTCAAGCAAGGAGAGGGAGGAGGAGAGGGGCACAGAGAGGAGTGAGTCTGGGGCTTTCAGACCTCTGCTTATCGCCTCTGTGGGGTCTGGGCCTCCCCAGTTTGGCCTGAGGAGCTTTACTGCTCTTTGGACCCCGGCCCTCTCCCTGGGGCCTCTGCCAGCAAGTTGTCATTGTCTCTCCTCCTCCAGTGCCCCATCGGCCAGGCCCTTGCAGGGCTTTCTTCTTGGGCAGCGGGCCCACGGCTTACTCCTGCCTGCCCACCTCAGCTGCCAGAAGCTGCCTAGGGTTCTGTGTAAATCAGCCACTGGGCAAGTTTGCTTTTCTTCCTCACTCCTGGAGGGGGGTGCGGAGGACTGCTGTGAGAGGGCATGGCTTTGGGAGGGGACATCTCCCAGCCCCCTGGCCGGGCCAATCATACCTGCAGAATAGGAACAAAGTAGGGAGAAAATGAAGCCCACCCCAATGTCTTGGGTCTGTGAACACCAAGGGCATGTGTGGGCAGAGACCTGCACCCCGAGAACCCCTCTCTTGGGGCACAGCTGGTGTGACTGAGTGGGACAGTTATCAACCCCTGGTGAGGCTGGGCCAGTCTGTGTGACTGGCCACGGTTAGGGCAAGGTTTCCTCCAGCTGTGGAGATGGCATGGAGGCCACATGACACCGTGTGTCTGTCACAGGGCTCCGTGTGACTGGCAGTGCGGGGGGCACGGAGGGTAGATGCCTGAGCTGTTGCACGTGTGGGGCTGTGAGAAAGAGTGCTGGCCGTGTGTATGCTGGACAGCCCGCGAGGATGGCAGACGTCCGTGGGTTAGGGGACAGTGTGACAGACTCACAGCTCTGGCTGTGTTTGCTCCCTGCCATCGGGAGGTTACCAGTTACTGGGGGGATATCCAGTATTGCTGGGGAGGGGTCAGTGTGAAGAGGGAGAAGGGACCAGGGGCTTCTGGATGGGCTGTGCCTTACCCCTAGGGTCTGGCCCCTCCTCTTGGCCCCCAGCTCTGAGCGTCAGGCACCCTGCCTACTGCCTGCAGAGATGGGCGAGGTGGAGCCCCGGCTGGGGCCCAGATGCTGAGGTGGCAGGCCCAGGAGGAGGGGGTGGGGCGGAGACATGCCGGAGCGGCAGCCGGGAGCCCAGGGCACCCTGCCCTGTGCTGAGTTGGCAGCTGGCTCTGGGAGCAGGTGGGGCCCCACCCGAGCAGGCTGAGGCAGGCCGGGCGGGGTCTCTCCCTGGCCAGGGACAGGAGAGAGAGCTAATGGGGCAAGCCCGGGCCTTGTTTTGCCAAGAGAGAAGGAGGAGGGACAGTGGTCTCTGCTGGGGGAGCTCTTTTTGTGATGGGGGTGGTGTGTGTGCACACACCCGTGCTCCTACTGTTGTGTGTCTGACTGGCGTGTGTCTTTGTAGTTTCCTCTTGGTGGAGGCACGTATCCATGGGTCTGCATGAGGGCCGCAGTGGTGGTAGTGGTGGTGGTGGTGGTGGTGTATGTGTGTGTGTGTGTGTGTGTGTGTCTGGCACCCGGGCACGTTTGTGGGAGGGTCTCGCTTGGAAGTGTGTGCCCACATGACTGCCGTGTGTGCGCCCTTGTTGTGAAGGCCTGCCTGGCTTCTGTGTGTCGTGTTTGTGGAACATCGGTGTGAACTTTCTCTGAGGCCTGTGTGTGTGTGCACGTGTGTTTCTTTGTGTACATGATTCATTCAGGTTCTAGGTGCAGAAGGCAGAGGGGTCGTGGTGGGCAGTGGCCTGTTGGGGGTGGGGGGGAATGGGTACGGGGGGTGGAGGGCACCTGGCTTCCTGGCTTGGGGTCTGGCCAGGCCCTGGAACCAATTCATTTCCACGACAAATCTACATGCCCTTCCTGTTCCCCTATCACCCCCTTTGTGGGGGTCTGGAACAATGTGTATGCGCGATGACCTACAAACTATTTACCGCCGTGTGTAACCATGCCATTCCCCTAAACACCATGTGTGCAGCACATGAAATATGCAGGTATAGGGTGACATGGACTCCTGTGCGTCTATGTGCCCAACCCCCACCAGGCATTAGGTATGTGCATTTGTGTGTGTGTGGTTTCATGATCACTGTGCGAGTGTGTGTGTGTGTGTGTGTGTGTGTGTGTGTGTCCCACAAAGTTTATAGATCTAGTTGACAGTGTCCCTCTCAGCCCTCTCCCTGCTGGGGATCTGGCATGTACATTCTGTTACCTCCAAAGCCCGTATGTCCTGACACTCAGCATCTCTCTGTTCCCCTCCCGGGTCCCCACCCTACTCCTTCCCACAGCCACCAAGAATCCTCCCCTGGGACAGGAAATCCTGCATAAAGTTGAGAATTGGGTCTTTCTGTGGAGTCAGTGGTTTTCCCCAAGGTTGCTGTGGTACCAAGCGGCCAAGAGGAGGCTTCCACCAGCTAGGGGTTGTGGCGGGGGTTGGGAGGGCAGCTCCGGCCAGGGGCAAAAGCATAGGTTTTGAAGCTAGACAGACCTGCGGTCAAATTCAGATTCTGACAAGCTACACATGTGTAACCTACATGCTTCGGTGTCTCCTCTGCTGATTTTTGGAGTTGCTAGGAGAAGGAATGGAAGAGATGAACATAAAGCTTCTGGCATAGGGCTTGGCACCCAGGGGTCTTCTGACATGGGTCCTTTTCTGCTCAAGGGATGGCTTTAAGATCACTGTGAGCTGCTGCATCTAAGGCTCAGGGCTTGGATGGGTGCTTTGCGCCTGATGCGCAGGGGAGCGTCTGGTTTCTGACCTTCGGGGGCTCTGCAGTGTGGACATGGGCAGAGTCCGGACTCTGGTCCACACACAGGTGTGGGCCTCCCTGAGCTCAGGCCTAGAATCCCTTCGAGAAAGAGGCGTGGGTGTGGCGTCCAGGACGTGTTTGGAGGGCATGGAGTGGGGTGGGCAGTGCAGAGATGATCTTGAAATGGTGGTCGCGGAAGGACACCCTAAATGAACCAACGTGCAGACTCCAAAAGATAACCAAAGTGCCATCAGCTGGACGCGCAAAAATCCAGAAGAGGGAGGAAAAGAGACACTTCCAGAAGGACAGGCAGGGCTTCCCACTTCAGAGGGACAGAAGTCCCCACCACCCCAAGGACAGACACTCAAATCCCCCGAAAAAAAGGGACACCTGACCGTACCCCCTAGAGAGCCCCCTGCCTCCTGCCCGCACCTCTCCCTCCCGCCCTGCTCTCCCTGCTGAGTCAGGCCGTCCCAGCTTAGCGGGGCGGGTCTTGGCTGGAAGCAACTGGGCATTCGTCCAACTCCAGGGTGGTGGTGGGGGGAGGGTGAGTCACCGACAGGGGCACAGCCTGGAGTCGCCCTGGGCCCACGGGCCGCCGTGGGAGCGCTGGGGCCCAGCCAATCGGCGGCTGCCACCCGGCCTGTCGCTCTGGCCCCGCCCCCGCCACGGACCGTCGGCTTCCCAGTTCCCAGGGCCCTTTGCCGCTGAAGGGACCCTTGACCCGGTGGCACCCAGCCTGATCCCATGGTCTGTGCTTCCGGAGGGAGGCTGTGGAAGACAGATATCCGCACTGGGCTTTCAGGGAAGAGAGCTCCCAGCCAGAGTCAGCTCCTCCCAGGGGCCCCCTTGCTGTCCCATTGACTGGTTAGGGGCAGGGGTGGCCTCCCAGGTGACAGGGGGGACTGCCCCCTTCTTGCTGTCCTCTGAGTCCTTCCCAGGTTGTCTCTGCAGGGCACTCAGCCTCTGTGGGAAGGGGACAGACTGCGCTGGTTTCCCAAGCTAAGGGCGTGGGCAGGCCGCCCACTGTCTGTCCTCTAACAGTCTCTGTGGCCAAAGTTCCTGGTCCTCTGTCCGGCACACCGTACATTGTTGCCAAGGCTCTGGTGACACCAGCTACTGAGCCTGGCGGGGCCAGGGTCTGGCCCTTGACATTGACACTGGTGCAGAGATGCAGAGACTCATCTGAGCAGGTACAAGACCGTGCAGATGCATGGACCCATACAGGCAGGCCGGCCAGTATCTTATCCAGATTTTCACATATATATGAGAACACACCCACACACCCACACACACACACACACAAACCCACACACATGTCAGTGTGAGAGGCAAGTGTCCCAGCTTGATTGCTTACTAGTTACCTGACTCTGGGTGGGTTATCAAATCTGTTTCCCTCTCTGTAAGACAGAGATAGCTAGGATAACTTCCTTAAGGGTTGTTGGGAGAATTAAAGGCAATAACAGCTGGAAAGCGCCTGGTACACTGTAATAATTCGTAAATGGCAGCTGTGATGATCACCCAGACCCACGTGGATGTAGCCACACAAACACACTCACGGACTCCTATCATGGCACTTGGACACACCAAAACTCAGACGGCCGTATACGTGAAGGGACCGGGTGTGTTTGCACATAGATACACAGACACAAGCAGCACCCCCAAGGAAAACAGCCACCCCCACAATAACCATACAAGCAGGTTTTACTGCTCTGGGTGTGATGGGAACAGCAAGCCCAGCTGGGTGGGGGGGCGGAGGCCTCCGCGTCGGGCGGTGCCCGCTGTGCTCCCGCTCCCACTCAGCCCCAGGGAGAGGACGCTTTCATTCTTCCAACACGCCCCTCTTTGTCCCCCTATAGCAGTCACCCCATCCCTTCTCCATTGTCGTCTGCCATCAAACCCCACCTTTTCCTCACAGCCTGAGTCCCGGGGTGGGGCCCCCAAGGATTTGGGCTCTTTGTGGTTGGTGGCCAGGCACAATGGTCTGGCTTTCTGCGGGAGGGCTTGGGAGTCATCCTGGGGGGTGCTGTCCCCACCACTTCTCTGGGCTGGTGGATTCTGGAGGGTTGGGGTGGTGAGGATTTGGTTGCTGAGCCCTGAAAGGAGCCAGTGGGAATACCCCTGTGGGCTCAGATCCCCCTGGGCATCTGGACAGGATTCAGACAGCTTCTCTCTACTTTTTATTTTATTTTTATTGTGGTAAAAACTCTCACCATGAGATCTACCTTGTTCAATTTTATATGTCCCATATAGTTTTGCTAACTACAGGCCGAATGGTGTGCAGCAGCTCTCTAGAACTTTCTCTCTGGCACAATGGAGCCACCCTCTGTTTTGTCTTGTGCCCCCCATCCCCAGCTCTTGTCTGACCCCCCAGCCCTTCCCAGGGATGGGGACATTGGAAAATGGGTCTTTAGTCTCAGGGAAAGCTAGAAGGACTCCCTGTCCCTCAGCTTGGGAGTGAGAGTCCTTTCCTGTCGGGCCATGGCCACACCAGCCCGGTATCCCCTTAGCGCTTTGCCATTTGCCTTAAAGTCCTCTCTCCTCATTCACACATTAGGATACTGGATAATTCCAGTACCATAGGCTGTCAGAGCTGGAAGGAACCCCTAGAGTTACATGAAGTCAGAACCAGAGATGGAGAGTCTCATGTCTGAGTTGACAGTGATTCTGTAAGAAGTAGCAGTGGGAGCGAACTCGGGGCTCTTGCCTCCTCATCCAGAAGAGAGCCCCGTTTCTCAATGCTCTCATCTCCCCTGCCCCTCATGTCCATTTTCACAAGGAACAGGTCTGAGCCCCTCCCATGGCCCTCTGGTCCTAGGAGCTGGACTAGAGCAACCAGAGGACGCAGGCCCTGTGCTCTGGAGCTCCAGCCTGCTGCGGGAGGAGGGAGTCCCTGATCTAGGGAGCAGAGGCCGGAGCCACAGACGGGGCCTGAACGCACATGTCTCACGGCCTCTGGGAGGTTTATCAAGCAGTTGCCTGGAGGAGGATTTTGAGGGAGAGGAAGGACATGGACACGTCCAGGGGGGTGGTCTCCAGACCGTGAGGCTGGAGGTCTTGAGGGAAGATGGATGAGGCTTGTTCTGTCCACTTCAAGGACTAAATGTACTGCTTCCACCCCGGGGGACTAGATTTGGGGCGTTAGCTATGAGTGACCAGGTAACTCTTTGCTTCCAATGTTTGGCACTACTAAAATGGCCAAAGACAAGCCTGTGTGTCTCGCCCAGGCCTGGACCTGGGTGTAATGCCCTACAGTGTAAACTTCTGGCCACTTTCAGGGATGGGTTTCCCTGGGGGAGCTGGGCGCCAAGAGATGACGGCTCCCCCAATGCCCTGCCAACCTCCACTCTCCTGCTCCAGAAAAAGCCAAGCCAAACTCCTCAGAGGCCAGAGAGTCCTGGAGTGTGGCCCTACCCTGCTGATGGGTCCTGAGAGGACTGTGAAAGCCTCCCAAACACCCAGGTGTTCAACAGACCCCTTCCTTTCCGGCTCTCAGGTTTCCTGCCCCCTTCTGCCCCCAGGGCCTCCATGAGCCAGAAGGGTGGGGCTCTCAGTTGGCAAGACCCTATTTTGCTGGCTGGGAGTTTTTCAGGGTGCTAATTAAAAGGAGCCACCCAGAGAGAATGACTTCACTTGTTCGCACACACACCCTTCTGCCCTGCCCTCTCTTCTGCCCCCATTCACACGCCCAGTCAAGGCAGGGGTGGTGGGCAGGGGGAGCCCCACGGCAAAAGCCTGGGTTGTGAGCAGAGGTGGATATCAACAAGCAAAGTGCAGGCTCAGAGCATTTTTGACATTTTTTTGGAGAGTCAAATGTTGCAGTCACTGCATTTCTCCAAGGTTCCCCTCCCTGCTGAACTGAAAGGGCAGAGCTGACCTGGACGGGGAGTGATCTAGGTGTCTCCCAGAGGCCCCGAAATACCCCCGCTCCGGGGTGGGGAACCCTTCCCTGGCTCGACCCTAATCCAGCCAGCAGGGGGTGGGGGTTCCCTGGTGGCTTCATCCGCCTGGCTGAGGCCTCTGCCCCTGCCCGGGAGACCTTGGCGGCTCTGTCTTTGGTACAAGCTGCGTGAGGTTCTCCCACTTTGTCACAAGTCTCTATGTTCCCCAAATCCTTCCATTCTGTAGCCGGGTTCCCGATCCCTTCTGTTGCCCTGGCCGCGGGATGGGGGTGTAGTGCAGAGGTGGGCACTGGCGCCGACCCTGTGGTGTCTGGGGCAGGGGGGACCTGTGTTGCCGACAGCGGCAGAGCTCCCAAATATTTCTGCTTTGGTGCTTGCCACAGCCCCCGTTGAGCCCTTGGTCTCGGTTCATCGGGGGCGGGTT
Source organism: Mustela lutreola (assembly GCF_030435805.1). Lineage (NCBI taxonomy): Eukaryota > Metazoa > Chordata > Mammalia > Carnivora > Mustelidae > Mustela > Mustela lutreola. Next base: position 62,456,031 of record NC_081297.1, read on the forward strand.
TGTTTCCAGACTCTCTGAGGGTCTGATAGGGGACGACCCTCAGATTCTTTGCGGCTGCGGAGCAGCAGGACGCGGGGGAGGCAGAGAAGCTGGGCGGCTGCGCCCCACGTGGAGCGGGGAGGGGTGGGGCGGAGCGGGGCGCCCACTGTCCTCCTCCCCCTCTATTCTGGGAACGCCCTGCAGGGGTCGCCCTAAGCCAGGCTTCATGTCGGAGGTCCGCGAACCGGCCTGCTGGGGAGGCGGGGTCCTAGCTCAGCCCCCTGTCGCCAACTCGGGCTCCCATCACCCTCTAGAGTCCTACAGCCCTCGGGAGTCTAGAAATGGCCAGAGGAAGGGCCAGAGGCAACGTGGGGCCCAGAGGCTCTGAAGCGACAGGAGTGACAAGTGTCGATGGCTAGACAAAGTGCATGCAAATGACATGCAAATAAACCTGATTAGCCCGCCCTGGCCTGAACCAGAGGGAGTTTGGGCCCAGGTCCCTCTTCTCTACCCCGGGGGTGTGGAGAGAAGGTGCCGGCTGGCTTTCCACCCGTCTATGGGTGTTAGGGTCCCCTCTTTGCTGCTTGCACTCACTGTTCCAGGCACGCAGGTGCTAAGTCCTTTAGCTAGTGCACTTAATCTCTACAATAACCTTGGGGCAGGGACCATCAGCCTCCTTTACACACGGTCCCTATGGGGTAGGAATATTGGTGTCCAGTTTCTCCATTTTTTCCTCACAAATCACCAGCAACCAAACCGGGTTCTCCTGGGAGATCCCCTGAGAAAGGGGGCTCCGGCTCTCAGTTTGCTGCACAAACCACAAAGGCTTCTGGGAGAGTACTCCACTGTCCCACTGCTCTTTGACCCTGATCTTTCCCCAGTGTGGTTGGTGCAGCACTAGTCCTTTACCCTGGTAGGACCAGGCTTTCCAGGAAACTGTCAAAGGGGTTTTTGATAGACTTTTCCTACTTTCCTCTCGCAAAAGGCCTTCGTGAGGCCTGGGGAGCTTGGGGTAGCACTGGTCGCTTTCCTGGAGTAGAGTCCCAGAGAGAGGGTTGAGGGGACCTGGCGCTCTGCCTCCCTGTGTTTCCCACAAGCATTCGCAACCCCCCCCCCCCCCCCACCTTGGTGGGGCCTGGAGAAGCTGGGAGGGGCCTGGGGTGAGGCCAGGTGAGGTGTGCTTAACCCCTCTCTCCCCACACAAAGTGCTCTGCCCCAGCCTTGCCTCAAAAAAGAACCTGTGCCAGGCTCCTTTGGCATCCCTAATCCCCATTCCTGCCCCCCACACACCCTGCCTTGCTGTCCCTCCAACTCCCAGTTCCTCTATGGCCCCCGTGGATCTCCTCTCTCTGCAATCTTTGCCAGGCAGCCCCTCCTCCTCACTGCCCCTCTGGGCACTTTGGCTGATTACTCTGGAGCCCCACGGAGTTTCTCTTCCCCACAAGCCCAGGGGCTCAGGGGCTCCTCCCTGTTCCTGGGAATGAGGCAGCTAGAGGAATGAAGACCTGGCACATTCCAGAGTCTGAAGATGCTCAGTGGCTCAGCACTTGGGCTCCCTGCGGTCTGAGACCCCTGGCCCAGCAGGGCTCAAGAGGCAGAGAGCCCAGGCCTCCCTGGGTGTAGTGATGGTGCAGGGAGACAGGTACTTTGGGGGCTCAGCACTGGGCCCCAGTTTTTACCATCTCAGTTCCTGCTCTCTGCCACCCAACAGACAGCCATGCACTTGCCCTCCCGAGTCAGGTGTCACAGAGGCCAGAGTCCCCCTTCCCATCCCTTCTTTCCTTCACTCAAGTCTCTCCCCCTTGCTTCTTGAGTTCCGGCCATGCTCCCATCCTCCAGAAGTCTTTACCAACAGCTCCAGCCCACGATTCTCCCTAGCTCTTTCGTCTAGTCTGAGCATGTTTCTGTCTTTCTTTGGAAGAGGAAAAACAGAGGTGCCCATTTTGGCTAAGAACAGGCAGGGAGATGTAGGCATAGACCTAAGAAAGGGTCCAGACTTTACAGACAGACCTGGGTTCAAACCCTGACTCCGTCACCACTGGTTGTATGATCTAGGACAAGTTATTTAACCTGACCGAGCCTCAGTTTCCCCCTCTATAAAATGGGGTTAATTAGAGGTACTGTATGTAAATCATCTGACATGTAGTGCTCTTGGATTAAGTGGTGATTATTGTTAATACACATAATGCTATTAACAACCGAGACGACTTCCTGGAAGAGAGGTCTTCTCTGGAACCCCTAAATGAAAGTTAGAACCCTTCTTGACACTCAGCCTCTGCATCCAAGTGGCCCTTCTTTCTGATATATCCTCCCCACCCAGCCCTCTATCATGGTTTTGCCTTATTAGGAGACGCATGGTGGGGTGGGGTGCCTGCCTCCTGGGTGGGGGTTGGTTGTGGGATCTGAAGTTGGTCCTCCCTCTCTGGCCCCCAGTTCCGCTCTGGCAGGGAGTTACTGGCTACCCCTGGGTGAGGCCTGCCTGGACGGGTAAGCAAAGTGCTCTCACAGCATGGAGAGGGGCTGAAGCTTTCCCAGCCAATGGCTGGGAGCTAACCCAGGTTCCCTTAGAGGGGCTTGGGAAAGCAGGGGGAGCAGGGAGAGGGTAAGGACGAGTTGTGGGTCCTGTGCCACCAAGAGCCTCCCTACCCCCCTACCGCCAGGAGCATTCCCTGGGCAGGGGTTGGGGCACAGGGTGGGGACAGCTGGCATGGTTTCCTTCCTGAGTTTCGATCAGTGGGGCGGGTTTAAGGCTGGGCTCTGTTGAGTTAGCAGCTTTTCTCTAGGAAACTCAAAAGCTCTTGAAGAGAGAAAAAACATCCAGGTTCTCCCATCAGGTCAGGGGCACCGTCGCCTCAGCCTGGGGAACTTCTGTCTCGGGTAGCCCCCTCCCCGAGAGACAAGTGCCAGGGTGGGGCTGGGGGAGCGAGGACATTCACACACCACCTTCCTGTACACGCGTACTCTTAACGCATTCACAACATATACCCAGTACACATGCACACCTGGTCCCCCTGCTGGCCCCTTACACACTGATGTGCATGAGTGTCTTCTATGAGCTCCCCATCCTCACTCGCCTATATGAACTACGCTTCCATGGCCCCTACACTTGACTTGTGCACACACATCCACACTCTGCACATCTGACGTCCGCACATTCTCACTCATGACCCCACATTCAGCTGGAAGCTTCCCACGATACATTCCCCACAGGTACCCACGTGCGTGTCCGTACTCTCTCTGTCTCCTGTCCCACTCACTCAGATGACAGGGTAGGAGTAGTCCCAGGAGAGCTGGCCTTTAGTAGGCCAGGCCTGGCTGCTGAGTAGGGACCGAGAAGTTAGTAAGAATAAGAGCCAATAGCCACTACCCTGTGTTAAGTGCTGTTCTGGGCACTATGTGTATCATCTTGCTGGAAATACACAGCAACCCTATGAAATAGGAATTATTATTCCCTTATTATAGTTGTGAACATGGAGGCTCAGAGAGGTTAGGTCACTTGCCTGAGGCCACAGAGCTTGTCTGTAGTGGAGACAGAATCTGGGAACCCAGGCAGTCTGACTCATGCTTTTAACCACCACCTATAGGTCCTCTCTCCTCTTTTCTCAGTCTCACTCTTGTGCTTTGCCCCAGGCACCCTGGGACCCCAAGAGCTAGCTTCCAGGGAATCCATGTACAGTGGATTTTCCCCGCTTGGCCTAGGGCCAGCTGGGACTTCACAACATCCAGAAAAAGGCCCAGGAATCACTGGTGGTTTACGTTCCCATTTGGGGGCCTGTTTGGGGGCTCTCGCCTTATAACCCCAACGGGTAGCAGGGAAGTGGTGGTAGGGGAGGAACTTCAGGGAGGTCCTGCTCACCCCATACTCCTGTTTCAGGAATTCCCAAAGGGCTGGTTCTGGCCTAGCTCCCAAGTCCTGTTCCAGTTGCAAGCCCTGGCTGCCTGCAGGGGGAGTCAAGAGCAGGAGAAGCTGGGCTCCTGCTCCTTCTCCTGCTTCTGCTCCTGCTAGCAAGGTAATGCCAAAAATGGGTCTGTGCCCTGGAAATCCCTGGAAAGGTATCTGGAACCAGGACTGGATTAGACTGCCCTGTCCAGTGACCTGCTGGCTGGCCCCCGTGGGAGTCAGTGGGTGCATGTGTGTTCATGTACGCATGTATATGTTTTCAGATATGTCCTCTGGGAAAGAAAGAAATCAGATGGTGGACTTGGTGAAATGCCCTGAGAATCCACGAAGAGAATATGCCGAACCATTTATAACATACCCCTTCCCTTTTAAAAAAGATCTTATTTATTTATTTGACACTGAGAGAAACTGAAAGAGGGAACACAGGCAAGGGGAGTGGGAGAGGGAGAAGCAGACTTCCTGCTGAGCAGGGAGCCCGATGTGGGGCTTGATCCCAGGGCCCTGGGGTCATGCTTGAGCCGAAGGCAGAGCCTTAATGACTGAGCCACCCAGGCACTCCTGAACCATTTACAATAATCCGATCTATACTTACTGACACTGCCAGGGCAAGACAGGGTATATAAATCCATATATGTAATCTGATCCCACTTCAGGGAGATACATATCTATATCCATAAGGAGCACCTATGCTGAAGTAGCATCTGGCACTTTGAAACACGACTATACACATATACAGTCATATAAAATCATAAAACGCAAACTCTGTAAAGGCATGGATTTTTATCTGTTTCATTGGCTACTTTATCCCTAGTGCTTGAATGCTACCTGGCCCAGTAAACATGGGTTGAATGGATCATGAAAGATATTTACAGGTGGAGAAGTCTGGAAGGTTTTGCACCAACCTGTTGATAGTGACAGCTTTGAAGTTGTAGTTTTTGGAAGAGGTTTATTGTTCCTAATTTTATTTTATTATCTGTGGTTCTAAATTTTTCAACAATGAATTTGTTTTCTTTGTATAAAGAAAAGGAAGTGCCACGAGCCTTAGAATCTTCTTCCTCTGCATCTTTAAGTCATTAGCCTAGACTTTAAGAAGCCAGATGGCAGGAGGGATCTGCGTTTTCTTTCCCCTCCGCTTCCCCACCCAACATCTTCCTGCTGGTCTTCTGCTCTCCCTGCCCCCTCCCTGCCCACGAGCTTCTGCTGGCACAGCTCCTGGGACTCTTATGCCATCTCTTATGTCATTGTATCTGACGCACCCAGCCCAGTGCTTGGTGATGAGAAGAGCCCAGTACATGTTATGGACGCATGATAGCCTTCATGAGCTTGGTGGGATGGCGGAATGGCTAGGTGGACGGGGGCTTAGAGTCCTCTTCCATGGGTCTCTATCCTAGCCTCATGGCTCCCTATGATGCAGGATGACATGAGTCCTGGCTTAGTGGGGTCTAGTCCTATTTTTGCTGTGTGCCCTGGATAGGTTGCTTTCCTTCCCTGGGCCTGTCTCTTGCGCTGTTAGATAAGGCTGCTGAACAAGATGACCTCTTGGGTCTCTCTGCTTGGACATTCTTCGTCAACTGGCAGGGGTCGTGTGGGGTCTTTTTGCCGTCGGGTCACTCTCTGGTTGTGCATTATTGTAGCCTTGACTAACGTCTATGGTCTCCAGGGGCAGCCGCACAGTCTGACCTGGTCTGTGCAGCTCACGGAAGAGCCACCATCAGGTCTCCTGTCCTGTCTGCACTCAGCGTGCTGCTGTCTGCTCTCCCCAGCTCCACCAACCGCATTCTTCCTGGACCCAAGCAGGGGTTCCTGTCCTTGTCATTGTCATGACTCAGTGGTTCCACAGAGGAGGGGCCATGGTTCTTCCCTTTCGGGAGCCACAGCCCAGAGCATGCATCAGTGGGTTTAAGGATTAGATTAGGTATTAGGAAAATTTCCTAACCCTTAGGATAGACTGGGAGAACTCCTTACCCTCAGCTTTCCCCCTTCAAACCTGCTTTCATTCTCTCTCTCTCTCCCCGAAGAGTTTCCCAGAGGAAAGCTCTATTTTCCCATCCCCCAGTCTTGACAGCTAACACTGTTGCTGGTTCTGGTCTTGTTTCTTGGGTTTGTATATGTTCAAGAGTGGGGCCACTTCTTCTATTGGAGGGTTCCTTCCTTCCTTCCTTCCTTCCTTCCTTCCTTCCTTCCTTCCTTCCTTTCTTTCCTTCTTTCTCTTTCTTTCTAAAAGATTCTATTTATTTGACAGACAGAGATCACAAGCAGGCAGAGAGGGAAGCAGAGAGAGAGAGAGAGAGAGAGAGAGAGAGAAAGAGAAAGGGAAGCAGGCTCTCCACTGAGCAGAGAGCCTGACACAGGGCTCCATCCCAGAACCCAGGAATCATGACCTGAACCAAAGGCAGAGGCTTTAACCCACTAAGCCACCCAGGTGCCCCTATTGGAGGGTTTCTTAAACTTTTTTGGACACTGATTCCTACGAAGAAATTCATTTCTTTTTTTTTTTTTTTTTAAGATTTGATTTTTAAGTAAACTCTATACCCAGTGTGGGGCTTGAACTTACAACCCCAAGATTAAGAGTCGATTCTTGCATCAACTGAGCCATCTGGGTGCTCAAGAAATTCATTGTCTATCACAGTTCTGTACACACTTACACAAGCACATACATATGGAATAGAATTTTGTGGTGCAGGGGTAGGCAGTCTTACTCCCGGGGATACACACTGATAATGCTGGTTGAAACTCATTCAGCTGGGCGCTTGAGTGACTCAGTCAGTTAAGCGCCTGCCTTCTGCTCAGGTCATGATCCTGGGGTCCTGGGATTGAGCCCAGCACCTTCCTGCTCTGCAGGAAGTCTGCTTCTCCCTCTCCCTTTGCTCCTCCTCCAGCTTGTGTGCTCTCTTGCTTGCTCACTCAGTCTCTCAAATAAATAAATAAAATATTAGGGGCACCTGGGTGGCTCAGTGGGTTAAATAAAGCCTCTGCCTTCGGCTCAGGTCATGATCCCAGGGTCCTGGGATCAAGCCCCGCATCGGGCTCTCTGCTCAGCAGGGAGCCTGCTTCCTCCTCTCTCTCTGCTTGCCTCTCTGCCTACCTGTGATCTCTGTCTGTCAAATAAATAAATAAAATATTAAAAAAAAAAAAAAAGAAAACCATTCAGCTGATTTCACAACTTGCTGCTGGGCTGTAACAGAACAGACAGAAGTCCCTCGGGAATGGGAGCAGAAGGGTCAACCCCCCCACCCCCAGGTTACTGGCCCCAGGCCCCGGGCACAGCTCTTCAGATGGCCCTAGAAGGGATGCTTGTCAGAGGAGATGAAGGTCAGGGAGCTCATCCAGGTGACCCCCCCTACCTCACCTCCCAGTCCGGCAGCTCCTGTGGGGACTTACTTTCCCAGCGTTGTGGGAATCCTGGGAACTTTCCCCTAGAAATTGCCCCATGGGCCTTCCACCCTCTGGGGTGTTGGGAAGCTGTCCTTAGCAACGCTTTTCCCAAATATTTGCCACATCAGGAGCTGTTGTTAGCAACGGGGGCACACAACTGGCTGAACCTGATTGGGTCAGAGTGGCTACACTGCGTGCTGGGCCCTGGCTGAACAAGTCTGGACTTTTAGCTCCGGATTTCTGGTCTGAACACTTCCCTCTTCCCTTAGCCAGCCCCACTGCCTTCTCCCAGGCACCACTGGTTTGCTCCCAGAACTGTGCTCCCAGCTGCCACAGGCAGGGAGGGTCTCTTTCCCCAGAAAGGCCTCCACTGTCTTCACCTCCAGCTGGTGGCGGCATGCCAGTGTCTGCCGGGACAGACTGGGAGGGGCGTGGGTGGGTGGCACACGGTGTCCACCTTGTCCCTGCTCCGCAGTCACTGGCCATGCCCTGGCCACTTGCAACCAGCTGTGGCCGAAGTATTTATACCCCAGAAAATGGCCAGTGGTACAGAGCTGTGTTCTAGCAACCTGCAGAGTGTGCATGGTCCCACAGCTGGGCATAACTGCCCGCCCCTGAGCCCAGTGAGTCCCTTCCTGGCTTCTGGTGCTCTGCCAAGTAAGGAAACATGCACCACGCATACTGCTCCAAGGAGTCTCAATGGTGCGGCGGTGCCCCCTGGGCAGACCCCTTTCTCAGCCTGACTTGGGCTCTCACTGTCTTTGAGATCCCGGGTGCTTGCTTCCATTTCTGTGCCCGTAGCAAGAGAGACAGTAATACCCGCTTCTCAGATGGGTATGAGTAGATGAAGGATCAACCGGACCTTGGAGACAGACATTTAAATTTGGAACTCCTAGGCAAAGCTTTGTAAATCTCTGCTCTCTAAGGCCTCTATGTGGGAATGGCTCTCCCTGTGGGTTTTGGGGGCTCATTACCTGTGGAGGCAGTGGCAGGGCCCACCCTTTCTTGTTGCAATGAGCCCGTTCACCCCATCTCTGGCTGGGTGCCACCTTCCTCTGATGCCAGTGCAGGGAGAACAGGGCTACCTGTCCCAGCCCAGTGGGCAGGAAGGTGCTGGGGCAGGGAACACTGGCATGTGTTCTGTGTGGCCTGGGGCTCCACGAGGGGCCACTTTCATCTCCTCCTCCTTCTTTCCTGCCCCACAGGCTAAAAGAGATGTAGTTATAGAAATTGACCACATTGGAAAGATGCTGCTCCCTCCTTGTCCTCACTGGCTTTGGGACAGCTTCAGGCCTTCCTGCTTGGATGCAGGAAGCAGCCCCGGGTTGACCCGTGTTTCTGAGATGATGCTGTGTAGGCCCTTAGCACATGGATGAACGTTTAACATTCTAACAGCCATGTCTTACTTGAATATGAATTAGAAAAATTAGAACTAGCACACCAAGGCCATGATTTCAAGGACATTACTGCCTAGGGGCAGGAAAAGAATAAAGTAAATTGATTTTAGAAAATTATCAATGGGACACCTGGGTAGCTCCGTTGGTTAAGCGTCCAACTCTTGATTTCACCTTGGGTCATGACCACAGGGTCGTGAGATCCAGGCCCGGATCTGGCTCCGTGCTCAGCACCGAGGCTTCTAGTAACTCTCCCTTTGCTCCTCCCCCTCTTCTCTCTCTAATAAATAAATAACATCCTTAAAAAAAATAAAGTAATCTATTAAGCACATGATGATATCCACGGGTATTCCTCCACGATGGTGAGGGTCGAATGGATGAATGACTGGTGTTTGGGATGTTCTGGGTTAGAATTTGGCACGTATTTCTCAGCTGTGAAGGCCTAACTGAGGGAAAGTTCTGTGATTAGAGCAGGGATGGTCGTGGGCTGTCCGTGGTTGGGGTGGGGATGCAGGCTGAAGACAGGTGAGGGACACTTTTGTGTCCGGTTCCCCTCAAACAACGGGACAGTAACCAAGCCCTTCATTGCCCTATAAAAACCAGGAAAATGGAACAAGTGTGGGCAGCACAGCCTCACCCTGATCCCAGGAGATGACTTTCCTTTTTTCTGAGCATGCCAAGAATAAGAACACCTGCTCCTGCTTCTAGAAGGTCCTCAGGCTCCCATGGTACCCTGTACGTGGCACCTTCAACACTTTCATTGCACTTACTGTTTTTTGCATAGGTTTCCCCCTAGACTACAAGTTCCACCAAGACAGGGATTTTTATTGTCCTTTGTGTACCCTGGGCTAGCATGGTACCCTCTCTAGCACCTGGTAGTGCCTCATTGGTGTTGATAAGGATGCAGTTCGAGAAAAGAGTTTCACTTTTGGATCTGCTGTATGACCTTGGGCAAGTTGCTTTACCTATCTGGGTTTTAGGTAGTTAAGTTGTCCTTCAACACTGATATTTCCAGGTTTCTGAAAGGAGCACTGTGTGGTGATGAAGGGCAGACTGCAGTGCCCAGTGACGCAGTGACCTGTGTTGGATTTCCTGCTCTGTAGCATACTAGCTGCATGACCTGAAGGAAATTCTTTGTTCTCCCGGAACCTCGGTTCCCTTTTCTTTTCTTTTAAATTATATATTTATGTATTTATTTATTTGAGAGAGAGAGAGAGGGAGAGAACATGAGAGAGGTCAGTGGGAGAAGAAGACTCCCTGTAGAGCAGGGAGCCTGGTATGGGATTCGATCCTGAGACTCTGGGATCATGATCTGAGCTGAAAGCAGCCGCCCCACCAACTGAGCCACCCAGGTGCCCTCGGTTCCCTTTTCTATAAATTGGTGATACTAATAATACCCATTTCACAGAGTTGTTAGAATTACATGCTTAATACATGTAAAATTCTTAGAATGGGGCTGACATGTAGGCCATTTATTTGTTCTTATTTCTTTGTTGTTGGATAAAATAATTCACTGGCAGTATTATCTTAATAGTTTTATAGGTCAGACAGAGACTATCTGGGATAGTCTCTGAGATATTTGGTACATGAGATATTTGGTACATTTCTGAGGTTCTTGCGGAAAGACAGGAACATGGGGTGAGGGTACAATGGATGCAGGGGAGTGGGAGATACAGGCTTCCACTTATGGAATCCTCCACTTACGGAGTTCCACTTACGGAATGGATGAGGTCTGGGAATGAAAGGCATAGCATAGGGAATGTGGTCAATGGTAAGGTCATAGTGTTGTTGGGTGACAGATGGGAGCTACACCGGCCAGTGAGCACAGCACAGTGTATAGACTTGTCCAATCACTATGTGTGCCCTTGAAACTCATGTAACATTGTGTGTCAATTCTATTTCAGTGAAGGAATTGGATGCTGAATTAAAAAAAACAAAAAAGAGGCTCCTGGGTGGGTCATTCATTACGCGTCTGCCTTTGGCTCAGGTCATGGTCCCAGGGTCCTGGGATGGAGCCCCGCATCAGGCTGTCTGCTCAGCAGGGAGTCTGCTTCTCTTTCCCCCACTCCCCCTGCTCATGCTCTCTCTCACCCTAATAAATAAATCAATAAAATCTTAAAAAAATGGGGTCTGAAAAAGTACAACTGTGTAGATTTCCAAAGAGCTGAGCATAGGCTCCACAGGACCTAGGCTGGGAGGATGTAAATCTGTAGAGGAAGGGTCTTCTGGGGGTGGGCCACAGGAGTCTGTCCTGTCTCCTCCAAGACCACAGCAGTGGGTCAATGTTCCTCCAAAAGAGGAATCCCCCACTATACGGCAACATGCAAACTTGTGAACCGGGGCAGTCCCTTTCAGGCTTCCCCCCGCTTCTGTATTCCTATGTGTAGCCTCCCTGGGACTCTATATTCCTTCAGAGTGGGGATGGGGCCTTATCCATCGAGTATGTCCTGTATCGCTTAGTTCAGCGCTCAGCCCACAGGAGGAGTTCAATACACACACACACACACACACACACACACACACACACACACATGTGTGCGTGCGCAAACACACACACACACTCACACACGTCCATATTTCTCTAATGCATGCATGCTTCCCACCTGGAGAAGGTGGATGGAGATTTGCTAACACTTCAGAGAATAGCGTTTAGAGTCACAAGGACCTCCAGAGGTTGAAAGATGGAAGGAAACCAACAAGATGAAACTGACTGGGGATTCATGCACTCAAAAGATACTTATTGCTCACCTCCTGCCTGCCAGGCACAGATCTAAGCGCAGAGGATACACAAGGGAGCAAGGGGACCCCATGTCTGCCCTCATGGGGCTCACATTCTCCTGCAGGAAGACTGATGAGTGAAATGAGGGAGTGAAATACACGCTGTTTTAGGCAGGGCAGGCCCTAAGCTGAGAGAAAGAGATGAAGAGTGTTGGAGGAGGGATGGCCCCAGGGTTGCAATTTTGGTTTTAGCCCTGTGGGTAGCTGGGGAGGAGCATTCCTGGAAGAGGGAACAGCACGTGTAAAGGCTCCGAGGTGGGAGTGTTCCTGGCACGTTCGAGAATAAATTAGGGGGTAACCTAGGTTAGGCCTCTCTCATGTCCTATACTTTCCTCTCCTTGTTGTAATTGCAGTGAAATACTTGTCTAATGTCCTGTTCCGTGTCTCTTTCTCCACAGGACTCTGAGTTCTCTTGGTGCAGCAGCTGGGCTTGCCCTAGGCTAAATTCTTGGTTCTCAGCGCAGGTCCCGGCACATAGTGGGTGTCTGATCACATTTTGGTGAAAAGATAATGAATAAATGTGAGTAAATGGCATTTGGGTCGAAAAAGAGACTGTGCAGGGACACCTGGGTGGCTCGGTGGGTTAGTCCTCTGCCTTCGGCTCAGGGGTCCTGGGATGGAGCCCCGAGTTGAACTCTCTGCTCAGTTGGGCTCTCTCTTTCCCCTGTCTTTCTGCCTGCCTCTCTGCCTGCTTGTGGTCTCTCTGTCTGTCGAGCAAATAAATAAAATCTTCAACAACAACAACAAAAATAGACTGCACAGACAGGACAGGCTTGATGGAAAGAGGTTGGGGAATCATAGCTGCTGGCGGGGGGAGGGAGGATTTAGGGTGAGGCGGGACAGGAAGGGGTGAGGCAGGGAGGGAACGGGCTGCAGGGGAGCCATAAGAAGCCATGCCAGCCCAGCTCTTTCCCCAAGGTGGGCGCAGGTGGCCAGGGCCTGCCGAGAATGATGTGTGGCTGAGGATGGTTAACCGGGAGCCCTGAACATAGCCCGTCAGAGCCTTCCCACTGCCAGTTTTCACGTGAAGTCCTGATTCCAGCCATCGGCACTTTGGCCACTGCACGAGTGGAGATCGTTTTTTTGTGCACCTCTGTGTACCGGACAAGTCAGTCCATCAGCGGGGGTCTAGCATTCAAATCCCCAAACTGTTTCAGCCTTCTCTCCGTCACTGCGTGATTATTTATTTATGAATCATTCATTTCTTTTTAATTAAATTAGTCAATTTATTTATGTACTTATTTACTTAAAAGACCACAGAATCATCATATTTATTTATTTGAAATGTCATAGAATCGTTTTCTTTCTTTCTTCCTTCCTTCCTTCCTTCCTTCCTTTCTTTCTTTCTTCCAGTAAGCTCTCTGCCCAGCATGGGGCTCAAACTCTCTCGACCCCGAGATCAAGATTCTCACGCCCTACTGACTGAGCCAGCCAGGAGCCCCTGACTTATTTATTTATTTATTTTTAATACAAGGAAACATGTTATAGCAGCATTTGAGAACCTGGTACTTTAAGAAGTTCCCTGGGTGTGACTGTCGTGGGTAAGAATTCATTTCTGAAAACAAGTATCTATTGATGTTTGGTGTGTGTCAGACCCTGAGCTGGAGACTGTAGTGGACAAGTTATAAACAAGGGCTTAGCTGGTGGGTCTGTGGGGCAGGGGTTGGATCTGGGTTGTGGTCCTGGCTCCAGCCTGATCTGCTGGGTGGGTGGCCTCGAGCAAGTCACTCAGATTACAGGCTCAGAGGTCACCTGGTGCAATGCTTAGGTTACCCAGGGGTGCACAGTTTCAATACACTGCCTAACCCCCTATGGGGGCTCAAAGTCCTTAAGTGCAAAATGGGGCATTGGACAGATGACCTTGGAGCTTGCTCCCACTTTAATATTCTGCAACGCTACAGAGATGAGGAAGTTCCAGGCAGGTGGGTTTGGTGCCATCCCACCTATGATCTCTGTTCTCCACCCTTAATACTGGGGGGAGGGGCAGTGGAGTCCAGTCCCCAGAAATGTTTCTCAAACAGACGCATGGAAGGAAGGAAGGTTACCTGGGCTTCCTTGATGCTACGAAGTGATCCCCAGGGGCATGGTTTGGTGGTGGGCCCTCAGTGGGATCCAACCCATTTCCCAGATTTTCTTTCTAGACACTGGGGCCACTCCAGGCTGCTTCTGTCTCCTTGGTGCACTCCGGTCTCCTGTTTGGATCTTTTCTTTCTTCTTCCTCACCTGGCCCCTCAGTCCCTTGATCTCTTCTATTCTTCTGGTGGAAGGCCTGACCTCTTCTTCCTCTTGAGGCCATCTGTCATTTAGCTTTGTTCAGGGGTGTGCCATGTGGGGCTGGAAGAAGGAGGAAGGGGCTTCTAATCCTCCGGAGGGAGGGGAGGCTTGCTCACCGTTGTCTGGCCTGTGGGAGCATTGTTAGGACCAACTTCCTCATAGCATGTCTCTTGAGTGTTCATGACGTTGAGTCCCTGTTTATTCTTGCTTTGTGTTGCGTTAGTAAAGGCCCAGTCTCCTGGTTCTAAGAACTAGGTTGGGAGGCAGGGAGAAATAACCCTCCCACCATGTGAAGAAGGAATTTTAGGAATTTCTAAAAAGCAGAGCTACCACACCCTGCTTGCTAGTAGTGGGAGAGTTTCAGTGGTGGCAGCTGCACGCCTCTCCCTGAGGGTCCTGTACTGGGTGGGGGGCTCATGGACTACCAGGGGGCAGAGACAGAATCTATCCCAGGGGACATCCCAAAGTTCCTGTGTCTGCTCCCAGAACCTCAAGGCAGTTTTTGGTACTTTGATTTGTAACCGAACATAGGCAGTGCATGACCCGAGAGGAAGGGCCTGGCACTGCATGTCTGGGGAAGGAGCAGGGACACGGGCTGGGCTTGGAAACATGCCACTTGCCCAGATCCTGGATGGAGATGCCTGGTTGGAGTGGGGTGGTGCCTGGTGGATGATTGCTGGGTTGAGCAAGAGAAGGGACTTGGACACCCTGTTTTTTGGTTTCATTTCCAAATCCCAGAGTGTCTTTTAACCAACGACGACAATAACACCTTTATTAACCTTGTGGCTTCACCTAAGCTGCCCAGCGCCTTCCTTCTCTGGTTACCGTAGGTAGATTCTTTCTTGAGAAGTTTCACACTCCTCTGTCCAGCATGGAAAGCATGGATGGAAAGGGCCCTCAGGTGCTCCCCTGAACCCCCTCTCTTCTTCCCCATCCCCCCATCTCCTTCTCTGGGAAGCCTTCCTTGACTGACTCTCAGTGGTGGTTCAGGGCCATCCCTCCCTACCCCCAGCACCTGGAGTCCAGGTCTCTGGCTGCTTCCTCGTCTTTGGGACATGCCCAGATCTCCTGCTGGCCTGCGAGCTCTGAGGGCAAGGTCTGGGCTTCCTCTCCCTCGGGCTCCACACGTGTTGGGCCCCTGTCCTCCAGGCGTGTCAGAATAGGTCAGCCGGAGCCAGTGACAGACACAGTCAGGCCTAGAGCATCTTGCTCCCCAAGGCCCAGCCCAAGCACGGGAGGGGATAAAAGTCTCGTGCTGAGGCCTTGGGGCAGGAACTCACAAACCTGGATTATCCTCCGTCTGTCTGTAGCTGTGTGACCTTCCGTCTCTACCATGTCTCGCTCAACATGCCAGGCCCGGAGGGGCTTCGGTGCTCGCTCTGCCTGTTCTGCACCCCCAGGGGGCCGTGGCAGCCGGAGCAGCTTCAGCAGCAGAAGCCTCATTTCCTTTGGGGGGTGTAGAGGATCCTCTCATGGGAGGGCTTGGGGATCAGGGAGAGGACCAGGGGTATGGTTTGGGGAGGACCGTGGTGCGCCCGGGCTTTCCTTGTGCCCTCCGGGGGGCATCCGGGAAGTGACCATTGACAGAAGTTTGCTGACCCCACTGAAGATGGAGATTGACCCCCAGTTCCAGGTGGTGAGGACTCAGGAGACCCAAGAGATCAGAACCCTCAACAACCAGTTTGCTTCCTTCATTGACAAGGTGAGGGTCCACTCAGGTAAGCCCCTCTCCTTGCCTGCCTCAGAAGAACCATTCTCGATGGATTTGGGAATGGGGAGGTCTGCTCTGCTACCACTTTTTTAGTGCTTCTGCAGCAAAGAAGTCCTTCCTGGTCTAACTGCAGGCTCTCTGATTATGCGGAGCCCCTGCTCTTCTATGGTTGGGGCTCAGGAACAGAGAACAGTCATTCAGTAGTGAACCCTCCCCCGTTAGCCAATCCCCATCATTTTGATGTGTTCAGAGTCTCCTGGGAGGGCACAAGGCTGCCTCTGCTCAGGCTGGATTGGGAGGTAGAGGAAAGGTAGACTGAGGGTCTGTGAGGTTTTCCTTGCCAGATCCTGTGGCCAGGGAGTCCCCCAGGAGCCTCAGGGAGCCTCTGCTTGGGTCTCAGGTGCGCTTCCTGGAGCAGCAGAACAAGGTCCTGGAGACCAAGTGGGAGCTGCTGCAGCGGCTGGGCGTGAGTGACAGCCCCCCGGACCTGGAGTCTTTCTTTGAGGGCTACCTGGCCCGGCTCCGGTGGCAACTGGAACAGCTCCAGAGGGAGCGAAGGGCTGTGGACGCCGAGCTGAAGTCCTGCCAGGACCAGGAGGAGGAGTATAAGGCCAAGTAGGCAAACCCTGGGGTCTGGGAGGGCTTGGATCCGCAGTTGGAGGGCTTCCCCCATGCTGAGCTCCCAGAGACACAGGACGGTCCTCCCTTCTGCATCCCATTCCCTCTGATTCTCAGGGCTCCCCCAACGCCTCACCATGGTAGGTAAGGAGGCCCCCCAGTTCCTGATGCCTGGGTCTGGAGAGCCTCAGTGCCAACAGACCCAGCTCTGAGGGCCAT
Organism: Mustela lutreola; assembly: GCF_030435805.1. NCBI lineage: Eukaryota > Metazoa > Chordata > Mammalia > Carnivora > Mustelidae > Mustela > Mustela lutreola. The sequence continues at coordinate 62,472,280 of NC_081297.1, forward strand.
GATTTGGGTCAGGGCTGGGAGGGGCTTCTTTAAACAATGCCTCCCTGGGTTTTTCCTCAATAAATTCCTGTTGAGCAGGCTGTGGGCTGAGGTGACTCAGATGTTCTCTGGTCCTGGTGGTGGAAGGGAATCCATTTAGTGGGACCATCCCCTAGTGTGTGGCATGATTCACAGCAGGGCTGTGTTTCCGGGTTCCCCACCTAGGTCACCTGGTGGTGTGGAGGGAGCCCTGGACCAACAGGAGGCTTGGGTTTGGCGACTGCAAGCCAGGGGTAGCTGGGCGGCCTTTTGTCTTTGCCAACCTCAGTTTCCCATCTGTAAGATGGCATGGGAGGTGGAGCGTGTCATGGAAAGAGGCCAGGAGACTTGGTTTTAGATCTGCTTGGGTGACCTAATTATTGATGACTTGGGCAAACCATGAATCTCTCTGACAAAAGCCAAAATGCCTGCTTTACTTGATGATTGTGAGCAGAGAGTGTGAAAATGTGTTGGAATGTGCCTGATAGACGTGATGGCAAGTGGCCTCATGTGGCTAAGTGAGCATGAGATGAAGGAGTGGAGATGGATGTAGCCAGGACGTGGCAATGACTTCCTGATGGGAAGGGCAGAGGGTCGGGCTGGTTATGTGTCCTGCTTGGGAGCGTCTAGGGGCAAGGGGTGCTCTTTCAGGGAGACTGTGCTCAGAGGAGGGCCATGGGCTCTGATCTCGCCGCCTCAGGCAGCATCCTTCTGTACTTATTTGACAGGTATGAGGAAGAGTCCCGCAAGCATGCCACGGCTGAGAATGACTTTGTGGTCCTAAAAAAGGTGAGGGTAGGAGTTAGCTGCTTCACTGGGACCCTGAGCCCCCACCATGCACAAAGCCCAGTCCTGGGCTGGGACTGGAGATCCTAAGGCAGGTCAGGATCCTAATGCAGCACACGATCTCACATCGCCTCCAGAGGGCCCCCAGGGAAATGGGACACCTAAGTAGACACAGGGGCCCCAGAATAAGATCTGATGGAAGGACCACAGGATGAGCTCTGGGAGTCACTATGGGAGAAGCTGGGGAGGGAGTGGAAGATGCAGAACTGGTTGAGAGTAATCAGGGAAGGCTTCCTGAAGGCGGTGTGTGTCAGTGTCAGGCAAAAGGGAGAGCAGGGTGAGGGGGGCTGGAGGAGGAATGAATGGGTCTCTGGGGACAGCCGTGGGTGAGCACTGGGCAGTGTGCAAACAGAACTCCTGAGCCAGAGTGGGAGCCACAAACAGGAGGTGGGAGGACACGGTTTTTGTCTTCCTGTCCCTAGGATGTGGATGGAGTTTTCCTGAGCAAGATGGAGCTGGAAGGCAAGCTGGCATCTCTTCGAGAGTACCTCTGCTTCTTGAGGCAACTCAATGAAGAAGTGAGGATCTACCAAGGGTTGGCGGGAGTGGGGGTGGGGCAGGGCAAGCAGGCTTCCTGGCTATAGTGGAGTGGCCAGGAGGCGACACCTGGTTAGGGTGACTTAATTCCAGTCGTTCTGTCATTTGACAAACAAATACTGAGAATGTACCATGTGCATTGGTAGGTATTGGAGATACACTAGTGAATAACCAGACAAAAATCATGATGCTTGCTTTCTGTTGGGAGAGGGACGGTCAATTATAGACCTAGTAAAGGAGTAAATTTTATAATATGTCAGAAGGTGATCAATGCTATGGAAAACAGGGACAGGAGGCTTAGGAATGTGGGGGGAGGTAGGGCAGGTGGTAATTTCAAATAGGGTGGTCAGAGTGGTCTTTATTTAGAAGATAAAGCTTGAGCAAAAATTGGAAGGAAGTGAGGAAGTTAATCAGGCAGGTAGAACCAGAGATTCCTGGCAGAGGGAGGGGCCCCCAATGGTGAGTTGGTGGTGAGTTCGTATCCTTGTGGAAGCAAGGAGGCCATGGGGCTCAGAGTAGAAGGAGGAGAGGGAGGGGCGGTGACAAGCAGTCAGAGGAATGATGGGGACCGGGTGATTTCAAGCTTGCAGGACATTTACTTTTTTTTTTTTTTTTTTTAAAGATTTTATTTATTTATTGACAGAGAGAAATCACAAGTAGATGGAGAGGCAGGCAGAGAGAGAGAGAGAGGGAAGCAGGCTCCTTGCTGAGCAGAGAGCCCGATGCGGGACTCGATCCCAGGACCCTGAAATCATGACCTGAGCCGAAGGCAGTGGCTTAACCCACTGAGCCACCCAGGCGCCCAGGACATTTATTTTTAATGTCCAAACTGCAATGGCATTAGACACCACCTCCTATAACCCTCGTTTTCATATGAGGAGACAATAGGGGACAGGACATGTCCAAACACCCAGTGGGATGAGGGCTGCCCCCTGATGGAGTTCATGGGCAGGAAGTCAGGCACCCTGCCCTACTGCCTGGGGCTTCGGGGGAAAGGGAGTGGAGGTAGGTGGACACTGAGTCAGTCTTTCTTGCAGGAACTGGGCCAGCTCCAGACCCAGGCCAGTGACATGTCTGTGGTGTTGTCCATGGACAACAACCGAGGCTTGGACTTCAGTGACATCATTGCGGAGGTCCGCGCCCGGTACGAGGAGATTGCCCAGAGCAGCAAAGCTGAGGTGGAGATGCTGTACCAGACCAAGGTGCCGGAGCTGGGTGGGAAGGATGGTGGGGGTAAGCACTGGGCAGGAAAAGGCTGGGTCTCCCTGCCCACATCCCAGATGTGGTTGTCCAACTCGGTCCCACAACCATCCCAATGGTTGTCCAAGTCGGTCCCCTTGGGGGACCAGAGCTCCGGGGCTGGGTGGCATGGCCCACTTCCCATCTCTAGTAGGGGGACAGTGCAGGGAAACCGTGCGAGACCAGCCTGGACTGTTGCAAGCTCATCCCACCGTACCCCTGCTTCAGCATTTAACCTGCATTCTGAGTGAGGGCTTGGGGAGGCACAGAACTGGGGACATGGTGTTTCTCATGGTCCTGGGGTCAGAGGTGAGGGTCCTCTTAACGCGTGGTGTCATCTCTGTCCCCATCAGTACCAGGAGCTTCAGGCATCTGCCCGGCTTCATGGGGACAGCATGAAGGAAACCAAAGTCCAGATCTCTCAGCTGCAGCAGGCGAGTCAGAGGCTGCAAAGTCAGATCGAGAACCTCAAGAAGCAGGTAAGGCTCCTGGAGCTCCCCAGGACACCTCGCTTTGGACTACTTTTGTGTCAGGGTCACTGCTGGCTTGATGTGTGGAGTTGGTAACTATCTGGAGCTTTGGATACTTCGGGTGGAGAGAGGCTCAAGCCCACTTTGGAGAAATTTGGCCTCCATCCTACGACTTCAAGCCTGTGTGCATTCTGCGTTGAACAACTCCAGGGGGCTCTGCTCACCTGTCTTCCATAGACAGACATACATCTTGCTTTTGGCTCCTTGGGGGAGAGGGTCGATCCATATTTTTGACTTATTTTCTTGTCTTTCCTTACTTTTACTCCTCCAGCTCAGAAGACACTCTAGGGTCAGGGGCTGACTTTCTGGGTCTCGTGTTGGGGAGGGTGAGAGCCAGGACAGGGTGCAGGTGAGACTGGTAGGGGGAGTGAGCGCTCCTTAGGCAGATCTTTGCACGGGTTGGAGGTGATGTTGTTGGGGCCTGTGTGGGCTAGGGTGGGGAGAGGAGGAAGGAGAATATGGCAAGAGCAGGGACGGGCTTCCTTGCTCATCCTGGAGCCCTCATGTCTAGATGTGAAGGACTGCAGACTTTTTAGCTTTCAAGTCTCTTTGCACTCACTTGCCCCAAACCCAAAAAATCGGTTTTGGGATCGGGTGGTTTCTTCAAGCATTTCAGCTTGACTCCCAGGGCGCATGCACATGGCCTGTCCGCTCCCAGGCAGGATCCTCCCAGGAAACTCTCGAAGCTCAGGTCATTCGAAGACCAGACTCAGTCTCCACCCATCCCCACCTGTTTTCCTTTGGAATGTGATGTAGGACTGAGATGAAGGTGACCCGGTCCCATTATTCAGTTGGCTGCCACAGTGTTTTTGCCCATAAATTTGCATTCCTTACTTCGGAATTCCCCGGGGTGTCTGTTAAAATGCAGATTCCTGGGCCGTTGTCAGACTAAGGGACTCAATCTCTAAGGGTAGCCCAGAAACCTACTTTCTGAGCTCAGTTCACCCAGTTGGGAGCATGCAGTCTCAGCCCAGCTGCCTGTACTTAGGAAGGCTACCACGTCCCCATAGCTGGGAGCTGCCGCAAGGTAGCTTTCTTGCGAGAATCCCTCTTGGGAATGCAATACCCCCCTTACTCTTCCTTTTCCTGCACAAACATGATGGACTAGTCTCCTTTGTGCCAGGTCCTGGCAGAGCCCTGCAGGCTGGGAGCAGTGGACCTGCTGTTGGTTTAGGGACGCAGCTCTGCCCCTCACTACCTTTCTGAATCTCTGTTTCTTCATCTGGAGAAGAGAGCCAATATTCCACATCCACAGGGCGCTTGTGTATAGAAGAGAACAGAATAATGAGACTAGAATGGGAATAGAATAATGAGAGCCCTTAGGGAATTCCTTATTTCCTGATCCTGAGGATCAGTCAGCTGGATGGCCAGGTAGATGGGGATGTTGCTCTTGCTCTCCTTCCGCGAGTTTTCTATCAGATCAGAGAGATAAGCGCAGAGAGGGTGTTTCTCAAACCCCATACTGAGGCATATGGTTCCATATGCTTTGATAATAGGACAAAGTTTTTGAAGTGAGGTTGTTCTAAAATGAACAAGGACCTTGGCAACCCTCAAGATGGTGCTTGTCGATAATGCTCCATGCATTGGGGCTGGAAGAACATTAAGGGTCCAGGGAGAGAGAAAGTGCCTTAAGGAATGGGCTAAGGGATGGGTTTCTGGGGCTGCTGCAACACAGCACCACAGACTTGGAGGCTTGACACACCAGACCACGTGTTCTGGAGGCCAGACCTATGGAATCAGGTGTTGGCAGGTGTACGCCCTCTGAAGGAGTGGGGGTTGGGCGGGGGAAGCAGGGAAATCCTTCCTTGCCTTACCTAGCCTCTGGTAGCCTGAGAATCCTTGACATTCCTTGTTTTTTGGCTGCATCACTCCATCCCTGCCTCCATGGTCACATGACATCATCACTCTGTATCTGTCTCTGTGTTCTGTCATCTTTTCTAGGGACACTACTCATGGAATTTAAGGCTCATTCTATATACAGTATGATAGTCATCTTGAGATCTTTGACGCCTTACATCTGCGAAGACCCTATTTCCAAATAGGTTCACAGTCTGAAGTTCTAGGTGGACATGACATTTTTGGGGACACTACTCAACCCACTTCAGGAGTTAAGGAAACAGAAGAGGCAATGCTTTCCCTTAGAATGTGAGGAACTGGGGGAAGGGGGATGGCCGTGGATAATTTTGAGCTCAAAAGATTGTGGTCTACCCTGGGCTTTAAGCTCTAGCCACAGTAGGTTCCTTGGGAGGCTGTGCTGGACTTGGAGCCACCTTCTGTCTCATCTCTACTCCCCTTACAGAATGCTGACCTGCAGGCCACTATTGCCGATGCCGAGCAGCGTGGGGAGCTGGCCCTCAAGGATGCTCAGTCCAAACTGGACGAGCTGGAGGCCGCCCTGAGAGCAGCCAAGCAGGACCTGGCCCGGATGCTGCGCGACTACCAGGAGCTCATGAGTACGAAGCTGGCCCTGGACGTGGAGATCGCCACCTACCGCAGGCTGCTGGAGGTTGAGGAGAGCAGGTGGGGACCTGGGAACATGGGAGAAATGGGAGCAGAAGATGGACCACCACTGAAGTGCTCTCCTTGCTGAAGGGGATTCTGAGACTTCCTAGCATTCTGAGACACCGAGGGCAACCTATCCTGCTAGGAAGGCTTTAAACTTGGGACTGTGGATTTGATCTGCTGAGAGGCTCAAATACCTGGGGGCATACTCTTTGCAGCCTTTCTGAGCATTTCCTCTTCTTTCTCTGCCAGGATGTCTGGGAGGTGCACCAGCCAGGTCAATATCTGTGAGTATCAGGGTGCTTGGGGAGAGTGGTCCCCATGGGGAACCAAGGACCATGCTGTGACCATGGTACATTTCTTGGCAGCTGTGGGCGGAGGCAGCATCGTTGTGTCTGGAGGAGCGGGCAGTGGCCTGGGGGCCACTTGTGGACTTGCAGACGGGAAAGGCAGCTTTGGGTCCAGCTGCTCCAGCATCGTGACCGGAGGCTCCAATGTCATCCTGGGCTCTGGGCAGGGTCCTGTTTGCGGCTCCTGCTCTGTATCATGCTCTAGCTCTGGCTCTAGCTCTGGCGGCCACACCATCCTGAAGAAGACAGTGGAGTCAAGTCTGAAGACTTCTGTCACTTACTGAGTGACCTTGCAGCCACTTGTTCCTTGTGCCTTCCCGAGCCCTCTCAGCACTGCTCCCACCTCCACCACCCCCCTCCCTGCACAGCCAGCTCTGTGTCCACTGCCCACAGCCTGAGCCAGCCCACAGGGGACTCTGCAAAAGTCAATAAAACCATGTTTGCCTGCTGTTCTGAGTGTGTGCCCGGTCTGGTCTGCTCCGCATAGGGGTTTGCGTTTCATTTGCCTGTTGTCTGCCCCAGGCCCAGATCCACCACGCCCTGTCCTCCAGCCAACCAGCCTCATCCTCTCCTCACCGCAGCTCTCAGGTGGAGCTGGGAAACCTCTGGTGGGCTTGGCCAGCCAAGTATTGTCCTTAGTGGGGGAGGGGAGAGGTCAGACATCCAGTGATCAGAGCCTGGGGGCCAGAACCAAGGGTCACCACCCTCATCCTCCTCACCTGCCCCTGGACCTTCATCTTTCTAGTTCTTCTGTGAAATGAAGCAGCACCCATTTCTCCCTGAGTGGGGGTGTCTTCCTTTCTCTCTCCTCTCTCCCATTGTTTCCCTCTCACAAATTTGATTGAGTGCAAAGCATTCTCGAGGCATGGTGCCAGGGCTGGGTTACGCTGGCAAGCAAGATCAACCCCATCCTGCCCTCCCAATGGGGTCAGTGTCTCTCTTTTTAAAAGAGTAAGCTCCACGCCCAGTATGGGGCTCAAACTCACAACCCTGAGCTCTGGTGGACTTGGAGGTAGGAAAGATGCCCCTGGGTTCAGTCTCTCCCATCCCTTCAGTCTGCGGGTTCTCTAGCATAATGCCTCCTACCCATGAGAGCCAGATCCTCCTTTTGTAGTTCGTGGTTACCAGTGCCAGAGGCCAGCCTTCTGTGGCTCATTCAGACAGCCTGTGTTGGGGGATGGGGATGTCTCAGGGGTCGTTTCTTTGTGTCCTGTCCCTTCTTCCAGTCCCTTCCCAGTGGTGTGCTGGCTCCACCCATATCCGGGGTAGCAAGCTGGGTCTTGTCATGTCAGCCTCCCCTCCTCTCTGAGCTTTAACCTGGCCCCTCTCCTGGACAGGGGTGCCCCCAAGCAGGTTAATAAGTCATCACTGATGCTAAGCAATAGTTTTAAATGCAGGTTCCAAGGGCGTTTAAAGGGGAGGCTGGAGGGCAGAGATGAAGGTTCCCTGTGGCACTGTGCAGCTTCTCTGTCACTCCTTCTGACAATTCAGCTCTGCATCAGGCTTGCATCTCACCCAGCAAAAGAGAAGCAGTGTTGCTGCCCAGCCCACTCCTCCCCAAAGGCAATTTGTGGAATGTCTATTACTGTTTAGGAATAGCCAATGGGCATCTCACCCCTCATCCCAATCAGGTCGTCAGAGGGCTTCTTCCAGGCCTCCACTCTGCTCCCTGGATGTCTTCCATTTCCTCCATCTCACTGATGTTTTAGTAGCTCTTCCAGCTTGTTCCCTGGTAAAATAACTGTACTCCAGGCTGAAGATAACCGCTCATTCCTGTTCCTCCTTCTTCTCACATGTGCACCAGATTTTTCTCCTCTTGGAAACCTTCCCTAATTCCCCAAGTCTGAATGTGCCAGGTCCTTTCTCTCCCTGGCACAGTTTGGCTACACCTGTTGTTGTCCTTGTCTGGTTCTGGTCTGGGATCCAGCTTTCCTATTAGTCTGGGACCAATGGGCAGGTTGGTCTCCTGCACCCAGGATGGGGATCAGTGGCTCAGCTGATGCAGGGGGGAAGTTTGATGAGCTCTTGGGGCTGGAATTCTGCGCACCCCTTACCTCTTGGCTCTCACCCCATCACTGGGCCTGTCTGAACATGAGGCTGGAAACTTCTTCCCTCTTCTGCAGGAAGCTCTTTGGAAGCCAGGAGCATGGGCATCAGGGCCAGTTGCTAGGTGGGTGAAGAGGGTCACTTTCTCCACCCCACCCCTACCCCAGCTACCCATCAGCTCCTGCACTTGTTCTTCCCGTCTTCTCCCTCCTACGTGGCTCAACTCCAAAATCCATGGTCTAGGCCATAGGAGTTTATGTCATCCCTCCCTCATGTCCACCCTGCAATCAGCTTTAAGTGGAGGTTAGCCTTTTTCTCAGACTCAAGGATCTCTCCACCAGAAGTATCTGAGAAGGAGACTTTTTAGCTTTCTGTAAGGGACACATGAACTGGAAAGCCTATGGCCCAGGAACCAGGATTCCTGGGCTTGTATCCCAGCTCTGCCACTTACCAATAGTGTGACTTTGACCAAGCTATGTAACCCCTCCAGTGTTCTCATCTGTGAGGAGAGATAATAATGCTGACCTCACAGGGCTGTGTGGGCATGCTGCCATTCAGGATCCCAGCAAGAGACAAAATTCACCCAAGAAAGTTCACTTACATGGGCTTTCATGCCAGGAGCTCCTATGGAGGTGTGGGCGTGGCTGAGGGAATGCAGAAAGGATGGAGGGGCCCTGAGGTCGGCAGAGCTGGAGGGGCCAAACTCAGTTTGTCCAGGGCTGAGCTGTTTTCCAGGACGTGGGCCTTCCCGTGGAAACAGGGAGAACCAGGATGAGGAGGTCACCTGTGTAGAGCTGAAAGACAAGATGAAGAAGTGAGTGACAGATGGAAGAAGCTGTAATCATGGAGGACCGCAGGGAGGAAGCCAGGGAGAAATGCCTGCCCTTCCTTCTACCCTCCCAGATCTCCTGTCGCTGCCCCCCCCCGCCCCAGCCTTGGCAGACCAGTGAAGCCAGAAAGCAAGGGAGCAGCCTACAGGGGTCTAGGAGGAGGGTGACTGATCTGGGGTGGGAAGGAGGCAGACGGAGCTCAACCAGCGTGGACATGAGATGCATTCCCGCACCGAACGTGTCGGCCCTGTCATGAGTGTTGAGTAAAGACTGACTGTAATAGTCATCACAGTTGGCTTAGGAAGTCCTACCCCTGTAGGAGGGTGCCCAAGGGCAGCAACTCTTGTCTTCACCTCTTATCTTTGCTATGACCCCGTATCCAGCCTGACCTCAGGTGGGTGCTGTTGGGGGCTCTGCAGTCACCATTAGTCATCTTGCCTTGTCCCTCCCACAGCCTGATATCCCCTCGGTGCTTGTGTCCTACCGTGGGGGGACTGGGGGTGGGGGGCTAGGCAGGTGAAATTCTCCAGACACAGAAGCCCTTGGTTGAAGCAGCAGTGGAGGGGAGGAAACTGCTCCTCTTTAGCCACAGAAAGAAGGTCTGAACTTGGGTGTCCTGCCTGAAAGCAGAGAGGGCCTGAGGAGGCACTGTGTCTCCTCCCACCCCTGCTTTGTCTGGGCTGGGACCCCGGAGCCCCTGCCTGGCTGCGAGGGAGCCTGTTTCCAAGAAGGAACTCCCAGAGTGAGCCCTGGCAACCTGTGCCACTGTCTGTCACCAGCTTGCCCACAAAGCCTGGCAGAGAGTGCCAGGTCAACATGTGGGGCTGTGGAATGTGTGGAGCCGACTCTATTCCCACCTCCCTGGCCGCCCTGACTCAGAGGGCTGACATCACTCTCTTCCCCAGAAGTCCCACTCCTGACTGTCTCCCCTTCCCACACACCAGCAGGGAGCGATAAGGGAGGCTGAGAAAGCCATCACAGCCTCAGGGACAGGAGACAAAGGTCAGTGGGAAGTGACGCTTAGTCCCAGCTCTGTCCTGGGATCGCAGGCCAATGTTTTTTGAAAGGACTTCCCCTTTCATAAAGGCAGAGGAGGCCCAGAGAGGTTGCGAACAGCCCAAGGACACACAGTTCTGTGGGGATACACCTCCCAGCCTGGCTTGCCCCAATACCTTGTATCCCAGCTCCCAGCAGAAGGGAGGATCTGCTCTTGGGCATTAAGGGACTAATTCTGTGAGTGCCCCTCACCCCATTCCTCATGGGCGTTAGGTTCGACTTCTGTAGCAACTGGGAGCCACTTACAGTCTCTCATAGTGGCCCTGGAAAAGAGTCCTGCAGCCTCTTCTATGCCCAGAGGGGGTTTGCTCTCCACCTGCCTTCCTCAGACCTTGGGAGTGGGCCACTGTCCTCTCCTTCAGGACCCTGGGGCCACAAGTGGCCGGAGTTCCCGCTTGGGCTCTGGCCAACGCGGAAGGAATGTGACAAGTGCTGTTGCTGCTCCTTCCCATGTGTGAGTCTTTCACCTCTCTGGGCCCATTCTCCAGTTTTCCAGCTGAAAGCTCGAGTGAGCAAGGAAGGCCAATCTCCAAAGTCATGACTGCAACACTCCCTCAGTCCTAACATCTGATTAACATCTGACATCTCCATGTCTTCCTTTGGGGCTGTGTGGGTCCCAGGAGCCTGAGGTCAGAGGTGGGGGCACAGAGGGGACTGTGTGAAGTGATTGAGGAGCTCCTGGCCCTTATGAACCAAGCACCAGGCTCCTTGGGGACTGGGAAGATGGGAATGTTGGGGTGCTCCCTGGGGCTCTTGGGGTCTTTGTTGAACACATTCTTCTTAGACCTATACTTATATCTAATCAGAATGGGATGTGTCCTCCACCCACCTCCTCCAGAGTGGCTGGGCCCTTCTAGGGGTGTCTACTGTGGGACAGAGGGCTTGTGGGGGGCGGTTCAGGTGACAGTCCAAGTGCTCTCTTTCTCTTCAGTCCCTCAGCAAAACGTGCTTCGCCCCATGCATCTCCCTGGCCTCGGGGCAAAGCCTGAGGTGCCCAGGCCTTTCCATTTCCTCCTCTAGTGGTCCAGCCCCATGGTTGGGCCGACACCCTCTTCCTGTCCTTATACTCACTTTGCTTGGCATGGGGTCTCTGCCCCGCAGACAATCTGGCAGTGGATGACGGAAGAACAGACTGCCCCCAGCCCACTCTGTCACCTGTGTCCCCCACCCTGGACCTGTCGGGCGGCGATGAGGCCGTGGGCTGGGAGGGTGGGACTGGAGCAGGCCTGGGCACCCTCTCCACAGCCCGTTGCCCAACCCTCCCTTCCCTTACCACCTGTACAGCCCTGGGCCCTGGGGCCTTGGCTTGCGACAGGGGCCTGGGCCAAATCCCATAGAACAGAGCCCCATTGACGGTGGCCATCGGGGCTGGGTGGGAGGAGACCAAGCCAGCCACTGGGTGGTGGGGGCGGCCGTGGGAGCCTGTATCATCCCGTTCCAAGACAGGAGAGCCCCAGGGGGGAGAAGGTGGCATCCTGCCACACACAGTCTCGGCTCAGCCCCAGCTCCAGAGCACGGATGATAACTGGGAGCAGCCCCTCCCTGCTGCTGGGGGTAAGGGGACTCCCCTGGCCCATGGGGCCCCTCCCTCTGTTCCTCGGGCAATGGGGCAGGAGTGTCTCTGGAGCCCAGGAGCCAGCCCAACTGGGAAAAGATAAAAAGCCCATTGGTGGCACAGCATTCCCATACCGCGTTCCCTCTCCGCTCTCTCAGCCTGCGCTCCTGCCCCTCTGATGGTCATGAGGTCCTCTGTGTCTCGACAGACATACTCCACCAAAGGGGGCTTTAGCTCCAACTCTGCAAGTGGAGGAGGTGGGTCCCGGGGCCACACCAGCTTCAGCTCAGTGACGGTGTCCCGGAGCAGTAGCAGTGGCGGGGGGACCCGCTGTGGCCCCAGCAGGGCTGGCTTTGGCAGCCGAAGCCTCTATAACCTGGGGGGCAGCAAGAGCATCTCAGTCAGTGTGGCTGGAGGGGCCTCATCAGGGCGGGCCCTGGGAGGCTTCGGCTTTGGCAGTGGGGCCTATGTGGGCCTGGGGGCTGGGCGGCAGGCCTTCGGGCTAGCCTGTCCCCCTGGAGGGATTCAGGAGGTCACCGTCAACCAGAGCCTGCTGACCCCTCTCAATGTGGAGATTGACCCTGAGATCCAGCGGGTGCGCACCCAGGAGCGCGAGCAGATCAAGACGCTCAACAACAAGTTTGCCTCTTTCATCGACAAGGTGAGCCGGGGTGGAAGGAAGCAGGGAGGGGCCCTTGGAGGAGAAGCAGGGCCACTAGGAGAGGGGGTGCTGGGCGGAGGCTGCACACTGCTGAGGGGCGGTTGATGGAATGACTTTGAGCTCTCTGGCCTGGTGACATCCTTCTGGGCCTCCTTGTCCTTGCTCGGGACAAGGGCTGTTGCTGAGCCCGTCTTGACTGTGTTGTGCCTTTCCTACAGTCATCGTTGACATGATCACACAGCAGCCTGTCCCACAATTAAGGAGTAGACAGTCCTCAGGGCTCCTCCTAATAGGGTGGTCCTTAGTGCCTCTGGTCAGCTGGGGAAACCAGCTCAAATGTTCAACAAGTTATGCAAGGAGCCCATCTGCTCCCCCTCTCTCAGTGTTGGAGAAGGCCTGACAAAGATGTGATCAGGACACGATTGAGGTGTTGTTCTAGAAGAAGTTACCATTTTGCTTCTCCTATTCCTCCTTGCTGTTTCTGCTGTTCCCAGAAACTCAATCTGGGATGGACAGTGAAGAGGGTGGTCGCCGGGGCACCATGACCCAGGGTATAGTTTGATCTGTCCCAGACCGGGAGCATCCTGACTCCTTCCTTCCCTGGCCTCCAGACCAAATAGGTGGCTCTTGTACCTTCTGTCTGGCATTTCCAGTTCCACTCTCCTGCCTTGTCAACCTCTAACACAAGTCTCTAGGCAAGGGGACCATAATGGAGAAAGTCCTGGTGGATAGCCATATGACTTCGGGGTCCCCAAAGAACATTTATGTCCTCTTTCTCTTGGGAAGCCCACAGTGTCCCATGAGGAATCAGAATAGTGATATTTGTCCATTAAAAAAAAAGAGAAAACAGAAGTCTAGAGAGGACAAGTGATTTGTACAGGATCATAGAGGCACTTGGAGGCAGAGGTAGGCCTGGAGCTCAGGTTCTTGGGCCCTATGGTCCTTGGCATTAAGAGACCTTGTTGCTGTTTGAGGTGGGTGCACCTGCTTCATGGTTCCCAGGCCATGTGACTTTGGGCCTGGGGTGCTGTGGAGGTTGGACCTGGAGAAACCGGACTGCAGAAGGTGAAGCAAGCAGTTCCGCCCACCTCCTCACCTTCTCCCCTAGTGACTTTTGGTTCTCCTGTGGGACTGTCCCAGAGGTCAAACAAGAAAAACCTTTCTCTGGCTCTCAGCATCATGTTCTAGGAGCTGGGCATCTGTGAAGTTGACCCTGTCCCATGTCTTTTGCTGGGCAGAGAACCCACCAGAGGACCTCTGAAGTCCATGCCATGAGCCCCCTTTTAAGTCTTTAGAGGCAGGGCTGAGCAGCTATATTTAAAGTCAAATTTATAGAAAAGTTGTTAGAACAGTACAAAAGATTTCTCTATATTTTTCACCCAGATTCACCAAATTTTAAAATTTAACTTAATCTAAAGCAATTTTAGTTCCAAACGCAGAGTATTGTATTAGTTTCAGGCATACACCATTGCGATCCCACACTTCCATACTTGCTCATTGCGAATGCTCCCCTTCAAGCCCACTGCCCATGTCCCCCATCCGCCCTCCCACGTCCCTTCCGGTAACCAGTAGTGTGTTCTCTAGAGTTAAGAGTCTGTTTCTTGGTTTGTTTGTTTGTTTCTTTCTTTCTCTCTCTCTTTTTTCCTTTGTGCATTTGTATCATTGCTTAAATTTCATGTCTGAGCGAAATCATGTCGTATTTGTCCTTCTCTGACTGATTTCACTTTAGAATCATGAATTTTTACATTTTGTCACATTTGCTTTCTCTTTCCTTGGGTGTGTGTGTACACACACATATGTACACACTTGTATATATACATACATATATATACATACATTCTATATGCACCTGCATTTTTAACAGTTGATTTGAGTGCAGAATTAGGGTTCAAGAACATCGGTTTACCCAGGCCAAGGGGGAAAGGGAGACCCAGAGCGAAGTGATTTGACTGTTGCCAACTAGTAAAGGGCTGAGTTGGGGCTTTTACGGTTTATTAACTCTTTAGAGTCCTTGTCATTGGATTGGACAGTCTTTCCCAGTGAAGGCTGTTCCCTGAGGAGGAGGGGCTCCTTCCCACAGCAATGCTTGAGCTGTGCACCAGCCCTGTGAGGTCCTGGATGGGGATGGTGGTGACGATGGGCCCAGTCCTGGGTCCTGTCTGGGGCCAGTGGATAGTACCAGCCCACCAACCTTCTTGTCCTGGCTCAGGTCCGGTTCCTGGAACAGCAGAATAAGGTGCTGGAGACCAAGTGGGCCCTGCTGCAGGAGCAGGGCCAGAACTCAGGTGTCACCAGGAACAACCTGGAACCCCTCTTTGAGAACTACTTGGGCAACCTGCGGAGGCAGCTGGACAACCTCCAGAGCGATCGGGGGAGGCTGGACTCAGAGCTGAGGAATGTGCAGGATGTCCTTGAGGACTTCAAGAGCAAGTGAGGAGGACTGGACAGGCTGGGGCCATGGGGGTGAGGAAGGGACAGTATGGGAAATCTCCCCAGAGAGGGCCACCATATTCCCACGTTCCTGGTTCCCACCTGGGGGAATGCACAGACAGAGCGTCTTCCCTTGGGTGCCTCCTGGAGAACTGTCCCACTTATTTGTGTATTGTTCATAATTTTAAAAACTCCAAGGTAGGGAGAATATGAAAGGAACCTCTACGTTCTTATTACTCAGCTTTAATAATTATTAACTCATAGCCAGTCTTATTCCATCTATACACCTAGTTGATTTTTCTCCTCCCTTATTGTCTTGAAACAAATCCTAGCCATCGTGTGATTTCATTCACAGATATTTACTGGCTATATTCATAAGGCTCATCAGCATAGTTTGACTTAATCAAACATAAACATAATGCCATAACCACAACTCAAATTTTTAAAACAGTAATTCCTCAATATCCTCGACTATCCATTCATTTTGAATTTCAACTGTCCCGTAAATGTCTTAAGTTTTAAAAATATGGTTGGTTTGATTCAAGATCCAAATAAAGGTCAGAGATTATGATGAGCGATATGTATATTTATAATTTTAAGGTATAATCTTTCATAACTTTCCCAATAACTTAATACTGGCAATCTCTAACCCTTAAAATCTCAGCAAAAGCAGTTGGAGAGAAGTGAGCTGTTTTAAATGACGTCCTGCCTGTCGAAAGTGAACACAAAGATAACCACTGTTGACACAGCTTTGCCTATTCCTATAAAGCCTCCCAGGGGCTCCGATCCAAAGAGATGGCTGCTCTTGATTGCCATATTATTGTGCAAAGTCTGGGCCCGTTCCCTCAAAGCGGGTGGGCAGGAATATTTAATGGCTGTACCCCAAGTTTCTTCACTGGTGGGCTGCATTACAGAACTTCTTCTCAAAGCTGTTCTTAGATAAATGTGGGACCCAAGGGGGCATAAAGCCAAGTGGGTTAAATGCTTTAGGAGGCAGAACTAGGCTGATTCTGACCTGAGTCTTCCTATGTTACAGGTACGAGGATGAAATCAACAAGCGCACTGCAGCGGAGAATGAGTTTGTGCTGCTCAAGAAGGTGAGCAGGTGGAGGGGAGTTGGGTAGGTGGTTCGAGGGCTTGCCAGGGTGCTGTGGTGACTCAGAGGGAGGCGAGAGCCCTGGGGACTGAGGTGTCTGCCCTGCTGTCTCTCTTGCCCCCAGGATGTGGATGCTGCATACATGAGCCGAATGGATCTGACTGGCAAGGTGGGCACCTTGACTGAGGAGCTCGACTTCCTGAATCATCTCTATGAAATGGTGAGACGGCCAATGGATGGGGACAATTATATATATGTATAGCCCTGGGGATCCCCCCTGGAGGTCTGACCTGAATTCACCAGTGCAACTTAACTGATGGAAAATAGAACCTGGACCTTTTATTAACACGAGCTTCCATGCTAAGTGGTAAGGATGTGCCAGACACCCGGCCAAGTTTTACATAATCCTTTCAAGGAAGCCACAATAGAGGTACTACTATTGTCTCCATTGTATAATCAGGGACAGGGAGGCTCAGGGTAGCTTGCCCATGGTCACAGAGCTAGGTGGAGGCAGTGCTGGAATTAAAACCTGGTTCTTGGACTTCAAAGTCTGACTTGCACTCCTGTGTTAGACCTTTTCCCTTCTAGAGCAGTTTGTAATGGAGCAAGGGCCGGAGGAGCAGGATGGCAGAGAAAGGACTGAGATTTTAGGTGGGCTCAGGAGTTGAGGTGTGGGTAGTAGGTAGATAGCAGGATCCAAGAGGGGTTCCAAGGAAACAAGGAGGTTTTGAAGACCAGGGTGAGAGGGCTGAAATTAACCTGAATTGATCCTAGCATCTTGGACTTGGACTCAGTAGGGGCCTCGTGGCCCACCTTCCCTCTGTGCTGGAGTCCTTTCTCCCTCATTGCTACTAGGAGTCATGTAGCCCGGGCTTGAATCCTCCCGGTGGCAGGGAGCTCACTGTTTTTCAGGGCAGGCATTTTCACTGTTGACCAAAAAAGAAAGCTGACTTCAATCATCTTCCCATGACTTCTGCTCTTGATTGGCCCTGAGTCTGCCCTTCAGGCAACAAAGCGAGTTGTCTTTTGTGTGGCTCATTGCCTTTCCCAGGGCAGCGTGTTAGAGGTCAGGGTGCTCTGGGGACTGACTGACATCTGTGGCATATGAGGAAGTTGAGGAAACAGTGTTCTTAGACCAGACTTTGGGAAATGGTGGGGTAGGGAGGGAGCATACAGACTTGCATTCGCGCACATAATGTTACATTAGTTTATGTGTCATCTTTAGAAGTCATTTCACAATATTTGCTCCTTAAATACCCCCCTCCCTGGACTTTTTCACATGAATGCTTTCAAGTGAGACATGTATCCATCTGCTTCCAACTTCCTGGATTTGGGCAGTTGAATTTTTGAAACCAAATGCAAGAGTTAACGAGTCCCATTTTCCCTGTGACATGTGATTATGGTTTCATCCCGTCATCTAGATAACTGTGGGCACTTTGAAACAAATTTCCCCCATGCATATGTTGGAGATACTCCATTGGGTAATTGGATATATTCATGATGTCCCAGCCTGGGGTTCTCTGCAGACCCGATAAACTTTCAGTTCAGTGTGAATGTTCATTTCAGTGTATGTGACCAGTGAGCACATTAAAGCCAACAGGGCCAAGAACCGAGTCCTAGTGCAAGAACTAGACGTTTGGTGGTATCTTTCTCTCAGGCTGACCTCACTCCACTCATCACTAATTTGTGGTTCAAGTGCCTCAGCTACTTGAAAATCTAGTTGATATCATCATCTGGCCCACATCTTTCTGTCTTGTGTTCAAGAATACTGTGGAAGTCTGTGCTGGTCCTTTATCATTTTAGTAATACAACCATAGGAGAAAATGAAATCCGTTTGTCTTGGCCTTTCCTTAGGGAAGTCTTCCTGGCTCTATGCCTCTTACTTACATTTTGTGATTCTAGAGGTTTGTAGGAGGTTGTTGTTAGGTTTTACCTGAAGAAGTCTAATGACTGCATCATTTGCCTGTTTCCCATCAAGGAGAACAGTCATTAAACTAGAAAGGGCAAGATGCAGGAGAAAATGGAAAGCCAAGACAGACACAGAAAGTATAAGAGGCCTTGGCCTTGTTGGGCTTCTCAAGGGTCCAGGCCAAAGGAGCATATCCTAGGGGGCCATGGGATTGCCACGGGGATGGAAACTCCTGGAGATCCATAAGAAATATAGACAGTAGGGAAGATTCCAGAGCTCCAGAAGCAGCAAATGTCTTCATTTTCAAGGGAATGATATTTAGGCTTACCTGTGCCCAGAGCTCCAGAAGCAGCAAATGTCTTTATTTTCAAGGGAATGATATTTAGGCTTACCTGTGCCTCTTTGGGGTTGAGAATGAAGGTGAGAGCAGCCGTTCCCTTGTTGCCTCCTGCATGAATCAACTGTGATGGCCAATAAAGCACTCACTAATTGATTTCATGCTCTGGTTTTGGTCAAGCCAGATCTCGGGGAAATCTGGAGGGTCACTCACCAACCCCTGGCATGTCTTACAGGGCAGAAAAGCAGCCTTGTGCCCTCCCTCTGGCCTGGATGATTCCTGTGGGATTTAGCCCCTGCTCCAGTATCAATGCTTTGGCCTCTCTGGCTCTTCCTTGCCCAGAGGCTCTCCACGTGCTCTTCCTCTCAGGGTCGCTGGTGTCTGAGGAGACGCATATCTTTAATCTACGGAACTCTTCCTTCTCCTTCTCCACTTGTATCAGCTCTGTTTCTTTGGAAAACCTAACGCTTTTATCATCTTAGTCTATCACTCTTGGTGGGATTTGGTAGATCTCCTTGTCTTAAAAATTCCAAGTTGATGTTCCTCAGGACGACACTCTGGCTCAGGGCTGCACAGGGACCCTGAGCGGGGCAGGGTGAAAGGGTGATGCTACAAGATGATGAAGTCAGGGTTATCACCGCTGTGGCAAGATGATGTGATCTATAGCAAATAAGCCTCATGGACGTCTTGACCTACCTTCACAGAAGTGTGGGCACATAATGCATTTTACTGAGCACCCACCATAGGCCACAAACAGATCTGAATCCTTACATCAACCCCAAGAGGAAGATCATCACAGGCTCTTTATAGAAGAGGGGGCGGAGGCATCAGGAAGTTCCACCCCGGTCACAGAGCTAGTGAATGGCAGGCTGGGGACTTGAACATCGCTTTGCCTGTCTCCAGAGCTCATGTCGTTTCACTCAACGGCAAACGTTTCATGAGTTGGATGTTCGCCCCTTCCTCCCCACCCATTCCACCTCTCAAATGATAATGCAGCTTAGTAATCTAAATCTGTGTCAGTATGGATGGCTGTTCTGGATTTGGTAGTTCTCTTTCTCGGCTTCTATCTCTCTCTTAGTCATGCCACCTCAGGTTCTGGTGTCAGACTCCCAAGGTTTAAGACTGGGCTTCCCGCTTATTAGTGTGTGATTTGGGGCAGGTCACGTCAGTCTTTGTGCTATTGGAAAAGGGCTTGTTAAGTGCTTGACACAGCGCCTGCTCACAGGAAATGCTCGGTCAGTGCGCTCTAATATTCCAGCTTTATCGGTTATAATTCCACTGGCGGCAGGAAAGCTGGGGGCATGACCAGAGCATACAAGGTGTTGATTCTCAAACAGAAGATTCTCTCCCCTCTGGGAGCCACTGAGGTTTGGGCAGTTGGTCGACAGCTTAGGACAGGAAGGACCGTGGGAGAGATGGAGGCAGAGCTCAGTTGGGAGCCCATTCAAATGAACTAGTGATAGAGCTGAACTCAAAGCCAGAGCACAGAACTGCTGAAACTAAACCTGCTGCTCATGGCATCTTTAAATGCCTGTTTATATGTCAAAATCAATAGTCCTAGAAACCCAGGGAGGGTCTAAGAACATCACCATGGTCTATAAATGTCAGTATAGTCTAGAGGAAACCCTCTGGGAATTTGTTGCTCAACTGATTGGTTCCAGTCTGGGCCCCAGGACTGGACTGGATGACCTTGGATCTGATGACCTTGGATGTGTCACTTCTCTTTCCCAAGCCTCTTTCCTAACCAAGGAAAGTGTCAGGACTGCTGTGAATGGTGGCGCAGGGGGTTAGCTGGCTGATTGGAGAGAGGGGTTTGAATCAGGCCTATGTTCAGTTCCTTGGATCCTACTGTCTGCCCCCGTCAGAGGGGAGACTTTTCCCAAGTTGACAAAAGTGGCCTGGCCTGCCTCCCAGGGCATTCTGAGGATGACAGGGGCTGGCACCAGGTTTGGGTGCAGTAGGTACACATTCTTTCCCCTTCTGTAATCTCTTGGAAACCTGTAAATCCACAACAAGGAATGATATTTATAAAAATGAGAGCCCATTTCCCAGCTGGAGAGAATTAGGTCTTTCCTTCTAGGCTGGAGCCTGGGGTAGAGCACAAGCCTCCTCTTGCCACCTGGGGCCCCGTCCTTCATCCCTCGGTTGTCTCCTGGGGGCCTGGATGAGGGGCACTGGTGGCAGCTATCTCTTTTTCTGTAGGAGCTGAGCCAAGTACAGACCCACGTGTCTGACACCAATGTCATCCTTTCTATGGACAACAATCGCAGACTTGACCTGGACAGCATCATTGCTGAGGTCAAGGCCCAGTATGAGCTGATTGCCCAGAGGAGCAGGGCTGAGGCTGAGGCTTGGTACCAGACCAAGGTGAGGAGAACAGCTGGTCCGGTGTGTGGGCTGGGACAGATACAGAACTTCTGACACTGTGAGAAGCCTGGGGCTAGACATGCCAGCTGACGTGGTAGGAACAGGGGTGGGGCTCTAGCAGTGAGGGTGGGCCTGGGGCAACTAGTTATCCAGGAGGGCCTGGAACTGACAGGTCACTGCCACTTTTTTGGTCTCCAGTATGAAGAGCTGCAGGTGACAGCTGGGAAGCATGGGGACAGCCTGCGGGACACTAAGAATGAGATTGCTGAGCTCACTCGCACTGTCCAGAGGCTGCAGGGCGAGGTGGATGCAGTTAAGAAGCAGGTGAGTCTTTGGTGAGGAGCCTGGGGGTCAGGTATGGGTTGGCAGAGGTGAGGACCTTCTCTATTGTCATGCTGAGGGGTGAGAACTTCTCTTTTTCTGAGGGATGGGACACGCTCAAATGAGCTGGACTGTTAAAATCAACACAGTCCTTTTATAGGGTAAGAAACTAAGGCCTGGAGGAGGATAGGAACTTGTTCAAGGTCACATAGTATTTTAGTGGTGGAGCAGGTGAGAAGATCTCCTTCAGGGAGCCTGATCCCATCTCTAGGCGATCAGAGCAAGAGGCTGACAGTTCAAGTATCCAGGTCATAGGTGCTGATTCCTTCTAGGATATGGCTAAAAGCTTGGGCTTTCCCCCAGATCGGAGTGAAGCATTTAATTAATGGTAAGGTTATATTATTTATTCTATCTCTTTTGAGGCACTGGGCTGAGTTGCAGCCGGAGGGACTAAGATTAGACTTCAATAAGGACTTTCTCAGTAGTGCTACATGACCCTGCTTGGGTAATAGTATCTATTCTCTGAGAAGAATATTTCTGCTTTCCTTTTTTCTCAGTTAGTTGGGGTCCGGGGGGGATGGGTGGGGGAATGGTGGTATCTGGTTTGAGGGCAGAGAGATGGATGTGATGACCCTGGAGGATGTTCCCAACACCTCTCATCCGTTGGGCAGTGCCAGCAGCTGCAGGCTGCCATCGCAGAAGCAGAGCAGCGTGGGGATATGGCATTGAAGGATGCTCAGAAGAAGCTTGGGGACCTGGACATGGCCCTGCACCAGGCCAAGGAGGACCTGGCCCGGCTGCTGCGTGACTACCAGGCTCTCATGAATGTCAAACTGGCCTTGGACGTGGAGATCGCCACCTACCGCAAGCTGTTGGAGAGCGAGGAGAGCAGGTGGGGGCCCCTGCCTGCCCTGATTTGAGGGCATTATAGCTCTGCCCTGTGGGAGAGCCTGTGTCATCATTGGCTCTGTGCTAGGGGTAGGGAGAGAAGGGAGGAACCAGGAAGCTGGGCTCCTAACTCATCACCCACAGCAGACTTTCCACTTGGGTTCACTGCCTCTGCTGCACATCTCTTCAGTTGGCAGGACAATCAGTAATTCTTACAGTGGTCAGCAGCCCTACAGAAGTGAGGTTTCTTCTTCCAACACCAGATTCCACCACCTCTGAAACTTTGAAAAAAAATTTAATCATCTCTGTCCTTGGGAAGATGTGAGATGTACAGAAAGTCATTTGAGCCAGAAACCGGGAAGCTTTGTTTTGGCATGAGCTTTGTTTGCTGTCTGTGATGTGCATGCAGAAGAAGGCAGGACAGGGGAGGCTGGTGTCACATGGCCTGTTGTGGCTCTGCTTTCTCTGTGGCACCTGCTGGAAGGGCCACAAGGCCCAGCACAGCCACATGCACCTGTTTCTCATGTCTCCTGATCTTGTCTTGTGGACCCTGGCTCGAGAGTTGACTCACTGAGTTGACCTACCGTGAAGGCAGAGAGTGGGAAAGGGGAAGGAGGGAGAGGGTTTTCACCTGGGCTCTGGGGACCACTGACCCTTCTCCTGCTATTTCGGTTTCTGCAGGATGTCTGGAGAATGTCCCAGTGCCGTCAGCATTTGTGAGTATTTTGCTGCCTTCCCTGGCCTCAGGCTCAGCCCCGGTCCTCTGCTCAGTCTGCTCAATCTGTCCTTGGCCAGAAGCACATTGCCCTCCTCCTGAGCCCCTGGAGACAGGGGGCTTATTCTTTGGGGGTTCCCAAAGAATAAGTTTACTGCCCACCTTCTCCATCAGTTTCCCAGGGCTCCACTGCCTGCTTGTTCCCATCCCTCATTGGTTTCTGCAAGTCCCCCTCCCCCTTTCAGTGTGGCTTCCCTGCCTTACCCAGACCCTTTGTCTTACAGCGGTGACTGGCAACTCCACCACGGTGTGCGGAGGCGGTGCGGCCAGCTTTGGGGGTGGCATGTCCCTGGGTGGGGGTGGGGGTGCTAGCAAGGGCGGATTCAGCACTGTCAAGGGAGGGGCCGTCTCTGGGGGCACCTCCATCCTGCGGAAGACCACCACGGTCAAGACATCAAGCCGGAGGTATTAGCTTTTCAGACTTGCAAGCTGGGGCCCCTGCAGTTTCCTCCTTGCTGTACTCACCCCACCCCACCTACCTCCATAGGAACGGGAACAGCCCCAGGACCACAGGTCCGGTGTATCTGCATGCCAGACTCTTTGCATGCGATCTGCATTTTGGGAAGGTGCAAATCTACCCACGTTTTCTCCTTGCTTCTGCAATGTGATGGGAGGGGAGATTAAGGCCACCACCCTGAGCAATGTATTTGAGTGATCTGGAGGTGAACTTTTGATCACTGAGAGGAGGTTGGATTTCCCTCAGTTCCTCTGTTCTTCTGCTCTGTGTTCAGGGCAGGCTTGCGGAGGAAGGAGGGAAGTTGTGAGTGGTCCCTGAAGGCCTTTCAACCTCCCCAGTCTCCCACCAGACCCAACCCCTCTCTGAATCTATCCACGCCTGGCTCTCCTGTCTGTGCCTGTGATGTATCTCAATAAATGATGTATCTCAACTGCAGCTAGCTGTCTGGGGCTCCAGTTTGTCCTGCCTGGGGAATGAAACTGTCAACCACACACTCGCTATGCTCCATGCTACTCACCATGCTAGAAGCACACCAACTGATAACCATCAGCACTGTAGGCCTTGGCTCTTACTCTCTTCTTTGCGGAGTTCATGAGAGAAGTCTTGAAGCAATATATAAGTTGTTCAGGCAGGACCTGGTCACTGAGCAGCTGCCTATTATAGCCCATCTCCTGATGCTACTGAGTCCCCCATCCTCTGCTAACTCTGTGGGGTAGGCAGTTCATTTGTTCAATGGAGAGATCTTGGGCTTCAGAACTGGCCAGACTTGGGTTTAAATCCTAGTTTTGCCACTTACTGTGTGACCTTGGGCAAGTCACTTAACCTCTCTGAGTCCCAGTTTCCTTCTTTGTAAAAGCAAGGTGTGATGAGAACATGTGTAAAGCCCCTGGCTAACAACGGCCTTAATAGGAAACAGTGCCCTTTGCTTCCCTTCCCTCTGGCTCCTGATTTTCCACCTAATTCATCACTGAGCAGTCTGATGGCTTCTCTCTCAGCCCTCATATCTGGTCATCAATAAGAATCCACATTTTCCCAACAATAGCAGAATACATATTTTTCACAAGCACACACTGAATGTTTTCTATGGTAGATCATTTGTTAGGCCACAAAACAAGTCTTAGCAAATCCAGCAAGATTGAAATCATACCAAATCTTTTCTCTGGTCTCACTAGTATGAAGTCAGAGCTTAATAACAGGAGGAAATTGGGAAATTCATGAACACATGGAAATTAAACAGCACTTCCCTCAACAATCAATGGATCAAAAAAAATTAAAAGAGACATATCTTGAGACAAACAGAAATGGAAAAATAAAAAATGAACCTTATGGGAAGCCATGCAAGCAGTTCTCAGAGGGAATTTTATAGTTATGAACACTTAGAGAAAGAAAAAAGAAAGACCTCAAATAAACCACTTAATTTGACATTTTAAGGAACTAGAAGAAGAATAACAAACCAAGCTCAAATTTAGCAGAAGGAAGGAAATGATAAAGATTTGAGTGGAATTAAATGAAATAAGGAATAACAAAGATTAACCAAACTAAGAGTTGCTTTTTTGAAGAGAAAAACAAAATAGACCAACCCTTAATTAGACTCACAAAGGAAAAGAAGGAGAAGACCCAAATTAACAAAATTATAAATGAAAAAGGAGGTGCAATCACTGGTAACATAGAAATGCAAAGAAAGGATTATAAAATGCTCTTCTGAACATCTATGTGACAACCATCCAGGCATCCCACAAGAAATGGATATACTCCTAGAAACATACAACCTACTCAGACTGAATAAGAAAGAAATAGAAAATCTGAGCAGACCAATTACTGGTCAGGAGATTGAATCAGTCATCAAAAATTTCCTACAAAGAGATGTCCAGAACCAGATGGTTTCCCTTGTGAATTTTACTGAACATTTAAAAAAGAAAGAATGCAATCTTTCTCAAACTCTTCTAAAAAACAGAAGAGGAAGGGTCACTCCCGAACTCATTTTACCAGGCCAGCATACCCTGATAAAAAACCAGACAAGGACATTAAAAGAAAAGGAAAGTAGAGGCCATGTCCCTGATCAATATAGATGCAAAAATCCTGGAGAAAATACTAACAACAAGTTTTTGCTAGACATGTCTCAAAAGCAATACAAACAAAATAAAAAATGAACTATTGGGACTTCATCAAGATAAAAAGCTTTTGCACAAAGGAAACAATGGACCAAACTAAAAGGCAAGCTACAGAATGAACACATAGAGATGTTTTATTTATACTCAGTGCTCCATGCAATACATGCCCTCTTTAATACCCATGTTTTATTAGATAAATATGTTTTATTAGATAAAGAGCTAGTATCCAAAATCTATGAAGAATGTATCAAACCCCACACTCAGAAAACAAAGAATCCAGTCAAGATATGGGCAGAAGACATGAATAGACATTTCTCCAGATAAGACATACACATGAAAGAATGTTCAACATCACTTGGCATCAGGGAAATACAAATCAAAACGACAGTGAGATACCACCTCACATCAGTCAGAATGGCTAAAATTAATGAGTCAGGAAACGAAAGATGTTGGTGAGGATGTGGGGAAAGGGGAACCCTCCTACGTTGTTGGTGGGAATGCAAGCTGGTGCAGTCACTCTGGAAAACAGTATGGAGGTTCCTCAAAATTTAAAAATAGAGACCCAGCAACTCCATTGCTAGGTATTTATTCCAAGGATACAAACAATGATTCAAAGGGACACATGCACCCCAATATTTATAGCAGCAGTTTCCACAATAGCCAAAATATGGAATGAGCCAGATGTTCATTGACAGACAAAAGGATAAAGAAGATGTGGTATACATATACAGTGGAATATTACTCAGCCATCAGAAAGGATGAATACCCAATATTTGGATCAACATGGATGGAACTGGAGGAGATTACGCCAAGTGAAATAAGTCAAGCAGAGAAATTCAAGTATCATATGGTTTCACTTATTTGTGGAGCATAACAAATAACATGGAGGACATAAGGAGATGGAGAGGAGAAGGGAGTTGAGGGAAATTGGAAGGGGAGGTGAACTATGAGAGACTATGGACTCTGAAAAACAATCTGAGGGTTTTGAAGGGGCGGGGGGTGTGTAAGTTTGGGGGAGCCAGGTGGCGGGTATTGAGGGCACGTATTGCATGGAACACTGGGTGTGGTGCAAAAACAATGAATTCTGTTATGCTGAAAAGAAAAAAAAAAACAACAAATGATGTATTGTAAGGTGACTAACATAACGTAACAAAAAATTATAAAAAATAAAATAAGAAAACAGTGGAAAAAAATGAAATCTTGCCATTTGCAACGACATGGATGGAACTAGAGGGTATGATGCTAAGTGAATTAAGTAAGAGAAAAACAAATACTATATGATTTCACTCATATGTAGAATTTAAGTAACAAAACAGATGAACATAGGGGAAGGGAAGGAAAAATAAAATAAGATGAAAGTTGAGAGGGAGGTAAACCATAAGAGATGGCAAACTCTAGGAGACAAACTGAGGGTTGCCAGAAGAGAGGTGGGTGAGAGGAAGGGATAATTGGTGGGAGGGGCATTAAGGAGTGCACTCGATGTAATGACCACTGGGTGTAATATGCTACTGATGAATCATTAAATTCTACCTCTGAAATGAATAAAAAAATAAGTAAATAAAAAATAAAAGCAAAAACAAAAGGAAAATACTAGCAAGTTGAATTCAGCAGCACATTAAAAAGACCATACATTGTAGTCAAGTGGGATTTATCCCTGGCATACGAGTTTGGTTCAACATATGGAAATCAATAAATGTTACATATCACATTAATATGACAAAAGATAAAAATCATATGATCATCTCAATAAATTCAGAAAAAGCTTTTGAAAAAACTCAACACCATTCATGATAAAAACTATCAACAAGCATGCCCACAGCTAACATCAAACTCAGTGGTGAAAGGTTAAAAATTTTCCTCTAAGATGGGATCAAGACAAGGGTGCCTACTCTTAATCAACTGAGCCACCCAGGTGTCCCAAGGGTGCCTACTCTTATGGCTCCTATCTAACCAAGTACTAGAAGTCCTCACCTGAGAAATCAGGCAAAAAAAAAAAAAAAAATTGAAGCCATCAGAATTGGAAAAGGAAGAAGTAAGATTGTCTCTCTTTGCAGATGATATGACTTTATATATAGAAAATCTTAAAGACACCACCAAATAACCATTAGATCTAATCAATGAATTCAGTGAAATTGTGGGATATAAAGTCAAAATACAAAAATCAGTAGTGTTCCTATACACTCACAATGAATTATCTGAAAGAAAAATTATGCAAATGGTCTCATTAGCATCAAAGCCAACAAAATACTGAGAAATAAATTTAACCAAGGAAAGAAAGACCTGTACACTGGAAACTATAAGACATGGATGAAAGAAATTGGAGAAGATATAAATACATGGAAAGATATCTGTGTGCATGGATTGGAAAAATTAATATTGTTAAACTGGCCATACTACCTAAAACCATCTGTAGATTCAATGCAATCCCTATCAAGATTCCAATAGCCTTTTTTTTTTTTTTTTAACAGGAGTAGAAAAAGCAATAGAAAAGTTTCCATGGAACCACAAAAGAATAGCCAAAGCAATTCTGAGGAAGAAGAACAAAGCTGAAGCCACCACACTTCCAGATTTCAAACTATATTATAAGGCTATATTAATCAAAATGGCTTGGTACCAGCATGAAAACGGACCCAGAGACCAATAGAACAGATTTAAGAGTCCAGAAATAAATTCGTTCATGCATATAGTTCATGACTATGCATATAGTCAAGTAATCTTTGACCAAGGAGCCAAGAATACTAAGTGGCGGGGGGTGGGAGTTTGGGGGAACCAGTTGGTGGGATTTAGGGAGGGCACGTATTGCATGGAGCACTGGGTGTGGTGCAAAAACAATGAATACTGTTACGTTGAAAAGAAATTAAAAAAAAAAATACTCAGTGGAGAAAAGACAATCTCATCAACAAATGGTGCTGGGACAATTGGACATTCAGACATAAAAGAAGAAAACTATCTTATACTGCTCACAAAAATTAACTCTTTAATGGATGAAAGACTTAAATGTAAGACCTGAAACCATAAAACCCTTGGAAGAAAACATAGGGAAGAAGTTTCTTGACATGGGTCTTGGAAATGATCTTCTTTTTGGATATGACTCCTAAAGCATAAACAACAAAATAAAAAATAACTGGGACTATATGAAACTAAAAACCTTCCACAGGCCAAAAAAATAAACAGCAAAATGAAAAGTCCACCATGGATTGGGTGTTAATTATTCCTATTTTGATAGTCACTTTGCAAGAGACCCATACGCCAAGTCATTCTGCTGTATACCTTAAACTTCTACAGTGTTGCGTGTCCATTATACCTAAATAAAAACTGGAAAAAATGGGGTGCTTGGGTGGCTCAGTCGTTAAGCATCTGCCTTCGGCTCAGGTCAGGATCCCAGCCTCCTGGGATTGAGCCCTGTTATCAGGCTTCCTGCTCAGTGGGAAGCCTGCTTCTCTCTTTCCAGCTCCCTCTGCTTGTATTCCCTCTCTTGCGATCTCTCTCTGTCATAAATAAATAAAATCTTAAAAAAAAAACTGGAAAAAGGGGCGCCTGGGTGGCTCAGTGGGTTAAGCCGCTGCCTTTGGCTCAGGTCATGATCTCAGAGTCCTGGGATCGAGTCCCACATCGGGCTCTCTGCTCAGCAGGGAGCCTGCTTCATCCTCTCTCTCTGCCTGCCTCTCTGCCTACTTGTGATCTCTCTCTGTCAAATAAATAAATAAAATCTTTAAAAAAAAACTGGAAAAAAATCCACATTTTAATTGGACTCGTGGCTTATAAATATATTACACTGCTCATGACCTCAAGCAGTCTCAGAATTCAATAAGGGGGATGCATGTGATAGCCCATTTTACAGGTGAAGCAATTAAGGCTCACAGAAGTTAACTCTTAGACCAGCAGCCATATAGCTGCTTAGTGAAGTCGAGGGTTGCTGATTTCAAGCCCTATGCTCTTTCCTCTTAAGGCTGCCTCTGTCCCAACCATGCATCCCTTTCCCTCCAAATCTTCTGGTCCTTCCTCTATCATGTCTCTCTGAGTCCTCCCTTTTCCTCCTCATCTCCACAACCCCCTACTCTGAGCCTGGACCCCACACCTTATTCTATATCCAACTAGTCTATGCCCTCCACACCCCGAAACCCTGGTGCCAAATCAGTGTACCTGAGTTGAGGCTATCACTGCACCCGCCCCTTCCTGGGCAACCTTAGAACTCCTGTTGGAATGAACCTTTCTTGATATTCCTTGTATTCTGAGCATGGTCACCCCATCTTCCTTGGAAGAGCCCAGACATGCCCCATGAACACTTCCTCCAGGGTTACCGGAAGGCCAGCAGAGGGATTTTGAGCCAAACCCTAAACCACAGCTTAGGAACAAAGTCTTAGCACATAGCAAAACCAGCTCCACCTTACTGACCTGAGTGGTCTAGTTTAGGAGACAGTCATACTCAAGAGTGATGCTTCTGTTCTAGGAGATGGAGTATAGATGAACCTCCCCACCCCTGCCATGTCCGTCACCTTCTAGGAATGACAGCTAATGTCCACAGAGTGCTTGCTGTGGGCTGGCCCTGCTGTCAACCCTCTGACTGACTCTTCACAACAGCCTCTGATAAAAGTAATTCTTGCAGATGAGGCCATTGAGGAACAGAGTGGCTAAGTAACTCATCCAAGGTCACACCGCCAGCAAGTAGCAGAGCTGGACGTGCAACCTAATCAATCTGATTCCAGAGTCCAAGTTCATAACAACTGGGTATGCTGGTTTATAGAAAAAGAAACAGAGAAGCAGGGGGGTACTGGAGCTGGAAGTGATTTTGTATTCAATCTAGTCCATACTTTTCATTTTATAAGTGAGAAAGCAGGCTGGGAGCTGGGGGGAGCTTTTCCTGGTAGAGTAAAACAAGCAAATGGTTTCACTGAAATTACATTTAGAGCTTAAAACCCAATTGGAGACATTTGCATTATCATGCAATAAAATTCAGATTAAATCCCTTGTCAGGAAGGCCCACTGACAACGACATGTTCTTTAGTAATACTCATTGAAGACTGGGACTGGTCTGGACACAGGGGCTCCCACAAGGAGTTCCTGGAGCCTGAGGACCCCAGGGGCTGTTCAGGAATGCAGGCAGTGGGTGAGAAGCTCACAGGACCCTGGTCTGCACCAGTTGGAGCATGACTCCTTTTATCTGTTTTACAAATAGGGCTATGCATGTCTTTGATAACAAAAATATTTTGTGGTCAAAATGTGCCAAGTAACCCCTGGTTGCTCATGCCCAGGGTGGGAAAGGGAGGACCCTGTGCACAGAACCCTCCCCCAGCCCACTGTTCTCCCTGGTCCCTTCCCGAAATGCTGACTGGCACTTTTCTACAGAGTCTCTGATCCCCAAGTTGGCTCTGATTCCCAAAAGAATGACTCAGACCCCATGGGGCAGCTGAGGCCCGGTGACAACGACAGAACGGTCAAGGGCACAGATGGGCCACGGAAGGTGCGGGCGCTTTCTGACAGCACACAGCAGGTTTGGGCTGAGTAAAAGACCGCGGGATCCCTGTAATCCCAGACTGAAAGTGAGGGCTTGTCTCCCTCACCCAGAAAGCCCAGAGCAAACACTCCCTCCAGCCCCTGCTCCACGCCCCTGTCAGCTGCTCATCCTCTTTGATAAGACCAGGAACAGCTGGTTGCCAGATGAGGAAGGGTCACGGAGGACAGTAGTGGAAGCTGTGGGGGTGGAATGAGACTGGCTTTTGGCCCTTGTGGTCTGCTAGTGTCGCCTCATCCAGTCTCCTGACTCCAGACCAGGCGGGCAGCAGGCATTTCTCCCTTTTCTCTCATGATTGCTTCTCTCACTTGAGGGCAAAATCGCTCTTGCAGACTGAACATATGTCTGCCCTCAGTTTCTCAGGCTGCTGCTGGACGGTTGTGTGAACTTCTGAAAATTCTGACTTAATAAAGCCACAGAATATGGCTCTGGTCTAGAACTTTCTTCCTGTTTGGTTTGGATTTATTGTAGAATTTGTAAGTTAAGTTAATTTTGATTTGGTTAATTGAAGGACTTAGAATTGCCCCTTGGGATGATTTCCTACCTTACTGGATACTTGCAAAGACAGGGTCACCTACACCAAGCAACCAATCATGTGACAAAAGCAAGGACAGAAGGAACAGAGACAGTTCTGCAGAATACGTAGTGGGCTGGTCAAGACCCTGTTGCTGTTCTGGTGGATCATAAGCTACGGGTCTGTAGAAGTTGCCATATGGTTTGTTGTTGTTATTGTTGTTATTGTTGTTTTTTCTGAAGTTACTGTGTGGGGAAGAGTTGCTAATGTAGTGTAGCCGTTAAGGTCACAAGCTTTGCAGTTAGACAGAGAGGTCTGGCTTTCCACTGTCACCACGTCCTAGCTGTGTGAGCTCAGGCAAGTTACAAAACCTCTCTGAGCCTCAGTGTCTGCAGCTCTAAACTGAGCATAGCAACACTTCTTTTGCAGGAATGTTGTGAGGAATGGAACTGTTCTAAGAACAGCATCCAGTGTCCAACACATAATGGTAGCTGTAAATGAGAGTCCCTTCTATCTAAAAAGCACTATGGCCTTTTCCTTATTTTTTATCTGAGCATGGTATGTGCCTCGATTTAGCTTTAGCTTCATGAGAAGTACCTCAGTTGAGAAATACCCACAGGCACAAAATTAGATTGATTATATATTATATATTATCCCCACTCGCCATCCCTTCCACCCCTTCCCCCTTCCTTCCTTCCTTCCCTCCCTCCTTCTTTCCTTCCTTGATTTCTTTCTTTTTTTTTTTTAAAAGACTTTATTTATTTATTTGCCAGAGAGCGAGAGAGCAAGAGAGCGAGCACAGGCAGGTCAAGTGGCAGCAGAGGCAGAGGGAGAAGCAGGCTCCCCACTGAGCAAGGAGCCCGATGTGGGACTCGATCCCAGGACGCTGGGATTATGACCTGAGCCAAAGGCAGCTGCTTAACCAACTGAGCCACCCAGGCACCCCCCCCATCTTTTTTTTTTTTTTTTTTTTTTAAGATTTAAAATTTATTTGGCAGAGAGACGGTGAGAGAGGGAACACAAGCAGGGGGAGTGGGAGAAGGAGAAACAGGCCTCCTGCCGAGCAGGGAGCCTGATGCGGGGCTGGATTCTAGGATCCTGGGATCATGACCCAAGCCAAAGGCAGACTCTTAACTTACTGAGCCACCCAGGCACGCCCCCCTGTTGCTTTCTGTTTTAGGCTCCTGGCCTCTCTGCCATGACTCCTCCACCCACCCTCCATCCATTGAGAGGTCTCCTGAACATCAGAGGGTTGAGCTGAGCAGAGGCTGAGGTGGGAGGTGCGGAGGGAGGGGTGCAGACCAGAGGTAGAGGCAGGAGGGGGGCAGAGGGAGGGGGTAAGGGTTGTGGTGGGGAGAGGAGGGGGGCTCCCAGCTGGCCCAGTCTTCCCTGCAGCCCTGTCCCCAAGAACTAGATCCACTAGATCCACTCCCTCTTTGCACCCCATGGGCCCTGCCCTTTCTCTTTGCAGGGAGGCTGGTCTTTTCTGCCGTGGCCAGCTTTTAGTCAGTCAGGGTCAGCTCGGACCTGTGGGAATTACCCAGGCCCCGATCACTGCTCTTCCTCAGATTTGGAATCTTATCAGGGGGGATGACAATCTTATCAGGGCTTGAGAAGAGAGGCAGGGAAACAGATTTGTCTAATTTCTCATCCTAAGTGGTAATGGCAAAGTCTGGGCAGATAAGAATGAATGTCCACTGACCTACTGTGTGCCAGGCACTGTGGGGTCCCTTTATAGATGAGAGGATGGGTTGAATGAGTTCATCTAATTAGTGGCAATGGATGGGATTTGAACACAGGTCTATGTCACTCAGTGGGGAAGAATTTAAGTTAGAACTTAACACTAGGATTTTGCATTTAAAAACATTGCTCTGAGAAGGAGCTCATGAGTTTCCCTATTCTGCCAAAGGGGTCCTCTACGCCAAAAGAGTTACAGACTCCTGCCCTGAATGTTGGGACCATTATAGGAAAACAGAACATGCTCTGTCCTGGTGGAGTCTAGCAAACAACTGGGCAGAAATGGAGCAGTGGGCACACCCAATAGGAACCTAGACAGGAGAACACTACACTAGAATCTACACTAGAATCCTACAAACAGACCCAAATGGAGGCTGGAGAAGGAAAGGGAGTCTTGAGAGCCTGAGGCAGAGTTGACTCTCCTCTGCCCCCAGCTCCATGGCAGGTACATAGTAGGTCCTCAACAATTGTGTCAAGTTGGGGTGAGGCTTGATCTAGGTTTGGAAGGCTCTAAGGCTGGAATATGGATTTCTTCTCTTGCAGGTGCGTGTGGGGTCGAGTGCAGATGGAGGGATTATAATGTTGGTAATAAATACAGGTTCAGCTTCTGACAGTTCACAGTGATGACCATCTCGTATCTTGAGAGGAGGTGAAGGTAAATATTTGTTTTGTCTCCAATTTCTGGGTGAAGCAACTGAGCCCCAGACGATGACCTGCTCCAGGTTTGCAGAGTGGATAAGAGTGGGCTGTGCCCTTGAATCCAGGCCCTTGGTTTCTAAACTCTGCAGAGTGAGAGAAAGGGCAATGGGCTGGGCCATCTTATAGGGAGCTAGGGGGCCGTGGGGAGGCTGTCGAAATGGAAGTGCAGTGAGTGGCAGGCCCGAAGGGCAGGGCCTGGGCAGGGGCATGTGATTCACGAGGCCCTGGGGCACTGGTTCAAGCTCTCCCAGAGGGGAGTGTGTTGGGCTCCTGTAAACGGTGCCCTCCGAATGACATCTGTAGGTGTGTTTGTGACATACTCAGCAGGATACGAGAAGGATGGGCCTGTGCCAAAGGCCAAGCCCAGAGATGTTTCAGATTTTTCCCTTTATGCCCCTGCAACCAAGCCCTGCTGCTCTAGCACATATAAGAGACCCAGGCTAGGGCTGCAGCATTCACAGGCCTGGCCCCTCACATTTCTGACAACTCCAAGCTCGCTCTCTCCAGCCATGATCGCCAGACAACAGTGTGTCCGAGGCGGGTCCCGGGGCTTTAGCTGTGGCTCAGCCGTTGTCGGTGGGGGCAAGAGGGCTGCATTCAGCTCATTCTCCGTGTCTGGGGGCACTGGCCGCTGCTCCTCTGGTGGCTTTGGCAGCAGGAGCCTCTACAACCTTGGGGGGAGAAAGAGCATCGCCATCAGCATGGCTGGGTCCCGACAAGGTGCTGGTTTTGGGTCTGCTGGAGGTTTCGGCCCTGGCAGCTTTGGAGCTGGTTTTGGTGCTGGCAACTTTGGTAGTGGATTTGGGGGTTCCTTCAGTGGACGGGGTGGTCCTGCCTTCCCTGCCTGCCCTGCTGGTGGGATTCAGGAGGTCACCATCAACCAGAGCCTGCTGACCCCACTCCACGTGGAGATCGACCCCGAGATCCAGAAGGTCCGGACTGAGGAGCGGGAGCAGATCAAGACGCTCAACAACAAGTTTGCCTCATTCATCGACAAGGTGAGCTGTCCCCTTGGCCAGACAAGGTGGTAGAAACCAGGGCTTCTGAGTCCTGGCATCTCAGAACTGAGCCAGTTGCAGCATTAAAAACCACTGAACTCAGGGCCTCTGTGTTCCAGCTGTTGAAGAGGAATTCTTCCTCTTTTGTGCTTGGCTGGTGAGACCAATGCACAGGCTGCTCAGACCAGTGCAATGTTTGGAGTCTTCCTAGATGTGCTGAGGGATACTGGGCATCCCACCTTTTTCTCAGATTTTGGTTTCAGAAATGACATGGTTAATAATTTAATAATTAACTAAAATGAATTTTAGTTAACATAACTCTTGGCACTTCTGTTGTTGGAGCTGAAGAAAGCCAGGCTGGTTTCCCAAATGAAAAGGGGATCGATGCCAATGACAGACTCTGGGTTCCAAGGTCAGCTGATGATGACCTTGGAGGGTCATCTCCTTCATCCTCCTGACTCTGGGAAAAATTGCTCATTTCCTGGATCTGTTTGAAGAGAAGACGGATGTCTCCTTTTCTTTTTGTAATCCAACTTCTTTTTCTGTGCAGGGTCTAGAGATTCAAGTTCTTTAAGCTCAATTGCTGCCAAGAATGATGGATGATAGCAAGCAGATCAGCCCAGATTGCTGAGTCAGCCAGAGGTTAATGACTGAGTGAATGAGTATAGCCACTCAGTCAAGGTTGTCTTGGCTCTCTGTACATCGTTTTAGTCTTCTTAGATGAATGGGGCAAGACTGATCCATCTCAAAGTAGACTGAGTGGCAGTGTTTGCTCTTCTTACTCGTTGAATAAGTCATCAGTAGCTTACAGAGGCTTTACGGTGACTCCAGAACATACAGATACAAAAGTAAGACCCAGGGTTTTGTGCTTCCTTGTCTCATCTTCCCTCATCTCACCTTTTGGGTTCAGACTGTGATCAGTCACCCTAACCTGCTTTTCTTTCAGCTCTGAAGCACATAGTGGGAATATGATGCCAAGCCGCTACCCTGGTTTATCTGGTTAGATGTCTTTGTCGAGAGAGGGAGAGTTCCAGGAAGTCCCCTTGCAGGGTAAGCCTGGCTGAAACTCAGAATGTGTCTAGGGCCTTGATCTTAACTATTCATACTCCATTGTACACAGGTTTAAAGAGACACACTAGGTCCATTTATTTAAAAATTTGTCAGTGGATTCATCATTCCTTTGCCTTAGGTCAGGATCACTTTAAATGCAAGAGTCCCAGACTGTGGTTGTATCTCCTACTTTTGTTTATTTTATTCTTCCTAAAAGTTCAATGTTCTCTTTGGCACCTTCAACCCCAGGGCCTCTGGATCCCTGGGGTCAAGAAGTTGTACTTGCTGCATAGTCAGGCTCTGTGGCTCTGGCTGTGCTCTGTTCTTCACAATGCATGTGGCCCATTTGCTGTCATGAAGCAGGGCCACCTTTGGTACCAGTGGATGGTACCTGGAGTGGCAACACGGTGGCCCTACTTGCATGGCTCTCGAGTCACCTGGCTGGCCTTGGGCAGTCCTCCTGCCAAAGCTTCAGGCCCTCATCTGCTGGTTGGTGACTTTTTAAAATACAGGTGCGGTTCTTAGAGCAACAGAATAAAGTCTTGGAGACCAAGTGGAACCTCCTCCAGCAGCAGACGACCACTACATCCAGCAAAAACCTTGAGCCTCTCTTTGAGGCCTACATCAGTGCCCTGAGGAAGCAGTTGGATACCTTGGTCAATGACAAAGGACGCTTGCAGTCTGAGCTGAAGACCACGCAGGACAGCGTGGAGGACTTTAAGACCAAGTATGTGCAGAGGAAAGAAGGATGCTGCCTGAAAGAGTCCGCCCAGCCATGCCCCAGAATCTTGGGCTCCTGTCTAGTCATTTAGAATTCCAGCTCTGAAGAGATCCCAAAAGGGTCAGGAAGGTTCTCTAGTTTGTTCTCCTGCATCTATATGGGCCCTTTTTAATGGGGTGAGGTCTCTTAACTCTGAGTTGCCTCAAACAGAAAATGAGTGATATGTTCAGGGAGTTGGCCTTGCCATATACAAGCAAGATAAAAAACCATACAGATGAGCAGAGGTGTAGCATAGTCAGAAGAATACAGGTTATAGAGACAGATGGACCTTGTTTGAATACTGAGTCCTCTAGTTACTAGTTATGTGCTCTTAGGTAACTTGCTTAACCTCTCTGAGCCTTGTTTTTCTTCATCTCTAAAATGGTGATAATAATGTTAGCTTTTGAGAATTAATCGAAATTAAATGGGATTGAGAAATCAGATAGTATGGCACTGGATATAATGAGCATTTAGCACAGAGTAGTTCTTAACATGCTCCTAGTATGACAGAGCTGAGATAATCCCAGCAGCCTCTCTCTATTCATTCTCACAACAAAGAAAGAGAACCGGTGTTGGCAACATTCCTGATAATTGAATCCACCAAATGGACAGCCCTTCTACAGAAATAAAACCAACCAGGTTGTGGTTGTTTGTCCTCCTCCCACCTTGTATCTGGGAAACAGTCTTTATTAAGCTTGATTTTCACATCTCTGAGTAAACTCGGGTTTAGACTGGTATCTCCCACATGTAACTTGTAAATGTAGGTTGAATGGATATTTGTATGAAAATGGGAAAATGTAGACAATTACCTGGATATTTCCAAAGAGTTAGGTGTTTGAAACCCAGCAGCAGAGGTCCAGGAAACATCAGCTCATTGTGGGGTTTCTGTCTTCTCCTTCCCACCTCTACCCCCAGGTATGAAGATGAGATCAACAAGCGTGCAGCTGCTGAGAATGACTTCGTGGTCCTCAAGAAGGTAAGACATGAAGGAGGGGCCAAAGAGGCTGGGAGGGTGCTTTTTCCCTTGGGAGTGCTCTTTGGCTTGAATCATGTGTCTGGTCCATCTTGGCCTCTCCTTTATCCCACTTGGTACTATCCAGATCTATGTGGTCAAAGGAGGGGGTAACCGAACCAGACCATAAGGAAGTGAAGTTGGGAAAAATGCCCATTTGGATCATTAACTTCCATTTCTGCAGTTGGATTTAGGGCAGAGGACATCAAATGATTAGTCCCTTGCCACTTTTCCTGGTGCTAAGATGTCTTTCCTAAATGCTGCTGAGAACACCTTCGTGTGTCACTTAACATCCCCTTGCCCCTATTGGAATTTCTGTACCTTGTCTCTTCCCTGCCTCCTCTGCAGGATGTGGATGCCGCCTATATGAGCAAGGTGGAGTTGGAGGCCAAGGTGGATGCTCTGAATGATGAGATCAACTTCTTGAGGGTCCTCTTTGCTGCGGTGAGGACTCCATCCCCCTGCATTTGAAGAAGGGAATCCCAAATCTGTGAGGCTGTGGTGGAAAGTCACAGTTCTTTGAAAGGATTCCAGCCCCCTTACTTGCTGAGGGTGCTCTCAGCAAGCTCAGAGATAGAGTTGAAGTGAGAGACTCAGCCAGGAGGTTTTTGAAACCAGATGTTGTCTTAGAAGGGGTCATTAGATCTCAAGATTGCACGGGATAGAATTTCTTGCTGTCTAGTATTTCCCTGGTAATATGAATTCATTCCCTTCCCTTCTATTCAATGTACTGAACATCTGCTGACGTGGGGTGGCTTATGGATCCCAGAGAGCCAGTGAAGACTAGAAGCATTACTTTTCTGTCTTGAAATGTCATCAATCACTTGATTTCTACATAGAAACTTACCATTCTTCCACCTCCCTACACACTGGGATGCCAGCCATCTCTGCTTCCCTTTGAGCCTGTGGCATGGCCATTCCATGACCACAGTGGATTTCTGGTGTCAGAGATTAGGGAAGACTCCTCTGGGGGCCTGACATATGATATTTTCCCTGCAGGAGCTGTCCCAGATGCAGACTCATGTCTCAGACACATCTGTGGTCCTGTCCATGGACAACAACCGGGACCTGGACCTGGACAGCATCATTGCTGAGGTCCGTGCCCAGTATGAAGAGATTGCCCAGAAGAGCAAGGCTGAGGCTGAAGCCCTGTACCAGACCAAGGTCGGTGTCAGGAATCTCTCCCTGGGGCTTCTGAGGCTCTGCTTTTGATTTCTGTGAACAGGTGATCGAAGCCCAAGCCCAAAAGTCAGAGATGAACTAATCACCCAGGAATCTCTGATCCTCATCTGATTTGAGATTATATTACATTTTGTATTATCCTTGCCACCATTATTGTGCCTATTCTTGCTGAGTTCATTTGAGAACAGACCCTACCCAAACACCCTTGACTCCTTATTCCCTGTGTTTTCCTGGATATTAGGTCCAGCAGCTCCAGATCTCGGTTGACCAACATGGTGACAATCTGAAGAATACCAAGAGTGAGATCTCAGAGCTTAACAGGTTGATCCAGAGGCTGAGGGCTGAGATTGAGAATGTTAAGAAACAGGTAAGTGTCACCATTCTCTGGTCATGGTATGATGCCAGAGGCCTAAGATGGGTGTCTCCATAGTAGACAAGAAGATCAGGCCTCAGGCCAGAAGATCCTGAGCTTGCATGAAGGGGCTTTGTGACTCATTATATAAGCCAAACCCAGGTCTTTTCAGCAATACCCTACTTAACCTGACATGACACCCTGATAAATAAGGTTTCTTGACTCTTCATTGTTTTTTTTGCTCATCTCCACCTGATCAGTCTGGTGGAGACATTGGTGGGCCTGGCTGGAGTCAATGAAATGCCTAAGAGTAGAGTAGGTGGGGAGAAGGACAAACAGAATCCTGGTATCCTAACCCAAGAAAAGCTGGCGCAGGACAGAAGACAGGTGGAGAGGCCTTGACAGCAGGATGCTGATGACTGCCCCTTCATTGCCATTGTCTACAGTGCCAGACTCTGCAAGCTTCTGTGGCTGATGCCGAGCAACGTGGGGAGCTGGCCCTCAAAGATGCCTACAGCAAGTGCACAGAACTGGAGACCGCCCTGCAGAAGGCCAAGGAGGAGCTGGCCCGGATGTTGCGCGAGTACCAGGAGCTCCTGAGTGTGAAGCTGGCTCTGGATGTGGAGATTGCTACCTACCGCAAGCTGCTGGAGGGCGAGGAGTGCAGGTGGGATAGGGAAGGCAGGCCAGGAATGTGAGGGAGGGAGAGACCTCAGTACCAGGAGTTTGTACCTCTGCTGGACCACCTGCTTCATTACCGCATGGGTGCATTACAAGGCAGGGCAGTAGACAACAGGTTCACTTAGTACTTTAATCTGACTGCATAAGGATGGGATAGGTGCTTGAGACCTGTTTACTGAACTAAGCATGGTGCCGGGTTCTACTGACTCACTGATCTTTCTCTCCTTCATAGAATATCTGGAGAACGCCAGAGTGCCATGAGCATCTGTAAGTACCTTCTGCCCCTGCTATGGCTGTTTGTTCACCCTGGTTTGGGTGGAGACCCCTGATTGACAGTATTGTTGGAATAAGCATATCCTCTGCCTCTCTCTTA
This sequence comes from Mustela lutreola, assembly GCF_030435805.1. Classification (NCBI taxonomy): domain Eukaryota; kingdom Metazoa; phylum Chordata; class Mammalia; order Carnivora; family Mustelidae; genus Mustela; species Mustela lutreola. Next base: position 62,512,011 of record NC_081297.1, read on the forward strand.
CAGCTGTGGTTAGTGGTGGCGCTAGCACCGGGGGCATCGGCGGAGGATTAGGAAGCTGTTCTGGATTTGGCCTGGGCAGTGGTTTTGGCTCTGGCTCCGGAAGTGGCTTTGGGTTTGGTGGTGGTGTTTGTGGCAGTTCTGGCAGCAAGATCATCTCTACCACCACTATGACCAAGAGATCCCACCGATAGAGGAGATGAGGTCCCTGCAGTCCCTGAGCCCAGCTGGGCCCAGCCCTGGTGTCTCTGTGCTTCCTTCACCCTCACCTCCACCCTCCCTCTTTGGGGCTCATCTTACCAGTGTCACCTCAGTGTGGGCTCTGTCCTCTTGGAGTTTGGTAGTTTCTTCTCGATTTGGGCCTGGTGATCCACCTGGAATGGGAAGGGTCTGACTCTTTACCTCCCATGGTCAGAGGAGAACACAATCAGGAGTTTCATCTCCAGAATCATCAAGGTCATGTATGCCCCCTCCCAACCACAGGATCCCGGATATCCCTCTACATCAGGACCAAACTCCTCTGTCACTTGGCAGCAACTGGCCCTGTAAGGTCAGGACAGGAACCCCTCAGTGTCCCATCCACCCCTTCTCTTTCCCTCTATCCATCTTTGGGTGAATCTTTAATAAAACGCTTTTATCATTCATTCTGAGCCATTGTCCTTGTTCCCTGGAGAGAAGTTTCTAGAATTCAGGTGGGAGTAGAGGAGGCTGGGGCCTGAAGTATCTGTCTGCACAGATCAAGGTCATCAACTAATTTGAGGGAGAAATGCAGTGTGTGGAGCCTGAAACCTGCCTATAGATGAGGGTCACAGACTCAAAACAACCAACAATGACATAAAGATGATAGGCAATTAGAATAGGACCATCTCAGTGCTGAGCCTGCAGTGAATGTGGAGGGAAGGAATTGAGGAGAGCCAGTTAGGGGGTCTCCACTGAATATGGAGTGGGGGTTAGGGAGCTTGTGGAGAGTTTATACTTAGCATCTAGCAAGGCCTCCCTATTTTCATGAGACTATGTGTGGAGGACTCAATCCTACTGGACCAGCAAGGCTTTCAAGAACTTGTTTCAAGAATCAACAAGGTCCTGATTGCTGGATGGAGGGCTGGAAGCATGTCATCCTCACAGAGATTTCATGCTATGTTCACTTTCCCATCTCAGGTGGTTATGTCTGGGGTTATGTCTATATTGCTGTCCCTGAGTGGTAGGGGTGTGGGAGAGGGGAGGCAGGTTTGCTAGAGTGATAAGAAGCTGCCAGGTAAAGCTGCCTGATTGGGACCAGCTCTGGAGAGTATGATTGAAGAAATGAAGAATGGGGTGAGGATAGTCAGAGGTGAGGATCTGTGCCCGTTGTGGACACCTTGTTTCCATACTGGACCAGTTCCAAGATACCTGGAGGAACATAATTTTCCACAAGCTCCTCTTGTGGTCTGACCTAAATCCTTCCTACTGCAGATGCAGAATACACTCATTTCCCTGGCCACCCAATTGGTGCTTCCTACCCTGGACTGCCAGGCAATTTATTCAGACTCCAATCCCTCTAGCACAGTGCCTCTTGGGCCTTTATTCTGTGCAGACAGAAGGACACACAGTTTGCCCAAGGCCAGTCCCTGCCCATATGTCCTTCACACAGACCTGGAGGCAGGCTCAGGGCAGCAGGGGCAGAGCAACAAAGGGTTAATCTCAGGGGCTTATGCTTCCTGGGCTGGAAGGCTGGTCCTTCAGAAGCCCTGCCCTAATCTCCCTATAGTCTTGTCCTGGTGTCAGAGAAGGAAGTCTTTGACTTTTTCCCACCACAACAGTCCCTCCCCCGGAAAATGCTGAATTGGCTCTTTTCTGAGTTTCTTGAGTGGGGAGGAGGAGTCAAGGGTTGATGCCAGTGGAGAGACTTCTGAAGTTTACCTACCAGGAAGGTGCAGGTCGTGGTGGGCCACACTGAGAAGCTGGGGACAGGTTAATGAATTTCTCATGCCCTCTGAGCAAGCCAAGTGTGGAAGTAGTCAGCTCCAGTGGGGTTGAATATAATGCTTTACATAGGAAACTCAGATCGAGTGGGTGTGTATCTTAGAATAAATGTTTTTGTAGGCAAGCGGCTACATGGGTATGTTTGTGTTTTATTTCTATAAAGAAGACTCCTGGTTTACATAAAGACAGAAAACATTCTTGTTGGTCTCTATTACCAAAACAGTCCAGGGGAGTGGATCCTGGCCATGATCCATAGGTTTGGAACTGCCTGGCTATAAAAAAGGGATTATCTGAAGGGGAAAATCCACTCTTGAGATAATAAACACGGCTCTTCTCTTAGATCCTTTGAATTGGATCCTCCCAGTTCTTCGTGTTCAAGGGAACTATGGAGACACAGATTGCATTACCTGCCCCTTGGTAGGCCCCATAGGCTCAATCCCCTCCAAAATGCTTTACCTTGAGGCCTATTAAAATCACTTCTCACATTGTAATGGCCCAAATGTGGGTTGGCAGATCTTTAACTCAGTTTATTTGAGTCATCTGGTCTGACCCTCACTCTCCAAGCTCTTGACTTCTAGCCTTGGCTACAACCTCACAGGTGGTTTGGCTCAGGCTCCTGGCTCCCAAGCAATAGGCTCATTTGCTTAGGTCCTTTTCCCTTTACCAAGACCTCTGGGTCCAGCCTTCTGGCTTTGGAAAATTCTTGCCAACACTTCTGAAGTCTCTCTCCTTTGTCAGCAGTGATACTGAAGGATACAGCAAAGAGAGGTTTATTTAATGTTGCCCCATTGCAGGATTTTGATTTGGCCTACTGTTGGGACCCAGGCTTTGGATTCTAACACCAGAGGACCTCAGAATAAGGCAGATCAACTACTATATCTTGGGTGCTGGTCAAGGTTTAGTGAAATAGCTATTTAGGGAAATAACTAAGGGAGTTTTGTCCCCCCTTATTCCCCCCTAGGACAAGGTAATGGTGGGCATCTTGGGACAAAAGGAAGGAACAGGGGCAGTGGCTGGGTGGCTCAGTGGGTTAAGCCTCTGCCTTTGGCTCAGGTCATGATCTCAGGGTCCTAGGATCCGCTCAGCCTCTGCTTGCCTCTTTGCCTATCTACGCTCTCTGTCAAATAAATAAATAAATAAAACCTTAAAAAAAAAAATGGAAGGAACAGGCTGAGGGAAGAGGCCATTTTATTTTATTTTTTAAAAGATTATTTATTTATTTATTTGACAGACAGAGATAACAAGTAGGCAGAGAGGCAGGCAGAGAGAGGAAGGGAAGCAGGCTCTCTGCTAAGCAGAGAGCCCGATTCGAGGCTTGATCCCAGGGTCCTGGGATCATGACCTGAGCTGGAGGCAGAGACTTTAACCCACTGAGCCACCCAAATGCCCCATAGGAAGAGGCCATTTTAGTATCTGCTCCATTTGTTTGCTCTGTTGAAGGTAGAGACTGACTAGTTACCTCTGTATCCCATGAGGAGAAGACTGGGAGTGTAGGGCTTTGGCCATGAAGGGTCTTGATGGGAGCCCCAGGACTCAGTCTCCTTGTTGCCCATGGTTTCTTGCATTGACTTGGGGGTCAATGTAAAATTGTTCTGCATCTGTAGGTTTTTTACTTGAAGTGTTGTGGATTTGGTCTTCAAAAAAAAATTTTTTTTTTTAAATTTCTTTTCAGTGTAACAGAATTCATTGTTTATGCACCACACCCATGGCTCCATGCAATATGTGCCCTCCATAATACCCACCACCTGGCTCCCCCAACCTCCCACCCCCCGCCCCTTAAAAACCCTCAGATTGTTTTTCAGAGTCCATAGTCTCTCATAGTTCACCTCCAATTTCCCTCAACTCCCTTCTCCTCTCCATCTCATGTTATTTGTTATGCCCCACAAATAAGTGAAACCATATGATACTTGACTCTTTCTGTTTGACTTATTTCACTCAGCATAATCTCTTCCAGTCCCATCCATGTTGCTACAAAAGTTGGGTATTCATCCTTTCTGATGGAGGCACAATACTCCATAGTGTATATGAACCACATCTTCCTTATCCATTCGTCCGTTGAAGGGCATCTTGGTTCTTTCCACAGTTTGGCAACCGTGGTCATTGCTGCTATAAACATTGGGGGACAGATGGCCCTTCTTTTCACTACATCTGTATCTTTGGGGTAAATACTCAGTAGTGCAATTGCAAGGTCATAGGGAAGCTCTATTTTTAATTTCTTAAGGAATCTCCACACTGTTCTCCAAAGTGGCTGCACCAACTTGCATTCCCACCAACAGTGTGAAAGGGTTCCCCTTTCTCCACATCCTCTCCAACACACGTTGTTTCCTGTCTTGTTAATTTTGGCCATTCTAACTGGTGTAAGGTGGTATCTCAAAGTGGTTTTAATTTGAATCTTCCTGCTGGCTAGTGATGATGAACATTTTTTCATGTGTCTGATAACCATTTGTATGTCTTCACTGGAGAAGTATCTGTTCATGTCTTCTGCCCATTTTTTGACATGATTATCTGTTTTGTGTGTGTTGAGTTTGAGAAGTTCTTTATAGATCCTGGATATCAGCCTTTTGTCTGTACTGTCATTTGCAAATATCTTCTCCCATTCCGTGGGTTGCCCCTTTGTTTTGTTGACTCTTTCCTTTGCTATACAGAAGAAGCTTTTGATCTTGATGAAGTCCCAAAAGTTCATTTTCATTTTTGTTTCCTTTGCCTTTGGAGACATATCTTGAAAGAAGTTGCTGTGGCTGATATCGAAGAGGTTACTGCCTATATTCTCCTCTAGGATTCTGATGGATTCCTGCCTCACGTTGAGGTCTTTTATCCATTTTGAGTTTATCTTTGTGTACGGTGTAAGAGAATGGTCAAGTTTCATTCTTCTACATATAGCTGTCCAATTTTCCCAGCACCATTTATTGAAGAGACTGTCTTTTTTCCACCGTATATTTTTTCCTGCTTTGTCAAAGACTATTTGGTCCTCAAAAATTTAAAGGAGAAGTTAAATGAGCTAGGGAGAGTTTTTTGGCAGAAAGGATTTGGATTGCCGTTTACCATTCACCTATCCATCATTCACTGCCTATCAGTCTACCATCTATTTATCCATCCATCTATCTCTCCGTCCATCCACCCATTCATTAGCCTTTGAATTCTGTAAGGCAAGGACCATGATTTATTCATTTTGATATTTCAAGGTCAGTGTGCTTGTCACATAGTAGATGTGTTGGTTTAATGAATGAACAAATGTCCTAGGCAATGTTCTAATAAGAATTAGAGTATTCTTCTATAGAGTTTTCAACTGGGATAATAATGACTAGATAAAAACAAGAATATATGTAACTTGGCAACCCAATAGACATGTTCTTGGGAATTACAAACAAGGGCTATGGGAGTCGAGAAAAGGGTGAAATTACTTTCAGTCTTGGGTGAGGGTGTTGGCAATCACAGGAGGCTTCATGGAGGAGGTGGCATTTAAGTTGGATGTGGAAGGACAGGTAGGCCTAGGTATTAGAGATGGGCAGAGGGCAGGATTCTAATCTCCTTTAAGAGGAAATCTTTTTTTTTTTTTCCCCAGGAAGTCCTGAGCAGCTCTACCTTATTGGTTCACCCTATTCCTTTGATTCCCTTGGGCTTCCTCAGGTCTCATTCTGATCATACTCCCTTCCCTGTGTGGTGTCCCGAGGGGCTGGAGCATTGCACTCATTAGACTGGGCACTTGTCTGCCTGCAAATCAGCTGTCTAAGATCTTCAGCTTGACAAGCATTACAGGGGGACCATCACTTTTAAGGAGGATATAGTTTATTATGTGTGTGTGTGTGTGTGTGTGTGTGTGTGTGTGTGTGCTCGCGAGCCTATGGGGACTGTCAGGGAGGCAGACACATTAGACACAGATTTTCCATACTTTCAGGAGATTATTAAGAGCAACAGTAGGAGTCATGCAGGTAAAAGGGGTATGGACCTGGAGCTGGGGTGAGAGGCACAGGGTAGAAGGGTGCTCTAGGTAGCAAGAATATCAGCACAAGAGAAGGGAAGTGTGGCACAGCTAAGTATGCCAAACAGCTTAGCATCCTTATAATTCCACTCTTAAGGACAAGAGTGGTGGGAGTGGGAACTGGGGAGTTGGGTTGAGGCCAGGCTGTGGAGGACCATGGCTTGACCCATTGTCCAGTTTTTTGGGGCTTGGGGTTTGTGCTCTAAGACTAGACAAGCTCAGACTGAGGCATGTCCGAGAGAACAAGCTCTGGATGAGAGGAAGAGGGAACTCTGGGCCACCTGCTTTCAGGGTGTGGCCTTTAGGTTCAGGTTGTGTTTTGGACTCACGTCGGGAGCTTCAAACAGCTGTAATGCTAAGCCTTGTTACTGCTCTGCCTCCTTTCCTGCTCTTCTCTACTATGAGGTATTGTTCCAGGACCCAAGAAGCTTGTCATCACTCCATTGTCTCCTGGCAAAAGCGTTTTCCTCCTACTGATATCCATTCCTTCAGTATTTGCTGTGTACCTTCCATATGCTGGGGGCTGTCAACACTGAATCTGAACTTAAGTAGTATTCCATGGTCACCTTATTTCCCACTGTGATCACACCCTTTGCTTTATGTCCAACTGATTCCCTTGAAGTCTGCAGCAGAGACAGTGAGAGCCCTGCTTTTCAAATCATTGCGTGGAAAAGGAAATCTAAGTTTCTTGTTAACTTTTTCTTCCCTGGGTTAAATGATCACTTGACATTTCTCCCCTCCTTCCCTTTTAGCTTTTGTTTCAGGCAATTTATTTCATAACTTCATAAGTGGTTTTTGGAATCTCCTGCTGAGGACAAGATGTGGTTTCTGCTGTAGACAACCTGCAGTTTCAGGAGCACGCTGGACAAATATGACTCAGCACCCACGCGGTGGAGAGCTCCTATTGTGCAGGAAGAAGCTTACAGATAAACGATTATTGAGGGAGAGCATCTCTCTCAGTTTTCTTATCTTATTTCTCTTCTCTGTAAGTGTACTGTTCCTTCAGTTCATTCTCACTGCAGGATGTGGAAGTGAATTATTTAAAACTGGGAGGCAAGTGCCTGTCCTGGAAGTTTAGGAAGAGGAAGCCGGTCTCAACACCTTCTCCCTTGGCCCCATAACTGAATCTCTACACAGCACTCAGACTCATCTTTCTAAAAGTCAGCTCATGTCTTGCCTTTGCTGAAACACTTCAGAGACTTCTCCTCTCAGAGTAAAAGCTGGCCTTACTCAGTGTCTCAAAGCCTCGTTGACATGTCTCCCATCCCAGCTGCCTCAGACCTCACTGTGCTCTTCTTCCCTCACTCTGCTTCAGCTGTGCTAGACCCATACCGTTCCTCACATGATCCTCACACTCCTGCCTCAGGGCCTTTGCATTTGTGGTTCCCTCTGCCAGGATGTTCTTTACTCACATGATTGCATGTAGATTCTTAGCTCAGGTCCCCTTAGACCACCCTCTGAGATAGCACCCCTGGTCATGTCTACTCCCCTCTCCTGCTGCATTTATTTGGTAGTTCCTTTCACAGCCTGAAAAATATATATTTATTTCTTTATTGTCTGTCTCCTACTGGCACAGGGACTCTAGAAGACTAGGGATGTCATCTTTTTTTTTTCCACTATTGCATTCCCAGTGCCTAGAACAGTGCTTGGTAAATAGTAAGAGCTCAATAAATATTCATTTCATGAATATAGAGAGTGTGGGAAGGCTGAGCAGGGCTGATGTTTTGCATCTGTGGAAGAAGGACATTAAGTCAAGAATATGATGGAGAGTTGGGCCTGGCTGGCTCAGTCCAGGATCTCAGGATCTTGGGATCAAGCCTTGGGTTGGGCTATGTGCTCACTGGGGAGTCTGCTTGAGGATTCTCTCTCTCCCTTTGCCCCTCCTCCTGCTTGTGCTTTCTCCCTCTCTCAAATAAATAAATAAAATATTAAAAAAAAGAATTCAAACCCCTCAGATTATTTTTCAGAGTCCATCTGAGGGGTTTGAAGTGGCGGAGGGGGGTGGGAGGTTGGGGTACCAGGTGGTGGGTATTACAGAGGGCATGGATTACATGGAGCACTGGGTGTGGTGAAAAAATAATGAATACTATTATGCTGAAAATAAAAAAAAAATATGCCAGGGAAATATAAACATAAAGAAAGAAAAAAAAAAAGAATTGATGCAGAAAATGGGTGGTTGGGTCACACTGGAGCAATTAATTCACTTAATTAACCTGTGATTATTCTAGAGCAACAGAAGTACCCATGTTAGTGCTCATTCTCATGTGAGAACAGGAACACATCCCAGAGTGGCACAAAATGGCAAATACAAAATAATAGTGAACGTTTTCTGGGTATTCAGGATGTCTAGGTACCATCCTTAGTGTTTACCATGCATTATTTAATTCAATTCTCACAACAGCTAAGGAAGATTAATCTGCTTTTACTTTATCTTACAGATGAGGAAGCTAAGGCTTGGAGAGGTTTGGTAACTCGCCCAAGAATACAAGTAAATGAGAGGCAGAGCCAGGATTCAAGCCCAGGACTACCTGGCTTACCTGGGGGAAAGCCTGCAGCTTTCCCCCAGGCAGGATCCATGTGAGCCAACAGATGAAGAAGGAGACAGAACCTATACTTGCATTGAAAGAAGCACAGCGTCCACATCACAGACAGTAAGGATCCTTCTAGCAGTTTTGTCACAATTACATCACCTCTGAGTATTATACCTTAATGAGGCACCGAGATTTTAAGAGTTTCATTCACAAAATAGAGTGAAGAGTGCTGGAAACTGCGAGAAGCAGCTGGGTATATTGAACCCAGTTGAGAACAGCTTCTGGAAATTCAACAGTATTTTCTTATGTCAGAATAGGTGTCCTACAGAAACCAGGGAGGTTTGTGAGTGTTGCTCTGGAAGGCCAGATGAAAGCAAAGTCATGTCAGTTCAGGTCACATCCATTAAAGGCCTGCCAGGACCAAATGCTGATGGACACAAAGGCAGGGAAGATGGCAGTGCCGGCACTCAGAGGGCACAGCCTGGTAGGGAACTTCATCTGGGGACAGCGAGATCTGTCTAAGGAACAGAGCTGTCCAACAGTGGAAGAGGCTAGTTGGAAGGAGTTTGAGCCCTGAGGCTAAAGGTCTCAAGGGGCTGTTGTGTTAATTGCCAGGGTTCCAAGCATCCAAATGTGCACACATGTCTGCAGACTGAATAAATCGTATGTTTTTCATGCATGTGTATTACCATTTTGAAATGCATGTCAAACAGTAAGTCACTGTTTTACAGTGTATAAAATCAGTTTTTTATTTAAAAGCATTGTTGAGTTCACAGTAATTTTATTTAAAAGCATTGTTGAGTTCACAGGAAAAGTGTATGTTCTCCAATAATACTGAGAGTACAAATTTTTTTTAAAGATTTTATTTATTTATTTGACAGACAGAGATCGCAAGTAGGCAGGGAGGCGGGCAGAGAGAGAGAGGAGGAAACAGGTTCCCTGCTGAGCAGAGAGCCCGATGCGTGACTCGATCGCAGGACCCTGGGATCATGACCTGAGCCGAAGGCAGAGGCCCTAACCCACTGAGCCACCCAGGTGCCCTGAAAGTACAAATTCTTTTTTTTTTTTTTTTAAAGATTTTATTTATTTATTTGGCAGAGAGAGATTACAAGTAGGCAGAGAGAGAGAGAGAGGAGGAAGCAGGCTCCCTGTTGAGCAGAGAGCCTGATGCGGGACTCGATCCCAGGACCCTGAGATCATGACCTGAGCCGAAGGCAGCGGTTTAATCCACTGAGCCACCCAGGCACCCCCAAATTCTAATCTATATGAATGTCAATATAGTTTTTTGATGTGAAAAGGGGCCTTCAGATCTGGACAGGGGTGGGAGCCAAAGTGGCATCATGGTCAGGTGGGTGAGACCCTTGTAGACCCTGACTTCATTGATCCCACAAAGAGGTGGCCTCCTGCTGGAGCAGAGGGTACTGAAGCTAGATGCAAGAACTTCCTCAGTTTAGGGTGGTGCCTTGATGGCCTGGATATGCTAGAAGTTTGGATAAATAGCCTTCCATGGCGATCCTGAAGAGCAGGAGAGGCTTCGTGGAAAGACAGGGGACTGCCTTGAGGCAGAGCAGTACACTGGCCAGCCTCCTGGTTGCAGCGTCCTATGAGGCTGATTTTATACACTGTAAAACAGTGACTCACTCATTTATCTAGGGAGAAGAGCTTAGGATGCTTAATTAAGCTTCAAATAATCCAGATGTACAGGGTGAGTGTAAGTCAACTGTGTTTTTTCCAAATATTTATTGGGTATTGCCAATCCAGAGGGCTGGGCAGGACCATCATGAATTTCAACCCAGGGTTGCTTCCTCCACTTCCATCACCTATATCACTGAGGACTCTTCAGTCGGAATCAATGTTCTAGTCCTGCTAATACATTTCCAGTTCCTGGTTGGCTTCCTGTTCCCTCATGGGCAATGCCTGCTCTGAAATTGTGGCAGCAGAACAAGAATAGATTAAGCCCTTCCTTCCACTCCTTCTGCTACTGTCTGGAGAGGTCCCAGCTCTAGAACTAGGTGAAAACAATGGTGGGTTGTGACTTTGCTTCTCAAAGATTCTTCTTCAAGCTAATTCCCCCCAGAGGAATAGCAAGTATGGCTTAGAATCAGTGGGCTCTGGCCATGGCTGGAATCTCCCCCAGTTCGGGGACAGTTGGGTACCTTGATTCACTGTGGGTTTATGAATCCTAGGGATTCATACCCTAGACTTCAGGGCCCACACCCAGCCACACAACAACCTCATTCTGTCAGGCAGGCCCTCCATCCTATTCCACCCTCCAGTGCCTTTCTTCTCTAGCCAGGGCTACCTCATCCCTGTATTGGTCAGGGCTCATTCCTGCAAATATGAACATCCATTCTGTCAAATGTAAATGAAAAATAGTGCATTAAGAGACATCGTTGCCCCTGGCATCTCTGGGAGTTGGGTAGCCTAGAGTCATGCTCAGCCACACCTGGGGGCTGCTCTCCTGACAACGACGTGGCCATTGCTGTTGTGCCCATGATGTTTTTGGGGCAAGGTGACAACATCCCACCTCTGCCCATGGAGGCCCAGATGTGTCTGTCATTGCACTCTCTAGGAAGCCCAATTGCTTTGTCTGTCCATGGCTATCTCCTTACATCATCTATATCAGAGTCTGAGTCTCACAAGGGTCTACCTCATTGGAAGAATCTAGGCCAGAGGCCTGGCCTTCAGCTGTAAAGGAGTCTGGGAACATCTTTTCTGGATTTTGCCCTAGGAAGGTGGGAATCACAATGTGGGAAATAGCCAAAATGTAGGAATCGTGTTCACGATGTTGTGTAGCCACAAATGACAAAAGTCTGCCATGGTCATCACTTTCTGAATCCAACTATGCTCGTTTTCAACACTGAGACTTGGCTCATGACCACCCGGGTTGAAATGCTTTTCCTTGTCTCTAATCCTGCCCTTCTCAGAAGTTTTGGCCCACGTCTCTTCATGAAGCTTTCCTGTATGATTCCTTGTTTTTCCAACTGTCCAAGCCCTCACAGCACCCACTACACAACAAACAGTTTTACAGTCTTGCTTGGTTTGGCTTGTCTAGACTGTGAACTCTTTGGAAACGATTCTAACACATGGCAACTGAGAGAGTCAAGGCTCAGAAAACACTCTTCATATTTGCTCACTGGTTTTTCTGTGGAAGGCTGACAGTTGAGGCCCCGCTTCCCCTCATCCTAAGTCATGGAGTTTGATACGGCTTCTATCTATCCAGCCCCAAGCTGTGCTCCCATTCCCTGGGTGTGGGGGGGGGATGTTACGTGGATAAATGCAAATGGAATAATCATTTTATGGAATTGATTCTTTTGACAGGCAAGAAAGCTGACAAGAATAGTTAACAATGAGAGTGAACATGGCCTGAACTCAGGGGGTATGCTAGGTACTTTCCAGGCATGACAATGACCTTATGAGAAACATATCATTAATAACTGAATCTTATAGACAAGGAAACTGAGGCCTCGAGAGGTTAAATCTTGCTCAGGGAGGTGCAGTGACAACACTGAGATTTAAAAACTGGGTCTGTGTACACCTGAACTACCATGATGTATGTCAGTTAGATTTCCATTAAAAAAATTTGAAAAAACTGGGTCCATTTGCCTCTAAAGTACTTGGTTTTTAATACTAAGAAAAATAAATATGGCCCAATTTTTGTGGCACATTTTTTAAAAGATTTATTTATTTATTTTAGAGAAAAGGAAAGAGAGAGAGTGAGAGAGAGAGAAAGTGTGGGATGGGGAGGGGTGGAGGGAGAAGGAGAGAGAGAATCTTAAGCAGACTCCATACTGAGTGCCGAGCCCGAAATTGGACTCCATCTCACGACCCTGAAGTCAGGACCTGAGATCAAGACCAGAGCTGAAATCAAGAGTCAGATGCTTAATGGATTGAGCCACCCAGGCGCCCCTGCGAAATATTTTTTGAAACACTTGACAGATCCCACTCATCTAGCTCTGTTCCTGTGAGATTCAGAGGGGCCGAGGTGATTGCCATCTTCAATGGTTAATGATGCTGAAACCCAGAGGATCTAAACAGCTTTGGTCATGTTTAGTCATGGGGTGGGGCTGGCCCAGCTCTGGGTTTGGTTCATTCTTTAAAGTGTGGTTCTTCTGAGGGAGAAAAGTGAAGGCTATTGGTGGCCACCGTCTCGGCCTTGGGCCAATTTCACATGTCATGAAGTCTGGGCCAGTGGCTGGGGAAGGTCAGAGTTTCAGTTTAGACTTGCTAGGGAGGGGATCCCAGTACAAGGCAAGAGGCAGATTGTAGGATCTCAAATACCCAGTCAACTTCAAGCCGACTCTGGGACTTTATTTATTTATTTAAAATTTTATTTATTTATTTGAGAGCGAGTGAGCAAGTGAGCTGGAGAGAGAGAGAAAGAGAGAGAGAGAGAGCGCATGAGGAGGGGCAGGCTGAGGGGGAGAGAGAAGCAGACTCCCCTCTGAGCAGGGAGCCCAGCTCGGGAGTTCCATCTCAGGACCCTGGGATCCTGACCCCAGCGGAAGGCAGACATTTAACCAACTGAGCCATCCAGGTGCCCCTGATTGATTCTTTTTAAATTAAAATATAATTGACAGACAAAATTACATTAGTTTCAGTGTGCAAGTAGTGATTCTAAAATTACGTACATTATAAAATGCTCACCAGGTAAGTGTCTGTCACAATGCAAAGTTACTACAATACCATTGACTATATTCCCTATGCAGTACTTAACATTCCTGAGATTTATTTATTTTTTAAATAAATATTTTATAAACTGAAAGTTTGTGTCTCTTAATCCCCTTCATCTATTTTGCCCATCCCCCCACCCCTCTGATGGAGTGATTCTCAATTGGTTGGTTCCTGAACTGTGATTCCACAACATTTTTTCTACTGGAAAGGAGGAGGCATTCATTGTGCATGTATATCTGCACACCAGATTTGAGAGGTCTGGATTCCTCATGCTAAGATAATCTCAATTAGTTTAGGTTACCTCATGTCATGGGATTTGAACCTACTTTTGACCGGTTTTATTTGGTTGTAATTCAGTAAAGCCTTAATTTATTCATGAATTTATCAGTTGATTAATTGATTGATTCATTCAACCAAACAACTTTTATGAGCATCTATCATTGGCAAAGCACAGTGCTAAGAAGCAAGGGATCCAGTACGTTAAGAAGATCGTAAACTCCTGGAAAGCTTATGACTTCATTCTCAGGAAGGGGCCAAGATGATGGGTAGCCTGTGAATAACAAATGGCAGAGAAGGACAGAAGGCGAGAACCAGGTCACAGAAGAAAATTTCATTTCCTCTGTGCTTGGGCCATTCCCAGCCCCACCCAGCCCTGATCAACCCCCTGTCCTTTCCTCCCTTCTCATTGAGCCAGCTTCTGCCGGCTCTGCACAAGCCACACCCTTAGCAGGGCCTAACGTGTGGCAGAGAGAACGAAAAAAGACCTGTCCTGGAGAGATAAGCGGCTAATTTGGCAGGAAGGCTTTCCTCTTGGACAAGCCAAGCCCAGTCCTAAGCCTCTGAAAAACACCAGGCTGGCAAGTTCTCAGGCTTTCAGAGTCAGACACGTATGGCTGTGCTATGGCACTGCTGGTCCGGCTTCCCGAGGCTGGGGGTGGGTCTGGATACTGAGGCTACAGACTCCTGGGAGCATAGTCCCTTCTGAGAATGGTCCCTGTGTGTCCTGTTCACCACAGAGAATCTGTACCTTGCACTGTGCCTAGCACGAGTTAGAAAATCAGTAATTACTTGGTGAACAGGTGGTAGAATTGATATTTGAATTTCCTGTCCTCTGGGACTTGGGCTGAAACCAGAGAAGTGGCAAAAATGTGGGAAGCAGGAAAGGAAGCTTTCGAGATGAGCCAAGATATGGAATAATGTACAGTTTCTCCGGGAAATTTCAAAGCAAGCAAGCAAACAAACAAACATTTCTCATGTTGAATTTTGCTGATGTCTCATCAAAGTGCATAGGTGCTAACTGCCCTTTTTCTTGGAAGACCGTCACAAACCCAAATGCCATTGCCTCCTGACCTGCACCATGGGATAGGAGGAAGATTTGTCATGGCTCTGAGCTCTGTTTCCAGAAAGGGAGGAAGAGAGGTCATCATTTCATTCCCAAACCCAGCACCGAGCTGGGCACCCAGTGGGCATTCGATGGCCATGTGTTGGCTGTGGAGTGAACTGAATCATCCCTTCTGTCGAGATCCTTGCACTGAGTCTGGGTGGGCTTCACTGTTTCCACTACCCAGACAACCAGAACCTCCTGAACCCACCTTCCAGTCCAGTTGTTCCACAGCGGAAGGCAGAGAGATGGCCGCTGAGCACCTGGCAGGGATGAGTGTGCCTCCTGGGTCTTGTCAGACAAAGCTAGGAGGTGGCCATGCCCAAGCATGGGGCACGCCAGGCGCCACCCCCTGCCAGGTAAGCCTGCCACCTTAGCATTTTTACCATTTCAGATTATTTTCAAGGTGTGTTTAGTAGCCTGGAACAAACTTATTGCCTTGGAGGCAAACCCCACCCATAACTGTTTGGGATTAATTATCTCTCCTTGGTTTGAGCCCAGCTACCTCCTTGAGGTATATAAAGGGATTTATTCTGCACAAGTCTTCAGTTCCCTTCCCTCTTCCTCTGACTCTCAGTGTCCTGCTTAACTCTTGTGCTCTTCCTTCATCAAGCCCTCTCACCATGAACAGACAAGTCTGCAAGACATCTGGTGGCGGCAGCCAGGGATTCTCGGGCCGCTCTGCCGTGGTCTCCGGCAGCAGCAGGATGAGCTGTGTGGCCCGCTCTGGGGGAACTGGCGGAGGGGCCTGTGGGTTCCGGGCCGGAGCAGGCGGTTTTGGCAGTCGAAGCCTCTACAGCCTGGGTGGCAACAAGAGCATCTCCATCAGTGTGGCTGGTGGCTCCCGGGCTGGTGGCTTTGGGGGAGGGCGTAGCAGCTGTGGCAGTGGCTTTGGGGGTGGCTATGGAGGTGGCTTTGGTGGTGGCTTTGGTGGTGGCAGAGGAATGGGAGGTGGCTTTGGAGGAGCTGGTGGCTTAGGAGGGGCTGGTGGCTTTGGAGGGGCTGGTGGCTTAGGAGGGCTTGGTGGCTTTGGAGGAGTTGGTGGCTTTGGAGGAGCTGGTGGCTTAGGAGGGGCAGGTGGTTTTGGTGGGCCTGGTGGCTTTGGTGGGCCTGGTGGCTTTGGTCCTGGTGGCTTCCCTGGAGGAATCCAGGAAGTGACCATAAACCAGAGCCTCCTGCAGCCCCTCAATGTGGAGATCGACCCCCAAATTGGGCAAGTAAAGACCCAGGAGCGGGAGCAGATCAAGACCCTCAACAACAAGTTTGCTTCCTTCATCGACAAGGTGATGAAGTTTGGACTGGGCCCCCATTTCTGGGCTGGGACTTTGAGTTTGACTTCTAGACGGTGTTTAGGATCAATATTGGATGAGCCAGGCTGTAGGGGGATGGTTAGGCAGAGCTCTACGGTCTGGGAAGACGTTCAAGGCTGATGAGTTTGCCTACATGGTCCCTTGTGTAGGGAAGACAATGGGCTCCTCTTTGGACCTGGACATCTGCAAGTCCTGCTTCTCTAGCTCCCTGCTCTAGTCTCCTGACTGTTGCCTTATTTAGGCCTAGGCTGCAGCACTGGCAACACACAGCAAGAGCCACGACTCCTGGCAGGGCAGCGTCTGACCCAGGACTGGGCATTTTTTGGACATGAGCTACCCTTTGAGGTTTTCTGGGAGGCCTGCTCCCTCCTTGCCCCTGTGCCAGACAAAGGAGGTGGATGCCCTAAAGAAGGGATTAAAGAGGCTTACCTGGAACCTTAGTCCCAACAGGTCTGCAGAGAAGCTGGGAGTGAGTCTGTATCCCTAAATTGACCTGGTCTGGAAGAGAGGGGTGCTTGGTACCCTCCAGATCAGGGTAGCTTACACTGATGGGATCCTTCCTGCCATGCTGATTATGGCATTCCAATCAGTATCAGTTCCCAGTGATTCACATCCCTTGAAGGGCTGAGTGTCAGCAGAGTTTTAGGTAGAAGCTGTGCTGCTGAGTTCAAGTACATTTCTGCAGAGCACACTGTTTGGGCTAGAGTCCTGAAGTCCCCTGGTGATGCAGAGCAGTCATCTTTAAAACTCTGCTTCCAGACAAGGGTTACTTCCAGTTGTCCCACGTATTTCTCCTCCTTCTAGAACTTTCCAAACCATGCTGCATCTTTAGTGGTCCAAATCAAGCAGTCATCTGCCCATAGCCTCTCCAACTACAGTAGGGACCTAACTTCACATTCTTTCTAGGCCTTTGTGCTGGGGGATGGGAGATTCAGACACTTAGTCTTATCTGAACTACTGGTGGTTCAGAACTTCCCCCACACCGTGCCTCTGCCACTAGTGTTGCCTGATGCGGCTTCCTCCTGATGCAGGTGCGGTTCCTGGAGCAGCAGAACAAGGTCCTGGAGACCAAGTGGAACCTGCTCCAGCAGCAGGGCACAAATTCCATGACCGGCACCAATAACCTGGAGCCCCTCTTTGAGACTTACATCAGCAACCAGCGGAGCTACCTGGACAGCATCCTGGGGGAGAGGGGCCGCCTGGACTCAGAGTTGAGGAACATGCAGGACCTAGTGGAGGACTTCAAGAAGAAGTGAGTGACAGATGCATGAATGGGAAGTTGCCATGGGCAACCAGGTTTCGAGGCCCAGCTCTTCCAGCACTCTTTCTGTCCACCTTCTCCCCACCCCCCTAGACTGTCTTCCTCTCCTTACCTTTACAGAGGGCAGTTTGGTTCATTGGGCTCCCTGCTCACCCTCGTTCCCCAAGGACAAGGGAAGTTATGGCAAGTGGCATGAGTGTAGGCTTGAGGAAGCACTTCCTCATGGTCCGTGTTGGGGAAGATTCTGGTTCTAGGATCTGAAGAAATGCTGGGACAACTCATGATGTGCTGACCAACCGTCCCAGTTTCCCTGGCACAGAGAGGCTTCCCAGGATGTGGGACTTTCAGTGCTAGAACAAGGCCAGTGTGCTGGGGCAAACTGGAACGGCCGGTCCCCCTAACGAAGAGGGGGATGGTAAGGAGGATGTGTTCTTCTGAGAGGGGCTGCTGAGGGACAGGGATGGAGAGATGAACTTTCAGTTTCAGACGAAAGTGGTGTGTATGACTACCTCAAAACCCAAACTCAGCTATTTCTTTTTAATCCTTACAGGTATGAGGATGAAATCAATAAACGTACAGCTGCTGAGAATGAATTTGTGACCCTGAAGAAGGTAAGGGCTGTGTGTGAGGTTCCTGGGGCTTGTGGGCACAGGTTTCCAGCTGAGCTGGGAAATCTTCTTACTCCACTGCCATGGAGCTGCCAAATTCAGGCACTTAGAGCAAAAAAGAGAAGCCAGGTTCTTTGTAGTCTGGAAAGATCCCTGAAAGAGTTAGTTTGTTTGTTTTCCATTTTGAATCATCCCAGTGGGATTTAAGTTACTCCTTCACGTGCAGACCAGCCTCGGACAAGGACTGGTCAGTCACCAGCCTGTCCTGACTTTTTCCTGCTGCACGTGCAGTTTGTTGTTTATTCCTTGGGGGAATGAGGCCTTTATGCTTCTGTCTTTCCCAGGACGTGGACGCCGCCTACATGAACAAGGTGGAGCTTCAGGCCAAGGTGGATGCCTTAATGGATGAAATCAACTTCCTGACGAACCTCTATGATATGGTGAGGACGTTACCTCCTAAGAGGGGAGCAAGGGAAGGTGAGATAGTCTCAAGACTGGGGCACTTTGGTATCTAGAGCCCAGGAAGAGTTAGGGCCCCTTATTGGGGTTCCACAGGGTAGATGACAGACTTGGGGTTCTCTGAGGAGCTGCGGGGCAGGGTGGGGTAGATGTACCTTCAGTGCTGAGTCAGAGAATGGGTCTGTTGTTTCCAGGCCTCTCTATGCTTGTTCCAGAGGCCCTGAGAAATTAACAGGCTCTGTGTTGGTAGGAGCTGTCCCAGATGCAGAGCCATGTCAGCGACACATCCGTGGTCCTATCCATGGACAACAACCGCTTCCTGGACCTGGACAGCATCATCGCCGAGGTCAAGGCCCAGTATGAGGAGATTGCCCAGAGGAGCAAGGCCGAGGCTGAGGCGCTGTATCAGACCAAGGTGGGAGCTAGACACCTCTGAGAGGTTTCAGGGAGGCCATGGCCCATGGGCCTGCTGGGTAGTGAGTCCCCTGCGGTCACTGGGTGGACTCCTCTTGGTTCTACTCTCTGGGGACATCTTTCTAATGGTTGTTCAGTTGCAGAAAGTGCCAGCCCTGGTGGAAATGGATTCCACTGTCCCCTGTCAGACCACATGGGACAGATTCTAGCTTGCTCAGGGACTGAAGGGTGGGAGAACGCTGACCATGGCAACCCAGATGGTTCTTTTCCCTGTGGCCTCCAAAGTGTCCCTGCTGAAGCATACTCAATGTCATTTGAACAAATGCTTTCTGAGCACCTCAAGGATGGGTGGGTGATGTTAGGGATGGAGAAACAAGTCAGTCAAAGCTACATCAACACCTCTTCGTGTCTTCTGTTCCCCAGCTGGGAGAGCTGCAGACCACGGCCGGCAGACATGGGGATGACCTGAAGAGCACCAAGAGTGAGATCATGGAGCTCAACAGGATGCTCCAGAGGCTGCGGGCTGAGATCGAGAATGTTAAGAAGCAGGTGGGATGGCAATGGATGGGACTGGCGGGGGCTGGGGTAAGGATCTCAGAAGCCCTAGTCTGGAATGGACTTCTGGGGTCATCCCCAGTTAGTTCAAAGACCAGGCCAGTCTAGAGGGCTGGTAATCGATAGGTAAAATATCTTGGTAGATGAAGACAAGATGTAGGTGTTGGGAAGTGCTGTTGCCTGGCTTGAAGATGCTTGCTATGGGATAAGCTATTGTAAGACTCAGAGAGTATGGGACCCTCCCAGGCTCATCTCTTCTCCTGCCTCTCCCTGCCCCAGAATGCCAACCTGCAGGCGGCCATCGCTGAGGCTGAGCAGCGCGGGGAGCTGGCCCTTAAGGACGCCAATGCCAAGCTCCAAGAGCTGCAGGCTGCCCTACAGCAGGCCAAGGATGACCTGGCCCGGCTGCTGAAGGAGTACCAGGAGCTGATGAACGTCAAGCTGGCCCTGGACGTGGAGATTGCCACCTACAGGAAGCTGCTGGAGGGGGAGGAGTGCAGGTGGGCTCTAATTCCATCTCCCCACCCTCCCTGACAGAAGGCACCTGCTGAGAGCCTGATAAATGACCAAGAAAATGAGAACAGAGGCCTGCTGTATAGAGAGAGGCCTCCGCCTTCCACAGGCTCTGCAGAGAAGCATTTGCTTTCACCAGCCCACTCTTTCCATAGATGGCCAAAGTTCAAGTGAAACCAGTGCGCACTGTTATGGTCCACAGAAGGGTCAGAAACAGCACTGATCTGCTTGGCTTCTGAATTAGTTCTGGTTGCTGTTCAACACCTTCATCTATGAAATATTGCTGGAAATTTGCTTTGTGACAGAGCTCTCTGTCTCTTGCTTTCTCCTACAGAATGTCTGGAGAGTGCCAGAGCGCTGTCAGCATCTGTAAGTAGCCAAAGTAACTATGACAATGAGAACCGATTCTGAAATATCTATACTCACACAGGGCAGTAGCACCTTACTTAGAAAATATTTCTATGGGAGTTGGAGAGGTTTTCCATGGGTGGAAGGGGCAGCTTTTGTCATTGTTTTGGGTTCAGGGCACTATTAATTGATCTATATGGGACGGTGAATATCCAGCAGGGAGCCTGTTAATGGACAGAGAAATTCTGGATCATCTCAAACGGTGTCATCAAGAATTGACCATAGGTAGAAGGAACCAGTGGGAGAGTCATTAATGACTTAGCACTATGGGGCGAGCACCTTATGTCATTAGACTGCATCATGGTGATCATCAGGAGCAAAGCTGCCTTGGTCTCCTGCCCATCATCCCGGGCCCATTAGTTACGATACAAGGAGGTGGGCGCTGGGCGCTAATCACTGTTCTGTCCTTTCCCCTGCAGCCGTGGTCAGCAGTGGCGGCGCAACATCGGGCTCGGCAGGTGGATTAGGCGGCGGCTTCGGCGGCGGCTTCGGTGCGGGAGGGGGCGCGGGCAGTGGCTTCGGCCGGGCAAGTGGCAGTGGCTTCGGAGGCGGCAGCGGTTTCGGCGGCGGCAGCGGCGGCTTCGGCGGCGGCCGTGGGTTCAGCGGCGGCAGCGGCTTTGGAGGTGGCAGCAGCGGCTTCGGGGGCGGCAGCAGCTTCGGCTCCGGGGCTCGCTGCGGGGTGAGCAGCGGAGGCTTCAGCTCCGGCAGCAGCCGGGGCGGGAGCGTCAAGTTCTCGCAGTCCTCGCAGCGCTGCTCGAGATAAACGCTGCGCCTGGGTCCCGCAGCCTCCCCGGTGCCTCATGCCCCCAGCCGCACCTTCCCTCCGCCGTCAGCGCCACCCACCCCTCCACACCCATCCCAGCACCGCCCCCTCCTAGCCGCTCTTTGGAGCTCGAAGACCCGGGCCTCTGGCTCTTCCCTCCGGACTCCTGGCAGAGCGCAGCCTCGAGAACTCCGGGTGCTTTCTCGGGCTCCCGTCTCTGCCTGGTTGTCCAGGAGTGGCCTGAGCCACCACCTTGTCCTGCCCTTGGGGTCCCCTCCCTGGGGGAAATGGTCACCAGTTCTGATGTATATAACACACGGACCCCTCTGCCAACCATTCTGTCGCCAATAAAGTGCATTGTGTTTCACATCAAGCCTCTGCGTCTTCCCTGGCCACCTTTCTCCCCACTGGAGATTCCCCTCTTCCAGTGCTGTCTGTCTGCAGAACAGCTGGAATGCTGATTCTTTGCCTCTAAGGCAGTCACTCCCTCCTACCCACCGTATGGGATTGAAATGGGCAAGATTGGGTGGTTTCTGTATTGTTGGAGCATGGTAGAGGCAGGGTCACACTCCGGGAGGTCCTGTTGACTCACAGTTTTTAGAGGGGAAGGTGGGACCTTGTAGACTTTCATCTCCCCCTTGCCTTCTCTCATGTGGGGGAATCTAAGAGGGCCTTCAGTTGTTGAAGAGCTTGGGGATGGAGGAGTTCTTTCCTTGGCGCTGGTCCCTACTCCAGCTGACGAGCTGAAAGCTTTCCACCCCATCCAGGTACACCTGGGCAAGCATGAGCTGCTAGACCTCCAGGGCTGCAGGGATTTCCTGGAGCTACCTATCTCAAAGTCTGACCCCCAAACCCCACTCTGTTGAGGGAGCTCTGTGTCTTTTAAATCTTTCCTCCTTGGAGCACATATTAGAGGTTCTGAGAAGGTTTGTAGCAAAGACTACCTGTCAGCTGTCTTTAACCCAGCATTGCCCACAGAAGCCTTCTTTCTGGGTAAACAACTATTGACACTGGTGGGAAAATGTCCTACACCTGTCTGCATGCACACTGGGTCCTTTGCTTGTGTGCCAGCCATGGAAGCTTCCAGAACCAGGAAGCCCTGATTAAGTATCAGTTAGCCATGGCAGTGCTGTCTGGAAGTGCTGGCTGGCTAGAAGAAACTCAGGCTCAAGGAGTCCAAAAGCTTTATTTGCAAAGAAGGAGACCGAGGGTCAGAGAGGTCTGGTGGTTTGCTTAGGATCATAGAGCCTCTGAAGGTCTGAGCTGGGAGTGCACCCAAGCATCCTACGCCTGGAGCTCCTGCCCCTGCCCCACACTGTCTTTGAGGCTATATTTGCTCCCCTCATGGCCAGCTGCCTGGGTACGCAGAGAACACGTAGGCAATGGAGTAGAAATGAAAAGCCAAGCTGGGCCAGGGATGCAATATTTCCATCTTTGGCCAAAGCTGAATTTCTTCCAGAGAAGGGAAATGATAATTAAACAGAGAAAACCAGCAACTGGGGCTTGAGATTCACATGGACATCCTATTTTCTCACTTAGCAGAGCAATCCAGGGCCAGGAAGGGTCAGGAAGACTCTTTGCAGGATGTGGGATTTGGTAGCTATTGCTTCATCTTTGCGCAGGAAGGTGTCTTTTCTGACTGGCACCCTTTCATGGACAAGGCTAATCAGATGAGACCGAGTACCTGCCCCACCTCAGAGCTCAGAGGGTTGGGTGCACGGGAACGTGCCAGGCCAGTGATGGGACAGCTGCTTCCCCTTACATGAAGTCTTTGTTAATGAATTCCTTTCTTCAACCAATATTCACTAAGTTAACTCTCAGGCACTGGGCTAAATGTTGGAGATACACTGGTGAGCAAAAATAAGATGTTGCGTTGCTCTTGTTCTAATAAGGGAGCACAACAACAAAGTAAACAAACAAACAAACAAAATAACTTCAAGCTCTGTGGTAAGTGTATGGGGAAGAGAACCTGGCGGCTGACCTGGAGAAATGGCAGGACTTGTGAACAGATTGGATGAAAGCATGTAGGAGAAGGAAGATGTGCCTGTGCTGCCTGGTTTTCCAGCAGGAGCAGCTGCATCACGGCTGATGCCGTCTGCAGAGGGGAGGGGAAGAGAGGGGCCGAAGGTAGGATGGATCTGAGGAGGCCCTTCAGGAGTTCAGCTCTAGATAAGTTTGAGCTGCTCACAAGATAGACATCTGGCCTACAGCTGGAGCAGTGAATGTGGCTTCAGAAGGGACACATATCAGGACTGGAGACTCCCATTTGGACATCATCCATATAAGGATGGTTAGGGTTGTTTCTAGAGCCATGGCAACTGCAGAGCTCTCCCAGGTGGGTGGAAGAGAAGAGGGCCCAGGCTGAGCTCCAGAATCCAGAGTCAAGGAGAAGAGAACAATCAGCCAGGCAGTAGAGGCTGGGCCAAGTTTTCCAGAATACCTACCCCTGAGAAGTCAAGGGGTTTCTAAATGGGCTCCAAGGGACGCCCAGATCAGGGCTAGCTTTTTTTGGGACACTGTCCACGTATCAAAGTTCACATTCAGCCAATGGCTTCTTTCCTTTGCTGTTCTCCCTGGACTCTAGCCACTGGCCCCTGTGCATCCTGTGGGGGTTTTCAGGACACCCCAACCATCTAAGTAGCCTTCAGGTGGCAGGGGGAATCCATGCAGCTTCTTAAAGGGGAGAGTAGCCAGGGATAGGCTGGCTCGGGAGGAATGGCACCATGGAGAGGGCCATTTCTTGGAGGTGTCATTGTCCCAAAGAAATGACCAAGCAGGGACGCCTGGGTGGCTCAGTTGGTTAAGCAGTTGCCTTCGGCTCAGGTCATGATCCCAGCGTCCTGGGATCGAGTCCCACATCAGGCTCCTTGCTCCGCGGGGAGCCTGCTTCTCCCTCTGACTCTGCCTTCCACTCTGCCTGTGTTCACTCTCACTCTCTCTCTGACAAATAAATAAGTAAAATCTTAAAAAAAAAAAAAAAAGAAAGAAAAGAAATGACCAAGCAGGTGAACTCAGTGCTAAGACCTGAGATTGAAGGAATTAACTCCATGCGTGGCTGGATATTCTCTACCTAGCCCTGATCATTTCTGATCCAGGCTGGAAACACTTCCAGGGAACTTTGACTGATTCTGAGGACTCCTCTTTTTTCTTCACTTCAGCTTTTACAGAATTTATTTGTGAAATTCTATGGTGATTTTTTCAGGTGCTCTTAAGTCTCTGGGCTTGGGTTTGCTTTCTTCCACTTGACTAGACTTTTAAAAAATCTTTTGAGCAAGGAGCCAATTGGTGCTGTGTTGTCCATTCTTTTCCTATCCTCTGAGGCACGTTTGTTTGGCCATAGGGGAACTCTCCATGACTGTTGAGTAATGCTGACTTGTATGCCTTAAACTGGAATTTGGGGCTCTCTCTGCTTTGGTTCACTCCTGTTTTGTTTGCTCCTTGGGTGTGGAGTGGTACACCCTCCTGTGATGCCACGGGGACCCAACTGCAGTCCCTCACCCCATTCCCATCCCCATCCATTCCTCTCTGCCTACTCCCTCCCCACACCCCACCAAGGAAGAACACACCAAACAGTTCCTTCCTGTTCCAAGAGCTTGTTGACTCATTGGTTTACGCATTCCTGCAGGTCAAGGAAACCAAAATGGGTTTTTAGATTTTGGGTTATTTCATTCTTTCTCCTTCTGGGATGTAGGTTATGGGTCAGAACAAGTATCAACAGTGATGGTGATACAGTCACAAAAGGCTCAGTTAAGGTAACCAGGGGATTGTTTTCCCCCACAAGAATCTGCCTCTGGATAATCCAGACTGCTGATGATCAGGATTTGCATAGAAAGTTCTGGGTAATTTGTAGGAAGCTCTCTGTGTGACGGTTCTCTGTTTCGCCTAGAGCTGGGTGGGGCTTGTTGGGCAAACATCAGAAATCTCATCTCTTGGAATTTGGGCTGCCCCTTCTCTGTCTTCTCAGCACTTTGGCCCCTGTGCATTCTCCCTTTGCTTCCGAGGCCAGAAATGTAGACACCCTGCAACAATTTTGGAAAGACTGAGAAAAACTCACTTGAGTTCTGAAAGTACTTCTTCACATATTTATCTATATTTTTCACAAGCCCTTTTGGGATGCAAACTGTACAATGAACATCTCTGTTATGCCTAAAATCAGTCTAATCAGCCCTGATATTTCCAGCCCAGGCTGAAGGCTAGTTGGTTTTCCTAGGATACCACTGATAGGGGTATTGTGGGAGCAATCTGTTATCTTTAGAATCAGTGGTGACATCAACTTCTGGAGAAGAAGGGGGCAGGAGAGGATGGTTCTAGATGGCAGTAAAGCAGAAATTTTCATAGGGGGCAATCTCCCCTCCCCCTCCAGAGAGAACATTCGGCAATGTCTGGTTATATTTTTGGTTGTTGCAACAGAAGGAGTCCTATGGGCATTTAGAGTGTAAGCACCTACAACGTACAGGACCGACCCCTGATCAAGAATTATCCAGCTTAAAGTGTCAGTAGGGCTGCTGTGGAGAAACTGGGAAAGCAGGTAAGAGGTCATCGCATTCACCCCTCTCTTTAGGAAAGGATCCTTGGTTATACTGATCTTGGTTATAGCTGAGCTGCATAGAGACAATTTTCCCTTTGAGGGAAGTAGATATTTTTAGGAGTTTGTTTTAAAACAGAAATGTCCCTCTACTCTGGACAAAGTCACAGGAAAGAAGCCAGTCAAGCAGTGTGGCCCTATGTGGGCATTTGCAAGACCTGTGCCAATGAACTGCAAAGTATTGTAGTTCTGGAATAAACCTGGCCGTTTTATGCCCTGTGCTTTTGACAGTCTTCCCCTTTGCTAGGAATACTCATTCCATCTTGATTTACTTGACTAGCTCTTACTATCATTGATGATCATTCAGGTTCTACCTCCTACAGGATTTGCTGGACCACCACATGGCCCTGAGGTCTGCCTGTGCTCCCACGGGACCTGTTAACCCCCTTTCCTCCCTTGCCCTTTTGTATTAAGATGACCAGTTTCATGTCTGTTCTTCATACTAGCATGGAAGGAACTCGAAGGGATGGATGTGTCTTCTTCGTCTTTGTGTGTCCCCATGCTCACAGTGTCTCTCACGTGACACTGTGAATTTTACTGAGCTAATGAGGTACTGGAAAAGGATAGGGTGGGCTCTTCAATGCAACGCTGTCCTGACATATTTCACAAAAACAACGCGATTAAACAACTCATTGTTGTTCTGTACTTACTGGCGCAAGTCGTACGCCAGGTAATTTGCACGTGTCATTTCATTTAATCCTTACCATAGGAGGCAGGTAGTTATTATCCTCATTTTCTAGATGAGGAACCTGGGGCTTAGAGAGGCAGAGTAACACGCCTGGTCTCAGCAATGGAAGTGGTAGATCTGAGCCTCTAATCCAAAGCCTACTCTTGCAACCACTGGAGTGAAGGGGGCTGGCTGACTTTGCCCTGTCTGGGATGCCCTCTCTTGTACTAGCTCCGGAGCATGGTGCTAACAGCTCTCTGGAGTCTCGAGGAGCCAGAAGCTCCAAACCTGGTTTGGTTCCAAACCAAACCTGAAGTTCCTAGGCGAGCAGGAGAGGTTTTTTTTCCGGCTTCCGAGGCCCCGTGAGGGGGGCAGGTCCACCTTCAACTCTAGAGAGTTCTGATCTCCAGTATAGAAGCCAGAGATCAACCAGGAAAAATAACCTTGATAATGATGGGTGTTTCTCTTTGATGCCAAAGAGGAATTCGCAAGGTGTCAAACTATTTTCATTCATGCAAGTGGATACTTCCAGGCATGTCTGTCCATCACTTTCTGTGGGTGGGTTCTTTAAATGTCCAAGTGGACATTTCACTTTTCAGTCTGGGTGGTGTGATTTGACTTGCTGCAGCCCACATGAATCCATGACAGGATCTGGATAGCCTAATTAAAACCCTATGTCTGGGACACCTGGGTGGCTCAGTCAGGTAAGCATTTGGCTCGGGTTATGATTCCAGGGTCCTGGGATGGAGTCCCACTTTGGGCTCCTGGCTCAGCAGGGAGCCGGGTTCTTCCTCTGCCTGCCCCTTCCCCTGTTTGTGCTCTCTCCCACTCTTTCTGACAAATAAATAAATAAAATCTTAAAAAAACAAAACAAAACCCTAGGTCAGTCAGCTAATTGATTTGGGGCAAGTTAATTGACCTCACTAAGCTCGTGTCCTTATCTATGAAATAAGAGTGAAAATTCTGACTTTGTGGCATTTTTATGACCATTAGAAATTATACTCATAAACAGCTTAATTTCGTGCCTGGTGTATGGCAGGCACTCAGTCCACATTAGCAATTTTTATATCCTTTTTACAGATGTGTAAAAAGAGCAAAGATTAGAAAGAGGACATTCTTGTCACTAAAGCATAGCCCCCACAATTCTTGGAAGTATGCAGTAGCCCAATGAATATTTGTTGACTGATGGGCGACGGCATTACTGATGAGCCCCTGTAGTGGGAAACTGGCTTGACCAGGCATGGAAGACTGGCTTTTATGGAACTCGCCATGCTGACACTGTGATTCCTTGCAATTGGATACAAAAATCATCAGACTTCAGTGCTTCATTGACCCTAAACTGGGCTACCCTTTAACATTCCTCCC
This sequence comes from Mustela lutreola, assembly GCF_030435805.1. NCBI lineage: Eukaryota > Metazoa > Chordata > Mammalia > Carnivora > Mustelidae > Mustela > Mustela lutreola. Next base: position 62,539,443 of record NC_081297.1, read on the forward strand.
TCTTTTAGCCTCTAGACTGGTATTTTCTAGGAAGGCTCTTACATCAACATCATCATCATCACAGGAGCTACCATATGCTGACCACTTGCCCTGTGGAGGGGTTTCTAATGCTACTTCCTCTAGTCCTCACAGCAAACTAATGAGGTGGTTATGCTAACACAAATTTAGAAAACAGAAAACCGAGGGCAGAGAATAAAATGACTCACTGGAGGCATTGTTACTGGAAAACGGCAAGGCTGGGATTTGAGCACCTGCCTAACTCCAAGGTCTCCATGTTTTCCACCCCTCCACCCTGCAAAAAAAGAGAAAGAGAAGAGGTCATTTGAAGTCCAGAATATTCAGAATGCCAATGAAAAGGGATGAGGCCTTTCCCCCATGGTGCTTTCTGAGGGAAGGTCAAGGCAGCAAGACCATGGCTGGTGAGAGATCTGTGTAGACAGGGGAATTGGTCCTTGGGGACCTACTCCATTTTCCAGCATCCCAGAGCTCTTCTCCTAACTTCATCTACCTTCAGGCTTTAGTCTGCTCTCAGCTTCCTCTCTCATGCATGGAGCTTTCTCTTTGAGCATAAGACTGGTTTCTTTAACTTTATGCCTTAACCCCTTGGCTGCCCTATGTGCCCCTTCTCATCCATTCCAGATGCATAGCTGGACTAGTGCTTCTCTAAGTGTGTACTTATAAGGGTTAAAATAGAAAGGTTTTGTTGTTAAGTTTGTTTGGGAAACTCTAATATAGTAAAAGTAAATTATTTTTTTCTATGTGACTTCTTAGGGCTTTTAAATGTGCTTTATTAGAACCCTAAGGGAGGGACACCTGGGTGGCTCAGTTGATTAAGCAGCTGCCTTTGGCTCAGGTCATGATCCCAGGGTTCTGGGATCGAGTCCCACATCGGGCTCCTTGCTCAGCGGGGAGCCTGCTTCTCCCTCTGCCTCTGCCTGCCATTCTGTCTGCCTGTGCTTGCTCTCCCCCACCTCTCTGATAAATAAATAAAACCTTTAAAAAAAAAAAACCCTAAGGGAAAGCTATAGAAATTTCGCTTTCCAAACTTATTTGGCCAAAGAACTTTTTTTTTTTTTTTTTTTTTTTAAATCAAGGCTATCTTGGGGGATAGTATTTGGCCCCAAATAAGCCCTGGGAGAGAATCCAGTATGAGATAAAGATTTAGGGGTGAGTTGAAGAGCACTGTAATCGAGTCTGGAGAGAAGACCAGAATTAGACTGAATTATGATTGTTAATGTTACTAAGACTTAGTAACATAAGGATTTACCCATACTTAGATTTTTTTTCTTTTTTAATCAAACTTTAGCTATAAAGGGAGCTAACCCTATGTGGTAATATATATTTTTTGTTCATTTGTTAAATAAAGTTATTTCAGTAGCGATATTTTAATTTAATTATATATTTTAAAGGTTTTTATTTTAATTTCATTTGGTTAATATGTACTGTAATATTAGATTCTAGTGTGCAATATAGTGATTCAAGATTTACATACAACACCACCCAGTGCTCATGACAACAAGTGTTCTCCTTCACCCCCATCACTTGTTTAAAAAACTGTGTATCTTACTGAAAGAAGATGTTACTTGAATGATGGTTCACACACTGTGTAGTGTCCAATATAAGTTTTTATTTTAACATGGTAGAAAGTAGAACACGATTTAGTCCAGGGGCAGTATACCCAGAATGACTGTTTATTTTTCTTTTTTGGGGGAAGACAATTTAATGATTATCTTGGAAATTTGATCTGTGAATCTGCATATACAAAGGTCACATAACGATCACCCCTTCATCTTCAGCTCCCAGGTAGAGAGGGATATCTGCATACTTTGACCTAGAGGTAGTGACTGCTGTCTCAGGATTCGTTCATCTACTCCCAATTATATTATGGGCAACTAATTCTTAAGCATTCTCATTGCAGTTGAACACTAGAGAACAATCTGTCTAGAGGAAATAACTCTGCTTGGTGACAATTACCCCTAATTTATAGGTGAGGAAATAAGGATCCAGAGCACTCAACCACTTGGCAACCTTGACATGGAAGGTTCTGCAAGGCAAGGGATTAGAAGAACTCAGATAGTTGGCAGCAGGCAGCACATTTAGATGCCACTGCTCTAAAAGATCCTGCAGTGAATAAGAGAAATATTGCCGAGGATGCTAACTAGTTATTTCCAGAAGCTTCAGTCAACTGCTGAGAAAACAATCTCAACTGGCTAAATAGGGTGATGCTTTGGCAGGCTCAGGAGATATGGATTAGGCAACCCAACCCAAACCTGTGTTTTTGTGACCTGCCCATTTCTCTCTCTATCCCTCTTCTCCAGCATATGCCAGGATGGAAGAGGTGAGCCACACTTAGGAGATTGCCACCCGCTGCCTCAGCACTAGAGCCAAGGGAGGGGAAGGGAATCAGAGTCACTGATGTCTGTTCTTGTTTGCTTTGGGCTCTCACCTGGGGATTCAGGAGAGCCTGTCTAAGCTTTCTTCTCAGGGAGGCATTTGATCTTCTGCTTTTAAGGGAGTTCCGGAGAATGTGAATAAAAACCTCACCAAGAAGGACTGACATTCAACTGACAGGTTGAGTAAGTGTCTCAAAGAAGAACCCAACAGAGATCCCCTTCATGGATTTTCTATGGAAAGATAATGTTGATTTAAAAATCCAAATATTTGTTTCTGGGCCCCATTTAAATCTCCAAACAATCCCGCAAGTGAGGTAGAATCCTCATTTTACAAATAAGGAAAGAGAGACTCAAAGAAGTCAAGTACCTTGTCCAAGGTCACTAATGAGTGCAAGGTAGACAAGGGAATTGAACCAGGTCTTCTGAAGTTCATGATGAAAGGTCTTCTGTTAGACCACAATTACCTTACTCTTGTGTGGCATTTTATAATTTTCAAGGGACTTTCACTTATGTTATATCCTGTGAGGCTCCCTACAAACTACTGAGGTAGGAAAGGATTTGACAGATTAGAACACAGACTTAGTGAGTTAAATCACAACACAAGGTCATCGACACTAATCCCTCCTAGCAGAGGTCTTGCCCTCCACTATCCTGACTTGGTTTTCTTACTCTTTACCCTCAGTCAGCTTTCTTTTCTTACTATCCTTTGGTGGGTTGCTCAGGGGTACAAAGTTGTTTTTGAGAACGGCCAAGGTTAAACTTATTTCCTTTCCCTGTGTCCCCAAGTAAGGTACTAGCAATAGTTTAGTGTATAGCCTCTTATTTGGAGTAAAAAGCCATACTACACATTTTATATTTATATATATATTATTTATTTATTATAATATATTATTTTATGTAAATAATATATATTTACATATTTATATTTATAGATTTATTTATATATATATTTGTATATTTATATATACTTGCAACAGCCCATGGAGTACTTGTTAATATAGTTGAGGAAAACAAAGCACATAAAAGTTAAGTAATTTGTCCAAGGTTAAAGAGCTGGTGAGTGGTGAAGCTGGGATTCTAACCAGGCAGACTGGCCCTAGACAAACCTGCAGAACAGAAAATTAAGAATTGGCTACAGAACAGTTAAAATTGCTTGACTTCAGGATCTTCAGACCTATCCGCTGCCCTAGAATGTTTTGTCTGAAAATCATCCCAGAAAGACAGTGTTCACTATTGATTTGATTGGAAATCTGGAGATATACCGGAGATACACCAAGCACTTATTTCTCGGGGAGTCTAGAATCACCTCCTCCTACTCTGTCATATTTTATAGAGTCCTGAATGTGAATAGAAACCTGAGAACATATTCTTGCCATGTGTGGTGTGGTTGGGTGTGGAGGGGGGTTGGCATGGGAATGGGGGATAATTGAGCTGTCAGAAGTTAGAGCAATAATGTACCAGCATACCTATTCTACCACCAAGGGTCCTCCATCCTTCCTTCTCCTAAATCCCTGGGCTCAGATTAAATACCCATAGTTAGCCAGTGCATCCCAAACTTCCTTGGTCATAAGGATTACCTGAAGGGTTTGTTAAAAAATGTAGGCACTCAAGCCCTTCCTCTGAAGATTTGTATTCCTTAAGACTGGGGTGAGACCTCAGTCTAGATATTTATATTCTTAGGCACTGGTTATGGGTCAGTTAACACAAGTCAATGCTTACCCTATGCAAGAAGTTGGTGATTCAAAATGAGTAGGACTCATTCCCTTTCCTTGATGAGCTCAGGAGCCTACAGGCTGTACTGAAAATTAACATATAAGTTTATTTTAAGACATAGTGAGAAAAGTACAGGGTGTGGTGGGAAAACAAGGTGATGGAGGGGTTGGCAGATCTTAAGGCCATCAAATCTGACATAGCATGCACTCTTATCCTGAGATGAATGGGATCTTTCATTTTACTCCACCAGCCAACTGGAGGGTCCCCACATTGTGTCCTCTCTTTCTTTTGGATCCAGAAATCACCTCCTGTGGGTCAAGGATGGTGGTGGGTACAAGGATGGTGGCAAAAGGGTATGGATGGTAGGTCAAAGATGGAGACTCCTCCCTATACCTGTCCTTTTCCACTTTCCAAGCCTCATACTTGTTTGCTTCATATATGACCCCCACTTTTCCCAAGGTCAGACATTTTATTTTGTTTTATTTCCCATGAACAGCACTGCTCAGCTCAAATGGCAGGCTGGCTCGAATGGATGCCCTTGGCTGAGGTGGTGCCAGACTGGACCTCTGCTTTCCCATTCCCCCACCCCAAGCCCTCCTCTGGACATTTCTCTGCAGCGGTGGGCATAGATGATATGTCACTGGGCTATGGTACTCTGGCATTGCAGGGAGGGATCCAGCTCACATGGAAGAATTTGTCTGGTCCTCACCTCTGTGTCATGGAGTTCCATGGGTCGTAAGACCCTGGTGTCAAAACCCAATTCATTCTGCTGGATCAGGTGCTGTCTGAGTTCCCTAAGCCCCCTGAGGAAATCACAGGGAAGAAGAGAGGAGAGTTCCAGTCTTTTGTCAACTGTGGCAAGTTTGGGTGATTAAGCTAAAAAAGCAAAGTCATTTTGGTCCAGAGGATTAGTTTGGAGGTGTGTTGTAAGTCTACAAGTAACTTATTGCCTGGGAGGCAAACCAAACCCAAGATGACTCTCAGCTAATTGCTTGCCTTTCCTTGTGCCAAGCCTAGCTCTCTGGTATATAAAGGCCACCCTCCTCTTTGTCCCCATCCTCTGCCTTCACCCCTCTCAGCCCTTGCTAAGTGATTGCTAGCTGACCTCCAAGCTCTCTCACCATGAACAGACAAGTCTGCAAGACATCTGGTGGCAGCAGCCATGGATTCTCGGGCCGCTCTGCCGTGGTCTCCGGCAGCAGCAGGATGAGCTGTGTGGCCCGCTCTGGGGGAGCTGGCGGAGGAGCCTGTGGGTTCCGGGCCGGAGCAGGCGGCTTTGGCAGTCGCAGCCTCTACAGCCTGGGTGGCAACAAGAGCATCTCCATCAGTGTGGCTGGTGGCTCCCGGGCTGGTGGCTTTGGGGGAGGGCGTAGCAGCTGTGGCAGTGGCTTTGGAGGTGGCTTTGGAGGTGGCTTTGGAGGTGGCTATGGAGGTGGCTATGGTGGTGGCTTTGGTGGTGGTAGAGGAATGGGAGGTGGCTTTGGAGGAGCTGGTGGCTTAGGAGGGGCTGGTGGCTTTGGTGGAGCCGGTGGTTTTGGTGGGCCTGGTGGCTTTGGTGGGCTTGGTGGCTTTGGTGGGCCTGGTGGCTTTGGTCCTGGTGGCTTCCCTGGAGGAATCCAGGAAGTGACTGTCAACCAGAGCCTCCTGCAGCCCCTCAATGTGGAGATTGACCCCCAGATTGGACAAATAAAGACCCAGGAGCGGGAGCAGATCAAGACCCTCAACAACAAGTTTGCCTCCTTCATCGACAAGGTAAGGGCAGAGCTCAGAGGTGCCATGGAAGGTTTTGGCTGCCTAGGGTGTTGGTGTATGAAGACGCCAGGGGGATCTGCTAGGCTTATAGGCAGGGGTATTAGCTTCCTGTCCTGGTTTTGCCTTGGGCCCTTCAGGAGAGCAGGCATGCTCTTGCTCTTCAGGCCCTATTTTCCCCGCTGTGAAATAGGGAAAGGATTCTAGCTTCTGATTTTCTTCTAGGGATAGGACTAGGGAAAATGAAGTGAGGGTCCAAACTTGTTTGTTGTCATTTGAAGAATAGGACATTAGTCACGAAATCATTATAGTTAACATTCAATTTCTCTTGAAAAGCAACTTCCTGATAATATAAACTAGCTGGTAATCAAACTTGTATTAGTAAGAATCTTGGGACTGCCTCTCAGTGATGAGTGTTGGCAACTAATTTATCATCTGAATGGTCTTGCATTTTAACTGATATTAATTTGTGTTGTCTATGCTGGGGCAAGGAAGGGTGTGCTGGGTCTGGGGTAATAAGCCTGGGGTTTGAAGTTAAACCCAGATCAGCTATATGCTGAGTAACTGAAGGGGAAAAAAACTAGAGGAAATATGAAACAACTTAGGAAAATTTAGACCCTGTTGACTGTTTTCACTGCCTATAGGATGGTAAAATTTTCACTTAAAAACAATTATAAGTAACTTTATTTATGCCTATCTTCTGTACTTGTGTTCTGAAGGATCACCATAGACTAGGGCAGTGATGGCTGTGACTCTTACTTAGCTTGGTCACTTAGTAATCAGGTCAGTTTGGGCAACTTAAACTGTTTAAGATTCCATTTACTATGTACAAAGGGATAATAACACTTCCTTTTTAGATGGTGGTGAGGATTAAATGAGATAGAATAAGTGAAAATGGTAGGTACAGAGTAAACAATACATTGTGTCTCTCCCTTGTCTAAATTCTCATTCTTCTCAGTTAAAAAAAAAACTCCAGAGGCTACTGCAGATTGGAGAACTGGGTTCATTTCCACATCTCCACTCTTTGAAATGCATGGTCCCACTTGCCCAACTCAAGAGGCTAATTCCTTTTCTTTTTCACCTGATACAGGTGCGGTTCTTGGAACAGCAGAACAAGGTCCTGGAGACCAAATGGGAGCTGCTCCAGCAACAGACCACAGGCTCTGGCTCAGGACCCAACAACTTGGAGCCTTTCTTTGAATCCTACATCAGCTTCCTGCGCAGGCAGTTGGATTTGGCTCTGGGGGAGAGAGGGAACTTGGAAGGAGAACTGAAGAACATGCAGGACCTTGTGGAAGACTTCAAAAAGAAGTAAGGGCCTCAACTGGGGAGTTACCCCTTATGGGGGATTAGCAGGGAGTTGTAGCCCCAGCTTGAGATTTTAACTGTTCCAGATTGTACCTTCAGTCAATACTCTTAGATGGACTTGCTGAGTGAGACATGACCAAGCGGAAGGGGATAAGAGGGTGGGGACTGAGACTTCAAGGTGGTTGATTATGACAGATTTTTCAGGCTTCAGGGACCCCTCCTGCACTAGTCTAGTTGGATAAGAGAATCTACCCAGAGAGAGTCTGCCCTTCACACTTATTGTACATAGGGATCACCTTGGAAGCTTGTCAGAAATGCACATTCCTGTGCTCTGGTTCCTAGACATTCTGAATCAGTAGGTGTGGGGCAGGTCCCAGGGGTCCGAGTGCCCCACAGCACCAGGAGTTCCTGGCAGATGCTCTAGGGCCACACTTTGTAAAGTACTCTTTCAATGTGCCCAATACCCTGTCTCTGGAGCTTCAATCAGCCCCCTTCTGCATGTTTGGGGCTGTAGTTGACACCATCTGAGGTCTGTAAGAGGTAAATTTGGCCTCTCAAGGTGGGGAGGGAGCTCAGGACATAACCAGGGTCAGGACCCACGGGGTGGGCACACCTGTTCTGAGGAGGCCCCATTCCGGTTTAACTGCACAAACCTGGCGGACACCCAGGCTCTGTGCTGAGCACTGGGAATCCAGTGGCAACTCAGATTGACATTGCTCAGACATCTCTTCTCCTGGAACCATTCCATTTTTCAATCTTCATGAGATCTAGACCCCTGGTGGGAGATTATTGTCATGAATAAGCAGGAATCTCATAACCTTGATGCATTCAGAAGACATGAATTTATTCTTAACCCAAATTCCATAAGAAGCAACTCTAATTAATGAAAAGAAGTGGAACAGAGGCAGAAAACCTGGTCTGAGCACATACCTCTCTGGGTCTCATATACACATCTTACGCTTTGTGATGTCTGCCAGAGCCAGGCAAGTAGTCAGGCTCCTTGAAGTCTTCTCCCACTCTGCCTACCCACACTTCAGCCTATCACCAGGACTTGGGGGGAGAGGGGTGAGACAGTGGCCTCAGCTCTGAGAGGCCTCTAAGCCAGACTGGCTACATAATTCTGGGGGTTCAGTGCAAAATGAAAATGCAGGGCCCTTGTTAAAGAAATTACTAAGAATTTCAAGATGGCCCTAGCAGAGCATTAGACTGAATGAATGTGAGGACCTTCTGAACCTAGGGCCCTGTATAACTGCACAGGTCACATGAAGCTTGTCTTGTCTCTGGGTGAGTGGATTCTGTGTGAGTACTTGGGATCCTCTCTCTCTCTCTCTCTCTTTTGCTTTGGGAATGTCACTGTCCAAATGTGTGCTTCTTTCTGTACCAGGTATGAAGATGAGATTAACAAGCGCAATGCGGCTGAGAATGAGTTTGTGGGGCTCAAGAAGGTAAGAGAGCTGGGAAGAAAATGATGAGGCTTTATTTCTGAGCACTAACCCATGGAGTCAGCTGCTCTGGAGCATAAGGACCCTATGCTGTGTGTGGGGTTTACATTTCTCCTTACATTTTTGGAAACAAAGGAACCTGCTCTAAATACATTACTGGTGAGGGAGACATCTTACAATGCTACTGTGATTAATGAATTGATTAGTAATGTGAACTAATGAAGGTTTTATGTGTAGCATTAATCAAGGTCTTCAGCCTACCAGAGCACCTTGGATTTTATTAATAATAACAATCATCCAGTAGATCATCATAAAGATGAGGTAGTGAGAAGAATATCCTCATTTCTATTCAGAAGGTTGGTTATATAGCACCCCAAACCCAAAGTCACAGTTAGATAAATGTGATTTTTCTACCCTTACTCCAGTGTCTTGCTAGTGGTGTATATCTTATTAAAGCATTGGGGTTTAACTGGTCAAGGCATATAAGGGAAGAAAACCACTTTGATCTTCTTTTAGAAGGGAAAGTGAGGAGTGGAAATTAGGAGAACAGGGGAAGGACAAGGAGGAGGGACAAAGGCTTAGGAAAGAGCTGTGGTGTTTGGGGTAGAGTGGGTCATCCTGCTGGGTTTCCAATTTCCTGCCTTCACACCCTGTAGGATGTGGATGCGGCGTACATGAACAAGGTGGAGCTGCAGGCCAAGGTGGACAGCCTGACAGATGAACTGAACTTCTTGAGGACCCTCTATGAGATGGTGATTTTTTGATTCCTTGGTTTGCCAAGGTCCAGAGCCTTCCTGTCTGCATTTTCCCAGACATGCTTCCTGAGTAGGACTTTAGGGGATAGTCAAGTGGCAGAACTTGCCTAAAACAAGCAACAGGGCTCGGAACTCAGCTATGCTCCACCCAGAAAATGCTAACTTTGCTTTCCCAGACTGCATAGACCTGAACCATAGGGCCAAGATCCCTCTTTGTCTTTGTTTTCCCGCTGTTCTCAGTCTATTTTGCTCTATACTTTCCCTCTGGTCCTATACCAGTTATCATAGATAGCTCCTTCAGAGTACTCCTTCCTACTGTAGTCCCATGGAAACCCACACAGTTGGGCTCACTGCCTGATACTCTCAGGCTAACAACATGATTGTATTTGCACATTTGCCTTTCTCTTTAACTTTGTTGTCTGGGATCACTTAGGCTATAGCCAGGCCTGAAACGCAAGCTTAGTTTTCTAACTGTCCCATTCCTGGCCCCACTGTTGGGATATCTTTGCTGGCAAAAGATTCTTGGACTTCTTCATTCCCAGCATCTTCTGGGACCAAGGGGTGGTGAAAATGACCATCCATGTTCCCCATAGGAACTGTCTCAGATGCAGAGTCATGTCAGTGATACGTCCGTTGTCCTGTCCATGGACAACAACCGCTGCCTGGACCTGGACAGCATCATTGCCGAAGTCAAGGCCCAGTACGAGGACATTGCCCAAAGGAGCAAGGCAGAGGCTGAGGCACTGTACCAGACCAAGGTGGGAGCCTTCTCCTTGCCCTCATAGTCTAGGTTTAGGTCTTGCTGACCAAGAATGTTCTAACCCTGCAAAACTATGTTGACTGGTTTCCTCTCTGTCAGCTTGGGGAACTGCAGACCACCGCCGGAAGGCATGGGGATGACCTGAAGAACACTAAGAGTGAGATCATGGAACTCAACAGGGTGATCCAGAGGCTGCGGGCTGAGATTGAGAATGTTAAGAAGCAGGTGGGTCCGGACCTAATGGAGAGATCCTGGAGGTCCTCTGGGTCTTGAAGAGAAAGAGAAGCAACGATTATGCCTCTGCTACATGCTTTCTCTGTCCTTTCATATGTGTCATTTGTGGGGTAGCTGGGAGAGTCCATCCTCCCAGAGATTCTTTCTTGAATCTGAGCTTCTTGGAAAGTTCCCTAAGGAGAGATGGTTGCTCATTCTGGCTTTCCCAGTAAATCTTGCAACTGTAGGGATGGCTTTAAACACTTGGTTTCAGTAGGATCTGCCTTCAGTGAACTATTTATCATGCACTTCACATAACCTCATTGGCTAATTTGTATTACTGGACCAAAGTGATTAATTAGGCAAGGGAGTTTTTAACAGTCTTGCAAAAAACAAAAAGCCAAAAAACCAAAAAAACCACCCAGTTACTAGACCATTACTCCCTTTACCAGCAAATCAATGTTCCTCTGCTTGATGAGACAGAGTTAATTTCAGTGGGGTGTGGGACGGGGGTGTGGGACGGGGAAGAGAACTTTCAGGAAGGATCAGCTGTTTGTTTCTTGGTCACTATGCTAATTGGTCTCCTACCTCTTCCTGTCCTAGAATGCCAACCTGCAGGCGGCCATTGCTGAAGCTGAGCAGCGTGGGGAGATGGCCCTCAAGGATGCCAATGCCAAGCTCCAAGGCTTGCAGACTGCCCTACAGAAGGCCAAGGATGACCTGGCCCGGCTGCTGAAAGAATACCAGGAGTTGATGAATGTGAAGCTAGCACTGGATGTGGAAATTGCCACCTACAGGAAGCTGTTGGAGGGCGAGGAGTGCAGGTGAGGTGCTGTGGGGTCAGCATTCTCCTGAAAGGATTTTAGAGTGACCTTTTATAACAAAGAAAGAGAAAAAGATGATTGGAGAGGACAACCCAAACAAAGGGTAAGGAATCTCCTGAATGACGGAATTTAGAATTCAAGTGCCCCCATTTTTTTGTCAATCAAGATCATCCAGTTCTCCAGTTTACCGTGGCCAATGGTGTTGTATTACATAGCTCTGTTGATCTTCTTTATGAGCAATGAGTAAGGAGAAGTGCTTTGGGGTTATAACAAAAGTTACAGTGCTGTCCACTGAACTTCCTGAGATGACAGAAATGTTCTATGTGCTGTCTAATACAGTAGCTATTACTCATTTGAGTATTGAAATGTGGCTTGTGAAACTGAGGAATTGAGTTTTACACTTAATTTAATTTTAATAAAGTTGGCTAGCTTCAAGTGGCTAGCAGTTACCATATTGGACAGCACAGTACAGACTGTCCTGTGGCCCTCCACCCCTGAGACTGAATCCATAGGGAAAGTGGCTGATGCACACACACTCTGGAAAAAATAGCACAGTATCAAGTAGCAGATAAGGGTTTAGTGAATGGATATCAAATGCCAAAGGACTGTCAAGGCTCGAGAGATCTTTCTGCTGAAAGCTGCTCTATGTATCCTGTCCTCAGACATCTTCCAATTTGATAGAAGAAGCAGAGCTCAGGTGTGAGAAGGAAACTTAAGGATTTTTTTTTTTTATAAGTTTCTATGAAAAGGAGTGGGAGTGATGATGGTGCTATGTGTACTGGGAATTGCAGGATGAGGGTGAAGTGGTCAACAACAGTAGGTCCCACATTGGTAGGGTGTGCAGACATGCTCCACGTCTTCTCAGATATGTGGACATGCCTTCTCCATGAAAAAGAACAAGGCATAGAGAGATGGGTTGTGTGGGCGGGACATTTTCAAACTCATCATGTGTTGAGTGTCAGCCCCTCTCACATTTTACCCATCTGAACCACTAAAGGGCTAACCAACTGGGAGTTGGGTGTTGAGCAGTTGACCTGGAACAGATGATCTGGAAACTAAGGGAAAGAGGATAGACAGATGGAGAAATAGAGGGTGGCTGGTGAAGCTCCTGAACACCTCAACTCCCCAGAAGCAGGCTCTTTTCTTGGGGATACTGGGTCATAGAGACATTTGGAATAGCCTTTCTTCCCCTGGGGCCTTGACCCCTCATAGGGCAAATGGGGGTGTGTGACTCCCAAGGTTATGAACCCTCAGCTTTGTGGCTAATGACTCATGGCAGAAATAATGCATGTTTCCTTCTTTTCCTTTTTAGGATGTCCGGAGAGTGTCAGAGTGCTGTGAGCATTTGTAAGTAGCCCTTCAAAACTTTCTCCCTGGGTTGCAAAAAGGGTGACCAGGAACTCCTTCACTGCCAGCCTACAGCAGGACATCTTGACCCCTGCAAGGAGGCCAGGCCACCAAAGAGTGCCAGAGTCTCAGGCTATGACCACACAATCCCCTGCGAGCATAAGCAGGGAAACTCTAAGGCCAAAGCTAAAATGCCTGTGGTCTTGGAGAGTTCCCAAGATTGGAGAACCAGAAATTTCTGTGGATGCTGCTGGCTCTTGTTCTTGGGGGACACCAGAGGGCCAGGCTCACTCTTATCATTTACCAGCTTAGCCCTCAGAGAAGTTGAGTATCTTTCTCAAATTTGCACAGCTAAGCAGGGTAGAGCTGTGATCCAGACCTGGGCCTTTGCCTGAACTGAGTACCTCTTCTCCACAGCAGTGGTCAGCAATGTCACCAGCACAAGCAGCAGCTCTGGTGGAAGCCGTGGAGGGTTCAGTGGCAGCAGCAGCGGTGGCTACAGAGGCAGCAGCAGCAGCAGCAGAGGCAACAGTGGTGGCTACGGAGGGGTCAGTGGCAGCAGTGGCAGCGGCTACGGGATCAGCAGTGGCAGCAGTGGGGGCTACCAGAGTGGCAGCAGTGGGGGCTACCAGAGTGGCAGCAGTGGGGGCTACCAGAGTGGTAGCAGTGGGAGCAGGCTTAGTAGCGGAAGCAGCACCTCTGTGAGTCAGAGTGGAATTGGCTCCAGCTCTGGTGGCATCCACACCTCAGGAGGCAGCAGCTATAAGTCTGGCAGTGGAGGCAGCACTGGGATCCGCTTCTCCCAGACCACCAGCTCAAGTCAGCACTGCTCCAAGTGATCCTCTGGAGTTAAGTGTCTGTGCCCACTCGCAACCCTCTCAGCCTGCCCACAGCACTTCCCACTCTGCTTGGCATCAACAAATGCCAAACTCAACCTCGCTTTTCTTCAAGTTCCCTGGAGAAAGGGCTGAACTTCTTGGCTCCTCCATCCTCAGATCTCTCCTAAGCCAGGGAGGTCCAGCTGCTCATCTCAGATGACGATGCCCCTGACGATGGTAATGATACCTGAGCCCAAACTCCTGTGGGCCTTCCCAGCCTGGCCTGTTCCACCCTGGCCCATCTGCCTCTCTCACTGGGAGCTGATGGCCTGAAGCAGGCATATATCAGCCCTGCTGAGGAGGGGAGTGCTGGAGGGTGAATGGTTAAGTTCTCTGGACTGTTGGTTTGCAGGGTGCCCTCCCACATTTGGGCATCATGTCCTAACTTATCTCTGTCCCTTTAATTCCCCCAACTGTGGATCCTCTGGTGATGATCATGTTGCATTTTCTTTTCTCAATAAATTGCACTGTATTTCACATTCTGGTGTTTGGCTTTCATTCAAGGGGTCATAGAATAGACCGAGATCCAAGAGTGGAGAGAAATCAGGTGTGGATGGTGGTCTTCCAAAGTTCAGTGGTGGGTATAAAGGATACTCAGTAGTTTTGGCTTCTCCATGATCAGTTTAGCCAGGTTCTTGTGATAGGTCGGCCCAAGAGTATTTATGTTGCTTAAGTGGGGGCCCCCATTCCCAAGGAGGTCTTCCCATCCATCCTCCCTGCCTCTGAGCAGGCCTCTGGGATCCAGTTTTGGAAAAAATAGTTTTACAGTTCATCAAGGGAATAGATTCTACAGGGAGTGCAGCCCCTTTTCTTCAACTCTCATGCCAGCCAGACACAGCACATTCTCTTTTATTAATTAATTTATTTAATTTCTTTTCAGCGTAACAGAATTCATTGTTTATGCACCACACCCAGTGCTCCATGCAACATGTGCCCTCCATAATACCCACCACCTGGCTCCCCCAACCTTACAGCCCCCGCCCCTTCAAAACCCTCAGATTGTTTTTCAGAGTCCATAGTCTCTCATGGTTCACCTCCCCTTCCAATTTCCCTCAACTCCCTTCTCCTCTCCATTTCCCCATGTCCTCCGTGTTATCTCTTCTGCTCCACAAATAAGTGAAACAATATGATAATTGACTCTCTCTGCTTGACTTATTTCACTCAGCATAACATGGACAGAACTGGAAGAGATTATGCTGAGTGCAACAAGCACAGCACATTCTCTTGCTGAAAACACAGCTCTTGGAGTCTGGAGGGGTCAATACATAAACACCCTCTTTTCCCTGGCCAGGTTCTGAGCCAGTTAAAAAATAAAACAAAGGAATGAGCAAATGGAGACCCAATATTGCTTTTATTACCAACAAAGACGATACTGGTGAATATAGTTTATACCTCTGATGGAATGGGTTTCCTAATACAGGACCTCAGGATTAGGCCAGATTTCCCACCTGGGCAGACATAATATAGGGCCATTATTGCCTTCCCTGAAATATAACAGCCCTGGTCTCAAGACTTGGAGGAGACTAATTTTAAAGTTCCCACTTGAGAGTGTAATAAATCCTTGCTGATTTTTTTCAAGGCCTGCTGGCAGGAGGTAGCCCCTTCCCAATTTACTCGTGGCACAGTTCTGGGTACTGTGGGAGCAGGACAGGCCACCTGGTTTGTTGCTCTTACTGGTCTTTTGGAGACCTTACAAGAAGCATCACCAATTCCTAGGAAGACATCCCAGATACTCTGCTCCTTGCGTTGCCTAACTTCCTGTGTAGAGGCTGACGGCACTGCACTAACCCAGCTCTTATCAGACTGAAGAAGCAGGGTTCGGGGATGGTTGTGCAGAACCTTATCCATCATTCCATGTATGGAGAGTTTGTTCCTGAGTGTTGTCTTAGGGCTCTGCACAGCATGTGGGACATGCAGTGAACATTTCAGGGGTTAACTGAAAGAATGAGGAGAGTGATAAGAGCAGGACCTTCCTTCCCTCAGCCTGGAATAAGTCACACCCCAAGCAGGATGAAGCCGAAAGTTGACAGTGAGAGCCTGGCACCTTCTTATGAGTGCTTTTGAGGAGAGATGGTGGAGAGGGTAACAGAGGGAGGAGGTAGTGAGAGACTACGGGATGCTTGGAATTGAGAGATGGGGATGATCAGGTGTGTTGGAGAAGAAGCCTGGAGCGGCCTGGGAAGGAGAATCTGGGTGACACGCAGGAAGGGGAAGGTTATAGAGTAGATATCCAGACCAAAGCCCAGGAGAATCTAGGACTAGCATCATGTTTCATGTTCTTGACACAGGCTGGGACTAAGCCACATGCTAGTGGAACAGGGAAGCTTCCAAGATGAGGCCATCATGTCTGAGGCTAGGCTAGGGGCTGGAGAAAATTGATTATCCCTAAGTGTCTGGGAAGGTGGCAATCCTGAGCTTTTGGAGCCATGAAGAATCCCTGAAATTCATCTCCCATGTGAAGACACAGCTGCTTTTGAAGGCAGCCAGGGTACGTAGAGTAGGTATTCACTTTTATGGAATGGTCAGAGGGGTGACAGGAGTCTACCCAAATGGAAGCTTGAAATCCTACCAGTTGTGTCCTTAGGATTAAACAATCTGTCTCCTAGAGACAACTGTCTCTTTGTTCTCCATCCTTTAACTTTCCTCCTCCTCCTTTTTTTCCCCCAAGATTTATTTATTTGAGAGAGAGACAGAGAGGAAGAGAGAGGTATGGGAGAGGAAGAGAGAAAATTTTGAATAAACTCTGCACTGAGCAGAGCCTAACACAGGGCTCAATCCCATAACCCTGAGATCATGACCTGAGCTGAAATCAAGAGTCAGATGCTTAACCAACTGAGTCACCCAAGCACACCTGTCTTTTATTCTTTATCCTTAGTCTTTCCTTCTTCTAAAAATCTTCCTCTAGATTTTAAAAACAACACATACTTGTATGAAATACATAAAATTTAGGAAAGTAGAAAAGAGAAAGATGATCTATAATTCCACCTTTCTATGAGATTTTCCTATGTGTACACATGTGCCTGCACATACATGGAGATAGGTATGTGTAAATGTATCATCTTTTACAGAATAGGGTCTTAAAAATACATACTGTTTTACAACCTGATTTTTTACTTTGTTGTGGAATTTATCCATTTAGTCATTCAACAACTAGACTGAATGCCTATCATTTTCCAGACATTGTGCCAGGATCAGGAATAGAATGGGGACCACAGGTAATCTCTGCTCTCAAGAGTTTACAGTATAGCTGGGAAGAAACTTACCAAATAATGTTTCCTATAACAACGAATATAGATGGAGATCATTATTTTCTTTTTCAATGCAGATTCTTATTTTTTCTTAAGTAGGTTCCATGCCTGGGGTGCCTGGGTGGCTTAATTGGTTAAGTGTCTGCCTTCAGCTCAGGTCATGATCAGGGTTGTGAGAATGAGCTCCGCATCAGGCTCCCTGCCTGTTCAGCTGGGAGCCTGCTTCTCTCTCTCCAAAAATAAATAAATAAATCTTAAAAAAAAAAAAAGTAGGCTCAATACCTAATCTGGAGATTAAAATCACAAGCCTGAGATCAAGAGTTGAATGTTCTATTCACTGAACCAGCCAAGTATCCCTCGGATTCTTATTTTTACTTAAAAAGCCCCCACAGAAGTACACATTGGGAATTAAACATTTTTTCCTTCTTTCTAATGGTGTGACATACATGTTTTCTGGTCATTAATACTCTACAAACATTTTATTAAACCCAAGCCAGATAGAGGATCGTTAAAGCTCTTTGGTATCCTCCTCTATTCAGGCTGAGTTAGACCAGTGAACATCCCTTTGGCAGGGAGAAGAATAGAGTTGGAAGAGCAGAGCTTGAAGAATCACATTTTTACCAAATGTGTCTTAATCCCAACCCAAAACCTAACAAACTGATTTATACATAAAGAATTTTAAGCAAATCTGCCTAAATACTCAATGTGCCATAAGAAAAGGATAACTTTAGTCTATTTGCAGCATACAGTATATATTCCTTTGTGTCTAGTAAAATAGTAACTCCAATGAACAACGTATTTGCCTTCATAGAGCTGACAGCTAAAAATTATAGTCATTTAATACTTAGATCTTTAAGGGGGTAATCACAGAAATTCTAAGACTAAACCTACAGAATTAGTCTGAGCATTCATCTACAAAAATATTTTTTCAGGGGCACCTGGCTGGCTCAGTTGGTAGAGCATGCGACTCTTGACCTCAGGTTTGTAAGATCAAGTCCCACATTGGATGTGAAGCCTACTTTAAAAAAAAATGATAAAATTTCTCCCCTGCCCCAAAATGATTCTTATTAATAAAAAGATTTCTTTTGCAGCAGGGGGACTACATCAGGACTAGAAGAAGCCAGTGATAGAAGAACTGCAAACCCAAGACTGGAAGTTGATTTTTACATGTAGCTTTTGGGTAAAAGACATCCTTTTTTTAGTTTATTCCCACAGTCAAGACTAGTTCTAATTTTCCCGTAATGGTGGGCTGAAAATAGAGGCATTTCATTAATCTGAAGATAGGGGCAGCTATTTTTTAAATTAATTTTTAATTTTTTATTAACATATCACAGCACCGACTATAGCACATACTGGGGCAGCTATTTCAACACCATAAATAAACATTCCTAAATAGTCAAAAACTCCACACAGGTGGGACATTGGGTTTGACGGACTGAGACTCTAAACCAAGTGAAAGAACTGTGAGCACCAAAGAAGTTTTATGCAAAGCCTGTCTGTGGTATTTCGGACAGGGCGGGTATGTGATGGTGTTGTTCCACTTGTTGTCACCGGAACATGTATTGGGGCAGGGATCTTCCAGGTGGAATGCCTGACATAGTCTTGTTCCAGAGCAGTCTGACTCTCCGAACCACCTGAGAGAGGTGTCTGCTTTGGCAGGAATACTAGGGGTTATTGAATAGAAGAAGGTGTTTCAGGAAAAGCAGAAGTTCTGGGAAATTCAGGTAATTATTGTTCTGACCAATCAATACCTAACAATAAACCTTGTAGAACAGAACCATTCTTTCTAGGGTGTATTCTCCAGTCATCCCAAGCAGAAACCTCTCCTGGCCTATTGGGCCCATGTTGTCCAGGAGGCCGCCGTTGGCTGCAGGCGGGAGTTAGTGCCAGGGATTTTCAGGAAGCTGCCACGGGAGATGGTTTGCACAATGAAGTCACAACTAAATCACTACTCAATGCCAGTCTTTGGCCTTCTTTTTCTTCTCTGTAGTCCAGAAACATCTGTTTAAATGCCAGAACGTCTGTAGATGTGAGTGGCATGTTGTGGTCATGAAGCCACCTCATCTTTGTGGTGCTTTCCTGTTGCTATGGGAGCCGCCATGTTGAATCTGGGAACCCGCGTCAGCAGCTGTTCTTCAGTATACTTTTCTACCAAAGAGAGGTATTCGTCAAAATTGGTGCGTAGGCGAGTCTATACTCTTCTGTGTCTTCAAATTCCTGGTATTATTTGCCCATGAAACTTCTCAGCAGTACGTAGAACTCTCCATCCATGACAACGTCCTCCATAAATCCAACCTTAGCATCAAATTCGGCTTCAGAGACGGAAGAGATAGTGCGATACTCTCTTCTTCAGAGACTTCTGCAGCTCCCACCCGGTCCCGGCTAGTGGAGGAGAGGCTTCCCTCTGAGCCCAGGAGCCCGCAAGTCCGTGCCTGCGCACTTGTGTGTGTGGGGGATGGGGTGTGTGGGGGGTGTTTGGGGGGGTGGATGCTAACAGGATTGCAGGGAAGTTGGGCCAAGTTCCAAGTGGGGAGGAGCCAACTCAAAATCTTGTCTGCAGTGGTAGATGAGATAAGGGAGTTGGGGAGGATGGTGCTAAAAGAGAAACAATCCTGCTTCATTTATTCCCCTTTAGCATTGGTCCTAAGATCACTCCAGCACATTTTCTGACCACTATTTCCATCTCAGAATCTGTTTCCTGGGAATCTGACTGGAGAAGGGCAGAAGAAACAGCCAGGTGGTTTGCTTGACTGGGATTTGAATGAGGAGGGTGCCTCTCTTCAAGTAAAAGTCATTTCCCCGAGGGAGAGTGGAGAAGATCCTAAGATCCTTGAAGCCCCTGGAAGTGAAGAACCAGGGGCAGTGGGCAGCCCATGGCTTATACCAAAGATGTCATTACAAAATTCTGCAGGGATTTCGAGGAAAGTGGGCTTGCCTGACTTGCTATCATCTTATTAGTTGTAAACCTTGCCTGGGATATTCAGAAAAGCTGAGCTGGGGCTGGGGGCAGGGGCCGATGTGCTAACTGGGTCAGTCTCCCCAGCCCACTTCCTAACTTGTCTGTCCATTCTGGACACCCCCTTCCTTCCCCTTAGCTGAGTTTCTGAGGACTCCACTGTGGTGTCCAAGGTCAATGAAGTCAAGACTCTTATTAACTGATCTCTGGCTGATGGAAATAAACTTCTAAGCATTTTCCCTGGCTCCAGGATGTTGGGGGCTAACCTCCTCCAATCTGTCCTTTACTGGTAACTGGGGAGAACAGTGGGCAAAAAGTGTGCATTAGAGCTCCTTTCTCATGCTACTGTTTAGACTAGTCTTTTGGTTGTTTCAAGCCAGGTTCTGACTTATTAAGGATGCAGTTATTCAGTCAAAGCCTATGTAGTCCACATTTGAAAACCCATAACTTTTTTTCATGTACCCTTTGCCCAGAGAAACTGGTAATTAAGATGCAGGGTCTTAGCTGTCCAACAATTATCCCTGGGACGAGGTGCTTCTAACAGTTGTTTTCAGCTTTGCATAATTATTGTTATTCAGTTAGAATTAAGTACAACTTCCTTTTTGAGACAGAAAGAGAGAGATGAGGGTTAGAGGATGGGAAGGAATCCCAAGCAGGCTCCACACCTAGTGGGCCTTCATCTCATGACCCTGATATTATGACCTGAGCTGAAATCAAGAGTCAGATGCTCAACCACTTGAGCCACCCAGGTGCCCCAAGTACACATTTTAACAGAGTTGAGTGGGTCTCTCCAATCTCCCCACCACACATGACTGATACATCTGAGTCTTCTGACTATAATCCCTGCTTCGCCCACCATATACCTACACACACAGAGACACACACACTCACACCCACATGCTTGCCTTTTTGAAATAGAGAAGCACTTGTTAAAAAACAAAACTCAGTTGAAGAAGTCCCAAAAGTTCATTTTTGCTTTTGTTTCCTTTGCCTTTGGAGACATATCTTGAAAGAACTTGCTGTGGCTGATATCCAAGAGGTTACTGCCTATGTTCTCCTCTAGGATTCTGATGGATTCCTGTCTCACGTTGAGGTTTTTTATCCATTTTGAGTTTATCTTTGTGTACAGTGTAAGAGAATGGTCAAGTTTCATTCTTCTACATATAGCTGTCCAATTTTCCCAGCACCATTTATTGAAGAGACTGTCTTTTTTCCACTGTATATTTTTTCCTGTTTTGTCGAAGATTATTTGCCCATAGAGTTGAGGGTCCATATCTGGGCTCTCTACTCTGTTCCACTGGTCTATGTGTCTGTTTTTATGCCAGTACCATGCTGTCTTGGTGATCATAGATTTGTAGTAAAGCTTGAAATCAGGTAATGTGATGCCCCCAGTTTTATTTTTGTTTTTCAACATTTCCTTAGCGATTCGGGGTCTCTTCTAATTCCATACAAATTTTAGGATTATTTGCTCCAGCTCTTTGAAAAATACCGGTGGAATTTTGATCGGAATGGCATTAAAAGTATAGATTGCTCTAGGCAGTAGAGACATTTTAACAATGTTTATTCTTCCGATCCAAGAGCATGGAATGGTCTTCCATCTTTTTGTGTCTTCTTCAATTTCTTTCATGAGTATTCTGTAGTTCCTTGAGTACGGATCCTTTACCTCTTTGGTTAGGTTTATTCCCAGGTATCTTATGGTTCTTGGTGCTATAGTCAATGGAATCGATTCTCTAATTTCCCTTTCTATATTTTCATTGTTAGTGTATAAGAAAGCCATTGAATTCTGTACATTGACTTTGTATCCTGCCACGTTACTGAATTGCTGTATGAGGTCTAGTAGTTTGGGGGTGGAATCTTTTGGGTTTTCCATATAAAGAATCATGTCATCTGCGAAGAGAGGGAGGTTGACTTCTTCATTGTCAATTTGGATACCTTTTATTTCTCTTTGTCGTCTGATTGCTATTGCTAGGACTTCTAATACTATGTTGAACAAGAGTGGTGAGAGTGGGCATCCTTGTCTTGTTCCTGATCGCAACGGGAAGGCTGCAAGCTTTTTCCCATTGAGGATGATATTTGCTGTGGGTCTTTTATAGATAGATTTTATGAAGTTCAGGAATGTTGCTTCTATCCTTATAGTTTGAAGCATTTTAATCAGGAACGGATGCTGGCTTTTGTCAAATGCTTTTTCTGCATCAGTTGAGAGGACAATATGGTTCTTCTCTCTAGCCCTCTCTTCTCTTATTAATTTGTTCTATCACATTGATTGATTTGCAAATGTTGAACCATCCTTGTAGCCCAGGAATGGATCCCACCTGGTCATGGTGGATAATTTTTTTAATGTGCTGTTGGATCCTGTTTGCTAGGATCTTGTTGAGAATCTTAACATCCATATTCATCAGTGATATTGGTCTGAAATTCTCCTTTTTGGTAGGGTCTTTGCCTGGTTTGGGGATCAGGGTAATGCTGGCTTCATAGAAAGAGAATGGGAGTTTTCCTTCTGCTTCAATTTTTTGAAACAGCTTCAGGAGAATAGGTGTTATTTCTTCTTTGAAAGTTTGGTAGAATTCCCCAGGGAATCCATCAGGTCCTGGGCTCTTGTTTTTTGGGAGGTTTTTGATCACTGCTTCAATCTCGTTACTAGATATTGGTCTATTCAGGTTGTCAATTTCTTAGTTGAGTAAATGTGAAGATCTAATTAGCTTTATTAAATGATTCAAGAATTGGGCAGTATTCCCTCTATCAAGTATAGGGGAGCTCCACTGAACTAAATGAAAGGATTTTAAAGGCAGAGAGAGGGCATAAGAAAAAAAAAAATAGAGAGAAAGGAATTTATTAGCAAGGAACGCATTTTCTAGGCAAGGTGACCTAGGAATGGAAGAGGGGGTGGTCTGTCAGTAAATTTCCTAGTATTGACCAGGAAATTCTGCATTGACTGGCTAAAGGTTATACTCCTGGGAAGGGGCAGTTAAAAATTGCAGTTAGTTTAGGTACTAAGTCTTGGTTTGCTGTCTTGTCCTAAATGATACTATTTTGGGGCCTGTAGTTTTCTTTTTAACACAATAAACAGCAATAGGCCATCCCTTCCTCCACCCCACACCCCTGCAAACACACAGACACACCCCAATGAGGACTCTGGTGAGAGACAGTTATGTTTGGTTGATATTCAAGAGAAGATTATCTGTCATTGTACATAGGATGACACAATTAGCTAAGAGTTAATGTGTACTGAGTGCTTATTATGCCCCAGGACCTGTTCTAAAATAATCCTTACAACCACACTATGAGGTAGATCATATTGTTATCTTTATCTTTTTAATGGAAACCAAGGCACAGCATGTTAAGCAACTTATGAAAGTCATATAACTAGGAGCTGGAACTCAGGCAGTTTTACTACAACATGGCTTGACTGACCCAAAGACTAGTGAGATACAAGGGAAATGAAGGTTTTCTAGTAGAGGATATTTTCTGAAACAAGACTCATCATGTCCAGATCTGGTGCTCCAAGGTCTCCTTGGCCTGTCTAGTTTTTTTGTGAATTAGAAATAGGTGTCCTCTCTGTGCAGATATAACTCCTCAGTCTTGGCAGAGGACAGCACTTTATGTAAAGTAAAAGATGCCTTCACTTGGGATGGACACAGCTCATGCCACAGCACACAGGTTGGTGACCAGAGTATGGGCTAGATTTTGGTCCCTTTTCACACTCATCATCTGTAACTCTTGTACGGGACATAATCTACACAAATGTACATGACAGCTCTGGTAGTTTATGTCTGAGCTCTGAGATCTGGGGATCAGGGGAAATATCTCTAATTCTTTGTTGATTCTTTGGTCTCTAGCCTCAGCAGCTGGACTGCCTCTACAGCTTTTCATCCAGGGTTGGCACTGTCTTTCTAGAACAAGAGAGTAATAATACCACCACTTCTTTTAACCTTCTCTTCAGTGGCCCAGGGTTTCACAGAGTCTTAGGGTTTTAGACTCACTTGAGCCTGAAAAGATGGGTATGTGCTCTCTACAGCAAGGAATGCTTTGCCCATATTCCTGACAAATTGGGTCTATCCATGGTTTACCTACCACATCCAAAAGAAATTTGCCAGATTACATGAGAATTAAGAATGGGAATATCGGGGCGCCTGGGTGGCTCAGTGGATTAAGCCACTGCCTTCGGCTCAGGTCATGATCTCAGTGTCCTGGGATCGAGCCCCGCATCGGGCTCTTTGCTCAGCGGGAGCCTGCTTCTCTCTCTCTGCCTGACTCTCTGCCTACTTGTGATTTCTCTCTCTCTGTCAAATAAATAATAAATAAAATCTTTAAAAAAAAAAAAAAGAATGGGAATATCTATGGACTCTGAAAAACAATCTGAGGGTTTTGAATTCAATGGATTTCTTATACACTAACAATGAAAATATAGAAAGGGAAATTAGAGAATTGATTCCATTTATTATAGCATCAAGAACCATAAGATACCTGGGAATAAACCTAACCAAAGAGGTAAAGGATCTATACTCAAGGAACTACAGAACACTCATGAAAGAAATTGTAGAAGACATAAAAAGATGGAAGAGCATTCCATGCTCATGGATCAGAAGAATAAACATTGTTAAAATGTCTATACTGCCTAGAGCCTTCTATACTTTCAATGCCATCTTGACTAAAATTCCACCGGTATTTTTCAAAGAGCTGGAGCAAATAATCCTAAAATTTGTATGGAACCAGAAGAGACCCCACGTTGCTAAGGAAATGTTGAAAAAACAAACAAGCAAACAAACCAAAACTGGGGGCATCATGTTGTCTGATTTCAAGCTTTACTACAAAGTTGTGATCACCAAGATAGCATGGTACTGGCACAAAAATGACACATAGACCAGTGGAACAGAGTAGAGAGCCCAGATATGGACCCTCAACTCTATGGGCAAATAATCTTTGACAAAACAGGAAAAAAAATACAGTGGAAAAAAGACAATCTCTTCAATAAATGGTGCTGGGAAAATTGGACAGCTATGTGTAGAAGAATGAAACTCGACCATTCTCTTACACCATACACAAAAATAAACTCGAAATGGATAAAATACCTCAATGTGAGACAGGTATCTATCAAAATCCTAGAGGAGAACATAGGCAGTAGCCTCTTTGACATCAGCCACAGCAAGTTCTTTCAAGATATGTCTCCAAAGGCAAAGGAAACAAAAGTGAAAATGAACCTTTAGGACTTCATTAAGATCAAAAGCTTCTGCACAGCAAAGGAGACAGTCAATAAAACAAAGAGGCAACCCACGGAATGGGAGAAGATAATTGCAAATGACACTACAGACCAAAGGCTGATATCCAAGATCTATAAGGAACTCCTCAAACACAGCACACACAAAGCAGATAATCATGTCCAAAAATGGGCAGAAGACATGAACAGACACTTCTCCAAAGAAGACATACGAATGGCTGACAGACACATGAAAAAGTATTCCTCATCATTAGCAATCAGGGAGATTCAAATCAAAACCACATTGAGATACCACCTTACACTAGTTAGAATGGCCAGAATTAACAAGACAGTAAACAACAAGTGTTGGAGAAGATGTGGAGAAAGGGGAACACACTTACACTGTTGGTTGGAATGCAAGTTGGAAAACAGTGTGTAGGTTCCTTAAGAAATTAAAAATAGAGCTACCCTATGACCCTGCAATTGCACTACTGGGTATTTACCCCAAAGATACAGATGTAGTAAAAAGAAAGGCCATCTGTATCCCAGTGTTCATAGCAGCAATGGCCACAGTCGCCAAACTGTGGAAAGAACCAAGATGCCCTTCAATGGACAAATGGATAAAGAAGATATGGTCCATACATACAATAGAGTATTATGCCTCCATCAGAAAGGATGAATACCCAACTTTTGTATCAACATGGATGGGACTGGAAGAGATTATGCTGAGTGAAATAAGTCAAGTAGAGAGCTTCAATTATCATATGGTTTCCTTACTTGTGGAGCACAAGGAATAACACGGAGGGCATTAGGAAATGGGGAGGAGAAGGGATTTGGGGGAAATCAGAGGGGAAGACAAGCCATGAGAGACTATGGACTCTGAAAAACTAACTGAGGGTTTTGGAGGGGAGGGGAATGGGGGGTTGGGTGAGCCTGGTGGTGGATATTATGGAGGGCATGTATTGCATGAAGCACTGGGTATGGTGCATAAACAATGAATTTTGGAATGCTGAAAAAAATAAAAAAAGTATTTGTTGAATGAATAATACTTAGATTGGGAAGAACAGGAAAAGAGGCCAGGAGAGGGCTAACAGACAGGGAGGAAATGAAGGGATGGAGACAATGGGAGTATTTATAAGAATAAAGATCAGGTGTGGTGGGAGGTGGGTGAAAATAAGCTGAAGGATGAAAGATTGTGGCCAGAGAGTGGGGATTTGATATTTAAGCTTCCAAGAGGGAACCGTTCTTTGTGATGATCAAGGGCATGGCCCTGAGTGTGTGGCTGAGGTAGAGGAGGAAGATGAGTGTAACTGAGAAGATCAAGGAATCCCCAGGCCAGGATGTGGGGTGGGTCATGCTCTCAGAGGTGGACCTCTCCAAGGATGATGGTGAGGGAAAGTGTGGGAGCATCATGGGATCCTAGAGCCCCAAGGGTGGAAGAAAACTCAGAGGTGGTTTGGCCCAACTTCCCACCAAACAATAGCAAGAAATTGGCTTGGAGGGAGTGGTAAGGCCTTAATAATAAATTGAGGCACAAAGGAGGAAGGAAGGAACAAGGGGCAGAGATGGAAGGGTGTTACAGGTAAAGAGGTCATTCTTCTAGAATAGGAAGCCTAGTCATTTTCTGAGTAGGAGAGTGACATGTTAAAAGTGGTATTTGCATAAGATCATGTTGGCAGCGATGTAGGAGTGGATGGGAGAGCAAGGAGAGACTAGAGGCTCTGGGTGGGTCTTTGGAGGAGAAGTGAACCACATCCAATTCCATGACCCACCACAGTTTGCCAGGTTGCCATGACCAGCATAATTTCTTCCCACGCAATGGGTCAGGCTGGCACATGCCCCTGCATCTCTGCATATAACATGCTCCCCTCTGTTGCTTTCAGTAGCTTCTGATGAACTTGCTTCGAATAAAGCTATAATGTTTTCTGCACAGACTGGTTCTTGCAAGTCTCTTCATCCTAACATGGGATACTGTCTGTCTACTTCAAATTGGCTTCCTCGGGGAAGTCTTCCATGGCTAACATACCACCACAGTTCCCAATTCCATCCCCTCTTGTAACTGCAGTATACATGTGGCTCCATCTGTGCATGTCTTGTGTTCTGAGTAAGAGTGTCAGACTGCCTCTTAGATATATAGAGGACATCTTCTCCTTCCTCTGAACTCCTTATTCAGTTCCTCTGAACTCCTTATTCTATGATATAATAGATGCTCAATAAATGCTGGATAGACCTACTTTTGTTTAAACTTTAGCTCTCATGCTGTCTTATAAGCCTTGCAGTGAATATGCTTCCCACACATCTTCAAGAACTGACTTGCCATCCCATGAGCTATTCCCATGGTGCTGTCTGTAGAGGCAAGGCATGGTGTTAGGTTCATGCAGATGCCAAGGTGTGAACAAATGTGTGTTCCAAGCCCAGTGTAAGCTCCTGCCAGAGGCAGGAAGAACTCTATAAACTGTAGTACACTTGGGCTTGTCTGCCTCCCTCCATCCGCTCCCTCTCTTTCTTTATCCCCTCCCTTCCTTCCCTCCCTCTTTCCTTTTCTTTCTTCCTTCCTTCTACCACATGTAACTAGAAGCTACTCAAGTCCCTCACACAGGGTCAGATGGCAGTGGACTTCTGTCTGACACCCAATCATTAATTCCTTTCCTTCTAGAGGAGATGCTACAGCAGCCAGGAGTGCTCCAGCACTTCTAACTGCTCTGTAGGGAAGGCCTTCCCCATCCCCTCACTGTATTGTGTCCTTTTCCTTAGCCCGTGTTCACCAGAAACCACCAGATTCTGATCTCTTCTTGTAGCTAGGATGGCTATTGCTATTACCACAAGTGTGGAGTTCTTAATGGAATCATCCGTCTTTTGTTTATTTTGAGGACAATGGAGCCTCTCTCCCTAGCCCCCCAAGGGGGTCAGACTTTCACCACAAGCATCCAAGGTGGGATGTGCGGGCGTTTATGAGGGGTAATAGAATGTAGGAGTTTAAGGGAGGTTCAAGGCCTTCTGATCAGTTGGGTCCTTTCACCCACCTGTGGGCTACCTGGTTGCATTTCCTGTACACTTAAAATGGGCCTGATACACAGGTGGCATTTTTAGCAGAGAGGGAAGCCATCCACACAAATAGCAGCTAATTTAACAATTTGTGTCTTAAAACCCTATCCTGAGTTCACAGTTACAGGGCTTTGTCCTGAGCTTGGGGTGAGAGATGGATTGGATGGGTGAGTGTCTTAAGGGACAAGGCTTTCTTGTCTAGTGTGATGATAGAGGTAGGACACACATAGGGACCCACATAGAGGGGCAGTACCAGAAGTAGGAAAAACTGGGCAGCCATTCATTCTACAAAACCTGTGAGCCCACGAAGGACTAGGCACTGTGCTGGGCGATGGGGGTACTGTTGGACCAGACAGATAAGACCCAGCACTCATGGTGCCTATTGTCAAAGGGACAGGGCTACAACCTTCATGCAGGGAAGAGAAAGGAAGGGAATGCAGACATCAGGAACCACAAGAGCCTGAAAGGGGGAGGCTTCCTGGAAGGGGGATGGAGGAGGCCTATTTGAAAGAGGAAGAGACCTGGTGTGGGAGTGAAATAGGGAATGTGGGTCCATCTGGGCAGCAAGTTGAACAGGAGCAATAACACCATGCAGCGAGCCAGGGGAGACAGAAAGGGACATTAGAATTCTCTTGGTCACCCCAATGGTGAACAGTGCTAAGGCTCAGATGAATGTCTCTAGTATCTAGTCCACTCACTTAGGCCTCTGGGTCAGTCTGGAACATTCTCGCTTGACACCTGCTCCTCTGTGACTGGGACACCAGAGGAGCTGCTTGTGTCACAGAGACAGGGACAAACCAACGGAGGCTTTCTGGTGAGTTCCATGGATACACACTGTGAGATATGGAGGTGCTACAGGTAGGAGGGAGCTTACTCTCCACTCTGTCTCTCCTAAACACAGGAATCTGTGTGTGTGCCTCATTCATTCTGGGAGGCAGACAGCTTAGCGACACGAGAGGACGCCCAGGGTTTTGGGGGAATGAAAAAGCCACAGAGTCACCTAATTGAACCTGCTGCCTCCTGAGAAGCTGGTACCTGGGGCCCTGGGACTGGGCCATGCCTGGCAGGAACCAACCTCATTCATCAAGGGAGGGCCCTGGTTTGGTAGTACACAAATTCAGCGCAAGGCTAATTACAGGAAAGACTTGAAATGGAGACTCTGGGATTACAGTGAAGGAAATTGGTGTGGGGATTAGTTGTAGCCAGTGAATGAAATCCTGGAAATGAACCAGTTCACTGGAGCCTATAAAAGGGGCCACCTGTTTCCCTGCATCAGAAGGTGCCTTTTCCTCAGAGGCTTCTGACCCAGGACATCTTCCTGTGCCCAGAGAAAATGATGAGCCAGCAGTCCAGCAGGCTGTCCCAGGCCACCAAGGGCTCTAGGGGCTGCTCTGCTGTTGTGGTGTTTGGCCAGAGCTGTATCAGCCCCACTAAGTCGCAGTCAGCCTCATGCTCTGGAGGAGGCAGGAACTCTACAGCCTGTGTCATGGTACTGGGTACCTTTGGCAGCCGGAGCCTGTACCATCTTGCGGGGAGCAAGAAGGTCTTGCTCAGTGTGGCCAGAGGTGCTGTCCAGACTGGGAGCTCAGCAGGGGTTGCACAGGTGCCTTTGGAGGGAGTCTATGTGGGGCTGGAGGAAGGGGCATGAGAGGTAGCTCTGGAAGAGGCTCCTTTAGCAATGGAGGAAGACCTGGTGGTTTGGGAAGCATTCCTGGAGGAGCTTTGGGCCTTGGGGGCTCAGGGAGCTTTCCCCTCAATATCCAGGAAGTGACCATCAACCAGAGCCTCCTTCAGCCCCAGAACATGGGGATTGACCTCATATCAGGGAGATGAAGACCCAAGAGAAGCAGCAGATCAAGACTCTCAATGACAAGTTTGTCTCTTTCATCGACAAGTTGAGGGCTCATGGTAGGGAGGGGGGCCTGGAAACATGAGGCGTAGGTTGGGGCCGTGGGTCTGCCCATGAACCAGAGGCTGTGTAGGCCATGACCTCTGCTTCCTGGTTGACCACAGGTACGGTTCCTGGAGTAGGAGAACGAGGTGCTGGAGACCAAGTGGTGCCTCCTGCAGGAGCAATTGACCATCTCCAGGGCCAGTGCCAATGACCTGCAGCCTTTCTTTGAGTCTCATACCAGCTGCTTCCAGGCCTACCTGGATAGGCTGCTGAGTGAGTGGGGTCAGCTGGATGGGGAACTGAGCACAATGCAAACACTTGTGGAGGAGTAGAAGAGGAAGTGAGTGATGGAGGTGCTGGTGGGTAGGAACTCTGGCTAAGGCAAGGAGGACAATTCGAGAATCAAGTTTCAAATGATTTTATGGTCATTGGTTAGACACAGTGGCAGAGGACAAAATAGGGTCTCCACAAATGCTTGAATAACTGAATTATACTGTCTAGCACTCACCCCTTTGGGCTCAGGAATACCAACTTTGTTAGAGCTGAATACTTAAAGCTTCCTAACAGGCATGTAGTACACCCCAAAGGCCAATGCCAGTCAATCCTGATATGGTGGAGAATATAGATAGATAGTAGGTTGTCCTAGCAGCCTGCTCCTCCTATTCTCCAAACTGGTTTCTACTTCCCTCCACACCAGTCACTCTTCTTTGCCTCTCCATCTCTGGCACAGATAAGAGCTGTGTCACTTTTGGTTTAGGTCAGACACTGTGCTTGACATTCTTTGTGGCTTAATTCACTCTTCTCAACAAACTGAAAAAGAAGTATATTATTCCAGTTTTGCTGGTGAGGGAACCAAGACCAAGGTGATGGCAGAGTCAAGTATCTAGAGATACTTTATATCTCTGTTTCTCCGCATCCCCAACCTAGAACCTCAGGGGATCCCTTCTCATGCCTAACTTCAGTCCCTGAGGCTGCAGCTTGTAATATTGTACTCTGGCATCACAGGGGATAACTCTGAACAGAGATGCTGAGAGGAGTCCCCATGAGTTTTCCATGATATTTACTTTATTTTCCTAAACAGGATGTTGGGGAGTGTCAAGAGTCCAGTGTGCATCCGTGAGTATCTGATGCATTCCATTTCTAGTGTTTGACATGATTTCTCAAGAGCTTCAGCTCTTCAGAAAAATTGCTTTTTCTATAGCCTCACTGCCAGAGTAAAAGAAAGGGAGGGGCAAAGGGAGATCCATATTTGGGTAGGACTTATCAAATGTCCTGTGCAGTGTATGTCCTGGATTTGCCTTCAGATAAAGAACTCCCACCCATGGATGGATGGATATATATATTTAGATTTTCCTCTTTTTGGATTTTCTCTGCCACTCATTCCTTAGATAGGAATGCATGCAATGGACATTTAGACAGACAGGTGGCATTGAACAACCCATTCTCTTTGCAGTGTGGTCAACCACACAGCTGGCAACAAGAGCATTAGTGCTGGGGGCAGCAGTTGCAGCAGCAGCAATGACATCTGGGGCAACAGAAGTGACCAGGGCATCCAAGGGGACTGTGCATTCACCAGTATGAGGAAGGGCATCCAGTCCAGAAGCACAAGCGCCTCCATGGATCAGAGTTCCAGACTGGGCAGCTCCTCCTCCTCCTCAGCTAGGATTATGCAGAACACTGCCAGCAGTGACCAGCGTTCCTGCATCAAATACTGAGACTGGGCCCTGATGCATGACTGTAGACATTTCCCCTACCTTTAGCCACACCTCTCGACAATCGCTCCTCTCTCCCCAGGGCTGGTGATACTATACTCTCATATGTTTGGAGGCTCAAAGCCAAGAAGGGGCCCAGTAGACATCTTCAGTTTAGGAGTTTGTCCCTGAGCCCATCACCCATCCCATTACCACCTATTGTCCACTTGTATATAAACTCTGCTTTGCCTCCTCTCTGCTCTCTGTTAATTTTTCTTCATTAAACTTCAATAGATGATGATGGATTTGACTCTATGGGTTTCTCAAAATAATAGGGACCCATGATATTTGCTGAATCAGAGGGCAATACACTGAAAATGTGGCCTGCAGGAAGTTATGTTAGCACTGTGCATGGAGTGAGTGAGAGTTGAGAAGAGGATGAGGGTGCTGAGGGAGTCTTTGGGGGTAAGCCAACTGGGTCAGACTTCACAATTAGCCCAGCTGCCATGCAGTTCACTTCACTTTTTCTGGATCTATCTCAGGGCAGGCCACACCCTGGAGCTGGAACACTTCTCATACTCACAACAGTAATCCTTGCCAAGAATTCCAAATGGCTCAGTGGCAGCCAACTGACTAACTGCAGTGCCAAGTCTGGGTCACCTCAGTGGGCGGCTTTTCTTTATCACCTCCCTTGGGGTCTTTGGTGGGAGAACATGGCCAAAAGCTGTCCCTGTGTCCTCATTCCTTATGATTCAATGGTAGCTGCCCCCTTTCCCGGTAAGACTCTGCAGCATTCTGACTCCCTCTTCCTCCCCCCACCTGAGATCTCAAAGCTCTGGAAAATCAATAAATGAAACCAAGTTTTACTTAGTAAGTTCCACCTGTTCAGACATTGTTCTGAGAATTTCACACATAAATAGTTTAATCCTCACAATGATCCTATGAGGTAGGCATGATTATCCTCACTTTATAGATAAGAAAAATGAGCACAGAGACATAAAGATGATTCCATGCCAGAGGTTGCAGTTAGCAAGTGGTACAGCCAGGGTTTGAACCTGAGTGGTTGGAGCCTAGAGTCCTAGAGTCCATGTTTGTAACTTGCATTTATACTAATGTCATATGTGTGATTTTGTTTTTTCTTCGTGTGTGTGTGTGTGTGAGAGAGAGAGAGAGAGAGAGAGAGAGAGATTTTCGGGGTAGAATATCTTTGGTCTTCAAAGGCAGAGGCTTAGTTTATTCAGATTCCTGCTCTGTCCTTGGTTCTGAAATCTGGTCCAGATACCTAGGGACTCTTCTATTTCAGGAGGCTGACACTTGCCTCAGTCCCTCCAAACTTGACTTCTCAGTCCCACCTTTAGTTCTGACTATTTGCATGTGCTCACAGATTACCTGCTTAAGATCAGGTAAACAATGAATATCGGAACACTGAAAAAATTAAATTAAATTTAAAAAAGAATACAAGCTTCTTGATAAGTTGGGCCAGGGGTTTATCTATTTTATTAATTCTTTCAAAGAACCAGCTCCTAGTTTCGTTGATTTGTTCTATTGTTTTTTTGGTTTCTATTTCATTGATTTCTGCTCTGATCTTTATGATTTCTCTTCTCCTGCTGGGCTTAGGGTTTCTTTCTTGTTCTTTCTCCAGTTCTTTAGGTGTAGGGTTAGGTTGTGTACCTGAGACCTTTCTTGTTTCTTGAGAAAGGCTTGTACTGCTATATATTTTCCTCTCAGGACTGCCTTTGTTGTGTCCCACATATTTTGAACCGTTGTATTTTCATTATCATTTGTTTCCATGATTTTTTTCAATTCTTCTTTAATTTCCCGGTTGACCCATTCATTCTTTAGAAGGATGCTGTTTAGTCTCCATGTATTTGGGTTCTTTCCAAACTTCCTTTTGTGGTTGAGTTCTAGCTTTAGAGCATTGTGATCTGAAAATATGCAGGGAATGATCCCAATCTTTTGATACCGGTTGAGTCCTGATTTAGGACCAAGGATGTGATCTATTCTGGAGAATGTTCCATGTGCACTAGAGAAGAATGTGTATTCTGTTGCTTGGGGATGAAATATTCTGAATATATCTGTGATGTCCATCTGGTCCAGTGTGTCGTTTAAGGCCTTTATTTCCTTGCTGATCTTTTGCTTGGATGATCTGTCCATTTCAGTGAGGGGAGTGTTAAAGTCCCCTACTATTATTGTATTATTGTTGATGTGTTTCTTTGATTTTGTTATTAATTGGTTTATATAGTTGGCTGCTCCCACGTTGGGGGCATAGATATTTAAAATTGTTAAATCTTCTTGTTGGACAGACCCTTTGAGTATGATATAGTGTCCTTCCTCATCTCTTATTATAGTCTTTGGCTTAAAATCTAATTGATCTGATATAAGGATTGCCACTCCTGCTTTCTTCTGATGTCCATTAGCATGGTAAATTCTTTTCCACCCCCTCACTTTAAATCTGGAGGTGTCTTTGGGCTTAAAATGAGTTTCTTGGAGGCAACATATAGATGGATTTTGTTTTTTTATCCATTCTGATACCCTGTGTCTTTTGACAAGGGCATTTAGCCCATTAACATTCAGGGTAACTATTGAAAGATATGAATTTAGTGCCATTGTATTGCCTGTAAGGTGACTGTTACTGTATATGGTCTCTGTTCCTTTCTGATCTACCACTTGTAGGCTCTCTCTTTGCTTAGAGGGCCCCTTTCAAGATTTCCTGTAGAGTTGGTTTGGTGTTTGCAAATTCTTTCAGTTTTTGTTTGTCCTGGAAGATTTTAATCTCTCCTTCTATTTTCAATGATAGCCTAGCTGGATATAGTATTCTTGGCTGCATGTTTTTCTCGTTTAGTGCTCTGAAAATATCATGCCAGCTCTTTCTGGCCTGCCAGGTCTCTGTGGATAAGTCAGCTGCCAATCTAATATTTTTACCATTGTATGTTACAGACTTCTTTTCCCGGGCTGCTTTCAGGTTTTTCACAGCAAAGGAAACAGTTAACAAAATCAAAAGACAACTGACAGAATGGGAGAAGATATTTGCAAACGACATATCAGATAAAGGACTAGTGTCCAGAATCTATAAAGAACTTAGCAAACTCAACACCCAGAGAACAAATAATCCAATCAAGAAATGGGCAGAGGACATGAGCAGACATTTCTGCAAAGAAGACATCCAGATGGCCAACAGACACATGAAAAAGTGCTCCATATCACTCGGCATCAGGGAAATACAAATCAAAACCACAATGCGATATCACCTCACACCAGTCAGAATGGCTAAAATCAACAAGTCAGGAAATGACAGATGCTGGCGAGGATGCGGAGAAAGGGGAACCCTCCTACACTGTTGGTGGGAATGCAAGCTGGTGCAGCCACTCTGGAAAACAGCATGGAGGTTCCTCAAAATGTTGAAAATAGAACTGCCCTATGACCCAGCAATTGCACTATTGGGTATTTACCCTAAAGATACAAACGTAGTGATCCAAAGGGGCACGTGCACCCGAATGTTTATAGCAGCAATGTCCACAATAGCCAAACTATGGAAAGAACCTAGATGTCCATCAACAGATGAATGGATCAAGAAGATGTGGTATATATACACAATGGAATACTATGCAGCCATCAAAAGAAATGAAATCTTGCCATTTGCGACAACATGGATGGAACTAGAGCATATCATGCTTAGCGAAATAAGTCAAGCAGAGAAAGACAACTATCATATAATCTCCCTGATATGAGGAAGTGGTGATGCAACATGGGGGCTTAAGTGGGTACGAGAAGAATCAATGAAACAAGATGGGATTGGGAGGGAGACAAACCATAAGTGACTCTTAATCTCACAAAACAAACTGAGGGTTGCCGGGGGGAGGGGGTTTGGGAGAAGGGGGTGGGATTATGGACATTGGGGAGGGTATGTGCTTGGGTGAGTGCTGTGAAGTGTGTAAACCTGGTGATTCACAGACCTGTACCCCTGGGGATAAAAATATATGTTTATAAAAAATAAAAAATTAATTAAAAAAAAAGTAAAAAAAAAAAAGAATACAAGCTTCAATAAAGTAGAGGGTAGAATAATAAAATAAAATAAAATATAGGGGAAAAAATCAAGTAAACATTTGTTTCAAAGCTCAACTTTAAAAAAGATCCAGACCTTGTCCATTTTGTTTTGTTGCCTTTAAAACCAAGAGCAACAAAAAAGTCTCAAAGCATTTATGGATAACAAAACTTCCATAATTTAGCATGTTTACCTTTTTGTCTCAGCTTCTGGGGAATATTTTTCATTAGATTATTAGAATATTTGCTTCCTTTTTAAAAACATGGATTATTTATATTATTATTTTTAGAGAGAGAGTGTGGGGGGAAGGTTGGAGGGAAGGGATAGAGGGAGAGGGAGATAGAGAGAATCTCAAGGAGACTAAATGCTCAGTGCCAAGCTCAGCCCAGGGCTTGATCCCACGACCCTGAGATCATGACCTGAGCTGAAATTAAGAGTTAAACACTTAACTGACTGAGCCATCCAGATGTCCCTGTATTATTATTATTTTTTAAATGTAACCCTCTTATTATTGGGACAAGAGGAAAATAAAAATAAAGGAAATTGAGAAAATAGTCTTCTCTTGATTAGAACTAGGCTCATGATGAGCAATTTGGAAATGGGCACTCACGGAGGAAGAGAGTGATTTAAAATATTAGCTGTCAGTATTGTAGTAATAAAAATAATATCTCCATAATACCCACCACCATGCTCACCCAACCTCCCTCCCCCCCACCTCCAAAACCCTCAGTTTGTTTTTCAGAGTCCATAGTCTCTCATGGTTTGTCTCCCGCTCTGATTTCCCCCAAGTCCGTGCTCCTCTCCATCTCCCTATGTCCTCTGTGTTATTCCTTATGCTCCACAAATAAGTGAAACTATATGATAATTGACTCTCTCTGCTTGACTTATTTCACTCAGCATAATCTCTACCAGTTCCATCCAAGTTCATACAAAAGTTGGGTATTCATCCTTTCTGATGAAGGCATTATACTTCATAGCATATACCTTTTTTTTTTTTTTTTTTAGATTTTATTTATTTATTTGACAGAGACAGTGAGAGAGATAACACAAACAGGGGGAATAGGAGAGGGAGAAGCAGGCCTCCCCACCAAGCAGGAAGCCCAATGTAGGGCTCGATCCCAGGACTCTGGAATCGTGACCCAAGCTGAAGGCAGACACCTAATGATGGAGCCACCCAGGTGCCCTCTTATATTCATATTCGTTCATGTGTGCAAATTTTGATTAACAACTAGGTTATAAGCTCTTTAAAGAGAGGGACTATGTCATATATTGTTTGTATGTTATGTAATACTGGACAGGAAGTGTTTACTTGTTGACTGATGGACTGCTTAAATAATATAATGCATGCCAGAGCTCAGCACAGCTCTCAGAACAAGATAAGTACTCAATAAATTGGAGATATTACCATTATTACTTCAAGCGTTACCACTATTAATTAATTTATGAAGATTCAGACTCTCAAGAAATGACTTTGGAGGCCCTGAAAAGGATTCCCCACTTAGACATTGAAGTCTTCTCTAAAACACCATTCCACAATCAGCAGCCCACCTTTCTGTGGAAGGTAATACCTCTCTTTCACAGAGGATGCTCAGGTGAGTCCTACCTTATAAATTCTACTCATTGGTCCAAGTTTTTTCCCTCTGTGGCCATAGGGGACAACCCTAAGTCCTCTTATGCATGGCAGTCTACAAATATTTGAGGATGGTTTTTCTCTTCATTGGATTCCTTCTCCAGGTGGAATATTTCCATTTCCTACTCTGCTTTGGGATGCTGTACCATAGACATCCCATCCTCTGGATGCCTAAAACCCAACCCAGACTTCCAAGAGTGGCCTGGCTAGCCCAGGAAAAGAGTGGGCATGGGGCTTCCTATTGTATATCCTTCAACCCTGTAGGTGAGTTTGGCATCTCCTTCCTGCTGCTGACTCATCCTGAGCTGGTGCCATTTTATACAAGCCATTAGGAATTTGTGTTTCCCCATGCTGAACTATACTGCTGCTTTGCTTGAATACACCTGTAGGATTTTATTTTACATTAATCTCTGTTAAATCTTCCTTGTTAGATTTGGCTCACGCTCTAAACCGCCAAATTATTTCTGGATTGTGATCATGCCATCCAACTTCTTATTACTCCGACCATGTTTGGGCCAGTTGTTAATGTGAGTTATATGTACAACTGTCCTTGCTTGAGTGTACTGGAAAGAAAAACTACTATAAAGGAAAAATGACTTATTTATAACAGAAGAGGAAGTTGTTCTATTTAATTTTAAGTAGCTTTTTAAAAACCTCTTTATTATAGAAAATTTCAAATAAATATAAAAATAGAGAGACTAGTACAATGAATGCTTGCTTCTGTATCCATCACCCAGGTTGACAATTAATTCATTATCCTGTTTCATTTCTATTCTCCCCACTCCCTTAAACCCTCCAGATTATGCTGAAGCAAGTCCCAAACAGCATACTATTTTATTCATATATATAATGTTTAAGTTCCTCTGAAGGATAAGGACTCTTTAAATAAGATAACCATATTAACATTATCACCCTTAACAAGATAAACATTAATTCTTTAATATGATTTAAAAAATCCAGTCCAGTGTGTCATCTCTATTCAAATAAAAATTAAAAAAAAACTCTGGTTGAGGTTCACAGTTCCTGTAATGTCTTGTGAATGTTTTCATTAAAATCACTTGTTTGACATGATACGCTCTAGTTCCATCCACGTTGTCGCAAATGGCAAGATTTCATTTCTTTTGATGGCTGCATAGTATTCCATTGTGTATATATACCACATCTTCTTCATGCATTGCAATTGGTTCAGACCCCCCTTTTTATTCCTTGTAATTTAACTCTTGAAGAAACTTGGCCATTTGTTTTGTGGATTTAGTGTCCTACTAAATTAGTGGCCCCCCACCTCCACCCCTCTGCTGTGCTATTGTTTAACATGTTCCTTTTTCCGTTGTCTCTATTTTTAATGATCATATATTGGGTGTACTATTCTATAAATTTTAATACAGTTACTTATGTATAGATTTGTGAAGCCACCACCACAACAAGAGGGGAGAGAACAGTTTTATCACCCCCCCCCCAATTCCTTCATGTTACTTTTGTATAGTGACACACTCCCTCCACCTCTAACCAGGGGCAACTACTGATTTGTCCTCCATCACAATAGTTCAGTCTTTCTGAGAATCTCATACCATCAAATCACACAGTGGGTAACCTTTTGATATTGACTTCTTTCCCTCAGCATAACGCCTTTGAGATTTATCCAATTTGTTGTAGCAACAGTTTGCTTCTTTTTATTGCCAGGAGTAGTGCATCGAATTGATGTACTATGGTTTGTTTTCTCCTCTCGAAGGACACTTGAGTTGTCACCAATTTTTGTGATTATTAATGGAGATGCTATAAGCATTCATGTACATGTTTTCATGTGAATGTAAGCTTTCATTTCTCTAGAGTAAATACCCAGCAGTGGGATTTTTGGTCATATGTTGTATCTTTAATTTTATAAAAAAATTGCTAAATTGTTTTTAAGAGTGGTTGTGCCATTTTGCATTGTATGAGAATTGCAGTTAAATTGCATCCACCAGAGCAAGTTGTCAGTATTTTTTAAACTTTAGCTGTTCTAAGACATATGTAGTGGTGTGGCTCTTTGCTTTGAAGAATTTATTGATTCTTTGCTTTTGAAAGGTGAGATCCTCTTCCTCCCTTTCTCCCCATGGAAATCTGGAGAGGGTGAGACAAACAGGCCTTTGTTATGCTGCATGCAAAATTAGAGGGATTTTGAATTTTCATGGGAGATCCAGGAAAGAAGACCAGAACAGACCATGGAAAGAAGAGGAGGGTGAGGAGGTTTCAGCTCAGGTCATGATCTCAGGATCATGATCTCAGGGTCAGGAGATCAAGCCCCATGCTGAGCTCCCCACTCAGTATGGAGTCTGCTTGGGATTCTCTCCCTTTCACTCCTCTTTTGCCCCTTCCCCTACTTGCTCTCCCATCCTCTCAAATAAATAAGTAAACAAGTAAATAAATAAATAAATAAATAAATAAAATCTTTAAACAAAAAAGAGATTCTAGCTGAGGGCTAAGCAACATAGTGGCGTTGGGAAGCGGTTCAGCCCATCGTCTGAGAACCAAATTCTGCAATTCTGGGACTATATCTTTTTGTGGGGGGAGCATCTTTAACATGCTTTCATGGCCTGTGCCATGGTAAGGAGCCAGGGAAGGGACATGAGAGGTAGCTCTGGAGGAGGCTCCTTTATTAACAGAGGAAGTTTTGGAGAAGGTAGAGCATGGTCCCTGGTTCCCACAGAGCCCTCTGTCTGGAGACCAGATCTGCCTTGGCAGCAGTAGCAGCAGCAGCAGCAGTAGAGCTGGGCCTTAGGCATGGTGGCGGGGGTGCAAGGCCTAGACTGAGTGAGGGACTCCAGAGAAAGAAGCCTGGATATTCGGTGAGCGAACCATGGAAAGAGCACTGGAGGGGAACCCTACGAATTGCTAGATGATCATTGAGGTTTACCTGTCCTCACTGTGTAACTTGAACAGGTTCCATCTCCTCTTTGATCCTCGTGGTCCTTATCTTTACAAAGATACCTTTGGAGGTCTCTAATCTTTGAGGTTTCTTAAGTAACATCTCAAGTAGGAGGGGGCTCTATGTTCTCGTAATTTTTTTTTCTTTTCCTTTAAACAGCAGGATGTCTGGGGTGTGTCATCACTCTGCATCTGTAAGTATCTTACATATTTTTTTTCCCTGGAGGTTGGGTTAAATATTGCTACTGAGATTGCATAACTACTTCCCTTAGGATAAAGCAGAATGATTCAACCTTTCACAAAGGGAAGGTCTCTATATAACAAAGGCATTACTGAGTTTTCCACATTCCGACCTCTTGGAGCTGGAGGAAAAGAAGAAGGCATCTGCTGTTATTCCTTATGTCTGGCTCTGCCACAGCTGAGCTCACCACCTGCTGTGGCCACCTACCCTCTAATACTCCTGTGTGCCCCCTCACTCCCCACCCCTCAGTCCCGAGCACCTCTGCCTTCTCCATCCATCCATGTAACCAGCACCTAGAGCAGGAAACAAACATTCCCATTGCCCCAGATGTCCCCACTCTGGTCTCTCTTCCAGCTATGTCTCCCACCCATCCTCCCCCCCCCCCCTTGAAAGGGCTAATCTGATTTCTAACAGCATAGGTTAGGGTTAAATATTTTCATATTTCATGAACATTTTTCAGTAGCATCATACAGTTTGTGTCTGGGCTCTTTTGTTTAACACAATATAGCAAAATTCTTCCAAAACCAACTCTGTGGTTGCAGATCATTTGTTCTCATTAGTATGCTGCTATGTTCAGGGTGCATGGGAGGCTAAGTTGTTAAGTGGCTCCCTGCTCGGTGGGAAGCCTGCTTCTCCCTCTCCCACTTCCCTCTGCTTGTCTTCCCTCTCTCGTTGTCTCTCTCTCTGTCAAATAAATAAATAAAATAAAAAAAAAAGTATGCTGCTGTGTGGCTAAACCCAGTTATTTACATACTCTACTACTGTTGGACACGGTGTCTGAGTTAGATTTTCAGCTATTATGGACAAACCTGCAATGAGTATTCTAGTACATGTCTTGTGGTTAATACATGAACGCACTCAATGGTTTGTGTACATCTAACAGTAGAATTGTTGTGTCCATAGTGTATGGTATGTTCAGCTACAGCAGATACTCTTAACACTTAATATTTCCTTTCTTTGGTAGTTTAGCCTTTTTGGAGGGGATACTATATATATCTTTGTGATTTTTAAAAATTTGCACGTCCCCTAGTAGTTAAGGATGTTGAGCTCCTTTTGTACATACACTGGCCATTTTGGGTATCCTCTTTCACGCACATCTTCAACCCATTTTTCTATTTTTCTTGTGAATTTACAAGTGTTCTTAATATGCTCTGGATGAGTCTTTTGTTAGATATATGAATATTTTCACCCACTCTGTGGGTTGCCTTTTCACTCTTTAATGGAGCTTTTTTGATCAACAGAATTACTTAATTTTATAAATTCATCATATTTTTCTTTAGTGTGGTGCTTTTTGTGTCCTATACTCTGCTCTATACTCTAAGGTCATGAAGACACTCTCTGGGGTCTTCCAAAGGCTTACTGTTTCACTTTTCATGTTCAGATCTGCTGTTGATTCTTATGTATTTTTTCCCCCACACATACATCAAATTGGAGATTCTATAACATTTAATTATTAAAAGAGAGATATATCCATCTCTCTTAAGATGTACTTACCATCTTGGTGGTAAGTACACAGGTGTTTGCTATATTGTTTTCTGTATGATTGAAACATTTTACAATTAAAAATAAAATGAAAAAATATTTAAGCATTGATATTTCCCTGGGTTCCCTCTTTGATCTACAGTTCTTTTCATGTTACCTGATCTTCCTGGGTGAGTTTGCCTACTTCCCTTCTAGTCATCTATTTATTTTAATTTCATCAAGCACCGATTCTGTCCATGTACCATGCAGTTGCTGGCCACAGAGAGGAATATAACATGGCTATCCTTTTAAGGGACTTACAGTTTGGTATATATGGTGACAGAGAATTGCAGTAAAGTTCCTTGGAATAGCTATTGCAAAGGACACCTCAGAGCTCATGTTCTCTTCAACATGAGTGTTCAATTTTCCTTCCTCCTCTTCTTGTTCCCTTTTTAAAATCAACTTCATTGGGGCACCTGGGTGGTTCAGTGGGTTAAAGCCTATGCCTTTGGCTCAGGTCATGATCCTGGGGTTCAGGGATTGAGCCCCCCATTGGGCTCTCTGCTCAGCAGGGAGCCTGCTTCCCCACCTCTCTCCCTCTCTCTCTCTGCCTGCCTCTCCACCTCCCTGTGATCTCTGTCTGTCAAATAAATAAATAAAATCCTTAAAAAATTATTTTAATGAATTATTTTATTATAATTATATATAAAATTAAAATTTTATTTAATACATTATTTTATTACATTTTTAAAGATTTTATTTATTTATTTGACAGACAGAGATCACAAGTAGGCAGAGAGGCAGGCAGAGAGAGAGAGAGAGAGAAGCAGGCTCCCTGCTGAGCAGAGAGCCCAGTGCGGGACTTGATCCCAGGACCCTGAGATCATGACCTGAGCTGAAGGCAGCGGCTTAACCCACTGAGCCACCCAGGCGCCCTAAAAAAAAATTAAAATCAACTTCATTGAGGGATGATTTGCATATGATAACAATGCAGCCATTTTCAGAATACATTTCAATGAGTTTTAACAAAAGTATATCCCCATGTAAGTACAACCACAATTATAATACAGGACATCTTCCAAAATTTTCTCCCATGCTCCTTTGTTGTCAATCACCTGCCAATCCTCAGGTGCAGGCTGAGGCTTGCTTCCTGTCACTACGGGTTAGTTGGCC
Organism: Mustela lutreola; assembly: GCF_030435805.1. Classification (NCBI taxonomy): domain Eukaryota; kingdom Metazoa; phylum Chordata; class Mammalia; order Carnivora; family Mustelidae; genus Mustela; species Mustela lutreola. The sequence goes on from NC_081297.1 coordinate 62,582,301, forward strand.
TCTTCTAGAATTTCATGTAAATGAAATCATACAGAATGCATTCTTTCTGTGTGTGGCTTCTTTCCATCATTGTGATGTTTTTGAGGTCCATCAGATACATGTATGCTCCAGGTCTTGGTGTGCCTTTACTTGCCTTTTCTCAGCGATGGGTTTCAAAGCTCCCTGCCTCCTTTCCAGCACTCTGGTGGTATCTCTCACTCTTCAGCATATTCACCTGCATATAAAGGCGGGCTGCTCTACCCAGCCTCTTAGACTAATCAGCAATCTCTATCTAGTCTGAAAACAGGGCGGCAGGTGACTCTCTTATTGCTTCCCCAGCTTTTCATAAAGACGTGGGACTTTTCCTCCTTTAATACAGTGGTTTATGTTATAGGAATTAGTACTTTAGAATTAAAGTAAACTGTAGCTCTAAAAGAACACCAGCACTTGGGCCAGCATTCTCTAAGATTCTGATTCAGAAGGTCAGGAACAAGGCTTGAGGACCTGGATTCTGAAAAGCTGCCCAGAAGTCCTGATGTGCAGTCAGCACTGAGGGCCACTGTCCACAGAGTGAAGTCTCGATTCTGCAGCATGGCACAGAGAGACCATCATAATCAGTTTCAAACTACACCTTCTGCTCTTTCTGCACGACCTGTCTTCCTCTTCCATGTTCCTTACTCCCTGCAAGCATGTGTGATCTCTCACCAATACTCCCCCTCAGCTGTATGTGAAATGTTTTCCTCTCTAGTAGGGATGTCTTCTCTTATTGTCCATCCACTTGGCCCACTCCTACTCATGCCTCAATAACGCATTCAAAATTACTTCTATGAAGTATGAAAGGGCTTCCATAGTCTTTCTTCTCCCTATGCCCATAGTAGCTGTCAAAAACACTGACCCTGTTATGATATAAGGAGTTGTTTATATGACTGACCCATCCTTCAATACAACTGTGAAATTCTCCAGACCATGGGCCCTGTCTTGTACAGCATCATGTTCCCATTGGGTAGCCTGGTGCCTCACACAAGTAGGTGCTTAACAAACAATTGCTGAGTGAATGAATGGACATTTGGAGAGAAGAGTGAAGGGATGGTGGTCCTTGATGTATCCCTTGGAGGGCATTAAGTCCTGGGGGAAACAAGGGCTGGATACTCCTGCCTGGGTTCTCTGAGCATTGTGCCTGACTCTCATTCTCAGCTTTGGTTTCCAAGCCTCTTGGGAGAAAGCAGAGTTAGAGGGTAGGTTGGGATGGTATTTGACTTCTGACTGCATCAGTCTTCAAACCTAGTTCATGCTTAATGCTCTTGTCATTTTCATTTGGGGTTGCTGGTTGTTTGAGTCTGTGAGTGTGAGTCACAAAGGGTGTGTGTCTGTGTGTGGCATGTTTGCCCATGTCTGTCAGTTTAGATAAATGAGAGGATTTTAAAAAGTTGAAGATATTCTATAAATGTCAGACACTATTAAGTGCACATATGCTTACTGTGTACTTATATGCACAGATGCACTTATATGCACATACACTTATATGCACAGATGCTTATAAGGCTGTGGCTTGGCATTTTTTGGAAACAAGATCTTCTCAAGTTGCGCAAGGCTGGCTGGCCACTGAGGGTATACGGACAGTTCCAGCTACGGGACCTGCCCTCCAAGGACTTCCCCACTGGACGAGGGAAGGAAAGACATTCTCATTTGACTTTGGGTCTGGTAGGGATGACTGTGTACCAGGAGCTGTTAGACAGGAGAGCTCAAGGGGCCAGGCTAATCATACAAGACATTGCTGTGGGGCTGGGCTGCTTGCTCTTTCCTAAATTATGGGTCAGTTTGGGTGTAAAGAAAAGGGGAAGGGGGCTTTAAGAGAGAGGACCCTTCATGGTCCCTAGGACAGACAAGGAACCAGTCAAAAGAGGTCAACACAGGGCCCAGCACAGAAAGGCGCTCAGGAAGGGTTGGCTGGGGAGCAGATGAGGGGGAAGGCAGAAGAGCCTCACACTAGAGCTTCACTTAGAGGCTGGGCTACTGGTTGTGAGTCAGGGCAGCCCAGGCTCTGGCCTGTGGCTCACGGGCTTGCAAAATTGGGACTGTGACCCTGACTAGGAAAAAGTGAGATGGAACAGCACAGACTGTCCCCTCTGCTGGGGAGCTTGCAAAGTGGCCTTGCTAGGGACCATGTTTAGACAAGAGTAGGGTCCGGTTTGTGTCTTTTGTCCCTGTTCAGGACTCTGTTTTCTTTTGCCGTTTCCCAAACTTCATCCAATCTGAGTCAACTGTTCAAAGTCAGAGCTAAACTCTGGGTGGGGACACAGAGCTCCCCATGGGGCACCCACATAGAGAGCCTTTTCCGGAGGCCTGAGCCCTGCATGGCTATTCCCTAAACACAGGCTCCAGACTGGGGCAGAACTGGATTGGAGGCCACATCCTGTCTGTGGGCCCTTGGACAAGTGATTTAACTTCTGAGTTCCAGTTTTCCTCTTCTGTGAAATGGAGCTTTGTGCCCTTCCCTACAGGGTTGTGGGGAGGGTGGAAGGGAAGAGGTCTGTGAATGTCAGTTGCTGAGTCCACCACGTGGCCAGCACGCCATGGCTTGCCTTCCTGCCAATATTACCAACCTCAGTTAACACAGTACATCTGTCCTCCCATTTATAAAGCCCTTTATTGCTCGGTCCTCGTTCCTAACTCCTAGCCGCTCTGCTCCACAGACAGAGGAGGGGATTTTCACCTCCATTCTGATTGGCTAAATGGAGGCCTGGAAGGATCCGGAGCAGAGGAGAAGGGCTTCCTGTTTCTGTCCAGGCTGCTTTTTTAAAAAAGATTTTATTTATTTACTTGAGAGAGACAGAGATAGTGAGAGGTATTATGAGTGGGGAGGAGAGGGAGAAGTAGACTCCCTGCTGAGCAGAGAGCCTGACGGGGGGCTCCATCCCGGGACCCTAAGATCAGGATCTGAGCCAAAGGCAAACGCTTAACTGACTGGGCCACCCAGGTGCCCCCAGGCTGCTTTCCATGGCTCTGATGGCCTCCTGGGGTGGCAGGGTCTGGGTACATTGAGGAGGCCACCCACCCATCAGGGGCCCTGTCCCTCAAGGCTGCAGCTGCCGAGGGCTAGATGCAGTGAGGCTGGCCCCTTAGTGAGACTTGGCTCAGAGCTCACCTGGGTATGGGACAAGAGTTCTTTACGGAGTCGTGTTCTCTCCGATCGAAGACCATAGGACACCAGAGCTCAGGCCCTCACCCCCTGACCCAGTGCCCCCCATCCTGACACAGCCCTGCATGCTTCTCCCTCCTCAACTCCTTCTCAGCCCCACCCATCCCATGCTGTCCCTGGCCCATGTTGCCTGCCATCTGCTGTGCAGTATGTTGCTAAGCGGGTCCTTAACCCTGAGTGCCTGCATCTCACTGCCCTGTTTCCCCAGAGAAGCTGGGCTCCCGGCAGTCAGGAGCAGTTTCTCCTCCACCTCCCTAATTCCCCCAGGGAGGGCTCGGGTTCCCCAGAGCAGAGGGGGCCTCCGTCATGGTACCAGCCCAGGAGGCATAGCCATGACCATGGAGAGGAAAGGCTGCAGGGCCCCATGTCTCTCTGGAAGCCCCTGTGCCCTCCCCTTTGGAAAGGCTCATCTGGACTAATTCTGTTAGCAGCATACTCTGTTCCTCTCTTAAGAGGCAGCTGAGAAGAACACGGGGTTTTATAGTCTGCAGGTGCAGGGGATTAGCAGTGGGCTTTGCCAGGAAGGAAGGATTTGGGATGGGCCCTCATTAGAGCCTCAAACTTCCACTCCAATTTCTTTGGAATTTGTTATTGATGTTTAAAATGCAAACTGACTTCTCAGCATATTCAAACTGGGTCAGTTCATTGGCAACAGTCAAAGGGCAGAAACCACTGAATTGTTCTGCAGTGTTTCCCTGCAGAATAGTGTGGATTGGCAAAAAAGGTAAGGGGGGCAGGAAGACAGTGTGCGACATTTCCTCGTTTTGCTCCCTAGGTCTCTTTTGAGGAAGACCATGGACCACATTGAAAAAGCACCCTTTGGATTTTGGAGTCAGGACAAGACTCACATACCTGTGAAGAGAGTGGCTTTAGGCATTGCAATAAAGTCCCCTTCCCCCAACCCCTGGCCACCAACCTACCCTCCATCCACTTTCCCCAGGCTGACTCTGTCCTCAGTCAGCATCACAGATGTCAGCAGGCTGAGGAGGTAGAGGCAACGAGGCTAGGACACTGGGGTCCCTTTCTCCCACATCCATACTTTCTTTGAACCCCGGGCTTCGAGAGGTCTAATGTGAGCCCTCTGCTCAAGTCTGAAGGCCTGGGTTAAGAGGAGGAAGCTGGGTATAAGGAGAAAGCTCAGGTGTGGCTGACTCACACCTGTGTTGTGAACTCTCAGTCTGTGCTCCTATTCAGGAGCGACATGGTTGCCATGTCTTGGTTTCTCAGATTAGCGAGATGCTTTGAGCAAGAATCAGGGTCTTGGAGGGGTGGGGCAAACACCTGTGTTTTGAAGGGGGCAAGGAGGGTATTTCCCATCTGTGACATAAAGGGAAAGAGAGCACAGGACAGGGCACTGTGATGATAGCGTGTGTGGTTTTGGGATTATGTATATCAGTATGCGTGCGTTAGTGGGAATGCACACTGTTCATGTTGTGTTCTGCTTCTCTCTCTGTAGGTAGAAAGTCTGGCAGTCTGAGGACTCAGAATTCTGAGGAAGGGAGAGCTGGATCAGGCAAAACCTCCACTTGCCCAAACTTTCTTAGCCCTTCTTCCTTGAGAGTCTTTGTGACTTTTCGTGTTTGAAGGGTTTTGGAGCTGCTCTAAGATTTGGTGGGTCACTGGTTTAAAACGGTCATCTCGGGGCGCCTGGGTGGCTCAGTGGTTTGGGCTGCTGCCTTCGGCTCGGGTCATGATCTCAGGGTCCTGGGATCGAGCCCCGCATCGGGCTCTCTGCTCCGCAGGAAGCCTGCTTCCCTCTCTCTCTCTCTCTCTGCCTGCCTCTCTGCCTACTTGTGATCTCTGTCTGTCAAATAAATAAATAAAATCTTAAAAAAAAAAAAAAAACGGCCATCTCCCCAGTGAGCTTGTAAGGGAGCAGTTTTCTTGCACTCCTGGTGCCAAGTGTAGGAGCCCAGTGGCCAGAAGTGGAGTGGGTGAATGGGGGGAAAGGCTGAGATAGATGAGAGAGGGTTCTGGGAGGAGCGTGTGTCTGAGCATGGAGGCCAGATGTGATGGGAGAGGGGAGGCTCATTGTAAAGGTGGATGTTCTCTGCGGAGACTCATTTTCCAGAGAGTGCCTTGGGTTTTGCTGCCAGGAGCAGAGTCATCAAGACTGGTCTTTGCTGTTGAAAGGAAGTAGGAGACAAGTGTTATAAAAGGGACCTACCTTCACACCGCACACAATTTACAGAGAGCTTTTCTCATACATGATCCTCTCAACAACCTGAGGAATAGAAAGTATTTGTCTTCTCCTTTTTAAAAAAATAACTTTAATGGTAATAATAAAAGAGAAATTGGCAGATTCAATGGGGTTTCTGTAAAATTTCTAGATTTTAGGCAGTGTGTACTAGGAAAAGAATTAGAGATGAGGACAAGTGTGCTACAGTCCACTGGGAGATACTGACGTAGTGTTTCGAAGATATCTGAAACTTTTATCTCTTGTATGGAAGAAAGAGCAATGTAGAGAATTTTAGGACAAAAAATCTACTCCTTGATCATGATGTGTTGAATGTAACCAGCCCTGTAGTGTACATCACCATGATAAATAGATACTTCAGAAAACTTGTGATGGAAAAGAGCCTTCACTTGCTTTACTGAGTCAAGCTCAGAGGCTACTGCCCAGCTGCAGAAAAGAGGTGAATTTTTAGCTTCCATTCTTCTTAAAATTTCCTGGGGAGAACCCCAACCTTTCTAGATTGGGAAGGTGGTGTCTTTCAGGTGAGCCAAAGAGGAAAGGCCTTGGGAATCCTGCATTTGTTTTCTTAATGTGAGCCTGGAAGAGGAAAGGCTGGTGGTTTCTTGGGCTTGGACCAGTGGTCTAGACCTCTCTTCCTGGCTGGTCTGGCCTTCGTCCAGCTTTCCCCTCTCCTTGGACCCCTCTCCCCACCTTCCCCCTCCCTCTCATGGGTCTTGGCCATGGTCAGTACTTCCTTCTGGTCCACTGCACATGCCTACCCTTCTCAGACTGACCCTTCTCTCCTACCCCACTCCAGCTCTCCCTCCAAAACCCTCATGGCTAAGAACTGACTCCATGTGTGTTTCACATGCAGGCTTTCTCCTCCCTGGACAGCAAGAACCCAAGAGGCATCTGCTGTCCCTTACCTGACTTCTGCATCTCCTTCCACCTCCTCGGTCTTTCCCCTCCCAGCCCATCCCTTCTTCCTGCTCTTCACCCACTTCTTTGCTGGGACTCTGCACCATCCCTGTAATCTTCTGAGGCTGGATGGGCTGGCAGAGTGGCCTCGGGGACATGGGTCAGGTGGAGAAATGCTGACCTGTCACTCCCAGGGAGTGAGGGTGGGGGGAGACTCTAAGTCTCTTGGGGATTAGGGATTGTGTCCAGCCCTGCAGGATGGCCCCTCTCCCAACTTGAGCTTATTTCAGGTGAGTAACCCTGGGAAAATAAAGCAATCTGGAAATTTGGGGTGATTACCAAGGTGTGTTACGAATTTTGGACTCAACTTCTTGCTGCCAGGCAAACCAAAGCTGATAATACCTCAATTAGTTGGCTGGCACCCAAAGCCAACCAAGCTCCCTGGCCCTATATAAGGGCCATCCCCAGCCCAGAACTTCAGAAGGTGTCTGAGTTTCCTCTAGCCTTTCCATCTGTCCTTCCTTTGGAATACCTTGCTGTCCACCATGAATCGCCAGGCCAGCCACAGCCAACAATATTGCAGATCTTCCAGCGGGGGCCACCGCCAGGGCTTCAGTGGCCAGTCAGCTGTAGTGTCGGGCCAGAGCCGGGTTAACTCCACCAGGTCCTCCTCAACATCCCATTCAGGCAGGGGCGGTGGTGGGTCTGCTGCCTGTGCTATGATGCGAGGAGGTTTTGGCAGCAGGAGTCTCTACAACCTTGGAGGCAACAAGAAGATTTCCATCAGCGTGGCTGGAGGCAGCTCCCGGGCTGGAGAGTTTAGGGGGACCCATAGAGGCAGTGGTTTTGGAGGTGGTGGAAGAGGGATGGGTGGGGGCTTTGGTGGAAGGGCTGGTGGCTTTGGTGGAGGAGCTGGTGGCTTTGGTGGAGCTGGTGGCTTTGGTGGAGCTGGTGGCTTTGGTGGAGCAGGTGGTTTTGGTGGGCCTGGTGGCTTTGGTGGGCCTGGTGGCTTTGGTCCTGGTGGCTTCCCCGGAGGAATCCAGGAAGTGACTGTCAACCAGAGCCTCCTGCAGCCCCTCAATGTGGAGATCGACCCCCAGATTGGACAAGTAAAGACCCAGGAGCGAGAGCAGATTAAGACCCTCAACAACAAGTTTGCCTCCTTCATTGACAAGGTGAGCCCATCTTGGGACAGCTGGACAGTGAGGAAGCCTGGCTTAACTGGGATGGTCTCTTTTTCTTCTTCTCATTGTGAATCTGAGGAAGAACTTGTGGGTTTATCCTACACCTTGCGTCCTCTGTGGCATTTCAGCAAGTGATGTTACTGCAGATGATGGAAATATTGGCTGGAGTTACCGCCCTCTCCATGTGGCCCATCACTGTGGTTTGTCAGAGGCACTGCTGGGATTGTTCATTGCCATCATGGATATCTCCTCACTATTGCCTTCTGAAACCCAAGCTCAGAATTTCCTCTCTATGCCAGAGGAGTTATGAGCTATTTCCCTTTGAAAGAGAGGCCGACTCTTCCCAAGCTGGATTTGTCTGAAAGAGGAGTTCATCTGCCATCAGCCTAAGAAGAGGGATGCAGAGAGGTTTTGGGAGGTGGGATGGGTAGGGGTAACAGATACCTCCTCCTTGGTGGTTCTCATGGGAAGACTTTGGTGTGGGGAGTTGTGGATATTGAGGTCATTTGGCATTTGTGTACTTGTGTACATGTGCAAGCAAGGCTGGGGAGATGTTTTCTAGGGATTTCTGTGCTTTGGATAGTCCATGCAAGGGCCACAATGCTAATTGTTATGGTCACCAGAGGGCATTGGGTGGCTGCTAACTGAGGATTTCATCCATACTGTTGAGTATGATGTGGCGAAATCTCTTTGTGATCCTGGGACAATATTAGGCCTTAAAGAGAGAGGATTCATAGGGACCCTTTGGGGTCCCCTCACCCTACACCTGTCCTGGGCAAAACCAAAAGAGGAAAAGCATCTTAACATTGGAATACCAGACCTTTGCAGAGGTGAAACTCTTCAAAGTCAAGTGGCCTGCTAATTGCCAGCAGATACATGGGTGTCCTGATAAAGAACTCACAGAAATGTGGAAGGCAATGTGACAATGCTGCTCCTTCAATGCTGGGCCCAAGAGCAGCTCTCAGCATCAGCTCTCATCACCCTTCAGGGGGGATTCCTGAGTCTTGGGGTCCTGAGTGTCCAGCATGAGGCCTGGCAAGAGCTCTGCAAATGTTTGTTGAATGGCCAATTGACTGGCATTTATTCCACATGTTTATGCAGTTGGCCTTGAACTTGTGTGCAGAAATGTTTTGCAGCAAATGAAAGTTTGAGACACCTTTAGCTAATGGTGCAGTTTAAATGCAGCTGAGCCTTGTATTTAACCAGGCTTGGCAGAGGGGGCTGAATCTAGGTGCATTTGGACCCTGTTCCTGGGGCAAGGGCTGCCTGAAATCCACTTCCCTATGGCTTTTGTTCTTTCCCACCTTTGTGCAGTGTACCCACCTGTACTGCAAACCTCCTCATGAGGACTATGGCCGCTCTAGGATGTTGGAATCTCCTGCTCTTTGTTGAATACTTAATGGTTGAGGAATGAATGATGGAGGGAGGAATGAATGAATGAATGAATGAATGATATAGCAGGAAGATCATCAAATATATGTATCATGAAACCTCAGTTCTGTTTTGTCACTGACCTGTGTGACCATTGTCATCTCTGGGCTTCAGTTTCCTTGTATCTGCTCAGTCGGGCTCTCACATCACACCAAAGGGCTGTCCACATGGGTTTAGCACTAAGCTATGGCAGCATTCAAAATGCAGCCCTGCTGGAGAGACAAGGAGACCCCTGGGGCTTGGTTTGGGGAAGTCATGAGCCTGCATGACTGGAGCTGGCTCCAGACAGCTCCTCAATGCTCTTCTCATTGGGCTGCAGGTGCGCTTCCTGGAGCAGCAGAACAAGGTCCTGGAGACCAAGTGGAGCCTCCTACAGGAGCAGGGCTCTGGTTCTAATACCAACAACAACAGCCTAGAGCCTTTTTTTGAGAACTACATCAGCAGCCTCAAGGCCTTCCTGGATGGGCTGCACTTGGAGAAGGACAAGCTGCAGGGTGAGCTGAGGGGCATGGAGGAGATGGTGGAAGACTTCAAGAAGAGGTATGTGCTGCTCAGTCCCAGGGTATGGTGGCGGGGGGTGGGGGATGGAGCTGGAGGGTGGGAGGGGCAGATGGCAGGAGGCCTATTCTCCAGTTTAGCTCTGTTCCAGTTGGCTGCAAGCTTGGAAGAATTACCCCATCCTCTTTGACTCTCAATAGCCCAGTCTGTAAAAGAGAGGCTCATGGCTTGCTTGAGGCCGAAGTCCTTTGGAGACTTTAATGAAAGGGCACAGACATATAATTTGGGGAGTTCCAACACACCCTGAAACTCATTTATGAACCTAACAGACTCAGAAAGCATTGTCTGTCCTCCCTGGGCTAGATTCTCTTCAAGTTCCCCTTCAAATAGGAATTTTATTTCCCCTGTCAATAAACCTCTCAGTGAGTAGCAACTTGCTGTGCCTTGGTCAAGCTCCATTCTGCCACTAATGAACTCTGTGAGCTTGGGCAAGTACCTCAGCTTCTCTGTGTTGCAGTTTCCTCACTGTAAAATGGAAATAGTAGAAGTATTGACCCTATTTGTTGTAATGAAGATGGGATGAGTTAATACAAGCATAATTCATGAAGCAGGACCTGGCACATTCTTAGCAACCCATTCTTGGTTTTCATTAATTCAGAAAATATCTACTGGGAGACCATGGGGCTACTATACTTGCTATACACAGAGTTTTCACCACACATCTCCCCCTGAAAGCTCCTAGCAGCTCAGTCATCTCCCTTTGCTTATATAAATGGTTTAAAAAAAACCTCCCAAGTTCTCCAGGAAGCCTTCTGGGATTAATCAAAATAGGACCCCAGTAGGATGAGGCTCCTACTGTAGTGTCCAGTAATTACCATCACCATTACTACATGGTACCTGGCACATAGTTGATGCTCAGTAAAGTCTGTTGAATGAACTCTCATCTGAATCCAGAAGGCTTTGCATTGCACCGACGCATGTCTTGAGCTAAACTGGCAGAGGTCCTGAGTCCATGTTACTTCTGAGAATTGCTCGGGGACCATGGGGGCATGCCAGAGAAGGCAGATCCAAAGGGGACTCTTATCTCACAGGTATGAAGAGGAGATCAACAAACGTACAGCTGTGGAGAATGACTTCGTACTCTTGAAGAAGGTGAAGGATCTCTTCCCTTCCCTCCCAGCCCAAAGCTCCAAAAGCAGAGTGGTTTAAAGGTTGAGGGGAAGCAGAGTTTAGTCTTGCTAAGCGAAGGGTCTTCTTTAGGCCATGTAGGTGAGGGCTTGGGCTAGGGAGGGAGCCTGTAGAGCAGGGCAGGCAGGAGTAGGGCCTGAAGATTCTATGCAGCAGGCTATAAAAGGCCTACCAGACTTTGGCCATGCTCCTTCTCCTCATGGGCCCATGGGGTTTATGAATTTGGTTAGGCCTTGAGTTTTGATTACAAATAGGTTTTTGTTTTTTTCAAGAACACATTCTCAGGAGCTATTTAAACAGAAGTTTTGAGTATTGCAAATTTAGATTCTCCCTCAGGCCTTTCTCACAAACCCTCCACACCTAGGCCCAGTATGGTGGCCTCGGCCCCGCTCACTTTGCCCCTCTAAGCCTTTTGCCTCTTCTGCTCCTCTCTGTTGGGTATTTGCCAGGCCAGCCTGACAGACAGTGGTCTAGTCCTGTTATGATATGTCTGCCTGGGCCTCATTTCTGAGTGGGAGCTCTCAGGGGGCAGGCTCTTGTGGCCCCTTCGTCAGGGCTCAGGACTGGGCCAGCCCACACGTTGGCAGGGACAGTAACTGAGCTGTCCCTCAGGATGTTGATGCTGCCTACATGACCAAAGTGGAACTGGAGGCCAAGGTGGAGACTGTGACAGATGAGATCAACTTCCTGAAGGCTCTCTATGATGCCGTAAGTCTGCTCCTCACCTGCAAGTCTCTGACCCACCTGCTTTCCACCTCCTGGAGAAGAAGGCTCTCACCAGAGCTTTAGCAGGAGGCCCTTGAGTCACATCTGTGCTTCTGATAAAAGTGATACCTTCCCACCTGGTCCTCAGACTCAACTCCTCCTGAGCTGATGGATCCCTGTCTTTTGGGGATCCCTGGTGTGGGTCTGCTCAGGAATAAGCATGTCTATCTGGCTCTGCAGGAGTTGTCCCAGATGCAGTCAGACACCAGTGACACGTCCGTGGTGCTGTCCATGGACAACAACCGCTGCCTGGACCTGGACAGCATCATCTCTGAGGTCCGTGCCCAGTACGAGGCGATCGCCCAAAGAAGCAAGGCCGAGGCTGAGGCGCTGTACCAGAGCAAGGTGGGCGACACCATCCTGTAACTCTGGGGACTCTCACTTCCCCATCAAGCTACCTGGGCAGCCATTGCCTCTGAGTCATTCTCTTCTATATCTCCAGTGGGTGCTTCCCCACTGGTCTGGTGTCCCCCACATCCATCTCCCCTCTTTTAAAGATTTTATTTATTTATTTGATAAAGAGAAAGAGACAGAGGACACAAGCAGAGGAGTGACAGGCAGAGGGAGAAGCAGGCTCCCCACTGAGCAGGGAGCCCCATGCGGGATCTGGTCCCAGGCCTCTGGGATAATGACTTGAGCTGAAGGCAGATGCTTAACTGACTGAGTCACCTAGGTGTCCCTGCATCTCCCTTCCTAATCAGAGAGCTCTGACTTTGCTGTAACTTGGTGCTTCTCAACAGGAAGGGAAGGCAAGATTTTTCTCCCAGGAGCTATATGGAAAAGTCTGCAGACAGTTTTGGTTGTGGGTGGGAATCAGGGGTTGCCAGAGGAGTCTAGTGGATAGCCTAGAGGCCAGGGATGCTGTTAAACATCCTACAATGCATGACCCCACCTCCCAACAAAAAAAATTATCCTACCTAAAATGTTAGTAGTGCCAAGGTGGAGAAATCGTTAGTCCCTCTGGCTGCATTCCCTTTATTGCTGGGGACACTTCCATTACTCCTCCTGGACCTTGTCATTGTGTGCTCTGATTTGATCACACTGAGGGGTTGAAGCTAGTGTCTGGAAAGAAGACGGGGGAAGGAGAAGGAGACTGAGCAAAGGGACCCCAGAACTTGTGTCTGTCCCCCTCCTTCCATCCCAAATCTGAATGGGGCATAAGTAGGTCCATATATTGTTGACTCTTCTGGCTTTTCTTTCTTCTTCTTCTTTTTTTTTAAAGGTTTATTTATTTATTTATTTGACAGACAGAGATCACAAGTAGGCAGAGAGACAGGCAGAGAGAGAGGAGGAAGCAGGCCCCCTGCTGAGCAGAGAGCCCTATGTGGGGCTTGATCCCAGGACCCTGGGATCATGACCTGAGCCAAAGGCAGAGGCTTTAACCCACTGAGCCACCCAGGCACCCCCTCTTCTGGTTTTTCTGCCCAAGGAGGGACAGACTGCTGGTGAAGAAAATGGTTCTAGCATCTGAAATGTTTGCATTCAAGTTCCAGCACTTTCACTTGATAGCTAGATGAGTTCAGTCATGGAACTTAAGCAATCTGTGTCTCAGTTTTCCCATGCATAAAATGGAGATAATCATACCTTTCTCATCAAGTAGTTGTGAAGTATAAGGAGATAAAGCACAGGGCTGGGTGCAAAGTGTCTGTTCCACGAACACAGTCACGGTGCTAAAAGCCAGGTCCCCGGGTGCAGAGGAGAGTACCTGGTTCCTCCAGCTGACTGACCTCGCACAGTCACGTGTCTGTGTTTTGGTTTTCCTGGTTGGGTTAGGGGATCCGTAAGGACTCTGCTGGCTTTCTGAAAGGGGAACTCTTTCCTGGCCACAGCTAGGGGAGCTGCAGACCACAGCCGGCAGACACGGGGATGATCTGAAGAGCACCAAGAGTGAGATCATGGAGCTCAACAGGATGATCCAGAAGCTGCGGGTGGAGATCGAGAGTTTCAAGAAGCAGGTGAGAAGAGGAGGAAGAGCGTATGTCTGAGATTGCGGGCTCATGCTTGCACCGTAACACTCAGGGCTCAGCACTTACTCCAGTGAAATCTTGTCCTAGACTCGCACGTGCTAAGGTGGACCAGGTGCAGTTCTGGGCTGGGTCCTGAACAAAGGTCCCGTCATCCCTCTGGAGTCTGGTGGCTGATGGGGGTCAGAAATACTGAACACCGGCAGGACTAGGGAGGTTGGGAAAAGAAGCTGATTGTGTGAACACTGAAATGGGAAAGTAGCCTGGGAAGGCTACTTGTGCTAGGGCTGAGAGAAAGTTTCTTTGATGATTCGGGAAGACTTGGAGGAGGGAGGTCCTCAGAAGATTCTGTCTCTTACCATGAAAGGGGAGAAGGTAAAGGAAGAGTCTGACTCCTTCTGAGCTGGGCTAGGTTCTTGAGTCCAGGTGTCGCTAATCTCACTCCTTGATGGGCTAGGGCCCAGATGGAGGCCCAGGCTTTACCTCTATGGGCTGTGGCTTCCTCATCTGCCCTACGTGAGGGGACCCATATGCAGGCACCAAGCACACAGTGCAGGCCCTCAGTATATGAATCTAAATTGGACTCCTGGCACCCTGTACCCAGAATGCCAACCTGCAGACGGCCATCGCTGATGCAGAGCAGCGTGGGGAGCTGGCCCTCAAGGATGCCAATGTCAAGCTTCAGGACCTCCAGGCCGCCCTGCAGCAGGCCAAGGAGGACCTGGCCCGACTGCTGCGTGAGTACCAGGAGCTGATGAATGTCAAGCTGGCCCTGGACGTGGAGATCGCTACCTACCGGACCCTCCTGGAGGGCGAGGAGTGCAGGTTAGTGGGAGTCCCTCTGGTTCCCAAGAGGCCGAGGGACCTGGTGGTTTTGCTGCCTGAGCCTGCTGCCAGGTACCCTGTGGCTGCGTGTGCTCATCGCTAGAGGTGGCGCCAAGCCCTTGGCAGGCCCAGCCTCCTCCTCTTCAGGGCTGCAAGATGCTACCAGACCTCCAGGAGAGCTATGTCCCCATGCAATAGTGAGACCCCAGAGTCTTATGTTGCATGGGCTTTTCCCTCCTTCTTGTCTTATGTTTTGGTTGTAGAATACATGTCTGCAAACAACAGTCATAGGCAGAAAGATTATTTCTAGGCAATTTCTTTATTATTGCCTTAATTGTAGGTTTCCGTAGAGTAGGTTCCTGTAGCCTAGCCCTTAGGTAAGGACCCTAGCCTATGTGGATTCAAATAATATTCACTGAATAAAGAGGATCCTGAGGAGTGGGAAGAGGAGGCCTGGGCCAGGGAGTGCTCCTCAGCTGTGACTCTATGGAATGTTAGTGGAAAGGGCAAGAACTGAAGTTCAACTTGACCCAATAGAAAAAAGGAACGCATGCCATGATTTTTCAAGTAACTACCATCCTATTTCTTACTGTTAGCATCAATTGTTGACCTAGGTAAGGTGCATCTGGGGAAGGGAGGTGCTGCACAGGTCACTGACACTGGGGTTTGGTCTTCCTACAGGATGTCTGGAGAGTGCCAGAGTTCCGTGTCCATCGGTGAGGACCCAGGGTTTTCTCTGGGAAGGGGTTGGATGGCTGGGAATAATGCTTCTCCAATCCGGGGCCAGAGCCCATGAGAGAGCAACCTAGCTGCAGGCTGGAAGAGATTTCTGGTGGTGGCCTGAGTAACCCCGGGGCTCTGAGTCTCTGGGGCCAACCTCCTACCTCTGCCGGCCGCTGGCCATCTCCACCCTGTGCAGAGTTTCAGTCGGTCGGACCTCGGGGAACCCAGAGGGCAGAGGGGGTACCTCCGGGACTAAAGCACGCTCCACAGACTCCCTGATCCCAGATGCTCTTTGCAGAGATGGTGCACAACAGCAGCAGCAGCGGTGGCAATGGCAGCGGGGGATCCCTGGGAGCCGGTGCCCTGGAAGGCGGAGCTCTGGGAGGCGGAGCTTCAACCCGTGGGGGCCGGGGCCGTGGGGGCCTGGGCTCAGTGGGGGGCTCTGTGGTGCGAGGCGGCGGCTTCTCTGGTTCTGGCAGTTCTGGCGGCTCTTGTGCTGTCAGCGGAGGCGGCAGCCACAGCTCAAGCCGCAACTCGCAAAGCTCCTCCCAGAGCCAGCGGTCCCACCACAAATTCTGAATGGGGGTCCAAGATGTCCCCGGACCCCTTCACCTGCCCAAACATCTGCATCTTCTGACCTGTGCCCTGGAGCCTCACCTTTCCAGACGACTGGCATTGTAGTCCAGAATTTGCTGGGAAGGTTGATCTGCACAAAGCCAGGCTGAGGGGCCGGGCCCGGGAGGTGGATGGATACATCTCCTATGCCTCACAGGTGCCCCCACTCCAGCCCCACATCCCATTGCCTTATGGAAAAGCCTCAGCCAACCCCTGCATGCACCTCTTTCCCCATCTTGCAGCCAGCTGTCCACCCCCCCCCCCGCCCCACCTCCTGCTGGTGCTTTGATTTCCCAGAGTGATACTTGTCCCTTTTTGACTCCCAGAAAAGAACTCTCTATTCTGTATCTTCAATAAACTGCATTGTGTTTCAGACACGGTGGTAGAATTTTCATTTTGGATTAGAGGGTCACTGGCTTTAATGGAGCAGTACTATTCACACAGGGAGTTCTGGCCTGAGCCTGGAGGAAGACTCTAGGGAGGAAGTTCTAGAGTTCTCAGGCAGGAGAGGCATGCTTTTCAGCTATCAGATACTAGCCAGGATACAGATCGACTTCTTCTTCTCCTTTTTTTTTTTCTTTTCTTTTTTAAAAGATTTTATTTATTTATTTGTCAGACAGAGATCGCAAGTAGGCAGAGAGGCAGGCAGAGAGAGAAGGAGGGGAAGCAGGCTCCCTGCTGAGCAGAGAGCCGGATGTGGGGCTCGATCCCAGGACCCTGAGATCATGACCTGAGCTGAAGGCAGAGGCTTTAACCCACTGAGCCAGCCAGGCGTCCCCAGATCAACTTTTTTAATTAATAAGATTTTGAATTCTTAAAAATTTCATTACATTTGAAAAAAGTTTAGGTTAGATTTCCTTGCTTTTCAGTAATTCCAGGTAGGTCTGAAATTGTCCGTTAATTGTAACTCATTGTAATCGAATGAGTTGCTGGTAGACAAATATTTTCAAAAAGCAGTGATAAATATTCAAATGTTTTATATAAAAAAATTACATATGCCAAGGGTGTATTTTATGTTTGATTTATTTTGGGGTGAAGCCTTCCAATATGAAGAGTTATGAGAGCTGACAAAGAACGTAGAATAGCCTCATGGCTGGTCTCCCCCTACTCCTACACCAGACACAGCACACCATCAAGGCGGATCTGGAGGCACTTGGACAGAATAGAAGCTCAGTGCAGGGCCAGGGAGCCCCTCTCAAATCAGGGATGCGTAGGTGGGAGAAGCAAAATAAAAGGTGAACAAACATATGAGTACGTGCAGGAGTACCTTCCTTATAAATCATGGTCCTCATTAGCATAAAGGACTGACAAAGGATGTCAGATAAGCAGAAAGAGGAGACACACCTTATAGTGATCACAGACATTCTTATCTAAGTAAACACACACTTGCAGGAGGGCCAGGTGCTCACCAGGCTACAGAAACACAGCACACAAGTGCAGCTTTGACTGAGAACATTCTGACTCTAGAGTGGAAAGTTTACCTGGAACAGCCAGAACAGTCAGAGAGAGAGAAGGGTGGGGACTGTCCCACCGCAGCTGGTCCTCACCGGGATTGTAGCCTCACCTCTCAAAAGCAAACCCACTGTTGGCTATACCCCCGCCCTGGCCAGTAAATGTAGCTCGGAGAGAGGTACCTTTAGCCTCATGACTCATTTCATATGTACAAGAAATCGCCACATTCCTTTAAGCAGAATGGTTAAAGAAGAAAGCTTTCCGCATCTTTCATATGATTTAAAAATATCATCCTGGGTCAGGCCTGGGCTACACAACCTGGAATGCTGTCTCAGAAAATGGCACAGAGAGGGCAGGTTAGAAATGAACTAAGTGATAACTCTTGACATATGTGTAGATTTTAAGCTGTACCATTCCTACTTTCCCTTGGTAACTTATGATAAGTATGCCATTAATAAATTCATTCTGAGCTGAAAAAAAAAAAAAAACCACAGCACCGTGTTTTCTGGCTCATGATGCCATTCTGATTTGTTAAGGGAATCTGGATGGAAAATACAGTTTGGCTCACTGAAATTTGCATATATTGTGCAGCAATATATATAACCTTTGTTAAAACCGATGCCCTCCATCCAAAACCATAAGATACCTAGGAATAAACCTAACCAAAGAGACACAGAATCTATACTCAGAAAACTATAAAGTACTCATGAAAGAAATTGAGGAAGACACAAAGAAATGGAAAAATGTTCCATGCTCCTGGATTGGAAGAATAAATATTGTGAAAATGTCTATGCTACCTAAAGCAATCTACACATTTAATGCAATTCCTATCAAAGTACCATCCATCTTTTTCAAAGAAATGGAACAAATAATGCTAAAATTTATATGGAACCAGAAAAGACCTCGAATAGCCAAAGGGATATTGAAAAAGAAAGCCAACGTTGGTGGCATCACAATTCCGGACTTCAAGCTCTATTACAAAGCTGTCATCATCAAGACAGCATGGTACTGGCACAAAAACAGACACATAGATCAATGGAACAGAATAGAGAGCCCAGAAATAGACCCTCAAATCTATGGTCAACTAATCTTCGACAAAGCAGGAAAGAATGTCCAATGGAAAAAAGACAGCCTTTTCAATAAATGGTGCTGGGAAAATTGGACAGCCACATGCAGAAAAATGAAATTGGACCATTTCCTTACACCACGCACAAAAATAGACTCAAAATGGATGAAGGACCTCAATGTACGAAAGGAATCCATCAAAATCCTTGAGGAGAACACGGGCAGCAACCTCTTCGACCTCTGCCGCAGCAACATCTTCCTAGGAACAACGCAAAAGGCAAGGGAAGCAAGGGAAAAAATGAACTACTGGGATTTCATCAAGATCAAAAGCTTTTGCACAGCAAAGGAAACAGTTAACAAAATCAAAAGACAACTGACAGAATGGGAGAAGATATTTGCAAACGACATATCAGATAAAGGACTAGTGTCCAGAATCTATAAAGAACTTAGCAAACTCAACACCCAAAGAACAAATAATCCAATCAAGAAATGGGCAGAGGACATGAACAGACATTTCTGCAAAGAAGACATCCAGATGGCGAACAGACACATGAAAAAGTGCTCCATATCACTCGGCATCAGGGAAATACAAATCAAAACCACAATGAGATATCACCTCACACCAGTCAGAATGGCTAAAATCAACAAGTCAGGAAATGACAGATGCTGGCGAGGATGCGGAGAAAGGGGAACCCTCCTACACTGTTGGTGGGAATGCAAGCTGGTGCAGCCACTCTGGAAAACAGCAGGTTCCTCAAAATGTTGAAAATAGAACTGCCCTATGACCCAGCAATTGCACTATTGGGTATTTACCCTAAAGATACAAATGTAGTGATCCAAAGGGGCACATGCACCCGAATGTTTATAGCAGCAATGTCCACAATAGCCAAACTATGGAAAGAACCTAGATGTCCATCAACAGATGAATGGATCAAGAAGATGTGGTATATATACACAATGGAATACTATGCAGCCATCAAAAGAAATGAAATCTTGCCATTTGCAACAACATGGATGGAACTAGAGCGTATCATGCTTAGCGAAATAAGTCAAGCAGAGAAAGACAACTATCATATGATCTCCCTGATATGAGGAAGTGGTGATGCAACATGGAGGCTTAAGTGGGTAGAAGAAGAATCAATGAAACAAGATGGGATTGGGAGGGAGACAAACCATAAGTGACTCTTAATCTCACAAAACAAACTGAGGGTTGCCGAGGGGAGGGGGTTTGGGAGAAGGGGTTGGGATTATGGACATTGGGGAGGGCATGTGATTTGGTGAGTGCTGTGAAGTGTGTAAACCTGGTGATTCACAGACCTGTACCCCTGGGGATAAAAATATATGTTTATAAAAAATAAAAAAATTAAAATTAAAAAAAAAAATATATGTTTATAAAAAATAAAAAAATTATAAAAGCAAAAAAAAAAAAAAAACCGATGCCCTCTTGTGATTTGCCTGGCACTCTGCTAGTAGCTTTTTTTTTTTGTTTTTAATGAATTAACTCCTTCAATCTTCACAGAGGCAGGCAGCGTTATTATCTCTACTTTACAAATGGGGAAACTGAGGCACAGAGAGATTTTTTTTTTTTTTAAGTGGTGGAGCCAAGATTCAAGCTCTAACAGCCAAACTCCAAAGCATCCTGAAACTGTCTCGTAAAGCAGGAAGTAATACAGCGCGGCGGGAAGTTCTCAGGCTTTAGAGGCAAGCCGGCCTGGTGTGATCTGGGTCTCCTCCTTGCAAGCTGTGTCACTGCAGGCAGGCTGCTTGATACCTGGCCCCGTGCTAAATCTCAGCAATAAAATGAGGTTGTTGGGGTTGAATGATGTCATCTGTTTAACTCCTGGCACACTGTGAAAGCTCAGTAAAGTGTCATTACTTTTTATGGAAAACATTTTTTTTTTTTAAGATTTTATTTATTTGTTTGACACAGAGAGAGAGAGATCACAAGTAGGCAGAGAGGCAGGCAGAGAGAGAGGAGAAAGCAGGCTCCCCGCTGAGCAGAGAGCCCAATGTGGGGCTGGATCCCAGGATCCTGAGATCATGACCTGAGCTGAAGGCAGAGGCTTAACCCACTGAGCCACCCAGGCGCCCCTGGAAAACATTTCAGGAACCCACCTATTCTTTAAAGGAGGTAAGGGTGACAAACTGTTAATTCCTTTCATTTGTGTCTCTCCCATCACCGGCAAAGTGAGACATGACCTGGGAGTTTCCCACAGCTCTCATATTCTGCCCCCCACCCACAACGGATTTGTGGTTTTGGTCCCCACTGCAGCACTAACTAGCCCTGTAACCTTGAGTCTCTCCCATTTTCCTCTTTGACCCAGCATATAGAAACATCCTCTGCCAGACAATCCCAGTCCCCTACCAGGGCCTTGAAGTTTCTCTTGGAAGTCGATCCTGGTCTAACCCTAATTTTCCTTTGGGCCCACACCTGGGTAGCTGCTCCTTTTGCCTCAGAGACAAGAGAGTTGCCAGCTTTATAAACGGGTGTATAAATAGTCATGACTTCAAGCATTTTGGATGGAGGAGCACAATATGCCTGGAACAACATTATCTCTGGACCGTGGCCATGAGAATGTGCAGGGCTGGCCTGAGACTTTGGGAGGGCTTGAGGGCCCAGAGCACCTGTTAAGTTTTAGGAGAAAGAGAGACATTGCCTAATAGTTTCTGGGTAGGTCCTGGGATACTCGTCAAAGGATATCAGAAGTGGGGGTCCTGGCTGGTTTGGAGCCTGAGGAGAAGCTTGAAGGCTTCGTCGTTACTAAAAACATCTACCATAACCCAGAAGTCAGGAGAAAGACTCCCCAGGGGTGTTCCTGTGTGCCCGGCACCGCCTTCTAAACCTACTAGGCAGGGCCTATTAGAGGTGGGAAGTGGGGCTCCCCCATGTCCATCTCCCCCAGGCTGCAGGAGCACGGAGGCTGTGGGAATTCTTCAAAGGCTCATGTTCTTTTTGGTTTTGGAGGTAGGGCACCCAAGCTCCAGTTCTCTGCACCAACCACGTTCCCTGTCACCTTGACTAAGTCCTTTCTCTCTTTGTAGCTATTCTCTTTTGTAAAAGGAAGGCTCTGGGCTGGTGGTCTCTGTCATCCATCCAGGTTTGACATTCTTCTGTAGGGAGAATAATAGTCTCAGGGTGTGGAGGCCAAGACCAGGAGCTTTGATTCAGTCCCAGGACACTGCTTTCTCTGATCCCTGTCACATCATTGCCTTCCTCTGTTGCCCAGGGGTCTAAAAACTCCCATTTGAGGGAGATTAAAAGCATCCATACCTACACTAGTACTGCAGCTGTCCCCTCCTTCCTAGGCGGGCTGGTAACTGAAATTCTTCCACCCTCCCTTTCTCTGTCCCCACACCCCTGCCGTACGTGGGTGCTGCTCAGTGATATCCACCTCCAGACCTGGGAGATGCAGGCTGAGATGGGGAGCAGATCTGCAGGGGCTGTCCCTGCCGGTCATGCCAGCAACTCCTCTTGAACCCTGCCTCCCGCTGCTGCCCGAGACTGTGATTCGGTGCCTGATAAGTGCCCTGGGCCTCACCCTCTTGGCAGCCCTCGGTTTCAGTACCTGGGAGACCAGCAGGGCCAGTTCAAGCCTTCCATTGACTCGCCCCTTTCCTTTAAGGAGAGAGCTGGTGGCAGGTGGGCAGAGTATGAAGGGAAGGAAGGGGACATCTCTTTCACCAGAGAGCTTACCTCTTCTGCAATACATGTGGGTATCGGAGTGGTTCAAATCTCCGCACCACCGTTCTCATCTGTGCATTCTTTTTTTTTTTTTTTTAAATAATGGAAAATGATTCTTTTAATGTACTGTTGGAATTGGTTTACAAGTGTTTTATTGAAAATTCTTTTAAAAAAATTAAATTAATTTATTTATTTTCAGAAAAACAGTATTCATTATTTTTTCACCACACCCAATGCTCCATGCAATCCGTGCCCTCTATAATACCCATCACCTGGTACCCCAACCTCCCACCCACCCCCGCCACTTCAAACCCCTCAGATTGTTTTTCAGAGTCCATAGTCTCTCATGATTCACCTCCCCTTCCAATTTCCCCCAACTCCCGCATTCTTGAACAAGTTCCTTGATCTCTCCAAGTCTCTTTTCCCCACCTGTAAAATGAGTGCGATTGTCAGAACGACTTCCGACTTCTGTCCTTTCTCCAGCTCCTTTAGGTGTAGGGTTAGGTTGTGTACTTGAGACCGCTCTTGTTTCTTGAGAAAGGCTTGTATGGAACTAGAGGGTATTAGGCTGAGAAAAATAAGTCAATCAGAAAAAGACAATTATCAATATGATCTCTCTGATATGAGGAATTTGAGAGGCAGGGTGGAGGGTCGTGGGGGGTAGGGAGGTAAAAAAACGAAACAAGATGGGATCGGAAGGGAGACAAACCATAAGAGATTCTTAATCTCAGGAAACAAACTGACGGGGGTTGCTAGGGGGGCTAGAGGGTGGGGGATAGGAATAGGGTGGTGGGGTTATGGACATTGAGGAGGGTATGTGCTATGGTGAGTGCTGTGAAGTGTGTAAGCCTGATGAAATCACAGACTTGAACTCCTGAAACAAATAATACATTATATGTTTATCTTTTAAGATTTTATTTATTTATTTGACAGACAGAGATCACAAGTAGGCAGAGAGGCAGGTAGGGGTGGGGAAGCAGGTGGTGGGGGGTGGAGGGGGAGCAGGCTCCCTGCTAAGCAGAGAGCCCGAAGCGGGGCTTGATCCCAGGACCCTGAGATCATGACCTGAGCCAAACACAGAGGCTTAACCCACTGAGCCACCCAGGCGCCCCAATATATTATATGCTAATTTAAAAAAAAGAATGACTTCCTTATGTTGATTTTTAGTTTGAGACTTTCCATGTTTTAGACCTAGTACTGTGCATGGCCCACTGAAAAAGTACTCTGTAAGAGGTTAACTATTATTATGATGCTCATTATTATTCTTTTGTCCTCAGCCTGAATAGAATCTCAAGAGGCCATTTCATTGGTTCTTCTTCCTTCAAGCCAGTGATTCCCAAACTTGGCTGCCCATTAAGACCCTCTGGGACCTTTAAAAAATTCCAGAGCCTAGACTACACTCCAGACTGGTAAAATCCTGGTCTGGGGTGAGGAGAGCTGGAGGAGGTACAGGCATCAGTTGTTGCTGAAGATCTCCAGGGGATCCCAACCTGTAGCGAGTTTAGCAATCACTATTCTTTGTCATCCAACCAGTGGAGGGGTTTCCTTTAGGGATAGCAGTTTGTTCCAGAAACCTCATCCAGCATTTAATATTATTTGAGGTCAAGTATCTCCTTTGGGACTATTAAAAATCTCTCATGCATCACCTTGACTCAATTTTCTCTTACTTTGAGGGAGTAGAGAATAACCATCACCCTATAGCAAAGGCTCAGGGAGTAGTATTTGCTGGGTCCCCCACCCCTAAGCCTTTGAGGGGGTGACAGCAGCCTACGGGGACCATCCAGCTGACAAGAGATAGACTGGGGTGTTGGCATTGAGTGTTGGTAACTGGTCACAGCCAGAGACCAAAGAAGCTTTCTAAACTCTGTCTGGAACTTCCTCTTTTATTTTATCATAATTTAGTAATTCCCTATATTCAGCATAGGGGTAAATATAATCCTTGGTGAGCTTCCTATTTATTTAGTTGGCAGGAGAGACGCATGAGAAGGGGTTAATGATGCGCATTCCTCATGGCAGGGGTTGAAAGTGAGTGGCACAAGAGAGCACTGTATCAGGTGAACGTGGGGTGAGCTCACATGTTCTGGGGTATTCATGGAAGGCGGCCTGAGGAACCCCCCTTTTATGACTCTTTGGAATTTCTAATGTGCTCTTCCCTGTTTGATGTCAGCTACTCATTATAATCACCCTGTGAATCTGGCCTTATTATCCTCCTTTTTAATAAACCAAGAAAGTGAGGCTCAAGGAGGTAAGAGTTTGGGGCACCTGGGTGGCTCAGTGGATTAGGCCGCTGCCTTCGGCTCAGGTCATGATCTCAGGGTCCTGGGATCGAGTCCCGTGTCGGGCTCTCTGCTCAGCAGGGAGCCTGCTTCCTCCTCTCTCTCTCTCTGCCTGCCTCTCTGACTACTTGTGATTTCTCTCTGTCAAATAAATAAATAAAATCTTAAAAAAAAAAAAAGAAAAAAAAAAAAAAAAAGGAGGTAAGAGTTTGTCTAAGCCATGGGGCCGGGAAGGGTAGAGCCAGGATTTGAAGCTGAACCCAAAGATCTTTCCCCCACACTGCTGCTACTTCCTGTCTGGGACCTACCATCCCTTCTCCATATCCCCTCTGTTTTCTCTGCTGCTTCTCTCTGCCTCTCCTGACTCAGAATCCTCGCCTTCAGATATCTCCCTTACATGACCCATCCCACGCCATAGCTTCACTTCCCTTTCGCTGGTTTTCTCCTTATGTCTCCCAAGACTGGAGCCATGGATTCCCTCTCCTACCAAGAGCTCCCCAAAGTGGTTAGGGTCAGAACTAGGGCTGTGTGGCCCTAGTTCTTATATGCCAGAACTAGGGTGGCAACTGTCCTGACTTGCCTAGCACTATGCCGGTTTAGGCACTAAAAGTCCAGGCAAAGTGGGACCCTTGGTCATCTTACCAGGATCTGAGAGTTATCTATATCTATGCTTGTTTAGTGTGTTATAATGTTCCATGCCTTTTCACGTGCCTTATAGCATTGAGAAGTTTCCTTGAGAAATATCTTCTCTGAGTCCTTTACATAACTGAGTCTCTGGCGTAAGTGACTTGCCTAAGATCACAGGCTGGTAGAAGCAGGGCTGGGAGCTGAAACCAGTTTTTGTGACTATAAATTTCAGGTTCACTTTCTGTCTATCCCACAGTGTCTCCTGGAGACAGTCCACTAAAGCAGTTACTGAGCAGATAAGGTGGGGACACTTGAAACTACCCACAGAGCCCCTCCCAGCCTAAGGTGCCTTCTCCTCACTGCGGCTCCGCGACACCTGTCTTGTTTTTTCCCACCACCCGCCTTTCCCACCTCTGTAGTTGTTGGCCGCTGTGGTTTCAGTTCCAACTTTTGCAAAAATATTTACTTATTGCATAAATACAAAGGAAAAGGACATTTAAAATATTAGGAAAAAACCCTCCTATAATTCTCAATAAGTTGATGAACTTTTTGGTTACTTTTTAAGCCTCCCTTCTGTGCATTCTTAATTTTTATGAGTTCATGGTGAAGACACACTGGTGTATATTTAGCTTTCTTCATTTAACCTTGTATCATAAGCGTTTTCAACAATGCTGCTACTCAGTCTCCTTGCAGATAGATAATTTTAAATAGTTGTATCTAAATGGACAAGCAAACGTTTAGCCATTTTTTAGACTCTGGACATTTAAGGCTATTTCTCCCACATTTATTATTATTATTAATATTATTACTTTATTTTTATTAAGTTTCAGCTGAAAGCCACCATCCGTTTGAGTTCAGAGGGGAAACACACATTTTTGTTGGATGACACTGATGCTCAATAAAAGAGCTTCATTCCAGGCTTGCTGGCAGTGCTTTCCAGAATTTGGGCCCATACACTAGTGCTGGTCCAGGGGCACTTTGTTACAACTTTGAGAAGAGATAAATACAGAACTTGAGAATAACCATTTAGAAACTTATTATTTTTTCCCATTTACAGTAGAACAATTTTATGTCTATTGAATTTAAAAATAAAAAATTAGGGCCCATATATTGTATATCTTTAAAAAAATTCTCCTCTTAAGGGAAATTTTTAAAATTTTATTTTACAAAAGCATTGGTCTAAAATACATTGGACATAAAAAAAGAGATTTCATGGTAGTTTGTCTTCTGGTCTAGAAGACCATGTTCAGTCCTGAGAGATGCTCAATGCATCTGCAACCACAGACCTTCAGTGCTATAGGAGCTTATCTTCTTTGCAGAGGAGGAGCCTGAGGCACACAGAACAGCACATGATGTACCCAGCAAAATGAGAACAGTCTTGGGCAGAGTCTCCTGGCTTTCACTTGCACTCAATGACCACAATACTCTGTTCTCATGTGATTAAAATTTGGGATGTGCATGGTGGTGATCAGTCACAATAGGGAGCAAAAGCAGGGGGAGGGGAGGGGAGAACAAAACTTTCACCTGATCAGGGTAATGCTATGGTATTACCTGTTCTACCCCTGTCCCAGCTGTGATCAAAGGCAGCTAGACAACCCCTAGCTTTGCCCCAGATCTCCCTGGTCACACCCCAAGACAAACAATTCAACGGTGGCATTTCTCAGGAAGGTATCAGCTAATGATTTGGGGGAAACTGTATAGGAGTTTCCAGCAACTCGGTCCTGAGAGATTATTGCATTCTGATCTCTAAATGGCAAGAGATGAATGATAAATGATCAAGTTGGGGAAGTTTATCTACAGTACAATTTCTGCAACTCATAGGTGTGAGGTTTTAAACAGATGTTGCTGGCAGGCAAACTAAACATAAATATTCCCCTCCCAGGATTCGGAAGGTGCCCAGCCCAGCGAATGCATGTATATATAGGGACTAAGCCAGCTGTCTTGTCAAAGGAGTCATAGCTCTTTTCCTCCTGGGTCTCTGCCTCCTTCCAGCCGGGACTTTTCTTTTGGCTGCTTCTCTGGATGTTCTAGTAACCATGAGCCGCCAATTCAGCTCTCAGTCAGCATTTAGCTCTAGGAGCAGGCGGTTCTATAGCACAGGCTCTTCTGCAGGCTCTGGCGGTGGGAGTCGGGCTGTGGGGTCTGTGTGTCAGGTCCGAGGCAGGTGTGGTGGTGGTGGTGGTGGCGGGTATGGGAGCCATGCCAGGGGGTTTGGCTCTAGGAGCCTCTACAACCTGGGAGGCAGTAAAAGCATCTCTATTAGCTTAGTGGGAAGAAGTGCTAGTGGTTTCTGCCAGGGTGGGGGTGCAGGAGGGAGATTTGGAGGAGGGGGCAGAAGTTTTGGGGGAGGTGGTTTTGGAGGTGGTGGCTTTGGGGGTGGTGGCTTTGGAGGTGGTGGCTATGGAGGAGGTGGTTTTGGGGGTAGCAATTTTGGGCTTGGGGGCTTTGGTCCTTCTTGTCCCCCAGGGGGCATCCAAGAGGTGACTATTAACCAGAGCCTCCTTCAGCCACTTCACTTGGAGGTGGACCCTGAAATTCAGAGAGTCAAGACCCAGGAGAGGGAGCAGATTATGGTCCTCAACAACAAGTTTGCTTCCTTCATTGACAAGGTGAGTACCTCAAGGGCAGGGGGATCTCTGGCCCCTGATCAAATCATTGAGAGGGCCTTGTGCCCTGCCACCTCTTACCACCTTGTATTATCTCAGTTTGGTGGTGACAGTCACTTCCAGAAGTATATGTTCTGAGACCTTAAGAAAGCATTTATTTCATTAGGCCTCAATTTGACTTGCTGAGGGGATTTGTCTTTTCCTTTTGGCCTGAAAGGAGGTAAGAAGTGTGAAAATGTCCCACAGAAAAAATACATGGTGTAGTGACTTTATTCTCATTCATCATTATTTACTTTCCAACTACCCACTCACCCATCCATCCATCCATCCATCCACACATCCATCCACACATCCATCCCACAAACATTTACTAAGCATCTATTATATGTCAGATACCGTGTCAGGTGCTACAGAGTGACAAGAACACAGGTCCCGGCCTCAAGGAACCATGGCACAGTCTAGACGAATGCTCTGGAGGTATTACTAGGGGCTAAAGTGAATAGCATACTATCCTTCATTGGATAGGATATCCTTCATAGGATTCTATCACTGTTCCAAGAATGGGCCAGATGGAGCCATCATAGCCCCTTTCTCTAGTTCCTTAATTAAACTTCATATTAGGGCTGGTCCAGACCCAGGTCAGCAAGTAGAGGCTGGTAGAGGCCTATGATAAGGACTTTCCTCCAGCGTTTCCTTTTGTCCAGAGTTGGAGGCACAGTAGACCCTGTAGGCACCCCAGAAATGTCTTTGTTCTTGGTGATGTAATGGGAAGCACTCTGGGGCACAAAGACCCCTGGATGCTCAGTGACTTTCCCTCAGTCCCATAGGAATTCAGTGTTGAGGCCAGCGCTTGACCTGTGGTCTGACTGCAGATTACCCATGGCTACCGCAGTGGATTCTGACTCTACTTTCTCATCTGGTCTTTCTTCTTTCACCCTTACCCTCATATAGTCCATTCTCAGAGTCACACAAGAGCCACCATTTAAGAACATTGTATCATTGTATCACTTCTATTTTTGAATACTCCATTGGCTGTTTGTCTCATTTGGAATAAAAGCCAAGATCCTATAAGGCCCTGTGTGATCTAGCCTCCGCCCCACAGCTGCTGCTCACTCCCAGATTGCATTTGTGAGAATGAGGCAACATTGCCACCACTGGGTAGAACATCTCTCAAGCTGCAAATTTTGGTGAACAGAGTGAGGACTGGACTTTAGCTCCCCAAGGTACAAACTCATTGCTTGCAGTGACCCTTCACTCCCTCTATGTTCCTTTCCTGTTTCTTTCTTACTTACCAGGACACTATTGTGTTCCTGACCCTTCTAGTACCCCATGCCTGCCTCAGGACCTTTGCTCCTGCCATTCCCTCTGCTTTGAACTGCTCCTTCCTGAGAGTGGTCTGGCTTGATCCCTCACCTCCTTCAGATCTTTTCTCAGATGCCACTATCTTAGCAGAACCTTTCCTGATTTCCCTTTCGAAGTAGCACCTACATACCAGCATCCTTATCCATCCTTATCCCTGTGTTACTTTTCTCCGTTGTCCCTAAGGCCATTTGACACACTGTATATTTCAAATGCCTCTGGGTGTAGACTATCCAGGGCAATTACCACCCTGGCATAGAGGATTCAAGCTCAGCTGAACAAGATCAGGCCGGTATCCCCATGGGAATAGATGGACACCCCCCCTTTCCTTCTAGAGGTCCTTTATCCTTGCCTTTGGTTCTACAAAAGCCTTTGTGTCTATTTCTACTCTCTGAGTGTCCAAGCCTGACACCTGAAGGGCTGACTAGACTTGTCATTCAACATGTATTTATTGAGTAATTATCATATGCCAGCCTATTCTGGGTGTTGGAGATTCAATTATAAACAAAACAGACAAAGTCTCTGCTTTCTAGGAGTTTCTAGTCTATTCAGAGGGACAGTTGTCTACACTTGGAGGCAATTCCAAAGCCCTTAGCATTTCACTAGTCCACAATACTTATGAACTGTCTTCTCTGTGTTGGGCATTGTGTGTCTATGGGTCTGAGCACCTTGTGTTCACAGGAGATCAAAGCCAACATGGGCCTGCCTTCCTGAGGCTCCCCCAGCCAAGGAGGGTTATGTTCAAACAGCACTAAGTGACGGCAAGTCACACTAGATGCTCCGGGGAAGGGACTGAGGGCTATAAAGGTGAGACACCAGGAGAATGCCACTTTAGTTGAGATCAAGAGGGTAAATGCTTAGCCAGGCAAAGAGTTGCTGGAGGCAGCAGGAGGTCGCTGGGGCTGGACTGTAATAAACAGGAGGGAGAGGAGCATGACAAGTCAAGAGGGGTATGCTTTTTCCAGAATGAAGGTGAGCTCAGCATGATGCTAGTTTCATCTGTACAGATGGGACATAGCCCAGGTATGTTTTGGGGGGCCTGGGAAAAAACACAATGGCTTTCAGTGATTTTTCTAGCTATTAAATCCTACTAAAATTGCCTGGCACTCTTTGCACCCAGTCTCTGCCTTTGCAGTTTGGGTGGCCTGACGAAACCATGGGTTCCTTTGCTGATGTGCTCTGAGTTATCGTGTATGTGCACAGGGAGAAGGTCCTCTGGCTAACCTGCCCCTCATTGTTTGATGTGGAGATTCCTTGTGGGTCCATGAAATTTTTTCCTTCAGTTCCTGCAATACTGAGCACAGGGCTGAGACCCCATGTCTGTTTGATTTGTCTACCTCCTCGCAATGCTGCTAGAACAAAACTAGGCCAGGTGGCAGGAATTTCCCATGGCGGGGGTTGGGAGGGCGTTCAAGCTGAGACAACCTGTGAGATCTGCTTGCCTTAACTCTTGCTTTAATGAAGCTAAAAATATGAGCCATGGGGAATAGTGTTCACTGTCTCCCAGCCTAGAGTAAAAATTCAAAGGGAGTTAACAAGGCTGGCCCCTTGGAAGGGCAGTCCTAAGGGCTGGGTGGCATTGTAGGGGAGTGTCTTCAGGGTTCTGTCCTGACCACACCAAGCAGTGGGTTTGTCCTCATACACAACTCCCAGGAGGATTCTGGAATGTTTGTGTGTGTGTACACGTGTGTGTGTGTTTCTGCACCCGAGGGAAGTATAGAGGCATCCCCTATCTTCACCTAAGGCGTGGGAAGGGAGGCTCCATCTAAGGGCCACCTGTGGGGGTAAGGTGAAGGTTGATCACAATCTTGCGGAGCACAATCCATGCACTTGGTCTGCACAGCCAGTCAGCTCTCTGGACCCTGTACCTGACCTCTGTGCCCAGTTTTGGAAGAAGAGGTAGTGAGAATATAGGATGATGTCCACTCTCCATTTTCCATGTCAGTGAATGTTAATGAAGGGAATCGCAACATGAGTATTTCCCAAACACTAGATAACCCCAAAGTCCTTACTTTAGGGCATGCTTATGCATTATATAACATTTCTAAAAAGTGGGAATGGGGCACCTGGGTGGCTCAGTTGGTTAAGCATCTGACTTCGGTTCAGGTCATCATCTCAGGGTCAAGGAACTGAGTCCCACTTCAGGCTTCCTGCTCTGCGGGAAGTCTGCGTACCCACTCCCTTTGTCTCCCCCGCCCCCGTCATGCTCTCTGTCTCCCAAACGAGTAGATAAAACGTTATAAAAGAAGTGGGGCAACTTGTTTTTAAAATTCTGAGTTAGCATTTATGTGAGGTGACCTTCTGAAACATACACTGGTAGGAAATGGACATGGTGGACCCCGCAGGATGGGGGCACCCAGGCTGTTTTGGTCAGAAATCAGTATCATATTCTTAGTCAAATTGTTTCCTCCCTCTTATTGTCTCCTCTTCTCAATCACAGACAACATTTCAAAGAGAAATGAGCCTTGGATATTAATGTTTCAGACGCTCTGCATTCTTTACGCTGCATTTCTTTACGCTGGGGGTGTGGTGTGTGGGAGTGACAGCTCTGTGGTATACGTGGCTGTAGCTGAAGAAAAGAAGGCACTCCACTGGAGGTGGTTGACCATCAAAATCAGAGTTAGCTTAGTTTTTTTTTTTTTAAGATTTTGTTTATTTATTTGATAGGGAGAGACACAGCGAGAGAGGGAACACAAGCAGAGGTGAGTGGGAGTGGGAGAAGCAGGCTTCCCGCCGAGTAGGGAGCCCAATACAGGGCTCCATCCCAGGACCCTGGGATCATGACCTGAGCTGAAGGCAGACGTTTAATGACTGAGCCACCCAGGTGCCAGGTGCCCCCAGAGTTAGCTTAGTAACTCAGAGTTAATTTTAGGCAAGTTGACCTTATAGCCCTTGATCAACCATCAGAAACCACATTGTGTTCTGTGTGTCCTGATCCCACAGAAAGGGAAGCTCTCTGATCCCAAGGGGGACCATCTTGATTCTCTGAGGTCAGATATGCTGTCTGGTTGCCAGACTTGCTACCCGTGGGGGTGCTTCTTGGACCCACAGCCCAGGATGAACTTGGAAGTCTCTTGCTGTTAGGTGCGATTCCTGGAGCAGCAGAATCAGGTGCTGCAAACGAAGTGGGAGCTGCTGCAGCAGGTAAACACCTCTACTCGGACCAACAACCTGGAGCCCATCTTGGAGAACTACATCAGTGAGCTGCGGAGGCAGGTGGATTTCCTCAACACCGAGCAGATGCGCCAGAACAGTGAAGTTAGGAACATGCAGGATGTCGTGGAGGACTACAAGAACAAGTGAGACCCCAGGAAGGGTAAATGGGCCAAGAACTGATTCAGGGGCAAGATGTTCTGCTTTCGTGTTACTATGTCAGGGGGGACCAGGGTCCCTACCTAGCTCTGTACTGTACAACCACAGAGGGCACCATCTTGCCTATGGCAGCTCGGGTAGGATAGTTCTCAGTTGTATTGGGTGGGAAGGGCAGACTATCCTCAGGGTGCTGGGCCCAGATGAGCCAAGGTCTAGTGGGTTTTGCCACTTTCTGACTGCTTGCAACTCTGTCTTTCTAAGCCTTTAGTTTTTATCTTAGTAAAGTAGGGATGGTAAGCACCCTCCCTATTGGGTTGCTCTGACAGGCAGATCTGGGTTCTCAGGCTTCAGTGTGCAGCAGGTTGGTTGAGTAGGCCTGGAAAAGCACCAGAGGGTTTGCATTTCTGGTATGCTTCCACGTGATGCTGGTGGACTGGGGACCACACTTTGAGAACCACCTGTTTAGATGACATTATGCTTGATGAGTTCCTAGGCTGTGTCTGCACATACTAAGCACTAGTTTTTATTAGTCAGAATTGTAGGGATGGCAGGACTTGTCTAATGCCAGATCAGCTGCTCCTGCATCCTGTAGGCAACCGAATGGCTTCTCTCTCCCCATGTGACAGTGCAGGGTGTTACTCTTGACGCCACCCTGACATGCCAATCAGAAAGTCAAGAGGTTGTGGCTCCAAAAGGGCAAGATGAAATTCACACTGAAGGTGTTGGGGGGCAACATGGTAGGTGACATTTTTTTCTCTTTAAAACAATTTAGCAAAAGTGGCTATTTATGTTCTCAACTGCAAAAAATGAGTGAGTGCAACAAATTTACAAAGGTAAAACATCAAAAGAAAGAAGGACATTTCAGGGTGGTTCTATGTGGCTCTGCATTTTCCACTTTGGATTGTTGTCCTCTGTACTGACCTGGAAGGCCCAGAACTGGTTTCAGCTGCTTGTCTGTGAGAGTGGCAGGGGATAGTGAAAGTCTAGCACTAAAAGTTTGAATATTCCAAGCTGCCTGATGTGAGGAAAAATCTCAAGGAGCCAAGGTCAGCCTCAGCAGCCTATCTGTGTCTCTTACTCCCCCCTACAGATACGAGGAAGAGATCAACCGGAGGGCCAACACTGAAAATGACTTTGTCGTCCTGAAGAAGGTGAAGGATGGGGGTGATCCCAGGGGGACAGTGGGCCCAGGGGGCTGAGCAGAGTGAGGAACTACTGTGGGATACTATGTGACCAAGAGGGGAATGGTGACCACTGGGGGCAGCTTGTTGAGGGTGTGGCCTGAATGAAGGCCCCTGCACTGAAGGGGTTAAGTCTGAAAGTGATGTTGATATCAATCTTGAGACTTCCTGGAGTACTTTTATCTCTACAGTCCTGAAGGCAAAGTTCAATCAATTGACACCTGTCAGTCATGTGCAGCCTTGAGACCTGGGGAGGGACCTGAGGCGCTGTGTGTGAATGACTGGGATGAAGGGCTTAGTGTCACATTTCCTTCTGGCCAGGAGAGCCAGAGATTTTGCAGGTCCCTCACCTGAGTGAGGTGAGGAAATTTGCAGTCAAGGAAATAAACCAAGAGAGGTTTAGCCACTTGCCTGGGTCACCCTGTGAGCGTCCAGGCAACACTTGGACAATAAAGTCAGACTATTTCTGTTTGCTGATCAGGATGTGGATGTTGCTTACATGAGCAAGGTAGACCTGGAGTCCAAGGTGAATGTCCTCTTTGGAGAGATCAGTTTCCTGAAGTATTTATTTGATATGGTAAGTTCAGTCCTCATGAGAAACTCTTCTCTTTCCTCACATGTCACAAAGGGCTATTGGAGGTGGAGGCCTGAAACCCAACATGACCCACTAGGAACTTCTCTCCCTAGTCACCTCAGCTCTGTGGGACTGGAGTCAATCTCCCAATCCCCAGTGCTCAGATTCCTGGGTGCAGGTGCTGGAGATGGGAGGCAGGGAGGGTCCTGAGGGAGAAGATGGAATAGCCCTTTTTTCTACCTAGACATGAGGTTAATACCCAGCACATACAGGAAGAAAGCCGACCAGAAATCTTCATCAGTGCTGGGAAGCCAATAGGGCTATTGGGGAATTCTGTAGGAGAGGACAATGTGGATCCTAAAGGGAATGAGGATGAAGCCTGCAGTGGTGAGGGATAATATGCTCCTACCCCTGACCTTAACTGTTGCCATGTCTACCTTGGGCCAGATGTCGTGCGAGGAGCTTTGCCATGTCTCGGTCTTCATTCTGTTGATAAGAGGGCTGAGGCACTCAGAGACTCAGTCACTAGTTCAGTCCCTCAGCTAGTCACTAGCTAGTTGGCAGTAGAGCCCAGGCTCAAAAGTGAGGGAATGGCTGCATGTATTTCTTAAGGAACAAGTCTGCCTGTCAGAGAGCCCAACCAAAAATGGCAGCCAAGCCAACTAAGGCAGGGAGAGAGGGTACAGGAGAGGCATTTTGTGCAGGGGGTGCCTACAAGGGCTCTGGATTCATGCTCCTTTCTTCTCCCTAGAGACTAGGTCTGGGGGCCTTTACCTTTAGTTAAGGTACCTCTTGGGGTGAACACCTATTCAAAGATCTTTCCCCAAGACTCCCATCTGGCCCAGACTTCTGTTTTCCCCAAAGAGACTTGAGGGGACAGGAGAGGGAAACTGAGGCCCCAGGAGGAAAGTGGAAAGATTCATCCTGGGTTCCATGCCTTGCAGGAGCTGTCCCAGATGCAAACCCATATCAGTGACACCAATGTCATCTTGTCTATGGACAATAACCGCTTCCTGGACCTGGATAGCATCATTGATGCAGTGAGGACCCAGTATGAGCTAATTGCACAGAAGAGCAAGGATGAAGCTGAGGCGCTGTACCAGACCAAGGTGAGCACTGCTGATTTTCTACCCAGACTTGGTACCCCAAACCAGACATAGCCTCAGAATTTCTACCATCTTCCTCTTATTTTGGAAGTTATATATATATATATACACACATACATATATGTATCTCTATACATTATATATATATACACACACATATATATGTGTATATATAACCTATCTAATCTCATTTGCTCTTTATGACAAGCCTGCAAGGTAAAGATTTGGCTACCCTTATTTTGAAGATAGTGGAGTATGACCTTCCCTAGTTTCTATAGGGTCTTATGGCAGGTAACGGACAGAAGCAGGACTTAAACTTAGGTGTCCTGTCTACAAACCCATTCCCTAAACCACTTATGATGTTTTTTATTCTTGCTTTTTTCCATTATGATATCTTCTAAACTGTAGTTTTGTACTTTTGTCTTTCACTTATTATTTGTGAATGCTGTTCTGTGACATTAAATATTATACATCATTTTAATAGCAGCATGGTGTCCATGGTAAGAATATACCCTCATTTATGGCATAAACATCTCTGTGGCTAAGTTTTCGGGCACATTTCTGATTACTTATTTATTATCAGTGGACTCAGACCTTTTTGGAGGGTGAAAACTGTAGTTAAGGATCAAAGGCTGGTTCCTTCATTCTGAACTCCTGGCACTTGAGATCTTTCTCAACACCAATCCTAGAGGGCCTCTGTCCCCCTGCCCTATAGGCAGGCATTCCGAGCAGGGTGGATTTCAGTGTCAGACCAGGGAGGTAGATGGTCAACAGGGAAAGCATCAGAATGCAGAGCTTCCCTTGAACCAGCAACTCTCCCCACTCCCTGCCACCTTACCTCCTCCTGAGCCCTGTGGGAGCTTACTGATGGGGCCACATAGATACAGAAATGACATAGAGAGGAGAATGGGAATAAACAAGGGGCATGCTGAAGGCCTCTGAGGAAATCAGGTCTTGCCTGCTAGGGAAACCATCCTGGAAAAGGCTAGGAAGGAATGTGGTGTGCTGGAAAAAGGGAAGAGGTCCCGGTGTTGGTAAAGGCCAGCAGTAAGGCCTAGATGAGGGAACAAGTAAGTGGAAAAGGGCATCTAGGAGCAGCTTTGTCTAGGATTTGGGTCTGGCCAGAGACTGGTGAGAAAGAGGGCGGCTTGAACAAGACTGTATGTGTGTGTGTGTGTGTGTGTGTGTGTGTGTGTGTGTGTGTGTGTGTAGGGGGGGTGTCATGGCTCAGATGAGGGACATTTGGCACAAGAGTGAGTGTGTTATCAGGGTATCACGGTTCTGGGGATGGGGCATAGCTGGGAACTGTCCCAGGAGAGCAGATTCGGGTGGGGCCTGAGAAGGTAGACTCACTCCCTCAAGGAGGGCCTCCTGCAGTGCAGCAGGCTGACCATGATGCCGTCTTTGTTCTCAGTACCAGGAGCTCCAGATCTCGGCGGGAAGACACGGAGACGAGCTGAAGAACAGCAAGATGGAGATCGCTGAGCTCAACCGCACCATCCAGAGGCTACAGGCAGAGATCGGCAATGTCAAGAAGCAGGTGAGAAAGATGCTCAGGGTGGGCTGTCCGGACACGCCACCCCCCACAGGGCCCTGTCAGATGGGGCTCCTGAAACTCACCTCCCATTCCGTTCTTCTCTGCGACCGTCCCCTGGGCAGCTTGAGCAGATGCATGTGGCCATTTCGGATGCAGAGGAGAGAGGAGAGCAGGCCCTTCAGGATGCACGGCAGAAGCTTGGGGACCTGGAGGACGCCCTGCAGCAGTCCAAGGAGGAGTTGGCGCGGCTACTGCGTGACTACCAGGCGCTTCTAGGGGCCAAGCTGTCCCTGGATGTGGAGATCGCCACCTACCGCAAGCTGCTGGAGGGCGAGGAGAGCAGGTGGGCCCTGCTTCTGGGGCCAGCGTGCAGGCTGCCCCCATGGGGTGGTGAAACTGACTATTTGGAGAGAAAACAGTCCTTGCTTTCTGGGAAGATGAGTAGATCTGGCTGAGTAGAAGCATTAAAATCAGAAGCAGAAGATATGTCATTGTCTTCAGTCCCCTGCCTCCCAGCAGAATGCCCCTATACCCCAGCCTAAGCCATGCAGCCAGTGCTAAATGGCTTCCAGAAACTGCTTAAAACCCTCTCTAGCCCCACACTCCCTGACTCCCTAGCCTGTGCACCCACCTTTCCCTAAAGCTCGGGGACAGTTTTCACTTCAGGGGAATGTCTCTGCTCCGGATGTTTCCAGGCTGTCACCTGCATTCCCCTGGGCTTTGCTGGTCTGGCTGATGTGTGTGCTTTGGTTTTACAGGATGTCCGGGGAGCTGCAGAGCCATGTGAGCATCTGTAAGTCACAGGGCCCAGGGGGTGGGCTGTTTGGGGCGGGGCAGGGCAAAGGGAGGGCCCCGGATGGCTGACCAGCCAAGGACCACGCTCAGCATTCTAGTTTCCAGTCCTGCACGGTGAAAAAAAACAGTGAGCCAACAAATTGCAAAGCCTGGAAAAATTCCCTGAACCAAATTGTTACGATTTTAGTTTTTAATGTATTTTAGTGTTCACGAGACCTAATAATCAGTAGCAGCTTAGAACTTGTCGGGGTGTATGGATAATGAAAGCAGGTCCTGACGTGCTTTGTCTTTTTTTATTATTATTATGATCATGTTCAATTAGCCAACATATAGTACATCATTGATTTTTGATGTAGTATTCAACCATTCATTAGTTCCCTAAAATACCCAGTGCTTTCTCCTATGAAGAATACTTTGAAAAGGGAAAGCCTTTCATCCGAGGTAACTTTTTGCAAGTCAGATGCGGCCAGCCACTAAGGATGCAGGAGGCTGCCGGAAGGAGGGTGCAGAGAGGTGCAGGGGGGAGGTCCAGGCTGGTGCCCTGGCCAGCCCTTCTGACCCATGCTGGGGATACCCTCTCCCTACAGCTGTGCAGAGCAGCCAGACGACCGTCAGCGGCGGGGGCGGAGGGGGCGGCGGCAGCCGTGGCTCTGGAGGCTACGGTGGCGGCGGCTATGGGGGCTCCGGCGGCGGCTCCCGTGGGAGCGGAGGCAGCTACGGCGGGGGCTCCCGAGGGGGCAGCGGAGGTGGTTACGCGGGTGGCGGCGGCGGCGGCAGGAGCTACGGAGCAAGCAGCCGGAGCAGCAGCAAGTACGCGGGCAGAGGCAGCGGCGGCTCCTCCCGCGTGCAGATCATCCAGACCTCCACCAACACCTCCCACAAGCGGATCCTGGAGTAGAGGGAGGCTCACACACACCCCCGCCGGCAAGGCGCTATCCTGTCCCCTCCCCCGCGCCCTTCCTGAACCCTTCTCACTTACCTTTCTCTCCTGGGTCTCAGCAGCTTTGCTAACACATTCCACGCTAGAGGGGGAAGCAGGTGGATAACCCCAAACTGCAGATCTGGCTTTGGAGGGCGCTGGTTGGCGGTCAGAATCACAGCCAGACGGCTCTCGGCTCAGACTCCACTCAGCTGGCCCTGCTCCTGCCCCTGGGGACACCCAGGGCCCCAGTTTAGCACTGGAGAAAGACAGCCTGTAGACTCTCCACCAAGCGGATGATGGAGAGTTAATGTCAAGGATATCAGGTTTCCTGCATCTTTCCTGTACCTGAGATGCCCTGTGAACAGTAATCCATCCCTTAGGGGACCTGCAGAATGAGGACTTTGGGCCAGTCGCTTGGCAAGGCGAACCTCTGTGCCACGGACGCATTCTTGTCCGTTGGTCTGTTAGCCTCATGCTTTCACGTCGGTGGAGAGTATGGATTTGCTGTCCTCATCAGACACCACAAAGTCGTGTCTGGTCCTGATTCTGCATCTCTGTCTTAAGCATTGTTCTCTGGGTTAACAACCCAAGGTGGGAGCATTTCAGAGGGCATGTGTCCTTGTCCCCTGGGAGGACTAATTACTGGTGAATAGAGGAGTCAGTGGGCAAGCAGTGGAGCTCTGCTCTGTCCTACCCCTCCTGCCAGTTCCATTCTCTGTCAGTCTGGCCCTTCCTGAATTCTGCTCCATAATGGCCTTCCTGAGAATTGTCCAGGAGGCTGGGCACATGCAGCCTAGCACTGTTGTGTCCATGTGCCAGGCCCTGAGGAGTTGGAGGATCAAGCATGGGTCTCAGGAGGGTTCTATCCTGACCAGTCTGGAAGCTGCTGGCCTGGTGTCCTTTCCTGGGGTCTCAAAGCCCCTCTGTTTTCCTCTTCTCTGTGACTGGGCACTTCGGGAGAATTTGACCCT
This sequence comes from Mustela lutreola, assembly GCF_030435805.1. NCBI lineage: Eukaryota > Metazoa > Chordata > Mammalia > Carnivora > Mustelidae > Mustela > Mustela lutreola. The sequence goes on from NC_081297.1 coordinate 62,621,231, forward strand.
TTCCTTCAGGCCTTCACAGGTGTTTGCAATGCGCTGGAGGGGACAGGAAGGGGAAACTATCAGCCAATGAGCGGGCCTGGAGAGGGGGAGGGGGAGGGCAGTGTTGCTTCTGAGATCTGGAGTCACCTTCGCTTCCTTGCTGAGTCCTAAAGCAGCCTCCAAGTCCGTGATTCTGTTGGGACCTCAGACGGGCTCAGTGGGGGTCCCTTCATCATTTCCTGGTTGAAGGTTGTACCTTGAAGGGCTTGACATTTTTGGTGTTTCTACAATAAAATTTTCTGTGACCTCAAACTACTGTTGAGTCAGAGATAGGTGATTTCTTCTTAAGTTTCTGCAGGCCTCGGCAATTATTCATATCTGGAAATTATTATTTTTATTATTTTTTATTAAATGAGTAACACATGATCTTAAAAGACCTCGCAGACATAATCTTACTAGTGTTTAAAGTGGCTGTTCATTCCAAAGTCACTTACACATTTATTCAGCTCCTGCTGTGTGCCAGGCAGTGGCCTTAGCCCTGGGAGTGCAGTATTGACTAAACATGTTTCTGAATCTTCAGGTACTCACAATCTAAACGTTAGGGTATGGAAAAGGGGAGAGTTCAGAAAGAGGAGAAATCAGAGCAATGTGTCCCTGTGGACCTTTTAGTCTGAAGGTGGAAGCAAGGTCTGTCCTGTGGTCACAGGCAGACCCTTCATTGCAGGAGTGGTGGGACCTGCCATAGGTGCCAATGCTGGGGAAGAGAAGTTGACCCCTGAACTTGGCTCTCCTAGGCTAGAATGTGGAATGGGACTGGGGAACAGAGCAGAAGTAGGTGTGGGCAGAGACTGAGGGAAGGGCCCTTCAGACAGGGGATTAGTGTTCTAGAGACTCAAAGGTAAGAGAGAGTGAATGTGTGTGAATGAGAGAGAGTGGCTTTCCAGGAGACATGAGTTCAGAAGATAAAAGACTGAACCCATTTACCCAGTGGGGGTCCTGGGCAGGGTTTCTGGAATCCATGCCTTTGGGGAAAACACAGATGCCAATATTCAAGAATGGAGCAAATTAAGCTACCACTTTATCCTATGTGATATTTTGAGTCTGTGTAAAGAAGTCACATAAAAGACGTGACCTACTTTCTCCTTCCCTGAAGGAGTACAGATGGCAGTTTGGATATGGGATTCATTCAAATATGGCTGCAGCCCATACTGATAAGACAGTGTGTTCCCACGCACACCCCTACCTGCTCTCTGAGAGGTTTCTCCTCGTCGCACCTTGGCCATGGCCCTGTGGGGGAATAGGCAGGGAAAGGAGAGATGGGCAGACGAGCTGTCTGAAGGGAAGGAGAGAGGACTTAGAGAGAAGCCATGCCACATTTGAAGTAAAAAAAACCCCATGGGACAGGGATGGGAAGAGAGAAAACAGCAGTGGGCGTAAACATGATTTGATGTAGAGTGTTCAGCCGCCAACAGTGACAGCACATGAACCAACAGCTGTTGGTGGCCACTGGGGATGGGTGTGGGGATCAGGAAGATTGTAGTGTTCCGAATCCACTTTAGCTCTTCTGTAGTCTGATCACTCTGAGGACATTACTTAAGAGGAGTCCATTCAGATGCCAGTGGCCATTGTGGTGGCAGTGGGTGACCAAAACCCTGGCCAAAGGGGGATGGTGGAAGGCCCTGGATGTCTTTGGGAAGAGATGTGACAGTTAATTGCAAAGATATGATGAGCTTCCCTGCAAAGAAGGGTTGACCCCAGCTGATGACCCAGATGGATAGGTAGGAACTGCAGCAGATTTGGCCCAGGATAAGAAGCAACTTTTATTGATCCTGAGATGGGAGAGGCATGAGGAATTGGCACATTTCCAGCAGAGGTTGACTAACTAACTGGCAGGAGGTTGAGGGAGGGACTGAAGGACATGTGGGAAGATGTGTGCAGTGGCCATTCATCCCTCTGCTGCCCTAAGAGTTCATGTGGTGGATCCTGAAAAAAAAAAAAAAAAGGAATTTCACATTGGGGAAAATTAAGCTCAGATGCCAAGGAAGGATCAAGTCATGGAGAGGCCCTGGGGATTGTGAAATGAACCCAAGTCTTCTGACACTACCAGACCTAGTCCAGGGTGTGGATTGATGCTCCCTGGGAACATGCATGTGCATATGATGTGCTTAAGGAATCCAAGCTGGCTCTGGATCAAAACACACAGCAAGGTGGATCAGAGGTCATCTCACCCACCTTTCTCCTTCTGGGCAGTAACTGGGATTGTTCCAAAACACATGGCCCTGCTCTTTCTCTTCAGAAACTTTGACCTTCTCAATGATGGAGAACTATGGGACAGATGGAGGGAACCATGTGCCTGAATCCTAGAATATTTGAACAGAGATTCCATAGGGTCAGGGCATGAGAAATGTAGGGCAAGGAGAGAGGAGTTAGCCAAGGAAGTCCAAGGAGACTCCAAGGAAAGCCTCAGTGTCATGTTCTGGGCCTGAGCAAGGGGGCTAGCACTAAAAGATGCCAGAGGAGGCTTCCTGGTATAAACAATACTCTTGTTAGAGGCAATGAGATCCCATTAGGAGCAAATACCTCTCACTGTAGCTCACCCCAGTGACAACAAGCAGCCATTCCATAGCCCTCTAACCATGTACAAAATGCATCCACATGTGGTATCTCTATGATTCTCATGGGCCCTGGGGGAGGCCTGGGGGGAACACCTGTGGTCCTTCCAGGGACCAGGAAGCATTCCATCCCTGCTCCTGGGTAGTGCTATTCCCACAGCGCTGATACTCAGAGGGAGAGTCAAGCAAGCCTAACCACTAAGAACCAGAGGGGCGGGCCAGAGGGAACACAGAAGAGGGCAGGAGGCCACTCCCAGGGAGAGTTTGCCAGCTGCTTCTCACGCTGAGAGTCTGGAACAGGGCAGGGCACTCTGAGAATCTAAATTTAATTCCACCAGCTTCTCATCTACATAGATTATAGTCTAGGAACCAATGACAGGAGGAGCAAGCATTGGCTCAATAAAATTCTAACTCTGTCTGACCTTGGACAAGGTGTACGTTTCTGGGCTGAGAGAGTCCTCGATATCAGGAAGCCTGTGAAGAACGTTGCTTCTCCCTCCATTGCTGGACCTTTGGCCCAGAATGCATCTTCCAATTATGAGCCATGTGCTCCAATAGGCCCTCTTCAAGCTCGGTGTAACTCCCATCATTTGGTTGGACCTGCTGCCCTGGTTTTATCAGCTTTCCAATCAGTCCAGGAAACTGTGTCTTCAGGTTGGTCAACACTCTGTTGAAGACTGAGCTGGGAACTTGGGATGCTGGGAGGTACTTGAGCATGGAAGACTGGTTCTGAATGTCCCAGTGCCGGGCTGGAAAGGCTTCTGGGGGCTCCCAGGGTGTGTTCTGGCTTCCATACCTGTTCGGGCATGCTCAGCCATGGGATTTGTCCCCACCCTACAGAGCAAATATTCCACAGTGACAGTAATTCCCAGCTGCCTAGCCCCCTTCGGGTGCAGGTGCACTCAGCATTCCATCCTGTGTGTGTTGGGCCCCTAGCTTCCCTGTTATAGACTTAACAGCCTCCTCCCCCAAGGCTTTTACCCACAAGATGACTTCATCGCAAGAACATAAGCTGCCTTTCTGGGTCTTTTGAGTTTCCAGTGAAACAGGGGCTTGTTTCAAAGCTTTTCCTGATAGTTATATCATCTCTGGAGCCTTCCAAATGCAATAGTGAGAGAGAATCCTTCCTGCTCTCTCTATCTAGCATCTCCTACACTTCGGTTTCCCTCTAAGGTAGATGCAGTCCCTCTTTTAGATGAGGAAACTCAGGCTCAGAGAGGGCAAGGGACCTACCCAGAGTCACACAGCTAGAGATGTGCAGTCAGGAGCAGGTCTCTGGCTAACTCCTTGGCTCAGACAACCTCCACCTCTCCTCTCCTATGTGCCCATCTTGGCTTCCTCCTTCCTGGTCTTTATTCTGCTCCAGCACTGCTAGCAAGCCACTGGGGGCCTCCTTCCCTGCTGTCTGTCCTGAGCAGGCTGCCCCAGTTGAGCACCTCTCCTTCCTGCCTAAAAAGCCTCGGCCCCTCCTCTGCTGGCTGCCAGCTTTCCACATCTCACCCCGCCTCCCCATTGTCTGTGGCTCTCCTTCATGCCCCCCAGCCTTCAGCTTTCCCCACTCCCCTGAAATTTCCTTCTCTTACGTCCCTGGTGGAGTCCCGTGGGGCTGGGTGACTTGTCATTGCATGTCTTTCTTCAACTTTTTTCTTAGTCCCTGCAAAAAGCTATCAAAACATCACCACCCCTGGCCCTGCCCATGGCCACAGCCTACCTGTGGCAGCTTCATCCCAGTGATCAGTTCCAGGGTGTGTGTGTGTCCTCGAGATTGGAGGTGCTCTGGCACTCTGATATCCAGCATGGATGGGGTACCTTTCAAGTGAGGGGATTGCGTGGGAGGCTGGAGCAAGTGGGGGTGTGAGGAGGGCACCCAAAAACCCAGAGGACTTAGTTTTGCTTTCAAAGCCTTCCAGAACAATGGAGGGACTAGCAAACACACATACATACACATGTGACTATGCACTTGAATCTGGCAGCAACTGAGCTGAGAAAAAGAAACCAATGGAGAAGCCGAGTGCTTTTAATCAAGGAAAACTCCTGGAACAGTGGGCTTTGTCCACTGCCTGGCAGAGCAGGGGAGATGGAGACATTTGCTCTCAAGGCCTGATGGACAAATTCTGATTCAGGTCCAAATGCTCAGCAATTGAGATTGTGGGTGCCCCAGAGCTTGCCTACGAGTAGAAGTTTGAAGTGGGTCACTGACAGGCTGCATGGCCCACTGGGGGGAGAAGAGTGTGAGTGGGTTTGACAGATGGAGAGGAGCAAAGGAAGAGGGAAGAGAGTTGATTGGTTTGGACAAAGCACAGGAGTGGAAAGGTCAAGGTGTGAGGCTCTGCGAGGGGGTGGCAAGAAAGCTGTAGGCTGTGGGGGGGGCATGACATGAGGAGATCTTTGGGATGGTGGCAGGCATGTTCTCACACTTTGACAGGCTTGGCTTGTCAGCTTGGGTGCATGTCTTTAAGCCTCCATGGACCTAAGCTGCCTTTTCTTTAAAATGAAGCTAATCTTAGTGACCACTGTGAGGACCTTGGGTGATCTTTAGATGAGCTATGGCTCCTAGCATGTAGTCGGTGTCTGTGGGTATGGGTGCCTCTCTCCTTTTTCATGCTCTCTTTAAATGTAGGGCCTGCAAGAAAGCCAGAAGAAGGGTGAGTGGCTCACACCTTTCTCCCATGTCTACTTTTTAATATCTCCACATGTTCACCACAGTCCTGGGGACATGGCAGGGAAGGACGAGCTGGACCGGCTGGTGACATGGCGGCTTCCAGTCCTGCTGGGGTCCCAAAAAAGTGAGTGGTGGGAACAGAATAGAAGTTTAATTCAGAAACTGGACAATTCCCAGGAACGAACTACACGACTTAGACACATTTTTTGACCTCTTTGAGTCTGCCTTCTCAGGGCAAAGGGAGGGCAAGGAACCTTGTTTGATTGGTGGCTTAGATGGTGTGGTCTTTGAGTCCCTGAAGATGGGAACATGCTGTGATTGCTGGACGCCGTTCCACTTGCCCGTCCTTGTGCCCCTTCTCAGGTTTAGAAGAACACTTGAACTGAAACCAGGGAACCAGGGTTCTAGTCCCAGATGTGTGTTTTCTGGGCTGGAGTGTCTAAGCAAGTCCCCTCACCTCCCTGCACCTCGGTTCTCCACTTTGTAAAATGGGTCCAAACAGTTTGACTGCTTCATTCTCGCCGCTCCCGTGGGGTGGTGTTGGTGTATTTCCTCGGTCAGGTGAAGTGCACAAGTGTCCGCTGATGGTGATGTTTATGCCTTCTCATTTCTTCTTTTCCCTCCAACTTTCCCTCCTCACGGTACCCCCTACAGTCAGTTTTGCAGCTCTGTCAATTGTCTAGCAAATGCCTGTCCACCTCTTTTCTTCCAGTGTCAGTTTCTCAGTTTGGGGATGGGAGCACGGGCCCCTGAGAGATCTGTTGTTGGCTGGCAAAGTTGAGAGAATAAACACACACATGTACACACACACACACACACACACACACTCACTCACACACACGCTTGCATATCCAGGCGCACACCCCTCCAAACTGCTGGAAGGAATCAATGTGCAGGGCGACGTGTCTCCCAGGGGAGTATGCTTAACAAAAAGAATTTTGATTGCCTGTCAGGAGATGGTTAGGCAACAGTCATTACCATGCCAAGACCGTCCCAGGTCCCATTACTCCTAGTTGGGAACAGGATCTGAATTACTCATTCTTCAGACACATGGCTGGTTTAGCAGCCCACGGATGTTAGTGTTAGGACCGAGTCCCAGACTACAGAGTCACAAAGATGGGGCGCAGAGGGGGATCAGTGGAGAAGTGAAGGGCACCTTCTGGAGACCGGTGTGCGCAAAAACTGGGAAAAGAGGAGGGACAAGACTCAGCAGTGAGGTACGGGCTGGGGAGGACTGACATGTAGCTGTGTTGCTTTAGGAACACAGGGCCCTGGCTGGAGGGTCTTCGCAGGACCCCCCCCCCCCCTTCTCCCCAGGTTTATATTCCACAGTGAGGACCTTCTGCACAGGCCTGTGATTTACCACTCAGAGTTGCGCAGAGCCGGCTGGACTTAACGCTGGCTTCTCACCGACTCTTCAGTTCTGTGTTCATGTGCAAGGGTGGGCAGTAGGCTGGACTTCTAAAGACTCGCAGAATGGAAGTCTATGTGGGGTTCAGGTCGTTCCCCGTCTCAACCCCACTCACTTCTGTTCATTAAGATTGATCAAGGGGTACTCCTCTGGGAGTATGCAGTTGGACACTCTTGCACTTGGATAGAAGTGAAACCTCCCCACTGAACTCTGTGCCTGTGATCTCCCCTTCTGTGAGTGAGTTGAGGTGCTTTGCAAGTGCTTGCATATGCCTGGGACTAAGGATTTGAAGGGATGGAACGGGCCTCTTGCCTTTGAAGCTCTCTGAGGTGGGGAGCTGGCTGTGTCATCTGGCTTTACATGCAGCAGCCAGCACACCCCAAAATCATCGCGTGGTGTCATACAACACTGCTGGTTAGAAGATTCTGCACACTGTCACTCAACATCCTCAGTTCAAGTCCCCTCCATGCCCTTTTACTGCCTTTGTAAACTTGAGCTTCAGTGCCTCAGTTTCCCCATGTTAAAACCGGGCAGCATAATAGCATCTGTCTCAGAGTTGTAAAAATGAAATAGGTGAATACATGTAAAAGCTGTAGAACAGGGTCTGGTACTGTGCTTGTTTTTTCACACATCTTAGCTAGTATCGTGCCTGTTACTATGGCCATTACAATTGTCCAGAAACAGCGTTCACTTCTCGGATCAGGCTTTCCAGACGCACATCGTTGTCCTCTCTTCCAAGTCTACAGTCATCTCTCCACATCACCCATTGTTGTTCCCTAAGCCCCTGTGAAGCCTCACCTCTACCCCTTGGCTTTACAAAATGTATGGAATAGGTTCTACTGGTTACCTCCCAGCTCTCTAAGCTTTTCCATGGGCATCTTTGTGCCCTCTGTTTGCACCAATTTCCTTTGCTGGTGTCTCTGTCTCCTGCCCCAGCTTGTGTCTGAGGAAAAAGAACAACTGGCAAACTCAGAAAGAGCATGTCTTTCCGTCTGGCCCTTCTAGAACACCTGCCCATCCATCCTGTTCTCTGCTAGTGTCTCTTCCTATAATACTAAAGCCCATGTAATAGAAATAAGTTGTTTGAGTTTTTCACTTATTAAAGCTCTTATTTGGGGTTCAGACATATGACTTGGTGAGCTCTGGGCTCTAGAGAGTCATCATAGATATGGGCCAGAGAGTTCCTCTGCCGATTTGAGCGTGAGGAGTTGCACCTGCCAGGCTTGAGGGGACAGTGCACTTCGCAGCTTACAAGGGCAAAGGCAAGAACAGGAATATACATATCTCTGTGACAGGAGGTTATGAAATCCTACCAAGAAGCACCAGGTGGCAGATGCAGGGTCCTGTTTTCCCAAGGTCACAGCACTTAAAGGGAGATTTTGTCTGATAAAATGATTACCACACGATTGATCTTGCACGCACAGCAATTTTGAGAGCTATCCTGGGAGCTAGGTGTGTAGTGTTTATCGTATTGTTGAGGCTCGTAAAAATCTTGTATGGCTGCAGGCAAGCCAAACCCTTGACAGGCTCTGCGTCCCGCTGACTCGAGGACCAAGCCCAGATGTGCTCCCGGTATATAAGGGACAGTCTCTGTGCTTGGGGTAGAGGAGTGTGAGCTCCTTTCCTTTCCCGACTTTGCTCCAACTCTCTCCAAGGCAGCATGAGTCGACACTTCAGTTCTAGGTCCGGGTTCCGGAGCGGAGGGGGCTTTAGCTCTGGCTCTGCCGGAGTGGTCAGCTTCCAACGCAGGAGCACTAGCAGCTCTGTGCGCCACAGTGGGGGAGGTGGCGGGAGATTTTCAGGGGGAAGATGTGGAGGCGGTGGTGGCGGTGGTGGTTTTGGAAGTCGCAGCCTTGTCAACCTTGGTGGCAGTAAAAGTATCTCCATAAGTGTGGCCAGAGGAGGTGGACGTGGTGGCTTTGGGAGTGGTTATGGTGGTGGTGGCTTTGGTGGTGGTGGCTTTGGAAGTGGTGGCTTTGGTAGTGGTTATGGTGGTGGTGGCTTTGGGGGTGGTGGCTTTGGGGGTGGTGGCTTTGGGGGTAGTGGCTTTGGGGGTGGTGGTTTTGGTGGAGGTGGTTTTGGTGGAGGTAGTTTTGGGCCTGTTTGCCCCCCTGGTGGCATACAGGAAGTCACCATCAACCAGAGCCTTCTGCAACCCCTTAATGTGGAGATTGACCCCGAGATCCAAAAAGTAAAGACTCAAGAAAGGGAGCAAATCAAGTCACTCAACAACCAGTTTGCCTCCTTCATTGACAAGGTGAGTTTATCTCCTCAGTGCATGGGGAAGACTGCTCTTGGTCCATTTCAGATCCCTTGGGGTTTAGCCTCAAGTTTCTGTTTGGGGATTTCGTAGAATTGTCTTCTAGGAGATACATTAGAAGTATTCTTGTGAATGATTCTAATGACTAAACTCTCTCTTGAACAAAGAAGTCTGTGGGTCAATATGACATCACCTTGAAGTCTTCTCATTCAGTTCTTGAGCTGAATTGGGGCTTACTTAACATATGGTGAATGAAGGAAATAGAAATGGGGCTAACTCAGCTTTCTAGGGGGCAAATGGGAGCTCTGGAAAAGTCTTCCTAAAGGGAGTTGAGGGTGAATAGAGTGCACTGTGATATTGTAGCAGAAAGGATGTAGTAAGTAGCACCAAACATCTTTTGCTTTTAGTCAGGGAGCTCAGCCCTCTAAAAATGTTACATTCGTAGCAGTTTTTCAAAATACTGATATTCTGAGTATACCTCTGGAAAAATATGTAAACCATTTCTTATTTTTTGCTTAATCATCAATCATGTCAACTCAAAGTTATCCACAATAGATTTCAAATTCCATTTTGGATTTCCCCAACATCCCTCTGAAAGTGTGAATATTTATGGAATGCGTACCAATGTTTGTGGCAATCTACCTAAAAAAAGTGGAAAGGCAAATCTCTTAAATATCATGTATCTATTTCAAGTATAATTGCAGTAATTTTATACAGGGGTTTGCTGTCTGGTATCTGTCTAGTTACTCCTTTCAAAAGTTCCAGCTGTGACAGTATAGTAATTACCCTTCTCAGGGAAATTAAAGCTTCTGTGAATTCACAGCGAGTTAGATGTTGTACCAAAAAATGATGCGAACTTGATTTTCTTCCTATTTCACTGCCATGGCCAGGAAAACAGGACTTGAAAAAACAAGTTCTTTTCAAACAAGGCATGGGTCTCACTGTGGTTGCCTATGGCTCTCAGTGGCCGGCGGACTCCATTTCTACACCAGTTGGTAACGGGGGCTCGTGTTCTCAGGTGCGGTTCCTGGAGCAGCAGAACCAGGTGCTGCAAACAAAATGGGAGCTGCTGCAGCAGGTAGACACCTCCACTCGGACCCACAACTTAGAGCCCTACTTTGAGTCCTACATCAACAATCTTAGAAGGAGAGTGGACCAACTGAAGAGTGACCAATCTCGGATGGATTCAGAATTGAAGAACATGCAAGACCTGGTGGAAGATTACCGGAACAAGTAAGGAAGACTGACCAAGCAATCCTTCCAGAAAGTGGCAAGTTAAGACTACGAGTCTTAAGCTAAGAGAGTATGCAGTGATATATTTTCTTAGGTTAGAGACCAATTAATTTAGCATTTTTAGAATTCTTCCTCTTCTCAGAAGTAGGAAATAGCTTAGAAGTTTGGTTGCTCCAAAGGACAGGGTGACCAAGCTGTCCTAGGCTACAGGAGGCAATGACAGGTGATGCCAATCTCAGTTGGGGAGGCTGAACTTCAGATCTCACCTTCTCCAAATATCCAAATCCCTCTGATTTCCTTGCAGGTATGAGGATGAGATCAACAAGCGGACAAATGCAGAAAATGAATTTGTGACCATCAAGAAGGTGAGCAAATCTGTGGGATGGACCTCACATCTGAAATAAAGAATAGAAAAGGGTCTCCAATTACTAAGTAGAAGGAGGTCATGATGTGGAGAACCTGGTGGGGGCCTGATGAATAGATGAATAGAGGTCCCCCCCCCCCGCATTATCATGGACCTAGGCTTTTCCAGGCCCTTTGCTTCTCCAGTTCTCTCAGCCCTTCACAGAGAAGGTGGGGAGGCAAGTTCTTAGCAGCTCAGATGAGCTGTCCTGTGATTGTGATTCCAAGGGGTGGGGCAGTCTAGGGATTGTGATCTGCCTAGTGTAGAAAGATGTGTAGGAGACTCCAAATGTTTGTTCTACTGGAAAAGCCCCTCACAGCTGGTGAGAGGGACTCATCCTGGGAAAAACATGATTTTGTGATGTCCATTGTTCCTCTAGGATGTGGATGCTGCTTATATGACTAAGGTGGACCTTCAGGCCAAAGTTGACAACTTGCAGCAGGAAATTGATTTCCTCACTGCACTCTACCAGGCAGTAAGTCCTTTGTTTTTGACCACATTTACCCAAATGTAGAGCCTCTGAACCTGTGCCCATCACTATCCAGAAGAACAAAGATATATCTTCCATTTCCTGACTCCTCCTCCCTCTGTCTAAGCTGTGTTTTGTTTTAACATTCTAAGTCATTGAGCTGTTGTGTCTTGCAGGAGTTGTCCCAGATGCAGACTCAAATCAGTGAAACAAATGTCATCCTGTCCATGGACAACAACCGCAGCCTGGACCTGGACAGTATCATCGCTGAGGTCAAAGCGCAGTATGAGGAGATTGCCCAGAAGAGCAAGGCTGAGGCTGAGGCCCTGTACCAGACCAAGGTGAATGAGCCGAATGTCTAGCCAGTTTTCCTGAAATGTCTTGTCTTGCTGTCCTGTGTCTTCTCTTATATTTCTCTGTGTGAGCCATGGTATATGCTGCCACATCTAATTGACTTGATCTACCATCTTTAGTATGAAGAGCTCCAGATAACTGCTGGCAAACATGGGGACAATCTGAAGAGTACAAAGATGGAGATTTCAGAGCTGAATCGGGTGGCCCAGAGACTGCGATCTGAAATTGATAGTGTCAAGAAGCAGGTATTTGTTCCCTCCTTCAGCTATATCTATATGGCATTGGGGAGGGAGGCTCAGGTAACTGGAGGACACTTTTCTAGTGTAGAATCTTATAGTCCGTTCCAAGCCTTTGGTGATTATTCTGGTCTTCACAATTCAGGCTTCATGCTGGGTTCTCTTTAGGGAAGCTTGTGAAAATGACCTAGCAGAGAAATGGATGTGATGGTCATGAGTGATCTAGCCCATGAGGCAAAGACTTGGTGAATGAGAGGAAAGGTGATCAGGAGGTTTCGGGGTAGACATTTAGAAAAAGGGAGAAAGGGTGGAGAAGCCTCAAGCCAGGGCCAGGAGAGGCTGCTCTGTATTCCCTTTAAGGACTTTTATGGAAGTCAACTCAGTGACTAGCTATCCAGAGGCAGTGATGTGTTATCTAGAGCCATAAGTGGACTTAAAACTGTTGTGATTCTGTTGGACTGAGAGTACCAGCCTCACTGAGGTGCCCAGGGTGGTATTAGGTGATAAGAGAGTGAGTGACATGTGAGCTTCTCCTCTCTCAGATCTCTGCGCTGCAGCAGTCCATCAGCGATGCCGAGCAGCGTGGTGAGAATGCCCTTAAAGATGCCCAGGGTAAGCTGGCCGAGCTGGAGGACGCCCTGCAGAAGGCCAAGGAGGACATGGCCCGCCTGCTGCGTGACTACCAAGAGCTGATGAACACCAAACTGGCCTTGGATATGGAGATCGCCACCTACAGAACCCTTCTGGAAGGAGAGGAAAGCAGGTGAGGACAGAACCCTGGGCACTTTGGCCATTTCTTATGGTGCTTCTTCCCTTGTAGGCTGACTGCCATCCAGCATGCAGCCGAGGGACTGCAGCTTGTCTTGGGTGTGGGGAGAGGAAAGATACTGGGTTCAGGAGGAAAGATGAGGCCTCATTTTGGGACCCCAACCTTGTTTGGAGGGCTAGAGCATCTGTATGAAGTGCTTTGAGAAGGAATAATTTATTCTCCATCTAGGAGGGTTCAGACGTCATCTGGCCTGAAGGTCAATGGCACTGTTAATTTGCACTCTCTGCAAGACTCTTGTCTATTTTCTATGGTGATTTCTTCCTGTTTGTGTTCACGCTGAGAAAATGGCAGCAGTTTGGGATCCCGAGGGCACTGGATTGGGTTTCAGATCAAGTGGGTAGTAGGAGTCCCAAATGGGGAGAGTCTCTGCCCCTGCTGAGAGGGTTTGTGCGGCTAAGGAATCATGGGAGACTTGCTCTTTTTCCTCCTACAGGATGTCCGGAGAGTGTACCCCGAACGTGAGCGTGTGTAAGTACCAGCTGCTTTCTCAGGGGCATGTGAAGGTTTTGCTGGGCTGGAGAGGGAGTGGGGCTGACGATAACTGACTGTCCCCTTGCAGCTGTGAACACCAGCCACACCACCATCAGTGGAGGTAGCAGCCGAGGAGGCGGTGGCTTCGGCTCCGGCGGCGGCGGCGGCAGCGGTGGCGGCTATGGTTCTGGAGGTAGCAGTTACGGCTCTGGAGGTGGTGGCGGCGGCAGCTATGGTTCTGGAGGCGGCGGCGGCGGAGGCTACGGCTCCGGTAGCAGCAGTGGAGGCCACAGAGGCGGCAGCTGGGGTTCTGGCGGTGGGAGCTCCGGAGGCCGGGGATCCAGCTCTGGGGGTACCAAGACCTCTAGTGGCAGTTCCAGCGTGAAGTTTGTTTCCACCAGCTATTCCAGAGCTGTCAGATAAAGAGGTGTCCTCTAACATGTTAGCTCTCCCTCTCCATCACTACCAAATATGCTTGGCAAGACCAAGGGCAGTTGCCCCAACCTCACTGGAGAAAAGAGCTATCATTAGTTACACCCTAGTTCACCCTAGTTCCCCAGCTCTTTCCTTTCTTCTCTGCTTCCCAAATAAGTTTTTAGATCAGTGGCAATCTCAGTCCCTCTGGCTGTGACCCTGCTTTGTGCTTTACCCAAGAAACAGTCTAGCAATGACCACTACACACATTACATTTCAAAGCATCTCCTTAAGTCAGCCAGATGAGGGATGGTTAGAACCATAGCTTCTTTGTTGTACATGGAGCACATGCCCTGGACACTCCTTAGTATCCTAGTTCTTGGAGCAAGCTCTGTGCTGCTTTGGTTTTGTATATAAGGTGTGAGCAAGTTGATTGTCTTTTGTGGAGAGGTCTTAAACTCCCCCCTTCCTTGTATTGCTGCAATAAACTGCATTTTGAAATTCTCTACGAGTCTCAATCTCCTTTGTTGATGGCACTCTCTGTCCTGTGTGGTGCTTTGTGGGAGGGAAAGAAGACCTTAGAGCCATATGGCATATGGGGGAGTTGGGACATATGAAAATGATGGGCAAGATGGGGACGCTGGTCAGATACCATTCATCTTTAAGCATTTGATAGTTAAATACAACACACTCTTTCCCAGAGTGTGCAGATGTCATAGAGAAATGGAGAGACCGAGGTATTAATCTGAGAAGTGTTTTTTGGAAAGGACAGTGAACAGGCAGTTTGGGAAGGAGGAGTTTGGTATTGAGAAGAAAGGAAAGTATAGTGTGAAAGAGTAATTGTTATGTGGAATAGTTGGTGATGAGAGGGGTGTGGATAACACAGGATCAACAGCTGCTACAGCCAGAATGCAGACTTTGGCTAGGGAGTCCAAGAACCAAAAGTGGTAATGAATAGCTAGATATCAATTTCTTCTCTTTCAGATACCTACCTAAAGATCTGTTCAATTTAAGAAGTTCAGTTGTACACATATAGCTCGTACTTGTGAAGTAATTCAACAGGAAGGCATAGTGATCAGAAGCATGGGCATTTGGACTCAGATTTGCTTGGGTTTGGATCTTACTACCCCATTTACAAGTTATAAGCACACAGCGAGTGCCATTTTGATTGTAATGTTGCTGCTGCTGATCTGGCTACCATAACATATCTTGTTGCTCTCTAGATAGCTCAGTAGATGCTTGCTCTAAAGACCAATGAACATCAGCTTCTAAGGGGTTCTATGATCATGAAAAAGTCAACTTTCCTAGAGATCAATTCTATTAACTTCCAGTTAACAAAAGTCTTCCTAGCTCCAGTGTCAAGCAGAATTGAGGGGAATAAAGAGAGTATATGTCAACAAGAGTATAATGTAAATACAACCTGGTGATCTATATCTCTCGTCTCCAGTCCTGTCTGAACTGATGTGAAAAAGAACAGTCTTCAATTCAGAGAAACTGTGTTTAAGCTACTGTGGTATTTAAGGGGTGGGCTAAAGAAAATAATCCACAGCTCACTGGATGTGTGGCTCCTTGGACAAATCAGTTGGCCATTCTGAACTTCCCTTGTCTTGTAGGTTAAATGAGGATGAGACAATTTGTTTCTGGACATCAAGAAGATAGGATACATAATGTGAAATGTTTTGTGAATTGTGAATATGTTATGTAGAAGTGGTTAAATGGAATGAAAAGAGAGTGACAGAGAAGTAGAGGACAGCTGGCTGCTGAGGGCACTAAGGAAATAAGTGCCTTGGCAGGGTCACTGTGACCCAGTGACAGCTTGGTAGGGATGTTGAATTGATTTTGTTAATGTACCCAATTTGAGTTTCCTCCTAGTGGACTAATATTTGTGAACCAAACACATAAGCAATGGATGTGTAAACCATAATGTCCATGTACTAGTTAGTGATATATTCAGTGACTGAAATACCAGAGCTCCCCATCCTGTTAACAAGACACTTAGGAAACTGAGTTAGTCAGAATAGGTGGCTTGGTGCTTGTTGATTTAGAACAATGGGATTTGAGTGGACTTGAAGTAGATGGTTTACTTTCCTCCATGGGAGAGAAGAATTCTGGGGCACTAGATACTAGAATACTGCTGCTTAGAATACTACTGTGTGAACGAACCAATGAGAATGTTCTAGTACTCGGGCACGCATTTTCTCACTTCTTTCTTACATTATAACTTTCCTCAGTTACATTTCACATCAGAGAAACCCTTGTTGACCTTGTTTGGACTTGGATTTTCTTAGTAAGTTCAGACATGAAACACAGATCCTACAATTTACAGCAAGACTTAATAAAACCTGTCAGGTCACAGGACTAAATGAAAACCATGTGTAGGTCAGTATATAATGAAAAACTAAATTGAATAATATGTGTGAAAATGCATTAGTACTAGAGAGATAGCAGAGGAAAGATCTGGGCTTCCATTCTGTGCAACATACAGTTCTGCACTCATACTATGTATCAGGGACAAGTTCATAAGTTCAGGGATACTATGATGAGCAAGACACGGCTCTTGCTGTTAAAGAGCTCAGAGGGCTTGGGTGATGGGTTGTATGCAAATGTGCTGTTACAATGCACCCAAAACATGCGATGATAAAAACACATAGAAGATCTAGAAATGGTACATACTGAAGGGATGCACAACAGGGTTTTAGTAGATAAACAGGAGTTTGTTGGGCAGACAAGGCAGAGAAGGACACTCCAGACAGAAGAAATAATATGGGTAATGACATGGAAGAATGAAATTACATGAAGTGTTTGATCATCTGAAGGAGCATGAAGTTAGTGACAAGAAATACGGGTGAAGAATTCATTAGATCCACTCAGAAAGGACCTTCCTTGTAGGCATCAAAGGATTCTGGACTCTAGTTTGTTGGTCAGAAGTTCTAAGGTGGGGTTTTGGATCTATAGGTTTATTGCAACCTACTATATACTGGGATAGTAGAGGACAAAAGGGTTGTTTTGCTGGTGGAGTAAAAGTTGAGCATGAACCACAGTTTGTCTTGTACCTGAATATCCTATAAGAAATCTGGTCTGCCTATGAGAGATCTGCTTATGGAAACACTTTTTTCCCCCAAGTGTTTAGGGGCTGAAACAGCTATTATAGGTGAGAAGGAGCCAGTGAAGGAATTTAATAGGAGACTGGCATGGTCAGATGGGTGTTTTAAAGGAATCACTCAGACCAGATTGGAAGGGACCATAATGGAGTAGGAAGACTTGATAGGGAATGATCGCAAAGGTATAGGCAAAAGACAGCAAAATCTCACACCTTAAGTTCAGGTCCTTAGAGGTGGGTGGGTGGCCTGAAATGAGCATGTGGATCTGCATTCCACAGGTAGTTAGGATTCAAATTATTAGGACTTGGTGATGGATTGGTATGTGGGTTGGGAATGGGTGACACAAAGGGTAGAGTTGAGGAATTCTCTGTGTTTCTGGTTTGGGCAATAACATAATGTAGCAAGAAGGCTAGTGTGGAGAAATGATGAGTTAGGTTTTTTGAGGTGCCTCTACTCTTTCCATGTAATTGTTGGGGCTAGCAGTATAAACTGAACTTCATCAAAATCTGAAAGTTAAACTATGAGATAACTCAGGAAGAAGGGGTACAGGGAGAATTGCCAAGAAAACACAGTGGGAAAGAAAAACAGATATGGGAGGAACTTGCTAAAAAGGAGAAAATTTAAAGTCCATGAGGCTAGATGTAATTCTTCAGGGGCTCTCCAGCCAAGACAGTGGAGTTCCCCCAGATCTAGTGATGACCTCTCAAAATCTTAGACTCCTATATTTCTCCTTCCTTCCTTCCTTCCTTCCTTCCTTCCTTCCTTCCTCCCTCCCTCCCTCCCTTCCTTCCTTCCTTCCTTCCTTCCTTCCTTCCTTCCTTCCTTCCTTCCTTCTCAGAAAGAGAGTACACAAAGAGGTACACAAAGAGTGGAAGCATCAGGCAGAGGGAGAAGCAGTATCAAGGAAGGACTGGATCCCAAGAGCCTGAGATCGTGACCTGAGCCAAAGGCAGACGCTTAACCTACTGAGCCACCCAGGCTTCCCTTAGACCCCCATATTTCATCCTTGGGTAAGTCCAGTGCAAATTTGATGCTAGGTACTTATTGAAGTATTCAGAAGGATGGAAATCTATAAGTAAAACCATATGATAAAAATTCTTCTATCCCCTACCACCGAGTTCCCTTTGTCTGGAGCTACTGTAGTTTCTTGTAAATCCTTCCAAAGGTATGTGCATATGCACATGCGAGTAAAAATATACTTAAATATTTATTCTCTTTTCTCAGAGGTACTACCACCCCGGCCTTCCCCCAACCCTCACCAGAACCGCACATTCTTCAACAGATGAACCTTTTGGAATTTGGCTGTGGCTTCCGCCCACATGCCACAGTCTATGAGCCAGTTTTAGCCTTTTGCCCTTACCTTAAGTTGCCTGCACCCAGCTCCTTTCCCTGGGTCTGGATCCATGTGTCTCACTCCTAATATTTCAGCTGGAGGGACAGAATCATTCCATCGACCCTTGGAATTCCTTTTGGGTCATTCTTCTTCCTTGAATGGTCACAGTGTCACAGACATCAGTTCACTGTGGAAGGTCACTCTTCCAAAGTTCTAAACTGGCCAAAGTTTCTTTTTATAACTGTTTGGCTTTAACATGGCCATATCTCTAATAGAATTCTGAGATTCATCCAACTCTGAAGAAGAATGACCATCCCACCTTCTCCCTTTCTCCCACACTGAGTGCCTCTTCTCCTACAATTCCAGGCCTCAGACAATCATTTAGTGCCTGTGGGGGAGAAAAAAGCAGAACCCAGCAGCTCTGCCTGCAACCTCTCAGCTCCTAGTTTAGCTTAGCTCAGTTCTGCCATCTTCACTCCCTCCCTTGGGGGAAGGTCTTCACTAGCCTTAGCCCTTGGGAGAGAAAATTCTAAAGATGATCTTGAGCCAGAGCTTATGGCTTTGCATGGAATTTTAGGAACTATAACCTCCCAGGACAGTCTTCATTAGAATGTCGGTCCCTAGGAGGGACTATGAGGAAGTCTCATTCAACTACTTGGCTCTATCAAACACGTCTGTGGATATTTTAACAGGGGCTTTATGGACATTGATAAGAGTTTACTTTGCAAAGGAAAATTCTTTCTTTAGGTCAGTTATTCTAAAGGTATCAGTCTCTGTTTTATAACAAAGATTAAAACAATATGCTTTTACTGTCAGGAAAAGAAAAGAATAGATGGTAAATCTTGCAATCACATATAATTAAAACAAATCAACACAGTGCCTTAACTGCAATATAAAGGAGACACAAAAGGGAAAATACTGGTAATCATATCATCTATATTTCACTCCGTAACTTCTCAGACAGGACTGTGTTAGAACACATAATGAAGCATTAGATGTTTGCACCGACAGATGGAATCTCTATTTGTGCAGTCAGCTATAAACGCAGGTTGACGCAGGTCTGCTGTGCTCGCAATCTAAATACTGTGAGCAACTTTGTCATTGACCAACACAATTTTCCTAAAAGGTGAAAATTCCTGTAAGCTTTCTCATGAAAAGGAAATATAGTCTTCTTTTGATTTACACAGCTGTTGCATTTTCCAACACTCTGTTGTTGAGAATAGAAAACTGAGTAAAACCACTTTGTGTGTGTATGTGACATGGAGCTGGGTTCTGGGCTGGGCCATTATAAGTGGTGGGGCATTCAAAAGTTGTTCAGGAAGTCTAGCATAATCTGGGTCATGCTCACTAAGTGTCAATAGCTGCACCCCACCCCCAATCACAGCGACCAGCATAAAAATGACTCAGCATATTTCCGAAAGATTTCTAGGGCAATACTGTTGCTTTCTTTCTTTCTTTTTTTTTTGGTGCTAAAAGGTAGTTTTATTAAAGCACAAGGACAGGACCAGTAGGCAGAAAGAGCTGCTGCCATTACTGTTGCTTTAGGACACTTGGAAACTGGGACATTTTTAGAACACCCATTGGAGAATATGAGGTATATATTTTCAGTTGTTCTGTGTGTGTGTGTGTGTGTGTGTGATGCACCCATGGAGTGGGAGACGTTGTGGAAAAGCTATATCTCCATCTCAGAGATAGATCCTGATTTGTGTGACTATTTCCATTAGTTTGTTTCATTTACAATTAAAGAAACTTACTCCCTTAAAAGAAAAAGGAAGAGAACGAGAAGAATCAAGAACAAATTCCTGAGACCATTTTCCTAAGGACAGAAAAGAAAGAGAAATCAGTACAGTTGGGGAGGATAGTAGAAATGAGAGTGTGATGTCATGGAAACCAAGAGAGAAGGAGCGCAGTCCAAGAAACAGCCAGGAAGAGAGGTCAAGTGTGAGCAGAAGGTTCCTGGTGGAGCGACACATTGAGAAGAGCCTAGACATGAGCAGGACTCAGGCAGGTGAAAGGGTTGAAGTGGACACTACTGGCCCCATCCCTTGGGAAGAGGACATGGCTAATAGGCTGGCTAGAGCAGGAGGCCAGAGAAATGGTCTATAAAGTTGCTGGAGTCGTAGTTTGCAGGCATCTTGTGCCAGATGAAAGGGAGGGTAAAGATGCCCACAAGACATTTGGGTGGCACCAGCAAGTTTTGGTGTTTGTTGGAAGGATGGATACCCGAGCTGCTCTGGGATGCTCTGTGTCACTGTGTTGCCCCTCCCATATCTGCTGGAGGGAAGGTGGCACTCCCCGTCACCCATTATCAGAAAAATGGAGCCGTCTTAGTCAACTTATGACCTTCCCAGGTTCACCTTGGGTTATTCCCACCCTTCCCTCATCACCACGCCCAGTTTCCGATCTGTCAATAGGCTCTGTTAGTTCTGTCTAAGCAGTATAGAGTGTCCTCTGCTGGTGTAAAGGCTCGTTTACACACCTTGATGGGACCTAGATCAGTTACGGCAAGGTAGTCGTTCTCAAGGGGTAGTGAAGGTGAAGATCATGTAATTTGAGCGAACTCCAACCCCCCCACCCCCCCGCCCCACCGCCACAGTGTGGTATTCAATCCTGAGCATTTGGAAAAGTTTGAGGGACTCCCTGAAAAGCTAGTGTGAACTCAGGGGCAAGAACTGAGGCAAAGGAAGGACTTGAAAGGAGATCAAAGATGACCAAGGGTGGGCATGACGGTCACTTTCACTGAAGATGGACCAAGCCATTGTTGAAGGGAGAGATTGAGGCCTGCTCTCACTTGGCAGTGACACCCTGTGAAAGATGAGATGACAAGTTAATTTCTGCTAGAGATACATGAGTAGACTGGCCTTTCCTGAGGCAGGGGTACTTCAAGAGAGAGTCAGCTATGAATGGAACCACTTCTAACCTTGAGACCTCCTTCTTCCTTCCCCCATAATTTCCCCAAATCCTCCATATTCTTCTTCCTCTCTTCTTCTCCCCAAGTCTCAGATTCAAATTCCAGAATATTTCGACTCGTTATTTAAGAAAGTATAAAAGTGAGATCTTGGTTTGAACTGATCAGGTAGGTGATTTGGGGAATATTTTTGTTTGTTTAGTTGAGAAAATGCCAGAATTCCATCCTTGGGCATGGGTTGTTCATGGTGGGGTGTGCATAGGCAAGGACTGCAGTGAGGCCATCTTGCCCCTCCTCTAGGTACATCCAGGTGTCCTTAATTAACCTCAGTTATTTGGAAGATGAGAAGGGGTGTGGGGATGGGCGGGTCTCTGGCTTAGCTTTCTGGACCAACAACCTATGCATTTCTATTCTCCTCGTTCCTGCTCTGTATGCAACAGGGTAGTTGATTAGTCCCTTTTATTACCAACCTTAACATTTTTCCTGTTGTCAGCACAGTTGATTCCCTTTTGTTCTATACCTGGTGGAACTGGAAGAACATTCTAGGCAAGCAGAAGACAGTGTGCTACCTCAGTGTCCCTGAAGAAAGCTCGAGACATTCTTGCTGTTGAAAGCATTCCTGATCAACACCAGCAGGTTAACATTTGAGTGTCTTCACTCACAGTGTGCTCACTGCTGGGGTGTGCTTGGGATTGGAGAAACTCCTCTGGGCTCCAGGGGAAGTGCCAAGTTTTGGTTGCCTTCTCCTCTGTAATCCTCTCTCTTGGCTTGATAATGCATAAACAAGGTTTCCATGGTGAGGACATCAGCCTTTGAGGCAAGGCTCTGTAGTAGGAGCCTCATGCCTCCTCATTGGTACTTGTGACCTACCACGTGCTACCACAGGGAGGACTGTCCCTGGCAGGACCAGGGCGAGAAATGCAGTGCATCCTGTGGCAGGACGATCACCAGCTTGTTTTTATTGAATGTCTGATGGAGTGAGGGTTGGATGATCTTGCCCCTGGACCCAACCGATTAGCCTCTTCCTGGGCCATCCATAGAGGTGTGGATAGGAAGGAGGAGGTGGTTTGATGCCTTAACAGCCTGGGGGAAGTGTTACCATGAAAGATTTAACATCCTGGAAAGGATGAAACTCCTATTTACTTCCTATTTTCCTTCATTGTGGGTAATTGAGCATTGATTGTGGTATCTATTGAGCCCTCACAGCTGGTTTACCTGAGGCGTTTTCTGGCTGGAAATTCCGTGCTGTCAGGGGTAGGTGGGTCTGAGGCAGGGCTTGTGGGGTGGGTTCTTCCTCTGTCACGGGACCTTGACAAGTCACTGAGCTTGCTTCTTCTCACAAATGAAGGTATCAGTTGGGGTGGTTTTTAACCTGTTTCTGAGCTGTTAATCCAGATACTGGAGCAGAGTGGAGAGCCTTTCAGAGGGGCAGAGAACTCTCCTCCAGTCTCTGTGTGGGGAGCAGGCATTAGGCAGAAGAGGGTGCAGTGAGCAGACGTGGGGCTCACAGAGGGATGTGGAGCCTGCTTGGACTTGGTACAAGTTCCAAGTCTGCCACATTACTCACCTGGTGACCGCAGGCAACTCTCTTACTACCTTAGAGGCCCAGTTTGCTTACGTGTGAAGTGGGCATAACAGTACCTGCCCTGCTTACTTCAGGAGATTATGAAAGTGAAGTGACATCTGTGAGGGCAATCTGATCTGCTACAGGGAGGGCGCATCACTACTACAGTCCTTCGTCCTGGAGAAAGCTCTTGAGTGAGAAGTGGGGCCAGTGGGCAGCCTGGAGTGCCTGGAGAAGGCTGCTTCCTTGGGGACCACGGTGTAGTCTTGTCTCTCATTCTTCCCTATGGCTTTGTTCTTATGGGTCTTGGAGCATTCAAGAATCTTCCTTTAAAAGAAGTACTCATCCACGGGGTGGTTTCATTTCCTAGAACTGATACCTCTAGCTCTGCAATGAGTGGCTGGTTAATACCTGAGTGGGGCTGAGCTGACTGCCAGTGGGGATCCAGCTGGAGAAGGGACAGGAGCATAAGGAGCAGGGGACTGGGTGGTGGTCTTGAGAGCAGGGTTGGGTGGTGATGTTACTTTTATTTTATTTATTTTATTTCACCACAGTGTTGACATTTCTAGACATCTGTGAACTGCTGTGGGCAATGGGAAAGCAGAAACATGTGCTTCCTGCTGGAAATTGTGCTAAGTGCCACATACATTATTCCATTTATTTTCATGTCAACTCTCTGAAGTAAAGACCACCATCTTGCCCTCTTTACAGATGAGGAAATAGGGGCCACTAAAGGGAAGGTAACCCTCTTAAAGTCACAGAGCTGATAAGTGGTGGGGCTGGGATTCACTGAAGGTGTGTGACACATATCCATGTCCATAACCAGCGTGTGATGTAGCCTTTATGTGTTACACAGCACTCCATGGGGGTCACTTATCACCATGGCTTTTCTCCCCCTGAACACAGAGTCCCTCAGAATCCTTTCTTTTCCCTCCCTCTTTCCTTCCTTCCTTCCTCTCTCTCTCTCTCTTTCTTTCTTCCTTCCTTTTTTTTTTTTTTTTTTTTTTTAGGGTTTTTATTTATTTGACAGAGAGCACAAGCAGGGGGAGACAGGGAGGGAGAAAAGCAGACTCCCCACTGAGCAGGGAGCCCAACATGGTGCTCCATCCCAGGACCCCAGGATCATGATCCAAGCTGAAGACAGACGCTTAACTTACTGAGCCACCCAGGCACCCTGCTCAGAATCTTTTTTTGTTCGGAGACCATGGTCACTTTTTCCATGGAGTCAGAGAGAGAGGAGAAGACCGAAGGGATAGGAGGGGCTCCCAAAGGCCCCATTTTGGAAGCCCAAGTTTCTATGACCCAGTTAGAACAGGGCAGCTTGACCTTGGACCCAGTCTCAGGAGTTCCCTCTCATGCTGTTTCCCTACCAGGAGCCTCACAATGGTTGAAAAGGAGCATTGTTCCCTATGCTCTTTGAAGGGCCCCTGGTCTGCCTGGGCACAGAGGAGGCTGCTTTCCCCAGTGTCAAGCAGAGAGCCAAGTGCTGTTGCTAAAACCCCAGTGAGGACACCTCCCAGCCTCAGCAGTAGTATAACTTAAATCCCTCCCCTTCACTGCCTAGCATTATTCCTGTCCCTGGCTCTTGGGAGAAGCTGATGGAGACTGCTCCCCACTGGCAGGTGGTTGTCTGAACTTTAAGGCAAAGTGAAAGCCTGCTTTTCCAGGGCCATCTAAGTAGCCTGAGTGCGGGACTGTGAGGTTCTCCAGGTTGCTGTCTGGGAAGCAGTTTGCTCCTAGGAGAGCCAGGACACCGGACCCAAGCTGGGGTCTGTTTGGGGACTGGGGCTGAGGGAACTTTCTTCAGGAGCAAGGGTTAGGAAGGTTCAGGGTATCCTGGGGGTCATGCTCAACTCAATCTCCCAGCTGCTGCTCTAGGGAAGCAGAGAAGTGGAAAATACGGGAGGAGGACAGCTGGTGAGTAAGACATCAAACCCCAAGGGTGTGGGAGCTATTAAAATACTGTGTAGACAGCCAGGCACTTCTTTCAACAGCATTGAGATTAGCAGCAGGACAGGCTCCTCAGTGCCTGTTTTTTTGCTGCCCTGCCATTCCTCCCAGGGGGACTCACCCATGAAGTCACGGCCACCCCCCTGTCTGCCCCCAGATGGCCCTCCAGGCCTCAGGACACTCTCTAATTCCCAGCCTCCCCACAAGTGCTGAGACCCATTCTTCTGGGGGGGGTTGGTGGCCCCGATACAGCATAGGTGGCAACTTCCCCACCTGTGTGCTTCATTTACTCCTATTTCCCACTCGCCCCGGAGCACTGCCTCCGGAGCACTGCTCTGTCAGCACCTCTGTGCCCAAAGACAGCAGCTCGAGGGGCCTCTGAAACTTGTTCTCAGCGAGACCCTTGGCCCTTCCCTGCTGTCTCCTGCAGTAACACACCACAGGGGTTGTGAGCTGAATTCACACTCTTGAGAAGGGAGGAGAAGGAGGCTAATATTTGTCCTGTTCCTTCTAGCTGGTGACTCACCCATTCTCTGGGAGGAGGGAGGAGACCACTCCTCTTTCTCGCACTCTGTCTGATGATCTTCTCCGCCATCTTGACTCCTCCCCCTAAATCTGTATCTCTGTCTGATGATCTATCATACACCTTCTCTCCCCCCCAACCTCCTCGGCCCACATGCACATCCGATCCTCCTCCTTGCTCCCTGCCCACTGTCTCAACCCCCTTGAGTGTGGACAGAAAGCCTGGAAAAGTCCTCTTCTCTCGCCTCCCCTGTGCCACTGTGAAGCAGTGGCCTGAGAGAGACGAGTTAGTCAGCACATTTGAGACAACATGGTGCCGAGTCCAGTTCTGGGAGTCAAGGCCTGGCACAGAAACACAGGAAGTTAGATCAATTGAGGACAGTGGTGTGTCAACATATTTGGGTCATGGGCCCTGCAGAGACTCAGGAAGAGCTTTACCCTGTCTCCTCAGTGAAACGGCACAGCCCCATACAAGCATCTTGTAAGAACACAGCTTTGTAAGAACTGCCCAGACCCCCGTCATGGTCTCTGTATGGATAGCACCACAGACCCATGCTTAAGAACCCAGCTTGGGAGTCTGTGCTGAGAGAGGCTACCACTTGAGAAAGGGTGCCATAAATAAGTGAGGGGAACAAGGCACAGGTGCAACAGGGCATGGGAGTGCAGTGCTGTGGGGTGGGGGGGCACTCCTGGGGTCAATCTGAAAAGCTTTCCAGCAAAGAGGGATTCAGAGCAGCCTTTCCTTGGGGAAGTGGGATGGGTGGAGAGGAGCCCGGAGGATGTTCATTCCAGACTATTGGCCCTCTGGTGTCTGGAGTGACACTGGGAATCCCTGTGATGAACAACAGCATGTGTTCTGAGCACAAAGCCTGTGTCCTTACAGCAAACCCTTCCATGCCTCAGTTTCCTTGTCTGGTACTATACCCTGGGGAATAGAGTGAGGAATGAGAAAGCATCTCCCAAACAAAGTGCAGATGGGAGACATTGAGATCCTGCCAAGAGGCCAAACCAGGCAGACACCCCACCCCCTTCCCCTCCGAGGGTCAGTGCCTCCAGCTACTGTGTCTCCTGCTCCCAAGGAAGCCTCGCCTGGTGGCTCCTACCCTCCTTTCTGCTGTCTACGGATGGGAGGATGTGTGCTTGGTGAGCACCCACATGGCATAGGGCAACGGGAAGTGTCATAGGCTCACCTAGACAGCCCTACCACAATGTCATTTTCATCTTTCATTCTTGCCAGAGCATTGCTTCTGCTTAATAGTGAACAGCATGGAGCTAAGCCCACATAGAGAAGTATGGGCATTATCCTGGCCCCATGGGGACTTCAGTTGTATAGACAGTGAGCCAAACCCATGAACAGAGTAATGGGTCATTGGAGGACAGGACTTGACCAGAGGGCATGGCTGTCTGAGAGCTTCCCTGCAAGACGGGGCCTGGGAAACAGTCAGTGTATTACCCTCTGGTGTCTAGGGGGCAGCTGAAATGCTGATTTGGGGGCCTGGTGGGGAAGGTGGGGTCCATATAGATTCTCCTCTGCCACCTCTGCCCCCTGGCATCTTTGTTGACAGGTCCTGTGACATTCCCATTTCTGGCTTTTGCTGTGTGTGGAAGAGATACAACACTGAAGCCTGCAAACCCAGTCGGCAGTTAGACAAATGCTGGAAACGGCAAAGGTATTTCCACCCAAGGGAGGAGAGAGACCCTGGAGCTTTCACATTCCAAGGGCTCCAAATCTCAGACAGATGGACTTCTCTTATTTGTGACTAGCTAATGGGGGGTCCTGGAAGGAGAGGCTAAATTCTCTGCTGCTCCCGGGGCTGTTGGTGAATTCTGATGCCCAGGACAGGGAATGGAAGGAGAAGCAGCAGACCTAGGCTTTAGCTGCTGTGCTTGGCATTTGGAGGTGGTGAAATGCTACTTCAAAGACACAAATATTTGTTAGCAACTCTATTTTTAGGCATCTTTGAAAAACAGAGATATAAACTCTGGAGGAGCTTCTGGGAAGGGGTGATGCTCAAGACAGAATGAAATCGCATCTCTCAGATCCCAACTCCCCAAGCCTACAGGGGCAGCTCTGCTCCTGCCTGCTGACAAAGCTCTCCTTCACCAGCTGAAGCCATACCTGTTTGACCTTCTCCTTCCTCTCCAGCTTCCCTCTCCTCCTCCCCTCCTGCCATTGCCCTATTTTCAGTGAGAAGATCAATGAAAGGTCTGGGTCTGCACATTTTGTTCTCCAGGTTCTCCCAGAGTTTTGCCTCAACTCACAGGGCTTTACCTCTCCATGTCCATTTGAAGCACGGGCTGACTTCTGAACTGAAAGGATCCTTCCAGGTCTGTTTTTCAATGTCTCTATTTTGCAGATGAGAAGATCAAGGCTCAGAGAGTCAAGGGCTGCCTCTAGGTTCTAGAGTCAGTCGGTCACAGGACTGCAAAGAGAATGCAGATCCTCTGGCTCCACTTCCAACGTTCTTCCCAGTCCTCTTGGTTTCCACCACTCAGTCTGCAGGTGAGAAAGGGGAAGCCTGGCAAGAGGGGTCAGATGCCATGGTCACAGTCACTTTTAGGCAGAGGAACTTAACATGTACAACCCAACAGGCTCTTTCCAGTTTGTCACAAAGCTTCCCTCATAAAAGTACTGCTAAATAGAAACAAATATACTGCTTTGACTACCTGACCGGCTTTGAAGAGCACCCATGGCTCATACAACTA
Organism: Mustela lutreola; assembly: GCF_030435805.1. Taxonomy (NCBI): domain Eukaryota; kingdom Metazoa; phylum Chordata; class Mammalia; order Carnivora; family Mustelidae; genus Mustela; species Mustela lutreola. The sequence continues at coordinate 62,648,648 of NC_081297.1, forward strand.
TAGCTCGCATCACGAGTGTAACACATCTAGAAAGAATGGTTATATTAGGGCGCCTGGGTGGTTCGGTTGGTTAAGCGTCTGCCTTCAGTTCAGGTCGTGATCCTGGGATCCTGGGTCCAAACCCTGTATCGGGCTCCCTGATCAGCAGAGTCTGCTTCTCCCTTTCCTATCTTACCCTCTGCCACTCCTTTTCATGCTCGCTCTCTCTCTCAAAAAAATAAATAAGTAAAAGTCTTAAAATAAAAGAATGGCTTTATTCATCCTATTAGACATTTACAGTTGAATTAGCAATGATTTCACTTGCTTTTCTTAAGTTTTAAAAGTTCTTTTTTTTTTTTTTTAAAGATTTTTATTTATTTATTTGACAGACAGAGATCACAAGTAGGCAGAGAGGCAGGCATAGAGAGAGAGGAGGAGGCAGGCTCCCCGCTGAGCAGAGAGCCCCATGTGGGGCTTGATCCCAGGACCCTGAGATCATGACCTGAGCTGAAGGCAGAGGCTTTAACCCAAAAGGTTCTTAAAGAAGAGTTTGGAAGACCCATGGTTTCTGCTGTGGAAAAAAAAAAAGGTGGCCTAAGAATTTTGAACAGTTATCTTTTTTTTTTTTTCCTTACTAAAAATTCCTGTGTCAAGAAGGTCATCCAGAAGCAAGCCCTTTGGCCATTCCTTCCAAATGAGGCATCCCAGAGCCATAGGTTTGAGGCGTCTTGAAGAGTTTTGTTGCTACACTGAGGAGCAGGAATCTCTTGAAATAAGAGGTGATTTGTTTGGTCTTCCACAATTCCCTTTGTTTTCATGCATTTCTCTCTCTCATTTTTTGAGGAGGAGGATTTCTTCACCTGCCTCCTCCTGCCAGGCCAACATGGGAAGCCTTGAAAGAAATAAAAGGGGTCACATGCGGGAGGGGGCAGCTTTAATAATGGGGAGGGGTGAGGCGGGGGCTGGAGGTGGGAGGACAGGTGTGGGCTGACAGCTCCGTGCAAGGGCACTGCTGAAGAACTGGCAGATGTCTAGGTAGAGGCGCTGAGGGCGGATGGCAGCAGGGTAATACTAGATTAGCGGGAAGGCACCCAGAGAGTGAAGGGTAGGGAAGAGGGAGACAGCATTAAGTCTGGGGAAGCCTGGAGGACTCTGGACTGTGAGGAAGGCCTGAGTGGTGTATCTGTGACGCCCCCACATTCCTGAAATCACAACCAGGGCGGGATGGACTATCTGATGGCTGTCTGTCCTTCCATACTGGGGTGGCTATATGGTTAACTGGCAAGAGTAAGAACATTGGTGCCAGCGTGGGAGGAAAACGTGGCCTGGGAAACAGTCCCAAACGGGAGGTGGGGCTGGGAACAGCAAGAACTTTCCATGAAGACCCATTTTCCCGCTCTCTGTGTTGTGATTGAAGACGTGTTGCAGGTGAGAACACACAGGCAGAAGTGCCAGAGTGGTATCACTAACCAGACAGCTTGGAAGCATCCAGACATTGGCCCCCATAAGGTGTAGGTGGCCACAACAGCACTGAGTTCATGCAGCTGGGCACCGACCCCCGTGCACTGCCCTGGGCACTGACCGTGTGCCCTGCCCCAGGCTCTGACCCCGTGGAGAATGGAGCAGGGAGGGGGTAACTTCCCACTGTCTGGTGCAGGTCTCCTGGGAATTAGGAAGTTCCCAAATAGAAAATGAGAATTACATGTGACCTCTATGGCCACAGCAGTGGGAAAGGAAGTGACATTGTTGAGTGTCCACTGTGTGCCAGGCACTAGGCTGGAAGTTTCATTTCGTGATTGTTGGAGTGCTGGAGTTCAAGCAGCATGCTGTGAGGCCCTGCTGTGTCCTGGGCAGTGTCCCTGCCCTTATCCTTTCTGTTTCTGTTGCTTTCCAAAATGGGTCCACAATGTAGAGTGTTGGGCATTTCATGGTGTGGGAGCCTGGCTGTCTACAAGCCTGGCTTCTTACAATCAGTTTGACTGGGACACCTTCAAACCTTCAAATCAACAGTCATGGGGTTCATGGCCAAAAAAAAAAAAAAAAAAAAAAAAAAAAAAGAGTCAAATTAAAAAACAACAACAACCAAAAAGGACACATCAGATAGGAAAGGAGCAGTTAAGGCTGAATGGATGACCCTGGGACTAGGGAAATGAGCGAGCAGAGTTAAGATAATCATTGACAATGACTTGTCCCCGAGGAGATACTGAGTGGGTGGCTCCCGCTAGGAGCCTCTAAGCCTCCTGTCCTAAATACCTTTGGTCCCAGAGCCACCAGGCTTTGGAACATCATCTAGACCCTCTGGTGGAGTACTCCCCACTTAGCAACCAGTGTGAGGATGGGATAGGACATCTGCTGCCTTTACAGATCTCTGCTGTAAGCTGGCCTGTGGATGCCTTATTTCCAGCTTGTGTGCTTTCTGAACATTTTGAAACTATTGGGTTCTGCCTGGCTGTTAGTCCTTAGAGCACCCTGAAATCAGCACCTGGGGCTGGAAGAGGAGGGTTTGTTTTTTATGTTTTGTGTTTGAAATCTAACCACTTGGTTTCAGCAGCTTGGTTCAGTGATACTTGAGTCCTTGGAAGGAGAGACTCACCTTGCTGGTCTGTGGAGGGGAGCCCCTCCCTGACCGGGCTGAGTCAGAAGCCTGAGACAAGGTCCAGGTGGAATCCTTGAGGAACAGGTGAAGACTCAAGCATTGGTCGCATCACATTCCAGTGTCAGGGAAGGCTGCTAATTCCCAATCCCAAACCCTAAGCATGATTATTGGATCCTAGACTTATTCTCTGAGCACCTGCTCTGTGCTGAGTGGTTGGAGGTTTGGGATAAAGATGAATGTGACCTTAGCTCACGTCCAGGGATGTGGCTCCTTGCCGCATAAGGAGGACATGGCAGGCTGTGAGAGAGGTCCAAGGGAGTGTGTGGAGGGTGGAGGTGGCAGGGGCGGGAGGGGCATTCAGTCCTGCTAGGAGAGTCTGCCCTCAGCATACATGTGTATTTCTTACTGGCTGAATGGTTCCCTTCACACTGGCGGCTTGCCTTTCTGTTCCACTGGCCAGGTTAGAGGCTTTTGAAAACTTATGAGGGGAAGCATTTAGGGGTCTATGCTTGCCAGCAGCATGTTGAAAGAAGGATTTTGTCCTGCAGGATGATCCCTCTTCTGTTATCAGAGATAGCAAAGCTTAAAGCTCATTATACTAACAGGTCAACATCCTTGTGTTATAGTCAGGATCCAGAGCAAATGTTCCCATTTTATAGGTGAAGGCGTTGAGGATCACAGTTGAAGTCAGCTGCTAAGTCACAGCCAGAACTGAGTCTTCACTTCCATTGCACTGCCTTAGAGAGAATGTGGGACATGTTATTTGGATGAGCACACTGAGGTGATATAAAAGGTGAAGTTTAGAAATAATGGAAATAAAATGCTGTCTAATATTTACGCACATGGACATTATGTAAAAGGTATGAAAAGTATGGAAGTAAAATGGTATATGACATCAAAGTCAAGGGAAGAGGAGGACTCTCCTTTCTCAACTTGACTTTCAAAAACTGGAAATAGGTCTAGAAAGGGAAGGTATCCAGTAGAGAGAATGGGAAGGGAGACTCGGAGTAAAAGCAGAATCACAGAGCAGGAACACATGCAGATTGTCTGCCTGGCACAAGCCTGGGGCATAATAGATGCTCGATAAATGTCCATTCCTTTCCTTCACAGAGGGACTAAGACAATCCTGAGGCTGGCATGGCCTGGGCACAGTCATGGTGGAGTAATGGACAATTAGGGCGTTGTTCAGATAGCCACAGATAAGGACACATTTGACTTTGGATTGAGGTTCTTTCCAAATCTTTCAGCCTCAGGATTTATTGGCATGATTATGATTATATAAGCCAGATTGGGGTAAAAAACCAAAGTGGCATATGGGCTTGCTTCGTTCAGCGTTCTCTTACTGCAAAGCAAGTAACAGGAACCGGTAGCTCCCTGTTCTTCACCCTCATTCCTGCTCTGGCCTTGTTGCTAAGACACAGGATTGGAGATTGAGGGGAGGGGATATGGGAAGGAAAATGACACTTTCCGAGTTTCTGCTACTAACTAGGAGCTGCATTTAGCACATGCATATAGGCTCTGTTCTGTTTTTGCACTAGCCATATTCTTCTTCTCATTCGCTTTTGGAAATGAGGAAATTCAGGCTCAAAGAGCATTTTGAATGATCCATGGTCATTTAACTAAGATACAGTGAAATTGAGACTTAAACTCAAAATTTATGGTTTTTTTGGTCTTGTGATGTATGTATCTTTAATAAAGTATCATGCAGTATGCTCTTTTTAAAAAAAAATTTATTTTTAAAAAATTTCTTTTCAGTGTTCCAGAATGCATTGTTTATGAACGACACCCAGTGTTCTATGTAATACGTGCCCTCCATAATACCCATCATCAGGCTCACCCAACCGCCCACCCCCAAAATTTAAGTTTTTTATGTTATGTTATGTTATATTATGTTATGCTCTCTTTCTCCTGGGCCCTGAGAAATTCTGGTTTTGTAACTCACGGGCCTACATGGAATGCATGCCCTTAGCACCAGAAAGGAGGAGATAGTTTGTTTCACCCAAAATAATAGTGATACCTAACATTTGTATCATGTCATGGTTTTCAGAAAACTTGGTGTGAGTTTCCCATTTTATAGCTAAGAGTACAGAGCCTCAACATTGAATTTAAAGTCACAAAGCCAGGAAATCACTAACTGCAATTCACAGTTAGACCATCTGACCTTTAAGTTCCAGTCCAGGACGCATGTGCCTGGCTACACAGGCAAAGGAAGGACTGTGATTGAGTTTAGGTGTGGAAGCTCTCTGCATTTGGAGACTCAATGTGTTTTCTGATACTCATCCATCCCTGGTAATCTTGAGAAGTCAGACTTCCTGGATGTTCAGCAGAATCACCCGATAATCCACGATTAGTGACTAGTTACATCAATATACCCTTGGACCTCAGAGTTATGGAAAGCCTTTGATGGCAACCTCTTTTGAGTACCCAGAGTCAGACAGACCTGGGAATAGAGAAGTTTTTCCTAAGTCCCTCATCCTCTGGGTTTTCAAATCGAAAAATGACAGAGTTGATAGCTGGAAAGACTTTTGTTGCAAGAAAGAAAATTCTCCTCTTTTTAGTGACTGGCTCCTGGTGTAGTAGGGTGGAAGGACTTAAGATACTTTGAAAAATGATAACCCTTCTGAAGCATCCTAGCCAACTTCTTTCTGTAAGAGTATGAATACTTGCCCACGTGACATTTGTACTCCACGAAAGCACTTGTAGACATTCTTCCTGGAGCAGAGGGAGAGAAGCAAGGACTCTGAAGCTGCTACTGAGGGGCCCCATGAAGTTAATAAACCTGTCACCTCTTTCATCAGCCTCATCGGGTGGCAAGCCGGCACAGGCCCGGTGGTAGTTGCCCTCCTTTGGGTTGGTCCAGAGCAGGGAACAGCATTCTGCAGAAGGTCTATTTTTCAGATTGAGAAACCCACGTCCTGATCTCCTCTTTTGATGATTTCACAAAAATCGAATTGCATGACAGATGCCCAGATAAACAGGAGAAGTTTGCAGTCAAAGCAAGTTTTGGGATGGAGCTGATTAGTAGATTTTTAATGGCTATTCTTGATAATCACTAACCAGGCGTAGCTTCCAGGCAGACCAAACCCATGCATAAAGTGTGTCCACACCCATGCACACCAACACCTAGTCGGCAGGTATAAAAGGGGACCCTGACAGTCTCCCGACAGCAGAGCATAGTCTCCAGCCTTAACTCATCTCGGAAACCTCAATTTTCCTCGCTGGGCAGAGGCATCATGAGCTGTCAGATCTCGTGCAAATCTCGAAGAGGAGGAGGAGGAGGAGGATTCCGGGGTTTTAGCAGCGGTTCAGCTGTTGTCTCCGGTGGGAGCCGGAGATCGGCCTCTAGCTTCTCCTGCTTGAGCCGCCATGGTGGTGGCGGAGGGGGCTATGGCGGCAGCTTTGGCAGTCGGAGTCTTGTTGGCCTTGGAGGCACCAAGAGCATCTCCATTAGTGTGGCTGGAGGAGGTGGAAGCTTTGGCTCCGGTGGTGGATTTGGTGGCAGAGGAGGTGGCTTTGGAGGCGGCATTGGCTTCGGTGGAGGCGGCTTCGGAGGCGGCAGCGGCTTCGGTGGTGGCAGCGGCTTCGGTGGAGGCGGCTTTGGCGGAGGCAGTGGCTTCGGTGGAGGCGGCTTTGGCGGAGGACGCTTTGGAGGTGGTGGCTTTGGAGGTTTTGGGGGTCCTGGTGGTGTTGGGCCTGGAGGATTCCCTGGTGGAGGCATCCACGAAGTCTCCATCAACCAGAGCCTCCTGCAGCCTCTCAATGTGAAAATTGACCCAGAGATCCAGAATGTCAAGTCTCAGGAGCGGGAACAGATCAAAACGCTCAACAACAAATTTGCTTCTTTCATTGACAAGGTGAGTCATGAGAAGCTGGCTCGGTCTGATGCTCAGGATGCCCTACTTCCACTGCTCACTGGAAAGTAAACAGCAGAGATTCATTTCTTTTAGGAGCCCTTGATGTAGTCCAGCTAGCATGGCTTATCTCCCAAATGGGAAAGATGCTGTCTTCCTGAGCTGTGTCTTCTGAAATAGTCTGCAGTTAGGAATTATGGATGCCTTTGGCTTTATTGTTTCAGCCTAAATAAGTAAGATTGTTGGAAAATACTGAAAATCATGGGAAAACTGATCTAGACAAGTAATGGACTGAGGAGTCAGGCCAAGTGGCAGCAGGTATTGGAAGAAGTTGGCAAGACATCTTCTGAGATAGTCTTTCCTTCCCTGGAAGTTATCACTCTCTTAAGTTCTGGAAAGCTGAACCTGCTTGGGGACGAATGAAATTCCTGCCTTCAAGAGAAGCATTCTCAGTTTTGTGACCTGTAGCATCTTTGTGGGTGTCACTTTTGAGCATTCCAGGATCTTATCCTGTTTCAAGGCAGATGGACTTGCCTAAGAAATTTATGAGGCTCTTAAAAATCAGCCCGAGGAGCCCTGCCCTGTGGTGCTCTCACACTTAGCACCTTCAGGAGCAGTGCCAGTGGATGCCTATTTTTGGTTTGCCCAAGACTTTCTGGGACTTGCCGGGAATTCAACCAGAATGGGAGAGGGAAATGGCCTGGAGTCTTGGGAGCAGCTGCAAATAAGATAGTGGGCGGTGTACTAGGAAAAGGAGTTCTCTGCATTGGAAAGTACCAGATGTAACATTAGGAGTCTGCGGAGATAGGGAGTTCGGGCTGGATCCAGCATCCATCTTGTGAGCACCAAGTCACGTAAACTTCCTTATGTCCTGAAGCAGGGTCAGGGCTGTCTCTGGCAAATGAGGCCTGCTGGTGGGAGGGGCATTCCAGAGCTCCTGCACTCTTCCTCTGGTCCCTGCAGGTGCGGTTCCTGGAGCAGCAGAACCAGGTGCTGCAGACCAAGTGGGAGCTGCTGCAGCAGCTGGATGTGAGCACCCGCACCACCAACCTGGAGCCCATCTTTCAAGCGTACATTGCCAAGCTGAAGAAATACGTGGATACGCTCTCTGCAGAACGAACATCCCAAGATTCAGAGCTGAACAACATGCAGGATCTTGTTGAGGATTTTAAGAAGAAGTAGGTGGCCGAGTAAATGCTGAGTAAATAGCGATAGTAGCCATCCGCTCTTTCCTCTAGGAGGCCACTCATATCCCCCTTGCGTTTGCGGTGATAATTTGTGTGTGCCAATTCTTTGTGAGGAAGACATTGAGGGCTTTAGAGTTCATGTTTTCTTCACACGTTTGGGAGTTAATTTATAGAAATGCATCGTTATTTGGGACATCACAGTTTCCATTTGGAGAGTGAGGGAGTATTTCATACTCAGGGAGTGGAGGATTTGGGATGAGTCCAGTAGGAAAAGGAAAAGAAAAAAGTAAACAAAGTAGAACTAATCTAACAGCTTTGTCCCCGGGTCCCTACAGGTATGAGGATGAAATCAACAAGCGCACAGCTGCTGAGAATGATTTTGTGACCCTCAAAAAGGTGAGCAAGAGAATGTCATGGCTGGATGGGACTGAGGGGGCTTCAGAGGCCCACCAGATCCAGGCAGACAGGCTGGGGAATATCTCTGAGTGGAAACAGCAGTAACCAGGGGAAAGAGGTGAAACATGTCCACCGCTCGTTCTCTTGAAAACAAGTGTCTCTACAGTTCAAGCTACTGGAGCTGTTCTGCACATTTGCCAGAGCATTTCCACCAATAACCTCCTTCAAGCCTATATTGGGCTGTGCATGATGCAAACACAGAGAACACTTCAGTTTTCTTCTAAAGTGCTGAGGAAGGGATGGACCTCCCTTAGAATGTCTAAAGATATTGTCTGTTGTGCTGACGAGTTCAGGCTAGAAGGCAGAAGCTTTGGTGTAAAATCTAGAGAAGATCAGGAGAGATGGGATGGACAGACAGGATGGGAGAGTTGAGAACTGTTAAAAGCCACAGAGGTCCCGTAGTGGGAACGCACAGTGTCTCAAGCAGGAGGGAGAGAATGGTTGACAAAGCTTGTCCCGCCAGAGCTCCGATGGGAGTGTGTGATCAGTGAACGAGGGCATGGGGGCCCCTAGTCGAGATGCATTGTAGGCTCTGTGCCAAATGACATTGTGGATACCTGGCTCAACTGGGGTGCCTGGGGTGTTGGAGAGCAGCTGACAGGGACTGGGTGGAAGAGAGAGACAAAGAGAGGGTGGGGCTCAGACCTTGAGCCGTGCGTGAGCTTCGCCAGAGGGCCCTTCACGTTTTTTGTAGGATGTGGACAATACCTACATGGCCAAGGTGGAGCTGCAGGCCAAGACAGACGTGCTGACCCAGGAGATCGAGTTCATTAAATTCCTTTTTGATGCGGTAAGGAGGCTGCTCCTGGAGAGACCCTTGCTTCCCACCCTTCCCACCAAAGCAGTCCTTCCCAATGAGTGAAAAGGTGGGATGAGTGTGGTTTAGGGACTGGTTGACTCCCACTTGCCACCATTCTAGACCACTATGGGGTTTCTGGGGTATAGTTCTTGGAGGAGAGGAAGTATCTCCTCTGATGTCACAGGAAGGCAGGCTCAGGAAACACAGGACAACATCCCTCCACTCCATTCCTCAAATGTCCAGCTGCCCTTAGGTAGAGCACTATCTTTTTCCCATCCCTATGTCTAATGTACTCCAGACCACTCCTCCATGCCCATGTGTACACATATCTTCTGAAACATTTGTCATTCACAGGTTTCTTTCTGGGGGCATCAAACTTAACAAAACTATCTAAATGGTGAAGGTTATCCAGCAGGAGGCTCAGAAATAGGCTCCTCTCCCATAATTCTCTGGACATCCTTGGCAGAGGCCTGGGATTGGTGGCTGTCTCACTTTTATTCCACCCATCGAACCCCACTTAACTTAGTCTGAGCATCTATATTTCCCTAATACTAGGGAGGCAGATGCCTCCTCACAGCCTTTGTCTGTGGGCAGGGAAGCCATGGCCAGACCTCCTGTTGTGTTGCAGGAGCTGTCCCAGATGCAGCAGACTATCACCGACACCAATGTCATTCTGTCCATGGACAACAACCGCAGCCTGGACCTAGACAGCATCATCTCTGAGGTCCGGAGCCAGTATGAGGAGATTGCCCAGAAGAGCAAGGCCGAGGCTGAGGCACTGTACCACAGCAAGGTAAGTATGCAGAGAGAAGAGAGAGCCACAGCTGTCTGACATGCTGGGTTTCACCTTGGCTGGAGAGCATCCGTGAGATGATGGGTGCCTTTGTCTAACGGCAGTTGGGCATCATTCCCAAGCAAGAGTGAACACAGGACCACAACTGCCCTCAACTGAGAATGGCACCGAGTCCTTTTGGGGATATGAGATAGCTCCCCACCTCTCTCAAAGGCAGCTTGGTTGACCCACCCTGTATTAGACTTTCCTGGGCTCAAGCTAGGCTTCCTCTAAGCTGCCACTGTCCTCCTCTTCCCATACAGTATGAAGAACTCCAGGTGACCGCAGGGAAACACGGAGACAGCCTGAAGGAGGTTAAGATGGAGATCAGCGAGCTGAACCGCATGATCCAGAGGCTGCAAGGGGAGATCGCTCACGTGAAGAAGCAGGTAGGCACAGCCCTCAGGGCTGTGCGGCTCCGGGGGTCGAGCCGGGCTCATGTGGATGGGAGGTTGTGTGTGTGTGTGTGTGTAGGGAGTGGGAGTGTGTGAGTATGTGTGTGAGAGAGAATAAGAGAGAGGAGAACCTGAGAAATTCGAATCTAGCATATGTGGATCCCAAACATCTTGAGTGTAACATAATTTAAGGCTTGTAACAATTTTTATGGTGGTCTAAGAGATTCCAAAGTAAGGATCGGTGCAGGGAAAGTACAGTGTTACCTTTCAGATCGCTTCCACAAATGAAAGGGAGTGATAACAAATAAAGCACAAGGTCATCTGGCTGGACAGGGGGAGGGTTGGAGTCTCCGCACTGGGTGCCAACCCTAAGCACCAGCAGTGGCGTGGTGGGAGGGCAATGGCTGTGGCAGGGAGATGGCCAGGGGATGGACTTTAGCTTGGAAGAAATCACGTGGGATGGAGAGTTGACTCCAGGGACAGCAGAAGTTCTATGAAGTGGTCGATATCCGAGGTTTCCATTTGCAGCTGTAAACTAGGATAATGTCCTGTGTTATGAGGACAAAAGTCATTATGGGGAAAGCATAAGGGTCTAGTCAGAGGTGACTGGAAGATGATGCCCTGGAGATGACAGCAGGTCTTAGCATCACTGTTTGTGACTCGCATTAGCTCCAGAGGGACCCAACCCTTCCAGGGCCAGTGAGTCTGGCTTCCCACACATTCATTTGTCCTGAACACATTCATTTCCCTTCCCTACCTGCCAGGCAGATTCCACTCTCCATAACCAACAGAAATCTTTTCTCCCTCTCTCCCAGTGTAAGAGTGTGCAAGAAGCCATCGCAGATGCTGAGCAGAAGGGAGAACACGCCCTCAAAGATGCTCAGAGCAAGCTCTCTGACCTGGAGGATGCCCTGCAGCAGGCCCGGGAGGACCTGGCCCGACTGCTGCGCGACTACCAGGAGCTCATGAACGTCAAGCTGGCCTTGGACGTGGAGATCGCTACCTACCGCAAGCTGCTGGAGGGCGAGGAGTGCAGGTGAGGGGCGCTGGGAAGGCCGAAGCTCCTAGAACCTAGAACCAGGAAGGAAGACTAAGGCAGGGACAGCTGGAGGTGGAGCAGGGCCTTCTGACAGCTGAGAGCTAACCTCACTATGTTCCTCAAACAGCCATTCATGACTCAAAGCATTTAGTGTATGTACAGTTGTAGATTTATCAGTACAGGAATGACTGTCCAACCATATTAAACTAAGCAATAAGTTAATCTTGGTCTCTCCTGAAAGAGAAAATAAAATTTGGTGTTAACAGGTCAGTCCTAGACAGCCTGAAACACTGGCTTATGGGTAAGCAGGGTTCATGGTGTCTTTTCCCTTCACCTGTAACCCAGAGCCAGGAGACCACGTTGGAAGGCTCTGACTGGCTGAGGCATGACTGGCTGGCTGTTCCCTGGCAGCGGTGCCAGGCCTGGTTCTGTGCAGATTTCCAGGGTGACAAACTCCCAAAAGGGAACCTTTCCTTCCCCTGTCTGAAGACCTTGTCTGAGCCCTTTGTCTGTGTTAGCAATATCCCCAGTGATTTTATCTGGCTGAAGCAACCAGAAGGGGACAAGGTAGCTCAGGCCACCAGCAAGCCAGCATGACAGGGAAGGAGCAAGGGCATGCCCCCTACCCCTAGCCAGCAGGAAGAAGTGGGAAAGATTTCGGATGCAACCAAGGAGGTGGGGCAGGAGGATAGAATAGGGGAGGTTGTACAGGGTTGCAGTTCTTTCTGAATTAGATGCTCACAGTGCAGACTTGTTTCAAAATTTCTAGTGTGGCCTGGATTCGGAATAGCAGAAACCCTCTGAAGGATTTACATACAAAAACGGGTTGTGCATCAGAAGTGAATTTGCTTTTTGATCATTTTCATCTGAGCCAAAAATTGAGATGCGGGGGTGCCTGGGTGGCTCAGTGGGTTAAGCCTCTGCCTTCAGCTCAGGTCATGATCTCAGGGTCCTGGGATCAAGCCCCGCATCGGGCTCTCTGCTCAGCAGGGAGCCTGCTTTCCCATCTCTCTCTGCCTGCCTCTGGCTATTTGTGATCTCTCTCTCTCTCTCTGTCAAATAAATAAATAAAATCTTTAAAGAAAAAAAAAAAAGAAAAAAATTGAGATGCGTTGGGCTGCTATGCCATGTGGACAAACATGGGGCCTGCCCATCTCTGTGGTCTGGCAGCACGGAAGACAGCGGCTCTGGAAGGTCCTGGTGGCTAATGGTCGAGGTGCCTGCTTGCAGGTGGAAGCTCTAGAACAATAAGTACATGGAACCTAAGGGCCCTGCCATGAGCTATTTTCTCTTTCCCTGACAGGATGTCTGGAGACCTCAGTAGCAACGTCACTGTGTGTAAGTAGTGAGGTTTTCCTGTCCTGTGTGGGGTGTGTCAGGAGGACACAGGCGTTGGCAGTCATAATTTCCATGGGGACGCCATCTTTTTCTGCAGCTGTGACCAGCAGCAGCGTATCTTCGAGTGTGGCCTCCAAGACTGGCTTTGGAGGCTATGGTTCTGGAGGTAGAGGATCCGGTTCTGGAGGAGGCGGAGGCTACAGCTCTGGAAGTTCAAGTTACAGCTCTGGAGGCAGAGGCTCAAGCTCCAGAGGTGGCGGTGGAGTGGGCTATGGCTCTGGTGGGGGCTCCAGAGGAGGCTCTGGCTCTGGAGGAGGATACAGCTCTGGAGGCAGCTCCAGAGGAGGCTCTGGCTCTGGAGGTGGCAGTGGAGGAAAATACAGCTCTGGAGGAGGATATGGCTCTGGAGGCAGCTCTAGAGGAGGTGCCGGCTCTGGGGGAGGCTCTGGATCTGGAGGGGGATACGGCTCTGGAGGTGGCTCTAGAGGGGGTTCCAGCTCTGAAAAGGGGGGTTCTGGCTCAGGTGAAGGTTATGGCTCCAGCGTGACCTTCTCTTTTAGATAAGGATGGAGTTCCCCTCTTGACTCTTCTGCTTTAGAATGTAGAAGCCTGTCTCTGTACATCCAATTGACAGCAAGTCAAACCTCGTGATCCACCTCTGAGGGCATTCTGGAAGAAAGGGATGCCCACATACCATGTTTGAAATATCTTCTCTCCACACCAATTAGTTGGAGCCAGTGACACTGTCTGAACCCTAGGGAAGGCTCTGCACTGCCTGGGCTTGGACTTCCTGCCGTGGCCCCTTTTCTGGCCCCTCCTTGCATCGCCCACTTGGGTCCTTCTCCTGATGACTATTCTGTGAAGGGCCCCATCTCAAAGCCTGTACCTGTCTCATGACCCTGCCCCCAGAGAAACATGTTTCTGTGTATATAGCCCACCTTGCTGGCTCTGCATCTGAAGTTCTGTGGTCTTGGTGTCTGCACAATAAACCTCATTTGCAATGGATAACATGTGGTGTGTGTTTAATGTCAAGCCTTGGCAGGAGTGGGTATCTAAGAGCTATTACTCATTGTTGTCTGATTGAAGATACCAGAAAATGGAGAGATTGGGAAGTGATAAAAGACAAGCTTCCTGGAGCAGGGACATGTTGTCCTGAGGCAGTGTGGCTGGGAGAAGCCAAGGGTATTTTTTTCTGGAAGTCTTTAAGAACAGAGACAGGAGGGGCTAGCCCTGGAGTCAGGGTGTGAGGGTGATGTTCTTATAAAGTATTCTCCAGATCTGGGAACTGTGATATTGCCAGGAGGATGATGATGGGATTTGTGGAAAATTCTCTTTCCCTGAAAAAGCCACTCTTAACAAGCTTTTCCCACAACTACCCCCACCCATCACCCCCCCCCCCCCAACTGTCTTCTGACAAGAGCTCTGACCTGCGGTCCCTTCTCCTCAGGGCAAATCAGCTGAGCCCCTGGAGTTTCATCTAGGCTGTCTGCAGCTCTGAGCTTCCAATGTAAAATTCCCTTAGCTCAACCTAGGTCATGAACACTACACCCTTAAAGCCCTAAGTCCTTGGCAGGAGTTCTCGATGAAGGCTGAAGAAGAGGATCTGGGGAAGTCTCTGGGGAAGGACTATAAAGTAATCTCCAAAATAACCACTATTTTCACAGAACATTTCTCCACTTCCATCAGAGAAATCCCCCAACATATCCAACAGATACTGGACCATTTTCTTGTCTCACATCCAACTGCCCTCTAAGACCCCCTAGCCCTGGATATCCCAATCAGGGCAGACTTCCTCTGTGGTTGGGATGATTTCAGCCTCTTTCCCACAAAGGACTGTCACCTCACTGGAGCTTCCTGGAGCTGAGGAAGGGCTAGGCTCTTGAGGTTGGGATTAAACTGGCCAGAGTTGCCCAAATGGGAGTTGGTAGCTTTGGTTGGGTCAGGTCAAGCTATATGTATGTGGTATTCAATGCAGCAGATGTGGCTTAAAACCAGAAAAAAAAAAAAAAAAACCCTAGGGGATTTTCTCCTCTTTCATCTTACTTTAGTTTCAAAATCTTGGTGAGGCCTTAGTTGAGTCTGTGAGACCCCTCTGCATCACTAGAGATGATCTTAAGATCATCATCATCTTGAGATGATTTCAAGAAAATCAGGGAGACATTAATAAGGAATAGATAGTTTCACCTGATCCCAGACCAGTTGTCCCCAGGTCTGAGGGTGTGGGACAGAAAGAGCTCTGAAGGCTACGAGCCACAGGGTGACAGACAGTACCTGAGGCTGATCAGTCCAGGGTGCTGTGCCTGCCACAGCCTTGGTTAGGTGGGGGAGGTCTGTGGAGGTGAGGGTGTCAGCTGGGAAGGGAAAGGACAAGGGGTCTAGCTGTTTTATAGTACATTTACTATGCAGGCATGAACATGGCCTTAAACAGGGCTAGTTTCCCAGACATTTAGGGCTGGAAGGGAGCTTTGGCATCAGTGATTCTGAGCTGCCAGTAGAGGTAAGGAAACAGATGAAGTCCAGGGTGGGCATAGAAACCGGGCCTCCACTCCCCAAATCACACACTGCTTAAACCTTTGGGAACAGTAATCTGTACTGATAACATTCTGAGGGGAAAGAAGGTGAGGCAGGTAAGGTGGCAGCTTTTATTCTCAACGATCTTAATTGTTGAGATTATTGGTGGTATGAGCCTTTGACCCCTTCTATGGTTTGTACTCCTCACTTCTACCGTACCTGGGATGAAGTCCTTCTCTTCGGATCTACTCAGACTCGTGTTACTTTTATGTTGGGCTCCAAAACAGCAAAACAAGACTGTAGATGAGCTCAGAGGGACACAGGCCTGAAGTCTGAAAGAAATCTGGCTGTAAGCAGGTAGTGGAGTGAGGCACCAGCTTTGGGGGTTGGATTTTCCTTTCCCTCTAAGTGTCACGGGAAACTAGTCCAGAATCTGGGTCACACACCTCCTACCTCTGCTCGTCTTCCACCAAATCTGACTTGTCAGGTTTTGGGCTTCAGAAGGGAGATGGGCACAGGCAAAATGGTTTACGAGCTCTATTTCCATAAGGAAGTGGGCTAAATATTTACATTCTGATGATGTGGCAGAGTACTTGGGAAGCCCTGTACTGTGGTTCCCTCCTTTCTCTACCTGTGAGTTCTTGTATGAATTCAAATGAGCTTCTTTCCTCTTGACCCCTTTACCACACTGTTTCTTTCCTCTCAACTCAGATGAGAGTCCTTGGACAGCTTCCCGCCTCCAGAAAGTCTGCTTGAAGGGGATACTCAAGCTCTTCTTTGCTGTGACAAGGGGAAGACCTTTCATCAGGAGTTGGGAGATTTAAATGCTGACCTTCATGTGTTGGAGAGGATGTGGAGAAAGGGGAACCCTCTTCCACTGTTGGTGGGAATGCAAGTTAGTGCAGCCTCTTTGGAGAACAGTGTGGAGATTCCTCAAGAAATTAAAAACAGAACTTCCCTATGACCCTGCCATTGCACTCCTGGGTATTTACCCCAAAGATACAGATGTAGTGAAAAGAAGGGCCATCTGTACCCCGATGTTTATAGCAGCAATGGCCACGGTCGCCAAACTGTGGAAAGAACCAAGATGCCCTTAACGGATGAATGGATAAGGACGATGTGGTCCATATACACTATGGAGTATTATGCCTCCATCAGAAAGGACGAATACCCAACTTTTGAATCAACATGGACGGGACTGGAAGAGATTATGCTGAGTGAAATAAGTCAAGCAGAGAGAGTCAATTATCATATGGTTTCACTTTTTTGTGGAGCATAACAAAAAGCATGGAGGACATGGGGAGTTAGAGAGAAGAGGGTTGGGGTAAATTGGAAGGGTGAACCATGAGAGACTATGGACTCTGAAAAACAATCTGAGGGGTTTGAAGTGGCAGGGGTGGGGGAGGTTGGGGTACCAGGTGGTGGGTATTATAGAGGGCACGGATTGCATGGAGCACTGGGTGTGGTGAAAAAATAATGATACTGTTATGCTGAAAATAAATTAAAAAATTATTTATGAAGTGTGTAAACCTGGTGATTCACAGACCTGGGGATAAAAATATATGTTTATAAAAAATATATGTTTATAAAAAATAAAAAATTAAAAAAAAATAAAAATAAAAAAAATAAGAGTAGCAAAAGAACAGATCTTATATAATACAACCGTTGCATGGTGTCCCCATTCAGCAATATATGTGCTTTCATCTTACAAGCTAAAAGTGTTTATCTTCAGTTACTTTTGGAACATCTTCACTGATAAGATAAACAGACTGTTACTTTAAATTTAATAAAAACAATCAGAATTAAAAAAAAAATAAATGCTGACCTTCACCTTGGAGGTAATTGCTGTGCAACATCAGACTAGCCATTCCTCTTCCCAAGGAGACAGAATGAGATTATCTCTAGCTATCTCTTCAGCTCAGGTGGAAGGAGCCCTGTGTGTGCTGTCGAGTTGGTGAGGGTGGAGGGGGGATGGGATTTCAGTCAGGGAGGTCCAGAGAAGGGTATATTCCAAAGTGCATAGGGAGAGGCCAGAGCAAAAAAAGTTTTGGGACCCACTGCAGCTGACTCTTTCTATGCCCATTTTGACTGGAAACTTCCTGAGGGCTGGGAGAATGCTTTCTCCAGCTCATGACCTTCCACAGAGATTGGTCCAGGGTTGAATGAGTCTGGGGTGCTCAAGAAAATGATTTTCAAAATAGTGATGACTTTCACGAGAATCCCAGCCTTTCCTCGAAGAGGACAAAACAGAAAGGACTGTTACATTTTGCCTCTATCCGGGAAGCCCAGTCCCACCACCTCAGACCGCCTCTCTCCCAGGGGGCCCAGGCTGGTCTAGTAGCCAAAGTACACCACCTCCAAGCAGGGCTCCGAATCCATGCCGCCGCAGGTTTAATGCATTCAATATCTGATTCAATTAGACATCTATGTATTGAGTTCTGGAATCAGTCTGCCTTGGTCAAAGCCGGCCTCTACCTCTCCACTAGTTGAAGTATTTGGCAAAGCCTTTAATCCTTTGAACCTTAGTCTCTACTTCTAGAAACTGAAAATAATGGTGATATCTACTTCACAGTGCTGCCATGAGGATTAAATGAGATTATCTTTGTGAAGCACGGCACACATTCTGGAATACAGTGATCAGACAGTGAATGTTAGGGCTGCAGATGCTATTATTGCTGCTGCAGAAAGACATGGACTTACTAAAATGCCAGTGGTGAAAATTAGTAGTTACTTCCATTCTTTTGAGTGGTTTATATAACACTGAAGTTAAGTAGCAAGGGCAGATGTCCCCATTTGACAGATGACAAAACTGAGGCTGAAGAGCCCACAGTCAAGAAACTGGGAAGTAATGGAGCCATAACAAAGAATGAAGGGTGTACATAATTTCCACTATGCCCCCTTCTGTTTTCCTTCTTTGCCTAGATTGGATTAGGGGTGTTTGTACAATGGGTGGGGCCTGCTAATAAAGCCTGGAGGAGCAGGCAGGTAGGTACAAGATTATAGAATGAGGGAAACATCTCAGCTTCTCAGCCTGGGTCTGAAGAAGGAGCCCAACTAGGAAAGATCGCTGAGCCCTGCCAGTGCATGTGTGAATGCTCAGGCGTACCAGGTGACTTCTGGCAGGCCTGTGGGGTCAGGGTGCAGAGAAGCATGAAGCATCTGAGCTGGGGCCATGGGTCAGTGTGGCAACCTGCATTTTTCTGGCCTGGATGACAGGTGGTGAGAGGAGACTGAGTCCAGAATATTCCCTTGGGCAGCTGCCCTCACAATTATGGGGTGACTAAAAGAAGGGACCAGTGTTCTTTGTCTTCCTGAGCATTTTCTAAAGAAAGGGCAGTTTCATTTCCCTGCAGAGGTTTGGAGAATTGTAGGGTTTGATTGCCCTATTATATTTGATTGCCCTATTATATAGTATTATAAAAACTACACCTGGGGTGTCTGGGTGGCTCAGTGGGATAAAGCCTCTGCCTTCAGGTCATGGTCCCAGGGTCCTGGGATGGAGTGCCACATCGGTCTCTCTGCTCCGCGGGGATCCTGCTTCCCTTCCTCTCTCTCTGCCTGCTTCTCTGCCTACTTGTGATATCTGTCAAGTAAATAAATAAAATATTTAAAAACAACAACAACAACACCTACTCATTATTTCAGGTTTGGAAATACAGAAAGGTAAAAAAATTTAAAATCAACCATTATATGAAATAACTATTGTTGACACTTTGATATAGATGTATAATATTTTGAGCATATTTTTCTAAGGTTTTTAGCTTTACTCACTTTTAAAAAATATATAGCTACACTCAGACTCACTCTCCAATGTTATTTTAGGTCTTCTTTTTCTGTGCCTTGGACTTCGTGGTTGTACTGATTATTCAGTTTTGATTTCTCCTTTTATCAGTTAACAACAAAACAGAAAAAAAATTCTTTTGCATAAAAGTTGTAACCATCATTTAAATTACCTATATAATATTCCATTTATGGGTAACGTTTATTTTACTATTTTCTATTCTTTTTTGGACATATATTTTGGGAACACACACATATACTCACACACATATTTGGAGGGTGTGAGGTGGGTAGTAGAGAAGCAGAAGCAACTCCCACCAATATAAAAAACTCCATTGAATGGGTCTCTCTGAATCACCATTCTTTCCAGATCAGTTTCTAATTCATCAGTGTCACTATCTTAAGCCTCTAGAAGAGGTACTTTGAGTTTCGGTACCACTCTGGTAGAAACTAAAACTGTTGGAATACCAATGGTTTCAGAAAACTATCTGAGAGCTTTGGTATTATAATCGCACACACTTTGTGTTGCCTAAGTCAGCAGATAGTTGATAGATAAATAATAATAAGAAAACCTTGCTAAGTGATGATTATTTGACATACTATTCCCACATAGATGGTTAGATGGTGCTTTCTTTCTTTTTCTTATCACTTTCAGCTTCAAGGGCACCAAATCCAAGAACTTATCCTTGGCCAGGTGATAACCCCAGGAGATATATGAGGGGATCCCTCTGAATCCTAGCAGAGAAACAGTGAGACATACTCTTACCACCTCTTCAGTGTCACTCATGCCCCTTGCATCACCATGGGCAGGCAGATCTACTCCTTGAGGTATCAGAGCAGGAGATTTGGCAGTGGCTTGGCCATTCTGCCTAGAGGGGGCTGGAGAGAGGCAGTAAACTCACTGTTGGTCTGCAAGAGTGGTGGCTGTTTCCAAGTCCACACCAGCCTGGGAGGTCATAGTAGCCAGAGTCTTAAGTTTTGGTGGGAGCAGAAGATTCTCCATCAGTATAGCTAGAGGTCTGGGCCAATTCAGCATTCTGGGGAGGTATGAGGGTGGGTGTTTTGGGGTGGGTAGCCTCAGTAGGGTGAGCTTTGTTCTTGGTGGTTTTGGGGGGCTGGGGTTTGTATGTCCGCAGTCTGCCTTGGGGCACCCAAGAAGTTGAAATGAATCATAGGTTGCTGGGCCACTGAATGTGAAGATCAACCTCAAGGTCCAGGGGGTGAATTAGCTGGAGCGACAGCAGATCAAGGAACTCAATGACAATTTCACTCTCTTCACTTCCAGGTGTTTCTTCCAGGATGGAAATGGGATAGTGGTTACCATCTTAGTACAGGTCAAGATTTTCTGAGGTCAAGTAGCCCAGTCCCTGTCTCTTAAAATTGGCCCTGGTGGAAGGTACCCACTTTATTTTTCATTCTCCAAGCCTCCCTAGGAGATTGGATTAACCCTCAGCTACCTGTCTGACACCACTGCATCGAACTATGGCCCTATGGTCTCATCCTGAAATAAAGCAATCTATTCTGCATGTATAGTAAATCTGAACAGCCTGACAGGTTCAGTTTCAAAGAAGTCAAAACATATCTTGTAAGTGGACACATTGACTTTGGCAAATGATTTCTTCCCCATAAGTTGCCACATGATTCTAAGTCTTGGAGTTTCTTTCCATCAGACTGGCATTTCCATTCTCAAAGCCAGTGAGTGGAGACCACAAAAACTGGATGTGGTCCAATTAATGGTCTTTTGAAAAAAGGAGCACGGGGCCAATGCAAATGATTTGACCAAGAGATTTTCAAATTCTGCTGGCCAGGCTGAGAGTGGTGAACTATATTCAGAGCCTGGAGGAGTCCTGACCATCAGATCTCATCCAGGCTTAGCACCAAAAGGAGGCCAGACTTCTTATACTAACTACACCAAACTGTGCTCTTGGAGCAACCTTGGATTGAAATTTACTGTGAATAACTCTGGGGAAGATGAGGCTGGCAGGATGGTTGCACCTTGAGTTTGTTCCAATGGGACGCTCAGGACTGTCTGGGTAGAATGCTGAAATTCTGCCCGGCCCCACCCTTCTCAGGGTGCTCTTCCTTAGGGAGGGGCAACTGTGGATTAGCACTATTGCATAGACTTGGAGCTGGGGAAAAAATTAAAGAGAAGCCAGTAAGAAATAAAATGTAGTGATCCAAAGGGACACATGCACCCGAATGTTTATAGCAGCAATGTCCACAATAGCCAAACTATGGAAAGAACCTAGATGTCCATCAACAGATGAATGGATCAAGAAGATGTGGTATATATACACAATGGAATACTATGCAGCCATCAAAAGAAATGAAATCTTGCCATTTGCAACAACGTGGATGGAACTAGAGCGTATCATGCTTAGCGAAATAAGTCAAGCAGAGAAAGACAACTATCATATGATCTCCCTGATATGAGGAAGTGGTGATGCAACATGGAGGCTTAAGTGGGTAGAAGAATAAATGAAACAAGATGGGATTGGGAGGGAGACAAACCATAAATGACTCTTAATCTCACAAAACAAACTGAGGGTTGCCGGGGGGAGGGGGTTGGGGAGAAGGGGGTGGGATTATGGACATTGGGGAGGGTATGTGATTTGGTGAGTGCTGTGAAGTGTGTAAACCTGGTGATTCACAGACCTGGGGATAAAAATATATGTATATAAAAATATATATGTTTATAAAAAATAAAAAATTAAAAAAAAAAAAAAAAAAAGAAATAAAATACAATTGGTAAATATGCCCAGAGCTCTGGATTTAAGGCCATCTTATCACTGCAGATGGTGTACTGAGGGCTATGTTCTTGGGGAACCTGGGTGGCTCAGGCAGTTAGGCATCTGCCTTCGGCTCTGGTCATGATCCCTGAGTCCTGGATGAAGCCCTACGTCAGGCTCTGGGCTCACCAGGGAGCCTGCTTCTCCCTTGCCCTTTGCCTGCCCCCCCCCCAACTCGTGCTCTCTTTCTCTCTCAAATAAATAAATAAATAAAATCTTTTTTTTTTTTTAAGTAGCTACATTTTTTCATGATGACTGTAGTTGATAACACTGTATTGTGTAATTGAAATGTGCTAAGAGAGTGGAACTTAAGTTTCTGTCTCTCTGTCTCTCTCTTTCACACACACACACACACACACAAGATAACTAAGTGAGGTCATGGATGTGTTCATTAACTCAACTGTGGGAGCCCTTTCACAATGTATACATAAATCAGATCATTATGTTGTACACTTTCAATATATTACCATTTGTTATCTCAATTATACCTCTATAAGGCTGAAAAAAAATGTGGGAAATTGTATGGGGCTCCTGCTTGATTAAATCTCCAGCTTGGGAAAAAATTAAACTAAACCTATGCTTTTCCTTCATGGCCTGACAAGGGCTGATGGGCTAAAAGATGGGAACAGGAGTTGAGGGATGAGTAGCAGAGGAGATTCGCTGTAGGAGGACAGTGTTTCATGAGCTTTACCAAGAAGGTGCTCAACACATTCAAGGTATTGATTATCAGTTAATTCTTCTCTTTTGCTACTTATTGTGGCTATCACTTGCAATGTCTTGAAAGCAGAGAGAAGGGCAGGAAAAGGGAATATTTTGTCCACATCAAGTAACTGCCTATTTGAGAAAAGAATATTCTTAAGAGTGAGTTATTCTGTTGGCTCATTGGTAAGTCTCTTCCTGACCTATTCCCAAATGATGCAAACCAATGATTCTCAAACTTTGGTACAAATAAGAATCAAGGAGGGAACTTGGTAAACATTCAAAGGTCCAGACCATGTCCTACATTTGGAAACCTGGACTTCTGTGTAAACATGCCTAAAACCTCTTCAAATAATAGGGCTAACTAACCTCCATCCATAGCATGTCAGGAATTAACACTAAACTAGAGTCACTTGTCACTCTCGCCAGGTTCAAGCCCATTTCTGGCTGTCCTCTGGGGCTGAGCTCTTGGACTTAACTGCTTCCAGGCACAGTTCCTGTAGCAGCAGAACCAAGTGCTGGAAAAGAGGTGGGAGCTGCTGCAGCTGGGTGTCAGAACCCGCAACCCTAGCCTGGAGCCCAACTTTGAAGGCTATGTTGGAAATCTCAGGAGGCAGGTGGACAAGTTCACAGAAGAGAATATGAGGCAGGTAGCAGACCTGAAGATCACCCAGGATGCCATGGAGGAGTACAAGAAGTGAGTGGTGGGAGAAGGTGGGACATTTGGTGTTGGGTCAAAATACGTGTGACTCCCAAGTCTGGTGTGGAAGCAATGCTAGGGCATAGAATTGGCCTCTCTTCCCAGGAACTTGTAGGGTCTTTTCTGTTTGTTTTCTTATTGTAAATCTGTTTGTGGATATATGTTCAGAGTGTAGGGCAGCAGAGAAAAGGGAATGCCTCAAGATGTAATAGTCTTCTTATCCACAAACTGCCCCAGATACAAAGTAGAAGTCAACAGCAGCAGAAAGGCTGAGAGTGACTTTGTGGTGCTGAAGAAGGGGAGAGGCAGCTGGCTTTGTCCCCTAGGGCTAGTTCTGGTACTCTCTCCAGTCTGCTCTGCACTGGGCTCAGTTTCTTCTGCTGTGAAGCATCCCTAGCCCCAGCTAACTGACAAGTCAGAACTGGGCTGTGTGCAAGGCTGCGAGAAGTGGTAAGAATGAAGGCTACCCTGATTTCTGTCTCAGAGGTCCTATTTTCAACTTCTTAAATATAACAAATCCATTGGCATTGTCTCTACTCTGTTAGTCTCTGACAGTGCCTGTCCTATCTATGTCACTCTCCTCCTGGAATCTTGAGACCACTGGGGCCATTGCCTCCTTTATTTCAGGATGTGGACGGTGCCTACTTGGTCAGGGTGGACCTCAATGCCCAAGTGGAGACCCTGCAGCAGGAAACTGAGTTCCTCCAGGTCTTCTATGCTGCTGTAAGTTTGGGGTCTAAGCTCCCTGGGAGCCCCTGGGATGGCTGCTTTCCCAGCAGCTAGGAATGTGTATCCTTTATGGATTCGTTTCAGCCACGATGACTAGACTGAGAAGGGCACATGAGTCTGGCTAAGTGAAGCTTAGAGGTCTGGGGTGGGTTACTCTGGGTTTGGCTGTCCCTGTGTTACCTTTCATTCCTGCATTTTCCTGGTTCTTGTGCCAGGAGCTCCAGGCCACTGCCATAAGACAGAACAATGACCTCAAAGTGATTAAAATAGAGGTCAGTGAGCTGAACCCAGCCTTCCAGAGACTTCGAGTGGAAATCACCAATCTTAAGAAACAGGTGGGGCACCAACTTGGCAGTGGAAGCTTTAGAGGGGTGGAATTAAGAAAGATTATTTTATTCTTTTATTTTTCTATATTTGCACATCTTCTATAATAAATTATGAAGGTGGGCAAAAGAGAAACACAGCAAGGGGTTTGGTATATGGTCTTCTGTGCCCCACTTACTTGCTGATGGTTTTTGGAAGAGCACTGTCCCCCTGACAGTGGAGCACCATCCTGGAGGCAGAGCAGAAGGGTGAGGTGAGCTTCAAAGATGACCAGGATAAGATGGCTGAGGTGGAGGCCACCCTGCAGCAGTCTAAGGAGGACATGGTCCTGCTGCTTTGTCACTACTGGGAGCTGCTAGGAGCCAAACTGGTCTTGGGTATGGAGAACACCACCAACCACAAGTTGCTGGAGAGTGAGGAGAATAGGTAGGTGACCCAGGGGGCATAGAACGTGTGTGTTCATCAGTGGTGACCCTGTGTCAACCTTGCCATCTGTATCATGAACAATCAATTAACTCACTTATTCCTGAAACATCAGGAATAACACACACTGAGCTTTGTCAGTGGTGGGGAAGTGGATGTCTGCTCAGGACCGTTTAAAAAAAAAATATATATATATATATATAATTTATTTATTTTCAGAAAAACAGTATTCATTATTTTTTCACCACACCCAGTGCTCCATGCAATCCGTGCCCTCTATAATACCCACCACCTGGTACCCCAACCTCCCACCCCCCTGCCACTTCAAACCCCTCAGATTGTTTTTCAGAGTCCATAGTCTCTCATGATTCACCTCCCCTTCCAATTTACCCCAACTCCCTTCTCCTCTCTAACACCCCTTATCCTCCATGATATTTGTTATGCTCCACAAAAAAGTGAAACCATATAATAATTGACTCTCTCTGCTTGACTTATTTCACTCAGCATAATCTCTTCCAGTCCCGTCCATGTTGCTACAAAAGTTGGGTATTCGTCCTTTCTGATGGAGGCATAATACTCCATAGTGTATATGGACCACATCTTCCTTATCCATTCATCCGTTGAAGGGCATCTTGGTTCTTTCCACAGTTTGGCGACCGTGGCCATTGCTGCTATAAACATTGGGGTACAGATGGCCCTTCTTTTCACTACATCTGTATCTTTGGGGTAAATACCCAGGAGTGCAATGGCAGGGTCATAGGGAAGTTCTATTTTTAATTTCTTGAGGAATCTCCACACTGTTCTCCAAAGAGGCTGCACCAACTTGCATTCCCACCAACAGTGGAAGAGGGTTCCCCTTTCTCCACATCCTCTCCAACACATGTTGTTTCCTGTTTTGTTAATTTTGGCCATTCTAACTGGTGTAAGGTGATATCTCAATGTGGTTTTAATTTGAATCTCCCTGAGGGCTAGTGATGATGCACATTTTTTTCATGTGTCTGCTCAGGACCTTTGTCCAGAGTGCACTTGAGTAGTGCAGGTCCTAGTCCTATATGCTGGAGTCCCTAACTCCTCCCAATTTTCCCTCTGAACCTCTGGACCAAAGGCAAAGTGGGGAGAATTCCCTGCCATTGAGAAAGACAGAGGAAAAAGAGTTTTCCTTAGCTTGGTTCAGTTCAGGTATGGCTGGCCTGAGCCCTAGCTGGGGAAAACATAGAGAAGGATTCTGGGATGGAGGGGGCTGGGGAGAGAGGATCAGTTGTAGGAGTCGAGGAACAATGGCAATGTACCCACCGAGAGTCAGGATTGTGGGCAGGGAAGACTGAGAACAGCTGCCTTTGTTACTCCAGGTGGGAACTTATGCAATTCTGGAGCCCTGGTATTTGCCAGAGTGAGACTAAATTACACTTTTTATGGACCACAGCTAGGGTATCCTTCCTTTTGGAAATTGTCCTCCTCTGATCCCATCAGAGGATTTACTGATTATTCTTTTTTTTTAAAATTTATTATTTTTTTTAAAATTTTTTATTTTTTATAAACATATATTTTTATCCCCAGGGGTACAGGTCTGTGAATCACCAGGTTTACACACTTCACAGCACTCACCAAAGCACATACCCTCCCCAATGTCCATAATCCCACCCCCTTCTCCCAACCACCCTCCCCCCAGCAACCCTCAGTTTGTTTTGTGAGATTAAGAGTCACTTTTACTGATTATTCTGATTGTTTTCATGCCAACCGGCTGTCTGGAGAAGTCACTGACAATGTGAGCTACTGTGAATAAAGAGGGGTTCTCCTTTGTTGGTGAGTCAGGAGTCACCCCTGACCTTTTCTGAGTTAAGGAGGAGGAGCTCTCAGCTAGGAGGCTGGAGACCTGCAGCCATGACCTCACTTTTGAGGGCACTGGCTGTGCGTCTTATCCCACAGACCACAAGACGAGAAGGGGATTCGAGTAGACGAGATCAAGTTTTCCTTAGAGGAGATCAAGTTTTCCTTTGCTTCTAGGATCTCATGCTCATCTCTAGGTAAAGGAAACAGAGATCCTGCCATTAGGACCCCTGAGTCTTGTGTGGAGAGTTGGCCCAGAAGGATGGGTGGGGCAGGAGGACTAACATTGGTGGCCATTGTTCCTTGATGGAACACTTCAGGAGAAGCCCCTCAATGCTGTGTGTGAGATGGGTGTTCCGGGATGTAGAAATTGTATAGGGATGCCCGGAGCTATCCTGAAACCTTCCTCTCTGTCTCCCCACAGCTGTGGTGTCAAGCACAGGCTCTGCTTCTGATGTGGTTGCATCTGGCATCAGCTCAGGCGGAAGAGTCTCTGCAAGAGGAGGCAACATCTTCAGAGGATCTGGTGTAGCACCTTGGGCTGTGCGCAGGGCTTTGAGGTCTGCAGGGCACAGTGGGAGCCCTGGAGGGTCCCTATCTCAAGTTGGGAATCCAGGAGACACTGGTTTTGGTGTGGAAAATGAGGAGTCCAGTTCAGTGATTAATCAAGACTCCAGTTGAGCACACAGAAACCTGTAGAATTCCCCCCTAGAGGCAAAACGATATCTGGCCCTGATCTCATGGTGTCCATTAACCTATTTCACCTTGTTCATATCTGTTCTGACTGTATACCACCTTTTAATTTTTTCATTTTTTTGCAATTTGAAGGCAGGCTTCTGGGTCAAAACAAATTCTTTCTTTTTTTCATACATCCAAAGGTGGGGACCTCATAGGAAACCCCTCACATGTAGTCTCAGTGGGTCTGTGGGGCAATCACTCACCTTCTTGCCTATCTTACCTGGCATCCCCATAGTGCTCCTAGTCCACACTGTCCTTTTCTATGGTACAGAAGCAAAATCTCTTCTTCCATCTCAGTCCTGAAGTACAGGCATACACATACCCTATTTTCTACTATCACTATCAATTCTCAGTTATCCACCTTAATGGGTGTCATTCATTTTACCGATAATCTGCAACCTAGGGTTATCAAGAACTTGCTTTGATTTGATGATTTTCTGAAGCCCCATCTGACCCATTCTGGGACATTAGGACACTCTGTCTCCTACAGATTCACAGACCCTGGGTACTTACCAAAGGGAGGAGTAGAGAAGAAGGTCTTTGGGGACCTGGAGGGTATGAGCATGCCAGCCCAGACCCACCCTTTTCCCTGAGAAAGCCGTGTACATCAACACCTGGAGATAAGTGTGACAGCAGCTGAGTTTCATGGGTTTCCTCTTTGCCAGGGATGGGGATAAAAATATGACAGAAGCAAATATGTCTTAGGACTATACTCCAGGTAGATTCCAGTTTAAAATACATACCCAGTGCGACCTGCTAGGCTAGAGGGTGTGCAAGTTCTGGGCCCTACTATCTAAGGAAAAGATCTCATAACCTATTTTTCCCTTCTGCCTCCTTCTACCTCCTTCCTACTTCTTGCCCTCCCCTCCCCTCACCGACCCCACCATACTTTCCAATAAATTTCATTAGAAACTCATTCATTTGGGAACTTTCAAAAATATTCCTTATTCAGATGGGCTCTGAATGTTGCACTTTCCCAACCATCACCCTGAAACACACCCATACACATCTATGCTCACTCTCCTCCCCACACCCACTTCCCTATGCTGACAGAAGGGTGTATTACTTCTACTTCACTTTGGAAGGCCGGGGGTGGGGGAGTGTGGGGGGGGGGAAGACCCTTCTTTCCCCTCCTTATTGAAGAAGCATCTGTTTTTAAAACAATTAACTGCAGGTCCTCCAGATTTGCTTGGCAGCCAAGCTGGTGTCATTACTGCCTAATTAAAGGATAATAGTCTTGTTATCATTCTCATTATAAGAATTATTTTCAGTTAATAGCTAGCGGATGTGAAGTGGGAAGCAGCAACCTGGGGGCTCAGGTCACAAGGGCAACTCCGCTACTTTGTCTCCTGCTTCCCTCAGAAAGTAGTTCCCAGCATAACACCCCATGGAGTCCAGCTGTGTGAGATTGGGAGGATGGTCTTATCCCTTCCCTGTCGTGAGCACTGTTGGGAAGTGCTGAAAGAGGGAGCATGGCCAGCCAGGGAGACAATGGGCATAAATTCTCATCTGAGCAAACACTGGGTTTCTAGAGAGGCATTCATTCATTTGACAGTTATTTATTGAGTACTTCCTATGTGCTAGATTCTGTCCTTGACACTAATACAAAAAGATGACCAATACCTATGTCTACTGGGAAGAAAGATGAGAGAATGTGCAGAGTACAGGATATAAGTGTTGTCTAGGGGAAGTGCCTATCTGGAGCAAGGGGTCAGACTAGCAGGATGGGGGAAAACTTCCTTGATGCGGACCCCTCAAGCTGAACCTTGAAACCTAAACATTGAGGAGGAGTCAGCCAGTGGGGGCGGGATAGAAGTTCTATCTCCTGGTGATGGGAACAGTGCTTGGCACTCAAAAGGTAATCAATAAATATTTGTTGAAGGACTGAAAAAGAGCTTGACAAGAGTTTGGCTCTTCAGGCTTTTCCAGAAGTGCAGTCTGGTGATGCTGAGAGAGAGGTGTGACAGCCCAGGTTGATGAAGACCTTTCTGGGCAGAGTGACTAATTTGTTCTGTTTTCCCAGGACATTCCTACTTTTAAGACTGAGCATCCCATGTTTGAGAACCCACTTGGTCCCAGGAAACCGGGATGGTTGGTGGTCCTGCCGCTTTGTTACCTCAAGCAGTTTGGACTCCATCCCAATGTGTTTAACAGTAGAGTGATGCGGGGGCAAGAGTGTTTATTGAGCAGAGTGTGCCTGAGCCTTCCAGGTGTCCCCCAATATCCTTTCTCTTCTTCAACAGAAATAGAAATTAACAGATGAGCACACCACCACCCAGCTCTGGGCAACATTTTCAAGTCTCCTTTACAAATAACTGCGACTATGAAACAAAATTATGGACAGTGGAATGTGAGTTGAAATCATACCATGCTCCAGACTGTGCCCTTAAAAGGCAGAGCCCCTAAGAGTGGGTTCAGTCTCCAAAGAGAAAAATGTGAGGAAGTTTAAGAAACTCTAAATTCAGGCCCTCTGCCCAAACCTTTTGAATAAGAACTGCAGGGTTGAGTTTTAAAAAAATATTTCAGGCAGTAGTGGTTAAGAGCATGGGCTCTACAGTGGGCTGCCTGACTTCCATTCCCAGTTTGCAGCTGTGTGGTCTTATCTAGGTAACTTAACCTCTCTGTGCCTCGGTTTCTCTAAAAAGTTATCTGTAAAAAGTGTCTGTTGATCTTGCAACATTTATCTAACACTTAATATGTGCCTGGTACTGCTCTGAGCACATTAACATGAAAAGAATATTTATTGTTTTTGTTGGGTATTTCATAAATGTCAATTAGATCCTGTTGGGTGAGAATGTCAGTGAGATCTTTTATATCCTTAATGATTTTCTTTCTAGTGATTTTACCAATTATTGAGGGAGGAATAGTGAAGTCTCTAACTTTAATTGTGGATTTATCTATTTCTTCTTTTTTTTATATAATTTTTTATTTTTTATAAACATATATTTTTATCCCCAGGAGTACAGGTCTGTGAATCACCAGGTTTACACACTTCACAGCACTCACCAAAGCACATAGCCTCCCCAATGTCCATAATCCCACCCCCTTCTCCCAAACCCCCTCCCCCCAGCAACCCTCAGTTTGTTTTGTGAGATTAAGAGTCACTTATGGGGGCTTAAGTGGGTACGAGAAGAATAAATGAAAGAAGATGGGATTGGGAGGGAGACAAACCATAAGTGACTCTATTTCTTCTTTTGATTCATCTTTTGCTTCACATATTTTGCAGCTCTTCCATTTGGCATATACACATTAGCATTGTTATGTCTTCTTGGTGGATTGACCCTTTTACATTTTACAATATAATGCCTCTGTTTCATATTTTTTCCCTTTGCTCTGAAGGCTACTTTATCTGATGTTAATATAGCCACTCCTATTTTCTTTTGATTAATATTTGCATGATATTATCTTTTTCTAAGCGTTTACTCTTAGCTTGCATATATTGTTATATTTGTGGTGAGTTTCTCTTCTTTTTTTGGTAGGTAGTATATAGTTGGCTAATGTTTTTGAGCCTTGATGATCTTTGTCTTTTAACTGATGTATTTAGACTATATTTAATGTAATTATTAATATGTTAAGTCTGTCATTTTATTTTTTTGTTTCTATACGTTCTCTATTTCTTGTTTCTTTTTGTTTTCCTGCCTTCCTGTGGTTGCTTGAACATTTTTTTTTTTTTTTTTTTTTAAAGATTTTATTTATTTATTTGACAGAGAGAGATCAGAGGCAGGCAGAGAGAGAGAGGAGGAAGCAGGCTCCCCGCTGAGCAGAGAGCCCGATGCGGGACTCGATCCCAGGACCCTGAGATCATGACCTGAGCTGAAGGCAGCGGCTTAACCCACTGAGCCACCCAGGCGCCCTGCTTGAACATTTTTAAGAGCCTATTTTGATATATTTATAGTGTCTTTGTATACTATTTTTAGTGGTTGCAGGGGGTATGACACATACAGAGCTCACAACGGTTTACTGCTGTCACCATTTGACTAGTGCAAG
This sequence comes from Mustela lutreola, assembly GCF_030435805.1. Taxonomy (NCBI): domain Eukaryota; kingdom Metazoa; phylum Chordata; class Mammalia; order Carnivora; family Mustelidae; genus Mustela; species Mustela lutreola. Next base: position 62,679,627 of record NC_081297.1, read on the forward strand.
TGAAGAAACCCTAACTCTACATCCCTTTACCCCCCTCCTTCATGATATAATTTCTTAAATATTTCCTCTAGATACATTTAGAACCACCCAGTGTTATAGTTTTTGTTTGAACAATTAAATATCATTTAGAAAATTCAGGAGGAGAGGGAAAGTCTATTGAATTTACCCATTTTTTAAAAATTTTTTATTTTTTATAAACATATATTTTTATCCCCAGGGGTACAGGTCTGTGAATCACCAGGTTTACACACTTCACAGCACTCACCAAAGCACATACCCTCCCCAATGTCCATAATCCCACCCCCTTCTCCCAATACCCATATTTTTTTATCATCATGTTCTTTCCTTCTTCCCAATGTTTCAAGATTACTTCTTTTATCATATACTTTCTGTTTAGAGAACTTCTTCTTGCCATTCTTTTAGGGTAGGTCTGCTGGCAACAAATCCTTCTAGTTTTCATTCATCTGTGTTAGGGTTTCCCCTTCATTCCAGAAGGATATTTTCGCTGTTGACAGTTTTTTGTTTTCAATCACTTGAGAAATACTGTGCCAGTCCATTCTAACTTCTGTGGTTTCTGATGAGACTTTGGCTTTCCTTTGAAATACTTTCCTTTATAGGTAGGGTATTGTTTCTCTTTTGCTGTTTTCACAATTTTAATTCATAATATTCAGAATTCTGACTAGGCTCTATCTCAGTGTGGATTTTTTGGGATTTATTCTCTTTACATTTGTCTGCTTCTTGAATCTTTAGATTTATGTTTTTTGGGGAATTTTCAGTTCTTATTTCTTTGAGTACTTTTTCAGTCAGTCCTCTTTCTTCTCTCAAGAAACTTTAATAACATGAATACAAGCTCTTTTGTTATAGTCTCACAGGTCCCTGATGCTCAGGTCTGGTCTGGTCTTGTCTTTCCCTTTTTTTCTTTTCTTTTCTCTCTCTCTCTCTCTTTCTTTCTTCCTTCCTTCCTTTCTCTTCTACCTTCCTTTCTTTCCTCTCTCCTTCCCTTCCTTTCCTCAATCCCTCCTCCTCCCCCTTCTTCTTTACTCCCTCCTCCCTCCTTTTCTCTCTCCCTCCTTCTCTTTCTTCTTTCTTTCTTTCTTTTTCTTATCTATTTTTCTCTTTGCTGCTCAGGCTGGGTAATTTCTGTTGTTCTATCTTATAGTTCAGAGTCTTTTTTTTTTTTTAAAGATTTTATTTATTTGACAGAGAGAGAGAGAGAGAGATCACAAGTAGGCAGAGAGGCAGGCAGAGAGAGAGGGGGAAGCAGGCTCCCCACTGAGCAGAGAGCCTGATGTGGGGCTCTATTCCAGGACCCAGAGATCATGACTGAGCCAAAGGCAGAGGCTCAACCCTTTGAGCCACCTAGGTGCTCCTAATTCAGAGTCTTTTATCTGGCCCCTTTCTTCTGCTATTAACCTCATCCTTTGAGTTTTTTTTTTTTTAACTTTGATTATTGTATTTATCAATTTTTAAACTTCCACTTGGTTTTTGATATTTTATTTATTTATTTATTTATTTACTTTTAAAAGATTTTATTTATTTGACAGAGAGAGATCACAAGTAGGCAGAGAGGCAGGCAGAGAGAGAGAGAGGATGAAGCAGGCTCCCTGCTGAGCAGAGAGCCCGATGCAGGAGTCGATCCCAGGACCCCGAATTCATGACCTGAGCGGAAGGCAGCGGCTCAACCCACTGAGCCACCCGGGCGCCCTTTTATTTATTTTTTGAGATTTCTATTTTTCCATCTGCTTTACATGCTCTTAATTGCTACCAAAGCATTTTTATGATGACTGCTTCAAAATATTCATCATAGGATTCTCGGGTGGTTGTCAGTTCAGCATCTGCCTTTAGCTCAGGTCATGATCCCAGAGTCCTGGGATTGAGCCCCGTGTCAGGCTCCCTGCTCAGTAGGAAGTCTGCTTCTCTCTCTCCCTGCCTCTTCCCCTCCCCCTGCTCATGCTCTCTCTCTCTCATTCTCTCCCTTAAATAAATAAATAAATAAATAAATAAAATCTTTTTAAAATATTCATCAGATAATTCTAACATCTTTGTCATCTTAGTGTTAGTATCTATTGTCTTTTTTTTCATTCAGTTTGAGATATTCCTTGTTCTTGATATGATAAGTGATTTTTGATCAAAACCTGGACATTTGGGGTATTATGTTATAAGACCCTGGATCTTTTTTATGTCTTCTGTTTTATCTGTCTTCTTCTGACATTGCTCCAGCAGGGCAAAGAACTGGGTACCACCCTATTACTGCCAGTAAGAGCTGGCAGTCAGAGCTCCCCATGGTGTCCACCATGTTGGATGGATCTGGGACAATTGCCTGGTGGGGGATGGAAGTCCCAGCTTCTGCCTTGGCCTTCCATGGCATCACCCAGGGTGCCTCATTATAGTCTGGTGAGTCTAGCCCTCCTTCTCAACTTTTACTTGAGTAGGTGGGGATGGGACCTCAGTGCTTTTTGTAGTGCTTGGCTAGAGTAGAGTAGTTGCTTTCTATACCTTTTCCTTTCTAGGCTTTCCCATTCCTGGATATTTAGCTAAAAAGCTTAGACTTCTGTAAGGCTTCTGGAAAATCTGTACCCTTCCAGGCTATTGCTTTCTTTTGCTCCAAGTCTGGGATATATGAAACAAATAAGAAACCCAAGAAACTCACTACCAAGTCGTTTCTTGGCTCCCAAGATCCCTATCCAGTGTGACTTTTTTTCTCTCCCTTTCAGAATCTTCTTATGTTTGTTTTATACATAATTCCTGGGTTCTTAGTTGTAGTAAATAGAAGAATAGTGTTCATGCTATTTCTTCTGCTAAAGCGGTGTCAGAAGAAGGGGAAAGTATGTCCACTCCATTTTCCTGGACAGAAAATACTAAATATCCTTTTACAACATGATTTTATTGCCTCTGGGGAAGATGTGAGGTTGATTTCCTGCTCTTGTGTCCTGAACCCATCAGAGATGCCTGCTTAGAGGCCTGAGCAAAGGCTAATGGCAGCACTGGCCTTCTATGGGAGACGGAGGTGACTTAGCAACTGGGTGAAGATCAGATAAGGATTCAGCTGGCATTGGGTTTCCCCTGGCAATAGCAGTGTCAGGATGTGAACTATAAGAGGACCACATAGTGGAATTCTTAAAGATGTTAACTATAAGAGGACCACAAAATGGAATTCTTAAAGACAGATGCCAAGGGTCTTGTCCTTAGAGGGAATGATTTCAAGGGACATGTCCCTCCATGATTTCCTGAGAGTCCATCTCTCCTGTGGTTCTGGACAGTGAACAGGGAGGATAAGGGTGGGTCTTATCCTTAGGAACCTTTCTGGCTATTGGGGAAGATTAGCCCAAACCTGGAATACACAAGGAAACATTGAATTAGAGCAAAAAATAGGTACACTTAGAGCAGGCTGGCCAGAGAAGAAAGTTGGATTGAGATGCAGACCAGAGAAATTTCCCTGGGTACCCATATGGCAGGTTCACAAAGAAGAAAGGCCAGGGTGGGAGATGGGTAGTGAAGGCTATGTAGAACGGGGGCTGGTTGGGCATTAGTATTCACACAACCGCACTGCAGAGTTGATGTTCGCAGTGTGACCACTGGCTGTCAGCCCTTAGGGAGTGATCTCAAGGCCTGTGACAGCAGTTTGTAGTTTTGCCGAGACATGGGTCTGAATCATGTCTGCTTTGATACTGGTGTGCTGAAAGGAGTCAATTATGGAGCAATTCTGGCTGGAACACTCTATATCCTCATCACAGCACAGCATTGTTGGTCTTCATCATCCTATGAAGAAATTAAAAAGGGCTAAAACCTTTGTGCCCAGTGAAAAAAAATGGGAAAGATTGCTAAGTGCTGTTGCTGGTGGTAGCAAAATTGAGACCATCTAAGGAAATGATTCTTCTTAATAATTTGGCAGTTGCTTGGTTCTACAGTAGAGGCAAAATACTGGTGTATTATATTACCCGATACAGAATAGGGGAATAATTTCTGGACAGAAATAGAAAAGTGGGATTGGCAAACTTCATTCAAGCACTCTGGTGAAATAATTGCATTTTTATGAAGGATATTATATACTATGTATATATTTGGGATTTGAGAACTGTGAAATACTTGGGTCAAATACTTTGGTGTTGCCAAGACTCTAATAAAATTCAAGTGTCTGTTCTCCCTCCTAGATTGTGAGCTAGGCTTCTGTCTTATTAATTTATGACCCCAGATCCTAACACAGTACCTGGGACAGAGTCAACTCTTAACAGAAGACTGTTAAGTGAAGGATGGATGAAGAAATGGGTAGGTCAGTGGACAGGTGGGTGGATAGATGGACAAATACAGCCTTCACAGTCTGTATGTAGGGTCAGAAGGCCAGCCCAGAGAACCTCAAAGCTGGGGCCTATGTTTTGCTGGTTTTTTGCATCCTCTGGGATTCATACCAAAAAAATGGGCTAATAAGCTAATTAAAAAAAAAGGGCTAATAAATGTTTGCTGTCCTCAACTAACTGAGTCTCTGTTTTCCCATTTGTGAAATGTGGATTATCATATGCCACCCAGGCTGACTGAGTGGATCAAGCGAGCTTCAGTACTCAAGGAGCTATTTTAATGCTGTAAAGTGCTGTACTACTGTCAGCCATCGTGAATGGTGGCAATGCTATTATTTCAAGGTCAAGTGTGGGGTGGTGGGAGAGCACGGGAACAAAGAAGCTGGTGTGTGCAGGGCAGTCTGGCTTCACAGGGAAGCAGAAGACTTGCCTGGAAGTCCACAGCAGAGGCCCTGGATTCCCGTCTCCAAGAGCCCTGGGAAGCCAGGCCACAGAGTCTTTTCGTAACCACATAAAAGCAGTTCAGTCAGGGTCCCTGATCTGATCCTGGTAGAGTTGTGAGATCTCTCACAGGTGAGGCTATCAATTAAAGGTCTTCCTCTGCACCCCTGCAATCCAGCCTCCCCCCTCCCCCCCTTCCCTGAGGAAGGGCAATTGAGGCTGTGACAAACCTCTCAACCAAGATCTTTCTAGGGATAATTTGGTCAGGCCAATTATCCCATGTTAATTAGATAAGACTCAAATTATATGAGCAAGCCTTGCAAGCCCAGCACTTTGGGGGTTTTCAAGTTATTTACCTGGTGTCTCTGATTTTCCTGGGAGAAAATGATTTTTTGCTCCCAGGCAAACTAAACCCACAAATTAGGGCAGTGGCTTCCTCCTGAGCCCTATAAATGGGGAGCCCGAGATTGTAGGCTGGCGAATTGCATCTCAGCTAAGGATTAGCACCTTATTCCATCTCTCTGGCCTTCTCAGCATGAACCGCCAATTCACCTACAAGTCGGGAGTTGCTACCAAAGGGGGCTTCAGTGGCTGCTCAGCAGTGCTCTCAGGGGGCAGCTCATCCTCCTACCGGGCAGGGGGCAAAGGATTCAGTGGGGGCTTTGGAAGCCGGAGCCTCTACAGCCTGGGGGGAACCCGGAGCATCTCCCTCAATATGGCCAGTGGCAGTGGGCGGGCAGGAGGCTATGGGTTTGGTCGAGGCCGGGCCAGTGGCTTTGCTGGCAGCATGTTTGGCAGTGTGGCCCTGGGACCCGTGTGTCCATCTGTGTGCCCTCCAGGGGGCATCCACCAGGTCACCATCAACAAGAACCTCCTGGCCCCCCTCAACGTGGAGCTGGACCCGGAGATCCAGAAAGTGCGCACCCAGGAGCGGGAGCAGATCAAGGCTCTGAACAATAAATTTGCCTCCTTCATCGACAAGGTGGGACTTTTTGGAGCAAGCCAAGCATAGAACCCCTTCCTTCCTCTACTTTCACTGCCCTCAGGGGCTCCCTGTCTGAAGGAGAGGAAGGCAGGACACTCCCCAGGATGCAGACACGGTGAGGACAGAGCAGGGAAGAACTGGACAAACCTGAAATCAGTGCTGAGGGGCTGGTGGTGGTAGGGATTGGTCAGAGGGGCAGGAGGAGACAAGGAGTTTGATTTGGGAAGGTTTCCAGGAGGCAGGAGAAGTGGCCTCAAAGTTGAAAGTTGGAGAGTAACAGTTTAAGAAACTAGGAAGCTGGACAATGGAGAACTCCATGGCAGCCTAAGATATCTATAAAGCCATGGGACTCAGTTTCTCCTCTCATGAGACCCAGACCAGCTCCCAGACCAACCAGATTCTGGTTGAAAGACAGACTCATAGCTTATAATATTCCCAGTGTACAAGGTGAGGCAGATGGGGATCAGTGATGTACTAGAGCTGTGGTCCTGTAAAGTGCTCCCCAAACCAGCAGCATTAGGATTGCCTGGGCACGTGTAGAATGCACATTCTCAGGCCTTGTCTCATACCTACTGAATCATGAGCTCTCCAGTGAGACCAGGAGCCCCCAGGTGATGCTAATGCCCACTTGAGCTTGAGAACCCCTGAGGATCAACGGGGTAACAAGGCCATGGGAAACAGAGACTTCCTGAGCACAGGGGAGCAGGGGAAGCTCAGTGGGGTGACAGTGAGTAGGGTGGCAGAGCATGAATAAGAGTTCACTGGTTGGAGGTGGGGAAAGGAAGCCTAGGGAGAGGGAGCCACCCCACATAGCATGGTAGGCTTGTCAGGAGCATGAGGAGAATTTGGCTTTGTGAGAGTCAGGTGAATGGTGAAGGAGGAGAAGGAAGGGGTGGGCACATTGTGAAGAGCACAGGGAGGAATTTGGATTCGGTCCTGCAGATGATAGAAAACCACCAGGGCATTTTGAGCAAGGGAATTGTATGGCCTTTGCAGGCTACAACTTGAGAATGCTGGTTCTTTCCCTGGAGAAATGCTCTGAGATCAGAGAGTTGGACATGAAAGCAGTATAGGAAGGCCCAAGACCCTCCGTCAACTGAGTACCTGCCTCTGACTGGGCTGGGAGATACTATGATGGAGGAGACGAAGAGAAGACAAAGCACAGGCCAGACCACCAGGCCCTGAGTAGGGGTGTTCAAGAGTGTGAAGGCCAGGACAGGCCAGCTTATGTGTCTAAGGATTTGCCTTAGAGAGGTGGCCTGGACTGCCCGTGGATACTGGTCCAGGCGGATTTTAGACAGATGCAGAGGAGACAGCTCTGAGTAGCAGGAAATGAAGATGCGGTCCTGCCTGCTCATAGAGCTGTCCCTAGAAAGGGAACCTTGGTCAAACAAATGGCCCTGGGTCGGGGAGGGCTGTGAGGGATATTTCCTAAGGGCTGAGGGTTACCCTTTAAGCTAATGTAGCACAGGACAGCACAGCCACTGTCCAGGAAAGGAACCCACACAGCCTCCCTACTGAACGAGTACCTGTTGATTTGGGTCCCAGGTGCGGTTCCTGGAGCAGCAGAACCAGGTGCTGGAGACCAAGTGGGAGCTGCTGCAGCAGCTGGACCTGAACAACTGCAAGAACAACCTGGAGCCCATCCTCGAGGGCTACATCAGCAACCTGCGGAAGCAGCTGGAGACGCTGTCCGGGGACAGGGTGCGGCTGGACTCGGAGTTGAGGAGCATGCGGGATGTGGTGGAGGACTACAAGAGGAGGTGAGTGGGACCCTGCACCTAGGCTGACTGGCCTGCCAGAGCTGGGCTTTCCCAGCAGGCACTGGGACACTTGCCACTGACCTCAGGGTCACGGAGCTTGGATGAGAGTGGCCCATCCTGAGTTCCCCTATCCAGGCAAGATGAGGCCGTCTCTAGGTGGCTGGGCAATCTGGAGAGTGGAGAGTCGGCCTCTCAGGCAGTGAGAGGACTTCATGGCAAGTGGTCATCTCCTTGGCATGCTCCCTCCTGCTCCCCACTGGAGAGAGCCTCCCAGCTCCTAAGCTTGCTCAGTGGGTTCCCAAGTTCCAAGAACCACCTCCCACTGCCTCAACCCAGCAGGGCAGGGAGTTGAAGTTCCTCTAATCTCTTTCAAGTTGTGGACATTTGGGCCATGTTCCCTCTTCCTGTTCCAGGGGATAGTTCTGGCTTCCTTAAGACTCATGCTTTGAGATGGGGTGAAGTTATTAACAGGGGTTGCAGGCAGCTGGAGTGACATAGGAATCACAGCTAAAAGAGACACCAGGATGTTCTTGTGATTTGGAAATTTAATGGGAAGAGGAAGGACCTACTTACTCTCCAGGTATCAGGGGAAATCCAGACCCCAAATTATCTGGTCCCTGGCCTGGGAGGGAATTGCTTGAAAACCCTGTCTGTAGCACCAGCTAAGAAGTCCTAATGAGTTGGACAGGTTTGCAAAGATATAGAACAATACCTGCTATATGGGACATAGTGTGGGCAACTAGTTTTCTGCTTTCATGATGAGGACACACACGCACCCTGCCTTGCTCACCACAATGCTTTTCCTGAAGGTACGAGGAGGAAATTAACAAGCGCACAACTGCCGAGAATGAATTTGTGGTGCTCAAGAAGGTGAGGAGGGGGTGCATATTTGTCGTAACCTAGGCGGTGGAGTATGGAGGGCAGGGGAGATAACAGAGGTGAGGCTGAGGTCTGTGCTCCTTGTAGAATGACCTCAAACAGAAGAGCCAGAGGAGGATGGAGGGATGTACTGCTTGGGACATCTTGGGACCCTTTGATGTTAACCTAGAATATATCAGCTTGTCTGCTTTTTATATTTGGTGTGAGTGGGCAGGAGCCCAGATGTGGATAGTCAATGCCCAGGTTGTATCCACTTTGGCTTGGGAAACAGGACATGCTTTGAGAAGAGCTGAGGTTTACCTTCCAACTCTGCCTGTCTCTGGCAAAGCACCGTGGCTGTCCTGGGCTCTGACTGCTGAATGACCCCTGCGTGGGAGAGAGCACTCTCTCATAAACCCTCTCTTTGAGAAATAGAGCAATAACAAGTTTCCATTTTGGACGGGGCACAGAGGAGTTCCAGAGACTTGCAGTGAGTCTTAGGTGGAAGTCCTGTTCCTGCCTTCTGGGTCTTGACTCCATTCCCTGAGGGCAGCTTGCTAATCTCAGTGTTGGTGCTCAGATGCCAGTTCCTGGGAGAGCCTTGTCTGGGCTTCGAGAATGGCAATGTCAGGGCATCTCTGGATTCCTTTAGGATGTGGATGCAGCTTACATGAGCAAGGTGGAACTGCAGGCCAAGGTGGATGCTCTGGATGGAGAAATCAAGTTCTTCAAATGCCTGTATGAAGGGGTAAGTTTCCATCCCCCAGTCCTACCCCCAGATCTGTCTTCAAATGCCTGTGTGAAGGTGTAATGCTCCACCCAGTCCTATTCCCAGCTGTGTCTTCTGAAAGGATGGATATGTGAATGAATGAGTGGTTGGTTATTCATTCCTTAGTAACTTTAAGAGCCCAGGGGATCTCCAGCATTTGGATGCCGGGGGCCATGTTGACCAAAGGAAAGCATGACTTCTATCTCAGTGCTCCCAAATGATGTGTGCCATCAGTCCTAGCCTGGCCTCCAGATGTCCTAGTCTCATTTCCTTCAGGAAGCCATGGGTCCGTACAGGGTTCCCACTGGTTTTTGCAAGGATAGTCTCATTTCTGCCTGTCTTCTCCCTTAACCTTGGGTGTCTCCCTGGGTCTTGAGAAGGAATCTCCAGAGACAGAGGTAGGGAGTCTTCACACCCTTTCTACTGCCTCTGACCATCTGGCTTCAAGCCCAAACCTGTTGGCCAAGCATATATGGGCTTCTGTGTCCTTAATGTCTCTTGTGTTGTGGCCAGGTTGTCTCCCCACTATTTCCTATACTCCTGACTTGTCTCAAATGACAAACATATAGGCTGTTTTCTTTCTTCCTGAGATGCTTCAAACTCATTCAACAGTTTTCAGATGTGGTATTGAGACATCAATGGGGGGTTTGGTGGAATGTATCTTGCATCTATTTAGGAGGGCCTAAGAGATCTCCTGCTAGGAAAGGGCTATCACCTTGGCACCTTCCTCTGCACACAAAAGGCATTTCATATTTCCTTCTTTCCCATGTAGGAGATTGCTCAGATACAGTCCCACATCAGCGACACATCTGTCATCCTGTCCATGGACAATAACCGGAACCTAGACCTGGACAGCATCATTGCTGAGGTCCGTGCTCAGTATGAGGAGATTGCCCTGAAGAGCAAGGCTGAGGCTGAGGCACTGTACCAGACCAAGGTGGGCTGCACACCTCCCTGGAGTCCATGGCCCACCATCTCCCACACATTTGCTGGGAGCACAGAACTGTCCTGGGTGCTGGGGGGAACCCAAAAGGCGGAGAAGATGAAGCTCTTAGACTGATCTACTTAGACTGGGACAGCCATGGGAAGACATCTACAGCCAAGCGCAAATGAATGTGGCACAGACAGAGTCCGGGATGTTGAGCAGACAAAGGTTAGGGGACCAGGTGGGGCAGGTCAGGACTGACTTCCTGGAGGCAGAGGGTTTTGAACTGAGTCTGAGAGGGAGCAAAACATAGGTAGTTAGCATCTCAACTCCCTCATTAATTACAATAAATTAGGGGGTCTCTTGAGTGTGATCTGAGATCAGGTAATTCCTACCTTTCATTCAAGTCCAACTGAAAGGATAAAGGGGGAGTATGAGTCCCTTAGATCTTAACTCCTCTAATGGGTTGTGGGTGGGGAAATAATTCTTTAGATAATTTGGTTTCTCAGATCAAGATGACAGCTTCCTAATTGTTCCATGCTGCTTATCGAGTTCCTTCTCAGGGGAGATTCACACACTTGAGGACTTATCTTGTCCCTCCCCCTGCCTCCTTGACACTGTAAGGACAGAAGGATGTGGCCAGCAGGGCTGAGAGGAAGGGAGGCTTTCAAGGCCCAGGCAACCACAACTTTAATACTTGATAAAAGTTCAAACTCAAGACTCTAGTTCCCCACATCCCTTCATGTGACTGCTGTAAGCCAGTGTCTGGGATGGCCATGTGGCCATGTGGCCCAGCCATTCTGGATTTTCAGTGGTCAGTGCCTAACCCCAGGTTCCTTCCAGAGGAGTCAGGTAGGTCTGCACAGACATGATTTTTGGGTCACTTGCTATTTGGGGTTACCAAATAGCAAGTGACACTGGCACTTCTTCATTTGCGGGTAAGCATTTAAGGACCAGAGTTTCATTAGTGTAGTTCTAACAACAGAATTATGAGGTCTTACTATTATTGTTTCCCTCTCAAAATGAAGAAACCAGGGTTCATGTGGTGTCAGTAACCTGCCAAGCTCACTTAGCTGGTAAGTGATGGAACTGGATTAAATCTAGATGACTGATTGCTAATTCCACAGTGTTTGGACAAAAGATCAGGACATGACTCTGGTAAGAAGTGTTTATAGTGAGGATTTGGGGTAGGCTAGGAGCGGAACAGAGAAGGATGCTCACCTGTTGGCTTCAAAAGGATACTGCTTTGAACTGGGGAAGTTAGTGCCTCCCTCTCTGTCGGTGTGTAGGGGGAGCCATCCTGCTCACACAGTATTGCAGAAAAGCAGGAAAAGACCACTTGTTTTGCCCCAGTGTTTATCATCCCAAGATTAGCACCAAAGATAAAACATAGGATCATAGTGAGAATCCCCCCTGCCTTGTAGGGGACCTGGAACCTTTAAGAGGAATCCTGAACCTAGGACCTTGTTAGGGTCAGATATGACAACCCCCAAGGCCAAGTACCAGGAGCAGAGAGAAACAGTGCACAGCCACCAGAGTTCTGAATTTTTCCTCATGACCGGAAAGACTTCCAGTAGCCTGGGACCCAGCTGAGCTACGAAGAGGAAGAAGTCACAGAGAAAACAGGTCCCTGCCATCCAGTCATGCTAAATTTGACAGGGAAAACACAGAAAGTTGTGCTTGTAGTACAGTGTGGTAAGATCTATGGACTGGAGTGCCAGGAGTTATGGAAATAGAAGGACACCCAACTGGGAAATCAAGGAAGGCCTCCTGGAAGAAGTGACTCTGCCCTGGCTGAGTTGGAAATAGCTAAGGAGAAGATGAAAATGGATGAGAAAGGGTTTTCCAGGTGGAAGTAGTGGCTCATGCAAAGACTCAGAGACTTGAGAGCACAGGGGACATTTAGGGAACATGGAACTGTTGGCACAGGTGTACAGACAAGTAGATGAAGGGCAAGAGCAATGAGAAAGGAGTCTGGAGAGACTGGTGGATGACAAACCTGAGAACACCTTGATGCCGTGCTCATAGTTTAAATTTGACCTTGACTTTGAAGGGCTGTGTGTAGAGGAGCATCATAGTTGGAGTTGAGTGTTTTAAAGTTGCAGTGCAGAGAGTAGAGGCTTTCAAGAGTTCTTATGGCCAAATCTAACCATCAGTGAGGTGACTGTGCTTAAGGCAAACATATATTCAATGAGTGGATGGTTGAGTGAGAGGCTGTTGGTAGGCCTGGTGAGATTGAGGTCCCCCATCCACTCCTCACACCCTGAAGACAAAAGCACAGTCTGCCAGGCTGAGCTCAGCCAGGCCCTGAGTTGAGGTCTCTACTTTGCTCCCTGTCCTCCTAGTTCCAGGAGCTTCAGCTAGTGGCCGGCCGGCATGGGGATGACCTCAAACACACCAAGAATGAGATCTCTGAACTGACTCGACTTATCCAAAGACTGCGCTCGGAGATTGAGAGTGTGAAGAAGCAGGTGAAGGGGCTTTGGCGGGTCCTGGCTTATCTCCCAAGGGAGGAGTGAACTGCTTATCACACGTAACTGCACTGGGCCTCTCTCCTGCTCTTGGTTCTCCATCTCAGAACCTGGTTTCTCAGATGGACCCCCTGGTCTCATCCCCAACACTTAACCTCCCATCTGAGTCTGGAACAATTGGAAGGGTCTTTTCAGAAAGCCTGCTAGCAGAGAGTAACAATCCTCTCTGACCCACGTTGGCAGGACTTCTTCACCATGAATGTGGCTTTGCTTTAGGAAGTGGGGTCAGATAGAGGAAGGTCTGACCACAGTCAGCTCATTTGGGTGAGGGGTCAGGGGAGGCCCAGAGAGCCCTAGAATTCATGGGAAAATACTACCTCCTGACCCTCAGTGTGCCAACCTGGAGACGGCCATCGCCGATGCCGAGCAGAGGGGCGACTGTGCCCTGAAGGACGCCCGGGCCAAGCTGGACGAGCTGGAGGCCGCCCTGCACCAGGCCAAGGAGGAGCTGGCCCGGATGCTGCGCGAGTACCAGGAGCTCATGAGCACGAAGCTGGCCCTGGATGTGGAGATCGCCACCTATCGCAAGCTGTTGGAGGGCGAGGAGTGCAGGTGGGTGGTGGGAGGGCTCTTAGAATGTTGGGGGTGGAAGAACTTTTGGAATCTCCCGACTCAGTTTCCCAGAGTGTGGGAGAAGTTGCTGGAGGGCCTGGAGACACTTCTCACGTCAACCCCAAGCAGCTTGAAACAGCAGCAGTCAGTGAATGAGATGGTGATGTCCTTTTCATTTCTCCTATGACTTTCCAGAGTAGGACGGGAGAAAGTCTCAGTGTGGTGCTGTTGCTGTTGTGTCTTTAACACTGTCCTGGCCATTGCAAATATCCCTATTAATAAAGAGACAGTAGATCTCAGGTTCAGAGCCTCTGGCAGACAATAATATCTAGCCAAAAAATTTTAAATTAGTTTCTTTTCATTATATATATTTTTAAATTTATTTATTTTTTTCAGCGTAACAGTATTCATTGTTTTTACACCATACCCAGTGCTCCATGCAATACGTACCCTCTCTAATACCCACCACCTGGTTCCCCCAACCTCCCACCCCCCATCCCTTCAAAACCCTCAGATTGTTTTTCAGAGTCCATAGTCTCTCATGATTCACTTCCCCTTCCAATTTCCCTCAACTCCCTTCTCCTCTCCATCTCTCCTTGTCCTCCATGCTATTTGTTATGCTCCACAAATAAGTGAAACCATATAATAATTGACTCTCTCTGCTTGACTTATTTCACTCAGCATAATCTCTTCCAGTCCTGTCCATGTTGCTACAAAAGTTAGCTATTCATCCTTTCTGATGGAGGCATAATACTCCATAGTGTATATGGACCACATCGTCCTTATCCATTCGTCTGTTGAAGGGCATCTTGGTTCTTTCCACAGTTTGACGACCGTGGCCATTGCTGCTATAAACATTGGGGTACAGATGGCCCTTCTTTTCACTACATCTGTATCTTTGGGGTAAATACTCAGTAGTGCAGTTGCAGGGTCATAGGGAAGCTCTATTTTTAATTTCTTGAGGAATCTCCACACTGTTTTCCAAAGTGGCTGCACCAACTTGAATTCCCACCAACAGTGTAGGAAGGTTCCCCTTTCTTCACATCCTCTCCAACACATGTTGTTTCCTGTCTTGTTAATTTTGGCCATTCTAACTGGTGTAAGGTGGTATCTCAATGTGGTTTTAATTTGAATCTCCTTGATGGCTAGTGATGATGAACATTTTTTCATGTGTCTGATAGCCATTTGTATGTCTTCACTGGAGAAGTGTTTGTTCATATCATCTGCCCATTTTTTTTTTATATGATTGTCTGTTTTGTGTGTGTTGAGTTTGAGAAGTTCTTTATAGATCCTGGATATCAGCCTTTTGTCTGTACTGTCATTTGCAAATATCTTCTCCCATTCTGTGGGTTGCCTCTTTGTTTTGTTGACTGTTTCCTTTGCTGTGCAGAAGCTTTTGATCTTGATGAAGTCCCAAAAGTTCATCTTCGCTTTTGTTTCCTTTGCCTTTGGAGACATATCTTGAAAGAAGTTGCTGTGGATGATATTGAAGAGGTTACTGCCTATATTCTCCTCTAGGGTTCTGATGGATTCTTATCTCACGTTGAGGTCTTTTATCCATTTCGAGTTTATCTTTGTATTTATTTTTATTACCACTGTTTTTTTCACCTTTTTTGGTCAGGTAGCATTGGCTTTTTATTTACCCTGGTGATATATAACTTCTTTTTAAGAAAAATGCATTTTTTGGTTATAAAACACAGAGCCGATGACAAGCACTAAATATATAACAGTACATGTTCAAAACAGCAGTCAGACAAGTGTATATGAAGCATTAGGGTGGGAAAACCTTGTTCTAACTGAACATCACCATATTACTGAGACTCACAGGGGAGAAGTTACGGGTCGTAAAATCAGACATTAATGTCCGATTAAAGACACTTAATGGCACTTCCGATGCCAGTATTTCCACACATGTATTTATTCCAGCACTAGCCTTGCAGGAATGAACAAATGGGATAAAGAGAAGCACAGAGGAGGGACTCCAAGGGGGGCCACAGGTTTGCATGTTGGCACATCTCTGGTGGGAAGAGTAGCCTTCTGGGTGGGGGTCACAGAGACTGCAGGTACACCGAGGCCAGCTGGCTGGCTGGAGGGGCTGCTGGAGGCTGGGCTAGGCTGCCTGCTGACTTCAAGCTGTGGTGTGGGGAGCTCGGATTCCACACACTGGAGATTCACCTACACTTTTCTCTCTGCACAGGATGTCTGGAGAATACACCAACTCTGTGAGCATCTGTGAGTATTTCACACCTCTGAGGGAATATTTGTAGCCCATCACTGAATAAGAAGTAAGCAGGTACCTACTGCCAGGCCCCCATGGAACAGCCTGGGCTCTGCCTGGTAGATCACCATGGTCACCATCGCCTTACTTGCTGAGACCTGCTGTCTCTTCCTCTATGGATCTCCCACTGCCCCCTTCCCATCATATTCCGATATTTCACAGGACCGCTTCCCCAGAAATCTCATCTGTGCTGGGATGAAATTCCCAGCCTGCCTTCTTCTGCCTTCCCACACGGGCTTTCCTACATGACAGAAGCTGTGAGCTTCCCGAGTCTACCTCCTCATTGAGAGTGGAGACCGGTGCACAGACACGGGGTTGCACCACCTGTGTTAATGCTGACTCTGTAGCTTTTAGCCTGGTCTCCTTCTAAAACAGGCCGGCAAAATCTTCCCTAACTTGGGCAATTAGGAATTTCTTTGAAAAAAATTTAGAATGTATTCTGAAGTTAAATGCAAGACCTATTGGCTTATGTGAAGCTTTGGGGGGAAGCTCTTGCTATTCCTGTTGGTCCAAAGAATGAGAAGGTGCCCGATTTGGGATCTGGGATCTGGGCTATTTTTTCCAGAGCTTGAGCCACTCAGGCATTGAGCATGTCATTAGAGTCCACAGTTGATATGAATTGTTTGCTTAAGAGGGAGACATCTATGCTAGATGCAGTTGGGAGACTGGAGGGGACTTGGGGTCAGGCCTCTTTGGGGACATACACTTATCACTCCTCTCTGCCTCCCCACAGCGGTCATCAGCAGCACCACGGCGGGGACCACAGGTGCTGGGGCCGGCTTTGGTTTCAGCGGCACTGGAAGCTACGGTTACCGGCCCAGCTCTGTCTCAGGGGGCTATGGCATGCTGCCGGGGGGCTGTGTCACTGGCAGTGGGAACTGCAGCCCTCGCGGGGAGGCCAAAACCAGGCTGGGGAGTGTAAGCGAGTTCAAGGAACCCCAGGGGAAGACCTCGGCTCTGAGCTCCCCTGCCAAGAAGACCACAAGATAAAGCAAAAGTCCATTTTCCAGCTGTCCTCCTCACCCTGTTTTTCCTCTGGACTCCCTTCTCCAGGAAACTCCTGTCTCACCTTTCTCCTGGTCTCTTTGTTTTCCTCTGCCACTGACATTTCCTCTCCTCTACATCCTACATTAGTCTTTCTCAATCTAGAATCAGGATTCGATCCCATCTTTCTGCTTCCATACTGAGAGACCCCCTAACTCAGACCCCCCTTCCTGAAGCATTGCCAACAATGACGGCTCAGACCTTGTTCTGGCGTGCATGCCTCCCCTGGAGGAAGGTTTCTCCTCAGTCGTAATCCCCTCCATGCCCTGGCTTTGGCTGTTTGGCTACAAGCTCCATGGGGTCACGAGAGTCTAGGTCCACTGACAGATCCACGGGGACTGTCTCCTGTTACAGCAACACTGGCTCAGGTGAAAGACCAGGTTATAGCTTATATCTTGTGTGGCCCCTGCAGGTATGGAGATCTGGGAGTAGCCTTGAAGATTGATCCCATTCATGAAGGGATTTGTGCCCTCCATTATGAGAGTTCTTGTCCTTGTTTAGGCCTCACCTCTCTGCTTCCTGTGTCTCACCAATAAACTTAATAAAACTTATGCAGGACCAGGCTGCTTCTCTCTCCCAAGGGGATCCTCATCCCGGGCCATATCTCTTCCATATGTGGAGATCAATGGCCTGGAACCTGGGGCATAGAGGTCCGGGGTGTTCCACAGCGCCCCTAAGTGTGTTTTAATCTGAGGGAAAGAGATCCTTGTACGGACCATAGGGTCACAGTGGGTCTTGTGACACTCAGGATTCCTCTCCAACAGCCATCCCCAGCAGATGCACCTTTGATTCATGCTTTTCTCAGGCCAACGCTCTAGGGAGTAGGCAATCTTTAACAACATGCAGATTATGGGCAGGGAGAGAGGGACACAACTTAACAGTGGCAGAATTTAAAACTGGTCCGGAAGCAGCAGAAAGCCAGTTCTGGAAAGCCTAGGGCTCAAGTTATGGCTATTCCCTGTTCTCTGGGCAAAGACCAAAGTAGAGTCTCTTTAAAGTAATGAGCCATGTCCCCTTGGTCTTTGGTGAAGTGAATGTCTATGAGTATGAGTTGTGTTGAAACATGGACCATCACTGTGACACCCACCACCCAGCTTCCAAAACACTCTTGTGCTGAGAGACGTGTGTCAGGTTCCAAGGTCGTGATGATGCTCTCAGGACGCAAAGAGCCAGGGAGAGACCAGCAGCCATTCAGGCTGGGGCTCACAGGTGCCTCTGAACAGGGTCACTGTGGATCCAGGGAGTCTTAGAGTTCAAGTCAATGGCTTTGAATTCAGGTTCAGACTCTGCAACTAACAGGGGATCAAGAGCAAAGTTCTCAAGAGTACAAGAGTTTCATTTCGAGTCTCATTTCTTTAGTTATAAAATAGACAGACTAAGCACCTGTGTATTACTCTTAGGCCAGAATGAGGTGACATAAACACATCTTATACAACTCCTGGTACAAAGTTCATACTTAATAAACGTTCAGTGGAAACAGAATCTTATCTTCAAATCTTTTTGCTTCAAAAACTTGACTAAATCTGGTCACTTAAAAGAGGTGTTTAGTGCTGGTGAAGCAATTTGCAAGCTCCAAACTTTAAGGACACCATCTCATAAACTATATGCCAGTTTATTTATTGCCCTAAGGAGAACTGGTTGAAGAGTAGTCTCAGGGAATACACTCTCAGGGCCAGTAAAGAAATTGTGGTCAGGTCGAGGAATACTTGTTGAATATCTAGCATTTGTCTGGCATGTATTAATGTTGAGCATACAGAGATATATAAATCTGGTTCACTGCCCTGGATGGTGACATAACCATAAGAAATGTTAACTGTAACATGGAGAGATGCTGGCAACCAAAGAAAATACAGAGACAGCAAAGAGGAGAGTAGGAGCTCCAGGGAGGTCGGGGAAGCAACAGGTGCAGAGTCATTAGAGGATGGAGTTTACAGGCAGACAAGAGGAGGGGGTGGGCATTGTGGTCAGAGGCACTAGCATGGTGAAAACGAGTCTGATTGCTGGAGTGTGAAGTTACAGGTTGGAAGAGGCCCAGCAGGTGGAGAGGGAGGGAGCAGAGGCGTCTGGGGCTGGGGAGGCAGGTAGCAGCCACATCATAGAGGTCCTTTCAATCTTTTATGGAGTGGAACCTCTTGATCTCAGCTCAGGTCTTGATCTCAGGGTTGTGAGTTCAAGCCCCAGGTTGGACTCCATGCTGGGTGTGGAGGCTACTTAAAAAAAAAAATCTGCTATGAAGCTGGGATTTTATGTTGTAGTTTCTCAGGAGAAGCCAACATCTTGGGTGTCAGAGGAACCCAGGTTTGGTCCTCCTCTGCCATTCACTAACTGTTCAACTTAGGCAAAATACTTCAGCTCCATGAGGCTCAGATTCTTTATCAGTAAAAAGTTAATAATAGAAGTTTCCGCATAAACTTGTGAGATTGAAAATTAAATAAGAATTAATTTTATTAAAATTAATTAATCTGAGGGAAAGAGATCCTTGTACGGACCATAGGGTCACAGTGGGTCTTGTGACACTCAGGATTCCTCTCCAACAGCCATCCCCAGCAGATGCACCTTTGATTCATGCTTTTCTCAGGCCAACGCTCTAGGGAGTAGGCAATCTTTAACAACATGCAGATTATGGGCAGGGAGAGAGGGACAAAACTTAACAGTGGCAGAATTTTATTTTAATTTTATTAAAATTTATTTTATTAAATTTTATTTATTAAATTTATTATTTATTTATTTATTTATTAAAATTTATTTTATTTTAATTTTATTAAAATTAATTAAAGTTAATTATTTTTAATAATAATTTTTTAAAGATTTTATTTTTAATTATTTGAAAGACAGATCACAAGCAGGCAGAGAGACAGGCAGAGAGAGAGAAGGAAGCAGGCTCCCTGCTGAGCAGATAGCCCGACACGGGGCTCCATCTCAGGACCCTGGGATCATGACCTGAGCCAAAGGCAGAGGCTTAACCCACTGAGTCACCCGGGAGCCCCTAGAATAACAATTTAAATAAGCTAGATATATTTAAATTTATTTAAATAATAAATTTAAATTTAATATAAATATTAAATTTACAAATGAATAAAATAAAAATTAATATAAACAATAAATTCAAATTTATTTGAATAATAAATTGTATAAAAATTAAATAAATAATATTTATTTAATAAATAATTTGATTAATAATTATTAATTATTAGAATTAAATAATAATTAAATGTAACAAAAGAGTGCATGAAAACTATTTAATTCAGTACGTGCTGCATAGTATATGCTCAAGATAGTTACTATTATATCAGTGTTACTATTAATTCTCTTAGTATTACTAGGTTAGATGAGTCTTTCAGAAAGCCTAAGGGAGACTTGAGATAGAGAAGGTCTAATAGCCATCAGATTATTTGATGAACGGGAACTCAAGAGAAAAGTATTGGCTATTGAGAGATATTTCTACCTTCCGACTTCTATACTTAGACCCAGAATATTAACACTGATGGCCTCAAAGGACAAACCCTGAAGTCTGAGTGGCTTAACTTAATGCAACAGAGGTCCATTTCTCACTCACAGTCCATAGTGGATCTGGGCAGCTCTCCCACGTGGCTCTCCCAGTGCATGTCTCACAGACCTACATGCTTCTGGCTTGTAGCCCTGCCACACAAGACACATGGCCTCCAAGGTTACTGGGACAGGGGAAAAGAGAGAAGAGACACATGGGCTGCTAATTGCCTCATCCTAGAATCAACACATGTCAATGCCCCTCACATTTAACTGGCCGACATGGCCCCAAGCCCTGACCAATCCCCCAGGGAGGCTGGGAAATGAGGAGGAGAGGGAGGATACTTAATAAGCCCTGGAAGTCTCTGGCACAGCCTTCTTCAGTGTAGATCCCCAACATCGGTCACCAGCCAGAGAATTCTTTCCCCCTGAGCGGTGCTGGGATGGTGCAGGCACAGGCGCTCTGGTCCAAGCAAACAACCTGCCTTTGGCTTTAACAGTGTAATGCTGGGCACAGTGCCATAAGCTAGGTCAGGCCACACACCACAGTAATTATATTTCATTTGCCTTCGTGTTTTTAAGGAGATATTGTAAGTCTTCTGGATTTGGGAAATGTTAGTCTATCTAATGGTGAAATAGAGAGAACTTGTTATGTGTCTCTTTCTTTTTTAAAAAAAGATTTAATTTATTTATTTGACAGACAGAGATCACAAGTAGGCAGAGAGGCAGGCAGGGAGGGGGGGGAGAAGCAGGCTCTCTGCTGAGCAGAGGGCCCAATGCAGGGTTTGATTCCAGGACCCTGGGATCATGACCTGAGCCGAAGGCAGAGGCTTTAACCCACTGAGCCACACAGGTGCCCCTGTTCTGTGTCTCTTAAAGTACATTCCTTGAAACCCTGGTTCCTATAAGATATATTTGGCCAAAAAGAGGGCTCTATGATCAAACAAAGGTTTAGAAGACACTGGATTTTTTTTTAAACAATAACAATTACTTTATTTCTGATACTAAAGTCAGCCTACCTCTCCTTTCTTCTCTAGTTTTATTTATTTATTGGTAAATATTTTATTTATTTGAGAGACAGACAGACAGATAGAGATAGAGAGAGCATGAGTAGGAGGAGAGGGAGAAGCAAACTCCTACCAAGCAGGGACCAAGCAGCCCAATGTGGGCTGATGCCATGACCCTGAGATCATTACCTGAGCCGAAGGCAGACACTTAACTGACTGAGCCACCCAGGTGCCCCTGTAGTTGTTATTTATTTTATTTTTTAAAAATTTTTATTTATTTTTTACATTTCTTTTCAATGTTTCAGAATTCATTGTTTATGCACCACACCCAGTGCTTTATGCAATACGTGCCCTCCTTAATACCCACCACCAGGCTCCCCTAACCACCCACCCTCTTCTCCTCCAAAACCCTCAGTTTGTTTCTCAGACTCCACAGTTTCTCATGGTTCATCTTCCCCTCTGATTTCCCCCAATTCACTTTTCCTTTCCTTCTCTTAATGTCCTCCATGTTTTTCTTATGCTCCATAAATAATCAAAACCATATGATAATTGACTCTCTCTGCTGGACTTATTTCACTCAGCATAATCTCTTCCAGTCCCATCCATGTTGATACAAAAGTTGAGTATTAATCCTTTCTGATGGAGTCATAATACTCCATTGTATATATGGACCATATCTTCTTTATCCATTCATCTATTGAAGGGCATCTTGGCTCTTTCCATAGTTTGTAATTGTGGCCATTGCTGCTATGAACACTGGGGTACAGATGGCTCTTCTTTTCACTACATCAGTATCTGTGGGGTAAATACACAGTAGCACAACTGCAGGGTCATAGGGAAGCTCTATTTTTAATTTCTTAAGGAATCTCCACACTGTTTTCCAAAGTGGCTGCACCAACTTGCTTTCCTACCGACAGTGTAAGAGGGTTCCCCTTTCTCCACATCCTCTCCAACACTTGTTTACTGTCTTGTTAATTTTGGCCATTCTAACTGGTGTAAGATGGTATCTCAATGTGGTTTTAATTTGAATCTCACTCATGGCTAATGATGATGAACCCCAAAGAAGACATACAAATGGCTAAGAGACACATGAAAAAATGTAGTTGTTTTTAAAATAACTCACCTGTAAAAACACTATATGCTCATATGAGAAAATTCAGAAATATTAAAAAGTAGGAAAAAACCCTCATTTTTTAATGACCTTATTTCCAGTCACCGTCTTTGGAAAGAACTGAGTTTTGTAGCATCCTTTAGAGTAGCTTTCCTAAGTGGTCCACAGTGACGGACTGAAAAAGCATGGCAATGTGATGCCGGCTTCATCTTTTTTTTTTTTTTAAACCCAACAGGGAATCCATCCCCACACTTTTTTCCCTGCATGATACCTATTACTCTCCTAAGAACCAGTGTTTCAGGGCAAACAAGAACCTGTTTAATCACAGCATGTTTGCAAATCCTTGCTTGGAGGAGCCATCTGTCTATCTTTTTTGTTGAGCTCTGGTTTCAAAGGGTGATATTTGCTGTTTGTCTCCCAATCCAGGGGCTGCTTTCACCCAGTACTAATGGTGGAGTTAGTCATGGGGCCCAAGATGACACAGGAAGACACTGTCAGAGGCAGTTGCCATGAGAAGCCCTCCTCCCAGGCTTCAGCCACCTTTTGATCTGGCCTTGTCCCCATACATCCAATGCCTCTGAAACCTGGACATGCCACTTTGGTCTGTGTCTATAAGAAAGGTGAGCCTGTGGGTTCAGGAATTCCTGATTCATCCAGTCTGTCAACTCCCTCACAGGAAGATAAGAAAAGGTCGTCCTTCCTCTTCCTTGACCCTGGGCAGAAGTGGCTTGGTTCTACAGGAATGGGTATCTCAAATTCTTAAGAAGTTTCCAGAAAAAAGGAGACTTCAAAGGCTTCCTTCAAAAGACAATCTTATGAACTGGTTGATCATAAGTTTAAGAGTTTATCTCTGAACTCTTAATTCTTTTACCTTTGTTTATCCTAACACTAGTATAATAGTGTCTTGATTTTTGTAACCATTTAATAAGTATTGAAATCAGAATATGTGAATTATCTTTGTTCTTCCTTAGGATTACTTAGATTATTTTGGCTTCCTTCTATGTTCATGTGAATTTTAGGATTACCTTGTCAAATTCTACAAAAAAAAAAAAAAAAAAAAAAAAAAAAGCAGCTGGGATTCTGGTAGGGAAACTTGAACCGGAGTATTGTCATTTAACATTAAATCTTTAAGTCATTAAAGTGAATTTTTTTTCCATTTAAAAAAAAAGAAAAGACAATCTTATGTAAGTTTCTCCTATTTCAATTGAAATACTTTTCCGCTTTTCTATTCTCAATGACCAGAGTTAATAAACTCTCTTCTGTACTTGTGGAAAGAAAACTGGTTAAATTTATGGGCTGTAGGAAGCATCTCATGAAATAATGGGAAGTACAACCTTGAGTTTCTTGAGGGGCCTGCTGGTCGCCCAGATTCACTGACATTGCCTCTTCCCTATCCAGAGGAAATGGACTACAGGGTCTCCCCTGAAGAAGCATAGAGAGCCCACCATCTTTCCCACCCAGGATATTCCAGACTCTTCTATCTGTTCATCTGTGGCTGGCGCCATCTTGATCACTCACCGATGCCTCCCCTCCCCCCGTCCCGCCCAGCCTCATTCCCTGTGGGGTAAACACCTTGGTTGTTATTATGCTCTGTTATTGGCTCAGCTGAGGCTGTGTCACTCAATTACCCTCAGGTGCCACCTGACCACCCCATGAGGGCTCCAAGAAGAGCCCAGGCCCCAGGGGATAACTGGGGGCACAGCGATGAGCCTTGTCTGTTTCACACTCATCCTGAATGTCCCTGGTGCCGAGGCCAGGGCTGAGCATTGGCTGAGCAGGGGAGGGAAGGGTTAATCCAGGCACCTATTAATCTGATGGTGGAAATGGGACACACACCCAGGACTCAGACAGACTGAGAAATAGGAGTGATGAAATAGAATACCACCTGGGTACCAGAAGAGCCGTATGGGAAGGGGCTTTTCTGACAGAAGAGGAGAATTAAAGGCAACTTAAATTGGAAAAAGGAAAGTGGGTTGTATTGGAAAAGATACTTATGAGCTTATTTGGAATGAAGTTCAAGAATCTAGTTCTTGATTTTTCAGACTGGAGGTGTCTTTCTTGGCCCTTCTCAACTCGTTCTTTTTTTTTTTTTTTTTTAAAGATTTATTTATTTATTTATTTGACAGACAGAGATCACAAGTAGGCAGAGAGGCAGGCAGAGAGAGAAGGAAGCAGTCTCCCTGCTGAGCAGAGAGCCCGATGCGGAACTCGATCCCAGGACCCTGAGATCATGACCTGAGCCGAAGGCAGCGGCTTTAACCCACTGAGCCACCCAGGTGCCCCTCTCAACTTGTTCTTAATACTCAGTCACATTTTGATCCAAAATCAGAAATGCCAGGGCAACGAATGTTCTGATTGGGGGTTCCTGGGATGGGATGGATGATTCTCTTCTGCAATTAAAGAAAAAGAAAAAACTCAAACTCATGTAAGACTGTCTTCCAGACCACTTTCCTGTACCAGCTCCTCAGGCCCCCTTCCCTTCTTCCCAGTTAGTATCTCCCTCATTTTATTTATTTTATAAATTATATATACATATAATTTATAAAACACAGAAATGTTTTTCTAGAGAACTCTTTGAGCTCTGGCCCAAAATAACCCCCCTCTGCCCCTCACCACCCCTGCCCCAGCTCTTGTGACCAGAGCTCTTACTGGCCTGAACTCTGTCCCTGTGTCTGGCCTTCCCCCAACAGACTGAGATAGGCCAGATGTCTCTACCCTCTGGGACCCAGTACTCAGGATAGAGCCATCCTCTTCTGGATGTCTGGGGGAAGCAGTAGCTAGCTGACAGGCTAAGGATGATTCTCTGGAATATTCTTGATCCTGTTCATGTCCTTCTGAAGCAGAGCTGGCCTGGACATCTGCTCCCCTATAGCACGCTCCTCCACCTGGTGGGAGGGTGTCTTCTGCCACCCCCTAGCCAGACCCAGTGGAAGCTTCTACCATAGATCTTGGCCGTGATAACCCTAGTAATTGGAGGGCAGCAAGTGGAGATAAGGTAGCCAAATTATTATAATGCAGGAGGTAAGCAAAGCAAATGCAGGGTTCAGGGCCATTTTATAGGGAATTCGTGAGGAGTTCAGGGTGGGGGAGACAAAAATCTCAGGGAGGAGTGGTAATTTCCTAAACGGAGAACCTAGAGGCCCCATGTAGCTAATAGATGTTCCCGACCTACAAATTAGGCTGCCTGCAGCCGGCTATTTAAGGGGTTGGGGGGAGCGAGTCAGGCCAGCGGAGCCGCCCTCTGCGCCCCTGTCCTACCTCGCGTCGCGCTCCGCAGCCCGTCCCCCCAGCATGAGCCGCCAGCTGCATCACCGCCCCGCCGGCGAGCGCACAGGCTTCAGCGGGTGCTCGGCCGTCATCTCGGGACGGGTGAGCACCAGCTCAGCCTCGTTCCGGGCCGGCGTCAAGGGCACGGCCGCCTTCGGCTCCAGGAGCCTCTTCAGCCTGGGGGGCGGCCGGCGCCTGGCCCTGTGCGCCGCGGCCGGGCGGGGCGGCGCCTTCGCGCTGGGCCACTGCTCTGGTTCGGGCGGCGGCCGGCTGGGCGGCTTCGTGGGCACCGTCTTCGGCAGCGCGGGGCTGGGACCCGTCTGTCCGTCCGTGTGCCCGCCCGGTGGCATCCCTCAGGTCACCGTCAACAAAAGCCTCCTGGCCCCCCTCAATGTGGAGCTGGACCCCGAGATCCAGAAGGTGCGCGCCCAGGAGCGGGAGCAGATCAAGGCGCTGAACAACAAATTCGCCTCCTTCATCGACAAGGTGGGTCCTCAGATGTCGATTTGGCCCCCAGCTACCAGTGTGCCCAGGGGTACTCCCTCTGCCACTGACAGTTGCTTGAAAACTTGGGCAACCTGGTTATCTTTTCTGAGCTTCCCTTTGCTTATCTATAAAATGGGCACAACAGTGGCTCTTACCTCACATGATGATGTGAGGATGAACTGGATGTTTATAAAGGGATTGGAACAGAGCTTCTCACTCACTCTCTCGATCCCCACCCCATGATTAACAGAAGCCTAATTTTTCCTTCCGGGACAAGACCCTGGGATGGAAGGGGGTGCACCACAGGCAGGAGACATATGGAATGACCCTCTGAGAGTTGGCAATATCAGACAGGGAGATGGGGACACATATCCAGGACAGGAGCACCAGAGGGATACTGACGAGGGAGTATCTCAGGACATGATGCTTGGTGAAGGGAAAGGACTTAAAAGGTAGGAAGTGGAATTGGGGGTATAAGCCAGGAAGGGTTCTGGAGGAGATGAGAGAAAAGGACCAGAAAATGGAAGGGTGGGGCTATTGAGGAGGGCCTGTCAAGTTACATCTGTGGATTTTGTGTGTGTCTGTGGGGAGGGGGACATGCAGGGTTTAAAAGGGAAGATATTCCTGGTGTCTCAGAGGCAGTGACCCCAAAGGATATAGAGCAGAGAAGGAATAGGTTTCTATATCCAAGCCTGGGCAAAAGATCTAGACCATGACTCACAGGGGACATAATCCAGATAAAAGCTGACATTAGTTAGTGCCTGGTGCTGTCCCAAGGGGTCCTCATATATCACACGTGACCCAAGATTCTGTCATCATTCTGCTTCGTGGATGAGGAAACCAAGACAGAGGGAGGCTAAGAAACATGCCCAGGTTGATAGAACAGCAACAGCAGATTGTGTCCCTCACCACTGTGCTTGGCTGGGAAGGGGAAGGGGAAGGGAGGTGGACGGAGGTGAGAGGGCAGGAGTAGAAGAAACAGAGCTGCTATCCCAGGGGATAGGGTTCATTTTTCCTCTTCAGAGTCTGTTCTTCCCCCTCACACTCTCTTCTCTCCCTAAAGCTAGAGAAAGGGAAGAAGAGGAAGGCTAGTGAGTAGCAGAGGCTTGAAGTTTCTGAGTCCAAACGTGTGAGACCTTTTGTCAAGTACGCAGGAACCTTGTAAAGTGATAACCCACTTTGAAATGAAAACCAAAGAAACCAGCCAACCAAGAGCAACTGAGGTTGCACCTAAGAGAGGACAGGTTAACCACCAAAATGACCTTCCGTCCTATTCCCCCATTACTGTTTCTCCCTTGGTTCCCATCTTCCTTCACTCTGAAAACCCCAGCATTTACAGCAAAAGAATCTACCTGCATCACATGATAACTCATGGTGGCATTCATTGATAGCATTGCTTAAACCTATCTCCTTGATTTCTTTTAGACTGAGTCTTATTTCTTGTCTTGGAGACCCAGATAAGCACATCCTCATGGCTGAATCTATTCTCTGATGCATCTTGCTCTTTCCTGCCTCCCACTGTAGGATGACTGTATCTGATTTTTGGGGCCATCTCCCCACTGTTGAGAGGCAACAGCGTGGGGATTCTGGGCTATGACCACCTTTGGGTCCCAGGTGCGGTTCCTGGAGCAGCAAAACCAGGTGTTGGAGACCAAGTGGAACCTACTACAGCAGCTGGACCTGAACAATTGCAGGAAGAACCTGGAGCCCATTTATGAGGGCTACATCAGCAACCTGCGGAAACAGCTGGAGACACAGACAGGTGACAGGGTGCGGCTGGACTCAGAGCTGAGGAACATGCAGGATTTGGTGGAGGACTACAAGAAGAGGTGAGTGGAAAGGCAGAGAATCTGCCCCTGGAGGGTCTTGATTACAGATGAGATTTCCATTTGGAGTCAGCATTTTTGCCTTTTTCGATCCCTTACTATAACATTTGCTATTTCCTTTTTCACAGGGGAGCCGGGGAGATCCAGACAGGTTGAGACTTAGGAAGAGAAAAGATCTATCTAGGGTGGTGCCCTGAATTTCTAGGAAATGGTGTGCCCAACTTTTAACATTGGAAATGGAGAAGTGAGTACAGGAGAGTTGTCTCAAAACCAGATGGATGACCCAGATGGCTTTGTAGCTCCTCCTGAGTGAGGTCTTCCGTGGGAGTACCTAGAATGTGAACCATAACACCGATCCCAGAACAAATCCTAAAGCTAAGCAAATAGAAGTTTTGAAAACTTTTTTCATGTTGAGGTGTCTCTGTGCTGCTGAATCCCACCATTAAAGAGAAAGATTGAAAATCCCACCATTAAAGTGGATTGAGATAATACTAATGTATTATCATCATCTCTTTAAAGAACCGAAGTTCTAGGCAAATCTAAGGCATTGAAACCAGAAATAATTTCTCCTGGATTTGAGCCAGTGAGGAAAGCATGACACATCCCTGCTTAGCATGATCTGATATTTTGGAAGTTTGCTTTTTTAGGGAAAGGTAACTTTCTTCCACAATTCAAGGGGATGGAGTTGGTCAGAGCTGAGCGATTTCTCTTGTTCCACGTTCAGTCTGCCGGGCCGTCCCTATTCTGAACTACCCTCAAGTGGAATTCTGTTCTGAGTCCTGAGGGAAGAGGTGGCATGGTCTCTCACCTCGGAAAACATCCAGATTGGGGACAGGCTTGACAAGCACTTTCAGAGAGCCCCCAGGAAGTGAAATGAATACAGTGTGGATTGAGATCAAATGGCATTCAGAGGGAAATTGAAGCCTAAATCAATCTCAATCCACACCGTGAATACAGTGTGGAGCAAAATTCTGGAAAAAAAAAAGAGGGGGTTTCCAGGCACAGCCCAAATGTCAGGTTGGAGGCCGCCAAAGGTCTTGCTGCCTCTGGAAGACCAGGTGTTCTGGAAATACCACTCAGTTGAGCTGATGATGGGTGAGCCTCCTGGTTCTCTGTGGACTTCAGTTTTAATATTTGTAAAATTCAGAAACTGACACTTGCCTTACCACCTAAAAGAGCTGTTGAGATGGTAATGCTGTTACTAATGTATTATCATCATCTCTTTAAAGAACCGAAGTTCTAGGCAAATCTAAGGCATTGTTTCCCTGATGTCACTGGGATCCTAGCTTGACAAGCTTTGTGACCTTGGAAAAGTCTTTGCCTTGCTTATAAAATTGAGAGATGATAATGATAGGATCTACTTGATAGGGTTGCTGTGGGGTGAAATGAAATAAGGAAATGAATTAAGAATTGTTAGCTGCAAACTAAAGGTAACATCTTGTACAATAGGTTATTGGAAGCACTGGAGATTAAAGTGGTGTCGATTTGATATAATTAATACATCTGTGCTCTAAGACAAGCAAAATTAACCTGCACTTTGTTATGGCTTAACTTTTAATTGTGCATCGTAATGTATTTTACAAATCATGGGTTATTGATAAAGTCAATAGTACTAAAAATGCATTGATTTTCTTTATAAATGTGTGTATCTGTGTATGCTCTGGTGTTTAGTCTCTAGAAGTAAGTAAATAAAGAAAAATTACGACAAATAAATGTCATTAATTTGATAGCCATCATGACCAAACTTTTTCTGTGTGTTTTATGAAACAAAAAGATAAGCTAAAAACTAGTCTGCAACTAGCATATGCTCTTATTTATTAACAGGAGGAAGAAAAATGGAGTATTTTCTGAGATAATAGGAGATAATGATAATTATAATTATAATAGAAACAACCCTATCATAATATAATTTGATACAAGAAAGTATTCATTTACCTTTTAAATAACACACCTGGAATCTGAGATAAATCATATGAATTGTTTTCTGTGTGTACTATCCAGTGTAACTAACACAATTTGGCAGTCTCAGAAAATGTTCCTGTTGCATTTCTAAAATAACCCACTTCGTTAGCCTGTACTGTCATCTGACAAGGCTTTCCCCCCCTTGGCAGCCAGCCGCTTGCCTTAGGAAGGAGTAAGAAGCTAAAAAGGATAGCTCATATGACAGGGCATGGAAAGAAACCAGTTGCTAGCATTAGTTATTTCTTTCCAGGGTTCTATTTCATTTCCCAATGCAAATATCCTGCAATACATTCTTTGACAATAATAAGAGTTGGAATAGTGAGGTCTGTAAGGGATCAATACTCCCATCTCCCCAGTCTACAATGTATCTGTGTGAAGAACATTCCGGCCCTATCCAAACATCCTGTTTCTAAGACCTTGCTTCACCTGGAACAGAAATATGTATAAAAAACAAGCAGAACATACAACTCAAAGGTCGGGATAGTATTTGTTTGGTGTCTGAGAGGTTTTGCACCCTGGGCTATGCACTGTACTAATTAATGTCCCTGTTGGGAGAAGGGGTGTCTTTCTGCTGTCACAAGGGAGGGGTAGTTGTGAAAGGGATGAGGGATGGTGGAAGCCCATCACAGGTGCATTCCTGGGCAGAGGCATTGTAGGGTAGGTTACATGTGAACTAAGGAGCTGCACATTGATTCCTTTAAACCTACTCTGGTCAAGGTCCCTTTTGATCATTGTGCATACCCCAGGGATGCAGGAACTCCAGTGTGGAGGTCACGGCCATGCAGCTCTTGGCACAGCTGTGCTCACTGACTGCTCAGCGAGTGTTTGCAGAACTGAATTATCCCAACGACAGTGCCACCGCCTCTCTCTTGCCGCACACAGGTACGAGGTGGAGATTAACAGACGAACAGCTGCCGAGAATGAGTTTGTGGTGCTCAAGAAGGTAAGAGGGAAACAGGGAGGGCGGGAAGAAACCTGGAGTCTCCCTGAGTATCTGACACGGTGGTGTTGGTAGGCTGAGGAAAGGGATTCTGTGGGTCACTCAGTCCCTTGGGCAGGGGTGGCTGCGGTTCTCATTTCTCAGTTCCTCTGTCTGAGTCCCCTTGCCTGGGATGCGTGTTGCTCCCAGAGTCTGCCCGCTTAGAATCCAGACGTTCGGCACACTCCTGGCACGGCCATTGCCCTGCACATCGGTTGGTCTGCTCTCAGCCACTGGGAAGCACAGGGTGAGGGGAGTGGGGAGAGCAGGGAACCTGAGTCTCCTCACAACTGGCAGGGAGGGCAGGGGAAGGCAGCTGGTTCCTTTCTCGGCCCCCCAGGATGTGGATGCCGCCTACATGAACAAGGTGGAGCTCCAGGCCAAGGTGGACTCCCTGACGGATGAGATCAAATTCTTCAAGTGCCTCTATGAAGGGGTAAGGATTCCACGGAGCTCCTGCATGGTCTGCTTCTCCCATGAGTGGCTCCTTTCCCTTGGCCTGCATGGATGTGTGGACCAAAGGCTGGCAGCTCCGTGCAGCTGATGTTTGTGGAGCAGTGAGGTGGGCTCTGAGGAGGCCATGAAGAAGAAGGGATGATTCCTGTCCCCTAGGAAGTCACAGTCTGTGGCTGAGGCCTGGGAGAGCAGAGGAAGGTGTAGGGAATTCTGTCCGAGCTGTCAGGGAAGATTCCTGGGGAAGGATGAGGAAGATCTCAGGGGTGCTGAGAAGGGCTTGGCGTGCAGCCTGAGGGAGCGCGATGAGCGGTCTGAGCTGTGTCAAGTGAGTGGGGCCTGGAGAAGCGAAGGTGGTTGGAGACTCTGGAAGGGCTCTGCAGGCCACCTAAGGAGATCAGACTTAATTCTACAGATGAAGGGTGGCCGTTGCTACAGAGCGTGGAACAGGGGTGGGAGCAGTCCTGAGTGCAGGATGGAGAGGGGGGGGTCCCACACTGGGGCTGAAAGCCAGATGCGGGCACCTTGCTCTCGGCAGGCAGCGGCATTGGCGGGCTCTGCTGAAGGTGGAGTTCAACCACCATGGAAGGGCCTCAAGAGATTTGCCAGGGAGGGTCAGGAGAGGGGCTCCCCTCGTGGAGACCCTCTAAATGGCTCCACTTCCCTAACTGTTCTCCAGGAGATCGCTCAGATGCAGTCCCACATCAGCGACACCTCCGTCATCCTGTCCATGGACAACAACCGGGACCTGGACCTGGACAGCATCATCGATGAGGTCCGTGCCCAGTACGAGGAGATCGCCCTGAAGAGCAAGACCGAGGCCGAGGCGCTGTACCAGACCAAGGTGGGCTGCATGCCAGGTGTGCCGAGGCCCAGGGACCCCAGCTGCCTCTCTCTCCTCTTGCCTGCCTGCATGTGCGTGTGTGGTGTGTGTGTACCAGGCTGGGTTGAGACCTCCTTTGTCTAGGAGTTGGGCCTTGTGGAAATGTCTCCCTCTGTGGGGCCGAGAGGTCCCTCACAGTCTCGGCGTGTGCTGGGGGCATATATGGGCTCAACCCTCGCCCTGCGGTTGCCCTTGCTGACAGCAGAGGCCACACTAGCCACAGCCCTGGGGAGACTCTGACACCGTTTCTGTGCATAATCCATCTATCCTGGCTTTGCTTCGTGTTTCCTGCTTTGTCAAAATGAGGAATATTCTACTTCCACCAAGGGTTTCACATTTGTGAGCCCGAAGATCCTCCTGAGCTGGGTCAGGGCTTTCTTGTGGAGAAGGAAAAGGTGGTTCCCCCACGCGCTTCCCTCCCCTCTCCTCCTTCCCCTCTCTTCCTCCTCGCTGTGCATTTGTTGCTCAGGCCATGAGAACAGCATGTGGTCCTCCTCCCACTCCCCATGTTCCACACACTTAAGAGGCGAATTCCCAACTGTGCCGGGCTCCTCTTCTCTTGTCCCCCAACCTCAGATCCAGGAGCTGCAGGTCACCGCAGGCCGGCATGGGGATGACCTCAAACTCACCAAGGCTGAGATCTCAGAGCTCAACCGTCTGATCCAGAGGATCCGCTCCGAGATAGGGAATGTGAAGAAGCAGGTGGGTTCCATGAGATGAGTCAGCTAGTGGGTTTATTGCGCACCCAAGGCATGAGACTAAATGCGGAACAAGGACAGGGCATAGCCCCTCCTTAGGGCATGTGTAATCCTTCAGGAGGGAACAGCCCGAGCCCACATAGCAGGGCGAAGCGTTCCACCCACTGTGCAGCCTGCTCCCTAAGGATCCCGACTGGCCAGAACAGAACGCAGACCCCAGTGAGGCTTCCTGCAGGAGGTGGGATGCATGGGCAGGAAGGAGACGGGTAGGGGTCCTGGTGAGGGAGCCAGCAGGAGCAGTGGGTCCAGTGTGGACACTGCATCGCGTGTGTGCAGGGAGGAAAGACACCTACCCCAAGCAGAAGTTCCACGATGGCTGGGGTGGCAGGTGGCAGGACATCACTACACAGGACAGGCAGGTTAGGGGCACCTTCGAAGTGGGGCAGTGGAGTTTAGACCCAATGCAGGAGGTTAAAAGGAGCCGTTTGAAGGTTTCACGTGATGAATCCATGCTGGAGGGAGAGCCCAGCCATGGAGTTTAGAAGAGGGGAGGAGAGAGAGCCTCCCTCTGTTGGCTTGGCCCAGGGCTCTGCTCTGTGTCTGTCCACCCCCGTGGCTGTGCTGTGTGTGGTGGCCTGGCACTGAGTGACCCCATGACCCTGGGTGCAGTGTTGGTCTCACTGATGTTTCTGATGCAAGCAAACTCGTGAATTTCCCAGAGTTTGTGGAGGCTGGCACAAAGGCTCTGAGCTTTCCAGACAACTCAAGTGGCCCTGTCCCCATGTCCTCTTCTTCAGTGGACTCTCCCTGGCCTGTGCGTGCGCGCACACACACACGCCCCACATGTACATGCAGACACATGCACACACATCATCTCTGTGCACCAGGCTCATGGTGAGGGGAAGAAAAAAGACCTCTTAAATAAGAACTCTTGGTGTTTTCATTTAATTAAGTTCTGCATAAATGAAAGAAAAACACAAGGTGTTTGAGGCCGCCCTCAGTATCCAATTATAGTATTTTATTTAATAAAACGTTACATGTTCACGGTTGGGTGAACTTATTACTAGAAAGTGACTTTGTGATCAGAATGCCATCAGGGAGGTCAGGGAAGATGTCCTCCATGGGGAGCCAGTGGGGTTCACTCTTGATTCTTAGGCCCCATCGCAGCTCCTACTGAGGGCCCCCAGCCAAGGTGGTTTCCTGCCCTCTGGCTTTTCCACTGAAGAAGTGTATGGTGTCACCTGCAGACCCTCTTGGCATTCGGTGATCCCAGGATCCATGTGATAATTGTTCCCAAGGGTGCCCAGATTTCATGCCTTCTCACCTTAAGCCACTTTCACAAGACCCAGGAGTCTCCCCGATTCACCCTGTAGGACCTCGGTCAGTGAAAAGGAGCAGAGCACAGTTTGATAGAATTCAGGTCACAGAGTGTCTGGCCATCCCCTGAATGATTAGACCTCCACGGTCCCGAGGACGGGACATGGCCTTCTGTGGCCAGACAGCTGGGTCCTAGGCATCTCTGCAGAGGCTGTGAACCACTCATCCAGACACTGTGGGTGTTTGCATGGTTGGGGGGTCTGCCTGGCAGAGGGGGAGGCACTGGCCGGGCAATAGTCTAGAATTCTGTCTAGCCTTGGGACCGGCTGCTCCCCTTGGGGTGAAACAAATTTGACTCCAGAGGAAGGGGACACACCAGAAAAGAGAAGCCATATTTAGATCCCACCAAGACTTGGCCGAGTGATGGGAAAAACCTCCCAAGACTAAAAGACTCAAGAAACCCCTGGCACCTTCTCATAGATATCCCCAGCTTCATACTGCAAGTTCCCTTCCCACCTAACAGTGGGTGTCTGTAAGCTAGTGAGACCTGTTGTTCACAAAAGTATCTTTTGAGAGTGTTGCCCCATACCAGGATTCTCTGTGGAATTTTGGGAGCTAGTCTCCTTGTGGCAGGTTTATTGGACAGAAATTTTATTAGTAGTAACCTTATTAGTATCCCCCCCTTTGTTATCTTTCTTTCTCTCTCGTTTTTGGTTTTTGTTTTATTTACAATTTGCAGGATCTCTCAAGACAACCTCAACTGTGGTGCAGAATTAAGCTAGTTACCCCAAAAGTTTTCAAGGGTGGCATGGAATCTTGTGGCCAGTGTTACAGACTGGGAGGAAGAGGACAGGAGCCACAGGCCCAGGAGGCTCCCCTTCTCGGTGCCTTTCGTCTCTCTCCCAAGGGAGGGAAGGGCCATCTTCATATGACAATGCACGAGTGGAGGTGAACTGTGCCCGGAGATAGGAGAAGGACAGATTCATCTCTAGCGATGTGCCAAAGTGGAGAAACTAGGAGGACCTTAATGCATTCACTATCAGTCAGGACCAAACGAGAGGGGATGTCTGGCCAGGATCTCAGAATTGTGTTCTGACTCAAAGCGCTAAATGCATTTGCCCCTCAGTGCTCCAACCTGGAGACGTCCATCGCCGATGCTGAGCAGCGGGGCGACTGCGCCCTGAAGGATGCCCGGGCCAAGCTGGACGAGCTGGAGGCCGCCCTGCACCAAGCTAAGGAGGAGCTGGCCCGAATGCTGCGCGAGTACCAGGAGCTCATGAGCACGAAACTGGCCCTGGACATGGAGATTGCCACCTACCGCAAGCTGCTGGAGGGCGAGGAGTGCAGGTAGGGGCCAGATATCTTTTATTTGGAGCAGTTACCTCTTTGCTTAGGAAGACTGAAGGCAAACAGTTTGGTTCTGTTCAGGTCCTACTGGGTAATACCTTATAGGGAATGGGTTTGACATGGTACAACAGGAAAGACCAAAGTTAGGCTGCAGGAAGGACTGCATTGTCAAAATCCCAAAGAGGAGGTGGGAGAGGAAATATGAACATCAGCAGCTTTGGAGAAACAGAGCCTCCCTGGCCCTTTGTGCTGCACGCTTAGGGAGGTGGGGGGAGGGGCAAGATGGCTTCCAAGAGTCAGCTAAGTGTAAGGTCACTCTGGCAAAGCCTGGGACCCAGCGAGCAGGTGGACTCATTCCTCTTAATTGTGTGAGACCACTGGCATAATAGAGGTGAGCAGGGCCTCCACAATGACCCCACCCATCAGATCACCCAGAGCCACTCTGATGGCTAGAGAAGTGAGCCTTCCCAGAGGACGTCCCACTGGGGTGTGTGTGGAAGGGGGAAGGGAGGGGGGAAGGGGGGGACCGTGGCACCTCTGTGACCCCCTGGAGAGAAGCCGTCCTGCTTTACAGAGCATTTACCTGCCTTTCCTCTCTCTCTCCAGGATGTCTGGTGAACATCCAAGTTCTGTGAGCATCTGTAAGTACCTGCAGGACCAGGTTTGGGGTGGTCACCTTCCAGAAGTCTGAGCCTCCAACTCCATGACACTAGAGGGGGTTCAGGAAAGAGTCAGGGGCAGCAAGAGGGAGCTGGCTTGAATCACCGATGAGAAGCAGTGATGGAGAAAAATAATATCATGAAATACAAAAGTAAAGCCTATAGAGAGATCAAAGGATATCTAACAGTGTATCAATCCAAAGTCTTTAAAATGAGGCTTACTGGCCACGTTGTATTTCTCTTGAGGCCAGGCCGAAATCAAGGCTCCAGCTTGTAGTAAGAAGGAACTGGGGAGTCAGAGGGACTGAGGGCGGGCCGTAACAGCCTTCTGCAGACTGAAAAGCTAGAGACAGTGCAGGTGCAGAGGGAGGCACTCTCCCAGGAGAGGGGGTGTCGGCCCGCAGCCCCTTCCACGGGGACAGCACCAGAGGCCTCCATGAGGGCCTTGGTTCATGTGGCCTGTCCTGTGGGGGAGGTTCACTGAAAGAGCCCACAAAGGCTCCAAGTCTGATGCTGGTGGAGGGACACAGACTAACAGGAGGTCAAATACATGGGGCCAAATCCTTGAGAAATGATCCATACTGCCAAAAACCTCCAAGGACACTGAAAAGCCCAGCAGAGGGACTCTGTCCCCACAGGGCAGGCACTGAGGGAGTGGGCCGGGATGTCCCAGAAAGACCCCCAATCCTGCATTTTCTCTCCTTGTTTCAGCTGTCATCAGTAACACGGGTGCAGGGGCAGGAGGGGCTGGTTTCAGCATGGGCTTTGGCGCCTCGAGCAGTTACAGCTTCAAGCCAGCAGCCATGGACGTCAAAACCAAAGGCAGCTGTAGCAGCGAGTTCAAGGATCCCCTGCCTAAGAGCTCAGGCGGCAGCTGTGCAGCCAGGAAGGCCTCGAGGTGAAGGGCTGGCGGTGACCCTTGGCTCTGTGAGCAGAAAGCCGCAGGGCCCAGCTGCTCCCCCTGCCTCTGCCCTGTCCAGGCCAGGAGGTGCTTCCTCTGTGGCCGCAATCCCCGTGCCATCCCCTAGTCCTGTGGTACTCCACGCAGTGCATGCTGTGAAGTGAGAAATCCCAGGGGGTGACCTCCCCCTTGGCTGTTTTTCACTGGGTCACTGCCCCCAACACAGAGATAACACAGCTATGTGGATGTCTCCCTGTGGCCAGTGTGAACTCCTCTGTCCCCATGCCTTTCTGTGGCCATTGCAGCCCGGGCGCTCTCTTTGTCCTCTGCTTTGGGTCGTGTCCAGTTCTCTGCTTCTCCTGCAATAAACAATCAGAGCCATTGGATTCTCAGTGTCAAATATGTTGCCCGGGCTGTCAGCATCCACAGCGCCCCTCTGCCTTTTCTCCATCTGACTCTTGCCTCCCTCTGGGTCTCTGGGTGGACACGAGTCTCCATCGTCCCGTTCTGGCCCAGTAGGGACTGGTGAGGGTGGTTCCTGGTCAGCGGTTGAGTTTGTTACTGACATGCCTTTGGGCAGCTTGGGGCTTCCTGGGCACTGGGCCACCGGTCCACACAGTGCGAGGCGTGTATGTAAACTCGCAGCGAGCAAGGAGCTGGGGCATGCCGAGAGCAGGCATGGGTTTTTTTTACTTCTCGAAAGTACCCACAGCTCCACACTAAGCACCTCTTTTTCCATAGTGGTCAGTCCCTCCTTTTCCTTACCTCTTGGCTCTCCTGCCAATGCACCTCAACCCTGTTCCCCCACAAAGGCCCTGCTTTCTTCTTCTAGCCCATTCTGAGAGTCTGAGGCTTGCACACGCATAGGCTTCTGAATGCGTCCATGTCTGCTGTGTATATACAGTAGTTACACACTGAGGTGATCCAGGCACTGGGAGGAGCAGAGTAAACCCACAGGCACAGACGTTGCTCTCATAGAACTTACAGTCCATGCGGAGAGGGAAAATAAGCAACTAGCAAAGATAATCCGTAACATGTGGGCAAGCGGCGATTCCGTCTCTGAAGGGAAATTACGTGAAGAAGGGGGCTCTCTGAGGCGTGCGTGTGTTTCCACAAGGGTGTCTGTGTTCCCAGAATCCATTTCCACATTTGACTTCTTCAAGGTGCTCAACAGGAGAATCCTCAAGGGCGAGACCACCTTCCAAGGATGAGCCTCATTTGAGGGGGGCATTCAAGGTGCCCGTGACACTTTCTCCTCCTCCGGCATCCCTAGCCTTATCCTCTGATCTTTCTGCCAGCAGGCCAGGCCTTTTCACACCCAAGGACCTTTACAAATAGGATTTTTCACTCGTGGGTGCCCAGGCCCCCCCCCCTTTTTTTAAAGTAAAAATTCAGTTTATTCATCTGTTTATGACAGTACACAAGAGGCAAAGTGTTTCACATCATAGATTTCACTTCCAACTCCTTGGAATATTCATTTCTTTGGCTAAAAGGAGAGACTAGACAGGAGAGGCAGGCAATGCTTAGGCAACTGCATTAAGGATGGGGAGCGGGTGATACGCCATCCCTGCAGGGACGGGCGCAAGGGGACTATTAGTCATAAGTTACTTTCTAGAATTGTTAGCTGGAAACAAAGGAGCACCACTCCTGGATGCTTAACCGTCGTGGGCCTCAGTCATCCCCACCACACAGGTACAGCAGCGCTTTCTGGTAGTCGCCCTTCGTGTCTTGCTGGATGTAGTAATACAGGGACTTGCCATACTTTCTCTTGAATTCAGACCTAATTTTCAACATGTCCACTTCACTGCGAGAGACCATGATTCTTATCAGAACTTTATCACGAGTCCCCTTGCCCTTCATGGAGTCGTACAGCCGGTCAGCAAAATACAGGGGCTTATTCTGAATGTACTGGACCAGGTTTAGGAAAGCATTTTCCAGGTCTCCTTTGACCTCCTTCTTGATGCTCTCCAACATGTCATAAGGGCTGTAGCTCTTGTACCTATCAAATACTTTCTGGAGATGACACACACTCCGCTCAGTCATGATGCTGATCCACTTGGGTACATCAGTTCCTTTCCTCTTCACTCCGGCATCGTAGAGATCCCGGGCATCTTGGTCAATCAGTTCATAATCAATGACAGAGCCATCCTCTGCTCTTCTACCCTTTGCAAGGGCAACCATCAGCTTGCGGAAGTCACCAGATGTGTCAGAAACGATGTCCTTCTCCAGATCAGTCTTGTACATTTCCTTGTAGACTCTGTTAATTTCCTGAAGCTCTTGGTTGGTCCTTGAGCAGATGATCTCAATGAGGGAGTCCTCATCAGTCCCCAGTCCCTTCATGGAGGCTTTCAGCTCAGAAGCGTCATACTGAGCAGGTGTTTTTAATAGGCCCCAAATCACTGTCTCCAGGTGGCCGGACAAGGCTGATTTCAGCGCTGATGCAAGTTCCTTTTTGGTCCTTCTCTGGTAGGCGAAGGCAATATCCTGTCTCTGTTCATTGCTGCGGTTGGTCAAAATGTTGACAATGGTGACCTCATCTACACCTTTGGTCTTGATGGCCGTTTCAATGTTCAGAGCATCACGCTCAGCATCAAAATTGGTGTATGCTTTGACCGACCCATATGCACTTGGGGGCATGGAGTGATCACCCTCCAAGCTGAGCTTGCAGAGAATTTCGTGAAAAGTAGACATTTTGAAGGAAGCTGGGCCCAGCGCCGAGAGCAGCGAGCATCCTCAGTTGTAGAGCCGCCCAGGCCCCTTTTACTGCAAGCCGGCTCATCTTTCATGGCCCGCTGAAATGCCACCTGCCTTGCTCATGCTTTTTCTGGTCCCTCCAGGTGGACTCCAGTAAAGTCACTGAGCATTAAATGAGAGGAAGCATTAGAACTGGTGGCGTGACTGTTCTCCCTTTCCCTGTCTCCTCACTTTATAGGCCAGCAAGCAAAGGCCTGGATGGTTCAGCGCCCTGCCCAAGGTCTTAGCCCCAAACACCCACGACACCGGTTCCCAATATGCATTATACTTGGGGCTTTATTTTCCTGGTGTCGAGTCGTCTGTCCCCTCATCCCACTCCCCCTCAACCCCTTGTTCCAGGGTCCCCAGTCTGGCTCACGGCATGCAATATACATTTCCTGCAAGAATACCTGGCTTAGTCTAGCCCATCCTGGGTGGGAAGAAGGAGCTCGGGGCATACACATGTGTCCCAATGACTTGGCTTGTGCGTGATGAAACACATCTGTGTTAATAAATTTGAGTTTGACATACATCTGTGCATATGCAGTGTATACAATTTATTGACCAAACTGGAACACTGATTCTGGACCCAGGCTGAACGGGATTCTCAGATGACCGGCATAAGCCAGGACAGTCTCAGGCAAAGGGCCCACCTGCTAGTACTGGCTGAGTCATATGTTTGGCCTCCAATCCTGCCTCTTCCAATGGCTAGTTGTGTCCTAGTGTGGGATCCTGCCCTTGCAAAATAGGACTGATACAAGCTGGCCCAGGCACTGTTCTCGGCACAGACACTTCTGAGCGCTTCAAAGCTAGCAACTCAATGTATTCTTCCAGCAATCTGATGGGTATTATTGTTATAAGGTGCAATTATATTAATGCACATCTCACTAATGAGAATATTGAGGTTCTGAGGGGTAAAAGAAACCAACTGATGTTGTGTAGTAAATGGCAGAGTTGGGAGCTGAATCCCAGTCTAATGGCAGAGCCCGTACCTCCAGATAGGACACCTCATAACTGACAAAGTTCTCATCGTAGAAGAGTGTTGAGATTATGGTAGGGGATAATGGGAGTACTACAGTGCCTGAAATACAGTTTGGAGCCAAGAGATGTTAGTCGTTATTATAATAATTATTATTAACCTGTGTGCAGGGGCCTTCTTTGCCGGCCGTGTGCTGGTTCAAGACCCATCAATCCACAGCAGGACTGTGCCCAGGGACCTGGCTGACAGGGGCTGAGTGCAGGATGGAGGGCACTGGATCTTCTTATGGAGACACATTCCCCTGTAGTCACTGCCTGCTAATTTCTTTCTTTTTTTTTTTAAAGATTTTATTTATTTTGACAGACAAATCACAGGGAGGCAGAGAGGCAGAGAGAGAGGAAAGGAAGCAGGTTCTCCGCTGAGCAGAGAGCCCGATGCGGGGCTCGATTCCCGGACCCCGGGATCATGACCTGAGCCGAAGGCAGAGAGGCTTTAACCCCAGACTGCTAATTTCTAAATGGGAGAAACAACTCTCTGGCGCCTGTAGTTTGTGCACACACACTGCCCTCTGCCAGCAGCCCCAGGTACTGCACCTCCTGTCCCCAAGGTGGTGAGGAAAGACTTCCCTGGGGTGGGTGCACATTTGGCCGGGGTTGGGGATAATCTTGGACAGGTTCTGTGCCCACCACAGGGCTGCCAGCTGGAGGAAATGCCCTTTCACTCTCTAGCATGCCCAGGGTGGCCTCAGCTTCCGTGTTGCCCAGGCAACCAGGCTGCTGATCTCCAACCCTCTCCCTGGTTCTAGGTCATGACATACAGCCCTCATTCTTGCTTCATGCTGCCCAGCTGGGCTGCTGGGCCCCAGTCTCCTGTGTCTATTGGCTCCCACTTCCAGACTGCTTGGGTCCTGGTTTGTGTGTCCCTGTCCCCCACTCTCTGATCTGCAGGGCAGATCCAACCAGCCTCATGAACACACAGCTGCATGTCATACCTAGTAGCCTGGCCATCAAGTCTCACATGCCTCAGTGGGGACCCGTGACACTGGAGAGATGGGGACTTGGTCTCTAGATGTCCTGCTCTAGAAGGGAAAGTTGACAGAATCTTACAAGGGGGCTCCACTTGGGTCTCCGCTGTGAATAAAGCTCTGAGCCCAACCTCAGTGCCAGCGCTAGACATCACCTAAGCCCCACCTGCCTGAGCCTCTCTGTCCCTGGCAGGCTGCATCCTGGAGGGTGGTGCTTAGGGTCCCTCCACACAGTAGCCAGCAGGTAACTCACTCCTTCCACCCAGGCTGGGGCTGGATGGACTTGCCTTTCCTGGAATGGTGGAAGGTTCAGTTCAAGCTTCTGTCTATAGCCTCTTCCTCACACTGTCTATGCCTTAGCTCCCTGCCCACAGGACCCACCCATCCGTCCCCACTGACCCAATCTTTTCCAGTTTCCTTTTCCTAAAACACCGACTTCTTATTCCTTGTATTTCTTTCTGGACATCCCACCTTTACAATTTTCCTCCCACCTCCTACCTTGCCTGTGGTCACCCAAGCCCCTTAGTGCTTTGGTCCTGCCTGAATTCTTCTCCTCTTCTCCTGCCCCTTTCCCAACTCCCTTCCCCAGGACCCCGTAGGCTCAGCTATGATGTGGACACAGGGAAGGGGGATGGCCATTCCCCTCACACCTGAGGCAGGTGCCCCCCCAGGCTCAAACCACCACTCCCCCCACTGTTTGGACAGGGCTGTGCTGTGCTCCGATGGGAGATAGAGAGCATGTCATTAGTGATGACTGGCTTAATTATAGCCCACCACACAGCCCAGCTTGTTTGCTTTGGAAACAGGCAAAGGAAGAGGCGGATCAAGCACCAACTTCATAGCCACGATCAAAAGATTAAGGCATTTCATTTCCCCCAGCCTCTCCATTGTCTTTGAAAAAAAGGGTGGGGGGAGAGAGGGAGAGAGAATCAGGCAATAAGCAGGGAGGGGGCAGGAAATACTTTCCAAAATTCTTCCGGAAGGGGCTTGGGTGGAGGGGTCTGAGGTAAGGAGATGGACGAAGAAATACAGGAATGGGGGCCTGGTGGTATTTTGAAACAAGCGAATGGAAGAAAATATGTCCTTTCCAGAGCAAGACGGTGCTTGTCTGCGCATACCTCTGTGCATTTGGGCTGAGAGGAAAATTCCCTAGGATGACTAGGTAGGTGGTGGGGTGGAGCTGTGGCGAGTTCAGGGAGCTTTTCTTTTTTAAAAAGAGGGGGAGATAAGAGCTATAAAGTACCTGATTTACACTAAAGGGTTGGGGGTCTCTCCAGCCACCAAAGCCTTAGGGGCCAGAACGCAGGGAGAAAGAAAGCGACAGGAATGGAGAAGTTCAGTGAGACATGGCCCGGGATGTGCTAAAAGCAATCTGGGGGAATTCATGCTAACATGTGTGGGGGTGGGGTGGGGAGGGAGTCCAGCCCAGATGGAGAGAAACCAGAGCATTGCTTGGGTTTTAAAGTTTTACAGACTGGGAGAGATGTCACTTCAGTGATCCCTACGGACTACGGGAGAATTTGCAACTCTGTACTGTGCCATACAGGGGGTGTTAGCGTGATCCACTGTCCAGGTGGTCCAGAGCTATCCAGGTTTTCCTGAGGGAAAACGTCTCAGTCCCAGGCAAACGGGATAGTTGGTCTCCCTACAAAATGGTCTTTGGTTACTCCCAATCGTCCCTCATGTTCTGGACCCCTTCTCACTAACACAGAACTTTCTGCCTTACTCCCTCCATATCACCTGCCCCTCTGCGTCTAGTCCTGCGTCTAGAGCCCCAGACTGCCACAGTGGGCTGTGCCCCAACTCATAGGTGCATGTCCCATCTGCTGTCAGACTTGATGTTCCAGGAGGCAGAGCATTTCACGTCAGGGAGGGGAAGGGTGCCGGGAGGGGGTGTCGTGAGCATGGGAGAAAAGCAGATGAACTCTATTGTTTGAGCTAGCTAAATGTGGATGAGGATGGGAAAACAGCCTCTTTTCAAACTGGTTCAGACAGGTTGAAAGTATTAGGTTTCTGCTCTGAGCTTACTTTCAAAGGGAAATCAAAGAATTTGGTTTCAGGTCCTTCCTGCTTCTAAGGTGCTGTGGTTTGTCTCCAGGTCTTGTCACCCCAAAGTTACCTCTAGGATCCTTCAGGTGCCCTCTTCTATCGATGACCTTTATCTACAGAATACTGCACTCCTGGACTGTGTTGAGAGGTAGACAAAAGGCCAGTGGACTAGAGAAAAATGGCCTTTGGTATCCATTCTTAAACCAAGCAGACACGACTTTGGTTTTGTCCATTTGGGATTATTCAAGGCCCTTCTCTTGATTTACCACCAGTGTGGTGTGCCCTGCAGAGTGGGCCTCTTACCTCCAGGAGCATCCTTAGCCAAGACAGCAGGAGATCATGGTACTCACAGGCTCAGCTTCCTTGGGGTTCCCTGGGTATCTGTCTCTGTCATGATCTCATGCAACACAGAGCCTGTTCATTAACCTAACGTGTGAAGTGTCTTCTCTTTACCCTCGCATGATTCCATACTCTCTGCAAGGAGGGGGTGTCTCGGCCTCCTCCACCATCTTTCTCTCCTGCCCATGTGCAGCCTGGCCTGCCTTCTGGTTCCTGACCTTACCTCAGAAAGTCCCCTGTATTTTATTCTGATTTTTTAAGAAATCAGAATTC
The DNA here is from genome assembly GCF_030435805.1 of Mustela lutreola. Lineage (NCBI taxonomy): Eukaryota > Metazoa > Chordata > Mammalia > Carnivora > Mustelidae > Mustela > Mustela lutreola. The sequence continues at coordinate 62,723,844 of NC_081297.1, forward strand.
CATTAACTGCTTGTCTGAGTCACTCATGATCCAATGCAAGCACGTGGAGTGAAAATGACAACTAGAGAAACAACAAAACAACTTTCACAAGCTTGTATTTTGTGTCCACTCCAATTTCAATTTCTTAGGGGAGAAGGAGAGTGTCTTAGATGTTTCTCTCTCACTGTCCAGCATAGAGCAGTCCACACAGTAGGCGCTTAATTTTATAGCTATTGAATGACTGATCTCTTCCAAACTTGGAACACCCATTAGCCCAATGAACCCAAAGACTGGGGTCTGGAGTGTGGTGACGGATTAGAAGGTAACCAACGCGACGAAGGTTGGGACTGCTGGAGATCCTACTGGGTAGGCAGAGACAATCCCCTGCAGTTACATCCCCTAGCATTATCTAGGAGGGACACCTTGTGTGGCCACCATGATGACCCTTGTCAGGAAATCCCCCTCTGCCTCTTCCTCTTCCTTCTGTGTCACAGTTACCACCAAGTCACTATCATCACCATCACTGCCCCCTTTACTTCCTGGCCCCCCACACAGAAAGCCCTGTGTCTTCCCTCTAGCTGTCATCCTATCACGTAACATGCTGGTTAGGAACATGATCTTGCGATCGGACACCCTCAGATTCCAGTCCCAGCTCTGATGAACTGGCTGAGTGACCTTGGGCAAGTTCTTTAACATCTCTAGGCCTCCAATTCTTCACCTGTCAAGGGAAGTTAGTAACATCAGGGTTGAAATAGACAACTTAGTAGTCCTCAGCACGATGCCTAGCTCATGCAGTGTGAACAATGGATGTGGACTCTTTTTGTTATGACTGTGATGATCACTATGGTGGGTACTATTGCTGCCACCATTGCTGCTACTACAAGTAGTATGTCAGTCCCCACTCCCAGGGGGAAGCTACCGGGAAGCAGTCCCTGCTATGAGTGCTGGTGGGGGTACAAGCCCAGCCTTCCGGACGTTTTTAAAACCCCAATCAAAATTAGCCTGTTTTCCCCAGCATACCTCCAAATCCGTGCTTCACAAAGCTCTTCTGTCAGTCTGGAGCATGGGCCCCAGATTCAGTTCTTTATGTAGATCCCTCTCTTTGGTCTGGAGCCTCCTTGGGGACTGGGGCCATATGTTGGTCTGGGGAATTACACCGTTTGTTGACATGCACACACCAGCACTTTCAGTTTGGCTTAGAAAGCCCCAAGAAACCATTTAAATTATGCATTCCTATGCCTTAGGGCTAGGCCCTGCCGGGAAGATGGGGAGACAGGGTTCCTAGAGAAGGAACTCCCACTGCCACTTTCTGGGATGTGAGGAGAACACCATGTGAAGGGAAGACCCTCTGAGAAGCAGTCCAGGCTCCAGCCTGCTGGCCAGCACCATCTCCACCCTCCTCCCCAGCAGTGGGAACACTGATCTACCACTATCTGGCTGATCCAAATGGGTTAAAGCTGCTCAGTTTACTTATAGGAAGTGGTCAGAGTCCTGCATTATGGTAGCTACCAGATGCCTGTTTTTGGAGTAATTTTGTAACATTTCACCTGCCAGGGCTACCTGAGCTAACAAGGGACTGCTTTCTCATATCCCCAACTTGAGTAACTTCTTGAAGTGATCTGGAAACTGGCAGAACAGACCACACTGAACCCATGAATGAAGCTCAGGGACCCCTCTCTCTTGGTCCCTGGGCATGGAATGTTTCCCAAGGGAGCATAAGAGTTGGGAAGATGTTCTCCCCAAGGAGGGAAGAACTAATGCCTGGGCTCCCAGGATGGGGCAGATCTTGTTCAGGAGCAAAAACGTGGCTGAAGGAACTGCCAGCTGCCTGAAAACTTTCTCACCGTTGAAAAGGCAACTTCAAGGTCACCACCACCCAGGTCTCACCCACGGAAATCCCCAGACAATACCCGAGCTGAGGACCATGCAGACTCTGTGGGGTCATTTCCACGATCTTCCTGGGGTCTGTTCTACCGCTGGGCAGCTGGGGTTCTTAGAGACCCAAAGAGTGACTCTGGAAATTCTGTCTTGGATCTAGATCTTTGAAGACACTCCTCACGTTTCCGAGTCTCTTTTTCTCTGGCATGAACACTTTGACTCCTCAACAAGACCAGATACTAGGAGACGGATTATCTTGGAAGGAAACCTTGGGTTTTTGGAGGAGCCCTTTCTCGATAAAGCCAGACATTTCCCCTGCTCCTTGCTGATAGATAAGCAAGAAGGAGGTAGCCCTGGAAAAAGAAAGCTAGGAGATCTCAGAAGGGGATAAGTCCCCAGGTCCCTAATTAAGAGCACAGATAAATGCCTGATTAGACCACCCCAGTCTGCAAGTGCAGCATATTCTGCCGGCTATCGGAAACGCTTTGTTGCCATAAAGAGGTTGGAGATCTCTGTTCTACAAATTACCCATGGCTCCTGGCCCTTGGCACAAGGAAAGAAGATAATGGAGAGACGCCCTTTTCCGGTGTCCTGGGCTTGACAGGATAAAAGGAGGCCACACTCTGCGTGCGTCATCAGAGCGTTCATTCTTTATCCCTTAGTGACTGCTTTCCTCCAACTCTGTCAACTCCATCTTTCCCACCATGAGTCGGCAACTGAACATCAAATCTGGTGGTGACAAGGGTGGCTTCAGTGGGCGCTCAGCAGTGGTGTTGAGGAAGGCTGTGGGCAGTGCGGCTTCTTACCGCGCAGCTGGCAAAGGACCTGGGGTTGGCTTTGGCAGTTGGAGCCTCTACAGCCTTGGAGGGAATCGGTGTATTTCCCTCAACATGGCAGGTGGTGGTGTTTGCATTGGAGGTTATAGCTTTGGGCCTGGCTCTGGGTATGGAGGAGGCCGGGCCACTGGCTTTGCTGGAAGCATGTTTGGCAGTGTGGCCTCAGGGCCTGTGTGCCCATCCATGTGCCCACCTGGGGGTATCTACCGGGTCACCATCAACAAGAGCCTCCTGGCTCCCCTCAACGTGGAGCTGGACCCTGAGATCCAGAGAGTGCGCACCCAGGAGCGGGAGCAGATCAAGGCTCTGAATGACAAGTTTGCCTCCTTCATCGATAAGGTGGGTCTCACGGGAGGAGGATGAGAGAGTTCAGTGAGATGTGAGCAATTCCCTGCTGCCTGGGAGTGGACAGGGCACTGTGGATGGAAAGGTGGCAGCTGGGGCTCCTCCATCATAACATCCTGTAAGCTAGGTAGCACAAAGGAATAAATGAATGTGTTGCTTCTGCAGGGTATTTTGCAGAGAAGGGTGGAAAATTGAGTAAAGTATAGCCCCACCTTGAGAAAGAAGTACTGGGTTTCTGGAGGACAGTTGGATGAATCTCCAGCTCTTTAAAGAAGATGAAGAACTGGTAGTGTTGACTCTAGGAACAACACCACCTGAGCAACACCAATGGGAGGGGAGGGCTCACAGTACAGAAGAAACACTTGGCTGAGTCATCAGGAGGAGCATCTCCTGCGTGCTGAGTCAGACAATGAAAGAAAATTATGGTATTTCCTTCCTCCATGAGTTTTCAGGGATTGGTTTTGTCTAGAAAGCTATGGGATGGGCACTCGTACAAGGTCTAGTTTGCATGGAATTCCAAGAGTCTAGAGTCAACACCTGAGGCTAATGACTTTAAAAAATCTATGTAACCTGAGAGTCAATAGTCTATGTCCAAGGACATGGTCACCTCCATTGTGGTCCCAGGTGCGGTTCCTAGAGCAGCAGAACCAGGTGCTGGAGACCAAGTGGGAGCTGCTGCAGCAGCTGGACCTGAGCAACTGCAGAAAGAACCTGGAGCCCATCCTTGAGGGCTATATCAGCAACCTGCGGAAGCAGCTGGAGACTCTGTCTGGGGACAGGGTGCGGCTAGACTCGGAGCTGAGGAATGTGCGAGACGTGGTGGAGGACTACAAGAAGAGGTGAGCAGGCCCCACCAAGATCGTGGGTCATGTTCCCAGAGATTCCTGGGAAAGCCCGATCTCTGTGCCTACATTTTAGGAGAGGAGAGAGCAAGAACTAGCGCCAGGGGCTCACACCCCTCCCTTGGTTGTGGGGGAAGAGTCTGCCCTGTTTGATGAGAACTTCCTACCTGGTTGATCAGAAGGAGTTTCTTGCTCTTTGATCCAGTGATTGGTTCAGTGGCCAGTTTGGGGAACCTAATAGGCATTTGGATATTTTCCTAGGATCCAGTGAGTGGAATATATATGAGGTAACTCAGGGGCAGAGTCCTGCCACCCGCAGCCTATGTGGCACTCACCTCTAGGAGATCGTGTAGGGATCTGCTAACTTCTCTCTTTGCCCCCAGGTATGAGGTGGAGATTAATCGGCGCACAGCAGCTGAGAACGATTTTGTGGTGCTCAAGAAGGTAAGGGAACAAAGAGCTTATGCTCTCTTTTGCATCCCCCTCCTAACTAACTATGCTCAGGACTCCAGCTCAGGCCTTCTGGAGAGGGGCAGATGCCTGAGTTGGAATGGAGTCATGGTTCTGGCCTCTAGCTAGAGGCAGGATACACACCCAAGCAAAGGACAGAAACAGACAGGAGAGAATTCTCTTCTGGGAAAAGGGAAACTCTGGTCCAGCTTGGCCTTCCTGTGTGACTTGGGGAAACTCATTCTACCTCCCTGGGCTTTGTTTCCTCCAGTGGAACAGAACAACTTTTCCCTTTCTCTATTTTCAAAGATCCATTGAGTATGAGAAAAAGCAATATTGAATAATTTTATTCATCCATATGCTTCCCTTTGCAGGCAAACAATAGGAAATCAGATGGCTCTGGGAGCAGGGACAGGGAAAGCTCACAAGATGAGGGTTGTATTGACTGAATGTTTGGGGTGTCTCTTGTCAGGATGCCGATGCAGCCTACACAGTGAAGGTGGATCTCCAGGCCAAAGTAGATTCTCTGGACAAAGACATCAAGTTCCTCAAGTGTTTGTATGACGCGGTGAGGATGCTCTTAACTTTCCCCCACCCCGCCCCTTTTCAGCTGAGGGCTTCACTTGGCTCTTCTGGGGAGATGCCAGTAAGAGGGATTTAGGATAACAGAATGAAGGACGTTTTGATAGGAAGGTGCAAAACTCTGCATGGGAGACCATGGAATTGTAGGATCTTGGTCCCCAAAGACCATACATGCAAGAGACAATCCCACCTGGTCTGACAGTGATCTTTCACTCAGGCAGAAAACAATGACCCATTGAAGTCCTATACAAGCACAGGCTCTTGACTCTGTGAATTATAGGAAATGTCTCTCACTGCCTACTGCTCATGAAGGATGCATTCTGGTGCTGTGAGCCTTCTCCTTTGGCTCCAACATTCAGATCTGGAGCAGGAACTTCTTCCCACCACTTGAGCCCAGAAGATGAATAGGCAACCAAGGGAGGCTAGGGGACCCTGACTCTGTCCTCATCTCTCAATTCAGGAGATGGCCCAGATTCAGACTCATGCCAGTGAAACCTCAGTCATCCTGTCCATGGACAACAACCGGGACCTGGACCTGGATAGCATCATTGCCAAGGTCCGAGCTCAGTATGAGGAGATCGCCCTGAAGAGCAAGGCTGAGGCCGAGGCACTGTACCAGAGCAAGGTGGGCACCAGGGGGATCTCTGTCCTCCACCAGCTTCTCCTTTCCTGGGAAGGGATACCTCCACCAGGGAATGTAAGAGCAACCTTTGTAGATGTGTTGAATGAAAGAATGGTTATAACCAATGCTTTAATGATATTCTATTCAAAAAGAATTCTCAGTAGAGACTATTATCAAAGATGAATTGATGGGCACATTCAATAGAAAAGGACAGGCAATCATCTGATGGAGAAAAGAAGATAGGTGTTTCTGCTGTAGAACAAATATGTTTCCAGGGATTAGGGTTTGTCATCATGGGGCAGAAGGAAAGAGAGTAACAAATATGATGGAGAGCTGCTATGGGAAATCCAGGGTGGGGTAAGGAGTGAAAAGGAAGCCATGAGCTCTTTTCTGGACAATATGGAAAGATTTCCAAGAGGAAGAAGTGGAAGTCTATCTGACTTCTGGGTACTGGGAGTAATGCTTGGAGAAGACCCTTTACTGTTTGCTCTCCAGGGCTTTCTACCAGCCCTGTTCTGGCACTCCTTTTCACATTTGTTAAATCCCACCCACAGCAAAGATCATAGGTTCCTCATCCCCTGTCCATGGATATGCCATCCCCTCTTCTCTGGAGGACTGGTCAAGGAAGAGGGGAAGGTATGAGCTACAAACCCTGAGCTAACAATCCAACCACCCCAAGTGTACACACTGCCCTCAGCTTCTGGCCCTCCACTTGCCACTGAGAAAGGGTTTCAGGAGAATTCATGTTCTGTGAGGGCAGGGACCTCACCTATCCTGCTCATTGCTGCATCCTTAGCACGTTGAGTAGTACAATCTGGCCTTTAGCAGAGGCCTCTATATAGAGATGCTTAATGAGTAGAGAGTTCTTCTTACATTTCAAAAGTGCTTAATAAATGTGACCTGCACTTTTCTTTCAGCCAGCTCGGAAAAGACTGCAGGCAGGGCAAAGAGAAAGGATGTGTCCAGTGCACAGTTTCCACTTAGAGAAGTGGGTGGACTTCCTGGTGGGAACCACCACCACACAGCCAGAGGGATGCCCAGGCTCCGGCTCCATCACGCCCTGTCCTGGACACACCTCCCCTGTTTGGCCTCAGCCATGGAATTGTTTGCTTAGGACCCTTCCACTACTTCGATTCGGGGGTGGAGGTGCAGTCCTGTCTCATAACCAACTTTCTATCTCTCGGAAACCAGATCCAAGAGCTGCAGCTGGCAGTAGGCCGGCATGGTGATGACCTCAAACACACCAAGAACGAGATGTCAGAGCTGAACCGGCTCATCCAGAGGATCCGGTGTGAGATTGCGAGTGTAAAGAAGCAGGTGGGCAGCAACCTCGCCAAGAATGTCAGGTTCTTTGTGAAGTTCAATTTCATCCTCTGCGGTGGAGAAACTGGAGCCCAGTTTAGTAGAAAGCATATCTCCCAATTTGGATTTGGGAGCCCCTCAGCCATCTAATGTCTCTCTTTCCTACCTGCCTCTGTACCTTTGGTCAGAGCTGGCACTCTGCTAAGAGCTGGGAAGTGCCTTGAGCTTACTTCGTCTGCCTCCCAGTTTGCAGATAAAGAAGATGGGCAGATGAGGAGAGGGGAAGTGACTTGCCCAGCTGTTATCAGCAGTCAGGACAGAAGTCAGGTTTCCTCCTTCTTTCCTCCTTTTACTCAGACCTTTTCTGCGTGCAACAAACCTGCCCTACATTCCCTTCAGACGTATCCCCTGATGGCAGGTCCCACGCCTTCTCTTCCCACACTACACATAATACATATGGAGGAGTGCAGAGGGAATGTATCCCAGACTCTTCTGTGGCCATTCTAAGTTCCTGCCCTTAAGGTGGGGCATCATCTTGGTGACCAAGGGGGGACAGCAGAAGATGAAGCCCTCCTGGGTGTCCCTTCCCTGTATCATGATACCATGTCCACTTCATCTAGGGAATCCTGTCTTCCCTGAAGGCAGCAAAGCTTAAACACCATGGCAGCGGGGAGATAATATTAAAAAGGTGGGGAATTCTTTCTTTGTCCTCCTCAAAGAACCAGGTCAACTCTACTAGTGATAGGACACCAAGGTGAAAGATCGGAGCCCATTTTCCTCCCTGTGTCCCCACAACCTCCACGCCAGGCAATGTTCGGAGCATGGCAACAGCCTTCCTCTCCATCAGTACAAAGCATCCTAGTGCTGCTAGATGTTTGTCAGAACCCAGTTTCTGAGGTTGAGGTATGATTTCATGCCTTTAACCTCCAGCTCTAAGGGAAGCCTCCCTCACCCAATTCAAGCTGACAAGGGGAGTGTTTAGCCAGATCCTCCTGCAAAACCCTGGAGTGTTCCAGAAACGCTCACTCTTGGTGCTAACAGGTCAAAGGTCCCCACTGGGAGCTGTCCTGCAGACAGGAATCCGACTATAGTGGTGCCTTGTCATGCTGTCTGATCCCTAGAGGCGACTTGGCTGGGGTCTCAGCATGATTCTCCTGGACCTGGTATCCTTTCAGCCTAGAGCCATTGGTGGCCTCCAAGAGCAGGAACTAGTCAACTTCGCAAACATCACAAGTTTCTTCCTATATTCGTGAAATGCAATTACTTCAATAGCTTCTCACAGAAAATCCATCTGCAATAGAAAATAGAGGAGGCTGGGCTATAGTCCTGTCCCTGGAGCCTTACTCACTCTCACCTTGGGTCTCAACTGGGAAGTGAGGGGGTTTTGCTACTGAGCCCAGAAGAGCTGAGAACTATATTGCATTCTGATGAGCTCTCTGTTCTTTGGTTTTCAGTGTGCCAACCTGGAGACGGCCATCGCCGATGCTGAGCAGCGGGGCGACTGTGCCCTGAAGGACGCCCGGGTCAAGCTGGATGAGCTGGAGGCCGCCCTGCATCAGGCCAAGGAGGAGCTGGCCCGGATGCTGCGCGAGTACCAGGAGCTCATGAGCCTGAAGCTGGCCCTGGACATGGAGATCGCCACCTACCGCAAGCTGCTGGAGGGCGAGGAGTGCAGGTTGGAGGGGGATGTGGAGGGGAGCTCTGGAGAGAAGGGGCTGTGGGTGGCTCCCTGCTGGGCGGGGGACATTTGGGAAGTGGAAGATAAAAGACATAAGGACAGAGTGCTGGTTTGACTGGGGAGCTCAACTCCTGCTCCCTGCGAGGGAAACTCAAACATGAAGCAGGCAGCACAGGTGATGCTGTCAAAGGGCAAGTGGGATCAGACAGAACAGATTTCCTCACTCCTTTGGCACATACAAGCTGTGGTTCTGGCAGATCCTTTAGTGTCTCTGTGTATTTATTTCTTCACCTATAAAATGGGATTATAATCTCCATCTCACAGAGTGTTTTAAGGATGAATAAAAATAACATACATGGTAAAGCAGGTGCCCATCAAGGTTGTAGCTGAGTGTAGACACTTCACTGAGGTTTAATCCTTCTCTAACTTTCTGTCTTACAGGATGTCTGGTGAGAATCCATCCTCTGTGAGCATCTGTAAGTATACCTGAGAGATAGGTCTGGTGGGGATTCTGGCTGGGTAGGCAGGCGGGGACCCCAGGATAGGGTGATGCCCCCTCCACTCATAGTCTCCCCCAATTGGGAAGTTTCCGTTACTGTCTTTTGAAACTTCTCTGGCTTCAAAGGAAACCTATTTCCCTTAGACCCATGGAAAGAGTGGCTGAAGTCATTCCCACTGCATTTCCTCTCTGTCTCTCCCCGGGGCATTATTAATGAGAGAGAAGGTTGCAAATGTACACTTGGGGTGTCAAATGGTCCAGGAAACTCCAGGAGGGCAGAGATCGCGTCTGTGTCATGTGGTCCTCACCTCACCCAGAGCCTGGCACTTTGCAGGGTGCTCGTTCATATTGATGGTGTTTCCTGGCTGCTGAGGGTTGCTGGGGACAAGGGAGGATGGCTCCTTTTCTGACTGATCCTTGCTGTCCTTCTTCTTTGCTCTTGGCCCTTCCTCCTCAGCCGTCATCAGCAGCGGTGGGAGCGGCTACTACCATCCCCGCTCTTCCTCTAGTGCCGACGCCGGGGCCAGCAGCGTGGTGGGCAGCTACAGAAGCTCTCGGGCTGGGCAGTCCAGGGCCAAAGGGGCCCATGGAGGAGACCTCAAGGACTCCCAAGACCTCAAGGGCAAGAGCACCTCTGCCAGCACCCCAGCCAGGAAAGCCGCCCGATAAGCCCGAGGGCCCACTCCCCTGAGGATCTGGGAGAAGAGATGCCCTTGCCACCGCCACCACGCCCAGAGATGTCTGTTGTTCCCCATCCTCCACCCCCTGAGTCCTGGACTGTCCATAGTGTACTTGACCACCTGTGCCTTGGCCCCCCTCGCTGTCCAGCTCTGACTGGCACCATCGCCTCTCTATCCTCTCAGGTCCCGTGTGGACACTGACTTCTTGTTTTCCTTACTGCCTTCAGCTGGCAGAAGGCTTTGGGACCCAGGCTATAATTGCCTTCTTGGCTCTGGGAAGTTATGGTCCTCCCCAGAGGGAGAGAAGAGAAGGGAGGCAGAGAGGGAGGGGAAGAAGAATAGTCTTGTTTGGGGCTTAGGCTGAATCAGCAGGTGTCTGGGAAGTTCCCCCCAACAACCCGAGCTTCGGGGGTGAGGATGAAGGTGTGTGCCCGGGAGGGGCACGGTCAGCCAGGCTTTGCCTGTCCCCTCCAAAAGCTCTTTGCTGAATGACCCCTTTATTCAAGAGAAAAGATGTATATGCTCAGACCACCAGCTGTACCCAGCTTCACAAAGCCAAGTGACAGAGAACTGGGGGTTTCCTGCCACCTTGTGTCACCCACCCACTCTACTATTGGTAAGAGCTACTACCCTATGATAAGCAGCTGCTATGTGCCAGGCTCCTTGCATGCATTGCCCCTCGTGCTTACCCAGCCTGCAAGGTGGGTGCAATTGGCAACCTCAGGACAGAGGAGAAGTCCCAGCCTCCAAGAAAGAGGCTGCAGAACCCGTCCCTGTCACCCACTAAGTTCCCCAGGCTGGGAGTGGAGCCCAGGTCTAACTGACTCCACAGTCTATATTCTTTCCATGGCATATCACTGCCTCTGTAACAGAGGGAATTGTTTCAAACGCTAGGTTTTTTTTTTTTTTTTTTTTTTATAAACATATATTTTTTATATACATATATTTTTATCCCCAGGTGTTTTTTTTTTTATGAGGGTAGCATGATTATGTTGCCTTTTTGTCAAGGACTGTGGTATGTGATGTATCTTTAGTCCTCTTGCTAGGGCCATAACCTGCAGTGCTTGTGATCCTCAATTCCTGTTGCTATGAGTTGTGTTCAGTGAGGGGAGCTTGATCCATCTCTGGTGGCACTGTCCAGCCTGGAAGTCTGGACTTATCGGACTCTTGGTGTAAATATTCCCAAGAATGGCAACACCCAGTCCCTCCATCACTTGAGTTAAGGACTCAGGATTTCTGCTGTACATTCAATAAACTTCCCTTGTGATATCAGTGTGTCAGTCTTGTCAGTGTGTCGATCTCACCAAATTGCCCACCCCCTAATGATAATGGGCTCTGGCCCACACACGTGTACGAGCCTTTAGGGAGTCTTGAGGCAGATCAGAGCAGGCTGCTCTGGACGTGATCTCAAGGCTGATGGGAGAGATGGACATATGCATAAAACCATGTCCTGGTACAAATCAGGCATCGCTGATTGGGGACCAGGATGTAGAAGCTAAACAAGGAAGGCCTCCTGGAGGAGGAGGAAAGTGTAATCAAATAACTAGAAAGATGGGCACATAGATTCCTGGAGAGAGAACTTAAATCACACTGTCACAATAGGTTTGGGGACAGGTTCTGTGTGCTTATTTTGGTGAGGGCTGGGAGATCTTAGATTTTCTGAAGTAGGTAGCGGGGCTGGGTGGGATTTCTAGTCCCTCAGCTTTGGTGTGCAGAATTCAGCCCTTGGACGTGCTTTCTGGTCCATCTAGTAACATGGGTGTCCTGAGCTGTTTGCTCCTCCATCCCTCAGGGTAATAGTGGCTGGTCTTCCAAAGACAGGGGCGAGAGGCCCCAAGCTGCCACCTCCATTAGCCTCACTGTGTCTTTCATGTATTATGGAGGTCCTCCTCTGTGTGCCAAGATGCAGTAAAGCTTGGGAAGCACAAGAGCCCAAGAGTCTGGTGGGCTTATTGCCCAAATGCCTCCCTCTGATGTCACTGCTGTGGTGACTATGGGGAATAATGCCCTGGGACTTAAAGAGGGTTCTGTTCTGGCTCAGCCACTAACCAGTCACTTGTTACACTCAGACCAACTGAGATGAGCTTTGGACATTTTCCCCCTGAAAAAGGTAGAGAATTATGTCTACCTGTTCAGAGGTTTGCAAACTCTCCAAAGCCCATGGACTCCCTGGGTCATGAACCCCGGGGCCAGAAAACCCTAAGGTCCTTCCCAGCACTGATACTCTGCCTTTCCCCAAAGACCAAATTCCCAGTGACCCAGTAAGAGGGGCTATGGGGGAAGGGATGGGCAGATCGGATCTACAACCTGAGACAGCCTTTAGAGGAACCCATGAGCCATCCATGGAGTTGCCTCCTCCAGGACCAGAGTGCCGGTGTGCCATTGGGTTACGAGGCCTGGGTGCTGTGCCTGGTGCTGGGTGCACAGTGAAGGACCCAGAGGCTAGGCAGATGTGATTTTGGGGAACTGAGGAAACATGTCCTATGCTGGGGTATTGAGGAGGGCAGAGGGGCAACCCCTCTGGTTGCAGTTTATCTGCCTGAGAAATGGAGAAATTTTTTGTAATCTGGGGTCTAATTGAAATCCTGAGAAGTGGACAAGGATGACTTTGCTCTTGCTTTATGACTCAGTTGGACTCCTTTGAAGCCCAAGAGAGGAAGTCATAGAGATCGGACCATGGTCGCCAACTTAAATTCTGTGGGTCTGACTTCAGTACACAGGGCAAAGAGACCGGAAGGAAGATATGTGCATGGAAGTTTTGGTTGGAGTGCAGTCTAGGGGAATGGAGAGTGAAGGAGTGTCCACACTGTCTGGGAGCATAAGTATCTTATTCATTTGCTCTCTGTAGACCTCCAGCGAATGTCCACTTAGGGGCTGAGTCATCTGTTTGGGTGATGTCTGTGCTCACATGGTCTTTGGGCATGGAGACTTCCATTTACACCTTTTATTACGTGGACAACTCTTACTGCTCCTTTGACATTCCATTTGGGTACTCTTCTTGGAAATCTTTCTGAATCTTTAGGCCTGTCTGAGTGTCTATTTTCTAGGACCTTGCTATGCCCACTGCTTACATGACATTTCCACATGCAGTTGAGATGATCTCTCTGTGTGACTGATTCCATCAGTGCCAGACTTGGGGGCCTCGAGGGCAAGGACTGGCTTTATTCTTTGCTGGGCTTTCCAATTAAGGAAGCTTCACTTAGCAGAGACACCTAGGGATAGGGCTTGTAGGGTCTTCTTACCTAGCACAAATACGTTTAAAAGATTTGGGGGAGAAAACCCATGCATTTATGGCCATTCTGACAAGGATGCCGACACCATTCCTGGATATGCTGGGACAACTGGTTAGCACACACACACAAAAGAATGAAGTTGGACTCCCACTTATCATTATATACAAAAATTATGTCAAATCGATTAACAACCTAAATATAGGAGCTAAAACTGGAAAGCTCTTTGAAGAAATAAAGGGATAAATCTTCATGAGCCTGGATTTGGCAAAGGATTCTTATATATGACACGAAAGCACAAGCACCAAATGATAAAATAGATTAAGTTGAACTTCATCAAAATTTAAAAACTTCGGTACATCCAAGGACACTACCAAGAAAGTGAAAAGAAATCCTGAAGAATGAGAGAAAACCTTTGCCCATCATCTATCTGCTAAGGGTCTAGCATCCAGAACATATAAAGAACTCATAGCACTCAACAACGAAAGGACAAACAACCCAGTTAAAACATGAGCAAAGGACTTTAATGGACTTTATTTCTAAGAAGATATACAAATGGTCAAAAAGCACATGAAAGGATACTCAACGTGACTCATCATGAGGAAAATGCAAACCCAAACCATAGTGGAGTACTACCCCACACTCACTAGGACAGTTGTAATTAAAAAAAAAAGGAAAATAAAAAGTGTTGACAGGAATGTGGAGACATTGGAACGTTTGTATGTGACTGGTGGGAATGTAAAATGGTTTAGCCATTGTGAAAAAGTCAGGCTTTTCCTCATAAAGTTAAACATAGGACTAGCATGTGAGCAGTTACCCTCCTTGGTCTATATATCCAAAAGAATTGAAAACAGGTGCTTAAACAAATTCTTGTACATGCGTGTTCACAGCAGCATGGTTCACAATAACCAAAGGTAGAAACAGACTGCTATGCTCTAAGTGTTTGTGTCTCCACAAAATTCACATGTTGAAACCCTAATCCCCAAAGATGGTGGTATTAGGAGGTGGGGCCTTTGGGAAGTACTTAGGTTTTAGGTCATGAATGGGACTGGTGCTCTAATAAAGAGACCGCCCAGAGCTCTCTAGCCCCTCCCACCACATGGGGACATAGGAGAAGTTGCTGGCTGTGCACCCTCTGCAGTGTGACCATGCTAGAGCCTTGACCTTGGACTTCCCAGCTTCCAGAATTGTGAGAAGTAAATTTCTGTTGCTTATAAGGGGCCAGTCTGTGGTATTTGTTGTAGCAGCCCGATAGGACAGAGACATAGCCACAATGAATGGTTACAAAAAATTGTAGTATGTGCTTTGCAACAGGGTATTATTCAGGCATAAAAAGAAATGAAGTGCAGACACGTGCTGTAATATGGATGAATCTTGGAAACGTGATGCTAACTGAGGGAAGGCAGACATGGAGGTCACATATTGCATGACTCAATTCATATGAAATGTCCAGAACAGGTGAATCCATGGAAACTATGCAGTGGCAGAGACTGGGATAGGGGAATGGGGAGTGCCTGCTACGGGGTACTGCATTTCCTTTTGGAGTGATGAGATGTATGGACATAGATAGAGGTGGTGCTTATACCACCTTGTGAATACACTAAATGCTACTGAATTGTTCACTTTAAAATGGTTAATTATATGTTACGTGAATCTCACGCAAATAAAAAATAAAATTTGGGGGCAGAGGGGTAGCAAGGAAGACGCCCAAGAAACCATGTCCTTGGACACGCTCCTGGCCTTTCCCACCATATGGAAAATAGCAACCTGGAATAAAGATGGGGGAGCAGTTGGGGCTAGTAGGGGCATGGAAATAACTAGTGCTCTGTTTGATTGGCCAAGGGCAAGCCCGGGAATTTGCCAGCCTCCTTCTTCCTCTGGCCCAGAGTGCTTGCTCCGTAATTGGAGAATGAATCACACAATGTGAAAGAGGGCAGTCACAATGTATGTGCCGTGCCTCTTGGAGCCGCCACTCTTCCAAGCCTTTCCTCCCTGTGCCTTTCCCTTGGCCTCAAACCTTCTCATTTTCTCACCTGTAGACGTGTTCTCCCTGGCTTCCAAACTTGGTATTGTGCGAGGCTTTCACTGATTCATCTGTGTTCTCTGGTAGAGAAGGTCTCAGTGGAATGGATGCTCTGTGACCTTGAGAAGTCCCCTTGTCCATCCTGTTGCCCCTAGGAAAGGATGAGTTTTCAGGCCCAGCTAGCTAGAACCTCTCATTTTCATGGTTTCGGGGATGTTGAGTGAATGAATGAATGAATGAATGAATGAATTTGATTCCCTCAATTGGTCATCAGCTGGGAGTCACCATGCTTCCCCCCTTGGCTATTATTGAAAAAGAAAAAAGGGGCCTGGGTAGCTCAGTTGGTTAAGCATCTGCCTTCAGCTTAGGTCATGGTCCTGGGTTCCTGGGATCGAGCCTGGCATCGGGCTCTCTGCTCAGCAGGGAGCCTGCCTCTCCCTCTGCCTCTCCCCCCACTTGTGCAGAGTCTCTCTCTCTCTCAGATAAATATGTAAAATCTTAAAAAAAAAAAAAAAGATATGATGAAGGTGGAACTGTCCCCCATGTGCCACTAACGGAGAAGAACAGTGAGCTAATTTGACAGGGACCCACTGTCAGGTGGACTGTCACTAGAAGCCAGTGTATATGTGCTCAGACATATGCCAGTGGCTCGCAGGCCCATACAGCTAGGGTCTGGCCCATCGCAGTAACTGTCAGCCGCAGATCACTGGGGCCGCCATGCCACTCCCTACAGGCCGGATACCCACGGTGCTCACATCCATGTTCATGACCACCCCCACACCGCTACGCACCCACACGTGCCCTCTGACACGTGCTAGAGCACATCTATCAGCTGGAACAAGCCCTGGAGCCTGGGGCCACAGGAGCAAAATGCATTGCCCGACCTCGGAGGAACCTCTTCGATCATTTTGGAAGGATGCACACAGCACCTGGGCAATCAGGCGTGTGCAGAGAGGTGCAACGGACCCTGAGAAGGAGGATGTGGAGACCGGGGAGGAGCTTCTTAGAGGAGGTGTGTCTTGGTTTGTCTTAAAGGATGGGACAAGCTGCCCTAGTGGGCAGGAGGCTGGGGGAATAGCCCAGAGCAGGACATCAGGGAAAAGCCTTGCTGTGTGTGAGAAACATGGAACCACCTCATAGGCTCCCGCCACCCATCTTCACCCAAGTCCTGACACTACATTAACTTTCTTCAGGAGAGCTGAGAAGGCTGAGAAGGAGAGTTTGGGGTCAGATCCCACTGTCTGGAGGGTCTGTGGTGGCAGGAAGAGGAGTGGGAGGAAGTCGGTCCTGGTGAGCACATTTCATCACGCTGAGGTTCGGATGATGGAGGGAGAGCAGGGTCACAGAACTGGAGCTTGGGGGAGACTAGAGCTGGTCCTATGCACCTGAAAACGGGCAGGCACCTGTGCTGGACATCTGTACAGGAGTAAGCCAGGACAGCGTAGAGGCTAAGCATGCACAGTCACCAGGCTGCTGGGATTGAGCCCTCTGCTCATGAGCCGTGTGGCCATGTGCCCTCCAGTGAGTTACTTAATTTCTTGGTGCCTCAGTATCTCCATCTGCAAAACAGGGTAATAATAGTATCTGCCTCACACAGCTGTCGAGAGGACTAAATGAGTTACTACATGGGAAGTGCTCAGAGCTGTACCCCACAGAGCTCACAGCGTGTGGTAGCTATCATTAGTAGTATCAGCATCATCATGATTATTTAAGTGGTGTCTCCCATCCACCCCTGGGAGCAGGTGCAGCAGGTATGAACAGCCCCCTTTTTAGAGATGTGGAAACAGAGGCTTAGGAAGTTGGGAGACCTGCCCATGGTCACCTGGCAGGACCTGGACCTGGGTCCTCAGGTTCTCGTAATCCACACCCTTCACCAGAAGCTTAGGGTGGGACTGGAGGAAGAAGATGGTCAGCAAAGCTCAAAGGAGATGCTCCTGGCCCCAGAGCTGAGTGAGGAGTAAGCCTCTCTGGCAGCCACACTGTGGGTGGGAGTGGAGCTGAGTGCCTGGCAGGACAGCCCTTCTCCGTCCTTTATACCCCAGCTCCTCTGGGATGAGCTCACCTTCAGCCTCGCCAGCTGCAAACCTGCTGAACAGCCATCCTGCCCCCAGATGAGTGGCTCTGATTGCAGCCAAGTCCCCCAGAGACTGCATTCCATCCAGCTGGCTTGGGGCTCAGTGCCTCACCTGCCTGGAACTGCAGGGGGTACAAGGGTACGAGGAGGGACCCCTGCGGGGGGCTCACCGGCAGCACGTTCCCTTCCTGAGTCGGTCTGCTGAGCAGAGCTGGCAGGATCAGAGCTGATGTCATCCAAATAACCCAGCTCATTCTCTTTAATTTTGGAGATGATTATTTGCTCAGAGAACCACCTGCCCCTCTCTCAGTGCCTCCAGCCTCTCCCCACCCCCGCTACTCCTACCCACCAGCAGCCACATTCTGCTTCCTTACACTGTATTGCTTAGGTTCTGCCTGGCTCAAGAGCCCTCAATGGCTCCCTATAGCTCATCCTATCACATACAGAGCTTGGGCTCTATGAGTCATCACCTGTGGTTGTCATCACTAGCGCTTGCTGCAGCTGGAGGGTCCTTTCCTCACAAATGCCCTTCCTGGACTGCTTTTGCCATTCCGCATTGCCAGTCTACCCAAGGCTTTTTTCCCTAACAGACTGGAACGCTAACCCCCTCCTCCAGGCAGCCCTTGTGGATTCAGCGTCCCCTCTCCTCTGTGTTTTTTCTTTTTCTCTCATCCAGCAATTACTCTCTTGGATTATACTAGATTTCTTGCCTGTCTCCCTCTAAGACCTTCTCTTGTCGTTTATCAGACCCAAAAGGCTGAGAGTAAGGAGTCAATAGGTCTCGACTGGGGCCATGGGATCACAACAAGCATGTCCAACTGATCGCCACAATGTAGAAACAAAGACCACCCCAAAAAAAGCTACAAATTATTTAGGTAAATAAGATAAAACATTTTGGCTATAAAATCAAGAACCATACAAATGTTATTTATTTAACAAGCAATTTAAATTTTCCTTGAATGTCTAAGGAAAACTATGGGGTCCTGGAAACTTGGGGGTTTGATTCTCTAATATGACATACTTCCCCACCATTTCACAGATGAGTAAAACTGAGACTCAGAGATGTCCGTGCCTGGCTCCAAATTTAATTCTCGCCTAGAAAACCAAGTGATCCTGATACCTCAAAGGGTGTGAGGGAAGATGAAGCTGGGACATGGGAGGTAGGAAATTGTCTCCAGTCTCCCCTGCCAGTGGCAGAGGTATCCCAAGGCAGGAGGCTCTGCTTCCTCCTACCCCTGAATCTCTCCAGAGACTTAAAGCTAGGGCAGGGCCTTCGTAACCTTGCTGAACTGTGGCTCTGTTCTGGTTTCCTTCTGTCCCTCCCTTTTTCCTGCAGCAAAAACACAGCACCCTAGGAGACCTACATGGGCCCACCCTTCCTGTGGGTGGCCCAGAACCCTCCACCTTCCTCTCCTATCATCATCCTCATCAACAACATTGGGTGTTTCATTCCCGATGGCCAGTATCTGATTAACTACTTCACGCTAAGGTGTTAATGACTTGTTAATAGCTTGATGAGATGCTTTTCCCAGGGACACCTGCCTTTGGATGGATCCAGAAACAAGTTCTTTAAGAACTTAGTGTTGCTCCCCTCAGCACCTGGTAGGTGCTCAGTAAGTATCTGATAAATGGATCAATTGTGAGAAGCCTAATGTTTGAAAAGTGTTTCCTACTGAGTTTTGCACTTGGCGGACACTTGTTAGACAGCGACTATTATGATTCTTTCTAATGGCGAATTTTCCATGACGAGACATGGAAAGATATTCCTTAAGCCTGGGGTCTCTGGGAGCATCAGTCCCTCCTTGTCCTCCAACAGCAGATGACACCGTATGGAGATGTGTTGATCCAGACATCCTCTTCCAGAGGACAGGAAGAAGGAGAGAGAGCAGAGGAGGAGAGGACAGGCTGAGTCCTAACTTCCACTTTACTCCCTACTTTTGGTCGTTGAAATATCTGTTAAACACTGAAAAAGCAGCAGGCACATATCAAGCACTTTACACGGATTAGTGCCTGCAATTGTCACTACTACCCTATGAGGAGTATATTATCCCATTTATGTCAGGGAAATGGAAGCTTCCAGAGGTTACGTGTTACTGGGTGGTGGAGTGGGATTCAGACCCCTGCAGCCAGCTCCTAGTCTGGGCTCCTACCTGGTGGCCTTCTAGCTGGATGCAGGCCCAGGGGCTCCCTGAAGGTGCACTGTCCCTGCTGTTTGGTCGCTGCTCCAACAACCAGCAGTCCTCTGGCACGTGGGAAGGGATGTCCAGAGGCTGGTCTTGGGCCCCGAGGAAAGGTACAGAGGGAGGAGCTGACTGGGAGACATTGGACCCTCGCCCAGACCCCAGGTCCTAGGGAACACAGCAGCTCAGGTCTCAGTGGACAGAAGAGTTCAGCACACAGAGGAGGAGATGGGGTTAAAACAGGGTTCGAAGAGGGGTTTTCAAAGAGCAGAGGATTTGGATCAGAAGAGTTGGGGAGAAAAGGTGTTTCAGGCCGCATAGGGATAGTGTGGCAAAACCAAGGAGATATTTGGAGATAAGGAATGTGGGTGAGCTGTCCCTGGCTGAGGCAGGGAACAGTCAGGACGACAGTCGTGGGCAGGATGGGACAGGGCGGCAGCTGTGGGGATGTCGAAGCCTAGGCTGGTGAGCTGTTACACACGTCCCAGTGAAGCCATACAGCCAGCGAAGCCATCGAGGGGGACATAGGGCTAGGATGGGTTCCAAGAGCTAGGAAAAGCCTTTAGCATTAGACCACAAGCCCCCATGTCCCCTACACTGGGCACCTGCCTGGCACACAGAAGCTTTCAATAGAGGTGACCGAAGGGAAAAAGGAGGGATGGAGGAAGGTGGGGAGGAGTAACTAGGGGGTCTTTGAGCCGAAGGACCATCTACTTTCCTTACAAGGGAACACTGAGATGACATATGACACAGCCTTCAGAGGGAACTCCTGGGAGCAGCCTACAGAGTCACTGTGGAGATGCCTGCTCTCGGGAGGGCTCCCAGCCAGCCTAAACCTCTGGCTCACATGCGTCTGGAGAGAGGCATCAGGGTTCAATGTCACCTGGACAGCAACTCCTCCATTTCCTTTCTAAAGAGATGGTCCCAAACAAACAAACAAACAAACAAATATTTCCTGTCCTCAGCTGCTGCTGCTCTTACTAACAGATACACATCAGAAGGAAGAAATGTGCAGTCATCCCCCACTGGTCCAGGATTCTTCCCTCAGAAGTCTTCCCTCGAAGCCTCCAGGCCCTGGTGAGCCTCTCTGCCATCTCCCTGCCTCCTCTGCGCTGACTGCCTGAATTTTCACCCACCTGCAGCAATCCCAGCCTCCTTCGCTCTGTCCAGCATTTGGACCAGACAATGACCGTGACTTGTGCGGCCTCCCTCCTGCCTTGTAGGAGTTTGAGAGAGGTCAAGTGTGGAGATCCCAGTTCTTGGACAACTGGTGAAAGCATATGACTCCCCATGGGCTCATGTCCTGTGCCAGGGAGAAGGTCACTCTACTCCGTACCGCCCAGCAGACAAGGCCACTGTCCTCTGTGGGTTAGGTGAAGGGGGCACCAGTGGGGTGTCTCTCTGGGAGGCCTGAATGAAGGGGGTCTTTCCAGGAAAAAGGAGGATACACCTATGGATGGAGCCCCCAGATACTATACCCAGGAGTCTGCCCTATCCGAGGGTCTATCCCTTTCTAACTCCCTGAGCCCCCAGGAGGAAGTCCATGACCCAGAGATTAATCAAGATAGGGATGGTGAAGTCCAGTGACATCCCTCTGGAGAGGCTGGGGCCTGGGGCAAATTACCCTATAACAGTAGGTTAATTAGATAAAACCCAAATTACATGAGCAAAGCTTGCAAGCCCAGCAATTTGAAGGTTTCATGTTGTTTCAGAGGTGGGGAGGGCTTGATCTCTAGCTCAGCATAGAGAAAATGACTTCTTGCTCCCAGGCAAGCCAAACCCATGAATTAAGCCCTTGACTGCCCATCCAAAAGCCCCAACGCCAAGCACATATAAGGAAGGGAGCCTGCCGGTCCTCACTGCAACCTGTAGAGCCTGTGTAGGATTTGGTCTTCATCCCTCCTGCATCTGAACCCTCTCTCCACCACCAGCATGAGCCGCCAATTCACCTGCAAGTCAGGAGCTGCCACCAAGGGGGGCTTCAGTGGCTGCTCAGCGGTGCTCTCAGGGGGCAGCTCATCCTCCTACCGGGCAGGGGGCAAAGGGCTCAGCGGGGGCTTTGGAAGCCGGAGCCTCTACAGCCTGGGGGGCATCCGGAATATCTCCTTCAACATGGCCAGTGGCAGCGGAAAGAGCGGAGGCTATGGGTTTGGTCGAGGCCGGGCCAGTGGCTTTGCTGGCAGCATGTTTGGCAGTGTGGCCCTGGGACCCGTGTGTCCATCTGTGTGTCCTCCAGGGGGCATCCATCAGGTCACTGTCAACGAAAGCCTCCTGGCCCCCCTCAACGTGGAGCTGGACCCGGAGATCCAGAAAGTGCGAGCCCAGGAGCGGGAGCAGATAAAGGCTCTGAACAACAAGTTCGCCTCTTTCATTGACAAGGTGGGTCTAACCTTCTCTTCTCAGGGCATGAGCTTCTGTTACAGGAGCAGGGATTCAGGTTAGATATGAGGAAGCACTGAATGTGGATAAAGCAGATGTTTTCTTTCATCGAGGTGACTTATGTATGGTTCCCTGCAGTCGTTTTCAAGAGAACACAGAGGGAGGTCTGTCTCTACTGGCAGAGGCTGATGGGGGTTACTGGCAGGACCTCCGAAGGAAAGATCTCTGTCTCTTACTCGAGGGTTGGCTTGTTGCCATTGCTAAGCCAGGGGTCCGTGCAGGCTGTGTGTGGAAAAAGCAATGAGAGGGGGCACCTGGGTGGCTCAGTGGGTTAAGCCTCTGCCTTCAGCTCAGGTCATGATCTCAGGGTCCTGGGATTGAGCCCCACATTGGGCTCTCTGCTCAGCAGGGAGCCTGCTTCTCCCCTCTCTCTGTCTGCCTCTCGGCCTACTTGTGATCTCTCTCTGTCAAATAAATAAACAAAGTCTTAAAAAAAAAATTAAAAAAAAAAAAAAAAAGCAGAGAGAGGGAATCTGCCCCAGAGTCTTGCTCTCATCCATTATCAGCAGGTCTCATCCACTAGTCATTTGACGGGTCATTGCCAGATGGCTCGGCCATGGGCATTTTTTTCAGTTGGCTAAGGACCCAAGAGAGAAGCAGAGAGTGCAGTGGGGAGGACGCCTCCACAGTACTCTGAAGTCAGACCTGGCTTCCGCTCTGGCCCCATCACTTACCAGCTGGGTCTTGACTAAGCCAGCCACGGAGCAGCTGTGTGGAGAGTTATTTATTCTGTCTGCGCCTCCGTTTCCTTATCTCTGTAATGCAGATAATAGCCTGCTTCTCCGGGGTTTTGTCAGGTTGATAAAAGAAAATGCATGCGAAGATCTTGGCATAGTGCCTCCTCCCACAGACGGAAGTGCTCCGAAGGGATGGTTAGCGTTACTATCATTTTCATCTTCAGAGAGACGGGGGAGGAGGGTTGAGAAGGGGAGGATCCAGGGTCTGGAGGAGGCCTCAAGGCATCATCCAAACCAGAGATGCCCCTGACTTTTGATAGATGAGAAATTATTACTCTCATTCTATGAGTCGGCAAAAGCATGGAGGGACATGCCTTGCCAGGGTATGGCATCTGGGGCGGGAGCAGGAGGGAGGAAGTTGAGACCCAGTCCTGGGTGCTGGGGGCTATGTTGACTAAATGACAATAAGGCACCAAGGGTGGGTCAATCCAGGACAAAGCCTATGCTTGAAATGGTCATTGGCCATTGGAGCCTCACCATTTCCCTGCCCCAAGCCCCAGCTCTAGACTCCTGCTCCGAGCAGCCCTTGCTCACCTCAGAGGCCAGCACTGTCCCTGTGATTTTATTCCTCAGAAGGAGGACACAACATATTTGTGATCCTGACAGTCCAACGTGTAGCCCAGATGCCAGTTGTGGCGTCCTGGGTGTAGGGTTTACTCTGCGACTAACGCTCAGTCTTAGGGATATATGTGAAAGAGTCAGGACTGATTAAACCAAACCAAGACTGGATGATCTGCAGGGGGCAAGCAGTTTGGCAGCTGTTCCCATCTCAACGCTGAATCCCAGCCAGTTTTTGGAGGTCCTGTGCTTATGATAATAGAGAACACAACCTTATTTAGATAATGGCTGTGCTCATGTGGATTAAGTCATATTTTAAAAGTCCTGCCCTGCCACCCAAACTGCACAAGAGAAGAGTATGTAGATCCACTCCCTCTGG
Source organism: Mustela lutreola (assembly GCF_030435805.1). Classification (NCBI taxonomy): domain Eukaryota; kingdom Metazoa; phylum Chordata; class Mammalia; order Carnivora; family Mustelidae; genus Mustela; species Mustela lutreola. The sequence goes on from NC_081297.1 coordinate 62,747,157, forward strand.
TCAGTTTCCTGGCCCAGTGAGGTGACAGTGGCACTGGGAGCCCTATCTATCCATCCTGCCCCACGTGCCAGGCTTGCTCTATGGAAGATGTTTCTAAGGGGCTGAACTAGGGAAGAGGGAGGAGGCCATGAGCAATGATGGAGCTGGAGCCTGATGCAGAAATTTAGAACACCCAGAAGCTCTTGGCCCATTGAGCCTCACTGAGTTTGATAGGCTACAAAATGAAGAGCAGATTCCCTTTTGCAGAATGGTCAACTTTTCCAAAGATGGACCCAGCCTGACCCCATGTTGGTAGTTTTTAGGCACTCCCCTATCCTGAGCTGGATTGGCCATAATGGGGTTCTAAGTGACTGGATGCATGAGTTATGCGACACAAGTCTGGATTTATTTCTGGGCTCCCCCTCTTAACAAACTGGTAGACCTTGGAAAGAGGCTCAACTTCTCTATGGCTCCATTTCCTTCCTATCTAATGAGGTTAACAATTTGCCCACCTTGTGCAGCTGTTGTGAGGGGGTGAAGGAGAAAATGCAGGCAGAGCACCTTGCACAGAGCCCTGTGAATGACAGGCATGACTATTCCCAAGGGGGCTCAACAGTTTCTGCTCTTTGGATCCCAGGTACGGTTCCTGGAGCAGCAGAACCAGGTGCTGGAGACCAAGTGGGAGCTTCTGCAGCAGCTGGACCTGAACAACTGCAAGAACAACCTGGAGCCCATCCTCGAGGGCTACATCAGCAACCTGCGGAAGCAGCTGGAGACGCTGTCCGGGGACAGGGTGCGGCTGGACTCGGAGCTGAGGAGTGTGCGGGACGTGGTGGAAGACTACAAGAAGAGGTGAGTGGGGAAGGGATCCCCCTGCAGCTGGACAGTTGTCCCTTTCCCTCTGAGCTCCTTCTGCAGGAGTGGCAGCTATCCCCAGCTTAAATTTTTTGGAGATGAGGGGCTTTGTTCTTCGTTTTACCAGGTAGAATCATTCCAACACAACTCTGGAAACTGCTCTCTGCTCCTCCAGCCTCTGATCTGGCCCTTGGGACAAATGTCCATTGAGCTGAACAGTGGTCAAAGGACCGTATCTGCCTGGATAAGGAAACCTTGATTAAGCTACTCATAATCTCCTGGAGCTTCTGGGTCCTCACTGGAGGAATGGCTATGAGGAGGAACTAAAGAAACACTCCCATTCATTTGTAAGGCTTCATTCAAATTTTCAAGGAAGAGCTTGCTTCTTGCTTCCTGTATTATTTCCCATAGAACACTTGCTCCACATGCTCTTACCTCAGTTTTTTAGCTGGATCTTCAATAATCACCTTTTTTTCCCCCTCCAGACTTGGTTACCATGTCCTCTCCTCCAGGAAGCCTTCTTTGCCTAGTGGCCTCACTAGCCCAGGACTCTGTGGCCCATTAGCATCTGTCCCTCAAATGGCCATACTCCCTCTTAGAATCTTCTTTGAGTGAAAGACGTTCTCAGTGAGAGGGTTCTAAGTGAGACATATTCACTGACAAAGCTCTGGCATTCTTGCAGGTATGAGGAAGAAATCAACAGGCGAACAGCTGCAGAGAATGAGTTTGTGTTGCTCAAGAAGGTGAGAGGCAAGACAGGCCTTGAGTCCAGGGCTGGCCTGGGACCAGGGAGAGCTGAGCTTACCAGTATCCTCTGCCCTCAGTGAAAGAGCTGATTCCAAACTAATGACGTAAAGGCTGAAGAAAAACACAATGTACTATCCAGAAAGGGAATGAAAAGGCAAAGAGATGATGGCCTTTCTGAGTGTTTCATGTCCACAGTAAAGAACAGCAGAAGATGACACACAGGGGCTCCCCTGTAGCCACAGGGCCCAACTTACACATCAAAGGGATGGCTTACAGCAGCCTGGCTGGGGCTCCCTTCCTTAGAGGGGTACCCCATCCCTGCTGAAGGAGCAGATTCTCAGGATGGGGCAAGGCTGGGCCTTTTGCTCCGTTGTCTCCTCTCCCATGAGCCTCTCAGAGAGAAAAGGGCAACTATTTCAGTGTGCCGGGCACCCAGGCTGGGGTGGGTGTTTCCTTCTCTGCTGCACTGGCAGTGACCGAGGAATGTTGGGGGCACCTTCCAGGATGTGGATGCTGCTTATGCCAATAAGGTTGAGCTTCAGGCCAAAGTGGACTCCATGGACCAGGAGATCAAGTTCTTCAAGTGTCTCTATGAAGCCGTAAGTCTGTGTCTCCACCCCCGCCTCTGCTGGCAGTCAGTGAGTAAAACTCTGTTCTGGGGGCTGAGAGAGGCTCTTTGATCTCAGGGAGACCCCGTGGTTAGCCATTCATCTCCCACTTCAGCCCTGAGAGGCTCCCAGTCTCCACCTTCTGGGTAGAAAGGAAATGGTCCATGTCCTGGCTTCATGGTGGCAGGAATCTATCTGCGGCCTGGAGGAAACTCATTTTGCCCAGGAAGCCACAGCTTTGGCCCAGAGCCTCTAAGTTAGCATCACCCAGATTTGCTTATCTTGCTTAAAGGAATGGGTGGGAGGGCTGTTAGCCTCTGAAAGTCAAGACGTGAGACCAGGCTTGTTTCCCATATAGGAGATCGCTCAGATCCAGTCCCATATCAGCGATATGTCCGTCATCCTGTCCATGGACAACAACCGGGACCTGAACTTGGACAGCATCATTGATGAGGTCCGTGCCCAGTATGAGGAGATCGCCCTGAAAAGCAAGGCCGAGGCCGAGGCGCTGTACCAGACCAAGGTGAGCTGGGCTGAAGCAGGACTGGGGAGGGCAACCCCAGCAGGCATGAGGACTGGGCCTGATCATTCTCAAAACAGAGGCCATGTCTAGTTAAGTGTCCAACATGTCCTTTCATGTTGATGTCCATGACATCAGCAATCCCGAGATATCATGTGGTCCTATGACCATCCAGCATGCTCACCATGCTCTGTGCTTTGGGGTCCCAGTTCCAGGAGCTGCAGCTGGCAGCTGGCCGGCATGGGGATGACCTCAAGAACACCAAGAATGAGATCTCAGAGCTCACCCGGCTCATCCAGAGAATCCGCTCAGAGATTGAGAATGTGAAGAAGCAGGTGAGGGAACTGGTTACCCATGGCCTGGGGCAGGAGGGCATAACTGGAGGGGGAAAGAGTTGGTCAAGAATATCAGCCTCTCAAATCTCTGCCCATGAAAGGAAAGGAACCAATGAGGTCACTGCCTCAAATACTTAGAGCAGACATCCCTGGGGCATCACATCTCCCACTCTTCCCAAGAACTTCTGCTTTGATGCCCTTCCTACAGGAAGCCGTCTCTCTCATTCCCCAGAATGGGGTAGGACCACACCCCCCTGTGCCTTCTGCCTTAATCGCATGCTATTCTGGCATCTGTGCTTCTCTTGTCCTTGTCACACTTTGATGATTGCCCCACACCAGCCTGTCCCTTCTTCCATGGAGCTGGAGGAAGGCAGGAAGCTGGCTGTTCCATTCCCCATTGCTTTTCCAGCATCTAGTACAGTGCCAGGACATAGTAGCAGCTTAATAAACATTTGTTAATGAAATGATTGACAAGTGGGCTCAGAGAGCGCCATTCAAGAGCCTTCTGTAACTATTTAACTATCAGTAAGGCCTTGCTCAAACTCTTCCCAGGGCTCTAGGCCGCAGTCTTAGCTTGAGTAGATGGGGAGACAGGATGAGGTTATAGAATAACAACAGCGGTGGCTCCTATAATTTTATCACCCAGAAGTGTCTCAAAGATTCTATGAGGCAAGAGCTACCCATTGTTACAAATGGGGAAGCCTCAGAGAGGTTAAGTGGGTTACAAGCTGGCGAATGGCAGAGCTGTGATTGGAACCCACTATGACTCCTAGTCCAGTGCTCTTTCCACCTTTCCAGGGGCTTTAACACTTAGTGACTCCATGACATGGGGCAAGTTAGTTGTCCTCTCTGCACAGGCGAGTTTAAGGACTACATGAGCTAAGACATGCAAAAGGCATGTTGGGGCTGAGGGTAGTGCCAGGCATATGGTAAACACTTGGGAAGTAATAGTTAGTTCTAGGGAACCTCCTTCCCTGTGCCCCTCGTCTGTGGTCCTATGTACCTGGGTGGCCACTCTCATTGTACCCACAACACAACATTCTAACGATCTCTCATCCCAGACTTGAAACAACTCAAGAGCAGAAAGCTCTTCTGTATCCTTGGCACGTGGATGGCCAAGTAAATGTCTTCCTCATGAACTGACGTGGTACTGAGCTGGCCACAATCACAGGAGAGCAGGAGGGCAGGGTGCACTATTGTTTATCACCACCAATGCCTAAATATAAGCAAGTGGAGATAGAGCTAGGAAGGACTTGCTGGCCCCAGAAGGGGCTCCAGCCTATTAGAGGAGTGGGAGGTGGGAAAGATAGAAGTGGGCATTCCCACCCAGGAGTCTCCAAGCACTAGTGGGATTTGGATGACTCTAATCACCCCGTCCAGTTTTCCAGCTTCTCTGATTCCCTGCTTAGGCTTCCAACCTGGAGACGGCCATCGCCGATGCCGAGCAGAGGGGTGACAATGCCCTGAAGGACGCCCGGGCCAAGTTGGACGAGCTGGAGTCCGCCCTGCACCAGGCCAAGGAGGAGCTGGCCCGGATGCTGCGCGAGTACCAGGAGCTCATGAGCCTGAAGCTGGCCCTGGACATGGAGATCGCCACCTACCGCAAGCTGCTGGAGAGCGAGGAGTGCAGGTGGGGGCGGTGATCTGGCAGGAAAGGCGAGGGAGTGGTGAGGGGGGCTTGAGAAGGACAAAAAAGAATGCTTAACACACTCATCCAGAAAAGATGTGTCCTTGGGAGGAGTGAAGGGGTGGTGATGATGGGAATAATAACAGTAATAAATAATACCTACGCCTGCGTGAGCCCTCACTCATGCCAAGCACTGTGCCTCAGTGATTAGCTCACTCCATCTTACTCCATTTTCTTGGGTATACCTCGGCATACTACCACCCCCCCAACCCCAACCAAAAAATAAGAAAATAAACCCCACCCCATTACTATGTTAGGCCTTCTTGTTCCATCATCCTTACCTGTCCAGAAATAAGATGAGCTTATCAGACGTGTCCCAGGGCAACCATTCCAGCTTCCCCAATGTTCTCAGCAGCTAAGAAAGCCGGTCCTTGGGAAGTGTGCATGCCAGCCTGCATGTGTACCTTGTGCTGACTGTTTGATTCGGGTTGTTGCCTGCTTACTCCCAAAGATTCAGGGGCTGCATCCACAGCTCCCTATGCTCTGCTTTCACCAAAAGCCCAGGAAATTTCCAGAGGTGCCTATTGGGTTCAAAAACCCACAACAGGTCGGTGGGGACTCTAGCTTTGAGGTTAATAGACTGCAGGTTGGATGACTGCTTGCTCTTACTTTATTTCTCTCCCTTACAGGATGTCAGGAGAATTTCCCTCCCCAGTCAGCATCTGTAAGTACTTGTGTGCTGGGCCCTAGAACCATAGAATCTGAAGACAGGAAAGGGTCTTAGTCTCACCCCGTGTGTGTAGCTGAGCAAACTCAGGACCAGAGAGTAAAAACTCTGAGATCACACAGCCACATAGCAGAGGCCTAGCCAGCAGTCAGTTCTCCTGACTCCCAGAGCAGAGTTCTTCCTCCCTATTCCTCTGTCTCCCTGCTCCCAGGGGATGGCCTCTAGGAAAGCTAGAAGAGGAAGTAGAGGATGAGTTGTCTGTGAGGCCTGGAGCACCAGGGCCACAAGTTGCAACCAGCCCTGGGCTGGAGAATTAGAGGCGGCTGAGGGAATTGTTGAATGGGGACCTCAGAGCATAAGCTTACAGTGTTGGACCTCTGTATTTCTCAGCAGGACTAGGAACTTAACCGGAGCTCTGAAAGATGCCATTTATAGGGCAGCTAGTGAGAGGGAAAGAAAGGTTGGAGGGGAAGTTTGGCAAAAAGGCTAATAGAAGAGGGGGGTGTGTATCCAGAATAACAGGTGGTTGGATTGGTACCTGGACCAAAATGTTGGGCTTCTGAGAATTAAGAATCATCTAGATTGGGTCTAAGGGGGGCATGGCAAGGGCAGGACATGGGGGAAGCTGTCTTTGGGCTATTTTCCCCAGAGGAGGGGGCAGAGCCGCGGGGCGGGCACCTAACCCATTGTTCCAAGAGATCCTGAGTCCCGGGGGTGCTGGGGCCTCGCCTAGCCCCGCCCCTGAGGGTACCATCCCCCGCTGTCCCTCCGCAGCTATCATCAGCAGCACCAGTGGCAGCGGCGGCTATGGCTTCCGGCCCAGCTCCGTGAGCGGCGGCTACGTGGCCAGTAGCAGCAGCTGCATCTCTGGCGTGTGCAGCGTCCGCGGCGGGGACGTCCGGGGCAGGGGCAGCAGCAGTGACTACAAAGATACCCTGGGGAAGGGCTCCAGCCAAAGCACCTCCTCCAAGAAAGCCAGCAGGTAGAGAGGGCTGCTCCCTGCCCTCCCGCCACCCCTGCATCCGCAGCTGTCTTCCACATGCTCTGTCCCCCAGCCTGCTGTCAGCCCCCTCTCCCCCCTGCCCTGCCGTTGTCCCTCTGGCCACCACACTTCTCCCAGCCTGCGTTTTCCTGAGCCTGGACAGGTGTGGATGGCTAAACTTGGTGAAATTCCTCCTGGTACGTGCCTGGCATTCAGCTCCTTGGCTGAGGTCCCCCAGCCAGGGATGGGCTCAGCTCCAGGCTCCCGGCCTTCTGCCTTGGACACAGCACCCCGCTCAGTCACTAACTACTCTGTCCGGCTCTGGTGTCTCAGACCCAGGCCCCCTCTCACACTGGGCCCTCAGTCCCAACAACTGCCTATTTTGGGAGGGCCGAAGGACAAGAGAGGCCAGTCCCCACCACCTGGCCCCATCTCACGGCTCAGGTCTCTCTCTTGGCTCTCCTGTATCCAGAAACAGAAGAGGCAGCCCTCCACATCTCCTTTCTTCTTAGAGGTCCTCCCATTGCATCCTCAATAAACAGCACGATCTGACGGCTTGGTCTCTGAGTAGTCAAGGTGTGTACACGTCCTCAGTCCAGAACCCACAGGAGCAGGCACCACCCAGACACACACAGACACACACACACCGAACACACTGCGGATTGCCTGTGCAACCCGTATTTCTAGGGGAATTTTCTCCGTAGAGCCGAAAAAACAGAGCATGCACGAAGCGTGGGGCCAAGTTTGAGAGGACGGAGGAAGAAGAGGAGGGAGAGAAAAGAGGAAGAACATGGGAAGGGTGAATGTGTAGCATGGTTTGTGGCTTTCAACAAAAGAAGTACCTGTGTCTACCGGCAGAAATGGTCCTGCTCCTGACAGGGACCCTAGCCTCCATCTAAGAACTGGGTCTTTCCTAGAGGAAAGCTGGGGGTGTGGCAGGCAGGGATCTGTATTTTTCAATCCTTTCCTTACTGCACAGAGGCCTGGGCTTGTGGGGTGTCACCCAGGAAGGGTGGAGTTGAGGGGGACACCACACGCTGGGCCTGCTGGGATGCTAAGATAGGGAACAAGTTCTGAGACCCTGAGGCCAGACGAGGGTGAAGTTAGTCGGGGGTCAGGGCAGCCTGTGAGTGTCAGTCACTGGCCCAGATACCTGTCTGTCCTGGAGTGAGGAGGAATATAAGGAAGACAGACAGACAGATCACCCAGCGACCTTGCATGAGCCAGCAAACCTCAGCCAGGAAGTCCCTGGGGGCCTGAGGAGCTTAAAAAATCAGAGGCACAGGGATTGGAGAAAGGGATGAATAGGTTAGGTTGGCAGACAGAACTTCAGAGTAGTGGCTGGGGTTCAGGCCAAGGTCACAGGACCAGGCTCAACCCCCTGCCACAGGAGGTGGCTATTAACAAGAGCTTCCCACCGTTCTGAACCTGGATGTCAACATCACCATGTGGGTGGAGGAGAGCCAGGAGTTCAAGACTCAGTGGCAAGTTTGCTTCCCTGGTCAACAAGGCCAAGCCTGTGTGTGTGTGTGTGTGTGTTTTCAGAACTGGGTAGAGACACTGTCACTCCCTCAGCAAAGGACCCACATAAAACCACTGCCCCTGCTACCTTTGCAACAGTAAGAATTGAGCTGGGATAGCAGAAGGAAGTAGAAAGGCTTAGAAGAAGACTGGCTTCTCAAATGGAGGGATGGAGGCTAATTCTCTAGATGCTACTGTTTTCTCACCCAGATTTGGGGAAGAAGTTAAGAACTCTCTCATATCTCTTTGTGCCCTAGAGCTCACAGGGGTTTTCCAGGTGGGCAGACTTATCATGGGTTTGGAATTTTTCTTCCTGAACAGTTCACCAAGGTGCTGGAGGCTGAGCGGGGTTTCCTGTGGGAAATCATGAGAGCCCACAGCAGAGAACCGAGTTCGGAGCTTGGCAGGTGCTAGAGTGAGGGGCTCAGCTGGCTGTGGGCTACAGACCAGGCAGGAGCTGATGGATGACTTGGGGGACAAGAGAGGGCTCTGAGGAGAGAGAATAAGGACAAGGACTCGCAGGGACGGTGACCATGAAGTCCCATGAGTCTAAGTGGCCATTTGATCCCAGTTGCCAAGAACCGTGGTGCTTTACACAGGCTCAAAAATAACCTGGGAACTTTGAAAAAAATACAGAGGTCTAAGCCAGTACTCCAGACCAGTGAAGGCGGTCTACTGGAGTAGGGCCTGGGGGCTCATGGGGAACTTTTGAAAGTCAGGGAAGGGATTCTAGCAACATTCAGAGCTGAGAATATAATCAGCGGAGAAAGAGAACCAAACCCCTAGCAAATGGAGCAAGGTTTTGGAATAATGGAATGGAGATGGGCCAAGGAATTAAGATGGCGGGACAGGCTCTGAGAGGGACATGGGGTTGTGGCACTGAGAACACTTAGGCCTAATAGCCTAGACTTTAGTCAGGTGCAAGGCCATGTGCTGAGGGACAGGGTGAGAGGTGGTATGGGGCGCCAACAGAGGCTGAGGGACAGCTGGTAAGAGCGCTGTGACGGGCCCCACATCCTGTCTCCGGGTCTGAGGCACGAGGCTGCCTTCCTCCCCTCAGAGTGAAGGGACGCTTGTGGAGTGGATGCAGGAAAGAGAGAAAGTGAAGTTTCAAGCCCCGCTCTCAGGAACCTTCTGGCCTGTGGACCACTCAGGAAGGATCCAGGTGGAGGAAAAGGTGGTGCCAGTGAATCAAGTCCCCAGCCCACCTTATTTGTCCTTTGTATCCCCTCCCCCAAAGCCGTTGACAGGGCCTAACTGTCCTCACCTTTGTACTCTTATGTCTGGCACACCATTTGCACTGAGCACAAGCTGGTGGACCACACCAGCCCTCTGCACCCCCCATGGGACCCCGGGGCCAGGCTGCTGCTGTGGCCACTGATGGGAGCGGGCCCTGGGGACACTGCCTGGATAGCACCCTGCAACAGGCCAAGCCAGACACAGCATCAGTCCAGCTGGGGGACTGCTGTGGGTCAAGCTGGCACCTTCAGGATGTCTCTGGAGGGCAAGGAGAACAAAAGGGGTCCCACAGGGTTCCTAGGGTGCCTGCCAAGGGGGCTGAGGCCTCCCGCCTTGATCACTACTCACTCCTCTCCATCCGTGAAGCCTCACCCTCCTCGGCCCTTTCCTGTATTTTAGGCCCAGCACACGAGATGGGGGCCCAAGAAATGGGAGACTGATGTTTACGGAGCACCTACCATGGGCTGGAATATCTCTGAGCTGGGCATGTCCCCTGTGTCACCTCTCTGAGGTGGGAGTTATTATTCCTGAGACAGACACCTGCTATAGCCACGGCTGCAGAGCCAGAACATGGAGCCAGAATTCCATGAGGTCTGCCTCTCCAAAGCCCACACTCTTTCCACTTGGCCGCCCTGCCTCCCGGTATGGGAACCACCTGCCTCTGCCCACCCAGCTGCTGTGCGTTCCCAGGCTTTCTGATGGCCTGAGGGTTCCCTGCCCATGGTTTGTTGGAACTTCCAACACATTCCATCATCTGAAGCCTGATAGCTCTGTGTCCCGGGCACTGAGCAGTGTTCCTTTTATGCCTACAATTGCCCTATAACCCATCTCAGATTTCCCCACTGTAGGCTGCCCACGGAGGCTGTGGCCCCATTGCCACCTGCCAGTCACAGAAGTGGATCCCCTCTGTGGTGGGGGTTGGGGGTGCTCAAAGCAGTACATAGATCAAGGCCCCCCTTGAAGTTCTGGTATCCTGTGCTAGAGGTGGCCAGGAAAGCTGGGTGGTGTTGGATCCGGAGTAGGAGCAGGAGGGGACAAGAAGGGAGCCTCAAGAAGGTGGTAGAGGTGGCCTGGGACAGACCTAGTGAGTGGGGAGGGGTGCTTTTGAAGGGAATGGGCTGAAGCTGACTGGGGTGGACAATTTATCCTGAGAAGCTGGCTGGGCTCTGGGAACAGAAGTATCAAAACAAAATCCCAGACCAGCAAGAAGAATCTGAAGCAGCACGAAGGAGGTGGCCATGCTCATGGGAGTGGGCTCTTCTGGGTGCTCTCCTTTCTCCAGACAATGGTACGGTGACCAATCCAACCAGCAAAGATAGCCACCACTGCTGGCAGAGACATCTCTGCTTTTCTTGAGCACTCTGAGGAGGCTCTGGAGTCCTCGTGTCTCAAACTTGGCATTAGGAAAATTCTGCTTTGCCTCTGACCACCGTCTTGCAGATACCCAGGACCTCGGCTCCCTGGCATGGATGCACTGTCCTGCCCAGCGATAAACACTGTTCCTTGTCTGGCTCCTTCCCCAGCTGCCCTTCTCAGGGCTGGAGATTCCCAGGTCCCACCGCCCACCCTGGCTGGCCTGGTTCTCCTGTGCTCACTCTGTCAGGTGGGGTCTAATCCCAGCACAGCTGGAGAAAGGAAGATTATCTTTCGAACCAAAGTTTCTCCCTTCCTTTGCCCAGGCTATTTCCCGGCCCCCCACGCTAGACTGGAATACGGTCCGTGTCCTTGTGGGTGCTAGTGGAGGAGGCAAAGAGCCGCCCAAAAATGAACAATGAGCCATGAAACAGGTCATTCAGAAGCACCGATGACCTAAGGATTTTTTCCATTTATAAGAAACAGAAAATGTTTATCCTCTAGGAACTCGCTCTCCTCACATGGCCCTGATTTTTGTTTGTTTTGTTAGTTAGTTTGTTTGTTTGAGTGGCTCTTTGATTGTCTTGGAATCTAGCCAAATCAGGAGGGAGGGGCCTCCAGGCGGCCGTGGAAAATCCTCAAAAGAAAGACAAGGTGGGTGAATCATGGCTTTCAGGGCAGATAGGAAAGGGACAAGGACAAGGAAGGGAGGGGATAAGGGTAGGTGGTGAGGGGATCCCTGCCGGACGTTCTTCCCCAGACAAACACGTGGAGCAGCAGGGACAGGGGGAGATTTGAAGAGGGCTGGTGGGGATACTCACTCTCTGAAGCCAGAAAGCCCAGAGTGTTCCCTCTGCACGTCGTCCATGGCCCGGCCAGCCCAGGCCCCTTGCTCTCTCTGAGATGCGCCCCTTCATAGTCCAGGGTAACGGAGGGCGTCTTCCCAGCTCCGTGGGAGGCAGGTTGGGCACTCCCCTTTGAGTATACTTCACACTTTGTCAGCAGCAATGGAGCCCCCGGGTAAATGGGCCAGACTGGAAGAGGGATGCCATGGAGAGCTCTGGGACCGGAGGGCAGGATGCAGAGAGCCCACGCTGTGTTAGGATTTCAAATCAGATACTACGGTGGCCAGCCTTTCATTTTGCCAAAATGGGACATTTAAAAAAAAAAAAAAAAAGCAACAATTACCATCCCCTACTTTCATCATCTCATAAAGGAAAAGGACAATCTAACAGTGGGAAGGACGCCTCTCAGAATGAAGTCCAACCCTGTAAGTCAAGTTAGCCCCACGTGACAACCCATACTGCCCCTTCTTAACTTTCCTCTGTTTGCACAGGACAAGGGAAAACCCCTTCAAGCTGCCATCTCTTTGTGATCTCTGTGTCCTCGTCTCAACAAGGAGGATAAAATCACTCTGTCGACTACACAGTGTTTACAAAATTGTCAGAAGGAACAACGAAAGGAAGCTGGTAGGGACCCAGCATGAGTGTTTGCAGTGATGCGGGTGTGACGCTGCAGAGACGAGGCTGTGAGCGGTTGCTGGGCAGTCACTCTGGTTCCAGGTGCGGAAGGCAGCACCATGCCCTATGGCAAGTTCATAATCCTCTCTCCATCTGTTTCCTCTTCTGCAAAAAGGGGAAGAAGTGTTACCTGCTGGCACCATTGCAACTGAGACATAAAATGCCAGCCCCACAGTAAATCTGAGCTGCTATTATTATTAATTATTATTATTCTCACTACTACTGTTGAGACAGTGGTAACCATCTAGGAAATCTGGGTAATGCTTAGGGCTTCCCTGAAAACTCTGATCCTAATTTGATCTCCCGCCAGCGAGAGTGCCCGTCTCCTCCTGTCTTCATCTTGTACCCCAGGCTCTTGTATTTGAGTCCGTGTTTCTGAACTCTGCCTCCTTCGGGAAACTAACCTCTGATGCCTGCAGATGTGGAAATGAAGCACGGGGAGGGACATTCTGGCCAACCCTGCAAAGGACAGGGCCTGGGGGGTGGGCAGGGGGCAGCCGGAGGGTTGGAGACAGCCGTGTGCTGATAAAAGCTTTGTCAGCTCTCTGAAAATTACGTGTATACATGGATATACATACACATGCATATATGTACATATGTATGTAAATAGGTACAGATGCTGGTCCTTATTGTCATCCTAATGCTGAAGATGGAAGCAAAGCAAGGAGGATAGATGTTGAAACTTCACTCGCTCCTCAGAGATGGGAGTGATGATGTCAGCGAATCAGGGCATAGTTTTTGGATACTGAAAGATTATTCTGTTAAGGTTTTTTTTTCTTTCTTTCCTTCTTTCTTTCTTTCTTTTTTTATTTTTTTGCTGTTTATCATGTAATGGCTACAGAAATGACACACTTTTAAATTTAGTCTGCACTGCATCTTCTCTAATAATTAAATCTAGGCCCGGACTGTCCAACCCAAGTGCAATATAAGCCATATATATCATTTAAAATTTTCTAGTAGCCCCATTAAAAAAAAAAAGCTCAAATTTATTTTCATGATATATTATACTTAACACAAATATTATCATTTTAACACGGAATCAATGTCAGAATTGTAAATGAAATATTTTACATTCTTTTCCCAGGCTAAGACTTTCTAATCCGGTGTGTGTATTATGTTAACAATACATCTAAACTGGACTAGCCACATTTCAAGTGTTCAGTGGCCAGGTGGGGCTACTGGCAATTATAGCAAACATTATGGCTTTAGACAATAAACAGAACAATACATCACTTCAAAATACGTTCACATATTGAGTTGTTATGTTGTACACTCAAAACGAATATAATGTTATGTGTCAGTTATATCTCAATTTTTAAAATTATAAAAAAAATGAATGAAGCTTTGATTTGTAGTGTTTGGTGATTCCTTTGTTGTAAATATTCCCATAATGGTGATTTCCATCACCAATATGATGCTGCTGATTACAGAGTGTACATCGTTGCATAGCATTTCCACCATACTGATTCAAGAGATGTAAGTCATCTCAAGAGCTTAGATAATAGTAACTTAACTAAGAAGTTATGAGTTTTAAACGTTTCTTAACTTTGTTTTTAGTTTAATTTATCTAATTGTAAGTTTAGATAATTTAAGTCAAATTATGGCTCTGTATAATAAGCAGCCCACAAATTCTTAAAAATCTAGCAGTTGGCTGTCGTCAGCCCACTGAACTTGCCCCAGCACAACACTGGCGAGAGATAAGAAAAAAGAAAGGCTTCAAAGGGGCCAATGGGTTTTGGCAGAAATGAAAATAAGATTTCTCTTTGTTGAACTAAACAGGCATTTATTGAGAGTGGTGGTTAATTTTATGTGTCAGCTCAACTGGGCTACCAGACATTTGGTCAAACATTATTCCAGGTGTGTCTGTGATGGTGTTTCTAGATGAAGAGAACATTTGAATCTGTAGACTGGGTAAAGTAGATGATCCTCCCAAACAGCGTGAGCCTCATCAAATCCACTGAGTACCCGAATAGAACAAAAATGCTGAGTTAGAAGAAACTTTGCTGGCTTGACTATTTGAGCTGGGACATCGGTCTTGTCCCTCAGACTAGAATTTGCACATCAGCTCTCCTGGTTCTCAGATCTTCGAACACCCACTGGAACAACACCACTAGCTCGCCTGGGTCACTAGCTTACTGACTACAGATCTTGGAACTTCTCAGCCTTCCCAGTCATGTGAGCCAATTCCCTATAATGAATGTCTGTATTTATTTATCTATCTATCTATCTATCTATCTATCCACCCATCCATCCATCCGTCTGTCTATCTATCTGCCTATATCTTTTTAGTTTGTTTCTTTCTGACAAAAACATTGAGGTTCCTTCTGGCATAGGGATTGTGTAAGAGGGCTGGTGTAGGGAAGGGAGGGTGGGAATATGATTCTGGCCCTCAGAGGTCTTAAGATCTAAGGGAGGCACATATGGTTGCAGAAACCATAACTTGTGCAAGCTCTAATGGTGACCCGAAGGGCTGTGGACCCCAGAGGTGAAGAAGTAAAAGGACGCCTGGCTCTGTCTTCAGGTCATTGCCTCACTTTGTCCTCAGCTTCCTCTGTGTTGAATGAGAAGTTTCTCTTCCAACTGCTGAGGTGTATTCTCAGATGACAAGAGCAGTGGTGGCTTCCTAGATGATGTCATACTTTAGGGGCAGGAATGGGAAGGACACTTTGCTCAGGAGATGGTTACCCTGGTGTGACTGCAGAATAAAGGGGAAGGAAGAGCAAAGAGGGCATGCGCCAGAGTTTTAGAGTTGGTTTAGAGTTTTTGTTCTTAGATTTTATTTAGAGATCTAGTGGATGAGGAGCACGAGGATTAGAGACGTCAAAGAACTTGCCCTTGGTCACACAGCTAGTAGCTGGAAAAATCAGGTCCCCTTGACTTGATATAGATAAGTATGTTTTTTAATTTATGCATTCATGCCCAAACTCACACAGTCATGTAATTATCCCGGTTAGCAACTTATTTCCAGATGCATTGATGGGGTTGGGGGTGGGGGGTGGTCCAGGTCTCTCAGAAAGGCAACTTCAGAAAATGGCAGGGAGAATGGGAAGAATACTATGAAATTCCTGAGGAAAAAACATGAGAACAGCTGATTAAATAAGTCGCTTTCATTATTCTCTGAGAAAGGGTCTGTATATTTGGACACCTTGGCCTTGCATCTGTTCTCACGAGGGGAGACCTCAGTAGCGTCTTCTTTGCATCCCTATCCTTGCCTCACAGAGCTGAAGTACCAAGGAGACTGACTGTCGGACCTCTTGAGAGCCCCAAGCACCCCAGATAGCAACAACCTCCCTACACACTGAACAGGAGAGTATAGGAGTTGTTCTTGATCCAGGCTTTGGGTCTGCAACAGACGGGCCAGCAGGTCAGGCTCAAATGGAGTCTTCTTAGACTCCTCAGAGCTCCAAGTTTGAATATGGCAGCACAGAGAGGGCCCCCAACTCCCCTCCTATAGCCTGTCCTTGTCTTTCTACCCTTGGCTCTGTCCTCACTGTAAGGACCTCATGCAAACACTAGCCTTCAATTCCAAGCTCCAACCAGAGCTGCAGACAGACCAGAGAAGAGCCCACCAGCAAAGCAGTCTGATGGGCCTAGGGAAGAGGCCTGTATAAGTCTGGGTGTGGGCTGGGGGTAGTGGGCAGGGAATTCTGGGGTTTGGATTGCCTAATAGAAGAGAGTGGCTGCAGATGAGCTTGTCTCAGTGACCCTGCAGACTCCTAGCTCTGTGGGGAGAGGACAGCTGGGAGGGACCAAAACAGGGCCTGCTAAAGAAGGGTCCAGAGCAGGGGCCCCTGTGACCTAGTATAAGGACCCACACTAAAAAAACTTAGGGGCAAAGACACTATGAAATGCACTTGGGGCATGAACCAGAAGTGGCCCCCACACTCTCCTACCTGGATGGTGCATGTGTGCTAGAGATTGGGCAGAGGGAATTTCTGTTTCCCTCTTGTTTCTGCCCCAGGCCTTAGTTCTGTTTTCAGAAGCCAGGTCTGAGACACTGGTATTGGGAGAGGTGTACTATGAAGCTGAGGACTCTGGGACCAAAGATACGGGTGTGAGAGAGCAAAGGGTGAGGCTGGAGCCAGTCCTGCAAACTGGGCAGGACTGCCAGATATGCTCAAGGACATGCAAGGGCCCGAGTGCCACACGGTCAAGGTCATCTTTAGGGGATGGCCAATGTGGCCATGGTAATGTCCCCTGGTGGTGCGGGAGGGGGCAAATGCTTCCAAAGGAGAAGCTTTTTAGGAATTTCTCTTGGATCCTGCTTGGGGTCAGTGACAGTGGCTCTCGGTATCTCTAGGTAGGCACCACCTATCCCAGGTGGGTAGGGCCAGGTGCCAAAGCCGTCCTCTCTCCCCAAAACACACCAGGGCTGAATCGGCCACAGCCCCAGTTGTTTTGACTGCCCTGTCAGAAGCTGCTGCTTGCTACATTCACCTTCTCGCCCTCTAAGGACTGTAATTTGGCGCTTTCTAAGTGCTCGTTTGTGGTTTCCAGACACTCGATGGTATAATTACAGAAATGGACTTGCCACCTCCCTGACTCTGGGTCAGGTGTACCTGTTGGCCCAAGGTTTTGCAGCTGAACATTCTGAGGACAGAAAGCAGCCCAGGTATTGCCTCCTGCCCCTGCCCTAAGTGCCACAGAAGGGTCTCCTCCTCACCTGGTGGGAGAGGAGGCCTGAGAACAGAGAGCAAGACCTGGACTTGTGGTGGAGAATAGATGCAGGGAGCCAGGAAATAGAGTGGATGGTCTAGTCCTATTTTGGAGAGCCCCAGGAGGAACCTGGAGGCATGTTAGCAAGGAGTCGGGGCAGAGGCCTGAGGATGGGGCTGAGATGAGCAGGAGGGACCCTGGAACCCAGATCCCTCCCTGCAGACAGGTGAAAGGCTGCTTCCCAAAGCACAGATGCCAGCTTGTGCTGGCACACGAAATCAGCCCAGGCTCTGCCATCGCCTGTTTTATAGTCCTGACGTTATTTTGAGGTGTATTGGGAAAGATGTCATTCAATAGTTTAAAATTTTTTTTTATAAATTAATTTATTTATTTTCAGAAAAACAGTATTCATTATTTTTTCACCACACCCAGTGCTCCATGCAATCCGTGCCCTCCATAATGCCCACCACCATGTACCCCAACCTCCCACCCCACCCCCCGCCACTTCAAACCCCTCAGATTGTTTTTCGGAATGGAGTTGGGAGAAATCGGAAGGGGAGGTGAACCAATAGTTTAAAAATTTGCCTTAAAAGTAAATATATTGAGTAAACTTGCAGGCTCATCTAAAGCAAAAATATTTAAGAAAATGACAGTCCAAGTGGTTTGTAGATACGGGCAAAATCCCACGTGGCATCCGAATGGCTGTAGATGGGGAAATATTGGAGGAGACATGTACATGTTAGAGAGGGGCAAACAGGCACAGTCGGCAGAGGCCAGCTATCCCAGCACAGCTCTGGGTTGGCTGCCAGGGTGGGGCCAGCTCCTGAGGGCTGTGAGAAGCTCAGGGCTGGGCAAGCTGCCACGGTGTAGACAGCTTGGGATAGAACCACATTTTTCTCCTCGGGAATAAGTGTTCTCCAAGTCATAGAGGGGATAGAGACTCAGAAATGTCCTCCAATACAGAAACATTTAGCAAAGGGAAAGAGAAATTTGAGCCTCATCTGTGTCTCTCTATTGAGCAGAACCACAACCAAGAAGTATATGTTGGGGGGAGGTGACTTCAACATGCAGTGAGGAAGGACTTTCTTCTAAAGGGAACTGTCTGAAAATGGGCCCTGGGCCAGGGGAGAGTGGTCCTCTCACTGGCCTCCAGTAGGGTTGGGGAAGGGCATCTCCTCCCCTTGGGTTCCTCCTAGCAAGTCCAGTGTGACTCTCCAATGAGGCAAAGTGGGAGGGACATGACCACCACGCTCTCAGTGGCAGCTGAGAAGAGGCTCATGGCCAGTTGAGGCCAACTTTGGAATGAATGAGAACAGGGAGAGTGAGACTCTGTGGAACCTGACAGAATGTGCTTCTTGCCTTAGCTCTCAGGAGATGTTCGGATGGAGGCCCTGCCTCAGACATCTCAAGATTCTGGTCCACGGAAAACAACCACAGCCTGGAGCTGAGCGTGTCAGAATGAAGAACGTGGCCAACCTGTTGCCCAGCCTGAGGCCCAGCTTGAATCCCCGTACGACACTGAAGCAGGTAATTGTCGGTGCTGGAGGCCTTTGGAGGTGTCTGCCCAACTGACTCATGAGGTGGGGCCCAATTTGGCAATCTGAACCCTGTGTTTGGGTGTTAGGACAGCAATGCTGCCTGGGTTTCCTCAGGGAGCAAAACTAAGACATCACTTACTCTACTCTTTCCACTTCCATCTGGGGCTATCCTTCACCAGTGGAAGAGCCATGAGCCAGCCATGCTCATTTCCCTGGAGGAATGTGGAGAGGACCAGGATATGGGAGTTCTCATGAGGGTGCAAGGTGACAGGGAGGGCAGAATTAGCAAGGAATCCAGAGCTATTTTCATATTAGGCATGCCCCATTCTTCTCAAGGAGTAGAACTTCAGTCAAGATCCCAATACAGGGGTGCCTGGGTGGCTCGGTGGGTTAAAGCCTCTGCCTTCGGCTCGGGTCATGGTCCCAGGGTCCTGGGATCGAGCCCCGCATCGGGCTCTCTGCTCAGCGGGGAGCCTGCTTTCCCCTCTTTCTCTGCCTGCCTCTCTGCCTACTTGTGATCTCTCTCTCTCTCTCTCTCTCTCTGTCAAATAAATAAATAAAATCTTAAAAAAAAATCCCAATACAAAGAAAAGGCAGTCTCTGTTTTGGCCAACCAAGAAAACTGGGGCTTTGGGAGGATGAACAAAGCCCATTCTGTTTGGGGTAAGCCCTCTGGGGATGTCTGGGAAAGGGTGGGGCCATTTCCACTGCCTCCTTCACAAGGAACCGGACTACTGGGAAATGTCAGTGTTTGTTATGAGGCCAAAGTCCTCAGGGAGATACCAGCTGTGGTGTCATTTTCCAGGAAAGACACATTCTTCACCAACTGTCTGAGACTTCCCTACAAATTGGCCTCTTGCCTTTCTTGGTCACACCAGCATGAAGACTTATAGCTAGTGTCAGGGGGAGAACCCAAGGTGGACAAAAACAGGAATGAGCAAAGTCAAGTGACCAGGAAATGAGGCCACTGAGCTGTCAAGACCATTCCCCTCCAGACAACCAGGATGAAGCCTGGCACAGTGGAGTGATCTTTACCAAGCAGCCTGGGCCCCGCCCAAGAGGCCAGACTGCAGGATGGAGCAGATGTGAACTTGAAGGCTCAAGATATCAAATAGTAACCAAGGGATGGGTCTAATTCCAGCCCAGGTTCTTCCTATCCTCCACCAACAAGTGAGCACCTGTGACTGTCAGTTTGTGCCAGGCATTGCTCCTGCTGCACCTTGGGGGCAAGGCAATGTGGAGGGGTCAAAAGGGAAAGGTCAGTACTGAGGAAGATGGACTCAGGGACCCATCTGGAGTGACCTCTCCAACTGAAATCAGTGAACAAAAACTCAGAGTGTATATAGTCCCTGGGTCAGAAAAACATGTATCTGGCAGAGGAACTACAGGGGATGGTGCTGTTCTATGGACCTAGTCCAGTGCCTGGTGGCACAACATGGGAAATGGGTAAGTAAATGAGACCTAAGGTGGTCGTCTGCTGTGAGCAGCTTTTGCAAGAAGGCTGTGAGAAGAGGAACTGGAAGGGAGGTGGGGCAGGACTGGGTGGAAGAGGCAGGGGTGAGGTCTTGAGATTGGGAGAGGGTTAACTGGGTGTGGTGTGGAGGATAAAGAGTAGGTTCTTTGACCAAAGCAGAATCTGGATAGAGACAGTGTATTTGTATCCTACTGTTGCAGTAACAATCAGAAACTCAGTGATGGAAACAACATAAACTTATTATCTCATAGCTGCAGAAGTCAGAGTCAGAAAGGGCTATCTGCTGGGCTAAAAGCAAGGTGTGGGCAGGGCTGTGTTTCTTCTGGAGGCTCTAGGGGAGAATTCATTTTCTTGCCTTTTGCAGCTTCTAGAGGTCACCCACCTGCCTTGGCTCACAGGTCCCTTTGTCCCTTCTTCAACAATGGCCATAGTGGTCTTCTGGTTTGACGTCACTCTGACCTCCCCTCTGCCTCCTTCCTCCACATTTAAGGACCCTTGGGATTATGTTGGATCCACCTAGATAATCTAGGGTAACTATCCTAATTTTAAGGGTAACTGATTAACAACCTTAATTTTTTCTGCAGCCTTAATTTCCCTTTGCCAGGTAACATATCATTGTCCAGGTTGTGGGCATTAGGGCATGGACCTGTGCCTATACCAGATGGGAGTAGGGATGGTGAGGAAGGGGTATCCAGAGCAATGAGGAGGTTGAGTGTAAGGCCAGTAGGAAGCTACTGTGCATTCTCGAGCAAAGGAAGGCCATGCTTTACCAAGTAACCGGGGGATAACTTCAATTCTCAGGGTTAATGTGAGATCATTTTCCAGACTCAGAACAATGAAGCCATGTTATGTCTGAGGTCTTGCAGACCATAACACGTTATTGTTCTCTGCTGAGGGCAATGTGCCAACCTGCAGGAGGCCATGGCTGGTGCCAGAATGAGGGGCCCCAGCCCTCGGGGATGCCTAGGTCAGCTGGGAGCTAGGGACTGCCTGAGAGGCTGGGTAGAAGGCTGGGAAATATTGATTGCCACCGAGTGTCTCCCTGGTCCTGAATGGTGAGACTGCCCTTTCTGAGGAGGTCTAGAAGGTGAGGAGGTCGATGGGTGGGACAGGCCCTAGAGGCAGACTCGAACCGGTTGGGGCTCCTGGGCCACTGAGGAGGGAAGTAAGGCATGGTGGGGGTGGGGGTGGGGGTCACTGTGAATGAAGCTTTTGTTCACTCCTTAACACATACTCTGTCTGGGAAGGCAGATGGGTAAATGGAGAACCAGGCCTCATAGATCCAGGGAGTCAGGAAGTCTCACCTTGCGGGGGCATCATGGTGTTGGTGGTCCTAAGGGTGCCTCCAGAATTTCTGCATGAGCAGGGCTTGGGGCTTAAGAACTGTGATCTGATTGGAAAGGGGCGATGGGATGACAGGGCTGGCTCAGAGCTGGTGGGCAGAGCAGTAAACCATTTTCGTTAAGGTGGTATGGTGATTTGAGGAGGCGTTGGTGTGTGGTCAAGTGGGCTGCTAATGGAGTTTACGGCTGTGCTGGGCTCCTTGGGGTCCCCTGGGTATCACCACTTGGATGCTGGTTGAGAGCATAGGCATTAGGAACAGCCAGACCTGAGGTCAAATCTCAAGTTTGCCACTTACTAGCTGATGACCTTACAGAAGACACAATTCCTTTCTGAGGTTCAGAAAACAGGGATAATAATGGCTTTACTGCCTATGGTAATGTGAGTAGTAAATAAGACAAGGTATGTTCAATCTTAGCACAATTTCAGGCACACAGTGAGGCTTCAATAGCCATTTATTTCAAAGAAGAGTGAGAGGAAATCAGGTCCAATGTCACCAAAAGAAATGAGGCTACATCTGAATAAGAGGGGGTTCATTTATTTTCTAAGTAGTGTGGCCTAACTCAAGGAGTTAGTCTAATCCCTATGAGGTCACTTGGTAGCCCATCCACCCCCAAGAATCAAAAATGCCAAATAACCCTCAGGCTGGGTCACCCCTTCTTATCCACTTGTCTTCACGGCCTCTTTTCAACAAGAGTAAAAGTTCTGGGGGACACTATCCGGGTGTCTTGGCGTAGAGAGTTTCAAGGATGGGAAAGAGGAGTAATAGAGGGAAAGGCTGGAGGTCAAACCAAGACATTCGGTCACACATGTGGTCTTGGGAAAAGACACCTCTTGGCCATCTGGAATAGACAGCTACAGAGGCATCTGGGCCTTTGCCGTGCATCTGGTGCCAGGGATGTAGGGAGAGGAGTGGTAGTAGGTGATCCCCAAGCTTCCATCCCAGGGACACTGTATAGGATGACCCGAGTCCTCTGGAGTCTTGCCCCAGAGTCCCAGCTGCCCTACCCCAGGTCCTAGCAGTCCCAAGCGGGAAGAGTTCTCCCCAAGGACCACCCCTCTATCCCCACTCAAGGATGGACACTCCTCCTCACCAGGGCTGCTGCAAGATGCTGACACACACTCACGGCTGAGTGGCCCTCTGTGTTTGCTGCCCTCACAGGCTGCCTGGAGACCAGAGACGCTGCCGAGGTCCTCATCAGGTCAAGTCAGGGTCACCGACCAACAACCTGAGCATCAACAACGGTGAAGACAAGGGCTTTTGGTGTCACACTTGCCCATGTTCATGTCTAGGCTCTGGCACTTAACAGCTACTTATGTTCTCTGGGCCTCAATTTCCTCATTTGTAAAATAAGGATAATAACTGGCTCACCTCATGATGTTGTAAAGATTAAATGAGTTACACTATCGAGACCCGGGCCTGGCTCTCAGCCGGTGCTAAGTGTGCCTATGGTTACTGTCTTCTGTCATACCACAGAACACATCCTGAGCATGATCCATCCCATGTTCTGAGTGGTTTGGGATCATGGACAAGTCCAGGGTCAGAAAGGCACCCCAACTAGCCATTGTCAGGCACCCATTTGGAACAGACTGCCTGAGAAGCCTCTGGGTCTCTGTCTCATGTTTTGTGGCAGAGAAGCCAAGACAGAGGAAGAGTCAGAGAGAGACACAGAAAGACAGAGACAGATGGAGAGACAGAGGCAACACTCAGGGTAACTGCCCCTCTTAGCATGAAAGGCAGGGAGAAGGTGGGCCCAGGGGTAGGGGTGTGAATGGATCCACCTGGCTGGCTGGACGGCCATGGGAATCCAGGGATTGGGTGGGATGAGGGACAACAGGAGCCCTTGAAAATGACTCCAGAGGATATGGATTTGAGTAGACAGCTAGCTGAGTGCACAATGTGGTCTGGACATAGGTGAACAGTGTGTGATTCTCACTCCTTCCATCAGTGGGAGGAGGGATGGGAGAAGGGCAGGAGCAAAGGGGTTTCCAGTACTTGTTCCTCATCATCTCTGGCACCAGCCCCTGGAGGGACCAGGCCTGGCAGGGGCAGATGATTTCAGGAGAAAGGGCCTTGGTGCTGACATTGGCTCAGAGGCCAGTCTCCACCCAGCCCTTGCACGACTGAACACAGGCAGCAGATAGGGGTCACCAACCTGGGCCTGGCAAGGAGATCGGGGGACCCAATCCTATCCTCAGACCTTGTGTCTACCCCACAGGCCCGTCCTGTTCACTGTTGCACTCCCACGGTGGTGGCTCACTGCATGGAACCCCCGCAACAGCTCAAAACACTCGTGTTAAATGAAGAAATGATGAAATAATTGGTACAAGTGTTTTTGCAGTTGCCTTGGACACTGTGTCTCTCTTGGAAAAGGCTGACCCGTTTCAATGGGCCCTTGACAGTGCTTGTCAGTCCCAGTGGCCAGTGAGCGAAGCCAGCAGTTTATGCCTATACGGTGTTAGGACAGGATCTGGGAGCGCGCGCGGAGGGTGCAGCTGGGCTCAGAAGGTGTTGGTGTGCCTCCAGGACTGTCCCAACGCCCAGTGTATTTCCTGAGCCAGCCCCGCGTCTTCTCTCTGCTTCCCCTACACCATTTTCTGTACTGGCTCACCCCAGGTGATTATAGCTCTTGCAGAGCTGGCAGTGGCGGGGGGTGGGGGTGGCCAATGGAAACCAGTCTGTCTCTGTCCCCAGGCCTTGCTCTAGGGCAGGACTAGGAGGCAGTGCACCTAGCAGAGGCTCCGTTGGAGAGGACAGCTCTAGCCTCTGCCTCCGCCTTCCCTTCCTTAGTTGTGGCTGCTGTGATGGGAGGAGGAAGGATCAGGGAGGAAAAGAACGTGCAGGTTAGGGATGCAAGTGGGGCTCCTTGCCTCTTCTGACCCCATCAGATAGAAGCCTGGGATCAGTGAGTAGTGTCCCTGCCTCTCCTTCGTAGAGAAAGTACTGTGAGTTTGCAGAGTTCCAGGCACACTCATACCCACGTGTAAGGACAAAAGCGAATGCCAAGAAAGTGGTAAAAAGCCCTTCTTTGTTTCTTCACCATTTTAGATGTGCAAATGCGGAGTTTGTAGGACAGTGCCTTGCAAATGGTGAGGACTCTGTGTTTATTAAAAAAATAAAACCACCCTCCATGAGAAAACCAAACACAGAGGGTTTTGCTGTATATCCTTTTTTAAGTCCCTCTGACTAATTAAAGTATTTGTTGATTTCCAGTCCATAGTTTCAATCAACCCAGGGGGATTTTCAAAGGCTTTGGTATGTCATTGGCAAAATACCCTTCAAATGAGGAATGAGCATTCCCCAGACTTGCAGAGGCCTGTCAGAGGGCAGCTCAGCATTCTGTCCCACAAGCGCCAATCGCCTGCTCAGTGTGAGGGGGAAGGGCAAGGCTGCTCCCAGGGCCCCCTGAATGTTTGCCCCACCCTTCCTGCCAACCCCAGCCAGCTCAAAATTACAACTCCAACTTGCACGGCCCCTTTCCTTCTGCATCTGCAAACCATGCTTCCTCCCAGTGTGATGGGGGAAACGGCAGTGCAAGGCCAGGCTATGTGTCCGGGGTCCCAACAGTGCAAGGGCTCCCTGTGGACCTAGACATAGCCCAGAGTAGGCCCACAAACTTCCCTACCTAAACTGTAGCCCACAGCTTGTGTGAAGCCCTTGTGCCAGAAAAGTCAGCTCCAAGGGCCCATTTATGACCATGACCCAAGTAACAGCAACAGGACACCACCTCTGAAAACCACCCACGCCAAGGCAAAGTGGTTGCTTTGCTTGGGGACATTTGCCTTCCTAGCCAGGTCTGTTTCCAGTTGGGGGTTTGACAGTCGCAGAGAGGTAGGGAGGCCCTCTCAGCAGCATGGGGAGCCCCAGCACACATGGCCACAGGAGGGTGGGCTGGTGTCACCAGCTCCCCAGTCTGCAGAGGGGCTGGGTTCCTCGATGGCCCTGCAGTCCTGAGAATCTAGCCGAGATCAAAGCCGGGACCCAGAGTTGAGGTGGGGGGCAGGATGCCACCGACTCTGGGTGGAGGTAGGAAAAATCTTCCTTCGGTTCTTCCCCGAGGCAGGGCTGTGTGAGGAGGCGCCAGGGCTGGCACACGGTCCCTCTGCCCTTGCCCATCCTGCTGAATCTGGCTCTGTACTCCCAGACGGGGCTGCCAGCCGCTGCCCAGTGAATAGGGTGATTCATGCTCTGACTATTGCTCCCCACTTTTTGTGCTGAACACGCATGGGATAGAAAGCCTGCAAAGGCGAGGACGCTACCACTTTTTTCCTCTCTCAGAGGGGTACGGAAGGGCTGGGGCAGGGCATAGGGGCAGCTAGGGAGCTCAGGTGCTGAGCGCTCACAGGGCCAGAGGTGGTAGAAGGAGAATAGAGTGAAGGGCAAAGGACGAAGAGTCATAAGCTCTGCCGTCAGAGGGGGCCCAGACGAAAGCGGACCAGGGCCCACCTTCTGGACACGGACCCAGGGAAGGAAGCTGATGGATGGGACTCAGAGACACAGCATGGGGCTAGGGAGAGCCTCACAGCAAGATCTGGGGAAGGAATGGAGGGAAATGCCTTATGTCTGCCAGGTCAATTCAACAAACGTTTGCTGAGCACCTTCAGTGTGTCCGGCTGGGCTGAACGTGTGGTGGTAATGTGAAGGGGAGCCAGTTGTGTTTCCTAACCTTGGGGCATGTCCTATTCAGTGAGACCCAGAGGCTGTGTGCAAAACCATCTTCTGTTTACCTGTGGGGTCTACTCCTCACATTTCCTGAGAGGCTTAAAGATTGCAATGGGGCTCCGAGGAGGGAACCTTGGGCTGGAATTGCAGGATGAGTCCAATCCCTGCCCATGGACACCTGGATTTATCCTTCTCACTGCCTGCTCTCTGAGGGAGGTTAGGTGTCCTGCCCCCTCTGTGGGCAGACCCACAGCGCCAGCCACTACAGCTTACTTAGCACTGTGCTCGTCTTTGCTGATGGGAAAGGCTAGGCAACGTGTGCTGCCATGACTTGGTCACTCCCTCCGTGGGTGCCCGGCAGAGCAGCTCAGTGAGCTCGCTGTAATCCCTCCCTTCCTGCCACAGTGCCAATGCCGGGCTGGGGTGGGACTCTCCCACACTGCGGTGTTACCAGTGCCTGGCTCCCCACCCCCGATATTTATAGCTGTCCAGGTCTGGCACTGCAGGAGGGACCACCTTACCTGCTGGGAGGAGGGTTCCCACAAAACTCGGACTGAAAAGTGCCGCCTACCCCCCCCCACCCCAAGTCAGGCACCTAAACACTCCCTGCCACAGTTACTCGCCACCCACACACCCTTGGTCCCTGGCATCTGAGCTTGGCACACTCTAGAGATTCTCAGACTGGCCAGAATGCATTCCTGTTCCACTGAGTCCTTCTCTTTCCTCTACACAGCTGGGAGGAGGAGGGATGGAGGAAAGAGAATGTCCCAGTGTCTTGGGAGGGGTGGGGCTTCCCCGAGGGCAGCGGACTGAACCCAGGACCTGTGCGGGGGTGCAGGGTGCATAGCCTGATGGTGATCTTCCAGTGGAGAGGGAGAACCATGCTAGGAGATCCTGCTTTCAGCTTGGATCTGGTCTCTCAGACCAGATGACCCTGTCAGGGTCCCTAAACACTCACATTGGTCCCCCAAGAAGGAACAAAGTGGGAAATTGGCAAACTCAGTAAAATTAATCTCCGAGAGCTTCAGGAATTCTCCAGGTGGCAAGGCAACCCAGACCTCATTGCCCAAGACCTGGGAGGTGAGCTCTGGCTATCGGTCTGTCTGTCTGGATTTACCTGTCCACTGCTTGCTCATCACAGCCCTCTGGTGAACAAGCACATCTTAGCTGATCCCCGGTAGCCTAGAGTCATTTTCCCACAGCTGTGGCTTCCCAGGAGCCAACCACAAGCCTGACTAGAGATTCTCCAGTTTGGGCTGGGTTCTCATTCCTTTACTCTTGAGAATGTACTTCCTCGGCCCCAAGGCTCTCGATCCATCCCCTACTTCCCCAGGAGCCCCCTGGACCTGTCCCAGCTCCTAATGGCCCAGTGCTGTGTGGACTTAGAGTCCTGTTTCTGTATTAGGGAGGCCGAGAGGTGGCCTCACTCATGTCTACAGCTAAAAGGGCCACGTGCTTTAAGACAGACACATGCTCAAACCTAAGCACCACGTGGTGCCCACCGGGACCAGCACAGCAGAGGGGACTAGCAGGAGTCCTCCCTAAAGCAGCTGTGTCAGACTGTGATGCCGACGGCCCGGTCCCCCAAGTTGGCTCCACGGGGCCTAACTGGCAGGACAATCCACAGTCTCAGAATTCCACTTCCCATGCCCCCAGCCCTCAAGGAAACTCTGGGCTGGCGCTCAGAGAGAGTATAGCCATCCCCGCTGCTAGCAACGGGGTGGTTCTCCGTTATAACAGGCCGGCGGATTCTCAACATGTTCCTGATGAGATTAGGAGCTCCTGCAGGTATGTGTTTGTGGCAGCCTTTAGCCTGTATCAACAGATACGATGACTCATTTCTTCCCTAGTGGAATAACTGAGGGCTTGCTGGAACACACCTGGGGGGCTGGGGGTGTGGGCAGAACAGCTCCCTCTGAAGAGAGACATAACTGCCAGGCTGAGTCTAAGGACCTTTTATGAGGGCTTGCATGGGGACCCCAGGTTTGCTAAGGCCCCGCGGGGTCCTGGAGAGGCTGAAGAGCAAGGAGAGAGGTCAAAGCCACGGAAAATACTGAATCAGGAGGAGATGTGGAGGGATTGGCCTGGCCCTGTAGACCTATAGACCTGGGACTGAGAATGTCCCACATTCTCTGTTTCTGGAGCTTGTGGCTTAGGGAGATTTCCTGGCCCAAATCCTGCCAGAGAATCTGCCGAGTGGGCTCTGGGATGATAACTTCACCTCCCCCTAGGAAAGGGAATTCTGCAGTAAAGGACAGAAGTCTACTCTCCCCTCTAGCACATAGCTGAGATGTCAGGTCACATTGCCTTTCCAAGTGCCAAGGTCCCTGCAACAACCCTCTGCCTAAAAGAGTAAAAAGAGCAGATCTCTCGCAGTGGGAGACTCTCTTGGCCTCCAATTCATGGACAGTATGCCCCATGTTGAGATGGCTGACGATATCCCCAGTCCTGTAAGGAGCCTTCCGGACATTGGCCAAATGTACCCTGCCTTTCTAGTGTCCTTCTTGGGTGCTTGCAGCCCCAGGCCCCCATGGTGGAGAAAGACTGGCTGGCAACATCGCCAACTTTCTGCCAAGACATCAGCGCTGCAAGGCAAGGTTATTCCTAACTGAGCACAGCCTGCCAGGAAGCAAGCGTTTGCTCCCCGTACCACTGTGCAGGTGTGCCGGTGAGCTCACAGCTGCCCCCTGGGCATGCCCAGCCCACTTAATCATTCACAGCTCGACAGCTCTCCCGCCCAACCCAGTTCTAGAGAATAAAAAGGGGGGATTGCAGTTCCTGGGTAACAGAGCCACTTTCTGCATCCTGCTGAGCTCTGTTCTCTTTAGCACTTCCCAACCCCAAGTTCCCGGTACTCTTGCTCCACCAGGAACGAGCCATCATGTCCCGCCAGTCAAGTGTATCTTTCCGGAGCGGAGGCAGCCGTAGCTTCAGCGCTGCCTCTGCCATTACCCCGTCTGTCTCCCGCACCAGCTTCACCTCTGTGTCCCGGTCCGGGGGTGGCGGTGGCGGCTTTGGCAGGGTCAGCCTGGGGGGTGCCTGTGGAGCTGGTGGCTATGGCAGCCGGAGCCTCTACAACCTGGGAGGCTCCAAGAGGATCTCCATCAGCACAAGTGGTGGCAGCTTTAGGAACCGATTTGGAGCAGGTGCTGGTGCTGGAGGTGGCTATGGCTTTGGAGGTGGAGCCGGGAGTGGATTTGGTTTTGGCGGTGGAGCTGGTGGAGGTTTTGGGCTTGGTGGCGGCGCTGGCTTTGGAGGCGGCTTTGGTGGTCCTGGCTTCCCCGTGTGCCCCCCTGGAGGCATCCAAGAGGTCACCGTCAACCAGAGCCTCCTGACTCCCCTCAACCTGCAAATCGACCCCACCATCCAGCGGGTGCGGACTGAGGAGCGGGAGCAGATCAAGACCCTCAACAACAAGTTTGCCTCGTTCATCGACAAGGTGAGTGGGATTGTTTGTGAAAAACCACCATACGTGTGGAGTAAATGCCAAAGAAAGTGGGAAGACGGGAGATTTTCTGACTTTGTGCAAAGACCTCCATAGTTGGCCGTTACAGTTTTTTCTGTGT
The DNA here is from genome assembly GCF_030435805.1 of Mustela lutreola. Lineage (NCBI taxonomy): Eukaryota > Metazoa > Chordata > Mammalia > Carnivora > Mustelidae > Mustela > Mustela lutreola. Next base: position 62,776,408 of record NC_081297.1, read on the forward strand.
CCTGAATTTGTGGCCCATTTTCTTAGTTAGACTGCTTCCTTGGCTGCTTAAGAGAGAGGGTCTTATTTCTTCCCCTTCTGAGATGACCTTATAAGGGCTTCTTGATGACTATAGGGCAAAGGGAAGAGTTCTATGCTCCCTATAACAGGGCTGATTGAACAAAAAGATAGATGAGCTCATCCGGCAGTAGCTTGAGAGTCTTTACAGCCGCCCAGCTGTGTCCAGTGCAGTCTGGGAATCTTGTCTCCCATAGAGGAGTGAAGCCAAGCACCTCACTCTGGACCTGCACTCTTGCGGCCCAGGGTCTGGCACTGTACATGGAAGGAGTAGGGGACCAGCATGAAATGGGAGGGAAATTGGTGAACTGATCATCAAAACATGAAATTCAGGTTTCTCCACCTTCAAACCCTGTCCTCTCCAGGTGCGTTTCCTGGAGCAGCAGAATAAGGTCCTGGACACCAAGTGGACTCTGCTCCAGGAGCAGGGCACCAAGACCGTGAGGCAGAACCTGGAGCCCTTGTTTGAACAGTATATCAACAACCTCAGGAGACAGCTGGACAGCATCCTAGGGGAGAGGGGCCGCCTGGACTCGGAGCTGAGGAACATGCAGGACCTGGTAGAAGACTTCAAGAACAAGTGGGTTGCAGGGAGCAGAGATGGGGCGGGTGATATCCTCTTGACACCAGATGTACTTTATAAACACGCTGCCACTTATGCCTTCCCCACGGGCTAGATGCATGTATGTTTCATGGGTACCTGAAGCACTGGGGAAAAAAATCCTGCCCATGTTTATAAAGTACCAGCCCCAAGCTCAGTCCTTTGGTACCACCAGCACTTAGCCACCAGTCAGAGCAAGAGGCTCAGTGCCCTTGGTACTGCCTGGTAAAATGAGCCATAATGTAATCCTTATTCTTCGGGGGCTTTTCTCCCCAGTATACCCAAAGTCCACAGCATGGGCGCTCTGATAGATTTTCCCCAAACCCAACTTAGTGACTCAAATAATTTCTTTAGTCCTTATGGAGCAGCAGCTGGGTTGATAGTTTTGTTTTTTTTTTTCCACAAGGCTGTGAAAGTTGAAAAAAAGCACTAGGGAAATTGACTAGATATGGAGTTGGGGAGGAAATAACACAGCTTCTTTATGGGAATATCCTTGAACCAACTGAATGATAGCAATAACGTAATGATGATCTGGTAAGCAGTCGCAGAAAAACTGATGTCCCTATAGGTGAGGACCATGCTGAGGGGCTCATACAACCAGCACTCTCTCCCTCTCTGGCTGTATGGTGTGAGAAGATCCTTCTGAGCATGAAGGCAGGCTGACAGTGGTCTTCATGCAACAAAAACCCCACCCCCACCTGTCCCTCATTCTCTGATCAGCAATTCCCATCCTTTTTACCATCAGGTATGAAGATGAAATCAACAAGCGTACCACTGCTGAGAATGAGTTTGTGATGCTGAAGAAGGTGCGTGGGTAGAAGACAGTCCACAGCCCAAGGCTATGCTGTCTTAAGGGGTCATTCATTTAAGGCAGGGTAAAATCGGGTGCAGTGCCAACAATCCCTGTTTCTCTAGGATGTGGATGCCGCCTACATGAACAAGGTGGAGCTAGAGGCCAAGGTTGATGCCCTGATGGATGAGATCAACTTCATGAAGATGTTCTTTGAGGCGGTAAGAAATGCCTCCTATTTGGGACCTAGAGACATGGGACGTCACCAGGAATTAGGGGCTCCAGGATTGACTTCAGTGTCTCTCCTTCCCCTTTGGTACTACTCACACTTTATTACTTATGAAGCCAACAGTTCAAAAAAAGAAAGTTAAATTTAAAGCAAAAGATGTCTTCAGCAGTCATTGTGCAGAGTGAGGTTTGAAGTGCATTACTAAAGGCACGGCTTTCCTGGCCACCTCTCCTTTTTGGAGTGGCATCCCTTCTCTGTTTTCACCTAGCATGCAATCCATGCAACTAGATTATTCTAAAAATATGTTATGGTCCAAGAAGATGAGAGTCTGAGAGGTTACATGAGAGGGGTTTCTTGGAAACTCAAAGTTGTTTAAGTTTTTTTTAAAAAACTAGGTTGAGTCATAATCTGGATTGTTTATTGACTTATCTTAATTTTTGATGTAGGTGGTTATTATTTCTTTTCTCAAGTTGACATACCACAATGAGTGGAAGATTTGAGTGGACCCAACATTAAATGACTGACTTCAAATATCCCCACAGGAGTTGTCCCAGATGCAGACGCATGTCTCAGACACATCTGTGGTCCTGTCCATGGACAACAACCGTTCCCTGGACCTGGACAGCATCATCTCTGAGGTCAAAGCCCAGTATGAGGAGATCGCCAACCGCAGCCGGACAGAAGCTGAATCCTGGTACCAGACCAAGGTGAGTGCTGTGGCAAATGCATCCTGAGTGAAGGATGGACATGTGTCTAGGATTCCAGGCCATTGACAAAATGTTAAGGATAGGGCTCCTGAAACCTGCTGAGTGAGGCCTTGTGGGGTGACTTACGGGAATAGTCATGCATGACATTTGCCACATAAATTTAAGAACCTTAAGAATCTCATTCTGAATCCCACACCTCTGTCTCCATGAAAGCAAAGGCACTAAGGGGAAAAGTGTCTAAGACCAGGACCACCTGGACAAAGCTGAAACCAGCCACAGCCCTCAGATAAGGATACAACTTGCTACTTCTTGGTAGCTCCTGCTTGTGAGTGTTGATAAATTGTTTCCATTCTTAAACAAATGGGGTCTTTCCTCTTTTCCGGTGGCTTCAGTATGAAGAGCTGCAACAGACAGCAGGCCGGCATGGGGATGATCTCCGCAACACCAAGCAAGAGATCTCTGAGATGAACCGGATGATCCAGAGGCTGAGAGCTGAGATCGACAATGTCAAGAAGCAGGTAGGGAGAGGTTGCAAGAAGGCAAGGAAGGGACCTGAGCTCTGAAAATGAGACCCATTTGTTTTATTTTACTTTTTATAAACACACACATGCGCGTGCACACACACGCGTACGCGCGCGCGCACACACACACACACACACACACACACCCCAGAGCTGGAACAAGTACCAGCATTTCAATGTTCCACCATGACCAAAGTTCCACAGGAAAAATGTGCTGGCTTCTCCCTGGGATCCCAGAAAGAGACACTTCAGGCTTAGGTCAGCTACTAAAGGGTTTCCACTCACTTCTTTCCCTCTGTAGTGTGCCAATCTGCAGAATGCCATTGCTGATGCTGAGCAACGCGGGGAGCTGGCCCTCAAGGATGCCAAGAACAAGCTGGCTGAGTTGGAGGATGCCCTGCAGAAGGCTAAGCAGGACATGGCCCGGCTGCTGAGGGAGTACCAGGAGCTGATGAACACCAAGCTGGCCCTGGACGTGGAGATCGCCACCTACAGGAAGCTGCTGGAGGGCGAGGAGTGCAGGTGGGCATCATGACTAACTTCACAAGCCCAGGATGGCCCCCCATTTGACAAAATGGAGCTTCTTCTCCACTACAGGGTATAAATCACACACACGAGTGAGCACTATCTTGTACATGATAATTGTTCTTCACTAATCCAGTTTCAATCTGACACCTAGGCAAACAGCTGACCTGGGGACCCCTGGTCACCCCAACTCACTTTTCTGACCCTGTTCCCACCACTAGGATTCTTTCTCACCCTGTTCCCACCACCAGATTCCTCTCCTTCAAACAACTCAACAAATGTCTTCCCCATTCTTCAAGTACCCCTTCCTTCAGGAAATCTTTCATGATCACTCCTACTGACTTAAATTCACTTGCCTTTGGATTCTCAAACTACTCTTTTTCTGCAATCTTCTGACACTACCCATTGCATCCTTCCTGTTAGAAATATTTCTGTCCATGCCAAATTCCCTCAAAGAATGTAAGCTCCTACCAGGCCAAAACTGCTCGATACATATGCATAGTTCCCATAACCTCTTACTCGTGTTTTCCTTATAATGGGTGGAGGAGAATGTGAATTACAATCTTCTTCCAATAACCTGTTTTCAGGTCAAACAGGCTGATACTCCTCTTCATTGGGAAGTCACTCTAAAGGGCTCTCTTTCTCTGATTTAAGCAGCTTTGGGGTATGCAGGCTTCTAGCTTGTAGGACAAGCTTTAACCATGACTACTACTGTCTTTTTGGGGAGTTTTTAACTCTTACTTTAATTTTTCCTGTTTTAGACTGAGTGGAGAAGGAGTTGGACCAGTCAACATCTGTAAGTAACTTTGGATAAACCTTAACAATGATGATTATATGTGGGTATTTAGTGACAACTCAGAATCCTATTGTTACAACATACCAGAAACTCCCATCTCAGTATATAGTTATTCAGTATATTAGAGAGAGGGACGTAGTAGAGGGAAAAGAGCACAAATTCAGACATGAACCAACATGGCTCATGTCTTATTTCTTAAAGCATAGACCCAGTATTCCATACATCCTGTACCCTCTCCCCTCACTGTCCTACCTCCTGAGAACCATCCCTTGCCTTCTATGCTCATCAGCCTTTGTTAGGGACCTTAACTAAATGGCATAGTCCTGAGCCACATTTGCTATTCTGTGAAAGAGGCCAGGTACAGTGCTAACACTAGTGGGATCAAATAATTTGGATGTGTATGATCAATCGAGCATGCTGGTCTCACCAAGTTCTCCCTCCTTTCTCTGCAGCTGTCATCACAAACAGCGTGTCCTCTGCCTATGGCGGCGGCAGTGGCTTTGGCGGTGGCCTAGGTGGAGGTCTTGGTGGTGGCCTTGGAGGAGGTGGCAGCGGAAGCTACTACTCCAGCAGCAGTGGAGGTGTCGGCATGGGCGGTGGGCTCAGTGTGGGGAGCTCTGGCTTCAGTGCAGGCAGTGGCCGAAGCCTGGGGATGGGCTTTGGCAGCGGTGGGGGCAGTAGCTCCAGTGTCAAGTTTGTCTCCACCACCTCCTCTTCCCGGAAGAGCTTCAAGAGCTAAGAGTCTGCTGCAAGTCACTGCCTCCCAAGTGCAGCAACCCAGCCTGTGGTGACTGCCTCTTCCAGGTGGCTGCCCAAGCCAAGTTTTCTTTTTCTGGAGTGTGGTCTAGACCATTGTATTGCAGAGCAACATTCTTGGTTCCTGGCAGTATCTAATCCTCGGTCTCTAGTCTCCCATGTTGTGATTCTATGTTCTGCTTCAAATCAGCCTGTGGGTCTCTATAGCATGGTCCTTGATGAGAGAAGAATCTAAAGTTTTCTGGTGTCTAAACCTTCAGAACCGGGTCCCCATTCAAATCACAAATTTTATTTTGGTTCTGACTACCTCCAGAGTGTGTTCAATAAAATGCTTTTATAATATAAGCTGTTGTGAAGAATCAGTTTTTTTCAAGGTCTACAACCAGCCTAGAGACCCCATGAGGGTCAATTTGTCCAGATGTGATTGGTTCCTCTGATGATTCATGGGGAGAATAGAATGACCTTCAAGATCCAGTGGCCAACATGGGTGGTCCAGAGACTCCAAGAGGCATGAAAGAAAGTTCCTAAAACCTCTAGAATGAGGTAGTGTCTGGGGGGCATGAACGGTAATGTCCACTATATTGCAATTTGGACAGATTTTAGAGCTTTTGTTGAAGAGGATCCCCATTCAAGGTGGGCTGACTTATAAGTAATAGCTTAAATGGGCTTAAGTGAAATTTGTAAATAAGGAATATGTTACTTTCACAACTCAGAAAGGGCCTCAAATATGTTAGGCCTGTTCTAGTATTGTGGGTGCCAAGCAAGTCAGTAGCTGTTTCTTGACAGTGTCCAGGTGGCCTTCAGATTACCAGATAATTCCAGGTTTTTAACTGAGGTAGCAAGAATTTGAACTGTGTGTGGAGAAGTGACCTATCCTTCTTTGTGACCTTCTTTGTATTTGCATGTTCTGAATGAATGTATCCAATGAATCTCTTCCAAGGAGGATTCATCAGTGTAATATTATACCTGTGCTCCTGGAGAAAGTCCAGGCATTTAAGATCTTGCCTGCAAAGATTGTGTGCAATGGCAGGGTTATGGAGGCTTTCCCTGAACATCTGAGTTAAAGATATATAGTGCCCCATCAGGGGTGAAGGCAAACTGTGGCTGAAAGGCTGTGGGAATGGGTACTGAACAGAATATTGTTAGCCAAATCCATAAAAGCAAAGTATTTACCAGTTGCTGATTGGGTAGAGTCAGCAATTTCATTAGTATTGGGTAGGGGCCTTAATGGATGTGACCATTAGATTAAGGCTGTGGTAATCCATTGTGAGATACCTTTATTCTTTCCACATTTGAAACCAAACCAAGTTGGTTGTTGATGGAGAAACAGTGAACATAATCCCCCTTCTCTACACAGATCCCATATAATGGGTTTTACTGTTTGAAGACCCTGTTCTAATTTACATTGGGATGTATTAACTGTTTGTTTTTTTTTAAACTAGGGGAAGGTCTATGGAGTCCCATTTTTTCAAGCCAATGTGTAAGTGTTGAGGACTTGATTTAATTTTAGTTTGTTACTTATTGGTTTTAAGTGTGCATAACCACTGTGAGAAGTTTTAGCGTCCCTGAACGAAATTTAGGCAAATCAATAGCTCTGATAATTAAGGTGAGGCATATCTGCCTGTTCTCTATTTTGGGTTCAAAAACTCCCCCAAGATTATACGGGTACCTTGTTTAAATTTAGTGAGATCCCAAGCAGCAGTGTAATTTGACCTCTAGTATGAATTAAGACCATGAAGATTTTCCAGCTAGTGTATTTCAGATGTTAAAGTTAATTCAGAACCTATATGGTAGATGCACAAGCCAATTCATGCCTTTAAAAAAAATTTCTTGATGTATAAATTCTTTTAGTAAACTGAATTTCTAGTTGCATCAGATTGTGTTTCAGCTCTTTGTTTCCTCCTTGTTTCCAGATTTTTCTTTCAATCCTTTCTTTCTCATCTCTTTATCTCCTTTTCTTCCTTTCTCTTTCTCTTTTTCTCTCTTCTTTCCTTCTTTCCTTTGTTCCTTCCCTTCCTCCCTCCCTTCCTTTATCCCTCCCATTCTCTCTTTTTTTCTTTGCTGTGTTTATTTGATATCCTTGGGGGAGAGAGGGATTATTCCCTACCTTGCTCAAATCTATGACTGTCTTCCTCCAGAGAACTTCAAATTGATATCATCAGGGTTTAGGGCTTCCTTCATGGAAATAGTTGAATTAACCCCTTAGTTGTGTTACAGCTGTACCATATGTGTTTTCCCCTATAGCCCTGAAGGTGAGGACCTTTTTTGGCAACCAAGTAATGAGAAGCAGCAGCATCAAAGTCATTTTGCAGGGTCCTAGTAAACCACCTGCTTTTCATAGTGTAGCCTTAGCATGCCACATAGGAACTGCTCTTTCTCCACATAAGTGATCACCTGATGGGACAATATATTGCACAGATTATTGATCTTTCCTTTGAGCACTTCACAGGATGGAGACCAACATCTGCTTGAAACACACACTAATATTCACAGGGTAAGAGTCATTCTCATGATCTTAGCATCAGTCATTGTTTATGGGAGGATCGAGAAATACAATTCTATATAAGACATACAGACAGGTCTGGGCTGAGTGCATGGCCCAATGCCATTTTAAGGAGGGCCCCAGCCCCACACTCTTGTCTCTAAATGACAATTATTGACACTTCTGACATAAGTCAGTTAAGTCTGTAACAGATGTCTTGGTAGAACTCAGTAAATGTAGCATAAAAGAGTGTAGTTCAGAATGCAAGTTTGAGAGCATGCAGCAATACGACTCAAAGAACCTACTAGATAGAAAGCTGTAGCTCAAACTGAATGCTCACAAGTACACAGCAGAGCTACATTACAAAGCAAAGCAAGAAAAGAAAGACCTCAATGGTAACAGTCATCCTCGAGACAACCTGCTCACAGTACCAATCACTGTGGCCCCCCCTAAAGAGGCAAAATGGATCTCCACTCAAAATTTGGTTCAACTATTGAGACTGATGTCAGTACACACACACACACACACACACACACACACACACACACACCACCATGGTATGAAAATACATCACTAATATAATAAGGCTTTCCGGGGAGAGAAGGGAAAGCCTCACAAGCTGATCCAAATGTGGCTTGGAAGAGCAGATAATGGAGATGGAGTGGGGTTTTTATGGTAACTAGGTGTGAGGCCAGGCTGAGGATTCCCACACATGGCTTGAAGCTCTCACTGATCAAAAAAAGGGAACACCCAGGCTTTCTTATCTGTTTTCTCAGATTTGGGAAGAGGAGTAGAGGTAGTAATAGGGCTTAGAAGTTGTCAAATACCATTACAGTAAGGGTGGTTCTTGTGGAACATAAGGAATTACACAGAGGATGTTGGGAGATGGATGGATGTTGGGGGGAAATGGAGGGGGCGACAAACCATGAGAGACTGTGGACTCTGAGAAACAAACTGAGGGTTTTGGAGGGGAGAGAAGTGGGGGGTTGGATGAGCCTGGTGGTGGGTATTAAGGAGGGCAGATATTCTTTTTTTAAAGATTTTATTTATTTATTTGACATAGAGAGAGAGATCATAAGCGGGCAGAGAGGCAGGCAGAGAGAGAGGAGGAAGCAGGCTCCCTGCTGAGCAGAGAGCCCCATGCGGGGCTCAATCCCAGGACCTGAGATCATGACCTGAGCTGAAGGCAGAGGCCCTAACCCACTGAGCCACCCAGGCGCCCCAAGGAGGGCAGATATTTAATGGAGCACTGGGTGTGATGCATAAACAATGAATCTTGGAACACTGAAAAAATAAAATAAAGTTAAAAAAACCATGCACACAATTATGTAATACACAATGTTAACAGAATAAAAGGAGAGAAACCAAATGCTCTCCTTCTCTCTCTCTCTCTCTCATACACACACACACACCAGCAAATATCATACTGAATGATCATGCTAGTGCAATGAGGCACGACAAAGAAGTAAACATCTTAAGGATTAGAAAGAAAGAAAACAAGCTGCAGTTATTCACATATGACATGATTATGTATGTTGAAAATGAAAATATTCTCTATTAGAATTAATAAGTAAATTTATCAAAGTTAGTAGAAAATTAATATAAAAATCATTGGATTTCTATATACTAGCAAGAAACAATTAGAAAGTTTAGTTCTAACAGTAGCATCAAAAATGCCTCCATCAGAATAAATATTGTGAAAATGTCTATGCTACCTAAGCAATCTACACATTTAATGCAATTCCTATCAAAGTACCATCCATCTTTTTCAAAGAAATGGAACAAATAATTCTAAAATTTATATGGAACAAGAAAAGACCTCGAATAGCCAAAGGGATATTGAAAAAGAAAGCCAAAGTTGGTGGCATCACAATTCCGGACTTCAAGCTCTATTACAAAGCTGTCATCATCAAGACAGCATGGTACTGGCACAAAAACAGACACATAGATCAATGGAACAGAACAGAGAGCCCAGAAATAGACCCTCAACTCTATGGTCAACTAATCTTCGACAAAGCAGGAAAGAATGTCCAATGGAAAAAAGACAGCCTCTTCAATAAATGGTGTTGGGAAAATTGGACAGCCACATGCAGAAAAATGAAATTGGACCATTTCCTTACACCACAAATGAAAATAGACTCAAAATGGATGAAGGACCTCAATGTGTGAAAGGAATCCATCAAAATCCTTGAGGAGAACACAGGCAGCAACCTCTTCGACCTCAGCTGCAGCAACATCTTCCTAGGAACATCACCAAAGGCAAGGGAAGCAAGGGCAAAAATGAACTATTGGGATTTCATCAAGATCAAAAGCTTTTGCACAGCAAAGGAAACAGTTAACAGAATCAAAAGACAACTGACAGAATGGGAGAAGATATTTGCAAACGACATATCAGATAAAGGACTGGTGTCCAAATTCTATAAAGAACTTAGCAAACTCAACACCCAAAGAACAAATAATCCAATCAAGAAATGGGCAGAGGACATGAACAGACATTTCTGCAAAGAAGACATCCAGATGGCAAACAGACACATGAAAAGTGCTCCATATCACTCGGCATCAGGGAAATACAAATCAAAACCACAATGAGATATCACCTCACACCAGCCAGAATGGCTAAAATCAACAAGTCAGGAAATGACAGATGCTGGCGAGGATGCGGAGAATGGGGAACCCTCCTACACTGTTGGTGGGAATGCAAGCTGGTGCAGCCACTCTGGAAAACAGCATGGAGGTTCCTCAAAATGTTGAAAATAGAACTGCCCTATGACCCAGCAATTGCACTATTGGGTATTTACCCTAAAGATACAAATGTAGTGATCCAAAGGGGCACATGCACCCGAATGTTTATAGCAGCAATGTCCACAATAGCCAAACTATGGAAAGAACCTAGATGTCCATTAACAGATGAATGGATCAAGAAGATGTGGTATATATACACAATGGAATACTATGCAGCCATCAAAAGAAATGAAATCTTGCCATTTGCAACAACATGGATGGAACTAGAGCGTATCATGCTTAGCGAAATAAGTCAAGCAGAGAAAGACAACTATCATATGATCTCCCTGATATGAGGAAGTGGTGATGCAACATGGAGGCTTAAGTGGGTAGAAGAAGAATCAATGAAACAAGATGGGATTGGGAGGGAGACAAACCATAAGTGACTCTTAATCTCACAAAACAAACTGAGGGTTGCCAGGGGGAGGGGGTTTGGGAGAAGGGGGTGGGATTATGGACATTGGGGAGGGTATGTGATTTGGTGAGTGCTGTGAAGTGTGTAAACCTGGTGATTCACAGACCTGTACCCCTGGGGATAAAAATATATGTTTATAAAAAATAAAAAATTAAAATAAAAAAAATCAATTTAACTATATTAAATCGTCTTATATGTGAAAGAGAAAATGATAATGTATGTAAAATAAACAAATTTTTCATGATGACCTAAGGATAAACAATATTTCTAAACATCATAAAAAGTGCTTACCTTACCAAAGGTATAAACTTCTACTCAAAAAACAACATAAAAAGAGCAAAAAAGAAAGCTACAACCCAGGAAAAGATATTTACATTACATATATCTCTCCAAGTAATTGGATTCAGAACATAAAATATCTATATGATATTCAAAAACTATCCACAGCAACATTCTTTTCAAGTATACATGGGACATTCACAAACATAGACCATGTTCTGAGCCAGTTTTATAAGATTGACATTATATGAAAAATGAAATTATATGGATTGTTTTATAACTGGTACATTAAGTTAGAAATAAAAAACAATGAAATATCTCAAAAATCCTAATTATTTGGATACCAAAACAAATACTGCTAAATAACCCATGGTAGTTTATAAGGGAATAGTTTAAAGGAAAGGGTCTAAAGTTCAATCATTACCTATTGCCTGCTCCTTTACAATAGAAATCCAGAGCAGCAGCTCAATCACCAGTGCCTTTATCTGTAGTTCAACATGAGGGAAGATCTATATTGGTGTATATCAGGGTTGCCAGAATTAGAAAATAAAAATATGAGATGTGCTCTTCAATTTGAATTTCAGATAAATGACACATAATTTTTTGGTGTTAGTATGTTCTGTGCAATATTTAGGACATACTGAATTTCTTATGTTGTTTATGTGAAATTGAAATTTAACTATATGTCCTCTGTTTTGGCAGGATGGCCCAATTCATAGGTGACTGGGATAGTAATGTCTGCCCTGAGTATCAAACCTGCTGGTAAGTAGTTGTCCTCCATAGAATTGGAACTCATTTGGGCTTTACTCAAGGATGTGAGGGAGGCCTGTAGGGTAACCAGCTGTTATGGAGCTTCTCAAACAGGGAAGGACAACCAGAGTCTAAGTCTGACTCATTAGAAGTTTCCCTGTCAGCTTTTGGGATTTTGTTCAGCATGGCAGTTCCTAAGCTCCTCTTCCACCATACCCTTGACCTCAAATTTCTAGAGCTGCATAATAGAAGGATAGGGAGGTAACTAATATTCAAAAGTTTCCCTCAACACCAAAGCTTCTGTCTAGCAACCTAACCTGTTCAGTAGCAAGACCATTGCCCACCTGTGGACAACCATGGAATAAACCTAGACTGCAGCATAATTCATGAGCAGGGGGTGGGGGAGAAAACCTTTTCTGTGGCTTCAAATTAGCAAAATATTATTATAACAGAATTGGTTATTGTTGTTCTTGTGAAATTTTTTTCTGCATTTTATTATTTGGCATATAGGTAAGCCATGGTATGGATTGTCTGATTATCCAGATTCTAGAGTAAACTTGTATAAACATAGCCTTAAAAGGGAAAAAGACCATATCTGTTTAAAAGTCAAAATTATGTCCATGAGACTGATATCTGGGGAGATTTGATCTTGCTTGTCAAAATGTATATAAAATTTATGTTAAAAATGGTTTTTAAATATTTTACCACAAAAGGAGAATGTTCCCCAGTCAGAACCACCCTGATGCTAATCTGGGTGTCATCTGTCAACATGGACCATCTTTCAATTTCATCTTTTAGTCAATGGCATTTCAAAACAAAGTCTTTAACCAACACTGTTTTGAGATTTTAGTAATTATTTTTAAACTAGTACTGGGTGGAAAAATCTGAACTGTAATTAAAATTGTTGGAGGCTCAGTGTGAATAAATTTGAGAGTTAAAAAATTTCAGTGGGATCCAGTCTTTTTTTTTAATTTATTTTTTATTTATTTTCAGTGTAACAGTATTCATTATTTTTGCACCACACCCAGTGCTCCATGCAATCCGTGCCCTCTATAATACCCACCACCTGGTACCCCGACCTCCCACCCCCCACCCCTTCAAAACCCTCAGATTGTTTTTCAGAGTCCATAGTCTCTCAAGGTTCACCTCCCCTTCCAATTTCCCCCCACTCCCTTCTCCTCTCTAACTCCCCATGTCCTCCATGCTATTTGTTATGTTCCACAAATAAGTGAAACCATATGATAATTGACTCTCTCTGCTTGACTTATTTCACTCAGCATAATCTCTTCCAGTCCCATCCATGTTGATACAAAAGTTGGGTATTCATCCTTTCTGATTGAGGCATAATACTCCATAGTGTATATGGACCTCATCTTCCTTATCCATTCAACCGTTGAAGGGCATCTTGGTTCTTTCCACAGTTTGGTGACTGTGGCCATTGCTGCTATAATCATTGGGGTACAGATGGCCCTTCCTTTCACTACATCTGTATCTTTGACAGACAAAACATGTTTCCGTAGTGTAGTGGTTATCACGTTCGCCTGACAGACAAAACAGGAAAAAATATACAGTGGAAAAAAGACAGTCTCTTCAATAAATGGTGCTGGGAAAACTGGGCAGCTATATGGAGAAGAATGAAACTCAACCATTCTCTTACACCATACACAAAGATAAACTCAAAATGGATAAAAGACCTCAATGTGAGACAGGAATCCATCAGAATCCTAGAGGAGAACATAGGCAGTAATCTCTTGGATATCAGCCACAGCAACATCTTTCAAGATATGTCTCCAAAGGCAAAGGAAACAAAAGCAAAAATGAACTTTTGGGACTTCATCAAAATCAAAAGCTTCTGCACAGCAAAGGAAACAGTCCAAGTAAACAAAGAGTCAACTGACGGAATGGGAGAAGATATTTGCAAATGACAGTACAGACAAAAGGTTGATATCCAGGATCTATAAAGAACTCCTCAAACTCAACACACACAAAACAGACAATCATATAAAAAAATGGGCAGAATATATGAACAGACACTTCTCCAATGAAGACATACAAATGGGGGTCAGTCTTTTGGGGACAACCACATTTTGTGAATTTTAACTCTGGGAGTTCTATCAAGGGCAATGACTAGAAAAGAGTAGCGAATATGGTAGCTATTAATCCAACTATATCAATAATCACTTTAAAGGTCAATAAGCTAAATACATCAATTAAAAGAGAGATTATCGGAATGTATCAAAGCCACAAGACCCAAGTGAAGATTGAATACAACAAACTCATTTTAAATACAAAGACATACCCAGAGTAACAGTAAAGAGATGGGGAGAGATATACTATACTAAGACTAATTAAAATAAGGTTGGTGTATTTGTATTAATTTCAGAAAAAGCAGACTTCAGAGCTAGGAAGATAATCAGGGAGAAAGAGGGTATTACCTAATGATAAAGGGATAAATTCTCCAAAAAGATACAGCAATCCTTAATGTATATATACCCAACAACAGAGCACCAAAATACATGAGGCAAAACCTGATAGAATAGCAAAGAGAAATAGATGCCTGTACTCTTATAGTTGGAGACTTTAACAACCCTCCATTATTAATGGAGAGATCTAGTAGGCAGAAAATCAATAAGGACATAATTGAACTCAATAGCATCATCAATCAACTGGATATAATTGACATCTATAGAATACTTCATCTAACAAGAGCAGAATACACATTCTTCTCAAACTCACATGGAACATTCAGCAGGATAGAAAGAACAGGAGTCATACAATCTATGCTCTCAAACCACAACAGAAGTAAATCAGAACCAAATAAGAGGAAGATAATGGGAAAATCCCCAGTTATGAGGAGATTAAACAACACATTCCTGTAACATGTGAGTCAAAGAAGAAATACCAGGAAAAATTTTAAAATATTTTGAACTAAGTGAAAATGAAAATATAATTTATCAAAATTTGTGGGATCCTGCAAAAGCAGTGCTTAGAAAGAGATTTATAGAACTGAGTGCATACATTAGAAAAGAAGAACCACCTAAAATCAATACTCTATGTATCCCTCTTTGGTAAGTAGAAATAGAAGAGTAAATTAATTCCAAAGTAAGCAAAGGGAAATAAATAATAAAAACTAGAGCTGAAATAAATGGAATAAAAACAAGAAATTGATAGGAAAAAATCAATGAAACCAAAATCTGGTTCTTTGGAAAAAAAAATCAAAAATATTAATGTGCCTCTAGCCAGGTTAACTAAGAAAAAAAAAGAAAAGAAAAGACGTAAGTTGCTAATATCTGAAATGAATGAGTGAACATCACCATGGATCCCCTGCACCTTAAAAAGATAATAAAGGAATACTATGGACAAACTCTATAACCACAAATTTGATAACCTAGATGAAATGGGGCAATTTCTTGAAAGACACAACCTACCAAAATTCATATAAGAATAAACGATCTTGACAAGTCTCTATTTATTGAAGAAACCAAATCAATAATTCATAGCCTTCCAAAATAAAAAAAATATCAGGCCCAGATGAGTTCACTAGTGAATTCTATGAAACATTTAAGGAAGAAATTATACCAATTCTGCACAGTGTCATTCAAAATAAAGAAACAGAAAGAACACTTCCTAACTAATTCTATGAGGCCAGCATTGACCTAATACAAAAACCAGACAAAGACATTATGAGAAAGGAAAACTATAAACCAAAATCTATCATAAACATGGATTAAAATATCCTCAGAAAAATGTTAACAAATTGAATCCAACAATGTTTGAAAAGAATTATACATCATGAGCAAGTGAGATTTATTTAAAGTGTATATATAAGGTTGGATCAACATCCTAAAATCAATGGTTATAAACAATCACATCAATAGGCTATAGAAAAAAAGATCACACAATTTTATCAGTAGACTCAGAAAAACCATTTGTCAGAATCCTATACCATTTATGATTTAAAAAAAAAACACAAAAAACCTCTCAGCAAGCTAGAAATAGAGGGCAACTTCTTCATCTTGTTAAAGAACATCTACAAAAATTCTACAGCTAACATCACAGTTAATGGCAAGAAACTAGCAGCTTTCCCACTAAGGTCAGGAACGAGGCAAGGATTTTCCTCCTCATGGCTCCTTTTTAATATCTGGAGTTCCTAGCTAATGCATTAGGACAAGAAAAGGAAATAAAAGGTACACAGACCAGGAAGAAAGAAATGAAACTTTGTTCACAGAAGATTAATTGTTTATGTAGAAAACACAAAAGAATTGATTAAAAAAATACTCCTAGAATTAATAAGTGATTATAGAAAGGCTGCAAGGTATGTAGTTAATATATAAGCCAATTGCTGTGCTGTATACCATCAATGAAAATTGAAATTTGAAATTAAAAACCCAATTCCATTTACATTAGCAGCCCCCAAACTGACAAAGTATATGTAAGATCTGTATGAGGCAGGGCACCTGGGTGGCTCAGTGGGTTAAGCCTCTGCCTTCGGCTTGGGTCGTGGTCTCAGGGTCCTGGGATTGAGCCCCACATCGGGCTCTCTGCTCAACAGGGAGCCTGCTTCCCCCCCTCTAACTCTCTACCTGCCTCTCTGCCTACTTGTGATCTCGGTCTGTAAAATAAATAAATAAAATCTTTAAAAAAAAATCTCTCTCATGGTTCATGTTATGGACTCTGAAAAACAATCTGAGTGTTTTGAAGAGGCGGGGGGGTGGGAGGTTGGGGGAGCCAGGTGGTGAGTATTATGGAGGGCACATATGGCATGTAGCACTGGGTGTGGTGCATAAACAATGAATTCTGTTACGCTGAAAAGAAATTTAAAAATCTATATGAGGAAAACTATAAAACTCTAATGAACAAAATCAAAGGACTAAACACATGAAGAGACATTCCATGTTCATCAATAAGAAGACTCAATATTATTAAGGTGCCAGTTTTTCCTCCAATTTAATCTATAAATTCAATGAAATTGCAATCAAATTCACAGCAAGTTATTTGTGGATATTGACAAATTGATTCTAAAGTTTGCATAGAGAGGCAAAAAAATCATAATAGCTAATACAATATTGAATGAGAAGAACAAAGTCAAAGGACTGATACTATCTAACTTTAAGACTTACTATAATGCTATGGTAATTAAGACAGTGTGCCACTGGTCAAAGAATAGATAAATAAGTCAATGGAATAGAATAGAGAGCCCAGAAGTAGACTTACACAAATATAGCCAATAGGTCTTTGATAAAGGAACAAAAGCAATACAATGGAGAGGCAATCTTTCCAACAAATGGTGCTGAAACAACCAGACATCCACGTGCAAAAATGATTCTAAACGCCTTTCACCTTTCACAAAAGTTAACTCAAAATGCATCATAAACCTAACATAAAATGCAAAACTATAAACCCTGAAAGACAACATAGGAGAAAATTTAGATGACCTTGTGTTTGGCAATGACTTTTTAGAAACAATATCAAAGGCATGATTCATGAGAGGAATAATTGATAAAATAGATTAATTAAAATTAAAAACTTCTATTTTGCAAAAGGCACTGTCAAGAGGCAGAAGTCAAGCCACAGTCCGTGAGAAAATATTTGCAAAAAAACCACATCCAATAAAAAGACTGTTGTCTGAAATATAAAGAATTCTTAAAACTCAACAGTAAGAAAACTAACAACCCAGGAGCACCTGGGTGATGCACTCAGTTAACACATCAGATTCTTGGTTTCAGCTCAGGTTGTGATCTCAGAGTCATGGGGTCTGAGCCCCAAGTGAGGCTCTGTGTTTGCCATGGAGTCTGCCTGACACTCTCCCTCTGCCCCTCCCCTCCTAAAGAAAATAAATAAATCTTGGGGCGGGGGGAAGAAAACAAAGAACCCAATTAGAAAATAGGCCAAAGACCTTAACAGACAGCTGACCAAAGAAGATACACGGATGGCAAATAAGCATATGAAAAGACGCCCACATCACATGTCATTAGGGGAATGTAAAACAATGAGGTGCCATTATGCACCTTTTAGAATAGTAAAAATCTAAAACTCCCGACAATACCAAATGCTGATGAGGACCATAGAGCAACAGGAACTCCATTCCTTGTTAATGAGAAAACAAAATGGTACAGCCACATTGGAAACAGTTTGGCAGTTTCTTGCAACATTAAACATACTCTTACCATATTATCCAGCAATTATGCTCCTCAGTATTTACCCAAATGAACTGAAAACTTATGTCCATACAAAAACCTACATGTGATGTTGATAAGAGCATAGATTCATCAACTGTAACAAACGTACCACTCTGGTAAGGGATGCTGATAGTAAGGGAGGCTATATATGTGAGGGGTCAATATATACGAACTCTCTGTACTGTCCACTCAATTTTGCTATGAACTTAAAACTCTAAAAATTAAAAAATTAAAACTAAAAAAATTACCAATTTTTAAAAATGGTACAATCATTTTGGGAGACTGAAATATGTTTCGTTTATGGTACCGGTGAGCTGTACCTGGCTGGGCTGGTCATACATTTACTTTTGATGCAACAGTTCTATTTCCAGGTATTTATTTGTTTTAACTAAAAACATATGTCCACACAAAGCCTCACGAGTATGTTCATAACCATTTTATGGAAGGTAATAAACTGGAAATACTCATCAGTCAGAATGGGTAAAGAAACTGTGGTATATTTATATCATGGCACATCACTCAGCAATAAAAGAGACTGAACTATCAATCAACAATGAACTATCACAACAATCTGGGTGAATCTCAAAAACATTTTGCTGAGTAAACAAATCCAAACACACACACATGTAAATAATATATAATATATAAATATATAGCAATATATAAATATATAGCAATATATAAATATATAGCAATATATAAATATATAGCAATAAATATGTATTTTAAGTATATACTGTTGATTCCATTTAAAAGTTCTAAAATGAACACATTAATCTGAGATGGAAAAATTTAAAACAGTGATTGCCTGGGAGCAGTGGGATTAAAGGACATAGATTTCCTGGCATAACAGAAATCTTCTCTATCTTGATATTGTGTGGGTTACAGAAGTGCATGGGTTTGTTAAAATTGATTGAACCCCCCACTAAAGATCTGTGCATTTCACTGTACATAAATTATATCTAATAAACTTCTTAAAGATCTTGAGAAAAAGAATGTCTCACTTTCCAAGTTTCTATAGTGGAGATGGGAAGGAAAGTATGGAACTGGGAATGGACTCTAGAATACCCAGTCAACAGATTCTACCACAGGGTACAAATGCTCTGTTCTTCTATGCCTATTTGGAAAAATCCAGGCTGTTTCCTGGAAGCAGCTGAGGAAAGTTTAGAGGAAAATGGGAAAGAAGTTGAACTTATCAGACCCCCCGAGGCTTCCTTCAGCACATTAGTTCCATAGACTTGTGCCAAAGAATCTATTGAGGGGAGAAAAAGGAAGCAAGGGCCAGACATGGCTGGCAGTCTCCAGGCAGAATTCCTGAGGCATATGGATTGCAATAGTCCTACAGCTCTTTCAAGGACTTGCTTCATTGCTTTACCCTTGTAGCTTTGCTCTTGTTAGTGTCCCTCTTCTGGATTGCTGCAAATGCTCCTGAGAATTTATTGTCAATGACCTCCAGGGCATATGTGCCACTGATACACATCTGAAGAGTGTCAAGACTGACTTTTACTAGACAATAGTAAATAACCTTATCTTAGCAGTGGTTAATCCCTTGTGGTCCTGAAAGCCCTGTTTCCAAATTTCTTAGAGACTTCCACTATTCTTAGCCACCAATAACTAGAAGGGATATAATCAGCCACTCCTCATGACCCCAGAACAGCTCCTTCTGCCCACGGGTCCTGTCCCTGTGCGGTAATAAAAGCACCTTTTTGCACCGAAGACATTTCAAGAATTCTTTCTTGACTGTTTGCTCCCAGCCCACATCACATCATTGAAGATCTGTCACTAATCCTAAACCCAGGCTTAAAGTGAGATTGCAGAGGATTAACAGATGGAAGTTGCCACTAAATGCCAAGAAATCTCAGAGGAGCACTTCTGAGGCATGTTTGCTCTCTAGGATATTCATAATAAGAGCCAGATGATTTTGAGATGCATTTTTGGGAGTAGGAATTACTGCAAATCATCCTGAATTGGGGGGACTTACCCAACGTACCCATCATTAACTAGATGTATTTCCCCCCCATACTGACATTAAGGATGTCTCACCAATAGGCAGATGTAGTAAGACATCATCCCATAGGTTGCATCTCAACCAACCACTTACAGTATTTAAACCAGGTCTTTGTGCATCTCACTGGAGGGTTGTTGGAGTATTTTTACCTAACTATCATTGTTGTTTCTATGACAGAGGCTAGTGAGGTGGACACTTCAGTGTTAAGGAGGCAGGATACAGATAGGAGATGGGGGACATGAGGGAGTATGGTGGAGAGAAGCAGAAACCAGGCTACCTAGAAATTTTGCCAGTGCCAGGCCACCTAGAACTTTTGTCGGTGCCTGGGGAGGGCTGGCTAAGCTCTCCTCAACCCCGGTTGTTATGGAGGACCTCATACACATGATAAGAGGAGGCTCCCCACCCATGCCCTTTCACCCTGCTCATCCCAGGCCTGATCTACACCAGCCCTGCTGTAAGGCTTCTCAAATCTTTTTGAAAGATCTTTCTGCCTCCAAAATTGCTTCTTGCCTCAGAGCCTCATAATGTTTCACTTCTTCCAGTTTCCATACTGTCTGAATTGCTCTATATGTCATAAAGGGCTGTGTTTCTACTCCAACTTGAGTGCTACTGTCTCTCCATGTTGATCAGGGAAGGCAAGCATTGTCCCCTTCATCTGAATCTGTCCCAATCCCAGCTTAATTTTGCGCCTTTCAGTTATTCAACCATTCAAATGCCCTTACCGACCCAAGACCAGTGTGTACAGCGTGAGTCAAAAAGAAATGAACACTTTCAAAAATGTGTTATGCAGTAACTAGGTTTTATAGGAATATGCACCAAAATCAATGTTTAAAGGAACATCAGAGTTTTTCTATAATTGTACAAACACTCAATTTGTGTCCTTCAAAGCACATGACATGCATCAATCCTAAATGCTAGTAATTGTAACCCAATTCATCCCAGACCTTTTGTGCATATTACTTTTGGTGGTTGAAATGATAGCCACAATGCTTCCCTTCATTACTTCCAGGCTGTGAGGAAGAAGCAGGACAAATATGAGGTTCTCAACTTATACTAGAGGTCACATGGGGTGGTGTCAGGGGGTCCGGGACCACAGTTCCACAGACAGGCAATGCTCTGAACTGAACATCTCACTGAGCACTGTGGAAGGTGTTCTTTTAGTGACCTCTGGACTCCATGACTAACCTGAAGTAGAGCCTCATCCCACTGGAAGACAGGAGTTGTCAGAAACTTCCAGCAGCTGTGGGTAAAGCCACTCAGATTTCATGTCCAGATATATGACCCTGTCACTGTATTCTCTGCAAAAATGGATGCACCTTGTGTGTGGAAATTGAGAAATACAAGGGAATTTCTACAGTTTAGTGCAACTATATGTTCACGACAGTTACTTAGTTACGAAGTCGTGAAGCTTTGGAAGTTTTCATATTGTCTGAACAGCTCTGTAGATCATAGAAGGCTGCCTTTCTACTCCAATTGGGTGCTACTGTCTACAGTCTTTACACATGTGGCTGCATGTGTTTTTCTTTCAGTGGGTGCTCCCTAGGGACAGGACTGGGTCTGTGGGATTCCCTCTGAACAGCATCATCCTGCGCTGGGGCTGGCAGGGTTAGGCACTGAGTCTTAAATTTTTGATGGATAATGACAATAGCCTAGCCCTTAGTCTCATCTGCCAGCTCCACCCAGGGAGGCAGAAAGACAAGGCAAATTCCTCTTGAGGCAGATTTTGCATGGACTCGGGCTTCTGGGCTTCCTTGCTGCCTTCCTCCATGTTGGGAAAAATGCAAGGAGCGCAGGTGAATCCCTGGGCCCTAGAACAAAGGCCTTCTTCATTCCAAGACCAACAGACAACAGCAATGAATGGAGGATGTCCTGGCAGAAGAAAGAGGCTGGGTTCGGCAGCCTTCTGGGGAGGAGGCTAGCTGTCATCGGTGTTACTCACGTTGCTTGCTTTAGTTTCTCTCACATATTTGCCTGAACTATCACCCTTTGTTTCAATCTTGTTATGAAGGTCTGGCCTTCTCCACCCTGCTCCTCTGGGAAAATATAACCACCACGGGACATGATTCAGGAACGCTGGAGAGATTTCATTGAAGAAATCAATTCTCTAACCATCCAGCAGGTCCCCTGTGAGCACATCCCTCTCCTGAGTGTGGAAGCAGGAGCAGAGAGCAGAAGACTGGACTGTAGAGGAGGAAAAAGGACAGCTTATCCCAGAACGGCAGTGTCAAACTAGAATGCAGAAGAGAGGGCACCTCCCTGCAGTCAAAGATACAGAAAATCAAGGGCAAATGAACCAAGTACAAAGGAAAGAGTGAAATCAGAAATGGACCTGCCATGGGGCCCCTCCACTGTAACTCCTCTGCTGTCGTAGGAGCCTACAGCTGCTCTCATGAGCCTTCCTAGCTGACTTCACTAATGGTCAGCATTTCCAGAATTGGTTTTAAGGCATCATTCCCTGGCAGGTAGTGATGCGAATCTTGGGGAAAAAATGTATCTTTATATATATCTTAGAGAGAACATAATATAAAATAATATGTTACAGAGTGTCTTAGAAATCTATTGATAGGAGAAATACTTGTGTGGGGAAATGAAACTTAATAGTTTATATTGCTGGTGCTCTCTGGTGCACATGCCAAGCTGGGAAGTGGGTAAAATGTTCAAGACAAACCATCCTCTGACCAGATAACTGGTTGAATGTGAAGTTTCTGCTGCTACTACTGAATTACACACTTATTCAGGGATGAGTCTTCTCCCACCCTAGAGTAGATATAAAATTAGTACTAAAGGAGGCACTGATCTGGTCATCCATGTTGGTTGATGGCAGCTTGTCCCTGCATGCAGAGCCCTGAGAACAGAAGAGGGCCCAGCAGAGGATGGCCCAAGGGAGACTGACCCCACACAGGACAGAGAGAGCAGTCTGCTCGGCTTCTGTCAAAGACACAGATCCTCCTTCTCTCTGGCCACTGCTTCCTTCCACCACTTGGGTAGGAAGCTGCATTTGCACTAGAGCAGAAATTTCCCCTGTCCTGTTGCTTTGAGCACCAGCAAACTTATAAATCATACTTCTGCTTCTGTGGCTCTTCTGACTTCCATGATGCTGTGCTGCTTCTGGGAGCAAGTGCAAACCCCCATATGTGGCTTCCAGGTCCTTACCAATAGGACACAGACCTTCGGTGCTGGCATCATTTCTTCTGTCTCCGTCCCCTCCACCACACACACAGCTGTACCTGTGGTTCCAGTTCTTGAGGATTCTCATGTATCCCTGAACTCACCAATCTTCTTCCTACTTGCATTGTAATAGTGATATTAACTCAGCTTAATGGAGTACTTCTGTGCAGGCCCTATGCTAAAGCTTCTGCATTATTTCCTCCAATCCCCACTGTGAGGTAGATATTATTTTCAACCCCACTTTACAACTATAAAAATGAATAATTTTCAAAGACACACATGAGCCTAGTTAGGAGCCTGAGCACTCCATCTCCAGAGCCTATGCTCTTAACCAGGGGTTGATATCCTTTTTCTTTAAAGGGCCACATAGTAACTCTATTAGGTTTTGTAAGCCATGCACACTCAGTGGCAACCACCCAACTCCACCACTGCACTGTGAAAGCAGCTATAGATATAAATACTGGGGAAAATGTGTGCTGCTCCCACCTGACTTGCCAATCCTTCCTACCCTTCCTGCAACATCGATGCCAAACTTCCATCTCAAGACAGTAGAACAGAGCAGAATACCATGCCATGGGAAGGAACACTTCTTTCCCAGAAATGGGTGGAAGCACATTGTGCAACGAGGGTGGAGAGAAGGGAGCTGTTTCCGTTGTCTTGAGAAGGTATCTCTTCCCTATGCTTAGATAGCACCTCGTTTGGGCAGGAAATGACCTGCTCTCCTGGATATTGTGCACCCCAAAACACTGGAGAGATGAGACATTGCTAAGATAGTAACAGGAGCTTTTCTCTGGTCATTTCAATGTGCAAGTTTGTCCTTCCTCTGCTAGTTGCCATTGACCCATGTGTTCTCACAGAACAGCATGCCTAAAACTGCCCTCAGTGCTCCTGGTGCTCAGCACCTAATGTGTGGGCTGGGGGAAAAGGACTTCATTCCTCTTCAGGCCAAACACCACACTCACTCACAGCCTTCTTTCCCTCTGAGGTGTATAGCCATTTCAGATTTTAAGTGCTGAGATTAGAAATATAAATTTGGAATTTACATGTGACATAATCACACATGTAAGGGCACATTATTATGATTCACTGTTTCCATATGCCCCTCAACTTTCTGTACACACCCCATTAAGGTGTCTGCTTCTTTATTCCTCAGAAGTGTCAAAGTGTGTTGGAATCAAAATTCAGTAAATTCCTCAATAATTTTTGTCATACTCATTTTAGATTTCTTAAGTTCTAAGTGATCATTCTAAAACAGGAAAGAAAAAAGTGTTTATGGTTTCCAGTTGGACAAAAAATTTGCATAATAACAAGTCATTGGGAAGCAAAAATTGGGGAGGGAGGTGCAGAAGTCAGGTCTCTAGACAGAGTTGTCTTTGGTGATGTCTCCTGTCCTTTCAGGAAACTGCCAATTGGTGAGCTTATCACATAGGACAGAGAACAAATGCTGACTACACAGGGTAAAAACCCAACTCTTCTGGCCCTTTGTTTTTCAAAGGAAGATTACGTCCCCAGTATAGCCCCCATATTCATGCCCAGGCCACCAGGAAGAAGCCAGGAGTTACAGAAGGACAGGCAGAAACATGATGAAAAACACTGCAGGCCACTTCTTGTGCAGGCCTTTGGGCAAATGCCTATAAGAACTCAAGAGTCAGTCCCACCCTGATGGGAAGGGTGGTGCTTGAAGAGGAGAAAACCTCTGTGTGGGAAGGGGGCACACAGAGGAGTGTCTGAGTAAGCAGAAGGAAGGGACAATTATCACAAATCAGCTCCTTGTCTCCTTTGTTTCAGAACATGACTAACTCATGACTTCAGTGAATTCACATCCAGGCTTATTGTGTTGGGATCATCAAGGCTGGAAGGCAAGAGAATTTCTCCATGACTAAAGGAAGCCAAAGAAGCAATCTTCATGTTTCATACCTTTAAGAGGCTGGGGCTGATCTCACTATTTGTAAAGATCAGCCCTTCCCAATCTGCAAGCTCACCTTCCAGGACGGAGCCCAACCCATTTCCACCATATATAAACTGCTGCCGGGAGGTTCATCTCACAGATCTGCTCCTCTCAGCCCTACCCTTCAGCCTCTCACACTTTCTTCAGCCTTCTCCTCTTCAGAAACCATGTCTAGCAAATCTACCATGAGGAGCCAAAGCATCAGCCACCGTGGCTTCAGCGCCAGCTCAGCCAGAGTCCCAGGGGTCTGCCGCTCTGGCTTCAGCAGTGTCTCCGTGTCCCGCTCCAGGGGCAGTGGTGGCTTTGGTGGAGCGTGTGGAGGAGCCGGCTTTGGCAGCAGGAGCCTCTATGGCCTGGGTGGCTCCAAGAGGATCTCCATCGGAGGGGGCAGCTGCGCCATCAGTGGCGGATATGGTGGCAGAGTTGGAGGCGGCTTTGGCTATGGAGGTGGAGCCTCAAGTGGATTTGGTTTTGGTGGTGCAGCTGGTGGTGGCTTTGGGCTCGGTGGTGGACCTGGCTTTGCTGGTGGCTATGGGGGCTCTGGCTTCCCTGTGTGCCCTCCTGGAGGCATCCAAGAGGTCACCGTCAACCAGAATCTCCTCACTCCTCTGAACCTGCAAATCGACCCCACCATCCAGAGGGTGAGGACTGAGGAGCGAGAGCAGATCAAGACCCTCAACAACAAGTTTGCCTCCTTCATTGACAAGGTGAGCCATGAGCATCTTTCTCCACTGGGAATCCAGAGTCCCCAAACTAGACAACCAACCAGTGTCCTACTAGGGGAGACTCAGGAGGAAGGGAGGGAGAAGGGGACTGGGACTCGCTCTCCCCTGAGATGCCAGTTGGGCTCCATGTTCACAACAGGCAGAAGGTGATGGAAATCATTTAAAACCACTGGGTCTCTTAAGTATCCATCACTCCCAGGGAAGAATATTCTACTTTTGATAAGCATGAAGCAAAGAAGGCAGTGAGAGAATGGAATGGGTTAGCTTTCCCTTCTGGAGATTCCTAGAGATTAAAAAATAATGCCAGCAGAAATCTCCTCGAGGACTCTGGGCATGAGGAAAGAGTCAGAAAAAGAAAAGAAAAGGACATCTGCCTGGCTTAGAAGAAAAAGACCTAGAAACATTTATATAGCCATAGGAATACTAACTGTGTAGAACCAGAGCATGACCATTAAGATGTTTCTTGTAGAGGGCAACCATGTACTAAAACAGAAGTTACTGGAGTCCAATCATTAGCTACATTGGATTTAATTGTTAGATTCTACACATTTAATATGCTTTTAGCTGAAGTACAATTTTAAAAAATCTGTGCAACATAATGGGGAAATATATGATTGTGTTTTTCAATGAAAAGAAAAGAACTGTTAAACGTCATTGATAAGCAGCATAACTTACCTAGTGAGAAGACTTCATATGTCCATGGAAGAATTTCACACAGCATCACTGGAGTGGGAAGGCATTAGGTTTGTGGGTCCAACACTGTCAGCCTGAGCCTCTGTATATGCTGTGTAGTAGCCCAGGTGCGTGCTGGGTGACACCCCAGGCGTGCCTGGGCACCTGACAATGTCTACCTCTTTCTCCTTTGCTTTCTCCGGCAAATAATCACCTTGTCTTCCTCCAGGTGCGGTTCTTGGAGCAACAGAACAAGGTCCTGGACACCAAGTGGACTCTGCTCCAGGAGCAGGGCACCAAGACTGTGAGGCAGAACCTAGAGCCCTTGTTTGAACAGTACATCAACAACCTCAGGAGACAGCTGGACAGCATCCTGGGGGAGAGGGGCCGCCTGGACTCAGAGCTGAGGAACATGCAGGACACAGTGGAGGACTTCAAGAACAAGTGAGTTCAAGGAGAAAAGGGGCTTCAGTTCCCTGAAGCAGACGCTTGAAGACTGCCAGGTGACCAGGTCCAGATGTGGGCATGGCTCCATAGGGAAACAGGTCCATGGAAATGAAAATCACAATCATTGTCCCAAAACAACCCCCAAAGAACAAATGGGCCATAGAGGTGGGTGGGAGAGGAAAAGATATGAGGAATTGGGGGAACACACACACACACACACACACACACACACACACACACACACAAAAGGTGTGGGGGGGGTCAGTGGCAGGAAAACTCAATTTGGACCTATCTGTTTTGTGGAAAGTGGGGATCCCAGGCTGATCTTGCTGTATTATCTCCATCTCTGGCTCAATTATGTCTTACCTTGTTCTAATTCTAGATATGAAGATGAAATCAACAAGCGCACAGCAGCAGAGAATGAATTTGTGACTCTGAAGAAGGTGAGCTGATGAAGATCAGGGGATCATGTTCCTTTGTAGAGGGGGAGGACTCTGGGTCTCTGCACACATCCAAGAGGGGAATAGAGGGGGAGACTCAAAGGTGTGGAGACTGGGAAGGAGGGCTCAGCTGATTCCAAGTTGTTGGCTTATTCCCCAGGATGTGGATGCTGCCTACATGAATAAGGTTGAACTGCAAGCCAAGGTAGATGCTCTCACAGATGAGATCAACTTCACCAGAGCCCTGTATGACGCAGTAAGCATCACCACTCCTCTTTTATTTGTTGTGATGGAACTCTGCAAAGGGTGGGAAATCTTGGGACTGGATACATCAGTCAGTGCCACAGGAAAAGATGATCTGACCATCTTCTGCTCTGCAGGAGCTGTCTCAGATGCAAACCCATGTCTCAGACACTTCCGTGGTCCTGTCCATGGACAACAACCGTAACCTGGACCTGGACAGCATCATCGCTGAAGTCAAAGCCCAATATGAGGAGATCGCTCAGAGGAGTCGGGCTGAGGCTGAGTCCTGGTACCAGAGCAAGGTGAGCCTTGAGTTGACAGCCGCCCAGGAATGCCCGTGTCCCCTACCTGATCACTAGTGAGGCTACAGACTTTGCAGGGAAATTTGCTATAAGGAAGCTGATATTTTCTCATAAGACGTGTACCCTGCCCTCTTAGACCAGGCATTTACAGAATTTATGTCCAAATTTGATAAGTCAAGAACCCAAGTCACTAGATAAAGACCTAGTGTTCTTTGCTTTTGTCCTTTCCCTGATCCTGGCTCTCAGAAACAGGATACAGAACATTGTTGGTCCACAAATGAACTAGGCAGACAGTGTTCCATTAGAGAGAGGGTCTGTGATCAATGTACAGTATCCAATGACCTTGGACCACGTCAACTTTCCCTTAAAACCCTTGTGGAGAAACCACTGGCTTCATGGTCCAAATGTGTTAAATGCCTTGTTTGGAAGGCAAGCCACTGTTGGGATGTGAAAGCCCATATACACCATCTTCTCTCTCTCTCTCTCTCTCTCTCCCTGGATTTCAGTATGAGGAGCTTCAGCTTACAGCAGGCAGACACGGGGATGACCTGCGCAACACCAAGCAGGAGATTTCTGAGATCAACCGCATGATCCAGAGGCTGAGATCCGAGATCGACCATGTCAAGAAGCAGGTATGGTGGGGGGCTCTCGAGAGGAAAAACATCCTTTCCTTGCTACACCACTAGGTGGTCTTCAGCCACCTTTGGGAAATGCTCGGAATTGAGGGAACAGCAGAGAGAGCGGAGAACACACAGCTCCCACCTTTGAGAATTCCCACAGATCAGGGCACATTGATCCAACTCTACAGAATGATACAGTCACATCTCAAGAATAATCCCAGTCAGTCAGATGTAAAAAGATAGTCTTGGGGCTTTTAAAAGAGATTAGTTAAAACAAAAGGTTGTTTTATGAATATATGAAACAAGTCAGTAAAGAAAAGAGGTCAGGACGAGGCAAGATTGCTTCAAATCTGCTCAAGATTCAACGGAAAAAGAAAGTTGAGCAAGGACCAAAGGTGAAGATCAGTGTTGCCCAAGTGTGATAGAATCTGTTAGGAGTGAGGAAGTCAAGATCTCCACAGCTAGATGTGAAGCTCATCTGCTTAAATGAGGATGTTCCTAATTTTGTATAAGTTAGTGTGGCATCCACGTGAGATCACCAGAAGAGATCCTTGTCTGGCTTTGAAGATGGCACTCAAAAGAAATGAGTAGGACCATTTCTTCCAAATCTGCTGGCATTTTGTCCAGTATAGTGCAGGGAGGTTAAAAAAGGGCACAGGTTTTCTCATGTGGCTCCCAGACTAACTCATTTGTGCAGAACAGAGAAAGACTGGACAAAAAGAGGAAGAAGGCCCTTTCTATGATATTGGACTCTGGAACTCTTCCTCACTAGCAAGAAGTGTGTTTAGTATCCTCTGGAGGACTAAATCTCGAGTTCATCCTGCCTATGTTCCTCCTCTAGTGTGCCAACCTGCAGTCCGCCATTGCTGATGCTGAGCAGCGTGGGGAGATGGCCCTCAAAGATGCCAAGAACAAGCTGGCTGATTTGGAGGATGCCCTGCAGAAGGCCAAGCAGGACATGGCCAGGTTGCTGAAGGAGTACCAGGAGCTGATGAATGTTAAACTGGCCCTGGATGTGGAGATCGCCACCTACAGGAAGCTGCTGGAGGGCGAGGAGTGCAGGTAGGTAACTTACCACACAAGCCCCTCAAACATCCTGGATCCAGGTTTAGGATGTTGGGCCATGAGCACAAGTTGAAGGCACCCTAGTTATGGCCATAGCGGCTACTCTCAGAGAACCATTTCCAAGGCAGCTTCCCCATGGGCTATCCTCACATCAAGGCTTCCCACTCTGGTCCCTTGGTAGCTCTCTGAGGTCTCATGTCCCCCCGTGTCTTCTCCCTTCCTAGGCTGAGTGGCGAAGGCGTTGGACAAGTCAACATCTGTAAGTACCTTTGCTCACCTCCTTCCCTTGCCCTTGTGCTCCTCTGAGTGGACTGAAGCTGGCAGAATGAGCTCACTGTGTCCTGTGTGTCTTTGTCCCTCTCTCCTTCACAGCTGTGGTGCAGTCCACTGTGTCTGGAGGCTATGGCAGTGCTGGTGGCTATGGCAGTGCCAGCGGTATGGGCGGTGGCTCAGGCCTGGGCGGAGGCAGCGGCTACTCCTATGGCAGCAGCCACAGCCTTGGAGCTGGCTTCAGTTCCAGCAGTGGCAGAGGCATGGGGGGTGGCTTCAGCTCCTCTGGAGGTAGCAGTTCCACCATCAAGTATACCACCACCTCATCTTCCAGCAGGAAGAGCTACAAGCACTAAGTCCTGCCGTTGGCTCTTGGTCCCACGTTGTCCCCGTCTATAGCGGCATTGCCCTCTCTTGGGCCTCTTCTCTCTTGCCTCTGATTTCTCTTACTTTCTGAGTTTGAGCTGAAGTTGCTGAGCACCTTCATGTCACCTCACTGTCTCTACCTTCCCCACTTGAGCTTCCATTGCTCCCCATCAGAAGGTCACTGCCTGGATCTTGGTTCAGAATAAGGCAACTTCTTGCTTTTACTGGCCCAGGAATTCCCATCTTTCAAACATTGAGATCCTCCCTCACAATGGTTATGAAAGCACAAGTAATCAGGTGTGTGATAAACATGGTTTGTATCTCTGTGACATTTTCTGTTCTTTGCTCTCTTCTAATTGCAATAAAGCAGATTTATATTATAATTTATGGTGTAGTATTGTCTTGCTTTATCACTTTTAAATCTTTAGCTTCTTCATTGCACAAGTGTCTTATCATGTGATAGATACTCCCAATACCCATGTACTTTACTCTCTTCCTTCAGACAGTTTCAACAAACTGCCGTTTGGTATCCTGATGTTCAGAATTCCTTCCCAGATCAGATTCCATATACATTTTTGGCAAATGGAGTGGCAAGGATCTGGCCTACCATCATTAAAAAGTTATTTTTACTGCCTGTATTACGTAATAGTAGCTTAGTTTCTCTAACTTAGTCTCTAAGACTTCTCTGCCACTTGCCCAGTGGCTACCCATAATGCCCAAAGAAATATGTTATCTTCCCAATTACAGCAAAAGACCATTGGCAAGAGAATAAGATATTTGATTTTTGCTTGTAATTGCCTTCATGACCTAGAAACTTGCCTGACAAGGTGTATGAAGAATAATTAAAATGTGTATATCCCTGAACTGGAATTATACTTCTAGAAATGTATCCTGAGAAAATAGTACAAATGCAGGAGGGTATATGTATGTCGATGTGAATTCCAACGATCTTCACAATATGAAAAAATTGAAAACTCTGTAGCTGGACAAATTAAGGGTCCAAAAATGCAGGCACAAAACTTATATGCGGATTTCTTGAAATGTGAAGGCAGAACGAGAATAGAAATTCCCTCTTCCTTAACTCATAAGGCTTTCATGGTGGCTCAAAGAAGCCAAGTCCTGTTGCTCTGGCGAGATGGTCCCACATCCCTTCTAGGTGTGCCCTGGCCCGCTTTGACTTCTAAGAATGGTTAAGGGAAAACAGGATACAGTGCAAGGATGGTCTGTTAACTTCTATTTCCCGAGGGCCAGTTACTGTTTCCAGTCCGTTTTCTCCATGCCCCTAACCCCAACTCTCAGTACAAGAGAAATTCTCAAGGATTGGCTAATTTATTAAGGTATTTCTGGATCCCGCTGTATCAGTACTTTGCTGTGTTCTCCTCTAACCATTCCTGCAGGGAGCAGAGGTAGCCTTTCATTTAGGCACTGACTCACTTTCTGCACAGGATTTATCTAATACCAGATTTATGACATTTGGCTTCCAAAATCTAAGCCCACTCACCACACAACTAATATTCCCATGAAGAATAATGGAAAGTAAAATAATTGGCAAAAACAGACACATGAAAAAGTGCTCCAAATCACTTGGCATCAGGGAAATACAAATCAAAACCACAATGAAATATCACCTCACACCAGGCAGAATGACTAAAATTAACAAGTCAGGAAATGATAGATGCTGGCGAGGATGCGGGGAAAGGGGAATCCTCCTACACTGTTGGTGGGAATGCAAGCTGGTGCAACTACTCTGGAAAACAGCATGGAGGTTCCTCAAAAAGTTGAAAATAGAACTATCCTATGACCCAGCAATTGCACTACTGGGTATTTACCCTAAAGATAAAAACGTAGTGATCCAAAGGGGCACATGCACCCGAATGTTTATAGCAACAATGTCCACAATAGTCAAACTATGGAAAGAACCTAGATGTCCATCAACAGATGAATGGATAAAGAAGATGCGGTATATATATACACAATGGAATACTATGCAGCCATCAAAAGAAATCTTGCCATTTGCGATGACATGGGTGGAACTAGAGGGTATCATGCTTAGTGAAAAAAGTAAATCAGAGAAAGACAACTATCATATGATCTCCCTTATATGAGAAAGTGGAGATGCAACATGGGGAGTTAGGGGGGTAGGAGAAGAATAAATGAAACAAGATGGGATCGGGAGGGAGACAAACCATAAGAGACTCTTAATCTCACAAAACAAACTGAGAGTTGCTGGGGGGCGGTGGGGAGGGAGAGGGTGGTGGGGTTATGGACATTGGAGAGGGTATGTGCTATGCTATGGTGAGTGCTGTAAAGTGTGTAAACCTGGCGATTCACAGACCTGTACCCCTGGGAATAAAAATACATTACATGTTTATTTAAAAAAATTTTTAAAAACAACTAAAAAAATAATTGGCAAAGAATTTTATCTGGGATATAGCAATACACAGAAATGAAGTTAAAAACCTGTATATGCTGAGAGAAATAAGCCAAGCAGAGAGAGTCAATTATCATATGGTTTCCCTTTTTTGTGGAGCATAACAAAGAGCATGGAGGACAAGGGGAGACAGAGAGGAGAAGGGAGTTGAGGGAAAATGGAAGGGGAGGTGAACCATGAGAGACTATGGCTTCTGAAAAGCAATCTGAGGGTTTTGAAGAGGGGGGTGGGAGGTTGGGGGAACCAGGTGGTGGGTATTGCAGAGGACACAGATTGCATGGAGCACTGGGTGTCATGCAAAAATAACGAATACTGGTACGCTGAAAAATAAATTAAAATTTAAAAAACCTGTATATGCATATATGGATTTAAATTAAAATCATATGGTACAGGGACATCAAAACTATAATCAAGAAAAACTACAAACAACTCAATACTTACAAATTTGATAATTTAGATGAAATTGGCCAAATTAGAATGACACAAAACTACCAGAGTTTACACAAGGAGAAACAGATAATGATAATAGTCTTGTACCTATTGAAGAAATCAAATCAATAATATATAACCTTCCAAAAAAGAAAGTACCAGGCCTGGATATTTTCATGAGTTAATTCTACCAAAACAATGAAAAAAGAAATGGTACCAATACTTGACAATCTCTTCTAGAAAATAGAAACAGGAAGAACACTTTCTAACTCATTCTATGAGGACAGCATTACTTTAATATCAAAACCAGATAAAGATGTTTCCAGAAAAGTGAAGTACACTCCAATATTTATTCTGATCTTGGACATGAAGATGTTCAGCAAAATATTATCAAATTGAGTCCTATGATGTATAAAAGAATTCTACACCACAATGAATGAGGCTTATTATAGACATGCAAGGCTGAATCAACATTCAAAATCAATCAGTGTAATTCACCATAGAAAAGGCTAAAGAATAAAAATCATATGGTTATATTAATAAATGCAGAAAAAAATTACATAACATAATGTAACATCCATTCTTGATTTTTTTTTAAAAAGGCAACTCACCAAACAAGGAATAGAGGACAAGTTCCTAATCTTAATAAAGAACATTAAAAAAAATCTTATAGCGCATATCACACTTACTGGTGAGAGACTGGACCCTTTTTTCTGAGGTTGAGAATGAGACAAGCATGTGTTCTCTCTCCACTTTTATTCAACATTGTCTTGGAAGTTCCAGCCAGTGCAGTAAGATGAGAGAGAGCAATAAAAATTATACAGATTAGAAGTGAAGTAATAAAGCTGTCTTTATTCCCAGATGACATGATAGTCAATGTATAAATCTGAAAGATTTTGTCAAAAATCTCCTGGAATAAAAGCCAGTATAACAAAGTTGTAGTATACATCGTTACTATTTATTTTTTATTTTTTTTTTTTATTTTTTTATTTTTTATAAACATATACTATTTAAAAAGTCATTTGCGGGGCACCTGGGTTGGTTAAGTGACTGCCTTTGGCTCAGCTCAGGTGATGATCCCGGAGTCCTGGGATTGAGTACCACATCAGGTTCCCAGCTCCATGGGGAGTCTTCTTCTCCCTCTGACCATCTCTCTCATGCTCTCTCACTCTGTCTCTCTCTCTCTCTTTCAAATAAATAAATAAAACCTTTTTAAAAATAAATAAAATAAAAAGTCATTTGCTTTTTGATATACCAGTAGTAAAGAAGTGAATGTTGAAAATTTAAGAAGTATCATTCATAGTAGTACCAAAAGATTAAGTACTTAGGTATCAATCTAATAAACTATTAAGAGCATCTGTGTGTGGAAAATTATAAAATACTGATGAAAGAAATCAAAAGTGTAAGTGTAGAGTAGACATTGTATATTTATGGATTAGAAGATTCAGTATTATCAGATGTCAATTCTTCCCAATTTGCTATATAGATTCAACACAATTTCAATTGAAATTTTAGCAAGATCTTTTGTTGATTATCAACAAGTTGATGCTAAAATTTTTTTCTTTTTTTTAATTTATTTTTTATTTATTTTCAGCATAACAGTATTCATTATTTTTGCACCACACCCAGTGCTCCATGCAATCTGTGCCCTCTATAATACCCACCACCTGGTACCCCAACCTCCCACCCCCTGCCACTTCAAAACCCTCAGATTGTTTTCCAGAGCCCATAGTCTCATATGGAAAGGCAAAAGACTTTTGCAAGGTTAAATAAGTGAAGCACAGGATGACGTATTGAGGGCATTAAACTTTTCTCTGTGATACTGTAATGGTGAATTAACAACACTCTGAATTTGTTAAAAACTCACAGAATTTTGTAGTGAAAGAGTGAAATTTAATATTTGATATTTAAAAAGAGGGTGCCTGGGTAGTTTGGTTGGTTAAGCATATGCCTTTGGCTCAGGCAGGGTCCTGGGATCAAGCCCCATGTTGGGATCCCTGCTCGATGGGGAGCCTGCTCCTCCCTCTCGCTCTGATGGCCCTCCTGCTTGTGCTTGCTCTCTCTCTCTCTGTGTGCAAATTAAAAAGGAATAATTATAAGATTGAGCAATCCCAAGATGAAATGTAAAATGTGGAAAAAAGAACTACTGTATCACAGATGTATGAAACAACCTCACGGAAGGGGTTGGAGATAAAGCCTAACCTAAACAACTTTGGAAATGAGTGGAATCTGTAAGACTAAAGGCTAAGAGGAACTATACATACATGCTATGGTTGATAAGGTTGATTTCCATAGGGATAAGGTATAATAATTGTGAAGCCGTTATACACATATACTGCCATTAAAAAATTAAATAAATGGATGGCGTATGCTTAGAGCCAGGTTTCTCACTGTTGGTGCAAGTTTACATATAAGCAAAGGAAAAAGCTAAAATTATCTTTATGATAAAAATTAAACATGTAGACATCAGCATGGGTTTATGGTTAGTTTAGCATAGATACAGATGGTTACATAAGGTAACATTTATAGATATGTGTATATGCAGGAAATGCTAGAATGTACACATTGGTTTTTTTTACCTCCACCACCTAAGGGCACCTGGAAACAATGACACTCTAGTGGCACATCTAGCACCCAGATC
Source organism: Mustela lutreola (assembly GCF_030435805.1). Lineage (NCBI taxonomy): Eukaryota > Metazoa > Chordata > Mammalia > Carnivora > Mustelidae > Mustela > Mustela lutreola. The sequence continues at coordinate 62,812,050 of NC_081297.1, forward strand.
TTGGTTTCTAATACCATGACCCATGTAAGTGTGATGGTTAATTTTATGCGTCAAGCTGACTAAGCCATAAGGTGCCCAGATATTTGGCCAAAATTCATTCTGGGTATTTATATCAGAAAGTTTTTAGATGAGATTAACATTTAAACTTGTAGTTTGTGTGGAGTTGAATGCCCTTCATAATGTGGGTGGGCTTTATCCAGTCTTCTGAAGGTCTGGAGAGAACAAAAGTCTGACCCTCCCCTAAAGAATCAATTCTCTTGCTTTGAGGGCCTTCAAACAGGGACATCAGCATTTCCTGGCTCTGCAACAGCTTGCCAGCCTTCAGACTTGAACTGGAACAGCAACTAAGCAGATTTTGGACTTGCCAGCCTCCATATCACACAAGTGAATGGCTTGTAATAAATCACTTTATATATAAATATATATATAATATATGCACATACAAATATCATATATAGATATAGATACATGCAAAAAAGATATATTATAAGGAACTAGTTCATGTGATTATATATTATATAAAAAGCATTTATTATATATATAAAACATTTACTATAGATTAATGATATATAACTATATGTATTTATATATAATTATCTGTGTTGTATATGTCATAAATCTATAATGTGTTTTTGTACATATATATGTTGTATATGTGTGTGTGTGTGTGCGTGTGTGTGCGCATGCATGCGCGTGTGTATCTGCTTGGCTCTGTTTCTTTGGAAAACCCTGACTAACACCATTAAGATTAAAGAAGGCTCCCTGGAGAAATGACGGATTCTAGGACTGGGATAAGAAATACACAAAATAACTCTAAAGCATCTTTCAGTGCCAAAAATTTAGGAAATAATAAAAAAGCCCACTGAAAGAGCTCCTAATGGTCAAACTGGAACAGTTTTTCTACCAGAAAGGAAGGGAGGAAGGAAGGAAGGAAGGAAGAGAGGGAGGAAGAAATATCTGATTGTAATGAAAATATAAAATAAATAATCATGAGCCCATACGGATACAAATAAATGATTAAATTAATTAATTAATGAGGGAAGATAGACTACTCTGGTGCAGAATTCCCAATTATTTACATAGGTGCCTCCCTTCCAGCAGAGAGTGAGTAACTCCGCCGCTCCCGAGTGTGAGCTCTGCATGCTTTTGTTCCAAAGAGTATGAAGGAAAGGGGTGAAAGAATAACTTCATAACGACCTTACAAAAATCTGAGAAACACTTCCTCAGCCAGATGATCAAGGTTAACATCAACAGTGATAGATCATGTCAATAGCATGTACCCTTGATAATATGTGATGAGAATGGCAATTCTCATTGCCAAAAACATCTTCCTCTCAAAATACCATAACATCAGGGTCATCATGAAAAAACAGGAGACAAAGCCCAATGGCCAAATGTGGAAATCTGCATAATATCTGGCCACTGCTCCTCAAAACTTTCAAGGTCATCAAAACAAGGAAAGCCTGACAAACAGTCTCAGACAAGAGTTAAGGAGACATAATGACTAAATGTAATGGAGTATCCTGGATGAGATCCTATAATAGAAAAAAGGACATCAGGTAAAAGCTAAAGAAATCCAAATAAAGTATGGACTAGTTAATAATAATAATAAAATATACATTCCTTCAATGTGACAAATGCACCATACTAATGTGAGGTATTAATAATTGGGAAATTGGGTGTGTGGGGATACAGGACCTCTCTGTATTATCTTCACAATTTTTTAATAAATCTAAAATTGTTTTAAAGTAAAAAGTTTATTACAAATGTGCTTAAGGTGTGGGGCTCAAAGTATTTTTAACTAATGCCAAATTTGTAAGCAAAATTACAATACAAATAAGGTGGGGAGAGAGAGACAGAAGCAGAGAAATAATTGAAGGACATATGCTAAAACAATAATACTGATTATCTCAAGTTGGTATAAACCTAAATAACCTGTATTAATTTTAAGTTGTGTACTTTCTGAATATTTAAATGTTGAACATATATCCTTTTCATCATTGAAACATATTTCAAAAAAAGGAAAAAGAAAGTTTCTGCCAATGATGTCCTAATTATAGGAGATCTGAGATTAAATGTGGTTATGCTTTTTGGTACAAAGGGAGAAGAGATTTATTTAAATCTTGATTTAAAGCCCTTGTGAAGAAAATATTGGATTTTATTCCTTTCCCCCACTGAGAACTGAATAAGAGGGAATGGATTTCTTTTGCAACAACAAAGACTTGTTCTTGAGGCAAGGATTGAGCCCTCAGAACCAATGGTGATTAGATACTAGATTTGGTTCCTAAGAAGCCTAACCAGTTGCCTTCTTCAGTACAGAGTCCAATTATCTGGAAAAGATAGAAAACACATCTTTTTAATAACACTCTCAAGTAGAAGAACTTTTAGCTAGTTAGACAGCATACCCAAAGTCTACCATACCTGCATCCTCTGTGGTTCAGCATGATTGAGAGTGGGCAGTCCAATGTAGATTCCAGCTGCACTTAGGTAGAATCCTGAGCACATCCCTATGCGTGGAATCACATCTCATAGCAGGGAAGGCTGCAGCATAATCAGGGGAGGGAACGCTTCAGAAAGGGTTTAAGAGCAGGCTGCTCTTCTCTGCCCTGCTCCCTGCTCCAGGAGGCAATCCCTACAGACTTCCTTGCTAACTACCTATTCATCGTATTTGACTTTATGAAAAGCTGGCAGTTGATCCAAGGATGGGATGACAAAGGGTTGAAGTATCTCTGGAAGTAGCTGTACCCTTTTGACCATGACTCCTGTCGGGCAGTCCCTTCTCAACGTTTTCACTTACTAGAGTAGGGATGGGGCAGGAAAAGCATCCTCTTTAGGTCTTGGAGGCATGCCCACTCAAAGGCTCCATTTCTCCCAACCATTTTACAGTCCCCAACCTCTTCATGCTCTTTTAGCAGGCCACTTCTTTAAGGCTACTGTCATCTGTGTCTGTACTCCTCTCATTGAAGAAACTCATTACCATCAGTTGTGGTAATGAAAGACCTTACGTTCCTGCTTCTTTCTGAAACCACCAGCCTAGAATTTGGATGCTCAAGAAAGTTTTCTTTCACCTCTTTCTCTCTCTCCATTCTCTTTACCTAATTTGTTTTTCTTTGTAGTACTTGGAGAAAGTAGGCCTAGAGAAATCACAAGCTGCATTCAGTAGATTTATTTTTAATCATAACATTGATAATGTTACTTTTATACTATCTTAAGTATGGCGCAGAACAAAGCAAATAAATAATATGTTTATGTCATTCAGGACAAAGATTTTAGGGTGAGAAACAATAAATACAGGTATAGAATCATCCTGTAAATTTCTGTTTGAATTGAAAATATTACTACAAACTTTTGATTTGTTTTTAAATATATTCTTACATCTTTCCTAGTTCTGTCCATTGAAAATATTTCAAGGGGCACCTGGGTAGCTCAGTTGGTTAAAGCCTCTGCCTTCGGCTCAGGCCATGATCCCAGGGTCCTGGGATTGAGCCCCATATCAGGCTCTCTGCTCAGTGGGAAGCCTGCTTCCCCATCTCTCTCTCTCTGCCTGCCTCTCTGCCTACTTGTGATCTCTGTCTATCAAATAAATAAATGAAATCTTAAATAAATACATAAGTAGAAAATATTTCAAAACAGAGACAGCCCAGTAACAGTGAGGGCTCCTATCATCCAAATTCGAGTTTATGAATATTATTTCCCAATAAAGGAAACCACAGTTATTTGGCAAAATGACTGATTTCATGTCTGTTGCAAGGTAAGTACAAGGTAAGCAGGAGACATCTCATCACAGAAAATAAGGAAGTTATTAAAGTTGAGTGGGTCTTGTCAAAAGAACACAGAAGCCAATCTGAAAAACTTCCATTGGCCTAAAATGGGACACCTTAAGCACCTGAAGGCTGCAATGGACTAAAACATATCAAATATATATATTTTTTTAGACTATGAATTTATAATTATATAAAAAAATAAAACAAATTACCAAACTAAAATCTTCCTTGATTACCTTTGGAAATTGCTGGACTCCCAATCCATTAGTCTAAAAAGTGATTTTTTTTTTTTAAAGATCTTATTTATTTTATTTGACAGACAGAGATTACAAGTAGGCAGAGAGGCAGGCAGAGAGAGAGAGAGAGAGGAGGAAGCAGGCTCCCTGCTGAGCAGAGAGCCCGATGCGGGACTCGATCCCAGGACCCTGAGATCATGACCTGAGCCGAAGGCAGCGGCTTAACCCACTGAGCCACCCAGGCGCCCCTAAAAAGTGATTTTTAAAAGGGAAAGAATCAAGTACTTCTTTTGACTCTCCTGGATGAATTAACTATTAGTTTACCTAAATAGTAAACCTGAAGAGTCTTTCTTCATAGATGATCCCTGGCTAATAAATACAGAGGCAGGATGATAAAATCAGAAAGTTGCCTTTGTGCAGCCCCTAATGAAATAGTGAGTCTAGGGAGATATCAATGAATACTACAATCTTAGATGAACTTTACTGTGTGCTTTTCAGTGGAGGGAGGGAGCCAAACCACAGAAGTCCCCTGATCAGTCTTTATGTTGCTAAAAATTGGACAACTAGTACTGTGTACCTCATGGTCTATGTAAAGGAATACAGAGCACAACTAGTGCTAATCGTGCCTGAAACAATGGAGATAAATCTAATTGACTGCAGCACAGATACTGTTACACAGGAACACTGGGGCTAGAATTTACGTGACACCAATGGGAGACAACAAATCAAATCTAGCATGTAGACATTCTATAGAAAAAAATAATTTCTCTACAAATCAATGGCCCAGGAAAGAAAAAGAAAGAGTTTGTTATCAAACCAAAGAAACCTAACAGACATAGCTGTCAAGTGCAATATGTCAACCAAGTTAGCATGTTGCTTCCAGCAAAACAGGATCAAATGACTGTTTCCTTTGCTGTGCAGAAGCTTTTGATCTTTTTTTTAAAAAAATTTTTTCAACTTATTTATTTTCAGAAAAACAGTATTCATTATTTTTTCACCACACCCAGTGCTCCATGCAATTCGTGCCCTCTATAATACCCACCACCTGGTACCCCAACCTCCCACCCACCCGCCAATTCAAACCCCTCAGATTGTTTTTTAGAGTCCATAGTCTCTCATGGTTCACCTCCCCTTCCAATTTCCCCCAACACCCTTCTCCTCTCTAACTCCCCATGTCCTCCTTGCTATTTGTTATGCTCCACAAATAAGTGAAACCATATGATAATTGACTCTCTCTGCTTGACTGATTTCACTCAGCATACTCTCTCCCAGTCCCATCCATGTTGCTACAAAAGTTGGGTATTCATCCTTTCTGATGGAGGCATAATACTCCAGAGTGTATATGGATCATATCTTCCTTATCCATTCATCCGTTGAAGGGCATCTTGGTTCTTTCCACAGTTTGGCGACCGTGGCCATTGCTGCTATAAACATTGGGGTACAGATGGCCCTTCTTTTCACTCCATCTGCATCTTTGGGGTAAATACCCAGGGGTGCAACTGCAGGGTCATAGGGAAGTTCTATTTTTAATTTCTTGAGGAATCTCCACACTGCTCTCCAAAGAGGCTGCACCAACTTGCATTCCCACCAACAGTGGAAGAGGGTTCCCCTTTCTCCACATCCTCTCCAACACATGTTGTTTCCTGTCTTGCTAATTTTGGCCATTCTAACTGGTGTAAGGTGATATCTCAATGTGGTTTTAATTAGAATATCCCTGATGGCTCGTGATGATGAACATTTTTTCATGTGTCTGATAGCCATTTGTATGTCTTCATTGGATTAGTCTCTGTTCATATCTTCTGCCAATTTTTTGATATGTTTGCCTGTTTTGTATGTGTTGAGTTTGAGGAGTTCATTATAGATCCTGGATATCAACCTTTTGTCTGTACTGTCATTTGCAAATATCTTCTCCCATTCCGTCGGTTGACTCTTTGTTTTTTTGACTCTTTCTTTTGCTGTGCAGAAGCTTTTGATTTTGATGAAGTCCCAAAAGTTTACTTTCTCTTTTGTTTCCTTTGCCTTTGGAGACATATTTTGAAAGAAGTTGTTGTGGCTGATATCGAAGAGATTACTGCCTATGTTCTCCTCTAGGATTCTGATGGATTCCTGTCTCACATTGAGGTCTTTTATCCATTTTGAGTTTATCTTTGTGTACGGTGTAAGAGAATGGTCGAGTTTCATTCTTCTCCATATAGCTGCCCAGTTTTCCCAGCACCATTTATTGAAGAGACTGTCTTTTTTCCACTGTATATTTTTTCCTGTTTTGTCGAAGATTATTTGCCCATAGAGTTGAGGGTCCATATCTGGGCTCTCTACTCTGTTCCACTGGTCTATGTATCTGTTTTTATGCCAGTACCATGCTGTCTTGGTGATCACAGCTTTGTAGTAAAGCTTGAAATCAGGTAATGTAATGCCCCCAGTTTTATTTTTGTTTTTCAACATTTCCTTAGTGATTCAGTGTCTCTTCTGATTCCATACAAATTTTTGGATTATTTGCTCCAGCTCTTTGAAGATTACCAGTGGAATTTTGATCAGAATGGCATTAAAAGTATAGATTGCTCTAGGCAGTATAGACATTTTAACAATGTTTATTCTTCCTATCCAAGAGCATGGAATGGTCTTCCATCTTTTTGTGTCTTCTTCAATTTCTTTCATGGGTGTTCTGTAGTTCCTCGAATACAGATCCTTTACCCAAATGACATCCTTGAGATAATCAGAGAAATTCAAATGGAGGTGGCTATTAGATATCATTTACAAAGTCCTATTCACAAAAGATTGTTGCTGAAGAGAGCTATAGGGCTTTTATGCAGTTAAATTTAAAAAGCTCTTATTCCTTAGACCTGCCTGCAACTATTCACAAGTGAACTGCTTTTATGTCTGGATTTCCTTTAAGTTACTTCAAAAAAAGTAGTAGAGGATTTAGATATAAAAAGAAGGGGGATTGAGGAAACAATAATGAGAAAACATTGATAATTGTTTAACCTGGGTGATTGGTACCTGGTAGTTTCTATGCTATTCTCTGTGATTGAATGTACTCAAAATGTTCACTGATAAAAATTTCATTTAAGCAATTAATCGAGTTGTCACACTGAGGAAAGCATTTAATTTAGGGTTTAATTCCTACTGACAGGAAATATGATGTCCTATAGAAAACTGTCGGGTGACTCCCAATCTGGCTCTGGGGAAGAGAGGCCCTGAGGACAAAGACGTCTGCACTGAATATAATTGTTTCCATGCAGTGTGAGAGAGGAAAAAGTAATATTTCTACTTTAAGTTATTAGCTTGATATTTTGGTTAGTATGATATTTTAAATACAAATATGTGAACGGGAGACTTCTGAATGGAATGTAGCAGAAGAGAAAGAGGCATTTCCCGCTTCTCAGAAATTACCTGAAAACAAGAAGAACAAGAAACACAAAGGTAAACCCCACCCTCAACCATCAAAATGAAAACATCTTAAATTCCCTAAATTAAAAAAAAAAAAAGAACAATATTCTCTCAGAAATAGAGACTCGGCAAGCACAGCTGTTGAGAAAACTCAGAGAGAAGATGGCCACAGCCACAGATCTCAGTGAAGAACACTCTCCACCAATTGATAAATCAAAACCAAGGAGCCTGGTAACCACGAAGGAACAGCAAACAAAGCTAATGCTGGTTTCCCTACATGCCAGCCACTGCTGACTCACTGAGCTCCTGCCAAGTCACCATAAAGGACACTTCATCAAGTGCAAATCCACAATTCCCTTGTCTGCAACAGTCAGAACTGGGTGTGTGGGCGGGAGGCAGGACCCCATTTGTCATGAAGGTTCTAGAAACTGTGAAGGCAGAGCTGAATAAGGAATCAGTCGAGGCCTATTGGCAGCATTTTATTGGGAAGAAAAGAAGGCTGAGAATGAATTGTGAGCCACTCTCCAATTTGTTGGTTTGTCTGATTTAAAGCATAAAGGAAATATTCCCACAGCTCTGTGTTATAATGAGAATCCCTGTTAGCCTGGCTATAGCTCTAGCCCCTATCCCAGAAGACTTCCTATAAGTGGCAGATCCAGAGGGGTTCACTTCTTTCAAAGATGAGCAATGGTCAGGAAGGAACCATTCCAGGACCTTAATAGATATCTTATATTTAAGCAAACAAACAAAAACAAAACAAAACAAACAAACAAACAAACAAACAAAAAAAACGGGGAACAGGAAAAACAAGAGGCACATGAAAAACACTCAACAGAAAAAAGTTCCAATAAAATATTACCCAAATCTCAATGACATAGACACCATGATACAATAAAAGAATGAACAAATGAATGGGATAATACAGGAGAAAATGTGAGCTTGTAGAGCTCAGAAAAGGAGCAAAGAAACAAGACATCCCTAATAGAAATGAAGACAGAGCTGGAAGCAGACAAGGAGACCAAGGTGCTGCTGAATGTACAGTAATGATGTAGAAGGGGAGGCAGGGAGAGGGGAGGGGAGCAAGAAGGCAGGAAGCAGCCATCCTAGAGCATTGAAGGAGACTGAAGAGAAAACACCAATAAATACAACACAGGTGTAGCTGAAAAGAGAATATATGGGTGGGGTTTATATATACATAAGTATGCATACAATATATACTTTTTTAACAATAGGGGCACACTCTCTACATATACGCTCCTGCCCAATATCTCTCTCCATCTCTCTCTCATAAACACACACACACACACACCACATACGCTAGGAAAAACACAGAAATATATCCAAATGAGGTTACTACAAAGATACACAGAAACTGGGAATGCTGCTTGCATCCATATATTGGCTGGTGGGACAATAACCTGGAGCATGTATTTGTTTCTTGAATATCTATGACTTCTTCAATTTTTGAATATACAAATAAGTGTATAAGTAGTAATATTCAATATAAATAGACAATGTACTACATCTACCTCTGGAACGTTTAAATATATAGCGTATTAAGTTTTTGGTTTTAACTATCACTTTATGGGATATAAATAGAACACAGTAGGGTGTTAAGTGAGACATCCTGTATATGCTGTAAGAAAACTTCAAGAATGAAACAAAGCATGGGACAAATAACCTGGTTTCTTTAACAAATAAACTGTAAGAAAATTATGAAAGAGATCCAATGACTAAAAAGAGTTGAGATATATGATCTAAAATACATATCACCCACATACAACATGTATAGAGCTTATTTGGGTCCTGGTATGGAAAACCAAAATATAAAACATAAATAATCCTGACAGGACTATTTGAAAATTAAATAGATACTTGGTAATGTTAATGAATATATAAACTTTAGAGATATGAAAATGATATTTTGGTTATATTTTTCTAAACAGTCTCTCATTTAGTCATAAATATGAAGTGATATACCAAAGAGACAATATGGTCTCTGGTATTCATTTTCAAATAATTTACAGTTGCTAAGGAATAGGGTGGGAATATGGAAGCTGTAAGATGGACCATGAGATAATGGCTTTATAAAGCCAGTTGATAAGAACATAGGAACTGAATATCTTGTTATTTTACTCCTCTCTGTGGGTAAAATTTTACATAAAAGGAAAAAAGTCATATTTAACTTTATTAATTATGAAAAAAACAAGAATATTTTTATGATGGCATATGCAATAGAATATTTCTATCTCCTATCTCTGCTGGGTACAACACAGGTGGAGCAGAGAGCACTTAGTATGTTCTGATGCACAAGCATAACATGCAGATCCTTTGTCTGAGACAGTGACTAACTCCTAGCTCAGTGAATTAAGAATGGTCTCATTGTACTGAGATCAAGTCAAAGCTGGAAGACAGGAGATATTTTTCCCTGACTAAAGGAAGCCAAAAATGCAATCTTCATATTTCATAACTTTTCTAATAATCCAGATGTGACATCACTGTTTGTAAAGCCCAGCCCTTCCCAATCTGCAAGCTCACCTTCCAGGACGGAGCCCAACCCATTTCCACCATATATAAACTGCTGCCGGGAGGTTCATCTCACAGATCTGCTCCTCTCAGCCCTACCCTTCAGCCTCTCACACTTTCTTCAGCCTTCTCCTCTTCAGAAACCATGTCTAGCAAATCTACCATGAGGAGCCAAAGCATCAGCCACCGTGGCTTCAGCGCCAGCTCAGCCAGAGTCCCAGGGGTCTGCCGCTCTGGCTTCAGCAGTGTCTCCGTGTCCCGCTCCAGGGGCAGTGGTGGCCTCGGTGGAGCGTGTGGAGGAGCCGGCTTTGGCAGCAGGAGCCTCTATGGCCTGGGTGGCTCCAAGAGGATCTCCATCGGAGGGGGCAGCTGTGCCATCAGTGGCGGATATGGTGGCAGAGTTGGAGGCGGCTTTGGCTATGGAGGTGGAGCCTCAAGTGGATTTGGTTTTGGTGGTGCAGCTGGTGGTGGCTTTGGGCTCGGTGGTGGACCTGGCTTTGCTGGTGGCTATGGGGGCTCTGGCTTCCCTGTGTGCCCTCCTGGAGGCATCCAAGAGGTCACCGTCAACCAGAATCTCCTCACTCCTCTGAACCTGCAAATCGACCCCACCATCCAGAGGGTGAGGACTGAGGAGCGAGAGCAGATCAAGACCCTCAACAACAAGTTTGCCTCCTTCATTGACAAGGTGAGCCACGAGCACCTGTCTCCACTGGGAATCCAGAGTCCCCAAACTAGACAACCAACCAGTGTCCTACTAGGGGAGACTCAGGAGGAAGGGAGGGAGAAGGGGACTGGGACTCGCTCTCCCCTGAGATGCCAGTTGGGCTCCATGTTCACAACAGGCAGAAGGTGATGGAAATCATTTAAAACCACTGGGTCTCTTAAGTATCCATCATTCCCAGGGAAGAATATTCTACTTTTGATAAGCATGAAGCAAAAGAAGGCAGTGAGAGAATGGAATGGGTTAGCTTTCCCTTCTGGAGATTCCTAGAGATTAAAAAATAATGCCAGCAGAAATCTCCTCGAGGACTCTGGGCATGAGGAAAGAGTCAGAAAAAGAAAAGAAAAGGACATATGCCTGGCTTAGAAGAAAAAGACCTAGAAATATTTATATAGCCATAGGAATACTAACTGTGTAGAACCAGAGCATGACCATTAAGATGTTTCTTGTAGAGGGCAACCATGTACTAAAACAGAAGTTACTGGAATCCAATCATTAGCCACATTGGATTTAATTGTTAGATTCTACACATTTAATATGCTTTTAGCTGAAGTACAATTTTAAAAAAACTGTGCAACATAATGGGGAAATATATGATTGTGTTTTTCAATGAAAAGAAAAGAACTGTTAAACGTCATTGATAAGCAGCATAACTTACCTAGTGAGAAGACTTCATATGTCCATGGAAGAATTTCACACAGCATCACTGGAGTGGGAAGGCAATAGGTTTGTGGGTCCAACACTATCAGCCTGAGCCTCTGTATATGCTGTGTAGTAGCCCAGGTGCGTGCTGGGTGACACCCCAGGCGTGCCTGGGCACCTGACAATGTCTACCTCTTTCTCCTTTGCTTTCTCTGGCAAATAATCACCTTGTCTTCCTCCAGGTGCGGTTCTTGGAGCAACAGAACAAGGTCCTGGACACCAAGTGGACTCTGCTCCAGGAGCAGGGCACCAAGACTGTGAGGCAGAACCTGGAGCCCTTGTTTGAACAGTACATCAACAACCTCAGGAGACAGCTGGACAGCATCCTGGGGGAGAGGGGCCGCCTGGACTCAGAGCTGAGGAACATGCAGGACACAGTGGAGGACTTCAAGAACAAGTGAGTTCAAGGAGAAAAGGGGCTTCAGTTCCCTGAAGCAGACACTTGAAGACTGCCAGGTGACCAGACCAGATGTGGCATGGCTCCGTATGGAAACAGGTCCATGGAAATGAAAATCACAATCATTGTCCCAAAACAACCCCCAAAGAACAAATGGGCCATAGAGGTGGGTGGGAGAGGAAAAGATATGAGGAATTGGGGGAACACACACACACACACACACACACACACACACACACAAAAGGTGTGTGTGGGGGGTCAGTGGCAGGAAAACTCAATTTGGACCTATCTGTTTTGTGGAAAGTGGGGATCCCAGGCTGATCTTGCTGTATTATCTCCATCTCTGGCTCAATTATGTCTTACCTTGTTCTAATTCTAGATATGAAGATGAAATCAACAAGCGCACAGCAGCAGAGAATGAATTTGTGACTCTGAAGAAGGTGAGCTGATGAAGATCAGGGGATCATGTTCCTTTGTAGAGGGGGAGGACTCTGGGTCTCTGCACACATCCAAGAGGGGAATAGAGGGGGAGACTCAAAGGTGTGGAGACTGGGAAGGAGGGCTCAGCTGATTCCAAGTTGTTGGCTTATTCCCCAGGATGTGGATGCTGCCTACATGAATAAGGTTGAACTGCAAGCCAAGGTAGATGCTCTCACAGATGAGATCAACTTCACCAGAGCCCTGTATGACGCAGTAAGCATCACCACTCCTCTTTTATTTGTTGTGATGGAACTCTGCAAAGGGTGGGAAATCTTGGGACTGGATACATCAGTCAGTGCCACAGGAAAAGATGATCTGACCATCTTCTGCTCTGCAGGAACTGTCTCAGATGCAAACCCATGTCTCAGACACTTCCGTGGTCCTGTCCATGGACAACAACCGTAACCTGGACCTGGACAGCATCATCGCTGAAGTCAAAGCCCAATATGAGGAGATCGCTCAGAGGAGTCGGGCTGAGGCTGAGTCCTGGTACCAGAGCAAGGTGAGCCTTGAGTTGACAGTTGCCCAGGAATGCTCGTGTCCCCTACCTGATCACTAGTGAGGCTACGGACTTTGCTGGGAAATCTTCTATAAGGAAACTGATATTTTCTCATAAGACATGTACCCTGCCCTCTTAGACCAGGCATTTACAGAATTTATGTCCAAATTTGATAAGTCAAGAACCCAGGTCACTAGATAAAGACCTAGTGTTCTTTGCTTTTGTCCTTTCCCTGATCCTGGCTCTCAGAAACAGGATACAGAACATTGTTGGTCCACAAATGAACTTGGCAGACAGTGGTCCATTAGAGAGAGGGTCTGTGATCAATGTACAGTATCCAAAGACCTTGGACCACATCAACTTTCCCTTAAAACCCTTGTGGAGAAACCACTGGCTTCATGGTCCAAATGTATTAAATGCCTTGTTTGGAAGGCAAGCCACTGTTGGGATGTGAAAGCCCATATACACCCTCCTCTCTCTCTTTCTCTCTCTCTCTCTCTCTCTCCCTGGATTTCAGTATGAGGAGCTTCAGCTTACAGCAGGCAGACACGGGGATGACCTGCGCAACACCAAGCAGGAGATTTCTGAGATCAACCGCATGATCCAGAGGCTGAGATCCGAGATCGACCATGTCAAGAAGCAGGTATGGTGGGGGACTCTGGAGAGGAAAAACATCCTTTCCTTGCTACACCACTAGGTGGTCTTCAGCCACCTTTGGGAAATGCTCGGAATTGAGGGAACAGCAGAGAGAGCGGTGAACACACAGCTCCCACCCTTGAGAATTCCCACAGATCAGGGCACATGGATGCCAACTCTACAGAATGATACAGTCACATCACAAGAATAATCTCAGTTAGTCAGACGTGAAAAGATAGTCTTAGGACTTTTAAAGAGGTTACTTAAGGAGACTGGTTGTTTTAGAAATAATAAGAAACAAGTCAGGAGGGCGCCTGGGTGGCTCGGTGGGTTAAGCCGCTGCCTTCGGCTCAGGTCATGGTCCCAGAGTCCTGGGATCGAGTCCCATGTCTGGCTCTCTGCTCAGCAGGGAGCCTGCTTCCCTCTCTCTCTCTCTGCCTGCCTCTCTGTCTACTTGTGATCTCTGTCTGTCAAATAAATAAATAAAATCTTTAAAAAAAAAAAAAAAAGAAACAAGTCAGGAAAGAATAAAGGAGGCCAGAAGGGGGGTACAATTGCGTCAAATCTGCTCAAGATTCAACGTAAAAAGAAAGTTGAGCAAGGACCAAAGGTGAAGATCCGTAGTTCCCAAGGGTGATAGAATCTGTTAGGAGTGAGGAAGTCAAGATCTCCACAGCTAGATGTGAAACTCATCTGCTTAAGTGAGGATGCTCCTAATTTTATATATTAGTGTAATTTTATATCTTAGTTAGTGTGGCATCCACATGAGGTCAACAGAAGAGGTTCCAGTCTGGCTTTGAAGACAGCACTCAAAAGAAATGAGTAGGTACATTTCTTCTAAATCTGCTGGTATTTTGTCCAGTATAGTGCAGGGAGGTTAATAAAGGGCACAGGTTTTCTCATGTGACTCCCAGACTAGCTCATTTGTGCAGAACAGAGAAATACTGGGCAAAAAGAGGAAGAAGGCCCTTTCTATGATATTGGACTCTGGAACTCTTCCTCACTAGAAAGAAGTGTGGTTAGTCTCCTCTAGAGGACTGAATCTCAAGTTCATCCTGCCTGTGTTCCTCCTCTAGTGTGCCAACCTACAGTCTGCCATCGCTGATGCTGAGCAGCGTGGGGAGATGGCCCTCAAGGATGCCAAGAACAAGCTGGCTGGGCTGGAGGATGCCCTGCAGAAGGCCAAGCAGGACATGGCCAGGTTGCTGAAGGAGTACCAGGAGCTGATGAATGTTAAACTGGCCCTGGATGTGGAGATCGCCACCTACAGGAAGCTGCTGGAGGGCGAGGAGTGCAGGTGGGTAACTCATCACACAAGCCCCTCAAACATCCTGGATCCAGGTTTAGGATGTTGGGCCATGAGCACAAGTTGAAGGCACCCTAGTTATGGCCATAGCGGCTACTCTCAGAGAACCATTTCCAAGGCAGCTTCCCCATGGGCTATCCTCACATCAAGGCTTCCCACTCTGGTCCCTTGGTAGCTCTCTGAGGTCTCATGCCCCCCATGTCTTCTCCCTTCCTAGGCTGAGTGGCGAAGGCGTTGGACAAGTCAACATCTGTAAGTACCTTTGCTCACCTCCTTCCCTTGCCCTTGTGCTCCTCTGAGTGGACTGAAGCTGGCAGAATGAGCTCACTGTGTCCTGTGTGTCTTTGTCCCTCTCTCCTTCACAGCTGTGGTGCAGTCCACCGTGTCTGGAGGCTATGGCAGTGCTGGTGGCTATGGCAGTGCCAGCGGTATGGGCGGTGGCTCAGGCCTGGGCGGAGGCAGCGGCTACTCCTATGGCAGCGGCCACAGCCTTGGAGCTGGCTTCAGTTCCAGCAGTGGCAGAGGCATGGGGGGTGGCTTCAGCTCCTCTGGAGGTAGCAGTTCCACCATCAAGTACACCACCACCTCATCTTCCAGCAGGAAGAGCTACAAGCACTAAGTCTGGCTGTTGGCTCTTGGTCCCACGTTGTCCCCGTCTACAGCTGCATTGCCCTCTCTTGGGCCACTTCTCTCTCGTCTCTGATTTCTCTTACTTTCTGAGTTTGAGCTGAGGTTTCTGAGCACCTTCATGTCATCTCACTGCTGATATCTGACCCACCTGCTCATCCATTGCTCACCATAGAAGGTCAACCTCTGATTTACATCAGAATATAACCACAACTGGGTCTCAGTTTGTTACCAAATAATTACTCTCTTGCCTCCACTACTTTGTATATGAGGCTGAGAATCAGAAGTAAATTATCTCTGCCCATTTTTATTACAGAAACACTGCCTGGGTCCTTGTCCAGAACAGAGCAACTTGCCCTTTGCTTCCAGGTACCCAGGAATTCCCCAAGTTCCCAGTGTTAGGTTCCTCCTCTCTTGCAATGGTCTTGAAAGCAAAAGTGACTAGTTTTACGATGTATAGAATCTCTATCCCTGTGACATTCCTTCTACTCTTTGCTTTCTTCTAATTGCTAAATAAAGCAGATTTATTACATAATGCATTGTTTTATGACCTTGATTTGTTAGCTTGAGCTTTTCAATGGACAAATACCTGTTTATTTATTAAAGATACTCCCACTCACCACTTACTTCACTCTTTTCCTTGAGAGAGGCACAAAAGCCTACAGTTTAGCATCCTGACACTCAGATTTTTTTCCTAGATAAGATTTAATTTAAATATTTGTCAAATGGAATTGGAAGAATCTGGTCTACCACCATTTTATACTCTGATTTTTACTGCCTGTATCTGTTTGAAATGGCTTGGTCTCTAAGTCATATAATCACTTACATTAAGATGTAATTTCATTACATCTCGCAGGAATGAACCCTATACTGTCAGTTGGGGAAGTGTATTTTTGACCTATCAGATCAAAAGAACATTTAATAAGGGATAAGATATTTGATTTTTACTTGGAATTAGCTCCATGACCAAGAAATTTGCCTGACAAGGTGTATCAAGAGAAGTCAAAGTATACATAATTCTGAACTGCAATTATCTTTCCAGAAATGTATACTGGAGAAATAGCACAAATGTGGGAAGGTGTATGTACGTGGATGTGAATCCAAAGTCTTCACAACAATGAAAAATTGAAAATACTAGAGGTTCTCAAATCAAGAATCCAAAGACTCAGGCACAAAACTCATATGCTGATTTCTTGGTGTGATGGCAAAATAAGAATGGAAATTCCCACCTTGTCACACCCTAAGACTCTCTTGGAAATAGATGAAGCTGAGTCTTTGGTCCTCGGAAGAAATGCTTCCACATCTCCCCTCTGGTGTGGCATGGCCAGGTTTGACTTCTATGAATGAGAAATGAAAATTCAGGGTATGGTGCAAGGCTCATCTTTCAACTCGTCCTGCCATTGTCCACATCAGTTCCTATTTCTTCAGGAGTGATCATTATCTTCCTAGTCCCCAGGCTTTCACATCACAAGAGAAAATTTCTTCAGTTCAATACATATAGGGGGTATTTCTGGATCCTGTTGTATCAGTATTCTCCTGTATTCACCTCTAAATGTTCCTCCAGGAACATGGGTAACCTCTCACATTGGCACCTCCTCATTCTCTGTCAGAACTTCCCAACAACAAATAAAGTGATGACTGGGTTCCAAAATCTAAGCCCATTTAACTTTCATATTATTATACACTCATGAGGAATAATAGAAAGAAAACAACTAACCTAGAAAATTATATAAGATATAGCATCTAACAGAAAAACATGTTACAAAAACAGTATGTATACATGGATTTATTTAATTAAAATCTTATGATGCAATTAATCATAGCAAATTGGCGGACTGGAAACCCCCAAACTCTCATTCTGCCACCAGAAACATCAAAAAATAACCAGAAACTGAGTAAACTCTGTAGGAGCTCTGGAAAACAGTCAAAAGTTTATAATAGCCAAACATATGCCCAATAAAGAACATGCAATTTCTAAATTTTAGCAAAGGTTTTTTTGTTTTGTTTTTTAACATTTTTCTTAACCCTTGCTCTACCCTCTACCTGTTGCATGTTTGGTCTTGAGTGGGCAACAGCCTGTTCCTAAACTCTTCCCCAACCTCCCTCTTTCCCTTCAACCCTCTCCCTACCCTCTGCCTCTGATCCCCCCTGGCACATATACCTTGAACTACAGAAATCAATAGTCAACCCTATTTGCAAATAACAGTATAGTCTCTTCAAACATGTCTAGAGGAGTTCCTAAGAACTAAGGCAATGTTCTTAACTTCATTTCACATAAATCCAAATGTAGATAAGAGATGTAGTTAAGAGATAAGAGAAAAGATAAGAAAAAAGAGAAAATGTAGATAAAGAAAAGAAAAAACAGCAAGGAAGAACTGCCAGGAAGACTACAAACCCACAGAGGCCGGGGGCAAGAGATTATAGGAAGAAACAAACAATAGACCATCTGACCTCTAAGATCTAGAGACTCTTTGGGAAATTAGCACATTTAAAAGTTGGTCTGTGTATGAGAGAATTTAGAAAGTCATGCATATATCCAGGAAGACACATGCTCAGAAAAGTTTTGAGAAAATCTTATGTATTCACCTTGTACTGATCTGTAGGTTCAGAGTAAGCCTAGCTAAGTGGTGAAGGAGTATCCCATCACAGGGATAATATGCAAACATTGAGAGGTGAGGTTTCCTCAGTTTTCTTATTTTTGTTGTTGTTGTTTCAGCTCATGGAACATAAGAAATTATCTATCAAAATAATCACTGAACACAAGCTAAAGAAGCAGGCTGATGTTGAAGTTTTATTATATGCCAGGCACTGTTGACTCATTTAGCCCAAGTATGTCAATGTGAAGGACAAGTCATCATGTGTAAATCCAAGAAGTCCTTATTTGCAATGGTCAGAACTAGGAGTGTGACTTGAGGCAGGACCCTATTGGTCATGAAGTTTCAAGAAATGTGGAGGTAGAATTGAAAAACTATTAAAAGACAAGGCCTATTGGCAGCATTGTTAGTGAAAGAAAAAATCAGAGTGACTGGGAAATGTAAGCCACTCTGCAGTTGTTGGGTAGGGTGTTTTGAGGAGTAAGAATTATCCACCCAATATGTTAGCCTGCGTATGGCCCAGCCCATGCCCCAAAATACTTTCTACAAATGACTGACTGGTCAAGAAGGAATTCACCTCACTCATGGATGAGGAGTAGTCAGAAAGGAACCATTTTAGGACCCACAAAAGATAACATATGTTTGAAAATGAAATGAATATGAAAAATGAAAGACAGGTAATGATCACTCACTAGCACAAAGTTGCTATAAAACATTACCAAAATTAATGAAATAAACCCTCTATTAAATTTGAGAATAAAAACCATATAATGAGACAATAATAGCTAAAACTTTACTTAGGGAAGTCAGATATGAGGCAGAGAGAAAAATAAAGCCATGGTGCAAATGAAGGCCAAATTAATACCAATACAAATGACAATAGGTATGTTAAGTGCACAATAAAGGACTTACAGGACAATATTGAGAAAAGAGAATTTCATGAACTGGAGGATGGGACAAAGTGTGTTAAAGAAGAGTCAAAAGGAAATACAGATAAAGAAGATAAAGTAGGTGCAACACAAGCATAACTGAAACACCTAAAGGAAGTATACACGCAAACGGTCCCCTCAAAGCACAAAAACATCTTCAATCATATGGCTGGAGACTTGCCTTGAGAATTTATTTTGATGGACAAATACACATTATTTAGTCATTTCTAAATATGTAAATATTTATTAAGCATATATATAATATTCATTATTTTTAAAAATATTTGTTTTTTATTAAGATTTTATTTATTTGTTTATTGAGAGAGAGTGGGTGTGTGTGCAAGTGAGAGGAAGGGAAGAGGGAGATGTAGAGAATCTGAAGCAGACTTTGTGCTGAGCAGGGAGTCTGATGTTAGGCTCAATCTAATGACCTTGAGATCATGACCCAAGTCAAAATTAAGAGTCAGTCACTTAACCAACTCAACCACACAGCCACCCCAGTGATAATATTCATTTTTATACACTTTCAACTACACCTACTTCTAAAAAAGTTTAAAAATGTAAAATAAACTTGTTACCCTTCTAGATTTAATTTCCCATTGACAGGAACACAGAGGAGAGAGTAACATATTTAATGACACCAGTGGATGCAAAGACAAAGAATAAAAAAATTCTATGGAACAATTAACATAGTTTATTTAATAAATAAATTGCAAGAAAAAATATGGAGGGTTAAATGATTTAAAAGACATATTATTTGGAGAATACATCACTCAAACAAATATGCATGGACCTTCTTTGGATCCTGAATTGAACAAATTATAAAAAATATCAATGAGAATACAAGGCATTTAGATGTTAGACACTTCATGATGTTAAAGAATCACTGTTATACTTTAAGATATAAAAATAGTATTTTGGTCATTTTTAAAAACAGTGTGCCATTTAGAGATAAAAACTGAATTATTTACTGATGAATCACATGGTCTTCTGGAATTTCCTTTCAAATAAATTTAAGGTGGATGAAGAAAGAGGGGGAAGTTACGAATGAAATAAGGCTTACCTTAGATACAATAACAAAATCTGGGTGATGGGCATCCAGGGCTTTATTAAGTTCTTCTTATCCTTTTCTGCCTATCCAACATTCTACATAACAGAAAAAAAAACAACTCAAACTTCACATATTTGCAATTATTAGAAAATATTAATATTTTGTTCGGTCATAAGTAATAGATAACTTTCAGATTTCTAGTTCTCAGCTGTCACAAAATACCAGGTTGGAGAAGAGAGCACTCAGGACACTCTGATATACAAGCAAAACATTCTGAACCTTTGTTTGAGACAAAGTCTAACTCCTGGCTTCAGTGAATTCAGAATAGTCTTACTGTGTTGATATCAATCATAGATTAAAGATAGGAGAATACCTCTCTGGCTAACAGAAGCCAAAAAAGCAATCTTCATATTTCATAACTATTCTAATAACAAAGATGAAGAATCACTGTTTTTAATAGCCAGCCCTTCCCAACATTCAAAGTCACCTTTCAGAATGAGCCCAGTCCAGTTCACCCCGCACAGTGGCTTCTGGAAAGCATCTCATGTTCCTCCTCCTCTCAGCTTTACCCTCCAGCATTCCATGCTTTCTTCAGCCTTCTCCTCTTCAGGAACCATGTCTATCAAATCCACCATGAAGAGCCAAAACATCAGCCACCATGGCTTCAGTGCCAGCTCAGCCAGAGTCCCAGGGGTCTGCCGCTCTGGCTTCAGCAGTGTCTCCGTGTCCCGCTCCAGGGGCAGTGGTGGCCTCGGTGGAGCGTGTGGAGGAGCTGGCTTTGGCAGCAGGAGCCTCTATGGCCTGGGTGGCTCCAAGAGGATCTCCATCGGAGGGGGCAGCTGTGCCATCAGTGGCGGATATGGTGGCAGAGTTGGAGGCGGCTTTGGCTATGGAGGTGGAGCCTCAAGTGGATTTGGTTTTGGTGGTGCAGCTGGTGGTGGCTTTGGGCTCGGTGGTGGACCTGGCTTTGCTGGTGGCTATGGGGGCTCTGGCTTCCCTGTGTGCCCTCCTGGAGGCATCCAAGAGGTCACCGTCAACCAGAATCTCCTCACTCCTCTGAACCTGCAAATCGACCCCACCATCTAGAGGGTGAGGACTGAGGAGCGAGAGCAGATCAAGACCCTCAACAACAAGTTTGTCTCCTTCATCGACAAGGTGAGTCAGGAGGACCTGTCTCCACTGGGATTCCAGAGTTCCCAAACTAGATAAGTAACCAATGTCCTACCAGGGGGAGACTCAGGAGGAGGGGAGGGAGAAGGGGACTGGGACTCGCTCTCCCCTGAGATGCCAGTTGGGCTCCATGTTCACAAAAGGCAGAAGGTGATGGAAAAACCACAGGGTCTCTTAAGTGTCCTTCATCATTCCCAGGGAAAAATATTCTACTTTTGATAAGCATGGAGCAAAAGAAGGCAGTGAGAGAATGGAATGGGTTAACACTTATCACTGAAGAGTCTATGATGAGATACAAAGAAAAGGTCAGTCATAACTTGCTCTGAGGCTCCGGGTAGGAAGAAAAAAAGTGAAAAAGCAAAAAGAAGAAAAGAAAGATAATATTATTTTCGGTCCATATGAGAAAAAGAAATATTTGAGATGCACAAGTGTGTATATTCCATTAAAAATGAATTTATTCTAGAAACAGAGCATGACCATCTATCAAGAATGTTTTCAGAGAAGATACTTACACTAAATGGAAGTTTAGAATAGAATTGAATCATTAGATAACATTCAACATCCCTTCTACTGACATCCTCTGGAAAATAAAAGCTTTGTACAATGTTATCTGGTAAAAACTATTTTAAATTACATTTGTGATTCTGCTTATCAAGAGAAGGAGAGGAAGTGACGAAAATTCATTGAATGGCCACAGTAACTTATAGGGAAGGAACATCTCAAAGGTCTTTTGGGGGAATTTCATTGAGGAGATCTGTGGGTTGAGAAGGAAAAAGATTTGTGGAACATGCATCCCAGACTGAACCTTTCTACATTGTTTAGTAGCCCAGCACCATGGAGACCACCCTGACATATTTAGAAATCTAACAGTACAAACATCTTATTTTCTTTCTATGTGTGGAAAATGACCATCCTGTCTTCTTCTGGGTGTGGTTCCTGGAGCAGTAGAACAAGTTACTAGACACCAAGTGAACCCACCTTCAGAATCAGAGCACCAAGACCTTAAGGCCAAACCTGAAGCCTCAACAACTTCAGGAGGCAACTGGAATGTCTTCCCTCCTTTAATGATTGTCTGGACTTGAGGCTCAGACACATGCAGACACATCTCTGGTGGAGAACTTCAGAGATAGGAGCTTGTTTCTGAAGCCCATATTTCAAGTCTATGAGTGGCCAGGTTTAGTTGTGGGCATGATTGCTTAGGAAAAAATATCCAGTTGAAATAAAAATAGTAAATTATTGCCTAAGAAAAATCAGAATAAACAAAACAGACAGTAGGTTTCATCACCAAGTACACAATAAGGGAGAAAATGAGAGAGTAGTCACTTTCTAGGCTCCATGAACTGATAGTTCAAGAACCATCCATTTAGTGTGAAAGGTTGGGTCAAGACAGGCTCTTTAAAAATTCTTTACTTATTGGCTCAAGTATCTTTCCTCTTCCTCTTTTTAGATACAAAGGATAAATCAATAAGCATGAAGCAACACAAAATGAATTCACCCAAAGATGGTGAGTTTATCAAGATTAGGTGTCTTAGTCCTTTTGTTGAAGGCTGGAAGAGTAAAAAGCAAGAGCCAAAAATAGAAGAAAAGAAAGATTTTAATAACATTGTACTCCTGAGCTTTGCCTTTAACCTCTCCCTGACTGTGAATACCATAGATATGAAGAACATCACAATTTTTTGCAACATTAGGTGCTCAATGATCCCCAAACTATTCATTTGTGAATAGCAGATAATCTTGTGCCATCTACTTTTCTTAGAGATGTAATATTATTTGGTACAAGCTTATTAAATGATTTGGGAATTGAAAGCCATTGTTCATATGTGAAAGCCCATACTTTCCTTTCTTTCCTTCTGAACTCCTGCAGGTCAAGGTGAACAGACCACCTTGTTACAAAGTACCAAGAAGGAAACTACTGAGCTCAACCAAATGATCCTGAGACAGATATCTGACCTTGATGACATCCAAAAGCAGGTAGGATGGAGCAGAGAGTGGGAGTGGGGAAAGGAAGAAAAGTACTATCTCTTTGCTAGACCATCAGCCAGTAATCAACCATCATTTGGACATATTCTGGGCACTAGAACCTACAAGGGAGGAAAGACCATCCTGTTCTTAGTAAGTGCCACTGGGTCTCTCAGGACAAATGGGCCCAATCCCAAGAGCATGATACAAATACAGAAACATCTCTCCTGGTCACAGGAGTAGACTATGGGCTAGAAGCATAGCAACAGGATTGATCTTAGAGGAATGATTGTACTGGGAGCTGCAAAGGAACAAATGGGGAGGAAAGGCAGGCTGTACAATTTGAGAAAAGCTGTTGCAAATCTGCTCATGATTCAAAAAAAAGAGGCAAAAGTAAACGTGGAGAGCAGGGTTTTCCAAACATGTGACTCTGAGCTGGGATGAGAGCAGAGTTTCAGTAGTCTTATGGAAAATTCACCTCCTCAAGGAACCATATTTTTTAATGTGCAAATTTAGTTGTGGACGTGCCAGACACATTTGTGTCTGTGGTCCAGATTTGGCTTTGGAGACAACACTCAAAAAAATCCAGTTGTCCAGTTCTTCTAATATGTAGACTGTAGATTCAATTAGTCACCATCCACGTCCTCATACAGGTGGTTAATACAAAAGACATAGGGCGTTAATAACAAGCTCAGAGATGTGAAAAGGTTAGCAGATAGTCAAACAGCTAGACAGGAAGATGCAGGGTTCCCTTTCTACCAATTCTACACTCCAGAATTCTTCCTCACTAGAAAGAAGTGTGGTTAGTCTCCTCTAGAGGACTGAATCTAAAGTTCTTTCTGCCTATGTTCCTCCTCTAGTGTGCCAACCTGCAGTCTGCCATCGCTGATGCTGAGCAGCGTGGGGAGATGGCCCTCAAGGATGCCAAGAACAAGCTGGCTGGGCTGGAGGATGCCCTGCAGAAGGCCAAGAAGGACATAGCCAGGTTCCTGAAGGAGTACCAGGAGCTGATGAATGTTAAACTGGCCCTGGATGTGGAGATCGCCACCTACAGGAAGCTGCTGGAGGGCGAGGAGTGCAGGTGGATAACTCATCACACAAGCCCCTCAAACATCCTGGATCCAGGTTTAGGATGTTGGGCCATGAGCACAAGTTGAAGGCACCCTAGCTACTCTTAGAGAACCATTTCCAAGGCAGCTTCCCCATGGGCTATCCTCACATCAAGGCTTCCCACTCTGGTCCCTTGGTAGCTCTCTGAGGTCTCATGCCCCCCGTGTCTTCTCCCTTCCTAGGCTGAGTGGCGAAGGCGTTGGACAAGTCAACATCTGTAAGTACCTTTGCTCACCTTCTTCCCTTTCCTTGTGCTCCTCTGACTGGACTGAAGCTGGCAGAATGAGCTCACTGTGTCCTGTGTGTCTTTATCCCTCTCTCCTTCACAGCTGTGGTGCAGTCCACAGTGTCTGGCGGACACGCTATGGCAGCGCTGGTGGCTATGGCAATGCCAGCGGTATGGGCGGTGCCACTGGGTCTCTCAGGACAAATGGGTCCAATCAGGCCTGGGCAGAGGCAGCAGCTACTCCTATGGCAGCGGCCACAGCCTTGGAGCTGGCTTCAGTTCCAGCAGTGGCAGAGGCATGGGGGGTGGCTTCAGCTCCTCTGGAGGTAGCAGTTCCACCATCAAGTACACCACCACCTCATCTTCCAGCAGGAAGAGCTACAAGTACTAAGTCCTGCCATCGGCTCTTGGTCCCACGTTGTCCCCGTCTACAGCTGCATTGCCCTCTCTCAGGCCATGTCTCCTCTCTTCCCTCCAACTTCCCTTGGTGCCTGAGTTACAGCTGATGTGTCCTCCTTCTCATTTTCACTGTCTACACCAGCTGTATCTGAGCTCCCATCATTCACCATCAGAAGGTTAAAAATCACTGACACTCAGACAAGCACATGTCCATTTGATGTGCCCATCTTATGATCTGCTGTCTCTGTCTTCCACGATTCTGGGATGAAAATGACCTATGCCCCTCTTGAAAACCGAAACTCAGTGTGGATCGTGCTACAGAATAAGGATTCTTCCCTTTGATTTCTAACTGTCCTGCCCGTTGGAGCTACACTCAGGAGTTCCCCATATGACAAGCTGTTATCCCCCCTTGAACTGTCCCTCAATAGTATTGACACAACCCTCTCAGGCACACATTTACAGTCCTGCATAGACCTGCAATGCTTGCTTTCTGCTTTCTGCTTTCTTTCATTGTGTTAAATAAAGCATCAAATAACAATTCTATCAGATTTTGCAGCTGATTATGTATTGGTTCTGAAACTGCCCCATCCCCACCTGATCCTTGTCTTTGCGGAACCTTCTCTCAGCTCCACTGACAACTTATCCTGCTTCATACTGAACTCTGTCAGTCAACATTATGTGATACTAGTTATCCTGTGGGCGGTATGACTCCCAGCAACTATTCAGCCCTCTGCCACTCAGGGCTCTTTCTCAAAATGGAATCTTCTAAAGAGCTTTAGGAGAGAAAGGGAAGTCGGGATCCTGGAAAGTAGATTAGCATAATCTGATAACTGAGGGGTTTTGTTTTTCCAACTGGGTCACTCGGTAGCTTGGTCCTCAGCCTCGTCTCCTCCACCCAAGCCCCAGCCACCGGCAAGAAAACACTGCACTGATCCAGCAGGACAGAGGCCAATTGATAGGAAGGCAAAATGCTTGGTTTGGCTCTGTGATAAAAAAGATTTGCTGCAAAGTTGCTTTTAAGTAACTTCTCGGATCCATCAGCTGAACCAATAACCCTGTGGGGTGGAAGCATTGAAAGCCTGGGAGCAGAGCAGTAAATGAATTGAAATAGGCTCCTTTGCACCCAAAGGCATTAGGGTCACACTGAAGAACTTGACACATGCTGGTTACAATCCATAGAACTGTATACCTAAACACAGGGAATCTGACTCTTTTTAAATTAGGTCATGATTTCCTTGAAACAAAGTGAAGCTGTGAAGAAATTAATAGAATGAGCTAATAAAACCTCCAAGCAGTGTTGGTTGGAGACTTTGTTTTGAAGTGCTGTTGGCAAAAGATGAGACTGAAAGATGGTCCATGTTGACAGATGGCTCTCAGATTAGCACGGGGGCGGTTCTGGCTGGGAAACACTCTGCTTTTGTGATAGGACACCCAAAAGCCATTTTCAGTGTAAACTTCATGCAAGTTCTGGCAAGTGAAAGCAGATAGTGGAGGCTCATTCAAATCTTCCCAGATATTGGTGTCAGGGTTATAATTTTGACTTTTGCCCAGAAATGGGCTTCCTATCTTTTAGGCTATGTTTGCACAAGTTTATTCTAGAATATGGCTACCAGACTTTCCATACCGAGTTATCTGTATGCAAGGGAATAAAATGGAAGAGAAACTTTCACAAGAAAAATAACAACTGATTCTGTTATAATATTTTGCTAATTTGAAGCCATAGAAAAGACCTTCTCCCCCACCACCCCCTGGCCATGAAGCAAGCTGCAGTCTAGCCTTATTCCATGGTTGTCTACAGGTAGGAAATGGTCTTGCTACTGAACAGGTTAGATTGCTAGGCAGAAGTTTGGAGCTGAGGGAGACTTTGGAATGTTAGTGACCTCCCTACCCTTCTATTATGCAGCTCTAGAGTTTGAGGCCAAGGGTTTGGTGGTAGAGGAGCATAGGAACTGCCATGCTGAACAAAATCCCAAAAGCTGACAAGGAAACTTCCCAATAAGCCAGGCTCAGACTCCGGTTCTCCTTCCCCGTTTGAGAAGCTCCATAACAGCTGGTTACCCTACAGGCTTCCCTCATATCCTCGAGTAAAGCCCAAATGAGTCCCAAGTTCTGCAGAGGCCAACTGCTTACCAGAGGTTTGATACTCAGGGCAGGCATTACTATCCCAGTTACCTATGAATTGGACTACCCAGCCAAAACAGAGGCCATACAGTTAAATTTCAATTTCATGTAAACAACATAAGAAATTCAGTATGTCGCAAATATTGCACAGAACAGATTTACACCAAAAAATTATGTATCATTTATCTGAAATTCAAATTGAACTGTATATCTTGTATTTTTGTTTGCTGAATCTGGCAACTCGACCTACGAAGTAGGTAAATCTGTCCTCATATTGACCTGCAGACAAGGGCATTGGTGGTTGGGCTGCTGCTCTGGATTTCTATTGTAAAGAGGCAGACAGTAGGCAAGGACCAAACTTCAGACCCTTCCCTCCAAACAGCCCCCTCCCCCGGCTACCTCAAGCTTCAGTCCCAGGCTGCTGCTGCTACTACCTGCCCCTATAATCAGCTCAAACAGCCTCAGAGGCCCCTGGGCTTCATCAGAGTTTTTGTGGTTGTAACTGGTAGTTTTTAGTTCCCAGGCCTTCCATGTGTTTCTAAAATTTCTCAGGATTGATCCTGAGGGAGGGAGACAAACCAAGTCCAGCTGGTTACCCATCTTAGCAGGACTTTGAGCCATGGATTTAAAGGACATTGTGCTTATTTATTCTATATGTGACTTATTAAAAGACATTAGCTTGGAAAGAAGGATGAAAGTAAATAAGTTAAAATAATCATAGCAATTGATACTAAAGATATAGCTGGTTACCCTACAGGCTTGGATAATGGCTCTTTTCCTTTTTGTACATTTCTGCTACATAAAGGTAAACATCCTCATTTCTATCCCCCCCAAACACACACAGACATTTTAAATAAAGAAAAAATTAAGTTATACTTTATTTAAAACTAAAAAATACCACTTTCATTACGTGCTGAATTCATACATTTTCTCTTCTGCTCCATTGATCTCATTACGTGATCACACCATTGTAATTACTAATGCTTCCTATTCCATGTTGGTTTCTGGTACAGCAATTCCTACTGTTTGTTTTCAGTCTTCTCTGGTCATTCTTGTGCATTTGGTTTCATTGGTACTGTTGATGTTGGGTCCCTAGGCACCTCAAAGAGTTTTTGTGATGAATGAGAACCCTTTCTCTTCCATTGTATTTTCTTATCACTGGAAGGCAGTGCCTGAGAATTACAGATTTCTGGACCCACTCACATCATTATACTTTATCCCAGTTACAACGATGAGGTTAAATGAGTAAGAGGCAGAACTAATATCCAAGGACTGATCTCCCTCCTTTCAGAATCTCTCTCTCCCCCAGGATTAGAGAGGTATGTGTGGTCTTGCCCAGGACTCTGGCTCCATCACAGGGAGAGGCACAGGAGAGGAGGGACTGAGCTTGCCTTCCCCTACCACTCCAGCCCTTCCTTGCTTTGCCTGCCCTCTGGTGGAAGTGTTATACCATGGGGTGCTGCCAGCAGACACCGGAGTGGGCCCCTCACCTAGCTGGGGCATCTGCCCGCATCTGCCAGATGATGACCTCAGCTGGTGACATACTCACACACTGAGGGCAAACACCAAGCTGCGCTGCCCTTCAGCTTGAGAACCCCAGCCCACACTGGAAGGAAGAGGAATGACTGCTTTTACAAAGCTGGCGAGCTTACGGCTCTCTCCTCCCCCAGCTCTGGACTCTGTCCAAGCTTTATTTTGTCTTGCCTTTCCCTGAGAGCGCTTGCTTGTCTATGAAACCTTATGTTCCCTACTCTGACTTCTCATTCATTCTTCAGTGATGAGGGAGTGATGAGTGGAATGTGATTGTCTTTAGCCTAGGTTAGCCTTCCTTCACAAAATATCTCCCAAATATATGCCCTGTGTGGCTCAGCAACCCAACAAAGCTACCCAGCAATACAGTTTCAGATGGTCGGTGGCATAGCCAGATCATAGACACTGCAAATAATTTAAAGAAAGGAGGAAACACTATTAAGTTCATCTTGGATTCAACTGAATCCTGTGCCTACCCTTGAAAAAAAAATTCCTTTTACCTGGCAGAACCAGAACACACATACACATGTGCAAGCGTGCGCGTGCGTGCGCACACACACACACACACCAGAAGACAAGGACAGTGTGTGCAAAATTATGAAGTTATGTGAGCCATGTCAGATCCACTTTGGAGAGGCTAGGTGGATATTGGTTCCTTCGAGGGGAAATTAAAAAAAAAATTTTTTTTATTAAAGTATAAGGTATTATTAGCCCCAGGGGTACAGGTCTGTGAGTCACCAGGTTTACACTTCACAGCACTCACCATAGCATATACCTTCCCCAATGTCCATAACCCCACCCTCTTCCTATCCCCCTCCCCGCCGGCAACCCTCAGTTTGTTTTGTGAGATTAAGAGTCTCTTATGGTTTGTCTCCCTCCTGATTAAGAGGAAATTTTTTTAAGATGTAGGAAAATCATAGTTTAAAACCAAATCCTTAAATACCACAATGCCTAAACAACTTTATCGGGATGCAGAACATAGGTGCTTATCTCAAGAGACATTAAATGCTCCAGAGAAAAACCAAACCAAAACAAACAAGAAAGAACTCCATTTATTGCAGAATCATATCTTCTATATCATTCCAGGAAGAAACTACAGAAGTCTCACCATTTCTCTGGAGAGAAGATTTCCCTGTTGACCATTAAATTCCAGAGACCCTCGGATTCTGAGTTGACTCTTCTAGCTGAGGTTTAAGGGTATCAGCTGGCGACTCCAACAACAACCAAGAAACTGGTCTACTGTAGTGCTCTTCCCCGCTCCCCATACCTCCTATTTCCCAATTCCCTCATCATATTCATTAGTCTCTGGGCTCACTCCAAGTTGGCCAACTCTTGCTTAATAAACCAGCCCTCAGGGGGAGGGGGGAAGGAAAAGCATTTTGATGCATTCCTTTAAAAGGAGTTAGTGTCTCTCATTGGCCCAATGGGAGCATACCCAGTATACCCACCACAGGAAATCACACAGAGGCTGCTGAGACACCTGCCTGTGGGGTCACGCCCCCTTTCACCCCTTTTCCGGGAAGGCAGGTCACAGCAGCGTCTGGGCTGCTCAGATGAAACCTGCATCAAATACGTGGTCCTGGGCCTTTCAGAATTGTTTCATCCCAACTGATTCCAGAAACATGCTTGGTTTTGTACCCTTGAAGCCCCCCCGCAAAGCTGCGTATCCATCCATTGCCCTTTGAGTGCACACAAAGAAAGCCAGCTAATTTGAAGTGTCCTCTGCTGCGTGGCTTCCTCTAAGAAATGGTTTGTGGTTTTTTTTTTTAATTTTGTAATCATGAGCCATTCTTTTTTTTTTTTTTTTTTCATTTTTTACCCTCTGTCTCTGGGCTTTCGAGTGTTTATCCCTCTTAAAGCAGAGCACAAAGAGCTACCTGCTCTCCAGTGTACCTTGACTCAATCATTCCAAGCTCAATGGCTCTCAGTTTCCTGACATCATCATCCATTGTCACTGACCTCAGCATCAGTGTGTGCTCACATGGTGCCCACAGGGCAGCTGGCAGTCAGGTGGCCCAGTGTGACAGCCTTCATGAGGCAGGGACTCTCAGGCCCTCCAGGGGATGGTGGAAAACACAGCCCCACATCCAGAAGCAACTGCCCATAGAAACTCCCCGGTGAATGATGCAGCAGAGATATCTCACATAGTAAGACACAACTTTACAGACAAGTGGGTGTGCGTTCAGCAGATAAATGCAATCCCATCTTGAGTATCCACAGATGGATTCACTCTGTGATTTATCCGTGAGAAATGCTAGACCAAGCCAGTGTCCCAGTCTCTCCTTGTACACTCGGGCTGTGTTCTCATACGTGTGCCATAAGCGTGGCCTCTGGAGCCCACAGGGGGAGTCAGGCTCATGTGAAGCCCTCAAGGTCTGTCCTGTGATCAGATCACAATGTGCACGGTTTGAACTGCAGATCTTCAGTTCTATTCTAGGGCCTCTTACACGACTCTCATTGCACCACAGGCGTCCATTTTCTCTTCCTCACAGCCCAGCAGGCCTGTGACGGGAAGAGTCACATGGGACAATGGCTGTATGTCTAGCACACTGAGGAGTGCTGTGGCATGGGTCCAGACCCTGGGCAAGGGAAGAGAAGACGACAGTCCTGGTTCCAGCCTTACTCTCCACTTCATGTGGGACTCCAGGACCTCGCTCTCCTCATCCAGAAATGGGGAACCTCTTGAAGGCATATGTCATGAACTTTTCTAGAGCTGAAGTGAACAGCAAGGGCCAGGGGGTCTAGACCCCAGATCATGGCCTGATCTCCAAGGAGGAGGGGTCACTTCCCGGCATCCCAGAGCTCCCCATGCACGGGCCGTGCCTGCTTGTGTTCACACAGTGACTCCGTATCGTCGTGGCTCCTTTACTTGAGGCAGTGGGGATAACAGCATCTCCTCTGCGGGAGTAGCCCCGTACCTAGTACACTGTAGGTCCCAACAAGTGTTCTTTGACAGAATAAATGAACAAATGAACAGATGCACCTTGGTTGAAGGCACCAGTCAGCAATGCCCCTCAGATGTGACCAGGAGTGAGGGATGACACTGGAAGGCAAGAAGGAGGGAAGGTCTTCCATGTTATCCAAGTCCTGAGGTAGTGCCAAGCCCTACATGGCTTCTGGCTGTTACTTCCCAGCTGGTGACAAATACCCCAGACCTCGACAGCACCCCCAAGCCCTGGAAGGAGCCAATGGATGGTGTCAACAACCTCCCATGGTGCAGCAGTGTCACCCAGCCCACCCAGCCTGTTCCCATGGACCGTGGCAGCGTGCCATTCCACCTGTCCAGGGCTTCTGGGTATTGTGCTCTCTATTCACAGAGGTCCAGGAAGAGCCATAGGGGGCATTCTGGTTGCCCCCACTTTCCTCTGCCAGCAGTGTCCCTGTTTGGCTGCTCCTCCTTGGCACCAGCGGGAGGGACCTGGTGAAGCACCCTGATCCAGGGAACAAATGAAGCCATTAAAGTGGTCAGAGGTGGCAGCCAAGACACACCTGAAGCCTGTCTTGTCTGAATCCCTGTGCCTGCTTTCTGTGGGACCCACAGGGGGACTGGAGATGCTGGCACCGCACCATCCCATCCCCCCAGGAGGGGACCCAGCTGTGCTTCCTGGGCAATGGGGGCTTTTCTCACTGGCTGTGAAGTGAAGGAGGCTCCGGGCAAATGTGGGCAGCCCAGGGAATCAGGATTCCTTCTAGGCTACCAGACAGCTGCAGCGCCTTCAGATGGCTCTTGTCCTGGGTGCCCTCATCGCTGAGGCTCCTTAGGGCTCAAAGACCTGGCCCTACTCCTTCATGTCACTTCTCTTCCTAGACATACCCAGTCTCTAGATACACCCAGTTGCTACCACATTGCATCAAGACTGTTGTTCCGTGAATGTTCTTAAGACATACGTGTCCGTGTGTTCATGCTTCGCACGTGCACGTCTGTTGGGTGTCTGGAGAACTTGATTTTGGAGGGAAGGGGCTGTTCCACCATCACTTAAACACAAACTTGAATGAAAATAACATCCCATTTTGCCACTAAAGTTGGCTGAAGGGGACTTGAGGGCTGCCCTCCCACTTGCCCAAGGCACGCGTCTGCCCATCAAATCTGGGCCCCGGGGAAAGGCCTGCTTATATGGACAGTAGAAAGGAGCGGATCAAGCGAGGTCTGGCCATGAGCAAGGAGAAATCCCAAGTGGTGAATCTTGGTGGCTTCTTGAGAGCGACAGGCACATCTAGTGCCCTTTGGACAGCAGTGATTGCCTCTTAAGGCAGTGGGAAGGGGACCGTGGGATGGAGAGTCTGACCCCCTCAGGGGCAGGCCGGTGGTGCCTCTCAGATGTCCCAGACATGAAGGGAGTCAGCTGCCCTGGCATGCACCAACAACCCAGGTGGGAAAGGATTTCTGGTTGCGACGTCTCCGGCAGCACCACAACAGAACTCTCTTCTCTCCATTCAGTCACTGGGAGTTGTAAACTGGCAGAGCCACATGGGGTGCCCCCCGACCTGCCCCGACAACCTCAGCTCCCCTTTCTCTTTCAGCACATAATCCAGGAGGAAGGTGCTGTGCACACTTAATTCACCACTGTATCTCCCAGTGCCTGGAACAGTGAATGTCTGTCACACTGTAGATGTTGAGAAATAGTTATTAACTAGAGGAGCGGTCCATCCCTGTGTATGGAAGGATTGGGGGAATGGGTGGTTTGGGGCTTGGGTCCTCTGAGATTGTACACAGAGACTTGGCTCTGTGCCTCAAAACTGTCTGCTCTAAGGAATTACCTAATCTCTTCTGTCCCCACCAAGCCTGCCTTACCTTCTCTGGCCTTGGCTGGTTGGAAGCCAAAGCTCCTTGGTGTGCCCCGCCCCCCACTCCTTCGGCCTCGGGAGGCATGCCTCTGTGCCTTCATTGCCTCCTCCACCGACTTCCACAGCCCTGACTGCCTCTCTAGCCTGGTCTCCTTGAAATCTACCACCACCAAGGACCTCAGTGTCCCTCTGGGGATGGGAGAGCCCACCCTGAGCTGGATGGATGGGGAACAGCCTGGGGCAGCAGAGCACACACCATAGCCCTTGACCCACCACTCCCCAAAACCTCCAAAAAATTCTTCCGGACAGACCCAGGAACACCGTGTTGTAGGAACTCAGCAGACGTGGAGAACAGAGAAGAGTATGTAGTTCTTTTCTGAACTAGTCAACCTAACTTGAGTGAACTGCACCTTCCATATGGAGTGGTAGGAGGCAAGTCCGGGGGGGAGGGGTGGTGGTGGAAGAAAAACACCCTTAACCCTCAGGGGTACGCTAGCTCCTGGACCACCAGAAAACCAAAGCGGTGGAAATATACAGTGGCAGGCAAGCCTGAACAGGTAGTCTCAGGAAACATGCAGAAAGGGGTCAATACCTGAGTGCGGTTCATCTGAGAAGCCTTCTTGAGGGTGAGTTTTAGGTGGAATTATAAAGGAGGTTAATATCAAAACAAACAACCTTCCATGGCAGAAAGGAAAGAAGATGGTATTAATAGTCTCAAGTTTTGAGGTTTTGAAGGGGACAGTGACACAGGCTGTCAGGGAGGCTGGGGTGTCCTCGGCATTCATGTAGACATCGTTCACTGGAGAGAAAGCCACCATGAAGGCCAAAGGCCACAGAAGAGCCAGTAAAAGAAGAACAAAAGCCAGAGGGTTATCCATTTCCATCTATGTCACCAAAGTCCGTGAGGGAGACAGTCCAGCTCTGGAAACAGTCCGGGTGGAAAAATTAGAGAGAGGAGGGAGGGGAAGAAGGGGGCCGTCCCAGACACACGATAAATGGAAACAGGATGAGAGGTAATGCCTGGGAATAGGGCTCCCCAAGAGGGCATAGGGAAGAAAGGAAGGACCCAGGCAGGAAGGCGGACTGGAGTCAGCTCCCACACGGGAAGTGTGAGGGGAGAAAGTGCAGGTGGCCCCCATTGCCACAGGCTACAGCGCTCCCTAAACCTCTCCACCGGCCTCTGTTGGTGGAAAGCTCTGAAGGGTTTCCTCAGCACAGGTCAGGAAACGAGTGTCTCTTCTCTGGGAGAAAGATTATCATGAGGTGAATACGGAAAACAAAGACAATTATTCTTTCCGCCCCAGACGCATGAACCACCCGGCTCAGACCTGGGCACCCCGACAACCTGGTGAGAGAACTCCCATGCTCCTCTCGCCCTGTATCAACAAATGCTATGATTCATAGGTTCCCTATGGAAACTGAGACTCTCAAACAATCTATCCACGGAGGAGAGCTCCCCCCACCCCTGCTCGCCTCAGCCACAAGGAGGAAAGAGCTCCGTGAACCAGGGCCAAGCTGTCATTCCAGGCCGGTGAGCGTCAGCTAGCCCATCGTTCCACGTGTGTCTCTGAAAGGACACCTGTGTGGGAAGACCATGGAATCTGGCTCAACTTCTCCATAGCTGGGTACCACTGGTCTGTTGAAGTTACCATTCAGGGACGCAGTTTCCGGCACCTGAATATACTGCCATTCCTCTCTCATTTTGCTAGCTTTTGAAACCAGTGCAAGGAGCAAGCAGTCAGCAAGATAAAAGAAAACCTAACAATTTCTCTGTTTGGCTCCCCCACCCCAGGGTAGAAGCAGTGGGGTGAGAGGAAAAGAAAGGGAAGACCAGAAGTTTGCAGGTTTCCTATTGGTTTCTACTGACAGGGATGTGGGCTCAGTCCACAAGACGAACAGGGAAAAACAAGACAAATTTCTTGGGCACCCTCCACTCAGTGCAACCCCCAGAGCTCTTACGATCAAGACTGAAAGCCAGGGACCCCCGGCCTTCAGCCGGAGTGACCAGTCTGGGAAGTTTCTGGAATAAGGCAGCCTCAGATAGAGCTGTGAGGCAGTTTATGGTACATCACTTTTGTATAAATTAATGAACTTCAGTTCTTTCTAACCATTCATACCACAAGCCTGTTACTAAAGAAAAAGAACGTGTATGGTGTTCGTTTCAAATCCCCACCAGACTTGCCACAGGGAGGGACATCCAGCTGGCTCTTCATTCATACGTGCTTGATGTACCAGGAGAGAAGTCTCCACAAATGCTTTCTTGGCATTCGCACGTCCTAGGCCTTGCAACAGTTGTTTTCCCACACAAATCCTCGTCACAAACCCCACTTTACAGACACCTGAACTGAGGCTCAGGGAAGGCTCGTGCGCGGCGCAGGGCCTCATAACTAGTAAGTGGGGCTGGGACTCAAACCCATCACCCCACACTCACAGCTTCTCTCTGCAGCAGACAGACAGAGGGGCTGGTCCCGAGAGTCCTGTTGTGGAGCAGACAGGGCATATATGTGTGCATGGCCGCCCGCTCCAGGACATCAAGTGTGACCTACACTGTAGAGAAGGAAGCTTATGAGGAAAACAAAGGAGCAATCAAAACTGGATGGTTTCTTAAGAAAGGTGAGTGTGAAGCAGGATTTTTAGGACCTGGAAGGACAGTGTGGGGCAGGGGACACAGCGGGCACTTGGTGAGAAAAGGCTCAGGGGCAGGAAGAACAGGTGGGAAGAGGAAGGCCTGGGAAACAGGGAATCGAGGCACTTGTTTTGACACACGATGTTTGCCCAGGAGGGGGTGGGTCCCAGGCCTAAGGAAGCGGTTTAGAAATGAGGCGGTGTTTTTAGAGCCCATTAAGAGATGCATGATTAGGACATGACTGAAAGCAATTAGCATGCTTCTCATTCGTCTGCTGATCAAGTTGCGACTGGAAAGGAGTTTCCACGTGGGGGAGGGATGCCAGGGAACCAACCAGTGGCCTTGACACCGTCCCGGAGGGGTGCTGAGTGTGAGCTCAGGGCTGGTGAATGCCTGGGGGATGCCATCAGAGGCCTCCCTAGGCAGCGCCCCACCCCTCCCGCAGGTCCATAAAAGTCAAGGCGGTCCAGAGCTCCCCAGGTGCCCCATCTTCTCCATCCCCCCGTCACACGCGCCCGTGTCAGGAGCTCTCCTCGCCAGCCTTGCTCAGCCACCATGTCCAGGCAGTCCAGCATCACTTTCCAGACCGGCAGCCGCAGGAGCTTCAGTGCGGCCTCAGCCACCACCCCAGCCACCGGCCGCTCCCGTTTCAGCTCCGTCTCCGTGGTCCGCTCTGCAGGTGGCGGTGCAGGGCTGGGCAGGATGAGCAGCGCTGGGGCCGGCTTCGGGAGCCGCAGCCTCTACAACCTGGGGGGCACCAGGCGAGTCTCCATTGGAGGGTGCGGCAGCAGCTTTCGAGGTGGCTTTGGTGGCAGGGCCAGCAGTGGGTTTGGGGTCAGTAGTGGATTTGGCTATGGGGGCACAGCCGGAGGAGGCTATGGGTCCTCTGGCTTCCCTGTGTGCCCGCCTGGAGGCATCCAAGAGGTCACCGTCAACCAGAGCCTCTTGACTCCCCTCAACCTGCAAATCGACCCCGCCATCCAGCGGGTGCGGAAAGAGGAGCGGGAGCAGATCAAGACGCTCAACAACAAGTTTGCCTCATTCATCGACAAGGTGAGCTGGGGGGATGCATGTGTGCCATTGGAGTCGGGTGGCAGGAACGCTTGGAGAGGCCCTCTGCACGGACAGGGAGCAGTAATGCAATGGCCTCCCTGTGGAAAAACACATCCACTCAACAAGTACCTTGCAAGTGGGGCCAGATGGCCCCACGGGACCTTGTGGAAAGTTCCTTCATCCTCCCTGGGAGCCACGCAGTTGGTTCAGCCAACACCGAGGGAAGAGCTACATTGTTCTCCAAGGAGGAGTTTCCACTGAGCCAACTAGCCTCACTCAGAGCAGGTGTTGTCAAGACACTCAACCCAAGAATAGTCTGCCCCAAGAGACCTCTACGCCCACTACACCAGTTCTGTGGTAGCCCCGGAGAACAGTAGGGCAGCATCAAGGGCTTTCCCATTCTGGTTTGGAGTGGTCAGTTATATAGTTGACAGATGGGTATCAGGTGAAAGGCAGACTTTTCTTCTCTCCCTTATCAGTTGGAGTGTCTGGCACTGCCTCCCCAATTTCTCAAGATTTCATTCTCCTGGGGTGCCTGCTTGACTCAGTTAAAGCCTCTGCCTTCGGCTCAGGTCATGATCCGAGGGTCCTGGGATCGAGCCCCAAGTTGGGCTCTCTGCTCAGCAGGGAGCCTGCTTCCCCTCCTTCTCTCTCTGCCTGCCTCTCTGCCTACTTGTGATCTCTGTCTGTCAAATAAATAAATAAAATCTTTAAAAATATTTCATTCTCCCTCCCTCCAGGTAAGGTTCCTGGAGCAGCAGAACAAGGTCTTGGAGACCAAGTGGGAGCTTCTTCAGGAGCAGGGCTCCAAGACGGTGAGGCAGAACCTGGAGCCTTTCTTTGACACCTACATCAATGACCTCCGCCGGCAGCTGGACAGCATCACCACAGAGAGGGGCAGGCTGGATGCGGAGCTGAGGAACATGCAAGACGTTGTGGAAGATTTCAAAGTCAGGTAAGGGGAAGACGGGCTGCTGGCCACACACAGTCGTCTCAGGATTCCTTTTAAATAGGACCAACAAGGTGCAAAGCAGCAAAATACCAGTGCCCACAGGGAGGTTTGGAACTTGGAGTCATTATCCCGTGATTGGAAGATAGCATGGCATAGAGTAACAAAGAGACTCGCATCTCACCCATCGCTATTAACAAGAAGCCTATTCTGACCTGTCCACATGACCACAAAGGGATGTCTGCATCATCTAACATAACATGGCTATTCTGGAAAGCATGATACCATTTCACAGTCAGAATATTCTTTAACTCTGCTGGCAAGGGCCCTATTATTGAGCTGGTGCATTCCCAGTGTAAATGAGGCAATTCTCCTGGGGGAGGCAAAATTTGACTAACCATCATCCACGCTGCAGTAGGTGAGGTATCCAATCAAAAGGGATATCCCCCCCTAACTTCTTAGCTGGCTTACCCTTGGTTTCTGAATTAAAGCCACTCTTATTTACTGAAAGCATGCTGTCACACAGCTGCTCTGAGGCTCAGTGAAAAGACCTCACAATCTACCAGGAATGGTTTTCTTCCTGAACAAGCAAAATTTACCCCACAGTTCTAGCAGCCACTAGAGGCAGGAACATTTTTTAAAGACTGCAACTGTGCATCTCTAAGAAGATGGAGTTGCATAAGTACGTATTTCTACTCCCATTAGTTCCATGCTCACCTTCTACTCTTACAAAAGGAATAATAAGAAGAAAAAACTGCTGGCAGAAGAAATGATTCCCTTTTTATAGAGGGAGAAATAGAGGTTAAGTGAATCACCCCAAGTCACACACAGGTCAGTGGAAGAGCTGGAAAGGATTTGAGGTCTCTTAACTCTTGCTACACCAGAAATGGTCCTCAGTCGGGGAAGAGTTCAACTGAACGCTTGCTCAACAGCACGCCCCCTCTCCTCTGTGCTTACAGGTACGAGGATGAAATTAACAAGCGCACCGCTGCCGAGAATGAGTTTGTGGCCCTGAAGAAGGTGGGTGGAAATGTCTCTCAAAGGAGAGGATTCGAAACTGAATCTTGGAGTATGCAGTGACTTCACCCTTGAAATGGCACAGAACCCTTCAGAGTATCTGGAGAGCTCAAATCTGCCAAAATGCTCCCTCTGTATTTATGTCCCCCTGACCCTGCTAGGGTTTCTGTTAGCTCAGGGGACTCAAGCCCCCAGTTCTCTACAATCATCCACCACAACCCCAAGCCCCAGATCCAGAGTTTACTAAAATCTAACCTGGAGGGGCCAGGGAGGAGTCTGCCCAACTTCTTCAGGACTCACTGCTTGGGGCTGGGTCTCAGAGGAGCGTCTTGTGCTGTTGTTCTAGGATGTGGACTCAGCCTACATGAACAAGGTGGAACTGGAGGCCAAGGTCAACTCTCTGACTGATGAGATCAACTTCTTCCGGATGCTCTTTGAGGCCGTAAGAGCCTGCAAATGGTTTTGTCCCTCCTAGGTCTGCAGCCTGGGAAGAAAAGGATGCTGCAGAGAATGTCATCTATATGGGGCCTCCATCTAGCATCTTGCCCCAGATGGTCCAAACTGGGGCTTAGGTGGTCATGGGCACCTGGGAGAACTGCTTGCAATCTTCCTACACTAAACCCTACTTCAGCTCTGAGGCTGCTTCCCCTACCCCACGGCAGCAAAGACAGAGTGCTGATTCTTGAATCCCAGATCCCTGGGTAGCATTTCCAAGGAATCAAGACACACCTCTCCCTCTCCTATCCCAGAAAAGTTCAGAAAAGGCAAGTTACCCCTCAGTTCAGGGTGCTTCTTGCCCTCTGAAGATGCCTCCTCTGGGCACTGCCACTCTGAAGGCAGAGACCTGGGTCTTTGAAGGGGAGAAAGAAGTAGGGAACAATGAAGTCACACTGTACAGAGGGAAGCAGGGTCCTAAAACTCACTGTATCCTAAAGAAGGTTTTGTGCTGGCATATGAATCAACATATGTCATATTCAACTCAGAATAATTTGAACCAGAGAACACTGGCTCACCCTTCACACTCAGGGAAAACACACAGGTGGTTGTCTTGAGAAGCTATGCCGGGGCACATACCCTCATTGCACTGATCTGTGACCCAGAAACTTTTCTGGGATTGACATCAGAGTCCCGAAATGGCTTCAAGTGCCCAGGGAAGGGCTGGAAGAATCCCTCCAAGGGAAGCCAAGAAGGGATTCCTGACCTTGACAGGTAGTCGGTCATGTGATTTCAAGAACATTTCTTTTTATGTCTTGGTGATGCTGAATTTTCTGGCTCTACAGGAGCTATCCCAGATGCAGACCCAGGTCAGTGACACATCTGTGGTCCTGTCCATGGACAACAACCGCAGCCTGGACCTGGACAGCATCATCGCTGAGGTCAAGGCCCAATACGAGGATATCGCCAACCGCAGCCGGGCCGAGGCTGAGTCCTGGTACCAGACCAAGGTGAGTGTAGGCACCTCTGTGATAGGTTCCAGGACTAGTGTTATCTGAAGCCCCGAATAATCATTTAACTATTAGCCATGAGCATCAGGGAATACAGGAGCATTTCTGTTTCTTTCGACATGGCAGAAGTGTCCGGTGCTATGAAAAGTCAACTTGAAATGGGTGTGGAAACCTAACCATACCCCCTACCATGTGGTCAGACAATGTTGGGTGCTCAGGTCAGCCCTTGTCCCCATATCACTTATGATGTGGTTGGACCTGGGTGAGACTCCAAAACAACCAAGAAAGAGTCACAGAGCTATTTCTAAATGGCTTATTTATTCAATACACTTGTGTCAAGCAGCATTGAAGAGTTGTAAATAAATAAGCTGCAAGCAGTTTATTTTTGATTAATAAAAAGCTTCCAAGACGAGGTGGGTCTTCCTGGCATTTGGAAGCATCCAGGGACCATAGATGGCCAAGGACGGGGGAGGCATTTAAGGGAGAATAAGCAATCCTGCAGGGGCTGGAAGATAGAAATGAGGACTTTGCTGAGCAAAAAACTCTATCAAAAAAGGCGGCATTGGGAGGACCAGTGAGAGCTACTGTCCGAAGTCACAGATGGCCAGAAGAAGGTTGGGCATTGGAGATTGTAGTGACTGGATAGTCCAATCCATGAGATCACCTCTTTGCCCAGTATAGACCCCTCTCAGGGCCAGCTGCTCCCCTACATGTGGCTTCCATCTTTTACCCTGCTGTGCACACTACCTTAGTCCCTACCACTGCAACATGGTAGGAAGGAAGAGGGTATCAGGTCCTGAGGTGCACAATGCAGAGGGACATCCCCCCTAGAGGCAGAGGCAGATGGTGAATAGAGGCGAGGTGTGCCTAAGTTGAAATTTACAGTGGTTCAGATTTACAGTGAACATTTTCTTTTGTTGGTAGGGTCTGTTGTTCCCTTAAACCATATGTATCTAGAAATGGAGGAGCTGGGCCACCCAGCACTTTCAAAGCCAGACAGATCTTCACTTGGGCAGGGGCTCTTCTTCCCTGGGAAATGTGTGGGCTGGAGACAGGGTGTGTTATTTCTCCTAAATGAGTGCATCCTGGATATGCCCCACTAGGCATAGAGCTCCCTCAGATGGGGGGTCCTGTTACAAAGTCTTCAGAACTGTGCCCCCTTCAGCCTGGCTCCATCCAACACCCCCACCACTGATGTCTGGAGAGCTACCAAAATTCATGGTCACATGGGTCTGGATGTATGTCCCATGACCGGGATCCCTAAAGGACACTGACCAAGTCACCTTTTCTCCCCCACTCCCACCTGCCCAAAGCTCACCATGCTTCTTCCTGCCCCAGGGTCTTCACACAGACTATCTCCCCTATCTGGAATGTTTTCTCCCCAGCCTATCACTTAGATCACTCCTTCCCACCCTTCAGCACAAAGCTCAAACACCTCTATCTCTGGAAGGACTTCCCTGAGCTCCTTCCCACAACTCCATATCTGGGTCAGATTCCTTTCTTACACTACCCATTCATTTCCTAAGGGACATTCATCCCAGTTTGGAACTGTAAATTCAATAATACTTCATTAACATCTATTTCCCCAATAATCTGTAAGCACGAGTCTGATGATGCTGTCCGTGATACTCCCAAAGGCTGGCATGTGCCTGGCAGGT
The DNA here is from genome assembly GCF_030435805.1 of Mustela lutreola. NCBI lineage: Eukaryota > Metazoa > Chordata > Mammalia > Carnivora > Mustelidae > Mustela > Mustela lutreola. The sequence continues at coordinate 62,853,953 of NC_081297.1, forward strand.
AGGTGTGCCTAAGAAATACCACCAAAATGACTGAGCAAGGGAGTCCGTGAATGATCAGCGAATGGTTGGGTCTGCGGGTGGCCTTGAGGGCCACGCTGTGCACATGGAGAGTACCCAGCCCAGGTGTTTGACAAGGGGACTCACTCTGCTCTGATTCTATCAGTATGAGGAGCTGCAGGTCACAGCCGGCCGGCATGGCGATGATCTCCGCAACACCAAGCAAGAAATCTCCGAGATGAACCGGGTGATCCAGAGGCTGAGAGCCGAGATCGACAGCGTCAAGAAACAGGTAGAGTTTTGGCAGGGCCAAGAGCTCCTTGCACATTCATTTCTCCCGGGTCATCCTGCCATGCTTCTAGGACTCCTACCCAAGAAGCACCGCACCTCCAGGAGTTGTCAGTTAGGTTTGTGGCTTCCTCCTTTTCTTATAGTGTTCCAGCCTGCAAACGGCCATCGCTGACGCAGAACAGCGTGGAGAGTTGGCCCTCAAGGATGCCCGGGCCAAGCTAGTGGACCTAGAGGAGGCCCTGCAGAAGGCCAAGCAGGACATGGCCCGGCTGCTGCGCGAGTATCAGGAGCTCATGAACGTCAAGTTGGCCCTGGACGTGGAGATCGCCACCTACCGCAAGCTGCTGGAGGGTGAGGAGTGCAGGTGAGGACAGATGCACCACCTCTGTTCCAGCTGCGCGAGCATTCCTAAGGGCTCAGGTTGCTGTGGCCTCCTCTTCTCCTAAAATGCAGACAGAGCTGGGCTGTGAGAAAGAAAAAAACAAAAAACAAACAAACAAAACAAAACAAAACAAAACAAAAAACAAGCAGGTGCAATTTCTTTCCAGGTTAGTAACTCATTATCAAATGCCATTATTTGAAGCACAACTGCTTTTCATACACCATAAAAATCTAGCATCTGAGCAGGTCCTAAGTAATAAAATTCTATCAAAGGAGAAATTGTGTTATGCAGCAGGTCTGGTATGAGAATAAACTGTCCCATGATTTGGGCAGACAGGCCTACAACCAAGTAGGTACATAACCTCAGGAAAGCCAGTGTCCTTTCTCTGGTCCTCAGTTTCTTTATGATGGAATAAAGAGGCAAATCATCTGATCCCCAAAGTTCAGTGTTCTGCCGATTACTAGCTGTGTGACCAAGGGCAAATTACTTTACTTTTCTGTTTCTCACCTATGAAATGAGGCTAACCGTGGTTTCCATCCTATATGTTATTAAGAGTGTTAAAATAAGGGGCGCCTAGGTGGCTCAGTGGGTTAAGCCTCTGCCTTCGGCTCAGGTCATGATCCCAGGGTCCTGGGATGGAGCCCCGCATGGGGCTCTCTGCTCAGCGGGGAGCCTGCTTCCTCCTCTCTCTCTGTCTGTCTCTCTGCCTACTTGTGATCTCTCTCTGTCAAATAAATGGATAAAATCTTTAAAAAAAAAAAAAAAAGAGTGTTAAAATAAGGGAATACACATGAAGTCCTTAGAACATTTCACGATCCATAACAAGTGTCAAAAAATGCTAGTGATCATTCAGTTTTGTAGCCAAAGATATGGGCTTTGGAGCCAAGGGAGTCTGGCTTCAAATCTAGCTTTGTGAACACGGGCAATTAATTCACCTCTCTGAGCTTCGGTTTCCCCATCCATCAAATGGAGGTAGCGACACCTACTGAATGGGGTCATGAAGAGAATTAAGTGGCATAATGTGGGTATCAGGTATGTAGTCCTTTTTAATGTTCTAAGTATGTGTTTATGAATGAAGGCCAGCTCTGTCCTTAGTATGCGAAAGCAAAATTACTCTGGTTGCTACAATAATGGGCTGATTATTGTTATTGTTATGTTTATGACTCAGTCTCCTCTCCACACCTCTAATCACCCGAGGCACTGCCCCATGCCTAACAACGGTCCATTGTTGAGAGGGAAATCTTATTCCTCAAGGAGCCCTGCCTTTCCAGCCCACTCTAGTGTATGATTCCCTTTCATTTCCTCCAGGTGTCTACCTAGTTTGAACCCCCCCCCCAAAAAAAAAATGTTTCTGAGATTACAGGTTTTCCTCCAGATTGTTATTTTTAATACTACTACTATTTAAATTATTTCAACCTCCACTCACAGCTGCAATAAAAATAATAGAGGGTTTTTCAATGTTCATCATTACAAAAATGTGATTTAAATGCCCACGAGCTGCTGGATGTAATAGTAACGTTCCTTCTCCCTCTTCCCCCTGATCAGGCTGAGCGGAGAGGGCGTTTCTCCTGTTAACATCTGTGAGTATGACATCCTCTGTGTCAGTTCACGTGCATGTGGTTGGGGCAGGGAGGTGGTATCACGGGGGAGGGGAGAGGGCATGCACAAGACATCGGACGGGACCCCCCTCAGACAGGGTTCATTTTGAGGTTTGAGGTCTTGACTTCTTTATAAGGAGAGCCATATTAGGAGTCTTTTTCTTTCTTTCTTTTTAATTTTTTTTTAGGAGAGAGTCTTTAAGGTCCCACTTCTTACCCCTTTGCAAGGGACAGAGCACCAAAGGAAGGGTGAGCGGAGGTTTTCTCTGACCCTTCTGCATGGGTTTAGACCTATAGGTTCTTCCCCCCATGTCCCTGGACCCCATCCCTTTCTCACTGGAGGTGGAAGTCTAGATCAGACAAGAGCATTCACTACAGACAGGATTTAGGAAAGCCTGCTATGCCCTCAGCCTGTGGAGGGAGCCTCCACGCTGGGCTGAAGGGCATGGCCAGGAAGGCCACACCTTCTGGGAATGGTGTGGGGAGAAGCCCTGCCGCTCCAGTTTACAGAGTATAACAGCAGAAGGTCACCCAGGTTTTTCCAGGCAGCAAAAGCATATAGGACAGGGCAGGTGGGTACAGCTGCTCAGGAAGGGAGAGGGGTAGTAAGCTGGTGAAACCCCATGCCACTAAGGGTGGAGGTCACTCACAGAGCTCACTGCTGGCACCATGAGGCTGACTGGGATGACTTTTCCAGCTTGCATCCTACAAATGAGTTTGGTATTCCTGATACAGGATTCACAAAACCAACGATTATGTTAATTGATGACTCTAGAAGGCAGAGCCCTCTGAACTACCCAGCTGTCCTCCTTCCCTGATATCCTTGTCTAGTGGCTCCCGAGACCCTCATAGCTAGTTTTGGGGATGGCTGCTGTAACTTCTAAAGTTCCTTTTCCCTTGAAAGCACATAAAAGTCCGTGTTTGTTATCCAGGGCTGCGGCATTGCAGTACCACAAACTGGGGGGCTTCAGATAAGAGAAATGTACTGTGTCATGCTTCTGGAGAGTTCTCGGTGTTCCCTGCCCTGCATCACGCTGATCTCTGGCTCTGTGATCACATGGCCCTTTCCCTATGTGTTTGTCTTCACGTGGACGCCCTTCCTCTTCTTATAAGGACACGAGCTCTATTGGGTAGGGCCCTCCCTAATGATTGTATCTTAACTGGATTCCATCTGCAAGATCCCATTGCCAAATACGGTTGCATTTGCAGGTACTGGAAGTGAGGAATTCAACCTTTTTTTTTTTTTTTTTTTTGGAGAACACAGTTCATTCTGTATCCATCCATTTTTATTTCAGTTTCCCTTCCGAAGAGCCCAGTGTAGTGATTGCATGTTGAAGGTGATGCATGGTTATAAGAGCTCAAAAAAGAGCAGGTTGGGGAGCGGGGCAGAATGGGAGCAGAGTTGGCTGGCCAGTGGGTCATCTGTCACTTGGTCTAGCAAGATTACTCCAGCTCCATTCTGGGATTCAGGGTGCAGAGGCTGGGGACATCGAGGGAAATATGTATGTGCCCCCGAGAAAGAAGAGAGACGCCAGAGCCAGGCCCACAGAGGGAGAAGGGGACAGAGTGGTAGGGGACTGTGAAGGGATCAAAGAGAAAGGCATGTGGACTAGAATCGCTTCCTGAATGTAAGAAGTCTCCATTAAGTTCTGAAAGGAACAGCTAGGCGCCAAGTAGCAGAGAGGAAGCAGGAAGCCATTCCAGACAGGAAGAGTGGCCCAGGGAAAACCAGGCTGAGCACAGACAAGAGCTCCCACTAAGTGGGCGGGGAGCCTGGAGGAGGCAAAAGTCTGCCTGACCTGACAACCACATCCTCACCCTACAGACACAGGGGCACAGGCCCTGACACTCCAGTTCTCTTCTCTCCTGCTCTGGGTCTTGACTCTCTCTCCTCTCTTCTGGTAGCTGTGGTCACCTCCACTGTTTCCAGCGGCTACGGCGGCGGCAGCAGCCTTGGAGGCGGAAGTCTGGGTCTCAGTGGGGGCAGCGGCTACTCCTTCACCACCAGCGCTGGGCACAACCTGGGCTCGGGCCTGGGCGGCTCCAGCTTCAGCGCCAGTAGCAGCCGGGGCCTCGGGAGCAGTGGCTCCAGTGTCAAGTTTGTCTCTACCACATCCTCCAGCCGGAAGAGCTACAAGCATTAAATGCAGCCACCCCACTCCCCTACCCCTGGCCTAAAGCCTGCTCGCTTGCTGACCTGGCCTATCTATACTCACAGACACGATACCTGGGTCCTTCTTCTTCACCCCTGGCCCACCTGCGCTGCCAGGAAGCAAGCCTGGCGTCCTGGCTAAACCCCATTCCCCAGCTTAAGCTAGCCTCTGCCCTCCTGACAGTCCCCAGAGTGTCCCCACCCCCACCCGCTCTGTGCCAATGCCCTCCCTCTCTCAATATTTACATTTGGCCTATCTTGCGGAGACCACCCACCTTCAACTCCTCCTCCTTCCTCCCCACCTTCCAGACGCAAAGAGGAGTGGGTGTTTCCCAGGCCATCTCAATGCCAGGTTGGCAACCCACCTGTCTCACGATGCTTATAAGCTGCCTGCTGGGAGTGAGAACTCTCTCTCTTCCCTTCCGGGGATGTGTCTATTAAATGCATGTGTATTGTGTTTGGTGTCCAGCCCTCTGTCTGGCGTGGTTATGGAGCATAGAACGCTTCTCCTCCTCCCCGGGCCACAAAGAGAGCCCAGGGCACATCAGATCTTCCTCACTTCGCTCAGAATGAAGAATGTTGGGCTGGGGCGATGGAGGGATGGAGGGATGGAGGGAGGCTGACTGCCAGCCAGACTCCAGGCTGGTGTTTCTGCCCACTTCCTCCTGCCTCTTGTTGGAATGCCTTCTTTGAGAAGCCCAAGCCCCTGGGCAGCTCTGTCCTCCCCACTCTGTATGTCATTCAGGGCGATACCTTCCCCTCCCAAACACAGACGGTTTTCTAAGGACACTGACGTAGGGTGGGCAGCCCAGCCCTTCTCCAGCAAAGGGGCTGATTGTTCCCTGACAGCTTCAAACTTGCAGACCGGAGCAAAGAAATAACAGGCCAGAAGAGGAGTTAAAAGTCAGCCCTGGGGGCAATGCTTTCACCAAGCAGAGGAGCCTGCTGAGACCCATAATTGCAGGGGGGCACTGAGGCATCCAGGAAGCTCCCACATTCCTGAGTTTACAGTCTCCGGAACCCCTCCCATAAGGCAAGAGCCTGGCATTACCCGGACTGGGGACCGCTCATGTGGGCTTAGAGGAAGTGGGCTCAGGGCTCAGGACCTGGTAGGAACCAAGAAATAGGAACCAGGACTCTGAACCATAACCAACCAGATGCCGTTCAGGAAGCTAATGGCAGGCCGGGAGAGACCATGAACAGAGAGAAGATGGGTGTAAAACCAGGGGCTAAAGGCTGGGAAGGGTGGCAGGAAGGAGAGAATTGAAATGGTGGGTAATCGTTAAATGTCCCTGGTCCCCAGGGACAAGAGGAATAGAAGGGATAGGAATTTTGAGAAAAATCCTGAGTCTGCCACCCTCAACAAACCACATCTCCTCCACCAGCATCAGGTACAAAGATCCTGTGGTCAGACCACTGCACCCTAACATCAGCCCAGCACCCGCTAGCCATGCGACCGCAGCCAAGTCTCACAACAACTCTATACCTCAGTAGCTTCATGAGTAAAACAAGAGTAATAATAGCTACCCCATGGTGCTGCATGAAGATTAAATGAGAAGACAGGTGAAAAGCAGCTACCTATCATAGCTGCTCAATAAACGTTGGCAACTATTAGTCTCCTCCTTATCCTCACCAAGTCTTTATGTTAATCAAATGACATAAAGCTTACAGCTGACCTGCCCCGTGGTCTGGCAAAGACTGAGTCCTCAGTAAATGAGGTTTCTCTTCTTTTCCCAGCAACAGGAAGGGCATAATCCAGTACTTGGGCTCAGAGTCCAAGAGCTAGGAATCCAAAGAGAGGAACAGCTCAGAAAGAGTGGGAGTGCCTGCCGTGTGAGCCTGAGAACCTGGGTGGGCGGGGGGCTCAGGACCCACGCCTACCCCGGGCCCGAATCCCCAGGCCTGGTCCTGCCCTGGGTAGGGTGTTCCCCGTGATGATTAGGGGGCAGGAAAATGGGTGCTGGCCAGACATGCCATTGAGGTGAACTCAACAGAGTGGTCTTTGATCTTCTCCGGCCAAGCCCAGTTCTTGAAAGGGATAAAAGTCAAGGAGAGTCTGGGACAGCTAGACTTGGAAAGCTCCTCATCCCTTTGACACTTGTGCTCCTCTGACTCTCTGGCATCAGCTCCCACCATGACCCAACGATCTTCTGTCACCATCAAGTCAGGAGGCACTCGGAACTTCAGTGCTTCCTCGACCAGCCTCCTCCCAGGCTGCCGGCCCAGCTTCAGCTCTGTCTCTGTGTCCCAGGGCGGGAAGAGCTTCGGGGGCAGCTGTGTGGGTGGCTTCGGGACGAGGAGCCTCCACAGCTTTGGAGGTAGCAAAAGAATCTCCATCAGTGGAGGCTACCGCTGTAGCCGGGCCAGCGGTGGAGGTGCCAGCTATGGGCTGGGGCTCGGAGGCATGGGCTACAGGGCTGGGGGAGCCTTTGGCGGGTATGGATTTGGAGGCGGGATGATGTCTGGCTCCGGGGGCATCCAGGAGGTCACTGTCAACCAAAGCCTCCTGACCCCCCTCCACCTGGAGATTGATCCCTCCCTCCAGCGGGTGCGAAAGGAGGAAAGGGAGCAGATCAAGACCCTCAACAACAAGTTCGCCTCCTTCATTGACAAGGTGAGAGGCAACTGGGATCCCCACCAGAAAAGCAGCAGGTGCTTGGGGTATCTCTACTTTCTGTGCTTTTCTGAGGTAACCTGGGACTTGCCCAGGACCTGCAATCCTGGGGGCTAGGAAGACTGCTGACTTGGTGAAAGAAGGAGTGGTTTCCTACCTTGTTGAGGTGGGAGCAGAAAAATGTTCATCTCCACACTCCAGAGCTGTCTGACCTACTGCAAGGCCATTGCTCTTTTGATGGATAATGAATGTGTATTCAAGTCAGACAGCAAAAAGGATCATTTTAAAGGCAAAGGAATGAAGGAATGAAAGGTTATGAGAAGCGTGCTGGGGTCACTTTTTCCTGCAGTTAATAAGGGCAAGTCCTCCTGTGGTGACTTCCCTGGTGACTTGGGTATGTCGGGGAAGCTGAGTGGTTGACAAGGGGCTGGCTTTTCCACTTTTCTTCTAGTGAGAGCTGACCTGTGACGTCAGCCCTGAGGGTGCCCTGTGGAATGACCTGTCCTCCTAGGGATTTCCCCAGGTCTGGGAAGAGAAGCTTTTCTCTTCTGTTCTGCCACTGGTTCCCCCGTAAGCTTGTTGCTTTGTCTGGGAAGAACAAATTCAATGATATGACTTATTCTGGCTCTATATATGAGACCTGGAAATAAGAGTGCTAGACTCTTCCAACCTAGATCCTAGTGCTAGGAGGACATCCCCTAACGTCTTGGGCCTTGGTTAGGTTGGACAGATGGACTCCATGGTGACTCTGCAGGCTATGGAATGTCTCATCCATATCTACGAATATGCCAGTCTAACCAAAGGGACCATTGAGCAACAGGTTCTTCCATTTGATCACCCATGTCACCCCACTTGGCCTGGTATTTGCACCAACAGATGTGAGGTTTCCAGGAAACTGGCTCTGAGAGGAAAAGGCAGGCTATCCTTTGCTTGGTTCATCTGGAGGGGATGTGGGGGAAAGGAGATGTGATAGGGAGGGACTTGAGGCTGGGATTACCCCTCTTCTTTTAACAACAGAGAAGAAAGGTGGGCAGGGCAAGAGGGGCATTTGTTAAAGGCCCTCTGGAGGTACACTGCCATCTCCAAAGTTATGGAGGCTCCTTCATTGCTTCATTCGGAGGCTGTGTGTCATTCCAAGGGACCCCAAAAGAAAGACTTTGCATAAGGAGAAAGGTTTTGCATATTCCCAAGGCTGCCTCCCAGATGCAGGAGCAGATAGATGAGTACAACTCAAGCAAACCAGGCTAGTAGCACAAGACCACAAGGGACCTGAGAGAGCAGAGGGGGCTTCCTACGCCACACAGCAGGCCAAAGACATGGCTGGCATTGTGGCCAGGTCCCCCAGTGCAACTTTAGGGTGACCCATTTCGGCATTCCTGGACTGTATGGACAGCTGAGTCCAGGTTCTAGATCTGGAGAAATCACGTGGGAAAAGAAATGGACAGACTAAATTTTCTGCCAGGAACCTCCTACCCATTTAATGGGAATCAAAATCCCACCCAGCCAGATGACGGTGGAGTGTTCTTTCCATCAGCATTGTTTGGTGGATGCAGATGGTTTCCAGCCCCTCTGGTCCCAGTCCTCCTTACTTCTCCCGCCTCCTACTTAAGCCACTGCCTGTCTCCCAGGCCCGTTTCATCCACATTTGTGTGGTTCTCTACGTTCCAGTCTCCTCCAGGATGACGACAAGGGGGAGACTGCCACCTGGGCTCCAAGCTCCTAGAGGGCCTCCCTGCATTGTTGGGGGGCCCTGTGTCGCAGAGCCCTCTGGGAGGCTGCTGCAGGGCAGCCCACATGGTCTCTCCCCTCCGGTCTGGGCAGGTGCGGTTCCTGGAGCAGCAGAACAAGGTCCTGGAGACCAAATGGAGCCTCCTGCAGGAGCATAAAACCACCAGGGCCAACATTGAGCCCATGTTTGAAGCCTACATCAGCAACCTGAGACGGCAGCTGGACTGCCTGGGTGGCGAGCGGACACGGCTGGAGACGGAGTTGAAGAACATGCAGGACGTGGTGGAAGACTTTAAGAACAAGTGAGTAGACGCTCAGCCAGCTCCGGCAAGGGCCCTGCCCCAAGGGTCCTGGGGAGGCCCTGCTCTCTGAAAGTGTCCAGTCTAGTGGGGCAGTGGGATGCACACTCAGGGCAGCGAGGCAGAATCAGTGAGGCTTTGGGGAGGGGAGGGATGGAGATGATGATGACCTGCACGGGCACTAAGAGTGGGTTTTGCACAACCACCGTGTGAACTCTGCAGATGGGGAGAGTGAGGCTTGGAGACAGCCCCTGACTTAGCCGACGTTGTGCAGGTGGCCAACTCATGAGTTCAGAATCAAACCCATAGACTCTCACTCTCACATCTGTTCAACTCAGCCCCATTGCTAACTTACATGAGGGCACGCACTCATCCCAGCCTTGGCCAAGGCCAGGAACAAAGCAGGAGACAGATTTGCTGCCTTCTCTGCGGAACCACACACACACACAGCCCACTAAACATGATGGCATGCTTTTGCCTATAGATTCAAGCAGCTTCTTACTTCTGTTGTTTTAATTTATGTCTAATGCTCTTGGTCCAAACAAAATAAGGGAGTTGAGGAGTTTCTGTTATAGTTTTTCTAATGTAATGAGAATTCAGGTCTGAGATGAATTTAAATGGTAGCTACCACACACCTGTGGCTTTTTAAATTTTAATTAATTAAAATTAAATAAAATGTTAACGTTAGTTCCTCAGTCACACTAGCCCCATTTCAAGGGCTCAGTTGCTGCATGTGGCTGATGAGTCCCAGACTGGATATAGATATAGAGCATATCCGTTGCTGCAGGAAGTTCTATTGGGCAGCACTATGGAATCTTGGCCCCACTACTTACTAATTGAATTACCTCAGATTCCCTGAACCCTAGTTCCTTTGTCTGTTAAAGAGCCTATTAATAGTGCCCACTCTGTAGGGGTTGAGAATATTATGTCAAAATTTGCATGTGAAATACTTGGTAGGGTGTCCAGTGCCTAGTAATTTTTAAATAAGTGTTAGCTATTTTTATTATAGGGATGATTGTGTATTTAATGATGCAGACACAGGCAAGAGAAACAAGTGGAGATGGATAATTTATAATATGTATGCAACATGGAGTAACAGTGTTTCAGTCTAAGAAGTCTTCCTGGAGGAAGAGACTTAACACTCAAGGTGGAGAAAGACAGAGGCACTGGGGAGGACTATTGGGGATCAGTTGAAGAGTGTGTCCTGGTTAATGGACAGTGATATTCCTGTGGCAGGGACCTTAAGAGGCCCATGCAGGGGGAGGGACTGTGAGACAGAAAACACAGAAGGTGAGGACAGTTACATGGAGTTGCGGGAGGAGAAGATTCAGATTTTATTAAAAGGCAGCACGAGGAAACAATAAGGAAAACCTCATCTGCTCTGGAGAAGGAACAATACTGAAGATTCAGTGGCAGGAAAGGGCTTTTCTCAGATCCTACTGGACAGTGGAGGCAACACAATGTACTTAGTGTATATACATATATATATATATATATATATATATATATGTATATATATGTATACACTAACTTAGTGTATATACATATATATGTATATACACTATATACATATACACACACACACACATACCACATATACTTAGTATATATACCACATATACTTAGAGTGGGATAGTACCTGGTGTTTTAAAAAATAATAATAACGAGCCATTTAGAGGTTAAAAAGAGCCTCTGAAAGGTTAAGTGACCTGACCCAGTGTACTCTGCTGGGAGGAAGAAAAGACAAAGCCCAAACCCCAACCACCCAACCACCCAGAGCTGCTAAGAGGGTAGGACTTGTTGATGCTTAGGAGGGCTGGGGAGGAAATGAGTCACCTAGAGCAGAAGGGAAGCTTCCTTCCCAGAGCTCAGTGAGCAAAAGTGCACCTCCTCATGCCCCTAGGGGGCAGGAGGGGAAAAGGGCTGCTCTCTAGGGGCAAATTGAAGAATGAGAAGCCTAGGCAGAGGAGGAGGGAGGACCCCTATTAGCCTGAGGATGGTTCCCTCTCTATGGTTCGGTTTAGCTAAGACCAGAGCGCCAAGACAATGTAGAGGTACCACGGAGGACAGGAGCCAGTCAAGGCCTGTGACTGTCTGCCTCAGGCCAGACGACTCCTTTTTCCTTCCTTCTTTTCGGCTTGGGGTAACACGAGGAGAAAAAGGAAGGCTGCTGGCCCCCTTATGGGGACATCATCACTCTATGGAGCAAAGCCTTGAAAAAGACAACCTCAGAAGGAATGAGCGTGGTTCTGCTTTACTGTTGTTTTGGGCTTGAGTTGTATTTGGACAGAAGTGGTTGTGTGATTGATGGGGCATGGGGGAACACGTGTACAGTGGCTCACTTTCCATGGTTTTTCTGGAGACCCACACCGCCTACCCCCCTATGACCCCAACTGTTGGACCTCACTCCCAGAAGCCTGCTCCTAACACCCATCTGCTTTTTTGTATTGATTTATGATTGGCCTAAAATAGGAGATTCATTTCAGGTATCCAAGATACTGATTCCATATTTTTATATATTAATCAGTGATCACCTTGACAATCCACTTCTTGATCCTTCCCACAGGTATGAGGAAGAAATCAACAGACGTACAGTGGCGGAGAATGAGTTTGTGGTGCTCAAGAAGGTGAGGCGACAGAGTTGCTCCCTCCTGGCTCCCAGGCCCAAGGAGCCCCTTCTGGGAGTGACGCCACTGAAGCCAGTGGCCTGGCACCTTTTAATTCATGTAGCTGATCTTTGAAGCAGGTTTTACTCTAGAAGTGTAAAAACTCAGGCTCAGGGAGGTCAAGTAAGTGGCCCAAGTTTACCCAGAAAATCAGAAGTGAGTCACGATCTGGGACTCCAGAGTCCAGGCTATAAATCATGACACCAGCCCCTCCCCACATGGAGTCCCTGAGGAGAGAAATGAGCAAAATGGGCCCTGTGTTGCGCTAAGGCTCAGTCAGGCTCAGAAGGACAGGAGCAGGACAGGGAATGGCTCCATGGAGTGGTGGGCCTTCCTGCTGAGCAGGGCGGACAGAGGGAGGGGAGAGCAGCTGGGGAGGGAGAAAAGAGCAGCCCTGTGTGCAGCCCAGGAAGGGGCTGAGAGTGTGAGGAGGAGGGCCCAGGGAGAGGCTGGGAGAGCCCAGAGGCAGCCGAAACCCACGGACCCAGGATGGTATTGACCTCACCAGTGCAGGTGACCTAAGATCTGTCCATGTAACATGAGCTAGGGAACAGGTGAGCATTCCCTGACAGCCCTGGTCCCCACATGTCTTCGCCCCCCTGCAAATTCCATTCCAAAGCCTGGAACAGAGAAATGCTCTCATCCCTGGGTGCTGACATTCTCCAGCCTAGCTCTCTGCCAGACGGGCTGGCTGCTGCACCAGAGATGAGCCTCAGAGTGATAGCATGTTCTGTGCCCAGGATGTGGATGCCGCCTACATGAACAAGGTGGAGCTGGAGGCCAAGGTGGATGCCTTGATGGATGAAATCAACTTCCTGAGAGCTTTCTATGATGCGGTAAGCAGTGTCAGGGGCTGGGGGCCTAGGCTGGGCACACAGGCTGCCGGCTCCTTCCCTCATCTCCTCTCTGCTCCCCACCATGTCCCCAGGTTGGAATTCATGGAGCATAAGCTGCTTTCCCTACCAAGGAACAAAATGAGTTTCCCTAGAGCAGCTGGGGGGTCAGGCAAGATATTCAACCTTGACCACTTGGACCATGCATGTGCTATTGGTCAGGCAAAAAAACAAAGCAAAACAAAACAACACAACAACAACAACAACAACAACAAAAAACCCTCCTGTTGATGAATTTCACGTGCTTTCCAGAGACATCGCTGGGCATCCTGGCTCACCCAAACCCAGCACAAATTTACCAGATACTCTTTCTAGAGGACGAGGTTGTGAATGATGCCATTTCACAAACCAAGTGGCAATCAGTGAACCCTTGGGTGCTTTTAAAAGCACCAAGGGCAGATGTCCAGCTCTCCTGAAGACACGTATCACTTGCAACTCCACATGCCAGACACTATCCTTGGGGCTGCAGGGGCAGTGCTGAGCAGACACAACAAAGCCCCTAAGTTCTTAGAGCTTCTATTACAGTGGAGCAGCACAGAGAGGATGGGATAACTATGCCATTTCAGGCATAGTAGGGCTGATGGAGAGAAACAGGGAACGGTGACAGGCAGGAGGTGGGTGACAGCTGATGAGAAATGGGAAGAAATGAGGACTCAGGAATGCCAGGAGGAGGCCAAGGTGGCTGGAGGAGAGTGGTCAAGATGGAGTGAGAGGTGCATTGTGTGCCCCCCAGTAGACCTGATAAAGACAGGTGATATGCCCATGCATGACGTATGTTTGGGGTGCAAGAGAAGTGGGTCATGTTCCAGGAGCAGGAGCATGGGCTCCATGGCTTTGGACAGGTGCAGTGACCACCCTGCCGCCCGCATAGGAACCAAAAAAAAAAAAAAAAAAAAAAAAAAGGCATCATTTTTCTCTGCTTGTTCACTACAATGCTGACAGCTGTAAGCATGTGGGCTGAAACAACCCCCCAACTCAGGCTAGGTCAGCTACCAGGAAAACTATGTAGGAAAAACATATTGCAAAACAACAACAAAATAATAATTGCTTGAAGCAGGGGATGCATGAACCAATCCTTAATAAACAAAGTAAAGGAATATTTTTACTTAGATTTGTGCTGTGGACCAGGGATTCTCAAATTTTAAAGTGTATCAGAATCTTCTAGACCACATGTTAAAATACCAGTTCTGATTCGGTGAATCTAGGGTAGGAACCAAAATATTGCAGTTCCCAGGGCTATTGTTCCCAGGTAATGCTATTGCTGTTGCTGGTCTCAGGATCCAGCAACCTTAGTGGTGGAACCGACACCTTAGATGAGTCTGGAAAGTGATCAATAACAAATAATTTGTGGTTTACTGTTTCAAAAACAGTGTTATGTAGACATGAATTGGTTTAATACTCGCAGAAAGCATGTAAAACAGTGCTAGGACCAGCCACCCTGAGACTCAGAGAAGTGATCTAACCCAGACTCCAGTGCTTTGCTCTGGTGCCCTTTCTGCTGTCTTGAGCTGATTTCCATTTTCCATCCCTGAGGAACAGGGAGGAGCCAAGTTGGGAAACAGGATTGAGATGCAGCAGAGCTTTCTGGTTCCTTGTAACTCAGTTTTCTGTCATAAGAGGATTTCTTTATTTGGTATAAAAGGTTGTATTTTCTCAGAACCTGAGACAGCCCGGCACTGACAGGTCACAGCAAGGTGTACTCCCTTGATAGCGGGAGTGGCTGCTGGAGGATGCTGGCTAGGGTTCCCTGTGTGGCTGCTCCCCACGTGCAGATGAGCTGATGATCAAGTCCGGGTGTAAACTCAGTGACCTTCCTAATGTCCTTCCCAGCCCTTTGGACCAATACAGAGGACTGCACCCCAACAGTGCAAGTGAGGTCCTTGATACCAATGTCTGTTTCCTGGGCCTGGCCACTGTCTCCCAATACACACACACACACACACACACACACACACACACCCTGCTTCAGCTATTCTGTTTGGCCCCCAACACAGGAGCTGGCTCAGCTTCAGGCCCAGATCTCAGAAACCTCTGTGGTCCTGTCCATGGACAACAACCGCAAGCTGGACCTGGACAGCATCATCTCTGAGGTCAAGGCCCAGTACGAGGACATTGCCAACCGTAGCCGGGCTGAGGCCGAGTCCTGGTACCAGACCAAGGTGAGATGTCAAGGTCAAGTCCATGAAACAGTCTTAGAGAACTGGGATTTCAAAGGCAAATTAGGTAAGAGCCTTGTCCTGTTGGGTGTCGTGTTCAGATGGGGTCAAAGGGATATGAGTTCAGCCTGAGTTTACCCTCTGTCAGGAGCACCCCTTGGGCAACACCATCAGGATCCCGGGGAAACAACCAGGTGAAGCAGGAGGTGGTCAGTCCTCTGCAAGGGGGAGGATGGACACACCTCAAATGCCCCATAGAGGCCAGCAAGGGACAGCTAGACAGCACCAGCCAGCAGGACCCAGAGAGGGAAGGTAGGAACTAGACCAAGGCTCAGCCTCCTGGATCTGGAGAAGGGAGGTATAGCGTACAGTGGTGAGGGGCTGGGAGCAAAGGGTCAACATGGGCCACACAATGAGATTTTTCAAGTTAGAGAAAACTCTCTAAGCGGGGGAGCCACAAATATGAAAGAGCTTAAAAATCAGAGAGTGAAAAGCACCCCTGCGTGCTGCTGAGCTCGTGAGGAAAAGATAACCTGATACAGAGGGGGAGGATGAGAGACCAGACACAGGGCGGGTCCAGCTGTGGGGTGGGGTCAGCGGGCATGGAGGGGACAGAGCCGAGAGACAGTGCAGATGGAATCTGATGGAAGGCAGCTGTGGGGACAAAGGGAGGCACTTCCAAGCAGCACTCTAGAAGACTGTCGGGCCCTGGGAGGCCACAGCCATCTTGCCTCTGGCCTGACCATGCCCTCCCTACCCCACCACGTCCCCCCAGTATGAGGAGCTGCAGCGGTCAGCCGGCCGGCATGGGGATGACCTCCGCACCACCAAGATGGAGATCTCCGAGCTGAACCGCGTGATGCAGAGGCTGCGTTCTGAGATTGATAACCTGAAGAAGCAGGTAGGGCTGAGCTCCCAGCAGACATCCCACCCGTGCCCCTGACCACTGGCGGACCTGGGCCTGGTCCCAATGCAGCCCATGCAGAAAGAAACCTCCCCAGATGAGGGACCATCCAGGATTGTGACTATGCTGTCTCCCACCCCACCAGGGAGGTCAGGACGTTCTTTCTGAGATCTGCCCATCAGTTGCTCCTTAACAGATGGGTCTGCCCTCTGGGGACATACAAGACAAAACTATGCAGAGAAGTGCAACATCAGAAAGGGCCATCCCCCCAAAAATCATTTTCTCCCTTATGGTTAAGTCTCAAATTATCCAAGGAGGACAGAAATTAATCTTTTATTTATTTGTTTGTTTGCTTGTTTGTTTATTTTTATTTGACAGAGAGAGAGCTCACAAGTAGGCAGAGAGGCAGGCAGAGGGAGAGGGGGAAGCAGGCTCCCTGCTGAGCAGAGAGCCCAATACGGGACTCGATCCCAGGACCCTGAGATCATGGCCTGAGCTGAAGGCAGAGGCTTAACCCATGAGCCACCCAGGTGCCCTGATTAATCTTGTTTTTAAAGATGATGAAACTCCAAGTTCCTTTGCATAAATCCATTTCAGGAAATTCTCCCATATGTTTAACCTTAAAAACACATCTTACTCCATTCTCTGGGGGCGACCTCACAAACTCCCCTGTGCCCCTGGCAGTGTGCCACACTCCAGAATGCCATCGCTGATGCTGAGCAGCGTGGGGAGCTGGCCCTCAAGGATGCCAAGAACAAGCTGGCTGAGCTGGAGGACGCCCTGCAGAAGGCCAAGCAGGACATGGCCCGGCAGCTGCGCGAGTACCAGGAGCTCATGAACGTCAAGCTGGCCCTGGACATCGAGATTGCCACCTACCGCAAGCTGCTGGAGGGCGAGGAGTGCAGGTGGGGGGCTTTCCCCGACCATGGCTGCTCAAGAACCTTGGCTCCCACCGTGGCTCAAACAGACTTCACAGATACCAAGAGCCCCAGTGTCAGGCCCCAGAAGAAATTCCAAAGGCAGAAACAGAGTTAAGATGCAGCCTTTCCCCAGAGGCACTCTGTAGTCTCAGCCTCTCCCATCATTGCTACTGGACCCGGGGCAGAGGATCGGGGTGATGATGTCAGGCAGAGGTGGCCCATGACCACCTGGAAGGCCACTAGCAGAGCCATTCCTACCCAGCCCCCAGGCTACACTGGGGATGGGCCACTGGGGCTCTGTGCTTGCTGGAGATGCCTACAATCAAAGTGTCCCTCTCCACCTAGCAAACTGGCATCCCTCTCCCCATTTCTATGTATTTTGATTTGGTGTCTCTTCTAGAGTCCCCTCGCAGGTTCTTATTAGCTAGATGAAAGTGACAGCAGGAGACGCAAGAGCCCAGGGATCTTCAACTTCTCAGCAAATGAAATGTCTCTTTCTCTCCCCCCTTCCCCCCGCAACAGACTCACTGGGGAAGGTGTCGGACCCGTGAATATCTGTGAGTAAATGTCTTGGGATACTAGAAAAGTGGGCATCGAAACAGAAGCAATAGCATCACTAACAAGGTGTTGGGGATAGATGTGGACAGAGATGTCATTAAGACAGAGAGGGGAGGTCGAGGCATCTTCGAATATTTGACAGGCTGTAGGGAGCTGTGTCCCATGGTAGTGAGCTCCCTGTCACTGAATGTGGTTAAGTGGACACTATAAACCATTGCCTCTCAGTGATGTGTCAGAACAATTACAGTTGGGGGACACCCATCCAGGTGGCCCTCGGGCCTCTTCCATTATGGGAGCCTATGCTCCTGCCCAGCACACAAGGCCTTGTGCTCCATCCAGTACGAGAACCCTGTGCAGCAGAGAAATGGACACAGCAAGTATGACCCTGGACTTGCTACTTGATGTCTCTGCACCCCCATTCTCCCTCTGGAAAGTAGAGGTGATGGTAGTAATGGTGCTTTCTCGGCCTGATGAGATCAACATGGTCACAGCTGTGAAAGTGCTTTAAAAAGTACAATGTCCTCTACAGACGCTCAGGAGAGGGGGCAGCGTGTCACGGGGATGGCGAGTCCATGACCACCCTCTCAGACCCCGGCCCCTGGGTCCAAGACATTCCTGTTCTGGGGGCGGGGTGGGGAGCCCCCCCAGGGAGGGAGCTCCTGGGGACCCAGAGGAGTCTACCAATGTGCCCTGTGTCTTGTCTCCACAGCCGTGGTCTCCTCCAGTGGGGGCACTGGCTACAGCTCAGGCGGCGGCCTCTGCATGTCAGGAGGCGGCGGCTACAGCAGCAGCCTGGGCTACAGCTCCGGGGGCAGCTTCAGTTCCACCAGCAGCCGCAGCATGAGTGGCAACAGCTCCAGTATGCGCATGATCTCCAAGACATCGTCCACCAAGAAGAGTTACAGGAGCTAAAGCGCCCCATCCTCCAGGCTCCCGCCTCCAGACTCCCCTGATCCCCCACCCTAAGGCCTGCCGCTTTGCTGATGCCCCATGCACAGAATCAACAGCAGGAGGCGTGGGGAGTGGCCTTTGAGTTCTAAGCTGATCTTGTCCATCCCTCTGCCTCCAGATGCATCCCCACAGGGGTAATCCCCCACCTTGCTCCTTATCCCAGGGCCCTCCAGGGGCCCCAGGTATCTACTTCAACTAACACCCACTCAACTCCTCCGTGCTAAGACCTGGGCTAGGACTTTGCCCATCAGCAGCTCCCAGAGCTGGAGCACCGTAGGGTCATCCTCCCCACCAGAGCCAGATCCATGCCGCCCAAAGTCCTTTATGGGGGAGGAAGGAGCTTAGAATTGACCTTAGTGCCCCCAAAGAGGTTGCATGTAGTCTAGACCAGAGTTCCCACGCATGTGTTCTCTTGCCGCAAACAAGATCCTTTCCTGCAAGCCCCTCCAACCAGGGAAGTCTGCCAATCCAAGCAGGATGTCGTGTCCTCACTTCCTCCCATATTGTCCCTTGTTGGACTCCCAGCCACTTCCCCTGACCACTCTCCCACCACCAGAATATTGCAATAAGGAATCAACACCCTTTGAAATATGACCAACTCGATTATTCACACTAGAATAGAATGATTTTATCAAGAAGGCAAAAGTTCTCCATGGCCTGGGGCTACACTCCTTGATAGTTCATAGCCGAATTCCTTTCAATTCTGCCCCATTTAAGCCACTATTAGAATTAGCGTCCCACACAGAACCGCTCTACTGCTGAGTGGGAGGGAGGCAGGCTAACCCGGGTGTGGGAAGGTAGCCGGGCAGCAGATGACCTGGAAAAGGAACCCAGTCAGCCTGTGTTAGAATGGCCCTGAGAGAATCCTCCCACCGAAGGATTCAGGAGACTTTCTCCTTGCTCCTTTCTCCTTGCTCTGTGGTAGCCATATCTCTTCTCTGGAAAGTTCTCTTTCCTTCTTACCTTGCTCTTTCCACCTCCCTCCTTGTTCTGCTCCTCCTCCACAACCCTGTGTGTCTCCTCTCTTCATCCCTCCCCTCTGCTCCTTTATTTCTCTCTTTTCTTCCCCTCCCACTCATCCATTTGGCAATATATCCCCTGTTCCCTCTCCCCTGACCTCTCTTTTTCCATCTCCCCATCTCTGACATGTCTACGGTGTGGATTTGCCTGTGCCGCAGGCCTGGCTAGAACTGCACTCTCAAGGTAGTCCACCAAACCTTATGCCCCACAGGGAAGGCCTAAGAGGGCACACTCAGGAGAGAGACAGTACTTCCTCTGACACCTTGCTCACTCTCAGAGGATGCTGGTCCGGCCTGTGAAGGAAGCAGAGGTAGAGGAGCAGTGGAGGAGGGGAGCTGCATAGGTCCAGAGATCTTTCTCAGACCGGCCTTCACAGAGTGGTTTCCCTACTTGAGGATCTAGGAGCTCTCAAAACACCCGCCATGCATTCAAGACCAAAATGAATTCCAAAGGCAAGCAGGGCCTGGCTTTCAGCTTTGGACATGAAGCCAGGAGAGATATGAAGTCAGAAAAAAAGTCACCCTGCTCTGATTATCTCAAACCTTCCCAAACTGCCTACTTCCCATGCCTGCCTAGTTCCTGAAACCGCTTCAATAAAGTGTCACTGAGCTCTTTAGGTGTTGGTAGAGTCTGTGTCTTATCTCACATTCAGAGGGAAGCCTTGGAACCAGTGTTTTCTGGGAGAAGGTGCCTTCTGCCTTCAACAGATCCAGACAACAATCCCCTACTCTCTGATCCCCAGCTCTGGTCCCGGGCTCCCGGGGACCCAACATGTCACTGCACCACGCTCTGGCCTTGGAGTGGTGGGGGACTGCTCTCCGGTCTGGCTTCTTAGTGTCACTATCCACTCTCACACCATCTCCTGGGCCAACTTCTGTGACACTTACCCCAGGGCAGAATGGGAATCCCCCTCTCCTGCCATCATGCAACAAGACCCATCACACCTCACCTCTGCACCCCACCATTGCCCTTGGCCTTCTGTGACACCCCTGACCTCCCCAAACCTCAATTTCCCTTCCCAGCATTTTAGGACCCAAAGTCAAGTCTAGGAAGAAGGGGACAGTGAAATAGCACAGTTAGACCAAAACTATGGAGCTCCAGGCTCCTAATCTTCAGGTGGAACGGAGAAGACATAATGCCTATTGGCGGGAGACTCACATTCTCAACCAGGCTTCTCTCCACCAACGCAGCAGAGCATGGTGCCAACAGAAAGAATAGGACCGAACCCCAGTCTACCACGAATGCGCTGTGTAGTTCGGGTTACTTACTTAATCACTCTGCTCCTTACGTTCTCATCTATAAAACAGAAACTACATCATGATGCCGTCAGGCAATTAAATGAGATCGTGGGTGTAGAGCTTGAGGTGGTCCCAGCACTCAGTAAACGCCCAATAAATATTATTATTATTATTATTATTATTATTATTATTATTATTATTATTTTGGCTTAATTGTGACCTGGAAAAAAGCAGTATGGCAGGGAAAGACAGCGACAGCAGAAGTCTCATGGAGGAAACTGATGGAAAGGGAGAGGGAAAAGAATTAGGGGCGGAGGCACTTCAGGCATCTCCAAAGAGCTATGACCTGGGTGCTGGGGAGGAAGCTGGTGTCCCGCATCCATCTGAGCAATTCCTGAGGGCAGCAACGGTCCCTGGAAATGTCCTCAGGTTAGAGCAGGCTCTGTCTACCTCGGGGAGGATGGAGATTGAGTGGGGACAAAAGGCAAAAGGCTAGTGACACAATAATGTCAACCTAATGGCTGACATCAGTGCATCTTTGGGGGGCCCAAGGGGTCCTGGGGACAACATCTCTTCCTCCCCCTCCTCTTGAGTCCTCTGCAAGCATTTTGGGGCTAAACAGGCCCCAGAGACAAGAGTCCATTCAGGAGCCCCAGAGGTACTGAGCCAGAGCCAGCTCCCACCTGGCCTGAGGAGGGGCAGGTCCCAACCTGCTTGTGGGGGCTTTTCCCACCTCAAACTCCTCCCTCCCAGGGAGCTTCTAGAAACACCTAGGATCCTATGGAGGTCCCTTGGATCTGGCATATCTGCAGAAAAGCAGCTTTGGGGGAAAAGAACATTCCCAAGCATAATTAATTTGGCCTCTAGTCTTGGGCAACCAGGGTGTGTAATTCATACCTCTCTCCCCACTGCAAAATGGCATAAAGTCCTAAATCTTGCTTTCCTTGAGGCTGAGCCACCCAATATGCCAAACGTCTGTCTGGCTGGCCGCTTTCATTGCCCCCATAAACGAGGAAAGAGGACAGCAGCACTGCCCATTGGCTCCCACCCTTTGCTCTTTGCTACCCTAATTATCCACCTTGGTACTTAGCAGCTGCCAATAGCCCAAGCTTATAAACCTGTATATAATGGTGATTTGGGGTTTGACTCTGCCTGGCCCTCCATCCCCAACAAGATAAAAGGTGGAGAAGCTGGGCTGGCTTGATAACTCGGTCCTCCCGCTGTCCCCGTCAGCCGCCTCTCTGCGTCTCTCCCACCATGTCGTGTCCCTCCTTCCAGCTGGGCTCCCGATGCGGTGGCCGGAGCTTCAGCTCCTGCTCAGCTGTCCTCCCCCGGATGGTCACCCACTATGCCGTGAGCAAGGGGCCGTGCAGGTCTGGGGGTGGGGGGGCCCTCCGTGCCCTGGGCTGCCTGAGCTCCCGGAGCCTGTGCAACGTGGGCTTCGGGAGGCCCCGGGTGGCCTCCAGGTGTGGCCTGCCCGGCTTTGGGTACCGAGTGGGGGCCCCCTGTGTGTCCTCGCCCTGCATCGCTCCCGTCACCATCAATGAGAGCCTGCTGGTCCCGCTCGAGCTGGAGATCGACCCGGCTGTGCAAAAGGTGAAGAGGGACGAGAAGGAGCAAATTAAGTGCCTGAACAACCGCTTTGCATCCTTCATCAACAAGGTAACATGGAGGAGCCATGCTCGGGGCTGGGGAACACAGAGAGCACTTTGCATCGGGGCCAAGGAGAGGCCGGCAGCTGAGAGGGTGTGGTGGATGACGCCCCCAAATCGTAGAAAGCTGCTTAGATCCAGCTCAGTGCTAGACATTTCTTCCTGCTCATTCTTTTTTCACTCTCTTGTCATCTCCCCTTGAGTATTAGCTGAGAAAATCACCAGGGCTGTGTGAGGTCAGACTATAACAGGAACTTCCAAAGCAATGATAGATACTGAAAAGAAAAACCAATGAGGCAGAGGAGGCTTTGACAACAGAGTTGCCTTCTGAGGGTCTGAGCTGGGGTGAGATCCTTGGGCCTGGAGGCAGGGATGAGCACTGCAGCCCCAGATTTGCCCCCGGAGGAGGCCTGGCGTAAGAAGAAGGTAGAGCAGTCAGCACAGTCGCTGTCACCAAAACCACAGCTCCGAAAGGCTACAGGGAAGGGTGGTGTGCAGCCTTCGAAAGGCCAGATATGAACCCAAGCAGCTGCCTTTGCATCTGTTTCCACACCCCAGGGAGGCTCTTGGGATCAGGGGCTGAGCCAGTGTTTTTGCTGACCCCTGGCTATAGGGCAAAGAATCCTGAGTCAGAAGTCAGGAGGCCTGGGCCCTGGTATTGGCTCCAGTCCTGACTGCTCCCCTGAGGTCCTGTGCAAACATCTCACTTCTCAGCCTTGGGGCTTTTGCTACCACCTGGTGGGAAAGGGGGCCTTGGTGGTGGGGAGTCAAAAGAGGTAAGATACGTAAAAGGGCTCCAAAAAGAAACTCATTTCAGGAAATAGGAACTGTTCCACTTCCAGATTTATTTTTAAAGCTCGTTAAGTTCTGGGCTCTGACTTTCCGCAACATCACACCACATTCGTGAGGCTGGGAGCCTCTTGGTGATGCGGCCGTTGACCGGAAATAGGGCAACGTTTCTCCCTCTGCAGATTTCTTTCAAGGATGGGATGCTGGTTCCCTCTGCCGATGGCTAAGAGGGGTGGCCGTGATCGCTCACTGAGCTTCTCTTCTTCTCGGTCCTAAGTCACCAAAACGGAAAAGCCAGCGGGGAGCTCTCCATGTTCCCAGGATGGGGATGTTTTTTGGACACAGCCTCGCAGGGTGCATCAGAGTCAGGGGAGAGAGCTTAGAGTCTCATGACCATGCTTTTGATCTGACCTCCCCTGAATACCCCCGGGCTGTGACCAGAGAAAGCCTGAACTCCCAGGCATCACGTCACCCGCTTGCATTAATATGAAGAATCCTGAAGAGCTTCCCATGCACAATACCTAACCTTAGGAAGCCGAGTGAGGCTTAAAGGGACAGGATGTGTTGGCCAAGGTTGCAGGGCTCGTGGGAGGCCGACAGGCAGAGCTGGGAGGGGGACCTGTCCCAGACCTCTCGGGACACTACTCCTCCCATGACAATGTGCGACCCCTAGGGGAGTAAGTGGGGGTCTTATAAAAGCTCCCCCAGGCAGGGGATTCATGGAAACAAATCCTCCCAGGCCAGTCTACGCAGGGAGTCTTATCTGAAAACTTCAGCACATTGGCAGCAATGTGTTGGGATTAAGAGCACACGCTGATTCCATTGGCCACCCAGCCCATCACGTGTTACGGTCCCTGGGCTCCCTGCTCTCAGTGACTCCCTGATCTGGATGGCAGGTGCGGTTCCTGGAGCAGAAGAACAAGCTGCTGGAGACCAAGTGGAACTTCATGCAGCAGCAAAGGTGCTGTCAGAGCAACATCGAGCCCATCTTCCAGGCCTACATCTCTGCCCTTCGGCGGCAGCTGGACTGCGTGGCAGGGGACCGGGCCAGGCTGGAGTCCGAGCTCTGCAGCCTCCAGGACGTGCTGGAAAGC
Source organism: Mustela lutreola (assembly GCF_030435805.1). NCBI lineage: Eukaryota > Metazoa > Chordata > Mammalia > Carnivora > Mustelidae > Mustela > Mustela lutreola. Next base: position 62,877,855 of record NC_081297.1, read on the forward strand.
TACAAGAAAAAGTGAGTGTGGCCTACTTTCAGCTCACCAGGGAGCCTGGAGCAAGTTCCATCAACAACCTTAGCCTCAGTTTCCCTATTTCTACAGTGGGAGGCCTCCAGCTTCGTCAATCAGGTAGCAGCAACAGTGTGGTGGGGTAACACAAGAGAGCAGCTAGGACACTGCCCGTTGGACACACGGCAGAAGCTCTGAAACCGTGTATTGGTCTTCACCTCCCTTCCTGCCACCCTCCCTCAATAAGGCCCTGTCCATGTCCCTGCAATACTAGCTCTTTCTCCTGCCATTCCCCGCCCTCCAGGGCTCTGCTTGGCCACCTGATCTGCCATAGCTTCTAGCAATCCCCGTTCAGATCCAGAACCATATCTTATTCCCCAAACAGGCATCTAAACCTTCTTCCCTCCATGCTTTTCCTCCCACTGTCCCTTCCTCCTGATTCGCCCCTCTCGGTACCTCCTGGGACCACATCCAAGCTAACCTGGCCCGTGTTTTTCTCTCACTCCCCGATGCTCAGCTCCTGGACCTCAACCTCAGAGTCCACAGCTGGAAGCCTTTCCCCTCCCCACGAGCAGGGCTCTACGTCCCCAGTGCTTGTGGCTAAGGTCAGGTAGCCTGCTAGACTTGCCCTCTCCAAGGGAAGCTCCCAGCCTGCCTCCCAGGAGAAGGGAGCCAAAACAGATGTTAACGAGGAGCTTGCTGGGTACTAGGTCTAGAGCCTATAAGAGGCTTGAGGCCAGGACACATTGCCTCACAGGTCCTAGGTGGGTGTCTCTGGTCCAGGGCCCCATGGGAGCACATATTGGTGAGTGAGGGTTGAGAGAGATACATTTCCACTGCCAAGCAGCAGTACAAGTAGGCTCAGAGCCATGGTCTCTAAGGGATATGCCTCAGTGGAATAGAGTCACATGGTGGTCACTCACACTGCATGGGTCAGTCCTATGCCTTCCTGATACCAGTCGCTGTGCCAAGGTGGCTCCCACCCTCCAAATACCCTGGTCCTGCACAGACCTCCACGCACACCAGCCAACAGCTACGATGGGGTACAGGGCAGAAGCAGAAAGGAATGCCAGGACAGTGAGGGCACAGACAGGGTCCAGGAAAGCTTCCTGGAGGAGGTGCCATTTGCTCAGGGCCATGATAAAGTTTCATTCTAGTTGGGCCTTACAAAAGGGGAGTCTGGAGTAGATTCCAGGAAAAGGGAAGGGATGGAAGCAGGGGACAGGAAGGGCCAGAGTATGCCAAGTGAGAGAGGACCACTGCAGCAGACCACAACAGGTGAGATGGGGTGAGGCCAGCCCTCTTGACCAGAGCAATGCCTTTCTTGGCGGGTAACATACAAGGTGGGCAGGACACATGGTTTGCAGCTCATGATGAGGACTTTGGATTGGGCAAGTGGGGGTAGAAGGATGAGACTAAATGCTGTTTTGATAGTAGCAGCCGATACTTATGAAGCCTGTGCCCCTGGCATGGCCCAGTGCTTGGCAGACGCTACCTGTGGCATGTGTTAGCTCACTGCAGCTACATGAGGCTGGACTGGTGTCATTCTCATTCTGTACACAATGAAGCTGAGACACAGAAAAGTCCCCCACCCTGGACCCTTCCCCAAAGTCACAAGACTAGCACCTGCCCAAGCTGGGATTCCCGCCCAGGCAGAAGTCTCCAGCTCCCAGGGCCCATGCTAAGGCCGAGGTCTACTGGAATAAGGAAGGATGGGCGTCAGGAAGCGCAGCGAGGCTATTAATGGATCAATAGCACTCATCAGACTGAGTCATCCCTGTCAGACTGAACCCCCTGGCCCTGATTCCATTGCCCAGAGGGACAGGGAGTGGGCGGGAAATTCCCTCGAAGCCTGGAGGTGGCCAGGCTGTCTTTACGGCTCTGGTGAAGTGGGTAATTGCTACCTCGGCAAATAGAGGCCAGGCTTGGACCTCTCCTGGCGGGGAGGGCAAGGGGCAGGCTGAGGTTCCAGTGTCTGCAGCCAAAACTGAGAACAACTCAGAGAAGGCAGCCAACTCTTTACCACCTTCCCAGAGGAAACAACTGCATGACGTGGGCTTCCTCAGCAGCAACAAGGAAAGGAGGTGGCCTGGAGAAGGACTTCCCAGAAGATGATAATCACAGGAATGGGCTAGCTGGGGTGGGGAGGGAGGTCAACACGTACAGTGGCTAATGAGAGGCTAGAATGACAATCGTCTGTCCTGATGGGTCAGAGGAGCTACAGGTGTCCGATGAGGAGGAGGAGTGGGCCTGGTGACTCCTTAGGGCATTAAGTCACTGAAAGGCAGGTTTGCTCCCCAGGCTCCCTCCCTTGGGACACTTCTGAACCCCTAGGCCAGACTAAAATATTTCTTCCTGCCCATCTACTAGGTATGAAGAGGAGCTCTCCCTGCGGCCCTGTGCTGAGAATGAGTTTGTTGCCTTGAAGAAGGTGAGGGAGGGCGGCACAGGGAGAGAGAAGGCCCCCCGAGTTGGCCCAGGTGGCCTCACCACACTCAGCCACTGGCCGGGTCCCAACGTGTCTGCAGCCCACCCACCCCCGACAGGGCCTCTCTCCCGTCGGATCCCAGGGCCAACCTCACCGACCCTGGGAAAGAGGAAAGCCAGCCTTCCCCCACTTCTTGCAGAAGGGCAGTGATTGACCTGGCCTCCGCCTCCCAACGCATGGGGGCCTGACCCGGTTAGGGTTGTGTCTACACCTGCCCGAGAAGTTGGAGGTAGAGCTAATGCCAAACTGAAAACCAAACAAAAACTCTGACTCTGAGGAAAATAATAGCGATGGTTTCTCAGATAAACACCAAGGTAATCTATGGCCCATGCACAACACAGCAGGCTCTAAGAACCTACACTCAAGGATCCTTCAAAACCCACTCCAACAGATCCTTCCCCATCAGGGTGCCAGGCCCAGGCATGCGGTCCTGGGGTTGGGGCCCCTCCCCTCCATCCTTGGCTTTGTCACCTTTTCCCTTCCATGTGCGCCTACACCTGGGTCCCTCAGCTGCCACCAGGTTGCCTGGGAGGTGACCCAATGGGAGGAGAGGGTGGCCTCACCTGTTCCCTGGGCCCCAGATTATGGTTGTCCCTGCTCTGGCCGCAGGATGTGGACACAGCCTTCCTGATGAAGGCTGACCTGGAGACCAACGCGGAGGCTCTGGTCCAGGAGATTGACTTCCTGAAAGGCCTGTATGAGGAGGTACCTACAGCCCCACTGCCCACAGATTCTCGGTCAGGGGCCAGTTCCGTGGGCATGATGGAGTGGGAAGGCTTCCACTAGCGGGTATGGTCCAGGGCAAGCTGACTCAAAAGTGAGCATGGGAAGAAATTCTCAGGCAGTGAGACTCCCAGAAGTCAGAGGGCCCAGACCTTGGCTCTTGAATCTATGTAACTAGTGGGGGGATGAAGAACAGGTTGGTGATGGAAGAATCAGGACAGCTATGCAAATTCCTGTGCAAATCTGCTATGGGAAAGTCAGAGCTGTTTCCGTCCTCCGCTCCTCCACTTTTGTCCTCAAAATGCTCACGCATTCCCACGTGCCCCCCACCCAGGAGATCTGCCTGCTCCAGTCTCAGATCTCTGAGACCTCCGTCATTGTGAAGATGGACAACAGCCGGGAGCTGGATGTGGATGGCATCATTGCTGAGATCAAGGCCCAGTATGACGACATCGCCAGCCGCAGCAAAGCTGAAGCCGAGGCCTGGTACCAGAGCCGGGTGAGGACCTGGGCAGGGCCCGGCTGGGACCCCAGACCCGCCTCCCCTAGGGACTGAGTGAGATGACGAGGGCTGTGTCACACCACAATCACAGGGAACCTCATCAACCCCGGGGTCCTGTTGTTTCTGCCAGGTCCCTGCAGAGTATGTGGGAGGGGACCCCATGGACAGCCCAAGCCTGTCATCAGGGTGCTGGGGCTTCCCACCTTTACCCACGCACAGACACTGGAAGTATTCCTTTAGGCTGCACTCGAGAAGCACTAATTGCCAATGACTGCAAAGAGGGCCCTGGGCTTCAAGGCGTGAGGGAGGCTAATGGTGCAGTGGGCACTAATGGCAGGGCAGGAGCAGTCATTAAGGCAGCCCCAGACTTAGGCAATTAGGGGCTTGCTGGGACAGAGATGGATACCCACAAGGGCGATTTGATTTTGCAAATATTATCATCTCTATCTCACCGGTCCTGTCTGCGAAAGGCACCATGCATTCATTCGCTCAGTCATTTATTCATCCAACAACTGTTTATTGAGCATCCATCACACTCCAAACATTGTTCTAATTGCTGGATTCCAGCAGGAGACAGAATAGACAGCAAACCCCGCCTTCCAGTCACTTTCATTCTTGAGGCAGGGTGGGGGAGGGGTGGACAATATGCAAGGTATTGAATCAGTAAGCTTGGAGTACGCTAGATGGTGATGTGTGCTTTGAAGAAAATCAATCAGCATGAAGTGCAGGGAGTGTTGTGGGAATGAGGTTTTGAATAGGGTGGCCAGGGAAGGATGGTCTTATTGAAATGTGTGGCACCGTGAGGGTACTAAGAGTCACACCATCCCAGTCCTCAAAGAGGTTACAGAAACAGACTGCCCACAGATGACACAGGGGTTCTATGTTCCCATCAGGGACACAATCTTCTTCTCGCTTTCTGTTCTGCTATCCTTAAAATTGCAGTAATCTTCACGGTTGCCTCATGTCCCAAGAAGGTTGCCTTATCACTGATCTCACATGTTCTTCCAGGCAGGAAGAACACAGGGCAAAAGAAACATGCCAACTGGGTCATCCCCCACTTTAAACAGCTTTCCTGGAAGTGTTACCCATAGATCTCATTAATGAAAAGGCCAATATATATTCTCTTATCTGGGCTCACTGCCACCTCAAATAAAAGCAGAGTTCTGTTGGAAGACGGAGAGTGCGTATTGCTAAGGCAACTGCAGGCTTTGTCACAAAAGCCAAACAACAAAAGAGCCAAAGAGAGTGACTTTCTTATCACTTGTTTTGCCTTCTCTACGTGGAAAATCTAAAGTTGGCTACTTGTTTTAATCTATAGATGTAAATTGATAAAATGTTATTCAGAAATTGAATTTGGAGCTGCAAAGGTAGCAAAGGTTTTTTAAAAATGTTAAGTCAGATTAAGAGTCACTTATGGTTTGTCTCCCTCCCAATCCAAACCTGGTGATTCACAGACCTGGGGATAAAAATATATGTATATAAAAAATATATGTTTATAAAAAAAAAAAAAAAATTAAAAATGTTAAGTCAAAGTAGGAAGCAGCATTGCATATTGTTTTTTATTGTTTTGAAAAAGAATGTACGAAGGTACTCACCCTAGTGAGGTAGACATGGTCTGTCCTCACTCCCAGATCTGTCCGGCATCCCAGACTGAGCACAGAAACCCCTTCTAAGATCTGGAGGGAACTCTAAAGGGGAAGGAGCCCTCCAGAGACCCTGGGACTCTGGGCTTGGGAGAAAAAGATGAGCCACAGGACAGCTAAACAGAGAAAAGGAGAGTTTAGAGGAGCATTTAATAAGCATGAAGGTTCAGGGTTGGGGAAGGAAATAAGAAGCAGCCCAGAAAAAAACCCCAAAATTGACAGGAAATGGCAAGGGGATGGAGAGCAGAACAAACATGAGAACCCAGAGAGCCCTGAGCTAGGAAACCACTGGAGGAGAGACGCTGGATGGTGAGAACAGGGGCAGTGAGGTGCCGTGGTGCAGATGCCTGCACCCAGGGCTTTGACCTGCCTGTCCCGGTCCTGGCAGTATGAGGAGCTGCGACTGACAGCTGGGAACCACTGTGACAATCTCCGCAACCGCAAGAATGAGATCCTGGAAATGAACAAGCTGATCCAGCGGCTTCAGCAAGAAATTGAGAACGTGAAAGCCCAGGTGAGGCCAGAAAGCCATGGTCCTGAGGCCCCATCACAGGCTCCCCCACCAGTGGTCCTGAGCGGGTGGGTCCATTCTCCCTGGGAGCACTTGGGAGTGGGAATGAATTTGTGCCCCTTGCACAAACCCTTTATTAAAAAAAGCTGACCGATAGCGGGAGCAGCCTAAGGAAAGAGCGAAGTCCCATCAGACACTAGGTCACCTTTGGTCACAGATGAAATAGCAAGGGCACCCCCCCAATGGGGGCACAGAAACGATGGTTGACATGGTTGACATGGTTCCTTTGGACCCAAAGACTCCAGTCCTGTAATCCTCAAATTCCAGACAACTCCCAGGAGTCCATACATGCAGACCCATTCTGTTCTCCCAGGCTGATGAAGACCAGTCAGACGCTTCCAATCTATTAACCCCAAAGAAATCGCTCAAACCTCCTTGAGCTGTTATAGACAGAAGTTGGTCCAACATCTCTGGAAGAACCAGATGTCATAACCCTAGGCTGAAAGGTTCAGCAGCTTTGAATCTGGCATGGCCCCATGACTGTGAAGGAAATCTCCCTCCTCCTATGTGTTCCCATGAGTGTCACCTTCCTCCCACACTCACAAAGCTGCCCACCCAGGCAATTATACCACCCCAGCTGGTGTCCTACAGTTCAGCTCAACTCAGACACTATCTACCTGGAGAGAGAGTCAGATCACACAGAGTAAGGGTCCCACCTCACTGCCCCTACTTCACATGCCAACCACAAGTCCAGGTTGTAACCCCTCAGCTGTACATCGGAGGTTCCCATGATCCCCTTTTCAGGTTCGATTAATTTACTAGAATGGCTCACGGAACTCAGGAAACGGCTTACTTACTGTTTAGCAGTTTGTTATAAAAGGCAATGATAAAGAACACAGATGAACACCCTGTTGGAAGAGATGCACAGGGCAGGGTAGGCAGGAAGGAGATGGAGCTTCTATGCCACCCTCTGGGTATGTGAGTGTCCCACCACTTCTGCGTGCTCACCAACCTGAAAGTAATGCAAACCCCAGACTTTGGGATTTTACAGAGACCTCCTCTCCTGGGCATGATCAATGATTAAGTCCATTTCCAGCCCCTCCCCTCTCCGGGAATAGGGGGTGGGGCTGAAAACCCCAAGCTTCTAGTCATGACTTGGTCCTTCTGGATGAAGCCATTGGAGACTCAGCCAGAGTCACCTCATTAGAACAAAAGACACTGCTACCATCCAGGAGTCCCAAGGGATCAGAGAACTCTGTGTCAGAACCCAGGGTCAAAGACCAAATATGAAACCAAAGGATGCTCCTAATGCTCTTTATCACTTGTGAAATTACAAGGATTTGGGAGTTCTGTGCCAGGAACTGGGGGAAGAGATCCATATATGTATTTTTTATCATCTCACAATGACCATGTTCTCCCTGCTTTTCTGAGAGTCAGCCTGGGGCTCCTGGGGACTCCAGTAACTCCTTGCTGTGCCCTCTCCCCCAGCGCTGCAAGCTGGAGGCTGCGGTGACCCAGGCGGAGCAGCAGGGTGAGGCGGCCCTCAGTGACGCCAAGTGCAAACTGGTAGGGCTGGAGGAGGCCCTGCAGAAGGCCAAGCAGGACATGGCCTGCCTGCTCAAGGAGTACCAGGAGGTGATGAACTCCAAGCTGGGCCTGGACATCGAGATCGCCACCTACAGGCGGCTGCTGGAGGGCGAGGAGCACAGGTGGGTCAGGGCCATCCGTACTCCAAGGCTAAGTTCACGTGCCTCTGGTCACCTCTGGCCACTGCTGAGGCTGCGCTGCGACGGCCCATCCCACAGTCAAGGAAAGTCCCAAACATCCTAGAATCCTCAGGCCCTCCTCCTGAACACAGCGGCGGGGGGGAGGGGGTGGCCTAGGCAGGAGGAGGGGTGCCCCGCGTTTATCGGGCTTGTGCTCTCTGATGCAGTTACCCTGTGTCTTCTTTCCTCTTCCTCCAGGTTGTGCGAAGGCATCGGACCCGTGAATATCTGTGAGTAGTTGTGTACTCCCCTGGGGCTCTGGGGTCATGGGGGCTGATCCACCCGACAAGGACAAGATCACAGCACCCTGGCCCAGACTTCGGCATGTTTTCCCCACCCCAAGGAGGAGTTTTGTCTGCCAGGAGCTCCTGGTCAGATGGAGGGGAAGTCAGAATTATGTGAGGAGCAGAGAAGCAACAGGGCCTCAGGGCTGTGGGGCCCCAGAAGCTGCGGGGAGCCTTCATGACAAGAGGCTGCCTTTCTGGAGAAAGCAGTTTCAAAGCAGGTTCAGACAAGTAGAAACTGAGGGCATGAAGCAGAAACCAAGGCTGTGGGGAAAGAGGAGAGCTTCTAAGCACTTTTTGTGGCTAGTGTGGGAAGCGGGTGGCTGGAATGGGGGTGTGCTTGTCAGTGAGTGGCAGCAGGTGGGGACACGGTCTGGCTGAGAGGTTTGAGGGCCATGCCCTTCTAGCCACACAGTAAGGGACCCTGAGCCTCACTCCCTGTTCCCACAGCCGTGAGCAGCTCCAAAGGCGCAGTCCTCTACGAGCCCTGTGTGGTCAGCACCCCCGTGCTGAGGACTGAGTACTGCCCGGGGGGTACCAGTGTCCTCAAGACCAGCGGGGCCTGCAGCGTCATGGGCACTGGTGAGGTCTACGTCCCCTGCGAGCCCCAGGGGCTGCTGAGCTGTGTGAGCACGCGGAGTTCCTGCATGAAGCTAGGGGCCGGGAGCAGCTCCTCCCACAAGTGTTAGCACAGTCCGGTCCCCGAGGTGGGAGGCCCAGGGACAGGGTGCCCGCACCCCTCCACCCCCAGCCTAGATGTTGTCCCCCAACCAGGGCTGAAGACATGGATATTCCCAAACCCCACTTTCCTGTATTGACCAAAGTTTTCCCTCAGATTTTTCACTGAGAGGCGCCGCTCAGGCCTCTCCAAGGGTCACCTTTCACTTAGCCATGTGCAGATCCCAAGCTAGGCCCTCGGTGGGGAACACATCAAAGCTCTATCCCCTGAAAGTTTTCCCACAAAGCCAGGATCCCACTCCCAACCCCTGAAGTTCCCCACCTCCCTTACGTCTGGCTCTCAAAGCACCTAAAAAAAAGGAACTTCCTTTAACATCCGGCTAACACATGCACTATTGCAATGATCAAAAAGAGGTACCCCAAAATACTATTCTGATTTCCAAAGAATTTTTGGAATTTCCAAGGGCCAGCATTTCAGAATCACTCGAGATCTGTTAAAGGTCCTCTTGATTGGCACGCAGAATCAAGAGGTGGTCTTTGGGAAGTAATTCACCAGCTCGAGTGCTGAGCTCACACTATGAAAATACATCTTTATTCCTGAGCCCCACTGACGGGGAAATGCCAAAACAAAGGCAAAGGGACTTGGAATACTTCCTGGATGGAGAGACAGTCACAAGCTGACATCACCTGCTCAATGGAACCAAGCTCCTCCCCCACCCTCTGTACATAGCCCTCCCCACCCCCTCCTCGCTCTGGTCCTGCTCCCCTTCCTTTTAGGTCCTCTTGCTTTGGATCTGATATGAACGTTTTCCCAGCTACAGTGATGGGGGGCTGCCCCCAAACTGGGAGGCTTTGGCTCAGGGGTTGCAGGAAAGGATGTGTGGTGCTGACCCAATCTCCCCAGAGGCCCCTCATGCAACCTCCTGCAGAAACCCCCACCCCCACCCCACCCAGGGAACCACCATCTCTGCCATAAGCCTCTGGTCTTGTCTGTTCCCAATAAACTGACCGTACACACGCTGCAGGAGTCAAGATTATTTACTCGGCTCCATAGGGTACAAGAAGGCTGGAGGGGAACCAATGAGCAGCCTTTGGGAGCTGAAAGCCGGGCGGGCTGGGGAGTGGAAATGAAGGTTATGATCTACATGGAAAAGCTACATATGAATGATTTGCAAACAGCCTGCGGAATAAATGTGGATCCATACAAGTTGCATTTAAAACCTGCATACCACACCCCGGTAGATGGCAAGTCACTTGCCATGTTAAAGACCATGGCCTTATACACATGGGTCTCCTCACCACATGGCCCCTTGCACGTGTCCCAGAGAAATCCCGTGGGGCCCCGATCATGTCAGTACTTAGCAGCCTCCAAGCCCCATGTTCTGGACCAGTCTCAGGACAGGTCAGGTGCAGGGGAAAGCTGTGCAGACAGGAAGGAGAACTTTCTAGTCCCCTGTCCCTCTTAGGGAGACCCGAGGCCAGGAGATGAGCCTTGGTAGTAGCAGCTCTGCCCCAAACCCTTCCTGTTGCCTCACTGATCCCCTAGAACACTTCCCCCATGACAACCCTCCCCTTGTGGCTCCTGTGTGTTGGGGTACAACTTCCCTCTCCCCACAGTTCCATGCAGAGCATTTATTCTGTGCCAACCCCTGCATTAGAACCTGGTGATACAGAGGTGACTAATACCCTCTTTTAACCCCAGAGGGACTTTTGGCCTCCCAGAGGAGTCAAAGATAATGAGAGGCAGAGAATATGGGAGCAACCAGAAAAGGCAACTAATGATTATGCCCGGAAAGAGGGTCAGAGCAAGGTTCACTGAGAAGGTTGTAAGGATAGCATCTGGGCGGAAGTCGAGGGCAGTATAAACTGAAAGGGAGCCATTCATTCACCTTTTCTTTCATTCACTATGTATTTATCAAGCACCTGGCATGGTTCCGGCCACCCAGAGGCGAGGGACAGTGACGAACAAGACAGCTCCAGTCAAGGCAGAGTTACTCAGACACAGGACCTAGAGCCCACGGTAAGGAGTGTGAAGCGTTGCAGCCACTTTGAAAAACATTCTGACAGTTCTTCAAAACGTTAAACAGAGAGCTGCCATAGGACCCAGACGTTCCACTGCTAGGTATACAGCCAGGAGAAATGAAAACATGAATCCACACAAAAACCTGTATGTGAATGCTCAAAGCAGCGTCATACACAACAGCCAGAAGGTGGAAACCACCCCAATGTCCCTCAATGGATGAGTGAATAACCAAGATTTCACAGAGCCCCAAGAATCAAGATATCACAGAGCCCCAAGATCGACTACTACTCCGTCATGAAAAGGAATGACGGACTCACACATGGTATCACATGGGTGATCCTTCAGAACACTGTGATAAGTAAGAGAAGCCAGACACAAAGGTCACATATTCTATGATTCCATTCCTATGAAATTCTGGAATAGGGAAATCCCTAAAGGCAGAAAGCAAATTAGTGGTTACTTAGCGCTGGAGGGAGATGACGGAATGTGGGGGGGGGCAGTAAAAGTTTCCATTTAAAGTGGTAAAAATATTCTAAACTTGACGATGGTGATGGTTGCCTATGTCCAAGCATATACAAGAACCACCAAACTGTACATTTTATTTTACTTTTTTAAAAAGATTTTATTTATTTATTTGAGAGAGAATGGAGGAGAGAGAGAGGGCATGGAGGGGGTCAGAGGGAGAAGCAGACTCCCTGCTGAGCAGGAAACCTGATGTGGGACTCGATCCTGGAACTACAGGATCATGACCTGAGCTAAAGGCAGTTGGTTAACCAACTGAGCCACCCAGGAGCCCCCGAACTGTACATTTTAAATGAGCAAATTATATGGGTGCCTGAGTGGCTCAGTTGGTTAAGCATCTGACTCTTGGTTGCAGCTCAGGCCATGATCTCAGGGTCATGGGTGGAGCCCAGAGGCCGGTTCTGTCCTCAGCGGGGAATCTGCTTGAGATTATTTCCCCTTCTGTTTCTCCCCCACCCCACCCCACGCTGGCACACTTGCTCTCTTTCTAAAATAAAGAAGTAAAACTTTTTAAGAATAAAAATAAAAAATAATGACCAAATTACATAGCATGTAAATTCTATCTCAACCAAGCTGTTTGCTTGTTTGTTAAATGGGGCCCTGGCCCCAATCCATATCTCGCAAGGCTTACAGACCTACAACGGGGAATGACTGACGGGAGGATTGCTGTGAATCCAATGTAACTGAGGGTCCCACCTAGTCCCGGGCTTCGGGAAGGTCCCCAGGAGGAGAGGCAGGCCTACTGGACGGTGAAGGGCAGCAGGACTCAGGGGAACAAAGCCTGCTGGGGGTTCTAGGCTGAGGAAACAGCTACCGTGAGCAAGACTGCACTGTGGCCCCGCCCATGAGAGTCTGGAGTCCAGGCCTGCACAACCACACAGAAGGAAGGAGGGGGCAGGAGAGCAGGGCCTCCCAGCCTCAGTTCCCACCACAGCCCTGTCACTCTGGACCTGGTCCTAGAGCCAGCTAAGCTCCTTGCTGATGAATATGCAAAGCTCTGAAACTGACAAGAATGTTCTGACCTGGAGTCAGCAGAAACAGAGATTCTAAGAGACCGCCCACCTCTAGCCCACAGAGGGCTACCTGAGGCCCAGGAAATAGGCCACTGGATTAAATAAGGAAAGGGAGGGGAGATTTGCGACCCTCACTGGGAGGTGGGCTCGGGCTTGGTGAGCAGAGAAGGCTGTCGGAAACATTTCACTAAGCAAAACTTGCCCCCAGTAGTGGAGGGACCCAAGCTTTGTCCTCGATGTGAGCTTGGAGGCCTGGGCAACATCCAACATTGGGGGGTCCCCTTCAGTGCTGGGCAACAGCGCCCCATTCTTCCTTCCTCCTCACTAGAAGCTGACTCTAGGCAGATGGGACAAAAGTGCCTCCTAGTGGTGGCCTGGTGGCACATTCCATCCACCAAGGCAAACCTCTTGGAGCTGCCATGGGGCCCAGCCCCATGCGGGGTGCAGGGTGCTAGGTAGGATCCAGAGAGGACCGTCTTGGCCCCCAGGAAGGAAGTCAGAGCTTCACCTGCATGCCACTGGGCCTCGGGAGTCCAAATCCTGGCCCCCTCCACGACACCCCTGTTGGGACACCCCCAAGAGGCCTGGGGAGGATGGAAGCACCCAGAAGGGAGCTCCTCGTTTCTGCATCTGTCTTTCCAGAATATCTTCCATTTCCTTGTCCTTCTTCTTACCTGGGGCCTCTCTTCTCCCCATAAGGCCCTTCTTGGCCCCACTGGACCCTCCCTCAGGGGCCCTCTGCCTCCACCACTCAGAGGCCCTTGTCTTGCCATAACCTCTTCCTCATCCCAGTCCCCTCCGTGGCCCCAGGTGCACCCACCACTGCCACTCTCCAGCCAGGGCTTGCGCTGGGGGCAATGGCTTCACAAGAGGCACTGTGACCAGAGGAGGGGAAACAGGATCACCATGTCTGATGGAAGGGGGATAGCTGGGCCCAGGCCACGCCAACAACTAAATGCAATGCCAGGCACACAGCAGCACCCGTCAAGGGTGTGGAAGCAACCTGACCTGTGCACCTTGGAGGACCATCATTTTCACTCTGGACAGGTGACAGCTGCGTGGGCCAGGAGAGAAAACTGAGTTACACCTGAAAAAACACTCATCCTGCCTGGAAGAGTGGGGATCCCTGAACAAGAGGGGATGCTCTATTTCTCCTGGGGAGGTGTTTAGCTTCCATCTAAGTGTCATTCGTCTGAGAGGGCAGAGAGGTGGAGGCCCTAGGCAGGAGTGGGCTTAGACTCTCCCCACCATCCCCCTCCTTCTGCTGGGGGACTCCTGAGCTTCCCGTCTCACAGCGGCAGGTCTCAGCATGAACACCTCCCAGTGAGTGTCTCCTTCCAGCACAGACTTGTCTCCAGGCAAAACGGAAACACTCTGAAGACGGCGGCTTTTAGCAAAGTCTCGCAGCACCTGGGATTCCCCCATCTCCCTCCTCCCCTCCCACGCACACACACGCGCACATACACACACAGTCCTGTGCGCCCAAAGTTCCCAGACCCTGCTTAGCCACCCAGGACCTGGCCTCTTCCTACCCTTCCATGTCAGCAGTTCCGCCCCTCACCCCACACCGCACAGACAGCATCTCGGGGAGCCCAGTCCCCAGATGTCCAGATTCCATCCAGCCTGACCCACAACAGGAAGAAGAAACTCCAGTCAGCCCAGAGTTTCCAGGCAACCCCTCCCCTCTCCCTCTAGGCCAGCCCCGGTGGGGGGGGGGGGGAGAAATGGCTGAGACTTGTGATATGCATCGTCTGGCGAAATGATGCCTCAGAACTAGAAACTGCTGATGGTGAGAGTTCATCCCAGAACGGGAGTTATGCTTGACTGGTCCCGACTGCCCCACCTGGTCAGTCAGGCCCCAGGGAAGCAGGGACTTGGGACAGCCCCAGAGCCTCTGGTTGCTGATGAAAGCACCACTGGGGCGTGGGAGGAGGCGGGTGCTGAACAGGAACCCAGCCGCCCACCTAGAAGGGAAGGGAGGCTTGTGCAAAAGAGAAGGGAGGGGCGGGAGGGTGGGGGGAATGGATGGCCGTAGCCGCAACATCTACCACAGCTGCACCCCAGACACTTTCACACTTATCCCTATGATACTGTGAAGGAGAAGCCGGTGTCAGTCCATCTTACTGATATGGAAACTGAGGCTTAGACAGGTTAAGGACGTCCCCAGGTCACCGGTACCCATGGAGGGGGCATGCTTGCTACCTCCCACTGTTCAGAATGGCCGGTGCACAGTGATAATAAAAAGCAGACTGACTTTCAGTCAGTCGTATTATCATTTTAAGTTCTCGGCAGACAAGCACCCGGAACAGAGCCCTGTCCCCACCCTCCCCCCGGTGCACCACCGTCCAAGGTCACTCTGCTAGCAGATGGCAAAACTGGGACTGAACCCAGGTCCATCTAACTCAAGGGCAATGTCAAGTCTCTGTCGTTGGCCTGGCACCCTCGGTGTTCTGGATGCCTCTCCTTCCCCTTTCATCTCCCCAAGGATCTGCCAGTCACCTTCCCAGTCTCCTGGATCCCCTTGCCTGGCCCTTTTTTCCAAACAGCCAGACTCACTGCAGAAGAGGCCAGTCTTGAAGGGCAAACTGTGCTGACTTCCTGGTGAGCACTAGCATCTTCGAGGCCATGCCTGTCCATTTTGGAGCCTGGAGTCTCCTCTTCATGACCTACCTCCAAAAGCAAATGCTCGAATTCCTCTTCTTTTCACTTCCTGCTCCTTTCTCCCCCCTTTTCTCCTGCTTTGCATCTATGATGTGTATCCATGCATTCTACAGAACAAGCTAGCATTCCCTCCACATGTCCTGCTCTACCAAGCACTGGGGGCACAGAGAACAAAAGACACAAAGTGTCTGCACCCTGGAGCTCATATCCCAGCCTGGCAAGCAAGCAAATCCATGCAGGAGAGGACCACTAATGGTGACAACTACTAGGGGAGAAGGGAGAGGGAGGACATGGGGCAGGGAGGTTTCAATGGGGGATGACCTATAAGCGAAGACCTGGAAGAATTGAGGGACCTGGTCATGCAGCTATTTGAGGAAAACAAGTTTCTGGCAGAGAAAAGAGCAAGTGGGAAAGTGTCCGAGGCAGGAGTTTTCCTGCCCATTTGACAGACAACCAGGAGGTCAGGGTGACTGGAGCCTGTTAGGATAGATAGAGGGAAATAAGGTTAGTGAACATGGGAGAGCAGGCTGTGGAGGGTCCTGGATGCCACTTACTTTGAGTGGGATGGGAAACCATAAGAGCCTAGAAATGACATGACGGAAGATGTTGTTAATGGATCACTCTGCACTGTTAAGAAAAGACTGAAGGGGAAAAGGGACACTGGCTGGAGGACACACCAATGGACCCTGTGAGAAGTGATGGGCTTGGGCAACATGGCAGCAGTGGGGCGGTAAGAGGGAGTAGGAGCCCACATACATTCTGAAGGGGGGACTTGCCAATGGATTAAATGAATCCATTCAGTGAATTGGAAAAAAAAAAAAAAAGGAACCAAGGATGACTCCAAGATTTTTGGCCTGAGCTACTATAGGGATAGTAAGCCTGGTAAGAGGAATGTATTTAGCAGGAACTATTAGGAAAACAGATACATTAAGGGTGAGATGCCTATTTGATACCCAAATAAAGATGTCGATTAAAATATACGTGTGGATAACAGAAGGTATGTTCACCAGAATGCTATGTCTTGGCAGTCATCACTGTGGATAGACAGTATTTAAAGACATGAGATTGTGTGATGTCACAAAGGGAATGAGTGAAGATAAATAAGTGAACAGGTACAAAGACTGGTCCCAAGGATGCTGCAATGTGTAGAGGTTGGGGATACGAGGAGAAACTGGTTAAGAAAACCTAAAAGAACCTGCCAGTAATATGGCACGAAAATCAGGAGAGCATGGAGTCTGGAAACCAAAAGAAGAAAGCGTTTCAAGGAAAGGGGAATGATTGACTATGTCAAACACTGCTGAGAAGCTGAGTGAGAGGACTATGGACAAACCACTGCAGTTACCGACGTGGAGATCACCAGCGATCTTCACAAGAAGGATTCTCTCATTGTTACTTTCCTGCTCTCTTTAGTCATACACCTGATAGCTGGGTCAATGGAAAATAGCTGTAAACTAGGAACAGAGGGAAACATCCTCAATTTAATAAAGAACATCACCAAAGAACCCACAACTAACATCCTACTTAATGGTGAAAAACTTGAAGCTTTCCCACTAAAATTAAAAATAAGGCCAAGAATTCCGCTCTCCCCACTGTTTTTAACATCATCCTGGAAGTCCTAGCTAATGCAGTAAGACAAAAGGAAATAAACACTGTAGAGACTGGAAAGGAAGAAAAGAGTAAATACCCAAGCCCAATAGCTTAGGTGAAAAGCACACACCCCCTTCCTTCCAAGTAGAATCCAAGTGTCCCAAAGGATGCCAAGCATCTAGTCAAGTACAAGTTCCACCAGGCACAGGACAAGTAGGATGAACCATGTCATGGACTAGAATAGAAAAGGCAAACACCTGTCTTGGGGTCCTGAAGTATCTGCCATATGGATAACAATGATAATATCCAGTTGCTTAGAACTTTTCCTTTTCTATCCAGATGCTTATTGCTTTGTCTCTCATCCAAGTACTAACCAGGCCCAACCTTGCTTAGCTCCCAAGATAGATGAATTCAGGGTAGTATGGCCATAGACCAAATGCTCATTGCTTTGTGTCTCTCTATCCTAATCAAAGATTCATCAGTAATGGAAGAAACCTGCACAAAAGCCTATAGATCAGCCTTGATGTGTGTTTTGGGGATTCAAAACCATGTGGTTAACTTTCCACAAGGTACATGATCAAACCATTGGCATGCTTTGGCCTCGTATTACACCCCGGAAGTATTGACCAGAGGAAGTCCTTAAGATAACTCTTCTTCTAGCATAGAGACTGTCTTCTTATCTCTGTACCCTCAGCACCAACCACACTGCCTGGGACAAAGCAGGCAACTGATAATTGTTGAATGAAGAAATGAATTCATGGGTTAATCTCTTCTGAGTGTCTCAAATCAAATATGTGTCTATACTAACCCAAATGAACTTTACCGAAGATTCGACTTTTAGGTAACAGCCAAACCAGAGCACGGAAGACAGATAAGACAGTACAGAAGGTTTTTGGACTACTTAACCCATCTACAGAGATGCAATAAACCGTATTCTTGCTATATCATTTCTTATTCAGAGCTGTGCAGAACCTGACCCTTCTGCATATGCCCCTCATGCCACCATCTGTTTAGGGGATTATAGCTGTATGGAATCACCTCTTTTGAGCCTCTTGCTAGAGGTGTTACGTTCCTAACTTTCTGGTGGTTAGCCACACTTGTAGTGAAAAAGTCTATTGGATTTATGACCAAAGCAAATTTATGTCCCCATAATGGCAATTGTGGTGGACTTGCGGGAAAAAATAGGACCATAATGTTTATGTGTTTATGTGTTTTTAATGTTTATAGGTTTGATGTTATAGCCCTGATCCTGAGGAGAATAGGTGTGTCTGAGATTAGCTCATTATTAACAAAGTTACAGGCATAAAGAGTTTCTAACTACCCAAGCTCATAAATGCATCCAAATGTACCTTCTGCGTTTTTATGGGGCCAATCCTCAGATCCCCAGACACATAAAAGGGGGAAAGGGATCCACTAGCCTCAGAGGGACTCTCAGCTCCAGCTCGCCCCACTCTGCAATCCCTGCTCTTCACCCAGGAAACCATCATGTCTTGCCGCTCCTACCGAGTCAGCTCTGGGTGCCGCATGGGCAACTTCAGCTCTTGTTCTGCAGTGAGCCCCCAGAACCTGAACCGCTTCCGGGCCAGCTCTGTCTCCTGCAGGAGTGGGCCCAGCTTCCAGGGCCTTGGCAGCTTTGGTAGCCGGAGTGTCATCGCTTTTGGATCGTGCTCACCCCGGATAGCAGCTGTGGGCCCTCGTCCCATCCGCTGTGGAGTTGGCTTTGGTGCTGGCAGTGGGATGGGCTTTGGCTTCAGTGATGGGAGCAGTGCTGGTCTGGGCTTTGGGTCCAGCAGTTGTGTTGGTCTGGGATTTGGAGCCGGCAGTGGTCTTGGCTATGGCTTTGGCTACAGAGTTGGAGGATTTGGAGTCCCAGCGGCCCCATCTATCACAGCAGTGACTGTTAACCAGAGTCTGCTGACCCCCCTCAACCTGGAGATTGATCCCAATGCCCAGAGGGTGAAGAAGGATGAGAAGGAGCAAATCAAGACCCTCAACAACAAATTTGCCTCCTTCATTGACAAGGTACCTATGACAGCTCAATCTGTGGGTCTGGGTGAGAGCTAAAATGCATTGGGGTGTCCTCTTCTTTAAGAAAAAACATCCCAGGCCTGAGGCATTAGCCTTGGCCCACATCCTTCAGTAGGATTTTTGGGTCACTCTGCTGCAAAACAAGGACAATCCTGAGGAAATGCTGCAGGGTGGGATAGACAAAGACAGTGGTTGTGTCTTCCGGAGGAAAGAGGAACATCCAGCCATATATAAGGGCATCTGGATAAACTAAGACCTAGCACCTAGTCACTTAGATAAGTCTCCCAAACAGGCTAGAAACATTAGGACTTTGGGCAGATGTTGACTACGTGTTTAAAGGGCTTTATCCTTTGAGATCTTCCTGCTCTTTTTGAGATTGTCATAGTCTCTCAGATTGGGTAACCACATCTGTTCAGGCTCAGGAATGTAGAGAATGGAACTGAGAAATTTTTGCACAAAAGAAGGAATGTATACTCCTCACATGGAGTACCCAGATTCAGCTGAGTTGCCTAGATTGAGGAAAATAGTAGGAAAGCACCATGGGAAGTCATCTTCAGACTGATGAGAGAAATAGTGATGTGGAAATGATATCCTACAAACCATGTCTCCATGGAGCAGGAATCCTCTATATCTGAGAATGGAAACTCACCTCTGTGAGCTTTAGGCGCCTCATTTTTGAAATGAGGAGGCGGAGCTAATGATCCAAGTTCTCCTCCAGCTCTACAATTCTCAGCTGATGGAGTATCGGGTGGTGGATATGACTTATGACCTGAGAATTCCCACCTCCTAATACCTTATCTCCCACCCCAAAATACTTTACTCTGCTCCTCATTCCCTGCAAGGGACAGCCAATTAGTTTTTAGATAGAGGCAAATCCCAACTCAGGTAAAATCAAATTTTCCAACTTCCCAGTGGGCTGGCTTATACCTTTCTTGGAGGGTAGAGGGGAGATTGTACTGGAATGTTTTGGTTTAAAAGCTTCTGCAGTTGAGCCTGGCTGAACATGAGGAAGACCTAGTCTTCCAGCTTCTACTGAGTTAGAGGATAAATAAAAGTCAGCAGACAAGAGGACAATGTCAACCTGAGGCTGAGAGTCATCTCTGGCCACCTGAAGAACTTGTTGACATGTAAGTGACCTGTCAAGCTCTTCAGGTATCATTTCTTTGCCCCTGTGGATTTAGGTGCGGTTCTTGGAACAGCAGAATAAGCTCCTAGAAACCAAGTGGAACTTTCTCCAAGAGCAGAAATGTGCCCAGAGCAACCTGGAGCCCCTCTTCGAGAATTATATCACCAATCTGCGGAGGCAGCTGGACCTAGCAAACAGTGACCGGGCCCGGTTTGAAGCTGAGAGGAACCACATGCAGGATGTCCTTGAGGGTTTCAAGAAGAAGTAAGTGACCTCTGGACTGCATAGACCAAGGACAGGCAGGGTTTGGTCCCCAAAGCTGCTGCTATGCTCAAATAACAGCAGCTGGTTGGAACGGGATTGAATGCTGGTTTCAATACTTAGCTTAGATATAGGAGGAGGAGCAATGATATGTAGGGGAGGAAGAGGTGGTGTAGACCCTCTGTGGGTCCTGAGGAAATAGAAGTCTTGGAATTGAGCATGTGTTGTCCCTACTCTTGTCTGTGGGAAAGGGCAGTGAACTGTAGAAACAGCCCTTGGTTCTGAGAATAGTATTCAGACTCAGCAGTGAGTTGGGTCCTACTTTCTCTATGTTCAAGTGAAATGACTCCAAGTCTTTTCTAGCAGAGGAGCATAGCAATGGTCCATGTTTTCAGACCCCAAATCTAATTTGAGAAAGTAAAAGGGATTTGGAAAAACTTAGGGCCACCGACTCATAAAACGTCTTAAAGTAGAGGCAAAGTAGATGAGAATATGTAGGTGGCAATAGGGACCCATGCTCCTGGATGTAGCAGAGATATCTTAAGAGGCTCACTGGAGAGTTGCCAGTTCAGGTGAGAACTCACCCTTTCAATCTTTTTCATCCAGGTATGAAGAGGAGGTGGGATTCCGGGCCAGTGCTGAGAATGAGTTTGTGGCTCTGAAGAAGGTAAGGGAGAGCAACAGGTCCAAGCAAGCTTCTCCTCCAGACAAAAATAATGTTCCTAAGACAAAACCCACCCCCGCACCCCCCACCTGAAACTGCCCAGGCAGCCCCATGGATTCTGGGGCCACTCAATAGAGTGGAACCTCTAAGGTCATAACAGGTTCCCTCTGGAGTTCTGATTATTTAGGATTGGGTCTTCACCAGAGCAGAGCTCTGAAGAGATGACTTTTTAAGTGTCTCAGTTTTTTTTTTTTATTAATTTCTTTTCAGTGTAACAGAATTCATTGTTTATGCACCACACCCAATGCTCCATGTCATATGTGCCCTCCATAATACCCACCACCTGGATCCCCCAACCTCCCACCCCCCACCCCTTCAAAACCCTCAGATTGTTTTTCAGAGTCTATAGTCTCTCGTGATTCATCTCCCCTTCCAATTTCCCTCAACTCCCTTCTCCTCTCCATCTCCCTATGTCCTCCATGTTATTTGTTATGCTCCACAAATAAGTGAAACCATATGATGCTTGACTCTCTCTGCTTGACTTATTTCACTCAGCATCATCTCTTCTAGTCCTGTCCATGTTGATAAAAAAGTTGGGTATTCATCCTTTCTGATGGAGGCGTAATACTCCATAGTGTATATGGACCACATCTTCCGTATCCATTCGTCCGTTGAAGGGCATCTTGGTTCTTTCCACAGTTTGGTGACCGTCGCTATTGCTGCTATAAACATTGGGGTAGAGATGGCCCTTCTTTTCACTACATCTGTATCTTTGGGGTAAATACCCAGTAGTGCAATTGCAGGGTCATAGGGAAGCTCTATTTTTAATTTCTTAAGGAATCTCCACACTGTTCTCCAAAGTAGCTGCACTAACTTGCATTCCCACCAACAGTGTAAGAGTGTTCCCCTTTCTCCACATCCTCTCCAACACATGTTGTTTCCTGTCTTGCTAATTTTGGCCATTCTAACTGGTGTAAGGTGGTATCTCAATGTGGTTTTAATTTAAATCTCCCTGATGGCTAGTGATGATGAACATTTTTTCAAGAGTCTCAGATTTTAAAAGGGTGGAGATCTTAGATTATCCATATTCTCCTTGCTTATAAATAGGCATTTAAAAATGTCCTGTACCCCTGGAGATAAAAATATATTATATGTTTATAAAAAATTTTAAAAATTTTTAAAAAATAAATTTTTTTAAATAAAAATAAATAAAAAATAAAAATGAAAGTGAAAAAAAAATGTCCAGGAGCCCCCAAAAGAGTTTTCATGTTGTAGTAGGAAGAAGAACAATCATCACTAAAGTGCATTCCAAGGACACTCCTACTTATTCCAAAGCCTGGCCTGGCCCTGTGTGGATTGGCCTGATCTTTCCACCCACCTCCAGACCCTGCCAAGTTTAAACAGAGCATAAGTAATGACCATTTTCACTTCTCCCTTTTATACAGGATGTGGATACAGCTTTCTTAAATAAGTCTGATCTAGAAACCAATGTGGATACCCTAACTCAGGAAATTGACTTTCTGAAAACTCTATACATGGCGGTAAGCATCCATCCCCTCTGAGACAAACAAGGAGATCAATGCTTGGCCTGGACTCCGGGGGGCTTTGTCTGGACTAGCATTATTTCTAACATTTAGTATTGTACATCTTCTTCCCATTCCAATCTACTACCCTCTATTTGATGTATCTACAAATAGAGAAAGGAAGGTAAGCATTCAGGCTTCTCAGCAGGTCTATGAATAAACTCCTTAGATCTATGATCCAACTCCTCGTTGACCAATCCAAAGAGAGGTCTAAGAGGTCACTTCCTCTCTACCAATCAGAAGACTCTGGAAAACTGATTTGATAGTAGATGTAAGAAAAACTGTGTTTGACCTAATTAGCTAAATGAACTAGTTATCTTTTGCTTGGTAAGTGGTCTGTTTGGTCTGGTACAGAGCCAGCCAGAGCTAATGTCTGGCTTTGAGCAGAAAGGCATCAGAAAGTTCCATCTGGAGCCCCTGGTTCTATTAAGGACTTGAGACAGAGAAATTCCTAGACCAACATGTTCTAGAATATTATCAACTCTCAATGATCCACGACCAGCACAGTCACTTTGTGGATAAGCCAAGGAAAACTTCAACCCTAGTATGGTTATCATTCTCCTCTGCCAAGTTCCTAGGCCCCACATATTCACCTATGCAAATAAGGAGTTAAAGGCACATCTTCAAGTATATAACAAGGGTTTCAATTCACACTGAAATGGTTCTTGGTTCATGTCTTTTTCTCTGTCCTCGGTTTGGATGGGCAGCTCCATCACTTTGCTCTGAACAAAAGAGCAATGCTCTCCGCTCCTGAAGACACTCCTGGGGCCTCTCTGGCACAGTCCTGGTCACTGATGGGACTCTGAGCCCAACTGTCTTGTTCATCCTCCAATACAGGAAATCCAGTTGCTGCAGTCACACATCTCAGAGACATCAGTCATCGTGAAGATGGACAACAGCCGGGACCTGAATGTTGATGGTATCATCGATGAAATCAAAGCCCAATATGAAGAGGTTGCCAGGCGCAGTCGGGCTGATGCTGAGGCCTGGTATCAGACCAAGGTGGGAAGAGGTTTGGGGGGCTAAGGAAGGGGTATAGGCAGCTCTAGAGTAAGACTCTTGTATGACAGAGGAGACCCAGTGGAAGTTGAAGGCCACCAAGTCAGTTGGGGCTGTGGTCTCCACTCAAACTTTGGACCTCCTAACTCTCCCTCTCCCACCCACAGTATGAGGAGATGCGGGTGACAGCTGGACAACACTGTGACAACCTGCGCAACACACGGAATGAAATCAATGAGCTGACCCGTCTGATCCAGAGACTGAAGGCAGAGATCGAGCACGCCAAAGCTCAGGTAGGCAAAGGAGAGGAGAGAAAGCCCCAGCGGGAGGAGAGGGGGCTGTGTTTCTAGCCCCAACCAGGGATCCCCCGTCCCTGCCAAAGCCCACCTGCATGCCACCCTTCCTGCAGAGAGCCAAACTGGAGGCTGCAGTGGCCGAGGCAGAGCAGCAGGGCGAGGCGGCCCTCAATGATGCCAAGTGCAAGCTGGCGGATCTAGAGGGTGCCCTGCAGCAGGCCAAGCAGGACATGGCCCGGCAGCTGCGCGAGTACCAAGAGCTGATGAACATCAAGCTGGCCCTGGACATCGAGATCGCCACCTACAGACGCCTGCTGGAGGGCGAGGAGATCCGGTGAGAGCTCTCAGTGCAGCCAGAGGGAGTGATGGTATCAAGAATAACTAAATTGGGGAGGGGCCAGATGAAGAACTGCCAGATTGAGCCATCTCTAGAGGTAGTAGTACCTTCTCTGCAAACATTACTCAGGTTGCCCTTCCCAGGGAATCAGAAGATGATTCTATATTTTTGCCTCCAAAATACAAGTTTGTAGACAAGCTGCACCAGAATCAAAGGATATTTTGCGTGAGTGGTTGTCTGTTTAAAAACAATAATAAGACCACATTTCCTCCAATATTTTGATTCAATAGTTTGGGGACAGAGTCTAGGAATGTGTGTTTTTTCAAAGCTGTCAGGATGGCTTGTAAGCTAGGGGTAAGAACAAACAGTCCACTCTGCCAAGAAGTCCCTTCTTACAGCACCAGCTTTTCAGGGAATGACACTGCTTGTGATCTTACTTACTTCTTTCTCTCCCCAGAATCTGTGAAGGTGTTGGACCAGTAAACATATGTAAGAAACTTAATCTTTCTCCTCTTCACATTCCTCTCCTCGGGCTCTGTATATTTCCTTTAAACTCAGGCTCATGTTGGGATCAGGAGCCCATGCTGGGCTTGCTAGCCATGACAGTCAAGGGAGCAAGGACCATCTAGCCTCTGGTCTGGGAACATCACTTAGCTGAGGTCTGAGATCTCCCCAGAGCCTTCATTCCCTAGAGAAAACAATCACAAAGGTTTATAGGGCAAAACAGAGGGGAGAGAGTTCCAGAAGAAAGTCAGACTTTTTCCTTTAAGTGGTCTTGTCCTTCAGGGACAAAGGCCAAAGAAGGAATGAAAAGACCTGTGCTGAGGAGTTACCCCCACACCTGCCAGGCAAAATATTATTTGTGCCCAAAGCATGCAGGAGATTATGCTGGGCACTGTGGGGCTTGAAGGGGTAGGTGGGGGAGCTAGGCACAAGGAAGGCAAGACCAGCCCCTGCTCTCTAGAATCAAAATAATTTTGAGGTGAGCCCTATCTATTGTCAACCTATGCCTCAAAGCCCTGAAGAGAAGAATAAGCATTAGCACCCCCCTTTTAAGCTCACTTAGAGAAAATAGCTGGTTTACCAGAAGTCCCAAAGTTAGTCAATGGCACCGTCAGAATTCAAACCCAGATATCTGGTCCCAAAGTACAAATCTACAAAGATGCATGGTGCCCTGAGAGATACACTGGGTGGGCCAGGCAGTCAAAGCTACTCATCCTTGGATGACCTGCCCTCTGGGAGGAGGAGGCAGCAGGGAGTGGCTTTCTGCATGAGATCAAGCTTGAGTGGAGGTCACAGATGGTAGAAAGGATTCTGGTAAGAGGAGAGGGAAGGACGGGGGACCCTCCACAGACAGGTCTGGTCTAAGCAAGCTTTAGTGGGATTGGCCTCCTGGGGTATGGAGGTATGTCCAGTGGATACCAGAGGGCTATAGAACAGAGACATCAATGGGTCAGGAGAGAACTGGCAAGGGACTCCTTTTGGAGGGACAATATGGGGACCCCCAAGGAGCATGATATAGTCGAGAAGAGAAGCCCCATGGCTTCATTGGGGCTACCACTCCAGTTGCCTGGGTAATCCAGCTTACCACCCAACCTGACTTCAGCCATATATAAACGACAGTCAAATATTACTATATGCGACCTGGGGAATTAGCCGAATTCTTCCATTTTCATCTGAATGTTTAACTTTAGTGGAGTCATGGCCTTTGAGTCACACAGACAAGAGAAGGGAAAAGTGGGTATTGTCTGTGTAGGCAATAGGAACCACTTCCCCTGGTGACACCAGTCCTGTCCCCTCCACTCCTGCTACCAGCAGTGAGCATGGAAGATTGGACCCCAGGTGTGGGCAGCCTGCCTCACTGACTGTTTCCTCTCCCTCCTGCAGCCGTGAGCAGCTCCCGGGGTGGTATAGTGTGTGGGCCTGAGCCCCTGGTCGCCAGCTCCACACTCTCCCGCTGTGGAGTCACCTTCTCGGGCAGCAGTGGCATCCGGCCCAGCGGCACCTGCAGCTCCAGCCTGGGTGGGGCCCGGGTCATCAAGGCCAGTGGGGACCTGCTAAGTGCAGGCTCCCGGGGTGGCTCAGTGCTCATGGGCGAGGCCCCCAGCACCCCCTGCCCGCTGCCCACCGAGGGGAATTTCAGCAGCTGCAGTGGGGGCCGAAGTAGCCGCAGCTCCAGCGTCCGCTTCATGTCCACCACCACCTCCCATCGGACCAAGTACTGAGAGGCCAGCGTCAGTGAGCCACCGCCCAAGGAAGAGCCATCTCAGTGTCACCTGCTTCTGTCCCAGAGACGTCTAGACTCTGGGTCAAAGGGGGATCCAGCTACCACACCTGCCAGGAAGGCAACGCAGCTCTCCCCAGGGATGGATCTGCCTGGCCCCTGTCCTCGGGGGGATTTTTTTGCCACCTAGGTGCTGTGTCTACAACTCCAGTAGACTGGCTTCTCCTTGACTCCACATTTCTGCTTCTTGGATCACTCTTCACCATTCTTGAACAGCATGAAGAAAGGTACATTCCATACAGTTACACAAATCAGTGCACCAGGGAGAAAAAGAACAGTTCAAAGCCAAAAATAATGTGCGTGGGCTCTATTGCCCTCCATTGCTTTGGATTAATTTGGAGAATGGAGAGTTGACTGCCCACCCTGCAGGTGTCTTTAGCCCCTGCCTTTTGCTTCCTTCTTCCTTTCTCTGACAGGAGAAGATTCTTTCCTTTTCTTCCTCACCCAAAAGGATCCACAGTCGTTGGTGGCCCAAAGGATCCCTAAGTTCTGTGAGATGGTTCTTCTCTGAGTGGCAAATGTCCTTGTTGCTTCTCTTCCTGCATTTTTGGTTTAGTGTGCATGTGGGTGCACAGTACCTGTGGGGCTGGGGAGCAGATGGAGCATGAGCTCTGCTCTGCTGCATGGACCCTGTCCCTGTGGTGGTATGAAGGAGGCCTGACCCTGTCCACCGCAGGGGGGGTTATGTCTGCAAGCTCCAGTGAGGTCTGGGTGGGCAGGGTGCCGGTTTGTACTGTTCTTTGCATTGCTGGGTTTTCAATAAACTTGCCAAGCTAACATCACTAGGACTCTGGCTTCTCCTACTGGTTCACACTGCCCATAGGAGAGATTGCCTTCTAGACTCCACCAGCCAACCAGCTTATCCCCGCCCCCCCTCCATCCTGCCAGTGACTTGCCAAGGACAGAGGCTGGACAAAGGGGAGGCACGAAGTGCTCAGGCCCTTCCCTGCAGGGGCTCTCAGCTCAGTACAGGAGAGGAGAAATGCGGCAAAGGCCTTGAGAACAAGGACGCTGCAGCCCACTCCTCTCCAAGTGTTATCTCATACCAGTTGACCAACACTCATCCTTCTACCAGTTTCCTAGGTCTTTCCCTAACCCAGCTTCCTCTGGGACCATTGCAGGATACTCATCCTTCTGCCCTCAGACTTGTCTTCATCCAGCAAACTCACCATGATGCTGTTAGAAAGGCCTTACATAGAAAACTGATCATAGGTCTCCCCTACCTGTAATCCTCAGTGGCTACTCATTGATTTCCAGAAGAACCCAAACTTCTTAACATGGCATACAAGCCCTGAGTGATCTGCCCATATACTTCTACTCCATGACATCCCTCCATGCACCCCGCTGTGGCCTCTCATACTTTACTCATTCACCCATTTCATTGTGAAATGCTTACTATATGCCAGGTATGATGCTGGGAAAACAGCAGCGAACAAGACTTGGCCCTTGTCATCCGAGAGCTTACAGTCCAGGCTGACAGATGGACAGTTAGACAAGCACTTACGTCCTGATTTGCTAAATGCTGTGTTAAGAGTAAAATTGACATAGCAACGCACAGAGGAGAGGCCCAACCTAGACTTGAAGCATCACTAAGAGCTTCCTGTAGGATGTCATGTCACAGCAAAGACGGGAAGGATGATGAATTAGCCACAGTAAGAAGGAGGCAGTGCTCCAATCAGGGGATACAGTCTGTGCAAAACCAGAGAGGCTGGAGAGAACATGCCCAGTTTCGGGATCTCGCTGGGGCTGAATATAACATAGCCTCCAAGTGATAGCTCATATGGGGGTAGGAATCAGCCAAGGGGCACTCTTGACCAGCGCCCAGGGCACATGTCTCACACAGTGACTGCCTCTCTGCTTCACCTCTAGAGTCCTCCTCAGAGAGCAAGAAGCACACCTTTCATCTTTATAAATTCTCCCTTGCCCAAACCTCAGCCTGAGAATGTACAGGTTGCTCTGCTCCCAGCCTGAGACTTGCCTGACCCTGGACTCACTCACTCACTAACTCCTGATTCTGGGAGCTCCACACTAGCCACCTCATCTGCCATATGTGAAGTCACACACACCCCTCAAGTGGCAGCAACGTCAAGGCAGCACCTGTCTGGCCTCGGTGCCTCTCCACAGCCAGACTTACATCTACCCTGTGCTGGTTATCAATTTATTGCCTTAGTTCCAAATTCACCCTTATTGCTTCCCCTGTTAAAACAAATCTCATCCTTCTAGATATTTTCCTTTGCTAGCTGGCAGATGCTACTTAAGCCTCGTGGGTAGGCATTTCCCAGGATGATGGAGAGACACTGCAGGAGTAGGATTTTCCTTCCATTGAGTTCTCTCAGCGGTGTCTCTACTGCCAGATTCCTGCAGCACAGACAACTTCTATAATGCTTTCTCCAACACTCTAGAAGGTGGATTTCTGGTAAGCTCTGGATGGGAGGTTCCAGCAAGTTCCACTGATGCAGCATCACAGTGACTTCTCTAGAATCCAGTGAGCAGTGCTGTGCCCTGTCCAGTGAGATTGGGACCTTAGTCCTGCCTTTTCCTTGGGGCCTTAGAGGTAGAGACTGTCCCTTATTATCTGTCATTCTATACTCTTTAGAGTTCTCTGGACTTCTTACTCACCAACCTTTCATGACTCCAACCCCAATATTAACTGTATTAAACTTCCCCTGTTTGGGGCGCCTGGGTGGCTCAGTGGGTTAACCCGCTGCCTTCGGCTCAGGTCATGATCTCAGGGTCCTGGGATTGAGTCCCGCATCGGGATCTCTGCTCAGCAGGGAGCCTGCTTCCTCCTCTCTCTCTCTGCCTGCCTCTCTGCCTACTTGTAATCTCTCTCTGTCAAATAAATAAATAAAAATCTTTAAAAAAAAAAAAAAAAAAAACTTCTCCTGTTCTTTTGCTGTGTTCTATTATCACCTATCAGACCCTGACTGATACATGCTACTTGGGCAGCATTGCTTCCAGCCTCTAGGGTTAGACAGCAAGCCAACACTGGAACTCTTCAGGCTCCAGTCATTAGTTTCTTTTCCCTCTTTGTCCTACCCCATAGGTGATCTCACCCAATCAGTGTTATGGCTTTACATGTCATCCATATGTCGATGACTCCTGAGTTTGTTTCTCCAGCCCAGACCTTCCATTAACTACAGGCTGTATATACAGACACAAATCACTAACATCTCCATTTGTAAAGCTAATAAGCATCTGAAACTAAACATGTCCAGAAGCAAATTCTTCACCTTCCTTCTTCCCCCTCTATGCTACTCCTTCCATATTAAGGGCATCTCCATTCAATTGTGTAACCCAAAAAAACACTTCAGAATCATTTTTAGAGATTTCATTTATTTATTTGACAGAGATCACAAGTAGGCAGAGGCAGAGAGAGAGAGAGGAGGAAGCAGGTTCCCTGCTGATCAGAGAGCCTGGTGCAGGGCTCGATCCCAGGACCCTGAGATCATGACCCGAGCTGAAGGCAGAGGCTTCAACCCACCAGGCGCCCCACTTCAGAATCATTTTTAAACCTTCTCTCTTCTCACAGCCCCATATTTAATCCATCAACAAATCTCATTGGGTTAACCTTCAAATAATATCTAGAATCCAACCACGTCTCACCACCTCTGTGACTAATGCTGGGGTCCAAACCACCACCACCCCTGCCTGGATTGCTGCAGTAGCTTCCTATCTGGACCCTCTACTTTCCTCTTACCCTTCCTGAGCATGTTTTCAAAAAGCAGCCATGGTGATCCTGTTAAAACTAAGTTGACTTCCAGTTGCATCCATGATGGAATAAGCTTATTATAGCCTGTCCCTCCCACTGATTGCAACAAAAAACTCTGGATAAAATCCAGCACGACTATTAGAGGACTCTAAAAAGTATGTAAAAGCTAGTAGATCATGATGGGAAGAAAAAGCTTGAAGAAGCAACCATGTATGTTGCTCTCCTCACACGACAGGCTCCATGATAAGGCTGTGAGCCGTCAACATGGTCAATTAGAACTCTAATAGAAATCCCATTTTTCTAACCAGAGGCAGCAGGAAAGGGGGCCCCAGTGGGCTGGAAAATACAGGCAGGGAATCCTCATGTTTTACTCTTTTCTTTCATGGCTTTTCCCTGAGAGCAAATCCCAGTCACAAAGCTATGCAGCAGCCATGATACGGCAGCAGAAATTCCAAGACAAACATGATCTTTCTCAGGAGGATCCAGAAAAAGAGACCCCCACCCATGAGGGAAGGAGTGAGAGAGAAAACTGGAGGGGCGGATTCCTCTGTGTGTAAATCCACACATGTACAAGTCCTGGGCTCTCCCGTGAGCCACACATGCATGAGAGACCCAAATAGCATGCCAAAGCTTTGAAAACTGAAGTAACGTTTAAGTTGCTACCCACGTTACAGAAAAACCCTAAGTGGAATAGACACAGGACAGACAAAAATCACAAAGAAAGAAAGGCTTGAAAATTGAAATTGAACTAAGTTTCCCACAGACAAAGAATTTTCAGTCTGAACCTAATTAAGCAGATTCCCTATTAGGCAAACAAAATAAAACAAAAAATTCTTCAGAGGGTTTTAGCAGGACCAAGAGTCTATACATCATAATATTTTAAATGTTCAAGATACTATCTAAAATGATTTTGACATCAAGGAATCAGGAAAATGTGATCAGTTTTCTGGGGTAAAGAATATCAACAGATGCCAGCCCCAAGATGTTACAGATGTTGGAGTTATCACACAAAGATTTTAAATCACTATTACTATTAAATCACTATTACAATCATGTTCCACAGGATAAAGGTAAGAACACTTGAAGTGAATTAAAAGGTAGCACTTCTCAGCAGAAAATAAAAACTATAAAACCAGAACCAAATGGGAATTTAAGAACTAAAAAAATACATTTAAAATTTAAAAGTCATTAATGTGCTCTATAGCAAAAAGGAAAGGACAAAAGAAAGTCAATAACTGGGGCGCCTGGGTGGCTCAGTGGGTTAAGCCGCTGCCTTCGGTTCAGGTCATGATCTCAGGGTCCTGGGATCGAGCCCCACATTGGGCTCTCTGCTCAGCAGGGAGCCTGCTTCCTCCTCTCTCTCTCTGCCTGCTTCTCTGCCTACTTATGATCTCTGTCTGTCAAATAAATAAATAAAATCTTTAAAAAAAAGTTATTGTCTTCAATAACTTGAAGACAGAGCAATAGAAATTGAGAAAGAGAAAGAGAAAACCTGAAGAATAAAGAGAAAAAAAATTGAAAAGAATATTTGAAGATAGAGAAAAATGATACATTATGTATATATATACCAGATTTTTCATCAGAAACTATAAAAGGCTGGGAGCACCTGGGTGGCTCAGTCAGTTAAGCATCTGCCTTTGGTTCAGGTCATGGTCTCAGGGTCCTGGGACTGAACCCCAAGTCAGCTCCCTGCTCAGCGGGGAATCTGCTTCTCCCTCTCCCTCTGCCACCCCATTCATGCTAATGCACACTCTGTCTCTCAAATAAATAAATAGAAGTTTTTTTAAAAAGAAACTATAAAAGGCTGAAGAAAATGAGCAAATTCTTTAAAGTGCTGAGGGGGAGGTTTGGGGAGAGGAGGATTGCCAACCCAGAATTCTATAGCCAGCAAAAGTATTCTTAAGAAGTATGGGGAGGGGGGGAATAGAAAGACATTCTAAGAAGAAAACTAAGGGAATTTGCCATCTGCAAACCTGCTCTAAAAGTAAGGCTAAAACTCTTCAGTATGAAATGGAATGGGGAACCTGGGTGGCTCAGTCAGTAAGGCGTCTGCCTTTGGCTCAGGTCATGACCTCAGGGCCCTAAGACTGAGCCCTGCCTCAGACTCCCCGTTCAGTGGGGAGCCTGTTTCTCCTTTTCCCTCTCCCTCTGCCCTCTCACCTTCTCTCATGCTCTCTCTATCTCAAATAAATAAATAAAATCTAGAAGAAGGGAAAGAAGGAAGGAAGGAGGGAAGGAAGGAAATTATACCAGAGAGAAACATAGAACTTCAGGGATAAAGGAAGAGCAACAGAAATGGTAAATACTGGATAAATATAAGACTACTTTCCTTCTCATATATTCTTTAAAATATATATCTGACTCTTAAAAACAAAAATTATAACATTGTCTGGTGGAGTTTCAGTGTATACAGATGAATATCTGCAACAACTATAACATTTTTCATGAAGTAACAAAATAGTAACTTCTGGTAGACTGTGAAACATTAGATTATGTACATGGTAATCTCTAGAATAACCACTAAAAAAAAAATACAAAGATATATACTCTTAAAGATTAAAAAAAACAAGGAATACTGCCATCAGGAAAACGATATTCTATGGTTAAAGGGGTCAATTCAACAAGAAGACCTAACAATTCTAAATGTGTATGAACCTAACAACAGAGCTTCAAAATACATGAAGCACAAAGTGATAGAGCTGAAAGGCAAAACGGACAAATCCACAATTATACTTGATTTAAACACTTTTTTCTTAGTAATCAACAGAACAAGTAGACAGAAAAACAATAAGAATACCTGAACAGAAGACCTGAACAACACTGTCAGTCAGCCTGACAACTGACATTTATAGAACATTCCACCCAAAAACAGAAAAACTCACATTTTCTCAAGTGACAACAAGGAACATTCACCAAAATAGGTCATTTCCGGCCATAAAACAAATCTTAACAAGTTTAAAAAACTCAACCCCATATGAAACATGTTCTGTGACCATAATGTTATTAAATTATGAGATATCAGAATATCAGAACACTATCTGGAGAATATCCATAAATACTTAAAAATCAAGCAACATACTTCTAAATAACAAACAGATCAAGAGGAATCAAAAGGGAAGTTAGAAAATATTTTAATTGAGTCAAAGTGAAAACACAGCATATCAAAATTTCAGGATGCAGCTAACACAGGTATTAGAGGGAAATTTATCACATTGGATACTTAACTTAGAATGGAAAGAAGGTCTCAAATCAATTATTTAAGCTTCCCTTTTAAGAAATCAGGAAAAGAGGGGTCCCTGGGTGCCTCAGTTGATTAGGTGTCTGACTCTTGATTTCAGCTCAGGTCATGATCTCAGAGTTGTGAGACTGAGCCCAACGCCAGGCTCCACGCTGGGCATGGAGTTTGGCTGGGTTTCTCTCTCTCCCTCTGACCCTCCCCCCACCTCTCTCAAAAGGAATAAAGGAAGAAAGGAAGGAAACAAAATGAAACTAGGAAACAAATAGCAAGGTTAACACAAGGCAAGCAGAGGAAAGGAGATAATAAAGAAAAGAGCAGAAAACAATGACATTAAAAGCAGACAGACAAAGCAACACAACTGAAAACTGCTTCTTTAGGAAGACTGATAAAATGGGTAAACCTCTAGCCAAGCTGAACAAGGGGTGGGGAAAGAGAAGGCAAAAATTAACACCAGCAAGAGCAAAAGAGGGACATCTCTATGGACACGGCAGATACTAAAAGGATAATAAAGGAATACTACAAACAGATTTATGCAAAAAAAATCTGGGAACTTAGAGGAAATGGATTAACTCATTGAAAAACACAAATTACCAAAGCTTGTTCAAGAAAAAAATAATAACCCCTCCCCCCAAAAAAGAAAAAAATAACCCAAATACAGGACCAGCTTTATGGGCATGTGTGATATTGTGATTTGTAATCAGAAATAGATATTCGGCTTTCATCCTTTTCCTGGCACAGGGGTCCTAAAACCCTTGGAATTTCCTAAGCGGGGAGAGTGATAAAGTTGTCTTTCGTTATATTAATAAGCTGACTTTTAGACTGTACCTAAGGAGAGAGGCTAGTTGGGGGTAGGGAGAGAGGGACACACCTAACCAGTGATTAGAGGGTTCGAACTTCCCAAAGAGGGGAGAAGGGCTGGAGGTTGAATGGATCAATCATGACTATATACCGAAGCCTCCATCAAAACCCAAAGCACTGGGTTCAGAGCGCTTCTAGGTTGGTGAACACATGGAGATGTGGGGAGAGTGGCAAGTATAGAGAGGGCCTGGAAGCCACACACCCTTCCCCACACCTCTTCCTGGGTTACATCCTTTTATAATAAACCAGTAATCTAGTAAGCAAAGCATTTCTCTGAGTTCTGTGAGCTGCTGTAGCCAACAGATAGGATCCAGAGAAGGGGTCTTTGGAAGCTCCAATCTATAGCTGGTAGCTCAGCAGTCCAGGTAACAACCGGGGGGTGCGGGTGGCACGGAGCGGGTGCTAGAGGACTGAAGCCTTAACTCATGGAATCCAATGTTATCTCCGGGTAGATAATGTCAGCATTGAGTTGAACTGGAGGACATTCAGCTGCTGTCCAAGAATTGCTTGTTGGTGTGCGAACCCCCTGTGCACACACACATCAGAATTGTGACCAGAATTCTTAGTGTGTGCCCTGTGCAAAATCACCCAGGGTCCTATGCCACAGAATGCCCCACACATGGTTTACTGACTACTATCATTAAAATCTTGAAATCTGAAATTTTTGAAAATGCTGAAAATTCTTAATTTTCAACAATAGGCCACACTGAGCCCCATAAATTGTGTAACCAGTCCTACCTGAATGGCTGTAGGTCTACTAAAGGAATTGAATGTATAGTTTCACATCTCACAACAAAAAAGTCAGGCCCAGTTAAGCATCTGCCTTCCGCTCAGGTCATGGTCCCAGCGTCCCGGGATAGAGCCCCGCATTGGACTCCCTGCTCAGCAGGGAGCCTGCTTCTCCCTCTGCCTGCCAGTCCCCCTGCTTGTGCATGTGTGCTCTCTCTCTCTCTCTCTGTCAAATAATAAGTAAATAAAACTTCAAACTAAATAAATAACATGCTTTAAGTATTACTTACAGTAGCACCCCAAAAGTGACACACTTCAGTGTAAGCCTTCACCAAGTGTAGGAAGGACCCCAGTGCTGAAAACCACAAGCAACAATGAAAAGTCAAAGAAGATGAAGAAATAGAGAAGACTCTTTTCAGGAACTGGAAGATTCAATATTGTTAGGAGGTCAACTGCCCCCCCCGAAACCCATCCCCGGTCACAATATGGGGTTCAAACCCAAGGGCTCCGGTGTGGGCAGAACCCCGTCAGATCCCTGGCCCTCAGCTTACTAGTCCCAAGACCAGAGTCATAAAGCCTAAGCAGCCATGTTCCATGCTGTAACTCACTTGCTTCTTTCAATGACAATATATGTAAGAAGTACTTTTATTCTTCCCTCTTAAGAGTCCTTTATTATTACTTGACAGATGATGAAACCAAGGCCCAGAGAGGCTGAGTGGTGGAAGCAGCGGCATCCAGACTCCAGTGTCTTACTTCGACCCTTCATCTCACTAAGCCTTTTGCCTGTCAAGTGGGAAAATCGCTCCTACGTCAAAGAGTCACTGTGGATATGACACACAGTGACATAACCCAGGTGCTCAGGGCCCAGCCCAGTGCCCAGTTGGGTACGCAAATGTCTGCTATTGTTTTGGTCATGGCAACAGTGGTTCTAGTGTTTCGGCTGATGCGGACGAGCTATGTTCAGCAGCCCCACCCTTCCAGCAGCAAACAGGGGCGGATGCTGAAGTGTCCGCAGACTGTTTCTGGGATCTTCCTCCCAGCGGTGGGGGTCTGCTGCCCCCTGCTGGCCGCCGGCTTCCCGGGAGGCCCTACCCAGAATTTTCCAAGTACACTGACTGATGCTGCCAACAGCTTAGAGACTTTTATACCAATTTTTTCCTCCAAAATTGTGCTCAAGATACAAACATTGTAACAACGAATAGCAAATTTGAAAGAAAAATCCTCTGTCTCACCAGACCCAACAGAGCCCTGTTTCCACCGTTCTGGGTTTTCATCAGGCTTCGTTCCCACAGGGGCTCCCCAAACCACCACCCTCACACAGGAAAAAGCTGCGGTGGGCTCTGAGTCCCAAGGGCTTGAAACTGGGTGTGCTCCTAGGGGCCTGGGCCCGGTCTTCCCACAAGGTAACATTTTCTGCCAACATTAAATATCTAAACTGTCGGGGATTTCCATTCACTTACACATGTAGTCACAAGCAAATATTTACTAAGCACTCTCTACATTCCCAGTACTGTCCTAAGTGCTTGGGAACCATCAATAAACAAGGAAAACAGAATCACTGCTCCTGTGGGGTTTTATTTCATTTTGGTTTAATTGGATGGGGAAAAGAGGAAAGACTGACAATAATCAATAAAAAGAATAAATAAGTCAATTATAGAGTGTGTTAGAAGGTGTTAAGTGCTAAGGGGGTGGGGAGATCAGAGCAGGATAGACCGGTTGAAGAATGCCCTGGGAATGGGAGGCCAGATTGCCATTTTAAAAAGAAGGGTCAGGGAGCCTCTTTGAAGGTGAGAAAAGACCCAGAGGCAGTGATGGAGCCAGCCCTGTGGCCAAGGGAAGAGCATGCTGGATAGAAGGGACAGCCAGTGCAAAGGCCCTGAGTCAGGAGTGTTGCTGGTGTGTCCGAAGCGCAATGGGAGGCCAGTTTAGATAGCTGCTTTTCTCCTGGGATTCAAGGAAATGGTCCTAGTGCTTAAAAAAAAGACAGGAAAAAAAAGCTTCCAAACCATTACTAGGGTACAATTCTGAAATTGGATTCCCTGCATTAACTGATCCATTGCTCTGACCCAGAGAGGGCACAGACAACAGCAAAGCCAGCAGGGAAAATTGCCTGCAGGAAGGTGCACAAATAGGATTCAGGGGGAAACCAGAGAGCTTCTTACAGTTCCTGGTGGGGAACCCCATGAGAGCAGAGGTGGAGGGGCCAGGTAACAACTTGGCTGACTGCGGGGGGGCCCTGCCCCCACACTGCACTGGGGACAGCCCAGGTGCTCATCCAGCTCCTGCCTGTTGCTCAGACCTCACTCTTCTTTCATAGGGTCATGAGTCATGCCCAAGTTTTATGAAAGCCAAAGAAAGGGTCACAGGGCTGTAAGACCCTTAAAGAGCTGTGTCCCGGCACCAGGACGTGGTGCAGATTCAAGAGCGAAGAAGCATGGAGAAGATCAGCTGAAATGATGGGTGCTGCCCAACTTGAATGAGTTGTGTGGGAAGCCACCAAGGCCCTCTAAGGACAGGTCTTGTCCATGGAGTCCATCAGGGCTGATTCTGGAGAAGCAGTCAGCCAGGAAGGATGGAGAAATGGTCCATGAGAGCTTAGATAAATACAAGTACGAACCTGCAAGAGTCGGCAGTCAGAAGGATGGGAGGGGGTCCGTGCACCTTTATCTCTGAACAAATCCAAAAAACCTTCCTAGAAACAGGGAAATTTTAAGCAGAGTAGAGAGATCAAAAGGGAGGGAGGTAGAGAGCCCAGGGGTGGGGGAAGAGCAGGTGTGCCCAGCAGGCATCCCATAGGTAGCACGCAGAAGAAGGATGGCCCATCTGTGGAGAAGTATGTGGATGACAGATCTCTGGGGAAGCCTGAGGAGATGGCAACCAGGAAGGAGGCAGAGTCTGATGGAGCCGTGGCAGCTGTCTGGGTCTCCAGGGTGGGGGGAAGAATCTCTCAGTCTGGGGTGCCCAGATGGCTCAGTGGGTTAGGAGTCCAACTCTTGATTCCATCTCAGGTCATGGTCTCAGGGTCATGAGATTGAGCCCCACATAGGACTCCATGTTGATCACAGAGTCTGCTTGGGATTCTCTATCTCCTTCTTCCTCTCCCTCTGTCCCTCTTCATGCTTGCTCTCTCTCTTTCAAATAAATAATAAATCTTTTTTAAAAATCTCTCTCAGTCAATTAGCTCTTGAAGGCTTCCTGGACAAAATGCCCTCTTGGGAACATTTTACATTGCAGACTGCAGAAGGGACATGGGTTCTTCAGTGCACATTCCCAACACTGGGTGTGGCCTTCAAAAGATACGGGGGCAGGAGGGGACAGCACCAAAGTGGGTGATGGATGACAGTACCCGGGATGAGAGGGTGTGGAAAGAGATAATTGGAGTTACCTGGGAAGCCCCGGAAAGGACATTTTATGAGCTGCCTGCTGAGACAAAGGAGGAGAAATCACAGCCTCCCTCTGACTAGTTCACAAAGGCTTCCTGGAAGAGGTGGCCAGCCATTCAGGTACATTCCAGGCAAAGGTGTGCCCAGAGAGGAGGCTTGGGCGTAGGGAGAGAGGTGCAGGGAACCTATAGGGCCTAGTGACAATAAATGAGAAGGAGGCCAGGAAAGAGAGGTCAGGCTCCCACCCAAGAGTCGGTCCCATGCGCGGAGGGGTGGGTAATGAGTAGAGCCAGGCATGGGGCTGTGGGTTCCCTGTCTCTTTCTTCGGTAAGACTAGGCAGCAAAGGCCCAGGTCCCATGTGACTACACAGATTCTCCAGGGCAGCTGTGTCAGACTGGCCTGGTCTGTGAGGTTTCTCACCTGCCCTGCACAACCCGGGAACAGCCTCATGAAGGATTTAGCCTCCCTCTCCAGCCCAGCCCATCCCATGCGGGGAGCCTTCCTGAGCAGCTGCCACCAGCCCTGGGCACGACCACCATCTGCCACAATGTAAACGTCACCCAGCTCCCGTGAGCCCACCCCGTGCCAGGTTGGGGCCCTCACTGTTGCCCACTCAAGCCCTTGTTCCCCCAGGTTTCCTGAGTACCCTAGCGTCCTCTTCCCCACCCTCAGTGCCCAAGCCCATGCCCAAGCCCAATTTGAGGTAGAGGGTTGGGAGAGAGAGAGAGAGAGTGTGTGTGTGTGTGTGTGTGTATGTGTGTGTGTGTGCGCACGCGCATGCGCACGCATGTGTGTATTGGAAGCAAGGAGAACAAGTAACTCAGAAGCCTCTCTCTGGGACGAAGCCTCCACTCCCTCCTGCCCCCAAAGAGAGATAGAATCAGATCTAGCTCCCTCCTCTTCAGCAAGCTGAAGGAGAGCAGAGGCTGATGGTAGCTGAGGAGAGGAGGTCTGTGGGCAAAGGGCGCACCCATCTTCTCTTCCCGTGCTCACCTGGTCTCTTCCCCCTGCCATGTTCAAAGGGCCCAAATCCTTTTTGGTTCCCAGCACACCAGCACCGGGCCCACACAACAGGCAGTCAGGAGCTCACTGTCCAAGGCGCCAGGAGACATGCCTGGACCCAGGCCAACGGTGCCCCCACTAAGGAGTGGGTGCTGGGAACCCAGCCCCCGCACTCCTTAGCCTCCTCTCTCCACCCCCAGACTCCACCCCAAATTTTTATACTAGTGAAATCAGGTTAAAGGAAACATTAAAAGCAGTCTTAAAAGGGTAAAGAAGTCATAAATGTGCAGAGGATGTGAAGACCACGGGTGGGGCAGGGAATACACCCACTCCCTGCCGGGAGAGGGGTGTAAGGTGTGGTAGAGGCGTTTCTGATCAGAAACAAGAATCCCTTTCCTTTATACAGAGTGCTCTGGTCCCCAAAGCACAGCTTGTGTATTATCCACATACTCCTCTCAATAACCCAGGAAGGCAAGGATGAATTCCACACTACAGACTAGCACACAAAAGCTCAGAGAGGCAAGAGCGTTCCCCAGAGTCACACAGCCAAGAAGCATTGAAGCGGGCCCACGGACCAGGTCTTCTTTGATTCCATTGCCCAGCTTGACTGTGATCTAAAGATCTTTCGAGGCCAGCTGGTGAGGCTGCCTGCTTCTCCTCACCAGCTGCCCAAAGTCTCCCTGCTCCCCTGCCTTGGAAGAACACATGTGGAGTGTGGAGACAGAAACCAACCAGCCTGCTTCTGGGTGAAGAGCTTCAGGCGGCCCAGCCATGGAGAGGAGGGCAGAAGCAGGACAGAACATCAGGCGCAGGAGGTAGGATTCAGGCTGTGGCCCCACAGTGGCAGTGTTTGATCCTGGAAGGCTCCCCAGAGGGTCTGTCCCCCTCGGAGGATGCTCCTCTGCTCTTCTTCCCTTCTCAAAGTTCCTAACACCTTGGGTGCCCGGTTAGCCTCCCTGGAGGCAGACACCACATCTCCCAGCTTTGTGCTCAATGACCATTAAAAGAATAGCAATCATTGTCCTAATAAGTAGCTCCAGGATACACGGGGAAGCAGGGACATTCTGAGGAGCTAGACCCCCAGAACCCCCGGGAGCCAGAAATCACAGCATCCTCAGACAAGGAAAAGCCACTTTCCCAACCCCGTCTCTAAATGTTCCTCTAGGGGAGACAGTTTGGGGGCCGGAGATATGCCCCTCCTCTGGCTGGGGGTCTTGGAAGGAAGAGAGACAAACAGAACCTATTTCTTCTTTAAGAGCAGAGGGAAAGTGCC
The DNA here is from genome assembly GCF_030435805.1 of Mustela lutreola. Classification (NCBI taxonomy): domain Eukaryota; kingdom Metazoa; phylum Chordata; class Mammalia; order Carnivora; family Mustelidae; genus Mustela; species Mustela lutreola. The sequence continues at coordinate 62,918,033 of NC_081297.1, forward strand.
CAGAACAAGTTCACAGCAGCTAGGTTATCCCAGGATTCAGTTCTTCCCTCCTTGCAGCCCAGTGGGAGAAAGTGGTTAAAGGGGGAGACTTCCCATTATCCACAAGTAGCCATTATTGTGGCCACTGAGAGTGAAGTGGTTTGCAATTTTGCTGGGTGAGAAATGAAAGCTCCAAAACAGAGCCTCTGGGCTGGAATCCAGAAGGTTCTAAGATCCCATGTGCTCCAGCCCTCTGTCCTGCCAGGAGCATGATCAAAATGGTCCCATGGACCGGAACCACCTTCCAGGCCACGGTGCCTGGCCGGATCTGGACTTGCCTGATCCATCAACCTCTGAAACACTACAACTTACTTGAGAATATCTCTTGCACGAAGCCAGGAGGACAGAGGTAATGCACTCTCGGGGCCTTGCCCAACCGGGGACCCTAGAGCTTCCCCCTTGAGACAGTGGCCCAGCCTCTACCCCGACCCCAGCCAGCTCAGACTATTGCAGAGTTCAAATCCGTCTCCGGCTGTGGGTTGGGGCCATCCTACAGGGAGACTGCGAGAAAATTAATTGCTTAATGTATGTAAACGAGCTTTGAAGATGAAAAGTGCAAACACAGTGTCCCTAATAATATCTTCAATACCTTTACGGAGGCCCCGAGTCGCCGCTGAGCTCACCTTTAAGACGAGTCTTTGGGGAGTTGCTGGCAAACTCCCCAAGCCAATAAACAACATAAAATGGCTTTTCACTCCTTTTATGCGGCCAACCCCAGCTCTCCTCACCCATAAAAGGACCAGGGAGGATCAGAGAGGCCAGAGGATCCTAAGCAGCGCACCTGAAGCCTTCACTTACTCCTGCCGCACTCAGCCTCTGCTCAGACCCGCACGATGTCCTGCCGCTCCTACAGGATCAGCTCAGGCTGTGGGGTCACCAGGACCTTCAGCTCCTGCTCAGCTGTGGCCCCCAAAACTGGCAACCGCTGCTGCATCAGTGCCGCTCCCTACCGAGGGGTGTCCTGCTACCGGGGGCTGACCGGCTTCGGCAGCCGCAGCCTCTCCAACCTGGGCTCCTGCGGACCTCGCATGGCCATGGGCGGCTTCCGAGCCGGCTCCTGCGGCCGGAGCTTTGGCTACCGCTCTGGTGGCGTGTGCGGGCCCAGCCCGCCCTGCATCACTACCGTGTCCGTCAACGAGAGCCTCCTCACACCCCTCAACCTGGAGATCGACCCCAATGCGCAGTGCGTGAAGCATGAGGAGAAGGAGCAAATCAAGTGTTTGAACAACAGGTTCGCTGCCTTCATCGACAAGGTCAGTGAGGCCTGGGATGGTCCGGAGAAGGCCCCGGCCAGCCTTCCCCTCAGGAAAGTCCTGGTGTGTTGGGGAGACAGCATGGAGCCAGGCCTGAGACAGCACAGGGAGAGAAACACAGGCTAACATAGGCAGAGGATCCGTTTCCATCTTTTAATTCCAGCAAACTGCACAGAGGGCCCCGTATGGTCCAGAAATGGAGTCTGTGGTCTAAAGGGTGTATGTGCTTCTGGAGACAACACAGGAATATCAGAGGTGCCCCTGGAAAACTGGATTGGGCACTGGGAGCTACAAGAGTGGGCCATAATGGGGAGAGTAAAAGGCTCGTGGCTCCTAGCCAGGCAGCTTGGGGAAGTGGGTGGGCACGGCTCAGAGCCACGCTGCCTCCCTATCATTGTTCTGCCCCTGGGCAGTGTGAGACCTTGGGCATGTCACTTGTCTGGATAACAGAACCCGCCTCACATGTGCGTCACAAACATGGATGGACTCATGCTTGAAAAATGCTGGCACACAGTAAATGCTCAATGAATGTTCACTGTCAGCATGATTCTCCCAGGGCAATAGTGTGACAGGAGGTGTGACAGTAAACCACCCATGGCCAGCACAGCTGCCTTCATGGACGGAGGGCTGGGAATGGGGAAAGGGGAGGCCAGGCTGGAGGTAGAAACCCAGGAATTTAACCCCCCCCCCAAACTGTGGGTCTGCCTTCCAGGCCTCCAGTGCCCTCCCTGCATGTCCACGAGGCCTCACTCTGGCAGAATAGATAGATCTGGCCTCTGGGCTTGGGGTCAGGAGTTTTTTTTATCATTTTCTTGTTAGTGAGTTTGGTTCATCCTCAAAATGATCCAATGGGGGAGACATTAGTATTTCCATTTTTTTACTATCAAACTGAAGCTGAGCTTAGATGAGCTGCTTAGACTTATCGCCGTGGGCAGGTGAAGGGGACTCAGGAGACATCAGACCCCAAATCTCACCAACTATTTGTGTGACAATGAACAAGTCATCTCAGTTTCCCCCTCTGTGCTATGAGGGAAATGATACCGCCCCCCACCGGAGGGTTAAGAGAACAGAATGGGACTGATACATGGGCAGAGACAGAGGGATAAAAATAGAGATACACAGTTCACCCTTGAACAACATGGGTTGGAGATGAGCAAGTCCACATCTATAAGGATTTTTTTCAATATATACAGTACTATAAATGTATTTTCTTTTCCATATGATTTTCTTAATAACATATTTTCTCTAACTTACTTTGTTGTAAAAATACAATACTTAATACCTAGAACATACAAAATGTATGCTACTCGACTGTTTAGGTTATCAATGAGGCTTCCGGTCAAGGGTAGGCTATTAGCAATTAAGTTTTGGAGGAGACTAAACTTATATGGCAATTTTCAAATGTGTGGGGTAGGGGTGCTCCCTCACCCCCACATTTTTCAAGAGTCAGCTGTAGAAATAGATAGATGTGTGTGTATCTTAGCATGGGTCCTCATAGCACACAGTAAGGTTTCAGTAAGTGTCCCGTGAATTAAAAAATGAGGAACTGCTAATTATTGTCATAGTTAAATTTGTCAAGCATTGACCATGTGTCAGAGATGTCCTAAGCATTTTTCATGTATTAACTTGTGCAATCTTTACAACTCTAAAGAAGGCACTATTTTCATCTCTGGTTTAGAAATGGGCACCCAAAGGTTAGACAGCTTACCTGCTCCAAGTGGCAGAACTGGACTTGAACCAGACCTCTGGACTTAACCCCAGGACGCTTTCCCCCACAGCCACACTGCCTCCTAGAGGGCTGGCAGCAAGACCCCTTGCAGCACAGACACTCTCAGCCCCATGCTCCTGCCTTGGTGGGCCCCAGCTCCTCAGTGAGCGTCCAGGACAGAGAGGGCTCTGGACAAGGCTCCTCCCGGGTTCCCTGCCCGCCCCCCCACCCAGTCTCACCCTCCCACCCTGAACGCAGGTGCGCTTCCTGGAGCAGCAGAACAAGCTGCTGGAGACCAAGTGGCAGTTCTACCAGAACCAGCGTTGCTGCGAGAGCAACATGGAGCCCCTGTTCAATGGCTACATCGAGACTCTGAGGCGGGAGGCTGAGTGCGTGGAGGCCGACAGCGGGAGGCTGGCATCGGAGCTCAACCATGTGCAGGAGGTGCTGGAGGGCTACAAGAAGAAGTGAGTGTGGCCAGATGCGGGGCACACAGGGAGCATGGGAAAGCTCTGCCCTCAACCTTCTTAAAGCAGCTGAAGTTTCCTGCCTATCTAGGAGCAGGGGCTTCCTGGAACCCAGCGGCTATCTGGGGCTGGGCCTAGATGTCTTAGATTCTTTGGCCCCACTCTCCCTCTTGAAGGCCCTGTGGGTCTTAGAGTTGCTTTCGTGAGCAGTGAGGAAAGGCAACCCAGTGGAGTTCTAGAGCTCTCTGTGGTCCTACCCATCCATCTCAGCTCACTTTATGATGCTCACTCTGTGTTTTTGCTGCCCAGGGCACTGGCTCTCTTTGGATCTGGGATGCACAGAGGACTTTTGATTTGGGGAACAGAGCATGCATTCCCTGATCTCATTCCAGAGGCAGCGGGACCGGGGGTGGCCTAAGCCAGGCTGAGGCAAGGGCTGGGCCAAGAATAATGCACAGACTAGACCACAGAGAGGACAAGATAAGAATCGCAGGGACTCCATTCCTTGGGACCCCTGGGAAGGCTGGCCCAAAAGCTGAGATGATGTCCAAGCCCCCACCTCTCAGCTGCAACCCCTCTCTCCCCCCAACCCAGGTATGAAGAGGAAGTGGCTCTGAGAGCCACGGCAGAGAACGAGTTCGTGGTTCTAAAGAAGGTGAGGGGGCTGCTCATGGGGCAGGAAGGGAAGGGCACCCACCCAGACAGCCTCCAGTGGGGGCCATCACCACGTGGACCACAGAGGCCTCCCCCCACCCCACACGCCCTCCTCTTCCCTCCACTGCCAGGACGTGGACTGCGCCTACCTACGGAAATCCGACCTGGAGGCCAATGTGGAGGCACTGGTGGAGGAGTCTAGCTTCCTGAAGCGTCTCTATGACGAGGTGAGGGGCTGCCCTCACCTCCTACCAGGGCAGGGGAGGCGTGAGGACCTGAGCAAGAGGGGAGGGGCTGTGTTGTGTGTACATGTTTGCCCATGTGTGCAGTGTGTGCATGTTTTGTCATGTTGCACAACTGTGTTAGACACAAGAGGGTCACATTGCACAACTGTGATAGACAACCATAATAGGTAGGTGCCCAGGGAGAGCCTGGAGTGCTTGTTCGAGGACCATGGAGCGTGGCTGTGATTCTCCATGTCTGTGAGTGCCTGTGTGTGTTGCAGTGTGTGCGTGGGCTGGTCTGGGAATGTGTCAGTCTGTACCTGGGTCAAAGGTGGGGGCCAGGGTGAGTCTCTGGTTAGAGAGGGGTCTTAATTAATGGACACATCACTAGTCCTGGAATTCAAACCCCAGCTCCACTGCTAGGTGACTTGGAGAAAACCTAGCATGAGGTTGAGTCTTCCCATTTGTTCATTGAGAGGCCCCTTCCGGCTTTCTTATTTTATGATGTACCTATTTGTGAGCGAAGGGGGAAATGGAGCAGGTGGAGCAGGTGTCTTGTGACATGATGACCAGCGCCCATCCAGGGAGGGGATACTGCTTCTAAAGGTGGAGCCCATGGCCCAGACCAGGCACCAGACCCAAACGCATTGGCTCTTGGCCTCCAGGAGCTCCAGGTGCTCCACGCCCACATCTCAGACACCTCAGTCATCGTCAAGATGGACAACAGCCGGGACCTGAACATGGACTGCGTTGTAGCTGAGATCAAGGCTCAATACGATGACATTGCCAGCCGCAGCCGGGCTGAGGCTGAGTCCTGGTACCGCAGCAAGGTGAGCGGTATAAGACATCTGCCTCCTAGACATGGCAGTGGGAGGGAAGCCAGGTGTATATTAAAGAAGGCCCCTTTTGTCTGGGGATTTTGATTAGTAGGGATGGAAAGAGGACAGACAGCTCTCAGTCTGGATGGTAGAGCAGGGCTGCCATGTATAGTTGCACAGGCTGAGCACTGTACAACCTGCAAATCCTCTGTGGTGTCCAAATGGGTGGGAAACTGCATCTTGAGCCTCAGGAACATCTCTGCTCCCCGCCCCCACAAAGTGTGAGGAGATGAAGGCCACAGTGATCCGGCATGGGGAGACCCTGCGCCGCACCAAGGAGGAGATCAACGAGCTCAACCGCATGATCCAGAGGCTGACAGCTGAGATCGAGAATGCCAAGTGCCAGGTAGGGTACGGGGAGGGGTTTGAATGTCCAGCACAAGCAGACTCTTTGCCCCCAGGAGGGCAAAGGCCTGGCCCCCATCGGGCTTCACAATGTGCCTATGGGGAAGCAGGGAACCAAACAACTCACACAGCCTTCGAAATAGGATGTACCATATCACCAATGTCACCCTCCTGGGCCACCCTATGACAACCACCAAGGAGAGACAGTGAAAGCCCCCATCTCCCCCCTCATCTTCAAGGTCTCATTAAATACCTGGTCCTACATAGTTAACTGGAGCCCCCTCTCCCTGGCCCAGCTCCATGAGCTCAGATGAGCCAAGCTGCGCCTTCTTTCTCTAATCCTTGCTCTTACATCCCCTTCCTCATAGCGGGCCAAGCTGGAGGCCGCCGTTGCTGAAGCAGAACAGCAGGGTGAGGCAGCCCTGACTGATGCCCGCTGCAAGCTGGCAGAGCTGGAGGCCGCCCTGCAGAAAGCCAAGCAGGACATGGCCTGCCTGCTCAAAGAGTACCAGGAGGTGATGAACTCCAAGCTGGGCCTGGACATCGAGATCGCCACCTACAGGCGGCTGCTGGAGGGCGAGGAGCACAGGTGGGTCTAAGGAGCATCTCCCTTTGTGTAGAAGGAGGCCCTGGTCCCCTGGGACTGTGTTTCCCTGAGTCCCAGTGTGAGCTACGTCTCTAAGCACGGCTAGTGCAGGTTAAGCTTCAATAATTGTCATAATTTATCAAATACTTACAGGTTTGGCCTGCACTGAGTGCTCATTTTAATCCTCACAATCCAATGAGGTCGGGTCTCATTTTTCACATCCAAAGATGAGGAAGTAACGCTCGGCGTACAGTGACTTTCTCGTGGCCTCAGTTAATAAGTGCAAGAGGCACAACGTGTCCCCCAGTACTTTCTTCTGGTACCTTCTCTCCAGCCCCTACTCCCTAACCCCAGGAGGCTGCAGCTTGACCTGCCACACTGTATCCCTTGTGCCCTGTGAGGACGGTGTGCCCCGTATATGCTAGCCACTCCACACTCTTGTTTCCCTGAGCCCGACCAGTGCGACCTAGGCCGCGGGGTCACTCAGATGGGCAGGAGCTCAGCCATGCATGCCACCTCTGCTTAAAGTCAGAAGGCTTTCTCTGGTCAGAGAATGGTTAGAGAAAGGCGACCATGTAACCCAGACTTTGGGGCATACCCCGCCCACCTTTTGGAGGGAGGAGCTGTACACAGAAGGGCCCTCTCTGTCGCCAAGCAACAACCTGCTTCCAGGATCCGGCTGGGTTGTCCAGAACTAACAGAACTTTCTTTTCCCACAGGCTGTGTGAAGGCGTAGGCTCCGTGAATGTCTGTAAGTGTCTGCTTAAACAACGGCCTCTCCCCCTAAAAAATGGCTTTGTTGGTGGGTAAAGCTGAACCTGGAATGCTTCCGAACAGAAGGCCATTCCTCCTCCCCTGGCTCCTCACTGGGGAACACCATCGGGTTTAGGGATGGTGGTGTTGAACGCCCTCCACTGGTGGTGATGGGAACTGCAGGCTTTGCTCTGCCCCCTCTGGAGGAGGGTCTTCACTTCCTTCCTATCTTTGTCCCCTGGAAGGACTGAGGTGCTGGGAGGAACAGGGCCTGAATTCTTAATCACTAAACCCCTTTCAGGAGGAGGAAGCTTCTGCCAGTCAAAAGCCCCTTGGGGATTATCACTAGGTTGAGGAGGTCAGGGCAGGCCACCTACCCACCTTGCCCCCTCTCTCCCCCTACAGGTGTCAGCAGCTCCCGCGGGGGAGTGGCCTGTGGGGGCCTCACATGCAGCACAACTCCTGGGCGCCAGATTGCCTCTGGCCCTGTGGCCACCGGTGGCAGCATCACGGTGATGGCGCCTGACTCCTGTGCCCCCTGCCAGCCTCGCTCGTCCAGCTTCAGCTGCGGGAGCAGCAGGTCCGTCCGCTTTGCCTAGAGTCCCAGGCCACCTGTGTCCCCGTCCCCAGAGCACGGAATGGTGTGTGAATGGAAATCGTGTGCTTGCTTCCGGAATCTTCCACGTGTTCCTACAGAGGGAAAGACCCTCGGCCACGCTCTGGCACCTTCTCATTCTAGGGAGTTGTTTCCTGGTTCTCCTCTGGGCTTCAGTTAGAGAGGCATTCCCAGTCCTTCACCTAACTCCGGTTTGACTCCAAAAGACTGTGGCCAGTTTGTATCATTCTCCAAGCTGTCTGGGACACTACCGGTCACCCAGGGTGGCTGGACATCATGGGAGCTTGGCCTTCCTGGGAGACAAGGAGTGAGCCTACCTCCCCTCCAGGTCTCCTACAGGCTGAGAGTCTGAGAGGAAATCCTCCCTCCCAGCAGCAGTCCTCCCTCTCTCCTGGCTGGGAGTTCTGCAGGAAGCATTGGCCCAGGGTTATTCTTGTTTGTGTTTTGCTTGTCTCTCTGACTGACTCCCTTCTTCGGGTTAACCTGTCCCAGCCAAACTCCTCATGTGACCTCCCAGCTGAGGGGCTCATTACGGAGGGGAATCCTTTTGACTTGGCACAGGTCTTGCTATTCATTGCACCTTTATACATTTCAAAGAAAACTCCAAGGTTGCTCCAGACCTCCCCCTGCGGGTGCAGGTGGGGTGTGTCCAATGCGAGCCAGTGGGATGGAGAAGGTTAAGCCACTTCCTGAGTCTCCCTCTTGTTACGACTGTCTGTGGGTGCCTTGCCTTCTGGGTTGTCTCAGTCTGTGTTTCAATAAATGCTGCTTTGATGCAAGGATATGTGGTCTTCTGAATGACAATGTCTCTGCCCCTTCCCATTGCCTTACGTACAACGCTCAGCCCCATCCCCAACTGGCAACACTTAACCAGATCCAGGCGGTGTTTCTCTAATCCTCCAGTGATTGTACCTCTTTTTGTCTGCTTCCCTGGCCTGATTCCAGCTCAGCTCTCCTCAGTCCAGTCTGGCTTGGACCACAGCTCCAGCTCTCCCAATGACCTTTTATTCCTTACCCCTATGCACACCCAGCAGCCTAAAATTCCACCCCCAGATCACTCTCAGCCCCTACGACCTAGTTCAAACCAGTTCCCAGCATGTGCCTGTGCTCCTGATGCCAGTCACCAGCCTCCCTCCATCTCCTCCTTCCCCACCAGCTCCTCAGCCCTGTGCCACCACCCTCTACCCAGTGCCGATCTTCCCAGATGCAGACTCCACCGCATGGAAAGAAGCCCACCCTCTAAGACCCAGGACCATCCCACAGGGACACATAAGCCATCCCACATCTCTCCTCCACTTGCCCTTACCCAGTGCTCTCTCTGTTCTTCCTACCTACCCTCCCTCCCACATGCACAGTCCCCCAACCCCTGCCCCACCCTGTCTCCAACCCTGAGGATCTCAGGTTCTAACTTTGTGGTTCAGGGCTCAGGATGTGACTGGGTGTGTATGGAGCCTGGACCAAGCTAAAAATTCCTTGGGAGCAGAAGTATCTCCTCCTGGCTATGAACACCGCCCCCCACACACACACACCTCACCCCCAGGATGGAGCTGTAGGACATGTCAGGCCTGGGATGGTTGGATGAACTCAGGCAGCTGTAGAACAGGAGGAGCAGATATCAACCCTGTTGGACTCCCCTCCTTTTCTCCACTGGGAAAACAGACCTGCTGTCACCATTCTAGGTGGACAGCCACCTGCCAGCCCCCTCTACTGCCCCATCCCCCAGCCTTTCCCTGAGAAGAGAAGTGAAGGCTCTCTGCGTTCTGATGAATCCTTGCTTTAGGTCCAAAGGGTTGCAGTTCCAATGGAGGGGGTAGAGGTTGGGCTGCCGCTGGCCTCTTCTGGGAACTCCAGTTGCTGCTGTTGGAGATTTGCTGGCTGCCAGTAGGCAGGTCTGCTCTAAATTTCCCATCCACCTCCCTCCTTTCACTCACCTCTCTGCACCTCAAGGGTATGGTCTTAATCGCAATAGGACAAAGTTTATACATTTTTATTTATTTTCTTTTATTTTTATTTTTTATTTGACAAAGAGAGAGATCACAAGTAGGCACAGAGGCAGGCTGGGGGTGGGGGGGAAACAGACTCCCTGCTGAGCAGAGAGCCCAGCCCGATGTGGGGCTCTATCCCAGGACCCTGAGATCATGACCTGAGCCGAAGGCAGTGGCTTAACCCACTGAGCCACCCAGGTGCCCCCAAAGTTTAATTTAGGACACATCATTCGTCCACAGAAAAGGTTAAAAGTCAGGGGCTGAAAATCAAAACCTGAGCATGAGCTCTGCCATGTCTCAGTAAGTCATAGGGCAGGAAGTGGCCTTCATACTTTTTACATTAACCTGGGTATCTGTGAGCTGAGCCTTCCTCAGCTCTGCTACCTCCCGTGGTTCTGGGTTGCTGGAGTGAGTCTGGGGAGGAAACACCTAGATGTTGCCATGGGTCTGGGCCACTCACAACTAAGACACCAAATTTGGTATCCCCAAAATAGGACATGACGCACTGAAAAGTCAAAGAGCCACAAGCTGGGAGATAATAATAAGTTTTTAATGAGTTTCCATGCTTTGTGCACAAAGACCAGTCAACGGACTGGGCCAAGCAGAGGTGTCATAAGGATGCCTTATAAGGATGAGACCTCCCCTCCTCAATCCTCCCTGCTGCCAACAGGGAGAATGCAGTGCAATCTCTTCCAGTTCAAAGGATCCTGGGGTTCCAGGGCCCTCTCCTGATGCAAGAACTACTCTCCACACATAGCAAAAGATATAATCCAGGGACAATGGAGGATTAAAATTTAATTAGAACAAAAATTTTAAGAAGTCAAATGGTCTGAAATCAAGAGATCAAGTAAATTCTAGAGCAAGTAACCCAAACAATAAAGTTGGCCCATGTGGGTGATTCCAGAGCTCTTTCCTGGGCTCATTTTCCCTAAAACTCCACATGCCAAATAAGACCTCCATCAGAGAAAGTCAGACCTTTTGTTTGTATTCTACCCTATTCAAATATTCATTCCCCCTAAAATACAAGGGTCTCCAAAGGATGAGGGAAGTATGGATTATAGTCTTTAAAAAAAAAAAAAATCAGATCAGGTTAGGCGTTGGCATCTTCGCTTTCTTCTCTGAGGCCACAAGCTCCCCTTCACTGAGTCTCAAATACCCTCTGCCTGGACCATCCTCATAAACACCCACTCCCAGCCCAGCCCCTTCAACCCGCCCAGTGTCTCCAACATCCCTGCTTCAGTCTTTGAGATCTCAGGAAATGCAGATGGGTACCATTACTCACCTGAACCAAGCACAGTGAGAAGTGTAAACTAACCACATGAGCAAGGAAATCACAAAGCATATTGCTCTTTGGAATAGACAAAGACACTCGAAATGGCAATCTGCATATGCAAGCCACTGACAGTCTCTGAGAACATGGCTATTAAGAACAGGTTGTATTGAGAGTTTTGTTCATTGAAAGGTAGAGCAGTGAGGACCCATGAACAAGGCTGTGCTCTCTTAGGTGAGGGGGACTTGCACTGGGGAGTGGCTGAGTTCTCAAATGCCTCACACCACTCGCCTGCCCCTCCCCTGACTGTTACCAGATGCCCTTTGTGCCCCCTGGAAATCCCTGCCCATTTCCACTTTGTTCAAAAACAAAAGGTTCTCCAAAGTGCCCACTCTTATTCTCTTGGTGCTATTGGACAGGAGTGGTGGGAGGTGGGTAGCCAAGGAATGAGTGAGGTGAAGGTAGTGCGCAGACGGTGAGATTTTTGAGAGAGAGAGAGAGAAATAGCAAATGGCAGGGGGCAGTGAGGGGCAGAGAGAGAGAAAGAATATCAAGCAGGCTCCACGCTCAGCATGGAGCCCAACGCGGGCCTTGATCTCATGACCTTGAGATCATAACCTGAGCTGAAATCAAGAGTTGGATGTTCAATGGACTAAGGGCCCCAAAGATGAGCTTTTGCATTAAAAATGAAGAAAACACCAGAGACTCCAAAATGTATCTCCACACCCTCCGACACCACCATCAGAAAGGAAAGGCAGACCCTCCCCCATTTCATCCCCTGTTCTGCCGTAGGGCAGCAGGTGCCCAGTGGGTCTCCCTTCCCTCCTCAGAGCAGATCCAGTGGCCCTTCGACTTGGTTTTACCTCCACTCAAACTGGGATCCAGACTGTGGTGTGCCCAGCATGCAACTCCTGTGGGACCCTCCAAGGCCAGGAGGCAGAGACTAGGGGAGTAATATACTAAGTAAGTATAGGGGAATAATATACTAAGAAAGATCTTGGTCCTCCCACAGTCACAGGGGAATAATATCCCCAGCACAGCACATTCTGAAAGCATCAGAAGGACTGCATTGCCCAAAGAACTGCTCATAGTTTTTCTTATGCCTTGAGATCAAATATGCTATTCTCATGACAAAATAGCTTCCACACATTTAGGTTGTTTTTGAATCTTTTTTTTAATCCAAAAAAAAAAAAAAAAATAGCAAATAAAGTGGAAGAAGTGGAGTTCTTCCTATAAATCAAATGAAAGGAACTTGTCCCATCAGAAACCCCTATCTCCACCTCAGCAGGGGACACCGCTTGCCTCAGAGGGGACTCCAAACATATTTCCCCAGGTGGGACTTCTTGGGGAATATCAGTTCAGGAATAGGGCAGAGGCAGAGTTCCCCAATCAATTGCCCTGTCCAGACCGTCAGGGAAAATGTCCTCCAACCAGAAGTCTGTGTTTTACTTCTGGGGTCACGCATAATTGGCCTCTATTACCTGTCCCATAAGAAGATCTGTCCAAGATTCTTAGAGAGCTGAGACTATGGGAGTTGTTTCTACAATAGTTCGAGAAGGTCCCTTTGTGTCATCTTCCATGTCTTATTCTGAAGCGTCTGACTAGCACGCAGGGTCAGATAGAACCCCTCCTCCAGAGACAGTCTGATGAGCCAGGATGTTTAGTCTGAAGGAACAATTGGGGTAAAACAGTGGAAAGTATGTGAACTTTGGCATTCCCTAAACCTCAGTTGGAATGCTGGATTAGCTGTGTGACCTCAGTAAAGGTACTTAACTTCTGTGGGCCCGGACTTCCTTATCTATAAAATGAAGATAATACTGTCACTGCTGTGAACAAAGAGTGAAATACACACACAGTGTCCCTGACACTTAGCAGGTGCTTGTGGATACAGGTTCCTGTCCCTTACCCTCTTCTACCTTCGCCTCCATCCCACCCAAGGTGTGGGGGGCCCAGACTGGCTCTGACCTTTTGGCAAAGTCAAAAGAGAAATGCAAAGAGATGAACCTGATCCTGTGAGAGTCAGAGAGGAAGTCAGTTCCACGGTCAGAATTACCTGACCCTCTATTCCCCCTGCCCACATAAGCCAATGGTTCTCAGCTTTAGTTCCTCTAGGAATCACACGGGAGCGTGTTTAAACTCAGATTCCTGGGCTCATCCCTGGAACTTCTGCTTCAGCAGTTCTGGATGGAGTCCAGGATCTACCTATTTAAGAAGTCCCCTCCACCTCCCACCCTTGGGGACCCTGATTTGGTGGTGGTCCGTGGAACCACACTTGCAGAAGTATTGAGACGGTCAGGGCTTGGGGAAGGGTGGGGGCTGGGGGCTGGGGAAAACCACAGAGGAGGCAGGCATTCATTTGTTTACTAAGAGAAAACTTTTGTCATCAATATTTAATCACACACACCCAAAGAGAAAAGGAGCCATAACAGGAATTATCCAAATGCAAAACAAAACAAAATAAAACAAAAACAAAAACAACAAACAAACAAAAAAACAAAACCCAACCACCCACCATAAGCACCTCAACCATGAGCTTCAGTCAACCTTTCTATCTGGACATATGAAGACCTAGGGACACTTGGGGAATGCACAGTCTCTCAGATCAGTGAGGGGCCTCCTGGACCCCTGGTCCATTTCCCCACTGCGCCCTCAAGTGCTGAGGTGACATCCCCCCACCCCATATCTGAGGGCAAAGCAGAGGTTGCCCACCCATCCCCATTCCCTAACCCAGGTCCTTTCCCAGAGGGCCTGGCACATGGTCAGTGTTTAGTAAATGTCTGCTAACCTGAAGCTAGTTGGGGAAGAAAGTGGCTGAGCAGCTTCTATCAAAAAGCTGGACCACCGGCAAGAGACACTCAAAGGAGGTGGCAGTCCTGCCATCCCCAGGGTTTGCCCTTGAAGGGTAAGTCATAACCGCAGTAAGGAGGAAACTGGAGAGTTAGTCTGGGTTTGCAGCCAGGGGAAACTCCTACACTGACACTAGGATCTGAGAGAGCAAAGATTTTCCCTCCTGTCCCCACCCCTGCGCCCAACAGACCTACGCCTGTTATGCAAACCGCACCGATCTGACACTGGAACAGGTCCCCACTACAGAAGGGGAACAGAGGAGGGCACTGCTGGTGGGACCACGAGGGACAGTGGCACTGAGGTCCCCACAGACCATGCCGCCCTGGGAACGGCTCACACCTGTGGAAGGAGACACTGAATCAGAATTCTCTTCCATCCCCAACATGACATGACCCAGAATTTCTTGGAACCAATGGTTTACTTTCCTCACATTCAGAGGGACCAGCAACATTAATCTTTACAACTCCAGGCAAATCCAAACCCTGGATTTGCCTCTGGGCAAATCTGCTTTTGGAAGGAGTGTGTTTAGCCAACAGGACACCTAACTCTACTTAAACCAGACTAATGTTGAGATGTGTTTATAGAGTCTTTGAGCAAAAACTGATGGTCACAGTGGAGGAATCATCTAGAAATATGGTTGCTGCAAAGATGAGAAGAACAGACACCTAGCCCAGGAACAGCATACACATTGGATTATTAAAGGTAAAGACTTAAGAGTTGCCTGCAGTGGCCCCAAATGATCAGAATAAATATCTCATGTTTCTTATCAAAACCTTGTGCCATTTGAGGAACATTCTGTGTGTAACTGAAAAACTTGGGCTATTTTTGCAGAACCAATTAGTGGGGCAGAACTTGTCACCATCATTAGCTCAGGTTTCACGTATGTTCCAGATGGATCCGCACGCATAGGGGCCAAGTATTCTCGACCATCCCTTTGTCCAGATCCCAGAAACCTCAGCCCCCTTATCCCCCACCCAGTGCCCCACAGACAGAGGTTCAATCACCCATTAGATGCAACCCAATATTAACACCCAAAAGAACAATGCCTGTGACAGACACCCAACTTACAGATATTGACAGAGCCCACGCCTTCACACAAGCTGCAGGGGAGAGAGAGAAAGAGAGAGAGAGTGAGTGAACATTTAGAAGGGAGTTCCCTGCTCCTTCTCAATTGGGTCTATTCTGCTCCATCCTGAGCAAGGGGACCAGAGCTGAAGGGCTGGGGGCATGCTTCCTACCCACTGCAGAGAGCATCAGTAATGTCCCTGCTCCCAGAGATCCCGAAAGGACAGGGAAATGTTAGGTTGCAGGATCTAAAAGGCCACTTTATGCCTTGTTTGGTTTTTGCCCATGGGAAGGTGGTATAATGAAAGGGGGACATGGGTTACAGTGAGTGTTATCCTCCTTGTCCCCTGGCTGGAAATTCCAACATGGCCAAGTAAGAGATGGGAACAACCACTACCTAACTGGCCACCTCTAGGTACCAAAAAGCTTGCCTCTCTTCTAATAGATCCATTTTCACCCCATGAGTTTACATGCTACCCCAAATATCCACCTGACTTTATAAATGCAGAGGGAGGCAGGAGGGTATGGTGGTTAAGACCCTGGACTCTTGGGCACAAATCTGGCTGAGCCACTTACTAGCTGGGTGACCTAGGACAAGTCACCCAGGCTTTCTGTGCCTCAGTCTCCTCCTCATTTCTGAAATAGAGATGATCATACCCACTTCCCAGGATTGTGGTAAGCTCTATATTGCCAAGCACCTACAAATAGAGCCTGGTACCCAGTAAATCCACTGTGTTTGCTATTAACATTAGAAACATCTCGTTGATGGTGGGACACTTACATCAATGCAGTGGGCCCCCTTCTCCCTCAGGGCCACCTGCACTTTCTGCTCTATGTCGTCCTCTTTGTTAATCCCCAGCCTCAAACCTGACCCTCCAGTAAAGCTCTAGTCTGAGCCCTTCTGCCCGACGTGGAGTACTTATAGATATCTATGCTTTGGGCTCACTTTCCAGCCACATGACTCTGACTCTACCACAGCCTTGGAACTGTGCCCTTCCAGAAGATTCTACCCATCATACTGCCTGTGGGACCACATTGCTAGCAGCAGCTGTCTCCAAGTTGAGTGATGATGGTTGCTTTTATTTTCTTGTTTTCTGCAATGAGAATTACTGGTGTAGTCCAATTAAACTTGTTAAATGCCAAGAAGAGAAGATTGCTAAAAGGTCAATGGCCACAATAGGCAAGATGCCACACACTAAACCGTCTTTTAAAATCTCATGTGTTGGAGACAGTGCCTCATTAGTTATATGGTGGGGTTATTAATACACTAACAATGATGATGATTACAATAAAAGTAAGTTTCACTGCGCAAATGCCCAGTGCTTCACTGAATGTAGATGAGTGGGTTGAGGGCATAAGTGTACAAAGGAGGAGGCAGACTCTGGTGGGCTGAGGACATGGACAGAAAAATCGACCTGCTTTGATCAAGCATGGCACAAATCCAACAGCGTGCCAGCTGCCTTGGGTGTCACACACGTCAGATTTCTAAAACTAACCTGGTTAATAAGGAACCTCTCCGTGGTCCAGCCCTGCATGGCCACCTGGAGAGACAGATTCTTATTCTGATTGTAACCTGCTCCTACTTGTGCTTACTATGCACATTAACTCATTTATTCCAACAGCTTAAAGTGATGGGTTTTATGATTATCTGTTTTATAGATTAGGAACCTGAAGCATAGGTGTTCAGAGCTAGTAAGGGGTAGAGCTGGGGTTTGAACCCAAGTGGTTTGTCTCCCAGCCTGTGATCTTAACCTTTATATTCTACTTCCCCAGTCTAGCCTGCTTCCCAGTGATGGGACCCAAGTAGGAGGTCGTAATGATGTGGCCACTTCTAGGCTAGGGGCCCCATCACTACCCCGGGTGCAAATCCACATTGCTCCTCCCTTATTTACTTCGGTGCCCCCATTCTTGGCTCAAACTGTCAGCACAGCTTGATGTCTCCTGTCCCTTTCCCACCCCCTCAGCTCTTCTACCTCCTCTTCTGAGAAGCCTCCAACAGCCTCCCCTGGACACTAACCCTGGTCACCTGGAGGATGGATATATGTCCAACCCTGTCTTCCCCTGCTAAGTAAGGACACCGAGCTGCTCATTTCCATTTATTGGTCCTGAACATGGGACTACAGGGCTCCTTGTCTGTGTACCCCAAATCAAATGACCTTTAACAAACCATTGGAATGATTCCAGCTTTTGCAATCCACTGAGATGCGATTGCAGAAACATCCTTTCAGCCAGTGGGATAAAGCAGTTGTCTTGGTACAAGCTTGATGTGCAGCCAGAGGGAAGTGTAAGAGGGCAAAGATCACTGGAACGCTAACCAGCTGGAGATCAGTGTAAGCAAAGACACTACCTAGCTGTGACCTTGAACAAGTTCCTTCCCCTCTCTAGACCTTAGTTTCCCCAAATGAAAATGGAGAATTGGCTGGACTCCATGATTTCTAGAGTCTTACTTGAGTCTTTCCTGTTTGAATGCTCTCTGCTTGGAGGATTATAGTTGAGCAAAGCAGTCTTCAAGCCCTCAGTGGGGATGAGAAGTGACCCTGAGCCCCATCCTCACCGGCTCTCCTCGCCCTCCAGCAGCTTGCGGTAAGTGGCGATCTCCACGTCCAGGCCCAGCTTGGAGTTCATCACTTCCTGGTACTCCTTGAGCAGGCAGGCCATGTCCTGCTTGGCCTTCTGCAGGGCCTCCTCCAGCCCTACCAGCTTGCACTTGGCATCCCTGAGGGCCGCCTCGCCCTGCTGCTCTGCCTCCACCACAGAGCCCTCGAGCTTGCAGCGCTGTCAGGGAGGAGAGGAGGGAAGGGTTTAGAAGGGGTTGCAGGCTGTGGGAATCCTGGTGGGTCCCCCATGGCCTCAGTCAACCCCATTCAAAATGGTCAACTTGCAAATTAATGAGGCAGGAAAATAATGGCACTTTGGGGCTTTCTTGCTCCATTTTTGTACCACTTTATTGTAAAATTCAAGTCCCCGGTGAGCCGTTAGGGAGCAATGGAACAGGGCTGGTAATAAGTGGTGATACTATCTGACATCTGTTTACCGTTGTTAGTTTACAAGGTACTTTCACAGATCTACCTTACCCGCCTACAGTTACTCTGTGAGCTTGTCAGTACAGGCATGGTTATTCCCATTATGCAGATGAAGAAACTAAGACTCAGAGAAGCTGTGACTTGCCCTAAGCTACCCGAGTAATTAGTGTCAAGCCCAGGTTTTCATAGGCCATTCTCTGACCCACTGAGATCAGCATGCTAGAAGAAGTCCCCCTCTAGCCACCCACCGTACTAACTGCAGCTCCTCCCTTCTGCCCCACTTAAAACAGAAGGTACTCCCACAGCTCAATAGTAAAAGCAAAAACAAAAACAACCCTAATAATTGGATTTTCAAAATGGGCTAAGAACTTAAAGAGACATTTCTCTGAAGAAGACATATAAATGTCTTGCAGGTACAGAAGAAACTGCTCAACAACATCCTTTTCAAGGAACGGCAAATCAACACCACCATGAGAATCATCTCACACCTGCCTGGTGGGCTATTAACAAAATACAAGGTCAGTGTTATTGAGGATGTGGAGAAACTGAACCTCTCACAAACTGTTGGTGGGGATGCAAAAGAGTGCAGCCACTATGGAAAACAGTGTGGAGGTTCCTCAACAAATTAGAAATAGAACTTCCCTATGATCCAGCAATCCCACTTCTGAGTATTTATCCAAAATTACTAAAATCAGGATCTTGAAGAAATATTAACATTCCCATGTTCATTGCAGCACAATTCACCAAAGCCAAGACATGGGAACAACTTAAGTGTCCATCTACAGATGAACATAAAGAAAACGTGGTATAAACATACAGTGGAATGCTATTCGGCCTTTTATTTAAACTTTTTTTTTTTTAAGATTTTATTTATTTATCTGACAGAGAGAGATCACAAGTAGGCAGAGAGGCAGGCAGAGAGAGAGAGGGAAGCAGGCTCCCTGCTGAGCAGAGAGCCTGATGCGGGGCTCGATCCCAGGACCCTGAGATCATGACCTGAGCCGAAGGCAGTGGCTTAATCCACTGAGCCACCCAGGCGCCCCTCAGCCTTTTATTTAAAAAAAGGAAAAAATTCTGCATTATACCACAACATGGATGAACCTTGAATACATTATGCTGAGTCTAGTAAGGCAGATACAGGAAGACAAACTGCCTGATTCCACTTTAGGGAGTAGCTAAAATAGTAAAATTTTTTAAAATTTAAATTAAAATTAAAAAGTCAAATTTATAGACTCAAGCAGTGGGATAATGGCTGCCAAGGACTGGAAGGAGGGAAAATACGGAGTTACTAATCAATGGCCACAAAGTCTCAGTTAAGCAGGATGAATGAATTCTAGAGATCCGCTGTACCACACTGTCCACAATCATATATTGTACACCTAAAGACCCACTAGGAGGGTAGATCTCATATGAATTGTTCTTGCCACAATGAAATAAATATTCTTTAAAAGCATATTAGCATGCAAGCGAGGATAACTTCCAATCTTCTCTAATTTCACTTCCAGGACCATTCTTATATTTTATCACCTCAGCTATAAATAGCAATAAATTAATCGTGATACATCTTACACAGTGTTTAAGAACCACGACACAGAAGGGAGAGGACAGAAATTGCGCCACAGATATGTGAAAAACTCAGGGCTGGGACAGAGGTAGTATCACAAACCAGTCGGTAAGGAACAGATTACATGATCCATTCTCTTACTACCCATAGAAACAAATTAACCCAAGTCTTACTCCTTGCATATACAAAAAATAAAGTTCTGACAGGTGAAAGACCTAAATGTGAGAGGTAAAACTATAAAACTAGTCGAAGACAAGAATGCAAGAGAATACCTCTATGACCTCAAACTTTCATAGGTATAAACCATTAAGGGAAGAGCTGAAGGGTGTGGTCACATCCGGGTTAAAGACTTCCTTTCAGGAAAGCAAACAAACAAGGGGCAGTCTGAGAGGAGCTGAGCTGCAACAGGCAGAACTGACAAAGGGTTACCACCTAGACATAGTGGACAAGGAACTGCTGCAAACTGTCAAGAAAAAAGACAGGAATCACAATACAAAAATGAGCAGATAATAGGACTAGGCAGTTCTTAGAATGGGAAAAGCAAATGAGTATGTAAGCCTAGAAGGAGACGTTCGACATCACTAGTTAACCAGAGAAATGAAAATTAAAAAAACAACTTGTTACTAGTTTACACCTATTAGATCCACAAGAATTGGGGTCTGATCATAGCGAGTTTGAGCTGAAGCTGCCGCCTGCCTACGGTGGGACTGTATGTGAGCACAGAGCTCTGAGTGCTCTTATGGGAAGTAATTCAGTGAATATCCTACAACTCAACAATTCCATTTCTTGCTTTATGCCTTCAAGACATCTCTCATGGAGATGTATATGGAAGCATGCACACATGTATAAAAACAGGAAAAATGCTCATGATACAACTGGTGGCATAGCAAAGACTTGGAGGCCAACAAAGTGGACATCCATAGGGGAATGAACAGGAAACTCTGGTTTATGAATATTAATGCCTTCAATGCACAGAAAAGATAAAACAGATCATTTAGAGCAACATGAATGGATGTCAATGACTTTGAACTGGCAACAGGAAGAATCAGATAGATTAATGGCATAATGTCACGATGTAAATTTAAAACACTAAGAAATCTATATGAGTTTATTTTGAAGGATGCATATGTATCTATGTATGTAAATATATGTGTGCAAGAGGGATGTATATTAGCTGCATGAGAATGGAATGAAGATGAAGGAAAAACCATGCTCAGTTGCAAAGATGCACAGATGGTGGTAGTGAATGGCACTTTGAACAGAGTGGCATTACATCAGTTCGGGTCTGTGCACCTCAAGTCCATCCAGAGAGGCAGGGGGAGAGACAGCAGGACACAACCTGCCCTAGACCACGCTGTCTATGTTTAAAGGAGAGAAATGGTAAAGGGATAAGAAGGGAAATAAGAGCAGAATTCAGAGAAGATAGACCAACCCTCCCCCTAAAATGTTTTGTGCAAACTTCAGAGGCAGGTGGTTAAACTATAAGCCTCTCCAAAAAGAGCAGCAGCCCGTCCAGGTAGGAGGGAAGCATAGAGCAGATCAGAAGCAGCAGGTAAACTGGGTGAGGTCTCAGCGCCCCCTGACCTGCTGCTTGGCATTCTCCACCTCCGCTGTGAGCCTCTGCATCAGGCGGTTCAGCTCGTTGAGCTCATCCTTGGTTCTGCGGAGGTTCTCGCCCTGCTGGCTCACGGTGGCTTTCATCTCCTCACACTGTGGGTTGGGGGACCAATACTGAGAAACAGCCAATGGTTGCAACATTGTGGGAGAGGATGCTGGGAAGAACCCTCTGTTCTTCCACGGTCCCACCTCCCACCCCTGCTCTGCTTGGGTTTGTGCTGTGGCCCCTCTCAGTGCATGGGCACCTGTCCCAGGAATCTCTGGGTTCCAGCTATGATCCTTGCCCAATGGGCAGCCTGGCCCTCCGGATCACCTTGGTTTGGTACCAGGACTCAGCCTCGGCCCGGCTGCGGCTGGCAACATCGTCATACTGAGCCTTGATCTCGGCCACAACTGAGTCCATGTTGAGCTCCCGGCTGTTGTCCATCTTGACCACCACCGAGGTGTCCGAGATTTGTGACTGAAGAAGGTAGATTTCCTGTGGGAGATAGCAACCAGTGTCCTCAGCTCCAAATCCCCCTTCAATTCCCATCTCTGGAGGTAAAAAACAGTCCCCATCTGAAGCTTCAGGAAGTAAACTGGAGAATTTCAGAGGGGATTTTAAGAGAAGAGGGCTGGAATCTGGACCATGGCCTCAAGGCAAAGAGCAAGGTGAGATTCCATTAAAGCCTGGATCAACCGAGGCTAATTTCTAGGGATAGAGACAAAGGGGGTTTTTCCACCTGGGACCCCAACTATCCATATCAGCTCTAGTTATCTGTATAAATGTAATCAACCAGATAATGGGTTTTCTAATTAAGTTTTCATACTACCTGAATTAGTAAGATATTATTATCTCTATATACCTATACCTATATTCTCAAATCTCTACTTCATGTTATACTGTGTAGACAGGCAACGAAATATAGTCTTTTGAATCATTTTAAAGGAAGGACATCATCCATTTCCATTTTTCAAGGAGGCCTGAGCAAGAGAAATCTCTGGTCACAGAAGGAGAGGGTGGTTAGGCCCTAAAAGAGTTAGGGACGAACAACCCTCTCTAGAGCCAAAGGGCCAAGACAAGCCACAACCCAAAAAGCCCTCCACCCTCTCCTCCCTCACTTGCTCTTCTGGAGATGGGAAGAAACTCACCTCCTCATAGAGGGCCTGCAAGAAACCCATCTCCTCTCTCAGCGCCTCCACGTTGGCCTCCAGGTCAGCCTTGCGCAGGTAGGCACAGTCTATGTCCTGGTGGACACACACGGGAAAGGAGGGAACATGGAGGACATCAGCACTGGAGGAACATGCCACTGGACATCAGTACTCTATCGGGGGCCCCGAGGCCATGTTATGACCCACTCTTCTCCCACCACAGGAACATCCGTGGAACCAACTAGGAATAAAGAGTGGAGAGAAATCTGACCCCTTACAGACTTTTTCTGATTCCTCTAGGACTGGAAATCTTCCTGAAGTGGGTAGCTTAGAATCACAGCCCAAAATGTTAGACTGCTACCACTGAGCCAGACTGGCCGATGGAGCATGACCATGTGGTGGCCACAGAGCCTTGAGTACATGCCCAAGCAAGTCATCCTTGGCACCCAGGTCAGGCGCCACCTAAGCAGCTGGTTCTCATGCCTGAGACCTCATGGTGCTGCTGTCCAGCTCTCTGCAGATGCCCTGATCAGTTCCCATGGTCACTTGTAAATCAATTTCACTATCACAGGGACATTGCTGACTAATTGGCCTCCATCTGTTAGGGGACTCAAGTGCCTGGCCATGACCATTAGACTGACACAAACTTGGCCTCCAGCATCCAAGATTTCATTCCTCTCCATGTGGGAAGAGTCACTCACCTTCTTCAGCACCACAAACTCATTCTCGGCTGTGGTCCTGAGAGCCACCTCCTCTTCATACCTAAGGAGACACAGCACAGGTGGAAAGGCCCCTGAGGAGGAGGGCTTTGGGCTGGCCAGAGAGCCCAAGGATTTCAAAACTCCTTGGTTCTACCCTTCATTTGCTGCATGCTTTGCGAGAAGAGGCGTGGCCTCTCTGGGCTTCTATTCTTCAGTCACAAGGAACACACCAAGAAGATACTGGACACGGAGCTCAAGTCCCTGGTTTCTGGTCCAAGCTTGGACTGAAGTGGCTGCAAAACTCAGGCAAGTCATTGAATCTCTCTGCATCTTGGGTTAAATTGACTGGTGTGCAGGAAGTTTCTCTGGACTTATTTGTGGAATGAATGGAAGACACATGCTCTGGGGGTGGGGTCTTTCAGCCTTTATGTACAAAACATAAAGCTCCCTGAAGCGATCCCTGGAACGTTCTCTTCCCCTCCCCTAACATCCAAGGACTTGACATTCTGGAAGCACCCCACTGTGCCCAGACTGCTGGGGGACATTTCCACCCCCCTCTCCACCTGCTGGCACATTCTCTTACTCCTGCCCATGAGGCCATTCCTGGCCTGGCCCAGCCAGCAGGAGAACCAGAGTTCTCACGGCACGCTTTCCACAACTTTTTAATAACAGAGTAATTTGGGCTTCTATAAACTCTGAGCTGTGTAATTACCGGCCCTCACACTCACAGAGACTGGGAGGCAGACGTTGCCACCTGCAAACAGAGTTGTGCCTGCCTCTGCAGTTACTTCCAGTTAGTATTACCAGGACTGATTATGTCAGAATCCCCCTTCTCTCTGTCCATATCTACCAGGTAAAGAGGGGCAAATTAGCAGTGACCCAGTGAATTTTAACCAGGTTATGGCCAAAACAAGTCAGGTTAAAATGAAAGATTTACATGGACCTTTGAATTGCAGAGCCTTGCAGAACAAGAGCCTAGTGATTTATCTACAGAGTAAATAAAGGAATTATCTGAGCTCATCAGATACCTTGAATGGCATTGGCCAGATCATCTTTAAGATACATCTATCTCCCCAGGGACGTTTCCTTTCTTTCCATCCTAGCGCTGACTGCTCCCAAGTTCTTCCCTCCAGCCCTGTGATCTCTACCCTCCTGTTTCATCATTCCTTTTTCTGGATCTCCCCAGGACAGGGCCCACAAGGGCCGGGAGCGGAGACCAGATGGAGTCGCCTGAGGAAACAGAACCATCTGAGTGGTTGCCTGAAATGACCCTGACCTTCAGCCATCTCCACTCCAGGATAGTTGGGGGGGCCAAAACCTGCTCCACCCCCATAAGTACCCCCGGCCAGGCTGCACTCACTTCTTCTTGTAGCCCTCCATCACCTCCTGCACGTGGTTGAGCTCCGAGGCCAGCCTCCCGCTGTCGGCCTCCATGCACTCAGCCTCCCGCCTCAGAGTCTCAATGTAGCCCTCGAACAGGGGCTCCAGGTTGCTCTCACAACACTTGCGGTCCTGGTAGAACTGCCACTTGGTCTCCAGCAGCTTGTTCTGCTGCTCCAGGAAGCGCACCTGCAACCCAGCGGGGAGGAAAAAGACTCAGGGGGAGCCCAGGATCCCGGAGCCCTCACTGCCCTTGGGGAGAGCCCCTGACCTGCAGCAGCTTGTGACCTTCCCCCATAGTCCAAATCATTTGGCAAAGCCTGGAAGCGCAGGTCACAGTTCTTCCCCCAGTCATGTTCCCATCCCCATCTCCCCATAGAGGAGTGTGAGGTGGTTTTCTGCACAGAGTGAAGTAACATCTGATCTGCAAAAACACCCCAGGCCAGGATGGGGGCTGGGGCGCAAAATCAAAGAAGGTCACGTCCTAATCCATGGAACCTGGGAATAGGTTATGCTACATGGCCAAAGGGACCATGTATGTGGAATTTAGGTATGGCGTTGAAGATCAGGAGATCTGGAATTATCCAGATGGCCTCAAGGGACCAAATGGGCCTTTTTTAAAGTGGACAAGGAACCAGAGAGTGGAAAGGGTCACGGAAGGAGGAGGTGGACGAGAGATTCAGAACCTGAGACAGCTACCACTGCGGTCACCAGCTTTGGAGGCGGAAGGAGAAAGGGCCTGAGCCAACGAAAGCCAGTGACCTCTAGAAACAGAAGCAGCTCTGGCAGCAAGCAGCAAGGGAATGGGGACCTCAGTCTTACGATCACGAGGAACTCAATTCTGCCAAAAGCCTGCACGTCCCTGAAAACAGGTCTCCCCTAAGGCCAACAGCTTGATGTCGGCCTCAGG
Organism: Mustela lutreola; assembly: GCF_030435805.1. Taxonomy (NCBI): domain Eukaryota; kingdom Metazoa; phylum Chordata; class Mammalia; order Carnivora; family Mustelidae; genus Mustela; species Mustela lutreola. Next base: position 62,943,049 of record NC_081297.1, read on the forward strand.
AGATAATAAATTCATGTTGTTTTAAGCTACTCAGTTTGTGGGCATTCTTAGGGCATTTAAATATGCATCTACCATACTCTCCCTCACTCTGATCCTGGGGTGTGAGAGCCCAGCTGCGGGGGCCCCCAGACCAGGAGTTAGGAGACTTCCCACTGGCTGACTGCCACTAACCAGGTCCCTGTGCCTCCTTCTCTCTGAGCTTCACGGTAAACTGAGGCAGCAGCTGTACATCAGCAAGATCACACAGGGAGGCCCCAGGCCCTTTCTGCCCTGACCAAGTGTTTTATCTGACAGCAAACTGTTTTATAGAAACTGAATTCATTGCCAACATTTAATAACTGAGTAATTTCAGGCAAGAGTCTGGATCTCCATGACCTTAACAGACCAGAGGCTCAGGTGGTGCAGGGCGTGGGTCTGAAGGTGGGTCTCAGCGGCTCCCCCTCCAGCAGGCATGCATCTCAGGCTTGGCTTCATTCAGGTCCACCAGGCCCCATAACCTTGCCAGCCCTACACTAGGTGATCTGCTCCCAAGCCATAATCTTCTGGGAGCACAAACCTGGAAGAAAGCACCCCTCAACTGCCTATTATTGTGGGAAAAGAAGCCAAACCCTAATGAACCAAAGGCACCTGCCCTGGGTTGCCCCATGCAGACCCAGTCTCTGGCTTGCCCGCTCCACAGGCTTAAACCACCCTGGGCGATACACTTTGCATACCCAGAGCTCATTATGAAAAGGTGGGGGGCTGTCAGCCACCTCAGGGGAGGGAAAGCCAGTCTGGGGAAGGAGTGTGACTGAAACGGACTGCTTACAACTGAGACTGCACAGCGGGATGCTGCTGCCCAGAAGGCCATGTGCAAATGTCCATGCATGCTCAGGGCCCTCACTATGCTTTTGAGCAAATTAGACAAAGAGGCCGCTCCAGGCAGATGCAACCTCCTGCTGGGGCACACAGTCCAGTGAACAGAGCATGGGCTGGATTTCAAGTCCCACCACCCCACACACTTGGTGCGCGTCCTTGTGAAGTGAAGACCCTGCCTGATGTGCTGATGGCAGGGGAGAGCCGGCAGTGTGTTAAGAATAGATGTAGGTCCCCTTTGCTTACAGAGATGCCCATTCCTGATGGTGACATTTGTCTGAGAGCAAAGCTCCCACGCACCATCACCCTGTGTGTGTCCACCTACAAAGTCCCTGGGCATAGACAGGCACACCATTCAGCCCTAGAAGATAAGCCTTTCCTCCCCCGGACTTCAGCGGCTGCCCTCCCACAGAGAGGCTCTCAGACGGAGCACCACCGAGTTAGGGGAAACCAGAGCCCGGCATCCAACCAGAAAGTGGGCTCAGAGAGTGCACTATCAGGAAAGCACAAGTCCACAGCCCCTCCTGGGGCTTCCCCTGAAGTTTTTCAAGTCACTGTCTTTAATCTGTGTCCGTATTAGGTGGGGAAGGGCGCCCAGGGCAGAAGTCGTGGGAACTCACAGCCTACCTACCCTGTCCCCATTGGAAGGAGCAGAAGATGAGCTTCTGGCTCCTCCTCTTCCTGGCTCCCCTGTCCACCCTGGAGGTGGCAGCATCTCCTCCAGGAGGTGGGTCAGACCCCAGCCTAGCAGACATGCCCCTCACGGCTACCACTGTTGATGGTTGAGATCCAAGAGATGGGGCCACGGACACACTCTCTGGTCTTTTGGGGCAGGGAAGCAGCTTCAATGAAAACCAAGAGCCCGATTCAGTCATGCTCTCAAGGCCACCTGCTGATGGGTAGCAGGCCTGGGGTGTAGAGTGAACCCAGCTCACCCCTGAGCTCCAAGTACCTTGCCCATTCCCATGGCACTTCCCCAGGGCGCCGCCCACAGACCCACCTTGTCGATGAAGGCAGCGAACTTGTTGTTAAGATTCTTGATCTGCTCCTTCTCCTCGTGCTTCACGCACTGTGCGTTGGGGTCGATCTCCAGGTTGAGAGGCGTGAGGAGGCTCTCGTTGACAGACACGCTGGTGATGCAGGGCAGGCTGGGCCCGAAGAGGCCCCCCACCCGGTAGCCCAAGCTGCTCCCGCTGCGCAGGGGCCATCCACAGCTCACCGCTGTCCTCGGGGACCCCATGGCACACAGGCTCCGGCTGCTGAAGCCCCCCAGGCGCCTGTAGCTGGGCCCCCCGGGACTGCCCCTGAGGGAGGCCAGGACACCCACACAGCTACGGGCTGAGGGCTTGGACACGACCGCAGAACAGGAGCTGAAGTTCCTGACCCCAGAGCCGGAGCCGAGACGGTAGGAACGGCTCGCCATGCCTCCGCCGTGCAGGGCAGTGCAGGGAAGGCAGAGAGGATGGAAGCGCTCAGGTCTCACGCTAGAGACCTGTCAATGCCCCTGCCTTTTATGGGGTGGATGACAGGCCTCCCAACAACATAAAAGGCGGGAGAAAGTTATTAATGCCATTTATAAGCGTGGGAATCTCCCGCTAGGCAGACCAAGAAGGAAAGCTGAAACTTGTTTCCTTTAATAAGCATGTGGAGGAGACCCCGTGTCACAGTAAACCTGCCCCTTGCTGCCTTTTCCACCCCACAGGCCTAGACATGGCTCTTCAGCCCCTAATTCCCCTCCTACCCTGTGAGTCCACTGCCGTCATTATCCCCCATGGGCAAGTGGGGGCTTGGGCAGATACACATTCCTGAGACGCCAAGGGTCCCGTGTCCCATAAAGTCAATGGACCCATCCTCCCAGCAGATTACACGTTTCCCTCCATGAGGCCATGAGGATGCCTGGCTGATCTTTCCAGGGTGAGCCCGTGTGGAGTGAACCCTTCCAGCCTTTCCTGTTACTGCATTTCCTGCATTCTCAGAGTCGAGTCACTGGGGCTGGTACAGCCCCTTGGTGCAGAAAGCATGCCTTATCAACTTCCATAGCCTTCACGGCCACCAACACATACTAGGTCCGCAGGAAACATTGTTGCAGTTGAAAAGACTAGACACAGGAAGGAAGGGCCAGTATCTGGAGAGTGTCTTCATCTAGTCCACAAATACTGATTGACCCCTCCACTGTGTGCCATGCCCAGGAGCTGTCCCCAAGGAGGTGCCTTCACTCACGGGCAAGTGCTTAGGTCCCACCAGAACAAGGCCCCAATCTAGATGCCAAGCACACTAGAGCTGGACAGAACTTGCCCTTGAAGAACCTGGTCTCCTGGGGACACCAGACCGAGGCAGGAAAGATCCAGGCAAAAGAAGGAAAGACGACCAGTCAGGTGAAGGGAATGTTCTTGGCTTTCTGAGGGAGGCCGCTCGTGGCAGGTGGAGCATCACAAAGGAGGTGGGACCTGAGGTGGGGCCAGGAAGATGACAGGACATGGCAGAGAGAATAGAAGTGGGGGTGCCAGGAGAGCTACTGAGTCCGAGAGAGATCGCCCAGTTCCTGAGATCCTCTGCCAAACCAAGCTTTGAGCCAGAGCAGCTCAGCCCGATGTCACACCCCGGAGGGGCAGGATGAAAAAGGGACCCAGGGGGAAAGCCCCTCCCTGCAGTCCCGACTCTCATGATGCCTAAGCCTCGAGCAATCCAGTCCTCGGAGTGAAGCTCTCGTTACAGAGAATCTCTGTGTACAAAGACAAGAACAAGGAATGGTCTTCCAGAACTCCCTCTTGGGAGAAGAGGCTTGGGGAGGGGGCATAAGAAAAGAGCCACACAGAACGAGAGAGAATGGGGAGGGTCCTTCTGCTGGCTCACTCATTCTTTCTCTCACGCACCCACGCACACACACACACCTCATAGCAGGAGGACATGGAGGACAGAATCGCACTCTACGTGGGGAGCATAAGAATGGATAGAGGGAGCAGGACCTGCCCAGGGAGCACCAGTCTGAGAAGAGGCCCTTGTTCCTGCACCCGGAGGACAGAGCTGCAAGGCTGAAGCAAGTCCCGGGGTGGGCTGGGGAGACACCCCATCAACCGATTTTCTGCAGAACCAACTTGCCCCAGCCTTTTACTCTTGTGGCCACAGACACACACACTAACCCTAACTAGCAGGAAGGGGAGCTGGGTGTGCCGGAAGCTGAGAGGGCCCCTCCATGGTGGGCAGGCAGAACAAGAGAAGCAAAACAGAAACTAGACCTCAAAACCAATGCTCTGGAAGGGCCTGCCTCACTCTGGACTCTGTTTCTTTTTCTTCATTCAACAAGTACTAACTGAATACCCGTTCCACAAACTTGACATACATCAGGAAATAAAACATACAAAGGTGGATGTTTTCTTAAGCTCCCATTCCAGTGGGAGAGGTCGACCATAAACTTGGGGAGAGAGTGGATTATCTATTTGATGGTAAAACATGTCAGAAGAAGAAGAAAATTGAAAAAGGAAGGGGGACTCAGGAGAAGTGGGAGCAAGATGGGGTCCAATTTTAACAGGATGGTCCCCGTCAACTGCCCCGAGAAGGGGATGTTGAGCAAAGGTTTTGATGAGGTAAGAGGATGAGCCAGTGCAAAGGCCAGAGGTGAGAACAGGCCCAGTCTGAATAGGGAGGCCCTGTGGGGTTTGAGCAGAGACAATGAGAGGGAGTCCTGAGTACAGTGAGTTCGGGGGATACAGAGAGGCGGGGGAGAGTGCCATTGGACCCTGTGGGATGGGGCCTGTTCCTCGCTGTGTCCTATTGCTTACCTGGGTGCGCCTGAGATACTTCCAGTCCCAAGCACTGTACGGGGAAAATAAAAAGCAAACCTACTTTGGTGACTTTGGAATTGAAGTTATGCAGCCCACCTTCACACAGGGTCATTCCAGAACGTCCGGGAACTCATGGCAGAAGGCTTCCCACTGCCCAGGACCGGCAACCTCTCTGGTGACCAAGGCATGGTATCACCTCAGGAGTGGTTCCTGCTGCCTTCTCTGAGGGGACCTCCCACGGATATTCCCCAAGATAGAGAATTGGAGTAGGCTCATTCATCAGCATCCCATTTGGAGCACCCCTGTTGGGCAGTCCCTCAACAAGCCTGGCTCACTCCCCAATATCCAGGTTGGCTTTGGGTACCTTTGGCCCAAATAAAAATGTCTGGCCTAATTTCACTAATCTTGAGGCCAGGGTACAGGGCACAAAGGCAAGCTCCAGGGACCTCCTTTCCCAGAGTGGCCCACATTCTGGGTGGGCAGAACTTCCAGGCTTACTAAATGTGTTCTTGTGTTCTGGTATCATAAAGAATGCTAAAAGCTTTCAAAAGAAAACAGTGTAATGGCTCTAGTGAGGTGGGGGCACCAAGCAGGCTGGGGGAGTTGATGGGGAAGAGGACTTCATCACTGACATTATTTAGAATCGCTCCTGCTAGGTGACCATTAAAACAAACTGATTTTTAGTCTGCTTTATTGTTTTTAAATTTTCTACCAAAAAATGCACCCCTGGGGCCCCTACCCAGGGCAGATGGATCCCACTGCCCCCCCCCCAACCCTTTCCCATACATCACTGAATGGCTCAAATACAGCCAAAGTTTATTTCCTGCTCATGGAACACTGTGGAAGGGGTAGATCAGTGGGTAGGACAGCTTTCCTCTGCGCAGTTACCCAGGGGACCAAGGTTCTGATAACTGCTGTGATCCCCCATCCTGCTTGGCATATGCAGTGCTAGCCTCTAGGATGTTAGATGAATCACCAAAGGAAAACTGGGGATCTCCTGTTATGGGCCCTGGAGAGCAGGGGATGTACTAAATGGTTTTTCTTTTTTGCTTCTGGCTCAAGGATATTTGCTTTTCTTACCGATACCACCAACATTATGAAGGTGTCCAAAAAAAGTCCAGAAAGAAGAATCTCGGTTTGAGTCTTCTGCTGTGCCCAGCTCCTGAAGGAGAATTGGCAATTCCTGGCCAGAATATTCAGAAAACCACCAGGGTCAGGAGTGTGGGGGAGACCCCTGAAAACAGAGAATAGGGCTGTGGAGGGAACCCTGCTCACAGCCAGCCCAGGCTGCCCTCCCTGCATCTGTCTTTGGCCACAGGACTTTCCTGAGCACCTGCATGCGTCCGGTGAAGGCATCATGACCATGCTAGCTGATGCTCTGGGGACCAGAAGGTGGGGGAGCAGGGTGGCCATTGAACACCCATTCCCCACCCCAGTCTGTGGGTCCCTGGCCCAGCACACCCACTCATCCACTTGTTCAGTAACTGCTTATCAAGCCCCTGAGGGTCATGCATTGTGCTAGGTGCTGGTGACACCAAGCTGGACAAAAGCCCGGCCGTGCCCTCCAGTGGCTCACAGCCTACCAGTCACAGTGGGAGACCTGGCATCTACAGCACAGAATGGTAACAGACATGTGCAAAGATGCCATACTCCTTTTAAAGGAAATGGTCCCTGAACCAAGTGTGGAGATGCCCAAAGCCAGGGAACAGAGTCTGTGAAGGTATGGAGGGACACCCAGCTGGCTGAGTGTGGCCGGAGGGCAGGGCCTCCCTTGCGGGGTGATGAGGAAGCAGGAGGAGGAGGAAGGAGGGCCCAGGAGTTCCCCCCATCCTGTCAGCAGCAGAGTTTCCTCTGGCTTAGAGAGGCAGGTGGGTGGGGCTGCATGGTGATGGATGGGGTGAGTGGGTGGGTGGGAGGAAGGTGGCTGGATGTACATTGGGATCAGTCAAGAAGCAGGGCGAAGAACAGATTGTGAGAACATGATAAAAGGCAGCAAATCCAGCTGGCAAGCTATGGCGTGAAACAAAATGAGAAATAACATAGCCGGAGCTCAGACCACGTTGGAGGGGATGGAGAAGAAACGGAAGGACCGCGAAGAGTCAGAAGGTCTTGGTAACTGGTTGGATGTGGTATAAGCAAAACAAAAGTCAGGATGGCCAAGAGCAAGGAGCCCTACCGCCCCCCTCAGCCAGGCATCAAGATGCACACGAGCCCAGACCTGACTGGGTGTGTGAAGAAAATTAACAGAGACAGTCTCCAAGAGCACTTAGCACAGCCAGTGGCTCACTCTCGACACTCAGCCATGGTCACTCTGGCTTTTCATCCCCCCTTGGGATCCCGAGCCAGTGTGTACTAGAAAATAGCACAGCCCGTGGGGTCCGTCAATGCAGGGACAGACGGCCGTGCACGTCACACGGTGTCCATGTGTCAAACTTGGGGTTGTTGTGCAGGTCACATTAAATACAGTGTAAATCCACAACGTGCCCTGTGGAGGCCTGCCTCAAGGAGCACAGTTGCTATTCGGCTGCAAGCATGAGGCAGGGACATGCCAAGGGCAGAGGGCCAGCCTCACAGCCAGGAGGGGGCTTCCCCTTCCATCTCAGCCTTGAGCTGGCTGTGGGGCATGAGGACAGGAGGGGATGTTCCCATAACCCTGAGCCCCTAAGTCAGCTTCACATCACGTCTGATGCACTTTACTGCAGCAGGAATGTCAGGGACCGACTCTAGAAATATTTCTGTACATGTGGAAGTCTGGGGTCAAACTTCAAGTATCAAAAATTTTACTGAGAGTGACACCTCTTTCCCTCGTGGTTCCAGAGTAGTAGAAGGTTCCAGTCCCTGGATTAGATCCCTGCTTCTAAGATGCTCTCAGGCTAAGTAAGGGAAGAGGACAGACAGCCCAGCGCAGAATAAGAACCTGGAACAGGACAAGAGGACAAGAAGGGCAGGGATGTGGTTGTAGCTAGGCACAGGGGAGGCAGAAGCAGGATTTCTGGGGCGTGGGGTCATCAGGAGAGCATATGCATCATCAAGGGAGATATAGGGGAATTTGGAGAGAACAGCTTTGGGTCTCCTGCATCTGACAGGGGAGGGAAACTCAGTCTCTTGTGATTTCTGGGGTGAAATAGCCACTAAAAAACCATGAGACTGATGTACAATAAACTAAGATATTCACTGTGGTGAATGGAAATCCGGCAGATTTTTCCTGTAGTCCCAGAATGACAACCAAGTCCCAAAACTGAGCACAAAAGGACATCAGTCCCCCAAGTTCTAAGAAGCTACACACTGGAAATGGCCACCACCTGTCATGGTCACCAGCTTCGGTGGGAGGAGAGCTGAGACGGAAGGGTCGGCCTTGCCGGCATCCAGTAGCGGGCAAGTCAACGTGTGGCCAAGCATCACAAGGCAGCACTGTGTGTGGGGACCTCACTGGAACCAACCCTTGAACAAAAGGGCACGTGAAGCCACCACCCCCATGGTGGCCATGGAGTGCCCCCCGCCTCCATCAGGTGTCACCTAGGCAGAGCGCCGCTTGATGGTGACCCCTCTGACACATGTTGGAAATCTTCAAAAAGAAGGAGGTAATGAAAAGATGAACCAAGCCATAAACACACGAGCTAAACCCAGGGCTAAACCCAGGTTTAGGGGCAGAGAGAGAGAAGAGTCTTGAGCAGACTTTAAGACTAAAATTGTATCGGGGCTCCTGGGTGGCTCTTTCGGTTAAGTGTCTACCTTTGGCTCAGGTCATGATCCTGGAGTCCTGGGATCAAGCCCACATTGGGCTCCCTGCTTAGGGGGAAGCCTGCTTCTCCCTCTGCCTGCCGCTCTCCCTGCTTGTGCAATCCCTCTCTTCGACAAATAAATAAATAAGATTTTTTTAAAAGGTTAAAAAAAAGCTGAACTTGTATCAGGAATTCAGGACATCTTCAATTCTGGAATAAGATGATTCTAATGAGCAAGTGGTCACAAACTATGACATCTAGCCAAGATGTCTGTCCCTGTAATTGCAGCTGTGTCATAAACCACCCTGCAACTTAGCAGCTTTAAAAAGCAACATTCAGGGGCGCCTGGGTGGCTCAGTGGGTTGAGCCTCTGCCTTCTGCTCGGGTCATGGTCTCGGGGTCCTGGGATTGAGCCCCGTGTCGGGCTCTCTGCTCAGTGGGGGAGCCTGCTTTCCCCTCTCTCTGCCTGCCTCTCTGCCTGCTTATGATCTCTGTCTGTCAAATAGACTTTAAAAAAAAAAAAAAAAAAAAGCAACATTCATTTTACTCAAGAATCTGCAATCTGGGCGGTGCTCCACAGGGACAGCTCATTCTTCTGTCCCAAGGAGCTCCTGCCCTATCAGGCATCACCTATAGACACATGGAGCCCAGAGAAGGGGGCGCTCCCGCCCTCTGTGGTGCAGACCATGTAAGTGGAAGAGTAAACAGTCCAAGCCCCCTTGAAGTGCTGACCAAGACACACCCGGGGGTGTTTAGGCGCCCAGGGTCCAGAGACCCAGCCCTGTGAGAGTCTTGAAGAAGAGGAAGTTGTCTGTCTTGGTTTGGCGGGAAGAGTGGTGGGCACATGTGAGGCAGCTATACCCACAGACACCGAGTAAGGCTGCCAGGGGGTAGGGCTAATGTTACAGGATGCTCAGAGAGGACCATCAGAAGGCTGCCGAGATGGAGACTCAGCTTTGGGCTCTATTTAAGGGCCATTCCCAGAGCTTCCTAATACCGTCAACGGAACAGGGAGGTAGCTACCTGCCTGGAGGGCGCGGCAGGACACAATGCCCTCCAGAGTCCATGAACTCCAACAGCTCAGAAGCCTTGCCAGAGAAGGACTTTCAGGAGACAAACAGGAAGAAAAGTTGGCCCACAGACACCTATAATTACCCCTTTCCTGTGTTCTTCCAGGAGCTCATCCAACGGCATCACACCCGCACGACGTGCAACCCATTTCACAAAACAAAGCCCTGAGCGCTGAGGCTCAGAGGAGCCTGTCAGGCTGTGTGAGTCACCCCTCTGCCTCAGAAGCGCCTCAGAAAAGATGCTCCCGGACTGCCTGAACTGCCACGATCTTCCACTGGAGGGCACCCTAGCCTGGCCACAGAAAGCACCTAAGCCTGGCACGTGGAAAACCCCTTTCCTCCAGGAAGCCTTCCTAGGTTGATCAACACAAAAGTGTGGCTTCCTTGGCTCTTCCCTGCCTGGATTTTTCACTCTCCCAGCAGCTTCCCTGCGAGCGCTCAGAACACCACGCTGTACCCTCCCTGGGTGGCCGGCAGTCTCCAACCCCGTGTGTTCACTTCCTCACGGATCTATGTACCAGGCTTCCCTCCTGCAATTTATTGTATGCCTTAATGGTCTTTGCTCCCTAAAAATCTGCTTCCAAGACACATCTGCCAGGTCACCAAAGGCTGAGAGGAAGGCATCAGAAGGCTCCTCGGCCCAGCCTCCAGCAGGCCCCGCAAAGCCCATCTAGCCCATCTCCTAGTCCCTCCCTACTCTCTTTATTGTATCTTCTGTTTTTCTCTCCAACCTCTTGGGAAGAGAGGTGAGTCTGTCACATGCTCCAGTTCTTGGCGCAGTGTCCCCATGAGCCCACAGAAGCCCCTCCTCTGTTCTCTTCATTTTGTACCCCTCCCATCCCTCTCCTCAGCTCAGCCAACGCATGTGAAAATCCTCACACGGGCGCTCACGCCTGGAAGCAGCAGTGTTCGGGGAGTGTGTCTGTTTTATCTACCAACACGGTATGGTTTTGACGGGTTCTAACTCGACACTATGTCATCTATGACACCGACTGTATGGCTTCCAAGTGCCTTAGTCTGCTTTCATCCCCTTCTCCCTGTCTCTGTCCAGTCTGTCATCTGGCTTGCCTCAGCTTCCTCCTGCAGCACACAAGGCCACCATGAACTGTCTTGTCCCTGCAGGAGAATGGCTTTCAGGAAGGGGACTGGGGACTCACAGGGTTTCCACCCACCTAAATTCATTGCAGAATGCTTTGCTACATTCCAGAACGTCTTTCCATTCCCTGTGCATGGGACACCACCCTCCCACCCCACCCCCTCCCTTCAACCCCAGTGCATGGGACATCACTTTCCCATCCCCTATGCATGGGAGCCCACCCTCCCACCCCCACGTGCATGGGACCCCACTCCCCACCTCCCTGTGGAAGAGGTCCCTGTCCGCTCAGCTGCCCACCCGCAGTCAGTAACACCCACGGTCTGATCTTCACCATCCCGATGATAGAGAGGCACCTCATGGCTCACGGTTTTTGCTTTCATCTGCAAGCTTCTAAGAACTGGCAGGGCTCATCCCCAGCTCCTGTGCTCATCGACCACTTGGTCTTTCCCTTGGCAGGTTGCTCAGGCTCCGGCTGGCTCCCTGCTGGGTCTCCTGCAAGTCCCCTGCTGTCCCATAGGGTAGATGCTGTGCTTTTCCCAGGCTGTCGGCCATCTGTTCCCGTTTCCTCCTGCAGTGAACTGGAATTCTTCATTTTGATGTGTTCATGTCAATCCATTTTTTTTTAACCTTGTGGTTTCAGCTTTTAGCATTTGCTTGAGAATTCTTTCCCCAGCTCTGAGTTACAAGGAAGTTCCCTCACACGTTCTTCTGTTTGGTTCCTATCCAGGCCTTCCAACTGCTGAGGGTCTCCCACTCCAGCTGTCCACTTTCCATGCAGTGAGTCTCACCAACTGAAGAAATGGCCCTTTGCTTGTTGCCATGACCTTTAGCAAATACCAAGTTTAGGGGCACCTGGGTGGCTCAGTAGGTTAGCCTCTGCCTTCGGCTCAGGTCATGATCCCGGGGTCCTGGAATCGAGCCCTGCATGGGGCTCTCTGCTCAGCAGGGAGCCTGCTCCCTCCCCCCAAGCCACCTGCCTCTCTGCCTGTGATCTCTGTCTGTCAAATAAATAAATAAATAAATAATCAATCTTTAAAAAAAAAATAAAAACAAAAATAAAAACAAATACCAAGTTTACCTTTTATTAAAGAGGCTATTTTGAGCTCTCTGTTCTGTTCCAGGGGCCCCTTTACCCATGCCTGCGTAAGGATTACATGTTTTTATTACTGTGGCTCTCTGATTCTCAGACATCTTTGCTTTCCTCTCTCACAACAGACTTTACGATCAGTGGATTTTATTCTTTCGTATAAATTTGAGATCGGTTTTATCAAGCCCCTCAAACGAAATCCAGCTTGAGTTTTTATTGGGTTTTGCCTTGTACTTATAAATAAACTTAGAGGGAATTTGTACCTTTGGAATCAGGTCCAGTTACTCCTGAGTATGATATTATTCCACTTAATCAGATGTTCTCGTATGTTTTTCTCATAAGAGTCTTACACTGCTTTCCATGATGATCTTGTGAATATTTTGTTGTTCTATCATAAATCATTCACTGTTTTAAGCACTCTTGGAAATGGCATATCTCCACTTTTTCTGGCTTTTTTCTGATTAGCACCGATCCAGAAAAACACTTGGGATCACTGTAAGTTGACCTTGAAATTAATTGGCTGCTCATCCCATCTTATTATTGGGATAGTTTATCAGTTGATTTTGTTTGGTCTCCTATGTAGCTGTGCAAATAATCCCAATTCTTGTCTCATGCTTACGCATATTTATGTCCTGAGCCGGGAATTCCAGAATGTGAGGCATGGCAGGGACAGCAGGCATCCTTGTCCTGTTCCCGGCTTTCTGAGCGTGTGTCCAACACTCATCCTTTAGGTACGACACCACCTCCTGCCCACAAACTCCCCCAGTGCTAACCCACTGGCCCTTGAATATTCCTGGACTCTTCTGCCATCCTCAGCCTGGCACCGCCTCCACCTTCCTGACTTTCCTAAGCCCTTCCCATCTTTCAAAGTCCGGCTCCAGGTTGACCTTTCCCATGGTCTCCCCGGTTGCACCAGCTCACAGAGAGCTCCTCCCTGGGCCCCCGAGATAACAGTCCTTCATGAACTGCGCTGGAAAACGCCTGTATCTACTACCCATTGAACTTGTGCTTATTTACAGAACTATCTGACTCAACAGTCAGCTCCTCGGGGACAGGGGTGTATATTAAATTCTTCTTTATACCCGAAAGCACAGAGCACTTGTCTAATAAACGGTTCTGGAGCCCATGAAGCAGCCACATTTCATCGGCTCCTGCTCACAGACCTGTGTGCTGTGAGTTCAAGGCCAGAAGGCATAGCTGGAGGTAGGAAGGTTGGCGGATAAGGGCAAGCAAAGGCACGGAGATGCCCCACCCCGGCTAGGAGGCGGGTACGCTCTCAGCCTCCGACTCCCTTGTGCCTTCAGGTGCACCCCCTTACGTCGTCTTCATGGGGCCCAGGAAGCCGATATTCCAAACTTGCTTTGCCAATGATGAGACACAGGATGCAGAGATGAACTAACTTTGTCACAGAGCTAGTGGATGTCATTGGCACCCACACTTCCCGGCTCCCAAGTCCTACTACTTCCAGAAGCAGCCTCCCCACAGAAATACTACGTCCACAGCCAAACAAGCAACAAGCCAGGCACAACCCAGGCCAGGACAGTCTCCCTGGATCCACGAATCTCACCTCCAGGAATTTATGTTAAAGAAATTAGTGGAGATGGGCGTTGAGATGTATCTTATAAATGTTCATCACGGAGTCATATATCCAAACTCCATTAAGAAAGGACAGGGTTACCCAAATGGCTCAGTCCATTGAGTAGTCCATTGAACATCCGACTCTTGACTCTCAGTTTTGGCTCAGTTCAGGATCTCAGGGTCCCAGGAACAAATCCCATGTCAGACTCCATCCTCAGCAGGAAGTCTGCCTGAGGTTTCTCTCTCTCCCTCTCCTTCCACTTGTGCTTGTACACGCTCTTTCCCTCTCTCTCTCTCTATTAAATAAATAAATACATAGATATTTTTAATAAAAATCCAGTAAGAAGTGGCGCCTGGGTGGCTCAGTGGGTTAAAGCCTCTGCCTTCGGCTCAGGTCATGATCCCAGAGCCCTGGGATCGAGCCCTGCACCAGGCTCTCTGCTCAGTGGGAAGCCTGCTTCTCTTCCTCCCTCTTTGCCTGCGTCTCTGCCTACTGTGATTGATCTCTATCTGTTAAATAAATGAATAGAAAAAAAAAATCCATTAAGAAGGGACCAAAATTAAAAGGCCCTTCCATATGAAGGCAAAAAGACAGGACAAGAGCATCAGCAGGTCAGCATCCAAACAGACGGCCAGCGCCCACCAGGAAACCATCAGGATGAATAAGGTCAAGGAACTCTCTCAGTCCCAGCAAGGCAGGCAGGAAACTAAGGACCAGAACAATAGGGCAATCAGTCCCTCCAGGCAGCAAGGATAAGGCAGTCCCCAGGCTGACCCAGGCCAGCTGCATGAAGGGCAGGCTCAGGGCACAGGCCTTGGCAATGGACCCAACCTGGGGCTCAACCAGAGCCTTTATAACCCATGGTTGGGGTGGGAGCCAATCCAGCCTGGGGCCCAGGTGGAAGGAAGCAGCCTATTGGGCTGCTGAACCCTTTGTCAGCTTTCTGTCTAAGTGTGTTTTCAAGGGCTCACCCAGTTTGCCATTCTCTTTGTTCTCAGCCACTTACAAATAGGTGCTCTAATTAAGGCTTTCTGATGTGGCCGTGATTGCCTTGTAAAGCTGTTGGGCTGTTTTCTGCTTACTAAGAATGGTACTGCCCAGCCCATGCACACCATCCCTCTGCAAGGCTCTAAGGATCCAAGACAAGTCACCTGGTTAGTATGGGGTGAGGGGGGGGGGGCATCTCCCACCCACTGAATCCTCCCAACAGCTCAGCAAGGCATGGTTTGCCATGCATAGAGTACAGGTAGGGAAAATGAGGAAGCAAGACTTGCCCAAGGTCACAAAGCTGGTCAGTGGCAGAGCCGGGCTTCAAACCACACCTTTTTATCTCTAGAGTCTCCACTAGCATCATCTCCCATCAGGACAGGGCCCTGGGTATGCTCACAGCATCCCTGACCCAAGGAAGGGACCATGTCTACACAGAGACCCTCAGTGAAGCATGCAATTTGATACTGCGCCCATTGGGTTGTGACACGTGAGCAAGGACAGAGGGCAGAGGGCAATGACCAGCAGGGTAACAGAGAAATGCGTCCTGAAGATTCACCACCTTTCATCCCTCGGCGTTTTACCAAGAAAGAAATCCCATGTGATCTTTGGACAACCCATTGGAACCTTCCAGGTGCTCACCAGTCCCAGCTGAGACAAGAGGAGAGAAAGAGTTGGTTCTTTCTTGGCTGGCTGGCAGGTATGTGACCCAGGAAACACTCAGCCATGCCTCCCACAGAAACACTCCAAAATCCCACCAGCTGCTCAGCAGGAATCAGCCCCTCCCTCGCCTGCCGACCTTGTGTTCTTGGGTGTCGCTCACCCCAGAGGTCCCTATCCCACAGCCCATACCCACAGAGTTCCCACTCCACACATAAGAGTCTGTGAAAATTTATTCACAGGGTCCAAGTGGAGGGTCCGGAAATGTCCCCTGCCCTCCCAGAAAGGACGGGCCCTCTCTCACCCTGGGATGTAAGTGGCTCACTCACCCTGAGAGGAGTAAAGAGGGCAAAAGGTGAGGCCCAGGGAGGGTGCATGGAGGGCTATTTTTAGCCCAGATTGGGTCAGCATCTGCTTGTGGCTGGTTAGTAAACAGCGCCATCAAAGGAGTCATCCTTAAGCACAAAGGCAGTCAAGAGACTTGTTCTTGGAAGGAAGGGTTTACAGGCTCAGCTCCACAGGTTCGAGGCACCTCCTAACTAGGTCCCACTGTCTACCTCCCACAGCCATCCCTGGTCCTAGCCCAAAAGGAGGAGGGGGAAAATCACAACAGCTAGGCTGTGGGAACGACCATATGAGCTCCCCACCTCCTCTCACAGCATGGATCCTCAGAGTGGAAGAAGCAATGTCATTTCAAAAACCTCCCTCCCCTCATGGCCAGCACCTCTCATCCTTCCTGGTGGGTGCGTACACACCAGTATTCATCATTCAGTTTCCCCGCTGGGACACTAAAGGATGGCACATCCCCATATCAGATCCCAACACAGCCTAGGCATCTTGGGACCTTTTCTCCACCTGTGGCTTCTCCCCCTTGCCCAGTGACCAAATTTCGGCATCCCTTTGTGCACACTACCCTCTCCTAACCTCCAAACATCTCAGGTCTCCACTGGATTTGCAGAACCCAGCAATGCACAGTTGGGATGTGGTAAGAATTTTCAGAATGAATGAGAAAACACATGATTACATAAACTAGCCTCCAAATCAGAGCCAGACTCCTTTCTCGTCTCCTCCCAACCCTATCCACAGCCTACCCCAGTCCAGTTTCAACCCACCTCCGAGCAGTCTTCCCTGATTCATCTCTGTAGCTCTGGGTTATTCCACACTCCTGACCCTCCCCCCGAAGTTTCCAGCAATGAGGCCCAGAACTCTGGAGAATAGCCCCGGTTCTCTCATGAACTCTCTGACTTAGTTTTTCCCATGTCCCATCTAGTGTCCCATAGCTTGTCTTCCTAGGAATACCCAAAGTGCAGAGACGATGCTCCCTCCCAATTCCTTACCCCCACTACCATCCCTGACTAGCCTCTGGGTAGGAACAGGCCAGGAAAGGCTGACATTGACAATGAGAAAGGGACATGCTTTAGAGAGACAGGGGAAGGCAGAGAAGCCTCCTAGAATAACAGATTGTTTGGGACACAGCTCACTGGTTGGGACCGGCAAGCCATCCACCCTGAGGCCAGGTCATGCGTCTGGGACCCATAACCCGGGGATGCCCCTTCCAGAAAAGGATTCCGAGAGTAGGCTCCACCCCAGGTCGCTGCACCCATTCCCAGTAGTGAGTGCGTGGAGCCCAACTGATGCTTCCAGGACCCCTTCCCTTTCTCCGCTTCCAGCAGCAATGGGAAGGGGAGAGGCAATGAGGAAGCTTGTTAATAGCTTTGAAGATGAAACAGGCCTGTGGCTGCAGATTGTTGACACAGCTACCCTGAAGAGGCAAGCTGGGTTGGCTCTTAAGAGGCCGGGATGATGCCAAGCCAATAAAATGCAGCTATTGTCACTCTGCTGTGCCTTTTAATGCCAGCTGCCCCTGCTGCATAAAAGGACCTGCCACAGCCCAGGGAGCACAAGCTTCCGACTCCGTCCTCGGCCAGCTTCTCCACTGTCCAGACACCTTCCTATCTCCAAAATGACCTGTGGCTTCAGCACCGTGGGCTGTGGATTCGGCCCCAGGAACTTCAGCTGTGCCTCGGCCTGCGGACCCCGGCCTGGCCGCTGCTGCATCACGGCCGCCCCCTACCGCGGAGTCTCCTGCTACCGTGGTCTCACTGGGGGCTTTGGCAGCCGCAGTGTCTGTGGGGGTTTCCGCGCTGGCTCCTGCGGCCGCAGCTTTGGCTACCGCTCCGGAGGTGTGTGTGGACCCAGCCCACCCTGCATCACCACGGTGTCTGTCAACGAGAGCCTTCTCACACCCCTCAATCTGGAGATCGACCCCAATGCTCAGTGTGTGAAGCATGAGGAGAAGGAGCAGATCAAGTGCCTCAACAGCAGGTTCGCTGCCTTCATTGACAAGGTGAGTAGTGCCCTTGATCACACCCTTCCTGAATTCCTTCCATGTTCAGGACTCAAGCTGGGCACTGAGGAGGGAGTCGGAGACCGGCATTTATTTGCCCACAGAAGCCCCTAGTCCATTCCAAAAGGAGAAGCAGCCATACCTCTAGGACAGAGACAGAAACAAGAATAGGATAAGGAGCTGCCAATCTGATAGGGAAGATAAAAAGGAAAACCCAGAAGCAGGAAGTGGAGGCAGAAACCTTAGTGCGGAGAGCTAACATCTCTTCATGAACACAGGGCTGCCATGTGGGTATTCAATGCCTTTGAAGTCAAATAGATACTGACATGGGAAGGTGGTGCTCCCTATGTCAAGGGCAGGCCCATGAGTGTAACACTGGAACAATGCCACAGATCACACAGAGCTGTTTCTCTGCCAGATGGTTCCTTGGTTGCTGAGCAGCAGCCAGAGTGCTTGGTCCAAGTCTGGGCCTCAAGATCCAGGCATGAACAATAGCTATAGTCCCCACTCTCTGGGTCTTGTGAGGAGACAAGGTCTGGACACAGCATAAGCCCTCTGCATTTGGCAGTTTCTGGCTCATGTCTTCAGCCCTCTTCCCCATTGGATTCAGTGGCAAGAGCACGAGGAGACAAGTGAGAAGACTTCAACTAGGAAGTGGCTCTGGGTCTGGCAAGGGCTCTCTCTCTCTCCAGAGCCAGCCTTGAAAGAAGTCACACTAGAGAGATACCTCACCAGGAAGGACCAAAAAAAAAAGTCTGCAACTCCTAACAACATGAAACACCAAGGCTAGCATAGGAAAGGACTTACCAGGGTTGTGGTGAAGTTTCTAGACAAGGGGATCTGAATGAGGACACAGGTCAGCCAGGCTGGCCTTGTGGCAGGGAGAGGGGCGAGCAATTCTCCTGGGGCCCAATAATCTCTCATCATTACAGTGAGAGACGAGCCCCCCGTGGGGCAGAGGCTCAGAGTTTGAGTCTTTGCTCTACCACTGTGAGCTCTCAGGCAGTCAGGTACCATCCCTAGGCCTTCAATTCCACATCCATAAAATGAAAGGGCTAGAGCACAGAGCATGCCTGCTAATATCCCAGGTGACTATTATTCTAATTGCATTGTTGTTGTAAGGTTTTAATAATTGGCACAGACTTCATTTTTCACCTTTTGCACTCTGCCTTTCTAAAATGGCCAGCTTGCTCATTTGCACACTGACAATCACACCTGACTTGGTACAGTAGCTATCCAGCTCGCGGGCGCCCTTTCATGCCAGGGCTCATTGAGTCTTCTTCGTGAGGCGAGCATTAACCTCCCATTTCATGAGAGAGTGACACGCTATGCCCAAGGACATGTTATTAACAAGCAGCAGCAGAATCTGGACTCAGCATAGTTTAGCTCTTTCTGTGGCACCAAGTAATTGCCTAGAAAAGACTATAGCGAGTTCTCAGGAAGGACCTCCAGGAGACCCGATTAAGCCCTGGTATAGTTTTGACATAACACCCGCCAGGGAGGACTCTGGGTCCAAGAGTTGAAGACCTGCAGGTCCTGGGGCTGGGACCACCACCACCCACCTGCCCCCAGCCCCCACCTCTTGCCCCTGATCCTGTAGGAAGAGATTCTAAGGCTCTGCCTCTGTGCGGTAGGTGCGCTTCCTGGAGCAGCAGAACAAGCTGCTGGAGACCAAGTGGCAGTTCTACCAGAACCGCAAGTGCTGCGAGAGCAACCTGGAGCCCCTGTTCGAGGGCTACATCGAGACGCTGAGGCGGGAGGCTGAGTGCGTGGAGGCCGACAGCGGGAGGCTGGCATCGGAGCTCAACCATGTGCAGGAGGTGATGGAGGGCTACAAGAAGAAGTGAGTGTCAGAAGGTGCTGGCTCAGGAAAGTGCTTGAAGGAAGCTCCCGGGACAGGGGCGTGTCTGGATCTGTGGCTGGGCCTCTGCCTGGGAATGGGGAAGGACCTGCAGGTGGGTCCTGGCCCCTGGGGGATAGAGTCCACCTTGCCTTCCCATCAGCAGGTGAAGGGAATGATGTTCTCTCCATGCACCACACCCTTTTCTTGGGCTCCCAGAAAAATTACCACTCCTGGTCCCTTTGACTTTAGCCTTCAAAGTCCTGGACATTCTTCTCAAGTTTACTTCTTTACTCAACTCACAGTTTCTAAGTGCCCTACTGGGCACTAGCCAGAGACCAAGAAGGGCTAGTGATCCAGCGCCAAAGTGTAGATGTCATGCCTGTCCCTGGAGGGCTGCCAGTCCACTGGGAAGCAGGCATGGCCCAGTCACAGACACAGGCCATCAGTTTTAAAGTGTGACCCACATTGTGGAGGGTGCCCCCAGGATCCTATAGGAAGCTGATGTCAAGGGGTAGCCAGCCTCCTTCAATACCACTCAGCCATGAACTTCCCAGGACGCCATACTCCCGGCTCTGGCTCTGAACTGGCCTGTGCACGAAGCAGGAGGAAGTAGCAGACTTAACTCCTGTTGGCTGAGTCCAGAAAGGGAATGACAGAGAGGGAACCCCACCACCCATAGCAAAGCCAAGGGCAAGGGGCAAGGGGCAGAAGAAAGGAAAATGCAGACCAGAATGCAAAATACAAGCACCTCCCACTCCCCTACCCTATGCACACACACATGCACACACTGAACTTCCAGATCCTGCCTTCCCATCAGCACTGAGAAGCTCAGGGGTAATGTGAGAGTGGGTACTTCAGCATTCCCGGGTATCTCAGTAGGCCTGGACAGGCAGCCTGATTTGGTCCTGCTCCATTTCTTTTGGATGCAAGGGGACAAGCAGGGAGAGGGTCAAGCTCATTTGCATGCATGCTTCACGGCCAAGTTGAGAGAGGCTCAGGCACGGTCTTGTCCTTCCCACCTACTTCAGGTATGAAGAAGAGGTCGCACTTCGGGCCACAGCAGAGAACGAGTTTGTGGCTCTAAAGAAGGTGAGTGCCCGAGGCCCAGCCCCACCCTGAGTCCCTGGCCACCCCGACCTCACTGCCCCACCACACTCCAGCCAAGCTCTTACAATGTCCTGAGGACAGCAGGCCTCACAGCCCCTTGAACCCCACACAGGAGGTGGACTGCGCCTACCTCCGCAAGTCAGACCTGGAGGCCAACGCGGAGGCCCTGACTGAGGAGATTGACTTCCTGCGACGCCTATATGAGGAGGTGAGGGGGCTCGCGACCCTGGTGGGCATCCCCAACCCCCTTCCCAGGCCCCCAGAGGCCTGCTGACATGGGGACCCAGGCTCGAGGATGGAGGATTGCAGGACAGCAAGGAGAGGGAAGAAGGGAGGCAGAGGAATGGAGAACCGAAAAAAGCCAAGAGAATGCAATCCCTGGGACAGCTGCAGCTTGGGAGCGAAGCCCACACAAAGCATCACATAGCCTCAAACCGCTTTCTCTGGCAGCCAACAGACTTCCTTCCTGGTGTCTGGTCCGGAGAATGTGAAATGGACCTGATGCAGGTTCTGGGCCCCCAGGATGCACCCACAGCGAGCTGGTGGGGGGACGCAGCCTAGGCTCACCTGGGCCTAAATATCCGAGAAGCAAGCATTTGAAAAGTGCTTGTGATCTTCCTCTAGAAGGAATTTCTTATCTGTACATAAAGTCACACAATTTCATCAGAGAATTCCCTGCTCCACACCTGAGACTTCAGCTCCAAATGGGCTAAAGAGATTATAGGCATCAGCATGGGAATGTGAGGAAAAGCCCAGATAATGTGCTGTTTCTTCTTCCCCTGCTCTCACAGGAGATCCGCGTTCTCCATGCCCACATCTCAGACACCTCGGTCATCGTCAAGATGGACAACAGCCGGGACCTGAACATGGACTGCATTGTGGCCGAGATCAAGGCTCAGTACGACGACATCGCCAGCCGCAGCCGGGCTGAGGCTGAGTCCTGGTACCGCAGCAAGGTGAGGAGCCCAGCTTCCTCTTCCCAGAATCCCAGCAGGAGGGAGGCTAAAAGGGCTCTGATCTTTGTCTAGATGGGATGGACAGGGGAAGGACAGGCAGCTGTCAGGACAGGATAGCAGATGTGCAAGTTGTGGGAAGCAGTGGGATAACATGTCCTGAGTCTCAGGAGTATCTCTGCTTCCCCACAGTGTGAGGAGATGAAGGCCACGGTGATCCGGCACGGGGAGACCCTGCGCCGCACCAAGGAAGAGATCAACGAGCTCAACCGCATGATCCAGAGGCTGACGGCTGAGGTTGAGAATGCCAAGTGCCAGGTAAGGGTCGCCTGGAGCCTCCCCAGGTCATACAGGCAGTGTGTGTCCCCAGTGGATCTCACCATTCATGCTCCAGGCCATCTGCACGACCAGCGTCCCTGGTGGTGGTCCCTGGGAGAGACTCAGCTGATGAAAGGGAGAGGCCTGCTCTTGGGGTGTTCCCAGCTGGGGGAGGGCTGAGACAGGAAACAGACAGAGAGACCTGGGCCATAACCCACCTTGTTCTCCTCTGGGTCCCCAGAACACCAAGCTGGAGGCCGCAGTGACCCAGTCGGAACAGCAGGGCGAGACAGCTCTGAGCGATGCCCGCTGCAAGTTGGCAGAGTTGGAGGCTGCCCTGCAGAAGGCCAAGCAGGACATGGCCTGCCTGGTCAAGGAGTACCAGGAGGTGATGAACTCCAAGCTGGGCCTGGACATCGAGATCGCCACCTACAGGCGGCTGCTGGAAGGCGAAGAACAGAGGTGGGGGCCCAACCCTGCTGCCCTAGGAATTATACTTGCATAGATTTGCCCACTTTTGATTCTTCCATATCCTAGTCAGTCCTCAGAACTGACCCCAAGCTAGACTCTGGGATCTTGGAATCCCAGATCTCAAAAGACTGGAACTTGGACTTAGTATACAGAGGAAAAAAATGAAGGTCAGTGTCACTGTGAGGTCTAGAGTTGCAGAGAACCCAGGTCCTTGCTAGGATAGAACCTGGACACCCATTCTCTCAGTTTAGAACATCCTCAAGTCATTCCATCCCCAAGGCTTGCAAGATACACTCCCTGTCTGGTTTCTAGGAGGTCACCTTGCCCAAAGATAGAGTTGCTAACCAAACTGTGACCTGGCCTCGTGTGACTACCCAAAAGAACCTTCCCCTTCCTAAAGCTGAACCTATCCAAGTATGCCACATATGGCTGTTCAGGCTGGACACTGCACAAAGGCAGCCGCCTGAGGAGCAAATAAGAAGTGAAATCCAGTCCATACTCTGCTTGCCAAATAGGGTGGCCTGGCATTGCTGCAATTGCCAACAGGTACTTTTTAAAGTTATACAAAGGCATAAATATAGGCCAGAAATACACCTGAGATGATCCATTCCAGCATAGAGGAAATCTGAGAATCTCATTCTGACTTCTTATCTCTTCCCCTTTCTTACCTTTTTCCCCACTCAGGCTGTGTGAAGGTGTTGGAGCTGTGAATGTCTGTAAGTATCTTGAGCCCTAAAAAGCAAAATTTTATGTGGGGCAACAAGAATTTTCTGGCTATGAGTGTATAGAAACACTGTGTGTGTGGAGTGAGGCAGGGTGGGGGCAGTAATTCCTCCAGTAAATGGGAGTAGGTTGGTCATGCAGCAGGAGAGACTGAGTTTAGCTCTCGGGAACAACTGGACAGCATAAAGGGGGTTAGAAGAGGAGAAAGAATAACAGATCTCTCCAGGAAGGACCCTGGGCTGTCAGGCTGAGGCAGCGAAAGAGGAAGGGGCTTGCCCAAGGTCTAGCCTGAGAACCCAGGGTTCCTGGCTTTCAGGCTATGGTTCCTTCATGCCTTCAGAACTACAGCTGAAGGCCCTTTGTGTCCTTTCCCAGAGGCTTACGCGGGGCAGGGAGGCCCAAGGAAGGAGCCCGAATGGGGCGGCCAGCAGCCAGCCCTCCTGACTCTGCCCTTGTTTCTACAGGTGTCAGCAGCTCCCGCGGCGGGGTCGTCTGCGGGGACCTCTGCGTGTCTGGCTCCCGGCCTGTGACCGGCAGTGCGTGCAGCGCCCCCTGCAGTGGGAACCTGGCGGTGAGCACCGGCATGTGCGCCCCTTGCGGCCCGCTCAACACCACCTGTGGAGGGGGTTCCTGCGGCCTGGGGAGGTGTTAGGCAGCCCCAAGAGAGAGCCAGAGAAGCCCCTTCTGCCTGCCAGACGCGCCACCGTCCCCACCTCCAGCTGAGAACAGCGGTGCCTCGGTAGCTCTTGCCCTCGTGTTCTGAGAATACACCATACGCGGCTCATTCCCATCAGCCCCTCCTCGGCTCCTCTTGTCCTACTGGAAGCGGCTGCTGCCTGGGACTGGACCCTCCCCTTCCTCTGTGTTGGCCTCTGGCTCCTCCCACGGAGAAGGGCCTTCCTTCCCCCAAAGGGGCGCTGCTGGATGCCTCCCCCGCCTCTCTGGTCTTTTGTCTCCTGTTTTCCCAATAAACTGGGGGATCCGCTTTCTGTGCTGTAATGCTTCCTTTCTCGGAATGAACCCATGTCCCCTGACCGCTGAGCACCAGCAGCCCAGCGAGATGAACCAAGGACTGGGAGGGTTCTGGCCGTCTCAGCCCGGACACCTGCGGGGCCCATCCCCACATAGTGCCATCATCTCCTGGCCCAGCAGTGTTGACCACGGTCATGGTGCCTGGCACCTGAGTCATGCCTGCCAGTCTGAGGTCGTCTGGGACTTATTCCTCTGACTGGTTCTGAAGGGACCCAAAGGAGGTCGCGGGGTCTTCTGGAAGGCAGTGTGTGCATGTGTGTGTGGTTTTAGCCTCCCTCCCTCACACGTACACCCCATTTTCTCGGCACAGCTTCCCTTTGTCCCCTCCCCACCACCAGCATGGACCACAGTAGCAACTGCCAAAAGCTCCCACAGCCCCCTCAGGGGGGCATCCTGTGTCAGTCTGGACCCCACCCCATCCCCTGCCCACTGCTACCCATCAAACAAGGGGGGATCAGATCCCTGACACCCACCTCTTGCCCATCCTTCCGCCCCCCCCCCATAGGCACACCTGGGACAGCCTACTCGAAAGCCCTGTAGCACGTAAAAGGATACCCTCTACTCACTTTCTCAGGTCCCCCACCGCACTGTCCTCATCCTCAGACACCGCAGAGCTTCAATCCCAGGGCTGGAAAGGCTTCCCTGGCCCCCTGTATGGCCTGAGCTCTCCTGTGCAGTTAACTCCCTTCTCACTGACCCTCTTCTCCTCTCCCTCTGCCCCAGCCCTACTCAACCCCCATGCTGACCCCCCATCCTCCAGGCCCTGCTGCTTCCCACCTATCTCCCCAAGCTGTCATAGGAGGATCTGCTACCTTCCCTCACTTCTTCCTAGAATCTCTAGGAAGTTCTCAGCTTCTTGCCCTCACCCAAGCCCCCTTGGCTCTCTGTGACCCTCTGTCCCTCCCCATTCCTGAGCCCTGAGTCTTGGGCCTTCCACAGCCTTGTTCTGCTTTGTTTGGCCTTGTTCTGGATTCTCAGCTGCTCCCAGGCCGTCCTGCTCCCCGGCTTTTTTCCCTCACCCAGGCAACCTTGCCCTTGAACGTTCAAGTGCCTTGAGGCCCTTCTCTCACCTCTCTGCACACACCGCCCAGGCAACGACATCAGTTTCTGGCCTTCGGTTTCCACCACGGTTAATGACCTTCCTGGTTAAAACCGTCCAACCACACTTTCGAGTCCTGATGACTGTCGGGATGCTTGACCTCACCCCCAGCTTCAGAACCACTTGCCCCGGTTCCTAGAGAGCATCCCCACTTGGCCATCCTGGAGACTCCTCTAATCCAACAGACTTTCCTGTTGAACTCACCATCCCACGTTCTCTCCACCTGAGCCTCCTCTTTGTCCCCTGGCAAGATCATCACCCAGTTCCATGGTCTCCCCATGCCTGCACCCTGACCTTCAACACTAATGCTTTCCTTTTCTATCTCCTTAGTACCCCTCTAATCCAACTCTTTCCTCTTTCTCTGCAGTCACCACCCACATCCCGGCCACCACTATCTTGCCTGGAGAGCTGTTCTTCTCCCCTTCCAACCCACACAACATGGCAGCCAGAAGTCTTTAAAAGACCGAAATCTGACCTTTCAGCAGGTCCCCACTGCCCTCAGAATGAAGCCCAGACTCTTGAATGTAGTGTTCCAGTCCCATATATCTGGCTCTGGCTGGTCTCTGTCTCTCCCCACTCCCCACTCCCTCCACGATCCTCCCCACCTCCGTCTCAAGGCTCCCTGAATGCATGTCCAAGGAGGGCTGGCCCAGGGGCTCCACACCTTTCCATCCTGACCCACTTGGGCAGTGACTCTGAGCTTGGCTCCGGAATCGCCACGGTCCCTGCCAGCCTTGGGAGGTCATCCAGGTGCCACCAGGGGACCCCAGGGAGATTCCATGCCTCTGTACGTGGTGCACCTTCCTTCCACCCTACCAGCTTGAGGCCCCAGGCAGGACTGAGGCTGCATCCTCTCCAACTATTAGATCCTCGTTTCTGAGTTCCTGAGCCCCACCTACTCAGCCTCCACAGCCGCCTCTCCATCAACAAGAGGTGCAGCCACCAAGAGGTCTGGGCCTCGGTACTAGGAGTAAAGGAGAAGCATGGTTGGAGGATTCTTAACCAGGGCTAGCTGGTTATCTTCCAAAGGAAGTAATACTGAAGCTGAGGCCTAAAGTAATATCAGGAGTTGATTTATTCAATCAACAAATAATTATTGAGCCTCTGACCTGTATCAGGTACTGGTATGTAAGCCTGGGTTCATATAAGTGAAGGAAATAATCACAGATGCCTGTCCTATAGGACATTTATATTTTATAGCAAAAAAAATAACATAACTAAGGAGCTAACAAGGAGGAAGAGATGTGCTCTGGACAAGGGGAAGAGCATATGAAGAGGTGGGTTGGAGTAGGAGCATGGAAACCTCCAGGAACTCTGTTAAGTCCTAAGGCTGGTGGGGAGGTGGGGGACTGCTCTCCAGTGTCCTCGAGAAGCTTAAGATGAGCCCTACCCCCAACCCCAACTTGGGTTGCTTTCTGCACCCGTAGTCAGGCAGTCTTCATTCCTGCTTCCTTCCAGGCACTTTCCCCAGCATCTTGCAGAGGTAGACGGTCTGGCCCAATTTCAGGCTCCAGGGAGAGCCACGTGCCTCCTCTCTAGAAGGTTCCCATTGATTGCGAGGAACATGAGTGATCTGGATGTCAGATCCCCATGGGCCAACAAGCCTGAGGCAAGGTAGGTATGGGTCATGACCATCCTCAGAGTAACAGTCCCTCACCATCTGCCCAGCACTGCCTGGCAGCAGTTTCAGTTATCATCGCAAAACATGGAGAAACTGGGCTTCCCAGAGCTGCAGGGCCTTGACCACGCACTTTTGGTGACCAAACCAGGACAAGAACCCAAAAGTCCAGACTTTCAATACCCAGCCTTCTTCTAACCACCCCCTACCCCCTCCCAGCTATTTCGACCCTTGGAATGCTGTGCGGTTATGCTACCACAGTTATAGTAATAACAATCAGAATAGCAGCTTTGGAGTATGAGTTATGTGCCGCACTATAAACTTTTATCTGTGGGGTCTCATTTGATGCTCCTGTGTAGCTGTCTTCAGATGCGGTCCCCAGCCATCCCTTTCTGTAGGTGCCACTCTTCACCTCCGAGATGAAGCCCATTTCCCCTGGGTCTGGGCCGTCCTGCAACTGCTTTGACCAATAGGATGTGGTAGAAGTGACATTGCAGGGATTCTGCACCCGGCCTTAGGAGGGCTGGCAGCACATGGAGAGAACAGAGTCTCCTGGCCTTCAGCCCCAGCTGAGCTCTCAGCTAGTGGCCAACACCAAATGCCCCCCAGGAGAGCGAAGCCATTGTGGACCTACGGGAGTCGCAGCCAATAACATGAAGCAGAAGAACCATCCCTCCAAACTACACGATCGAGAAAAATAGTGTTGTTTGAAGCCACTAAGTTTTGGGCTAATGTTTGTATGGCAACAAACTAGTGTAGAAATCGGTACCTAGAAATAGCCACTACTGTAAGCAAACCTAAAACCTGTGACATCGTGAAACCATGCCCCCCAGAGTTCACGAGATTGAAACACACCAGAAATGTAAAGCCTGTTTTTCAGAGAACAGTTTCTCCCTAATCAGCTACTGTGTCTTTACAGACCTTACTGACAAGTCCACTAGCTGTCCTTACAGAAACCTGGTCAACAGATACGGTTCCAGCCCAGAAACAAAGCAGGGGGTGCCTTCCTTGCAGGAGACAAGGAGCCCACCCAGTATGAACCGGCTGGCAAGGCAAGCCCATAGACCCTCCTCCTTGTCCCAAGATAACTGCTTAACGCTTAATGGGGGGGGGGGCAGAATTTTGCCTTCTTTGGATATTAAGTGTCCGCCCCAAAGTGAACATAGTATGTTTGTTACGAATATGTTTGCTTAGTGCACATGCGCCACCTGTTTTCCTGAATGCTCGTAAGTTTCCCGGCCCTTTTCATTAAGATATTTATAATATCAATTCCTGTGATTGTAAACAAACTTGTTCTCTCCCCTTGGAAAAGGGGGATTGGAGACTTACCATCCTGTCTCCTCATTTGGCTGCCTCTCGAATAAACCTTTTCCTTGCTACGTACTCGATGTCTCAAATGATCAGCTTGGCTGCACGTCAGGCAAACAACTTGGATTTGGTTACAACTGATTTGGGGACCAGGCATCAAGCAGAGTCTAAACGTCCTCAAGGAGGCCATTAGTGAAGGCAGGAAGGAAAATGAGGAAGTTATTAGTAGATGCTAAGAGGTGACCTGTATTATGTAGTGGTGACAAGTTTGGCAGGACCATAGCCTGTGGCGACAAGGAAGACAAAAAGGACATCTAATGGATTTGTGGACCTGGCTGAGGTATCCAGTTAGAAGGATGAAAATGCCACTGGCTTCTCCTAGCCGCTTATGATAAAATACAAGAGCAGAGAAAGGGACTAAGGAAGGAAGTGTTTGGGTTTTTAGCACAATCCGGAAGAGATAGGGACTGTCTTTCCAGTCAGCAAAAGGTTCTCCAATTAAGGAATGGCCTCAGAGCAAAGATCAAATGCAAAGCACTGCTAGTAAACCATGCCCTCAAGTAAAAGTCATATGAAGACCACGGCTGTTAGACCCTTTGCTGAGATTTAAGACTTAACTCAGAGTCTCTTAGACTCACTCAGCTGACCAAAGGTATTCTAAGAATCTTAAAGGCAACTTCATAGCTGTCTTTAAGCAGAGCTTCCAAGAATCTTCAGTGTTGTCCCAGAGCATAATGACTCACGGCCCAAGGGTGGGAGGAGCCTGTCCCAAAGATATTTATAGAGATAGCTTTTGTCTAACAAAGTCCATTATCATCTGATACACCAAAAACATTTTTAAAAGAATTATAGCAGTTCTCACTAAAAGGAATGGTTCAAAATGAAAATGGCCTCTGGACCCCTGACCACCCACAAACAGGAAGCAGGCTAAGAAAACATGGGTTATTTATCACAAAAAAGAAATAACAACCTGGAAAACGGAACCAAGATCCCAAAGGATAGAGCCAAGAACAGAGGAGAACCACTTCTAGAGAGTAAAAGTGGGCCCCAAAGAAACACACCCCCTGCCTCGACCATGAGGAGAGTTAGCTGTGCCTGTCTGACTGTACTTGGAATTGCTTTGACTCAGTGACTTCTAAATGCTCCCAATTTTTCCTCCCCCTGTGGGAGTGCCTGTTGTGGCTATCCTGTCCCTAACTTGTCATTGCATGACAGGTGTGTGGTGGACATAAAAACACGGGTCTTCTGGGTGAGGTAAACCATAATGGGTTTACCCATGGGGGAGCTGCAGAAAAGGAACCAGGTCCCAAGCCTTGTGCATACTTGGATCTGATCCAAATAGTGAGATCCTGAACTTCAAGCTGATATCATGAAGAGATGAAACTCTGAGGGGTTTTGGGAGGGGAGAGCTCATGTTCTTTGGCAGGGGACACATGAATTGTTGTGGCCAGCAAGGGCACCATTGGACCAACAATTCTTTCCTCTCTGTACATGAAGCCATCAAGAGAAGGAGCCCAATTCTCCTTCTCTGGAATCAGAGTTGGCCCTGTGACAGGTTTGGTCAGTAGAATATGGCAAAAGTGACCTTCTGAGGTCAGGCCTAAAGAGGACTGGCAGGTTCTGCCTCCTTCCTTCATTCTTCTTGGAATGTCCTGAAAAACCTGCCACCAGGTTGTTGAGGAAGTCCAAGCAGCCACGTGAGAGAGGCTCATATGGAGGATAACCAAGTCTCTGTATGCCACTTATCAATTTATTATCTCTGACCTCCAGCTTTATATCCCTCATCGCCTGCTCTGTGAAAATTTAGAGGGGCCCTTTAAATGTTTGTCTGCTAACGCAATACTAGGTTTTGTCAGTAGAGGGCGATGGAGAGGTATTGCAGGAGAAAGGGGCTTTCCCTCCTGGTTCCCCTGTCTTCTTGGCAGATTCCTGTAGCACCACGGTTCTCCAGAGCTCAGTTCTTGTATAGTGATCAGCACCATCCTGTGGCCAGCAGCCTCTGGTATCCTTCTTGGGTGGCTTTGAGGTGGTGACATGTATTCATGAGCATCTCTCCCTACCAGCATAGAAGGCAGAATTCCAGCAAAGTTCAAAAGGGTAGATTACCAGCAAGTCCTACCAGTATAGTACTGTTATGTACTATGAGTCTTCAACAAAATCTGGACCTCCACCACAGGGTGTCCCCTTCCATGGATGCGCTTTCTCAGGACTGAGGGTAGGGACTGTCCCTTCTATCTGCAGCTCCTGGACGCTTTAGATTTCTTGCTTTTCACTAGTCAATCTCTCGTCACTCTAATCCCTTGTTATAATTAATAATTCTTTATATGAAACTTTACCTGTTCACTTTATTATCTCCTGATTAGACCCTGACTGGTATGCCCTGATCAGCAGCTCTAGCTGGTCTCCCATGTGAAACAAGACTGTTTTGGACCTCACAGTCACCCTAGTGCCCATACAACATCACAGAAAGTAGAGAAACTTCTCCCTAAGCCCACAGAATCATAACCAATGGAGAAAAACAGTTTTCCCTGCTATCCGGACATAGAGCATTCCTATGAAATATTTCATAAGCTGATATGCCATTAAGTGAAGAAGTGTTTACCATTAATTTATAAGGAAAAATTTTGTGAGCATCCCAGGCTCAAAAAATAACCCCTCTTAGGCTTTTCTGCTACCTTAGGACACATCTTCCTAAGAGCACAGAAAATAAATGGGACACACAGACGCTCCCAGAGGCCCTTCAAAGCTCTAGCAGCTCCATGTTGAGATGCTGAGTGTAGTTCCCAGGGAAGGCGCTTGGAGGTGGCACTCTCACTGCTGAGCTGTGGGTGTCTCTGTAACAGCAGGCTGCCAAACAGATGCTGACTGCTCTATTGGCTTTTCACCTCTTTTAGTAAAAGGGAAAACCCTCTTTCGATTTCTTTCCATCAATGAAAACGAGTATTACAGTCTATGTCTTTTGTAAAAACCAAAGTGGTGTAATGCACACTTTCTGCTACTAAGGTAGCAGAAAAGCCTAAGAGGGGCTATTTTTTGAGCCTGGGATGCTCACAAAATTTTTCCTGTATTTTTTCACCTGCTTTTTTTCACCTGTATTTTTTTTTCACCTGTATTGTTTTAAGCCTCTAAATTTTGGAGTACTTTGGTACAAGCAATAAATATCTGACTACAACCTAGTAGGCGCTGTTATTCCATTTACAGATGAAAAAGCTAAAGCCGAGTGAGGATTAGCTCCTTGCCCCATTACAGGGGAAGTGAATGGCTGACCCAGCATTCAAACATAGGTTTGCAGTAACAGCACCATTTTAAATACATAATCTCACTTAGGAAGCCAGAAGGGACCTTAGGTTTATTATCCAACCTCCTTCATCCCATACCCGAAGAAACTGAAGCTTGACCAAGGAAGGAGTTGGCCCTAAGTCACACATCTGAGAAATGGGAGAGTCCGGACTCTGAATTAGAAGCAGCGGACTCCTGACTCTAAGCCCAAGGCCCTTCCTCTCCCCAACATTGCTTGTCTCACACTCTTTCCTTCCATTCTCATCTTCACACCTTTCCTCATGCTTCTTCCCCTCCAGGTTTGACCCTGGGGGGCAAAAATCACCCTAGTCCAGCCTGCCATATTTGGTCTTTTCTAGAGACATCTTTGATTGTCACAATTTGGGGCATCTGGTGGGCAGGGTCCCGTGATGCAGTTAGTGTCCTGTGATGCACAGGACAGCCCCCAACAAAGAAGGCGCCAGCCCAAAATATCAATGCTGTTGAAACTAAGACACCTTGGTCTAGAGAAATCCATGACCACACAAGATCTCCTGCGTCCGTGGGTCCTCTTTTGCTTTCCCAAGGCTGAGGTTTCTCAAGGCCAGCAGGACAACACCTACCACAGTGCTCCTAACTGGGGTGGTGGAGGGGGAATGTTCTTGAGGAAATCTCTGGCAGGGACCCCCTATCACAGGATGGCCCCAGCATTTTCAAGACTCTGAGGCACCAAGCTTGATAAGCTACAATTAGTTTATTGGAAACACAGACTGAAACAAAGGCAAAGAAACAGACTGGCAGTTGAGCCTTGGGCTTTGTCGAAGCCTCTGCAGGCAGCCCTGGAAGGAGGTGCTCTTCCCTTCCACCGCTCATGTCCCTTACAGAGTTTCAGGAAAGCCACCATCAGTGCCCCCCACCTACGTTCCACAGGTAGGAGCGCACAAGCGCATTCCCAGGAAGTGCAGGACAGTGGGGATTCTGGGGCTCGCCCTGTCCCTGCAAGCTAGGGTGAAGGGGTCAATCAGGACGCACGAATCCAGCGGGAAAAAAAACAGAAGGCAGAAGAAAGGTTGAATCCTGAAGACAACAAAGCCACTACTAGGAAAGGCTACGGAGAGAGGCCGAGGGGCCGCCCCAACCTCCCCGGGGCTCAGGGCGCCTGGGGGACGGCATACGGGGGAGGGAGCAGGTAGGGAGGATGCGCAGAGTGCTCACACCTAGCCACCGGCTGGGGGCGGGAGGGGGTGCCGGCAGCTGGCGGTCGTGGGGCGGTGACAGAGACAGCGAGGCGTTCGGGGTGCAGGAGGTCCTGGCTGGAGGATGACGCAGGTGCACGCTGGTGGCGGCGGCATTTCCCTAGCACTTTTTACAGCTCCCGCCGCAGGTGCTGGCCCCTGAGCACGGGGCGCAGCAGCTAGTGCCCACCACCATGTTTCCGCTGCAGGGGGCACTGCAGACTCTGCTGGTGACAGCAGGGGCAGCACCGGAGGCGCAGAGATCGCCACAGACGACGCCACCGCGGGAGCTGCTGACGCCTGAATGGGGGACAGAACACATCAGGCGCGGCCACAGCAGGCGGCTCTGGGGGTGGGGGGATGTCAGCCAAACCCGCCCTCCCCCAAGACAGGGGCCCGCCCCAGCTGGAGAAGGGGAAGGCTCCGACTACTTACACACATTCACTGCGCCAACGCCCTCACACAGCCTGTTAAGAAATGAAAAGAGAGAGAGGTCGGTGCCACCGGCCAGCCGCGGAGCCCACGGGGAGCCAAGGTGAAGGGGAGGTCCGTGCCCTCCTCTGGGGCACTTGCTGAGGGGAAGGGGTGGAAACCGGCCCCTTCTGGAAGCCGGAGACACAAAGTCCCGTGTGCCCTGCCGCCCTCCTTGGCTCAGCAACCTCAGATTTGCCCTGCCTGGCTCAACCTCCCTGTTCTCCGGGGTATCTAGACTAGAGCCTCAGTGGGCATGGGATCGATGACCCATGTAGGGGCTTAGTGCCTGCCACAAGGCAAGTGCACTTCACACCTATCGGCTGCTGCTATTTCTGCTGGTCCTGATAGACTTGTAAACATACATTTCGGGGGCGCAGATTTGACTTCCTAAATCTGGCTTAATCAGGGTCACTAAAACCTGGGCTTCAGAAGGGGAAACGTTTCCATCTTGTCTTTTGCCCGGCGCGGAGTGGACACTGCCTAAAACAATGTTTGTCTCCACAAATAACTTAGAACCCATTTAGAACAGGCTCAGAGACTGTCTCCACGAGTTCCTTCATTTGAAGGAACTTTCTTCAGATGGAGAAACAGAGGCCCAGAGGGAGGAAATACCCAGTGACAGTGGCAGAGCTGTAATTTAGAGCCCTAACTCCACGCAGCAGCCCTCACACCCCTTCCCACACAACACATCTCCCAGGGACGTGAGTCCCTTTGATAGCACTGAGGCGAAGGGTTGACAGCACCAGCTTCAGACACGAGGACAATCCACAGCCCAACGTGTACTCATCCCATGCCCGGGGTTCACAGGGAACCCTCACCAAAGCTCCTGAGTTCCCCCCAGGGGCCCTATGTGGCACAGGGGTGGGCCACTCAGTTTCCAGTGCTATCTCCTGGCATCTCTTGAACTTACAAACACAGTCTTGAAAAATTCTTCATTCTGGAAGTCTCCACTAATGAAACTCCCTAGGCTCAGTGAGCCACAGGGCCTCCGAACTCTCCAAAGCAATTACTTGAGGCTGTGGCAAGTCTCACCATGGGACCATTTTGATTCTATCAAATGGGATTCTCACCATGGGACCATTTTGATTCTCCGCACTCCCCTTGTGTTCCCTGTGGCTCCCTCGCCTCCTCACCCTGCACTCTCTTCTGCTTGAGAGGAGGGGCTTGGCTTTGCACAAGACAAGGGAGGCTCAAGGAGTGAGCATCTGACCAAGCCAGGGGCAACATTCTGGAGGGGTTGTCCTCATAGGAGACCATCAGCTGCCCTCCAGCAATGCATGGGACTGGGTCTTCCCCACCATGTCCAAAACTAGCAATTAGCAAAAAGGCTAGAACTGGGCACAGGTGCCTCAAGGGACACATCTCTGTTGTCTGTCTACTCTCAGTCCTACCTACTGCGATGGCAGACCACTTAACGGGACCCACTGTAGTTTGAATATATAAGAGTGAGTTGATAAAATTCCCTGTGGAGGCAGTCATTGTGGGATAAATACGAACTGCCAGGGCTGGGCCCAGGGCCAGCCTTGAGAAGAGAGCTAGAGTCTGGGTTATGTGCAACAGGGGCCAGGAAGGGGAAAGTACTTCCGGGGGAAGGTGGTTACAAGCCCAGGCTAGGGTTCTCAGAAACAATTCCTATGGCCCGACTCCTGGCTCTCAGGGGCAGGTTTGCAAAAGGTTCCAATCCCATCTTAGCACATAGGTGGGCATGACTAACTCAAAGAGGGCTAGAAACATACCGAAAGGACTTACTCATTACCTGTAAATGCAGGATGGGGAGATTTGGAAATGGGAGTCCAGTGATGCCAGCAGGCACATGGCACGCTGGGAACCCAGGCAAGGCTGGGAGAGAAAATAAGCTACAGTACCCACCTCTGCTCCTCGCCTTCCAGCAGCCGCCTGTAGGTGGCGATCTCGATGTCCAGGCCCAGCTTGGAGTTCATCACCTCCTGGTACTCCTTGACCAGGCAGGCCATGTCCTGCTTGGCCTTCTGCAGGGCGGCCTCCAGCTCTGCCAGCTTGCAGCGGGCATCGCTCAGAGCCGTCTCGCCTTGTTGCTCAGCCTGGGTCACTGCGGCCTCCAGCTTGGTGTTCTGGGGACCCAGAGGAGAACAAGGTGGGTTATGGCCCAGGTCTCTCTGCCCATATCCTGTTTCAACCCTCTTCCAGCTGGGAACACCCCAAGAGCAAACCTCTCCCTATAATCAGCTGAGTCTCCCCCAGGGACCACAACCAGGGACGCTAATCATGCTGATGGCCTGGAGCATGAATGGTGAGATCCACTGGGGACACACATGCCTCTGTGACCTGGGATGCCCCAAGTGACACTTACCTGGCACTTGGCATTCTCAACCTCAGCCGTCAGCCTCTGGATCATGCGGTTGAGCTCGTTGATCTCTTCCTTGGTGCGGCGCAGGGTCTCCCCGTGCCGGATCACCGTGGCCTTCATTTCCTCACACTGGGGCGGGGGGGGGACAGAGATGCTCCTGAGGCTCAGGATGCAGTCTCCCACCCACTCAGACACCACAGACCATTAGCAGGTTGTACAGTGCTCAGCCCTGCCCAGACTGTATAACCTGAGAGTTGTCTGCTCTTCTGTTACCATCCAAGGGATCAGAATCCATGGACAAAAGAGGCCTTGTTATTATACACCTGGCTTCCCTCCTACTGCCGTGTCTAGGAGGCAGGTGCCTCCTCACCTTGCTGCGGTACCAGGACTCGGCTTCAGCCCGGCTGCGGCTGGCGATGTCGTCGTACTGAGCCTTGATCTCGGCCACAATGCAGTCCATGTTCAGGTCCCGGCTGTTGTCCATCTTAACGATGACCGAGGTGTCTGAGATGTGGGCGTTGAGAACGCGGATCTCCTGAAGATGGTCGGGGATGAGAAGATGGAAGGATCTTATTTACATCCCAGACTCACTCACCAATCATCCCCGGTCTCCAGACCCTGCTCACATGACAGGCTCATGGACTACAGTGCCCAGCCCAAATCCCTGGCCAACTCTTCATCTAGGCTAGAGCCCCACTTCCAGGCCAGCTGCTTCTTTCTGCCTGGACCAAAGCCCCTCACCTCCTCATACAGGCGCCGCAGGAAGTCAATCTCCTCGGTCAGGGCCTCTGCATTGGCCTCCAGGTCTGACTTGCGGAGGTAGGCGCAGTCCACATCCTGGAAAGATGGGGTGTCTTTGAGTGAAGAGGACCCATGGTAGTCATCACTCCAAACTCCTTTCTTCTCCCCCATCCATGGAGGCCAGGGGAAAGGATTCCCAGTGTTCCTATTCCCATCTCATCTCCATACCCTTCTGGCCTACCCAGCATGGGCTTCACGACCTCTTGCCCTTCTGAGAATAAACCCCTTTGTGCTTGGAGATGGGCCACCAGCCTCTCCTCCTCTTGCGATCCCAGCTCTCTTTTTTACCCTCCCTATTCCAAGAAGCTCCTCAAATGGACTCCCTGGTTGGCCACCTCAACCCCTCCCAGGTCTTCCCACAGTCCTCCCACACTCCACCTGGCCACTGCTGGCTCTGGTCCATCCTCCCCCACACCTTGGGGCTGTACCCCTCCTTTTGGTCAGTCTTCCCACAATGCTAGACAGGTCACTGTCCCTCAATAAAGAGACTGGGGCTATTCTGCCTCCCTGGGACCCCCAACAGAGACCAAGACCTCTGAAGCAGAACAAGACATCCAGAGGTCAGCCCAGCCATCCCCATGCCCCAGGGCAGGGTGTTACTGGACATCCCAAGGTTATTGCCCTTCATCAGCGATCTGAATGAGTCTTTCATGATCTGATCTCTGAGATTTCCCATCCAAATGTTGTCAAGTCATGTACCCCCCACTGAGGTTGAGACCCTCTGGGTCTCCCCAGGAAGAGTCTGTCATTCCAAGATCCCTGGTGGCTTTGCTTCCAGATCCCATGTTACTTACCTTCTTCAGGGCCACAAATTCATTCTCAGCGGTTGCTCTCAGAGAAACTTCCTCCTCATACCTGAGGCAGAAGAGGACAGAGAAGGAGGTCAGGGAAGGGCAGGTCTCCCCAGAGGCCATCACCACTTCATATCAGCAATATCAGGAACTTTCCAGCAGCTGGGACCCCTGCAGCTCTGCTGGATCCTTTCTTTCTGATTGGATCTGGCAGATGTCTGGGATTCTCTCCCCACTTTGAACTGAGGGGTCTAGAGAGCCTATGTC
This sequence comes from Mustela lutreola, assembly GCF_030435805.1. Taxonomy (NCBI): domain Eukaryota; kingdom Metazoa; phylum Chordata; class Mammalia; order Carnivora; family Mustelidae; genus Mustela; species Mustela lutreola. Next base: position 62,979,858 of record NC_081297.1, read on the forward strand.
TGGGACCTCATAGTCCATTCCCAAAGCTGCCATGAGGTCCCCCTCAGGACCCAAATAATGACTCAGCATGCAGGCCCAGGCTAGGATTGCACAGCAGCTCCATTGGGACACTGTCGCACCAGTATCCCTCCCCTGGGTGTCCATCCTAGCACAGGCTAGGGGCCTATACCACCTGTTACTCACCAGCACTCAGTACCCTAGGCAGTGGGACACCCAGAGCCCCAGGGCCCATCAGCCTCGAGGGACCAGATACTCAGGTCCTATAGGTGGGAACTGAAAGATCAGCAGAAAAAGGCCTGAAGCCTGCAGAACCCCTGTCCCCTGCCCACTGGGCCCAGGGGACAGGCTCTGAGAAGGGAAGACCAAAGTTGGAGAGATATGTGTGCTGGGGGAGTCCTGGGTTGGCATTCAGGCAGACCTCTGGGCACCAGTGGCACAGATGATAAGATCCTACTGCACACTACCATCCCCTCCCCAGCCGGCATGGGCACTGACCCTTCTGGAAAATTCTTCTTAAGCCTATCCAATGGGCTCCAAGTCAAGTCCATTTCCTGTGCCCAGCATTGCTCCCAGCCACACTCACTTCTTCTTGTAGCCCTCCAGCACCTCCTGCACGTGGTTGAGCTCTGAGGCCAGCCTCCCGCTGTCGGCCTCCACGCACTCAGCCTCCCGCCTCAGAGTCTCGATGTAGCCCTCAAACAGGGGCTCCAGGTTGCTCTCACAGCACTTGCGGTTCTGGTAGAACTGCCACTTGGTCTCCAGCAGCTTGTTCTGCTGCTCCAGGAAGCGCACCTGTGTTCAGGGTGGTAGGAGGGTGTCAGGTGGCTCCTGGTGTCCCAGGGCCAGTTTGGGGGTGGGCCCAACTGCTTTAGGGTAAAGTCCCAAGCCTGCAGCTGAGCAGAGATTTGACAGAGAAGGGCAGTGGGAGACAAGGTGACTTCCGGCCTTTCTGATTGTCATGTGTGTCTGCAGTGTCCAATGTAGGGATAGGAGCCAGGGTTGGGGAGGGTCAGTCCCTGCTCTCACGGAGACAGACAGATCCGGACCTGGTGAGTCTGGGTGGCATGTGGTTTGGAGCTAGCCAGAGGTGTCTGTTTTGCCTCTGAGCCCGTGTTCAGCCTGGGTCCTGAACATGGGTGGAGTACAGGAAGGGTGTGGCTCAGGACCCCCACCTAGAAGATGCCCCTGTGGTCCTCTTCCTAGTTCTTCTGTTCATTCTTGTGTCTGTGTGTGCAGACTGCCCTCTTGCTCTGGCCTGCCAGTTCCAAGCCTGTCTCTGTCTCTCTGTGGGGACCTGACTGCTTGAGTGGAGGTCGCCTGTACTAGCAATACTGTCAAATCAGGAACCTCTGCTACTGTAGTCTTTGGTCCACCTGGACCCTGGGTGTGCTTCCCTCTCCTCCATCAGACTGGGAGCTCCTCTGAACCCTATGTCTCCTGTCCCTGACTCTCCTGAGTGCCTAGTCCAGGACCCAGAGGTTCAGGAAGGGTGTGATCAAGGGCACCCACCTTGTCGATGAAGGCAGCAAACCTGCTGTTGAGGCACTTGATCTGCTCCTTCTCCTCATGCTTCACACACTGAGCATTGGGGTCGATCTCCAGGTTGAGGGGCGTGAGGAGGCTCTCGTTGACAGACACGCTGGTGATGCAGGGTGGGCTGGGTCCACACACGCCTCCGGAGCGGTAGCCGAAGCTGCGGCCACAGGAGCCAGCGCGGAAGCCCCCACAGACGCTGTGGCTGCCAAAGCCCCCAGTGAGGCCGCGGTAGCAGGAGACTCCACGGTAGGGGGCGGCTGTGATGCAGCAGCGGCCTGGCCGGGGCCCACAGGCTGACATGCAGCTGAAGGCAGGACCAGCACAGTAAGATCCACAAGTCATGGTATTTCTTGGGGCAAGGGAAGCTCTGAGGAGGGAGTCGTACTAATGGAAGGCACAGTGGCTGAAGTGTCTGTGTGTCGGACATCTTTGGGCCTTTTATATATACGGAGAGCCTAATGCGTCCATGGATTAGGAACAATTAGATGTCTTTATTGGCTTGGGTTGTTTAGCTGCCTTGGCTCCTCCCTTAATGTGCTTAATTGGGGGCCAGATGTGGCCAAATATTTATGGCCTTTTACCCTAAAATCCACAATGTTTATCTTCAAAAGCCCAGCTCACCTCCCCCACACGCTCCCCACAGGCTCTCCCATACACATGTGGTGGAACTCAGGGATTCCAGGATGGGGGGAAGCAATGACTCATTAGAATGGAGGGAGGAGAAAGGCCGGGCTAGGGCTCCTGTACCCGCCCAATTTAAGATGTTTCTGCTGCTGTCCATGGTGCTGATCAAACCGGCCTTGGGACCCTGGGAGACTATGAGATTAACAGAAGGTGATTTGAAAAGGGGTGTGCCTGGTGGTTTCCCACACACCGTTAGCACATTTCTCCACCGCCAAAGCTCCAACACCCCCACACCTGCCCCAAACCCTCACCCACACCTATCAACATACTCTTTATGACTCTCCCTCTCTCTCTCTTTGTCTCACACACACACATACACACACACCATGAATTCACATACTGGCCCTCCCACCCACAATCTCACACACACGTATACTCACCTTCTCATGTGCATTCTCATCTACCTTGATTTGCACACAGACCAGTCCCTAGGCGAACTTATTAGACAGTCCTGGACAGCCTATGCTGAGAAGAGGCATTCCCTTCCTAAGACTCTTCCATGGGGCCTAAGGGGGCACATAGTGGTTTCACTGGCTTCAGGAATGCCCAGCTTGGGTGCCTAGGTGGCTGAGTTGGTTGAGCTACTGCCTTAATCTCATGATCCTGGAGTCCCGGGATTGTGTCCTGCTTCAGGCTCCCTGCTTAGTGGAGAGTCTGCTTTTCCCTCTGACCCTTTTCACTCTCAAGCTCTCTCTCACGCTCTGTCTCAAATAAATAAGTAAAATTTTAAAAAAAAAGGAATGCCCAACTATTTCCAACAAGGCCCCAAGAAAAGATAGCATATCTGGATTTCACCTCAAACATCCACTTTCTTCCTGGGTCCAGGAAGCTTGGAGTAGACACTACTGTTATAAGTCTGGATAGCATTTAGCTCAGAATACAATCTAGACAGAGAATAGAGATAGATACAGAATACATTTAGCTCAGAATAAAGCTAGATAGAGCCATGAGGAGGGTATCCAGCCCACTGCCACCACCTCCCCCTACCTCAGATCTGTGCCATTTCCTGTGCTATACCAATCCTATAACCCCGTTCCCTTTACAGCAACCTGTCAGTAACCTTGGCAGATGTCAAAAGATATCACAGACCCATATCGGTGTGTGCCACCCGTAGTGTGTATAGTGTGGGCCTTGAACTCAAAAGGTTGGATGGGAGTCTTCCATGAATAGTTCTGTGTGATATGAGGGCAAGGCACTTCATTCCTTTGGGAAGTACGTTAAGTCTTTCCTTTGGGAAAATTACGGAGATGTCCACATGCTCAGTAAACTCCAGAGCACAGTGCAGATGTTCTTTGTTCAAATAATTAAGAAGCTGTGGTGCTTTTTAAAAAAATTTTCTTTTTCAGAGTTCACATTGAATTATTTGATTTTTTTTTTATTTGACAGACAGAGATCACAAGTAGGCAGAGAGGCAGGCAGAGAGAGATGGGGAAGCAGGCTCCCCACTGAGCAGAGAGTCCGATGGGGGGCTCAGTCCCAGGACCCCGGGATCATGACCTTGGCCAAAGGCAGAGGCTTTTTTTTTTTTTATTTGACAGAGAGACATCACAAGTAGGCAGAGAGGCAGGCAGAGAGAGAGAGAGGAGGAAGCAGGCTCCCTGCTGAGCAGAGAGCCCAATGCAGGACTCCATCCCAGGACCTTGAGATCATGACCTGAGCCGAAGGCAGCGGCTTAACCCACTGAGCCACCCAGGCGCCCCAGGCAGAGGCTTTTTAACCCATTGAGCCACCCAGGTGCAGGTGCCCCTCACATTGAATTTTTTAAATTTTTTAATTTTTAATATTTTTAAATATTTTTTTAAAATTTTAAAGACTTTATTTACTTCTTTGAAAGAAAGAGAGAGCACATGAGATACAGAGTGCACTCACAAGCAAGGGGCAGGGGTAGAGGGAAAGCAGACTCCTGACTGAGCAGGAACCCCCACATGGGATTTGATCTCAGGATCCTGGGATCATGACCTGAGCTAAAAGCCCAACTGACTGAGCCACACAGGCACCCAGAAAAAAACAGAATTTTAATGAAATAGATTAAAATAAAATCAAGTAGAGTAGAATAGAAAATAGAATAGAGTGCATTATATGTAGTAAAAATAAGATATCATTTCCTTTTTGTTTCAATTGTATGTGGTATGTGTGTATGTGAGTACTTTGTCACTACACAAAATTATTTCTTAATGTGATTGAGAATAAAAAAGTTTAAATATACAGCATATCAGTTAAGAACACAGACCCAGATTCCAAAATGCCTAGTTTTAAAGTCCAGCCCTGCCACTTTCTAGCTATGTAATCTCAGATAATTACTTAACCTCTCTGTACCTCATGTCATGATTTATAAAATGAGGATAATAGTATCCACCTCATAAAGTTGTTGTAAGGATTAAAAGACTTAATCCGCATAAAGCACTTAGAACAGAGCCTGACACACTCTAATTATGTAATCATATTAGAAGTTGTTATTGCTGCTAATGCTGCTGCTGTAGATATACCAGTAGGTTTGATGGAATATACCTACCCACATTCCTAAACCACCTATGTAAAACTCCCATTAATGGTGTCTATCTAAAAGGACTGGTAAAAGGATTAGATTAAATACATGGATAACGCTTAACACAGCACCCGGCACGTAGCAAGTGCTCAGGAAATGCTATGTACTTTTATTCTACCATGGGATCAGTCTAAGGAATAGGGAGGACCTGAGACCTTTGGCCATAGTCATTTCTGGTATCCTGGAAAAGAACCCAAAACCAAATGTCCCTCCTTCAATCCCCACTCTAGCCCAACAGTCCCCAGGGAAGGCCCAGTGATAATCTCTCCTCTTAGGCAAAGGGATAATGTCACCAGTCCTTGGACAACTGCACTACTGGATAAAAAGAGAAACTTGGGCAGTCCAAAAAGTCTGTTATCTATTAATAATTCATAAATATTTATTTCTTCTTTGGCCTTAACAGACCACCAGAAATCCTCAAACATTAATTAATGACATACTCATTTTTCTTGCTTTTTTGCCTGATCCTAAAACCTCTTGATTTGTCAGTAGCCCAGGGATATCACAAAGTTGAAGGTGGGGGATATGCCATCCATCCAGGTACAATGGAACTCCAAAGAGAACAAGAGAAGTCAGATTTTCACTATAGCTGGACAGGTGGAAGTTGGAATTGAGGAGAATTTCCCAGAAGGAGAGCAGGTAGTCATTGTTTCCTAAAGGAACTTGCATTATGCCTCCCATTTAGGGAAGCTTTGTGTGAGAGAGAAAAATTATTTATCCTGGAGCAGCCACCATGTTTTTTGAAACAGGGTAAACAAAAAAACCATCAGCAATGAACCCTCACAGTCTGGAGGAGGTACAGAGTTTGAACCTAATTAGTGGGATGGACTTCACCCACTGACTCAGACTGACTTAGACTGACTCAGAACAACAACAACAACAAAAAAAAAAAAAAAAAAAAAAAAAAAAAAACCTTGCTGATCTGAGGTTACAACATCCTTTTTTAGGCTAAGTGGATCTTGGTTCAAGGGACATCCGAAAAGAAGGGGCAAATCTGGTGGTTTTAACATTAGGAAGCTCTTGTTCACACCTCCCTTCAGTCCATCCTTCTTCTGTGAAGAATGTTATAAGGCAGATTCCCCCAAATGGGTGGTGGGTTAGATGAGATAAAATCTTGTTGGGGAATTCAGTGATTATGTGATGGCTATATCACTACCATAAGCTGAAGCCTGTCTTAATTTTGGAAAAAGGGAGGAAGGCGCTAAAAGGAGGAAGGAGACACAGATTCTGGAACTCCTAATCTGACAGGGAAGACAGACCCACATTCATGAGAAAGTCCAGAACGTCTGAAGAGGGCTGCTTTTCAGCTATATCATCAGTTGCTCAGGAATACAGTGCCTTCTTATAGTGCCTATTCTGGGGTGATGTAGAATGGGAAAGGTAAGAAAGGCTCCCTGGAAAGGGTGAGAACAGACATCTGTAACGAAGTAGGTGGGGCAGTATTGATGAAAAGGTGTGCATGGAGGTATTGCAGAGAGTGGACAGTAGGGAAACCTGAGCACCCTTGCAGGAGAGTCTGGGACTGTGAGATGTTGTGATAGTGGAGAACCAGTTGAAGCAGAGACCTCAGAGGCAGGGAGTACTGTCTCTGGGATTCTGTTTCAAAGCTACAGGGTGGCAGGAAGCCTGTGGACTCTATATTTGAGGGTACCAAAGCATCTACACACTAGGCTTGCAGGTATCCAAAGGACTGTGCCCTTTCTAACCTTGCAGCTCATGCTTTCTATTCACAGAAAGCAGATGCAGAGCAGGTTTCAGTGAGGAGAGCTGATGGGAGAAGGAGAGGCTATTCATATAACACTCAGGCTATTGAGGGAGTTGACCCTAGGCCAGCTAACAGGCAGGACAACTAGATTCATGAGTTGAGAGATCCAAGTCAGAGAGCCCTGCCTCCTCAGGCAAAACAGTCTGGGACAGTGGCCAATTAAGCATAAGAATTCACCAGAGGAAGGAGGGGCCAAAGGCCTTTGTGGGTAGCCTGGGGGAAGAGGGGAAGTGGATGAAGACTAACTCAGAAGCTCTGCCTTTGGAGAAGTCCATCCCACTAATCAGGTTCAAACTCTGCACCTCCTCCAGGCTATGAGGGTTCATTGCTGAAAAGCTGAAGCCAATATTGCCCACCTCTTCAGATATGTCCATACTTTGCCCTCAGTGCTGCTCTCCCTCCCCCATCAACCTCCTTTTCCTGTTCTTCCACCCCTGGAGTGTCCCCCCACCATTCTCCCATGGGTCTCCTAGTTTTTCCTCCGTTCTCCTCCATGTCCCTCCCCTTCCCACCATCTCCGCTGATCTCCCCTCCCTTCCATTCTCTTTGCCCCTCCCCCAGATGGTCTTTGTCCTTCCAAATAGCTCTAGAGAGTACTAATCTAAGACCAAGCATCTTCTCCCTTCTTTTCCCTAGAAATCTACCTCCCATCCACTTCTCTTTTTCCTTCCTCAATCCTGCCCTCGGTTTCTACATTTCCCATGGCCTTCAGGATTCTTGGTCTTGTTGGCTGCCTTTCCCTACCACTTCTGTCATTATTCAGGTCAAGGACTTCACTTTGGTCAAGGACACATCTACTCACTTCATCCCTCCTTCAGGCCTCAGTCAGGAATGTCTCCCCACCCAACCCCCACTCCCAGGAATGGCTGCCCTCTGGTCTGCTTCATCCGATCATCACCCCAACCTACCAGAAAGCTTTGCACAATTAACCACCAAGCTTTGATGGCTCCATTACTCAGCATTTAATATACGGTTGTTATTCATTTCATTCATTCAACAAATATTTATTGAGCACCTACTATGTGCCAAGCCCTTGGAATATATCCATGAACCAAACATCTGTGCTCATTGGTATATTGTGAGGTTTGTATTTTTTGTTCACAATCTAGTTGTGTGTGTCCAGCTTTTCTCTTATAACTGGATGCTTACCACAAACAAGGGTGAGCTCCCCTCCATACTCAGGTCCTGAACCCTGAAAGCACGGTAAAGGGCCATGAAGAGGATTGGGCGGGGGGGCTGTTAGTGAGAGTGTGTGTTAACATGCTATATACAAACACTATCTACTGTGTGATACTTCTAATGATGGTAGATGAATAGATAGGAGTGCAATGAGATAAACTCATCCCTTCCACTGGGATCAAACACACCAGCAGACTCTGAGCACCAGCTTTGCCACTAGCTACACAACCTACAAAACTTTTAACCTTCTAGGCCTCAGTGTCCTCACCTGACACCTGCCTCAGAGGCTAATTATAAAAATTAAAATTAATGCTTGTTGGGCAATTAACATAGTATCTAGTATGAAGAAAAATTATGTTTTTTAAATTTAGAAGAATTCTCATAAAATGGTTTTCTACACTGAGCATATACTACTTGCATAATTTTTTTAAAATAACCATACACCCTAGAAAAACTCTTGTGTAAATATACCTTAAGACATGGAAAAGAATGTTCATGACAACTCTGTTCATAATACAAACTCTAGAAACATCCCTGAGGCCATCAGTGTGGAGAGATAAATTGTGGCATTGTACAATGAGTACAATTCACTGTGAAAATGAACATTAATGCAGCTACAGGAAGCCACACTGAACAAACTTAACTAGACACGAAAGAATACACACAATATAATCGCATTTATATAAACTTCAAAAACTGGAACATGAAGGGCACCTGGGTGGCTCACACATTCAGTGTCTGCGTTCAACTCAGATCATGATTCTGCAATGGACCCCTCACTGGGCTCCCTGCTCAACAGGGAGCCTGCTTCTCTCTCTCCTTCTGCTACTCCCCCTGCTTATGCTCTCTTGCTCCTTCTGTCTAATAAATAAATAAAATCTTTTTTTAAAAAACTGGAAAACTGGGGTGCGTGGGTAGCTCAGTGGGTTAGGCCTCTGCCTTCAGCTCAAGTCATGGTCTCAAGGTCCTGGGATCAAGCCCCGCATCCAGCTCTCTGCTCAGCAGGGAGCCTGCTTCCCTTCCTCTCTCTCTGCCTGCCTCTCTGCCTACTTGTGATCTGTCAAATAAATAAATAAAATCTTTTTTAAAAAACTGGAAAGCTAAATAATTTATGTTTTAGAGAGGCATGCATTGGTTCTAAAACTGCAGAGGAAAGCAAGGGAATGAGTCAACAAAAATCCCAGAGAGGAGTTGTCCCTAGGCCAGAAAGAAAGGAAGAACAATCAGAATGAGGCTCCTAGGAAGCTCTTGAGTTACACATTTGTGTTCTTTCTTCCTATAGGTGGCAGGCTCATCCCCTATACATTCTTTCATGTGGGTGACCTATAGCACAATTTTACCTCCTATAAAGCTCATATAGCCAGAGCAAAGACTACAGTGAAGATTTGGCCAAACTTCCTCCCTTCTCTCTTCCCCCTCCCCCTCCACAAGTCTTTTTACTCTAATTAAACATACAGATTGAATGTCCTTTTAGGTCTCCAAAATATATCAGCCTACAGTTTAGCAAAATTTTGTCCCCTTTGAATTTTTTTGTATCTTGTTTCTTTAAAATTGTTGAGGAAGGGCCAGCCATTAGTAATTAGCTCATGTTTATGCATGTCATTTTTTTATAAGGAGCTACACTGGGGCAGAAGGGAGCACATGTGTGAGATGCACCTTGACTCATGGCGCTTCTCCTCAGGTCACGAGCTGACTTTCAGGGAGCACTGGGGCTCAATTGTGGGCAGTGCCCAGAACTGTGATGAGGGTATAAAGGGTCTCGGAAGTGTTGGCCCAGCTCACCAAACACATAAAGTGACACCAGGTGACACACCCTCCTCTGGATGTCCAGATGGCTGACACAGTCCCTGAGCCCATGTTTGTCCTGTCACAAGGCCTCACCCCTGAATGTTTTACACAGGCACCCCTCCCCCAAGCCCTGGTCTGCTCTCCCACCTTCCCTTTTCCCATCCACCCCGCCCCTTCCTCGTTCCCTAAACCACCCAGCCTGCCTTTACCCCAAGACACAGCAGCTTCAGGGGGCTTCCAGCCCCATCGTTTCACGCTTCTCTTTTCTTCTCTTGGACTTAATGCAGATCTCTGTACTTCATGAGCTCATTTTTCGAGACCTGTTCTATTGGAGTCGGGTGCTTCATAGGTAAGGAGAACACAGTACTATCTGTCAAGACACCAACAGTACACCAGATGTGTACAAATAACTACACCTGCTCTTTTCTGGGGACGCCCGGGTGACTCAGTCGATTAAGCATTTGCTTTCGGCTCAGGTCTTGGTCTCAGGCTCATCGCAGACTCTGTTTCTCCCTCTCCTTCCCTCTCTCTCTTTCAAATAAATAAATAAATAAATCTTTTAAAAAAAATTTTAGGGACGCCTGGGTGGCTCAGTGGGTTAAGTCACTGCCTTCGTCTCAGGTCATGATCCCAGGGTCCTGGGATCTAGTCCTGCATTGGGCTCCTTGCTCGGCAGGGAACCTGCCTCTCTCTCCACCTCTGCCTGCCTCTCTGCCTGCTTATGTGCTTTCTCTCTCTCTCTCTTCCTGACAAATAAATAAATAAATAAATAAATAAAATCTAAAACAAAAAAATTTTAAGCTTCCTTTTTCTGTCCTTTCCTTCAGTTCTCAGCCACGCATCCTACAGACCTCCAGCACCAGCCTCACATTGTCCCTGTGCTACATTCCCAACTCCCTGGGCCCTTCCCGATTCTAACCATCCCAACCACCTGTGACTCTGTCCAGTTCCTTAGACTGATTCTTCCCAGTCATAAATCCACCGATATCCCTCCTAAACAACTTTCTCTACCCTCTTGAAATTTTCCAGAGATTAGGAAATCCAGGTGTTGTCATAGCTTATAGGTGAGAAGGCATGGCATCTCCTGGGTTCCAAAAAATTCAAAGGTAACTAGCTAGGAGACACTGGGCAAGTTACTTAAGCTCGCTGAGCCTCAGTTTCCTTTCTTGTAAAATGGGGATGATGATATGTACTTCCTAGGGTTGATGGAAGAATTGGAGATGGTTTATGGCGTGTATGATATCATATAAGAAGTGACAAAAAAAAAGGAGAAAGAAAAGAAAAGAAAATATCCTCTTATCAAAATAAGACTTATGTTTTCCTAGGGTGTTCTAATTATAAATGGGAAATGTGTGCCAGTGATCCGATTTAGCATCACGGATGATGGAACAAGCTGAAAATTTGTGCTTCATGGGGTGATATAATAAGACTATAGCCTTAGTTCTGAAGTAGTCTGCCCAAAAATGTTTAAGTTGAACCCAATCAAGCCTCCAGACCAGCAATATCCAGCAGTGCTGTTGTGATGGGGGAAATGTTCTTTATCAGCTCTGTCAAAAAGTTAATCGGTGACTGTGTGGCCATGTGGCTCATGCAATGAGGGAACTCCATTCTGGGCTTATTTAATTTTAACCACATACACCTACAGGCTACCTTATGAACAGCCCAACTCTAGTGTTAACTTCCAGTTTAAAACACGGGGGACAGAGCCACAAGTTAAGTCACATAAAACCAATTAAAAAAAAAAAAAAAAAAAAACCTCTTGAGACTGCTAGGAAAATTAAAAATGGAATGGCTAGTCAATGATTCTTTGGAAATATTAATTTTCCTGAATGTGCAATGGGTATGGTCCTGATTTCTATACATGTCATACTTCCTGTAACTGTCAAATAGGCAGGCAAGGATGGCACCGTGTTAACCGCAATTGAATCCAGATAACTAAGGGGGAACATTTCAGGGTGTTTGTTAGGCTCTGCTTTCAACTTTTCTATATGTTCGGAAACTCTCATAGTGAATGTTGAAGAAGAATGTTGAAGCAGATATTTAATAATCTGCAGGCTGCTAGCTGCTGGCTTGGTAGGAGAAAGGGGTTGTATTTTAGTAGCCTACCAGACAGATGGAGATGGGGGAAATGCAGATATGTGTTCCAAACGCACTTCGGCCACTACTACTGAGATAGAAACTTCTAGATGTGATTTGTTAACACCTCAGTGTTTCCTGGGTCCCCTCCCACCTACCCCTGACAATCACACAGGTCCCCTGCTGCTCCCAGAATCTGGTCTTCCTTCTCCTCTCCTCCCCTGGACCCCTTCCCACCTCCCCTGCCCTGCCCTTCTCTCCCCAGTCTCTGGTGAGTGCACGCCTGCTGACAGGACACTTTGAAGATGAAACATTGCTGAGTCCCCCTGCAGCCCAGAGGCTGGCATCCCATACACAGAGGAGGGTGCGGGCCACTCCACCATTATTAAAGCACATTCTAAAGAGGTGCTGGACTCAACTAACCGCCCAAGCCTATAAAGCACAAATTGACCCAACTGCACAGCCAAGCCCTTCAGATCTGAGCATAAATAGGACCAGGGCACCTTGCAGAGCACATTGGAGTTTCCACAAGACTCCAGACCTCATCCCTGTACTCCGAAGCCCCAACGTCCAGAAGCACCATGACGTGCGGATCGGGATTCTGTGGCCGTGCCTTCAGCTGCATCTCAGCCTGCGGGCCCCGGCCAGGCCGCTGCTGCATCACAGCCGCCCCCTACCGTGGAGTCTCCTGCTACCGTGGCCTCACTGGGGGCTTTGGCAGCCACAGCGTCTGTGGGGGCTTCCGCGCTGGCTCCTGTGGCCGCAGCTTCGGCTACCGCTCCGGAGGCGTGTGTGGACCCAGCCCACCCTGCATCACCAGCGTGTCTGTCAACGAGAGCCTCCTCACGCCCCTCAACCTGGAGATCGACCCCAATGCTCAGTGTGTGAAGCATGAGGAGAAGGAGCAGATCAAGTGCCTCAACAGCAGGTTTGCTGCCTTCATCGACAAGGTGGGTGCCCTTGATCACACCCTTCCTGAACCTCTGGGTCCTGGACTAGGCACTCAGGAGAGTCAGGGACAGGAGACATAGGGTTCAGAGGAGCTCCCAGTCTGATGGAGGAGAGGGAAGCACACCCAGGGCCCAGGTGGACCAAAAACAACAGTAGCAGAGGTTCCTGATTTGACAGTATTGCTAGTACAGGCGACCTCCACTCAAGCAGTCAGGTCCCCACAGAGAGACAGAGACAGGCTTGGAACTGGCAGGCCAGAGCAAGAGGGCAGTCTGCACACACAGACACAAGAATGAACAGAAGAACTAGGAAGAGGACCACAGGGGCATCTTCTAGGTGGGGGTCCTGAGCCACATCCTTCCTGTACTCCACCCATGTTCAGGACCCAGGCTGAACATGGGCTCAGAGGCAAAACAGACACCTCTGGCTGGCTCCAAACCACATGCCACCCAGACTCACCAGGTCCGGATCTGTCTGTCTCCGTGAGAGCAGGGACTGACCCTCCCCAACCCTGGCTCCTATCCCTACATTGGACACTGCAGACACGCATGACAATCAGGAAGACCGGAAGTCACCTTGTCTCCCACTGCCCTTCTCTGCCAAATCTCTGCTCAGCTGCAGACTTGGGACTTTACCCTAAAGCAGTTGGGCCCACCCCCAAACTGGCCTTGGGACACCAGGAGCCACCTGACACCCTCCTACCACCCTGAACACAGGTGCGCTTCCTGGAGCAGCAGAACAAGCTGCTGGAGACCAAGTGGCAATTCTACCAGAACCGCAAGTGCTGTGAGAGCAACCTGGAGCCCCTGTTCGAGGGCTACATCGAGACGCTGAGGCGGGAGGCTGAGTGCGTGGAGGCCGACAGCGGGAGGCTGGCCTCGGAGCTCAACCACGTGCAGGAGGTGATGGAGGGCTACAAGAAGAAGTGAGTGCGGCCCCCAGGGTTGTCTCAAACGAAAGGGGATTAAGCCCAAGCAGGATAGATTCAGGTTAGACCACAAGAGGAACTTCCCAATAGGAAGAAGACGGGGCCAGGAAGCCTGTGGGGACAAATGCCCTGGGTGTTTACACCCTGGTGAGAGCAGGAGCTGCTCTAGCTACCTCGTCCTTATGTATCTGTTTCATTAATTCATCGAATGTTTATTGACATCTACTCTAAGTCCCAGGTGCTGTGCTAGCCCCTAGCTGGGATGGGGGAGGGACGAGGGGCACCAGAACTCCTATGGGGCTCCTGCCCCCACCCCAGGGCGTTACAGTCCAGAAACAGAAGATCTACAGAAATGTGCATGGTGTCACCACCCATCCACCACCCACATCAGGAAAGAGAGTCCCTGAAACCGGAAGTCCCTGGATGGAGCTCCCACAAGAAAGGGATGGACAGGTTCCCTTCTGGTCCAGCGATTTTTTGATTCTATGACTTCCTCCCAAAGATCCAGTTCCTGGACTCTGTTTCTCTGGGTCTCCATTCTCTTTTTGTCTCTTCAAATCCCAGCGTATTAAAAGTCTAGCCACTGAACCCTGTGCCCTTTATCTCCAGATACGAAGAAGAGGTGGCACTAAGGGCCACCGCTGAGAATGAATTTGTGGCCCTGAAGAAGGTGAGTGACCCCGGAATACTCATCCCCCAACTCGGAAAGCAGGGCAGAGGCAGGAGGGAACGATCTTCAATTCAGAGAGGCTGAGCGACTTCCCAGAAGCAACAGAGCAACCCCGCCCTTATTTTCTCCCCCCACCCCCTAAGGCCCCAGCCCTCCCAGGGGGGCCCCCAACAGCACAGTACACTGCCTGCTTCAAGCAGGGCACCCTCCTTGTCCATCCCATCCGAGATAACTCCCATCTGGCCTATGGCTTCCCACCCGTTCTGCTCTGGGCCTGCCAGAGAGTGCATGTTCCTAACTATGGTGAGTGAAAGAGCCCATGAATGCTACGGGACAGTCACATCCTCAGCCCCCCCACCCAACAGCGGGGAGACGCTGGCCTGAGCACTGCTGTTGTTCCTCACCCCTTACACTTGATCTGCCACAAGTGCCATCATGTGGACCCCCCAGGTCCTTCCCACAGGGATTACTGTGAGGAAACTGAGGCACTGAGGTCAAGGCTCTTGTCCAGAGTTGCCCTGGTTTGGAAGGGGCAAAATTGATCCCTGAGACCTCTTCTGACCACAGATCTAGTTTTCTTTCCCTGAGGTGTCAGGGCAGAGAGGGCTGGGGTACCATTAGAACAGACCCATTTTGTACAAGACCCTAAGTTTCAGTGATAGGGCAAGGTGTGGGTTCTGGAGGGATCAACGCATAGGTACCAGAGGAAGTTCCTGGAAACCTCACAATCCCCCTCCCTTAACCCTGCACCTGACCCCTGTGTAAAGAATTCCATCAGTTCCAGGATATCAGGCATAAGGATGACCAGTTAAGGAGGGTTACCAGGGAGTTTTCCAAGCCCAGTGGGTGCTCTCTGGGTGGCAAGAGCTCTGTGTGGCCTTCCCAAAGAGACATCAATGGCCCCCTCTCCCCTTTAGGATGTGGACTGCGCCTACCTCCGCAAGTCAGACCTGGAGGCCAACGCGGAGGCCCTGACCGAGGAGATTGACTTCCTGCGGCGCTTGTATGAGGAGGTGAGAAACCTGGCAGCCAGCCTGGAAGAGGGGCCCTTGGCCTAGGACTGGAGTTGGTCAGGGATTTGTGCTGGGGCTGCAGTCCATGAGGCTATAGTGGGAGCAGGGGCTAGAGACCAAAGAGGGGCTGAGAAGATTGGAGCCACACTGGTGAGTGAGTCTGGGGTGTAAATAAGATCCTTCCATCATCCCACCCCCCACGGTCTGCAGGAGATCCGCGTTCTCCACGCCCACATCTCAGACACCTCGGTCATCGTCAAGATGGACAACAGCCGGGACCTGAACATGGACTGCATTGTGGCCGAGATCAAGGCTCAGTACGACGACATCGCCAGCCGCAGCCGGGCTGAAGCTGAGTCCTGGTACCGCAGCAAGGTGAGGAGGCACCTGCCTCCTAGACACGGCAGTAGGAGGGAAGCCAGGTGTATAATAACAAGGCCTCTTTTGTCCATGGATTCTGATCCCTTGGATGGTAACAGAAGAGCAGACAACTCTCAGGTTATACAGTCTGGGCAGGGCTGCCATATATGGTCACACAGGCTGAGCACTGTACAACCTGCTAATGGTCTGTGGTGTCTGAGTGGGTGGGAGACTGCATCCTGAGCCTCAGGAGCATCTCTGTTCCCCCCCCCCCTCCCCAGTGTGAGGAAATGAAGGCCACGGTGATCCGGCACGGGGAGACCCTGCGCCGCACCAAGGAAGAGATCAACGAGCTCAACCGCATGATCCAGAGGCTGACGGCTGAGGTTGAGAATGCCAAATGCCAGGTAAGTGTCACTTGGGGCATCCCAGGTCACAGAGGCATGTGTGTCCCCAGTGGATCTCACCATTCATGCTCCAAGCCATCAGCATGATCAGCGTCCCTGGTTGTGGTCCCTGGGGGAGACTCAGCTGATGATAGGGAGAGGTCTGCTCTTGGAGTGTTCCCAGATGGGGGATGGGAGAGTCTGGATACATCCGGAAAATGGACAGAGAGACCTGGGCCATAACCCACCTTGTTCTCCTCTGGGTCCCCAGAACACCAAGCTGGAGGCCGCAGTGACCCAGGCTGAGCAACAAGGCGAGACGGCTCTGAGCGATGCCCGCTGCAAGCTGGCAGAGCTGGAGGCCGCCCTACAGAAGGCCAAGCAGGACATGGCCTGCCTGGTCAAGGAGTACCAGGAGGTGATGAACTCCAAGCTGGGCCTGGACATCGAGATCGCCACCTACAGGCGGCTGCTGGAAGGCGAAGAACAGAGGTGGGGCCCTTCCCAAACAGGCTCTGAGCTGCTCATTCCTGCTCCTTGAACAAACAGCACCCTTTTCTCCTGGGCTGGGAAGGACCAGGGATCTAGGACAGCCTCTCATCCATCACTTTGGGGGAGGTCATGGCTTGGGATGGCTACTCTCAGACTCTCTCCTCCTACCCTGACCACTAGGGATGGACCCCACCCCAAGGATTTGGGGAGCTCTATTTGCAACTCTGGTAGAATCACTCACGTTGCCTTTTTCTTCTTCCCCCTCAGACTATGTGAAGGCGTTGGCGCAGTGAATGTCTGTGAGTAACACAGCCCCTGTGTGCATGGATTTATTTCATTCCTAGAAGGGATGGCAGAGTTTGGAGTGAGGGCTTCCACTGAAAGCTAAATATGATAGGGTGGGTGGGCTGGCATCACAGCAGGAGGGACTGGGAGTCAGAGCAGCTTTGAAACTAGATGCACCTACTGTTGTAAGTCATTTTCTCCTGATTTTGAATATGCAGTGCTCAGGGCATGGGGAGGGACGTCATCAGGGAAGCTGATGACCCACCCCCAGAATTTTAACTGGGCCTTTGGGGTTCACAGGTGTCAGCAGCTCCCGCGGCGGGGTCGTCTGCGGGGACCTCTGTGTGTCCGGCTCCCGGCCTGTGACCGGCAGTGCGTGCAGCGCCCCCTGTAGCGGGAACCTGGCGGTGAGCACGGGCATGTGCGCGCCCTGCGCCCCCTGTGCCCCCTGTGCCCCCTGTGGCCCCTGTGGCCCCTGCAACTCAGTCACGTCTTGTGGCCTGGGCACTGGTGGCGTGGGCTCCTGTGGCATCAGCTCCTGTGGCGTGGGCTCCTGCGCCAGCAGCTGCCGCAGATGTTAGACACCCCAACTCGAGCCTCTGGCCTGGGGTCTCTTCCACCCAGCCTCCCAGTGGAGCAAGCTCTCGACTACTTCTCTGGCACTTTGAACGGTCTGTCCCACTCCCAGCCTCTCGTATCTGTGCATGATCCCTTCTTCCTCAGCCGTGCTGCCTGCGCTGGGAAGGGCCGCCCGTCCCCTTGATACCCATGGGAAGGGGGCTCAGGGGCCAGAGGGCCGGGACAAGGGCCCCACCCTACACTGCCCTGGGTGATGGCCGCACCCCATCCCCCCAATATTCCCCTTCCATCTCTGCCGTGTTCATCTCTGTCTTGATCTGTGTTTCCAATAAATCAATGTAGCCAACTCTGAGCCATGTCTGCATCTCTGTTATCCACAAGGGTCCAGGTATGGAAGGGTCCCCAAAGTCCCGTGGAGCAGAAAAGGGTCTAGTCTGAGGTCTCCATCTCCTCTGTCCCTGGGCTCACAGTGGTCTCAGATTGACCCCAAGGGTTGTGCTAGGGTTCTACATGATGTCATTTTACACACACGACTGTAATGATCTTATCCGCAATGATGCACCTTGCAGAAGAAGCAGCCAGAGATGCTCAGGAATTAGGGCAGCACCCTACAAGTTTCAGCGTCTGGCTGGGGCTTGAACCCTGTGTGCACCACTCATGGTCATTTCACCAACCCACACTTGCCTCCCAGAAAACTTCCTGTGCGTATCTGTAAACTGATGGATAATGAAAATTCGAGTCACCAACCACTCAAAGCTTAAGGAAACAGCAGTCATTGCTTTGCTGGGGAAGATTCATGCCTGAGCCATTTATGAGGATTCCTTGAAGGGTAAATACATGAGCATAGTTTAAACTTTCAAAAAGCCTTTGATGTGGCTACTTCTTTTTTTTCTTTTAATGGAGTCCTTTTGGGCTTTGGAGACTTGTCATAGCTGACAAATTACCTTTGAGATAGGAAACCGCACATAGCAAGAAGATGAGCTGGCACAGAGGGGAGCACATGGACCCTGGAGCCAGATGACTTGGGTCTAAAACTGGGATCTCTTCCTGCCTGGCTCAGTGACCTTGGGCAATTTACTTATCTGCTCTGTGCCTCAATTTTCATGTCTCTAAAGTGAGAGTGAAAAAAGAGCACCTCATAGGGCAGATGGGAGGACTAGGAATTTCATACATGTAATAATCCAGGCAATTCCTGCCACAAAATAATCATGATATGGGCTTGCCTTTAGCAGTATATATTTGCAGAATATAAAGTGGAGACCCCTCCAGGAAGCAGTGGCCAGCCTCCCATCAACATCCGTAAACTGAATACATGTACACATTGACATCATATTAAATTTATATCTGTGATCAGAGACAGCAAATAGAGAAATCTCCATGTCTTGTGGGGCCATTGAGCTCCTTTATGCAGAGAACTGTTTCCCTCTTGACAATGATGAAGCTCTGACAAGGAGCAAAGAATCAGGAAGACGGCCTCTCGGCTTCGCTATGGGCAAAGGCAAGTCCCTGAATATGCATTTGTACAGCAGGGTCCGTTTCTAACCTTCCAGGCCCAGGCCCCAAAAAACGGTAACAGAAATTTAAGTCCCCCTCCCTACCCCTCAGAGCAATAGAAATAAGGAAGAATATTGAGAGACCAGAAGTGAGTGGTCTGAAAAGACGACACTCTTTGAAGGGAGAGGATGGATCCAAGGGCCTCCCACCCACCAATACCGCCTCTCCCCCGACCTGACGGAATTCTGAGCAGGGCAGAACCCTGGGAGAGTTCCAGAGTGTGCAGTTGCTCTAACCAGCCCTC
The DNA here is from genome assembly GCF_030435805.1 of Mustela lutreola. Taxonomy (NCBI): domain Eukaryota; kingdom Metazoa; phylum Chordata; class Mammalia; order Carnivora; family Mustelidae; genus Mustela; species Mustela lutreola. Next base: position 62,998,893 of record NC_081297.1, read on the forward strand.
TGTGCTGTGACACCACATGGCTCAGAAGCAGGCTTCCGGGAGTCTCGACCTGAGTTCCAAACCCGAGCTCCGTCTCTCTACCCTTCAGTTTAGAAACCACGCGCGACTCCAGTCCCAATGAACTTCTCACCTCTTCCAGCTGACTCTTCCCTTCATATCCCACAGGTCTTAGCAGCCCCGCAGGGCCCTAATGACTGGCCGCACTTACTCTCACTCAGCCCCCCTCCAGCTCTGACTTTCGGTCCTATACCACTCCAGGAGCACAATCCTCACTCCCTCGAGTTCCCACTCCTTCACAGGCTCAGGGAGAGAAGCAAGAGTGAAGGAATCAAGCACCTAATACTCATGATGCCAAATGGTGGGGGGGGGGGGGGGAGATGGTGAAAAAAAAAAAAAAAAGGAACACCTTGCTGTGTGACCTTTAAAAAGTCACCTCCTCTCTCTGGGCCTCCATGTGTTCACTGGTTAAATAAAATATTTAGGTAACATGGCTGCTAAGGTCCCTTACCGGTTTAAAGCTCTGTTAGTCTTCAGAAGAGCTGGGATGAGATTGGGAGCTTTGGGAAAGCGGGTGAACCCAAGCTGTGCTGGGTTCACGCTATTCGTAGCTTCGTTCTGTATAGCTGTCTGTGCACAGCTGTCTGTGAGTACAAAAATGTGATTGAATCCAGATCAATGCACAGCTCACATGTGTGTGTGACTGTGAACCTTTCCAGTGTGCGATTGTGTGTGTGCATGTGTGTATGTGCCAAAGAGGGGAGTTTTATTTTGTGGGTACCTGTGGATAGGACCTCAGTGTGAGCACACAGGGAGACTCATGCTGGTGGCGGGGGGCCATGGGGTCCCAGATGGAGAACTGGACTAAGATGGGAGTAGTGAGGGCGGTGCTGTCAGCTGTCATAATGGGGAGGGGCCCTCTGGCCAGGGAGCCCCAGCTCTAACCAGTATGTTCCCTTAGCTCCCCTCCTGCCCTGTAAACACCTGAGCTCCAGCTGGAGCAGCAAGAGACCAGCCAGCTCTAGACATGTAGAGCCTTCTTTAAAGGCGTCCAAAGCCCAGTCCATGAGATATTAATTATGCTTGTTATTCTTACTATGTTTTCAGCACTATATATTTTTCACACAACCCTGTGACAGGCACATTCGTATTTTATGGGTAAACCATGGTACAGAGAGGCCAGGTAGAGAGGACAACTAAAAGGGATAAATGAAGCTACACCAGTTAGATCTGGGGAGGGCAGGACTGGGGTTCAGAAATGGCAGCGTTTGGCCAGGATAACAGCAAGATTGGAAACAGAATCCAGATCCTTCCATCCTCCCGGCTGGCCTAGCTGAGACACTACGGTTGGAATGATATCAGGAAGGATTGCATTTAGACTCGAAAGACTCCTAAGGGGTTTCTGTAGGGTGAGACGTGTTAATGGTGGAAGAAGGACCCAATGCATCCAAGGACAGAGGGGACAAAACATAGAGCCTCTCTCAACCTGTTCATATCAACTGCGTGGCAGGCCCTGGATTTGTGTGACCAGGACAGTCACCAGCCTTGAGAGGCTCATGTAGAGATGCCAACTCAGCTAAGTTACATCTGTCATGCTTCCAGACTATTAAGTGTGAGGCAGACATGAGGATCCAACAGAAGGCTGACCCCTAGTGGTCCCCTCCTTCTGCTGAGACATGACGACTCGGGTGACAACCTGCCTCCCTTCAGAAGTCACCTCTACTAACAATGCTTCTAAATAGGCTGGCAAATGACTCTCTATAAATGTACCAGACAGTTCTCTCCCACCCCAACATGGAATGTGGCCTGTAGCCAGGGGAACCACTCAGAGAATCAGTCCCCAAACCGCAGGCATGGCTGGTGGCCCAGGCAAGACACGCAAGCCTGACCCGGCAGCCTTTGGGATCTGAAGTGATATCAGGCTTGGGATTTGAAGTAGGAAAATGGGAACAAGCCAGTCCTCAGGGATGTAGGCTGTAGAACGCTCACCCTAAGTCCTGACAACAGCTCCTAGGTGAGGTTTCCTTCAGCACTTCCCTTGACATGATCAGCACAGCAGGAGCTGGAAAAACCTGACCTTGAAAATCACAGAATGTCATTACCTCTTGGCAAAATGCAGGGAACATGGAGCCCAACTGAGAAATCTCACAGAGGAGCAGCTCTGCTTTCAGGCAGTGACTTCCCTTCGGGAGTGTGGCAAGTACGTTGACACCGTGGGTGTCAGTTTGACCAAATGGGACTCCAGTGGGTCCCACCCCCCACCCCTCAGGTGGGAGGCACTCTTGCAGCCAAGTTTCCGTCTCATTCCTCTTGCATGAGACTGCTCTGTTTACCCGGGAAGGGGGCCCTTTGGATACCTGTTTTCTGGGCAAGGACCCAGGAGAACACAGCAGACACCCTGGCACTAGCTTTCCTTAAAAGGTAAAGCCAGGGCCTCCTGCCAATGACGCACCTTCACCCCACCCAGGGACACAGAAAGTAGAAACCATTGTTCCCAGATGTGTTAATGATGTAACCCTTTGTGCAACAGAAAAGAATGTGAGCTCACCAAATGGAAGCTTCTCTTGGGCCTAAGGGACGAAGAAAGAGCCCAGAAACCCAGCCCTTCTCTGGCCACCCACCACCCCAAACTGGCCTATCTTCTGCCCCCCAAAGTCCAGTTGCCTTGTGAAAACTCAGAGCAAACTACACCTTAGACCTAGAAGTAGAGGCAAAGCTGGAACTCTCCATCTGATTCCAAAGACTCGCCCAAGACACTCCTCCACCAGGGTATGCCATTCCCAACCTACCATCAGGTCACTTGTCACAGGTCACTAGGGCCCGGGGCCCCCAGCCAGCCGGTGCTGTTCATATCCCCCAGCCCCAGTGTGCGAGGGCCATCTTCCCCAGGGTAAGTCTTCAGGTGCCCCTGCCAGGGCAGTGGGAGGACAATTCGTCCTCATCCCCATCTCACGCCGTTCTCTTCGGGCCTGGTTTTCTGGTTTCTGGCCTGCTTCCCTTCCAGAACCAGGTTCCTTGCTCACTCCGCACTACACTCGACCCTCAGAGGCCATTCTGTAAGCGTCCACAGAGCCAGTGAGTGGATGAATGAAGGCAGAGCTCAGCCACTCAGCAGAGGGTCCATGAGGCTGGGGAACAAGCAGATCTGAGGAGGAATTAACCCCTTCTTTCACTTCCCCCAGGGGCCTGCAGCCGCCCAGCCCTTAGGAGCCTGGTTCATATCACCGCCAACTGAAGTCATGTGGACCCACACACCACAAGGGGAGGTAACTTCCTGGTAGTGTCTCCTCCTTTTCTCCCGTCCCTGTTAAACCCGATCAGCTTCCACCATGCTCTGTACACAGCTTGAGGAACCCAGGCACAAACAGCCCCTGGGGGGCTCAGTCCACTGAAGAACTTTTTATTGCAAAGGAGGAGTCCCAGGGAAAGAGGAGTCTGGGGGTGGGTCAGAGGAGCAGGGTACTCGGTCCAGGTAAACCACCAAGCTTCCCCAGTGGCACAGCGTCTCGGCTGTTTTCACCCAGGGGACAGGGCAGTGACCATTCCGTAAGCTAGATTCCAAGACTTTCCGTTCTGGGGTGAGGTTGGGGGGGGGGGGGGTGACCATGATGGAAAGATGAAGTGAGGTCCAGTTCCGTGGGAGAGGGCGTCTGAGGCACAGGGTCAAGTCCTTGGGGGCAGGAGCTAGGGGTCTTTGACTTCTCCACAGCTGGGCAGGAACATTCAGTATCCGCGGGTGCCTCGGCAGCCTAAGCCACCGAGGCAGGCGAGGGAGCCGCAGAGCGCGCAGCCGCCGCCAGGGGCGCCGGTCTGCAGGGCGCCGGAATCCGCTCCGGGAGGCAGCAGGCGGGCGGGGCCCGAGGCTGAGCCGAGTCCGCAGGTGGAAGCGTTTCCCAGGGCTGAGAAGACAGTGGCTGTCGGGGACAGGAAGCCTTCTTCTCCCGCTCCGCCCCCGAAGGCAGATAGACTCCTCTCCAACAAGGAGGATGCGAAGACCCTCCTCCACCCCCACAGGAGACCGGTGCAAACTCCCCAAAGTAATAATACACAGACCCCTTCCCCCAAGAAATAGACTCCAGAATGCCCCCTCCCTGGAGTCGGACACACAGATTCTCCCACGCCAGAATGAAACAGTCTCCTCCACAAGGACAGACCCATAGAAGCTCCTCCCTCTGCCCAGGACAAACCAACAAAACCACCCCCCAAAAGGACAGACCACCAGACCTTCCCCCCCCAGCACACAAAAAGAATTACTCCCAGGAGAAGGAACAGACTCCCAAAAAGAGAGACACAGTGGAAGCAGACCCCTCTCCCTTCCCCAAAGAATACACCCAAAGAAGAGAGGCTAAGATTTGACTTCCCTAACTCAATCCGGGTCTAAGATTTACTTACAGAAGCTCCCTGCCCCAAATCCCAGACCAAGCCTGCAGGGGAGAAGGAGGAAGTGAGTGAGTGAATATACCTCCTGGGTATAATAATCCCCATCCTTTAAAACAAAACTCTCCTGGCTTTCCCCTACAGGCAGAGATCCGTCCATCCCGCATGCTCCCGGTTCTCTCGGATCACCACAACCCTTTTGCTTCACATTCCTCAGGACCTTAAACTTAATCCTTCCTCCTTAAATTCAGATAGCTCCGTTTTACTGATGACTTCCTGGAGGAGGGAGAAGACTAGAGATCTTTCTTCAACCTAAACCTAGCCTAAAAGAAGAAACTGTGAAGGGGGACATTTTAAAGGACACTACAGAGAAAATAGCTCCACCACCTGAAGAGCACTGGTTGAACCTCATCCAGTCACTTTCTACCTGTGAGTCCTTGAGACGGGCTTTTACCCTGAGACTCAGTTTCCCCATCTGTAAAATGGGAATGACAGCACTTCCCTCCCACGGGCTTTGTGGGGTTGAAAGGAGAAAATAAGTGCAGGCTGCCTGACGCATGGTGGGTTCCCTTTCCCTCCCCTCGGTCTGGAGAACCCAGCTGCAGCCAGCAGCCCTTGGATCTCTGCTGTCTAAGATTAAAAGCCATAAACCATGCCTTCCCCATAAACCATGCCTTCCCCAGGACTGGGGGAAGAAAGGCAGAACCGAGGAGAAGGCGGGGAGACCCTTATTCCCCCCCACCGGCTGGGCCTTGGTCCTTGCAGCTATCTAGATGGACAGACTGACCCCGGCTCTCTGCTCCTGAAGGTGAATGACTTCACAAGTTGTCCTATCCCAGGTGCCAAAGGTGCTCATCAGCTGGAACATTTTGTCTTAAGGCCCTCAAGTTGGTGGGGGAGAAACTGGCTCCAGGAGAACAAGTCCCAGGTCGTCTCTTCCCACCCCTCTCCAGCTGGCGAGGACCCAGATAGTGACCTCCCTGCGTCCCTGCCCTCCTCACCGTGGCCACATCCAAAGCACCGGCCAGCCCTCACCTGCTCTCCTCGCCCTCCAGCAGCTTGCGGTAGGTGGCGATCTCAAAGTCCAGGCCCAGCTTGACGATCATGAGATCCTGGTACTCGCGCAGCTGGCGGACCATGTCGTGCTTGGCTCTCTGCAGGGCGGCCTCCAGCCAGGCCAGCTTGCCCTGGGCGCTGTCTGAGGCACCCTCCTCCGGCAGAGCCCGTGGCTCTGTGCCTCTGTCTAGTTCACAGGGCTGGGGGCAAAGGGAAGACCACGGGACAGGACATCCTTGGTCCCCACCCTCCCCCACATCGAGGATCCAGACCTTTCTCAAAGGTTGGAGAGTGAGCGAGGGATTAGAGATCATTGTAAGGAATGGGTGATCCTGTTCCGAAAAATGGATGTGTGTGTGTGTGTGTGTGTGTGTGTGTGTGTGTGTCTGCTTGGCTCCCAGGATGGAGACTTGGGGCCAGCCATCTGGGCTGGCTGAGAGTGAACCTTTCACACCTAACGTGTGACTTTTCTAATAGGAGCTCAGATCCAGGAAGCATCCAATGCTTCCGAAGACCTCATTAGCGTTCCATCAGGAAAATTAACCAGAAGAATATCCTTTCCTCATAGGAAACTAGCATCTGTAGTGTCTGGGGAAATACAGCGATGATGATGATGATGGTGATGGTGATTGTACGACGACGATGATGATAAACGCTTGCCTTTTGAGATGTGTTTGCTGCTCAGGAAACTGGGGTGGGAGGGGTGGGAATCAGAACGGCTGAGGCGAGCGGGAGACTGAACTGTGACAGGGTTACCCCCTGGAACCTGAACAGCCATCCGTTCCTGAAGAAAGGTGAGCCCCTCAAAGCCTGAGATACTTATACCTGCAGAAAGCCCTTCCCTCTGCAGATAGAGCAAGAGCGGGGATCTCAACGGGGCGGCTGGGGGGGAAGAGAGAAGGATGAGAGACAGAGAAGTGGGGAGAAAGAAAGCATTCATGTGGGAACCTCTCCTTTCTCAGGTCTCGAGCCTGAGCCACCACCCTGAGTGCCTAACGGAAGCCCGGTTAGAGGCATCAAAAGGTAAAGGCCAAATGTTAACTGTATAGCAAGAGTATCCTATGCGATAAAGAAGTATGCACAGTCTCATTCTCCTGCAATCACTAGGACCTCTTGCACATTTCAGTCTTGTTTCTTGAATTTAGAGACACGGGGTCATGTGCCTTCTGTCTTCCACAAGGATAACAACAGTGCTGGCCCAGATGATGGTCAATGGCAAAGAGACTTCTGGCTCTGTGTTAAAGGAATCAACTTGGGGCGGTGGGGTCAGAGGCATGCAAGTGAAGGCAACAGAGAAGACAGAGGCCTCTCTTCTCTAGCCAAATGCCACTAAATTTGCACATTTTTGAAGAGGACCCAGAAAGCTGGATTTCTAGGAAAAATCTTGCTATTTCTGAAGACGGGCTCAAGTTTAATGTTACGTAGCACAAACATCACACACAGACACAAAAATGTACAACACAAAAAAAGTGATATGCAAACAAACATGCAAAGGATACATATTTATCTACATGTTAATTACTTGCCCACATGAAAGACAGAGAGTCCTAGGCAAATGCAGCCACACTTCCATTTGCTCAGACACTCACAAGGAGAAACTCTATCCACCTATTCCAGAGGGTAGGGGATGACCGACTAGTTGTCACAGATAATGGACACCCTCCCACCATTCCTCATGCTGCTGCTACCCCCACACCGCCACCCCTCACCTGACTCTTAGCACTGTCCACCTCCGCAGTCAGCCGCTGGATGGCCTGGTTAAGCCTGTTCAGCTCCTCCTTGCTGTGCCTCAGGTGCTGCGTGGGTTTCCGCACGGTCGCCTGTACCTCCTCGCACTGCGGGGTGGGGTAGAAGCAGCACAGGGAGGCTCAGGGAAATGAGAGCTGACAAGGCCATCAGCTGAAGCCGGCAAGACAGTCCCAGTACCAGCCCCTCCACCATCCATCATGGACAGATCCTCTAACTTCTCCAGGCCTCTGTTTCTGCATCTGTAAAGTGAGGACGGTAATCTTTTCTATCTCCAAGGGTTGTATAGAGAATGAAATGCGCTTGGCAGGTGCCCTGGAGGGTGCTCTATCAGGTCTGGAGATGCCTAAGGTAACAGGGGCAGAGGGCACAAATGATCCCCACGTGTGATGACATTCTGTTGAGTCTGTGGACTGGGATCACATAGGGCTTATTCCAAGCGTTGAGGTAATTAAACTTCAGGAACTCGGTTATGGTCCTTCACCACATATGATCACCTCAACTAATAGAAAAATCGTTTTTAAAAACCCACAGTCCCATTCTCAGGGTTCCCACCGTGGAAGGGAACATGTGTGGGGCCTGGAGGACACTGGTGGCCCCAGCTGCAGGGTGTAGGGGTCACTGGTGTCTTACTTTTTCCGCTTCAAGCATCTCTCTGACCTGGGACTGCTCACATCTGAGAAGGCACCTGGTGCTGAGTCCCGGGACCGTGGGCCAGGGTGCCCCCAGCTCCGAATGGCTGTAGCTCTCCTAGTTCCTTGCATTTTCCTCTTACGTTTTCTGAGCTCTCCCGAATCTGCGCCCACTAGCGCTTTCTCTGACTGCCCCTGCTGGCCACCTTCTTCCCAGCACGTCCCCTTGTTCAGGAAATAACCAAAACCATCTTCCAAAAGAAGGACCGTGACTCCCGCGCCGTCCACGCGAGCCACGGCCCCTTCGGTCTCAGACCCAGACAGCCACGTGCCGGTGTCTCCACCTCCACGTTCCACTGTCCTGTGCCTCTCGTGTTCCCTGGATGAGAAGACAGCACGCCGTCCCTCCGGTGCCCTGTCCAACCAGGTCGAAGTGGGGTTGGAAGACCAGGCAGGGGAGCTGTCCACTCTGTCCCTATCTGTCCACTCTGACACCATTGTGTCTGCGTGGAGCCAGGTGCTCGTAATAAATGTCTGCTGAATGAAAAAAAAAAAAAAAAAAACCCAGCAGGGATTCCTAATTTTAAAAATACTTCTAAAAATCTAGGAATGGGGAGAAACTTCCTTAACTCGATGAATGCTATTAGTAGTGACAGGGATCCCGATTCTAGCTCTTTCCCCAAAACTAGGACCACTATGTGGAGTACTATCTGCAAGGGACAAGACCAGTGGGCCTTTCCCCTTCCTGTGCCTTGTCCCTGCACACTGGTCTATTACCAGCCTGGGCTCGGAACCAATCATGGTGCCTTATACCATTCAAGGTCCTTCATCTCCACATCACTGGGGCTCATGACCACCTATGAAGAAGGCCGGGTGGATGTCACTGTCTCCATTATCTTGCCCTGGGCGAGCTGAGTCTCACTACATCTGCCGAGTGAGAAAGTAGGGACCCAGCGGGCTGTGAGTGACCCTACCAGTCAGCAGCTGAGCTAGACTGCATTTGAAGCCCACGCTCTTTGCTCTACACCCAGAAGAACACGAAGCCACACACTCTTTAAGCAGAGAACAGGTGCTGTTCACACCAGCCCAGCGCCAGCTGCTTTCCAGGGCAGATGGGGAGTGGGAAATGGATATGAAACAGACAGCAAGTAACATCATCTCCCCTCTATGTCTGCCCTGGTCCCACAGCCCACGTTTTCCTGCTCCCATTCCCAAAAACTGCAGACACAACAGACAAGCTTGAGCATGGCTGAGTCCAACAGATCTGGGCAGAGTCTAAGACCCCTCACCCCGTGTGACCCAGTGCACCACGTGGACAAGTCTCACCATGATGAAGAGAGCTGTTGTCTCCTCCAAGCCTCCAGTGAGCACCAAAGCCCAGCTTCAGCCCAAGCAGCTCCCAGAATCCTTGCCTCTGAGGAAGTAGTCTCTCCTTCCTAGGGGCTTTGTGACCTCACTTTGTTATAATTGCAGAATTCTGACAGGGGCTGGAAGGGGCTGTTCTGTCAGCCCGGGTGGAAGAGTGGAGGTCCCGTCTTGAAGGAAGGAGGAGGAGAGGGAAGGAAGGGTCCTTCAGGTGGGGGAAATGTGTGGAGCCAAGTAGTTTGGGCGTATGGAGTGAGAAATGGGGAGCAGTAATAAAAATAATCGTGGCGTACCCACCCGTGGCTTCGGAGCTCCACATGGGACCCTTCCTGATCACAATATCCTCTGTCTCTGAACCCATCCGATCTCCAAAGTAGCCAGCATCCTGGGCTTTTGTATTAAGCATTCCTTGGCTGTTCTTTATTGCCATGTGCATAGGAAACCCTAAGCAATTGGTTAGTTCTGCCTAACTTTAAACTTTATAACAGTAGAGTTACACATTCTATGACTTGCTTTTCCCTCCCCAACATTCTGTTTGTGAGATTTTGAAGCATGTAACGTTAGTTAGTTAGTTAGTTAGTTAGTTAGTTTGTTTTCACTGCTGTAGTTCTTTCTCCATTCTCCTACAGGTATACACACATGGGTACTTTGGTTTTTGTGCTAATACCGCTGGTAGGAACTTTTAGGTACGTTATCTGTTGCTGTGCTTCGACAAGAAGTTGTTTAGGGTACTGGCTGTCAAACCATTTTTTTTTTAAGATTTTATTTATTTATTTGACAGAGATTACAAGTAGGCAGAGAGGCAGGCAGAGGGGGGGGGGGGGAAGCAGGCTCCCTGCTGAGCAGAGAGCCCGATGTGGGGCTCGATCCCAGGACCCTGAGCCGAAGGCAGAGGCTTAACCCACTGAGCCACCCACGCACCCCTGTCAAACCATTTCTTAAACATAACTCAAAATAAGAAATACATTTGATATCGTGGATCAGTACCCACATACATGTTCACGCCCAAATGAGGAAATAAGTTTCGAGAAGAACTTCTCACTCCTCCTGTGTACAATGCCCTCTGAACCCCTAACCACTCACCTTAACACACTCTTCCACTCTGAATTTATGGCCTTAGGTTTTAGGGAAGACTTTCTGTTTAGGTTTTTCTGTTTTATCTTTAGGTTTTCAATTAGGCCTTCTGTTGAGGTTTCATGTCTTATAAATAGTATATCGATTTTATTATCTAATACTATAATGAAAATGAAATACCCAGGAACCCACTTAGAAGCACAAAGCCAAACGTTACTAGTAATTTACATGTGCCTGCACACTCTGTCCCCAGACTGTCCCCTGCTCTCCCTAGGGTTGAACCCTTCCTTGGATTTGGGGACAATTATACCCTTGCTTTCTTTTCTTCCAGTTTGATCACACACATGCGTTATCAGTTTTCCTTGTTTGGTTGAGGTTTGGGTTTTGGGGTTTTTTTTAAAGATATAACTTACAAAGGAAGTTTTTTGTTTTTCTTTTTAATTAAGGAGGAGTCCTCTGCTAGGATTCATAGCATCTTATTAAGTGAATACACAATATTTTATGTAACTCTGTTATTGTTTTGTTTTGTTTTATTTTCTCTTACAAAGATGGTCCTATGAATACTTTTCTGAATGTCCCCTGTTGGGCATATGTGAGGATTTCTCTGTGATACATGTCTAGGACTGCAATTTCTGGGTCAAATGTTCAATAATACAAGACAAAAATTATTTTCCAAAGCTGTTGTAATAACAATTTAGACTTTGATCAGATTTCAGATTCATATCTTTTCTGACATGTCTTTAATTTTTAATGATGAAAGGATATAATCAGTTTTATTTTTGGTTTTGCTTTGCATTTTCAGAGTCCTATTGAGGCTGAATATCTCTTTAAATGTTTATTATCTCTATGGATTTCCTTTTCTTTTGCCATTTTTCTTTTGGGTTGTTTGCCTTATTTTTATTAGATTCCAAGTACTTTTATATTTCTATATAAATCTCTATTTCTATATATTATACTTTGTCACTTACATGTATCATGAATATCACCTTCAAGTTTATGGCTTGTCTTTTCACCTTGTCCCTACTTGATAAATAGAAGTTCTTAATTTTAATGTCTACTTTACCCACCTTTTCCTTCATATTAAGCATTCAGTGTGCCTTGCATAAAAATCTTTCTTATAGGGGCGCCAGGGTGGCTCAGTCCATTGAGCATCTGTCTTTCGCTCAGGTCATGATCCTAGGGTCCTGGGTCTGGGGTCCTGGGATCGAGCCCCACGACAGCACCCTGCTCAGTGGGGAGTCTTCTTCTCCCTCCTCCCTCCTGCTTGTGCTCTCGTGTTCTCTCTCTTCCTCTCAAATGAAGAAATAAGAACTTAAACTTTAAAAAAATCCTTCCTTATACCAAGGTCAAAAAGACACTCACCAGTTTTTTCTTCTAAAACTTTTAAAAGTCTTGCATTTGACATTTATAATTTGAATTGACTTGGAATTGATTTTGTGTATAATAGAAGGCAGGATTCCAGTTCCATTTTTTTCCCATGCATATAACCAATGCATAGTCCCTCCTTTACTACTGATCTGCAGTGTCACTTCTGTTGCATATCAAAGATACAGACATAGATATATGAAGTATATCTATAACTATATATTACATATAACGTTAGTTGTACATTCATACATGATGATGTATGAATCTCAGGCTCATGACCCTGAGATCAAGACCTGAGCTGAGGTCAAGAGTCAGACACTCAGGGTGCCTGAGTGGCTCAGTCGGTTAAGCATCTGCCTTTAACTCAGGTCATGATGTTGGAGTTTGGGAATGCAGCCTCACATAGGCTCTCTGCTCAGCGGGGAGGCTGCTTCTCCCTCTGCCTTTGCCCCTCCCCTGCTCATGCTCTCTCTGTCACTCTGTCTCTCTCTCAAATAAATAAAATCTTTAAAAAAAAAGAATCAGACACTCAACCAACTGAGCCACCCAGGTGTCCCATCATATATTATATTTATATATACTTAACATATTTAATATATTTATATAATATATACACAAAAGAATAGACAAATGATCAATGGAACAAACTAGATAGCCCCAAAATTGACATATATTATGTATTTTGTATACATAAAATACATATGTTTATAATACATGTGTTTTATATATAATGTATGTTGTACCATATTTATATTTATATGCTATACATATTATATATTATACATGTGTGCCTATGTGTGTATGCAATATTATATATTAAAATACTGTGTATAAAACATACCTGATATGTATATAATACATGCTATGTTTTATATATAATATATGTCAATTGAGGGACGCCTGGGTGGCTCAGTTGGTTAAGCAGCTGCCTTCGGCTCAGGTCATGATCCCAGCGTCCTGGGATCGAGTCCCACATCGGGCTCCTTGCTCAGCGGGGAGCCTGCTTCTCCCTCTGCCTCTGCCTGCCATTCTGTCTGCCTGTGCTCGCTCTCTCCCCGTCTCTCTCTCTGATAAATAAATAAAATCTTTAAAAAAAAAATAAAAAAAAAAAAATAAAAAAAAAAAATAAAAAAAATATATGTCAATTGAATTTTGAATATGAATGCAATCTAACTCCTCATTTAGTTAGAGCTTCTAGGGCGCCTGGGTGGCTCAGTGGGTTAAGCCGCTGCCTTCGGCTCAGGTCATGATCTCAGGGTCCTGGGATCGAGTCCCGCATCGGGCTCTCTGCTCAGCAGGGAGCCTGCTTCCTCCTCTCTCTCTCTCTGCCTACTTGTAATCTCTCTCTCTGTCAAATAAATAAATAAAATCTTTCAAAAAAAAAAAAACTGTACTAGTTAGAGCTTCTTTGTTATCTTTCATTTAGGATAATGTTTATATTTCTTTAGATATACGTCTTTCCAACCCTGATATGAGGAAGTGGAGATGCAAAGTGGGGGGGGGGGGCGCGTTGGGGGGTAGGAAAAGAATAAATGAAACAAGATGGGATCGGGAGGGAGACAAACCATAACAGACTCTTAATCTCACAAAACAAACTGAGGGTTGCCGGGGGTAGGGGGTAGGGAAAGGGTGGTTGGGTTATGGACATTGGGCAGGGTATGTGCTATGGTGAGGGCTGTGACGTGTGTAAGCCTGATGATTCACAGACCTGTACTCTTGGGGAATAAAAATAAATTATAAAAAAAATTTTTAATGATCTACATCTTTCACATACTTGTTAGACTGGGTTTTTAAGTCATTTTATTAAACTTTATTATTGAGAGAAATTATTCATGTTAATTATTAATAATAAAATAATCAATAAAAATAATTAGTATTTCTTATTCTATTCTATTATTAATTTATTGAAATAAAAAATACACACAATAAAAGGCACACATATCCGACATGTTTTGACAAAATGTATGCCCCATTTAACCACGACTGAATGAATGTACAGAACATTTCCACCATCTCAGAAAGTTCCCTGTTCTCCCTTTGCAGCCCATCTCCCCACCCCATCCCAGACAACCACTCACCCAATTTCCATCACCATAGGTTTGTATTGCCACTTCTAGAACTTCATTTGAATAGAAGCAAACATTCAGTATGTGCTCTTTTGTGTCTGACGTTTTCACTCAGCACAAATGTTTTTAAGGCTCATCCATGTCATTTCTTGAATTAGTAGGTCATTCTTTTGTATGTCTGAGTCATGTTCTGTTGTATAAAAATATCTTAGTTTTGTTTGTCCATCTACCTGTTTTTTCCGATTGGGGGCTATTCTAAATGAAACCCCTATGAGATTCATGTACCAGTCTCTATGTAAACCTACTTTTCATTTCTTTTGAACAAATATCCAAGAGTGGAATTGCTTTGTCTTTTGGCAGTATATGCTTAACTTGATAAGAAATTCCTAAACTGTGGGACGCCTGGGTGGCTCAGTTGGTTGGACGACTGCCTTCGGCTCAGGTCATGATCCCGGAGTCTCGGGATCGAGTCCCGCATCGGTCTCCCAGCTCCACGGGGAGTCTGCTTCTCTCTCTGACCTTCTCCTCGCTCATGTTCTCTCTCTCACTGTCTCTCTCTCAAATAAATAAATAAAATATTTAAAAAAAAAAAAAGAAGAAGAAGAAATTCCCAAACCGTTTGCCAAGGTGACTGTACCATTTCATTCTCCGTGAATGCTCCAGCTGCTCCACACTTCGTATCCTCGGTCTCTTAAATGTTCGCCTTCTCGTGGCTGCTGGGTTTTCCTCATAGCAGATTTCCCTGATGACTAATAATGATGAGCAAGCTGCAAAAGCTGCCATGGGTCATTGGCCCTTAATACATCTTCTTTTGTAGAGAGTTGATTGAAATCTTTTGCCTGTTTTCACTGAATTGTTTGTCTTCCTGTTTTGAGGGGTTAGTTTTTAACATAAACACCTCATGTAATTATTATGTGATTGGATTTGAATCAGCCATCTTGTTTTTTGTTTCTTATTTGTCTCAGGTGAGACAATTGTCCTCCTCTTCTTGTGTTCCTTTTTGCTTGCTTTTGAGTTAATCAAATACTTTTAAATGCTTAACATTATTTATTCTATTAAAATATCTTATTTTGGGGGCACCCAGATGGCTCAGTTGGTTAACTGTCTGCCTTCAACTCATGATCCCAGAATCCTGGGATAAACCCTGCATCAGGCTCCCTGCTGGGCAAGGAGCCTGCTTCTCCCTCTGCTCCTCTGCCTCCCCCCTACTTGAGCTCTCTCTCTTTCTCCTCACTCTTTCTCTCTCTCAAATAAATAAATAAAGTCTTTTTTAAAAAACAAAAATTTTTTTAATGTTTTATTTTTATTTATGATAATAAATATTTGTTTTTAGTGATTATTCTAGAACTAAAACTATACATCCTTAATTATCAGAGTCTATTTGGAATTAATACTGTGCTACTCCATACTTCATCACAGTGTAATTCATTGGCCCACCTCCCCATCATCTGTGTCATCGTTGCCAGATCTTTTCCTTCTACAAATGTTATGAACAATATCATTATTTTTGCTTTAAACAGCCGGTTGTCTTCTTGGCCACTACAAGAGTTCTTGGACCAAATATGAGGAGTATTCCTTCAAATATTTTCCCACATCATTCTCACCCTTTTTCTTCTAGAACCCCAAGTATGCATATGATAGATTATTCGATACTGTCCCACAGGTCTCCAAGGCTCTGTTACTTTTTCTTTGATCTTTTCTTTCTGTTGTTCAGATTGGAAAATTTCTACTCCTCTGTCTTCAGTATACTGACCCTACCCCCTGACATCTTCAATCTTTTATTAAGCCCATTCATTGAACTTTTCATTTCAATGATTATACTTTGCAATTCTGGAATTTCCATTTTGTTCCTCTTTCTAACTTGCCATACCTTCTTGCTAACTCCATGGTGCATTAAAATATATTTTTAAGTATATTTTTCAGAACTGTAAGTGACTAAGGACAAAAGGGTTTTCCAGAGGTCCTAGTCTGACATTTTGCAAAGAAAGAAGTTCCTCGTAGCATTTTTCAAAGGAAAAAACAGGTAGATTTCTGTGACTCTTTGGGTGGGGAAAACGGTATCAAAGGGTTTGAAGCTGGAGTGTTAGAAAGAACTGGTAGGAAGAGGCTAAGCTCACAAGTGGGCATCAGTACAGGGGGAAACAACGAGGTGATTTCAAGGCATTTTGAATTCAAAATCAGTGCAACATTTAAGTGGAGATGCCCTGTGGGAAACTGGAAACCTTAGAGATGAATTCATTTATTCTCTTAACATTTCTCAGGGCCCACTACAAGCCAACACTGGGCCAGACATATTCTGACAGTGGAGCATTCCCTCTGGAGCCCTGAGCCATTATAACACCCCTCCTCAGTGTCTCCAGCCTTGACACTCACTTGAATAAGTAGCTGAAATGACCTTAGCACATTGAATGTCCTCCTAGAAATCCCACCCACCCTTTCCAGGACAGAAAGAATGTACAGAAAGATCAAAAGCATGACAGGAACCATGTAGCTTTAAGCACTGACAGCATGGAGGGAAGGAAGACCTAGGAAAGGAAGGGATTAGCCAGAGTTCAGAGATGGGTCAGGGTGAGGAATGGGAGCTGAGGGACAGTCCTTTTCAGGAGTCAGGCAGTCCAGATTCCTCCAACAGAACATACCATGTGCCTCTCCTCCCAATATCCTTCCTTGGCCTGAGGGAGACAGGAGACAAGGAGGGAGACCCACACAACAAGAAATGAGAAGTGGACAGCATGGGAGATGGCCCACGGTGAGATCAAGAGGTTATACCCCACCACCATGGTGGGTTGGGTAGAGGGTCAACTGGGGTCCTCAGGGAGGGTGTGAGGGCTGGGGGCCTGGTGTTCCATCAAGCCCAGCCAGCTTGATACTTTTTAGAGCTGCAGTCACAAGCTCCTATCCCACAGCACCTGATGCCACAGGACAGAATGCCTGAGAGGTCTCCACGTACAGATCCGGCCGAGAGCTGCTCACACCACACCAGCACAGGGATAGTAAGAAGTCCAAACCATTGGCAGGGGTGTGGAGCTGGTCCCAAACAGCCAGCCACCACCACCTAGAACTCCTCCCTACCAGCCAAGAGCACCCAGGTGGATGGGATGTCTCAAGCTTATCCACCAACAATAAAGAAAGCAAACAGAAGCTTCCCTGTGACCTGTTCCCCAGACTCCTACGCTTTACTGGGAGTCCACCTTGTGGTTTAATCTCAATCCCTTCTTAATCTATTCTTCTGCCACTGACTTCAAGAAGATCTGCCTGGTGACAGCCAAGTTGATGAAACACCTGCTTTAGTCCATCTAAAGTCAGTTTAGAGACATCTTGAATGTGGACAAGTGTGCTTGGACAGGGAGAAAATGTGAGCTTCCTAACAATGGGAAAGTAAGACTTGCACGTCAACAAGCGTGGGGTGAGGAACTGGTCCACTCACGACCTGCCATCCAGCTTCCTCTTCATCACTGTGGGACAGGAAAAGAAGGAAACCCCTTCTCTCTGGGTCTCTCCACCCTTAGAGCTAGAATGTTCTTCCCACTGTCTAATGTTTTGCACATTTCTAGCCCACCCTTAATGAAGCTGCAGTCAGCCAGGACGGAAGAGATTATACACTGAAATTGGCAAGCACTGTAAAAGGGCATTTTCTTCCCCCCAAGAGCTGGTTCTGAAACGTTTACCAGCAAGCCGCTGTCCCTAACATACAAGAGGCGTGTTAGAAATCAGGTGGTGTGGGACACCTGGGTGGTTTAGTTGTTAAGCGCCTGTCTTCAGTTCAGGTTACTAAGTCCCGGGGTCTTGGGATCAAGTCCCACATCAGCCTCCCTGCTCAGCAGGGAGCCTGCTTCTCCCTCTGTCTGCTGCTCCCCCTGCTTGTGTGCGTTCTCTCTCTGACAAATAGATAAATAATATCTGAAAGAAAGAAAGAGAGAGAGAGTGAAAGAAAAGAAAGAAAGAAAGATAGAAAGAAAGAAGGAAAGAAAGGTAGGTAAGGAATAAATAAATAAATCAGATGGTGGACCTCAGCTAAAACTCTTCTCCTTAGCCTCTCCTCAGGGCTGGGAGGGGCCCTGAAAAGTTTCCAAGATGGCAGAAAAGAAATGGACAATGGAGAAGTCCTGGAGCAAAACAGTGCGTCAGGCCCAGTGAATCTGCCACTGCGGTGAGAGCTACGCCCACCTGTGCTCCTTGTCTTCCAGCAGCAGCCTGTAGGTGGCAAGGCCCAGCTTGGAGTTCATCACCTCCTGGTACTCCTTGACCAGGCAGGCCATGTCCTGCTTGGCCTTCTGCAGGGCGGCCTCCAGCTCTGCCAGCTTGCAGCGGGCATCGCTCAGAGCCGTCTCACCCTGCTGTTCCGACTGGGTCACTGCGGCCTCCAGCTTGGTGTTCTGGGGACCCAGAGGGGAACAAGGTGGGTTATGGCCCAGGTCTCTCTGTCCGTTTCCTGTCTCAGCCCTCCCCCAGCTGGGAATACCCTAAGAGTAGGCCTCTCCCTTTCATCCCTGAGTCTCCCCCAGGGACCACCACCAGGGACGCTGGTCGTGCAGATAGCCTGGAACATGAATGGTGAGATCCAATGGGGACACACACATGTCCTGTATGACCTGGGAAGGCCCCAGGCGACCCTTACCTGGCACTTGGCATTCTCAACCTCGGCCATCAGCCTCTGGATCATGCGGTTGAGCTCGCTGATCTCCTCCTTGGTGCGGCGCAGGGTGTCCCCGTGCCGGATCACCGTGGCCTTCATCTCCTCACACCAGGGGGGTGGAGGGTAGGGGAAGCAGAGACATTCCTGAGGCTCAGGATGCAGTTTCTCACCCACTCAGACACCACAGACCATTGGCAGGTTGTACAGTGCTCAGCCTGTGAGACCATACGTGACAGCCCTGCCCAGCCACTATAACCTGAGAGCTGTCTGCCCTCCTGTTGCCGTCTAAGGGATCATAATACCTGCAAAAGAGGCCTCGTTATTATACACCTGGCTTTCTGCCCGCTGCCATGTCTAGGAGACAAGTGTCCTCTGTCCCTCACCCTGCTGCAGTACCAGGACTCGGCCTCAGCCTGACTGCATCTGGCAATGTCATCATGGTTGGCCTAGATCTCAGTCACAATGCAGCCCATGTTTAGGTCCCGGCTGTTACACCTCTGGATGATGACCGAGGTGTCCGAGATGTGGACGTGGAGGACTCTCATGTCCTGTGGGACCAATAGCCATCCACATCACCTATACCATCCAGAGCCAGGTAGAACGAAGCTCATGTTCCCCCTTCAGACACACACATACCATAGAGCCACCATATCCAAAACCCTCATGTCTGAGACCCCTCTGTCTGTTTCCTCTGTACAAAGGTTGACCTGGGACAGAGTGAACAGGATGGCTGACGGGCCCCAGCCAGTGCTCACCTGTCACACATGGAGCTCGGAGGGAACTCCATCTCCTCCACCAGCACACGGGCATTGGCCTCCAGCTCTCCCTCAAGCACATAGATGCAGTTACCCTCCTGGAAACAGTGTTCAGGTGGTTCCTTGTGGTTGCAGAGACTTCCCAGGGGACCCTACCTTCCCAGTCCAACCCTGGAAATTTTCTTATCCCATCCCCAGCCCTGCAAAGCAAGTCGGAGGCATAGATCCAGAAGCCAAGGGATGGAGAACTAAGCTCTCCCTTCTGCTCTAGCAAAATATAGTATGAGACTTTGGGGAGTTCTTTTATCTCTCTGGGCCTCTCTGTAGAAGAAGATGCAGAGAATTCCTGCCCTGTGGATCTCCTGGGGTGTGAGAAGGAAAATGCCCTTCCATGGGCGGAGATAAAATATGAGCGTATTAACCAAAGGAGAGAGTACTGGGTGCCCCTGAGGGCGGCCATAGGCAAGCCACTCACTTCCTTGATTCTGACAACCTCATTCTCTGCCATGGTCCCCAAAGTGACCTCTTCTTTGTACTTCCACAGGGAAAGAGCTTTAGTACAGGAGAATTTTTCAGAGATTTGGCTAGTAATGCAAGGGAGGAAAGACCACCCCCAACATGACCTATTCTGCCCCTCCCCCAGGATGCCTGAAAGATCCCTCTCACCCACATCCCTAACAGTACATTTCTCTACCTTAAATAAACATTACTCATTTTAAAGGTCCTGGGTCTTTTTTATTATTATTATTACTCTAATATAATAAGCTGATTGCCTGAGCTTAGGTCCAGGACGGTGGGTGGAATTAACAGCATGAGCCGTTGAGTGTGAACAGCGGACCAGAGGTGCTCATGCCTTTGCAGCCCTAGTACTTCTGGAATAGAATGAGTGCTCAGAACAGGTCCAGAGGATGGATGGATGAGTCAGGAGATGGCCCCTGTCCTGAGGTCATAATGCCATAGAAAGGCTCTTAGCTGGTATTTCAGCTTCTCTTCCTTTCCTGGGTCTGCCTGTCGCTGCCTCTAATGCTGACAAAAACACAAAGTGGCTTAATGAAGGAAGAAGTTTCCAAGGCCACTCGGTTCGGTGGCTTCCAGTTGTCATATCACGTGACCCCTTCCAAGAAAACAGACCTTCCCCCACCAACTCCCTTCCTGTAGCCCTCCAGCCCCTCCTGCACTTGGTTAGGGGCAGGGGACCGTGTGACACAGCAAGGCGACTGGCCCAGGGACCGTGGAATGTGCAGCCTGAACTATATCTTTGAGTGGTCCTACAGGAGCTGGATTTGAGGACTTCATTAGGGGCCCTAATCCAAGCTGATCCACAGGCTATGGTGAGCTAGGCTAGAAGAGATAAAGCCAGAGGAAGAAGAGGATTCTGACCCCTCCTTCACTGCCCCTCCCTTTTAGAAACCCACACATCTGGGTCCACCTGCCTCACCCAGTAGAGTGACCATGTTGTCACCTTTATGGGCTTGAGGGATATCACAGCCATTTTCCTCTTTTCCAGGGTAATATCGTCAAGATGGGGCTTTACAAAATCCTACACTCAGGCAACTCTGAAGCCTTGGCAGCATTTCTTCCATAGTTGGGGGCCTGAAGTTGACCAAAAGAATCAAAATCAGCCAAAGCCTGTGGACTCCACACTTGGTGAGATAATTCAAAAGGGGAAGGGAATCTGGGCTGGGACGGTTTCTTTCAGGGAACCCTGGAAGCTTTGAGGGGGAAAAACATTTCAGGGGATCCGAGGGCAAGGCTTCAAAGGACAGGTTTCCAAGGCAACCCATGATAGTTGACCCTTGGCTGGGTGAGAAGGAGACTGTGTATACTCCTACCAAGACACGGCAAAGTCAACCACACAACCAAAAAGGTATTTGCTCAGCTACTTCATGCCACAGGACCCATGAAGTTTGTGGATGTGGGGGTGGGAGGGTTCCAATATCGAGATACCCAAAACCCACAGCCTGCCCGTTCACCTCCACCCTTTCCCAGGGTCCCTTTAAGACTTATCCCCACCCAATACAGTGTCTCCCCCAGCTAAACCACAAGTTCAGGGCCACACTCTCTAGAGAGTCCCCCTTCAAAGGGCTCCCTCGGAGACACTCTCAGAAGAGTCAGCTCCATCCACCCACCAAAACCCAGAAAGAGGTCCCAACAAGCATTACATAAGGGCCTCTGAGAGTCTAATTTAAGTTGTCCATGCTTCAAGGTAACTCCATTTCCTCTAGGGAGGGAGACACCACAGAAAGACGTCTCCAATACCTACTACTGTTCCCTGCAGAACACTGGAGTAGGAATGCCTGCTACTAAAGCCATCAGTCCCACCACGGGCCACCCTAGCTAAAGCTGGGCATAGGAGCACGAGACACCTCGGCCTTAGACTTCACCTTCCACAGAGGACAGCACTGAGGTTGGGATGAAGCCCCTGCTTCATCCAGGCGAAGTCAAGGCTAGACCAAAGGCATTCAGGTCCACCAGAGTGTTGGGAAAGACAGCAGAGGGGACCAAGGGACGCTCACCGGAAATAGGGTGCCCAGCAGAGGTGGCCATGATGACTTCTGGAGTTCCAGGATTTAATTACCCTTTGCATAATAACAACTTATATTTAAAAGCAAAGGAAGCTAAGGATGATTTGCATGTTTTTCTTTAATGCTGCCTGCTGAGTTCACATTCTAGTTTCCTCTGTCCGTAATTGGACATATAATTAAATTCCATTATAATGGATCATGGCCTTCTAGAGTTGGTGGCCATGACCAAGCACCAGTGGAGGGGAAGGCTTTGGATTGGGCCTATTGTTCTAAGAGCCCAAAGCCCAACAGTCTGGACTCCTGCCCAGGAAAACTCAACTCCCTCACCCCTACCCCCCCACCCCTCCACCCCATCCCCACCCAAAGACTCAGAAAGCCCCCAAAGACTCAGACCTTCAGAGAGGCCAGTGTGGGAGAGGGCTGAATCCCTTCCTCTATAGAGCTTTCTGTGTCTGACCTTAAACAAGTCATTGAACCACTCTGAGCTCACCTTCCCAGTCAGGTAAATGGGCACAATAACTCTGACCAGGGAAGGACGCCCTGGGGGTAAAGATAAGATAATGCATTATAGAGCCCTCACACACTATAGGCACTGGATTGATGCAGGAGAGGCGTACAAGAAGCAATTCAAGGGACTGGGGGATGGGGGCAAGACACTTACAAGGAGAGAAGCTATGAGCTCTGAGAAAGAGGAAGAGAAAGTTCCTGCCCAAAGGGAAACAGGATGCATGGCAAATTAACAGTAGTAGAATAAATAGAACAAACAAATAAATAAACATTTATGGAGTTCTTACTAAGTGCTAGGCAGGGCCCTAAATGCTTTCCTGTCCATTATGTCATTAGGTCCTGCGAACCGCTCGCAGATGGTTACTATTTATTATTCCTACTTTGCACATGAGGAAACTGAGGCTCAGGTTATTCACTCGTCCAAGGTCAAGACAAGAATTTGCAGATCCGTCTTCCCAGACCCCTCCGGTTGGACAAGCGCGCGCGCAACTGAAGCCATGCAGGAGTGCTCAAGAGACCAAGGCTGCTGGGCCTGCAGGGCGGCGGCGCCGGGCTGAGAACCAAGCGGCACCGGCTGTGCCCTGGGGGCCGGCCCGAGGACAGAGCCGCTGATCCAGCACTGCCCAGGCCGAGACCCCGCCCCCCCGGTAAGGAGCGCAGATGGGTGCCTGGAGTCCGGCGCGCACGGCCCGCAAACGTGACCGGGCGTTTCTAGGCCCCATAAAGCGCGGGCGGGATGTGAAGCCGTTTTATGGAGGCGGCCCGGCCCGCTTTGATTCCCGCCTCGACGAGGGCGAGGGCCGACCTCCAAGCTCGTAAACGCGTTCGCCGCGCGCTCCCGCCGGGCCGGTGGGCCACGATATAAGGCGCCGCGCGGGCCCTGGGCTCCAGCCACCCGCCGCCGCCAGCGCCGCCGCCGCAATCATGTCCTGCCTCTCCTCCCGCCTTGGCGCCCCCTGCGGGGTCCGCGCCTTCAGCTGCGCCTCGGCCTGCGGGCCCCGGCCAGGCCGCTGCTGCATCACGGCCGCCCCCTACCGCGGAGTCTCCTGCTACCGCGGCCTCACTGGGGGCTTCGGCAGCCGCAGTGTCTGCGGGGGCTTCCGCGCTGGCTCCTGTGGCCGCAGCTTCGGCTACCGCTCCGGAGGCGTGTGCGGGCCCAGCCCGCCTTGCATCACCAGCGTGTCTGTCAATGAGAGCCTCCTCACGCCCCTCAACCTGGAGATCGACCCCAATGCACAGTGCGTGAAGCACGAAGAGAAGGAGCAGATCAAGTGCCTCAACAGCAGGTTTGCTGCCTTCATCGACAAGGTGGGTGTCCTTGATCACACCCTTCCTGAACCCCACCTATGCTCAGACTCAAGCTGGGGCACTGAGGGTAGAGTCAGAGGCAGGAGGGATGTGGCCCAGGTGAACTCCTAGTCTGATGGAGGACATGGGCACACATCCAGGGTACAGACAGACAGAGAGATGAGTATAGGGCAGCAGCTCCTGATTTGATCAAAGAGTATTATATACAGCCTTTGTCCAGACAGGCAGGGTCTCCACAGACAAGGGGGATGTCTTTGCTCACATTCTTGGTGAATGTGGAAGTCCTGGGAGAACCTTGGAATTCCCAGGCCAGTCTCTAGAAATGGGGAATGGGAGCTGCTGATATTGTACGTGATCAATAGGTGGTACATTAAAGCATTAAATAACATTGAAACACCAGATGGGAAAATCCATCTCTTCTCATGCTTGTTTCCTTAAGATTAAATCTCATTAGAGGCTAATAGTCTTCAGTATCTCTCTAATACTGGCTGTTCTTCCACTTGTAATAAAGAGAGCAAGCCTCAGGTTCAGAGCTGCCTAGGACAACAGTTTCAGCTAGAATTTAATGTTTTATGACTTGCTTTTATGTATGCTTGGTGATACTGCTTTTACAACTATGGTGGTAATATAAAGTTAGCCCTTGAACCCCATCTAAGTGTAAATGCTAAGCAGATCCACTTACAGATAAATCGTGAGTAAAATCGTACAAGGGGATGGCAAATCCTGGAGTCAGCCTGCAAGTGCTTCATATTTGAGAATCGCTGCCAGCACACTCGCCCTTTGAGTACACAGAAGATAAGGGAGACAGGGGTACAGGGCAGGGGGCTTGCCCACCGAGGGTGGACTCTAAGCCCAGGTTCTCTCCAGCTCCCAAGGTGCTCCAGGGCTAGAGGGTCCAAAGCTTGGGGATAGCTCTGTGCTCCCCTCCAGAGGAGCTGGTCCATCTCAGCGGGTTCTGCATCCCGAGTGTGCTGACATTCACACGGGAAAAGGCAGCCAGGGAGTGGAGCGTGAACAATGTCCTGGCCCAGGAACAGGACGCCTGGGCTCCACATGCTGTCTCTTCCCTGATCTGCTGTGTGCCACTGGGCAGTGGCTCCCCCTTTTGGCCCCAGAGTTCTCTACACCAGCAGGACTAAGTGTCACCCAGTGTGTGAGCTGGCCACGACTTTGAAAGGCAAGATGGGGGGCTAAGGCAGCCACGAGAGTCTCTACCACAGCGTGAACCCTATTAGCTAAGACCTGCCCTGAAGTGAACCCATATATTATCAGCAGTCCCCTGGTCCCCATTTCTGGAAGTTCCAAGTAGGGAATTCCCAGCCATACTCATCAGGTGGATAGAAGGACACCAGGGCTAAAAAGCAAGGTAATGTCTCAACTCCAGCTAAAAGGTCAGAGCAATGAAACCCTGGAGGTGGGGGTGGGGAGGAGGGATGGGGCTCGTCCTGTTTGCTGGCATCTTCTCTGGCCTGCACGGTGTTTGTTCACCATTGCCCGTCTTCACTGTGAATGACTTCCAGTAAAGGCCTGCAAGCTACACTTCCCCCACAGTCTTCACTCTCCCCATTTTCCCCATTCACATCAGCTGCCTGGCCTACAGAAAAGAATGAGCGTCCCACACAGGAGTTCAGGCCAGCTAAGACCGTACCTCCCCCTCCCCCAGACTTCCTCGGGCCCCAGCCATCTTCCTTGCTGAGAACCTGCCCTCTCTAAGCACCCCAGTTAGGTAGCCCTTCCCACCTTGAATTTCCACACAAACAAGTGCTCAGCAACCTCAGCCTGAGTATGGGGAACAGAGATAAATGAACCATATAGGCCCTGCCCCCGCAGAGATCATAGTGAAAGACTTTCATCCTCCTCTGTCCTTCCTGTACATTCCTTTTATCCAGGAAGCCTTCCATGGTTGTCACTACCTCCCCAGCCCAACAGTAGCCCAGCATGACCCATAGGCCCCTCAGTTTCTCACTCAGCCCAGCCAGGCCAACCTGAATTGACCCTCACTCGGGCCGAAACAAGAACCTCCCGGTGCCTTGTCAGGCCAAGGGAGCACAACAGAACCCTGCTGTCCTACCCTTTCCTCTGCACACCTCACTGCTAATTCCGGCTTGACTCCCCCTGCTCCCTGAGGAGGGTCTGGGGATACTGGCTTCTCCCACAGACTTTTCTCCCATTTGCACTCCAGGTGCGCTTCCTGGAGCAGCAGAACAAGCTGCTGGAGACCAAGTGGCAGTTCTACCAGAACCGCAAGTGCTGTGAGAGCAACCTGGAGCCCCTGTTCGAGGGCTACATCGAGACTCTGAGGCGGGAGGCTGAGTGCGTGGAGGCCGACAGCGGGAGGCTGGCCTCGGAGCTCAACCACGTGCAGGAGGTGATGGAGGGCTACAAGAAGAAGTGAGTGCGGCCCCCAGGGTTGTCTCAAACGAAAGGGGATTAAGCCCAAGCAGGATAGATTCAGGTTAGACCACAAGAGGAACTTACCAACAGGAGAAGACATGGATAGGAAGCCTGTGGGGACAAATGCTCTGGGCGTTTACACCCTGGTGAGAGCAGGAGCTGCTCCAGCTACCTCGTCCTTATGTATCTGTTTCATTAATTCATCGAATGTTTATTGACATCTACTCTAAGTCCCAGGTGCTGTGCTAGCCCCTAGCTGGGATGGGGGAGGGACGAGGGGCACCAGAACTCCTATGGGGCTCCTGCCCCCACCCCAGGGAGTTACAGTCCAGAAACAGAAGATCTACAGAAATGTGCACGGTGTCACCACCCATCCACCACCCACATCAGGAAAGAGAGTCCCTGAAACCGGAAGTCCCCTGGGTGACAGGTTGGATGGAGCTCCCACAAGAAAGGGATGGACAGGTTCCCTTCTGGTCCAGCGATTTTTTGATTCTATGACTTCCTCCCAAAGATCCAGTTCCTGGACTCTGTTTCTCTGGGTCTCCATTCTCTTTTTGTCTCTTCAAATCCCAGCGTATTAAAAGTCTAGCCACTGAACCCTGTGCCCTTTATCTCCAGATACGAAGAAGAGGTGGCACTAAGGGCCACCGCTGAGAATGAATTTGTGGCCCTGAAGAAGGTGAGTGACCCCGGAATACTCATCCCCCAACTCGGAAAGCAGGGCAGAGGCAGGAGGGAACGATCTTCAATTCAGAGAGGCTGAGCGACTTCCCAGAAGCAACAGAGCAACCCCGCCCTTATTTTCTCCCCCCACCCCCTAAGGCCCCAGCCCTCCCAGGAGGGGCCCCAACAGCACAGTACACTGCCTGCTTCAAGCAGGGCACCCTCCTCGTCCATCCCATCCGAGATAACTCCCATCTGGCCTATGGCTTCCCACCCGTTCTGCCCTGGGCCTGCCAGAGAGTGCATGTTCCTAACTATGGTGAGTGAAAGAGCCCATGAATGCTACGGGACAGTCACATCCTCAGCCCCCCCACCCAACAGCGGGGAGATGCTGGCCTGAGCACTGCTGTTGTTCCTCACCCCTTACACTTGATCTGCCACAAGTGCCATCATGTGGACCCCCCAGGTCCTTCCCACAGGGATTACTGTGAGGAAACTGAGGCACTGAGGTCAAGGCTCTTGTCCAGAGTTGCCCTGGTTTGGAAGGGGCAAAATTGATCCCTGAGACCTCTTCTGACCACAGACCTAGTTTTCTTTCCCTGGGGTGTCAGGGCAGAGAGGGCTGGGGTACCATTAGAACAGACCCATTTTATACCAAACCCTAAGTTTCGGTGATAGGGCAAGGTGTGGGTTCTGGAGGGATCATCGCGTAGGTACCAGAGGAAGTGCCTGGAAACCTCACAGTCCCCCTCCCTGACCCAAACCTGCTCCTGACCTTTCTCACTGTATAAAGAACTCCACCATTTCCAGGATATCAGGCATAAGGAGGGTTTCCAGGGAGTTTTCCCAGCCCAGTGAGTGCTCTCTGGGTGGCAAGAGCTCTATGTGACCTTCCCAAAGAGACACCAATGGCCCCCTCTTCCCTTTAGGATGTGGACTGCGCCTACCTCCGCAAGTCAGACCTGGAGGCCAACGCGGAGGCCCTGACTGAGGAGATTGACTTCCTGCGACGCCTGTATGAGGAGGTGAGGGTTTGTGGTCCAGGCAGAAACCTGGCAGCCAGCCTGGAAGAGGGGGCCTTGGCCTAGGACTGGAGTTGGCCAGGGATTTGGGTTGGGGCTACAGTCCATGAGGCTATGGTGGGAGCAGGGGTTAGAGACCAAGGAAGGGCTGAGAAGATTGGAGCCACACTGGTGAGGCTGGGGTGTAAATAAGATCTTTCTGTCTTACCTCCCACGGTCTGCAGGAGATCCGCGTTCTCCACGCCCACATCTCAGACACCTCGGTCATCGTCAAGATGGACAACAGCCGGGACCTGAACATGGACTGCATTGTGGCCGAGATCAAGGCTCAGTACGACGACATCGCCAGCCGCAGCCGGGCTGAAGCCGAGTCATGGTACCGCAGCAAGGTGAGGAGCCCAGCTCCCTCTTCTCAGGATCCCAGCGGGAGTGGGGCTAAAAGGACTCTGGTCTTTGTCTAGGTGGAATGGACAAGAGAAGGACAGGCAGCTGTCAAGATGGGGTGGCAGATGTGCAAGTTGTGGGGCTCTGTGGGATAACATGTCCTGAGCATCTCTTCTTCCCCCCAGTGTGAGGAGATGAAGGCCACAGTGATCCGGCACGGGGAGACCCTGCGCCGCACCAAGGAGGAAATCAACGAGCTCAACCGCATGATCCAGAGGCTGACGGCTGAGGTTGAGAATGCCAAGTGCCAGGTAAGGGTAACTTGGGGCATCCCCAGGTCACACAGGCATGTGTGTCCCCAATGGATCTCACCATTCATGCTCCAGGCCATCTGCATGACCAGCATCCCTGGTTGTAGTCCCTGGGGGAGACTCAGCTGATGAAAGGGAGAGGCCTGCTCTTGGGGTGTTCCAGGAAATGGACAGAGGGATGTGGGACCATAACCCACCTTGTTCTCCTCTGGGTCCCCAGAACACCAAGCTGGAGGCCGCAGTGACCCAGTCGGAACAGCAGGGTGAGACGGCTCTGAGCGATGCCCGCTGCAAGCTGGCAGAGCTGGAGGCCGCCCTGCAGAAGGCCAAGCAGGACATGGCCTGCCTGGTCAAGGAGTATCAGGAGGTGATGAACTCCAAGCTGGGCCTGGACATCGAGATCGCCACCTACAGGCGGCTGCTGGAGGGCGAGGAGCAGAGGTGGGGCCCACATCTGTGGGAAGAGCTTCTCTTCAGTCCCCTGGAAACTGTGCTTTGAGCAAGGCGCATATTTGTGTGTTATTTGCATGTCATTTGCATGTTATTTGCATCAAGCTTATGTGGAGGAGGGGATTCAAGGATTGCTCTCCCCAGCTAATTTTTGTCTCTCTGCTCTCCCTCCAAGGTTGTGTGAGGGCATTGGTGCTGTGAATGTCTGTAAGTCATCCATCCTGTGGGTTCTGAAATAAGGGCTTGGGTTCCTGGCGGGGAGGAGGGCCAGATCGCAAATATTTCTAGCCTCTGTCTCAACTACTTGACTTCATCGCTGTAAGGTGAAAGCCTTGGCCATAAGCAATACCTAATGAGTACATATGGCTTAGTTCCAATACAATTTTATTTGCAAATACAGGAGGCCACCACAGGCCATCTTTGAAACCCTGAAAGGCAGGGGGTGGGTGGCAGTGAATGATTATAAGTTAAATTACTACTTATGATAAGTTAAATAGCTGTTTTTGCCTATAAGGAGGACCTTGGAGAAGAGTTTATCAAGGATTCTTGAGGCCTGAGTGCAGGAAAGGGAAGGAGGGAGGAGGCATGAGGATGTGGGGTGGGGGGGGAGGAGGCAGGAATAGAAATGGAGGGAAGGAGATCTGAGCAAGAGAAGGGGGTGCTCTCCAGTAGGCAGGGGCCTCTGGGGACGACCTTGCGGGGGGGCTAAGCCCTGTTCTCCTGCAGGTGTCAGCAGTTCCCGCGGCGGGGTCGTCTGCGGGGATCTCTGCGTGTCCGGCTCCCGGCCTGTGACCGGCAGTGCGTGCAGCGCCTCCTGCAGTGGGAACCTGGCGGTGAGCACGGGCATGTGCGCGCCCTGCGGACAGAGGTGCAGCCC
Organism: Mustela lutreola; assembly: GCF_030435805.1. Classification (NCBI taxonomy): domain Eukaryota; kingdom Metazoa; phylum Chordata; class Mammalia; order Carnivora; family Mustelidae; genus Mustela; species Mustela lutreola. The sequence goes on from NC_081297.1 coordinate 63,028,409, forward strand.
CAGCTCCTTAGTGCGGTTCCCGTAGTGCCTCGGGCTTGGTCAACACACCGCTCTCCGAGTCAACAGTCCCTGCCTCCAGCGGTGAAGCACGCAGCAACCCAAGTCCCTGGGCTTGAAGCAGAAGGGTTTCCAGACTCAGCCGGCCTGACCTGCCCAAACTGCAGCCTTATCTTCCTGCATCTCCTCCGCCTTCTCGTGGTCTTCACTCGAGCTTTCTTCCGGGGAGGGCTGGGCGGGCTGCCCTCGTCCTTACCGCCAATCCCTGAATCTAAATACCTGGGTTTCTCGCTGCCCCGGGCAGAGATCCCATCCTGACTCAGGCTTTTCTGGGGGGTCTGGCCTGGCAGAAACCTGTGGCTTCAAAGGGACAGACTGGTCCCGATCCCCTAGGCTGTGCACGTCCGTGGGTGCTGCGTCTGTGCTGCTATCCTGCAGACCTCTCCTGCCTTCCGAACCCTCTAACCCTCACAGTGACCGAGGCTGCAGCTCCACGGGGACACCTTTTGGTGGCTGCTCTGGCTCCCTCTCCCCTGCTCTTAGTGCTTAGTCTCCGCAGCTCCAATAAAGCTCATGGGTCATATGTAATGTGCTCAGAAAATCTCCCATTTGTGCCTACACAAGTGGGCTTCCAGCCCAGTTTTTCGGAGGCTACAGAGAAGGTGTTCATAGCCATGGTTAGTGGGGGGAGGAGGGTGAGAAGAGGGTTGTCTCCAAGGCACCCCACCCCTAATGCCTCATTCATACACCCAGAAGACTACAGGGGGATGGGTGGGCAGCCCCAAATGCCCAGATACCCAGCATGAGGGGGAGCTCGAAAGGAATGGAGAAGGCCAACAACTGGGATACTTAGTGGGGGGTAGGGGGTGGGGACTGGCTCTCTTGCCACCTTTGGTGGGAAACCTTATCACTCATGGCTGGTGGGACACCACTTCCTCCACCCCCCAGTTCCACCTCTACCTGAATATAAGATAATTCCTGGCCATGGGATCAAATGTAGACTTCCCCTCCCCCCAGAAACCAACACTCTCTTGGTAGCCTCTCACCCCCACCCACCACCAGCACAGCACCATCACCCCCGCGGGTGTCCGAGACAGAGACCTCCCCACTTCCTCTTCCCCACTATCCAATCCTATGTGCTGCTGCTGATCCAGAACAGATGCCCCCAACATAGACCACAAAAACACCCCCACACTTACATAGACACACAGATATCCCCCCTTCAGACACCCTGACACACAGACATTCTTACCAAGCAGATAACACACAGATGCCCCTCCCCCTACTAGGGATCCAGATCCCCAGCCCATGGACCTGGCACAAAGCCTCCTGCCAGGGATCTAGACTCTGGGACCTCCTCACCCCACTCCCTCTCCAAAACACACAGACCTCCTCCCATGCCATCATCACCCCTCCCCCAGAATCTCAGACCCAGAAAGCCCCAGTCAGGGCCCCAAGGCCAGACAGACCCAGCACCAGCAAAGGCTGGCTGGCCTGGGAGTTGGCTGGTGTACCTGAAACCCAGGCCTGTGACAACTGAATGTCTGGGGCCTGCTCACGGCCAGGAATGTACTCTGGTGGCACAGGCCGGGTTGCGGTAGTGTGCCAACAGCCCTCCCACTCCCTCAGCAGGAGAGGACTTCAGTGCCCCCTCTGTAGCAGAGCCAGATTTCCCTGGGTATTATTTCTGGCTTTCAGGAGAGGAATTGAACTCAGCCCCAGCCCTGGGAGGAGGCCAAGGCCTCACATAGGCTATGAGCCGAGCCCCCTTAAATCACCAGCAGCAGCACGACCCCAGTGTGCTTTCCCAGTCTCCTGCATGGGTGACTCCTCAGTACTCAGAGCAGACCCTATGCTCTCTAAGGCCCCTTCTTCCCCAGCCACCTCCATCCAGCTGATGAAGCCAGGATACCACGTACCACAATGGGCCTCACCCAGGCTTCAGAAAGGCTGCTTTACTAGAAGCTATTTGGACATGATTTTTTTTTTTTTTTCATTTCATTTATTTATTTGACAGAGAGAGACACACAGAGAGAGAAGGAACACAAGCAGGGGGACTAGGAGAGGGAAAGCAGGCTTCCCACCACCGAGCAGGGAGCCCAATGCAGGGCTCAATCCCAGGACGCAGGGATCATGACCTGAGCCGAAGGCCGACGCTTAATGACTGAGCCACCCAGGTGCCCCAGACATCATTTTACAGCCTGCAGGGCAGTCTTGGTAGCAGGGACGAGAGTCCTCCTGGGACCGCGGGGGGCCACTGGTGCAGGTCTCCGCACACTGGGGCTCATTTTCGTATGCTTCTATGTGTTGCTGCTGAGGTCCTGATGGAATAGGACTTGAAGGTCCCAGGCCCGCTGCTTGAGAAGCTCAGGGCATTGCTGCCCATGGTTCCCCCAAAGGCCACCCCGCTGCCCCGTCCACCAGTGGAGTTCACCACAGCTAGAAGGAAAGGGAAGAGGGCTTCATCAGCACCTGGCACCCCAGACCTCACTACACCCACTCTCCTGCTGTGCCTGCCCCTCTCCCTCCCCACAACCTCTCCTCCCCCACCCCCACCCTCCTCAGGCCAGCCCAGAAGGAGCCTGGGACAGCGGTGGCCTGCCCAGGTACCCCCTGTCCCACTCTGCCCTCTTGCATGGCTTCCCTGAGCCCCTGAGCCTGACTGGCTAGGGAGCTCCAGGGCACCTGCTAAAAGCTGGTGAGGGAAAGAAGCTCCTGGTCTACACAAGGCCAGGCCCTCGAGCCAATGTGCCATCCTACAGACCCAGCCTAATCTGGACAGCACAGGACATGGGCCATAGCCAAGGACTTACAGATGTTCACAGCTCCCCCTCCATCTCCGGCCAACCTGGGGGCAGAGGAGAGACTTGTGAGAGCAGTTCTTTCCTCCAAGCTGGAGGAAGCAGCACTGGGACCCCCTCCCCCCAGGAGCCAAGCAGAACCAGTATGCTTTCCTCTGTCCCACACCTCAGTCTTCCTTCAGCCTTGTTGCAAAATAGGTGGGGGGGGGGGGGGTGAGGGGAGTTCATGTAGGCCCTCCTACATACAGGCCCTGTGACCTGGGGCAAGGTCTCAAAGCCTCCATTTCCCCACCTATAAATCAGACCTAACTTAGCCCCAGCCTCACAGAGTTGTTTGTGGGGGCTGCATAATATAATTTACCCAGAGCCCTGGGCACACAGGGTGTGATGAAGGGTAGTCATGATTATTTATGAAGACAGCTGCCTCCCCTAACCAACTCATAAAACCCTCAAAGTGGGCTGTAGCTTACTGATTCTTGATCTCTGGCCCCTGGCATGGGGTCTGGCATGTAGCAACTATTCTGTATGTACCGAAATAATTAGCTAATTGTTGCTTTCCTGAATGCAGCTAAAGCTGGGACTGAGGAGGGAGCAGAAGGTAGCTGGGCTGGCTTTAAGCAGCCCTACAGGAAATCAAAAAGCCATGGGAGACAGTTGGGTGTGTTTGTTTTGTGACTCACAGCTCCATTGTCACCAAGCCCTTGGCCTTGGGGTTGAGTTTGCTCTGCAGTGGGGAGGGGAGCCCTTGCCTTGGTAGAAGGAGTGAGGGGAGCCCAGCTGGCCTCATCAGCCCCAAGTTCAGGAAGAGGGAAGAGCAAAGGACAAGGGCAAGAGATAGATACGCTAGGAAAATGCCAGGCCCCTTGTTCAATGGGCCCCAGTGAGTTCTGGGAGTTGCTGTCATCTGTGGGTAGGGAAGGAAGCCAGGCGGCAGTCAGGTCGAGATTCTAGGAACAGCTTCTGGTGCCATGCCTAAGAACTCGGGAGGAAGAGACCTGAATGTCTAAAGCTCTGGGGATGAGTGTGATTTGTCTCTTCTCACCCTAAGTAAATATTTGTTTTTGTGCCGAATTTTCTATTCGTAACTCTGTATCCCTAAAAGAAGGTGCCCCAAATCACATGAGTTTCTAAATCCACAAATACTACACCTGCCCCTGGGAAGGGTGGAGGGTTTAACGGGATTAAAAGCAGGGAGTCCATCGCTATGTCCTCTAAGAAGTAGAGGGAGAAGAGTTGCCTCTCAGAGAACAGGGATCCAAGCCCTGATGATAACAATCTACCCTGAGATTAGGCTTTAAGACGGAATGTTTGCACTCTGTGAGAACTTGGGCATGCCACTCCCCGTCCCAGAGCTTCAGCCTGCTCAGCAGCCCACGGAAGCAAATAGGTCTGGCCCCATCCTAAGCATCCCCAGCTCTGGTTCTATGAGGAAAAGAAGCCCAGGTTGTGTATTCCCAATAGAGTGTGGCTCCCACACCCATGGTGGCCAAGGGTGCAGAGAGAGGCATCATGGCCAGGACTGGGCAGCCTAGGGCTGCCCTGTGCCCCAGATCACCCGCTCTCTCTTCCCAGGGGCCTTTGGTGTTCAGCTTCTTTTCCCAAAAAGACCAGATGCCAACCCAGGCGGGGATAGGTTAACTGCAGTGGCCGAGACTCTTCCTCCTCTCTTTCCTCTCCTTCCCCGACTCATACCCTGTGGCCATGTTTCTTCTCTCCCTCCTCTCTGCACGGCACTCTACCCTAGCACTCCCTCATTCCCTGGTTCCTTCCTGTTCACATCATCCATCTTCCAGCCTGTCTCCCCAACCCCTTGGGAAAAATTCTCCCCAAAGAGAAAAGTTCTGTGGACATTCAGCATTTTACAAATGCATGTGCATGATCTCTAGGTGCTCCCTTTACAAATGTTTGCTGTCCTCAGCCCGTGCGCAAGCTCCCCGAGGGCAGAAACCTGTCTTATGTACTCTCTATCTCCGTGCTGGGCCAACAAGCCAAGCCCTGATAAGTCCCACCACCAAGTCTTGGCCCACACTGTTCCCTCTCGCCCTCTCCACACCCTAACCTTCGCCTAGGGCATGACTCTAAAGCCTGGCAAATTGACTGAATGAATCAAATAGTCCATCCAGGTGAGAATGAAGGCCGAACTTCATGGACATAGGTTCCGTGTGTTTCATGAAAAATTCCTATAACACTAACCCAGCCCAGCCTGCTCTCTGGCAGCAGGCATGCAAATATCTGTGGGACCTCCCAACATTCAGTCAATATCATGTAACTTAACACTCAGTGATGCAGCAGAAGCAGCTTGGCAATCATGAAAGAAAGGAATCAGCAAAGCTTGACTGCATACCCTCCCCTCAATTCAAAAAAGTAAACCACAGTTTCCCCTCTATAAACTAAGCAACAATACCTGACCTACTCATCTGAGTATGCTGTGAGAACCAAATAAGATGACCCTGGCCATTGAGCTATACACCACGTGGTCTTTCCTACTAGAAGGTCATCCCATCAAGAGCGAAGGAACAAGCATCATTTACCCTTCCTACACTTCCCATCCCCAGGGCCTTGCAGAAGAAAGGCACGGGAAATGTCTGTAGATGGATGAATGTCAAGCCCCAGGCCCCACCAAGCTCCAGAAGGATCCCCTTCCTGGCTTTTGTGTTCTCACCTGCTCTCCTCGCCCTCCAGCAGCTTGCGGTAGGTGGCAATCTCGATGTCTAGGGCCAACTTGACGTTCATGAGCTCCTGGTACTCACGCAGCTGCCGGGCCATGTCCTGCTTGGCTCTCTGTAGGGCGGCCTCTAGCTCCTCCTGCTTGGCATGTCCATCCTTGAGGGCCAGCTCACCACGTTCTTCGGCCTCGGCAATGGCAGCCTCCAACTTGGCACGCTGTGGGCAGCAGTGATAGCTGTGAGCTGGGGTGGCGGGTCTTACCAATCACCGCCTTGTGATCTCAGACACATCACCCCTTCCAGACCAAAGTCGCCTCTCTTCTAAAACAGCAATAATCATAATGTCTACCTCATAGGGATACTGCAGGGATTAGATGAGGCAATCGGCAAGTCCCTGGCATAGTGTCCAGCACACAGTAAGTGCTTAATAAATGCTATTATAACCATTACTCTTTTGTCAACCACAAATCTGTTTTCTGTTGCTAGGAGTTGTGCTTCTTTTAGATTCCACCTGTAAGGGGCTCCTGGATGGCTCAAATGGTTAAGCGTCTGCTTTCAGCTCAAGTTATAATCTCAGGGTCCTAGGATCGAGCTCTGCATCGAGCCCGGCATCGAGCTCCAGGCTCAGCAGGGAGTCTGCTTCTCCCTCTCCCTCTGCCTCTCCTTCCCCTGCTCATGCTCGCTCTCTCTTATCTCTGTCTCAAATGAATAAATAAAATCTGAAAAAAATAAGTTCCACCTATAATTGAGAGCATACAGCATTTGCCTTTCTCTGTCTGATGTATTTCACTCAGCGGAAGTGCCCTCAAGTTTTGTGTTGTCGCAAATGGCAGGATTTCTTCTTTCTGGTGCCTGAGTAATATTCTATTTTATGGCTGAATAATATAATATTTTATATGTGTGTGTGTGTGTGTATACATGTGTATATATATATATGTAATCACATTTTCTTTACTAATTCACCCACTGATGGATACTTTAAGTTGTTCCACATCTTGGCTATCGTAAACGATGCTGCAATGAACATGGAGATGCAGAGATCTCTTTGAGATAATAATTTTATTTCCTTCAGATATATACCCAGAAATTAAATTGTTGGATTCTACGGTGGTTCTATTTTTAATGTTTTGAGGCCCCCTCCATACTGTGTTCCACAGCAACTGCACCATTTTGCATCCCCACTGAAAGTCTACAGGACTCCCTTTGCTCCACATCCTCACCAACGCTTGTTAGTGCCTGTTACAATCACTGTAATTAATAAATGCTATTATGATTGTCAAATGCCCCTCCCCTCAGTCCCCATCTGGAAGAGATCTGAAGCCACGGGATCTTATTTGAGTCCTCAGATTTGGGGCAGTTGACAAGAACAAACACCATCTTCAAAACATGCCCAGAACAGGGCACTTGGAACAGGGAGACACTGCTTGGAACCCCCAGACTCAAAATATATGATCAGCAGCCCCTCTGGTTTGGGCCAGGCTGGTCGGATTTGCAATGGACCTGAGCGGCAGCTGCTACTTCCTGCCCAGAATGAGCATTCCTTCTGTCTATGGCTCATCCCCACACCGGAACCTATCTATCCCTGGGCCTCATGCTGTTGGGCTCTGAGATCTCCCACCCCTACCCCTACCCAGCAGACCCCTTCCTTCTCACCAGCCATTCTCCCTCCTCAACTCCTCCCCTGTCCCCCACATGCTCTGCTTCTCTGCCAGGCCTCCCAATCCAATCCCCCCAGGAGGCCCTCCCATGCCCTCTGCCCCTTGTCCCCCTGCCGGTCCCCTTCTCCATCACACTGGTGCCCTCTTGGCCCTGCCTCATCGCACTGCCTCAGGGCCCCTCCATGGTGGTTAGGACACCCCAACTCTGGGACCTGGTTCTGCCCCATGGTACAATAAGAGAAGCAGCTATGGCAGAAGCTGCAGGGTCTGGGAAACCACCATTCATTGTTCTGTGCCTCCCCTCCAGCCTGGAAGGTACTTTGCTGGGCCAGTGATTCATAGCTCTGCATCACTGCCAGGAGGCAGCCTCCACCCTCATGTAAAGTGGCCTGTGGGGCTCCAAGGGGAGGGCATTTCTGGGTACATCACCCCCACATCCTATCCCCCCCAGCTCATCTGGAGATTAGCTCTCTGAAGCTGCAACCTTGGTTACTGGCCCTCCCTCCCTCTCCACTGCTCAGGTTTAGCCGTCCTGTCCATCCCCACACCTTGGCCAGGGCCTGTCCCCCTGCCACTGACATGGCACACCCTCCCAACAGTCTGTCCTCGGAGGCCCGTGCCCCACCATGTACCCAGAGCTGAGAAGCAGCAGTGAGTCAGAGAGATGGGGTCTGGCTCCCAAGGCATGATTTATATTTCAGCAGAGGTGGAGGACAGCCAAACCACTTAATAAGCCAGAAGATTTCAAATAGTGATGGATGCTTTGGGAAAGTTCAGACACCCTGCTGACAGGGTGGCTAGAGAAGCCGTCTCTGAAAAGGGGACTCACGTCCAAAAATCCCAGGGACAACAAAGAGGCAGCCATGGGCTGAGCGGGAAGAACCCCTTCCGGGTGGAGGGAACACCGGGGCCAAAGCTCTGAAGCATGAACATGCCTAGCACATCCAAGACACAGGAAGCAGGCTAGCATGGCTGGAGCACAGTCAGACACAGTGGCGGGAGGTGAGGGACAGGGCCTTGTGAGCCACCGCAAGGGTTTCTGCTGGCCTCTGTGCCCCTACTCCCAGCAGACTGGGAGCTCCCAGGTACAGCCTACTGCCCCAGAGCAATGCGCAAGGACAGTGCTCTGAGTTTGGTAATGACTGGTGGTTCTTCTCAGGGCTGGCCAGTAAGAGGCGCCCTCCCCAGGCTGCATGGCCAGCCACGACCCCTCTCCTTCCCCTTCCCCGCATGGAGCCAGGACCCAAGAACATTAGGTCCTGTAGATCTCACATGTGGGCCTTGAGCTGCACCAGCCTTGGCTTGGGAGAGCCTTGGGCTCCTCATTCTCAGATGGCGGCCCTTTATGGGCCCCAAGAAACAGGGAGGAGCGGGGAAGCAGGGACTAGTTCCCACCTGGTTCTTGATGTTGTCGATCTCAGCCTGAAGCCTCTGGATGGCACGGTTCATCTCTGCGATCTCATTCCGGGTATTACGGAGGTCGTCCCCATGCTTCCCAGCCTGTGCCTGGAGGGTCTCAAGCTGGAGGGACCACACAGAAAAGTATGACAAGGAGTGGTCATTGATTACAGGGGACTCATCCTTTGCTCCTCCAAGGAAGGCCCAAAGTATCTTCCCAGGAAGTGACTGTCTGACCCCAGCAGTCTTCGCCCACTGCTGGCAAGCCAGACTATTGGGCAGTGGGGTAGAGCTGAGGTTTGCTTCTCTCCCAGTCAGGACAGGGAGGGCCAGGATGGCTCCCTGGGTCCCATCCCCATTGACCATGGGGCTCTCCCCATCCCCATCATGTCCCAAGGGCTGGAGAATCACTAGAAGTCTGAAATCCTCGCCTGTTAACCCCTAGGAAAAACACACTTGTTAAAAACCTCAGCAGTATCCATTTCACAGATGGGAAGAATGAGCTCTGGAGAATGGAAGCCACTGCCCAAGGATCACATGGTAAGTCTGAACCCAGGTCTCCTCGTTGGCATCTCTGTGTTCTCACCCCATGTACCACAGATGACTCCAACCTCTGCAGAGACCTCCCTCTGCTGCTTTTAAACCCTGCCTCAGGCTCCCTCCCCCAGAACACTAGGTCACCCCAGCCCATACCCTCAGCCCCTGCACAGTCAGCTGCCCTGCCTCCAAATGGCAGGTGCAGTGATTAAACCTCCCTGGTATGGAGGACTAGGACCCAGGATCTAGTCACTACTCTTCCAGCTACTAGCTGTGTAGAGTTAGGCACATTGCTTAACCTCTCCGTTCTTTGGGTGCCTCCACCCTGTCCACCCATCTGGCTGGGGTCTCTCCCTGGGAGGGCCCTGGCCTTTTCCTCTTCTTCCCAGGGCCCTGGGGAGCACCACAGACTTAACCGCTGGTGCCTGCTGGAGCAGTGGGACCCAAGTCCTCAAGGCCTGAGACAGGGTGAGGAGTAAGGGAAGCTGCCCTCGGGGACCCTGCCAGGCAGAAAAAAGAGCCCTCTGCAGCCTCACACCTTGACTTGGTACATGGTCTCAGCCTCAGCCCGGCTGCGGTTGGCCATCTCCTCGTACTGGGCCTTGACTTCAGCGATGATGCCATCCAGGTCCAGGGAGCGGTTGTTGTCCATGGACAAGACCACAGATGTGTCCGAGATCTGGGACTGCAGCTCTGCCAACTCCTACAGGGACAGGACAGAACATCAGGACTTAGAGCGTGACCCATCCCTGCTCCCACACCCAACCTGGGACCCTCTTCACACTAAAGGAAGAAAAAGAGAGAAAAGGTCAGAGTGGGCATGAGTCACAAGGCGGTGAGGGGGCACAGGCCCAGCCCCTGTCAACCCAGGGAGGTTAGCAACTTTTCAAGGAAAGATCTGGTGGGATTACAGCAGATAAAAACTGACAGAGAGGCACCTGGGTGGCTCAGTGGGTTAAAGCCTCTGCCTTTGGCTCAGGTCATGATCTCGGGGTCCTAGGATCGAGCCCCACATCAGGCTCTCTGCTCAACAGGGAGCCTGCTTCCTCCTCTCTCTCTGCCTGCCCCTCTGCCTACTTGTGATCTCTCTCTGTCAAATAAATAAATAAAATCTTAAAAAAAAAAAAAAAGTGACAGAGTGTGGGGGATTGTGATGGCTCCTTCCCAACACCCTTCCTAACAAATGGTCATCCCGTGTCTCTGGAAGGCCAATCCTGGCTGACCCCTGGCTGGCCAATCCTAGCTCTGCCACGCTCAGCTCCTCCTAAACTTGGATTCCTGAGTCCAGAAAGGATAAAGGACAGGGTAAGGGCCTGCACACACACCCAACACACACTCAGGCTGGCCCAAAAGCAGGTGTAAACCAGATGGCCCCTTTGTTAAGACAGGGAAGACATGTCATGTCTCCCACACCCAAGGTCCTCACCGTCTCATAGAGGCTCTTGAAGAAGTTGATCTCATCATTCAGGGAATCCACCTTCGCCTCTAGCTCCACCTTGCTCATGTAGGCGGCGTCCACGTCCTGGGAGAGGGGGAGGGGTGCGGCGAGAAGGGGTAGACACCGGAGCCTCAGTACACAGAATATTTAGCAAGGATTGAGCCCAGCCAGCACTGTCCAAACCACAGGGTCAAACACAAGGGCCCTACTAAGAGACATGCCGTTTCTCCAGGCTGTCTGACCTGGCCCCAGTAGGAAGTCTCCTCTACTGGACCCTCCAAGGTTGTGTGATGAACCTCATTCCCAAGCATCCCAGTGAACACAGGGGCCTTCCCAGCACTGGTAGTCAAAGCAGCCTGTACCCCAAACCTAGCACTTTACCGGTTCCTAAAGACTTCAGTGCTTTGGACCCAGCCCTGGCTCGACAACTTCTGAGCTATGTGGCCTTGAACAAGTCACTTCAACTCCCTGCGCCTCAACTTCTGAGGAGAAAGGAGAGCTGAAAATCATCCAGGCTGCAGGACAGGCCTCTCAGAGTGCAAGACCACCAGCCTACACGTTTAACATGCAGCTTAGTGATGGCGAGACACGTGACCCACAAAGAACAGCGCAGGCTTGGGGGGCTTTGGGGCCCTTCTAGCAATACACACCTGTGCTCAAACTCATGTGGACAGAGCCTGCTTTTATATATCCCCAAAGCACCTCAATCTCTAAGGGCCCAGCACTCTGAGGCAGGTTGCTGTCCGACTTGAACCCCGAGCTGCTCAGTGAGCGTACTGCATCAGAATCTCAAATCAAGCCCCGCTAAGATACTCTTAAGGCCTTCCAACCTCAGCTTGCTCCTCTCCAGGGACAGGGAGATGGCTCTGCCTTGGGCCCACCCCATTCATTCAACACATACTTCGCCCTTGCAGGGTGCCAAACTTTGTCCGCCACGAAACATTCTGACTGCAATAGAGCACTCCCGTATTTGGGCTTGAAATCTCCCTTTCTAGCCTCCGAATTCTAATGCCTCCAGGCCAAGAGCAAGTCCAGTGACTCACCAGACGCGCATACAAACACACGCACACAGGACAGGCTGTGCTATGAGGCTTCCAGATCTCCCCTTTTCCAAGCCACTCGTTCCTTCCTTATAGTCCCCAGACCAGACTTTGGCCACGTCCCTCACCGACTGCTCAGGTGCAAGGGCCATGTGGCCCCCTGTCCCACGCATTTTCAGACGATGCCTCCACACCTGGCCTGTATGCCCCCCCTCACCTTTTTCAGCACCACGAACTCATTCTCAGCTGCCGTGCGGCGGTTAATTTCATCTTCGTACCTGCAATAGAGGGAGGGGGTGTGGTGTGGGTGCGGCTCTGTCTCCATGCCCCCTGCACCCAGGAGACTCTGCCCCGCATGGGCTTCACCCCTTCTTACTGACACACCTGGAAAAGCGGGTATCAACTAGGAAACCAAACTTTCCCTTGCGGCTATGTCTAAGGCTAGGAGTCTTGGCATGGGATGAAAGGTGGGAGAGCAGGGAACGTACATGAATTAAAGGGCAAAAGTCACATCTATTGGGAGGGGGAAAGCAAGGAATAATAGCCAAGCCAAGCTTAAGGATCACTTCAAATGGGGCCTGCACCATTATGTGCTTTGCACGAATTAGCTCATCTAATCCTCACAACGATCCTATGACAATAGTATCATGCTTCGCAGGAAAAGAATGGAGCCACAGAGAAGCAGATAATCCATCCAGTCACTATGCTGCTAAATGACAAAGCCCGGACTTCAAGCCGGACAGTCTGACCCCAGGTTCACACCTTAATCACTACCCAACCTCACCATCTGAGAGTGAAGAAGGAGCCCACAGCGGAGGAACACTGTGGACTCAGGCAGACGGCACAGCAAGTCCTGGAAGAACCTGGCCCCAGCTGGGTGGTCTGGCCCCATCTCCACTATCACAGACCCCCCCCACCCCAACCCCAAGTTCCTTTTACTCCCAAGGAGCCCATCCCGCCCATAGGAGGACACTGGTGATACAGGGCACAGAGCAAGAAAGCCCTTGGATCTGAGCCGGTATTTACTCGGGAACTTTTTTTTAGAAAGTGTCAGAAACAGGAGCTCAGTAGTATCCATGGGCTGCAGGAGGGCAGCAGGACAACTGTGGGGGCGGAGCATGAAGCTCCTGCAGGCAGAAACCCCCAAGGAGCCAGATTCACAAGGGCCCACTCCCGCAGGTCCTACAGAACAGTTATGGAAACATTCTGGAGGCCATCTGTCCACCACTGTTCTGGCAGTGTGCCAATGGCCCCTTCAGGTGCCCCTTCCAGCCTCCCTCAGCCCCACTTCAGAGTCTGGCTTGGCTCTGCCGGAAAGCGCTACCTGTAGGCCAGGATGAGTTAATGTGTGAGCACATACAGTGCGAGCAGTAACAACAAAAGCCTGCTGGTTGCCCAGAGCCTTCTAAGTCCTGCACCTGTCTGCTCCCACCTGCTAGGGGATTATCCTGTTGACTGTGGCTCTCCAGAGGGAGGGAAGTGGGTACTCTCCACAGAGCCTTTTTTGTTTGTTCTGCCTGCAGTCAGTGTCCTTGCCTTGCCGGCTTAGTCATTCACCTCCAGGGCAGAGGACAGAACTCACTCACTACTCACTACTCACCACTCACCGGACTACTGGGCAAGTCTGCTGGGTTGAGGCCCAGCGCAAGCCTCAGGCTTTGGTTTCTCTTCCATGGGTAAAGAGAGCTCATTGGGCCCCTCAAAGGCCTGTCCTTATAACCCTAGTCTTCCAGGCCCTTACACTCTACACTCCCCCCTACACACAACACACACACACACACACACACACACACACACACACACAGCCTCCTTTCTCGTTCCTGCACTGGCCAGAGCTGGCCCTCAGACTCGGCGACCAGACATGGCTCCCCATGCACAATCCCTCTCTCCTTCTTTCTGCCCCAGGTCGGCTCTGGATCTCCTCCTGGGAGTTAGGGGCCTAGCATTCCAGGCCCAGCTCTCCCAGTGACCTGCCAGGTGATTCCCCCTCAGGATCCTGAATCTCTCTGGTCTCCTCTACCTCCTCACCAGACCAGAGGGGCTGTTCTAGAATAATCTGTGAAGGTCGTGCAAATCCTGAAGTGCATTCGTCATAGAACACCTTCTGCCTTACCCTCTCCTGGGGCCTCGGCCGAGCCTCCAAAAGGAACAGTGCAGGTGAGAGCTAAGTGGGGTTATTGCCCTGGGAGTAAGTCAGGGGACAAGACTTGGAAACTGTTCCCAGGGACAAAGAAGGGAGACAAGAGACAGGGCATGTGTGGGTCAAGGCCTTCTGTCCCGGGGGGTTACTGTGCAGAGCAGCTGCACCCTCTGACCCCTAGCCCCAGAGGGGGACTGTCGAGGATCAGCTGACGAGGAGCGAGGAGTGCATGTATCCAGGAACAGCCCCCCTCCCCCAGGTGGCACAAGGGTCAGTACTTGTTCTTCAAGTCTTCCACCACATCCTGCATGTTCCGCAGCTCCACCTCCAGGCGGCCTCCATCCAGCTGCAGCCCTTCGAGCTGCCTCTGCAGGCCAGCAATGTGGGCCTCAAAGATGCCGGGGAGGCGGCTGCTCTTGGCTGACTTCTGCTCCTGCAGCAGGGCCCACTTGGTCTCCAGCAGCTTGTTCTGCTGCTCCAGGAAGCGCACCTAAGAGGGAAAGAGAGGAAGACACTCCTGAGGGACAGTCCGTGGCCCCCCACCCTGGGCTTGGGAGCACTTCCAGACCCCCAGCACAGCCCGTGCTCCCACTGGCTATTCCCCCAACCCGGGACCCTGACCCTTGTTCCCCTCCTCCAGGAAGCCCACGCTGAACCAACCTCTCCTCCAGGACCCTCTGTCCTGAGTGGCTTAGATTGTGTTGCAGGGCTCAGATCGGCCCAGTCGCCAATGTGATTCCTATCTCCTGCATTCCCCATCACATTACAGAATATCTTCTCCACCTCCCTCTCCACAGAGCTGACCCTTCCCTGTCTGTCCTTGGCCTCCGCTCTCTGTGTCCTCTCTCCCCTGCCCCTTTCCTCCAAGGTCCCAGGACAGGGTACTAAAATAAGCAACTATTATATGCTCAGTCTGGGGCCCACAAGGCTCCTTGGATGCATCCAATATGAGTGGGAAGTAACCCTCCCCAAACCCGCAACTCAGAGCAGCAAGGCCTGGGGGCTGTAGACAGCAAGGCAGAGCTGCTCAGTACCGGGGCAGACCCTGAGACTGGGGAGGCTTCGGCAGACTTAAGGATTTGCAAGGTCTGAATGATGAAGGAGAGGACATGGGGGGCTGAGGAAGCAGAGAACTACACGGAGGCAGGAGAGGGAAGGTCTGGTCTAACAGTCTAACACCCCTGGGGAGGAGGTCCTGGACAGAGGGGCCCAGCTGGGCTAGCCCCAATTCCTGGTCCAGCCCTACTTTGCTGCCCTCCTGGACCCACGAGTCAATTTGGCCCCTCTCCTTCCCAACTTCTACTTTCACTCACCCACTCCCTCCCTGCCCCGTGGGACCAAAACGGCCAGGAAAAAAAACCCTTTCTAAATGGCCCTTTCCCAGGGCCCCTCAGTGTGCCTTCCCTGGACACAAATGGGCTATCTCCAAGGGCAGATATAACCCCACCTCCCACCACCACAGGGAGGCTGGAGGACCAGGTCGGTGGGCAGGTGTGGCGGTGAGCCTCCTTCCTTCTTTGCCTCCCTCCCTCCTTCCAGCCCTCTATTTTCAGCACAAGCAGTGGGAGGGGAGAGGTAGGAGATCCTCAGCTGGGAAGAGTGTGTCACCCCAACCTGTCTCTCACCCCACACAGCCCCCTCTCAGAGAGACTCCTGGCCCTGACCTCTGGAGCTCCCAACCTGAAGGTGCCCAAGGGCAGCAGCCCGCTCCCAGACACAGCCTGCGGGCTCCGCGGGGCAGACTCAATCACACACCCTGGGAGGAAAAAAGCAGGGCGATCTGGGCAGCTCGCTGGAAGTGGACGCTTGGAGGCTTGGAGCCCCAAGGAGGATAACAGTTCATGAGGAGGAAGGTTCCCGATCCTAGCGGAAGGAGAGCGCACCAGGCCTCCCAGCGCCTTGCCCGCGTGCATTCCGCGCAGGTGGCTGTTGTGGCCAGGAGCATGGCGTGGGGCAGGTCGCGGTGGCTCACCTTGTCAATGAAGGAGGCGAACTTGTTGTTGAGGGTCTTGATCTGCTCGCGCTCCTCCTGGCGCACCTGCTGGATGGAGGGGTCGATGTCCACCCGCAGCGGGGCCAGCAGGCTCTGATTGATGGTGACCTCGCGGATGCCGGCGCCCACGGGGCCCCCGTAAGCGGAGCGCACGGCCACGCGCGGCCGCGAGGCGCCCAGGCCGTACACGCTGCTGCTGCTGAAGCCACCGGGGCGCACGGAGCTCAGGCGCACCTGCGTCCCGCGCCCCGGGAAGGCGGCTGAGCGCGAGCTGAAGACCTGGGAGCTTAAGTGGATGGACATGCTGGCTAGACCGCGCTACACCTAGGGGCAGGCGCGAGAGTGCCGAACTCGCTGACCTCCGGGCCCGCCGCTTTTATCCGCTAGGCGCTGGTGCGCGGGCGGAGCGGCTCACACAGGTAGGGGCGGGGCTGGCCGCCGGCCACCCTTCTCTGCCCGCCCGGCCCCTCCCCCGGGCAAACTTCCGCTCTCCGCTCCCAGGCCAGGCTTTGGGGCCCAAGCCAGAAAGCCCAGAGTGAGGAGGAGGGCCATGGGCCCCCAGCGCCCGGGATAGGGGCTGACAGTGAGCAGTGGGAGACGACCATTTGAGCAGATCTGGAACAGGTTCAGTCTGGGAAGGCTCCTGGGAGGAGACTTGCGAAAGATTCCTGAGGCCAGAGCTGAGAGATCAAGCGGTGAAAGATGGGGGAGGTAGGGGGGAGTTCTAGTCCAGGAGTCAGCACCCAGCCCCCTTTGCAAAGCATTCCAGAAAGGCATTCCCAGACAGCCTCCTTACCCCATGTCCAGTTCCTCCTTGAGAGCTCAGCTCAGTTCTTGAGTAATCTGACCCCACGTGGCCCGGCCTCGCTGGTTTCCCTAACCACTATGCCTCATTCCCATACAGAAATTTGGCCAAGTGGGGCATGACCCCTCTTGTGGCCCCTCTCCTTTTCACTCCAGTAGGCATCTGAGGCCCAGAAGCCACGTGGGAATGGTTGCTTTGGGCTCTCCCTTCCCCTCCTCCCACACATTCCTATCCACTTACTTTATTTGTCCCAGTAGAGACAGGGGACGCCTATGTGCATGTCGCTGGGACATTTTGTAGATGTCTGCACACTTTCGTCTGGACACACTTGCAGGCCACTGGATTTCGCTGCGTACTCACCAGAGACATACCTGTGTGCATGTCTGTGTTCTCAAACAGATGGGGGTCTGCATTCAGTACCGGGCAGGATGTCCATGGATACACTGTTGCACACTTTCAGATGCAGGTCTGTAAGCCCACTTATTTTTGCACTCCAGCACTCCTCCTCATCCTCCACTGCTGCTGTTTTCCTGTGTAAAGGCCCCCAGCTCTCAGGGTGTCGTCCACCAAATGTGTCCCAGCAGTCTTAAACTCAGCCAAGATGGGGGGACACATCGTGCTGGAACAGGGAGCCCTGGACAGAGCTGGCTCACCACCCACTTTCACTTCCCAGGAGCCTACAGCCACACTTGCCTCTGACCTTGGCCTGAGCCAGGCTCTGCCAGCATTCTCCCCAGACCCTATTTGGTGAGAGGAGCCACCTAGGGAGCCTTTGGAAAAGACAGCTGATGGGCCCCGGCCACCTTTAGCTGACCACCAGTCCCACAATGAGCTGGCCGGTTTGTCACCTCAGACCAAGCCTTCAGGGACATCCTGGGTGGTGGAGGGTGGGGAAGGAATGTCCTTCCGTGTTTTCATTTCAGTTAGATAAGAAGGCCTTCCAGGGAGACTAACCGAGCCAAGCAGCAGCTCCAGCTCAGTGATCTCAGGGCGGGTCTATGCCCCCTGCCTTCCCTCTTCTCCATATTGCTGTTGGGACAGCTAGGGCCAGAGGCAGAGGGGTGCCTGAGGAGACCTTCAGTGGTCTCTGCTGTAGGGGGTATGTATGTGAATGTGTGTATGAGAGATGAGGGGAGTAGACAGAGATTGAGATTTTACCTGGAATTCTCAGTTGTAGTTTAAAGAGCATGCAGAGTTCATGGCTGTGTGATATTTGCAGGTGCGGGGAGCCCACTCCTCCCCAGGCCCCACCCCAAGCAGCCTAAAGAGACCAGCTATTTAATATCCACACATATATACATGCACACTCACACGCCTGTCTACACAGGCATGTACATATCACTCACGTATACTCATACGTGCATACGTAACACATGGCTCAAACACACACACACACACACACACACACACACACACACACACACAATAACTCCCTAACCCCTCGGGGCGCATCCTCAGCCCTCTCCTACCACCTGCCATGCCAGCCCCATACCACTCGACCCCCACAACACCATCCGTGCTCTGCGGCTGGCCACTCCTGCCCTCTCCCACCCACAGCCCCCACAGGATCTGTCCCCCCAACACTTCCACTTCTCCCCTAGAGCCTGGCCTGAGAGATCTTGGGCACAACACTGATCTTGGTCACCTTGTGACCCTCGACAAGTCACTGCTGCTCCCTGGGCATGTTTTCTTCACCAGAGAAGAAATCCCTGGGTTCCACCAGTGGGGAGGGAACTGGGAGGACATTGCAAAGAAGAAAAGGTCTTCAGGCTTACCAGGCTTCAGCAACCCCCACCCCCACACACTCCCACCCCCCACCCCCCCACGTTGAGAGGCATTTCCCTGTTCCAGGGCCCGCCCAGTATCCAGCCCTCAGCCTCCCCATCCCCTCCCTGAAACATTCCTGGCAGTTCCAGCCCTGCCTGCCCATCTCCTCCGGTCTCTGCATCTACCGGCCAACACCATGGGCCCACTCCGTGCCAGGCCGCACACAAACACCCTCGGTAGGGCTTCCTGGGAGCTCACATTCCTGTCTGCAGGGTGCACGGCACAGGGGGTCATCTCAACTCCCTCTGCTGCCCCAGCCTCAAGGAGACCCCTTAAGGCATTCTGGGCAGAATCTTTTTTTTTTTTTTTAAGATTTTATTTATTTATTTGACACAGAGAGACAATGAGAGAGGGAACACAAGTAGGAGGAGTGGGAGAGGGAGAAGCAGGCTTTCCGCTGAGCAGGGAGCCCGATATAGGGCTTGATCCCAGGACCCTGGGATCATGTCCTGAGCTGTAGACACTTAATGATGGAGTCACGCAGGGGTCCCTGGCCAGAATCTTCTAACAAGATAATCCTCAACGCTTTTCCTAGTCATCTTCTTCCTGCCTAGAGGCTCACCCCATCTCTGCAGTGTTCTGTCACACACACACACACACACACACACACACACACACACACACCACATTCCCTGGCCCTCCGGCTCCCAGCCTGGCTTCCAACCTCGCCCTCTGGACCCCAGCAAGGAACCAGCAAGCAGCCGGGCCTCACGAAAACACGGTGGTCTTACAGCCCCTGCAGGGGGAACAGGCTGCTCCCCTCCAGAGAGCCAGTGGGGGGGTGCCGGGGTCAAGGAGGGGTAGTCTTTGCCTCCCTGCTACACTTTAGAGCCATGACTCATGTCCATCCCCTGAAAACACAGCCTCTCATTCCTCAAGAAGATCTGTTTTCGGTACCTTAGATGTTTGTAATCATAACAAAAAGCATTTCACATTTCCACATAGAATGTAGTACCTTTTTTTATGCCAAATAATGAAAGACAAGAAAGCGAGGTAAAGGACAGCCAGCAGGCTGCTCTCCTGAACACACGAATCCATAAGCAAAAGACAAAGGTTGCAGCAGGAAAGTGGGGAACAGACAGAGATAGCAAGAGCTAGCGGTCCTTCCAGAGTGCTTCCTCCGCCGGTGCCGGGCCTGTCTGCAGGCACACCGCCTCTGTGAACCCAGGCGGCTCCCACCACAACTCCTCGGCACAGCGTGATCATCCCCATCCTAAGAAAGGAGACAGAGACACAACAAAGTTGAATAAATGCCCAAGGTCACACAGCGAAGATGTCGAAAATCCAGGATTTGAACTCTGGCAGTTTGAGCCACTAGATTGCTTACAAATAAAGAAAAGGAAAGAAAATCAAATAGCAAACATGGAAAAAAAAAATGCTCAACATCACTCAAAGGATTACGGCAAGTGGCGCCTGGGTGGCCCAGTCAGTTAAGCGTCTGACTCTTGCTTTCAACTCAGGTCATAATCTCAGGGTTGTGGGATCGAGCACCCCACCCCCCAACCACATCACGTCGGACTCAGTGCTCGGCAGAGAGTTGGCTTGAGGATTCTCTCTCTCCCTCTCCTCCTCCCTTGATTGCATGTTGTCACTCTCTCTCTCTCTCACTTTCTCTCTCAAATAAATAAGTAAATCTTAAAAAAAAAAAAAAAATACAACAAGAAACAATGAAAGGCCCTTGTCCCTTGTCACCTGTCACACTGGTAGCTACAGAGCTTGATGTAGCTAACTACATGTAACTGATGGCGAGCGTGCAGGTCTTGTCCCTTGTTCATGGGATTGTCCACTGGCACATCCTCTTTGGAGGGCTGGTAGGCTTCGCTCTCAAAATTAAAGTCATTTGCCCTTCCTTCAATAAACAAGACAAATGAAATGAATACACTTGTTCTTACTAAGTACTTCACTGCCAGAAACTTATCCCACAGATGCTCTCACCCAAAGAGCTCACATGTGTTCTCTGCTGCCATCCTTTTCCATAGGTGAAAACCAGGCAGTGACACAAATGCCCCTTAGTGGAAGGAGATTAAATGGATTAAGTTACATACATTCAGGACATCTGGGTGGCTTGGTTGGTTAAGCATCTACCTTCAGGACAGGTCATGATCCTGGGGTCCTAGGATTGAGTCCCACATTGGGCTCTCTACTCAGCAGAGAGGCTGCTTCTCCCTCTCCCTCTGCTTGTGCCCTCTCCTTGTCAAATAAATAAATAAAATCTTTTTTTTTTAAAGTTAAATACATTCAAGGGGTGCTATTTATTGAAAAAAAAGCTAAAATGAAATCCTTTCTAGCTGACTGAGCTTTTGCCTTTACATACTGATTGCACAGATCACTGCTATTTTATAAAACCCAAAAGGCTAGTGCCATCCAACATTACCACCTTCCCCCCTCCCCTGTGGCTGGTCCCCCACCAGCCCCACAGTCACCTCCTGACCTCCTGGCCACTCCCTCCCTCTTACTCGGACACCTGGTTCCGGGGGCTCCTTTCCAGCCTGGCACCCCCGCTCTCCACCCAGCATCTTAACCTGACCCTTCCTTAACTCCTCAATTCCACCTTCACATCCATCCTTTTCCTCTTATCTCTGCACGTGGCCACGCTCTAGAACCTCACCTGCCACATCTCAGGAATGTCAAACACTGGTCTCATCCTATGGAGCCAGTCATAACCGTCCCACTCAGCAGACGGGTTCTTCTGCTGTGCCAGCATCCCCAGGCATGAACCCCATTTTTCTGTTTTCTCCCCGCCTGTTACACCCGCCCCCGACTTCCTTTCCAGCCTGGGCCCCTTACTCCTCTCAGTCTCTGAGCTCTTACCCTTCAGTGTCCTCCACCTGGACAAACCCCCAGCCTGGGTCAGGCTCAATGCTGAACTCTGCTTGAGTTCCCAACCGCACAGCCTCGGCAAATACCGTACCCTCAAGATGTGGCATCACCACTCGTTCCCAGTCCCCAGGCTCAGCTGCATCCTCCCTGCTCCTGGGCACCTCTCTCTGCCTTTGGTCAACAAGTTTTGCAGTCCCCCTAGTTGCTACGGCAAAGCTTCTCCACTCTCCCCCTGTGTTCCATCCTACCCCCTCCGCCCTTGCCTTCAACAATGTAATACAATAATCTTCCTCACTGAGAAAATCGGGCTTTCTGGTAAAAACTCCTTCCCTTCCCTCCTCCACCCAAACTTAGCTCCGCACCCATCTTTCTCTTCCTTCCTCCAGGTTCTAAGGACAGACTCTCTCTCCACTGGGACACTGGCCTCCCTCAACACCTCAGCGAGAACATTCCTTTCACTGGTCACTACTTCTGAAGACCATCACCTTCTCTTTCTCTTCTCCCTCTGCCTGCCTTCCTGTTTGCATGCACTTCACTGGGGCTGTGGGGACACCATCCCCATGTCAGTGGGCAGAGGCTCGAATGGGATGAGAACATGGAAACCGTGAGTGCCAGCTACAATTTCTCACGAAGTTTGGCTGTAAGAGAAAGCAAAGTGGGAAGGTAGCTTGCATGGAAAGCAAGCTAAAGGAACGGATTTTTATAGGCTGGAGAGGCTCAAGCCTGCAAGTTGGTGGAGGAAAAGGAGATAGACCATAAGGAGAGAGGTTAATTATGAGGGGGTGGGAGGAACTCCTTAAGGGGCGGGTGGCTTTAAGGGTCCAGGTGGGACTGGCCTTGGCGCAGAGGAGAAACACCTCTGTGTGGCGGAAAGGAGCTAAAGATGGACAAGGATATAGATACTCAGGGGCGCCTGGGTGACTCAGTCGTTAAGCACCTGCCTTTGGTCCCCCACGTTCCTGCTGAACTTTCTGAGCTTGTGGAACTGGATATGCAAAAAATGGTTCCCCCACTTCATGCAGAGGTTCACCGTGATCTACAAAGAGCAGATGGCAAGCAAGAAGCGGGAGCTCTTCGGCAACCTGCAGGACTTTGTGGGCCCCTCTGGGAAGCTGTCCCTGCTGGAGGTGGGCTGCGGCACTGGGGCCAACTTCAAGTTCTACCCGCCTGGATGCCGGGTGACTTGGGTTGACCCCAACCCCAACTTTGAGAAGTTCTTGATCAAGAGCGTTGTGGAGAACCAACACCTGCAGTTGGAGTGCTTCATGGTGGCCTCAGGGAAGAACATGCCACAGGTGGCCGATGGCTCTGTGGACGTGGTGGTCTGCATCCTGGTCCTGTGCTCCGTGGAGAGCCAGGAGCGCCTCCTCCAGGAGGTGCATCAAGTGCTGAGGCCAATGGGAGAGACCCATCTTCACTACGTGCTCAGTGGGACACCTCTGGGCTTCAGGCACAGCTCCCACGAGGGGTGACCTTAAGCAAGTCCCTTCACTTGTTCCTTTAACCACTTATATATTCAGTAAACATTTGGATAGAGTGCCTGGGTGGGTCAATCAGTTAAGGGTCTGCCTTCTGCTCAGGTCACGATCCCAGAGTCCTAGGATTGAACCCCCCCATCAGGCTCCCTGCTCAGCAGAGTCTGCTTCTCCCTTTCCTACTCTTCAGCATGCGCTCGCTCTCTCTCTCTCTCTCTCTCTCTCTCTAATAAATCTCTCTCTAATAAATAAATAAAATCTTAAAAAAAAAAAAAAGATTTGGGAAATGTTGACTGTGTGCCACAACCCAGTATGTCTAGGGAGATCACTTCATCTCAGAGAGGTCAGATGACTTGCACAAAGGCAACCAGTTCACAGAAATGCCAGATACAACTGAACTTTAGGCACCTTAACCTTGAGGTCAAGAACCAGGCCAGAGATTTCATCATCTCTGGTGACTTCAAACCCGGTGTCTTCTAACTCCCTTCATAGAGTCTGTCTCCTAAAGATGACAAGAATGAACCCACCACAGGGCATGCCAGAACATCGCCCTTCTCCGGCAAATGTGGACCCATAAGTATGCAGATAACTATCTCTATTTATGGCGCATGCTCAGTTTCTCCTGTGGGGCTCAGGAAGTCTCTGCATGCCATTCTCTGGGCTTTTTCTCTAGTTAGTCATTATTCATTTGTGGAAGAATGAAAAATCACCCTGGGGGAAAAAAGGAAGAATTGGGGAAAGTTTCTTTAGAGACAGGGCAAGACCTTGCCCCTGTGAACACTGTTAATTTTTCAGTGTTTCTTGCTCTGTTGTCTTTAATTTTAAAGGCAATTGTTCAGTGCATCCCAACTGTTCAAAAGAATGGAAAATCAAAGAACATGGAAAGGGAAAATGTAAGTTCTCCCTTACTTCCCTAAATTCCCGCACATATCCCATAGGTCGTTACTATTAATAGGTATCATTCCAAACTTTTTTTTAAGATTTTTCTTTTTTAAATACCTTCCTAGTATTTGGGAATTTGTCTACCTATCTCAAGTTTACTAACAGTTACTGTTATATTTCAAGTTATAGTTCAACCTGTACTTCACTATCAACACACCAAAATTATATAGTTCAATGACTTCCCTCAACTTTGAGCAACCTCTACGGCTTTCCTTCCCTAGACTTATCCCCTCTTTCCTCTCCACCCCAACAGTATGTCCATCTCATAGCCCAGGATGGGTCAATGGGTAACCTGAGTTTCAACCTGTTACTGAGAATTTTCCCCCTTGGGTTCTGTTTCAAAGATCTTGTCTAATTTATAACACAACTTAGGATCCATTTATCATCACCCATCAATTTGTTACAGATTTTACTAGATTTCTTGCTCTCCACTATTTCACATTCTCTTTGTCTACCCCTATCGTGAGGTATTTTTGTGTTTTTTCAAATTTAATTTTCATTTGTCTTAACCACCTTCTTTGTTTTAAAATTTTATTTATTTATTTGACAAGAGACACGGTGAGAAGAGAACACAAATAGGGGGAGTGGGAGACGGAGAAGCAGGCTCCCCGCTGAGCAGGGAACCCAATGCTGGGCTCCATCCCAGGACCCTGGGATCGTGACCTGAACCTAAGGCAGACACTTAACAACTTGAGCCACCCAGGCACCCCTTTATTAACCACCTTCTTGAGTCGTTTCTTAAGAAATTGTTCATGGATGGAGACATCCTTGCAGATCTGAAAATGTCTGTCTCCTCCCTCATACTTCAGAATATTTTGGCCAAGATTCATAGATCTGAGTCTTTTCCCCAGAAGTGGTAGGCACTGTTCCACATTCCTGGGGCTTTTCAAGTTGTGAAAGTCTAATTCTCTTTCTCTGTCCTTTTCCCGTCACCTGTTTTTGTGGTTTCTTGTTTTTACACCTGGATTTTTTTTAGGATTTTCACTTTGTTTTTCTTTTTAAGTTCTGAAATTCACCAGGATATGATGAGGTATATAGCTTGTTTTTATTAATCTTGGTAGGCTCATTATCCTGGGATCCACTTCCTCAGTGCAAGGAAAGGACTCAGCCCTGGCCACTCCACAAAAATTCTGGAAAGAAGCCCCCTAAACCTACTGATGATGGTCGCCCCAGAGAAGATCCACTCTGTTTAACTGAGCTGGGACAGAATTGTTCATACCTGGGGACCCCAAAGAGCCTAGAATAGAATCTCTCTCCATAGAGTCCTGTCTACCCACCACTTGCAGCAGCCTGAAGGGAGGACACCATGGTGAAAATCAGAACCAGTGCCTCCTACTGGGAAAAATGTATGGGAACAAGTCGGGTAGAACTGAATGTGCCCCAACAGAGAGACTTCTATGAGGATTCAATGACACATTGCTAAGAATGATCTGGGAATAAGAGGTTTGGGCAACTAAATAAGAATCCTGTGTTTAAAATTCAATAGGGGAAATGAAAAGTAGAACAAGGGCAACTAGGTGGCTCAGTGTGTTGAGGGTCTGCCCTCAGCTCAGGTCAAAATCCTTTGATTTTGTTATTTTGCTAGAGTGGCTCACAGAACTAAGGAAAACACTTAGTTTACCAGTTTATTAAAGAATATGATAAAGATACATACGAACAGCAAGACAGGACAAAGAGCAAAGTCTTGGAAGGTCCTCAGTCCAGGAGCTTCTGTCCCCATAGAGTTGGGGTATGTCACCCTCTCAGTACGTGGATATGTTCATTAACCTGGGAGTTCCCCAAAACCCCTACTATTGGGATTTTATGGAGGCTTCTCATGTAGGCACAATCAATCATTAACTCCATTTCCAGCCCCTCTCCCCTCTCTGGAGGATGTGGGGGTGCTGAAAATTCCAAATTTCTAATCATGGTTTGGTCTGGTGACTGGCCCCCATCCGGGAGCCATCGAGGAGCCCATCCAAAGTTGCCTCAATAGACTAAAAGGTGCTCCTAGTGCTCTTATCACTTAGGAATTTACAAGCGTTTTAGGAGTCCTGTGTCAGGGACAGGTCCAAGACCAAATATTAGAACAAGAGATGCTCCTAATGTTCTTGTCCCTTAGGAATTTACAAGGGTTTTAGGAGCCCTGTGTTAGGGACAGGGTCAAAGACCAAATATTAAATAAGAGATGCTCCTAAGTTCTTGTCACTTAGGAATTTACAAGGGCTTTAGGAGTTCTGTCCTGGAAACTGGGGGCAGAGACCAATATACACATTTTTTGGTATTACCTCACAGTTAGTTACAACTTGTTTTTCTTTCTAGCTTCCAGAAGTGTTCTACGATCATCTCCGTTGCTGTTTTCTTTGTCTTATGGATAGCCAGTTCTGCTGTGCCATGACATACGCATTCCTAAAAATTACCACACTATGCAAAAGCATGCAACACAACCACAAGGCTTATGGGCAAAATAGTCGGGTTAGGGAGACCATACTAAGAAACATCATCAGTGACACATTAAAAAAAGATAGAAACCTAATGAAAAGAGTAACACAGTTTTACACCTATTTAACTCTTAAGAAGTTCATAATGACTACCATAAATCAGGCATTTTATCCGGCAAGAGACTAAGTTTGCTTGTGGACATGGGCATCAGATGAGTCAGAGCTTGTCAGTTACCATGAAGTTACTGTGAGTTACTGACAGGAGGAGGGTGATCTGAGGTCCAGGGAAGGGTGGTACCACCTGGCAAGGAGGCGGGCAGCGGGTACGTGTCAGAGTTGTTTGCATTTTGTGTAATCCTCCGTGACTCCTTTAGACTGGGTGCTGTTTTCAGCATTCACCCACATTCCTCACACACAAAATTGTGCGTAAGGAAATGCAAAATTCACACTACGCAGATTGACCCATAATATACCAATCATGTGGAAACCAGCTCTCATTTTCCAAATAACCAGCTATATTTATATCTAAATAAATTTTTTTTAATAAACAAGCCTCACTGCATTCTTACGAGTTTCCAGAAGGAAGCAGAGTTAAATATGTGTGTTCCATCTACTAGATTTAACTAGGAGCTTTTTTTTTTTTTTCCCACCTGAGTTTTGCCCACAAGTAGCCAGTGGGACTTCGGGACCAAGGACTGGTGATTCTATCTGCAACTCCCCTCTGGTCTGCACAGCATCTGATCTTCATTTGGTGCTCACTTAGGTTCATGAAATGGAGCTGAAATGAAGGCTATTGTGGAACCAGGTCAGGCTTCAAACACAAAATATTTGTGGACATTTATGAAGACAGACTATTTTAAATAGATTCCCCTCCAGGAGACCCCGGTGACTTCAAGGAACGGACAAGAGCCAGCTGTTCCAGCTGCAATTTCTCCTGTCCGAAGTGCCTCAGCCCAGCGAGACACATTCTATTTGAAACCTGACAAGAGAGCCCCAGAATGCTCTGGAAGAGGCCGCCTTCTCTCAGCCAACATGGCAGCTCCCACAGGCGCACTGGCGGGGGATCTTCCCCGTATCTGCGTGTACGCTGACGTAGGGCGAGAGCCTGGAGACACCCCACTAGCCTCTGTGTGCTGGGGCTCAAGGCCTGCCCTCTGTCAGTCAGACTCCGATAAGGAGACAACAGTCACACGGGGAGTGATGAAGCCACGATGCAGCCGAGTCTCCCAGTGTTGGGAAGACTGCCAGCTGGATTCAGCTGCTGATACAGGAAGGCCCCGTGGCAGGCAGGGTGAAGGCTGTTGTGAGGCCAAGCTCCCAGGGAAAGCGAAAAGCACAGAAAGCAAGCACCTTCCGGGCTCCCTCTGGCGCCCCCTATTGGTAGAAGCTAACAGAGCCGGTCAGCAAAGCCGGTCCCAACCCCAAAACACAAAGGCGAGTATTAGGTGTGATGGTTGGGCGCTAAGACCCAGTAAGGAAGTCTTTCACAGCTGTCAGCTGGGAATCCCATCCACCCCACATCATTTCTCCTGAGCTGAGGAAGCCAGCCCATTACTTTGTTATTTTCCGCCCACATCACCCCTCAGCCTTTCAGTGAGAGCCTCACTGACACAGCCCCTGAAACCATCAGCTGTAGTCATGGGTTGACTTAACTGAGATACCTTGGTGTTGGATTTCTGGCTGAGTTGTACAATAAAAATGTCTCGGTATCTTCTGTTCCTGCCATCATCCCTGATATACAGCAGGTACCCCTGAAATGTTTCTTAACTAAAACCAAATGTATTCACATGTAGGCTAATTAAATCAAGATGCTTTTCTGCCTATTAAAGTATCGGCTATCTTTTGAAATAATAATATGCCAATATTGTTTGAGTATGGAATTCAGATGAAGTCAGCCCCTTAGAAAAGAATTAGCGGGGATGCCTGGGTGGCTCAGTCAATTAAACGTCTGCCTTGGTTTCAGCTCAGGTCATGATCTTGGGTTTCTAGGATGGACCTGAGCCAGGCATCTGACTCCACGCTCAGCGGAGGGTCTGCTTCTCTCACTCCCTCTGCCCCTCCCCCTGTTCATGTGCTCTCTCTCTCTCTCTCTAAAATAAATAAACCTTAAAAAAAAAATTAGTGAAAAACCGTATCTACGAAGATGTTCATTGTTGTTTATATATTGTTTATATAGCCTGAGAGAGGGAGAGAGGGAAGGAAGCAGCCCACAGATTCTACAATAGGGGAATAGTTGAGTAAGTTATGAAACAGTCCCTCCTGAGTATAAAATGCCTTCATTTAAAATAAGAGTTATGCAGAGTGTTGTAATAGAAACAAAAATATTTGACTTTCAGAGAGGGTGGAAAGAGAGACACATGGGTTCCAGTCCTAGAAGAATCATTTTGCGCTGTTTCCCTGAGCCTTGATTTCTTTATCTCTAATATCAGAAGAAGAGCTACTTTGCAAAATCACATTAAGGATTAAATGAGACAGAGAAAACAATGTGTGCAGAGCCTGGCACACACTGGTATTTCATAAGTAGCGAATGTTTTTCTTCTTACGTTCAGTAAACATGCAGGAAGGGAAGGTGTAGAATTTCAGTTCTAATTATATTTAAAAGAAAACTGATGCACTGGAGAAAAACTGAAAAGAAATATGCTAAAGTCCTAAACAATGGTTCTATCCAAGTGGTAAAATTATAGATGAAGTTTCTCTTTCTGTTTCCTAAGTATCAATTACATAGTTTGGCACTTTAAAAAATGGCAAAATATTTATCATTTTTTAAAGACAGGTTTTGAGGGCACCTGGGTGGTTCAGTGAGTTAAAGCCTCTGCCTTCGTCTCAGGTCATGATCTCAGGGGATCCAGCCCCACGTCTTCGTCGGGCTCTCTGCTCAGCAGGGAGCCTGCATCCCCCTCCCTCTCTCTTTACCTGCCTCTCTGCCTACTTGTGATCGCTGTCTGTCAAATAAATAAATAAATCTTAAAAAAGAAAAAAAAAACAGGTTTTGAACAAAACCTTCCAAAGATCAGAAAAAAGCCATAATTTACTGGCCAGCAAAAAAAGTTCAACATGCTGCCTGCCTACCTACCTGCCTTTCTTCCTGTACAGTTCAGTCCTGGTGCTATTAGATGGGGAAAGCAGACCAGGGTGTGGTGGGGGGGTTTCCTGTCCCAGAACAGAAGATGGCATCTGGGAACAGTGGCCACAAAGTGAGATCGGTTGTACACACAGAGGAAACTAGAATGAACAATGCAGTACTGAGATTAAAAGTGCAAGTGTGGACCTGTGGCCTTCAAGATAAATAGATGAAAATACACAGATTTATTTTTTTTAAGATTTTATTTATTTATTTGACAGACAGAGATCACAAATAGGCAGAGAGGCAGGCAGAGAGAGAGGAAGGGAAGCAGGCTCCCTGCTAAGCAGAGAGTCCAATGCAGGGCTCAATCCCGGGACCCTGGGATCATGACCTGAGCCAAAGGCAGAGGCTTTAACCCACTCAGCCACCCAGGTGCCCCGAAAATACACAGATTTAAACCATGTCTGTGTATATACATATATACACATACATATATATACATATATTCCCTAACTCTCTCCACTGATGATGTTTGAGATTCTTTAAAATATTACATTTACTTGATATATATTTCCATTAAAAGTCTCTTTCTTCGACATTGTCCACTACCTGAACAAGTTTTAAAATCACTGGTCTGGAATGTTGGTCTAGAGTGTTGGAGCTTGAAGGCAACCCTCTATCCTATCTTAAGGGTTTAAAAATCACTGGCAAGATTTCAAAAGCTATTAGCCCAGATATGTTTTCCAAATACCATTCCTCCCAAAAGGAACTAAAGTTCCTTGGAGAAATGGCTAATTCCAATGCTGTCTGGCAAGGATATCACAAGATGAGTCCAGATCATTTGTTCCAGAAAGTTCCCCTCAAGAACAGAGGAGATATATCAAAAGAACACTAAAGCCGGCTTGAAGAAGCAGCCACTGACAAAACCGGGACTATCCGAGCATCAAAATAAATAAACAAAATAGGAATCCCTGAATCTATACTAATAAATATAAATAAATGAATAAATAAATGTGAAGAAGAGAAACAATTTTTTTCCGTGCAGGAGATCCTAAGCGACAGATGTAGAAGCAATCATGGATTCGGCAGACATCATAGTCATAATTAAGCCAGAAACATCAACGATGCTAGAACGAACAGGAGATCTGATGAGGCTCGGGACATGTACACAGTCTCAAAGTATCTCTCCACAATGCCATTTTAATTACAAAGGGGGAAAAATAATTTACAGTGGAGGAAGCTGGAAGATACCATCTGAACCCAGTTATCAAGTGAACGGCACCAGAAAAGGGATAAGTTGCAATCTCACAGCACGTGATGGGATGCGGTCATTTCTGTGATATTCCTGCCAAAAATGCAGAACCCAAATCTAAACACGACAAGACAGCAGACAAGCCAGAACCGAGGGACATTCTACAAAATCACTGGCTTATTATCCTCAGAAGTGCCAAGGTCATGAAAATCAAAACTAAGGAGCTGTTCCAGGCTGAAGGGAACCAAGAAGATTGACAACTAGCTCACGATTCTGAATGGGGTCCTTTTGCTATAAAGGACATTATTGGGCAACTGGTAAAACTTGGATGGGGTCTCAGAGTTAGATGGCAATAATGTATCCATTGTAATCTCCTGATTTTGATGGATATCTTATGGCTAAGAGAGAGAGAGACTGCCTTTGTTTGTAGAAGATACACATGAAAGTATTTGGGGGTAAAGGAATCATCAGGTCAGCAACTAACTCTCAAATGGTCAGAAAAGATAAATTCTTGGTACTGTTCTTACCACTTTTCCATACATTAGAGATGATTCAAAAGAAAGTAAATCCAAAAAGTTTATTTCAGCCGTGGCTAAAAGCTATGACTCTTTCTTTATCTCACTAAAAACAGACTGTAGCCAGTTTGGTCGGCCAAACCCGTTCATCCTGATGGTCTGGAACAGGCTGCCAGGCGTGGGCTGGGCAAACAGTTCTCTGTCCAGAGGATCAGACTGGAGGCTGGGTGAGAGAGGGCTGGAATGGCAGCTTGAGCCATGGTTTGCACAAGGAGCCTCAGCACCAAGCATTCGGGAGGATATTAGAAGCTATGGTCTCTAGGGCTTGGGATAGGAGGAGAAGCAAGCCAGATTCCTTCCCACACACCACTAGGACCAAGCTCATCCTAATGGGCCCCAAAGGCCCAGGGAAGAGAAGGGGAGAGGGTGAGAGAGAGAGAGGAGAGAATATAACCTTTGACTTCTGGTATTGTCACACCGTTGACACATCGGTATGTATTTAATCCATAAAGTCATCAAATTCTGTTTTCCTTGGACCTCCACGCCAGTTTCCTGGACTGTGTCCCCAGCAGGAGCAGGCAGGGGCCCTGCTGGGGCAGTAGCCCGAGAAGCCAGGAGAGGGCTGCTGAAAGCAGGTAGTCTAGCTGCTAGTCACTGAGGGATTATGAGGTTTGTTTATATCCACCCAGCAAAATTGCTGCTTCATTTTTTTTTTTTTTTTTGCAT
Source organism: Mustela lutreola (assembly GCF_030435805.1). Taxonomy (NCBI): domain Eukaryota; kingdom Metazoa; phylum Chordata; class Mammalia; order Carnivora; family Mustelidae; genus Mustela; species Mustela lutreola. The sequence goes on from NC_081297.1 coordinate 63,059,923, forward strand.
ACCATAGGTTTGGTATCTTCCCCAAAATAGTTCTGCAAATTTCATAAACAGGAAAGAAAGAAACCTTTGTCAATGCCTCCTCAGTGCACATGTGAGCCGCTTTAAGGCCAGAGCTAATGGTAAGACAACCTCTCTGCACTTTTTCCACTCCCTCCCAGTCCCCAACAAGGACTGGTCCACAGCAGGTGCTTGGTGAATGATTCTTTTTCTGCCTATGTTTCAGTTGACTTTCTTCCTGTCAGGGTGGCATGTCACTATACCACTTCCCTCCATTCTTCCACCTGTAAAGGTTATCTGAGGCACCTCGTCTTAAATCCCATCACCTATGTGAATGCCTAGCATGGTGTGTTTAGTGACTGAGACATGGATAAGCCATAGTTAGCTGCCCTAAGAAACCTAAGAGCCCTAAGTTCTGGCTGTCAGAGAGAAGAAGCCAAGCATTGTGGGATACGAGTAGTGTGGCGGGGTATACAAATAGTGTGGCTAAAATATTGATTACTGCAAGGCACGGAGACCCTCCTCCGCACTGTGGCCCACCCACATGGGGCGCTGTCCGTTGTGCTGAATGGTAAGTTTGCAGCAACAAAGAAGGAGCGATCCCCTCCTCAGAGTCAGGAGTATAGGAGTGAGAGCTGACAGTATGGTTTCCCCATCCTAGATACTTGCCAAAGCCTGGAGAAAGCTCATCTGGGCCCTGATTGGAAACTGCTAGAATCTAGATCAAGAAGAGAGGTTGTCAGGGAACCAGGATGGGGCTCCAGATCTAGCAAGATGGATTTGGAAGCTCTGAGGTAGATGAGGGAGTCCTCAGGCTGGGCTCAGCCCCAGGGCTAGAGGTCCTGTAGCAGCAGCTGCAAAAGCAGCAGCCATGAACACAATGCCTTCTAGGGCTTGCCCAGGCCCTATTCAGACTGTTCTATCTGCAATGCATCTTCATATCACAGAGCCCGAATCAACAACACCTTCAGCCCACAGAGCTGAGGGGTGCTCCGTTCAGCCCCAGGGCCTTGCCTTTCCAGCCCTTGAGAACCAGTTACTGGCAGCGGACATCACATCCAATCGTGATAAGGTGGCAGCCAGGCACGTGTCTCTTCCTGCCTGGGTCCAGCATCTGACCCCAGTGTGACCCTTCTCCTCCCCAATCTGGTCCTGACTCATGCTTCCAGAATGGGAACCCGGGGATTCCTGCTGCCCAGCAGGAGATGACTCATAGCTGGTCCAGGGGTAACTGTGGAAGGGGCTCAGGGAGGAGACACCTGTCATTCCCTGAGCACATGCCATGTGCCACACTGCCTCATTTCATGGGTATACTGATCAGGGGGGATTTCTGCACTTTTTTTGACAAGAAGAAAGTGAGTTTCAGAAAAGATCATGCAGAAGTGAATCCAAAGGACAATCTCCCAGCACTAAGCACAGCCACCCACTTAGTCTCAGGGGATGGGACTCCCTGGGACGACACCCCTGGGCACTGCTATTTGCTCTTCCTTCCATAGCCAGCATCTATCCAGGGCTTCCTCCCTCTGAGTCCCTGAAGGCAGCCTGGAGAAGGCCCACCTAGCTCTGGAGGGGCCAGGCTTGGCTGGTGAAGGGGGCACCAAGACAGAGACCAGTGTTGTACTCCTTGCTGGCCCACTGCTCCAGCGCTGGGGGAGGGGGTCTCTGGTTGGGACTGGAGCCTCAGCTGGGCAGGGCTACACCCAGCAGGAGCTCCAGGGCTGAAGATGTGCTAGCTCTCCCCTGGCCTTGGCCTCAGCTTGCAGGGGGTGGGCAGGTGGGGGAGGCGGCCTCCTCTTGTTCCTGTGGTTTCAGGTTCATGAGTGATGTCAGGCGTGGGACTCACTGAATCTGGGGACCAGTTGGAGGCTGAGGCATTTCTTTAAAAGCCTATAAATCACTACTTCCCCTTTTAGCCCAGCCTATCCCTGGCCTGGGAGGACTCATCTTCACGTACACAAAGACAGCTTCCTCCAGGCCCTCCAGGATGCTCACATGTGGGCTCACAGAACCAAACGGACACCCTCCTAGAGGGCCTGCTGGCCCCCACCCCATGGTGAAAACAGGCCCACATCAGCCTAAACTCTACAGGCAGGCCTGTGTGACACAGAGGTGCTTGAGATGAACTGTGCTCTCTCTCCCTCATGCTTATAGTCATGTGTCTTCATGCTGCTCCTTTGCTCACCAGTGCCCCCCAGGCACCGATGAGCTCCCACCTGACATTCCCTCAAGCTTCTCCAAGTACCCCTGACACATGTGCCCTTCCACTACTTAACATGCCCTCACATGTACACGCTCGTGAGTACACAAGGGGCTTCCAGACAAAACTCAACAGAGCCCACATTCCACTCCCACATTCCTGTGTGCACTCTTTACTCGCACACACACAGACAGCAGGCAGGACATACACATTCGATTGCACTACCCCAACAGACCCACACATGCATACGTGAGTGTTTGCACACCAGTCGCACGCACACGCACATGCATCCACACACATGTGGCCTTGGGGATGCCTGGGGTGAGAACAGGAGTGGGGAGGGAGCCAAAGCTGGCAGGAAGCCACCATCCCCAGCCTGGCCCCAGGGGCTGTGGAGCGTGTGGCAGCAGCCCTAGCCCTGGGCTCCAAAGAGTGACAGCTGGCCTCAGGCAGCAGGTGGCACAGTAGGGCTGCCGGTGGCTGGCTGGTCTTCAGGAGGACAGGGACATTCTGGAGAGGAGACAGCCAGACTCCCTGTCTTACATTGGCTGACGTCCTGCCAAGATGGGCTCCAAGAGGTGATAATAGGCAGCTTGAACTCGGGAAGGGGAGAGTCAGAGACGGGACAAGTGAGTGGATGAGAACCTGAGCGAACAAGGAGGAGAAGAGAGCTAGAAAGGAAACCAAAGGCGCACCTGGGTGGCTCAGTTGGTTAATCGTCCACCTTCGGCTCAGGTCATGATCCTGGGGTCCCGGGATCAAGCCCCACATCAGGCTCCTCGGAGAGCCTGCTTCTCCTTCTCCCTCTGCCTGTTGCTCTGCCTGCTTGTGCTCTCTCTCTATCTCCCTGTCATATAAATAAATAAAATCTTTAAAAGGGAGGAAGGAAGGAAGGAAACCATAGAGAGAGAAGTAGGGGATGAAGAAAAAAGGTAGAATAAGGATTCATAGGGATGACTCGAGCCAGGAACTCCTCATGGGGGCCTCCCTTTCCTCGGCCAGAGCATCACTTGACTCCACTCACTCAGCGGTTCCTCTGGGGTACAGAGAAAGCTGGGGCCCCTGAGATGGAGCTGGAAGTCCTTCTTATTGCCTGAACAACCCCTACCCCCCGTCCCACTACAAGTGAGCATTTTTTCCTCCTATTCCTGGCTCTGTAGAGTCAGAAGACAAGCGGAAAAATGCAAAGATTTGGAGACTTTCAGAGCTAGGCTTGTCCAAGCTCCTCACCCTTTTATACCTAATCATCCCACCTCCCCTTGGAGGCCTCCCCTCCAAGCCCTGGGGGCCTGGGTAATGAGAAAGCAGCTCAGGTCACAGAGGAGAGAAGGAGATCTTAGCCAGGACCATGTTCACTGGTCTTAACCCTAGACACACCCCTAGACCCCTGTCCTGCAACCACTCCCAAAGCCCTCCAAGAGCTCAGTCATCATGCTCAGAGCCCACCTCGAGCCATTTTGTGGCTAATGAGGACCTATATGACCATGAGCTCTGCCCCTCCCTGTTCCTGTACCCTGGAACAAGGCCCAGGTACAGAAACAGTGTTCTTAATTGGATACTCCAAGTGGCAGGGAGAAAGGTGTTGCATTCTCCATCTCTCAGATGAGAGCAGTGACATTCTGAGAAGGAGCATGTCTTATCTAAGTCCTAGTGGAGCAGACTAGCCTTTGAGGTCTACAGGGAAGAGGTGGTATAGACAAGGCCATGGTCAGGATGCTGGCCAGCTCTTCCTCCAGGTCTGGCCCCCTACCTCAGCCCTCCCCCTCCAGCAAAGCCTGCCTCAGCCCCTGCCCCTCTCCCACCCACAAACCCTCCTGGGCTCCAACCCCCTTCCAGGGGAGTCCTACCCTACCCATGCCCCCACCTGTGCAGACCCACTTCAGCTCCCCTCACCAGATTCTTACTCACTCCACAATCATCCCATCCTCTACCCCTCCCTCGGAGCACCCCACCCCCTCATCACTCCTTCTTCCGTGAAACCAGACCATGAAGTCAGACCATCCCAGACTACCCATTCTCAGAGCACAGCAGTCCCTGTGTCTGACCACATATCCTCCCTCCCTAGGAAGCCTTCAATGGCTCCCACCTCCCCTTGAGACATAGCGCATACTCCCCAGCATGTGTATTTTACATAATAACCTGCATAATTTTCTGGGCTTATCTGCACCCACCCCCTGCCCAACACCCCCAGTGCCCTCCAGCCACACAAGTGCTCTCAGGTCCCTGGCTCAGTCTACAGGGCTCGACTAGGCCTCACTCCTCACCACCATTCTGGGCAGTTCGAGGGCAGCCCTCAGAGGTCCTAGAACCCATGGTGCTTCCCTCTCCAAATGCGTGTTTGAATACCCCGTTATGCAGGTGGAACTGCTCAATCTTTGCCAAATGACTATCCTCAGCATGTGGCACACCGCTCAGCACCTAGTAGGTGTTTTATAAAAATTGTGTAATAAGGGTTAGACTCTATTCCAGTGATGTTGTGTCTGCCCACTCCCCTCCACCAGGGCAGGCCAAGAAGATGCTGTTGTGGGGTGGTAGGGTAGGGTAGCTGGCAGCCAGTCTCCCTTCAGCCCCCCACCCCGTGCTCGCTCTCTGGACACTGAGTCTGCCCCTCCTCACAGGCTTCGCAAATGGCACAGGTCCACTACAGCTCCTGACCTCCCAAGCACCACACCCAGGAGACCTGGATCAACAGCCCATCGCATGCCTTGTCAACACCAAGCTCCCTGTGCACTTTGATCCCCTGGGACACTACAATGGGTGGCCAAGGGGGCCTGAGACTCCGCTCCCACCACCTGCCAGCAGGTCTCTGGGCCTCTGCAGAGCCCCCTAGGGGCCCCAAAGGATAACGTCTCCTTCTTCTTAAGAGCTCTCCCCTCGTTTACTTCCTGGAGCAGTTGAAGCACAGAGATGAGGCATGTATGTGGGTCCTGCCCTTGAGAAGTTTCCAAACTGCTAAGTGAGGAATGAGCCTGTCAACCCCAGACAGACCCAGGGACAGAACTAGGCCAAGAGGCAGGCAGACATGTGCTGTTGGATGACGACAGCCCACAGTTCTACTCCTCGTTAAGTACTTACTAAGTACAAGACTCCAAGCTGAGCAATTTATAGATGTTTTCGCATTCAAGCCTTCCCACAAGTCTATGGTGTAGGCATAATCCTTATTTTGTAGACTAGAAAAGGAAGCTCGGAGAGATCTAGGAATCTGTGAGGCATCACAGAGTGGGAGAGCTGAAGTTCAAATCCACATCTGCCAACTCAAAATAGGTGCCCTTCTTGCCCCATTTCATGGCCACCCCAAACCCGTAGGTGGGGGGTTTCCAAAAAAGCCTCAAGGACTCCTCACTGTCAATAACAGAACGTGTCCCAGCTGAGGTGCCACCCACCCTGCCCCTGCTTGCCTTCCCACCATCACCCCCGCCCACACCCACCACACCTCAGATTTCAATCTTGACATTCTCCAGAGAGAGAGCTTGCTTCTGCTATTCACTCAGCCTCAAATGCCTGCCCCATTTTACAGATTAGAAAACAGAGGATTAAGAAGGTGAAGTACCTAGCCCAAAGTCACACAGGTGGTTAGAACCCAGGCCATTAGGACATCAAGTAATAAAGCATTAATTTGTGTCACAGACAATCAGGGAATTGGAAGTAGCAGAATGTGCTGCTCATGGTGCCAAAGAAAGTAGAGGAGAAAGATTCAATGGATTCCAGAGTGGAGGGCACCTGGCTAAACCTTGAAGAATGGCAGGGTTCAGATGGGCTCACTTGAGAGAGAAAAGTGTAAGAAAAGTACAGACATGAGAGGAAAAAGAGAGGGAGAGGAAGGTGTGTCAAAATTAGGGAGGCAGTTGCCTGGGCGTCTGGGTCAGTTAAGCATCTGCCCTCTGTTTAAGTCATGATCCCAGGGTCCTGGGATCTAGTCCCTCATTGGGCTCCCTGCTCAGCGGGAAGCCTGCTTCTCCCTTTCTCCCTACAGCTCGCTCGTGCTCTCTCTGACAAGTAAATAAATAAAATCTTAAAAAAAATTAGGGAGGCAGTGTGGCATGGGGAAAGACACTGTGACATGGAGGCCTGGAGACCCAGTGTGTCCTGCAGATTACTATGGGATGTCAGATGAGACCCTTCCCTCTCTGGGGCATGCCTCTTTGTAAATGAAGGACCGATGAGCCCTGGTGTTCTCTAGAGTCCTACCAGGCCCCAGCATCCTAGAATTTTGACTGTGCATGTTGCTACTGGACCTTAACACCCAAGGTCTAACCGCAAGCTCACTAACGTGGGGCACAGACTTGGATTCCAAGAGCAGGCAGGCAGAAGCCACCAACATGGCCCCTGATAGGAACAGCTGAGGGTTGGTATCCCTCTTCTCCACACATCCATGCTAGAAGCATGTTTGGGCTCACCACAGTGGGTCCAGTCCTGAAACAGAGCGGTGAATGAGTCAAGGCGGAATTGTGGGCTCATGGGGAAGGAATGGGCTATGCCCTCCGGAGCTCCAAGCCCAGCCCCAATTCATCCCCGGGAAAGGGGAAGTAAGTGGGGGTACTTGGAGAAGGACCAGAGAAAATTTTCTGGGAGTCAGGGTGGGGATGTCAGGACCTGAATAAGTGGCTGTCAAGTTGGAGGCTGTTTGGGGAACAAGAATGGTCCCCAATGAAGACAGCACCCAAATAGAGACTACATTCCAGACCACTCTCCCTTGAGCGCCTGCAGTACAACACAGATGCCGCTAGAGGGCTCAGCGCCAGCCGGGGCACAAAGCAAAGCACTTAGACCCCCACCTCCAAACTGAGCCGGTCGGAACTCTCCTGCTCTTTGCAGGACATGCCCTCCGCGTACAAGCGACGTGGCCCTGGAAGTCGGAAGATCTTGCCCCCTCCCTTGCTCCCCCTTGCTGCAGGTCTGATGCAGCGGCTTCCTTTCTGACTCAGGAGGTACCCAACAGAAACAGGCCCACCCGCCTCTGCATTTCTGACTCCTGCTGTCTGGAATGTGAACTCGCCTCTTATCTTTCCTGCCTCTTTGACCTCCAACTCTTGCCCTCCGAGAACCCGTTCTTATTCACCACTGAAGACTCAATGAAGGAATGAGTGAACATTTGGGAGACCAAGTCACTGGATCCTCATGATGGATCAAAAAGCTGGAGACTCAGGAGCGAGTACCAGCTCTGCCATGTACCGGCTGCGAAAGCTTCGTCTGAGTTTCTGTGTTCTCCAGCGTCAAGGTGAAGACTACATAACCCCCTGCACAGTGCTGAGCACAGAGCCCCAAGTACACACAGAATAAGCCTTCGAGGAGGAGTGCTGCGCTTGTTATTGATATATGTCCTCCACTGGAACTCTTCCTCCCTCTGTCCCACTGGCCCATCTCTTGAAGTCTAATCTCGAGCCTTCGTGGCATGGCACAAGCCAGGGTTCCACTGTTGTTAGAATCTGAAGACTGAGGCAGACCAGACAACACTACACTAGCCACTTGGAGAAGCCACCTCCCTGAAAGGAGATGGGGCCAGGAGGGAGATTACAGGGGCGCCGGGCTCCGCCATGCACCTGCCACGGCTCCAGTGAAGATGAGAAACCTGCCAACTTACCCCACCCCATGATCTCATGGCTGTGCTTGCCAGGGGCTGGCTCAGAAAGCAGGTACTGATGGCAGGGCCCGGGCATGGAGCCCAAGGACAAGAAGGCGGGAAGTCTGCTTGGGCCAAAACAGAGCTTGTCCCCAAAGGGCTCGGATACAAGGTCCCTCTGGCCTCCCTGTGCTGCGTTTGGCCAGTGAACTTCCAGGCTCCTCTTCCCAGGGCCCCTCCCACTGCCCAATCCCCAGGGACAATGGATAAGAGGAGAGGTTCCCTCTTTCTCCCCAAGGGTCAGTCTCTTCTTGGCATCTCTTCCAGATCCTCTCTGCTCCAAACTGCTGGCCTCAGGCAGGATGCCACTGTTTTAAAGCGTGGAGTGTTGGGCGGGAGACAGATGGCCGAATCCTGTCATTCCTGAGGCTGCTGCAGGCACACATCTAAATGCCACTTTATAAAGTGAACACACAGCCCCAAAGAGATGCCTCTGTCCCAGTTTCGGGGCATCCCTGGGGGTGAGGACAGAGCAAGAGTCAACTTCAGTCCCCATGTTCTCTCGAGTCTTGTCCTCCACCACTCTTTTCCCAGCCCACCCCGAATGTGTCTCCCCAGAGCACCCCTCCACCTGCCACAAGATCCACAAAGTCCACAGCTGGAGTCAGGAGACCCCTCCACCCAGCCCTGGTGGACTAGGCTGCAGCTCAAAGAATGTAGCAAGGGGAGACCTGGTGTTGAGCCCAGGCCTCCCTGCTCCCAGGGGTGACCCTCAGGGTCCTGGACCTTCAGGCGCTCCCTTTGACTCTCGATTCAAAGGTGAAGCCCTCAGCCTGGGCCCAGAGCTCTGTCCCTCATGGTGCTGTTTCCGCTCCCTACCTCACTTTGGTCTCAGCCCAGGTCCCTACAAATCCTCCCTCTCCCCACCAGGGAGCTCCTCCCCAGCCCCTTCACCTTCGAGCAGCTGAGCCCTTCTTCCCTGCCCAGCCCCGTTACAGGGAGACACCCAGGGTCTCTATCTCCCCCACCCACTGCCCCAGCACCAGTGCCATGGTGTATCTGCTGCTCCTGCCCTGGACCAAGGCCTGGGATGTGCCTGTCACCCTCCAGGGAACCCCTGAAACCACAGCAGTGCTCTTCCTCCAACCCTGGATCTGTCCCTATCCCCCACCCCCACACATAGGCCATCCTCCCCTCCCTGCCCCTGCCCTCCAGGTCCCTCTCTATAAAGGAAGTGGGGAGACTGAGGCCCTTCCCGCTCAGGAGCTCTGTGAACCTGGGGCTTCTTTCCACTGCTCCCAGCCCATGCCCAGCCCTGAAGCAGCCAAGTGCAGAGTCAGACTGACCATGGGTCCACGGTCTTCCCATTAGCCCCCTGTCCCCTTGAGAAAGAGGCAACAGGCCTGATTCGCAGTTCCTGCACTTCTCAGAATCCCCCTCAGCCTCCCCAGAGGTTCCACACTCCTCCCTCATCTCTCTCCCCAGACATCCCCATGAGAAGACATCTGGACAGACCGCAGGTCAAACCTGGGCCAAACTCCTGGAGAGAGGACCTGGCTCGAGGCCACCCCATCTTCCCATGTCATTTCTAAGTGGCACCAAGTGGGCCGGGCAGGTGTGTGGCTGGGCAATCCCCACCCAGGAGTCAGGGCAGATTCCCAGGCCGGCAGGTCATGAGCCAGGGCTCTGGAGCATGGCTCCCAGGGACTGGCCAGTTCTGGAATGATGATGCTGGGGTGCAAGGTGCATGCTACTCCCTGTGCCTGCCTGCAGCCCAAGGAAAGCCTTGTCCCTCCCTAGCCTGGTCCACACACACCCCCACCCCACTCTGGGAAGCTTTCCCCAGCCAACCCCACCCAGCTCTTACCACCGCTTCTTCCGCGTCCCCTTGCCTCTTAGGTCCACCGTTTTCCCGGTATTCAGTTGCCCTTGGTTTACGTGTTGCTTTGCAAATGTTCTCATAAAGCTTCATATTCCGTGGTCATCACTAGCTGCGAGTCCTTCTCTCTGTTAATTAATTCCTATTTTGCTGGGACAGGAGTCTCAGCCCTTAAAACTACCAAGGAAGACTCTAGAATCTAAGTCCCATCCTTCTTCCTACAATTTTTTTTTCTCTCGATAATCAAGCATTTTCTCCAACGAAATTTCCCAAAATAAGCAGCTTCTCCCCACGTCCCAGTTCTTGCCTTGATTGCCAGAGAGGCCCCAGATAAGGTGGAATGGGGTGGGAACCTCTGAGGAGTACCTGGCAGAGGTCAGCTTTTCCTCAAGGGAAGCTTGTCCCTCTGGAGTGCTGCAAACCCTTCAGAGCTCCCTCTTCCTGGCTTCTGGAGCCAGGCATCATTTAAGTGGTTCCCCTAGCTATTAAATGGGCACAATAGTAAGAACACTTAAGATTATTTATTTATTTGACAGAGAGAGAGAGAGAGCAGCAGCAGGCAGAGGGAGAAGCAGGCTGCCCACTGAGTAGGGACCCCGACGTGGGGCTCCATCCCAGGACTCTGGGATCATGGCCTGAGCCGAAGGCAGACGCTTAACTGACTGAGCCACGCAAGCGCCCCAGTAAGAACACTTGGAAAGGGTAGTAGAGACCAGAGCTGATATTCGTAAAACTGCCTGAAGCAGGCACTTTCAGATGCCCATTTTGCAGAGGACAGTGTGAGTCACCTCAAGGTCACATACCCAGTGGAGGGGGTGTATTCATTAACCGGGAAAACCTTCAGTGAGTCCCCACTGAGCCCAGCAGGGTACGAAGCTCATCTGCTTATCTCGATATGAGAGCAGGAGGAGACAGACCTGGTGGGAACCACGGAGAGAATGGAGCTGGCTCAGAGCTGAGTGAGAGGGTGAAGAAAGGCTACAGGCTCACAGAAAGCCCCCAGCGGCCCCTCCCCAGCTCCCCCATCCAGTCAGGAAGGCTCCTGAGCTTCATTTCCATCCTAAGAGAAGGATCAGTAGGGTCAGCAAATGAGGCTTCAGGGGTGGGACACCACACGGGGTGGTTTGTCCTGTACCCTGTGAACTCCTGGGTCACCCAGACGCCCTCAATCTCCAGGGGAGACCCCAGACCAGAGCCTCCTGGGCACAGCGAGGCTGCTCGGAGGGGCCACCTGCCTTTACAGAAGAGAGGAGGGGCAGGGGGTCTGCAGGGGAAGAGCAGTCGCTCATCTATGGGAGCTGGCGCAGGTCAGGCTTCTGGGTTCCAGGGCACTTTGCGGGGAGGGGCAGCAGGGCGGCACCCTGCCCCGCCGGAGACAGAGACAGAGGGCAGGGCCCAGAGCTGGAGCTGCCCGCCCAGGAATGCCATCCACCAGCCACCATTCCCGGCCCACACCGGGCACCCCTAGGGCTGCGGGGAAGGGTGGGATCTGGGCTCCTCCCCACCCCCATCGACACCCAGTGGGAAATGTGTTGAGCTCGTCAACATCTCTCTGGCCACAGGCTGAGGGCTCCCATGACTCCTAAATGATGGGGCAGAAGCCAGGTCATTAGACGGCGGAGACTGTCATTAGCACGGGTGATGCCACCACCACACAGACAATGGCAAACAGTCATTAGCGGCTGTGTCACAGGGCTAAGGCAACATTGGCAGGGCACAGGGAGCTGGGCTGGGGGAACACGCGCTTGCACACGCACATGTTCACACACAGAGGAGAAGGGAGGCACACACACTCCACTCACAAACAGAAGAATGAGAAGATGTGAGTGGACACACATGCACACACCTCCATAGTCACACACTCAAAAGTTTACACACCCACGGAGGGGCACACATAGGTACACTGGCATGATCACACACTGGCATGTGCTTGCACACCTATGTGTTCACATGGGGACAATTGGTGCAACTGCACACTTACATTCTCCCTTGTTTATGCGGGGGTGCAAACAGACACACACTCTTACGTGTTCACACTCACATGTGGGAACATGAGCAGACACACTTGCACACTGACATGCTCACACCAAGGTGTGAGTAGGCACTTACTTATACATGTTCACACATTCACATAGATGTGATACACTCACACATTTTTACACTCACATGGGGGCACAAGGGACACATGTTCACACACCTACAGAGCCACACAATCATTCATACACATGAGGTATAAGATGAGCACACCTATAGGGACATGAGCAGGCACACTTACACACACAGGGGTATGCGTGGACACACATTCACACATTTGCACCCTCAAATGTTCACACACACACAGGCTGAACAGACACACAGCCCAGAGGGGCCCACAGGATCAGAGATGTTCCCCCACACACCAGATGCCCCCCCACACAGCCCTAGATCCTCCCACCATCAGGTACTCAGACCCCCAGATATCTCCCCACTGCCTTGAGAGGGACACACAGACCATCAGGGACCCCAGAAGAGACTCTCAGACACCCCTCCAATCCCCCCACCCCTCACTTCAAAGGACCAACACCCAGGATGGAGAAACCGCTCAAAGCACACAAGCAGAGAGGCTATGCGTGCCCTAAGGGAGGGGCCAGGATTGTTTTAACATGGTAGCCCCCCCACACCTCAGCCCTAATGGCTGGCAATGCCCTGCCTTACTTGAACCCTCCAGGAAAGGGGCTACGTTAGGCATGTTTCTAAGAGCTCCTGAGCCCCGTGGTGGGGGAGACACAGGAAGGGGAGTCTGGGATCCGAGGAAGAGCAGAGTGCCCCTAGGAGAACCTCCAGAGGAGACCTCTGTCCCCATTTTGACTCTTCCCTCCCACCTTCCTCATCAGTAGATTTTCGTGTGCAAGCCGTGGGCCCAGCTTCCAGCTCAGAACCTGAGGGCACGATGGGAGGGAAAGAAGACAGCCTAGAATAGGGCAGAGCTTACTCATCAGACGTGGATGGTGGAAGGGAACCGAGGGGAGGCTGAATCCTGGGTTCAAATCCTAGCTCTGCCCCCTAGCTGGGCTTGTGGGTTTCCCATCACCACCATAACTGACAGCCATGAACTTAATGGTTCCAACCAACAGAATTTCATTATCTTACCATTCAAAGATCAGAATTCCAAAATGGGTCTCAATGGGCCTAAAATCAAGGGTGGTGCCCCTTTGGAAGGTATTAAACAAAGAGTCATTTCCTCATTTTTTTTCCAGTCTTTCCAGGCCACCCGCTTCCTTGGCCCTCTATTTCAAAAGCAGTAGCCAGACAAGGCTGTCTCATAGTGTCGCTTTTCTGCTCCCTCCTTCACATTTAAAGGACTCTTGTGAGGACACGTGGCCCAGCTAGATAATTCTGGATCATCTCCCCACCTCAAGATCCTTAACTTAATCACATCAGCCAAGTCCTTACAAGCTTAGGGATTAGGACAATGACCTTTGGGAGTGTGCACTATGCTGCCTACTACACTGGTGGGTCTTGGACAAGCCATTTAACCTCCCAGAGCCCCAGCATCTTCAACAGCAATCTGGAAATCACTCCTACTACATGGGTGGTTGTGGGGACTTAGAAGGTCACACAACCAGGAAACACTGTGCCTCACTGGGGACAGAGAGGGCAAGGTTGACAATACCACCTTCTCCCTTTTTGGCTTTTTGGCTTCCTGAGGACAAAGGAGAAAGGTGGCCAAGGGGCCACAGAGGCCAGTGAGTGGGGGTGTCTGTGGGCTTGGGCTTGGGCAGGGGCTAAAAACTGGAGCGAGGACCGGGAGGGGCTGCAGGGGTCTGTGAGGGTCCCCGGATCTGGGAGGCCGTGGGGCCCCACCACAAGGGGAGCTACCCCATAAGGCTGGGGGCACACGCGCCAGCAGTGACCTGAACTAGGGAAACAGGGCGGGGCTGGGCCTGCTGCACCTGCTTGTTCCTGCCTTCCTGTCCCTCATCTGTTGCCATCTGTTTGCAGGGCCCCCAGGCCAGCGGGTGGGCAGGAGCCCCAGCCCAGGCTGCTATTACCCTGTTAAGTGCAGACAACAGAACGATGACCCAGGAAGATACACCCCACATAGAGGAATTGCCCACTGGAAAACACTCATTAGTCCCCAGATTTGCCCAGTGCTGTTGGCCCGCTTGGGAGGGAGGCAACAATGGCATCTCAGAGAGGAGCTGAGGTCCTCAGACTCCCACTGGCCACCCGCTCCAACCAGAGGCCCAGGCTGGGGGTCCTGTCCAGGATTACCCCACCTCCACCTACCCCTACCCCACTCCCCCAGCACCACGGGCACCTCGCCGGCTCAGCCCTGCACACTGCTCCCTTGGCTCATCCACCCACCCTCCCCTCCCCTCTCAAACCACACAGGACCCCAGCTTTTCTCCTACCCTCCCAGCCCCCGGCCCCTCCCAGCTCCCCGCCACAACCTCTGGGTTTCACCCAAAGACTCCCGTCAGCGGGAGGAAGCCTGGGCTGGGGGCTGCGTTCAGAGGCAGAAGATCTGCAGGCAAATCCCACAGCCCAGCACACCGGCAGTTTAGGGACCGCCAGCCCGCTGAGTAGCATCAGGGGGACAAAATCGAGTCACCTGTGTGAGTGCGTTCCGTAAGCCAGCATACTGTTGGAGTTACGGGGACATCTCAAAGGATTTTGTCCTCCTTTTCTCCCTGAGACACAGCAGGCAGGGCTGGCACCGGATCAGCTTTTCACGGACGGTTGCTTTGGAGACTCCCCACATCTACCTGCATCAGACGATCCCCAAGTAGTACCAGAGACAGATGCAGAAGGATGGGGAGGGAGAGCACACAGCTGCGGGCTCATGGTAGGTCCTGATAAATGGATGCTGAGTGCATAAATGGCACCCGCGAAGCTCCCACTGGATGCCAGGCACCTTGCTCGGTGCAGGCAATACAAGGATGGATGGCAGAACCACTGAAGCAGCTCAAGCTTCAGTTCTCAAGAACCATCCCGAGAGCCCCGCGGCCCTGAGGACCCCTGGATGACAGGACATCCCTGTTGCAGGGCGGCGTGCAGGCAGGTGGCTAGCCGCCCGGCCACAGCTGCCCAAGGCTGGCAGGCCTCAGGCAGCTGGCGCCGTGCCCAGCGCCACCGCGGGCCACAACCATCCTGGCAGGCTCACAGAGGCCGGGCACTGACAGCTCGACAGAGAGCAGAATATGGTTTCGGTCTATTATCAGAGCAGATAAAGGCAGCCGCTGACGCTTGGGGAGCAGTCTGGGCTTACAAAGGAGCGTCTACAGATGTCCTACCACTCCCCCATCCTGCCTTTGTCAGCCGCCCCAGCCTTCCCATCCCTCTTTGCTCCTCTCTGAAAGCAGCCCCAGGGAGGGGGACATCCCTTAAATAGCTGTGTTCGGGGTGCCAGGAATTGGCAGGCCGAGAAGGCTGGAACCAGCTGGGCGGCAGGCCTGGAGGCAGGGGCTAAACGGGAAGATTCCAGAGTTCACCAAGCACTGGCCCCGGGGCAGGGGAGCAGCAGCCCTGATCAGGGGAGAACAGCCAAGTCACCACCTTGCTTCATTCATCTTTGTATTGGCCCCACGGCTCAGCACAGGGACAGGTGACAGGCAGGAGAGACACAGGATGAGAAAGTGAAGGCCAGTGAGTGTCAGGGGCAGATGGGGTGACCAGGACTGGGGTGGCAGTGGGGGTGGGGGGGCACTCAAAGGAGAGGAACTAGGGCCCCCGACCCTGTCTAGTGGGGGAGGGAAGAAACCTTTGCTGAAGTGAGCCAGAGAAACAAGGAAATAATAGAGGGTACCCTGTGCGTTTAAGAGCTATTTCCTGCACACCTACTCTGTGCCATGGATGCCAGAGCAGCAAACAGAACAAAGCCTGCTTTTGAGAGGTCTCCGGCTCAGAGGGCAAGTGAGGGGGCTATTTGGGAAGACTTCCCATGGGGAGGGAGCAGACAGAGGGCTGTTGGAAGGAACTGTCCTCAGGGGTGGAAGGGCCCAGGCACACCGGGTGGCATGAGGAGTGAGGGGAGGCCGCCACAACCCCTGTTGCTGGGGACAGCGGACAGCAGACAGCAGACAGCAGGTAACAGGGTGTGGTTCCTCCTAGGGAACCGAGGGGCCCCTTGGCCCTCCCTGGAAGGCAGGGAGCCACGGAAGCAGCAGGGCCCTCCCACCAGCTTCCCTTTGTGCAAGTCTCCTTCCTGCTCCTCTCCACCCAGAAGCAGGCCTGGCAACCATGCAGAAATGCCACTGGCATGAAGCACCCACACAGGCAGACATGGGCTGGGGTTCCCCAGGCAGGCTGGGCCTCCTCTACCTCAGGAATGGCGGAACCTCCCACCAAGAGTCCCACCCTCAGGTCCGACAGCGAGGGAAGGACTGGGGAGCTTATGGTTTGGTCCCTGCTCTGTCCCAAGCACATGCCTGACCCAACCCGAGACATAACAGGGCTTCTGCCAGTTTCGGCAGCCTTCTTTCTGCCTTTTTCTTTTGCAGGGAGGGCTGTCGATCTTCTTGCCTCCCTAAGGCATTTGGCCAGAGCAGGAGGGCATCAGAATTCCTACCCCATGCTGAGTGGAAGCCAGGCCTCTGGGAGTCAACCCACAGTGAGATGTGGGACACCCCAGGCAGAGAACCCAACATGAACCCATGAATCCGTGGGCCCATCCCAGTCAACCCAGCTCAGCCTGGCAAGGAGGCACCCAGGTCCTGAAAGGCAGGGGCTCCAGAGCCAGCTTCCAGAAATGGGGCTGTTTCCCCATCTTGTCCAGGATTGTCCTCCACAACCCATCTGAAGTCTGTCACTGTACACCAGCTCTTTCTGCTGTCTCCTGTGTGGCCACACAGGATAACAAGTGCCCTGTACAGAAGGGTGGCCTTTTATTCATTCTGGAAATGGTCACTGAGCACCCACTCTGTGCCGGGCACCGAGGGGACAAAACCACCACACACTTCCTGTGCTCACAGAACTTGGCAGGGGAGGCAGGCACAAATAAACAACCAACAACAAATAATTACAAATTGGGTTAAGTGCTGTGAAGACAGGAAAGTGTAATTAGCCTGTGCTCACCTCTCCCTGGCCCCCGAGGCCTGCCCTCATTATAGGATACCCACAACTCCGCCTGCCCTCCCCAACATACTTCCAGGCCAAGAACCTCAGTTCACTGGGCAAAGCAAAGGAGTCCACAACAGTCTGAGGAACATGTTGAACCAAACGGGAGGGAAAAAAAACTTTTAATTAAAAAAAACAGCAATCATTCCCGTAGCTTATACAACTGAATTTGAGAGCCACAGAGGCCCAAACATGTGACTCCAAACCATACAGCTGGTGAGTGGCGGAGCCCAGACCAGAAACCAGGTCTCCCATGCTCAGGTCCAGGGCTCTGCCACCAGCATGCAGCCCTGCCAGCATCCCTTGAACCCCTTCACAGCCTGAAGGCATCTCTAGATTCCTGGCCCGTTCGGGTGCCTGCTCCGCAGGGCAGCACCGTCCAGTGGAGTCCTGTGTGAGAATGCAAACATTCCACACCTGCGCTCTCCAGCAGACTCATGACATCACTCCAAAGGTTTCGGGGATATGGGGCCAGTGCGGTGGGGGTGGAGCTTGGCAGGGGCCATGGGGAGAAGGAAGGTAGCAAGATGAGACACAAAGAAGGGCAGTAGGGGTAAAGGATCCTGTCGGACGTCCCAAAGAATCTTCTAGACTTTCATCCCATCATCCACTGATCGACTTCATGCAAAGTAATGAAATGCCTTAAAGGCAGCCTCCCTGGGCCCCCCAAGGGGAACACTGCTCCTCTGAGCTTCGTGGCACCTCCGGAATTCTGAATAGTGGCTATTTGTCGTGGCCGCCACCCCTCACCCCCACAGCCCTTACTGCTGTCTCAGCCTGGAACAGCCTTCTCCTCTCCTGGACAGCTCTTCCCCCTCCCTTCAAGCTTTCACTGCCCCCCCCACAAGGTATTCCCAGATACCCTCACGACCTCTCCCAGGTCTCCACATGGACTGCCTGGCATGTGGAGGAGGCATAACAGGCATTGTTTGAATCTCCCCATCTTTGCTCTTACTTCCCCTTTCTTGGCCCTTGGCCCTCCCAAATCTACTCGCAGCTCCCCATCCCCCAGCTCTGGAGCCCTCAGAAATTCTTTGTGCGTAGACAAGGTCATCCCATTCCCAAAACTTGGCCCCTGGGCCGGGCCTCCCTCCAGCAGCCTCAGAACAGACCTGCTCAAAAGGACAGTCCAGAGAAAGGAGGTCGGGGTTTTTAGCCTTGCCAGGCAAGAGGGCCCTGACTCAGTGAGCCCAAATGTGGATATGCCTTTGGGAGAGAGGAAGAAACGCCTACAGGAAACTGAGCAGGCTCATCTGGGAAGTCTTCCTGGAGGAGTAGCCTCACCTTTCCATCAGGCCCTGGAATGAGAGGAAGAGTCTTCCCTGCACAGAGTCCCTATTTCCCCAAGAGCCACGTCCCGCCCCAGAGCCCCAGCTGAGCTGAGATGTGTTCATTGGAACATTCATCCAACAACCATGTGTTGCTGCTCTGAGTTATCCAAGGCCTGCTGGCTCCAAGGGCCAGGCCTCGGGCCAAATAGGGAACAGAGCACAGAGCAGAAACTGAAACTGTGACACCAGGATGCCATTCCCATAAGGCCACCTAGCCAGACTGTGTGGGCCAAGTCGGACACCTCACCTCCCCAGGGCTGAAAGGAGGAGAATCCCTGCCCCTGGACCCTGAGTGGGCAGGGAGGCAAGAAAGAAGAGGCGGATGACAAAGACAGGGACAGCTCCAAAGTTGGGAGGAAGTGCCATGGAGAAATGGAAGAAAGGAAGAAGCAGAGAACATGAGGGAAAACAAAAACAAAAAAACCCTTTGCTTCTTTGAGGACCCATTCCAGGGGCCTGTGGGAGAGCCTGGCCCTAGCCACCCCCACGCCCACCTGTGCCCTAACTCCCACCAGCCCTTTGCCTCATAGAGGATCAGAATTACATCCTGTCCCCCATTCCGGGAGACCAGGGGCACAGGAGGAAGGCTCAAAGCAGAGGGAGGGGGACTGAGATTTCTGTCCCTGGACCATGTAAGGACCAACCGGGACAGGCTTCCAGAACCCCAGAGGGGCCCAGGACGTCCAGATGCCGTCTCCAGCTGGGGTCACCCAAGCTTGTGCCCCACCTGAAACCCAAAACAGGTTTGTTTGTGAGTACATCTAGGAGGGGTGTGGAGACTGCCCAGGTACTTAAACATCCCCACAGAGACTGAAAATGCCGCCCACCTTCCATTTCCTCTCTCCCCAGCCCTCCCTGCAGGGCTTCCTGATCCCAGGGAGGCCAGAAACCCTAGGTGGTTCAGCTCTGAACCAAGGCCAGGAGAGGGTCATGTCCATTCCTCAGTGAGGCTGGAGAGGCAGGGGCCTGAGGGGCTAGAGTCTGGTGTGGGTGGAGCTTAGCAAGGAAGGGGGAGGGGCAGGGAAGGAGGAGGGACTGGATGCTTCAAGCGGTTTTGTTTGCAGCTTTGTCGCTGCCCTTCCTGTTTGGCAGCCAGAGCTTTGACAGCTAAAGACACCTCTCGGACTGCACCCAAGAAACACTGCGGGGCCAGAGGGAAGACAGCAGGACCCATGCCCCACCCCAGCCAGAGCCCCAGGTCAGCATGCCCTCCATGCCTCCAAGAGGCCCAGCCACCCCAAGGAAGGCCAGTCCTGCCATGCCAGCCGCCAAGCCAGGGACTTGGCCATTAACTGTGACTTGTTACAACTCAGAGGCTGACAGACGTCAGCACAAGTCAGCAAGAAGTGGCAGGCTTCTGCGACGCGGAGGCACATTCGAGAATTGGGGCATCCCGCTCACAGAAAATAAGGCGGTAGAACTAAGCCCCGGACAGTGAGAAGACAGTTCTTGTATCCTCCCTGCCCTTTCCAGGGGTCCCGAGGCTTAAAGGCTAAGATAAGGGGGGTTCATAATCCGACAGTGTGCCTTCAGATCTCTGTGACCTGAGGCAGGCACTTAACCCTCTCTGAGCCTCAGTTTCCTCCTTTGTAAACTGGGGCTAATGAGAACAAACTTGTCTACCTCAAGTGCCATGAGGACTAAGGGAGCTAATCCAAGTAAAGCATCTGGGACATACCTGACATGTTAGCTGTTGTTTTGGCTCCAGCAGAGCCCGGAGGCCATTGCCCGCCTCCCCTGTCCCCACAGAGCACACAGGGGTGACCACGGTGGGGGAGGTAAAGCCGCTGAGGTGAACCACATGCCATCCAGATACCAGGTCAGGGAGGCTGGGGAGGGCCAGGCAATGGGTGCTGAGTGGGGAATGAGGCACCATGTGTGAGAAGTGGGGATGCAGACACCATTACAGTGACCAGGTCACACATCAAAAGTACCTGATCCTGGGTACTCAGCCTCAGGACACAGTGGTGGCCTTGGGTCAGCTTGCTGTACCCTAGGGAGCCAGAAGGGCCCACTATGTGGGAAAGAAGGCCAGCCTGGGAGGCGGGACGCGGGAGACCTGGAATGGACCATGTGATCAGGACAGTGGCTCCCGTCTCCAGCCTGTCCCTTCCAACCTTAACCACCTGAGCCTCTCCCAGACAAGCCCTCTCCCCGCTGTGGCCCCACCACTCCAGAGTGGCACACCAGACCCAGGTAGGGCACACAGGGCCAGCCGGTCAGGGCAAGAGTGTTCAGGGACAACAGGCCAGGAAGGAAGGAAGAGCAGGCCCAGAGAGTCAGTGACAGCAGAAGTGAGAGAAGGGAGCGGGAAGCAGTGATGGAGGGGCCTATGCGTTCATAGAACCTTCTGCTGCCCCACCTGAGGCTCTGTGGGAACCACATGGCATCTTTTCTGTGATACTTCATTCTTAAGATGAAACAGAGGACAGAAAAAAAGGTGAGGAGGGGAAAGATGGGGGCCAGGGACACATTCCCATAGCCCTCGATGAAGAGCTGCCCTCGAGCCCACCATCTCCCCACAGGCAGGCCCCAGGTCTTAGCCACCATTTACTGAGGGCTTTGTGCTCTGCCCTCCACTAAGTTCTGTGCTACACTGGCTCCCCTGGCAGGGGCAGTGGGCATTTCCATCCTTGACACAGAAATCAACTAACCTGCCTGAGGTCACACCGGCAGCGAACGGCCAGGCTGAGTCTGGAGCTCAAGTCTCACCTGTCCAAAGCCAAGGGCTCTTGGACTTGGCCTTCATTTTCCTCTCCAGCTTCTAAGACAGTGGGATGTGCTAGTATGTGCTCAATAAACCCTAGGTCAAAGGAAGGAAGGAAGGAGAGAGGGAGGAAGACAGGAAGAGAAGATAAGCCCGGGAGACTCTCAGGCAGCTAGAAGATAAATAAAAAGGTGTTGTTTCCTAGTGCCAGGATGGCATGCTGCCCGGGATGGCTGCCCTGCACTCCGGGAGCGCACGGCCCGCGCTTGCCTCATCTTTTCCAGAAGTATGTAAGCCCAGCTACGTCAGCCCTCAGGTATGCAGTGAGGTCTGTGGTGAGAGGTGCTCTCTGCGCCTCTCTCTCCTTCCTCCTCCGGTCTGCCCTTCTTCGGCCACCACCACACCCCCACCCAGCCCACCTGCCAGCCAGGCCTCAACCCCCCCCACCCCCCCACCCCCGAGCCAGACCCAGCTCCATGGGGTGGGGGTGGGGGGCTGTGAAGAGCCCCCTCAAGCAGGCAGATCTCAGGCTCTGGGGAGGAGATGCATGCATGGTGCAGGGGGAGGGGCATCATCTAACAGGTTGGTCGGGCTGGGAGGCGTCCCGCCCTCCTGGAGCTAATGAGCACTGTAGGACAGGTGTTTGCTCCTCAGTCCCCAGCCTGCCCTGCCTGAGACCAGAGCCAGCTGCCTGCCACCCCTCAAAGGCTCATTCACACACACACACACACACACCCGTGCCCTCCCGCGTCCCGGGCCCGGGGGCCGCGATGGCCTGCCGCTCCTGCGTCGTTGGCTTCAGCAGCCTTAGCAGCTGTGAGGTGACCCCTGCGGGCGGCCCCCGGCCTGGGACCTCGGGATGGGGCATCTGCGGAACCCCCGGGCCAGGCTTCAGCTCCCGCAGCCTCACAGGCTGTGAGGCGGCTGGCACCATTGCCAAGGTAACCGTGAACCCCAGCCTGCTAGTGCCCCTGGACCTCAAAGTGGACCCAGCCATCCAGCAGCAGAAGAACCAAGAGAAGGAGGAGATGAAGGTCCTCAATGATAAGTTTGCCTCCCTGATTGGCAAGGTGAGCAGAAGTAGGGGGGTGGGTCCTGAAACCTAAGGACCTTCAGACCTGGGCAGGTGGCTGAGCTCTGTGTTTCGGGAGGATTGCCCCACCCCTGATCCCAGCCAATGAGGAGCCGGCAGGCTGGCTCTGAACAGAGAGATGGCCAGGGCAGTCGCTGAGCCATCCGGGCAGGCGCTGGGGGAGAAAGAGGCCCCGGGATGGCCCTGAGGGATGTCTGGGCAATAACGTGCTTCGTGGCTTGGGGTCACTGTCCCTCTCGGCGGACACTAGGGAGGAGCCCCAAATGTGGCCAGGAAGATACCCTCTCATGGGAATGGCTGATGGGGACATGGTTTGCCATACGACTCCAAGGCAGGTGGACAAAGGAGATGAGCTCCCAAGAGTCCGCCCTTCTTTCCAGACCTTGACCCTGCTCAGCTTCTGGAGGTCAAAAGCGTCAGCTGAGCCAAAGGGGTACCCAGGGCCTCCAGAAGGAGGCTTTGGATTAGCTATACGGAGGTAGCCTATCAGGAGATAGGAATGTGGAGAATTGATGTTTCGAGTCAGAAACAGACAGGCAGCCAGGCCTCCCCGGTGCTCACATGAGAGAGGGAGTGAGTCTCCAGCACCCAGACTTCCTAGACCCCACTGCCCTGGCTGGCATGCTGGTGTGAGGCACTCCTGTCCATCTGCACCCCAGGGCATGGTCTTCAAGAGCACTGAGAAAGTCCTATTCACCTCCAGAACCCCTTCCTCATTCTCCTCCTCCAGGAGACCTCTCCAGATTGACCCTCCCAGCTCTGCACCCCCTGCCCTGCCCAGAAACAAGGATCATAAATAGTAACAGCTGCATCAGCTACTAACTACATGTCAGACACCATGCTGGAAGCTTTACATGTTTCCCTCAACAACCTTATGAAAGAAGTCCTTTTGTGCCCATTTTACAGATGAGGAAAACTCAACTTCTCCCTCCTACTCAGTACGCCAGAGCCCCATCCTTCTGCCCTCGCTTCAGTCCTCTCCTGCGCATGTCTCCCTGTCTTGTGTTCCTCTGCATGTTGCTAGGGTCCCCCGTTAGGCAGGCATCCGTGGAGAAGGGCAGGGGGAAAAGGTTAACACGTATGGAGCATCTGTTTGCACCGAGCTCTCTGCAGGAACTGTGCAAACATGTGTCATTAGCCCCCTCGGCCACACTCTGCAGTGGCCATTTCCCCTACTATAGAGATGAGGAAACAGCATCCCAGAGGTTAAGTGCCTTGCCCAAGGTCACACTACCACCAGGAGTACAGTCGGGACTTGAACTCAGGTCTGCAGGTTTGTTTTCCTCTCCCCCGACCCACACCCAGGGCGACCAGGGTGGGGAGATGAGGAGGGAAAGTGACAGCTGGAGAAGGATGACTGTCCACTGTGGAAGAGCGTTCCCTCCCCCGGCCCCAGCCGGCTGTGCAGAGCCCAGCACTGCTGGGCTGTGTGCCCTAGGAAAACAGCCCGCTCACCTGGGAGGCAGGTCCCTGCAAAGCCACCTCCTCTCGAAACCGCTTTAATCCCTTAAAAGGAATGCTTCATGAGCTATGTAATTTGGCTCGGATGGGTGGCTTTTCTCTCTGAATGCCAGCGCTGATATCACCCTATGCCTGGGCCATGGGGATAAGACACGTATATAAGCACAGGGAGGGGGCTCAAGGGGCTGGGGTCCAGTGCCCAGGGGCCAGTCCGACGCCCTCTGAGGTCTTTAGCAGAACTGGAGCCTCCCAACCCTAGAGCCTTGGCCTTGAGACAGGTGCTCTTCAGGGTAGGACGCCAGGAGCTATGGATGCCATCCTCTTGGGGACCCTGATCGCTGGGGCCAAAGAGCCCCAGCTGGTCCACCAGCTCTACAGAGGGGGCTGTTAGCTCAGACTGTTAAGTCATGCCCCTCCTTGTCTCCCTATAAAGGCCTCAAGGGCCTGAGGAGAAACCCCATTCCTGGATTTGAATCCTGGTTCCGCCTCTGGCCAGCTGTTTAACCTCAGGCAAATTATCTAACCTCTCTGCTTCTCAGTACGCATCCGTGTCAAGGGCTGGTCAAGATCAAATGGGATAATTTTTGAAAAGCATTTATGAAGCACTTAGCATGTACCAAGTGGGTTCTGTTTGCTAAATAAAAAATACTGTCAATGGGCCCAGCCTGGGGAGCTCTTGAACCTAGTTGGCCCCTTCCAGGCAGGAGCCTGAGAAGAGGGAGGGAGGGTGGGAGAGCTTCGTGGGTAGGAGCGGCTCACGGGGCAAGATGCCACAACCACGCAGGCCTGGGGGCTCTAGGCAGAGAAGAAACAGACAGGGGCCCTTCAACTCCTCATCCCCTCTGGGCCCTCTGAGGCACCAAGAGAAATCAGAGAGCACCAAGCAGGAGAAGGAGGAAGAGAAGGCAGAGAAAGAGGATTTGGGGGTTGATCCCCAGGAGTTGGCCGAGGGTCCCTGGAGCGGGGCTGGTTCTTTCCTTTGCAGGCTGTGTTTCCTTTAGCAAGCCACTTCCCCTCTCTGAGCTTCACATTCCACCTTCCTGCTCTGTTCCTGCTCTGTACGTGACCCCAAGCTCATGCCAGGACAGGGAGGAATACAGTCCTGAGAGGAGGAAGATTGAGCAGAAGCAATAGGAGGGGAGGCTGAGGCAGGCAGGGAGAAGGCTGCTGGCTGGACCCTCTCTCCTGCAAGTCCAGACCACAGACGAGATGGAGACGGGACAAGAGAAAGGACCACCAGCAGCCCACCTGAGGAGGCTATAAAAAGGGGACCTAAGAGGGGCAGTGAAAGGCCCAGAGATAGCGGGACAGGCACAATGTCTTCCCATGGGCCTGTGTGGCTTCTGGAAGTCACTGGAGCCATTGTGCAGCTGGCGTCTGCTTGCAGAAGGGCACAAACAAGCCCTTCCTGGTGGGCTGGGAGTTTGACAACTGATAACCCCCCCAATGGGAAGAGAAGGACCTACACACCCTGGGGTCACCACTCAGGTCGCCACTCCGGGGACTGTGGGCCAGGGATCGGAAGCCTCCCTCCGTGGGGACCCCCCAGCCAGGAACTCCAGGCCACTGGGGCTGCTCAGTTCCCAATACAAAAAGCATATCTCCCCCAACCCTGGGGGTGGGCCTGCTTTTCAGCCTGACGGTGGCGCTGGGTCATACGGAGCTCTGTGTTTCTGGGCTTCAGTTTCTTCCCCTATAAAATGGGAAGCAAGTAGACCAGGGGTTTGCTCTCTGAGGCCCTTCCTGGAATGCTGCCTATGATCTCAGGGGTGTGGGGTCAGCCAGAACGGGAAGGAAGGGGACCAAGAGGTGAGTGATCAGCAGCCTTGACAGGTTAGAGCAATTAACTGCTTACCCAGCCCTCCCTAGGCCTTTGTTCCAGAGAGGGAGGAGCCTTGGGCTGGGAAGGTCCTGGATGGGGGTGAGTTTCCATCCCCACCCACGGAGACAAGACACTGCCCCCCCCACACACACACATACACACACACATGGCAGCAGGGGACAGGGGACAAAAGTGCCCTGTGACTGGACTGGCTGGCCAAACGCACGCCTTCTCCCAGCGGCTAGTACGGCAGCATAGGAAATTGAGGTTAGACTAAGGGAAGAACTTCCTGGTGTCAAGGGTGTTTTTTTGCTTATGAGTGGAGGAAGGAGCCTCACATCTCTCCTCTCACCTCACCCTCAGTGTAAACACAGGGCTCCAGCTTGTCAAAACAAAAGGAAGGTGGAGTGAGCAAGTGTCTCCCCCCACTAGAGATCCTTCTCGAACACCCCAGGAGGACAGAAACCCTCCTGATTGCCATCCCTACGGAACCTGTTTGGCTCTGACAACAACAGACTGCAGGCTTAGGTTGGCTGTGAGCAGAACGTCCCAGTACAGATGGGATTTAAGCAGGGGAACGACAGCCCACAAAGGCCCTAGCCCAGGATTCCAGCCAGTATTGTCTAATGCATTGTCAAAGGGGACTTCACAAGAATGCTCAGGTGTCACAGGAAAACCCCAAGAGTGTGGACAGGACAAGAAGAAAGAGAAGGGGCCCCCAGCCCCTAAATTCAAAAGAAACAGAGAGTCCCTGAAAATCCAGAGTGGGCAGCAGCTATCAGATGCTCCTGCCTGGGAAGCTTGGCCTCCAAGTCTCCATGGGATCCTGGACAAGTCCCTTGACCACCCTGGGCCCTCACCTCCCCCTCTGTAGATGAAGAGTACAAGCCAGGTGATCTGGCTAGGATTCTGGCTCTTTGAGCTGTGATCCCGGGAGCTAGTGCCAGCAGTGGGCAAGGTGCAGCCAGCGGCTTGCTTGTGGTCATAGGGAACATGACTGGGCTGGACGTCACAACACCCTAGTGCACACAGCCTGCCCAGGAGCCAGGCCCCAGCTGAGTCTCCCAGCTGCCCCTGGCATGGGCGCCAAATGGTAGGGGTCTCAAGAAGAGAGCAGGTGGGGGCGCCTGGGTAGCTCAGTGGGTTAAGCTGCTGCCTTCGGCTCAGATCATGATCTCAGGGTCCTGGGATCGAGTCCTCTTTGCTCAGCGTGGAGCCTGCTTCCCTCTCTCTTTCTCTGCCTGCCTCTCTCTCCATCTACTTGTGATCTCTCTCTGTCAAATAAATAAATAAAATCTTTTTTAAAAAATATAGTCTTTAAAGAAGAGAGCAGGCGGCTCCCAGTCTGACGGGAAGAGTGGGAGGTCCAGACAAATGAGGAGCAGATAAACTGAGAACCTCGTAAGAAAAGCCGGGGGGCTGGGGACTTCTTCTGAGCTGCGATTCTTTCCTTTTTCCTTTCCTTTTCTTTTTTTTAATTTTTTTTTTTTTTTATTTCAGTAATCTCTACACCCAAACCCACAACCCCAAGATTAAGAGTCGTATCCTCTTCCGACTAAGCCAGCCTGGCGCCCTTTGAGCTCTGATTCTTGGAGGCTTCCTGCAGGAGGGGAGCTGGGAGCACAAATTGGGAGGCACAGAAAGGACGGGAACGGTGGAAAAGCCAGTGAGAGGAAGGCTAGAGCCTGGAGAGGACAGGCAGCCTGGGCAGAGGCAGGGGATGCCCCCACCCCCAGCCCAGGCTGCCCCAGGTTGGACTGGGTAGAAGGCAGGAAAGGATTCAAGAGTGATCCTGACGGCATGCGCTGGCTGAGCTGGGAGCCTTGGGGGCCCGCAGCCTTGTGAGCAGGAGAGCGGGAAGGAGGCAGTTTGAGAGAAACAGCTGTGCCCAGAGCTCTCGAAGTCATCACCCTCAAGGCAACACTGGCCTCCAACTAGAGGCAGAAGCCAGTCCAGGAAGGGCAGGTGGGTCCCAGCACCCACAGAGACTGCAGCCAGACAGGAGGCCCCAGTTCTGAGGGTTGAAAGAATCTAAACTCCCACCACCCTGGATTCCACACCTACCTCTGCCACTTGCTAATTTAGTGACATTGGGCAAGTTATTTGGCCTCTCTATAAAATGCAGCCACAACTACCCCTAGCCCATCAGGTTGTGGGGCGCTAATGAAGCAAAGATGTCCAGCCAGCCTCCAGAACAAGGCCTGGCCCACAGTAGGGAATGCATAAATGTTTGCTGGTATTATTGTCCCAGGGCCTGTCCCCAGCTTCCTCCCGCAGGCAGCCCTGGGGTGCCTAGACAGCCATGGTGCCTGGACAGGCCATGTGGTGCCCAGGACAGGCCATGTCAGCCCCAACTTCTAGCAGGGGAAACTGAGGTTTGGAGAAGCTCCAAGTCCCGGGTTGTCAGAAGGATTAACAATGAAGGACGAACCAGGCCCTCCCCTGCCGAGCTTCCAAGGCAAGATGAGACAAGGCTTGTCGGCTTGGGGTGGGAGGGGGGATGGCAGACAGGCCTCTGACACCCTGTGTTCCCTGGGGTCTCCCACCCAAGCCCCAGGCAGACGTGGAGGGCCTGTCATCTCATTGGCACATTCAGCCCCTTCCCTCCTCTCTTGGGCCCTGCTCCTCCCTGAGGAAACCTTCGCTAATTGGCTCCACCCCTTTCTGATTCCCTCCTTATCTTGCCATCTTCTGTGTGAAGCATCAGCAATTGCAGATGAGATCTGGATGCGCCGAGAGAGGTACCGGGTGGTGAGCTCAGAGCAGATGAGCTCCCCGGGCCCGGGGCAGCCCCCATGCGGGCCCGCAGGCTGGCCCAGCGCCTCGGGCGACCTGTCCACGCCAGGCACTCTCACCGCCGCTCCCCTCCTCTCCCAGGTGCAGGCCCTGGAGCAGCGCAACCAGCTGCTGGAGACCCGCTGGCACTTCCTGCAAGGCCAGGACTCTGGCACCTTCGACCTCGGGCACCTCTACGAGGGGTACCAAGCACGGCTGCAGGAGGAGCTACGCAAAGTGAACCAGGAGCGGGGACAGCTGGAGGCCAGCCTGCTGCAGGTGCTCCAGAAGGTCGAGGAGTTTCGAATCAGGTGGGCTGCGCCGCGAGGGGCAGTGGGCAGGGACGGAGGGTGGGAACCAACCTGCCCCCTGA
Organism: Mustela lutreola; assembly: GCF_030435805.1. Lineage (NCBI taxonomy): Eukaryota > Metazoa > Chordata > Mammalia > Carnivora > Mustelidae > Mustela > Mustela lutreola. The sequence continues at coordinate 63,088,216 of NC_081297.1, forward strand.
GGCAAGGCCCAGGGCACCCAAGCCGGAAAACGAGAAAAGGTCCTTAAAGAACATCTATCTACTACAGATGTGCTTACTGAGCACCTACTGTGGGCCAGCCAGTATTCTAAATACCGGGAGGAGATGGCAGTGCCACCGTGAGCCACCGTCTCAAATAGTGGCCCTTGCAACCAAGTCAGTCTCGTGCTGACTGGCAACTATGCCCTGTGGTCGCCGGCCTCAGACACTACCTCAGTCCCTGTCCCCTGCCCCCTGCCCTGTGCCCGTAAACACACTTGCTCTCACCCACACATTCCACTGGCAATGGGAAACTGTCACCGGCTAGAGCAACTGATGGGCTCCTGCCTCAGATACGGTTTGGAAACTTGATCTCGAGTGGGCTGGAAAGGGAAGCAGGGGCAGGCAGGGGACAGAAACGGTGAGGTCTGTCAGAATAAAGACACAGTCCCAGTGGCTAATGCCTGCCTGAGCTCCGTGGGCGCCTTGGGGTCTAGAGAGATGAGGAAGCCACAGCCCCGGCCTGTGAGGTGCTCACGGGCTGGAAGGGGTTCACTCCTAGCCTCCACCCCTCGCTAGCTCTGTGACCTTGGGCAAGTCACTCAACATCCAAACCTCAGTAATCCCCGTGTGGAACGGGAAAGGTGACGCTGAGCCGTCCTGAAGCTGGCATGAGAGGAGGAAGTGGGGAGCTCAGCCTGAACCCACACCACCATAAATGGCCACTCTTCTACCCCCTAGAAGGCTGACAGTAGTCCTTGACACAGGTTTGCTGAACTGGGCCGCGTGGAGAGGCAGACCAGGTGCTTGGGTCCCTCACAGGAGAGGTGACATCTGTGACCAGACCGCGGGCAAGGCTTCAAGGATGGGGAGGTTGAGACGAAGCAGAGAGGCTGTGTCCTTGGGCTCCTTCCTTTGGTCTGGTCTCCTTTTGAGGAGGTCCTCAGCTTCGGTGAGGGAGGGTGGGATATGCCTGGACGCACCCCCCCCTCCCCGCCGCTCCTCCAGCGCTTGGCCCAGCCCCAACACCTGCCAATCCAAGGTGAGGCCTGCAGTCTTGGGAGCAGCCAAGGGCCTGGGGCACCCTGTCTGGAGCCCAGATCTGGGCTGTGGCTCAGCTTGTCCACCCTCTCTCCATGTGACCTCCCCTGCTCAGGCCACATTCAGAGAAGACGGTCACATGGCAAGTTCTCCCCACTCTGGGGGCCTCAAATTCCTCATCTGTGGATCTAGTTGGAATTTTCTGGCCAATAAGTGTGATCTGCAGTCCTGGACTGGACCCCTCCTCATGGCTGGGCCCCTCCATGGCCGAGGGGCCACCTCTCCCCCAGCCCCGCCCTACTACAGAAACCCACAGGGAACCTCACTGCCCATTCTGAGCTGCCTAGTTTCAATATCTGACGGTGATGAGGGGAATCATGTTAGCGCACCAGAATCCAAGAGTCATTTCACTGATGTCTGGCAGTTCTTTGATCCTCAAAGAACCAGAGAATGGCTGGATGGGGGCCTGGGATCATCGTCGTTTCATGGGGAAGGAAACACAGGCCCAGAGAGGGCAGGGAGTTGTCTTGGGTCACAGAGCCATGTACACTAAGACCATCTGTAACCCTAGCCAGCCGCCGGAGGAGGCTGCTCCCATGAGCCCAGCCAGATCATCACCATGGAGAAACTTTGTAACTGGAAGTTCTGTCCAAACACTACTTGTTGCTTTAATCTGGTTCAGCCTCCTCAGTTGGCAGGCGGCCTGGTTTCCACCTGTAGCCTGAGCTTGCTGTTTTGGCTCAGGGACTCTCTTCCCCCTCTCTGGGTAGGAAACCCACCAGATTTGGGGGAGGTGAGTTTGGAGGGCTTCTAGATCCACCACCAGAGCTGGAGAAGCTGCAGCCTGGCTGTGTAGAGCCTGGGGGGCCCCAGGAGCCTGGAGACGCCAGGCCAAGCCCTGACAGGGAGGGGTGTGCCTTGTCTCTACAAGGCTGATGAGATCAGCTTCACTCCCAGAAATAAACAAGTGGGGGGGGGGGGAGCCCGGGGTGGGTGTGACAAGCTGAAAAGGGCTGGGAATGGGTTTGGGAACTAGTGGCTGGCAGACTGGCAGGGGATTAGGAGTAGATTAGAGGAGATAGCATTTACCTAAGTCTCTATAATGATAGAGACTTCCAAAAGGATGTAGTCAGGACCCCAAGGATCATCTAGCTAACCCTTGTATTTACTAAGGATGAAGCTGAGGCCCCCCAGGGGGAAACCACTTGCCCAAGACCACAGAGCAAATGACTTGGGGGTGTCATGTACAGTTGTGCAGGAGGTTCACTGCACAAGAGTATCTGGTTGAGGGGGTGAACTAGGGCTGAAATCCAGTGGAGCTGGTGATAAAGGAGGAAGGAAGGCTATACAAAAAGACTAAAAGGACAGTGAGGGATAGAGAGGAGGTTCGACACCTCAGAGAACACCCCCTGGATAGCTCTCTCTAAGGTCCTGCCCCCCAGCAGGCAGAACTGTGTTATCTAGATGGGAGGGGAGAAGGGGAGAGCCTTGACCACTGGGCTTACACAGGGAGGGCCAGCCAGTGAGGGGCCTCTCAGCTTGGGGTTCCCTAGACCCATGACCCAGGGCACAGAACCCCTCAGAGTCCACCAAATTCCCAGTGGAAAGTCTGGGATGGGAGTGCAGAGAACCACCCACTCTCTGCATGAGGCTTCCCACGGTTCCTCTCCAGAAATGCTAGAGGCCAAGGCTGGTGTTAGCTAGAACAGAGCTCAGGTAATAATGATAGATTTAGCAGGTGTCATGCACTGTTGTAAACGCTCTGTATATTGACTTATATAACCTTCATGACATCAGTGTTGTCATGACCGAGGCACACAAGCAGCTTAGCCATGGTTCCATGGCCTATTAGCAAGGAGCCAGGATCTAAACCCAAGGAGTGAGTCTCTGGAGCTTCCTTGCAAAGAAAAGGGCACAAGTAAAAGCTTCCTGGGCGTTTTGTTGGCTCTGGTAGGCCCCAGACTGCCAACCAGTTCCCCCTGTCCTCCCTCCACACTGTGCCCTCGACCGGCACCCTGAGAGCCCCTTGCAGACCCCGGGAAGCCAAGGCTGCAGCCAGGAAAATGTGTATGCTAAGCACACTGAGTGTCAGAGACCCAGTGCCTGGGGGGCTTTCATCCGCTGGGGTCTGCTCCCCTCAGCTTCTCAGGTAAAGGCTGGTAAGAAACAAGGCCCGAGTGATGGCGGGCCCAGCCAGCTGACGTGGGCGATGGGTGACGCTGCCCTTGCCCGTGAGGTCAGGGAGCGGGGCCAGCGGGCGGCTGTAATTAGAGCTGCCAATGATTCAAGCATTCCCTGGAACGGAGGGAAGAAAACAGGAAGCCACAGAAGCCCCACATCCATGAAGGCAGGCAGGGCCAAGGGGGAGAAGTCTGTGGTGGCAGACACCCAGCCCGGAGAGGGCCAAGAGGTTTGATTAGAGCCAGGGGTTAAGGTTAGAGACCCAGACCCAGACCCTCCTTGCAAACACAAGGAGGCGTAGAGCAAGGAGGAGGCAAAGGTAAGAGAGGGAACCCACCCTCGTGGAGGGTCTACTACGCACATCTGTCACGGTCTCAGGGTTGGGCTTGGTCTGACCCCCGCACATGCACGTGCACACGTGTGCACGCGCGCATACACACACACACACACACACACCCCTAATAGACGGGCGAGCCGACGAAGGAGGGTGCAGTTACATGCCCAAGAATACATGGTGGGTCTGTCTGCAACATCCACACTCTCCCCTCGGGAGGGAACGTGTTGGAATGGTGTCCTACCAGCTAGCAATGCAGAGGGGAGGGTGGGAGGAGGGAGAGGGTGATCTGTGAGCAGACAGCTCAGAGCAGACTCTGCCAAAGGCACAGCTTATACGAAATTGAGATTCTTGGGAGAGGAGAGAGGGAAAAGGTAGGAGAACAAGGTTAGGGTGACAGGGCTGTGCAATCAGGAGAGGCTTCCTGGAGGAGGTGGCTATGACGACGAGCCGGGAAGGGGACAGGTACCTCTAGGGAGAGGTCTAGCTGATCATCCAGAGGGAGTGAGAGAATGGTGTCATGGGCTTAGAAGAGATGTGTCATAGACGAGGGGCTATATCTACCCAAGGCAAAGGCCAGTTTTGGTGCACAAGGCACCAAATGGGGCAGCAGAGGCCCTGAGCACCAGTCCAGAAGGGATAACCATACCCCAAGCTCCTGCCATCTGTAGCTGAGTGGCCTCTCTCTCTTTCTCTCTCTCTCCCGCTGCCTCGTTCCCTCTCCCCTCCCAGGTATGAGGAGGAGATCTCCAAGCGCACAGACATGGAGTTCACCTTCGTCCAGCTGAAGAAGGTAGCCAGCCCAGCCTGCCCCAGGGGCTCCTTCCTCATGGACCCTCTGCCCTCATTCCCTCAGGCTCCCCAAGCAAAGCCCTCCAAGGCTTGAGTCCCAGGACCACAGACAGATATGGGTACCTGTCCTCACCCTGAGGCTTCTCCCAGGCACTGAGCCGGGGCTTCCTTGGGAATGACCCCCATCTCCCTCAGGAAGATGGGCACCCCACTCCCACCCTGGGACACCTCCCCGGCACTCACCACTGCTCCCACCCCCAGGACCTGGATGCAGAGTGTCTCCGTCGGACCGAACTGGAAACCAAGTTAAAAGGCTTGCAGAGCTTCGTGGAGCTGATGAAAAACATCTATGAGCAGGTGAGAAAATGAGACCAGCGTCCCATTGAGCCAAGAGTTGACTTGTCCCCAGGTAAGGGATGCAGGGGAGGGAAGGGTGTCTAGCGGGGCATGGAACCTGCAGCAGTCATCACAGACATAACACAGACCTAACGCTCTCCCATCCCCTTCCCGCACTGCTGTCAATAACCCAATACGTCCCCTCACCCCTCCTTTCATGGAGCACAGGCAAATTCCCAAGAGGCCTCATGCTCAAGAAGGACCTATTTCTTGGAATGTGATGGAGTGCAGAGGGCATGTTGGGGACCCATACATCCAGGCAAGGGTTGGAAAGTGGCTTGAGAGACAGGGAACCAGCCTAAGAACAGCTGTTCTTTTTTTTTCTTTTTTTTTTTTTTTTAAGATTTTATTTATTTATTTGACAGAGAGAAATCACAACTAGACAGAGAGGCAGGCAGAGAGAGAGAAGAGGAAGCAGGCTCCCTGGCAAGCAGAGAGCCCAATGCAGGACTCGATCCCGGGACCCTGAGACCATGACCTGAGCCAAAGGCAGAGGCTTAACCCACTGAGCCACCCAGGCGCCCAAGAATAGCTGTTCTTACTGGACTCATCTCTCCCCACCCCTGCAGGTACCCACAGGCTTAGGCCAGACAGTCGTGCCCTTGGCCTTCCCCAGTTCGGGGCTTAGGCAGGGAGGTCCTGCAGTCAGATTCTTGGGTTCCCAGACAATGCTAGCTTCTGCCAGAACAAAAAAGACCTGGTAAATGCAGACACGGGAGCCTCCAGATATCTTCTGATTGTGTCTCTAAGTCCTCTGCTGAGCCTAGGGGTACAATGACCCCACAAGGCCTAGCACGCAGTCAGTGCAGTCCACAGATGGGCCCCACTGCTGCCTGCATATGCTCCCCTCCATTCCACTCTGCCTCCGGGCACCACATCCCCTGTGTCCGGAGATAGGAGGGTCATGCTGCAGTTCAGCTAGGAGCAGGAGGAGGGGATGGCAGGACTTGGCAGCCGGTGTGCTGTAAACCGCTGGTGCCTAACTATGGCAGCGCAGCCAAGTCTCAGAGCAGGGATCAAGGTCACCACTACCATCAGAGTGTTCTGCTAAAATGGGGGTGCCTGGGTGGCTCAGTCGGTTAAGTTTAAGTGTCTGACTCTTGGTTTTGGCTCAGGTCACGATCTCAAGGTCGTAGGATCAAGCGCCGTGCAGGGAGCCTTTTGAGATTCTCTCTCGTTCTTCCTCTGCCCCTACCCCTGCTCGCTCGCTTGCTCTCAAATAAATAAGTCTTAAAAAAAAATAAGGATTAAATTAAATTTAAGGTTCTGCTAAAGTGGCCCTAGGGGCTGTTGACCACAGCTTGGCGGCCTCGTCCTGTGGAGAGGGAGATGGGGACCTTGTGGCGACATACAGGCCACTCTGCTTTCCAGCAGGCTGGGCCCCCGATGGGGTCTTCAGTGGCCCTGAGACCTGTTTGTGGCCATGGGAGGTGGCCTGGCAGAGAGAATAGCACAACCCTGAGGAGCAGCAGGACGGTTGCCGTTCCAGGCAGACCAGGACATCGGCTGCCCTGAGCAGCTTCCCACCCCTGGCTGAGCCCTCAGGAGGTGAGCAGGGCACGGGGCCCGCTGAGTGGCTGGAGAAGTGGGCTAGGAGTTCCTCTGCCCACACTTACTGTGGAGCCAGGCAGACAGCAGTGGGCCCAGTGTTTCAGAATCTGCACTGGGCTCTGTGCACCTCTGCAAGCCCAAAGCCCGAGCTCCCAGCCAGGATCAAGGCCCAGCCGGCATAGAGACTTAACGGGAGGTAGGCCAGGCATGGCCAGTGACAGGCCATTGCCAGAGGCACCCCTACAAATCTTCTTGGCCCCTGCTCCATCTGGATTTAGCAGCCCTTGGACCCCAATCCTGGCTTTTCTTTTCCATTTCTAGGACTTCAGACTAGTTATTTCTCCTCTCTTTGCCTGTTTCCTCATCTGTAAGATGGGGAGAGTGATGATACCAGGCTCATCAGGTTCTGCTGATGACTAAATCTGTTCTTCTGTGTAACAAGTGTTTATTGCTCACCTGCTGGCTGCCTGGTTCCAGTATCACAACCATGAGCATGATGGGCAAAGTCCATGCTCTCCGGGGGCTGCCACTGAGCTAAGAGGGGAGACAGGTAATAAGCAAGTAAGCAAATATCTGAGCAAGATCATTCAGGAGGATGAAAAGGGCCGGGGCCACCTAGAACCCAGTGATGTGGTCCTACTGGAGGTGGAGGGGAAAGTCAAGGTCAGGGGGTTGAGAGGAAGGAGCAGCTGTGGCTGGTGTCAGATCTCATTCTCACTGTAACTGGCGGCTCCTGGGGGTACTGCGGGGGCTGGTACAGAGAGGGTAAATGTATGGCTCATGCTGTGCGGCAGCGCTGTGGAGAAGAGGGACTGCTGTGAACATGGGCTTGCTCGGTGCGCGGACCAGTGATTATTACTCTGGGGGCAGCAAGGTGCCAAGCTGGTGTCAGGTCATAAGGTTTGTGTTTCTCTCCAGGCACGCCGCAGGCTCAAAGGCAGCCCTAATCCCGTGGTAAAAAGATTCCCCACACCAGTGGGTCTCTAAACTGGCACTAAGAGAAACAGTAACTGTTTTTCAGTTACACATGCAACTGTTTTTCTAGTAACTACATTTTATTTTGTTTTTTTAAAGATTTTATTTATTTGACAGAGAGAGAGACAGCGAGAGAGGGAACACAAGCAGGGGGAGTGGGAGAGGGAGAAGCAGGCTTCCCACTGAGCAGGGATCCTGATGCAGGGCTCCATCCCAGGACCCTGGGATCATGACCTGAGCCAAAGGAACACGCTTACCCAACTAAGCCACCCAGGCACCCAATACAAAAAATTAATAGACTCTCTTACAATCTTTTTCCCACATCGAGTCTTCAAAATCAGATGTGCACCTTACGCCTGCAACTCATCTCAATTCGGACTAGTCGAATTTCAAGTGCCCACAACCACACAGGGCTCGTGGGACGGAGCAGGTCTCTACAAGGGAAGGTGCCCACCATGGCTGACTCGAGTGAAAGAAAAACACGGCAGGACGCGAGGAGCTCCGGGAGGGCTGCATACTCTAGTTTCGACTCTGGAGCACACAACAGACCAGAAAAGCATGGCTTTTCATGCATTTCAGAAAACAGCCCTTCCCTCTAGCCCCCATGCATACACATACGCACGAGGCCAGGATAAATTCTCAGATGTCAATGGCCATGGGCCACTCAGAGCCTCGTTGTATATACTGCAGCCTCCCGGCCAACCCCTCTGCCCCTCACCTTCAGGGACATAAGCTGGTGAGAGGACCCAAGGGCTCACATTTCCCCTCTGCTTCCAAGGTACACACCAGCTCCCAGGTGTGTCTGGGGCCTGGCTGCCTCCAGCCTGAATGCTATCCACCCCATTCGTAAGCTATTGTTCTGGGGAGACGAACTGGGCAATCTACCAACAGCCCCCCACAGCCGGCGCACCTCCCAGAAGGCCCTTCTCTGCAGAGAGAGCCCGATGTGCCTAAGCTGCTTTGGTGCCTGCCTTCATGCATCCAGGGAGGCTGCTCCAGGAATAGATGCCTCGGCCTCTGGACCTCTCCACCACCACCACCACCCCCACTCCCTGCCTGTTACAACAGTAGTATCCTTAGCTACTATTTACTCAGCACCTACTATGCCCCAGGCACAGTGGGAAATGCTTTTCAGGTGTAATCTCATTCACTCCTCACGGCAACCCTATAAAGGGAGGGATCACGGTTAGAGCAGCTTGGATTTGAATCCTGGGTCCGTCATTCTGTGAGCTCCAGCACGTTCTTCTATCTCTCTAAACCTCAGTTTCCTCATCTGTAAAATGGGAGAAATGATAGAGCCCAGCTCACTGGCCTGCAGTGAGGAACTGTTTTGTTACTATATCCTAAAGCAGTGAGAACAGAATCTGGAACATGATAAGTATTAACAGATGCTAGCTGGTTTCAATTCTATAATCATACCCATTCTAAAGATGAGAAAACAGAGGCTCCAAGAGGTTTAAAAACCTGGCCAGGGTTACACAGCTGCTAAGAAGGGGTTAGTATTCAGAGCCTGGTGCCATTAATTAAGCATGACATTTCATGGAGCAACACTCAATCCCCTCTGAGGGTCACCGCCTCCCCTGACCCGGGGACCACAAACAAGATGGTCCCACACGAGGCTGTCTGCTCAGGCCCCAGCTCTGAAGACAAGCTTTAAACTTCGCTTTGGCTCTGTTCTTGCCAGCCTGGAGGGCCCGTGCCATGGTGACAGCATGCAAGCCAGCATTGTTATGCCCTCTGCGGCCCAGCGGGGGCCAGCGTGCCTCAACAGGCCTACAGATGCTCTAAACCCTCCGCTTCCTCCGCTCACCAAGCTCATGCCTACCTCACCTCTTTCCAGAAAGGATCTGAGGCTGCTTCGTCTGCTCAGTTTTGCCAGTCCCTTCTCCCTGCTAGGAGAAGCCCTGCTCCAGTGCATTCTGACAGGGCCCTGGCCTATAACAAATGCCAACATAACAGTGGCCCTTTTCCTGGCCCATAACAAATGCCAGCTCGGGCCCCTAAAGGGCTTTCTCTGGAACTCTCTATGCCCATGGATCGTCCCCATAGCTCGTTGACCAAGGAAGCCTCAAAGCTGCATTCCTGAAAGTGTCCATGGCCAAGGCCTGCCCGGGACCCGGTTCCATGTGGGCAATGTCAATCCCTGAGGGTGACCCGAGCAGCAAAGGTGGGACATGAGTCTGTAGGTACCATCCACCTCATTCTGCCACGGGGCCGCGCGTTCCTCCTGCTTTTGCCCAGAGATGTTTGTTAAATTCATTTGAAGATCAACCAAAATCCTTCATCAGGAGACCTCACGGGGCGGCCGGCCACTAGGCTCAGGGTCCTGCCAGCTCTGGGATGGAGACAGGGTGCCCCCAGCAGACCTTCGCCCCAAGCTTCCTTTTGTGGGAGCCAACCAGGGGTGTGGGTAGGCAGGGCCGGGCAGCCAGCAGCCTAGGGAAGGGCAGCCTTCCTCAGCAGGCCTCCACAGCCATCCCTGGGGCTCTAACTGACCCAGCCCACCCTGCAGGGTACGAGCTGGGGGCCAGAGCACTGGCCTTGGCAGCTGCGGACTCCAAAGGCTCAACCCCACACACAGTCTGTGGCATAAGGCCAGACTGAGGGTCAGCAGGGGGCCTGAAGTCAGCACCCAAGGTCAGAATGCTGTCATGAGATGAAAACTGAACTTGGATCTCAGCAGGCCTCAGCTCCAGCTGCCAGGTCTCAGGACATGCACGAAGCCAAAGAGCAGGTTCCACACCAGACCACCGTGCAGCCAGTAAGGTCTGGGCTGTGGGGACTGCTTCAGGCAACCCAGTGTTTTCAGTACAAAAAATAGCAAAGAAGAGAGGGGGGAGAGAGAGAGAGATGGAGCCGTGCCTACAGAGTAAGAGAGACTTGGAGACATATGGACTGATTGTAATATAGGGATCTTCTTTGGGTCCGGATTCAAACAAACAAAAGAAAAACCATATATATCATACACACACACACACACACACACACACACACACACACATATGAGGCAATCAGAAAAATGGTAACATTGACCAAGACTTGCTGACTGAAGTACTTAAGTAAGGGTCAGGGGGAACTGTGAATGCCAGCAGGAGTAATTGTGCGTCCCTGGCCCTCCCTCCCCCAGGTGAGCCTCACCCCCCCTCCCACACTGCCTGGCTGCTCCCTGCCACCTGACTCACTGTGACAGGGCAATGTGCAATGCGGCTGCAAAGCTGGGGCTAGAAAGACAGAAAGAGGCTCCGGCTCCTGCCTCTGCCCCTCTAGGGGAATTAGGCGGGAGCAGCAAGGGCTCGGGGGGCCCACTCTGCCCACAGCTGTCTCCATATCCTCTCCGTGCCGCCATGTCTTTCCTCTCTGTGGCAGTCTTGTGGGCCTGGCGAGGACAGTGGGGAGGGCAGCAGGAAAGCCAGAGTCTGACCTGTTACAAGTCCCCCAGTGGGAAATGCTAGCATTTTCTAAGCAGAGAGAAGGACAGAGAGGAGGAGGAAAGAGGATCCTAAAGGATGGGAAGAAATGAAAATATTGAGACCCCCACGTCTGTGCCCGGCCAGGAGCTGAAGGACCTGGCAGCCCAAGTGAAGGACGTGTCGGTGACCGTGGGCATGGATAGCCGCTGCCACATCGACCTGAGCAGCATCGTGGAGGAGGTGAAGTTGCAGTATGACGCCATCGCGGCCCGCAGCCTGGAGGAAGCTGAGGCCTACTCCCGGAGACAGGTTCGAGCTGACGGAGGGGGCAGGAGGGGCTGCACTGGGGAAGGCTGAAATCACCTTCAGCTCTGAGCACTGAGATGGGAGTGGGGAGTACTGCCACGATGGAGAATGTGAGCGCCCCGCATGCAGGGGGCCGAGGGGCCATGCCCTGGGGGAAAGGCCAGAGTCTGCTCCCATCAGAAGCTCTCAGTGCTGCCACTCAACCCAGTAACAGCAGCCACTCAGTAACAGCTGCCACTCAACCCAGTAACAGCAGCCACCCAGTAACAGCTGCCACTCAACCCAGTAACAGCAGCCAGAGCTGGGTGTTGTGAGGCTGGCCTGGGGAGTGCTGGGGGGCAGAGCAGGAGGAGGGCCTGGGAGGTGAGAGTAAAAAGGAGCCACAAGGGGCAAGGGTGCTGGGTGGGACACAGTGAACTGTCCCTCACTGTCACCTCCTGCACGCCCTCCAGCTGGAGGAGCGGGCTGCCTGCTCAGCTGAGTTTGGGAACAGCCTCCAGAGTAGCCGCAGTGAGATCGCTGACCTCAACGTGCGCATCCAGAAGCTTCGATCCCAGATCCTCTCCATCAAGAGCCATGTGAGTATCTGCAGGACCCACGTGGGGGTGAGGCAGGGAGGAGTGCGAGGGCTCTCTCTCTCTCCCACACACACACACTGAGTCCATGAAAGACCCTGGGCAGGTCACTTAGCAGCTCTGTGCCTCAGTTTCCTCTCCTGTCCTCCTAAGATGGCTGTGAGGATCCCATGAGTGTCACAGGTGAAGGTGCTCCATAGACTGGCCAGGGCTGTGGGAGTGACCCGGAACCTCACCACCACAAACACCCAGAGCCCACCTCCTCCCTCCCTGGCCTCGGTTCCAGCCAGTGCTCTGGGGAAGGTGCTTGGCCTGTCAGGACAGCTGGGACAGGCTCCTCTGGGCACTGTGGATCCTCCCTTTTTCATGGCCTCTGGGATGTATCACCTTAGGTCTCACTGAATGCCCTCTTGCTGCAAGGCAACCCCCTGACACACCCAAGAACTCCATTGCTCAGCCCTCCCTGCCCTGTGCACCCCCACGGAGGGCAGATGTAGGCTCCCGGCCCACTCCCTCCTTCCCACCAGTGCTCACGAGCCCCTTCCCTCTGCAGTGCCTGAAGCTGGAGGAGAACATCAAGGCAGCGGAGGAGCAGGGAGAGCTGGCCTTCCAGGACGCCAAAGCCAAGCTGGCCCAGCTGGAGGACGCCCTGCAGCAGGCCAAGAAGGACATGGCCCGGCAGCTGCGCGAGTACCAGGAGCTCATGAACACCAAGCTGGCCCTGGACATCGAGATCGCCACCTACCGCAAGCTGGTGGAGGGCGAGGAGAGCCGGTGAGGGCTGCGGCCTGGGCAGGGTGCAGTGAGGGGCCATGGGAGGGCAGGACTGGAGGGCCACCCCCACACAAACCCAGACTCCCCCTCCATCAGGATACCCTGAGTCAGGAAGACCTGGGATCGTGGCCGGCCTCAGCCACTTGCACACTGGGACCTTGGCCCATTCATCAAATCATCAGTTTTCCTATCTTGTAAATGGGCTGATCATAACACAGCCTATGGTGGGGAGAATTCATACAATTGTGCAGGCAAATGTCTGTCACAATTAAGTGCTCTATAAATGTTAGCCATTTATGCAGGGGAGAGGAAACAGAGGCCCAGAGAAGACAAAATGGCTAGCCACGATCACACAGCAGGGCAGCCTGGGATTGAGAATAACAACCAAATATTCCCCTCCGCCTGCCATTCCCCAGGGCCCCCAGGCCTAGGGGCGTGTTGGGGGGCTTAAGCCACAGACCCTTTCTCATGCTCCTATTTCCATCCTCCCCCAGAATGGACTTGCCTTCAGCCTCCATGGTCAGCGTGGTGCAGTCCAGATCCAGAACCGGTGAGTCTACTTCCCTAGGGACTCATGGTGGGGAAGGGAACATGGTGCTGGGAATCCTGACCCTAAAGGTGTCATTGTACGTGGTTCCCCAACCTCCAGCCCCTTCCCTGCCCCACCCCTTATGTTCCCTGTAGCCGCCTCCAAGCCCAGCCTTTCGAGAGCGCCCTCCCGGAAAAAGAAGAACAGAAAAGGCCCTGTGATCAAAATCACCGAAATGTCCGAGAAGTTCCTCTTGCAAGAGTCAGAGGTGTCAGAGTAAGGCAGCTGGAGCACAGGAGCCTAGGTCACTCCCCTGCAGCTGGAGGGACTTCAGCTGGACTCAAGCAAGCAGCTTGGAGCCTCTGGGTTGGGCGGGGAGGCAAACCTGATCCTGAACTGAAAGGGGGAGCGTTCAAAACCGGGACTGCTTTTCTGTGGGTGGCCGAGGGTGGTACAGGACTGTCACCAGCTATTAAGAATCACGCCGCTCCATCTCAATATTTCAGTCCTACCCTCCCAGCCTTCTGGCCAGAGGTCTTCTGACTGGAGAAACTGGAACTGGGGATCAGTTTTTTCTCCACCTCCTTTCCCTTCCGAGGCTCCTCCCCAAACAGAGGGCTCTGACCAAGGAACCTTTGATACTTTTCGCCCAACCCTTGCCCTAAACTCCGATATCAAGCCTTACCTTGCCTCTGCCTCAGGACCGAGGCTGGTGCCCTCGGTCACCCAGCCCCAGCCAGCCATGGATCAGGCGCCGAGGAGGACGACCTGGGCACCCTCCCCCCATCTGCAGCTCCTGGGGAGGCTGGGTAGGGAGCACCCCTGGGTTTCCTGCACCAGGGATCTAGGTGCCCCCAGAGACCTGACAGTATTAGGGAGTGAAGGGAGGAAGCTCCCCAGGTCTGTGGGACCTGAGCATGGGCCTCTGAGGTCAGCCCAGATGCCTGTGCCCCTTCCCTCCTGGCTCCTTCTCCAGATGCTAATCTTGCCATGATAAACCCCCTGTGAGGAGGAGGCCAGATGGCAACCTGAGACCAGGCAAGGGAATTTGGCCCTTCCTTCTGCTCTCTGCCACCCCAGGGTTCACCACCGTGCCCAGGATCCAAGCTCGCTGCACCCCCCCCCCAAAAGCCCACACCCTTCCCCCCCTTCCCATGCTTAGGTGTTTCCCAAGCCTGAAATCTGGCTGGAGAACCCCCCAGCCCCAACACCACCACGAAACCATGGGCCATTTCCCCTGAATCCCCCTCTCAGGGTCCCTGCTCTCTCCATGAGGATGAACAGCCCGACCCTCCCTTCTATCCCTCCTTGCATTTGCTGGGGAGCCCAGGAACACCCCATACCTGTGGGGTTAGAACTTCTTTTTTTCTTCCCCCTCTGCCCCCTCTTCCCACTACACCCACTCCCCCCTCCTCACCTCCCCAGTGGGGGGCCATGAAGAAGGCACAGTCCAGGCAGGTCTGGGAGTTTCTGAGCCCTTCTGGTCCAGGCGGGGAGCTCCAGTGACAACCAAAAAGGAATTCTGCATCCAAAGAGAAGATTTGGCACTCGGAGGAGCATTCCTCTTTCCTTGTCTTGCTCTCACCTTTGGGGCTTAGAGGGCCATCCTGGTGGCTCCAGCTTCCCACTCCAGCACCCACCCTCTCTCCTTCCCTCCCTGCTTCCTCCCTCTCCCTTGACTCACTCCTCTGCTAGCCCCAGTCTTTGATTCCTTCATCTCACTTTCCAGGACATGTCCCTCAAGGTCTTGGCCTCAGCAAGGCCTCAAGGTCCTCCATGCCTGTAGGGGGCGCTGAAGGGCTACTGACGCTCAGGCTGGAGGGAAATCGGACTTAGACTCATCCCTGAAGTCCCAAACAGGGTGCTGATTGCTGCTCTTTCTCTGCCTATTTATTGGTTTCCAAGGGAGCAAATCCTCAGTGGGGATACAAGATACATAAAGTATATATATGTTATTTTTCGTAACTTATGTGGCTTTTAACTTATTGCTTCCCTTCCTGTTTCTGCATAATCAGTGCTGTATTTACTATCTGGGTAGACAATACGTATCCCAGCCACCCCATCTGGCTGGCTGACCATCTTGGGGCAATGCCCCCTTCTCCCTGCCAAGGGATGAATAAAGTGCTGAGATTTGTCCATGGATAAAGCTGTGTGTCTGTTTTTACCTCTCCTGTCCGGACTGGTCAGACCCTGCTCAAACAGACTGACCACAGAACTTTGGGATTCTCCAATTATGGGGGAAGGGGTCCAGGGACTTAATTATACCTTCAGACCCATGCAGCTTGGACACAAAAAGTTCTCTGACCTACCCTGCAATCCTATAAGGAGATTTTCCCAGTGTTGACCTATGTTCCCAGCCCTTTCTGACGTGTCCAGGCACCGCGTGGCCTCCTCAGCAAGCACAGACATGGGGGATCCCCCAGCTGATGGCGGGTTCCTTCTCGAGCACTCTGCCCGACTGTGAGGGTTGGCACAGCCCAGAATCTATTCTGATGGGTACAGGCCTAATCCTGCCAAACCAAATTCTAGATCAACGAACAAGGATCACGGATCTTCTCCAAACCCAGCCCTGCACTAAAACACCTAGAACAGTCCCCACCCCTCCACCACAGGAAGCTCACATTCCAGTGGAGAGATATGCTATCTACCTAAGATAGCCATCCCAAACTTCCGAACCAAGGGAGAAGTTCAGAAAGAAGAACAGAACTTGTTCAGGAAACCGGATAATCAGCACAGGCCTCCTGGAGGAAGTAGGGCTTAAAGTGAGCCCCAAGAAGAAAGAGCAGGTGTCTCCAAGACAGGAATCTTAGGAGCAAAGAAGGGACTTTGAAGCATTGGTGTCCGGACTCACCGACTCACTGAGACCCCAGACAAATGGAGTCTCACTTTACTCATCCGCCAAGTGGAGCAGAGACCTTCTCTACTTATCTGATAGGGTGTTTGAGGACCTGATGAGAGCGCAGTGTTCATACCTATCAGGAACAGCATGTTTTTCTTTTCCAGCACTCTGAACTGTAACAAGTGTAAAAGATTACTGGTGATGTTGCTATGGTTATTATAAGCCCAAGTTGTAGATTAAAAACAACCCATTAGGGGCGCCTGGGTGGCTCAGTGGGTTAAGCCTCTGCCTTTGGCTCAGGAGGAGCCTGCTTCCTCCTCTCTCTCTGCCGGCCTCTCTGCCTACTTGTGATAGCTCTCCCTCTGTCAAATAAATAAATAAAATCTTAAAAAAAAAAAAAAAAAACCACTAGTTTGGATACCAATAAGGGCCAGTAGGCCTCTGGCTGGCCCTCTCAGGGCACACACAGCACATCCACAGGACTTCTGCTCAGAGTTTGTCCATTCTTCTAAGGCTCCTGCAGGATGGGCCCCACTCTCAGAAACGCAGGAGAAACTGATGGAAAAATCCATATTCCCCTCTAGGAGAGGCCTAGAACTGAGACTGGTTCCCTACTTGCTTTTTTCTGTGAATTCCTTACTTATGGATTTCTTGAATACTAATCTGAATTTCTGAATCTGAATATGAATTTTGTAGCCAAGAAATACATATTTGTCATTTCCTTTCTTCCATTTTCTTTGAATTTTTTTAAGATTTTATTTATTTATTTGAGAGAGCAAGAGCACACAAGCAGGAGGAGGGGCAGAGGGAGAGGCAGAAGCAGAACCCCCACTGAGCAAGAAGCCCAATGTGGGGCTCAATCCCGGGACCCCAGGAAACCAGGATCATGACCTGAACAGAAGACAGATACTTAACCGACTGAGCCACCCAGGTGCCCATGAATTTATTATTTTCATTATTTTCCAACTTCTTGTGTTGAATGCTTTAATTTTCCATCTTTCTACTTTTTCTATAGAAGATTCTCAGAAGACCATAAATTTTCTTTTAAGAAGCATTTTGGCTGCTTCCTTGTGTAAGCTTCCTCCTTCCTCCCCTTTCCCACTCCTGCCCTCCAGAGTGATTCTTGAACACCCGGCCAAGGACACCACCCCTACTCTGAGTATAACAAAACGAGGACCTTATCCAGGTTTGGCTCTTTCTTCTCCTTGGTCTCTGGTCCTCCTAATTACCTGTGAGACCAACAGGACAGGTATCATTAGCTGAGGCCCAGAGAGGCCAATCACTATCACTTTGGTCACCCAGCAGGTGAAAAGAAGGATTTGGGTTCTGAAGAACCATTTGTTACCTGCAGACTGCCCACCATAGGACAGACAGTGCAAAGGACCCAACCACAGAGTTGAAGAGGTGGAGACCGCAGGCCCCATCCTCAGATTCGAAGGGAGGGGGCCGTGGAGGGGTAGTTGTTGGGCACTCACCCAACAGCCAGTGCCCAGCCACAGCCCCTGGGGCTCAGCATGGGTGGTCAGAGCTCAGGCCCTTGGCCTGGACTAGTAAGTCAGCACCCTGGGGGGTCCAGAAGTCTTCCCCAAAGGGGATGCTGGAGCCAGAGTCCAGGACCAGCCCTGGGTCCTGGTGTGGACTGCATGACCTCCCCTTCCTGTCCCCTCTCCTGGACTATTTAGGCCTGAGGAAAAACAACTAGAGGAGAGGTGGTCCCAATACCTGGGAAGTTCCAGAGGCTGATGGGGGTGGGGGAGGGCACCCACACAGAAACAGAGACACAGAAACAGAGATACCTGGGCAGAGCCAAGACCTCTGCTCTGGGGTCTGCTGAGCAGGGAAGGGGGAAGGGACGGTAGGGCTTGGTGAGGGGAAGGAAGCAGCTTGAAAGGAAGGGATGTTATGGCTAGCGAGGAATAAGGAGGGAAAATGGCCTGGGGAGGGAAGTGGAACAGATCTGCTCAGCCTCCAGCCGAGGCAGAGACCAAACTACAGTTTACCAGACGATGGAAGCACGGGTCATAATGTGGGGTAACCCCAGAAGTCTCCCCAAAAGATAAGCCAACTGTGTCATTCAGCTGTGCGTCCCCCTGTCTCGCAGGGTGCCAAGCACACCATCAGGGCTTACGACGTGCTGAACGAATGAATGAAGGCATGAATGGCAGGTGATCGCCATTACGTCAGGATGACAGACACACCCACCACAGAGGACTTCTTGAGCACCTACTGCGTGCTGCACCCTGCGCTAGGCCCAGCAGGGAGGGAGAAGAGAATAAAGGGTCTAGAAGGAGTCCTTGCCCTCAAGGGGCTTCTGGCTTCTGGCCAGCATCTGGCTCCTACTCTCCTCTGTTGTTGTACCCACGTCCCCTCTGTTGTGGTTAGCCATGTGCTCTCTGCCAGACCTTGGGCAGGTCACAGTCCCCTCTCTGGATCTGTTTCTCCATCTGTAAAATAAAGGAGTTGGCTAGGTGCCCAAGGAGGTCCCTCGGATGTCCATACCCTGACGCCCGCCCATCCCTTCCATACTCGCTTTGATACTGTGGGCATTTTACCACCCTACAGAGACAGCAGTCAGAGTAACTGACACACAACCTGAAGAGCAAGCTCCGCTTCTAGCTGCGTGTGTGGTCTTGGGCAACTCTTGGAGATGGACCTCCTGTCTCCTAGGTCTGTTGCACAGCTTTCAAGAGATGATGCAGGATGCGAGAATTTAGGACAGAGCCTGGCGCATGCTCCGTGCTTTACAACAGCAGTAATAGCAAACATGCTAATTATGAAACTCTTCCCCCTTATCGCTAGAGGAGTCAGCCTCCACCCGCTACCTGGCCCAGGTGGTGGCAGGGAGCAGCTAGGGGAGGGTCCACACCACTGCCCAGCCTCACCCGCACCTTCCCCCCTCCAGGAGAGACCTCCAGGCTCAAAGCTCTGTTGCGGCGGGGGTGGGGGGCTAAGGATTAGAGAGGGGAGGGAGGGAACCCTTCCTTCCAGTTCCCTGCATGCGCTGACAGCCCACATTCACCGCCCCACGCCCAACCCCCTCCCGCCGGCGCGCCCAGCGGCAACCGCTGCCCTCTTCCGGCCGCGGCGAGACCAGCACTTCTCAGGCCCCGAGCCGGCGGGGGCTTCCTCTGGCTTAGGGAGGAGGAGGCAGGGAAGAATGGAGATGGGGCTGCTCTTCCCGGCCTTCAAACTGGAGCTCAGATCCCCACCCACTTAGCTCCAATCTCGGGCCTAAGAGCTCAGAGGCTCCCGGGGCTGAGCCCCTCGAAGCCATGTCTCCGCCCAGCCGGCAAGGGCAGGGGCAGCACCCTGTACTGGGTGGGCTGCCCCAGCCCACCAGCCCCAGAGAGCCGGTGCCCACCAGAAACTTCACTCCCTCGGCTCTGGCTCCTCTCAGGTGTCAGCTCAGAGCTCACCAGACCCACCCACCAAAAATAGCCCCCTACCACCTCCACACTACTTTTTATTTCTTGCTTTACTATTACCCCATCTTGTGTTCTTCGAGGCACCGGGCACAATCTGCTTTTCTAGAGTTTTCCTTCTCTGGTCTATCAGTCGGTATCCAGTCATTTCACACAGAGGGGATTCGATGCAAGTAGCTGATAGAGTGGGTACTTAAAGAAGAAGGAGGCGGGTGGCAGGGGTGGGGGGCAGGTTGCTGAGGAAACACAGGAGGCAGCACTTCCTCCAGAGCCAAAGAAGGTGGGCTTACCTACACCCAGGAGCTCAGACGAGGGCCCCAAGGAGCCAGTTCTTGGACACCGGGGCAGGGGGTTTGGACAGAGTGTCTTCCTTCTACTGGAACAGTTGGGACTTAAAGCCTGGCTAACTGCTTTTACAAGATGGCTATAGCCCCCTGGGCTGCCAGAAGGCAGCCAGCACCTATGCCCCAGATGGAGAATGTGTAACACGTGTAAATCCTCTGCTAGAACTCCTCTGTCCAGAAATGACAAACATCCCCCCAAAATAAACAAGTGGGACCATCAAACTAAAAAGATTCTGCACAACACAGGAGACCGTCCACAAAATGAAAAGGCAACCCATGGGATGAGAGAAAAAAATTGCGAAGTATGTATCTGATAAAGGGCTAATCCAAAATACATAAAGAATTCATACAACTCCGTCGCAAAAAAAAAAAAAAAAAAAAAAAAAAGCCAATTTTTTAAATGGGCAGAGGTGGTCAACAGATACATGAAAAGTGTCCAACATCACTCAGCATCAGGGAAGTTCAAATCAAAACCACAATGAGATGCCTTTGCACACCTGTCAGAATGGCTAGGTACAAAACTACAGGAAATCACAAGTGTTAGCAAGGACAGAAGGAAAGGGAACCCTCGTGAACTGCTGGTAGGAATATGAATTGGTGCAGTCCCTATAGAAAGTATGGAGGTTCCTCCAAAAACCAAGAATAGAGCTTCCATACGCTCCAACAATTCCACTTCTGGGAATAGATCCAAAGGAAACAAAACCACACCCTCAAAGAGATCTCTGGACCCTCGTCTTCATGGCAGCATTATGCACAACAGCCAAGATACAGAAATATCCCAAGTGTCCATCTATGGATGGATGCATAAGGAAAGTGTGATGTACCGTACATGTATGATGGAATATTATTCAGCCACAAGAAGAAGGAAATCCTGCCATTTGTGAACACGGGTGGACCTTGAGAGCATTATGCTAAGTGAAATGCCAGACAGAAAGACAAATACTGTATAATCTCACTTATGTGGGGAATCCAAGCAAACAAACTCATAAAAGCAGGAGAACAGACCAGTGGTCGTCAGAGATGGGAGGTCGAAGGAGGGAATGGGTTCAAAAGAAAGAGAGAGAGAGGCAGGAAGGGAGAAAGAAAGAAAGGAAGGAAGGAAGGAAGGAAGGAAGAAAGAAAGAGGAAGAGAAGGGAGGAAGAAAAAGAGAGAGAAAGGAAGGAAGGGAAAGAGGGGGGAGAGAGGGGAAGAAAAAGAGAGGGGGGAGGAAGGGCAGGAGGGAAAGGGGAATGATCACCGACCACCTCCCCCTCTGACTGCTAGATTTTTTTTTACATTTTTCATGTTTTTCAAATGGAGAAAGCTGCCTCTTGATTATGTCCCAACTAAGACATGAGAGTTTGGTGGAGTTTACCATAGCCATTCAGCTTCTCTCCCATAAGGAGCTAGAAAGAACCAGAATACTCCTGCCTTCTCCCCATCCCCCAGCCCTCCAGCCCCTAACAGGGTTGTGCCTGATGTGGCCCAGCTGCAGCTGCGAAGTTGGGCACCCCCCTCTCCAGGGAATGCATGCTTCAGTCACCAAGGAATGCATACCGCCCTGGAGCCAGTGCTCACATTCCCATGACAGTATTTGTTGATGCCTGCAATGTGCCGGGCATATTTTAGGCTTTGAAGTTACAGCAGGAACAAATCTGCCCAAACCCTGCTCACATGGAGTTTACATTCTCACAGGAGAAGAAAGATGAGAAAGAAACATATTGTAAAAGAGACAGTTGGCCTGCTGGCAAAAATGAATTCTCCCGGGGAAACATAAAGGAGTTATGCACAGGGAGTGCAGGAGGTGGGGATGCTTAATCAGGAGGGCAGGGAAAGCCTCACCAAGAAGACATTTCATCAAATCCCAGGAGGAAGTGAAGAAGCAAGCCACGTGGATGCCCAGGGAGAGCATTCCAGCAGAGAGAACAGCAAGGGCAAAGGCCCTGAGGCACGTTTGAGGACCTGCAAGGAGGCCAGCTTGGGGGCCGTGGAGGGAGAGGAGAGAGCGGGAGGAGACTGGCGAGACCCGGGACCAGACTGTGCCAGGCCCTGTGGGCCATCTTTGGACTCCAGCTGGGACTAAGTGAGGACAGGGTCTGGAGTGGACGGTGGCTGGATCTGACTCTGTGCTAAGAGGTCGAGGGTTGAAGCAGAACAGTAAGATCTGGGATTTTCCCAGCCCTGCATGTGACAAGAAATAAAAGAGAGAAAGACCCATCTCTGCCAATCTTTAATTCGTAATTCATGATTTCCATTTTAAAGCATCGAGGCAGGTGCAGGGGGTGTTGACTAGTTTTCATTTCAACAAGCCTTAGGACACCTTCCTGCCTTCAGAATGTTAGCTCCTTGAGACAGGGGCTAGCCTTTGTAACTTGCTCATCGCTGTACCCCCAGTGCTTCACAAAAGGCCTGGCACTTAGCAGATGTTCATTAAATATTTGCTGAGGAAGGTGAGAACA
Organism: Mustela lutreola; assembly: GCF_030435805.1. Lineage (NCBI taxonomy): Eukaryota > Metazoa > Chordata > Mammalia > Carnivora > Mustelidae > Mustela > Mustela lutreola. Next base: position 63,110,121 of record NC_081297.1, read on the forward strand.
TCCCTGTGAGAGCCTGCTCAGGCAACTTGTCATAACCTCCACGGCCACGTCGTCTAGCACACATCGCCCCCATTTCAGGAAAGGTTGAGTGACTTGCCTCAAGTCACCCGGGGGGTGGTGGGCAGAGCTGGCACCTGACCCAGGCCTGTCTGACTCCAGGGCCGGGCTGTGAAGGCTCCAGCGGGGGAGGGGGTTGTCCCCGTGTCTGTCCCTCAAAGGGCCTGTGAATCTGTTGCTGGAAGCATTGAGTCTGTCCCTCTAGGGAGGGGATGTAGATCTGTCCCTCTGGGAATCTGCCTCAAGTGGTGCTAAGTCCATCCTCCTACCCCTATCCCCACCCCACCTGCGGGTGAGTCTGTATCTATGCCCCACAGCTCCCCGCGATCCACAGGCCTCGAGCGCCCCCTGCTGACCGCCTCTCTGCCTGCACCTCTATGCTCACAGGCAGAGAGAGCTGGTGCCAAGGGGCCGTGCACTGGGCTAGAATTTAGCTTCAGCCCTTCTCCCCCACACCCGTGAACCCAGAGAAGTCCCTTCTTGGGTCCCCTCACCTCTCCATTCCCTTGGAGGTTGAGGGGGGATTACCTGGCACACACAGATAGAAGGACAGGACACAGCCAAGCCCTCCAAGCCCTGGGACACCCCTGAGGTCTCCCTGGAGCATTTCCCTAGGCAGTGGGGAGCTGAGCCTTGAGAAAAGTAGGTAGAGGAAGGGGACACGATCAGGGCGCTCTGTGCCACTCCCCTGCTTAGGGGCTAAAGAAAACCCAGACCAGCCCCAGCCTTAATCCCTCTCATTCTAGGCATCTTCCTCTTATTCAACCCTGTTCCTACCAACCCTATCTCCCCAAAATCCCCTTCCTTCAAATCCTCGGAAGTCCCAGTGCCACCCACAAGGTGGTCACATCCTGCTGGGGCCTTGTGCCAAGGCAGGAGCCCAAGAAGGGGACAGAAGGTGGGTGGGCTGCGAGTGAGGGCAGCCTGCAGAGAAGACCACATAGGCACGGCACAGGGCTGTGTGCAGACGTGCACAAGTGGGCACACAGAGATGCACATGCACTCGGCACACGCCTGTGCTTGTGCATGCGAGTGCACATCCGCAGCTAATGTATGTCTCGCGCTCACCCGTGGGCATGATGTGCACACGCCAGGTGTGGACACAGATGTACACACATAAGCCAGCGTCCTCGGGCACAGACCAGCGCAGGCCCACCACCAAAGCACCCATCCCAGGCACGCCTCCCACAGATGTTCCCAGGCACACACAGCCACATGCTCACACTGAGGTCTGTCTGCAAGACTACACTCTGGAGTCAGACAGACCTCAGTGTGAGCCCTCGCTTGGCTGAACCACTCTGTGCCCTGGGCAGTGTGTGACTTTTCAGAGCCTCCGTTTCCCTCTCTATAAAAGTGGGTAAGAGGGGTGCTTGTTGGGGTGTGGGGATGAAAGGAGCTAATGAATGGATCCAACCTGTACATAGTGAGCGCCCGGCAGGTGTCGGCAGGCCCAACACCCACCTCGGGCCTGCGCATGGCAGCAAGGGCTCCCATCTGCAGTGTGTGGTGATGGGTCCCCTGAGCCCAGAGGCCCCCCGGCACAGGCACACACACAGAGGCTGTCTGTGTGTCTCTGCTGTTTGCACAGGCTGCTTAGCAACGAGGTGGATTGAAGAGCCCTCCCACCCCAGCCTGTTGGGACATGGCCTGGACAGGATTCCTGCATTCCTGCTGCCTTCCCTCTTGCTCTCAGCCACAGACACTGGTACAAAATGGAGGACTCAGGGACCCACTCACCCTCCAAGCCATCAGAGGCTTTGCCCCACCCACCGCAAGTTGGGGCTGCTTCAGGGGGCCTTCCCTGGGACTGGGAAAACCTGAGGGTCCTCTTGGGGGTTCTCCAGCCTGTCTGACAGCCCTCTCCCCAGCTCCATCGCTCCACAAGCATGTGGCTGCTGAAACCATGCCTCACACAGGTGAAAGGTAGGAGACCCTCAGGTCCACCGTGCCCTGTCCCATACGTGTTATCCCCATGGCCTCCTGAAAAAAGGATGCCAGCCAATATCTTCACGACCACCTCTCCCTAGGACCCAAGTCTCCTCAAAAAACTGCCAGGCCAGGCCAACCCACCGCCCATGGCCACCCCAGTGCCTGGCCCCCGAAGGAGAGGAACTCCTTGTCTTGTGTCCCAGGCAGAGAATAACCTGCGCTGACAAGCTAATTCTGAAGAATGTCTCAAGGGATCAGGGACAGCCACAAGGCAGGCCAGCCCTTAAAAGTATGCCATTCAGTCACCAAGCCACCCAACCCATCCGGCCCCAAAGGATTGATCTAAGACCCTTGCCCTTGCCCATTCTCACCCCCGGGCAGACGGGGTGCACCTAGCAGGAACTCCTGCCATGTTCAGCAGACAATGAAAGCCACTTTCTTTTGTCCTCTGGAAACTACACTGTCCCAAACGTAGGTTGTCCGACCCACGTAGGCCCTTCCCCTCCAGGTCCCTCCCTCCAAAACAGTTCTGGGGCACCCTGGATGTGGGAGTATAGAGGGTAGCACAGACATCCCAGGGGTGATATCCCAGCACCATAAACATACCCTACTGCCTCATTTTACAGATGGAGAAACTGTGGCCCAGAGAGAGGAGGGACCTTGCTAGAACCACACAGTGGAGGTGAGCTTTAGGCCAGGAGCTGGGCCTTCTGACCCCTTCCCACCCCTTTGGAGACAGCCAGGGTTCCAGCAAATCTCTCTTCAGTTTTGCTCCATATGCTGGGCCTGTCCAGCTGGTGGGGTAGAAAGGTAAAGAGAGGACACACACCCCCAAATCAGTGGGTATTCTGTTGGGAGGAGGAGCAGACTGCAAGGAGAAACTTCTTTCTTCCCTGGGCCTAGCCTTAGAGCTGACAGGGTTCACACTTCCCAGACAGAGTCCCTTCTGGAACGTCCAGGGCCTGGAATATGGCCACAATGAGCAGGTCACTGGTGGGACCACAGACATACCTGAGTTTGGGAAGAAGGAACCTGAACATATTCTAAGATCCATGCCCTCCCCACCACTATGGTTTTGCAGTTTTAAAACAATCCCAAAAAGTAAGAAGGAGAGAGAATGAGAAAAGAGCCTCTATACAGAGGCTGTCAAGTGGAAATGGGGTCTGTACTCTCTGTGTACCCCACCCCACTGCACCCCATGCTGACAAAGCCTGCCCCCCCTGGTCTGAGGCCCTCCTTCCAAGACCCTCTGGTCTGAGCTTCCCACTCCTCTGTCTTAGCCCTGAAGGCCAAGGCCAGGTCATCAGGAGTTGAGGTGCTGAGCCACCGTCCAGTGAGTCCTGCTTCCATTCAGAAACACCAGACGGGAAAGACCAGGTCCAGCCTATAACCAGAACAGGCCAAAGCTCGCACTTCTCTCCTCTGCTACCCTGCACATCCACTCCCAACATGAGGGCCACAGCCAGCTACGGGATAGGGTGGGGGGAAAGTGAGGACCTATCCAGGGGAGTTGGCCAGTCAAGCTGCCAGTGTGTTGGGGGAGCCGGATAGGGACCCCCATCCTTTGGCACTGTCCATAAACGTCTATGGGTCATTGCCCACAACAGTCCTGCAAGATAGGGTCCTTGCCCTCTTTTAGCAGGGAAAATGAGACCAGAGCACCGACTTCCACTCAGCTCCAGCTCCCTCCAGCAGGACAGGTGGGAGACCACTGAAGGCGTGCTGGGGACCTGGCCCCGGAGCCACCCACCAAAAGACCAGCTGTGTGTTGGGCAGCCGCCCGGGAGGGTCCCCGGACCCTGAAACTCTGGAACTCAGGGCCTGTGGGTCCCCGCAGCCAGGCCAGCGCCAGGGCCCAACCCCACGGCGCCCGGACGGGGGGCGGGGCCAAGTGTGGCGCCACGTCCCGGGGCGGGGCTCGGAAGCCTCTGTTCCCGCAGTGCCGAGACTTGGTGTCCGCCCGCCCGCGGGCCGGCGTGCTGGGACAGGGAGGCCGCTCAGGGCCGCCCGGACCGGACGGGACGGGACGCGGGCGGCGCCGCCACATCTGAGCCCCGCCGCATTCCGGGGCGCCCCGCCGCGGGCAGGGGGAGGAGGAGCGTTCCAAAGCCTGTCGGGCACCGCCTCCTGCCGGCCGCCGCGGGCTACTGCAGGTCCCGGAGAAGGTGGCCTTGACCGGTGGGTAGTGGTGCCTTCCGTGATCCCACCATCGCCAGCACTTCCTGCTTGTGCCTGGGGCGGAGAGTTTTTTAGAAAGACAAAGCCAGAGCCTTGCAGAGGCTTGCTAAGGCTCTGAACCAGCCCCCCACACGCACAACCAACACCCCGAAGACCACACTAGCCAAAGCCTCTGCGCACAGCGAGGCGGCAGAAGTGTCTCCAGTTTCTGGACTCCCTTGTCTCTGAAGGGGGCATACCTGGAGCTGCCTCTCCCCAACTCTGAACTGCGCAGGCACCTTCCAGAACCCCCTGCCATACTACCCTTGACAACCTATACTCCTGCCCCCAACTCCTGCCCACAACCCTGCTGGGCTTCCCCCACCGCAATATCCCCCAGTCCTTGTCTGACCACACTAAGACCCCTCAATGCACCCACAGCAAAATGCGGAAATAGCAAACACTGTTCCTCCTGCTTTATAAATACGCACATGTTTAGCAAGTCTGCTCAGAACCAAGCCTACATGGCCCCTGGTGCACTCTCTTACACACACACACACACACACACACACACACTACACGTGCCTGTCGCAAGTCCATGGTCCTGGGTGAGCTGCTGTGGATTTCCTGTCCTGCTTCCCCCCAACACACCAGGGGCCCCTGTTCATCAGAACATTGTCTTTCCTCAGCCAGCGCCCCCTTCCCCCCAATGTCCCCACTACTCAGGCAGCACTTCCCCAACAGGTGCTGGGGAAAGAACAAGGACTCTCGTTCCAGCTGCTGTGGGTGCTGGGTAGCCCAGGGCCACGCGTGACTCTCTCTAAACCCCAGGTTCCTGAGTCGCTTGGAAGAGGCCATTTCTACAGCCTTGCCTATCTGGGGGTCAGGGTGGCCCTAGGCTTGATGACTTCCCAACGTGTTCCATTCCTGCAGTCATGTGTTTTGTATACAGTAAATGCTCACTAAATCCATGAACTTACAGTTGTTGTGACTCACAGCAGCCTGTGACCCTGTTCTCAGCCCCAGGGAACTGGGAGGAACTGTGCCTTCTGCCTTCTAGGCCCTGGCCTTCCTGGCTTCTAGAACTTCCTGATGGATCTAGATCTAGGCCCAGAGAAGTCAGCGGGGGAGGGAGTGATGATCTGTGAACAGGCCTGGCAGTTTCCTTCTCCATCTAACCCCCGAAAGGGCCTAACACCAGCCTCCAAGCCAGGAGAGAGAGCTAGCCCAAGGTCACTCGTGTTCAGATGCCCTCATTAGAGCACTATGAACCAAAGGTACCTGCGGAAAGAACCTACGGGGTCTACCCTGGAGCCTCCCATTTGGAAAATCTGAGAGAGTTCATGGATCGTGGTTTTCAGCATGTGCTGGAAAAGCTGCCCTTCATAAGCCCGTTACACTTATTAAGCACCAACTGGCATCAGGAACTGCCCAAGGCACTGGGAACACAGGCTAGTTCAGGACACAGAGAAGATGCTGGAAGCCAGCTCAATACAGAGTCATGGAAAAATCTGGGGCATAGCCAGCACTTCCTGGAAAGGGGGGTGTACGCAAGGGGTGAAAGTCCAGAATGGGGCCAGCAGGCTGGGGAAGGGGTGTGGAGAAGGGCATTCCCCGTGGGAATTCAGGATGGAGCCTCAGGTTTCCCCTAACCCTGCAGGTGGAAAAGAAAATGGGGATACTTGCAATCCTGACCTCCAGATTACTGTGGCCTGAGTGCTGGGCAGGTAATCTGCTACCTCCAATGGACATGGCAAGAAGAGAAGGGGTTCAACACACAGCAGGAGAGACTAAAGCCAGACAACAGGCAGAACTTCCCACTAGAACTTCTAAATTCCCCAGAGCCTTCGAGAACAGATGCCATCCTCGGGGCTTCAGGAGGGGTCCTTTCTGCACTATGGCCGGGGGCCAGGGGCAGGACTCCAAGGGCTGCATCGTGCAGGGGAGGCTGGAAACGGGAGAGGACGCCTCAGCCATTCTCACGTGTTTGGCCTGGTTTTTTCACAAAGAAGTTGCTTCGTCAGCTCCCTGGAAACCCTCAGCGCAATCACTGTGCTGGGAGGCTCCTACACCAGGACAGACAGAGGAGAGACCAGGGGAAAGGCTGGGTCCCTGGCCCCCACCCTGTCCTCTCCCAGTGGGGCCATGTAGGTGCACCCACCAAGTGGAACCCTGTGCCCCTCAGGTCCAGGCCCAGCTAAACAAGGAGAGAGCAGGGAGAGAGCACACAGCCTCCCCCTGGGAAACAGGTGGAACTGGTGGTCAGGAGCCCTCAGCTCTAGTCCCAGCTCCGGGCCTCAGTTGCCCAAGGCCCACAGTGAGAGGCTGAATTAGATATTAGCCAAGGATATTCCCAGCTCCGAGATTTCTAGGACCAACAGGAAGACACCCTTCCTTCCTTCACTGTGCCCACAAGGGGTCTGGTCCAAAGCATGGGCTGCCTCCAGGCCCAGATCTGCCCCAGCCATGCTGTTAAACCTCTCTGTTAAACTCAGCGCTGCTTAGAGCCAAATCCAAATCATGCTTGTAACGCCTTCTAGAAATTTCGAGTCAGGGCTTTTCTCTCCAGGGTAAAATTCCAAGATGGCACATCTGGCGTTCACAGGACGCCCATCACAGGTCGGCCAACCCAGGGCAATGCAAAACCCAGTGCACCCAAGGGCTGGGGAGGGCACGGCTGGGGGTGAGTGGGGGTTTCGGTGGGGAGGCTCTAGTGGAGAGCTGGAGAGCTGGAGACAGGTATTCCAGGTGGGGAGGCAGGTCTGTGGAGAGAGCGCCTGCATCCTCAGGCTCTCTCTGCCAGGCCTCACTGTTGGCAGGTCGGCAAGCTGAGGGAGGCCAAGCCACCTGGAGAACTGACCAGAACTATCCTGGAGCCTCAGCTTTCTTGGAACAGTGATGGTCGGCCCTTGCCTAGGGAGCCAAACAGTGGCAGGGAAGGAAGGTCCTGGGCTTGGGGAAGGTGGCAGAGACTGTGGCCCAGAGTGACCGGTATGACCCAGTCTTCTTAAGTGCCTGTAAGTGAAGGGACACTCCACAGGGCTTAGGATCCCCAGAAGATGATTCATAGCCCTTAGCGCCCCCCCACCCCGACCCCCGCCTATTGCATAGAAGAGGAAACAGGCTCAGAAAGGAGCAGTTACTAGCCAAGGTCACACAGCAGCCTCTCTGAGGCTGGGCTGCCCCTTCTGCCTCCCCGCCCCCAGGCAGGGAGAGCCAGGCCTCCCCCATGCCAGGTGCCCCCCTCCCTTGCCCCCAGAGTCCGGGCTGGTAGCAGGGGCTCCCTGAGCTGAGGGGGTGGGGCAGGAGGACTGCGTCAGGCTCCAGGCCAGACCTGGGATACCCACCCCAAGCCTAAGCATCCCGTCTGCAGGGGTGGGGCAGGGAGGCCTGGAGGCAGGGAGGCGCCTGTCCTCTCCACCTGGCAGACCTTGTTTGTTACCTTATAAGGCGCTTTCTCCTGTCCCTCAAAGAGCTCCTGACAGAGAACCGGGTGGGGCTGTGGGTGGAGGGGGTGGGTCCTGCTCTTAGAACTGCACGCTATTGACATCCCAACCCCCCAACCCCCCACCTCCAGAGTAACCCTCTGGGGGCTGCAGCCCTCAAGGCAGCCCCTGGTCTCTGTTGGAGAATATCCACTCCCCTACAGGTGGTCTCTGAGGACCCAGCCCGCCCACGACCCGACCCTCGGGTTCTCTGCTTCGCCCCTGGGGGCAGGGGCTGTCCCTCAACCTGCACTGCTTGCCCCTCACACCTGATTTACAGCCAGCTGGCTGTCCTCCCCCCTCCCATCCACACAGGACAGGCGTGTCCATACCTGTGGACAAGGGCCAGAGGTCACATAGAAACCACACTTCCTGTCCTTCCCTGGGAACGGGGAATGCTGGCTCCCCAAAGAGGGAGCTGGGCCCCAAGGCCCTCTGCCCCTTGCCCAGAGAATGCAGATGGGCACTGCCCAGGGGTCCAGCGGGGCATGTCTGTCTCCACTCTCAAAGCTATGGAAGGGCCTAGAACCTAGTCCCGGTAACTGGGAGGGGCTACTTGCTCGCCCCGACCCTGTTGGAGCTCTGCCTGAGGCTGATGGAGAGGTGGTATTGAAGGGGTACTCATGATGAGCTGCCCTGAAGCAGTGGGGAGGGAGGCTATCATCACAGATGCACCCACACCTGGCACAGGGCAGGCCACCGTGTACACCTGGTGAGGAGGCTTGGGACAGGCTGGCCACTGACTAGCATCCTTAGCCTCCCACAGCCCCAGCTCCTTCATCTGTAGTGGAAATAATCATTTCCTCCACCCAGAGTTGTTTTCCAGGTCCCCTGGGTTGACAGTCTGTATAGTAGCACATAGTGGCCCGCAAATGTTCTTGATCGAGAAGCTGGGGAAGGGGCAGTGTGCCCCTCGGGGTCTTGGGCTGTGGCTATTGGGGTCAGATCCCATACCAGCTCCTCCAGAAGCACAGGGCCCTTGGTCAGCATGGAGCCCCTTAGGAAGTGCCCATAGCACCACTGAGGGAAAGGCCCCGGGGACAGGGCCCCTGCACTGGCTGTGCGTGTGTGTGTGTGTGTGTGTGTGTGTGTGTGTGTGTGTGTCTCTCTCTCTCTCTCTCTCTCTCTCTGGGGAGCCTCCAAGCCGGCCGGGCCACACCCCAGTGACTCACAGCTGCCTTGGCACACCCTCCCAGGCCAGGGGGAGAACAAAGCCACCAGCTCAAGTCCCCGGCATCCAGCCTGAGTCACACACAGACACACCCAACCACCCAGCCACCCAGCCAGGTGCCACTACACCTCCTCAACCAGACCCACCCCCAGGGACCCACGGTGGTGAGACACAAGCCTCACCCCGACCACCAGGTCCATGGCCCTGGTCCAGGCGACTGATTCTCAAGAGCCAAGCCTAGGGAAGGCCGGGGATCTCTGGCCCAGACTGGGACCACCAGCCTACCTCTAGGCCCCCAGCCTCCCACTCAGTCCAGGTGGCAAAGTACAGCCCCCAAGGCGCCACAGGCCTAAGGCTCAGGAGGCTGGCAAGGCTCAGGGAGGGCCACAGTGGTCAGGGGAGAGGCCACGGGACCTGGGCAGTCTGGGTTGGGGGCATACTGTGGACATAGTCCTAACCCTGGGCTCCAAGTCTGGCGTGGACATGTATGGGAACCATGACAAGGTGAGACAGCCCGGCCCCCGGATAGCACTGTGGTTAAGGCCAAGGGAGGAGCAGGGAGAGCTCTCACCCCAACCCCGGACCTGGAAGGGAGGGTGGTCAGGAGAGGAGCTAGCACTGTGAAGACCCGCAGCCAGCCAGGACCCAAAGATGCCAAGGTCCCCTGACAAACATCCTGTGAGAAAGAGGAGGCAGGAAGGCAGGCAGCCAGCAGAACAGGCTGGCAGCACGTCTCCCCAAACCCAGGCCTGCTTCAGTGTGAAATGGGGCCCCTGCTTCAGCAGCTGCCAGGCTTTAGAGAGTTCGGGGCTCAGTGGCAGAATGCTGCTCCCCCAGGCCCTGGCCTGGCCCAGAGGCTACAGGGGGACCTGCCACTATGGGGGCCAGAGGACCTGGTCATGGCTGAGAGTGGCCCACTGAGAAGGGAGAAGACAGACCCAGCAGGGACACCACAGGACAGACAACCAGCTCCCCAAGACCCTTAAGAGATTCTAGCCAAGCCTAACCCTAACGTGGCAGCCCGACGCTGACCCCCTTTTGGCCTAACCCCGAACTGTGCCTCATGTGACCGTGTGCCTGCCCAGCCTCAGCCCTGAACCCATCTCCAGACCTGACATTTCACTAACCCAAACCAAACTCCCAGATCCAAACCATACCCCAACTCTACCCTAAATCCCAATCTGGGTGCTTTCCCACGGTCAATGCCTCTCCATCCCAAACCACCAACGTGACCTGCACCCACCTTTCAGACCAGACTTTTCTGCCCACAGCTGGGCCTCAGCCCTGCCCCAGCCCTAAACCCATAACATTCCTCCAAACCCTGCTTTCACAGGCCCTCCCTCATCCGAACCCCCAGTCCACATCCCAGTAGCACCCTACATGTGCCTCTCTCCTCCCCCTAAGCCTCCGCTAAGCTCACCACCAACCGGCTTCTACCCGAGCTGTCCACAGTGCCACCAGCCCATGTCCCCCATCCAATGACCAGGGACTTCTGTGGGATCAGGCCTGCTTGCCAGAGCAATGGCTCAAATCCCACCCGGCCAGACGGCCAGCTGAGGTGGAAGGGCAGGGGCTGGAGTCAGGACACCCCCCACCATCACCAGGATTGAGCATCAGGTCCTCTGCCAGCACCACCAGCCCCTGCAGCTGGCCAGCCCCTGCAAAGACTTGTGTGGGGATCATTCAGGCCCTGGGCCTGCCCCGGCCTGTCTCTCCTCCTGGCGGTGGAGGGTTGGGGGGCAACTCAGAGCAGTCCATAGCCTACCCAGGTCAGGAAGGCACTGCAGCACAACCCCTGGCCCCCTGGAGTAGGGTACCAGCACCTCCGGGGTGGGGGAGTCAAACCCAGGCCCTTGGAACTTGTGCCCACATCTCCCAGTGGGGGGACCCGGCCCTTCTCCCAGCACCCCCATTCTCCACCCCTAGTCTGGAGGCCCAGCAGGCTTCCTTCAAGGCCCTCTCTGTGCCATCTGGGGAAGAGGGAGCAGGGCTGGGTGGTGTCAGCACCCCCCACACCCCGGCCCAGGCTACATTCCTGGCAAGCCAGAACCTGCCACTCAAGATAAACAAGCAAGCTCGGTGCCCTCCTCCGCCTGTCCTCCCAGCCTCCACTGGGCCGCTCCAGCCTGCTGAGACCTCTCCCTCAGCTCCCGTTGTTGCTGCAGGCAGGACTCCCTGTGACCCCCGTCGGCCAGGCGCAAGCCCCCTCAGACCATCAGGCCTGCCTCCTCTCACCCCTGCCCCCAGCCCTGGACCCAGAGCCGTAGGGTGAATAGAGTAGGTCCTTTTCTTAGCCTGCCAGCTGCCCCCCAGAAAGGCCGGCTCATGGAGTGCAAGCGAGAGTCAGGAGCTGCAGCACCACGTGCCCCCACATGGTATAAGGGTGACCCAGAGAGGTCACAACCAATCCCTTATAACCCGGTAGAGTTAGGGCCTGGACTCCCTTGCCCCACCTCAGGCCTCAGCCAGTCCAGGGCCCACGCCAAAAGCCTGGATAAGCCAGTGGGGCATCTGGAGGCAGTGAGAGCTAGGGAGAGGCTGGGGACTCGGGATGGGTCTCCATCCTGGCTGGGCCCAGACTGGGGGCCAGGAAGTCCCTGTAGTCATCTAACCCAATTCCTCACAGTCCAGAGGGAGAAGGAACTCTCCTTCCTCTCCACCCATCAACACTCCAGCTGAATCCAGGCCCAGGAGCCCCTGGCCTGGTGAGCCCTCTGCCCCACCCCCTGCTAGGGTCCCTGGCTCTGACCCTGCCCCTCCCCACTCCAGCCCCGGAGTTGTGCAGGGGAATCTAGCCCTCCCTGCTCCCGGGGGCCGAGGCTGCCCGATCTATCCGAAGCTCAGTGCTGTCACGGTGCCACGGCCCCCCACCCCAGACACATCTTGCGATCCACCACCTATGGAATTCACAGCAGGACTCATCACTAGCAGCCAAGGACCCCCATGACATGTCAACCCCTCCCCCAGCAACCTGACACCCACCCCCCACCCCCCGCCGCTGCTCTCCAACCACGCCCTGCCCCAGCCACACGGGGGCCCCCTGAGGCTCTCCAGGGGGCCCTGCTGATTCAGCCTCTGGGCCCAGCCTCAATTAGACCTCAAAGCCCACCCTCTAAAGAACTGAGGTCCTGCCCCAAACAGACGTGGAGATGGCATCCCTTGTGAAAGGGACAGGAGGGGTGACAGAACCAAGGCCACGCTTTCACCTGAGTCCTTATAACCCTACCATGGGGTCCCCAGGCCCCCCAAGTACAGCCAGGACCCCAAGGCTCCTCCACTGCAACCGACTAGGCAACTGATACCCTGTTCCAAGCTCCCCCAACACACACACACACACACACAAACACACACAAATTCCCAGCTGCATGCAGGGATTTCCACCCAGCACTCACACCACTCACACTCCCACACCCCCTCACCCCTGCCCCCACTCCTGGCCTCCACTGCTGTCAACACCCAGACTAGCCAGACCAGCTGGGCTGGCTCAGACAGAGAGAGAGAGACTCCAGACACTCCCCGCACCCACTTCGCGCTGGGATGCAGGGATTCCGTGGGGCAGGAGCGCCCCCAGCTGACCAGTGTGGGACATGCAGGAGACGGGGACCATATCCAGGCCCAGGGCTGGAAAGGAGTCCCTTGTGCCCCAGGACCCCTGCCCAAACACCATTTCTTGACCTTCTAGGGCACCCAAGGCCAAATCAGAGGAGGTGGTCCAGGAGCAGAGGAAGGTAAAGAGTTGGCCTGGGAACCACATAAGCACAGATATTCAGGAGAGGAACAGCAAGCCAGAGGCTGATGGGGGGCGTCTAGAGCATGGTTTTCAGCCTTGGACTTGGTGATGGATTAGGCCAGGCTGGAGAAGGAAGAGTCAGGACTCATCCGGGGACTGGGTGGATAGTGAGACCGAGACTGGAGCCACAGGTGGGAACAGGTGGGAGCAGGGATAGCTGAAGGGCTTGTCTTGAATCTGTTGGCCTTGTGCTCGCTTCGGCAGCACATATACTGAATCTGTTGGCCTTGAGGGAGCAGGGCAACATCCAGAAGAAACCAGCCAGAGGTGGACGGAAGCTCTGGAGTGTCTGTGGACATGGCAGGGAAGGAGGGATTCCGTTCCAGCGCTGTTCCCCTCTCTGGCTTCTGACCCAAGCCTTGGGCAAGACTGTTCTCAAAATGGGCTTGGTGTGGAGAAGCAGCCTCTAAGGGCCCTTCCTACCCTGTACTTGCCATTCCCCAGGCCTCAGTCCCCTGCACAGCCCTCCTGAGAACACACTGGGGACACAGATAATGTTGTCTCCCATTTACTGAGCACATACTAAGGCTCTGTACTGAGGTGGCCTCCCCAGCCTGTGCGGAAAAGTGACCACTTCCACGTCACTGCCCAAATCAGAGGGTTCCTGGGCCCTACCTGTGTGTTGCAGGGCCTCATGCTGTCCCTTGAAAGTCTCCCCAGTCACTTCCAGTCCCAGCCAGGGTCAAGAGTTCACCACACACAACCCCACACGCACTCAAGCTCAGCCATTCCTGGGTATTGACAGGAGGGTAAAGGCCTGGAGCTGCCTCTCCCCTTCTTTCCCCCTCTTCCTACGCCCGTCCACCCGTGATGAGGGAACCTGACCCTCCTATTCCCCTCTGGCCTTCCCAGCCCCTCCTGCGTCATTCACTGTCTCAAGAGGGTGCTGGCCCAGCAATAGTTAATCAACATCCCACTTAGAAATACCACCAACAGCAGTGCCTGGGGGGCTCAGTTGGTGGAGCATCTGACTCTGGGTTTCTGCTTAGGTCATGATCTCAGGGTCATGAGATCAAGCCCCGAACTGGGCTCCACACTCAGCAGGGAATCTACTTGAGATTCTTTCTGAGCTTCTCCCTCTGCTCCTACGCAGCACCCCCCTCCCTGCCACCAGCTCATGTGCTCACTGGCTCTCAAATGAGTAAATAAGATCTTAAAAAAGAAAAGACAAGACAAGAAAAGAAAAGAAATACAGCCACCAGACAAGGCTGCCCAGAGCAGGTGCCCTCCGCCTGCACACCTCCAGTGCCCGGGAGCTCACTCTCTTTCCAGGAAGCCCATACCACGTGTGGACAGCTCAGACGGTCCACCAGCCCCTCACCTGCCTCGCTGTAAGTCCCCACCTGGAATTCTGCTCTGAAGCCACATGGAACACAGAAGCTTGCTCCTCTGTGAGATGGGAGCAGCTGGGGAGAGAAACACCTGCGACTTGCCAGGCACCTGGGGTGCTGACGCGAGCAGCCTGTTGGATGCTGTGGCCCCTGCCCTCAGAGGGTGTGACAGGTGTCCCTGCACTACACACAGAAAAGGAAAAGAACAGAGCAAATTTTATTTGAGCACGTGCTATTTACCAGACCCTGTTCCAAGCACTTTATGTGAAGTCATTTAATTATCCTAAAAGCCCTCTTATTATCTTCACCTATGCAATTGGCCCCAAGTCCTGCAGACACGATGCTGGGCCAGGATTTGAGTCAAAGGAGCAGGCAGCTGGAATTAGCAACTACCTCTGTAATAAGTATTGGCCAGAGTTCCACTTCTCGCTTTAAAAGGTTCTCTTCATCAGTTCTGAAGGACAGAATTTGCCTGTACTCCCCAGAACGGCCTGTGCGGTGAGAAGGGGCACAGCCCAGTGGGCCCATCTAGAGGCAGAAATGAGCATTGCAGCAGTGTGAGGGCAGTAGCGAGGGGGCCCAGCGCTTAGGGACCCATGAAGACAATTGCAGACAAAGGTCTTGTAACGCCAGGGGCCGACTCCTTCCCCCACCATGTGTGTGCCATTCAGAGCTGTGATTACTGCACACCTGATCTGCTTCATACAGCTCCCAATCAAGAGACCGCTCCCTGTAGAACTGTCACTAAAACGTCATGGTTTCCTCAGGGGTCCCAAGTTCTTTTGAGTATGAACACAGGTGACTTTAAGAGCTCTGAAAGCTGGACTCCTGGGTGGCTCAGTCAGTTAAGCATCCGCCTCCCACTCAGGTCGGTGTCCAACTCCCTGCTCTGCAAGGGTCTGCTTCTCCCTCTGCCTTTCTCTCTCTCTCTCTCTCTCTGTCTCTCACGAATAAAGAAAGAAAGAAAGAAAAAAGAAGAAAATTAAAAATGTAGCAAGTATTTTAAGAGGGGGGGCACCTTGGTGGCTCAGTTGTTCATCGGCTGCCTTGGGCTCAGGTCATGATCCCAGAGTCCTGGGATCAAGGCTCGCATTGGGCTCCCTGCTTAGCAGGGAGCCGTCTTCTCCCACTGCCTCTGCTGCTCCCCCTGCTTGTGCCCTCTTCCTCTCTCTCCCCCAAATAAATACATAAAATCTTAAAAAGAAAAAAAAAAAATGTTGAAAGCTGAGTATCTGACAGAGGGCTCCATACAGTCCCAGAGCACTGTTCAACTGTCCCTGTTTCTGGAGTCCAGTAGACTTGAGACCATGCCTTTACTGGGGGCTGTAAGGGAAGGGGCATCACCCACAACATGCACAACGTTCTCTTCCTCAGGCTGGGTGGTGGGTATATGGATGTGCATTTTATGATCTGCTAAGTTTTTCATTTATTTTTGTAGATATGAAATATTTTACTTAAAATGTATTAAGTCTGGGACGCCTGGGTGGCTCAGTTGGTTAAGCAGCTGCCTTCGGCTCAGGTCATGATCCCAGCGTCCTGGGATCGAGTCCCACATCGGGCTCCTTGCTCAGCGGGGAGCCTGCTTCTCCCTCTGCCTCTGCCTGCCATTCTGTCTGCCTGTGTTCGCTCTCTCCCCCTCTCTCTCTCTGATAAATAAATAAAATCTTAAAAAAAAAAAAAAATGTATTAAGTCTTTAAGACAAACTTCCCAACATTTGAGGCCAACTCTGTGTCACCCAGTTGCTGGTGAAGAACCACAAACAGCCCTGGGGGAGAGGCCCACCCTCTCAGGGAAATGTCAGCCACCCAGAGAAGAAAGGAAGCTCCAAGGTCAGGACCCTGCATGCAGCTCTGTCCTGAGAACACTGCCCCTTGAGTCCTGGAAGTTTAATGGGCATGAACTACAATGGGTATTTTACTCATTTGAAAAAGAGTAAGCACTCGCTTCATGCTCAGCAACGTGTGGGGGCTGGGAATCCAAAAGTGAGCTGAATGGGCCTCCATCCAACAGGCAGCTCTGTATTGGAAGTGGGTCCTGACCAGAAACAACAATGGGACAAGATATAGGGT
The DNA here is from genome assembly GCF_030435805.1 of Mustela lutreola. Lineage (NCBI taxonomy): Eukaryota > Metazoa > Chordata > Mammalia > Carnivora > Mustelidae > Mustela > Mustela lutreola. The sequence continues at coordinate 63,126,111 of NC_081297.1, forward strand.
GGGAGGTGTCCTAAGAGGGATACCAGGGACTAAATGTGCACTTTCACCTGGAATTAGCTCCTTGGAGGAAGAGGCCTATAGAGTTGAGCCTTTCAAGGATTTGCTGAAGGGAAGATATTTGTTCCAGAAGGAGAGGGCGGAGCCAGGAAATGCCAGAGAGTAAGGAGTCAGGGGTCAGTTTGGGGAACAGCAAGCAGAAGACAGATCTCAGAAAAGGAATCCTGGATTCTCAGGCCAGAGAAGGAGCGTGGGCCCCCAGGCAGCAGGCCCGGAAGGAGTTTAGATTTGACTCCCCTCAGGCGTGGGGAGCCATGGGAGGTGTTTGAGCAGGAGAGTGCCCATCGGCATTGCAGTAGTGTCCTGGCAGTCAGAGCAGGGAGCATCTCGAGGCAGGGAGGTCACTAGAGCTGACCAGCGAGCCAGTAGTGTGGGCCTGTGCTGGGAGGGGAGAGCGGGGGAAGAAAGGAGTCCCACCCTAGGTCTGGCTCAGTCAGTGAGTCTGTCCGGGGTGAAGAGTCAGTTGGCTGACTCTCCCACCACCAGAGGAGGTAGAAGTTAACCAGCCCAAAGTTAAGCACACCTATTCCTTTCCCGCCTTCTCCATCCACACCCCCTTCTCAGTTCTCTCTCAACACCTTGCTCCCTCAGCCTCATGCCACTTCCCGTCCTCCGAGCACCTCAGACATTTTCTGGGCAAGCCAGAGGGGGCGCTGTGGGACAGCTGGCATCTATAAGGTGGAGATTTTAGAGTACCCTCCCCCCCCCCCAAAAAAAATCCTCCCACTTATCTGCCCACTAAGGACTGGTCTCACCACAAGAGATGCTTTGCTTAGATCCTCATAGTGGGTTGAATGGTGGCCCCCAAAAGAGAAGCCCACATCCCAGAATCTGTGAAGGATTATCTGGAGGGACCTGAATCCAGTGACAAGTGTCCTTGTAAGATACGAGAGAGGAGACACGGACACATAGAAGAGAAAGCGATGCGAAGACCCAAGCAGAGCCTAGAGTGATGCAGCCCCAGGCCAGTCATTATCATTAGTATCCTGATGCACAGAGAGGGTAAGCGGCTCACCCAGGGTCACACAGCTTGTGAGCAGTGGAGCTGGGGTACGTGTCATGCTGGAACTCCTGCCCTCCTCTGGAAACATTGCAGGGGCCCTTCCCAGCGGCAAGCTAAGGGCTTGGGCTTTGCTTCTCTTGCAACATTGCTCTGCTTCCTTCTTTCTGAGAACAGCCTTGTAACCACCCTTTCTGCCCCAGCTCCTGGCAAACTCCAGTCCATGCCGACACTCGAGGACAGCAATGGTTCTACCCCTCCCAGTCCCCGGTTTTATTTTCTTCCCAAGGAAGGAGCCCTAGTTTGCTATGTTATTATTAATGATCACCTGCTTCTTTCTAGACACGATGTAGGCAGCAACATGTGTCAAAGACATAACAGTAAGACCAACACCTAGAACGGGCGTGCAGGGCCCACAGAAAACAGAGATGATCAAGGTTGTCTGGGGGCACAGCAGACTCCACGATTAAGCCTCAAGGCAGCCAGGGCCGAAGAAGTCTGATCTGTTTCCATCTGCAGGAAGTAGACTCTTCTCCATGGTAACAAAGTCTTCCCCTTATAAGAAATTCTGAGGTGCCCGGGTGCTCAGTCATTAAGCATCTGCTTTCTGCCAGGTCATGATCCCAGGATCCTGGGATAGAGCCACACATTGGGCTCCCTGCTCAGCGGGAAGCCTGCTTCTCCCTCTCCTACTCCGCCTGCTTGTGTTCCCTCTCTCACTGTGTGTTTCTATCAAATAAATAAATAAAATATTTTTTAAAAAAGGAAAAAAAATTCTGATGGAGATTGCTTATGTGAGCCTTATAGAGGAGACGCTCCGTGAGGCAGTGGGCAGCCTGTGTCCCAGAAAACCATTTCTGCTGCAAAAGGAAAGTGTTATTTCCTGGGACCACCGACCAACATGGAGGGCATTGCACCCAGTGACCCTCGGGGAGGGGCAGCCCTCCAGGAGAGAGACCCACATGGTCCAAGGACAGACGCTCCCAGGGCGGGACAGTCGGGTCAGGACCGGAACTCGGAGCCCCGGCCTGGCTAGACAACGCAGCCCTTCACGGCCCATGCACCCCCACCGGCTGTGGTTTGTCAGGAACTGCTTATTCCCTGAGGGCAGGGGTCTGTCCTTCCCGTGACACCCTTCTGGCTCAGGGCCCTCAACAGCCCAGCTGGTTGGAAAGGCGGGCAGATGGCAGGCTAAGGCCCCTGTCTCGCCTAGTGTGTCAGCCGCTTCCCTGGCCCCATGTCCCTGTAGTCCCTTCTGTAGAAGTTGAGAAGCTTCTAGTGGATACTTGGGAATCGGGCACCCCCAGGCATCTGGGTGTAGCCCTGTGACCATCTAGAGCCAACAGCCTGTGAGGGGAGGTCGTGAGGCCAACCCCGCATTGGGGGCAGGGGGCACGCCGTCTCCCCGCCCCATCCACTCCCTACCCCAGAGGTGCTTGTGACCATCTGCTTAGATCAAACCTGCCTGTCAGCCTGGGAAGCAACAAGACAGAGGAGCTGCTGCCCCAGTCCTGGAAGGTTCCCGCCAGGACCGGTAATGGAGGGAAAACTGAGCTTCTGTCTTATTGAAGCCACTGCTACTTTGAGTATCTGATGCCCTCCACCTAGTATCACCGGAAACCGGGGAAACTACCATGAAAAGCCACTGCCTTTCTTTTGTCCCTGGGCACTCTGGGGGTCAACCGTGTGGTCTCCCCGCTCCGCTATTCCACCCTCAACCATTCCAGGTAGAAGGTTGGCTGGTCCCCCAGGGCCATCACTGCACCCAGGGCTTTTCACAGCAACCCTGCAAGAGACTTCCTGTTCCTGTTTTGCAGATGGGGAAACTGAGGCTTAGAGATACGACCAAAACTCTGAGAGTTTGGAGGCAATAATCATTGGTGGAGCCAGCTTCAAATCCAAGTGCGCCTGCTCCAGAGTATTTGCTCTCCCTGACAGACTTGACAATTGTTCACCTACTCAGCCGAAAGCAGCGTGGTTGTTTTCGTAGCCAAGAGAGGGTGTCTGTGAGGGATGCCTTGGTAAGCCTTTGTGGAGGTTAAGCTCAGACCCCAACGGGCAGAAGCAACCTCCCCTTCATCAGACAGAAAACCCGGGACCCAGGAGGGAGGGGAAGACAAGTTTGGGGTGGGGGGCTGGGCAGACCACCAAGACCCATGACAGGGTGCTGCCTACCACCCACTACATTTCAGCAGGGTCCTCCATAAGCCACAAAACACTGGAAGGAGCCGGCTTGCTTGTGGAAATGGGGGGAGGCACTGGCCCTGTGCCAGGGTTGAGGACCCAGCTGCCATGGGGGGGCGCTGTGGAGGGGACACCTGGGTTCTGCTCCCGCCACAACCTTGCCAGTGGGCCAGTCGGCAGACTTCCCAGAGTGCACCTGGGCTTTGCGACCCTGAGGAGACGTTCCCACAACTGGCCACAGAGCATGGCACCGGGCAGGGACTGACCATCTGGGCAGGCCCTGCCCGAGCAGTAGTGGCTGCAGTTAGCGACTACAAGGTATCAGACCCCCTGCAACCTAGTGGCATGAGCAGCGCCCGTTTTATTATGCTCACAGAGCCCGTGGGTTAGGGCTTTGGGACAGGGTGTGTGTTGGGGACTGAGCCCGGAGCCTCAGCGGGGAGGGCTCGACTGGGTAAAAGTGACGCAGACAACTGGGGCTAGAACCTTCCTTCGCTCCTGCTCCTTCATGCACATCTCTTTGTAGAGAGCAGCTGTGGCTAACACCGGAGGAGGAGCTCCTGGGCCAGTCTGCTTTCCCAAGCATCCCTCGTGACTAGGTGCCCAGGAAGAGAAAGGGGAAGAAAGAAGAGGGGACGTCTCAGGTCCTGAAGGTGACCTTGGCCAATGTTGCCTTTCCGCCAGTCTGGTCCTCCCACGAGCCTCTTCTTCATCCCCACCTACACTTTTCCTGCTCCCAACCCGCTGGTCTCCGAATCAGGACTCCCACCCAGCCCTGAACCTCTGAGGGGTCCCTCCACCTCCCTCAATCCAGTGGGCCTCAATCCGGTGGGGCTGTCTCTCTTTTAGAGCCAAGTCCCCGAAGACGTGTTTTAAGAGCAGATTCAACATTCTATTTTCATCCATTCAAACCAACCTCATCTGCACGCCTACTGCACCAGCAGTGCAGGAAACAAACCATTCTAGGTAAAAAGAAAAAAAGGTGGGGGGCAATTCAATTCAAGGGAGTTAGGTGCTGGTGAAGTCACGTGTGGAGGCAGCAGAGGGCAGCTGGACAGGCAGGTGTCAGGAAGCTTCCAACGCAGTTGCTGAGTTCAAGGGCACACCGACACACTGACATACCACCATGTTGCCACCCACAGACCAAGAATCACCGTGGTTGATACTGCCACCTACCATAGGATGCCCAAGGCAATCGTGACCAGACACTGGGACCCAGAGACCAGATGCCACAGCAGCCATGGCACAACCTTGCTCGTTGGCAGAAGATGCCCCTCCCTGCCACCGCACCTCCAACTTACCAACCCTGCCCAAGTGCGTCTATTTGGAGGTATGGCGTGCCCTCTCACGGCAAGGGAACCTGAGGAGTGTGGGGTCTGGGTCTGACTTCCTGGCCCCCGCAATACAGAAAGGCATACAGAAGCATGAGGGAATGGATGCTGAGCCCAGACAAGAAGGCAGGAGTGCTCTGGACCATTCTCCCAGAGGTGGGGGCAGCAGAACTCTGTGTTCTCTGGGCAGAGGACCATCACAAAGTTGGGTCTCATCTGCCCGGTACACGTCTTCTGGTTTATTCATGCTGCCATTGCTTAGCCACCTCTAGAGCCACCAATCACCCATGGACCTCTTGGCCTCAAGAGACTGACATCCTTTCTGCCGAAAAGTGGAAGGAGACAGGTGAAAGGGCGGGCTCCTGTGCCACCAGGTCCCTTGAATCTCCTGCAAAGGCGCATTTACTCCATATGCAAATTTCTTTACTGACGTACTTGCAGAAAAGGGAATTACCTCTTCTGAGAGAAACCGTTAAAGCCTCAAGTGACCTGGATTTTCCCTTGTGTTTCATTAAGGAATGTAGTTAAAAACAAGGACCTTTCTAAGGAAGGGACTCGCTGCACAGAGTTCCCCACTCCTGGCTGCTCTCCTGCCTCACCCCCCTCTTCCTTCTAGGTCGGCCATCTGCCCCTTTCCTCAGGATCAGCCCCTCCCCTGCCTTCAGGACAGGCCTCAGGTCTAGCTCCTGACACCCTAAATGGGTCCTAAGGCTGAGGATCAGCTTGGAGGAGGTGGGGTGCAGTCCCCAAGGGACAAGGATGGGAACCCTCTTGTGAGTTTCCTTCTCAGGGTTCCCACTAAGGGAACCAGAGACACCCCAGTTCCTTTGCAGGTGGCTCCAGGCTAGATGAGCATTGGAGCAACTCCCAGGGACAAGAAGTGCAGACAAATGTGACTGCAGGAAGAGCATTTCCACATTTGCAAGGCATCTGTTCTGCTCCAGAAGTCACTGGGGCCCCAATATTCTGCCCAGGATCCTTCAGTCTTCCTGGTGCCCCCAGGGCCGAGTGGCGTCAGGAAAAGACTCTGGCCTGGGTGACTTTTTTAACCCAGAATTTCCCTATGAAGAAATGAAGGGTCTTTCCAGCCCCCTCGCACACTTTCCGGGTGCCTTAGGAGCTTATACAAGGGAGTTGAAGCTGAGACGGCAGCCCTCCCCTCCCTCACTCCCACCCACTGCATAAGTAAGGGGGTGGGGAGTTGGGGTTTGGTAAGGAGAGTGTTCTTGGCAGAAGTACAGCCTCTGAGAAGGCCTAGAGGCTGGTAAGGGCTGGTGGCTCAGAGGAAGTAAGAGATGGTGGCCGGTGTGGCTGGCGCTGGGATGGTGGGTAGGGAGCCTCTAAAACAGGCTCCCAAGAAGCGACCTCTCCAGAATTCTCCATTAAGTAGCTGTGGACTGAGGCTGTCCCTCCCTGAGGCTGGGGGAGGGAAAGAATGGGGTGCCTACCCAATGTTCAACCACTCCTGCCTGGGAAGCTGCTGCCACCCTCTGGGTAACCAACAAGGGGAGAGTCTGGTGGGCTACAGTGGCCCTCAGATGCCTCTCCAGAAACCATTCCCCCTTTTTTGGAAATGTCCCTAGTTTTATTTCAGCTGTACGCACTTCCCAAGCAACCCATGGTGCTTTGCGGGGAATTAACACCCCATGGGTTCCAAGGTGGGCACCCAAGACCCAAGGAGCTGCCGTACCCCTTTCGGCCACACGGGGGCACCAACCTCGGGCGGCTGCTGCGCCGCACCTGCCTGTAGAGAGGCTGGGCCCATCTGAGCCACAAGAGGACAACACAGGTCTTGACTGGCGGGCCCCTCCTGAGTCAAACCAGCCCTGAGATCCATCTTACTCTGCACTAGCCAGCTGGTTGAGCTCCTAAACCTTTTTTACTGCTCAGCGCGGCGTGAAGGAGGTGGGTCCTTGTAAATGAAAGCTTCCTGCTAACTCTTGTTTACTTCTCAAGATTGTGTTCCCCAGTCTCTCCTACGCACCCACTCCACTACCCCACTTGACCCCCACTCCCTAACCTACTCCCCCTCTCCCCAGAACCTACTGGGTTAGGCCTAGGGAGTGCAGATAGGAAGGAAAAACAGCTGGACCTCACAGAGAGAGAGAGGTAGCCAAATTATCAACCGAGAACTGAGCGCTATACTAAAGCTGGTCCCAGCAGGGGTGTTGTGTGTGACACAGTCTTGCACATGTGTAGGCCTGGGGTGGGGCACTTCCAGAATCCAAGCAAGAGTAATGTTTGTAGTGAGCCTGGGGTTTTCCAGGTGAACAGGGGGCTCCAGTCATCAAGGAGCATGGGTGCCCAGGCATGAAGGCAAGAGAGAGTCAACACAGGCAGGGAGCTGCAGGGAGGGGTGGGGGGGTTCCATATGGGAACAAGATGGGAGGTGCGGCTGGGTGGGTGCTCCTGGGCAAGGAGGAGGTGTAAACTAGTGAAAGAGACAGAGGGACATGGACGACCAGGAAGGTTTGAGGCAGTAATGTGATCACAGAGCAACACTGTCCCATCAAATTTTCTGCTGGGATGGAAATGTTCTGAATCCGCCCTGTCCACCACGAAAGCCAGTAGCCATATGTGGCTGTCAAGTATTTGAGATGTGGCTACTAAAACCGAGGGACTGAATTTTACATTTAATTTAATTTAATTTTGTGAACTATTTTATTCATTCATTTATTTATTTGAGACAGAGAGAGAGAGAGAGCACGAGCAGGGTGAGGGGAGAGGAGTGGAGGGGAAGGGGTGGGTAGGGGCAAAGACTCTCAAGTAGATTTCGAGCTGAGCTTGGAGCCCGAGGCGGGGCTCCATCTAGTGACCCTGAGATCATCACCTCAGCCTGAGCCAAAAACAGGGAGTTGGATGCTTAACTGACTGAGTCACCCAGGCACCCCCATTTTATTTAATTTTAAGTGATTTATACATAAATAGCCACAGATGGCTAGTGGCTACAAGACTGGATAGCACCACTCTAGAGGAAGGACTGGAAGGGAGCAGATTTGGAGGGAGTGATGAAGTGTCAGGGGTGCCTGAGGAATGCTACACCTATGGAGGGGAGCGGATGAAGGGGGGGGGGGGGTGCAAGGCGCCAGCTCTTGCTTTGTCCTCAGCCAGCCTCCTGCTCCCTCATCAGGAGGACCACCTGTGGAAGTGGCCCGGGTACGAGGGTAAGGGTGGGAAGACAACGGCAAGGAAATGGGGAGGACGGTGTGCATGCTAGAGATTAATAACTAGAACCAGGAAGAAAGCCACCCAGTGAGCTAAGTGTGGGGAGGGGGGAGGAGAGCCTCGGGGGCTCCCAGGGTGACCTGGGTGGCCAGATGCTTGCTGCGTCATCACTAAGAACAGGAACCTGGCACAAACAGACATTTAATTAAATTAAATTAAATGTAAAATTCAGCTCCATTTCAGACATGAGGAAACTGACATGCTTTGGGACATCCAGGCGGAGGCGTCTGGTGGAGTGCTGTACGTGGCTCTGGGGCTCAGGAGAGGGTCAAAGCTGGAGATAGATTTGTTGATCACTAGGGTTCACAAACTCACTTTGTTTTTCTAATGGAAACTACATTTTAAAATCAGTAAAATTTATATGACAATCTATTCTTGAAACACCAGAAGTGGGGCGCCCAGGTGGCTCAGTCGTTAAGTGTCTGCCTTCGGCTCAGGTCGTGATCCTGGGGTCCTCAGATCGAGAACCACATCGGGCTCCCTGCTCAGTGGGGAGCCTGCTTCTCCCTCTCCCACTCCTCCTGCTTGTGTTCCCTCTCTCTCTCTCTCTCTCTCTCTCTGTCAAATAAATAAATAAAATCTTAAAAAAAGAAAAGAAAAGAAAAACCAGAAGATCTGATACCATCCGGCCTGAATTCCCTCCTGAAACCATCATCTCCAGCTGCGTATCGGCCCCTCCCTCAGAGAGGCACCCTACCTTTCCCACCTAGCCCCCTGGGCACACAATATTTGACAACCCCTGATAGAATAATTGGCAATTATGGTAGATTGTTTCAAAAGAGACTCATGACAACACTTCACCCTCCAGCTACAGCCCCTTTACAATGCAATTTGCCCCACTTGGGTCATCAAAAAGTGCCATCTATGTCCTCCCCTGGAATCTGGGCTGACTTGGTGACTTGCTTTGATGAAATGCAGCAGACGTGACACCAAGTAACTTCCTGGGACCCAGCACCGCATCAAGAAGCTAGGGCCAGATGACAGAAGGACAGATCAAGAGGAGAGAAAAGTGTTCTCCTATTCCAGCCCCCTCCCCCACAACTGGGGCACCAGTCATGGGAGGGAAAGCAGTGCAGCTGCCCACCACCCCCTTCAGAGCCCTGAAGAGAACTGTAGAATTGTAAGCAGATAACAAACCAATGGTCGTCGTCGTTTCAGGCCACTGCGGTTGGGGATAGTGTGTGGCGCAGCCATAGAAAGCTGAAACCGTAGTTACAAACCGGGGTTGGACAAGACAAGGCAGGGAAAGGAGAGTAGGGACATGGCAGGCTATGATCAGTAAGTACTCAGGGAGGGCAAGGCACAAGTTACCAGGTTGTGCCGGCCCAGAGGACACTCTCTGAGTGAAACTAGACTCCACAGAGTAAATGTTTCGTGAGAAATTTTCAACCTGAATTCTTCCCCCAAATTACTTACTTTTTTTTTTTTAAGATTTTATTTATTTATTTGACAGACAGAAATCACAAGTAGGCAGAGAGGCAGGCAGAGAGAGAGAGGGGGAAGCAGACTCCCTGCTGAGCAGAGAGCTTGGCAAATTACTTACTTTTTAATAACAAAAGGGTTCAGTAAAGAACCTGTTAACTTCCATTTTTTTTTGGCACAGCAACAGAACCAACAGGACAACCTCCAGCCATGACCTCCTCAGCCAGAGTTAGGACTCAGAAATTAAAGTTCAGAATGGATAGTATGGTAAGACACAGCAAGGTAAGCTTAGATTCGTCTAGAAAAACATTCCCGACCTCTCAGCCAATGCAGCCAACTTCTCCACACAGAGTATGTCAGACCTTCGGGCTTCCCAGAGCTCCCCGCCAACCCCGGGTCCCCACACCTCAGCCAACAGTCCAGGTCACTGACCCCAGTGTCCGGGTCAGGCCACTTTAGACAACGTGGTGGCTAGAGTTTGGTCAAAGAAGCAAACAAAATAGCTCTTCGAGGAATGGACTTTCTTGGAGACAAGCACACTGAAGGAAAACCAGCCAAGATCTATTGCGTTGCCGGAACCACAAGGTACAGTCAATTTTGGGTAAAAGAGTTGAGGCGAAGTTCTGGGATTACATTTACATCCTGTATAAAATTCTTGAACATATTTGGCCATTGCTCCCTGTAGAGGTTTGTTTCACATAAGGAGTAGTTCCGAAATGTGTTTTTTAAAACACTCTTTGGGGAAAAAGTGAATTTAAATTTAGTAATGTGGCATTACAGTCCTTGGAAGGAAAATTAATTTTATACTGTTGTTCTGACAAAGTAAAGGAAATGCACTATCTGAAGTAGCGTGATCTAATTTTTTCCAGAATTTTTCTTCTTTTCTAAAAGGAAGATTTTAAATGACGTTTCCCAAACTATATTGTTGGAATGGTGGTGTCCCATGAGATACTCCTTTAAAAAGAAAAGGAAAGGGAAAAAAAGAGGAAGACAAAGGGGGAACAAAGAATTATTTGGTCCCATCTACTTGGAAATCCTCCGAGCCTCTCTCAGACCCACCATCACATTGGCATAGTAAAAGAAGCGCAATAAAGAACCCTATTTAACTTTGCTTAACACAATAATCCCCAAATTGAGGAGACCACGGAACCCTTTTTTTCAAGTGCCACCCATTCAAGGTCCTAGAGGCTGGAATAGGCACGGAACCCACTTTAAGGAACACTGCCTTTGGGGCGCCTGGGTGGCTCAGTTGGTTAAGTAACTGCCTTCACCAGGGAGTCTGCTTCTCCCTCTGACCCTCCCCCTTCTCATGCTCTCTCTCTCTCTCTCAAATAAATAAATCAAATCTTAAAAAAGAAAGAAAGAAAGAAAGAAAGGAAGAAAGAAAGAAACACTGCCTTAACCATGGCAGGAGGGGGGCGGCATATCATCCCCGCATTCTGCCAAATGGTTTTGAAATATTCATCAATTAATTCATTTTGCCTACAATTCCTGTAACATTTGGTATCTGATAAAGAAATTTTAAACTAGAAGATACATTCAAAATTGGGAACCAACAGGCAGCAAACGGTCCCATTCAGCAGCAGCCTATGCGTCTGAAGCAACTGGTTCTGCTTCCACTGTTTCCGTAACTTCTGGAATGCCCCCCCCTTGCCTGCCCCCCATACACACCCCCACCCCCTACCAAAGCATGCTGCTCCAGTCTTCATCCAGTCACTCAGCTCTGCCCCTCTCCACCCTGTTTGCACGCTGGGGAAAAGGTGCTGATCTTTTTTGCAAACCCATGAAGAGTTTTGCAGCTGACGGTGTTAAAAGCATTTTGGAGTTAGATTTCCTCCTAAAACGTCATTGTTCGGGGCGTCTGGGTGGCTCAGTCCGTTAGGCATTTGCCTTCGACTCGGGTCCTGGGATGGAGATCCCTGTTGGGCCCCCAGCTTAGCAGGGAGTCTGCCTCTCCCTCTCCTTCTGGTCCTCCCCACAACTCGTGGCATTTTCTCTCTCTCTCTCTCTTAAATGAATAAATAAAATCTTTTAAAAAGATTATTATTGTTCACTGATTTACTATGGCTAAATCCAAAAGGTGAACATGACGATATCTGGAAATCTACCAACTGTGCCCCGTGAATTTTGCTGTCCTTTCTCCAAAACTTCCATTCATACCAGCGGCCTATCATATGATCACTTCTGGGGCCCCTCACTTAGGTTCTAGAATATTTCCGGGACTTAACACGTTTTTTGCTTGAGAAGACTAAGGGGCTTTGCTGTATTTAAGGTTTCTCCCTCCTCCCCACCCTGTGATTAAAGAAGGAATTTAAGAGAGGATGCCACTTATTCAAAAGTAAGTTTCCTAATGGCCCTCTACGTGTAGTGAATAAGATAGCAAAAATCCCTCTCCTGACAGAGCTGACATTTGAGCAGATGGCTGGGGCAGAGAAGTTTCCGGCTAATATGGTGGCTCTTAGCATGAAAAGCTGTCCGAGAAGGAGGCAAATCTTTGCCTTTAGCCAGGTTGTTGTTTTGCAAGGAAGGGGTTGAGGTTGTGAAAGTAGGAAGGTTGGAAGGTTCACAGAGACTCTCCACGGCCTGTGAAGGGCAGCTCTCACCAGGGCGGAGGAGTCCAGGTTGCCCAGGAGGAGAAAGAGCCCAGCTGAGAAACGGAGCTGGGGTTGCAGGCTCCCCCGTGGAAACAGCAGAGGCCCAGGCTGAGGACACCCGCAGGGACACCCCCACCCCCACCCGGAGAGTGCAGTGAGTGAGGGAGTTACCTCGAGTCCCTGGCACAGTTTTGGAATCCCCACCTGATTCTTTACAAAAATCCATCTGGGGCCTTTAGACAAGTTCAGTGTGTTCTGGGTCAGGGGAGAGTGGCAGCCAGCGACAGGGACAGGATTCAGGAGGACGTTGTCCCACTCGCTGGCCACTGGCTGAGGAGAGCACAGGTTCCTGGGCCTGAGGGCTGGGGAGATGGCGCCCAGGCTTCCCAGTCTCCCAGAGTGCAGCATGGCCAGGGGCCAACAGTCCCAGCTTAATCTTTAGTTTGGGTACGGCACATTCTTCAGTGCTTCCTAAGAAAACATACAAGCGAGGTGCATTTTTCTGGCTCTCTGTGGAAGAGAGCCACGCTGGCTCTCACTCCTCTTTCCTGTGCAGGGTAGGGAGGTGGGGGGCCTCCACAGTCTTCATGCACCTCAGCTCCCTGGGCCTCTGTGCCCTGTGTTAACTACACAGGTGTGCTCCTTTCCAGGGGGGGTGGGGGGCAGCACTATCTCTACCGATTCTCTCCCTCAGGTCTTTGGTCAAAAGTCACCTTCTAAGGGGGCGCCTGAGTGGCTCAGTAGGTTAAGCCACTGCCTTCGGCTCAGGTCATGATCTCAGGGTCCTGGGATTCGAGTCCCGCATAGAGCTCTCTGCTCGGTGGGGAGCCTGCTTCCTCCTCTCTCTCTCTCTGCCTGCCTCTCTGCCTACTTGTGATCTCTGTCAAATAAATAAATAAAATCTTAAAAAAAAAAAAGTCACCTTCTAGGTGATACGTCCCCTGATGACCACAGCTTAAAATTTCAACCTTCCCCCCATGCTGTGCCTGTACTCCCCCTATTTTTTTTTTTTTTTTCTCTCCGTAGCACTCAGTACCAGCAGGTATGGGTTGAATTGGGTTCCCCTATCAAAAAAGATAGGTTGAGGCACCTGGGTGGCTCTATTGGTTCTGCGTCTGAGTCTTGACTTCAGCTCAGGTCGTATCTCAAGGTCGCAGCCCAGTACAAGATTCTCCTCGAACCTTGTACTGGGCTGCAAGCTCAGCATGGAGTCTGCTTCTCCCTCCCCCTCCCCCCTCCCTCTGCTCCTCCCCCTGCTAGCGCTCTCTCTCCAAGAAATAAATAAAATCTTTAAAATATATACATAGACATTTGAAAAAAATGTTGCAGTCCTAACCCCCCAGTGCCAGAATGTGAACTTATTAGGAAACAGGGTCATTGCAGATGTAGTTCGTTAAATTAAAATGAGGTCATACTGGAATAGGGTGGACCCCTGATCCAACATGACTGGTGTCTTTATAAGAAGAAAGACATTTGGAACCAGGGACACGCAGGAGAACGCCACGCCCTATGGCAACGAAGCCAGCTGACATTTCAGAGTCATGGCAAAGAGGTGGCAATTTAAGCTCCAGAAGGTGGGGGGAGCACCCCAGGCAAGAGGGCAGGGTAAGAGGAAGGCCAAGGACAGAGTCCTGAGGAACCCAGCGGGCATGGCTGGGAGGGGAAAGAGAAGGGGATGGCACAGGACTCTTGGAGAGTGGTGAGCTAGGACAGGAGCAAAGCAGCCCTTTCCCAGGGGCAGGCAGCTGGGAGCTGGGGGGCCTGGACTCAATCCAGGCCAGTGCTCCCACATGCTGGGCCACATACTCTCAGAGCTTCCCCAAGTGGGTATTAGCATTATCCAATTTTACTCATGAGACAGAGGATTTCCATTACCGAGTAAGTGGCGGACCCAGGGGGAGCTCACAGTTACAGCCTCCCGTCTCCAATGCTTCTCACTGAAACTAGGATGGGAGGTGGGGGCGGGGGGGGGGGTGGTGGCAGCCAGTGGGGAGGGGGTCGCAGCCTCGGGAGTGGCCAGGAGGGCGTTGAGATAAGAACCCAGGGGTTGGTAGTCTCCCGGGGCCACCAGCTTGGACCGAGCCCAGGCTGGAGAAGAGTGGGGAGGCGCACAGGAGGCCAGAACATGGGTGCAAGTGTGGACAACCTTTTTGGAGAATTTTGGCTACAAAGACGAAGTGAGACGCGGGGTAGTAACTGAAGGAGCAGTGGGTGCGGAGGAGGGCTATTTTAAGCTGGAAGAAACCTGAGTATGTCTCAGAGCCAGAGCCAGCACAGAAGGGGCCATGGAAGGGGCATTAAAGAAAGCAGCCGAGGAGGACCATCGGCAGCACCTGGCGGCGGGGTGGGAGGGGCGCAGGGGCACCCTCAGCGCGGACTCGGGCCCCACAAAGCCCCTGGCAGGTGTGCTGCAGATCTGGGGACAGAAGCAGAGGCAAAGTGTCTGCTGGCACCTCTGTTCTGTGAGAAGCAGGAGGCAAGGACATCCGAGCAGAGTGCGGGGGAGGAGAGAGGGGAAGTTTTGCCATAACTCAGCTGGGAGACAGAGCCGGCTGGAGCAAGGACCAGGCATGGCACGGGTCCACTGCATGGCCATTCTTGGTGCCATCAGTCTGCCCGGGGCTGTGTCGTTCCTTGGGAGGCACTTAGCAGTCAGGTGTGAGCTCAGAGAACAGAGAGCGGCATCACTCCAGGGCTGCGGTTCTACCAGGAGGGCCCCATGCGCAGAATGAAGTCAGGAAATGGGCAAGAGTGGGATTGAGATGATGCTCAAGGAGTGGACACTGGAGGGACAGGCAGTGGGGGGCAGGTGGGACTGAAGAAGAAGGAGAAAGTCGAGAGGGCAAGGTCAGGGACCATCTTGAAGACATCTGAATGTGCAGGTTGAAGACACAAAGCACAAGAGCACCTGAAGTTCGGGTCTCAGAGACAGAGGTTCTGAGCCATGTCCAGGCAGACAGAGAGGACTCACTCACAGGTGCGGGACTCGAGGCTGAAGCCTCAGCCCTCCTGGCAGGTGTGAGACTCACATTAGTGTGTCCGCTGCGCCTTGGAAGGGAAGCCCGGTGGCCATGGAGGCGGAGGACGTTCCTTTGCACGTGCTTGTTTGGTATTGTTTTATTTTGCCTAGGCAGGACCTCTGTGTGGCGCATGCATTCGCATAGTACAAGGAAGGATGCTATAAAAAAATAAAATAAACCCGGTGCCTGGGTGGCTCAGTGGGTTAAGCTGCTGCCTTCGGCTCAGGTCATGATCTCAGGGTCCTGGGATCGAGTCCCGCATCGGGCTCTCTGCTCAGCAGAGAGCCTGCTTCTCCCTCTCTTTCTCTGCCTGCCTCTCTGCCTAGTTGTGATCTCTCTCTGTCAAATAAATAAATAAAATCTTTAAAAATAAATAAAGTAAAATAAAATAAAATAAACCAATCCCCTCCCAACAGTGGGTTCCTTGGCCCAGAGGGAACCATGTTCCCACGTTCTTCTGAATGGGGGCTCCTTTCTTCTGAGGCAGAGGGTAGTGGCAGGGTAGCTCAAGTTGGCTGTGTGGCCTAGGGAGAAGCCTTCCCCACTTGTTCCCGGCAAGGGCTCCTCCCAACACAACACGACTACTGGGGCACGGGCGATCCTGGCCTCTTGGCTCCCAAGTTTTTTCTTCTCTGGCTGCCAAAATAGCCCATTCCCCAGCTCCCCACCCACCCTCCTGGATTCTTGTCCTCTGTTTCCTCGCCAGCCCCTCTTCTGCCTTGCCTTTAAGTGGTGTCCTGCAGGTGGCAAGCTCAGGCTCCTCCCATCTTGCCCCAACCACCCCACCGAACCTGACCATTTCCCACAGCTCTGTGTTCTGGTTCTAGCAACATCAGGATCCAGAATGCTCTCTGCAGACCCCCAGCCTCATACACCAATTGCCCACCCGACAGTGCCCCTTCAAATTCCACACACCAGACCTGGACTCACTGGCCGTCCTCGCTGCCTGTGGCCCCTACCTGAAGCAGCCTTGAGCTGGTTTATGGCCACCCCGG
The DNA here is from genome assembly GCF_030435805.1 of Mustela lutreola. Lineage (NCBI taxonomy): Eukaryota > Metazoa > Chordata > Mammalia > Carnivora > Mustelidae > Mustela > Mustela lutreola. The sequence goes on from NC_081297.1 coordinate 63,141,939, forward strand.
CTCTGTTTAGCCCAGGACTGAACCAGGCCTAGATTTGGTGAAGAGATACCCCCTTTCTTTGGGTCCTGTGGTTTAGGATGTCTTGACAATCCATCCCCTCTCAACACACACACTGTGAGTCGAGCATGTGACTGAGGCCTAGAACATTCTATCCTCGAGAGCATAGTACTCCAGGGTGAGTACAGAGTCAAAGAGGCCAAGTCTTTCAGCTGCTCCAGGGATTTGGGCTAACTGACCTGAGGGATGACCCCTCTTTTTCCTGACAGATTTGAACCTGAGAGGCCATGAGGCCAGCATCTGACCTCACATGGAGGCTGAGACTAATAATGAGCACACTTCCTGTGCATTTGCTCTGTGCCGGACCCCCTCATGTGTGAATCTCAGCCATTCTAACAAAACAAGGCAAAGCTAGGCCCTGCCTTTGCCACTCTAAAGAGGAGGAACTCAAGCCACTGAGGGATGAAGCATGTCGCAGAGATCACACTGCTAGCAAATGTGGGGCCGGAGTACATATCCAGCCAAGTCCCTGCTCTGACCATGAGACCCCCAGCCAGAGGCTGACAGCAGTGAGCAGACCAAGCCCCAGAGGAAAGAGACACCAAGGCCGCTGCTCTTGTCCTCTGAGACCAGAGTCACAGCAGGCCTGAGGCCAGAGCTACCCCTAGGCTTTCCAGTTATATGGGCCAATCAGTTCCTTCTGCCCAAGTCAAATATCCTTTGCGTTTCCGGTAAATACTGACCCAAAAAGTCCTAACCGATAACACGTCCCCTCAGTGGGTGGTGGGCATCTCTACCCCCTCAGTAATCCAGGGCAGGAGCAGAAGCTAGATCCTCCCCTCCTCCTTCTCCCTCATCCCTCACATCCAACTCGTGACCAAAGTCTGAACCCTGAATATCACTCGGATCTGTCTCCTAACTTTCCACCCTCGTCCAGGCCACTGTGACTTTGCTGGCTTGGGGGCTCTGGGGGATTTTTGTTTTTTAGATTTCATTTCTTTTTTTTTTTTTTAAGATTTTATTTATTTATTTGTCATAGAGAGAGAAGCGAGAGCAAGCACAGGCAGACAGAGTGGCAGGCAGAGGCAGAGGGAGAAGCAGGCTCCCCACCAAGCAGGGAGCCCGATGTGGGACTCGATCCCAGGACGCTGGGATCATGACCTGAGCCGAAGGCAGCTACTTAACCAACTGAGCCACCCAGGCGTCCCTAGATTTCATTTCTTTATTATTCTTTAGAGTACAAGCAGGGGGAGCAGCAGAGGGAGAGGGAGAAGGAGACATCCCACTGAGCAGGGAGCCTGACACAGGGCTTGCTCTCAGGACCCTAGGATCATGACCCAAGCTGAAGGCAGACCCTGAACCTACTGAGCCACTCAGGTGCCCTGACTTTGCCGGGTTTTGATCACAGCCTCCCTGCTGTCCAGCCTGCTCCCACCTACCAACTTCCCTCCCAGTCCCCTAAGATCTAGATCTTACCATGTCACTTCACAGCTTGAAACCTTCTAGATACCTCCCTACCCCAGGGTAAATGCCACTCCTCTCCAGCCGCCACCCCTCTGGTCTCATCTCCCTCCATACCCTGCTTGTAGGCACCCCCAGCCTCACACCTCCTGCACCTTTGTCCAGAATGTCCTTCTTCCCACCCCCACCGCCCGCCCTGTGAGTGCCCATTCAGTACACCACCTTCTCTACAACACTCTCTGCTCTTAGCTCTGCTGATGCTGGACATGACTGACGATCTATGTTAACCTCAGTTCTGTGAGCAGCGCTCTTTCCTGGACTATGAGCTCCTCGAGGGCAAGGGCTCTGTGGCGTTCACCGTTCACCTCCTCCCCCTCCCAGACCCCAGCACCTGCCTGGCACAGAGCAGTCACTCGGTCAATACCCATGGAGAAGATGAATAAGTGAAGGGTTCCCAGGAACAAGGTGGGTGGTTCTAACCTCTCCTCGGGATGGTTGGGTTCACGGGGAGAAAAATAACATCACATGGCAATTACAGTGTAGAAAATCTTTTTATCTATGGACAAGCATATGATCTGTTTGATCCTCATAAGGACACTGCTGCCCCCATTTTATAGATGAAGAGATGGAGGCTCGGGATGGTTTACCATCTAGAATTCAGGGCACACACTCACAAAATCCGCTCTCATTTCAAAGCACCTCTGGTTAAGGCTGGGCTAGGATTAGACCCCAGAACACCAGTTGAAGGAAGTGGTGCTCTGGCCCACACTGGCCACTGGGGGGCAGCCAAGTGCCGGCATGAGCGTCACTGTGCCGCGCCCCCCCCCCCCCCCCCCCCCGCCACTTCCCTACCCTCCCTTGGAAGGATTTGGCTCTGGGTGTCTGAAGAGGAGTAGCCACCACTGAAGAGAGGCTAGGGCAGAGGGGGCCATGGCCGGTGATGCTCTTTCAGGATCAGCTAGAATCAGTTCAAACTGGAGGGAGGGTGGGAGCAGGATACCACCAATGTCAAGAATCTAGAGCTGAAACACAGACTGTAAATAGGACACTTGCATTACCAGCATATTTAATAACAAGCCACGCGAGTGATAGGGCATTGCTGGGACACCAAGATCTCCAAATGGATGACACTGACCCACGGCCCTCAGTAGGGACAGGTCACTGACCTATCAGACCACAGGAGCCAGGTATCAGAGATGGGAAAGGGGCGGCACGTGTGTTGTTGGAGGCCAGCCAGTAAAGGGCGTAGCCAGCATCAGCTGCACTGAGCATCCAAGGGTGTTTGTCCACTCCAGCACCCCGGACATGCAGTGGTGGCTCAGGGCGCTCCTTCATCCCTAGAGCGCTGACCCCCCCAGCCCCACACCCACAGTGCGGTGCGGTGTGGCAGGAGGCAGAATGGAGCAAAGGAGAGGCGGGGCTGAGCGCAAGGATCCCGGGTAGACGCCTCACCACAAGCCAGCTTTCTCCTGGTCTTGTCTGCACCACTCAAGGATCAAAGGCAGCAGGTCCCCCGGTGCTGTAGGAGAGCGGCAGAACTCTGGGAGATACACCACAGGAGGCTCAAGAATCTGTAACAGAGAGGCGCCCCCCCATCTTTGCTGAAGAATGAACTGGACCAGCCCCCAACAGCCCTTTCCAGCTCACGGTGAAACTCACGAGCCACAGGAAAGTTAAGGCAAAATCACCCCTTTGTGGCCCCAGCCTTTCCCTCAGAGACAGTGCAGGATTAGGGAGCCTGCTGGGGGTCCAGACGCCCTAGACTTACTCCGCTCAGACCACACCCACTGCCTCACCTCTCGCTCCAAGCCACAGTCTGAGAGTCCGGAAGACAGTAGCACTCCTTCCCCAACTTTCTAAATCTTCTTCCTCCCCGCTCAATCTGACAGCCTTGGCCAGGGTCAGAGTTCCATAGTAAAGATCCCAGTATCTTCCCCCAAGAACATCGAGGTCCCCCGCACAGGCCAGAGCCTGGGTCTCCAAGCACTGAGTTGAAGGGACAGCAAAAGCAGGAAGTTGAATAAAGAAAGCCTTTGCCTATCCCTTCAGTCCCCCCACTCCAGCAGACACAGGATGCTAGGGGCACTGCCCTTCCTCTACCAGATCTCTCTACACCCCTCCACCACCCAGACTCAAGTCCATACGCCAGTCCGGAAGTCATCACCCTCACCTCTGCTCCATCTGCCCCCTCCCCTTGGAGTGTCTTCCGCAGAGGCACACTCCCACTGACCCTCTGAGCTCACGCCCACCCTCAGGCTTAGGCCAGAAAGCTGAGCCCAGCTGGCTGGGGGACAGCTGCCAGCAGCTGGAAGGCTGTGCCCAGCAACAGAAGGCTATCTAACAAGGCCGCTGGGGAAGAAGGGTCAGGAGGAAGGCGGTAACCTGGGGGTTTGGAGTTTTGGTCCCAGATACCATAGGCCAAATAAGGGAGTGTGTGTGAAGGTTCATTCTTTCAGAGAGAGGTCATGTTTTGCATCAGCATCTCCAAGAGTGGTGGGAAATCAGGGACAGAGCAAGAGGAATGACCCAAGGAGGAACCTCCACGCACAGGGACACCCCCACCCTGAACTCAGAATCAGAAGCCTCAGGCTTCAGTTCCCGCTCTGTCATTCACTGGACCCTGTCACTTTCTTGTCTCTGAGTGTCCCCATTTGCAAAATGAAGTGTTCGGAGTGGATTCGGAAATTCCTCTATCCCGGGCCGCAGAAGAGCACAGGGTGAGGAAGGGTAGAAAAACAGCAGAATGTTATCAGGCAAGGGGGCAAAGGGACCTGGATACAACAAAAAGAGAGCATTCTCACCCCCTCATCTGGCATGCTGCAAAGGGAGGTGGCCCGGGTTCCCCAGGTCAAGCCCGCTTCCCTGATGCCAGGGCCAGTCACACGCACACAGCCCTCAATGCCCTGGCCAGACCTTTCTCCCAGGGGTGGCAGTGGCGTCCCTGAAGTGAGGAGTCCACAGCTCAGCAAGGCCAGTGTGGCACAACTACCCGGGATTAGCGCTAAATCCTGGGCTGCTCCATGCACGGATCACGCGTTGTCAGCTTCTCAAATGCTCAGCCACGGTTCGCTCACGCCATCACCCAGCCTCCCTTGACGTGCCCCGACTTCCTTCTCAGGCAGAAGCTAGGACTCTGCCTCTGCGCTTGGCAAGCAACAGGTCAGAGGAACCCCCAAAGAAGAGCCCCACAGAAACCTCCCAGGAGCCCAGAGGTGCATCACGGAGCAGAGAAGAGAGACAGGGAAGGCTTCCCGGCCCATGGCTCCACCCAAGATGGCCTTGGCCTGGAGTTACCTTGTCTTGAGGCCACCCAGGCCCTTCCCTCCAGATGGTTCTTGTCCTTGGAGAGACAGAGACAGGGAGCCAGACAGAGCCAGAGGATTCACAGCTGGGAATCCTCAGCCCCAGCTTCCTCCAGCAGTGCACTCATGGGGCCCCCGGCTGTCAGGAACCTCACCACCTTCCCCACTCACGAGGCAAAGCTCAGTGCTCTGGGCCACACCTGGCCCCCCACAGACACACCAGAACAGGGTCTGGGGGAGGGGAGACCCCACCTCCCCTCCCCATCCCCTAGAGTCATCCTGGCCCCTGGCTCTGCCATAAAACAGGACCCACACTCCCATCTCTGCCTCCAAAGGGAGGCCACAGAGAGGAATCTTACTCAGATCCCCTTCTAGGGACAAGACTTCAGGAAGGAGAGGAGGTGGAAGCAGGAGCCAAAGGTCTGGATCCTCACTGTTTCTGGGGCAGTGTGTCTCCTTTAGCCCCCCAGTGGTGTGGGCTGGAGGTGGGCCTTAGCTCCAAGTGGTGCTGGGGCAAATCTGAGGCTGGATACATACAGGGAGGGGCTCCAAAGCACACTGCGGCCCCTCCAGAGCCCTTCTCCCAACCGCCCTGCCTCCCCCTCACACCTGGTGACCCTTACACCTGGTAACCATCGTTCTAAAAAAAAGGACACAGGGCACTGCTGTGGGAGAGACACAGAGGGTGGCAGCCTCTTCCCTCAGGTCCCAGCACACCCAGGGTAGCCGCAGGGCCCACCCGGTGGACATGCAAAAAGCCCAACCCAAGTCGCTGAAGAGCTGTCCCCCACCGCTCTCACCTGAGCGGGCGCCAGCCTCGGGGGAAGGACATGGTGCCCCCCGCTCCGCAGCCCCCCGTTGGGTGCCCAGTCCTGGGCCGCTTGGAGGCCGAGACCCTGGAGCGCACGGGAGCCTAGGAGTCGTCCTCGCCTCCGCTGGCACTGCTGGGCTCGGCCTCGCGGGACGCGCGCCGCTCGCGGACCAGCATCGCCATCAGGCCCTGGGCGCGGAGGAGGAGGCCACCGCCCAGGAACAGGACCCCGCAGAGCACGAGCAGCGACAGCACTCCCAGCACCGCCGCCTGCACGACGCGCGGCCCCTCGGGGGGCTCCAGCGGCTCCCCGGACTGGTTGCAGCAAGAGCTCAGCCAGGTGGCGGGGGGCGAAGCGCCCGCTTGGGAGCTGTTCATGCTGTGGCGCCGCCAGCTGCCCAGATGTGCGCGGAAGGGCCAGATGTGCGGGAGCGCGAGCAGGAGAGCGGGCGGGCGGGCCTGGGCTGCATGGGGGAGGTGCCCGAGGGGCGGATCCCAAGCTCCGTTTGCTCCCACCCTGCGCACAGAGCTCCTCTGGCCCTGGGGTATTTCTTCCTGTCTCAAAGGCCTCCACACAAGGCGTGGGAATCCAGCCCATACACCCATCCAGTCAAATCCAGAGTCGGTCCCGAAGGCTTTCCTTCTCCCATGGCAAAGGAACTCAAGAGATAGCACCTCCCTTCGAACTGAAAAAATCTTCCAGACCCCACCCCAGGTGCTGTGGGGTGCTGCCCCACTAAGCAGGATACAAGACCAGCAAGCATTCCTGGGCTGTCCCTGAGCCAAAGCTCAATACTGCAGGTGGCCCAGGTGCCCATTAGAACAGGAGGCAAATGAGCACCCTCCAAGACCTGAGGGGCACAGATGCTTACTCCTCCATCATCCCTTCTGGGAACCTCTTGGAGTTGGACAAGCAGGCCGGTGCCTCCTGGGTCCCAGAGCAAGGAGAGATGCAGGGTAGAACTTCAAGTCCTACCCTCATTCCTTTGTTCAGGCCCCAGAGGTCAAGTTACCTAATGATGAGTGAGCAAAGTCCAGTCACCAGGGCTCCTCTTCCGACCCCTGAGTACAACAGTCCCCTACCTCTGGGAAATCATAACGCCAGAAAAGAATGGAAAGGTTACTGTCCTATTCCCCCAAGGGGAGCTCAGTGCCAGCGGGGTGTCCCATGGCCAACCTGGGCTTGTGCATGGAGCAGAGACGGGCTGAGTAAAGGAGAAAGTCTCAAAAAGCTGGGATGGAGGGAAGACCCTCCTGCTCAGATCTCCCAGAAGACAGCAACCTTGAGCTCTCTTTTTAAAAAAAAAACTAAGTCACGGCCAGCAAACAACTCTGTCAACCAACCAGCCACTCAGAAAGGATTAGCTGATGGCCGGCTAGGAAGAAAAGATCCCCAGACTCCAGCAGGCCAGGTAGGGATTAGACACCATCAAGGACCTGCTAGGAAACGGCCTTCCCCATCTCCCAGGCCTTGAGAACCTCCTGAGTTCTCCCAATGCCCCAGAGATCAAGGGCAACACTTCACTATCACAGGGCCAAGGTGCCTGGAATGGGAGACACGTGCCAACACTTCCTGGCCACACGGCCACCTACCTGCTCCAGGACCTCGCGCAAGACCCCACCACCCCGCACTCCATTTAGCCTGGTACAACTGCCCACATATAACCCAGAAGTATTACAAAAGAGGGAATAAATCCTTGAGAAGTATTATAAGGAGTTCACAGTTTGAGCATCCTGTTGTAGAAATGAGTGTGTTAACAAAGCAATGTCCTAACAACCGGCAAGGCCCAGCCCAGTCTGGAAGAAGTGTCATCAGACACTATCTCAAGTTGGCCAATCTCTCTCCAGAGAAGGAAACCCCCAAACTAACTGAGCTTTCTGGTACACGTGGGGACCTGTATGTGCACTGTGAAGACACAGAGGATACTCTTTGAGAATCACTGTGAAGCCAGTCCAGATAACATAAAAGCCAGGACATCACAGCTTCCTCAAGGAGAAGAAACAGCAGTCATATCCAAAAGCAACAGCTCCTCCTCTGTGTCATCATCATTCACAGGACTGACCACACTGACAACCGAGTGGTGAACACCTGCTTATGTGAACCCACAACAAAGTACCAACTGGTCAATTTTAATCTATCCCCCACCCTGTTCCCTTCATGTTGGAATAATGCCCTCAATGCACAACTGAATCTGCACAGGTCAGAGAGTGGTGACATTTCAGGGCAGGACACAGGCCCAGGGAGAGATGGCTCAACCCAAACACATTCTCAATTTTATTCACCATCCCAACGATGGCTCTTCCATACATTTGAGAAAGGGGGACCCCCACAGGGGTGCAGAAAGACAATGAAGGCCAGACTTGACCATGAGCAAAGGTTAAAGGGATGACCAAGGACTGGCAACCACATAACTAGGAAGCCAGAGGTGGCCATTCCAAGTCTCACCAAGGAGCCTAAGCAGGCTCCAGAGCCCCAAAGGCCCCACAGTACGATCCCTGGAAGCCAAGGTCTGTAAGCCATCCAGGAGAGCCTGTGGCTCCAGTAAGGCCTAGAGGGCAAGGGTGTCTTTGATGAGCCTGCGCATGGTGGTGGTGACCGAGGTGCCCAGGGCATCAGTGATCTGGAAGGAGATCTTGTATAGGTAGGGCTGCACATCCCGCAAGCCCGTGTCGAACACATTGTCCACCTCCGACTGCGTGGGCATCTTAGGCAGGTACTCGTGCCGGTTCATGACCTCCACAATGTTGATGACCTTCTCACAGAGCTTCTCGCCCACCTTCTCCCGGCAGATCTGCCGCTCCTGCTCTGTGGCCAGGGCGACCACATGCACCTTCACTGTCCACACTTCCCAGGGGATGCACTCATCCGAGAAAGGCCAGCGTGACTTCTTCTTCTGGTAGAACTCCAGGGACATCTGCCCCAGCCCATCACCTCCAGAGTTGCGCAGCGCATCCTGGGCAAGGAAGAGGGTAACAGATGAGAAGGCCAAGTCACCCTGTGAGAGCCTGCTTCCTTCGCCCCAGGGAACTAGGCTCTCCTAGCTTTACTAGTCCTTCAGGGAAGGTAGGGAATGAGACGCACAGGGGGCTAAGGATTTGTGTGAAGTGACACAGCAAACTGCTGGAACAGACACAAGTGTTCCTAGCAAACCAACAAGATCTGTCTCTAAAGAAAAGCAGAAGAGGGAATTAAAGCCCAATGATCCTTAACTAGAAAAAAGGACACCAAGAGGGGCACCTGGGTGGCTCAGTAGGGTGAGCATCTGCCTTTGGGATTGAGTTCTGGGGGAGGGGGTTTGCCAGGGAGTGTGTGGGGGGGGTGTCCCTGCTCAGTGGGGAGTCAGTGTCTCCCTCTGCCCCTCTCCCCGCTTCTCTCTCTAATAAATAAATAAAATCTTTAAAAAAAGAAAAAGGAGGGGCGCCTGGGTGGCTCAGTGGGTTAAAGCCTCTGCCGTCGGCTCAGGTCATGATCCCAGGGTCCTGGGATCGAGCCCCACATCGGGCTCTCTGCTCCACAGGGAGCCTGCTTCCTCCTCTCTCCCTACTTGTGATCTCTGTCAAATAAATAAATAAAATATTAAAAAAAAAAAAAAAAGAAAGAAAAGAAAAAGGAAACCAAGAAACAGAAGGGGGAAGGAAAGACCAGAGCTGGCTTCTTCCCCTTCTCTGAGAAGCAAATGAGACCATCTCGTCCAAGAATTCTGCCTAGCCCTTACCTCCAGTGGGTGTGGTGGCCCCACACTCATCCTCCTAGAGCAGCTGGGAGCCTGAAGCACCCTTCCATCTGAGTTAACACCAACTCGGCGAGTAAGGGTGCTTCCCTCAAGTCCTGAACTGTCCTTCAGGAGATAATTCTCTCCTTTGTGGACAGAGCAAGGTCACGGGTCATGATGGCTAACACTTCTACAAAGCTCACAGTAAAGCCAGGCTGGTTCAGGCACTTGACATATTTGACTCATTTAATCCTCATAGTGCATATGCCTCTGAGGCAAGTACGATCATCCTTCCCGTTTTACATCCAGGGAAGCTGAAGGCCGGGGAAGTCCCGTCACCTGCCCAAGGTCACACACCTGCTGGGTGGTACAGCCTGGCCCCTGAATCCATGCTCTTAACCATTATATGCTACGTGCTTCTCATAGGCGTCTATAGCCAGACTTAGGACAGACGGCTGACTACCACAGCCTCCCTTGAAGACGGACTGGGAAACTCTAAAGAATTTACCCTGTCTGCTCTCAGAGGGACAGGGGAGTGCAGTGAGGGGGAACACTGTGGCCTGGGGGAGGGGCCACGTCCTGCCATGAGCACCTGGTCCCCAGCACCGTGTAGGGGCTCTCCAAATGTTTGTGGAATGGAAGTCAGACAGACGGCCCTCCTCCTCTCACCTCAGAGATGGCACCTTAAAAAAAATTCCCCCTTACTTGAAAATTCAAAATAGCCACTCACGGAAACAGTGAAACACTATCGCCCTGAATGAACACAAATTCCCACTGCCCGAGGTGAGCAACGTCAGCAGCCTGGTGTGTCCCTGCCACCTTCCTCCAGGCCCACACAGGCACGCACAAACCTCGGCCACACTGCCCAAAGGGATGCTCCGCTGGATGGTGAGCGCCCGAGCCCAGAGAGCCTCCCTCTCGAGGAATTCCCCAAGGGAAAGGATTTCATGAAAGGGCAGGTGGAAGCCGAGAGGAGTCCATAGGAAGGGAGAGCTGAAGAGTCAGAGATGAGCTCCAGCCTGGGGTAGGGGGATGGGCAATGGGCACCCGAGGGAACCCGAGGGCTGTCTGCTCTCCCTCCCTGGGGGGTTCTCACCAGCCTCTTCCCCTGCCCTGTCCAGAGCCCTCCGCCCCGCAAGGAGCACATCTGTTCCTCAGAACATGGAAAAACCCAACAGGAACACTCGTGAAGGGAAGGCCAGTCCAAGAGCAAGCCGGGGGGAGGGGGGAGACATTTGTGGTGCGCCTGCCACCCGCCGTGCCACACCCCTACCTTGAATTCCCCGACAACCTTGCGCAGGGCACGGTCCAGCTCCTCTGAGGAGACCCGAACGTAGGTGAAGTCGATGAAGTCACAGTCCACATCCTGGGTGCCCACGGTGCCGATGGAGTAGGTGCCCTCCTTCTTGTAGTGGAACTTGCCGGTGCTTCGATGCAGGAGCACCGTGTGCAGCACGGCCAGCATGGCCTCCTCCACCTGCCGCCCCTCCACTGACACCTCCAGCACCTCTGAGCGACAGTTCATCCTGCAGCCAGGAGCCCGCACCCGCGGGCAGGACAAGAACGAAAACAGGAGCCGGGGGGGCTTCACCCCAGCCAGGGGCCACCCTGCAAGAGCAGCCAGGTCAGAGCACGGACACGTGACCCATCTGCTTCCCCCCTGGCCACACCGCCTCTGCCTCCGTGGCCCTTCTTGGCATTCTGATGGCACATACTGCCAAGGAAGGCTCTCAGGATCAGAAAGGGAGAGAGCTTTCAAGTTACAATCCAAATACCGGCCAGGACTTGACCTCAGGACGGCGTCAAGCGCCATGTCCCGCAAAGGCTCATCGCCCTTGTCCACCACCAGCCACTGAAGGCGTGCACGGCCCCTGCCCCCGAGAGGCCACAGGACTGGAGGAGAGAGACGCAGGTGAAGGCTATCTGACTGGCCAGGATACGAGGCGGGAGTAAAAGCAAAGGAAGGTAGGAGTCTGACTTCCTAGGACCTTGAATGGCCAGGTTAAGGCCCTCGGACCCTGTGCTGAGGGCAGGGAAGAGCCAATGCATCATGGTGCCAAGATCAGATCTGTGCAGCAGAAAGTGAACTGGATGAAAGGTGAAGGATGGCTCTTAACTATCTTGTGGCCAAAAACTGCTCTGAGCTATCAATAAAAACGATGAAGGCTGGGAGGTGCCTGAGGGGCTCAGTGGGTTAGGCCTCCGCCTTCAGCTCAGGTCATAATCTCAGGGTCCTGCGATCGAGTCCCACATCGGGCTCTCTGCTCAGGGGAAAGCCTGCTTCTCCCTCTGCCTCTGTTCATCCCCATCGCTTGTGCACTGCCGTTCTCTCAAATAAATAAATAAATCTCTTTTTAAAAAAATGAAGACTGAGCTCTGGCACCTAACAGACACACACACTTCAAATCTCCCCTCATGCCAGGGCCATCAACAAACTCTGGGGTAAAAACTTTCACATTTAAGGCAAAAAGGCTGGGCAAGAAGTCCAGTTAGAGGCCACAACAGCAGGGACAGTTACAGAGGCAGCACAATGGGATGTGGAGGAGTAAAGTGCTAAGTGTGGGAATTTTCACATCCAACAGTCCTGGGTTGAACCCCAGCTCTACTACATCTTGTTCTGTGACTGCAAGCAAATCACTTAACCTCTCTGAGTGTGTTTTATCTGTAAATTTGGATTCTTGTGATCAAGAATGATCAAATAAAATAAATTAAAAAATCAAATAAATAAAAAAAAGTTTTAATTAAAAAATCAAATAAAATGATCAAATAAAATTTACAGTCACTGGTTTTATCCACTCTTCTACAGTAGAAGAAGTCTACTGAGGTCTTCTACGGTAGAAGAGTGGATAAAACCAGTGACTCTAAAGCCAGACAGTCTGGCTGCAACCCCAGCTCTACCACTTGCTCACTGGGTGACCCTGGGCAAGCTACTTAACTCCTATGTGCCTCAGTTTCTTGAATCTATATAAAGGGGATCTATAAAAGCTACCCTGAAAGGACTGTCCCAGGGAGTGGATGAGTTAGCATCTATAAAGCACTTAAAGCAGTATCTGGCAAGTAGTAAACAGTAAGTACCAGCCACTATCACTCACAATGGTATCATTGTTGCTGAGAGAGAACACAGGCTATGACACAGCACTGGTGGACCGGGTGCGAAAGAAAGAACATACCTGAGGACCAGACCTTGTAAGTAACTGAATATGAGCCCCAAAGGAGAAGAACAGTCACATTTCTTGCTGAGCATTCAGCTTACAAACCTGCCCTGACGGAGAACTTACCACCTCTCCCAGCAAACCATTCTATCTTTGGACAGCTCTACTCAGGTATTCCTTCTCCAGAACGAATCTGCCACTTAGTGCTTCAAACCCCTGGTCACAGTTTGTATATCAGAAGCCACATAGAATAAGTCTCCCTTTTCCATTTATGTGCCTTTCTGATATCTGGAGACAACTCTTACCCCTCACCCCTACATCACATCTTCTCTGGCAGCTCTCCTCTAAGCGTATTTCAGTCTGTCTCAATCCCCATTAAACAGCAGTGCTCAGCAGTGAACACAGGGCAGTCTGTGGACAGCTCAGAGATCAAGCTGGCTCTGCCTCTCACTCGGCTACCAGCGAGGGTCTACCTGACCTAGCAGTCATCCCTTCATAGGTATTATCCTGTCTTGGCTCTCCCCGAGACTGACAGTTCCTTGACGGCAGGGACTAGACCCTACTGGAAATTCCATGCCTGGAACCTAGTACAAACTGACTGCTCAGATCACCCTGATCAGAAGCCTCCAGGTCCTTCCAAGGGTTGCTGGATCAGTTTCTCCTACATCAGGAGGAGTCAAGCTCTGTCGTTCATTTCTGCTCTCTACAGTATAATTCCCTTCAACAGCTTCCCATCTAGAGGCTCCCAGCTCTGTCCCAGCTCCCCCTTCTTCCACCACTTCCCCCACAGGGGTCTCCCACAAACGTTCACCCAGGCCACTTCTTTTTTTGGCCCCACGCCCAGGATCTTCCTAGGAAAAAGCTGTTCTTGGTAGCACTCCTTCACAAAGTCGGTACTGACCAACCCCAGCCTCCTTCCCAGAGCAAGCCACATCTTGTCTGTGATGAATTTTTTGTCCCCTTCCCCTCACCCCTGCCTCCTGTGGGCGGGGAGTCTTCTCGAGCAGAGCCTGGGAAATCTCATACCCTCTAATTCCCCCCACCCCAAACGCCTCAAGGCCCAGGTCTGCAGAGCACAGCGTCAGCTTGGAGCCCAGGGCATCCCCATGCCCACTTACGCGTATAGGTTTGAGCGCAGGTCCTTCAGGTTCGGACCATGCCCTTGCTCCTCCTCGCGCGCAAATGCGCCTCGACGTCCGCGCCGGCGACTGAGCCCCAAAGAGACTAAAAGCCAAAACAGAAAGCTCAACGTCAAGACACTCTGGCGGGCCCCAGAAAGGACCTTCCACCCGGGTCCCGTGTCTCCCACCGCCACCACCCGCGACCCGCCGAAGTCCGAGGTTCAGGGAAGAAGCTGCCTCCCGAGGTCCCGGGAGGTGCGCGGGGTGGAGGGGGGGCGGGGCGGGGCGGGCCCTCCCCGCGCTCAGCCTGGCCGCACTCGGGAGTTCCAGGCGCGCCGTCCCTCCCGCCGGCCCGGGGAATGCCCGCGCTTACACAGGGGAAGGGGACAGACGGTTAATCAAAACGGTCCCCCACCAACCCAAGCCTGCGTCCCAGACCCGACGGACAGCGAAACCGCGTTCCCGAGGCCGCCCGACTACCGCGGCAGGAGGCGGTGCCGGCGGCGGAAGTCCGGGCCTCCGCCCCCCGCCAGCCGGGCAGGTCCACCGGCTCCATGGGCCTCTGGCGGGGGTGCGAACACGCCCGGCCGGGCCCGACATCAGCGCAGCCGCCCCCATACCTTACAGCCACACCAGCGGACACAGAGGGCCACAAACTGCTCCGTGAAAACGTGCTTATTTTTGTCTTGATCACTTCTCGCATTTTTTTTGATTCGATAGTAAAAAGTATCTCCCTCGTTTGGACGAGTCCATTCAGCCCACCACCGAGAGTGTTGTGTTTCGGCTGGAACCACGCACTTCCGCCATAGAGATGGGTTGGAAGGAGAGGCCAATGGGCTCTGTGCTGCCTCCCTAGACGGAGAGGAGTCATCGGCGATGAACCAGCCTCTGGGTCGCATGTCTGCTCCCCAACTCGGGGCGCAGAGACCTGGACGTTCCCCCAAGATGAAGGGAACGCCATCTGGAGACGTGGCCTGGAGATGAATCCGGGCTGGTGCGCTGCGTGATGCTGGATGGATGGCTGAATTAGCTTGTCCAGAGTGCGTAGTAGAATCCCTGGTCCCTCGATGCTGGAGAAAGGGGCTTAAACTTACCGTGTTATCTTCATACAGGAGCGCTACTTGGTGCTTGACCATGACCAATCTGGTGACAGCTCTTGTAAAGCTCATAATTCTGCCATTGCCCCCTGGGTGAGCCTCTTGACGTCACTCCTTCTTTCTGACTTTCTCCTCTATAAATGGGGTGCTGTTGTGAGGATCACAAGAGATAATTCATATGAAAGATCTTTGTGGAATGTAAAGTGTTATACGAATGAGTACATTTTTAGTGCTCTGTAACTTCCAGGAGAATGTTTAGTGTTCCGTGTAGATCGTGAGCCTAGGGTAGGCAGAGGTCTGTCCGTTTTTGTTCATGCCCACAGAGCCTGGGATGCACCAACAGAGACTCACTGGCCTGAGTTGTTTACTTGAGGATTAAGATGCTCATTTTCCTAACACACTCTCTCAAAATAATAATATAATATTTATTGAGTGAAATGTAGAGAGCATGATTCTAAGTGCTTTATGTGTGTTAATTTAAGCTTCACGATGATCAATACTAGAAGGCAGATAAAGACACTGTGGCTGGGAGAGGTTAAGTAACTTGTCCAAGGTCACCCAATAAGTAGCAAGCCTGGGGTTCAAATGCAGGATTCCATACCTCTACAGAAGTTCTCTTTCTGGTTTCTCCATGCACTACCATTCTCCAATACACCCCACTCAAAGCCTTCTCTCTAGTGGGAAGATGTTCTGATGAGTAGTGTTTGCTAGTTTTCTACAATGGCTGATTTGAAACTATGGGACATCCCTGAATGCAGAGCCCAAAATGAATGAAGGATTACATTTTGATCATCGGTAGTTCAATGGGCTCACCCGCACTGGTACCAGCGGGCTCCAGCACATCCTTTAGGACTGCCCTCTCCCACCAGCTTTTCTTTCTTTCTTGTTTTTTTTTTTTTTTAAGATTTTATTTGTTTAGTTATTTACTAATTATTTGTTTATTAATTTGTGATCGATTGATTAATAAACAAAATAAATTCATTTATTTATTAAAAATTTTAGAGAAATGGGTGGGAGACTATGAAGGGAGGGTGGGGGAGGGATAGGGGAGAAGAAGAGGGAATCTCAAGCCAACTTGGCACTGAGCACCCGGCTTAGTCACGTGATGCTCTGATTTCCCCACCTGAGCCGAAATCAAGAGTCTGGATGCTTTAACTAACTGAGCCACCCAGGCGCCATCCCACCAGTTTTTCTCAACCCCGACACTACTCCTTTTCTGGCTGACATTCCCCTCCTCATCAGTTCCTTATTCCCTCACCCTTCTCTCCATAGCTGGGCCCTGGTGCAGGCTTGGTCCCTCTGGTTTGTCTCTGTCCCAGGTGCAGCCACCTGTCCCCTGGCAGCATCAGAGTACCCCCAGGGCCTCAGGAAGGAGAAAGCCACCTGCCTTATAGACCAACATATTCTGGAGCGGGGACTTAACCAGGAGGAATCAGCATAAAATATTGAGAGTGTCTGAGGAGCCAGAAGAGGGAGACTGAAGGAAGTAGAACCAGCCCTGGATGGGTGGGGGGATCAGAGCCTAACTCCCAGAGACTGCCAGTCTGGGAAGGGAGTGGCTGATCTCTCCTCTACCCCTGACACCCTTCATCTCAGGGACCTTCGAGACCACAAGCCTGACATCATCATCACTACTACCCATCACTGAGCCTTATTAGGCACAATGCCAGCACTTCGAATGCACTATTGTGTTGATTTCTCTAACTACCTTTGAAGGTAAATTAAATTTCCCCCCCACTTTACAGATAATGAAACTGAGGCTCAGTGATATGTAATAATTACTTTGATAGCTAATTTTATGTGTCAACTTGCCTGTGCCTCAGAGTACCCAAACATTTGATCAAATGTTTGATCAAATATTCAAACATTTGATCAAATATTCTGGGTGTGTCTGGGAGAGTGTTTTTCTGAACGAGATTAACATTTGAATTGGGTAGACTTGAGTAAAGGGGACTACTTCCTCCCCTAATGAGGGTGGGCCCCATCCAATCAGTTGAAGACCCAAAGAGAATAAAAGCTCTGACCCTGCCATGAAAAAGGAGAACTCCCGACTGCTTTCAAGCTGGAACATTGGGTTCTTTTCCTGCTTTCAGACTTGAACTGAAACACCTACTCTTCCTGGGTCTCCCGCTCTCTGGCATTTGGAACTATATCCCAGCTTTTCTGAGTCTCCCACTTGCTGACTACAGATCTTGGGACTTATCAGACCTCCATAACCACATGAGCCAATGCCTCATAACAAATCTCTTTCTATAGCTACACATCCTATTAGTTCCGTTTCCCTGGAGAACCCTGACTAATACACTGGCCAAGGCCACACACTCCTCTGTCCTCATTCCACCCACTGCTGTCCCTCCTCCAAAACTCACCCTGTCCCCGGAGCCCTGCCCGCCCGTGGCTGAAGCTGAGCCCCCTCACCTTGTCTCTGGCCAGATGCTGGCCAGTCCTTGCTTCCTCTTACCTCCCTAAATCCTTACAGGGCCGTTCCCACCGCACCTCAGACCTTGGGTCCTACAGCCACATGGGTGGTCCTGTCAGGGAGGGAGGGTTCAAAAAGCGAGACTGTGTGGGGCCGCCTGGGTGGCTCAGTGGGTTAAAGCCTTTGCCTTCGGCTCAGGTCATGATCTCAGGGTCCTGGGATCGAGCCCCGCATCAGGCTCTCTGCTCAGTGGGGAGCCTGCTTCCCCCCACCCCTGCCTGCCTCTCTGTCTACTTACGATCTCTCTTTCTCTCTGTGTGTGTCAAATAAATAAATAAAATCTTTTTAAAAAAAAAAGTTAGACTGTGTGGAATGAATTACCCCACCCTATGACCCTCTCTTGATGATCAAGATGTAATCTTTTTTATTGTTTTTAGAGATTTTTTTTTGATTTTTGATTTTTTATAAACATATATTTTTATCCCCAGGGGTGCAGGTCTGTGAATTGCCAGGTTTACACACTTCACAGCACTCACCAAAGCACATACCCTCCTAGAGATTTTATTTTTAAATAAAAATACAACCAACACGGGGCTTGAACTCACGACCCTGAGTTCAAGAGTCTCACGCTCTACAAACTGAGCTAGCCAGGCACCCCTTCAATCATTTATTCATCTACTTATTCATTCATTCATGCCAGACATATGTAGCTGTCCACATGCCACGCCCATGTCATATCAAGGGGGACAGTGTGGCCCTCTGGAACCTCAAATTCTTTTTTTTTTTTTTTAAAGATTTTATTTATTTATTTGACAGAGAGAGATCACAAGTAGATGGAGAGGCAGGCAGAGAGAGAGAGGAGGAAGCAGGCTCCCTGCTGAGCAGAGAGCCCGATGCGGGACTCGATCCCAGGACCCTGAGATCATGACCTGAGCCGAAGGCAGCGGCTTAACCCACTGAGCCACACAGGCGCCCTGGAAGCTCAAATTCTTGCAAAGGAAATGGACCAGGGGCTCCTCCTGGACTGGAGAACGCAAGAGCTGGTATGAAAGAAAAGGCAGCAGGCTTTCCAGGGCTGGGGATGGAGGCTACTGCTGTCAGTCTTGACTGGGGCCTGTGGGAGAGGAAGTGATACATTGAAGGTGGGCAGTGACGGGACACTGGGAGAAAAGTGGGACAGCTGCAGAAAGCACAGGACAGCGAGGTGAGGGATGGGCCAGAAGAGGTGAGTAGTTCCAGAAAGAAGTGGAGTTTCCGGGAATTATTCAGGGAGGGGGGTTCCTGGAGAAGGGGAAAGAAAAAGGCTTGGGGGAAAGGTCTCCTTGAGAGCCTCTCAAGGCTTGAGAGGGGTGGAAACTGAGGCTTGTGGCGCGGGAGAGGCAAAGACGGAGAGAGCAGACTTCTCAGTCAGAGCCCGACGCCACAGGCAGCCAGGCAGCTCGGCGGCTAGCTGAGGCCCTCTGAGCCTGGCCGGCAGCTGAGGCCCATGGAGGGACCTTGAAGGCCAACCCAAGACCTTGGGAGTAGGCAGCTGGCTTTGCATGGTGACTGTGGCCTTGGATGGCCCCATCCCACCCTAGTGTGTGCCCTGGGGAGAGCTGAGCCCTGAAGCTGGGCCTGCAGGCCACCCCCCCAGTCGCTCCGGAGCTGACCCCAGTGGCGTCACGGGGAGTGACTCAAGCCCCATCAACAACAATGAGTGGGACTGACGTCAGGCCGGGGGCTCCTGACGGTGCCTAGCCTGGCCGGGTGGCCAGCACCCTGTCTCCTGACCCTCTCACCCTGGTCAGGCTGCAAGGCCACCAAGGATCAGCTGTCCCCTTATAACATCTGCCCCCCTGGGATCCAGGGCAGAGACTCCTCCATCGCCCACCCCCACACCCCCTCCTCTGAGGCAGAGGAAATGGCTGGGCTTCCGACAGTGTGGCAGAGAGCGTGAGAAAGAGGCACCTCCCAGCCCCGACCTCGTCAGGCAGACTCTAGACCTGGCCTGGGCTGGGAGGTAGCATGTCTGCTGTCCGGGGGACGTGGGAATCTGTGCTTCGCTGTTGGGGAGCGGGGGTGGGTATCTTTCTCTGGGAAGGTCTATGTGTTTGTCTCTCTGGCCAAGTTGGGGTGAGGATGGGGCTTAATTTCTGTGTCTATCCTCAGGGGTAAGGGCTCTGTCATCTCTCTGTCCTGCAAGGTCTATGCATCTGTTCCTTTGGGAGGCATGTGTGTCTCTGTCCTCTGGCCCAGAGGAGTCTGTGTGACTGTCTTTGAAAAAGGAGAGGGTATTTACCGCCGTAACTCTGGTTTCTCTTGTGACTCTGGTGTCTTGTCAGGCCAGAGACATCCGTCTATCCTCACAGTACCCCAGTTATTCAGGTTGGGGTCCAGATCTCCAAGGGCTGGGCTGGGTTAGGGCCTCATCCCTCTGATGGCCCAGACTAGGAGGGCAGGGACAGTCGGCACCCTGCCTGGCTGGCTTGCACTGGGCACTGCTCCCTGCTAACACAGCACGTACCACACCCCCGCCTGGGCACTCCCCTCCCAGCCCAGCTGCCACCCCCAGCCCCGGTGGCGGTGCCTGAGTAGGGGCCAAACAATGCCTGGTGCCTGGGTCAGATCTTGAGGAGACCTCAAGGGCCCCCTCCCAAGCCTGGTAGGGTCAGGGCCCAGCAGGAGGTGGAAGGAACCAGGGTGGTAGGGAGAATAACCAAGCACGGGCCGAGCATGGGCCTAGGGGTGCAGGAAAAGGGGCAGAAGCCAAGGCCAAAGCTTCCAGGGCCTTATGGTCCTCAGGCCAACTCTGAGTCTAGCTGGGGGCCCTGGAATGGGTCTCCTGCCCTCAGAATGTCCCTGGCTATGTAGGGAAGGAGATACTGGGGGAGTGGAGGGTGCTTTGGCTCAGCCTTGCGCTAACTCCTTCCTGCCCTCACAGCTAGAGGCTGGAGGTTTCCAAGTCCCACTAGCCAGCCTAGACCTTACCCCAGCAGCCCCCAACCTGGGGCCAAGGCGGGGCAGGGCAGCAGCCTGAGCCTGGTGCAGGGCTGAAGGCGGAAGTTTGGCACTGGGCTCTGGCTGCTCCAAGAAGGACATAGTAGCTGGCAGCCGCAAGGCCAGGCTTGGTAGGGCTGGACGGTAGATGGCCAGAAGCTCACCCCCTCAGCCTCATCTTCTGAGGAGGCCAGGTGGTTCTCGGGTCTCTGATGCAGTCGGGAACTTTGGTGGGGGCTGAGGCTAGTTCAGATTTAAGCTAAAACTCCCTGGGACACCCCAGACCTGGCTGTCCCGTAAAGGGGACCCAGCACTCCCCTCAGCGGAGACATGCCTGACAGAGCTGCCTCAGGGCTGCGGAAGGACATCCCTAACCACCTGCTAACTGTCCAGCCACCGCAAGCGGCCTCCCACCTGACAGCCTCTCACTGGCTTCCCTCCGCAGCCCTACAGTAGGCTACCACATAGCCCAGCACCCTGGACACCCAGAGCCGATCATGTGGCACAATACAGCTCAAGTACAGGGTGGCTGCCTGTGACCTTCAGAAGCTCTTCAGCCTCCATGAGGCCAGCCTTTGCCACCTCCCTCCATAACCAAGTGCCAGTGGCCAGAGCCCAGGTAAGAGGCAGTTTCCTCCATGCCAGGCCCCTGCCTGAGGAGGGTTATCAAGCACAAACTCTGGGGTATACAGAGCCACCCCAACCCCAGTCACAATGGCACCTCAGGGCTGGGGAGGGGGCCAGGGCCCCTGGGCACAGGGCCCAGCGTGGGTGGGGTAGGGGGGAGACAGGGAGGCAGGCTTCCTGGGTCTCCATGTGAGGACAAACAGCAGGCTTTGAGGCCTTGGAAAATCCCGCCTGGGATTCCAGGCCCTGCCGGCGTCACTGCCTTTTGACTATTGTCCCCGTCGGAAACGGGCCCAGCCCCCGGCTAGCCGGGACAGAGCAGCCATTGTGAGGCCCCACCAGGCTCAATGCCCCCTTGTTCGCCCTCCCAGCCCCTAGCAAGACTGGGAGGCCAGTTCTTCCAGTTGCTCAGTGGAAAAGAAAGAGCCTGCCTGCAGGCTCCAGCCCTTGGGCGGGTCAGGGCGGGGCGGGGCGGGGCTGGAGAACTCGGGCCTCCCACCCAGTACCCCAATCACCAGAGTACTGGAAAGGGGCCACCATCCCGGATGGAGCTTCTTTCATTTACAAAGCCCCTGGGCAGGGAGACCTAGGGGTTAGGTATCTAGACACACCCTGCGCTGCCACGGAGAAGCATAGTGACCTTGGGAAAGTCATTTCCTTTCTCTGCCTTTGTAAAAACTATAGCTATGATTTATTGTTTGTTGCACACCAGGCACTGTTATGAAATACTTTGTATACATGCATTCATGTAATCATTTTCACTTTATGAAATAGATACAATTATTTCCCTGTTCACAGATGAAGACGCTAAGGCACGTAGGTATCCTAGTAGAAATTCTCTAGCTAGAGCTGGAGCCAAGATTTAAAGCCAGGCAGTGGGGTTCCAGGGTCCTGCCTCTCAACTGCTCTACTGGGCTCCCGGCCCGTGAGGTGGGGATAACCACACTTTCTTCATGGGGTGGTAGTGAGGGTTAGAAAGGACAAATATCACGTGAAAAGAACTTGGTGGGTGATGGAACCTTGTACATGGTAGCTCTTACCATCGCTATGGGGCTTAGATATCTACACAGACCAAGAGTCTCCAGGGCTCCCCCCATACCCAACCCCTGCTTCTAACTCAAGCCCCTAAGTGGCCCTTTTGCCTTCCCCAAGGGCCTGCCCTGTACTCCACATCTGTATCCATGCTAGAGTCGTGGGTATGGAAGAGAGTGACCCAAAGGGAGAGGCCTCAATCTAATCCCACAACTGGTGGGAGATTTCCCAGCAAGCTCTCTGTTCCTAACCAGAGTACCACTCCCGGACCCACCTCACTGAGTGGATGGGGAAACTGAGGCTCAGGGAGGAAGAGGAGCTTCTCAGAGAGTAGCATGGAGTTGAGAGGCAGGGCTGAGAATAGAAGCAAATCTCCAAACTGCTCCCCACTCCCCCCCCCCACCTCAGGTCTGTCCCGCACCTTGCCGAGTGTGTGCTTTGACAAAGGCTCATTCAGGCGCTTGGGCGGGGGGTACCAGGGACACATGCTGGAGGTGGTAGTCACCATGCATGCGGCCCAGGGTTCCCCACCCCAACCACATGTGGACCCTGCAGAAGGCCTGGGACTGGACTGTCTTCCTCGAACCCAAGCAAGGGCATGTGGTTGATAGCTCCTTGGAGAACCTGCGGGCTGCGGCTGGAGCACTGGGAAAGACCCTTGATTCCATCCTCGGGAGCAAAGCCTTATATTGTACAGCTTCCATCCAGTCAGGGGCCACCAAGGTGGAGCTTCAGTGTCCCAGGCCAAGGGTTGTGAGGAATAGGTGTAAGGGACTGTGCTTTCTGGTCTCCTACAAGGTCCTTGAGGACTCCATGCAGCCAGCCAGACACTGAGCTCAGTGAAGGGGGCTGGACCCTGCTAGGCTGGCTGCTATCTGGGCCTCAGGCTGGGGTCCATCTAAGTTCCTGTTTCTCAAAAAAGTGGCCCTGAGACTCACACTGGCATCACTAGCACTTGGTCAAAGTGTTTGGTAAAAGTGTGGACTCCTGGGCTCTCCCACTCAGCAAATTGGAGTTTCTGACATCAGATCCTAGGAATCTGCCTTTCAAGCCAGCTAAGCAACTGATGAGCTGGGGAGTTGGGAGGACCTACGTAGGGGCATCTGAATACAGATAGGAACCCCAGAACGATCTTCTTCCCGAGGGCCACCAGCAACCTGGATGTTATTGCTGGGGTGCTAGGCAGGTGGGGATTGTAGAAAATGCAGATGGAAAAAAACTTGTACTAAAGCTAACACCATCCCAAGCTGCCCCATACCCAGCCCCAGGCACCTCCACCAACGTTCCCGGACTCCCACAGGCAACGCGAGGTGGGCTCTGCCCCTCACCTTGTCTTATAGATGTGGAAGTCCAATCAGAGACCATGGCCCCAAAGGAACGGTGACAGCTGGAGTGACCCTCTCGCCCCTCAGCTCACCGGCCTCCACCACGAGCCTCTGTCCATGAGGCATGGGCTTATCAGAGCCTTTCCACGTATCCAAAACTAGTCTGAGTGCTTTGCTTAACCACCCCAAGAAGCAGGGGTCATGATTATCTACACCTTTTAGAAAAGTGTAAACTGAGGCCTGTGAGCTTAGGTCGGTAACCTGAATGATTCAGCCAGAGTTGCTTCTGTCGCTTCAGTAATGATGGGGATGGGGGTGGGGATGTGTGTGGGGAGGAAGAGGGCATAAGAGACAGTCAGGCTCCTGGTTTCAGCTACAGGCCTATTTTTTATTCAATATATTAAATATATTAATCAGAAAAGTCACATACTATAAATTCAGGAAAATACACAAATATAAATGTCAGAATCTGTCATTTGTCTTCCTCCTAGAGTAAGGTTATGTACATGTGGAAAGAGGGCGGGAAGAGAGAGCAGGTGCAAGGAGGGGGGAAGGCTTGCCCGGCTGGTGGGGGCTGTCCCTCCCTCCCAGCCCCCACTCCCATCCTGGCCTCTTCCTTCCTATATTTACAGCGGCATTTGGCTTATTTACAGCATGGCGGTGTGTGTTAAAAACGGTTTATCTTACAAAAACATGAAGGCCAGGGCCGGGCATGGGGGCGGTTAAGACAAATAGTAGGGGTCCCCCCTGTGAATGCATCCCCCTCCCCTGGGGTGCGAGCTCCCTGCCAAACCAACCAGCCCAAGTGGGGAGGCCGGCCGGTCTGCAGCTGGAGCCCAGGCCGGGCTTTGGGGGCAGGGGTGCTCCGAGGGGCCTTGGGCCGTGGGTTAAAGGCACGTGGGGTGGCGTCTTGAGTGTGCACACGTGTTGCACGCGTGTTCCTGGGCAGGGGTCAGAAGGGCAGCGTGTCCATAAAGATCTTGTCGACGATGGGCGGAGGGGGCACCAGGTCCTCCAGCTTGAGGTAGAAGATGCGCTGCAGGCCCTGGGTGCCCAGGGTCCGCAGCTCAGGCAGCTTGCCCAGCAGGCGAGACAGGCAGCTGGCTGGCTGGGGCTCTCCTGCTGCGGTCGAGACGTGCTCCTTCAGGCAGCTGGCGATGCGATTCTGTAGCTCCTCCACCCGTCGAGGCTCCTGCAGCCCATGCCGGTCTGGAGGGGTGCGAGGAAGGTGCAGGGTCAGCCACCTGGCTGAGGAGCAGCCCTCCACCTCACCCCCAGACCCCGCCTCCTCGCCCAGCCTCACTCCTTGCTGGAGAACTGCCCCCCACTGGCCATCCTCCCCCAGTCCCGGGGCACTTGGCAAAAGTTCACACACAAACCCCCACTGAAGTCTAGTGGCTGTGGCAGTCACACTCATTGTCCTCATCTTCCAAATGAGAAACCGAGGCCCAGACAGGTTAAAGGAGTTGCCCAAGGTCACAAAAAAACCCTATTCCTAACCAGATTTTCTGCCTAAGACGCAAGGTTTTCTCCCAGGCACTTCCTGAGAAACCCTGGAGAGGAGCCGTGATTTTAGGGATTCCAAAACCCACCGTTTCCCTTGGCCCAAAATGCCTTGGATTTTGTCCTCCATGGCTGGGTCCCTTCTGAAATTTAAGTGAAAAGGGAAATGGGGGCAGATTCTGAAATTTTAAAAAATTTCAAAATTTTTTAAATAAAAGAGATCTGAAAACCTCTGCATTTAACACAGAAAAATCCACCCTGAATAATTATACCTATGTAAAGGACACACCAGGTACAGTTAGCCTAGTGTTGGAGGTTGGGGCCACAGTTGCCCTTGGGGGAGCTGAGGGCTGTGAGAAGACAGGAGGCAGGGTTCTGTTTCCTGATCCAGCTGTGAAACTTTCTCATTTGTACACTTTCCTGCATGCCACGTAATTCAAGAAGGTTTTAAAAACAACCCCAAATCCCAGGCCACACGCAAAAAACACATGGTGTGCATCCTGGATAGTATGGGATAATTCCAACTGCCTCGGGCTTTGCGATCAGATATGCCTGGGCCCGGACCCAGACCCCAGCTCTGTTGTCTACCAGCTGTGTCACTTGGAGCACAAGCTGGCCCCTCTCTGCCTCAGGGCACCTTCACTTCACCATGTGGGGGCCGAGGGCCAGGCCCTCAAGCCCTCCCCAACTCCCTGGTGGCCACTCACCCGTGATGAGGACGAGCGCAGAGAGGCAGGCGAAAGCAGGGACGTCAACGACCAAGCTATGCAGGGACCGAGAGAAGGCCAGGATGCTGTCAATCCAATCGCCAAAGCCACGGGCGCACTGCAGCCGGTGCAGGACCAGACCGGAGCAGAAGATGAGTTTCCCCTCGGCAGGCTTTGACCTGGCGCAGAAGGATGCAGAGGCCGGTCAGGGCGGGGAGCTTGAGAATAGTGCTCAGGGGAGGAGCCCTGAGCAAGCGGACGGCGGCAACTCACCGGTATGCCAGGCGGAGGATGAAGAGCTCCAGGAAGGCCGACTCCAGCAGCAGGTCCTGGTCGCTAGGGGACAGCTCCGCGAAGCCTGGGATCTTCTCGGCCCACTTGCGGATCACCTCTAGGGAACCCGAGAGCAGGTCGTAGAACTGCTGCACATCCCCAGCATCCTCCTTCCCGAAATGGGGCAGCACCAGCTCCTGGAACTGAGGGCAGGCAGGGGATTGGAGGTCAGCAGCCCAGTAGGGGCCCTATACTGCAGCCATCACCTGAGGCCATGTGATACACTCGGAGGACCCCCGGGTCCCAGGGGAGAGAGAGAGAGTCTGAGAGTCTGCCCATGCTCTTGCTTACCAATTCTCAAGCATTAACCCAGGGCCGAGGCTGCCTGGAGGAGCACATTTTTCTAACTGGCCACCCACCCGGGGGGTTACACTGTCCACCTGGTCACCCCAAAGGGGGCTCCTCTTTTTTCCAGTGTGTTGTGCCCACGAGGGGCCTTCTCCAAGATGCCCAAAGGCACTGAGTGTGGGGCAGGCGGGGCCTCACCTTGGAGTAGTCCAGTTTGGCGGTGCTGGGCCCAGAGTCCAGGTGTGCCCTGACCAGGGAGGTTAGGAGGTTGGCAGGGGAGGCATCCGGGGGCTGCTTGGGCTTTGAAGGGAGCCGTCCCCGCCGCCCCTTCAGGCTGTCTGTCCGGACAACTGCAGAGAAACGGGCAGGGCTAAGGAAGGGAGGCAGGGGTCCAGGGAAGGGACTCTCAGCCCAAGCTATGTGCATCAATGCTGGAAAGTACCTCGGAGTCTAAGGACCTAGAGCCAGAGACCCTACAGAGAGCACACCCTGCCCCCCAGCCCCTGGCCCACGCGCCAGACAGGTGGACCAGAGTGGGAGTGCACGTAAGGCCTGCTTGTGCCAGCCACTGCGGCCCACCAGGACAGAGGTCTGGGGGGCCTCTGTCTGCCCCACCCCACTCAGGCCCACCTCTGTCCCGCCAGCCCATCCCGGCCGCCCACCTTCCTTCACCATGCCGACGGCCAGGCACTTCTGGAAGCGGCAGAACTGGCAGCGGTTTCGCCGCCTCTTGTCCACAGGGCAGTCCTTGTTAGCCAGGCAGATGTACTTGGCATTTTTCTGCACTGTACGCTGGATGGGGGGGCCACACGGAACAGGCTGTCAGAGTCGGGCGGGTGGGGGGGGCAGGGGAGGGGACCGTCCAGATCCTGCTGCCATCACAGACAAAAGCACTCTCTGTTCACAGCTATTTTTCTAACATTTGGGTGGCAGGGGAGGGAGAGATGGTGGGGGGGTGGGGTGGGGGGAGGAAAGAAAGTCTTGGGGACACTGGGGGAGGTTTATGCCCAAGAAGGGAGACCCCCAGGACACAAGATTAGGGCCCAGGGGTTCCGGGCTCCATAGCAGTCCAGACACCTGGACTTCTCAATGTGCCTTCCCTGGGGCTGGCGAGGGAGGGCAGAGGAGGGCTGGGGGGTGGGGACGGGAAGCTGAGCAGGCACCCAGAGCTGGGACAAACATACAGCCTGTTCTGCAGTCCGCCCCCAGCCCTCGAGCACCAAGCCCTCTTCCCAGATCCTTTTATCTCATGCCAGGAACATGAGTGCCTGGGGCCCCCTTCCCACCAGGACCTTGAATTGGGGGAGGACAGGCAGAAGAAAACCAGAAGCTGGCCATTAGCATGTGCCCTCCGGGGGACATGCCTGCGGTCCCCACCCTTGCCTGTACCTCGCTATCCCTCTGTGGGCAGCCTCCTGCCATCTATGGGTCCCCAGAAGGGTGGCCCACCTGCAGTTGTGACCCCTCCCAGAAGGGCAGGACAAGGTGGGAAGAGAACCCCAGGGAAGCTACCACAGAGACCACCTCCCATAAAGAGCTGCACCCAGGGCAGCCCAGTACCTTGAAGAAGCCCTTACAGCCCTCACAGGTGCGGACTCCATAATGCTGGCATGAAGCGTTGTCCCCACACACAGCACAGCGGCCCTCGCTTCCACCTGGAGCCCCACTCCGGGCCTTGGTTGACGGCAGGGGAGTGTCCAGCATCCCTGTGCCGTCCAGGTGTGGAGAAGTGGGCGCCAGGCCTGGGAAAGCCGTTGATATGGAATAACTCTCTCTCTCCCCCAGCTGGCAGGTGGCCTGTGAAGGGAACAGCTTCAAGGGGCTTTGGGCAAGGCTGGGGCTGGGGCCAGTAGGGGGACTGAAGGAAAAGAAGGCTGGCGGCTGGGCATGCCCAGCAGCCTTGGGCAGTTGCTCTGTCCATGCCCGCAGGCCTTCGTACGTCTGGCTGGGTGAGAAGGGACCGAATGAGCCATCCCAGGGAGAGAGCTGGGACGGCTGGAAGCTGGGCGTGGACGGTGATGGCGCCGAGCAGGGGCTGCCGTAGTAGTCGGAGCCACTGGAGGACAGGGTCTCATCCAGGGGGGTGCTCAGGGGGCCAGGGTAGCATCCGTACACCTGGAAGTCCTCAAACTTGAAGGAGGCAGAGGCGGGGGAGGTGGCCGAGGATGAGGATGTGGAGGAGGCCGAAGAGGAGGCAGAAGAGCATGGCGGGGCTGTTCCTGGCAGCTGGTAGAGGAAGGTGTCAAACTCCCCTGTGTAGCCATCCATGAAGGTGCTAAAGCTGGGCAGGGCGGTGGGGGCCGTGGGGGCTGCCTCAGGGCTGGCCAGGTCCATCGTTGGCTTGCTGAGCTCGGTGGTCAGGGGGTCGCTTGCCAGGTGGTCACGGGGTCCTGGGCTCGGTGCTGGTGTCCCATATTGGGCTTGGATACAGGGCATCTCTGAAGAGGGAGGAGACCAAGATTGGGGGGAGTGAGAGTCAAGGTGAGAGAAGCCTGAAGCCTGGCCTTGAAGTCTAGGTCCCTGAGCAGCCAGGTGGCAAGAATCCCAGCCAAACACAAGCCACTGAGGCCTTAGCACCATGGCCCACCACAGAACCCAGAAAGCTCGGTCCCCAGCCGGAACACCATCTCCACCCACATGTCACAAAGCCCCTGGGCAGTGGCCCAGCAAGAGTGGGCTCAGTTGGAAGGCCAGCCACACCCCAGTCAGCTTGGGAACCCTAGGGAAGGCATCCAGCCAGCATTTCTCTGCTGGAACAGGGGGAAGCTGTGTTCCCCCAACCCCCTGCCCTACCACACTGGGTGAGGCGTGGGTGGAGGCTGGAAGACGGGTAGGTGGGAGATGCAACCAGGCAAAGTCCTACTCAGCCCACTCTCTGGGTGCAGATACGTTATTTCTCCAACCTGGCCCTTCTGGGAATATTCCCAGGCATGGCCCAGCCTTTGCAAAACCCCCTCTCCTCCTCCCCCTCCCCGGTGCCTGGGACAATGCAAGAGGAGCCGAGAGCGAAGGGCCCAGCTGCCTAAATCAGAGGCCTAAGCGGCCATGAGCCTGCCCCCCTCCCTGCCCCCACCCTACACACTGAACAAAGGCTGCAGCTCCCACACGCACCCCAGTCCTGCCATCTGGGGACAGGCACCCACTCAGCGCTGCCTGACTTGCTCCCAAAAGCAAAAAGGAAGGGAGCCTGGGCCTCTTCAGGAGTCCCCAGGTCCCCAGCTCCCCAGGAGATCAAGTAACTGGCCTCCAGACCTTTAAAGGCTGTATGCTGGAGGGAGGCTGAACAGGGGCCGGAAGAAGGAGAGAACAGCCCCCCGGATGTTGAGGAAAATGGACAGTCCCTAAGAAGAATTTCTCTGCTAACCCCAAAGCACTGTTCCTTGCTATTTGTACAAGAGAACTCTGAGCCTAGCAAATTTGAGATGCCTACATGGGAAGGAGAAGGTGTCCTTGCCTGGGTTCCTCCACTAAGGGGTATCTATGTCCTGAAGAGCCCAGGAGCTCAAGCAAGGAGAGCTGGTTACACCCTCAGTCAAGAGAAGCCTCAGGGAGCAGAGACAGCACCATTCAAGGGGAATCCTTAAGTTTGCAGACTTGTCAAAAACGAACACAGAGGAGGCTCTGGGACACTTCCCCATCCCACGTCCACACCTGGGGTCGGTATGCTCCAGCCCTTCCAGTCAGGGAGGGAGGCTGGGTAAGAAAGCAAGCTGGAACAGAGTGTGCCATAATCCAGGGAACAGAGAGAGGGGGCAAAGGCTGGCACCACCTCCTGGCCAAAAGCCCAGGGAGTCCTCTGGTTCTAGCCTTTCTCCCACCTCCATGGGCCCTGGACAGGCAGCTCCACCCCTGGCCTGACACTCCCACAAACAACCCAGGCGATGGAGCCCCTTGAAGCGCTGGCACCACCCACCCAGGAGT
Organism: Mustela lutreola; assembly: GCF_030435805.1. NCBI lineage: Eukaryota > Metazoa > Chordata > Mammalia > Carnivora > Mustelidae > Mustela > Mustela lutreola. Next base: position 63,171,727 of record NC_081297.1, read on the forward strand.
GCCTGTCCACAGGCAGAGAGCACACCTGCGAGAGATAAGACTGGCCACGTCTCCCTGCCCTAAGACAGCCTAGGCGGGGATGGGTTTGGGGTGGAGAAGAGATGGCAGCCACCTGGAATAAGGCTGGGTGTTCCAGCCTTATTCAAATCCTGTTTCTCCACTTGGACGTCCCACATCCGGATCAACCCCCACCAGCCTATACCCCCCCTCCTTTGCCCAGGTACTTAACTACACCAGATACGGACCTACATCTAGCGTTAAGGCGGTGGGGGAGAAGCAATCCTACAGGGAGGAGGAAGAGGAGGCGGGGTTGAAGGAGGGAGCAGGGAGAATCCGGCTTCAGGCAGGTCCTGGCAACAATGTGGTTTGCACCTGTTATGCCCAACAAGCTTCAGGCTGCACCCTACCTGTATGAGCCAACAGAGACTGGGGGAGGGGGCACAGATGTGATCAGCATGTGGGGCTGGAACGGGGCGGGGGCGGGGGGTTGGGGGGGATGGTATCCTTCAGGTACCACACGGAGACTCCAGCATTAACAATTCCCACCCCAGATCCCCAGGGACCAAGATTTCCACACCTCTCTCTTCCTCTCATACACACACACACAAACACACACACCCCACCGGATCCAAGCAGCAACTAAAACAACGTTCCCTGCGCTTCCAGAGACCCCGCCCCTAAGAAGACTCATTTGGCGGAACACAAGCAGGACCCCTCCACAGTCCAGCTATCAATGCTGGCCATTTCCTTCAGCAATTCAGAAGTCTCCTGATAGAGTTCGGGCAGCAACTTCGGGGATCCCTGCAAACTAACCATAGGCTCTAAAGCGTTAAGAAAACAATTAAGGGAATGGGGGAGGAGGCAGACCTGAGGGGAGGAATTAGACCCTTTTGGAAATCCAATCCTGGCAGGAGTCCGATAGATCCCTGCAGTTAAAGTTCTGTGTATCTTTCCCCCCACTGTACTGAGCCCCCATCGGCACCTCAGTCCGGGGCGCCTTGTGCCATTCGGGTACCCTCGGAAACAGAACTACAGCCAGCCTCCAACTGAACAAGTCCCCGCTCCAGGTGCCAACTCTAACCCCCAGTGGCTTCCACCTTGCACAGACACTCCCCCCACCCCACCCCCGCGCCCGGTAGATCGAAGTCCGATCCGGGTCCACATCCCGCTCCAATCGCTCTCCTCCGGCGCCAAGGCTGCACCATACACCCGCTCTCATGCACGCTGACCCTACAACATCCTTTCTGCCCGCGCGTACGCCCATCTCCTTCATGCAACACCCCTGAAAACCAGAGCAGAGTGCCGCTGAGATGCACGCTCCCCCTCCCCCCCGGGGGCGCCTACCTGGCCGGCTCCTGCTCCCCCTGCCCCGGACCGGCACCCCGAGTCGCAGTCTGGTCCCTCGTGCGCTCCCCCGGGTCCTGCACACTCCCCCAAGTTCCGCAGCCTCTGCCACTGGGGCTCCCCGGCCCAGCCCGACCCTCCTCTTAAGCGCTCCGTGACGCACGGGGAGGGGCGGGGGCGCCACTGACGCACGCGGCCCGGCGAGCTTTGGCCATACAAGGGCGCGGGGGGCGGCGCGGTTCCGGCGGGAGGCGGCCAGGGGGAGGCGCGGGACGAGGAGCCCGAGGGGGCGGGGCGAGAGGGGGCCTGGAATGTCTGCGCGCGTGACGCACGCGGGGTTCCATTGACGCAGGGAGCGCGGATTGTTTGATCTATAAATAGTCACCTCGCGCCCGCCGCGCCGGCTAAAAATAGCAGCTCGCGGACTCCCGAGGCTCCCCCCGCCGGACCTAAGACCCGGCCCGGGGCCCCCGGGTCCGAAATAACCGGCCTGGAGGGCCAGAGTCCACGAAGGGGGCGCTCTAGAGCCGCGGCCGCGGGGCTTCCCCGGACTTGGATCTCTCTTCAGCCTCCGGCTGCTTCGGGGAGCCACGACCGCGCCCGCTCCCTCCCGCTCCCTCCCGCTCCCTTGGGCTCCCTTGGGCTCCCTCGGCGCCCGGCTCCGCCTTTGCACCCTCCCTGTCCTTCCTGCAGCCCTGGGGGGGTCGCCCTCTGCCGCCGCTGGGCTGCCAGGGCAGGCCTCGGGCCGGGGTGGGCAACTCAGGGACTCAGCCCAGACAACGTGCACCCCCACTTCAGCCCAGGGCGCTGCTAGTGCACTTGACCCGTCTTCTCCAGCGGGGTCACTGGCTGAGAAATTGGCACAGGAACGTCGGAGTCGTCTCTCCCCGCCCACCCCCCACCCTGGCATGTTTCCGTCCCCTACTCTCCCAATGCAAAGTACCTTCCCAGGACAGGGGTTTGCCAGGCCCAAGATGAGCCAATGGGCTCTGTTCCACACGCTGAATTTGATTTCTTCCCAGGCCCTTACAGGGTGGGTGCACTATAGTTGGGAAATTACCGAATTTCAGAACCGGGTGGAGCCTGAGAAATCTTGTCAAATTTGTGCCGACTCTTCCCCATTTTATAAATAAACAAGCTCAGAAATAATGGCACTTGCTCAAGGTCACACAGCGTGGTGGTGGCACACTGGGGTGGAACCCGGGACCTCTGGCTGCATCTGTAGGGGATCTATCTTCTCACGCCCTCCCCTGCCCAGGACACCTCCAGCACCTGCAGAGGGAGCAGCTGCAGACCACCTAGAGACTTCCCTGATCTACCATTCTACCCTCCATTCTACCCCTCCACCCCCATTCTACCCCAAACCTGGGGAGCCTGCACTTGCTAAGTAAGAGAGAAGGGAAGTGAAGCTAATGTTTACAAGGAGAAGAAATCCACCCTGACCCCAGATCCCCTGGGACCCTGGGATTCCACCCAGCCCCCTTCTCCCCAGTAAGTCAGCTTGAAGTATTTCTGCTTCCACTGCCCCTGCGCTGGTGGCCCCACTCTCACCTCATTTGGTCACCCGACAGCACTTCCCCCTACCCGAGGCACTTCCTGTTCCTCACTTCCACTCTTAACCTCCCATCTCCGGTCTCCCACACCCCTGTCTCCAGCCCCCACTTCTGCCTACTCAAAGGTCCTGCCAGCAACTCAAACTTCACCCATTGCCGACAGAGCTTGTCATCGCTGTACTCTCTGCCCACTACCCATCTCTGCTCCTGATACCCCACCAGCAACTTCTCATTTTCCTCTTACAATTCTATTTTGGAACATCTCTTGGATCCCCTTCCTACTGCCAACCACAGCCCACGCCTCACTGGTGCATGAAGATAGCCGACCAGCTGAGTTGAGGCCGGTGACCTCCACTTCTCCTTGTCCACACCCAGTTAGGCCACTGCCCCTTTACCAGCTTGTCTCCTCTTTCTGAATCCCCCTGCCCGCCAGTGGAGTAGTCTTCATGCAACACCAGTCTCATTCAGAACCCACCTCTGAACCTGGTCAGAACCTGCTATAGCTCCCTCAACTTCGGCATACAATCTCAACGTGGACCAATCTTCAGACAGCTCCGTTTTTCCCCAAACCATCTTCCAAAGACCCTTCAAGGCCACTCAGGTGAAGGTGAAGAAATATGGGCAGAATAACGCAAAGCGACCCATCTGAGATCCCCACTCCACTTCATACCAGTTTTGTTTTTCTTTGTGTGAGGCTTTTGCATAGATTCTGCTTGGAAAAGAGATGCCACACACACACACAAAACAACAAAAAGACTTTAAAATTGCTAATATGGGGCTCCTGGGTGGCTCGGTTAAGCATCTAACTCCTGATTTCAGCTCAGGTCATGATCTCAGGGTCATGAGATCAAGCCCTGTGGCAGGCTCCTCACTCAGTGGGGAGTCTGCTTCTCTTTCTCCCCCTCTCCACTGCCCCTCCCTCCACTTGTGTTCCCTCTCTCTAAAATAAATAACTCTTTTTTAAAAAATAAGCATTTACTGGGTGGCTCAGTGGGTTAAAGCCTTTGCCTTTGGCTCAGGTCATGATCTCAAGGTCCTGGGATCGAGCCCAGCATCTGGCTCTCTGCTCAGCAGGGAGCCTGTTTCCTCCTATCTCTCTGCCTTTCTCTGCCTACTTGTGATCTCTGTCTGTCAAATATATAAATAAAATCTTAAAAAAAAAATTTAAAGAAAAATAAGATAAAAAAGATAAACCTGCTAATATCATTCACATCCTCCCATTTTGCAGATTAGGACCCAAGGGTTCCCAGAGCACCTGCACGTTGCTCCGAAGTACACAGCAAGTTTGGGCTGATGAAGTTAGACCTTCCTCCACCCCGGGCCTTCCTCCAAAAAATAATTAATTAATTAATCAATTAATTTAATGTCAGCAAAACATGTAGCTTGATCAATCTGTGCTCAAGCCCAGCTTTACCAGTTCTTTGCAAGCTGAGTCACCTTGGGCCCTGGTGCCCACCAATTTCCCTACCACTTTCCATTTGTAAAAAGCAATACAGACCTTCCCTACCTTCCCACAGGGCCAGCCCACCCAGGAGCCCCAGGGAACTATGTGTGGTGAGCAGCTGCCCAAGGCCCTAGTCTAAATCTCCAAATCTCAGCATTATTCTCCAGATGTGAGCCTGCAGCCCAGCGACACCCCCCTTCCCCCCGGTTCATCACCAGGATACTGCAGCTTTGGAGGCTACCTTCTCACTGCCCCAAAGGCAGAGGGAGGGGAAGACAACCACAGCTGCCACTTGGCCATGTCTGTGGAGGCAGGGATACTGCAGGGTTTGAAAAGAAGTAAATAAGGAGAAAAAGGCAGAGTCCGTCTGTGGGAGCACAACCAGGGCCACCCATTCAGGCAGCCACATGGGGCACCTACCTTAAGGCAGAGAGGAGAGAGGCACGAGGACTTTGGGACCCCTGGTCTCATCCCTGCTGGCCAGAGGCCCTCCAGGGTGTCCTGGGGCTCTGAGGCAAGTGGAATCTGGCTAAGGTGGAACTCGGGAAAAGGCACCATTAATGCAGACCCTGGGAAGCCTGGAACATAAGCTGGTCCCAGACTCCCAAGGGATCTCCAAGTCTAGCCCACAAGAGCAAGGTCAGAGTGAACAGCCCCTTGTGGGGGGAGGTGTGGGGTGGCAGGGGACAGGTAATGATGAAGGAGGTAATAATGGGAGAAATATCAAAAACTAGAGGCGAGGACCAGAAGGTAAGGCAGGGCCATAACACAAGAAGCTCAGGGAGAGAAGATGTCATGTTGGAGATGAGACAACAGTCTTCACCAGGCTCCCACAGCACAGCCTGGCCCAGTGCATCAATCTGCCCTCATCACCCTGGGGCTCCTGGCTGCTCCCATAAAAGGACCTTGGGCAAAACTTCCCACCACTCACTGGGCAGAGTGACCCATCTTCCTTCTGCTCTGAATCCTGCCCATCTCCAAGACTTCCGGCCATACCCTCCCTCAGCTTAACTCTTAGTAACAAGCCCCTTCTCACCCATGAGGGGAGGTATGGGGAATAACCACCAAGGGTCAGACCTCAGTCCACAGCACTTCACATGCATTCTTCCACTAAACTCTCCCCTCAACCTTCCAGATTTAGAACTGACCCAAATTTTATAATGAGGAGATGGAGGCTCAGGGCTAGGTCCTCTAGCTCCCAGGTCTGTGCTGGAGCCATGGCCTCCTCTGTGGGTTGCAGACTGTGGCTTCTGGCCCGCTGCACCTGACTTCTTCTAAGTGTACCTTAGAACCAGGTGTGCACAGGCACACACACACACACACACACACACACACGCAGCCTGTAAACTGAAAACAGCAGTGCCCATGAGGGGCTCTCTGGTGGGACTGCAAGCATTCCAATTTCCAACCTGGACAGTGATCAGCCAGGTGTGTTCAACCCTGGAAAAGCCACCACACTATATGCTTAAGATTTAATACCTACAATTTGTACACTTTTCCATATGGGTATTTTCTCAAAAACAAAAGTTTATTTTAAAAAATAGCCATGCCTCAACGGGAGAGACTAATTTATTCACAGGGACACAGATGCTGCTGGAAATCATCGAGCACAGATTCATTCAAGTGTGTGTTGCTGAAATCAGAGAGTGGTGCCTGTTTCCCATTAGGGACTTGTTCTCCCAACACACGCAGGGCACAGCTATGGTCAGGAGCTGATCTCCCATTAGAGAGGGGTCTTCACACGGAATGTTCTCTGTCAACACTGGGTGTTTTCTGAAGCACTCACAAGGCCCTTGTTTCTCCGAGGCAGATCTCATGGGGCTGCCTCATGGGGCCTGGGGACTTAGTGCTGACTCATCCCCCCTCCAGCTGTGTGTGAACATGAGGGCAAGGCCCTGTTTCCCCGATCTCAGCAGGGGGGGCCTTCATGCATCTTCAATAGTAACTAGCCTAGGGCAGGCCCCAAATGGGCAGCCAATGTCCACCATCATTCACCAGCCAAGAGGGTGGGTGTGGATTTGGGTAAATGGGGGATGGAGAAAGTGGAAAGGCACAACCCCTTTCCCACACTGCCCCCCCCCTCAGTCTGCCACACACACACCCCCACATCCCCCAGCAGAGGACAGGAACCTGCCCTACTTTCACCAAGACCATCCCCACCCACAGGCCTCCACACCCTTCCCGCGTGGTGGGCAGAAGAAGTGAGCTTTGCCTCCTCCCACTGAGAAGTGGCCACGGGAGCTTCCCCTCCTCAGCCCCAGGACTTAGTACCAGTCCTGACCTGGCCACTTCCTCTTCCTGCCTCAGCAGTGGGTAGGGGGATTTGTACTATGGGCTAGGAAGCAGTGCCTACAACCCCAAGGGCTTGCCATGGACAGGTCTGGCAATTAGGGACATAGGGTCAGGCCCAGGTCTCTGGCGCTGATCTCCTGGCCCTCGCCCAGGCCCTGCCACAACCACACAGGTTGTCTGTCACCTCTCTGACAACAGACTGCCAAGGACGTGGGCAGGGAAGCCACTGACCCCCACCACTCACCCAAGGCCCAGCAGGGCAAAAGAGGGAGGGGCTCACAGAGCCATCACTAGCCAGAACCCCGCAAGCCTGATGTGTGACCTGGGGCCAGTTCCCTGCCCTCTCCAAGACCGTTCCCCATTTGCCCAATATAGACAATATCACACTCCTGACAGCTGTGAGAATTCCATCAGTTCAGGGAAGAGGGTGGCTCACCAGTGAAACGGAGCCCTGCTTGGGAGGCTGAACTCTACGGACCCGCAGCAGGATCCCAGAGCAGGGAGGGCAGGCATGGAAAGGAGATACCTGGGTCTTCAGCTAGACGAGGGAGCCAGCACCCCCTTCTTCAAGAATGGAGAATAGTAACCCCATCCACACCTCTTCCCCCTCCACAGATGAGGAAGGAAATGAGAGTGTGCCCAGACCCAGCACTGGGAAAATTCCATACTCTGTATGCAGCAAGTGCTCAATTAATACTCTGTAGAAAGCTTGCAAGTTAAGGAGGCCAGGCCTCTCTCCACAGAGGCTGTCTTTAGTCCAGGGATTTCTTGACCCTCACCTCCCTCTCAGGCTAGGGGGAATTAACATACAGCACAAAAGAGTAAGATCAGACTTCGGGGAAGAAGAGCCAGACGGCGCTGGAAAAACGCAGACAAGATCATGGAGTACCTCTGGGAAAGGTCAGCCTCTGCCTTGTTTGCCCCTCCTCAAACCTCCTTCCGTGCCCCTCAGTCTGCTCAGCTCCTGGCCAGCTCCTTCACCCTCGAAGGGCCTCCCACCACCTTGCAGAACATCACCACCCACCAAATCCTCCTGCCCCTGCCCAAGGTCTCCACCCAGCCTCCTTGGGCAAAATTTCAAATTCCAAAATAAAAACCCTCTGATAACAAGCCCCAGCCGGAAAGACTGATGCATTTTCCTATTGTTAAAGTATTTTTAGTCACAGGCTCTGGATTCATTTAGAGACTCACGTTCAGAAAGGGGAAAAAAAATTTTTTTTTGAGAACCAAGAAGGAGAGCACAAGAGCCTCCCACGGAACGAGCTGCCACTTATTTCGTGTCGGGCTTCAGCCCCTGGCCCAGGGCCCGGGGATCGTGTTTGTGGCAAGAGGGTTGGTGGACTTGCCAGACCTCGCTCCAGCCTTGCTTTGCAGGCACCAAGACCGGCGGGGAAGCCAGGCAAGGAGAGCAGGGCAGGGGCTGAGGGCTTAGGAAAGCCAAGTCCCCTGTCCCCATCAGCTGGGGGGCTCAGGGACCTTATTCGGGGACCAGTGCAGGAGTCCCCGGTTGGCCACCCAGCTCACTCCGGTGTCCCTCCCTAGCCCAAGCAGACCAGTGCCTCATTGAGGCGGAGTCAACAGGAAAGGAGGACCGAGAGCATGGTGGAAATCTCTGAGGAAGGCACCTGTCTCTTCCCACGTCTCCCAGCTCTTGATCACGGCTTGTGACTCCCAAGTGTGACTCCCACCCACCCAATTCAGGTCAAGCTTTACTCTCACCCCTTGGGAAGGTCAGCCACCCCTGTTTCCTCCTCTGCTCCCCCTCCTCTCAAGGCCAAAGAAACCACAACACAGATGGTCACAATGGAGAAAGATCCAAACAGCCCAGCTCCCAAGCCTCAGTTTCCCCATCCCTAAGACTCACCAGCTATCTCCTCACGATCTGCTTAGACTCTCAGAGATCCTGGACAACTGCACCAGGCGAGAATCCTGGGGGTGGTCAGGGGCTCTTCCTGGCAGCCTCAGGGAGCCCTGCGGGAAGAGACGGGACTGCCCGGTCAGCCCGGCCTGTCCGGCCAAGGCTATGCACCGGCTGAGCGAACTTAGGACATGGAGTTGTCTCCAAGCCAGCATGTCCTCCTCTGTTTATATAGCCGAAACCAGAGCCGGCCTCTGGGGACAGAGGGAGCTGCCTCAGGGCCCTCTTGGCTGAGGCCTGACTTTGGCCCAGGTCAGCAAGAACCCAAAATAGTCAGCTGACGGGAGCCCCGGCGTGAGCCCCGGCGTGAGCGTGACCCTGGGCCTGTGCCCAGGCCTGGCAGACAGGTGCCCACGTCACAAGACCAATAGCTCTAGCACTCACAGGGCCCCGGCTGGCAGCCCCTTGGGGTGGCCCTGGCACTGGATATGGCATGAGACATCCACCCAGTACCACCATAACCCAGACAACGAGGTGAACGAAAGGAATTCTGCCCATGGGGGCCACTCTGTACCCAGAGGACAAGGCTGGGCTCTCAGGAGGCAGTTTGAGCCTACGGGAGAGGTGGGGGCCGGGTTGGTGGAAGCCATCTGGCCTGCTGCTGTCATCTGCACTCACGTGCCTCCTGAGTCCAGATCCCCAGCCGACAAGGGACACCTGCCTCTCCCACTTACAGTAATTCCTCTCCCTGCCCCTCAGCCCAAGGCTGGTGGCACGGAGCCTGCTGCCAGCAGGAGGCCAGGTGCACGCCCAGACCAGCCCCTGGAATGGGAGGGCCCTGCCTCCCAGGGCTTCCCCTCCTTCCACCTGGGCTCACACCAGCCACCCCGTCCTCCACCATCGCAGCTACCTCCGTGGGAATCCCTGTGCCCTGAACACCCACTCCACACGGGGCAACAGTGTCTGGGGGGCCGGGCAAGATACAGAGCCAGCTCCTCCTTCATCCAGGGATCTCTCTCAAAGCCCTGAAGGGGGCTGTGACTTGGGGACAGCCCTCTGTTCTGGGAAAGGCAATCACAGGTCCCTGGCCAGAGTACCAGGCTGAACTCCAGCTCTCTCGGGTAAATATGGTAACCAGGACCATGGTGCCCTTGGCCCCATCCTAGTATCCGAGATCCTATGGGAAAGACCTGGTGGAAATTCCATTCCTACACTCCAATCCTCACCAACCATCTGCTGGTACCTTCTCCAGAAGCCTCCTCAGGCAAGGAAGGCGTGTCCTCCACCAGCCGACTGGGCCTCTGGGAGACCTTGACTCTAAGCTTGGCTCTACACGTCCTCACTAGAGGATCTTGAAAAGTCACTTAACTTTTAACTTAACTGAGTCTGTAACTCGGTTTCTTCATCCATAAGAAAAGAAGGTGAACTGGATGACCTAGGACCCCTCTGGCCACAAGTCTGAGATTTTCCCGTTTAGGGATGGTGGGTGAATTGTGGAGGGTCTCTCTCTGCCCTTTGTCAGCAAATCATCCCCCTACAGACCCACCATAGTAGGACGGGGGTGGTCTTTGCCCTTTTAGGGGGAAATGATCCCAGCCTCCCCTCTGTGCACTCCCTTGCTGCATGCCCTCAAAACAAGCCAACTTCCCACCCCCTACACCTGCCCCACTCTATTCCCAGCCTGCCTTGAGCTATTCAGCCCTACCCCATCAGAACCAGACACGTGCTGCCTTGGTAATAGCAGTCACTGACCCACACCCTTGCCCCTCTCCTCCCACACCAGTCCATGCCCACCAGGCCCACGGTCCCCCAGTCCATCCTGCTAAGAAAGCCAGGCTTCCCCCTTCCCCACCTCCACATTACTCCCACCACTGAAGAAACCAGATCTCCCCAAGCTGAGCAGCACCTCGCCTGCCACCTCTGCAGGGCTTCCCCCTCCATCCCCCAAACCACATCCGCTTAGGGCAGCCCCACACCCACCTCTGCCCCCCAGTCCTACCTGCTAGAAGGCCCCAAAGGCAAACAAGGGACAACGGTAGAGTACTTACCAGTCTGGATGAACCAAGAGACCTCGGACAATAGTCAACCATCCCTCAGGCCTCCAGGACCTGGCAGAAGGAGCTGGGACACCAGAGAGGGACCAAGGCTGGCTTCTGTCCATGGTGGAAGCCTACAGGAGGAGAATCTGTGTGACTGCAGAGGAACCCGCTGGCAGGGACATTTCCTGGAGGAAGCACAGCCAGGAAACTCAGGAGTAGGACAGGGGCAGGACCCAGGCCATGAGAGGCGATAAGCCAGCCCTAGGACTTCCCTAGGCTGGGCAGCTGAGCCTGGGGGCGCACAGAACCCCAGGCAAACAGCTCTTGGGGATGTGGGACGTGACCAGGAACTGCTGAGAGTACCTGGCCATCTCAGGGCCAAGGAGACACATGCCAGCATCCAACCCCTCAGCCTCCTACCCCAAATATGGGTTTGGGGGTGGGTGTCAGCTTCAGTCCAACACTTGGCCCTGATGCACACAAAAGGACATTTTGTAGGCAGAGAAAAGGGAGCCACTGTGAGGACAGGGCAGAATACCCCTCTCTCCTTAGAGGGCTCCAGCTTGGCCCCTAAAGCCTCAGAGGACCCCACAGAGCAGGGGCTCAATTGCCCCATCCCCAGGCAGCCCAGCCTTCTAACCAAAGCAATGGGGACTCCCAGGGCCTGTGAAGGCACTCCAGTCCTCAAACACAAAGACCCAGCTTGAAGCGAAGCGGTTAAAGGTACAGACGCTGGACCCAGATACCTGCATTCAAATCCTGGCTCTGTCACTTGTCATCTTGGTCAAGTTATAGAACCTCTCTGTGACTCCTGTTCCTCAGCTGTGAAAATGACAATCTGTAACTGACATCTCTGAAATTAACAACCACAGGGCTATGGTAGGGCTTAAAATAAGTTCGCACGTGTAAAGGACACAAAACAGTACTACATACACATATGATAGCATTATTAGGAGAAATGAAATGAGGACACATCAGAGCCAGCCCCAGAACCTGGTGTTTATTCCAAGCCACTTCTGGGCACCTGCCCTCCACTTCAATAGCCAACTGTGAGCACCACCCTTCCAGCCTTCTTACGCTCTCGCCTGTCCTCTCACCAGTGCCTCTCTCCTTCAGCCACGGTACTCCAGACCTTACATCTCTCCTTCCCCTTGTCCACCCTAATTCAGCCCTCTCCACTCTCAACTGAGCCTCAGAGTGACAGTAGGAACAGGTGCCCTTCAGGTTAAGAGGAGGCGTGGGAAAAGGGAAGTAGATGTTCCCATGCTGGGAGGTGGAGGGAATAAGGAGGAGGAGGGCCCCAGAGGGTGCGTGATGGGCATAGTTGCCCTCTTGACCTCTGCCCCAGGGTCCACAGGCGAAAGGGAGCTACTCCGGACCACAGTACCCGGATTCTCTTCTTACACAGCCCAGCAATCCCATGCTCCCGTACACGTGTAATGGAGAGCAGAGGGTGAAGGTGGCAGAAAGGGAGGGGAGAGGTGTAGAACACCTGGAGGGCTCCCAGCCCCTAACAGAAGGCAAAATCAGGCTGCAAACCTACCCCTACCCACGGGTTACACCTGCTTCCTAGAACGACACTGTCATCTTCCCATATCCCTGAAAGAGGTCTGCAGCAAGGCCCCGGGCTCCCCTCCACAGCCTTCCCTTTTCTCCCAACAGTCCAAAGCTGAGGAGGAAATGCAGGAAGGGCCAACACTTTCCACCATAGTCAGGCCTGCCCTGAGCTCCCTGGTCAGAGAAGGTCCTCCAAGCACTTTCCCCTGTCTCTGAGTAGGCTCCAGAGTCGGGGACCCAGGTCATACCCACAAAGTGCTTTATAACATCTGATCCCATCTCCTGTCTCAGGTCGAAATTCTCTCCATGAGCACTGACTGAGGGCCTACTGTGAGCCACAGTGAGCCACGAACAACAGATCCAAGAAGGAGCAAACCCACATCACTGGGCCCCAGAAGGTTACAATGGGGGAATGAATCAAGGTCAATTACAGTCAGCACTGTGCAGAGGGCAAACCTCGGGCCAAGGAGGCTTGGAGGAGAAGAGTGTGATGCCTCCTAAATGGCGTGGAAGCCTCAGGCCAAACCTCAGGACCCAGCTCTTGTTCCCCCAGCTCCAAGCACATAGGCTTTCTCTCTCTAGTCAGGCCTTTGCTTTGGCTGTTCCCTCTGCCAAGGAAGTCACTGCCCCATATGTCTGTATAGTTAGCCTCTTCTCATCGGTCACGTCTCTACCCCCACCACATTAACCTATTTTTATTAACTCCTTAGGACTAATGCTGTTCGGCTCTTCACCCATCTGTCTCCATCACGCAGACTTCAGTCTCCCAAAGGGAGCTCAGCACGAGTAGGTACTCAGTAAGTATTTGAGGAATGTGGGAGAAGAGGACTCACGCAACCTGCAATCAGAACTGGGCTGAGAAAACCAGCCAGCTGCTTGGAAGGAGGTGGGGAGAATGTGGGAGCTAAGGAACTGTCCCTTCCACGGGAGGGCAGATCCAAAGGCTGACGGTTCGACCCTATGCTGAGCTACAACCCTGACTCCAAGAGCCCCAGGCCTGGATCCCAGCTCTGCCTGGGTCCACCTGAAATCTCCTTCCCCTCCTTCCTCTCAGGTATTTGTCTTCTCTTAACTACACTCCAGCTCATCACAGGACAAGGCTGGCAGTCGGGCACTTTCTTGGATTGTAAGCTCTGCACTGGCCAAGTCCCCACCCAGAAATGGGCATATTACTGGTATTAACAATAATAACAGAAGATAATATTTAATGAACACCATGTGCTAGCTACATTATTAGGCGCTTTATATGCACTTTCTCATTTCAGCCTCATGACACCATGAGGAAGAGGTGACTATAATGAACATTTTACCGAAGGGGAAACTAAGTCACAGAAATACTAAGCACCATGCTGAAGGTCACACAGCTAGGAAGTGGCAAAACCGGGATTAGGACCAAGGGAGCCCAACCAGGGAGCCCCGGGCCAGGCAGCCATCTCTTCCCCCACATAGACTCCTCTGGTGGGTAGAGGTCTCGGATAGCAATGGAGCAGTTTGACAGCTAACACCAGAAAGCAAGTGGGAAGCTCCGGGCCCAGGGCTGCTGTGCCTTAGACCCAGGCACGAGGCCTGAACTCCTAAGCTAATTTTCTTCACTCCAGCACAGGCCCCAACATTTACAATCAGTCACATTCATCTTGTTCATCTTGGTCCATCCTTCTGCCTGGCTGCCATCATTTGAAATCTTGATTTTAGCCTATTGTCCACCTGTCATTCCCCTTGGCTCTAGGCCTTTACAGAGTCAGCTGGCTTCCTTTTTACGTTTTCATTCAAGTCACTGATCTAAACATTCACTTGGGGTAGCTATAGGACCATGGCTGTAGCTCTCACTGAGACCCCTGTCCAGGTTGTCGTCAGCCCCCTAATCCATCAGCAACCTTTGGGCACCACGCTGTGAAGACACCTATCTCTACCAGCCTTCCTCTTCCCGGCATGCCCAAACACTAACTAGCCCCCAATCCAAATTAATGCTTCACTGTAAACCACTGTAAATGCCATTATCTGCAGCATTTCTAATCTCAGGTCCGTTCCTGCCTCCACAAGACCCTCTCCGGGCTCGGTTTCTTCACTCAATCCCATGAAGGGGTGCACCGAGCAAGTCTGGTCCCACCCCTCCCGAACTCCTGGAACCCATTCCCCGCAGCCGGCGGGGAAATGGAAGGAATTTCTCCGGCCTGGCCACCTCCTGCGCCCCTCGCGGGCCAAACCCCACCCTTGGCGGGCCTGGGAGAGAAAGCCTTGGCCGCCGCACTCGGGGGCAGACTGTGAGCGAGCAGGTTCCTCTGGGAATCCAGACCTTCTCTCCCCACCCCCCAGCCCCACACAGAGCCCCTATCCCCAGCAGGACTCCCACGGTGGCTCCGGGCCCGCGCTATTGCCTATGCGGAGACCTCATTCTTCCCAGACCTCTCCCATGGACCCCCTCTCCTCCCCACCCTGCCCCCCTCACCTGGCCCGCCAGGCTCCGCTTGCCTCTGCACCCCGCCTTCCGGGGTCGCGCACCAGCCGGCTGGGAGCCGCTCCGAACCGCAGGGGCGCCCATGCCTGGAGGCCGGGGGTCGCGGGCGCCGCGCGGGGGGCCCCCCACCAGTTCCGCCGCCGCCGCCGCGCGCTCCTGCAGCCGCGCCGCCGCGGTTCCAAGCCCCCCACCCCGGGAAGCCCCCCGCCCCGCAGTTCCGGCCGCGGCCGCGCCCCCCGCCCCCGCAGTCCGCGGCCGCCAGCGCCGCCGTCCCAGCCCCGGGCGCGCCTCCCCCGGTGGGCGGGCGGGGACCGTGACGCGAGCCCATTGACGTCTCCGGAATCCCGGCGGCGGCGGCCGACGCAGCCTCATCAATGGGGCTAAAAATAGCGGCGCCCGGAATAGCCGCGAGCGCCCCGCCCCGCCCCCCCCCCCCAACACACACGCAGCACACCCAATTACATAATCCGCCCCGCTGCGGCTGCGGTGCGGGAGCTGTTTTTCAGGTGAGCGTTCCGTGGCCTTGCTAGCACCTTCCGGGGCAGCAGACCTCGAACTGGGTTCTAAATAAATTTACCCGGGGCTTCCCCGGAAGAAGAGGGAAAAGTGAGGCCCAGAGAGGCCCCGCGGTGGCCCAGGGTCACACAGCAATTAGGCTGGCTTAAGAGGACAGGGACCCTGGCTCTCTGAGTCTTGGGCACCCCCACCCGCATCGATTGGTTGGTCTGCATGCCACCCCAAGGACAAGAAACCCAAGTAGCAGGGTGCCCAGCTTCCACACAAGATGGCACCTTAGGGAGAGAGGACTTCTTGGGAGGGTAAGATTTCTCCTGAAGAGAAGCATTCCCAGAGGCAGGGAGTACAACGCTGGGGCAAGGCTGGGGCAAGGCTGGTGGTGGATTCATGTATCTAGCTGTTCTCATACTGCTGTGTGACCAAGGGCAAGTTACTTCACCTCTCTGAGCCCAGATGAGAATATTATCCACCTTTTTTGGTTATCAGGGGATAGAACAGCTGTAGAGGTGCCTGGTACACAGTAGGCACTCATAGTTACTGTCTTCTCCTTGCTCTCCTCTAGGAGTCAGACTTCCCCCAATCCAAGGGAGCATTTAGTGCAGGGAAAACACAGAGACTCCCCACAGTGGTGGGGAAGCCAGGGAGGGCCCCGGCCTCTTCTGGCCACAGCCTCCAAGCACAGGCCTCCTCAGTAAGAATCTTCCTTGGGGAGGGAGTCCTCAGAGGGTTTCTCTGTCACACCTGACTGGAACATTCTTTGGAAATGGGAGAGAACTACCTTGTCTGAAGCAAATCCTTCTCCCCTGATAGCCTCTGACTTAGGAGTGGCTGGTTCAGAGCCAGGTCAAGGCTGAAGCAGTGGGACTGGGGGCTGACTAGGCATCGGAGTTGGGTTACAGTGTCTGTTCCCCGAAGGCGGGGCAGGCAAGGCTCCAGGGGAATAGCCATGAGGCAGGCCCTAGTCCTGAGCTCTGTTGCCCCAGCCACCAGGCTCCGCTCAGTTTTAGAACCACCTTAAATTACAAGCATGCTATCATATCCCCAGCACCCAGGCCAGGCCCCACGCAGCAAAGAATCTCTTTTGTATTCAAAACTGTCCAAAAGAGGCCCCACACCCCCACTCAGCCCTCATTCCAGGGGCCACATTCCTCTCCCCACTCCCCTGCCCACCCGCAGAAATCCTTTTCTAGACCTATCCTAAACTGCTGCAACTCAGAAGCTCCTTTCTCTCATTTTTCATAATAATCCCAGGGTTTGTCTCAAAATCCAGGTTCTTCTCAGAACCTTTACATTCCTTTCCCAGTTTCGAGTATGAGGCGGACATAGAAATAAAGAAACTGAGGCTTCAAAATGGCAAGGTGGGGGGCGGGGGGGGAGGGAGGGGCTTGGGGCTAGCTCCCCTTTCTCCTTCCTACCCCAGCAGCTCCTTCCAAATGGCCATTTTTAAAAAACCACTACCCCCACTCTCTCTTTTTCCTTTTCCAGAAATCTAACTTTTGAAATACATTTTAAAAATATTTGCCTGTGTAGGAGAAATACATTTATTTGGACAGGAAGGATTTAAAAAAAGAAAAGAAAAAGAAAAGAAAAGGCTTGATTACCAGTTTTTCCATGAAGGCTTCCAGCCCACAGAGGTCTCTCCCTTCTATAAATACTTTAGCACAACTTGGCTTTATTATATATTCTCCTGTTTTATAATCAAGGAAAACATATACTGAAATAGGTAATGCTGAAACACACACACCTGTGCAACCTATGATGGCAGTGTGAGGAAGTAGAAGGAGCACAGATTCAAGAGGCTGTTCCCAACTGTTCCCAACTGTGTGACTTCTGGGAAGTTACTCACCTTGTCTGGGCTTCGGTTTCTTCATTTGAAACAAGAAGATGAACACCTACCCATGTCACAGAGTTGTCACAAAGAGTGTATCTTTGGTAGTAGAAAGAATGTAGCAAGTGGTCTGGGCAAGAGTAGCGGACATGCTATTTCCACACAGGAGGCCTTAAGAGGAAGGCGGGCCTGGGGAACTTGTCTCGAATTTGCAGTTGCAGAAAACTCACCTAGCTTTACCCAGCCACCGGTGTGCTTTATTTGGGGCTTGTGGAGTTGCACAGGTGATGGAGACAATGTCACCTTTTTGTGGGAATACAGATGTCCAGTAGATCTCAGCCCACTTCTTGCCTCCTTGACCCGAGTTACTCAGCTAGTTGGTGTCCAAGCCAGGATCACAGCCCGGGTCTTCTGACTCCCAGACTAGTGCTCGATCTTCTACCCACTATCTTATGCCTTCATACTCAGCCCCTCTTCTTGCTGCACAAATTCCAGGAACTGCTACACAAGCCCCTTTTGCAGATGGGAAAACTGCCGAGAGAGAAATCCAACCACTTGCATGACTCAGGAGCTTAGGACTGGATGGGAAAACAGGGCCCCCTGGCCAGTGCTGTCACACATTCCGGGAAATTCCTAAGGTAGTAGGGCAAGATAATGCTGCGAAAATTGCTTCCTAGTCTGATGGGGGGGGGGGGGGGCACAGAATAGTTATGAAAACATTGCCAGAAGGCCCAAAAGGTGGTCTCCAAGAGGCCTCCAACTGGCATCGGGATGGGAATCTGGAGCGTTAATCTGAGAGGATTCCACTGAAAAAGAGAATATGGGGCATTCTCTGTGTGAAGGGAGAGGACCAGGCAAGACAGAAGAAGGACAGCGCAGGGAGGAAGGTTAACCTAGAAGTTCTTAAGTATGGGGGGATGGGGTAGGGTTGAGAGCCTAGGGATAGAAAGCCCCAGGACCCGGATAATCAGCCAGACCCCTGGCGGTCTTCCCCACACGCCCCTCCCTCTCGCGGTGGCAAATACCCTTGCTCCAACTCCACCCAGTCCAACTCCACCCAGTCGGGGAGACACCATTCCACCTCACCTCCACTGCGGCTCGCTGGGGCTGGGGTAAAAGTATGTCAAGGGGGTTCCCCAGCCCATTCGGCCCAGAAGGGGCTCCCCTGCCCCGGCCCTGGCCCTGAGAGAGGAGAGGGGCATTGGAGGGGATTCCCTTCATGGTTCCCTTCCCCATCCTGAGACTCAAGAAAGATTTCGCTGGGGTCCCCTCACCCCTCCCCAGTTTTAGGAGCAATTAATGGGGAAAATAGGGACACAAAGATAGGGCAGAGCCTTTCTTGGGCTCTCCGAGGGATCAGGTTGGGGATGGGGTTATGTGCTCTGAATTAGGTAAGGATGAGGAGGCCTGGCTGGGTGCTTTTCAGAAAGTGCCTCCACATTTGCTTTTCCCTGGTTGTCATGAGAGGCCGTCAGGGCCAGCAAGAAAAACCCCAGTCTGGAAGTGACACAGTTGGAATTAATGGCAAGATTTCCCCTAAATCCAAGCCAGGCTCTCCATTAAAAATAAGTAAAAATCCTCCATAACTTTATTTTTTACATTACAAAATCAAACAGACTCATTGTAAACAAATGCAGAACGTTACAGAACTACGTGATTTACTAAGCGAGAGTCTGGTAATCAACTCCCGAAGGAGGAAAGTTTGGTAATCCTCCGGCGTCTGCTTCCAGATTTCTCTCCACGTCGCCAGAGATCAGATCTGGCCCAGCAGGCCCTGCCCCTGGGGCCGGGACCGGGACGCTAGGCCGGAAGGAACAGGGCTGGGCCCCGCCGCAACAGTGCAGCATAGACCGTGACCCACGCCACTGTCCCGGGGGCGGCCGCGCTACCCAACTCCCGGCCCCGCTGGGCCGGGTGGGGCCCGGGGAAGCCGCTACGTCACGAAGCGGACGGGAGGGAGCCCACGCCGGTCCTGCCAGGCTTCCATTACATCACCCGGCGATGCGGAGCCGCCGCGGGGTAAACACCGCTGCAAGCCATTGGCTACCTTGCGGCCCTTCCAACCAATAGCACGATTGTATGCAAATCAGCCACTGGGCGTTTGCTTCCTTCGGGTCTGGCGTATGCAAGTACACGCCTTTGCGAGGATGGGGACGACCAGGGATGAGGCAGAAGAGGGGTCCCAAAGTCTGAAGGGGGCTGGTTTGCGATTAGCCATCCCAAATCTGGCCCTGCCTGTCCTCTGGAGAAAAGAGGGGGATTAAGGGTAAACTCCCTTAATTCTTGAGCTGTCTTTCCCGTGAGACCCGGTTTCTCCGAGATTCAGTGTACCTAAGAAATGATGCAAACATTATTTAGGTCAACTTGGAGGTGAGGAAAGGGAAGAAATAAGAAATAAAGAGATACAGGGGTTCCTGAGTGGTTGAGTCGGTTAAGTCTCCGACTCTTGATTTTGGCTCAGGTCAGGATCTCAGGGCTCTGAGATGGAGCCTCGAGTAGGCTCCGCTGGGCCTGGAACCTACTGGATTCTCTCTCTCTCTCCCTCTCCTTCTGCAACCCCTTAAAAAAAAAAAAAAAAGAATAAAGAGATACAGGGAGCTGGAACATACTTCTGATCCTATGGAGAACACCTAGGCCAAACCCTCTGGCTGGAAATGTAGTAAAGAAGGAAACAGACACAGCCCCTGTCCTCCCGGGCATATTCTTACTGCCCAGCAGGGGGAGACTAATGGTACACATCTTGCCAATAAGGAGTAAGGAGTAAGTGCCATAAAGAGAAAATGAGAGGGCTGCCCCTCCAGGGGCAGAGGATTGGGTAAGACCTACCGTGCAGTAAATCATTTGAGGCCTGGGGAAAAAGAGACAGAAAGTGAGAGAGGAAAAAAAAAAAAAAAAAAAAAAACCTAAATGCAGGATGCCAACAAGATATTCAGTGGGGAACTGTAATTTAAAAGGGGTGATGGGTAAAGGAATGCTACTCCAAGGAAGTAATTTTTCAACTGAAAAGTATTTGTCAGGTGGAGTATGGGGGGAAGGGCCAAGTATTCCCAGGAGATGGAACAGTATGTGGGAAAGGCCGGAGCCCAGAGGGAGTTTGGTTCCTTGGAGCAGCAGAGGAAGGTGAATGGCCCGGGGCCCTGTGACTGGGGGAGAGGGCTGAGACGTGAGGCCAGAGAAGAGAGCCTGGGCCAATCCTGCAGAGCCACGTGCCAGGCATTGGGCCAAGTACCTTCCTTGCTTTGTCTCTTCCTTCTTTCAACAGCCCTCTCAGGGGTGTACTACTTAGTATTGAGGGACCTGAGGCTCCAAGAAGTTAAAGAACAGGCCGGATGTCCCACAGCTGAGAAATAGCAGGGCGTGGATTAGTATTCTCACCAATGTGGCCTCCAAGTCTGCGCCCTGAACTGCTAGTGTTTGCCTCCCAGATCAGAGTGTGTGGTTCAGGAAGGTGAACTGATTCACCTCGAATTTCTGGCTTACAGCAGAGCCTGGGATCTCCAGAGAGGTCTGCAGATTTTTCCCTTTGCTGTGAAGAGTGATAGGGCTCAAGAAGAGGGATAGGGACAGGGAGGAGAGGAAGGATGGGAGAAAACGTGTCCTTCCTGCCCAGACCTTGGGGTTTGCTGGAAATTTTCCTAGAACGTGGGGTTCCCCAAAGTGAAAATAGGTAGATGTTATTAAGCATCTGTCTCTGGGGGTCTGCTGGGAGCTGGCAGGCAGCCGCCTGCCGGGGCAAAGCCAGATTAGCTGGATCCTACGTGCTGTCCTTGTTGCCAAGCGACACCTCCTCTCGCTGTCACCAGCAGAGCCAGCTTTGGTTACCAGCGACAACTCCCAGGGGAGTGCCTGAAGAGACATGGAGGCAGACAGAACCAAAGAGGCCAGGCCCTGGGTTTACCCTGCAGTGGGGTAGGTGTCCCCTAACCCTCAGATGCACCTTTGGGGCCTGTCTCTTCTGTGCCTTCTGCGTGGGTCCAGAAGTCCAGGACTCCCAGGCACACAAGGAGGGTGGCAGGAAATGGCCAGTGCATCAGCACGAGCAGGGCTTTCCAGAGAGTGTTGCCAGAGTGGTTTGGTGGGGAGTCCTGCCCTCCCCTTGCATTAAGGGGCTATAGGTGCAAGGGCAGAGTGGGCTGTGACACAGACATGGGGTTGGGGCAGAGTGCAGCTCTGGGACAACGCAGCCTGCTGCTCCCATGTCACCCTCTCAATCTCCTCTTGTTCTCTGTCCTGCCCCGGCCCCCTGCCCTCCCTGTGAAGGACCCAGAGAAGCAGACCTTCCCGCTGTCCCTGGTCCTGGCTCCAGGGATCCCAAAGCACTTTCTCTGGGCCAGGCTCTGACTCCCAGCATCCAGGAGAGGGCTACAGTGGCATAGCGTAGCATTAGCCACTCAGGCTTGTGAGCAGGATGATCCTGCAGACACTCACACCATAAATGTCCAGACGCGGAGTCATTTTGGAACTGTCATCTGCAAGCCAGGCAGAGCCTCCTCCCCGGGAGGGCTGGGTAATCTGAGCTGCCAGCAGGCCCTCAGGTCACTTAGGGAGCGATCAGCTGATGCTCCTGGGGACCATTCATCATGCCCCCGGCCCAGCCCGGCACTGCCATGGCTATTTCCAGTCCCCGGGTATGGAACAGCTTATATAACAGGTTGGAAACCAGGAGCTAGGCTGGGGGCACTTGCGGTAAGGGATGGTGTTGCTCCCACCTCCCACTGTCAGGCCAGCCCCTCAGCACCCCTATTCTACCAGTGGAGGGGGGTGGGGTGGGGCTCTCAGGCCTGGGTGGCAGCTCTGTGGACAGCCTGGTATCTATCAGCACCCTTCACTTCCTCCCATCCTGGCCCAGAAGGTGACCCAGCCTCCTTCCTTCCACCAATATGAGGCCACCAAGCTGCCTCTGTGTCACCCACTCGGCCCTTCATAGCCTCTGTTCTTTCACCATCCCCTGATCCTCAGAGGAAAGAGCAGGCATGTTGCTGCTGGCCGGTCATCGGAGAGAACTCAGTCCCCATCTCCGCAGCCCCTTTCCTGATATATGGGGACTGGGAGGTATCACTTGGTGTTTCAGCAGGGTTCAAATATGCTTGTTTACATCATGGCCTTAGGCACCCTTTGTAAGCTTGGTGAGCCTCCGTTTCCAACCCGGGAACTAGAACAATAATGTCTTCTTTACAGAGTGGTTGGGACCACAAGGGCTTGGGAACCTGATCTGGGAGGCAGATCGCTCAGGTGTGTTATCCCAGCCCTGTCTTTGTGGCTTTGGGCAAGTTGCTCAAGCTGTCTATTTCAGTTTCCTCCTGGGAAGACTGGAGACGATGATGGGACCCAGCTCCCCGAGCTGGGAGGACCGGACGGGTTGTATGCATAAAGAGGGCACTTGAACGGTGCCTGGCACAGGGCAACAACGTCTAAGTGTTGGCTATAATTAGACAAATGTTTGGAGATCGTTTTCCTCAGCCTTGGCTCCTGATAAGCTCTTGGTGAAAGGTAGTTGTTATTTTTAACAACTTCTTTCTCCTGCACTGTCTCAATCTTCTTCATAAGTCCACCTTAGTTTAGCCTGGCAATTCCCTTCGAGTGCCCTTGGATCTCCCCTCTTCCATCGCTGAAGCTGCTGCCATTGCCTGTAGAGGAGTGTGTAAATGACATTTGCTGGGTGTTTACTTTATAAGACATTTCACACACTCTTCTGTCTGGGCCTTGCAGCACACCAGGGACCAAGCGGTGCAGTTCACGTCACTGCCCTCCTTTGGCACAGCCAAGGACAGGGCATGAGCTCCCCCTAAGCATCCGCGGCTAGGATGAGTCCCCAGGGCCAGCAGTCAGGATATATTCCGACGTCGGGCACTGGAGCACCCCGGAGGAGGCGACCAGGGCTCTCCAGCGCCATGTCTGCCTGTACAGATTAGTACAGGAGACCCTCTTTCTTCCAGTCTGAGCTCTACTGAGAGCCTGCGGGGGTCCCATCCTAGCACCGGCCAGACCACCCCAAAAAAATGCTGTGCGGTGGTGCCCCCTGCTGGAAAGAAGTGGCCTCTAGCACACGGTTGGCTCTGAAGGGAGAAAGGTGAGGGGTGCATTTATTCGTATTCACAAAACAATCTCTGCAAGGCAGTCTCCTAGGAGCCACAGAGATGGGGGGAGCGATTAAAACACTCCAACAGTCTCTGCTTTCTTTGGAGATATATTGGCGGGAAGAGGGGAGATACTGATAAACACGTATGTAACATAACACCTCAGACCCAGAAGCGCTAGGAAGACAGGGCAGGTAAGTGACTACAGAATGGCAGGGGCTGCTAACTCTACAGGAACAGTCAGAGGGGCTTCAGGGAGTAGGGACCCCAGGGAAGTGAGGGAAAGAGCCCTTACCTGGGGAAAAGGCCAGTGAGGCAGAGAGGAAGCGAGGCAAGGCTCTAAGAGGGGGAAACTCTGAGTGTGCTGGAAGGATAATGAGACCCATAGGGCCAAGAGCAGCGTTGGGGTGGGGACAAGCTCAGAGATGGAGATCGCACCCTTTCTTACTACTAGGACACATGTAGAAGGAAGAACATCTTTCACACTCCAAGAACCATGGGACTGGAGAAAATTCTTGCTCAAAATACAGGCACGAGACAGCACCTGCTAGCAGGTTCTGAGCTGGATATGCCCAGGGCCTGTGAAGGGGGTATTCCTGGCATTAATGCCATTATGTAGATGAATAAACAGGTCAAGAAAGGTAGAGGTTATGTGGTTTGCCTAAGAACAGAAAGACTTGAAGCCAGTCTGTCTGACTCCAGAATCCAGGAGGGGGGAAGAAAGGCCAGATATAAAACAGCACATAGGGAACGGTCACATTTGTATTAAAACCCATGTCTATATATATGCTTCTATCCATGGGGAAAAGACTAAGACTTTGGCAATTCACCAAAATGTGATAACCCCTAGAGATGAATTGTGCCTCTAGTTCCACTGCGGGCCAAAGACAGGGAGAAAGGTGGTCTCCCATAGCTACACCCCAGAAAGTATGAAGGACTGCGCTTAGCATTAACTACATCTACACCTTGTACCCAGATGCTCCCTTGGGGTTTACAAAGTGTCACTCACCATCCTGCCTTGGGTCATCATGACTGCTTATCACCAGGAAGAAACCCGAGCCTAGCCTGTGGCATAGCTAGCACTAGGACCAGACCTACAAATTCCGAGTTCTCCAGGGGTCGGGTAAAGGAAAGAAGAGAGATTTCAGAGAGGTCAAGGAAGGTCCCAAACCAGGTGGCCAAGGGGGCAAAGCAAAGGAAGGGACGACCTAGAGGTGAAGCAGTTCCCAAGTCTTTCCAGCAGAGGGCGGCAGCTCCCCAAAGCTCTGCGATCTTGCCCGGGCCACACCCCCTGCCCGGACCGGCCCCTCCGGGGACCCCCGGAGCAGCGAGCGGCGCCGCTGGGCACCTTCCTGCGATTCTAAAGGGTCTGCGCGGCAAGAGGGCGGAGAGACGGTGGGTGGGGTGAGGCAGGGGAAGAAGTGGGGACCCGCCGGAGAGGTTGCCCGGGGGCACGGTGTGGGTGTCTGCAATGGGGTCAAGTGTGGCTGGGGCGCCGCACGTCTGCGCCGGAAGAGCGAGCGCGAGAGCGAGCTGGAGGTGCGGAGCCCGGGTGGGCGTTTGCCAGGAGAAGGTCCCGGCGTGGGCGGGGGGAGGGGGTGCAGCATGTCTGTGGGACTTCCTGGGGCGGCAAGATTTGCTGCTCCGGGGAGGCGGTTACTCACTCAAGCTCTGCCACCTGCTTCCCTCCCAGCTTCCAGCCAAACACAACCCAGAGTCCCCATCTCCACCCCCACCCCAGCTAATGACGGCTGCTCCCCCAGGCTGGAACCTGCCTCTGCAATTCAGCCCTCAGCCTCTCAGCTTTAGAGTGGGCGAGGACAGGGAGGGGGGCCCCCGCTGATTCCACGTGGTGCACTGAAGTGGCACCCCCACTCCCACCCCACTTAAACCAAATCCAGAACTTGAAGGTCAATCCTGCAGCCCTGGAGACAGCCCGTGGGGCTTCTCCCCCAAAACTACCACAAGTGTGATTTCCTCGTGCTGACCCCCAACTCTTGGTCTAGACATGAACCCTTAAGGAGCAACCGCCTGCAGGGAAGCTCTAGCCCTGGGGTCCCAGCCTCCTCTCCCCTCCCCTCATCCCTGAGCACGGACCACGCACAGCCCCCACACAGGTCCCCATACTTCTGTAGTGTGCCCACACCGGCTCCAGCCTACGTGGAGACACGCATGTGTCCAATGGGATCTCCCGCCCTCCAAGAGCTCCCACCCAGCCTGGGGCGTGGGAGCCGCCACCACACCATGGAGCAGAAGGGGCCAGTGGAAGGCACAGGTCATCGGCTCCCTGATGCTGTGATCTCTGGGGAGCCAGAGTGCTGTTAGTACTTGGAGTGCCAAGGTTCTAGGTGGGAGGGAGCTCAGAGGTCTCTAGAACCATCTTTAGTCAGCATCCATTCAGTAATTCCTTACTGAGCATCTGGGGTGTTTTTTAAAGTGTGGAAGCCTTAGCTTACCATGGAACTTTGGAATCAGAATCTTAAGGGAAAGGGTAGGGTCCTAGATACCATTGAATGTCCGCAGTTGATCTGTTCCCATAGTTAGTCATCACTGCTCTTGGCCTCACTGAACCAGAGGCCAGTATCTCAGAGAAAGTGGGGTGAGGGCCCGGCCTTGGTTACAGTGAGATCTGGAGAGAGCTGAACATGCTATGTGTGCTGGGACCTGGGAGACTTGCCATTCTGGTGTGTGTTGGGGGGCGGGGGCTGCTGCCTGGACCTGGACAGCTGGAGGGGGTGGTGGGGAGGGGTACTTTTGAGTGACTCTGCAGAGGAGCATGGGGAAAGAGCCCCAGAGGGCCACTATTCGCATACTTTTTACTTAAAAAGAGGTTTTGTTCAATTTATTAAAAAAAAAAACAAAAACAAAACAATAATCCTCAGAACAGCTCATTTCTCCCACCCCCCACCTCCTGCCTCTTGCAACCACCAATTACTTATCAGTATCTAACAGCTTGGGTTGTTTCTGTTTTAGATTCTATATATAAGAGGGATCACATTGTCTTTGTCTCTGTCTGACTTATTTCACTCAGCATGATGCCCTTGAGGTCCATCCATGTTGTCGCGAATGGCAAGACTGCATTCTTTTTTATGGCTGAGTAATACGTATATATATATATACCCCAATTTCTTTATCCATTCAGCCCTTGATGGACACTTAGAATGTTTCCATATCTTGGCTATTTTAAATAATGCTTCAGTAAACATGAGGGAGCAGATAATTTTTCGAATTAGGGTTTTCCTTGTCTTCGGATAGATATGCACAAGTGGAATTGTCAGAGCATATCGTACTTCCAGGTTTTTTTTGTTTTTTTTTCTTAAAGATTTTATTTATTTATTTGACAGAGGGAGATCACAGCAGGCAGAGAGGCAGGCAGAGAGAGGGGAAGGGAAGGAAGCAGGCCCCTGCTGAACAGAGAGCCCGACGTGGGACTTGATCCCAGGACTCTGAGATCATGACCCGAGCCGAAGGCAGCGGCTTAACCCACTGAGCCACCCAGGCACCCCGTACTTCCAGTTTTAACTTTTTGAGGAACCTCCATACTGTTTTCCACAGTGGCGGCACCAGTTTGCATTCCCAGCAACAGTACTAGGGGGTTCCTTTTTCTCCACCTCCTTGCCAGGATTTGTGGTTTTTCTTTTCTTTTTTGATACTAGCCATTTGGACAGGTGTGAGGCGATAGCTCATGGCAGTTTCGATTTGCATTTCTCTGATGATGAGTGACATCGTGCATCTTCTCGTGAGTCTGTTGGCCACCTGAATGTCTTTTTTGGAAAAAATGTATATTCAGATGCTCTGCGCATTTTTTCTTTTCTTTTCTTTTTTTAAAGACTTTATTTATTTATTTAACAGGCAGAGATCACAAGTAGGCAAAGAGGCAGCAGGGGAAGTAGGCTCCCCACTGAGGCTTGATCCCAGGACCCTGGGATTATGACCTAAGCCAAAGGCAGAGGTTTAACCCACTGAGCCACCCAGGCGCCCCCTTTTTTTTCTTTTAAAGCAGGCTTCATGTCTGGTGTGGAGCCCAGCTAGGGGCTTGAATTCAAGATCTGAGCTGTAGTCAAGAGTAGTTTGCTTCACTGACACAGCCATGCAGGTGCCCCCCCCCCCCCCGCCCATTTTTAAACTGGATTGTTTATTTTTTTGCTATTGACCTGTAGGAGTTATTTACATATTTGGATATTAGCCCCTTATTAGATACACGATTTGCAAATATTTTCTCCCATTGAGTAGGTTGTCTTCTCATTTTGTTAATGGTTTCCTTTGGGGTGCAGAAGATTTTCAGTTTGGTGTGGTCCCACTTGTTTACTTTTGCTTTTTTCACTTTTGTTTTCCATGTCAGATCATTGTCAAAATCTATGTCAGGTTGATTACCACCTACGTTTTCTTCTAGGAGTTTTATGGTTTCAGGTCTTACATTCAAGTCTTTAAGCCATTCTGAGTGAATTTTTGTGTATGGTGTAAGATAGTGGTCCAGTTTCAGTTTTTTACGTGTGGCTGTCCAGTTTTCCCAAAGCCATTTGGCGAAGAGACTGTCCTTTCTCCGTTATATACTTTTGGCTCCCTCGTAGTAAATTAATTAAACACATAAGCATGGATTTATTCCTGGGCTCTCTATTCTGGTCTATTGATCTGTGTGTCTGTTTTTATGCCAATATCATACTGTTTTTATTATTATTGCTTTGTAATATAGTTGGAAATCAGGGAGTGTGATGCCTTGATGCCCTGATGATGTTCTTTCTCAAGATTGCTTTAGCTGTTTGGGGACTTTTGTGGTTCCATACAAACTTTAGGATTGTTCCATTTAACGATTGCTTTGACTCTAGATTGCTTTGGGTAGTGTAGACATTGGTTTACCAATGTAATTCTTCTACTCCATGAACGTGGACTATCTTTCCATTTATTTGTCTTTTTTTGGTTTCTTTCATTAATGTCTTACAGGTTTCAGTGTACAGATCTTTTACCTCCTTGGTTAAGTTTATTCCTAGGTATTTTATTCTTTTTGATGAAATTGTAAGTGGGATTATTTTCTTAATTTCTTTCTGATAGCCCATTATTCGTGTATAGGAACACAACACATTTTTGTGTATTGATTTTGTATCCTGCAACTCTACAGAATCTCTTCATTAGTTCCGATAGTCTGGGAATGGAATCTTTAGGGTTCTTATATATAATATAATGTCACCTGTGAATACTGACAGTTTTACTCCTTCTTTCCCATTTGGATGCTTTTTTTTTTTTTTTTTTAATCTTACCTAATTGCTCTGACCAGGACTTCCAATCCTGTGTTAAATAAAAGTGGTAAGAGTAGATATCCTTGCCTTGTTCCTGATCTTAGGGGAAAGCTTTTAGCTTTTCACTGTCAGATGTGATGTTAGTCATGGGTTTTTCATACAAAGCCTTTATCATGTTGGGGTTCCCACTTTATTCAGAGTTTGTATCATAAATGGATGTTGAACTTCGTCAAATGCTCTTTCTGCATCTACTGGCTCCAGCTAATTGAATAACCGTATGATTTTTGTCCTTCATTTTGTTTATGGAGTGTCTCACATGGACTCGTCTGTGAATGTTGACCCATCTTTTCATCCCTGGACTAAATCCCACTTGATCATGCCATATGATTCTTTTGATGTACTGTTGAATTCAGTTTGCTAATATTTTGTTGAGGACTTCTGCCTCCATATTCATCAGGGATATCGGCCTGTAACTGTGTCTGGTTTTAGTATCAGAGTAACGCTGGCCTTGTAAAATGTGGAGGGAAGAGTTCCCCTCTTTGGTTTTTTAGAAGAGTTTGAGAAGGATATTAATTACTTAAATGTTTGGTAGAATTCTCTGGTGAAGCCATCTGGTCTTAGACTTTTGTTTGCTGGGAGGTTTTGTGGGTTTTTGTTGTTGTTGTTGGTTGGTTTGGCTTTTTAAAAAGATTTTATTTATTTATTTGATGCAGAGAGAGAGACAGAGAGCACTGGCAGGGAGAGAGAGAAGCAAGCTCCCTGCTGAGCAGGAAGCCCTATGTGGGGCTCAATCCCAGGACCCTGGGATCCTGACCTGAGCCAAAGGCAGAGGCTTAACCAACTGAGCCACCCAGTTGCCCCTGCTGGGAGACTTCTGATGACTGAGTCCATCTCCTTACTAGTAATCAGTCTGTTCAGATTTTCTATTTCTTCATGATCCAGTCTTGGTAAGTTGCATGTTCTTGGGAATGTACTTCTTCTAGGTTGTTCAGTCTGTTCCATGTAACTGTTCCTAGTGGTCCCTTTTGATCCTTTGTATTTCTGTGGTCTCAGTTGTAAAATCTCCTCTTTCATTTCTGATTCTATTTATTTGAATCCCCTCTCTTGTTTTCTTCGTGAGTCTAGCTAAAGGTTTGTCAATATGGTTTATCTTTTCAAAGAACCAACTCTTGATCTTTTTCTATTGTCTTTTTTTTCCTTTATTTCATTTATTTCCTCTCTAATCTTTGTTATTTCCTTTCTTCACTAAATTTGAGCTTCATTTGTCCTCTCTTTAGATCCTTGAGACATAAAGTTAAGGTTGTTTATTTGAGGCTTTCTTGAGGTAGGCATTTATCACTATGAACTTCCCTCTTAGAATTGCTTTTGCTGCCCCCCCCCCATAAATTCTGGTATATTCTATTTCTGTTTGCATTTGTCACAAGGAATTTTTGTTAAGTCAGCTACCCGCCCAACATGGGGCTTGACCTCACCACCCTGAGACCGAGTGTTGTGTGCTTTACTGACTGAGCCAGCCAGGTGCCCCTGTGTCTCCTTTGATTTCTTCTTTGGCCCATTGGTTGTTGAGGAGCCTGTTTCATTTCCACGTACTGGTGGATTTTCCAGTTTTCTTCATGCAATTAATTTCTAGTTTCATGCCATTGTAGTTGAAAAAGATGCTTGATATGATGTCAGTTCTCTTCAATCTAGTAAGACTTGTTTTGTGGCCTAACATGTATCATCTCTCCTGGAGAATGTTCCTTGTACATTTGAGACGAATGTATATTCTGTTGCTTTTGGGTTGAATGGTCCATAAATATCTGTTAAGTCCATCTGGTCTACCATGTCATTTAAGGCCATATTTATTGTTGACTTTCTACCTGGATGATCTATCCATTGATGTATGTGGGGTATTAAAATCCCCTACTATTACTGTTTTGCTGTCAATTTCTCCCTCTGGTCTATTAATGTTTGCTTTCTACATTTAGGTGCTTCTATGTTAGGTGCATAAATATTTACAATTGTTACATCCTCTTGCTGGACTGACCTCTCTGTCATTATGTAACACCCTTTTTTGTCTCTTATTACAGTGCCTGTATTTGTCTCTTATTACAGTCTCTTATTACAGTCTCTGAGACAGGACTCAGTCGTTAGGCGTCTGCCTTTGGTTCGGGTCATGATCCCAGGGCCCTGGGATCGAGCCCCGAATCAGGTTCCCTGCTCAGCGGGGAGTCTACTTCTTCCTCTCCCGCTCCCCCAGCTTGTGTTCCCTCTCTCGCTGTGTCTCTCTCTGTGAAATAAATAAATAAAATCTTTAAAAAATAATAATAAAGTGTATTTTATCTACTAGAAGCCTCTCTACTGGGGCGCCTGGGTGGCTCAGTGGGTTAAAGCCTCTGCCTTCGGCTCAGGTCATGATCTCAGGGTCCTGGGATTGAGCCCCACATCGGGCTCTCTGCTCTGCAGGGAGTCTGCTTCCTCCTCTCTCTCTGCCTATCTCTCTGCCTACTTGTGATCTTTGTCTGTCAAATAAATTAAAAAAGAAGAAGAAGCAGCAGCAGCCTAGCTACTCCAGCTCTTTTTGTTTGTTTCCATTTGCATGAAGTATCCTTTCCATCCTTTAACTCTGAGCCTGTATGTGTCCTTACAACTAAAGTGTTCTCTTGTAGGCAGCATATAAAAGGGTACAGGTTTTTTTTTTCTTTTAAATTCATTCAGCCATTATGTCTTTTGATTGAAGAATTTAGTTTATTTACATTTAAAGTCGAATAGGTAATAGGTATCTACTTATTGCCACTTTGTTCATTGTTTTTTTGTTGTTGTTTGTTTGTTTGTTTTTTGCTGTTTTTGTAGTTCCTCTCTGCTCCTTTCTTCTTCTGTTGCTCTTCTCTCTTATGGTTTGATGACTTTTTTTAGTGGTATGCTTATGTTCCCTTCTCTTTATTTATTTTTGTTTTTACTATAGGTTTCTGCTTTATGACTACCACGAGGCTTACGTATAACAACTTATAACAGTCTGTTTTAACTTCATAACGCCTTAAGTGTGATCCCATTCTAAAGCTCAACATTTTTACTCTCCCCCACCTAGGTTTTGTGTTTTTGATCACATTTTACATCTTTTGACCTTTGTATCCCTTAACTAATTATTGTAATCATAGTTATTTTTACTACTTTTGTCTTTTAACCTTCATACTAGCTTTATAATAATTAATCTACTACTTTTACTATATATTTACTTTTCCAATGGGATTTATTCTTATGTGGTTTTTTTGTTACTAGTAAGCACCCTTTCTTTTCCATACTTTTTACTTGTACACATTGGTGCGCTCTCTATACTCCAGGAGGAAAACGTTCACAGATGGGTTGTGTGGTTCAGAGGGGGCTCCACTTTGTGAGTGTGGGGCAGGGCTGAGGAAGTCCTAGAGAGGTGGCCTCTAAGGAAGGAGAGCCACCCTCCCGCACTTGGCTGACAGGGCACCCTACTCCTGCTAGGTCCCCTGCCGGTAAGGTCAGGACGGAGAGAGATGCAGTGTTCCGAGGGCACCACTAGAGGTCAGGCACGCCTGCTCTAACTCTGCGGTGTCCTCTCATTTTTTGGCTCTTTCTTGGCTTTGAGGAGCCCTCCTTGGTCTCCAGCCTTCTCCTTGCCCCAGGCTCTTTTCTCTCTTACTTGTCTCAGACCAGCCCTCCCTTCTTTAGACCACCCCATCCAGCCATCAGATGCAGGGCCAGACAGCCTCCCAACTAGACAGCTTGGCATTTCTCCTGACCTTTGGGGAGTCCTGCAGCCTCTCACTTCCCCGATTTGGGGAGTGACTAATTGGTGAGCAGAAAGTGCCTTCTCCTATCTTATCTCTTCTCCTGCCACCATTCAGCTCAAGTTCTACGGTTTTGTCTCCAAGCAAAATGGGAGTGTTTCTGGATTACTCCTTCTAACATCTTTTCTTACATGGGTCAACAAAGCTCTTCTCCAAGCCCAAGCCCTTGGGTGGCCCCCAGAGCCCAGTTTCAAGAGCCCCTCAATCTTTTGATGAGAAGGTTCTCACCTCATTCCAGCACAACACCCACATAAATGGAGACTTGATCCTTCTGGACCTGATCTTCATTTGCTCTCTGGCACATATCAGACTCTATTCCCTCAGGTCCCACTTTCATCCACCCTCCATGCTCCCACTTTCCCTCCCCACAGGAGAGCCCCACAGCCTTAGAGGCTCAGCTCCTCTAAACGGTTCTTTACCATCTTGACATCCGTCCTCATACTCCTTCCTCCAGGAAGTCTTCCCTCTGCCCAGTCCAGGTTCTAGAGACAACCCTATATGAGGGAATGCTGACTCTGCCAGGTACCAGCTAGGCTACCTTAACCTCTCCAACTCTTAGCTTCTTCTTCATCTGTAAAATGGGGACAGTGGCACATGGTTCTCAGATATGCTGTGAGGCCTGAGTGGTCGAAAACTCTGGAAGTGCTTCACACAGTGCCGGTACCTAGAGGTGCTCCAGGAGATAGTCCCTTGTCTTTTCCTTCAGGTACAGCGCACCCCAACTCCACCTGCTGATGGAAGCCTGTCCTTGGCTCTGTGCACTAGTTCTTTCTGCTCCCCCACTCCACTCCTGAGCAGAGCTCTGGCCAGGGCTGAGCAGGGAGAACCAGGGAGCTCAGCGGCATGCAGCCACTGTGCCAGGGAGATGGGGGGAGGTGCAGGGCTCTGTAGGGACCTCAGACCAGAGCTCCACCTGCAAGGCTGTGTCCTCACTCTACCATGAACAAGACCTAGAGTGGCCTCTACTCTTCTCCCTGGAATTATTCGGGGTCCCTTCTGGCTTGGCGATGGGAAAGGTCTCCCAGAGTCCCCTGAGGCACTGAGAGGACCAGAAGGCTGGTGGGAGACGAAGGAGAAGGAAGGGAGGCAGGGCAGGGGAATACCAGCCACACACTATTCCACGTCCCTGCTCCCTTCCCATCCACCCCCACCCTCCACCAAACACGATCCCTGGGTTAATTTTTAGCATCGCAGCTCGCACATTAGTCACTCCCTGTCACCCACCTACACGGCAGGAGGCTGCTGTGCTGGTGCCGTCATCCCATCATCTGTGAGGTGGGATTCAGCCCCCCTTTGGGCACCCCCTCACCCTCCTTTGTGCACGCTGTGGCCAGGAGTCCCCTTCAACCTGGGTGAGGGCTACAGGACATCACTCCTGAGACTAGATGCAGGGGAGGAGGGGAGGAAGAGGCTGGTAACAGAGGGGCTGGGTATCTCTGCTGGAAGGAGAAAGCCTTTGCAGAGCCCGCCCTCAGCAAGGTGCTAGGCTTTGCTGGGGCAGCTGGTCCCCTGGCAGTCCTGGGCTCTGGGAACAAAGGTAGGGAAGGGCCCCTCCCCAAGACCTGAGCCTCTGGGAGCTGCTGTTTGTCGTGGCTGCAGAGCAGCTGTTCAAACAGGGAGCCTGGGGAAGCTCCATTTTCTTAATCAAATGTTCTCCCTCCCCGAGGAACCAGGGAGGGCAAGGTAGCCAGGTGCAGGTGCCTGAGCTGGGGCTGACGCCCAGCCCCAAAGGGATATCATGAGAGGGGCCCACAGGTGCCAGCATCGGCTGGAGCAGGGAGGGGCTTCTTCATCACCCCTACCCCAGGGCTGAGAACAAGGCGGGGGGGGGGGTGCGGGGAGGGAGATGGTGATCACCTCTCTGCTGGACTGCCCAGTGGATGCA
The DNA here is from genome assembly GCF_030435805.1 of Mustela lutreola. NCBI lineage: Eukaryota > Metazoa > Chordata > Mammalia > Carnivora > Mustelidae > Mustela > Mustela lutreola. Next base: position 63,205,606 of record NC_081297.1, read on the forward strand.
TTCCTATTTATTGAGCACCTGCTGTGTACCTCACTGTGTTAGGCCCCAGAGGTACAGTGTAAACAAGGCTGAGTTTCCTGCCCTAGGGAAGCAGAAGACCTATCTGTACAAAAGAAGTCATGTAATTACCAATGGGGAGTAAGTGCTATAAAGAATATAAAGAAGGAAAAAGACAAAAAACAACAACAACAAAAACTAGAGGAGTCAAGGTAAAGAATGATGAGGACAGGAAACTACTGATCTGATCTGGGAAAGCTCTGTGAGGAAGTGTTTAAGCTGAAGCCGGAGGATGAAGAAATCAGTCTTGTAAAGAAGAGTAGTCCAGGCAGAGAGCACACGGTGGGCAAAGGGCGAAGACAAGAAAGGGCTGGGCATATTTGAGGAATTAGACTCAAATATGGAAGAACAGTGTGGCTTAAACAGAAGTGACATTGAAGGAGAAACAATTTGAGCTTGAAGAGAGCGATAGAGACCTGACCCCGGAGGGCCTCCTGCAGGGCATCCCAGTACGCTTGCTCGCAGATGTTGTGCACTGCACAAAATCTCCTGGTTACCACATTCTTGGGCCTGTATGGCTGCTGTCAGCTCAGAGGAAGGGATGTCTTTTTGTCATTTGTCTGCCCAGGAGGACAAGATGTTATGGATAAGCCGTAGGCAACAGTTTGGATTTTATTCTTTTTTTTTTTTTTTAAGATTTTATTTATTTATTTGACAGAGATCACAAGTAGGCAGAGAGACAGGCAGAGAGAGAGGAGGAAGCAGGCTCCCCGCTGAGCAGAGAGCTTGATGTGGGGCTCAATCCCAGGACCCTGGGATCATGACCCAAGCCGAAGGCAGAGGCTTTAACCCACTGAGCCACCCAGGCGCCCCTGGATTTTATTCTTTTATTCAGGGGATGCTGTGAGGGGTTTTAAGTGAGGAGGGTTATGGTCAGATTTCCTTTTTGGAAAGATCGAGCCCACACTACTAGGTGAGGGGATGGGCTGGGGGCAAGAGAGGAAGCAGGGAGCCCATTCAGGAGGCAAGTGCAGTTCCATGCAGGACTAAGAGGGTAGGAGATGGTCTGGCTGGGTAAGGTGCCACTCAGACCCCTTAAAGCTGCCCTTGTATGCTGGTCACTGCCAGCAAGCACTGGCACAGGAGTCTCACGTCCCAGGCCTAGCTCCTTGCTTTCTTCGTGACCCTAAATGGGTCACTTGCCTTGGGTCTCCTCAAAGAATGGTCCACCTCCCAGAGATGCTGTGAGCACGTGCTGTCGTTATTGGGGTCCAACTGTGAGCTAGTAGCAGACAAGAATGAAAGTGGCAGAGAAGACAGGAAAGGTCCCCGGAGGGCTGCTGTGAGGAGTGTGCATTGTCACAGGGAGCCAGGCCAGGCCAACACGACTCCACAGAAGTCAAGAAAACTATAGAGGGTGGTGAGTGGTAGGACAGAAAAAGCCAGGGCTCTGCCACAGGGGAAGGTGTGACTGTATTTTCGACTGGGTGGGGAGTCCTTTGGGAAGCAGAGCTGAGGACTGAGGAGGTCAATTATGGGAAGAGTGAAGGCAGAGGGCTTGAGCGGGTAGGATCTGAAGCATTCCGGATATAGTGAAGGGGCCAGAGAAGGAAGCGAGGAGACAAGAAACTGAGGCAGGCGGGGGTGTCAGACAACCCAGCATGGTAGAATCTTATTTTAGGAGTACGGTGAGGCATTCTAGAGCAATGGAATAGTCAGTAGTTAGGCCTGTCACAGGTTGGGGGGCTGGCGGCTGAGGCCTCCTCTGTGGGAGACCAAGGTCCAGCGCCAAGAGGGTTCCAAGCACAGGGATAGTTAAGTCCTTGAGAGGAGCCTTGGTCACCCCCTGTTGTGAGGATTTGGGAAGGGAAGTTCAAGACAACCAGAAGCCCAAGTTCTGAAGAGGGGGGGCCTCTTCCTCAGGTTCATAAGTGGAAGTCAAGATCCCCCAGACTATGCCCCTGGCTGCAGGCTCCAAGCAAATAAGATGTAAAATACAGTGTAAGGGTGTGTGTGTGTGTGTATGTGTGTTAGGGGGAGGGGTGTGTGGTAGAGTCAGAGCTTTCTGGAGCCCCGTCCTGCCCCACCCCCCATCACCAGGCAGTCACCACGCTGACAACAGATGCAAAAAACCGTCAATTTTATACAGTTTGTGGTTCAGAAGCAACAATATGCAAAACGGTGGAACAGTCTGGGCTGCCCCTATCCCACCTGGACATGCCCACTCCTGTCCCCCAAGGGGCAGAGAACCCAGGACCCCAGCCCGGCAGGACCCAACTTAGTTACAGGCCCCTAGGAGGGGCCAAGCCCTTAGGGGTCGAGGCCGGGAAGGAGGGGGCCCAGCACCTTAGGCCCCTTCAGGGACCCACTGGTTAACTGGAACTGTGCATGTGTGTGGAAGGTAGGGGAACGACCGACCGGGAGGCCATTTCTCCCCTAGGCCAAGGGTGAGGAGCAAGTAAAGCTGAGGAGAGGGCTTTGCGGGACAGGGTTCCTCCCCTCCAGAGGGGTTTTCCTGGACACCCCACAAGGCACTACTGACCCTGATGTAGGATGAACGCCCCCAAACCTCTCCCATCCCCAGCTTGCCTGGTTCTCCCCGCCCCACCTCCCACTGTGGTTTAGGGCAGGATGAGTTGAAAAGGAATCTGGAGCCCCGGGCTCAGCAGCGTTCCACAGAGACAGCTAGGCACCAGCAGACCGGCTGGCGCTGGCAAGGACCCTCTCCCGCTGCGCTGGGCTCCTGGGGTCCCTTGGGGGAGGGCAGGTACCCGCCCCTCCCCTCGCCCCCTTTCTGCACTGGCTGGATAGAATAAATAAATAAATACCTTCCCCACCCACCCCGCCCCTACAGCTGGCTCTCCTCCTCCTCCAGTGAGCGGTTGAGTCCGGGGATAAACTTGAGCAGCCGCCGGCGGAAGCTGCGGTACTTGGCTTTGCGCAGGCCGGGGCCGCACAGGGCCTGCTCCCGGGCCTCAGTCCAGAGCGCGCCCGGCGCCCCGCCGCCGCCGCCGCCCCCAGGGCCCGCGCACCGCACGCTGGCGCTGCGGCTCAGAGCGGCCCGGAGTGTGGACGCCGGAGCCTCGGCGGGGCCTGGGCCGGGAGCGCGGGCGGGGGGCGGCGGCGGCGGCGCAGGCGGCTCGGCGCCCCCGAAGAAGCACGTGTGGTAGACCGCGTCGTCCGCGTCGCCCCCGGCCCGTCGCGCGGCCCCGCGGGGACCCCCGGGCGCGGCCAACAGGGGCCCGAAGGGCAGCGAGCCCGGGAGCAGGCCCGCCCCGTACAGGCAGGAGCGCACCGACTCCAACGTGTCGTAGATGCTCGGGTCCTTCACCACCAGGCCTGCCAAGAAAGAAAGGACAAGAGGGCGGGCCGTCAGAGCGCCCGGGGAGGGGACCTTCGCTCCTTCCTCCCGACCATCCCACTTCCCTCCTCTATAAAACAGGACTGTCCACTCAAGTCCTTAGGAGGACCGGCCAGGGTGCAAGGGCGCCGAAGGTATGTGAAACCGGCTCAGTGAGCCTCGCCGCTCCCATCTGTGAAATGGAGATACCAAGGCTTTGTTGAAGGCCATCATGAGAATGAACTCAGAATGTGTGTGCAGTGTAGTAGCCCAGGGCAGCGCTGTGCCCGGAGTAGTAACCTCTCTCCACCTGGGAGAGGGAAGGAACACTCTAGTTCTGAGGGCCAGCGGGAAGGGGGGTGTGGGTGGGGGCCAGTTCCACTCACCGTGTACCAGCCGCTGCTCCTGCACCATCAGGGACCTGTATTCTCCCCACTTCTCATACAGGGTTTGCTGCAAGAGACACCCCCCGGGCTCCCTGTCAGCAGCTAGCAAGAAACAAGCAGGAGGTGGGAAGAGACAGACTGAGGGGGCGGGCAGTACACAGAAGAAATCTTAAGGTTAAAAGCAGGTTTGCACAGGTAAATGGGCCCCTAGGAAGACTGATGCTGGAAGGGGCAGGGACTGGGGGAGGAGAGGGCCGAGGGGGCCATCATCCGGGCTCTCTTACCTTTAGGTACTGCAGTCGGGCCTCCAATTCTGCCTTCCGAATTGATGTCCCATACAGAGTTTCCAGCCTGGGGAGATTGGGGAATCAAAAGGCTGTGTAAACCCACAGGGTGTGGAAACTGAGAGAAGCTGAGCTCCGGGATCCTCAGGGACTGCGGCACCTGGACCTACCTGAGAACGTTTCCAGATGCCTTAATGATGTCAACGATCTCTCGATGCCGGATGCCTTCCACATTCAGGCCATTGACACTGGCAATGGTGTCCCCTGCCAGGCAGAGAGGGGGATCAGTATCTGTTCCTTGAGGTATGGCCTAAGAATTCTAGCCCCCCACCCGAGCTGGAAAGGGTCAGGGTAAGAACCTCACAGAATGCTCCTGAGCTCCCTCCAGCCACTCCTCATGGTTGTGGGGGAAACCTCGTCCTGGCCCAGCACACCCGCTGCAGGAGTCAGGCCCTCATACACCCACACCTTCACCCCACCCTCAGGAAAATGTCCCCAAAGGCTGAGCCCTCTCAGATACCCTGGGCTGCCCCTGGAGCTGGTTACTTCTGTCTAGTCCACAGGGGGTCATGAGACTCAGCCAAAACAGGGAGGGGTCAGGATGAGCACAGAGCTGGGACCTGACACCAGCACCCTGGCATGAGAGGCCTCAGCTTCTGAGAGCCTCAGCCACCTAAGAACCTCCTGACTTGAGGCAGGGGAAGCCATCCTCTCCGAGGGCCCACTTCCCATCTGTAAAAAAGGGGGCGTGGATCCCTACTGTGGCTACTTCTGGGATCCGCAGGGAGAGTGGATGTGAAGGTATTGTGCAAAGTTGAAGTATACCAGTTGGCCAGCAGGGGCTGCTGGTGAGTGGGCACGGAGGTGTGGCTCAGGGAAGAAAGTGGTAATAGAATCGGGAGAGGGGCAGTGAGTTTGTAGGGTCTCAATCCCCTCCCTGGGTCCTGGGGCTCTAGATTTGGCCAATCCCAAGAGTCCCCTAGTGGAAGCATCATATCATTTCCTTGTTAAAGGAAGGAACACAGGTACCCCAGAGTCGGGCCAGGTCGGTGTGGGATAGGTCCTGATCTCCAATACCAAGCAGATCTAAAGGAACGTTGCACCTTTCCCAACTCCTGCCCTGGGATGGAGGGCCAGATTGCCAGGAGGAAGGAAAACAGCAGCAGAAACATCTGCCATTAACCAGGCCCTGGCTCTGTGCCTGGGGAAACCCCAGGCATGTTACTGCCCCCATTTTGCAGATTGGACTGCTCGATATCACACAGTAAATGGCATCTTTGCTTGGATCCAAAGCCTAGATTCTATCCATTCTTTTTGGCCTTCTCAAAACAGGAGGAGGAAGGGGACTGATTTCAGAAGACATTTCTCAGCCCCTCTGCTTGGGAGTAAGGTCATCCCACCTGCCTGAAGCCCTGTGTCCTGGGCTCAAGCCTCACCTGGTGTGAGCCCAGCCAGCTGGGCAGGGCTGGACTCATGAACCCGACAGACAAAAGTCACCATCTCCACACGCTGCTCCTCCCGGTGATGAAGGCCGTATGTCTGTCAGAGACAAGGGAACAATCCGCCAGGGCTGTGGCAGGGGCCAGCCATCCCTGGCCTCCCGATCCCTCACTCCCTCGGTACCCAGCTTCTCCCACCTGGATCTCAAAGCCAAAGGTCTGGTTCTCTTCCTTCTCCAAAGTCAGCACTTTCCTGCAAGGGGACACAGGGGCCATTTCAGGACTGTCATGATGAAAAGGAACTTGCTGGTCCCATAGCGTGGCCTTCCACTGATGTTGGGGGTCTATTCTAGAACACCCAGGCAGGACTCATCGGTCTCCAGCCACAACCCACTCTCATCACGGGTTGTTGGAATGCCCGTCCCAATCCCCAGCCCAGATCAGCTTCATGGAGCCACAGACAATCAATCCAACCTCCGGGGCAGGGAGGCACTGGAAATAGCTGGCCCCCAAAGGGAATGGACTCTCCGAGCTTTTGAGCTACTCCTCCAGCTTTCTAGCAAGCCCTAGGGTACCACTCACTGACTCGCTGAGGCCCTGAATTCGGGCCCCAGCCCTGAGCCTCTCCACAGGGCAGCCTTGGGGAGAGGGCTGGCCCCACCCCCGGAGGCCAGTCACGAGGCTCAGCCCAGACCACAGCTGCTCCTCCCAGCTGCCCGGGCCAGCCCACCAGATGTGAGGCTGGGGGGAGGGGAACCTCAAGGCCGCCCCTTCCCGCACTGAAGGCCTGCCCACTGGACACAATGGTCTGGAGCCGCTCCAGATCCTCGCCTGCTGGGGGAGCCCAGAGTTTCCTCTGCCCACCCCCACCCCCTTCCTTCCCGCCCTGCCAGAGGCAGAGTGAAAGCAGCCTCCAGAGGCTCCTTCAAGTCTCTGGCCTCAGAAAGGCCATGGAGACCCAGGCCCACAGCTCCCAGCTTGATCCAGATGCCCCCAAATGCTGACCAGCAACTCCCAGTCCTAACTTGAGCTCCTCCCCACCAGGAAAGAAGGCCTTTACCCCCACTGTGTGTGTTGTGCGTTGGGCCGAGGAATAGGGTGACTGAAGTTGTGTGTTACCCCAGTGCTCTCTGGGTTTCTGCAAGTGTTGGCCAACTTTTTTCTGCAAAGGGCCAGATAGTACATATTTTAGGCTTTCTTTGCGAGCTCCATTTGGCCCCTGTCATAGATTGTTCTTTGTTGTTATTTTTACAACCCTTTAGAACTAGAAAAACAACTCTTAGCTCAGGGGCCCAACAGGCCAATCTGGCTAGCGGGCTGTCGTCTGCTGATTCCTTTTAGCAGCCAGGCCCCAGTCTGCATGGGACTGAGCAGTGTAGGGCCTGAGGTCAGCACCTACTTCAGCCCTGGCCCCAGGATGGGGGCAGCAGAGGACTAAGCTTTTGGAGGCAGGGGTCGCTGGACTCAAACAGCCGGACGCAGCCAGGCTAGGGTCTGGGCCCTAGGGTGGGCTGGGACCAGGAGAGCTCAGGGGAGACCCCGAAGACTTCCACTTCCTCCACCTCCCAGATCCGGATCTCCCTGGGGAGGGGTAACTGGCAGGACTGGGGGTGGCATGAGGAGCACCTGATGACTAAGAATCCCTACCTCCTTTCTCTGCCACCCCCTTAACACAGCCCACGCCCCCACCTGCCCCTCACTCCTAGCGAGGGAAGCCTGCTGAGAGAATGACTCCCACTGGGCTGAGAGCGGTGTCCTGCTGCTCTCCACCCCCAGTCCACCTGACCCATGAGGACCAGAGCAGGGGCTGGGATGCTGGCGACTCACCGCTGCTGTTCGGGACTCTGGCCAAGATTCTTCCAGCGGAATCCTGAGCCCTGGGTGGGCAGATACAGAGGAAGGAGCAGGTGAGGGGTACTGTCCTTGAGCCCATGCTGACAGTCCTACTCTGGCAGGTCCCTCCCCTGGGCTCCAGCCCTGGACCCAGCACCTCACTTCCTGTCGCCTGCCTGTCTGGTGCCAGTTCCATACCTGCTTTGGGTCCAGTGTAACTATTCGCCAAGCACCGCTGCGGCATCACCACACAGAGCTCTCCCTAAGGCTCTACCCCATAACTGAGACTGTGGGAACACAACAGTCCTACTGGGTTCCTGATGCATGGACTTCTAAGCACTGTGCTAGCCCAGATGGCGAGGGGGGCAAAAGGGGGACTCATTAATCTGGATAGAATAGTCTCTACCCTCAGGGTGCATGTCTGCAGGACTCAGAGCCTCCAGACTCTGAAAGCTGAGATAGGGGTTCTTTCCTGATGTTCCCAAAGAAGGGTAAGGGGACCCTGGGCTTGCTTATCAAGGTACTCCAGAGACACCACCACTCCCACCACCAGTTGGGCATCTCCTTCTATTTTCTCAGTCGCAAACAGAGACTTGGGGGTGTTGGGGTCAGAGACCCAGGTCTGGAGGGCCAGCAGTTCCAGCCTGAACATGAAAAGTCAGGGGACAGTTGGGCCACCCCTCCTCCCCCAAACTACAGGCCGTTTCAGGAACCAACTGTGGATCCCAGCAGTAGGTGGCCAGCTGCACCCAGCTCCACCTGGGTTTCTCCACGTTGCCATATTATTTTGTTGCACTCTTGGACAAAACAAACAAAAACCAGACCTCAAAGTTGTCCTTAACTCTCACTATACTTAGGAGAGAGACTGGGAGGGGTTTTTTTTTGGGGGGGGGGGGTGGTCAGAGCTGAAGATTCCTCCTTTCTTGGGACCCTGGAGCAACTAGTCTCTCTCCTTCCCTAAAATTATTGGCCCTTGGAAGAGGCTGTGCCAGACCAACCCCTGTCCCACAAGCCCTAAACAGCCCAGGGCCTTCTTGGTCCCTTCCCTAGTTAACCCTCCCCCCAGGCTGCCCCAAGGCTAGGAAGAGAAGTGAGCCCTCTTTTTCCAGAACCAAAGACTGGCCTCAGGGGTGGGGGCAGTTCCCAAATGGGCCAGGGTGGAAGGACTGGGCAGCATAGAGAGAGACCCCTTTGTCTTTCAACCCGATTTTCATAAAATGCAAATTCTCAACAAGCTGTTCATTGTATGGGGGGGGGGGCAAGGGCCTGGAAGGGGGGGTACGTGCTGAACGGGGAAAGGCCACAGCCCCGCCCCCCCCCCCCCCCCCCCGCAACCTGGGTCTGTGTCCCGACTTCTGAGCGTTCAGGTTCACAGGCCAGAGGAAGAGCCCTGCAGAGGGGGCGACTCCGAGGGCGGGCGCGGCTCGCATCCTTCCTGCCCCGCGGGCGCCCTGCGACCCCTCCCACCGCGTCCGGTCCCGGCAAAGTCCCGGGAGCCATGCCCTCGCGCCCAGCACCTTCGTCGCGGGGCAAGGCGCAGGCCCGGAGCCCAGCAATCCGGGCGTCCCCTCGGAAGGGTGAGCTCTCGGGAGTCCGCCGTGCCGCACGCACTTTCTCGTCCACCCGCCTCCCTCTCCCCCACGGGCTCTGAGACCCTCAGCGTGTCCCGGCGAGCGGCGGGACCGTAGCCCTAGGCCTCCGCGCTCCAACTGGAGAAGCCCAGGCGAAGGGTCCAGGGGGCTTCGAGACACCCGGGCGCGGGAGGTGGGGCACAAGGGTGCTGAAGGCCAGATGGAGAGAGCCGGAGAAGAGGGTGCTCGGGAAGGAGAGGAGCGAGACGAGACGGCTGCGCGTGGGGAGCGGAGCCGACGAGATCGGGGGCGGCGTGGAGGCGGGGGAGGCTTGAGCCTTTGGAGGAGAGGGCCGAGGAGCCTGACCGAGCGACAGCAGGTTCAGAACGTGTCGGGGGGAAGAGCGGGCTGGGGAAGTAGGTGGGGAACGCGGTGGTCCCCGAGGAATATGTCGTGGGGTTAACGAGCACAGATGCCGGATGTTGCGGGGCTGAGCAGGTCTTGAGGAAAAGACACCAGAGGGTACCAAGGGCTGGGGGGCCGTTGGAGTTGGGGGGTGGGGACGCACCTTTCGGCGGGGCAGGGTGCCCCCGGACACGGCGAGCGCGCGATACAGCTCAGCCGGATGATAGTCCTCCAGCGCCGCGTACAGGTCGTCTCCGGGGGCCCCAGAGCTGGCGGCTGCAGCACGGGGGCCCGAGGCCGGGGTCGGGGCCGGAGTGGAGGGAGCGACTTCCGAGTCGGGAGCCCGCGCGGCGGGGTCCGGAGCGGCCGCCGCCTCCTCTTTCTGCTGCAGCTTCCTGAGTCGGCGGAGGGTCATGGCTCCAGCGCCCGGCGACCGGGGACCCTCGGAGGCGGTGCTCGTGCGCGCGACAGGGGTGCTTGCGGCTAGAGGGTGCCAGCCGGGCGGGCCCCGGGTCGCTTCCCTTTATAGGATCAGCGAGCTGGGCGGGCTGGGGGGCGGGCGGGGAGCGGCCTCGGATGGCCTCGCCCCTAGAGCGGCAGGCCCCGCCCCCTGGGGGGCTGCTGCCCAGGAGCCCCGCCCACGGCGTCCGCCGCCCCGCCAGGCTGGGGAAAGCCTAGGGACCTGAACGCTCACTGGGGAAAGCCTAGCCACGAAGGAGGGAAGCAGGACGTCCTCGGACGGGGGTCTCCCGGATACCTGACGTGTTTGTGTGTGTGTGTGTGGGGGGGGTCTCCCGGATACATGGCGTGTGTGTGTGTGTGTGTGTGTGTGTGTGTGTGTGTGTGTGTGGTTTTAAGGAGGTTTGGAGGCTCAGGGGAAGATTCTAGGAGATCCAGAGGGCTGCAGGAGACTTTGGGCAAGGGGAGAGTGGCAGCAGCGCTGTGCAGGGGTATGTACAACGGGTGGGATGAAGTCCCAAAAGAGGTTAGAGATACCCCTGACTGTGCAGAAGCCCCTAGGGAGTGACGGTCAAAGATATCCCCTTTGCACAGCTGCCCAAGAAGAGGTGAGAGAGGCTCCCTCCCTGCTCAAGGGGCAAGGGAAGCAGTGGAAACCCAGCAGCCGTGGGTGTGGGCATAATTCTGGCCTGTCCCTTAAAGGGTCAGGAGTGGTCCCTCCTGGATAAGCCTTTCTCTAGCTCCTGATGTTGGAGCTCAGACACCCCTTTTCCCAGTAGAAAGATCTTAACTATGCATTGACTCATGGGGAGGGGAATGTGCCTGAGCCGAGTGGGTGCTTAGGGCTGGGGCAGGTGCTCCACCGTTCTCTGACCCCCTCTTTGGGACCAGCCCCCAAGACTCTCCCGCCCCCCCACCCCACCCACTGCCTGTGTTACTGTGGCTGCCAGGCAGTGGGAGAGACTGGGATGGCCCAGCTGAAGTCGCTGTCGTCAGAGGTGCCCAAATAAGAAGTGAGAGGAGGAAGTGGAAGGCCAGTCTTGGCGTCTAAAGAGCAGCTAGCCACCACAGGGCGTCAGCACCACAAGCTGGGGGCCTCCACATCCCACCATGGGCCACTAAACAGAGGCTGGGGAGGTACGGTCCCATCTGTCCCTTTCTCCTCCAGTCTTCCCAAACCTGTGTTATGCCTTTACAACTGACATTTATTGAGCAGTAATCCGGGGCCGTTCACATTGTTGTGTGTGTGCGCTGCGTTACATACATGTGTGAACTCACTTGGTCTTCCTAATAAGCCTATGTAATCGGTACCTCACAGATGGGGAAACTGAGGCCCAGAGAGGTTGAATAACTCGCTCTGGGCCCCTGAGTGGCAGAACTGAGACTCCAACCCAGGGAGCCTGATTCCAGAACCTGGGGTTTTAACCCCGTGTCATGCTGTCTCCTTCAGTTCCCCATTCGCCCTACATTTCCAGCCCTGCTCCAGGCCAGGTGCTGGCTGGGCACTGAGCTTACAGAGGCTCTAGGTCTGGTTACGTACACGTTCCTGTGCTAGTTCTGAGGGCCAGCATGAGAGGTACGGAGAGCCAAGTGGCCATATCTACTTGAAGAGGCCAGGAAGGGCTTTCTGTCTCCTGTCTGTCTCAGTCCACAGGTCTGTCTCAGTCTCTGTGCTTCTGTGTCTCCTCGACTCATGTCACTGCCCCAGCCCCTGAAGGAGGTGTGGGTGGGAGGGGTGCTTCGCCACCCTTCAGTAATTAGCACAAGTCCAGATGGCAGGATGCTTGTTGGGTGGCGGAGGTGGGGGGGGCACAGAGGGTGGGTTGGGGACTGCTGGGAGCCAAGAGCTAGCTCCCTTAGTGTCTTCCTCTCCCTCCTCCCACCTACCCCTTGGCACCACCAAGTGGCCATCAGCTGAGGGGCCGAGGGGGTGTTGGTGGGGAAACATGGGACTATATTGTGAAGCATGAGCACAGATGGACCCCTGGACCGTCTGCTGCCTGCTCCCGACAGACGGCATCTGTGGTGCGGGTGGGGGTGGGGTGGGGGATGGGGAGGCGATAGGCATTGGTTTCTATTCTCTTCACTCCTGCAGCTGTCCCCAAAGGGACCAGCAAAAGGGCACCTTGTACAGTCTCTTGTGGGAAGGACTACCACCCCAGCTATCACAGAGGGCAAGCCCACAGACACCACCTTGTCTGAAAGCAGAAGTGGACGCCTCAGGTATCACGGCACCAGCGTCTCGAGCCCTATTAAGACAGTCCTCCTTCAGGCTGACGTGGAGGCAATCTGCAGGTCAGTCTGCCTTTCTGCCTCCGAGTGAGGGCACAGCACCAGAGAACTGAAGTTCACACAAGTTTCCCTCTCCTATAGGGAGGGCTCGGAAGACGCAATGTGAGGCTCATTGTACGATTTGCTTAGATCCTGGAGTTGGAGAGCTGGAAAGGAAGGGTCTCATGGCCCCGTGATGATACAAGGAGGTCCAAGCACTCATTGAAAGGAGGTAAACTGAGGCCAGGGAGGAAGGATGGTGGCGGAACAGGCACTAGAACCCACGAGATCCAAGGTCTCCTGACTCCAGGGACTGTTTAATTCAGCTGCTAGCAGCTCCCCTGAGAGCTCAGAGATCCTCGCCTGCTTCCTGCTCCACATCTCATCAGTTTCTCCAGGGAGGGAAAGGGGAGCCCGGGGAGCCCAGGACGCCACACTACAGGGTGGTGATGCCCTCTGGTGGCCATGTGTCTCTTGCTGGAAAATCTTCAAACGGGAGTGAAGGGCTGTCTGGTTCAGTGTCAGGCTCCTCCTTGAATCTGAGCAGGGTTCCCGGATCATCCACGTCTCCTCTACTGCGCAAGAGGGTCTGTGTCCCACCGAGATGCCACGCTGCACTTTGGTGTTCGCCGAGTTCTGGAGTCCCGCCGAAGTCGCAGTTCGGAGGTTCTGTTTTTGCTCTCCCCCAGGGCTGCTGTGCCGTCATTGGGGAGATTCATTGGGGAGATTCAACAAACAGTGGCAGACAGCTGGTGGGCCTCCTCTGTGCTACAACCCCCAGAGGCCAGACACGCAGGGACCCTGAAGCTTTGCATTCTCCCTCCCTCCACTCCTCCACGACTTCCTCCTAAGCCTGAGTCTCTTGTCTAGCATCTGTTCTCCCCATCCTATCTTCTGCAGCTTCTTAAAGCTCAGGGGTGGCAAGGAGGATGGCGGGGGTGGGGAGGGGGGAGCATGCCGCACATTGCCCTCAGGGAGGCCTCCTTGCAAATGCCCCAGGCTCTGGGACCTCAGACATGTGCACTCAATCTGTATCTTCTCCCCGAGCCAGTCTGTGTTTCAGAATGAGCTCCCCAGCTTTGCTTACTTTCCCTCCAGCTGCCCTGGTTCTTAGCTCTCAGGATAGGGCCTGCTGTGTGTGGTGAGGGTTCCTTCCACTCATGGCCAAGGCCCGAGGAAGACCCCTTCTCTTTGGGACAAGTCCCTGCTGGGATACCTAATAGTCAACGGGCCTGGTGGAGGAAGCGGGGAGAGCTGAATCTTGTCCCCACAGGCGGGCTCAAGCTCTCGGGAAGTTAGGGTACTTGGGGGTGAGAGCTCCAGCTGCTCAGGCTGCTCTGGAGTCTAATGCAGTGTCAACTTGGGCATTTGATTCCAGAACAGGGAGGAAGAGTAATAGGTCACTGAGACTTCTATCTGGGTACTGCCGCTGCTCCTGAACCGGGGAGGCGGGGAGAGGGGGACCTTGGACTTAGCTGGTGCTCTGGTTGGGAATGAGGGCCTGGGCCCCCTGCCTGCGGGACACCGAGGGAGGCAGAGACAGCCGGTGGGCAGCTGACGGGGCAGGGAGTGGCTGTTCTTCTTAATGGCTCTCATGACCCAACAGTTTCCACTGGGTAGTGTGGTGCTGGGGCCCAGGGGAGCCTGGCAGTGGGGAGGATCCAGCACAGCCCACAGAGCCAATTCTGGGGGGTCTGGGAGTAAGGGCAAGGCAGATACAGCAGCTTATTTGTTCTAGATCGGGGTGGCCTCTGGGTCTAGTTTGGCCAGAGGCCTGGGACCACCTTGCCTCTTGGGTGGGGATGGCAAGGTGTCTCCGACTTGAACAGGGGAGACTGACGGAAGAAGGGAGGGTTGGCTCCCCAGCTTTCCTCACAGCATCCACGCGCTGCTGTTAGGACTTAGGGAACCTGTTGCTTTACCTTGGCTCCTTTCAGGATGTGGAGATAGTGAGGGCAGAAAAGGGCGGTCCTCCAGGCCTCGGACACCCCAGCCTTCCTCCCTCTGGGCACGGACAGCTGCTGGGGAGCTCATCCCCGGTTCCCTTTCCCGGGGGGGGGGGGAAGGGGGTGGAGCACCCAAGTTTCCCCCACCTACTCCCAACTGACTTTTCCCCGCCCGACTCCAGAATCAGCTCCCCTCTTTCCCTCTCTGCCTCTGGTTAGGCCCCAAACCTGTGTGTTCTTCCTCTCGTCTCTTCCTTTCCTCCAGCTGTTCCCGTGCAACTGTTGCCGCTCGTGACATCTGCGAGGTGATCTTCCCCGACATGAACAGGATCACCTCATCCCTATTCCCTCCGTGAGGGAGCTGGAACTTCAGAGAGGTTTTAACCTATGGGCAACTCCACAGAAGCATGTTGCTGAGAAACATTTCTGGAGACCGAGCCCAGGCTCAAGGGAACAAACCACTGATGGGCAGAGTCTGAGGTAGCTGTCACAAGTGATGGCACTGTTGGCCCCCAGGATGAAGTCTTTTTTATCTCAGCATGGGACAGCCCCCTTGCGCTAGCCAGCCATAGCAGAGGACATCTGTGGTTCTTGAATGGTGACACCTCTAGAACCCTCTCCTCAGTCAGCAGGCTGAGGCCTACAACAAAACAGAGATGTCACCTCTCTTGACCCCTTGCTTACTGTCTGTCCTGTGCTCCTGGGTCATTCTCTATCAACCACTCTCCTAGCATGCCCCTTGCTACATTGTGGTTGTCTGTCTACTAGTCCAGTCCACCAGTCAGGGAGCCCCTGGAGGGCAGGGATGCACGGGGTTCCCTAGGCACCCCGTCTGTGCTTCCATGACACGTTACATATAGTTCCATAAGGGGACTTGCCAGACTCTGCCTTATTGTTCTTTCTGTACAAACCATCTCTCTGCCTTGAAGAGCAAGGACCATAGACTGTCTTTGTATTCTCTCTGCATTAACACATTAAGGTTGCTCAACAAATTAAAGAAAGCCTGGTCCATCCGATTGTTCTTTAAACCTTCCTACCTTATTAGCCCCCTTCCGTGAGTCCCAAGGAGGATTCCTAGATGAACCCAAGGCTCTCTGCTATATTCCTTAAATCCCATCCTGTCTGACCATGGGATGCTCAACGACTTCCGGAATGTGGCGTCAGTTGTTTGGCTGAACCTGTCTAGAAGTTGCGTGAGGGTGTGCTTTAGTTGTGATTAACGTTTAAATCAGCAGATTTTGAATAAAGCAAAATACCCTCCTTTATGTGGGTGGGCCTCGTCTAATCAGTTGAAGGCCTTAACCAGTTGAAGTCCGTGAGGGAGAAGGAATTCTGCATCCGGAATGCCTTCAGATCCAAGACTGCAACATCAATTCTTCTCTGGATCTCTAGCTGTTGGCCTGATTTCAAACCTGCCAGTCCCCATAGTCAAGAGTCACATCCTTAAAATATCCATCCAGCCAACCATCCATCCATCTATCCATCCATCTCATTGGTTGGGTTTCTCTGGAGAACCATAGTACACCATTTCCCCCTCCTGCCACCTTCCTTATGCACCCCTCCTATGTTCCCGAGTGTCTCTTGAACTCTAATGCTTTACTTTTAACTTTGTTTTGGTTGTATTTCGCAAGCATGCTCTCCAGCCTGTAAAGATCAGAAGACAGGACCTGGTGGGGACAAAAATTGACAATGTGTGAAACAAAAACCCAAATGATACACTATTCAAAAGAATTCAGGTCTCCTGTGTCATGGGCCTTACAAAGGCAAAACATTGTTAGTAACTGTCAAGAGCACACAAAGGCGTACCCCATGGTTGCCATTCTTTCAGTATGGTAAAGTTGAAGCTGCAATCCACAGCCTAGTGGGTTTTTTGTCCATGCCTGGCCAGGTGATGGATTCTTCACAGGATGGCTTTTTGATGGGGTTGAGATTCCCCACAAGCCATGTCACCTTTCTTTCAACAAAGAAATCCAACAGTCACAACAATACCTTGCCACTTCAGAAAGATATTTGGACTTGTGCTGTTATCTCTGTCCGCAAATGAATTACCGGGAGGGCACAAGGACAATTTAATTAGCAGCTAATCCAGGTTACCGGGATATGTGCCAAACTTAAAGCCAATTTTTAGAGGTCAGTTACTTGATTTTCTCCAGCCCAATAGTCTCAGACGGGAGAACAATGGAAAACTCTGGATAACAATCAGAATTTTTATTTTTTTGATTTTATTTTTAAGTAGTCTCTACACCCAATGTGGGGTTTGCACTCAACCCGGAGGTAAGAGTCACATGCTCTCCTTACTGAGCAGCTAGGTGCCCCAACAATTTGAATTTTTAAATCTTGACAGGTTGGAGCCATGAGCACATCCTCTGGTAAAACTTAATAGGGCAACTTTACAGGTCCTGCACTTGAGTTCAAAAAAGCAGTTTCCTGTGGATGGGATGAAGGAGGTGGCCGGGCTTCACTCAGCCCATGAGATGGGAGTCCCAGGATCCTCAGATGGGACCCGCAGGAGTCAGGCAGTGTCATTTGTGTCCCAGTCTGCACTTCAGCTAGTGCCCGAATGGGATGCTACATGCCCTTGCTGGCCCCAGGCTTTTGTGACATTCAGTGGAGTGCAGCTGGCAGGGCAGAAGAACATGGAACCATGTGGGCAGGACAGCACACAGGCCAAGAAGCCACAGTCTGTGGTCAGACATCCCAGGTCCAACGTCTTTTCCTCTCCATGAGCTCCATGGACAGCTTACTGACTGCTCTAGCCTTTGGTTCCTAATCCACAAAGGGAGGAGAGTAATGCCCACCTTGCACGCTCTCTGAGGATAAGGGCAGTGAATATATGTAAAGCAAATTTTGGGGCACTGCTTAGCACTGACTGTCAATGTTAATCAACAACACTAACTGATGGTAATGGAAGGGACCTCCCAGGACGAGAGAGTAACTGCTCTCGCCCGCCCTTGGAGAAGACACGCGGAGGCTGCCTGGCTCCCCATGACGAGGGGCTTGCTACTGAGCAGATGGCCTACAGAGAAAGGCGTGGGCCTCCCAGTAAGTGGCAGGGGGCTGCAGGGGAGCCCAGTGCCTGACACCAATGCACCAGGCGACCTCTAGGGTCCCAGCTACACTTGAGCTTCCATGACCCCGAGGACTTGATATCTTGGGTTCCCGTGGCCTAAAGAAAGGCATTCACCGCCACCCACATGCTAAAAAGCCAAGCAGCCACTGAAGATTCCCATCTCTAGGTCACCTACGTGCCCCCAATTCACATTTATTCTCTAATTGACAAGGGGGAAAGCACAAACCCAGCAGAGCTCTTCGGCTGCCTTCAAGGCTACGTGGTTGGTGACGCACTGGGATCAAGACCCTCTTTTGTACAGATGAATAGGCTGAAAGGCAAAAGCAGCTACAGACGAAGACTGAGAAAAGATGAGTGGTTTGCTCCCCCTCCCTTGTCCAGGCTAGGCCAGGCTGCCCGCCGTGTGTCAGAGAGGGAAGAGGGCTGTGTTCAGACCAGCTCCTCTTCTGACCCCGTGACCGTGACCGGCTGTGACTGGTGCATGTAGGAGGGTAGCACCACCTCCTCGCAGTGTCTGCCCCCTGCCCTCACCCCCGACCAGAGCTGGGCAGTCGAGCTACACACACAGAAGACAGCGGGCACCAGGAAAGCTCTGTGAATAAAACTTTAATAATGTACAGCAGAAATTGGACAGGCTCATTCTTATATTAAAACAAAAGATTTCCTATATTACAACTTATTTACATTTGCATACTGAAGAGGTAAAGTGTCTAAGTGGCTATTTTACAGTCCTTTCTAATAAAATGTACAAAAACAAACAGAAGTACCGAGAATGCCGTTCGGGGGCCTTGATGGCGACGTGAGAACGGGCTTGGACTTGGTCTGTGAATCCAGAATCCAGAGGTGCAGGTAGCCCTATGGATCAGGGTTAGCCCCAGGGGCCAAAAACCACGACTTTAGGCCTCAGTGTCTCCCCAGCTCTCCAACTCCTAACTCCTGGTGTTAAGAGCAGTGGGGAAGAGGGAACTTCCCCAAAGACTGCTGAGTCTTCCCCAAGGTGCAGTGAGGCCAGAAGGGCCTCCCGGGGAACAGGCCAGTGGCTTGGGAGGCCCTAGGTTGAGGAGCGTTGGCAGATCCCAGAGGCTGGTTGTGACCGGGGCACGGGAGTCTAAGTTCCATCACCGCCTCTACCCTGCCAGGTTCTGCTGTAGGGCAGACAGGCAGGGGATGGGGGGGGGGGCATGGGGATCAACAGGAGTGGGGAAAGAAGGTCCCCCTAATGACACAATTGGTATTCAAGGGAAATCAGTCAGTAGCCAGTAAATTGGCCCAAAGGGTGAGGCAAAGATCTCCTTTAATGCAAGGAAAGAAGCAACACATGGGGAAAATAAATAGGAAGACCAGGAGCATTTGGGAGACCCATGTAAGCAGGGAGAGGCGTGCCCCTCCTCCACAAGCTTTGGCAGAATCACTGGGCTGGAGGAGGGCCCCGCTCTCAGGCTGCATACATCATGTGCCTCCCCTGGGGGCAGGAGGGGGGGCTTAGAATGAATGCAGTGATTTAGGGTCTCACTGTCCACCACCGGGCTCTTTGGGGTGGGGCGGCACCCTGCTCCTCAGTGATCTTCTCTGCGAGCAATCATTCCAGGTTCAAAAGACTCTCAGAACCAACTATACAAACATCTGCTCTTGAACCAGGCACCCACTAACTGGGGTCAGCCCCTTCTTCAGTGCTCCAAGAGGGGGCCCACGCCTGTCTTGCTCATGTATAGTATTCCAAGTGCCCAGCACAGGCACTTGGCAAACATCTGGTGAATAAATGCTGGAGGAAAAGGTGTAACCAGCTGAACAACGCACAGAAGGCTAGGGCCCTGATGCAGAAACCCCTCACAGAACTGGGGGCTGGGGAGGGGGGCACAGTGCAAGACAGACTGACCTCCAGGGCAAAGAGGGAGGAACTCTCGCTGCTCAGTGGGAACAGGCTCAGGTGCAAGGACAAACATTTCCAGTGTGATTGAGCTGTGTGCGTTTCATTGAAGATTTTTTTTTTTTTTTTTTTTTTGTGGTTGTTTCGTAGGAATTTCTTTAAAAACAAAGAGATTGAGAGGTAATCATTACATAGAGATGGTTTTCCTTTTATAAACAATAATATTAAAAAAAGTTAAAATTCAGACCCTTCCAATAAAATTAAGAAAGTAAAAGAAAGAAAGGAAAGAGAGGAGAGAAAGGAGGAAGGAAAAAAGAAACAAACAACCCAAATCACTCCAGTTTAAAAGTTATGGCTTCAAAGTTATTATATACCTAAGATATGCTGAGCAAATCACCACCCACAACCGTGCTTCTAGACGTCATTAAATACTATACTCAGGTTAAAAGAACAGATTTGGCTCGGGCTGTTCCCTTTCACAGGGCCCCTGAAGTGGGTGCAGGTCTCACATCTTCCCTCCACCGTAATCAGATAATCCAGTAAAAGACCCATGCAGATGCCTCCCTCCCACCCCGGACTCCCTCCCCACTCCTTGCCCCCCTCTCCCTTCCCCACCCTAAACCCATCACCACCAAAAATATACACTGCTGTTTCCAGAATCTGGGATATGAAAGACAGATGTGACATTCCAATCTGAGTCCCAGGATCTGGGCTTCAAATCCCTTGGCCCTTCCTGCTGCTGCTGAGGACCATGCCCTTGGGCTGGCTCATTTCCCACGGCCTGCCACTAACTGCACCGCCTGACACTTCCGCCAAGATTCTTTCCCTGCCCACCCCCATGCCTCACATTTGGACCCAAAAGCCTCGCCTGACATGAACAACTGGGCCAGCTTTGGTTCCACAGTCTGAAGTGGAGGTGTTGACATGGGGTGGGTGGGGCAGCCTGCTGGGCAGGGAGCCCCACCACGGCATGGGGTTCCTGGGGCGGGGAGGGGCTGGGAGTAAGACCTCTGGGAAGGGCACCAGGGAAACCAGACGCTGCTCACTACCGAACAGAGGCACCAGCACGCAGAGACGGCATGACAACCACACCCCCGACCTGCACATGCACAGAAAGCTCAAGCAGGTAAGTGCGCACCTACAGACACACACATACACACACACATATGTGTAAGGGCGTGGCACGGACCAGGCACAACAGGGGACGCACCTCGGCACATGCACACACACATGGCTGGACAGACAGGCGGCAGATCCCGTCTCCACTGGGGGGCCCTCCAGATGTCCTCAGGAGGGAGGAGGGGAGCCTGGGGCCCAGAGCTGCCTGTGAGAGGGCGCTGTCCTCTTGGTGCCTCTGGGCCACCTCGGAGTGCTGGGGTTGGTCCCTGGAGGAAAACCCTCAGTGCTGCACGGCACTGGTGCCCTGGCGACACTCGGCTTCGTCCAGGCGGTCCAGGCCACCCGCCAGCGCACCAGGGTTGCGGACTTCCCACCACAGCCAGCTCAAGTTGTGGCATCAAGTTCTCCACACCCTTCGCTCTCAGAGTCTCCATGCCATTAGGAGGTAAATATAAAAGGTGTCTGTGTCTCAAACCCAACATGGGAGTGAGGGAGTCTCCCGGGCTCGGTCCCTCTTTCGGGCCAGGACTCCTGGCCGCAGAGGGCTGGGCAGAAACGAGAGGTAGGCCTCCATTGTACGCTCAATGTGGCAGCTCTGCGTGTAGTTCCCGCTGCCCAGGGCTGCGTACAGGGGAGGGAGAGGCTTAGATCTTCACATCTTCCTGCACGCTGAGCTGTGAGAGGGTCTTCTTAATGCGCAGAGCGGTCAGGCGGGCCGCGCCATTGGCGTACCAGCACTCCCGCATCATCTTCCCCATCACCCGTAGAGCCTGCACAGGGAGACCCAGACGGCGTCAGGCGGACTCTCACCCCTGCCCCGGGGAGGCCTTCCCAATCACCTTCCTGAGCCCTGGGACCTCTGGGGCAAGCTTCCCTCCCCTTGTTCCTCGGGGGCCAGGAGAATGCTGTGCCTGGAGAGGGGCGATGTGCCCTGCAAGTGCCCTCGGCCAGCCATCACTGGGGTGCTCTGAATGGGGGTCCCAGAAATAGCCAGGGCTCCAAAAATCACTTCTGTCGGGCTGGAGACTCCCTCTGCATGATTCTGTCCTAACTGGTTTTCTAAAGCAGCACGTGAGCCAGGCACAACAGGGGCACCTCTGGGCACGTGCACGTCTGCCGGCTCACAGGCACAGACTGGGGGTGAGGAGCAGCAGCAACGGAGCCCCTGAAGGCAATCCTGTCAGAGGCAGAAAGCTCTGGTTTCTGAGGGCCACAGAAGTCCCCAGTGGCTACCCTAGGCCAGTGGTTTTCAAAATTTCAAAGACTGATTGAAGGGTGTGTGGAACAGGGGCAGTTAAAGACCAGCTCTTTTAACCTCACCCTCATCCTCGGAAACCCTGACCTGAGGGCTCCAAGGAACATTTTGGAAAATGCTGCTCTATTATGCAACAGGAAGACATCACGTCAAATGTAAACTGAATGATTTTGTTCTTAAATGCACCAATGCCCCCTAGTGGTTTGAATGTCTAAAAGCAGCGCCATGAGGGCCAAAGAGGCCCACGTGCACTTGGTTCCGCAAACCCTGCTCCTGGGAAGACTCTAAGACCCCAAAATGCCATGTTTATTAGGAACCTGCATTATAAATTTGCTCTCATTTCAATTCCCCCCCAAATGCTGTCCCCGCCCCACTTCAGATGCCACCTCACCCAAACTCCAACCCTACACACCCTCCTCCCCTCCTGAGTTTTTAGAAAAGCCACCTCCCTCACAGACATGCCTTCTCCCTAAGTCCTGTCCTGCTGTTCTTCTACATCCAGGCTAAGCTTCTTTCCTGGATGCCTCTTCTAGGCTCTTCCACAGAGCTCAGCTCACCCCTGTGGTTCCAGAGCCATTTTTCTAGCTAGGTCTAACGCTCCCCGCTCAGTTTTTGTTTCTGTCTCTTGTTGACAACCTCACTTGGCTTGGTCCCCAAGACATAGATTTTTCTTCTTCTAGGCTGTCGATCTGCAAGGGAACCCACAGTGACCAGGACAAGGCACCATGGCCCCTCAGGACTTAGTATAAGACAGCACATTGTTGGTCACCTGGGTGGCTCAGTGGGTTAAAGCCTCTGCCTTCAGCTCAGGTCATGATCACAGGGTCCTGGGATCGAGCCCCACGTCGGGCTCTCTGCTTGGCAGGGAGCCTGCTTCCCTTCCTCTCTCTCTGCCTGCCTCTCTGTCTACTTGTAATCTGTCTGTCAAATAAATAAAATCTTTAAAAAAAAAAAAAGACAGCACATGGTTGTGCATAACTGACACACTCAGAGGTTACCTCTGGGCACAGCCTCCTTGTTGGGAAACCCTTTTTCTTTTTTTTTTTTTTTTTAATTAGGAAACCCTTTTTCTAAAGTAGAAAAATCAGGCAGATGGAAAATCCACAGGAGGCAGGGAAGCTTCCTACCTCATAACTCTGCCACCAGTTGGGGATGTTGGGACGGAGCTTCTGGTCACATACGACCTTTCGCATTTCCTCAATGGAAGGGTCAGAGGGCACTAAGTCATAATACGGCAGCTGATATTCTTCATGGACTCCTGGGAGAAAAGAAAAATATCCACCTGAGTTATCAACAGAAGGAGGCCAGTACTCTAAAATCTACAACAACACTTACACTGTGATCTATAAATATCACTTCCCGCTAAGAGGAGCCAGGGCTCCCTGGAGAGGTGGGTGGGTTCCAGGAAGGGGATAAGAGATACACGAGATTAGCCAGGAGTATCTTTTCCATACGAAAACTAGCGAACTATCAAAGACTACTAAGGTCGTGTCAAAAGGCACAAACTTGGAAAGCTCCCCTGTGGCCAAAGATGAGAACATTTAAGCAAAAGTAGGACAAATTAATCACATCAATGGATTTTAATCCACCAGTTCACGATATTTAAAAAAAAAGGGGGGGAGGTTATTCGGCTCAGGTCATGATCTCAGGGTCCTGGGATCGAGTCCCACATCAGGCTCTCTGTTCAGCAAGGAGCCTGCTTCCCTTCCTCTCTCTCTGCCTGCCTCTCTGCCTACTTGTGATCCCTGTCAAATAAATAAATAAAATCTTTAAAAAAAAAAAAAAAAAGAAGAAGAAGAAATCCAGGGGTGCCTGGCTGGCTTAGTCAGGAGGGTATGCGACTCAAGAGTTATGAGTTTGAGCCTCATGTGTGGAGTAGAGTTTACTTAAGAAAAAATTATTGTTTAAGCTTTAAGAAATTAAATAAAAAATCTAGCTAATATTTCAGGATTGACAGTATCAGAATATTGGCATTTTTCAACCTCTAATGAATGTGGATTTGGACAATGATCACTGATGGCTATTAACATCACAAAGAAGACAGAACCCGCATTATGTGCCTGGTAACAGAACAACTTTGGGGGAAAATACTGTGTGTGTGTGTGTGTGTGTAATTCTCATCATTAGATGTAACTATCACAGGAAATCCACAGGAATAGAGAACATGTGAATGCCAGGAAAAGGTAACTGGCAAAATCTAGATAGGAAAACTACAAGGCAAATGACCTAGATTCTGCAATGGAATAAACTGCAAAGGAAAAAAAAGCAGAGGGGGGACCTGTACATTATAAGAGACTTAAGATGTGTGTCAGCCAACTGCAGCTGATGGACATTATTTGAACCCTAATTTGAACAAACTGTTTAAAAAATCTGGAGACGCCTGGGGAAATCTCAACCTGGACTGGTTAAATGATAATACTATTCACTTTTAAAGTATGATAACAGTGTCATGTTTTTAAGTTCTTATCTTTTAGAGCTACAAACTGAAATACTTTCTGTAATAAAAAGCTAATTTAAAAATTCCAAGGTAACTTTCCCTGCCCTTTTCCAGGAAAAATTCTACTGTTCTGAGCTAGTGGGGCAGATCTATAAACAGAGTCTGACTTGGTAATTATCTAAGGGGTAGCTGAGAAACTATGCTCTGGCCTCAGTCTGCCAGTGTTTGAATCCTAGCTGATTAGTGTGACTTTGGATAAATTACCTAATTTTGCTGTGACTCATTCTCATCTGTAAAATTATGAAAATAATAGTACCCACCTCTTAGGTTCTGCAGGACAGATTCAGTGAGTTCATACACAGTGAGTAGTAAGTATCATTATTACTAGAATACTCAGCCCCAACTTCTGGGGAAAAAATTAACTTATTCACAGTTTAAGACCTGTGTGACCAGATTTTTCTTAAATCTGTCTTATCTGTATATAATGATCCACATTTCAGGGGTGCCTGGCTGGCTTAGTCAGTAGAGCACACGACTCTTTAAAAAATAATAGTAATAATTTTTTTTTTGTCAGAGAGAGTGAGCGAGCACAGGCAGGCAGAATGGCAGGCTGAGGCAGAAGGAGAAGCAGGCTCCCTGCCGAGTAAGGACCCCGACGTGGGACTCATCCCAGGACGCGGGCATGATGACCCAAGCCAAAAGCAGCCATTCAACCAACTAAGCCACCCAGGCATCCCAAGCACAGGACTCTTAATGTCAGGATCATGAGTTCAAGTCCCATGTTGGGGGCTGGGGGGTATAATTTGCTTTAAAAATAAATTTTTAAATATGTTGTATGTGCAATTCCATGAATAATACCTGGGTGCCTGCTCCATAATGTGAATCTTCCCAAACACATGAGAGATGGAAAAGGTGAGTAAAACAGAAGAGCGTTCCACTGGAAGACTTAACAGTTCTTTTAAGTTCACTTAATTTTTATTTATTTCATTTCCATTGACCTGGAATCTTTTACATCAGAGACAAATGGCTGAGGGAAAGATTCTAGTGGTTCCTGAATTTGTTCACATGGCAGAAAAGTTAGAAGTCACTGTATAATACTGATGTACTAAGCTAATGATAAAAAATGTTTCCTGCTAGATCTGATACTACCTTTTACTGGATTCTGGTATGGGGGAGCAGTGCAAATGCCAAAGGTGTAAGAAACAATTACAGAATAAAAACCTAACTCATTTTGAGAAAATCCTGTATGTTAATAAACTTTCTGTTCCAAATTCAGAAATTACCACCATTATCTGATCAGTACTATGGCCTGAGAGCTGGTGTCAGAACATACTCCCTGCCTCTCATGGAAAGGGAGGCCCTGCATTAGTCCTGGGCTATTCCTGCCCGGGGCTTTCCCAAACTCTGAGGACAAGGACAATGTGTTTAAAAAAAAAAAAAAAAAAAGAAACAAACAAAAAACCAAGCCAAATAAGCCTCCAGAATGGTTACCACAATGTAAAACACTATTCTACAGGGGCACCTGGATGTCATGGTCGGTTAAGCATTCATTCAACTCTTGATCTCGGTTTAGGTCATGATCTCGGGGTCCTGGGATTGAGTCGAGTTCCAGGCTGTGCGTGGAGCCTGTTTGAGAGTCTCTCTCTCTCCCTCTGCCAACCCCTGAACCATCAGCACACTCACACTCTCTCTCTCAAATAAATAAAAATAATTTTAAAAATAAATACAATTTTGTAAAAAGCACTATGCAACAGAGTCGACACACTTTTAGTACAATCACCTCCAAGATTCCCTCATCTTTGATGAGGACCCGAGGTGTGATGGGCTCTGGCTTTAGACACCCAATAGGTTGTAAAGAGAAAGGAGGCACAGAAACACCAGCTCCCTCAGGTGAGCTCCCTCAGTGGATCCGGCAAGCTGGACTGGGACGGGGGAGCAAGAGAAGGCAAAAAAGAAAGGTACCTCCAGAATTGCATCTCCGAGCAATCTCCCAATACACAAGCCCGAGGGCATAAATATCAGCACATTTGAAGGAGTCGAAGTGCTTCATGTTAATGGTTTCATCGAGCACTTCGGGGGCCATGTATCTGCAAGAGCAAAGGAAGCAAAATCACGCCAAGAAAACGATTTCTTCGTTTAAATCCAAGTAGTGATTCAGGGGCCCTCGGAATGTAGAAAGGCATCACCCCAAGAATGTTCCTTGGGGAGCAGGAAGTGATCAATTCTCTTTACTGCAAACTCCCATGTTTTGGATTCGAAACTTCAGCCAGAGCTGGGTGATACTAGGCCGCTCTTTTTGTACCTCTATTTTTTAACCATCGAGATGTAAGCATGTTTTGCATGTTCTGATTTCCTGACAGTAGTATTTGTTCTGTGGATCACAGGGTAGTAACAACCCATAATATCTGGTGGCTTGTGGGGTCTTGGACTTTATTAAATGTAGCCACAGTGATGGGTTGAGTTTAAATTTCACTCTGAACATCTTTTGTTATCTTACCTAATTACAGATAAAAATGAAATTAATTCTAGGTGATTGCTAATTCTTCCTTGATTAAATAGTACTACTCGAGCCAGTCCCCCTACCCCTTAGCATCCCCCCGACCTGAAGGCCAATGGGGGGGGTCACCTCAGGCCTCACACTTTGGGGCCTAGGTAGCTGCACTCATATAGGTGAAGAGGGAGGAAAGCAGCAGCACACCTGAGTGAAATTCACTGAAATCTGGCAGATAAATAGATCTCCTCTTCTGTCCCATTACAAGACACTCCGTTTCTAACTCATGAAATCAATCTACAATCATAATTCCTTACTCCTTCCTTCACTTCTGTATGAAGCAGGAAGCAGACCCATAATCCTAAAGGTGCCCCAACTCTCCACCCTAAGTCACCTCTGCTCGGGGTGGGCAAACCTGCTCTGACCCCAGAGCAGACATACCCCTGCGTCAGCAAAGCACCCTTGGGACTACACATTCTTCCTCCCTGCCCCAGCCAAGTCTGTGGCCTGCCCCCTCTCAGATCTTTCTCCAGATTCTCTTGTTCTGCTGCCTCCCCTGCCCAACACCAAGAACAGCTACGTGTGTCTCGTTCTTTAGAGCCAGGCTCACGACACCCGCATCTGTTGGATGCAACCAGCACAGCTTTCCAGTGCACGGGGTGGGGCTTCGATTCAGCCACACCTCCATGTCTATGTCTCTTTCTCCTTTGCAGATAGGGAGATGGGCGCTCGTGCGCGCCTCGGTACAAGGGCAGGGCAAAGTCAGAGGCCCAAGGCCTTCCTACCGTTTGGTCCCCACCCTCTGATTCGGGGCAATGTCGATGGTGTCCGTGACTGCATCATGGCGGACAGCCAGGCCCAGGTCTGCGATGGCACACATGCCATTTTTCTTCACCAGGATGTTCTTTGATTTTAAGTCTCGGTGAGCAATTCCAGGCTTCCCTGGCAGAGAAAAGAAAATATGGATCTTTATATAGAGAGAGCATACATGTTAAAAGCCTAAGACTCCGCAGCCAGACTATGTGGGTCCTACTTCTGGCTTTGCCTTCCACTAACCCCGTAACTCTAAAAGGCGACTTAACCCATCTGTACCTCTGTCTTCTCATCCACAACATGAGGCTACCCCAATCCTTACTTGACAGCTATGTGAGGACGAAACACATTAATGTGGGTAAGTGAAGAGCTCAGAAGGACATGCACATTAGTGATTCTCATGTCTCCTCCATTCTTTTCCCTGAACTGATACACTCCAGGATAGAACTGCAAAGGAATTCCAAGAAGAACTGCTGTATTTGCTAGACTCTCACTGTCAAAGAGGCGAAGAGAAGGCCTGCTACTGTCACACATGTTAATGGTTGGTTTCCAGTCAGGGCCAGCAAGAGCCATTGCCCTGGTCAACCAGAAATCAGGGAGCACACCCACAATATGGAGGAGAACCATGATCCCCCAGGGGCACCCGGGTGGTTCAGTGTGTTAAGCCTCTGCCTTTGGCTCAGGTCAAGATCTCAGGGTCCTGGGATTGGGCCCCAAATTGGGCTCTCTGCTCAACAGGGAGCCTGCTTCCCCCCCTCTCTCTGCTTGTCTCTCTGCCTACTTACGATTTCTCTCTCGGTGTCAAATAAATAAATCTTTAAAAGAAAAAAAAAAAGGAACCATGATACCCCAAAGAGCTGATGTCACAGTCAACCTACAAGGAAGCTTGAGGTCTGTTTCCTCCAGGAGAACCTTCCTAGATTAGAAAAAGCCCAGTGTCTGTAAGCCAACTGTCCCCAACAGCGAATGTGTGACGTGACTTTAGTGAACTGTGTTCCTCTGCCCTAGCTCCCTTTCTCCTCTGGGCTCCATTCTTTTACATGTGTGTGAAGCCTTCGGGGATGACAGAACACTAGCTCACCACTCAGCAATCATGCCAGGCCAGCCGTTGACAAACAATGGAAACTTTATGTTCCAGAGCCCTGAGAAAATTCTAAAGACAGAGGTGGAAAGACCCCACTGGAGACACCTCTTGTTCTCAAGGGAAACTCAAACCTCTCTCCCTTAGATTGGGCCACAGTTCTTGAGGCCCACCTCCAACCACCTCAGGAAAAAGGCGTTCTGGAAACTAAACCTGGATGGTACCGGCTTTCAAAGTCTACTCAACTTCCTGGCGCTCTAGCGGGGTCCACTCACCTTGGGTGCCCACAATCTCCATGTGCAGGTGTGCTAGCCCGCTAGCTGCAGACAAGGCCAGCTTAATCATCCCCTCAATGGTCACTGTGTATCGGTTAAGATAATCAAACAGGGAGCCATGCTCATGGTAGTCTGAGACGAGCCACAGCTGTGTCCAGGTGCCATTATCTGCAGAGAACCACAGAGGAGTTCTGGAAGAGGCACAACTACCAGCAAAACGGTTAAGGCAGGAAAGAAAGAATAGGTGAACAGCATGAACTCCCAACTAGACGCCTGATTTCATGGTGGCCTCCACACCTCCTGAGCCTCCCCCTCTGTACCCGTTTCATCTATACTTGATCACCAGTGTGGGGGTCCAGGAAGGACAGAAGAATGATGTTCTTTCTTAGACAGGCTCCCTTATTTCTGGCAGGTGCTGTCAGAGTCTGAACACGACCTACTCATCTACTCATTAGACTGTGACTGGCTGCACCTGCTGTGGCCAACGAGGAAGGCTTTGCAGACCCTCCTCTGTGCTCCACGAGCCTGTGAGCATAGCCCAGCCCCCCAGCTGGCTCATCCGTAATGCTTCCTCTCAGGCCACTGCTCCTTCCAGGCCATGAGCTCTTTCTCTCTGGGAGAAGAGCAAAGAGCTCCTTATTGTGTTCTTATATTCCAGACAAAAAAAAATGCTTTTCAGTGCATGAAGAGCACAATTCCAAGTATTGCAGAAAGGTCACCTTATCCCCAGAAGAGCAATGGAAGGTGGACAGCACGCGTTTTTCTACGGGGTAGGGGATGAGAGGCAGTGTGTAGTAGGAAGGAGGAAGGAGAAAAAGAAAAACCCAAAGCTGGTAATCTAATTAGGTTATGCTGCTGTCAATAGGAAGATTGGAAATTGGATTGAGATCTCCAAATTCCAGGCCGGTGCTAGTTCCAGGATATATATATATATATATATATATATATTTCCAGGATATATATATATATATAT
Organism: Mustela lutreola; assembly: GCF_030435805.1. Taxonomy (NCBI): domain Eukaryota; kingdom Metazoa; phylum Chordata; class Mammalia; order Carnivora; family Mustelidae; genus Mustela; species Mustela lutreola. Next base: position 63,234,918 of record NC_081297.1, read on the forward strand.
ATATATATCCATTATATATCCTGGAAATATATATATATATATATATATATATATATATATATATATATCATGCTAAAAAGGCAAAAACGAAGGAGTCCGATTTTTCTTCCTCCCTTGGCCCTAATGTGAGTTTTTACAGCCAGATCCCTATTCATACAGGCTGCCAGAATCAATACAGGGAGTGGCTTTTGGAACAGCACCAATTCTGGCTTCTCTGATTACGAACAAGGAGCCCACCCAACAACCTGCTCTGGCACTCCAACCAGCTCTGAAGTTGGGAGGACCCTGGCAGTAAGTCAAAGTTAGAAGGGAAGATATCTTCTGAGCCTTTAACCTGTATATAAAATTGAAGTGCTCTCAAAAGATGTTGCTGTTAAAAAATAATAATAAAAAGCATAATTTACTCAGAGGGAATAAACATGCTCTCTTCCCCTTCTTCCCCCATGTTTGAGTCCGAGCCTCTTCCACTTAGGGGCAGTTGGGGCCATATGACAATCCCCCCCACCCAAGCAATGCAAGGAATTGGCAGTCTGCTGTGGTCTTAGGAAAGAAGAATAAATAGTTAACATCTTCTGCAGGCTTTGGAGACACTAACTTCTAGAAACTGCCATGTCATGGGAGCAGCCTGTGTCACAGCTGTCAGGGCGACTCTCTCAAATGCACAAGCAAACACCTCCCGGTCTTTCCGACTTCAGGTGCGCTACCTGCCCACATGCCTGCCTCCCCCTCTCTCTGGAAGCTGCAAGGACAAGGCCCACGATTTGCTCCCTGTGACGATCAAAGCAGCTGGCAGAGGTCTTCCCCCACAGTGGTCAATGGCTGTTAGTGAATTAATGACTGAAATGCCAAGTACTCCCCACTATCTCAGAATAAACCGTAAGGCTCTCTAGGAGGCCCTTCACAGTCTGGTGGTGGCAGCCTCTCCACCCACATGACCTGCAGGGTCCCAGACACTCCTCACCTCTACATGTGTGTCTGCAGTGCCCTTCCCACTGATTCTTCTTCCTGACGGACTCCTGACACCCTGGTCTCAATCAAGCTCACGTGGGACCTCCCTGACCCCCATCTCACTCCCAATTTTTGCTCAATGGAAGAGCTTTAGACTGATTGGCTTTCGATTAATCGATTAGCTAATAGATTGCTATGAGAGTCTAGCTTCCTAGAATTCCTCGAATCAACTATTCATTAACCTCTCGCTCTGCTGGTCAGTGAAGCCCTCAAAAACAAGGATATGCCTGGCCACACAACAGAGACTCCAAAATTAAATGAAAATGAGAAGGGAGAGGAAGGAGGAACCAAGGGACCCCAGGTCCAAGCCGACCAAAAGCGGAGCCTAAAGACCATGAGGAGGTGACACTCTGTGGGAAGCCAGGTCATCCCTGCTATGCTGCCCGCTCCACTACACCTGTGGTCACTGCCAATTACATCACAGAACATGGACCACACACTTTTCAGGGCTCTCCTGCCCTGGCAGGGGATGAGGTTGCAATTCTTCATTCTAGTGATTTTCAAGGTAAATTAACTGGAGCCCCTGCCGGGACTACATTAGGGGTGAGGGGAAGGGGTGTTAGGAATGTAGAGTAAGCAGGCAGGGGGAGGGGCTGATCTTGTTTATCTGCTTAATAGCTTTGCTTGCTGAAGAGCCTGGGTTTTGGTGTAAGCTTTTCATAGAAGAAAAGTTGGAAGGACTGTCAGCTTATTCGGATTCTCTTTCTATGGGAGTAACTCTGAAGGCGGTCCCATAGCTGTTCAACTTCCCCAGTGACCCCCACCCTCTGGGGCTACTGCTGGCTCTGGGATCCCCCCATACCCAAACCCGGCTCATTACCTTTATTGTCAGCAGCAATAAATCCAAGGATGTTTTCGTGGCGCAGCATGACCGTTTGGTATATCTCTGCTTCCCGGAACCAAGACCGTTCTTCACGAGAAGAGAAAATCTTCACAGCCACATCACCACCCCTCCAGCGGCCACGCCACACTTCCCCAAACCGGCCCTTGCCAATAATCTCCTGCAAAACGATGGTTCGGGCCACTGTGCGCTGGACAAAAAGGGGCAACCCTGTGGACCAAAGAATGAAAGGCAGATATTGAAAATTCGCTGAACTTTGCAACTCCCACTCTCACTGCCACACTGGAAAGGCCATTACCACACAATGCCTCCAATCCACCCTCGTCCAATGACCAAGGACAGCTGTGGCTGCCCCTGCACCATGGCTAGGTGAGCAGTCAGAGGGCTAAATCAGGCAGCAACTGGTAGTGAGTGGACACAGAAACAGAAACGCACGAGATTAGCTACGCCTTATCTAAGCAAATTTTTTTTTCAGTTAGTATGGGAGACAGATTTGCACACGTGTGACCAGATTTACCAACTCTGCAGTCGGCCTCTTGTGGGCCAGTCCACCCATATCTGCTTTATGCTAACTGAAGAGGAAAGAGGGCAGAGAAGAGGAAAGAGCGCTGGAGGACTGGGGGTGCCTCAGGCAGCTCCCCTCTACAGCCACTAGAGGGCGGTGCTGTGTGGCCCATGAAAGCCCAACTGGTCAGGTAGGCAAGGTTCCCACCTCTCTCCAAAGCTCTGCTCACAGGTCAAGCTCCAGATATGCAACAAGAGACAACCCACGCTTATCCTAAGAGTAACTTTACTGTCTTTCGCAGGGCTCATTTACTGCTTCATGTGCCCCCTTCAGTAGTCTCCCTATCTATCCAATCACAGTTACCCTTAGGACTGACTCGGAGCTCTCTCACATCCTCTCCCAGACCAAATAAACATGTTATTAATCCCTAAGTCCTGTGGATGTGAATACCATTTACCGGAGGCTTACTGTGCACCAGGAACTATGATAAAGCTTTAGATAAATCATCTCATTTCCTCACAACCACCTATAAGGTAGATGGTGTTATTATCCCCATTTTACAGATGAGAAAACGAAGGCTCAAAAGGGAAAGTTAAGTAACTCATTTGAACTCATACAGGCAGCAAGTGGCAAAGAAGGGATTTAAGTTTAGAACTGCCTGCTCCCAAAGTTTATGGTTTTGTTTTGTTTTTCTAAGATTTTATTTATTTGACACGGAGAGATCACAAGTAAGCAGAGAGGCAGGCAGAGGGAGAGGGGGAAGCAGGCTCCCTGCTGAGCAGAGAGCCCGATGCTAGACTTGATCCCAGGACCCTGAGATCATGACCTGAGCTGAAAGCAGAGGCTCAACCCACTGAGCTATCCAGGTGCCCCCTGAAGTTTATGCTTTTAACTACAACTCTGTAACCACCACCATGTCTCTCACATCAGACCCCTCCTCTCCATTCCCCTGAGCCCAGTTCTGGTCCTTCTTTAAAAGACTCCCTAACTGGTCTTTCCACCTCCCCTGTCTTCCTCCTCCTGCCCTGCACACCCACACACAGCCTTGCTTCACCCTGCCCTCCCTAATGGGGGGGGGGCTGGTGAATGAGTGAATTCACCCTCCACACCACTGCCAGAATTCCTTCAACCGGAAAACATGAATGTTTACTTTGCCACATGAAAACTTCCGGGAGATGCCTCTTGCCTTACAAGATAAAGAATAGCACCCAAGGTCCTGCCCACCCATGCTGTGCTGCCAGTCCCCACCCCCCAGTGTGGGCAGGGCATCCCTGTCTCTGTATTGTCCCCTGAACACATGGTGAGCTTCTGTGCCCTTTTGTCCTTTAGCTCAAGGGGTTTTCCTTGGCCTGGAATGTTCCCTGTCCTCTTACCTCTCATAAAACATCCAACTCCGTCTTCAAGGCCCCTTTAAAGGCACCTCCCCCATGAGACCCTTTCCCAGCAATCCCCATCTCTTCTATCTGATCCTGGGTCAGCCCTTGTCATCTTTGTTTACCTTGTGTCACCCAGAGGGCCTTCAACACATACGTGCTGAAGGGAACTGAAAGCCACATGAACACTTATCACTTTAAAAACCACAGTATTAAAAGGCCAACACCTTCAAAGCTTTGCATATTTGGAATTAAGAAGGGACTTGAACAAGGAAAAATCGTTAATATTATCATTTTACTCCAGAGGACTAAGTGACGACAGTGGACCTTCGTTAGCTTTGGCTAGTTCTGATCTCCAAAAGAACTCAGAAAACCTGAGCTACCCTCCTGTGAAAGCAAATTAAGTCGCAGAGTCAGTCAGGCAGTTCTAACCACTGCCCTACCTCTTTCAGCAAAGAACAAGACATGTATTTTCTCTCTTCCTAAAAATATGCAGCTTTTAAATATATCCATCATTTTGGCACTCTCTACTGCAGAGCTTAATAAAGGCAAAACCACTGAAATTCAGGAGATGTCACAGCTCAAAGTATTCCTTGTGTTCAAGGAGGAATGTCTGGCCATGACTGATGGCATAATTTCCCTATGGAACAATAGTCTTTGTCACACGGCAAGGAAACATACGTAAACACACACAAAATTCTCACAATATAATTCTGTATGTTTTAGCCAGAATGGCAATAGAGTCCTTTGCAGATGATTTTTTTTTTTTAACAAGGACAAAATACCACCATCACTAAAATGACTGTCTTCATAAAAACACTCTTTGGTACTCCTTTCACATCTAATAGCTAGCTGAGCTATGCCCTGAGACCTGAGCAACCCCAGTCCCTTTATCCTGAGTTCCGGGCTCCCACCAAGGTCCAGGGTTAGGTTCAATTTCCTCATCTAAGAAAGACTTGGTTACCAACAGGCCGTGCAGGAAACAAATGGTACTGATCCCATGCTGTCAGCCCAGGCTGCCTTTACGTAACCCCCACCAAAAAACCCTTGGGCAACTGGTACAAGTCAATGATTCACCAAACCCCAGCTCTCAGCTTTACTCAGTGTCCTTAAACTCCCCTTGTGGTTGCTCAGAGATCAATGATTAGCTATCACCATCTCACAGAAACTCGGCACACTCCTGTTTCTCCAAAGGGGCCCTTCCATTGAGCACTCCACTGCTCAGCTGGAACCAGGTGAATTTTAATAGATGCACAGTTATAAGACTTGAAGAGAGGCGGGGTTTCTGGAATGGAGAGTTTTGCAGTTGACCTTTGGAATCCCAGGGAATGAAAGCTTTTCTGTGGGCCCATTATCTTATTATATATCAGACTCCAAAAGAAGGGGAATTAGGAAGCCAAATGCTTTCATGCTGGCAGAGACAAGCACAGGGCCCAGCCTTCTTCATAAACGGTCTATCCCGCTGGGAACCAGTGACGAAGACCAACCACAGACATAATCACTGAAGGACTTGGTACCTGAGCCAGACCCTGATGTGGAGAGATCGTAGACAAGATCCTGGAGCGTCTTGTCTTTGGAGAGACACATCTCGCATGAGGGATCTTCCATGTCCAGTCTCTGGCGGTTGTGATAGACACGCTGATGATAGTTAATGACAAGGAAAACAATGATGATGATGAGAAACAGGAGGAACACTGGGCCAGCAATAATGCCCACCAGCTCCACAGGGCCCCACATGGAAGGGTGCTCAGACTCCTTGAGGTGACCTGGGTCAAGTAAGAGAGGAGAGGGAAAGAACACAGTAAAAAAAGGGGAAAGCTCTGGCCTTATCTGTCCCCAACACCTCCCTCCACGTGAAAAATGCCCTTTCCCTCTGCCTGTGTTCAAGGTGCCCTTGACCTCCCTGGTCTTACCCGGCTGTCTGTCTGCCCGGTGCTCTCAGATGCAATCCTCTCGAATGGAGGAGCCCTTTCCAACAGTCCGACTCACAATCCACTCTCTCATCCGCAGCATTTCATGGGACTATCCTGCCTCAGTGCCCCAGACAGAGGCCAGCTTCTGCTCTTCCACTCGTAACAGCTGCTTTAAGCCCTGCAGCTTTAAGTCCCTCCTCTTCTGCTCTCCCAGTAATGCCTTCTATATGGTACACTTGCAAAGGAGTGCCAGCTAATAACACTCCTCAGCCGTGACTGCTGTCCTTTTCCAGCTCAGGTCTCTCTTTCCATCTTGCCATCACTCTCGGCCCGCAGCCGCCTTCACAGAGCTCAGGGGTTGTCTCCATACCTTCCCGTGGGGATCCCTGCCTGGCTCTCCCATTCCTCACCAGCTGCCCACAGCTGCTCAGCCAGCAGCCAAAACGCGGCTTTCCCCTTTGGGACTACGCTGACCATCTGCCTACCCCCAACCTCTTGTCCACAGACCTGACTGGGGAGGAATCCCACCCCCTTGTCACCCTGGAGAACATCTAAAAGGTACCTTCACCTATGGCCAAACAAAGGGATTGGGAAAGAGCAAAGGATGAGATGATGGGGGTGCCCTGCCTCCAGGATGAGCCAATAGTCCAACAAGGTTGTCCACTCACCACTGGGCACCCGCAGGTCAATCTTGTTGCAGAAGTCAGTATAGCAGCAGTGGGTGTTGCGGAGGTCCTCAGAGCTCAGGCAGTAGAAGGGCTTCCCGGCAGGGACCAGCTCCACTTTGGGGATGCAGGTACGCACGTGGTGCTCCATGCCATCCAGGTTGAAAATGGAAACCATGCAGGCCCCATCTGTCTCACACGTGTAGTTGGCCTGGAGGCAGCTGGTACATGCACACTGCAGAGCTGCAGGATTGGGGAGTATGCTGACATTAATGGGGAGATCTCCTCCTAGGTCCTTTTCTAGACTTAGCATATAACCCTTTAGCACACCTGATGTTCCCAAATAAGGAGCTTTTATACAGACAGGGCACGAAAGATGACACCATCAATGGGAGCAACAACTTTTCACCTGCTTATTCAGCTCAGAAACCCAGCTTCCAAGCTCCACCATTTTCTTCTAAGTGCCCTATCTAATGCCCATGAGAAACAGAGAAACCACCTCTTGAACTCTGTCTTAGACTCATTATACATTATTCTGTAGCTGGGAATGAAGTTTTCCTTTAAATATAGATCCCTGAGGAGAGAGGAAGGCACCTACCCCTTGGAGAAGATGACACCACCTCCTGCCCCAACCCTACATCCTCCATCCAAAGCCACACAGGCTCCCTCACTTGATGGTGGCTCATCATTCCATCCCCTTTCTCCGGCACCAGGCAGGCCTACAGTTTTCTGAATGCAGCATGCTCTCACACATTCTTTTGCTGCAGTGCTTTTTTCCCTGGCTACTTCTCACAAATCCTTTAAGATTCAGCCTGACCATCACTTCTCGTGAAAAGCTTCCCACCCATTAGTCCAATATCCTTCTTCTCCCTTTGGTCCATGGCAGGTGCACCTCTCACAAGGGGTGAAAAGAATAACCTCCAACGAGGATAATATTAATGCTTACCTCAAAGAGTTACTGGGAGGATCAAACGAGCTGATGCATAAAAAGTGTTCAAAATTAAACCTACTCTGGAAGGTCCCTGGATATCACTTGAAAATCTTATATATGTATGTAAAATATATACATATATATAAAATATATGAATACATGTAAATATATTTTACACACACACACGCACACACACACATGTGCCCCCCAAATAGGCAGTGTGTACAATCATGTCTGGGACTAATGAGTTCTGCTGGGTGTGTTTTATACATAAGTGTGCACTATTGACAGGAAATTACTGTAAATGAATTTGGCGCCTCTGAAAGCCAGTTCAGCAGCCCTGGAATCTGAAATCCTTTATTTATCCATCTAACAAGAATAGCACACAGACAGCAGCAGTTGGTTCTCCCCAACACTGTCTCCCATGAGCCTAACCCAGCCCTGACCTCTCGGAACAGGCAGGAGCGCGGCTGGGACACTTAGGCTGGGACTCGGTGCTGAATGAAGCATTCGCCCATAGGGAAATGGAGGGGGCAGCCCACCCAAGTCCCACACTGGACACTCATTGACTACTATCTGGATACCGAGTGGGAATATATTCAAACCAAGCCCCCTAGAGAAGAGACGTTTATGACCAATCCCATGAAAACCTAGCCTGTTGTAACTCACCCCTTCAGGCTGTAAACAGTCTATCTTTGTCTCTTCCTGCAAGATACTGGAAGGCATCTCTCGGCTTTTCAGTTTCAAAGACAGATTCTAAATATCTCCGTGCCCAAGCCCCCTTCCTCAAGCTCTATAAATGATGCAATCTCTGGCCATTCCCACGCCCGGAAACAAAGGGGAGCGCACACTGACAGGTACGAGGCCGCTGCGGGGCTTCACGTAAGGCCTTTGATCAGAGCCCTTTCTTCTGGGAGAAATTCCAAAACACGCAGCTACCTGCTGAAGGGTGAGGGTAGTGTTCTATTTTAAGGGCAGGAAGTTTAAAGCAGGTCCCTTTAGACTAGAATCCAAATCATAAAAGCAATTTTTAAAAATAAGTTCTTCCTAAACTTCGATTCCAACCCTTTTTAGACACAAGAAAGACAAAGAAACCTCCTCATTTCCCCCCAAATACCTCTTTTTGCTCCCTCTTTTATTCTTCTTGCTAACTTAAATTTACTTCTGCATCCTTCTTAATACTCGAGCCAAACCTTTTACTCACACTGGAGTCCTGACCAGCCATCCAAGGAAGCTGACGCCCCTCCCCTCTGTGTCACGGAGGACATGGAGGCACAAAGGGGTTCCCCATGGAGCACACACCTCTCAGTACATGTGCCCTGACATCCAGCAAAGAGAACAGCACTGGGGCTATTTTGGGAAGCAAGAAGGGAAAACGAACAACTCCAAGAGGGCTATTCTGAGCATAGCGGGACACACAGGCCAGACCTGTAGCCGCCTTTTAAGAAGGGAAAAAAAAAAAAAAAAAAAAAAAAGCTCACTTCAGAGTCTGTCAGTAGACAGGAGAGCCGAGAGTCTCTGATTCCAGATACTTATTCTCCCTTCGTTGGTTCATGGCCTCTTTCACAGTGATTCATTCTGGAGAACGAACACACCCACACGTGGCTCATTATTTTTGGGAAGTACTTAAACAATCTTGGTGTAAGACAGGAAAGAACAAAAGTGGTGAAATCTATGTGAGACGGGATGAAGAACGGAACTGGGAGCAGGGCCATGTGGGTTTGTGATAAGGAATTAGGCAAGTCCCTGAATCTATCTGGGCCTCAGCCGCCTAACCAGAAAATACCATTTATCTTACAGAGATGGTATGAAGATTAGCCAAACATCCGCTAAGTGCTATGAGTGTTCAGAGAAGGACTCTTTCTGCACACATCTGGGTACCTCTATATATTTTACAGAGTGAGGGAGAAGTCTGCAACAGATATATCTTTAAGATAACCATCACCACTCCCACACCCTTGAAAAGGCTTCAGTTACTTAACACGCGAGCTACAGTGGGGTTATGATGGCAGGAGTACGTCAGAAAGACCCAAGGCTCAAATACCAGCTCTAACACCAATCACACGACCTTGCGCAAGTTAGTAGCCTTCCTGCACCCCGGTTTCATAATCTGTAAAGTGGGACTGTTAATAATCGCTTTACAGGGGCGCCTGGGTGGCTCAGTGGGTTGAAGCCTCTGCCTTCAGCTCAGGTCATGATCCCAGGGTCCTGGGATCGAGCCCCGCATCGGGCTCTCTGCTCAGTGCGGAGCCTGCTTCCTCCTCTCTCTCTGCCTGCCTCTCTGCCTACTTGTGATCTCTCTCTGTGTGAAATAAATAAAATCTTTAAAAAAAAAAAATAATCGCTTTACAGGACTATGCAAGAACCATACGAAATAATACATTTTAAAAAGAGCTCAGCAAGGGGCGCCTGGGTGGCTCAGTGGGTTAAGCCGCTGCCTTCGGCTCAGGTCATGATCTCAGGGTCCTGGGATCGAGTCCCGCATCGGGCTCTCTGCTCAGCAGAGAGCCTGCTTCCTCCTCTCTCTCTCTGCCCGCCTCTCTGCCTACTTGTGATCTCTGTCTGTCAAATAAATAAATAAAATCTTTAAAAAAAAAAAAAAAAAAAAAAAAAAAAAGAGCTCAGCAAGTAGGTGCTCAATCAACTTTACTCTCTCCTCTAAATGTAAGACTCAAACATAAACAGACACACACTCAGGCACGCACACATACAATGTCTCTTTAACCACTAATTAGGAAGTGGCAAGTTACAGTAAGACCACAGCAAGCGCAGCAAGAAACTGCTATGCTAGCCTCAGCTCTTCCAGGAACTAGCCGTGTGGCACTGGGCAAGTCACTTAACCTCTCTGAACCTCATTTTCCTCACGATTAATCAAAAAGAAGGCAACGAACTAAATGACCTCTAAAATCCTCCAGCTGAAATCTGAATCCAGTTTGTTTTTAAATTCACATTGTTTGGATCACTGATCCAACACTGGGAAGTTCTGCTTTAAATTTTATATACTCTCTCCTGAACTTTAAAGACAGATATTAGGGCTAGTCTTCTGTTAATATTCATTTATCAAAATAAGTAATAAAGTTATAAAAACATCTGAATTTACTATAAATGTACTAGTTCACTTAATCAGCAACCTAACCATGATTTCTTTGAAAAGTTAAATCTGGACTAATGAGTGCTAATAGCCCTTTATAATCTACTTCGTAGTCACTCATCAGGTTAAATCAGTCTACAAACACACACACACACAATATATATATATATATACCTAAAACTCTCTGTATTCCACAACCAAGGAGTTATGTAGTAGAAATAACACAATTTGGAAAACCAATCACAGAGGAGTAACAAAATCACTTGAGACACAATCAAGTTAAAAAGTGGTCAGAACGAGGAGGCACCTTGGTGGCTCAGTTGTTTCAGCGCCCAACTGTTGATTTCGGCTCAAGTCAAGATCTCGGAGTTGTGGGATGGAGCATCTCAGAGTTGTGGGATGGAGCATCACGTCAGGCTCCCTGCTGGGGGTGTGGAGTCTGTTTAGGATTCTCTCAGCCTATCCCCCCACTAAAAAAAGGGGCCCAGAACAAATTTCTCACTAGCACAGCATTTTGTTATTAACAAGTCAGTCAAACCTTAACTAAAAACAAACCACCTAAGCAGGATTTGAATGTGGCTCCAAAATATGATCAGAAGGCGGTCTGTGGTAGGATAAAGATGCAAAATTGATTCATGAGAGAGTCTGTGTTTCGAAGAAGACCAACAAGTCCCAACTTGGACAGCGTCTGTCTAGCTGCACTTTATGGAGGCACTGAGGTGGCTAGGTCTCAGCAAGGACAACCCCACTACAGGCAGGGCACTGGGGCTGGGTCCTCTCTCTCTCTGACCCACTGGGAGGACACTTAGCAAGGGTGTGGCTCATGGGAATTCACAAGAGCCACCATACAGGCATAGGCTCCTGGCCACTCAGCCCACTATTCTGCCCCAGAACACATCTCCAGGGGACTGGGTGTAGGACAGCACAGGGTGGTGGCCCAACCTTGGAAGGTAAGAGGCAAACCACAAAACATCCACATCTGTCCTGGTAGATAAAGACCCACAGATGTTCTAAAACATCTTAAAGCTACAATATTTATGACTTGTAGCTTACATTAATCGCCCATTGGGGATATAAAGCTTCACTGATTTTGTACCAGAATGGGGCACTGTCCTGTTCAGGTATGCTAAACCTGCCTCTTCCAAACCTCACTGGGTCACCTTCTAGGTCTGCAGTATCCACAATGAACTGCCCAAACCAGCTTGCGCAGCCCTTCCCCTTCACAACTTTCTGCCTCTCAGCCCTCTTCCTTCCAGATGACAGCCTCCATCAGACAGGCCAAACTGATAAGAATAGCCTATTACAAGGCATGATTATTTTAATTAGTCTTCCTTGGACCTTATCCAAACCCTCTACAGCTTCCTTAGGATAGAATAAAGACTTCAACTCTGAGTCCAAAGAGCCAAAATGGTCTTGGAGAAAAAAAAAAGAACAAAGTTGGACGACTCATACTTCCTGATTTCAAAACTTACTACAAAGCTACAGCAATCAAAACAGGGTGATACTGGCATTAAACACAGACACATAAATCAATGCAACAGAAATGAGTCCATAAACCAACCTATACATTTCTGATTGACTGATTTTTGACAAGAATTTCGAGACTGTTCAGGGGGGAAGGCCTAGTTTTCAACAAACGGCCCTAGACAATTGGATATGCAGATGTGAAAGAATGAAGTTGACCCTTACTTCACACCACATGTAAAAGTGAACTCAACGGATCAACAGTCTAAATATACAAGTTATAACTTATATTTTAAAACTTCAAATTAGAAAATAGGGGTAAAGCTTTATGACTTTGGATTTAGCAATGGTATTTAGATAGCATACCAAAAGCACAAGGGACAAAAGAAAAATAAGCGGGTCTTCAACAAAATTAAAACCTCCCACGCCTCAGTGGACAGTATGAGAGAATACAAAGAAGAGGAGAGAATATCTGCAAGCCACATATCTAATAATGGCCTAGCACTCGGAATACATAAAGAACTCATAACTCAACAACACAAAACAATTAAAAATGGGCAAAGGCCTTGAACAGACATTTCTCCAAAAAAGATACACAAATGACCAACAAGCACATGAAAAAATGCCCAACATTATCTCAAATGCAAATGAATTTTAAATGCAGAGTCAAATCAAAACCACAATGAGACACCACTCACACCCACTAGGAAGTTCTTAAGAAAAAGAAAAATACCCAGCGTTAGTGAAGACTTGGAAAACAGGAACCCTCATACATTGCCAGTATACCACTGATCATAAAATGTTTCGCTGCTGCAAAACATAGTTGATGGATCCCCCATAAACTGAATGTTGAATTACCGTATTACCCAACAATTCCACTTTAGGTATACATTCAAAAGACTGAAAACAAGTGTTCAAACAAAAACTTGTACATGAATGTTCATAATAGTACTATTTATATAGTCAAAAGGTAGAAACAAACCAAATGTCTACCAAATAATGAATGGAAAAACAAAATGTGGTATATTCATGCAATGGAGTATTATTTGGCCATAAAAATGAATAAACTATTGATACACACTACAATATGAATGAACTTTGAAAACATGACCTTTTTTTTTTTTTTTTTAAGATTTTACTTATTTGACAGAGACACAGTGAGAAGGGAACACAAGCAGGGCAAGTGGGAGAGGGAGAAGCTGACTTCCCGCCAAGCAGGGAGCCTGATGAGGAGCTGGGTCCCAGGACCCTGGAATCATGAGCTGAGCCAAAGGTAGACGCTTAATGACTGAGCCACCCAGGTGCCCCTAAAAACACTGTGTAAGTGAAAGCAGCCACATACTGTATGATTCCATTTATATTAAATATCCAGAAAACACATTAGTGGTTGTCAGGAGCTGGGTAGTAGAGTGGGAGGGAGGATGGGAAGTTACTGCTTAACAGGTTACCAGGTTTCTTCTGGGGTAAAGAAAAAGTTCTAGAACCAGACAGTGGTGATAACATTATGAAGGTATTTAACACCACTAACTGTCCATTTTAAAATGGCTAAAATGGTAAATTTTCTGTTATCTGTGTTTTACCACAATATTAAAAATACCACACCTTTCAAAAACAGTATGTATAATATAATACCAATTATGAAACAAAAACATCTAAACACCTCACACATGCACAGGGGGAAAAAAAAACCCTCTGGATGCCTGGCTCAGTTGGTCTAGCACATGACTCTTGATCTCGGGGTCATAAGTCTGAGCCCCAGGTTGGGTGCAGAGATTACATAAATACATACATAAATGGGGGGGGAACCCTGGAGGTCTAGCGTTCTTTAGACTGTATTCTTCCTGAATCCCCGTGCTCTCCAAGATGTCCAGGAATCTTTAAGCTCTATTAGGGGGGAGCCACTGCCCTGTGCTGCTTCGCCATTTTCTCACTGGTGTCTAGCACAGTGCCTGGTAGATAGCACTGGGTTTAATACATCTCAGCCTAGTAACTGGAGAGGGAAGGGGGCTCTGCCAGAGTGGCTTTTATCTGCTATACATATATTTCTATTGTTTATTCTTTTTTTTTTTTAAGATTTTAATTTATTTATTTGAGAGAGAGATCACTAGCAGGGAGGAGAAGGAGAAGCAGGCTCCCTGTTAAGCCCGAAGTGGGGCTCGATCCCTGGACTCTGGGATCATGACCCGAGCTGAAAGCAGATGCTCAACTGACTAAGCCACCTAGGCGCCCCTCTACTTTTGTATTCTTTAAAGAGTTGCACTGCTTTAAAAAGACAAAGAAAAAAGGTAACTACTGATCTAGACAGCTACCAAAATGTTTAGGAAAATCCTGAATCAGGTTAAAAAATGGGATGTGTCAGGGCGCCTGGATGGCTCAGTGGGTTAAAAGCCTCTGCCTTCAGCTCAGGTCATGATCCCAGGGTCCTGGGATCGAGCCCCACATCGGGCTCTCTGCTCAGCAGGGATCCTGCTGCCCCCCCCCCCCGCCCCCGCCTGCCTCTCTGCCTACCCGTGATCTCTGTTAAGTAAATACATACATAAAATCTTAAAAAAAAAAAAAAATGGTAGGTATCTGCCACTAAACTGTTACAAAACAGAGGTCATGTTTGGTTCCCCTGATAGGGGTGAGGGGGGACAGTAACTGGAAACTGACAATGTGCCAGGAGCCAAACCTCTAACCTAAGTAGAAACATCACGTAATGTTGAAGTAAAGCAATCAGATGCTACTGGTTGGTTAAAAAAAAAAAAGACCCAAGTTACATTTTCACCCTTCACAATCATCAAAATTAGATTTTATTTTATTTAATATTTTAAAAACACATTAAAACCAAACCAAACCAAACCTCTCAAGTATCCAAAAGCCAAAATAAAGTCAAGTTTTACATGTGTAGTTGGGTGGTACCTAAAAAACCAAAGAATGTACTGGTAAAACACACTTATGAAAAACATGTAAGTGACTTAATAAAGGAAGCTGTTTGTATGAGGAGGGAAAAAACCCAGAGACTTAACAATAAGACACTTGATAAGCTTGGTATTTAATTCCAATCTGGGAAAAGGTCTCGGAATGGGGTTTGCATAAGAGAAAGGTGTTTGAAAAGCCAGCTCCACACTATCTATTCTACCAACTGCCTTTCTGACATTCTACTTGGAGACAAACCCAACCCCAGAGAGCTGTTTAAACAAGTTCACCCTTAAGCCTCAGGTCTAGAGAATGAAAGCTTTGTTCTCACTCAAAAGAGACGTTTGATGTTTATGCTAAGGAGACCTGTCATTGCAACTTAATTTATGGCTGACTGTAAATACCTGAATATCTTAGCAAGGGCCCACCTGCTGCCCAGGAGAATGTCAAGGTAAAACTGGAATGAGTGGTGCCTTATTACAGAGGGTGCCCAGTGTTCCCAGGACCTAAGTGTATGGACTGAGCAGTCATATTCAGACTATCTAGGAGTAACTTGGTATTTCTCCTTTACTTACAGTTTATAATGAACATGTAAAATCATTCTGCTTTTTCTCTTTGTTGTATTAAAAAAGACATATTTGTGGCTCATTAGGACAGGGGAGGATGTTTATGAGTGGTATTTTATATTTGCTTCCTGACCTATTTACCATCCTAAGGATGAGTGGAGAAGAGACAGTGTACGTCACAGTTTTGAGTGAGAAGAGGAATAGGAATGGTTTCAGGCAACTGGGACAATGAAGGAGAAAAAAAATCAGCCAGGGCTGAGAATAAAACTAATGAGGCTGAGATCAAGTGCATTTGGCTGGAATAAAATGGGTAGGTGGTAGAATAAAACAAAGATGAAAGCGGTGAGGTAGGAAGAGAGCTGATCATGTTCCAAGTAACTCACAAATGTTTGTAGCGTTTTGAGTGACAAGGATTAAAAACTCCATATAGAGGAGAGACTAAAAGTACAGCAGGACAGAACTGGAACTACTTACCGGGGATATTGCTGGGAGGATGAAAAAGAACTGAATGAATTCAATTAAACAACTTATTAAGTACTTAAAATGTGCAAGGCTCTGTGACAGGACAAAGCCATAGAAAGAATAAGCCAGTTCTGAGCATCCACTTTTAGGGGGCAGAGGCTGGGAGAGTGGGAGGAGCAGATGGACCAAAGAGAAGAGCGGAGAGGATGGAACCATGGACCACGGGAAGGCAAGAAGACAAAGACGGTCCCACACAGAGGATGGTCACTTTGGCTAAGAAGACAAGGCTGAGGCCAAGCAAAACACAAGGCATATTAGGTCCATGGTGAATGATCAGATGCAAGGTCCCAGCCAGAGACAAGGATAGTAAGAGAGACGAGACCAGACCAGACGCAACATGATGCCAGGCTAAGGGGTCTGGGGTTGATCCTGGAGGCCACATGAAAGCACTGGAATCATGAGACGCAGGGCATACCCTCCAACATTAAATCCAGCAACACAATGGATGACAAGTGGGAGACTAGAAACAGAGGCTGGTTAGAAAATTACTTTCACAGTCCTCACAGGATATGGTAGAGTACAGGATTTACAGCACATGCTTTGGGAGTCTGACAGACGTCTAGCCCACCACTGAACCTCACCGTGCCCCAGTACTTCATCTGTAAAATGGGGATAAGACTGCTCAAAGCAGATGCACAGAATAACTGTCCTTGGCATCATACCTGAGTATTTAGTAAGTGTTTAGATGCCTTTATTACTATTGTCATCCACTGCATGAGAAGGGTCTAAACTCTTCCTAGTCTTGTGGTTGTTTCAACAAAAAGAAGAAAAGTCCATTTGTGTGTAAATTTCTTTTTTTTTTTTTAAAGATTATTTATTTATTTGAAAGAGAGAGAGATCATAAGCAGGCAGAGAAGCAGGCGGGGTTGGGGGGGGGAGGGCGCGGGGAGCCGACTCCTTGCTGAGCAGAGAGCCCAATGCGAGGCTCGATCCCAGGACCCTGAGATCATGACCTGAGCCAAAGGCAGAGGCTTTAACCCACTGAGCCACCCAGGCGTCCCGTGTGTAAACTTCTTAAGGGCAGGGACAGACTCTTTCCTCAGTAACTCTCTCACCATTCAGCTTGCTCCTGGATGTTAGAAATGAACACAATTCAATCTTATGGACCACAATTATAAAATGTAATATACAAATGTACACCAGGACAACACATGAAGATCTAGGGTAAGGCAGGTTCACCACAACTACTTAATAAAAAAAAGATACACTTCAGTTCAGATTCCCCCGCTCAAACACTGTAACCACCTAAAAAAAACTTATCTCCAAAGTACCCAGAATCTCTCTCCTCCACTCACTCACAACTATCTAGGAAAAGGGAACTGGCAGTAGGTGAAGGCCACATGTAGTCAAAGGACTTTTCATATGCAAGGTCCATCAACAGCATGGCTGGGTACCAGGTCTCAAGTCTCCCTGAGCCTATCTTGGGTAGTTAGTTCCCTTCTTGCTTTCCTTCTCCTCACATATCCATCTGAGCCAACACACACACACACACACACACACACACACACTCTTGGGTAGTTTGTTCCCTTCTTGCTTTCCTTCTCCTCACATATCCATCTGAGCCAACACACACACACACACACACACACACACTCACTCACTTTAAAAAACACCACTTATTTACTATCTCAGTTTCTATAGGTCAGAAGTCCAGGCCCAGTGTGACTGGTGCTGGCCAGGGCTGCCTTCTCCTCCAAGGCTCAGACCTCTTTCAAGCTCGCTGGTTGTTGGCAAACTCCACTACCTTGTAGATGGAAGACTGAGGTCCTCTTTTGCCTCCTTGCTGACAGCCAGGGACCACTCTCAGTTCTCAGAGCTGGCCCGCAGTTCTAGCCACGTGGCCCCCGTGGGCAGGTCACACACGGATATTTACTTCTTCCAAACCAGCTGGAGCATTTCTGACTTCCTCTTCTGCAATCAGCTGTGAAAACTGCTTTCAAAGAGCTACCTACTTAGGTCTATCCCCTTAGCTGAAGACCCCCTTAGCTGAAGACCGATTGATTTGGGACCTTCATCACATCTGCAAAATCCCTCCAAGGCATGCCTAGATTGGTGTTTAATAATAGGAAGGTGGTATAATCCAAAGGCAGGAGGAACTCTTGGGGGGAGGGAGCAGAGGGTGGATGGTGGTAGAAAGAATCACCTTATATTTTATTTATTGCCTATTTAACCTGCCAGAAAGTAAGCTTCACGAAGGAAGACATTTGATGTCCTTTTGCCTACTGTTGTATCTCTAGCACCTACGACAGTACCTGGCACATAGTAGGTGCTCAATAAATATGTGTTAAAGGAATCTTTAGATCACTATATATCTACTTAGATCACTACACATCTATAGATCACTAACACCACTATATATACATACCTATATATATTTACTTCAGGTAACTATATTTACAGGCTAGAAATGGGACCTCTCTCTATATTCAAATTCTGGTTCAGTGAAACGATTCAGGAATCCTTGGAATTCCATATAATTTTATCCCTGCCACAATGATTTGTATGGCTTTAACAAAATACAGGTGATCCTCATTTTTCACAGATTCCATTTTCATTAAAGTTTATCTGTAACCCCAAAATCAATACTCTCAGTGCTTTCATAGTCATTCACAGACATGTGCAGAGTGGTAGAAAATGTTAGTCCCCAATGCACATGTCCCCAGCTGATGGTGAACAAAAGGACAATGCTCTGCCTTCTTGTTTCAGCTTTCATACTGTAAGTATATGTTCTTTTCATAGTATACTCTGTGCGATGCTTCTCACTTTTTTTACACTTTCCTGTTGGTGGGTGGAAATTTTGCTGTTCAAAATGGCCCCTGAAGGGCACCTGGGTAGCTCAGGCGTTGAGCGTCTGCCTTCAGCTCTGGTCATGGTCCTGGGATCAAGCCCTACATCCAGCTCCCTGCTCAGCAGGAGGCCTGCTTCCCCCTCTCCCACTCCCACTGCACTCGCTCTTACTGTCTCTCTCTCTGTCAAGTAAATAAAATCTTCAAAAACAAAATAAAATGGCCCCTAAGAATAGTGCTAAAATGCTCTCCAATATTCCCAAGCTCAAAGAGACAGTGATGTGCCTGGCAGAGTAAAATACATGTTATCAGGTAAGTGTCATTCAGGCTTGCACTATAGTGCTGTTGGCCTTAAGTTCAAAGTTAATTAAGCAAACAATATGTATTAAATAAGGTGTCTTTAACCAGAAACACACACATGGCAGGGTTAGGTACTGATCTGTCAATGAAAAGGTGGTGACCACTGGCTCACAGGAACCTAACACCATCTTTCCCCTAGGAGCAGTGGTTCAGTATTTGCTAATCCAGTGTTCCAGGCAACTTTATAGACCATAAGTACCACGAATAATGACACCTGACTATATTAGCCTCATTTTACAGATGAAACAATAAAGATGAGAGAGATGTGAAATTTTAGCTCTCAGCACACTGTAGCACATCATTCTGTTTTATTTTCTCCAGAGCACTTAAGACTGAGAATTGTGTTTACTTATTTATCTTCAGTCTGAGCCACTGCTACTCTAAGTTCCATGACAGTTAGGGACTTAGGGATTTTTTGCCCATCTCATTCTCTCAGGGTTATTTCCCCAAGCCAAGAATCATTCCAGGCACATACCCAACTTAATGAATAGAGAAATCTCCTACATGCAATTCTACAAATATCAGGAGTGACTGACACTTTAAAGGGAAGGGCAGTTACTTTCATTATGTTAAAATCAAAATATTTAGTAAGACAAATGCAGGCTTAGGATGAAGTGGAGAGAGAAGAAAGAAACTGAAAAGATCCCCAGAGCTGCCTGAGGTGGCACTGTCTCCAAAACCTAGACAGCAGGTCAGATGGTCTGGGACGCAAACTCCACGGCTCAACCAAATGCTGGCAGCTCTACTGAGGAAGGGAAAGAGAGATACACTCTGAAATAGTATTTTTGCTTGGTGTTACATTTATCCTTGATGGAGAAGCCGGCAGGGAGAGACTAGGCTGGAGCAGGGATGGTACCTCCGGATCCCAAGCTCAGGTTAAGCCACGTGTGCAAGAGACACTGAGAGCAAAAGCCTGGAGCACGTAGGTAGGTATCTGAACCTGGTCACGAGAGGCGGCATCTACCGAGGGGGAGAAATGCAGATCAGACTGCAGGTCTGAGGAGCCCATTCCTTCAAAGGCTTCAGCATTCCCAGTCCGGGCAGAACTGATGGGCTACGGATGCCAGCAGCACTTCCAGCGTCAGAGGGATGGATGAGAAAGAGTACTCTAGGATTTCCTTTTCATAAACACAGAGAGGAAAATGAGATAAGACCCTCTTACATCAACTCCTACTGTAACAGACAAATAACACAAGAATTCAAGACAAAGAGGCGGGATTCCAGAATTAATGTTCACCGCTGCCCCGAGCAAAAATTGAACAGTAAACAATAAGGATTTCGAAATTAAAACAAAAGAGCCACTTTGGTATTCTTTAACCTTCAAAAATAAAGAAGATCTAAAGCACCATGAACTGAGAATTCCATTCCACCTCAACACCCTTTACTCCTGAGTTATTATGAGAGCAGACTGCAACGCAATTCAACTCCTGTTCCAAAATGCAACAAGCAACTTCGACAGGACATGCCGAAAGCAGCAACACGGCTCCTCGGCTCCTCGCTTACTGATTCATATTTTGGTAGCAAGGTTACAATTAGCTCACCGGTGGAGAATAAACCTATTTATAACACGGCAGTCCACCTGAAAGACACAATCATCTAAAAAGGTTTTTAGAGGAAAATGAAGTGCAGTTTCTTCCTGTGCTGATTGCAGATTCCCAAGGTCCTTTCAGATGAAGTCCTCAGTCTAACCTTCCTGTGTTCACAGGCACCATTCCAGCCACCTCTCAGCCTCCATGTTCTTATGTAACATTTACATAGTGCCATAAACATACTCAGAGTTGCGTAAGAATTAAAACGTTGCCAAACCAATAAAACCTAAAGCAGGTCACTCCCTCCAGACTGTCTTTGATTAGCACAGGTACGCTGCCCGGTCTACGATGTAAGAGCCTGTCAAAAGACAGAAATTAACTTGAGGAAATCTGAAACGGTCTACAAAAAAATGCACAAATCAGAAGAAATTAACCACACTGTGGCCTGTGGTGCTTCTATCAATCCCAAGAGTATGTTATTCCACTCCATAAGATAAAAAGTAACCCAACATTGCTTGTTCCCTGAAGTCAGAAACTGTGTCTAAAAATACCTCCCAGCCAACTGGCTATCAGTAAGTTAGTCTCACAAATGTCCCAGTAAGAACTACACAGGCTATTTCCTTACTGTACAGAGGGAAAACTGAGGCAGTCACAGAAAGGTTAAGCAAGTGACTTGTTCAAGGACAACCTGTTAAGGGAGCAAAGTTCTGGGGCTGAGATCTGGCTTCCTCCTTCCATCTGGCTCCAACCTTTAACCAGAGTAGCCATTTTATTATGTTTTAATCACATCTGTTCCGGGAACTCTTTTAACAAAATCAACCAGAGATTCTCTTTCTCTCTACAAGAGTTCACTTTTACTGTACTTCAAATCCATGTCCACTCAACAAAATTATAAGACTTGGCCTAAAATTATATTTTTAAGTCTGTTCACAGAAATCCAAAATGTTCCTTTCAGAACCTCAAACGTCTCCCTCATTCCTTTTGTCTTAAGAAATTTATGCCATGTTCTCCCACTACTAACTAATGCAACTTTACATTTTTAAATACTGATGTGAAAATCCCAAAGTGAGACCTTAAAACCAGTTATATTTATCAAATGGATGCTGCCTCTAACATGGCACTCATTCTTCTTGTCACTGGCCTTTTACTAAGCTGCAGCTAATGCACTAATAGGAACACCTATCCCTTGCTGCCCTCATGTCATGCCCAAATACCAGCTATCAGAGCTGCCTGGCTCATTCATTCCTTCAGCTCACCTAGGGGAGTACAGAGAGGAAGCTCAGGGGAGGAAAGCAATCAACTTCTTGTTAATCCCACAGCCTCTATTTTCCCAGAACTGACGTTTGACTTTAAGCCTTTTGCAACTGTGGTCTCTGTAGCATGCACTATTGGCAACTACATGTGTCCCGGAAAAAACTGTAGCGTCTGGCCAAGAAGTTTAAAGGCCTTCGAGAATGTTTGCTGGACACACAACCTAATTTCCAATTTACCAAAAAAAGAAACTAACTCCCTATTATGCCCACCCATCCTCACCCTAACAAACATCCATTTTAGGAAGGTTACAAAAAATGAACTCTGCCCTATTCAGAACCAGCTGGATTACC
The DNA here is from genome assembly GCF_030435805.1 of Mustela lutreola. NCBI lineage: Eukaryota > Metazoa > Chordata > Mammalia > Carnivora > Mustelidae > Mustela > Mustela lutreola. The sequence goes on from NC_081297.1 coordinate 63,256,974, forward strand.
AATTAAACATTCTTAACTAGGCTCACCACAAGAAAAACCCCAGACACTACACCCAATCAACAGGGAAATCGCTGTTAAAAAACCTAACTATATTGGGACAGTATAAAAAATCCTAAGGAAAGAATGTAAAGATTTATTCAGACACATAGAAAATGACAAACCTGATGGCTGAGTCTCCTTATTTACTATCCTACTAGAGAAATAACATTATGTTACACATTCCAAAAACATGGCCCATAAGGCCCAGCAGACATTATTCACGAAAAGCATGATCTTACCCCAACTGTCAGTCCCTGTTCGTAGACCTTCACCATGTTTATCAGACCCACCGGCATATTACCCATGCACAGAGCAGCAAGACCCAGGAACACACACGAGGTGCTTAACAGAAGCATTAGCCAGTGAACAAAGACCCCACTGCACAGGCTACACCACTGGGAACAAATATCAAAGCTGGAGATAATGAACTTGTTTTTGAGACTCCAAAGTAGGATGATGTCTTTTCTTGTTTGTCTGGTTTATTAAAGAAGCCTGAACCCACCTGAGAATCATTATTTTTAGTGGAGAGGAGAGCCACAGAACACACACTTGATCTCCCATAGCTGGAAGGTTAGGGGCTGCTGAGAAGTCAAAGCCCAGGCTTTGTACATCGGGAGCGAATACAATCCTGATCGTCTCTCCCAGATCCATCTGTGGGTCAATAATCACTTCAATATAACTGCCAAATATAACCTTCATCTTCTCCCCCAATGCCAAGACACATTTCAGAGGAGACTATTAAATTAAATATTTTAGGGTTTCATGTGCTCTTCTTAGCCCCCAAAACCTCATAAACAACACACCCAGTCGAGTGTCCCACAGAGAGGTACCCACCTCTATAGTGAGAAGGGTGGGGGTGGTGTCAGGGAGCAGAAGGCTGTGGGGGCTGGAAGGTAAGGGGTGTGTGAGGGTGGGGGAGTGCGTGGGGGGCAGGGTTGGAAAAAGGGATCGTGTGAGAAGGTAAATAAGTACTGACCAAGGGCCGGGAAGTGGGTCCAGTGGTGGGATCTTTAAATAATCTTGGGGGTTGGAGGGAGGTTCTAGGATTTCACCTGAAAGGCAGCCACAAAGTGATTAACTGAATGGGCCCCCTGGGGTGGGGTGGGGGAAGCGAGGTGGAAAGCAAATACACCTAGATGCAGATTAACCGTTCTGGAACCAGGTTTCCTAGGGTTAGAGAGATTCCAAAGCCAAGCTCCAAAAACGTTTAGGGGCCTGTGGGTCTCGCTTCCTCCAAATAGCTTCCACAGGGCATGTGTATGTGGGGGGGGGGGGTCTGCCCCATTGAACTCAAAGGGGCTGCGCGAAGGGGAAATGTGACTCCCTTTCCCAGAACATTAGGGAGGAAGCAGAGGGAAGGAAAGAGACACCCCAAATGCAGGTCCTGAAGGAAAGGTTAGAGACCCCTTCCCCTGTCACCTGAGGTGCGCAAGGGCTCGCAACATCAGGATACCTCAGAGAAGCAAACACCCATCGCCTGAACCCCTCAATCTTGGCGGGAGAAAAGGCACCCTTCAAGAGCATCTGGAGGGAGGGTATGAAGACCCCCACCCCTGGACATGCTGAATGGCAGAAGCACGGACCTCCGAATCTCAGGGAAGGGAGCCCGCACTCCCCACTATGGAACAAGGGGGTGCTGGGAGTGCGATCCTGAGAGCTCCCCGAATCCAGTTCCGCCTGGAAGACGGCTCGGGTCCCCAGGGGCCCCGCGTGAGCTCGGTCCCGGCGGGGCAGCCGCACCTCGGAGGTCTGGGGACGCCGACCGCGGGTCACCCCGACTCCTCCGCGCCCCCCACCCGGCCATATTGTGCGCGTGGGGAGGGGGCGCGCTGTAGCCAGGGGCCGCGGCTCGAGGCCTCGCCCTCGCCCGGCTCTCTCCATCCCGGCCTCCGCCCCCCGGCCCGGGACTCACCCTGGATCCCCCGGGGCCCGGACCCGCCGCTGCCGGCAAGCAGGAGGACGACAAGGGGGAAGAAGGAGGAGGCTCTGGCCGACTCCGCCATAGTAACCACCGCCGCCGCCGCCGCCGCCGCCGCCGCAGCCCAGCAGCGCCCAGCGCGCGCGCGCGCGCCCCCGGCGCCTCCCCTCCTCCCTCAGCCCCGCTCCCGCCTCCCTCTCCTCCGCCCGGCGCCGGCACGTGCGCTCCCGGCCGAGCCGGCGCCGCGGCCGCCGCGCGCGTCCCCGAAGGGCGGGGCCGGGTGCGCGCGGGCGCCCGCCTTAAAGGGGAGTGTCCCTGTTAAAGGGGTGGGAGGGGCTCGAGCCTCGGCCACCTCACGGGTGGGTGCCGAGCGCTCCGCTGAGAGGCCCGGGTCTGACACGCGGCCCCCACCCTGGCCTGCACCTCGCCCTGCGCACAGTTATCAGCACCCACCCCCCTCCTCCGCATCGAATGCCATACGGGTCGCGTGCGTGTGTTTCTGTTCCCTCCATCCCCACTGCTTCGCCTCAAGCCCCCATCACGTCTCACGTCCCGCCGGGGTCCTCGCAACCCGCCTCCCTGTCCCGCGCGGCAGCCTGCGGCAACCTGTGTGATCACATCCTGGGGTGCCCCTTTGCAGAACAGAGTCAGGTTTTTAATGCTAGCGCTCAGTCTTGGGGAGGGTGCTGCGGGAGGCACTCCCATTCTGCTGTTTACCTTTCGGTAAACAGTTTGACATTATATATCAAATGCCTTAAAATATCCATACCCATGGGCTGGTATTATTCCTTGTCTGTCTTCCAAGAAATAATAGAGATGAGGACCAATATGTATGAAAAATGTTAACAGCTGCATGTTTATCATCATAAAAAAGCTGGACCCTTAAGGAGGCAGTAATAGAAGACAAATAAATGATGGCCCATCCATGGGATGGAGCATTATTTAGTAATTAAAAATTAAATGTGTAAAAACCAATAAGGTGAGATGTTTGTGAGATAATGTTAAATGAGCAAGCAAAATACCAAACTATTTACAGTATTATTCTAATTTTGTTGATAATATATAACTGTATGGGGAAAAGACTGGAAAGGAATTACCCAATATTATCAGTAGTTATTGCCAGGATTTTTTTTTTTTTTTTTTTACTTTTCCTTGAAACACTTCAATGTTTTCTAAATATTTTACAAATGAACAAGTATTACTTTCAAATTTAGAAAAAAGTACTTAAAGAAGGCTAACTGGGGGCGCCTGGGTGGTTCAGTGGGCTAAGCCTCTGACTTCGGCTCAGGTCATGATTCCAGGGTCCTGAGATAGAGCCCCACATTAGGCCCTCTGCTCAGCAGGGAGCCTGCTTCCCCTCCTTTCTCTGCCTGCCTCTCTGCCTACTTGTGATCTCTGTCTGTCAAATAAATAAATAAAATCTTTAAAAACAAATAAAATAAAAAAGTTTAACTGAATCAATTGCCCATATCTTTTTGAAAAGAGTTTGCTTTCTTTAGCTTGAGAAACAGTTTTAGATCTTGAGGAGGTCAGAGTCTTTAGAACCAGAGCTCTGGATCTGAATTTTCCCTTTCTTACTAACTGGTATGAATGCCTGGGCAAGTTTCTTTAACCTCTCTAAGTACAGTGCATCATCATCCAAGATCTAGGGGTGGAGAGGATGACCAGAGGTGGGGAGCAACATTTCCCAAATGGAACCCTCATCCTCTAAGTTGTTACAAATCTGAAGAACACCCATCCTCTCATCCAGAAAAAAAAACATGACTGCAGCCACACTCCTCAGACAACTCACACACAAACACACAGGTGCAAAGTCACGCAGAGATGCAGTCTATGAGCTGGTCAGTAGCTGCATGAGTAAACCCCTTATTTTTATACTGCTCTCCCTCATCACCCCAAAATGGTCACCCCCCGAGTCCATCTAACTGGTCTCTCAAACTCTGCCCCACCCATTCTTACGGTGCCCAGCTGTGATATGCACAGTGCTGGGTTACTGTCTTAGTTTCCTAGGGCTGCCTTAACAAAGTTCCACACACTGCTTGGCTTAAAATAACAGAAATTTATTCTCTCACAGTTCTGGAGGCTAGAAATCTGAAACCAGGGTGTCAGCAGGCCCATGCTCTCTCTCTCAAGCCTCTGGGGAAGAATCCTTCCTTGTCTCTTCTGGCTTCTGATGGTTCCCAGAATCCTTGGTGTTGCCTATCTTGCGGAAGCATAATTTCATTCTCTGCCTCCATCTTCACGTGGCCATCTTTTCTCCATGTATCTCTCTGTCCAAATTTCTCTCTTCCTATAAAGACACAAGTCACTGAATCAGGGCCAACCCCAATCCACTATGAGCTCAAGTAATTTTAATTTGATTATATCTGCAAAGATCCTGTTTCTAAATAAGATCACATTTATAGGTTATGGGTGGACCTGAATTCAGGGAAGACACTATTCAATTCAGTTACATTCACCAATCCCTGTGGTTGCTTTATTCCTAGACTGCAAGGTCAGCTGTGTACCTGAATATACAGCCTGGGAAACAGAACACTGGGGTGACAACCCCAAACCCAGCTCCACTGTCTCACTTGATAGCATTTGACTTTGGGCAAGGTATTTTGCCTCCCTAAGCCTCGATTCACTCATCTGCAAAACGGAGTTGATAATAGTTCTATCTCAGGGCACCTGGGTGGCTCAGGGGGTTAAGTGTTCAACTCTTGATTTCAGCTCAGGTCATGATCTCAGGGTCATGAGGTCGAGCCCTATGTCACGCTCTGCATTCGGCAGGGAGTCTGCTTGAAGTTCTTTCCCTCTGCCCCTCTCCTTGTGCTCTCTCCCTCTATCTCAAATAAATAAATCTTTTTAAAAAAAATAGTTCTATCTCATAGAGATGTTGCAAGGATATCATAGGTAAAGCAGTTAGCATAGCCTCTGACACATAGGAAGTTATATAAAAAGAATAGCTATTACGATATGACGATTTGACCTTTACCGCAATCCTGTGAAGTGGTTGAGGCATGTCGGTGTGTGTGCAATTTATAGGGGAGGCAGTTGAGGCCCAAAGAAGGTGAGCAAGTTGCCCTAGCCCATGTATAATTAAGTGTTGAAGGAACAGCCCGCTGGTCCTGTGCTCCTTCAGCATCATAGCATCTCATGCATTCCCAGGGATTGGTCTCCGAGAGCCAGCTGAAGGTGTGGACATTAGACTGGATGGGTTGTGGGAGGGGTTAGTTATATCCTCACACCCTATTCCTGAGGGTTTGGTGCATCCCCTCAAATCAGGGCTTTCCTATGTAATGTGCCTACCTTCCCTTTTAGGTCCTGAGCCGAGCCCTAGGGCACTCAGTCTACTTGTGTCCTGCCCACAGCTTCTCTGTGTCCATTGGACACTTCTCAAAGTGTCCATTTCTGTTAAGCTCCTTAATTTTAGGACTGGACCCATATCACAGTCTACAAACTTCCTCTTTGCCTTGTTCTTCCCCTTTGTCATGGGATTCCCCAGAGCTTACTCCCCGGGCTCCAATGACTAGACTGTCCAGTGTTATGGCTGCCATCTTAGTCACAGTGCACCAAGACATTGCCATCTTAGGGGATCTGGCTCAGTTCACCTTGATGAGCAGCAGACTTATTAATCTCAAGAAGGGAATAGCTCATCTTCATTCACCCATTCTACAAGCATGCAGGGAGCACCTATGGTATACCGGGTGCACCATGTAAAAGAGAGATAAGTCATGGTCTTTGCCCTCATGGAACCTACAATAATAGAGGCAAGCGTTTTTTAAAAAGGCAACAACAGGGATGCCTGAGTGGCTCCACTGGTGAAGCTGCTGACTCTTGTTTTCAGCTCAGGTCATGATCTCAGAGTTCTGAGATTGAGCCCTGCATCAGGCCCTGCACTGAGCATGGAACCTGCTTACGATTCTCTCTCTCCTTCTGCCTTATGTCCTCCCCAACCTCCCTCCTCTTAAAAAAAAAAAAAAGGCAACAACATGTGTTTACGCTGTAACACACACCGGTAAAGGCTCAGTAGGGGCACTCAAGAGATATGGATGTCTCAACTCTTCAGGGACAAGCTGAAGAGGGCAGAAAGCTTTCACAGAGTGGCCATGCTATAGCTGACTCTTAGAAGATCAAAGAACATCCCCTAGGTAGACAGGCTGGTGTGGGGCAAGGGAAAGCAGGAGGTAGTTCCCGGCAGACAGAGCAGTACGAACAAGATACTGAAGTAAAATTGCCTGGCATTTAGAGGAAGCAGGAGCAACCTGGCAGCACAGAGGGTGAAGGGGGCGTGGGGTGAAGGGGGTGCGGGGTGAAGGGGGCTGGTGCAGGGTAGACAGGCAGGTAACGTTGAAGAGATAGATGTGGACAGATATTTGGAAATGTTATTTTCTCCCGTTTTCTTGGCAGGTTCTAAGCATCAGGTTTTTGTTTTGTTTTTTGTTGTTTTTTTATAAATTCAATTACCATATAGCGTATTATTAGTTTCAGAGGTAGAGTTCAGTGATTCATCAGTTGCATGCAACCCCCAGGGATTCAAGAGATCAGGGGTTTCTAATGTGAGAAGGGATAAAATAAGATGAGGAACCAAGAATGTCTAGGATTTGAGGATTTGAAGCCTGATGCTTCAAGGGGATGATTACCTGAGTAGGTTCAGTGCAACATGGGGTAGAGGCCTAACCTCAGGGGGCTATAAGTGAATGGCAAGCAGAGGCTTAGAAAGATTGAGAGTCATCTGTTCTTTAGAAGAACTTGGCTGAGGGGCACCTGGGTGTCTCAGTCAGTTAAGCATCCAACTCCTGATTTCAGGACCAGGGTTGTATGTAAGGCGAGCCCCACATCTCTGAGTTCTGCTCTGGATGCTGGGTGTGGAGCATGGAGTCTGTTTAAGATTCTATTTCCTGGGGCACCTGGGTGGCTCAGCTGGTTAAGCATCTGCCTTCATTTCGGGTCATGATCCCAGGGTCCTGGGATAGAGCTCCCTGCCCCATGGGGAGTCTGCCTCTCCCCCTCCATCTGCCTCTCCCCCAGCTCATGCTTTCTCTCATGTTCTCTCTCTCAAAAATAAATAAAATCTTGCTATGGTGAGTGCTGTGAAGTGTGTAAACCTGGTGATTCACATACCTGTACCCAGGGGGATAAAAATATATTATATGTTTATAAAAAATAAAAAATTTAAAAATAATAATAAATAAATAAATAAATAAATAAAATCTTCAAAAAAATTTTTTTCTCTCCCTCTGACCCTCCCCCTTCTCAAATAGAAATACATACATACATACATACATACATACATAAAAGAACGTGGCTGTGACGGGACAGGGAGGTTTGAATTTCCTTCAGAACAATGGACCAGTTTCTTTAAGCAAACCTTCTGCTGAAGAAGCAACTCAAAATACTTAGAAAACTACCAAGGAAGTGAAGAATATTCCAGTCAAAAACTAAGAAACAAAAGAGAGGAAAGCAAAACTGCAAAGCTGGCTTTCACCTTGAGACCATTTGCATACCAGGTGAACTTGAACTTTGGTTTTCAAAGGCAAGCAGGATAGAGGGAACGGAAAACAAAGCCCAGGACTGCCCAAGGTGAGGAGTCTAATAAGCAACCATCTGCGCAAAGCTGTGACCCAGGATGGGTAATAATATACTAGGTTGAAGAATGAACTAGAAATAATTCACTCCTCCAGGAGATAGGAAAGGAAAATTACCGGACTTAAACCTTGGCTCTAAGTGAGAATGGGGGGAAATCTTCCCTGAGAATTCGCAACCACAAGTGGGCTTGCATGATTCAATTTCATTACAAATTCACTCTACCAGTGTGATCTGAAAAGCTATACACTATTTAGATTCAAATGGTCCTGGGCTGGTGTACCTTCTCAAAGTAACTGGAAGGAAGAAGAGCAGATCATCTCTAGACGAGCCCACCTTCAACTTGGGCTACAAGGAATTCTCACAGATAAAATTCCAAGAAATATAGTCTCTGTAGTCAAAAATCCAAAAACAACTAAAAAAGGCCTAGAGAAAAATCACAGTCAACTTAGATATCGTATACAATAGCTCCCCCTATCCACAGGGGATACGTTCCAAGACCCCCAGTGAAACTGGATAGTGACAAGCCCTTTATATACTATCTTTCCCTATCCATACATACATACCTATGATAAAGTTTAATTTACAAATTAGGCACAGTAAGGGAGTAACAACAATAACAATCAAGTAGAGCAATTGTAACACTATCCTGTAATAAAAGTTATGTAAATGTGATCTCTCAAAATATCCTATTGTGCTGTACTCACCCTTCTTGTGATAATGTGTGATGATAAAATGCTTACAAGATGCAATGAATGAGGTGAATGATGTAGGCATTGCAATGTAGTATTAGGCTTCTACTGACTTTCTGACAATATGTCAGAAGGAGAATCATCTGCTTCTGGACATGGTAGACCACAGGTAACTAAAACTGTGGAAAGCGAAATCACAGATAAGGGGGAGGGGGACTACTGGATTCATAGGAAATACCTTTCAAAAATGAAGGCTTGGGGCGCTTGGGTAGCTCGGCCCTGTAAGCGTCTGCCTTCAGCCCAGATCAGCCCAGAGTCCTGGGATAGAGCCCCACGTGGGGTTCCCTGTTCAATGGGGTGCCTGCTTCTACCCTCCCTCTCCCCCTGCTCATGTTTCTCTCTCTCTCTCTCTCAAATAAATAAGTGAAATCTTTTAAAAAAGACTAAATAAAAAATGTATAAGTTACATATGAATTCATGCATACTTTATTAATTGTCAGATATATGCTAATAACAGATTAAATAACTTCCAAATTAAGAGAAGGAAGAAAATAGAATGAGAAAAAATAATCCATCCAAAAGGAGTAAGGAAGGAAAGGAAAAAAATATATTAAAGAAGGATGAATAGAAAGCATAAATGAAATGGTGAAAATAAATTCAAACTATGTCCATGATTACAATAAATGTGAATGGGCTAAATAATCCAATTTAAAGGTACAGATTTTCAGGGCGCCTGGGTGGCTCAGTGGTTAAGCCGCTGCCTTCGGCTCAGGTCATGATCTCAGGGTCCTGGGATCGAGTCCCGCATCGGGCTCTCTGCTCAGCAGGGAGCCTGCTTCCTCCTCTCTCTCTCTCTGCCTGCCTCTCTGCCTACTTGTGATTTCTCTCTGTCAAATAAATAAATAAATAAATCTTTTAAAAAAAAAGGTACAGATTTTCAGACTGGACAAGAGAAGGAGAGAAAGGAGATTTCTAGAGGGATACACAAGGTCACAGAAGTGTTTGCTGTGTTTTGTTGCCTTAACAGGAAGGGAGTGATGGCAACTTAGACTGCAGTAAAGGAGCCAAGAGAAGTTTAAAGGTATATGAAGAAGAAGGAATAAGTGATGGAGCCAGAACCCAGGGTGGATGGGGAACACAGCATCAAGATGCAGAGGTACAGGGAATAGCGTTGGCCAGAGGCTGGAGGAGGAAGGTGAACCAAGGGACTTTATAGACATGACAGGGCCACCTGGGGGTTCTCAGTCAAACTGTGGTCATGGCCCTCTGCTGTGGTACAGTATGGTCAAGAGGGAGGATGGCATATGATGTGGATCTTCTTGAAGAGAGTGGTGAGCATTTGGACAAGACACTGTGGACAATGGGAGCAGTGTGCAGGGACATGGAAAAGCAGAAAGGGATTGCCAAGATGGCACTGGGGCCCAGCCAGGATTGCAGGACCCAAAGCTGAGGTCATAACAAGCTTTGGTACAGTTCTTCTGGAAATACTTAGCAGCCCTGGGTGAAATCAGAAGAGGGGGCTTTTGGAGGATGAAGGGGTAGGGAACGGGGTGATAGGGGCTGGTGGGGACAGGGAGTTGAGGGAAGCAGCAGGAGCACAGTGTAGGAATGGAAGATAATTGAATGTGACATGGCTGGTGGCTGAGGATGGGAGGCTGGCCAGAGGGGCTGCTGTGGTCCTTGGAAGCTTGAAGGCCCCAGACAGTGTCAGGGACCTGATGCCATCAGCCACATGCCATCTGTGCTCAATGGTCCCTTGAGATGCTGCTGAGCTCTGGTGTCCTTGAGGAAAACCCTCCTGTTGCTGCTCCAGAGGCCATCACATGATTTTAGATTTTTTTCTTTAACCCTCACAATGACCTCGTTCTACCCTAGTGCCTCCTCGGTAAACAGGCCTGGCGCCCTCAGCCTTGATGATTCATACTTCAGTTTCTCTCTGAGCATGCCCAATGGCCAAGCAGGGTGGCTCTCCTGGTCATGCTCCTTTTATCATGGACCATCTGAGCTTCTGTCTGCCTGGCCCCTTCTTCTCCCTGCCCTAAGTGAGGCCCCTTCCAGATCCTCAGACCACACATATCTGGTACTGCTCGTACTTACACACCCTATCACCTGGCCACACTCCCCACTGTCCCCAGGCACACTGCTGCACACCCATGTCCATGAAAGCCCCTTTCATTGTGTCATCTGCCTTCTGGACAGCATACAGGCTCCCTGTTGCCCAAAACCACAAGCCAAGCCCATGACATTCTAAATCTAGAGAAGAGCCTGGAAATTATTTTAGTCTGATCTCATTTTACAGATGGACAAATTGAGGTTCAGACAAAATCAATGATTTGTCCAGGGTAGAACCAAAGGGGACAGTCGAGACCTGTCATGATGAGAACTTACTATCCATCCAGACTTAGTTAAAAATAGCATACAGGAACTGACCATTTACTCTCCTAAGAGCTTTATATGGATTATTTATTTAATCTTCACAACAACTCCATTGTAGAGATGAGGAACTGAGGCATAAAGAGATTAAATAAATCGCAAAAGTTCACCCAGCTAATCGTGGTCCTGATAGCTCTCTTGGCTTCTCTCTCCCTCTCTCTCTCACATATACCCACAGACACACAGACCCCAAATCCTCAGTCATAGTGTTCCCCCTGCCTGGACAACCCTCGTTCTGTCTTGTCCATCTTGATTATAAGAGTCAATGCCCCCTTCTCCTGGGTGAGTGCATGATCTGCCGTCTGTCCACAGATGATTGAACAGGGTGGGGCATCTGAACCCAGGAAAAACAATAAGTAGACTGGCTGACTCTTCAGTTTCTCTCTTGTGGGCATTGGAACTCAGGAGGCATAGTAACTGAGTCACTTAGATGGAGACAGGAGCTACAGAGCACTACCTGAATGCCATTCTGGTCATGTAGCATGACCAGGCTGAACCAGGAGAGGAGAGGGGAATGGAACAGAGACAGAGAGAGAGAGAGAGATTACTGAGGTGTGTCTATGGGTATGTATGTGTGCCCACACGCCCTCCATACTCACCCACTCAGTCAAATTATCATCAACAAATAACCAGCCCAGTGTCTTCTCAGATCCCATGAGATCTAGCTGTATTTTCCACTACCAGTTTCTCTGAGATTCCCACGTCTTTCCAGGAAATCCTCTTTTCACTTCTGTCGGTTTGAGGGTACTGGTCATTGAAGCCTGCGAGCATTAGCTAGGACACCAGCTCAACAAATGGCATTTATCCTTAAGAAGGAGCTCAGGGCCTGACTCCTCCAGGAAGCCTTCCCCTTCCTGGGTGTGCTCCTCTCTCCTTTCCCAGACAGACCATAAGCCCTTCACTTCCATTTTCCTCCTGATGTTCAGTAAATACATACGGATTGACTGAGCCTGCTACCTTCGGGGCACACATTTCTAATCTTGCTATATGAAGTTGGACTATCTTTATGGCTATCATTTTATGTTCTAGTAAATCCACGCACCCACCATCCATTGTTTATTTATCCCAGGAATATGCCCCGAGTGTCTGTGTGCCAGGCACCAGGCTAGGCCTTGGGGATGCTTACGATGAAGTTCATAGTCCAGAAGAGAAATCCAGAATGTCCTCACCAAACTGGTCACACCAACACAGCCTCTGCTTTCATGATCCCAGACACACACACACACTCACACACACACACACACACACACCAGACATGACTATCAGCCCCATTACTGTGTCACACACACCCAGCACACACCCAGACATGGGCTCTCTCTTGTTTTCTTCTCCCTGTTCCTCCCTCCCTGTCCTCACACCAAGTGCCCACCGCGTTTCCTACTGGCCTCACACTCACACAACTCCCCCCTCCACTCTCCCTCCTTTCGGATCATTCTCTTTGGTACTGGAATTGACACTATAGTCTAGAGTGTGTATGCCTTTATGCTATTTTAAGACCCCAGCACTTTGCAAAAACCTGGTGGAGAATACTGCCAAAGCCAGGGAGTGGGGGAGGGGGCTGAGCAACCTGAGCCTGGGGCCCGCCTGGGTGCCTACCTACCAGGTTAGCTGACCCAGGCGCAGAGACTCTGCTCCAGCCTACCCGTTCACTGCTGGTATCCTGGCCACCCCGCTGGCCCAGCCTAACCCAGGCTCTGTGTTCTCATGCCCTGCCCACCCTCAGCCCTCCCCAGGAGCTGCTTAGGAGTTTGCACACCAGGCAGCATGTAAAATGGTTGTGTTTCTGAAAACACACACACACACGCAGAGAAGCCCTGAAATTCTTCTTGGAACAGGGCCAGGGATTTATTTATGAAATTCCCAGGGGGCGGGAGAGACAGAAGTCTGGACTTTGCAGACTGAGTGTTGTGCGGCCATCCCGTCAACATCACCACCAGCTCTCGTGTGCACTTACTAAATGCCCGCTGCCTGCCAGGGCCAGCCTATAGGGACCTCAGGGGGATGGGAGGCAGGCTCAGGTGCGCCAAAGTCAAGACAGTGGCAGGCTCTCTCCTGTCTTCCCCACCAGAAGCAGAAACAAACATGATTTTGTCCTATTTTGCCCATAGTTCCCTGCTCTGCCACCTCTCTCCCCCTTGCTCACACCACTTTGGAATCCATGCTGTCCTGTGGATGGACATCAGGGTTCTCTAAAAAAAGGCTTCATGGCCAGTTTCTACCCAAGTGGGAAACGGGGAGTTGTAGTGTGCGAAATCTTCTACCCCCATCTGCAGCAGTTCGGCGTGGAATGGAAATGGAGTTTACACCTAAGCAAGGCAGGGTCTGGTGGATATTAGAGAAAGCCGCTTAGGATGGTTTCCAGGTCATCTCTAAGGATGTCTTGTGGGTGATTCAGAGGGGAACAGGCTGATGGAGTTGGGGAGAGGACCTTAATTCTGCTTCCAGTGGAAAAGTGTGTAGAAGCTGCTGCTATAAAACAGGCTTTCAGTTTCTGCCCCTTATCTAGCCCACTACCTAAGAGGACACTTGGCAGAAGAGGCTTCTTGTGCCTCCCTTGACTCTATAGAGGTAAGAAGGGGTGGACCGAATTGTGTCTTTAGTTTCCCATATATAACCTGTTTTTCAAGGGAAAGGCATAGGATCAATCTCTGTGCAATGACTGATCTTATGCAAATGTCGTGATTCTTCTCAAGGACTTAGGGGTAAGGTCCCAGGTGAAAATATAGAATAGCCCTTCAGAGATAAGACAGAATGATAGAATAAAGACCTCAGTGTGAGACCCAAAACCATAAAAGTCCTAGAAGAGAGCACAGGCAGGGGTGCCTGTGTGGCTCAGTCAATTGACCGTACAACTCTTGGTTTCAACTCAGGTCATGATCTCAGGATCTTGAGATCAAGCCCCATGTCACGCTCTGCAATCAGCGGGAAGTCTGCCGGAAACTCCCTTTGCTCCTGCTCTCGCGCACGCATCCTCTCTCTTTATCAATCAATCAATCAATCAATCAATATTTAAAAAAAAAAAAGAGCACACAGGCAGTAATTTCTCTGACATCAGCTGTGGCAACATTTTTCTAGATACATCTTCTGAGGCAAGGGAAATAAAAGCAAAAATAAACTATTGGGAGTTCATAAAAATAAAAACCTTCTGCACAGCGAAGGAAACAATCAGCAAAACTGAAAGACAATCTATGGAATGGAAGATGTTTGCAAATGGCATATCTGATAAAGAGTTGTACCCATAATATATAAAGAACTTCTGTAACTCAACACACCAAAACCAAATAATCCAATTTAAAAATGGGCAGACGACCTGAATAGACATTTTCTAGACATGTCAAGGAAGACATCCAGATAGCCAACAGATGCATGAAAACAGGCTTGACATCACTCATCAACAGAGAAATGCAAATTAAAACCACAATGAAATATCGCCTCGCACCTGTCAAAATGGCTAAAGTCAAAAACATGAGAAACAGCAAGTGTTGGTGAGGATGTGGAGAAAAGGAACCCTTGTGCATTGTTGGTGGGAATGCAAAGTGGTGCAGCCACTGTGGAAGACAGTATGGAGGTTCCTTAAGAAAATTAAAAATAGAACTACCCTATGATCCAGTACTTGCACTACTAAATATTTACCCAAAGAATACAAAAACACTACCTTAAAGGGATGCATGCACCCCTATGTTTACTGAAGCATTATTTACAATTGCCAAACTATGGAAACAGCCAAAGTGTCCACTGATGGATAAATGGATAAAGAAGAAATGGATAAAGAATTCACACACACACACACACACACACACACACACACAGGAATACTATTCAGCCACAAAAAAGAACAAAATCTTGCCATTTGCAACAACATGGATAGATCTAGAGGTATAACGCTTAGGGAAATAAGTCAGAGAGAGAAAAATACCATATGATTTCACTCATACGTAGAACTTAAGAGACAAAATAAATGAGCAACGAAAAAGAAAGAGAGAAGTCAAGAAACGGTGTCTTAACCATAGAGAACAAACCACTGTTACCAGAGGGGAGGTGGCTGCAGGATGGGTAAAGAGGTAAAGGGGGTTAAAAGCACACCTACCCTGATGAGCACTGAGTGATGTACAGAACAGTTGAATCACTATATTGTACATCTGAGCTTCAGTAAAGGCCATGACATACTAATTTTACTAGTACACTCATTTTTTACTAATATAACACTATATAAGGGCACCTGGGTGGCTCAGTCATTAAGCGTCTGCTTTCAGCTCAAGTCATGATCCAAAGGGTCCTGGGATGGAGCCCCTCATTGGGCTCCCTGCTCAGAGGGAAGCCTGCTTGTGCTCCCTCTTTTGCTGTGTCTCTCTCTGTCAAATAAATAAACAAATTCTTAAAAAAAAAAAAAAAAAACCACAAAACACTATATGTTAGCTACACTGGAATTTTTAAAAATGTTAAAAAAAAAAAAAAAAAGATTGAATGACAAATAAAAGACCACTGCACCGGGACGCCTGGGTGGCTCAGTTGGTTAAGCAGCTGCCTTTGGCTCAGGTCATGATCCCAGCGTCCTGGGATTGAGTCCCACATCGGGCTCCTTGCTCGGCAGGGAGCCTGCTACTCCCTCTGCCTCTGCCTGCCATTCTGTCTGCCTGTGCTCACTCTCTCTCCCTCTCTCTCTTTGATAAATAAATAAAATCTTAAAAAAAAAAAAAAAAAAAAGACCACTGCACCTATCAAGGGGATGGTAGGACTTCTTAAAAATCAAAGGCCACATCCAGAAAAGAACTATATCAGGTTACAGGTAATTAAATACATTAAGTAGGGGCGCCTGGGTGGCTCAGTGGGTTAAGCCGCTGCCTTCGGCTCAGGTCATGATCTCAGGGTCCTGGGATCGAGTCCCGCATCGGGCTCTCTGCTCAGCGGGGAGCCTGCTTCCTCCTCTCTCTCTCTGCCTGCCTCTCTGCCTACTTGTGATCTCCCTCTGTCAAATAAATAAATAAAATCTTTAAAAAAAAATAAAATAAATAAATACATTAAGTAAAAAACAGACATGGGAAGAACAATAGGGACAGTTTTCCTTTCGGAATACCAGAATCTTCCCTACCCTAACCTTGGAGCGACTAAGGCTCCAAGCCCTGAAGTTTAGGCTCCCTGTTCTATTTGGAAAGAAAATCCTTCCCCCACCCCCAAGTCCCAGGGGCCTCATAGACCTCCGGAAATTTCTCTCTCCCTTGGGAAGCCCCAGCCTGGTTACACAGAATGAGTTGGGGCGGGGAAATGTGCCTTCCAGCAGCCTCTCCCAGGTGAGGTGAGCAGGTGTGGGCAGGCTCACCTGCCTGGGAAGCCTATGGTGAGTAGGCGGGCCCATTCCTGGCTGGGAGGAAGACAGCATCAGCCTGCCAGGGCCTGTGTGTACATGTGTGCGTGCCTATGTGCAAGCGTGCGTATGTGTGTGTGTGTGTCTGTTGGGAAAGAGTTGGCACAGTGCTAAAGGCACAGAAACACTCCCCACACACACCCCTAAAGCTATACTAAGCAACCTTGACTTGCCTCTTCAGGCTGACAGGCAAATGTACCTATGGGCAGATAGGAAGTTCCAGAATTACTTCTAGGCTCCTTCTGTAGAAGAAAGACCATGGGCTCTGGGTTCAGACATATCTGAGCTCAAATCCCAGCTCTATTACTTCTTAGCTGTGTGATCTGGGGCCTGTCACTTAACCTCTTTGAACTTTGGGTTCCTCATCTGTAAAATGGGAATAATTTTTCTCTTGCAACATTTTGGTGAGGAGAGAAGGAAGCTGTACTTGATCAATTGCCAAAGGCTGTAGACAGAAGAGTTATGACTTCCTAGAGGTCCATAATGCAAGCACCGAAGTCAGACTCCCGGCTTTTAAGCTCCCTGTACTGGTCTTGGCACCTGTAAAATGGGGCCAATAATGGTCCTACCTCACAGGTTAGTTGGGAGAATCCAAGTCAATACACATATACAGCACATTTAATGGGGTCTGGCCAGAAAAAGTGCTCAAAACAGGTCGGGTACTGTCCTGCTTGGAGCTCTTCCTCACACCCCTGTGGTCTTTGTCCCCAGGACCCAGCCCCATTAGCCTTTGTCTCAGCTTGCCCTGCCTGTGGCTTCTGGCCACTTTTTCTTACAGTAAAATGTGTTTTTCTTTCCCCCCAGGCTGGTCCTTCCTGGGCATGCTGTTGTCATGGGAACCTACAGGGGCTGTCTGGCTTTGGGGGAGGAAGAGGTTGTGGATTAAAGCCCAAGAATACCACCGCTGCTGTTCGGAGCACTACCACAGCCCGCTGGCCACCATCCTTGCACCAGAGAATAAATCCAGACAGTGGGGGCCTGAGGGAGGAGGTTATGGGGCCTACCCGCTGCCGGTCCTGCCGCTGGCCAGGTAGGTAAAATGCCCTGTTTCAACAAGCTCCGCCCCCTGTCTCCATCATCTTATCAGAAACACAGCCCGGTTCTGAGCACCATTGTCTCCTCATGAGGCGAAACAAATGCACGGCTTAGAGAACAGGGGTTTATGGTTGATTTATTATTCCTTTTCACCTCTGAGAAAACTATGCGACTCCAGAGTAGATACAATGAACCTGACTTAACAGATAGGGAAACTGAGGCTCCAGAAACATCTAAACGACTTTTGCCTGAGTCATTCAGTCTGTAAGATGTGGAAATAGCCCCTGGGATCTAAATCCTTTGATCTTTGCCATTATCCTAAAATGCCTGGGTGCAGAGGAGGAAGGGAAGAGGGAAGAGAACCCGTCCCCATAAGCCAGTGATTCCGGGAGGACTAAAAAGCACTCTTCCCTCCTCTCCCACTAAAATTCATTAGTGGGGGAATGAATTGGGGCACCTGGGTGGCTCAGTGGGTTAAAGCCTCTGCCTTCAGCTCGGGTCATGGTCTCAGGGTCCTAGGATCGAGCCCCGAGTCAGGCTCTCTGCTTGGCAGGGAGCCTGCTTCCCCCCCTCTCTCTGCCTGCCTCTCTGCCTATTTGTGATCTCTCTCTCTGTCAAACAAATAAATAAAATCTTTTTTAAAAAATTAAAGCGTTTCTAATGAGCAAAATAGCACATCAAGAGCCTTAAAGAAGTTCTAAACTTGAACCTCATAATTTCACGCCTAGAAATTATCCCAAGCATACCCATACATTTCTTGACCCTACTTTTCCAGTTGTGAGAGTTCATCCTAAAGAGAGACTGTAATCAGACACATGCATAAAGATGTGACTCGGGAATTCCAGTCATTGCAGTATCAGCTGAAATCGTAAAATATTGACATAAATGCACATTCAAAAATAGAGGATTATTCATGTAAGGTACTTTTATACAAAGGGTTGTAGAAAAAGATTTAATGACACAAAAAGATGTTTCTGATATACAGTTAAAGTGGGGAAGAGCAGGTCATAAAATACGTACAGTACAGAAATGCCTGGATGGCTCAGTCGTTAAGCATCTGCCCTTGGCTCAAGTCAAGATCCCAGGGTCCTGGGATCAAGTCCCACATTGGGCTCCCTGCTCGGCAGGGAGCTTGCTTCTCCCTCTCCCACTCCCCCTGCTTATGTTCCCTTTCTCGCTGTGTCTCCCTGTCAAATAAATAAATAAAAATCTTTTAAAAAAATAAAATAAAATATGTACAGTATAATCTAATATTTATGCATGAGAAAGAGCTGGGAAGATACTTAGCAAAATGTTTATGCACATTATCTCTGGGTGGTGAAATGACAAATATTTTCCTCTTGATAATCTGCATCATCATTTTCAAAGATGACTACATATCACTTTTGCAATTATAACAATCAATGTGAACTAATTTAAAAGAGCCTATCCAGGGGCGTCTACGTGGCTTAGTTGCTTGGGTGTCAGACTTCTGGTTTCGGCTCAAGTCATGATCTCAAGGGTCATGGGACTGAGCCCTGCTTCAGGAACCCCGCTCAGCAGGGAGTCTACTTGAAGCTTCAGCTGCCTCTGCCCCTCCTCCCAGTCACACCTTCTCTCTCAAATAAATAAATAAACAAATCTTTAAGAAAATAGCCTGGTGGGGTGCCTGAGTGGCTCAGTAGGTTAAGCCTCTGCCTTAGGTTCAGGTCATGATCCCAGGATCCTGGGATTGAGCCCAGCATCGAGCTCTCTGCTCAGCGGGGAGCCTGTTTCCTCCTCTCTCTATGCCTGCCTCTCTGCCTACTTGTGATCTCTCTCTGTCAAATAAATAAATAAATAAAATCTTAAAAAAAAAAAAAAAAAAGAAAAGAAAGAAAGAAAAAGAGAAAGAAAGAAAGGAAGGAAAAGAGAAAGGAAGAAAATAGCCTGGGATGCCTGAGTGGCTCAGTCAGTTAAGCAGCTGCCTTTGGCTCCAGTCCTGATCCCGGGGTCCTGGGATTGAGTCCTGCGCTGGCCTCCTTCTCTCTCTGACAAATCAATAAATTAAATCTTTAAAAAAAAAAACCCAAAACCCAAAGAGAGCAACCACAAAAAAATAGCCTTTCCAGGGGCCTCTGGATGGCTCCGTTGGTAAGCATCTGCCTTCAGCTCAGGTCATGATCACAGGGTTGTGGGATTGAGCCCCATGTCAGGCTCCCTGCTCGGCGTGGAACCTGCTTCTCCTTCTCCCTCCTCCACTCCCCCTGCTTGTGCTCTCTCTCTCTCTCTGTCAAATAAATAAATATATAAAATATTAAAAATAAAAATCTTTAAAAAAATCTTAAAAATACATTGAAGTGCGATGTAAGACAGAAAAAAACAAAAACAAAATAAATATGCATATATATAGAGAGAAAGAATGGCTTATTAAATTATCTGCTATACTGTATTAAGTATTACATAATTATTTAAATGATTATAAAGCCTTAATGATATCATAAGTGAAAAACACTGGACACAAAATGGAGTGTGTGCCATAATTCTACGCAATGGAAATATTTGCTTCAATTTGGTAAGGTGAGATTCTGTGTAATTTTTTCCCCTTCTTTCAAAATTACCAAAATATAATCATTCACCTTTTTAATTAAAAAAGAATACTCATGGGATGATATAGTACTAAGCACTGGGTCCTATTTCTGAAAGTATTCTAGAGAAACAGGCACAGAGAGTTCTGACATCTTTAGTCCTCTTCCACTTATTGTTATTATTCACTGATTACTTACTGTGTGTATATTTGCCTCATTTCCACCTTTCACAATAACTCTGTTAAGATAGGTAAATTACCTAGGACTTTGTTGGTTCCAAGTAGTAGAAATCCAGTCTAGCTATTCAAGGAAAAAAATATTTTTTTTCTTTTTCAGTTTAAGGATGCAGGAGTTTCTCCTAGACTCAGGGCACGTAGTCTCCATGAGTCACTGGAAGCAGGATGTCGAAGGCACAAGATTCTTTCTGTTTCCACCCTCTCTCTACCTCTCCGGGCCTTTGCTTCTGTGCACCTGTTTCCACTTTCTTTGCGACAACCAGCTTTCTCTACTTCCCATCCGCAGGAACACCCGGCTCCTGATAGCCCGTGGGTCTATGTTCGGTCCAGCCACCCAGGAGAGTCTCCAGCGACTCTCTCTGGGTCCCAACTCCTCCTTCAGGAGGTAGGGACTGATGGTCCAGCTTGGGTCGACCCGTTATCTGTGGGGAGTCAACGGGCTTCACCATGTTATACGAACATGGCTGCCAGGAATCCCCACTGTTCCCACACAAATAGGGAAGAGGGAGCAATTCCTCAAAAACTTCCAAGTGGATAGGTGGAGGTGGGTCAGGTAGTTGAAAAGAAAAACCAGTATATGCCAGACATAGCAAGCGTTGTTATTTCTGTTTCTACAGATGAGGACACTAAGGCTAAGAGAGGTCAGTGGACAAGTTATGGTCATACATACAGAGCTGGAATACAGACTCCGGTCTGTCTCTCTCAGAAATCCTCTCCATCACATCACCATACACATTTACTGATAATAAGTTAGTCAGACCTAAAGAGTGTCCCAGGCAGAGGGGATGGCATGTGCAAAGGCCCAGAGGCAAAAGAGGAACTGTGGGTCTATGGAGCTGAAGAGAGGAAATCCAGTGTGACTGGACCACAAAGAGAGAGGAAGGCTGTGGGACTGAATGTTGCAGGCTGGCTCAGATCAAGCAATACCGGCCTTTTAATTAGGAGTTTGGACTTTAACCTGAGGGCAGTGGCAGGCAGCAGAGAACATTATGGAATACACATTTGTATTTTAGAGGAATTTCTCCAGCTTCAGTGTGAAGGATGAACTGGAGGGGCTAGATGGGTGCAGGCCCGAAAGAGGACTTCCCACTAACCTAGGTGAGAGATGCTGGTGGCTGGGACCAAGGTGGGTATGGAGAGAGGTAGGCAGAGCCAGAGAGGTAATTGGGAGTTGGAAGGGACAAGAGGTGATAGGTAGGAGGAGGTCATGAACAAATTCATGCGTTTGCTTGGATAGTAATACCATTCTCTGAACATCAGGGACTGAGCAAGTTTGGGGTGACAGATAATGAGTTCTGCTTGGGACATGATGAATTGGAGAAGCCTGGGAAACAGCCAAGAAGCGGTCCAGAAGCAGCGGAGACTTAAGGTCTAGAGCTCAGGAGGGATGTGTGGGCTGGAGACACAGATCTGAGAGTCATCAACAAGCATTAAAACCAAGGAGTGATGAGCTCACTCAGGGACGTGTGTAGATGGAGGAGAAGACAGGGACAGAACGCTCGGCGCGCCAGCATTTATGGAAGAGACAAAGAAGAGAAGCCTGCAGAAAAGTTCGAGACAGGGTCCCCACCCCCACCCCTAGGCCAGACGGAGGTCTGGAGTGTGTGGCAGGAAAGCTAAGAGGTGGGAGTGGTTAGCAGTCAGAAGTCACCTAAAGGTTGAGATAAATAAGGAAGGACTGATAAGGGGCCTTCACAACATGGAGGCCATGATAACCACCAAGAGATCAGTTTCCATGGCAGAGCTGGAGGGCAGTGGGCCGAGACTGGGAAGCGATGAAGCAGAGACTTTTCCAATAAATGTGACTGGCAAGGGGAGGGATGGTTGAGAGAGATTGGTGAGGTTGGAAGACGTGAGAATTTTTTGTTTGCAGAGAGTTTATAACCTGGTGGGAAAGACCCACAGAGAAAGGCAAGTTGAAGATTCATTCGAAAGAGTAAAGGGTCATTAAGAAAGAGGAACCAGAGGCCCTGGGCCAGCTGCCTGTTTTTATAAATAAAGTTTTATTCAAACAAAGAGAGCAAGAGGAACCTGAAAGTGGGTCCCCAGAGGAGGGAGAGATAATGATGCAGGTGAGTTTATAGGTTTCATGTCAGCCAAAGAGAGCATCCTGGGCTTTCATTTTCTATGAAAAGGCAAAAGCAGTGGAAATCTGAGATTGACAACCATCTCATTTAGATAACTGTGATAAATCTGTTTTTGTGGTTTTTACCTCAACACTATGGAATCAAATTCTCAAATTCACACCTGAAATACAATAAAAATGCTAATCTGGAAGAATTGCAGAAAGGCCAGTTTGAAGGAGTGAATATTGGTGAAAGAAAGAAAGGTAATTTTATTCATTTCAGGTACATACAGTAACGCAAAATATTACCTAGCAGTTGGGAAAGGATCATTTGTAATTAGCATAGAAATTGTTTGGAATGTAAATTAGTTTTTCTGAAGTACTTGACTATGCTTAAAAACAGTACTTTAGTATTTTAAGAATTCCCCTTGTGGGGTGAAACCACTTTATATCTATTTTAAGACCTTGTTAAGTCTGCTTAAATGTAGTTAATTTTTTTTTTTTCTGGAAAAGATACGGACTACATCAGAAAACTGTTTCTGGCAAAGGTAAGATCGTGCAACTGTGCCCCACACAGGCACTTTCCAAAGGCCATTTCCACTAGAGAGCAGATCTGATTGCCGGAGATTGTTACTAAGGGAACAGTGGAGCGTGAATATAAATTTCATTTCACAAAAGACCTAACTAAAGTATTGATCCAAAGGGATCAGCCAGTGAGAACAGGATGAGAAGGCTTTTTCTAATTGAAATAAACACGCATATAGACAGAGCCCATATAATGTGTGTGTGCAATCTTGTGCTCTCACCTTGTCCTGCAAATCTCCCCTTTTTAGCTGCTGCCCAGATAAGAGATTAGGGAGCTAGGGGCTGGGGAGAGGGAACTGCCTTTCTCTCTTCTCACTTGAGAGAGAACAAAGCTAGAAGCATTGACACCAAGCGGTGCTGGAGCTCCTCAGAACTGACGCCCGTCAACACCCTTGGTGAGGCTACTGTCCTGGGGTTGGTTTTGGTGTTACTATAATTGAACACCAGTTCTGGCCAGGCCCTTTGCCCAGCATGCTCACAACCACCTAATGGATATTATCCGCGTTTCAAGAGGGGGAAGCTGATTAGTCTGTGCCGATTGGGGTCCAGGTTCACAGGCTCGTGGATGGCTGTCAGGACCCAAAAACTGCGCGGGTGTGGATGGCATTTTCTCACCAACCCCCACAATGGGCCTCAGGTCAGTCACGCGGTTGCCTGTGAGCATCTCTGGCCTGTGCGAGGCAGCAAGGCACCTCTTGGGTTGTATTTTCTACCTCATTCTCCAATCCCCTTCATGATCCCTATCCACCTGCTCCCCTCACCCCACAGGCACTCTGGTGAATTTGCACGTTTTTTTTTTTTTAAATTAATTTCTTTATTTGAAAGAGAGAGAGAACAATGGAGGGGGTCAGAGGGAGAGGGAGAGAATCCTGAGGCAGGCTCTCCGCTGAGTGCGGAGCCCTCTGGGGCTCGAGCTCACACCCTGAGATCAAGACCTGAGCTGAAATCAAGAGTCAGACGCTTAACAGACTGAGCCACCCAGGAGCTCCTCTGCTAATGTCTTGATTTTTTATTTTATTTATTTATTTATTTATTTATCAGAGATTGAGAGAGTGCAAGCAGGCAGAGTGGCTGCAGAGACAGAGACAGAAGCAGGCTCCCTGCTGGACAAGGAGCCGGATGTGGGACTCGATCCCAGGACTCTGGGATCATGACCTGAGCCAAAAGCAGTGGCTTAACGGACTGAGCCACCCAGGAGTCTCTGATAATGTCTTTAAATGCATGCACATCCTGGGAAGAATGTAGCATTGTTTTGGATACACATGCATTCTATTATTATTGGGGGGGGGTGGTAAGAACACTTGACACATAAGGTCTACCCTCTGAGCATATTTTTAAGTATACAATACAGAATTGTTAACAATAGACTATAGAGTTCTAGAATTTATTTATCTTGTGTAAATGAAACTTTGTACTTTGACTACTAACACTCTATTTCCACCTCCCCCCACCAACCCTGATAATCACCCTTCTATCCTTTGCTTCTATGAGCTTGACTATTTTAGATTCCTTGTGTAAGTGATATCTTGTAGTATTTGTCCTTCTGTATCTGGCTTATTTCACTTAGCATAGTGTCCTCTAGGTTCATCTCTGTTGTTACAAATGGCAGGATTTCCTCCTTTTTAAAAAAAATATTTTATTTATTTATTTGACAGAGAGACACACAGCAAGAAAAAATACACAAGCAGGGGGAGTGGGAGAGGGAGAAGCAGGCTTCCTGCTGAGCAAGGAGCCTGATGTGGGGCTCGATCCCAGGACTCAGGGATCAGGACCTGAGCTGAAGAAAGACACTTAATGACTGAGCCACTCAAGTGCCCCAAATTTCCTCCCTTTAAAATATTAACATTAATTAATGGGCAAATAATATTCCCTCATATGCAGATATATATATATATATATAGAGAGAGAGAGAGAGAGAGACTATATATATATATATATATCCATATAGATAGATAGATAGATCGATAGATATCTATATATCTATATAGATATCTATATCTATATCTATCGATCTATCAATCTATCGATCTATATATATCCATACCACATTTTCTTTTGTAAGAGATTTTATTTATGGGGTACCTGGGTGCCTCAGTTGTTAGGCATCTGCCTTCAGCTCAGATCATGGTCCCAGAGTCCTGGGATCGAGCCCTGCATCGGGCTCTCTGCTCAGTGGGAAGCCTTCTCCCTCTTTTACTCCCCCTGCTTGTGTGTGTGTCTCTCGCTGTGTGTGTGTCTCTCTCTCTCTCAAACGAATAAATAAAATCTTAAAAAAGAAAAAAAAGGAGGGGGCAACTGCGTGGCTCGGTGGGTTTAAGCCTCTGCCTTCCAGAGTCATGAACTCTGGATCCTGGGATCAAGCCCCGCATCCAGCTCTCTGCTCAGCAGGGAGCCTACTTCCTTTTCTCTCTCTCTCTCTCTGCCTGCCTCTCTGCCTGCTTGTGATCTCTGTCTGTCAAGTAAATATATAAAATCTTAAAAAAAAAAAAAAAGAAAGAAAGAAAGAAAGAAAAAGAAAAAGAGAGAGATTTTATTTATTTACTTTGAGAGAGAGAGAGAGAGGTGCTTGCCCGAGCAGGTGGGGAAGGGCAGAGAGAGAGGGAGAGAGACAATCTTAAGCAGGCTCCATGCCCAGCGTGGAGTCTGATACAGGGCTCAATCTCATAACTCAGATCATGGCCTGAGCCAAAATCAAGAGTTGGATGCTTAACTAACTGAGCCACCCAGGCGCTCCTGAGAGATTTTATTTTTAAGTAATTTCTACACTCGAACTTACAATCCCAAGTTCAAGAGTTCTGTGCTCCACCAACTGAGCCAGCCAGGCACCCCAATATACCACATATTCTTTTCTTTCTTTTTTTTTTTTTTTGAAGATTTTATTTTTTTATTTGACAGAGAGAGAGAGATCCCAAGCAAGCAGACACTTAACCAACTGAGCCATCCAGGCACCCCTACCACATTTTCTTTATCCATTTGTCTGTCAATGGACCTTTAGGTTGCTTCCATGTCTTTGCTATCATGAATAATGCTGCAATGAACACAGCATGCAGATATCTCTTCGGGATCCTGATTTCAATTCCTTTGATATATACCTAGAAGTAGGATTGCTGTCATTCTTTTATGCATTCTAAATTTATATAAAAGGCATTGTGCTCTCATTCTCTTTTTGACAATCAGTTGTGCATTTTTTTAAGATCTATCCATGTTGCTGTATGTACATCTGGTTCATTGAATGATATAATATTCTGAAATATTCATTTATAACATTGTACCTAGCTATCCCCCCACTCATGGACACGAAGGGTGGCTCCTCCCTCCTACCACAAGCAGCACTGAGTTGAACTCCCTCCCGCATGTCCCTTTGTGGACTTGTCTGAGAACTCTTGCGGAGATATGGATGCAGAAAAGTTATCACACTCGAGGTCAAATGGGATAGGCACACCCACTTTCACTAAGTAATGCTAAAAAGGCCATACCAATTTACATTTGTACAAGAATTGTGCAAGGGGTGATTGGGTGTCTCAGTCGGTTAAGCATCTGCCTTACGCTCAAGTCATGATCCCAGGACCCCGGGATCGAGTCTCACATTTGCTTCTCCCTCTGCCCCTCCCCCTGCTTGTACTCTCTCTCTCTCAGATAAATAATATCTTTTTTTAAAAAAGCAAAAAACATCTTTTTTTTTTTAAATCTTTTTTTTTTTTAAAGATGTTGTTTATTTATTCGACAGAGAGATCACAAGTAGGCAGAGAGGCAGGCAGAGCAAGAGAGGGAAGCAGGCTCCCTGCTGTGCAGAGAGCCCAATGTGGGGCTTGATCCCAGGACCCTGAGACTATGACATGAGCTGAAGGCAGAGGGTTAACCCACTGAGCCACCCAGGCGCCCCTGAATAAATAACATCTTTTTTAAAAAAAAGAATTACGGGGCACCTGGGTGGCTCAGTGGATTGAGCCGCTGCCTTCGGCTCAGGTCATGGTCTCAGGGTCCTGGGATCGAGCCCACATCGGGCTCTCTGCTTGTCAGGGAGCCTGCTTCCCCCTATCTCTCTGCCTGACTCTCTGCCTACTTGTGATCTCTCTCTCTGCCAAATAAATAAATAAAATCTTAAAAAAAAATAAAAAGAATTACACAGAGTTTTTATTTTCCCACATCCTTGCCCACACTTGGCACTACCCCCTTTTCAGATTTTGCCAATTTGATGGATATTAGTTTTTATGTCATTTAAGCATGCATTAAAGAAAATTGACTCTTCACATCTTTGCCTATTTTTTATTGGGTCTTGTTGATTTACAGGAGTTTCTCATATGTTGTAGATACTAATGCCTTAAAATTTTAGGGATTACAAATATCTTCTCTCAGGGGCACCTGGGTGGCTCAGTGGGTCAAATCCTCTGCCTTAGGTTCAGGTCATGATCTCTAGGTCCTGGGATTGAGCCCTGCTTCGGGCTCTCTGCTCAGCAGGGATCCTGCTTCCTCCTCTCTCTCTGCCTGTCTCTCTGCCTGCTTGTGATCTCTGTCTGTCAAATAAATAAATAAAATCTTAAAAAAAAAAGAAAAGAAAAGAAATATCTTCTTTCAGTCTACCATCTATTTTTAAGTTTATGAATTTATTTATGTTAAATTTATTTATGGTGTAGAGTTGAAGGGTGAACTGATATATCTATATGATTTATTTGTTTTGCAGTTTGTGTTTTGGGGTCTTATTTAAGTATTGCCCCACCCCCATGTCACAAGGATGTCCTCTTCCATTTTCTTTTATTGGCCTTCCAGTTTTCTTTCACATTTTGGTCCTTAATCCATTTGGAGGCCATCTTTATATGGAATACAAAAGTAGAGATCCAGCTACACTTTTTCTCAAAACCATGATGTAGCATTCCAACAGTATCTAAACAACCTCGCCTTTCTTCCCTAATATTTAAAGATTCTATTTATTTATTTGAGAGAGAGAGAGAGCCAGCAGGGGGAGAAGCAGAGGGGGAGGGAGAGGTATAAGCAGACTCTGAGCTGAACATGGAGCCCCATGAGGGGATTGACCCTACAACCCATAGATCATGATCATGACCTCAGCTGAAACCAAGAGTCAAATGCTTAACTGAGCTACCCAGGCACCCCCAAGGTATATTAAGTGAAAAAAGTAAGGTGTTGGGGCGCCTGGATGGCTCAGCCAGTTAAGCATCTGTCTTTAGCTCAGGTCATAATCTCAGAGTCCTGGGATGGAGCCCCCCATTCAGGTTCTCTGCTCAGTAGGGATCCTGCTTCTCCTTCTGTCTGCAGCTCCCCCTGCTTCTGCTCTCTCTCTGTCAAATAAATAAATAAAATCTTTTTTTTTAAAGGGAAAAAAAGAGTAAGGTGTAGAATAGTGTATATAATATGCTACTTTTGGGACACCTGGGTGGCTCAGTCAGTTAAGTGTCTGCCTTCCTTTCAGGTCATGATCCTGGAGTCCTGCAATCAAATTCGTGTTGGGCTCCCTGCTCAGTGGAGAACAAGCTTCTCCCTCTCCCTTTGCCACTCCCCCTGCTTGTGCTCTCTTTCCGTCAAATAAATAAAATATTTTTTAAATAAATGCTCCTTTTGGGGTGCCTGGGTGGCTCAGTGGGCTAAAGCTTTTGCCTTCAGCTCAGGTCATGATCCCAGGATCCTAGGATTGAGTCCCGCATCAGGCTCTCTGCTCAGTAGAGATCCTGCTTCTCCCTCTCACTCCCCCTCTTTGCTTTCTCTCTTTCTCTCTCTCCCTCTCTGTCTCTCAAATAAATAAATCTTAAAAGTTAATAAATAAAGTTAAATTAAGAATAAATCTGTTGAGGGCACCTGGGTGGCTCAGGGTTAAAGCCTCTGCCTTCAGCTCAGGTCATGATCCCAGGGTCCTGGGACTGAGGCCCGCATCAGGCCCTCTGCTCAGCAGGGAGCCTGCTTCCCTTCCTTTCTCTCTCTGCCTGCCTCTCTGCCTACTTGTGATCTCTGTCTGTCAAATAAATAAATAAAATCTTAAAAAAAAGAATAAATCTGTTGAATTACTAATTACTAAACAGAAAACCCAGCTGGAATCTTGACTACTACTCTGCTCCTTCCTCAAGCATCCAAAGTGCAACGAAAGATAGGAGGGACGGAAGCCAGGAGCCCCTGGTCAGGAGGGTACCAGGACTGGAAACAGGAATTCAAGAGAAAGTCACCACGTGGCTAAATGGCTGTTGTTTTTCTTTTAAATCCCGGCCATTCAGAGACCCATCTATTCTACTCCTTCACGTTCGCATGTTTCATTAAGGAATTACATCTCTGGGAAAGGGGGGAGGCACGTGGGGGCGGGGGGAGGGAGCGGATATTAAATAGAGATCTTTAGAACACCACTATCCCCAAGCAATGGCTACTTAAAGCCTACTTGGCCGGTAAGACCTCATCACCCACCTGGTGGCAGGTTATCCTAACTACATGGCGGGAGATGCTTGTGAAAAACTGCCTTCGTCCAGGTGAGTTTACAAATCCAGAACCAAGACGGGCAGCCGAGGATGCTTTGCAAACTTGTTTGCTGTGTTTGTTTTTCTAAAGATCAGTCCGGCTCCTTGTCCTGAAGGATCACAGGTTCCAAATTAGTGGAGTCAAAATTAATGAGATTTTCCAGTAATGAGCCTGAGACTAAAATTATGGAAAATCCACTAATTATAGACTATGCAGCCACCTAGCCACTACTTGGAGCCAGGCCTCTGCAGGAAGGAGGGAGAGAGAAGGTCACGGATGCAACCTGTGCCTGACCGTCCTTCCTTCCTGCTGCCACTGCCCTTCTCCCTGCGCTTGGGGGCCTCACAGCACCCAGTGCTTCCTGCCACTGAGCTCTGACCCTGCGCCCCAGCCCACCCCCAACCAGGTCAAGCTAGGCTCTGCTTCTAAGGGCTCTGTGAGGCCAAATTCCTGGAAACTACAAAATAAGGCCGACAGTGGAGGTGGGAGGCATGTTTTTCCCTCAGTTCTGGGAAGCAGTGGGGGAGGGGTACTGGGAGAAGGAAGAAGGTAGAAAAGGCAGACAAAATGCCCATTATACCCAAGCCCGTCAATTTCCTTTCTTCATCTCTTTATCAGTGTTTGTGACTGAGCTTCTTATCAACAGGAAACGCCTGCCTAAGGGGACGAGGCAGGTCCAGGGAGACTGGACGCCAGGGACTGGGAATTCTGGGTAGCGCACTGCTGCTGTCCAGCTTGACCGAGTGGCCTTATGATTCCCAGGACCCGGTAAGGCTCTTTGCCTTGGTATCTGGTAAATCCTTGGGTCTATGTAGTGAGACAGCGCACCAGACAGGCCCTGAGGCCGAACGTTTTGCGGGAGGGTGGGGCTTCACCCCAGCTCTCTGTGACCAAGGACAAGTCACCAAACAGCTCAAGCTATGAAATAAGAATTGCTCTTGGCTCTAAAGCCCACCAAACCCCTTCCTTTCTAGCTGAGGAAAGGCCACATGACCTGCCAAGGTCATCAACAACTTAGCGACAGTCACCCCAATTGGCCTTTCTAGCTCGAGCACTCAGAGGATGGTGGCTGTGCGGGGCATCCAGGGCTGGGACAATTAGGAGCTTGGCACCGACTTCTAGACGGAGGGAAGGAGAGGAGCTCTAGTGCTGATTGACCTCCTACTATGTGCCAGGTGCTTTAAAAACACGGATCATCAGACCAGGATCCTGGTCTCCCAGATGGGACTCCCAGGAGAGGGCCAGACTGTGGGTCAGATTTCACAGGAGGCGAAGATCAAATCTTAGTGCTGAAAATAAACACCCAAGAGGGATAGCTGGGCCAAGCAAGGGTTTATGGGTGGCTTGGAGGAACAGGTTGATCGAGATGTCTTTCTTCAAACTGGCAGAACCCTGAGTCAAGAGTATGGGAACTGGCCGTTCTCTTGGTTGAGAGAGACGGGAAAGGTTCTGAAGAACAGAGTGCAGGCTACCTCGCTTCCCATTCCTTCACCCTCTGCCCATCATGGAAATTCCAGTGTGCTTCTTGCCCTGTCCTCGTCTCTCCCCGGACAACCCCACTCTTCCCCCTCACCTCGCCACTTGCTCCTGCAGTTGGGATTTAGGTCAGTAAGAGTGGGTGGGTGAGAAAGAACAGAGGAGAGACTCATCCAGACGTGACACCCTGCAGGGCAGCAAGTGACAACACTTTAACCTGAAATCTGCCTGAAAATAGACTGTGTGTCTATGACATTATGCAAATTATATGCAAAGTCAAGAAGCCCTCTGTCTCTATTTCTAGCAAACTGAATGTGGCCCTGGTGGAAGCGGCTCCTTCCAAGAGTCGCCCACCTAGAGCGACAGTGGCACAGATAGCATCGGTCCCCACCCCGGGAGGCTGGACTCAGGATGTGCACCCTCTGATCCACCTCCAGGCCTAGGTCTCTTACACATGAGGATGGCCACATCTTGGTCTGTTAATCTTGATGCAAGGGAGGTTTGGGGGGAAGCAGAACACCCTCTTTGAAGGCTGATGGGACTGAGGGAGTTTGGTGTTTTGGGTAGAAGAAGAGAGAACCGTCCTTAGGAGACTGGGTGCCTTGAGGCCTTGGCAGGGGAACTGTGGTCCTCAGCTTCGAAGCCCATGCTCTGGAGACCACCTTCACCCCTACTTGGGCATATTACAGACACTCATCACCCCTTAGGGAGGGTTCTCATTACACAGATGATATTCTCTCTCTGTGTACAGGTTTCGAAAATTGGAGGTTGGTGTCCCCCAGGAAAGCAGGGCAAAACTGCAAAGAAGTCAGTGGGTCTCCTTCTTCCATGGACAGGCACGTTCCCCAGGCTCTAAGTGGGAGAGTGAGGCTAGGACATGGTGATCTCCCAGGGACTCTTCTAACCCTGGAGGGCAATGCGTCGATTCTCCTTTCTCTGAACCCAGCGAAGTCCAACCATAGTGTGGACATCAGGGTGGGGTTGTAAGCACCAGGGAGGAGAAAGCCTGCCTTTGTGGGACTCCAGGAATGATCTAATTTCTCCAAAGCTGGTCTAAAGGTTCCTCTGGGAAGGGGGGGGTGCGTGGGCCGTGGGCCGTGGTGGGCACTTCCATGGATATAGGCCACAGGAGACTCTAGTGGGCACCAGGCATGAGGCCGACATGCGGTCTGTAGGGAGTCATGTCCGTCCTCGGGGGTAGAAAGAATTAGGGTACCTTTTCTGCGGTTCCCTAAGAAGGCCTCAAATACAAAGGCGCAAATTTTCAAGGCTGGAAAGTCAGATGGAGGAGACCCTCTATGCTTCTTTCAGTACCTCTCCCCTATGACACTTCCTGGCCTCCAGTTTCCCGGGGTTAGGGGTAGGGGAGGTGCTTCCTAAGCGCAGGATGCTAAGATGGGTCCCTGAGGAGGATGTGAGCTCCTTCCCATTTTAGAGATGAGCGAGCTGACTCCAGGCAAGGTGGGGGCCGCATTTGGGAAGGAAATGAACAGAGAGAAATTGAGGTGGGCGGGTCCACGCTGCCCCTGCGTAAAGACGCAGAAAGCTCGTTCCTAGGTGTGTTTTTCAGGGCACAGTCCCTGCAAACCGAAGTCCGACATAGCGTGCGCACGCTGCGCCCAGCGCGCGGGAGTCGGTCTCGTTCCGGGAAGGGCCACCGGGTCCCCGCGCAAGGGCGGGGCGGGAGGCGGCTGCTGGGCAGCCGTCCGCCAGCAGAGGGCGGTGTGGCAGGAGCCGCGAGAGCCGGCTGCTCTCAGCCGAGGGACGGAACAGAGATTTGGGCCGCTGTGAGGGTCGGGTGCTGGGGGTCTGTGCCAGCTGTGACTCGACCCCGAAGGGCAAAGACCGGTCATGATGCTCTGGGACCCACTCCTTCCCTGCCACCTCAGGTTTTCTCTGCGTCAAGCCACTGCTGAGGCACCAACCAGCCTGGGAAAACTCAGCAGGAGCTGGAGATTCAATCACGGTTTATTGAGGACCTGCTATGTGCTAAGCACAATCTAAGTGCTCCCACAACGTCCCCAGGTGACATACTGTAATTTGGTCCCTGTCACACCTTCCTACCCTCAGACAGGACCACCAGGAGCACTGCTCTCCCCAGGGCCTCCCTCCCTCCCTAGCCACTAACTACTTTTTCCCAACAGAGAGGCCCCTGTCATTCCACCTCCTGCCTCAGACCTTCTTCCCCTCAGGGATTTTCCAGCCTCACGGGGAGCTGTGGCCTTCCATTTCTGGCTGTGGAGTCCCAGGAGGAGATGCTTTGTCCCCATTTCCCCAATCCAACAGAGATAAAAATCTGGCATGGTGGGGTGGGTTCTAGCAGCTCTCCTGGGCTGGGTGGGTTCCAGTGACCAGAGGACATGAAAGTGCCCCGAGCTCATCTGAGGACCCAGCAGGTCCCTCTTACTTTCTGTTTTCACCCAGTTTCACTTCCTGGTTGTGCCGTGGGCCTTGCACAACTTGTGGCGACAGGCCTGGGAAAGTGCCACTGTGGCTGGCGGAAGCAGCACGCAGGCTGCCCGGAGAGGTTGTGCTGGGTCATTCAAAGCAGGAGGGAGGATGCTGTGCTTTTGTCACCTTCTGTGGAAAACTGAGGGTCCTTCTCCACTGTGGCCTGAGGGCTGAGATGCTAGGTCTTCCAAGCTTAGAACTGTCCTTGTCCCTAGGCTGAGCGCCCCCATCCCCCAACCCTCAGGCTCTACTTTCAATCCACCGACCTCCAGCCCATCCACCAACCCAAGGTTTGGGGTAACCTCTTCATGGCACAGATCTAGACCCTTGACATGGCCAAATGCTGAACTTTCCATGTGTTTCTCCACAGCCACCAGGTTCTTCCTAGACACACACTGTCTGGGGCCTGGCCAAGGCTGTGGGCCCGGGCCAGGGGCCAGTGGAGAGCAGGAATCTGGGTGCTGGAGGCTTGCTGGTCAGAGCCAAATGTCTTCTGAGCCTTGGAGGCCCTGCAGGAAGCCAGCCCTCAGTCCTTCTCAGCCCTGGACAGAGAGGCTAACCCACAGAGTGGGTTGAGTGGCCTGCCAAAAGGCTCAGAGCTGTCTGAATCCAAGGAGAGCCACTGGTTTGAGTTAAAGTGGGAATTGGAGCTTGTAGAATTTATCTAGGAGACCTTTCAGGCACTCCTGGCCTCAGATTAAGTCATTTTCAAGTCCCCACCTTGAGGCAAACTACCAGGGCTGGGCAAAAGGAGCAGAAGGAACAGATGAACTGACTGACCCCTGACACAGGCTGAGATGTCAAAGAAAACCAGAGCTGACAAAACCTCAAAGGACATCAGGACTGAATCTTGCAATAGGTAGATGAGGAAACAGAGGTTCCAGACAGTGAAGACTTCATTCTTGTCCCATAGAGCAATTGCCCAGGACCAAAACATGGGTCTCCTGACTCCCAGCTGAGCCTTTCCCCAGCTGTGCTTGGCTTTAGCATCTCCCCGTTGTTCTGAAGGTGCTGGGCCTCCCCCGTCTGACCAACTACCTCTCTGCAGTCCTCCAACCCAGCCATGGCTGCAGCAGGATTCCTTGGGTTTAACGCCCTAAGAAGTGAGCTAGGGAGGGCCCCAGCTCTCCCAGGCGGCTGGCACTCGGCTGGTGGGGTCATGTCCAGGAGACAGAGACCCCGGACAAGCCCACAGAGAGGAAATGATGGACTGTGGGTGTGGGGCTGATGCCAGAGGCAGGATGTGTCCTGAAGGCTAGAGAGAACCCTGCGTCACCCTGGCAGCTCTGGTGGGGCAGCGGGGTTGACCGAGGGCAGGGGGAAAAGTGCAGACCTGGGCTCCAGGCCCACGACTGGGATTCCCTGGCCTGGCCACCCTGGCTCTGGGGCCTCTTTCGCATCCTGTCCTGGGGGTGGTAGGGACTGCACCCGGGGCATAAGGGTGAGAAGGGAGCCAGGCGTCAGGGAGCCTGCTGCTTTGAGCAGGCCAGACGGCGGAAGATCGGGTTTCAGCCCAGCTGTATTTTTGGCTAGATGAGCCGGCAGGCACAGCCGCCCCTGGGCCACCGTCTGCCTCCCCACCCCACATGCACTGCAGGCAGAGGAGAGTCGGACTTCAGGCCTGTGGCTAGTGAATCACTTTGGGCTTCTCAAGACCGTTGCTCAATTTCTGCAGTGTCTTCTTGATTCGCAGTGCAGTGAGGCGGGCAGAGGGGTTGGGGTACCAGCACTCCCGCATCATCTGAGCCAGGCCTGAGAGGACCTGTTTGGGGGAGGGGGGGAAACACAGAGGAGAGGAAGTAGAGACCTGGGTCAGGGGGACCTGGAAACGGGGTGGCAAGGAGGATGCTCAGAAATGGGGAGACAGTGGGGCGCCTGGGTGGCTCAGTGGGTTAAAGCCTCTGCCTTCAGCTCAGGTCATGATCTCAGAGTCCTAGGGTTCTGGGATCGAGCCCCACATGGGGCTCTCTGCTCAGCGGGGAGCCTGCTTCCTCCTCTCTCTCTGCCTGCCTCTCTGCCTACTTGTGATCTCTCTCTCTGTTAAATAAATAAATAAAATCTTTAAAAAAAAAAAAAAAGAAAAAGAAAAAAAAAAAAGAAATGGGGAGACAGAAGCAGGATAGAAAGGAGGAGAGCGTTGAGGAGGGAAAGAAGGAAGCCAGTGTGGTAAGGGAGGGGAGAATGGAAGCAAGGAGGAGAGGAGAAAGAGAGATGGAAGAGGAAGAGGAAGATGGTGGAGTGAGAAGTGGGTGGACGACAACAGGCAAGACAGAAAGACAGCTGCAACCCAGCTCTTCGGGTGCACTCAGGCCCCCTTCTGTGAGGAGGGTCTGTGGAATGCCTTATACCCACCCCCGACCTCCGCCAAGATCCAGGGAAGGGGAGATGTGTAAGTTTAGGGGCCCCTCCACAGCCAGACCCCCATGCGGAGGGCAGCCTCCCCTAGCACTTCCACCAGCCCCGGCTGGGCCCAGGGGCCACAGGGGGAGTGCCTGCGGAGGAACCCAGCCCAGGGCACTCAGTGGCCCCAGGGTGAGCCAACCTCAGAACTCAAGCCGCCCCCTGACAGGGAGTGTGTGTGTGCCTGTGTGTGTGTGTGTGTGTGTGTGTATGCAGAGCAGTGCATATATACGGCTTTTTATGGATATGCATGTTATGCAGAAACATGCATGTGTCTGTGCACCTATGTGTGTATCCATGTACATTCGCTCTATCCAGAAACATTGATTGAGCACTTATTGTCAGCCAGCCCAGCGACAGATAACAAGGAAGTGAGGAGGCGTGGGAGACATGCTCTTTGTCTGCCCAGGGCTGAGAGTCTGGCATGTCTGCGCACGCCACATATGTATCTGTGAGGATATGTTTGTGTAGAAGCATGTGTGTGCCTGTATGTGTTTATGTACACACGTGTATGTATTTTACGTATGCATGTGGAGGGTTTTGAGAAAAAAAAAAACAAACAGCAACAATGAAAGTTCATAGCAAGAAATGCAGCAGAGAGACTCTGACTTTTCAAGCCAGAGGGAAGGTTCTGAACATCCCAGCATAACCCAAATCTCAGGGGTCCACAGGCCAGGGATGAGGGAGGGGGTCCCCAGAGAGGGACCCTGGACTCTATCCTCTGGAACCTCTCCAGGGGAGGCAAAAACCTCAGGCACATGCTCCTGGAGCCAGAACTCCCAGCCGTGAGCCACCACCCCGTGCCACCCCAGTCCCCACCGAGGCCTCACCGGGTCAGCAGCCAGCCGGTTGGGGATGGTGGGGGTCTGCTGATCAACACACACCACCTTCTTCATGTCCTCAAAGCTGGGGTCATTGGGCACCACATCATAGAAGGGTGGCCTGTAGTCCTCCACAATGCCTGAGGATGGAGGGGGGATGGGACTGTCACTTGGCACCCCAGGAAGGCTCCATGCCACCCCAAGGAGAGCCCTGCCCACCTCCTGTCCCAAGTTCCAGAAAGCCAGCTATCTGACCCAAGCTAACCCTGAAAGGGCCTCTAAAATATAATCAATATGTTTACAAATAGTAAGAATTATGACTATTGATGGCGTGCCTGAGTGGCTCAGTGGGTTAAGCCTCTGCCTTTGGCTCAGGTCATGATCTCAGGGTCCTGGGATCACGCCCCGCAATGGGTTCTCTGCTCAGCAGGGAGCCTTCTTCCCTGCCCCCTCCCCCTCCTGCCTCTCTGCCTACTTATGATCTCTCTCTCTCTCTCTCTGTCAAGTAAATAAATAAAATCTTAAAAAGAAAAAAAAAGAACTATGGCTATTGAACTTGCACTCCCCAGAAGATGCCAGCCACTGTGCTGTAAATACTTTTGTGCTCCCCCTTCTTCATCTTTGCCACAACCCCCTGGGTATTATTGTGACCTCTAGCTTACAGATGAAGAGACTATGCTCAGGAAAGGTAAGCCCAAGGTTACACCACTAGTAAGGGCAGAGTCTAGGTTTAAACTCATCTCATCAGATTCCTAGGCTGGACCTTATTATAGTCTCTCTGTGGCTGCCTCCCACCCAGGGCCCAGGCACTGCTCCCAGGTCCCTATTCTCCCAGATGCCTGATAAAAACGTTTACTGGGGGCGTCTGGCTGGCTCAGTCATTAAGCATCTGCCTTCAGCTCAGCTCATGATCCCAGAAGCCTGGGATCAAGCCCCATATCAGGCTCCCTGCTCAGCAGGAAGCCTGCATCTCCCTCTCCCACTCCCCCTTCTTGTGTTCCTTCTGTGTCTCTTTCTGTCAAATAAATAAATAAAATCTTTAAAAACAAAAACAAAACACATTTACTGGCCACGTACGCTGTGCGGGGTGCTGTTCTAACTTCACAGCATTAAATCCTCACAACAACCCTGTGACATAAGTCATACTATTAGCTCCACTTTATGAACAATGGAACCAAGGCCAAAAGGGTGAAGAAACTTGGCGAAAATCACACAGGTAAGTAGTGACGGATTTAAGTGAGCCCAGATGCTCTAACCAAAGCCCACGCTCTTGACCTCCAAGCTCTGCTCACAGGAGGAGAGCTGGCCTACTGCTGGGGGACGTGGCACAAGGAGAAACATAACAGCTACCCACTGTCAATGACAGCACAGGCCTCGCTGCCCTCCTCAGTCGCCAGCGCCGCTCCTCCCCAACGTCCCTTAGCAGGAAACTTCTGGAAAACGCTGCCTGCAGAGCTGTGGACAGCTCAGGCCGAAGAGGCCAGAACCAGAGAAGGCCCCCTAGACCCCTCCTGCCGCCCCTGCTTCCCAGCCTGAGGTGGGGGGCCATGGCCACACAGTCACAACCTCAAAGAGCCCTACACCAGCTGTTCTCTCCATGGCGGGCTTCCAGGCCGGCCCCTGTGCCGCTCGAGCCCTAATCAGCGCTGCACAGAGGCCTGAGCGTGTCTAATGGGCCTTTAATCAGTGCCGGGCCTGACACCAGATTACAGTGTTTATAATGCACCACGAATCTGTGTGAGGCTGACAGAGCTTCCCTCCGCCCCAGGAGCCTGCAGTCAGCCTCCCCGATCAGCCCTGGCCCGATCAGCCCTGGCCCGGCCAGCCCTCTCTTTCCGCCCGCAGCCTCATCCAAGGGGCCTCGGCTCCTTCCAGGTGCCCCCTGCCCCAGCCAATGTTAGACTAGGAGTTCACACCTGAGAGGACAGGAATCTTGAGCCCCCTCGAGAGTCTCCCAGAGGGACTGAATGGTTACACTCTGCCCTCCACCTGTCATTGTTAAGGGGAAATGAAGCCTGGCCTGGGGGTGGCTACTAGCAGATGCTCAGGAAATGAGAAGGTCCCTGTCCCCAAGGAACAGAGCTCCAATCATATCCTGAGGTTGTCCCCAACCTGTCAGGACAGCCAGCAATCCCTCCCCATAGACAGCCTCCATGGAGACTGACAAGCCTCCCCAACCTGGTCCAGACCACCACCCAATATCCATCCACCCCAGGGCTGGGAAGGCTCCGGTCCCAGGGCTATCCCTGTCCTGGCCAGCAGGAACAGGGTCCCTCCACCTACTCCCAGCCCATTCACAGGCACCCGCAGTCATAACGAGGCAGCGATAAGCAGGCAGTGTAGACGCTATTCTATCCTGCCTTTTTGCAGCAAAGAAACCACGGCCCCAGAGTGCGATGGCCTGGATTTCAGACCCCGGCACTGCCTCCAGCCCTCAGTAATTCTGTACCTCAGTACCTTCACCTGGGAAACGGGGACGATACTGTGTCAGGCATCCGTTACTACAATAAATTGCCATGAATATTTACCAAGCCCCAGAATAGCTTCAGATACTATCCTGGGATTATCTCAACAACTTGAGCTGTCTTCATTCCCCTTTTCAAATGAAACTGAGACACAGAGAGGTTAAGTAACCTGCCCATGGTCAGTGGCAAGGTCAGGAACGGAGCCCAGGTGGTGTGATTCCCAACCCACGCTCTTAACCACGAAGTGACACCACCTCCTGCCAACACGGGACGATGTAGTAGGACAATACATGGATATAACATGCTTAAGCTCAATAAAAGTTAGCTGCTACTGATATTTCTGTTATTATCCAGGATTTCACAGCCAGACTCGCAGACTCCCAGAGTCACACTTTAAAAGGTCACTCAGTTGAACCCTCAGGCCGTGGACACCATTTGTGGCAGGAGGCCCCTGTCTCCTGCCTGTCCGCCTGTCCATCCATCTGCCCCAGGCCTCTTCCCCAACCCTGCACAGGGCAGGCCCTCACCGTTGACAATGGTCCGACGGGCAATCTCCCATAGCACCAGGCCAAAGGCCCAGATGTCTGTCCACTTGTAGGACTCGAAGCAGTCAGTGCGGATCTGTTCTTCCAGCACCTCGGGGGCCATGTACCGCTTGGTGCCCACTCGTGGGTTGTTCCCGATGTCCAGGTAATCACTACCCTGGGAGTGCATCACAGCCAGGCCTGTGGGGACCGGGCCTGTCACTCCTGCCACTCAGCCGAGCCCCCAGACTCCGGGGTGGCCCCAGAAGCTGGGGTGCAGGAGATGAGGAGGGCATGGAGAGAGATGGTGGGACATGGAGCAGCAGGCAGATGGACACCTGCCTGGAGGCCGGCTGGGAGACCGCACCCCTGGGCCCACCCGCCCCTGGTATACCAGGGGTATGCTTGGCTTGTGTAGCCCTCCTGCTAGGTGCCCAAGTGCCCAGAGAGATGTGAGTGGGCGAAGCAGGCGTTATTGTGCCCATTTCACAGAGCAGAACCCCGAGGCCTGGTGAGGGGAGCAATGTAGTCAAGTGAAGCCAGGGGGACAACCCAGGTTCCTGGTACCCTGCCCCTTTCTCCCAAGTCCTGGAGCCCAGGCGGTACACCAGAAGGAGTCTGGGCTTGCAAAGCCACCAGGCAACTCGCGGGGCTCTTGCAGAGGTGAAACAGACAATCCACGCGCCAGGAGGTTTTAAAGCACTGATGAGAAAGCGTCGTTGTCAACACACACACACACACACACAGGACAAAGCTGGGTGCTCGAGCCCGCGCCCGGCCGGCACCCGCCCCTGCCCAGCAGCTCACCCAGGTCAGCGATGCAGCACTGCAGGTTGCTCTTGACCAGGACGTTGCGGCTTTTGAGGTCTCTGTGGGCAATGGCCGGCTTGCCCTGCGTGCCAAAGATCTCCACGTGCAGGTGAGCCAGGCCGCAGGCAGCCGACACAGCTAGCCTCAGGGCCAGCTGCGGCTCCAGTGTCTGCCTCTGCAGAAAGTCGTAGAGGGAGCCGTGCTCGTGGTAGTGCGTGATGAGCCACAGCTGCGTGCTCGAGTTGCGGGAGGTCATGTCCGAGGCAATAAAGCCTATGGGCAGAGCGTCCATAGATGGCTCAGCAGAGGGGCAAGGGAGAAAGGAGGCTGGACTGATCGGGGTCAGGGTCAGGGTCAGGGCTGGGGACAGAGGAGAGGTGGTCGGAGCAAAGCTGGGGCTGGGGGTGGAGGCTGATCTGGCTTAGGTCGGAGAGGGAGCTGGAGTCAGAGGTCGGGGCTGAGGGGCTGACAGGTGTCCTTCAGGACTAGGTCAGTGTCGCTAGGCCTGACTAGGTCAGGGACTCCAGCCCTGAGGGCGGGGGGCTGAAAGCCCCGGGTCGGACTTAGTGTTTCCCACTTACCGAGGATGTTGTCGTGCCTGAGCAGCACTGTATTATAGATCTCAGTCTCCCGGAACCAGGACTGTTCATCCCTTGAAGAGAAGATCTTGACGGCCACGCTTTCTCCATGCCACAGGCCACGCCACACCTCACCGTAGCGACCCTTGCCTGATCCAAAAATGGGAGGGATAGTAGAGGTCGCATATGGGCACGTACAGCCCTTGGGCATGGGGAACCGCAGAAGAAACCCCCATCTTGGTGCTGCACTAAACCCAACTGCAAAATCCT
This sequence comes from Mustela lutreola, assembly GCF_030435805.1. Lineage (NCBI taxonomy): Eukaryota > Metazoa > Chordata > Mammalia > Carnivora > Mustelidae > Mustela > Mustela lutreola. The sequence continues at coordinate 63,297,701 of NC_081297.1, forward strand.
GATGTTTGTTTCACTTAGTCCAGCCCCAGCCCCATTTGCCTGGCTACCCCAGCATCTGCAGAAGGTCTCGTCCTGACCCATCTCCGGGCCACTCCCTACCCAGCAGAATTCCCATTCGGGGCCTGGCCCTGCCTGTGACTTGGAAGCCAAGAGTCTGCTCACTCCTGCAAGATCACAGGAGCCCTTGGTCCCACCTCCCCTCCACGGCTCACCTACACACTCCACGAGGGCCACCTGCCGTGCCACTGTCCTTTGCACCAGGAAGGGGAGTCCTGAGCCACTGCCTGTGGTGCAGTCACTGTCCAGGAGATCCTGAGGGATACAGACAGGCCACTGACGGGCTGCACCACCTAGCCCAGGCGATTTCTTCCTCCTTAAGCTGGGACCCGCTACTGTCGTCACGTGCTCCTCACTCGTCCAGCAACCCCCACCCCCCAGATCTCTGAGTGTCTGCGATTGCACCTTTCTTGGTTACCTGTCCCTCAGCACCCCCTTTGGTTCTGTGGCTCCTGTCTCCCACCCCTCCCCAACCCGCATGCCAGGTTCTCCCAAGCCCATACCCCCAGCATGCTGTCCCCCTGCTCGGATGCCTTCAGGATGAGGCTGGACTCGCCCAGCTCGCTGTGCAGGACCCGCTGCTTCTCCTGCCTCCGCCGGACATGCCACAGGCCCAGGGCCCCCAGGGCCCCCAGGGCCAACAAGGCCAGCACAGGGCCCAGGATCAGAGGCAGCTGCCCATCTACCTTCGGCTGCTCCGGAGGAATTTGGGTGGCTGGTGGAGGGGGACACGGAGGCCCAGCTACCACCAGGCCAGATCCCCCCACCTGGCCACTCTGCCAGTCAGATCCCAGGGTCCTGCCTCCCCTCCTCCCTTGCCAGAGCGTGAGGTGGGAGCAGGGCGAGGAGGAAGGGTCAGAGAGGATGGGGAGGGCCAGCCGGGGTGGCTGCACGTACCCTCCAGGACCAGGGACACGTTGTGGTTGCAGAGGTTGCTGTAGCAGCAGTAGTGGTTGACGAACTCGGTGGGGCGCCCCAGGCACAGCTCCTCATGCAGGCTCCCGCAGCCCCGGTGCTCCTGGGGCTGCCGGCCCTCCTCCCGCACCAGCACGACTGTGCACCAGAACCCCTGGCAGGTAGGCCCCCTGCACTGTGGGCTCTCACAGGTGCAGGTGACCAGCGGACCCCGAGAGGGCTTCATGGGGTCACCTGTGAGACACACTGGAAGCTCAGCCACTCTGGGCCCCACTCCTAGGCTGGGCCTCACACCCATGTCTATCCCGTTGCCCCTCCCTTCTGGCCTCTCAAACACAACCCCTGAGGCCTTGCTCCTTTTAGTCCCATCCTTAGATTATCCTTCCTTCTAGAAACTTACCCTCTGACATGATGAGAACCAGGCTACTGTTGCCCCTCCCCCCGATCCTAGGACCCTCCCTTTGGGTCCTAGGCCCAGCTCTGGCCCCCAGCCCCAACCCTGAGTGCTCTCCCAGGCCCTCCCTGTCAATGTCCCCACTCTGCACGCCCCAGATAGAGGTGCCCAACGTGGAGTCCAGTAGAACAGCAGCCCATGGGTTTGCATCAGGACACAAAGGAGGGCTGGGGTAGCAGGGGGGTTACTCTAACTAAGCCTGCCTCCCACCCTCCAGCCAAGCTCCTAAGCAGCCCCTCTCTCTAGCTCCTCAAATTCAGCCCCAGCAAGAGCTGAACCCAGCCAGCTCTTTCCCCATTCCGGCCCCTGTCCCCTACCTGCTTTCCTAGTACTTACCCTGGGTCAGGCCCAAGGCCATCAGGAACATCAGAAGGCCTCTCCTGGGGGGGTCCAAGATCATGGTCCCTGAAGAGGAGAGGGGGTGCAGTAAGGTCTGTGAAATGTGATCCCCTCAGAGTTTTCAGCCACTGACTGTGGGTCCCTCCCACCCAGAGGAAATTACTGGGAGTTTTGGGGGGGTGGGCAGGGAGGCCTCCTCCCTACTCCCTGTGTCTGGCTTTGGGGCGGGGCCTGGAGGGGAAGTCCTGGTTCACTTCCCCATGGAAACCATCCTGTTAGGGGTAGAGGGTGGGGGAGCCATGCTTAAGTGACAGAGAGTTTGGGGGACTCCCAGCTCTTTACCCCTGCTTCTGAGTTCAGACTGGAGGGCAGAGAGGGCATGAGGCTGGGGTGCAAGGAGCTTCTCTTCAGCAGTCCCCCGCACCCGTCGGTCCTCCACTCCTGCCCACCCCCTCCCTGTCCACCCTTTTCCCAGTGCCCCCCCCCCCCCCCAGCACTGGCTGCCTCAAACATAAACAGGCTCCTGTCTTCACTTCCTGCCATTCAGGGTCCCGCCAAGCTGGGAACAGGAATCAAGATTGTTTAGATTGGGGTCTGGATAGAACAGGCAGGAGTCACGCACAGTAAAGAGCTCCGGGTGTGTTCTCAGGGCAGGCTGGGGTGGCTACAGGGTCTGGAAGAGCCACTTGCAGCTGGGACCGCCCCATGACAGAATTCTGGGGTGACACCTTGGGAACCACAAAGCCCAGCTCCTTATTTTAGAAAAGATAGAGATTAAACCACAGACAGCCCAAGAGACTCGTCCAAGGTCAAACTTGTACAAGGTCAGTGGCGGTAACAGGAGTACACCCCAGGTATTCAGACTCCCAGGCCACTGCTTCCTCCGTTCTGTCTCCCAATCCAGGTGACAGCCTGGGTCTGAGCCCTCTGGGCTGTAACAACCATACACATCTTGAACAGCGCTGGCTCACACCAGGTGCAAGGAAACCCCTCTACGCCTCACCAGAGTAGAAGACACCCACTCTGAGCCATTCCCTGGCCTCCTCCCTTCTCTCTCCTTGCTGTCTTGGGAAGGGAAGGGGTGGGGGTAGGGCCAGTGAACGTGGGAGGGGAAGTGAAACATACTTAGGCACTGAATGTTTGACCTTCCATGGCTGGTTAAGGTTGAACTTTTCCAGAAGTGTGGTAGAGAGGGTTAGGGAAGTAATTCTGATCTAGGATAGTCCTCAACCCAGGTCCCAAACCATCCAGTGCTCCAGAAAGTCACCCCCTTTCTCATTTCTCAAAGGCTGAGAACAAGAGGATAAGGGCTGACACTGCAGCAAGGACTGAGGGCAGACAGCAAGAAGGACTTTTGGAATGGTCTCGAGGGTGCGGATGTGTGCCTGGCGACTGGATCCCCAGGCAGGAGCAGCTAACATGAGGGAGTGGGAGTGACTTCTGGCATACCCCAGGGAGGCTGGGAGGGCTGGCTGTCGGCCACATGGGCTTGGCAGGCCCATAGTCTAAGAATGGTACCAAATGAAGCTCCATGGTGTTGAGGCCTTGAGGGCAGGATGGTTGGGGGCGATGCATGTGGCTCGTGGGCCTCTCTGGCTGGTGGCAGCTCTGGCCTTCCTGCCTGGGCTTCCTCTGCCCCAGAGGCCCAGGGCTGGGGGAGGAAACAGAGCCTTGGGCTGCTGCAGCTGTGTCCCCAGTCTCTTGCCTGACCTCCTGCCTCTTGCCCCCCCCACCCCCGGGCAGGCAGTGAGGACTCTGTCCAGCAATGCAACTGGTAGCTGGAGAAGGAGCTCCAGAGGAGCCGAATTTGTCGCCTGGGGTAGGGGTGGGGAAGCCATCCATGGAAGCCTTTGCTTGCCCAGAGAGCAGCTAAAGAGAAAGCACAGGGTAGGAAAGAAAGGGTGGATAACTGGAAGGAAGAAGTCAGGCATCCTTTTCGGATCCTGTACCCATGCGTCCACTTCTCTGACTTTGCCCCAGTGTCCCCCCTTACCTACTTTATTACTCATTAGAATTGCTTGAAGCGCTTCGTTAGAAATGCACATTTTTTGGCCTTACTATGCACCCCCCTTCCAAATTCTGACTTCAGTCCATCTGGGACCAGCAAGAAGCATGCATTTTTAAAAAGATCTCCAGGTAATTCTCATCAGTTGGCACGGGTACCACCCCCGGAGAAATGTGCCCTACACGGGGCTAAATCCGGGCCACCTGTTTTCATTTCACTGTATGGGCCCTGCTGGGTCAGGGACCAAGGTGCGGAGGGCAGAGATTCACTCCCACTAGGGCACCTCCCCTCCCCAGCTGGAGGAGCCCCTGCAGAGGTGAGGGCGGGTGAGGGCTTTGTTCTCCAGCTTCCCAGACTCAGCCACAGTGCAGGGAGGGCCTGGCAGCATTTGCAGAATCCACCTCTGGTTGAATCTCGGGAATATGGGGGAGTAAAACAGGGATTCTCCCTTCGCTTTTAGCCGGACCCAGCATGGAGCGAAGTACAGGAGGGTGCTGTGTCCAGATCAGTCTGAACTCCCAGCGACCCTGACTGATCTGCCCGGAGACCTGACTCCAGCACAGACTCCCCAAGGTGGGTGGCATCCCTCCACTTCGAAGCTGGAAGATCTGCGGAAAGAAGCAGCGCTGCTTGGGGGCAGAGATCCCAGGTGCCAAGCTAATTTCAAATGTTAATTTACCACCATGAAAGCCTTCCTGATAAGAATTGACCATCTCTGAATACTATTCATGGACCAAGGACTCAGTTTTCACGGTTAATCGGTTAATCTCATTTAATCCTGGCAACCATCCAGTGGGGAAACTGAGGCTCAGGAACATTAACTTTCTTGCCTGTGATCACCACCTATGTCCTGATCAACTTACGCTGCTGGGAATAAATCCTCCCTTGGACATTTCCTGTCTCCAATTCCTGGTGTTCAGTGAGTCCCTCAAAGGCAGAAAGAGAGCAAGTGGGGTTTGTGGACAGTAACAGATGTCACACAGCTGTTGTCATCGCCGGGTGCCCAATGCGGGTTTGTTTAGATGTGAAGACAGAAATCATCTGCTTGCTGTAGGCTTGGTCTTAAGTGGAAGAACCAGAGTCAGGGTGTGCCCAGAAGGTGGCTGTCATTCTGCTTCTCCCCAGCACACTCTAGGAATTGTCACAGGGCTGGAAGAGCCTCGCTTGGCATGTCAACAGGTCTTAGCCAAACAGCACAGACTAGCTGCCCTTCCCATACACACAACACTTTCAACGGCATCATCTCCCTGGCCCTTCATGGCCAGGGTGATGGAGCATCAAGCCTAGGGCCAGACAGAAAGCGCAGGCAGCACCGGACAGCACAGGGGTCAGGGTTCAAATCCTGCCTCTGCCTGGGTTCAAATCCTATCTCTGCCACTTAGAGCTATGAGATGTGGGGCAAGTTACTTCAACTTTCTGAGGCTTAGGCTTCCCTACAAAAAAAAAAAAAAAAAGAGAGAGAGAGAGAATAAGAAGAGCGCTCATTTCAAGGGTACGCTGTACTTATTTAGCAGAAAACTAAGTGACACACAGTTAGCGCCTAATAAATGCCACCCAAAATGCAATAGCACCATTTACACCATCCATGGGGCTTTGGACAAGTGACGCAGGTCCGAAACTCTTTCCTTTTCAGGAGGATGGACATAATAAACCTGTCTTGCTAAACTGTGGCCAGGATGACATGAGAGAAATGGAGCTCAGTGCACATCTAAGACTACACAGTAGGTACTCAATAAGTGGTAGCGATTTTTAACACCCAATGAGATGAGAGGTGAGAGGGATCAAGGCAAATGGGGCAGAGAGGGATCAGAGAGGACAGAGTCTGACTCATCCAGAAACCCCTCCTATAGAGAGGCCAAGGGCTAGAGTCCACTATGCCCTTGTCCTTCAAGAAGAAAAGGGGGTGAGTGGCCAGGCCAGAGATGCTCTTAACAGCACTGACCTCCAGGGCCGGCTGAAAATCTGGGGTCCCAGCCTGCAGGGAGATTGGGAAAGCCTCTGGCCTGGGTCCCTAGGGAGGGCCATGGCATGGGGATTATCTGACCGTGTAGGGTTCGGAGGTGAGGTTTTTTCGAGGGAATTACAGTGGCAGGTATCTCAAGCAAGAGCTGTAGAGGCTGGTCTGGGAAAGGTGGGCTTCCAGGGGACGCTCAGGAAGTAGACACTCCCTCCCTGGTGAAGGCAGCTGCCTGGACAGAATCGGGGCGCGGGGGGGGGGGGGGGGCTCATCTGGGAAGAAGAGCAGGAATCCCTTCTGCCCATTTACAAATGAGGCTAGGGGAACAGAGAAGTTAAGTGACTAGGCCCAGGAGCCAGAAGTTTTCTGATTCCCAGCCTGATTTAGGCCCAGTCTGTTCCAGTCTCAGATGGGGTCATGGGCAGATGTGCGGGGAAGGTGAGGGGCAGCTCGCCCCAGTGAGGAGCGGGACTGACCCTACGGCGACCTCTTTGAGACGCTCTATGGGATCTGCCCCAAGAAGGACCTCTGCAGGTTTGAGGGGCGGGGGTCAGGCGGCCCCGCGGACCTGGACTCACCTCTGGACCCGCCCTGCGGGCAGCGGGCCGGGCACGTCCCCTTCCCCGGCAGAGGCCGCGGTAGCCCAGCGAGGGCTGGACGGCGGCGCGGGTCTTGTGCAGCCCTGGACGGCGCTGGGACCCGGGAGGGGCTCGCTCTGCGCGGATGGCGCGGCGGCCTCCCGGGACTGGGAAAGGGGCTGGAGCAAAAATGTTTCTTATTCCAGCGTCTTCCTGCCTGGCCCGGCTCCACCACTCCCTCCTAATAAACCGTTTCCTATTGCCCAACTAGCCGACCGGCTGTCCGCTCGCCCCTTGCTGGGGCCGCAGGGCCCGGACCATCCCCCGCACGGCTCCCAGACCCCAAGGGCAGCCGCCCCCTGCGGCCGCCAACCCTCCCCCCCGCCCCCCGCCCCGGGATCGCGGTCGCGTCCCGGCCCGAGCCTCCCACATCCGCCTCCCCGAGGGGGCGGGCCTTGGACTCGGGCAGCGGGGGTCTCGTGGGGACCAGGCCCGGAGCCATGGGGCCAGGAGCCGAGGCCGGAGGCACGATCTGAGGGTCCAACCGAGGAGGGGATGGAGGGGGAGGTGGCCCCTCGCTCTCTGAGCCGCGGAGGGGGTGGCCTGGAATCTGGGACTGGAAGGGGGAAGGACCGCAGGGAAACGGGACTGGGGCGGGGGGAGGGGAATGAGGGGGTCGGGGAGGTGACGTACCTGTCCTCCCACCCTCAAGTCTCTGGTCCCGGGCCTAGAAGGAGCAGCCCGGGCAGAGTTTGGGGCTGGCAGGGTCCGAAATATTTTAGCCCCGCCCTCTCCGCCCCCTACCCCCGCCCCCAAGGACTCCCCACTCGGTCCAAATCCCTCAGCCTCCTCCCTCTTGCCCCTTCACCCCCTCTTGTTCACTCTCCTCTTCCGCAGGCTCCCTGGCTCAGCGCAGGGTAAACAGGCCCCATGGGACTGCTCGGGGTCAGTGGTGAGAACAGTGGAGCCCCTCCAGCCACAGCACAGCTCAGTGACAAGGATGCCTATCCCTACAAGGCTTGGCCGGATGGAGGGAGAAGCTAGGAACGGCCTTGGGACTGCCCCCTTCCAGGCAGGCCCCTCACCCCACCAAATGGAGATGGGGACTGGAACCTATGTGGGAACACTGATGGGACAAGGCAGACAAGGCTCTGGGGAGGGGAACAGAATGGCTTCTCCCCCAGAGAGAGACTTGCTCTTCCTCCAGATTCCTTTACAGAGGCTCAGAACACTGACATCATCGGCTTACTTTGCTCCAACCACTGGGAGCACCCTGAAGGCAGGACTTCATTTCTAGCCTCCTCCTTACCCACAAAGACCCTGAAGTCTGGGAATCCAGACTAGTTGCGTAACCTCAGACAAGTGACACTTCTCCACACCTCACGCCCCGGTCTGCTAAATGGGCGTAATCAACAAGGCCAGTCTCACAGGGCCATCGTGAAAATGAAGGCAATGATGCTCATCCTAGTGCAGAGTAAAAATGCTAGTTGGCATCAAAGAACATGTTAAATTAATAAATAAAAAGCTGGGGAGGGGTACCTGGGTGGCTCAGTGGGTTAAGCCTCTGCCTTCCGCTCAAGTCATGATCTCAGGGTCTTGGGTGCTCCAGAGAGCACCACATCGGGCTCTCTGCTCAGCAGGGAGCCTACTTCCCCCTCTCTCTCTGCCTGCCTCTCTGCCTTCTTGTGATCTCCCTCTCTCTCTCTCTCTCTGTGTCAAATAAATAAGTAAAATCTTAAAAAAAAAAAAAATATGCTGGGGTGGAGGTAGCCTCGGAAGCAAGCAGAAAGAGCAGGTATTGGAAGCCGAAGTGAACCTCTAAGGTGTCTTCCTCTATGAAGATTATGTAAAATGGGCCAGGGACCCCCACCCTCTCCTGGGAATAGAGGCTGGGGGGACATCAGCCAAAGGCTCAGCCAGCCATCAACTGCTGACTGACCTCACTTCCTCTGCTGAAACCCTCCCCAGCCCCCACCCCACAGCTGCTTCACAGCTCCGGGAGCATTGTGAATTCCAGAACCATGGCACACCCAAATTTCAGTGTCAGGATAGAGCTGTGTCCTGCAGCCAATAGGAAGTACTATGGGATTACCGTATCTGCTCTTCCAGATTATAGCGGCCACTTCGGAGTGTGGCCTCCTGTCCATCTCTCATACCCACTCTCCCCCCGCCCCGCTCTGGCTTCTGATAAACTTCTCCCAATCCAGCCTATGGATCTCTGTTCTGGGAGGTGGAAGTGGGGGCTTCCCCAAGGGAAGCATTCAGTTTGAGACATATAGCAAGCACTGAAATAGTGACACACGGCTAGGTCTGAGTTGCTGGTGAGAGTCAGCGGGGACGGGGAACTTTATCCTGGAAGGAGTCATGAAACAGATGGAGGGTTGGGTTTGGAGGAGGAATGCAGGCCCCCATGGTGAACTGGGGAACCCCCACCTTTGCCAGAGCGCTGAGCCCCCTGGATCCCGACTGGGGCTCTCTCGGGCTTCCTGTGACCCTCATGGGTTCTAGAGCACCCAGAGAACCAGGGGAAGGCACCAGAGAAGGGATGCAGAGTTGGAGAAAGCCCTGGAGACTCAGCCCAATGAGGAAAGGGAAAAGGAATTGCAAACTGTGTCCAAGTGTATAAGATTAATTACTCAGAAGACCAGCTGTTCCTCATATTCAGTGAGGACAGAACAAGAGGAAACAGGCTGAAAGGGCTGATTCGAATTTACATATTCAGAAGAATTTCCCAATGGTGTGTGAAACAGAGTCCTCAAGATCCTAGGGAGGCACGTGGGGTAAACTTCCAGGAGATTTTGACCTGTGGAAGGCAGGTCACGTGGAGTCCTGCATGGGAGCAGATTGGACAGTTTGTGCTTTCAGGCCCCGCTGTGAGTATCAGGTTCAAGCACTGCTCTTGACACCAGGGCGGGGCGAGCAGCGCGGTATTGGACCCATGCAGATGGACAGGACCCCACGCTTGGCTTAATGCTCTGCCGTTGCCATTTTGAAATTCTTAAGCATGTTCGAACAAGGGGCCTGCCTTTTTCATTTTGCACTGGGCCCTACAGATTATGTAGCTGGTTCTGCACCAGGATGAGTAGGAAGAAAAAACAAGGGCGGGGGGGAGGGGCGCTGAATTAGCAGAGAGGGTGAGCTGGGCTTTGCTTCATTTAAATTGTGGAGTGGGAGATTTAGATCAGCCAACCTAGAGATTTTTCAAATGCAAGAAACATGGAAACAGTAGAACAAGGTTCTGCTACCTGAGGACGAAGAAGAACCAGAAGAACCGTGGGTCTCCTTTAGGAGAGAAGTGGGGCAGATACCTGTGAATTCTGTTTGTCCATTTATTCAACACAGAGGACAGAGCGAGCTTTGTGGGCTGGACACGGCTTGAGTTTTTCCTGGAGCGGGAGGGAGAAGCGACCTCTCCACGTCTCCTTCAGTTCTGAGCAGAAGCACCATCGATTGTGTCCCAAAGGCAACAATAAACCAGGGGTCATGGGGCCTGGGTTTCGGGCCTGGATCATCTCTCTAGGCCTCAGTTTCTTCCTCTGGACATTGAGGGGTTTAAACCAGATACTTCCGAAGGTTGTGCCCAGCCTTCTATCAACTTGTTTGGTTCTACAATTCAGAAAATGGTCTGGTCCCACCCAGCCAGTCCATCACGGCTCTCGTGGAAAGGAGACATGGCTGGTGCTAAGGTCTGGGGAGGGCACAGCAGCCAGAGCCTGCCCAGCCCTCCAGGAAGAGGCTGGCAGGGGCCAGATTGCCAGACTTGGAGCCACCGAGTCACCTTCCTCTTCCTCTCCAGCTCCTCCAGGATGTCCCCTAGGTGGGTTCATCCGCTCCTCGCCTATCCCTGGGCCATCAGGATGACTCATCCCAGGATGGAAACCCTGAAGGAAGGGGTAGCATGTCAGAACAGCAGGTCTGAGACTGGGCAGTGCCCACACAATGGCTCAGGGTGAGTTGGCCTACGGTGCAGCCTGGGGCTCTGCTCCAGCACCACCCCCTCCCCAGCAAGCCCCTCCCCACTGCCCCTCCCCACTGGCCCCCACCCCACAGGCCCCTTCCCATAGGCTCCCTTAAGGCTCTGACTTGTCCCCCAAACCAGCCCCACTGCTGTGGGAAAGAGTCCTGGGCTTGGACTTGGAGTGTCCGCATGTGAACCTTCATCTCCACACCTGTGCCAGGTGCTGACCGTTCCTTCTCTACCACATTCTCTGCCTAAAGGCAAATGATCTAGGAGAATCCCCTACCAGCTGTAAAACCCACACAGATGTCTGGCTGTGTGCAAGAGGGAGGCTGAGCTGTGGGGTGGGAGAAAGAGCGTGAACCGGGAGGCAGGTGATCAGAGGCTCTGTTTCCTTTAGGAGGCTCTGTTTCCGGTCCAAGACGAGTACCACCTGCTGCTTCGTGGGCTTCTAGGTACCTACACGAGGGCTAGCTATCCAGAGGAAGGCAGAGCACACTGCAGAGGACTTGGAAGGATGAGGTGACCGTTCCGGAAAAAAAATTCTAAAGATCCCAAATAAGCAGGGCAGTGAAATAAAGAAATGGGATTCTGCAGAGAAACCTTATAAGGAGAAGCACCTGTGCCCAGCCCCAGACCCTCTTGCTGAGGCCCACCCCCTTCCCAAAGTCTCAGCTATTCCTTTCTCTGTCGTTCATTTGCTAACTCTGAATAGTATGTTCACACTGCTGTCTCTCCTTCTTTTTTCAGCTTTGTTGACGTCCGTTGACAAATAAAATTATAAGATATTTGAAGTGTGTATCATAAAGATTTCATACACAGATACAAGGTATAAGGATTCTTTCCATGAAAAAAAAAACCAAACCAAAAAAAAAAAAACAAACCCACACATCCATTACCCTCATATTTATCTTTTTGTTGTTGTTGTTGAGAAGTTTTTTGGGAATAGAATTTAAGTTCTAGGGGCGCCTGGGTGGCTCAGTTGGTTAGGCTGCTGCCTTTGGCTCAGGTCATGATTCCAGGGTCCTGGGATCAAGCCCCTCATTGGGCTCCCTGCTCAGTGGGAAGCCTGCTTCTCCCTTTCCCTCTGCCTGCCACTCTGCTTACTTGTGGGCTCGCTCTCTCTCTCTCTGTCAAATAAATTAATAAAATCTTGAAAGAATTTAAGTTCTACACAATTAGGTAATCTCAATTATACAAGACAGTATTCTCAACTACGGATAGTCACGATATTTTACATTAGATCCCCAGACCTTATTCATCTTCTAGCTGCAAGTTTTTACCTTTCACCAACCTCTCTCCCTAGTTCCCCAGTCTTCAGCACTGGCAACCACTTTTCTGTTCTCCGTGTCTGTAAGTTTGCCTTGGTTTGGATTAAGTGACACCGTACAATATTTGTCTTTCAGCTGCTTCTACATTTAAAACCTTCAGGCATTATTTTCTTTTTTTAAGATTTTATTTTTAAGAACTCTCTACACCCAACATGGGGCCTGAACTCATGACCCTGAGATCAAGAGTCGTCCAACTTGACCAACTGAGCCACCCAGGCATCCTCTGCCCTTAATTTAAAGCTTTGGAATGTAGGCCATTTATTTGTTTTTGTTTTGTTAATTGAAAGATCATTAGAGATGCTTGGAAGCTCAGGCTGAGCATTTAGGATGGCATGGGAGTTCATAGAGTCATCAAGACTCTTCACTCTAAAGAAAAGCAGATCCCAAATTTGTAGGGCAAGGGTGGGCAGAGTTGCCCGGCAAGGGGTTGGGGGTCTGGGAGGCTCCTGGATGGTGCCAAGGGGACCCTTGTTGCCTGAGGACAGAGTCTGAGGGGTTAAACGGACTAAACCCAATGGGAAGGGCTTGGTATTTGGACAAGGAGGGGGGTCCCCAGAATTTGCGAGCTGGTTATAGCCCCAGCTGGGAGAGATTGTTCGAAAGAGGGTCTGGGTGGCTGGGTGAGGCCACAGGCCAGCGGGATTTCCTTCAGCTCCAGTCACTCGGGTGGGTGGGACCGGATTGCTGGAACTGGACACAGGAATCTGCCTTTGTTTCCAGCTGGAGGGGAAATGCCATAAATCCTGCCCCTTTCCCACCCCTCCGGCATCCGTGCCCGGGCTCTGGCCTTGCAGCCCCGGACAGCCTGGTATGGACGGCCATCAGCAAGCTCTTGATCCCTGGACCTCCTCACCCACAGACCTCTGCCCCAAATTCCCCCACAGCAGATCAGGGCCACAGATGTAGGAAACAGAGGTCGGGAGGTCTCCAAGGCAGGTCTGAAGTAAATAACCACCAAGCAAGATTTAGGTTTTGACCTGCTCCCCTCTCTCCTCCTCCAAGGGACCACGGCTTTTCAGCGAGGTCTAAGGGTGACCTCGAGGGTAAGCCTTGGCCCTCTTCCCCCCACCAACTCCCACTCCAAAGAGCTGGACAGTCTACAGCTCAGAGCACAGTCCAAGGGGCAATGCCTGGAGCTGGACAGCTGGGGAATGGGGAGTGCTGGGGAGCAGCAGGGCTGGGGGAGGGGCGGGATGGCACCCCAGGGACAGGGAACCCTGTCTTTACTTTTCCCAGTCCTGGGTCTGAGTCTTTGTGTCCCTGTGACGGGGTGGGTTTATGTGTCCTTTTGGGGGGAGGGGCAGTGGGCCTGTGTATACTTCTGAGCCCGGGGAACTGCAGGGCCCTATGGGACCTGGGCTGGTGGTGTGTTGGCACATGACATTGCCCGTGTGACCAATCCAGGCTGCACAGTCCCTCCAACTCCAAGCCTTGCTCTCCAGTCAGTCCTCCTACGGATGTGGTACCTTCTTTAACCATGAACAGCCAGGGTCCCTCTGAGGAAAAGGAGAGAAGGGAACGGCTCCGATTGTCTGCAGGAACCCTGGCCAGGTGGGTTTGACAGGGAGGCCAGCGGAAATCTGACGGCAGAAGTGTACTCAGAGGCCAGGGACAGGAATGGGTGGGGAATGGGGAAGAAAGTGTGGGGAATGGAAGATGCACGGATGGTTCCAACCATTTGGGAAGTATGACTGCTGGAGGGGAGGGAATCCTGTCCAGGTGCCCCAGCTTAGAAGAAAGGGACCATGAACCAATGAGTCTCCACCTGTCCCTCTGTCCTCCCTACATATATGTACTCCCTTACCTTGTCTTGCTTGGCCCAGCAGGACTTCTCTGGGGTGTGCCCTGGGATGACTGGGGACACTGGCTCTTAGACCAGGACAGTCCCTATAAAGAGGAAGGCAATAACAAAGGGTGCTCTAAGCATCCCAGACTTTGGTGGAGCCTGAACTTAGTTCTTATGTACACACATTCATTACACCTGTAAGGGGCTAGGCGCAGAGCCAGGAACTGGGGAGACAGACCCAGGTTCGGCCCATGCAAGACAGAGGGAAGGCTGTCCCAGGAGTCCTCACAAGGCTGGCTGACATCCCAGTGTGTCCGAAAAGCCAACTTTTCAGTCCCTTTTGTAGGAGCCCCTGTTGGGCAGGGTGAGGGTGCACAGGCACATGCAGGGAGCAGGCTGGCTGCTGTCAGTGCTGTATGGACAGGCAGCGGGCCAAGAGTGCCCCGGGGGGAAGGGGGAAGAGTTTCCAGGATCGGCTCTGAGAAAGCTGTCTGGGATAAGCATGTCTCCACTTCAAGGCCCACCAGAGTAGCATCCTGGGGTCATGGGGGGATGCCACGGGGTTCCCAGGACATGTCCCACTGGCCTTCTCCCCAGAGCCACCCCCTTGGCCACACCCCTTGCAGATCAGCCCAGTCACAAAACCTGTTGTTGATGGGGCTGCTGACTGTCAGGCAGGGCCACACTCAGTGCCCACATAGCCCACCCCCTGTTTAGGCTGCAGGACAACCCTGAGAAGTAAAGATTATATACTATCACGGCTGAATGTTACAAATTAGGAGACTGAGGCTGGGAGTGGGCCTGGGTCATGGAGATGGTCAGAAGCAGAGCCGGGATCCAAAGTCAGGAGTTGGCCTGAGCAGGGTGCTTTTGCAGGGCCATGCTCTGCACAGTCAGGAACCTGGCCCTGGGTTCCCCGGCCTCGACTGACGGGGACTCCATGCCAGGCTGCAGGAGCTGGCCTGGCATGGGAAGAAGCTGGGATGTTGGTGGTGAAGCTGGGATGTTTGGGCGGCACAAGCAGAGCAGCTCCCATCGGTGTCTTTCCTCTCTGGAAGCCTGAAAGGCTGTCAGAAGCTGTTAGAGGATTCGGGACAAAAGGCTTGCTTGGCCTGGGTGGGGTACTTGTGGGACTGCAGACCTGGGACGAGAGCTGCCCCAGGATGGCTGGGGACCGATGGTGGGGCTCCAAGGTGAAGAGGCTGCTTCTGTGGGAGGATGGCTGCCTGCTTGTGGAAGCCCCCAGCCCAGATCCAGCCCATGCTGGCCAGGAGGGAGAGCGAGCACGGAGGGTTAGTTCTCTGGTCCTGAAGATGCTGACGTCACCCCTGTGCCCTAGGACAACTCAGGCTGGTTAGACGTGGCAGGGAGAGGCTCAGAAAGCCCAGTCAGCCAGGCCATGGGCAGAGGCCATGTGCCGCTGTGGAAAGGAAACAGACTCCAGGGTCCACAGACGAGAGCTCCGACTGCCACTTCTCCTCTATCAGTTGGTGACCTTGCGCAAGTCCCTTAATCATGGTCTGTTCCCTTGACTATAAAATAGGAAGGTCATGAGGAATCAATAGGGCAATAGTGATGCTAAGGCCAGGACAGTTCCAGCTGGCTGAATTCTCTCAGCGGCCCCGTGCTGACATGTTAGTGTCACCTCCATGGTGTGTGTGAGAGCCTGGAGGCTCAGACAGGCTCAATGACTTGCCCAAGGTCACCAGCCATCTCCCAGCCTGAAGCGTGTAGCCACCACACTGTTCCAAGCTGGCAGAGGTAGTTTCTTTCCATCTTCAATGGGAGGAAAGGACCCCAGCTCCATCCCGGAGGCCCAGAAATAGCTCAGTCAAACTCAGTCCCCCAGGACCCTTCCACAGTACCTCAAACCTTGGTAGCACTTTACAGTTTAATGGGGCCTCTTAACCCAGATTTTCTAATGGATCTTTCCCAAAATTCTGTCTTCCCCCCATGAACAGATGAAAAAACAGAGGCAAGAGGAAATTGTCTTAATCACAGGTAGGAAATGGTAAATCAGCCTGGAATCTAGTCCAATCCACCATAGTTGCCTTCAGAAGCCTCCAGCAAAGGGAAGTCTGGGTGACTCAGTCAACTGAGCTGCTGACTCAGTTGCAGCTCGGGTCATGATCTCAGGGTCCTGGGATCGAGCCCCATGTCACAGTGGGCTCCACGCTCAGCAGGAGTCCGCTTCTCTCTCTCTCCCTCTCTCTGTGTCCCTCCCCGACTCATGCTCGCGTGCTCCATTTCAAATACATAAACAAATCCTTAAAAACGAAACAAAACAAAACAAAACATAAAGAACCCCCTGGAGAAATCACACACCGTCTAACCCAAATAGTCGCTCTCACCTCAGTGTGTGTCTCCATGCTCTCCCTATTCAAAGAACAGGTTTATTTTTTAATTTTTCAAAATCTAGTAATACATGACTAAAAAGTCAAAATGTTCTGTGCAGAACAATTCCGAGTAATATATGTGGATACTCCACCCCCAAGAAGTTGGAATGTAACACCCCACTTCTTCATTGTGGGCTTCATGTAATGACTTCCTTCCAAAGAGCATGATCTAGGAAGGGGGAAGAGAAACATCACAGGGAGAAACCTGAGAAACCCTACTTCAGCCAGGTGATCGAGGTTCCCTCAACCATGATGTTCACAGCACGTACCCTTCATGGAATGTGATGGGAATGGCATGTCACCTCTGTGGTCTTCCTCCTGAAAGCCAATAACCCCAGTCTCATCATGAGAAAAACATCAAATAAATCCCAGTTGAGGAATATTCTACAAAACACCTGATCAGTACTCCTCAAAATCGCCACAGTCATCAGAAACAAGGAAAATTAGACAAGTCATTACAGTCAAGAGGAATCTACAAAGGCATGACAACTAAATGTTATATGATATTGTGGATGGAATTCTGGACAGAAAAGGGACATCAGGGGTGCCTGGGTGGCCCAGCGGGTTAAAGCCACTGCCTTCAGCTCAGGTCATGATCTCAGGGTCCTGGGTTCGAGCCCCACATCAGGCTCTCTGCTCAGCAGGGAGACTGCTTTCCTCTCTCTCTCTGCCTGCCTCTCTGCCTGCTTGTGATCTGTGTTTGTCAAATAAATAAATAAAATCTTAAAAAAAAAGGGGGGGGTGCCTGGATGGCTTAGTGGGTTAAGCCTCTGCCTTCAGCTCAGGTCATGATCTCGAGGTCCAGGGATCGAGTCCCGAGTCGGGCTCTCTGCTCAGCAGGGAGCCTGCCTCCCCCTCTCTCTCTGCCTGCCTCTCTGCCTACTTGTGATCTCTGTCAAATAAATAAAATCTTTAAAAATAAATAAATAAATAAATAAAAAGGGACATCAGGGAAAATCTAAGGAAATCTGAAACAAGTTTTGACTTTAGTAATAATGCATTAATATTGGTTCACTAATTGTAATGCACGCATTATACGCATGTTGACAAGAGGTCACTGAGTGTGGAGTATGGGAACTCTGCACCATTGCCACAACTCCTCTGTAAATCTCAAACTGTTGTAAAAAATGAAGCTTTTTAAAAAAAGTCTAAAGTTTCGGGGCACCTGGGTGCTCAGTTGTTAGGCATCTGCCTTCGGCTCAGGTCATGATCCCAGGGTCCTGGGATTGAGCCCCACATCAGGCTCTCTGCTTGACAGGAAGCCTGCTTCTCCCTCTCCCACTCCCCCTGCTTGTGTTCCCTCTCTCTGTGTCTCTCTGTCAAATAAATAAAATCTTAAAAAAAAAAAAAAAAGTCGGGCTGCCTGGGTGGCTCAGCAGGTTAAGCATCTGCCTTCGGCTCAAGTCAATCTCAGGGTCCTGGGATTGAGAACTGCGTAGGGCTTGCTCAGCAGGGAGCCTGCTTCCCCCTCTCTCTCTTCTTGCCTCTCTGGCTACTTGTGATTTCTCTCTCTGTGTCAAATAAATAAAATCTTTTTTTAAAAAGTCAAAAGTTTCAAAAAGATATTCAGTGAAAAGTTTCCCTTCTGCCCTGGGTCAGTTGCTCAGTCATCTTGCTGAGCAAACGACCATGTTTCTTCCCAGTGAGGTTCCAGTGAGGCAGCAGGGCTCCAGTGGAGAGCCTGGCCTCCACAACTAGATGGCTGGCTCTCAATCTTGATCTCTACCAGTTTCTAGCTGTGTGACCCCAGGTAATGCCTTCCCTTCTGAGTGTCCTGTGTCCTCAAAGATAAAACCCTCACAAGATTATTGGGAGTGTTAAACACATTAATGTATATAGTAAGCACTTTGCAAATGGTTGCTTTTACTATTACAAATAAGCAAATGCATTAAGAAAAAATACCCAGGGGCGCCTGCCTGGCTCAGTCGGAGGAGCACGTGACTCTTGATCCCAGGGTTATGAGTTTGAGTCCCACCTTGGGTGTGGCGATTACTTTAAAAATAAAATCTTAAAAAAAAAAAAAAAAAAGTAGGGCGCCTGGGTGGCTCAGTGGGTTAATGCCTCTGCCTTCGGCTCGGGTCATGATCCCAGGGTCCTGGGATCAAGCCCCACATCGGGCTCTCTGCTCAGTGGGGAGCCTGCTTCCCTTCCTCTCTCTCTGTCTACTTGTGATCTCTGTCTGTCAAATAAATAAATAAAATCTAAAAAAAAAAAAAGTGAGAAAAAAACTATAAATAACACACACAAAAAATTACTAAGTGCCTTTTCAAGCAATTTTAGATCATTGGCTAATAACCCCACCTATGGGTCATCAAGGGAAAGTAATTTTGTCTGACATACTATTTACTCTTTATTAGGGCCCAGACCTTACATAAAGTTAAGAGGTTAAGCTGCTGAAGACTGATAAATAGCAAACTATTTTTCTCTGGCAGAACAAAAAAGGGATGGTTTTATTGCTAAGTAGGAATTAAACCTTTTTGTACTTGCCTTTCCAATCTTATTCAGGCATTTTTCTCTCCACCGTCAGGTAACGGTTTTTCCTTTCCTCCTTCATTCCTTCATTCACTAAGTAGTTAAATGCTCCCTGGTACTCAGTATACGTTTGTATCCATCAAGTTTATCTCGGTGCACATTTTCCCTTGACAAACAGTAGCACGCCATTCACGCTGTTTCACCCCTTGATTATTGACACTTAATACATCTCGAAGACAGTTTCATATCAGAACATACAGAGCTTCCTTAACTTTGTTTTACCACTGTGCAGAATACATCCTATGGATGTACTATGATCACACCCATAAGGAACTTAGCTAGTTGCCTAGCTAAGTTGATGAACACTTAGGTTGTTTTCACTCTGATGATTGCAAACAATGCCGTATGAATAACCTCTCAAGGAGAGCGCAGAAGCATTTGTACAGAGAGCAATGGGAAAGCAGAAAGGGCTCTAGAGGGTGAAGGAGCCTTAGGGAGGGACCTGATCACCTGTTCTCAGCCTGGCCTCATCCATCTTCCTCTAATTCTGTGCTCACCTACCCTCCTCCTCCTCCCTCCTCTTCCTCTCCATCCTGAGCTCCTGGTATCTCCAGACAGGAAGGGCTAGGCTTTGATTCTCTCTGCGCCTGGGCTCTGGCTTGTACTGTGTGTAAGATGAGGGTGCCTTGGAGAGGCGGATCTTGGGGTTTGGGGGCCTGGGGCTACTACTGTCCCTGGGCTGTAGCCACTGAGGGCACATACTCAGCACACCCTGACGGCTCTGGTAGGGGATGAGGACCCGGGAGCCAGCGACTACCTGGGGGGGTTGGGGGGCTGGGGGAGGGGGTGGGGCAGTGCCTAGCAGCTCTGGCACAGACTTGCTTCGGGTGCCCAGCGCAGGTGGCTGGTCAGGGCACAGGGTATGGCAGGCCGTGGTGAGGAAGGGACTGGCCAGGCTGGTGGTGATGGTCACGAGGTGGTCCAGGACACCCCCCTCCTGAGGAGACTGGGCAAAGGGGAGGCTCAAAGTGGCCTGCAGTCGCTCTAGGAGAGATGGGGTAGCCTGGGCCTGGGCCTGGGCCTGAGCCACGAGCCCAGGCAAGGCTGGCCACTCGGGCTGGTAATGCTGGCTCAGCTGCTCTATTTGGGGGCGCCGCAGCAGCGCCCGGATCCTCTGCACAGTGTCGAAGCTGTCGGTCAGCAGTGCCCATTCTAGGGCCGTCTTGCCCCGAAGAGGATCCACCGCTGTCAGGTCAGCACCTGGGAGGGGGCACAGGAGTGACATGGGATGGGACAGGGACTGGTGACTTGCAGAAGGGCAGATTCTTTAGCCCCGGGACTGATTTTGGGGAGGATTACAAACCACAGAGGCCCTTCCTTCTGCAGCTGGAATCTGGGAGCTGTGACCGGCTACAGTCTCAGGACAGTATCAGCCCCAGAGCCCAATCTCCTGTTTAAGACTAAAGAAGAAGGGGTACCTGGGCGGCAGCTCAGGTCATGATACCAGAGTCTAAGGATCGAGTCCCGTATGGGGCTCCTTGCTCAGTGAGAGCCTGCTTCTCCCTCCCTGCCACTCCCCTTGCTTGTGCTCTTTCTCCCCGAAATAAATAAATAAAATCCTTTAAAAAAAAAAAAAAAAGACTAAAGAAGAAAACAGTGAAGTCCAGAGAGTAAAAAAGACTTCAGAGAGACCTGGTGGAGGGCCCTGTAAACCTGTAAGGAGCCGAGGAACAGATTGTGGGCAGGTCGCCCAGGACAAGGGAGGCCTGAGTGGCAAATGCTGGGCAAGTGGAGGGGGGTCCTATGGGCCCCCACTCCTCATTCTTCTCATCACCACACCCCTCTAATCTGGGCTGGGGAGATAACAGTCATTTTGGGGTAAAAGGAGGTTGCAGAGTTTTCTCCCTTCTCATCCCAAACACAGTCAGATGGGGTAGGGAAAGGAAGAGTTGGAGGCCAGGGGTCCCCAGGGTGACCAACAGATGGTAGTCCCACCTGAAGAAATAGTGGAGGCCCAAGACTTCATGAGCAGTGTGAACAACTCCACTCAGCCACACGCCTCAACTACATATCATCGTGTCCCTGAAACCCTGGCTTGTCAGAGACAGAAGTCATCCCAGAGAAAACCAACACCCTCTTTATACTGGTAAGTCCCGGAGAGAGAAGGCTTCTGCCCAGGGTCACTCAGCTAGTGGCTGAGCCAAAACTAGAACCCAACAGTCTGGTTCCAGATATCAGCATTTTTTGTTTTTCTAGCTGGTCTAGGTTTTCCTCCCAAGCTTTCTTTTCTGAGACCAACATGCACAATGTAAACAGAGACATCAAGGGGCATCTGGGTGGCTCAGTGGGTTAAGCCTCTGCCTTCGGCTCAAGTCGTGATCCCAGGGTCCTGGGATCGAGCCTCATGTCGGGCTCTCTGCTCGGTGGGGAACCTGCTTCTCTCTTTCTGCCAGCCTCTCTGCCTACTTGTGATCTCTCTCTGTCAAATAAATAAAAATATTAACATATATATATATATATATATATATATATATATAAAAAACAGAGACATCAATAGCTAGACTTCGTTGATTCTGAGAAACTCAAGCACACTCCCCTCCTCCAGGAAGTCGGCCTAGATTGATCCTCCGTGTCCACCTCTCTTCTCTCTGTAACTACACGGCTGACTAAGCCTCAGGCTGGAAGGCTTGGGGAGGAACTGGTTGTCACAAATCCTGGTCCAGGCCCCATGCACCTGCCATGAGGAGGGCAGCCACGCATTCCGAACGGTTCCGCACAGCAGCTTTCATCAGTGCTGTTAGCCCCCGCTGGTCTCGGCGCTCCAGGTCCAGGCCCGGGTAATAGTTGAGCAGAAGACTCACCAGAGGCACATGGCCTGCAGAGTACCAAGGACAGAGCTTAGCTCTCCCCAAAGAGGGTGATGAAGCCCCAAACTCACCCTCCACCAAACACAACAGTCTTTGCGGTGGAAGAACACAATACAAAAAGTATGGGATTGTGACCCTGTCTGAAGTGGGGGAAACTGGTGGATGGTAAGGTTAACAGTCTCTCACCTGCTTGGGCAGCCAGCATGAGGGCAGTGTCCCCTTCTTTATCCTGCTGGTTCACATCGAGGAAAGGGCAGCGGCTGAGCAGAGCCACAACACTCTCGAAGCCTCGGTAGCAGGCAACCATGAGACCTGTCTGGGGGAGGAGCAGCTCAGCCCCTGCGCTTTTTTCCAGGATCTCCTTGGAGCCCCTGTGCCCTCTAAACCCACATCCATCTTGTTTAGCCTCTGGTTAGACCTACCCTCGACCCCTCCCTTCCTCCCACGGATCCAGGCACTGGATAAATGTCCTGTGGCAAGGACACAGGGTTGCTCTAGCTGCACTGGGAAACACCTGAGGTAGCTCACCCTCCCGTTGCCATCCACCTCGGTGGCTTCTTCTGGGGAGACCCCACCATCCAACGTGGCTTGAAGCTGGACAGGGTCATTGCGGACACAGCCCCAGTACAAGGCCCCCAGCCTACAGCCTGGGGCAGGGGTCTCCTGGCCGGTGGGGCAGGATGAAGACTCAGACATGCCCAGCCCACCCCTGGGCAACTCCGGCTCTTCCTCTTCCAGTTGGAGCGCGGGGTGGGGGCAAGAACGCCCGTTCCTCAGCGTCACGCAGCTGGCACCTGTAACACAGAACGGAGGGGAACACTTCTCCCTGTACGCCAGGGAAGGGTCCCAGCACCCTACCCAACTTAGGAGAAGACAAACTGTGGGCAGGAGCCCTAAGAGGGCAGAAGTGGTTCGCTGTGAGGATCCCAGTGAGAGTCAAGGAGAGGGGCGGTCTTCTCTTTCCCACGGGACCTTACCCAGGTGTGGAGGCTCCCTAGGAGGCAGTCATTGCCGGGGCCCGCAGCAGCCCCCAGGCTCCTGGGGGCACACTTGCGGGATCTCCAGAACAGCGGGAGGAGGACTCGCTCTCCCCAGGAAACAAGGCAGGTAACAGATGGCTGGACTTAGGGAAAGAGCTGCTGCAAACACCCCGGAGCTGAGCTGGATCAAGCCGGGTCAGTAGCGAACGGGAATGGGGCGGGGGCGGGGGGGGACCGGGAGGGGCGGGTGCCCTCCTCTCCCAGAGACCAGGACCGGCCAGAGAGCCCGCCCATGAGTGGGCGGGGCCCAATCAAGGAGGCTCCTCCCCCGCGGAGGAGGCTCTGGGTAAGACCCCGCCCCGCCAAAACGTGCTCACCTTCCACCTCCCGAACCCGTAGCAGAACTTTCCGAGGCTGGAGGGTCGTGAGGGGTCCCTACCCAGCCGCGTAAGCCTGAAGTCTCTTTCCCTTCCGCGGAGCTGGAGTGGTGGAAGGAGAGGGTTCGAGTGCAGACATCGCGATGAACAGGGGCTGGAACTCGGGGAGGTGGAGCTCTGGAGGTTACCTGGCCTTTTTTTTTTTTTTTTTTTTTTTTTTTTTGAGGTTCTGGGGAAATTAAAATATAAAGAATTGTCTAATTAGGAGGACAGAATTATGGTATAGTAAGTTTCATGGACTAGTTTTGATATGGTAAATTCAGTATGGAATATTTAGATTGCATTAAAACTACAATAATTGGGGGCGCCTGGGTGGCTCAGTGGGTTAAGCCGCTGGCTCTCTGCTCAGCAGGGAACCTGCTTCTCTCTCTCTCTCTCTCTCTGCCTGCCTCTCTGTCTACTGTCATCTCTCTCTGTCAAATAAATAAAGTCTTTAAAAAATTACAATAATTGAATTACATTATTTACAATTATGTATTAATTTTTGAACCATTCTTTAAAGTAAATTAAAACTAAATATTAAATGTAATGGGTCAGTTTTGGACCTCAGGTGTAGAAAACGGAGCCAACCGTGGTCATCTGTTTATATCACTCCCACCATCAGCCCGTACGAGAACTTTTTTATTTTACTTTATTTATCTCTTTCTTCACAGATCCCCCACAGCCTATTATGCTCCTGCTTTCCCTTTATCAATTGGCATGTATATATTCTTGAAAATGTAAACTGCATTTAAAAAGGTATTTTATTGGGGTGCCTGGGTGCCTCCGTGAGTTAAGCCTCTGCCTTCTGCTTGGGTCATGGTCTGGGGGTTCTGGGATGGAGCCCCACATGGAGCTCTCTGCTCAGCAGGGAACCTGCTTCCCCCTCTCTCTCTGCCTGCCTCTTTGCCTACTTGTGATTTCTCTCTCTGTCAAATAAATAAAATCTTTTTTTTTTTTAAAAAAAGGTAGTATTGGTTTATGTATGTTTTTTAAATTAGTTTCAGAGGTAGAGTTTAGTGATTCACCCTCTACACACAACACCCAGTGCTCATTACGTGAAGTGCCCTTCCCAGTGTCCATAACCCAGTTAGTCATCACTTCCTCCCCTCTACCTCCCCACCAGCAACCGTCAATTTGTTCCCTAGAGTTAAGAGTTTCTTATGGTTTGTCTCCCTCTCTGATTTCAGTCTTATTTTATTTTTTCCTCCCCTCCTCTATGTGGTTTATGTATGTTTTAACCTGCACCCTAGAACTGTGTGACAGACCTCATTCTGGTTTGTTTGTTTTTTTCACACCATGCTTTTTTGGAGATGGCTCCTCGTTACTTTCTATGAAGTGTATCTGTGGGGAGTGTCTTTGGTTTAAGTAACCGAAAGCGGGTCTCCTTGGTTTGGTGGCTGCCAACATTGATCCAAAACTCCTTTTCATGTTTCTTCTGAACTACAGAAGCTGGAAAACCAAAACGACACTTCCTCGATTCCCTTGAGCCAGGAATCCGTGATTTAGGTTCTGCTCTTGTGCAAGACATAAATCTGGAACAGAGCTAAATACCACGGGACATGTGTTTTACTGTCACAGAGCAGGACAGATGCAGTGGGGCTCTGGTGAGGAGCTTCCTGATTCATCAGCTTCCTCTAGTAATGACTGTTGCTTCCCGATCACAGGCAGAAGTCATGTGCTTCTCAAAGCTGGGAGTTGTTTCTGAACCTAGAACCTGTTTCTCTATTCCTTTACATCTAAACTGGCCACATCTATTTCTGTTGCCTACTGTTGAGCCCTAACGGCCACAAGTGGCTTAACCAAATAGGGGTTTATTCTTCACACAAGATTAAGAAGTTCAAGGGTAAGCTGTTGTTGATATAAACTGATGATGGCAGGGCCTTCTCTGGGAGCCTCTTGACTTTTCCTCATGTCCACAAGATGGCTACTGTCCCTCTAGCCATCACAGTAAAATGTGATGAATGCATGCTATGTAATTCTTTCAACAATTAGAAGAAATCTACCAGATTATGTGTTAGACATCACTAATTAGAGGACACAACCCCTATCTGTGACCCCCTTCTCTCTAGTCACGTTTTAGTTAAGTATGACCGTGTCTGGTGGAGGAACGGTAGTCTAATAGGTAAGGCTCCTGGGAAAATCGTTGCTCTCTTGATAAATGACATAGGGGCATATCCTTTATCTTTCTTTCTTTCTCCCCTCCTCTTCCTGCTGCATAAAGTTCCATTGTACGCATACATCAGATTTTTTTTCTCCTTTTTTTTTAGATTTTATTTATTTATTTGACAGAGACACAGCGAGAGAGGGAACATAAGCAGGGGGAGTGGGAGAGGGAGAAGTAGGCTTCCTGCTGAGCGGGGAGCCCAATGTGAAGCTCGATCCCAGGACCCTGGGATCATGACCTGAACTGAAGGCAGACGCTTAATGACTGAGCCACCCAGGTGCCCTTCAAATGGGTTTTAGACGTTGCAACTGTACTATGTATATTTCTGTTAGCTTTATCTGTGGTGAGCTTCACTGAAAGAAATCCTGGCTTTGGGTACACCTGGGTGGCTCTGTTGGTTAAGTGTCTGGCTTTGGCTCAGGTCATGACCGCTGGGTTCTGGGATGGAGGCCCGAAGCAGTGGGCTCCTTGCTCAGTGGAGAGCCTGCTTTGCCCTCTGCCCCTCCCCCTGCTCGTGCTTCCTTCCTCTCTCTCTCAAATAAATAAATAAAATCTTTTTTAAAAAATCCGGAATTTTGATGTGGTTAAATTCATTAAGATTTCTCTTTATGCTTTGTGCCTTTGGGTCTTGTTTAAGAACTTCCTATGGGACACCTGGGTGGTTCTGTCAGTTAAGCATCTGCCTTAGGCTCAGGTCATGATCCCGGGAGTCCTGGGATCGAGTCCTACCTACATCAGGGCTCCTTGCTCAGCGGGGAGCCTGCTTCTCCCCCTGCTTGTGCTCTCTCACTCTGTGTCAAATAAGTAAATAAAATCTTTAAAAAAAAGATTTTACTAATTTATTTGACAGAGAGAAAGAGAGAACGACAGGGCACAAGCAGGAAGAAATGCAGAAGAGGGAGAAGCAGGCTCCCCACTGAGCAGAGAGCCTAACGCAGGGCTCAATCCCTGGACCCTGGGATCACAACCTGAGCCGAAGGCAGACATTCAGCTGACTGAGCCACTTAGGTGCCCTTCTTGCTGCCTTTAAAATCTTTTCTTTGTGATATTCTAAGTATTTTTTTTTCTTTCTTTCTTTTATTTATTTATTTGACAGGGAGAGAGCACAAGCAGGGGGAATGGGAGAGGGAGAAGCAGGATCCCCACTGAGTAGAAAGCCTGATGCGGGGCTCCATCCCAGGACCCTGGGATCATGACCTGAGCCGAAGGCAGACACTAAACTACTGAACCACCTGGTGGCCTGGTTCTACTCTTTAAAAATAAGGAAATAAAAATGTAAAAAAATAAATTAAAAAAATAATAAATTTTACTCTTATGGGTAGGTATAGATTTCTAATTATTTACCTTTCTTTGGTTTTTTTATTTATCCTGCTTTTGGACCTATAAATTGTTGTTCTTTATCGATGTTGGAAAATTTGGAAATCTATTAAATTCGCTTTGGTTCTGTGAGAGAAAAGACTGTGGAGGGGTGCCTGGGTGGCTCAGTGGGAAAGGCCTCTGCCTTTGGCTCAGGTCATGATCCCAGGGCCCTGGGATCGAGCCCTGCATTGGGCTCTCTGCTCAGCAGGGAGCCTGCTTCCCTTCCTCTCTCTATGCCTGCCTCTCTGCCTACTTGTGATATCTGTCAAATAAATAAATAAAATCTTAAAGAAAAAAAAAGACGAAATTGAAGCTCAAGTTTGCCTGATTCAACAAATATTTTCAAACTAAAGCAGATTCCTTGATTTCTTTTCTTGTCTGAGATCCTGCCCTACCTTAGATTTTGACCTAATAAATTCTTTTTTAAAGAAAGATTTATTTATTTACTTTAGAGAGAGTGAGAGAATGCAGGCATGTACAAGGGGAAGTATTGGAGGGAACAGAGGGAGAGGGAGAGAAAAACTCAAATTCACTGGGCATAAAGCCTGATCCCACAACCCTGAGATCACCACTGGAGCAGAAACAAAGAATCAGACACTCAACTGACTGAGCTACCCAGGCACCCCCACAAATCAATTCTTGTTATCTGGCCAGCTCTTTAAAAATAATTTGTATTTGTTATTTTAACTAGCAGTTTTACTGTTTAACTCAGAAATATCAGTCCAGAGTCCAGGCAGTCATGTTATTGGAAACAATTTCCTCTAATCTTAATTAATTAAAAAACTAATAGTAATTTGGGGAAAGACATAGTAATTAATTCATAGAAGAAATACAAATGGCCAATAAACATATGAAAAGATGCTTAATCTCACAGTAAGCAGGAAAAGGCAAATTAAAACAATAATGAAACATTTTTGGCCCATCAACTTAGCAAAAATTAAACATTAATTATATTAAGTGCTTACACTGTTGGGGAAATGTAAATTAGTGAAGTATTTTTGGAAAGCATTTTGACAGTATCTATCAAAATAACAAATGTACATACACATGAACCCCAAAATTCTGCTTTTAGAAATCTTTCCCTAAACAGTACTTGTATATGTGAACAAAGATATACTGTATATACTTTGTAGCATTGTTTGTAATTGTAAAAAAGAAATTTAGAAATAACTTAAATGTTCATCAATAGGGCACCTGGGTGGCTCAGTGGGTTAAAGTCCCTGCCTTCGGCTCAGGTCGTGATCCCAGGGTCCAAAATTGGGCTCTTTGCTCAGAGGGGAGCCTGCTTCCTCCTCTCTCTCTGCCTGCCTCTCTGCCTACTTGAGATCTCTGTCTGTCAAATAAATAAAATCTTTAAAAAATATGTTCATCAACAGAGGAAGGACTTGAAAAAACTATGCACAAAATTATGCCTCCATTAAAAAATAAGATAGATCCATATGGACTGCTTGGAAAATATCTCTGAGACATGTTAATGAAGAGAAAAAAAGCCATATATATATAGAGAGACAGACAGACAGACAGAGAGAATGTGTCTGTGTGTGTGTGTGCGCATGTGCGTGTGAGAGACTGGCTCACTTACATGGATGTAAATGCATAGAAAGGACTGGAACAATAGTTGTCAACATTGGCTGCCCCATGTAATCACCTAATCATAAAAGAAAAAATAGTAGTGGGTCACCTGTGTAGTTCAGTTGGTTAAGCATCTGACTCATGTTAGCTCAGGTCTTGATCTCGTGGGGCCCTCAGTGGGGAGTCTGCTTTGGATTCTCTCCCTCTGCCCCCCCTCCCACGTGCTTGTGCGGGTAAGTACACGTGCACTCTCTCTCTCAAATAAGTCTTTAAAACAAAACCAACAAAACAAACAAAATAGTAGGGGCACCTGGCTGGCTCAGTTGGTTGAGTGGCTGACTCTTGGTTTCTACATGGGTCAGGATCTCAACGGCCTGGAATGGAGTCCCAAAGCCCAGCTCCCCACTCAGCAGGGAATCTGCTTCTGGATTCTCTCTCCCTCTGCCCCTTGCTCAGCTCTCTCTCTCTCTCTAATCAATCAATCAGTCTTTAAAAATAATAAAACAAAACAAAACAAAAAATAGTAGGGGCAGCTGGCTGGCTCAGTTGGTAGAGTGTGTGACTCTTGATCTTAGGGTTGTGAGTTTGAGCCCCACATTGGGTGTAGAGATTACTTAAAAAAAATTTTTTTTAATTAAAATACAAAATTTTACATCTCCCCCATGTGATTCGAACATGTAGCCAAGTCTGAGGACTTTTGTAAAGAATGACCTATATTTGGGACGCCTGGATGGCTCAGTTGGTTAAGCCTCTGCCTTCGGCTCAGGTCATGATCCCAGGGTCCTGGGATCAAGTCCCACGTCAGGGTCCCTGCTCAGTGGGGAGCCTGCTTCTCCCTCTGCTTGTGCTATCTGACAAATAAATAAATATAATCTTAAAAAATAAATAAATAAAAGAGTGACCTCTATGAAAGCATTGCCGGTGGTTAATTTAGGGGAGGAGAATAGGAATGAGGTGAAAGGGGACCTTCATGTTTTGCTTTTTAAAGTTGTATGATGTTTATCCACCAAGATAATTACTACTTCATGTCAAAAGGAAAAGAAAGAATATATACATACATATGTGTGTGTGTGTGTGTGTATTTCTATTTTGGGGAGGCTTTTGCCCAACATGAGGCTTGAACTCATGACCTCCAGATCAAGAGTTGCCCACTCTACTGACTGAGCCAGCCAGACACCCCCCGCACCCCTCAAACTCTCCTGTACACAGAGTTCATCATGTCTCAGTGTACCTCTGAACTTCACTCAATCATTTGTTCAAACCTGCTTGGGCTTGTGTCAGGCACATATTTTAACTCTTCATGTGAGTTACCATTAATCTTGTTCTTGGCTGTTTCCCTCACCTTGGTCATCTTTGTCTCCTGCATCTGCACAATGTTGGCCATTCAGGGAACGGGAAGTCCCCTGAGAGTTTCTCCTCTGGCCTGAAGAGCCCCCCCCCCGCCCCGCCCACCCAGTACCATTCAGCAACGACTGTAGAAGGATAGGAGAGGAGACTTTAATCTGTGCTGAGAGGCCCCAAGGACATCTGACTAGGTAAAAGGGAATTTCACATTTTGCTTTTCAAATGATCTTCCTCCAAGCCTTGACCACCTTCAGCCTTAGCAAGGGTCCTGTGCTGCAAGGCCACTCTCTGCCAGCAGGTGGCAGCCCTGGGCAGGAATTGGGAGAGCATCCCCACCCACGTGAAGGCTAAAGCAGAGGGTTGTGGGGTTGGATGCAGGGGCAAGGTCTTGGCATGGCGGGTACACAGGAGGAGAGTGACCGGGTCCATTTTTGATCCCAAAGCATGATAGAATTATAGGGGAATTATTTTTGTGGATCAGCTTTGGTCGACCTGATTGTGTACCCAGAAGGTTGTAAGGTTTCTTCTACTTCCACCTGTAGCAATGCTCAGTTCCCCAGTGCCCTGTCCAAGCCTCTGTCCTCAGGCAGACTGTATGCTTGTTTCTTCCCACCCCACCCCCTTGTCCAGGCTGGGTCTTGACCCTCCCTGTGTATGTCTTTGCTGATAGGGATGATTGTGGCAGAGGGGGACTGGAGGTTGCTAGTTAATGTGTAAAATAACAGATCACCTCCTGGGTATTATGGGTACATTTCAGTCAGGGCCTTCCAGAGTCTCAGTGTGGCAGTCTTAAGGATTAACAGTGATGGTTATCCCCCTTTTGATCTCTTAGCTGCTGGGCTCTGATAGGAGTGCACCAGAATGCTCTTTTCTTGCCCTTCAATCTCCATCTCTTCACTGCTTCTGTCGATCTGTCTTCTTTCCGTCTGCCTGACTTCACCTCTTCTCCATCTTTTCAGTTTTGATCTTTCTCGTCTCACTGTCTGGACCTTTCCATCTATCTATCCCCCTAACAATCTTGCTTAAGCCCTGATAACATACATTGTCTGGGGGCAATTCTCTCTCTCTCTCTCTCCCTATCTTGTCTCTGACTGTCACACTGTATCTCCAGCCATCTAATGCTTTGGTCTGGGTTTGCAGGAGTCTTGACTTGTGGAACTCAATCAGAAGGGAAGGGGGAGAATTGAGGAAAGTGCAATGACAAATCTACAGTGAAAGAGCTCAGCAAATTCTTGAGTCAAATTTGGAGCAGAGACCAATCTCCTTTAGGGAACAAAATGTACTGTCATCTCAACCTCTGCCCTTCGTCCAGGATCTTTTTCGAGCACAAGCCCCCTATTCCCTACAGGCCCGGTGGCAGGTACAGCTGGGGCCAGCAGTCAGTGGGGAAAGAGCCCACCCCCGCCTATGAACTAGACATGGGATGGGACCCAACATGGTGGGATGGAGAATGGAGGAGGTGACCTCTGGCCCCGGCTCTGGCCCCTTCTGGGGGTCCCTGGTGACCTGCCATAGGTCATGCCCCCTCCTCCCCTACCATGATCTACATCACAAAACCCATAGCTCGTAACTCAATGCCATCCAGGGAAGTCTGGGATTGATTTAGGGCCCCCTCTGCCAGTTCACCCCCCACTGGACTATGGCCCCTGGGGTGGAGGTGGGGATGAGGGTCATGGGTGAAGTTCAGGCAGGAGGGTCCTGACTACTACTACTACATCATACCTGTTGCACTCTTAGTGGATTTGTTGTGGGGAAGGACCCAAGGACAGGAGTTCAAGGTTCTTACTGACCAGCTGCTCTCTTTGGCTCAGCTCAGGGCCATGTGGAGGGAACAGTGAGCATAGACTAATAGGTGTTCAGGGACAGTGTTCTCATGACTCGGGCCCAAGGCATCCTATAAAGCAAAGAGATTCTTGTTACCCACCAAGACAGCAGTCTGGTGAGTTCTAAGTAAGCACCCCAGCCTCCCCCAATCTTAGTTACACTGAGCTACTCAGAGCCAGGTCTCCCCACCCTGGGGTTCCATAGTCCAAGGCCATTACATGTATATTTCTCCGGGTGCATTTCTTGTTGTTAGTTTCCATCCACCAGCCTTTCCAGTCTGGAGATACCAGGAAAGAAACTTCTCCTTGGAATACTTCAAAATTTTTGACCATCATGCCCAGTAAAATACATTTACCTCAGCCTCAGGGACCATAAGAACATCCCCAGAAGTAAAAGCAAAAGTTTACATAACAAGTGATGCATGTGATATTTCCTATTCTATTCTATTTTGTTGTAAGGAAAAAAAAAAGGTTGTTGTTTTTTTTTTTTTTTAAGATTTTATTTATTTATTTGACACACAGAGAGAGATCACAATTAGGCAGAGAGGTAGACAGAAAGAGAGGAGGAAGCAGGCTCCCTGCTGAGGAGAGAGCAGGATGCAGGACTCCATCCCTGGACCTGAGCCCAAGGCAGAGGCGTAACCCATTGAGTCACCCAGGTGCCCAAGGGAAAAAAAGTTTTAAAAATGATTCTACAAACACCTAAGGGGCTGGCACTTAGAGCTGGTAAGTAACCTCTCACATGTTGACACCATCACAAGTTGTAAAGCCTGTTTTATAAAGAGAAAAACCCACCTTCTCTTCATAAAAGCCAGTGAGAAGGTAAGGGAGGGTTTTTTGTCGACCTGTTTTATAGAGGAGGCCACGCAGATTCTGAGGGGTTTGACTTGCTTGAGATTCCCCAACCCATGAGTGGCCAAGATGAGACCCCAAGCTGGTCTTCCATGTGCTGGTTTGCAAGTTCCCCCATCCCACCATGCCCCACAGCTCCTCTCCCTCCCCCTCCTCCCCAGCCCTCCCAATTGACACCATTGTCTCTTTCCAGTTCGAAGGCCATCCCCTTCCTCGAACATGAGGGACAGAGCAGCTGAGTAATTCTGTTTTCTTGTCATCTGTTAACACTGCACCATCTGCCAGTCCTCCTCTCCCGGAGAGGCCAGAGTGGGGGAGGCGGCAGCTTTCCCGGGAGTCTGGACCTCCAGGCACCCCTCGCCAAGGAACTCAGCATACCCCCAGAAAGCTAATTTTTCTGCTCAATCCCAACAGCAGTGGACTAGACTCAACAGGGATGTGCAAGGGAATGGAGCGGGATGGGAGGAAGGAACTTCTGATGTCACAGGGATAAAACAATAGGATCCACCCCACCCCCAGAGTTAGGGTCCTATCTTTGGGCCTCCACACCTTTACTGTGGTGCTGTTGGTGATGCTTCCCGAGCTGCAAGCCGCTCTGGGGGAGGGCGCAGCAAATCCACCTTCCAGGGAGCCCAGGAAGATTTATGGGGTCTTGGGTGTGGTTGGCTGTTACTCAGCCTCTGACTTTCTAATTCCCCAGTCTCCTCACCACCCCGCCTCCTCCCCAAGAGGGCCTTTGTGCAGGACAATGAGGAATCTATAAATTCCGGGGGACAGGGATGTGGGGGAGGGGAGCAGCGGTCATCTCAGCCTAGCATCGAAAGGAAGGGGCATCCTCTATGGACCTGCCAGGGCTCCTCCTATCCGCACTAGAGGCCCAATAGAAAGGTGGGCCAAGCCTTACCACTGTCTTTTACAGATGAAGAAACTGAGGCTCAGAGGCGGAGGGAGTCTCGAGTCTCTTCTTCATTCTCTTCTTCATTCTCTCCA
This sequence comes from Mustela lutreola, assembly GCF_030435805.1. Classification (NCBI taxonomy): domain Eukaryota; kingdom Metazoa; phylum Chordata; class Mammalia; order Carnivora; family Mustelidae; genus Mustela; species Mustela lutreola. The sequence continues at coordinate 63,330,319 of NC_081297.1, forward strand.
TCTTTCACTCATGCATTTATTTTCCCTCTCTTACCCTTCCCCTGGCCTTTCCCTCACTCAGGCGTTCACCCAACAAACACCCATTGAGTACAAACTCCTAGCCGGCCCACATACAGAGAACAACTGGTAGACCTGGTCCACCCTGAAGGGGCACACAGCAGGGGACTGACTCGAGAGGAGCCCGAGTATGGCTCTATGCCCAGCTTCTCAGGCCAGCAGCCAGCACCCTTTCCCTACTCCCTTCCTTCAGCAGTCTGGTGCAGCTGATGAATCGTTTTCATGAGCATTTTAAAATTTAATCCCAGTGACAGCTCAGGCAGCAAGGTGTTATATAAGCCTTCCCAAGCATTCTGCTACTGTGGCCCCAAGCAGGCAAGTGGTTGCCCAAGATCACCCCCTGGAGGGTGGCAGAATACTGGACTCGGGCCCTCACTTCTGCACCACCGCTGCACCCGTGCCGGCCATGGGGATCCAGGGCAGGAGCACGTGCTGTGGTCCTAGACTTCCTCTTCAACCCACTTGCCCAAACTAGCCCTGTGTCCCCCACCCCCACCTCCCATGCTGGTCTTCCCTAATGTTCTGTCATGATCTGGGCCACCTTCCCGCAATGGGCTCACCTCTATACCTACTCAGTTCACCCATCTGTTGTCCATCGATAATCAATTCAGTGCTTATGATGCCTGCAATTGTTTGCTGAATGACCACACATTCTTGTGTGTTTCCTCGTATGTCTCTGCTTATAAACTGAAGATATTAGGACCTATTTCATTGTACAAATTAAATCCGTTAAGCCAAGTAAAGCTCTCAGAGTACCGCCTGGCACGTGGCACATGCTCATTTTAGTCTTGGCTGCTAAGTTTATGGATACTGGAAACCACAGGCCTGCCCATACATGAGACATTTGGGTGAAACACAGGTGAATACAGGGGTTTGCAGCTGGCTTCTCCCTGAAAATGGCCCCCTTAAAAGTGATCACATAGACAAGTAGCAAATTTACTCCCCAGGGACTCCCACATTCCTTAACTGCATGAGGTATGTTGAGCACCTCCTAGGTCTGTGCCAGGCATTGTGCTAGCAGAGAACAAGAAAGACACCCGCATTCATCAAGCTGGCATCCTGGGAAGTGAAACAGACCACAAACTAAAGTGAATAAAGATGATAATTACAGAAAGCCTTTAAGTCCTGAAGAAATAGACATGGTTAAGTGACACAGTAGATAGGCAATTGGGTGTGAGGCTGTTGTAGTATTGGGGTTAGGACTGATGGGGAGGTGACATCCCTAGGAAGGATCCAGGCAGAGTGTTCGAGGCAAAGGGAACGGCAAGACCAAAACTGGAGGTGGGAAAAACTGACAAGTTCAAGGAACAGAAAGGCAGCCAGTGGGAGTGGCATCTGGACAGAAGGGAGAATGATCTAGGAGAGGTCAGCACAGGCAGGGGCCAGGGTAAGAAAATGGGGCCTTCCTCCAGGAGAAGCCATGCAAAGTTTTAAACAGGGACTGACATGTTCTCATTTTGGTGTTTTTGTTTTTTGTTTTTTGTTTGTGTGTGTGTGTGTGTGTGTGTGTGTGTGTGTTTCCCTGATTGGTATTTTTAATAGTCCCCATGGAAGCTGTGTGAATTGATTATCCAGGATCCAGGAGAGCAAACAGGAACCTTTGCAGTTGTACAAGGACGGAAGAGGGGCTTGGACGCTGGAGGGGGTTGGGGAACAGGGGCTGATCCAAGATATCTTAGAGATAGAAGGGAGAAACTTTGCTAGTGGATTGGACAACAGGATCAGGATGGGAGTAGATTTCAGGAGGAAGGAACCCGGGAAGCTCAATTAGTAGAACTGTCTCTGTCCTGAGCCATGAGAGTCCTCCTGCTCACTCTGGCCATGCCCCTGAGGTACAGAAGCCAATTTTAGCCATTTGCTCTCCTGGATCTACTCAGCCTTCAATCAGGGGCAGTCCAGACTTGCTCATTCGGGCTCTTTGTGGGAAAAGGTGCTCCTTGCTTTCCCTCCAGAAAAAACAGCCCCTGCCAAAGCACAAGACTTGGACTTCAGACCCCTTGTAACCCCTTCACCCAGCCCTTGTTTAGGTCGCAACCTGCACAACCGGACAACTCCGCTCTCCCCAGCCTGGACCACCGGCCCAACCTGAAAATCCTCGAAGCTCTGAGACAGGCAGGCGCTGGGCTTGTTGGGACACGGGCCTGAAAACACTCTGGGGCCCGGAACGGGAAGGTGGGGCTTCGCCTTTCCTGCGGGAATCTCCCAGCCCTGTTCCCGGGGGAAGGAAGTCCCCTCCCGGGCCGGCGCCCCCGCCCCGCCTCTGCCCGCTAGCTGGCCGCGGCCGCCGCCCCTCCCACCCGGGAAAGCGCACGCAGCCGGTCTTCCGGCCTCGGGCTACGGGCGGGGGAGGGTCCGAGCCGTAATTGCTGCCATCTGCTCCCTCCCCTTCCCCTTCCCCCCGCATGGGGGAGGGGCCGAGGCGCGACGCGCGCACCCGGGTCCGGGGGGGTGGGAGGTCCGAGTACCCCGCGAGCACCCCACGACGTGGGGATGAGTGCTGGGGGTTCCGAGAGCGCGCCCACCGCCTCTCTTTGGCAGGGGCTGAGGGGCCCCACGCAGGAGGCACACCGCTTAGGTAGACCCCGAATCCCAGCGTTCGGGTTCTGCCCTCGCCGGGTAGGGACTCCCGAAGCTTCCTGGGCGCCCGCGACGTTCGCACCGGTCGGCGGTTAACTCCGGCGTTGGGACATTGACGCATCGATCTTTGTCTGACCAGGACGGCTGTGACCGTGGGCGGGAAGCGGGGGACCCAAGGCCGGAGCCCAGAACCCCGCGGGCCGAGGCGGGGCGCCGGGGGCCAGAACGTGGCCCTCAGACACAAGAGTCCGGGCTGAAATTCCTTCCAGTTACTACTTACTCGGGGGATCTCTGGTATGTTCCTTCGAGCCTGACAGTCCTCAGAGTTTACTTCCTTGTCTGTAAAAACAGGATCCCCAGGCCTTACCTCTCAGGTGATTCCACTGAGGGCCAGTTGCTAGTCCTGGGGAGATTGGCCCTGGGCAGGGGCACTGGGCCTGGCCTGGTGGAGCCCCTGGGGCAGGGGGAGTGGGCTCTGTGGAAGGTGTTGTGGCAGCCGGGAACCCAGAAAAGGCAGGAAGGAGGGTGGGGTGGGACTGGGACAGGAGGCCAGGGAACAGATGAGGGAGCAGCCCCACTGATTTCAAGTCCATCTCCCAGGGTCTCTGCAACTTCAGCCTCTGGAGGTGAAGATGGTGTGTGTTTGATCTCTTTACCCAACACTGATGGCAGCTTTGGGGGTACTGGGGGTACTCACAGGGCTGAGGAGAGTAGTACCTCACTGCCTGGGTGCCCTTGCCCACTTACCTGAACACTTACACATCTTCACTCAAACACACACACACACACACACACACACACACACGGGTCTAAACAATCCCCCAAGTGCAGAAACATATGTATCCCGAGTGATGTGAGGCCTCCTTCCTGCCAGGGCCACAAGACTTCACCTAATGTCCCCAAATGCCTGCTGCCTTCCCCTCCTCCAGCCTTGCCAACTCTAACAAACTTGTGTTAGCCACCAAGGCCAGCTCCAGAGGGGCTGAGATGCAACTCCTCCAACCGACAGCCATTCCCACCACCAACTTGATGGCCCATTCCTCCATCCTGGAGAGACCCAGGGATGCCCAGCACCTCACTTCCAGCCATGGTGAGGCTCTCCCTCCAGGGAGGAGATGCGGCATGAGACATTTTGGAATCACTGGAACCACCAGGCAACCTTTGGGAGGGGTCAGGACGAAGCTACAGAGTCAGTGGCTTCTGGGGTGGGGCTTGAAGGAGCAACAGAGGTTCACCAGGGATGGAAGAGATGCCGTGTTCTGGGCCAAAGGGAGACCATGTGCAGAGACTTGGTGGCTCAGTGGGTTAAGCCGCTGCCTTTGGCTCAGCTCATGATCTCAGGGTCCTGGGATCAAGCCTAGCTTTGGGCTCTCTCTGCTCGGCGGGGAGCCTGCTTCCCCCTCTCTCTCTGCCTGCCTTTCTGCCTCCTTGTGATCTCACTCTTTCTCTCTCTCTGTCAAATAAAGAAATAAAATCTTTAAAAATTAAAAAAAAAAAAAAAAAAAAGACTTGGTGTGTGAACGTCCGGGATGTGTCTAGGGAAGAGTGAGAAGTTTGGCAGGCTTGGACCAAGAGTACACTGTCATTGGACCAACGGCAGGAGGAGTTGACTGGGATAGGAGGGACGGGGTGTGTAGGGTGGCTGAAATGACACAGACCCTAGGCCAAGGGATTTAAACCTGGGTTGGTTGTAGCAAGTTGAAGTGTTTGCACCTAGAGAGACAGACAGGAACATAAATGGTTAGAAGGAGTGAAGCTGAGAGGAAGTGAGATAAAAGGGTCAGTGCCAGCCCCGTGATAAAAAGGCCATTCACTCATCCAGTGGGGGGACTAAGTGCACATGGAAGCCCCAGAGACCCCCTCTGAAGGCCGAAGGGGTTACTGTCATGCTGCCAAGTGAGCTTGGCAGATATTTTCAAGATATTTGTTGTCAGATATTTTCAAGAAAAATTAGAAATGTCGATTTTTATGTGCTGCCTTTAGGTTTTTAAATGTTGACAATTAAAACAACAACTCTAAAACGGGGTGCCTGTCTGGCTCAGTGGGTAGAACAAGTGACTCTTGGTCTTGGGGTTGTAAGTTCAAATCCCACATTGGGTGTAGAGATTGCTAAAAACTCTAAAATGGTGTGTATGTCCAAAATACACATAATGAATATCTGGGCAACTGCTGCAGAGTTGCTGGAAAGCTACTGGAAGTTTCCTCAGGAGGGTAATGATCCAAATCCTAGGCGGGGGGTGTTCTCATGCCCACTCAGGGGGGCAGTATGGAGGAATGGACTGGTAAATGGGACAGTTGCAAGTGTCTGGACCAAAGGGGCTGAGGCCTGAACAAAGGCGGCTGACCCGGAGAGGAGGAAGGCTCCCAGAAACAGTGTAGGGGTCTTTGGGAATTAGCCCTTCCTTGGGGGGGGGGGGGCAACAGGGTTAAGGGCTTAAATCTCCTATCCTGCTGTCCCCTTTAAGAGACTGCAAAACAGGGGCGCCTGGGTGGCTCAATGGGTTAAAGCCTCTGCCTTCTTCAGGTCATTATCTCAGGGTCCCGGGATCTAGCCCCCACATCGGGGCTCTCTGCTCAGCAGGGAGCCTGCTTCCCCCTTCCCTCTCTGCCTGCCTCTCTGCCTACTTGTGATCTCTGTCAAATAAATAAATCTTAAAAAAAAAAAAAAAAAAGAGATTGCAAAAACATCATCTAGTGGGTGGGAAGGCCTATTTGGAGTGGGATGCACTCCCACTCCCCAAGGTTGTGGGCCACCCCAAGGTCTGGGTAAGACATTCCAAACAGCCTGAAGAGGGAGGAGCCAAGTTGGGGGAGGGGCTCAGGAATCTGCCTGGCCTTCAGGAAGACCCCAACCAGCCCTAATGGGAACCACACGTGGTGTGAGCTGGAATCCCGGATTGCCTGTGACGTTTGGCTTTGGAATTGGACACTTGGCTCAGGTCACTTCTGACCGCTGAAGTCTGAGGCCCCCCAGCCCAGCTCCCCTCCTAATTGCTGCCAGACACAATCTGCGCTGTACCCAGCTCTGGGGCCAGCCTGGGTCCCCCATCTCTTGCTAGGAGAGCATCTCAGCTCTGAAAAGAGTAGGGCTTTTCAGACAAGAATTCTATAACACTTGACACTCTCAGTTCAGACCAAAAAATCCCTTCCAGTGGGGCTCAGTGTGTTAAAGCCTCTCCCTTCAGCTCAGGTCGTGATCTCGGGGGTCCTAGGATCAAGCCCCGCATCCGGCTCTCTGCTTAGTGGGGAGCCTGCTTCTCTCTCACTCTCTGCCTGCCTCTCTGCCTACTTGTGATCTCTGTCTGTCAAATAAATAAATAAAATATTTTAAAAAAGAAAAGAAAAGAAAAGAATTCCCTTCCAGTATCTCCCTAGACATGACCCCCTGAAATTCACACTGCTCCTAGAGCCCTGAGCTGCTTCTGGCTTTGCAGAATCTGGCACCCTAGGCCTCTGTCCTTCCAGGGCAATATCTGTAAGGTGCTCTGTGGCTTTGACAGTCTGAGCCTCCTCCATACCCTGTGGGTTAATTTCCGGCAGCCCCTCAGGAACCAGGAGCAGGGAGCAGATCAGAGGGCAAGGGAAGAGTCCCAGGAACAGGTGGTTTGCTCCTGAAGATTTGCTGTAAAAACAGGAGGGGAACAGGTCTCTCCTAACATATTTCCTGGTGTTTCCCTTCCTTTAAACAGCCCCGGCTCAGGGGCGGAGCTGTGTTACAGGATGTCTCAATACAATTTGGAGGGTCCAGTCCTCATCTGAGTGTCTTGCTCCAGTCTCCAGGACATGGCTGTCTTCACACCTGCCAAACCCTCTTCATATGATCTGGCAGCTATAGTGTGTATTAAGGCGGGGTGGGGGGGTTGTGTTTTTCCTGCTTAAGTTCCAGACACGGTCAGTGGCCCCCTCCAGGCCCTCAAGCCCAGCCCCCTCCTCCTGGGTACCCTTCTTGAGAACTTCCAGGCAGCCTGCTCAGCATCAGGCCAGGGGCCCAGCAGCTTGGACAGACTGCATTCCTGGGGGAAGGGGAGAGGAGAAGAGGGCTGTGCAGAATCCCCCTCCTCCCTCCCAGCACAGACCCCACGCTGCCCAGCCTGAAACTCTCTCAAACCAGCTGAAGATTACCAGTGTAATGCCAGCAAAGCCCCTGGCAAAGACCAGGCCAGGGACCTAGGAGCCTCTCTAGAGGATGAAACCATCTCTGCCTTGGAGCTCTTCCACTCCAGCATCAATTAGCGGCCCACGTGGGTCGCTGGTAAGAGGTCTGTGGAGCCAGGCCACCAGGCGCGAAGGGGATGCAGGCCAGAGGACTAGGGCAGCCCTGGTCATAATTTAGCACCATAGGCCTGCAGGGCAGCTCAATCTCCCTAGAGACGGCTCAGGGACTTCCAGAGAGAAATCAGGCCCAACAGAATGGAAATCAGGCAGCAGTTGCTGGAGTGTCCAGGAAGAGCCAAGGGCAAGGGTGCTCCGCTGAAGCTGGGGGTTCAGGTAGTCCCTCCAACCCGATCCACCTCCATCCCCCAGTCTGGTTTCGGGAAGCTCTCCCAATGAATATTTAATAGCTCAGCGCTAGGCCTGATTGAATTTTAATGCGGGCGACCCGAGCCCGGAGCCCGAGTCCAGGCAATTAGTCAGGAGCCATTAACGCTGACGGAGCTGATTTATGGGCGGGACCAGGCCCTGTGCGGGGGAGCCCAGGCCTCCGGCGGCCCCGGATTGGGCGGCCGGAGTTTCCCGCCTCAGCCAATCCCTATGGCTGTCTCGGCCTGTTTTGCATCTTTTTTGCATAGCACTCCCGGCGGGGAAACAAGGGCGGCGGCCCTTGAAGAAAACCGGCTGGGAGGGGGCCCGGCTGAGACCTGCGTCCGCGCTTGGCGCTCCTCTGGGCCTGACCGGGCGTTTATGGCTAGGAAAATCTACGTTTTGCCCATGGGATTCCAACTGGCATTCCAGCTATTCAAAAGACATTCTCGCAAATCCTTGTAGAGCCCAGTTCTAAAGGTGGAGGAGAGGACGAGAGGCTAGGGCCGACCTGGAACTCTGGGCAAAGTTGCTGGGTCCCAGAACCTAGCAAGGGGTTCTACCTCGGCGGTTAATCCAGACGGGAGCCTTATTGAACCCTTACTGGGTGCCGGGCGCGGGGGATTGCATGCAAACCACAGCTCCACACCCCCCACCTCCCCACTTGGCCTCTCAGAGGGTTTCTGGACTGATGGGGATGGGGGTTGCTGGTTTCAGGGTGCTGCCTTATGCCTCCGAGGGCTGGGAACGACTCCAAGGAGCTCTTGGAGGACATGGCCCCCCTCCCCTCCCTGCCCCTCATTCCCCTGACCTGTGTGAATGAGCTGGGACTCAGCCTGGAGTGCTCTATTGAACTATGCCCGACCCCTTAAATCGTAGGTCAAGGATTTAGCTGGCCTGTCTGCTGCCTCTCTGGCAGGTGGCCGCCTCCTCACCAGCCCCCACCGCTTTCACAGCGCTCATCCACTAGAGATGTGGTGGAGAGCTGGCATCCTTCCCTTACTGGGCAAGCATCCCCAAGGGTCTAGGCCTTATCTGAGCTGGAGTGGTCTTTATTGAGGGATGGGCAAAGGAAGGGAGTGACTAGAGCTCTGGGCTAAGAGGCCAGCCCCTACAGGGAGGCTCCTGGAAGGGTTGGCAGGGAAAGGGGAGGCATTAGTCAAGGAAGGCTTCCTGGAAGAGGGAGGTCAGTAGGGACTGGAAGGAAGGGAGGGACAGGGTCAAAGAAAAGAAGAGGAAATCCCTGCTGGGGAACGCCCTGTTGGAGGCAGGAGAAAGTGAAGTGTGTGCTCAAAACTCTCCATACACTTCAGCTATGGTTAGTACTGTAGCATTTCAGCCTGAGCTGCCTGCCTGGGCATGGTGAAAATTATTAGCACTACTTAATGGACACCTACTATATGCCAGCATTTGCTAAGCTCATTAAATATATTGTTTCATTTAATCTTTATAGCAACCTAATGAGATAAGTATTCCCAGACTTCCCATTTCACAGATGAGAACACTGAGGCTCAGAGAGAGGCAGTAACTTGCCCAAGATCACACAGCTAGTTGGTGGCAGACCCCTGTGTTCTGGTCCACCGCTCCATGCTGCTCACAGATACCTGAGACTCAGCTTACACTCTTCTTTTCGGTCTCCAGATCTCCCCCTCCTCCCATGTTCTTATCTCTCTTTACCAGCATCTTCCTGGCATTAAGAATACAGTCTGCTCATAATCTCTGCCAAACACCCAGGCCTGAGTCCTTGGTGTCATCAATCATTTACAGTCTCAAGATCTGTTTCCTAAAGGTGTCTGAATTCTGGTCCTTCCTCTTCCCAGACCTGTGCTTGGTTCAGACCAGGTGAGGTAAGATAGGAACCTTACAGAGCCCTTGCTATATGCCTGGCACTCTGCTCGAGCTTTCCTGAGTGTTCCTTAATCCTTACCAGAAGCCTGAGAGTAGGACCTTCAATTGATAGGGTGCTCATTTTAACAAATTGGGGTAGGGAAAGTCAAGGAAGGTGGGGAGAAACCCTCAGCTGTACAGGGCTATCATCATAGTGGGGCAGGGAGCAAACCCCACCAGATCAAGCTGAGCTTCAATGCCTAATGCTCTTTTCTGCTGTTCCTTGAAGCCCACAGTTTCCCTGGGCTGGATCTGTTCCCTGACCTCTGTGTGCCTTTCCCTGCTTTCAATGAGAGGGACTGGACTTCAAGTTATAGAAGACCCAACTTTAAAATGCCCTTGGGGCACCTGGGTGGCTCAGTGGGTTGAGCCTCTGCCTTTGGCTCAGGTCATGATCTCAGGATCCTGGGATCGAGCCCCTCATCGGGCTGTGCTCAGTGGAAAGTCTGCTTCCCCGCTTCCTCTGCCTACCTTTCTGCCTATTTGTGATCTCTCTCTGTGTCAAATAAATAATAAAATAATAATAATAATAATAATAATAAAAGAATTCTCTAAAATGCCCTAAACAGTAAGGACAATTGTTTATTACATTGCCAAACAAGAAGTTCCAAGGTGAGGCTGTTGATAATTCAGTAACTCAACAGTGTTATCGAAGACCTAGGTTCCTTCCTTCCTGTTCGTTTTTTCTTCCTTTCTTTCCTTCTTTTATCAATTTTATTGAAATACAATTTCCATGTGGTAGAATGCACATATTTTTTTAAACATTTTTATTTATTTATTTGACAGAGAGAGATCACAAGTAGGCAGAGAGGCAGGCAGAGAGAGAGGGGAAAGCAGGCTCCCCGCTGAGCAGAGAGCCCGACGTGGGGCTCGAACCCAGGACCTCGGGACCATGACCTGAGCCGAAGGCAGAGGCTTTAACCCACTGAGCCACCCAGGCACCCCAGAATGCACATATTTTAAAGGTACAGTTTGATGAGTTTTGATGAACAAATACCTGGTAGCCACCATTCCAGTCAAGATAGAGAACACTGGCTTCATGCCAGAAAGTTCTCTAGTGTCTGTATATGGTCAGTCCCTTCATTGCCTCTTACCCCTGCCAAAGGTATATCCACTCTTCTGATTTCTGCCTCCATAGATCAGTTTTGCCTGTTTGGACCTTCCTGTGTATGGAATTGTATTGTATGTACTCTTCTGTGTATGGCTTCTTTGCTTCAGACAATGTTTTTGAAATTCACCCATTTCGTTGTCTATATCAATAGTTGATTTATGTTGCAGAAGTAGAATTCCACTCTGTGAGTATTCCACTATATTGCTTTCTCTTTTCTCTGACATCCTTATCATGTTGATTTTTGTCCTTGTACCCTGACTTCTCTTAAAGTCACAAGATGGCTGCTGCAGTTCCAGATATCATATGCAGTCAGCAGCATTCGGGGGCCAGGAAAAACTTTTTTCTCCTTCAGCCTCTGAAAAATCATTCCAGAAGTCTCCCCACAAAAATCCCCTCGTGTGGCATAGGTCAGAATCGTATCACATGTCCATCCTTAAACCAAATACTGGCAGAGGGCATGGAATTGCCACAAGTGTCTAAGACTAATCAAGATTTGCCCCTGGGGGCGCCTGGGTGGCTCAGCAGGTTAAAGTCTCTGCCTTCGGCCCAGGTCATGATCCCAGGGTCCTGGGATCGAGCCCCGCATCGGGCTCTCTGCTCAGTGCAGAGCCTGCTTCTCTCTCTCTCTCTCTCTCTCTCTCTCTCTCTGCCTGCTTCTCTGCCTACTTGTGTTCTCTGAGAAATAAATAAATTAAATCTTTAAAAAAAAAAAAAAAAGATTTGCCCCTGGGGTTGGGGAGGGGCTCAGCTTCCCCTGATGACCAGGGCAGTCTGGTCCCTGAGCAAAATCAGGATTCTGTTAGCAAGAAAGGAGGGCAATAGTTCTTGGTAAATAACTAATACTTGCAGTTCCATGTGCTTCTTTCTTGTTAACAGAATTTGGATTTTCTTCAGGATCCACCTCTCAAGGAATATAGCCACGTGCCTACCCCAGAAGCAAATCCTACATCAATGTACACTAATCCTAGTAATCCTGTCCCCACTGACCAGGAGTTGGTTTAAGCATGAAGACTGGAAGACTCTGACTGTGGCCGCCTTACATCATTCTCCTCTCTTCTTCCGTAGTAATAAAGAGTCGAATCTTATTTAGGATGACAAAGTACCTGGCTAAAAAATGTTTTTAGCTTTTCATGCAGCTAAATGTGGCCATGTGACCAACTTCTGACCAATAAGATGTGAATAGAAATGTTCTGTGGAACATCTGAGAAGGTTGCCTAAAGGAGCTGGTGCTGCTGAGGAACAAACTTTCATTCTTCTGCTTTTGTCCCTTCTGGTCTACAATATGGATCTGATGGCTGGAACTCCAGCAGCCCTTTTGGAACATGAGGCAAATCTGAGAATAAAATCTCACGAGATGGGTGGCACCTGAGTTCTTGGTGACACTGAAACTATGGAGCCAGCACAATAGCACTGCCAGTCTTCAGACTTGATATATGAGAAAGAATAAACGTAAACCTTGGGGTTTTAAAAAATATGTATGTATGTATTTAAAAGAGAGAGAGAGAAGAGGGAAGGGCAGAGGGAGAGAAAGAATCTCAAGTAGACTCCTTGCTGAGCATGGATCCTCATGTGGAGCTCAATCTCATGACCATCAGATCATGACCTGAGCCAAAATCAAGAGTTGGACACTTAACCAACTGAGCCACCCAGGCACCCCAACTTCGATCTTACTTAAATTGCTCTGAGTTTTGGTAACATCTGCAACTGAACCTAGTCCTGACTATCACGGGTAGTAATGATTTCAGGTCAATGAGACAAGAGAGGAGATCATCTGGATGTCTCTGCGAAAGGTTCCTTTGTTCTTAAAAGGAGACACCAGAGAGAAATAGTTGGGCCCACATGTTTTGATTGGAATTGTATCAGCCATTTTGTGGTTTGAAGGGAACCATCCCAGGACACAATATATGCTGAAGGTGTTAGATGTGAAGATGGAAGGAACGTGGGTCCCTGAAGAAGGTGTTGAGTCTCGGAACTAATTACCTCTGGAGCCCCATTTCTCATTATTATGTAAAATAACATATGAGCAATTCTAAGATGCACATTTGGTCACATTTTAATATTTCTTTTTTTTTTTTAAGATTTTATTTATTTATTTGACACAGAAAGAGAGATCACAAGCAGGCAGAGAGGCAGGCAGAGAGAGAGGAGGAAGCAGGCTCCCCAAGGAGCAGAGAGCCCGATGTGGGGCTAGATCCCAGGACCCTGAGATCATGACCTGAGCTGAAGGCAGAGGCTTAACCCACTGAGCCACCCAGGTGCCCACATTTTAATATTTCTAAAGTCATTGTACATCTTACAATCAATAGCATTTTCATCTGTTTTCAGTCAGACAGCAGTTGCTCTTAGCTACCCTTCCTGAGCAGGTCTAAATTGTGGTGACTTTCTTGGTGTCCTTACAGGACAGTGACAACCCTATGATGTTTTAGTTCATGCCCCTGAATACTGCGTGATACCTAGAAACTTTCATCGGCTATCTGACAAGATCATCCACCAGCAACAAATACTTCCAGAAGGGACGCCAGTGGTTAAGGAGGAAATATCAGAGGTCAGTAGTAGATGTGGTAGTCAACCTCCAAAATGGCGCCCAAGGGTCCTCACCTCACTCTAGTCGTACTCTTGTGTAGTCTCTCCCCACTGTTGTTCTGGGTGGGTCTTTATGAACAGTAGCAAAGGGCAGAAATCATGCCATGTCTCTTCTGAGATTAGGTAATAAAAATACTGTGACTTCTGTCTTGAATGTTTGATTGTGCTCTCTTGGATCTTCTGTTGTCAGGGAGGCCCGCTGCCCTGTCATGACAGGCGGCCTATGGAGAGGCTGATGTGGTGAAGAACTGAGGTATCCAGCCAACACTCAGGTAGGAACCGAGATCTGCCAATAGCCAGGTGAGTGAGACTGGAGGTGGATCCTCTTGCCTCAAGTGGCTGCAGTTCCTCCAGACCCCACACAGCTTGAGAGCTCGCTCAGGAGAGACCCTGAGCCAGAGTGTCCTGGCCGAACCACTCCCGGATTCCTGGCCCACAGACACCATAAGATGATAAATGTTGGGACGCCTGAGTGGCTCAGTCAGTTAAGCCGCTGCCTTCGGCTCAGGTCATGATCCCAGCATCCTGTGATCAAGTCCCTTATTGGGCTCCTTGCTCGGCAGGGAGCCTGCTTTTCCCTCTGCCTCTGCCTGCCTGGGAGCACACACACTCTCTCTCTCTCTGATAAATAAATAATTAAAAAAAAAAAAAAAAAGATAAATGTTTGTGGCTTTAAGCTGCTAAGATTTGGGGGTAATTTTCTTTTCTTTTCTTTTTCTTTCTTTCTTTCTTTTTTTTTTAACACAGCAAGAGATAATTAATTCCGTAGAGCAGTTTTAAAGAAATGCTGTATCACTAATGCTTGTGATGGCCCAGAAGATGAGTCTATGTGGAAAAACACAAACACCGAGAGCTCAACGACAAAAAGTAAGTCTGAGAATCAGTCTCTGAGTGTGATAAAGTGTAAGGAAAACCTAACCAACTTATTTCACCCATGTTTTCCTTGTTATGTATGTGCAAGAGTAATTTATTAAAAAAAAAAGTCTGGTTCGGGGGCACATGTGTGGCTCCGTTGTTAAGCATCTGTCTTCAGCTCAGAACATGATCTCAGGGTCCTGGGATCCAGCCCCACATCGGTCTCCCTGCTCAGCGGGGAGCCTGTTTCTTCCTTTCCCTCTCCCCCTCCCCCGCTCATGTTTCTTTTTCCCTCTCTCTCTCTCTCAAATACATAAATAAACAAAATCTTAAAAAAATATATACTTCGATGGAAGTCTAAAAGAGCTTTCTAGGGGGCACCTGGGTGGCTCAGTGGTTAAAGCCTCTGCCTTTGGCTCAGGTCATGATCTCAGGGTCCTGGGATCAAGCCCTGCATGGGCTTTCTGCTCAGCAGGGAACCTGCTTCTCTCTCTCTACCTGCTTCTCTGCCTACTTGTGATCTCTGTCTGTCAAATAAATAAATAAAATCTTTAAAAGAGCTTTCTACGTAAATATAAAATAAAATTTCAAAGTGATAAGAACTCCTGTGTTAGCTTAATTGGCAGTTTTTTCTTTCTAACCATATATAAAGTAACAGCACTTGTTAATATCAGTGTCCTCTAAACCGGGTGAGAAAGGATCATGCATTTTCCTTATTGTATGAGCCATCCGGAGGTGAGTTTTCTGGTACTTGTAGCAGAGGATTTGGATTCAGCACAGCGTAGGACTAGGGTTGAGGAGGGAGCGGGGGAGGTGAAAACAAGCCCATGAGCGAGAGCCGGAGGAGGCTGAGCCAGGGTTTGGGGCAAACAGCTCAAAAGCACATACAGGAAACCCATATTGTTTACTGTTTAAGTGTGTTAGTCCTAAAGCTCCAGTGGGTGAGGAAGAGCCTGGAATCCAGTGTCACCGGGCACTTGCAGGCGACACTGGAAATGCCCACATTTCCCAAACAAATATGAAGAAATATGATCTGACACGGGGGTTTTCCTGTATTTTACATTTGATTTGCCCCCAGAAGTCTTTACAGTTTTGCAGTTTTGGGGCTCCTATTAGGGGAAGTGGAAATAGGCAAGAGGGATACTTCCTTCTGGAAACAGTTGGCCCCCTCGTCTTCCAGAAGCATGGCCAATTGTTGGGCAAATGTCCAGGGGTCAAAATCAGACTGGACATGAGATTTAGACTGGGTTGGGGATCCATCTGGCATTAGAATGCAGCCTGAGTCATGATTCCTACACCTGAACAAATCAGCCGCTTGTCTCATGAGCCTCTTCTCATCCTTCCTCAAGACAGCACCATGAGGGAGTGGGCATCCATCATAGACCCTCTTTACAGACGGGAAAGCTGAGGCGGGGATGTTCAGTTCACAGGGTAAAAAAACGGATCTGAATTTGAACTCAGGCAATCTGGCTTCAAGGCTGGTGCTCGTCTTAGCCACTGCATTATGGCATTTTAGATCTGTGGGGAATCTGGCAACCATGGAAGTCCAAGCCCCTGATTTTACAGCTGAGGAAAGGGGCCTACAGAGAGAGCGGGACATGCCCAAGAGCCACAGGGAAGGGGTGGTGGGGCAGGCCTCAGCCTGTTTGTGGATCCCAGTTGGTAAAAGGAGGGGGTGGGGCTGTAGGCATAGAAGTACTACCCTCCCACCCCGCCCCCAATACAAAGTGCCTCTTCTTTCCATTTTGGGAACGGGTACAACTTGTTGGGGGTGCTGCAGGGGAGGATTCGGAAAACCACCGGCCTTCTTCATTCTCGAGATTCCCGAGGCAGCCATTGTCTGAGGAAGGAATGTATGTCCAGGAGCCCAGAGGGGGGGCGGGGCCCCTTTCCGGACCCCAGACAAGCCTGCTTTGTGCTCTCCACCCAGGGCCCCTCCGGGAGCCCATCACCAGCCAGGCCTTCTGAGCATTTTTCAGGGCTTCCAGGCCAGGTCACTAAGGAACTAAGCTACTGGGAAAGGCGTGGGCCTTGTGAGATGCACTTTGCCAGTCTGGGAGGGCTGCCTGGAGGAGGTGTGAGAGCACCACCCAGAGGCCTGGAATAGTGGCTCCTCAAAGTTAAAAAAATATGCATTCCCAGCCTCCCATTACTAGGAATTATCCCAACCAGACATGCACAAAGGTGGATGTTCCAAGTTGGTTCATCAAGCTTTTATTGATGAAAAAAAAATTCTGATAACAAAAGAAACTTGTTAAATTAATTCTTGCATGTTCACATGATGGAATATTATGGGGTCATTAAAAATTATATAGTATGGGGGTGCCCGGGTGGCTCAGTGGATTAATCCTCCGCCTTGGGCTCAGGTCATGATCTCAGGGTCCTCGGATCCAGCCTGGCATGGGGCTCTCTGCTCAGCAGGGAGCCTACTTCCCCCTCTCTCTGCCTGCCTCTGTCTACTTGTGATCTCTCTGTCAAATAGATAAATAAAATCTTTAAAAAGTAAGTAAGTAAATAAATAAATAAATAATTATATGGTATGGGGGCACCCGGCTGGCTCAGTCAGTGGAATGCACCTCTGGCGATTGTAAGGTTGAGCTCCACATTGTGTGGAGAGATTACTTAAAATAAAATCTAAGGGACACCTGGGTGGCTCAGTTGGTTAAACCTCTACTAGGGTCCTGGGATCCAGCCCTCCATTGGACTTCCTGCTCAGTGGGGAGTTTGCTTCTCCCTCTCTCTCTTCCTGCTGCTTCCCCTGCTTGTACTCTCTCTGTCAGATAAATTTGTAAAATCTTAAAAAATAATAAAAAAGTAAAAAAACTTTAAAAATTATGCAGAATAAATGCATTTATAGATGGGAACAGATATTCAAAATATTTGTAAATTGAGAAAAGCAGATTACAAAATGTGTAGAGATCTCTATATATCAATATCTAGGATAATATATAGATAATATCTATATATCGATATCTAGGGTATATCGATATCTAGGATAATAATAAAATGTGGGTTGTGGGATTAAGGGTATTTGATTTAAAAAAAAAATTTTTGGTTTGTGCTTATCCATATGTTTTTGTTTTTTGTAAAAAGGTGTTTTACTTGCATAACAAAAGAGAAAGTGTGTGTGTGTGTGTGTGTGTGTGTACCTTGACTGCCCCCTGCTCTGGGCTGGGGGTTCTCCACCGGAGAAGTTTCTCCAACATGGCCCCGCCCCAGGAGTGGAGGCAGAGACAGCTGTTGACACTTCAGACTGAGCCTTGGGCACCAGACAGGCCACGTGTGAGCCTAATGATAACAGCGACTGCTCACTTGGCATGGCACAAAGTGCTTCCCCACACACTATTTTCTATGAATCCTCCCATAGCCCTCTCACGTCACACCTGATGTTCCCCCCACACGCAGGTGAGGAGACAGTCTCCAGAAGGTTCTGTGGCCTCCCTAGGGGCAGCCGCAGGGAAGTGGGGACTCAGACCAAAGTCTCTGATCTTCCATCACTTCACCCCCCCCCCCGGCACCTCCCACTCCTGCCCATCACAGCACCCTGCATTTGTTTGTCCACCTGTCCTTCTCCCCCACTCACTGTCAGTTTGTCTAGGAGGCAAGGTGGGGGGGCTGTCATGAGAGTCTCTATTCCCAGAACTTAGCCTACTGAGGCATTGGTCCCTGCTGTTGAATGAATGGATCATGGACTTTCAAACCCGCAGCGCCGCTGAAGCAGGTCATCCGCAGTCCCGTCCTTGGCAACCGGTGTCTATTCATACTTGCGTTCTCTATATTTATTTCCCTTTGGTTCTCGGATATTAGCAAAGCCTTTTGGAAAATGGCTGACAGCAAGAGCGGTCGTGGGAACAGCTCTCTGTCTGGATCTGAACCAAAACTTGAAAAAGGCAGAAACACTCCCACTCCCCAAGGCAAAGACCAGGAACGAGGCAGCCAGGCTGCAGGCCAGCCATACAGAGGAGCGGCCCTTGGTTAGCTCTTCTCCCTGCACGGGGACAGGAGGGGCAGTTTCTATCCAGGACCAATGCTTGGAAAGGATGGGGTTCCACACACAGAACCATGTTAAGCACACACCATCCCACAACCCAGACCCGTAGAAGAAGAGGGTTCAAGTGTGGGCTGTGGGCCAATCAGGGAAGGAATCCTGGAGGAGAGAACAGGGAGGCTGGTTTAGGAAGGGGAGGAGGCCAGGGCAGAGGGGAGAAAAGCAGGGGACGTGCCTGGGCAGTTGGGCGCTGGATGATTTAAGTACAACCAGATGTGCTAGGAGTCTCCTGTCAGGCCCAGCCCCAGTGAGGGCAGAGTGGGGGTGGGGAGACCTCTGAGCC
Organism: Mustela lutreola; assembly: GCF_030435805.1. Taxonomy (NCBI): domain Eukaryota; kingdom Metazoa; phylum Chordata; class Mammalia; order Carnivora; family Mustelidae; genus Mustela; species Mustela lutreola. The sequence goes on from NC_081297.1 coordinate 63,348,241, forward strand.
ACTTGGAGTTCCACATCTCCATTCTGCCCTGGGTGTGTGAGCTTTAGGGAAAGGAGAAGCCCAGTGGGGTTCCAGGGGAGCTGGCATCTGAAAAGTGAGGTGGTCAGGCTTGGATGTAGTCTTCTGCCTTTTCACAGGGTATAGGAAGAGAAGGATTCCTCTAGGGAACAGGGTATTGGACTCTAACACCTGGAACCTAGGAAAAAGGATTAGGAGAGCTCTGGGATAGGAGCTCTCGGCTCTGCTGGGAGTGGGGGATAACTAGGGAAGACTTTACAGAAGGCCCATCTGAGTTGGGTTCTGAAGGATGAATAGGAGCTTCCAGAGAGACGAGGGGAAAAAATACTCTAGGGAGAAAGGCTTGGGTATTAAACTGGTATGTATGCTTTGTGAGAGGTTCTGTGGTGCTGTATTATAAAGATACATGGGGAAGATGACAGTTCATTTTGGGGGGCTGGCCCAAAGGCTGTGCTCCAGGGTCTGGTGGATGTGTTTCTGCTCACAGACCAAACGGTAGAGCCAGATGTACGGTGAGGATTTAGAAGGTGGGCACCAGAGTCCCCAAGACTTGGGCCCCTAAGGGGAGGGAGGGGACTGATGGCCAGTCCCAGCCCCTCCTGTCAAATCGTGTGGTCTGGCACAGAGTCACATCTGCCCAGAAGGACACTTTTTCTAGTTCTCACAGAGGCCCTTCCCTAAGAGCTGCTGGCCTGGGGCACCTGGCTGGCTCAGTCCATACAGCATGTGAATCTTAATCTCAGGGTCATGGATTCAAGCCCCACATTGGGTGTAGAGATTACTAAAGAAAGAAAGAAGGGACGCCTGAGTGGCTCAGTTGGTTAAGCAGCTGCCTTTGGCTCAGGTCATGATCCCGGCGTCCTGGGATCGAGTCCCATATCGGGCTCCTTGCTCGGCAGGGAGCCTGCTTCTCCCTCTGCCTCTGCCTGCCATTCTGTCTGCCTGTGCTTGCTCTCTCCCCCCTCTCTCTCTGATAAATAAATAAAATCTTTAAAAAAAAAAAAAAAAAAAAAAAGAAAGAAAGAAAAAAGGGCTGCTGGTTGGGGTGGGGGTGGGGAGAATTGGCCCCAGACAGCCTGCAGCTCTCTAGGAAGGCAAAGGTGGTGTGAGCGCATTGTCAGAGAGTTGGGGGGCGGTGGGCTTGAGCAGGGTTGGGGAGGCACTGGGAGCTGGGCCTTACGGGCCAAAGAACCAGCAGGAGAAGAGCGAGGGCCTCCATTTGTGGGGGGAGAAGCCTGAGCCCAGGCGAGCAGGCAGTGCAGCAGGAGCCCCGAGCTGGGTGTGGTGTCTCTAGGGGCACCCCAATCCTCCAGCCCCGGGAGGCGTGTTTCCTTCCTTTCCTGCTTCTTAATGACTCCTGAGTGGCTGATCCAGAGGACCACAAAGAGAGCTCTCCCCGCCCTTTCCTCTTCCTCTCTTCCTTTTTTTCCTCCCTTCCTCCCTCCCACCCCCATCTTTCCCCCATCCTTCCCCGGGGCCCTTTTCTTTCCTTCCTCCTCACCCCACCTGCTCCTCCTTCCCTCCCTCCCAGCCGTCCACATCTTCCCTCTGACTCTCCTCTCTCTCTCTCTCTCTCTCTCTCTCTCTCTCTCTCTCTGAAACTCTTCATGCTGGTTCTCCCGGGGCCAGCTGGGTGAGTTGGCCCCAGGAGAACCAACCCGGGAGAAAAGAAAAAAACTCTTGAGTGAGTTTTCTTCTTTTCAGAAAGGCCTTATTGCAAGTCTCTGGATCAGGAAGATCGCACAGGTACCCGGGCCCCTGCGCCCAAGGCGCCGCACTCACACAGGCCCAAAATGCAGCACCTGCCTTCCCTGGGAGTAGGATCGGGGGTGGGAGTCGCCACCTTGGATGCCAGATGAGCTGAAGGACTGGGAAAGAATGGAGGGCCCTCTGCAGAAGCCAAGCATTGCTGCCATCATCTCCACTATTATTATCCCATCCACCACTGGGCACTTGACCTACCCTTGGGCGGATCACAAGACTAGTCTGACTCCTGTCTGCAGCAGGGCACTCTCAAGGTCCAGATCCCCTGACTAGAGCCAGCCAGGAGAGGGGTGAGCAGGGAGTCCTCAGAGAACAGATCCCTAGCGCCCTGCCCGGGAGGGCAGAGGGAGATACAGGAGAAGGGTCATTTGCTAGGATTGAGTATTTGTCAGCCCAGGAGGCTGGATGATACATTAAGAGGACTTTAATGAGCTCAGGAGGGGCGTCACACTTGATTGCCTGAGCACTGGCTCGGGATGGGGGGCAGCAGGGTGAAGAGGCCAGCCGCACCCCACCTGCTTACTAAACCCCTTCATGGGACCCATGCTAGTTTGCCCATCAGAAATAACTCAGCACTGGGTGCCTGGGTGGCTCAGTGGGTTAAAGCCTCTGCCTTCAGTTTCAGGTCATGATCCCAGGGTCCTGGGATCGAGCCACATTGGGCTCTCTGCTCAGCGGGGAGCCTGCTTCCTCCTCTCTCTGCCTGCCTCTCTGCCTATTTGTGATCTGTCTGTCAAATAAATAAAATCTTAAAAAAAAAAAAAAAAAAAAACTTAGCACCTCCAAGATGCAGAGCCTTCTCTCTTGCTCCTGGAGGCCGGCAAAGGCCTTCTCATCATGCTGGCCTGTCCTACTGTCTTACTGGGAAGGCCTTCCTGAGGTCTAACCTTGTCCTTCTACCAGCACGGGAGGGGCCTCGGGGTTGAGGGAGAACTGGACCCTTGCTCCAGGGGAGTACATTATCAGTTCTTTCCTCCAGCCTCACTCCTGTCATTCACCTCCACCCTGGAGCCTGGTGGAGAATGGCCTCCAGTGACACCTACCCACCATGCCCTGGCAATGCCAGGCTTGGCCTTCTGGAGCCAGTCCTGTTGGTTGAGGTCACTGAGTTCCTGTGGACATTGGCATCTCTCTTAACTCTTGCCTCTGACCCTTGGGGAGCAGGACAGGTGGGGTGGAAAGAGTACAGTGGCTTCTAGATCCAGTTTGGCTATGTGACTCCAAGGATGTCACTTCTCTAGGCCTCAGATACCCCATCAGTAAAGAAATACCCAACGAGTTCCCTCTACCTCTGTTATCTGGAGAGGGTCCCTTCAGCAAGGAGTATCAGCCCTCCGATGGTAGTCGCTGTGGCTCTACCAGCTAGTGGTCCCTAGCATAGTGAGCCTGGACACATCTGTCCTCTGTGCCAGGATGTGGCCTTGGGGGTGTGAAGTGCAGAGGAAGAGAGGATGGGGGGGCAGGGTGGTGGAGAAGATCTTACTCTTGCTGAGTTTCAGAGCCTGCTCGGGTGCTAGTCTTGCCTCCACAGGTGGGACAATCTGGGTACTCAACGTCCACTCCAGGAAATGTGCCTGGACCCCCCAACCCAAGTTCAGCCCCATCTCCTACAACCTCTTTGGGCAAAGCGGGTTCTGCCAAGGGTTGCTGGCCCCGAGGGCTTCCTTTCTTCCTTTCGCACCTGGATCATTGTGAAATCCCGGAGCCTGGGTGTCTGATAGGATTCTGTCTACCCTTGGGCTGGGAGCTCCCCTGGGACAGGGATGTACCTTTGAGATTCTCTCAGGTGTCTCCAGCATCTAGTCCAAAGCTTGGTGCGGGTTGACACTCAATATGTTTGGATTGAATGGGCCAATCAATAAACCTTTGGATGCCTTTGGATGCCTCTCAGTCTACCATGGGTCTGGAATTCATTTCTCCATCCTCGCCTTCCACCATTCATCCTGTTTTGCCCGATGTGAATATCTCCTTCTTGGGGAAGCCCTCCAGCAAAGCCCCCGCTTTTAGAACTGGCACCCCACCCTCCGCTGTCCAAGTCCAGGGCTTCACTAGGGCCACAGGACTCTCGGAGTGGCATTGGTGGAGAGGTGGACTTGCTCTGCTATGTGTGTCCCACTCTGTATCCAGGGCTGCCCGCAATCCAGTCTCTTAACGTGGTAGGAGCTCAGCGCACCTGGGTGTGGGGCGGGAGGATGAGGCCATGAGCAACAAGGTTTTATTTAGTAAAGCCTAGGCTGCACTGGGCGAATGGGTCTAGGGCGGCAAGCAGACGGGACGCACCGGGCAGGGCCGACTACTTTCCCCTTTGCCCTTCGACCCAGGAAGCCTCTCATACCCAGCGGACACGCTCGGAGGCCCCCCTCAGTCCCGGCCTCCCCCCTGGGCAGAGCGCTCCCCCACCCTTACCCGCCTGCCCGGCCTCCACCCCCACCCCAACTTCCCGCTCGACGGCCCGGGAGAGGCCCCGGCGCGCCGGAGAGTGGCGCAAGGACACCATCCACACCAAGGGTCATTTGCTCTTTTCTCCCCCTCTGTGGCTAATTTATTTTAGAGCTAGGGGAGGGAGGGGGCGGGGCCAAGCCGGGAGGGTTGAGAGGAGGGGACCCGCGAGCCCAGGGGAGGTGGGGGCGGGGCGGGGGCGAGGTGGGGGAGGGCGGGGAAGGAGCCCGGGGTGGAGAGGGCCAGAGAAGGGGCGGGAGTTGGGGGGAAGGGAGGGGCAGTAGGGGAGGAGCAGGGAAAGGGGAGGGGAGCAAAGGCCTGCGAGGGAGGGCGCTGGGGGCGGGCGAGGGGAGGCGGGGGTGGGGGTGGGGGTCCTGCCTGCGGGGGGAGCCGGGGCGGCCCCTTGTCCGGCCACCCCCACTGCCCAGTCCCGCTCCCGGCCGCGGCGGCCGCAGCAGCCGCAGCAGTAGCGGCTCCAGGATGGTGAGCGCCGCTGGCCCCCAACCCTGGCCTGTCGCCCCCGGCCCGCGCCCGGGTCCCGGGGCCGGACGCCCCCACAGGCCGCGCACACTCACCTAGGACCCGGCCGGGATGCGGAGGTACGGGGCCGCGGGCCCGGGCGGGGGCAGGCACGGGAGCGCGCGGGCGGGCCGGGGTCAGGGGGTGGTGACCGTTCGGTCGGGGTGTCCGGAGCTTTGTCCGCGGGCGCGGGGCAGTGCGAGGGCCGGAGAGGGCGGGGGCTGCGGGGCGCGGGGTTCAACTAGGCGGGGGTCGAAGGGCAAGGCCAGCCGGAGACCCGGGCGGGTGCGTGGGAGCCGAGGGTTACTTCCCGGGGGGAGGGGGACGGCGGACAAGGAGATCTCGTCTCCGCCGCCGACGGGCACCCTCTTCTACGCCCGCTTTGGTGCGCAGGTTGCAGCAATAGCTAGCGGCCGGCTCTGGGGGGAGCCTGCGGGATTGGGGGGTGGGGAGCTGGGATCTACGGGTTCGGGTCCCCGAAGGATCCAGTGTCCGGAGCCCGAGGGCCGGCCCGCAGGCCCCTCCCACTCCGTCAGGTCTTTGTCCAGCGGCCCCTGTGTGTGTGGGAGGGGGTGGGGGCTGGGTTCCTGGCCCGGAGATTCCCCAGCATCGTGACGGGGCAGTGACAGGAGACCGAGGCCACTTCGGGCCCAGCGCCCCTAACGCCCACCCCCTTCCTTTCTTCTCTTCTGGCCCGGGAGAGCGTAGCCCCACCTCACAGTCAGGGCGTTGCAAGAAGCTGCACTTACCTTCGCCCGTGGGCCACAGGCTACAAGGGAGACCCTCGGAGCTCTCCGCTCTCTAGAGAGCGCCCCTTAAACTTGCCCACTCCCAGAGCCCTCTCGGTCTACGCAGAGATTCCCTTGGTAGGAACCCGCTCTGTCGAGGGTCCTCCGCTGAAGGGTGGGCGCACAGTAGGAGTTTAGCAAAGGTGGGCCCCCTTCCCCGGCGCCTGCGGTCCCCGAGCCGCTCCTGGGCAGAGGAGGCCTGGGAAGGATCTGCGCGGGGAGAGCGCGAGCGGCCTGGAGCCTGCGACCGGCGGCGGCCCGGAGCGCAGGGGTGGGTGGACGGGTGGGTGGGCTGTTAAAGGGACGGTCACTAAATCAGGATTAGGCCGTGGGGCTGTCAGGCTGCCTGGCCCTGTCTCCATGGATACCTAATTTGGAGGAGAATAGAGGACGGAAGAATGTTTGTGTTGTGGTCCGCACGGGCTGCCGCGGCTGAGCGGGCTCTTGCCCCGGGCCAGGCAGCGGGGAGCCGGGCTCAGGTTCCAGGCCCACTCTGGGCGTCTGCCGTGGGGGGGAGGTGTACTTCTCCGTTCTCGGGGTCCAGAGCCTTCCCCGTGCAGTCTTTGGAGTGGGCCGGATGGTGCCACCGTCCAAAGACCCCTGACCTGCCCTGGGAGCCCCAGCCTGAACCTCCTGTGCACCCTCCTGGAAACGGCCGCGCTGAGGTTCCTTAGAGCCCCCCATCCCCGGACCTCCTGGCCGGGAGCAGCTGCCGTTCTCCGCCGAGCCTTGGCTTCGGAGCACCCACTCCCTGGGCAGCTAGCGGCTGCAGCGCGACCGGGACCCAGCAGCGGTGCGCGGACCCCGCGGCTGCGGAGCGGCGGACAGGGGGCGGGGCACGACTTCCTCGGGTGGGCGAGAAAGGGGCGGGGCTTGCCGGCAGGCGGCGCTGGACGCGGTGACAGGCCTCGTAAATCCCCCTTTCCCATATTTAACACCATTTCATTTATTTCCACTCGAATCTGTTGGTGTCCGCAGCAGCAACTCCAGCGAGGAGGGACCCTCGCCCTGGCTGTAATGCCTTCTGGGGGGAAGTCCTCTTGGGCCAAAGGGAATTTAGCTGTGTAGGGCGGTGGACTTGTTTCATGTGAGTCCCAGATAACCCGAATTCCTCAGGGGGACCTCCGTCTCCCCAGGAGAAGAAGTGGGGGCTGAGAGGCACAGGGCCTCTGAGGCCCTGCGGAATTCTCTGGTCGTGGTCTAAGAGTGGTCTGGGCTGAGGATCACGGGGATAGACAATTCCAGTACACAGACTGGTGGTGGGTTAGGGAGAGGGACCGGACCAGACCGGAATGTGTTGTTCCAAGAGCCCTCTCCTGCCTTCCTCCTGGTCATCCATGGCCACAGCTCTTTTAGGGAGCAAGGCTCCCTTCCCCTCGCTGCCTGGGCTGTAGCTTTGTTGCTGAGATCTCCGACTCCACGCAATTTCACGCCTCTCTGCCTTTGCTCTTGCTGTCCCCTCAGCCAAATGCCTTCCCCATTGTCCCTGTCTTTCCACCATCTCATTCTTCAAGGCCCAGCTCGGATGCCATACTTCCTCCTTGTGGCCTCCCCAGAGCCCCCGGCTCCTGCACTTGCTGCTCCCGCCATGTTCTAATCCTGCACCTGTGCCTCCTTCGGCCTTTGTGGCTGAGTCCACGCTAGGCTTTTCCTCCGGGAGGACAGGGATGGAGCCTATCCTTCCCTGCCCACCCTGGGCCCGGGACAGAGCATGGCACCTTCTGGGTGCCCCAGGAATATTTGTTGGCTGAATGTGAGGGGGTCGGTCAGGACTGCCAGCAAAGCATGGAATTCGGCCTCTTTCAGGCAGGTAGCTGCTGCACTCCTGGGTGGGTGGAGACCCCTGGGTGGGTCTCCTCCTCCTCCTCATTACTGACCCTCCCCCACCCCCACCCCCCAAGTTGGGAAGGACTTTGCCCCTTCCTTTCCCCACAGACCAGCATTCTTTCCCGGCCATTATCATCCTGTTAAACAGAGAGGCCAGTCAGGATCCATATGGATCACATTAACAATTGCTTATTATCTGGGCCTGGACTGCCCCCCTCTCCACCCCCAGCTACTACTGCTGTGGTTGTTGGACCCTTAGGAGCCCAGCCTCCCCGCCTCTCCCTCCCTCTTCCACTGGTTGTCCTGGGAGGGCAGGGGACAGGCTGGTCTCTCGCACCCTTCCTGTGCCTTTTAGTAGAACTTAGCTTCTTCTTGGCTTGGCTGGCAGTTAACCACTCCTTTCCCCAATTTAATGAAAACCAGGTTCCCCGCAGACGTGTGGTTCAGGGAGGTTCGAGAGCTGCAGCAGGGAGAGGTGGACCTAAGATCTGGGCGCACCTGTGGTCCACAGCACTGACGCCCCCACCTTCCAGTGGACCGACGCTGTGTGCAGGGGCGAGCCACACTAGGCTGACCACTGGGTGTTCTGGGGTCTTTGGCCATCTGAGCCTTGGGCTGGCCCTGCTCCCAGGAGAGACCTTGCAAGGCACAAATTGCAAAGAATTGAGAAAGCTGAGAGTTTCCTGAAGCAGCAGCTGGGGAGGCCTTGAAGGATGGGGAGTGGGTTTCTGTTTAAACATATATAGCCCAAAAGCATTAGGGATGGAAGGGGGCTTCCAGATTGCCCATAACTTCTGATTTACAGGCTCCGCAGAGGGGCTGATGAAAGCCTTTCCTTGAACGATGCCTTCCATCAATTGACCCCAGCCTTTGCACTCTGCCTTTGAGGGTTCTTGGGCCCCCTGAAGCCCACTGGGACCCTGCATCCAGAAGCCCTTGTCCCAGTCCAGGTCCCTTCTCATGCGCAAAGGGCTGAGGCGGGGGCTGGGAGCCCTGGACTCCGGACTCCACCCTCAATGCCATCTCCGTGGCCTTATTCCTGGAAGGGGGATAGCCCAGCCTGAGCCAGGGGACCAGGGGTGGCCATGGAGGTGCTGGGCCAGTCTTCAACTGGGAGGGGTTCACACTGCCTGGGTTGGGGTGAGGGCTGGTCTTCTCATTTCTGAGTGCGTTGCTTGGGGAGAAGATGTTCAGGGATTTTGTTTTGTTTTAGAGGCTACTTGTCCCCAGGAACAAGGTTGAGTGGCAAGGAAGTCTAGCTCTTTTCTGAGCATTTTCATAAGTATCTTGAATCCTGGAGAATACTTAAGTAGCACGTATTAAACACTGTATATCTCACTGGGGAGGTGGGACTAAAAATGGTGCCCAAGTATGTGTGATCGTGGTCATTAAATGAAGCAATAGCTCGGGACTGGGAGCCCCAAGTTCCAGGCTGGAATGACTGACTCTGTGCTGTGAGGACTGGTCAGAAATGCGGGTGACAAGGCTCCAGGTTGTGATCGCTGTTGAAGCTGGCATTTCACCACGTGTCCCACCAAAGAGAGGGGAATGCATGGGAGCTACCCAGGGGCCTTGCTCTCTTTTCCTTTCCTACTGAGGTGTGGGCAGTGTCAGACTTTGCAGTCCGTCTTGGGCCCTGAAGGTGGTGTGGAGGGTTCTCAGGGAATGGGAGAACTGGGCTGTAGGCATGGGCCAGCCTCCATAGCTCCATAGGGCTGTGATCCGAAACCCATTTTATTTTATTAGTTTTTAATTAAAACATTTTTTGAAGATTTTTTTGGGGCGCCTGGGTGGCTCAGTGGGTTAAGCCGCTGCCTTCAGCTCAGGTCTTGATCTCAGGGTCCTGGGATCAAGTCCCGCATCAGGCTCTCTGCTCAGCAGGGAGCCTGCTTCCCTCTCTCTCTGCCTGCCTCTCCATCTACTTGTGATTTCTCTCTGTCAAGTAAATAAATAAAATCTTTAAAAAAAAATAAAAATAAAAAAATAAAAAAAAAACATTTTTTGAAGATTTTTTTAATTGGAGAGAGAGAGAGAGAGATAGCAGGAGTAGGGGGGAGGGACAGAGGTCAGAGGGAGCAGCAGAACCCTCACAGAGCGGAGATCCCGATGTGGGGCTCCATCCCAGGACCCCAAGATTATGATCTGAGCTGAAATCAGATGTTTAACCCACTGAGCCACACAGGTGCCCCAGTTTTTAATTAAAAAAAATTTTTTTAAGTCAACTCTATGCCCAAAGTGGGTCTGAAACTCACGACCCGAGGATTGAGAGAGTCACATGCTCTACTGACTGAGCCGACCCCTTTTAATAATGACCAGCCCTGGCCCCACCCTAGGGGCCAAGCCCTGGGCTGCAATGAACACACACTAATTAGGTATAATTGCCTTAGACAAGTCACTCTGTTTGGGTCTCAGTTTCTCATCTGTAAGATGGGGATAAGAATTAGAGAGTTTGTAGGAGACAGAGGCCCTGGTCTGAAATAGCGTGTCTCTTTGTCTCTGAAGTACATGCCTGCCTCTGGTGACCCTCTCAGTAACTCAGAACCCGGGGACTCTGGAGAACCACCTCCCATGTGGGAGCAAGAAGAAGAAAGGGGCAAATGTGTGAGAAAGTTCTGGGCCATTTCTGAAGCTCCTTCCAAAGCAGAGTCAGGGCAGAGAGCAGGGCTCAGGAGGTAGGCAAGAGGAGAGCCAGTCTGGTGACCTCAGGAATCTGGGAGGTGGAAGCCTGAACAACCCTTAGATTCCCTTGTGGCCAGGGAGGCCCAGAGCACGCAGCACCTCACACGGAGCATGGCGTGTGCATGGCACCCTTGGCAAGGCCCTGCGCCGGGCCCTGGGGGTGCCCTCCGAGTAGCTGTCCATCCAGCAGCCACGATTTTCTGACTGGGGCTGACCTTCCATGAGCTAATGAGACCGCTGGGCACCAGAGATGAGGCAGAAGGGGACACGGGATGCTCTCAGAACTGCTTTCCTTGTACTCTGTGTAGATGGGGGCCTGTAACAGCGGAGTGACCTGCTCAGGGCTGGAGACGCGGGACTCGGGGACAGCAGGGCCCTGGCATCACTGGTGGGGTCTCAAGGGGACTATGTTCTCCTAGGGGAGGCTGTTCAGAGATGACCAGAGACCCCGGTTCAGTGGGAATTAGGAGGAAGCTGGGCAAGTCACCCCCCTGCTGCTGACTGGCCTGTTGGGCTCTTGGATGCTCAAGAGTCTGCAGTGACTGGTTCTTCTTTCTAGGTCAGTGGGGAAAGAAAACTGGGGGGATTCAGGTTAAGCTAAAGAAAGACACTGGGGGAGAGGGGGGAGAAAGGTGGCTGATCAATACTGTATCCCCCACCCCCACTCCCTGCCGCATACATCATGTGGTTCCACCCCTCCCCAGTCTGCCTGTTTCTTTTGGGGCAAAGGGGCTCCCTGGAAACACTGACCGTGGAAGGAAGTCACCCCTTCCACCCAGCTCAGCAAGCAGCATTCCTTAGCGGCCTGACCCTCATTCTTCCTTTCTCATATGGACGTGTCCCATGTGTGGTGGCCATTTCTAGGTCACATCTTCCATTCTGGAGCCCTCTTCAGGCTGGAGTTTTATCTATCTATCTATCTATCTATCTAAAGATTTTATTTATTTCTTTGAGAGAGAGAGAGAATGTGCACGCGTGAGCATGAATTGCGGGGAGGGGGGAGAGAGGGAGAGGTAGGCTCCCCGCTGAGCAGGGAGCCTGATGCGGGACTTGATCCAGGGACCCTGAGATCATGACCCGAGCTGAAGGCAGACGCTTAATGGACCGAGCCACCCAGGAGCCCCCAGGCTGGAGTTTTAGGGTGTGGGCCCCTTGTTGGAAAAGATGGAGGCACCTCAGTGGGGTGGGGAAGGCAGCTGGAGGATGGGGGTGGGGTGACCAGGAGTTCCATTGGGTTTGCAGTGCCAATTAGACACGCACATGGGGATGATCCAGAAAACCTGCAGAGAGGAGAGAGGAGCCCCTCAGCCTGCCTGGAGTGCCCCTCTCAGGAGATACAGCGTCTCATGCTGATCGTCTCTACTGATGGGGAGCTCATCACTTCCAGAGACAACCCACACGTTCAGACAGCTGCTGACATGTAGCCAAACATTCTTCATGGAGGGGTCACCTCTTTTGAGGAGGATGGTGAGGCAGAGCTGCACAGCATGCCCCCTGACATTCAGATATTTGGAGATAGGGGTTCTCAAGAGTCTTTCCTGCTTGAACGCTCCCCCTGCCCCTCCCCGGCTGCCCTGCTCCTCCTCTCTGATCACTCAGCGGGCATGGCTGCTGGGGGACCGTGGGCAGGGGAGTCAGGCCTGCAAGGATGCCTTTGGTCCTGTGAGAATCACTTTGGAATGTGCTAACTCTGGGGTCTGTGGCTGAGTTGGGGGGCATTGAAGGAAGAGGGCTAAAGGGAACGGGAGGTTGATGAGGATGGTAGGTATCAACAAACACCTCCATTTTCTTAGTTGTTAAATGGGAACAATAACATTTGCTTCTGACCTGAGGGGCCCAAGAGCAGCTGGAACCAGAAAGCCCTGGTGGGTGTCATCGTGCACTAGAAGAGAACTGGTGTCCTCTTCTAGAACATGGGAATAACAGATGTACCCGCTTCTTAGGGTTGTTGTGGGGCTTCACTGAACTAATGTGTGGAAACCCCTGAGAAAGGTGCTTGGCGCTTGTGCTGGGATCCCATCCAGGAGCAGAGAGACAGAAGGAATTGTCTTGGTAGTTTGGTGTTTGCCTAGCTCCCTCTGCCCAGTCTCTCTTTCTCTTTCTGTTCCTGTGGCCCTACAGGTGTGGGGGGCCACCCCCTTGAGGACGGCCCTGCCCACTCACGCCCAGGTAGACCGGCCAGGCTGCATAGTTGGAGTTACTCAGCTCAGCACCCCCAGGGCTGGGAAGAGCGTAGGTGGGGGCAGGGGCGGCCACAGGGGAAGCCTGGGTGGGCTGCCTGAGCCTGCTTCCCCCCAGCCTCTGTCTCCCACCCGCCCACCCCCATGCATAGGGAGGAGGGCATATTTGGGGCCAAGAAACATGGGATCACCCAGTCTTTAAAGCTTAAACTTTTTGAAGGTCACATGTCTCCCAAACTGACCCAAGTCAACCTTAGATCTTACACCTGGCTGCGGGGAGGGGTGGTTGGGCTGGAGAGGAGGTTCTGTCTAGTCTTTTGGGCTGAGGCCTGTGGTCCATGACCCCCGAGGGGATGATGGTGAAGCTGTATTCCAGTGTTCTTAATTTATTTTGTAGCCTCATATATTTTTTTAAATTTCATTTTCGCCTCCAGCTTTATTGAAGTATGATTGACAAGTAAGTAGTTTCATATATTTTTATCTTAGGCACTGAAAGAGTAGTTTTGAACAGACCACAGGTTTACTAGACTATAAAAGGGGCCTACAACTGGGGCGCCTGGCTGGCTCAGCCAGTAGAGCTTGCAACACTTGATCTTGGGGTCATGATTTCAAGCCCCATGTTGGGCATAGAGCTTACTTAATAAAAATCCTTTTTAAAGGGGCCTGTAATTAAATACTGGTCAAGAGCCCAGACCTCATCCTCCATCCCACACCCACACAGGGCCCAATTCCCAGGGGGGAGGAGCCCCAGATACAGCCCCATAGGGATACAGGTTCTGGGAGGGTTTCATCCAGCCCAGGCGCCACGGCCTCCTCCACAGAGCACAGGCTTGATGCGTCAGGGTGTCCACACATCGAGGCCCCCCAAGCCTTGTGCATGCATCGCTGACACTGTCTCCATACTGTGGGGATAAGCCGGGTGCCTCAGAGAGGGCTTGACTCTGGCTAGGGGAAAGTGCAGGGTTCAATTGCAAATTGTTGTGCTTAAGCAAATAATCTTTATTTTTTAAATTTTACTTCATTTTTAAAAATATTTTTTTTATTTATTTGACAGAGAGAGAGACTGCCAGAGAGAGAGAGAGAGAGAGAGAGAACACAAGCAAGGGGAGTGGCAGAGGGAGAAGCAGGCTTCCCCTGAGCAGGGAGCGGATGCAGAGCTGGATCCTAGAACCCTGGGACCACAACCCAATCCAAAGACAGACGCTTAACAACTGAGCCACCCAGGTGCCCCAAAGCAAATAAACTTTAAGAGGAAGAATTATTTAGGGGCACCTGGATGGCTTAATTGGTTAAGCATCTTCCTTTGGCTCAGGTCACCATCTCTGGGTCTTGGGGTTGAGCCCCACTTCGGTTCCCTGCTCAGTGGGGAGCCTGCTTCTCCCTCTCCTTCTGCCCTTCCCCCCTGCTCATGCTATCTCTCCCAAATAGATAAAGTCTTTTATTTAGTTTTAATTTATTTTTTAAAAATATTTTATTTATTTATTTGAGAGAAAGAGAGAGCATGAACAAGCCCGATGAGGGCTCAATCCTGGGACTCCAGGATCATGACCTGAGCCAAAGGCAGATGCTTAACTGACCGAGCCACCCTGGAGCCCCTAGATAAAATCTTTTAAAAAAAGAAAAGAAATAGAATTATCTGAAACAGGTACTTAACTATAGAAACTTCAAAGGCCCTACTCTTCCCACTGCCATTGTACCAGAGAAGGTTTTCTGGGTAGAGGCCTTTGGGAGGGAGAGGACAGGGTAGGCAGGGAGCAGATAGGCTGCTGGAACTGTCCTGCAAAGACCCAGGGGCAGGGGTTTCTGAGCAGGGAGGGAGGGAGTGAGAAGCCCGGTTTAACGGGTGGTATCAACTCTAAATAAGGTCTTTGAGTGACAGGATGGAGGTGCAGAGGACTTGCTAGAGGAACCCAGCAAGGAGCCAGCAACAGCAGCAGAGTGATTTAAGAGTGTGGGAGCACCCCAGCTGCAGAACTGGGGGAGAGCGTGTTCTGGAGCCAGAAGGAAGAAAGGCCTGAAAGTGTGAAGGTGTATTGCCCAAAGAATGGACTGGTAAGGTCGGAGGGGCGAGAGGGGGCTGGAAGGGCAGGGCCTGGGGCTGAGAGGAAGGACAAACGGGTCCACGTCTGGTGCTAGGCTGGGGGTTTGGCGTGCACTCTGAAGTCAGTAGAGGGTTGAGTCTGTTTCAGATGGAAGGAACCCCCTGGGCAGCCATGCAGAAGGAAGTTTAGAAGGAGAGGGCAGGGAGTCCAAACGTGGGGGCCAGCCGTGGTGGAGTCCAAACGTGGGGGCCAGCCAGCTGTGTGTCATTTCAAACAGGGTCCGGGGGACTCTGTTGCCAGATAGATGGGAGGCGACTGTGAGGGGCAGAGCGGTATGGGAACCCCAGGGTTTCCAGCTGGATGAATGGATTCTGGAGGGAGAAGGCAGAGATGTTTTCTCTTGGTGTGTCAAGTCTGAGGTCTTGGTGGGTATCTATGAGGCCCTAAGGAATCTCACCCAGATTCTTCAATCTCCCCCTAAGAGACTTAGGGGTCATGAAAAGTGTGGCTCAGGTTGAAGTTGCGTCTGGTGTAGGGGGCTCTCAGGAGGGACCTGAAGAGCCAGGTGACGTTGCCTGGGGCAGTTTCTAAGTGGTGGCTGTGGGGTAGGGGTAGGGAGTAGGGGGCAGGGCCCTAGGGGTCCTCCCTCTATGGGCCAAAGCTGCTCCAGGACACAGGTCAGAGGGGCCCAAGGTCAGGCTTGGATGGCGTGGGAAGCTGTGGTGGTTTCAGTGATGGTGAGCTCAGTTCCCTAGAGCTGCTGCAGACCCCCTGGAAGGTCAGGCAGGGCCAGGACGATGGGGTGCTCTCCACTCTGGGCACAGCTGGCAGCTCAGGACTTGCACTGCTGTCCTTGGACTCCCTTAAGCTCACTGGGTTGTTTTGGGTCCCAGAGAGCATCTCTCCCCCACCTCACTCTTCCCAGCCTGAAGCGTCTAGCCAGCCCTCTTAAGAGCCAAGTCAGAGCATGCCCTAGGGTCCTGCCCCAGCCCCTTGCCCCCTTCTAGCAAGTCTTAAAAGTCCCACCCTCAGGCCAGCCCAGTGAGGGAGATGCTGGGTGGGCTCCCCCAAACCCCCCATGCCACTTTCACACCAGAGGGACAAAGATGGACCCTTGTCCCACATCACAGAGAGGGACTCCCTCCTGCACCATGGGAGCCATAGGGGGAGGCGGGACTGTGACCTCCAGACAAATCCTCTGGGCTTGCTAGGGTGGGTGCAGAGTCCCTGCCCCAGGTCAATCTCTCAGGCTGGCTTTCAGACACCTGCCCCACTCAAGGTGCTCATGGGTCCAGGCTGCATCCCAGGGTCCCTGGGAGCAGCCATGAAGGTGAGGGAGGGCGAGGAAGAGAAGGAGTGTGTCCTGGTGTGGAGCCCACTGGTGGGGCTGAAGAACGTCATGGAGACCTAGCCCTGGCCGGGTGTGCAGTGACCTCTGGGAGATAGCCTGACCTTCAGAAGCCTCTGGAAAGTGGGGGATAGGGCGACCCCTCCCTCCCTTTCTCCAGTCCACTGTGCCCAGGAGTTGAAGTCCATACCTAATGACTCCAAGGTGGCTCGAGTTGTGAGAAGAGGGCAAGGCAGAGTGGGCTGCCCTGCCCTCACCTTGATCCCCTGCCCTAAAGCCTCGCCCCGAAATGTGTGGAACACGTGTACCTCCCCAGCACAGCTCATCTCAGTCATGCAGGAGGCGGGAGCCAGTCAACCGTGCTCACCTTCCCATGGGGTGAGTGGCTGATGGCCTGGCAACCTCCAGAGGCGCGTGGTTTAAAAGAGGACCTCTGTGAACCAGAATGGTCTTCGGGTGCTGAAATTCCAGGCAGCCTTAACGAAGTGAAGCGAACACAGTTTAGGGAGGTGAAGACAAATTGTGTTTCTTTCTGGGGAAGAGGCAAAGGGTAGCCATAGGCTAGTTCTCTCTACTTGATGTCCCCAGGGAGATGGGTTACCCCCCTCCCCACCCCCATGCTGTGTTCCCAGCCTAGGAGAGGGGAGGGAGGAGGTGGTGGTAGGAAGGGCTCCCAGCCTGCCCCAGGGGCTACAGACAGCATCAAGAAGTAGGGCCGAGAGGAAACATGGAGGGGCTGCTGGAAAGAAGGGGGTGGGGAGGAGAGCCTCAGAGCTGGAAAAGTGATTAGCAGCTCTGAGGAAACCGGAGCCAGCCCTGGCAGCCCCGAGGGCAGCACAGGAGAAGAAGCTGTTACTCACAGAGGGCAGACCAAGATGGCCGTCTGACCAGCCACCTCCCCCAAAGGCCGCCAGATCACAGCAGGGACAGGCAGGTCCGCAGGCGCAGGAGATGGATGCCCCCCTCGAGGAGATTGGGTTTGAAGCTCCAGGCTCCCCAGGACCTTCTGCAAGAGTGGGGGCAGCCCAGCAGCACCCCCCCCCCCAACCTCCTGGGGTAGTAGATGCGCTGTTTGATCAGTGAGTGTGTAAATTGGGATTTTATGGATCGCTTATTCACTGCTGGAGCTGGGGCCCCCAAATTCCTCTGTGCCCCAGAATGCTTAATCTACTCCTGAGCTTTCCCCTGGGAGGGGAAGGAGGTAAGCTCCCCACAGGCCCCCATCCCTCCTGCTGTGTCTCCTCCCAAGGCCCCAGGCTTTGTCATTGGGGCTGAGCGGTTCAAATGTGCTAATACACTCCCTGGGGGCCCCTGGCCAGTGGGACTTACCCTTCGGTGCTGTGATTGGTCAGAGAGACCATGCGAGGGGGGGGTCATGGCAGCAGCTGGGAGAGAGAGAGAGAGAGAGAGTGTGTGTGTGTGTACGTACGTGTACACGCACCCGCTCGCAGGCCTGTTTGAGGGGAGAGGGCTGGTGGGGGGGGGGTGTCCATCCTGCTCAGACCACTGGGCAGAGACAAAGGATCTTCATCTAGCCTGAGCAGAGGATTAAGTCCAGAACAAGCTACCTGTCAGGCTAGTTGGGGAGCCCACCTGTCCATCTTTACATCCTCTTATTACTTCTTGACATGGTAGGGACTTACTCCGCGTGTTCTGAATGGCTGGATGGATGAGTGACCACATGAATGACTGCATTTTTAACTGGGGCCATGCCTGCTGGAATAATCCAGCACCTACAGACTCCTGAACCTCCCCCTAAGATTCCTGAGTATCCTCCCCCTTCCCTGAAATTTGCTCTAGGCCTGGCCTGGCAGACACAGGCCGGACATGAGGGACTGGCCAGGCCTCGGGGGACACAGCTGTGACCCCCAGATTCTGTTGCCATTTGAGAGTGCTTTCACTGTGGTCACGTTTCCTGCAGCCGGCCCCCATCTGTCCTTGGGATTTGGTGAGGATGAGGATGGTGGGGGTGGGGGAGGGGTGTTGAGCAGCTGGGTGGGGGTGGGGGGGTGGGAAGGAAGTGCAGCCCCGCAGGGCCAGATGACAGACTGTCCTGTCCTACCATCCTCTTCTTTTCAGCCTGCCCCTCCTCTCCTGCCTTGAGGTTGAGGGCTGTGGGCCAGGCTGGGCTGGTGGGGAGGGGGTGGTCCAGCTAGTCTACAGAAGCTGGAGCCCTGCCTGGCGAGAAAACTTCCTAGGAGCCCTAAGGAAAGGACTCTTGAGTCCCAGCGAAGTTTACCTGGAGACCCTTCTAGCTGCAGTGGGAGGCTCCCTGGCAGAATGGAGCCCTGGCTGGGGTTAGAGCAGCTCTGTCCAATAGAACTTTCCGTGATGTTGGGAATGTTCCGTGTCTGCGCTGTTCCAAACCGCAGCCACCACCACATGGGTCTGCGGGGCACTTAGAGGGTGGCAGGTGCCCTGGAGAAACCGAACTTTTAATCTAACTTTCATAATACGTTTTTATTTTTAGTAATTGGGAAATTATAATAAATGATTTACATTTTAAAATCATTTGTACATTTTAATGAACTTGAATTTGAATAGCCACCTGTGGCTAGCGGCTATGATGTGGACAGCCCTGGACTCCAGGCTCTGTTCAGGCCCTGAAGCCAAGCTCTTGGGTGCAGATCCCTTTGTGGCTGAGTGAGCCTTGGGGAGGGCTACTTCGGGCATGAGAGGCTCTCTCTCCCCAACCTGCCAGGCCTCTACAGTCCCAGGGTGGATATCGTGCAGTTAGGGAATCGTCTTCTCCTGGGCATGGCTGCACTGCCCTTAAGAGGTCCTGGGACACGAGGAGGCCAAACCAACAGACCGCCCGACAGATCAGCAGCCCAGGATGGGAAAGGAGTGGCTGTATAGAGCTCTATAATTTGAGGCATCTTCAGAACTTCCTTGGGGGTGTCAGTCCTAGAAGGCTTCCTGGAAGAGGAAGCTGTGGGGCAATCTTGAGCTGGCCCTGAGCAATGAGCCAGGAATGGATGGAAAGGCTGTGCCTGGAAGCCCCATGTTTGGTGCCCAGGCACCTTGGCCAAAGCTGGGGTAGGAAGGGTGGGCAGAATGGGCTGAAGAGTCCCAGTTTCCCCTCTTACTAGCTGTTATAAACTTGAGAGAATCACTCCCCTCTCTGAGCCTCCATTTTATCTTCTGTAAAATGGGGAGAATATGCTTGTCTGGCAGGGAAGATGTGAGGGTGAAACCAAATGATAGCCCGTGGAAGTTCTCTGCAAACACGAGAAGGCTGGGAGAAAGGCATGGGTTATCTTCAAGGGTGCTGGGCCCCTGGACTGGCCTCTCCAGAAGACAACAGATGGTCACAGCTTGTCTGTGGCCCTGACCGCGGACATAGGCAGGGATTTCTGCACTCTCCCTTCCCCCCAGTGCGCGTGCGCGCACACACACACACACACACAGCCCAGATGGGGGCTGCTTAGCCAGCCCTCCCCACCCCCGCAGGCTGACCTCCTCCTGTTTGGCATTTGACATATGAGGAGTCCGGGGCCAGAGCATGCCCCCCACACACCTCCCACCCCAGAGAGGGGCCAGACTGGCGGGGAGGCCTCACTACCTCCAGGAAGCAGGATCCCAAGGGTCCTAATCTCTTTGCCATGTGTCCGGTGGCCTTTGATGGGAATTCCAGCGCCCCTTTTGTCCTCTCCCAGAGGCCTAACAAGGGGAAGAAAGAAGTAGGGGGATTAAAAAAAAAAAAAAAGGCCAGGTGGGGGTCCCTGGGGGCTGGGCTGGGTGCCCTTCAAGTCCAGCTAGATCAAGGCTCGATGGTTTCTGCTGGTGTTCACAAACACAAACTGCCCCTCCAGACACCCTTCCCCATGCACTCTTGAGGGAACCCCCTGGCTCTGCCTTTTGCCACCCCCACTATCTCATGTGGGCTCACATTTAGTCACCCTTTTTAATTTGGACACAGAGGCAATTTCCAGCCTCTTGGCCCCTCTGTCGGCCCAAACATCCATCCATCTGTTCTACAGTCTATTAGAAGTTTACTGTGTGCCAGGCACTGTCCTAGGTGCTTGGGATAAGACGAGGAGCAAAACCAGAGGATGGAAGAGGAGGAAACAGGCAACTTTTAAACCTTTGTTTCCCGGACCTCATGGAATTTCCTAGAGTTGGTACTAGACAGTAAAGCAACCCGTACACAGATGATGGTGAGTGCTCCAGAGAGCTACAGGTAGAGGGGCCAGTGCGTGGTGAAGTGCCAAGTGCCGTGTGAACAGAGCCCTGAGGCTGTGAGTGTGGACTGGTGGGGCAAAGTGTGTGGCCACTGTGGGGAGGGAGCCCACCTGCTATGCTAGAGTAAGAGGCCCCTGTGGTCTGAGGGGGGCTTGGACTGGGGGGGAACGCAGGCAAAAATAAGTGTTTAATAGACTGTAGAACGGCAAGAGAGCTATGGGGAAGCAGATCATTAGGACCTGGTGGGCCACTGTGAGGATGCTGGCTTTTTTTTTTTTAAATGTATTTATTTGTATTTATTTATTTAAGTCATCTCTATACCCAGCGTGGGGCTCAAACTTACCACCCCGAAACTTACCACCCCAAGATCAAGAATCTCATGCTCCACTGACTGAGCCAGCCAGGCTCCTGGGATCTTGGCTTTTTTTTTTTTTTTTTAAGATTTTATTTATTTTATGAGAGAGAGAGAGAGCGAGTGAGCACATGTGTACGAGAGGGGGTATGGTCAGCAGGAGAGGAAGAGGGAGAACCTCAAGCAGACTCTGCTGATCCTTGGATCCTTGGATACTGGGATCACAGGGCTGGATCCCAGTACTCTGAGATTATGACCTGAGCCAAAATCAAGAGTTGGTTGCCTGACCGGCTGAGCCAATCCAGGTGCCCCAGGACATTGGCTTTTACTCTGAGAACAGAGAGTGGGAGACAAGGGTGGAAATGGGAGGTGGGACAGGAGGCTGCTGTAAGCATCCAGCTAAGAGACAGTTGCATTCTGGATAGATTTTGAAGTCAGGGCCAGTCTGATTTGCTGGCAAGAGGTATGAGGTTCCAAGAGTTTCTGGCCTGAGCAACAAGGAAGAATGAAGCTGCCATTTCCTGAGATGCAGAAGATGGGGGTGGGGGGTGGGGAGTGGATCAGGATTGAGTGAGGAAGTCAGAGGTTTGATTTTGGGGCATGTCATTATACCAATTAAATATTCCGATGGAGGGGCGCCTTGGTGGCTCAGTCTTTGGGCGTCTGCCTTCTGCTCAGGTCATGATCCCAGGGTCCTGGGATCGAGCCCTGCATCAGGCTCCCTGCTCGGTGGGAAGCCTGCTTCTCCTTCCTCTCCCACTCCCCCCGCTTGTGTTCCCTCTCTTGCTGTGTCTCTCTGTCGAATAAATAAATGAAATCTTTAAAATAAGTAAGTATATATATATATATATATATATATATATATATATATATATATGCTTGGATGGAGATGTTGGGAAGAGGTTGAATGTGCCAGTGGGGAGTGCAGGGTGCAGGGGAGACTTCCAGGCTGGGAATCATGTTTAGGAGTCCTCAGTGTTACGGTCGCCAGTCAAGGGTGCAAGACTGGATGGAATTAATGTGGAGAGAAGGCTCCCCGGCTCTCCAAGTTGGGGAGGGTTGGTGGTAAAGGGAGCTGTACTGGAGCTTTACTCTCCAGTAAAGGGAGCTGAGGAGGAGGGGGCAGTGGGCTGCCCAGTAAAGAAGTTTCAGGGAGTGTGATGGGCTGAGGCTCGCGTTGCCAAGCCGAGGACTGACCACCGGTTTAATTAGGAGACCGCGTGCGCAGGCACCTGCATTTCTGGGTGTGAGAGCCTCATGGGAGGTGGTGCAAGAGAGGGCTGATGGGGGAAAACTAGAAATAGGAGCACAGGCAACTTTTCACCTGCTTCGGTTTTGTTCTGGCAATAGGAAGCAGAGAGCTATGGGATGTAGCTGGAGGGGCATCAAGAGATTAGTGTGAGCTTTTGGCCCCCCCTGGAATGGGAGAAATATCAGCATGTTTGTGTGATGAGAAGGATCACCAGCAGGAGAATGGGCCATGCAGAAAAGGGGAGAGTGGAGGGAACCCTGGCCTGGAGCATTGAAAGGGGATGGAGTCAGCAGTGAGGAGGAGGAAAGTCCTCTGTACTTGCTGCCAAGATGGACCTTGTCCAGTTCACCCAAGAGAGCAAAGGGTTCTTAGGACTGGAGTGGCCAGGGAGGTGGCATGGAAGAGGCAGGCTCCGCATGGCCCTGAAGGATGGGAGAGGGCTGGTTGGCAGAGGGAAGGCATTTCTGATGGGCGGAACTGTGCGAGCAACCCTCTGGAGGCCAGAGTGAGCAGAGCTGGGGTTTTTTTTTTCTAGATTTCTTCAGGCCCTGTGGATGGAGAGGAAATCCAGCTTGCACTAAGGGGTCGGAGGGATCAGGGAAGTCTGTGATGTTTGCAGATAGTAAACAGAGAGGACAAGCAACTTGCCCTGAGACACGAAGGGAATCGCCCCAACAGGAACACCCGTCTGTCCTGACCATTGCCACTCCTCCAGCCCATGGCATGCACCCCAGTCCTTAACTTCTCTTTCTTTTCTTTCCTTTTCTAGTAGGCTCCACGCCCAGTGTGGGGGCAGTGCAGGGCTTCAGCCCACGACCCTGAGATCAAGACCTGAGCCCAGATCAAGAGTCAGACGCTCAACTGACTGAGCCATCCAGCTGCCCCCAGTCCTCCTCTTTTCCATGGCCCTTCCCTCACCCTTGCCAGCTACAAGTTCTTTACCACTCTCCAGTCTAGGATTGAGTCTGGGGACAGGGAGGGAGAGTTCAGATCTTAAGAGCTGTTCCCAGCTCCCCAGTTTACATCCTTGCCTGACCACAGCCTGTGGAGGCAGGAAAAGCACCTGCCAGAGGGAGGAGGCCCCTTTGCATCCTGAATCTCCTCCCTCAGACTTAGTGCTGTGGTCTGTAAATCTACTTAGGTGGGAGCTTGTGGGCAGTGAGGAGGGCTGAGCTGGATATGCCAGTGCTCCCTGCTAAGCTTGGGTCCTCCTCACTCCTCCTCACTGGCCTCAAGTCTCCGGGGCCTCCAGCCTCGGACACGCATTTTAGGTGCTGCGGTGATCCCCCCGCCCAAATGCAACCTCCCCTGACTCTGAATTGCCAGAATTCCTTCTTTCCTTTTCTCTTTTCCTCCCTCCCTCCTGCTTGTACCTTCTGTCTCCTGTTCGAGGATAGAACCCCCAAGGATGGGTCTCAGTCTGATCCAGTTCCGTGTCACTAACCGCAGTCAGGCACATCAGTGTCCTGAGAGGGTCTGCCGGCTGCTGGGCAACAAGACAGCGCCCCCACAGAGAATGGCATCTCGCCACAGGAAATCTTGCAGCCACCTCTCTGGCCTCCGGCTCATTCCCTAAACATTTATTGAGCCCTGCCCATGCTAAGCTCTGTGCCAGATTCCAGGGGGTCCCCCGGCAGGGTTCTGGGGGTCCAGCCATGTTGGGGTCTGCTCTCTGGCCTACTCTAGGACAGAGCCTGCTGTGCGGTGGATGCAAGGCTATAGCAGGGGACTAGTCCTCAGCTCCTCTCCACACCCCTCCCTCTCCTCTCCTCTCCTCTCCTCTCCTCTCCCAGTAACGGGTTGGCACGAGGGGGCAGGGCCCACTCTACGGGGTTGGTGGGGTGGGAGGGAGTGGACAGCCCTGTTCGAGCTCTGCCAGGCGGCCAGAGACCCTCAGGGCACCAGTTGTGAGCAGCAGACAAAAAGCCTGGGACAAAAGGGCTGTGGGAGCCGTGGTGAATAGATTAATGAGATTTCCATAGGCGGCCCGACAATGGGATTCTCCACTCCGGCCCCTTTGTCCCGGGCTGAGATAAAGGAGCTTGCCCAGGAGGGCGGCCTTGCCCCTTCTCCACTCAGGTCTGCAGCCACCATGCAGTTGCCCCTCCCCTGTGCTGCCCCCAGCCCTGGGTGTGGGTAATGGCATTCAGAATCTGAGAATTTCTGTAAGAAGGAGTATTTGGGACCTCCTTAAGGAGTTGGAGGCCGGTGCTGGCCCTGCATGCTTGGGATAACCTCCCGCTGCATCTTGTATAAAATTGATTGGAAAGAGTCCCTAGAGAGAGAAGTTGGCTGTCCACCACCTGAATCCACTGACCTTTGACTCCCGAAGAAACTGAGGCTTGGACAGGTTAGGTGTCTTGCTTGCAGTCAGTGTGACTGCAGAGGGGGACTCTGGAGCAGGGATGGAGGAAGAGTGTCTACAGGCCTGTGTGAGGGGAAAACATCCTCCCCACCTGTCTTTCCCCCATCCTCACACTCCACGGCCACATGCCCCACTTCTGACAGCACATGTGGGGGTTTCCACAGGTCAACCAGCTCTGTCCTACCAATCTGGGGTCCAGCTGGGAGTCCTTCCAATCGAACTCAGTCTCTGCCCGCAGGTAGCATCAGATCCCACAGGGTAAGGGCTCAGTCCCACAAAACTGCCCCAGTGCACATGCTGATCAACGGTCCAGACTGTCTCGCCTGTGCTTCTGATTGATGGCTAAAACCCCATCACCCCGTCCTTGGGTTTGATTAATTTGTCAGAGGGGCTCACAGAGCTCAAGAAACCAGTTTACTTACTAGATCACCAGCTTATTCTAAAAGGGTACAACTCGGGAATGGCCAGATGGAAGAGATGCACACGGCAAGGTGTGTGGAGCTTCTGGGCCCTTCAGCATGTCCACGTGTTCGCCAACCCCAGAGTTCTCCAAACCCTGTCCTTTTGGGGTTTTATGGAGGCTTCATTACATAACTATGATTGATTAAGTCACTGGGTATTGGTGACTGAGTTCAACCTCTACCCCTCTCCCTTGGGTGTGGAGGGGTGTGGGGTATGACCGAAAATTCCAACCCTTTAGTCAAGGCTGGTTCCTCTGGCAACCAGCCTCCATCCTTAGATTATAGGGGTTTTTCCAAAAATCACCACATTATCATAAGCTCAGGTGCAGTGGAAAGGGCTTGTTGTAAATAACCCACCCACTTCACCTTTGTGGTTGCAAAGCAATTTCAGGGACTGAGGACAAGAGACCATAGGGAAAGATGCCCCCATTGCTCTTACCCTTAGGACATTTTAAGGGTTTGGGGAGCTGTGAGCCAGGAAGAGCGAACAAAGACTAAATGTGTTTCTTATAAATCACACTCTCCTAGCCTGTGTCAGGCCCAATGCACCAAGTGTCCTGGGCACTGCCGACAGGGACGGAAACAGGTGCGCCGAGTGTTTTGGGCGTTTGTGAAGACAGATGACTTCTGTCATCCATCCTGGAAGACTTCCTAAAAACAAGGGGCGGAGTGTTGTTCAAGGGATCCTTTACTCACCCTTCCATCCAGTAACTTGCCATTACTGTTCGTCACCTGTGAGCTCGAAGGCTGTGCTCTATGCATGGAGTCAAGTGGAGTTCCAGCCTCCTACGCGTGGGAGGGCCCTTGGCTTTCATGGGTCTGCAGAGAAAGAGCTTCATCAGGATCCTGACCTTGCTTCCCAAACAGTGCAGCTGTAGAGAATTGTTTTTCCTCCAGGGTCCTCCCCAGACCCAGGGAAAGTCGCAGGCTTAAGTAAAGACCAGTCTGGGGGCCTTGCCTCGCCCTCCTTAGCTGATGCGGGCACTGGAGTGTGGCCTATAAAGTGGGGAGGAGGCCCCCTCCGGGTGCAGGAGGCTGAATGGCAGGAGCTTGTGGGCCATAAGTGGCTTGGGGATGTGGGCAGGGAGGCAGCATGGTCTTCCCCTGTCCTCGCCTGCCCTAGGTCTGCATGTCTGAAAGGGAGAGAAGGCAAGGCCGTGGTGGGCATGGGTGTGTCAAGAGGCACCCAGCTGAGGCGGCACCGCAAGCTTGAGACGAGCGTGTATATGTTCATGCACACGCACACATGCATGCATGTGGCCTGCAGCTGCGCACATCTGCACAGTGCGTGTTCCCAGCAGCGGGGGCTTGCGGCAGCTGTGTCCTCGGGTTCATGTAGGCCCACATCCTCAGCCTATGTGCAGGTCAGGCAACCTCCCCGTCCTGCCCTCTCCTGCAAACTTCTGTCCTCTCCTTTTCCTTGGGTTGGTTGCTTGAGCCTGCTCCTGTGGCAGCTTGGTTGTGGCCAGACCTTTGTTCTTTCCCTTGGAAGGGGTGAGAGGAAGTCTCCAGATGCAGTCTATGTGACAAGTTCAGTAGAACTTGCTGACCTGGTCCCCGGCTCCCCAGTGAATGGTCTAAAGGACCTCTAGCAGAAACCATGGGGAGAAGGTGCAGAGAGATGGGCTCATAGCTAGTGGGGGGGACTAGGAAGGTCTAGCAGGTCTTTTCGGAGGTGGGAAAGAATTGAGCTTGCTGTGGGGAGGGAAGTGGGACATAATAGGGGGTCGGAATAGTTAATGGATGAGGCAAGGTCCCAGCCTGGACTGGACTGGGGTCAAGGGCTTGGGTGGATGGCCCCTCAGGTCTACTGGGCTGCAAAGGAGATACAGATAAGGGTGAAAACGGAAGGCCAGAAGTGAGAGAGCTGTGCCCCTGGCTAAAATGGACCGCGAATAACCTGGAATGGAAGGGCCAGTATCTGAGGGATGGAGGGGAGACCGAGTGGGCAGCATGAGCTTCCAAGGACAGGGTCCCTCGAGGGAGCGGCTGGGAGCTGCCTGAAAGGGGTTAATCCCGGAGTAGTAGAGCAGGCCTGAGGTTGGGCTGTGTGTTTGGAGAGAGCCTGGTGGCCATAGCAGGAGCTGAGTGCTAGGATCAGGGAGGATACCACGTGACAGAGACGAGGGGGAGCAGAGGGTCTGGCAGGGGCTGAGGGGAAGTATGTGGGTAAGTCCAGATCCAGAGCTTTCTTTGTGTCCTTCTGGGAGGGGTCATGCTTTTTTCCCCAGCGTGCTGGGGCGGGGGGGAAGTATGATCAAGGTCAAATCTCTCTTCTCCATATTAAGGAGCCAAAGCACAGATAATAGTAAATAGAAAAAAACAAAACAGGTTTGGGGTCCGTGCCACAACACAGTATTTGCATTTGTAGAACTTTTTTTTTTTTAGATTTATTTGTGAGAGAGAGAATGAGTACCGGGTGGGGGAGAGGGAGAGCGAATCTCAAGCCGACTGCCATTGAGTGTAGAGAGCAACGTGGGGCCTAGTCTCAGGACCCTGAGATCATGACCCAAGCCGAAATCAAGAATCAGGTGCTCCGCATCTGTAGAACTCTGATGTTACCTCACAGAACCCGGCAAACTAGGACCACTTGTGGTTTCCGAAGTCCTGGGAAATTAACCCCCAGTGACTCTAGGTAATGCCTTTGTTCTTTGGAGACCCCCCTCACCATGAGCTGGAGAGCTGCATACCCGCCCTCCACAGACCTCACACTCGGTCTCTTGTCTCTGCTCTGAACCTCTTGCCCCTGGTGGCCAGGATTACCTCTCAGATGGAGATAAAACCTCAAAGAACCCTACTTCCCTTTTTAGCTTTAGTGTCTATGTGGCTCATGCCCTCCTTAGGGCAGTGGGGATGAGAATACAGTTTTATGTTCAAAGAGTGTCCCCTCCCACTGGCAGCAGGTCACAGTCGTAGGAGGTGTGAGGTCAACAGAGGTGGTGCTGTCAACAAGCTGCTGCAAGTGAGGACAACTGTGGAGAACACCAGAAGCCACTTGATCTGCTGCCTCTTCTGCCACTCCCCCATACACACCCACTTCCAAGGCTCCAGTGACCCAGCATTTCTTAGCACTCCCGCGAGGCTCGCAATGTATGGTCATGCAAATTGTACACTGAACATGAGCCCTTCTAAAGGGGGACAATTTACCCCACGGATGCGATAGATTTGAAGATTTATTATGACATTTTTCCAGAAGGTGGCAGTAAAGGGTCTTGAAGGAGTAGAGAGGGTGTGGGAGCTAGCACAGCCCTGGCTTTCTGAATGGCCTGCGAGGGAACCTGCTGGCCGGCCCCCACCCAACTTGGCCCCTCACCTTTCAAGGTCTGGTAAAGACACCACCTCCCTGCTGAGTTCTTCTCAAGCAGACGGGGCACATTTCCCTGAGCTCCAGAGCCTCTGGCACACCCTTCTATGTTACCACCTCCCAAATGATGTTGTCTGCCTGTCCCTTCCACCTGTCTAAACCATCGTATTGCCTTTCAGTCTGCCCCTTTGCCTAGCACAATGCTTACTATTGGCTTAATAAAATTTGAAGAAAGAATATTAACCCTGTGAGTTTAACGTATCTTACCAAAAGCTTAGGTTTGAGAAATAATCATTTGCAAAAACCCTCTCTGGCATGCCATGGGCCCATTTAGTCTTTGAGATTTAATCCTCAGAGCGGGCCAGCCCATCCATGTGCCTGCAAAAGTGTTGTTCCCCAAAACCTGAATCCCTTTTACCAGCGTTTGGCACATGCCTTGGCTGGTGCTCAAGACTAGTGTAAGAAACTTCTGTGGAACATTTCTGCCATGTTTCTGGCATGGCTGTCTTAAGAGGTCATGGTTCATTACATCTCACAGGCCTGCTTTCTGAAGTCTATAGAAAAAAGTTCCAAGATTTCTACGCCAGGAACATTTTGCTTCTTTTGAGTAGGGTGGTGTTTTTTATTCTGCAAAGTGAGTTATGTGGTTACTGGGAAGCTCGCAAACAAATCTGTGACCCATTTTCTACTCACTTTTCCCCATCTTCTCCGGAATAGGATTTGTCTCTTCTAAATCGCGGTTCTGTATTGTGGTGAAACACATCCGGGGCACACAGCCAGCATGTGCAGATGGGGGTCTGGAACCCAGGTGCTCTGACTTCACCAGGCAGAGACTGAAAGGAACTAGGTGGACCGAAGTGAATGCTTCTGGGTCAGTCCCTGGAGTTTCCCAGGGACCACCAGGCACTGCCCCCACACACTGGAGTCTCTGACTTGAGGCCTAAAGGTGCCCCTGGAATCTAGGGGAGGGCTGCAGGGAATAGTTCAGGTAGGACTGTCAAACTCCAGGGCCATTCATCTTTCTGCAAACCTAGTAGTATCTCTAATGCCTAGCACAGGGTGGGTGTGTAGCAAACAAGTCTTACTGAAGGAGCCCCACCTGCGTTTGACTATTTCTGGGGGCAGGGTGCCTCACTCTTCGTGGACCCCTTAACTACATTAGGTCTGAAAGCAGGGACCAGGTATTGTAGAGGGCAGGGCTTATGTGGCTGGGACAAAATCATCATTGAATTGCCTCTTGAGGTGAAGTCAGGGTCAAACATATCGTTTCTAGACCTAAGGAAAGTATTTTCACACAGTTTTAATCCTGGGACGTGCCCTCCAAGGCAAGTACTGAGTTAGTGGTGCCTGCAGAGGGGAGGCCCTGGAGGGTGGCACGGGGGTGGTGGATGGTGGAAACCGGCGTGGATCAAGCTGCCATCTAAGCTGCCTGGGGCTGGCGGCTGGTGGGCTCTGAAAGGCCCTGCACGACCCCTCTAGCCGCTTCTCCCCGTCTCGCCCACAGCTCTGTTGAAGATGCACTGGACACCGGAACACGCCCAGCCCCTCAACCAGTGGCCAGAGCAGCACCTGGATGTCTCCTCCACTACCCCGTCGCCAGCCCACAAGTTGGAGCTGCCCCCGGGAGGTCGCCAGCGCTGCCACTATGCTTGGGCACACGACGACATCTCTGCCCTCACAGCCTCCAACCTCCTCAAGCGCTATGCAGAGAAGTACTCAGGGGTCCTGGATTCACCCTACGAGCGCCCAGCGCTGGGCGGCTATGGCGACGCCGCCTTCCTCAACGGCGCCAAGGGGGACCCCGAGCCCTGGCCAGGGCCGGAACCACCCTACCCCTTGGCCTCCCTCCACGAGGGCCTCCCGGGAACCAAGTCCGGTAGCGGGGGCGGCTCCGGGGGCCTCGGGGGCTCCCCGGTTTTAGGCGGGAACCTGCCTGAACCCCTCTACGCCGGCAACGCGTGCGGAGGCCCGTCGGTGGCGCCCGAGTACGGGGCGGGCTACGGCGGGGGGTACCTGGCCCCTGGCTACTGCGCGCAGACCGGCACCGCGCTGCCCCCGCCGCCCCCCGCTGCGCTCCTGCAGCCTCCGCCTCCGCCGGGCTACGGCCCCTCGGGGCCTCTGTACAACTACCCCGCGGGGGGCTACGCGGCGCAGCCAGGCTACGGGGCCCTCCCGCCGCCGCCTGCCCCGCCGTCGGCCCCCTACCTGACCTCCGGCCTGGCGGCGCCCACGCCCCTGCCCGCGCCCGCGCCGCCCCGGCCAGCGCCCACCTCCTACGGCTTCCAGGGTGCCGAGGCCGGAGTGTCGCTGAAGCGCAAGGCGGCCGACGAGGGCGCGGAGGGCCGCTACCGCAAGTACATCTACGAGCCCGCCAAGGCCCCGGCGGCCGACAGCGCCTCCTACCCCAACACGGACAACGGCGAGTGTCGGGGCAACGGGTTCCGGCCGAAGCCTCCGGGGGCCGCGGAGGAGGCCTCGGGCAAGTACGGTGGCGGCGTCCCCCTGAAGGTCCTGGGTTCCCCCGTCTACGGCCCGCAACTCGAGCCCTTTGAAAAGTTCCCGGAGCGCGCCCCGGCGCCGGCTCCCCGCGGGGGCTTCGCAGTGCCGTCGGGAGAGCCCCCTAAAGGCTTGGACCCGGGGGCCCTGGAGCTGGTGACGAGCAAGATGCTAGACTGCGGACCCCCGGTGCAGTGGGCAGACGTGGCGGGCCAGGGCACGCTCAAGGCAGCGCTGGAGGAGGAGTTGGTGTGGCCCCTCCTCAGGCCGCCCGCCTACGCCGGCAGCCCGCGCCCGCCGCGGACCGTGCTGCTCTTCGGGCCGCGGGGTGCCGGCAAGGCTCTGCTGGGCCGCTGTCTCGCCACACAGTTGGGTGCCACGCTCTTGCGCCTGCGCGGAACTACGCTTGCCGCGCCGGGCGCTGCCGAGGGCGCGCACCTCCTCCAGGCCGCCTTCGCGGCTGCGCGCTGCCGCCCGCCCTCTGTGCTTCTCATCAGCGAGCTGGACGCGCTGCTCCAGGCTCGGGACGACGGCGTCGCTGCTGCGGCAGGCGCGCTGCAGGCGCCGCTCCTGGCTTGTCTGGACGGCGGCTGCGGCGCAGGGGCCGACGGCGTGCTGGTCGTGGGCACCACCTCGCGGCCCGCGGCTCTGGACGAGGCCACGCGGCGGCGCTTCGCTCTCCGCTTCTACGTGGCGCTGCCCGACGGGCCTGCCCGCGGGCAGATCCTGCAGCGGGCGCTGGTCCAGCATGGCTGCGCGCTGAACGAGCGGGAGCTCGCGGCCCTGGTGCAGGGCACCCAGGGCTTCTCCGGGGGCGAGCTGGGGCAGCTGTGCCAGCAGGCAGCGGCCGGGGCGGGCCTCCCCGGGCTGCAGCGGCCCCTCTCCTACAAGGACTTGGAGGCAGCGCTCGCCAAGGTGGGCCCTAGGGCCTCCCCCAAGGACCTGGACTCGTACGTGGAATGGGACAAAATGTACGGCTCCGGACACTGACGCGCCCGGAGGCCGCGGGAGCAACCGCCCCTCTCTCCCCGCCCCTCCGGTCGGGAGCTTGTCTTTAGCCAAACCGGGCTGGGAGGGGGCCGGAGTGATGAAAGTGGGCTGGGGGATGGGAGGGGCTGCTGGTGGATTTTTTTTTTTTTTTTTTTCCGTGGGAAGGAAAATGATTCTGCTAGGCAGATAGATGCCATATGCGCTGTGTACTCAGGTTTTTCCTATTTATTGTGGACGGGAAACTCGCCATCTCCGCCCAGCCGACGGGCAGACCCGGGATGGGCTGGCACCCGGGGCCTAAGGAACTCCTGCGCCCTCGCCACAATCCTTTTGTCTCCTCGCTCTCTTAGTGGCTCCCTCCTTCCCCATCTTTCTCTGCATTAGCGTAGTTTTCTCTCTCTGTGGTTTTGTCACTGACCTCATATGCTGGCCCTGTTTCTCTTTTGCTCCTCCTTCCCCTGTCTCTCCATCTATCACCCTCTGTGCTTCTGTCCCTCCCTTGCTTTCCAGCCTCTGTTTCTCTTGGTCCCTCTCATTCAAAAGAAAGCAGTGTTCCTTTGCAGGAGATCTGGAAGTCCAGGGGCTGAGGTGGAGAGGGTAGGGAGTTCCCTCCCACCCCAATATCACTCACCCAGCTGTATCCTTGGGTCTTAGGGGGTAGGGCAAGCAAAAGAAAAAAAGAAAAAAGAAAAAAAAAAACACCCAAAGAAGGGTTTTTGTTTGTTTTTGAGGGGGAAATCCCAGAAATGTAGCTTGTTTAATATTTTAGGCCTCTTATTTTTGTAAGATGTGTAGAATTTGCTGTTTGTTGTTTTGTTTTGACAACTCAGGAAGAAACTGACCTCAGAAAGAATGTTAGACTTTGGCTGCTCTCCTGTGTGTTCCCTGCCCCCTGACCCCTCCCCAGGGAGCAAATTCTCCCAGGAGACTCAAAGTGAGGTGGGGAAGAGGAGAGGAAGACTCAGAGCCACACTGAAACCCCTGCTCTTCCTGGGACAGAAGCGGAATGTATTTCTAGGGCTTCCTCCCCAGGTCCAAGGTTGTAGCCAGAGGTGTGGGGGAGTGGGTTGTGGGATTTGAGAAGAGGTAGGTCCTGCTGCTCTCCCCGCTGAGCCTCATCCCCCAGCTTAGTGTTAGCTGTTTAGTGTTATCCAGAGGGATGCCCCTTGCCCCCTTTCCTGCCCCAGGAAAGAGAGGGCCCAGGTGGGAGGGTAACCTAGGCAGGAAGTTCCCAGAGAGCTTCTCTCACCTGGCCTTTCACAGGGAGAGGTCGTCTATAACTTATGTTAGGAGGATTCCCTTGGGAGAGAAGACGGTGTGGCCACAAGTCTGGTGGGGCACAAAACTGACTACAGGCTCTGCTTCCCCGTGTGTTGGGAGGCTCCAAGGAGGAGTGAGCACCGATTAGAAGAAGGTGCCTCTCCCATTATCCTAGGGTCCTAGGTTGGGAGCTTCAGGGGCTGTGAGAGTATGAAGGAGATGGGTAGACTGTTTTTCCCTGAAGTGGGGGATTTATTTTCAGTCCCACCCAAAATTTCCACTGGAAGCCAGGCTTGGGGACCCTTCCTTGTGAGAATAATACTCCTCTCCTTCCCAGCAACTTTCCCTTGACAGGGCTTTGGTTTGTCTTCCTCCCCCTCAGGGAGCCCATTTCACAGCTCTGACCTTTGCTCCAAAGTAGGATGCAAGCCCTCACCTTACCTCTTCTCTCTCTCCCCCAGCGCCCCCTCCCACATTCCCTTATGGCTCCTACAGTCTCTGTACCATTTCCCACTCCCAGCTGGAAGGGTGTCCATGGGGGACATTTCAGGTGCCAAGATGCTGAGGGCCTGTTCTGCGCTAGGAGTGCTAACAGGAAAGCTGCTCTGTTTTTCCCTCCTTTTCATCCTTTGTCTTTTGGGGCCTCCTCTCCTCCGAGCTGGTTGGCTGCAGGGCTTTGGTGCCTCTACACTGCTGTGAAAGGCCATTTGGAGGGAGCAGGGCATGAGGAAGTTCTCTCAGGTGTGTGTACGTTTATGGGGGGTGGTGGAGGGCATGGGGAAGTGGGGTTGGGATCCCAGCCTTCCCTTCAAGAGGCAGGCAGCTGGGGGCCAAGGGAGGAGCTCCCTGAGACCCAGGGCCCCCACTGCCTCCTCTACTGGCCTTGGGGAACTTTGCACAAGGAGACGGCCCCCAGTCTACTAGCACCTACCTCATGGGCACTGGGGTGGGTCGGGGGGGGGGAGGGGGGTAAGGGCAGGTCCAGCTCTGGCAATGTTGAGGGGGCATACCAAAGAATCCAGGGGCAGGCATTGGGGGAGGGCGGGCGGACTTGGCAAGCTGGCCCTCCTTATCCTCTACCCACACTGGGGTTGGGGTCCTCTCCCCCAGCTGTAACCATTTCTACCTCATTTTGCTGCGTGTTGTACATGGACGTATTTATCTCCTGTCTGACGATGCTCTGCAGTTGTGGTCTGTCTACCTCAGAAGAGACTGTATTTTAAAAGAAAGTATTACACAGTATTAAAGCGATGACATGTGGTTTCCAGAGGATTTCTTGGGGGCAGCAGGATGTGGGGAGCCCTCTGGGGAAATGCCTGGGCGTCCAGCTGTGCCATGGGTGTGGCCCTGTTGGTGTTTCTAGTCCTTTGGCAGAACAGCACTGCAGGACCCCTGGTACTCATTCTGGCTCAGCCAGGACCTACCAGGGATTGGGCACAGAAGCTACCAGGTGAGAAGCACCAGAGTAGGGGAGGCCCTCCTACAAGCTCCCAGAGGCTCAGACTTCTATCTCTAGAGTCCCCGAGTACCAGGGGAAAGAAGGGCTCACATGTTTGTTGAATGAGTGAATGGATGAGGAAATGAATGCTTGGAGAAAAGGGGGCCTGAAGAGGACGGTGCACTCAGAGTGTGGACAGCAGCCCTTGCTGGCTAGAGCTAAGATTAGACTTAGAGTCCTGGAGGGAGGGAGGAGGGCAAAGCACAGAGCATGGAGTCTTCAGGGGTGCGTGGGATATTTTGTCCATCACCATCTGCCTATTCCCAAACTATCATTGCCAGTGCATCATAAACCAAGAGTCTGAGAACTAAGAAGGAAGAGCTTGTTGAAAAAGCTGTATGTAGGGGCTCCTGGGTGGCTCAGTGGGTTAAGCCTCTGCCTTCAGCTCGTGTCCTGATCTCGGGGTCCAGGGATCAAGCCCCGCATCAGGCTCTCTGCTCAGCAGGGAGCCTGCTTCCCCTTCTCTCTCTGCCTGCTGCTCTGCCTGCTTGTGATCTCTGTTTAGAAAAGAAAAGAAAGAAAGCTGTATGGAGATAGCTGTGAGAGGTGTGGATCCACAACCTCCTGAGGTCTTTGAATGCTCTAAGCAAAATTACCCAGGACCGGCGTGCTTGGAGAGCAGCGCATGTGCTGGCGGGCTTAGGGCTGAGGCATGCCCTGGGCTTTCAGGAGGCAAAGAAAGCCCAAGCGGGGAGAGCCTGCAAAGCAGACGGTTCCCCTGTGGCAGAAAGAATTGTGTGCCTGCACATGGGGGCCCCCAGGCATTGCCTGGGACTCAGCACCGACAGCCCTCTTGGCCCTTGGAGGTCTAGACCTCCCTCACACTCTAGTTGGTTTATTCTGCATCTATTCTTTGCAGACTCTGTGTAGCACTGAAGATTTGGCAATGGTTAAGCACAGCCACTGTTCGGGGGAGAAGAGCTCAAAAATGGATCATTCGAAAATAAGTGGATGAAGCAGCTTGGGGAGGGGCCCTATAAAAATTTTATATTCTCACGTCCAATATAGGATTTGGTACATGGAAGTCACTAAAATACTAGATAAGTCCTTCAATTAATCAATTTCCAGAGAAATGTCCCAATGGAGTATGCACAGGCTGTTTTGTAACAGAAAACCCAAACAGGCTATCACAAGGATGCCCAGAAGAGCCCCTGCCTCCTAGTGGCAGAGAGGGTGGTGTATCAGAAAAACTTCCCGGGGGGCGCCTGGGTGGTTCAGTGGGTTATGATCTCAGGGTCCTGGGATTGAGCCCCACATCAGGATCTCTGCTCAGCAGGGAGCCTGCTTCCCCCTCTCTCTCTGCCTGCCTCTCTGCCTACTTGTGATCTCTCTCTGTCAAATAAATAAAGAAAATCTTAACAAGAAAAGAAAAGAAAAACTTCCTGGCAGGAAGCCAGGGGGTGTGGGGCATGGGGAGCAGCCAAACAGAGCTCCAGAGGTTGGAAAGCACCATGGGTGATTTGTTACAGGAGCATAAAGTGAGGGTGGGAGGAAGTGAGCTGGAGGAGTCACTGGGACTTCATCATGGCACCCTGAGGACACCCCCCACCCCCTCAGTGAGGAGCTGAGACTCTGAAAGTCATGTGTGTGTTGGGAGGAAAGGAGGTCAGTAGCCTGTGGACAGGGACTGATTTGCAAGTTAAGAATGCACACATGGATCCAACAAATCTTTACTGAACATCTACTTTGCACTAGTTGCTACAGGGACAGCAAGCAGATGGACCTGACAGTCAAATGGAGGAGACAGCAAAAAGGCAGAGCTGCACTGTAATGTAGGAGTAGATAAAAGGGATACCTCATGGTGAGGCGGGAAGGGTGTGTATTGTAGTCTAGTAGGGCTTCCCAGCAGGGACTTGTCAGCTGAGGAGTGACCAAGGCCAAGATCCACCAGAGAGCCAGAAGGGATCTTGCTGAGGGAAGGAAACAAGGTTAGGGAGTGGGGACTTGAGGAGTCTCCCTAATCCAGACAAGAGAAGGTGAAGGTTTGGAGGCACGGTGGGAGGATGGGAATTGATGATTCTAGAAATATTTGGTATTTAGTAGATATCCAGAGAATTTGGGATTGGGTATCGGATGATGGTGAGCTGGAGGCTGAGGGGCGGTGAATGGATTAGTAGAGATGGGGGAGACCGGTAACTTGAGGCATTAGTGGGCTTGCCAGGCCACAGGCCTAGGGCAGGCGTTCTAACGCAAGGGCTCAAGATCCCAGCCTCCTGGGGGACTGCGTGTGCCCCACCACTGGGTGTTAGGAAACTCTCACTCCTAATTCCCTTCAGTTCCCAGTTTCCGGGTGCTGGGAGATCCCATGTGTGGGTCGCCCCCCTCGCCCCCAGTCCCAGCCTGCGGAAGCCGCCCTCTCCCCAAGCCCCGTCCTCCTCCGCCCCTGCCGCGGGTACGAGGCACCCCTCCCCCACCCGTGGGCGTTCGGAGCTCCTCCCACCATAGTGGGTGCTGCGCGGTCACAGCCTGCGACGGTGATGGCGATGGCGGCGCGGGCTCAGGCCCGGGCCCTGGCGCTGGTGCTCTGGGGCTGGGCGCTGGCCCCGGCGGGAGCCCTGGACGCCATGGGCCCCCACGAGGCCGTCCGTCTGGCCGAGCTGCTGACCCCGGAGGAGTGCGACCATTTCCAGTCGCTCCTGAAGGCGCCGGAGCCGGACGTCGAGGGCGAACTGGCCCGTCTCTCTGAGGACCGGCTGGCCCGCCCTGAGACGCCGGCGTCCACGTCCGCGCCGCGCGGCCGGCTCTGGCGGCAGCGGCGGGCGGCGGCCGAGCCCGCGGAGGTGTCGGACGGCTGCCGGGAGGGGCTGGCGGCCTGGCTGGCGGCCAAGGCCACCACCCTGTCTTGGGACCGCGTGGCCCGGGCTCTGCGGCGCAGCGGCCGCCCGGACGTGGCCCGGGAGCTGGGCAAGAATCTCCACCAGCAGGCGACGCTGCAGCTGCGCAAGTTCGGCCAGCGCTACGTGCGGCTGCCCGCCGTCCCCGGTCTCGGCCCTGGCCCCGGCCCCGGCCCCGGCCCCCGCCCCGGCCCCGGCCCCCGCCCCGGCCCCCGCCCCGCCGCTGCGCCCCCAGCCCCGCGCCCCCGCCGCGCCTCGTTCCCCGAGCCCGACTGGGACGGGCTGCAGCTGATCGTGGAGCGTCTGCCGCAGGCGCCCTATGAGCGCAGCCCCGCCGGCTGGGTCGGGCCGCTGGCGCTCGGCCTCCTCACCGGCTTCGTGGGGGCGCTGGGCACCGGGGCGCTGCTCATCTTGCTCACGCTGTGGCTCACGGGCGGCGACGGCGACGGCCCCGGCCCCGGCCCGCAGTCGAGCCCCCGTCCTCCCCGGCGCAGGCCCGCCCAGGCGCTTGGCGCGGCGGAATCGAGGCCGCTCCTGTCTGCCGAGCGGCTCCAGCCACCGCCGAAGAGGGCCTGGGCCGCGCGCCGGCCGGGTCCCCCCTCGCCTCAGTGTCCCTGGCTATGAGACGGGAGCGCTGCCCTGGCAGAGAGCCGCCTTCGCCCTGTTATAAACATTACCAAATCCGCAAAGGAGGGAGCAAGCGTTGGTTTGTTGGAAATAGCCGCATCGTCAGCGGGGCTGCCCGGGGAGAGGAGGGTCTCGGTGCCCGTGTCCCCCCCCCCCCCCCCCACCCCCGGTGTGGGAGGCGGGCCGTCCCGCTTGCCAGCTCTACTGCCTTCTTCTCTCACGGGGATTCTTGCACCGACAGCTACCACTTAGTGAGAGCTGACAGTCCGCCAGGCCCCGTGCGAAGCAGTTACCTACATGATTTGACACACTTCAGAACCCAAGAAGAGCAGGTGTGCTCCCTGTGACACGTAAAGAAAACGGGCCACAGCTAGTTAGTGGCATATCAGGGTTTTGAATCCAGAGCGGCCTGAGGCTAAAGTTGAACTCCAAAGGGTATGACCTGTGACCTAAGGGAGCCGGACAAGATGTGGAGTTTCTGCTTACTGGGATGCCCGGCTGGAGTTGCATGTGTCCCCACTTTTAGGGGCTACCGCCTCCAAGCTGCTCTCCCTACTCAGACAAGACCTCCTAAATGGAGGAGACAGTAAGACCTACCATACCTGGAGCCCCAAACGTTTCCCACCCTCCTGAGTAGCTGGGGCTCTGCCAGCCCATATGAGGAGCTGAGGATGGGTGAGCCCTCAGACTCTGTCCCCTGTCTCAGGGGAAGGCAAAGAGGATAGCT
Organism: Mustela lutreola; assembly: GCF_030435805.1. Lineage (NCBI taxonomy): Eukaryota > Metazoa > Chordata > Mammalia > Carnivora > Mustelidae > Mustela > Mustela lutreola. Next base: position 63,386,196 of record NC_081297.1, read on the forward strand.
GTGGGGTCTTGCTGGGTGGGAGAGCCTGACTCCCCCCGTCTACCCCCAGCCGAGGGTCTTTGGTGTGAGAACAATGGCAGAATGACAGGCCAGTCCAAGAGGAGAGTTGAAAACAAGATTGACGTAACCCTTTATTGCAAATTCTAAAGTAAAAAGATGTACAGTACAAAGTAAAATTGAAATTTCAGACTATAAACTTCCAATCCACTTATGCATTCTCATTTCTCAAGCATTTCTGCCATTTCCGCGTAAACGGAACAGGGAACAAGTCGAGGGGGCGAGGGAAGGAGGAGATACAGCAAGGGAACAAAATTGTCTAGAATAATCACAAACCCCAGAAGCAAGTGAAAGGAAAGACATTTTCTCGACCTGCTGTCCTGGTGATGAGAAGCGGGGGTGGTTGGAGCAGTGCAGTTTAAAATGGCTCTCAGAATAGCAGCATTTATGGTACCATTTCATCTTTCTTAAGTCCAAATAATACTTTGCCCTTCCCTAGTGCCTTTGCCTCTGTATCTCAAAACACTTTACAAAACATTTAGTTAAAGCCTCACAACACCCCTGTGAGGTAGGTCAGTATTATTATCCCCATTTTACAGATGAGGAAACTGAGGCACAGAGAGGTTAAGTGACTTGCCCAAGGCCACACAGCGAGCCAGTGGTTGAGCTGGGGATGGAACACAGGAGTTCTGTCCCTTTTCTGGAACCACTGGGCCACGCTCCCCTTTACCTATATACATTCTTCACACACACACACCACACGTGCACACCCGCCCACCCCACCCCACTTAGCCTCTATGTACAGCAAACAGCAGTGGGGGGCAGGGGCAGGGGGTGCCTCAGGAGCATTTTCATGGAGGAAATCTTGGTAATCTTGGAAAGGAACTCCAAGAAAGCACAGAGCTGAGCCACAGTGCAGACTTCTGTGCACACCTTGGGCCCCTCCCAACCCAGACTTCCTCTTCTCTCCTGATGTCCCCCTGGCTGGCTAGTTGCAGCCGATTCTTTAGGGGGTGGGGGTACCTGAAAATGAACGAAGCTTTTTGCAAAACTTTGGGCAACATCTGAGAAAAGAAAGGGGCATCATTACAGAAGATGCCCAGGACTCAAGTCACAAAGTCATAACCCATGGCAATCTCACCTCCACAGCAGGCCTGGAGGCTGGGGCCGAGGGGAGGAGGATGGGGACTGACCTACCAGCCATCTCTCTCCAGAGTGGAGCTACTGGAGCGGACTAGAGTGGGCACTTCAAGATCCTCCTGAGAGTGTTCCTGGACGGGGAGACATGGCCTAGAGTGGGATGTCCCCAAAGCAGGGCAGGGTGAGGGAGGGGAGCAGTACTCCTCTTCCCTGCACAAATGTGAACGAGACCAGCCGTAGTCTGCTGGTGTATGTGTTGGGGTGATGAAGGGCAGGGCCCAGCATTAGCTAGCAGAGTGGAGACTACTGGGCATCATGCTTGCCCAAGCTTTGGGGCATTAGGATAGGGTTTTGTTGTTGTTGTTGTTTGTTTTTTTAACATACTGGTGAAAAAGGCAGAAGTGAGGCCAGTACAGCTGGGTTGGCTGACGTCATCTCTGGGGGCTCTGCCAGGTGGACTGGTGAAGAAGGGGTTTCGTGGGCCCGGAAGCACTGGCCCGGGAGGGGGAAGAACGCTACATGCAATGGGTAAGTGCTGGGTGGGGAGAATCTGCAAAGGCGGGAGGGGGTGGGTGGGACCTTGCTCTTCTCTCCAATCTTTACTTCTCAGCCAGAACTTTTCTCCCTTCTGTTCCCCTCCTTTCCCCAAAATGTGCTAAGGTCCCGATTCCCAGACCCCTCCCAGGACTCAAGAATTGGGATAGTCAAGCAACAAACGGACACCAAGACAGGCTTCCCTTGTACAGCAAAAAGGGTCATTTTTATTTTGTTTCCTTTTGGCTTATAGTAGTGATGTACTTTTTTTTTTTTTTTTTTTTTTTTTAAATCATGTCTCATTTAGAGCAGTGTTGGCCTCCATGCATTCACTAATACACTAATCTTCACTAGTGGTCTTTTACAAGTTTACATTGGTTGCGGCGGAAAAGAAAAGAACTTTGGGCACTGTCATTCTGGGGGCTGTGACTGGGAGCGACTGCTTATTTCTCCCCAGTCAACTTCTGACGCCAAAAGTGGTTCATTTAGAGAAGTGGGAGTAGGTCATGTTGACTCGGGACGTTTTCGCTGCTCTCACCCTTTGCTTTAAACTATGGAGTCTCCTCAGCCTACAGCAACAAGGAGGTTAAGGGAAGAAGAGGGGAAAGTGTTTTTCACACACAAACCAGCAACGGTGTCAGCTGCTGCTCAGTGGCTTTGGCTCTGCATTTTAAGTTAACAGCATCGCACATGTCTTTTTGCTTTTTGTCCTTTTTTTAAAGGTGGATTGTGGAGTATAAATACTGCACCAAGGACCTGGCTACAAAAAATAAATATTTATATTATATTTATATATCTATATATATATATGTGCAGTGATACTGTGGCTGCGGCTGCTTTTTGATTGGCTTCGTTAATATTTGGCAAAGCGTTGCCACTTACCCACTCAGTGAAGGCGCACGGAAACGTCACCGACTCAGTTCAGTGCCTGTTAACTGCGGGTGTAAACTGCTGGTGATGGTGTCATTTACTACCAAAGAAGTGTGGAGCAGGGCGGGTGAGTGAGAGAGTAAGCGAGCGAGTGGGTGGAGGGGCGGTGGGTGAGGGAAAAGAAGGTAGGAAAAGTTAAAAAAAAAAAGTTGAAACATCAGATAGAGTGGGGGGGGGGCTTCTTCCCTACGAAGCTGGCTGATGGGGGTCAGATACCAAGGCCCATTTGTGTGTTACTGAGGAGATAGCTGCTGAGGGTCTGGGGGGAGGGAAAAGGTCAGATCTTAGAAAAAATCTCATTAATATGCTCTAGTAGCTTAATGACATCACTAGCATGAGCGCTTGGGGGGTACCGAGCGGGATCTTATAGCTCTGTTGCCCATCCCAAGACCTAAGAACAATTATGAAGTTTAGCCAAATCTTGCATAGAAGTGGTTAGAATTTATTGCACATTGGAACAAAAATATATATATTTTTTGTTGTTTTGGAAAAGACCATTAGCAATAAAAAATTTTTTGTCTGTCTGTCTGGTTTGGGGATGTACATTGGCTGACAGCATCTAAGATCTAAGAAGAAAGAAAAGTATAAAAAATAAAAATAAACATGACAATGGCATAAGCCAGAAGCCATTTCCTATTTGATAAGTTAATAATTTGTATTTACAAAAAGGCATGCCAATAAAATAAAATGATATATTACAGTATTTATAATTCTCTTAAAAAGAAGAGCCACACATGTCAGCTTCTGTTTTGTGCTGTTTACGATGTAGCCTGTACATGTTACCATACATTCGTCCTAGCAGTTAGCAGGGTCACTGAGAGAAATGCTTTTCCAGCCTGGTGTCGGGGGATAGTACAGAAGTCCTACGGAGGAGGCCGCAGAAGCAGGCTGACGAGAGTCAGGCAGAGTTTCTAACGGTCCGACAAGAGAGAAAGCTCTGCTTTGGCTTGCTGTGGTTTGTTCTATGCAAAACTAGTCAAGTGGTTGGTACAATCACACCAGAGTGCTTCTACAGCAAGGCAGATGGGCGTGTCTGATTACAGGGTGCTTTCAGTCCCCCTCGGTTTTATGGTTCGGGAAGAATTGGTTTTGATTTGGTTCGCTCGCTCAAGTCTCTTCGTTCTCTGTGAGGACTTCCTGACATTCAAGTGCAGCCTCGTGGCTGTGAGTGCTAGTCATCAGAGGAGAGACCCCTGGACTAAAAACTGTCTTCCCTAAAGCGGGAGATGGAACGGAAGACACGGTGTTCCCCGCAAAGCCACCCTCCAAGGACAATGGGCAGGTCGCTAAGCAGATGGCACAACTGTGGAGAGGGAACTGTGCAGGGGCCGGCGTGAGAGGGTTGGGGGAAAGCTGGGACGTCTGAAGAATTCACATTAAATCGCTGTCTCATGAGAATCAGTGCAATAAAGAAACCAAGTGGGCTTGGTTCAGAGGCGGCTCCATCTCTCCCTCAGGTCCCACCAGTGACTATTCTATAATGCACGGAAGAAACCACCGCCACAGCCCCCAGGGCTGCTGCCCTCACCCAGCTCTGTAGGTAAGGAAAGCCCCGCTTGGTGCAAAAATGAGATGGAGGCAAGAGGAACCATGCAGTGTGTGAGCTCGCGACAAGCCCTCTGTAGAGCGGGGAGGCCCGTCGGGAAGATCTGCATGCCTCTCCAGCGGGACCCGAGCCCGAGCCCGGAGAAAGCCACAGTGCAGAAGGACAGGACACTGAATGAAGTGAGCACCCCAACCCCCATGAAAGTTTTTCAGTTCCCCAAATTGCCCCCTAGAGATAAGGTGCCACTTTGAGTAGCAATTTTATCTCTGCCCCAAGTAAGTGTCAGTTCTCCAGTATGAAGGCTAAACAATCATCATAAATATTGCAATACAAATGAACTTTTTTTTTTGGATTTTTTTGTTTTTAGCCCTAGGATTTGGTTTTACAGTGACATTATTAATACAAGCCATTCGAGATCAAAGTTTCCCCATGGAGGGACACAGAGCAGCATTTAAATAGTTCATCTTTCGAAATGTGCAACAATGGCTGTATGTTAGAGACGTCTGTTAAACATACACACACAACGGATCCGTCTGCTTGTTGGACTGGGTTTTTTTTTTTGGTGGTTGTGGTCAATTGGTCGCTTATGTTTCCCTACCCAGAAGGTGTATGAAAGACTTCTAAGAATTCATAAGGATTTGCAGCGGGTATGGAACTCTTACCATTTTTTTTTTCCTCCAAATACAGTGAACGGTGCAGGGCTGGGTCCCGTCTGAAGGCTGACCCAGTGCAGGGGACAGGATTAGTAGTGTCCTGTGGTGTATGGTTCTCATGCATGACTTCTGATCACGGCATGCCATCATGCAAATCATTTCTACGCATTGAACGAGCACAATGTTTGGAATTGGCCTGAGCAAGTCCTCCTCAGCCTGAAGAAACCTGATTGTTTCCCCCACCCATCTCCAAACCACGTGAAGCCCATGTGGAGAAGATGCGGTTTATGTCAAAGAAACTGACAGTTGAATGCCACGGGCTAGATGTGAGTGTGCGTGTGTGTGTCTGTGTGTCTGTGTGTGTGTTTTCTTTTTGCTGCTTAGCTTAACTAATGTAAGAATGCAAATACAGTTTGCATGAACAAACAAACTTTTAAAGTGATGCTTTCTGCTTCTGAGAATCACCAAAATGAAAAAATAAAATCCCTTTGGCTGCAACGGAAATCTGCTGGTCCCGGCAGCCTCTCCTCTGGTTTTTGTATCCTGTTGGTTTTGTCCTAAGTTGCATTGACTGATGTGGAACATGCAGTAACCACCTGCCCAAGCGTTAGAAAATCTGTGAGTCCGGGGAGCAGGGTCCTTGGCCCTTGGCAGGTCACTGCTCAAGATGCAACTGTGTTACATGGTAAGCAGACTACGTTTGGTATAGATCTTCAGTTCAAGTGTCTCCACAGCTGTTCTGCATTGAAAAGATTCAGGAAGTTTGTAAACAATCTTTCACTTGCAAGTTTTACATCTGTACAATATTTAATTTTTGCTTTCCTCTAACACTTGGATTCTCTGACCTCTTTTTGTCTTCTGGCCCTTTCCCTTCTTCCTTCCTCTGCCCGTTGCTGTTTTTCCTTCTCAGGTTTAGTTACGCTGTCGTAGGACGGGAGGGAGGCTGTGGATGGGGTGCTCTCCTTTTTCTCCCGGTGTGTGCCTCCATTCTCCAGCTTATTGGAAGTGGTCTTTTTGCAAATGAAACCCCGCCTTGCTAAATGTCCCCGGTAGGCGCGCTGCAGGACCACGGCCGACACCTCCTCCTGCTTGCGTCTCAGTGTGGTCGTGATGGGCTCGTAAGACACTTTGGAAGGATTGGACGCCACGAACCGCTCCTCCATCTGCTGCCGGAGGATGTCCAACTCCCCGCTATCTCCCAGGACCCGCTTGGTGAAGGCAAAAAGGATGTCCAAGCAGTGGATGCGGTCCCCGCTGACCATGGGCAGGTCCATGGCAATGAGCTCGATGGTGTTGGGCTTGGGCACTCGGAGAGGGTGCTCCAAGGCATCTGCAAAGTCTGCCAGCTTACAGTACTCGATGAACTGGGTGGCATCGGGGTCAAACTTCTCCCAGATCTCGTAGAAGGTCTCAAAGTCATCCTCACTCAGAGGGTCGGCACTTTCCTCTGTGGCTACACTGAAGTTCTCCAAGATGATGGCAATGTACATGTTCACAACGATCAGGAAGGAGATGATGATGTAGCTTACGAAGAAGAAGATGCCCACGGAGGGGTTCCCGCAGTCACCCTTGAAGCCACTCCCTGGGTGTTCCTTATCCAGACTGCAGTCAGGGGGGCGGTTCAGAATGGGCAGCAGCAGGCCGTCCCAGCCAGCCGAGGTTGTGATCTGAAACAGGCAGATCATGCTATTGCCAAAGGTCTCAAAGTTGAACATGTCATCGATGCCAGCCTCGTGCTTTACATACGCGAAATTGGACATCCCAAAGATGGAGAAGATGAACATGACCAGGAAGAGCAGAAGGCCAATGTTGAACAGAGCAGGCAAGGACATCATTAAGGCAAAGAGCAGGGTCCGAATCCCTTTGGCACCTTTGATCAGACGCAAGATGCGCCCGATACGGGCCAATCGGATGACTCGGAATAGGGTTGGGGAAACAAAGTATTTCTCAATTATATCAGCCAGGAACATTCCTAAGAAGAGGACAGAAGAAGAAATGTTACTGAGACTGGAGACCCCTTTCTCTTAGGTCACCTGGCCCTGGAGCCCTTGTGTCCAAAGGGCTTCACAGAATGAGCGCCTTACCATTCAATTGGGACTCTCATGATGAAAAAAGAAAATCACCTGTTTCAAATGTATGCAAAAGCAGAGGAAACAATAACATAGACATCTATGCACTTCACATCCAGATTGAATAGAAGCAAGTAATTTTACCAAATTTGCTTCCTCTCTTCAACCACGGTCCTGCAGATGGTGGAGTATCATGCCAGTTTCTTCGCAATTTCACTACAGAAGAATCCACGCTATCATAGCTAGATCGATAGCATCCTAGCATCCTACTATGTTGAAAGAATTGTACTGTATCTTTTTAGAACTTTTTAGAAGGCAAGGTATTTCGATCTCTAACTTAATTTCAGGACTTTGCATTATGCTTGTGAGATTGATCTCTGGTATTACACTAATTCTGGATTATTCATTTTTATGGTTGAACCGTATTCCATCTCATGAACATGTCCTCATTTATCTGTTTTCCTACTCAGGAACAATTAGTTTTTTTCTCAGTTTTGTGCATGTGTGATTTTCTGAGGTGTTACTGATTCCCCTCCGAAATGCTAACAGATTTCCACATCCGCACACCACCCAGGACCTCATGCCCCTAGGCTGTGATGTCTCGGTTATTCTGCTATGCCGCGAATTTTCAAAGTATCTTCTTCCCGGCTCTGAAAAGACGTTTTTTGTTTCTTATTGTCCTGTGTCCCTACCCTGCCAAAGTAGCCAAGAAAACTAGAGGGGATCTCTCAGGAATGGCTTTTCACTCAGAGCTTCTAGATTTTGTGTTTAAAGCCATAAATCAGAAACAGCATCAGCAGAGAAAAACGTCAAGGCATAGTAAGTAGGATATAAAAGGGGAGGGTAACTATGTAAACCCAGAGGGCCTTTGTCTGTTTACACTTATCTGGGGGTCCACCTCAGCCAGACCACTTGCCTTGAACACTGCGGAGCAATCATGCGAGCCCAGTGAAGGGCCACGGAAGGGAGAGGGTATGCCAAGGTTGCAACTGAAGGGAAGGCAATGACGTGCCCTCTTCCTTCAGCGCCTGCTCCTGCTGCTGAGCCCCGATGAGACAACACGAGCTTCTACGGACAGGAAGGATTTACTCTGAATAAGGAAATATCTTTCAACCCTAAGGGTTCACAAATACTGGGATAATGAACTGCAGAATACGGGGCAAACCCCTTATTTGAGTTCCTCCCCACCTTTTCTTTTCTTAAAAAGATTTATTTAGTTTAGAAAGAGAGAGACTCTCAAGCAGACTCCCCACTGAGCATGGAGCCTGCTGCAGGGCTTGACTCGGGGCTCCATCCCACAAACCAGAGATGGTGACCTGAGTCGAGATCAAGAGTTAGACGCTTAGCTGACTGAGCCACCCAGGCGCCCCACTGAGCTTTTGAAGCTAGGATAAACATCTCCTGTTTTCTGTTTGTTTGTTTCCCTCCTCCTCTAAGTCTCAAACAGGTGTCTAACTGGAGACATATCAGAGTAACGGACGCCACTTTGGACTTACACTCCCCCATGCATTCCTTCATAAAGGTGCCTTTGTGATTAGTCAAACTCTTTATGCGTGATTCTTTTTCAACACAGGACAAAAATCTTAACTTCAACAAGGGACAAGATGCAGTAAGTTCAGAGAGGAGGCCGGACAGCCTCTTGGAGCATCTTCTAGAGTTAGAATTCCATGGAGTAATTGAGCTCTCAAGAAAATGTCTACCTCAGCCAGCACCCAAGATGAATTCTCAGCTCTCTTCTTTTTGCATCTCAAGTCAGTCATAACCAGTGACTGTAAGAAGTCAGGTCGTATCTGGACTACTGCATTCTGGTAGGCAAGTAAGGCTTCAGGGAGAAGGTGCTAGAGTAAGGTTCTGTCCGATTAACAGGTGCTTGTCTCCAGAGAAAAGGGGAGAAAGATGAGGAGACAGCACTCCGGGGAGCAGGAACACCATTTAAGGGGTCCTCTAGGAGGTCCCAGGGCTAGTTACCCTAACTTCCCTTAATTTAAAAGGATGACTTCTATACTTTTGTTTCTGAACAAATGAATGCTATTTAATAAAAACCCTAATCACCAAAAGTAAAATTATTCTTCCCTTTGTTTTTCAGTACCATCTGAGAATAGGGGACATGGTTTGGTTTGTGGGTTTTCCTACTCAAAGACGGGTGGGCAGGAAACATTGAAGAACAGTGGACAGGCAACATTGTCCAAAGTGTGTTTTGTGGGAGCTCAGGAGTGTGGATTTGAGGCCAGGGCTGGACTTGAACCCTCACTCACTCACTCACCAGCCTCATGTCTTGGTCACTGCTCTGTGCCTCAGTTTCTTGTACTTAGAAGGTTGTTGTGAGGACTATAGGAATTATAACGAGCAAAGCACTTAGAACATGTGACCAGCACATAGTATGTTTCATTAAAACATGAGATACCATTAGTATTATTTGAAAAAAGGGTGCTGTGATCAAAATAAAGGTAGGATGGTATATTCAACCATTCTTTACTGTAGGATTTCCAAGACCCTTCTATAGGCCACTGTGCTCTGGGAGTCTCCAAAGGGAGATTCCATGTGTAGAGCTGCCCAGAGTAATTTAATCGTGGAGTTCTTTTCTTGGGGGGAGATGTATGAGAATAGTGCTCCATGTATCAGCACACTTTTTGATGTGCTACTCCAGCAGAAAGAACAAGAAAACCAGAAACTAGCACAGGCCAAGGGGAAGGCCAGCTGCTTTCAGTCGCCCCTGGTCACCACCTTGCTCAGCCAGCCTGGCCACCAGCTCTGGGGCTGGTTCCCTCGGGCCTCAGGCACTCTTCCTCTGCCAGCCTACGTCAGTTAAACCTACCTGGACTGCCTTTTAGGAAGTCCAGGAAATAAGTTTTGGGAGGCCAATCAATAGGTCAGCATTTTGTCTGCCTGCCAGAGTATCAACCCTCCCATGCCTCTAGGTTGAAGCAAAATGTTACAGTTGCTGTTAAGATCCAACCCAAGTTCCGCCTCTGCCACCTCCCAGCTGGGTGACCTTGGACACACAGAAGATTAAAAAACAGCCTGCTTCCTGGGCTGTCATAAGCATCAAATGAGATCATGCCAGTGAAGAGCCATGCCGGTGCACAGTAAAACGAGCCCTGCTGTCCCCACCAGAATGTTCTCAGACTACTTTCATTAGTATCCAAACCAACAATCTCTTACCATTCCTTTTTCCACATTACATTGCAACTTCAGCCAGGGTTCTTTTAACTTTCCCTGTTAACTTTAAACACCTCAAAAGCAAGAGCCAAATCTCTATCATTTTCCCCCTTTAACCAGGGAATTTCTAATCCAAGACAACTATGAACACTCACTAGAAACCCACTGACCACGTGACCTACTAGGCGGGTCCATGAGATGACTTAGAGATGCACCTGGGCCTCTGCCATGAGAGGCCCGGGCCTGCACTTGACACCCATGGAACCGGCCGCTCACCCAGGAGTCCCGTGCTCGAGGCCAGGCAGGCACCCTGCGTCTTCCCCTGCTGGTCCCACTTACCCACAATGGAGAGGATGACTACCACGAAGTCAAAGATGTTCCAGCCAATGGTGAAGTAGTAGTGCCTCAAGGCAAACATTTTGAGCACACACTCACAGGTGAAGAAGATGACAAAGACCAGGTTAATCCAGTAGAGAATGTTTTCCATCTGCTTGCTCTGCGTATCTGTCTCCACCATCATGGTCACCATGTTAAGGCAGATGAGCATCATGATAACGATATCAAAGGCTTGTTGAGTGACAAAGTCAAAGATGATGCCTTGGATTTTGTTCTAGGGGTGGGAGGGGGAGGAAAGACATGAGAACATTCATGAGAGCCTCCCTCAATGGACCATGGAAGCTGCCCTCACCTGTCTTTTCTGCACCCCTGGCCAGCTCTTTGCCGCTGCTCTGGCAGGGTGTCAGGAGCAGGGGCAGACCCCGATAACACCCAGTATTCTCTTCCCAAGGCTTTCTAACGCTGCCCCTATTCTGTTTTGTGTCTATGCCATCACACGCTTCTGGAGGACTTCCCGCCTTGCCAACTGCCCCTGTTCAGCCTCATTTGCTGGCCATGTCTGCCCTGATCTTGTCTCTTTTCTCTCTACACTGTCTCCCCAGAAGAGCTCACCTATTCCTACTGTGTACATGGTGTCTGTGTCCTTCAGTTTCTTAAGTTCTTTCCTCTGAATTGCTATGTTGCTTTCTCAGCAAGCATCTCTTCCTTGTTGACTCACAAGCATCTCCAACCTGACAAATTGTCCTCCTGCCTCTCACCCAACCCACTCATCTCCCATCTCTATCACCCACCCAGTCTCCAAACCAGACCCTTAAGGGTCACCCTTGTCACTTTCCTCTCCCTCGTCCCCCCCCCCCCCCCCCACTGCATACACTGCAGGTCCGACAGATTTTTCTGAATTCATCCACTTCATCCCGCTTCTGTTGGCCCCACACTAGCCCAAGCACCACCATCTTCTATCTGGACTTCTGGGAGAGTCTCCCAGCTGGTGTCCTGCCACCTCTCTCGCCTGCCTCCAGTCTCCAGAGAAGCAAGTGTGATTATTTAAAGACATAAATGGATCCTATCTTGCTTCTACTTAAAACCTTTCAACAGTTTTGTTTTTTTTTTTTTAAGATTTTATTTATTTATTTGACAGAGAGATCACAGTAGGCAGAGAGGCAGGCAGAGAGAGAGGAAGGGAAGCAGGCTCCTGCTGAGCAGAGAGCCTGATGCGGGACTCGATCTCAGGACCCTGAGATCATGACCTGAGCGGAAGGCAGCGGCTTAACCCACTGAGCCACCCAGGCGCCCCTTTTCAACAGTTTCTCATTGGGTTTGCAACAAAGTTCATATTGCTAGCCTGATTTAGAGATGCCTCGCACAGTCTAATCTGGCTCACCTCATGCCCCTTCCTCTAGCCAGTCACCACCTGGCTACATGGATGCTTTCTGCTCTTACAGCCAGCATTCCTGGCTCCTTCTCATCTACCCAAATAGACTCTTCCTAGTGGGGCTTTCTCGGACTACTTTACGGAAGTGGATCCCCTATCCCAAGCTCCCTGTTCTCTGTCAGGCCCGCCGGTTGTTTTTTCTCACAACACTACAGGTTGTATAGTGGTGGTTTGATTGTTTATTACCTAAATCTTCCCTGTATTAAAAACAACCTTGACAACAGTGTCTGAATTGTGTCCGTCACTTTGGGCCTAGTGCCTGGAACTTAGTAGGAGACATCTAACTATTTGCTGAATGAGTGCTGATCACTCTTTATTAATGTCTCCTGCCATAGGACATTTTTATATTTTAGAGCAGAAGAAAATACAGAAAATACATGTAGGTTCCTGAATGCAAAGGACTGAAGAGAGCTTCAGAAATGTTAACATTCTCCATTCTCAGTCTCATTTCCATCACAAAATGGAAGCTCTAACATCAAAGAAATACCAAAAACATTCTCTTTCTTAAGATCTCTGAATTTTTTTTTTTTTTTTTAAACCTAGGAACTCAAGCTGGTGCTTACTTTGAGGATCACTTTCACTTACTGGTTTCCCAACTGTTCGGTGGGGCCTGAGGGCTTCCTTCCTCTCAGAAGTTGCGGGGCGGGGGGGGGGGGGGGGCGCCAGTATGCCAGGCCCAGAGGGTGGCACTAAGTAGGGAAAATGCTTAGGGACTCCCACCCTTGGTTCAAAGTAGCTCTACTTTTATTTCTACAAATTAGACTGCCAGGTGAGCTTTGAAGAGTTGTGCTGTTTTTAAATAAAAAGGTACTTTAAATGAAAGTTACAGAAGATGGAACTTCGAGCCTGGGGGTGGTGTCCCACTCTGCTGGGTACGTGGCTTCAGAAGCAGAGCATGTCCTCTGACGTTAGAGGGCAGGTACCAACCAATGGGCAAAGCAAGATCCTAGTACCCAAATCTGTTTGACAAAAGGTTCAGTTCAAGACTGAAAATCAGGACATTACACTCCTAGTTTCACCCTCTTCTTCTCCCACAAATAGTCAGGGTACTATCTTGTCTTGCAAAGACTTACTTGCTGGGCAGAGAGCTGAGAAGATAGTGGTCACATCCTATCTTGCAGTGGGAGAAAGAGACCAGCTTTCATTTTCACTTTCCTTTGTCAATTTTTAGCAGTCTTTTAAAACATCTTTTTTCCATTGCCAGAGCCTATGTGATTATAACAGGCTGATTCTCTGCTGCAGCCCACGGAAGTCTCAGAGGAAAGGTCAAGCACAAATATAAAAGCCATCCCCTACCGTAGTCCCTGTGCTGCTGTCTTCCCCAGATCCTCTGAATGGGGTGGCTGGGAGAAGATCAGAGGACACAGGCAGCCCGTCATTTACCCCTTTCTTTACTTGGCAATAATCCTACCAGTGTATTTGCCATTTGGGGTCTCACTCTGCCTTCAGCCTGCACTCACCAGGGGGCGGGGAATGGGTTTCTGCGGTTTCTTTGAGCCCAGCTTTTTCATGGCATTATAGTACTTCTTCTGTTCTTCTGTCATGAAGATGTCCTGACCTCCAAAGTAAAGGAAGAAAGAAGAGAACAAGCAATTACAATAGGCTCTCACGCACTGTGGTTTGGACCTAAGATTCAACCTTAAGAGCTGAGGGGGGCCTGACCCTCTGACCTTTCCAGAGGTCAGTTAAGCTAATAGTTGGCCCATAATGAGGTAAGACCTAGGACAACTATTCTAATTCAAAGAAACACCAGCCTTCATCCTCAGCTTGAAATTCCTGAGGTCCACCAGCGGCTAGGCATGAAGGAAATGGACTGCCTCACTGTGGACCCTCAGGGAAGGGCACACTTGAGAGCTGTGATGCTGAAGATAGTTGAATCTTCCTGGTTCACACATTTTTGGGGGACCTGCTTTCCATAACAGAAGTCTAAAGAAGAACATTTTAGAACGAAAGGATTTTCAGGTCCTGGTTATAGGCCCATTTATTTCCAACATTAAAAATTCAGAAATCCTGGTATAAGAAAACAACACGGGGAGGTCCTTGACACAGATATGACTTCTACAATGGATGACGAGAGTGAGTGCTTCAGTTTGTTTAGGAAAAATTGTTAACCACCTGGAACAAGGCAGGAAGTGAACTTTCCAAGGATGGTCTCTCAAATCCCAGTTTGCTAGTGGTGCCCAGGGATTCCCATCAGTCATGAAACTTTCTACTTCTTGCTACAGTTATTCAGCTGCTGCTGTCCTTTTCACCCCTATCACTAGGCCCTCTCTGATTTGCCGCCCCCTGGAGGGAAGCCACACCCAGCAAAGACCTCAAGAATTGCTAGTACATTAGGTATTAGGACATTGTTAGTTTGGCCTAGGAAACGTGGTAAAGCACACTCTGTGCAATCCAGCCCCCCCCCCCCACGCCCCCGAAAGAGTTGATGGCACTAATGTATAGTGGGGCCATGGCCACAGGGAGGTGATAATAAGGATTTTAGAGAAAGAAAGGGATTTTCTTTCTAGAGATAGGGACAGAAGTGTCTCTCATCTGCGTTGAGCTCTGGCCGCTGGCAGTGAGGGGAGGAAACCTATCTTTTTCTTTTGTTGATTGAAGTTATCAATGATGACACCAATGAACAGGTTCAGGGTGAAGAAGGAGCCGAAGATGATGAAGATGACAAAGTAGATGTACATGTAGATGTTGTCCTCATACTTAGGCTGCTCATCAGGCTGTCAAAAAGGATCGGAGAGGAAAGAAGAGAATCAGCTCCTGGGAGGTGAGGGTGGGGGTGGGATGAGGTGGGCGATCTGACATGCCCTTACCACCAGCCATAACCGCCCACTGGAGCTGTTGCACAAGCTGGGCAGAGGGAGCGCTACTTTCGGGTCATCCAGGCCCCGCCCTGCCGCGACTATGCAAATAGAGAGTGGAGACTTTGGTGGAGACTATGCAAATGACGAGGCCAGGGGGAGGGGACATAGGGCAGCTAGGAGCCACTCTTGGGTCAGCCGAAGAAGAGATGGCTCCTCTGGGGCCAGGTCAAAACCAACAGCCTGATCATCCCGAGCTGGTGTAAAAACATGATGACTGAGAGGAGGAAACTGACCTATAATCAATCAAACCAGCAATACGTGTCCTAACCCGTTCTTTCGCTGCCATGCTGCTTGCTTTCTAGCCTTCTCTCAAGGTTGTGGTTTTGCCAGGTGTATCCTTACCTTTCGGGAATCTACAGCTGCATACATGATGTCCATCCAGCCTTTGAAGGTTGCCTGGCAAACAGAGTCAGTCATTAGACTGTGCCTGTAGGGGCAGGGGGTGGGAGTCTAGGCAGGGGTCACAGAGGCCAGGCTCAGGTTGGTTGTGAACACAGGACTGAGTTTGGGTGCGGTCTCATTTGGACCTAGAATTTTCTGTTAGTTAACACAGGTCCCAAGGGGGCTTTGTCTAAGTCCCTGGAAATAACATCAAAGTTTGGCAGAGAAACATGTTGACAATGGTAGCTGGATCAATACTTTCATAAAAGATCTTTAAAACGGGCCCGAGAAGGTTGCCCAATGCTCGGGCAAACTTGTATTTATGAACGAGTGCCAGGAATCTACTGAGGCTACCGAGAACATAACCGACCACCCACGAGTCATTTTTTACCATGGTGTTAAATAAGCTATGGGGGTCTGAAAATTTCTAAGTTGCAGTTAAAAAAAAAACCAAAACCCAAAACACAAGGCCACAAGGCCACAAGGCCAGATCTTTCCCCATCCTAGGATTGCCTACAGTAATGGCAATCCTGCCTTCATCCCAGACAGCCCTTCCTAACTGCACTGTCTTTCCATCTACTAAACCTCTGATTTTGGAAACAAATAGTGGTTAGCAATTCAGTGTTCTCCGTTTTCTTTTTGTCCCATTTGTTTTATTTATTTAACCAGATTCAAAGTTTTTTTAGGGCACGGGTGGTTCTTTATATGTCAGGTGGCCCTAGTAGTGCCAACCACAGCACAACAAGGTGGGGACTCTGTGAATACAGTGTCTAACTGGCTGATTGACGTGTATTGGTCTCCTGGAGGTGCTCCAAATCAGATTTAATTTGCAGGTCCCGTTTCTCCAACTGGGATAAAAAAACAAAAGACTCTGGAGTAGGATAAAACTCATTCTATCAACTTTGTCATCTACTAGCTAACAATGCTAGCTAACAGTAAGTGCTTACTATCTGTAAGGTCAAGTTGAGAGCTTCACCTGCATTATGGCATTCAATCCTCCCAAGGACTATATGATGCAGGCACGGTTGTATTAGTAACAAAAATACATATAGCAAAATACCATTAATCAAGCACTGCTGTGTGCCAGGCATTGTTCTAAGAAATTTTAAAAAATTATTAGGGCTCCTCTTAGCAACAGTGCAAAGTATTATCACCAACATTTAACAGATGAAGAAACAGACGTGGGGAAGTTGAGTCATTTGTCCAAGGTTACATATGCAATAAACACCGCAGTACGGCTCAAACCTACATCTGTCTGACTCCAAAGCCTAAGAGCTTTCATTGCATCCTACTGTCTTGTCAAACATTCCAAAAAATTGGTGAGAGTCAAAGACAAAACTAGACATGATGGTATGCTACATAATTAAAATAAATCCTTTCTTAATGTGACAAGTTAATTTGAGAACTTTCTCTGGGTTGGGCTGACATGAGTGGCAGCATCCTAGCACTGCCATATTGTTCTCTTTAGTTAACTTAGTGTGGCTGTTATATAGGATTATTCTGCTAAATCAGAATTCCCATTCTGTTGGTGTGGTTGGTGTCTATGCACTTACCTTCTTCTCCCCACCCCCGTTCTCTTTAAATACATACTTTGCCCTGGAGAGAGAAGGTGATCTCTCTGCAACTTTTTTACACTGCAGGAATCAATTTGTTGCTGAGCAGAACTCTGTCCTGAGCATTGGGAGAGATTCCCCCCACCCCCCCTTGAGTGAGGTCTTGGAGAATTCAGGAATTCTCAGGAAAGGTGTCTCCCTGGAACTGGATTGGGAAAGGACATTGTTCTCTGTGGCCCACGAGGAGTAACCCTGATTCTGGAGATAGGAATGAGAAGGAACCAAATGTGATTTCGCCAGCTGTCGGAATTCCCCAGGACTGGCAAAAATGGCAACACTTACCACTTGAAGAAGTGCCAGGTAGCCTGCACCGACGTTGTCAAAGTTGATCTTCACATTCTTCCACCTGATTTCTGTGTTGTTCCCCTCCATGAGCTTTTCGCACTCAGTTTTATTGTTGACATCTTCAATTTCAAATCGGATTTCAGAGGTCTCATTAAAGCAGTAGTGGTACTTCCCCGCAAACAGGTTAACTCCCATGATGCTGAAAATCAGCCAGAAGATGAGACACACCAGCAGCACATTCATGATGGAGGGGATGGCGCCCACCAAGGCATTCACCACCACCTGCATTGGAAGGGGGAGGTTGCTGAGTGTTGGGAGGAAGTACGGGCAAGCATAGTCTTTTGATTTCCAGGAGGGGAATGATACTGCATGGCTTGTTTTGACTATAAAAACGTTATGCCCCCTTTGGAATTACAGTAGCTGGATGGATCCACAAGTAGGACCAGCATTTTCTAAATCTCTAAAGAATATTTTGAGGAATACTAGTAAATTCCTTAATATTTATTTCATCTAACACGAATTTCCCTGCCCCAGTTGACCTAGGTCTTCTCCCCGCCAGGCTCCAACCTGGGACTGAAAAAATTATTTAGTCTTGTCTCCCTCCTTGCCAGCTCATAAAACATAACCCCCGTGGGGGAAATCTGATTTCAAGCTCACCTGTTGCCTATCAACAGACATTCCCCCCTCTGCAAAACAAGGTAGGATTGTTCAAAATCACAGAGAACTACCCTTTGGGGTTAGCAGGGAATCAGTCAATGGTACACAAAGTCTCTTTTATGCAAGGCCAGTTATCTTATTTCAGGCAATAGCTGAGCATGCATATTTTGCAGGCTCAAGAGAAAAAAAAAAAGCTATATTCCCTCTACCAAACAGAATAAAATAAAATCTGAACAGACGTATTTTTCACTCAAGGTTCATTATTCTTCTTCAGCCTTTTTTTTTTTTTTTTTTTTTTTTCCCCCTCTCTTCTGACTTTGTAGGCTTCTGAATGTAAGAGTTGTCCCCGTTTGGCTAATGCTGACTGATGTCAATCCAGGGCTGGACTCTACTCTTCACAATGTATTAGGAATAGGAATGCCTTATGTTTTCTGGAAAGTTCTGGGTTATATCACTGGTCTTGAAACCCCCAAACCGGCATATTGTTAAAAATCACTGACTGTAGGTAAGCTTGGGAATGGGGAAAAAAAAAAAAAAAAAAAAAAGCAAAGGGAAAAATTCAGGAATCAAACTTTCTGGGTTGTTTTTAATTTCAATTTTGATTCACACTATAGGTGAGAGTAGCTAGATAACACTTCTACTGTGGTGGCGATTTTCCGTAGAGGAGTTCAAAGGGCTTACAAAAATAGCATTTGGGGACGCGGTGGCAGGGTCGGCACAGAAAATGAGGCTGGTGTTCATTCTGCCCTGATCCTCACTTGCTGTTGTCTTAAGTGGGACTGCTAAGGCCCAGAAAGGTAACCCTATAATGTGGGAAGACTGTGTCTTCCTTTCTCTAATATCCTAGGAAAATTAACATGGAGTTAAAAATAAAAACCATGGGTATAAATGCAGCTTTCTAATGTTTTGTTAGAGGAGGTGAGAAGTATCACCATGCTGCGGCATCAGTTTTTCAGTGCGGAGAAGAGGCAGGACACACACACTGCCAATATGCATAGCGTCAAAAGGGCCCACAGGGCTGTGCTGTGGGACGAACGCCAGGGGGCAGCTCTGGGCTCTGTTTGAGCCCGACTTGGGCTTGCGTTTTCCTTATCTTCTGTTCTGGCCTTACACTGCAATATCACTGGCGCGAAAACGGGGTTGAGAAGAGCTGTTCTGTCCTATATAGAGAAGGCAATGATATTCTGCGAAGGAGTCATTCTTTAGATTAAAATATTAGTTTTGTGTTTCCCCAATTTATATATGAAGGCCTTTAGATTGAGAGGTAGTTATTTCTTAATTCTTAGACCAAGAAATCTCTTCTAGATTTAATAGCTGTCTTCGGTGTAAATGATTATCCTTCAACTGTTCATTACTTTGATAGAGGAAAGCCGGAATACCTGAAATCTGGAAAATCCTCCATGTTATTTTGGAGAATGATTAATTGATTGATTGATTGATTGACTGATGTTACCAAATGTGTCCAGTGATCAGATTTGAATTTTACCTCCTCATTCTACAGTTGCTCACCCTTTGGTGGAGCACCAGAAAGCAATGAAATGTGCAAAAGAACAGGCAAAAGGAGGATTATCCACAAATGGAATAATCATTTCTCTGACAATAAGAGAGTAGATTACCAAGATTCAAAAGATCAAGTCTATGTGACAGTATTTTGCAGCAGAGCTTAGGGGAGAGATCATGACCTTCTATTAGACCATCTAAGTGTGCAATGGGGAAGCAGGCCCCAAAAGATCTGAAACCTAGAAATGTTTCTTTTTATCTCAGTTCAGTTCCTCCTCTGGGAACTCTTCTGATTATTTTAGTCCAGTATAACCTGTCCTGGATAGGGTTACATGTTACAGTTGAATATGGGGTAATATTTATAGCAGGGAAGAATAATTAGCTAATTAACTAAGTGACCTCTTCCTACTTTTATACGTGTAGAGCTGATCGAAAGAATCAATACATGAAAGTATTCACGGGCCTTGTTCTCTGATATGTAGAACATGAAAATCCAATGTCCTTATATGATGTAAATGCACTTCTGATTAATTATAATCAAAGAAAAACTTCTTAGCTTAGCTTTATGAATAGAACAGTAAACAGCTCATGAAATTTACTAATAATTCTTCCTGGCTGTAGATACTAGTTAATAATGTGAAAATTGTGAAACAGTGAAAATTGTTTAACTGTGCTCCATATATAATCATCATTGGGCTGACATTCTCAGCAACCAAAGGGCAAAAAACCATGCTTTCTTGAACTCTCACACCATAGGTAGTGCAAATGGTAATTCAAGTTTCCACAGGCAATCACTTCATGAATTGGTCCCTAATAACTCTCAAGTTATTCTACATTGCTTTTAGTTATGATAAAATTCATTGTTCAAAATTAGGTATAGAAATATTACTCAAAGCTTGGATCTAGCAATCTACAAAATTATTTTTTTCAATGGACATTTATACTTAATGATTGCTTCAAATCACTTAGCTGATGGAAAAATTCCAATGGATATGAATTCTTAGAGCATTGTCTTCTCATAAGGTCTAGAACACTACTGTTCATTAAATGCTATAAAATCTGTCAAATAGCTTTTAATATCTGGCAGAGGGAACATGGCTTTAATGGACAACTATGTACTGACAATCAACAAAAAGGCATGCATGTTTCATAGCATTATATACCCTCAAAAATTTAAAAGCACAGCGAAATCTTTAAATGAAGATTACTATGGAGGAGAGAAAAGCAAAGAACTACATTAAGTGTTCCTTTGCCAATAATTGCATGAGTGCTTCAATTTTCCAGTGTTTGGTTTGAAGAAGGAGAGGAAGAACGGAAGTCAGTGTCCCAGGACAGGCTAGGGCTGGATGTTCCCTCCCAAACGGAGGTCTGAGCCTACCACTGGAGCAGCACAGTGACAGTCGAGCCTGCCTGCATTGATGGTCTTCAGTTTGTGAAGGGTTCCTAGCTAGTGTTTTTCTAAGGGTAAGTGCTGGGTGTTGGTGTACATAAGAATCCAAACCACAAAATGGAAAACATATGGCCCCGGAGAAAAGTAACCTTGAAATAAAATGTATGTACCTAATGCTGTTTATCGCTGGGAAGCTGACTGTTAGCTCAGGCGGATTCAATCTTTCCTTCCAGCAGCTACGCTTTCAGGGAGGGGCTGGGAAGCGGCTGCACAGGGTCCTTAGCCCTCTCCTCTGCCCAGCCAGGAGCGGTCAGTGCTGTCAGCTGACCAGAGACGACCAAACCAAGGGCCACTCCTCTACCAGACCTTCCCTTCCTGAACACTCATTGTTCCAAATCCTGGCTTTTGGTTCAAACTGGTTTTCCCTTATGTTATTTTTGTTGGAAAAAACCTCGAGGTAGAGGTTTCACTTCCTCATGCTTTTTCAAGGAAAAGTTTATGCCTCTCTGCTCTGATCACCTCTTCTGGGCCTCTGGGTCCCTGAGCTACTTGCAGGTTGGCAACCAGAAGTTTTGGGGAATGGAATTGGTGAGCCCAAGGGAAGGTGGGGAAAGGGGGTAGGGCTGGAGGGAAGAGGTGTGGCCACCCTAAGGGCCCCTGAGTCCAGGGGAGGCAAATAACCCCGGCATGAACAAATCAGCCCCGGCTGGTTACCAAGGACGACTTCCGCCACGGGCAGGGACTGGCAGTAACAAGACTCCCGGTGGAGAAATGTAGAGCAAGTGTCAGCTGGGCGTTTTTTCTTGGGCTTTCTTCAGGTACTACCAGTCTGGCTTTAGGAGGTTTGGGATCACCCCCGAGGGGTGGGGAGGAGCACAGGCTATGGAGGTGGCTACAGTGTGCCCAGTACTGTCTCCACCAGCCTTCTTTTACTCCTCAGCTTCAGTCACCAACATAGGTGATCAATGCTCTAAACAGAAGTGACAGGATTTAGGAAAAAAGTTTCACTACCCCTTTCTGAAAAAGGGAGAGCACGGTAATCCCATGCCTAATGACCGAGAGCGCAGAGTTGTCCGTGGGATACTCTCTCTCCTTCAGTCTAGCTTGTGCCTTACAGTGACCTCCCTGCACTTATTCCAACATCTCTCTGATCTCTGGGAGAAACAGTTAGACTCCCAAGTTTTGCTTTGTTTTTTTAAATTGAAAGCAGTCTGTGCTGCCGTGGACCTGACTTTCCTGCAGACGGTTTCACTCGGGTTGCAGAAAGCTGATATGCAGTAAACCGAACCGTGACTGTGCTACAGCAGAGATGCAACTGGTGGCGAAAAGCATTTGTCTCAAGAAACTAACAAAACACAATTCCCAAGGTGCAGTGAAGTTTTCACCTTCCTGTCCAACTGGGGGTTGTTTGTGGAACAGTGCCCAGGGACCACAGATGAGGAATGGATGAAGCAGCACTGTCCTGGTACCTAGTTCCTCCACTCAGTCTTGCTTCCTGGGGGCCACTGTAACCATTTAATTTTCATTCCTACATTCTGATGTTTGCACATTTAAAAACGTATCCTCGGTTTGCTCTCCTGCATGTATTCAACATCTGAATGAAAATGAGTTTTCTTGGTCTCGTTAAGTATAACAGACCTCTCTGTTACCACGGGACAACTATTACCACTAAAAGACAGTTGCCCACTTGATTTTAGGAAATTGACTTTTTATTTAGCATGTGTGTGTGTGCACATGCACATGCACACACATGCACATTTTTTTTTTTTTTTTTTAACCAACAGAGACAGCAAAAGGGCACCAAAAGAGGGAGCCTTGTGTTTCTAAGTTGGCAGGGTGACAGCACCTTGCCCTGTTTGGATCTGGGTGGAGTATCACCAAAGCAGGAGTAGCAGGTGTCAGGAAATTTCAGAACTAGTGGAGAAGTCATCTGGCGTCATACCTGATTGTTATTTTGCGGTGTCAGGATAGGGGACCATATAGCGTGGGCAGAGGGGTAGGGGGTGAGGAGGAAAGCTTTGCTATCAGACAGAGGCTGCCAGTCCTTATGGGACTGGGCTGAGAACAACAAGGTGCAATAAGAGGAATCAGAATAGAAAGAAAAGCATTTCTTTTCCCAGGGCCATGCCAAATTCTGCTCCGTTCCCAATTCCAGGCCTGCCGTCATGTCTTCTAGCCCCTTCTCTGCTGCGTTCTCAGTGACGGCACGGCCACAGCCCCCACCTGGCCGATACCCTACCCGGCACTAGCCCTGCCTGCGGTCTCTGCTTTTCAGTGGGGCCGCGGGTTACAATTCCCCTTCTTTGCACCTGGTGATTCTCCCTATTAAATCAACAGCCCAGAAAGCCGCCCCGAGTGCTACAGGTAAGCCAGGCCAAATGAGAATAGCCAGCGTTAACATGTTCTGCGATGGCACGCTGTTGGGGCGGGGCCCATATTAATGTGATGAGGCAGCTTGATGCGATCCCCTCGCACGGGGCAGGTGCGGGGAGAGAGTGGAGGATCAAATCAGCAGCTGCATCACAGATCGTGTCTGAATGATCTTCCCACCGTGTGATCGGTTCTAGCATGCGTAAACAGTTTCCATCGGCATGCAGAAGGATCAGCTGCTCTTAGTATCTTACCCTCATCCCTTCAAATCGTGATAAGGCTCTTAAGGGTCTCAAAGCTCTTAGGGTCCTAAGGGACTTTATGGCACCTAGTTCCGAGTAGCCCAGGGCATTAGCTATAAGGCTGACTAAAGAGACCTACACGGAAACAGAAGAGAAAAACAAAAACAAAAAAGGAAACAAAACAAAACAAAGAAAAACAAGAAAAGAGGTTCCAGAGTGTTAGAATAAAGCCCCTAGCACTGATTACACAGATTGGGCCCCCCAGGGAGAGAGAGAGTGGGTAACACCAGCTGCCTACTTCAACTTGGACTCAAACGACCTGAAAGGAAAGGAGGTTGAGAGGCAGAAGAAAAAACACAAGGGGGAGGAGAAAATCGAGAGGAGGCGGTAGAACATACATAAGGTTGGCAAAGGGAAGAGGCTGAAGGGAGAGGGGGAATGAGGACGTTCCAGTGGAAGGAGAGGAGCCTGAACAGATGACAAAAGCCTTACCCTCGCCCTTTACAGCCTCTGCAGCTCCCAGAAGTTGCCATTAAATTAAGCCAGACAAATTTAATGGTACCTATGGAAAAGAATACAGATAAATACACACACTCCACACAAGCCGCCCCCTCCTCAGCTCATTCACCATGGATTTCCAACAGGGACAAGCTCTCTTGCTCCTGGTTGACAAGAAACCATTTGCCGGAGAACGTGAGGAGTTACTACGTCAACAAAGGAAATGTATCCAGTAAGCGCCACAGCTGGCTTTGCCATTCCCAAGAAGGCAAGAACCAAAGGAAGCAATTTCTAGACAGTTTTGGCTCCACGAGAACTCCCTTAAGCAAGTCTTCCGTCTCTCACTTTCAACTATAATAATCCTTCCGTCTCTGAACTACAACCAGACGCCTTCTTAAGAACTTGGGTGGGCCTGAAAACTGAACCTGTACTTCTCCTTATCAACCCCATTCTTTCTCTCCAGAAACAGCTCAGAATGAACTGGCCTCAGGTCTGTTCTTTCCTGGACCACCTACTCTCATCGTTAGAAAAACAGCTGGAAGGATAAACTTAGAGCGATTTTAAAAATTGTAGTCACAGATAAGGACACTGAGCCCCCTACACAAGACTTTGCCGGGCGTCACACTGGCAGTTCTGGAGCCAGAAATAGAGACCCTGGAAACTCCTGGTTTCCAAGCCAGAGCTCCTTCTTCCACAGAGAGGTCACATCCCCGACTGGCAGGTAAAACGACAATATCCCAAGAGACGGTTATCGGTATCAGAACAATCCGGAGTTGACTGTATCACCCTGCTGGGGAGAAGCCTGAAGGTCTCCAGGCCTGGAGTCATGATGGTTAAATGCCTTCCTGCTCTTCCAGAGCCAAACTCACTTTGTCCTACCAGAGCTCTCAGAGCAGTTCCCATGTGGTCCCTTAACACCGGATGCCAACTATATCTGGGGCTGCCTGGGCCTGACCTGAGAGGCCTGACTGGAGTTCCCACCAAGGGAACTACCTTTAGCCAATCGAATCCTGGTAGTCTGGGCTCTGGGTTTCTTGGAGCAGTCTTTCCCGTGTACTGCACCACAAATTCTGGGATAGGTTAGGATACTCCCATAGGTCATTCTTAAGTTCCCTCTACTAGAAAGTGATGGTTACACATCTGCTTGGCCTACATTGATATTTTAAAGCAAATTTAGAGGAGAAAAATGGAAACAATCTACAACTCAGTTTCATTTGCTGTTTTTTATCTCTAGCTGAGGGCTTTAATTCTTTGAGTCTCTGTCTCAGAACTGTACGAAACATTTTAAAAAATAAGTTCTTTCTTTTTATAATGAAGCAGGAGGACTGGCAGGAGGCAGAAGTGGAATGTCTGTGACCTAGTGAGAGAAAGGGATGAGCATGCTCAAGGATTTCAATTTTTTTTCAAGGATTTCAATTTTTAAAAGGGGTGCATGGACTCAAAATCCATCAGTGAAGATATCTTCCCTAGAGTCCTAGGCAGTCTTCCTAGATCTGGAATTAAAGCCTGCCCGATTTACTCCTGTTCTTTGAGGGGTACATGCTTCAGAGTTCATTTTTTGTCTAAAACAAGGGTCTCAAAAGCTTTCTGTGGAAACAGTAGCACCAACCAATCATTTCCCCTCCATTTATCATTCTCAGTAAGATTCTAGATGGAGGTGTGTTTTGCCTATGATTGCCACGTGCAGTCAACTCTTAACCCCAAATAATCTACAATTGCCAGATTCTTGGTGAGACCTTAATAGGCATATCTGAAGGTGAGTATTCCCATCTTCACCAAGTGCCTGAGATCAAATACCCCTGAGTCAAGCTTACCCTGAGAAACTATGCCAGGTAAAGACGGCCAAACACTAAGCTTTGAGGGGCGATGGCATGCACAATAGGCCCCGCACGTGGCAGGGACACTCCAGCTCTTCAGGGCAGTGGGTTAGTCTGATTACAAAGAGGCCTGGGGTGGGAAGAAGGATGAAGGTGCAGATGCTGCTCCCTGGCTTGGCTCTAAATGGTGCTGAGATACCATGCTGCTCAGCTGATCAATCTAGCCAAGATCTCCCAAGACAGGGTCAGCAAGGAGCCTATGTGGGCTAGTCCTTATCAGCTGAGGGCGCTCTGATAATCCTAAGTCCCCATGCTAACCCTTCACCGGAGGTAACCAGCTCATTGCTGAAAGTATACTTCAAGGAAAGAATCAAACCTGGAAAAAAGAAAGGAGTTGAGGGGAAGTAAAAATTCAGGGTATCAATGGCTACAGGAATAGAGAAAAAAGGGAGACACTAGGTGACTTTTTCCAAATGATGTGAACATTTTCAAATGGAGAATGTTTGTCATAGTCTGAATTCAGGATGTGTGGTCTCTGAAAGTTCCCGTCTCTGGAACTGATATGCTGGTTAACCTCTTGATATAAGGGGATAAATTTCCCTGGGGGAAAGTTGACAAAACTCTTCTACAGGACAAGGTCTCCACTGCAGCCAAGGACCTGAGCAAAATCAAACATTGTCTCTGTTTGGGAATTACATGGCTTGTAACCAAAGAGAATTAACCTTGGAGGTTGTCGGAATTATCCACGTGATTGTTAAAAAGTCTTCTTAGCAGCTTTAAGGGATAACACAGAGGAAGGAGAATCCATTAGGGAAACAAACATGGTGACGAATAACAGATTCAGACATCTAGTAACTGGGGAATGAGATAGAAAGAAGAGCTTCTCTCAGAGGTGGAGCTAGAGTGGGACCTAAAATTTACACCCACTGGATGTTCTAGAATGCCAAGGGCACATGACAGCAAAAAACTCGGATGGTTCCAGCTGTGCAGGTGCATGTGAGCCTTCTTCCCCATTCACAACTCAGGAGTGGCTGGCGGTGCAGCCAAGGGACGGACTGGGGCCTCTTCCCCCTTAGCCCATGCTGCTTTATACGGTGATTGTTTGCATACATGTCTCAGCCTTGCAGGCCCTTAGAGAGAAGTGTCCCCGTCTTCTACTCTCTGTATCCCCCACAACTCCTGGCAGGAGCTTGGCACGTTGTGGGTGCTCAGTAAACATCTGATACTAAATGCACTGTTGTGTCCAAGAGAAGCCAGTGAATGGGAGGGTCCCAGGAGAGCCCTGTTCCCAGAATGCTGGAGCCAGGCCCAGCAAGGGTGGAGCCAACTCCAAGGAGTCCTGCAAACTGGTGTGAGTGCCTAAGGAGCTGGGGCCATGCCTGCATGCCCCTCGTGGCTCACTGCAGCTTCGGGGATAGCTCTACACACAGAATGGTGTTTGATTTCTATTTGTTGACTAATAACCGGTACTGAGGAGTTCTGAGGAACCACTGTCAGGACTCATGGCAATGTAAGAATCCAGCAATGCCCTCAAGCTGAGGAGGTTATGGATAAATGCTTGCTCTGTGTCAGTCTCATATTTTCTGTTTCTCTGCCACCTAGTATAAAAGGGAATGAAAATGTTTGCTAAATAAATGCTAATGTGCACAACCCTCAATGCTTTTATCAGCTTATTTGGGTACCAGGGGGTCCTGTTCTGTGAAAGAGAGCAGGCTCAGTGTCCCTTTATTCTCTGGGCCATACCCCAAGCCCACTCCTTCATTCTTAGAGCTCGAGCCGTGCTCGCTTCGGCAGCACATATATCTTAGAGCTCGAGCCTTCCATCTGTGGGAGGTGGAGCCCTTCCATCAGAAGGCACTAGTGGCGGCTGCTGACAGGAGTGCTGAAATCTGCCAGGACGGCCTCCGGTTGCCGCCCTCTGGGGCAGTACCTGTTTGGCTCACTTTAAGGGCAGGGGATGACTTCCTCACCTCATCTGGGCATCTCCCTAAAGGCCGGGTTTCTGAAAAGGGAATGCAAATAGGAGCAGAGTGACATCCCCTGGAAGGAGTCATTAACCGTGGAAGTCAGAAGTCACAGACATTTACAGGAACAGGAATGTGTTCTAGAGCAGAGATCACTGGTGCGGAGTGCTGGGCTCCCATTATCTGACAGAGGCGTCCATGCTGTTCCATTCCGGATCCTAGAGGCATGCTCTAGATGGTTTACTATACGGCTGAGGAAACCTGCATTCTATATGTACCCAACCAGCCTCCAAACACTCCGCTTGCTTGGCACTTAGCGCTCAGCTCAGCAGGAAGTGAATTCTCCACTGGCCCTGGTCCTGAAATTCCCATTCACCCTTTATTTCGAATGCTGATTTGGCTACAAGAAAAGAGCTTTAGTGATTACACAGAATAAGAAGCATTCATCACAGTTAGAAAAGCCAACAAGGAACAAGGGCTTGTGGGGTGAGAAATGATCAGAGAAGATGCAGCTTCCACCCTGAAAAATAAGACAGTAGGTGATGGCTGGCAAGCCTTGGAAATGGTCTTGGTACCTGGAGGAGAAAAGGATTCTCGTGTGATCACCACTGTGGAAATGGCAGTGTGTGGGAAGGGGCGTGGATTTCAGTGTGAACACCACCGCTTCTGGACAGGCGGATTCGTTCGGAGGAGTCTGGTGCGAAGCCTTGAGATGATGGAAGTATCCATAGGAATGGTCAGCAGAGAGAGCTTTACCGAGATCCCTCCCACACCTGTACCCCTCCTCATCCTCACCCCTCCCCTGGCACCAGAAAGAGGGCACCCTGCTGGCACAGGGCAAGAACTGTTTGTTCCCAGCCTAATAACAAGGGGTGTTGGCACCAACAATTCCACTTCCCGCTCCTAATCTCTGACTCTTCCAAGCCAAACCACCAGAGCCCAGAGCTGGTTGGTTAACCCTGGGGCTGATGGAGGGACTTCAGAGTTCCCTCGCCTGAAGTTAAGCTCTGAGTGCTCTGACAGGAGCTTTCCCCCAAACTACACCTAGATCTTGTCCAACATCCTGGGTGCCCAGGCAACTTTGGCCATTAGAGGAAGGAACATCCCTGCTTTTGTTTCCCTACGAGAAGGGGTGGGAAGTAGAAAGCAGGACACGTACAGCCACAATGAGGAAGTCCAGCCAGCACCAGGCGTTGGTGAAGAACTTGACGAAGCCGTAGGCTGTCCACTTGAGCAACATCTCCAGGATGAAGATGTAGGTGAAGACTTTGTCGGCGTATTCCAGGATGGTACGGATGGTCTTTCTCTGCTCGATGTAAATGTCCTCGAAGGCCTGGAAGAGAAGCAGTGGCTGCCCAAGGTGCCTGAAGGGAGGCAAGCAGCTTGGGAAGGCCCCCACCCCTCGGCAGCTCCTCCCCCTGCGGCTGGCCTATGCTGGGCTTCCTGTCTCTCTCATGCCCCCCCCCCCCCCCCGCCACAAGTGGCTTCTTAAAAAATGTTTTACTGAGATACAATCCACAGCATATGATGCCGCTATTTCAAGTGTACAGTTCGAAAGCTTTCAGTACATTCGGACTTGTATATCCATCACACAATCAAGTTTAGAGTGTCTCCATCCACCCCCAAAAGAAACCCCACACCTTCTAGCTGCCACCCTCTGGCCTCCTTGCGTCCCACGAGTTCCAGGCAACCACCATGCTATTTCCTCTCTTCCAATCTGCCCATTCTGGACATTTCATATAAAGGCAATCAGACGATATGTGGTCCCTGGTGACTGGCTTCTCTCCCTGAGCACAGAGGTTTCCAAGTTCATCCATGCTGCAGCCCGCATCAGTGTTGTGTTTCTCTTGACCGATGAAGAAGACTCCAATGTGGTTGCTGTATGGCAGTCTGTCTACCTTCCTCACTGACGGACACTTGTGTGCCTACTTTCTGGCTATTGTGAATGGCGCTGCTACGGATATTCGTACATCTGTTTTATGTGGACATGTCTTCCTTTCTCTGGGGTATAATGTCTAGGAGGGGACCGGCCAGCTCACGTGGTGACTGTAGGCTTCAGTTTTTGAGGCCCCGTCAACCAGCGCTCCAGCGTGGTGGCACCGTTCTACATGTCCTCCGGCAGAGTCTGAGGGTTCTAGCTTCTCCGTGCTGACACTCTATATGCTTATATGATAAAATCTTTTCTCCCTGCAGCCCCTGATGCCACAGATATGGGGGAGGGTCACAGGACTGGGAGACGCTCAGGTGAAGAAAATTTTAGTCCAACTTTCTCTCTCTGGAATTCCTGAATGAAGTGACTTCCTAACACGAAGGTAGAACATTCCCATGACTGGGGTGGAGGGCTGTGGAGGGAGAGCAGGGAGTCCTGCAACGTGAGAGAAAACTACAGGGGGATCAAAAGTCCTGTGTCCTACAATGGGAGGTCCTGCTCTGGACTGTTCCAGAAGGAAGGACAGAATCGGGCTGCTGCAGATACACTTCCAACAAGGAGGCACATCACATACTCCAGTTCCATCACTGGGCAGCTGGGAGAGGTCATGGTCCATTGTTCTTCTCAGGGGTCTTTTGTACAAATAACCCCCCCTCTGCTCAGTGAACTACTCAACAGCTTCCATGTCAAGTTTCCCCTTACCTCTCTTTGCAGAGATTCATTCTGTCACCCAATACGTGTGAGATGCCCGACTGAGCTTTCGGTAACTGGCAGCTCTATCCACCACTCCCACCCAAAGTCCCTTCATATCCCCACTCTTGGCTTCTCTCAGACATTTTAGCTGTGGCTTCACTTTGCGCTTTTTTTTTTTTTTTTTTTTTTTTTTGAAAGAGAGAGCGTGAGCTGAGAGAGGGGGTGAGGGGCAGAAGGAGAGAGAATCTCAGGCAGACTCCTGCTGAGTCCAAAGCGGGGCTTGATCCCACAACACTGAGATTATGACCCGAGCTGAAATCAAGAGTCAGGCGCTTAACTGACTGAGCCAGCCAGGCACCCCTTCACTTTGCTCTTCTTAGGTCTCATGCCTCCTAACTGCACAGGGTCTTCAAGTACCGAGCCAAGTGCCCCATTTTATTCATCTACAATAAAGAGAAACTATCAAAGGTGAGCAGCAAAGAAGGTTCAGAACTTCTGTTTCACTGCTGCTTTTCTGCTTTTCTTTTTTTCTGGCAATGAGAAAGAGAAGAGTCAGAAGATGAGGTATGTTCCTTAATTCTGGGTTTCTGTTTACAAGATTGGAGGAAGAGCGATGATGACAGTCACAAAATATCTTTCTCCTGGCTCTGGCCTGAGTCTGGCCCTCCCTTTTCCCGTGGGCAGAGATCGTCCTGTTATACGGGGGCCTGCACAGCCCCTCAGCCAGCACTGAGGGAGGCCTATGGAGGCAGTAAAGGCCCAGGACAGGCAGGACAGTGTGACTAAACCCTCTCCTCACCCAGATCCAGGCTGCCAAGCCATCTGGCCTCCTGCAATTGTCCTGCCACATGCCTGCATAATCCCCCCACCTCTGGCCCCCCACTCCCCACGGGCTCTTCTTTGCCACCAACTGCCTCCATTTTAGCTTCTCTTCTCTTCTTCTCCTACGGGATCTTTTTTTTTTTCTTTTTTAAAGATTTTATTTATTTACTTGACAGAGAGAGATCACAGGTAGGCAGAGAGGCAGACAGAGAGGGGGAAGCAGGCTTGCTGCTGAGGAGAGAGCCCGATGCAGGGCTTGATCCCAGGACCATGAGATCATGACCTGAGCAGGAGGCAGAGGCTTAACCCACTGAGCCACCCAGGCGCCCTTCCTACAGGATCTTTAACACTAAATTTAACATTCTCTTGCTATTTTCTGCACCCAAATTAGGCTTTGCTTCTATCCCTACATGAATGTGCCTGTCTTTTTTGAAAGCATTTCAAAATTCTGCATTTTCAGCTTTCCCTTAACTCAAGCAAGGAAAATATGCCATGTCTCTAAGTGCCTACTATCCTCAAATCTATCCAACTGGGGAACAACTCCCTCACTCCTGACCCTGTCCAGGTCTCCTCAGTTATAAGCCAGCTAAAATAAAAGCAAAAGCCCAGATAATGAGCTCCCACAGGGGAGGAGCCTGCGTGTCCAGTGCCCCCTGAGCCTCACCGATCAATGAGAAGCACTTCCAACTCTGTGAATATGAACAGCC
This sequence comes from Mustela lutreola, assembly GCF_030435805.1. Classification (NCBI taxonomy): domain Eukaryota; kingdom Metazoa; phylum Chordata; class Mammalia; order Carnivora; family Mustelidae; genus Mustela; species Mustela lutreola. The sequence goes on from NC_081297.1 coordinate 63,417,722, forward strand.
TTTACACCAGAGACCTGGCTCTTTAAGTATCTGCTAATGCCATGAGTTCTCCCAACCAGTCAGAGTGTGAGGGGAGATGGGGTAGGGAAAGCCAACCTCTCTCTCATCTGGGGCAAGTGAAAAGTAAAGAACAAGATATTTGGGATACTAGGTGAAGAAGGGAAGATCATTTGAGGAAGTTGCTTAGAACGGGGTAAACTAAGCAGTGAAGATAATTTGTGCTCTCATCCTGATAGAAAGGGGGTCTTAGATGTGAGAGGTGTCATATTGAGTGTAAAGAAGATCAGGATGTGGATAAGTGGATTCTAATCCTAAAAGCTCAAAACATCAGGCCAAAGCACTCTGGCAGATCATCATGCTTGGGGCCACAGCCATCTGTGCTCTCAGAGGCACTGGGCTTGCGCCCCACCTGGACCCTCCCGCAGCTCCTACAAAGCCCTTCCCAGCCCATCCCTCCCCGTCCTCTCCCTGGGACTCACCAGGGCACCACTGCTGAGCAGAATCATGAAAATGATGAAGGTCTCAAACCAGTTGTGCTCCACAATGAGGAAACAGGTCTTCCTCAGGATCCACCAAGACTTGCCAAGCCCTTCTTCGATGTTGACCTGGCAGCACTTGAATCGCTGGACACAACCTGGCACCAGCGGGAGAGGCAGGTCAAAGCAGGAGCGGGCCCCACCCAGACATTGACCCTTCCTCGGCCTCCTGACCCCAGCAGCCGCTGTCCCACCACACAGCCAGGAGCACAGGGGCTGAATCAGAAGGCCTGCCTCAGCCACGGAGGGTGCCAGGGCTAGGGCTACGCTGCAACACTACTGGGACAGGGCCCTCTGGAATTGGGAAGATGTCCTCTAAAGAAGCAGTGAGAGGGAGGAGAAAAGGGGAGTTAGGAGGCAGACACAGCCACAGCAAGCCACAACAGGCCTTGCTATCGGAAGTTTTGGGCTGATGCCAAGAGAAAACAGACAAAGAAATGTTTGCAAATAGAAACTCGCTCTAGGTAGGAACCAAACATGCGAAACAATATCAACTGGCTTCTAGAGGAGGAGGTGGGGAACAGAGCTCTTGAGGAAAGCCATGGAGCCCCCACGCGGAGCCAACCACTGGCTCCGGCAGAAATCTGCAAGCAGTGCCAGGGCCATGGCCCCTCCCCTGTCTTTGCCCCTTTGCACCTTCTGTGAAGCAGGCATCTGGGTCCAAGTACTCCTCGGGCTGCTCCACTGGGACTTCTTCTACTTCGGGTTTGATATCAATGGTGCTTCCTTCAGAGGAGCTAGTGTCATCCAGTTTCTAGAGTGGCAAAGAAAAGGGGGTTTAACCAACTCTGCATGACACTTCCCCTCCACGCTCTACCTCGGACACTGATGAAGGACCAGACAGGACTCTCTGCAATTCTTACTACCAGTGCATCACCATCCGCTTGCAGAGGGGCAAACAATGACCAGAGGGCCCTCAAAACTTCTGTCGGGACTGCTCACAGATGAGGGGTCCACCTGAAATGGAAGGTGGCTATTGGTGGGTCTCAGCGCTGCGGCTTAGATGGATTACTGGCAGGGAAGTACTGGAGGGTTTACTCCAGCCTCTGACTGAGATGAGCCGGCAGTGACGGAGACAGATCTAGGAACATCTCAGGAAACTAGGTCACCCAGAGGAGGTCTAGAATGGCAATGGGTCTTAGGGTTGGATCTCAAACCTAGCTGGCTACTCCCCAAGCTCTCTACCCAGCCCACAGCTGAACCAGTCCCGGGAACTGCCAGGGCCACTTGTTCCCACACAGAATCAGGGCTGGGTTCTAGACTGGGACCTTACATCTTTGCTGCCTTCAGGATCCGACTCGCTGCTAACATCCTCTGTGTTGAGGTTCTCAAAATCAGACTCGCCTACAGCAATGGGCACCCGCACGGTCAAGTTGGGATTGTTGATGAAGGACATGTGGTCTTCGTCGATGATATACTTCTCCACGCTGCTGCCAATGCCACTGGTCGTGCCGTTGCCATTCTTCTGGAAGTCACCATTCCGGTGGATGTCTGCACCAGTGTGGTTGGCGATGCAGTTGGCCTTCTTTTCATAGAGCTCATCCAGCGGCTTCACTTCATCGGCCTCACGCTGCTTAAAGTGGGCCTGCATGAAGGCGTGCACTTTCAGTTTGGCCCAGGCCACCCCCTTCTTGATCCGGATGACCGAGATTTGTAGGTTGTTCATTTCTCCATCGTCGTCCGTGGCTGCCAGATTGTCTGCACTGAAGGAGCTCAGAAGCAAGGCCAGAAACAGGTTCAGCACCTGTACCAGTGGCATTAGGAGAAAGGAGAGTGAATGTAGACAGTATGACATGAAGTCAGCCATTAAACTAGGATTCAAACTGGAAGCCCACAGATTCATGTGACAGGCACAAGAGTTTCTATTGTGTTTGGTTTGACAGTGCTCATGTCACTAAGTGGGCATTAAAAAAAATTTTTTTATTGAAGTATAATTAACATATAATGTTATATTAACTTCAGGTGTACAATACTCAATAATTTTACACATTGCTCAGTTCTCATCACAATAAGCATTCTCTTAATCCTCTTTATCTCTTCCACCCATCTTCCCCCTCTCCTCTGGTACACATCAGTTTGTTCTCCGTATTTAAGAGTCTGAGCTGTTGTTGTTTTGGGGGTTTTTTTGGTCTCTTTTTTTCTTTGCTCATTTGTTTGTTTCTTAAAGTCCACATGAGTGGAAACATGGTATTTGTCTTTCTCTGACTTATTTCACTTAGCATTATACCCCCTAGGTCTAGCCATGTTGTTGCCAATGGCAAGATTTCATTCTTTTTTATGGCTGAGTAATATTCCACTGTATACAGATACACCCATCTCTTTATCCATTTGTCTATGGATGGATACTTGGTGTGGTCCATATCCTGGCTAGTATAAACAATGTTGCAATAAACATAGGGGTGCGTATGTCTTTCCTAATCAGTGTTTTTGTTTTCTTTGGGTAAACACCTGGTAACGGAATTACTGGATCATATAGTAGTTCTATTTTTAATTTTGGGGGGAACTTCCATATTGTTTTCTACCAAGTGGGAACTTTGTTTGGTTTTGGTTGTAATATACGGTTAATATGTCTTTTCTTGGTTCTCTTATAGTTTTACAAACATATATATGTACCCCCAAATATATTGCTTTTCTTACAATCAGAAAAAGCAAAAACTGTATCCATTTTGGGAAAAAAATCTTCCCAAACAGAAAATAAAGATGGGCACAGCTTATTGGGAGGATTTAAGAAGAAACAGATGCCATGTATTCACGGGCAGGGGAAGTGTTGGAAATCCACATGAAAAAAACAACTGAGCTTGGAGAGCCATGCTTTCCTACAACAAATCAAGAAAGTAGAACTGAAATACAGTTCATGTCATCTTAAGAATTAATTTCCTTTGTTTTCCTAACATTTATAAAATAAAGTAGTTTAACAAGACAGTGATTGTGACTGTTGTGTCCTGTTGTATATCTAAATGTCCAGCCAAGCTTTATTTAAATAAAGCCAGGCTTTATTTATTTATGTTTTAATAGTCTATTTTACCACATTGGACATTAAGATTAATTAATTTATTTTTATTAAGACTTACTTTACAAATTGGGAGAGGTGTTCACTTCTTGATTTACACCTGGCCCTTACTTTGTCACACTTCTGAAGAAGAGCAAGCAATACATTTTAGGTGGAGATCATAGTATGCATAGAGTGGGGGGAATGGAAACAATAAATGCACTATATGTATGCAAATTATTTGGGCCATTTGTAGAATTATAAAGGAGTATGGTTGGTAAAATGAGGGTGAGTTGGAGGGGGCTTTGAAGGCCAGGCTGAGGAATTTGAATTTTATTTAACTGGATTCACTACTGGTCTTTGAGTAGAGGAGTAACAGATGATAGAGATTTGAGAAAATCATTCCTACCAGCTACATACAGTTAGAGCTGTCGCTTGCATGAGTTAATAAGGGTCTGGACTAGGCTACTGTAATCTCAAACCTTAGCATGCCTGAAAATCTGGGGAGAGGTTGCATGAAAAAAATACATATTTCCTTGGCCTCACCTTTAAGGTTCTGATTCAGAAGATCTGGTATAGGGCCTGGGACCGCCTGTTTTAATGAGTGAAAATTGGGTGGCTGTGATTTTCAGACCACACTTACAGAAATACTGGGTAGGTTACAGGCATGGAAAGGATGGGGAAGATCTTAGAAATACTATTAATTAAGGTGTATGAAAGGCATCAGACTGTTTACTGGGAATGGAGAGAAGAGAGTCAGAAGAGACTTCTAGTCACAGATTCCTAAAGACTAGGTGGGCAGAAGGACTGAGCAAAGGGAAACCTGGAGAGGTGTTACCAGAAGCAGAAGTAATGTCATGTGCTCAGGTATCTGTAGAGTAACGGGGAGAGGATGCAGAGACAAGTGAGAAGAGGAGGATGGAGAACGGATGGGAAGGCCAGGGCTGGGAAATGTGGATGCCACTATGTATCAGGAGGCACAGCTGCATTCACTGAAGAAGTGGGAAGTCTAGCGGGAGTAGGACAAGGGAAGGGTGATCAGAAATGGAGAAAGGAAGGGATTATAGAAACATCACAGTGTCCATTTTTACAGATCATAGGAAAGAATAGGGTGGCATGGCTGGTCCAGAGGCTGGTGAGCAGGAACCCCCTCCTGGCATGCTTCTCTGGCACAAAAAGGAAGAGAACTTCTCTGGATGAGCTGACAGGGGGTCCTTTGGGTTTGCCTTCTTCCAGCCCCCCTTGCTCTAGACTGGCAAGTTGGATTGGGCCTGATCTGAAAGATAAGTACTTCTTAAACTTTAGTGTGCATGTCAATCACCGGGGGTCCAGTTAAAAATGCAGATTCTGATTTAGTAGTTCTGGGGTGAGGCCTAAGGTTCTAACATACTCTAAAGTGATCTCATTGCTGCTAGTCCTCTGACCACACTTTGAGAAACATGACGTCAAAATCTCTGTTGGTGAATATTCTACATACAGAGGCAGAAGACAGCAGGCAGACAGGTCAGAGTACAGCAAAAAAGTGATTTGCCATTTATACAAGTTAGATAAAACCCTCCATCGGTTTTGATCAGTGGTTCTCAATGGAGGGCAATTTTGCCTCCTAGGGGACAGTGGCAATGCCTGGAGACATTTCTGTTATCACAACTTAGGGAAGGTGGGGGGTGGTTACTGGCCAGTAAAAGGTAGAGGTCAGGAAAGCTGCTAAACATCCTACAACACATTTGTAGGACATTTCTACAACAAAAGGATTGTAGGACAATTCTACAACAAAAAATTATCTAACCCAAAGTGCCAACAGTGTTGAAGTTGAGAAATTCTGAATTTAAATGAATTTTTCTGTAGTAGAAAGAGCGTAGATTTTGTAGTACAGGATCTACTACAAGCCCTGACATTTATTAGTTGCCTGACTTCAGGAAGGTCATTTAACTTTGCTGAGGTTTGTTTCCATAGCTATGAAAAAGGGGTGACAGATTGTGGGGCTTAGGACTCAGCAGGCCTATGTAAAGAGCAGTTTCCTTTCCTTCATTTGTACCTTAGGGTTCTTGAGCCAAGAAAGAATAAAAACTAGCACAGGCATGAACGCTAGTAGGACCAAGACCACTGGGCTTCTGGGTCAAGGGTATGATGTTTTGGGCAAAGAATGAGAAGTTGTACAAGTTAGTACTAACCACCAAGTTGCCAATAACCATGACCATCATGAAGACGATGAGGCACATGGCCTGGCCTGCCACTTCCATGCAGTCCCACATGGTCTCGATCCACTCCCCGCACAATACTCGAAAGACAATGAGGAAGGAATGAAAAAAGTCATTCATGTGCCAGCGAGGGAGCTCACAGTCCTGGTTGATCTTGCAGACACACTCTTTGTAGCTCTTTCCAAAGAGTTGCATCCCCACCACAGCAAAGATGAAGACAATAATGGCCAGCACCAGGGTCAGGTTGCCCAGGGCACCCACTGAATTTCCAATAATCTTGATCAGCATGTTCAGGGTGGGCCAGGATTTGGCCAATTTGAAGACTCGGAGCTAAGGGGGAAAAAATTGAAACAAAAATCAAATGATACTCAATCCATTATCTTCCGCATGGCTAAAATAAAAGCATACAAAATTAGTGAGATGAGCTTAAATTTACTGAGCGACCTTGGGAAATTCCCAGGACTTTCTAACTATCTTAGACTAAAATGGGGGAATGTAAGGCACAGACAGGCAAAATGGATTAATTTCACAGTACATGAAAAACTTAAACTAGGAACCAAGATTATTGCCTCTAGCCCCCTGTATTAGTCTGAGTCAAACTGCTTTTTATGTTTTATTTTTAAATTTTAATTTTTTTTTAAGTAGGCTCCATGCCTAGTGCAAAGCCCAGCAGGAGGTTTGAACTCATGCCCCTGAGATCAAGACCTGACTGAGATCAATAGTTGGACGCTTAACCAACTAAGCCACACTGGCATCCCTCAATCTACTTTTTAAGAACCCATACATGAATATATCCTTTTGCTATTGATTTTTCCTTGACATCTCAAAGAACATATGAAGGAAAATGTTGAGTTGTAGTGAAGCAAAAGATCAGGATGGCAAGGAAAGTGAAAAATAAATCATCTGTCTCTTTAAAAAAATCATGTAAAAATTCTAAGTATCTCTCTTTTTGCTTGCCAGTAAAAAATCAATAGCTGATATGAAACTGTGGAATACGCTTGGCATAATTTGGAGGAAAAGCACAAAGCCCTAGTAGGTGCAGTTCCATGTATATCAAACATCTTACGAGGAGGGCCTATAGTGATATTAATTCAGAGGACAAACTTCTGTTATGAGATTTCTATATTCTGTAATAAATGATTTATAAGGTCTCAGCAAATAGTCTAGAATTATAATGAATATAATTCATTATCTAGAAATAATAATGATGAGGTCATCTTCAGATGTTATAAGTTAATGGCTAACACAGGACATAATAGGAATTTTGGTAGAAGGCAACAGCACAGAGTGGAACATTTTTTTCCTATTAAAAGCTCGAGTCTTATCTGAGAGTTTAAGATTTACCAGGTGTTTCTCTGTATGAATATCTGGATCATTCATATTTTTTCCCTTCCTGACCGGTTCTTAAAATTATTAGGAATGCTAGTGCTCAGGCTTCCACCTCTTACTCCTTCATCCCATCTTCCAGATAGTAAGAACGATTTTCAAAAAGTCTACTGTGGCCTGGGTCCTAAGACTAGTAAAGATCCCAAGACTAGTAAACAGAGGTTCCAGAAACTTGCCCGATGGACTGAGGCTGAGTGAGACCACTGTTTTACAAATAATTCCATTTTATTCCAATTCTCTTTTTCAACATGCTGAATATCCTGATGAAAAAAACTAAAATCCTTTCAGTTATAAGTGCTAAGGTATTTTTCCCGATGAGGAGAGAAAAACCTAAGCCAGTTCTGATGCTTTGAGTGGGATATCCCCAAAGTAACTCAGCTTCTCAAGGGACTTAATCAGGACAGAGCTTATGCCTGTGTTTATGGGAAGCTATTTTGAGGGTATCATTAACTGTTTCAAAGTCATTTTAATAATTTTAACATTAGTTTTCTCAGGTACATTATAAAATCCTTCTCAGCTAATGTTATGGGGGAAAAAAGCCAATGTTTAACAGTTAATTTCAATATCATTTTAAAAAATACTGTTTTGTTCCTGTTTTCTGGAAGGGGTCATCATGATGGAAGAAATGAGAGACCTCTTTGAACAAGGAGAAATTCCACTTCAGCTTTACTAGCAAATTCATTATACCTCAAAATAGCCCTTAGGAATCCTTTTTCATCTTTTAGATTAACCATTATTTTCTGAGGAACTTCCTAAAATTGACTTCTGTTTGTTGACTAACATTAAAAACTAACTTCTATATTGGGCATTTAGCAGAAAATTTTTTTCAAAATTTTAGTATCTAAGCCAATAAATTGCCAACAGAAATTGTGAGTAGAATATAGCTAAGGATTTTTTAAATCATCAAATTAACTTGTGCAAAACTTTTTAGTAGCTGCAAGATAGGAAATGTAAAAAGAAATTGGAGAAATATGGAATACCAATCGGAAAGATCGCAGCACCGAAAGCCCCTCCACGTCTGCTAGACCCAGTTCCATTAAACTGAGGGAGACAATAAATCCGTCAAAAATGTTCCAACCTTCTTGGAAATAATAGTAGGGATCCATGGCTATGAGCTTCAGGAACATTTCCGCTGTGAAAATTCCAGTGAAAACCTAAAGAGGGGAAGGCAGGGGGTAAGAAAAAGAAATAAGAGAAAGAGAATGCCTTTATCATTATCTTTGGATAGAATATGTCCAAGAAGCCACAAGAGCTAGCCTTCTTAAACTGTGCATCTGAGGACATCAGCACTTAGATGTCCCATGACTACTCCACATGGGGCTGGAGAGCCTTGTTGCCTCTTGATTCAAGTACTCAGTCCCAATGTTCTCATCTTTGTTGCCAGAAACACCTAATTCACATTGCTCAAGAATGCATTTAACAAGCTATTTTAGGGACGCCTGGGTGGCTCAGTTGGTTAAGCAGCTGCCTTCGGCTCAGGTCATGATCCCAGCGTCCTGGGATCGAGTCCCACATCGGGCTCCTTGCTCAGCAGGGAGCCTGCTTCTCCCTCTGCCTCTGCCTGCCATTCTGTCTGCCTGTGCTCGCTCTCCCCCCCCTCTCTGATAAATAAATAAAATCTTAAAAAAAAAAAAAAAAAACAAGCTATTTTAAGCAATAGGAAGACCACACAGGGGACAGACTCCTTCTAAAGGGTCAGCAGCCATTTTGAATGTTTATGTTTGGGGTGTTCGCCTAAAAAAAACCAAAACCAAAAACCAAAAACACCCTCCATTCAATTGTAATTCTCTTTAAAATATACAGCATTATTCCTGATTTGATATTATGTGTCTTTTTTTTTTTTTAGATTTTATTTATTTATTCAATAGAGACAGCAAGAAAGGGAATATACAAGCAGAGGGAGTGGGAGAGGGAGAAGTAGACTCCCCACTGAGCAGGGAGCCCAATGTGGGGCTCGATCCCAGGACCCTGGGATCATGACCTGAGCCAAAGGCAGACACTTAACAACTGAGCCACCCAGGCCTCCCAATGTTATGTGTCTTATCAAAGGCTGACATATGCTGTTGTGTTTCTTATTTTGAGTTGTAAAAGCAACAGAACACTGCTAAAAGTGTGCAAAATACAGGAAAAATGTATAGTCTCATCATCTCATACAACTATCATTTTTTCTATATTCCCTTTCTGGTTTTTTTCAAATGCATATATATTTTGACAGAGTTGTAAAATCATAGAGTACATAATATCTTGGGTCTTTTTACTTATCATAACTCAATCCATGTTTCTGCATAGTCTTCTGAATTCCCATTTGTATTGCTTATATAAAATTCTACTGAGTATGTCACGAACTTTCTTTTCTTTTTATTAAAAATATATTTATTTTAGAGAAAGAGAGAGTGTGAGCTGTGGGAGGGAGATAGAGAGAGAGAATTTCAAACAGATTTCCCAGTGAGTGAGGAGTCCATCTGGGTAAGAGAATGACTTCTCCCCAGTGTCATAAGACTCCTAACTTTTCTACCTTTCAGAGCACCCCATGTCTCCCAATGCCTCCAGTATCCCACTGGACTTGGTAACATAATGTACTATAAGAAAGTAAAATCCCACAAATGCCAGGTTTGACAAGACCCTCATCCTAAGCGAACCACATAACATCAGACTCTTACTGAATAACATCAGATTCTTACTAAATATTGTGATTTTAGAGGAAGGCTTCATATGTAACGGGTTTTAAACTCATAATAAAATTATAGCTTGCAACTACCTGGTTACCAAGTTTACAAAGGAAACAGTTTAAGGAAAACTTTGAAGATATGGTCTGAGGACAGAACTGGAAGTAGTCAAAAATATTTAGATTACAGATGCTGTTGGGAAAGAGACCCAGTTAATGTATAGGAATGATAAAACAGAACAATGTGACAGAAATAAAAATGGATATAAGGGCTGAAAGGTTTTGTGTCTACGTACTTTTCCACAGCCCCCCATTTTCCTAAACTGAAGATGCAGTATTCTAGAACTGAAAGAAAATAATCCCTAGAGAGATCCAATTAAGCAAAATCAAAGTTCACAGTGCCTGCTACGCATCTACAGACGGAACATCACTGTGAGGGCAGCTAAGCAAATCCTGATAGCCATTTTCTCTCAGCATAAACCCAGGGAATGTTTCTCTCTACAGAAATGTCAGCCTGCTTGCTGCACACTAAGTAGAGACTGGATTTGCTGTCCCACTAGTTCTGATGGACACACAGGAAATGCTCAGTCATAAGCACTGGCTAACTGACCATGGAATATTTACACTGTGGGAACTCTGGTTCCTAAAAGAAAATCAACGATGGCAGAGTTACTGTTGCTTTTCAGTGGGATGCATGGCACCCAGATGCCGGGTAGAAATGCCTGTGACAGAGGTCAGCAACCATGTTCTTTCATCATACAGTGATTGCCATTTTTGGGTTTGCTGGTATGAAAGAACACTTTTTTTACAAATGAAAAAGTGTAGGTTTAAGGCTATCCCTATGATGCCATTCTAATTTGCGCTGTGGTATGCCTCTTGAGGAGGAGAAAAAATAAGAATGATAAGAATTATAATTATAATCACAGAATTATAAGCAGCATATCAACCAACAGCTGTACATAAAAGTCACTCTTGTGAGTGTCCTCAAATATTCACCTAGGAATTTATGCTCTCATGTAGCATTTCTCAAAAAAATTGGGACTGGGGTGTCAGGGCCTGAGACGTGTGGGAAGAAGGTCCACAGGGAGGACACTGGTATGGATGCTGGGGGTCTAGCATAGGAAGCCAGAGCCTGAAAAGGGCGAGGAGGACAATCACCCAGCAAGAGGTAACAGTGCTTTTTGATCAAATAAATAAACTAGAAATAGAGGCAACCAGGTTTCTTTGTCAGAGGAGTTACAACTATAGAAACGGAGATACCAGAATGCACCTGGTAATGTTGGACTAGGATAAACAGCCAGCTTCATACTGAGAGGGCCCAGTCATTAACATTGCTCCAATAGATCTTGACTTCTAATTATTATTTCCACTACAACAACGAGGGCTCCTTAAGAAATGGCTGGTCCAGGCCTGAGATGGGAAAAATATAAAATTAGGCTGGACTATTCTATGATACTGGATAAAAGGTAATGAGGATATGTTGACAGGACCCAGAAACCAGCTTGAAGGAACGCCCAGTGGCCAAATCAGGAATGGTTTAAACATTTAGATGATAATGGATTATAACCTACCAGATAAAACTAAAAGCCATGAGTCTACATTGACATAAATAAATGAATAAATCCAAAGTTTAATGAAGAGAAGTAAATTTAGATAATTTCAAAACATCTTCACAAATACTTACTAATTAAAATGGAATTATAAATGGAAAAGAATAACTTTACAGGAGAGAAGCCTGGCAGACACCTCCTTCATCAACTGACCGAGTCCCATCAATTTGGGACAAATGGAAACCATGCCATCTGGTAGGTGCAAGGAGAAGTCAGCCTCACTTTTGTGACATTCCCACCAAATGTGTAAGCTGAGTCTAGTCAGGAGGAAGCATCAGACAAATTGAACTTGAGGGAATTCTATAAAATAACTGGCCTGCAGTCTCCCCTAGTCTCAAGGTCAAGAAATTGATGTAAGACTGAGAAAGTCCGCCAAGCTGAAGAAGACTAAAAAGACAGGACAACCGAATGCCACAGGAGACTGGAACAGCATCCTTTTGCTACAGAGGACATGACTGGGATTTCTGGCAGAACCTGAAGGGGCCCGAGAACGCAGTGGTTGTGAGGTGTATGGGAATTTCCTGAGTCTGGTGGCCGTAACTGCGGTTTTGCATGAGAACGTACTTGTTCATTAAGCACACGTGCAGAATGCTCAGAGGCTGTGTCAGCAGCTTACTCTCCAAAACACCATCTTAGACCGTACCTGAAACCTTTCTCCAAGATTGAGATTGCTTAAAACAAAACAAAACAAAACAAAACACCTTTTAAACTCACTATTGTGTTCAAATGGTTGCAAAAAAAGGCAAGAAAAGAATCCTTACATTTATCTCCTGAATAACACAAAAGGTGTAGAAGTCACATAGCCAAACTGGGCTTCTATTTCCTTTATGGAACATGAGGGATGGATAAAATTATCTTTAAGGTTCTTCCTCGTATTAACGTTTTTCCTTGTGGGAGGACTGAGGAGGCAGCAAACTTTACAGCAAACTATTCTCCTCTCCCACCAGAAACCTCCATCTATATATCTATGGACAAACACAGCTCAGGTCACCGTCCCAGCTGTGGGAAGTCCTTAGGTTTCCAGCTGTGAGACAGGCTGTTCCCTATTTCACAAGCTGGTCAATCTCACTCTTTTCCATCTTTTTCTCAGGTTCATTCAAAGACTCACTCTAGATGTCCAAGCCTTTGGGAGCTCTTCTCTGCTTGTTAGATGGGTTGCTGCTGGTTCATGAATCATTTAATAAAGCCCGTTAGATTTTTAAAAAAAAATGTCCAAGCTACTGAATTACACTAATACGGTTCCTGTGATTTGTAGAGTGCTTTTTTACTATTCCAAAAACTTCTCTATAGGTTCTCATTTTGTCCTCCCAAATACTGATGACATGGTATTACCCTTGTTTTATAAATGCAAACATTTGTGGTTAGAAATGAGTAGCGTATTTTAAGTTAGTATGTTCAAAACAGAACTCTTGATTTTAAACCTCAAACCTATTCCTTCTTTAGTCATCCTTTTTCCCTCTTAGCTACCAAACTTCCAAATCTAGGTACCATTCTTCATTTCTTTCCCTTCACGCTCACCTCAAATCTACTGGCCAGTCCAAAGTGTCCTGAAGCATTCACTGTTTTCCATCCCCACTACTAATTCCATGCTTTCTTTATAATCACTTGAAAATTCTTGCCCCCAAAGTGTTTTCCCATTTTAGAACTCGGTTTTGGTTGACTTGCTTCAAAAAGTCCCTGAATATTATTAGTTGCTGACCTTCCCTTCTCTCCTCTTTCTTCTTGATGATTCTGAGCAAAGTCTTCTGAATGTTCAGAACTCTAATTTAGCTGTGACTCTAAGTCACTACAGATTTTTAAGAAAGGGAAAAATGGTGTTATCTGCTGGTCTGGTCTGAGGGCTATTCTGCTGGTGGTAGGTAAAAAGACCTCTCAAATTCCCTTCAAAATCAAGGACTGGATTTGCAAAAAGCAAGTAAAAGTAAAGACTTTGAGAAAAACAAAACATCTCAGGGAAAATACCACCACCACCACCATGAACAACAACAAAATTATCAAGCTATATTTTTCATTACTTAAGTCTTGGCTAATAAGATAAAGCTCATATCTGTATCATCTTGTTGATTCTTTCAAAATGTTGCTCGGTGGCCAAGTTTCTGGTCTGCGAGTGACACAGCCCACTATCAGGTACCCTTCAGAGTCAGCAGATTTCCTGGACAGTCTACAAGAGTGTCCCATTTCAAGATGACCCATATTTCATCGGGTGGCACACGAGCATTTATATCAAAGCAGTGAGCCTGAAGCATGTCACTAACTCCGACGTGCAGAGTAGAAAGACCACAGAATTATCTCGGATGTGTACCAGGGAACGTGATAGGCTACAAGAACTAACCAGATAAATGATCTCTCCTTTGCCATGTGTGTTTTCATAATCAAAACTCAAAATGATATTATAACACTCTAATAGTATGTTAGGGCTTAATGTAAATACTCTTTGTGTCAGACACACGTGTGTGTGTGTGTGTGTGTGTGTGTATGCGTGTGTGGGTGTATACAGAGAGAGGGAGGGAGGGAGAGGGAGAACATCAGGCAGGGATCATACTCAAAAGGTAACAAACCACTAGATTTGACTTGCTCATCGTGAAACTCCCAAGGAATAATGAAGCACAGATGACCCAGAAGATTCTTTCCAACTAGATCTTTCCCATCTACCAAAATTCAATCAACTCCTGATTTTTGGACTAAAGAAATAAAACAGATCACAAATCACAACTATTTGACTTCAGAATACACTGTGCCATCTATTAAAAACAAAACAAAGCACCTCATTCTTATCTTCTAAATAATATAATAAGTTAAATATATGACTTCAGCTAACATTAAAATAAATTTGGCACAGATCAACTAATGGTAGAAACTGGATGAGAGCCCAGAAGTTGGATGGGAGGGGGAAGCCAGCCTAGAATTAAGTTTCCCACAGATAGGCCCCATATGGATAATTAAGATATGACAGTGCAGGCAAATTTATAGTTCTGTTTAATGCACTAAAAGAGCTCCCCTATTTTGTGGTGGTTGTTACTGAAGGTGAAAGGGGAAGTGATGCTGGAGTAATGCAGGAATCAATGTGAGAAACAGAATGAGAAAGAAAATCCAGAAGTCCTTGGCTCAGGTTGCTGAAAGCAACCCACTGCACCATGCCTCCCATTCTGTCACCATGGCTGGTTTTCTGCCAATAGCTCCTAAATGACGTCTTCAAAGTTCTGCAGAAAGAGGGAACAGCCAAGGGATCACAACAGTGAGCAGAAGCGGCTGGGGCTACGCCATATGTGGAAGCATTTGTCTTCCAATTAACTCTTACTTTCTTTGCAACTAAACTCCAGCTTCTAGTATCGGAAAAAAGATGTCCTACAGGCAAAACATGTTCGGATCATAAAATCCGGAGACAGTGTTCCATCTTACCAGATTTCCTACAGCCAAGACATGCTCAAACTGTGGTGTCATGGGATGGTGCTCCATGGCCATAAACAGGGTATTCAGGACAATGCAGATGGTGATGGCCAAGTCCACAAAAGGGTCCATAACGATCAAATTCACAATCTCTTTCAGTTTTATCCAGTAGGGGTGACACTCCCAGATGAGGAAAGTATTGGCAAATTTATACCAGCATGGCGGGCACTTTCTTTGAGACTCTTCCAGCTCTGTAGTGAGTAAAGAACAAACATGGTGAGAAAACAAAGAGGGCTGCTCTTCACCCTCTGCTGGGTCATTATCACTTCCATTCAGCACAAGAAGAAAGGTGGTCCGAGTGCTGACCTTCCTGAGTGTGTAGTCACCGCCCCCCACCCTGTTTTCTTTCTCACGAAGGGAAAGAGGAAGCAGGGGCAGTCGCAGGTCAGCTCCCTATTAACAATGATCTGGTTAGGGCGCCTGGGTGGCTCAGGGGGTTAAAGCCTCTGCCTTCGGCTCAGGTCATGATCTCAGGGTCCTGGGATCGAGGCCGGCATCAGGCTCTCTGCTCAGCAGGAAGCCTACTTCCTCCTCTCTCTGCCTGCCTCTCTGCCTACTTGTGATCTCTATCTGTCAAATAAATAAATAAAAATCTTAAAAACAACAACAACAACAAAAAAAAACAATGATCTGGTTATAAACTGGGGTTTGATATGTCTGTTTTGGGAGCCCAGCGTCATGGTTAGGAGCTTGGCCTCTGGAGTCTGACTTCCCGGTCTGACTGGGTTCAGCACTCACAACTGTGTGATCTCAGGCAAGTTGCTGGGTCCTCTATGCTTCTTTGCGTCATCTGAAATGACACTTCCTTTACAGGCTGGAAGGCTAAACGAGTCCTGTAATCCTCATGCACTGACTGAGGAGTTAGCGAGGTGGTGAACGTAAAGCAGCCCAGACAGCGCCTGACACGCGGAAGGTCCTTGGTAAATGGTAGGTCTTAGATTATACATCGTATCCCTAAATCATTATCAAAGAAGCAGCTGCAAGCACAGGCTCTGAAGCCAGACGTACCTGGCCGCTCAGACATTGCTGGGCAGGGGAACCCGGGCACCGTTCTTCAGTCAGAGAGAACTGAATGCGCTAAGACAGAAAGCACCTCAGAGCACCCTGGCCTACAGTAAAGGTCACAGAAGCGTCTGCTCTTAGCATTCATTCTCTGGGCAGCCCAGGCAGCGTGGGTGGCCGGCTACCCTGTGCAGGGCGTCTCTTCCGGTCCCAAAGAAGTGCAAGTCAGTGAGCTCACAACTCACAGCTGAGGTGGGCACGGGACTCCCACTCCTCTCCCTACCCCTCCTCTTTCTCATCTCCCCTCTCTTCCCTTCTTCAGACATTTTCGTCCTTCCTCCCTTCCATCCCTTGGTCTTTCTCTTCTTTCCTTTTTCTTATCTTCTTTCAGTCTGGCTCTCTTGCTTTTAGAAACAGAACTAGTTAGTTTCCAACAAGATCTTACGTGATCCCCAACACACTAAACAGATAAGCCAGGAACTGCTATAGTAGAGGCAGGAAGAGGAGCCCAGTCTGGCGGACTTCCTTTTTCCCTGAGGCACTTCCCTAGAATCCTGGACATAGACTGAATATCACTGGACCAAGATGATCTCAGGGTCACTCACAAAACAAAGATGAAAAAGGACCCTTAGACACTAAAGGCAGAGAACCATTTAGCCGGCAAACATAACAGCCCAGGCACTAGACCACAGGCAACAAAGCCCTCCTCAAGTAAAGTATGAGTTATAATAGCCTGAATTACAAAAGTCCAAGGTCCTTGATCTCCAAGGATGTTCTTTAAGAGATGGAGATTTGAAAACCTGTCAGCATGATAATCCTTAGAGGAAAGGTCTTGGTTCCATGGGGTTGAATATAACTGCATCTATCCCACACCCCAACCCAATTCTGCTGACAAAATCCAATCATTCAAGGAATTAAAAAAAAGTTTCCCAGCGTTTCACCAAGAACAAGATGGCTGCCTTAAATTAGTCTACTTTCCCTTTTTCCAACCAGCTGGATGGTGCCCATGGTGATGGCTTTAATTTAGATGGGGTGCTTTGGTTGGGCTTTTGATTGGCTCCCTGGTTGCTAAGAAAATGGTTGCCTTGGTTTTTCAGATTTAAGGGCCACAGTAAGCGCCACGTGGGAGTCTGCGTGGGAAAGGAAGTCTGTGAAGAAAATTTGCTTTGGCTTCTTCCTCATAGAACTCCCTCCCTTCCCAAGGTAAATTTAGTTTTCTAACCAAAAAAAGAAAATGAAAAGGTTCTCTTATTTCCATAAATTCTTACAGTACATATTTGGAAATTTGGTTCCGTTCCTTTTTTTAATCTCCTCCCTTCTCCAAATGTCTATTCACTGGCACGTGGAGGTTAAAGCAGCGACTGTTCACGTCTCTGACAGTAGACACAATTGCAGTGTTGTATGGTGCACTAGGTTCTAAGTCTCTGCCAGATATTGAAGAGAGGTTTCCCTACCCTATGGGGCACCAAGAAGGTTCCTACAGGGATACTGGGGATCTTACCCACATTTTCTCAGGTAAGATCTCAGGATAATCTTTCGGGTTCCACAAACAATAAGACAACATGGAACTTTAGGAGCTAGAAAGGATCAGTTAGGTGACAACAGATATTTATAAAGTGACTCACAACTTGATATAAACTGTTATTGACCCCACATGCCTGAAGCAGCTAAGAATTTTGTCTGAGGAAAAATATTTCCAAAGAAATATCCAAAGGTTAATGGGGTTCCCCTTACTTTGCTCCTGGACATTCTCAGAGAGGTTACTGTAGTCTCAATCTCAGGGGTGCTGGGGATTCTTTTCAGAGAGGGCCTCACAGTTCCGCCAAGATGGTGGTGTTAGTTAGACCATGAGGTTCTGAAGGCAGGGCTTCTCTCAGTTCAATTCAACTGCTTTGAAACAACTACAGTGTGAGAGGTCCTGGGAACATGCTGATGAACAAAGTCCCCACCCTCACAGAGCTTACAGCCACACCACAAGAGATACACAGCAGGTAAGTAATGGTGCTGACTGACACTTGGGGCTGGTCAGTTGAACACAAGAGTGAGTCAACAAATTGTGGCAGCCAACAGCTCTGGCCAGTCATCTCTCTGAGGCAGTTTTTGAACCTGTTTTACTTGAGAACTATCACTTCTTCATTCTTACTTTACCAACTCCCTCCTCTTCTCCCATAGCTTCACTGCTCAGAGAAGTGAGACTATAGTAGTCTGCTTACACCCTACCCCCAGTCCTCTGAACTAGCCCCAAGCTGATGGCTCTGCTGACTGAATTCTGCTGAGTTCATTGGATCCAGGTGATCATGTCTGCAATGGGATGGGGGGGACACACTATGGGCAGTATTTTCTCCTTATTTACACGCTTCTGGAATTCTCCACTGTGCTCTCTAAGAGATCAGGTAAGTAGAAGCCTGCTTCTTTGGTTTGGTAATCCAAAGATTAAAATTATGTCAGAGTTTCCTAACAGAAGGTCTGAGAAGCAGGAACAATTATTTATTCAATGCTGGCTTTTCATGTTGTAGCAATCACTGAATACAGGGACCAGCAGTTAAATAGGAAAGGATCTTTCTTAATGTCCTTTAATTCCCTCTCACATTATTCAGCTCCAGCCATTCGTTGTTCTTTGCTTACAGCAGTTCTGTCTCATCAGCTTTAACAAAGGGAGTGGAATACTAGGGGAGGGGATAGGGGAATGTCTGCGCAGTGAAAGGCTATGTGAACATTAGGACTTAGAAAAGGGAGAAAAAACAGGAATGGCTTCCTACTCAGGAACACAACTATGACTGTCTCTCTCTCCCCTGAGCTGCCCCTATGTCTGTTTTTTTTATCATATATGCGCTGGTGGGTGGAGGGTAGAGAATGAGGAGGGCAGAACAGAAGAGAAAGAAGGGCACAGGGAGAAGAGGAAGGGAGAAGAAAAAGACCAAGCTACCCCTCCATTGGTTTCTACCCAGCTCAGTAGAGGAATGGAAGCACCAAGGCCTTCAAAGGGAAGCCCGCAGCATGGACGCCCCCACCATTCCAAGCATGGCAAGGGTCAGTCTAACAAACATTTCTGGTGCATTTACTTTTACTATACCCTGTGCTGGGCCCCTTTAGTAATCAACTGAGTTAACTGTGGTATTGCGTCAACAGTTCATCCATTCTGATGTCAGTGCCAGTCATAAAATATGCCTGTTGGAGGTGCAACTTTCTCTTTCTTTTGTCTTTCTCAACTTCCACAGATATCCAGAGAAATCCTGTTCTTGTCTCCAAGTGAAGAATAAAATTAGCCAAGGCTCTTAAGCTAGTGCTTCTCAGCTTGAAATTCTTATGCTCTGCAGTTATCTCAAAGTATAAACTACAAAGCTTAGAGATATTTTCTCAGACGATGACCTTGATGAAAATTAGAGGAAAACAGGAATAAATGTTCAGGCAGCTGAAACAGTTAACTCAAATTCTTCCTACTTGATACATTCTTAAGATTAGTCTAGGTATAGTCTAAAACACTGCTCACAGGTGGTAATGTAAATGATCTAGGGGACTCCTTTCTGAGGATTCTCCCTTTATCACAGACAACCCCATTGAATGAATGAACACACACTCTCTCTCACCTTCTCTCTCTCTCAGAGTAGAAGTGGTATTGGGCTCAAATGACTTAAAAAATAACTTGTCCCAAAGACATCAGGATAGTTTTGAATCTCCTTAGCTCAGGAACTCAATAACTCAGGTTATTGCTGGGTTAGCCCGGGGGCTCTGAACTCTGAAGAAAAGCAATCTGAGGTCTTGAGAATATTCTGGGACAACCTGGCTAAACCGGTGTGAATCAAAACAAGGAGATTCATGCAGAATCAAACAGCACCTCGTGAGAGAAAGCCCAGTCACTGAATCTACCTCAAGAGACAGCAAGAGGAGCCTGCGGTACAGACCACAGGTGGACAGACAGCTGATACTTGCTGGGGGACTGTGGTGTCATGGAAAACCCTGATGCTGCATAGCGTGCCAGGCTGTGTCGTGCAGGGGGGCACCCAACACCAAGCACCAGCATTGACAGCAACACTGCTGCAGATGCACTGTGATTGCACAGTGGCTGTTCTCCCGTGGCACAGAGCGCTGAAATAAGAGGGGCTTCGGCTTACCTCTCACACATCAAACGTATTTATGGATATGTGGGGGTGTTTGATGAGAGGCAGAACTAGGTGCCTTCTAAATGCACAGTACATTAGTCCTTCAGGGAAAACCAAGAGGGTCCCAGGTAGCTAACCAGGAAAAGAGGAAGGTGTGTTGTTGGGCAGAGGGCATGGAGGGATGCCATCATTTCTTTTTCTTTTATTTTTTTAAAAAGATTTTATTTATTTATTTGACAGAGAGAGATTACAAGTAGGCAGAGAGGTAGGCAGAGAGGCAGGCAGAGAGAGAGAGAGGAGGAAGCAGGCTCCCCACTGAGCAGAGAACCCCATGCGGGGCTCAATCCCAGGATCCCGAGATCATGACCCGAGCCGAAGGCAAAGGCTTCAATCCACTGAGCCACCCAGGCACCCCGATACCATCATTTCTTATCGTCACAGCTCCTCAGACTACAGCCTTTATGCCTCCCCTCACCCCACTGGCTCCTCATGACCATTATGGTGTTCTTGAGATCTTCTAGCTTACTCATGACTGTCATTTCCTTCGCAATTCTTACTTATCTGTGTATAATGCTGGTAGAAGCTCTGAAGTCCTTATTTGATTATCTGCATGCAGATTTGGGATGTTTGTTCCTAAAGCCCGTAGACTCTATTCCTAAGGTTCAGAGTTAATTTTTGCAAAACTCAGGCCAATGGACAGGGATTATATTTATCACACACACTACATTTGAGATTTTGGCGGCTTAGACTGACATCAAGGGCACATACCTTCTACTAGTGTATTTGTAACGACACTCAGTATACTGTTGATTCTGTCCTTCCGCCCATAGGAGGCCAGTTGGTCCATGGAAACTAAGAGAGATCCAGGGCCTTTCTTCTTAATTTCCACCTCAGTTGTAGCCTGGAAAAAAATAGTGAATCGGGTGAGTAAAGTCTTACAAACATTAAAGCTGGGCCTTACTGGACAGACGGTCCAGAGTGTGAGCAGAAACAGATGCTCTTCCTGATACCTTTTACTCTGCTCCTACACTCCTATTCACCTCAAAAAGTAGGAGAAAACATGACTATGGATCATCCTAGCTCTAAAAATGACAAGACCAGGTGAAGTCTGTACAAATCTACAATGAACCAAAGAATCTGGTTAGGACCCAAGCACCTCATCTGGTTAATTCATAGCATGGAACAGAAAGACAGATCTCCAGGGCCAACAACATCCAAAGCAGAACCTGAATTCTCCTGTCTCAGTCTCGTATCCATAGCATCTGGCTAGAATTGGACTACACAGTAAAATAAGTAGAATTTACCTCCATTCGACATTTCATTAAGGGCCAAGTCCCTGATCACACTGAGACACCATTGCTCTCTCAAACTGTTGCTTCCAAATATCAGACCTGGGCCCAACTGAATGTTAGCAAGCTGAAGTTCTACCCTAATTCTCCTCCAAGGCACTATAAAGAAGTATGGTAAGGGTCTCACTATTTTATATCTATATTTATTTTGTCCTGATAAAACTTTATAAGTTAACCTGAGATATTCAAATTCCCACACAAAAAGGGCAGAAAACACCATCAGACTGTTACACAAAATATTTGTTACATGCTCTACCGTGGGAGATTACAGCACAGTGTTTCTTACTGACCCTTGCTTGTGCTCTTTGTGCCAACCTGAATATACTACGTTAGATTAACCTTCAGGCAGTGGCTTAAAAGCTAGCTTTCCAGTTACCACACCAATCACTGTTAACATGTCATCCATGTAATGCTGGCTGTCCCTTCCACTGTGAAGATAAGAGGGCAGAGACAGTCACCATCTCTCAGAGCACAGGGAAGATACATGCCTGTAGGAAGCTAGAGAAGTAGGTCTGATCAGTACTAGAATGACTCTAGCTGTTTTGAAAAGTCTCTAGAGAGCTCCATCAGAAAGGCTTTCTGCCCTTAGGTATGACTAGATTTTAAGAACTTTACAGAAGAAAGTTTCTGGCGGATTATAATTTATCTTATTACAGTGTTTCATCAAACTGTTTCACTGATTCCGACATTTGGTTTACCTTAGGGTTTGGTTTTGTTTTGTCTGGCAGAGCTACAGAAGAAATGGAAAAGAAAAAGAACTGAACTGATTTCCTTGGGAATTCCTGGCTGTATTACTATACAAACACCTGAATATGTAACAATGATGAAATGACCTGTTCCTCAAGTCCAATAAGATCTATTTCTTTGATATCAAAGCCACTTTTTGGTGCAATTACCAGCCTGGTATTCATAACACCTAATAAATCAGATTAGACGACTCCATTTTAACAATGAAAATCATCTAAAAATGAAGGCAGAAAGGTTTCACAGAGTAGATACTCTTGTTTCTGGCATTTATTCCTTCTAGATTCTTACTGAGCTGCTCTTTGTAATACATGGTAGATAATTTTCATAATGCTGACTCCCAGGTACTGTAAGATCTGATGGACTGGTTGATTCATCAAGAAAAGATGAAACTTCATTTAAAACTGCTTGGGATCTAAGTATATCTTATCGTTTTCTGGACTTGCTGGATGTGACAAGATGTGAATTCTTCAGACTTCAATAACATTAACCTTAAAGTTAATAAAAATGTTGTCTCAAGGACATAGTAAATCATTAGATTAATATTTAGTGGTATCTATATGAGAGCTATAATAATTTTTAAGTTGGATTTAAAAACTCCACATAAAGAAAAGTTTATTCCCAAACTTAATATTAAGATGGAAGAATTATTACTTATATCTTTCTATATAAAATTAAAATAAACTGTAGCAGGGATATGTGGAGACAACTTCTATAATGTTAAAATTGTTCCAGAGTAAGGCATGTTACAGAACATACCTTCAGTTTCAGAAAAGAAAGAAATGAAAGAAGACACCAAGAAAAAGAAATTTCAAAGACCATACTTAAGGAACTTCAGAGGGTAAAAAGAGAAAGTCATTATGTCACCTTTTTACATAGGCAAGAGCATTTACCACAGATCCAAATAACTGATTCCACTGAAAAATCTTATGATAATAATAAGATACTCAGAAAAATTTCCTTAAATTTGTAAATTAAGCAACAGACTTCTAAAAATCCATGGATCAAAAATGAAATCACAACGGAAATTAGAAAATACTTTAGGGATAATGGAAATAATACAATTTATGGGATCCAGCTAACACAGTGGTTTGAGAAAATTTTACAGTGCTATATGCTTATATTAGAATATAAAAAGATATACAATCAGTGCTCTGAGCTTTCACCTTGAGAAATTAGAGAAAGATCAACTTAAAGTGCAGTTAAGTAGATGAAAGGAAATAATAAAAATAAGAATGGAGATTAATTAGTAAATGCACAAACCACAGACAATCAAAAAGGGCAAATGTTTTTTAAAAACAGATTATTTAAATTGATACTTCCCTAGCAAGACTGATCAAGAAAAAAAGAGAGAAAACGTAAATGATAATTTTCAGGAAAAGGAATGGGAACATTATTACAAATCCTGCAGGCATTATTAGGATAATAATAATATACTATAATTTTAAGTCGAACCATTGTAAGATGGAAATCTTCTGTGCAATATTTATATCAAAGTATAAGATAAATATGATAATAAATAAACCCCCAAATCTAAGTGGTTTAAACTAAAAAAAACACAAACCCAACTTCATGTCATTTCACCTTGTATGAAATGTACAAACTTACCAAAACACCACTTATCAAAACTGATAGAAGAAATAGAAAATCTAAATAGCTCACATTAGAAACTGCAATTGAAAAAACCTTACAATAAAGAGAAATATAGGGCCACCAGGGTAGCTCAATGGGTTAAGCCTCTGCCTCTAGCTCAGGTCATGATCTTGGGGTCCTGGGACTGAGCCCCGCATCAAGCTCTCTGCTCAGCAGGGAGCCTGCTTCCCCCTCTCTCTCTCTCTCTGCCTTCCTCTCTGCCTACTTGTGATTTCTCTCTTTGTCAAATAAATAAATAAAATCTTTAAAAAAAAAAAAAGAGAGAGAGAGAGAGAGAAATATAGGTGCAGATGGCTCTACCAGTGAATTCTATCAAGCATATACAGAAGAAATAATACCAACACCAATATTAACATCAATTCCTTCAGAAAATAGAGGAGATGGCCTACTTCTCAACCTGTTTTATAAAGTTAACACGACCTGATATTAAACCTGCCAAAAACACCACATGAAAAGACAATTAGTGGCCCATATCCCTCATGAACAATGATGTGAAATCCTTAAGAAAACATAAGCAAATATTTACAAAGATAATACATCATGACCAACAGAGTTTATATCAGGAAAGATAGTTGCACATTAGGAAAAAAGTCAGTATCATTCATCTCTTTAACAGAATAAAGGAAAAAAGTGATCTGATTATCTCACAGATGCAGAAAAAGAACATTTAATAAAATTAAACACCTCTGCATAATAAAATTTTTTAGTAAGCCAGGAATAGAATGCAGCAGCTTCAATCTGATAAAGAATATCTATGAAAATCTAAAGCTAACATTATTCTTCTTGATGAAACATTAAATCTTATTCCTCTAATAATGGAAACAAGGAAGTATGTCTGCTTTTATCATTTCTATGCAATTTTGTATTTCAAGTGCTAGCTAGTACAATAAAGCAAGAAAAATAAATAAAAGGCATAAAGGTGCAGTTGCTGTTATACACAGAAAGTATTATTGTACATGTAGAAAACCTTATGGAATCAGAAAAAAAAAGACATAATAGAATCAATATGTTAATTCATCAGGATAATGAGATACAAAAAAAATCTGATTCACAAAAACAACTGCATTCCTATATTCTGGCAACAAAAAATAGTTGAAAATAAAAAATTTTAAAATCATACCTTTTTAGAACAGTATCAAAAAACACAAATACCAAGGAATAAAACTAATGAAAGATGGGTAAGATGTTCACTACAAAGTATACAACTTTGCTGAGAGAAACTTGAGAAGACTTTAATAAATGAGAACTATACCACATTCACAGATTGAAAGACTCAATATAAGATGTCCATTATTTCCAAGCTGACCCATAGATTCAGTGCAATCACTATAAGAATTCTAGGCTTTTCTGAAAAAAAAAAAAAAAAAAAAAAAAAAAAGAAAACTGACAGAAAATGCTTCTAAAATTCATAAGGACACACAAAGGATCTAGAAAAGGTAAATAATCTTTTCAAAAACATTTGATAGCAAATTAATCTCTTAAGAAATTATTTGATAATCTTTAAAATATCTTTTTGTTTGGAGGGCTTATGCTATCTCATTTCAAGACTATAAAGTTACAGTAATTAAACAAGTGTAGTATTGGTATAAGCACAAAGAGACCAAAGGAACAGAAAGGAACAAAGGAACAGAAGAGAATCCAGAAACAGACCCACACATGAACATCAATTGACTTTTGACCAAGGTGCCAAGTCAATTTAATGGAGAGAGGAAAGTCTTTTTAACAAACGGTACTGAAAAACTAGATATTCATCCAAGTCAACTCCTATCTAATTTCATACACACAAATTGAGTTGAATCAGAGATCTGAATATAAAACCCAGAACTGTAAAATTTACAAAAGGAAAATAACTTCACAATTTTGGGTACTGACAAAGATTACTTGGACAGGATGCAAAAAACAACAAAAAAGGAAAAATTTGATACACTGGATTCCATCAAAATTAAAAATTTATGTTTCTGATAAGAAACTTATATAAAAAATAAATCAATAATGGGCAAAAGATTTAATTAAGTGACTAATAAAAGATCTGTGAAAAGCCAATAAACACACAAAAAGATGCTTATCATCATTAATCAGCAGGGAAATGCAAATTCAAAGCACAGTAAGATACAGTTAATGCCCACTAAGATGCTAAAATCAGACTAACATCACCAAATGTTGCCTAGGATGTGGAGCAACTGGAACTTTAATACACTGTTGCTTGGAGTATTAAAAAAAATGGTATAAGTACTTTGGAGAGCTATGTGGCAGTTTCTTATAAAGTTGAACATACCTTTACCGTATGACCCAGGAATTTCTTTCTGAGATAACTACCCAATATTGGGAAGAACCTGAATGTCCCTCAGTAGGAAAGTAGACTAACATATGAGAGTGTATTTATGCAATGAAGTACTCATCAATACTCATCAATAACAAGGAATGAACTATTGAAAGAACATCTCAAACGTGTATCAGATGTGTACACATCTCAGATGTGTATCTCAAATACATCTTGTTGAGTGAAAGAAGCTGCATAAGAAATATATATTGTATGAGTGCTTGAAAATGAAAGAAAACAAATCTATGGTGTCACATGTCAGAAGACGTTGCTCAGAGAGGTGAGGGTGTTGAGTAGGAAAGGGTATTTTCTGGGAGTCTTGTTGTACAAAGGGGTGTCGGAGACAATTCTCGGCAGGTGGGACGGCTCGTGCTCCACCGTCCTTGTACCCACATCTTTGGTAACTCTTTGGTGATGGTTACCTAAGGTTTTACTGCAATACTGATTATGCAGAATTCCTTTGAAACAGAATATGGAATACAGAGTGTGTATATAATACAAAAAAGATGTTATCTGTGGTATCGAAATAAATGAAGATCTGTCAAATGGGAAAAGCAATTTATTCTGAGCTGGATGTACGGAGTTAGACACCATCAAAGGCAGGCAGTGGGAAAGCTTTAGAATGGAATAAGGGAGACTTCAGGTGTGCCTTGATTTCAAGCTGGCTTGCACAGGGAAGCTGTAGGTGGGCATCCTAGGTGATTGATTAGGGATGCCTATTTGGCTTTCTCTGGTGGTCCTAAGTTGAAAGCAAAAACAAAGCTTTAGAAGTCTCTTAGCAATCAAGTCCTGACCGTTTGGGGCTGACTGTTAAAGAAGTTACTGTTTAACTTACTGGACTGTTGCTAGAGACAGCAATCTGGCTTCCTGCAAGCGTGACTGATAGCTGGCTGGCTGCCTGGCTTGTTTATCATTGATAAGGGGGTTGGTTTCTTGGGCAGGTTGTGGGGGAAAGTCCTGTTTTCATATAAGGTCTGCTCATTGTCAGTATTCATCGGATCTGAGCAATTCATGGAGAGACAGGGAGCAAACATACATTCCTCACTGTTAACCGCCTAGGATGATATAAACTAAAATTGCCTATGAAGAACATTACTTAAAAGTGCTAAACACTAACTGAGGACTAAGATAGCAATATCCAGAGAAAAATAAATCTGTCCTAAAAAAGTCTAGTCTGTTAAATCCAGGGTGTACAGGAATCCAAGACGGATGTAGTTCCTGAAATCTTTCTTCCGTAGGTGAAGTTGTGGATGCTGGCTCTGAAAGCCCAGGCTATTGTTTCTTTCTTTTCAATTTTTACAACACTGAGATGAAATGCACATAACATTTAAAATTCCCATTTCAAAGTGTGCAATTCAGTGGCTTGTAGTATATTTACAGCGTATTCCAGGATATTTCCATCATACCAAAGAAAAACACAGTACCGGTTAGCAGCCCATCCTTACTCCCACCTCTACCCAGCCCCTTGCAACCAACAATCTGTTTTCTGTCTTTACAGATTTCCTTCTCTATGTGTTTCATAGAAATGGAATCAGATATTATGTGGCCTTTTGTGCCTGGCTTCTCTTGCTGGGCATCATGCTTTCAAGATTTATTCATGCTGTAGCACATATCAATACCTCATTCCCTTTTATGGCTGAATAATATCACATAAGAGGGATGTGTCACATTTTATTTATCCATCCCTCAGTTGATGGGCATTTGGGTTGTTTCCATTTCTTGGCTCTCATGAATAATGATCGTATGAATATTCATGTACAAGTTTTTATGTGAACACCTGTTTTCAGTTCTACCTAGGAGTAGAATTGCTGGATCATATGGTAACTCTGTGTTTAATTTTCTGAGCAACTGCTACTGTTCTCCAAAGTGGCTGTCCCTTTTTGCATTCCCCTTCCGGGTGGTTGGTTGTTGCTTTTTTACCATGGATTCTAGCTAACTGGAGGGAAGGAATGCTGGAGTAAACTCTCCCATGTCCAGCAGCTGCAGAGGCGGATTTCCAGAATCCGCTTGGGAGGTGTGTCTCTGCTCTTGGCTCAACTACTTACCACCTGGGAGGGAGGGACGCTGAGACCCAAGAGCCAGAGGGAAGCTCATATCCTCTTTCCCTTCCCTCTTCAGGTCATTTTCTAATTCCTGTAAGTGGAGGTGTTTATTTCTTTTGTTTGTTTTGTTTTACTTTGTTGGGGAGGAAAGAGAAGAATTAACAACGTTTTAAAGGCAGGAGTTTCTGCCTTCTTAGAATTCCGGCCCTAAGGAGATTTCATGTAAAACTATCAGTAACAGGGGAAGCCACAGAGAACCTTAATTGCACTCTTTTAAAGTTAAACTCAGTGCAAATTTGTTCCGTGCAAATTTGTTCCGTTTCTCTCAACCCAAATGCAAAGTTTATTAGGACATTTAGCCCCTGACTTCCAGCTTCCTGAATTGTAGCTGTCCTTCTCAGAGAGGTGTCCTACGACACCTGTAGATGGAAGATTTTGCCCACATTTCTATAGATCTGCCCACGGAAGGCAACTAAATTGCTTTCCAATGGAGATGCATGAATGGAAATTTATCAGGCAGGCACCTTTCTTGGAACTAAAATTTAGAGCATTTTAGAAGTAGCTTTAGAACCTAGCCATTTATCTCCTGTTTAAGCCTTCCTCAAATTTTTGTAGTAATCTGCTTTAAAACAATTTCCCAATAATTGCTTCTTCTCAAAGGTTCTTTAGGATTTTAGAGGAATGCAACCCTTGTCAAGTCAAGCAATTCAGGAGAAATCCTAATGTCTACTTCTTAGGGCTAAGAAGGCCAAAAAAGTATAGGGAAATAAATGGAAACTGGCCTTCTGAACACCAAGAGTGGGCCAAATAACATGCTCCACAGTTTATAAATGTTATTACATTTCATCTTTGCAACAGCCCTATAGCACAGGTCCTTTTGTTTCTTTTTTGCAGATAAGGAAATGGGCTTAGAGTGGTGATGTTAATTTCCCAGGATCACATCAGTAAATAAACCTGGGCTTCAGAGTTGGTGTGGGGCACTGGTTACTGGCCAGGGCTCTGGAGTCAGACCACCTGTGTTCAAGCCCTGAGCCTACCACATACTGTGTGATGTTGGACAAGTCATTTTATTTCTCTAAGCCTTGGTTTCCTCCTCAGTGAAATGTACACAAGAGTAGGCTCTATCGGCTGTGAGCATTAGATGAGATAGTGCATGTGTATTTGCAAGCTAGCACAACATGATTTCTGAGTTACTTGGGATTTCTGGATTTGTCAGCAGCACCTGCTTTCTCTATGAGTGATGAGATTCTCACCTGCTTTTCCAGCTTAGGGATGAAGAGATGGGAATGTCCCCTCACCCTCTGCTTCAGCAAAAAGCAAAAGTGAAAATTCCCAAACTACTGAAAAATAATCACCAATCATAACTGAATAATTAATAAACAGGTGAAATCATTTCTGATGAAACTCTAATGAGTGAACCCAGATATCTTTTTTCCCACAGAGAATATTATATATATTTTTTCTTTCTTTCTTTTTTTTTAAGATTCATTTATTTGAGAGAGAGAGAGCATGTATGCACAAGCAGAGAGAGGGGCAGAGGGAGTGGGAGAGAAGCAGAGTCCCTGCTGAGCGTGGAGCCCAATGTGGGTCTCGATCTCAGGACCCTTCAATCATGACCTGAACCGAAATCAAGAGTCAGATGCTTAATCGACTGAGCCACTCAGGCGTCCTGAGAATATTACATTCCTTAACTTGAGTGTGAGGAAAAAATACAGATGTGGCATAGCCTAAGCATCAGTCCTGAGTGAGACCAGCTTGAGGGCCTCAGCAGCTCCTACGCAACCCCACAAAGCATGAGCATACCATGGAAGCACTCTAGTGGTTCAGGTAAAGGCAAGTTAATCCACTGGGGACTCATCCCAAATGCCTGGACAGTGAGAACCGCTCCATCCTGACCTATAGTGGTATTCGCCGCTCCTCTGGCCTGGGCTGCATATAACAGGAATCTATTGCCTCCCTCTAAGATAAATGATACAAATTTTTCCCATTTCCCAAAGAAGCTAATATTCAAGCAGTTAGGAAGTTCTCTTTGACAGTGGGAAGACCTTGGTTCAAGCTCCATTTCCACAAGTCACTAAGGCTCTGAACCTCACCTGTTAATAGGATAAAACCACCTACTGAACACAACGGTTATAAGAAATTAAATGCATATAAAGTGCTGAGCGTAACTATAGCAAGAACCCAATATATGGTGGCTATAATTATTATGCCCATTGTAGAAAACTGAAAACAGAAAAGTGTGAGGAAGAGAAAAAGTCACCTATAATGTCCCCTCCCAAAGGCAACTACTGTCAACTTCAAGTCAGTCATCCTTTCTCTGTAGGCGGTCTTTCCATAGATCTGATATCATACCAAACCCTATACACAAGCTCTATGCAGTTTTCTTTGTTTTGTTTTGTCTTTTTGGCCTATTACTATAACTTATGTAGACTGTCACACCATTAGTAGCTAAGAAGTGCTTCTTTATGGCTTCTAATGAAATAGCTTTTCCTAGTTATGCATGCTTTGGGAATGAAACAGTCCTGCCTACCTCATTTCCTGCCACTCTGTGATCTGCTCTCCTGGCCTTGGGAATCCTCAAATCTGTCACCACCATCGCTTGGGACCACTGGAATGAATCCCCTACGTCTTTATAGGGTGTCGAGTGTGCAGGCCCCCCAAAACCCAAAGACAGCACTCCGCAGGCTACAGTGTGAGGCGGTGCAGACAGCCATCTGCTCAACTGCCTCTCAAATTTTCCCCCCACACATTATAACAGAAGCTGCAAAAAAACCCAAAACAAAACCAATGAGCAAACGTGCTCATCTGCCTTTAGCTGAAGTTCAATCTCTTCCTTTCTGGATACCTTTTCTAATACCTTCTTTTCAAAGAAAAACCAAGATGTATTATTTGGCCGAAGTATTTAAAAAGGTGGCCAGAATATCAAATTTTAATTTGGTTCTTAATATTTGAGTTGCCCAAACTGTACTGTCCATGCTGACCCATCCCTCATTCTTTACTGATAAAATTTCTTGCTTTTGCAGAGAATATTAACTAATTATGGAGCCTAAAGATTTACCTCTAGATATAGAATTAGGGACTATCCAAAATTATATTTAAAGGAAAGATAATCATCTGTAACATCTATTTTGGCCAACTATCTGGTTTTGGGGGGATTCTGGAACTACTGTTTGTTGTTATTATTATTGTTCCTATTATATTAAAGAAACAGTTTTCCAGAAGAAAAATGGCCACATGACTAAACAAAGAAGGCATTAAAATTCACTGAAAAAGAGAAGACTGATTTTTCCCTAAGACTCTGGCTCTATCAACAATGAGCTGTGGGGGCCTCAAGGAGCCCAAATCCTCTGAGCCCTACTTCCCCATCTAGAAACAGGAATAATGCCCTCCACTTGGTCAGCCTTACAGAAAATTTTGATTCAGAGCAAATTAAATAACGAACGTAGAAGTAATTTGTAGCTTGTAAAGAGCTAAACAAACATGTGTATGTGAGAGGGGGGGTATTTTGCTATTAAATAAAAAGGCAGGAGAGAAAAGACCATGTCAAACACATCCTAAGTGCCTTTGAGTTTGTATCTGTCAACAACTGTCCTGAAATGTTACAAACAGATCACTGGGAGTAATTCCAGCCTTGACTGTCCAGTTCTCCTCCCCGCATGCATCATGCTAATTAGAGGATAGGCTGTCTCCGTGCTGTGTTAGAGGAAACTGAAGTGTTAGAACAAAACGGACTGGCATGCTGTCTCAAGGAGCTTATGCCAGCTAAGGAAGGACTGAAGGAAGTTAGGGAGTTAGAAGCACGGAGGATTAGGATCACTGAGGTTATAAGAATTTGAAATTAGAAAAAAAAGGTATAAACAGCTTAGAATTTAAAGAAATGTGAAGAGATGGCTTTTCCCAAAGAGGGGAGCCATTAGCCAACCCCCTAGACAAGTGATTTTATGAAGCTATTATATGCAGCTCCTCCAGAGCCTGACATTTGATTACATTTAAAATTCATCTTTCGCTTCCCTTTTTCTTCCTCCCCCATACACCATGTGTTCTTGCCCCAACCTCCCACTTTTCCCTCCTTGGATTTATTTCCATTTCAATCCCTTTTGAACGTCTAGCTCCAGTTCTGCACTGGCTTCCCTAACCTCTCCTTCCCTGGCTTTCCCTGATGCACACCTCCCGCTCGCCACACCAGGCATCCACCTTCCTCTTTGGAAAAATCACACCTCCTTCTTACAGAGGAGACTTGGAAAATTATTCTGAGCTATATTGTTGTTGTTGTTTTTTAACAGAAAGATCAGAGCTTTAAATTCCAGGCTGTTTCCCTATGGGGACAGGAGTGGGAGGGAGAGAAGCAATGGTAGTTCCAAACCGGCTCAGACTTGTCATTGGTGGTGGCAATTCTCATTCCATCATGGCAGGATCCGCTGGCCAGAGGCATTCAGTGAGAGCAGGTGAGGAGAGGGAAACAGTAGGCTGCTAAAGACTTGCAAAGATGGGGAGAAAGAAAAGGAGGTAAAAGAAAGCAAGGAGCTGATGGGGTAGGGCAATAGAAACGAGGGAGAAGGAGGCGGGGGTGGACAGAGCAGGGATTAAAGTGAATGGGAAAAGGAGGGGCGGAAGAGAGAAACAGAAACAGAGCAGGAGGAAGAGGACAGAAGCGGGCGGCACTGGTGGGGACAGAGACTTGAGAGTGGGGGAGGGAGCGTGGGAGCCAGAGGCCGGCCGGAGAGAAGAGAGGAGGGCGCGGGAGAGACTGCCATGCCTAGCCTCGGTCTATGCGTTTACTTCCTTACACTGTCGTCGGTAGCTGCCTTATCTATTTTCACCTCTGGCAGGAGCCGCCCGCCGATGTGCGAGCCGGGGCCACCGATGAGGGACACCACGCCGTTGCAGTCGACGGTGCTGTTGCGCTTGACGCTGCGCCGCAGGCTGGGGAAGATGCGCGACGAGCGGCTGCCCTGGCTGTAGCCGCTGTAACCGCTGTAGCTGCTGCGGCGCTCGCGGGCCCGGATCGGGATGAAGAGCGAGTCCCGGCGGCCTTCGCTCTCCTCCACCGTGCTGTGCTCGTCGTCCGCGAACTCGTTCTCCGAGCCCGGGTCGCGGAAGCGCCCGGGACCCCTGAAGCTGAAGATGCTGCTTTTGCTGTTGTGCCGGGAGAGGAACGGGGAGCCCGGGATGCTGAGCAGGGACTGCAGGGCAGGGAGACAGAAAAAAACACAGAGACAGGCGTGAGACGGGAAGCGCACCCCGCACAGGCTGAGCCGAGGCTGTTGGCCTCCCCAACCTGCCTCAGCCTTGCTTTCCTGCTATCAGAACACAAGTGTTCCCACAAAGCACTTCTGGATGTTTCGTTCCTAGTACGACTCAACACCCGTAAGCGCTCGCTTCTTGCCCCATTGCCTTGTGATGCGTAGGTCTTCCAACAGCTAACCATTCAAAATTTTTACTCACTGTTCACCCATGCATTGCAACGATGCTTTTATCTCGAGCTCCATGTAGAGTCTAATGCACCAGGAAACACATGCTGTGTCTACTTCCCATTACTATGAGCTCGTTTACTCAAGAGAGCCTCCATGCCACACTTGGCAAAAAGGAGAGAATGTGAAAGTGCTCAATC
Organism: Mustela lutreola; assembly: GCF_030435805.1. NCBI lineage: Eukaryota > Metazoa > Chordata > Mammalia > Carnivora > Mustelidae > Mustela > Mustela lutreola. Next base: position 63,451,374 of record NC_081297.1, read on the forward strand.
ACTCACTATTCTCTCAATGAGTACATGCCCTGACCGTAAGTCCTAGGCCAACGGAGGCCTTGGAGTATTTTTTTGTTCAGTTGACTATTATGTATGTTCCCTCTGACTCCATTTTAAAGTCAACATTTTTTTCATCAAAAGTTAATTAAAAAAAAAAAAAGACAACTTTGAGAGAGAGAGTGCAGAGCAAGAGAGAGGGGGGGAGCATGATGGAAGGGGGGTTGAAGGAGAGGGTAAAGCAGACTCCCCAGTGAGCAGGGAGCCCAGTGTGGGCTCCATCCTAGGACCTGGGATAATGACCTGAGCCAAAGGCTGATGCTTAATGGACAAAGCTACCCAGGTGCCCCCATCAAAAGTTTAATTATTTTTAAATTATAAAATTCCCAGCACTATTTATTTATGTACATTTCACAAGCAGTGTGGAGCCCAACTCGGGGCTTGAACTCACAACCCTGAGATCAAGATGTGAGCTGAGATCAAGAGTCGGTGCTTAATCAACTGAGACACCCAGGTTCTCCCTACACTGACATTTTATTTATTTTTTAATTATTATTATTATAAGAGAGAAGGTGAGAGAGCACAAGCAGGATGAGAAGAGAACACGGAGCCTGATGTGGGGCTTGATCTCAATCCCTGGACTCCAGGATCATGACTTGAACAGAAGGTAGATGCTCAAATGACCGAGCCACCCAGGGGCCCCTGCACTAACATTTTAAAATAAAACTTTTATTTATCACTCACAAATTTCTCCCCATTTCTTTTTCTCTTTCAACCCATACTTCCAATTCCACATTCTCTAGAGAACTGTATGCTAATATATATTTTTATGCTTTACTATATTTTATTGATCACCTTTGATCAACAATTTTCTTCAACAAAAAGTTATAAATAAACAGTACTTAAAATTAAAAAAAAAATTTCTGTGACCATGAGTCTCTTAGAATTTTTTAAAAAATTCTCTCGGATTTATTTTTTAATTATAATTCTTATTAATATAATTGATCAAGATATATATAGATGTTATACATTTTATAAGTAATTACTAAGCTTAAAAGAAAATTTTATTAAAATGTGTCTCTTAATGAGTTCTTTTCCAATTGGTGTTTTTGGTGATGAAATATTTGTAGACAGTAATATTATTAGAATAAAAAATGGCTCAACATCAGTTCTCCCTTCTCTATCTAATATAGATTTTAAGTGCTGAGAAATTCTATTCACATAAATAGTATCTTGGAACAGAAGAATTTGGTTATAGTAATGTCACTCAGTTCTTCAATCTCCTTTCAAATGATATACCAGATTCACATAATAAGCTATCAGCAAAATTTATCCTAATGATCTACTGGCTGACAATCATATTGGGTAGTCTTTCAAATTTATTGAAAGCAAAGAACTGCAAACCACCCAATCTGCCAAATGATTTGTTACGTATTTGTTAGAAGTATTCCATTTCTTGATTTCTGAGGATGCCAAAAAGGCTTCATTTTTATTTACTAAAAAAATATGGGTTAGTATTAAAGAGGTTATTCTTTTACTTAGAGGAACCTTATTTAACCCAAAAGAAATGGTTGGAATAATCAAAATATCATTCATTTTAATACATCACTGCCACTGTAAATTTTTTTCCAACATTAATTTTTTAATAAAATAATTTTATCTTACTACATGCTTTAAAGATATTTTCACCAAAACCTTAAAGCTAAAGATTCGGCTCATTTTATTTACAAAAATGTCTACCATATGATACAGGTTAGCAAAGCCAGTTCTCATTGTCAAAGCAATTGGCCAAATCAGACTTCTTTTAATTGAGAAATTATGAACTTATTTTTCTTTTTTAATAAATATACTAATACGTATCCAAGTGACATCTACCCCACTCCTGATTTTAAAATCCCCAAAGGCCCTAATTATAAGAGAGGTAAATTTGGAAAGCCTTACAATGGATTTAAATTTCCTGGGTTTAAGAAAACTTAAAGACACTAATGTTTTCTTTTTTTTTTTTTTAAGATTTTATTTATTTATTTGACAGAGAGAGAGAGATCACAAGTAGGCAGAAAGGCAGGCAGAGGGAGAGAGGGAAGTAGGCTCCCTGCTGAGCAGAGAGCCCGATATGGGGCTCGAACCCAGCCCCCTGAGATCATGACCTGAACTAAAGGCAGAGGCTTAACCCACTGAGCAACCCAGGTGCCCCGACACTAATGTTTCCAATTGTCCCTTGACTGGCATCCCCTAAATTTTTATACCTCAGGGCAATGTGCTATGCCAAAGGCAAAACCCTGCTATTGTACCTATTTTGTTCTAATGAGAAATGGTAAGGTGATCGACACAGAGACAGCTACCTTTGGAAGAGTTTATTACTTATAGCTCTCAAAAGAAGGTGGCATGCCATGCCATGCCAGGCAGGGCCTCATGGGGAGGTACTAGGGTTAGGAGGCAAAAGGAGTAGGGAAAAAGCATCGTTCAGAGCCTGCATGATGGTTTCCTCAGAAGGAATGGCTGAGGCAGAGTAGGCATATCTGACAAGTTTAGGATCAGGTGGTTTGAGTAATTTCAGCAGGCTCTGGTCTATAGAAGTGGTCCTAGCTGTCCAATACCTGACCCTCAGAGTGACTGAGGGCAGAGGAAACACTGGTTTTGTGTGTCTTTTTTTTTTTTTTGGTGACAACTTAATTAATTAATTAATTAATTTTTAAAAAGATTTTATTTATGTATTTGACAGACAGAGATCACAAATAGACAGAGAGGCAGGCAGAGAGAGAGAGGAAGGGAAGCAGACTCCCTGCTGAGCAGAGAGCCCAATGTGGGGCTCGATCCCAGGACCCTGAGACCATGACCTGAGCCGAAGGCAGAGGCTTAACCCACTGAGCCACCCAGGTGCCCCATGGTTTTGCGTGTCTTGATGTGTGTGCATTAGATAAAGCTGGGGCTGAGGGTTTGGATTGGTTGATTTGTATATGAAAGGAACACTTTCAGACAAGTTGTTCACTGTCTAAGAATTAAGTTTGCACTGGGAGGAGCAGTCTCTCCCTAGTTAGCAAGGCTCCTAAAATGTCAAAGCATCATAATACACAGAAAATTAAAACAATGATTAAGACAATAAGATCCCTTGGGGCACCTGGGTTGCTCAGGTCATGATCTCCAGGTCCTGTGACTGAGCCCCAAGTCAGGCTCCCAGCTCAGCGAGGAGTCTGCTTCTCCCTCTCCCTCTGCCTCTACCCCATTCGTGCTCTTTCTGTCTCTCTCTCTTACAAATGAATAAAATCTTTAAAAAAAATACAGTAAGATCCCAAGATTGGATGGCGGGGTAGGGGGATAGGAAATATCTTTGAGCTTCTACCCATGTGTTCAGTTCAGTGTAAGGTTCTGAGGTTCTGTGTTAGATGTTAGTAACAGTGCCTTGGGCTTTTGTATCTCCCTTGCAGGGCTCACTAGGGAGAAATATGGTCAGGACAAGACAAGACTCAGGAACTCTTGGGTGCCTTTGATAAATTCCATGAGCACACTTAATATCATCAATCATTGTCCTAAAAATGTCCTTCAAAATTCTCCTAGCTTTGACTGTAACTAACTTCTTCCATTTTATCTTTCACTCTTTCCCTACAGAGACCCAATCACTGAGCCACACTGCCTGCGGGTCTGTATGCTCTGCACTTCCCGCTGTGGAACTCCTCACCACTGTCCATGGTCCAGCTCTTCAGCATCTTCCTCTGTAAACCTCCTCTACCCTTCCACAGCCCCAGCCTCTGTTTCAGAGTCCCTGCACTCTACTTTTAACTACAGTTCTTTATATACTTGCTTTTAGCTCCCCTTTCAAACCAACTATAGGCTCTTTAAGGACACACTGTCTGATTCATCTTTTTATCTCCTGGAGGGCTTTGTATATCGTAGGTGCAGTGTTCAATTTCATGAACATGTATTTAGATTATATGCTGTAAACTGGCCACCCACACCTGGGCATTACTCCACACCTGCACTAGGTCACTGCCTCACTTTTCATAGTTCACTTCCCTGGATTTTGCATTAAGCCAATGCTGGCTGCTGACACTACACAGTACATTAGGTCTCCACATTAGGAAAGAGGTTTCATTTACTTGACAAATGATCATTAAATACCTAGTGTGTACTAAGTGATGTAGACAGGGTCATAAAGAAGACATACAGCACGGTTCCCGCCTTCTTGCATCTTGCAGCCTAGTCAGAAATATATACTATATGAGATCTATTCCTAACTGATAGGAAAGTGATAAGTAAGATAATGATCAATTCAGTGACCTACAAATGCATAGAAATCAGGATCCTGAGACAATAATGCTAAAAGAAAATAATCTATTATTCTTTAATCCCCTGTTCCATTCTTGGCGAAAGGGTTGCCTGTGATAAGTGTGGGCGGGGAAAAAAGAATTTGTTGCACCTCTCCTTGGACCCAGCATTCAATCCTGCTCTAGTCTATTCTCCAAGGAAATACATCCTGAAGTTAGCCACCCCAGCCTCTCCTCAGTCTCACCGTGCCTGGGCTGGAGGGTTTCAGTGATGACTCAGGACCTTGGGCTCTACTAGCTCCTGGGATCTAGGCTATAAATGCATGGACCTTAGCCATTCACCCATCAGGAGCTTCTGGTCCTTTTCTTTTTCTTTTTTTTTTTAAGATTTTTATTTATTTATTTATTTATTTTATTATTTTTTCAAAGATTTTTTTTTTTAAATATTTTATTTATTTATTTGTCAGAGAGAGAGTGAGCGAGAGCGAGCATAGGCAGACAGAGTGGAAGGCAGAGTCAGAGGGAGAAGCAGGCTCCCTGCGGAGCAAGGAGCCCGATGTGGGACTCGATCCCAGGACGCTGGGATCATGACCTGAGCTGAAGGCAGCTGCTTAACCAACTGAGCCACCCAGGCGTCCCATTTTTTCAAAGATTTTATTTGTTTATTTGACAGACAGAGATTATAAGTAGACAGAGAGGCAGGCAGAGAGAGAGAGAGGGGAGCAGGCTCCCTGCTGAGCAGAGAGCCCGATTCGGGACTTGATCCCAGGACCCTGGGATCATGACCTGAGCCGAAGGCAGCGGCTTAACCCACTGAGCCACCCAGGTGCACCAGCTTCTGGTCCTTTTCAAGCAGGCACATCACAGCTGACTAAATATACTACCCAAGGTCCAGGCATTTGCTTGGGAGAATAGCTCGGGGGTGTTCTTGATTTGAGGAGGTGGCCCTCCTATTTTCCCACTGAAAAACTAACTGAGGATTTTAGGGCACCCATGTCAGCCATCTGTTGGGACAAGGCTTAACAGTGACTGGGATGATTAGGATGCAATAAATTAGTGATTTAAATGTTCCCTGTCATGTCATATTTCACTTTTTCTTCACTTCACTTTTTCTTCCCCAAACAGCAGTTATTCTCTGAGTGTGGTCTAGGGACTCCTGGGGGTCCTGTGATCCTTTTAAGGGGGCAAAAGGTCAAAACTATTTCACAATAATACTAAAATGATATCTGCCTTTCTCACTTTAATTTTCTCATAAGTATAGAGTGGACTCTGAGAGCCTGACAGTTTCACAGTATTTAGACTCTCTGATGAGCTGGTCATGATAATAATTTATGCAATTTTTTAATATGGTGTGTCAGTACTTGGAAGATCTATGTAACTCAGTGAACCAGTATTTCCCAGATGATCAATGCAGGATACTACAAATCATTCATGAGTTAAAGATCTATGGTGCTAACACAGCAAAGGATTTTTATTTATTTATTTTTAAAAGATTGATTCCTTTTAGAGAGAGTGAATAAGCAAGAAAATATAAGGGGGAGGCAGAGAGGGGGAGCGAGCAAGAGAGAGAGTCTTGAGTAGACTTCGTGCTGAACTGGACACAGGGCTCGAGCCCATGACCCCGAGATCACAACCTGAGGTGAAACCAAACTTTGGACAGTCAATCGACCACACCACCCAGGTGCCCCAAGGTCCTCAATTTTTGAGGATAGCAAGGGGTCCTAAGATCAAAAAACTTGAGAAATGCTGCAGTGGAAAAATTAAAATACTATGAAAAACTGAAAATACTTACTTTTCATGAACTGTCCTAAGCCCTAAAACCATAGTAGTAATTTTATGGAGAACTGAATAGGAAATGGGGGAGGCAGATGACTTAAGGGGCTCTCTGAGGATATGGACATAAAGGAAATGGACATACACTTGAACAGGCCATGGGAAATGGAAGCCACGTTCGCTGGTGAGCCAACAAGAGATAGTCATGTATGTGTGGAGGTGATTGGGGAGGGGTGTACATGTGGAGGTGACTGGGGAGGGGTGTACGTGTGGAGGTGAGTGGGGAGGGGTGTATGTGTGGAGGTGAGTGGGGAGGGGTGGCTACAAACTATAGTGTTCAGGAGTACAAGCTCTACGTTCTAAAGGACCTCGTTCAAATCCGGATTCTAACATCTACTAGCCACACGACCTTAGATGAGTTAGTTAATCTCTCTGGGCCTCAGTTTCCTCATTCTTCCAGATAAAACCAGAGAAATGGCAGAAGAGTCCTGGGACAAAGAATATGACTTCCATGTGGGGTTTCTCAGCAAGTCTTGGCAGACAGCCATGGCCTCTAGGAATCTACAGATTTTTTCAGATGGAGAAATGAGAGGAAGTGAACATTTTCATGCAAAGCAGGACATTTCAGAGGCCCAGTTTTATTTTTTGAGCTAGGGAGCAATCAGTGCAACTCTGTGCTAAAGCCTATAGATTAATCAGAGACCATTCAATAACTGCACTAAGGTATTCATTAACTAGCTCAGTGATGGCTCTCAAGACAAGGGTTGGATGACAACAAAGCTGAATCACACTTTTCCCCAAAAGAGGCTGAATTATGAGAAAGGTGAGGTGAAGGTGAGACGGAGTACTGGTTCTAGGCCACAAAGAAGTCCCAGAAGGGGTGAAATCAGATTTATAAAACTCCCCCCTTCATTTGTCCAACAAATATCTGAATGCTAGCCATATGCAGGCCCTGCCTTGAGCACTTTGTCTAAGAGAGGAAGAATGCGAGTCTAAGCAGAGTAAAGAGCAACATATAAGGTATGTATAAAACATAATGGAAAGATAAAATGGTAATGTCCAACGAAGTGTGGAATGGGGGAGACTGGGAAGGTTTTCTGAGAGAAGGATGTGAAGAGTGAATATGGTGGTTTGGTGTGGACATTGAGAGAGAGAGGAAAGTAGGGCAACTTAGAGAGGGGCTTTCTGGAGCAAAACTGAGGGTAGGAAACAAACCTCGTATATGAGAAGCATCTAGCAGTTCATTCTGGTGTAAGTGCAGGGTGCCCGACAGGGCGCGGTGACTGGGTCTGAGGAGGCCAGGAGAGGCTGGTCCTTCATCAGTAGACAGAGTGAATCTGATTAGGTAATTCCCTCTCCCATTCTTCGTGATAACTATTCTACACTGTCAATATTTTCTTTAAACCTCCTACTCAATCTCTCACTCCCTTCCCGTATTACTGTACACTAGATCCTGTCCAGTGTCATCTTCCTCAAATTCCTACCTCCTACCTACAAACTTATCCACACCCACCCTCCCCTATAATCCTGACATCTGGGGACGAGGGGCCCCTTTCCTGTTAAAGACTACATCTATTTTTACATCTGCTAAGCCTGTGCTCCATTTCTTTTCTGTACTACTCCATTTTCTACCTCTACTTCCCCTTTCTGGGCTCCCCACCTAGATTATAAAAATAATTTCCCCCATATTCTTTAAAGAAGTCTGTATGAGAAGTCTACACTCACTGTCTTCACTTCCCATTCCACTTCCATATGGTATCCATCCTTCTCCTGGACTGAAATGTGTCTCTAAAGTTCTCAAGGACTTATATTGCCAAATTGAGCACATATTTCCAATTCTGAGCTCATGACGCATTTCTGTTAAATTTCAATCCACCGATCACTCCCCTGCTTTTCCAACCTTTGTGCTCTCTGGGCTTCACTGAACTGGTTCTCAGCACTTCTAATGACCTCTAATGACCATTCATTTGGTTTCTGGCAGGAGCTTCATTTCCAATGCCCATGGATGTCCGTGGTTGTGCCCCTAGCCCACCATTCCTTTCTTTGCCTCCTACAACCTCTTTGAGTATCTCATCAAGTCTAACAGTTCCAACCACCATCTCTCACCTCAGGACCTCTTACAGAAGCCATCATTTGCCTATGTGTGTGTCTAAAAGACCACTCTACGTGTGATTCGAGCTTGGGGTGTCCACACTGGAAGTTACTTTCTTCCAAATCTGGAATGTCTTTCTTCTGTCCTCCTGCTCCCTCACCAACACACGCATATATTACCTGACTAATTCCCATTTAGTTGTGTTAGATCTGTGCTCTCTAAAATACTCCAGCCTAGTGCAATTATGGAATAATATGGAACCATCGATGCTATTACAGAAATAAATTTCAGTGGCCACTCCACTACAGCGATGGTGTTTGAACCCCCATGAATCTCTAGGACCCGTCACAATCCCCAGTGCATGGCAGGCACTCCATGAGTTCTTGGGGGTAAATAATGAGAGCTCTGTCAATGGTATAAAAAACAGGAAGGAGAAGGAGAAAGATCAGAAGAAACAAACATGCAGTGGCTAACTGCAGTAGAATGAAAAATACAAAGGTCTCAACTAAGATAGGAATAATAGGATAGAAGGAAGGGGATTACACGAGAGATTCTGCTGTGATAAAGTGAACAGGACTAGCAGAGAATGAACTGGGAAGTGAGAGATACCAGGGAGAGGCACAACGAAGCATCTCTTGGAAATAAGAAGAGACACTGGGTACACTACCATAAAACTGGTAACTGTAATCTACTCTATACCTTACAAACTTTCTAGCATTTCCTTAAAATGGGGAATTAAATGGACTAAGAACTGGATTTCGGTGGTGTTCTTTGGAATCCAAAAATAGGTGTTATGTGGTGATATTTATAGTAACAGAATGCTCAGTAATTATCCATAAGTCCTCTCCTCTCTCTTCCTCTTGGTTTCCCCATTTATCAAAGTTGGCTACAACTGGAGGCTTTAATCTACCATACGCTAATTTATCAGCATGACACCATATACCTAGAATAATTAATTACTAGAATTTGCCACACTCAAATAAGGTGACCTAAAGAGTTTCAGGACTCTTTTTTTTAAACCTACAATTATATGCAGTTCTTTTTTTTTGCTTTTTTTTTTTTTTAATATGCAGTTCTTAAGCGGAGATGTTTGAAAGCTAAATTCTGCTGTTCTGAGCTTTAAGGAGAAAGGTGCTTCCTGAAGTTTTAGAATGGAAGGCCCACTGGAGTGACATGGATCTTCTGGCTGAAATAAGTCCGCCAAAGGCAATCACGTGGTCCAAGGGCCAGACTTGGGGGGGGCAGCCTTGGAGCAAGGACCATCCTAACACGCCTGTAACACCTACCTCTATGGAGAGGTAGGCCAGAGGATGCAGGGAAGGGGCTCGAAAATGAAGAGCCAATGGTGAATATGAGAATCAAGTGAGATTAGGAAAAGCAGAATTTCTTAGGCTTATTTGATCCCGTGCAAAGAGTTTACCTGATTCATGATGGAAAATTTCCTCCCTATTCTGTTGTCTGGCAGCCGAAAGCCTTTCCTCCTCATACCATCTTCTGACTCTGACTTAAACACCTTCTCAGGATCCCCCTTTTCCTCTCCTTCAGAGAGTTCCTTCTGCTTCCTCTTCTTCCTCCTGTTACGCCTTTCTTTGGCACTCTTGGAACTGAGTTTTGATATTTCAGAGGAGCTGCGAGGAGAGCCTGCCCCTTCTTCACCTTCTTCCTCGATGGCATCTTCTGAGACAGTGCCTGCAGAGGTGGCCATGGCAGCGGCCTAGGGGAGGAGCCACAGTGACAGGCCAGTCAGAAGCAGTTCACTGGAGCCTCCCACCCCCACCCCAAGCCAAGCAACTAGTGCAGATCATTTCCTTTCCCACAGATCGGGGAAACAGAGGGAAGGAGGAAGGCAAAGCAGCCTGCAGAGGAGACTACGGCCAGGATCTGCCGTCTCCATTTTCTCACTAATCTCTGTTGTGGCACGTGGTCTTAGGCAATCAGAGCAGAAACCAGTGATGAGAACTCTGGGATTTATTCTCTTGAGTTTCTCATACAAGAATTTAGCTGCATTCTTGGTACTACAAGATTTCTTCTGGGCAACTCTGAAGATGAATGCTGTGAAACTATATTATACATTACAGGCCCAACAGTATAAAAACACTTGTATATCTGGATAAGGATCAGACAGCAAAGTGTTAGGGTGGTGGGATCACTAGTCTGTTTTTCAAATCTTACGTTACTATTTTACGTGTGTCTTCTTTTCAAGTACAACCAATACTTTCATGACTGCAGAGAATCTCTGAAGGAGATACTAATGATTTCCTCAACAAAAAGGCTGTGCTTACATGAGACACTATATACCCTGCTCTGGCCACTTGTCGTCCCCCAGCCACCAGAGCAGTGAACACTAGAGATCATATTAACAAACAATTGGGCCACTAAGACAAATGGAGTAACTGGACCAACCATCTGCAAGTTGTTACTTGGGTTATTTTAATCAGATTAATGACTTCTATTTGACCATGTGCCTAAAAAAGATCAACTAGAATGACAGTCAGATGGAGCCTTAGTCACCGTGATCTGGCAGGAAGTTACTGTAGCAAAGAACTGATCCCCAACCTGTGCCTCTTCCTGTTGCTTCTTAAGTTGCTCCAACATTGCTTTGAATTCAGCCTCTTTCTGCTCTGCCTCCTCCAGTGTTGCCTGATTTTGCTCTTCATAAGCCATGGCCACCACAGCCAAGATCAAGTTCACGAGATAGAAAGAACCCACAAAAATGACCAAGACGAAGAATATCATGTATGTTTTCCCAGCTGCTCGTAAGGTCTGTAAAGACAGAAACAATTTTCTGAGTCATGTGCATCCAGTGAAGCAGGCTGAAAACCACTCATGGGATAATATAATGATCCTCTGCAGGGGCACCGTTGCGTTTTGAGAACAGTCCTTTACTGCGTGGTGCGCCTTCATGCTGCAGAGCACTTAGCGTCCCAATGGCCAAATGGCTTTGTCTGTCCTCAACTCAGAGTAAATGTCACTAGTACCTCCCATTCATTGTGACAGAAAATATTATCTTCATTTCCAAATACTCCAAATATACTCCTTTCATGGAAAAATACTTGATTCCTTTTTTTTAAAGGAAAAAATGCTCTGAGCTAAGAATTATATTTGACTTTGTTAGTTGGTTCTAAAACAAGTATAAAGAAAAGAATACAGGACTTCAGCTCATTTATCTACGGGTCCTCAAAGAGCTTTTATAGACAAATTCCATCTTAGGAATCATGTCCAAGTCACAAAAAGTCCCATCTTGAGTGACATCCTTCCTTATCCTTCTGTAATAGGGTGGATTTTTAAAGAGGCATAAAGAACAGTAGAGAAAAAGAAGATCCTAGGACTATCCCCTTCACTAGTAGTGAGCAAACAGACATCAAAGAACACTTGGGTTTCAGGTTATGTATACATGACACACTATTACTTAGTTTTCAGTGTTATTCTTTTAATCAAAATATTTAATGGAACTTAGCATCGACCACAAATATTTCAAGAGAAAGACTGGAACCTAAGAGCTCAAGGCTATCCAACAGAAAGCAAGGATTCCTTATGGGTTCTGAAAATTAGAAGCTTCCCTTCAAGAGGTCCTTCATGCCTAAGCAAGACATGTTTCTCATTCTCAAACTGGCATCACCAAAAGACAGAGTCAAATAGAAAACAATGAATTATCATGGAATTTCTAAGCTGGATGACCCTTGGCAATCACCTAGACTTACTTCTCCATCACCAATAGCAAATTTAAATAACTTGCTACAATCACCAAGATAGCCCAACAGAATGGTAGACCTTTCTTTTTTTTAATCTGTTACAACCTACCTGAACTAGTTCAGATGTGTTACAGATCTCACAAATGTTGATACGTTGAGATCCTTGTGGATAGAAATCTCATCTTTATTGTGTCTAGTATAGTGCCTTGTACAGTATGTTTAATTGATATTCCTTAAAAAGATGCCCTCAGCCAAAAATCTGAGAAGAAAAATACTGCAGGTGGTCTGTTGGAACAATAGGAAGTAAACAGAGATAGCAGATTCCCAGACCAGGCAAAAGGCTGTCAAGGCTGTGAACCTCTATGGCCATATGTGACTGGTTACTCAAGAAACCGGGATAGGAGCTGGGAGAATTCACATAATTTTGTAAACCGGCTGACTCTGAGAAATGACATCCTGCCATCCTATATAATATCTTCACTGAAGGTCTCTTACACAGAATGTCTCCAAACCCACAAACCCTCATGTGAATTCCGTCACCAAAGAAATAAAAGGCAGCACTCAAAAGAAGAGTTGTTTACTACTTACCAACTGATACAAGTTTTCCCAGTAGTCCTGGGTCATAAGGCGAAATAATGCTAAGAAGGCCCAGCTGAAAGTGTCAAAGCTTGTGTAACCGTAGTTGGGGTTCCTTCCTGCTTTCATACACTGGTATCCCTCTGGGCATTGCCTGAGAAAAGAAAGGACGTTCAGGGCTTTTCAATATAATTCCACCCAATCATCAAATTTAAGTCATCTCCAGCACTGTGGAGATAATAAGTAACCATCTAGAAAGTCAGAGAAGGAAGGAAGGAAGGAAATGGAAGGGAAGGAAGGAAAAGAAAAAAAAAGAAAGAAAAAAGGTCAACTTTTTTATTTTTATTTTTTTAAAGATTTTATTTATTTTCCAGAGGGAGAGAGAGAGAGCACAAGCAGGGGGAGTGACAGGGAGAGTGAGAGCAGGCTCCCTACCAAGCAAGGAGCCGGATGCTGGACTTGATCCCATGACCCCGAGATCAAGACCTGAGCCAAAGGCAGACACTCAGCTGCATAAGCCACTGAGGCATTCCTAGTCAGGTCAATTTAAAAAAAAAAAAAAAGACGTTCTGAAAAGACCCTAGGATCAGAATCACTGGGCATGCCTCCTAAAAATGCTGATTCCTATGCCCTACTCAGACCCAGGAATAAAAGCTCTGGACATGGAAGTCACGAATCTGCATTTTAAAGAGGCATGCCAGGTGATGTTTATGCATGACAAAATTTGAGAATCACTGTCCTACATGCACATCAATGTGCAATTCAACCAAATTCATCTTAGCTAAGACCTCAAATGACAGGAACTTCTGGCCAGCTAGAAGTTCCTCTTAATCATATCTGTTTTCTTAATAGTCAACCTTAATGACAACCTAAGTTATACTGGGGGCTTCAGTGACTTTGGTTTTATCAGTTCTCCTGTTTTTAGACTCACCTGGTATTTATTTTAATGTAATTTCTAGTCTCTACTTTGATAGAGAAATTAAACAGAATTCTAGTTGTCGTACTCATCTTAAAACACTAATTCCTACAGGGGGACCTGGGTGGCTCAGTGGGTTAAAGCCTCTGTCTTCGGCTCAGATCATGATTTCAGGGTCCTGGGATCAAGCCCTGCATTGGGCTCTCTGCTCAGCGGGGAGCCTGCTTCCTCCTCTCTCTCTGCCTGCCTCTCTGCCTACTTGTGATCTAACCAATAATTCCTAGAGGACCAATATACTCTGGATAAAGTGACACCCTTACATTTATATAATTTTCTGTTCACAAAGCACTTTCATGTATGCTATCTAATTGGATCATTACAATAACCCTTTGAGGAAGTGAGAACAAGACATATTAAATCCATTTTATAGATGAAGAAACTGAGGCTCACCTAAGTTGAAAGGCTTCCCAAAAGTCTCAGAGCTAAAGGTAGCAGAATCAAGAGTCACATTATGTTGCTATAAACTTGTGTTCATAGCAGCATTATTCACAATAACTAAGATATGGCAGTAACATGAGTGTCTGTTGACAGATGAATAGATAAACAAATGTGGCATATACAGACAATGGAATGTCATTCTGCCTTAAAAGAAAGGAAATTCTGATATATGCTGTCACATGGTAAACCATGAGGACATCATGCGAAGTGGAAGAGGCCAGTCACAAAAAGACGATTCCTGCATGATCCACTTACAAGACACACTTAGAGCAATCAAAATCAGAGACAGAAACTGGAATGGAGGTCACTAGGGGACTGCGAGGGGAAGGGAAAATGGGAAGTTAGCGTTTAATGGGTACAGTGCCAGTTTGGGAAGATGGAAAGTGCTATGGATGGATGGTGGTGACGGTTCTACAACATTGAACAGGACACTTAAAAATGGTTGTAAGACTAAATTTTATGCTCTACATATTTTATCACAATTTCTTAAAAATGGGGAAAAAAAGAGACACCTGGGTGTCTCAGTTGTTTAAGCGGCTGCCTTCAGCTCAGGTCATGACCCCAGTGTCTGGGGATCTAGCCCCACTTCTGGTCTATGCTCAGCGGGGAGCCTGCTTCATCCCCCTCCCCCTGCTCGTGGGCACACACACTCTGTCTCACAATCAAATAAATAAATAAATAAATAAATAAATAAAATCTTTTTTAAAAATGGAAAAATATATTCTGTTGCTATTCTGTCCCCTTCCCATGCCATCAGGCCTGGTATGTTTTGGGTCCTCCTTGCTACTAATCCATCATGAAGACAGTTTCCGTACTTCATATTTTATTAATCATGTTATAATCAGAATGAGGGGAGTCTACAAGAGACAAGCAAGGTATCTGGTGTTATAGACTCTATCCTCAGCCTTTCACATTTTCTATTTTGGCTTGAAACTATAGGCACATTCACCTACTTGAGAAATGCCAAATTTGGATGGACAAATATGAAACAAGAAGAAAATCTGAGCCAACCAATATGTCAGACCCAGTTAGGATCTACTACACGAGCACAAAGAAAAGTGAAAATACTCCCCATTTTCATCTGACACATTATTTTAAAGGAGAAGAATATAATTAGGCGAGCTACTTACCCAGCATCAGAACTGTTCCCACAGAGCAAAGGTTCCAGCATGCCAGGAACTGTGTAAAAATTTGCTAGAAAAATTTGAAGAGCAAGAAATAAATAAGGCAGATTTAACTGAATGAGAGAATAAGGTTACACTGTTCCTAACTAGCCCCGGCAGAAACAGTCATTGATTTTAGCTCATATAAATCTTTCCTGACAGAGTAAGACCTGTTAAGAATTCTTTCCCATTAATTATTTTCTTATATATACTTACAAATGAAAAATGCTCCCACACAGCTGTAATGCAATGTCTTTTCACAGACCCTTGACCTCCACTCGTATTTCAAATCTATATGCTAGTTTCTGGTACTTCAGTCTAAGGGATCTGAAAGGGAGTTTTCTGAACACTTTACTCCTCTATACAACCTTAGCCTTCTATCCCTAAAACTTCTCTTTACCAAAGATAAGCTAAAACCCTCACTGACCACATTACATTGTCCTGTATTAATTAGAAGGCACGTTTCCTTTTCCTATATGTGTTCCTGAAATTACCTTTGCAACACTTTCCTATGGCTACTTAACTGCCTTCAGTTCTTCCAGGGTGATGAGTAGTGATATTGCTAACTCTTCCCCATTATTCTTTGGAAGTACTACCATACCAAACGCTCCTTACTGCAGACTCAAGTGCTGTGGTTCCTGAAATGAAATTATTAAAACTCCTTCAATATAAGGGGCTCAAATGGTTACTTAGAGATTACCTGACGTCCCACACCGGACTGACTGCTAAGGTCTTACTAATATGAAGAGAGATTATGAGGCATATTCTGAACCATCTGAGGTAACCCAACTACAAGGTATTTTTATCAAACTCCTAAGCAAAGGTATTTTTATCAAACTCCTAAGCCTGATTTTGAAAACAAAAGTTTAGGTGCCTGTGAAAAAGTTACAAAGTTCCATGTTGTGTTTTAAAGGAAGAGAAAAAGCCCAGAGAGCGCTTCTGAATGCAATCCTACCCCAAGAACAGGGAATAACTTCCTCAGGCTGCTTCAGTAGCCCTGGATTCCTTTCTGGCCCCAACGACTTTTCAAAGCCCAGTGATGGCTTCAGACCATGTAAATTAGAGACAGACTTGTCTTTCGCCCCTTGCAGAGAAGGGGCCACCTACTTTTATTGTTGATATATTCTTCCCAATCAAAGCCTTTGGTGCCATTTTCCAGATAGCTCTCGTTGAAGTTTATGGGCCACACAACACACTTGTTTCGCAGATTGCCCATGAACAGCTGCAGTCCAATCAAAGCAAAAACACTCAGGCAGAACACTGTCAGAATCATCACATCTGACAGCTTCTTCACTGACTGGATTAGGGCACCCACAATGGTCTTCAGGCCTGAGAAGATAGAAGCCCCAGAATCAGAGTCACCTCAGAACCCTCCCCACCTCCCCCAGCCTCCCTCTTAGCTACTGGCTTCTACTCCTCCCTATAGCACCACCCTTGAACCATGGCCACTCTCTCTCTTATGCCATGGGAATAACAATGGGTCAGCAATATTATAATTTTTTTCCAGAAATATTAATTCTTAGTCAATAATTTCTAAGAAGAAAAAGAAATTCCTTTTCCAGTGTGTGGCTCTTTTCCTCTGGCAAGTACCCTCCTGAGCCTGACTGCTGCTTAGCTCCTCAAAGGAGACAAGCTCTTACTTGCCTCTGAGGGTTCAGACATGCTCTTCCCTTTGCCTGGAATGCTTCCTTCCATTCCCCTGTCCTACCTGTCTATCTCTTCCTCATTCTTCAGGCTCAGCTGAATAATATAGGAATTCCCTCAGAAAGCCTTTCCTGACTTTCAATTCTTCTCCCTCCCCCATTATTATTAATAATTTAATAGCAGCTTACACTTCCCTCTACAGCATTTGTCATGCTTATAATTAATAATTTATGTCTGTCTCATTCACAACTGTTATCTAGACTGTCTAACTCATGGCAGGTACTCAGTAAATATTCACTGAATAAACAAACGGGAAGATCACGGTGAGGAAATTTCTTGGTTGGGCAGAGAACTACTGGAAAGCTTAAAAGCCAAGTTGTGAGAAAATACAATAAATATTTTCCCAGGAGTTCTGGAAATACCAATGTGTTGAAAAGGTTAATTATTATCAACCCAGTATTTACAGTTTGTCTTTCCATTTATAAATACACCTTCTCTGGACCACATGTATGTCCTGTTCTCTACTACTGGCCTTTTTCCATCCTAGATTGAAAGCAAAATCAAAAAACTATCTAACCTACTTGAATTTGAGACTTAAGTATGAGCCACCAGTTAAAATTTGAACCTGTGTGTAGCTTTCTTAAGTGCAATGGCGGCATCAGTGATAGGAGACACAGGAAAACACAGTGGTGGGTTCATGATGTTTGGGTCAAAACAGATTCTGTGTGAAGCTCTCCTGGGCATGTCCAGACATCAGGCTGTCCACAGGAAAAAGGCAACAAAGCACTCCAGGGAGGACCGTGTACCAGGATAGATGGGAGGCAGACACGGTGCCCTGACACACAAACCTCAAGAGTGATCTCAACCCTTAGCTACCTCTGAAGGGAGGAATATTTGACTAAAATTCAAGAGAAATCCTAATCTTGGCTCTGAAGTGTGAAGTCAGCTGTATAATTACTACTCTTAACTAAGTTAGACTACTTACTAGTATGACCAAAACAATATACCTAACCTCTTGGAATCTTTAAAATGGGAATAATTATAGTTGAATAGCATAACCTGATTCTTTTCTCCTTGTAAGACTGTGCAGGGGCACCTGGGTGGCTCAGTCGGCTCAGGTCATGATCTCAGGGTCCTGGGATTGAGCCCCATGGCAGGCATCCCTACTCAGCAGGGAGTCTGCTTCTCCCTCTCCTTGTACCCCTCCCCACTGATCATGGTCTTTTTCTCTCTTTCTTAAAATAAAATTGTAAAGAAAAGGGGTGGGGGGAAAGACTGTTCAAAAAGAGCACCAGACAGGAAATCAGAAAGTAGGAATTCTGGTCCTGGCTCAGTCACCAGATATGATCCATGGTATATCAGAACAAATTCAAGGTCCCACCTCATTTTCTTATATACAGAATGTAGACAAACACAGGAGTATGTGGCAGTGGGCAGTAGCGGAAACGATGAAGAATCCTCTTTAAAAGTCTTTCAAAACAGGGCAAAGATATTTATTTCTTCAAGATTAAGCAGCTAAAATTTCAATCTTATTCCGAAGGCCTGAGAGCTGTATCACAGTCACACAGATAAGTAAGAAGATACTGGTGGGGGTGCCTGGGTGGCTCAAAGTGGATTAAGCCGCTGTCTTCAGCTCAGGTCATGTTATCAGGGTCCTGGGATTGAGTCCCGCATAGGGCTCTCTGCTCAGTAGGGAGCCTGTTTCCCTCTCTCTGCCTGCCTCTCTGCCTACTTGTGATCTCTCTCTCTGTCAAATAAATAAATAAAATCTTAAAAAAAAAAAAAAGAAGAAGATACTGGTGGTATGAAACAGAAAGCAACTAAAAAGAAGTACATGTTGTTCCAGTATTATGGGCCTTACTTTTATAAGTTGCTAAGGAATAGAAAAGTCCTTCATTGTATTTGGTTTGGTTGAGGTGGGTCTATACTAGGTCAATAATTCAATTCTAGGTTCCTAAAATTACACAGCTCTGTTTTCAAAGCCAAAGCATGATTTAAAAAAAAAAAAAAAAAAAAAAAAAAAAGTTGAATATGTCACTAAAGAATGGTTGTAGTTTCTTTTCCTGTATTTCTTTAAGGAGAGCTTATATCTCCCCTGAAGGGTTCAGACAATCACTGATCTGAACACTTGATGATTGTTCAAGGCCATTTCCATTTCCATTTTAAATGAATGGAAAAAGGAGCTGTAAGCTGTCGTTTGTATTAGCAACAAGAGTGTAATACTACAAAACAGTCAAACCAATGCATTTGTGATATCAATCAATCAAATTTTTAAAAAAACATACAATTTTAGCATGAGTCTCATCTGATTTTCCTGCACTGGGAACTCTCTAGACAGTTCAAAGACCATGTATGTAACAGGAAATTCCAGGCCATGAGGCTCAAATTATCCCCTTTTACAAAGCTGGGACCCTAGCAGCCTTACTTGCAGGAAGTGACCATCTGTTAGTAGGTTCCAGATGTCAGGGTGGACATCTGACCTAAATCCTCATCCTTTTCCTCCGGGAACTTAGAACGGGACAAAAGATAGTCCAGTAGTCTTTACAAGTGGAAGGAGCGATAACATGTAAATTTGGGAAATAAGTGGTAGCCCTATTCTATCATTATATTAGGATGTCTGAGAAGTAAAGCCAGTTAGTAAGCTAAGAGACAGAAAAAGGAAATCGATACATGGAGACAGAAAACATGAAGAAAAAATACTTCCTGGTATCTGGAGCTTTCCGGTTCTGCATTCTGGTTTCCCTGGCTTCCAGAAGCCTAAAAACATTCCAGCCCTTCATGTATCCTTTCACTTGCCACCAAAGATGATCGACTAATGCGCCAACCATACATGGCACTCATCATTTTCCTGGGGATAAACCTTAATGCTCTCAATCAGCGGGTTTAAAATCTTTTCTCCATAAACCAGAAGATATTGCTGAAGAAATCTGTAAACATGAGTCAAGAAGGCTAAAAAAAACAAAAACAAAAACCCAAACAAACAAACAAAAAACCCAAAACACTTGAAGCGTTTTCTTCTGAAGTCTGAGGTTTAGATCAACGTGTTGGTGAAAGCTTTTCAACTCTAAGAAGTTTAAGGTAAAAACTCAAGTTGGAAATGGTATTCAGCTGCTTTTACTTCACAGGGGCTCAGAGAAACATATCTTAACTAAGCAAGAATAACCACTAAATAATACTAACTATGGCCATCTAAAAATTTACTCTCCAAGACTTTCATCCAGGTCCCACAGGAAGAAAGGTGGTGTGGCATAATGTTAGCATGCCGAGGTAGACACACAATTACACAGCAATGTTAAATGTAAATGGTCACTGGGTCATCTGGCCTTCACCAAGACTCTTCTTCCTTCCATTAGGGTTGATGATTGTCAAGGACCATATCTGCAGACATCAACACCAGGTTATGGAGATGGGGCTATCAGTGCATTTCTTTGTCCCCCTCCCCACAGTTTTATTGAGAAATAATTGATATACATCACTGTAGACGTTTATGGCATACATCATAATTGTTTGACTTACATATACTGTGAAATGATTATCACCATAGGGTTAACTAACATCCACCTTCTCAAATAGATACAATAAAAAGAGGACAAAAAGAAAAAAAAAATTTCCTTATGATAAGAACTCTTAGGAATTACTCTGTTAACAACTTTCCCATGTATCATGCAGTGATGTTAGCTATCGTTATCATGTTGTCCACTATATCCCCAGCACTTTCTTATACCTGGAAGTCTGGTAACTTTAGACCAACTTCCTTCAACTCCTCCCCCCCCCACTCTGCCTCGGGGATCCACAAGTCTGATCTCTTTTTCTATGAGTTTGTTTGTTTTTAGATTCCATATTTCAGTGAGATCATATAGAATTTATTTGTCTTTCTCTGTCCAACTCATTTTACTGAGCACAGCGCCTTCAAGGTCCATCCATGTTATCAAAAATGGTAGGACTTCCTCATTTTTTTCGTACCTGAACAATATTCCATTGTGTATCTCTCTCACAATTTTGTCTGTTCATCCATCAATGGACACCTAGATTGCTTCCATGTCTTGGCTATTGTAAATAATGCTGTTATGAACATGGGGTGCAGATATCTTTTCTGAGTTAGTGTTTTCTTTTCCTTTGGATATATTCCCAGAAGTAGAATTGCTGGATCATATGGTAGTTCTAATTTTAATTTCTGAGGTTCCTTCATACTGCTTCCCATAGTGGCTGCACCAATTTACTAAACCTGACAGCGTGCAAGGGCTCCATTTTCTCCGCATCCATGCCAGCGTTTGCTGTTGCGTCTCTTTGATGATGGCCATTCTAACTTATGTGAGCTGATATCTCATTATGGTTTTAATTACCATTTCTCTAATGACTAGGAATGTTGAGCATCTTTTCATGTACCTGATGGTCTTTCATATAATGCCTTTCTTGAGCTCAGCCTCTATAGTCTTGCCAGCAGTGACTGACACGCACTAGTAAATGCAGCCAGGCAAAAGTGCTCCCTGTTAGCACCAACACAGGTCAATAAAGTGCGAAGCTGCTGGTGGAATTCCTGACCTGATGTGTACAAGAATGGAAAATGCCACTGTTCTGGCTGTGAGGAGAAGTTGCCTTGCTTCTTCTACTGGCTCACACCACCACACACCAGAATAAGCAAGATACTGACTGGAAGCTGATTATCCCAAACAGAGCAGAATGCTCCTTCAAACAACTCCTACACAACAGAGTGTGCAACAGAAGCCACATGGGGGCAAATTGGACAGCAAGAACTCTTGGAAAAGGCTAACATTAACTAGCATGGGATGAGTCTGAGCAGAAGCAGTTAATACATTTACTACAGATCAAGAAAAGACAGCTGGACCCAACGTACAGAAATGTTAGCTACCAGAGAGGAAGTCGGGACACTTGAGGAATTTTGAGAAGCAGTGAAGCTGCTACATCTAAACGCATCTGAACCCCTGTCCCCTTTCACGACATCCAACCCCTTGGACAAATAAACAAAGCCTGCTTATGTGCCAAGTCCGGAGAAATCAGCCATGCATCCCGGGATCACAATCTTCCACAGCGGTAATGCCAGATCATAAATAAAGTAAATTTATGTGGCTCAGGTTGAGAAATCTGTCTGGTTTGAAGCCACATGAGCTAATTCTACAAAATTAACATTGGAATGGGTCTCAAGAGCAGTAACAAGCAGTTCTCACCCCAGGGGGACAAAGTTCCCCAATTTCCAAAGTCTGGCTTTGTCCAGACAAGCCCTAGGGTAAAGTTGTGCCAGGTCAATTTTCCTGCTGCAGGTTCAAGCCTCACAATGATATTCTTGAGGGTTCTTTAGATCAAGAATAATTTGGGAGAGATCTGGAGGCAGTAGATTTATTTCCAAGACCAAATTTGCATCACAAAGTCTGAACAAAATTTAAACTAGCTCCCAAAGGTGGGTCGGTGGGAGCCTGTGAGACTCCAGTGTTTTCCCATTTAGGACCATTGTGTTCAACTTCAGTTATCTTCTCTGAGAAGCAATGGGAAAAGGAGAAATACAAGAAGCACTGGATTAATAACTAGAATATTATAAAGGAAACAAGGAGTCTAAATATAGTATGAAAACACTTTTTTATCCCCCTTCACTGTGCAGCAGAAATTGCCATCTTCATAATGCATGTGTCTAAAGAAAATGCTTCCTTTGTGAATACCAGGGTGGGAAGAAGAAGGACCCAACCTTTTTCCTGATTCTTACCTGATACCACAGGTAAGGAGAGAAAGTAACAGAAATGAAAGCACAGAAATTTAAAAAAAAAAAAGAGAAAAATAATAAAAAATTATAACTCTAAAAAAAGCAAAATGATATTAAACTAGTGTTGGCAAATAGAAATGCAGTGCTTTTGGGGAGTCACTGAAACGATGATAGAAATGAGAAGCAACTGGCAAGTAAGGCTGTTCCAACTGGTTTTATTTACACCACTAAATGCTACTCAATAGGAAAAACTCAAGATTCCTGCTTTGAGATTTCCATGCTTTCTCTGGGTATGTCAGTCCTGTGGCACACGATTAAAACACGTAGAAGATCAAACTTCTGACAAAGTCACTCAGAAGCTCATTTTTATGCCCAGGCCCCGAATGAATATAAAGCAAAAACAAAGTTTTGTTTATTTGCTTGTTTGAAGATTTTATTTATTTATTTGAGAGAGAGGGAGAGAGAGAGAGAGAGACGGCGGTGGGGGGAGATGAACAAAGGGAGAGGGACAAGCAGACTCCGTGCTGAACACAGAGCCTGATGCAGGGCTCGATTCCCACTGCCCAGAGACCATGACCTGAGCTGAAACCAAGAGTTGGACCATGAACCGACTGAGCCATCTAGGCGCCCTGAAAACAAAGTTTTAAGACATGAATTTTGACACAGAATACTTCAATGTCGAGTTGAATCCAGCAAATTCTGGACCAAAGAAAATGTAGAAAGGGTCTTTTCCTGTAACTACAGTTTGCATGCACAGTTCTTCAAGCCAAGGCCTCGGAAGCAAAAAGGACACCATGTGTGATATGTATCTAGGTCTCCACTCAGCAAATAAAAAGGGTCAGAATGTGGGTTTGGTCTTTTCTCAGGTACTAGAAAGCTCTAAATCAAAGCAGCCCTTATCCAAAAGGCTGGAGCTAACCAGTGCACTGCATTACCCCACCTTCTAGGAGTCCTGACCTCACTGACACATTTAGACTATCTACCAAAAGTTCTAAGAGGGACGGCAGGTGAGTGGGTGAGCTATCCAGGAAGGCAGAACTCTCGTGAAGGGAGCTAAAGGCTTTGTGGGATCTTGCAGACCTCATGTCAGTTATGTGGTTGCCTTTGCTTCTGTTCCTGGCAGCTTTCGCAAAAGCCTACAATCAAACTGGGGACAAGAAAAGGTAAAGAGAGCCCCAGTCCCACTGAACTGACCCATGAGAAAACTTGGCGTGCACAACAATGGCTTTCACTAAGAGGGGACTAAGGCCTGGCTCTACAGTAGAGTCAGAATGACTGAGATTTCCAGTCAAGGGATGGCACCAGGTCTAGTGACTCATGCAATGGTGCTCCCATCTTGAAAGGAGAGCTGGTTAACAGGCAGGTAGGAACAGGGCCACAGTCTTCTATAAGTAGAATGGGGAGGGAAAGGACTTGGCATGAAAAGTCACACTTTAATTCAAATACCAATTACACCACTCACAGACAGATCTATTACTGGCTTTATTAGCCATTAGAGTTATTTTGCATCCCAGCTAATTTCGCAAAGCCAGCTCGAGTGGGGGTGCTTCTAGAAACAGGAATCTGGAATCTATTTCAAATTGTGAAGTGGAGGTCTAAGGCTTGATACAAACCTTTTCTTTGGGTTTAGCTTTCTTCTTTATAATAATAATTGCTACACAAAAATCACTGATAGAGCACCACTCTGTGTTTACAAATAGATTTTGCAGATAGACAGATAGACAGGTTAATAATAAGGATAAGTAGTCTGATCCCGGTCAAGAGTTACCTTGCAGAAGTGCTGTGGTCAGAAGCTATCCGTACAGCAGAGACAGAAGCTAAAAGCTAGACCAGAGATAGCATCTGCTGCCCTAGTTAGTGAACAGAACGCAGCTTTCCAATTTAATTCTGGAAGAGAAGTTTTCAGATCACAAGAACATAAAGAGACAGATGCCTTGCAGAGTACATTGGGGGAAGTGAGCAGAAAACATGGGATCATATTTAAAAGAGGCCAGAGAAGAAAGAGAGCCGAGGGAAAATGAAAATACAGATTTGGTGCTCCAGATGCCTGAAGAAATAAGATAAGTCCTGCCTAAGGGTTAAACCACCATCAGTGAGCTGCGTGACGCTGCCTGGAGAATGAGCTTCATTTTTTTGTCAAACGGATTTAAAATGGCTAGGAACTGAACCTTGGTAATTCAGGGTTGTAGTTTTTTTGCCAAGAATGTACTCCAGCTATGCCCAGCCTTTAGCTGACAGGGAGAAAGCTCCCACTACTAACTAGAAAAGAACTCATTTTTAGTAGGGCCTGAATTTACTGGCCCACTTCATGCCTAGATTTGTAAATGGAGAAACTGAGGTTTACCTTTCTTGAGGTTCTCAGAAAGCCACATTCCAAGCCAGTTCTCTCCAGGACTCTATCTTTAGGCTTCCCTCTCTCTGTCTCTGATATTTAGATAAAGTTGAAAAGGGGGAAAGAGGAATATTTCTGAGTCGGCCGCCAGAGAAGCCATGTGATGCCAGGAACAGGATGCCTCTGCTCTTCATGTCCCTGTTTCTATAAGAGTGCAGTGGGAGGCTTGGTCCCTTGGGTGTCTTCCCTGAAAGCCCCTGAATGGAACCAGAGACCAGCCAGCAACTGCACACTCTTGATTTCTGCCATGTTACTGCCTGTGTATCTCAGGCTAGCAAGACTAGCTCAAATATCTTCCCTTCCAAATTTCAAGACCAGCCTTTGGAAAAAATAGTTAAGTACTACCTGGTAGTAAGGATTTAAATTAAATTAAGGATCTTAATGTGGGATCCCTGGGTGGGGTTCAGTAGAGTCTGGGAACTTTCCCCTGCTTCTCGAAAGGACTTAAAACTTTCAAAAGGTTAAGAAGCACTTGGCTAGTTCAACCAGGACCAAAAAGAAAAAGGCAAAAATTATGAAACCACTGTCAGTTAACTACTTCACAGCCACCCACTGATTGATTCCTTTTCCTTCTCAAGTTTCTGTCCTTGTTGTTTGCCCATACATTCAGATGTATGTATGTTATCTTACCTTTCACTGTTTTTAACAGCATCTGCACAAGCTTTCATTGGGATTTGTGTTTGAGAATGGCCTCTGAATACATACATAGTAGATGTCTACTGGTTCTTACTCCAGTGAAACAGACAGCAATAGGATGTGATAGTGATTACTAAAGTTGTTCACTAACTCCAAGGCTCTTCAATTTGGCTCTAAAACTGGACTAGTTAACAGGGTAGGTGTCTTCTGTGGTTAAATAAGTCCATTAACACAGTTATAATGAAAGTATATAGTTCATTGAATAACATCCCATCAGCAAACCATGCGACAGGAAGCCTAGAAACCACAAGCAATGGGATGATGGTGAATGTTAAATATACTGTAATTCCATGAGGCCAGGAAGCAAATGATCAATGTTTAAAGAGACAGCTAGCTCTGTGACAATTTTTTCAGATACTGGAGGATCCAAGTGATTTTTCAGCACGTGCTTTCTCAAAGCATGGATGGAATGGGGGCTGCATGCCTGGCCAGCGCTGCCATCGCAAGGGCCTGAGGACCAAAGGGCCATTCCAGAGAACGTCTCCCAGGAAGAACATGCGGAATGCAAGGCCATATCAAGTGTGCTGACACCAGTTTAGAATGTGGTGGACACAATGAATGGAGGGCAAAGAGGCGATGAGGCAGTCCATTGTGTGTGTAAATTTTCTCACCTGGAATTACAGAGATAGTTTTCAAAGCTCGGAGAACCCTGAATGTTCTCAGCGCTGAGACATTGCCCAGGTCCACAAACTCTGTCACATATCTGTAGTAAGGGAGGTCACACACAGACACAAATGACAAACACAGACACGAACACAAACACCGAAGGAAAAAAAAACAAAACCACAACAAAACAAAAAGTACAATACGTCACGTCAGGGCCCTAACCCAACACCTAACACCAACCCCGGGCCATCTTACCTGGGATTACCGAAATAGTTTTCAAAGCCCTCAGTACCCTGAAAGTGCGTAGAGCTGAAACATTGCCTAGGTTTACAAACTCTGTTATATACCTGCAGAATCAAACCAAAGTTAACTTGTAATGGTACCACTGGGCGAGGGTTTGACAATGGGGGGGAAGAAAGGGTCTTATACACAAGCTATGATTTCATTCTTTTTGTTGTTGAAAAAGAAAATTTCCAAATATAAACACTTAAAGAACACATTTCTTTTTTCAGTTGGGCAAGGAGAATTCAAAAGAATATTTGAAAGAACTGACACAACCAGGAGGTTCTGAGGGCTTACTCTCTTAATCAGCATCGTGCTGTGTGGATCCCAATCAGAATGACTATTCTTGGTCCATTCATTATTTTTAGCAAAAAGGCAGGCCAGGATGTATCAAAGGCTATGTCCCCAAGCTTTGTGAATAATTTCTTAGGAAAAAGGAGGCAAATTTCTGTAGCTGAAGCCCCAGAAAAACAAATTTACATCAAGTAGCTCCCTATTGACTATGGCAAAAGTGCCATAATGTCTACATATATGACTTATCGAAGAGTTGCATGCATATCTTTGCAGTCACACCCTCAGATGAAGTGCCTGTGACATACAAGAGCAGGGCTCAGGATCATGGGATCAAAGAAAATAGTGTGTTAAGTGCCCATTTTATCACCAGCTCTGTGCCCAGCAAGGACACTTAAATTTTAAATGAACACCAGTGTGCATTCATAATGTTGGAAAGCTGGAAATTGCCTTAATATAACAGAAAGTCAAAGTTTCAGTTTCAAATATTCAATGCATAGCATTCACTCATTCACATTTTACAGCTGAAACCCATCTTTCTGACACTCAGACCTGTATATATACAGATGCACTCACTCTCTTACACATCTGCGTGCACACACACAATCTATGCAACGCCCTTACTCCCCACCATACCACAGAGTGCTTCCACACCTGAAAATACAAATAGTTAAATCTTCTCTAACTCTTCAACCATCAGTTACATTTCCCAAGGAGATCCAGGTATACAAACATGCAGCTAGCACACTAAGGTGGGGTCATACTGCCCTCTCAGAATAATTTGAACTTCTGGTCAGTACTTACTTCCTTAGGAAGGGACCAGTTTGGATATCTTGGCTCATGTTTTTAATTTTAAAATGTGCTCTCAAGTCTGCAACATCTGGACCAGCCTCATGAAATTACATGCGATATAACCTATCCAAGAAACTGATTTTCAGGTTAAGGTTAACACCTAAAAAATTTCAAATCTTCACCAAGGCCCCATGGTGATAAGCAGGCAAACCTTGATTAGTGTTATAAGGGGGAAGAAAATATGAGAGCATGTCAATGGAAAATCACTTGCTACTTTCTGTCCTTGCTGTAAAACCTTGGCTTTCCTTCTCCCATGGAAACATGCTGTCATTGTCCTCACAAGCAAGAATCACAGGCATAAAGCCTGCTTGGCCTTAAATGGTTGTCCATTAGTTCCTCTTATAACTGGCCATAAACACACTTACAGACACAACCAGGAATACAGCCACACATACACAATCACACCCAGAACAGCAGTAAAGTAAGCAGACAACTTACGCCATCATGATGACACTGAAATCCAACCAGTTCCATGGATCCCGTAAAAAGGTAAAGCCATCTATGCAGAAACCTCTTGCAATGATTTTCACTAGTGATTCAAATGTATAAATCCCTGTGAATGTGTACCTGTCAAAGAAATGGAGAGTTTGAGGTAATTTCCAAACAGACAGAAACTTTAAATGAATCCTTGAAGGTAACGGTGCCTGAAATGTGGCTTCAACTAGTAGAGACAAAACGGAACGGGCACAGCCAATGCAGCAGAAAGGAAGGAAGGAAGAGAAAGGGATGCTTTGAAGGAAACTTAAGAAACACAAAACCAAGAACTCTGGAATGCTGTACTGGGTGCCATCTAGTAGGATCATTTTGAACCAGGTGAGGAGGCCCCAGAGCTATTTTTAACTTAAGACAAGTTAAAAAAAAAAAAAATAGGAAACCTCATGTTGGAGAGGCAGTGTCATGAGGGACTAACTGAGGGCACAAGATGGCGCTGGGGCAGCCAAGTCAAAGGCATTGGCCAGCACAGGTAAGGGTGGAGGTGAAGGGCAGTAACTTCCAGAATGCACTTTCTCTTTCTAGAGTTGACTTCTAAGGATATTTCCTAAATTCCACATGGATCCTCACCCTTCTCTGTGAAGTAAAGAGTGGGGGGAAAAAACAATTTTTTTCCTTGATGGATAAACTGTGCAAAGCAAGATTTGGTGTGTAAAAATCTTTAAAACAAGCAAGCAGACAAATAAATAAATGAGCTACTTACTCCACATTCTTCGACCATTCAGGAGGGTTACTAAAAGTCATGAATACACAGTTGGTCAAAATAGTGCACATAATGATCATGCTAAATACTGTAGAAAAGAGTCAAGGGAGAATATACAAAATCTGGCCTATTTTCTTCCTCAGAAAGCAAACACATTTCACATTGGGTATCATGAGAATTAAGTCAGTAACCTGAAAGGAGACAAAGCACAGAGGACAAGGAAACGGCGAGGTGATAATGAAAGCCACCATGAATACAGAATGCCGCCATATGTATCCACACCTGACCAGAGAACTGTGGGTGGACACAGCAGGAGAGCCACTCTCTTTCTTTCAAAAGGGCTGTCACTGCTCTACTGCTTTTGGATAAATCATCTCCCCCCACCCCTTTCCTCTTCAGCCTCAGCTATGGAATAAGCCTCTAAATCCCAGTGTACAAAGTAACCAGAAATCTACCGGTCTACCAGATGCCCAAATCATCAGGTGAAAAAAAACACATTAAATTGAATCTATATTATTCAGTACTCATTTACTGTTAAGTTAATTATCTTGTCTTGCATAACTGGTTATTTGGAAACCTACATGCAATTAATGGTTAACTTTTTTTTTTTTTTAATTGAAGTATAGTTGGCACACACTGTTATGTTGGTTTCAGGGGTAGAACACAATGGTTCGCTTTTGCTCCTAGGTCCCCAAAGGGCTGAGCTGTCCTTAGAGGGCAAGGCAACAGCCGCTAGGTGTGGCATTTGAACAGTTTGGGAAACCAGTCACGACCTGTTGGGTGAGGATTTCAAGGACATATGCAGCACCATACTAAGAATTAGATAATGGGGAAGATGCGTCTGATCATGCTGAAGGTGCTCAGGAATGTTTATGGAGAGCAAACCATTTTGTTGCTTTTTCCATTCCATCCAAGATTTTTCTCAACCCTTTCTGTTTCTGTCTACTGAGAAAAAAATAAACTCCTTTAGGTCAGTATGTGAGTTACTCAAACTCAAAAAACTGTCACTTTAACAAGCACAGAAAACATATCCCATTTGTTGCTAACTCTCTCTCTGCTAACAGCTTCCACCATCCTCTACTAATGGAGTTTTTGAAAGAAAAAATACTTCTTACAGCTGGATTTTTTCTTCATTACAGCTCAACTTTTCTTCCAGGAATAACACAATCCAGTTAGAAGAGAAAAAGATGCTGCCTTCTGATCCAACAAAAGGGGAATAAGTCCACTGTGAATTATTTATTCCTTGTAAACCTTTAAGTTTCAGAACTATGTTTCTTGTAAACCACAGATTTCGGAACTGGGTTGCTAAATTCTTAGAGTCAATAAAATGCGCCAACAGCTTGGCCAACCAATTTACTAAGTTCCAATCGCCACTTTCCTCATCCCAATTGGAGAATACAATATCCTTCAGAGCATGGGACTAAGTACTGACAAACTAAACTTCAACCATTAAATATAAAGTCACTATGCAAAGTTGCTAAACTCATCACATAATTTTTCATCTGTCATATACTCTTCTATATTAATAAGATATAAAAGTCAGGCCACATGAGAAAATGAGCATTTTCTGCTGAAGAGGGGGAAAATGTGAGTAGAGACTCATATTAGGCTTGCAATCTGGATCTAAACCTCTATACGAAGGGGCCATTTAATGTGAGAAACTGTCTCTGGCACTTTCCATACTCACTGCTCAAGAAATCAGAAATATTCAAGGCAGATTTCTAAAGCATTCATTGAACTCTTTATACTCAAGAAGTGGCCTTCCAAAAAATTCTAGCATTGAACTTGTGTTAAAGAACTGAATCGGGGCACCTGGGTGGCTTAGTGGGTTAAAGCTTCTGCCTTCGGCTCAGGTCATGATCCCAGGGTCCTGGGATCGAGCCCCACATCGGGCTCTCTGCTCCTTCTCTCTCTCTCTGCCTGTCTCTCTGCCTAATTGTGATCTCTGTCAAATAAATAAATAAAATCTTAAAAAAAAAAAAGTAACTGAATCGTTTGCCTCAGGATGAAATGACTGAACTCTGAGCACTTTAAAGAGTAAGATTTCAGTTACAGGTTAGTGTCTTGATTTGCCTCTTCTCGTGATACCAACAAAATTCCGGACTCCCGTGATATCATTCTAGGAAAAGAGAGTTGGCTGAAGCTTAGTCCAGGATCTGGCAGAAGGTCACACAAACTACTGGTTCCGACACTACTGTCAACGACACTACTGATAAGATACTTAATATACAATTCAATTGTCAAAGCTCAGAAACATATTCTATATACGGGCGACCATGCAAATGCTGCACTCAGCCCACATTTGTAGAAAAGGATATGAATGTATCAAAATTTTAATAGCTATTCTTCTTATCAGGTTAAAAGGACTTAAAATGTACAAGGCAGGCGTGGCACTAAATCTGAAGAGAGTTTTCCCTCTGTTTAATACTACAAAGGTCTGTGGAGAAAGAAAAAGAGAAATTATTAAAGCATGGGAATTAGTCACCACACACAATAACATTTTTCTAGGCAAGAAATAAATAAACTTAAATGTATTTATAATTTTGATTTCCCAAGCTGGTTTCTAAGGCAAGAAACCTTAAGACACTGTGTCTTTCTTTCCCTCCCATCCCTCCCCTGACCTGCTCCCAGATTATAGACATAACACATAATGTGTACTATCTTAGCAATTTTATGTACTTCTATAAATTTCTTTCTTTCTTTCAGAAACATATTTGAATTATACTTAAGCTGTACTCTGCCAGTTCTGGACAAGATATTGAAGTTCATTAACTTGGGATTCATTCACCCAGCAACTGTTTTCTACATCCCTACTGTGTTCCAGGCAATGTTCTAGGTGCTTGAAAAACAGCAGTGAACAAGGCTACCATGGTGCAGGAAGCTTATATTCTAATGGGGAAGAAAGACAACAGATTAAAAAAAAAAAACAAATAAGTAAATGATATACAATGTGGTAAGAGCTATGGAAAAAGAGGAAGATGAGGGAAGGGGAGACAGAGAATACTTGGGTCAGGGGACATGTGAATAGAGAGGTGACTCATTCTGAAGGAGGTTGTCCATGGAGCAAAGACTCGAAGTAAGTGAGAAGAGCTCTCCATTCCACTGGTGCTTACCTACGGAGTCCACTCTCTCTGGATCTCAAAAGCCTCCATGACCAAACAGCCTTGACGAAATCATTCAACTGTATTTCCCAGCGTGAATCTTCCTGTCTTGCCATGTTATACTAAGTCATAACTGGCCTTTGCTCACATGAGCAATGTGAGCCTTTAAAGGCCAGTTATGACTACCCACAATGCCACTACCCACAATGCCTTTTCTTGTCTCATGAATTCAATTCAAAGTACTTCTGAGCATCGATTCTGTGCTAAACTCTGGGTTACAAAATTGGATAAAACTGTACATTTAGGAAAGGCATATATGTAAACTAGTAATTATGATGCAGGGTAAATACAAAGTTCAGTACGAAAAATATGCGTACTGTATGAGAGGCAGCAGGAGGGGGAGTTTTTCTCCCCTTGGGTAAAGAATGGAAGGGAGGAGAGTGAGTTAGAAGATATTCATGAAGGAAGGGAACTGATATTTGGAAGGGATTTCAAAGATATAAAGGGAAGGGCTGGCAGGGAAAGGGAAGAGAATAGAATATAGAGAAGCCCAGTAGCACATAACTGTGGGCCATTCTCAGGGAACTGATAGGTAATTTGGTGTTGATGGAAAAGAAACAGAGAAGGGGTGCAGCAGACTACGAAGCTGGAGAGGCAGGGGCCTTATGAGACTGAGCTACTAAGGAGACAAGGCCAGTGGCAAGTACACAGCACTGGCAACTCATTGTGTGGATGAAAGAGCAAATTGTCAAACGTTAGCCATTCTAAGTAGGCTTTAAAAAATAGGGCACCTGGGTGGCTCAGTGGGTTAAGCCTCTGCCTTTGGTTCAGGTCATGATCTCAGGGTCCTGGGATAGAGCCCCGTATTGGGCTCTCTGCTCAGTGGGGAGCCTGCTTCCCCCCACCCCTCTGCCTGCCTCTGCCTATTTGTGACCTATTTATTTGTCAAATAAATAAATAAATAAAATCTTTAAAGAAAAAAAATATATATACCAAGCAATACATGCTTGTAATTTTATATAAGGCACAGAAGACTTAAGTTCTATCTCATTACCCAAAGATAACCTTTGCTGTTATATCTTTTTTTGTACATCTTTTCTGAACTTTTCTGTGTAAATACAAGCATACAGATACAGCCTTAAAAAAACTTACTTTCTCTCTCAGATGGGATTGTACTATAAATAATCTTCTGCACCTTGCATTAAAAAATGAAACCCCACAAAGAAAAGCCCAGGACCAGATGGCTTCACTAATGAATTCTACCAAATGTTTAAAGAATTAACACCAATCCTTTGCAAATTCTTCCAAGAAACAGAAGAGGACACACTGCCCAACTCATTCTGTAAGGTTGGTATTGACTTGATACAAAATCAGACAAAGACATCACAAAAAAAATCAAAACTGTAATATCCCTTTTGAATACAGACACAAAAGTCTCAACAAAATACCAGCAAACTGAATCCAGCAGCATATAAAAAGGATTATACACCATGATCAAGAAATACAAAGATGGTTTAATATGTAAAAATCAATCAATATAATGCAACATACTAATAAAATTAAGACAAT
The DNA here is from genome assembly GCF_030435805.1 of Mustela lutreola. Taxonomy (NCBI): domain Eukaryota; kingdom Metazoa; phylum Chordata; class Mammalia; order Carnivora; family Mustelidae; genus Mustela; species Mustela lutreola. The sequence continues at coordinate 63,484,684 of NC_081297.1, forward strand.
AACCACTAGACCACCTCAACAGATGCAGAAAAAGCATTCAACAAAGTCCAATACTCTTTTATAATAAAAACACCCAACAAACTAGAAAGAGAAGGGAACTTCCTTAACCTGATGAAGAGCATATAACTAATATCACATTTAATGATAAAACTGAAAGTTTTCCCTCTAAAATTAGGAATAAGACAAGGATGTCCCTCTCACTACTTCTATTCAACACTGTACTGAATGTTCCAGGCAAGGCAAATAAGCAAGTAAAACTATTTCTGTGTGCAGATGAAATGATCCTGTATATGGAAAACTCTATGGAATACACACTCACAAAACTATTAGAGCCCATAAACAAGTTCAGCACAGTTTCAAGATACAAGATCAATATATAAAAATCAGTAGTATTTCTATACACTAGCAATAAGCAATTCAAAAATTAGGAAATTAAGAGAACAACTCCATTTACAAGAGCATCCAAAAGCACAAAATACCTAGGAATAAATGTAAGAAACGAAGTATAAAACTTGTACACTGAAAACTACAAAACATCATCAACAGAAATCAAAGAAGACCTAAACCAGTGAAAACCATCTCATGCTCAGGTATTAGAAGATGTAATGTTGTTAAGATGGCAATACTCCCCAAACAAATCCACAAATTCAAGGCAATGTCAATCAAAATCTCAACTGCTTTTGGGGGCAGAAATTAACAAGTTGAGAAATTATGCCCAAATCATACAGAAATGCAAGGCAACCAAAAGAACAAAACAATTTTGAAAATGAAGAATAAATTTGAGGACTCACACTTCGTGTTTCAAAGCTTACTAGAAAGCTATAGTAATCAAGACTGTGGTACTAGCATAAAGATAGCCATATCTATCAATAGAACAGAATTGAGAATTCAGAAATAAACCCATACAACTACACAAATTGATTTTTGACAGAAGTGCCAAGACAATTCAAAGGGGGAAAGAGTAGCCTAGCCTTCAATCATTGGTGCTGGGAAAACTGGACAACCACATCCAAAAGAATGAATATGGACCTCTATCTCACACCTTATACAAAAATTAACTCAAAATGGATCAAAGATCTAAATGTAAGAGCTAAAATGATAAAACACTTTGACAAAAAACATAAGCGTAAATCTTCACATCTTTGGATTTGGCAGTGGTGTCATACTTGTGACACCTAAAGCACAAACAACCAAATTAAAAAGAGATAAATTAGACTTCATCAAAATTCAAAATTTTGTGCAACAAATGACACTATCAAGAAAGTTATTCCCCCACAGAATGGGGAAAATATTTGCAAATTGTGAATCTAAGAATGGTCTAGCTGCCAGACTAGAAAAGCATTCTCAGAACTCAACAGTAAAAAGACAAATAATTCAATTTTAAAGTAGACATTTCTACAAAGCAGCCAGACAAATTAGTGGCACATGAAAAGATGTCCAACATCATTTGTCATTAAGGAAATGCAAATAAAACCACAATGAGACAGTACTTCACACCTACCAGGATGATCGTAATGGAAAAAAAAAAAAAGAACATGGAAAAGAACAAGTGCTGGCAATGATGTAGAGAAGCTGGAACACTCACATATTACTGGCAGACGTAAAATGGTGCAGCCAGTTTGGAAAACAGTTTGGCAGTTCTTCAAAAGTTAAGCACAGAGTCACCATATGACCCAGCAATTCCACTCCCAGGTATGTACATACCCAGGAGAACTGAAAACAGGTATTCACACAAAAACTCATACACAAAGGTTTATTAAAGCATTATTCAAAATGGTACAAAAGCAGAAATGACCTGAAATGTCCACTGGTGATGGGTGAATAAACAAAATGTGGTCTATCCATATCATGGGATATTATTCAGTCTTTAAAAGGAATGAGATTCATTTATATGTTACAACACAGATGAACCTTCAAGGCATCATGGTAAGTGAAATAAGACAGACACAAAGGGACCGATATAAAGTTCTACTTCTATGAGGAACCTGGAATAGGCAGATTCATAGAGATGGAAAGTAGAATGGAGTTTACCAAGTGCTGGAGGAGGAGATATGGAAAGACTGTCTGATGCATATAAGTTTCCCTTTGGGAAGATGAAAAAGCTCTGGAAATGGATAATAGTGATGGTTGTACAAGATGATGGATATATTTAGTATCACTGAATTATACACTTAAAAATGGTTAAAATGGTAAATTTTATGTTACATATATTTTGCCACAATAAAAATATAAACATTATTATCTGAAGAGTGCTCAGTAAGGTGTTATTGACAAATTTATAAAAATCAGCTTTATTCCAAGTCAAATAATAGAATTAAGAAAAGTAATAGCCAAAGGTGGTTTCCTAACCCATTTTGAACTTCAAAATGATTGGAGGAACTTTTTGAAAACTAAAGACATCTGGCCCTAGAAAAAAAGGAAAGAAAGAAAGAAAATGATGGATTATTCATGTCACAACATGGGTGAACCATGAAAATCTTGAAAAGAATTCATACACAAAAGGACTCTATTTACATGAAATGTCCAGAATAGGCAGATCTATGGCGGAAAGTTGGTTAGATGTTGCGTAGGGCTGGATGGGGAAGGGAATGGGGAGTCACTGTTAAGGGGCATCTCTGGGGAGACAAGAATGTTCCAGAATTAGATAGTTGTGACGACTGAACAACATGTGAACAAAACACCAATGAACTGCACACTTTGAAATGGTGAACTAACTTGTGAATGATACCTCAGTAAAAAACAAACACCACAGCAACAGAACAAAAAAATAAACTGTTTAAGAAGTATAAAACATATAGAAAGGCCTAGAGAACAATACCACCAACATCCATGTACCCATCAGTAGCTGAAGAGACTAAGGCCTTACCAATGTTGCTCCTTCCTTCACGCTCTCCAAACACATCCCTCCTTCCCACAGAGGAAGCATGATTTTGAAACTGGTCTTGAGGTCCCACTTTTTAATGAAATATTCTCAATTACTCTGAGCTCTCCCTTTTCTGAACTCCTATTTATAGTTGGACTTCTTTTGCCTTTCATTCCATTCTAAATCTTTTTATTTAACCCTCCCACTGCCCCAACCAGTTACCCCAAAACTACGTTTTATACTCTCAGAGGGTAGGAGTCAATCTCACATTTCTTCCCACAGTTCCAATAACCCAAACCCATGCCACGCACTTCCAATAAACAGCTGCCAAAAATCCTTTCCTCTCATCGTCTAGTCTTTCCTAATCTGGCAGTCACGCCTTTCTCTCCCAGTAGGAAAGCAGTGTTGGTGTTATGCCATATATATTCTGGAAATGCTCAATTCACCATCCCTAGTGTTCGAGACTGCACTGTGACAATGTTCTTCCTGTTACCAGAGGGTACTGGCTCTGGTGGGACATGCTGAAGGAAAGCCGAATCCTAAAAGCAAAGGGAAGCAGTAGACCTAGGGTTAAGCTGAAGCAGGTCAGAGGCCAGGTCTTCCATACTTTGGTTACCCAAAGGAACAAAGACACCGGGACTTTCCAGAAACTCCCTCTCTGAAGTACTTGTACGCCTCTGGGTTTCTATAGCAACTCCCTCTATGAAAATGCCAAGCCTTTTAAATAACCTCCTCATTCAGCCTCCTAATATTCCCATGAAGTATGGGTAGGGGAGGGATTATTCTCCTGTATGCATTTTACAAAAGCTCAGGAGAGGGACACCACCTAGCAAAGGTCACGCAGCAAAGGTCACGCAGCAAAGAGCAGTATATTATGCCAAGTTTAGAGCCTCTTTACAGCTTCTCCTGTGCCAGATTGAGAGGCTGATTAGTGGCAATGTGGCAGAGAATGAGACTGGTATGGGGGATGGATTCCCTGGTGAATGAGAAATTTGAGCCCCTGGGGCACACAACATAAAAGCCTAAGCAGCAATGAAAGAAGCACTGGCCCATGTCCCAGGATCTAAAAACTACCAGGCCAGGTCTTTACAAAATCACCCACCTGCTTTAGAGGAAGACAGGGAACAGGACTTTTAAAAGTAGCGTACTCTACACCCTCCATTTCTCTGATCTTTGAGTTTTATCATGGAAAAATCATGGAAAGATGGGTCTAGAGGTCCACTGAGGGTACCTCCTACCGCGGAGTCAGCATCTGCACATGAACAACTATCTGCTAACTGCTTAATGAACAAATGCTTGTGTGTCTGAGTTGAGGGACTAAGAGAAGAGGCAAAAGAAAAAGAAGACATGAAGGAACGGAAACTGTTAGTCTTGGTTGAAGAAAAGCCAGGAGGCAGCTAGGATTCTGAATTAGTAAGTGAGGAGTTGGCAAGGAAAGTAGGGATTTTGGTGAATTTTAAAACTATGGTTTCATAGGTATAAAGGCTTTATTAAGAATATTTTATATGTGGGGCACCGGGGTGGCTCAGTGGGTTAAAGCCTCTGCCTTCAGCTCAGGTCCTGGTCTCAGGGTCCTGGGATCAAGCCCCGCATCGGGTTCTCTGCTCAGCGGGGAGCTTGCTTCCTCCTCTCTCTGTGCCTGCCTCTCTGACTACTTGTGATCTCTATTAAATAAATAAATAAAATCTTAAAAAAAAAAACAAAAAACAATATTTTATGTGGGGCATGTAGGTGGCACCGGTTAAGCAGCTGCCTTTGGCCCAGGGGCCCTTGGATCAAGTCCTGCATCAGGCTCCCTGCTCAGTGGGGAGCCTGCTTCTCCCTTTCCCTCTGTTGCTCCCCCTACTTGTCCTCTCTCTCTGTCAAAAAGTAAGTAAATTTTAAAAGAAGGAAAAAAAGGAATGTTTTACGTTTTATGTGTGAAGTAGAAATTTCATAATTAATTTAGGTATTAAATACTGTGCATAAAGTAAAAATAGTTTATCAGCACTCTTTCTAAATACTTCCATCCTAGGTCTTCATCAAGTATAAAAAGAAGATATCTTTTTTCCACTCAAAGAGAAACAAACACATGGTCCACACAAAACCACCTCCAGTGAAGATGAATCCTCCATACTTCTAGTAGCCAGCTGTATTACGATAAAACATACTTTATTGTTAAAATAACTAGTACATATGCTTAATGTATATGCAGTTTTAAACAAATGCATCTTTTTAAAAAAAATATTTTAGTTATTTATTTGTGGGTGGGTAGCATGAGAAGGCGGGGAGCAGAGGGAGAAGCAGGCTCCCCATTGGGCAGGGAGCCCAATGCAGGACTCAACTCCAGGACCCCGGGATCATGACCTGAGCCAAATGCAAACGTTTAACAGACTGAGCCACCCAGGTGCCCCCTTTCATAACTGCATCTTTAGCATAAAACAAGGTGGTGTGTAGACTAAGACAAGTATTCGAAGCTTAGGAATCTCCCTTTCAACACTGGCATTTGCAGTGCTCATGTGACAAACAGCCTCATGTATATCAGGAGAGAGCAAATCTCTTTAATAAAGAGCCACACAGTAAACATTGCAGGCTCTGTGGGCTGCACAGTCAACTCAAGCCTGCCACTGTGGGGCAAGGTAACCACAGACAACATATAAACAAGTAAGAGTGTCTGTGTTCCAATAAACTTTATTTATGGACAAGGAAATTGAAGTTTCATGTAATTTTCACACATCACAAAATATTATTCTTCCTTTGACATTTCCGTAGCCATTTAAAAGTGTAAAAACCCTTTGAACCCATGGGCCATACAACAACAAATAGCAGAGATGATCCGACCCACGGGGCACAGCTGGGTGAACCCTGTCACACACTAACACCAGTTCTGGACCTAGGCCCAACTGGCTACATAGGAGTTAATCACAGCAAAGAAGAAGTAAAACTCTCACTCTTTGTGGAAAATACGATACTTTATGTGGAAAACCCAAAAGACTCCACCCAAAAATTGCTAGAACTCATATAGGAATTCATTAAAGTGTCAGGATATAAAATTAATGCAAAGAAATCAGTTGCATTTCTATACACCAACAGCAAGACAGAAGAAAGAGAAATTAAGGAGCTGATCCCATTTACAACTGCACCCAAAACAATAAGATACCTAGAAAGAAAACTAACCAAAGAGACAAAGACTCTATACTCAGAAAACTATAAAGTACTCATGAAAGAAATTAAGGAAGACACAAAGAAATGGAAAAACATTCCACACTCATGGACTGGAAGAAAAAATATTGTGAAAATGTCTATGCTACCTAAAGTAATCTACACATTTAACACAATCCCTATCAAAATACCATCAATTTTTTTTCAAAGAAATGGAACAAATAATCCTAAAATTTATATGGAACCAGAAAAGACCCCCTAATAGCCAGAGGAATGTTGAAAAAGAAAACCAAAGTTGTCGGCATCTCAATTCCAGACTTCAAGCTCTATTACAAAGCTGTAATCATCAAGACAGTATGGTATTGGCACAAAAACAGACATATAGATTGAAGGAACAGAATAGAGAGCCCAGAAATGGACTCTCAACTCTAGGGTCCACTAATCTTTGACAAAGCAGGAAAGAATATCCAATGGAAAAAAGACAGTTCTTCAACAAATGGTGTTGGAAAAATTGGACAGCCACATGCAGAAGAATGAAACTGGACCATTTCCTTATACCACACACAAAAATAGACTCAAAAATGGATGGAAGACCTCAATGTGAGACAGGAATCCACCAAAATCCTTGAGGAGAACACAGGCAGCTACCTCTTCGACCTCAGCTGCAGCAACTTCTTCCTAGAAACATCGCCAAAGGCAAGGGAAGCAAGGGCAAAAATGAACTATTGGGACTTTATCAAGATCAAAATCTTCTGCACAACAAAGGAAACAGTCAACAAAACCAAAAGACAACTAACAGAATGGGAGAAGATATTTGCAGAGGACATATCAGATGAAGAGCTAGTATCCAAAATCTATAAAGAACTTATCAAACTCAACACCCAAAGAACAAATAATCCAATGAAGAAATGGGCAGAGGACATGAACAGACATTTCTGCAAAGAAGACATACAGATGGCCAACAGACACATGAAAAAGTGCTCCACATCACTCAGCATCAGGGAAACACAAATCAAAACCACAGTGAGATACCACCTCACACCAGTTAGAATGGCTAAAATTAACAAGTCAGGAAATGACAGATGCTGGCAAGGATGTGGAGAAAGGGGAACCCTCCTACACTGTTGGTGGGAATGCAAGTTGGTGCAGCCACTCTGGAAAACCGTACGGAAGTTTCTCAAAAAGTTGAAAATAGAGCTACCCTATGACCCTATCACACTACTGGGTATTTACCCTAAAGATACAAACCTAGTGATCTGACGTGGCATGTGCACCCAAGTGTTTACAGCAGCAATGTCCACAATAGCCAAACTATGGAAAGAACCTCGATGTCCATCAACAAATGAATGGGTAAAGAAGATGTGATACACACACACACACACACACACACACACACACACACAATGGAATACTATGCAGCCATCAAAAGAAATGAAATCTTGCCATTTGCAACAACATGGATGGAGCTAGAGGGTATTAAGCTAAGTGAAATAAGTCAATCAGGAAAAGATAGTTACCATATGATCTTTCTAATATAAGGAATTTGAGAAGCAGGGCGGGGGGTCGTAGGGGGCAGGGAGAGAAAAAATGAAACAAAATGGGATTGGGAGGGAGAAAAACCATAAGAGACTCTTAATCTCACAAAACAAACTGAGGAGGACCCGGGGGGAGGGGGATAGGGAAAGGGTGGTAGGGTTATGGACATTGGGGAGGGTATGTGCTATGATGAGTGCTGTGAATTGTGTAAGCCTGATGATTCACAGAACTGTACCCCAGGGGCAAATAATACATTATATGTTAATTAAAAAAAAAAAAAAAGGAAATGCAGATTCACAAGGCCCACCACAGAGGTTTGGGATTCAATAAGCTGCAGAGGAATCTTGCTCACCAGGATCTGGGAACCACCAAGTCATCTTCCAGGTCAATAAAAGGAGGGGTGGCTCCAAAACACCTGTCTTCAAACACTTAGGTTCTCCTGCTTTACCGGCCTCTACCTAGCTGTACACCTTGGGTGAGTCCCCGCTTCTCTCTGGATCTGATTTTCCTCATCTGTAAAATGATGGCATGCCCAGGCCTTTTCCTGCTCTGAGATCTGTGATTCTGTGACTTGGAGAATATGCAGAAGTATCTAAGAGGAAGTGCAACAAAGCAGCAAGCCATACTTTTGAGGAGAAAGTCTATTATTATTTATTCTTTCACATTACATGTTGGTAGAACTCTCCTGAATTTTGCTCTTTCATGCGATACTCTGTCAAAGCCCAGGGTCAAGAGCTGTGATACTACCCTGAAAACTATACTTATATGTGGGCAGGGGGCAGCACGGAGCAGTCCCAGGGCAACCCCACCTCCACGCCCCATTCTTGGCAGACCAGTGAATAGGAGAGAGAAAACAAATTGAGATGACTGGTGATGGGCTGACTTTAAAAATATATATATTTAAAGCATTTTAAGGCCATATGCACAACTAATAAAATCTTAGTAATCATCATTAAACTGCTGATAAGAATCTAGAAAAGGAGTTTAGTTCCTTGTTCAACATTGGATTCTTCAAAGTTCAGGAAGAATCAATGGGAAGGACAGCAAGCTTTGGATTCTTACAAGAATACTTCTTAAGCAATAATCACTTGGTGTCCATGAAGTCCAAAAATATTTTACCTAATCTGTCTTAAATTAGATCTTTGCAAAGTAAATGAGTTAAAAGGGAAACTGAAATTGAATTGTGGTTTACTGTCCAAGGGGAAATATCAGTTTATAATAACAGCCACTGAATGCATTTGAGCATAAGGCCCATTAAGAGCAGTGGAATAGCCCTTAACGAGTTATGGCACGGAGTATTAATAAATATGTCATGCCGGCATAAAATGAACCTTCTGAAAAGCACAGGCTTTTCATTTCTAATTAGCAGTGTGGGGCTTGGAGCCCAAGATGGAGGAGCTTTGCCACTGCTAATTCAGAGTAAGATGTATTCTGTTCCGGGTCTACCAAGACGGGGAGGGACGTTGTGCACAGCCAGGGACAAGCACATTCGCACACACACCGAACAAATCCTAGCATACTGCAAATGCAGTCCAGAAATGCACGCTCATACCCAAGTACTATAGTGCGGCCAGGATCATGGCATTTTGTTACCCTCAGCCCACCCTAGGATCAGAGTAATTTTTTTAATCCTACAAAGAGTACAGATTAAAATAATTAAGCGTTCACAAATATGAAAGGATGTTACAGCGAAAAGTACTCAGTGCAGGGGTGGAATATATCACAGACCAGAAAGCCTCTCAGAGAAGGGTACAGTCCCCAGCCCCTGGTTTACTGTGGGACACACGGCCCAGGAGAGTGGCTCTCCCCTCCACTGAGTTCTCCCTCCCCTGTGAGGTCATCAGCTCCCTCAGGGCAAAGGTAACCTGCAGGTAACCGATGACTTCTGGCTACAATGCACAGCCAGGGGCCCAGGGATTGCACCGATCTACAACAGGGCAGCTGGGAACCAATGTCCTTTGAGTCTAGCTAGCTACAGCTGTTACTGACACTGACATATGACTACTTCCCCAGGTATGCTTCCTGGATCTTAACTGTTTCAATCTCTAGAGAGGACTGACCCTCTCGTTTTTAGCTGAATTGTCTAGCCTTAAGTTCTTGTCTGCCTCAACCTTATATATATACCTTCTTTTCCCAGACCTATGTATCTCTTCTGAACCAGGCAACTGGCCAATTGGACTTGTAATAGTTCTTAGCTCCTTCCTGCCTAACTATAAATTGTGAGTTCTGGTGACTACTACTGGGGCAAATCATCTCTGCTTCTTGTTTCAGAGTGTGCGTGCACAGGCTTCCACCCAATAATGATCTGAGAACAGCTGACGTGAGGGCAGCTACCGCAGAGACAGCAGCAGCAGCCCACAGTCCACTTACCAACAGCAATCTGGCGCTCACTCCCAAGGAACTAGCCATAAAGCCAACGGAGCAGGCAACAAATCAAGGTCCCTTCAAAGTTCCCCTCTTTAGTAAAGCAAAATCTAATGTCAAATCTACTTTGGACTAGGAAGCTGTTGGGAAATAAATGACCTGTGCTGATGAAATGACTCCACCATGCTGAAAAGGGCCCAGACACCTTTCTTAATGTGCATCTGCTTAGTGGGTCCCTCGGGTGAAATCACGATTATAGTCCCATGTGCTTCTGGAAAGGCTCCAGCAAAGGCACAACTGGCCTGAATTTCTTCAGTACATGTGTCCTGGTACTAAGCTGCCTTTTTAAGAATACTGATCTAAAGCAGGACATGAAATATGGACAATTTTTTTTCCTTTAGGCTATATTTGCATTTGAATTATGAATATTTTATTTTATTTTAAAAAATTGTTTTGAAGATTTTATTTATTTGACAGAAACACAGAGAGAGAGGGAACACAAGCAGAGGGACTGGGAGAGGAAGAAGCTTCCTGCCGAGCAGGGAGCCCAATGTGGGGCTTGATCCCAGCACTCTGAGATCATGACCTGAGCCGAAGACAGAGGCTTAATGACCAAGCCACCCAGACACCCCTTTATTTTCATTTTAATTTTTTTAAGTAGGCTCCACAAACATGGGACTTGAACTCATAACCCTGAGATCAAGACCTGAGCCAAGATCAAGAGTTGGACGCTTAATCGCCTGAGCCACCCAAGTAGCTCAAACTAAGAATATTTAGAGCCATCATCCTCCAACTGTCTATTCCACTACACTGAGGATGGAGCAAGAGAGACCTCTAAATCCCATGTTTATGTTTTTATTGCTTTTGGTCATTGACAATTGTACCTGTGAGCCTATCTGAGGAATAATAATGAACATTAAGTACTTACTCTGCAGCAGGCAGCCTACAGCAACCACTCCGTGAAGTAGGAAGGTACTATAATACGGATTATTAAATCGAGGTAGAAAATCAGGTAGCTTTCCCAAGACTACAAAATTATTTATTAAGTGGCAAAACTTAGAATTGAACAGAGGTGGTCCAACTCCAAAGCCTATGCTCTTAATCATCATAAGACAACTTAAAAAAAGCTTCAAAAAAATCGAACTCCTCTCTTTACAGACAAGAAACCAAGCACAGACACCTCTGCTCACACTAACACCACTGGGCTGAGAATTCCTAGGGCCCAGTTCTCCTGGCGTCTGGTCCTGAATGCTTTTACCACACCTGGTCCCTGGTCCAATCTTGAGGCAATGAAGGAATCTCTCTTACTTAATACCTGTAATTCTGGCAAGAGGAAAACCTCTGCATAGGCCTCAGAGATCCTAGCAGCTGGTTATGGTTACAGTCTTTTTCCCAAGTTAAGCCGGATGAAGGTAATGCTTCTGATTTGGTTTGATCTTATAACCTCATGCCCTCCAACCCAGATCTGGAGCAGCTGACATGCTTCCTGCCCACACCCTTGTCACAGGAAGCCAACCCCAGCAGAAGAGTAGCGCTGGGCACCTGCTTCAGCACAGAGCCAGCAGGATGCTGCTCCCTAGAGGCCAGGCAGCTCTGAACCTCCTCCTCGGCCCCTCTTCCTCACCGCCCTTCAGTGTGAATTTGCCTTTGATCTCCTTCCCCTTTGCCCTCTTAGGATACACAGACTGCAGCTGCTCTAGGGGAAAGCAAAACACATGTTCATTACGTAAAGCATGTTAGCCCCTCTAGTCTCTCTATTCATATTCCAGGAGAGTCTATATCCTTGCTCTCCTCTCTCTTAGCAGCAGTGTGGTTTCCATGGAGGCTCGGAGGCCACAAAGACTTGGATTTAAGACACAGCTCCAGTGCTTTGTAGTGTCATGATCTTTGTCCACTTGTTTGGGTTGTTAAGATGCAGTTTTCTTACTGATAAAATAGGGATAATGACTAATAGTACCTACTTGACCAGGTTCTGAGATTTAAATGAAGAGTCACCAAAAGTCCTCACTACCGTGCCTAGCACAGAACAAACCCCCAAAGGACGTGGTGAGGCTGCTGCGCGGCGGTCACACAGACCACAGCTGCTCCTGCCCTCTCGCTGCCAACATGGGGTGGCCACAGGGAGACCCCGAGGGCTACCGTTCACGTTAGTTAGTACTCACACACTTGGCACAAGTCAGTAGGATAAGCCAGACCAAGTATCCAGTCACTAGGAGACACCCTTATGGCTGCACTGGCTCAAGACGGGCCCCAGATCTTATGTCAGACCTGAGAACTCTGAAAGTGGGAGAAAATAAACACGGCTTAGTATGCATACCCTGGGATCCAACCTGACCCCCTACATTAGGCTCCTGTCTTGGCAAACCACACTCCATGCTCTTGTCAAAACTACACTCACTGCTGGAAACAGTTCAGGCCTTCCCATGCCTCTCTGCCTTTGCATGCACCAGTCTTTCTACCTGAATTATTCTTTCTTCTCCTTTCCAACAGTTGAATTTTTTAACCATATTTTAATACTTTAAGGTCCAGCTCAACTATCACCTCCTCTCTGCAGGTGCCCCATTCAACTCTCTCGAACAGAATTATCCTTGCTTCCTGTGTGTCTCCACTTGGCACTTAATTCAATTAGAGCAGTTAACGTAGTGTTGTCATTTTCGTGTACACGTCTGTATCTCTCATTGGACTCTGAGATCTCTAAGGGCAAGGCTATGGTTTCCAGCTGCTGTTTCTCAGCTTAGCAAGCAGAGTGCATAATACGATGGCCATCTGGTACAAGGTGGAGAATTCCAACACGCATACTGAATATGTGAATTAATCTCAGACAGGAGGAATTGACCATACAACTATACAACTAACCTAGAACTATATGCAACTTGCCACTAGGTGTCTAATTGACCTTTTCCACCCTTTAGCTCATCCACCCATAAGAATGATTTGCTGTAGTTTGAAAAGTCATCTCAACTTTTCTGTGTCTCAGGTCCCATGCTAAAGATACAGCCTGAAACAAATACATTAAAAAACGAAACAAAAAACCCAAAACACCATACCCTAACTTCATATTGAGGCCGTGTAGAATGCTAGAAAATTATCTAAAAGTGATAGAAGAAAACAAAACAAAAAATCAGTCTGCAGCATACGCTACAGAGACAGCATGGTATGGCAGAAAGACCATGAATATTAAATCACACATCGCTGTGCCTGGAACCTAACTCTACCACACACTCACTCAGGGAATCTGAGCAATTAAGATTTCTGAGCCACAATATTTTCTTACTTATAAAAATATGCAACCTTCTACTGACAACTCCCTAATATTGGTAACCCTTAAGGACTGCAGCAAATTGGGGAGTCAATAATGATATCTAGAATTTGGGTGGTGTCAACCACGAAAGTAGCAGATGAAAGAAGGAGGTCTGAGGGGAGAAATGAGTTCAATGTTGAACGCACTGAGTTGACTGGAAACGCAGTTAGAGAGGCCTGGCAAGGTACAGGCTGGAGAGACAGATTCAAGAGGACTGAGAATGGGTGAGTGTGCCAAATGGGAGAAACGCGGGTACGGAACCTGGGAGAACACCAGCACTTAAGGGAGAGCTGCTGGAAATGGAAGAGAAGGAAAGATATAAGGAGCACTACACCAAGGAGAGAAGAGCTGCAAGAATCAGGGAGTAATCAACAGTATCAAATCCAGCGGAGAAGTCTGGTGGGTTAAGAAGTAAAACAGTATCTGATAAATTTGGCAATTTGACGTCACAGAGGATCTTATCTTGAGAATGTCAGTGGAGAGGTAAGGATGCAGAGTTCGGCTGCAAGGATGGGGAAGAGGGTAGAAGGCAGGTTGTCCTGATGAGTGAAGGCTACTCTTTACCAGTCTGAACGACAGTAGAAGAGAGGTTAGGCTAGCTGGTGATGTGAGCTCAAGTGAGGGCTCGTAGAATGGTAGAGGCTTTGGGAGTGCTTATAGGCTGAGGGGAAGGAAACAGGATGAGAAGGGAAAGACTGACAGACCAGAAAAGTGAGAGGAAAACTGAGAGAGTGAGGTTCTGGAGAAGGTTGGAAGGCTGGGTCAAAGGCACAGGGAGAGGGACTGGTCTTGAACAGTAGACAGGGGACCTCATCTGCTAAAACTGGAGAGATTTTTTTATTCAAACTTGCTCCCACAGGCCAAACTTTGTAACCTCAACAAAGTGTCTGGAATATTCCTAGAGTCAATACTCTACTGAACAGAGTCTGTATCAAAAGGTCTACTGCTAGATTCAGAGTTGGCAGAAATGGTCATATAATGGGGCAATCCTAATCTTGAACTGTGTCAGACAGGGTTAATTAAATGTAAAGAACAATATGTAAAGTACTAACAACTCACATGAATTTGTAAACAATTAGAGAAGTATTCCTCTTTATAATGATGCCATAGGCTTGTTCTCTATGACTAAGAAAGGATTTAAAATATGGTTAATTACTATCAGCAGATGATCAATATCATGTGGTCTTGAGAGGTCCTCCACTATTTCCAATGGCCATTATTAACTAACCCATTCAATAGGTCAATTTTTGTTAAAATAAAAATATTTCACAATCCTGTAGAAGCCATCAGAGACTAACTAAACAATCAGAGACCTAAAACTGTCAATCAGTGTGGCTGAGGTGGTCAGCTCATTCTAGCTCATTCAATCTCACACACATTCTAGAATTCAGGTGAAGGTGTCTCTTCTACACGAACATGGCTCAGAGCTTTGGAACTGCAAGTTTGTACTTGTGCAAGGAGTTGGGAAGACCTGAGGGATTTTTCTGGAGCAAATGCTGGGTTCATCTGCAGGTGGCCCTGTGACTCACACTGATGCTGAAAGGTACTGGACTCCTGCCTCTGCAGAAATCGAAGACTGGCAAAGTCTCTCAACAGAGTGATGATTCTGGTTTTTAAGTAACTCAGAATATCTGCATTATGGGTCCTTTTAAATATTATACTTGAGTGCTTGCTAAAGGCCTATTTAAGACACTGAGTACTTAGACAGCATGTAGCCTTTGATTCTTCTGTATTCTCCGCGTTGTCTCTTACCAAGGTATAGCACCGCAACCTCTCAAGTACCTGGGCCATATTATCTTTAATGCTCATACCATTATCTGTAATGATTTATTTCTTTACTTGTTTATTATCTGCCCCCCCAACGAAAACTAAGTTCTAAGAATAGCAGAAAAGGTTTGTCTGGTTTGTTCCCGAGGGCATGGAACAGAGCCTGGGCATACAGAAAACGCTCAATAACAATTTAATCAAATTTTCAAATGAATGACTGAATGCTCGACTCTGTCCTTAACCTTCCACAATCAATCACACAATCCTATCAGTTTATCTCCGTAACAGCTCTTGACTTCATCGACTGCCCTTACTTTTCACTTCCACTATCATAATTTGGACCCTCATCCCCTCATAGCTGGTCTCTGTCCCTCTGGTCCATCCTACAGACCACATTCACATCCCTAAAGCACTGCTTCAATCACATATCTGTACTCCCCAACACCTCCAGCAGTTCTCTGCTGTTTATCGAGTAAAGACCAAACTTGATTGTCCTATACCGAGTCCTTTGTGATCCTGCTCCAGCCCTCCCTCCCAGGCCTCATTTCCTAAGACTCCTCACTCATTTCCCCACATTCCACGCAAACCAGACTACTCAGCATTTTCTTCCATTGTCCAACACCCTTGTCCCTGAGCCTTTGCTTGCATTGTTCTTTCTGCCTAGAATGTTTCAGTTGATCCCTCTTTTCTAAATTCTGAAGCCTGATTCAAAGACTACTCTTACTATGAATTATGTAAGGCCCTTTCTGGGGCTCCATTGTCAAATATTGTCTCATACTATGCACTGCCATGTTATAAGCTACTTAAGGATAAAGAGCGGACTTTATTAATCTTTGTTTCTCCAAAAGAACTGAACAGATCCCCTGCCCCACAGTGCCTCACATACAGGAAGCACTCAAGATGTATTTTTGTTGAATAAATGGGTCATGTTTTATATGAGGCAGCCCAATTTGGTGTATATTCCAATGTCCATTTCTCTCATTTCCTTTACAAGTCAGTTAATACAGAGCGGGTAAAACAACTCACACAGCCCAGAAGGAAGCAAAACACTTAATAAAAGTAGACACGACAGGACAACTTATAATATTCAGGAAATAACATCCTTCGTATAATACACACATGATACCAATAAACGAAGAAGAGATTCAAGCACTAGGTGGAGGCTATTAACCCATGGCTTTTGGTAGTCTTTTCCAATTCTAATTTTCTACAAGAGGAGAGATAAGACTGGTAGCACTTAACAACAGCCGTTCAGCCCTCTGAAAATATCTAAAAGGTCAGGAAAACTATTTACTGATCTACTTCCTCAGTCCCTCAAGGAAACTAATTCTCTGGGAAAGGAAAAGATATACTGGGAATCAGTCTCTTTTCCCTCCAGAGTTCAATTCATTTTGGTCAATGGGAAAATTTTTATTAGAAAAAATATCATAGTGTCACCTTCCATGTTCAAAGCACCCAGAAAAGTATATAGCGTTTCCACATGCATTATCTCCTAAGATTAATTTAATCAACAGATATGGATTGAGGGCTCACTGTAGGGTAGGCACTGCGCCAGCTGATGACCACACAAGAGGATGAACAATGAACAGAAAAATATACGGCAGGTGTTGCTAAGCTATGGAGAAAAATGAAGCGGGGCTAGAGCAATAGGCTGCTTTGTTTTACATAGGCTAGTCAGGAAATGATCTTCCCAACAACCTGGCAAAATAGGTGGGATATTAGCTATTAGCATAATCTTAATTTCCTAGATTAGGGAAACTGACAGCCTGAATGGTTAAGTAACATGCTCAAGATTGCTTGCAGTAGACGGGAACAGGATCAGAAACCAGATTTCCCAACACTTGGTCTATTGCTAAGGTTTTAATGCTCAACTAAATTCCTTCCCCTCTAGAGAATGATGCTTGGAGAGTAGAAAAGCACCTCATACATGCGCATCCTTAACCCATCACCTGCTTGCCTCCCACTAGCACACAAACATTTGCCTCACTTTGATTTAGAGGATAAAATAAAAGAAACACTATTTTAAAAAATATTATTGCAAAATGGCTTTTTGTAAAAATAAAGTTTTGAAATATGTAGTTTTTATTTAGAACAAAAAGGAGCATCCAGGCTTATCGTGCAAAAGCAGGAAATGCAACACCTCTCATTAGCAATACTTCAAATCACACCTAATGAACATAAACTCTCCTTTAACAGTCTGTCTCTGCTCTGCACACCTGTTGAAGAGTGTGTGAAAACAGATTCAGCAAGGATTTTCTCCCAGGAATGCATGGGACTGCGTGCATGCATGCGTGTGTGTGTGTGTGTGTGTGTACGTGTGCATGTGTGTAAGGAAAAAAGTAAAAACATTGCTGGGAACAGGATGTCCTGCTATAGCTAACGTGAATTAAATCTAAAAACCACTTCTTAGTAAAAGTTGGGCTGCAAATCTTAATGTATCATAGAAATCCAGAAGGAGAAGGGATTAGGTCTGGTATAGAGAATCAAGTCAGGCTCTAAGAAAGAAGAGGCCCTAGGGTCTGGATGAATGGTGGAGTGTCCAAAGGTGAAGTTAAAGGACAGTACATTCTAAGAGGCGGAATTGGAGTCCAGGAGGCAGGGGACACTCGGGAAACAGGAAAGCAGGTTGCCATAGCTGAAATATGCTACGTGATAGACATATGTGTGAAATAGAATTAGGAGGATATAGATAAAGGTCCGACTCTTATCTTGCATATATTATAGGTGAGGAAATTGAAGCCCAGAGGAATTTGAGTGATTTGGTCAAGGGCAAACAAGGAGCAAAGGAAGAACTAAAACGGAAGTGTTTATATTGCCAGTTAGGTGCTCTTTTCACTATCACATTCTGTCAGTAGGCTGGAGGACTGGGACAGGTCGGAAATCATGCTCCCATCAAAAGTAAAAATATGGGGGCGCCTGGGTGGCTCAGTCAGTTAAGTGTCCGAGTCCTGATTCCAATTCAGGCATGATCAGGGTCACAAGATTCAGCTGCCCTTGTCCCTCTCCCTATGCCCCCGCCTCTTCTTCTCTAAAAAGAAAAAAAGAGAGAGAGAGAGAAGTAAAAGTATGTAGGGAGGTTAAGTAAACTGCCTTCAGATTACATGTCCAGCTGAAGAGTTGCAGGAGTACTGACACTGAGCCCAAGTCTCTGGAATGGCTTCTCCCATGCTGCTCGACAACTCAGCTCCTTCACTTCCAAAGATAAAATACTGGAGCTAATACAGACACCATCCTTTCCTTTAGAAGTCCTGTGCTTCTTAGGACCCATCCTTAAAAGAGTTATTAAACCATAGGGATTATCAGGAATGTGAATGAAAAAGCAGGTTCTTCTTTCTATCTCTAAATTTGCCTGCCTAGCTTCAGAAGAACTGAGCCAGTGAAGCTGAGAATAGATTAATAAAGTATTAGGAGCGCCTGGGTGGTTCAGTGGGTTAAAGCCTCTGCCTTCGGCTCAGGTCATGATCCCAGGGTCCTGGGATGGAGCCCTGCATCGGGCTCTCTGCTCAGCGGGGAGCTTGCTTTTCTCTCTCTGCCTGCCTCTCTGCCTACTTGTGATCTCTGTCAAATAAATAAATAAATAATAAAAATAAAATATTAGAAAAGTGGAGAACCAGAAATGTAACAAACTTGAGTTAGGAGGCATGGGTTTGAGCCCTGGCTCCACCACGAACACTGCTGTTGGTTTTTTGGGGGTGGGGAGTAGAGGGGGAAGAAGGGCTATACATTTTTTTAAAATATTTTATTTATTTATTTGTCAGAGAGAGAAAGAGCACAAGCTGGGGAGGGGCAGAGTGAGAGGGAGAAGCAGACTTCCAACTTGGCAGGGAGTCTGATGTAGGACTTGATCCCAGGGCCCTGAGATCATGACCTGAGCCTATGGCAGATGCTCCATGGACTGAGCCACCCAGGCACCCCTAATGGTGGCTTTTGACAAGTACTTCCCCTCATTAAATTTATAAAAGGAGGAAGTTGAATTACCTGATGTCTAAGGATATAATATTCTAATTTTCTATGATTTTAGGTAGATTCCAATTTGCAGGAAAAGAGAAATGAAGACATGAAAGTAAACTGAACTTTCGGAAACCACATGTAACTTCTTAATGCAATAGGCACATGCTCTATTTAAAGGCACATCAGTCCATCCCATAATTGAGATTTTTGTTCATAAGACTTTCTTATAAGAGGATATACCCATGGAACAAAATGGACACATAGATCAATCACCAATTTAAGAAGTGGGAAAAGAAGTACGAGCCAACTCTGAAGGACTTTTCAAGCTAATCCATAGACTTTCCTGCTGCACTACTTAAGATAGTTATCAGGAATATATGTGGCCATTTGAAATTGGACAAGTTATTATTGAGAACTGGAGAGACAGAAAGACACTCCTTCAAGTAATAGAAAGTCCTTGATTTGCTTTATTAAAAAAGCTGAGGGGCACCTGGGTGGCTCAGTCATTAAGCGTCTGCCTTCAGCTCGGGTCATGATCCTGGGGTCCTGGGGTCCTGGGATCAAGCCCCACATCAGGCTTCCTGCCTGAGGGAAGCCTGCTTCTCCCTCTCCCACTCCCCCTGCTTGTGTTCCCTTCTCACTGTGTCTCTCTCTGTCAAATATATAAATAAAATCTTTAAAAAACAACAACAACAAAAAGCTTAGAAGGGGGAGAAGTGAGTTGAGAATTTACACGGATAAAATGTAAGATTTCCTAGCTTCAGAGAAGGGAAAAGAAATAACAAAATTAAGACTTCAATGGGCTTATGAAAAGAGCAGAAAGAAAAACCAAGAACAAAGGTATTCAGAAGAGTTCAAGTTCCTTAGAATACTTATTTGTTTTTGCCAAAAAAAAAAAATGTATATATATATTTATACATATAAACTCTGGAAGACCCTCCTAACAGTGGTTACCTGTTCAGGGAGGCAGGAAGTGAGCAGATGAGGGAGAGCTGTAAAGGGGAGACTTTTCACTGAGTATCTTCAATTGAGTGTTTAACCATGTAGGTACATGACTTATTTTTATTTAACATAAGTAAGTAAGTAAATAAACATCCCCTAAATTCAATTATTTGCAAGAAACAATTGAAATACAAGAAAGCCAAAGAAAGGAGACATTAGAACAAAGTACCAAGAGACAAAGAAAATGTAGCACTGGGAGGATGGAGGAAATCCAAAGAAAGGATAACCTAGACTGTTTTTTGAGGACCTGTTGGGAGTGAAATGCAACATGGACAAGACTGCCGCAAGGACCTCAAGAAGTTTATGACAGCTCAAACCAGTCCCAGCTGGCACAAGAGTATCTTGAAATGACGACACACAGGTTTATGTCCCTGTGACCCGGGAGAGTGTGAAATCCACAGTGGAATAAAACCAGAACTGTACTAATAGGGAAGGAGTTTTCTTTCACCCTCTATAATAGAGGGAAGGAAATGAGAAACCAGTTCCAGTGAGAGCCATAAAAATGATTAATTCTGTAGAAAATGAGACCTATAAGGAAAAGAAAAGAAATCCACTTGTATCATTTAGCAAAGAAATTCTATTTTGCAAGAATTATTTAAGGCAGTCCCCAGGAAAAACAAACGCAAGGAAATGTCCCCTTAAAGTCATTTCTACTCTCAATATTTTTTGATTTGTGGGTTAATTCCCAGTGTGCTTCCTTGTAGAGGAGACCTTGCTAATTTGGCCTAGAGAAAGGCCTAGTTAGTAAGAAGTATTAGTAATGCCAGTGAAGATTTGCAGATAAACTTGAGCAAGCCTAATATTAATCAACTAAAAAAATCCCTTGCTTTGGGGTGCTTCACTGGCTTAGTGGGTAGAGCATGTGATTCTTGATTTTGGGGTTGTAAGTTTGAGCCCCATGTTGGGTGCTGAGATTACTTAAAAATAAAATCTTTAAAAAAATCCCTTGATTAACAGCATAATTAATACTTCTCAAGTGCTACTAATGTTCTGTCTTGTCATGAGTGTTAGTGTGTCTGCTTTATAATAGCCATTAATCTATGCATTTATATTTTATGAATTTTTCGCATGGCGGTATGTTTCACAATAAAAAAAAAAATTAGAAAAAAAAATACACTTAAAGTTCTCCTTTCTGCAAACTATTTACTCTTATGATGAGGCCAAACGCTAAAGTCAGCTCGTCTATCATGAAGAGCCAGTCAGTAATGGAGCTCCATCAACATCTATCCTATGCAAGGGATGATACCTATCAGGGCCAGAGACCTACCCTGTCTGAAGACTCACTCCGGTTCCAGGGACACTGACACCTGGGGTATTGGAGGAGAGAAGGGGCTATCTATGGGGCAGCAACCAGGGGAAAAGGCACGCAAAAGAAAACTGGCTCTGACAACCAACAGCTCTATGTATTCTTCCTACATTAGGTCAGGTTTAAGAAAGGGAGACTTAATTTGCATTTGAGTTAGAAAAATAAACAGTTCAAATAAAACCAAAGAGGTTTTAGCTACCTGAAAGGTCAGGGTCCAAGGGGCTTTACTTACCTTCTTATTGCTGTAAGAGTTTCTGAAAAAGTTGTACCATTGGCCAATTCACCTAAAGAGGCACAACTTAAGCCCTGTGATTTTTCACTGCTTTGTACCTCTTCTAAGATCATGGATATAAGGGTAGGAAAGAACAAGGAAACATTTCTAAAAATATTTCAGAATTTTACAATGAATGAAATTTTTGTCTAAAAATAGCCGAAGATTCCATGTTCCCTCATTCACTAATCCAGAATGTTACAGCCTACCCCATCCCTCCCCCATCTACCCCACTTGGCAAAGGCCCAGATTACAAAGTCGGATTTGAAAAAAGGGAAGAAAAAATGAGGAAATTAATGAAAGTTTATGAAAACTACTCAGTTCCAAAACTTGATGTGTGAAAAAGTCCTTAAAAATTCTGTCCAACTTCTCAGTTCTAGATGAGAAAATTTAGGCCCAGAGAGGTAGCATAGCTTGCTAACGGACATAAACTCGTTTTGATAAGTTTTTTTCTTTATTTACAACTTTCTTTTCCTATAATCTATTTGTGATAGCTTGAACAATACACATACAACAAAAGAGAAATACAGATAATAAACGTGGTGAATTATGGTAGAGTCAGGAGTTTTTACTTCTGGTCTACTGTTATTTCTATCATATTATGCTTGTTTCTGAAACTTTCTGCATTTCTCAGTGGAAGATAAAGATTACTCTTGCTACTTTGTTTTCTATTATGGTGCTGTCCTGAGCTGCAACAGAAGTGAGTGAAGGACTATTTCGTGTAGACAACGTCTTAATTATTTTTACCATCATGAACCAAAAATGACTCCACAATTATAGCGAGGTCAAGAGAGGTACTGGTCTCATCTTACTTCTGTCCCATTATTAAGCCAAGAAACTAAAATTTCTTCCAAATTATAAGACTGAAGGACAAGTTAGGGGAAGTTTATGAGGCAGTTTTGTTAATAAAGACAGTTCAGGTAAGCTCAGTATTTATGAATATGTAATTACACAAAGCCTTTTCTCCCCTCACCTATCAATCTAATTCTTTAAATGACATTTATTAAATGAGGGATCCCTAAAATGGTATCTGATGTCATTCCTCAGTATGCAATGGCTCGTTAGTTGGCTGGTGGATTAACTAGGGGGCTTTGCTTCTCCACCTGTTGCCTTGTTTCAAAAGATAATCATGAGAAAGAAACCCACAGTTTGGTCAAATATTTGTTAAGGGAGCCTGAAATTCTTGGCCAAATGAAGACTAGTGTTTATTTGTTTACTCACTTTGCTTCTTACTGGTAGGAATAACAGAATGGACTCTAATGTAAGAATGAGTGGTGGCTCAACCCAGACAACTGAGTAACAAGGCCAAACACCGGCTCTCTTCACTGTCCCAGTCTGGTTCACCTTATTCTGCTCCTATCTCCAACAGCTATGATCTAATGTCACCACAGGACAGAGAAAGTTTGGACAGAGTACACATACCTCATTTCCTTTATAGGAACAATAGGCTTTGCTGATATTGTAATCGTTACAGCATCTTTATAGTTAAAGATAGAATTTGGAATGTGTGTGGGAGAAATTCTACCTGGCTATATCATCTTTCACTATGCCAGCTTTTTTGGACTCTATTAAATAATCCCACTGCATTTATGTTCTCTTTTGTTTTGTTTTAATCTGTTTTCATCTTCTTCTGATCTGGCCTGGAGCCAAACACAGAAGTCTTATTAACAGAGTTGAGCAGTGTTAAGACCCATGAATGACCCTGAGCAGCAATTAAACTGAAAAAAATAAACCCCGTTAACCAGAACTGAAACAAAAGGTTAGCTACTTATCCAAACTTGGGCAAAAGGACAGCTCTTTCTCCCAGTCTCCCCTAAGCCTGTTAGGACAGGGGGTCTGAAGCTGGGTCGCTGCCTCCTCCAACTCACTTTCTGCGTCAAATAGTATGGGTCAAAGTCCTCCAGGGGAACCGCAACCAGGCCTTGTGGGATGTCCCCATAGATGAAAGGCAGGCTCTTCCCTGCCTCCAGGTCACTGTTTGGCTTGGGCTTGCTGTCCTCATCGTCTTCGCGATGGCTGCCCTCGGCCTTCGGCGGTTTCTTGAGCTTGCTCTCGGCAATGCGCCTCTCGATGTTTGCCAGTGACTCGGGGGTGAAAGGCTTGAAACTGTCAGGGCCTGGTGGTGCGAGCAGCCGCGCTGCCATCTTCTCATCCTGCAGCAGCTTCGTTAGTTGTGCTGCGGCCGGGACAGGTCAGCTCTGGAAGAAACGGCAACACAGACATCAGTAATCAATTGCTGCTCTGAAAAGAGGCCAGACCAAACCATCTCACTCCCGACCTTTATTCACAACGTCCGCAACACACAGCTTCTTCCATGACTCGGTTATTTTTCTCTCTAGAAAATCTGTGGCGTGAGCAGGCTAGGTGAGGCTCATAACTGCCCCTCCGGGACTGGCTAGCCAGGAAGATCCCAAGATGGGAGTTTCCTGAGCTGCTAGTTTTTCTTCTTGACTTAGATGCCACTCACTGTTTGCACCCGCATATGACTACAGAGTTACATTCCATTCCCTCGTGGAACTCCTATTCTAATAAGGCATATTTAATATTACCCAGGGGCACATGTTAGCTTGGGGAGCCTTATATGCTCAAGGCACCTTCCTTTCCTGGTACTCTAGTCCCTAAAGAAATACTCTTCCTTCCAAATACAACGCAAGGGCAAACTGTCACTCTTTTCCAATGTCAGTTTCTGAAAACACTAAACCCTTCAAAACTTTAAGGTTTGCACAAAATGTAGATCAAAGAGCTGCCATCTACTTTGGCTCTTCCGTTTCAAGTTATTTTTCAATTCATCAAGATGTGTAAAACCCATCTGGTATGAGAGTCCAGAAGTACCTCTTCGATGACCGAGATCCTGCCAGGGACAACTGGGGGTGGGGCGGGGGAACCAAACGGCAGAGGACGCTCGGAGAACTTCTGAACACAGCACTGCAGCGCCTGCCGCAGGGCAAAGGAGGGCAGAAAGGCCTGTGTGCGCCCCAGATGAGCTCAAACCAGGAAGGACACAGGTGAGGAGAGAACAACAAACCAAACGTCCCTTCTAAAAGGAAAAATGAGGGGCCCCTGGGTGGCTCAGTGGGCTAAAGCCTCTGCCCTTGGCTCAGGTCATGATCCCAGGGTCCTGGGATCAAGCCCCAAAATTGGGCTCCCTACTCAGTGAAGGGCCTGCTTCCTCCTCTCTCTCTCTCTGCCTGCCTCTCAGCCTATGTATGATCTCTGTCTGTCAAATAAATAAATAAATAAATAAATAAAATCTTTTTTAAAAATGAAAAATAAAAAAATAAAAGGAAAAATGAGGTAGGGCTGTACTAGGCCCCATGATCTCTAAGCATGGGACTTGAAAAGCGTATTTGCATGTTTAAACAGAGTCCTGGGTTATTTAAAACACACCTTAGAGGCACTGGGGTGGCTCAGTAGGTTTAGAGTCCAACTCTTGACTTCAGCTCAAATCAGGATCTCAGGGTCCTGAGATTGAGCCCCACCCCATTGGGCTCAACAGGGAGTCTGCTTGAGATTCTCTTTCTCCCTCTCTTCCTCTGCCTCTCCCCAGGCTCACACACACACATACACTCTCTCTCTCTTTCTGAATGAATGAATGAATAAATAAATAAATAAATAAAATCTTTAAACCAAACCATGCCAAACACACCTTGAAATAGAGGAATTCCTAACATCAAAAACAAACAGTGTTTATTGCCTATCACAAAAGCACCTGAGCAGGGGAGTCTTACCAGGAAAGCTTTAAGACTTTACCAGCATTTCATCTGGTGCTCATGGTGCTGCTTTTGCCGTTCTGTGAGCTCCACAAAGACAATCTGGGAAATTTTTTTAAAAGGCTAAAGATTGTTCTTTCCCTCCTACTTAGCCCTCAGGGTCCACTTCAAGGCAAGTATCCATAAAACTCAAGGCTCCTCAAGAGAACAGTAGTAGAGTTAACTCTAAATAATTTGAGAGTGAAATACCCAAGGGCTCCTTTCATAAACACACCCGCAGAGATCCCAGATTTCTCTAGTGGTGGTGATTGAAAAGTGTTGCAAAGGCAGTGTGTAGTGTCTCTATGTGGCTGGTCAGCTCACTCCCTCACCGCGTGGGGCTAATGAGGCCAGAACCACAAGTCTTCCCCCACAAAGACCAGAGAGCTCCATGCTGCACCAGAAAAAAACCCCAATGTTCCCCAGACCATAGGGTCCAAGAAATCATTTTCAAGTATGATGCACAGAATTTCTGAGATGCAAGGGATTTTATAGACACAGTCCATTTCTTCTTTTAGATTAGGAAATTTGGGGTCCTAAGAGATTGGACAATTTGCCCAAGGTCACAGGGCCAGGATAAAAACCACAGCCAAAGTGCTTTTGACTCTCCATCTCATACTTCTTTTATTGTGACCAGTGCCAGTCACTCACCCTTCTGTCCTGCTCTAACCCCCAGTACTCCCAGCAGGAACAATCTGGATCATCAGGTAAATCACAGGGAAATGCCACTGGTTTTGCTGATCTAAGACTTTATTCACAACGTCTTCCTCAAGCTAGAAATCCTTTTCTCTCATTCCTTTTCTCCTCTGTATCCCTGAATTATCTCCAGTAAATGTCCACTCTTCTACACCACCTTCCCACCAGCTGCAGCCTTTCCCCCTTGTGAACTCCTATAAGCTTTACCAGGATCTTAGCTGATACTTATCCACCACTTACTATGTTTCAGGCACTGGTCCAAGCACCTTGCTTCTATTAACTCACTTAATCTCCAGGACAACATATGAGGTAGGTATCATTATTCTTCCCTTTTCAGAGATGAGGAAACAGATACCTAATACAGCCTACTCAAAGTTACACAGCTAGAAAATGGCAAACCAGGATTCAAAACAACCTATTTGCACTTGTTGTGTCTTTTGGTCATGGTCGAATTGCACCCTGTAAGTTCCCAGAGGGCAAGAGTGGTGCCTTGAACTCCTTCTGCATCCCTTTCACAAATGATAGGATTATGCCTGAAACCCATAATTTCTTCAAATACCTGGGACCTCTTGGTTCTCACAGTCACACTCATTCTCGAACCTGGGTCATCCTCAGTTGCTATCTAGAGGACAAAGAATACTGCAAGAGTTGCTGCCACATGGAAGCAACCCAAATGTCCATCGGAAGGTGAATGGATATAAAAGCGAAAATAAATGTGAATAAAATGTAAAAGAGAAAAAAAGAAAGAAAGAAAGATGAATGGATAAAGTTTGTGGTATGTGTGCATGCACAAACACACACACACACACACACACACACACACACACAGGAATATTACTCAGCCATAAAAAAGAATGACATCTTGTGTGCCTGGGTGGCTCAGAGGGTTAAAGCCTCGGCTCAGGTCATGATCCTGGGGTCCTGGGGTCGAGCTCCACAATGGGCTCTCTGCTTACCAGGGAGCCTGCTTCCTCCTCTCTCTCTGCCTTCCTCTCTGCCTGCTTGTGATCTCTGTCAAATAAATGGATGAAATCTTTAAAAAAAAAAAAAGACATCTTGCCATTTGCAACCACACAGAGAGACCTAGAAGGCTTAATGCTAAGTGAGGTAAGTCAGACAGAAAAAGACAAAAACCATATGATTTCACTTTTATGTAGACTCTAAAACAAACAAACAGCAGAAATAGACCATAAACACAGAAAACAAACTGATGGTTGGCAAGGCGGGGCAGCACTGGGGTGATGGGCAAAGTAGATGACAGGGAGGGGGAGATACAGGCTTCCAGTTGTGGAAAGAATACATCACAGGAATGAAAGGCACAGCACAGGGAATATGGTCAATGGTACAGTCATAGAGTTCATGGTGACAGATGGTAGCTACACTCGTGGTAAGCATAGATTAGACTTGTCCAGTCACTATGCTATACACCTGAAACTAATGTAACATTGTGTGTCAGCTACACTCCCAACTGAAAAAACGAATATACTGCAAGAGGAAGTGACTGGAGATGCTGACAATGCCTGGGTCTGACTGGACACCCCAGCATTCTTCATAGGTCAAGCTGTCCAAGGCTAAGTTCTCTGCCTTTGCTTCCAGATCCTGTTTCCTCCTGCCCTCCCCAAGACCATGGTCCCTCAATGATCCCAGCTTTCCCTCACATTCCCAATCTTTACTTTTCCTTTCCTGTTTCTTCATCTTTTCCCTTTATATATCCCACCCCACTCTCTCTCCATGTGGCTTAAGATTCCCATTCTATTCCACATTGTCCTGGTCCTATCCACAACTCGTCTTTTCTTCTCTAAGGGCTGGTCCTCAGCAATCTTTCTGTCACCCTCTTTCTTTCAGGGAGCTCATCTACTCAGCATAATCTGTCCCTGGGTGATTTTCGGATTTTGTTCACCAGCCCTAATTGTTCTCCTGAGTCTCACAACTGGCTGTCACCACTTCAAAATTAAACATGTAAAACCACTCATCTCTATACTTCCCAAACTGATTCTTTCTCCTGGATTTCTCAATTCTGTTATTAGAGCCATCATTTTTCCAGCCATCTAGCAATGACTCTCAGTCATCTTTGCCCTGTCATTCTTTGCTGTGCTTGCCCAACCAGTGACGAGCCTTACTGACCCTTCTTTCTTCTGAGTTTCCTCTTTCAACAGTATCACCTGCATTCTGGTCCTGCTAGAACAGCCTTCACTTGTAGACCAGTCCTCAGACCACCAGACACATCTCTGCTTCCATGATGTCATTTCCCTCCCTCAAACTTATCAGAGTTATAGGACACAGTCCAAATTTTGGCCACTCTACTGCCATTCACTTCTCAAACATTCTCTTCTGTTCTTCCCTGCAAGAACATCTACTCTGGTGACTGTTTATTGTTCTGATTTTCTAGGCTTTTTTTTTTTTTTTAAGGTAGAACATAATAAAGTATACAGATCTCAAGTGCACAGATTGGTTATTTTGTACAAACAGATATACCTGTGTAACCAGCACCCAGATTAAGTTATAGAAGATTTATTCTAGAAGCCAGACAACTCTCTGGAGCTCCCTTGTCAATAACCACCACCATCACCAGTAACCTACCAAGGGCTAGCCTGCCATCTATCTCCATAGATTAGTTTGGCAGGTTCCTGAACTTCATATAAGTAGAACATCAAATACTCTTCAAGGTCTAGCTTCTTTCACTCAACATTCTTTCTCTGAAATTTATCTCTATTGTGTTTGTACAAGTAGTTCAGTCTTTTTATTGCTGGGCAGTTTATGTAGGAATCCAGCACAGTTTATCCATTTTACCTTGATAGACATCGAGGTTGTTTGTTGTTTTAGGCCATTATGGACAAAAGCTTAGCAGCTTAGCTAAGGGTCCTTAGCAGGACATTTTTGCACATGTCTTCTGCTGGCATCTATGTGTTCATTTCTTTTTTTTTTTTTAAGGTTTTATTTATTTATTTGACAGAAAGAGATCACAAGTAGGCAGAGAGGCAGGCGGGGGTGGGGGGGAAGCAGGCTCCCTGCTGAGCAGAGAGCCTCATGTGGGGCTTGATACCAGGACCCTGAGATCATGACCTGAGCTGAAAGCAGAGGCTTTAACCCACTGAGCCACCCAGGCACCCCTATGTGTTCATTTCTATTCAGGTAGAAACAGGAGTGGAATGCTGGGGTTAAATGAGGGCATGTGTTAGTCTTGCTTTGATAATACCTCCAGAAACGTTAAGAGACGTTCAGTTGCTCTGTATCTTCACCAGACTTCAAAATGACAGGTTTCTTTATTTCACCCTTTCTAGTGGGTATACATACAGGTACTGCACAGGTTTTAAAAAATAATAATTTATTGAGGTGAAATTTATATAACCTAAAATGAACTATTTGAGAGTGAACCAACCAGTGGCGATTGGTACACTCATAATGTAGTGCAATCACCATGTCTGTTTAGTTCCAAAACATTTCCACCACTCCAGAGTAAAACCCTTTACCCATTAATCAGTTTCTCTTCATTCCTCTTCCTGTCCTGGCAGCCATCAGTCTGTGTTCTGTCTCTCTTGATCTATTCCGGATATTCATACAAATGGAATCTTAAAATAAGTAATCTTTTGGGTCTGCCTTCTTTCACTTAGCATAATGTTTTTGTTTTTAGTTTCTATTTATTTTTTTTAAAGATTCATTTATTTGAGAGCAAGAGAGAGAGAGAAAGATCGAGGAAGAGCAGGGGGGAGGGAGAGAGGGAGAAGCAGACTCCCCACTGAACAGGGAGCCCGAAGGGGGGCTCGATCCCAGGACCCTGAGATCCTGACCTGAGCTGAAGGCCGATGTTCAAGAGCATGTTTAATTTTTTGAGGAAATGCCAAACTTTCTGCACAGTGGCTGAGCCATTTTGCATTCTCACCAACAATGTAATAAGGATCCAATGTCTCTATATCCTAGCCAACGTTTATTTTCCTTTTAAATTTTTAAATTTTTTTTTTTTATTACGGTAGCACAGCCATCCTAGTGGGCGTGTGTGATGTCTCGTCATGGGTTTTGGTTTGCATTTCTCCAATGACAAGAGGTTGATCAATTTTCCCTGTTTGCTGGTTTACTGGAGTTTTAATTGGCTTTTTTTCTGAGGGTATTGAGCACCTTTTCACATGCTTACTGACTATTTAGATACCCTCCTTTGTGAAACTCTAGTTTAAGTCTTTGGTCACTTTTTTCTATTGGGCACCTGTATTATTGATTTTGGGGAGTTCTTTGGATATTTTCCATACAAGTCATCAGTCAGATATATCTCAAATGTTTTTCTCCTTTTTACTTTCCTAGTGGTATCCTTTGATCAAAAGTAGTTCTTAATTTTGCTAAAATCCAAACTAACCATCTTCTCTTTCATGTTTTCTTTGTTCTGAGAAATCTTTGCTTATCCCAAGGTCATGCAGCTGTTAGTCTTTTTTTTTTTTTTTTTTCTTTTAAAAGCTTCATTACTTTACCTTTCTTATTTAGATTTCAAATAATTTGGAATTGATTTTTGTATAGATAAGATAGAGGTCTAGGTTCTTTTTCTTCTTTTTTTCCTACATGGATATCTAATTGCCCAGGTATCACTCAATAAAA
Organism: Mustela lutreola; assembly: GCF_030435805.1. NCBI lineage: Eukaryota > Metazoa > Chordata > Mammalia > Carnivora > Mustelidae > Mustela > Mustela lutreola. Next base: position 63,515,212 of record NC_081297.1, read on the forward strand.
AGGCTGGTCACTGTTATTCTCATTGACTTCTAAATATACTTTCATTTTCTTGTTTTAAATCTCCTGAAGTCTTTCTCTCCTTTTCATTTAAGTTCTATTCATCCATTTAAACCAGCTTAAATTCTTCTTCTGAGGAAACTGTCTTGCAAAAAGTAAAAAATAAACTTTTTAGATCTAGAAGGAACTTGGAGACCATCTAGTCCAACTTTCCTTGCTTTATTTTACAGATAAGAGAAGTTTCCAGTAAGCAAGAAAGGCTGAGTTATCTAACTGCTAATTAGTGGTACATGTAGAGATAGGGCACAAGTCTCTTGGCCTCCAACAAAATGCTCTTCTCACCATATCACACAGCCTCTTAGGCAATGCACCTTGCCCATCACAGCAACCCAGTCTTAGCTTTCTTCTGGTGCAGTGCTAAGATGAGACACCCAACCCTGATGATGAAGGAACAATAAAAGTGACTTCTAACCCTAGCAGTTCTGAAAGAGACTGAACTGGACTCAAAGTTGGGGGAAAGAGATTTTTAGGATTCCCTTCTCTTGGTGATCCAGGAGGATTAAGGACTTAAACTACTAGCTGTGGCCTGTACCCACAACTAGAAATGAATCTAAATTAAGGGGAGAGGAGTAGAAGAGGGAAGGAAAACTGGAGTAGTTATAACAGAGATGAAGGAAGAGAAGTCACCCAGGAGGAGCTGTTAGCAGAAATATTATAGGCAAAGATACAGTCACCCACCAGGGTGGTACTGATGAAGGAGAAAAGCAGGAAAATGTTCACCTGTAGCCCAGAAGTGTCCACAAGGCTGACTTACAGCCTGTATAGTTTCATTAAGGATCAAATATGTGCTGGTTGTTACATTCTTAAAGGGTCTCATGACTGCCTATAAATCTTACCAATAGTTAATATCGAACTGAATGATAAGCACCAGAGAAATCTTGTGAGAGTAGTTTTATGAGTAGAAATTCAAAGAAGACATTTATGATCTAATACTCCCTGCACGACCCCACCGCCTTGAGCACTCAGCATATTAACGACCATTTTATCCAGCAGAAGTGCAGCTCATTCCACAGGTCCTGTCCCTACATAAATAAACTAAGCTGCACCATACAACATCTCAAGAATTCTTTCTAGGCTGTTGCAGTCCACGATTCCGTAACAGTACTGGCATAAAGGCAGACATATAGACCAACGAAATAGAGAGCCCAGAAACAAACCCTCATATATATGATCAAGTGATTTTCAACAAGAGTGAAAAGACCATTTAGTGAGGAAGAGGACAGGTTTTTCAACAAATGGTGCTGGAAAAACTAGATAACTACATGCAGAAGAGTGAAGTTGGACACCTATTTTACACCATGCACAAAAATTAACTCAAAATGGACCAAATATCTAAATGTAAGAGCTAACCTTATAAACCTCTTTAGAATAAAATGTAGAGGGAAATCTTCATTACAGTGGATCTAGCAAGGATTTTTTGCATATGGTACCAAAAGCACAGCAACAACAGAACAGATATACTGGGCTTCATCAAAGGAAAACCTCTGTGCCTCAAAGGGTACTATCAAGAGAGTGAAAGGGCAACCCACAGAATGGAAGAATGTATTTGCAAATCATATATCTCATGAAAGATTAATACTCAGACTACATTTTTAAAAATCCTACAACTCAACAACAAAAAACAAACAACCTAATTAAAAAATGGACAGTGGGGGTGCCTGGGTGGCTCAGTTGGTTAAGCGTTTGCCTCCAGCTCAGGTCATGATCCCAGGGTCCTGGGGTCAAGCCGCACATCGGGCTCCCTGCTCAGTAGGAAGTCTGCTTTTCCCTCTCCTACTCCCCCTGTTTGTGCGAGCTTTCTCACTGTCAAATAGAAAAATAAAATCTTAAAAAAAAAATGGACTGAGGTGTTGGGGGGTGGCACCTGGGTGGGGCAGTCAGTTGAACATCTAACTCTTGGTTTCCCCTCAGGCTGTGATCTCAAGGTCATGAGATCAAGCCCAAGTCTGAATTGAGCCCCGTGTCTGGCTCCACACTCAGTACAGAGTCTGCTTAAGATTCTCACTGCTGGGGCACCTGGGTGGCTCAGTGGGTTAAGCCTCTGCCTTCGGCTCAGGTCATGATCTCAGGGTTCTGGGATCGAGCCCTGCATCAGGCTCTCGGCTCAGCAGGGAGCCTGCTTCCTCCTCTCTCTCTGCCTGCCTCTCTGCCTACTTGTGATTTCTGTCTGTCAAATAAATAAATAAACTCCTTAAAAAAAAAAAAAAAAAGTTCTCACTGCCTCAAGGATACCTGGGTGGTTCAGTGGGTTAAGCATCTGCCTTCAGTTCAGGTCATGATCCCAGGGTCCTGAGATCGAGCGCCACATCAGGCTCCCTGCTCAGCAGGGAGTCTGCTTCTCCCTCTATCTCTCTTTCCACTCATGCTCTGTCTGTCTCTGTCTCTGTCTCTGTCTCTCTCAAATAAATAAATAAAATCTTTGGGGGAAAAAAAGATTCTCACTGCCTCTCTCTCGGCACCCCCTAACCCCCAGCACTCCCTCTGAAATAAATAAAATCCTTCAAAAAAAATTGACAGAGGACTTGAATTGATATTTCTGCAAAGGAGACAGATAGAGGGCCAATAACCACAGAAAAGGTGCTCAACATCATTAATCATTAGGGAAATGCAAATCAAAACCACAATGAGATCAACTTCACACTCATCAGAATGGTTAATATAAAACAAAACAAAACAAAATAACAAGTATTGACAAAGGATGTGGAAAACTGGAACCCTTATATTGCTTAGATATAAAATTAGACATAAAATTACCACAAGATTCAGCAATTCCACCTTTAGACATATACCCAGAGGAACTGAAAGCAGGAACTCAAATAAGTATTTGTACACTCATGGTCACAGTAGTAGTATTCACAATAGCCAAAAGCTGGAAGCAACCCAAATGTCCATGGATAGATGATGAATGGATAAATAAGATGTGCTATATCCATACAATGGAATATTATTCAGCCTTAAAAAGTGAGAAAATTCTGGGAGTGCCTGGGCGGCTCAGGTCATGATCTCAGGGTCCTGGGATAGAGCTGCAAGCTGGGCTTCCTTCTCAGTGGGGAGTCTGCTTCTCCCTCTGCCCCTCCCCCTTCCCCCTGCTCGTCCTCTCTCTCAAATAAATAAATACAAAAAATCTTTTATTTTTAATTTTTTATTTTTCTAAAAGATTTTATTTATTTGACAGAGAGAGACACAGCCCGAGAGGGAACACAAGCAAGGAAGCAACAGAGGGAGAGGGAAAAGGAGAAGCAGGCCTCCTGCCGAGAAGGGAGCCTGATGCAGGACTCAATCCCAGGACCCTGGGATCATGATCTGAGCTGAAGGTAGACCTTTAACCACCTGAGCCACCCAGGCATACATATGAAATCTTTTTAAAAAAGGACAGGGGCACCTGGGTGGCTCAGTGGGTTAAAGCCTCTGTCTTTGGCTCAAGTCATGGTCCCAGGGTCCTGGGATCGAGCCCTGCATCGGGCTATCTGCTCAGCAGGGAGCCTGTTTCCCCCTCTCTCCCTGTCTGCCTCTCTGCCTACTTGTGATCTCTCTCTGTCAAATAAATAAATAAAATCTTAAAAAAAAATTTTTTTTTTAATTTTAAAGGACAAATATTGTATGATTCCACTTACGTGAGAGACGTATAGTAAAATACACAGAGACAAAAAGTAGAATAGTGAATTACTGGGGGTTAGGGGGAGACAGCAATGTGAAATTATTTAAGTGGGTACAGAATTTCAGTTAGGGATGATGAAAACGTTATGCAGGTGGACAGTGGTGATGGATGTCCAACAATGTGAATGTACTTAACACTAATGAATTGTACATTTAAGATGGTAAATTTTGTATTATGTGAATTTCACCACAATTAAAAAAAAATACAGGGCACATGGGTGACTCAGTGGGTTAAACCTCTGCCTTCGGCTCAGATCATGATCCCAGGGTCTTGGGATGGAGCCCCAGAATTGGGGTCTCTACTCAGTGGGGAGCCTGCTTCCTCCTCTCTCTGCCTGCCTCTCTGCCTACTTGTGATCTCTCTCTCTCCCTCTGTCAAATAAATAAATAAAATCTTAAAAAAAAAAAAAAAGCAATTGATACATTTACTGTGTTCCCTACTATATGCCAGAAACTATATTGATGATCAAGGTAGCTCCCTGCCTTCAGGGACCTTTAAAGTCTTCTGGGGGTGGCAGACAAGTAAACAGGCAAAGTACAGTATGATAAATCCAATAAAGTAAAATAAGCTTTTATAGATATGTACAAGCAGGACACCTAATCTAATCTGCAGAGATCAAGGAAGGCTTTCTGGAGAAAGTGACACTTCAGGTAAGCCTGAAGGATGGCCAGTGGAAGGGGGGTTGGCAGGAAAATGGATAGAGCTTTGCAAGAAGTAAGAACAGTACATACAAAAGAGACCACAGACAAGGGAGATCAAGCCACTTGGGTACTGTAAACAGTTCAGTATAAGCAGACTTCAGAAAATTAACAGATAAGCCACATTAGGAAGGCAAAGGCGTTATCATGGGAAGGAGTTTGGATTTTATCCTGAAGGCAATAAGGAGATATTGAAGGTCTTTAAATAGGGAATGACATGATCGAAGTTGTATTTCAGAAAGATTATTCCAGCTACAGTGTACAGAATGAGAGGGGAATGGGGAGCTAGGCTGGGGGAAGAACAAGATCAGATGAAGAAGACTAGGTAGAAGACTGTTGTAGCCATTCAAGTGACAGATTATGACAGCCTGAACTGGGCAGCAGCAAGTAGGGAGGATATACTGAGCAGTCCTGTTGACTAACTGAAGTGGGAAGTAAAGCAGAAGGAAAACCAAGAGGCCCAGATTTGTGTCATGGGCACATGGATGGAAGGTAAGTAAAATTCCCTGAGAGAATAAGAGGTGATGCACACTCTAGTTCCATCCATGTTGTCACAAATGGCAAGAGCGTATCATGCTTAGCGAAATAAGTCAAGCAGAGAAAGAGAACTATCATATGATCTCCCTGATATGAGGAAGTGGTGATGCAACATAGGGGCTTAAGTGGGTAGGAGAAGAATAAATGAAACAAGATGGGATTGGGAGGGAGACAAACCATAAGTGACTCTTAATCTCACAAAACAAACTGAGGGTTGCTGGGGGGAGGGGGTTTGGGAGAAGGGGGTGGGATTATGGACGTTGGGGAGGGTATGTGCTTTGGTGAGTGCTGTGAAGTGTGTAAACCTGGCGATTCACAGACCTGTACCCCTGGGGATAAAAATATATGTTTATAAAAAATAAAAAATTATTAAAGAAAAAAAAAGAGGTGATCCACAGTTTGGGGGTTAAGATGACTTCACATTTAAATATGTTGAGTCTGAGTTGCTTTGGTACATCCAAATGGACACAGGAAATAGGCGGTAGATATGTGGTTCTGAACTTCAAGGGAAAAGACAACCACGAGAACAAAAAGAAGAGAATAAGTCTGGTGGAGAACTGCAGCTAGCCCCTGAGAACCGGCAGCCAGCTCTCTGCTTGCTGCTACACAGCTCCTTTGGAATCAGCCAGAGGAGCAGCCCTGCACTGGGAGGAAGGTGGGCGGCTCTTATCACCAAAGAGAAAAATGCAGCCAGATGGATGGAGTTTACACTGTCCCCACTTGCTAGGCCCCTCCTTCCTCAAGTGACAACTAGATGCTAGGCTGCCAATTTTCTTTGTCACTTACAGATTTCATTTTGGGAAATCATATAACAGTTCTAGAAATTGAAATAAAAACAATTTTGTCAAACCTTAACTTTACTCATTTGAAACATAAAAAATTGCAGTCCTAACCCTCTCTTGATAACATCAAAATCTGGCTCTCGCTGCTACCAGATTTTATGGCCCATCCTCACCCTGGTGACTGTCAGCATCCGTCTTGCCTGAGAGCTGCCCTGTGCATTCTTCTGGCTTTCCACCCCAGGAGACCACTGTGAGGCTTCTTCTTCCTAAGCCTCACACACATCAAACTTGCCCAAAGCTGATCTGTTTTCACTTCCGATTCTCAATAACTGGTCTCTTCCTAATCCCTTTGAGACAGTCACTCTTCAATGATTTACATCTGTGTCTTTCTGCAGATACTTTTCGAAGGGTCTATTTATGGACTATTTTGAAAGTGGTCTAAAATGGATATAAACATAAGATTGACCATGATAAGTAAGTCAGTCTACCAGGAGGGGCTGATGAAGCACTTAACACTTTTTGAGTACATGAACGTTTTGATATAAAAAGGCATTTAAGTGAAGTCAAAACCAATGATTATAATGAATATAAATGGTTCCAAAAGTTTCTCTGGGCAGGTCCCATCAGGCTAAAATGAAGACAGAATTCTACTTTTTCTATATATCCATACAACCATACAGCCTACTCTTCTGTCTCAAGACATGGCCCAGTCAAGAGGCCCTTAGACTTCCATCTCCCTGGCCCTGCAGATAGTACAAGTCAAAACTGTCCTCCATTTTATCGCTTAACCCCATCACCAATTTTCTTTCTTTTCTTTTTTTTTTTTTTTCAAATTTAACTGGCTTTCTGTGTTCCTTTATTTCTTCCACAAGGTACACCTCCTAAATGCTTGTAGACTATGGCTGTTGCCCCACATCTACTGTCATTCTCTTCACTAGTCTCCTGATTCAAGTTACAGTACAGTTTTTTCTGGTTCACTGCATTATAATTGCAATTTGTGATCTGTGGTTCTCCACTTCTGCTCCAATCCCAACATGCACCGTAGATTTTAACCCCCATTTCCTATGCTTTCCTTTCAGTCATATTGAGACTCTCCTCTCTCCCCTATTTCATCCTTCCTCCCCTCCCCAGTGGTCTAAAGAGGGAATAAATGTTTTATTTTCCACTAGACTGTTTGTTTGCCAAGAAATGAAAATACCGACACAGGTTAAGCATCTAGAAAAGAAATGTCACTGAACAGGTGTTCCTATGTCTAAAGAAGACCAAAACATTTGGAAAGTTGCATTTTGCTCCAGGTATCTTGGAGTACAGTACAACTCCAGAGCCCAGGTAAGAAACTCACTGTACACATTCTCCCATCAGTGTTTATTGGGCATGGTAGGAACAGGAAAAATCCTTCCATATGAAGGAATATGGTTGGGGGTATAGGGAGAAAGCAGTTGTACATATAAAAAGGCCATTATATTTTTATTATGTTATTGTTATATAACTGAGGAAAAGAAATCAACACATCTCATAGTTCGTGTTGTTCTTTTCCTTTCCAATTGGACATAGTCAATCAGCTTAAGTATACCAAATATCTGATTTGCTTTAGATTCACTCCTTCTAGCCAAAAACCGAATGGTTTTAAGCTTTGCCTCTACTGTATAATGACTATCAGACCTACTAAAACAACAAAGAAAGTACAGGGGTTAATACAGTGTCTAACAAGTAGAAAGTACATAGTAAATATCAGTTAAGACCACCTATACCATCAGTTTAATTTTTTTCATTTTGTTCAGTCTTCTAAAATAAATAAAAATCCAAAACAATGTCTGAAAATCTTGCTGAACAAAGATGAAATCATTATGGAAATAAATTTTGGGTGTGCAGTCAGTGACACGAAATACTAAGCATAAACATTCATTTTTTCAGTTGATATAAAAAAAATCCAAATGTGGATATAAAAGGTAGCTAAGGAGTATCAATATATCATGAGTACAAAAGACAAATGCAGACCACTGTGGGCAAGATACTCTCTACTACTTTATAGACTATTCGCAGCCAGAGGCATGCCTGCCACCTTCAGCTGTGGAGTAAAGATGACTGACCCTCAGCAGAGAGATGGTGGAAATGCCTGCTGGACTTACAATGTCTTCCACAACTGAGGATGATAGTAAGGGACTATGATAACATTAGTATCACCGGGTTGTATTATTTTTGTCTGCATATACTTTTTTCATATAGTAGAGAATTTAGAAGTTAATGCACAATATTTCACAGCTGGCTTTATATTTGCCATCTTCAAAAATATGGCATTTGAGTATAGTAAGAGTTATGAGGTTGCTACTCTCCAAGATTGGTAAGACTCTAGCCCATACACTTCCATACAGCTGGACAATTTCCAATCATAACAGTTTTGGACAGCTGATGTTACCTTTGCTCTAGAGTTTGTTTTCTTTTTTAATTTTAATTTTTTTTAATTATGACATCAGATCAAGACCTCTACCACCACCCCCCAAAAGAGAAACAATCCTAGACCAAGACCAAGAAATATATATAGTCACTAATGATTTAATTCGGATATCGTCACTGACCAGCTGTATGGCCTTTAATAATTCAATTCACCTACCCAAGCCTTGGTCTTACTTATAAAAGTGGGGAGGTGAGTGAAATCATTTCTAGAGCTAGCTCTGCAGTTTGTCAGCTAATTAATTGACCTTGGGCAAACTGCATAATTTTAAGGAGCCTCCATTTCCTCATTTAAGGGTTAAGTGAGATAATGCATGTGAAGTAGGTTTCAATAAATAAATAATGATAATCATAATACTATCAATATTAATAGCATATAATAACATGAAACATTTACTACATGTGCTAGGCATAGTGCTAAAAACTTTTACATAATCTTTTTGATCCTTCCAACAACTCTGTGAGGTATGTATTATCACTATTGTACATTATTTATGAGAAAACTGAAACAGAGAGGTTAAGTAACTTGCCCGAGATTAAACTGAGATTCAAACCCAAGCTGTTTGGCTCTAGGGTCTGTGTTCTTAACCATTTCACTATACTACTTCTTATGAGCCCTCTTTTCCCTTCTCTGCACCCCTTCAAAGATCCCTTTCAGCTCTATGATTCCATAAACATAAATTAATTAGCTGCCCTGGACTCTGACAAGCTAAGCAATGTTGGCTTCTCTGCCAGAATTACTGAGGTTCTAAACATATAAGCTTAAATCAGAATGAACTATGTGTTGGAAAAAGAAATGAACACAGAGGCTGAAAAGAGGCCTAGTGTTATTCCATTGGCCCCTACCACAACCATGACTGAGAATTCACCCATTCAGTACGCACTTCTTGCTTGTCTACTATGTGGAACTGGAAAGCTTAGAACTTAGAATACTGATAATCACAACACATTCTAAGTCACTGTCTGTCAATCTTGTAAAGGAGATTCTTGCATTGAATGGTAGAAAGATGGATTCAAATTTTAAAGCTTTTTATTTTCAATCAGTGGAAATCTTTTTCAAACAAAATGCTGGATGAAATGTCGATAATACAGATAAAAGTAACTTTGCTCTAATTGAAGCAGGGCCCAATATCCACCTCACTCCTCTCAGATCACCCCTGAAGACATCCCTGCGGAGTATCTGGATGGCCTCAAAACTAGTACACAAGATAGTGATTGGTCTCTTTCAACTCCAGAATTCAATGGACAGTTCCTAGAACAATGGATCTGGGATTGCTCACTAATAAAGTTCACTTGATATAGACATAAAACAGTATAGGAAAGTGCTTATGTGCCTGTCTGCAAAGCTCGTAAAGTAGCTATAAAGATTAGGATAATATATATTGCCAGGCACTTCATAAACATTACCTTTAATCCTCACAATAAACTCATAAGGCAGGTACTGACAGCTTCATTTTACAAGTGAAGAAAGAGAGATGCAAAGAAAAAATAGGAATTCCCATGGTCACACAGGAAGTAGCCTCCATCCAAAGCCCACATGCCTTCCCTGGTACCATGATGTCCTGACAGTGACTAAGGTCAAGCATGGCCTACTCCAAAGAACTCCACAGATCAGAGGAAGACTTTTAATGAAAACATGAAAACTGACAGATTGCATGGAGTTTTGCTATGGAGGCAACACACGGGTCACTTCACCGGTCAAAAAAGGTGACACCCAAACTGGGTCACACTGTATGGCATTCAAACAGCATGGAACGTGCTTAAGCATAAGAACATGCTTATGGGTTTTGCTCTTCACTTGCTCAATCCATTACTAGTAGCTGGCAGGTTAGACCCACTACACGGTCACCAGAAGATAGTAAATTGACCAAACTCAGAGGCATCACTCACACAATAGTTAGGGTGGGGAGGGACAGGTCACTCAAGCAGCCACTGTACTGTGCACTCAGATTGGTGACTACAAGCAGGGAGAAGCACACAATGGGACGGCCATGGGGATAATAAAATCATCTTCCTCACACAGGGTTACAGCAAAGAACAGATGAGAAAATATGTCAGGAGCTCTTGAAGTGTCATACACATGAAAATACAGTAATACACTGCAGCCCGCTGTAAATTCTCAGGAAATCATAGCAGCAAACAATCCGGTGTGGTCAGCCATGATTAAAAACAGGATAGATCTTTCCTGAACAAGATTTCAGACTTGCCAGGAGTCTTGGGAGACTGAGCTGACAGTGACAGATTCTGCAAACAGTTGCTGAGGCTACAAATGAATACAGCCTCATATTTGCACAGCACTCTACCATTTACGGAGAGCTTTCTCCTGCTTTACCTCATCTCATCCCCACTGGTGAGGGGATCAAAGTGCAACCACTGATACATCCAACTTCACAGAAAAGGTGTTTGGGGTCAGAGAGGTTAACTGCCTTGCCAGAAACCCGGGGACAAAATATTAAATGGTTTCCCATCTGAGGAGGGAGAATTTCTTTCCTGTTGAGACCAGCCATCTTCCTCGTGCTGAACAGAACAATGAGTAAGAAGGGAAAGGGGAAAGTGCCACATGGTCATACCGATAATGGCGGTGATGATAAGAGGCCAGGAAGGCAAACTGTGGGAATGCAGCTGATGCTGAAGATGGCTTTCCATGGGGCTGGGATGTTAGGGCACCGAAAGAAAAGGAGAAAGAAAGGAAAAAAGGAGATAGGACAAGGATGATACAGAGTGCCTAAAGAATACCTTTTAGCAGGCCTAGTGGACTAATGCCCAATACATCCTGCTACTCTCTTTAGAATCATCGGGTAAACATTTGCTCTACTCATGAAGTCTTTTGGAATTTTTGGAATTTGGGTATTTTGCATGTGTTTTATTTCTGTGATGGTGCTGTTGCGTGCTTCTGTTTTTATGGGGCCTTACGGCAAATGCAAGGAAGCTTACAAAAGCAGGCAGTTACATCTGAGTGCCATGGGCAAGGGGCTGGGTGCGGTCCGGCATTCGGTGTTTCTGCCTTCTACCCCAGCACTTTTCCCCCAGCGATAACATATTGCCATGAAGCACTGTGCATGTGATGTGGACAAGGGCTTTTCAGAAGCATCCATGAACATTGCCAGCTATGCCCGCATGGGAACATCACCTCCAAATACAAAGCACCGCAAGAAGCATCCCAGTACTGCTAGGGACGCTTTCCCAAGCACTTTCCAACTGGCCCTTCACACCCAGCCTCTTGACAGGCCCACAGGAGTTAAGTGACTTGCTTGGGGTCACAAAGATAGAAAGTAGCAGAGTCAGTGTGGCTCTTCGTCCAGTGTGTTTTTTTGTAGTGTGACGTTCTCTGTCAAAAAAAGAATGTTATAATGGGACAAACACAATGGTAGCAAGATGAGAAATAGATTTCTAATCGCATTTGTAATGTATTAATCTTATACGCTTTCCTAAGATGTCCAAAGTTCTCTATCAACTTAGGAAAGGTGGAACTAGCAAATATCCTGTAGGAAACATTAAAACAGAAAACTCTTCATGCCTTTTATGGTACCCTAACTATTGTTAACCCGATGACAAATGAATTTGACTAATCCTCAGAGCTGGAACAACTCATGCAAAGCTCAGGGACAGTACAGTAATTCTAAACTGTAGGCACAACTGGAAATTGAAATGAAATTTAACTTAGATGGCCATGGTTTCCTTCTGCTCAAAAATCTTCAGACTCTCCACTGCTTTTTGATTAAAATTTCAAATCTTTAAATGAGCACTCAGGGCCCTTTTCAGCCTATTAATAGCTATTCTCTGCTTGTAGCTTATGCTTCACGAAGCCGTCCCTCACTCCTACTGTACTTTTCCATTCCTACACCTTTGCTTGTGCCATTCCCTCTGCCTAGAAGGCTCTCCTGCCTAACCTTGCTTGGGACAGCCATTCACATTCCCCCTCCTCAAAATACCTCTGCCCCCTCAGTACGTTATGTCAACTCCTAAATTGTGGTTTTATGTGTCTGTGCTTCATTTTCCCTAATTATAAGTGCTTCAAGGGCAAGGATCAAGCTTATTAATCATGGCATCCTTGCCTGGCATTGTGCTTTGCCCACAAAAAGGAACACAGTAGGACATCAGATAAATGTTTGTCCCATAAATGAAAGAATGGTGCTTTTGTCTTACTGAAGACAAAAGCTATAGTAGAAAACAAATTGGCTCTAAAACCTCTTAAATAATGCCTCTAGCAGTTTGACATCTTCAATATTCAAGGGAACCAGGGACCAGATCAACTACAGAACTAAATTTCTGCTAATCACGTTTCCACACAGCACAGTTTAAGATCTCCATGATAAAGGTTAAGTGATGATTTAGGAATATGACAACCCTTGTTAAAAAAACAGAGCATCCGGGACGCCTGGGTGGCTCAGTGGATTAAGCCTCTGCCTTCGGCTCAGGTCATGATCCCAGGGTCCTGGGATCGAGCCCCACATGGGGCTCTCTGCTCAGCAGGGAGCCTGCTTCTCCCTCTCTCTCTGCCTGCCTCTCTGCCTACTTGTGATCTCTGTCAAATAAATAAATAAATTCTTAGAACAAAAAAACAGAGTATCCACTTGGGCTAAAGTTAACATGCCTTCATTCAAATCCCCAGTCAGAAGATGGCGACTATTTGAATAGCTGGGCCCAGAAGTCTGGCTAACTTCTGATATTGATAGGAGCATGACAGGTTGAGGCATTCTGTAAAAACCGTGTGAAAAAATGAAAACTGAAGATAGTAGTTCCCTTGGAGAAAGGTAGTAAGTGATTAGGAGGAACCTTCTGGGCAGCTGGTTACACAAGTATATTCACTAAAACTTTATCAGAGTACTCTCATGATTTCTGCATTTTCCTATATGCGTTGTATTTCAAGAAGATGTATTTATAAAATGAATACTGATGAAACAACTTATTAAGAAATCAGACCATTTAAAGCAAGATTTAAAAATAACATTTGAAATCAGATAAGAGGAAGGAGCAACCAATTTAACAATTTTTTTATCATTAATTATGTCAGTCCTGGGTGTACTTTCTTCATTTCCCTGCTTCTTCATTTGTTATTTCTAGTAAGGCATTGGCATTTAAAACTCTGGCTTTTCATTTCTCCACTGAAACATTCTAGGGAGAATTCTGGGATTCTTATTATTCAACCTAATTACTTCTCTTGTACCTATACGCAGAAAACCCAGTTTAAAATTTTCCATCAGTTGGGTCAGTTTCCGGAAGGTCCCCTTCAGCTGTGACCTTTTCATCCATTTGTTCATTCAAGAATTATTTACAGCACTTTCTATGTGCCAGATACTATACTGTGCTAGATACCAAGGAATGTTTCTATAATGAACAAAATGTCTGCATCCGATCTTGTGAAGCTTAAACTCCAGTGGAGACAGATGGATTACCAGCCAATTACCATGCAGGAACACCACAACATTAAGGCCGGTCCCATATCAGGTACCAGGGATTCATATAATCCAGAATTAGGGGCAGATCGGTGTGGGATGGGGCAGAGGTAGGGTTTCCAATTAAAAGTAATATCTGAGCTGAGAAGAAAAGAAAGCTTGTTCTATGAACATGCGAAATGTAGGACGTTCAAGGTAAAGGCAAACAGAAAAGTTAAAATTAAGTTTATTTCCCTGCAGTTTGATCCAGTCTGTCTTCAACCCATGAGAATTTCTTCTAACTAGGAAGTGGTTAGCTTATTAACCATGCTGTCAGTCTTGGAAAAAATCATTATTCGTCTTAACATGATTTTATATAATACTAAATAGCATCTTTCGGCTTTAAAAATCATAACAGTTTTTTCCCTCTAAACCTGATTCCTTAAAACAAAAATTTAAAGCAAAAAGAACAGTAAAGCACTCATCAAGTAAAAGTGTTTGAAAATTATAGCCAGTTAAAGTAACTGTAAAATACTCTCAGGACCAGATTGGAGAAAAAACCCCAAGCGGCTGTCAATACTACTTTACTGCCTTATTATGATATCCTGTGACCTCTCTTTAAAAAATAACACTTATTATTATTTTCCTGGTTATAAAAATAGTTATGTATTTCATTGCAGAACACTAGGAAAATATAAAAAAATAAAGATAATCTACGAGCCTAATACCCACAGAACTTCTGTTAAATAGTTCCACGTTCTTTCCTTTGCCTACAATTATACAAAGCTGGGGTCATATTCTTTAAACGTTGCTATAGACTGAATACTTGTACTGCCCCCGCCAAATACATATGTCGAAATACAAAAGACAGAGGCTCTCATAAAACAGACCCCAGAGGGCTCCCTTGTCCCTTCCACCATGAGAGGTCACAGCAAAAAGTCGGCCTGTAGGAAAGGAAGGAGGCCCTTCCCTCCCACTAAATCTGCTGGCACCTTGATCTTGGACTTGCAAGCCTCCATTACTGAGAAATTCATGTCTAATATCTATAAGCCACCTAGTCTATGGTATTTTTGTTACAGGAACCTAAATCGACTAAGACACACATTTGAATCCTTTTTATTACAGTTGACTCATTTTATAAATATTTCAGGTGTTAAAAAAACATATAGATAGTAATAGAACTTCCCATACAATTCCTCTCTACCCTCCTCAAATGGAACCATTATCCTGAATTAGGGGTTTCTCAAACTCTCCCACTTCTTGTATTATTTTATATTATTGTCATTTAAACAGTATATCCATTATAATTCAAAGACGGTTTCGCACGTTCTGAGAATTTGTATAAATGCAAAATATTGATCATATCCTAAAACTTGCATTTTTCCACACCGCAGTATGGCTGACAGATTCCTTTTGACATAGCTCCCTAATTCATCCTTTTTATGGCTTCACAGTCATGTCTCCCTGTTTGACTACACCACAACATATCCTCCTTCCTGTTGATGAACCTTTGTTTCCAATGATTGTGTGGTATTGTCAACAGTGCTACCAAAGACATTCTTGTCCAGGCCACCATGTGCTCAATGAGCAAGTTCCTCTTGGGTATACACCAGGAGCTCAAGTACTGTGTTCTAGAGCACAAGCATTTCTAACTTCTACCTTGAATCTTTAACATTTTAAATAATAAAACTTACTGTAGTTCTTACTACAATTATACAGGAATATCTTCACCCATGTACCCCTTCTCTACTTTGGGCCAGAGTACCAAAACTGAATAAAATCAAATGATTTTTTTTAAAGATTTTTAAAAATTTTATTTGACAGACAGAGATTACAAGCAGGCAGAGAGAGAGAGAGAGAGGAGGAAGCAGGCTCCCCGCCGAGCAGAGAGCCCGACTCGGGACTCGATCCCAGGACCCTGAGATCATGACCTGAGCTGAAGGCAGTGGCTCAACCCACTGAGCCACCCAGGCACCCATAAATCAAATGATTAAATCTGGAAGGCTAAGAGACAATGACCAGAAGGCAGGATCTACTCAGAAGCCTACATGCAGGGGCAGAGAAATGACTAGACAGTAATTACACCTGTCTTCCGTTTAATGTGCTCTAAAGGGACTGTTGAGGCATCCTTAACTCTTGCACAGCAGGAGAGCTCTCTTCAGACTACATTCTGTAGAAGAGATAGAGCACAATAGGAGAGAAAGACATATTCTGGGGTAATAAGAAACTGCTGGCAGGAATTCTGCAAAGCATCTTGGTGAAAGCAAACCTCTGTAGCCAAACAGTTGATGAAGATTCTTATTGAAAATCTGAACTCTGAGTGAACAGAGACAGACTAAGAAATTGATTTTTTTAAATGGCCATTCAAATGCAAAACAATGGGGGAGATAGGTCAAAAAATAACACAGAACCTTGAAAATGATAGAAGAAGAGAGTCTAAACAGAGATTATTTCACTGGCCTCTACCTTCAAAGCATTTCTAATGACATGAATATGTGTCTATGGGCATGTATACACATACAGGTATAAATAGTTATGTCCTAGTTTGGAAAAACCCCTGGGGATTCTCATCCATCCCTTCCCTTGGCCATCTCTCGTCCCCCAGCACCCTCTCTCACAGCCTTAGAAAACAAGACGACTGATGCCACATGTAACGCAAAACTTTACAGACCACTTCTACACTTCTACACCCTATCTGAGCCTCAAAATAACTTATTGGAGAAGGCAGCTCTTGCTATTATTCTCATTTTATAGATGAGAAATAAAACACGAAGCTCACAAAGTGGGTTCACCTGGGTAGCTCAGTCCATTAAGCATCTGACTCTGGATCTGCACTTGGGTCATGATCTTGCAGTCATCAGACTGAGCCCACACGGGCCTCCACAATCAGTGTAGAGTCTCCTTGAGATTCTCTTTCCCTCTGCCTCTCCCCTCCCACATGTATGTGCATGCTTTCTCAAATAAAAAATACATATATAGGGGTGCCTGGATAGTTCAGTGGGTTAAGCCTCTGCCTTTGGCTCAGGTCATGATCTCAGGGTCCTGGGATCTAGCACTGCATCAGGCTCTCTGCTCAGCAGGGAGCCTGCTTCCCCCTCTCTCTGCCTGCTGTTCTGCCTACTTATGATCTCTCTCTCTGTGTCAAATAAATAAATAAAATTAAACAAAATACATATATACACATATGTTACATATACATATTTTTAAAGATATGCACACACATACACACAGATACATTTAAAAAAAACCAAAAAGCTCACAGAGATAAAGCAATTTGCCCAAGGTCGTAGTGTGGGGGGGCTGTGCGAGCATTTGAGGAAAACAGAATAATGAACACAGGGGGAGGAAGGCAGGCCAACTACAGGGAGGTGAAACACTCTACACTGTGCCTTAGTCAAAAAAAGTTGGGGGTGGGGATGAACAGGGTGCCTCTGGGCTCAACTGAATCCACCCTGATTTCTTACATTCAAAAAAAAAAGAGCACAATGGGACGCCTGGGTGGCTCAGTTGGTTAAGCAGCTGCCTTCGGCTCGGGTCATGATCCCAGCGTCCTGGGATCGAGTCCCACATCGGGCTCCTTGCTCAGCGGGGAGCCTGCTTCTCCCTCTGCCTCTGCCTGCCATTCTGTCTGCCTGTGTTCGCTCTCTCCCCCTCTCTCTCTCTGATAAATAAATAAAAATCTTTAAAAAAATTAAAAAAAAAAAAAAAAAAAAAAAGAGCACAAGCAAATAGTCTATTATTCGCTACATTTTTCTGTATGCTTAAAAAATAAAAGAATTCTTTCAGCAGAGTTTAGAGATGCCGCCATATCGAGGTTAGGATGCCAAGGAGAAGATAATACCTGAGGCATTGGTGGGAAAGACCTGACTACTCCAAGGGTCAGAAGAAGTGAAAGGCGGGGCGCCTGGGTGGCTCAGTGGGTTAAGCCGCTGCCTTCGGCTCAGGTCATGATCTCAGGGTCCTGGGATCGAGCCCCGCATCGGACTCTCTGCTCAGCAGGGAGCCTGCTTCCTCCTCTCTCTCTGCCTGCCTCTCTGCCTACTTGTGATCTCTCTCTGTCAAATAAATAAATAAAATCTTTAAAAAAAAAAAAAAAAAGAAGAAGAAGAAGAAGAAGTGAAAGGCATAATTCGGCCTGGGTGGATGGGACACATGAGAGCACAGCAGCGAGGGTGGGCAGAGCCATGCGAATACTAGGCCTTCAGGGGAACTAGGGAGCCCCCAAAGAAACCAGCAATGCCTTACACTAGGTCAAGCTGATTTTGGTAAAGGGAAACCACACACCTTAGGCCTAATTTACTTGGTAAATTATTCTGAAGTCAGTCCCCTACTTAACAGAAAAAAATCGTTTGTGCTTTTTAAGACAGCTGATTGTACCCAAGCACACCATGCAGTGAATACTACCGGAAAGAGGCATTACAAGTTTGAAAAAGAACAAAGACTAGGAATGCTGGGGCTCATCTCCCCAGGAAAAATTCCTCTTTATCTTAAAAGTGGAGGCTATGGCAAGTTACTTGAGCAAATGGGGAAAAAATTCAGCCAACCAGGGAGTCATGGGTTTGTGGACCATATTTCCTTATAATCTCTCTGGGAAAACCAGTTTAAAAAAAAAAAATCCTGTTCTTATCTATCTTGTTGGTTTTATTTCCCTGATCCTTCTATATTAACACTCGGGGTGGAGGGGGCAGGGGAGTGGGGAGAGGGATGTATCTTGCTGAAGGTGCATAGCTGGGCCAAGAATAGAACTCCAGCATCCTGTCTCTCAGCTCACTTCTGGACCATGCTACCTCAGGAAGGAACATTTGAAAATAGTAATTCTCTCCCACCTTGCAACCAAGCTGTGCACAAGCACATGATCGATGAATGAAGTTGGCTGAGTGACTCAGCACTGGGCTGGCTCTCCTGTGAGTCAGGCCCAGAATCCTGAGTGGTTGGAAGCACAATCTCTTTAAATAAGACTTTAAAACCAAGATCTTTACGACCCGAGATCACTGGAAGATTTCAGGGGCATTTTATTTTGTTTGAACAAGGATCAGGATGTCACCTCTAGCATCTCAGACATGAATCAGCTTGAGTAATTACATCACCCATAATTTACACAGATGTCTCTTTCCTTGTACATTGTAGGCTGCTTGAGGTAGTAGTCTTAGAGTCCAGAACCAGTTGAGGTAGAGGCAAGAGTATAGACAGGACAAGTGGCTGGACCACAGGAATCAGCTAAGAATTTAGGATCACATCTGCATCTCTTCCTCTTTAACGCAGAAAAAGACCACAAAGTAAGACCTTCTCTTATTCCTCTGAAGGATAACAGCTATCCACACAGCTTTGGGGGCATATTGGTAAGATGCCCCAACCTGACCCTGTCAATAGCCGTTGGTTTTGACCACCTGCTCCCAGCAGGGAAGAAGCTAGCCTCTGAGCAATGACCCCTGTGACAGATGGCACAGCACAGACAGAAAAGGGCCAGCCAAAAATATTCCTTCCCACAGAGGGAGGGAGCCTGGGTGTTTAAAGGCAGGAGTCAAAAGAACAAAGCAATGAAATAAACCAAGTGTATCTAAAACTTGCCCTCAGGATATCAATAGTCTTTTGAATGACAAATGAATCAAAACCCTTGATGAAGGGACCTCAGGACCCTGGGCACAGCAAGCTGTCATTAGCAAGGTTTTGGAACAAATTATCTTAGAGAAAAGTGTGACAATGAGTTTAGTGAAGGACTCTCAAAGCCATTAAAAAACCGGAGCACTTTAGGCAACCTTACAGTCGACTCCAATGCCCAGAGATTCACTAGCCTTGAAGTAACACAAACAGTTTAGAGAATACTGATGACAAAACATTATTCCCAGAATTGAGTTTAGTTAGCAGGGGAAAAAAACCATTAGCCCCAGCTTCAGTTTGATTACCAGTCCTATGCTGGGGAGACCCTAAAAGAAGCAAAAGGGTAACAGCTGCCATAAAAAAAGGGTGAGGAAAGAAAGTGCCACTTATCACATGCTAATGCCCAGCACTGTCTGCCTTTACAGACAGCCACGTAATTCTGTGAAAAAAAGCATTTCTTACCATTTTTAAATGAAAACACACACACACACACACAAACACACACACACCACAGTAGCATTATTCACAGTAGCCAAAAAGTAGAAACAACCCAAGTGTCCATTGACAGATGAACGGATAAACAAAATGTGGCACATATATACAATAGAATATTGTTGAGCCTTTGAAAGGAAATCCTGACCCAGGCTACACTGCTGAAGCTTGACAACACGATACAAGTGAGATAAGCCAGTCATGGTAGGACAAATACTCTAAGATACTTCTTATATCAGGGGCCTAGAGTAGTCCTAAGGCAGAATGTGGTTACCAGAGGCTGGAGGCAAGGAGGAATGGGAGTTTCATGGATACAGAGTGTCAGTCTGGGAAGATGAAAAAGTTCTGGAGATGGATAATGGTCATGGTTGCACACCTCTGTGAATGTACTTAATAGCACTGAACTATGCACTTTAAAATGGCTAACGTGGTCCATTATATGTTACATATTTCATCACAATTTTTTAAAATGAAAAAAAAAAATTAGGCATAGTTAGGTTAAAAAACTTGACAGGTCAAAACCTGTAAAGGGAGGAGACAAGATTCAAGCCAAGCTTAAAGCCTGTGATTTCCTCGGACACCCCTTCCTCCCCGACCATGGAGCTGTCCAGGGTTTTGGAGAAAGAGAAGAACAAAGAGAATGATCAGGAAGAGAACTCTGATGTTTTGCTTGACCACAGGTCAGCTGCTTTAACAACTCATTAACATCGCTCTCCCTCACACTGGTCATGGGGTGGGGGGGGGGTGTCTTGGCTCAAACCTTGTCTCATCCCATTTTCATCTCTTAGCCCTCTCCCAAGCATGCACCCTGTTTAGGGAATGTCCTGCACATTCCAAGCTCACCAACATCATACAACAGATTCAGAAAAACCTCCCAACCCTAGAAAGCCACCTGAATTGGTAGGTAAGAGAATACTCCTACTTCAGTTATGTAAGTCCTTTAACCAAGTCTCACTTGTTAAAAAAAATTTATGATGTAGAGTTTGCTTGCAAAAAAAAAAAAAAAAAAAAAAAAAGGTTAAATCACTAGAGTTCCGAGGCACCTTAATGTCACTCGGCCTGGCAGTTCCATACTGGGGGAAGGAACATTCGGCAAGGTCTGGAGACATTTTTGAGAGTCACAACTTGTGTGTGGGGGGGTACTGCTGGCATCTAGTGGTAGGCTGGGGATGCTGCTAAACATCCTGCAGGGCACAGAACAGCCCACCACAACAAAAAAGTATCCCTCTCAAAAATGTCAATAGTGGGGGCACCTGGGTGGCTCAGTGGGTTAAAGCCTCTGGGCTGGGTCCTGGGATTGAGTCCCGAATCGGGCTCTCTGCTCAGCAGGGAGCCTGCTTCCCCCTCTCCCTCTGCCTGCCTCTCTGCCTACTTGTGATCTCTGTGTGTGTGTGTCAAATAAGTAAATAAAATATTTTAAAAAAAATGTCAATAGTGGGGTGCCTGAGTGGCTTAGTCAGTTTAGCATCCGACTCTTGATTTTGGCTCAGGTCATGATCTCAGGGTCCTGGCATCACACCCTGTGTTGGGCTCTGCACTCAGCAGGGAAACACTTGAAGATTCTCTCCCTCTGCTCTTTCCTCTACTTGTGCTCTTTCTCAAGTGAATAAGTCTTTTAAAAAAAAATGTCAATAGTGCCAAGGCTGAAACACCCCAGCCACCCAACCACTCACATGACACTTGCACTTCCTTTATAGTTTCCAGGAGATGACAGCGTCTGCTACAATGCCTATGATGGACAGAGAACTGTGATCTGAGGCAGCCTACTTCACCTGTTGGCAAATAAGTGTATTCCTCAAATTTGATGACAGTTTGCCTCTACAAGACTTCACCTATCAGTCTTCACCCTAATTCTGAGGTCAAACAATAGTCGAATCCATGTTCTACATAGCAGTTCTTCAAATTCAGAAGACGGTTACCTTATAAAAATAGCAGATGGACATTTATATAATCATCTATCTGTGCTTTTATGTTTAGGTTTAAGAGTCCTACACTGAAATTCTCGAGAGCAGGTAGCATGTTTACACTGTTTTGCCCAGACTGCCAGTAAAAATATCATCCAGACTAGTACTCAGTAGTATGTAACTTGTACTATAACTAGGTTGATGGTGAACATGAAGGAGATGAGTACCTGCCAGCTTGTTGTAAATGCCCAGATAAGAAAAGCACCTTTACTTTAGGGGAGATGCACCTTCTCTACTCCACACAAACACAAGTCTGTTGATACCAATACTCAGCTCAGTTTTCCACTTCAAGTGGTCTCTACCAGCCATCTACAGCTGGGGGCCAGCATGCTGTCTCTGTCTCTCTCTCTCTCTCCCTCTCTCTCTCTCTCTCACACACACACACACACACACACACACACACACACCAGCTAGTGAGAATCCCTACACTGTAAGAATCATCTTCAGCCTCTAGAAGGAAAGTAACCTAAAGTTTGGTACATCTCCATAAAAGGCTACTAATTCCTGGCCTATCTGCTTAGCTGGGCTACAAAACTACTAGAAACTTCTGACACTCTACACAGATTATAGAATTAATGATATCAGCAGCCTAAGAGATTGGTCTGCAGAAGAAAGATGCTTTCTAAGCATTGAGTCTCAACCTTGCAGAGCTAGTCTATACAGTAGTGACAAGGACTCACTTCTGAATAAAGTTGGAAGGTTGCTTGTTTGATTTTGATAAATGTATAGCCTCAGTAATAACTACAAATTAAAAATGATTCTGGGGGCCTGGGTGGCTCAGTGGGTTAAGCCGCTGCCTTCAGCTCAGGTCATGATCTCAGGGTCTTGGGATCGAGTCCCGCATCGGGTTCTCTGCTCAGCAGGGAGCCTGCTTCCTTCTCTCTCTCTCTCTGCCTGCCTCTCAGTGTACTTGTAATTTCTCTCTGTCAAATAAATAAATAAAATCTTTAAAAAAAAATAAAAATAAAAATGATTCTAATACCTCATCAACTTGGCTTTTACTACAGTTCCAGCACTTCACTCACTCTCTAAAGTGCCATTCTCATTCCTCCTTGAAATCCTAATCAGGCTTACCTTTCTTCTTTCTTCCCAAGCAAAACCTACTGTGCCATTAAGCTGAACATCAGGTTCTCACTCAAACCTTCTATCAAGTCTTCTTTATTAACTCCATTACATGATGACCTCTCCCAGTCTGTATACCAACTTCTCACTCACTTACAAATATTCTGTTTTAGAATTAGTCCCCAAAGGTTTTACTTAGGTATGTTAAATTCTCAATATGTATTAATCAATCAGCAAATATTTACTGACTTCCTACTATGTACTCTCGGTTCTACAGGAGACAGAAAATATGTATCCTCTTTAGTTACTCTCCTTGAAGTGCCAATACTAACCCACTCAAACCACAGCTAAGCTTAAGAAAGCACGGAATTACTAAGTTACAGTTAGAGAGGTTAAGTACTACCCAAGTTCAGACAATAGGCTCAAGGTCTCTTAGTTCTCATTCCTTAGAGTGAAATATCAGAAACAAAAGAAAAAAGGGATCGCTTCATTCATTCTCTCAATATTTTCTGAGGCTTTTTATGCATGAGGTATTACAATATACCCCACACATTTGTATTGCACAGTAAGTTCTATATTTATACCACACTTCATTGTTAACCACAATACAAGATCGGTAGAACATGTGGTAACCATCAACCCATTCTCTAAATGAGGAAATGGAAACTAGGCTTAGGAAGAGGAAGATGATCTGACCAAAATGTACATGTTAACAACAATACCAACACCAGAGCCAGTGTTCTGACTTCTAGCCCCCCGTTTCTAACTCTCTCCCCACAGCCCTTCTCCCTCCTCCTTCAGCCACACACACAACTGTGCCACCGCCCCTATTACTGCTTCTTAGACATAGCAGAGAAAGTCTAAACAACTATCTAATCAAAGTGTTGCATTTTTTATAAAAAATTAGGCTTCATGCCCAAAGTGGGGCTTGAACTCATAACCCTGAGATCAGGGGCTGCATCTTCTACTGACTGAGCCATCCAGGCACCCCCCACCCCCGCCAAGTTTTATATTTTTAAACTACCTGCTCTAGTGGAAAAAAAATATGTGCTCCATATTCTTAGAAGAAAACCTGTCACTCATATACCATTTCTTATATTTTTCATAAATGTGAAAACCTAAATCCATAATCTAAGCTCCTCTAAATCTAAATGTATGTCTAGAAAACAACTGGAGAGTTGGGGGAATGGGTAGAGGGAAATAGAAAACAAAGAGCAAAATGAGAGCATGTATTTTGGTCCTAAACATTAATGTTTGTAAGGGAAAGAAACCTACTCTATTTGGTTATGCACGTTCCATCCAAAAGATTAAACCCTGTATCTTCAGAGACTGGCAAGTGCCTGGCACATGGTAGATGTTCAGTAAATGATTAGTGAATGAATGAATGAATCTGCTTTTTCCTGATATATCATGAGCTCCTTGAGGGCAAAGACCTCATTTCATGTATTTGTGTATTCCTGTTTCAAAGCAGGCAGTCAGTAATGCATTGAATTAAATTATTCAACCGGTAGGTACAAAGAGCTCTAGGCAGGAAGTCTGTGTTGGTATTCTGTGTTTTTCTATATTCCGTATTTCTCAGTTTGTCATTCATTAATCACAGGGCCAAACTAACAACCAGGGTCATTTATACCTTCCCTGCCATCCAGAGCCCACACTCTGAACTACATCCTTTATCAACTCACATACCAAGCCAATATTTCTCTTGCCCTAAATCAACCCAGGAACAGGTACCAGACAACTAGAAAAAGCCCCAGACCCCCAACCCCACCAAAATGATTCACACTAGCTAATCCAATGCCATTTCCCCTGCCCCGCTTTGTGTTTCTCAGGGAAAACAGAAAAAGGGCTCTGGGCCTCATTTTCTCATTACTCCCTCCTCCTGACCAAATCCAGTGGAGGCACCCCTTCTCTTGGGGACTGTAAATAATAAACCCTTCTTTTATCTGACAGAGAGAGAGAGTGATCACAAGCAGGCAGAGAGGGAGAAGCAGGTTCCCTGCCTAGCAGAGATCCCGACGTAGGGCTTGATCCCAGGATCCTGAGATCATGACCTGAGCTGAAGGCAGAGGCTTAACCCACTGAGCCACCCAAGTGCCCCAATAAACCCTTCTTTTAACGGCATTTACCTCTCCGTGCTGTCAGTCTCCTTTACAGATTAGACTCAAACACAAATCAGCTGGATACCATCATTACTATCACAACAAGACACAAAGAAGCAGAACCCAGCCTAATCCTAAATGCTGCCTTACATCACTGTTTATAAAAACTTACCCTATTAGATGACAAATCCCTTTGAAGACTTAAACAAGGTATCACCCACTCACCAAATTTAATGCTATATACGCAGCAGTCACTTGATATGCTGAAAGTTACACAGATAATTAGTTGACCTTTCTTTAGCCTCAATCTTATCAATTATTAATTACCCCCCTTCCCTTAAAAAATAATAATCCCCAAAATGGGTGATTAAACTCTAATGCTGTATGGTTTTGCAGTTTTCTATAAAGTTAAATATAAACTACAATATGACCCAGCAATCACACTCCTACATTGTTAGCCAAGTGAACTGAAAACTATGTTCACATGAAAAACTAAACAAATATTTATAGCTGTTTTATCTATAAAGGTCCAAAACTGGAAGCAACTAGGATGTCTTTCAACTGGTGAATGGAGAAACAAATTGTGGTATATCTGAAGAATGGAATATTAGTCAATGCCCAAAAAGAATGAGCTACTGGTCCATGGAACAATATGGATAAATCTTACACGCATTTTGCTGACTAAAAAACTACATACTGCAGGATTCCACTCATGTTAACACTCTGGAAAAGGCAAAACTATAGGTATGGAAACAGATTAGTGATGTCTAAAACAGACTGACAGGGACTCCTGGGTGGCTCAGTTGGTTAAGCCTCTGCCTTCAGCTCAGGCATGATCCTGGGGTCCTGGAATCAAGTCCTACATCATGCTCCCTGCTCAGCGGGGAATCTGCTTCTCCCTCTCCCAGCTCCTGCTGCTTGTGCAAATAAGCAGACAAATAAGCATTTATTTGTCTCTGGCAGACAAATAAATACAATCTTAAAAAATTAAAACAGATTGACAGTGTGGTGGTAGGTGGCTGACTATGACAACGTGCATAGGGAAATTTTTAGGGTGATGGAACTATTCTATGTAGTACATGACTTTATATATTTGTCAAAACCCACAGAACTAAACCTTACAAACACTGAACGTTAGTGTATGCAATTTAAAAGACAATCAAAAGGATATCAGGGGATTCCAAGATAAAATGTATACTATGACAAATGAACCTAATATATTATAAATGCATGACATAAACTCACTGAAGGGGGTGGGGGAGAAAAGGAGCTGAGTTGTTACTTTGGAAAATGTTGTTTCAACCAAAAACTATAAGGCTGAAGATAAAAGAAACCGAACCTAAACACTGTATTTTAGTTGGGATATTTGTTGCTCATGGGAGTATGATTACTAACTGAGAACTTGCTTTACATGCAAGCAGGACCGAATAAAGAAGAAAATCTACCATCCACTGTGGTGGATGGTGAGAGGCAGGTTCCTCACTGTCAGAGGAGGAAATGCAGGCAAGCGAGGGGAAGGCTAGAATGAGCACTGTGGAACTGGATTAGAATCAGAGGTATCAGCATGAACCCTTCTTAACATGTACATACAGACGGACGGATTCAGGAATAAATGCAGATATGCATACATATGTGGGTTGGTATACATATGTGTAGTTCCTAGATCTATCCTCTGAGAAGACCTACTAGTGACACACATCTAATGCTCAGAGCTTGGTTTCTCCAATGAAAAGAATCAGCGCTCCTTTCAAAGATGCTGATTCCAAAGTGAGGACGGGGAAAATACAAGACAGGCCTGGGACATCTTCTAGTTCCAGAAAGTAAGGAAGTGCTCAAGTAACAGAAGAATGACGGCATATCAAAGGCACACCTGCCAATCTGGAATAGCCCCCCGTAGCCAAAACTGGAACAATGTGAGCAACCAAATCAACAGCAGGGTTACAACCCAAAATATGAAATAAATACATGAGTCCATACTGATATAATTTAACAACAACCACCAAAAACAAACAAACAAACAAAAAAACAAGCCCACAGGGAAGAAAGGAATAAATCTTCCTTTACACAAGAATTCCAAATAATATATGTAGATACTACTTCCTCTAGGGGATAGGCCTTAATCCTTTCCCTCCTCCCCGACCTGTGGGCCGGACTTAGTGACTGATTTCCAAAGACTAGAGTATGGCAGGGGGAAAAAGAGTCACTTTCCAGTGGAGAAACCTGGCAAACACTACCTTAACCAAATGACTACGGTTAACATCACCAGAGATAAGTCATGTTAATACCATACACTGCTGATGGGCTGTGATGACAAGGGTACTTCACCTTTCAGGTACACTTCCTCAAAACCCACAGCCTTAGTCTAATCATGAGAGACTCCAGACAAACCCAAACTGAGGGACAGTCTACAAAATACCTCACCAGTACTCCTCCAAACTGCCAGTATCATAAAAAAGGGAAAGTCTGAGAAACTGAGGAGACCAGAGGAGGCAAAGGAGACATGATGGCTGAATGTGATGTGATATATTGGACTGGATCCTGTAAGAGAAAAAGGACATTAGTATAAAAACTGGTAAAATCCAAAGAAAGTCTGGAATTTCACAGTGAGGCACCAATCTTGGTTTCTTAGTTTTGACAATTATACTCGGTAACGGAAGGGGTTAACGTCAGGGCAAGCTGAGTGAACCATAGGCAGAACTCTCTGTATTATCTTTGCAACTTTCCTGTGAACCTAGAATTATTCTAAAATTAAAAATTTGATTTTTTAATAATATAATGCTGGTTTAGGGTCAGATTAGTGAGAAAACTAATTGAAGTGTTATCTGCAAGATTCCTGTGTGACAGAAGAATAGGATCACATGGTTAGACACATCTGTTACAGAGAGCAAATACAGGGTGCTCGACCTACTACTATCCTGTAAGCTAAATCCATTGCAGTGATACTTCTATTGTTGAAGACAATGCATCTCCATGGCACAGTCACAGTCAGATGCTTGTTAACCAGAAGCAGAATACCCAAACTACTGGATAACAGTCTTTCTTTAAGGAGGACTCCTTTCTTCTCTCGCAAGATTCCTGGGCTTCCCAAGCTTATATAGCAGAACTCTGGCCTCTCTTAGGACTCTCACCTTGTCTGGTCTGGACCCTGACCTGCCTTTAAGAGGCCCAGGGCTGTGGCTGAGATTCTGCCCCTTCCTTCTCACCGCTCCTCGCTCTGACATGGAACTGGAAGATTGCTGAACCACCCCAGTATCTCTACTTGCAAATTAAATTATTCCAGAAGCATCATCATGTACATGAACTGGGAATAGCAATGTCCTAGCCTCTAGGTGTGCAGGTGTGCCTAGCATAAGATAACAGAACTGATGAGTAACACCTGTCACTCACCCCTATTACCATTTGTTTTTTGAGGTTATCCTCAAGAAGTACTCCTAAATGAAACTTAGCACTACATTTTTAATGATTTAAAATTCTAAGAATTCATTGGCTGCCCTCTGGGAAAGATGTATACTGGTTCTGAACTCTAATCCAAATTCAGAAAACAGCATTCAAAAGGGAACTCCTTGCTCAGCGGGGAGTCTGTGTCTCCCTTTCCTACCACTCCCCTTGCTTGTGCTCCCTGTCAAATAAATACATCTTTATAAAGAGAGAGAGAGAGAGATAGGGAGAGAAAGCCTTGCATTTCCCTAAGAGTAGTCTTTGGGACTTTATACCTGAGACCAAAAATCAGATCAATGAAGTACTTAAAAATTTTCATGTTTACTTGGCTTTAATTATATGGGAATCTGCATCAATTAATTTTAGTAAATCATAAAATTAGCTAAAACATTAATATTAAAAAAAAAGACTTTTTAAAGTGAATAGTGTTTTTTTCCAAGTGAAGACCCTAATTATTAAGTAATAGAACTGGTTTGGGTGGCTCTTCATAGTCATTTTATTTTAACTTTTTATGTATTTAATCTCACATTGTCTGAAAAATGGGGATGAGCATGTATTAATTTTTTAAAGAAGTATAATGCAGTAGAAAACACAAAACAAAACAGTTATCTTGGGAGACCATGCACTTAATACAGTGAAGGAGTCATTTTATAAAACATTGAATATTTTCTTTGAGTTTGCCTTTTGAACCTGTTCCACATCAGTCAATTTTTTTTTTTTTTAAAGGCTCTCTAGTGAGGTGCCTGGGTGGCTCAGTCAGTTGTCTGCTTTCAGCTCAGGTCATGATCCCGGAGTCCTGAGATCTGGATTGAGCACCTCACTGGGCTCCCTGCTCAGTGGGGAGTCTGCTTCTCCCTCTGCCCCTCACCCTGCTCATGCTCTCTCTCTCTCAAGTAAATAAAATTCAATTTAAAAAAGGCTCTGTAGGATCAGACATCACTACAGGGCAGGATGGGAAGGAAAAATCGATGGTTCCTACAATGACTTGACTATAGCAAGTGTACTGAAGGATCCTAAGATATGGCTCTTACTGGGTAACCTCAGTCTTTCCTCACATTGTGGTCTTATAAAGTAATACAACAGAGGAAAGACTGTTGAACTTTTTTATTGCTTAAATGCTATATTTTTTACTTTTTATCTTCATAAATTTCTGTGACCTTCTCTGCTTAGCATATAAAGCAAGTTAAGCAAGCATGGCTCTTGCCAACTATAAACTTATCATAGCTCTTTGGGTCTAGAAATACCCTTTTTAAAAAAAAGATTTTATTTATTTACTTGACAGAAAGAGTGAGAGTGCAGCAGAGAGAGAAAGAGAAACAGGCTCCCCACAGAGCAGGGAGCCCAATGTGGATCTTGATCCCAGGACCCTGGGATCATGACCTGAGCCAAAGGCAGATGCTTAGCCAACTGAGTCACCCAGGTGCCCCAGAAAATGCAAGGCTTTCAAACAAACACCATAAACTATTAAATTTAAAAAAACCCTCAATGATGACACTTTGGTCTCCACAATATTAACTTCATTTCCGAGACGGTTTCTTACATGAAAACTTTTTACATCACACATGCTGATCTAGGGATTAGAAAAAAATGACTATTGTATGTGTATGGCTTCTGTACCCCCATAAATATAGTAAATAAACACTGGCAGCTTTCGCCTGATCTCTCTATGGACAGACACAGGCATCGCTGTGTAGATGGAAATACATGATGGACAAAATGTTCCTCAGAAGAAAGGTTTAAATCCAAACCAAACTGTAAGAATTAGGGACTCACTGTCTAATCAACCAGGCATCCAAGTCCCCTCGACTACTATATCCTTCCTTTTGGCTGTTTACTATAGCCATTTTACACTATTTTCTCCAGAGATTGTTAGCATGTTTCTTAATAGAATCAGAAGGTGGTGTAAAGAAGGTAAATGCCAACTAATGCACTTTCGGGTTTTTTTTTTCCTCTATAATTTTGGTTAAAGACTTGGCAGAAGCAGTTAAAATGGAGTAAGACCATTCCACCCTCTCACTCCCACTGAACTCCACTAAAATTCATAGATAGAGCAACTCCATGTATTATCTGATAACTGAAAAGTAACTGATAACCAGTGGACTGGGATAAGAAACCAAAGCTCAAAATGCCATGAAATCAAGAGAGTTTTCCTTTTTTGTTCTTCTGGTATCTCCTGGACTGAACTCAAAGGCAGCCCAAATCCAGAATGGTATACCAGGTGCACACAGAAAGAGGGCCAAAAGAAGACCTCCATTTTTGGTGCATAAAAACAGGAAGGGAGCCCTTAAAGATCAAAAGAAATAGAGGAAATACCCTGATTTTGTGTGTCTCTTCTGTTCTCTTCTGCTTTATCCCGAAACAAAGGGAGCAGCAGTGGCAATGACAATAGCAGCCAAATAGGAAAACCTTTTCTCTGACCAGAGGAACTTCAATCCCAGGCAGAGCAGAGAGATTCTCAGGGAAATGTAGTCACCAGAAGTTCAAGGTAGAGTAGAAAGTTAAAGTCTGAGCTTTCTAGTGAGAGGAGCAGAAAGGAGAGTCTGGAAAGTCTGGGAGAACGACAGGAAGAGGAGAGAGCTCAGTAAGGCTATGTGTGAACTCCAGGGCTCATCCCCAAGCTGCACATGGCATGTCTCTGACCCTAAACACAAACAAAGGCTTTGACAACTGATCTATGGGGTGTACCACTGCCCAGGTCCGAGACTGGTCACTAGCTGGTACACATATGGAATAGACACAAATAGCATGACAAATACTTTGAAAACTGAACAGCTACTGAACCCCAGCCCGTAGAAGACAGGTAAGTACTTACAGCCTGAACCTAACTAGATTGAATACCTGCTAGAACAAACAAGCAAATAGAAACAGTCTCTAGAGGGTTTATATAAGACCCAAAGTTTCACAACATGATATTCAAAATGTCCAGGATACAAACCCAAACTGATATACAAACAAACATAAAAATCTCAACATCCTAGGGCATGAGGGTGACTCAGTTGGTTAAGTCTGACTCTTGATTTTGGCTCAGCTCATGATCTCAGGTAGTGAGATAGAGCCCTGCATTGGGTTGCCTGGTCAGCATGGAGTCTGCTTAAGATTTTCTCCCTCTGCCCACCAATTTCCCCTTACCCCATTCTCATTCTCTCTCTCTCTCTCAAAAGAATATCTGAACATCTCACAAGGCAAAAGACAATCAACAGACACCAACCCCCAAATATAAAAATTATCAAAGACTATAAAGCAGCTATTATAATCATGCTCTAAGAAATAAATGCAAACACTCTTTAAAAAATAATTTTTTTATTTACTTATTTGACAGAGAGAGAGAGAGAGGGATCACAAGTAGGCAGAGAGGCAGGTAGAGAGAGAGGGGGAAGCAGCCTCCCCACTGAGCAGAGAGCCGAATGCGGAACTCGATCCCAGGACCCTGAGATCATGACCTGAGCTGAAGGCAGAGGCTTTAACCCACTGAGCCACCCTGGTGTCCCAAATGCAAACACGCTTGAAGTAAATGGAAACATACATAATCTCAACAAAAGAAAAGAACACACATACACACATGTTCACACACACAGGAGCCAAACGGAAAATTTTAAACTAGAAAATACAATAACAGAAATTTTAAAATTTGCTGGATGGGCTCAATAGTATAATTAAGATGATAGAAGAGTCAGTGAACTTGAACATGGATCCAACAAAAATTATCCAAGCTAACTAGAGAAAAAAAGATTGCAAAAACATTAAGAGAACCTCAAGGACCCACCAGACAATACAAAAGGCCTAATACTTATATCATCAAAGCCCATAAGGAAAGGAGAAAGTATGGTGCAGGGAAAATATTTGAAGAAACAATAGCCACGAACTTCCCAAATTTGGTAAGACATAAACTTCTACATTCAAGAAACTCAGTGCATGGCAAATAGAACAAACTCAAAGAGATTCTTGCCCGATGAAAACTAAAACAAAGAAAAAGTCTTGAAAACTGTCAGAAAAATGATGCTTTATCTATAGGGGAAATAATAATGTGAGTGATTGGATGTTCCATGGAGGGATAGAAGGCAATGGAACAAGATTTTTATGTGTTGGGAAAAAACCAACAACTGTCAACCTAAAATTCTATATCCAGGGAAAATATCCTTCAAAAACGATGAGAAAATAAATTCTCAGATGAAGAATACGAAGAGACTTCATTATCAGCATACCTCCTCCCTCCGAAAAAAAATGCTAATGGAAATTTTTGGGGAAGGGAAATGAAACTAAAGGGGAACTTAGAATGAAAGGAAGAAGAGCAATAGAAATGGTAAATATCTGAGTAAGTATAAAAGCCATTTTCATTCCTCTTAGGTCTTCAAAATCTAAATGACGGTTGAAAGCAAAAATTGTAACAATGTCTGATGGTGTTTTCCATGAATGTAAATGTAATACATATGACAATTACAACATAAAAGCAAGAGGGTAAAGAGGTAAATCTAATGATGCTTAAGTTTCTACATTCCACTTGAAGTAGTACATACCAATTCTAAGAAGACTGAATACTTAAGTATGTATATGGTAATCCCCAGTCAAAACTAAAACAACTATACAGAGGCAGTAAAAACCTCAACAGATAAATTAAAACAGAATACTAAAAAATATTCAAATAACCCAAAAGAAGGAAAGGGAAACAAACACAAAACAGAATGAGCAAACAAAAGAAATAACAAAATAGTAGACTTGAATTCAAAATAATAATTATGTTAAATGTAAATGGTCTAAACACATCAATTAGAAAAAAGATTGTCATAATGGACTTCAATTTACACACACACACGCACTAATGTTGTTTAGTAGAAACCCATTAAACATGATATATGTAGGTTAAAAATAAAAGGATGATAATGCAATATGAATTGGATTATGGAACAGAAAAAGGATATTAGTAGAAAATCTGGTGAAATCCAAATAAAATTCTGTAGTTTGCTTAATAGAGTACTATCCTAATGTTAATTTCTTAGTTTTGGTAAATGTACTAAGGTGTTAATATTAGGGAAAGCTAGGTGAAAGGCATAAAGAAACTACTTTTGCAACTATTTTAATAATCTGAAATTATTTCAAAATTTAAAAAATGTTTAAGTAAAAGGGGGAAAATATATACATGAAAACATGAATCAAGAGGAAACTGGAGTGGCTGGTATTAATATCAGACAAAGTGGACTTCAAACCAAGGAAAAGGTGTGAAAGGTGTGAAAGGGCATTAAATAATGATAAAAGGGTCAGTTCACTGAAGGATATAACAATCCTAAATGTATATGCACTGAACAAGTAAAACTTGATGGAACTAAGGGAAAATATGGACAAATCTACAATTACAGTTGGAGATTTCAATCTTCCTTTCTCAGTAATCAACTGAACAACTAAATAAAAAATAATCAAGTGGTGCCTGGGTGGCTCAGTGGGTTAAGCCTCTGCCTTCGGCTCAGGTCATGATTCCAGGGTCCTGGGATCGAGTCCCACATCAGGCTCTCTGCTCAGCAGGGAGCCTGCTTCCCCTCTCTCTCTCTTCCTGCCTCTCTGCCTACTTGTGATCTCTGTCTGTCAAATAAATAAATAAAATATTTAAAAAAAAATCAAGGATAACAAAACATAAATTGTAGATCTTAAATAGACACAATTCCTATTAGTCAATTACAACTCAAAACAGCTGCAAAAACTAAAAGGCAGAATATAATGTTGCAATTAAATAATAATTAAATTACATTTTTAGAAAAAAAAAAGAGAGAAGGAAAAAAAAATCAAGAATAAATCAAAGAACAAATGAACAGCACCATCAACCATTTTGATATAATTGACATCTACCGAACATTCTATGTAACAACAGCAGAATATATATTCTTTTCAAGTGCACATGGAACACTCACCAAGACAGACCATGTCTTGGGTGATAAAACAAACCTTAACAAATATAAACGTATTTGAAATCATACAAAGTATGTTCTCTGACCATAATGGAATTAAACTAGAAATCAATAAAATAAAGACTCTAGAATATTTCACAACAACACACTTCCAAATAATTCGTTGGTCAAAAAGGAAGTCTAAAAGAAAATAAAAATTTGACATATCGGGCGCCTGGGTGGCTCAGTGGGTTAAGCCACTGCCTTTGGCTCGGGTCATGATCTCAGGGTCCTGGGATGGAGTCCCGCGTCGGGCTCTCTGCTCAGCAGGGAGCCTGCTTCCCTCTCTCTCTCTCTGCCTGCCTCTCTGCCTACTTGTGATCTCTCTCTGTCAAATAAATAAATAAAATCTTAAAAAAAAAATTTGACATACCAAAATTTGTAATATATAGTCACAGCAGCACTTAGAGGGGAATTTATAGTCTAAAAATTTATATTAGAAAAGAAGTTCTCAAAAAAAAAAGAAAAGAAGGTCTCAAACAGTCTATATTTCCACCTTAAAAAAAAAAAGCGAGAGAAAATTAACTCAAAGTACACAAAAGGAAGAAAATAAATATAAGAAAAACAATGTAAATAAAAAAAAATTTTAAAAAGACCCAGAAAAGCAATAGAGAAAAATCAACAAAATTAAAAGATGGTTTTTTGAAAAGATGGATAAAATTGATAAGCCTCTACCTAAACAAATCAAAAGGAAAAGAATGAATACACAAATTATCGATATCAGGAATGAAAGAAGGGCTATCACTATAAACCCCCACACATTAAAAGGATAATAATGAAACAGTATATACTATGTACATAAATTTCACAACTTAGATAAAATGAACCAATTCCTTGAAAGCCACAAAGTCCCAAAACTCACCCAAAAAGAACATACAACCTGAGCTGTCCTATATCTAATAAAGAAATCTAATTTGCAGTTAAAAACCTTCATACAAAGAAAACCCTAAGCACAAATGCCTTCACTGGAGAATTCTACCAAATACTTAAAGAGAAGGAATTCTATATATTCTATTCTAAAAAATATTAAAGGAAACACTTTCTAACTTATTTTATAAGACCAGCATTATCCTAATACCAAAACTAAAGAAAGACAGCATAAGAAAAACACAAAACTACAGGGGTGCCTTGGGTGGCTCAGTGGCTAAGCAGTGGACCCTTGGTTTTGGTTCAGGTTATGATCTCATGGGTCATAAAATCAAGCCCCATGTTGGGCTCCGTGCTCAGTGGGGAATCTGCTTGAAGATTCTCTCCATCTTCTCCTCCCCCTCTCTCTCAGTGCCCTCTCTCTCTCAGATAAATAAATCTTAAAACACACACACACAAGACTACAAACTGATAATATCCTCATGAACACGGACTTAAAATTCAACAAAGTAGCAAATCAAATCCAACAACATGGAAACATAACACATCACAACCAAGTGGTGTTTACCCTAAGAATGCAAGGCTAGTTCAATATTTGAAAATCAATCAGTGTTATTTATTCTATTAATAGATTAAGAAGAAAAAAAATCCTATGATCATATCAATTGATACAGAAAAAGCATTTGACAAAATTCAATATCCATTCCTGAAAAAACCCTCAGCAAACCAGGAAGAGAAGAGAACTTAGCCTTATAAAGAACACCTACAAAAACTAATAGCTACCATCATACTTAGTAGCGAAAGACTGAACGCTTTTTTCCTAAGAACAGGAAGAAATATCCACTCTCATTTAATATCCTACTAGAAGTCTGTAACGTCTATAATAATGGTAGAAGAGAGAAAGAAATAAAAAGCACATACATTAGAAAGAAGAAATAAAGATGTCATTGTTCACAGATGACATAATTGTCTATATGAAAAGTCCCCAAAATCTATAAAAACATTCCTAGAACTAAGACGTGAGTTTAACAAAATTATAGGATACAAATTCAAAATAAAAAATTCATCATATTTTTATATCCTAAGAATGAATTAGAAATTGAAATCCAAAATAAAAACATTTATAATAGCTAAAAAAAAAATAGGGAAAAAAATCTAACAAAACATATACAAACCTATACGCTAAAAACCATAAAATGTTGATGAAAGAAATAAAATATGACCTAAATAAATGAAGACATACATCACATTCATTGATTCAATACACCATGGAGTTAAGGTATCAACTCTCAAATTATCTACAGATTTAATGCAGTTCCAATCAAAATGCCAAGCAGGGGTTTTTGCAGATACATACAAGCTGATTCTGAAATTGATATGGAAAGACAAAAGGACTAGAATAGCCAAAACAATTTTGAAAAAAAGAAGAAGAAAGCTGAAAAGTTCACAATACACAATTTTCAATCTTGCTTTAAGCTACAGTAATCAAGACAGTGTGGTACTATGAAGGGACAGACACATGTATCAATGGAACAGAGCAGAATCTAGAAAAAGACCCATACAGATACAGCCAATTGAGTTTTGACAAGGGTACAAAACCAATTCAATGGAGAAAGGATCGCCTTTTCAATAGCAATGATGCTGGAACAACTGCACATCTAATCTGCAAAAAGTAAATAAATATGAATCTTGATCTAAACTTCAAACCTTATACAAAAATTAACTTACACGGATCATAGATCTAAATGTAAAATGTGAAGCTATAAAACTTTCAGAAGAAAACAAAGAACATCTTTGTGACCTTTGGCTCAACAAAGAATTCTATCTATGACATCAAAAACATGATCCATAAAAGAAACTGACAAATGAGATTTGAAAATTGTAGCTTTACAAAGGACAATATTAAAACAAGGAAAAGAGAAGTTACAAACTAGGAGAAGATATAACCAGGTAATTTATCTGATAAAAGACATATCTGCAATATGTGTACTTTGTGAAAACTCTCAAAACTCACAGTAAGAAAATAAATTTGGGTTCATGCAAAAACCTATACACAAATGTTTAGAGAAGAGTTATTCACAATTGCTTGAAATTGGACACATCTCAAATCAAATACCCTTCATCAAATGAGTGGATAAGCAAATTGTTACATAATCATACAGTAGAATACTACTTACAATAAAAAAAGAACAAATTTTGATAAATACAACATGAACATCATGCTAACTGGAAGAAGCCAGTCCCAAAAGGCTATAGACTCTAGCATGTTTCCATTTATATGATATTCTAAAACAGGCAAAACCCTAGGAATGGGGAACCAATCAGTGGTTGGCATGGATTATGCGTTAGGGAGAATATGACTACAAAGGGACAGTAGTGGGGAGCCTTTTAAGGTGATGCAACTGTTCTGTACGCTGATTGCAATGGTGGTTGTATGAATTTACACATGTGTGAAAACTTACAGAACTGTACACCAAAATTTTTTCAATGGTGCCGTTTGTAAATTTTAAAAGTAACAGTAAGAAAAGTAACCAAAGCTGTTAAAAATGTTAAAAGGAAAAAAATATATATTTGCCATACGTTGAGCTAGAACTTCAAAAGCTTTTCAAATATTCTATTGGACTTATTCTTGTGAAAGAAATAGGACCCTATTTGGTGATAGTACCCTAATAGGAATATGTTTCCCAATAGGAAAAAAGACCCTATTCATCCCAGGGGCACTATGAACTGGCCCAAAGCCACAACCAGATTGCAGGCGTTCTGATGCCTAAACTTTGTCCATAAAAACATCTGATACCTTCATGTCCAAAATGGAGACTAGTGTCCATACTTTGAAC
Source organism: Mustela lutreola (assembly GCF_030435805.1). Taxonomy (NCBI): domain Eukaryota; kingdom Metazoa; phylum Chordata; class Mammalia; order Carnivora; family Mustelidae; genus Mustela; species Mustela lutreola. The sequence goes on from NC_081297.1 coordinate 63,553,060, forward strand.
TCTATAGATCCACACTGGATTTTTATAATACCCTCAAATGTCAGCAGTTTTCACAAATAAGGGTTCTTCCTGGGTTCTATGAGTGATGAGGAAAAAAAACAAACAAACAAACTGGAAAAGTCTTGACAATTCAACATCTAAAACAAAAGCAGTACCTAAAAGGAGCTGATGGGTCTATAATCCCAGCTAGAAATTGACACCTCTTTCTGGGGATGATTTTTTTCTTGAGATTTTGCAACAAATTGTACTGAGTAATAAATGTATGGCTCTTAAAAAGCAAGCCAACAAGGGCACCTAGGTGGCTCAGTGGGTTAAGCCTCTGCCTTCAGCTCAGGTCATGATCCCAGGATCCTGGGATGGAGCCTTGCATCAGGCTCTCTGCTCAGGAGGGAGCCTGCTTCCTCCTCTCTCTGCCTGGCTCTCTGCCTACTTGTGATCTCTGTCTGTCAAATAAATAAATAAATAAATAAATAAATAAATAAATAAATCTTTAAAAAAAAAAAAAGCCAACAAATCTCTCTCTCTGAGCAGTCCCCTGAGCAAAGACAGGGCTGTAGAGCAGCGCCCAAGCAGGAACCTGAGTCACAGCCTCTGGTATGTCTGCTGCGCCTCAGCTCTGGGAAGCAGCACAGCAAGCCTGCTAAGGAGTGGGAGGTGAAAGTGGTGGCAACTCCCACGACGCACAAGGCATAAGAGAAGCCAGAAACTTACTAATGGTTGGGAAGGAGCATGTGGCAAGGAACGAGGCCTATCAGCCCCCAAGGGTCAGGCTGCATGCAATCGAATTAAAATTAAAGGTGGAAAATACTCAGATCTAATTAATAACATCTCTTCGATATCCAGTCATCACACAAAACACACTTACTTTCTTTGACCTATAAAACTTTTCAGCAGTTTCTAATGCCAGATCCCCAAATGATAGAAGTCTTACCCCTTCTGCACTTATGGCTGAAATTTTCTTATGAGTCAGAAAAAAAAAAAAAAAAAAGGCTTCTAAGATAGGTGAAGTACTCATATGGTTATTCTACCTTGTTTCCCCACTACACTTAATCACTCATTCTGTGTCCTTCTTTGGTCTTACACATCCTTCCCCCTCCTTTTCCAGAGATAAGGAAGAACTACTACAAATAGAAGGAAAGAGAAAAAAATCTCCATATCTACCAAAATATTACTTGCTCTAGAACATCTAGATTAATAAAACAGATTGCCAGTGGCTCCTGGGTGGCTCAGTCAGTTAGGCATCTGCCTTTGGCTCCGGTCATGATCCCAGGGTCCTGGGATAGAGTCCCATGTTGGATTCCCTGCTCAGCGGGGAGTCTGCCTCTCTATGTCTCACACTCTCTCTTTCTAATAAGCAAATAAAATACTTTAAAAAGTGAAACAGATTGCTGGCATTCAGTTAAGAGGTCTTTATAGACTTTCCTCATTCCAGACTACCCTAAGAATGCCTTCCCAGGGAGCTTTTGCTTAACTATTCTTAACCACAGTTACTTTGAGCATTCACACTAAAAAACAGGTACAAACTTATAATGTGATTGCACAGAGACTCTCCTAATGGGATTACCATAAGGATGCTTTGCATCCCTAAGTAGAGTGCTAAATTTACTAATATCTTTTACATGAACTCCGTCTGCTCTATTGGTTCCACACAAACCATGGGGACTTCTGCCAACTGTCTGAGTGCAAACTGTGGCAAATGTTAATGGAATTTGCAAGAACTCTGTAATTTTAGTGGTGAGAAAGAAAATATTAACAAATTAAATGAAAAATTTTATTGCATTAAATTAAATTGCTTTTTTCTTACATGTATTGTTAATTTGCTTGCGCATGCTCTGATGTTTCAATCACCCTTTTTATTTTCTTTTTCAAAGACCTTTACTGAATACAAAAGGCTAGAACAGAACCTGAGCAACCTGAGCATACTTTTTGCTCTAAATTACCACTGTATACTGAAGTTGCACATTAGGGTTCACTGACAACTGTCTGGTACCCCAGATATATCAAGGAAGTTGATACAAGTCAAGCCTGACATTTTGTATCCACAGCCCAAGATTCAATACCTGAAAGAAAAAGCAACAGCACTAGCTGATAGAGCCTCTTTCCCTCTGCTTTCAATTATTAGAATCCTCTCAGTTGTTACCTTTAATTAAGCCTGCAATTTCAATGGTTTTCATGAAGCACACAGAACATAACCAAATGATCAAAGAAAGCAAGCCACTGAATTTCAGTAAGGACAAAATAGTCATCTACCAGGTCTATGAAAAGGTGCATAATACTTGTTTCTTTATATATGAAACTAAAGGTTAGTTGAGAATATCAAGGAAAATGACCACATGTTAAGTGTCTACAAATGGACAGAATTTAACACTCCAAAATAAGAAACAAAAGGACAGAGATCGACAAAGTTTAAATAATCTTTATCAGTGAGCAAGCACAGAGAATAAAGAAGTGGGAACACTTAGGTTTCTCTTAAAGAAAACTTCAGAAGCTCAAGGGGCGGGGGGATAACTCTGTGCAAAGAAAGGATTAAAAATTAGAAATAGAGGTGCTGGGTTGGCTCAGTTAGAAGAGCACCTGACTCTTGATCTCGGGATCATGAATTTGAGCCCCACATTGGATGCAGAGATTACAAAAAAAAAATTTTTTTTAATTAAAAGGTAGCTTGTTGGGGCGCCTGGGTGGCTCAGTGGGTTAGGCCGCTGCCTTCGGCTCAGGTCATGATCTCAGGGTCCTGGGATCGAGCCCCGCATCAGGCTCTCTGCTCAGCGGGGAGCCTGCTTCCTCCTCTCTCTCTGCCTGCCTCTCTGCCTGCTTGTGATCTCTCTGTCAAATAAATAAATAAAATATTTTAAAAAAAAAAGATAGCTTGTTAATAACCAAGTTGGTCTGGACTAGACTGCCAACATATATTACAGCCTATACCCCCACCCATATGTTCTAAATAGAAGATTATATCTCTGAATTTTAAAATGGCAAAATAATCTTGAACGACTCCTCCTCCCTTTTCCCATGTAGTCTTTCATCAAGTCCTACTGAGTCGTCCTATAAACTACTTCTTACATTAGGGAAATATTACTTAAATACATGGGACACACATATTCAAAATTCTCTCTCTTTTCCCTCCTTTCCATCTTCATCACTACAATCCTGGTCCAAGCCCTTGTCACCACCCATCTAAGGCCAAACCAAACAGTCAATTAGCTGCACATTCATTATATGTTCTATTCTGTCCTATTACACATTGCTACCCAATCCTCCTGACACATTTTAGCACAGCTTTGATGATGTGTCATTCTGTGCTACCTCAAAAGTCCTCTATGTTCTCCATGGTCTCTAAGGATAAACACAGCTTTGAAAAATCGTTAATGTTGGGCTACCTCTACCCTATCTTTCGCAGGCCTACCCACTGGGGAAGGGGAGGTGGCATTCAACCACAGCCCAACTGATTCGCTCACTGCACTCCCAAAATACTTCATGCATTCTCACCTTCTTACTTTGACTCACACTGTCTTACCCAACCATTCTGTAAAGCTCAGTTCAAGTCATACTTCTTTCATCACCCTCTCATCATATCAGCTTAAAACTCTCTTTTCTAAATAAATAAATAATAAAAATTCTATACCATTTATATGAACTTAAACCCCTTACAGTTGTTGCCATGAGCCATTATGAACACCTCTTATTTAACATGTTGTGTTTATAATTATTTCACCCAATAAAAACATTCCTGCAACATAAGGTCTATCTCTACAGTATCTTTCAACACCTGTCACAATGCCTCATCCTTAGTTGTTACTCATGAAAATTCTGTCGATTGGTATGGTCAGGATAGGTGATCTACAGTTCCCCACAGAAATCAAAGTGTCAATAGTTCTTGAGGCCATGTCTTTCTCTATACTTGTTCATATGTAATTCTCATATGGAAACCCTAAAAAACAACTTAGTTGGTAGGAAATGGGTGCTTTGGCCCAAATTAACTTTTTACCTTAAATAGGCCAAGAAATTTCACTAAGAAATATAAAACATAAGGGATTATCTGTATCATAAGGGGAAAATTAATCTAAGGTGATTTAAAAGGAGAGTTCAAATCCCAAAACTATTTTAATAGTTTTCTCTAAAAGACACTAGAAATAACTAGGTATGTGCCAGGGGAGAGAATGTGCACAGGTGCATATGTACACAAAAAAGAATACAAGAGAAGCTGGTAATGATAGTTGCCTTTATGGAGTGCATACTGACTAAGTGGGAGACAGTTATAAGAAGACTTAACCTTGAACCTTCTGATTTTTGAACAGCCTCTGTTAGCTACTCAATTGTAAAGTAAATATTTTACAACATAGAATGAAAGAGATAACTTCAACAGTGCCTTCTGAGTAAAATTTTTTATATTAAATGACTTAGAATCTTTTTTTAAAAAGAGGAAACAAAATAATATTTAAGAATGTTACTAAATTTTTTAGTATAAAGCAAGAAAACACTCCCTAACTTTTCCAATGTAAGAATGGGATAAAGAAAGCAATTGTAGCACAGTTCTAGCAGGCTAAAGATAAAATAACATTAAAAAAAAAAAAAAAGACACCTTTCCAAGATTCCAAACCCCATCCAGAATATCAGGTCACAGAGAGGTTCCCAAAAGATCTGCAGAGGAGAGATAACTCCTTCTCTTTAAAAAATGAGCAATTCCCCAAGTTCACGTCCAAACTCCCTTGCCCATTCAGAGCAGTCATTCCCACACTTTTCTCAAAGTCTGCTCCAATGATTCCTCACACTCCCAATACTTTCTTCATCAAAGCACAAATCTTTAAAAAAAAATGCCTATTTTCTCTAATGTCTCTTTCCTAGAAGCAAGGCATTTCACCTCTTCAGTCTTCGCCAAAATCTTAGGAAATCCAATTGAGAATTCTGAAGCAAGTGAGATTTCTGGGTATTCTGACTTCTGAGAAAGCTCTACCAGTCTCATTTGCAAACTGCTCATTTTTTCTCCACAATTTAATAATAATAAACAATTTTTTTTCATTTAAAAGTGTTTTATTCAGCTTCTTGTTAAGACAAAAAAGACAGTAGTGAATATAAAGCAAAAGCCTAATGCATTATCCTTACTTGAAGAAGGGTTCCTCCTAAAACAAGAAACTAATCATGTCATATATGAAACTCTATTTATTTACAGGACAGTTGCTCAGTCAAATGAAGGAAAAATGCTATTTCACACTTGCTACCAGTGAATATTAAGCTTTTGGAAGTTTAGCCTTCAATTGTGAACTGCTGAAATAACAAGAGAATAAGAACAGCTGAAAAATGAATTGCCTTTTCATTGATAAAGTAGTAGTGATCTCTTCCTTTATCAGCCACTAACTAAAAACTTAAAGTAACATTTTAATTTGGATTTTTTTCCTTCCTAAGTTCATTCTGGTAGATATGCTAATCATCAGTTAAGTACCCAAAATGTAGGAAAAGGGAGGGAAATAAATGACGTATAATTCACAGCCTAGAGAATCCATTCCCTGGGTAAATACACATTCACTTAGATTTCTCTAACATCCGTACTCTCCAGGAACCCAAAGATTTTACAGCATAAAAACAGCACTAATCAACTGAACATGAAAAGAGCCTGTTAATATGTCTTCTGGGGGATTTCAGTGCTTTCCACTTCCAGGTCCCAGAACAAGCCCACTGAACATGGGAGGCCTCTCTGTACCACCAACAGTGACTATGAAAGTGCTTCAGACCCTCCCCCCCACTAACATTTCAGTCACTCTAACCCAATCAACACTTCCCAGGATCAAGAGAACTTGAGTCCCAAACCTAGAGTACCTCTTCGACTCTCAGCCCCCAGCTTTTATTTTGTTCCCCTTTCCTCAATAGGGCACATCTCCAAATACCTAAGGGAAATCTTTATTATCCACTTCCACCTTTGCTGCTGTAGCCCAAGAGCCTCCCAGAACCTTTCTCTGCTGCACCCTGAATACCCCTCCCAGCACCAACCCCCAGTATACAGCCCTACACCAATTTCAGCCTTGCATAAGCAAAGAAGTCAGGTGGTAGAGGCCATAATTCCTCTACAGTCCTGGTTATAACTTTCATTGGCAATATGGGAGTATTTATGAGTAACTATATGTATGTATTTATGTGCAAGAGAAATAAAGAAAGGTAAGCAGTGCAAGAGAAATAAAGAAAGGTAAGCAGACGCGATGACCTTTAAAAAAGTACTCAGGAGAGCTGCGGAAACAAAACAGGTGTGTTACTTCAATAAGTACATCTTCAGTTCATTTTCCCTGCTTTCAGAATGCTATCCCTCAAAGGTACTTCTGCCCTCCCTCCGCCTATCCCAGAATCTTTAATTATGCCCACTCACTAAAACACATTTAGCTACCTAGGATAATGATAATTTCTTAAAACAAAGCCAAAATTGTTCACGTTACTTAGTTATATGAACATCATGGGGAAAAAGTCTTTAATCATGGGTCAGCCAACCAACCTGGGTACCCATCTCCACTCTATGACTTAATGGTCCTGTAGACCTAGACAATGTGGTTAAGTTCTGGGACACTCAATTTTCTCAGCTGTAAAATAGGTAGAATAATATTTGCCTTACCTAATTCGAACAATCAATTGATAGAAAGATTTTAAAAGTTCTTTTTAAAAAAAATTTTTTTAGGGGCGCCAGGGTGGCCCCGTGGGTTAAAGCCTCTGCCTTCAGCTCAGGTCATGGATCAAGCCCCACATCAGACTCTCTGCTCAGCGGGGAGCCTGCTTCCCCCCCCCCCCTGCCTGCCTCTCTGCCTACTTGTGATCTCTGTCAAATAAACAAATAAAATCTTTTAAAAAAATGTTTTTAAATTTTTTATTTATTTATTTATTTGTCAGAGAGAGAGATTGAGCAAGCACACACGTGGAATGGGGGGAGGACACAGACAGAGGGAGAAGCAGGTTCCCTGCTGAGCAAAGAGTCCAATGCAGGGCTGGATCCCAGGACCCTGGGACCATGACCTGAGCCAAAGGCAGATGCTTAACTAACTAAGCCACTCAGGCGTCCCAGGTTTTTAAAAGTTCTGATAAACAGACAAACATAGAATAATAATTACCAAAAGTAGATGGTCAGCTGTGAGATCTTACTATATGAGACCCATTCAAATAAATCAGTGCAAATATAATGGAAAAACCTAGAATGGTACTGAAGACAAAAGCAACTCCAAACTTGATAATCACTCATCATAATTAAGATATCCAGCTCAAGGAAGAATAAAGGGGAGCCTCAGTCTTTGGGTCCATTCCGCCTTCAGATCCCAGGCTATAGCTAAAAACAGTTCATGGCCTGCCAGCTAGCTGTCAGTGCGAGAACATTTCTCTTGGGTAACATCCTACTACTCTAGGATAGTTTGGGAATGACTGAGGAATTACTTTGGTAACAATATTTGCCGTGGTGGAGATCAGCACTGCAATTGTATAATAAAACTTTTCTCCTGGGGCGCCTGGGTGGCTCAGTGGGTTAAAGCCTCTGCCTTCAGCTCAGGTCATAATCCCAGGGTCCTGGGATGGAGCCCCACATCGGACTCTCCGCTCAGCAGGGAGCCTGCTTCTCCCTCTCTCTCTGCTTCTCTGCCTGCTTGTGATCTCCGTCTGTCAAATAAATAAATAAAATCTTAAAAAATAATAATAAAATAAAGCTTTTCTCCTCTTAGACCAGCAACGCCCATCCAAATCAGGGTATCTGCAGATCCTATCCTCTATGCCAGACTGAAGATAAAGCAACTATCTGTCTCTCAGACTACCAAAATTTAATACAGCATGTCTATACTATAACAAATACGTATATAAACACACACTAAGCTGCTAAATCCTTAGAGGGAAAAGAGCAAATATACATTGAGCTCTATGTGTCAGAAACCACAAGGTAACATCGATTTCTTTTAATCCCCACAAACACCCAAACATAGGAATTATTATTCTTATTTTTATAGATGAGAACACTGTAGCTCAAATACATTAATTTGCCCAAAGTCACAAACCTAATAAGTAGCAGAGTCAAGACATGAACTTAAAGCCCATACTGCTGCTGCTGCTTCTCAATGGTGTTAACTATGGCAACCTGCTAGTGTCTTCATTTCACCTTAATTCCAGACATGGTACTTACCTGTGTGTCCTGGCTGTGTTTCCACACAAAGAGACAGAGAAAATTTTCCCAGAAGACTTCCTGTTTGTCTCTCCTTTTCCTGCATTTACTTCCTATTCCTAAAAATTATTGTTTTAGGTTGAATTACCAGGTTAGACCTAAAAGCCTGTCATATCACATTTCAGCAATTAATATACACCTACAGTGTGACAGTTCTGTTTCCTTCCTTGTACACTTTAATAGCCATAGTTTCATTTAGGGACGTAAACACTAAATGGTTATGTTTAATTTATCTTTTTTCAGAACCATTTTTAAATTTTCAAAAAAATTACCTTTAATGTGAAAGAATTCATTCTTAGAATTGGCCCGTAAAGTCTCTTGATTTAAATATAGCAAGATAACCAGGGGAATAAAGAAATCTTTCCTTAATCATCAAGTCAACAAATATTCTCCCTCTGTACCTACTGTGTGTGAGGCATTGTTCTACACACTAACATATTTTAAGTGGCAAGAACCAGCTTAGAAAATGATACCATGCTCAGAAACTCAGAATAATAGTATTTTTAAACCAAGGCTTTTAGACTCTTAAGTTCATAGTCTAAATACTATTATTCTGAATAACATTTGCAAGTGCTTCTTGCCCTCCTATAGGAAAAAAAAAAAAAGACTGAAAATATACAATAAAACAACTATTTTGCTTAGGATAGTTAAAACTAAGGATGACTTTTTCCTGTTTTTTTTTTACATATATTAAAATTTTTCTGTAATAAGAATGTGTTATTTTCATAATTACAGGAACTAATCGCACTCTGGATAAACTTTGCATCTTTAACACTTTCTATATAATGTGGGGTTATTTTTTTTTGTCAGATATAATTGATGGGAATTATTTATTCATTAATTCATGCCTGTGCCTCTAGAACTTATTACATAACATCAGCACATTAAAGATAATTATTTTTCTCTCCATTCATGGAATGTTTTTCTTGCTTTAGGTGGATATGTCTTTATCTCTGAGTTCTTTTCAAGCAGATGGGGATTTCTTGTATAATTGCTACAGAATATCAATAGTCAATCTTTTCTTGGTAATTAGCACAAGACCATAGGTCTTTTAACATTATGTGTGTTATCTTTTCAATGACATTAAAGTCCTTTAATCACAGTGAACCCAAATGGAATGAGCTAACTTTATGTAGAAGGAAGTTCCCTACCAACGGAAGTACTCAAAGCAAAGATCTCCCATAATGGAACTTCTGTGCTAGGAGGTTGTAGAGCTGAATTTTATGGCCACCTTCCCTTTCTAGAATTTTAAAATAAATTTTTTGACAAGTCTACTCTAGTGATATAAAGGACTGCATACTGGTCTCTGTGTATCAAGCCCTTTTCTCAGCTCACTGTTCAAATCAACTCAGAGAAGATTTCCTTCTGAGCCAGCTTGACTTAGCAAGTTATCTGATTAATTCTTGTGGAGACCAAATTCCCATAATTATTAACTGAGCCTTGCTACTTGAAATTGCCAAAATGTGCTAAAACAATGTAGTCAGCAAAATGTCACTGTATGTCTTATATATGGATCTGTTGCAGCCTGTAAAACACTGTCTCCATGAGGGACAGCCAAAATGAAGTTACGTGGGAGTAATAAAATATGATAACTAGGCCTGCAATCTCAAGAATAAACCCAGCTGCGCATGCACATACACATCTACAAGAAAGCCTGCTGATAATAAAAGCAAAGAAAAACCCAAATCGCGTCCAGCATGTGCATACTTCATGGCAGGGCTGGACCGGGAACTGTCCTTTAAGCACCACAGCAAGAAACCAGGGAACTGTCCTTTAAGCACCACAGCAAGAAACCAGGGAACTGTCCTTTAAGCACCACAGCAAGAAACCCTGGTGCAAGCCCCAACACGGGCACCCAAAGCTGGACCACGAGAAAAATTTGTTAAAGCTCCTACAAAAAAAGCAACAAGCACTGTACGGGGTTTGTTTTTAAGTATGCTATATTCTACTTCATAGTCCTTTATTAATTTAAAATAAAATCCTTTAAGTACTTTGATGAAAGTTGACAAAACCCCAAATGAAAACCAAAGGTATATTAAGTCTGCCTCTCAAACTGAATTCAAGAAACCAATAATTGGCCTGCACTATCAAGAACTGCTTTGCAATCTCCACCACCAGCCCTACCAAGAAACACAGCACATTTACACATACCCTAAATCAGATGTTGAAAACATAGAACATGCTCAGAGCCCTCTCCATGGAGAGACTCGATTTCTAGGACAGATGATGCCTGCCGAATACCAAACCATCACTACCACCCCCCTCTCAAGCAATCAAATCCTCTTTCAGGGAGAACTGAAGGCCTTATGGGTCATGAGTTCCAAAGAAAAAATGCTGCAGTATTTCAAGAACCGGGTTACAGGCAACCTGCTACAAAGCTTTCAGCAATTTAAGTCTGATTCCCCCCGAGATTCCTACCAGAATGGCACCGGATTCTAATGTTCTCCAGCCATTTGCATTACACATCAAAAAAAAAAAATTTTTTTTTCTTTGAGGGAAAAAAAAAGTCCCCCCACCTCCATTATCTTCTAATAATGCACGTGGAGGAAAGCAAAGTACAGAGAGACGGTGAAACAGTCTACCACACCCGAAATCTCCTATGGAAAGCTAAAACATCCCCCAGCCCTAACACACGGAGACGTCTCTGAAGGCTCTCCAGGTTTAAACTTGAGAAAATAGTTATAAAAAGCACTATTGCCCTTTGCTCCCAAAGCCCTCACCCACATTTCCTGCTTCCATTCTTGTTTCTCTGGTACCCACTAAATTTTCCTGGTGTGGTAGAGTTTGCTTCATATTAATTATTTCTCCCTCTCCCTGGATTAGCCAGATGCAACGCCAAGTTTCTCCCCCCTCCCCCAAACAGACGACATTCTTTTATTATGAATACCGATGCCGAGAATCTTGGAATCTCCCTATATAAAATGCATTCCCCCGTGTTTCAAAAACTGCAGTGTAAATGAGGAAGAGGGCACAGGGTGGAGTAGTTGGAAGGAACGCATGGTTTGAAGAATCGTATTTATCAAACTGAAAAATGATTCCCACCCCACCCGACCTCTAAGCCGGGGCCTCTGAATGGGTCCGAAAGCCCCAGCTAACCCCCGGAAAGTTAACTGCCAAGTCTCCACCGGTGGTTGCCGCAGGCAGAGGGAATGGAGCTGAGCTCTGAGGAAAAATGCCGAGGCTTTGCGGTCCCCCAAGTACCAAGAGAACTAGAGAGGAGGGGTCTGTGGAGCTGGGCAGTCCAGTAAGCCAAACGCTAAGAAGCCCGGGGTGCTGCTGATCCTGGTAAGGTGGGGGAGGGAAGGGAGAAAGGAGGAGAGGAACAGGCTCTGCATCGGGTGGCGTAGGGATGGGGGTGGGGGAAGGGGGATATTCTGAAAGTGATGTACTCCCTAAGGCAGGAATTCTAGCCTGCCGAGGAAGGTCCCGAGGGCCCCCAACACAGCCCCAGAGCACCCTGTCAGGAGGGGGACGGACATCCGAGTAAAGGACGGGGGGAGTCCTGGCTGCCCTAAGAACCCAGGAGCTCCTGGCTTCTGCAGTTGGTAACGATCTGGAGCCGGATGGGGGAGAAGAATGCAGTAAGACATGGGGGAAGGGGTAGAGCTGAGGGGCTGCTGTAGGACGATCCCATACAGCACTGCCCTTCCCAGTGCAACCCCGAGAGGGGCCCCGACTCTGTCCCGGCCCTTGGAGGTGGGGGGAGGGAGGCTGCACCACCGAAGGGGCGCCGAGGGCAGGCCACTGTCCCCCAATGCAGCCAAGAGACAAGAAGAGCGAGGGTGTATCGGGGTGGTGGCCGGTGGTCCTCAGCTCTCCTCAGGGACCCCTGGTAAACACGGTAGAAGGAAGCAAGACTTCCAAACACCTGTCCAAAACCGGGAGGACAGAAACCCAGCTCCGCGGCCCCTCGAGCCCCGCCGCGCACTCTGCGGCAAAGCCCCCGACCGGAGATGGGCGAGCCCCGCTCCGGGGTCCCGAGGCGAAAAGGGGAAGCCGGCGGGCGAGGAGCGGCGCCGGGGCGGGGGCTCCGGGGCGACTTACGGCAGCGGCGGCGAGGGAGGCAACGACGGCCCTAGCGCGGGGCCCGGGAGGCGCGGCCGGACTGCAGAGGCGCCGAGGCTGCGGCGGGCGGGACTGCGGTGGGCGCCATCTTGGAGCGCTCCCCGCGCCCGCCCCCCGCACCGCCCGAGTCCTTGCATAATTGATGACTCGAGCGGGCCGCGCGCCGCCGCGCGCGCCCCCGCCGCCGGGTCCCCCGCCCGCTCCGCCCCCGCGCCGACCCCCGCCGCGCGCCCCCCGCCCGCCCCGGGCCCGCCCGCGCGCGCCGCCCGCGCCCTCCTGCCCGCCGGTGCTCGGCGGCCCACCTACCCCTGCAGGACGCGCCCGCTCGCCCGCAGCGCGCCGCGCCGCCCGCCCGCGCGCTCGCTGGCTCTCAGGCCGGAGTCCCCGCGCCGCCTGGACCGGATCCGGGGCGAGGGAGCAGGGCGCCGGCAGGGGGCGCCGCGCCGGAGCGCCTCGCGAGCGTCCCCGGGCCCGCCTCCCCGACGCCCCCGCGGAGCCGCGCGGGAGGGGCACCCGGCTGAGCGCCGGGACGCGGCCGCTGGACGGCAGCGGGCCGCCTGCCAGCTCCTGGAAGCCGAAGCCCGAAGGTGCTATGTGGGCCCGAACGCCCCGCGACCCTGGTGAATGCCAAGTCTCACCTGTCTCCCGAACGCCAGTTGCAGAGGAAATGCCCAGCAATAGGGCAAGGCTCCGTTGTTGGGGTTCTGGCACCTACAAGCTCAGAGAACTCAATCTACATGATCTTTGGCCGACTGAAAAACACAAAACGCCGAAGTCTATCCACGGCAGCTGGAGCCCTGTGAGTCAGTGGACAGGGCCCTGGAAAGAGAAGGGACACATCGCTTCCCTGACAGCCTCCGGTGCGAAGCTGGGCAAAGGCCACCTTAACCTGGCTGAAGCTCAGCGAGCCTGTATGCAAAGCAGGCGCGAACATTTGAACTGCTGACTCCACACTCTGTGAGGAGGAGGCAGGTAATGGATGTGAGAACTCCGCACTTCCTTGTGCTCCTGCAGCTCGGGTGTTCAGAGTTAAGAGCGAAACAGGAGGGTCAGGTGGCCACTTACCAACTGGGCAGCCTTGGAACCTGAACAACTCTCCAGACCTCAGTAAAAGACTTCCAGAGTCCCGGTAAAAAGGGAGCAACCATAGGTAGATATCACAATGATCTATCTATGTGATCACATAGATCACAAAACCTGATCGCTTTGTGGTGAGGGCTGAAGAGAAGGCATTTCACACATTTACAACGCAACCTGGCGCACAGTATGCCTATCACTTAGTGTGCCCACTGCATGCATTTTTAAATAGCTTCATGGAGGCGTATTTGACATGCGATAAGCTATGCGTGTTTAGGGTGCACAATTTTGACGTCTGTGTACACGCGAGAAATTATCACCATCATCCACATAACCATCACCTCCAAAAGGTTCTCTCTGCCTCTTTGTAATCTTTCCATGTATCACTCTCCCACATTCCCTCTCCAGGCAACCACTAACCTTCTTTCTATTACTGTACATTAGTTTGCATTTTTCAGAATTTTAAATACATGGCATCATACAGTATGTCCTTTTTTTTTTTTTTTTTTTTTTTTGGTATGGCTACTTCCGCTCACATAACTCTGTTGCGATTATCCTGTTGTTGATGATTCAGTTGCCTGTGATGGTTTGACTTTTTATTGCCGAGTAGTGTTCCTTATAGGAATATACCATTATAAGAATGTAAATATACTGTTTATCCAGTCACTTGTTGATAACATTTAGGTTATTTCCAGATTTGCCTATTAAAAATAAAGCTGATAGGAGTGTTTGTATGCAAGTTTTTGTATGAATATGCTTTGTATGCATATGCTTTTATTTCTCTTGGGCGTAAGTATCTAGGAATAAGAATGACTAAGTCTAATTGTAGGTGTGCATATTTAAGGTATTAAGAAAGGGCCAACCTGCTTTCTGAAGTGAATGTGCCATTTTATAGTCCTCCCAGCAACATAATAGACTTTCAGTTACTCCACATCTTTGGCAACACTACCTATGATTTGTCTTTTTTCTTTGAGCCATTTTAACAGGTGAGTAGTTGTATCTTACTGTGGTTTTGGCTGGCATTTTCCCTGTAACTAAGATATTGAGCATCTTTTCGTGGGCTTATCTGTTATCAGTAAATTGTCTTGGGTGAAATGTGTGTTCAAGTCCTTTGCCTATATTTAAAGTTGAGTTGTTAGTTTTGAACGGTGCTTATATATTCTAAAATACAAGTCTTTCAACAGATATGTGATTTGTAAATATTGTCTCCCAGTCTGTGGATATGTTATTATTCTTTTAACAGTGTCTTTCAAAGAGCAGAAATTCTTAATTTTTATGAAGTCTGATTCATTATTTTCTCTTCTTCTGTGAATCATGTTTTTGTACTCATACCTAAATGGTTGTTTTTTTTTTTTCACATGGTTATCTAGTTGTTCCTGCACTATCTGGTTTCCCTTGCACCCTTGTTGAAAATCAATTATTCAGATATGTCAATGGTCTATTTCTGGCTTCTGTATTCTGTTTCATTGATCTATCTGTCTATTTGGACACTAATACCATACCGTCTTGATTATTTTAGCTTTATAATAAATCTTGAAGTCAGATAACCTAAACCCCCAGATTTTGCTCTTCTTTTTTTTTTTTAATATTGATTTTGTTATTTCAAATCCTTTGCATTGCCATATGAATTTTAGAATTAGCTTATCAAATTCTGCAAAACAGCCCCCTGGGATTTTGATCAAAACTGCATTGAATCTATGGATCAATTTGGGGAGAACTGGCATCATAACAACAACATATAGTATATCACTCCATTTATTTCAGTTCTCTTTAATTTCTCCCAATAATGTTTTGTAATTTTCAGAACACAGGTCTTGCTCATCCTTCTGATATTTACTGCTAAATATTTCACATTTTTAGTGCTACTGAACAGTATTTTTATATTTTAATAACAAATATTTTATATTTCAATATCTGATTGTTCCATAAGATTTTCTACACAGACAATCATGTCATCTGCAAATAAACATGGTTTTATTTCTTCCCTTCCAATCTGAATCTCTTTTGATCCTTTTTCTTGCCTTGTTGCACTGGCTAGGACTTCTAGTACAATGCTGAAGAGAGGTAGAAAGAGGAAATGTCTTTGCTTTGTTCCTTATTTTAGGGGGAAGACATTCAACTTGAAGATATGATGTTAGCTGTAGATTTTTCCTAGATGTCCTTTATCATGTTGAGGAAGGTCTACCTATTCTCACTCTCCTGAGAGTTTTTATCAGGAATGGATATTGGACCTTGCAACCCTTTTCCTGCATATGGCTTTTCTCTTTAGTCTGTTAATATGGTAAATTACATCCACTAATTTTCATATGTTAAACCAACCTAGAATAATGTATTGATCATGGAGTATTGTCTTTTTAATATATTGTTAGATTTGACTTACTAACACTTTGTTAAGAATTATTACATCTATGTTCATGAGGTGTATTGGTTAGTAGTTTTCTTGTAATGCCTTTTCTGGTTCTGTTATCAGGTCTGTAATGCTGACCTCATAGAAGGGTTAGGACGTATTCTCTCTTCCTTAATTTTCTAGAAGAGTTTGTGTAAAACTCCCATTATTTCTTCCTTAAATATTTGGTAGAATGTCTCAGTGAAATCATCTGGGCCTGGAGTTTTCTTTGAGGGAAAGTTTTTATTTTTTCATTTCTTAAATTTGTATTTATTTTTTTTAAGTAAGCTCCACACCCAGTGCGGGGCTTGAACTCATGACCCCAAGATCAAGAGTCACATACTTGGGGCGCCTGGGTGGCTCAGTGGTTTGGGCTGCTGCATTCGGCTCGGGTCGTGATCTCAGGGTCCTGGGATCAAGCCCCGCATCGGGCTCTCTGCTCTGCAGGAAGCCTGCTTCCCTCTTTCTCTCTCTCTCTCTCTGCCTGCCTCTCTGCCTACTTGTGATCTCTGTCTGTCAAATAAATAAATAAAATCTTTAAAAAAAAAAAAAAAGAGTCACATACTCTACTGAGTAAGCCAGCCAGCCACCCTAAAGGAAAGGTAAAGTATAAATTTAATTTAATTTCTTTAATAGCTGTAGGGATATTCTGATTTTTAATTTTTTTTTTCAATGAACTTAGGTAGTTGTATCTTTCAAGGAATTTCTATTTCATCTAAGTTGTTGAATTGATAGGCATACTATTGTTCATAATATTTGCATATTATTCTTTTACTACAGAATCTGTAATGACGCGAACTCTCTCATTCCTGAGATTGGTAATTTGTGTCTTCTCCTTCTCTCTCTTTTTCCTGATAAGCCCTGCTGTGAGTTTATCAGTTTAATTGGCCTTCTCAAAGAAGGATTTCTTGGGTTCATTGGTTTTTCTCTACTGATTTTTGATGTTCTGTTTCACTGATTTCTGACCTTTATTATTTCCTTTATTCTGCTTACTTTGTTTCATTTGCTCTTTTTCCCCTAGTTTCTCAATTGGAAGCTGAGGTCATTGATTTGAGACCTTCTTCTTTTCTAAAATTAGCATTTACTGCTATAAATTTCTCTGTAAGCACTGCCTTAGCTACATCCCATAAATTCTGATATGTTGGATTTTCATTATTATTCAGTTAAAGAAATTTTCTAATTTCCTCTTTGATTTTTTCTTTGCCTCAAGGATTGTTAAGTGTATTATTTAGTTTTCAAATATTTATGAATTTCTCAGATAACTTTCTGCTGTCAATTTCTAATTTTCTGCATTCTGGCCAGAGAACATGATTTGTATGACTTAAGTCTTTTTAAATTTTTTGAGACTTGTTTTATGGCCCCAAAATACGATTTATCTTGGTAAATTTTCCATGTGCACTTGAGAAGAGTGTGTTCTTGCTGTTGGATGGAGCGCTCTGGAAATGTCAATTAGGTCAAGTTGATTGATAGTGATGTTTAAGTATTCTAAATCTTTACTGATTTTTTTTTTCTGTTCTATTCTTTTTAAAAGAGGTATGTTGAAATATTTGAATATAATTGCAGGTTAGTCTGTTTCTTCTTGCCATCCTATCAGTGTTTACTTCATATTTTGAAGTTCTGTTATTAGGTACATCAGTGTTTGGGATTGTTATGTCTTCCTGATGAATTGACTCCTTTATCATTATGGAATGAACTTCTTTTTTCCCTGGTTATATTTTTGTCCTGAAATTTACTTTGTAAATTTTTGCTTTGTCTTTTTGTCTTTGTAGCATAGACTAGCATGGCATTTCTTTTTACAGTCTTTTAAGTTAGCCTATTTATTATATATCTTTATATTTAAAGTGGGTTTCTTTTAGGCAACATATAGTTGAGTGTTGGTCTTCCCACCTTCCTGCCCACCCCATCTAAATCTCTGTTTTTTAGTTGAGGTGGTTAGACTACTTATAGTTCATGTGGGCATTAATATGGTTGAGGTTAAATCTAACAATGTACTATTTCCTATTTGTTCCTTCTTCATTTTTTTTCTATTTTCTGCTTTATTTTGACTAACTAGAATATATTTTATCATTCCATTTTTATCTATATTGCTGGTTTATTAGCTATAACTCTTTGTTGTGTTATTTTACCACTATATAAATTTAAGTATTTACCTTAACTTGGGTACTAAATTGAACTGTAAGTTCTCTGACTACCTGAACTTTGGGTGCTTTGTACACAGTAGGTTTTCAACACATACTCACTTAAAGAATGAGCATTTGTTTCTTCTTGTGTTTTATCAACAGACATTTATGATTGCCTCCTGAGGGGTCTCCAGAAAACTGATCTAGAAGTTGATTTTAATTGGAACAGGCCCTGTACTACATAAAGAGATGGAGCACTGATTTCCAATATGGTAACTAAACCAAAGTGATTATAAAGAGAAGGAAAGAAAGAAAAATTCACCCCCTCAAAAAATGGTTAAAGCTAGAATTATTAAAGCTTTATGGAGCATATCGTATAAGAAAGCCAATGTGTAAATACATTAAAAAAAGAAGTTTGAGGTCTCAGATTTTTAAAAAATCTAATCCCATAACATAAAGAAATCCTTTTCTTATGAAAGATGTCTTGGTAAATAGTTTTTATCTTGCATTTTCCAAATCTCTAGTTGTTACAAGCAGGGTGCTTGTCTTCCTTATTGAAGATGCTTTGCCTGGAAATCAGACCCTTTGGGGCTATAATCAGACATTATTTACCAACAGTGAGAGAGGACAGAGTTCTATATCCTTTCTCCAATATTTTAACAAATGTGGAAAATAAGCCTCTGGGATCAAGTAATAGAATCTGTTACTTTTTAACTCCAGTTTGTAGCTAAACTTACAAACTTTTCAAAATATGAGAGTATTTGCTGACTCCATGAGAATCTTTGAAGTCATCAAAAATGTCAAGGATTTCCTTTAACAACTAAGCTCATATCAGGAAAAAGCTCAATACATTGAGAAATGAGTTTCCATTTAGAAAGATGAAAGAGGGATTAGACTTGCCCAGTGTTGCTGCAGAGGGCAAAACCAAGACCAAGGTGGGAATTTCTAGGAGACAGATGCCAGGTCACAATGAGGAAAGATGTTCTTACAGAGCTGAGCAGCAACAAAACAGACCACCCCTGAGGAAAGGAGCTAAGGTGTTTTAAAGGAGATGCTGTAAGATCAGTTGTTCTGGACATTTTTAGGATCAGGGACTCCTTTGCAAATCTGAAGAGAACTATGTATCATTCTTCTTCCCAGATAAATTTACAGACCCATCCACACAAGTGCACATATGCTAAGGCACAGTTCAGCTGTGAATCTCATCCTTGAATCCCAGCGTAAGAATGTCCAATGTACAGATGTTAAAATATGAAGTGGGACCATGCCCCTTCCCCTCTGAGAGCCTGTCATCCTCTGGTTCTATCCCCATCCTCACCACTACCTTTAGAGGTCATCTAGGGTTTCCTGATGGAAATCTAGCAGAAGTACTTTCCTTTGGAATGTTCTGCCCCACTTCTCCTTTTTACCTTTTGACCCAATAATAATTTACTTAATCTTCTATCTCTCGTTCCAGACATTACTGCTTCCTCTAAATTTACTGCTCCCTTCAATGGAAACAGGATTTAATTCCTTAGCTTGCTGTGATGCCAGCAGACTCCAGTCTGAAGATTTTATCTCTGAGATTACTCCTAATCTCCTCGCACAGTAGCAAGCCTTGTAGAAATATTGACGATGTGGAAGATATCACTCATTCTTCCTTTTCACTACAGCCCAAGTGTTCATTAAGAGATGAATGGATAAAGAAGATGTGGTGTATGTATGTATATGTAGGTATGTGTGTACGTATGTATGTATGTTCATATATATACAATGGAATATTATTCAGCCATGAAAATAATGACCTCTTGCCATTTGCAACAACAGGATGGAGCTAGAGAGTATAATGCTAAGTAAAATAAGTCAATCAGAGAAAGACAAATAGCATATGATGTCACACAGGTGCAATTTAAGAAAGAAAATAAATGAGCAAAGGAAAAAAGAGATAGAGAAAAACAAACCAAGAAATAGATTTTTTTTTAATTTTTTATTTTTTTATAAACATATATTTTTATCCCCAGGGGTACAGGTCTGTGAATCACCAGGTTTACACACTTCACAGCGCTCACCAAAGCACATACCCTCCCCAATGTCCATAATCCCACCCCCTTCTCCCAAACCCCCTCCCCCCGGCAACCCTCAGTTTGTTTTGTGAGATTAAGAGTCACTTATGGTTTGTCTCCCTCCCAATCCCATAGAGAACAAACTGATGGTTACTAGAGGGGAGGCAGGTGGAGGGATGAATGAAATAGGTGTAGGGGATTAAGAGTACGTTCATGGTGATGAGCACTGAGTGATATGTGGAGTTGTTGAATCACTATATTGTACACCTGAAACTAAGAGAACACCATATGTTAAAATGAACTAGAATTAAAATAAAAAGCTTAATTTAAAAAAATTGGTTTTGCTTCCCTCTCCCAACCATGGGACCCTGCCATGTTCTAGAGTAAATAGAGCTTATTTCCCTGCCTCAGTAACTCTGGATGGGTCTGTGTGAGTTGCTTAGTTCAATAGAAAGTTAGCAGACACAATCCAGACAGAGGCTTTATGTGTGCCTGGGCACCATTTGGTTTGGTCTCTTACACTGAGATCTACCATGAGAAGAGCATGTCCGCAAGCAGTCTCCAGTCTAGGGGTAATGTAGAATCACATGGGACAGAACTGGACCCCTGCTGCCTGGACCCTGGAATCCATCCCACCCCTGCTGAGATGCAGCCAACCTAGAGACCCTTGAGTCTTACTTTTGGAGTGGTTTGTTACACAACATTCATGCAACAGTAGCTGACTACTACAACAACCATATCTGTTCTATGCTTTATGACACTTTCTCTAACTTCCTCCCAAGTAAAAATCAATCATTTAGTATTATTTTTGTTAGAGGAGTAATCACAGTATATTACAGATAGACTTTATATAAGCAGTCCATCCTCCCAGCTATGATGGGCATTTCCAAAGACCAAGATGCTGCATTCCTGGCACTCCACTGGGCCTGGGTAAAGCTGAATGTGATGGACAAGACACCCTTTTGAAGTTCCTCTTCTCTGTTTCTAAGCATTTTATGGATAGTAATGCTTAGCAGATAATAAAAACTTCGTTCCTTTGTGGAAAATGTCCCCAAAAAGAAACTCCAGAGTCACCCTTGACTGCTGTCTTTCTTTCTTTTTTTTTTTAATATTTTATTTATTTATTTGACAGAGAGAGATCACAATTAGGCAGAGAGGCAGTCAGAGAGAGGAGGAAGCAGACTCCCTGCTAACCAGAGAGCCCGATGTGGGGCTCGATCCCAGCACCCTAGGATCATGACCTGAGCCGAAGGCAGAGGCTTTAACCCACTGAGCCACCCAGGCACCCCTGACTGCTGTCTTTTTATCAACACTCACATATGACCCATCAGCAAATCCAGAGTCTGCCCTCTCTCACCACAGCTACCTTGGGTCCCGGCCACCACTCTGTCTTTCCTGACTTGTTTCAACAGACCCTTAGCTGACCTCCCTGCTTCTACCCTGGCCCCCCTCAGTCTTTCCTCAACCCAGCATTCAGAAGGATTGTTTTATTGTTTTGTTTTGTTTTGCTTTGTTTTGTTTTGTTTTATTTTATGTTTGAAAGAGAGAGAGCACACTTGGAGGTGGGGATGGACAGAGCTGGGAGGGAGAGACAGAATCTTAAGCAAACTCCACACCCAGCATGGAGGTACACACAGGGCTCCATCACACCACCCTGAGATCATGACCTGAGCAGAAATCAAAAGTCAGCCACTTAACCGACTGAGCCACCTAGGCGCCCCAAAAGGATCTTTTTAAACAGAAGTTAGATCAAGTTATTCCACTCAAAACTCAAATAGCAGTTGAAGCCAAAATCTGTGAGTTACAAGGCCCTCCATGATTGGTCCTTATAACTGCTGACCTCATCACCCTCCATCTTCACTCCAACTGCACACACTGGCCTCACCCATCGCTCAAACACACCAGGCCCACTAAACACATAAATTGCACTTATTGATCCTTCTGCCTGGACCTCTCATCCTCCAGAGGGCCACTGGACACTCCAGTATTTCATTTAGGTAGGAACTTAATATCTCCTCCTCAAGGACACCCTCCCAGGCCATCTTATCCAAAATTTCAGCCCCAACACTTACTATTCCCTTCCCTGTTTTATTTTTCTCCTTAACATACACTGTTGTGTACCATCCTATGTATTTTATTGATTTACCTTGTTTATTTCCTGACTCTCACACTAGAACATAAACTCAGGGTGGGGGGCAAGGATTTTTGTCTCCTCTGTTTACTGTTCCATCCTTGGCACCTAGGATAACACCTGTCAGGCACTCAAATGTGTTAAATGAATGACAAAAAGAAAACAGAAATGGGAAATAAATAAATAAATAAATAAATGATATTGGCACAGAGTTAGATAAATAGATCAGTGGAACAGAATGGAAATCCCAGAAGCAGACCCCATGTATACAAACCCTTGATGTATGACCACAGGAGACATTGCAGATCGATGGGGAAATAACAGACTTTTCAGAAAATGGCACTGGAACAATTGTGTAACCACATGGAAAATAATAGTCAGACCTCGATTTCCAGGGGAAACTAAAGCTCTAAATGTGTAAGCCAGAACTATAAAAGCTTTGTATATAATACTGGAAAATAACCTCATGACCTGAGGGAAAAGAAAGATTTCTTAAACAAGACACAAAAAACCCACAACCTACACAGGAAAAGATAAATTCAGACCTGATCAAATTAAGAGCATCTATTTTCCAGAAGATACCATAAAGAAAGTAAAAAGATGAAGTGTTGAGTGTGAAAAACATCTGGAACATTTATAACCAACATGGGTCTGGGATTAAGAACTAATGTAATCCAGACTGAAACCACCATTAGAAACTGGACAAAAGACAGGTACATCACATCAGAATAAATCTAAATAGTCACTAAACACATAAAAGGGTGTTCCACCTTATAATAATCAAAAGGCCACATTAAAACCACAATGAAATGCCTACCAGATTGGCAGAAAGAAAAATAAGATGAGAAAACAGAAAAGACAATTTAAGTCTGACAAACACCAAGTACTGGCATAGGTGAGGAACAAAGGGGACTTTTATACACCAGTGGTGGGCACAGAAATGGGTACAGACAGACACTTTGCAGAGCAGTATGGCATTAACCAGCCAGATTGAAGAGCATATTCCCTGTCCTAGCAAGCTTACTTCCAGCTGCATACTTTGGAGAAATACATCATCGTTGGCCACAGGAGACATCGGTAAGAATGTTCACAAAAAGAATGTTATGTTTGCAATAGTCAAATGTCATTCCTCTAGAAAGGACAGCTCTACACCCATGAACGTGAACTAACTAGAGCAGCAGGAAAAAATGCAGATGACTCGCACAGACATCGTGTCGGACACAGAAGCAAGACACAGAGTGGACAGAGCCGATTATGACCTCTGTATAGAGTTCAAAAACAATTCCGCTACATTACATTTAGGGACCAGACATAGGTGGTAAAACTGTAAAGAAACACAAGATCTAGATTAGCATCAAGGTCAGGACAGTGGCTTCATCTGAAGAGGAAGGAAGGAAATTGTCATTGGAAAGGGACAACTGGAAGGCAGTGTTCTGTTTCTTGACTTGAATGGCCTTTATAGATCTTCATTTCCTAATTTTTCTTAAAAAAAAAACTCTGTTTTATGCCCTCTGCTGTATGTATGATGCATCATCTCACAATAAAATAAAATTATGAAAAAGTAGAAAAAGAGAAGGAAAGACAGCAGCTGGTAACACTAGAAACAGAAGCTGAAAGGTCTAGGAAAATGTAGTTCCGGCAATAAAATGGAAATATTGGATTACTTAAAAAGTGAGATGTCGGACTGCCTGGGTGGCTCAGTGGGTTAGAGCCTCTACTTTCGGCTCAGGTCATGATCCCAGGATGGTGGGATCGAGCCCCCGCATCAGGCTCTCTGCTCGGCGCGGGGATGGGGTGGGGGGTGGGGGGTCTGCGAGTCTGCTTCCTCCTCTCTTTCTGCCTGCCTCTCTGCCACCTTGTGATCTCTGTCTGTCAAATAAATAAAGTCTTAAAAAAAAAAAAAAGTGAGATGCCCTTGGCATAGCTCTGTGATATGGATGATCCCACCATAGGTATTGAGTAAAAAGAAGGAAAATTGATTTGTGAAACTCTTTCACAAAGCATCTGAAGAAGGCGTTCAAAATTTTCAGTTATACTGTGAGAGGAAAACCGTATATTATACCAGGGTATTAACAAAGGTGCTAGACACTTAAGTTACAGATAACACTGTCATCTCACTGGCTAAACACAATAGACTTTCATTTTTCAAGTGCAGCCCAATGGGCAACAGCCAGAAAGAGAAATAAAGTAGGTTCCTGCCACCTAGTCATTCAAGAACTCCTTGGATGCCAACGTGCGGCCTGTAGACCCCACAGGAAGTTTTCATGGCTGGGCCTAGAAGTGGTCACATCCCTTTGGTCCATGTTCTGCTGTCCAGGATTTAATCATATGGTCCCGCATGCAAGGGGGGTTAGGAAGTAGAGTGCTTTGCCCGAAGCCTACTTCTCAGCAACAACTCCGCATTCTTGAAGGGGGCAGTGAGACTTCATTAACCAATTAGCCCTCGCTGCCATGGGGGCACTCATGATTTTAGTGATTTGTGAAGATTTCAGAGTATATATATATTTGAAGATCAAGATTCCATTGTACATCAACTATAGAATTATGATAGTACATTGTCTATACTATGAACTTCATAACAATGAAGGCTGGGTCTTTTATTTAATCCTTTTAAAGATTTATTTATTAATTTTAAAAAGAGAGAAGGGAGGGGTAGAGGCACAGGAAGAGAAAGTCTTAAGCAGACTCCGTATGGAGTGCTGAGCCCCATGTGGGGCTTTATCTCATGACTTTGAGAACATGACCTGACCTGAAACCAAGAGTCAGATGCTTAATTGACTGTGTCACCCAGACACCCCAAGACTGAGTCTTCTATTTTAACAGGTAAAAACACACGGAAAACTGATTAACCCCTCCTCATACTTTCTATAAAAGGTGGCATAGAATGCAAAGTGTTCTGTACCTTGCTTTGATTCACTTAACAGTATGTCTTGGAAATCTTACCATGTTCTTACAAAAAGAGCCTTCTCATTCTTTGTTATAGCTGCATAGTATTCTCCTATATGGATATTTTGTCATGTCCTTAACCAAGGACTGGTCCTATATTCCTAGTGCCTAGAATAGCACCTGATACATATTTGGTAAATGAATACTTTTGCTGTCAAGAAGATCGTACTGTGATAAAGCATAGAAAAGGCCAAGAACATGATATATAACATCATATATGATATATTAATCTGAAACTAACAGAGATAATCTATTTTAAGAGGCAATCATTCAGGCATTTAAGTGTAACATGATGTCTAAGAGCCCAAGTTCTGGAGCCAGACCACATGAGATGCAATCCCAGCTCCACCATTTTACTAGTTGTATGACTTTGGGCAAGTTATTTACTCTGGCTCTGCCTCTGTTTCTTCATCTTTAAATTAGGCTTGCTACATGGGATAACAAATACGAAGCCCTCTGCACACCTCCTTGCGTATCCCCTGCACTTGGTACAAGTTAGACATTATTATCAGGTGGGGCTAACTAAGGGTGCCTTGTGGAGGTGTGCTTTGATGGGGACGGAGGGCGGGGCACAGATGGTCCAAAGATCCCAACGGGAAGAAATACTAGGCACAGAGGTGTAGGGATGGGACCCACAAGGACTCTGTGGGCTATGTCAACAGATCTGTAGTTGGGGCACAGTCTCCTGAGGAGTAATGAAAAGCTGAGATTGGTGAGAGGGAGGCTTTGATAGCAAATTGAAGTTTGTGCTCAATACCAGTGTCAGTCTGAGGGAGGACAGAGCAATGTCTCTGCTTCAGGAAAACAATTTTAACAAGCAGATGCTTCAGACAAGAGGAAGACCAGGGACGCCCGGGTGGCTCAGTGGGTTAAGCCTCTGCCTTCAGCTCAGGTCATGATCCCAGGGTCCTGGGATCAAGCCCCGAGTTGAGCTCTCTGCTTGGCGGTGAGCCTGCTTCCCTCTCTCTCTGCCTGCCTCTCTGCCTACTTGTGATCTCTCTCTGTCAAATGAATAAATAAAATCTTAAAAAAAAAAAAAAAAAGAGGAAGACCAAAGGACGAGAAAAGAGTTAACACTGTGCTTGGACTTGGTGCTGACTTTGGCACTTCACGAACTTGACCTTGTGCCATCCTCAACAACTCAACTCTGTGATGTAGGTATTATTAGCCCCTGCAGAGAAATAACTGGGCTTGAAGGGGCTAAGCATACTGTCCATGGCTGGAGAACAAGGAACTGGTAAAGTTAAATATAAACTTGAAATTGTCTGACTCCAAAGCAGAGGTGTGCCAGAGCTGACTCATAGAGGCTTGCTAAGTTACAATTTCAGGAAATGTGTGAGCATTTGTTAAACAGGGCCATTATTAAAAATTAAATGATGCAAACTTATAATTAAATAAATTATATTTAAAACAAAGTAACAAATACTCAAAATTCGTCACCTCCTAACTATTATCACTACCTTTCACTAGTGTCTATGCTCTGAAGGTTATTTACAACTCTCCCACCTGCAGCGTGGAAATCCCACATAATGTTGTGCTGCTCTGCATCTCTTCCCCTTTCCTCATTCAGGGAGGTCACATGGACAGCCTGACACTGGCCACAAGAGGAGCATTTACAAGACAGCAGCTGGCACACACTACACATCAGGACTCAGTTTATCATTTTGTTGATAGTCTAGACTGAAGAAGGTGGTGGGAACAGTTAATAATGTAGACAAAACCTAAAACTGTGTTGTGTCTAGGGGCACCTGGGGCGCTCGGTCAATTGGGCTTCTGGCTTCTGATCTCACCTCAGGTCACTATCTCCGGGTTGTGGGATTGAGTCCCCGTCAGCCTCCACACTCAGTGTGGAGTCCGCTTGGGATTCTCTCTCTCTCTCTCTGTCCCTACCCGCCCCCAAATAAATAAATAAATAAAATCTTCTTTAAAGAGCGTTCTATGTCTATAGCTGTTACGTTTCTCACAATGCAAACACATCGAGGAAAGATTCAGCATCAGAAGATTGTTATTGATTCAACAAAGAAGTCACTTATGTCATTGACAGGTGAGTGAAGTTCCAGCATATGTCTTTGCTGTTTCACTTTGCTCTTATTCATTAATGTAAACAAAAACACCGACCAACATACATGTCTTTGTCAATTACAACCACAGGTGGGCTCTGGATACAGAGTTAGGGAAAAATCCACAAAAGCATTCTGTGGGAATCAACGGGCTATTTGGCTGTACAGTAACTTATAACAGAGTGATATATATATATATATTTTTTAAGATTTTATTTATTAATTTGACACAGAGAGACAGAGGGAGCAGAAGCAGGGGAGCAGGAGAGGGAGAAGCCTGCTCCCAGCTGAATAGGGAGCCTGATGAGGGGCTGAATTCCAGGACCCTGGGATCATGACCTGAGCCAAAGGCAGCTGCTTGGCAGACAGAGACACCCAGGTACCCCCAGAGTGCTATATATTTAATATTATTTGCAAACCATGGGTTACACATCCTTTATATCAGCAAAATTTATGATAAATATATATATATTTATGCACATTTTTCCAGAGTCAGTTGCTAAACATTTCCTAGCACTCCATTGCTCTAATTTATGATACCACCTTGCCTCCAAAGGGGAGAAGGAGACCAGCCATGCTCCTCCACATCAAGCTAATGAAGACCAGCCCCCATCAAGCAAAGTATGTTTATTTTAGGCAAACTCAGTTATTTTCTTTTGACCTCTTCTCTGATTTTCTCCTAGATCCTTGAAATACATCACTGCTTATTTTCAGCCCAAATTATGCAAGTATGTAAGACTTCCTCTATCTCTGTAAATAGTAATTTTCTGACTTTGCCTTTCCCTTCAACATACTGATTCATGAATTCTAAGATGCACATTTTTTCACATTTAATGTCCCTGAAATTAAGAAGCCTCTCATAGTCTCCGTTGGCCAGGCAGCAGCTGTGTCACTGCCTTCACGTGTGTGAACTTGGCCATGGCTATCTCACTGCATCACAGCAGATGAGTTTAACTGATGTTTAAAATGTCTTTTCAAAGATTGCTCACTGAAACAAAAGGTTATTATAGTCTCAGGAAGTCAGAGAAACAAAGCAGTGGGGGCAGATTGGTAACAATAAAGCAAAAATTTCACTCTGGAGGAATGGCCAAAATTCTCAATTCTCTTGTAAAGCCCAACCAAGAGTCTTATGGGACCTAAGAAAGGAAGAGACCCATAATTAGATGAAGTTGTGGTCCATTTTGTAGCTAAAACATATGCATACACAAATAAGGTAAATGAAGGAAAGAGAAGTATCAAATTCCTTGGAGTAAATGAAAGAAATCTCAAAGCAACGAGAAACTGTTGTGATGACCATCTCATGTGTCACCCAAGATCATTATTAAGGCATGGTTTCATATTAGCAGCTCTTTTCCCCATAAGTGGTTCATTAAAATAATGGTACATTTTAGAGTCAGTGGTATTTGAGATTTGCTGAAATTTGACTGCCAGCTTCATTGTCTTCCTTTAGCCACCATTTTTTAAAAGATTTTATTTTTAATATTTTTAATCTCTACACCCAGTGTAGGGCTCAAACTCACAACCCTGAGCTCAAGAGTTGCATGCTCTACTGACTGAGCCAGCCAGATGCTCCTCTTCTGTCCATCCCTTTATATCAAATATCATACAATACTTTGCATGTACATCAAGGATCTTGTATGTTTTGGTGTTTTGCTACAGAAATGCAACAGCTACTCTAAAACCAAAGCAGGCCACTTCCACAGGCCTCCCTTCAGTTTTACTTCTGGTCTTTACTTCCCTATTTCCATGGAACATAATGACCAGCTTCTTTTATAAAAGAACGTTAGATTGATGTATGATACATATTTAAAAACTGCAAACATTACAAACATACAGGTCAATGCGTTATCAGTGAACACGGCCCAGATGAAGAAATAGAACATTAATAGCATCTTGGAAATCCTTCTCAGTGCCTCCTCCCCCAGTTACTATCCACTCCCCTTCCCCAGAGATAACCTGACAGCACAGATGAGTTTTTCCCGTTTTTAAAGTTTGTATAAATAGAATTGAGATAGTTTGTATTATTTTACTTTTGGTTTCTTTCACTCAACAACATCTTTGTGAAATTTATCAGTTATTGTGTATAGTTTAGCTCACTTGTCTTAGCAGCTGAGTGCTATTTTATTGCATGAATATACCATGATTTCTTCACCCTACTGCTGATAGACATTTGGGCTGTTTTCATTTTAGGGCTGTGATGGTTTGGTGTTTTTTGAAGCTCTTAAAGAAATGGAAATATCCTGGACATGTACCATTGGACAAATTTAAGGCGTCCAACGTGTGAATGAGATACCTGTATTGTAATATGATTGCCATTATAGGGATAATTAGTATCTCTATCACTTATATAATGATCCTTTCTTTTTAGGGGTTGAAATCATTAAGTTCTAGTCTTTCAGCAAGTTTGATTATTTTTATTTATTTACTTTTAAAATTATGTTCTGTTAGTCATCATACAGTACCTCATTAGTTTTTGATGTAGTGTTCCATGATTCATTGCTTGCATATAACACCCAGTGCTCCATGCAATACATGCCCTCCTTAATACCCATCACAGGCCAATCCATTACCCGCCCCCCAAACCCCTCAGTTTGTCTGTTGGAGTCCATAGTCTCTCATGGTTCATCTCCTTCTCTGATTTCCATCCCCCTTAATTTTTCCCTTCCTTCTCCTAATGTCCTCCATGTTATTCCTTATGCTCCACAAGTAAGTGAAACCATACGATAATTGACTTTTTCTGCTTGATTTAGTTAACTTAGCATAATCTCTTCCATTTTGTTCCATTGACGCAAAAGTTGGGTATTCATCCTTTCTGATGGCCAAGTAATATTCCATTGTGTATATGAACCACATCTTCTTTTTCCATTCATCTGTTGAAGGGCATCCCAGCTCTGTTCTACAGTTTGGCTATTATGGACATTGTTGCTATGAACATTGAGGTGCATATGGCTCTTCTTTTCACTACATTTGTATCTTTGGAGTAAATACCCAGTAGTGCAATTGTGGGGTCATAGGTTGGCTCAATGTTTAATTTTTTGAGGAAGCTCCACACTGTTTTCCAGAGTGGCTGCACCAGCTTACATTCCCATCAACAGTGTAAGAGGGTTCCCCTTTCTCCACATCCTCTCCAACACTTGCTGTTTCTTGTCTTGTTAATTTTTGCCATTCTAACTGATGTAAGGTGGTATCTCAATGTGGTTTTGATTTGAATTTCCCTGATGGCTAATGATGAGGAACATTTTTTCATGTGTCTTTTAGCCATTTGTATGTCTTCTTTGGAGAGGTGTCTGTTCATAATGATTTTAATACAACAGTGTTGTCTCCTGAGCTATTTGGACTAGTGTTGCTATAAACATGTTCCAATGTGTGCTTTCATGTACATAGGAATGCATTTCTGTTTGGTGTATATCTAGAAGGGATGTAGTGGATCAGAGGGTGTTTGTGGTTCAATTCTAGTAGGAACTGCCAGATGCCTTTCATTTGTGACAGAGTTGTAGAACAAAAGCAAAAGGATGGTTTTTAAAATAACTGAAACTTTGTCCTTACTTTGTACCATACAGAAAACCCAATTCCAGGTGAATTTCAAATCTGAATGTAAATAAAAGAATGCTAAAGCTTCTACAAGATAATATAGGAAAATATGCAGAAAATAATATAGAAAACACTTCACTTTTTAAAGGCTTTCTGATCATTAATGCAACAAACACATTTTGCTTGATTCTTCCATTGAGTAAACTCCATGGAAACATGGAGAGTTAATGTTTTTCAAAAATACCAGGTAACCCTACATTTAACAGACTTCAGGGGATTATTCTGGTTGCTCTTCTCTTCTTCCTCCATATGTAAATGACTGAAACACTTCCCTGGCCTGACACTTTTTCCAGTCCTTACATTCATTGAATTGGATTCCCTTCCAGGGTATTTTCCAGCACTAGCAGACATCAGATGTTCCGATGGAGACCCTGGTTAACATTTCTGTTTCCACGGCTGCTCTATCAGGGGAAGAGGTTTAGTCTTTGTTCTTTTTTTTTTTTTAATTTTTTATTTTTTATAAACATATATTTTTATCCCCAGGGGTACAGGTCTGTGAATCACCAGGTTTACATACTTCACAGCACTCACCAAAGCACATACCCTCCCCAATGTCCATAATGCCACCCCCTTCTCCCAAACCCCCTCCCCCCAGCAACCCTCAATTTGTTTTGTGAGATTAAGAGTCACTTATGGTTTGTCTCCCTCCCAATCCCATCTTGTTTCATTGATTCTTCTCCTACCCACTTAAGCCCCCATGTTGCATCACCACTTCCTCATATCAGGGAGATCATATGATAGTTGTCTTTCTCTGCTTGACTTATTTCGCTAAGCATGATACGCTCTAGTTCCATCCAATTGCACTATTGGGTATTTACCCTAAAGATACAAACGTAGTGATCCAAAGGGGCACGTGCACCCAAATGTTTATAGCAGCAATGTCCACAATAGCCAAACTATGGAAAGAATCTAGATGTCTATCAACAGATGAATGGATCAAGAAGATGTGGTATATATACTCTTTGTTCTTGTCACAGTTGGATTGCAGTCTAGGACTGGAATGGTGGTCCCTAGAAGGACACCCAGGATCCAACCCAGTTCCTTCTATTTTAATGCTTGGCCCTTTGTACGGAGCCTCCCGGACCTCATGTTCCAAGATGGTGCATCACATCAACTACTTTGTGAGCAGCAGGATGGAGGAAGGGAACAGGAAAGTCTGCCCCCTCTCTTTAAGGGTACAACCTAAGAAATGCTCAGAACACTACTTCTCATAATAGCCCACACACCAGAGCTTTGTCATATGACGGTGTGAAACTGCAAGGGAGAATAAAAAGTTATCTTACGTCTGGAAGACCATGAGCCCTGGCAAAGAAGAAGGGAAGAACAGATGTTGGGGAGCAACTGGCACTTCCTGTCCTCCCTGCACCCCCATCCTGCGAGGCTCTGCTGAAATTCTACCACTTTTACAAACTTCCCCTGCAGCCTACTCTGCCTTTTAGAGAGCATGGCCCTCTGGGCCCTTTGTATCTCCCTCTCCCACTCCCCCTGCTTGTGTTCCCTCTTTTGTGGTCTCTGCCAAGTGAATACATAAAATCTTTTAAAAAAATAAGATAAAATATTATGGAGAGTATATTAAAAAGACACAAGAATCAGCTTTATGAGGTTTCTACAGGCAAAATCTGGGACATCAAAATTTTGAACATCAAAATACTCAGGGAGAGTTGTATATTATAGTCCTTTGAATAAAATAAAAATCCACAAGTCCATAGTGATGGAAAAAAAAAACAGATAAGCAGATAAATAAATACTGACTTATAAATATGGAGACTCCTTTTTTTTTTTTTTAAGAGAGAGAGCATGCACAGGTGGGGGGTGAGGTATAGAGGGGGAGGGAGAGAGAAGATATTAAGCAGACTCCTGACTCAGCACAGGGCCTAACCCAGGCCTTGATCCCAAGATTCTGAGATCATGAAATCATGACCTGACCTGAATCCAAGACCTCATCCAAAACCAAGAGTTGGATACTCAAACCACTGAGCCCCCCGGGCACCCCATAGAGACTCTGAACTATAGAGAACAAATTGATGGTTACCAGGGTGGAGGAGGGGTGGGAATGGGTGAAAACAGATGGTGGGGATTAAGGAGAGCAGTTGCATGAGCACCAGGTGATGTGTGGAAGTGATGAATCACTGTATTGTACACCTCAGATAACACTGTATGTTCACTAACTGTAACTAAAATAAAAAGTTTTAAAAATACTCATTAATAAATATGGAAGGAATGAAGTTTTAAAAGTAACCCTTTTGCAACCATCATAGTTAAGAGTCAATTCAGGCAAGATTCATCAATGCATGTAAATTCAATGGGGATGGGTTTGATGAATGACTAATTATTTACATAGTCTCAAAATTTCTACCTACCCATTAGTTATTAATTACAAGAGATAAAATAGTCAAAACACACTGGAGAAACCGGACAACACAGTAAGTGATCACAATTCACATCACCAATAAGGGGCAGATGAATTTCACAAACTTTCAGATATGATTTCCCTAATAAGAGTAGCTAACTTATGTATTATTCTAGCCAAATACGCACAACCTAAATCCAGTCACCAGGAAATATTATCAAAACCCACAGTGAAGGACATTCTATAAAATATCTGGTCTGTATTCTTCAAAAGTATTAACGACTAGAAAGATGAAGACAGATTGAAGGACTGTTCCAGAATCAAGGTGACCAAAAAGGCATGACAACCAAGTGAAATACTGATACCCAGATTGATCCTGCATAGGGAAAAAAATTGCTAAGAAGAACATTACTGTCAACTGCAAAAATCAGAATGTGTATTATAGATTAAATCAAAGTAATATATCAATGTTAAATTTCTTTAATTTGGGGACACCTGGGTGGTGCAGTCGGTTAAGTGTCCAACTCTCTGTTTCAGCTCAGGTTGTGATCTTGGGGTCCTGAGATCAAGCCCCAAGTTAGGTTCGGTGCTGAGTGTGGTGAGTGCGGAGTCTGCTTTCCCTCTCCCTCTCTCCCTTCCTCTCTCCTGCCATGCTGGAGCACACATTGTCGTGCTTTCGCTCTCTCTCTCTCTGATAGATAAATAAATCTTTTTAAAAATTCCTTCAATTTGATCACCATGGTATGGAACCAGAAGAGCATATCCATATTCAGGAAATACACTGTAAAGTATTTAGGAGTAAAGGAACATGATGTATGCAACATCCTCTCAAACTGTTTAGAAAAATACTATGTGTATATATATATGTACATATGCATACATATATGCCTATAATATATACATACATAGATAGATGTAGCTGTATACATAGCTATGTATATAATATATACATATATAGATAAATACACAAACTGTGTATTTATGAATTAAGTATTAATTATTTATGAATTAAGAATTAAGTATTCTGGGGCGCCTGGGTGGCTCAGTGGTTTGGGCTGCTGCCTTCGGCTCAGGTCATGATCTCATGACCTGGGATCGAGCCCTGCATCGGGCTCCCTGCTCCGCAGGAAGCCTGCTTCCCTCTCTCTCTCTCTCTCTCTCTCTGCCTGCCTCTCTGCCTACTTGTGATCTCTGTCTGTCAAATAAATAAATAAAATCTTAAAAAAAAAAAAAAAGAATTAAGTATTCTGGGACGCCTGGGTGGCTCAGTTGGTTAAGCACCTGCCTTCCGCTCAGGTCATGATCCCAGCATCCTGGGATCGAGTCCCACATTGGGCTCCTTGCTCGGCAGGGAGCCTGCTTCTCCCTCTGCCTCTGCCTGCCATTCTGTCTGCCTGTGCTCGCTCTCTCCCCCCTCTCTCTCTGATAAATAAATAAAAATCTTTAAAAAAAAAAAAAAGAATTAAGTATTCTGAGTTCCTTGTACCATTGTTGCAACTTGAATGTAAGTTTGAAATTTTTTCAAATAAAATGTCTTTCAGACCTCAAAAAATAAGATATAATGGCAAGCCAAGGCCACTGCAAATCCAAGTGGCACAGGAGTAGAACTTAAGGGCCAGCGAGAGGCCTGTGAGCACAGAGATCGCTGTGGACTCCTTGAGGGGACATGGAGGCGGGACTCTGAGGGAGAGCGGTGCTTGGGCGGGGGAGAGGGCATGGGGACTTCTGAGGCCTGGGCTCCCCCAGCGAGGTTGACCATTTCTGCTTCTTGTGTGGCGAAGCCAGGAGAACCTGGGTTGCGACAATCTGGGAACAACTGTCTTGCTTTCTCTTTAGTTGTTCCCTTTAGTTGCTGGGCTGGATATGGGGTCTCAATCTGGGGCCTGCACTTGAATGGGGAAAAAAATCTTTTTCTGATTAGCACCTGAAAATCAGCAGTATCTCCAGCTATAAATGTAGGCAACAAGTCTGATAGAAATCACAGCTTTGTCAGGTCACCTGCAAATATCTAGAAATATCTAGAAATACTTAGGTTCATTGCCCCTTGCAACCAAGGCTTCCGGATCTGAACAGCTCAGAACTGACCCCCTTGAGGGCTTGTGCTGTTTTCTGTTCCCCGGGCACACGGTGTGACACCTGATAGGGGTTCAGAATTGTTTGTTGAAGTGAGTTGATTTCCATACCTCTGTTAATGTCTCACTCTCTGGAAATCCAAAGACCCAAAAAAGATATTTAAAAAACAAAACAACTTTTTGGAAACAGAGGTTATTTTGTTCCTCTCTTGACTCCCCAGAAAGGCCACCACTTGACCTCTTCTATCCACCATTGTGTCTCCCGTTGGCTTGCCAAATTCCTGCCAAAGTCAGGTGGGGAGATACCAGTCACTGGGGAAGATGCCCTTCTTTGATGTCAATACCAGACGTCCTGTTTCCCTGTGACAATTGTCCTTTTGGACAGGTGTTTAATTTCCTAACTTGGGGAGCTCATTCCCATGCTGGGCATGCATTCTTAGCAGTCGTGTGGCTGTTGGCCCAACAAGACAGCTGGGTGGACTCTCTCCCGTGGGGCTGGTGGCCCTAAGCTGGGGACACCTGGAGCAAAGGTCACTAGAAAAATATTTTACTATTACAAGGGAAGAAAATCTCTGGGTAAGTGTAGAGCAAAAGCACTCAATAAAGCGACTTCTGTGGTCAGTGTATGGGTTACCCACCATACAATAAGCCACCCCAAACTCAGTAGCTTCAAACACCAGCAGTTTATTATTTCTCAGTCATTCTGTGGGTTACAAGGGTAGTTCTTAGGCTGGTCTTTCCTGGCACTGCTCCCGCAACTAGATTCTGGCTGGAAGGCACAGGGTGGTTGGGGGGTCGGTTGAGTCAGGTGGAGTATCAGATAGCTGGGCTGGTCTCTCCCCTAGCTCTCCTGTCCTGGGTGTCCTCTCAGCATCATGGCCTCAGGGCAGAATCCCAAGAGGACCAAAGTGAGAGTGGCTAAGTCTCGAGAGCCTGGCTTAGAAGTCACACATCCTCTGCCATGTTCTATTGGCCAAAACAAATAAGAACGCCAGCCTAGATTCAAGGGGTGGAGGAAAAGCCTCCATTTCTTGGCGGGAAGAGCAGAGTCTGTGGCCGTTTTCAATCCACCACAAGATGGGAACAAAGTAGAACCCCCAAACATTATAAAAGAAAGTGTCAGCATTGGGGCGCCTGGGGTTTGGGCTCAAGTCATGATCTCAGGGTGATGGTGCTACACTCAGCATGGAGTCCGCTTAGGACTCTCTTTCTCCCTCTCCCTCTCCTCCCTGCATTCTCTCTCTCTTGTTCAAATAAATAAATAAAATCCTTAAAAAAGAAAGAAAGAAAGAAAATGTCAGTATAGAGATAAAGAATGGATAGGGACACATATGGATTAAAAGTTGGTTTGGGGTTTTTTTTTGGCTGTGGGGCACCTGGGTTATTTTATTTTTCTTTTATTTTTAAATTTTATTTATTTATTTGACACAAAGAGAGCACACAAGGAGGGGAGCAGCAGGCAGAGGGAGAGGGAGAAGCAGACTCCCCGCTGAGCAAAGAGCCCAACCTGGGACTTGATCCCAGGTCCCCAGAATTATGACCCAAGCTGAAGGTAGATGCTTAACCAACTGAGCCACCCAGGTGCCCCTTTATTTCATTTCTTGAAATGAGAAGGTCAAGAGAAGAAACAGGAGGATGTTGGAAAGAGTTCAGAGCATATCACTGAAACACAACAGAAGGAGCTAGGGCTGTTGGTGCTGGAGAAGAGAAGGGAGGTGGGGGATTGATTTAAAATGTCTACAAGACTAGTATGTGTTATTAGACTGGGTTGTGTGTTACCAGAGACTAGAACTAGAACCCGTGGGTAGGCATTCCAGGAAAGCAGATTTTCCTTAAATTAAGAGATGGACATGAATAAAACTAACCACCGCGAGACATAAGAAGCCGCTTTTCTCTGGGGTATGCAGGCAGACATTGATGACCACTGTTCTAGAACGTGGAAGCTATTCATGCATCTGGCAGGGCCTCTGGGATGCCTCTCCTTGTGTTGTTACCTCGGGCTTCTGTGATGTGGGGATTATCAACTGTCAGTCCATCAGACCATTTCCAGAGTCTCCCTTTCCCCAGCCACTCCCTGGGGTCTGCAAAACCCCCAAATGTTAGCTAGGTGGCACAACCCAGTACCTATCCTTCCTGGAAGCCCCTGACACTTTTGCTTTTTCACTTCAGTTGTGTTCTAAGATTTCTTTCTGATCTTTTTCAAGGGGTGGAAAAGATTTGTCTTCCCCTGTCCAGGATGGGTCTGTTTCTTGAGGCCCAGAAACAACAGACAACACTGATTCTTCTGTTCCGTTCCATTGTGGGATCATCATTGCCTTGGCAAAGTAGCCCTCTATCCCGCTTCACCTGGTACCTGGCTCACAGTTACCACCAGGAGGACCGCTGACAGCGAACAGTGTCACATGGCCCTTCTACTTTGCTTTCTTTAAGAATGCCCAAGTTCAAAAATTTAAAAAAAAGAAAGAAAGAAAGAAAGAAAGAAAGAAAGAAAGAAAGAAAGGAAGGAAGGAAGGAAGGAAGGAAGGAAGGAAGGAGCGGGGGGCACCTGGGTGGCTCAGTTGTTAAGCGTCTGTCTTTGGCTCAGGTCATGATCTCAGGGACCTTAAATTGAGCCCTGCATTGGGCTTGGTGAGAAGCCTGCTTCTCCCGCTCTCACTCCCCCTGCTTGTGTTCCTTCTCTCGCTGTGTTTCGCTCTGTGAAATAAGTAAATAAAATCTTATTAAAAAAAAAAAGAAGAATGCCCAAGTTCTTCACCTAGAGACTCATACTGCCACTGAAGCCCAGGGAGAGAGGAAGGTAGGCGCCCTCTGATTCAGGGACCCACTCCCACTGCCCAAACAACACGTTGGCGTTTTCTCTGGGCGAAGGCTTCTGTGTATTATCTCGCTTAATCTTAATAACACAGTCCCGTGTGGTAGGCACAGAGGAGAAAATGCAGGCGAAGAGAAGTTAGGTAACCCAGCTCAAGATTACAGGTGCCAAGGGGCAGAAGGGAACCCTGGACAAGTGCACCCCCTCACCCCATCACCTATTCTGCCCATCCTCCCACCACGTCCATTCTCTACAGTTAGAATCTATTTCTTGGTTTGCCCCCCCCCTCTCTTTTTGCTTTGGTAGCAGAAAGAGAAATTAAGGTACCCATCCTAATTATAATTGCACCAGAAACAATAAGATACCCAGGAGGAAACTTAACCAAAGAGGTGAAAGCCCTATATTCTGAAAATTTAAAAATGCTGATGAAAGAAATTGAAGTTGACACAAAGAAATGCAAAGACATTCCATGCTTGTGGATTGGAAGAACAAATATTGTTAAAAGGTCTACACTACTCAAAGTGACCTACACATTTAATGTAATCTTTTCTCTCTTCTTAAAACTGGCCTCTGGTTGCCTTCACTGACAATCAAGGACAAGCCAAAAGGGTGGTATCTGAGTTCCAGACCCTGACCTTTTTATTTAAAAAAGATTTTAATACATTTATGTATTCAGTTATTTAAAGAGAGCATGAGCATGCGAGGGACGCCTGGGTGGCTCAGTCTGTTAAGGGTCTGCCTTTGGCTCAGGTCATGATCCTGGGGTCCTGGGATCAAGCCCCACATCGGGCTCCCTGCTCAGCAGGGAGCTTGCTTCTCCCTCTGCCTGCTCTGCCTGCTGCTCCCCCTGCTGGTGTCTCTCTCTCTCTCTCTCTCTCTCTCTCTCTCTCTCTCTCCCTTTCTAACAAAGAAATAAAATCTTTTTAAAAATAAATAAATAAAGAGAGCATGCGATGGGAAGAACAGAAGGAGGGAGAGAGAGCAGACTCCGAGCTGAGCTCTAAGCCTGACGTGGGGCTCCATCTCATGACCCTGTTTTCATGACCTGAGCCAACATCTAGAGTCGGGTGCTCAACTAACTGAGCCACTCAGGCGTCCCCAGAAACAGACTTCGAAAGGACTGACATCTTGGTCTCTCAGAGCACTGGCTGCCGAATGAGAAATCCGACACCCTGCTGAAAAGACCACATGGGGGCAGGCGGGGGGGGGGGGGGGGGGCTGCGAACATATGGAGAGAGGGAAGGGCCCAGCTGCGCCCAGCCTTCCAGCTGACTCTTCAATGCACCAGATGTGTGCATGAAGCCATCTCGGACCCTTCGGACCCGTGCATTTGCCAGCTGAATACCACCGAGTCACCTCAGGTGATGCCACGTGGACACAAGAATCATCCAGCCAAGTCTGGATTCCCATTTTAGGAAAGCTTGCCATATAATAAAATGGTTGCCACAACGCTTCAAGAGAGTCTGTTACAGAGAAACAGATACCGGGAGTAGTAGCGAGGCTTGGAGATGACCCCACGCCATCTGGTTTCAGAGCACATCCACTTACGTTCCAGGCTACTCAGGTGATGTCAGCAGCCATCCTCAGGCCAACAACGCAAATTCAAACCACCCATCGGCATCTTTCACGTTTTTCTCAAACTCCTGAACTGGGCCTACCTTACCAGGCTGTGACTCTGTGGCTTCTGTTTGGGGGCTCTGCCCACAGCTCTCTCCACAGTTCCAGACATATCTCACAGGTGCCGATACGGGGGAAGCCTTGACAGACTCTAGAACGGCAGCAAGGGACACATAACGCCAGCGAAGATCCAGGGTCAGAGCAGGAGAGAGTCCCTCACAAATGCCCAGAAGGAAAGGGAGCCAAGACATCTGGATGTTAAGCCTCCTTTGCAGAGATCCAACAGATCACACCCCCCAAAAGAACAGGGTCAAGTAGCAAAATACAAAATGTACAGCAGGCCTTGAGCATCCCCACTAAGAGATGACAAGATAAGAGAAAGAGCTGGAGACAGGCAGTCTTGACAAGTTCTGCTGGATTCCTGCTGTGCAACCTTAAGAAAGTTACTTAACTTTTCTGACCACCAAGAAATCTGCCTGACACTGTTGAGGACATAGTAGGAACTCAGTAGGTGTTTGCTTTCCTTAATCCTTAACTAGGGGTTCAGAATATCACTTCATTCTTTTTATTTCTCAAACATTTCATAGTCTCTGATCATTGAGCATTTGCCGTAACTTAAAGGGAGTAGGGGAGAGGGGGAGAGAGAGAAGGGAAAAAGGTGAAATTGGAACCATATCCCTTTTGGCAGCTAAGCAAGGCAACTTACTCCCCGGTGACAGCGACGAGCTGGGCCTCAGACCTTCACCGGGTTGCCGGCCGGGCTCTGAGGCTACCAGCTCTGCCCAGCCGCCTTCTGGGAGTGCGTGGAGGTAGGTGGAGGCTCACAGCTGCTCCTGCTCGGGCCTCCCATCTCGGGCCACGGTTGCCCTGGACTTGGGTTGAGCAGGCCACTGGGCCATGCGCCCTGTCAGGGGACGCCTGCTCTGACGTGGTCTGCTTTGTTGTGCTGCTGCTGTGTCAGAAAGACTCCTAGAGATCGGGGGAGGGGGAGGGGGCTCCTGGCAGCTGCAGGGGAGCCAGGCCCTGACTCGGGTCTGGGCTCTTGCTGCTGCAGCTAACAGCAAATGGTGGCTGTCGGCCCCGCCATCTGTCGGGGCGGGCCGGAAGGAGGAGGGGCCCCGGGAGCTCCTTCCTGTTCCATCTTTTTAAGGGCAAGAATTTGCGAGTGGCTTCCATCCTCTCTTACAAATCGTTGGCTAGAACCTTGTCACAGCTGCCTCTGGCTGCAAAATGCCAGAGGACGTGGGTTTACCTGGGTGACCTCTGTCATTTTGGAGGAAGGGAGGATGGATTTTGGGGGACAGCAAGAGTCTGCTCCTCCACACTCCCCCCCCACCCCCGTTCCTGCTCATGTCTAACATCAAAGCATAAATGTGCAAATTTTTGCTGGCTAAAAACAACAACAAAGTGGTACATGGCAGAGCAGGACTTTAAAAATATAAAGATCGGCTGCTGGGAGTGCCAGAAAGCAAGGAGGTGCTCAGAAAACAGAAGGGTATCAAAGAGACACGGGAACCAACTTGAAAAATCTCCCAGTGGCCAAAGCTGGAACACTGTGCAACAAAACAAATGGGTGTGGGTTTGGATTACAATCCAAAATATAGAATACGCTTAAGTCCCTATTGATATAAATTAATGATTCAGCAAGTAGATGGAGGACAAAGGACAAATCTTCCTTATAGAAAAATTCTGAATAATATCAGTAGACACTCCACCCTTAGGAGGTAAAGCTGATTTTCCACACCCCACACTACCCCCCCAACCCCGAGTGTGGGCTGAACTTAGTGACTCACATCCAACAAATACCATATGTAAAGGGAAAAACAGTCACTTCAGAGTGGAGGAACTTGGCAAACAGAACTTAAACCAAATAATCAAGGTTACCATCCCATCAACATCCTATACCTCCAACAGGATGTGATAAAGAGGGCACTTGACCTCTGTGGGATCCTTCCTAAGACTTATAACAACACTCTGATCAGGAGAAAAACACCAGATGAACCCTCCAAGTCTCTGGGGGGTTTGTAGATGGAGGGACGGTCTACAAA
The DNA here is from genome assembly GCF_030435805.1 of Mustela lutreola. NCBI lineage: Eukaryota > Metazoa > Chordata > Mammalia > Carnivora > Mustelidae > Mustela > Mustela lutreola. The sequence goes on from NC_081297.1 coordinate 63,594,547, forward strand.
ACACCGTATACCAATACTCCTTAAAATTGTCAAGGTCATGAAAAGCAAGGAGAGCCTGAAACTAGCCCAGACCAGAGATGCTAAGGCAACAGGACACCAACATGTAACACAGCATCCTGGGGGCATCCTGCAAAAATGACGGATAGTGATGTACCACTATTGGTTTCTTAGTTTTCACAAATCTGCTGTGGGTAATGCAAGATGCTAACATTGCCGGAAACTGGGCGAGAGGCATATGGGAACTGTCTGTACTTTATCTTTACAACTTTTCTATAAATTGTCTTTTCTATACATATGTGTTAATCAACTGTGTTATCAGTAAGGCTTCTAGTCAACCATACACCAGTAGTAGTTAACTTTTAAGTATTTTTTTATACCTGGATAGGGGTTGGCACCCCTAAACCCTGTGTTGTTGAGGGGTCAACCGTATATGTATATTATGTAGATTAGTGTGTGTGTGTGTGTGTGTGTGTGTGTGTGTGTGTGTGTGTGAAAAGACGATCCAGGTCCAGATTAAGTAACTTCGCATCGGTGGCTTTCAAACTTTCTGACTAGGAAACCTAGTGTAAGAAATATTGTGTATGTTATGACTTGATGAATGTACACATATGTATTTGGAACAAATATTTCCCACGACGATACTTACTGGAGGTCTCATGGTGCCCTCTCATGTTTTCCTTCCTGTTGTACTGCATTTCGGTGTTTTACATGTCGATCTCCCCACACTACTGAGCCCGGGGCTCCGCTCACATGACCAGTCCCCAACCTCATTTCCCTCCAAGCCCAGCACTTGGTCACGTGTGCTGTCACTCTTCCCTGGGACACTTTCTTATGCAGATACTGGAACAGTTCAGTCCCTTCTCTGGCTACACTATCTAAAGTCATCTCCCCCCCAATCCTGTCAGTCTCTGTCCCCCTTCTCTGCTTTCTGTGTCTCTGTAGCAGGGATCGTAACCCAGGATCACATCACATCTATTTGCCATGCATTTGCGTGTAGTCTTTCTCCCAGACTAGAAACTCAGTGCCATGAAACAGGCACTCGATCTATTTTGCTCACTGCTGTGTCCTCCTGCCTGATACAGAGCAGCTCCTGAATAAAAATCACTTTGTTGCATTCTCTAGGTTTTTATTTTTTTAAAGATTTTATTTATTTCAGAGAGAGAGAAAGAGAGAGAACAGAGGGAAAGTGAGAAGCGGACTCCCCGCCTAGTGGAGATCTCAGTGCGGGACTCTATCCCAGGACCCTGGGATCATGACCTGAGCCAAAGGCAGATGCTTCACCGACTGAGCCACCCAAAGGCCCCCTAGGTTTTTAGATGCAAACAGAAAAAACACTACGAAGCCTTGGATTTTCTTCTTTCCTCCCTTAACTATGGACTTAAGCCCCACCTCTCTGATCTGGTGCATCAGAGTCCAGCTCCTTGCAGCCCCACTGTGACCAGGCTCTCCAACCCCCCACTGCCTGCTCTGCCTTTATTGAATCCCTGGCCTCTCCTTGCTCCATGAGGCTATCCTTCCAGACTTCTTGGCAATCTTTTCCATCTCTAGCAAGAGTAAGAAAAGAAAGAAAGGCGGAGGAAGACGACAAGGAGGCAAAAGAGAAGGATCCTCATCACTGTCTCTCTTGCAAATTAAGAAATGCTCATTCTTGACCATCAGGCCTCTCTGGGACTCACTCCCGCATCTTCTGTGTCCTGTAGTCTATGTTGTTTCGGCATAAAATGACTTGAGCTTTTTTTTTTTTTTTCTTAAGATTTTACTTATTTGTATGAGAGAGAGAGTGAGAGAGAGAGAGCATGAGAGGGGGAAGGTCAGAGGGAGAAGCAGACTCCCTGCCAAGTGGGGAGCCTGATGTGGGACCCGATCCCAGGACTCCAGGATCGTGACCAGTCGCTCAAGTAACTGAGCCAGACAAGTGCCCTGACTTGGGTTCTTTTTAACTACATTCTGTAGCTCAGTGTTTTCTGACTAGATGGAAAGTTCTTCTGCCTCCTGAAGGGCTCTACATGTTTCTCCCTTCTTCGGACCATTTTTGGGGGAGAGCTGCTAGTACTTTCTTCCCAATTATGGGTTTTGAGAAGGAGATTCGGGGCACCTGAGTGACTCACTCAGCTGGACATCTGACTCTTGATTTCAGCTCAGGTTGTGGTCTCAGGGTCCTGAGATAGAGCCCCCCTCCCCCACCCCTGTCATGCTCCTCACTCAGCAGGGAGTCTGCTTGAGAGTCCCTCTCTCTCTCTCTCTGTCTGCTCCTCCCCACTCTTTAAAATAAATAAATAAATCTTTTTAAAAAGGAGGATATTCAACTGTTAAGTAGAAAGGACAAGGAACATGGTGGTGTAAGAAATTAATAGCTATGGAAACGGGGAAGGGGGAGAACATGTATCCAGTTTTTGTTTGTAAATGCAGGTAAGAAATTAATGACACTTGGAAACAGGGAAACTTCTCAGTCATCTATTCCAAGCATTTAATCGCTCAGTTAGTTGTAAGGGATGGGCCCATACAGGTGGACGAGAAGGTAAATTTGCCTTTAGAGAAGCCAGCAGCTTCTCTGAAGCTTTAAAGAAGCCGGCAGCAGGCAAAGCCTGTGATGTCATCGGGAGGGAAATTGAAGGGGGTGAATGAAATCGATCTTTGATAGGGCCATTTAAAAATTTTGTAAGCCCCAGGAGCTCCTACTTTTATTATGTCAAATATATTAAAAAGTGCTCATATCCTACAATAAATACAATTTTGCCCTGGAAATTTGAAAGGAGTTTTTATGATTTTGCTTTGGAAATTCTTTGGTTATGAGTAATATTTGATTTGCAATTGGTGACGAGTTCTAAGGAGTCACTGTCTCTACTCAGGAATCCTACCCAGAAAGTGAGAAAATCTAACCCACAAGTCCTTTTCATATAGAATGAATACTTAAAAGGCTAAATTTAGCAATTAATGATATTGACATAATGTTATGTTTTACTGACATGTAATTAAGTATTTATTAATTTTGTTTTACTGTTTTCTTTTGGCATTTTGTTTTTGTTTTTTTTTTTAAGATTTTATTTATTTATTTGTCAGAGAGAGAGCGAGAGTGAGCACAGGCAGACAGAGTGCAAGGCAGAGTCAGAGGGAGAAGCAGGCTCCCTGCGGAGCAAGGAGCCCGATGTGGGACTCGATCCCAGGACGCTGGGATCATGACCTGAGCCGAAGGCAGCTGCTTAACCAACTGAGCCACCCAGGCGTCCCTCTTTTGGCATTTTGATCCAATGATCTCATGTTACCATGATGCAATGGCCCCGCTGACATGTGTCCCACTCCTGTCTCTCCCAGGGTGAGTGCCTAGGAGCACTTTCTGCTTCCCTCTAATGCCCCAACCTCTCCCCAGCCTTACCCAGGCAACTGTCTTCAGAGGTGCCCCACGCTCAATGCTCTCCTCTGTTATTCATTACCCTCTTCCTTTCCTCCCCTCTTTGCCATCAGAAAACATCTCCCATAACACCATGGCTCTGAGCTCCTGGCTCTGTTAGTGTGCTAATGCCGTAAGTGGTTAATGACGCACAGAGCAAGCAACATGTTTACATTTTTTCATAGATATGTTTTAACTGGGTCTTTTTTGGAGATGCATTTGAATTCAAGTGACTGTCTTTTTTTTTTCTTTCTTTTTTTTCTTTTTTTTTTTTTTTAAAGATTTTACTTATTTGTCGGGGCAGAGGGAGAGAGCACGAGCAGGGGAAGCAGCAGGAAGAGGAAGAAGCAAACTCCCCGCAAAGCAGGGAGCCCAATCTGGGACTTGATCCTAGGACTCTGGGATCATCACCTGAGCTGAAGGCAGATGCTTAACCGACTGAGCCACTCAGGCATCCCTCAAGAGTCTGTCTTTTTTGTTTTTTTGTTTGTTTGTTTGTTTAAAGATTTTATTTATTTACTTGACAGACACAGATCACAAGTAGGCAGAGAGGCAGGCAGAGAGAGAGGAGGAAGCAGACTCCCCATGGAACAGAGAGCCCGATGTGGGGCTCCATCCCAAGACCCTGGGATCATGACCTGAGCCGAAGGCTTTAACCCACTGAGCCACCCAGGCACCCCCAAGAGTCTGTCTTTAATGGTGTAAATTCAGGGTTTAGTTGTCAGAGACATTTCTGGCAATCACTCCTTTGGGAGAAAACTTCAAAAAAAAAAAATCCTTCCCCCATGGGGAAATTAATCAAGGAAATAACATATAAACTGTATAACCATTATATGACATAAGACAGCACCTTACAAACACCTGTCTCTGCAAGATAGACAGGTAGAGAAGTGTAAATTAAGGTCTGGTGAGAGCTTACAGGAAAGAACTTGCTTCTGGCTGCAAGAACCAGGGGAGGCTTCCCAGAGGAGAGGACCTTTAAGTTGGACCCTGAAGGATGAGTAGGATGTGAGTAGAATTCTGTAATCTCCTTCGGCTCCATCCCACCAGACATGAGTCTCTCCAGCAGAGGGCAGGCTGAGCAAAGGTGGGACAGATAGTCTGGACAAATTTCTTGGTCTCCATGCCCTGAACCCTCTGGACAGCTTTCTAAGCTTGCTGTAAAGGGTGAGTCCTCTCTGTGTGAGTTTTGAAGTTATTTTCCCCAAGTCTGGGCTCCAGATTTAGACCCTTGGTTTTGCCTGGAATTGATACTGTGTTTCCATTTTCCATTAGTTTCCCGGACTTCGGGGCAATTTGAACCCTGGCACGACTCCTCCTTGGGCATTAGCAATGTCCTTTCTAGACAACCCAGACCAGGCAGGTTTGGGCAGTTCAGGCTGGGGGCAGGGAGAAGAATGCTTTTCCAGGCTGCCGTGGAAACAGTTCAGCTTTTCTTCCCCACTTCTCACTCTGTCCCATCTTCCAAAGCACTGTGACCCAGAGTGCAGGTTGCTTTGGTATTTGAATTGTCTCTCTGTTTTTGGTCAGATGGGACAAAGCTTCATGTGCAAGCTCAAACATTATGTCGAGGAGCCCGGTCAAGGACATGTCGTGAAGGTGGGCCTTTCTCGGGACTGTGCAGGGATTTTTCCCTTTTTCACACCTATACCAGGAAGCAGACCCTCGGCATGGACCCAGCTGAGCCTGCTCTGTAATTTGTCTACTTGGTGTAGATCCGACTTCTCCTTAAATGTCGTCATACCAATTAGCATATAGTTCTGGGTTAATGCTGCCTCAGAGTCGGGCCATGTGTTCATTTAACAAAGTTAATGAGCATCTCTTGTGCACTTTCTTGGGAATATGAAAATGGACATGATAGAGTGGGGTCCTGTCTTCAAGGCGTTTATGGTCCAGTCTCATTACAGAGCATTTGGGGACTGGCATGTATAGGATTCTTCCAGGACAGCCCATTCCACAGGCAGGCAGGGGAAAGAGAGGATCATGGAGTAAAGAAGTAAAGATAACAGACGTGTGGGTGAGAAGCTCCTACGTAGGGTCAGCTCCGCCCTTTGAACCCACTGCTGCAGACCCGGAGGGACCTCCTGTGGCTTGCCTGGGGCACTGGAGAGCTGCTTGAGCAAGGCTGCCTTCTGAGAGAAAGAGCAACCAGGGAACATCAATGCTGAGCCCGTGTTTGTGCATCAAACATGTATGCGGCAGCTACTGTGAGCCAAGCACGGCTTCAGGCACTTTCTAGATATCAGCCCACCACTACCCCTCGATGCAGCTGGAAGCTCCCAGCTCCCTGATGCCCGGTGCACTGTATGTCTCGGGGACAGCACTCGCTCTGCCCCCGAAGCCCTTCCAGATCAAGATTTCCTGTTCTCACGTGCCCACCAGCTTAGTCGTCCATGCCAGGCTCACATCATCCTTGGCCTCTCTCTAACTTGTCCCTTTGCATCTGTCCTTAGGGAACCCCTCTCTTTTCCGAATATACTTCCCTATATTCTTTTCTGCACTATTATTTTATTAGAATTATTATATAATTAGAATTATTATTTTCTACTTAATGCTTCTGGCACTTTCTTCCACAGAAGCCAGGCTTTCCCCAGATACCCTGATTCCCAGCTCAGGTAATCACTGAGCCAGGGACAGAATCGGTCTGAAGTCTGAGACAGCAGTGATTCAGATGGAATTGGTCTGAAGTGTGAAGCTAGGGCAGAGATGAAGGGGGAAACAGGGATTCAGCGGCGGGTCACAAGGTCCCAGAGTCACATTTCAGTGGGTGAGGAGAGGTGAGGAACTCTAAGACACATGCCAAAGGATGATGGACCAAGGGGGTGACGGGAGGAATTGCAGGCACTTGGAAAACCCAGAGCCACTGTTAGCCTGTAGGGTATCTTTGTACAAATCTGAAAAAGGTGTTCTTACTCCCGCCCAAACACAGCGGTGTTAGGGCACAGTTGTGCGCGTTAGCGTAGTGAGTGGAGTTCCAACTCGCATTCCTCCTTTCAGTGGGCACCTTCCAGAGCCACAGATTGGCCCTGGGGAGTCCCAGGGCAGTAGAGGTAGCCCCGTTTCTGTTCTCCTCCCCAGGAGAGACCAGCAGACCCTATGAAGGGGGGGCTGGTAAACTTGTCCACCCCCAGTACCCCATTCCAGGAGGCAGGGCAGACACAGCAGTGGAATTTAGGCTGCCATTGTTTTCAGAGTCTGGTGGCCCTCAGAGCGGTGCCCTGCAAGGGTTCTACCAGGAAAGGAAGACCTTGGGGCCACGTCCCAGAACTAGCAAGAATGAAGAAGGTGTAGGGTTCCAGCCTAATGCTGGGGTCCCATGGCTGCTGGGAGCCAAGAATAAGGGAGCCAGGCTGGCAGATCTCCATGTCATTACTTTTGGTCTCCCCCTTCCCCTGCTCAGCCCACCCTCCTTGGGACCTAAGCCCCACACCGCCAGCTCCTCAGATTCTCTTACTCTACAGCCTTTCTGTCTCTCTGGACTCAGCATCGGCTCCGCTCACACCCGGTCAATGTTTGTGGATTAAACGCACAGACCCGTTCTCTCTGTGGATGGCATTGCATGATATTTACATACTGCAAAATCAACTATAAATACAGATCACATACGTCATGTTGTAGTAGAGTAATTTCAAATGTATTATAAAGCAATAGGGACAGAGATGACCTTAAACTCATTGAAATGCAGCATCTTCTCTTTCCAGAGAAGGAAACTGATGCCCAAGTAGGAAGTGTCTTAGCCAGGGTCACGCAGCTGGTGAGCGGCAGAGCTTGGACAGAGAGCTGGGGTGACAGCAAGACGGGGAGTAGAGTCCGGGCCTGGCATGCAGGGAGAAGACTCACTAGTGTTCCACGCCAGGCCCTTGTCCGTGTCTCGGGTGACTGAAGTGCAGAAGCACAAGGGACAGTGCTGAGTATGAAATAATAGAAAATGCATATTGGTTTCTGCCCCCAGTTCTTGGCACAGAGCTCTTAAAACCTTATCATTTCTGGAGCCAGGGAAGCAACTGACACACTTCTCCTAAATCCCTTGGAATTTCCCAGGTGATTGGAGCATGTTTTGTTTCTAATGAGTTGACTCTGGTGGGTCCTGGAGGGCTCCTGGATGGGGGGTGGTCACCAGAGAGACTGAGCCACGATTAGAAGCTGGGATCTTTCAGCCCCACACCCATCCTCTAGAACGGGGAGTGGGGCTGGAAATGGAATTAATAATTGATCGTGGCTAAGTGATGAAGCCTCCATAAAAATCCCCAAAGTACAGGTTCATAGAACTTCCAGGCTGTGAACACATTCATCTCCTGGGAGGGGGGCACCCCTCAAATCCATAGGGACATTAGCTGCACATGGCTAATGGACAGTCTCTTCCAGACCTTACCCTGTGGCTGTTCCTTTGTATCCTTCAAAATAAACTGGCGATAGTAAGTAAACTGCTTTCCCGGTTCTAGGAGCTACTCTAGCAAATTATCAAACCTGAAAGAGGAGCTCATGGGAGCCTCTGGTTTATAGCCAAGTTGGACAGAAGTTGTGGGTAACCTGGAGACCCACTACTTGACCAGTGGCATCTGAGGTGTGTGTTGGGAACGGGGGGTTGGGGGCAGTCCTGTGGGACTGAGCCCTTAACCATGGTGTCTGTGCTAACTCCAGGCATTCCGAATTGTTGTTGTGGAAAACCCGCACATCTAGTGTCCGGAGCATTGCGACTTTGAATAGAAAAACAGAAGAGCTTTCCCTATTCACCAACATGCTTGGTACTGGCCAGAAAGTAGCCTCTCTTCTCTGTCATGTGAATCTCAAGAGAGAAGGGGGAAGCTGCCCCCCAATAAAATGGTAGGTGGGGTGGGAGGGTGTTCTCTGAAACATGAAGACATCCCTCAGAATCTGGGCACAGATTTTCTAGATTTCAAAATATTTCTTGAGCTTGCCATTGACCTGCACCTGCACTGTGCTCAAACTGCGGGTAAAACGCTGACTGCTATCAGCTTCTCCAGCCTGGAGAAAACTTGTGCTTTTTGGTAAAGTTTCTGTTCAAGTCCTGGGGGCTAATGCAGGATCTGGGATACCCTACCTGTTTTGGAGGAGGTGATCAGTCTGGTGGTATCACTGAGCCAGAGATCCTGCAGTCCTGCCCACGGAGGCTAAACCATCTCAACTGGACCAAAATCAAGAGGTCCCAAACCATGACCCACACAGCAAATGGGCACGCGCGCCCCCTGCTGGGGGCATATCAGTTGGTATGCTTGGGGAAAGCAGTTGTATCGAGAGTCTTAAAAATTGCAAGTGTGCCTGGGGTCTCAGTGGGTTAAGCCTCTGCCTTCAGCTCAGGTGGTGATCTTGGGGTCCTGGGATCGAGCCCCGCGATTGAGCCCCGCATTGGCCTCTCTGCTCAGCGGGGACAGTCCCTCTCTCTCTGCCTACTTGTGATCCCTCTCTGTCAAATAAATAAATAAATAAATAATTTTTAAAATATTTTTTTTATTCATTTGACAGAGATCGATCACAAGTAGGCAGAGAGACAGGCAGAGAGAGAAGGGCAAGCAGGCTCCCCGCTGAGCAGAGAGGCTGAACCCAGGACACTGAGACCACCACCGCAGCCAAAGGCAGAGGCCTAACCCACTGTGCCACCCAGGCGCCCCAAGTAAATAAAATCTTAAAAAAAAAAAAAAAAGAGTCTTACAAATCGCTATACCGTTTAAGCTAATAATTTCCTTTGTCAAATCTATTCTAAACAAATAATGTGACATACAGAAAAAATTATGCAAAACATGTATGTCACAGCTTTGATAGTATTAGGTAAAAAATTAACAACATATTTGTCTAGAAGTAGGGAATTGGTTACATAATCATAAATATATCTGTGGTAGGGGATTATCCAGATTATCCAGTCATCAACGATGTTTGCACTGACTTTCTCATTATGTAATAGTGGTAAAAACAAAACAAAAACAAGTTCAAATTGTACATACAGCATGATTTTAGTAGTATGAAAAGAACCATGCTCAGAAAAGACTGGAAGGAGATATATAACAGTGTTAGCAATGGTTCCCTTCAGTGACAGAGTTATGGATTTATTGAGTTTTTGTCTTTTCGTCCTCGTTCATTTTATCTGTCTTTTCATACTATTGCACTTGATTGTAGTGAGCAGAATCATCAGATGGCCCCTGGGATTCCCGCCCCCGGTATCCACATTTTTGTACAATCCCCTGTCTTTGAGTGTGGGTAGAAGCCGTGAGATTAGGGGCAAGTGATTCTGACAAACGAACTATTGCAAAAGTGAGGGGATGTCACTCTGTGATTATGTGACATTACACAGAGAAGTTTAAGAATTGCTCAGATGTATTTAAAGTTGACTAATCAGTTGGCTTTAAGGTAATCAGAAGGGAAGTTGCTCTGGGTGGGCCTGACCTAATCAGGTGAGCTCTTTCAAAAGAGTTCTAGAGGGACGAGCTGCTTTCCTGCAGGACTTAAAGGCACAGTGCATCATGTTGTAAAGTGCCTGTGGAGATGAGTAGCATCTAGGAGCTGAGGGCCACCGTGAACAGCAAGGGACTCGATTCTCCCAACCATTTGAATGATCTTGGAGGAAGATGATCTTGGAGGAGTTGCTGAGCCTCAGATGAGACAGAAACCTTGACCAACACTCCAGTTACAGCCTGTGGAGGCCCTGGGCCGAGGACCAGATGGCTGTGCCCAGACTCCTGATCCACAGAAACTGAGTTAAGAAACGTTATTTAAGTCACTAACGTTGTAGTAACTCGTTACACGGCAATTGTAAGTGAATATATTTATACTCCTATGTGACGTTATCATTTTCTGTATCTTCTAAATATTTGGTACCAGCGTTGTCAAATGGGGCTTTCTGCAATGATGGAAATGCTATCCTCTGTGTTGTCCAGTGCACTCGTTGCTGGCTGCGTATGGCTAGGGAGCACCTGAGAAGTGGGAGGTGTGACTGAGGGACTGAATTTTTAAATTTTTAATTTTAATTACGTTTAAATAGCCGCACATGGCAAATGGACAGCATCTTTGACAATACAGTTCTGTGATTTCCTTTCGTGGTATATTTTTAAGATCTGACTCATGAAACAAACTGCAGGTAAGTGTCCACTCTGAAAAGACAGGGTGTGAAATTGTACGGACCTGGGCAGGAGGCAGCAAGGAAAGCATTAGCGGGCCCTAGAGCCCATTCAGAACATTCATTCTCATCTCTAAAAAAGAAAATAGGAATAATTGCTCACAGGAAGCTTTGAGGATCAAATAAGACGCCGTCTGCAAAGAGACTGCTGTGAAGAAGGCTGCTGGGCCGATCGGTTCCCTCCAGTGCAGGACAAGCCGAGTGGAAAAAGAGCTGCTCTCTGGGGAACTCGAACTCTTTCTGACCCAGATGGCCCAAGCAAAGGAGAAAGGAAGGACAGGCTCTGTTCCTGCCGTGGATCCCCAGGGGCTGTTCTTGTGTGCTCCTGCTCATTCCAGCCCAGACACACCTGGGTTTCCCAACCTAAGGAACTGGCAGAAATCCTTTCTGGATTCACTCTTCTGGCTGAGTGTAAGGGAATTTGGGCCCTTCCCTAAATGGTATCACGCCACTCCAAGGTAGCTCATGGCCCTGGGAACCTGGGGTCCAGGTGGTAAGAATGCCTTCCTATGAATATGCCCAGCCTCCCTGGGTGGGAGGCAAGCAGGGGACAGAATACAGAGTAGAAAAAAACATGTTTAGTATTATGAAATAATTTCATATCTGGATAACAAGCGTCAGTTTAAAAGGCTTAAGAAAGGCTCCTTCAGAGGTTCTGGGTGATAGATCAATGAAGCAGAAAAAGAAAAGTGCTTCAGAGTCACATCTGACACCTAATAGCTGGGCGATCTTGGGGAAATTACTAAGCATCTTGGAGCTTCGGCTTCTTTATCTATAAAATAGGAATAATTATCCCTACTATACAGGGCACCCGAAGGTATGTTTCACTTGAAACTGCCTACAGCCCAACAGCATCCATCTACCTCACCCTGCTTTAATTCTCCCGTGAGGCCAAGAGCAGGAGGTAGAGGGGAGGGGAGCTGGAGGCAGGAGAGGGCCCTACTGGGTTTGCACTGTGAGCGTCCACGGGAGCAGGAACCAAGTGAGACCTGGAGCTGGAGGTTGAAGAGGATGAGACCCCTTGGTGTTCTCAGAGACATGACAGCCCTTGGCATGTTTGCCCCGTGTGAAGGGAGCCATGGGTGGGGAGAATGAGGTTGGCAGTGTGGGGAGATGTGGTGCTGGAGGAGAAGGGGATGGGCAGGACGAGACCGGAACCAGGTAAATGGACGTGCTGGATCAGTGTGGTCAATGCACATGGATGTGATTTTGAGGGGCACCTGGGTGGCTGCCTTCAGTTCCAGTCATGTTCCCAGTGTCCTGGGGTCAAATCCCAGATTAGGCTCCCTGCTCGGCAAGAAGCCTGCTTCTCTCTCTCCTACTCCCCATGCTTGTGTTCCCTCTCTTGCTGTCTCTCTCTCTGCCAAATAAATAAATAAAATCTTGGGGGAAAAAAAATGATGTGGATTTCAGCATGAATGTGCTTTGGATTCAGAAAGACCTAGGTCAGAATCCTAGCTCTGCCATCTACAGGTTATACGTCATCAGGCAAATTATTTAACTTTCTTAACCTCAGTTTCCAGACCTGTAAAAAAGGAATAACAATGCTTGCCTCAAAGAGCTGTTGTGAGAGTTCAATGAACAGTACATTTAAAGGACTTGGCCCACCATTTGACATATGCTAAGCACTCAAGGTATGATAGCTTCTTACGTTAGGGGATACTTCATGAGCCCAGATGCCTGCTCTACCCATCCCTCCTGCTAGGAGCAACTCCCACTCATGGCCTCTGCTGCCTGCATGACCTTGATATTGCACATCACTGGTCGGACCAGGGTCAGGAATTGGTAGTAGAGGGCAACGTGTTCCATCCTCTTCTTTGGGGAGACATGGGCTTCCAGGTAGGTGCCACCTTGTAACAAACTCTCTTCTTCTGGCACACTGGAAGACCCAAAGCAACCAGCCAGCTTTGGGACTCCATCGGCAGAGGGTGCCTTGACTGGGAGAAAGGGCTCCTTAGCCTGGCTCAGGATGGATAGCCCGGCTCAGCATTGCTGCCCAGAGGGCCCTGGTGGGCCAAGGCCATCAGCACATTGCGGGGGTGCAGCATGGATGGGCACAGCATGTCGGCAGCAGGTGACGGAGGGAGCAGCGGTGGCAGGGTCTCGCTCAGCAGTAGGCATGGCACAGAGAGCTGGAACCAGGGTGTGGGATACCGAGGTTAACACTGAGGTCACCAAGTTCACAAGCAGACAGAACTGGGCTCTGGGACCTTTTAAGAGAGCCTGGAGGTCCTATCATAGCAGGTGGGGAGAGGGGGCAGGGGACAGTCAGAAAAGTCTCCTCTTATGTCATTCTGGAACCTGATTTTTTTTAACCCAGACCCAGACCTATGTAACCTGGGACCCAGATAACCCAAAGATGCAGCGGGGACTCCCAGTGCTGAGGCCCCAGCCTCATGCTCAGCCTCAGAAGCAGACAACCGCCTCCCACTCACTCTCCTCCCTGCACCGTTCCCTCTGTCTACTCGACTCAGACATCTGTTCCCCACCCACTCCTTCATCACCCCCCTCCCATCGCCCAGCCTCCTCCCAGGTAACGTCGTCTGTCTGCAGCTCGCACCCTGTCCCTGTGGCAGCATCGCAGGCCCTCGTGTCCACCCTCCCACACCTGCAGCTCTCTTGCACATGGTCCCCCTTCACCCAGCGCTGGGCAGCAATCACCATCCTGCCCCGCTACAGCTCCTGGGGCAGTGAGTTTCAGTCTTGGACAGCTTTCCCTCTAAGTCCTATCACTGAGCCCAAATCAGCCTCCTTGGAAGAGAGGTTGTCCTGCTTGTGTCCTCTGAAGCTCAGTCAGGCACATCCTCTTTGTCCCACATGACAGCTTTTCTCTCAGACATGTGACTTTAGAGAGGTGTTCACCCAGCCTGTGTCCCCCTGTCCCCAGTCAGTGATTTCTGTTCCTTGAGTTCATCTCCCTGGTCTGCCCTTCCTCCGTCACCACTGCCCTGGCCCTGGTCTGGAGCCTCAGCGCCTTGGGCCTGGAGCCCTTCCTTGCTGCCAAAGCAAGCAGGACGAAGTCCTCCACACCACAGCACACGGGCATTTCCCTCTTGATGGGAAGCCTATAGGAACCCCTCGCTCCTTACCCCAGGCATTTAAGGTCTTCTTGCCTGTGTCTCCAATTTTCCGTACAATTGCTTCGGTACACAAAACCCTTCACTGAAGCAGACCAGCCAAATTTGCCATCTGCAGAACACTCCATCAGTACTCCTGCCTCTGGGATCCGGTCTACACCCTCTTCTTTCCCTCTTCCATACTGTTCCATCTTTGGAGGCATCCCTGGCTTCCAAGGCTCTGCAAGGGTGCCTTCCTTGTCCCACAGAACCCATGGTCCTCACCACTGTGCTTTACATGTGCTGCCTTGTTTTCTAGACGGGGCCAATCGTAGGTCCTCTGAGAACTTTTATACCCACACAACCTTCCTAGGACAATGATGAGACAAGCCCAGCTGCCAGTCTCCCCGAGCCTCTTTCCCATGTCTTCCAATATCCCTCTCAAGGGCATGCTTTGGGCATCTCTGTTTTCTAGCAGCGTCTGAAGAGGGCACGGTCCTCTCCTTGGGACCGGGTACACGGAAACCACAGCTTGCTTGCACCAAATGCAGGCGGGGGGCTGCAGGAAACTCCACCCAGACGATCTTACCACCAGCAGCTGTTTATGCCAGTTCCTGGTAGAGCTGATCAGTTCCAACCCTTCACATCTTCACAACGCACCCTGTAAACTTTCCTGGGATTGCCCAGGAGTGGTTACAACTGCCCTTGGTCATTCATTTAAAAAAAACTTGTGTCCCTGGCCACGTTGAGGCACTCTAGCCGGAACACTGAGCTCATCTTCTCAACCACCATTTACAAGTGATGTAACTGTTATGTCTCTAATTTCCTATTTCTCGAATGCTTTTTTCAGTAAGCCTGCTTACTTTTCTGTACTCGTGAAGGTGTGGGTTTTAGATGCGGAGCGCATGGACAGGAACCTTCTGCATCTGGCAGAGTGGAAACTGAGGGCACAAGGCTCAAAATCAGCTCTAGAATCATAGAGCCCGAAGTTACTAGAAAACTTTTGATTTTGCCTGGATAGTCGAGACCTGGGCATCTTCTCTTTATCCACTGCATCTATTAAGGAAATTGGGTGATTATAATTCATTCTGTAAGTTCTGAGGGTGGGAGGAGGCATTGGAGACTATGGTAATAATAAAGACATAGCCATTACCCTTAGGGACTTGGGAACATCCTGGTCACTCTTGTCTCTCCTCTCTGGACCTAGGGAGTTTGTACCCAAACAAGACTGATCAAGCATTTTGATCACTGGGCAAATACCGCAAAACCCCAGATGAAAGGCTCAGGTGGGAGTTGGACTAGAGAACAAGGCTTAGGTTAGGATGCCCAGTGAAGCCTCTTTCTTCCTAGGAGTTAATACCTATAAAACACCCAAAGGTTACAGTGCTGGGACTCCTTTACCCTTGGTCCCAGGACACCATTCTACCACCAAGCTGCCCAGCCAAGGCCTGGAGGAGCAAGTAGAGAGAGGGCCAGCCTCCCCCTGCTTGGGAATTCATTTGGCCCTCCCCACTGGCCCTATGAAGTGGGTGGCATTATGGCTGCCATTCTGCAGCAAAGAAACTGAGGCACAGATGAAGCAAGTTGCCCAAGGTCACACAGCTCTCAAGGCGGAGCTAGGACTTGAACCCAGGCAGCCTTGTTCCTGGTTTAGCTGTGTGGACACTGCTGCCTGCTAAGAGCCTAGGTCACACCCCCTTAGCCTCCTGCCAGCAGCTCTGTGCTTCCCTCCATCCATGAGCAGTGGACCAGGGAGACCATGGGGACTGTGCTCAGCTAGGGACATCTGGGGCAGTAGGGAAGAAGGGAGTGGTGCACTAGCTTGCACTTTTTTTCTTGCAAACATGTGCCTGTGTGTCCTTGCTATGAAACACAACCACTGGGTAAGAGGGGTGAATTTGTGGCCAGGTCTGTAACCTAGGGATCAGCCTCTGGACATCACTAAGATGTCCAACATGTCAATTCCTGTGTCTCCATGGCCCTTGTCTCCTTCTAAGAGGGACTGACAAGTCACAGTCTCCGCTGAAGGGACACCCCTTGACTGCCATACCTTTTACTGCTTGCATTTCATGCCCTCCCGGTTGGCCCAGGCGTGGCTCCAGGCTGAGAGACCCTGATCAATAAGCCGGTCAGGGACCTACACTGTGGCTGGCCAAGGGACCAATCACGTTCTCGATCTTGAGAATCCGATTTTGGAACCAGAGAGGCAGTGAGGGTGAATGAATGTGGAGGTGGCTAATGCTGTGGCAGGTCAGGCACAGAGACACTAATGTGGCCGAAGGGCTACGGCCCGGAAGAGCATTTACACCATCAAGGCTGAGGAGCAGCCGGCCGGAAGTGGCTCAGACACTGAAGAGCAGAGTCAGGCCAAGGGGACGCAGCATTTCAGTGGGTCCTCCACCCTGCCTGTGTGTAAGAACCAACCGGAGACAATGTAACAAATATTAGTGCCCACACTTGTCCGCAGAGACTTGATTTAGTTGGTGTAGAGTGGGGACCAGGCACCAGCAGGTTCAACATCTCCCCTGAATGAAGCTCTGGTCAAGGTGGGTGGAGAACCACTGACCTTTGGCGAGGTTCTGGCTGCTGCTGTACCCGGTTCCTGCTGCGCTCAGGGCCGCTGGTTCGGCTGCTCCCATGTCTGCAGCCCACACCTGGGATATTTAATCACTTCTAGCTCCTGCCTTATTCCCTGCTAGCAGAATCCTAGTTCTGTACAAGAATTAGAGCACCAGTACAGTCAGGCAAGATGGACCCACCCCCAAGAACAAAACCTCATTGATCCAAGCCGAACAAGGTCATCCCTTCCTTGTTTCCCCATGTTACAGATGGGAGGTGGCTCAGTTCTCCACTGATATCACTGGGGTGGGGGTGGGAGGTTCTCTGGGAATCATTTTCCCCTTCAAAAGAAATGCCCTTCTCTCTTCCTGCATTCAGCTGATGTGATGCCTGGAGCTTCTGGAGCCATCTTGTGACAGCTAGGAGGGGAAAACCCAGGGAGCTGCATAAACTGTGACCAGAGTCCTGGAGTCCTGATGTGATGATGGCTGCCGAACTTACTGCTCCAGGAACCCCTCCCTCCAGATGCCTCGTTGCTTAACTGTGTGCTCACTGCATGCCAGGTACCATTCTAAGTACTTTCCACCTATTATTTAATGGGATCCTTCAGAGCCCCGAGGCCAGTCCTCTGGACGTGAGAGTGCTCAGTGCACCCCCACATCAGAACCAGCCCGTGCCCGCATGAACAGCTTTCCCGTCCACTACCGCCAACTAAATACAACCTAAACATGTTTTTCTGAGACAAAGTGGCATTTCATGTCTACAATCAGGATATTTGAAAAAATAGCCCAAAGATAACAAAAGTCCTCAGAGCTAGTGAGTTCTAGGTCTACAGCCCAGCCGGGCCTGGTTCTCCTCGATAAGATATCCACACTGCGGTCCATGTTCAGGGTGTTTTCGGGTGATGACTTTCTAGGAACTCCATGAGGCTTGCTGACTGCCTCTCCCTGCGCCCCTGCCTTCCCCCACTCACTGGCCTCTTCACTCTTACTCCATTCCCCTCTCTCTTCCCCTTTTCTCCAACCTTCCAAGAGACGGATTTGGGAAGAAGATAAATAGGCAACCCCCCCCCCAACCCTGCCAAACCCAAGATACTCCTGGCTGAGCAATTTTTAAAATCTAGATTTTTATTTTTAAGGGAGGAGTAACTTATTTTAAAATTTATTTTTAAGTAATCTCTACATTCAGCATGGGGCTTGAACTCATGACCCTGAGATAAAGCATCACATGCTCTCCCAACTGAGCCAGCCAGGGGCCCCTGAAATTTGGGCTTCTAGGCAGTAGAGAGTCCTTCAGTGTTAGAAATGGCTCTCAATAGTCTGGTTGTATCTCCAAAATGGGCTCTTTTCCTGCTGTCCTGAACCCCCACCCAGACAGACATCTATGCAGTCCCTCTCTTTGGCAAGGACTGTGCAGCGCAGCACACGTGCCCCTCTCAGGGCAAGCCCAGCGGACAGCCCACTCCTCCTCCCAACAGTCTTCATGACTCCTCTTCACTCTTCTTCCATGTTCTGAAGCTGATCCGCATTGGCTCGGCCCCTGGGTTCAAGCTCAAAAAATACCACAGTGTGAACAGTTTACACAGACTTTATTTGTCCCCTTGAGCACAGGAAGGTCTGGGCAGGCAGAGGCGCCTCAGTCACCTCCCCTGGTTCGCAGATGCGGACCGTGAGACTCGGTGGCAAGGGAGAGGGTCCTGTTCCTACCACAGATAGCTATGGGATTCTCACAACACGTTTGTTTTCGGTTCTATTTACACCGTGAAGTGTGGAGAGGGTACATTTCTTACACTAAAAATATATATTTTGGAATCTCTAAAACAAAAATATCTCTATCTCTACATGAGACCTACTAGAAAGAAGAACATAGAAAACCAGGGAAATGTACCAGCACCTCAAGCTGCCCCCTTCTGTGGGAAGGTGCTCTGCTCTCCACCTGACACCTTTAGCTTCGGGCAGCCATAGCTCACCAATCACATAGATGGACACAGATCCACGTGAGGGAGGCTTATCATCTTGGAGGAGTGAATATGGGAGGAAGGAGTGGGGAGGAGGGTTTTGGCCTCTTTTGCAAACGGAGTAATTGCACATTCAGTTTGGTACTTCTGTCTCCTACATTGTTGCGTGTGTGAGAACCTGCCCACTGGCGTCAGTCGCGAACCTGCTAAGAGAAGCCCAAGATCTGCTGATGTCTGTGGGGCGTGGAAGAGTGCCCCGAAGGGGGGGGGGGGGTCTGTCTCTCTCAGGAAATGTCAATGCCATCAGCTAGAAGAAAAAGTTCTGTGTTCTCCAACGCTGAAAGTGGGTTAGGCTTAAGAAAAATGCTATCTTTTCTTTTCAGAAGATCAGAAACCATTCCATTCCCTTTGAGCACAGAATGTCCTAAAGGAATTATGCCTGTGGATGAATCATTCTGCTTTCTGACTTTTCCTGTTGAAGAGATCCACATAACGCTCCTTTCCCTTTCTCATGCTTCACGCAGGGATATGGACCCTTCACACCTCTTTCGGTTATGAAAATTAGCCTCCTTTCCAGTAAAGAAGTGTTAACTGAGTCAACCGCCCATTCTCTACGATTAAGGTACGAGAACAAGGGCACCAAATCAAAAGAACCTAAAAGAACAGGTTTGATAGAAAAAGCACTTTGATTTGCTTTTGGGGTCTCTTTTCCTGATGACCCTGAAAGATGGATGAGCTGGGGACTAAGTCCCAGCTTATTTCAAGATTTCAATATTTCAGTATTTCAAGAATCCTTAGTCCCTCACACCAAGTCAGGAATAATCACCAAAAAGTCCCCTTCCCAAGGAGCCCCAGAACGGTCCATCCTCCTCACCCCTCTCACCACCCCTGACTGGTGGTAATTTTGAGGACCCCTGACCAAGAACAGTCAGCTCTCCGAGGAGAACGTGAAAGGCCAGGCAGAAAGGAGAAGAAAGACTGCCGGAGGAAGCTGAGTCAGTTAAAGGGGCGGAACTTGGAGGAGGTCTCATTTGGCCGGTCGGGGCCTGCAGGAAGGATTTTTACGTCATGCAGGTCTGACAGCTGCAACCCAAAGAAAGTCAGGAAGGCCGAGAACATTCAATGCAGGGTTCCTGAATGTCCTGCCAGGATGTGGCTTGGAAACCTGAGAAGTCTGAAGAAAATGCGGTGACAAATAGAAAGATTGCTTTAAAGTCCTAGGAAGAGGTGCAAATACTGTTGCAGAAGAAGACATTTAGAGAAGCTGATACAGTAGCAGAGAGAACAGAGTGGATGGGACTTCTGATGCCAATTAAAAGGAAAGCCGGGAGCCCAGGAGTCACACCTTCTCCTATGTTTCAGGAAAACGTAGAGCTCAGGACATGGACAGTGAAGTCGATAGAGAAGATGCAGGAAGAACTGCTGATTTCTCCACTAAGAGGGAAGTCTAGAGATATGAGTAAGTCGAAAATTAAGTAAAAGTGGAAATTATCTTCTTTGGATGACCAGAAAGCACAGATTCCTAAAATCAGAGACCTCTTGAAAGTCACAGCTGTCATAGCCTGAGATGTCAGCCCCGCCTGAGACTTTTGAGCATTTACCAGATTTTTATCAAACATTTATGACTAGTTTAAAAGCCAGTTGCATCCCAAACAAAGAGAAAGAGCAACTATTCATGTCATCTTTTGCAATAAATGGTTCCTTACTTCTCTATTCCAAAGGCAAATTTCTATAACTAAGGAGGTGCAGACAGGAGCCGTACGCGTAAAGACCAGATCTCCTGATGATCCCATCATCAGAAGTTGAAAATCACATATCGTCACAAAGGACTAGTCTGGGTTTTACGCAACTGAACAGATCTGGCAAGTTCATGGCATACCGCTGGTCTCCCCCTTCTCTCTGGACCAACCCTTCCCCTCAAAGTCATGAGCTAGAAGTAACCCAACCACCCCACAACGCCCACTCTTACCACTAGAACCAGCTTTTCACCTACTATCACTTTCTTAACCTCCTGGCCTCCTTCCCTTCCTACCTTGACGCAACCAGCCCGTCAGGGCACTGGCCTGCCAACATTCCCACAATCTCTACCCCTAAGTCAGTTTCTTCTTAACATCGAGTTTAAACACCTTTTCCTATGGACTAATCTGCCTATATTTGTCGTCAAGCTATTCTATCAGAGAACTCTGAGAAACCCTAGTTAGGAGAACGATGGTATTTTTTAATGTCCCCCCAGCTTAGGTACACAAAGCTACTTAATAGCAGCAAGGACATCTATGGACACACTTGCATTTGTCGATGATCATACATGCACACACACACACACACACACACACACACTCATATTCACCTCCACTCACAGTTCCCTACCCCAAACACTGCCCAGCTTGCTTCTGCCACCATGGCCACCAGCCGTGAGCAAGGAAGCATTCGGGTAGGACTGGGGTTGAGCATTTGGTGGGAGTTGGGAAAAGAGAGACAAGAAGAGTAGGGAATGGTTTCCACCACAGAGATGCAGCAGAAACGAGGCTCGCTACTGTTTGAGAAAAGACGTAATGGCCTTAACGGATTGGCACGGGCTTCCAAAGTAAATAACATTCCTATGGCGCAGGAACCTGGAGGGTCTGGTTCTAGAAGGACCAGATGTATACACGTGGTCCAGTGATTGACTGCACACAGTTAACAAGGACAGGTTTTCTGTTCGCGAGAGGCCTAGCATATATAAGGCATCAGGAGACACCGATCATTAGGAGATTTTTCTGAGTGATGTTGTCACCTAACTTGTTGTACAATAGGCTTTTCTGCACCACATTCCTCACAGCTGTGCTGAGGCTCGGGGAACAGGAGAAGCAGTCACCAACCTGTCTCTACAGTGATGACCAGAAATGATAGGAGGGGCAGGTTGGAAGAGGAAAGCAGGAGTGCTCTCAGGGAACAAGGAAGACGAAGAAAGAGGCAAGCTCAAGGAAGCAGCTGAAGAGAGACAGGGCAAGTCAGCAGGAAAGCTTTTCCCGCTGACAGGTTGCCTTTTGATTTTTCTACATTAAGTAGGTAAATGGGTACAATCATTACATTTCGCCCAAAGTGATAAAATGTGAAGCTTTGGCTCACAGAGATTTTAATGCCCATATAGTTCAAAGATGCGTGCCTGTTCCTGTCTGCACCATATAAAGGGAAGCCAAGGCTATCCCTAAAACAGCCTTGTGAGCAGAAATCAGGCAAGCCAGGAACAATACCACAATTTCAAGGGATGTGGTTTTAACGTTTGAAAGCAACATGGCGCCCAGCCCACAGGCAGCAGCTACGCCACGCATACCTGCTTGTTTACAGCCGGCATCCGTTCTGAGTGGTTGGCGTCCATCCTGTGCCAGCTGTTCAGTAGTCTGACAATCGTCTGCGTATTGAAATAGGCATGGTTCTGGGGGATGGGGCAATGTTAAAGAAATGCAGGATTCCTTCAATTTCAAAGGACTTCAGAGTAAGACTAGACTACACTGATTTATTTTAAGAGTCGAAGGAATGCAAAATTCCACAAAGTTTTGTCACCAACTCTTCACCTACAAAAGGAGAGCAACCCGTAGGAACATACTACTGAACGAAGATTTTCCAAGATGGAAAACTGATGTGATCGAATTCCCTGGGTACCAACACGCTGACTTGTCACATTCTGCGCACAAAAGAAAGGAAAACCTAGACGCACTTGATATTCATCACATTAGAGAAGAGAAAAAACTATAAATATAGTTTTCAACTAAATACCAAAATTAATTTCACCACTTATGGTTCATTTCCCAGTGTGGCTTTTTACATCTGAGAGCCAAAACACTTGTCAATCAAAAGAAATTCACAATGATGAAGAAACCACCCGGTTGAAGGTGGTTTGGGTCCATTGAGTTGAGGATGGTTTGCTACTAAGGCAGCTAAGGAGACATTACATAAGCATTTGGATCTCTCCTGGAGTAGAATCAGAATGTATCCTTAAGAGACAGCAGCAAAATATGGATGTTTCCACATGTCCAATAAAAACACCCTATCTCCCTTTCTACTCACAAACAACTATTATCGAACCTTTCTCAGATGTCTAGAAAGCAGACACTAGGACAAATCTTCAGGCTAGGAAGCCCTTCCTGGTGTCTAAACCAACTCCTTCTGGAACAACTGAAGCTCGTTCTCTTAGTCCATCCTCAATGAAACCAAGAGAAGCTACTTGTCCTCACTTATCATTGCTGATCTTCCCCCCAAGCTTTCTCCTGTCTGAGCTGAACAACTCCAGTGTCCCTCGTGGCCCTGTCATCACCCACGGTTCTTGCCGAGTTATGTAGGCTGCTGCTAGGAAGCAACACAGACGTGTCTGGGGCAGAGGCATCTTCTGGCTGTGGTGGTGAGCCCTGCCAATGCCCAGGTCACTGATCCTCCTAGTGGCGGACATCCCTGACAGCCTCTGGGGATGACCAGCCTCCCCCAGAGGAGGCATCAAACGAAGGCCCAGGGCTGCCTCAGAGCCTGCGGATTCTACGGGACTGGAGAGCCTTCCCTTTTCTCTCTGCTCTCCTCTGACTCCCCGGCCCCATCCTTCAGGAAGAGGGAGCTCATCGAAGGAATCCTCAGGGGCAGGGTGGATCCATATGGCTCTGCAGGCCAGCAGAGAGTTTCAGAGAAAATGTCTGGAAGATGGGAAGCTGGGTCTTCACGGGTGGCAGTTCTGAAGAGAAAGAGAAAGGAAGAAGAGAAGTACCAGCAAGAGGTGGTCTTCTGCTTCCCCGTTCACCTCTGGTGATGGGCTGCTGGTATGGGGATGGCTGGCTGCCCTCCAGCGCACAGCACGGGTAATTGGATGCTTCAGCATGGCTTTGACGTGATGGCGGACAGGCCAGACTTGGTCTTGCTTCTTCTCTGAGAGACTCACCATCTTCTCTGTAACCATAACTTCCCTGAGGCACCTCACAGCCCAAATCTTCCTTCCCAGCAAAGACTTTTAGTTGAAGAGACTGAATAAAAGTGTTACAATTAGACAAAAAGGGAACACATGATTCATTCCTGCTTTTAACACAATACTTTGAAGATGTCACCACAATTTGGATCTGGCTATATTTTAAGTTCATTTACAAGTAGACTAGTTCTTGACTAAAAATAACCACGTGCGTTATACATTTCGACAGCTGCCTGGATTTTCCTCTGAAGGAAACAAGATTCTATATTTCACTCACATTCAGCACAGATTTATTTTAACCCATTCGATGAAGAAAGAGCCTACCACTACCACCCACTGGTGACTTTTTTCAAAGTACTTCAGCTCCTCCTCAGAACACTCGTTTGAGTGAGGCAGTCAGTCATTATTATCCCCATTTTAATGCTGAATAAACTGAGTCCCAGAAACAACGGCCTGCCAGTCTATACAAGGAATGAATGGCTAGACCAAGTACCCTAATTCCTAGACTACTGCTTTTTTTCCTTAACTAGAAAAGTTGCCTTTAGTATAGACTTAAGATTTTGCTTTTAGTTTTCTGACTTCTTAAATTAAAGTGGTGTTTGGACTAAATTATTCAAGTAATTTGGGAGCATAGCCTACCTCCGTGAAGGCAAAGATGCCTCAAGTCCTTCCATTTTCTTCAGTAACCTGATGAAAATTGATCTATCTATTGGCAAATGATATACAGAATTTCGTTTCTCAAATAAGAAAACTGTGATAATATTTCAAAACCTTTTCTTCACAATAATTCTCATTATGGAACGAGTTAAACGTCTGTATCAATACTATTGACACTCTCTGTACATTTTAGCCATTTTCCAGTTTGCACAGTTCCAGTAACCAGGGAGATTTTGAAATGGGTACTTTTAATGGTTCTTTTCTTTTCTTTTCTTTTTTCTTTTCTTTGAAAGAGAGAGTACATGCATGAGCTGGGGGACAGGCAGAGGGAGAGGGAGAGAATCAGTCCTAAACAGGTTCTCCGGGCTATGTGGAGCTGACCTCACCACCCTGAGCTCATCACCTGAGCTGAAATCTATAGAGTTGGAAGGTTAGCTTTAACACACTGAGCCACCCAGGTACCCCTGAAATGGGAACTTTTAGAAAGAGGATTAAGGTGACTAAATAGATAAAGCAAATTTACATTCCCAGATAATCCCATCCTGACTTTGGGGCTGTGTAAATGGGCAGCTCCAGACTGCACATCTGTTCAAATAGTTAGAAAACCTGTTTTCCTTTTCTTAGGCTTCTAGCAAGTCTCATGGGGTTAGCAGCAGTCCCAGAAGTGATATTTTTTAGACAATTCAATTTTGCAACTATGATATATTTCACTGTCAACATGATTGCTATTTTTAAAAGCCAGAAATAAATAAAAATCAGCAATTATATTCTTCTTTACCTCTTTTCCTTTGTATTGCCAGAGTTCATACTGAGAGCTTTCCAGACCGTGGTTTTCGGCATCTCATCAGATATGTTAATCTCAGAGGGGTCACATCTGAAATCAATGCTCAGGACAGTAAATGGAGGACATGCAAATATAAGACACATCTCCATCTGTAACGATCACCAGGCCACCGGACGGGAGAGAGTCAGTCTGAGGGACCTCAGCTGACAGCTTTCGGCAGTGCCAGGAGCCAGGTGGTTGGAGTGTAGTGAGGTGAGGTGGCCCGTGAGGGGCAGCTGAGGATGGGGCTGGGGTGCCAAGTGTGGGCAGCTCTGCCCCCACAATTGTGCCCCTTCAAAGGCCCCTCTGTGGGTGCTGGTGACAGCTTAGAGAGCTACCACCTACTGAGTGTTCCCCAGTGCCAGGCTCACCATGTGCCAGGCATGGTGCTCAGAAGCATTCTTCATGTGTTTTCTCACTTACATGGCCAATGGTTTCCATTTGTAGTTTATAAAGAATGCGTACAATCTATTATCTTAACTACCAAATCAGGGGTTATTCACATCCTCATTTTGAAAGGGCAGAACCCAAGGCTCCCAGAGCTAAGTGATCACCAAGGTCAAACATCAGTAAGTGGAGAGTCAAGGCCTTGAATCCAGTCCTTGGTTGGTCTCCTAGCACCCCAGAGGACTGGGAAATTTTCTACCAGCCAGAAAGTCTCATTTTAAAAGGCCGGAAAAGGAGGCAGCATCCTAGTAGAAAGGGAACATTGCTCCTACTTTGCTGCCAGAGAATTCAAAGCCTGCGGCTACTTCCTTGACAACTTGTAGACAGCTTATTAAGGTCCAAAGATTCCATTTCTTTGGGGTCAGTCACACACAAAAAGTCAAACTCATAGGAACAGAGGCTGGGGGGTGGGGGAAAAAGGGAGATGTGGATCAAAGGTTACAAACTTGTAGTTGTAAGATGAATATGTTCTCAAGATGTATAAACAGCATGACCACAGCTAACAGTAATATATTGTACACTTTAAGTCTGCTAAGAAAGTAGATCTCAAGTGTTCTCACCACACAAAAAAAGAACAGTAGCTATAGGAGGTAACAAATATGGTATTAGTTTGACTGTAACCCTCATCTCACAATATGTACCTATATTCAAAACATCACATTGTGCTCCTTAAGTATGTATTTTTATTTATCAAAATAAATAAATCTAATTTTTTAAAATACCAAAGATGGCCTTCATTTCCCCTCAGTATAAACCACTATCGATTCAATGATTCGGCAATAATTATCCAGGATCTAGATGATCCAGACCCCCTCTCTCTTCCTTTTCTCCCCCGTCTCAGCCTCTGGGCTTCTTCCAGCTTATGTGTACTTCTTCCTCAGTGGAAACAAAATGCTGGCACCGAAGCCACAAATGGACCAATTCAGCGTCCTGTGATCTGTGGTGAGCAGTATCTTTGCCGGAGGTGGCCAAGATCAGTGGCAGAAGTAAGGAATTTGGGGAACCCAAGTTCAGTTCTCACTTGGCTCCTAGGCCCCCAGATGCCATGAAATCAAACTGGAGGGGCTGCCTCGTCCCTTCCCCAAAGTCTGGCCCAAGCATTCGAATTCCACACCCCCAAGCTGAGACCCTCTGGAAACAAAGGCCATATCCTAGTCATCTCTGGAAAATGGCAGAGAAAGGAGAGGGAGCGCTGACCTGAAGAATACAAAGACTAGGGCCAACTCTTAAACTTCCTACTTAGAAGCATTGTGACCTTGGGCAAATTACCTAAAACCCTCCAAGCCTCAGTTTTCTCATTGTACAAACACGGATAATGAGACTTATATCAGAGAGTTATTGTAAACATTAAAGGAGACTACCTAAATCAAGCTTCTAACACCTTCCTAGCACAGAGAAGGCGCTCAGTACATAGGCTGCCTTACCTCCGTTCTTGTGATTCCTGGCACCTGGTGTGGTGCCTGGCTCATAGCAGGTGCTCAGGAAACCATGGAAGGTAAAGGTATTTTCCCAGATTGGAGCCGGAAGGCTGAATGTTAGCTCTTCATGCCAGCAGCTGTGTTTGTGACCACCCCCCACCACAACGCCACATGTTTACAGAATAACTGAAACAGTAATCTCCCTGGTGTGCAGGGAGTTTTTTTTACCTGAAGCTGCTGTTCTTTCCAGGACTACTTAGTAACTTCCTGCTCTCCAAGGGGAACTTGTCTCCCCCGATTTCTAACATTTTCTCAGCTTCCTGCAAGAGAAGAACACATTATTCTATCTTAGACCATGTAAAACCGTGAGTCTACACCACCCATCTCTCCCCACAATTTCTACCTAATTCCTCTCACATTTATTTTGAAAGAGTGCACTTATGTTCTTGCATAGGTTTGGCTCATCGCCAAAAAAGACAACCAGATCTTTGTATCTATGGAATAGTATTTTTTTTTTAAAGAAAGAAAATGAATCTGAATAAAACTCTAGAGCCAACTACCAATTTACTAGAAATATAGAGGACAGAAGAACATGTGTTAAGTGACACCAAGGGACACAGTAAAATCTAAATGGTGGAAAATCCTACAGGTCAAAGATTTAGTTTCTTCAACAAAAAGAAAAAAAAAAAGATACAAAGGGAACCCTGAAGAGATTTAAGAAACGTATCAACCAGGGTGCCTGGGTGGCTCAGTGGGTTAAAGCCTCTGCCTTCGGATCAGGTCATGATCCCAGGGTCCTGGGATCAAGCCCCACATCAGGCTGTCTCCTGAGCAGAGAGCCTGCTTCCTCCTTTCTCTCTCTGCCTGCCTCTCTGCCTACTTGTGATCTATCAAATAAACAAATAAAAACTCCTAAAAAAAAAAAAAAAATCAACCATTGTAATATATAGGTCTTACTTGGGTCCTGATTCAAACAAACAGATTGTTAAAAATAATGATAATAGGGGCGCCTGGGTGGTTCAGTGGGTTAAGCCGCTGCCTTCGGCTCAGGTCATGATCCCAGGAGCCTGGGATCGAGTCCTGCATCGGGCTCTCTGCTCAGCAGGGAGCCTGTTTCCTCCTCTCTCTCTCTTCCTGCCTCTCTGCCTACTTGTGATCTCTCTCTGTCAAATAAATAAATAAAATCTTTAAAAAAAAAAAAAAAAGAAAGAAAATTCTCTCAAGTTAAAGAAAACAATTACAGAAAAAGAGTATGTACAAAGATGTTTAAAGTAGTATATTAGTAATAAATCCTAAAACAACTATAAATTTTAAAAAGAAAGTTTAAATTAATTATGAGAAAACACTATAGAATATTATACAGTCATTAAAACAATAAATATGATTTTTTATTATATAGACATATAGAAATACGAAAGTGTCTTATGAAATCAAATTGAGGGGGAAAATCAGAAGAAAAATACCTGCCCCTCAAATAAACAATTACTACACTTGTACGAAAACTATGTTAGGGACTTAAAGAGAACATAAAGTAATGAACATAAATATTGGATGCTGATATGAAATTTTGGGGTGAAGTCTTCATTATTTTTCTTTCATTTAGTCTTCAAAATAACTTTATAAAGTAAAACATGTATTCACAAATACATGTTTACTTGAGAAATTCTGGAAAATAAGGAGTATGTTTACCACCCATCCCCAAATTAACATCCAAAAGAGATGCTTTGAGTCTCCTTCCCAAAACTGCTTACTAAACAGCACAACTACTCATCCAATTGTTCACTCCAAAAATCTAAGACTCACCCTTGATTCCTCTCTTTCACCCATGCCCATTCTGCATTAGCAAAACCTGTCTACTTGCTCTTCAGAGGAAGTCTCCGATCCTCTCCCTTAGCCTTGACCGCCTCCACCTCTTGCCTAAACCACAGCCACAGACTGCTGACTAGTCTCTCACCACCTCTCTCCCTTCCAGGCTCTCTGGCTTTCTCATGTTCTTTAACAACACCAAGCTCATTTCTGCTTCAAAACCTTGGCCCTTGCTGTGCCCCAGGCCTGGAATGTTCCGACTCCCAGATAGTCTCATGACTTGCCCTCACTTTATCCAGATTTCGGATGAGATGTCTCCTTCCAGTCATCCCTGGATCACCCTAAATAAAGTAACTCCCTCACTCCTTGTGTTATTCTTCAAACATATCACTACCTAAAATTTTATATAAATCAGTAAATAAATGTATGTATGTATGTATGTGTGTACGAACGTATAGGCATACCTTGGAGACATTACGGGTTTGGTTCCAGACTATCACAATAAGGCAAGTCAAATGAATTTTTTGGCTTCCCAGTGCGTATCAAAGTTCTGTTTACGCTATACTCTAGTCTGTTTAGTGTCTAAAAGAGCATTAGATTTAAAACAATGTACATGCCTTAATTAAAACATGCCCTATTGCTAGAAAATGCTATCACTTGAGCTTTCAATGAATCATAAACTCTAATCACAAATCACCATAACAAGTAATAATGAAAAAGCTTGAAATATTGCCAGAGTTGTCAAAGGATGACACAGAAACACAAAGAAAGCCAGTGCTTCTGGGAAAATGGTGCTGACAGATTCACTTGACACAGGGTTGCCACAAATCTTCACTTTGTAAAGGATATAATATTTATGAAGTACAATAAAGGGAAGCACAATCAAATGAAGTATGCTTCTGTGTGCGTTCACACACATGCACATATGTATATATGATTTTTAAATTTTGTTTATAGAGTCTTTGGACACTTGAAAACTTTACATTTTATGTAGTGATTTCTATCAATCTTCTATTTAAAGTTTTCCTCCAATGTTTTTGTGCTTATAATTGTTAAAACTCATTTAATAATAGAAAAAAGACACATGTGACAGACTTAGAAGCCCAGAAATATGCCCAAGCGTATATGGTTAACTAATATTTGACAAGGGAGCCAAGAATATTCAGTGGAGAAAGGATAGTCTCTTCAAAAAATGTCGCTGGGAAAACTGGATATTCGCAAGCAAAAGAATGAAACCGGAACTCCATCTGACACCATTCACAAAAATCACCTCGAAATGTTATTAGATGTGAATATAAAACCTGAAACACGAAAACTCTTAGAAGAAAATATAGGGGAAACGTCCTTTGACATTGTTCTTGGCGGTGATTTTGTGGATATGACACCAAAACCACAAGCAACAAAAGCAAAAATAAACAAGTGGGATGGTATCAAACTAAAAAGCTTCTGCACAGCAAAAGAAATAAGCAACAAAATGAAAAGGGAAACTATGGAATAGGAGGAAATATCTGTAAACCACATCTCTGGTAAGTAGTTAATAACCAAAATATATAAGCGATCCATATAACTCAACAGCAATCATCATCATCATCCAATTTTAAAACAGCCATTTTTCCAAAGAAGATATACAAATGGCTGGAAGATACATGAAAAGGTGTTCAACATCACTAATAATTAGTGAAATTTAAATCAAAACCACAATGAGATAACATCCCACACAATCAGAGTGGCTATTACCAAAAAGAGAAGAGGTAAGTACTGGCAAGAATGCAGAGAAAAGGGGAACTCTGTTGTACTCCTGGTGGAAATGCAAATTGGTACAGCTACTCTGGAAAACAACATGGAGGTCTCAAAAAGTTAAAAAACAGAACTACCGTACGATCCAGCCACTGCACTATACTGGGCATATATCCAACGGAAAGTGAAATTACCATCTCAAAGAGCTCTCCACACCCCCATGCTCTCTGCAGCATTAGTTACCATAGCCAAGACATGGAAACAACCTAAGAGTCCATCAGGTGATGAATGGACAAAGAAAAGGTAATATATATTGTGTGTTTATATATACACAATTGAATTGAATTGAATATCATGTGGCCATAAAAAAAGAAGGAAATCTTGCCATTTGCAACAACATGAATGAAACTTAAGACATTAAGCTAAGAGAAATAAGTCTGACAGAGAAAGATAAACACTATGTGATCTCATTTATTTGTGGAACCTAAGAAATATCTGAAGTTCTAGAATCGAGAGAACAGATTGGTTGTTGCTGGGGGTGGGGGAAATGGGTGAAGGTAGTCAAAGGATACAAACTTTCAGTTATAAGATAAATAAATTCTGGGGACGTAATGTTCAGCATGATGACTATAGTTAACAATGCTGTACTGTGTATTTGAAAATTGCTGAGAGAGTAATTTTTAAAATTCTCATCACAAAAAAAATGTGACTATGTGAGGTGATGAATGTGTTAACGAACCTTATTGTGATCATTTCACAATATATACATATAGCAAATCATTATGTCAGTGTTATATAGGTCAATTATATCTCAATAGAACTGGGACAAAATAATACAAGATTTTTAAAAATTCAAGATATTAAGGAAAAACGTCATTTAAAATATATTTCAAAGGATACTATTTCAGGCACTAATTGTATTTGGAAACACTTTCCGGCTCATTCATTTCTTGGTCTGGTATTTTCATTTTGTTACACATCCATTCTTGGCATGCATAGACCATCGATTGAGCGTCCATTGTGCGGACAGCAGATGCTAAGTGCTGAGGGAAATGAGGAAGGACAGAAAGTCCTGTGCAAGTTATCTTTGCATGGTGCGAACCTCGACACCATCTGCAATTAGGTACATAACAAATGATAGGTTTTGTATGGTTGTCAAATTAGGCGTTTTGGAAGAACACGAACCATGAGATCTGATAATAAGAGCAGACTCTATGTTCATATTCTAAGTAGACTGTAGACAAACAAAGGGAAAAAAGACCTGATTATTGGGACCAAAAATAAAGGACAGATAGGGACAAAAATCCTTCATCCATTCTCAGCTAAGAACACCTTTGGAGTAATCTTCCCAACTCCTGAATACAACCCTTGGGATTCCTGACATGCTGACTTCTCCTGTGGCCCTTCCTATGTTCTGTAACTTGAGGCTGCCCGAAATGTACAGTTGGTGCAAGAACCATGACCTCTTCCTCCTTGGCCTTCTTTTTGGCATCATCCAACTTCTTCTTTTTACTTTCAGGCATGAGGTCATCTAACCAGCTCAGCTCTCGTTTAGAGAAACAGAGATCCATGACTTTCCTGACAAAGACCAATGCCAATACCTGAAGAAAAATAAAGAAAGGGAATTAAAGGAGTTCATTTCCTTCCTGGAGTTAAACACTAGGACATTTCAAGGAAAAGCAAATGCAGAGTAATCATAATAGTCGCCTATTATGGAGTGCCTTCTTTGTATCAGATACTAAGGAGAGGGCTTTCTGTATAGGATTTTATGTAACTATCGTCATAACAGCCCTACAACTTGGAGAGCAACCGACTTAATTCCTTCATTGAAAAGAGATACCGCTCATCCTCAGAGGGCCCAGCGTTGCCTTTTCCTGTGGTGGGACCAGCAGGAAGGGCTGCAGGGCAGTCCTAGGGGAGAGAGCTTTTGCCAGAGCCCAGCTATGGCAAGACCAGGCACGCCCAGCCCAAGCACACCTCACCATGGCAGGAAGGACTTTGAAGGACCATCAGAATTCCCCCCGATCCTTCACCTTTACATTTCCCCACAAAATCCTTGCTATATGCCTGCATCATGAATCGCTAGTGTTTTGTGGTTCTGCCCCCTGGACTGGCCTGACACTCTTTTTGTAATTGACGAAACTGAGGCCCAGGGAGAGAAAGTAACTTGCCTAAAACCTGACAGCTAATTTCCTCATCTATACATAGGATAGGCTGCCTCAGCTGCTGCTCCACTTTTTTTTCCCCATAAAAGGCCATTTTTGCCAAAGGGGAATTAATAATAACCCAGAATGACCAGCTTGGAGTGACTGGTATTCAGCGGCTATGTCTGGTGGCTGGACAGCAATGAGGCAAATCAGGCTTATGTTCAACCACATTTCTCCCTCATGTCCACAACTACTCTCTCAATAAATCCAAAATAATAGTGTCCCTTCCAAGGGGTTGTCAGGCATTCGCTGTTAATTTAACCAAACAGTCAACCCCTGAATATAACACCCAAATGCAGAAATCTACATGAACTCTGACAAAACTGAGAGATCTATCAGGAGGTACACGTGTAAGAGAGGAAGGGAGAAGAGCACCACCCCCGACCCCCGTTTTCCTCACCCTTGAATATTCTCCCAAAAAGTCCTGAAATGTGCACCAAACATTACCCTCACTGCCTTTTCACCCTAGAGGCCCACTCTTTGGTCACTTTCAAACAGCCCACAGTATGCTCCACAGCCTCGTGACCCAGGGTAAGCCAGAGAGGAGAAGGTAACAGGAGGAGATGATGAGATTGGGAGGATGTCTGGTGGCAAGAATTTTGCCCTCACCCTAGTGGCAGGAAGCCCCTTGTCATCTGCGGTACCACACACAGCTGAGCTTCCCTACTCCCTTTTCCAAAGTCTCTGCTTCCGTTCAAGAGGAGGT
Organism: Mustela lutreola; assembly: GCF_030435805.1. Lineage (NCBI taxonomy): Eukaryota > Metazoa > Chordata > Mammalia > Carnivora > Mustelidae > Mustela > Mustela lutreola. The sequence goes on from NC_081297.1 coordinate 63,627,364, forward strand.
GAGGATGTCCCAGTCACTTCTCAGTGCTGGGCCAACTTTGTCCCCTCTCCCAGCGGCTGAAAACAGTGCATTTCCACCACTCCAAGCACTTCTGATCTCAATGAATTCTAAACCGGATCTCTGTTGCTCTGAAGTAACATGCAAATTATTGCGAACATGAAGAATGCTCTCCGTGTCAGAGTCATGAGACACAGAGAAGAGAAAGGAAGTTAGGAAGGGAGGGAGGGAGGGAAGGAGGGAGACAGACCAATAGACTCGGAAGTATAAAGAGGCTAAGCTGCCTCACACGTGCACCCACACCTCAAGGTCCACAAATAACGCTGCTCCTGCAAAAGCCGACCAGAAGACTCGCCACTGATAAGGGGTTAATATCCAGAATGATAGAGAACTCCTGAAACTCAACACCAACAACCAAAAACAAACAATCTGATTTAAAAATGGGCAAGGGCTTGAACAGACAGGTCTTAAGATATACAGTCAATAAGCACATGAAAACGGGCTCAAGTTCACTAGTCATAAGGGAAATGCAAATCAAAACCACAAGCTTCACACGCTTTAGGGTGGCTGATTGCCAGAAAACAACAAACAAAACTAAAAGGCCCAAAGCAGAAAACAAGTGTTGCCAAAGATGTGGACCAATTGGAACCCCATGTACTTATAACATCGCGCAGCCATTCCTCAAAAAATTAAAAATGGAATCACCATATGATCCAGCAATCCACTTTTAGGTATACACAGCAAAGAACTGAAAGTGGAACACATTTATTTGTACAATTCATGTTTATGGCAGCATTATTCACAATAGCCAAAAGGTGGGAGCAATCCAAGTGTGTACGAGCGAATGTACAGATAACCAAAAGGTGGCACGTGTGTATATATATATATATAAAAACACACACACAGGAATATTATTCAGTCTTTCATAAGGACATTCTGACACATGTTACAACATAGATGAGCCTCTTGGAGACATTATGCTAATAAGTAAAATAAAACCAGATACAAAAACACAAATACTGGGGCGCCTGGGTGGCTCAGTGGGTTAAGCCGCTGCCTTCGGCTCAGGTCATGATCTCAGAGTCCTGGGATCAAGCCCCACATCGGGCTCTCTGCTCAGCAGGGAGCCTGCTTCCTCCTCTCTCTCTGCCTGCCTCTGCCAGCCTGTGATCTCCATCTGTCAAATAAATAAATAAAATCTTTAAAAAAAAAAACCCACAAATACTTCATGGTTCCACTCACATGAGGCACCTGGAGTAGTCAAATTCATGGAGACCAAAATAGAATAGTGGTTGCCAGGGCCTAGGGGAGGGGCAGTAGGAAGTCCTTGTTTAATGGGTACAGAGTTTCAGTTTTGCAAGGTAAAATAGTTCTGGAAATGTATGGTAGCAAGAGTTGTACCACAACACAAAGTGTACCCTTACAAAATGGTTAAGATGATAAACTTTCTGTTATGTACATTTTATCGCGCTTTTAAAAAATAAAACATAATGCTGGAAACTCACCATCATCGGAAAGACAATGGCAGCTGGAGATGCCTTGATGACCCAGAGCAGAACGAGGCAGGTGAGCTGGATGAGGGTGAAGAGGTGCACCTTGCGCAGGGGCACGTGCCGAAGGTAGATGAAGTCTGGCTGGTGCTTTGCAGGCATCCCGAAGAGCTTCAGACGGTCAAAGAACTGGAAGGAGGGAACTGGCATTTATTTCCAGGAGGCTTCTCTGGGTCAGAAGCCTTGTGAGGCCCATTCATGTCTCTTACATCACCTGCTCTGATGAGCAGACAGTAAGTTACCTACTGTCTCCACTGGACAAAAATGGAAATTGAGTTTCAGAGAAACAAAGGTAATTTCCCTAAGGTTGTTAAATTACAGAGGCGACATTTAAATCCATCTTTCTTTTCTTTTCTTAAGATTTGTTTTTTTATTTGAGGGAGAGAGACAGAGAGAGTGAGCACAAGCAGGGGGAGCAACAGGCAGAGAGAGAAAGAGAAGCAGTTTCCCCACCGAGCAGAGAGTCCGCTGTGGGGCTGGATCCCAGGACCCCAGGATCATGACCTGAGCTGAAAACAGCCACTTAACTGATTGAGCCACCCAGGTGCCCCTCTTTTCTTTTCCTTTTTTTAAAGATTTTTTTAAAAAGTAATCTCTGTATCCAACACGGCGCTTGAATTCATAACCCCAAGATCAAGAGTCACATGTTCTATCCACTGAGCCAGCCAGGTGCCCCTAAATCCATCTTTTCTAATTCTACGTTCAAATTTCTTTCTTCTCTCTCACACTGGCTCCTGAGAGATCTTTCTCGGGGATTGTTGAGAACAAAATAAGCCAGTTCCACCTTTCTGCTTATTATCAAAACCTTATCTCTTACTTATTCTTTGAACAGTTTGGAGCTTTTCATTGATTATTTATAGTAAAAAGATAAAACTTCATGACATTCTGGATATAGAACATATAACCATCCTTATATTATAAAAAGGAAAACAGGGGCACCTGGGTGGCTCAGTCAGTTAAGTGTCTGCTTTAGGCTCAGGTCATAATCCCAGAGTCCTGGGATCAAACCCCCGAGTTAGGATTCCTGCTCAGCAGGAAGTCTGCTTCTCCCTCTCCCTCTGCCTCTCCCCCCTGCTTGTGCTTTCTCTCTCTCATTCCCTCTCTGAAATAAATAAAATATTAATTAACTAATTAATTAAAAATAAATAAAAGGGAAACCAGAGACCCAGAGGGATTCAATACCTGCCCAAGTTCACATTAAAACTCAGTGGGTAAGAGTGACCCCTGGATATTCATCTGGGGTGCCCACATGATCTGTGGCATGCTCCTGATTTTCTATGTTCAAAGGACTCAGAGGAATGAGTTGACAGATGGGCAAAGGCAGAGCACGACAGGAAGTAGTACCCGCTGACCCGGAGCAACCCGCACTGCAGCCAGTGTCGTCTGCCCGGCTCACACCGTAGCCTGGCGCATCAGCTAGTGTGATGCATGCATGGAAGCCTGCTATCTGTCTGCTACATAGCTAATGAAGGACTGGTACCATGACATCAAGCCAGGCCACGCCAAAAGTCTCTGTCCTCTCATGCCAGCTTGACTGTCCAAATGACTTGCCCAGTGCCCAAAGAAACATGAGCAGACAGTAGGTGACCTACGGTCTCTACTGGACAAAAATGGAAACTGAGTCTCAGAGAAACACAGGTAATTTCCCTAAGGTTGGTATGTGACAGAGGCAACATTTAAATCCTCAAATAGCTTTAAGCGGCAAGCCTAGGAAAGGGACTCCCACAAGAACGGGTTCATGCACCCCTGGGGGAGCCCTCCATCTCTGGTCAGGATGGATGAGCTCATGGTGCAAAGTCGTTGCCCAGGCCAAACCATGCAATACCTGAATTCCTTGTAGGGAGGAAACTCCCATGTAGAGGAAAACTCCATAGAGTACTGGCATCGGGATAAACTGAGGACAAAAGGACAGGAAGACCAGAAATTAAATTAGCTATCATAAACTTGTAAATCTCCAAGAAGGAAACCAAGTCCCCCAACCACGGCATAAACACCTCATTAGCTCCTGCTGCCTCTGGCATGATTTAGAAGGAGAAGCAAAATCAGAAGCTGACAATGATCAAATATCCTTTCATTCTGAGATGAAATGACTACACATAAGAGTAATCTGGTCCTAGTTAAATCACAGGCCTCACATTTTACCCTTGTCTGGATCTTCCTCCTCCATAGAGATGGGCAGACACACACACACACACATACACACACACACACACATCTTTTGACACTAATTACATAATCAATCATCTCAGGGATTTGGTGTGTTTTAACATGGACTAAAAAGTTTCCTTTCTGCTAACCAGAGACTTGAGGGCAGGAATGGGGAGGTATCGGGGAATGATTTGGGGAGAAAAATCAATATCATTCTATTGCACTTGAATATGCATACACACCTATCAGATCACATCTATCAATCTCAGCTATCTTCAGGGCAACTCTCTGAGGTAGGGAAATGAGGCCTGCAGAATTAAGGCAAGGGAAGTCTTATAGCTGAAGACTGAACTTGGCTTGCTTTTATTCTGAAGCTAAAGAAAATTTCCAAACATAATTCCTCTCAGAACTAGAAAATCCCCATGAGATTTTATGTTGTTTCAACTGTAGAGTGAGCAGACATCTCAGTTTGTTGCCAACCTTGCTTGTAGAACTACTGAATGGTGTCCTGAAAGAAGCCTTCTGAGACAGTTCTAGGAAGACCAGGCAATGCCCACTGCCATGCCTTCTTGGTTAGTTTCCTGGAGGAGCAGCAACCTGTGGGCTCCTCCAGATGATGGCTAGACCAGAGGAGGGAGTGGGGGCAAGGCTGGGGACAGACAGTAGAAGTGGGGAGGAGGCGTGAGGAGAGGTGGACTGGGTGGAAAGTAAGGGGCCAGGAAGATGATGCCAAGTCCTCTCCCATTTCTCTCAACTATCGCCCTTAAATAGCACTCACAGGGCAGGCTGGGGTAGCTGAAGAGTCACCAAAAAGAGGGGAAAAGGAGGCAAGGGAGCCTCGTTTCCAGAATGCTCTGGAGTGTTTGGGACTTGGCAATACAGCCAGAGAACTTTCCTTTTCACCCCATTTTTCCAAAAGCAAGTCTTATACCCACAAAACTAAAAAAATTTTTTCTCACATTCAAGGCATCTTCTGGCTTTCCAAAAATCCTCTTTAATCCCACATCCCACACCAGCCACTGCCCATTTTCCGTCCCATTTAATATAAAAAATCTCTTGAAAAAGCTGTGTGCCCATGCTCTCTTTGTTTCTCACCTCCTATTTGCTCTTCACTTCCCTGAAATTCAACTTCAGCCTTATCATTCCACTGAATCTGTTCTTGTTGAGGCACGTTAGGCCTCCATGTTGCCAAATCTAATGGCTTGGTTTAGTCTTTATCATTCTAGACAGACAGATTCTAACCAATCCCTCTTTCTGGAAACATTCCCCTTGCTTGGCTTCCCTGATACCACGCCCTCTTGATTTCCATCCTAGCTCTCTGGCAGCTCCTTCTGAGTCTCTGTTGCTATCTCCTCCTCTACCCGACTTCTAAATATTAGAACTCCTTGGACTCTGTTCCTGCCTCTCGGCCTATTTCTCTGTTATATCTACCCTTCTCCCTGAATGATCTTATCTACTCCCAGGGCTTTCAATACCACTAAGTGCTGTTGACTCCCACATTTATATTTTTAATCCAGAACCTTCCTCTAGCTTCTTCACACAGTTGCCTGCTGAGTGTCTCACCCAAATCTGACCATAGTCCCACCACCTCTCACAAAATCACTCCCTCTGTCATGCAGTCTTCTCCATCTTAAATGTCTCTACTCTCCACCCAGATGGTCAAATCAGAAACCTAGCAGGCATTTTGATTTTTCCATTTTCCATACTTCATCCCACATCCAGTCAACCAACAAGACTTTGGATCTGCTTCCTGCTCAGCGAGGAGTCTGCTTCTCTCTCTCTCTCTCTCTCTTCCTCTGCCCCTCCCCACTGTTCATTCTCTCTAATAAATAAAAAAATCTTAAAAATAAAAATACTAAATGGATCATATCCCTTGCCTGAAAGCTAACCCTTCAGAGGTGAACTTTACCAGAGTCCATGAGGCCCTGCATGAGCTGCCTGAGCCTACCTGCTCTTCACTCTCATTTCACTATGCTGTTGGCTTGACTCAATGCTCTTGAGCCACATGGCCCTCATATTTCTTAGAACACATACCATCTTTCCCATCTCGGGCCTGACTAGATTGCTATTCTCACTTCTCCCATGCCATCTCCCTCCATCCATGGTACAGCTGGCTCCATCTCATCTTTTCTTTTTTTTAGAAGATTTTATTTATTTATTTGACAGACAGAGATCACAAGTAGGCAGAGAGGCAAGCAGAGAGGGGGGGAAGCAGGCTCCCCGCCGAGCAGAGAGCCCGATGCGGGGCTCGATCCCAGGACCCTGAGATCATGACCTGAGCTAAAGGCAGAGACTTTAAGCCACTGAGCCACCAAGGCACCCCTGACTCCATCTCATCTTAAACACCATCTCTGTAGAAGCCTTCTCTGATCACATGAATGAAAACAGCACTCCCTTCATTCTCTGTAGCACCATAGAACACTATTTCCTTTTATCATTTTCATATTCTATATTTATCATGTTTGCTTTCTTTCTTCCTTTTTTTTGTACACTCCTCTCCCTTCTCCTCTTTCTTTTTTTTTTTTAAGTAGGCTCCATGTCCAGAGTAGAGCCCAATGAGGGGCCTGAATCCAAGATCCCAAGCTGAGATCAGGAGTTGGAAGCTTAACCAACTGAGTCACCCAGGAACCCCTCTTTTTTTTTTTAAGATTTTATTTTTAAGTGATCTCCATACTCATCAACTTGGGGTTGATCACAACCCCAAGATCAAGAGTTGCATGCTCCACTGACAGAGCCAGCTGGGTGCCCCTCATGTTTGTTTTCTTGACTAACGTCTTTAACTACATCTTATCCATCTTACCTGGCTAGAGTAAGCTCTCCCAGGACAGGAATTTGTATGTGTATCTCTTTGGTATATCACTGTATTCCCAGGACCTAACAGAATTCCTGACATAAATCAGGCACTAAATATTTATCTAATGTGGGAATGAATGGTTACCTTTAATATGGCCGTCATGAAGACTGAGCAGCCCATCAGCACAAAGATCATAAGGCCCGTCACTCTCTGTTCTCTGATGCCCAAGAACTTGGGTTGTTCTCCAGGAGCAGAGCACTCAGATTCTAGCTTGAGGCTGTTCACGTGCGTGATGGAGAGGACGGTTGCAGCCACAAACCAAGGCAGGCCCATGATGGAGCAGACACCCAGCATGATGGCCACCATCAGCAGGTCCAGGTGGTAGCCACAGCCTTTCTGTGGGGAAACAGAGACTCTGTCACCACCCATGGGCTTGTGGTAGTGGGGCATAGAACAGTGAGCTAAGAGTCCCAGGCCCAAAGTATGAAGGACTGTATAGGTAAGGAAGAAGGGGTCCAGGGATCCCAGACGAGTCTTCCAGCCCCTCCTGGTTTGGAGGGAACAGAGAAGAAAAATAGGAAACTTTAGCCTGTCCTATATATGCTATATCCATTTTTTATTCAAGCACACCCCAGATCTCACCTGGAGTCTCATCCATTCAAAGATTCACCTCTTCTTGGCAGAGTAACCAGAGACCAAGACACACCTTGACCATCCTAGTGTCTAGATGATCAACAATAGAGGATTTGGAAATTAATGGCTTCTTACAAAAATCCCCAGATTCTTGACAAATATGGATTTGTCTACTCCACATAACAAGAGAACAGAGATGAAGGCATGGAGCCTTTCACTAGTAAATGTGCTAAAATCAACCCTATATCCTTAGAACCTTTGGGCTCAAGGTTCAGTCTGAAAACCCCAGTAATGCACACCATGAGGGAGACTATCTGACTCTAGGAAACAGAACCTCAAGCCCTGAACTGAACCTCAGAAGGATAAGCCTGTATAGGGACTATAAGGAACTGTGCCCACCCCCTTCCCCAAAGGTTTGCAAGGACAATGATGGAGTCCAATCTCCCTTCGCATCTTCCCATCATGCTCTATTCTGGTTTCATCTCCAAACCAATCTTTGTCACTAGTGGAGGGATTGGAAGCCCCTGAAAACCCTTTATGAGCTCCTTCCATGACTGTTTTTGTCCAGGTTCTATAGTTTATGGTCTAAATGGGCTGATCCTAAAATAAAAAAAATAAAAAAGTAACAGCCTGCTATTTGTTCTTCTAGGTCAGAACTTTTATTACCTTGAGCTTGTGTTCCTTCCTGTTAATGATGACAGCTGTGATCTGTTGGTCCATGAATATTAAGATAGTGCAGAGAAGAGCCGGGATAATCGCAGCTATCACAGTCCACCAGGGATTGGGGCCAATGGGACTAATAATCCACCCTCGATCATCCCTTGTTGGCTGAAGGGGAAAAAACCAAAGTTTTATTCTTTTTTTAAAGATTTTATTTATTTATTTGACAGAGAGAGATCACAAGTAGGCATAGAGGCAGGCAGAGAGAGAGAGGAGGAAGCAGGCTCTCTACTGAGCAGAGAGCCCGATGCGGGACTCGATCCCAGGACCCTGAGATCATGACCTGAGCCGAAGGCAGCAGCTTAACCCACTGAGCCACCCAGGCGCCCCCAAAGTTTTATTCTTGTATTTTAACTGTAGTCTTTAGGCCAAAGCAGATCAAAATAAATCAGAATATTCACATTATTCTTAAATGAGAATCCTTAAAAAAGAAAAAAAAAAAAGTCATGTGGGGCATCTGGATGGCTCAGTTGGTTAAGCATCTGCCTTCAGCTCAAGTCATGGTCCCAGGGTCCTGGGATCGAGCCCCACATCGGGCTCTCTGCTCAGCAGGCCATCTGCTTCTCCCTCTTCCTCTACCCCTCTCCCCTGCTCTTGTTCTTTATCTCACTTGCTTTCTCTTTCTCTCAAGTAAATGAATCTTTAAAAAAAAAGAAGTCATAAAATACAGCAACTCCTTAGGAAATCTATGACCTTGTTCCAAATTCCCTTTGAGTCAATCCTCAATTATCAACTTCCTGTGAAATATTCATTAATCCTTCACTTCCTTCTCTTACTCTCCAAACCCACATACAGAGAAAGCAGCTTTATCTGAACATTAACCCAAGTAAAATAACAAAATCCACTGTCAAAAAAGAATTTTAATACAATTATAATTAAGGCAAATATAAATAATTTTTACTATCTACCTCCAGATTTCAGACTCGTCCCCCCAGAAGCCATACAATACATGTCATGGCACAAATAAAGGCAAAATAGAGCTCATGGGCTCAGACTGTGTTGGTTCAGAGGCCCTCTCCCATCAGCAGTGAAACTGGAGCCCAAGTACTAGAGACTTGAGAGAAGAGCCCAAGACTATTGTTAGGTCGAGGACCCTCTCCAATATCCCTCTAAGACCACTACTGTTCATAAATCTTGTTTAGGTGTTTTTGACATACTTAAATTAAACTCTCCTAGATCCTCAAACCCCCTCCAGGGTATTCTGGGGAAGAAAAGTTCCCCTTGTCTAGCAAGTAGTAATGGAAGATAAAAGGCCAGGGATACAAACTGGCCCAGAATTGACCCAAACTCAATGAACAAAGCAAAGACTGCAGGGTGCCTGGGTCGCTCAGTCATTAAGCATCTTCCTTTGGCTCAGGTCATGATCTCAGAGTCCTGGGATCCAGCCCCACATCAGGCTCCCTGCTCAGCAGGAGGCCTGCTTCTCCCTCTCCCACTCCCCCTGCTTGTGTTCTCTCTCTTGCTGTATCTCTGTCAAATAAATAAATAATAATAAAAAAATCTTCAAAGAAAAGACTGCTACATCCAAAGTAGTTGGGTCCATATGGGTCATGACTATAGGATTCAAATGTTAATCAATAATGCCACCAAATCCCAAATTATGAATAGGTTAAGTTCTGAAAGTTTATAGAATCCATGTCTCCTTAGTATCAATGTTCTAAGTTAAATTCTCAAGTCAGCATAAAAATTCATTAAACTCTCGCTGACATGGGGCGCCTGGGTGGCTTAGTCGATTAAGCATCTGCCTTTAGCTCAGGTCATGATCCTGGGGTCCTGGGATCTAGCCCCATGTCATTGGGCTCCCTGCTCTGCCAGGAGTCTGTTTCTCCCTATCCCCTCTGACCTCCAATCCCTGATCATGCTCTCACTCGCTTGCACTCACTCTCTCTTAAATAAATAAAATTTTTTTAATCTCAAAAAAATAAACAAAAACAAACCTCTGACTGACATTAACACATTAGTAACAGTACTAGACTTCAGACCAGGTCTTAATCACTAGGGGCCATGTGGCATAATAGAGAAGGAAAGAAGGAAGAAAATTTCTTCTTTGCTTCCTGAAAGGGAGGCCTGCCAATGAGCAACATTTTCCTTGACATTCTCCAATTTTCCCTTCTCATCTCTCTCCTACCTCCCAGAGGCCTTCTTCCCAGATGTCCCAGAAATTCAGTACCTTCTGATTATCTTAAGCCTACCCATCAGGGAACCTTTCCAAGGACTGCTTAATGTTCTCGAATTACTTATTTTTACACCAAATCCATTCCTCCTGGAGGGTTGACCTTAGCTAGGTATTATAGAGAAAGCTGACTGCACTCATTCAAACAATGGTGAGAATGACATATTCTCAGAGGAATTATATTTTTAAAGAGGCTGTTTTTTTAATCCACAAATTTCTAACTGATGGCATTACAGTGCATTTAATAAAATAAAAAATTTTCAGGCACTATGGAAAAAGATATTTTTACCTAGGTCTATTTCAGGGAGGGAGAGAAAAAGAAAGGGAAGACAAAAGCGTGTGGTATAGAGATGTTTGTAAGTCAAGGGGCTGCCTTTATTCCTGTCTTCCTTCTTTCCAGCTTCTCCTGTCTTCTCATTGTATGATTCCTCCTAGGTCACTGAGTACACCAGGGCTTTCCCTCCCCTCCACTTCCCATCCTCTGTGTTACTCAGTGCCCCTAAATAGATCTAGAGTCCCCACATATGATCATTTGTTTGCCTTTTTGTATACATTTTGGGCAAAATATTATAGATTATAGGGAGTTATACAAAGAAACACTGAAACAGGGCTGAAGAGCTGTGCCAGTAGGAGCGCTACCCTGTGGGAAAGGCCCTCTGGCCCGCTCGCCTCTTCCCATAGCACCATCCTTGAGGACAGGTGCCAAGTCCTAATCCAGCTTCTTAATCCCTCCTAGGGCCCTTAGAGAGTTGATGCTCCATGAAAGCGCTGTTAACAAGACTTGTTCCAGGGACCCCACATTTCCACAGAATGTGGTATGTATTTAAGCAAACATGTGAATTCCATTGTTTTAAATCTTAAGACCTTCCGTTCTCTTAACCACTTTAGGGTTCTGTTCTCGGACTTTTTGGGCTTGAACTTAGCTAACCCTGCAGAGTTTGCTCTTCTAAAAGGTAAGGCATGAGGAGCAAAGTTTAGATGGAAGGCACTGAGGAACACAGGATTCAGGTATGGTACGGCCTTGGGGAGTAACTTTTCTGGGAAACCACGCGAGGGCACCAAGTGCCCTGAAAGCTGTTTACCTTGAACACACTGGGAACTTGAAGTTTTGGGGATGGGACTCCAATCAAAAAGTCGATGATCACCATCGTGAAGATAGTGAGGAAGACAGCAAAGTCACTCACCATGGAGCGTACCTGGAGTGAGAAAGGATTGGAAAAGCGTTTTTTTAGGTTAAATGCAGTAGCAAAGGATTTAGTATTATACAAATTTTAAAAGTCCTCAGAAGCATGCTTTCATTTTATAACTGAATTAATATAAGCATATTTCAACAATAGGAATATGTTACTATGCCCAGGCTGACACCCTAAAAGCATGGATATGATGGGGGAGAAGAAACTATTCACCAAGCTCTCACGTCACCGCCCTGACTGGGAAGAATTTTATTCAGAGGATTTATGCCCAGGTGGAGACAATAGTTCTGAGAACTTGGAATAAGATTTTCTACGACCAATCAAGGTCCATTTGTGCCGGCCAAGAACCTAGGCAGCAGCTTCAACTCCTCTTCTCCCTTACGTCTAACAGCTCATCTACCTGCACACAAGTCCTATTGGCTCCCCTTTAGAACAGAGCCCGGATCTGAGCACCTGTCTCCACCTCCACTGTTCCTACCCGGATCGACATGACCATTGGCTCTTGTCCCAGTAAGTACAGCAGACCCTTAATCTTGTTCTGCCCTTCTCGAAAGCGGCCAGGCTGATCGTTGAAAACAAAAGTTGGAACAGGTCACTCCTCCATGAAAACCCTGAAATGGTGCCTCATTTCACTGAGGCAAATACCCAAAAGGCCTTGGCCACTGAGGCCCCCACAGTCATCACATCCCTGAGCCCAGCTTCTAGGACTTCCCTGCTCATTCGCTCTGCTCTAGTCCCGCAGACCACTGTGTCATTTCTTACTCGGGCCAGACTCACTCCCAGCTCAGGGGCTCTGTGCTTGCTCATGCCTCCACCTGGAATGCTTTTCCTCTGGGTAACCTGTCAGGCAGCTCCCTCACCCACTTTGTGTTCATGCAGGCATCCCCTGCCCCTGGGGGTCTTCCCCGATGATGCTACTTGACACTAGTCACCACCCTCTACTCCAGCACCTCCTCTACTCCTTTCCCGCTTCATTTTCTCTATAACACTTCTCACCGCTTTGTGCCCCAGAGGGCTTTATAGTTTAGTGTGGCTATAATAAAATAAAATGTCTCGGGGCGCGTGGGTGGCTCAGTGGGTTAAAGCCTCTGTCTTTGGCTCAGGTCATGATCCCGGGGTCCTGGGATGAAACCTAGTCGAGCTCTCTGCTTGGCCGGCAGCCTGCTTCCCTTCCTCTCTCTCTGCCTGTCTCTCTGCCTACTTGTGATCTCTGTCTGTCAAATAAATAAATTAAATTTTTAAAAAATCTGATCTCTAAAAAATAAACAAAATAAAATAAAATAAAATAAAACATCTCTAAAGTGCCCAGTGCCTGCCTTAATCTGAACTTCCAACAGAAGTTGAGCAAAATATATCTTGGCCAAAATATATCTTAACCTGACTTTGAAACCTGAACTTTCCAGCTCCCTGCCCCTGGTTGTATTAGTTCTTTTCTGAATGTTACACATATTCTCTGTACCTGTACCTGCCCATCCCCATAGCAAGCCATCTTGGGTTCATCTCACCAGCCTGGTGTCCAGTGGCCCTTCTCCCCTCTGAATGTCTATGGCCCTGACACCCAACTCTCTATTACTGTCTCATAGGGGCCTGTATGTTTCATATGTTTCCCTTCCCTAGATGATGGCAGAAACCATGTTCTAAACTTCTTTTGGGGCTCCTGGATGGCTCGGTCGGTTGTCTGCTTTTGGCTCAGGTCATGATCCCAAGGTCCTGGGATTGTGCCCCACATCCGGCTCCCTGCTCAGCAGGGAGTCTGCTTCTCCCTCTGTCCTTCCCCCTGCTCCTGCATTATCTTTCTTTCAAATGAATAAAAAAAAAATCTTTTTTATCCCTGCTAGCACTTAACCCAGGCCTGGGCAAATAGCTAGTAGAGAACCACCACTTACTATTGCTCAGACCAGAAACAGTGACCTGGAGCTTATATGATCTGTGTTTCCCTTAACAACTATGTGGTCTCGCTGATACCTAAGAATGTGTTTTAGTCATGCTTGTGTGTACCGTAAATATCTAATCAACTGAGCTCCCCACCCATGTGGACTTCCTGCTCTGCAAATATACCTGATTGAACCCTCCCTTAACAGAAAAACCACCATTTCTCCTGATCTGAACTCCCTTTCGAAGCAAAAGTGGCCCCTTTCAGCCACTCTACACCCAGCCTCTAATTCTGTCCTACTAAAGCTGGTCACGATCAAACAATGCCATCTGCATCAGGAAAGAGTGTTGAGCCTTCAAACAGTCACGCTAAACAACTCAGGAGCATTTTGCCTGCTGCAGTCAATGTCACCGCTGATTTCACAAGCTGCCACAAGGGCCATCCTTGGGAAGAGACTTTGGGGTCCTTTATATATCCAAAGTGATCATCCCAATTTATTATATTTAGGTGCCATCTCTAAGCTACATGTCCCAACATTCTGGAAATGAAACTTAACAGCATTCTGGAAATGAGAATTACCACCGACACTTTTTTTTTTTTTTTTTAAAGTAATCTCTAACCCCAATGTGGGGCTTGAACTCATGACCCTGAGATCAAGAGTCTCATGCCTGGGGGGCAAGAATGGCTTAGTTTGTTAGATGTCTGACTCTTGATCTCACCTGTAGTCTTGATCTCAGGGTTGTGAGTTCAAACCCTGGGTTGGGCTCCACGTTGAGCGTAGAACCTACTTAATAAAACAAAGAAAGGGTCGCGTGTTCTACTGAATGAGCCAGCAAGGTACCTGTCACCTGGCACTTTTAAACAAAATTTTTAAGTATTAATCCCTCATCCCCCACCACACGTTGAGGAAAGGTTGCCAGACACTAAGAGAGGAGAATGTCATAGTGTGGCTTATGGGGACGTGTGGGGCTGGCCACCTGCCGCTCCACTCAGCACACAGAGAATCAACTGTTACATTATAATTCTAATGCAAAAGACATGCGCGAGCATGCTACCTACCCTGGTTGGGAAGTAGCGGCTTGTCTTAAATGTCTTTAAGGTGCTTGAGAGGATGAAGGTGGTGAAGAAGAGAATGCAGGACCAGAAGAGCACATCGGGAGTATAGGGTCCGTGATGGCCACATGCAGATCCCGTGAACTCTCCATGCATCTCCTGGCATTCCTGGAGGGACAAGCATTCTGGGTGATGAGAGGCAGGCACAAGGCACAAAGCCTGCCACTCGCTGGCACCACACAGTGGCCAGGGATGCGCGGGGGAGCGCAGGCCACCAGCCACATCTGCCTGACCCCCGCGGGGCTGTGGTGCTCCCACTTCTAGGGGCCCCTTCCAACAACCTCTTGTCCTTAGGCACTTTTGGAAATGAAACCAGGATGATCCCAAGCAAGCACGCAGTTCTGGGAGGGCCTGGCAGTTTGTTTCTATTACAGAGCACTGAATGTTCTTCAAGCCTCACCACACTGGGTGTGCCCCCTGCCCTGCCTGGTGTCATGCCCCATATTTCCTTAGAGCGGGCACCGGATATGGGGTGTGTGGGAGAGAAGAGAAAGGCAATCTTCTTTTCCCTTTATAGACAACAGAACTTCTGAAGGGGGAAAGGGTCAGCAAGAATAGTTTAAATAAAAAAGAACTTTCTTTTTGAAAACACCAGACCTTGCTGAAGGGCTGCCGTGCTTCCCCCCTCTGCCACCCCCTGGCAGTCACAGTGCCTTAACACAGCTCCCAGACTTACACTAACAGTCAGGTTGGCCCAGTGGACTTCTGTTGCCACAATGTTGTGGTCCTTCCAGTACTGTAGGGTATGGTTGTTGGGATTCTCTGGGAAAGTACACCTGCAGCTAAGGGGGAAAGAAAAAAGATTCCTGAAGAAAGTAGCCAAGTATTCCATTAAAATACTTTTAGCCATGCATGGGCTAACAGTTTTGTCAGAGCCTGCCTTGCTGCTCTTTTGCCCCTTCAGATCCCTGAGATTGGTCCTGTTGCTTGAGGCCCATTTGTGAGCCCAACCACATCCTTATTTTCCAGTCAGCCATTACTAAAGACAGACACAAATCAGCATGTGGGTTTTGAATTAAATTGTGCCAACAACCAAGCTCGGCACCTCACATGCCCAGAATGAGCCCTGGTGGTTTCCTGCTTAGTTTCTTCCTCTCAGGCCCTTCCCATGAAATTCAATCTACAGAGCAGGGAGGACCTGATACCCCAGTCAGTTCTCAACAGTCTCCTCCAAGCCTGGATATCTCCTGCTCCTTCTATTACATCACATTCTTGTCCTAAAAATCAGAGTCTCAGGATGCCTGGGTGGCGCAGTCGGTTGAGCATCTGCCTTCATCTCAGGTCCTTCTCAGGGTCCTTCTCACTCAGTGGGGAGCCTACCTGTCCCCCTGCTTATACTCTTTCTCTGTCAAATAAACAAATAGAATCTTTGGGGGAAAAAAATAAATAAAAATCAGTCTCCTGAAATTGTGATGCAAGCTCTTCCTGACACTGCTTTATTCCCAGAAATATCCCACCACAGCAGCCTCCACTTCCATCTAACTAGACCGGATCTGCCCACCCACTGGTCACCATGTTGCCTCCCAGTCCCAACATGCTTCATGCTTGAACTGGCTCCCAGGATACACAATGAACACAGCCATTCCCACCAACTTTGTATTATCTGTAAATTTAATGAGCATGCCTTCTAAGGATATAGTGTGACAAAATCAAAATACAAAAAGATCTCAACAGACTGTAAGACGTGGAAACCAACAAAGTGAAAAGTAATAGGGAGAGCTATAAAGTCCTATATTTACATATGAAAAATCAATACCAGCTGTGCCTGGATGGCACAGTTGATTGAGCATCAGACTCTTGGCTTCTGCTTAGGTTGTTATCTAGGGGTCATGGATCTGAATTCGGCACAGAATCTGCTTGGGACTCTCTCTCTCCCTCTCCCTTTGCTCCCCAACCCCAATCCTCACACTCCTTCTCTCTCTCTCTCTCAAGTAAATAAATAAATCTTCTAAAAAATCAATTCCAGGGGCGCCTGGGTGGCCCACTGGTTTAAAGCCTCTACCTTCTGCTCAGGTCATGAACTCAGGGTCCTGGGATCAAGCCCTGCATAGGGCTCTCTATTCAGCAGGAAGCCTGTTTCCCTTCCTCTCTCTCTGCCTGCCTCTCTGCCTACTTGTGATCTCTGTCTGTCAAATAAATAAATAAATAAATAAATAAAATCTTAAAAAAAAAATAATAAAAATAAATAAAAATTAAAAATCAATTCTAAATTTGGAAGCAACGAAGATGTCCTTCAGTAATGAATGCAGGAGCTATACTATACCTAGACAATGGACTATTATCCAGCACTAAAAAGAAATAAACTATCGAGGCATTAAAAGACATAAAAGACCTTCAAGGAGATAATAGTATGTGAACAAAGGCAGTCTGAAAAGACTATATACTGCATGATTATAACTATATGACATTGTGGAAAAGGCAAAACTATGAAGATGCTAAAAAGACCAGTGATTACCAGGGCTCGGAGTATTAGCAAGGGATAAGTAGGCAGAGCACAGAGGATTTTTTTTTTTTTTTTTTTTTTTGACAGACAGAGAGCACAAGTAGTCAGAGAAGCAGGCAGAGAGAGGGAAGCAGGCTCCCACCGAGCAGAGAGCCTGACGTGGGGCTCGATCCCAGGGACCTGGGATCATGACCTGAGCCAAAGGCAGAGGCTTTAACCCTCTGAGCCACCCAGGAGCCCGCACAGAGGATTTTTAAAGCAGTGAAACTATTCTGTATGATACTATAACGGGGGGTATATCATCAAAGATTACAGATTACAGATTCATCAAAACTCACAGAATGTATATTACCAAGAGTGAACCCGAATGTAAACTATGGTTTTTGGGTGATAATGATGTATCAATGTAAATTCACTGCTTCAACAAACTTAACACTGGTATATGGGATGGTGATAGCAGGGAAACTGCTCATATGTGGGAGCAGAGGGTAGATGGGAACTCACTGTACCTTCTGCTCAATTTTGCTATGAACCTAAACTGCTCTTAACAAATCAGTCCAGGGATGCCTGGGGAACTCAGTCAGTGAAGGATTTGCCTTCAGCTTAGGTCATGATCCCTGGGTCTTTGGGTCAAGCCCCAGGTCAGGCTCCCTGCTCAGCGAGGGGTCTGCTCTCTCTCTCCTTCTGCCCCCTACCCCAGCTTGTGCTCTTTCTCCATCTCCAAGAAATAAATAAATAAAATCTTTTTAAAAATAAAATAAAATAATCAATTAAAAATTTAAAAATCAGTTTCACAAATACCAACATAAAATAATTTAAAGAATTGGAGAGTTCTAGCTGCAAACAATGGAAAACAAATATGGAAAATACCATCTTGAGCTTTATTAACACAGAATTACAGTATCCAGATCCAAAGCCTACTCAATCCAAGGCTGGGTACTTTTGTTTGTCTTCTCTCATTAGGATATAAGCCTCATAAAGGTAGATCCTTTATCTGTCATGCCCTATGACAGGGCCTAAAAAAGTACTTGGCACATAGTAGGTGCTCAACAAATGTTGTTAAATGAATATATGATTTTTAAAAAGGTCAAAGAATGAATGTTACCCCAATGCCAATCAGCAATCCACAAGGCTTTAAAGACCATACTTCCTAATGGTTGTTATATTTTGTAATTATTAAAATAATTTCATGTTACTGCTTATGTTCCACATATGAGTGAAACCATATGATAACTGTTTCTCTGTTTGACTTATCTCACTTAGCATAATCCCTCCCTCCAGGTACATCCATGCCAATGCAAATGGTGGGTGTTCACCATTTCTGATGGCTGAGTAATATTCCATTGTATATATGGACCACATCTTCTGTATCCATTCATCTGTTGAAGGACATCTCAGCTCCTACTACAGTTTGGCTATTGTGGACATCACTGCTATGAACATTGGGGTGCATGTGCCCTTTCTTTTCACTACATCTGTATCTTTGGGGTAAATACCTGGTAGTGCAATTGCTGGGTTGTAGGATAGCTCTGTTCTTAACATCTTGAGGAACCTCCATACTGTTTTCCAAAGTGGCTGCACCAGCTTACATTTCTACCAACAGTGTGAGAGGGTTCCCCTTGCTCTGCATCCTCACCAACACTTGTTGTTTCCTGTTTTGTTAATTTTTGCCATTCTAACTGGTGTAAGTTGATATATCATTGTGGTTTTGATTTGAATTTCCCTGATGGCTAATGATGTCGAGTATTTTTTCATGTATCTCTGAGCCATTTGTAGGTCTTTTTTGGAGAAGTGTCTGTGCCCATTTTTTGACTAGGTTATTAGTTTTTTTTTGAGTGTTGAGTTTGAGAAGTTCTTTATAGATCTTGGATATCAGCCCTTTATCTACAATGTCATTTACAAGTATCTTCTCCCTTTCTGTGGGTTGCCTCTTAGCTATGTTGACTGATTCCTTTGCTGTGTAGAAGCTTTTTATCTGATGAAATCCCAAACAAACAATAGCACAAAGAACCATAGGGGAAGGGAGGGAAATGCAAAGGGGGAGAAATCAGAGAGGGAGATGAACCATGAGAGAGTGTGGACCCCGAGAAACAATCGGGGGAGGAGGGGAGGGGGGTGGGAGGAGGGGATAATAGAGTGATAGGTATTGAGGAGGGCATGTGCTGTGAGGAGCATGTTATACCTAACTACTGAATCACTGAACACTGCATCAAAGGCCAATTATTTACTATACAGTAGCTAACTGAACATAAAAAATTTAAAAAGCAAAAAAAAAAAGGACTAATTTCAAAATTCTAACAAATTTTTTATGAATTCAGACCTTTAAAAGGTTAATAAATCCATAAGCAAAATCTATAGAAGTGTATCCATAGCTAGGTGGCAGACACCTCCTGGCAGTGTGCCCTCTCTGCTCAGATACTTTCAGGTTGAAATTGTTTGTTTCACAACCAGACCCACCACATCAGAAAGGTACAGCCAGCAGGGAGTGAACTGGATGGACAGAGCTAAAGGTTGAGGGTCTCTAGTCATAATTTGGAGAATATTATTCCAGATAAGAAATGTTTTATACGACTAGATTCTCCTAGATGGTTGAGAGCACAGCCAAATACTATGCTTCTTTTCCAGCTGATCTGAACTGTCTTAAACATGCAAAGAACAGAGTCTCTTGGGTTGAAATCTAGGTAAGTAAATAGATTATTAGATCTTTAGGAAACAAAGTAAGAGGCTTGTGGATCTCTAAGGAATTATTATTATATCTCTACTTAATGATTCCAAAGAATAGTCTATATATATTTTCAGAAAACATGCTCCAAGGACTCTCAAATCCTTGTAAAAAGTTCTTCCCAACAACTAACTTGAATTCCCCCCACCCCCGCCTTTGCAGCCCATTTTTGTCTCGTGCCTGAACCAAAAGCCATGCTCTGGAAAGCATTTCTCATGTGCCCTGAGTTTCACTCTTAGTCCATCCTCTCCATCATCACTCCTGACTGTTCTCCTCTCTGGCAGATCTTCCAGGTCTCCACATCCCCAGCCCTATTTCCCAGCAAGAGGGCCAAGACACTTCCTTATTCCTTAACACAAGCTACAAATACTCTCTGGTACACTGCATTCAGCCCATAAAGTCAGGTTCCCTGTACAATTAAAAAAAAAAAGGAAGAAAAAAAGAAAAGACAAGTAGAAACCATACTTACTAATACAGGCTAAGGTGGTCCAGCTGGCTGTGCATGTGGATGGGGTAGGTCTCTGCCAGGTGAATCAGCTTTTCTATGGCTTCATAGATAAAAATAATGCAAATCAGGGAGGCAAACGCTTCTTCTGTGAAGCGGGTAATGTAACAGACAAGGGAACTGGCATCAGTTGCCACAAGGACGATACACAGAAAGGCGGTCCACAGTCCAATACAAGCTCTCAGGGAGAGGTATGAAAGAGCGTAGTCTCTGAAACAAGACCAAGGTTCATCAGAAAGTATGGATGGATGAATTATAAGACAAAGGGTCAGAAATGTAGTTAGTTTTTCTCACAGTACCCATTCTGGTATTGCAACCCAATTTGTCCCTAATTCTAACTGTACTTCCCTCCTCAATGCTGCCCAGGGACAGCTGTGACAAAAGATTTGCTCTGCAAGCTGGTATTTGCCACAGCAAGGACATGGGAAGCGGAGAAGGAGGGAAGAGCCCTCATGCATTCCTGTCATTTTTGGCCAACGTGATTCAGATCTTATTCTTGCAGTTAGGAAAATGGAGCTGGCCCTTGTTCCACATATTCCCACTCCTAATACAAAATGGAGAAAAGATTTTATAGGAAAAGTAGGGAGATAAGGGTTCTGCCAAGTCTCCACACACCACTAGCAACCAGAATATGAAGAGGGTGTATTAGGCCAAATTAAAAGTGAACTTGAAATAAAAATAGAGGAATTTGAATTAGCTAGGAAAGTTTTTTTGTTTGTTTGTTTGTTTGTTTTAAAGATAAAAAGCCAAGACTTCAATAATGGCTGAGGGCCATTAATAAAGCTCTTTAAGACTGGGAGATGCACTATTTTAAGTACAGTACTACCTGGGGGACAGGACAACAAACCAAATGATATTCGTCCTTCTGGTTTTTACAATCCAGTAAAATCCAGTAATATTTGCCTGCTTACCCTCACCTAGGATCCTGGCATTCAATTCTAAGAGCACAATTAGCACATTGAGTTAGAGTTTTCAGAAAACCAAATGTCTTACTTGCAGAATTTGAACAAAATCTTTTCAAACACAAGCACTGGCCCCGTACTTCCTAGGATGGTGAGAGCCTGTCCCGCAAACAAGGAATAGGCAATCCCAGTCATGGAGGCTCCAAACAAGGATTCAATTGCACTCTAAGGGGGGAAAAGAAATCATCAGAGTCCATAACCCGTCTGTAACCAGTAATGTGGGCTTCTGTACATTCCTGACTTAGATCTCTTGTGTGCCCTGACAAGCCATTTGCTTGTGTTTCATCTTAGCAAGAGTGAAGAGTACACACTGTCTAATACCCCTGTAAACAGGTACCACTGTGATGATTCAGGTGCCCAAATCCAACCATGTATGATTCCTTAACTAAGTCCTGTTCTTCGGTGACTCTATTCAGTATACGGAAATATACACAGAAAACACAATGACACCATTCACACAACGAGCCATCACTGAGTCACCTCAAATGTCAAATGACATTGATGTATCATTTTCCATCCTTTGAGCACCAGGTAATTCAACTGGGCCATCAACCACTGAATTTGATATTCAAGTGGAAGAGAGTCTATTCTAAAGGGGAAACTGTGTTGCTTCACCATATGAAGTCAGAAGACCACAGTAATTCAGTGGAAAGGATTTAATCTCCTTGGTTCTAGCCTGGGAGCTTTCCTCTTCAGCAGACTTGACGGGCAACACAGTACTTTAAGTCTTGTGTAGGGACCCATAGAAGTGGTTAAAAGTCCTTACTATGCGTCCCTCAGTGGCTTCTCCGAGCAATCCCCCAAAGGTGATGACAGGCGACATGCAGGCACAGTACAGGAACAGAAAGGAGGCCAAACACTGTAAGCTGAGTGCATCCCGGTAGTCGCTCCAGTACCAGGGGGCCTTCCGCTTGATGTCCAACACTAAGCCCCCAAAGAGCCTGTGGAAACATGGCAGACAGACGGCTGACATGGTCCCGCTTCCATGAAAGGATCTGAACAGCACCCATTTGAAAAGCCCTTCAAATGTGTTCTGTACTAAGACATACTTTGGCTTCAATTTGACCCCAAGTACAAGAGATCTCTCGGGGGTCAGCACAGATTCTATTTGCAGCTAAGGGTGTGAGTTTGACTGATTATCCCAAGCCTAAAAAGGATGAATTTGGGTGTGCATGTTACCCATTCCAAAAAATTAACGTGAAATTAAGTAATAGCTTCAAATTTCAAATCCTGAGCTGTTAGGAAGAAATGTACAAAACCAACTCAAGGTATTAAAGTTGTTAGTTTTAGTATATGTAGTCTACATTAAAAGCCCCATCACATGTACTTTCCTGCTCTGAACAGCTACCCACCTTCCTGTTGAGAAATTAGCATAATAATTCATTCAGGCAGTTGGCAAGTAATAGCAGATAACTTCATGCCAGGCCTTATGCCAGGGGCTAGAGAGGCAGCAGTGAGCAAGACAACACAGCCCTTCTCTCCAGGACCCACAATCTAGTGCAGGAGATAGGCAGTGCAGTGAGGGTGCCCCCGCAGACAGCATAGGACAGGGAGGGACATTTCAGCAGGGACTCAGAGAACAGATCAGGGGTCAGCCAGATGAGGGAGAGGGGCTAGCACGGGCGCCACCTAGAGGTGAGAGCGCATGGCTGCCCGAACTATGGGGAGAGTGGGGTGGGAGGAGACTGAGGAGCCAATGCCAACAGGCGAGGATGGAAAAGCTGGAGAAGCTGGAGAAGCCAAGTCACAAAGAGCCTTATAAATTGTTTTACAGAATTAGAACCTTATGCTAATGGCATGTCACATCACTGAAGGATTGTAAACAGGAGAACAACATAAACATGCATTCTGGAAGGATCTGTCTGGCAGAGATATAATGAATGGAATGTGGAGCAAGACTGGAGGCAGTAGATTGGGACGAGGAGAAGTGGACGGATTCAAGGGCTTAAACGGGAAGTAGAATCAACAGGACTCGGTGCCAGGACTTTGGGGACCCTTCTCCACTTCCCAAGGATGAGACTGATCAAGAGCAAGATATCCCACACCAAGGAGGAGTAGCGTTCTCAAATGGGGTCACTTTTCCTGAGAGTGGAGTCCCTGTATCAGAGTGAAAGCTGGTAGGAGAGTCGCAAAAAGAGTCACTTGGCATTCTACAGGACAAATGGCCTGGTCTCCTCTACAAATCAGTGGCACAGAAAAAAAGGAAGGAAAGCTGTTATAAAATAGGATCATAATAACCAAATGCAACTCCTGATTGGATCTTATGTTAAGCAAATAACTCTAAAAAGATGTTGCTAAGACAATCACGAAAAGTTGAATATGAACTGAGCATTAGACAATTTAAAGAATTAGTGTTAATTGCGTTAGATATCTTAATGGCATGATAGTTGTTTTTTAAAATGTCCTCATCAAACAGAGATACATACTGAAGTAGTTACAGGTAAAATGACATGATACCGGTGATTTGGTTTTAAATAATCTAGAAAACATAAAAATAAAACAATTAAGTGGGGAGAAACAGATGAAACATAATTGGCAAAGTGTTCATCACTCTTGATGGGCACACAGGGGTTCATTGTACCATTCTCTCTTCTGTCTTATGTGGTTGAAATTTTCCATAATAAAAAGCTAAAAACAAAAAATGAGCTATTCTTTCATGAAAGGAGGCTTGGCCAGCTCTTTCTTTCTCTCTGCCTGAGAGCCTGGAGGAGAACCAGGAGGCCTGGAACGTGGGCGCCAGGGGAGAAGGCCCAGCCAGCTCTCACTCTCTCTCCATGTGAATGCCTTCTCTCCCCTAGCCAGGTGCACTGAGGGCACAGGTAGACACAGGGCAGATGCTATTCTGTCTTGCCCGTTTGCTCTTTTCCTCTGATTTGGCTGGGTATAGTTGGGATTTACCATTCTTTTAATTTATATCAGTAACATCACAATCTAGGTCTTGGCTTAGGGAAGAGAGGCAAAGATAAGTTTGTTTCTCGTCTATCTGGCAATCTATCTAGCTTAGGTAAGGAGCTATCTATAGGATCTAACCCGGAGTGTAAGAATTCCACCTCAGGGTTTGGAACCAAGGCTCCAATTTGTAATAAAGTGTCACTCTGTTTTGCTTTGTCCTCTAGGTAAATAAGACCTTATAGGCAACTGTGACTAGTGTAGGGCACGATATAAGCATTTCTGGGTCTTTACCAACACAGAATCTTGGTTCCGTATAAATATCACCTCTTAATCATTGATGACCTTCCTCAGAAGGATATTGTTCTGGGAAAATAATCTCCTTCTGCAATAATGAGCCTCACCCCACTAGGCAACGGGAAATGCTGCCATGACTGCTCAGCACCCCCTTGGATGCAGGAGGCACCTTCAGTGAGGAATGTCTGTGAGTAACAGGCAAAGGATTTATGTGAACTGGATTCCTAAGAAGCCAATGGAAAGGGAGGATATCTGTTTGCCTAGTGGTGATTAAAAAGGGAAAGAAGGGGTGCCTGGGTGGCTCAGCTGGTTAAGTGTCTGCCTTTGGCTCATGTCATGGTCTTGGGGTCTTGGGCTTGGGCTCTGTGTGGCACTCCTTGCTCAGCTTTTCCCTCTCCCTCTGCCCCTCACCCCTGCTCATACACTCTCTCTCTCTCTCAAATATATAATAAAATCTTTTTTAAAAAATAAATAAGAGGGGGGTGCCTGGGTGGCTCAGTCATTAGGTGTCTCCCTTCAGCTCCAATCATGAACACTGCGTCCTGGGATTGAGCCCTGCATTGGACTCCCTGCTCAGCAGGAAGCCTGCTTCTCCCTCTCCCACTCCCCTTGCTTGTGTTCCCTCTCTCGCTGTATCTTTCTCTGTCAAATAAATAAAATCTTTAATAAATAAATAATTAAGGACAGAAAAGATCTGAGGCTTTTATTGGTAATATAACTATAAATTAATAATTTCTGAACACTGTTTACAAAGTCAGCCTTATATGTCATTCATGCATAAAAATCAGACCATAATCACACATCTACCACAAGATCAGGCACGGATGCTTCTCTTCACATCTGAGACTTCCTTTCCCTTTCAAAACTACCCTTGATGTTCAAGTTTTGCTGGGATAGGAGGTACACAGGGCTATGAATTTAAGCTTGATGCAAGACAGGACTTACCCGTGTAGAGGGTCACTAGGCTCTGGAGCACTGACTTAAGGAGCCCTTCTCTGGAGGGCTTTAAGGACAGGACAGCCATCCTCTGTCTGGTATGCTTTGGAAGAAACCTGTTTGAAGTGTGGGGGGTGGGGATCATCGAGATAGCAGCTCCTGATTCTTTTTCTTCATTAACCCTTCCCCAAAGCGGCAATAACCCAATAAAGTACATAAAAACACCTTGAAAAAGCCCTTTCAGAGTATCCTCCTGGTGGTGAGGCTTCTGGCCTAGGAACACTCTAGTCAGACATTTTTTTTTTTTTAAGATTTATTTATTTATTTGACAGACAGATCACAAGTAGGCAGAGGCAGGCAGAGAGAGAGGAAGCAGGCTCCCTGTGAGCAGAGAGCCCAATGTGGGGCTTGATCCCAGGACCCCAAGATCATGACCTGAGCAGAAAGCAGAGGCTTTAACCTACTGAGCCACCCAGGTGCCCCTAGTCAGACTTTCCTCATTACTATGTACGGGAATTCATCAGCATCATTGCCTGCATCAACATCAGGGAGGTCCAAAGACACTGTCGTTAGCCCTGGCACAGTAGGCCATGTAATAAAGAACTCAGACTACTCCTTTCCACCTGTCTCTTTCCCACCTTCTTAGAGTCTACACTCCCCCATATTCATATACCTCACCATCCAACAAGTAGAACATCCCTGAAGTCTCCAAGTTTTGCCCGAGGCCATACAACATGATAGGCATAAAGCAGATTCTCCACCTCAAGGAAACACAACTAACAGTATGAAGAACTCCAAAACCGAGGCTGCTAATGTATTTTTAGTCTGTGCAGTCCAGGCAGGTCCAGAAAGTTCTAGGATGTCCATCTGTGTGGGTGGGTTTATGTTCACTCTTTGAGAGTGATCTCATTACTCTGAGATTGGGAAAGGGGCAAGAGTTGGCACAGAACCATAATTTCTGATGCAGGCATTAAGTCCCCTTGTAGTAGCCACTACAAGTCTACAATGGGAGAAAGGCCATGTGTCTTGAGGTCTTCTACAAAGGGTTCTAAGGAAAACTTTAGTAGGAGTTCAGGAAGAGAAAATATCTCCCTCACCAAGCAGACTAGGCTCTGAGCCTAGATAACTCTTCCTTTCAGTCTCATCAACTCCATAACTTCCTGACAAGACACAAAGGGAGAACTTCCTCAAACCCTATGTGAATTTGTGAGTAAGAGTACTTTGATGCCATGAGAAAGCATGCGATGATTCTGGCTGTATGAGATTCTCTTTTGGGATGTCCGGCACCATTGTCGAGAATCTAGAATTGTTGAGATCCGATCTAATGCTCTCCTCAACCCCCACGTGGAATTGATGACAAATGACCCCCTCAAAAAGCCTGAGACTCTAGGTTGTTCTCATCTGACACCAAAAGAACCCTGAAATCTCACTCCTGCATGGATATCATTTGGAGGAAATCCTGTTGCCCTCATTTCCACTACCTTCAAACTTTAAATCCTAGGGTATGGACACCATTTATATTCAAAAAATAAATCACAAGTCTGAAATACTATCAAAGCCATTCCTAAGACTGTTCTCCCCAAAACCACCACCTCTTCCAGAACAGCCTCAATCCTGGAACCTATTCTAAGGACAGATGTTTCCCTTGAACTACCTCTCAAAACCAGGTCTCCCACCCAATTCAGGCTTCTCCCAACTGTAAAGAAAATGTTTAACTCACTTTCGGAGGTTGCTTCCTCATTTTAGTGACTCCCTTCCATCAAAGGACTGTTCCTTTCCTCCATGATCCCTCCCCAGAACCCAATTATCTTTCCCCAACCTCAAATACCTTCCTCCAGCCAGGAAACACACTTCCCCTCTGGAAACTGCTAGTTAGGTGTCTCTTCTGCTGCTTCTCAGTCTCCTTTTCCAGCTCTTCCCTGAATTTCCAAGAATGGAAAAATAGATGACTGTCTATAATTCTAAAAAAAAAAAAAACCCTGAGTTTCCACTGCATAGAGTACTGAGGAGAGAAAACTAAGGAAAACAACTTCAAGCAAAGAGGGAAAAAATAAGGTGAAAGTGAGGAAGTAGAGGATGTAACAAAGCTTTTCTCTGTGATCAGAGTCCTGTCCTGAGAATCTCCACCGACGTGTCCTGCTTAGACAAATTTACAGAGACAGAACTATGGTCTCAACCCTCTCCCACAATCTGGGGGAAACCCTAGATGTCACTCCAACCCAAAATATCACCCTCTTGGGGCACCTGGGTGGCTCAGTGGGTTAAAGCCTCTGCCTTTGGCTCACATCATGATCCCAGAGTCCTGGGATCAAGCCCCACATCGGGCTCTCTGCTCAGCAGGGATCCTGCTTCCTCTTCTCTCTCTCTCTCTCTCTGCCTGTCTCTCTGCCTACTTGTGATCTCTGTCAAATAAATAAATAAAATCTTAAAAAAAAAAAATTCCTCTTTACCACCTTCCCACCTGACAAATAAAACCAAGTCTGGAGACCTGCTTCCCTAACCTTCCATAGAGAACCTTCTCCTTGGGCATCTGTCCATAGAATCCTGGCCTAGAAGAGTAGGTTGACTATTGAGAAACACACATACCTCTCAAGTACTACCTATATTCCTACTCTAAGGGAGTTTCTTAAGTTCAAATAATTACTCGGTATTTATCTATACTTAGTCCACTCATGCTACAGAACAGGGATCATTCTAAAAGTATTCATTCATAAGTTCTTCAGATATTGAGTGCCTAGTCTGTGCAGGGCACAGTGCTGGGTGCTAGGAATAGAGTGGGCACCCCGCCCTCTAGCGGCAAACGTTCCAGCGGGAAGACAACAAATTAAGCAATGATAATAAAGTATGAGAAGGGCTGGAACCTGGGGCAGGGCGGGGCTGGGCGGGGGCGGGGTGCGGGGCGTAGGGTCCCGGGGAGGGGAGGCGGGTGGCAGACGAGCGAAGACAGAACTCAAAGCTGTGGCACCACATAGCGGGAATACCGAACCTCATCTGTAGAGTCTTAGAAGGCTTTCCAAAGGAAGTGACACCTAAGCCGAGACAAAGGACAAATGGCAGCCAGGAGATGAGGAAGAGAATGAGTG
This sequence comes from Mustela lutreola, assembly GCF_030435805.1. NCBI lineage: Eukaryota > Metazoa > Chordata > Mammalia > Carnivora > Mustelidae > Mustela > Mustela lutreola. The sequence goes on from NC_081297.1 coordinate 63,655,395, forward strand.
TTCAAATCGGGGAATAATGTGTGGAAAGGAGGGGAGGGGAGACAAACTTTGGTAGGTAGTTTGAGAAACTTGAATGAATGAATACCACATCTGATATATTTGCAATACTTATTATAGTCAGTGGTTCCATTTGGAAAGTCATTCCCAGGCAGTATACTAGGGAGACGAAAGCTGAAAGCAAAAAGTCTGACTCGTTCCTTTGCACACCTTCAGCCCGGTAAGCAGTACGAGCTGTGAAACGTCCGCGGACTTACCGCCCGGTGCGCTGAAGTTCCGGCCCGCTGTGGCCCCCGTGTGGTTCCGGTTCTATGTGGCAAACATTTCCGTTTGGAACTCCAGGCATTTTCCTTTTCTCCTTTTAACAAAGGACCCCCAGATTAGTAAAGTCAGCCATCTGTTCTGTCCTTCCTGCTAACAGGGGGTAGTGGTAAGAAGAGAATCCAAAAGCAGCCCCCAAATACCCAAGGGTTTGTCGTTTTCAAATGCATTTACTGATTTGGGGCAGTTTATTTGATTTTGCTGAAAAACAAACAAGTACACAGAATTTCTCCCCCTCTCCACTAGTACCTAACTCCTAACTCTGCCTTGTCCAGAAACAGAAAAATGGAAGCTTTGGCGTCAGCTCTGTCCTAAGTTCCCTTTTCAAATCTCTCTCTGTGTAATCTTACTTTCCCTTAAAACTTTGAAGATAGTTTTATCTATTTGTAAAACTAAGGATAAAAATACTGAATTGGGGATGCTGCCAGCAAGGCTGAGCTAGCATTTGTAAAGCACCAAGTGCAGTGGCTAATGTGCAGGTGCTCCCTTTCCACTCTAGTCAGGCCACAAGCCTGGGTGACTGGCTGCGACTCTGCACCTTGCTCCTTTCATTGCATGGCCTCATCTACAATCTACTCCCAAGAAATGTCCTTCCCTCCCCTCTCTACCGTTGGGAAGCCTTGGGGATGCTAATGTGCATACATTACCTGGGAGGGGACATTTTTGGGTGGCTCGATTCTAATGGAGGGGTCCCACTCCCCTGGAGGCAGCACAGTGACCTGATCCAGGAACTCATCAATTCCCGCCAGGAGATCATCTCGTTCTTTTGCCTTATATGCCACGTCATGAAATATCTACAGGGAAGAAAAAATCCTCAGGAAAGTTGAAAATAACTTAAAACAATCACCAGTGACTATGGTGAAGGACAGATACACCCTCATGATTTTTATCTGTCATAGGGATCTGAAATGTGGAAAACTTTAGCATTTAAAAAAATGCAAAAATAAGAGGCCTCTGGGTGGCTCAATTGTTACACATCTGGCTTCAGCTCAGGTCATAATCCCCGGGTCCCGGGATTCTCCCACTCCCCCTGCTTGTGTTCCCTCTCTAGCTGGGTCTCTCTCTGTCAAATAAATAAAAATCTTTACCAAAAAAAAAAGTAGAGATAAACTGATAAAAAACATAAACCCGAAGATGAGCTAGTCAAGAAGGACTAGCTATGTGTCTGTTAGTACAAGAAGAGATAAGACTCTAAAATTGTATCGTTGTCATCCCTCCAAAGAATGGAACAAAAGGCAAAAGGCATGGGAAATTTTCCTGATCATAATAGTTGGAAAAACTGGGTGGAATTACTAATGAAGTTCTCTCCAAGAAATAAGTTTCCCAGTCAAAGAGAGATAAGAAAACACAACCCCCCCCCCCTCACTCTACCTGCTAAGACATGCCTTAAAAACATTACACTGAAGCTTACATGAGCAGTGCAGGCCTTACTAAGGTATATAGTGGGGATCCAGTACCATGGCAGCCAAAATATCCAGTTTTCTTGGGACATTCACATTACAGTGCCCAAGTTCATACCCCTGACCTTTATGCAAACTATTCTCGTTTACATGGAATAAGAGTGAGGTTTCTTTATGTAAATAGCCTTTATGTACGGAATTAACCATCCTCTCTAGAAAGTTGTCAGCCTTTGTGTCTTTCTCTCTAGGTATCCTAATTGGCAATAATAATTTTCCCAGAAAAGGAATTCTCTGAATCCTTGATTTCTCAAAAAGGGAGAGATAACATAGGAAGAAATACCTCCAAGAAGGTTTGGTCCTCCTACAAAAGGCATTCAGAGAAGTGACCTGAACTGCTTCCCTGAAGATAATTACCCAGGATGGTAATTATTTTATCTCCAAAAAACAGCATAGGACTTGGCACAGAGTAAGATACTCAGTAAGTGTCTGTAGCATGAATGGGAAGAGGTGGCTCATACCTCATCTGTCATGATGGTAGCCATGGATCTGCCAATCTCATGGTACTGCTGACCTTTCCCTACTGGACCCAATAGGATAAACAAAAATCTGGCAAGACATACAGAGGATGAAATTATAAATTATGTCAGTAAACATAAAGAAGTGTCATCATATTCCTCTCTAAACAACAAAACATTTCTCTTTCCTATCAAACAGAAATCACTGTCATAACTTCAATAAAACATGACAGGCTAATGATGGGGCAATAGAAGTTGCCTTGACCTAAAAGCTCCGCTATGAGCATTGAAAGCTATTTCAATACTCCATTCAATAATATGGTTACCATTCTTAGGGTTTCCATAGACACAATTCCTTACAATAGAAAAAAATGCTTTTTTCAAAACATACCATTGTAGTGCAAATTCAAGGTTTTCTGAATCTCTTTCATTGCTCTAATAAGAAAATCATGGGGAGAGGAGAGGGATAAGGAAGTTGAAATGATGAAGACCAATAGAGGGGTCTAAACTGTGTTCTGGACATCTGGGTACTCTGTAATTAACGGGGCTCTGAATCACCTGAGTCACCACTTTCAGAGTGCGTGAATAGCCTTATGAAGAAATGTGGACATATTTGCAAACCATTACAAATCCTGCCAGAACTGTGGAAAAAGACATCAATACCTTTGCTCAGAGACCTTTCCCCAAGACACGGCTCTGTGGAACTGGGAGACTAAGACTCAGGCTTCCCATCCTAACAAGTGATTAGCCCATGGTCTGCCCTTTGGATGCTCTTCAGTTCTCCATTCCCAAGCCTGTAGATACTGTATAGTCACAGCCTTAAAACTCTTAGAGTCCTTCTGCATGGAATTAATCAAATATACCCCCAGTGAGAGCACTGCTGAATTTTAAATAGCATTCCCCAGTTAATCCTAGATTTTGGCATTAGCTACTTTCATCCACCAGCGCTCACACAAATTTGTACTGGAGTTTTGCAGTCCTTGTCTTTACCTGGTAGGGATGGGCACTTCTGTCAGGCCTGAAAGAAGAACAGCAGGAGACAGCCTCACAAAGGCAACAATGGGGCGGTCCAAAGTATCCACCTCTCCAACAAGGACATTTGAGGCCTCTGCCCCAGTGGGAATTTTTTTCATGAAATGAAGATCCACCTGCAAGTCCAAAAGAACTCTCTGACAACCTAGGAGCATCCCCTCAAACATCATTCACCCTCTCGTACCTGACGTTCATCTGCTATTTTATGATTTAACAAGTGTTTTCTTACACTAGTTCACATAATCCTTACAATAACTCTGTAAAGTGGATAAAACAGGCCTTGTCAGCCCCATTTTTTTATTTTAAAAATGAAGCAGCTGAGACCCAGAGAAGTTGACTTGCCCAGTGAAGCTTTGAAGAGAGGGAATTTAAATCCAGGTGTTCTGATTTGAATCCCATTACCCCACTCTTTCTCAAAGACTGTTGTTGAAGCGCTAGGCCACATTTTTTTCCATTTTAAAATACTTGAATGCTTTGTCAGAGATTTCAGCTTTTCTGAATAAAACAGGGAGCCTTACAGGCAGAGGAGCACCATGACACCATGCGTGTTCTAGCTCGTGTTAAGAATAGACCCAGCCAGCAAGAGGCTGGAGGCGGGGAGATCAATGCTTACATCAGCAGCTCCAAGGAGGCACCCAAGTCACAGTCCCGAAAAAGAGTCCCAACTGCCAAGTAGTTTTAGGAGACAAGAGCAAAAATTATCGTCCTAACAAAACCCTTGGAGGTAAGAAGGAGCTGCTGAAGAGCAAGTACCCCCCAAAAATGGTGGAAAAATCAGGAAGTCTGCATCAGTAAGGATTAGCAATTGCTCCTCTCAGTTCCAGCATGCTGAACCTGGTGGAACAGAGTGGGCCCCGCCCAGGCTGGAGAGAAAGGGAGAAGACCTGAGCAGAGGGGCCTCCTCTCCTGCAGAGGGGGTTCTGGTCTTAGACAAAGACCGAGGAAATACCAAAGCTTACCAGCTTCCAGCAAGAGGACTTTCATTTCCACTAGGGCTGCACTTAGGCCTCTAAGGCAAGTTCTCATGTCTGTGCTCACCTTGCTTAAATCCACAGGACTGTGTTCACAATTCACTCCATTTTTTACTTCAAGACTTGTCGTGGGAACAGACTGAGGAGACACAGTTTGACCTATTCAGAGGAAACAATTCCCTGAGTGTCTGCCCTTTGCCTCTTTGACACACCCCATCCATCACGGGTTGGCTAAGGCCATGTCTCCAGCAAAGCCCATATAGAGAAGTCCATCCAGATGACTATGAAGCTAAGACCCACACATACATATCACCCTACCCACTAGTTAGCGGTAAAGGGAGGACAGACGTCTTACTACTTCTGCACCTTCTTCCTGAACATATTTCTGATCATCTTTCCTTCCTCTAGTAAGGTAGTGATTCTTAACCAGCAGTACACCTCAGAACTTTTCAAGTGTGTGGATTCCCAGGCACATCCCTGAACGCTGGGATTCAGTGTATGCAGGGGCAGGGAGACATACAGGTTAGGCCCTGCCTGGCCAGAGAAAAGGAAACCAATCAGCAGCTGAAGTTCATTGAGTGTTTATAATCTACCATGCACCTGGTTAAGGGATTTACATGGATTATCGCATTGAAGGTTCACAATAAATTTGCTGTTCGATGCTATTATTATCCTTATTCCACAGAGGAGAAAGGGAGACATAAAGAGATTTAGGAGGGTGCCCAAAATCATACACTTTGCAAGTAATGAAGTCTGATTCTCAAGCCTGGAAGTCTGACTCAAGAACCTATGCTACTGTACTTGCCTCCCTGATCTAAGACCTATCTGCGGTCTTTCTGAGGCTTGCATCCCTAGGTCGACAAGAGATCAATGTCATCAGCCCCAGCCCGCCATCCTCCCTGTCAGCACGGAAGCTTGTTAGGCAATTACAGCCTGTACCCTCTAGTCACTTAGCACCTCCAACTAGTTCTTAAATGTCTAATTAATGGGAAAACAGTCACTCCTGATAATCTTACCGTTCTTATCCATCGAATGTGGATCAGACTGCTTCTTGCCAACCTCAGCAAAGGAGCGAACAATGGGAATGAGGTTATTTCTCTTTTTCTCGTTCTGATGGTGATGCTTTTTGAGCAGAGCTTCTCGCACTTTAACCCTCATGCTGTCATTCAAGTCACTGAACAGTTCTTGCTGGTCCAGGATCAGGTCTGGAAAGCAGGCGCTAACATGAACACTCCAACTGACAGTCCGTGAACTCAAAGAGGCCAGCATCAGGTGGGGTGGGGGGTGAAGGGCACAGAGTAGGGGAAAGCAGTTCCATCGGGTACAACTTATGCTTCAGTGTCCCAAAGAGTTATCTGAGGACAGCAACCATGGCAAGTTATACTTGATTCATGCAACAAATTGGTTTTATTAGAAACTATTGAGCACTTAATAGTGCCAGAATGGTACTATGAACTTTCCACTGATAATTCAATCTAATCCAAATAAATACTCTAGACTTAGGTGACACTGTAACAATTTGTACAGATCAGGAAACTGAGGCCCAAACATTACAGAATTCCCCAGAATGTCTCATCTAGTAAAGTTGCAGGACAGTTCAAAACCAAGACTGTCTGACTCAAAAGCCCACATTAATAGCTACTTTATTCTTTCATTAGCCGAAGTTCCTCTGCAGTCCCTTCCTCCAAGATTTCAACATTGCTCTGATTGTCAAGAGGAGCTATAACTGTAGAACACTCCAAATGACCACTTGAAGGTAGAAGCTAAGCACATGGTAAAGCTAACTAAGCACCCCGGCAACTGCCGCCAAGCATCAACCTATAACCTGTCAAGTCCAGCGCAGTCTGAGGGGGAGGCAAGCCCCATACCTGCTATTAATTGTGTGTTCTAGAGCTAAAGGCCCACATTCTACCCCACTTCTACCACCTTCTGTGTGATCTTGGGTAAGTTCCCCAAACTTTCCATACCCCAGTTTCATTATCTGTAATACAGAGCTAATATTACGAACCATCCTCAAAGCTTGTTATGGAAAATTAATGAAATGATAAACACAAAATGCTGATTCTCAGCTGATACACAAGCCAATTTACCTAACTTTATCACTGACAAGAATTTATCAGGTCCCTAATGGAAAGAATGAGAGCAGTTATACTGCAATCCTACATACCTATCCTTGAGCCTCCCCAAAACTTCAACCTATTCTCAACCCCAACTCCATCCACAACTATCCAAGTACTAGAAACACTAAATAAAGAAAATATATTTTGAATATTCAAGCTGAGGATCCATGGTTTCTCTATCTTTAACCTTTATATTGATTGGCTCACTGCCCCCACATTGTAAACATGCTTCAAGATCCTGTATCTTGAAAAAAAAGAATTTAATAAGAAAAAGAATGTTGGGGGGCACCTGGGTGGCTCAGCGGGTTAAGCCACTGCCTTCGGCTCAGGTCATGATCTCAGGAACCTGGGATCCAGTCCCGAATCGGGCTCTCTGCTCAGCAGGGAGCCTGCTTCCTCCCTCTCTCTCTGCCTGCCTCTCTGCCTACTTATGACCTCTGTCTGTCAAATAAATAAATAAAATATTTTTTAAAAAAAGAAAGAAAAAGAATGTTCACCCCAGGTCCTCCCTTATTTAACCCTCTCTCTCTCTCCTATCATTTAAAGTTCTCAAAAGAAAAATTTCTCAGTGCCCTACAATTTGGCTATCTAATTGAAATTGCTTTTTTTTCTTTTAAGTTTTTATTTATTTATTTATTTATTTATTTGAGAGAGAGAGCAATAGAGAGAAAACACAAGCAGGAGGAGCAACAGGCAGAGGGAAAAGCAGGCTCCCCGCTGAGCAGAGAGCCCGATGCAGGGCTTGATTCCAGGACCCTGAAATCATGACCTGAGTCGAAGGGGGACACATAACTGACTGAGCCACCCAGGCATCCCTGAAATTGTTTTTGATAAAAATCATCAATAACTTTCCTGTTGCTAAATCCGATGTTTACCTGACCTCTCTGCAGCATCCAACACTGTTGAGTTGAAACTCTCTCTCCTCTTGGCTTTTGTAATGGTTTGAATGGTATCCCCCTCCCAAAGATACATCTATGTACTAATCCCCTGGAACCTGTCACTGTGCTCTTATGTGTAAAAAGGTCTTTGCATACGTCAGTAAGCTAAGCATCTCAAGATAAGATCATCTTGGATGATACTGACAAATACCCTTAAAAGGGAGACAAAAATGAGAAGTCCACATGAAGACAGAGACAGACTGGCATTAGGCATTCATGAAAGGAACACATAGAGCAGCTAGAAGCTGAAAGAAGCAGAAAACAGCTTTCCCCTAGAGCCTTCAGAGGGGCCACTGGATCTCATCAGAGCTGATCCCTCCCCTGTTTCCCCACATGATCCCAGAGAGGCAGAATAACTTGGATACTTGAAGAAAAGTCTGAAGAAATCTATTCAACCAGTGAAAGCTTAGCTGAGGGAAGAACCCTCACGTGCACCCAGGTGTTTCTCAAACTTCGTTCCAAAACATGGTAGCAATACTCAACTATGTCAGGAAATCCCATCAGACATCGCCCTTCACACCCTGCTGAAGCCTGGGGTGCCTTTGGCTCAATTTCTTATGGTGTCTTCCCTAGTGACCATGTTTAAAAATCTTTCCTTAACACCTTTTTCTCTGCACAATTCCCACTTGCCCCTTTCTCTAGCTATTACTGAGACATATTTCTGTGGTTGTACTTATTTAAATTGTCCCGTGGCTATTTCCCCACTAGAAGGTGAGTTTCTTGAAGGTAGGAATTGTATCTTATCTTTATTCCCCTGTGTTTAGCACACTATCAAGCATAAATAGGTACAAAATAAACCTGTGCTAAATGAACAGGCAGATGGAAGACTGAACATCTTGTTGTTTGAATAAGAAGGCTGTGAAATAGGTAGAGTATTTTCTTAGTTTAAAACCCAATGCCCCTAACTGAAGACACTGAGGTCGGGAACTTTCAGTGACAGACCTGAGTCAACACAGCTCCTTTATTCTTTCCTCCATACCACATTTAATTTACACAAACATTCCTTTGTTTTTCTGTACCTAACCATACCTGATATTTCTTCTATGCTATTTGCACGCATATCCAGAAGGACTGTTCCATTAATAAGGCAGCTCCTTAGCTCAAAGAGACTGTGCAGTGAAAGGGTTGCCACATAAGGCTTGCTCCAGCGTTCACCTCCATCCTCAACATCCTCTTCAAACTTCAGCCACCTGAAAGCATTTACAAACAACTAGATGTCAAAGGGAGAAAATGAGGAAGTTCCACGAGAGAATTTTTAATATAAGCCACAATGAGAGATACCTTAATAATCATACTGAACGTCATCATTTCATCATATGCTCAGGGTTCATTGATAAGCGAAAAAAACAGGTTATAAAACAGCACAAAGTTGAGTACAGTTTGATCCCATTTCTATTTAAAGAAAATTTTAAAAATGCAAACACATGTATAAGACACCAAATGGTGTCTTCCTCATTATCCTTGAGGTAGTAGATTTGTACATAATTTACATCTTCTTTTTGCTTATCTTCCTTTTCTTTTTTTTATTAAAGATTTTATTTATTTATTTAACAGAAAGAGACACAGCGAGAGAGGGAACACAAGCAGGGGGAGTGGGAGAGGGAGAAGCAGGCTCTCCACTGAGCAGGGAGCCCGATGCGCGGCTCGATCCCAGGACCCTGGGATCATAACCTGAGTCAAAGGCAGATGCTCAATGACTGAGCCACCCAGGCACCCCTTATCTTTCTTTTCTAATTCATATAAAGAGCACATATTATTTATGCAATTAAAAAGATAGATCTAATCAATATCATTTGGATAGATTAATAAAACGGTAACATTTTTCTTTTTAAAAAAACCTCTATGCATTTATAAGTTGGCAAAGACGGAATAACAAGACTAACTGCCTTTTCACTTGACATCAGAGTGATTGGCTTGCCTAATCCTCTCCACCCATGGCAAACATCCAAGGATATAGCAAGGATCCAGAAAGAGATGTTCCAGTGAGAGCTAGAGCCACACTTTGCTAGTTACCCACCTTGCCTTCTTCCCAGAAGCTCAGGCATGCAAGCTTTCTATCACCCATAAGACTCACTAGTCAGGGGCGCCTGGGTGGCTCAGTGGGTTAAGCCGCTGCATTCGTCTCGGGTCATGATCTCAGGGTCCTGGGATCAAGTCCCGCATCGGGCTCTCTGCTCAGCAGGGAGCCTGCTTCCCCCCCCCTCTCTCTCCCTCTGCCTGCCTCTCTGCCTACTTGTGATCTCTGTCAAATAAATAAATAAAATCTTTAAAAAAAAAAAAAAGACTCACTAGTCAATTACTGGAGGAGCCCAAACATGGTCTTAGCCAATCTGAGGGCTCTTCTGGGGCTTGAGCCTCAGGCAAACATGGTCACTCCACAGCTACCCCAGGAAATCCACCATTAGGCTACCTATACCCATGGGTCTCCATGAGGTAGGGCTGTCCCATAGGACATCTCAAAAATTATGAAAACATCCAATGAATCAAAATCCAAATGAATTAAAACACTATGGTTCACCTTCAGAAAATTCTTCACCTATCCTACATTCACCTATGCTTGGTTGCATGGTTCCAAACCAAGATGGCCCCATCAGGCATCTTCTAAGCCAGACCTATAATAGCAAGATGATCCATGAGCAACTCTTGGTCCTAAAGAAATGAGAGGACTCCGTAAAGCTTCTGTTTCTGTCACCTATCCCAGGCTAAGGTCAATGGTATAGTGTCACCAGAGACAACACAAAGAAGCCAAGATCAAGACTTCCCACAGAAGGCTCTGGAACATCAATCCCCATGTCAGTCATTACTTCTGCCATGAAGAAATAAAAGACAAGCAGACCTGTCACTTGCTGAAAGGTAGACGTTTGCCTACCCAAGCAAATCATGACCCAGGATAGATTAGGGCCCACCTAGCTGTCTCCTTCCACTCAGCATCTTCTCCCTCCTTCATGCAGATCTCATCCAGCTCTGTGAACAGCTCATGAGGAACATGCTCTTCATCTTCCTCAGTGCCAAGAATGAACTGAACACGCTGAGATGGTGTATCTAGAAAATTGACCACAGAGAAAGGTAGATCAAAAAGATTTTAAAATGCTATTCTGTGGAAACAGTTAAGTGGGAGGAAAAAACTTGAAGAAAACCCACAATGAACTTGAAATCTGGTTAATCTGATCAAAAAGAATTAATTTGCTAATAAATGATTTCAGCTTATATGGTAATTGATTTGGGGGGCCAGAACTAAGAGTTTTTCGGGAAGATACTGTCCATTCTTAGAGGCATTTCTTGTTCATGGAAGCAAACTCTGGAAACTCTATTAAAGGGCTAGAGAATCAAAACTGCTTAATGGACATCACACATTCCCTCAACCTCACCAAGGTCCCAGCCATGGACCCCTGCCCACCCTCTCTCCTGAGAATGTTACCATGGGCCAGGGCCTCTGGGCCTTCTTCCCCCTGGCTGGCTCCTTTGCCCCGCCCTCGTCTCCGGTGCTTCTGGCCATGTGCTCGGTGATGGCGATGGCTCTGCCGGCCCAGCGGCATCCGAACCCCCACATACAGAGTTCTATGACCTGGAATGAAGCAGATGGACTTTGTTTTTGTTTTTGTTTTTTATTTTATTTATTTTTTTTTATTTACTTATTTTTTAGTCATCTCTACACTGAATGCGGGGCTCAAACTAAGGATCCCGAAGTCAAGAGTTTCATTTCATGCTCTTCCAAATGAGCCAGCCAGGCACCCCAGAGAACACTTTCAGTAAAAGGAATCGAGCATATTTAAGAGAGGAAAAAATCATAGCTCTCTGGCCAGGTCACAAGTCTGTAATGGCAAAACTTCAAAGACTCCAGGACTAAAGACGTAGAGATTGTGGAGTTGACGTACTCCTTCCTCCTGCATGGGGCTGCAAACCTCACAGGAGCATTAAGATCAAAGGAAATAATGTGCGTGGACTTGATTTGCAAACCATAAAGGCCAACAAGGATCCTAGTTGTTGTTACGACAATTTGAGCAATTGAAAAAAAGCAATATGGTCACTGTGCCAAGTCCTGGCAGGGAGGGGGTTTAGAGAAGTAGCTAAATGCTCAGGTCCTGCCTGGGTCCAAAACTTGGCCTCACCATTCACTTAACATGTGACCTTTAACAAGTTAGCTAATCTCTCTGTGTCTTTAAAAAATAATATCAAAAGCTTATTATTTAAACTCGGAGGGTTTTCATGAGTAGTACATAAGATAATGTATGTAAAATGCTTAACATGATGCCTGGAATAACTTTTAGCAGCCACTGCATTCTAGGACCAGTTTCTACTACTTTTCCTTCTGCACTGTAGAATACACAATCTAGAATAGTAGTGAGAGACTAGTGACAAATCAATCCTAAGAAGCATGAGTCTGGGGTTACAGGGAGAGATAGTAAAAGTACAAAAAGAGAAGAATGTGGGAAGATAATTGATCCAAGCATGTTCCTGCCCGATTCCTCCTTTTCTACTCATTTGTTCCTTCTAGAAGCCTTATTTTGTGCTGCTCAAGACTGCCAGGCTTCTCTCTTGCCTCCACCTGGCTTCCCTTGTCTTGCTGTCAGCCTGAAGCCTAGAATCAGGGGCTGCTACAACCCTGGTGCAGAGATACTCTGCCCCCACTACTGCCCAGTTCCTGCTGCTAGTGTCCTAGAACTCAGGCTGACTCCCCACTTCTTCCACCACACATGCACTCCAGTCTTCAGTCACTGTCTTCAAATCCACAGCCCTGAGCCACACTTCCTCCCTCTGAGCAGGTGACCTCACTTCATATTTTACTAAGAAGACTTGGACAATCTCATGTGACTTCCATCTCAGCCTGGCTTGCTTTCCTCCCCCAGCTGCCCCTCTTTTCCAGGCTAGTGAGTATGGCTTCCCATGACTCTGGAGTCCTCTTTTATCAGCTAGCCTCAGTCTCTCCTTTCCATCCACCCCTTCCACAGCTTTCTCCTGATTATAAATCTCTCTTACCTTTTTTTTTTTTTTTTTTTAAGTAAGCTCTAGGCCCAATGTGGGACTCATAACTCTGAGACCAAAGGGTCACATGCTCTACCAACTGACCCAGCCAGGTGCCCCATGTCTATCTCTTAAAAAGAAATTTTCCAATATAGTGCTAATCTCTAAGCTTCTACCTGTCCATTCTCCTTCTCCATCAAACACTTTCAAGAACAATCTACCCACCTAGCTTCTGTTCCTCACCATCTCCTTGTTCCAGAGCCTCTGCATGTGGTTACTTCCCACTCAAAGTGTTCTCATTAGGGACCACATAGTCACCAAATCTCTATAATCTTATGTCTCTCAGTTCAACTCCAAAGCCTTTCCTGAGAGCCCACCACGTGCCAGACAGTATCCAAATCCCTTGACAACCTCCTCCCACTGGTGGTCCAGGGTCCCTTAGCTCCTATACCTTTGCCCTCCCTGGCTCATCTGCACACTTCTGACTTGTCTTCTCCACCCCTTTCACAGTCCACCAAAGGAAAGCTCCCAGGATTTTGGTCCTGGCCCCTTCTCCTTTTTTTACTAGTATCTACTCTCATGATTTGAAAGTTTACTTCTACAAATAAACCCCAAACCTTTATCTATAGTGATTCAACATATCCCAAAGCAAACCCTATCCTCCATCTCAGATCAAGCTCATGCCCATTTCTTCCATGTTTTCATTCATGGCATCACCATTCTCTCAACTTTCCAGGCCTGAAACCTCAAGAGCTACTGTAGATTTCCAGCTCTCCCCATACCCCTCCAGTGCTACATCCTACAAATTATGGAGGTCAAGGATTTTTCTCCTTGCACTTTGACAGCAGCAGGAGCCTCTTTCCTGCCTCCCACACCAGGTCAGTCCTACAGACAAATCCTCCTGAAGCACTGCTCTGATCACAGCTCACGTTTGTGCAGTCAGGACCCTTCATGTTCCTGCATGCCCAGGTCCAGCCTCCTTTCTAGTTTTTCTTCACTAGGACAAATTGTACATCCAATAGGAAAACAAAGGGAAGGGCCTCTAAAAGAACGGAGCTATCAGCTCAAGCGAAACTGAAGTAGAAATTTCACATGTGCTCACACCAATTAAACATTCCAGGGGCAGAGAGAAATCTAGAGATGTACGCCTTTTGCATCCATCCCAGCAATGCTGTCTCCTCCCCACAGCCTCAGGTGCTGCACCCACCATCATCTTCTTTCCTCTACCCAAACCAACCCCGCTATTCCACAAATGTGCCAGTGCCTTCCAGACACGGACTTGGTTTGATCCCTCAAGATTCACGGCAATGCACCATCCTTCTTGGTATTATGTCTGAGCTCCCTGATCAGAAGTGCCGCCTTCTACCTCTAACTCCCAAGAGCTCTTGGCTAGCATTCTCTTACGCACTTATTTTATGCTTTGCACTAAAATTAATACCTCCACTATTCATCTGCAAGTTTCTCAAGGTACCAGGTCAGCCTTTCTCCCTCTTGGAATCCCTCACACAAAGCACAGTGTTTTACCTATGGTCATCGTTCCACAAATGTTCAGAAAATGGAACATCTCCTAAGAGCCTCCCTCAGGAACATAACACCTTTGAATCTCCTCAGGAGTTCCTTAGTCTGACCTGAGAGGGCATCTCATTTGAAAGGAGCCAGAAAAGGAATGTATAAACAAAGTGAACATGGTTAGGGCAGTTGACTCATCAAAGCATAAGACTCAGACAATCCAACCCAACCTGAGAATGGAAAGCTTAATCCAGGAAGACTTCCTGAATAAGGAGAATTTATGGAAAGAGTTGCCAACTCTTCCTGTTTCCATTGCAATGGGTTTTCCTAAGACTCTGCTCAACTTCTCTGAGGCTTCCTCAATAAGTGCTCTCCACTTACGAGTCAGTTAATTAATACAAACTGGATTGGGACGCCTGGGTGGCTCAGTTGGTTAAGCAGCTGCCTTCGGCTCAGGTCATGATCCCAGCGTCCTGGGATCGAGTCCCGCATCGGGCTCCTTGCTCAGCGGGGAGCCTGCTTCTCCCTCTGACTCTGCCTGCCACTCTGTCTGCCTGTGCTTGCTCTCACTTGCTCTCTCTCTGACAAACTGGAGTGCTGCTCTACGTTCCTTTCTCTACTTCTCTCTCCTTTTCATTGTCCTCTCCCACCTTCCAAAGTCCCAAGTGATAAAGAAAACTGAAAAGAAAGGATTATATATACCACATCCTCTTTATCCATTCATCTATGGATGGACACTTGGGTGGCTTCTATATCTTGGCTATTGTAAATAATGCTGCAATAAACTTGGGGTGCATACATCTTTTTGAATTAGAGTTTTCATTTTCTTCAGGTAAATACCACTAGTGGAATTACTCGATCATATATATTTCTGGATCATACATATTTCATATGTAATTCTATTTTCCATTCTGGGGAGAACATCCATACTGGTTTCCAGGGTAGCTTTATCAATTTGCACACAAAAAATGAAATATTCCTCAGCCATCAAAAAGAATGAAATCTTGCCATTTGCAACAGCATAAGTGGACCTAGAGTATATAATGCTAAGTGAAAAAAATCAGGTAGAGAAAGATTAAATACCATATAGTTTTATTCCTACGTGGAATTTAAGAAATAGAACAAACGAACAAAGAAGAGACCAAACACACACACACACACACACACACAAACTCTTAAAATAGAACAAACTAGTGGTTCGCAAAAGGGAGGTAGTGGGGGTGAAGTAGATAAAGGGATTTAAGAGTATACTTATCATGATGAGCCCTGAGTACTGTACAGAATTGTTGAATCATTATATTGTATATCTGAAAATAATATAACACTATATGTTAATTATGCCTCAAGGGAGAAAAAGGAACAAGATTAGAGGGAAAGCTGATCAGAGATTTATTAGAATGTTGAGAGGCCAAAGGATAAAACATTTAGTATCTGGAGAAATCACACCTCCTATCCTCCTCACCCTGTCTTAGGGCAATCCTATATTGACTCACGCACATCTCAGGACATTACTGACAGGCAGATCTCTAAACATAATGTAATCATGTTACAACTTTATTGAAACAGAAATATAGAGCCAGAAGAATTCATCTGCTAAGAGGTAGGATTCCAAACCTCTGACATTATCAATGAAAATCATAAAGTGTGAAAATGACTAAATTGAATACTGTCTTAATAAAATACCATCTGTTAACTAATAATGTTCCACTATAGTATGTTAATTAGTTCCCTGTAGTACACCACTGAGACCAACCCAGGCTTGAGTCACCTAACTGTGCCAGGTCCTGCCCCATGGGCTGAGGATACAGTAGTGAACAGCACAAGTTTCCTGTCCTCCAGACATATATTCTAATTAGGGGAGACAGGCATTATGAAAACAATAACATATTATTTCAAGTAATGATAATTATTCTGAATAAAAACATGGTAGAGGCACCTGGGTGGCTCCATCAGTTAAGTGTCCAACTCTTGATTTCATCTCAAGTCATGATCTTAGGGTCGTGAGCTCAGCACTGGGCATGGAATCTGCTTAAGATTCTCTCTCTCTCTCTCTCTCCCATTGTAACCCCATGCCCCACTCTTGTGCACATGGTTCTCTCTCTTAAAAAAAAAAAAAAAAAAATGGTAGGGGACCTGAGTGGCTTAGTCGGTTAAGCATCTGCCTTCAGCTTAGGTCATGATCCTAGGATCCTAGGATCAAGCCCCCCCTAGGGCTCTATTCTCTACGGGGAGCCTGCTTCTCCCTCTGCCTCTGCCCCTCCCCCTGCTTATGCACTCTTGCTCTCTCTCTCAAATAAATAAAATCTTTAAAAAAGGATAAAGTGTCTGGGGTAGAAGGTAGGGTGGAGAAGGGAGACTATAGCTAAGATGACAAGGGGCAACATCTAAGTGATGAAGAGAGGCCATGAGAAGAGCATTCCAGGACAAGGCAAGATCAATGCACAGGCCTTACAGTGGGAATGTGCGAGTTCCAAAGCAAAAGGATGGTCAGTAGGGCCAAAGCAAGGTAAAAGAGGAAAGAAGAGGAGGGAGGAAAGGTCAAAAAGACAGGCAGGGGCATATCATGAAAAATGCATGGGCAGTTAAAAGCATAAATTGTTCCCACAGAACCACTTCAGCCAGCCCTAAAACAAATGTTGTAAAATTAGGTATGTCTAGGTAGAGCTGAGACTTAGATAAAGAATAACCTCACTGAGGAGTAACTTTTTTAGTCCTTCAACAGAGCCATCCCAACCATGAGCTTCCTCTTCCCAACAAATCCCTCAGGCAGTTATTGGCCAGGTTAAGGACCTCTACTTCTTCTTAAGCACATTCCAAATACTTCCACAGGGCTTTTGTTAGTATATTGCTAATATTATGTAATTTTAAGTATTTTCTAAATAGAAATTGAGGTATAGTGATTAGATATTAGAACCTGTGCTATTAGATCTCATTTTCTTGGTTAATTTGCTCGCTGTCACCATTAAAGTAAAACGAGGAGGTTGGGCCAAATGACTTCTCATGTCTAGCCCAGATTCTATATACAAACTTAGGAAAGGCTCAGGCCAGATCATTATTTGGAGAAGACAAGATGATTTGATTGTTCCCACTATTCTTTCTTACTGCTGCAAAAAGGGCTTATAGCATGGGCTCGGTAAATGTTAGTGAATGATGTATGGTTTTGTCTCATACTAAAATTTCCACTAGGCCATTATCAATGGGGAAGACATCCTTCACCAAAGCCTTTGGTGGCTTTGTAGGAAGTAAGGTAAAGCTCAAATCCTAGGGAAAGAAGACTCTTTTTCTCTAAGAATTTTTTGGTCCAGTCAGTTCTCCCAAACACTAACCAACCAGAGTGCCTGCCTTTTGAAATGCTGGAGACAGGCAGAAATGAAAACAAGCCCCAGCAGGGGTCAGAGCTAAGAAGGACCAAAGTAGCTGGCAGAAAATTAGGCCTCAGTTTCTAAGCCGAGGACTCCAAAGCAGGGACTTGGATTTTCTGAGTGAAATCAGCAGAAACAATGACAAACAAATGGACACCAGGAAATGAATATGGCATCAATAAAATCTAGTCCGTTGAACTAGATTCTGGCAGTCTGGGACTTCACTAAACTCTTCCTGTGGTCACTTTGCTGCTCTCCCACCAGGAGTCTTCTTCCCCCTCATCTACCTACCAGCTCACCCAGATTCCTCCTTCTCCCCATCTAATTCCCTATTCTTTCTTTCCAGCCATTGTCAAACCTGCGCTTTGGGATCTATCTGTGTCCAAATACAAGTATTCATTCAGTAAAACTTATGGGAGAGATGTAATGTTTCTTTTAAAAATAAGTATATATACACATACAGAGAGTGACTGTTAGTGAACTGGGGCTGAATCTTCTCGATTAGGACAGAAATCACAGCTGCACCCTACCTGGCAGACGGAGACTGGGCCTACCAACATAGAGTGCCTATCATAAACACTGTTTACCCAGAACACATGCAGAACTCATTAGCACACACTGAAAATTATTCCACCCCCCTGGGCAAAAGGTTAAACTCAAAGTCAATAACCAGAGGGGGGAGTCAAACACGCAGAGCAGATGCTAGCCTTTTTTTAATAACTTAAAAATAAGATCAAAAGGCTCTTACCTCTGTTAAAAACTTATTAGAAGGCATTAAACCTAGTGTAGGATTTTTAAAGCTAATAGTTAATCAGGAATAATGATCTGCCAAAAAACAAAAAAAAAAAACAAAAAAAAACAGAAAACAGCAGTTCTGTAACAAAAGCAACTGTTTCATATCCTTCTGGGAGCAGGAGAGTCCACCAAAGCACATCATGGACTGTTGCTCTTTGTGAGTTTATCTTTGGAAATCTGCTCTAATACTTGCTTTGGACTCCTCTCATACATAAAAAGAAGCCACGTCATGGTTTTATGCACCTTCTACTGATAGAATTCACTTATGCAAAAAGACTGCCATTTACAAAACTCTGTAACAATGTCCAGTTCTGAAAAGGGGGAGGGAATGTGTTATGTGGAGCAGAGGGTACAGAATAAAGGAAAACAAAAGACCCTGAGATTCGCCCACAGCCACAGAACCCTCTGTCATGGCATACACTTTGAATCAGAATACAATTTACTTCCACCTTCTATCAAAGTGGGACTGACTTTATTTCACGCCTTCAAGAAATGACATCACCCGGGGCGCCTGGGTGGCTCAGTGGGTTAAGCCGCTGCCTTCGGCTCAGGTCATGATCTCAGGGTCCTGGGATAGAGTCCCGCATCGGGCTCTCTGCACAGCGGGGAACCTGCTTCCCTCTCTCTCTCTCTCTCTCTCTCTCTCTGGCTGCCTCTCCGTCTACTTGTGATTTCTCTCTGTCAAATTAATAAATAAAATCTTTAAAAAAAAAAAAAAAAGAAAGAAATGACATCACCCTAGGGGTAGCCTGAGTCCTAGGGCCTGCCTCACAGTGAGTCAGGGTACACTCTCCCAGCATGGCCAGGCCTACAGAGAATCCCAACACTCTCTTCTCCTTTCTGGAGCTGCTCTAGAACCACATCAGGCCTGAGAAGTGGGCACCATTGGCCCTCCGTGTGCTGCCAATTGTGCTTTATTTAAAAAGTGCTCACCTAAGTAAGATTCAGTTTTCAAAAAGCTCTATGTGTGAAGGACAAGGCACTGTCCCCTCTAAACAACACTATAGATAGCTTTCCTTTATGGCAAAAAGGTGAGAGCATAAAGAATAGATATGTCATCTTGAAAAGATGCTCTGGCTGCCTATTACTCAGCTGACCTCTGTGAATGGAACCCAATCCACAGGATCCAAAAGAGTCTGCCCGTGTCCTACTCTCCAGCAGACAAAAGTGTTCCTAAGTCGTTACCTCCCTGCTGAGGGCAAAGGTCTAGTGGGCCAGACACCTAAACTGAGAGCAACAGTAAGAGGGTAAGAGGCACCAGGATTACCAGGGCAGAACGGGGGACAGGGCAACATGATAGATAATCACATGATGTTTATATCATATAAAAATCTTTATGTGATGGAGCAAGAAGTTGAGGTTGGGTGGTTGATACTCAGGACTGTCTTCCCCGGCAGGCAGTGTGGTAGACTAGAAAGAGTGGAATTCCATCTCAGTCTCACCTATTAGGCTAAATGACCCCAAACAACTTCTCCACATGTAAAATAGCGATGATACCTACCCTCCCCCACCCAACCCCCACGCCCAGGCTGCTAGGAAGATGAAAAATGCGAAATGCCTAATCCAATGCTTACGGCACAGGGGGCATTCAACAAATGTTAGCCTCCCGCCTCCACACCCGTTCCTTCTCCACTTTCTCCCCGTTGCCGAAACCCACACTGGCTCCTCTTCCATCTGGTCAGAATAACTTGACCTTGAGATATCCAAACTCCTCTGACCTCCAGAAGCCACCCACATAAACTCTCATGGTAACAGACCTAGAGGCTGAGTCAGCCTCTACAGATTTCACTCTCCCCAACCAAAGGACAAGTTTTCTCTGGGGATTATACAACTTTGATGAAAAAAAAAGTCACGGGAACAAGCAGTAGACAGAACATTTTACATGCAGTCTCAGTCATTACAAAGTTGCTGTATCATAGCCTTCAACATTTCAGGGGCTGCAGAGATTTCACAAAGGCTTTGAGCAAAGTGTGGGTTCTTATTAAAGCTATGATGGACATGAGCCTTTCTCTCACATCACCATTTATCAGGAAACCAGGCCCTATGGAAAAAAGGAAAGCAGAAGGACGTCATCAAGGATCATGTGGGACCTAGGGGTGGGACGGGGAAAAAAGAAGGTTAAGGGAACCTAGATAGAGAAGGTCAATAAAAATGACTCTTCTTTCCCTTCCACTTTAGCTGCGTGTTTTTTTAAATACAACTCTGTGCTATGAGATCTTAAAGAATATGTTACAGGTGTGTAGGTTTTCTCTTGTCTTGTGTAGATGAGAACACCAGGCAGAAATGGGTATAATTAGAACGGGGAGAGCAAATATTAGAGATGGGGCAAACCGAATAATACAACCAAACAACTGAATAATATAACCAAAATGAATATAACCACACTGAATTTTAAAAAGCTATTTGTATTTCTTTTTTTTCTAAATTGTGTACATATTTACATTTATATTTGAAGGCAGTTGCCAAGAATTGACAAACTGATCAGAGTACTTTACATTCTCAAGGAATAGATCATTGGGCTTCACAGTGCTCAAAGCACTGTCTCACATGCTATTGGATCCTAATAATAAGGTATTAATACCTCTACTTTTTAAACTGAATTATAATTAACATCCAGTGCTGTGTTCATTTCAGGTATACATGATGATTTAACAATTCTATGAGTTACTCAGTGCTCATCATGGTAAGTGTACTCACCATCTGTCACCAAACAACATTATGACAATATTATTGACTCTATTCCTTATGCCATACTTTTCATCTCCGTGACTTATTTTGTAACTGGAAGTCCGTACCTCTTAATCCCCTTTATCTATTTCCCCAATTCCCCCCACCTCCCTCCACTCTGGCAACCACTAGTATGTTCTCCGTATTAATATCCCTACTTTTGATTAACAGATGAGGACATAGAGCCTAAGAGAAATGAAGTGACTTTTCCCCAAGGTCTTACAGCTAGAGTTAGAGAAAGAGTTAGAGAACTCAAACCCAGGCCTCCTGATGGCAAAGCTCTCCTCCCACACCAGGCTGCCTCT
The DNA here is from genome assembly GCF_030435805.1 of Mustela lutreola. Classification (NCBI taxonomy): domain Eukaryota; kingdom Metazoa; phylum Chordata; class Mammalia; order Carnivora; family Mustelidae; genus Mustela; species Mustela lutreola. Next base: position 63,676,349 of record NC_081297.1, read on the forward strand.
CATTAATTCTACACACAACACACACACACACACACACACACACACACACGCACGCACAAAACCACAGTTCTTACCTTCTAATTCCTCTTTCTCATAGTGAATGTTGAGAATTGTACTAGTCCCGCCCTGGTCCACCACAGCCTCTTCATCTGGTCTCTGTTGAAATACAAAGTGGCAGCAATAGTAATATACATATGTTCATTCAAACATTCACTTAAGTCCGACCTGTATGTCTGACCCTTTTTTGCAACCCTTAGAGGAGAAAACACAATGGTTTACATACGTTTTTCATTGGGACTTCATTGTAACTTTGAGACACAAACATGACTGCCATTCTCTTTCTCATTGTATAAAAGAGCAGCCTGGGAGTCAGAGAAAATGAAGTAATTATTGCTCAAGGGCACAAATGTGCTAAAAGGCAGAGGTGGGACTGTAGTCCTATGACTGCAGTTCTCATACAAGTGGATAATAGGTCTGCATTTTGTAAGTGGTGTCAACCACATCATTTCATTTAGGGTAAATTGGTCTCCTTGACCTCTCAACAGAGTTTGAGCCTCTTGTCCTTGAAATTCTCCATCCTGCTCCTCCGATGAGGTCTCCTCCCTCTCAACCTAAGGCTCAGCTTCTTCCTTTAACCATAATTCCCAAGCAGGAGCACTCTACCTTTTGTTTCCCTTGCTTGAGTCTTACAATGTCAACAGCAGCCTGAAACTGTTGTCTCGGTATTTGACAAACCATTGGGATGCTGACCACAAGATCCACATGTCTAAAACCAAACTAATCTTTCCAAAACTAGTACCTTGTGCTCGTTTACTTACACTCACCCATGTTACCACCATTTGAAATTTCAAATGTATCGACTTATCCATTCCACATATATTGAGTGTCTATTGTATGTCTTCAGGGAAATTGTTTTCTCTCCTTTCTTATCAAGGCCTCCTTTGTCCTTTTTCTTGAATCCACTCTCATGTCTCATCCACTCTAGGCCAGACTCTCCAGCCCTTAAGGTCATACTGGACATGTTTTCAGTTCTGGAACCACACTTACTTTCTTTTTTGAGTGTTTCTCCCTCCCTGAACTATCAGCCTCTCCCGATCCTCACCACCAGCAGCCAATACTTATTCATCATTCCACAGATCTCAGCCTCAATGCACTTCCTTGAAAGGCATCCTTGACTACCTCTCATCTGAACTAAGCTAGGTCCCCCCATTTATATGCCCTCACAGCACACTGTAATTCTCTTTCGTAAGGAAATGTCTCTGCTCAAGGGAGGGACCCTGTTTGTCTTCCTCACCACGGTTTCCCCAGCATCCTACACAGATTTTCACGTAACAGGTACTCAATAATTCTTTGGTAAAATAATATAACAGCACCTACCTTACCAAAACCCTGAATTATTGTTTAAAAAAAAAATCTGAACTCATTTTCCTGCCAATGTATTTCTCTTATCAAATCTGCAGCTCCAGCCAAATTCACTGATCCGATGGGCATTGTGCACATTCACACTTTCATGCCTTTTCTCACATGTCCTGTCATCTAATGTGCCCCATCCCCAACTCTCAACCAAATCCTAAGCATCTTCTAGATCCTCCTCAAATTTCCAGCTTACTGTCCTAATTTTACTCTTTTCCTTTCCAGTTATCATCAATGTCCCTAAATAAGGCAACCCTGAATATAAAGCAATTTATTTTCCTAATGAGAAGACTCAAAAAACGGGGTTTTTTGGGAAAGATTATATTTTATTTATTTGAGAGACAGACAGAGAGAGAGAGACTGAGCACGAGCAAGGGGAGTGGCAGGCAGAGGGAGAGGATGAAGCAGGCTCCCCACAGAACAGGGAGCCAAGTACCAGGTGGGGCTCAATCCCAGGACCCTGGGATCATGACCTGAGCTGAAGGCAGAAGCTCAACTGACTGAGCCACCCACGTATCCTCAAAAAAGTTTTTGAGGACAACTTGAATAAACCAACTTTTAGGGAAGTAGATGAAAGTCAAATATATACACACACAAATGTATACACACACAAATGTATACACACACACACACACACATATATATGCTATTTTTTTACTCAAGTGTATTTCTGCTATTTCTTTTTTTTACTCAAGTATAATTAACATACATGTTAAATTAGTTTCAAGTATACAATATAATGACTCAACACTTCCATACATTACTCAGTGCTCATCAAGGTAAGTGTATTCTTAATTCCCTTTATCTTTTTCACCCATCCCCCTGGCAAGCACCAATTTGTTCTCTGTATTTAAGAGTCTAGGGTTTGGGGATGCTTGGGTGGCTCTATCAGTTAAGCAGCTCCATTCAGCTCAGGTCATGATCCCAGGACCCCATATATATGTGCATATATATGTAAAAAAAAAAATGTTGGAATATAAGCATCTGCTTATCCTTAAAAGCATATAAAGGAAGAATAAGCCATGAACAATTTATTTTAATAGTTACCTACAGACAAGTTAGGGAATTGGATGAGGATACAAGGACAGAAAACTAGACTTCTTGGAATACACCTGATTTTATAAATACCTTACATAATTTTAAAACAAAACTAAATTTTTTTTTTTAATTTTATTTATTTGACCCAGAGAGAGAGATCACAGGTAAGCAGAGTGGCAGGCAGAGAGAGAGAGAGAAGGGAAGCAGACTTTCCGCCGAGCAGAGAGCCCGATGCGGGGCTCGATCCCAGGACCCTGAGATCATGACCCGAGCTGAAGGCAGAGGCTTAAACCACTGAGCCACCCAGGCGCCCCAAAACTAAAAATTTTTAAAGCAATTCCTAGAAATGAGAAACAAAATGAAAGCAAAGGTCGAATTGATGGCATAACTATTCCAAGAGAAATTATTCATGTAACTTTAAGATATAATAAATTGACTGAACATCCTTAGTGTATGCATATACCCTAAAGACAAAAAGAGTTTAAGAAGTTCTCAAACCGTAAAAAATAAAAATTAACTGGTCACCATTGGAGGATAATGCTAACAAACCAACTCATTATTTTGAAAACCATTAAAAATTTATCTTGGCTTTCCTATATAAATTGTACCATAGAGTGTATCATAGAAGAGATTAAAGAAGTTTCTTATTATAGAAAAGAATAAATGAAAAAGTTATATTAGAATTAGGACATCACCATTTTGCAATCCCTAATGGATTGCATTGATTTTCAACAGCCAGTAACATCACAAAGAGAGACAACCAGACATTATATGTCTCCTAATGGGAGGCCATATCACCACCCATTAGGTAATCTTAACAAGTAAATTGTCCCAGAATCTGATCAAGCCTCTAAATTCAAATACCAATTTACTGAAAATACAGTGAAACACAGTTCCATGGAAAAACACCAGCATGAGAATACAGTCAACAAATCCAGACTGTGGGAAACTATAGAACAAATCTTCTCCCTCCCCGTACCCCTTTTCTAAGATAAATAATTGCAAGAGAAAGACAGAAATGGAGACGGAGAAAGAAGAACTTGAAAAGAGTAGTTTAAAAAAGACAACAAACCAATCTCAATGTGTGGATTTTACTTGAATCCTGATTCAAACAAGCTGAAATAATATTTTCAGGGTTTTTTAAATAATTTTTGAGATAATTGGAAATCTGAATATTGAATAGATCTTTTATCATATTAAAGAAATTGCTATTTTTTCTTTAGGAGATACTATACTCATTTTCTAAAGAATTCTTATCTTTTTTGTATGGAATTATTGAATTGCTGTCTTATATACCTGAAACTAATATAGCACTGTATGTTAACAATACTGAAATTAAAATAAAATTTTAAATTAGAAAAATAATTCTTATCTCTTAGTGTTACACACAGAAATATTTACAGATAAAACTGAAAGATTACAGACATGGAAAATAATATATTAACTTAGAAAGACTACTTTTTCACATTTTATAGTTATTTAAAAGTATTCAAAATCTTCAGATACATCTTTAACATCAATGTAAAAGACTCATATAAAGCAAAGGAAGGGGCGCCTGGGTGGCTCAGTGGATTGGGCCGCTGCCTTCGGCTCAGGTCATGATCTCAGGGTCCTGGGATCGAGCCCCGCATCGGGCTCTTTGCTCAGTGGGAGCCTGCTTCTCTCTCTCTCTCTCTGCCTGACTCTCCGCCTACTTGTGATCTCTCTCTCTGTCAAATAAATAAATAAATAAAATCTTTAAAAAAAAAAAAAAAAAAAAAAAAAAAATAAATAAAGCAAAGGAATAGCTTTTAGACAGAAAGACTTGTCTTTATTTCAGATTTGTTATTTATCTAGCTCATCTTTTAAACCATGGATTTCCTGATGGCAGCACCCACAATTTGTCATCTTTATGTTCTTAGAGCCCAATACAGTAGCTTACCACTATAAGTACTTTGCACTCTTGTAAGTCCCAGAAGGAGAGGTGCCGTGCCTATGTTCACCACTATGTTCATCTAACAGCTAGTATAATGTCCATTATGTGGTAAGTATCCAAAAATTGTGATGAATAAATATTTATTAGGGTCCTGAACTCTTTTATCATATGGTCATATTTTCCAATAAAACTTCATATATACGTATATTTATGAATACTTGTTCATGCTGGCTTCGCCACAGGTTTATAATATCCGAAGGATAGGATCAATTAGTTACATTGCTTAGCACTGTCCACAGATACTTGGCACAGCATAGAACACAGCAGGAATCTGGAGGAAGCAGGCAGGAGGAGGGTGGGATTGTTGATTTTATGATTCTAAGAACTATAAAAACTAAATATGGAGAGCAAGGTCAAAAATCTGAAATATTCAGGTTGAAAAATCGACTTGTTTCCTTAATTTAGATTAGTTAACCACAGGCTAAATTCATTGAATAATCGTTCATCCACTTCCTTTGTCTTGCCAAAGAAAACAGAGCCACAGTCAAACCCCATTAGCCAAAGCATTTGAATTGTCAGGCTTGAAAGTGAATGTGCAAGCTTTGTTTGGATCCCTGTTCAAAGAAACCAAATATTTTTAAAAAATTACAAGGCACCCACATCAACTTAAACAACTAAATGGATATTTATTATATTAAGGAGTTATTGTTAATTTTTTAAAAATAATAATATTATGATTTGGTAGTTACGTCATTTTAAAAAGTCCTTAATCTTTAGTGATACATACTGAAGTTTTTACTGATGAAATTATATGATGTCTGGGATTTGGAGAATGGGCAAGGACATAATGAAACAAAATAGATATGTGTTCACTGTTGAAGCCAGGTCACGGGTGCATGACGAGTCAATTTAACAAGTCTTTTTATTTTGTTATCTGCTTGAAATGTTCCATAAATTTTAAGTATATACAAACCTTATTTAAAATCATAAAAAGATAAGAAAAGAATAGCAAGTCTTCTTGGTCTGTACTTGCTGCCGAGTCCTCACTTGCTGGCTGTTATTTCCTCTGATACCATCATTTTTTCTGGCAGAGAGGACTTCTTATCCATAGATTTCTAAGGTTCCCATGAAGGGCCTTCAGGATTATGTGTGAATACGCATTTTTCTTGAGAGGGTCCATAACTTTCATCAGATTCTCAGGGAAGCTGTGACTCAGAAAAGATTGGAATCATGAGAACCACATTATGTAATTTTAGGAGAAAAGGGAAAGAAAGGAGGGAAGGAAAGAAGAGTGAACTAGAGAAAAGGTGGTGTTTCTAAGTCTCCTCTTTTCTATACTTCCTCCCAGCTCACTGACAATGACCCCCTATGTAAATGTGAATTGATCTGGGTGCCTACCTCAAGGACTAGAGAAGAGAAAAAGAACTAAGGAGGTTAAATACACATTAAAACACTGAAATTGCAAGGCATATCTTGTAATGAGTCTTGAAAAATGAATGAATTATACCTGAGTAGGTATAAGTCAGATTCTGACTTACAGTTAATGGACAAATGAAAAGGCAGGGGCAGGACTGAGCCTTACATAATGGCTCCAGCTCCTGGAAACAGCCCCCTGCAGGGGTGGGGGAAGGCCGCAGACAATGGAGCCCACCTTGAGCACTCTCCCTAACTCATATAGCACCACTCTGGACCTGGTGGTGGACCAGTCAAACTCAACTCCCTCTCCTTTCCTGCAGTTAGTCTCAGACTTTTCACCTCCAAAGACCCCTTTTATCTTTTTTTCCTAAGGATCCAATGTTTTTAGAGATTGTGAATAACACCCTTCCACCCCTCCTCTCTCCCATCCTCACCCCCAACAAAAAAGAGTCAATAAAACAACAAATATAGAAGTGACTTCCAGGGTTCTAATCAGCAAACCGAGTTGATACAATGAGTATCAGGTACAAATATTTACTGAGTACTTCCTATATACCTAGTATTGTGCCTTACATATATTACCCAAATTAATCCTTACAGCAGTCTTAAAACAAGGCTAAGTAAGGTCTCACAAGAGCTAAGTGGGACAGGAGAAACTAAAATTCAAGCCTTTCTCTATTCTTATTAACCTTGTATGCTAATATTGCCAAAAGCAAACAACCCAGTCATTTCAGAGAGCTCAGGTCACCTAATCAGGACATTAATCCACAGCTCAAGATCCGCATTATTACCACCTTAAATCCTTAGTGTGCCAGACCCTGGTACTTGACACTTGTACTTCGCTCTTTTAGTGACCAGACTTCCAATAGTTCTTGATCTCATTCACTTCCATCTTCCTCTTCAGCCAGTGAAGTCTCTCAATTCTGGCCCCTTGTACACCCTTGTCAGTGAATCTGGCCCACAGATGCCATTTGTCTAATGCCCTCTATTTAATATCCTCACTGAATTCAGACTGCTTTAGTGAGAAAAAAAAAGGTTCCATAAGGACTTGTACAGCTGTTCCAGACCTCCTCTCTGTGGCCGTGAACTCCTGAACACCCGGGAGCTTCCTATTCCAACTCTTCAGCAGCCTGAGGGGACCTCCAGAAGCTACCTCCAGTAGTTCTGGCTTCTTTCTCAGTGATTCTTTTCTTGAACCTCACCTACAGTCACTCCTGTTCAGTATTCAGATTACTAATTAGTTAGTACATGGTGGTAGGCCGAATAATGCCCCCTCCCACCAAGTAAGGTGTGGTAGAAGTAAGGTTCCTAATCAGCTGAATTTAAAATGAGATTATCCTGGATTATCTGGTGGGCTCAACGTAATCACAAGGATCCCTAAAAAGGAGAAGAGGGGGGTGGAAGACTAGAGTCCGAGAAAGAGATGTGATGCCAAAAGTGGGGTTGGAGACATGCTGTACTGCTAGCTTTGAGTGGAGGGAGGGAACTAGGCACCAAGGAATGCAGGTAGCCTTTGGAAGCTGCAGAAGTCAAGGAAGCAGTTTCTTCCTTAGAGCCTCCAGAAAGAAACACAGCCCTGTCAGCATTTTCGATATAGCTCAGTGAGAGCTGTGTTGGACTTGCAAAGTACAGAGCTATAATCAGTTTGTGTTGTTTTAAGCCACCAAATGAATGGTCATTTGTTATGGCAGCAACAGAAACTAATACACACATTATGGTTCCCTAACTACCAAGACCAGAGTAAACTTATTACTACTTATAGGAAACAACCAACCTCTCCGTTATCTAAGATTTGTTGCTGTTACCTAGCAGCAAATCTAGAATAAACATGGCTGCTTTCTGTGTCCTGATTAGCACTATGGCAGTCTTGACTAAGAGCCCTGTCTACCCTGCCAAGGCAAACCTGAGCCATGGCAATTATCTACAGATTTTGAAGGAATTAATTTGCAACCTGAATCATCCCGCAGACTACCTCAATTTCTCTGCTTGGCAGAACAGCCTGCACTGCTCCTACTGAAGCTCCCCAGTATAGCTGGGAAAACCGGGACAGAGGATGCTCACACTTTCCCCCACTCCCACATAGGAAAACACCTAGTGGATATCGGGAGAGGGTGAAGGGATATGGATTGTACGCTGCAGTGTGGCAAAAGGAGAAATTCGGTAACATCCAGCCAATGTTATCTGGGCTCCAACGCATGCCTGTCATTAGGTGCTAGCATTCAGGTCTCCCTCAGGAAGTCTTGGTTTGGACGAGTTTTTCCAGGTCCAGAGAAGATATGGAATGTGATTGCTTTCTCATCAGTCCTTCTCATCAGCCATCCTTTCCAATTATCACCCATTTCCCAGGGCTTGGTATTCTGAAGATTTCTGCAGAATTTTCCGTTCTGAGCAGTCCTGACTCACATAAAAGCCTTGGTAATTACCCAAACTCACTTGCTCACCTGCCACTTATTCTGAAAGAGGTGATCAGGAAAATTTTGAAGACACAAGATGTCCTCAGTTCCAGTCCAAACTAGAGGCTCTCCCTAAAGCTTTCTGCTCTTCCTCCTCCCTTACTACCCAAACCCTTTAAGAGCTCATTGACTCAAAATATCAGTAACCACCTCCAGAGATCTCATTAAAATTCCATAATGCAGACCTTCGTTAAGTCATCGTACATTACAAAAAAAAAAATGTCATCCTAAACTATAGCCTCCTAGCTGGCCTCCCTCAGTCCAGTCTCTTCCCAATCCAACACATCCTTTGTATACCTTGCCACGTATCTTCTCAAACACTTAAGTGCACTCCAAGCCAGGCGCTGATGTAGGTTTCAAAGACACAAACTACCGTAATACAGAGTGATTAAAAGCACATACTTTGGAGATAGTAATAGCTCTTGGTGGCCATTGTGAGCAGAGAAGACCGAATGATGAATTCTGATAGTGATATAGAGCCAGACCTTGAAAGTTAAATGGAATATTCCAGGTGAAGAGGAGGGGAAAGATTTCACAGCAGGAACACCCAAGCAAAGGCACAGCAGCACACAAGGGAGAGATTTGTGTAATCAAGCAACGGACACCTGATGCTCTGTGCTAATCCTGACAAGACCAGGAGCTCCTTGAGGAGAAGCACATTAGCTTTGGATATAAGAAAATCATTCATTCACTCATGCAACTAAGCACCTATTTTATACCAGGAACTGTGCTGTATAATAAGATTTCCGCCTGGTCCTTGTCCCCATGAAGCTTCCATTCAAAAAGATAATATAGAAGTCAAACAAGAACACTTCAGATGAGTTGTAAGTGCTATTAAGAACTTAAAAATAGGGGGCGCCTGGGTGGCTCAGTGGTTTAAGCCTCTGCCTTCGGCTCGGGTCATGATCTCAGGGTCCTGGGATCGATCTCAGGGTCCTGGGATCGAGCCCCACATCGGGCTCTCTGCTCAGCGGGGAGCCTGCTTCCCCCTGCCTCTCTGCCTACTTGTGATCTCTCTCTGTCTATCAAATAAATAAATAAAAATCTTTAATAAAAAAAAAGAACATAAAATAGGATCATATGAAAGAGAGTGACTGTGGATGGAGGTCAGGGAAAGGTACTCTGAGGAGGTAGCATTTGAGTTGAGTCACAAAAAAACCTGGGTAGAATCATATCCTACGCAGAGAAAAGGACAGGAACGAAGGTCCTAAAGCATGAAGGAGCTTGCCATATCAAAGAAACAGAAAGAAAGCCAGTATAGGAGTCCATGGTGAGAGAATGGAGGAGACGCAGTCAGTGCTGAGCACATTGAAGCTTGGTAAGCCATGATGAGTTTGGATCTTATTCGAAAATGCACCGGGAAGCCACTGAAGGGTCTCAAGATAGGATCAGGCATGATTTGTATTTTTTAAAGCTCTCTCTGGCTGCCATGTGGAAAGTGGACTGTAGAAGGGCGAGAAAGAGAGAACAGAGGGAAGTGTAGGAGGATAGTGCAGTAGTCCAAACCAAAGAAATAGCCTAGACTTATGACATTTAGATGTGATGCCTAGAATCTCTGTTTACACCAAGTTACACAATCTCCTCGCTCTGCAATGTCCATCCCATTGCCCAACACACACACACACACACACACACACACACACACAGCCTAACTAGGACATAGGAGCCTTCATTGGTAATTTTCAATCGGTTGACTCCAGATCATCTCTATTTCCTTTCCTCCCCCTACCCTCATTTCTCTTCCTCCCTATATCTCAAGTGCCCATTTACCCATCACCTGACTCAGGTTTCATGAGGTCCTACTGTTTCTGCTCTATTCCTTTTCCTCTCCTCACCCCACCACTCATGAAAGTTACATGAACTAGATAGATATAAAGGAGATAATTATTTTCTATTCTACCCAAGAAATACTCAGGAATTATCAATTTCACAGAGCACTAACAGAGGCTTATGGGTTATTATGATCTTGACAATATAAACAGTACACATTCTGCATGTTAAGGACCCTGTCTCCTCACACTCGTTCCAGCCTATTCTATTCCCCCACTGCAGCCAGAGAAATCTTTCAATAGGAAAATCTGATCATGATCTCATTGGTGCTTGCTCTCTCATCCCCCCTCCCTCTCTCTCACGCACTTGTGCTCTCTCTCGAACTCTCTCTCTCCCTCTCCTTCCCCTCCCTGCTTAAACCCCTTCAGCGGCTTCCCCTTGTTCCTCAAATAAATCCCAGCTTTCTTGGGATGGGCCATAACTCCCCCCATTGCTCTCTCTGTCTCCAGCCACACTGGCCTCCTTTCAGGCCCTCTAACTAGATGTGTCTCATTTCTGCTATTCTCTTTGTCTCCAAGGTCCTTTGATCTCCCTCTTCTCTCAGTTGACACTTTCTCTTTAGATCTTTTATTTTCTTCCTTAGCAAACTCTTCTCTCATCTAAGACCAAGGCTGGAACCACTCAGAGCACTGCCTCTCTTTCTTTTGAAATACTTATCACAGTTCATAATAATTCATTTACTTATGGGATTATTTGCTTACAAATGGTTATTTCTCCCCACACCAGCCCCAAAACAGGAAGCTCCAGGGGGGCCAGGACATTGCCTATTTTTGCTCATCAGTGTATCCCCAACATACATTGAGTACACTTAGTAGACCTTAGGAGGATCAGATACGGAAAGATTTTCCAAAAGCTTAGCTAGCATTCCTTTTTTGATGGAGCAAGCAAACAAGGAATCGTGGATTGTCTAGTGGCAAACTATTACCAGGGAGAAGAAGAGTCAGTGTCTGATGCCCATTTTGCTACAAACTCAGACTGTTTCCCTTTGCCTCCTTACAGAAACCATCATTGACATCAACGTGGTATTTATTTCCAAGACCCATCATCCTTCTCATCATCCTCTCCACACCCCTCCACTTCAGACTTGAGCCACCTCCCTACAATCTCTTTCCAGAGCAGTAACTAGAACACCTGACTGCACAGGAAAGGGGGGAGTGAGAATTCATTGAGGTACTACCCACTTACTGGTTGTCACACACTAAAGCCTTTCACAAATAACACCTCCTTTAGCCCTCAAAGCAATCCTGTGAGGTAAGCTAAGCAGGTATTGCCCATTCCCATTTTACTAGACGGAGAAACTGAGGTTCAAGGAGGCAAGTGACTTACTCAAGGTCACAAAGCCAGTGCAAAGCAATTGTAGAATTTGAGCCTATAGTCTCTGACAGCTAGTCCAATGTTTTCCCTGACATTTGCCACCCCAACAGATGAGTTATCACTTACTAAAATCTGGTTTCCTCATTCCCTTAATTAAACACCTGTTCCTGACCTCTCAACACTTCCCCAGCCCATTTCCCCTTCCCTTCCCAGAAGTTGCCAGCTGTCTGCTTAATGGGATGGAGAAAGTCATCAAGCTGGCCACACTGACGGGGTCTGGTCCCAGCCTCCAGTCTTTCCAGCTCTTTCTCTGAGCCACGGAGGAAGCAGAAGTCTCCAGAAATAAAAACACAAAGAGGAAACCTGCCCCACCAGAGCAAGGTCCTTGGCCACCCTTCCTCCCACCCTCCCCCCACCCCCCATTCCAACAAGACGCCGCGAGGCCAGAAGCCAGCCTCCCTCCCAAGAGGGAGTACCCGAGGAGAACAGAGGTCACCGCCCTCCGCCGTCCGGGCTCCCCGGGCCGGCCGCGCGAGGGATGCGGCAGTGATCCGCCGGATCCCGGGTTCGGCCCAAGGTCACCCTCTCGCGGCCCCGGCCCGATCCCCAGCCGCCCGGAGCGCCCCCTGGTGTCCCGGGAGGGCCTCCCCTCGCCCTCAGGGAGTGGCCTGCGGAGCCCGGCTCGGGGGCAGAGGCAAGAGGGTGGGCAGAGGATGAGGAGGCTGAGCCCCGGGGAGGGGCGGGAGGCGGGGCCCTACCTGATAGCTGAGGACGCCGTCCGGCTCGTTACTGCCGGCCGGCATGGCGGAACCCAGCCAGTTCTGGCGCGAGGGCTCGAGGCCGAGCGGCAGCAGCTTGCGCGCTCCGGTCCGCTCTGAGCCGATGGCCCGAGCGGCGACCCCTACCCGGAGCCAACGGTCAACCATCAACCGCCGCCGCCTCCATTGCCACCGGCCCGCGAGGCCTCGCCGCAGCCAATCAGCGTGCGGCCTGTGCGGCCAATCAGCGCGCGGAGCACGGGAGGACGCTGTCCGGCGGTACCCCGGGCTACCGAGAGGCGGAGGAGGAGGAGGGAGCCTGGGGAGGCTACCGCTCCGGGCCCGGTTGCCTTGGAAACCGCCTCCCTCCCTTCAGGGGCCTCTGGGCTTAAAGGTCCTTCCAACTGCTTGCTAGAAATTGAAAATCTCATGCTTCTATTTGCGGCTGCACCTGACCCTGGAAAACTGAGAAAGCGTCGGTTTTGTCTAATTCTGTTGTTATTACTTAGGTAATGGTTTTCAAATTCTGAGGAAAAGGCCCTTGGGATTGAAGAAGGAAGTACCAGAGGATGAGAGGGAAGGGCCTTCTAAAATTACCTGGTAATCTCTGAACTAGTGGCCAGATGAACGTGCGTTGAAGAGAAGCGGGCAGGCAGTGATCAGACCCCCTCCACAGACTCACTAAGACTTCTTCTTCTCCCTGGGTCTTAGGTTGGCAGAAAAAAGCACAGAGTTGAGCCCAGGCTGATTGTTGAGATAATTCCACAAAAGCGCTTCCAACTTTTCCGAGAAATGGCTGAAGGCAAATGATTATTTAACAACAGTACTGATCGGAGGCTAGGTTAGATAATCATGAGTAATGCATTCAATTTGATTTGGGCTTCAAAGCAAAAGAGAGGTTGGCCACAATCCAACCAATCCTCTGTCCCCAAGAGGAGGCAAGGGGCCTTTTGCCTTTCATGCACCGTCACATCAGACTATAGGTGAGTCCATATTATTAGAGGGGGGGACAAAAAACAGTTTCTTTGCCTCAAAAGAAACTACATTTGGAGAACATAGTTGGATTTATGTTAAATTATTATTATTTATGTTAAATAATTTATGTTAAATTATTATTATTTATGTTAAATTATGTTAAATTATTATTAGAGGGGGGGACAAAAAACAGTTTCTTTGCCTCAAAAGAAACTACATTTGGAGAACATAGTTGGGTTTATGTTAAATTCATACGTTCATACATACCACAACTTGCGTTGGCCCTGAAATTTGACAAAAGGTTGTGCTTTAGTGTCCCTGGGGCAGAACCATATTTCTGATCTAAGGCCTCTGGTCCTATTTCTGAGCCTTAGCATTCTTTGCCATCGTCTCTGTTTATCTCCTGGCTAACCCTTGAATCCTTGAATTTGGAATTCACTGCCACCCATTTTCGCCCATCAAAAACCATCCTTCAAAGTCAAACTTAAAGGCTATCTCTTCCAAGAAACCTTTCTTTATCCCACTCTCTCCAACAGCTCTTAGAGATATCTCTCCCTTCTCTCAAGCCTCACGGTGCTTCATACCTTTCTTATATTAGTTACCATGCTGTAGTTATTCAAGTACTTTAATTGTATGTTGACTTAAACTTATTATAATGTTGTTAAGTGTTTAGAAGACAATTTTTTTATGTCCTTCTGTACTCCACAGAACCTCAAAGAATTCTGGGCATATAGAAAGTAGTTAACAGGGTGCCTGGGTGGCTCAGTGGGTTAAGCCACTGCCTTCGGCTCAGGTCATGATCTCAGGGTCCTGGGATCGAGTTCCGCATCGGGCTCTCTGCTCGGCAGGGAGCCTGCTTCCTCCTCTCTTTCTCTGCCTGCCTCTGCCTACTTGTGATCTCTCTCTGTCAAATAAATAAATAAAATCTTTAAAAAAAAAAAAGAAAGTAGTTAACATATATATGTGCTTTGATTTTTTAAATTTTTTTTAAGATTTTATTTACTTATTTGACAGAGAGAGACACAGCGAGAGAGGGAACACAAGCAGGGGGAGTGGGAAAGGTAGAAGCAGGCTTCCTGCCAAGAAGGGAGCCTGACGAGGTGGGGCTTGAGCCCAGGACCCTGGAATCATGACCTGGGCAGAAGGTAGACACTTAACAACTGAGCCACCCAGGTGCCCCTATATGTGCTTTTAATTCCATCAAAAACATAATCAACACCTACTATATACAGGCCCAAATGTCACTGAAGATGCAGGCAAATTTAAAATATAATACAAATCTCCAAAGGGCTTATAGTCTAATCAGAGAAACAGAAGATATGTGAATATGATGACAAGATAATAAAACATAGAATAAGAACCATATGAGTCACATAGTCAACAAAGATTATAATTCAGAAGAGAAAATGATTTTTATGACTTAGGACACTTCAGGACCGTGACACAGAGGACATGGGTTAAACCTGAATCTGCAAATAATTGAGCCAAGTTAAGGAGAACAAGCATTTCAACTACTGGGGGAAAACTTAAAAATAGGAATGGGGGCACCTGGCTGATGCAGTCGGTTGAACATCCAGCTCTTGGTTTCAGCTCAGGTCATGATCTCATGGTCTTGGGATCAAGCCTGGTGTCCAGCTCCATGCTCAGCAGGGAGTCTGCTTGAAGATTCTCTCCCTCCCCCCTTCCCCCAACTCATGTGTGTGCATGGAAGTGCAAGCGCTCGCTCTCTCTCTCTCAAATAAATCTTTTTTAAAAATGGGCACCAGGGTGACCATCTGCCTTCAGCTCAGGTTGTGATCCCAGGGTCCTGGAATTGAGGCCTGTGTTGGGCTCCCTGCTTAGCACCTGCTTCTCCCTCTTCCCCCTCTCCTCCCACCTCATGCTCGCTCATGCTCTCTGTCATTATCTTTGTCTCTCTCTTTCAAATAAATAAAATCTTTTAAAAATAAATAAAATCTTTTTGGGTGCCTGGGTGGCTCAGTGGGTTAAGCCGCTGCCTTCGGCTCAGGTCATGACCCCAGGGTCCTGGGATCGAGGCCCACATCGGGCTCTCTGCTCAGCAGGGAGCCTGCTTCCCTCTCTCTCTCTCTCTGCCTGCCTCTCTGCCTACTTGTGATCTCTCTCTGTCAATAAATAAAATCTTTAAAAAAAAGTTTTTAAATAAAAATAAAAATAAATAAAATCTTTAAATAATGATAATAGGAATACATATGGCCCATTCAGAATAGTCATGATTTGAGCCAAAGGCAAAAAGTTATAGAGAAGACCAGTAGTGAAGTACAAATTAAGGTTTAAAAAAACAAACAGGGGCACCTGGGTGACTCAGTTTCTTAAGGTTAAGCGTTCAACTCTTGATTTTGGCTCAGGTCATGATCTCAGGGTTGTGGTACAGAGCCTCGCCCCACCACTATTGGCTCCAAGCTGTGCCTAGAGCCTGCTGAGGATTCTCTTTTCCCCTCTCCCTCCCGCCCACTCAGGTACACGCTGTCACTCTCTCTCTCTCTAAAAAACAAAAACCAAAAAACACCAATGGCCACATCCTGGAAAAACAGCTAATTAATTCAGATTTTACTTTTGTCCTATACTAGAAAGACATTGCTGAAAGTTTTGGAGAACACTTCCTTGTACCAGGACCCGAGCCTTATTGTATAAATGCATTGTGTCATGTAATAGTTATAATACCTCCATTATTTCTCCATTTCACTGGTAAGAAAAAGGGGGCTTAGGAAAGTTTAGCATCTTAATGTCAGGCAGTCATGCAGCTGGGCTTTGGCAATTTATTAATTCAAAATACGTTTACTGAGCACCTATGTATTCAGGTTGCATGTTGGGGAAAGAACAGTAAAACAGGGTCTTGCCCTCTTGAGCCTCACAGGCTAGTGGGGAGATAGTAAACAAGTAAATAATTACAGATTATGATGGCTGCTAGGAAGTCAGTAGCAAGGTCATGTGATAGAGGTTAATTGGCATGGGGGGTGGGGTGAGCTTCTTTAGATGGGGTGATCTGGGAGAGCTCCTCTGACGGGGTGAGTGGAGGCTGAGGCTGTCTGCCTCTAGAGTTCTTGGCCATTATTGCAATCCTGCCAAAATCTGCCACTGGGGCAAGGTGGGATACAGGGAGGAAAGCCGGGCAGGGGGTGCAGAAAGAATGACTCTGGCAACATGATAATTCAGGAGAGGCCAAGGATGGTGTTCAAAGAGAAGGTGTGCCCCGAATTCCCCAGTCCCCAGAAAGATAGCTCCTAGCCATGGGAGTGGGCATGAGTGGGCAGAGGAGGGAGTGGGCTAAGGAGATAAAGAATTGGAGCTCGGGTGGGTCTATTTTCCACCACTTCAAATGTAGAGAAAGTCAGAACTTCCGGCCCTTGACTCCAAAGTCGAGAGCCCCATCTTCTGGTCTATTGTGCAAATTACAAAAGGAATTAGGCTGCAGAACCGGCCTCTGAGGCTGCCTGAGGCAGCCATTGGAGGTGCAGCAGAAGACAGGCTCTCCCCTCACAGCACAGTTTTGGTCTCTCCTTCCCAAAGGAGGCTGGCTCACTTGGCTCCATGCTCCAGCCTCTGATGCTCTCTAGATGGCTTGGAAACTTGCAAATATGCAGCTCTCAATCTAGCCAGCAAGCAGGCCCTGGAAGAGCTGGAAGGAGGATACCCAGCTGAGGACACTGCCTCACAATGATTATTCTTCTAAAGAAAGCAGAAAAAACAGATAGTGGAATAGAATGCAGAGCCCCTTGATGCCTGTACAGGATGCTTGGCCCAGAAGGAGGCATAAAATGCACAGGAAAATGCAAAGTACCCGTAGAAGCAGAGACTGTACTCGCGTGCACACGTCAACAGGGAGGCAGGGAGGCATGCTACGTGGGTGACCCCAATCCTTGTAACAACTTTATGAGGTAGGTTTCATCATCGCATCCCAAATTAAAGATGTAATTTGCCCTTGTCACACAGTCGGCACAGTTAATAAATGACCACTCTGATTCCAGGGGACGCATGGTTAACCACTCACTGCCTCCCAGGGGTCTGTCTGGGGCTTCCATCCTTCCCTAAATTTTATAAGCTCCGTCCTGTCCTCATAGCTTCCAAATGTGGCTATCCTTCCAGATTTTGTCTCCAGATCTTTCTCTAATACCAGTGGTTCTTAAACTTTGGGGGAAGAGTGTCTGTCTTGAACCGACTGGGGACACGATAAAAATCAACTCTCTTTTCAGATAAGTACGCAAAGCCCCAAATTTTGCATTGAATTGTAAGGGAGTGTTCACAGCCTTCCCAGGGAAGCACAGGCACCTTACATATATTATCCTTAAATATTGGCTAAAAACCATTGAAATTCTTTTATTCAGCAACAAGAAGGCGAAAACACAAGAAACTCAAAATGTCTGAGCAAATGTTCTCATATAATTGCAACCAATCTTTTCATCAAAAGCATCTTAATTTCTCCATTTTACCGTATCCTTTGCTCCATTTAGACTGTCAAAAGAGCCGCCAGAACAGAGATTCTAGTCTTTCCTTGCTATTAAGTAGCTCCCAATTCCCAGCTGCGTCGTATACCTGACTTTGTTCTCCCCCACCCTTCCTCTTAATTACACATCTAAACCCAAGGAAAGGTTAGAGGAAAAGGCTTCAAAATCCAAGGGAAGACTTAATTAGGGCTTGTTGGTGCTGCCTTCTGGGAGCATTTCCTGTGAAGGGAGGGAGAGAGCCAAGATTCTTTGTCAAGCTAACAAGGTTGTGCAGGTGCATGATTTGCCTTCAGCCCTTTGCCAAGTGACAGCATATCCAAAGAGAATACCACATGCAATTTCTTTGGGCACAGCAGGCTGAAACACTACACATCACAGGGAAGAACAACAATGCGTCACAAAAACCGACTCCTGGCTGGGAAAATCACTCCCCCTCCATTTGTCCTCATCAACATCACCCACAGAAATTCCCTAGACTGTACTCATCCACACCTTGTTCCGGACTAAGGAAGGCTGTAGTAGATGGAACCCACATACGATGGCAAAAACCCACACTCTGTCTTCTCTGGAATCACAAGGAAGATATTTGGACAGCGGCAGAGGTAAGGGGAAGGACCTACAGAGGAAGCAGAATGCAAGAGAAAAGCAGCCCTTTGAGGAAAGAAGCCTTCACACTTTTTAAATCCAGGAAGGCAATCATTCAGGAATTTGGAAGAAGTGGGTGTTAACCAAGAACCATTTGCCAAGCCCTTGGTATCAGATCCAAACACCATTTGTATTAATTAAATACACCTATCTTATCCATTTCTAACCAAACCTAGTCCTGCCCCGAGATCAGGTGGTTTCATTCCATGTCTTACCTGCTTGGGCATAAAGACCTCTTGAATTTGTTAAGTGATGTATGGAAATCTTTCCTTCACTTTTAGCTGTTATGCCTAGGATATTCTTAAGGGGGCAGCACATTCAACACCTCACATTTATATAATCCATATCCCCTTAACTTTTTTTTTAATCACTTTATCTCATTTCCCTTCAACGGATCTGTAAATGTACACAGAACATTTGTTAGACTAGGAAGCTGAACTGTGGATGGAACAGGGACTTGCCCAGGCCAGTTAATAGCAGAGCCAGGTCAAGAACTACTAATACTTTCCACTTCATGGTGTGGCTTCCAAGAAACATAATTCCACTCAGCCACTTCCTACATAAAATTGATTTCAATTGAAAATGTGCCTCTCCTTTAGAATTGACATGAACTCCCCGTAGCAAAATCCCAGAGTTCCTCCTCTGTTATCCTTTCCCCTCAGATGACAGTTTCATATAATTTCCACTTTGAAAAGCATGTCACTGGTACCAGTCTTTAGTTTACTTAACAAACTTCCGTGAAAATAACTTACTGCTTCTTATCTCTAGAAGCACGTTATGTGGCATAGATATAAATTCAGTCCAAGCTACTCTTACTCCCTGGGAAACATCCCTTGAGGTCTTTCATTTCAGTTAATAAAAAAGAAACCCATTCAGACATTTGGGCTGGCACAAAAGGGAACAGACATAGAATTTGAATATTTCCCTGGTTTATCTTTTTACCTCTAATCTTTTGCCAAATTGAAAAGGCCAGCCTCCTCTCTGGTCTTTACTTACAAAACTAAGAGAATATTTGCTAGATTTACCAAGAACAACCAGAGCTATGAGATGGGCAGCCAATGAATAGCAGAAAAAAGAGTCCAACCTTAAAACAGATATAGAAACAATCAGCTTTGTTTGGGATAGGCAAAATGAGCTAAGGCTGGGACCCCTGGGTGGCTCAGTTGGTTGAGCAGCTGCTTTCCGCTCGGGTTGTGGTCTTGGGGTCCTGAGATTGAGCCCCATGGCAGGCTCCCTGCTCAGCGGGGAGTCTGCTTCTCCCTCTCCCTTTATCCCTCCCACCCCCTGCGCCCCCTTCATGCTTTCTCTCTCTCTTTCTCTCAAATGAATAAAATATTTTTAAAAAAAGAATTGTCAGAAGTGACTTAAAAGACCATAGACCAGTTTTCTAGCCAGTACAATCCTTCTTCACAACATTTCAGAGAAAGGGCCATCCAATTTCCCTGGATACTTCCAGTGACAGGGAATTCACCACTGAACGAGGCCACCTGTCCCATTCCAGATTTAGTTTTTCTCCTTGAAACATCCATTTTTTTATTCCAGGTGTTCACTTCTGTACTTCCAAAGGGAAATCTGCTTACTTTCCCCCACGACAGCCCTTCAAATACTTGCAGTTTGTGATATCTCCCCTTGTTCTTCTCTTCCTTAAAGGGCACGAGCGGGATGGGATTACCGTCTCCAGCAACCTATTTGCATCCCTCTAATTTTAGACTACTAGGAGAACTTCCACCAATGAAATACAGAATTTAAAGAGACTTCCACCATGGTTAATGTTTGTATGCGGTAATGGTTTGTGGGTTATGTAAGAGATAATTCTTAGTCTTAGAAGATGCATGGTTCAGTGTTTGGGGTAGAATATATCATGGTGTCTACAGATTACTTTTAAATAATAAATCAGTATAGGCATAGAAACAGATATGTCTAGGTAGAGAGGAATAGCGTAAATATGGCAAGACGTTAACAGTTGTAGAATCTAGTAAAGGCTTTACAGATGTTCATTGTCCTTGTTTTTCATATTCTCTCTGTATTTGAAAGTTTTCATAATTAGAAGTTGGGAAGTAATTATATAATTGTTGAATCACTAAACTATACTTCACTAAAGTATAGTTGAATCACTAAACTATACTTCAGTTTTTAAAAATATTAAAATCACACTGTTCTCTCTCTCTCTTTTTTTAAAGATTTTATTTTTAAGTCATTTCTACATCCAATCTGGGGCTCAAGCCCACAACCCTTAGATCAAGAGAACAGTCACACGCTCCCCTGACTGAGACAACCAAGTGCCCCCAACACACTGTTATCTCTTACAACAAAACAAAACTTTTTCCAGAAAAAAAGAGAGAGAGAGAGAAACAGAGAAACAAAAAAGGTGGGGGAGACCTCCATCGGGGCGCCCGGGTGGCTCAGTCGGTTAAACATCTGCATTCTGCTCAGGTTATGATCCCAGGGTCCTAAGATCAAGCCCCAGCAGGGAGTCTGCTTCTCCCTCTTCCTCTACTGCTCCCCCACCCCACCCAGCTTGTGCTCTGCCACTCTCGCTCTCTCTCAAATAAATAAATAAATAAAATATTAAACAGAAAAGAAAAAAAAGACCACTATCAAACAGGCAAACTCCTAGGCCAGTAGACACTACTTTAGGACATTTCTGCCCTGAGCTGGTCAAATGCCAAAAGTACAGATTGGCCCCAAAATATAAGAATCATGCCTAAAGGAAGATGACTCCGTTTTAAAGAAAAAGGAAGGGCGAAAGCATGCCACATAAGTGAAAGAAAGAAAGGGGTGAGGGGAAGAGGAAAGAATAAAGAAAGGAGAGAATAAAGGAAGGAAGGAAAGCAGGAAAGCATGATCTTACCTTCTGGTAATACAGATTTCAAGGCAAAAATTACAGGCACTTCATAACAGTAAAGATTCAAGCCCTTGAAAACATATATTTTTTGTTTTCAACAGAGTTCAATATATATTGATTAGATCAATCGTATCAGTTGTATTACTCAAGTGTTTATCCTTGTGTTTTCTCTTGTTCTGTCACAAACTGAGAGGAGTAAAAGAAACTCTTATTATAATAATGTGTTGATTCTTGTATTTCCAGAGAACTTCATTGTTATGTAATTTGGTTGCACAGGTATTCGTTAGATCCCCAGAGTAAAGTACATCTTTCTCTCTCTCTCAAAATGAATAAATAAAGGGCGCCTGGGTGGCTCAGTCATTAGGCATCTGTCTTCAGCTCTGGTCATGATCCTGGAGTCCTGGGGATTAAACTGAGTGGGATGGAGTCACGGGGAGCCTGCTTCTCCCTCTCCCACTCCCCCGCTTCTGTTGCCTCTGTCCCTGTGTCTCTCTCTGTCAAATAAATAAATAAATATGAATAAATAAATAATAAATAAATATAAATAAATAAATAAGTCCCTCTCTCCATCTGCCTCTGCCCCTCACTTTCCCTCTCTAAATAGTAATAATATAAAAAAATGAAGCTACAAAAGCTTAGAATCAGAAATATTTTATTGATTTAAACAATAACATATATAAATGTGAAAATGAAAATAAATGAATTACACATTCCACTCAAAAAGTTTAAAAAGATGGGGGCACCTGGGTGGCTGAGTCAGTTAAGCATCTGCCCTCAGCTCAGGTCATGATCCTGGAGTCCTGGGGATTAAACTGAGTGTCCAGCTTCCTGCTCAGCAGGGAGTCTGCTTCTCCCTCTGCTCCTTCCCCATCCCCAGACTTGTGTTCTCTCTCTGTCTCTCAAATTAATAAATAAAAGTCTTCGTTTTTTATTTAAAAAAAGAACCACAGAAAAACTAAATACTTCCTAAAAGATAAAAAAAAATAGAAGCTATTAGATGAGAAAACAGAAAAACAATAGAGCTTATAAATATATTCAAGAACTTTTCAAACTATATCACAAAGCTATAGCAATCAAAACAGTGTGGTGCTGGCATAAAAACAGATACATAGACCAATGCAACAGAATCAGGAACCCAGAAATAGGGGTGCCTGGATGGCTCAGTGGGTTAAAGCCTCTGCCTTCGGCTCAGGTCATGATCCCAGGGTCCTGGGATCTAGCCCCGCATTAGGCTTTCTACTCAGCAGGGAGCCTGCTTCCTCCTCTCTCTGCCTGCTTCTCTATGATCTCTGTCTATCAAATAAATAAATAAAATCTTAAAAAAAAAAAAAAAGAAGAAGAAGAAGAAGAACCCAGAAATAAACTCATGAATACTTAGTCAACTAATGTTTGATAAGAAAGCCTAGAATAGGGACGCCTGGGTGGCTCAGTGGGTTAAAGCCTCTGCCTTCAGCTCAGGTCATGATCCCAGAGTCCTGGAATCGAGCCCCACATCGGGCTCTCTGGTCAGCAGGGAGCCTGCTTCCTCCTCTCTCTCTGCCTGCCTCTTTGCCTACTTGTGATCTCTGTCTGTCAAATAAATAAATAAACAAAATCTTTAAAAAAAAAAAAAGAAAGAAAAAGAAAGCCTAGAATAGGGGCACCTGGGTGGCTCAGTGGGTTAAAGCCTCTGCCTTCAGCTCAGGTCATGATCTCAGGGTCCTGGAATCAAGCCCCACATCGGGCTCTCTGGTCGGCAGGGAGTCTGCTTCCTCCTCTCTCTCTCTGCTTGCCTCTCTGCCTACTTGTGATCTCTGTCAAATAAATATATATATATATATACATATATATATATATATATTTTTTTTTTTTTAAAGAAAGAAAGCCTAGAATAGGGGCATGTCAGTGGTTCAGTTGGTTGAGCAACCAACTTCTAAATTCAGCTCAGGGCATAATCTTGGGGTCATGGGATCAAGCCCCACTTTGGGTTACACCCTCAGCACGGAGTCTACTTCTCTCTCTCCCTCTCCTTCTACCCCTCCCCCTGCTCATGCACATGTGCTCTTTCCCTAATAAACAAATCAATCTTACCAAACAAACAAACAAAAAAAAAGCATAGAATACTCAATGGGGAAAACAGTCCCTTCAATAAATACAATTGGGAAAACTGGATATTCACATGCAAAAGAATGAAAGTGAACCGTCTACACCACTGACAAAAATTAACTCTGAATGAGTTAAAGATTTAAATGTAAGACCTAAAACTGTAAAACTCCTAGAAGAAAACATAGGGAAAAGTTCCCTGACATTGGTCTTTAGCAATGAATATTTTCAATATGACACCAAAAGCACAAGCAACAAAAGCAAGAATAAACAGATGGGACTATGTCAAACAAAAAAAGCCTCTCTGTACAGCAAAATAAATTATCAAAATGAAAAGACAACAAATGGGAGAAAAATTTCCCCAAAAAACTAAAAATAGAGCTTATGGGAATGGGAGGAAATATTTGCAAACCACGTATCTGGTAAGGGGTTAATATCCAAAATGTATTATAAGGAACTTATACAATTTGATAACAAAAATAATAATAATAATCCAATTTAAAAATGGGCAAAAGACATGAACAGATTTTTTTCCAAAGAAGACATACATATGGTCAACGGGTGTATGAAAAGATGCTCAACAATACTAATCATCAGGGAAATGCAAAGCAAAATCACAGTAAGATATTACTTCACACATGTTAGAATGGCTATTATCAAAAAGACAGTAAGTGCTGGTGAGGATGTGAAGAAAAGGGGACCCTGTGTACCATCCCTGGGAATATAAATTGGTATGGCCACTATGGAAAAAGTATGACAGTTCCTCAAAATATTAAAAATATAAGTGCCTGCAATCCCATTTCTGGATATACACCCAATGGAAATGAAATCACTATCTCCAAGAAATATCTGAATCCCCGTGTTTATTGTAGAATTATTCACAATAGCCAAAACATAGAAACAACCTGAGTATCTATAGACAGATGAATGGATAAAGAATATGTAATGTGGGAGCGCCTGGGTGGCTCAATGGGTTAGAGCCTCTGCTTTCAGCTCAGGTCATAATCCCAGGGTCTTGGGATCAAGCCCCGAATCGGGCTCTCTGCTCAGCAGGGAGCCTGCTTCCTCCTCTCTCTCTCTGCCTGCCTCTCTGCCTACTTGTGATCTCTGTCTGTCAAATAAATAAAATCTTAAAAAAAATATATGTAATGGGCACACACACAGAGAAGCATATTATTTACAATATTATTAAATAGTTATATATTTATTAAGTAATATATAACATATTTATATATTATATATTATATAAATATATAAATATTTATTATATTATATTGTGTATTATATACTATACTTTTATATTATATATCATATTATTATATTATATTTTATTATATAATAAACATTATTTAGGAATATTAGAATATTATTGTTTATAACAAATAATATTTATTATATAAAAAAGAAAGAAATCCTGCCATTTGTGACAACATGGATGGACCATGAAGGTATTATACTGAGTGAAATAAATCAGACAGAAAAAGAAAAATACTGTATAGTATCACTTATATGTGGAATCTAAAAAAGCCAAACTCATAGAAACAGAATAGAATGGTGGTTGCCAAGGGCTGGGGGTGAGGAAAATGGGGATAAGTTAGTCAAAGTGTACAAACTTCCAGTATAAAGTAAGTAAGTTCTGGGGATCTAATGTACAGCCTGGTGACTATAGTTAACAATACTGTATTACATATTATATACTTGAAAATTACTCTACCTCTGAAACCAGTAATACATTATATGTTAATTAATTGAATTTAAATTTTAAAAAAGAAAAAAAGTTATGTGAAGTGACAGATACACTTGTTAACTAACCTTATCATGGTAAGCATTTTGAAATACACATGTATCAAACCATCACATCCTATACCTTAAACTTGCAAAAAGGTGTATGTCAATTATATCTCAAAAAAGCTGGGAAAAATAGAGTCAAAACTAATTCTTGGGACACCTGAGTGGCTCAGTTGGTTGGACGACTGCCTTCAGCTCAGGTCATGATCCTGGAGTCCCGGGATCGAGTCCCGCATCGGACTCCCAGCTCCATGGGCAGTCTGCTTCTCTCTCTGACCTTCTCCTCGTTCATGCTCTCTCTCACTGTCTCTCTCTCAAGTAAATAAATAAAATATTTTAAAAAAAAAACTAATTCTTTAGGGGAAAAAAAAAAGATAAATCATCAGCTAACCAAATCATAGCAGGGGAGAAGGGCAGGTAAAGAGAAAAAGCATAAATGCAAGAAATAGTAAATGAGGACATGTAAATAACAATATCTCTTTGATGCAAAGGAAATTTGCTCAACTCTATGTAAGTAACTGAAATGTTCGATTAAATGGCAAATGTTCTACAAAAAGAGATTAGGTAGGGGGAGGGTGGTCGGGTTATGGACATTGGGGAGGTTATGTGCTATGATGAGTGCTGTGAAGTGTGTAAACCTGGTGATTCACAGACCTGTACCTCTGGGGCTAATAATACATTATATGTTAATAAAAAACATTTTTTTAAAAAATGAAAGATTATTAGAAGAAACAGAAAAACCAAACCAAGGAGGACAGTGGGGAGAGGAGGGACAACAAGATTTAACTAACTAACTAAAACAATTTAACTAAAAAGATAAATGAATTCAAGCCCAGATCCAATCATAGGTGACTCTAACCGGAACAATTAAAGCCCCTTTATTCCTATCAGGATAACACTACAAGTATTCCAATGATCACAACCACCTCTACTACTTAATGGGTAAGAAGGAATTAGCTAATGGATGTTGATAATAGAAAAAAATAAAATATACAAAAATCAGAAGAGACTTATAAATGTAAACCTGGAAAAGCTATAAGAATCAACTAAAAACTATTACAAAGAATAAGACAATTCAGAAAAGTGGCAGGGCACAAGATTATTATACAAAAATCAATAGCTTTCCTATAACACAAAGCTTAATTGATTGGGTCATAGAACAAGAGAAGATTTCTGTTACAGTAATAAGCAAAGAGATAAAAGGTTTTGGCAAACAAGTAATATGCAAAAACTATATTAAAAAAAAAAACTAAGGCTCAGTGGCACAAAAGCCTAGAGTATATCGAAAGACACACCCCATGTTTGGTAGGACAAACTCTATTTTATTAAAGATGTTAATTCTCCGTTTACTCATCTATAAATCTGAGGACAATAAAATAACCCTTTGCGTTCATTTATTTGAAGGGTAAGCAAAAATATTCAGGGAAACTCAGAAAAAAAAAAAAAAAAACCCTGGTGGCTGATTAGATCCCTTCCTCACTCCTTACCTGTTCCGGGAAGGAATATGCTCTAGAATGAGCTTTACGCTGGGAGCCTCTTTCACTGAAGAACAGCTGAGAAAGGGCCTTGCAATGGCTCCCTTGGCAGGAACTCAAGTCTACCCCCTCCCTCCAGACCCACACCACTTTTCTGGCTCTGGCAGCCCCAGCTCCCTGTGCAGCCCACACCTTCCCATGGACACAATCCTGGGCAGCCTTGGGTCTCTAAACAGAGATGGAAACTCCAAGTTCCTGAGCAGCCACTCCCCAAGGGGCACTTCAGAGCCCTGGGGGCTCTGGTCCTTACACCGTCTGAGAGCTCTGTGACATGTTTGAGAGATGCTGTAAGGGATTTCATTGTGCCCTCCAAGCCCTCCCCCAGATATGTGGAAGTCCTAACCCCCAGTAGCTCAGAAAGGGACTTTATTTGAACAGAGTCGTTGCAAGTATAATTACTTAAGATGACGTCATATTATAGTAGAGTGGGTCCCTGAGCCAATATGACTGTTGTCCTGAGAAGACAGCCATATTGAAGACACAGACAGAAACAAGGAGGTGGCCATGTGAACACAGACAATTGGACTGTCCTGTCTACTGTCCTAGGAGCCACCAAGATTGCTGGCAAGCCACCAGAAGCCAGGAAGAGCCAAGGAAGTGTTCCCCTACACAGGTTTTCAAGGGAGCGTGGCCCTGAAGATCTCTCCAGGGCTATGTGACAATGCATTTCTGTTTGAAGGCACCTCGTTCATGGTGTTTTGTCATCACAGCCCTTGGAAACTAACACAGACATCTATGATCAGAATCTGTGCCCTGCACATCAATGGGACAGGAAACCGAGCGCCTGGGGAGAAAAACAAGGGGGCTTCCTCAGAGGATTCTCACCAGTTCAGCTAGGAGTAGGCTTTCCCAAGCAAGGAGCCCAGCCTGGAGAGACATACCCTCAGAACCCGGCACCGCCCCAGCATCTTTGTCCTTTCAAATGCCTCCAATTCTCCCAGCCTCTGCCTAAGGGCTGACTGGTCTGGGCTCCCAGTCCTGTGGGGCCACAAGCCTGTGGAGCCAGCCCCGCAAGGGCTCTGTGCTTCCTCAACACTCCTGAAGATAGGGGTCCTGGCGAGGGGGTGGAGCCTCAGGGGACCACAGACCAGACTTCTGGATTGGATTTCGCTGCACACAGGGCCCCAAGCACAAAATCCTGAGGGCCAGCTGGACACATTATTTGTACTCCAAATTGTGAGGGCCACCTGGGTCACACTTATGCCCCCCACTCTCCCTGCGTCTCTCCCACTCACCCACCTGGCAAACTTCTCATTCCTCACCAACCAGGTCATGTCGCCCTCTCCACCAGCAGGAGAAGTTAAGGCCTCCCTCCTTTGTACGCACCCCCCGAGCCCCGGAACTCCGGCATATGTTCCTCTGTGACTGTTGTAATTCTGTAATGTTGTATATACTCCAGGGTAAAAGGCAAGAGGAATAAAACCAAGAATCAAGTCCGACGAGGTTCTGTCCTGCAGAAAGGCTTACACAAAGAAAGGGGCCGGCTAACGAACCTGGTGGGGAAGGACCACTTGAACAAATAGGGGAGAAAAGCTCCAGGACCAAGATACTAAGGACAAGGAAGAAACGGTTTTTAAGGAGAAAGAGTCCAGTGGGATCACTGCAGCAGATGCTGCCGAGGCCACAGAACAGCCCTGTGGTCTCTGTGGCTTGCCTCATTCTCTTTCTTGGACACTGTAAAGAAATCATAACAGAACAAAAAGAAATGGTTCAGTAGATAGGACTTCTGTCTTCCAACCCTTCCACGGAGGGGGACCAGGTCTTCCATCTCGGCCTCCCTAGCACATGGCACTGTGCTCCGCACTGACAACACTCTCTGCCTTCCACCTTGTTTTCAAATGCACTAAGCTCTCCAACCACAGGTAGAAGTTGAGAATGTTCTTGCTGGTTCCAGGACGAAATCTCTCTCCTGAGGTCATTTTTTTTTCAGTTTTTTTTTTTTTTTAAAGATTCTATTTATTTATTTGACAGAGTGAAATCACAAGTAGATGGAGAGGCAGGTAGAGAGAGAGAAAGGGAAGCAGGCTCCCTGCTGAGCAGAGAGCCCGATGCGGGACTCGATCCCAGGACCCTGAGATCATGACCTGAGCCGAAGGCAGCGGCTTAACCCACTGAGCCACCCAGGCGCCCTCCTGAGGTCATTTTATTTGTAGCTGGTGATCTCATTAAATGAAGAGTTCCCTGGGAGAAACGCTTGCTCTTTGCCTTCCTCTGGCCCTAACCCCCTTTAACACTGAACTTGCCCTCCATAAATGCAACCTTAGCAGCTGCCCCCGCCACAGTTCCTACTTTCAAGGAAGCATGCTGATAACCCCATTACTTCTCTCTGGTGCTTTCTGGCCCATGTCTCCCGGGAACCAGGCCACCCAATTTGTTGAATGCCACATGATTGGCTGCATCCACAGCACATTTTATGGTCTTAACTTAATTTATTATAGACATTGTGACATGAGTCTGTTTTTCAGAAAAACAGGTCACCTCTTAACGTTACTTATTTAGCCATCGGCCCTCTCCTCGTGGACAAGGGTGGAACCGTTTTATGTCTCTTTTCTGGTAATTGATAATATTTCCTCTTGGAATAAGAATCAAAAACCTTAATAATGTTCATAGCTTTTGACCCCGCAAGTTCCACTTCTAGAAGGTTACCCTAGGAAAATGGCCAGAGCTGTGCACGAAGGGGGTTTCCAGCAGCACTACTGACATGTGACAGTGGAAGCCCTACAAGGGAATTCGGGTGTAACCTTTCCAAAGCAAACATGAGGGACATGTTCAGCCACAATGGGCCTGGGCCGAAGGTTGTCAAGAAGTGAAGAAATGGTGATGTCCCCAGCTGAACCGGCGCTAACAGGGACTGGGGTGCAGCACGCCCTGAAAGGCTTGGAGATAGACCAGATAGTTGGCCAGGCTCTTGCCTCTCTAGGCTTGGGGTCACCTCGCCTCCCAAGGGCAAGTCCAACAGTTCCCCTGGTTTCCCATGTATCTCTAAGCCTTACCAGGGAGATGGCCTGGTTCAAGGGCATCTCATAGATGAGATAGTCTAGAAGAACAGGTGATCCATTCCTCCCAATCCAATATGTCCTCACCTCCCCCAGTATGAGTCACCACTCGGCTCCCCTTCTGTACTCCCTAGAGATCCAAAGGCACCATCTTCTAAGTTTTTCTTGGAGGTTTCTCTCTGCCTTCTCCCTGACAGTCCCGGTTTTCAGTGACCGCAGACAGCCCTTTTACTTGCTCCCACTCACAATAAGTTAATTCACTGCACATACTATCTGTTGGTCAGATTCTTTGGGTTGCAAGTAACAAAAACACACTCAAAAAATTTCAACAAAAGGGGCACCTGGGTGGCTCAGTGGGTCAAGCCTCTGCCTTCAGCTCAGGTCACGATCTCAGGTCCAGGGATCGAGCCCCGCGTCAGGCTCTCTGCTCAGCAGAGAACCTGCTCCCTGCCCCCCCACCCCGCCCAACCCCGCCTGCCTCTCTACCTACTTATGATCTCTGTCAAATAGTAAATAAAATCTTTAAAAAAAAATTCAACCAAAATAAGAAGGAGAAAAGGAAGAAGGAAGGCAGGAAGGAAGAGAGAGGAAAGAAAAGAAAGTTACAAAAGCGAGATATCCAGGAATTAATGACTTCAGGCACAGCAGGATCCAGGAGTCCAAGATACATCACTGGAGTCCTCTTGCTCTTACCTTTATTCTCTGCTTTCTCAGTGTTGGCTTACACTCAGGCTGACTCTCCTTCCTCGTGCTATGGCCAAGCTAGCCATTAGCAGCTCGCAACTGACATCCCTTTCCCAGCTAACGATTCCATACTAGTCCTGGGGGTGGGAGATAGGAAGTGTGGGCAGGGGGAGGGGTCCTTTTTTTCCCCCATTCTAGTTCTAAGAAATATCTCAGTGAAGGCTCTGAGGAGTCTGGCTTGGGGATGGTGCCTAACCCTGAACTGCTTGTGGCTGAAGGATCACAGGTGCACTCTTGGTGCTGGGGAGTGCATTGGGCCTCATCTGAACTTCATGGATGAAGAACCAAAGGGAGGTAGTCCCCTGATGCTCTGCTAGATAAGGAAGGTGGTTCTTTACACTTGACCGTCCCCATCCCTGTGTGTCCTCGTGCCTAGTTAATCTCCCCAGTCACCCCAACATCTGGTCTGGAGTCAACTTCCAGAGACTGACAATGTTAAACTCAGCAGACAGCCCGAGGTTCCAAAGCTGTCCTCAAGTTCCAGGCAGCTCCCGACACCAGCTTTGGGTCTGTTCTTAGAGACACAGCAACAGTGGCTAAGCAGCAAGAGTCCTGACTTTCGTCCATAAGTCAGGCTTCACCCTGAGTCAAGTCCTTCTCCCTTATCTACCGGAAGGCCTATGGCAGGCCCTGGGCAGAAAGGGGGACTCCCAGGCCCTGCAGCTGTGGCTGGCATGCGTCATCATGTAGCCTGTGTCCTGACCCGGGTCTGCATCTGCCCAGAGGAAGGGGGCCCTTTGGACGATTTTGACAGCTTTCAAGAATTCCTCAGGCTTCTGACAGGCTAACAGCCCTTCACATGCGGCACAGGGATACATAAGGGGTGCTTGCCGCAAGGCTGACACAGGAAAAATTTCAAAGCTTGGACTTAGACCCAAGTGGAATGGACTGGGTATCAGCATGATTGCTTTATGAGATCTTTGCTGTTCCTGGGTGTGATGTGGCTGGGGTAGCAAGGTAATGAACCCACAGTCCCGTGCTGCTCTGGTCTGGACACCTTGCTCCCGGTCGACTGCCAATGCCTTCAGACTCTGGAGTGGGGTGTTTCTCTGTGAACTGACGCCCAAGGCTGCAGGGAGTGGCAGTCACCGGCCTCCCTACACCCCGACACCCGGCTTGTGCCTTTGTCTCATTTCCATCCTGGGCCCAGCCTTCGGCAGGTTTAGGATTCAGCAGCTTTAGGAGTAAACCAAAATGAAAGAACTTTGAACTGGATCCAAGTGATCATTCTTGCCCCTCCTCAAGCCCAGACCAGACTTTGTGGTTCAGTCAAGTTCACGGAGCTGCAAGGCTCCTGCCCAAGCTCTGAAAGTGAGTAAATAAAACTTTCAGGTGGAGTTACAGGCTCACACCAAGAAAGCTACACGTGGGCTCCACTCACCTTTCTACTCAAGCTTGTAGAATGCTTTAGTAGAGTTCGGTGGCTTTCCTTGGTGGCAGACAGGTGTGGCCTTAGGGGCCTCTGTTGTTGCTGTTGAACCTGGAGTATCTTCCTCTCTGAGCAAGTTAGTGATCTGTATATGTAATCTCATCTCGATTTCCCAGCTGACCCTGCATCATCTCTGAGGTGAAGCAGGGTGCCTGCTTTATAGAATTGCCGGCTACTGAGGGACCTCGTGCAATCACTCTCGGAATCTGTCCTTTGACTGGAGGGAGTTCTATGAGGCCTCTGCGCCCCATATACTGAGATGTCCCTCTTCACAACAGAGTTGTGGGGTAACCCAGGCAAAGTGACTTGGCTCCTCTAGACCATTCCCTGGACTCGAACTCCCTGCTTCCAAGGGCAAGAAGTGCATGAGCTCCAGCTGCGGGACCTATCCCTCTGCAAGGTCTCAGAGAAGCTGCTCATGTGGGCAGCAGGTCACAGTTCCCATTCAGACACGGCTTTCTGGGTCACTTCTAAGGTTCTTTGATTCCCCAGGTAGGATTGTTTCCCCTGTTGCATTCTGAGTTCTGTAGAAAATTCTAGTTCTGGTAGACTCAAAAAAAATCTTAAAGCCCTTAGAGAAATTCCGAGCCCCTGTACGCTGGTGCCCCCTGTTTTCCCCTGATCCAGTCAGCCCACTGAGCTCTGTCCCATTAAGAGACACCAGCGTGGGGTGGACCTCGTGAGAAGTAGAAGCTTTAACTCAGCACTGTGCCCAGGTTTTGTTGTCCTTCTGCTCCATCCTGTCCCTGTGTGGGCTTTATATTCTCAGGGAGGCTTCTGAGGGGCTTATTCTTGAATCTGGTTTTTGTTTTGTTTTGTTTTGTTTTGAAGGAGTGAGAGCTTTCTCAGAGGTCCCCAGCAGACACTCTTCTTTGCCCATGTCTGGCAAGGCGAATGGGATCACCATGTTGAACTTCGACTAATCACCCAGGGACCAATAAATGCCAAGGGGTAAGCACCCCTGACCACTCCAGCCTTATGAGAAGTTATGATTTATTAAAAAAATATATATTTGGTCTTCACCCATGGTTCCTTGGCTCACAGCTCCCCAAACCCTTGCCATTTCTGGAAGTGTGGAGAGCTTAAAGGTGTCTCTTGTGTTATGTTAATAAGATGACTTTTGGACTGCACCTAAAAATGGGGGCTGGTTGCCAGGGGAGCCAACCATGTGATCAGGAGGGTTAGAACCATCAGTCCTACCTTATGACCTCCAGGGAGCAGGGGATGAACCAGAGATTAAATCATTTCGTCAAGGGTTGGTGATTTTCAATGAATCATGCCTGTGTAATGAAGCCTACATAGGAACTCAAAAGGACAAGGTTCAGAGAGCTTCCACATTGCCAAGCACATGATTTGGGGAGAGGGACATGCCTGGAAAGGACTTGGAAGCTCCACATCTCTTCCCACATACCTTTCCCTATGCATCTCTTCCTTCTGGCTATTCCTAAATTAGATCCTTTTATCATAAACCAGTAATCTAGTAAGCGAAATGATTTCCTGTGAGTTGTTCTAGCAAATTAATCGAATCCAAAAAGGGGGTCTTGGGAACCTCTGAATTATAACCAGTCTATCAGAAGCATAGTAACCATATGGGCTTGCAACTGGTATTTGAATTGGAGGTGGGGCCTTCACACATGCACACATATATGCAAGCATGTCAGAAGTGGGTCCAGAACTTAATTTACCTTCAACTTTAGAACATGAGTGTTCCTCAAAGTACTGAATGCCAGGACAGGACAGCACATGATAGAGCCTGTCAGGGTCCTAAAACTCCATCCCCAGTTCCCTACAGAGGTGATGCTTCTATTCTCGAGATGTCCTTGTTTTGTACCTGGTAAGCCTGGAGTAGTTTTCATACACCTCTGAGAAGAGCTGAACCCCAGGATATTTTAAGTCTTGATAATTCATGAGTGGAGCCAGTATCTTTTCGAAGTTCAATTTCACCCTTTGTTGTGGCAAAAATACCTGTCACTTCTTACTGTAATATGGCAGAATGGGGAGACCTCAAGTCACCACTTTGGGTGTGCCTTCTCCTGATAGCTAAGATATGAAGGAGTTCATTCCTGTTCCTCTAAGGTTCTGGTAACATCATTAGGTCATGGAAATGAACTAGATAATCCACATCCCACACTGCCTTTACCATGGATTAGTTAAAGGGATCAGGGGTCCCCGAGATGTTCTGGAGTGCTGCTTCAAGTTGTTAAGACACCATGGACAAGTAAGAATATGTTTTTTCTTTCCTCACTAAGCATAGATTTTTTTGGTACCATGCCTCATCAAATACCAATTCCCTGCTGGAAGTAGGTCCCACCTCTGAGAAAACCTATGCACCTCCCGACTGTGTCCAACTGTTACACCCACTACTTCTGGGGAGTTTCTAGAGCCCATATTGCTCATCAGTAGTTCTTCAAAGAGCTTCTGTAAATCTCTAATTTTTAACAATAAAAGCTATTTTAACCTGCTATCAGCAAATATGAGCCACAGTCCTTTCATAGAGAGAGAAAACGTTACTCTGGTTTAGGGCTTTCTTTTCAGTCTCTCCTTCTGATCTCTGGGTGGTTAGAAATCACCGGAACCAAAGCCCTCTGGATTCATCTGCTGGTCCAGGTAGAGCAAACCCAGGTGACAGCAGAAAGGTGGTGCTTGGCTCCGTGTGGCCTCTGTCCCCTCTACCCACCACATCTGGGAAGGAAGGACCACTTCATACCTACACACTGCCTTTGGAGGGTGCTACATTTTGTAAAGGCTGGATTTAAAAATCAGACACCTGGTAGCTGGAAGAGCCAGGATTCAGCCTAGGTCTCGCTCCAAAACCGTTTTCACTTTGCCACAATTATATGTTTCTGATATGTTTGTCCACTTAGAAAACCCAAGAGAAGCAATTAAAAACCTATCAGAGGGACACCTAGGTGGCTCAGTGGGTTAAGCCTCTGCCTTGAGCTCAGGTCATGATCTCAGGGTCCTGGGATCAGCCCCACATCAGGCTTTCTACTCAGTAGGGAACCTGCTTCCCTCTCCTTCTCTGCCTGTCTCTCTGCCTTCTTGCGATCTCTGTCAAGTAAGTAAATAAAATCTTTAAAATAAAAAAAATCTATCAGAGCCACAAAGGCAGTTGACTGTTGTTGACTGCTTTTAAAATAACTTTAACCATTTCAGATAATATAATGAAATAATTTGCTACTTACGGTACCCACTAAAATCAGGGTGACTCCTTCTCTGGGCTATGTTTCTAGAAAGAATCAAAATAAACCAGTAACAGGGATGCCTGGGTGGCTCACTCAGCTCAGGTTATGATCCCAGCGTCCTGGTATTGAGCCCAGCATCCAGCTCCTTGCTCAGCGGGAAGCCTGCTTCTCCCTCTGCCTGCCTCTGCCCCTGCTTGTGCTCTCTCACTCTCTGATAAATAAATAAATAAATAAATAAATAAAATCTTTTAAAAAAGAGAGAGAGAAGAAAAGAAACCAGTAACAGTGGCTGGCCCTGGGGAGGTAAAAAACTAAGCGACCGGAAATGGGAGTAGGAGGAAGACTTACACCTCACTAGTCAACATTTGATTGTTTTGCCATATGGATGTGCTATCTATTGAAAATCAAAATTCTGTGGGATTAATAAGCAGTGAGGCAAAAATTTCAGGATATCGGGGCACCTGGTTGGCTTAGTCCAAGGAGTATGCAACTCTGGATCTCAGGGTCCTAGGTTCAAGCTCCACCTTAGGTGTAGAGATTACTAAAAAAAATAAAATAAATATTTTTAAAAATTTTTAGAAAGTTCAGGATATTAACAGGACATGAAACATCAAGACATTAGAACAAGTCTCAATCATTTTCAACCTAAAATAATATTAAACAACTCTCAAATGCTATCGGGTAGCATTTCAACCCCCTTAATGAAATTCACTGTTTTTTCAAATATCTATGAAGATAGAAACCTCTTCTCCTATTT
Organism: Mustela lutreola; assembly: GCF_030435805.1. Taxonomy (NCBI): domain Eukaryota; kingdom Metazoa; phylum Chordata; class Mammalia; order Carnivora; family Mustelidae; genus Mustela; species Mustela lutreola. The sequence goes on from NC_081297.1 coordinate 63,711,930, forward strand.
TTTTAGAGATAGATTAACAAAGGTTTTACTGTTACCTAGAGGATAGTTTGTGCTGGGGGATAGTTTATTACTCCTGTTACTCCTTTACTCTGGGTAAAATGACTGTCAGATTATAATTACCTCTGTCTTACACCAATACCTCTGTATCATAAGGTTCAAGGTGCATATCTCTCTCTCTCTTTTTTTTTTTTTAAGAAAAGCTGTTAAAGAATAAGATAATATTAATTTGGGGCAGAAAGAGTTATTGCAGTAAAACCTTATGAGCAGGGGCGCCTGGGTGGCTCAGTGGGTTAAAGCCTCTGCCTTCGGCTCAGGTCATGATCCCAGGGTTCTGGGATCGAGCGCATCGGGCTCTCTGCTCAGCAGGGAGCCTGCTTCCTCCTCTCTCTCTCTGCCTGCCTCTGCCTACTTGTGATCTCTCTCTGTCAAATAAATAAATAAAATCTTAAAAAAAAAAAAAAAAACACCTCATGAGCATTTAGGTGCTTTATTCTTTCCAATTATTAAAGTTCTCTCTTGCAAAAGGTACACATAGATCCTGGACATCCCGAGTGCTTTTAAAGAGAAGAGTCCATAGTCACAGTTTGCCAATCCTACGTGATTTTCCAAGGAAGGAAAAACTATTCATTGTAACATAGAAGGTGGCTTCTGTTATACAAAAGGAAACTGACCAAGCGTCCCCTGGAATAGATAATATGTACATCAGCAACTAAAATATAAAAGACCAAGAAATCATTTTAAGAACTGTGCAGACTGGGGTGGGAAAACACCAGAAAAAAAAATCTGAGTGTCATAAAATAGGGCCTTGAATAAATGGAGGGACTTGCAGAAAGTAATGGCAAAGGGGCACCTGGGTGGCTCAGTGGGTTAAAGCCTCTGCCTTCACTCAGGTCATAATCCCAGGGACCTGGGATCAAGCCCCCACATCGGCCTCTCTGCTCAGCGGGGAGCCTGCTTCCTCCTCTCTCTGCCTGCCCCTCTGCCTACTTGTGATCTCTATCTGTCAAATAAATAAATAAATAAATAAAGATAATGTCAAAGACCTCAGACCCCGGCATCACAGGCACCTGTTGAGCTTATGAACTGCTCACTTGTAAAAATGAGGGGGTTCCTAGTACCCTCTACAGCAAGGGACAGAGAGGGGACACCGTTACCTGTGATATAGTCTGTGGTGTGCTAGGCTTCACAGAGGCTAAAGATGCCAGCATTTTCTGCAATAAATGGAGCAGAAGCCTGGACAAGTTGGGCCTAAACCTGGAACAAGCTGTATTTTCTTCCTTTTTTTTTTTTTTTTTTAAAGATTTTATTTATTTATTTGACAGACAGAGATTACAAGTAGGCAGAGAGGCAGGCAGAGAGAGAGAGAGGAGGAAGCAGGCTCCCCGCTGAGCAGAGAGCCCAATGTGGGGCTCGATCCCAGGACCCCGAGATCATGACCTGAGCCGAAGGCAGAGGCTTAATCCACTGAGCCACCCAGGCACCCTAAGCTGTATTTTCTAGCAGATTCTTCATACTTGCCCAATGTCCACAGTCTCACCTCATGCATGGCTGACATATTAGTCAGCTTCTCTAGAGAAGCAGAACGAGATATACAAAAAGAGAGAGAGATTTATTTTAAGGAACTGGCTCATGTAACTGTGGGGGCAGGCAAGTCAGAAACCCACAGGGCAGACCAGCAGACTGGCAACTCAGGCAAGGTTTCTGGAGGGAGAGCTGATTCTTCCCAGGAAAACCTAGGCTTTGGATTTATAGCCTTCAACTGATTGGATGAAACCGACTCATATCAGAGAGGAGAATCTGCTTTACTTAATAGATGTTAATGACATCCACAAATACTTTCACAGCAACATCTAGACTAGTGTTTGACTGAACAATTGGGCACCACAGCCCAGTCAGGTTGACACAGAAAGTAATCATCACAGCCTCTTCCCAATACAAGTGGGTCTCCTGGACCCACCACTCAGCCATCACCTCATTCAAATTATGACATCATCAATTTAAGATACATCCTGGTTTACGGGCATCTGGGTGGCTCAGTTAGTTAAGCATCTGATTCTTGATTTCGGCTCAGGTCATAATCTCAGCATCGGGAGATCAAGCCCTACATCGGGCTTGTGGTTGGCTGGGAGTCTGCTTGAGATTATCTTCCTCTCCCTCTGCCCCTCACCACCCAGCTCTCTCTCTCTCTCTATCTTAAAAAAAAGTACATCCTGATCTCATAAATATTAAAAAGTGAAAAAAAGTGCATCTCAGAATTGATAAAAAATACATATGTGCATGTGAATTATATACACATAGAAAAAAACAGAACATTTTACATTTAGGTATCCTAATTATGAATAGCTTATTTTTTTTTTTTTTTTTAAAGATTTTTTTTTTATTTATTTATTTGAGAGAGAGACAGTGAGAGAGAACATGAGCGAGGAGAAGGTCAGAGGGAGAAGCAGACTCCCCATGGAGCTGGGAGCCTGATGTGGGACTCGATCCCGGGACTCCAGGATCATGACCTGAGCCGAAGGCAGTCGTCCAACCAACTGAGCCACCCAGGCGCCCCATGAATAGCTTATTTTTTGCCTTTGTAATTTCTCTGCGTTTTCTAAATTTTATATGTTGGACATACGACATTTGAATAATTAGAGAAAACAATACATACTATATTACCCACCCCTACAGCTCTTCTAATCCTTCTCTCTCATATGCCCTGCTCCATTGTCATCGGGTTCTTTGCCCAGTCCCCAGTCTCAGGCCATGCTGAGCGAATGGGAGCCTGAGGGAAAAGGAAACTGGCTTTGGTGCAAGCAAACTTATCAGTGATGTTTTCAAAATCTAATGTTTTGCCTATTCCGCTTCCCCCTGAGAGAATGTCTTTTTTTTTTTTTTTAAGGACCTCGAGATCATGACCTACCTGAAGGCAGAGGCTTTAACCCATGAGCCAACAAGGCAGAGGCTTTAACTCACTGAGCCACCCAGGAACCCCGAGAGTATGTCATGTATGACAATTTCTTTTTTTTTTTTTTTTAAGATTTTATTTATTTATTTGACAGAGAGAAATCACAAGTAGATGGAAAGGCAGGCAGAGAGAGAGAGAGGGAAGCAGGCTCCCTGCTGAGCAGAGAGCCCGACGCGGGACTCGATCCCAGAACCCTGAGATCATGACCTGAGCCGAAGGCAGCGGCTTAACCCACTGAGCCACCCAGGCGCCCCTGACAATTTCTTTTGACCAGGGAATCATCTCAAATAAATTTTAATTAACTTGCACTGAAGTGAGATCATAGTAAATTCTCTTGGTATAAATTAAATATTTAAACTGAAAATTATGTGAGTTCTAATACACTACTTCTCAATTTTTCAATGATTTTAATGTTCTAGAAAAATAACACTGAAAAATATATTTTAAAATGTGTATGGGGGGGGGCGCCTGGGTGGCTCAGTGGTTTGGGCTGCTGCCTTCGGCTTGGGTCATGATCTCAGGGTCGGGCTCTCTGCTCCACAGGAAGCCTGCTTCCCTCTCTCTCGCTCTCTCTCTCTCTCTGCCTGCCTCTCTGCCTACTTGTGATCTCTGTCTGTCAAATAAATAAATAAAATCTATTAAAAAAAAAGAAAATAAAAGTAAAACATTAAAAAATAAAATAAAAAAAAAATGTGTATGGGGCACATGCGCTTTTTCCTTCTTCCGCATGAGCGAAGAGTCTCTTAGGATCTGGATAGTGAAAAGAAGCCTGGGCAGACACCATCTCCACAGCCATGGGCAGCATTTTATAGCAAGATATACACAGGTCTTTGGCTTTATTTGATAAAATTTTATACAGAAGAGAGAAGATAGGGTATCTTTTAAGAGCTTTTTTATCAAGAATTTGGTTGGGAGTGGGAAGAAGGGGTTGTTAAAGGATAAACTGAAATTTTCTGCAATATTAAGCTGGTGCTTTGGGGCTCCTGGGTGGCTCAGTCACTGGGCGTCTGCCTTCGGCTCAGGTCATGATCCCAGGGTCCTGGAATCGAGCCCCGCACTGGGCTCCCTGCTGGGCAGGAACCCTGCTTCTCTCTCTCCCACTCCCCCTACATGTGTTCCCTCTCTTGCTGTGTCTCTCTCTGTCAAATAAATAAATAAAATATTTTTTTAAAAATCTGGTGCTTAATAAGAATAAATAATTATTTAAAATTTTCTAATGTTTCAAAAAAAGTTGTTGATATTTTGTCCAAGACACATCTTTTGCATTACTTTGGGTATATTAAAATATTACACTAAATATTACTTGATTACTGAGATTTTCAGTGTCCGCTTCAATTCTGCACTTAAGGCTAATACCTCACTCACTTTATCCTAGTCCTGGATCTTTTTACATTTTTTTCCTGTCTCACTAACAAAGATCATTTTTTACAAAAGTAAAATGGTTTGTGTACATGTGTACATTTATTGGCCTCCCTTCCCATACTGTGGGTGTCCTGAACAGAGAGATGGGTTTATTTACCATTGTATCTCTGTGTCCTACCCCATACGGATGCTGGCATGTGGGGAAGCTTCCCCGTCGTTTCACTAATGGTAGAACAAGAAGAAGGAAAACAGCTGATAATGGCTAACATTCTAATATTGACTGAGCACTTATTGTGTGCCAGGCATTGGGTTAAACATTTTACTTATTTAATCTAACAGCTCAACAATAAAAATAATATTTATACCCATTTTATAGGTAAGGAAATTGAGGCATACCGAGGTGAGTGAATTGTAATGCATGAGGTAGATTATGGCAGAGCTTGGGTCAGCTCCGCTTGGGTTCCTAAAACATTTTTTGCCTTGAGGGTTTCTCTTTGGGGCCTGAGAGAAATTCGATGAGAAGGAGGAAGGGGAAATGTGGGTAAAGAAAAGAAACAGATGTCATAGGAGAACCAAATTATCGCACTTTCACATCAGTTATCTGCTTGTGCTTTACAACAACACTAGGCATCATTAACCTCACTTTCCAGATAAGAAAGGGGACAGAGAGAAGCTCAAGGAAAGCATTCAGTTCCTTCTGCTGGCCAGCCACCTGCGGGTGGCGGAGGCGGGGCGGCATGATAGCTAGGGTGGGCGGGCTATCGGGCAGGCCAGCTGTATCCCCACAACCACCTGCCTGGAAAACTCACAGCAGCTTCCTCTATAAACTCTGTCTACTCAGCGGAGGCAGCATCTCAGCCTAATGGGCAAGTCTCCCTCCTTCTGCCCCATCTAGAGTTGGGCGTCCCCTCCTCTGGGACTACATGTGGCAGGAAGAGACTTGATAAGGACCAAAGCTGATGTCAATAGCCTTACAGAGCGGCCCTTGTCTCACGTGCTTCAACCGATCTGTTCCCCACCACGTTTCCTGCCTTATGGGGAAACCCCCTAAAGCACACTGATGTAAAAGGCGAGACTCAAAACACCGAGACACAAAATCTAAAACAACCAAGAAATAAAAATAAGACTTTGAGAAAACATTGAAATGCACAGGACTTCTCGAGGAGAAGGGAATTCAGGCATGTTCTGCAGAAGAACTTAATGATGGGAGAGGTTTTGGTCATGCATATGCACAGATGATTTCTGGAGAGCACTAAACGTCTAGGGAGGGAGAAAATGTCTCTTCCTTTTTACAGTGCTTGAAAAAAATTTTGACCACATGCCGGTATAACTTCTTCAATTCAAGAAAACTATTATTTTTAAGTGGCTTGCCGTCAGTGACAGGCTGAGGTCACCATTGTGCTGTGGTTCACCTCCAGACCTTCCTGGAGTGGAGTGGAGGGCAGGGAGCCCAAACTGTCCTTCCAGCTAGCAGACAGCCCGGTGTATGACACATCAGGGGCAGGTCACATATCCTACACTCCATATAACCCCTCCAAATTAGGAAGCTAAATATTCTAAGGACTCAACGTCATGTTTAAAATTTGAGTCAGCTGAAGTGAAATGAGATGAGTAATTTGCTTCCGGAACGTGAGCACACAACCCAGACAGATGCAGCTTCCTTGAGAAGCCGGACACCACCCTCTCAGGAACCCCAGGCTAGGGTTGGTGGTCATGACTCTGCCATGACCTGGGGATAGATCGGAGGCTGAGTCCAGCCTCCCCTGTCACCCTCAGGTCAAGATGGGTCCTGACTAAAGCTCAAGGGCCCGGTGGGGATCACACAACCCCAAGGGTCCTAGAGGGGAGCTGGAGAAAGGGCTGAGCAAAGACTGTAAGGCTCAGACCATACAGGAGTGTCTAGCCCCCAGGAAGCGAAAACAGGTGCAGCAGCCCACAATCTTCCATAGGAAATGCCCTCCGTCTGAGTTAGACAGCTGTTGAAAAGGCCAGCGACAAGAATGGAAGCAGCTGGAGCTGTGAGGGTCTGTAACGGGGCTAAAAGGGATGATCCGGGTAAATTCTGGAGAAGGTCTCTCTCTTCAGGAGTTTACACCCCAGAGAGAGTCTAGTGTGAATGCAAGGGAGCTGGGCGTGGCATGGAGGGATTGGTGTTATGGACACCTGTCTTTTCTCCTCCTTTGAGGAGAGTCCGTCCTCCTAGGCCCCTTGATCTAAGGTAGCCAGGCAAGGTCTTCTCTAGGCTCCGCAGGCCTGCCTCCTCTCTCCAGACTCCGTCACCAGAAAACCTCTGGCTTTCTGAATAAACAGCTCAATCCAACCTCAGGGTCCCAGATTAGAAAATAAGATTACTTCCCTGAGACCAACTGTGGAGCCCCCAGTTGGTTTCTCTGCCCTTCCCAGTTCATGTGAGGGCAGTCTCCTGGCTCAGATTTACCCACCCACACACGTGCTCCCTCGTCTTAGAGACTTAGAAATACGCGCGCATTTAATAAGGCAAAAAGGAAAACCGAATCAGTGGTCTAAGCTTCTACCATAGAAAATTTCCAAATTGCCATCTACTTGTAGTCACTCCCATTACTCTTCGAGGGCTGAGATAAGGACCTAAAAGATGACATCCCAGAACTGTAGAGTCGGAGAGAAGCGGTGGGCAGCCCGGGGCTATGGCGGGAGACTTCAGAGCCCGGGCTTCCGCACTGGATTTACTGATTCTAATTCTAGCCCTGCCACTACCCGTTCAGTGGTTCTCAAAGTTGAGTAGGTACCAGGATCACTCGGAGCTCTTTTAACAATGCACATTGCTGGACCCCATCCCCAGAGTTTCGTGTTATTCAGATCTGGGTTGAGGCCCAACCATTTACGGTTCTAGCAAAGTATCAGTTGGTAATGATGCCGCTGCTGGCCCGGGAACCACACCTAAAGCCATACTCTAGCTGTGCGCTCAGCCGTCCCCCAAGCATATTCTGGCTAACAACCGTAGTGTTTGCTGGGCCCGGGGGTATACTCGAGACCTGGCGGACGAAGCCCTTCTTTGGGTCCGCGGCACGCAGGTGCCACCTGCTCTCGTCGTCGGATGGGTGGGGAGGAGTCATTTGCCCAAGACCACCCCGCCAGTGAGAAGCAAACTTGGGACGGAGCCCCGGGGCTTCTCACCCGCCGGCCGCCTTCCTCCCCTCCAGCGCCGCTGCCCTGCGGCTCCCAGCGCTCTGAGCCCACGCGCCGCCCGCCGCGGTTCCCTGCACACGCTGCTCCGCGCCGCCCGCGGCTGGGCTTAAAAGCTCTCGTCTTTGGGGTGACGACGTCGCTCCAATCTCCTTCGGCGCGGAAAGCCTGGCCGCCCGGACTGCACCCCGGGTGCGCTGAGATCTGGAGAAGCTGGAGAGGACTGGCTCCTAGCCGCGGTGGGGTGGAGGATGCCTGGGGCCGGGGGCCCCCTCCGCCCGGCCGCCAGCCTCCCGGCGGCCCTAGGCGTAGTCCGGAGTTCCGCCGCCCGCAGCAGCGCTCTGGGGCGCGCCGGGTGGCCGCCCGCACCTCGCCGGGGAGGGGCGCGAAGGGCGCGCCCCAGTGGCTGTGCAGGGCCCGCCCCGGCCCCGCCCTCGCCCTCCAGGACGTCCCGTCGGGAAACCCGCGAGCCGCGCGGCCGAGCGGCTGCGGCTCTGTCTTGGCGCGACAGGTAAGTGACCGAAGCAGCCGGCGACCCTCGCAGGCCCCCTCGACCGACCTCCCCCCGCCCCGGGCCTGGAACGCAGAGCTCTCTCGCTTCTCGGGACTTCCCCCTACTCGAGCTCGCGTCTGCCAGGTCCTTGCTCCCCACCTCACTCCTCCGCCGACCTTCTCCTCTTCCACTTCCTCCTCACCACCCCCCGTAGTGAAATGAAGGGGTTGGGCCAGACTGCTCCTAATCCGTCGTTGTGGCCTCTAGCTCCTCCCTCGGTAGGACCCCCGCCCCCTCCATCTTTGAAGATGAATGAAGGACTCAGACCTCTGGGACTTGGAGGAGTAGGTAGGAGAGGGACAAGCCGTAGCCATCCCTCCAGGGTTCTACAGCCTTTTCCCTTTAGCCATCCGTGCTCCCGCATCCCTTCTGTTCCCCGTCTTCCCAGATTGGGCCACTCCATGTGCTCCGTACAGGAAATATTTCATAGAGATATGCTCCTGCCAGTGCCACGTTGCTCCTGAGTAGAGATAGGGTCTCAGATGACCTCTCTCTGGTGTCGTGGGCCTTTTGGGAGTGGGAGCTGTGTGGCATTGTGGGAAGGGAGTCTCATGGGTGTTCATGACTGTGACTGTCACCAACTTCCCGATTTCCCCGTCACTTCTTCCGACAAGCCCCAGGCTAACTGAAAGGAAAAACCGTTCATTCGTTACTTGCCCCCAGAGCAAGTCATCCCAGACTTTGACTTCTGCAGAGGGTAGGACAGGGCTCTTCTGTGTGTCTGGCTGAAAGGGGGGCTCAGTTTGTCAGCAGAGCTTAAAACGGACCCCTCTACTGGCTGACGCCCATTGCAATAGTCCCAGGGTTTTAACACTGTCCCTCCGGACCCCACAAATGCAGTTTACAGGCACTGGATGAGGTTAGCAACTCTAGACCACTAAAGAGATGTGTAGGCTTCTGCTCATTTTACCAAAGATGTGTATGCACTGCACAGGCGCTTTTCACCTCTCCAACACATGAGCCCCATCCCTACCCATCAGAGGAAGGGTGAAAAGGATGAGACAGACAAATTCACGGACAAGGTAAGGTGAGGGGTTTGAAATATACTTTGGTTCCTATTATCCTGCAGAAGCCAGTATCACGGCACGCAGAAAACTACTTCCAGGGGCATCGGGACGGAAAGGGTGGGACTGTCAAAGAAAAGAGGGAGTCTGGAGCCAGTAGAACCATGAAGGAACCCCCGGCTGCCCGAAATGGCCTCGTTCTTGGTAATCACTGCCCGCAGTTGACAGGACAGCTCATACCCATCCAGAGCAGCATGGAATAACTCACGCCTGGAAAGGGGAGGTGCTGATGCATGTTGGATTCCTTCTGAGATCAGAAACATCTTAGCCCAAGTTCAGGTGTCCGGTTCAGGACATAGGACCATAGGCTTAGTCCCGGTAGCCATTGCCTAGAACGGAAGTCAGGAATAGGAGGGGTAGCTAACCCTAGGAACTTGGGAGGCAGTTGGGTATCGTAAATCGAGGCAGCTGACTTAGCTCTGTCTCTCATTTAGCTGTCTAACCTTGGCCAAATCACATAAACATTCCCTGGGTGGGGAGCAGATGAGAAGGTATCCATGAAAATGCTTTGGTAAAGCTCCAAGCAACAGCCAAGTAAGAGGCAGCATGGTGTCATGGTTAAGAGAGGGGGCTTTGGACAGACCTGGGACTGAGTGCAAATCCGTCCTTTGCTACTTCCTTGCTATGTGACCTTGATTAAGTTGCTTAACCTCCCTGTGCTTCGGTTACCTTACCTGTAGAATGGAAAAGATAATGGTCACTTGATTTGCCAGGGTGAGTAGTGATATCAAACGTGGTGGTGGTATTGCCCCAAGCCCCCTTCAGCTCACACAGAACTCCTCAGCTCTGGAAGTGAAGCTGAGGGTCAGAAGCCGTGTCTGTGTACCGGAGGGAGCCAGCAAGGGGCCGTGCCAAAGACATGCGGGTGAACTTGGTCCTTCACACGGCATTCTGTCCCACTCTGGGAAAGCCCAAAATGTCCGCTCTCATTCAATGAGAATGAGAGTGAGGGTTTGAATAAATGAGAGGTCAAGTGCAGGGCAGTGCCTGTCTCTGTGTTGAGCTCAATGCTGTAATTGTGCTGTGTAAAAAGGCTCACACAGTGAACAAGGTTGGGTTCAGTCTGGGGAGAAAGAGGACGGTTAGAAGACTCTTTTGTGGCACCTGAGAGCCCCATGGGGCCAGGTTATTCTCCTGTATTCCGTGCAATCTGGTCTTGAGCCCTCGGTAGGTTTGAAGGAAGGAAGAAACCCAATCCTCATCCTCAGCTCTACCTCTAACAGAGAACAAAGGACAGACGGACCAAGGCAGTGGAATAGCAGGCCCAAATTCCTCAGGGCTGTAGGATGCTGTGGGGCTGAGAAGGCTAGGTGGGTTGGTCGGAAAAAGCATTCTGGAGGCCAAAGATGGAGGATGAGGAAATTTAAAGACAGGGAAGGAGAAGGCGAACAGGATCTAGGTAATCTGAGTCTAGACCTGTTGGTTCTCCCGGTCTCACAAAATCTAGTAGGGAAGTCCCACACAGGGGGGGAAGTGTGGGCGGTGAAACTTAGTAACAAATACATGGGGGGATCCTGAGGACAGGACCGATGCACCTTAGTCTAAGAAGGCTTCTTGGAGGAGGGGAGGAGTCTAAGGAAGAATTTGAAAGAGAAAAGAACACTGCTTGTTTAGCAAGAATATAAGGGAAAGGTGGTAAGGAGGAAAAGGTAAGGCAGGGAGGGTGAGTGACAACGGGAAGTCCGTTGCTTAGGCCAGGGTTTTGCTAAGGATCAAATACAGACCCGCTCAGATTGTGGAAGGGAGAGGGGCAGGAGGCAGAGGAGGCTGGCAGGCAGCTTCTGCTGAGCCTCCAGATGTGGGGAGATAAGGATGCGGTCTGGGATGACGGTTTTGAGAGAGAGAGGAAGAGGAGGATCCAGGAGGCAGGGAATGAATCAGCAGGACCTGGGAGTGGGCGTGGAGTGAACCTGACCTTGAGAAGGCACTGAAAACTACCCGAGGTGCCTGGGAGTGGGGCAGGGGCAGGAGCTTTTTCAAGGATTTCCGGGCTGGGGACGGGGGCGCGGGAAGGGGGGAGGATTGGGAAGACCCACCAACTTAGGGGGCGGAGTGGAGACCCTAAGCTCCAGGGCTTGGCAAGTTGAGTGTGGGTGGTCCTGGGTAGCTGTCCTACCGCGGGGAGCAAACTATGGGATAAGGAGAGAAGGAAAACCACTGTTCTGCCCTACCCCCTCACCACCCCCTCCTCAAATCTGGGGCCCTCCCTTCAGGAATACGGTTGGGGCCCCTCCTCCCCGCTTCCGTTCTCCCCCTCCCCCACTTGGGCACGGAGGAGCCAGCAGTCTCTGAGCCTTCCTTTGGAGAACAGTTACCCATCCCTGCTGCACCCGACCCAACGGGTCTAGGGTCCTCCAGTGAAAAACCTGTGAGCTGCTGAACTTTGTTTGGTCCCGTATTATTTTGATTTTCAGTGGTCTTTGCGGACTTGGAATAAATGAGCAAACCTTTATCGAGCACTGACTACATGCCAAGCACTGTTCTAGGCGTACCTTGTGAGCAAATTTGGGCTGCGTTTTTCAATGGAATATCCGTGGGTAACTTTGGCTTAAAATGTTATGCAAACATAAAATGAACCTAGATACCAAGGTCGGGAGTGGGGGAGGGGGGAGGAGAACTGGAGAGACTAGCTACGGAAATAACTTTCAGTACATCTTTCTGGGGAAATAGGCCACAGTCCTGCTGCCTGAATCTTGAGGAAAAGTTGAAGTGTCTTGAAGGTGTAATTAAAAGGAAAGTGAAAACCTCCCAGCATTCTGTAATCAAAAGGGTGAGAGGGTGGGAGGAGGGGTTTGCAGGAGAGAACTCACTAAGCTTGAGAACAGAGGAAGTGAAATGAGTGTTGTGTTTGATGGAGAAGTGCTGGTCACAGAAAGAATCCTCTGGCCCCAAAGGGCCTCTCGGTGCCTCCCCTCCTTCCCCAGACCAGTGGCTTGAAATTGACCTGCCCCTCCCCAGCATAATGTCTCGCTCCACACACCTGCGCCCTCAGTGAGATCGGTCTGACAGTCATCACTTTTTCGAAGAACCTGTAATTGAGCTGTAGTCTGAGTAACTTGAGCAGACATCCCCGTGGTGGTGTCGGCTGCTTACTTCCTGGCTGCCACGTCTCCCGGAGGTGAGCGGCTTAGCAGATAAACAGAAACTTTGTTACAAAAAGGCCACCTGGCTGGCAAGGGCGTGTTCTGGGGTGGGTGACTCGGGTTGTCACGGAAGCTGAAACTTTGCCTGGGACTTACAATTTTGTCATTGTTAAAGCATTTGTCGTCCTATGTAGGCTCTGGGGAAGGGCAGGCGCCAGGGAGGGGCGGGGCTGTGTAAGAGTGGCATGGTGGGTGGTGGGGAGACTGGGGAAAAGAGCCTGGCCCCAGGCTCACGGGAGCCTAACCCAGTCCCCACCCACCCAGGTGACCTCCAAGAGGGAGGTAAGAATATGAGAACAGAGCAGTGTCCTGGGAATTGGGAGACTGGCATCTGCTTCTGGGAGCCACAAGCTGTGTGATACTAGGGAAGTCACCGAACCCCTCTGGCCTGTCCTGTAAGAGGAGGGCGCTGGACTCATGGGCAGACCCAGTCAAAGGGGCCTGCCGAGGGTGTGACAACAGAGTGTCACGGAACTCAAATGCTTGCCGCTCTAAGAGCATTCAAAATATCATCTAGTGAAGCCAGCGTTTACCCCTGTAGCTTGGAACAGCTCACTTGAACCGCTTGGGCTTCATCTCCTTGAACAAGCATTTATGGAATATCTACTCCCTGAAAAACCTGGGCTAGACTTTGCAAGAGACAAAACGGGTAAAACACCCTGCCTCTCTGGCCAGGCGCTCACAAAGGGGTGAGAGAGAACAGACTCCTTTGAACCTGAGGCGGGCAGTGAGGAGCCCAGTGTGGAAGCACTGGCACAGGAGGGACAGGAGGGTGGAGAGAGGAATTCTGGGAGATCTGAAGGGGCTTCTTGGAGGAGGCTATAATGTAAAAAGGAGGGACAGCACTGGGTCACTGGCTTTCAACTTCTGTGACTGGGCCAAAATAAGAAAGACCTTTTACAGCAAGACGTGGTGACAACTCACCTACAAGGGTATCCCAAAAATCTTAGGGCGCTTTTACACTTGACTCACATCAGAGGTATGAATTCTACAATCAGACAGAAAAGCATCATTTGAAAATGTAGGAATTTACATTTCTTTCACTTTTATTGAGTTTTATGAATTTTATTTTACTTTATTTTTAAAGATTTTTATTCATTTATTTGACAGAGACACAGCGAGAGAGGGAACATAAGCAGGGGGAGTGGGAGAGGGAGATGCAGGCTTCCCATCAAGCAGGGAGCCATAGAGGGAGCTCAATCCCAGGACCCTGTGATCATGACCTGACCTGAAGGCAGATGCATAATGACTGAGCCACCCAGGTGCCCCAGTTTTACAAATTTTAAACAACAAAATTTTCCTTTTCATTTTGTATCAGGACATGTTTATCATCTCTAATGGGCAGAGACAAGCATAAAATAAAAATTTGTTCATCAGAATTCATAAAAATCAGGTAAAAGAAATTTTAATAAAATTTTCAAGTGATGTTCTTGAGTCTATAGTGTTTACACTTCTGACGTTATTAATGCTTAAAACTGCTAAGACTTTTGGTACACTCTACATATGTATATCTAATAACTGATATGAAATAAAAAAAAAAAAACACCCATATTGCATGCGATCCACTTTGGCATTTTCTTTTTTGTTCTATTCTATTCTGATCTTTTTTTCTTTTTAAGATTTTATTTATTTATTTGAGAGAGGGAGAGTGTGGGCATGGGCAAGAGCCAGGGGAGGGGCAGAGGGAGAGAGAGAAGCAGGCTCCCTGCTGAGTGGGGAGCCCCGATGCTGGGCTCAATCCCAGGACCCCAGGACCTAAGCTGTAGGCAGACACTTAACCAACTGAGACACCCACGTACCCCTCTATTCTCATCTTTTAAAGAATATTTTCATGCTGATTTGCAGCACTTTAAATTTAGTACACAATCCTACAGTGAGTTGTAATCAGTGGTTTGATAGACCCTGGGGCTGGGTGAAACCTCAGTGACAGAAAGTAAGCTTGTGTTCTGGCTAGTGAGGCCAGAGGGGCAGGTCCCATTTGTACAATCTAAGAAAGCTTCCTGGAGGAAGAGGATTTCTGGCATCATCTCGGTACTGAAACAAGATGGTTCATGTGTGGCAATGCCAAGCATGGCTGGAGGAAAAAGCATTGGGAATTCCCCTCACCAGTAGCAGGAGGGGAATGAGTGGGTGAGGGCTATGGACACATTTGCCAGTGGTCCTGGAGACCAGGTGTGGGAGCTCAAATGTGGGGGAGCTGTACAAGACACTGCGGGGGAGAATCCTGTGAACTTGACCAAGTAATACATACAACAGGGACTACTCCTTGACCAGGCTGGTGGAGGGCTGATTCCCTACTCTTGCTAACCACACTTCTGGGACTCTCCCATGCAGAGGCCAGAAATCCTGAATCCCAAAGTCTTCTGGCTTCCATCCGATTATGTGTCCCTTCTGCTGGGCTCTTTCTTTCTTTTTTTTTTTTTTTTTTAATATTTTATTTATTCATTGGGCAGACAGAGATCACAAGTAGGCAGAGAAGCAGGCAGAGAGAGGAGGAAGCAGACTCCCTGCTGAGCAGAGAGCCCTATTCCGGGCTCTATCCCAGGACCCTGGGATCATGACCTGAGCTGAAGGCAGAGGCTTAACCCACTGAGCCACCCAGGCGCTCTGCTGGGCTCTTTCTTATTGCTCACATGTTGAGCAAACAGAGACCTCGTTCCTTACCGCCACAGCTAATCACAGGTGTCTCATTTCATTTCAGGATGTGGTTAGTACCTTGAGGAACTGCAGTCTCCAGAGAGCAAGGCTTAGACAGGCAGGCTGGATTGAGAGAGCAGAAGCTTGGAAGGATTCAATTTAACCCTAGGTCTCTTTGTCCAGGGGAAATAAAAGGAGCAGAGGTGAACCCCACTGCAAAGGACCACGAGACAATGCCCGGACAAGGGAATTGGAGTGATCTGGGTGATTCTAAGTGAATCAATCAGGGAGGACTTCTTAGAGGAGGTGAGTCGCGAACACTTGGCAGCAGCTGGTAACTAAACTCTTACCAGGTCTTTGTTTCTGACTGTGCTCCCTTTCTTGCTGGAGTGGGAAGGTAGACAGAAAGTATCAGGGAAGGTGCAGCCTGCAGGATGGTTCAACACTGTCATGGCAAACACCCCCCACTTTTCAGACTCTGTTATTTGTGCTTAGCTGACGCAGTTCCAGAATTGAGGAGGTGTCTAGCTCAACGCCTTGTGCTGGCCCAGCATAGCTCAACCTCTAGGGCAAAAATCTGCCTCTCCACTGTATCCTCATTCCCTCCTTGAAGGCTTCTTCCAACCCAAAGAGATCTACCTCTTTCAACTTAGCACTTCCCATCTGTGCTGTTATTAAGTTTTAATTTTATTAATTCTTGAAGAAGTAATGTCATCAGGGCTCAAAGTGCAAAAGGGTGTTCGGTGAGAGCTCTTTTTCCTGCTCCCATCTTCTCCTTGGACAGGTGCTACCTGGAGCCAGCGCTAGCAGTTCTTATTCTCCAACTAGATTTTAAACTCTCTTAGGAAAAGGAATTCTCTCCTATTGCTCCCTGTCCCTCTGTGTCCCACCCCATCACCCATGGGACTTTTCCTAGCACCATATCCTCCCTCCTGATCCACACCACTACTATCTTGGGTCAGGCACACCCCCCACCCAACCCCTCTCCATTAGCCATCCAGTTGCCAGTCCGATCCATCTCCTAGACACCCTCCACCAGCTGGCCTACTGTCTTCCTGTAATGCTGGGCTCTGGCTAAGCTTTTGTTGCTCCCATACCTCAGGTCAAGGCAAACTCCTTGGCATGATGACCCAGTTGCAGCCACCTCTCCAGGCCCGTCCTCAGCAATTCCTGTCTTCATGCTCCCACCATACCAAACCACGGGCAGTTCTCTGCTTGGCCGTGCTATCTCCTGCCTCTAGACCTTAGTCTGTGCCATTCCCTCTGCCTGAAATGCACTCACCTTGCCTGGCCAGCCCCTTCCTGTGGGTGAGTGCTCAGGTCAGGCACCTCCCACCGAGGGACTTCTTCACTGCCAACACTCTTCTGCACTTGTTGAGTTTTCTGTGTCCTCTCTTCCTGGGCATCAAGGATGCCTGTCTCCCTAGGCGATTTCCATTTAAAAATCTGACTTCCCCGGGGCACCTGGGTGGCTCAGACATCAGGCATCTGCCTTTGGCTCAGGTCATGATCCCAGGGTCCTGGGATTCAGCCCCACATGGGGATCCCTGCTCCACAGGAAGCCTGCTTCTCCCTCTCCCACTCCCCCACTTGTGTTCCCTCTCTCACTGTCTCTCTCTCTGTCAAATGGATAAAGAAAATCTTAAATAAACAAATAAATAAATAAATAAAATTTGACTTCTCAGGTCAATTATACTCCAATTGAAAAAAAATCTGACTTTTCCAATTGAGTCTATGGTCCTTGAGGGCTGTACTTGCTCATCTCTGTCTACCCCCCTTGTGATAAGGAAAACAAGTTTTGAGAAAGACAACTTTGTTCTTCGGAGTTGCTGCCTTGGCATTTTATCAAGTATGATCATCCTACTCACATCTATAGTCTGGACGTTTCAATAAGGACTTGAGTTTAGAACACCTGCCAAAAGTTCCCACTTCGCTTTTAGCGGGGCACCTTTTTAAAATAATCACTTAGGAGTTAAGCCCAAGCAAAGTTACTGACCTCTGTCCCAATCACCTTTGAGTATAGGTGCTCTCTGTCTCCCGCTTGCCGGTGGCCCCAAACTGAGGACAGCCTTTCCCCCGGCTCATTGCGCCCCCTCCCTTCTGGGACTGGTAAGTACAAATCAGTCTTGTACCTCTGCTTCTTCCTTTGTGTGGATGTGTTGAAACTGGGCCTTCAAGTCAGAATGGCCCCATGGGTTTCACTTCCCCTAAGTGGGACCTCAGATGCTGGGGGAGCGACCTGCCAATCCCGTGGGGGTGGCTTGTGCCTCCTTGCTCAGCAGGTCGTAACCTGAATATTCTTAATTCTGTATATAAGCTCCCACTTAACACACCTGTCTGGCAGAGTACCTGGCACGTAGCAGGTGTTCCCAGTGCTGGCAGAACGAACACATATCCTCTCCCGACTCCTGATACAAAACAGTGGCTCAGAGAGATTTTGTTTTGACTTTTGATGATGCTACTGAATCCACTGTTATAAAAGAAAACTATGTCTAGCCCTGTTCCCTCTTGAGATCACAGTGGGCCCATCTCCCCCAGATCCAAGTGACTCCAGACACCAGGCTTCTCTCCACAGGCAGGAAGGAACTTGTGTGTTTAAATGACAGCGTTAAGTAGCTCAACCGGCATTACTTTTATTTTTTTTTTTATTTTTTTTTTTTAAAGACTTTATTTATTTATTTGACAGAGAGAAATCACAAGTAGGTAGAGAGGCAGGCAGAGAGAGAGAGAGGAGGAAGCAGGCTCCCTGCTGAGCAGAGAGCCCGATGTGGGACTCGATCCCAGGACCCTGAGATCATGACCTGAGCCGAAGGCAGCGGCTTTAACCACTGAGCCACCCAGGCACCCCCGGCATTACTTTTAAACAAGACATGCCACCAGTAATGAATGTGGCTTTGGCCAAGGACCAGGTACTTGAGGATAATTGCTGGGAAGCTGAGCAGGGATTTATTAATTATAATAATAGGAATAATTGATAGCATTTATCAAGGGCTTATTATGTGCCCAGCATGCTGCTGAGTATTTTGCAGACATCATCTCTGATTTCACCTCACTGTAACCCTGTGCATTAAGTATTTGTTACCCCCACTTTCTCGAGGAGGAAATGGAGCCTTAGAAAGATGACCAGCTCTGTCCCAGGGACACACAGATGCTAACAATGGAAACTAACACTTTTTGAGAACTTACTATGTACACAGACTGCTAAAGTTTTTCCATGAATTATTTCGTTGAGCTTTAATCCTTACTACACTCAGAGTAGATGCTATTGTTACTAGAACGGGCAAAACTGGGATTTGTACCCAGGTGTCTTGCCACCAACATCTAGTGTTTAACCAATAAGCTTTATTCTTCCAGGGGCGCCTGGGTGGCTCAGTTGGTTTAGTGTCTGCCTTCAGCTCAGGTTGTAATCCCAGGGTCCTGGGATCAAGTCCCGAAATGGGCTCCCTGCTCAGTGGGGAGCCTGCTTCTCCCTCTGCCGTTGCCTCTCCCCCTTGACCCCCACGTGCACACACACTCTCTCTCACATAAATAAATAAAAGCTTTAACAAAAAAAAAAAAAAAAAAAAAGCACCTTATGCTCCTAGAGTTCTCCACAGAAAGTTTTGCATTCGTCCTTTGAGCTATGCGACTATGGGCCTAAGGGTAGAAGCTGGTGAACACGTAATCCCATTTCTGCCTGAAAGATGTTGTCATAGAACCTCAGGTATTTTTTTTTCTTTAATTAAATATGAGTAGATAGAGAAAAATATTTGCAAAATACATGTAAGGGTGTAGAGAATACCATTTCCACCAGCAGCCGCCATTCCCACACATTTTCTTCCCTCCCCAGAAATTTTGGTTTTATTATTCCTTCAGGGTTTCCCCACCGCCTTCATTTTTCTTTATAGCTTGACCACCCATTTATT
The DNA here is from genome assembly GCF_030435805.1 of Mustela lutreola. Classification (NCBI taxonomy): domain Eukaryota; kingdom Metazoa; phylum Chordata; class Mammalia; order Carnivora; family Mustelidae; genus Mustela; species Mustela lutreola. The sequence goes on from NC_081297.1 coordinate 63,730,706, forward strand.
TTTGTGTTCATAAACAGTATCATTAGTTTCCCAGTTTTCTGAATTTTCTGCAAGTGGGTGCATCCTGTTTGTATCTTTTTTTTAAATTTTTTATTTATTTATTTGACAGAGATCACAAGTAGGCAGAGAGACAGGCAGAGAGAGAGGAAGGGAAGCGGGCTCTCTGCTCAGCAGGGATTTGTACCCAGGTGTCTTGCCACCAACATCTAGTGTTTAACCAATAAGCTTTATTGTGGGGCTCGATCCCAGGACCCCGAGATCATGACCTGAGCTGAAGGCAGAGGCTTTAACCCACTGAGCCACCCAGGCGCCCCATCCTGTTTGTATCCTGCTGTGGCCTCCTGTCTGGTCCTGGCGACTGTCCCATGCAGCTGCTTGTCAAGGTAGCTCATGCTTTGTCACTGCTGTAGAGTTCTCCGTGCTGTGGGTATTTCTCACTTGTTCATTCTGTCGGTGGACATGGAGTGTTTCTAACTTGGACTGTTGCAGTTGGCGCTGCTCAGAGCTTTCCTGTACGCGCCTCCTGGCTCATAGATCCAGGAGTTTCTCTGGGATATAAAACTGGGCGTAAAATTGCAGGGTCATTGGGTGTGTATTTTTTTTTCTTCTTCATAATTTTTCTAAAAGATTTGTTTATTTGGGAGGCTCAGTGCGTTAAAGCCTCTGCCTTCGGCTCAGGTCGTGATCCCAGGGTCCTGGGATCGAGCCCCACATCTGGCTCTCTGCTCCGCAGGGAGCCTGCTTCCTCTTCTCTCTCTCTCTCTGCCTGTGTCTCTGCCTACTTGTGATCTCTGTCTGTCAAATAAATAAATAAAATCTTTTTTTTTTAAGATTTGTTTATTTGTTATTTGAGAGAGAGAGAGCAGGGAAAGGGGCAGAGGGAGAGAGAATTCCAAGCAGGCTCCCCACTGAGCATGGAGCCCAACCCGGGACTCCACCCGGGGACCCTGAGATCATGATCTGAGCCGAAACCAAGAGGCAGAGGCTTAACCGACTGCACCACCCAGGCACCCCTGGGTGGGCACATTTTAAAATTTTGCTTGATAATGTCACATTATTTCCCAAAGCCGTTATGTCGATTAAACCTTTTCACGCAGAGTTTCGGCATTTGGTAATCCCAGATCCGTGGGTGTCAGTCTCAGAGTAGGAGAGCAATGCTGAGTCTGGTTCCTCATCTTGTGGCTAGAGGGAACTGAGGCACAGAAGAGTGATGTGATGGGGCCGAGGTGTGGTCACCATTCAGGGACAGAGCCGGGACTCAAACCCCAAGCCCCCAGAGTCCCTCCACACTGCTGCCTTGGCTCATTTCTCTCTCTCCTCTTCCCTTCTCAGGCTGAGGCCCCAAGGAGTGGCTGCTACAACCTATCGAGCTATTTCCAGGGTTGGGCACAGCACTCGGGCTGACCCGGCCAGGGTCCCCTTTGGGCCCTGAGGATGCGGCTTTTCCGCAGACGCCACATGCCCCTGCGCCTGGCCATGGTGGGCAGTGCCTTCGTGCTCTTCCTCTTCATCCTGCACAGGGATGTGAGTAGCACGGAGCAGGCCACTGAGAAACCATGGCTGAAGTCCTTGGTGAGCCAGAAGGATCACGTGCTGGACCTCATGCTGGGGGCCGTGAACAACCTTCGAGATTCGATGCCCAAGCTCCAGATCAGGGCTCCCGAGCCCCAGGAGACGCCCATCTCCACAAACCAGTCCTGCCTGCCTGGGTTCTACACTCCAGCTGAGCTGAAGCCCTTCTGGGAACGGCCACCCCAGGATCCCAATAGCCCCGGGGCAGATGGGAAGGCATTTCAGAAGGACAAGTGGACACGCCTGGAGACCCAGGAAAAGGAAGAAGGCTATAAGAAGCACTGTTTCAATGCCTTTGCCAGTGACCGGATTTCCCTGCAGAGGGCCCTGGGGCCAGACACCCGACCCCCTGAGTAAGTAGCCCCCAGAGTCCTGGGGGGAGGCCAGGGTTCTGCCCTAGGTGTGGCTGGTGCGGTCATGGCCATGGGCCAAATGCCAGGTAGAGAGCTGCTGGTGATTGTATGATATGGGCAAGGATTTCCTCTAAGCCCTCCCTTCTTTTCCTGACCAGTGCCCTTATCCTCGGCCTTGGTATTGTGGTCAGGCCAGAGGCCCAGGGAGACCGTGACAGTAAAATGACCAAGGTGATGGGATACAGAAGGAGGAGTTCAGGTCCCAGGACCTGGCACCAGGGTAAATGGGAGGGATGATTCCAGATTGCAGACTCGATGGCCCGCCCTCTGCGGAGGCCTGCCCAAGAAGAGCCTGTGGGACTCTGCCATTGAGCTGTTGAGAAAGGGCTGTTTCCGGACAGGAGCCTGGATAGTCAGGACCATCCCTCCACCTCCTGGCTTCCCTCTGTGAAGGGCCACAGAACCAGGAATTCACTCCAGCCTCCATGTGGAGCCATTTTTACTTACCGCCCCGGGCAGTGAACCAACACAGAGATCTCTGAGCTCCAAGCCTCACTCTGAGGCTGCCATGGCCTGCTCACGTTGTCCTCAAGTCATAGATTTTGTCTGTCCCAGCTCAAGAGTTAGATCCTTTCTCGCCTTTTCTCACATGGCAACCCCCTTCTTGAGTTCATTGAGTACTTAGTGCTGGAACCTAGGGGTCCTCAGACTTGGACCAAGTATCAAAGTCCTAGATGGAGGGGCCACTCGGAGTTCTCAAGAGCTCCTCAGCAGGGAGGGGTGTCAGGCAGGAGGGCAGCCAGGGGAGGAAGTTGGGGAATCATTTCTGGAGGATTCGTAAGAAATCTGACAGCAGAGGGGGGATAAGAAAGGCCGTCAGGGGGCGCGTGGGTGGCTCAGTCAGTTAAACACCTGCCTTCAGCTCAGGTCAGGGTTCCAGGTCCTGGGATGGAGACCCGCATCCACATTCGACTCCCTGCTCAGCGGGAAGCCTGCTTCTCCCTCTCCCTCTGCCGCTCCCCCTGCTTCTTCTCTCTCTCTCTCTAACAAGTAAAATAAAATCTTAAAAAGAAGAGAGAGGGAAAAAAATAGACTGTCAGCCCAAATGATTCCCTGAGGTCTAGGATTCTCAGCATCCTACCCCCAGCCAAGACGGAGTGTCAAGAGTGTGGCGGTGTGGCCACCTACTCAGGGTAGCTGGAGCCGATGAAGACACAGAAAAGGTCACAGGAAATCATGTGTGATGATAGTATCAGATTACAGGGAATTAATGAGGAAATGGGTTAGAGAAGCACTGTAAATTGTAAAGAAAAGAGCCTTTTTCTCTCCTGGAGTATGGAAATTGTAGTCACTTTTCTCAGATGTCAAATTTGCCCTTTATTACATCCCCTTGGGGACCTCCAGATTGGATTACACTTTCTGCAGCGCACACATTACTGAGGAAGAAAGAGTCAGCCCTGGGAACTCCTGGAGCAGACAAGAGAAGTCAAGGGGAGGGCAAGGGAGCCCTCTGCCTCAAGCTGGGGCACCGAGCCAGCAGTGGGGCAGATGGGGTTTGGAATGGGTTCGCTAGGACCTGTGCAGAGGCTCGGGTTGGTGGAAGATCAGAGTGAGCCAGGAACAGGGAGCAGCTCCTCCCAGCCGCATGGAAGAGCAGAAGACAGTGATGGCAACCTGTGGACAGGGACCTCCTACCCCCGGAGCTCCTGAGGACCTGGAGAGCTGTATCAATGCTTCCATCCTCCTAGATGTGTCGACCAGAAGTTCCGCCGCTGCCCTCCACTGCCCACCACCAGCGTCATCATCGTGTTTCACAACGAGGCCTGGTCCACACTGCTGCGAACTGTGTACAGTGTGCTGCACACTGCCCCTGCCATCCTGCTGAAGGAGATCATACTGGTGGATGACGCCAGCACTGATGGTGAGGCTGGAGGGGGCCCCGGTGGGAGAGCCATTGTCTCCCCTGGTACTCCGGAAGGAGGGCGGGTCCTCTGGGGAGAGCACGCACCCCCACTACCTGTGACCTGGTACCACTGCTCATCATAAAGGCCAGGAGCAGGGAGAAGGAAGGGGAGGGAGAGGAAGGTAGGAGCAGGGGCCACATAGACCACATTCCCAGAGCCGAATCTTATTCCCATGTCAGCCGGTGAGCTCTCAAAGCTTTGCAGTTCTGGTTTCTGAGACTCTTAGAGCTGCCCAGCGCAACCCCCCGTCAGAAATAGTGGGAGAAGGCAGGGCAGTGGGTGGCGATGCGCCTTCTTCTCCATTTCCTACCTGCTAGAGCGCTCTTCTGCTCTCCGAAGAGTGCCTCAGAAGATCTCTTTGCTGTAGTTGATGAGAGGTAAATGAGGTTGCTACCCAAGCTTCCACCCTTTAAAGAAATTCCACAAATTTCTACTGAATACCCCACCTGGCATCGACCTAGGTGGAGGGGATACCATGACAAATGACAAATGGGACAGAGCTGCCCTGTAAAAGCCAACAACGTGCATAGGTCAGAGGGCCGCTTACGACACCCAGGAACTCAAACCCTAGCCCTGACTCTTCCGAGCTCTGTGACCTTGGGCAAGATCCTTACCCTCTCTGAACCTCAGCTTCCTCTTCTGAAAATGAAGACAACTGACCCCCTCACATGATGGGCGAGGGCTCAGAGATGGGGATAAAGGGAATAATTCACACGCCACGGAGTACTTAGCATTGAGTAAGCGCTCCATTAGCATTTGTTCCAATTTATTCTTTGTATGGGAGCCATGCACCGGCAGGGTCCCTAGCCAGGTGTTATTTCTGCGTGGTGTGCCCAGGGTGGCCCACAGTGGCGGCCGGATGGAAGCACGCTTGTCTGGGGGAGAGAAGAGGCTCACCAGGGCATTCCCAGAGGAGAGAATGGCACAAGCAGAGTTCTAGAGACATAGGTGTGTTTGTGAACTATTGAGAGGTTGGATTCGGCTGAAGCTGAGGTTTGTTGTAGGAAATGACACTAAAAAGATGTTGAATTGAAATTCACACCGTGCTCAGAGTATTTATTGAGGACAAAAGTGAGTCATTGAAAGTGTTTAAGCTGGAGAATGATCTTGTCTCAGAAGGGTGGCAGCTCTGGGAGAGGGTGAATATCAGGAAGGGAGGCAGAGGACCCCAACTCTGGAGAGGAAGTTCTTAGAGTCACCCGAGAGTGGGACAGTGGGCCAGAACGGGGGCAGGGGCCGTGGGACCAATACGTTCCCCTTAGGCTTGGCACAGCCTTCTCCTTGTAGCACATGGCATCTGTGTCTCCCCTGGCATATCCTCCGGGGCCTGTGCTCCCTTCTCAAGGGCAGGACCTGACCCCACACTTCCCAGTGTATGCCCCGAGTGTCCTGCTACCTTCTGACCTTCCCCAGTCTCCCTCCTGCCCTAGAGTAAGGCTGATGCCAGAACAATAGAATGGGGCGAGGCAAGGGGTGGAAGGAGGAGCTGAGTGTGAGAACTGTGTCTTCAGGGTGGTCACATTTCCCCCGGGAGAAGAGACACCCAGCAGGACCACTTACAGAGCAAGGGCAAATCAGCATCAGGGATGCAATCATAGGGTCTGTGGATAAGGAGCTAGAGATTGGTCTTCTGGAAGGGAGGAACAGAGAGTTTGCCAGACATGGGAGGGACGTGGGAGGGCCCTAGCAATGGGATGGTTGGAATGAGAGCAAGGGTATCAGCTGTCCTTCCTCTCAAACTGGGTTCTCTGGAGACCCTTCTCCCCGCAGATCTTGGCTGCCCAACTGGGCGATGGGAGTTCTAAACTGTTTCGGCTTGCCACCTGTCAGAATTTTGAGCATCCGAAAGGGAGAGGTCTTCTGACCAGGCAAGACAAGTGACATAAGCCAGGCCGGCATGGGTGGCCTCTCAAGGGCACGGCAGCCTGTGCCTAGTGGGATGGACTTGGCAGTGGCCTCCACGGCTCCTCCAAAGGGCCTGCCCCTAGCCAGCCCCCAGACATGTGCTTCCATTCTCTCTGGCTCTCTGAGAGCCAGTTCTAATTACCCTCAGTCACCTGCCTAAAAAACCTAAAGCAGGCCTTCCAATTCTCCTTCCTATTCTTCTGCAGCCTGGCCTCTTTGAGAATCTGTTACAACTCTGGTCCCTCCCTAGAAGAGTGTACACTTGTTACACCAAGGTGCACACACCTACGTTTTTTGCATGTAATTCCAGGGGATTTGCTGACCCTATGATAACCCCACCTCGAGACCTTTCGGACCCTAGAGGTGTTTCAGTAGTGGTCAATTCCTCGGGGGAAAGGGGAAAAACTCAGATCCGTGGCCAGAAATTGCTGTGGTCCACAGCGGGATAAAATTGCCCACATGTTTGACCGTTGGATCCGATTAACCGGCTCCCATTACGCATAAAACAAGGGCTGTGTCTCTGCGGAAACACAATGTCCACGCTCTTGTGCCCTCCTCCCCTGGTGCCCAGCAGTAGAGGTATGACCATGAGGACACAGACGTTTGCTACTGGCCTGAGAGGCCTGGTGCCAGGCTGGGGCTCTTTCTCTTTCCCCCTTTGGAGTCCGAAGCCCAGGCACAGATTTCATTCCTGCATGGCCCATTCAGCAGCCTGGTACGCTTCTAGTCTGGCACACTCTTCGAACTTCTCAAAACTGACCCTTGAGGCCCACGGGTCCACCATGCCCCCAACAGGGTGTCCCTGTGTTGAAAGCCCTTCCCAGCCCCTTGGGGAGTCTGAGGGGGAGGGAAGCTAGACCTCCCTCCTGTGGGAGTTTGCTAGATGGATGGAAGGAAATCAGATACACCTGCGACCCAGAGAGTCAGGAAGTAAACAGGATCCTCAGTGAGCAAGTTCCTCAGGGAGAGAGGGGTGAGGAGGAGGTGGTGGCCACTGGGGGGTGGGGGGCGGGGGGCGGTGCTGTAGGAAGGGAAGGAGGGAAGGGCAGCCCTAAGGACACACACTGTGAAACCCAGGGAGGAGACCTTTTGGGGAGCACTTGGGATTAGCTCAAGATTTCCATGTCCCCCCTTCCATCTCCCCATGCTGCTCAGAATTGGAGTGACAGGTCCTCTCATGGCCTCCTAAACTCTTAGTAATGATGAAGTTCTAGAACCTAGGTGAGGTTTGGTGGGCTGAGGTCCGGAGCCGATGACCAAGAAAGAATTCTTGAGACATCTTTGGTGCAAAATGGTGGTTTATTAAAGCACGGGGACAGGACCCGTGGGCAGGAAGAGCTGCTGCCCCGGGTAGTGAGGGATGGCAGGTTCTGTACCCTGCTGTTGGGGGAAGGTGAGGGGAAGGGAGGTGTCAGTGGAGTTTTCATATGCTAAGGAGGGCCTACAAGGTGCCAGGATGTTCCAGGCCTGCCGGAGGCCTTGCCCTTGCTGCTGGATCAATGTTGTCTTTAGACCAGCCATTAACATTAAGATAGTTGGGAGACTTTTTGGTGGGGTGTCACAATCCTGCTATCAATCGTCTTTGTTAGTGAGATTTAGAACATTTGTAAGCCAAGGGAGACTCCTGTCTAGCAGGATTGTGAGCTCTGCAAGTTAACTATTTGCTTATTGTTCATGGCAGTCAGGGCTGCCTGAGGGATGCTACACTTATGGAGGGGAAAGGGTGAAGAGGGGGTGCAAGGCGCCAGCTCCTGCTTTGTCCTCGGCCAGCCTCCTGCTCCCTCATCAGTAATACAGGTCAGGAACTGTTCAAAGCCTCTAATTTTAGCTGAATTACAACCTCCAGGGTGGATTTCAACAGGTAAAGTTGCTTTATCACTTCTCTCTCCTACCTCCGTGCATGTTTTATAATATAAGAAGGCCTCTCGATTGTAACTCTGGGTCCCAGATTTTCCAGGAAAGCTTCCATTTTGCTGTTTCCTTCTGTTTCTGCCCATAGAGAAATTCCATTTCCACATGTTAATTGCATCTGCCTGTCTCCTCCTTACACCTGGAAGTGGAAAGTGGCCGACAAGGAATCTGGACCAGTGAATCGTAGAACATTCCCAAAGGGTGTCATACTTGTTTATTTCTCCTTTTATCCTTCCAAATGGATTAATCAAGAAAAAATTTCCTTAGATTCAAGGCTGAAAAGAACACAGATGGGCATGAAAACAGAATCAACACAAACAAAACAGGAAAAATGAGTGAGGAAGTCCTGCCTACAAGAAAGGCTTTTCTGTTGTTCTTTTCTAGCTTTTTCGGAAGCCAAGGAAGAAAAGGGGGAGCCCGCAAGAGAAGAGTAAACAAAAGCAGGCGTTCACTGATTTGCTTAATAAGTATTCTTATAGGTACCTAAAGGGCACCACACCCTGGGCCGGCCCCTGGGGCTACAGCAGTGAACCTGCTGGGCAAGGTCTCTGTCTTCATACAGTTTACTTTTTTAGTGGAAAAGACAGAAAATATATAATTTCAGATAATAAGTGCTCTGAAGAAATTAGAGGAAAAAGAAAAAGAATGCAGGATGCAGGATGATGGGCTAGTGAGTAATCAGGGAGCTGCTGTAGTCATGGTAACCAGGAAAGGCTTCTCTAGCTGGTCGCTGCTAAGTGGAAAGCCCCTGAGGTTAGGTGTGTTAATGGGGCAGAAATAAGGCAGCGAGGCTGTAGCGAGCAAACAGACAAAAAGACCACTGGTACAAAGTGAGTTGAAGAGATGAGCAAAACTGAATCCAAGACCTTTGTAAGCAGTGGTCAGTGTTTGGATTTTCCCTGTGTGTGTATCTGTGTGTGGTAAAATAGGCATAACATAAAATTTACCATCTTAACCATTTTTAAGCGTGCCCTTCGGTGACATTTAATACCTTCAAATTGTTGTGAAACCATCCATCATCACCAGAACTCCCTCATCTTCCCAAACTGAAACTCTGTACCTTTTAAACAATGACTCCCTCTTCCCTCCTTTCCCCAGCCCCTGTCAACCCCCATTCTACTTTCCTGTCTCTATGAATTTGACTAAGTATCTCATATAAGTGGAATTATTCAGTGTTTGTCCTTTTGTTTCTGGTTTATTCTACTTTACATAATGTCTTCAGTGTCCTCCAACTTTGATTTCAGCTCAAGTCATGATCTCAGGGTTGTAGGATCAAGCCCCACATCAAGCTCTACGCTCAGGTGGGAGTCTGCTTGTCCCTCTTCCTCTGCTCCTCCCCCGACTCATGCTTGCTCTCTCTTGCTCTCTTTAAAATGAATAAATAAAATCTTTGGATTCCACATATGAGAGAAATCATATTTATCTTTCTCTGACTGACTTACCTCACTTGGCATTATACCCTCTAACTCCAGCTGTGTTGTCGTGAATGGCAAGATCTCATTATTTTTCGTGGCTGAGTAATATTCCATTGTATATATACACCACATCTTCTTTATGCATTCATCAATTGATGGACACTGAGGTTGCTTTCATATGTTGGATGTTATAAATAATGCTGCAATGGGGCGCCTGGGTGGCTCAGTGGGTTAAGCCGCTGCCTTCGGCTCAGGTCATGATCTCAGGGTCCTGGGATCGAGTCCCGCGTCGGGCTCTCTGCTCAGCAGGGAGCCTGCTTCCTCATCTCTCTCTCTCTCTCTGCCTGCCTCTCTGCCTACTTGTGATCTCTCTCTGTCAAATAAATAAATAAAATCTTTAAAAAAATAATAATAATGCTGCAATGTACAATAAGATTTTTTGTTTTCTTCAGGTAGGTATTCAGAAATGGAATTGATGGATTGTTTGGTACTTCTATTTTTAGTTTTTTGAGGAACCTCCATACTGTTTTCCACAGTGGCAGCCTCAATGTACATTCCCACCAACAGTGCACAGGTTTCCCTTTTCTCCACATCCTCTACCAGCACTTATTTCTTGTCTTTTTGATACTAGCCATTATGACAGGTGTGAGGTAATATCTCATTGTGGTTTTGATTGGCATTTTCCTGATGATAAGTGATGTTGAGCATCTTTTATTCATGGGTCTGTTGGCCATCTGGATGTCTTTTTTTTTTTTTTTAAGATTTTATTTATTTATTTGACAAAGACAGTGAGAGAGGGAACACAAGCAGGGGGAGTGGTAGAGAGAGAGGGAAAAGCAGGCCTCCTGCCAAGCAGGGAGCCTGATATGGGGCTCGATCTCAGAACCCTGGGATCATGACCTGAGCCAAATACAGACACTTAACGACTGAGCCACCCAGGCACCCCCATCTGTATGTCTTCTTTAGAAAATTGTCTATTCAGGTCATTGGCCCATTTTTTAATCAGATTATTTGGTTTTTGGTGTTGAGTTGTATGAGTTCTTTACATATTTTGGATATTAGCCCTTTATTGGATATATGATTTGCAAATATCATCTCCCTTCCAGTGGATTGCCTTTTCATTTTGTTGATCGTTTCCTTCTCTGTGTAAAAGCCTTGTGGTTTGTTGTAGTCCCAATTATTTATTTTTGCTTTTGTTTCCCTTGCTTGGGGAGACATATCCAGAAAAAAAATATTGCTGAAGTTGATGTCCAAGAGATTACTGCTTACTTTTTTTCTTCTAAGGAATTTTATAGTTTCAGGTCTTATATTTGGGCCTTTAACAAACCATTTTGAGTTTATTTTTGTGTACAGTGTAATAAAGTGGTCCAGCTTTACCCCTTTGCATGTTGCTATCCAGTTTTCCCTACACCATTTATTGAAGAGACCTTTTTGTTTTTTTCTGCATTGTATATTTTTGCCTCCTTTGTCATAGATTAGCCCTATAGGTACGGGTTTATTTCTGGGCTCTGTATTCTGTTCCGTTGATCTATGTGTCTGTTTTTGGGCTTTGTACACTATGACTTGCAGTTTGAAATCCGGAATTTTGATACCTCTCTCTTTGTTTTTCTTTCTCAAGATTGGTTTGACTATTTGGGATCTTTTGTGGTTCCACGTGAATTTTGGAACTATTCTAGTTCTGTGACAAATGCTATTGATATTTGCACTGAATCTGTAGATTGTTTTGGGTAGTAAGGACATTTTAGCAATATTAGCTCTTCCCCTCCAAAGCATGGTATATCTGTCAATTTATTTGTGATTTGCTTATTTATTTATTTGTGATTTATTATTGTGATTTCCATTTATCTGTGATTTATTTCGACAATGTCTTATAGTTTTCAGGTCTTTCACCTCTTTGGTTACATTTATTCCTAAGTATTTTATTCTTTTTTTTTTCTAAGTATTTTATTCTTTAAAAAAAAAGAGAGAGATTTTGTTTATTATTTATTTATTTATTAGAGAGCACATAAGTACTGGCTGATTGACTGATTGTGGTAGGTGAGAAAAGGGAAGAATCCAGCATGACTTCTGGGTTAAAGCCGCTGGAGGGATGCTGGTACCACATCCTGACTCTGGGAGACTAGAAGCAGGCAGGTTGGGAGGCAATCTGGATCCATTTTGAGCATGTTAGGTTTGTGGTGCTGTTAGACTCCCAAGTGGAGATGGCAAGACCAGGAGAAAAGACCTAGGAGCCACCTGCATATAGATGCTAGTTCAGACTGTGGGACTGAGTAGTGCGTGTGTGTTCAAGGTCACAGGAGTCTCATAGACGCCAGTCATGAGGAATGGAGCTGGGCTGGGGTTGTTGAACCTGAATTAGGAGGCAAGCGTCTGGGGAACCTAAGAGAGTTTAGATGGGCTCACCTGTGTCTCCACAGTCAGCTCCGCTCATATCTTGGACAGATGTCTGGTGGGTCCAAGGGTGTGACAGGAAGGAGAGGCATTCCTTAGGGGAGTTGTCTCACTCCCCTAGAAGGGCGGAGGGCTCATGCTTCGAAGCCCCGGTCCAGCCTAACCATCTGAAACTGGAAGGAAGGCGTGGGAGAAGGGCTTTGTAGAGCCTAGCACCCCCTGGGGTTCACAGCTCAGTGCTTCTCAGTCTCTCACCACAAAACCCACTTCCTATGATGCTTTGTCCTTGGGTTATCTCCACCACCATGAACTTCCTCTGCGCACAGTTAGGTAAGTTCTCAGGGGAAACATCAGCCATGCTGAGAAGGTGAGGCTCCTGGTTGACGTTCCCCCCTCCTCCTTCCTGTTAGAGCCAGCACATGGGGCGCTAGTTGGATTATGAGCCCAGGAGCTTCCTGAGGGCAAGACCCAGACCAGGCCCGTCCCTGCCCTGGATAACGTCTGCCATCTGGGCGGTGTGTGAGCACATGTTTGGAGAGCACTGGACTGCTGAAGCCAAATGAGTCCTAAATATCAGGGAATATACCCAGATTTCAGAGCATTTTAATCTTCATAGAAAAGATTAAGTAAGAAAGTCGACATGTAAGCACCCAGTTCAATGGTGGACACATGGTAGGTGCTCAAGTATTTGGGCATTATGTGTGGCCAGGAGGAGAAATCAATCATACTCCCCCAAAATTAATTGAGTTCAGGCCCCACAATTTGTATAACACTGCATTTGAAGCAAGACCTAAGCACCGGGCTGATCCCACAGCCCCACACAGAAAGGTCACACTTTTTTTTTTTTTTAATTTTTTTTTTTTAAGATTTTATTTATTTACCCGACAGACAGAGATTACAAGTAGGCAGAGAGAGAGAGGAGGAAGCAGGCTCCCTGCTGAGCAGAGAGCCCAATGTGGGGCTCAATCCCAGGACTCTGAGATCATGACCTGAGCCAAAGGCAGAGGCTTTAACCCACTGAGCCACCCAGGCGCCCCAGAAAGGTCACACTTCTGTCATGCCTGCCCTCTGCCTCTTCTGAAACACTAGGCCACTCCATTCTGCACAGTCGGGAGCAGAACCGTGGCACAGATGAACCGTAGAGCGGTGAATAAACCATAAATAAGATTCAGAGTGGGTTTCAACATGGATTGTTTCAGAAGAGAGCTATTTTGTAAGCCTTTAGGATTTCAGAATGAATAGCAGTGTTATGAAGTAAACCCTTGTCACAGAAGGAGCTGGAGATCTCAGCAGAGCTATCCTCCCCCCCACCCCCAAATTCAGGATGGTTGCACCCATTACAGGCTCCCCAGCCCTGCACAACCCCGGCGGTTGGGGGGGGGGTCACTGATCTCCCTGCAGTCGCCACTTCTCTGAGCGGCAGACTCACCCTGTGACCGCCACAGGGCCGACACTTGGTACCTGGGTTTTTAAAATTTAATTAAAAAGCTGCTCAGTATCTTTTCATCTTCTTAAAGATTTCTCCATGCAGAGGGGTTAATAAAGAGGATTAGAGCACGACTGCTTATGGCTGACCCAGCAAGCCAGAAATCAGTCTTTGTGTGCTCTACCTGTGCATTCACTTGGGAGAGCCCCGGAGACAGGGAGTCGGGGTCCTGAGAAAGGACTGCCGCAGCCCCCCAGGTGTGGGGAAGAGAGGAGACTGGAATCCCAATTAGGAAAGATGGTGGCTGAGAAGATGCAGAGACCCAGGGGCAGCTGAGTGCCTTTGGCAGAAGTTTATCCTTGACTAGAGACCAAAGAACCACAACTCCGAGGTCCTGACTTGGAGACATGGGGGGGAGGGGGGTTGGGGGGGCAGTTCCTAGGTAAACCAGCACAGGATCGGCCCAGTGGGCTTGGTGGACACAGGCGCTGGCCACACCCAGGGAATTGCCTCCTTCAGTAGGTGTCCGGGCCGGTGGGAGCCCCAGCGCACCCAGCTTGGTTGCTCACCGTGGGGGAGGGGGGCGCGGGGTTCACCACCCAGCGGTGAGCCGGCACCAAGGAGGCTGTCCCTTCCAGACTACTTAAAGGAGCAACTGGAGCAGTACGTCAAGAAGATGCAGGTCGTGAGGGTCGTGCGGCAGGAGGAGCGGAAGGGTTTGATCACTGCCCGGTTGCTGGGGGCCAGCGTGGCCCAGGCGGAGGTGCTCACCTTCCTGGACGCCCACTGTGAGTACAAGGGGACTAGCCTCGAACCCGGGAGGCCTGAGGGTGCTCCCGTCCCGCCCCCATCCCGCACCCAGGGGGAGCGAAGAGCAGGAGGGGCCAGGGCATCACCAAGGTCCCTGCTATTTCTGGGAGTAAAGGTGGCCTGGGACTCACTTTAGCTAGCTTCACATGCCCTCTTCTCATCCCAGCCCAAGGATGTGCTCTGGAGCCCCCAGACTCTCCTCTCTCTTCCTTGCTTGCTGGGTACCTCATTCTGAGCACAGCCCGCAGAGAGGCCTCCTGTCACCCATGGGAACTAGTTTGTATGGAGCTCTCGCATAGGGCCACACCGAGTGCAAAAGGCCTCCTCTTTGCCCCAAACCCAGACACCTCCCCGCCGTTGTCCGGAAATAAATTGTTCCCTGAAAGCGGTGATACGTATTAGGGAAAACTCTAGACTCAGAGTCAGGAGACCTGGTTTGGCCTTCTGGCTCTGCCAGTAACTGAACCTCAGTTTCCATTTGTAAAGTGGGAATGAAGATACCAACCTTACTGACCAACAGCCAGATAAAGTAATCTCTACCGTTCACTGAAAATCTCAAAGGGCTAGATGAGTGAAGTGGATTATTATTCCAGAACCAGAGCTGAAGCTTGAGGTGCGGTCCCTCTGGAAAAGGGAACACCCCCTTCTGAATCCACACTTGGAGGGCTGATTCAGCCGAGAGGCTGGAAACCCTAAAGGTCACCCATCCGGGTCCTTCCCTTCAAAGTTACCTCCACCTTTTGGTTGGGTGAGGGGGTTAGGTAGGAGGGCTTCGGGAGATCTTTCTATGCTTTCTACAGTTGTGGCACTTGCCTCCATTTCTCTAACACTAGGGAGTATCGGGAAGGTTCTCTTGCCCTCCTGAGTCTCCCTATGGGTGTGGGGCCTAGGCTCAGCTGGGGCACAACCCTGACTGCTGTCTTCTGGTCCCGACCTGCAGGTGAGTGCTTCCACGGCTGGCTGGAGCCCCTCCTGGCTCGCATTGCTGAGGAGGAGACAGCGGTGGTGAGCCCAGACATCGTCACCATAGACCTGAACACTTTCGAGTTCTCCAAGCCCGTCCCGAGGGGCAGAGTCCACAGCCGTGGCAACTTTGACTGGAGTCTGACCTTTGGCTGGGAGGCTCTCCCTGCCCATGAGAAGCAGAGGCGCAAAGATGAGACCTACCCCATCAAGTAAGGACCGTAGCCTGCTGAGCCCCCAGCTGGCTTCCAGGGACCCGGGCCGTTTTAGGTGCACGTGTATTAGGCACGCCACGAAATATGTGGTAGAGCTTCCTTACTCCTCATCTCCTCTGAGGCGGGTACTAGGATTAGCCTGCTTTACAGGGGAGAACCCAGCCTCCTAGGGAAAAGCAGTCAGCCTCAGACAATGCACCTGGTGGAATGAGGATCCAAAGCCCAAGCCCCTAACTGGGGCCCTGCGCTGCCTCCCACTATGACCCACCGCTCTTCTTCACCACTTACTTTGTGCCAGGCAATGACTGAGGGCTTTACATAGCTTGTCTCCTTATTACTACCCACATGTAGAAGTTCATGACAGGTACATACAGAGGTGCAGAGAGATGGGGGGTAGAGGCCACTGTCAAATTGCCCTTGTAATAGCGGGCCTTATACTCCCAGGTCACTGTCTTTGAAAGGCCTGGAAACATTGAAGGAAATTAGATCTGTGTTTAGTTGTTTGCAGTGTGTTACCAAAGCCGTGAACTTTTCCTGTAGAGGGGCAGACAGCAAGTCATTGGGGTCCTCCAGCCACGTACAGTCTGTTGCACATTCTTCCTTGTTGGCTTGTTTTCATTTAACCACCATTGAAAAGTGTAAAACTCATTCTTTGCCCAGCGCCTTATGAGGTCAGGCCCACTCTGGCCTGTAGGCTGTACTAGTGTGCCCGCCCCTGAGCTAAGGTGTGGATACTTGAAAGTTTACCCACTGTTTTTTGTTTTTAAATATTTTATTTATTTATTTGACAGAGACACAGTGAGAGAAGGAACACAAGAAGGGGGAGTGGGAGAGGGAGAAGCAGGCTTTCCGTTGTGCAGGGAGCCTGATTCGGGGCTCGATCCCAGGACTCTGGGATCATGACCTGAGCTGAAGTCAGATGTTTAATGACTGAGCCACCCTAGTGCCCCAGTTGACCCACTGTTTCATGCCCAGCTGGGTCTGCCCCGCATTCACCCACCTTGTCCTTCCCTCTCCAGATTGCCCTCTGGCATTGATAGGGACCACAAGTTTATTTTATTTTATGTATTTATTAAGTAGGCTCCGCACCCAACACGGGGCTTGAATTCATGACCCTGAGACCGAGAGTCGTGTGCTCTGTTGACTGAGCCAGCCAGGCGCCCCCACAAGTTTATTTTACCAGATGCCTCAGCCAAATGGAGCTGGGGAGTGACTTGTAGAGAGTGCTCTGGTTTGGGATTGTCTGTGCCATTTTTTTCCCATACTGATCAGGAAACCTAACTGAATATACATCAGGGATGGAGGGAGCAAAGGTTTGGGATCGGTAAGCAGAGAGGTTAAGAGGGAAGGATTGAAAGGAGGAGAGGGTTGCAGTTCCTTCCCCTCCGCAGGCCCAAATCCTAAGAAATGCCACCCAGAGCTTCAGTAGACCCCGTGGGTGCACAGGGAGGCATCCCATGGTCCCAACCAGCCAACTTGCTCTGTCTCCATTAGAAGGAGGAAAAGAAGCAACCGAAGAGGGAAAGAAGAAAAGAGAGGGCAGGAGAGAGAAAAGGAATTGGAAGTCCCTACCGACCCAGCACTTCTTTCATGGATGTCTTTTGTTTGG
Source organism: Mustela lutreola (assembly GCF_030435805.1). NCBI lineage: Eukaryota > Metazoa > Chordata > Mammalia > Carnivora > Mustelidae > Mustela > Mustela lutreola. The sequence continues at coordinate 63,747,240 of NC_081297.1, forward strand.
TGTGCACGGCAACAAAGCCCCCCTCCCCAAAATGGGGGCCAGGCATACAGTGGCAGAGTCAGGGACAGGGCACCTGGCCCTCGCCCATCACTGCTGTCTCCTGCTCCAGTGTCTGAGGACCATGCCACTAGAAGACAAAGCTCCAGTGTTTGAGGAATGGATTTGTTTCCTGGTGTAGGCGCCCTGGCCGTGTGCATGGCTTACCCCGGGCGTTTTGCATGGTAGCCCACCAGGAGGCCTGTGGGCAGTAGCCTCCCATCCTCCACTCTCAAAGCTGGCAGGTGCCTAAGAGGAGAGGAAAAGGGCCCAGGAAGTACAGGGAGTTGTCAGAGGGTATTGGGTGTGGGTCTACATTGAAGTCCGCAGGTAAGGTCTATCCTCAGAGGTAATTTGTCAGCGCCTTCTAGCTCAGAGACACCTCTCAAGGCCAAGAGACGGCCCAGGTCAGGGAGACCCTCTAGAAGAAGCAGATTAGCTCCAAAGTAATCATCTGGAGTCCCAGGGCTCTCTGAGCCTTGCCAGGACTTATGGTGGGGGAGGGCTTAGAATGCCTGGGAGAGGCCAGAACCAGGGACGGAAAGCCTGCCTGAGCATGAGAGTCTCCTGAGTGAAATTCCTTCCAGAAAGTGGCTCTGGGAGCTAGCTCCTACTTCGGGAACCACAGGGGGACGCCAAGGTCAGGCTCCTGGACCCATCAGTCCAGTCTGGTGAGCACTGATGGAGCGCCTGCTGTGTGTAAAGCACTTTGTTAGGTTCTAGAATTACCCAGAAGGTTTCAGTCTCTTGCTGCTTGAGTGTAGCACCTGGAGCCACCCACTGAGGGCGGCAAAACCCCATCCAAGCCAGGCTGGCCAGGGCGCAGCTGCCAACAGCTAATGGTTCCATAGAGACTCCTTGCCCCAGTCTTCCTCAGTCTCTGACCCTGCACTCAACTCTTAGCCCGGCCTCTATTATGAGCAACATGGTATGTGAGGTCTAGGAACGAGACTTTTTTTTTTGCCCATTTTGCTTACAGTGTATCTGTACCTCCCTGCCTTCGTCGGAAAGCCAGAAGCTCCTTGGAACCTCCAGATTTACCCATTAGTCCAAATTGAGCTAAATTTCCCCTCACTTCCTCCTCTGTTTCCAGGAGCATCTCTTTTCAGTTTTCTTGGCTCAGAGCAGCTGGCAGCTTTCCCCCAAAGCTAAAATTTCTGGTGCAGCAAGACTTTGCCCTTCTAACACCATGGCTTTCTAGTCCCTAGAAAAGGACCAGGGGTTTCAAAACAGAATGGGGTCCATCTGGGTCATACCACTCATTCATTCATGGTTTGCACCCTCTTTTGAAGACCGCTTCACACAGCTTCTAATAACTGAGTATCGCCAGTGCTCTAGGAACTTTGCTGCCAAAAAGAAGAGGATGGTGTGCCTCTCCCATCGGCTGCTAGACTGAGCTCTCAGCCAACGAGAATTTTCTTGGCTGCCTGCCTCACGTGCAGCATGGGTCCCGGCGGGCCGTGTTTGACGTAACATGCCAGGAACAAATGAATGAGTGGCTTTTCAAGAGGGACGATAATACCTCTTTTCTTGGCCTGATCCCAGAAGGTGGGAAGAACACAATAAGGCCCCGCGCACGTTTGCTGAATGAATAAGTTAACAGAAGTGGGGCTGCACCTCCCATGAAAGAAGAAAGGAGGCGGGGGGAGGGGGGATGGACAGGGAGGAGGAGGTAATCGAGGTGGTGGGTGGTAGGCTAGCACCAAGGCCACAGCTTTCCACACCAGGCTTCTGCTTGTTCTCCCCCACAAAGATGCACGTGCTTCTCCCTCTGTCTCCACAGATCCCCGACGTTTGCCGGCGGCCTCTTCTCCATCTCCAAGTCCTACTTTGAGCACATCGGTACCTATGATAATCAGATGGAGATCTGGGGAGGGGAGAACGTGGAAATGTCCTTCCGGGTGAGAGTGAAGAGGGCTTCATGGGGGAGCCACCGTGGCCCAGGGGACAGCCTAAGCCCCTGTCTCTAAGGCCGTGGCAGCCTCGGGGGGGGGGGGGGGGGGTTATCACAGCTGGAAATGGACTTAAAAGGTTGTTTGTTTCCCGTCCTGGTGGCACCTTTCCTCTGCTCCCCCCCCCCACCCCCCGTCTGTGCAGGGAGGGCTTTGGGAATCAGATTGGACAACTCAGAACAAATTACTGAGCTCCTCAGAGGGAAGGGATGATAGTGGTAAAGCAACTGGACATGTGGGGCCTGGTGATGTCTTTCATGAGGTCTGTGGGAAAAGTGTTAGGGTGAAGGTGGAACAGGTCAGTCAGCAGTCGCTGTCCTTCCTCAGGAAAAGTCGGATTTCCCCCTTCCAGGTTAGAGGACACAGGCCCTGGTGGCCTTTGAAGTTTTCCTACTCTCTGCTCACCAAATTCAGCATCACTGAAGATGGCAACCCAAACTCTGAGGGATTCCGGGAATAAGGCAAATCAGGATTAGGTTAGGAAGAAAGAATTTCCTCTTCACGAAGTCCGCACACATCCCCCACGCTAAGGGGAGAGGTAATTAGCAAGTAGATGAGTTCGTGTGTGAAGTCACTTCTCACAGTGCCATAGTAACACCAATGCCTGTGTTACTATGACTACGACCGTGTATTTCTGTTGCTGCCCTACTAAAATGAATAACAACATGCCTACTAACATAAAACCTAAGAAAGAGAGAACCCAGGTGGGAGGGATGTCTTAAATCATTCCACTAGCCTAGAGAAGCGTCCCCAGGTCAGTTCCTGTAGCTCTCAGGGTTCTGATTCTAGGCTCGTTCATGGGCCTCCGCCCTCCATTCAGTGTCCTGGGAAGGTGGAGTGCTGAAGGTTCAGGTGACCGGGCCAGCCCACCTGGAAATGGACTAGCCTTACTACAAGTGATGCAGTAATGTTCTAATTGGATCACAAGTGTATCTTGATTCGAGGGAGCTGGAGTTTCCCATAACACCTGGGTGAGCTGACAAAAATCCCAATTACAGGTCAACAAACCAAGGGACCAAAGCTCTGAGTAGGTATACAGACACAAAGTTAGCGAACCGTCTTTTCTCTAAAATGGGCCCTGACAACCCTTAGGATCCTGCAAACCTCCATTTGTGTAAATCAGAGTTGAACTAACATCATAGAGCATAGTCATGGCCTAGGAAGACTCCTGGTCCATGTCCTTTTTTCTAGGAGAGAGAGCAGCATTTCCCTGACCCTAGCACCTGGGATAAGAACAGCTGCTTGGGGAGGGGTGGGCAGTGACCAGAGACCCACGACCCCCCTGAAAGCCCTATCTTGTGTCCTCTTGTGGCAGGTGTGGCAGTGCGGGGGCCAGCTGGAGATCATCCCTTGCTCTGTGGTAGGCCACGTGTTCCGTACCAAGAGCCCTCACACCTTCCCCAAGGGCATCAGCGTCATTGCTCGCAACCAGGTGCGCCTGGCTGAGGTCTGGATGGATAGCTACAAGGAGATTTTCTATCGGAGAAATATGCAGGCAGCGAAGATGGCCCAAGAGGTGAGAGGAAATGGTACTCGGGAGGGGTTTGGGTGAAGAAAAGTGCAGCAACCCAGACCCTAGTCAAGGGGTTAACGGTAGAGGCCCGCCCATCTCTACGCCCGCAACACCAGTGCCTCCCTTTACCCCTCAGACCCTGTGAGCTAGAGCCCAGGGAGGCCTGAGTTTGAAGACGGGAGAGATTTGTCGTCCCCGCCTGGAGAGTCCTGGCATCTTTTAGGAGGGGAGGGAGAACTGATTTGAAGAACCTCTCACAGGAGGAAGGGGTCTGCTCTGAGAGGCTCAGAATTGATGTCTGGGTGAAAACTGACAGGGGAGTCACAGGAGATGCGGGAGGGAGGAGGCTATGGGCTGGGGTCCTAAAGCCAAAGCGGGGGTGGCAGGGGCGCTTAGATGTGGGGCTAAGCCAGTAGCCCCAACAGGTCCCGAGCAGGAGAGCCATTCTGGAAGAAGGGGACCCCAGAAACTGGGCTACTTCTTCTGTACGAGCAGGTCAAGGCCGGCTGGGACTGACTCTTTGGGGGCTGGCTTGGTTGACAGAAATCCTTTGGGGACATTTCGGAACGACTGAAGCTGAGGGAACAACTACATTGTCACAACTTTTCCTGGTTCCTGAACAACATCTATCCAGAGATGTTTGTTCCCGACCTGAAGCCCACCTTCTACGGAGCTGTAAGTCTCCCAAGCCAATTTGCCCACCCATCATCGTAAGAAACCCCCACCCCCAAGAACGGTTCAGGACCACTTACCCCACCCAGGGATGGCAAACAGGAATCAGTTTCTACTCCTTACACTCCTTTACCCAAAGGAAGACTGGCAGGCTCCTTTGGGGCTTCTAGAGATAACTAAACCTGATAAGGGGGAAACAACCCCTAGGCAGTGGTTCTCATTCACCTGCATCAGAATCACCTGGAAGGCATGTTGAAACCCGGGCTTCTGATTCAGTAGGACTGGAATGGGGCTGGAGAATTTGCGTTTCTAACAAGTCCTCAGGGGAGACTGACAGTCTGGGGATCACACTTGGAGAATCATTGCTCGGAAGGAAATTCCCGTGTGTCGAGGACTTCTCCCAGAGACCTGGCAGCCTGGGAGGTTCCCCAGCCTGCCCATGCCCAGCCTCTGGGCTCAGCACCTCACTTTGCTATTATCTCTAGGGGTGTGGGTTAAGGAGCAGAGGAGAATTCGAGCCACACAGATTTATTCTAGTTGAGCCCCACACGACAAACCACACTACTCCTAACGGTGCCATTCTGGTTCCCCTCTCTGCTCGCCGCTCTGCAGATCCGGAACCTCGGCACCAACCAGTGTCTGGATGTGGGTGAGAACAACCACGGGGGGAAGCCCCTCATCATGTACACCTGCCATGGCCTGGGTGGCAACCAGGTATGCGGCCCCCCCCAGACCCCCACCGTACCGGGCAGGCCCCACTGAAGCCTGCTTCTGGAACAACTCCTCTCTCCACAGGCCTCTTTTATCCACTCAAGATAGTCCTTTCCTGGGGCGCCTGGGTGGCTCTATCGGTTAAGCGTCTACCTTCGGCTCAGGTCATGATCCCGGGGTCCTGGGATTGAGCCCCGTATGGTGGCAGGGGGGCGGGGGTCCTGGTTCAATGGGGAGTCTGCTTCTGCTGCTCCCTCTGCTTGTGCTTTCTCTCTCTCTCTGTCAAATAAGTAAAATCTTTATATATATATATATAAAGATATAATATATATATATATATATATATATATATATATATAGTAACATTATTCCAGAAAAACCTAGATCTGGTAAAAATTCTGAAGGCGGCGCATGAATTACTGAGGTGTGGCACCCCCTCACATGCTTCCCCCAGAAGCAAGATTCCTGGTTGGAATCTCAGGGCGCTTGGCTCTGGCAGGCAGCAGGCAAACTCTCCACCTCCTCTTGTCTTGACTTCTAGTACTTTGAGTACACAACCCAGAGGGACCTTCGCCACAACATTGCGAAGCAGCTGTGTCTACACGCCGGTGCCAGCACCCTGGGCCTGAGGAGCTGTCACTTCACTGGCAAAAACAGCCAAGTCCCCAAGGATGAGGAATGGGAACTGACCCAGGTGAGTCAGCTGCCCAGAAAGCTCAGAATCAAGAGCCTGCGACCACAGCTGCCCCCCACCCCTTCCTTCTTTTCTGCATCTTTAGCCAATCGAGAAGATCAAGACACTGTGGAGAGGATAGAGACAGTGGGCTTGGTCCCGGGCAGGGCTCTTGGGGCATAAGGAACGTCTAGTGAGGTCCGGCTCTGCTGATAGGAAGCTGAGGTTGGGAGTTAGGCCATCGCTGTCGTGGCTTACGGATTTTTAGGCTGAAGCCAAGGAGATGCAGGTGAAGATTCATGCACGGTTCCTGCTGGCATGTGTGCGCCGGGCACAAATCTCACACTCACCTACAACGGTTACTCTTCCAGAGGCTTTTCCCGTGGAGGGAGTGCCGCCCCCGGTGGAGATGATCCCGCTGAAGCTGGCAAGGCTGGTCGCTAGTAAATGGCAGGCCTGGGATTCAGACCTAAATCATTCTGACTTAAAAGCCTAGGGTCTTTCTAGTATACCATACTGCCTCAGGATACAGAATGTAACTTCTAGAATACTGGACCCAGACTAGCAGTACCCATGGGCCTCCACACCCCACCATACCCCAGTCTCCAAGGCAGATACGGGCCATAAGAAAGGCTGTAAATATGATCAAGGGCAGGAGGTGGGAGTAGGCGGCAGGGGCTCAGACCTTTGAGCCTGGCCATTTAGAAGAGGGGTCCCTGAGAGCATTAGCCCCATGGTCCCGCCTTCCTCTATTCCAGCTGCTCGGGCTAAAGCCGGAAGTGGGAGATTGACTCTGGACCCAGATGGAAACTCAGGAATGTATCCTCTCAGGGGAGCTGGCATGCAAAGAAAGAAATTTAGAAATGTCCCCTTGTGTCTTGTTGCATTTCCTTTGCTTTTTCCTTATTGTTCCCCGTCTCACTGTCCCCTAGTAGCACTGTTAGAGATCTGAAGCCCAGGTTGATCTTTTACTGTATCCTCTTTTAGGACCGGCTAATCAGGAACTTGGGATCTGGTACCTGCCTGACATCTGAGGACAAAAAGCCAGCCATGGCCCCTTGCAACCCCAGTGACCCCCACCAGCAGTGGCTCTTCAACTAAGTCCTCAATCACCCCCATGGGGGTTCCCCCATGGGGATCCAAGCCTCTCAGGAAATAGGATTTTGGGGAACCTGATATTTGAGAACCTGTTGATCAGCTTCTCTGTAGGCCTTAAAGATGGATTTCTAAACCCAATGGATATCAAGGCAGGATCTTTCTACTCCTTGCAACAACGCAGGGCCCGTTTTCCGTCCTCCACGTTGATGAAAGAAACCACTGGAACATATGATACTAGCTCTAGAGCTTACCTCCTGTTCTTGAAACAGAGTTCCAAGCACAAGGCAACTTGGGTAGGGCCCAAGGCAGCAATTCTGAATTCCAGAAAAATACCTCTGCAGTCACGTCCTGAGTCCCTGGTCATTTGGGCACCCACAGAACTAGTGAGGCAGTACCTTCAAACAGAGAGACTACAGGTCTAAGGAGTCTCCCTGCTGATATTGCCTGAAATTTCTAGAGCCAATTAGTTTATAGAAAGCACCCTGACGGAAATCCTTTATCTTCTTTCGTTTGCACAGTAACCCTGTGAGAAAGACAGGCCGGGAACAACCAGGCCCATTTTACAGATAAGAAAGCAGAGGTGCTTGTCTGTAGTCCCACAGCTAGTGGATGGCGGGAGCCAAGACTGAGACTTGATTTCGAATGCTGAACCAGCGCTCCTGCCACCACACCATAAGAACACTAAACACCTAGCCATCAGCCTTCCCATTCTCTCCTCCCTCCGTGCTGATCACTACTGGCTGGCCGACCTCTGCAGAGCCTAGAACAGCGGCATCAGGTAGCCATGAGGGAGACCACAGTTGGGGACCCTGGGATGTTAGTCTGAAATCAAGCTCATGCAGACAGTGAGTCTCAGGCCTCAGTCCCAGAAGCCTTTTTCCAATGGCCCGTATATAACGTAGGTGAAAAGCCAACTGGCAGTGGGCAAAGTTGAGGTCAAGTGAAGACAGAGCCCAACAGCCCCTGAACCCCTAAAGGTCTGTGAGCACCATTTAAAACTGTTGCTGTAGTCCAACCCTCTCTTTTTTGTATCGTAAACCCGAAGCCAGATGACTAATTTGTCGAACACCACACAGCAAGGTATTGGCAACATGAGACCAGAACCCGGATGAAACTAGCAAGAGCCCTGGGCAGTCTGAGGCGGCAGAGACTATGTAGAGAATCGAGCATGATCGTGGAAATGGCCTCATCTGCTGTGCCTACGTGGAGTCCCCACATGGCGCAGACCCGACATGCATATCAGCTCTTTTCCAAGCTAGATGGACCCCACCACGCCTGGCCGCTTTGCCTGAACTAGAGAGCCCAGCTGCCCAAAGGAGGTGTCCCATTCCTTCCAGAAGGGCTTCAGACTTTTGGCAGCAGGCTGTCATCTCGAACATCACCACATGATGGCGCCGTGGGACCACAGCCTCCTCTCCCCACACAAGTGCGTAAATTCCTTCAGAGCCGTCAGGACCCTGTAGGGGAAACATTCTGGGGTAGCCCAGACAGGGAGAGGAGAGAGTGGCCAGGATATGGCCAGGGGTGGGGAAAGGAAAGGAGAAATTCTTTCCTGGAAAGAGAATTGGACCTGAGATCCCAGTGAAAATAAAGGTCTTATGGCATTGCTAAAGGAGACTTGCCTTTGGTTCCTTCTCCCCCCACATTGTCCCTTAGCCAACCCATTGGCAAATCTGTTGATTCAGGCTGTGGAGAGCCAAACATGTCTAGAAAGTTCTGTCACATCACTATCTCTTGTCCCCTGACATCCTCTGGCCCCCGATCTAACCACCATACTGTGTGTCAAGCCCACATAGACATAAGGAGATGTAAGATGAGACTCTTGCCCCGTGGAACTCACTCTCGCTGGAGAAGCAGGTGGAAGCAAGTCAGGACAAGCCTGGAGATGTTCATAGCCATGCTAGGTGACATGGAAAGAACAATCCTTCCGTCTAGGGGACTGGGGGAAGGCCTCACAAAGATGGTGACATTTGACCTTCAGCCTCAGGGATGAGTCCTGAGGGGGCATCTCACACAAGCACCCATCTAGAGTGAGAAAAGTCATAGGGAGGCAACGCTGCAAGTGGCTCTGAAAAACCAAGGGGACATGCGGGTAAAGGAGCAGTGGATACAGAAGCTGGAGGGTTGGGGCCACACCATGACTTATATGGGACCTAGTTCTTTCTGTCTTCATGAAAAATTTCTTAAATTACATTTTACAACTGCATTGGTATAAAGATGAAAATAATCCAGGCTGATGGTATTCATTTGATTTCTTCTGGTTTTTAAAGAAACAAAAACTGTGGGCCCTTGGCTCTGTACCAGCTGTGTAAGTCGACCCTGTAGAACAGTGGGTCGGGGCCTAATTGAGAAGGCTTTGAAGGCCATCCCAATGTGCGTACACCACAGGGAGCCATAGTTCCTACCTCTGGTCCTAGCCCTACTCTTGGTTGCACTAAGTATCCAAACGTTTATCAGGTGTTGATCGTTTGCCATTTATCCCAATATCCCTCCTCCTCCCCATGGCATCACTCAACAGCTCTTCAACCCAATCTTAGCTTATACGCCCAAAGAAGGGGCACTATTGCGGTGCCAAGATTCCTCACCTCTACACAAAAACAGCATAACATCTCCTGGGGGTGGTCAGCTAAGAGTGACTCACAGGGAGTGAGGGGGCAGCAGAAGAGAGGAAAAAACCACACACCACACCTAGAGAGTAGGCCCAGATTTAGGGGTGAAGGGAAGCCTAAGGAAGGTAGGTGATCAAGAAGAGGGAGAAGGCACTGATGGGGTGGTAGAAAGGTTCATGGCCTCCCCTTAGCTAAGGTTGGGCTCACCCCAACCCAGTATTTATACTATTGCTTAAAATTCACCCCTCTAACCATTCTCAGTGTTAACCTAAAACCTTACATCTTGCTTAAAACCTTGGTGCTGCCCCTGTGCCACTATCTCTAGAAGCCTTACCTTGGCATTGAATGGCTGCTCCCGCCTAGGGATCTGTTTCCCACCTGCAGAGTATTGGCACCATTGCCAAAAATAGCCAATATCCTAGAAGATATTCTTATTTTTAATTACAAAAGTAACACCGTAGAGAAGCCAAATAATACCTAACAATATGTATTTAAAAGTGAAATCGGTCCTCACAATGCCTCCATACCTATTGATTCATTCTCCAGAAGTAATAACTTCTGTGTAGAAACCCTGCCATCCCCTTCTTCTATGAATGTACAAATAGACACATACCCAGGACCATATCATCTGCAATTTGATGTCTTCATTTACTATCTCAAGGACATCTTTTCATGTCAGTTCCTTTAAGTCTAACTTGTTCTTTAAAAGCTAGAGAGTAGTCCATAATATGGTTAATCCCAAGTTCTTTAACTTTCCCTGCTGATGAATACTTGGGTTTTTCCCCAATTTTGCAAAAACTTGGTGACAAAATGGCATAATCCACATCCTCGTACATTTATTTTTGTGCTAGTGTTTATTTCAAAAGGATGCATTTCTATAATTAGAATTGCAGAGTTAGAAGAAACGCAGTGCCTTGAAATGCAGATCCAAACCACTGTCTACATCTAACCCTGAGAGTGAGAACAGAAGAGTCAAACCAGGGGCCCCTGGGTGGCTCAGTGGGTTAAAGCCTCTGCCTTATGCTCAGGTCATGATCTCGGGGTCCTGGGATTGAGCCCGGAATCTGGCTCTCTGCTCAGCGAGGAGCCTGCTTCCTCCTCTCTCTCTGCCTCCTCTCTCTCTGCCTGCCTCTGGGCCTATTTGTGACCTCTGTCTGTTAAATAAATAAATTTAAAAAGTAATAATAAAAGACCAGCAGGGGAGATGAGGCTGGGCACGAAGTTCAGGCAAGGCTGTGAGGGCCTTAAGTGCCCTCCTAAAGAGTTTGGTTTTTATGCAAATACAAATTGTGCTCCTCTGAGCTAGGCCAAGGGTGTGCAGTGGGTGAGACATGGGCCCTGCCCCTAGAGCTCACTTTGGAGTGAATATGGAGTATGCTTTAGGTGGGCTCCTACTCCTGGGGCGAAAGCTGTCTCCTTAAGTCCAGAGCAGGCAGGGAGGTGGGGGGAGGATGGACAAAGAGGCCCTGGTCCCCTACCCAAGCTCAGTCTTCTTCCCCACCTACTTCTGTTAGAATGCTGGGGGTGGGACTGGAAAGGGGGCCCTTCATGTGACCCAAGCGCCATAATGTGATTGCCCTGAACACCTCAGTGACATAGAGAACAGAACTCCTTCCAACAATTCAGGCCTCTTCTGCACCTGCAGGCACAAAACTTGAATTCCAGGGGCATCTGGGTGGCTCAGATGGTTCAGCATCTGACTCCTGATTTTGGCTCAGGTCCTGATCTTAGGATGGTAAGATTGAGCCCCATGTCTGGCTCCAAGCTCATCGAGAGTCTGCTTGGGATTCTCTCTCTCTTCCTCTTCCCCTCCCCCTGCTCATCTCTCTCTCTCTCTCTCTCATAAATAAATAAAATCATAGAGAGAAAGAGGAAGGGAAGAAAAAGGAAGAAGAAAGAGAGAGAAAGGAAGAAAGGAAGGAGGGAGAGAGGAAGGGAACGAAAGAAAGAAGTTTGAATTCTGGAAAGCATCTAGGCCACAAAGACCTTCAGGTGAACCAGGTGACTTTCCTGCCTCTTTGCAGGCTTCCTGGCTTCTCTCTGCCTAAATCAGAACCCCACTCATAGCCTTCCCTCTGGGGCCTCCCAACCCAAAGTCCTCTGCCCCTGCCCCCTGGCAGAGCACCCTGCGCCTCCTTCCTTCCTCCCCTCCTGACTTTGATGGACAGAGCCCTTCCTCTTCTGCATCACACGCCTGGCTCTCACCTGTTCCCTCTGCCCTCTGTGCTCACATCCCTCAAATATCTCCCTATGCTGCAAGCCCCCCTTCTAACCTGTCTCACGCTCTCCTTCTCTGGGAGCTCTCTTTGTGGCTTTCCACGGAGTCTCCCCAAACCTGTTTCTTAACACCTTCCTCCACCAGAATGCTCTCCAGGGGCGTCTACCCTGCTTTAGCTCCCTGCCTTTATGCCCATAGGTGTCGTGGGGGCGTGTCCCACCTCCCTGCTTGGGCAGGGGGAGCTTGCTAAACACGCTTCCCTCCTCCACAGTCCACACCGACAGACCCTTGCCTCCAACTCCTCCTACACAAAACGGATGTCTGCACTTACAGTGCCACTGAGGACAAGGAAGGCAGAAGGCAGGGACAGACCCAAAGGGGAGCACCCTGCGGGCAAGGCCGGTCCTGGCTCCCCCTCCGATTTCTGAAAAACAGTTTATTGGATGCCTTTCAACTGAAGGCAGATGATTAACTTAGCTCTCAGCCGACCTTGTTCTGTCTTTGAACAACAGATAAATTAGTTCACTTGCAAATCGTATTGTATTTCCATGTCACCTGTGATTTTTCCCGCCTTCCAGCGGCAGCCCAGCAGGCTGGCAGCAAGGTCTGCAAAGCTGCTGATAAGAGGAATATTAAAGAGGGCTTGGCTCCTGGCAAGGAGTCAGTGGTCCACTCAGCCGGCGACATGCTCCGCTTCCTGGTCTTCACCACCCTGGTCCTTTATGGTAAGTGGGTCATCTGGCCTGAGTTCTAGAAGGAGGAGGATTTGAGCAGGAGGGTCAAAAGCTATCCTTAAGTCCAGTCTCGTTCTCCATCCCTGAGCGGGATGGAACACTCCATGAGTCTAGCAGAAACTTTCCCCTCCCCCCTCCTGGAGCCCATGTGAGAGGGACAGTCAGGGTCACTCGCCATGCAGAACCCTCTGGTTGCCCGGATCTTGAACCATGAAGCAGATAAGTCCCTTTCCGGGGCCTGGGCTTTCTCACCACCCCCACTGACAGGAAGACACCCTGAGCAGATGCCTGGCTGGGATGTTCACTGCTGCCCTTGCCCCTTGGAGAATGCTGCCAAAGCACTGTGTGTGTGGGTAGAGGTGGGAGGTGACCTCAGGCCATAGGATGACCCCAAGCAAGGCTGAGACCACAGGGAGCCTCTGGGCCCTAGCCTAGGGATGTGAGATTCGTCCTTCACTGGCTACCAGAGCTCTGGGGACACCTGGGGAAGCAGAAGTCGTTCAGATTCCCCTGGTTTCAAAAGGAGCTCCCATAACTCTCAGTGGGGGCCCTCATTTGCTAGGGAGGAACTGTGAATTCACAGACAAAGCACACTGCCTCCCTGCCCCCCACCCTGAGCTGACCCCATGCTTAGTCATCACTCACTTTTCTTCTGCCCCACAAAGGACACAGCACCCAGGACTTTCCAGAAACCAATGCCCGGGTAGTTGGAGGGACTGAGGCCCGGAGGAATTCCTGGCCCTCCCAGGTAGGTGTTCCTTCACAGCCCCCGGCTTCTAACAAAACAAGAGTTGCCTGTGGGCAGGTACATGTGTGTTTGTGAACGTCCTTATCCACAAGAAGCTCCTCAGTATCAACAAGCTTGCCAACCCTCTGGCTTGCAGATTTAGGTGAAGGGGACCAGGCACAGGTGGGGAAGGCAGGCGAAGGGCTTGGAGGAGAGGATGTGAACTCCAGCCCCACTCCCTTCCCCAGGCACACACCCGAACACAAACCACGTTTACGTTCCTGGAGACACCACACACACTCGTAAGACTTGGCGTGAAACGCAAACCCCGGACTCTTCACACATGCGCACACGCACACATGCACACGCACACCATGCCACACCGTGCACCTCTGCCTTCATGCATGCCCCCACCTCCGAGGGGAGCATGCTGCTTATTTGGCTATTTAGAGTTTCTGGTTTTGTAACAGGGCTTTGATTTAAGCAATTCTAAATGTGTAAACCTAGCACATTAACTGGGAAAGGGCCACACTTTCAGAGGAATCACAACACTTAGAATGAAATTCAGGGGGCGCCTGGGTGGCTCAGTGGTTTAAGCCTCTGCCTCTGCTTCAAAAGGAGCTCCCATAACTCAGCTCTCTGCTCAGCGGGAAGCCTGCTTCCCCCTCTCTATCTGCATGCCTCTCTGCCTACTTGTGACCTCTGCCTGTCAAATAAATGAATAGAATCTTAAAAAAAAAAAAAAAAAAGAAAGAAAGAAAGAATGAAATTCAGTTCACGACAGTTTGGAGCCCAATTTTCAGAAGTAGGGTTGTTTTGGAATATGGGAGCTGCTGAAGACAATGTGAGTTTTCCAACGGTCCTTCTGAGTATTCCCTGAGAGATGGGGACAGGTTATGTCTGGGAGACCTTGGAGGGGGCTCTGGAGACCTGAGCCAGAGGGTTAGATGATGGAGCAATCCCATGGCCACATTTCCTACCAAGAGGAAATGAAGGTAACGACCGAGTTCATGGCCCTTTGCAACAACCCAGGTTAGGGATGTCAAATACAAGATTTGTGTGTCTTTCCTCCCCCTGCCCACGGACAAAGCAAGCATCACCCAACAATGGAGCACTCTTTGCTGCTGATCCCAAGGCCATCTGCACACTCCTTCTCACCATCACCCCAGGGAGCCTCCAGCAACAGATCAGTAGCAATGGACAGGACCAATGAAACCCACTGGCCAGCTCTAGCCCACAAAGTTGGAGAAGATTTTGAAGGATGGCAGGAATTGAAGGAAGTGTAACAGGTTGTTTGGGGCAGAGCCTTTTTTTTGTTTTGTTTTTTATTTATTTGACACAGAGAGAGAGAGATCACAAGTAGGCACAGAGGCAGGCAGAGAAAGAGGGAGAAGCAGGCTCCCCACTGAGCAGGGAGCCCGATTCGGGGCTTGATCCCAGGACCCTGAGATCATGACCTGAGCTGAAGGCAGAGGCTGAAACCACTGAACCACCCAGGCACCCCTGGGGCAGAGCCTTTTAAGAAACACCACCCTCTTCCTCTTTTCTCCCCTCCCCTTCTAGATTTCCCTCCAGTACCTGTCTGGGGGCAGATGGTACCACACCTGTGGAGGGACCCTCATCAAACAGAACTGGGTGATGACGGCTGCTCACTGCGTGGACAGGTGAGAAAAACAAAACCCAGCTCTGCTGAGCCCTTGGAAGCGGAGAAGTCTGGCCTTTCTGGAGGAATATGTGTCTTTTAGCACTCGGGGCAGTACTCTAATGGAGTGTTGGGGGCCTGCAGGGAGGCTGTAGGATATAATGAAAAGGAAAGATTTTTGGCATCAGGCAAGCCTAAGTTCAAATCCCAGTCCACCTTCTTCCACCTTTGTGACCTTGGATGGCTTGCTTAGCTTTTCTAAGCTTTCATTTTCTTACTTCTTTTTTTTTTTTTTTAAAGGTTTTTTTTATTTATTTGACAGAGAGAAATCACTAGCAGATGGAGAGGCAGGTAGAGAGAGAGAGAGAGAGAGAGGGAAGCAGGCTCCCTGCTGAGCAGAGAGCCCGATGCGGGACTCGATCCCAGGACCATGAGATCATGACCCGAGCCGAAGGCAGCGGCCCAACCCACTGAGCCACCCGGGCGCCCCTCATTTTCTTACTTCTAACACGGGGTAAAAATACCTACTTCTTAAGAGTTATTGGGAGGATTAAGTAGGTGAATATCTCAATGCCTGGTCAACATCTGGCTGGTAATCTCTCCCCCCACCCATATTTGTCTTGAGCCATTGTTTTCAAATCTGAGCATGAATCAGAATCACCCAGAAGGCACAGATTGCTGGGTCCTGCCCGGCAGAGCTTCTGCCTTAGTGGGTTCAAACTGAACCTGATAATTGGCATTTCTAACAAGTTTCCAAGTTATACTGATGCTGCTGGTCCAGGGGTCATGCTTTAAGAACTATTGGTTTGTAACCTCCCTCAAATCCCTCTGTGGGCTGAGAGCCATTAGATCATCTGTGCCCATCACCCCTCTCCCAGGTTATGAGATTTTCAGTCTGTGAATTTTAGCTTCATTAAACTGGGCAATGAAGTTGATGGTAGTTTTTGTCACTGCCCCCAAGTTAGTAAATTAGAAAAGGAGAGAGCTTATTACTTCCTCATCTTCTAGGGTCTTTGTCTGTCCTCTGCCTGGGCCAGTTAAGATGGCTTCCTGTACTAAAGATAGGATGAGAGATGGTTTCCCAGCTTCTCTCTGAGGGGAAAGAGCCCCCTGGATCCCTCAGGGTTTCCTTCTCTTCTGTCACTCCAGAGCAATGACCTTCCGCGTGGTGGCTGGAGAACACAACCTGAACCAGAACGACGGCACGGAGCAGCCTGTGAGTGTGCAGAAGATCGTGGTACATCCATCCTGGAACAGCAATAATGTGGCTGCCGGGTAGGGCCAAGGTTGGGCTGGCCTCGGGCTAATTGGCCAGCAACAGGGTCTGGGCGTCCCTCAGGTTCATTCAGAAGGATTCTGAGAATTTGGATTTTAGAAGGCTTGGGAACTTTTATTTTAAGATTTTATTTATTTAGTTAAGAGAGAGAGAGAGAGCGCTCTAGTGAGAGAGCAGAAGCAGAAGGATCAGTGGAGAGAGAGGGAGAAGCAGGCTCCCCACTGAGCAGGGAGCCCGATGTGGGACTTGATCCCAGGATCCTGGGATCAAGACCTGAGCTGAAGGCATCCACTTAACGACTGAGCCACCCAGACGCTCCTCATCTTTCTTCTTTGAGAATTCTTCTCTGCTACCAAGATCATACCACTCTGCTCCTTTCTGATCCCCCCTTCATAACTGAAAGATGTAAGCTCCACTCCCCTGGGTTGCAGAGGTCCCAGCTAGACTACAACACCAAGACCTCACCAGCAGGTGCTGCTGTTAAACAAGGAATATCCTCCTGTGGGGGTTTGAGCCCCAGCAAGTCAGTCTCTTCCTCCTTCAAAATCGTTCTTCTTTTCCTTTTTTACCTTTAAAAAGTTATTCATTTGATTTATTTATTTAGAGAGATTGAGATCACGAGTAGGGGAAAGAGAGGAAGAGAAAATCTCAAGCAGACTCCCCACTGAGCACAGAGCCCCATGTGGGGCTTGATCTCACAACTGTGAGATCATGACCTAATCCAAAATCAAGAGTTGGACATTTAAAGAACTGAGCCACCCAGGTGGCCCAAAATTGTTCTTTTTTTTTTTTTTTTAAGATTTTATTTATTTATTTATTTGAGAAAGCAAGCACAAATGTGGGGGAGGGGCAGAGGGAGAAGCAGATTCCTCGCTGAGCAGGGAGCCTGATGCAGGACTTGATGCCAGGACCCCAGGATCATGACTGAGCTGAAGATAGATGCTTAAGCAACTGAGCCACCCAGGTGCCTCTATAGCTGTTTCTGACTCTGTGGGGACACAAAAGCTTAGTGAGGGCCAGCCCCTATTCTGACCTGAAGAAAGGCTGAGCTGGCTCCTTTGTTCCCACAGTTATGACATTGCCCTGCTGCGCCTGGCCCAGAAAGTTACCCTCAACAGCTACGTCCAGCTGGGTGTTCTGCCACCGGAGGGAACCGTCCTGGCCAACAACAGCCCCTGCTACATCACAGGCTGGGGCAGGACCAAGAGTAAGTCACCTGCACGGGCACCATCTACCTCATGGGTCTTGAGTAGGTAGCAGAGCTTCTGGGCACATTTTTCAGTGGTCCTAGGTGTTTATAGCCAGAATCAAGGAACCAGAGATAAAATAACTGGTCCATGAAATCAAGCTAAGAACAGACCACAGAATGGTCAAGTCACATAGACTGATAACTAAAAAATAGCAACAACAAAAAAACCTTGCCTCAGAGAATATTTTGTATCTGCCTCTCATTTAATTTTATTTTATTTTAAAAGATTTTATTTATTTGAGAGAGCGCACACAAGGGAGCATGTTGTGGGGGGCAGAGGGAGAGCTAAAAAGTCTCAAGCAGACTCCCCACTGAGCACGGAGCCCCATCATGGGGCTCAATCTCAGGCTCCTGAGATTACAACCTGAATGGAAATCAAGAGTCGATGCTTAACCAACTGAACCACCCCGCCTCTCATTTTATACATGAGGAAACTAAGGCCCAACAAAAGTAAAAACCTTGTGTAAGATCACATGACTAGTTAGTAACTAGTTAGCTGGGGCCAGGTATCCTGGCTCCCATTTTGGTGGTCATTACACCATCTGCTACCACCATAGATAGTCACTGGGCTGTGGGTTGGAGTCAGTAAACCAGAGGTAGCTGGAGGTCCAGAGAAGTGAAGGCAGAAGAGGCCTCAGCTCTCTTCTGATCACCATGGGAAGATTTCTGGTAGGGAATGCCACCCAGACAACATGGAAAGGCAGGAGGGCTATGAGCAGAGATGGTCAAGAAGGGCAGAGCCATTAGGCCTGACTGAAGTCTGTCAGCCATGCGCAGCGTTTGAGCTCTGGAATAGAGGTGACTAGTCTACTGGGAGAACCTGGAGCTAAGAGAGAGAGAGAGAGGCTTCTAATGCAGCTGCTCTTACTTGACTTAATGTTGTTGTGGTTCAGCCTCCTGATCTGTAAAAGGAAGGGGTTGCTATAAGGATACAAAGAAATAATGTAGGTGCCAAGGCTTTGGAAAGTCAAAAGAGCCAGATAAAGGAAAACTGCACCAAGTTCTTGTGAAATGAAAATAAGGGTGTACAGTCCCAGTTCTGCTTAGTACGGTTGGCTATGCAAGGTGAAAGCAGGAGAGTCATCCACAAATAAGACCATTTTGGTCGCTTTAATTTTTTTTTTTTTAAAGATTTTATTTATTTGACAGAGAGAGACACAACAAGAGAGGGAACACAAGCAGGGGGAGTGGGAGAGGGAGAAGGGAGCCTCATGTGGAGTTTGAATCCAGGACCCTGGGAATCAGAAACTGAGCAGAAGGCAGACGCTTAACAACTGAGCCACTCAGGCACCCCTTTTTTTTCTCCTTTTTTAAAGCAGGAGTAGGAGATTGGAGGTTAGTGGTCTGGAGCTGGGGAACAATGACGAGGATGACCCCTGCAGGGAGGGGCCTGTAGCTTCCACAGAAAGAAGGGATGGGGGAGGAACCATGGCATGGGAGGCACAGAGAGAAGGAGCTTGCCCTGAGTTCAGCTTCCATCAGAGCTTGGGATGGTTGGGCAGGGTACGGAAGGGTTCTCCCCCTGGAGAGCGTGTGGGGCTGACCTCCAACTCTGTGTGTCCTGTTCAGCCAATGGGCAGCTGGCACAGAGCCTGCAGCAGGCTTACCTGCCCACTGTGGACTACGCCACCTGCTCCAGCTCCTCCTACTGGGGCTCCACCGTGAAGAAAACCATGGTGTGCGCGGGAGGAGACGGAGTTCGCTCTGGATGCCAGGTGAATACATGCTGGAAATGTCAGAAAAACCACACGAGGTCCCTCCCCTCTCCGCCTCCCATCCCCCACCATTTCCTCATGCCCTTTTCCACACCTACTCCCACCGCCACATGTGGACCAGACTTGCCACTCTGGCGTCTGAGGGAGAATGAGTCTGTGCTAGGAACTCTAGTCTCACAGAATCTCAGAGTTGAAAGGAACCCTAGAAGTCATCATGCCTGATGCCCTGACCTTCCTGGTGGGTGGCCCAGCATCTGTGTGTTGGTGTATGTGTGTGGTCCTCAGAAGCTGTCAACCGCCTAGACTTTTCACAGCCCCAGAGTGGTCATTGCAACTGTGTGTGAGGAAGCTCTCTTACCGTCAACCCCAGATCTCCATCACCACGCCTTTACCTCAGTAGTATTTCGAGGAGGACAGACAGGTTACTATGGCAGGAGAAAGTGCAGAAAATAGTGTCATAATCATTTATATATATAATACTTAGACTCTTCTATTTAGACAGGGTCAGTCAGCAATATACCATCTTACAGATTTCTTAATGCGGTTCAACAAATGTTCTTGATTTCCTATTAAGTGCCAGCCACAGTGCTAAGTGTGAGGGATACAAAGATGACTCAAACTGAGGGTTTAGTGGAGGAAGGGCAGTAGCAGGCATGTGATAGGACATTGTCAAACAATGTGGGTAAGTGTGATTTAAAAAAAAAATGCAGAGGGCAATATAAGAGACTCAAAGATAGGGACTTACTTGTACCTTTTGGGGTAAAAAAAGACTTGGAATCTGTAAGGGAGTTCTGATGCTTATGTGGGAGAAAGCCAGGCAATAGGGGAAAAGCTATTCAGAAAGACCAACAGGAATGAGGGCCTGGGCCAAGAAACCACCTAGAACTCTTACAGAATTACAGGGCGTTCCCTACAGCTAGAGCAGAGGTCAGAGCCCACAAACTTCCAAATCCTGCTGCCTGTTTCTCTACAGTCTATGAGCTAAGAATGATTTTTACATTTCTTAAGTTGTTTTTTAAGATTTGTTTATTTATTTTGAGAGAGAGAAATAGAGAGCTCAAATGGGAGGAGCAGCAGAAGGAAAGAGAATCTCAAGCTGATTCTAAGCTCAGTGAGGAGCAAGAAGTGGTGCTTGATCTTACCACCCTGAGATCACGACCTGAGCCCAAACCAAGAGTGGCTGCTTGACAGACTGAGCCACCCAGGCACCCTGATTTTTACATTTTTAAATGGTTGGAAATAAATTTTAAAAAGATTTAAAACTTAAATCAAAATGGGTGGCTCAGTCCATTAAGCCTCTGCCTTTGGCTCAGGTCACAATCCCAGAGTCCTGGGATTGAGCCCCACATCGGGCTCCCTGCTCAGCAGAGAGCCAGCGTCTCCCTTTCCCTCTGCCTGCTGCTCTGCCTGTTTGTGCTCTGTTTATATCTCTGTCAAATAAGTAAATAAAATCTTTTTAAAAAAATGTCATGACATATGAAAAATATAAAATTCCAATGTTCATGAAAAAGCATTAAGTTGGAAAGAATACAGCCATACTTGCTTACTTGTATATTGTCCATGGCTCCTTTCATAGAGTTGGATAGTTGCAACAGAGACTCCATAGTCTGCAAAATCTAAAATACTTATTATTTGGCCCTTTATAGAAAAAGTTTGCTGATGTCTGGGCTAGAACATAAACTATTAACCTATCAGAGAATGTCAGGAGATGATGCTAGAGGCCAGTAGGAGCCTCTTGACTTAGGGCTGCAAGGGCCATGTGCAGGGGAAGAAAATTTTTCCCTTCTTCCCTTCTAGGTTCTTTGGCTCATCTAATAATTAAATTGGTGTAAGACAGATTAACATGAGAAAAACAGATTTAATTTCATACATGCAGAAGCTCATAAAAATATGACACTCAAAGGCAAAGACCTTTTAGACAAAGAAATAAATTTGTGAAGAATTGACATGACAAAGAAGTTCGGGCTTGGGGTAAATGAGTGAAGGAGCAACAGAGTGAGGCAATAGCGTTTGTTATACAGCCCTAAATACCCTTCTCCGGTGGTAAAGATGTCTCCTTACAAGAAGGATACCTTTCACATGGCATGTTTATTTTCTGCTTTCAGAGGAACAAAGTGGGGTTAGAATATCCTTCTTATGCTGTCTGTTCTTAAATAATTCAAAATAACCAATATCCCAAAGTGGTATATTTGGGGGCAGCCTGCCCTGAACCTCCATCATATGCTTAGGCTCATGAACTTTATCTCTTAGCCTGAGAAACCACACAAGAGTTATGAACAGGAGAATAGAGTGATCAGATTTGCCTTTTAGAGGCATCATCTGATGACAAAGTAAGCTTGCTTGAAAGAAGGTGAGGTTGACCAAGAGACAGGTTAGGAGACTGTTGTAATTATCTAGGCAATAGATTTGAGGGCTTGAACTAGGGCAGCAGAGAGAAAGCAGAAAGAAGTAGGATCTGGAATGACTTTTACGCATCTGGTTTAAGTGACCTGGGAAGTGTTTTGCTACCTCCATTGAGAGAAGGTTTATAGAACGTAGAAGGTGATGAATTTGGTTCTAACAAGTTTATTCTAAAATCCCAGTGGGACATTCAGGTATAATTACCCAGTGAGTAATTAGATATAAGGAAGTAGAACTTTCGGGGAGAGCCAGACTAGAGATACAGCAGGCAAGATCCACCCCTGGATCCCAACCCACCCCCATCCCACAGGGGAGAATTTTTTTTTTTAAAGGTTTTATTTATTAATTTGACAGAGACACAGCAAGGGGAGTGGGAGAGGGAGAAGCAGGCTTCCTGCTGAGCAGGGAGTCCCATGGAGGACTCAATCCCAGAACCCCAGGATCATGACCCAAGCCAAAGACAGATGCCTAATGACTGAGCCACCCAAGCACCCCAAGAATTTGTAGAATGAGAAAAGAACAGTGAGTTGAGGAAAGAACTGTGATAACATGAATACTTGAGCGTTTCAGGGGTAGGTGGAGGACAGAGAACCCATAAAACTAGAAAGGGATTAGAGATCATAAGGGTTTTCCAGAATCTCGGGAAATACTGATGTGTCCTACACAGTATACAGTGCATCCAGGAGTCACAGGAGATAACTGGAAGGGCCCACTTGGGCAGTTGGTGGGTCACCAGTAACTGTGGCAAGAACAGTGTCAAGAGAGACGAGGGGGAGAAGCTTTACTAAAGGTAAGAAATGGAAGAGGCAATGAGAAACTAAGGAATGGAGAATCCCTTTCAAGAATCTTGGATGAAACAAAGGGACCAAAAAATATCTGGTAGCTTTCAGGAGGATGCCCGGTCACAAAGCGGGTGACTGTAGTACCACTGAGTGGGTTAATAGGGAGAGAGGAAAGGATCTTGTAGGGTCAGAGAGAGGAAGGAGTGGATGGCACAAGATCCCAGAGGAGGAGAGATGGAACCAAGGGTCAGGTGCAGCCGGAGCAGGAAGGGAGTCAGCAAAGTACCAAAATGTGCACGATCTGAAAGAGCGTGTAAGCTGGGTGGCTGGAGGACGGCGGGTGTTCTGCATTGCTTTTTCCATTTACTTATAAACTAGGAGTCAGTTTGAACGCTGAGAATGAAAGAACAAGTGTTGTATGGTCTGGATTAATTAAAACAAGTGGGACAATGATCCTCCGAGATGTTCCTGATAGGGTGAGGTTGGAGACCATGCAATGACTGAGTATAGGATTCACTCCCTTTGACTCGAGACTCAGTTGCAGGGAGTGGGTTAATCCCAGAGCTGGGCTTTCCTGCCTTAACCAGAGCCAAAGGACAAGAATGCAGACCAAAGGCAAGGTCTGTGCTGGGTGGAAGAAGAGAAGCCAGCAGGAGGCTGGCAGGCTGACTGAAATGGTAGAATCAAATGAGCAAAGATTTCTGGTGAGCACTTAGAACCATGGAAGCAAGGCGACCAGCTCCTCCCAGTTTGCCCAGTCTCCTGCATGGTGGGAGCCCTACACACAGAGCCTGATACACAAGGCAGTCTCTGCTAGGCCCCTACTGGCTAGCTTCCCCCTTTACCCTAAGGTTTAACCTTTCTGGATTAATTCACTTTCCCTCTGCTCCCTCAGCGTCTGGAACTCCAACAAAGCAGAATACTTTTCTTCTGACAGTGGTTCCAATTTGACAATTCTCTGAAGCAGTTGGGTATCCAAGGCCTTTCCCACTGCAGTTTTTCCAAGACCGTGTCTTCTGGGTTTTCAGACTGCTGGGTCCCAGCCCTTCATCTCAGGCGGGGTTCACCGAGCCCTTCTCACCTCAAGTCATTCCATTCATTCCCACTGAGCTCTTTCCCAGCTCTTCCTTCTACCCTCAAATCCTCAGCCACTCCTTCCAGCTCTCGAGGGCCAGTGTTTCTTTTTAGTTCAATTAGCCTAAGACAATAGTATTACAGACAATTTAATTACCTTCCATTCCTCTAGTCCGGAGATATTCTCAAACCCCTCCTAGAATTTGGGTGGAAGAGGGGCTCCTGTGTGGGACAGTCAGTTGAGTGACTTGGTTTAGACTCAGATCATGATATCATGGTTGTGATCTTGAAGTCAGGGGATCAAGCCCCACCTGTGTCCACTTGAGATTTTCTCTCTCTCTCTGAAATAAGTAAATCTTACAAAAACAAAAACAAAAACAAACAAACAAAAAAGCTTGCTTCTCCTTTAAAAAAAACATCCCTCACTTTTGATCAGATTCTCAGCTTAACTTTGAGGTCCAATGGAAACATAAGGCATTAGCGCCTCTCTCAGCTCCTGCTCTAACGTTCTCACAGCTTCTTTTGTGAAATTTTGTTGATCCTTTTTGTGCTATTCACAGGTCAGGAGGGTTTTTTGGCTTAACCTCTATGATAATCACAGGCCACGTGACATCAGATTCACGGTCTTTACATTGCTCATTCTCTTCATTCCTTTTTTGGTGTTTCTGGTTTGGGGCAATCCTTTGCTAGGTGGTCAGTGGCTGTGAACGTGCATTTGGAGCTGTTGAGAGGGTAACAATGGACCAGGGAGACTATGATGATTACTCTAAGCAGGATTAATTCCTGATGTTTGGAATGCACTTTGGAGCCCTGGTCTGCAACACCCAAACCAATCAAAATCAAAGAAGTCTAAGAGAGACCCCACCGTAGGAGACACCTTTTCAAGCCAAGTGGCTTGCTCGGTGATCTTATGTGAGTGAGTCTCAACTCCTCCAGAAGTGTTAATGCAGGTCCAGCACTGGTGTTGACCATAGCATGGACATCACCTTGCTCAGTTAAGTATAATTAAGGACTACCCTACCATTGAGAACAGCATTGGCCGGAGTCTGTCTAAGGATCTTGGTGGCAGAGCTCTTGTCTTGGCACTGGATTCTACCATATCTTCCAGAGTTAAGGAAAGGTTTCTGATCAGATTCTGATGTACCTCTGCTCCTACCCAGGGAGGGGTGGGCCCTATCGAAGGAAGTGAATCCACGTTATGAATATCAATGACTCCTTTCTAACTCAGTTCTTCCTCCAACTCAATGATGTAAATCCAGGGGAGCTGCTCATCTGTGGAGAGTGGCTGGCACACTTGGATAGCCTAAAAGGCACTTCCTGGCTGTGTACCAGCTATCTAGTCCTTTGTAGACCCAGAGAGGGTGATAGCAACCATGGATAAAGACAAATTCTCTCAGGGCACAAACCACTCCTTGAGCAGGTGCCCCTGTTAGGTAGAGGCATTCCCAGGGATTGTTGCATTTGCCCATTCAAGCCAGGGTACAGTTAGGTCCTTTCTTAGCCTCTTAGTAAAAGGTTATTCTAAGTTCCAGGCATTACCCGCCTCCACACCTTGTCCATGACCCAGGAAATGTGGATGATGGTGTTAGCTTTCCAGGCCAGCACCAGAGAAAAGGAAAGAAAAGGAAGAAGAAAAGGCTTCCTATTTTGTTAAAGTATGAAGACTTCATCTGGCAGCTTGGGAGGAAGCAGTCTACTGCGATGTCAGCTACTCTGTCCCTGGTCACTTTGACTGGGAGGTCTCTAACATTTATGTGGGTCCAGCTACCAGGTGGGGCCTTCTCTCCAAATTTAAGTCCCTGGAGTCTGGCTGCCCTCTGGGTGGTGAGGAGGACCTGGTGTCCTCCCTTCCAAGGAGATTCAAGGGCAGTCTTTGTTCTTATTGATTCTAAATTAGAAGAGTGAGAGAAAATTCGAAGTGTTAGTTTGAAGAGTCATAGCCAGATTTTTTAGGAAACTAGAAGAATTCGGGATCCAGTCCAATTTATGGGCATATAATAGAACCTCAAAGACAACGATCGGGATTAGAATCTAATACACATGAAAGTGTAAACATAATTTCTTCTCTCTACAATTACCTTCATTTTTTATAGTAAAACTAATTTATTTGCCTTAAACTTTGCCTGATTCTTTATACATGTGCAGCAAGAATAGTGATTGACCACATAAGGTCTTTTTAAAAATCTTTATTTTAACTTTATTTGGATCTAGTTAATTAACAGACAGTATACTATTAGTTTCGTTGTAAGGTCTTTTTAAGACTGCTTTGCTGGAACCTTGTAAGCAAAGTACCAGGTCAGTCTTTCCACGAGGCTTTATTGGGTCTGTAAAGTCAACCTTAGTTCCTTGAAACTGTCTGGTCATATCCGAGTCTATGCACAACTTTCTCAAATACGATATTCTAATCAGAGCTTTCGTAACATAACCAGTGTTTCCAATGCGTCTTGTTATACAAGGAGATCAGATTCTCACTGAATGGCTGTAAATAACTAACTGCAGTTCCCCCGGAACAACATGGGTTTGAACTGTGTGAGTCCACTTATATGGGGATCTTTTTCTGTAAAAATAGAGAACAATAAGAGTGTGTTCTCTTCCTTATGAATTTTAAATAACATTTTCTTTTATCTAGGTTACTTTACTATAAGAATACAGTATAGAACACATATAAAATAAGATATGTGTTAATTGACTATTTATATTATCAGTAAGGCTTTTGGTCAGTGGTAGGCAACTAATAGTTACATTTTCTCTCTCTTGTTTTTTTTTTAAGTTTTATTTATTTATTTGTCAAGGAGAGAGAGAGAAAGAGGGCACAAACAGGGGAAGCAGCAGAGGGAGAAGGAGAAGCAAGCTCCCCCTGAGCAGGGAGCCCCATGCAGGACTCAAACCCAGAGCCTAGGATCATGGCCTGAGCTGAAGGCAGCTGTTTAACCCACTGAGCCACCCTAGTTACATTTTCGAGGAGTTACATTTTCGAGGAGTAAAAAGTTACAAGGGCATTTTTAATTATGCAGGGAGAGGCGGTCAGTGTCCCTAACCCCCATGTTGTTCAGGGGTCAACTATATATTGTCACAAAAAGAATACTCGAGAGTTTTTGAACTCTGGAGAGATCAGGTAGGGAGAAAAAGCAAATGTTTTATCTTGGTTCCAAAGATATAGCTCACAAATTGTTGATAGCTGAAGAGAGAAGAAGAAAATGTTTCCTAAAATCTGGAAAAAACAAAACATTGGAGAACCAGCCATGTTTTAAACAAGAAATCAGACAAATTATAATTATCCACCTCAATTCACACAGGCCCATGAAATTAATATTCGTCCTACTTGAATCCATTTCTTCCATCAGTCCTGGAAATTTTCAGCCATTTCAGTTGCTTGATCTGAAAGTATCAGAAATCTGAACTCTATAGAGTACTTGCCAGATTCTTTTCCATGAATTTCTCTGAAGATAAAACACATCTGCAGGGCACCTGGGTGGCTCAGTGAGTTAAAGCCTCTGTCTTCATCTCAGGTCATGATCTCAGGGTCCTGGGATCAAGCCCCGCATTGGGCTCTCTGCTCAGCAGGGAGCCTGCTTCCCCCCCCCCCTCACTCTGCCTGCATCTCTGCCTACTTGTGATCTTTGCCTGTCAAATAAATAAAATCTTAAAAAAAAAAAACCACACACACATGCAAGAGGCTTTTGTAAAATCATCTGAGTAAAACAGTAACTCCATAAATGATAAAAGACTTTAAAATGCCCATTTTTAAAAAAGATCTGATGGGAGTTTATTATAATGGAACTAATAAGAGGACTTACCCATGGCCCTTGGAAATGGCAAGAAAGACTGTAAATTCAGTGTTCGCAAAATGCCACCCACACCTGTTTCTTGGTATCCCCGGTGCTGTCAGAAGTATCCTTTGGTCTGGTCTCTGCCAGCAAATCTGTTACGTAACAAAAATTCAGCTGAATAAATTTAGAGATCAAAGTGGCTTCAATGATTCATGAGTCAGATAGCATCTCATCTAGAAAATAGAAAGGAAGTTAATTAAGCTATAGGAAAGAAAAGGGTGTTAAAGGCAAAGAGAGAATGGAAAAAGGAAATTATTAGCAAAGAATGCCTTGTTTTAGGCAAGGTTGCCCTCCTAAGAGGTCTATCAGATTACCTCCCAGTGCTGACTGAGAAATTCCAGGTTGGCTGGTTAAAGGTCACATTTCTGGGAGAAGCTGAAGCTACAGTTGGGTTAGGTATTAAGTCTCGGTAGAGCTTGGCATAAGTGACTTTATTTTGGGCCTGCTGTCATTTTTTAATAGTTGGAACATTCTGGAAGAGTGCTTTATGATCAAAAGCACCTTATAAGTGAATTATATATATCTTCATGGAGTCAATAGAAGCTCTTAGCTGTCTCTGTTCTTCCAGAAACATGCTTGGCACACCCAAGTATATGTTTTATTATGGGTCCGTAGGCATGTTTTCCTCTATTTCTCTTTCTTGTCTTAAACACTATTTGATGTTGCAAATCCTTCAGTGAGTTCATGAAAAATGGAAGCAGTTTGGGGTTTTTTTTTTGCATTTCTTCCCCCACCCCCACCGCTCCACCTCTGGCTACCACCAGTCTGTCCTCTGTACCTATGAGCTGGTTTTGTTTTATGTTTAGATTTCACATAGAAGAGAGATCACAATGTATCTTTCTCTGACTTGTTTCACTGAGCATAGGTCCCTCTAGGTCCATCCATGTCCTTGCAAATGGCAAAATTACCTCTTTTTTCATGCCTGACCTCTCATCCATATTATGTTCTAAAATTACTTTTCATTTCCTGCAGAACTTGGTTTTCCCTGGAGTTAATATCTGTCTTTTTAATTTGCATAACATATACTCCACTTACCGCTAACTCAGCCCTACACTGTCCACTAGTTTGTAAGTGACCTATATTATCCTCTTGACCTCAGTGTTTTGTGTCTTGGTGTGGGTTTATTTGCATTCATTGTGAAAGAGACTTGGTGGGTTTTCTCATTTTAGAAGCTCCAGAACTTTGGTCCTGAAAATATTAATTGGATGATGATTTCCTCCCCTCCATTGTTGTAGTCTCTCTAGAATTTCTGTTATTCACCTACTTACCTCCTAAGATAGTCCTCTTATTTTCCTGGTCTCTCTATATTTTGTTTGCTCTACTTTATCTTCCAAGCCGCCTCCTCCTCCTCCTCCTCCTCCTCCTCCTTCTTCTTCTTCTTCTTTTAAAGATTTTATTTGACAGAGATCACAAGTAGGCAGAGAGGCAGGCAGAGAGAGGGGGCAGGGGAAGCAGGCTCCCTGCTGAGCAGAGAGGCCCATGCGGGACTTGATTCCAGGACCCTGAGACCATGACCCAAGCTGAAGGCAGTGGCTTACCCCACTGAGCCACCCAGGCACCTTCTTCCAAGCCTTCTGATCTTTCATTTCTATGATCACAGTAATAATTCCCAAACGCTGTGTTTTCTGAATGTTCAATTTACTAGCAAGCTGTTCTTGTATCATGGATGCAATATTAATCATGGTTTTTTACTGCTTGTTTCCTTTTACCTGCAAATCTTGGTTGCCTTCATTTTTTTATTTCTTTAACTCTTTATTTTGAACTTCATTGGTACATTAGAGGCTTTCTTCAGATGCTTGGTACTTCTTCACCATCTGCTCTTAATTTCAGAGTGAGAGTACTAAAAAGCTGATCAGTAGCTCTGAGACTTCAGTGGGATTCATCCATGGTAAACTGGTCTGTTGAGTGATCTAGTGAGGCCACTGCGGCAGGGGACCTCCAATGGCAGTATCGTCTGGTATTCCTTTGTATGCTGGTCAGATTTTCCAGAGAAATATCTTTCCATTTTCTGTCTGGAATTACATATGTGCTGCCGAAGCGAGCACTCTGTCTGGAATTATAGAACCGGCAGCCTGGGAGCTGAATAAGGAGGAGAGTGTCAAGGTCATACTCTATCAACCCAATTTTCTCTGATTCTAAGCCTGAGCATGTAACCACTACCCAATACGTCACTTTCATTCCTCTTTACCCCAGTGTTTTTTTCCCCTACCCCAGTTTAGTTTAATGTGTTGACTACCCACCCTGCGTCTAATCACTAAGTCTAATGAGAACCATTGGTCTAAATGCTGGGGATGAAAAATCATTACAACACTCTACACCCCCCCAGGTTCAATGTAAGTCAATAAAAGCTATTGAGCTTTCGATGTTCAAAGTTCTATGCTAGACTTGTGGAGAGGAAATGTGTCAGTAAGACACAATTCCTGTCTCAAGAAGTTCATAGATAGACGTGGCAGGTAGAAACAAATTATGAAACCAAACTACAAGGCAGAACATGACATGAGGGCAGCAAAAGAAAGGAAGAGCTACTACGGTTGTTCTGCAAGGAAGAAGAGATTTCATCTGCATTGTGGAGATGTGAAGGAAGGAGGGATTTGAATCAGAGCAAAGGTTCAGAGATTTAAAAATGGAGTTTTAGGGGCGCCTGGGTGGCTCAGTGGGTTAAGCCACTGCCTTCGGCTCAGGTCATGATCTCAGGGTCCCGGGATCAAGTCCCACATCGGGCTCTCTGCTCAGCAGGGAGCCTGCTTCCTCCTCTCACTCTGCCTGCCTCTCTGCCTATTTGTGATCTCTCTCTCTCTCTGTGTCAAATAAATAAATAAATAAATATTTTTTTTTTTAAATGGAATTTTAGGCCCTTCCTTCTCCTCCCTGCAGGGTGATTCTGGGGGCCCCCTCCATTGCTCGGTGAACGGCAAGTACACTGTCCATGGAGTGACCAGCTTTGTGTCCAGCCTGGGCTGTAATGTCTCCAGGAAGCCCACAGTCTTCACACGGGTCTCTGCTTACATCTCCTGGATGAACAAAGTGAGTCTTTGCACATGATGGGTTGAAACAGGGTCACCTGAAGATCCCTGCCCTGGCTGGGTCGGGCAGCAGAAGCTGGCCAGGGGAGCCCATCATTTTCCTCACCATATTCATTTACTCCTCTCCCTTGCCTCCGTGGTGCACTTTCCCTCGATAATGCTGCCGTCCTGGGTTCCCCTCCACACAACCACCAGGCTTCACCAAAGTGTTTATCACTTAAGTCAAGATGGTGACAACAGCAGACCTTAACCAGGCACGTATCAGTGCTGACCTACGTCAAAGCCAAGAGAAAAATGGCTGCAGCTAGGGCCCCCAGGCCACTGGGCAATGGAAGGGTCACTGACTCCCAGGCGTTCTTTCTGAGCACAATATGAGAAGTTGCTCTACCCTTCAGCAAGACGTTTTACCACTCTAGACAATGCCTGATGGTTAGGTGAGACTTTACCTACACAGCGACCTAATGGTAGAGCTTCACCACCATCCCACCTATGCCCTCCAACTTTCAAACACACTCTGGAGTCTTGTGGCATGAACTTTCATTAACAACCGTTTCCAGGCCTGCCCTTGCCATTAAGTGCTGGGTATGTGCCTGTAACAGTGAATTGTCCCGACACGACTGAAATCTCCTTCCTCCCCACCCATCTCCCAATTCCCCCAGAAACCCAGTACAGGGCCACACTCAACCAGGAGTCCTGGAAGAAAACAGAAGGGAGGTGGGCAGAAGTTGCTTACTGTGGGCATATCGACTTTTCCTTCAGGTCATTGCCTCCAACTGAACATCTTCCTGAATCCAATGGCATCCTGCCCAGGAGGACGCTTAGATCCATAGTAACACTTGAGGCCACCAAGGAAAGAACACGAGAGACCAGCAAGCCTGATACAGAAAAGCAAATAAAACTGAATATACACGATCATCCTGAGTCTTTTTATCTGTGATAGAACCCTCTAAAGGAAATGTAGTTCTAGGATCCACAGTTGATGCCACCACATTTCTGTGCTGGTTCTTTCATTTACTGCCACCTCTCCCAGGTCCCAAACGAAGCCAAGTGGAAGTGGTTTTACATTATCCTTTTTGCATTATTTTCAGATCTACACATCTATCCATCTGCCCCTCTGCTCTCCCTTCCATGTGTATTTGCTATATTCAAAGGCACAGAGTGCTTTCAAATGTTTGTGAGTCACTAAATGCACCTGGATTCTCCCAGGCAGACTGTGGGCTCATCCTTCTTTTGTTCCCCCCTTCAGTGCCTAGAACAGGTGCTCCGGGATACACTAGAGATAGGAATACAGGACTCTGTGGTAGGTCAGATACCAGCTGACAAAGAAAGTGACAAATTACAAAGGAGACGAGGGAGGCAAGAATAGAAACAAGGAGAAAAGAAGATACTGGACAAAGAGAGGGAAAGGTTGAGCAGAACAAAAAGGAAGAAGAGACAACAATATAGGGCCTCCAACTATGTGTGAGTCAGCATTTCAAGGCTGGGACTAAAATAGACAACCGGATCTGGGGTTCTATAAACCACAGAGAACTGGGAAGCTGATAATTCTGCCCGATTCTGGCCTGGACTCAGTCTTTTGGAGTGGCCTACAAGAGACTGAGGAGGGAACTGAAAGAAGGCAAAGTAGATGAGAAGCAGCTGTTCATAGTGATCCCTGAGGACCAGACAAGAGAGAATAGGTAGTTAAAGTCATAACTGGAGAAACTGGCTAAGACCGGTCCTGGCTTTGTAGGCTGCAACGTCAACAGAAGCCTCTGGAACAGCGTCTGCACTGTAAAAAGCTGGGTCAGGATGTCTGTATTCCCATCCCGGTTCCAACGCTGAGCAACTGGGTAATCCTGGGAAGTCACCAGCTTTTTCCTGGGGTTTAATTTCCTCACCTAGTTAACTTCTAAATATTGTCCCTACTTTAAAACTACAGGATTGGTGATCACTGATTTCAGTTCCTAAGAGATTGGCACAGAAGAGGGTTTCTTAGGAGGCAGTGGCTGGCCTGCATTGCTAAGGACGCTGTGGACGGCCGAGAGTGACACAAGTGTTGGCCCCCTTCTGCTAGTTACAGACTTACTATCATGACCATCTCTCAGTTTCCCACAATACCATCATCCCCTGGGCTTCTCAACTCTTCTTCCCATCCAACATCAAGTCTTTCCATTTTCTGCACTCTGCCCCTTCTAGACTATCCCCACAGCTCGTATCCAGCATAAATCCCAACGACCTAGGACCTGACAATTTTGTATCCATCTCTATAAATGCCTTAAGCACATAATATTATAACCATTTGATTACCAACCTCTCTCCACCTCCAGACTTAAAGTACCTTGAGGTCAGAGATCTGTCTCTCTCTCTCTTTTTAATTTATCCTTCGTTTCTCAACATGGAGCCATGTCTGTCACACAGCTGACCCTGAGTGCAGTACGCCTGTTTCAGGGAATGGCCTGGGAAACAGCATACAAGGGCCTCCAGCTTCCCTCTCCACTCCTTAGGAAGTCATCTTGACCCTCTTCCCCTCTTGGAGGAAGGTTACAGCACGGTAAAAATCTGTAAGTAAATGACACCTCCCAACCCAGTGTCCTAATCTCCAGCTATCCCCTCAAAGCCATCAGCTTCCAGTAGAAAACCTCGATGGGAGCAACGGGTGTGATCTGGGCAGCCTCATCCCCACTTTCCCAGCCTGTGCCTGTCTTCACACTCTACCTCCATGGAGTACACGCACCAGTCCATCCCGCTATAGACGTGTGCCCTCCTCCCCAGCGCGGGTTTCCATTCTCTCCTCCTCTGTCGTTTTCCAGTAAGATCCCCCGTTTTCCTAAGGACCCCCATTTCGAGTGCTGGCTCAGTTGTTCCTCCCTTTCAAATCCCGATGTGGAGTCCTGCGCCTTCCCACACTTGGTCCCTACCAGTTCAGGCTTACAGCAGAGGCTTTCCATCCTTAAAAACAGTAACCTGGAATAAGACGAGCATTCCACCCGGCAACCCCGAAGACATGGCCATGCAGTGAAACGTTTCCCAATACTCTTGCTAAGCGGAAATCGCAATCTTTCTACCCCATCGTTCCAGTTTATGCTGATGTTTATGGCGAATTGGCTGCGGGCATGAATGAGTCTTGACCCACATTAGAAAACTGTTCTTTGGGGCTGGTGCTCCCATCCCTCCGGGCGGCACAGCTTCAAGGCTGGTTTTGAGCGAGCACCACCTGAGGGCAGTCCCAAATTTCCAGCCTCCTCCTCGGAACAGGTAGGGCCCCCGCTCCAGACGTCCCCCTTGGAGCCCGGGGCTGAGCGGTGCTGGGCCTGGGGCCTCGGGACCACCGCAGCTGCGCGGGGAGCCCACCTGGGGAGGAGCCTGGGCGGCCGCGGGGGGTCTCGAGCGACGTGGGGCGGGGCCGCCACGGCCACGGCCGGATGCGAGGCATGCCGGGAACCGCACTTCCTCCTCGGGGGGCCTCCAGAAAACCACAGGCCGCCGGGCCAGGCCTCCCGGAGCAGGCAGGATGGCGGAGGGCAAGGCAGGAGGCGCCGCCGGCTTGTTCGCCAAGCAGGTGCAGAAGAAGTTCAGCAGGGCCCAGGAGAAGGTAGGTGGCCGCCCCCCCCCACCCCCCACCCGCCGGTCCCGCCAGCCGGATGCCGTGAGAGGGGCGTACAGGGTCCCCGGGGGGCCTGGGCCGAACCGATGGGTCCCCGGCTTCTCCTGCAAACAGGAGTGGGACCGGGTCCGGGTTTCCCTTAAAATAGAACGATTTGAGAGAACGGAGGAAATCACCCGATCTCGGAGGACGCCGAGGAGACAACTCAGGAACCCTAAACAAGGCTCGGGCCGACCCAGGACAGGTGGGAGAAAGGAACCAACGTTGGCAGTTTTTGTCATAGCCATCCAGCGACGATGGTATTTTACAGATGATGAAATTGAAGGTTCGAAAGGGAGAATCTCCGCAAACTCATAAGGCAGCCATGACCGGCTGTGCTACCAGCGAGGACCACCTAGTCCACAAGGACTAGAGTAGTTCTGCAGGGTTCTCTCTCTGTACCCACCCCTGCCTGACCTCTGCCCGTTGTTGAAGCTGATGTAAGCGGTAGCCCGTATCTGCCTTCTGTGCGATCTCTTTGGTGTTGGAAAGTACCCAGCCCGGGGTGATGAAGGAGCATCTCTTTCTAGATTGTGTTCTCCATTTAGCTCTGGGTGGTCCTACTCCAGCACTAGCATGTAGGTAAGCTGTCCCCCTGTAACACCTCTCTACACATTTTAATGACATTCTTATTTCTGCCTGTCCAGAGTTTGCCCTTCCCTTGTAACCTGAAGCTCTCAGCTCTCAACCTATCAGCTCCTGGTCCATGAACGTCCTTTTGTCTTTGAGGAAGCCAGGGTCATGTGAAAGAGTGGAGGAAAAGGAAAGATTTTGTGTGGCTAGACTTACTCTAACTTCACCTTGATCGTGGTTTCAGCGTCTTGAAAGGCTGTCTAGTTAAAATCTGATTGCGATCAGAGCCTGTGGGCAGATCTAGTTAGAAACCGTGTGGAGGAACAGGAGGGACCAGCTTCGCTATCATTTGGAAAAACAAAAAAAATCCAGAAGACCAAAAACTCTTGGACAGTAGTTATTTTAAAAATACACAGCAATTGGTTTTACCTCCCTCTTTCACCTCCTGTCCTCATCCAGCCAGTCATCAACACTGTGCCCCTGGCTTGGGATTCTCTCCTTTTCAAAGATTAGACTCGAAAGCCTTAGATAAATAATGTCCCGGCTCTGGGCTTCAGGTTCTGCATCTGTAAAAATGAGAAAGTCGATGTTAAGTGATTTGGAAATAAGACGTGGTAAGGACATACCAAAACGAGAGAAGGGGCGAGGGTGCCTCGAACCTCAGAGGCAAATACTTCCCAAAGGGAGAACCAGCCACCCAGCTACAACCTGTTCTTCCTGGTCTGAACCCCGAGAAAACAGAGAGCCCCCTCACATTTGTCTGCCTTAGGGAACTTGCAGGTTAAGGCAGAAAACAGGAAGATGCCCTGAACCCAGACATAAACAAAAAGGCAGGCAGACCCTGAACTTGGAGCAGTACCTCTGGCCCCCTGGAGGTCTTGATGCACTTGGATAGGGTGGGAATGGCCTGGAATGTGGGAAGGAGCTCAACTCAGCCTGCCAGAGTCCTTGAGTCCTGAGAGGTTTTTGAAGGCAAGACAGAGAGAGAGAAAGTTACCATCAAAAGAAAGGACTCCCTGGTACACTTTACAGTTGTTGTATTTTTCTTTATAAGCAGTTGGCTGTAATATTCTAAGTAAATATAGTAACTCAGGTGTCACCTAGTCAAATGGGTCAAATATTAAGCACCTATGATTGACGAGGCACAGGAAATTAAGAAAGACACCATCTCTCTCTCTATGAGGCTAGCACTCTCATGATATGCTCTCACTTTGTCTTTGCAACACTTTGAGCATGTTATTAACAGCCCAATTTTAGAAATGAAGAAATGAGACTTCAA
The DNA here is from genome assembly GCF_030435805.1 of Mustela lutreola. Taxonomy (NCBI): domain Eukaryota; kingdom Metazoa; phylum Chordata; class Mammalia; order Carnivora; family Mustelidae; genus Mustela; species Mustela lutreola. The sequence goes on from NC_081297.1 coordinate 63,782,651, forward strand.
AGCGATTGGCAAATGGCAGAACTATCACTGAAGGCCAGGTGTTCCGCCTTTGGATCCCAACCCCAGACCGCTGTCCTTACAAGGCTCCAGATAAACCATGCTGACATCTGTGCCTGCCCCCTTCTGCTGCTCTCTCAGGAGCCAAAGGAGGAGAAACCCCTTTTTCTCAGGCCTCCTCTGGAGAGCCAGGGGTTGAAGGTCCAGTGAGTGTCACACACAGTAGAGATGAAGCATTCTTTTTGTTTTATTTTCCAGTTTCCACCCAGACTCAACATGAGACTGAATTGTGTTTTTACAGCAAGATCCTTCTTCACATTTCAAATGAATGCTTTCACCATCTGTTTGTGATTTCTCTGTGGCAAATCTCTCAGTTCTCCCCTGAGAAGCGGCATTGTTTACCACCTCTTTGTCGGTCTTTTCCTCTACTGACTTTTATTCAACTTGTCTTCTAGAGGATTCTGTCAACAGTACTTACAGAAAAATTCCTTTGTCCAGGATCCTGGGCTGGACCCAGGAAGGAATTTAGAGATGAGTAAGAGGTACTCTCACCTGCCAGAGGCTTCCAGTCTAATTAAAAAAAAAAAAAGTGAAATGAGTCATCGGAGAGGTCTGCACTCTGTGGGAATTCAGAGGAGAGAGAAAGACTGAGGAGAATCCAGGGAGGTTTTATAGTAGAGGTGGAATTTGAGATGGGAATTATGGCTGATTAGTAGTTCCTCAGGCAACTGGTCGGGGGAGCATTCGAGCTGAGGAATGCCAGCATGAGCAAGGCCTGGAGTGTGGAAATCCTTTGAGGCCGGATAGTGAGAAATGCAGCTCAGCTGGAACGCAGGGAGTGGTGGCAGAAAACGCTGTTAAGTATATTAAGACCATCTTCAGGAAGAGCTTACTTTAGCATATATTCTGAAAGTGAGGATTTCTCACATAAACAACAGTATGGTTGTCCCGCCTAAGGAAAAAATTTTAACAAAATTCCATAATATCTTACCCAGGTCCTGTTCAAATTTCCCCAGTGGAGAGAGTAAACTAAAATATAATAAATGATTATGGGGGGAGGGTCCTGGTAAAGAACTGTAGCCACCAAACATATCTGCAATGATTTCTTTTTTTAAGCTTTGTCCTCATACCCCAATGTACATAAACGTTAAAATAGTTCAGTGAACCCTGGAACATTCTCGACCTTTTTCACCAAGCTTTCACATTTTGCCACATCCACTTTGTCTCCTGTTCCTATTCTTTCTCTCCAAATGTCTCCTGTTCTGCCAGGGGGCAAATTCTTAATGTAGAACTTTAGGGACCAGCATTGGGTGGGCTTTCATCGGCAAGTGACCCAAAGGTAAAATCTACTCATTCTTTCAGATGTTTGCTGAGCACGTACCTTCTGTTCTGTCAGGGAACTCTGGATAAGGAAGAATGTCTGCAGCATAGGTCTTGTGTCCTGATACACAGCCTGTTGCCAAGGGCAACAAGTGACTTAGGGCCCAGGGCACTGGGTGATGCTTTCAGGGTGATATCACACTCCTTTTTTCAGTTTCGGAATTAAAGACAGGAGTGTTCAGCACACATACTCACAGCCCTTCGAAGCCTTTTGCCTTGAACCCTGTGGGGGCTGGAGGAATCGGGTGTGTCCCATTAACTCAAGACTGAGCTGACCATCCTTTCTGCCCCTTCCACCTAAAAAATGAACCATGCCCCCCGGGGCAAAGGAAGGGAGGAGTAGCAGGAAGGAAGTGAGAGAGGCACTTACCACTAAAATAAGGTGGTTTTGCAACTTTCTGGTAGAGGATGGTGTTTTGTTGGTGGGGGAGGGAGGGTTGGGTTGGGGAAGCAGGTGGACTCCGCATACCCAGGGCCAGGTGTTCGGTGCGGTGAAGTTAGACACACAGACAGACCCATGGCTGAACTGAGAAGGAAATAGACAGGTGCTCCTCGGGAAGGGAGTGCAACCAGACGAACAACAATGGGTTTGTATTGAGTGCTCCCTGCAGGGTAGCACTGGGAAAGCATGTCACTTAATCCTCCCAACTTCAGGAGATGCTGTCATCTTAGTGGGAGAAGGGGAGTTCTCTAACCAGAGGCTCAAGAAACACATAGCTTTATTTGCCCAAAGGCTTACAGCAGTAAGTGGAAAGGCCAAGGCAAGGCATATTCTGTTTGAGCCCTTGATCGTAACCACCCCAGAGAGAGCTCCGGAAGTGAGAGATGCCAACCCCGGGATTAAGAACAGAGACACATGGGTCCGAGGCTCTACATAGGGCCTCCCCCAGGACCTGGGCACTTTTGCCTGTGATTCAGAGCCCTTCGCAGTGAGAAGTCTCCCTTTCTAGCTCCTTTACCCACCACTCCCCATAACACACTCTAAACCAGCCACATGGAGCCATCTCAAAAAGCCGTGTGAAAATGGGTACTTCTCTGACTTTGTCTCTTTCCATTCTCCCGCTTTATACTTTATTCCAGTCTAGCAAAATCTTTGTGTTTTTTTTAAGGCCTCATTTATTTATTTGAGAGAGGAGAGCATGAGCGAGAAGAGGGGCAGAGGGAGAGGGAGGAAGAGACTCCCTGCTGAGCAGGGAACCCAAGGCGGGGCTTAATTTCAGGACCCTGGGATCATGACGGGGGCCAAAGGCAGACGCTTAACCAGCTAAGGTACCCAGGCGCCCTGTAGTTTAGCAAAATCTTAATTCAAGGCCCAGCCTGTTGATACTCCTGTATCAGTCCCACTCTCCTTCCTGGTAGAAGTGTTAAGTATCTCTTTATTGGATACTGAGAAATCTAGGTGAATAAGGCAAGTACCCAATTCTCAAGGAGCCCACAGTTTAGAAGGACACACAGCTAGATAAATACAAATAATAAAACAGTAATAGAAGTGTATGCAAGGTGGAGAGGTTGTAAGTACTTAGGAGGGAGTGATTAACTCAACAGGGTGAAGTAGATGTGGTTAAGCATCGTAAAAGGATGTGGAATATGAGTTAGGGTTTTTACATCTTTTTTTGTTTGTTTGTTTGAGTCCTCTATACAGCCAGCCTGGGGCTCTGCCAGCCTGGGGCTCTGAGTCAACCCTGAGATCAAGAGTCGCCTGCTCTTCTGACTGAGCCAGCCGGGTGCCCCTATTTTTTTGTTTTTGTTTTTTTAATAGTTGCCTGAGAGACAAGGAGGGGACGAACATTCCAGAAAGAGGGCACATCATCTACAACAAGCAATAGTATGGCTTATTCGGGAAAGTAAAAAAGTGTTAGGGAGGGGACCTACAGGAAGGAGGACTAGTGTGAGGTGAGGCTTCCTGAGGAGTCAGGTCATTGAGACCTGTCTGCATGCTGGACTTTGAACTACAACTGATAGATACGCATGGGCATTTCATACAAATCCGTGGAGCAGACGAGTGGAGAATCGTGAGAAGGCGTTAGGCAGCTGCATGAGAGGCCTGTCGGCAGACAAGAAACAGCGAGCCCGGAGAACAAAGCGATGACAGACTTGAAGGCATGGGATGGTTTTCAGAAATGGACACAGTGCGGATTTGATGAAGGAAGTGAGAGAGAGGTAGTTGAGGGCAACCCCCGAGATTCTTCCTTGGACCTGGGTGGGGGGGTGTTAGTGGTGCCTCCTTCCAAACTGGGGGCTCCAGGTAGTAGAGCCTGGGCTTACTTTCTTGTTTATAGGTGAGTGTCTCCTGGGAGAACAGGCGCTGTATCTTTTTCATTTCCCTGTCCTTTGCTTTACCACTGAGACTAGAGTGGTAGTTAGCTCTCAGGTTCACAGGGGAGAGTAGATAGACGGAGAGCCTTCATTTCGAGCTGAGTTTCAAGTGCGTTTTATCAGTGTTCCTCACAGTTTTCCACAAGGGTCCTCCCAAGAAAAGAGTCACCGTCCTACCTGCTTCTCTCACCTCATCTATCTAGAGGAATCTGTGGCTGTGGCTGGAAGAGGGTCTTGCAAGCGAAAAGTCTTCAAGGCTCCTGTTTTACTTTTAAAATTAAGCAATGCTTGGGTGCCTGGGTGGCTCAGTGGGTTAAGCCTCTGCCTTCGGCTCAGGTCATGATCTCAGGGTTTTGGGATCGAGCCCTGCATTGGGCTCTCTCTGTTCACTGGGGAGCCTGCTTCTCTCTCTCTCTCTCTGTCTCTCTCTCTGCCTACTTGTGATCTTTCTGTCAAATAAATAAATAAAATGCTTTTTAAAAAAATTAATCAATGCACATTTTACATTCTTCTTATTAATCCTTATTTTAATGTAATACCACCCCCCCCCAAAAAATACCCCACTCTAAATAACAAGTCATTCCTGGCATATATATATGCCCTATTTATTCCAGGCTTTATATATACCCCCAGCACACTACTATGTATCCCCAGGTGATCCCCAATTTGAGAAGAACCACAAAATGTGATTTTTTTTTCATGATGTGCTATATTTTTTATTCCATTGGACTGATAGGAATACAGCCCTTTAACTGCATCTGAGACTCTGAGAAGCCAGAGTCCCATGAGGCCAACGGATGACAAAGACTTGACTCTAACCTGATGGACCTTTCCAACTCACATTCCCAGGTACTGCAGAAGTTGGGGAAAACTGTGGAAACCAAAGATGAACGGTTTGAACAAAGTGCCAACAACTTCTACCATCAGCAGGTAATCTGGGGCAGGTGGGGGGTGGGGAAGGGCGGCTTGGAGGAGGCAAGGAGACAGGAGGGCTGAATGGCAGAAGAAACAGCAGGTTCTGCAAATCAGCAGGTGCCCCTACTAAGCCATCCTCCCACCTCATCCCCTGCCCAGGGCTAAGGGCTACAGGGTGACCTGCTGCTTACCACTTTCCCTGGCAACCAGAGAAACGTCCCTTTCCCGTTCCTGCTGACCTGGGTTTTGGGAGAGAGACAAGTGTTCTTATTTTCTCTTAATGGTCCCCCTGGCTACAGTGGGATCCCCAGGTCCTTAAGACAAAGTTGCAGTGAACCCCTGCCCCCTCTGTTTTTGGCTTACCACTTCCCCAGGGTGCCTGTTTCCCGCCCTCTGGCTCTTCTCATCAGGGTAGCACCCTCTTTTCCTTGTTGCCTCTTTGTCTACTCCCTCTGCCTCACCTGAGCCCTCATTTCTAAAGAATCCCTCTGTCTTTCACCTGTCATTCTCCCCAGCACACCTCCTATTCTCCCTGGGCCTTCTGTCTTCGTGGGTCATTTTATGTAGAAATTTCCATTCAGAAGTGGATGACAGGTTTGGCCTCCCAGGGGATATTTCACTTCCGGTCTCCACCTGCCAGGCATTGTGCTTGGTGCTTTATGCACGTGATCTCATTTAACCATCACCTCAGTCCCAGAGGTTGCCGTCCCCTCTTTATCATAGAAGGGGGTCATTCACTTACATTACTATGCAGTTGTCATGCCGTTCAGCCGTGTCACTCCGGGTTAGGTCCCAGCTCACAGGTTAGGACAGAGCTGCCCGCTAGACTGCTTCTCCTCAGACACCAGTCACATGTGCCTGAGCTCCCATGCCCCCCTGCACTCCTGACCAGCGCTACAAATTTGGGGGTTCCCACTGGCCACTCAGCTTCCACAATCCATGAGGACAACTGACAGAACTCAGGAAAACGCTCTAGTTACAATCACTGCGTTATTACAAACGATACACATCAGGACCAGACAAGTGAAGAGACACATAAGATGAGGCCCGGGAGAGCTCTGAACAAGAAGTTTCTGTGTCCTCAAGACATGTCACCTTCCCAGCATGCTGCTAGAGGAACCGGGGGAAGCTCACCAAAACGTCAGTAGTCTAGAGCTTTTTTTATTGTGATTTCCTTACCTAGTGAATCCCTGGCCACATGATTGAATATAATCTCTAGTTCCCATTCTTTCCCTTCTGCTGGAGATCAGGCTGATATCACCTGTCTCAAAGACCCAGCCCTCTAATCACATGGTTCATCTTTCCAGCCTGACCAGCCACCAGCTGAGTCATTTGTTTAGCATAAACTGAGTCTGATCCGAGAGGCCCACCATGAATAACAAACACATTCCTATCGCTCAGGAAATTCCAAGGAGTTAGAAGTTACTTCCCAGGAACTGGGGACAAAGGCCAGCTAAATTCTTTATTGGACGGTATCAGTAAATTGAATTATATGGAAAATAATTCTCTCAAATTATATTAAAAGGACATTCACTATAATTCAGCAGTCGATTATATATTAGAATCACTTGGGAAACATATATGTATAATTTAGAGATTTTATTTATTTATTTGAGAGAGAGCATGAGCTGGGGGAGAGGTAGACAGGGAGAGGCAGACTCCCTGCTGAGCAGGGAGCCCCATTTGGATGTAGGGCAGGGCTCGATCCTTGGAACCTGGGATCATCAATTTGTATTATTAGTCCATATGTACATACCCATCTCTTAGCTTTAATAATTAGTCAACTCATTTCTGTCTCCACCTACTTTCCCTCATCCTTGATTACTGTGAAGCAAATTCTATATATCCTATCGTTTTATCCAGAAAAATTTCATTATCGATATCTAAAGATAAGGACTCTTTTAAAATATAACCACAAAGCCATTATCACACCTAAAAATATTTTCTCTGAGATATTTACTCCTTTCCAACAAACCGGAAAGGAGAAGAAAAACATGAATTAAAAAAATCCTGTTTTCGGGGCACCTGCATGGCTCAGTCATGATCCTGGGATGGAGCCAAAGCAGACCCCTTACCCGCCAGGAGCCTGCTTCTCCCTCTCTGTCTGCCCGCCACCCCCACCCCGCCATGTGTTCTCTCTGTCAAATAAATGAATAAAATCTTAAAAAAAAAAAATAATTTCACACCCTCCCATGCCGTTGTTTTATATTCTTAGAATCACCCGGCTATGAATGTGTATGATCTCTTAAGTAAATCTACAATAAATAGATAGTTTACCAAAGTGAGACTATTCCGTTGATACTGGTTTTATAACTTGCCGTTTTCAGTTAGCAATGTAATATATCCTTTCTGATACTCCACTAAAATGTAAGACTAAGTGATATTTTCAAAAAGTAGCACTAATTTTTTAAAAATTTTATTTATTTATTTGACAGAGACAGAGGGATCACAAGTAGGCAGAGAGGGGGGGGGTGGTGGCGAGAGGGGGGAAGCAGGCTCCCCGCTGAGCAGAGAGCCCTATGCGGGGCTCCATCCTAGGACCCTGAGATCATGACCTGAGCCGAAGGCAGAGGCTTAAACCACTGAGCCAGCTGCCCCAGTAGCTCTAATTTCTTGATATAAAATATCCAGTTAATGTTCACATTCTCCTAATGATGTCTTTTTTTTTTTTTTTTTTTTTTTTTTAGTTTGTTTAAATCAGCAACTTGTTGGCGTGTTTAAGTCTCTTAGGAAGAAAGTTAAATCTCTTCTTCACCTGCTACTTTCTGATTCCTCCCTCTTTGCAGTTTGTTTGTCGCTGACACTAGATTGTCCTCCCGCAGTTTCCTGCAGCCTCAACTTGATCGATTAGGTCCTCAGAGTATGGTTTAGCCTGCTCGCTTGGTTCTGGTATTTTCTATAAATTCATAGTTGTGTTTAGAGGCTTGATGAGATTCAGATTTTTGTTTGTGTTTGTTTGGGTGGTAAGAATACTTGGTATTTTTATAGGCCTGAGAGTTTACCATCTGGAAGCACACGATGGCTGCGTGTCTCCTTGTTTTGTGGGACAGGAACAGCCTTGGTTGATTATTAACTAGGGAGGCTGTGTTTTATATTAACTTTCCAGGTAGTGACGACGACGTAGTAGCGAGTCTGAGAACAGCATTGGCAACCTGCGGTTGAGTCAAACTAGGGGGGAAATAGGTTCTGAGAAGGAGGAGGTTTAATCAAGGTAAAAGCCGAAGAGCTGCCAAGCTGGGATTCCAACTTAAACCCTTTGCTTTTCCCCCTGCACCTCACTAGGAGGCCTCCGTGGGCCTCCGCTCAGTGACTGCTCTGTTCTGCTTCTAACTGCAGCGTGAAAAGAACAGGAATTAGTAAGTCAACACCCACATCGAGAGCTTTCTGACTCTTGACTCGTTCTGCACCTGTCTTTCGTCTTCCTCTCTGCCTTAAAGGATGGATCTGCCAATGGCAGGTGTGTGGGCAGAAGGGATAGGAAATGAAGGAAAGCCCATTAAGAAGATAGGATGGGGCGCCTGGGTGGCTCAGAGGGCTAAGCCTCTGCCTTCAGCTCAGGTCATGATCTCAGGGTCTTGGGATCGAGCCCCGCATCAGGCTTTCTCTCAGCGGAGAGCCTGCTTCCTCCTCTCTCTCTGCCTGCCTCTCTGCCTACTTGTGGTCTCTGTCTGTCAAATAAATAAATAAAATCTTTAAAAAAAAAAAAAAAAAAGAGGAGGATAGGATGTTGACAGTCCCCTCAGAATTTCCTGGGCGAGCCAACCACCTGAAAACACTGGAAGGGGGTGGAGATGGATTTGAGAAATGAAATAGAGGTCGAATAGGAATAAGGGAAAATTTTCTTCTTAGTGAAGGATTTTCCTCAAGTAACTGGTATTTGAGCTTGCGTGGAACGGTCACTTCACAGGCGTGTCACGGGGGCCTGCTACACTCCAGGGACTGGGCTAGATTCTGGGACTCCACTGTGAATAAGATAACACACCTGCCCTCAGGCTCTCACAGTTTAGGAACAAAGACAACAACAATACGACCCAGTCTGAGACTGGACCTGGGGTGGCTAAGACAAACAGAAGGGGAAAAGACAAGATCAAGGAAATTGAAAATGAAGTATTCCAGAAGGTGGACCAGTTAGTTGGTCATGTGCCCAGGGCCTTACTGCAATCAGCTTGTAGGTAAACTTTTCGTTAATAAGTAAATATCACTCCCAAACTTCCCAGCCTGATTTCAAGACCTTGCCATTTGCCTGGGTTTCTAACCAAATTTCTATAGGTAAGTTTTCCTTGTGGGCTCTGCGTGGCTGCTTCTTCAAACCATATTAAATAGGAAGAATAGTTTTCCACAAGCAGCATTTTACTCTCTTATTTTTGGTAGTGACAGCTGCTTCCAAGTCATTGCATTCAAAATCAAACCTAGGGTGCCTGGGTGGCTCAGACTGTTAAGCGTCTGCCTTTGGCTCTGGTCATGATCCCAGTATTCTGGGATTGAGTCCCACATCAGGCCCCTTGCTCAATGGGAACCTGTTTCTCCCTCTCCCTTTGCCTCCCCCTGCTTGTACGCTCTTTCTCTTTGTCAAATAAATAAATAAAATCTTTTTAAAAATAACAAAATAAAATAAAACCTAATGGGGCACCTGGGTGGCTCAGTCGGTTAAACCTCTGACTCAGTTTTGGCCCAGGTCATGATCTCAAGGTCTTGAGATCAAGCCCCACATTGGGCTTCATGCTCAGTGGGGAGTCTGTTGGAGATTCTCTCTCTCATTCTGCCCCTCCCCCAGCTTGTACATGCTCTCTCTCTCTTTCTCTCTCAGATAAATAAGAAATAAAATCATACCAGCTTCTTGCCTCCCTTTTGGACCTCCATCAAATCAAGCACTTTCAGCTCTCACTCAGGATTGGTCATACTACTTGCTGTTTTGCTGAGTGTTTGGATTTTTCTGAGTCTGTTTCTCTCCAGCAAGTGGGGGAACCCCAGGCCAAGGACTCTCTTAGCATGTAGCTTTGTCTGCCTAAGTGCTTAGGACAAGCTTCCAGAGGGAGCCGTCCATTAACTGAGGGCTGAGGCTGTCTGCGTAAGGGGGAGGAAGGTCCAACTCAGACTCTTCATGGGGCTGCCAAGAATTTGGCAAGGATTCAGAGAGCCAAAGTGATAAAATCATAAGCTACAGGCATAGAAATGGTCTTACCCAACATTTATAGGAAAATAAAGCCAGAAAAGTGGAATAACTTGCAGGGTTTTGACTCCCAGACAAGTGGGAACATAAGACTGGGAAAGTTGTATCTGTCAAGAAAGAAGAGAGATGCTGGGCAACCTGGAGCCATTTTGGGGCTGAGAGACAGGGACAGAGAGGCCAGCAAAATAAGAAGAAACCCAGTGGTGCCCCACTTCCTGCTACCACTACACACACACTCACACTTCATCTCTTCAAAGGAAAGAGCAAGAACATAAAGAACTTGGACCTACAGGTTTGATCCAAAAACAGAAATACAGTTGGGCTTCTGTGAGTGCGGGGGAAGGCAGAAGGCATTCACGTTTTATGGAATCTGGTATTGATAGAACCCCCTGGTTTTGCACAGCGGACACACAACCTCCATAGTCATGCACGATAGCCTTGATTACCGATCCAGTTTTTCAGGCCACATAATATCTAATGGGAGAAAAGCAATTTTGATTTCATTTGTAGAAATCACGCGAAATGGTTTAACAGCTTTTATTAGTTATATGTGTATTTTGGAGACCAAATCTTCATGGTGAAGTAAAAATGGCGCCTACATTCTTTTCTTTCAAAAAAGCACTTCAAGGGGCGCCTGAGTGGCTCAGTGCTTTAAAGCCTCTGCCTTTGGCTGGGGTCGTGGTCCCAGGGTCCTAGGGTCCTGGGATCGAGCCCTGCATTGTCCGGCTCTCTGCTCAGCGGGGAGCCTGCTTCCTCCTCTCTCTCTGCCTGCCTCTCTGCCTACTTGTGATCTCTGTCTGTCAAATAAATAAATAAAATCTTTTAAAGAAAGAAAGAAAGAACTTCAAATCCTTGTTAATTTTTATAATCCTCAGAACTCTCTCAATCTTTGGCTATCAGATTTTTTAAAATCTTAAACTTATACCCACCTACCAGATCCAGGTTTAAAAGATTTTGTGTACATTGAACATCTTAGACTGTTTAAACTTTTTTCCCATGAATGAACAAGCAAAGAGGAAATTAAACATCCTTCCTGGTGAATGCTGAGTGTTTCTGAATTTTGGTGACTATCTCCGTTGTGCTATTGAAAGCACTTCCTTAAGGTCACCGGAAACCTCCAGTTACCAAGTCCAGTGACTGTGACTGGTTCTTCCTGGACTCTAACCTCTCTGTAGCATCTGGTCCCTCCTTGGTCATTCTCTGACGCTCTCCGGGTACCCACTTGCTGTGACACCCTACACAACATCGGTTCTTCTCCCACATCTCTGACAGTGTCTTCAACTCCCTTGAGTCCACCAAAGGGTTGTGTTTCTTGAGCCCTTGCATTCAGCCCCAAGGACTTTTAACCTGAGGTATGGTCAAATGTTTGGACTGGCTTAGAAGTGAGGCAAAAGATGGACAAAATAATTGTTCCAATTTTCTGTGACCTAGTTGACCTAGATTTTCTGCCGCTGAATTTACATAATAATGATCTTTCCTGCCAAGATTTCCACAGGGGAAAAAAATACATATTTTTTTTTAAAGATTTTATTTATTTGTCAGAGAGAGGAGTGAGAGTGAGCACAAGCAGACAGAATGGTAGGCAGAGGCAGAGGGAGAAGCAGGCTCCTGGCTGAGCAAGGAGCCCGATGTGGGACTCGATCCCAGGACGCTAGGATCATGACCTGAGCCGAAGGCAGCCGCTTAACCAGCTGAGCCACCCAGGCGTCCCAAAAATACATATTTTTAAGATTTATTTATTTGAGGGGCACCTGGGTGGCTCAGATGGTTAAGCGTCTGCCTTCAGCTCAGGTCATGATCCGATCGGGTCCTGGAATCAAGCTCTGCATCGGGCTCCCTGCTTTGGTGGAGAGCCTGCTTCTCCCTCTCTCTGCTGTTACCCCTGCTTGTGCTCTCTGTTCTCTCTGTCAAATAAATAAATAAAATCCTTTAAAAAAAAAAAGATATATTTATATGAGAGAGCTGCGGGGGAGGGGCAGAGGGAGAGAGAGAACCCCAAGCAGACTCCCCACTGAGTACGGAGCCCAATGTGGGGCCAATCCCACGGCCTACGACCTGACCTGAACCAAAATCAAGAGTCAGACACTTAACCAACTGAGCCCCCCAGGTGCCATCCCACAGATTAAAAAAAAAATCTTACGTTGTTAGGTAGAATTTTCTGATTTTCAGTTTTTCACCCATAAATTTTTTTATACTGTTTGTTTGCTTACTGAACCTATCTAGTGCTGAACACAAGCAAATAAAACAAATGAACAAGTTCTTAAGTGCTTTATGGTATATGCATAATACATCTTAACTTAAATACTCCTTCCCCAGAACTGGTGTGAGGATCACTGTTCGGCCCTATTGGCCCTGCCCTGTGGTTTACCTTTCAGTGGGCTGCCTCTTTCAGTCCAGGCCCACACTCCAGAAGTCACGCTCCAAATGTCAGTGGTCTGGCCTCAAACTCCCTTCTCATACAACTTCTAGAAACTGGAGTCCTCGCAGAGGAAAGAGAATCAGAAAAGGCTTTAAATAATGCTAGGAGCAACAACAGAGGGAGCCTATGAAAGACAGGACTCGGTGCAGGGTCTGGGAAGGATGTCTTCCAACATGTGCAAGAGATACCAGATCTGCTCTGAGTACAGAAGGCCAGCCTGAGAGCAGTGGGCCAGAGTTGTAGAAGAGCTTTTTTTTTTTTTTAAAGATTTTATTTATTTATTTGACAGAAATCACAAGTAGATGGAGAGGCAGGCAGAGAGAGAGAGAGGGAAGCAGGCTCCCTGCTGAGCAGAGAGCCCGATGTGGGACCCGATCCCAGGACCCTGAGATCATGACCCGAGCCGAAGGCAACGGCTTAACCCACTGAGCCACCCAGGCGCCCTAGAATAGCTATTTAAAATTAAAGCACAGGGATGCTGCCTGGGTGTCTCAGTCGGTTAACTGTCTGCCTTCGGCTCAGGTCATGATCCCAGGGTCCTAGGATCAAGTCCCTCATCGGGCTCCTTGCTCAGGGGGGAACCTGCTTCTCCCTCTACCTACTGCTCCCCCTGCTTGTGTGCTCTCCCTCTCTCTCTCCCTCTCACACATGAATAAAATAAATAAATAAATAAATAAAGTATTTACGAATAAATAAAATCGAAGCACAACCTTCACAAGAGGTCATGAGTTTCTGGTTGCTGGCAGTATTCAAGAAACAGAAGCTAAATTGACATTTATTTGTTAGAGTTAAAACAAAAGTGGTTCATCTGTTGGGTTGGAGATTTGAATGTCCAAACTTGAGTGATACCTTCCTCTTCTTTTCTCCCTTCTTCTTCATTTTCCAGGGAGGAGAGCTAGGCTGTGCTTGTGAGGCCCAGCCTAAAAAAAATTGAGAATTGGAACACAGGAGCGAAGATAAGGTTGGGTAGACAGAGCTATAGATGAGGCCATCGGAGTTGAAACAGGAGGAGAATCAGTGATGAGCCATTTGGAAGAGAAGTGTAAAGCACGTGACTGATGGAAGGGGAAGGTAAAGGGAGGCAAGGCAGAGAAGGATGTCAGGGGAGGAGAAGGACGGCCCGTATGGGGGTTCAGGGGAGGAGAAGGCTGAGTGTCTGCAGAAGATAGTGGCAGATTACTTACCCAGAGAGGAAGGTGTAAGCCAGAGGATCGCATAGACACAGTCATGTAGGACACTTAAATTTCAGCAGAGGACCTGGGGTATAGGCTTCTGTTCACTAGAAGAGAGAACAGAGGCAAGAAGGCCTGCCAATGCCATAGGAACAATCTCCGAACAGAAACTGCCCCCAAAAAGACAACCTACAACTTCTGGGTATAGAGAACAGAGGCTGATTTATACCATTTGCAAATTCCAGGGCTGATTTCTGCTTCTAACCTAACTTCTCTACCTTGACCTCTAAAGCATCTCTCCAAATGTATCTCTTTGGTCACCAAAAACACTTCTCCCTTCCAGGCAGAAGGCCAGAAGCTCTACAAAGACCTGAAGAACTTCCTTAATGCAGTCAAAGGTGGGTAGTGTGTCACACAGGAGAAGCGAGCCTCTGAGGGCTCTGGGGATGGAAAGAAAACCAACCATTCTCAGGCATTTTATCACTTGCCTGCCCCTGATGCCCACAACTTGTGGGCATAGGAAGAGCGGCCTTTCCTGTCCCAGCCCCCCCAGTTTTCCTCACGGATCACCCAAACCTTCTGGGTATGCATCCTTTGGGGTGGACCAGCTGGTCTGCCCGTTCACCCGGTTGGTTACAGCAGCCTCCCTGGGGGGAAGGTATGGTAGGACCAACTTCTGTCCTTTCAGTGATGCATGAAAGCTCGAAGAGAGTGTCAGAAACCCTGCAGGAGATCTACAGCAGCGAGTGGGACGGTCACGAGGAGCTGAAGGCCATTGCAGGGGTAAGAGCGTCCTGGCTTTAGAGGTCTTCTGCACTCACCCCTGCCCTCATTTCAGCCTTCTCTTATCTTCTCCATCTGAGCAAACAGGAAAGCAAAGGAGCCAGTCTGAACCCCTCATGTGTATAGCCTCAGTCATGGGTGGTAGCACAAAGCAACAACCGTGAAGGTAAAGACAAGTGTTCCCTGGTCTGCGGATGCCTCTGCGGTCAGCCATCTTCCCCTCCTTAAAACCTTACAGAAGCCGTACCTACATAAAACCCAACTGGTTGTCTTGGAAAACTAACTTCATGCAGTTTTTTCTTTCCAAATTTCCCTGTCCTTCAAGCTCTAGAGTCCAGGACTCTGACTGCCTTCTCCTGTTCTTGTCCCTGAATGTATGGCCAGGCTGTTACAGGGCAGTTTCTAGGGGTAGGGCTGTTTCTTCATCTGACCCTTTGCCGGAACCCAACGTGACATTCTAAACACAGCACTCCAAAAAGGCAGTTTGCTACAGAAAGGATTTGGGTTTTCCCTGGTATACAGTTGTTGCCGAGAAGCGGGGCCCTCACCTCTGTCCTCTGCCCTCTGCCCCACAGAATAATGATCTTCTTTGGGAAGACTATGAAGAGAAACTAGCTGACCAGGCTTTGAGGACCATGGAAAACTACGTAGCCCAGTTCAGCGAGATTAAGGTAATCAGTTTCAGAGTCGAGGGGGGCCCCCAGAGGTAAAAGGACATACAGGGTCAACATCCTAAGTAGAGTTCAAGCCCACGGTTAGGAATGAAGCTTAGGAAAAAGATGTAAAAATCAGGGGCTGGATAGGAGGGTTAGGGTAGAGGGTTAAAGGTGTGAAGGGCATGTATGTTTATTTATTTACTTATTTTATATATTTGTATATATACATATATATTTTTAGTGATGTTCAACAAGTTTATTTTATTTATTTATTTTTAAGATTTTATTTATTATTATTTGACAGAAATAGCAAGGGAGGAAACACAAGCAGGGGAAGTGGGAGAGGGAGAAGCAGGCTTCTTGCTGGGCAGGGAGCCTGATGGGGGGCTCGATTCCAGGAGCCAGGGATCATAACCTGAGCCCAAGAAAGATACTTAATGACTGAGCCACCCAGGCGCCCCAAGGGCATGTTTAGAATTAAGTTTCAGTGAACTAGATCCGAGTGGGTTTTGAATTAGATCCAGGTCAAGGCATCCATTTAAGTGATGAAAAGAAAAAATAGCTAATAGGGATGCCTGGGTGGCTCAGCTGGTTAAGCGGCTGCCTTCAGCTTAGGTCATGATCCCAGAGTCCTGGAATCGATTCCCACATGGGGCTCCTTGCTCAGCAGACAGCCTGCTTCTCCCTCTCCCTCTGCCATTCCCCCTGCTTGTGCTCTCTCTCTCTCTCTCTGACAAATTAGTAAGTAAAAATTTTTTTAAAAAACTAGCTGATATATGGGGCACCTAGGTGGCTCAGTGGGTTAAAGCCTCTGCCTTCGGCTCAGGGCATGATCTCAGGGTCCTGGGATCAAGCCCTGCATGGGGCTCTTTGCTCAGCAGGGAGACTGCTTCCTCCTCTCTCTCTGCCTGCCTCTCTGCCTACTTGTGATCTCTGTCTGTCAAATAAATAAAATAAAATCTTAAAAAAAAAAAACTGATATGTTTATTGTAGAGAAGAGGAAACTTGGAGGAATCATGAGTCATAACAATTATCTTCCAGTACTGGGAGGTCTGTTAGGTGAAAGAGGGATGCAGCCTGTTCTAAATAGTTTCAGAGAGCATAGTTAGAATTCATTGATTCATTCAACTCAGATTTATGAAGCTTCTACCTTGTCAGGCACTGCGCTGCTTATAGATTCATACGGAGAAATTAGAGGGATCCTGATTTAAGTTTCTCATAGAGCTTTCAAACACTGAAATATACTGTGAAGTTGGGAGTTGAAGTTCAACTTCAAGCAAAAGTTGAACTACTGATTTTGAGTATTACAGAGAAGCTCCATGTATGAAATAGGAAGTTGGACCAGACAATCACTAAGATCCTAGCAAAATCTAGGATTGGATTTGTAGTTCGGATGAGACTGCGAAGATGCTCTCTCGGTGTACACCGTAATTTACTACTTTTATTACGCTTTAGGGTTTTCAAAGCACTTTGTAGTCAGCGTTTGATCTTTAAAATAACACTGTAGAGCAGATGAGGCTGCTGAAGTTCTAGAAGAGATGTGACTTGCCCTCCGGCACAAGGCTAATAGGTGGCAGCACTGGGAGTAAGACCCCCATTTCCTGACTTTGAATTCAGCTGGATCCTCAAGGCCATTGCTCCTGGAGCCTGAACCCAGTTTTTTAGTGGGTTCATAGGAAATATTAACTTTTAGTGCAGGCTTCCACGAACTCTGTAGGATTTTCCTCTCTCTTCCCATCCCCGCTGCCATCCGCAATGAGAATCCCCATTCTTTCCAAATAGCAACAGAAATTCCATGGGCTCCAAGCTGTTAGAAAGTGAAATTTGGTAATAGGACCCAGTTTGTTTGCTACTCTGTTAACCTGCATCCCATCCGCTGAAAAGTGAGTATCAAGGCCCTCTCTCCTGACTCTGGTTTAGGAAAGAATTGCCAAGCGGGGTCGGAAACTTGTGGACTATGACAGTGCCCGACACCACCTGGAGGCGGTTCAGAATGCCAAGAAGAAAGATGAGGCCAAGACTGCCAAGGTAAAAAAAAAAACACAAAACAAAACAAAACGGTGAAACCTTCCTGCCCTCTCTCCCCTCCGTAACAGTGGCAAGTCACTGGGCCAAGCCGGGTTTAGGAAATGATAAATTCAGCATCCAGCGTCCCAAAGGAAATCCCATTTTCCCTGACACCAGTGCTCAAAGGGTAGTCAGAGATGCCAAGGCTGGGGAGGACACGGGTCTGGGGAAGGAGAGGTGTGGCTCCAGGTAAGCCAAGTCCCTAAAAAGAATGCAGGGAAGATATGCGGCCGCCTCAAGCCTCAGATTCCAGATTGAGGGAATCTGTCCTGTCTCTTTTACCCCACCCCCCAGGCAGAAGAAGAGTTCAACAAAGCCCAGAGTGTGTTTGAAGACTTGAACCAGGAACTGCTGGAGGAGCTGCCTGTTCTTTATCACAGGTAATGGTTGACAATCAGGAAAGGCCTAGATTTCTGGGCCTAAGGAGGCCCAGGTTACCTGGCAACCCAAGCATGTCGCCTCAAGAAAAGAGCTCTGTTCCCAGAGCAGGATGTTGCCTCAGCCCTGCTACTGGCTGGCTGGATGATATTAGGCAAATGGCCTTATCACCCCAGATGCTGGTTTCTTCATCTGCAATACAGAGATAACCCTGCTTGGCCTGCCAGCTTTTCCGGTTTCAAGGCAAGATGCTTATCGGCTAGGAGTGATCTTGGCAAGTCAATTACTGTCATCATAGGAGCTAGGAATATCTGGTTTCATGCTTCAGTGTCTATTGTTTTAAATGAGCTTGGTTCTTGAACATCCAGATTGATCTAGAAGATAAACCACGGGATGATTATTTCTATTAATGATGTCTTTGCTGCACAGAAGGTGAAAGTGTTTTAGATGTATCTGGGTAGAAATTCTCTTTGTATCCTATTTTCTTTTTTCTTTTTTTTTTTTTTTAAAGATTTTATTTATTTATTTGACAGAGAGAAATCACAAGTAGATGGAGAGGCAGGCAGAGAGAGAGAGGGAAGCAGGCTCCCTGCTGAGCAGAGAGCCCGATGTGGGACTCGATCCCAGGACCCTGAGATCATGACCTGAGCGGAAGGCAGAGGCTTTAACCCACTGAGCCACCCAGGCGTCCCAATTTTCGTTGTACAAGATATGCTGCAATGTAGCTATAGTCAGTATTTTCTGTTGCCACTTAATATTATTCTGTGTATGATGGAGCCTTTTAAATAACTACATGTATATTCAAACACTGTTTATGTGACTCGTGATTTAAATAGCACTGGAATTTAATACAGTTTCTTTAAATGTAAACTGCCCCAATTCATTTATAGTAGAATTCCACTAATGTGCACACCACTCCATAGCAGTCCAAGTAGTGCGTAACAAGAAAGAGTAATTATTTATTATAATAATTATTATCACATGACCTTATATTTAGAGCGCACTTTAAAAAGGCCTCACAGTACTTTCATTCATATCTACTTTAATACCTAAAGAGCCTGAATCAAGAGAGCTTCATGCAACTAGAGGTCTCTCCTACTTTGATGTCAGACTGGACTGATAAGTGTCTCCTCTGACCTTCCCACCCTCTTCCAAGAGTCAAGTGTACTCCTGGCCTGACTTGACAAGTCCAGATTCCAGAACATCCACAGTCTAGGGTATGGGGTGCTTTTCTCTGAGGATCTTGGTGTTGGCAGGTGTTGACTTAAGCTTCCACCTTGTATTTCAAAAGGTTTCCTTTACTAACCTTACCCAGATGTGTTGTTGTGGGGTTTTTTGTTATTGTTTTATTTTTTTATGTTGTTTTTTGTTTTTTTTTTTGCCTCCTGACAGTCGTATTGGATGTTATGTGACCATCTTCCAAAACATTTCCAACCTGAGGGACGTCTTCTACAGGGAGATGAGCAAGGTGAGAAACCTCCACCCAAGGTAGACACCTAGGTGGGTTTTTCTAGGAAATAGGAAAGTAGCCCTAAATGTACATAATCACATTAAATATTGATCATAGCAGGTTTGAGCCCTCAACTGACTGTGTTGAACTGTGTTAAAGCACAGGTGTACACATCAGAGGGCCCTCCTTGTCTCCATGAACAACTGAATAATGGCAACCAGATTTGACCTTCAGATAAATAAAGGAGGTTAGCCTGTGGAAGGAAGAGCTGAAATGCGGAACCAAGCTGTGAAACCTTTATCTTGTGTTGCTAGGGAGCAAAGGGGGCAGTGTTTAAATACAGGTCAGTCTCTCAGGTAGCTGGGTATGAATGGAGAAGGCCAGTCCTGTTCAGTGAGAGGCAGCCCCAGAACACTACCTCATGGGACCTTTTCTAGTCCCAGGTTTCTGAGACTTGGTTCTGTCACAATGTTAATTAAATCCATGTACACATTCACATATTCCTCTCCACACTTGCTTTAGCTAAATGATGGTGTGCCTCGTTAGTATTTCTTCCCTGGATTACCTGAGAGAATCTAGAACCTCAACTTAAACATCAAACATCAAGGACCCAGCCTTGAGAGAGCCGCCCTTCTGACAGAAGAGGCAGAACTTAGACACAGTCCAGAAAGAAGGGGCATCAGGCAGGGTCCTGGACGCTAGTGCCAAAGAGATGAGGGGGAATTTTATAGTTAAGGGTGGGGAGGGTATTGTTTTGGGAACTGTGTGAAAGGGAGAGGAGAAGGGATATGTCTGTCTCAGGTCCCTACCAGCTAGCCACCCATCTCTCTTGCTGGCTGTAGCTGAACCACAGTCTCTACGAGGTGATGAGCAAACTGGAGAAGCAGCATTCCAACAAAGTCTTTGTGGTGAAGGGAGTATCCAGGTGAGCAACTCCTCTGAGACTTCTTGCTCCTTCGTGTCTCCTGTCAACATACGCAGCACTCTCGCTGTACCTGATCCTGGCCTTCCCTTCGTGTTCACGCCCATCATATTGTTAGTTATTTGTATTATGGCTCTATATAAATCCTTTTTCTTTGTGTGAACTATTTCAGCGATCACTAAAGGTATAAAGAACGATGCACTAAAAAAGAATACAATAAGTAGCCATACAGCTATCACCCAATCTATGAAATCAACTATCCTATGTACTATTCAGGTCCCCAGTATCCGCCTCCCCACCCATCCTGCCCCCTCATCTAAGGTAACCACTGTCTTAAATTCAGTATCTGCTTTTCCCATGCTTTTCTTTTTACTTTTTGGCACACATATATACCCACAGAAACTACCATTTTGCATGTTTTTAAAATTTATAAAATGGAATTATACTACGTATGTACCTCTGCAACTCCTTTTGCTCTCTCTGTACTCTTTGTGAGGGTCATGGGCCCTGCTGCTGCACGTTGCCAGCTCTGGTCTTTCCTTTCCTGGTTACGGATGCTGTTGTGGAGCTAGTCTACAATTTATGTATCCGTCCTCCTGCTCATATTTCCAGTTTCCTGCTCTTACAAATAATGTTGCAATGGACACATTTTACATGGCTCCTATGACTGTTACCAAGAGTGTCTTTAGGGTACTGGGAGTGGAGTTGCCGAGTCACAGGCCATGCATCTGGGCCTCTTCAGCCTTACCAGACATTGGCATTGTCCTGCCGCTTTCTAAAGTGCCCAGTTTATAACCCACTAGCAGCAGATAAAAGCCCCTGTTGCTCCATATTCTCGCTACACGTGACCTTACTAATTTTTCCAAACTAACAGATATGAAATGGATTTTTTTTTTTGCAACTTTAATTCATATCTCCACAATTGCTAGCTAGCTTGAACTTCTTTCCATGTTATTGGCCATTTAAGGTTCCTTCCTGGGGCCTTCCTGTTTATCCTTATTTTCACATTTTTCATTTAGATTGTTTATCTTTTTAAATTTTTTTAAAGATTTTATTTATTTATTTGTCAGAGAGAGCAAGCACAGGCAGAGGGAGCAACAGGCTCCCTGCTGAGCAAGGAGCCCAATGCAGGGCTTGATCCAAGGACTCTGGGATCATGACCTGAGCTGAAGGCAGAAGCTTAACCAACTGAGCCATCTGGTCATCTCTAGATTATTTACGTTTTTTTAAAAATTTGACTTGTAGAACAATTCAGCTGTCCTTTAGAATGTGATCACTTTCTCATTCTGAGGCCTTTGCTCAGGAAGATTTAAGTTCCCACTACGTACAGGGTTTTATGCTGAGAGTTAGGGATCCAAAGACAGGAGACGTGTCCTTTGGGTGATTTACCAAAAGTTGGAAGGGCAGGAAGTGTACCTAAGGAGACGAGGAACAATATAAGTTTGCCCATACTAAGTACCTGATGAGACCAGCAGGAATTCCAGAGAAGAAGGTACTTGCCATCATATGGATGGTCAGGGAGGACTTTAAAAGGAGGTGGTGAAACTGACCTTGGGACTTGAAGGAAGAATCAGGCTCATATTTGTTATTAGTACTATTCATTTAGCAATTTGTTATAGACTGTTAAAAATCATCACTAAAGGGTCAGTGTAGATTTTCCAGATGAACTCCCTTTTGCTCTAAAAAATTCTGTTTCTCTTTTTCCCAGCATTAAAAGCCAGAGTTCTTTCTGTCTCTTCATCTGAAACCTACTATCATTTAAACCAAGATGTCCCAGAACCTTGTAGGGAAATCTGGTTTTTATCTTGCTATGTCCTGGGCCTTCTAAACCTGCTGACTCCAAGAATGCTAGTGCTAGAAGGAACCTCTGTCACTCAGATTATCTCACGTCAGAAACTCCCACAAGGCAGAAACTAAGTTTCTCTCTCTCTCTTCCTATGCCTGTCTCCCATCCTTGTGCCTACATAATTGGTACCTGTCAAGTAAATATTTGTGGATTGCTTAATCTGCTTGTGGACAGTACGTAGGAGGCACCTGAGCAGGCGAGAAGGAGTCAAACTGATGTTGACTGTAGAAGCACTAAGCCCGGTATCCAGCATACTTGATAAACGTTACAGTCAATTTCATTATCCGTGGTGCTCGTGTTCTATAAAGTAACGGCGAGCACCAGATTCGTGAATACTGAACCATTGCTGCTAAGGTAAACACAGCATTAGGTTCCTGTGAGTTTCTGCTCCCAGCGTCTTCATCAGCCAATCAATACATAACCTCATCTGCTGTGTGTTTCTTTTTAAAGACACCTTATTTGCTACATATTGCTAGGGTGCCTGCCTGGTTCAGTTGGTTATGCATCTGACTCTTGATTTCCACTCAGGTCATGATCTCAGGGTTGTGGAATTGAGCCCCAGGTCAGGCTCTGTGCTCAGCGTTGAGTCTGCTTGAGATTCTCCTCTGCCTCTGCTTCTCCCCCATCTTGTGCTCACTCTCTAAATAAGCAAATAATATATATCATTGATTCCTTCATATTGAACTTCTAGCCAACAGCACCATAATTCATGCTGGAGGGAAGCTTCTCTAATGTATTATTTCTCTGTAAGGCATGTCACAGTTTTCTGGCCCTGAGCACTTTAGTGCTATACTTGGAGACCATTTTAAACAAGAGAATCACCAACAAAAAGCACAACAATGTGAAAAACATGGCCAGATGGACACATTTGCAGTGTAAGAGCCAAAACACAGCAGAGGATTGCCTTCTTAGACCTCAGCTGGGAAAGTGCTCGTCTAGGCACTCATCTTTCAAAGCTCATGTATGTCCGCAGCTCGCTGCAAAGGCGTCATGAGAATTAATTTTGGAGTGGCAAATAGGTTTTAGGGAGGAGGTGAACTTGCAAGTACAGAATCCCCAAGCACCACCTGTATACCTATCACCCAGGGAATCCTTCCCACAGAGAAAATATTTTGTCGGTGTTTTGCTGTGTTTTTTTTTTTCTAGTCTTGTTTTCTTTATATATTTTTATATAATTGAGATTGTGATATGGATAAAATTTTATAGCCTCTTTCTCACCTTATGAAGGATGATTGCGAGGTACACAGACTTTCTCATACATTGCTCTGTTGTGTCTTATTATTACATGCGTGCCTCGTTATTTATTAGGAGTGTTGGGTTGCTTCCAGTTTTGAGCTCTCCTGAATCCGAATGCTTGTGTTTTCTCAGCAGCAGCAGACGCTCTCTAGTCATTTCTTCCCCAGTTCCTACGTCTGCAGTCTCCAGCCCCCTGACCTCACCTACCAGTCCCTCTGCACTTTCTTTGAAGAAAGAGAGGGATTCCGTCTCTGCAAGTGAAGAAGAGCTGGCATCTGATTTGGCCCCAGGAGAAA
Source organism: Mustela lutreola (assembly GCF_030435805.1). Classification (NCBI taxonomy): domain Eukaryota; kingdom Metazoa; phylum Chordata; class Mammalia; order Carnivora; family Mustelidae; genus Mustela; species Mustela lutreola. Next base: position 63,805,654 of record NC_081297.1, read on the forward strand.
AGGATTCTGAGATTAAAGACAAGGAGACGGAGGAGGAAGAGTCGGAAACCAGCTCCTCTGAGGAGGAAGAGTCCCTGCCTGCTTGCAACGGTCCCGCCCAGGCCCAGCCCTCTCCCCCCACTGAGGGCGGCAGGTCCCAGGAGGAAGTTCTCCCTTGCTCGCCCTCTCCGTCACCAGGCAGTGCCCTTACCCCCTCAGAGCAGCCCTCATCTCTCCCAGAAGTAGTCCTCCGAACCCGCACCTCAAGTGAAGGAGCTGAACAACCAAAGAAGAGAGCCTCTATCCAGAGGACCTCAGCACCTCCAAATAGGCCTCCTCCACCCAGAGCCACTCCCAGCCCCCGGCACTCCTCAGGAAACATACCCTCCAGCCCTCTAGCCTCTGAGCAGGGCTCACCTGCTAGTCCCAGGGCCTTCTTGGGGGCTGGGACTCCAAGTCCTAGGACCTCTTTAGAGGTTTCTCCTGACCCACAGCCACCAGAAAAGCCAGTAAGAACTTCTGAGGCCAGAGAAAAGGAAAGCATCAACAATCTGAATCCAGAAGAACTTTGTATTTCCCCTACCTTGATGTCTGAGGTGAGATTGGATCTCGTTGAGTCCTTTTTTTTCTTTCTTGAAGATATTTAGTTATTTATTTGAGAGAAAAAGCATAAGACGGGGGATGGTCAGAGGGAGAAGCAGACTCCCCACTGAGCAGGGAGCTCAATGTGGGGCTCAGTCTTGGGACTCTGGGATCATAACCTGGGCCCAAGGCAGACACTTAACCAACTGAGCCACCCAGGCTTCCCCAGGTTAAGCCTTTATTCCCTTTTATTTATTTATTTTTTTAAAGATTTTATTTATTTATTTGACAGAGAGAGATCACGAGTAGGCAGAGAGGCAGGCAGAGAGAAAGAGAGGAGGAAGCAGGCTCCTGCCGAGCAGAGAGCCCGATGCGGGACTTGATCCCAGGACCCCGAGATCATGACCTGAGCCGAAGGCAGCGGCTTAACCCACTGAGCCACCCAGGCGCCCCTTTATTCCCTTTTAAAACCACCATATATATCATCCTTACTATAGTCAGCTTGTCCCAGGTGATAAGATCTTACGTCATTAGATTCCAGGTTTTTTTTTTTTTTTAAGATTTTATTTATCTATTTATTTGAGAGAATGAGAGAGAGAGAGAGAGAGAGAGAGTATGAGAGGAGAGAGGGTCGGAAGGAGAAGAAGACTCCCCGTTGAGCAGGGAGCCCGATGTGGGACTCAATCCTGGGACTCCAGGAGCGTGACCTGAACTGAAGGCAGTTGCTTACCAACTGAGCCACCCAGGTATCCCTAGATTCCAGTTTTAAGGACATTCCTGGACCTCTTTTGGTTCTGGGGATTGTTTCATATATTCATAGCAACTAATTCAGTGCCATGTACTCTTAGGGTAGTTGACTTCTGCAAATGATTATCTCTAATATTATTATTATGAGCAGAATCTTGCTAATTTCTTTCTTTTGCTCCAAATTCTGGGAGTTCCAATGTAAAGAATCCACAGCTGGCATCTAGAGCTTTACCTTCTTTAGTTGGGGGGTGGGTGGGGAGGAGGGTCTCATTTTGGTTTGTCATATTTATGACTACGGTAAGCAAAATGGCATCTGGAAATTTCTGAGGTCTATCTTCTTTGATGAGAGAGGCATTCTAGAAGAAGGAACTCACAGGGGAAGGTAAAGCAAAAGGGACGGCCTTTTGAAAGGTGAGGATATGGATGAGAAAAGGATTATGTTAAAATAAAGACAGAGGGGCGCCTGAGTGGCTCAGTGGGTTGAGCCTCTGCCTTCGGCTTAGGTCATGATCTCAGGGTCCTGGGATCAAGTCCCGCATCGGGCTCTCTGCTCAGCAGGGAGCCTGCTTCCTTCTCTCTCTCTCTGCCTGCCTCTCAGTGTACTTCTAATTTCTCTCTGTCAAATAAATAAATAAAATCTTTAAAAAATAAAATAAAATAGAGACAGAGATCACGTGAAGAGCAACCAGTTCTGTGAAGGATCGGGAAATCAAGTCGTATTCTATTCAAATTACATGGAAAGGGTTATTGTATAGGAGAGAGGTATCACTTGCTCTATGAAATCCCTGAAGGCAGAAATATATGTAAAGATTTTTTTTTTCAAGTACATTTTGGATCAGTATAAGAGGAACTTTCAGCAATTAGTTCTGTTTTTTAAAAAATGATATGGAAAACCAATTTGAAATATAGGGGAAAGGGGACACAGGGATTTCTGAAAACAAAAACAGGATGGGCATCTGTCAGGTGCCCTGTAGAGAAGATTATAGTAAGACATTTAACTAGATGGCACCAAGATTCATTCATTCATTCATTTATTCATTCATTCCCTAATTATTTACTGACCCCCTGCTATGTGCTGGGCACTTTTCTAGGAGGTAGGCTATTACATTGAACAAAATGTAAAATTCTCTGCCTTCCTGCATCTTACATTCTAGTGGATGGGGAATGGGAGGAATAAGGACAATAAGCAAAAAACAATAAGTAAAATGACAATTTAGTCATGATAGGAGATAGAAAAATTAAGTACAGCATACATTTAAGTACAGGGAGTAAAGGCTAAATTGCAGGTTTTTGGGGTTTTTTTCCTAAAGATTTTATTTATTTATTTAACAGAGAGAGATCACAAGTAGGCAAAGAGGCAGGCAGAGAGAGGAAGAAGCAGGCTCCCTGCTGAGCAGAGAGCCCGATGTGGGACTTGATCCCAGGACCCTGAGATCACGACCTGAGGCTTAACCCACTGAGCCTCCCAGGCGCCCTAAATTGCAGTTTTAAACAGAGTGGTCAGAGGAAACGTTTAGCCACTGAAGGAGATCGGGGCCTATGCTGTACAGATAGCGGGAGTCTAAGACTTCTGGGACCCCTCAGTTCACACCACCCAGTTCACACCACTGAAGGCTGACCTGGCTCTGTTGAGATCCTCCTGTTCTCTGGACATGGGTCCCCTGCTGCTCCCATAGGCACCATCTAGTGTGCACGGGGGGGTCCAGGGCTGGCAGCCAGGGCGGGAAGGTGTGGAATTCTACATTGTCCACTTTGATCCACAGGTCTTTTCAGAGTCTGACGCGGCCAAGAAGATGGAGGGCAAGGAAGAGAACAGTCAGCTCACCTCCACTGAGGTACTGACACCCGAGTTGGCGGCTTTATTATGCTCTCAGTCTTGATTCACGTGAGGCACAGAAGCTCCTCATGGAGCAAGATGTGAAACTTTCTACCCTCGCCAGCTTCTAGGCTGAGGAAGCTCTACCGATGGGGAGAGATGTGCAGGGCGAGTAGACAGTGAATAAGCACACAGAAATGTGGGATTTTGTGTAGGTACAGTGTAGCCACTTTTCACTGCCCTGCACTAAAAAGAGCAATTCAACAGCTTGGAAAATTTAAAATTCATTTAAATGTGACGTTGTAACATAGTATATGATTTTAGTATGGGGTCAGCAAAAGAGTGCATAAAACAGGTTTGCCTCTTGGGCATCATCTTATTAAAGGGGAGATGATAGGGGCCTACATACAATTCTTGAGGAAAAGGCCAGTAACACTGTCCTCTTTGGGAAAGAGATACAGGGTGCAGCCTCCTTCCCCCTGAAGCTACCTCCCTGTATTGGAGATTTATAGTGTTTCCTTACTCCCAGTCTCTGCTCTAGGATTACTTGGTCATCAGCTAAGGAGATATGTTTTTCCTTTCGAATTAAGCAGCTAGAGCGTCTCAGATCGTAGCCTATGAGAGTCATCAGTCTCCAGAGGCCTGTGTCCTGCAAGATCAGTTCCCTTCCCTTACAGATGCACCGTAAGGCACATTTTCACTCAAGCAGAATTATGAACGTATCACATATAAAAATGGGTACATAAAAAGAAAACTGTGAGCAGATCTGTTCTTGCTCAGCATTTGAATCACCTGAGAGAGAATGAAGGTCCTCTTAAAGAATGGTAACTTTCTGGAAGATGGTATTACCTTTGGGGCAGTTCATAGCCTGGAATTGAAGGAAGGAATAAGAAGAAGGAAAATTCCTTCAAGGAGAAGGCCCCTTAGAGTGCCAAGGTCTTCTTCCCCTGGCTTCCACACCTTGGGTTCCCATCTCAGAACCCAGAACTTTTCCCAAAGAAACCATCACACCACTTGCCTTTCCTAACCACCCCAGTGGAGGGACATCTCAGTGTGAGAGCTGCTATGCATTCCCGAGGGCTGGTCTAGAAGTGGTAGGTAGTGGTTTTAAAACCTATATTTATACCCTCACTGCCTCCCACATAGATTTATATACAGATGTGTGTCACACAGATCACACAGTGTCTGATCATGGAAACAATGGGAGTCCAAAGACCTGGTTTCCTGTCCCAGCAGGTCATTTGACCCTTGGAATCTCAGTCTCTCTCTTTTTTTTTTTTTTTTTTTTTTTAAAGATTTTATTTATTTATTTGACAGAGAGAGATCACAGGTAGGCAGAGAGACTGGCAGAGAGAGAGAGAGGGAAGCAGGCTCCCTGCCAAGCAGAGAACCCGATGCGGGACTCGATCCCAGGACCCTGAGATCATGACCTGAGCCGAAGGCAGCAGCTTAACCCACTGAGCCACCCAGGCGCCCCGGAATCTCAGTCTCTTGATCTGTGATAGAAAATGACATTAAAGCCTCCCATGATGCTCTCAGGTCATAGTAAAACAACACTGTATGTTGTTCATAATGTCTGTGACCCTTGTGAAGTATAAGGCACAGAAGACCCTTGTGAGCTGAGAGACTAGAGGTTGAGCCGCCTCTCACGGGCAGAACTCTTCTTTTTGTAGAGCCAAGATCTTCAGCTTCATGTCTCTGCCGTTCCAGAAGAGAGCAATGTCATGCCTCAAGAAGAGGTAAGGATGCCAGATAACATGGAGAATGGGGTGAGTGGTAAGACTGGGCATTGGGGGTACACAGAGGTTTGGCTAGAGTCTGGAAACCTCACCGTGGGCTACAAGGGGAACCTGGCAGTGAACAATATCCTCAAGGCGAAGTCAAGCGAAGTCCGCCTGGGAGCCAGAGGACCCAAGAGTAACCTGGGACTTTGTGGCTCCTGTGCTCATTTCCCAGTGCTTGTCCTTGAACCTCTTAACCTCTCACCATAGCCTTATCTCCTAATTTTTGACACAGAGAGGGGGAGAACAAGCAGGGGAGGGGCAGGCAGAGGGAGAGGGAGTAGCAGGCTTCCCCTACTCCCACCCCAAGCAGAGAGCCTGACATGGGGCTCAATCCCAAGAGTCTGGGATCATGACCTGTGCCAATGGCAGACGCTTAACTGACTGAGCTACCCAGGTACCCCCTAAATATTTTAATCTGAACTTATTTCAAAAAGGAGTTAAGTGGGGTGCCTAGGTGGCTCAGTCAGTTAAGTGTCTGACGCTTGATTTTGGTTCAGATCATGATCTCAGGTTTGTGAGATCAACCCCAATATGGGCCTCTTGCTGGGCATGGAACCTGCGTAAGATTCTCTCTCCCTCTGCCCCTCCCCTTCCCCACTTAGACGCACGTGCATGCGTGGGCACACACACACAATCTTTAAAAAAAAAAGATATATAAAAGGCACACAAAAAGGTAAGTACACAGACATACAAAATATACTCAGAATTAAATTAGCAGGTGCCTGGGTGGCTCAGTTGGTTTAGCGACTGCCTTCTGCTCGGGTCATCATCCCAGAGTTCGGAGATCCAACCCCACATTGGGCTCCCAGCTCCACGGGGAGTCACCTTCTCCCTCTGACCTCTCTTCTCTCATGCTTTCTCTCTCTCTCTCTCTCAAATAAATAAAATCTTAAAATAAAAAAGAAGAAGTGAATTAATGATATAAAATAGAGCTATGAGTTAGGCAAGTACAGAAACACATTCTTAAAATAAAATTACGGAGGATGGACCACAAAGTTGGTTCCACACTCCCTAACATCCAAGAGGAAGGTGCAGACCTGGTCAGTTCACCCAGTTCACGATGCCCAGTCCTTAAGAGTAACAATTCCATATACTAAGATGAAAAAGAACTTTCTCCTGTGAACCCTCCTAAAGAGATGACAGTGAACAAATCTTTACAGTAATTCCAACAACCAGTTTCACACTGCCTCCCTCCACAGAGGCCAGTGCCTTACAAGAAATATAATTCGACAGAAGCGAAATGAGCCCTTTCCCCATGCCCTACCATGTGGTTGGTGGGAGTGCAGGTCAGCATCTAACCCAAACCTGTTTCCTTTCTAGGTATCTACAGTTCAAACTGACTACCTCTGAAGAGGGACTACCGAGACCTCCACACACACCTCTCCAGAGAAGCTTCTCAGCTAGAGGGTATATAGGTCAGAGGGACTTAAGATCTAGCATTCCTTTGTAGGTTCTCGAACCGTTTGAATGCTGGTGGTCTCGAAAGATCTAGCATTAATGGAGGCTGAGGAGCAGACTTGGGGGAGGGAGGGCGGCAGGCTGGGGAGAAGAAACTCTTAGTTCCCGGGAATATTTAATTCAGGCTTTTAGTACTGTTAGAATAAGAAGACTTCATATATTAAGTAAAGTGGGCCTAAAGGGACTATAAAAAGCGTAAGCATCTGTAGATGGAGACACGTCTGCATAGAGACACATTACCACAAATACTCAGAGAATAGTGAACAAATCTTTGACTTACCACTCATTTTGCAAGACTTAGAGCCAAAAGAACAGATTTTCAGATTGTTAAATAAAGGATTACTCTGACTGTGTATGGATTGCTTTTCTTTTTTTGACACAAGGAGTTGTCCCTGCCCCGCACACTGTTCTCCACTTAGGTAAGGGCATCGATTCTACCCCATGTTCAGAAAGTTTTAGTCACATCCTTGACCCCCAGTTGGAATGATGCCAGGGACCATAAGTTCCTTTGCTCAATCCAGATGCCCTAAGGCAGGCCCCTGCCCCCACTTTTCAGCCAACAAGCAAGTACCCGGGGAAAGGGGTTACATTTTAGAGCCATAGCCCATGTTTACAGCCTGCTACTTGGTGTACATGAGTGTATGAGCAGGCTGGAGGGAGAAAAGGAGCTCCCAAATGAAGAGAAAGAATACAACCGGAATGATAGGGTGGAAACGGCACGGAATTTAGAATCCAAAATCCTGGATTCAAGTCCTCTCATTTACTTCTGGGAAAAAGTTAAAAATGTACTTTGACGTCCTGCCACCCTAATAAACACACACATGCCGGTGCTTCTCCCTCTTTGCTTCTATTTGTGGGGTTATGGGCAATGTCCCAACTCATGCAAGCATTTGCCAGCCCCTGCTCTGTACCAAGCACCATATGAGGTACCAGAGAAACAATGACAAGGAAAAAAAGTGACAACTTTATGGAGACAGACTATTGAGCAGGGAGCAAAATGGACAGGATTTAGGAATGTGTTAGAAGAGGACACATGACCAAAGTTGTAAGGAATTACTCTAGGTTAGGCTTGAGAGACTAGGGTTTGGGGGTGCCATTCTCTGAAATGGTGACGACAGGCTGACGGGTGTCACTGCGTGAGGGTTCTCTGCTTGCAAACAACAAACTTCCCTGCTCAAGCAACAAAGAATACGTTGGAAGGACACTGTGCAGCTCTTAGAGCTGAAAGAACCGGGATGTCTGTTGCAGGAATGTGTTGGGCTGCCCTCCAAGCAAGAGACTTCCACCACCTTCCTCTGTGTCCCCTCCAGATCCAGATGCCCTGGAGAAAGAATGAGACTGGCCCCGTTTATAGAGATGCATGGTAGTGTCTATAGTGACCGACCAGTGGTGGTGGTGGGAGAGTGTGCACAAGGAAGCTTTCAGAGAGATGGGACTATTCATAAAGCTCTAGTGATTGTTTAATGAGTACACTGTTGAACGACACATACCTATGTGTCAAACCGATCACATTACACACTTACTGTGTAGTTGACTGCATGTCCTGTATAAACACTGGATACAAGGAGCTTAAGAACTTGCAGGATTTTCCAGTAGATGCGTCCGTCAGGGAGCTAGAAATAAATGACCGTATTTTGGAATCATTCTTCCAAGATCTTTTTTTTTTTTTTTTAAGATTTTATTTATTTATTTGAGAGAGAGAGAGAATGAGAAGGGAGAGGTCAGAGGGAGAAGCAGACTCCCTGTGAGCAGGGAGCCTGATGTGGGACTGGATCCCGGGACTCCAGGATCATGACCTAAGACGAAAGCAGTTGCTTAACCAACTGAGCCACCCAGGTGCCCCATTCTTCCAAGATCTAATTTTACCAGTCTTCCTTAAAAGCCTTCAAAAGATTTCTACTGCTGAAATGGAGAAGAGGTTGCATGCTTCCCTGTGAAAGCCCTACTGCCTACATTTTAATACATTTAATACATTTTAATACCGTTCTCTCCCACCCATTCCCTTGGTGCTCAGAACCGTGGCTGGGAGTGCTACTCCAGGGGCATTGGCAGGGTGGGCAAAATGCTGGCAATCAGGCCCCCAGCTGTCTAAGGCCTTCCAGGACCTGCTTGGAATCACCCTTCCACATTCATCCAGCAAAATCCAATTCAAGCCTTTTCTCCTCAGGACTTTCCCTCCTAGGAAAGGAGTATGCCAGGGAGGACTTCTAGGGACTTACAGTCTGATGGGGGTCGGGGGAGACAAGCACCCAAGGTAACTGCTAGGACAGAGGCACAACAAAAGTGGAAACATTTACTAAACTGTGAGACTGATGCTTCATGTGCATATGGCCCCGCGGAAGATTCTGGGAAGGCAGGGGAAGGGGCCTGTATGCTGGGCATAACTAGTAATTTTGCATATTTAGTGTAGAGCGTATTTAGTGTAGATAGTTTTGGCTAGGAACCAAGTTGTTTACCCTGATTTACAAGGTGGTGAAGTTGCGGCTCCTCGGTGGCTCAGTCAGTTAAGCATCATGCCTTCATGCTCAGGTCACGATCCTGGGGTCCTGGGATGGAGCCCACATGGGGCTCCCTGCTCAGCAGGGAATCTGGTTGGATTCTTTCTCTCTGTCTTCCTCTGCCCCTCCCTCTCCCTCTGCCCCTCCCTCTGCTTGTTCTCTCTCTCTTCTAAATAAATCAGATGCTCTGTTCATTAGGGAGCCTGCTCTCCCTCTGCTCCTTCTCCTGTTCTCTCTTTCTCTCTCAAATAAATAAATAAATAAATAAATATTATTTTTTTAAATGGTAAAGTTATTCAGGGGAAAAGCGACGATTTAGAAGGCTGCCATCCTGTGGCTAGCACAAGAAAGAACTAGAAGCCAATAAATTGGACAGAGATGAGTATCTCTTATTTCCTGCCCTGAGGCCCCTGAGGTCTGTTGACAGAAGGATGGCTGCTCCAGTTTCTGAAGTTCAGCATTGAAACCTTGGAGAACACTGCTAGTCCACCACCATGGAGCCTCCATTCATCATCTGTCTGTATGCACCTCCTTATAAAATTAATTGCAAGAACATCCCCCAGTCCCTGCCTTCTGGCAGTCTGAAGGACAATATTGATAGCTAGAGAAAACTAGAAACATGACACAGCCAGGATATATAGGATACACCAAAGAACAGCATACACACACTGCCAACAGTATTGCTATTCTATGCTAAATTAGGTCCTGAGCGTATGCATACTGGATCTTACTTGTCTGCATATTTACATTTTTAAATTTACATTTTTAAATGAATGGTATGGTATGTGCCAACAGGGATAAAATCATTGTACCAGCATACCTTTAAAGGTCATATTTTAAAGATTTATTTATTTATTTATTTATTTGACAGACAGAGATCACAAGTAGGCAGAGAGGCAGGCAGAGAGAGAGGAGGAAGCAGGCTCCACCCTGAGCAGAGAGCCAGATGCCGGGCTCCATCCCAGGATACTGGGATCACGACCTGAGCCAAAGGCAGAGGCTTTAACCCACTGAGCCACCCAGGCACCCTTAAAGGTTATATTTTAAAGAGAAAAACGTTACTTGTGAGTGATTAACCATCAAATTGTGAAAGTAACAGGACAGTAGCCAGTGGAGCTGGATGGCCTTGGTTTTTACCAACCAAATATCTGGATGGCCTTGAAGAGTATGCAAGGGGTCATGACAATCTTTAGTACATAATAGAATATCCTTTTGGGGACAATAACCAGATAACAAAAAAATCTCAACCTTTCCTGGAATTCAGGATCAGCTTGTCAGTAAATGCAAGCATTTGTCCACCTTTGGAATTTAACCCTTAGGATTTGAATTTCCTTTTATCTTGGATATTCTTTTATCTGAGAACTGGCCAGCCTAACCTCTTTTCTTAACTTGCATACATCTTGCCTACACGTTACTTTCTTTACCTTTTCTTGGTTGGATTGGTAGTTTTCCCACATATGGGCTTCCTTCCTCCTCATTGATAACTACTATGCCTTTAAAAAAATACATTTTAAAATGATGAATTTCATGAACTTACTCTTTTTTTCCCTCTGGTTTTTACCAACCAAATATCTTTAAGAATGAAAACAACCATGCTTTTATTTATTTGTTTATTTCAAGATTTTATTTATTTGACAGAGACAGAAGGAGAGAGGGAACACAATCAGGGGTAGTGGGAAAGGGAGAAGCAGGCTTCCCACCAAACAGGGAGCCCGATGCTGGGCTCGAGATCCCGGATCATGCTTAATTACTGAGCAACCCAGGCAACCCCACGTTTGCTTACTTTATGTTTTCTTTTTCTTCACGACACTATGCCTCTATTCTCTGAGATTTTCTGTCAGTCTTTGTTCCCCAAACAAACGTGCACCAGACCTGTCTGTCTGTCAATCTATATAAACATTGATTTCCAAAACTAGAGAGCTCCTCACAGGAATACGTAAGCAAGGAAATCTCTATCACTGGCAGAATAACCACTTGAGTCCTAACCCTAAATAGGAAGCCAAGATAAAAACAGCTAGCCTTGGGCACCTGGGTGGCTCAGTGGCTTAAAGTCTCTGTCTTTGGCTCAGGTCATGAACCCAGGGTCCTGAGATGGAGCCCCACATTGGGCTCTCTGCTCAATGGGGAGCCTGCTCCCCCCCCTTCTCTGCCTGCCTCTCTGCCTACTTGTAATCTCTGTCAAATAAACAAATAAAATCTTTTTAAAATTAAAAAAAAAAAAAAACAGCTAGGCTTTTTTTTTTTTTTAATTCATTTGATAGAAAGATGACAAGTAGACAGAGAGGGGGAACCAAGTCCCCTCTGTTGAGTACCATGACCTGAGCTGAAGGCAAAGGTCAACCCACTGCCTGGTGGCCTGGGCGCCACCCAGGCGCCCCAAAACAGCTAGCCTTTACTGAGCACTTACTATGTGCCAGGTAAGGTTCTAACGCTTTGGATGTATTAACTCATTCTCTCCCCCCACTAACTTCATGAGACAGCTACTGCCCTAGATAAAGAAATGAAACCCAAGTGACTTGTCTGAGATCACACAGCCGAGCGGATTCCAGAGCCTGTGTTTATAGTATTACATCCTTAGTCACTGAGTTCATTAATTTGGAAACATTTCCTGCCACGGAGAAGTGAGTCGAGATGGCTCAAGTACGGCACGTTTAGCAGTTAAAACTGAGGTGCTCACCACGTGCTAAACGTGTGGCTGTGACATGGCTTCATTCCAGGGATGAGGGAACAGATTTTAGAGATGTTTAGTCATTATTAGCCCAAAGCACCGCGCTAACGAGCGGCGGGGCTGGGACTGTTTGAATCAAAAGGCCAAGCCGCTCAGTGACCTCTATACTCCGCCTGAGAAGAACTTCAGACGAGGAAGATCCGGATGGGGCCCCGGTCCCCTCCCCGCCAACCCGCCCGGCTTCCCCGCTGCGGCGCGCCTATTGAGTTAACTTAGGCGCCAAGCTTCTGGACACCGACCCATCTACCTAAATGACATGCAAACGCACGTAAATGTACTTTCCACCTTTGCTGGAAATTCAGATTACGTCTATGGGGAGGCAGCGGACAGATCCCAGTTATCCCAGTTCCGATGCCACGCCGTCCGCCGCCTCGGCGCGAGGGAGGAAGCGGCTCCGGATGGAGAGTGAAGTGACAATCGGACAAGGAAAAGCAGCCTTTCCTCCCGGGGGAGCAGAGGCGGCCGGCCGGGCAGAGGGAACCTGCAGAGGGCGGTTTCTCTCCTCTTTTCCTGTCCCACCCAGTCGGCCGGTCCCTCCACCCCCACTCTCGGCCGGCCTCCGCAGCTCGCTCCGCGCGCCCGCCCGCCGCTTCCTCCCGCTCCGCGTCCCCCGGCGGCTCTCCGCGGCTCTCCGCCGTTCCCGCCCCCGGCCGGTTCAAAAGGCCGCGCGGAGTGGCGCCGGGCCCTCCCCCGGCCGCCCGTCCGACTGGTAAGGTGAGCACGCGGAGGAGGGCACCTGGGGAGGGCGAGGCCCGCACGCACACCGCAGTCCCCTCGGCCACGGGAGCCACGCGAGCCCACAGCCTCCCGTCGCGGCCGCTCGGAGCCGGCTGCCCGGACGGACGGACGGACGGACGGCCGCGCGCGCGCCGCGGGCTGCCCCGGGAGCCGGGTGCCGGTAAACGCCGGAGGGCCGGGGCGGGGGCGGGGCCGAGACCGGGTCTCCCCGTCCTCGCCGCGCCAGCCCCGACGTCCGCGCGGGCCGCCGAGTCTCCGGCCGGGCCCAGTGGGGTCGGCGCTGCTGGCCGGCCGGTGGGGTTCGGCGGGCGGCGCGGCGGGCAGGGAAGGGAGAACCGGGGGGTTGGGTGGGGGGAACGGGCCGGGGCCGGACAGCGACTGCTCAGGGACGAGCTTGAAGGGGACGGAGGCCCCTCGCCTCCCTTTCCCGTGTCTGGCTCCCCGCCCCCAGGCCCCGGCCCTGCCCCCGCGCAGGCACCGGAGCCGGCGGGTCCTGCCCTCCCGGGCCTCTCCTGACCCCTAGTGGACGGCTGCGCGCAGACGCCCGGCTCGGGAAGAGCGGGGTACCTGTGCCTGCGGCGGGGTGAAACTGGGTCCGCCGCTCGTTTGCATACCTTCGCCTACTTTCTCAGGTCGGGAGAAATCTCTTAGGTAAATGTGGGGGCCAGGTGAAAGGACCTTGGGGTAGGACGTTCAGAGGCAACGCCCTACCAAGAACCAGAGGTCTCGGCTCGGCTCTTGGCACCTGCAGCCGGAGGAGATTCTGAGGGAAACCAGAAGAGAAGGGTTTAGGACTAGCCCCATGAGGGAAGGAATCCGAGCAAACCTGGCCCCAAAGGCCTTCCTGGGACTTCAGTGTCTCCAACCCCGGATAGGGGCCCACCCAATCTCATGCCTGTTTTTGTCCCTCTTCCTACAGATCTGCCTCTCCCTGGTGCCCATCCATTTGCTGCAATGACTAGTCTGCTAAGCACGCCTTCTCCAAGAGGTAGGTGAAAGCCTTTCCCAATAGGAACGGTAGAGACTTGTTAACATTCCCCCACCTCCAGCCAGGGCCTGGAATTCCCTGAGGCCTCAGCCCAGATGGGGTGACCCTCCCATTTCCCTGTGCCCACCTCACACCGGAAAAGGTCCTGGGAAGCTGCAGAGGGCTACCAAAATGCTTACTTTGGTTCAGTTTGAATCTGAAATCACATGGACCTGGGCTAGTTCCCAATACTTCCACTTAAAAAGCTTTGTGACCTTGAGCCAGTGATCCACTCTCTAAGCTACAGTTTTGTTATTGGTAAAATGGGGAAAATGGTACCTATTTATGAGGTTATATGTGAAGACTAAATGAGATAACCCATATAAAACACCCAGCCCCAGTGTCTCATACCTAGGAAGCACTCAATAACATTGGTTGTTACTATTAACTGGTGCTTGTTAGAGATCCACCTTTTCCTGGAAAGGATTTCTACCTGCTTTTTAATTCCACTCCTCTGATGATACACTGCAGCATCAAAACCCGTTGTTATCTGGGGCTATGGTCAGGCAGGGATCCACTTCTCACCACACTGAGAAAGAGTTGCCACCTTTTGTTTAGTAACCAAGCTGAGCCAGACAGACCATCAGTCACTGATGGTTTTCGTTGTGTACTGTAGGGTAAGGGAAGAAAAAACCTTGGTTGGTCTATGCACCTGTGTTTTCATGTACAGCCTCATTCGTCATTCATTAGGACACACGTTATCTACTATATTGATGTGGAAACAGGTGAGTAACAAACCCAGGGAAGTTGAAGACACTGTCCTCTATGACCGTGATGCACATCATTCAGAATGCCCATGGTCCAGTGAGAAACGAGAAGACGGAGAAGTGGATAGAAATCTAGATTGGTCGGCAAAGGCTTCATGAGTGGGGAATGGAATGGACTGGAGCACTTAACCCTTGAAGAATAGATGAGGTTTGTACAGACCAAGAAGGGTGCAGTGGCTGTTCTGGGTCAAGTTAGTGCCATGTGTGAGATCACACACACTGTCTTCCATGGAAGGTGTTCTGGAGAAGGCAAAGGAACTCTAGAATAGACCTACCCACAGGAAAAAGAGGGGTGGCTTCAGCAGCTAACTGAGGAGTTAGCACTTGGGCAGTTTCTTTTCTTTCTAGGACTTGGACGGTTTCTTTTCTTTCTTTTTTTAAATTTGTGGTGAAATATACATAATATAAATGTTACCATTTTAACCATGTTTTGGTAGTTCGGTGGCATGAATTATTAACATTCACACCGTTACCACCACATGTAACCAACCACCATTACCATCCATTTCCAGAACTTCATCATCTTCCCAGACTGAAACTCTGTATGGATTAAACAATAACTCCCCATTCCCCCTCCCTCCAGCTCCTAATGACCAGCATTTCACTTTCTGTCTATATGAATTTGCCTGGGTACCTAATATAAGTGGAATCATACAGTATTTGTCAATTTGTGTCTCGCTTTTTCACTTAGCATCTCAAGTTCATCACTGTTGTAGCGTGTGTCAGAATGTCCTCTTTAAGACTGAATAATATCATACACACATCATTATATACACATGTACTACATCATTTTGTTTATCCATTCATCCACCAAGAGACTGCTTCCACCCTTTGGGTATTGTGAACAAGGCTGCTGGGAATATGGGTATATAAATTTCTTCTCGAGTACCTGCTTTCAGTTTTTTCGGGTATGTACCCAGAAGAGGAATTGCTGGATCACATGGTCATTCTGTTTAATTTTTTGAGGACCTGCCACACTGTTTTCCACGGCAGCTACACCATGTTCCAGGCCCACCAGCAGTGTACAAAGGTTCTAACCCTAACCCTCATTCTCACCAACACTTGTTCTGTTCTTTTTTTTCCTTTCTTTGATAGTAGTCATCCTCATGGGTGTGAAGTGCTCTTTGTGATTTTAATTTACATTTCCCTAATGATTAGTGATATTGAGCATCTTTTCATATGCCATCTGCATTATTTCTTCTTCCTTCCCTTCCCGCTCCCCCTCCTCCCCCTCCTCTTCCTCCTCCTTTTTGTGTATCTCCTTTAGAGAACTCTCTATTCAAGTCCTTACCCACTTTTTAGCTGGCCAGTTTTGTTAATTGTTTCTCATTCTGCTTATTCCTTATCCCAACCTCACGAACAGATTTTAATCCTCATTTTACAGAAGCAAAAACTGAGTTTTGGGGCAATTAAGAAATTATCAGAGGTTAAATTCTCCCAAGATCATGTGGCTAATAAAGACCGAGGCAGGATTTTGTGCCCAGTCTCAATCTACTGCACAGCCTGTGTTCTTTCTGTCATGGCACACCGCTCTCAGTGGGCTCAGCACATGAAAGAGAAAGAAAGAGAAAGGAAGTAGAATTCCAGGGCGGGTTCCCATGGAAAGGAGAATTGAGGGAGCCACCCATTGTTGGGCAGGTCTAAAGCAAATAAGTAGGTTGGCAGACTCAGGTGGCAAAGGATCTGATGCCTCAATGATAAGAGATTTAGCCTGAAAACAAGGGCCTCAAAGAAACCAATAGGTATCTGGCTTAACAATGACCAAAAAGGTACGTAAGCAAAATAGATCTTGAACTTCATTTGTTGTTGGTTAGGATTTGGGTGGAGCCTCAGATCTTGTTGTGGTCCTCTACCCCAAGCCCCCCACCTGAGAGAAAAATGGTGTTACAGTCCTTCCAAGCCTGAAGAGAGGGAAGAAAGAGAGTAATATTAGTATTCCTTTGTTTGGGCAGGGAGACAGGAGAGAAATGGTGTAGGAACACCATGTTTATGGTGTTCCTGTTTTGTTGTTTATTTTTTCATTGAAAAGCTATTACATGGGGGTGCCTGGGTGGCTCAGTGGGTTAAAGCCTCTGTCTTCAGCTCAGGTCATGATCCCAGGGTCCTGGGATCGAGCCTCGCTTCGGGCTCTCTGCTCAGGCTGGAGCCTGCTTCCTCTTCTCTCTCTGCCTCCCTCTCTCTGCCTACTTGTGATGTCTGTCTGTCAAATAAATAAAATCTTAAAAAAAAAAAAAACGGCTATTATATGCCCCCTTAAGGAATAGACTTCTAGACCTTTTATATGTATATGCAGACATAATAAATGCGTGTATGCATGTGTTTATAATTTCATCTTAATTTACTTTTTTTTCCCAAATATGTAATCTTACTACACATTGCTGCCCTAGTAATTTGCTTTTTTCATCTCACCATATATCCTGTGCCAGTAATTACAGATATACAACATTCCTTTTGACAACTGTATGGTGTTTCCAGAATGAATGGCCTGTAATTTATGTAATCATTCCTCTGCTGATGGACATTCAGATATGGGTGACTCTTGCAAACAGTGCTATAGTACTTTCCACTCTACAGTAAAACTCAGGGAACCAAACCCAGTGGACACATAAACTAACATGGTTAGCTGAGGCAGAGGAGAGATATTTCCAGAACATAGAGAGTTGACGCTGTGTGGTGGAAAACACCTTGGAATGAGGAGACAGATTCGAAGCCCAGCTCAGCCAGCAGCTTAGTGATCCTGGGCTGGCTGATGGCAGTTTTCTGAGCTTGTACATAATGATAATACCAACCCTGCTTACATCACCAGGATGGAGGAGAGATAAAATAATCTTAAAAAAAAGTGAGAAAATTAAAAAAAATATATTTATGTTGAGGAGAATTCTGATGGAACATTTTCAACTTATAAAAATTCTAATATTAAGGTTGAGGGTCAGCTAGTGGACAATTTATAAAAATTCCAAAACTAAGGCTGAGAAAGTTTCTGAGGGTCAGCTAACTGAACCACCCATTCCGTGCTAGAATTCTCCTTCCAGTATCCCGTGAAGGATTTTATCAGCTTTGCTTTTCCTTCTCTCGCATTAGTTTCGGCCAGTGGCCCTCTTTTTTTTTTTAAGATTAATTTATTTGACAGAGACACAGCGAGAGAGGGAACAGAAGCAGAGGGAGAGGGAGAAGCAGGCTTCCCACTGACCAGGGAGCCTGACATGGGCTCAATCCCAGGACTCTGGGATCTTGACCTGAGCCCAGGGCAGACACTGAACAACTGAGACACCCAGGCACCCCATCACCACCACCACCAGTGGTCCTGATGCACAGGTCATCCATCAGCATATTTGAAGATAGCATTCAAGCTCTAGGCTCTCTGTGAGTTTCTTCTCTGGGCTTTCTCTTGCCAGCTTTCCTTATCTGAACAATTTCCAAGCCATTCACTATGTTGGCAGCTCACCACAAAATTGTCATACCCAGACGTAGCTCAGCAGTCTAAGAGTGGCAGTGGCACAAAGTAGGGCCGCGCTGTTGTCTTCTTTATTAGAGACCATATTTATATTAATGGGGCCTAGAATAACAGCAAGTTTTAAATTCTTTAAGATTATAAAAGACGAGTCAACCCTTGAAAACTAGGGGTGCTGAGCACCCACACAGTCAGAATCCACGTATAACTTTTGATTCCCCCAAAACTTAACGACTAATAGCCTACTGTTGACCAAAAGCCTTACCAGTAACAGTCAATCAACACGTATTTTACATGGTTTGCATACTATATACTGCCTTGTTGCAATAAAGGAAGCTAGAGAAAAGAAAACGCATTTACAGTACTGCACTGTGTTTATGGGGGGAAATGCACGTTATAAGTGGACCCATGCACTTCAAACCCATGTTGTTCAAGGATCAACATACCATCATAAGAGATTTGGAAGATAAAGGAAAGCATATAGAAGAAAATAAAAGCTATCCAAAAGCCCACAGCCCAGCTGTCCCTCTTGTTGCCCTTTGCCATTCCAGTACCCATTGCTTTCTGGGGATCTCACTGTAAATCTTTTATATATGCTGCTGCCATGCCATGGCTTCCCCATTCTTTCTTTGGTGGTAGTTGAACAAGACCAAAGAATCTGTCAAATTCTTGCCCTGCTCAGGTTGGCCCATTTCTCTAGTCATTTTGAAATCTCTCCGTTCATCAGCTTATTAGCTGCCCCCTCTTGTTTGGAGACTTGCACAAATTTGCCACACCTTCCCTGGGCCTCTTGGAGTCTGCATTTACCCAAAAGGCACGAAGCGCTTGCACACTCAACTTATGTGGAAGGTGCCACCGAAGTGGACCACCAAAACAAAGATCTTGCAAAGAATTTAATAGGCAGTGGATTAGGAAAGTCAAGCGAAAAAGCCAGAGTTATTACCATCGGGAAATTGATACTGAACTTTCTTAGGCCCGTCTGGTGATGTAATACTTTTATTTATTTATTTGTAGTCTTTTATTAAGACCTAAGAAAGGTCTTAAATTTGGTCCTGGCATGGCTTGATGTAGTAGTATCAATCGAAAAGAACTAAAGTTAAATCCCAGAGGAGGAACCTGTGGTTGGACTTCCCCCCTTCTTCCCGTGGTGGTCATTTCCTGCTCCGCTTAGTCCTGATAGCTAGGCTCTGTTACTCCGCAGGATATTATAGAGTCTTTTTAATAATATTTATTTATGGGGTACCTAGGTGGCTCAGTAGGTTTAAGCCTCTGCAGGACTCTGGGATCAAGCCTGGCATTGGGCTCTCTGCTCAGCATGGAGTCTGCTTCCTCCTGCCTCTCTGCCTACTTGTGATCTCTGTCAAATAAATAAATAAAATCTTTTAAAAAGATTTTATTTATTTATTCTGGAGAGTGAGCCTGAGCTGGGGGAGGGGCAAGGGAGAGGGAGAGACACAGACTCCCTGCTCGGAGCCAGACAGGGGCTGGATCCTAGGACCCTGAGATCACGATCTGAGCCAAAACCAAGAGTCAGACGGTTTACTGACTGAGTCACCCAGGCGCCCCTAGTATAAACAGCCTTATCCGTGTTCTGTGATAAGACAAGATCTACTCCTGCAACATCTTCAGCTCTTCTTAAACTCCGGCTCCCCCCCTCACTCTCCATTGATGACCTTGCACTCTGTTTTCTTGAGCAAATTAAAGTTCTCAGAAAGAACTGCCGAAGGCTCCCACTGTCCCCATCTTTCTGCCACCTGCCTGTGCGCCCACATGCGTGTCCCTAGCTCTCTACTCTGTCTGCAGCCGGCCCCTCCCTCTCTGGGGCGCTGGATCCCCTCCCTGCAAGGACTCAGTTGCAGCCACTCTCCTCCCTCAGGCATCCCCAGCTGTTCCCTCTCATCCAAGTTCTTCTGTCCTTCCTATCCGACATAAACATGTTGTCATTTCTCCCATTCTTGAAAAAACAAACAAAAAAACTTGAACTCCCTTCCCCCTCCAGCTGCAGCCTCATTGCTCTGCTCATGTTTACAGAAAAAAAGAGTTTTATCTATATTCTGCCTCCAGTTCCTCCTCTTCCTTTTTTTTTTTTTTTTTTTTTAATTCAGTGTCAGCTAGGGCCTTACATACAGCAGTTCACCAGAGCTGCTGTTTTCTGGGACCTTTATGAGCCCTGCATGGGGAAACCCAGTATCCTCGTACTTGGTCTGTTTGGCTGCTTGCTACTACTCTTAAGTCTCTTTTGCTCTTTCTTTTCTGGGCTCAGCCCTGGGCTTTTTTTTTTTTTTTTTTTTTTTTTTTTTAAGATTCTATTTATTTATTTGACAGAGAGAGATCACAGGTAGGCAGAGAGGCAGGCAGAGAGAGAGGAGGAAACAGGCTCCCTGCTGAGCAGAGAGCCCGATGCGGGACTCGATCCCAGGACTCTGAGACCATGACCTGAGCCGAAGGCAGCGGCTTAACCCACTGAGCCACCCAGGCGCCCAGCCCTGGGCTTCTTTATCAATACTTATTTCCCTTGGTGATTTCACCCATTCTCAGGAGCTTAAATATGCAGATTTTTTAAAAATCTCCATTCCAGACCTCTTACCAAAATTCCAGTCTTTTTTTTTTTTTAAGATTTTATTTATTTATTTATTTATTTGACAGATCACAAGGAGGCAGAGAGTCAGGCAGAGAGAGAGGCGGAAGCAGGCTCCCTGCTGAGCAGAGAGCCCAACTCGGGGCTTGATCCCAGGACCCTGAGACCATGACCTGAGCCAGAGGCAGAGACTTAACCTTACACTGAGCCACCCAGGCGCCCCCCACCCCAAAATTCCAGTCTTCACAGCTGCACTTGGGTATCTAATAAGCAGTCATGTCCAAAACTGAACTCGGATCTTCCCTTCCAAATCTGTTCGTCCTGCAGGCTTCCCAGCTTGGGTAACACCATGCCTTCCTTCCTTCCAGTTACTCAAGCCCAAAACCTTGATGTCATCCTTGACTGCGCCCCATACATACCCTGTCAGTCTTAGTGTCAGAATGTCTCAGAATCCTACCGCTTTTGCACTGGGCTCCGTTGGGCTTTCTCCCAATACGGTGGTCTCAGTGTTTCAAAAGCATGGTCTTTGGAATTTCAGGCCCTACCCCCGGCCCCCTGAATCTTTTTAACAAGATCCCTAGGAGGTTCTTATACACAACAGAGGTCGAGAAGCACTTCTTTGGAATATAAATCCAGTCTCTGCCCCAGAACCTCTAAGAGGTTCTCATTTCAGTCACTGAAAGAACCAAAGCCCTTCTGTGGCCTACGACACCTATAGTACACAGCCCCCTCGATTTCTTCTCCTCTTGCTTCTCCCTTGCTCTGTTCAGTGACCTCTCTGCTGTGCCTTAAGCGTGCCAAGCATGCATCAGTGCTTTTCAATATTGTGCCTACCCCTGTCTCTCAGTTGCTGTTCCCTCTGCCTGGATCTCTGCCAGGCTGCCTTTCTCACCTTCTAGAGGCCTGTACTTAAGTCACCTCATCAGGGAGACTCCCTGAGCACCCCATCCACATGCCAACCCCCTACCCCACTTCCTGCTCCTTTTTTTCTACATAGCACTAATCAACAACTAATAACAGTTACAATACAATAATACTAATGCAATAATAATTCTACTTATTTATTTATTGTCCCTCTTCTCAGAATGTAAACTGTGTGAAGAGAAGGGGTTTTTTAATTATGGTAAAATTATACATAACATAAAATTTACAGTATTTAAGTATACAGTTCTGTGCCATTAATAAGCACATTCACACTGTTGTGCAACCATCAGCACCATCCATCTCCAGCACTTTCTCATCTTTCCAAACTGAACTCTGTACCCATTAAACAACAACTGCCATCCCAGGGCCTCTGGCTGGCTCAGTTAGTAGAGCATGCATCTCTTGATCTCAGGGTTGTAAGTTCAAGCCCCACATTGGGTAGAGAGATTACTTAAAAATAAAATCTTTAGGGGTGCCTGGGTGGCTCAGAGGCTTAAGTCTCTGCCTTCGGCTCAGGTCATGATCTCGGGGTCCTGGGATCGAGCCCTTCATCGGGCTCTCTGCTCAGCAGGGGAGCCTGCTTCATCCTCTCTCTCTGCCTACCTCTCTGCCTACTTGTGATATGTCTGTCAATAAATAAATAAAATCTTTTAAAAAATAAATAAAATCTTTAAAAAAAAAATGGTAACAACTGCTCATCCCCTCTCCCCATTTCCTAGCACCTGCCATTCTATGTCCTGTCCCTATGAATCTGACTATTCTAGGTACCTCATATAAGTGGTATCCATTGGGAAGCCTGGGTGACTGAGTCATTAAGCGTGTGCCTTGGGCTCAGGTCATGATCCCAGGGTCCTGGGATCGAGCCCCACATCGGGCTCCCTGCTCAACAGGAAGCCTGCTTCTCCTCTCCCACTCCCCCTGCTTGTGTTCCATCTCTTCCTGTGTCTTTGTCAAATAAATAAAATCTTAAAAAAATAAATAAGTGGCATCCATCTTGTAGCATATGTCAGAACTTCCTTTGTTATATTATTCAGCCTTAAAAACAAAGGAAATTCGGACACTGCTACAAAATGGATGAGCCTTTGTTCCTGAGGTGTGTGTTTCCTCCTTTTAGAAGCAGAGTCCAGAGAGCCTTTGCTTCCAGCAGAGACCATTTTCATCATAAGTAAAAATCTGATGTGGGGTCTGCCTTCATCATTAATTCGTTGCCTTAATGTAGATGTAAATTTCTTTGTACCTCCTTCATTTGTGCTTAACTGCTTCGCCAGATGGCTTCATGTAAATAATAGGAAGGCACTCCTATTGAAGTGTATGTTTCTTTTCTTAATCTTTTTTAAAAAAGATTTTATTTATTTGAAGAGAAAGAGATAGAGCACGAGTGGGAACGAGGATGGGGAGTGGAGGGGGAGAAGCAGACTCCCTGGTGAGCAGGGAGCCCAACTCAGGACAGGACCCTGGGATCATGACCTGAGTGGAAGGCAGACACCTAACCGACTGAGCCACCCAGGCGCCCCGAATTGTATGTCCCTGAAGGTCTTTCCACGTTGCCGACGTGCACTGTTTGGTTGTAGTGAGCTTGCCTCTGAGTGCATCAAAGGTTATAAAGTTAGGGAGGTTGCCTGTGAAGCAACATGGCTTTCCTGTCACACTGATGTAGCTCCCCTGAGCCAGTCTGCATTAAGGACACACTCTTTTTTTTTTTTTTTTTTTTTTTTTTTTTTAAGATTTTATTTATTTATGACAGAGAGAGAGTGAGGGAGAGGGAGCACAAGCAAGGGGAACTGGAGCGGGAGAAGCAGGCTCCCTACTGAGCAGGAAGCCCTATGCTGGGCTTGATCCCAGGACACCGGGACCATGACCTGAGCCAAAGGCAGATGCTCAACAACTGAGCCACCAAGGCACCATAAGGACAACTCTTTGTGGCACAGCAGTGATTGTGGTTGGTGGGTGTTTCTCTTCCCTTTACCCCAATTTTTTAAACCCTCGAGCTTTCCGGAAGGCTTGTTGTGCTGCCCCGTGGTAATCTTTCATGATCTCTTCCTCTTGTTCCCTATTGGAAAAAAAGAAAAGGACACAGTAGAAAGGATTAGTATAAATACCTAGCTTGGGATTTGAAGCGGGAAGTCCTGGATTCAGATCTCAGCTCCATGCACTGTTCCTTCATGTGCCACGTGAGCCGTTTCACTTAACTCTCTCCCAGGGCCTCCGGGTCCACATTAGCAAATAAAAATACCTACTTTGAAGTGATTGATGTAAGGTTAATGAGTATGTTATAAAGCCCCCAGAATGGAGCAGGGGCTTAGTAAATGGCAGCTGTTATAATCGGGATCACTTGCAGAATTTCCCAACTAGCAATCATCATCTGTCCTCGGGGAGTCATACGTATCTGTCCTCTGAACCCTCATTCTGATGGAGCTCCGTGGTCCTGCCCCTGGTTGACCTCAGCACTACCCCTTTCTCAACATGGTAGGGGCAAAGTAAACTGCTGTTGATTGACTTGAATCTTCTTATCCTTTATACTTAAACTTCATACATGAACTAGTCTTCTCAGTGCTTTGTATGTCTTACGTTTTCTAATGTTTAAGAAAGGCAAAACTAAGAGCATCTGTACAGAATTCTAGGTCAGTGGTGGGAACATGGAGTGCAGTCCAGGAGATTTGGGGGAGGAAAGTGTGCGTGATGGGGAGCTCTGCCTGCTGGAAGACTAGATCAGGCTTCCTTTGATGGAAGTCACTGCGTAATCTCAGAAGTGACAGCCCATCACTTTTGCTGTACTCTCTTTGAGAGAAGCAAGTCTCTGGGTCCAGCCCACACACAGGGAGAGGGTCTCACATAGGGTGTAAATAAACACCAGGCAGTGGGGGCCATCCCGAGCCCCCTCATCAGCTGCCCACCACGCTTCCATTTTTCAGTTCAAGAAACGAAAACTCAGAGAGGTTTAGTAACTTCCTTAAGGTCACCTGGTAATGTGGGAGCAAGGTTCAAACCCAGAGTAGCTTTCTTTTTTAATCACTAAGCAGGTAAACAGTGTCACTATGTGATTGCTTCCTGCTCTCCTTCAGGCCTCACCAGTGCCCTGCAGAGTTGCCTAAAGTCACCCCAGCGGTCCCAGGAGAGCACATTTGGGCTGGCCTGGGGAAGGGCGGGAAGGGGCTCTAGGCAGCCCACCTCTGCTTTCTATGTTGTGGGACCAGCTTCATCAGCCCTCTTATTGGCCTGTGTGAAAAGACTCCTCAACACCATTGCCCCCTTCAGCACTGCTTCCAGGACCACGGCTGGTGACTTATCTCACTTGCCCTAGATGGAAACCTGAAGTCAGTTGGCATTAGACAGGAGTCACGCTCATGCCCTATGCTCCAGCTGTGCTGGCTCTTATCCCTTTTACCCTGTAAACTCCTACCCCTGCTTCAGCTGCCAGCTCAAATCTCACTTCCTGTGGAGGCTGTGCCTGCTGGAAGACTAGATCAAACCCTCTGTCCCGTGCTCTCCTGCATGCCCAGGTTTCCTTGTCTCGTGTATTGCAGTCATGAACTGCGAGCCTTGGCATGGTGGGGGACCAGCTCTGTGAAGGCGGGCCATGTGCTTTCTGTGATAGGCCCAGTACCTGGCGAAGGGGAGACAGTTAATGAGTGCTGCCGCTATTTACTGAATGAATATTGAGTAAGGCCTCCTGTGGGCAATGTCAGGGTCAGCTGGCCTGTTTTCCCCAGGATACCTCTGTCCTACAGTAACCTTAACTCGGTGCCTTTCAAATCCCTACTCTAAAAGGCTAACTAGGGACAGAACTAAGGACTCCCTGACTGCCCATATAAATACTTTTATTTCTTTTTTAAGATTTTATTTATTTATTTATTTGAGAGCGACAGAGAGAGAGAACACAAGCAGGGTGAAGGGCAGAGGAAGAAGTAGATTCCCGCCGAGCAGGGGAGCCAGATGCAGGGCTCAATCCCAGGACCCCAGGATCATGACCTGAGCCGAAGGCAGACGCTGAACCAACTGAGCCACCCAGTACCCCTGTGTGTTTACTTTTAAAAGGGACTTCTGGAGACCACAATTTTGAGTGTTGTGAACCTGGGTAGTGACTTTAGGGTGGGACTTTCAGGCTATAAAGGATGGATAGACCACTAGCAGGAGGAGGTATGAGATAATATTTTAGGGTAGGAGAGGTCTTGTTTTAGAATCTTTCAACTGCAGGGCCTACTCTGGTGGCATAGGAAAGGGTCTTAATAAGGGAGGGGTATTATTTTATTATTTGAAAATAATGTTGGGGTATCTGGCTGGTGCAGTCAGCAGAATGTGTGAATCTTGATCTCAAGGTTGTGAGTTCAAACCCCATGTTGGGCATGGAGCCTACTTCTAAAAAATACAGTTTAAAAAACCGAATAAAAATAATGTTTACAAAGAGTTTGTAAGAGCATTAAAGAAATGCCTGTGCCAATATAATGTAAATATATATACACGTACACACTCATTTGATCTCATCTGTGTGAAAGTATGCATTCCTAATAATAGCTTACCCTTACTGAATTACTTATTACCTGTCACAACAACCCTGTAAAGTAGGTACTGTTATCTCCATTTTGCAGAGGGGTTGCTAATGCACAGAGGGGTTAGGTAATTTTTTGAAGGTAACACAGCCAGTAAAGGACAGAGCTCAGATTCAAATCTTACAGTTAGGCTCCAAAGCCCATACTTTTAACCACTCTGTGAAGCAGAGAAAAATCTATCAAAGTGTTCATTGTCTTTGGATGGTAGTTTATTTTCTGTTTTGTCCTGCAGGTTTTTTTGTATGGATTTACTATAGGAGTTGAAGGACAAATTCTTTATTAGAGAAGAGGTGGAGTGGTGAAATTTGAAGGACAAATGTACATCTTAGAACAAAAGAATTCACCCCATTTCCTCTTCCACTTTTCTAAATTTTCTAGAAGAGCTGATGACCACCCCGTTTCTACAGGCCACTGAAGCCCTGTCCCCAGAAGCCGAGGCAAGCACAGCCCTCATTGCAGGTAACAAAGGCCCTGAGCCAAATCCAGAAGACTTCTTGAACTCAAGGGCTATCTCTCTCCATAGACTAGGAACCCAGTATGGTGATCGAGGACTTTCCCTATGCAGGAAAGCACCACAAATTAGAGACCAGATCCGTTAATGGGCTTATTTTGGCATGTAGGTTTTCTTCTACACACACACACAAAGCTACAAAAGACTTAGAGGCTTCACGCCTGAGACACTGCCAGTAAATGTGGGAAGTGGCCACAAATAGATATAAGTGTGTACGGGCCCTACGCTCCAGTGTGCGGGTAACAGTGGGAATATGTGTGGCTCATCAAGTGGGTGAGGACAGGGATGGGAGGGATCAGAGAAATCCCTGCAGAAGGCCGTGGGTTTCAAAATGTCTTCCTGTTGGGATAAGCTATTTCCTCTTTCCCTCCTTCCTGTTTCTTCAGAATCATCAGGAACTGGTTGAGAGGGGGTTGTTTTGTTAGAAATCCAAAGTCATGTGTGCTTAGCTTAAGCCCCAGGAGGCATCAGATATCCTGCACCATGGAAGTTGGGCTTGTGGGGGAATATGGATGTGGACGTGGACAGTGGTTAACTCGAACAAAAGGATCCTTATACAAAAAGTGAGGGAATCATTGAATTCAGGGGACCCCATGAATGACTGAGACATCCTCAATCCTGAAACATCTCTGCATTTTCCCTCTCCTTTCCAAGTTGTCATCACCGTGGTCTTCCTCACCCTGCTCTCGGTTGTGGTCTTGATCTTCTTTTACCTGTACAAGAACAAAGGCAGCTACGTCACCTACGAACCTGCAGAAGGCGAGCCCAGCACCATCCTCCAAATGGAGAGTGATTCAGCCAAGGGCAGGGACAAGGAGGAATATTTCATCTAATGATTCCCGGGCCCCCAAGGAGCTTATCTAGGCTCCAGAGCTAACACACTCTTTAATTTATTAGGTGAAAGTTTTATCTGAAACCAGTGAGAAGCATTGATTGTTATGGGCAAACCTGAGCTCCTTCTAGGACACAAGCCCAAATGCCAACATCACTGATGCCAGGGACACAGAGAAAGCCGTTGTTGATGTCTTTAGCCAGGCCTTTGTATTATAGCTAGTATCAGTGGCTGCCCAGCAAGGTCGAGCGACGCCAGGCCACATGAGTATGTGCCTGGTCATCTTCACTTTTTTCAAGGTCAAAGGGCAGGAGCATTAGGGTCTCTGGCTGCTCCTCTGTCCCCTACCTGGTCTACTAGTGACAGCTTGAACAAAGATAGTGTCGGTAGAAGTTCTTCCCAGGTGCTAGATACCATGGTAACAGGCTGAGCAGGAAGGGACAGGAGACTGGGGAGACCTCACCCCATGATGAACGTGCTCCATCTCCTAATCTGAGCCTGGCCTTTCTGTCTTCCCGAATAACCTTGTACTGATGCTATTTTTATCACAATTAAAAATGTTCATTGATACAGAAATCTGATTCCCATGTGCAAGAAATAACTACCTTTATATTTTGAATTACCCATTCTCAAACTTTTTCGACAGTTTCTTCTGCTTATTTAACTCATTTGGATATGTTCTTTCCCCAACAGAAAGAACCCTAGGGGAGTTTCACAAGTTCCCACAACAATCTCAGTAGTTTGAAACAAAGATGGTGGTGGGAAGCTTGTTCCGGGGGAGTGTCATTAGAAACATACCCTGAGGGGCGCCTGGATGGCTCAGTGGGTTAAAGCCTCTGCCTTTGGCTCTGGTCATGGTCTCAGGGTCCTGGGATCCAGCCCCACATCAGACTCTCTGCTCAGCAGGGAGCCTGCTTCCTCATCTCTGCCTGCTTGTGATCTCTGTCTGTCAAATAAATAAATAGAATCTTAAAAAAAAAAAAAAGAAAGAAAGAAAAGAAACATACCCTGGGAGATGAAATGGTTTTACCTTCCATCCTGGCAAAAGCCATAATTTCCCAGACCCATTCTTTTTTTTAAGATTTATTTATTTGAGACTCTGCTCAAGAGAAAGCATGAGTGAGGTAGGGAAGGGTGGAGGAAGACAGCAGCAAGCTCCCCACTGAGCAGGAATCCCAACTCGAGACTCCATCCCAAGACTCTGGGATCATGACCTGAGCTGAAGGCAGATGCTCAACCGACCTGAGTCACCCAGATGCCCCTTCCCAGACCCCTTTTGTATACAGAGGGAACCAGGAACAATCTCCCTACCATTCTTCCCACCAGTGTCCTTTGAATCAAGCCCAGAGAAGCTTCTTGGATCTAACTTACTCCCCAAATGATATGTGTTCAAAAGACACAATGTTTTGATAGAAATCATAGCTCCCCAAATACTGTTTTACTTGGAAATTAAGTTAAATCTCCTTTGAGGTCTTAACTGCATTGCTCCATTGTCCAACCTCAATTCCTCCCAAGACTCAAGAGTTGAAGAATCAATTTTGGCAATTCTAGTTTTCATTATTTCCCCACACAGAACTTTGGAGAAACTGAAGGTCGCCTTGAACTTACAGACTGTCATACTAAAACATTTTTCTCAAGTCAAATTCTAGAGCAAGTAGGAGAATCAATCCCCTTATTTCTAAGTTTATGTTCTGACTACCTCTGGCATAATAGGCTTTAAGGATCTGAAAGGGCTTAGGAAATAAAATGAAGAAAAGTAAAACCTCTAAAATGGGACTCATGAAAATAGTCAAGTCTTGGCCTTGTACTCCTCAATTTATTCCAAAGGCTTCATTTAAAAAAACAAAACAAAACCCCAGAATGACAGCAGGACTCATCTGAATTCTGGGTGGGACATAAGATATATGTGGAGAAAAAAATCTAAGAACGAGTTGAGTAAAGAATCCTTAAAGTGAGGTGTAATGCAACTTCATCACTTTATTCAAATCTTCAAAATAGTCTTTATTCTACATTTTTAGTATAAAAAATCCACAAGTTAAGTGCACCACAGTGTAGAGAGAGACATACAACGCTGAACTTCCATAACAGTCAATGGTACAGTCAAACATCACATGGACAGAACACAAAATTTAGATGAACTGAAATTATAAGATAAAATAAAATCCAATTCAGAAAACAAAAATCAAAATATTAAGGATCCCTGAAATATTCTTAACCCTAATGAGATTTTACTGGACTCAAGTCATTTTATAGTGAGGGACTCATAATATGACCCCATTAAACTGGCTGAGGAATTCTCGGGAGCCATGAAGGCCTACATGAGATACTCTGACGATGAACGATAACCAGTTTTTGGGTGCGAAAACTTCCCCTAATTTGGCTCTAATGTCATCAGGCTTTTGAAATGCATCCTCCTCCTCGCCCCCACATTTTTAAACAAACCTGTTTATAGTTTGCATTGATACCCTTGGTTCAAATAGAGCTCGGTTTTTCTGGCACCGAAGCAAATTGGGAGTTTGGTTCACAGATGAAAAAACAACCTGTAAGGAGGGTCCGAGGGGCACCCTCCACTTTTGCCTGAGGAGATGCAAAAGCAGAAGTAATGGGGCCTGTGCCTGGGGCACAGAGAGAGTTTCAGAGGATCCTTGTGAAAGACTAGTTAAAAGATGGCAAGTGGGGACAAGTGCAAGGAGAGAAGGAAGTTAGTCTGACTGGCTTTCTGTCCTGCACCATTGATTCAATGGAGATTGGCGGGAAGGAACTGGAAGACTAGGGGTGAGGGTGGGCCATGGGGCAAAGGAGGGAAAGGCAGACAACTAATGCATTTCATTTATAACAAGTAATAGAAATCAAAGACTTAAAGGAGATTAAAGACCAATCAGAATAATTTGGCAACTTTAATTCTTAGGAAGATCAAAGTTCCCTCCAAACCTAATTTGATGTTTTATTACTAAGAGCGAAGACCAGTATGGTACAGTAGTACTCCGGAGGAATTAAAGGAAGATCCTCAGGGCTGCTTTACCCACATTCATTTTATGAATGGACGCCTCCCCTACCTCAAAATGCTTTAAGGAGGTACTGCTACCATAACATGGTTCCTTATTAAGTTTGAAAAGTGCCTGAAAGTTTGGGCACCAGAAAGACACCCCAACAACATGTGTCTAAACTGCAACTTCAGGTTAATATGACTAAAGCAGTTACATTGTGAGAAGTGCTGAAGGTATGTGATGTCTTTCCCGGCACGGAGGTGGCCTTGGTTCTTCACCAGATGGTGTAGCCACCATCTGAGCCACCCATGAAGAAGTTTCCCTTCCGCTGAGTTACGAGGACATTGGCTCCCTGCATGACTGCAAGCTGAGCGGCGTTGGGAGGGCATCCAGGGGGTGGAGGCTGAAAGGAAAAGACAAGGTTGACTGGGCACAGTGCAGCTGAGACAAGGGAAGTGGACACAGGGACAACACGATCCATCAGGAAGATGGCAGTGTGCTCACCAATCGCATTGTTAAGCTAGTTCTGCCACCAATTTGGGTTGTAAAGCAGGTCTGTATTCTCTTTGAACCCAAAGATACAAACAGGAAGGAGAGGGCCTACCACTCATTCAAAGGCATTCTCATCTCATTTCGGGTATACGGTTTTGAGCGGATGGCCCTAGCAAGGACCCTTTGGGCTCCAAATCTTATACGTGGGGGAACTACGTAGGAAAACAGAACTAAAATCTCTAATATCTCTCCAAACGCTACTTAATAAGTATTGTGCCTTTCTCCATTTAATGATCATGTTTCCTGACGGAATGCCATGCTGATGGCACATGTGAAATCAATGCTTTAAATGCTCGTGGAATGAATAAGGAGTATTCCTAGACCAGCACCAAACTGGCAATGAAAAGGCAGCAGGCAGGACTCCTAAGATAGGAAAACAAAGAAATCTGGTTAACTCAGACCCCAGGGAATGTGCCAGATGCTGCTGACCTGCCACAGATCTCCTGCCCCACCCAACTTGCTTTCTGCCTGACTACTGGGATCAGTGGTTACACCAATATCACAGCAGCTGTTACCCAGGGACGGTGAAAGGATGACTACATAATCTCTTCCGGGAAGTGAAAATACATAAGAGCTGAGTGTTTCCGGTAAGGTCATACTCACAGGAATGTTACCAGCAGTAGCCCCAGCTCCAAATCTGGCACCTGCATCATACCCTCCTTCCACCAGCACGGCTGAACCAGGCGGATAGATTGGACCAACAGGATAATAAGCCATAGGGATTGTGGAACCTAAAGGTCCAACAGCCACAGACTGGGCCATGGGAAGATACAGTGAGGCGCCAGGAAATGCAGCAGACATGGTGGGGACTGTGGCGGCCCCGGGGTGCACGAAGCTTGGACGATAGAGCTAGAAGAGGTAGAAGAGAAGGGAACAGGTTACTTTAAGACATTCCAATTTTAGATCCCTTTCCTGAGTCCATTCTTAACTCTCCTTGTGCAGATTACACCGTGAGTTCCACAAACTGCCTTTCCACTACCACTCGATGTTCTCCTGGGTCACTTCCTGCTATAGCTAATGTTAGGCTCAAGGAACGCAAACTCATCTTCTTCACCTCAGCCTATGCCAGAAAACCTAAAATGATCAGAGAATGCATTATCAACCCCGACAGAAATTGCTGAAGTACACAGTGTTTCAGATTAGTCATATGAGCATGCTCTCCTCTTTGTGGAGAGTAAATAAAAATGTGGGGACGGGTTCAACTAAGGGCTGAAAATATGATCCAAGTTCAAGTCTAGTAAACTGGAAGCACCTCGGAGTAGGCAGGTGGAGCATCAGTATAGGGTGGAGCCTGAGGAAGATGCAAGGTCTGAGGGTACACAGGATTCCCAGGAGGCTGCACAGGGTAGGTTGGCTGCGTTGGATATTGACCTGGAAGACAAGACAAAAATGCACATCGCCTACCATACAGAGCCACCAGAATGGAACGTACTGGGTAGCTAACCTAATGACAGCAAGCCCATTTGGAAACTGACTGCTCTGGAGGGCCCGATTTCTAGGGCCAAGAAAATAAGCATTCTCTTTGCTCCTTTATCCCCACTTATGCCCGAAGATGTTAGATTCTAACTGGACAGAAAGGGAGCTCTTTCCATTAGCATACTGGTGTAAGTAATAGCCTGGACCCAAGTTTCTCCATCCATGCATGGTAGGTCTGGGCACCCGTTCCTGACAATGTACCAACGGTAGGTACATCCTGCCTCTGCTCTGGGTGGTTTTCACAAGCCTGGATGTAACTGCCCAAGACTTCGCTGGGTCACAGTAGTTACGATTATTTGCCCCATAGATTCCTGCTCAAGGTCGACTTCCAAATAAAATGAGTGGTGGAAGTGAACCTGCAGACTCGAGAGGAGATAAAGGGAAATGTCCTGAGAACCAGCTGAGACTCGTGCTCTGCCAAACACTAGTACAATCACAAGAACCAGGAGAACTTGGCGCCGCCATCGGAGGAAACGGGAGAGAGACCCTTCTGGCCCCCGGCCCGCCCACCAGCGCCGGCACTTCACTAGTTAAGCCCGAGCGCCAGCCTCAGGTTCCGGAGCGCGGCGCCCCGCCTCTGCCGGCTCTCCATTGGCCTACCCGAATCCCTGCTCTAGCTCCCCATTTGCTTCTGCAGATGCCCATCATGACAAGCCTTTTCCACCCCCCCCACCCTCCACCCGAGCCCGCAGCTCCAAACTGCGCCACAGAGTTTAAGGAGAAAAGGGCCGGGAAGAAGCGAGTAGACGTAGTTCGGGGATGACGAAGGCGCCTGGCGCAGTCCCCGAGACTGCAGCTGGCCCAGGAGCGAGGCGCAGCTCGCCCCGAGCCTGGCTCTTGGCGACCCTGGGCTCCCGTCCACTCGCTCCAGGCTAGCACTATTCCCCCCGACGGCCCCAGCCGCACCGCGTCCTTGCCTTTGCTGTTCATGGTGGCTGCTGGTCCGGTTCAGCTCGGCGTCGCGGACGGTTATTTTTTTCGTCCTCTTCCTGTTCGTAGTCACTTCCGTGTCACGTGACGATTCGTCCTCCTAGCGTCACCCGACGCCCGAGCGCCGCTACCGCCGGAAACCCCGCCCCCTTGCCCGGCCTCCAGTAGCTAGAGGGAGGGCTCGCGTGGTCCCGCCTACTCGCGCGCGTTGGCCCCGCCCCTTGGGCCTCGTCTACCAACCCCCACGACGCGAAGAAAACCAAATACAGGTATTGTCTCAAAACAGGATTTTTTTTCTCTCTTGGGCGCTTGGAGGCAGAACCATTCAACTATTCCCCGGAACCTTTTTCCACCTACGCGCCGCAACTCAAGGTCACCTCACCTTGACAGCCTTTCCCCAAGGAGCGGAGATTTCTGATTACTTCTCTAACTGCCTGAAATACGCGCCCCAAACCTTGACCTTTCGCGCAGTTTCCCTCCTGCGAGGTCCGACTTAAGCCTCAGGTCCGTCCAGATTTATTTTGCCAGTCCGGCTATCCAGTGTCCTTTCCTGAGGTCGACCATCAGTGGAGTCTTCGCTGCCTTGTCCGTTGCACCGACAGGCTGTCCTGACTACTTGTGTCGCTGTCTTTCTTCGCAAAAGGCAGGACCTGCCGTGCTGTGTCCTCCAAGCGGCTAGCGCTAAAACCGGCACACTCGCGGTACCCAGGGAGTGCTTGTGGCCCTGCCTTTCCTTTGGCCCTTGTTGCAGGTGACCTGTGTGGTGCCTTGTGTATATTTTCTCTGTTTTCGCTTCGCCCCTAATCCCCTAATTGTCCTTAAGGGCAGAGATGCCATCCTTGAGGGCAGCAATTAAGGTTTTCCTTACATCCTTCATTTTAATATATGCCTCCTGTGTACAAGTACAGAGATGGAACTGAACAAGACATTTTTAATATGGTTCAGACTAATACTAGTATTGAAAATCCTATAACGTTTGCCTTTTCCTGTGTGTCTGACTCTAATCTTCTCGAAGGCAGTATAGTGTTAGACATTCACTCATTCATCTTATTTGTGAAATACAGATGCCAAGCACTGTTCTAAAACAAAACAAAGCCCTTGCTCTCTTGAAGTTCACCTTCTAGTGTAGGGGCTTGCAAACTTTTTTTACCACAGTCCACAATGCTG
This sequence comes from Mustela lutreola, assembly GCF_030435805.1. Classification (NCBI taxonomy): domain Eukaryota; kingdom Metazoa; phylum Chordata; class Mammalia; order Carnivora; family Mustelidae; genus Mustela; species Mustela lutreola. The sequence goes on from NC_081297.1 coordinate 63,839,733, forward strand.
CGCTTTAAATCATGACCCATCACACACACACATTTGTAACAAAATTTTTTTACCTTATCCTTCTGTGTACAGTGCACTGTAGTATTTCCGATTCTCATGTTTGGTGGTTTTTTGTTTGTTTGTTTTGTTTTGTTTTCAAATCTGGTTATGGTTTCTCATCCCACTAACAAGTCAACACCCACAGCTTGAAAAACACTGTTTTTTAGTAGACTTGTATCTCCAGAGCCCTGTACTTTTCTTAGCATGAAGTTTGCAATCGGTAATTGGTCAGTAAAGGAGCGAATAAATCCTTGAAGGTCAGATCAGACAAGTCTTCCCTGTATCCTAACTTTTTTCCAAATTAGGTCATAAATTCATTCCACCCAAAACCTGAAACTGGAGAAGTCACTAATCTGTCCTAACCTGCATCCTATGCTCAAGGCTTCAGAAAAAAAGGCACTAAACCTAGGAAAGGTTTTAGTTCCTTATTTCTCTCTGTGGCCCTTGGGGACTCAAAATTGTGTTGACTAAAGCAGTCTGTGTCAATGAGAGTGTTGAGGGGGCCACTGAATCAAGGTACTAGTTTTGGGGTTTTTTTTTTAAAGATTTTATTTATTTATTTCACAGAGAAATCACAAATAGGCAAAGAGGCAGGCAGAGAGGGAAAGGGGGAAGCAGGCTCCCCACTGAGCAGAGAGCCTGATGCAGGGTTTGATCCCAGCACCCGGAGATCATGAATTGAGCCAAAGGCAGAGGCTTAACCCACTGAGCCACCCAGACACCCCAAGGTACTAGTTCTTTTTTTTTTTTTTAAAGGTATTTTTTTTTTAAATTTCTCTTTCTTCTTTAATATTTTATTTATTTATTTGACAGAGAGAGATCACAAGTAGGCAGAGAGGCAGGCAGAGAGAGAGAGAGAGGAGAAAGCAGGCTCCCCGCCGAGCAGAGAGCCCGATGCGGGACTCAATCCCAGGACCCTGGGACCATGACCTGAGCCGAAGGCAGCGGTTTAACCCACTGAGCCACCCAGGCGCCCACCAAGGTACTAGTTCTTGTTCTCATTCTGTCACCAACTGACTTTGGTCCTCATCTATTCGGCTCCCACTTACCCCATACTCTTTATTAATCAGATACTGCACGGGTAACCTTGCAGATGTAATCCACTGTCCATTGCAGATTGAGGAAAGGTACAGATCAGGAAACGATTTCAGAGAAGTAGTTTGAACTCAGTTTTGCAGCTGCAAAGCCAGTATTCAAACTCAGGTTTGTGACTTTGTAAGCATTGTTTTTAATTTGTTTACATTGCTTATTCTGTTTACATTGTTTTTAAATCTGTTGTCTCCCAAGGGTCTCAGTTTCTTCATCTGCCAAAAAGGTCACACAATCCTTGTGTCACCTCCAACTGTAGACTCTGTTTCCAGAAGGAAAGGAGCAAAGGGAAGCCTGAGAAGACAGAGGGGAAGTGGGCAGAGCTGATAATCAGGTTGTAAATTTTGGTCAGGCCCTACCAGGTATTAAAAATTTAGATACTTCTGGGGCGCTTGGGTGGCTCAGTCGTTAAGTTTCTGCCTTTGGATCAAGTCATGATCCCAGGATCCTAGGATCCAGCCCTACATCAGGCTCCCTTCTAGGCAGGATGCCTTCTCCCTCTCGCATCCCCCCTACTTGTGTTCCCTCTCTTGCTGTGTCTCTCTCTGTCAGATAAATAAAATAAAAATAAAAATTTAGATACTTCTACTGGATGGTAAATAGCCATTACCCCAAACTGTGTCCCCAAGTACACCACTCTGCTCGGGCTCTCCCTCCACTGGAACCCACCCCTGGCCCAGGACCTAGCTCTAGCTAAGGCAAGTTGCCCTCAGTTTGGTCAGTGCCTCCTCTGCAGGATATTGGTTATTTTGCTTCCCACTCTGGGACCTGGGCGTAGAGCAAGCTAAGACAGAGGCAAATGAGGTTACCAAGAGAAATGGAAAGGTCACAAACCGTTGTTTTCTCTGGCAAGTGGGATTAAGGAGCAACAGGCTACTTTCTTGGACAGGAGTTGAGAACCTTTCTGTTTTCTTCATTTCCTGGGGCCCCCAGCAAGATGAAATCTTCATTTAATCATTTATCAGACATCCTTACTTGAATTAATTTAGCAAGTATTTATTGAGCACCTATTACATGCCAGGCCCTGTGATAGGCACTAGGGAAACAGTAGTGAAGAAACAGGCTTAGTCCCTACCCTCCCAGAACTTAGTCTGCCTAATGGGAGAGACAGAGAAGTAAACAGATAATCATAATGTAATGTGACTAGTGTCGACATAAGGACAGTATGGGGCATTAGAACACATAGATGAGGTGCCTAATCTCTTACACTGGGCTCAGGGAGGGCTTCCTGCTGGCAGTGATGTTGGATAGGAAATCTGAAAGCTAAGTGGCAGTTTAGCAAGTGAAGGGAATTCCTCAAAGAAGGAACAACTTATGTAAAGGCCTGAAAGTGAGAGAGCTTGTGGAAAGGGAGGATGATAAAATAGTTCAGTATGGGGCGCCTGGGTGTCTCAGTGGGTTAAAGCCTTTGCCTTTGGCTCGGGTCATGTTCCGGGGGTCCTGGGATTGAGTCCCGCATCGGGCTCTCTGCTCAGCAGGGAGCCTGCTTCCTCCTCTCTCTCTGCCTGCCTCTCGGCCTACTTGCGATCTCTGTCTGTCAAATAAATACGTAAAAAATCTTAAAAACAAAAAACAAAAAAACAGTTCAGTATGGCAGGAGCATGGAACAGGAGGTGAATTCTAGTAAGACATGACTCTAAAGAGGGAAACAGGAGCCAGACCACACAGGGGACCTTGGAGCTCATAGAGGATCTGATCTTAAGACTGGATTCTAAGTAAGGGGACTGGTTAGCCACTGAAGAGTTTTAAGCAGAAAAGTAACATGACCCTGTTTTTAGTTTAGAAATAGCTTTCTGGCTACAAAACATAGGAGAGATTAGAAGGGGGCAAGAATGGAAATATGTCTGGGAGAGCAGTTAGAATACCAAGTAGTAATTTTAGTGAATGATGATGGCAGACTGACCCAGGGAAGTGGCAGGGGGTAGAAAGAAGGAGGGCAGCATTCCAGAACTATTTAGGAGGCAGAAACAACTGGACTAACACTCAGGATTAATGTGTCCAGAATTAATTAAGAGAATTAACGCCAGGATGAAAACTACATAAAGTGAAAAGACAAATGACAAATTGGAGAAAAGATATTTGCAATATATTTGCAAAAAGATATTGCAAAGAGCTAATCTCCTGTCCCAGAACTTATAGACATCTGTAAGTCCATGAGTAGCCACTAGAAAAAGTAGCAAATGACATTTATAGACAGTGTGGAGAAGAGAAAATACAAATGGCTTTTAAACATATTAAAGGATGTTCGGCTTCACTCTTAATAAGAAAAAGGCAAATTAAAACCACACAAACAGGGGCGCCTGGGTGGCTCAGTGGGTTAAGCCGCTGCCTTCGGCTCAGGTCATGATCTCAGGGTCCTGGGATCGAGTCCCGCGTCGGGCTCTCTGCTCAGCAGGGAGCCTGCTTCCCTTCCTCTCTCTCTGCCTGCCTCTCCATCTACTTGTGATTTCTCTCTGTCAAATAAATAAATAAAATCTTAAAAAAAAAAAAAAAAAAAACCACAAACACGGGGCGCCTGGGTGGCTCAGTGGTTTGGGCTGCTGCCTTCGGCTCGGGTCATGATCTCAGGGTCCTGGGATCGAGCCCCGCATCGGGCTCCCTGCTCCGCAGGAAGCCTGCTTCCCCCCCCCCCTCTCTCTCTCTCTCTCTGCCTGCCTCTCTGCCTACTTGTGATCTCTGTCTGTCAAATAAATAAATAAAATCTTTAAAAAAAAAAAAACACACAAACACTATTATCAGTTTCGTAAAATCCAAACATTTGCTAACTTTATTTGCAGTGCTGTGAATGAACACTCTAATTTATTTATTTTTGTTTAAGTTTTTATTTTAATTCCAGTTAACACTCAATGTAATATTATTTTTTAAAGATTTTTATTTATTTATTTATTTATTTGACAGAGATCACAAGTAGAGGCAGGGAGAGAGAGGGGGAAGCAGGCTCCCCACTGAGCAGAGAGCCTAAAGCGGAGCTCAGTCCCAGGACCCTGAGATCGTGACCTGAGCTGAGGGCAGAGGCTCTAACCCACTGAGCTACCCAGGCACCCCACAATGTAATACTAGTTTCCGGTGTACATATAGTGATTCAACACTTCCATACAACACTAGGTGGTACTCAGCACAAGTGTGCTCCTTAATCCCCATCACCTTTTTCACCTATCCCCCCATTCCCCCTTCCTCTGGTAACCATCCCCCCACTCCCTCCCCACTTCTAGATATGATCCCTACAGATATATTTGCATTCCTGAGAAACACTGTATAAGGTGTTCACTGCAGTAATGTAATAGCAAATAATTAGACATAACCCATATGTCCATGGTGAAAAGTGAGATTTTTCACTCTATGCCTTTGTTTTTCTTTTTTTTTTTAATTTTTGAACTATGTAAGTGCTTACCAAGTCAAAAAATTAAAACAGTATTTGCACACATATTTAAATGGCTAATATAACAAGCCTGAATATTTCAAGTGTTAGAATGTCGAGCTATTAGAACTCACACTGCTGATAAGAGCGTCAAATGGTACAACCACTTTGAAAACAGGATGGCAGGATCTTCAAAAGTTAAATACACCCAGAACCACCCTACAACCCAGTAATTGCACCACCATGTATTTACTCAGAGCATACAAAACTACTGATTCGAAGGGGCACATACACCCTGATGTTTACCACAGCATTATCGACAACAGCCCAAGTATGGAGAGAGCCCAGATGTCCATCAACTGACGAATGGATAAAGAAGAGGTGGTATGTACACACAGTGGAATATTACTCAGCCATAAAAAAGAATGCAATCTTGCCATTTGCAATGACGTGGATGGAACTAGAGGGTATTATGCTAAGCGAAATAAGTCAGAGAAAGACAAATGCGTTATGATTTCACTCATGTGGAATTTAAGAAACAAAATAGATGAACATAGGCAGGGGTGGGAAGGAAGAGAGAGGCAAACTGTAAAACAGATTCTTAACTATAGAGAACAAACTGAGGGTTGTTGGAGGGGAGGTGGGCAGGGGGATGTTTTAGATGGGCGATAGGTATTAAGGGGTATAAATAAAATAAAAATTTTATTTATTTATTTGAAAGAGAGAGATCACAAGTAGGCAGGGAGAGAGAGAGGCACCCTGCTGAGCAGAGAGCCTGATGCGGGGCTTGATCCCAGGACCCTGAGATCATGACCTGAGCCAAAGGCAGAGGCTTAACCCACTGAGCCACCCAGGCACCCCAGGGGTATACTTAAAATAAGCAGTGTGTGTTGTGTGTAGGTGATGAAGCACTGGATTCTACTCCTGGAACTAATATTGCGCAATTTGTTGACCAACTGGAATTTATTTTTTTTTTTTAAAGATTGACTTATTTAAAGAGAGAGAACATGCATGCGTGCAGGGCGGAAGTTGGGGTGGGGCAGAGGCAGAGGGAGAGAGACTCTCAGGCAGACTCCCTGCTGAGGTTGGAGGCCACACAGGGCCCTGAGAACAGACTTGAGCCGAAAGCAAGAGCTGGGTGCCACCCAGGTGCTCCACTAACTGGAATTTAAATAAAAATTTGAAGTTAAAGAAATAAAATAACTTTTTTTTTTTTAATCCACATACCCTATGATCCAGCCATTCCATTCCCATTAACCCAAGAGAAATGACAGCCTATGAGCAAACAAAGACTTACCAGGATATTTACCACAGCTTTATTTGTAACAGCTCCAAACTGGAAATGACACAGATGACTCTCAGTAGGTGAATGGATAAACAAATCGTGGTATTGCCATACAATGAAAATAAATGAACTATGGATCCACACAACACGGATAATGTCAGTTATGCCGAGTCAAAGAAACCTGACCCAAAATAAAGGATGTATACTGTAGGATGCCATTTATATAAAATTTTGGAAAATACAAATTAATATGTGGTGACAAAAAGCCTGGGGGAGAGGGAGGGACAAGGAGGGAGAGATGGACTCTGAGAAACTTAGGGGGTCATGGATATGTTCATTATCTTGATTGTGGAAATGGTTTCATGGGTAAGTACATATGTCAACATTTATCAAATTGTCCAATTTAAATGTAGCTTATTATGTGTCCGTTATACCTCAATAAAGGTATTTTTTAAAAATAATGTTGGGGACACCTGGGTGGCTTAGTCAGGTAAGTGTCCGCCTTCGGCTCAGGTCATGATCCCAGGATCCTGGGATCCAGCCCCGCATAGGGCTCCTTGCTCAGTGGGAAGCCTGCTTCTCCTTCTGCCTGCTGCTCCTCTTGCTTGTGCTCTCTCACTCTGACAAATAAATACATAAAATCTTTAAAAATAATAATAACAACAATGTTAGGATGAGGAAAAGGGAAAGCCCAGGATGATGGTTAATGAACTGTTGATGTGCCTGGTCAGACAGCTGTGGGAGCAAAGTTAGGGCAGAGCTCAGTAAGTGCTGCAGTAGAGATGGGTAAGCTGTGGTCTGAGAATCATTTTGCCTCCTCCTGCAGGGTCCCTACTCCCAGTTAATCAGGCTGGGCAGAGCTTTTTTATGTACCTTTCTTGAACACCTATGTTTTCTGCTCTTGACTCATGTACCTGGAAGAACAAAACCACCTCCCATTTTCCAGCCCAAAGAGGGAGGGGAGAGGTTTGTAGAAGAATCCAATCAGGCTCTTTGAAGCAGCCTTTTCAAAGCTTTGGCTGTTTTGTTTTTTTTTGTTTTTGTTTTTGTTTTTGTTTTTTTTGTAACTAAGGGAACAAGGATTACAAGATATATGACTCAGAAATGGACCCTCCTTTCTTCTTCAGGTCAGCATTTGTAGGAGAGGCACTAACACTGCTCTGCATGGTAATGCAATGGGCTAATTCCACAGTGGCAGGGGCAGCCTAGTAAACCCCAGGGCAGTGTCTCTTCCTCTGGGGTTTCCATCCGTTTTTTTCAATGTGAAATCGCAAGCCACCTGCATCAGAATCATCTTGTGCTCATTAAAAGTGCAAAGTAATGGGAGTCATACTAACACACATCGACATTTGCCGGTTTGGGGGTGAAGATTTCATTTTCTTCTTAAAGGTGTGTGTTTGTGTTCCAGAGGTTACTCACTTTCCAAAAGACAAGAATAGAGCCTCATCTGCATCTCAATCTGGCCAAGAGACTGGAAGGGTTCTGGACTTGGATCCCAGCCTTCCCTAGATCGTTCTGCTGGGTGGATTGTGTGCCAAAGCTCACTGGGACACACGCTCTGTGGCGCTTTTCACTGGTTCCAACACACACACACACACACACACACACACACCCCACCCCCATTCAACTCTTCCGGATCAAATTGTCAGATTTAGGGAAATGAACTCAGGGCAGCTGAGGAACAAGAGGGAGGAAGGGCCTGGGGCTTCCCAGAAAGAAGTGGAGGTTTGAAGGAGTTTGTAGGGAGGGAAGCAGACCTGAGGACAGGGAGTCAGGTTAGGGTCTGGGCTACATCCATGAAAGGAACAGACCCTTTAATATCAAGAGTGAACTTCTCAGCTGTTTTTCATCTGGATTATGGGGAAAGCTAAAAGCAAATTTTTAAGCTTTCCCTTATTCCCTGAAATTCTCTTTAGTCTTCCCCCAACCCTCCAGTAAAGAACACCTTGTGTAGTCATGTTGGGGAGAAGTCACAGCTCTGCCTCACTGTGAATATAGTTGCATTTCATCAAAGGAACCACACCAGGTGTGCTAGATTGTGATCAGCAGCCAAGTTAGTGGCCCAGGACCAGACGGAACAGAAGGTGAAACAGAAGATTTGGGAGACAGGCATGAGACAAACCTTGCCTTGCGTTCCACTTCCTCAAATACACTAGAGAGAGATGACCCTTAAAATGGAGGGAAATAAAAAAAAAAAAAGAAAGAAAAAATTTTAAAAAGGGACGTAAATGCTGACACTTGGGTTTTAGATACATTATCTCCATCAACACTTATAAAACCTTAGGAGTGAGTGTTATTTTCATTTTACAAATGGGAGAGTATGGCTTAAGAAAGCTAATTTGCCCAAGGTTACACAACTAGTAAGCGATCATGGTCATGTCTGAACACAGATCCTGGATCTGATTGGATTATGTCTTCTACTTACTCCTGTGGCGATAGCGGTTGGCAGTCCTAGCAGCTCATCCAGAGGCATTAGGAAGACAGACTATGAAGAACATAGTGTGTGAAAGAAAATGTAGGCTCTACTCCTGGTCTGTTCCTCACCAGCTGTTTGGCCTTAGATAAGTCACTTAACCTCTCTGAGCCTCAGTTTTCTCATCTTAATATTATTCCTACCGCACAGATTTGGTGTGAAGGTCAAATAAGAAGATTAATGAAAAATAGGTCTTGAGCTGTAGAATGCAACTAACTATCAGATTTGCTGAAGCTGCTCTTTTATTGCAAGGAAGGGTAGCCCCTCCAGCCACTTCCTGGGCACAATCTCTATGCAAGCAGGAATCAGGGGCCTTTAGCCAAGTTAAATGAATGGTGGGTGATTCTGCCAATTTATTTCCTACTCCAGGCTTGCTTTCCCACTTACCTACACATCTGCATGTCAGGAATAAATTTCTTTTTCCTACAATATCATTTTTTGATGGAAACTTCCAGACTTACTCAGATGGGAGAAAGGGGGGGGAGAACAAAAGACCACCTTTCTTCAGCATTTCAATCAACAACCTCATTTTCTTCTAACAGTTGAAGTGAACTTCTTATGAATAATGGATGATGGCCTGATGAATATGCACACAGCCTATTATGCCTGTGAGGTTTGGTAAATAATTTATGAGCTAAAATGTTCCTCACCTTGTTACTGTACAAAAATTATGGGGAAAAAAACCCACATATTTACCCTTTGAGCTGGTAGGGTGATCTGTCAGAGTGACAGCAGCCTAGTAATACAGTTCTACTACATCATTGCTAAAATTAAAGTAAATAGAATAAAATACACGCATTTCAGGGTGGGAGGTCTTTAAAAAAAATGGAGTATGCATAGCCATACTCTGTCACATACAAGTTTTCAAAAACTCTGGCTTCTCAAAAAAAAATTTTTTTTTTTTTTTAAGAAGAAGAATATTAAAAAACCCTTCTGGCTTCTCACCTTAAAATATCCCGCATTGTTAACAATACTCAGGGACCTTCTCCTTCATCACCCATTCTCACAAGGGCTGCAGTATGACCCAGGTCAAGATGGACAACAGCTTCCTTGTTTTGTGAAAACCGGCCAACCACTACAAGCTATAACATGGTAAAATTGAACACTCCAGAGGTAAAAAAAAAAAAAAAAAAGCCTCATAGCTTTTGGAGAGAATGAGCAGGTAGCACAGAGGGGAAGACACTGGCAGAGAAGCACTTGGAAATGCATCACTGTCTTTCTCTTCTCTTTTCCTGCTGACCAACCTGACTCCCCGCTGTATCGTCCTCCAACTCACTCTTACCTGCCCACGCCTCATTCCCTTAGCAACAGCAGTGATGCCTTTAATCTGGTGATTAGAGAGGGGGAGGGGCAAGATTAGCTATGGACGCCAGGAAGGTATTGAGGAGAGTACGCGTGGATCCTGGGGAAATTTGATTGTTCCCTGACCATTTCTGAAGACCTGGAACTGGGTTAGTTCTCAAGGCGGGGAAGATGGGACACCAGGGATTATTTGCTCAGATTCCCAGAGCTTTCTAGGAATGGAGTGCAGTGTCACGGGGGACTCTTCCTGTCAACAGTCTCTTGCTGTCCCCCTGATATGCTAAGTGCTTGGAGGGGATCAGACAATAGAGGAAACATAAGGCCCTGCCCCACATCTGTTGGGGAAACCAATATATTCTCCAGAAAAAGAATGATGGCCTATAAACTACAAATTATATAATGAAGTCACTGGAACAATGATGTAATTAAAATAATACTAATTAGAACAATGTGGTATCATTCAAGAAGGTTTTTGGGAGGAGATAAACCAGGCCAGGCCTTCCTAATGCGGGCCCTATCTTCCCAGCCCCATTCTGTGTACTCTCACTTGCCGTGTTCCAGCCATATTGGTCCTCTTTCAGGTTCTTGAACGCCAAGTTCTTCCCTGCCTCATGGCCTCTGCCCTGCCTCTTTTTCTGCCTTTGCTGTTCCTTCTGCCTCCTGTTTATACTGTCTTTTACACTTTGCTTTATATTTGACTGCTTCAGAGGTCTGCCCTGCCCCTCCCCCTCACAGCATGACTCTTTTGTACCACCTTGTTTTCTTAAACATATGTAATGTGTAATGATAGAGTGTTTATTTTTTGTTTCATGTCTGTTTCCCTAGTAGACTATAAATTCCAAGAGAGCAGTCTGTTTTGTTTTCCACTGGACACTTAGCACACAGCCCAGTGTCTGGCATACAGTAGATAATAACTATTTGCTAAAGAAATGCAGGCTTGGAAGGCATGGGAAGTGGGAGTGCAGGAGAAAAAAATGTGCTGGGCTGAGGATACTGCTGAAGAGCTTTCTTTGGCATGGGAAGCAGAAGGAAGCCACTGGCAACAACTCTCTCCACCCATCCATGAAAATATTTATATTGTTGGAGCTTTTTTAAAATTATCAAATATATACTTATTCCAAAAAAGACTGCACTGCAATATTAAACAACAACAACAACTGTATTACAAGTATTAGAGGGGATGTGAAACAACTAGAATTCTCATATGTTACTACTAAGGACATAAATTCATTCAAACATTATTGAAAATGCAGACTCGATGAAAGTTAAATATATACTCCAAACCTAGCAATTCCACTCCTCAGTATTTACCCAGGAGAAATGAGTGCATATATTCACCAAAAGACTTGCACAAGAATGTTCCTAACAGCTTTATCCATAGAAGGAACAAAAACAGGAATAGCCCAAATGCCCATCAATAGTAGACTGTGGCATAATTATGCAATGGAATATATACAGCAATAAAAAAAGAACAAATAGTCCTGCTAGACACAACAACATGGGTGAATCTCAGGAACATATGTTGAGTGACAGAAGGCAGACACAAGAGCCCATACTGTTTGATTCCATTTATATGAAGTTCAAGAACCAGCAAAACTCATCTGTGGGGATAGAATTCAGAAGATTGGTAACTGGGAGTTTATTGACTATCAAGGAGCACAGGAGAGTCTTCTTGGGTTTTGAAAATGCTCTTTTCTTTTTTTGTAAGTAAGCTCCACATCCAATTTGAACTTGCAACCCTGAGGTCAAGAATCGCATCCTCACTGACTGAGCCAGGTGTCCAGAAATGTTCTATATCTCGGTGATTTATAATTATGTAAAAATTTAAGTTGTACATTTAAGACTTAGGTGCTTTACTGTGTGCCCATGTTAGACCTGAATTAAAAAATTAAAAATATGGGGCGCCTGTGTGGCTCAGTGGGTTAAAGCCTCTGCCTTTGGCTCAGGTCATGATCTCAGGGTCCTGGAATTGAGCCCCACATCAGGCTCTCTGCTCTGCGGGGAGCCTGCTTCCTCCTCTCTCTCTGCCTGCCTCTCTGCCTACTTGTGATCTCTCTCTCTCTCTGTCAAATAAATAAATAAAATTTTAAAAAAATTAAACATAGGGGTGCCTAGGTAGCTCAGTGGGTTAAAGCCTCTGCCTTCAGCTCAGGTCATGATCCTAGGGTCCTAGGATGGAGCCTGCATCTGGCTCTCTGCTCAACAGGGACCCTGGTTCCCTTCCTCTCTCTCTGCCTGCCTCTCTGCCTACTTGTGATCTCTGTCTGTCAAATAAATAAATAAAATCATCAAAAAAAAATTAAACATACAAAAAAGTTAATGTATGCTTATCATCAAAAATTCAAGCAATGCAGGGCTCCTGGGTGGCGCAGTTGGTTGGATGACTGGGACTGGGAGTCCCAGGATAGAGTCCTTTGTCTGGCTCCCTGCTCAGCAGGGAGTCTGCTTCTCTCTCCCACCCGCACCCCCATCTCATGCTCTTTCTCTCTCAAATAAATAACATCTTTTTTAAAAAATTGAAGCAATACAGAAGTATACATAGGATAAATTAAAGGTTTCCTTTTTCCAGAGAAAACCACAATTGACATTTTGGTGTATGGCTCCCTCAACCCTTTCCATCACATCTTTTTCTTTCTTCACACTATCCTTTTTTTTTTTTTTTTTAATATTTTATTTATTTATTTGACAGACAAAGATCACAAGTAGGCAGAGAGGCAGGCTCCCTGCTGAGCAGAGAGCCTGATTCGGGGCTTGATCCCAGGACCCTGGGATCAAGACCTCAGCAGGAGGCAGAGGCTTTAACCCACTAAGCCTCCCAAGTGCCCCTCTTCAAACTATCCTGGGTGGCTCAGTTGGTTAAGCAGCTGCCTTAGGCTCAGGTCATGACCCCAGCATCCTGGGATCCCTGCTCATCAGGGAGTCTGCTGCTCCCTCTCGCCTTGCTTCTCCCCACTGCTCACACTCTCTCTCAGTCAAATAAATAAATAAAATACTATTTTTTAAAAACATTCAATTTTTTTTTAATGACATTCAAGTCATTCAAAGCATTTGATGTGTGTGTAGCACCAAACCAAGTCCCACAGACTAAGAGTTTTCACTTTTGTATGAGAATGATCCATAGCAAGACTGTGTTCCTCCTTCACACAGCGTAGTGGGAAATACAACACAGCCTGTGCTCCTGAGGAATTTACAGTCTGAGGGGAAGAGCCTATAGACAGACCAAACAAAACTCCCAAGAGAAATAATACCATGACGTGTCAGAGTTTCACAAAGCCATTAATACGCATGCAACTATGGGACACTTGGGTGGCTCAGTTGGCTAAGTGTCTGCCTTTGGCTCAGATCATGATCCCAGGGTCCTGGGATAGAGTCTCAAAGGTGGGGGTCACCCGTAGCAGGGAGCCTGCTTCTACTTCTGTCTGCTGCTCCCCTGCTCTCTCTCTTTCTGACAAATAAATACATAAATAAAATCTTTTTAAAAAGTGGATGTAACTATCATACAGATATCTTACAACAGTATAGAGCTTATAGTTTTCAAAGTGCTTTTACATACAGCCTATTAAACTTCTTAATCCTATGAAGTAGTGATTATAGATAGAACCCTCATTTTATAAAGTAATGAAGAAGTTAAATTACTGGCCTGGACTGTGAGTGGAAGAGTTGGGACTCAAACCTGAATATTCTGACTCCTAATCCATTGGTTTCTTATAAATCTGTTACCAGCCGTATCTCCTCACCCTCAGGTACAAACAGCAGAGGGACAGAACCAGAGCCCTTCTGGCCAGGCAAATGATAATGTTGGGCCTCCAGGGGGAAGCTTCTGTGACCAGGACCTCTGGGTGTGAGCATGCTCCTGGCAACATTCTGGAAAGTGTGTAGGAGTGATGGTGTGAGGCCACTTGGCACCCACTTCCCCCCTTCTCCCCAGCAATGTATTCCACCAGGGGGCTTACAGTACAGTCCTGGGAGGGCTGGAGCTCCACTTCCATTCCCCTCAAACTATACTAAACTACACTAAACAACTCTCTCCCTGCTCTCCATTAACCAGCAAATTGGCGGGGGTGGGGGCAGAGGGGGTGCAGTCCAGACTGATGGCCTGAGGCTGCAATCACTGAATTTCCAGTCTCCCTCCTCAACTCTCCCCTCATTCCTTCTCTTCTACTTTTGTCTTCCAACTCCTTCCTCTTCCACTTGTCCACTACTTCTCCAAACTGCTTTACCCTCGGCCCCAAACTCGACGTCTTCGAATCCCTTCCCCTTCCCCAACCTCAAGAGCCTCCAGGTAAACCAAAGCCTCCGTGCCATCACCACCAGCAAAGCAGAATCTCCATTCTACTGAACTGTCATTTTCATTCTCTCTCTCTTTCTTTTTCTTTTTTCTTTCTTTCTTTTCTTTTCTTTTCTTTTCTTTTTTTTTTTTTTTTAACATTTTCTTGTCTACTTGGACAAGAAGGCAAGGAAGTTTTCTTTAGACAACACAGCCCACAACCAACCGCCACTGGAGTGAGGGCGGAGGGAGCATTCAGGACCAGGGTCCCCTCCCTGAAATGGACCCAGGGCACAACCAATTGGAGGTTCGACGCTGGCTGAACGCCGGTTAAGTCCCCCCACCTCCGCTCCCGTCTCGCACTGGGGTTCTGGCCTGGGGCTCGGGAATGGACCTGAACTTGACTTTCCACGATGAGGAGTACAGTTGACTAACTAGGGAGGAAAGACGGCGGTGGCTGGGAGTCACCGCCCAACCCTTGGCTGCACGGAATGTAGCACAGGTCCCCACTTCGGACTCCCGTGCTCCTGCTCCCCCTCTCGCACCTTCCAAAATGAAACCACCTCGAGCAACCCAGGGGAGGGGGGGGCTGCGTGACCCGCCTCACGGACCCTCCACTCCAGCCCGGGAAGAGAGCCCTGGGGCCTCCCGGCGTGACCAACTGCGGAGGGTGCCCACCCCACCCCACCCCCACCCCCACCCCCACCCCTCCTCGTTCCCGGCTCCCCAGATCCCCTCCCTTCCTCCACCGCCCGCCCAGCCCGCCGCCCCCGGCGGCTGGCGCGCGCGGTGCAGCATGCGGCAAAGCTCTTTGCATAAATTATGCTCATGACGCAGCAGCTAAAAAAATCCAAGTAGCAGAAGGAGGGAAAAAAGGGGGGGGGAGGAAAAAGGGGGGGTTGTAGAAGGGGGGAAAGAAGAAAAATATATATACCTGCCGGCCCCCCCCCCAGCTCCCCCTTCCCGCTTCCCGGCCGCCCCCCCCTCCGCCCAGCGCAGCCCGCGGAGTCCCCTTCGGCTCTGCCCAGCCGGGCCTGGGGGCCCGGGGGTGGCGGTGGGTCCCGACCGGCTCCCGGGCCGAGCCGAGCCCAGCCAAGCCGCACTGGCTTCTTTGTCTGCGGGCGGCGGCCGCCCGGCCCCGGCCCCGGCCCCCTGGCCCGAGCTGTGAGATGAATCTCTAATCGGTGGCCGCCGGGCACCGGGGGCGAAGGCGGCTCGGGCTCGGGCTCCGGTAAGTAGCGGGGTCCGGGGCGGGGAGGGGTTTGCACGGAGGGGGAGGGGGCCGGGCAGGGGAGGTTTCGGGTTTGGTTAATATGCAATGCCCGTAATTAGCATAATTTATATATTTATGATAAAGAGAAAAAATGCCGCGGGGCCGGGGTGCCGGGATGCCGGGCCGGGGCGGCGGGTAGCTCTGGGAATGAGACTGCGCGCGGCCGCCCGCTTGGGGCCGGAGACCCCTGGGGCCGCGCCCTCGCCCGCCAGCCGGCCGGCGGGGACCCGAAGAGGGGAGGGGGCTGCCGCCAGGTGGACCCCGTGGGGATCTTGGACCGGGCCCCTCCCCTGGAGCCCAGGTGGGATACGGACGGGAGCGGACGTTACAGACACTGACCCGGTGGCGACCGGGAGCGGATTCCCGCCCCAGGGGAGAACCCGGACGCCTGGGTTCCCGGCGGTGAAGGTCAACTGAGTCGGCCTGGGCGACCTGTCACCATTCTCCCCAGCGACAGTACACAGGGAGCACTGGTGGAACTCGGGGTTAGGAACCTAGCCGTTGCTGGAAGCGTGGAGGAATGGTGGGAGGGTAACCAACGATCAGAGCATGAGCACTTCATAAATATTTAATAACAATATTATTATTAATAAATATCATAATGGCCAGATTTGTGCTTCCCGGCCATTCTCACCTGGCAAGGCCAAGGGAGCGCCAGGGTGCCTTGTGATCCCCACTTTAGCGTTGGGATCCCCCATTCCGCGGTGGCTGGAAGCCTGAAACCCCAGAAAAGCCTCAACCGCAGGGCAGGGGGAAATCAAACAGGGTCAGGAAGCCTTTCCAGACAAACGGAAAGAAGTTCTTTGCAGAGATTGTAGCCTCATCTGCTTTTCCAGATTCCTTGCTCCAAAAGTAGAGGCTGGTCTTGAATTGTTTATGGACATATATCCCTCCACCCCTTATCTTGGTATTCCGAGGCAGCCAACAGGAGTAAACAGGGCTTTCTGAGGAAGAATCCCATATATTCCATTTGGATAGAAGCCCTGGTGCAGGGTGATATTTCTGTGACCTGTTTTCAAGTTTGTTCATTTTGTTTTTGAGTATGTGCCGGAGAACTTCATTGTGTTCCTTGGTCAAACAAAAGTACCTAGTATGTGCCATGCTCTGAGCAATACAGATAGAACTTACCCTGTCATGGAGTTTTCAGTTTAGGTGGTGGTGGTGGCTAGGGGGTCCAGGGAAGGCCAATCATAACCATGAAAGCTACAAAGTCATACCATAGAGTGATAACGTGTGTGTGTGTGAGTGAGAGAGAGATGAGCTATTTCTTCTCTTTTGAAGGTATATCTAGAAACTAAGAAAAAGTGAATCAGAAGAAACTTGCTTCTCTAAGGGTTCTCTGCATAATGAAGGAACATGGGATAAGATCATATCCCTCTCCCCAAGATTTACTGCCTATAAAATCATAATAGTAATCTTTGAATTTTTAACACTTTACAATTGAAAACATTTTTATATACATACTTTATACTTCAATTAAAAATAATAACATTATTTTTATATGCCATGGTGGTTCTGTCAGTTAAGCATCCTGCTCTCAGTCTCAGCTCAGGTCTTGATCTTAGGGTTGTGAGTTCAAGCCTTGCACTGGGCTTTTTGCTGGGCATGGAGCCTACTTTAAAAATAGTAATAACAATAGTAGTAAGTGTTACATAGTGTTTGCTGTGTGCCAGGCCTAGTTTTAAGTGCCTTACATAAATGTTACCAATTTAATCCTTAGTAACCCATGAGGCGGGTACTATCTTTTAGCTCCATTTTACAAATAAGAAAATTGAGGCTTAGGGAGATTACTTGAGGGGAAGCAGTGCTCAATCTGGGTCTTCTGCCTTTAAGCCCCAAGCTCTTTCTGTGTCAGAATGAGGGTCAGTGAGGCCACAGAGGGAATAAGAGGGAAGCTGGATTGCACATTAGGAAGGGGTAAGTGTGGTTAGGGTTCTCCAGAACTTATTGCTACTTCTTTGAAACAATTTTTTTTTAATTGATTCCTCAGTAATGTATCTTTTTTTCTTTTAAAGATTTTATTTATTTATTTATTTATTTATTTTTAAAAGATTTTATTTATTTATCAGAGAGAGAGAGAGGGAGAGAGAGCGAGCACAGGCAGACAGAATGGCAGGCAGAGGCAGAGGGAGAAGCAGGCTCCCTGCCGCGCAAGGAGCCCGATGTGGAACTCAATCCCAGGACGCTGGAATCATGACCTGAGCTGAAGGCAGCTGCTTAACCAACTGAGCCACCCAGGCGTCCCTTTATTTATTTATTTGACAGACAGACATCACAAGTAGGCAGAAAGGCAGACAGAGAGAGGAAGCAGAGAGAGGAGGAAGCAGGCTCCCTCCTGAGCAGAGAGCCGAATGCAGGACTCCATCCTAGGACCCTGGGATCATGACCTGAGCTGAAGGCAGAGGCTTTAACCCACTGAGCCACCCCGGCACCCCTCTTTGAAACAATTTTTAAGTAGTCCTAGAACTGTGAATGGGAACAAAAAAAGATTGAAATAGGGTCTGTGTTTCAAGGGAGAAGGTAGGAAGTATGAGGAGGGCAAGTGATATAACCTGATTTCTTAGTTTGTATTTTTGGCTCATAGACACACACACACACACACACACACACACACACCCGTTATGTACCAGGTATTATACTAGGCACTGGGGCATGTTAATAAGTGGGTGGATCTCCTTGGAGTTTACAGTCTAGTGGGGAAATATACCTACTCTTTATTTTTCACATTTCATTTGCCTCCTCCCTTCACCCTGTCTGGGATGAATCATGTTTGGGCACAAGGGCATGGGAACAGGAGGAGAAACTAAATCTAAATGTGTCTTTATTAAACTAGTGTTTACTGTTAGCCTATATATGTCTACGATTATACATGAGAGTTTGGAAAGGGGGAATTAAAGTTATTCACTGCTTTCCTATCTTTTTCTCCTTCACCTTTTTCTGGCCCATCTGAATGCCTAGCTGGTCTGTTAGCAGTTTACCAAGCTATTAATCTCTGCTTGTGGATGGAGGGCGGGGTGGGGAGGTGGAGAGGGTTGTCTGGAGAACTGAGAGTTTTCATTTTCAATGTGTCCTGATCCTTGGGGACCCAAATTGGCCCCTTACCATTACGGAGAGAAAGTTCTTTATTGTTATTGTTATTTGTTATTGTTAGGAGGATACCTGTCTGGGACAGGTGAACACTGTGTTGAATTTTGAGTCTGCCATTGACTTTTCTGTGCCCTTGGGCAAGTCACCTGAGCTTTCTCTCCTTCCATTTCACTGTCAATAAAACTAGGATCATAATAAGAGCACCATGCTATGCATTTCACTTACACAATCTCGTATCACCGTTATAACAACCGCATATTTTCCCATTTAATCACTGTTTTAAAGATGAGGAAATTAGGGGTGCCTGGGTGGCTCAGTTGTTTAAGCATCTACCTTGGACTCGGGTTATGATCTCAGGGCCCCAGGTCAGGCTCCTTGCTACATGGAGAGTCTGCTTCTCCCCCTCCTTCTGCCCTCCAACCCGCTCCCACTAATGTGTGCACACTCTCTGTTTTGTTCTCTCCCAAATTAATAAATAAAATTTAAAAAAGAAAAAAAGATGAGGAAATTAAGCTTCGTAGAGGCTAAGATCACACCGAGATCATACAGCTATTTCATGGCCAAACTGGGATCTGAGTCTAGGTTTCCCTCCAAAGCCCATACCCTTACCTCTCTTTAATCCTCAACTTTCTATCTGTAAAAATGGGAGTAATAATAACCAATTGTTCCTAGTGTTTTATACAATAATTCTGAGGTAAGCTCTCTTATTATTTATCCCTGAGAAAACAGAAGTTACCTTCCCCCCCATGTGGAAAGTCACACAGTTGGTTCCGTTTCAGTATGGATTTGCACTATGGTGTGGGGGGCGCCAGTGTCAGAATTGAATAATAATAGTTAAGATACGTTGAACGCTTATGCCATTTACTGTCACACTAGCCCCGTTTCAAATATGGTAACTGAGGCATAGAGAGGTTAGGTCCTTGTCCAAGGTGTCACACCGAAGACATCTTAAAACTGAGAGATGAATCTAGCTTCTTAATTGCTGCACTAAACTCAAATGAGATAATGTATGTAAATTAGGATAATAGCTCCCATTTTCTGAGCCCTTACTGTGTGCCAGGCATCGATCTAAACTTTGACATGCATTAATTTATGCATTAATTTATTTAGTCAAACCCTATGAAGTTGATGCTATTTCTCTCATTTTTTCAGATGAAGAAACTGAGGCACCAAAGTTAAGGCATTTGTCCTGAGGCCCGCAGCTGGTAAATACCAAAGCTGGGATGATGAACCCTACAGTCTCTGTCTCCAGAGGGTGCTCGCTATAATACTATGTATAAAGGGCAGGGATCCCGATAAACTGTAAATAATTATTCTTCTTCAGCACGTGTAAGCAGGGAAATCTGTGTCCTGGGACCAGAAGTAGAGAAGGATGGAAGGGCATGCAGAAAATCCATCAGGCAGTAATGACTTAGAGGTGGAAGCCTCTTTGGAGTCTGGCAATTTAAGAAAAGGGCTGATTATAGTTGTATGCAGGGATGTGGTGGTGTTCCTTCACACCAGGTATGAAAGCTGTGTGGACCGGCGTGGCAGTGTTAAGTGGGGGAATTCTGGGCATCCTGGAAGGGAGAGCCTGTAGGATTTGGTGAAGGAGCAAATGTGAGCCATAAGCGAGAAGGCAAGGATGATGGCAAGGTTTTTGGCCTGAGCATCTGTGGAAAGATGAAGCTGCCCATAGGCCGAGATGGGGAAGGCTGCATGCAGGTGGAATGGGTTTGGGGGCGCCTGGGTGGTGCGGTCAGTTAAGTGTCTGACTCTTGATCTCAACCCAGGTCTTGATCTCAAGGTTGTGAGTTCAAGCCTCATTGCACGTGGAGCCTACTTAAAAAAAAGACAAAGAAATTAGGAGTTCGGTTTTGAACATGTTGAGTACGAGATGATATGAACAATTAGTAGGCATTTGGATATCTGAGGCTGAACTTCCGAGATGCAGTCCCAATTTGATCCTTGTGTGACTCAGTGAGCCCATCTAGGGAGGAGGTAAAGCCTTGAAAGCACCAGTGAGCTCAGCCCTAGTTCCCCATCTCTGCCAGTATCCTGCTGTCCCATCATTGTGGCCTTTCTGAATGGCAGCTTTGCAAGAGGTAAGTGCAAACATGGTTTAAATACAAAAGAAGCCTAGAGCTGGAGATGCCAATGTGGACAAACAACCCTGAGAGAATTAAGTCAAATTTCTGAAAGGTGATTTCCCACAGTAAGTGTGGTTTTCTTTCAGCTGAGTACAGGTAAAACTAATTTCAGCTTAATCAGCCATATTTTAGAGTCCACTGACCTCATGAAGAGGAGACGCCTGCTGCAAAATCGAATGTAGAGTGAGAAGGTATTTTACACCTTGAAAACCTCAGCCACATGAAGTGTTAAGGGAGGGATGAAAATCACAGAAAGGAGTCTGTGTTAAAAGTAGGCATCCTGGGCCACCTGGGTGGCTCAGTGGGTTAAGCCTCTGCCTTTGGCTCAGGTTGTGATCTCATGGTCTTGGGATCGAGCCCCGCATCTGGCTCTCTGCTCAGCAGGGAACCTGCTTCCCTCTCTCTCTGCCTGCCTCTCTGTCTACTGTGATCTCTGTCTGTCAAAAAAAAAAAAAAAAAAAAAAAATCTTCAAAAGAAAAAGTCAGCATCCCGCACAAGAATTTCCATTTTCCTCCACATGGCGTAAGATTCTGCATACATAACATTTCATGTTGGAACCACATGCAACCCTGGAATGAGGGAGAAGGGACCACCCCAGACTGCAGCAGGTATCCCTTCGGTGGATCCTCTAGCCCTTGTTTATCCACCATGACACTGAAACATACTGTACCACAGTTCTCTCTGTTTCCTTAACTCCATGTTAGACTGAAGGCTTCTTAACAAAGCCAGGAAAGGGTTTCTCCCCCGTTGTATCCCCAATGTCCAGCACATATAGCCACTGAAATATTTGAATAGATGAAGGACGAAACATTTCAGGATTTTTCCTAATAGGATCTCAGGCTCCTCTAGGGGGTTTTGGATGTGTTTGAGATTTTTTTTTTTTTTTTAAGATTTTATTTATTTGAGAGAGAGAGAGAGAGCATGGCAGGGGAGAGGTCAGAGGGAGAAGCAGACTCCCCGATGAGCAGGAAGCCCGATGTGGGACTTGATTCTGGAACTCCAGGATCATGACCTGAGCCAAAGGCAGTTGCTTAACCAACTAAGCCACCCAGGCACCCCAAGATTTACTTTTTTTTTTTTAAGATTTTATTTACTTATTTGACAGGGAGAGAGCACAACCGGGGGGACAGGCAGGCTCCCCGCTAAGCAGGGAGCCCAATGTGGGGCTCGATCCCAGGACGCTGGGATCAGGATCTGAGCCGAAGGCAGAAGTCTAACTGACTGAGCCATCCAGGTGCCCTTGTTTGATATTTCCTAATGCTCCTCCTGAGTGCCTTGGAACGTTGCTCTAAGCAGGTCCAAAGCAATTGCCAAAGGAGGTCCCCTGACTCCATCCCCTCCACTGGAACTCCTGGATGGTCCCAGACCTCTCGATTTTCGGATTGTGGGCAAATGCCTCGGCACCAACAGTTCACTCTCCCCTCAAGGTTACCTGTGTTTTTAGATGTTAGTCCAGGAAAGCGAGGGATAAATAAACTCTCTGGGAACCAACTGAGGTGCTTTGCCCGGTTTGAGTCAGGTGTGTTTCACTCGTCTCACTGGAGAAAGAAGACCCAGGAGGAGGCTCCAGGTGGGCTCTGGCTCCGGTCCCAGCTTTACCCAGAGCAGCTCCGCTGTGCTGTGTATGGTGTCGAGTTCTACTGCCGGAGTGATCACAGGAGCCCCTTCTCTTCAAACAGACCAAGGATCATTGCTTCTCACTGGCTCTCAGGCTGTGGACATGGCATGGCAACGTGAGCTCAAAGGAGGCCGTTCACCCCAGTCATTGGGGAACTGGTCAAAATACAAACTAAAGATGGCTGCTGTCTCGTCAGTGAGGCCAAGCACAGACTTAGGCTTGAAAAATGTGGAAAGTTCCTGGCAGGGGCCTGGGACCTGGTGCAGGGGAAAGTCTGCACAGATACTGAGCTAGGAAGCACACAGGACAGCGTTCAGAGTCAAAATGCTGAGTGTCTGCAGATTGGAGAGGTGTTTCCATCACATGTATCTCTGATAGGAGCCATCTAAAGCCAAGACGAAGGGAGATGAGTAAGTTCTGGGGTCTGAGATGAGGGAGGCATTTGTCTCTGTACTGCATGCCTTTCTGGAGGGCAGAAGCCTGGTCAGTTGGTCAGAGTGTGCCTGTGTGTGGGCAGAGGCTCTGAGCCAGGACTGCCTTTTCCCTTGACACAAAGGACTAAATATTGAGGAACCAGGTCCACATAAGGTCATAGAATTTCGAGGGTGGAAAGGATGTTAGGATTACCTGAGCCTCTGTACTGCTTAAATCCCCCTAATAACACAGTCACAAAGTGGACACTTGCTTAATCACTTCCTGTGAGTGGCCATGGTTGGCCCCAAGGGACCAGTGGCCACAAGACTGGGAGCACGCTTTAAGCCCCTCTTGAACAGATGGCCCTTGCCCCACAATGACTGGCTACGGATGCCTCCCACCTGAAGGCCTTTGGAATTGGAAAATCCTTCCCCTGTGAAATGTGTGTATCAAGCTATAATGGACCCAAATTTACTTTGCACACCTTTCCGCTCTGTTTTGTCTCTGCCTTTTATTTGAATTTGCAGATGACTTGCTAACTGACTTCTGTATGTTACAAATTTTTTGGCTCATCCCAGTTCCCATCCCAAAGTGGTGGTAAGTTGCCAAGTTGGCAAAACTCACAGAAGATTCCCATGTACAAAATCTGGAGGAGGACATCACCCAGGGATGAGGCCAGAGTCCCAGTGAGGGTGGAAGGTGCCTACTAGGTCTTCCAGCAAATTCCTCTCCCCTTTCTGCCCCACCTAGTCCTGCCTGAAGAGGGGAGCCTTATTTACTCCTTTTTCAAATTGCTAGGTGTCTTGAATTTCTTTTCTTTTTTTTTAAGATTTTATTTATTTATTTGACAGACAGAGATCACAAGTAGGCAGAGAGGCAGGCAGAAAGGGGGGGAAGCAGGCTCCCTGCTGAGCAGAGACCCCCCCACCCCCGATGCAGGGCTCCATCCCAGAACCCTGGGATCATGACCTGAGACGAAGGCAGAGGCTTTAACCCACTGAGCCACCCAGGCACCCCAGTGTCTTGAATTTCTTGCCTTTCCTTTCATCCCTAAGCTAGATGGTTAGGGAAGGAAAGGGAGAAAAGGAACCTTGTGGTCCCCCTTGCCTTCTTGGCCAAGGAACATTCTGCCATAGAGTGAGGACCCTAAAACCTATGCCATAGAGTGAGGACCCTAAAACCTCTAAGCCAGCAATTACACTCTTAGGTACATATGCCAAAGAATTGAAAACAAGCGTTCAAACAAAAACTTGTACGGAAAAATTCACTGAAGCCCTATTCATGCAGCCAAAAGGTAGAAACAACTGAAACATCCATCGACTGATAAACGGATAAGCAAAATGTAATGTATCCATACAGTGGATTTTTTTTTCAAGACATGAGTTTAATTGCCTATTAGACCATCCAGATGGAAATATGTAGTAAATGAATGGAAATCAGGGTCACAAATTAGGAGAGAGGCAGGCATTTTTAGGCCAGTTTAGGTTTAGACATTCACCAGGTTGGACCTTTTTTTTTTTAATTTAAAATAAAATTTTTTGCCATAATAAACAGAACAATGTATTAAAACTGACTTCCACAATTGTCCAAATTATTTAATCACGATTAAACTTTTTTTTCACATTTCTTTAAATGTCACGCTTTCTTTGGCAAGTTTATTCAAAATACTGAATTTTCATTTTATGATTTAGTTTCTCTAAGAGTGCCCTACACTGATGGTCATCAGGATAACTTTCTCTAAGCCCTAATGGTTTATATCTTCCCTTTAAAATGCATAAGGATCGTCAAGGGTGGCTCAGTGGGTTAAGTCTCTGCCTTCTGCTCAGGTCATGATCTCAGGAATGGATGGGATCAAGACCCGCATAGGGCTCTCTGCTCCTCAGGAAGCCTGCTTCCTGCTGCTTTCTCTGCCTGCCTGCTTATGGTCTCTCTCTTCTCTCTGTGTCAAATAAATAAATAAAGTCTTTAAAAAAAATAAAATGTATAAGTATCTTCAAAAAGTGTATAAATATCTTTTAATTACATTATCATTTTCAAAAAAATCCTAGGGGAAAATTATAAATTAAACACCGTTTTTCCCTTCATTTCTGCTGGAGTATAGCAATTGGTCATCGAACCCATAGTGGGCTAGCAGCTTAGCAAGGCTGAGTCTTGCTGCCAGTTTCAGCCGGCTGCCCATCATAAAGCAACAGCTGATTACAGCTTCTACACTCCTTTTGGAGCGACCCCGTAACTGACACAAGGCCTTCTTTGGTCCGTACATTATGCTAGTTTCTGTCCCCGAAAAAGGTCTTCCTTTCCCTGAACCTGCTTCATCCAATTTTGCTTGTTCTTCATTTAATCCGTGTTTGGGACAGCCTCACTCAAAATCGTTTTGGAGATCACCGTGTGACCCAGGATCGAGTGCACAGATCCACGTGTTTTATGGAATACGTCCTTTCTTCACCTTTGCGATCTATGTGTTTTATTTTTTTGAGGTTGAGAGGGAGAGAGAGCGAGCATGAGAGGGGACAGGTCAGAGGGAGAAACAGACTCCCCGCCAAGCAGGGAGCCGGATATGGGACTCAATCCCAGGACTCCAGGATCATGACCTGAGCCGGAGGCAGTTGCCCAACCAACTGAGCCACCCAGGCACCCTAAAAATGTTCTTAAAATTACAAGTAGTTTTTTTCTGGTGAAGATACTGGTTTCTTTGAAAAGGTCTGATAGGTTTACTTCATTCTCTACTTTAAGACATTTTACCATGCTGTAATAGGGATTAAATGAAGATCTTGTTTTCCTTACTCATGAAGTGTTGCACTTAATAGGTTTTTGTCTTGAACTGCTTGTGCCGGGAGGTGCTGGGTCAGGGCCTGGGCCAGGGGAGAACTCGGTAAAGTCACCTCTGAGCTTGATAAACTTTCCATCTTGGAAATGAAATCTCTATTTGCCTCTCCCTGAGCCTGTGCAGACAGTGCCAGGAGCACACCCCGCCCCCAATATTATCGGCTATTCCATAGCTATAAAAAGGATTAAAGTCTTGGTACATGCTACAACATGGATAAACCTTGGGGAAATTTTGCTAAGTGAAAGAAGGCAGACATAAAGGCCATTTATTGTATGATTCCACTTATGAAATATGGAGACTAGACAAATCCATAAAGAAAAAAAGCAGATTCGTGGTTGCCAGAGGCTGGAGGTGGCAGAGAAAGGAAGTAACAGCTAATGGGGTTTCCTTTGGGGGATGATGAAAATATCCTGGAACTAAATTGTGGTGATGGGTGCACAATATTGTAAATCTATTATATTCTACTTAGTTTGACACTTTAAAATGGTTACAGTGGTAAATTTTACCTCAATCAATAAAATCATAAAAAAGGAAGACCGATCAACCCACCCACGGTTGAAAGAGGGAGGAAAAGATCTAGAATCTAGAACATGTCTCTGAATTTACTTTCCTCATCTGCACCTGGGTCATAATACCCTCTTCCCCCAGCTGGCATGAATAATGAGCAGGAATAAGTGTTACATAAACACTTAGCAATAGAGGCTCTCAACGTCAGTGTTAATTGCCTACTTTTCTATGTAAGTATCTAAACCTGTTTGTCCCTTTATACCTTTATTTTTTAATGACCCTACTGGTTTGTGGCTCCAGCCAGCCAATCTGGTCTTCACAGGGGTTCCTTCCACTCCCTCTCCCTGCCTTTGGCCACTGCTCCGAGATCTGGGAGGTTGTCCTGCCTCTGGTGTTAAAGGCCAGTAGTGTCCTTAGGCCACTGCCACAGAATCACTTGCGAGCTGATTTTGTGGGATCCACCTGCTGAATCAGACTCTCTGGGGATGCTTGCTTCAGGGGAATCTGGTGTCTGTATTTTTAGTAAGTGCTCTAGATGATGATCGTGCATATTCAGGTTGGGGACTACTGTTTTAATATATCCCTGTCTTCACCATCTCTCCCAGGAAGTTTGCTCAAACTTGCTCAAAGTCTGCTCAAACTTCCCTGAGAAGCCCTCTGATTAGCCAGAGGGCTCCTTCCCTGTGTCTGAGGTTCTCAGTGTCCGGGCCAAAATCAGCTTGGGTTCTGCTGGGTCTGCCCTCTCCCTGCAGACTGGGGGACTCCCAAAGACAGATACCTGCCCTTCTCTTTCTTCTGGTCACCCTGGCTCCTCCTGAGTGTAGATCCTCCTGGGATGCTGTAGGAAGCGAGACGCTTTAGTTTTAAAGTCCTTAGAATCCTGTTTACTTCTATAGACACCTGAGAGAACTTAGGTTCGCTCTCTTCTTACCATTCTACTCCTGACTTTTCAAGGTGATACAGAAATTGTATGACTACATCACATCAGCCTTTGCTTTTCCTGTCCCATGTCATCCCACAGATGTGCTAGGTGTGGGCCGGCCCCCACCCGACCCTGACAAGTGACCATGGATCCTGGAGCTGGGCCAGAGTCATCTCTGACTGTCAATGAGCAGGTATATGCTGGGGCAGGAAGAGGCGGGGGGAGTGAGGGTCATGGACCCCAGCGTGTGTCCAGGGGGAAGACTCCAGAGAACCCGTCAGTACCTGTTTCTTACCAAATTCTTGGTTACTTAACCCATCCAGATGTAGTTACCAGCTAGGATTTCTCAGGGACTGAGTTGGGGCCTTTAAGCTGTGACTCTATATATATATATATATATATATATATATATATATATATATATTTTTTTTTAAGATTTTATTTATTTTTTTCAGGCAGAGAGAGAAAAAGGGAGAGGGGGCGTGAGCTGGGGAGTAGGGGCAGAGGGAGAAGCAGGCTCCCCACTGAGCAGGGAGCCCAGGTGTGGGACTCTATCCAAGGACCCTGGGATCATAACCTGAGCCGAAGACAGACGCCTGAGTGAGCCACCCAGGTGCCCCTAAGCTGTTTCAAAAAAGTGAAATTAAAATATACACCTGGCTGGCTTGGTTGGTAGAGCATGTGACTCTTGACTTTGGGGTCGTGAGCTCACTTTACTCTTTAGAGTTTACTTTATGGGGCACCTGGGTGGCTCAGTGGGTTAAAGCTTCTGTCTTTGGCTCAGGTCATGATCCTGGGGTCCTGGGATCAAGCCCTGCATGGAGGGGGGGGGTCTCTGCTCAGCGGGGAGCCTGCTTCCTCCTCTCTCTCTGCCTGCCTCTCAGCCTACTTGTGATCTCTGTCAAATAAATAAATAAAATCTTAAAAAAAATAAAAATAGAGTTTACTTTAAAAAATAAAATTAAAAATATATATATACAAATATGTGTGTATTTACATAAAGAAAGATTTGGGCATCATGTCATTTACTCTATTTTTTCTTATAATTTTTTGTAGTGAACATATTATATCATTTTTTATTATTTATTATTATTTTTTAAGATTTTATTTATTTATTTGACAGAGAGAGATCACAGTAGACAGAGAGGCAGGCAGAGAGAGAGAGAGAGGGAAGCAGGCTCCCTGCTGAGCAGAGAGCCAGATGCAGGACTCGATCCCAGGACCCTGAGATCATGACCTGAGCCGAAGGCAGCAGCTTAATCCACTGAGCCACCCAGGCGCCCTATTATATCATTTTTTAAAAAGAAACAAAAAGACTAACATCTCTTAAAATATAATCAGACTGAAGTCCCTCACAGGTCGAGTTTGCATCCGAGAGGGAACTGCTTTTGGAAGTATATTTCCCTCATCCTTCCTTGATGGGTTACATTGTCACTTTTTCCAGCAGTCTCTGGCTGGATTCAGTTTTCAGGCTTCAGGACTGTGTGGTAGGAATGCCTTCGGGTACAGGCCAAGTGCAAGGCAGGCCCAACAGAACTTTTGAGTACACAGTGTCCCTGACTCTTGAATGGCCCGATTGAAAGCCAGTCAGTGCTGGAGGTAAAGAGCCAAGGAGTGCTGGCTGTTTGAGCAGGAGATGACCAGAGGTTCTGAGGAGGCCCTGGGTGCTGCCTGCACCCCTGGGTGTGGAAGCTCCCTTCGAGGTGGGAGCACGCCCACAGATGGCACGACTGGACCTGCAAAGCTGCCACCTCCAGGATTCCTGACCCGCATTTCAGGAAGTTAGTGCACAGGGAAATCTTGGCCTTTCTTCCCTGGGGTTTGGGAAATAAAGGAATCATGAGCTTAAAACGTTTCTCGACAATGTGGAGCGTTCATTTTCCACCCCCTATATCTTTGAGGGAGCTTCTATATGGTTTCAACAGAAGTGAAGAGGGATTTGCTTCTTGGCCCAGCTTAGCTGTGGATGCTGTGTCAGGGGCCTTCCTCAGTGCACTCCAATATCCTAGCAGCTGAGAGGACACCCTTGCAAGGCTGTGGGTTAGGCCACTTACCACTCCCTGAACTGAGTCCCTAAAGGGAGGCACATAGAAATATCCCCAAGTGTTTTGGTTCTATGGGGCTTTTTTCAGCCCATGTCAAGTCCTTCCCCTGTCACCAGGCTCCCAGGTCCTTTCAGAAGCTCCTCTCCTGGAATCAGGGAGCTGCAGCCTGCTCCAGGCTGTGGAATTGGCCCAGAGTCACGCAGCCCTCAGGCGGGAGGTCGAGTCTTGGAGAGCCTACCTTCTCCGCTCTCCCCTAACCGAACCCAGAGCTCTCCTCCCCGGGAACTAGACCAGCCGCTCCGCCCGCTTCGCGCCAGTGAAGTCCCTGTGCTGTGTTTGCAGGTCATCGTGATGTCAGGCCACGAGACCATCCGCGTGCTGGAAGTTGGAGTGGATGCCCAGATCTCGGCCGAGGAGGAGGGCAAAGGGCTGGAGGGCGTGGCTGCTGAGGGCTCCCAGAACAGAGGCCCTGGTGAAGCCAGTGAACCTGCTGGTGAAGCCGGGCCAGACAACCCAGACTCTTCTGCAGAGGCAACGGGTACGAGGCCATCGCTCCCATCGGGCACTGCTCTACCTGAGTCCCTTCCTCTGGCTCCTTGGAGAGCCAGCATGAATCCTGGGCCTAGGCAGCCTTTGGGTCTTGTCTTCCTGTCCTCTGGACAGCCTCTGGCCACCCCTATCCATCTGCTTAGCTGCTAGGGCTGTGGTGCCCTCCTTGTCCCTGGAGCTCTAGATCTGGTTTCAATCACTTCCACACCTGAACAGGGATGGGCCAGGGTGAGGTGGGCAGAGAGAGGCAAGGTTCAGTTGAGGGGATTGAATTCACCTCAGAGAGGGAGGGCTCTAGGTCTCAGCCAGCCCAATGCAGAAAGTACTAGACCTTCAGGATCCTAACAGCCCTTCCAGGAGGCCCTGTCAGGAGGTTCCAGCAGCTGCGGGTAGGAGGGCATGTTACTTACCCAGGACTAAGGGGTTGGGTTCTGTGGGACGTTACAGAATCCTAGCTCCTTACTTCCTGCTGGGCTGCTGTGAGTCAAACCTGGGATCTTACTTCTTTTCTTTCTTTCTTTCTTTCTTTCTTTCTTTTTTTTTTTTTTTTTTTTAAGATTTTATTTATTTATTTGACAGAGAGAAAGCGAGAGAGGGAACACAAGCAGGGGGAGTGGGAGAGGGAGAAGCAGGCCTCCCACTGAGCAGGGAGCCCAGTGCAAAACTTGATTCCAGGACCCTGGGAGCCAAAGGCAGACACTTAACCGACTGAGCCACTCAGGTGCCCCTGAGCTGCCCTCTGAAAAACAACTTTAGGGCAAGAGTGTGATTCTCTTGTACCGGGAATGGAGAGGTACCGGGAATGGAGAGAGATGATCCCCCCTGCACAGTCTCCCCTAATACCCTGCAGGGTAGCTGTGACATGACTAGGGAGGGCTGTTCTAGAGACTGGGATGGTGCCAGGTGTGGCTCTCTGGCCATGGGGCATCCTTTCCTGGATTTTCCTCACTGATAACTTATGGAAGAGACATCTTTGGCTGGAAACCTGGGACCTGGGACTTCCCTCATCATCCCCGACCCCAGAACTCCAAGATACATCTCCCTGAGCTGCTGCTTATCTCCCCTTCCCTAGATCTCTGGGCTGATAGGAGTGGACCAAGAGGAGGAGCCAAGAAGAGAACAAATGAGGATAGGCTTTAGGGATTTCGAGCAACTCCTGAATAAGAAACCTGCAAGGCCTCACATCCCTTGCTCTACCCACATTCATTTGGGACCCTAGTAACCTAGGATTTTTTCTCTTTTTGAATAAAGGAATGGCAAGAGACATGACCATTCTCCCCTAGCCTGGAAATGCTCTACTCCATGTTGAGGCCAGGGTGGGCATTTCCTAGTCCCATGGGGGCAGTGCCCTGGAGAGCAGGCAGCCAAGACAAGGATGTTACACCTGGCCTCCCTCTTCTGATTCCTTCCCATGAAAAAGGGGGTGGAACCCTTTTTCAGAAAATTCGGGAGGTTTATCCCAGGTTTATCCACAGTGTCCTGATTTCCCTTTTTACTCTTCTTTCTTTTTTCTTTTTTTTTTTAAGAGGAGTGTGGGGGAGGGGCAGAGGGAGAGAGAGAATCTCAAACAGGGTTATGCTCAACCCAGAGCCTGATGTGGGGCTCAATATCAGGACCCTGAGATGGTGACCTGAGCTGAAATCAAGGGTCGGACACTTAACCGATGGTGCCATCCAGGCTCCCCATCCGTTTTTACCCTTTAATCTGTCTTCCATATCTCCTTTCTTCTGGTGCCTTGATTCTGTTCCTTGTTCAAACCTGCTCTCAGAAATGGATCCTAAATCAACTATTTATACCCTAGCATGAGTGTTTATGGTAGCGCGTGTTTTCTTCCAGAGGTTTGTATATTTAGGCCTTTCATGAAAGTCCTGTTCTTTGTAAGGGAAATTTTAGTTATCATCTAGAAGGAAAGGAAGGCATTTTGACAGTACCACCTAAGAAGCTGCCAACTTAAACTGTGGCCTTGCTAGTCTTTCTAGATACGCAATAGTAAGAAGAGTTTCCTCTTCAAACAAAACTAAGTAATGGGAAACTTTTTCAGGATGAAAAAGATCGCGTGATTTATATCACTCTAAATTACTATCCTGTCCTTGTCACAGGTATGTATTTTTACGGTTGTGACCACCAAGGGTAGACTATAATAGGACACTTACCACCATATTATTCATAGGCCTATTCCCTTTTTTTTTTTTTAAGTAAACTTTTTTTTTATTTATTTGAGAGAGAGAGAGTATAAGAGGGGAGAGAGTCAGAGGGAGAAGACTCCCCAACTGAGCAGGAAGCCCGATGCGGGACTCCATCCTGGGACTCCGGGATCATGACCTGAGCTGAAGGCAGTCGCTTAACCAACTGAGCCACCCAGGCACCCCCATTTCCTTTACTGGCATAGATTCACACACCTGATTCTGGGCTTTGCTATATGCAAACTGTTTGGGTTTTCATTGTCATAACCAGTGCTACATTGAGTGCCTTTGTTCTGGTCCTTTGAGATTTTTTTTTTTTTTTTAGATTTTATTTATTTATTTGACAGAGAGAGATCACAAGTAGGCAGAGAGGCAGGCAGAGAGAGGGGGAAAGCAGGCTTCCCGCTGAGCAGAGAGCCTGATGTAGGGCTTGATCCCAGGACCCTGGGATCATGACCTGAGCCAAAGGCAGAGGCTTAACCCACTGAGCCACCCAGGCACCCTGAAAATTTTTTTTCTTTGAGGTATAGTCCACTGGGATTCCTTTTGAAGAGAAGTCAAATGTATGTGTAGGAGGAAGTCATCCCGTGGGAAAACACAAAATCTCTCAATGAGAATTCAAGTAATTGGCGAGAAGGTACCACATACCTGTTAAGCCAAAAAAGTAAATAGTGATAAGACCTAAATTGGGGGCATGGTGGAGAAATGGGGACATTATTGACAGTACTGTGAATTGGTTCAGTCTTTCTGAAAAGCAGTCTCACAGGAAAGGACCTAAGCTAAAGGCAGTCAGCCCTAAATGGACCCTGGGTCCTACCTGGGAAATAAATCCTAATAAAATGAATATCTCCTTTCTTTAGATAGTAAGCTTTTCACCATCATGTTAATCACATTCCCATTTTCCCACTTTCCTTTTTTTAATTTTATAAAATTTTGTCAAGCAACATCTTTTTTAAATTTTCATAGTTTCAGAATATCCCTGTGCTCTCTGATTTTTTTCCAGTGGGTAGAACTGTATTTCCCTTCTGTGGGTGAGATAAACCTGCCATTTAATTTTCTGTTTGAATTTTAGAAGGCTTTCGTTGTTGCCTGTGTGTCTCCTTATTTCCTTAAACAATTGGATTTTTTGTCATTGTATACTGTGGACATCACAGTCCCGAGTTAGGTTGCTGCCTTTCCTGATTAACAGAGGGTCTGGGAAAGGGGCGCCTGGGTGGCTCAGTGGGTTAAGCCGCTGCCTTCGGCTCGGGTCATGATCTCAGGGTCCTGGGATCGAGTCCCACATCGGGCTCTCTGCTCGGCAGGGAGCCTGTTTCCTCCTCCTCTCTCTCTCTGCCTGCCTTTCTACCTACTTGTGATCTCTCTCTGTCAAATAAATAAATAAAATCTTTAAAAAAAAAAAAAAAAAAAAAAACAGAGGGTCTGGGAATGCTGGGTTGGAAGTTTATCTATTCCATGCTATGTCACAAGCGAGCTTAAAAGAAAGAAGAGAGAGTTCACTGCCTCCACTCCCAGGCATTCTGATCTGAGAGGCCTTGATTAGGGTCTAGAAGTCTATGCCCATCCGGTATTAAGAAGCCACCAATCTGGTCTAAGCTCCATCACCCCATCTGTAGTCTCACCACGTATTAAATAATAAGCCCCCTCCTCATTGTTCTGTGGCTTTGAAGAGGTTTCCTGGTGGGGGTCCCCAATACCTATGTCAAGGGAGCAGGAGGGGGCTTTAATGTGGGCGAAAAGCTCCAGTTCAAGCTCAGTGAAGCTTCTCTTCTGGACGTCAGACCTCAGGCCCCGGCAGAGAAACATTGCCCAGCCTGGAGCGCCTCTGGCTTCCGGAGTCCAGTTTTCGGGGCCTGTCACTTCAAGGACTTGCCCTTACAGGAATCCTGGTAGCCTTCCCCCAGGCCAGCAGCTGCTTCCAAAAAGTAGTCCACAGGTGTTGTGAACGGTGGTGATTCCATTGCCGGATGAGCCAAGGAGAGTTGCTCCCATCTGTTCTAGGTCCCTCCCTCCCCGCCAGCGTTCACTGCAGGCCCTTCTACTGATGATGTGATAGGTCACCTTGTCCTAAGGAACCGGGAAATAGAAACTGAGAGCCAGCTGTGCACAGGCCTGCGTTTACTTCGACTAGAGGTGGGAAGAGGGTGACCTACCTTGCAGGTCGGGTACAGGGCGCTCCGGCCTCCTGTTCTCGAGACTGGCAGCACTGGGGGAAGTGGTTCCTCCCGGGCCAGGGAAGGCCAGCGATTGACCTGGGGTTATGCAGAAGTACAGTGTGAGGCTGAGAGTTGCCACCTCAGGGTGCAACCAGACACTCTACGCCGGTGACCCCTGTGCATGTACCAGGCTCACTCCTTGTCCTTTCTCTCCATGCCACGTGAAGTGAAGTCTCTCCCGGGGATCCCTCCGAGCCCTGCCCCTGCCGTTGCCACCTTCAGCCAAGCCCCGAGCCAGCCTCAGGCATCCCAGACGCTGGCGCCCCTCGCTGTACAAGCTGCCCCCCAGGTAAGGGCCACCCAGGAAGCTGAGCAGCGGGCCCTGGGCAGGAGCGAAGCATGGGACAGCCAACGTGGGGTGGCCACGGGATCTGGGAATTTCACGGGCAGAACAGGGAAGGGGCTGTGGCTTAGAGGAGGGCTTCCCCTTCGAGGTACCCCTGACCTGTCCCCTACCCCAGATCAGGCCTTCTGGGAAGATCAGATGTGTGTTTGCCAAGTCTTATCCCTCAGCCCAGCAAGGACTGTAGGTAGGGATAACATTGACTCTTTGGTACCCCAGGTATCTCTGTTTAATCTCATGACTAAATGAGCGGGTGCCCTTGTTAGCCCCTCCAGTGGATGCCTGGAAGAGTTAATAGGTCATTCAGAGTCCTCTTTTAGAGCCAGGGGGCAGCCCCAGCACTGTGAAAAGCTACCTCCTGGATCCCCGAGCCGTGCTGAGCTCCGTGTGGCCTTCTGCTTCAGGCACAGATCCGCTGGGCACCGGGCAGGGGTATCTTCCATCAGAGCTTCCCAGAGGCCTCAGTAGGCCCTTGACCACTTGGTTCCACCACCCCCTGCTTCCTGGCCACAAAGCCCAGGTCCTGTGGCTAAGGGCCCAGGAAAGGCCTAGGAGGCGACAGGCCATGCCTGGGCCCCTTTGGTTATGCTGTGAGCAGGGCCAGGCCCTGTCTCCAAGGGGGGGTGGGCAGCTTCTCTGAAGGCAGGCTGGTCAGGTCCAGGCAGCCCCTCAGGGTTGGGCCTCTGGCTAGGGCTTGTCTCTTCCCCACCCTCATGTGGCTTTCCCCCCCACCCCCCATGCCCTCAGAATGCGTTGTTTGTGCTCAACCGGGTCCTAGAGACCCGGCGTTTGCGCTGTCAATGTTGATTTTTTATTTTTTCTTTTCTTTTTGAAATCTTGTTTGCTTTTGCAGGTCTTGACTCAGGAAAACTTAGCCACAGTTCTGACAGGAGTTATGGTTCCAGCAGGGGCAGTTACTCAACCTCTTCTTATCCCCATCAGTATTGCAGGTCAAGTGGCTGGTCAGCAGGGGCTGGCCGTGTGGACAATTCCTACAGCAACCGTGGCCGCCCTCCCAGGACTGACAGCTGCTTCTCCCACGGGGGGAATTTTCAAGCCACCTTTAGCCGGTCTGCAAGGTAACGGCCACTCTCCCCAGGACTGCACCAGGCCCCCCCACCACCCTATACTACTCTCCCTGCACGCACGCTGGCCATGTTGGACTCAGAACCCGCGGCCCACCGGGGCCCCAGCCCTGGAGTCTGGATCCGGTGTCCCAGGCACCCAGCCACAGAGCTGCAGCACCACCTCGGGACTCGAGGCCGTGACACCGTGCTGGCCCAGCAGGCCTCTCTTACTTCAGCCAACTGAGACTGCCCCTCTCCCCCCACGCCAGAATTCACCCCATGACCAGCCTCGGGAGAAGGACCGCAAGAAGATTCATCTTCTGGTTTTGAACCTCCAACACCTCCTCCAGGCCCAAGGGAGGGGGGATGAGAGATGTTGTCCTGTGCAAGGATCAAGGGAATCGCAGCTGCCTGTCCCCTCTGCCCCGCTGTCCCAACCCCCTATCATCCTTGCGCCAGATCCCCTGGGATTGGAGCCGCTCTGGGGCTGCGGCTGGGCGTTTGAGCACCCCTGTCTCTGCCTTGCTCCGTAGCAGCTGCCGTGCTGAACGCCGCGCTCCCGACACCTGTCCAAGCTGTCCCACCGCAAGCACCAGCACAGGCCTCGTCGCCCACCCAGCCCCGACCAGCAGCCCCGCCCCAGACGCTGTTCCAGACCCCACCGCTGCTGCAGACCACACCTGCCATTCTCCCGCAGCCCCCTGCTGCCACCACGACGGCTCCCACACCCAAGCCGGTGGACAACCCCCCACAGATCACCGTCCAGCCTGCAGGCTTCGCGCTAAGCCCAGGAATTGTAAGCCGCTGCTCTCACCCAGGGCTGACCAGGGATGGACCGAATCTCGGGCCAAGGGTGGAACTGGCCCTTCCCACAGGGGAGGAAGGAGGTGGAGGACCAGCCCCCTGAATACGGCTCTTTTCCAACACATCGGCAGAGATGGCTCCCTCGGAGGCCTTCTCCTTGCATCTGCCAGTCCGTCCGTCCCAGACAAGAGCAGACAGCCTCCGCCAAGAGGGCTGGGCCAATTCTCCAGAACCTGAACCACTGGATCGGCCTTGGAGGGTGGGATGGTGTTTAGGGTAGCACGCTTGTGAGCTCTGGCTAATGTGGAGCTGGAGGCTTCCGGCCCCACCAGTGTCTGTCCAGTGTGGCTCCTGGCTTGGCAGGGGAGCTGTTAGATGTGACCAGAATCACATCGGTCCCTCCCGTCTGGACTTTCTGTCCTCCCAGGCCCGGCCTGAGAGATTAGCCAGAGTTACCCTTCCCTGGTAGCAGCCCCACCCCTCCCCACCAGCCCCCTACAGCCCCGGGCCCTGGATGCTCTTCAGCTGGTGGACCTGGGCCTACAGCCCACATTCACATCTGCCCAGCACCTGTATCGCCTCGACCCCCCAGCCCTCAGCCTTCTCCTCTCTGCCTTGGGCTCTTTCTTGCTCCTTGGCCTCTGAGCAAGGCTCTTTCTCCCCCCACAGATCAGTGCTGCTTCCCTCGGGGGACAGACCCAGATCCTAGGCTCCCTCACTACCACTCCGGTCATTGCCAACGCCATCCCCAGCATGCCGGGGATCAGCAGTCAGATCCTCACCAACGCTCAGGGACAGGCAAGTGGTCAAAGGCAGGGCTGAGGGTTGGGGGCTGAGGAGAAGCCGGGGTTGGGGTAGGGGGGAAGATGACACATGCTAAGGGTTAGAGAAACTTGAGCAAGGTGTCCTGTCCCTCATGTGGCAGCCACCTACTGATGCTGAGCTCAGGCAGGGGTGTAGCCACTCCCCTGCTCTCTAGGGACTCCCTCTAGTCGGGGGGCTTTCTTTTGTGGATCCCCCACTTTGTGGCCCCTCTTTGTGTCAGGTGCCTTCTCATACATGATGTCACCTCACTTTGAGTACAGGCCTACCAGGTGTAGATTCTCATTCCCCTTTCACAGGGGAGAAGGCTGAGGTACAGAGAAATGAAGCCACCCGAGAAAATGTGCTGGGGCAGGGATTTGCAACCAGGGCTGTGATTCATGGGTGGACCTCTTCCTGCCCCACCATAGCTCTGGAGGTGGAATAAAGGTGACAGCTCCTAGAGGATGAACCCTCTTTACTGATGAGGAAACTGAGGTCCAGAAGGGTGAAATGATTTGTTTAAGTCCCTTTGCCTGCCAGTGTGGGGTTTTGGGTTGGGGGCGGGACTGGGCACTGGCCTCACCCCCCCGGGGTCCCTGCGTTGTCTTCTCCCAGGTTATTGGAGCCTTGCCGTGGGTAGTGAACTCGGCTAGTGTGGCAGCCCCAGCTCCAGCCCCGAGCCTGCAGGTCCAGGCTGTGACCCCCCAGCTGTTGTTGAATGCCCAGGGCCAGGTGATTGCAACCCTGGCCAGCAGCCCCCTGCCTCCGCCTGTGGCTGTCCGGAAGGCAAGCACGCCTGAGTCTCCCGCTAAGAGTGAGGTACAAGGGCTGGGTTGGGGTGAGGGCAGGGGTTGGGGGGGTGGGCGGCAGGCAAGGTTGTCTGGCGTGGGCTGCCTCCCTTGAGACTGTGGGGCAGGACAAGGTAGTCTTCTGAGGTCCCTGGGAAACAGGGCACCTCTCCAAAGTGAGGGGAAATCCCAGGGTAGAAGGCACAAGCGAGTCTGCCCATAGTCTGTCCAGGGAAGGAGCACCCCCTAGCTCTCCCCACACACACCCAAGACGCATCTTTGTGCCCTCAGAGGCCAGTGGCGGCGTGCTGAGAAGGCCAAGGAGGTGGTCAGAGTAGATGGAGCCTTGATTAGGCCTTGATTAGCTCCAGGATGAACAGACCACCAGAAGAGGCCCAGAGAGTGATTCTGCACCTCCTCCCACTTCACCCCTTCACTCTGCCCTGTGGCTTTGATGATTCCTTTATTTGTTCGTTCCAGGAGCAGTGTTTGAGTGCTTACTGTATTCCAGGTGCTGACGATCTAGAGATGAGTAAGATGGACTTCCTAGCCTTACTTAGATAGCCCAGCGCTGGAGATGGCTGCAAGCCAGCGGGACTAGGATTATGATAGGGACTTGATAAGGTGCTGTGGGGAGCTGGAGAAGGGAGCGCCTGACAGACTGAGGGAGTTCAACAAGGCTTCCTAGAGAAGGGACGGTGACCTAACCCAAAGGGATGAGTAGTGGGACTACCTTTACATAATTGCAGGAATGATAACGTGCCAGACAGAGCAGGGGTTCTCAAACGGGAGTGGGTGTCAGAACCACCCGGAGGGCTTGTTGGAATGCAGATTCCCAGCACATGCACACATGTTCCCCCACCCCTGAAGTTCTTATTCAGCAGGGCTGGAGTGGAGCCCAAGAGTTTGCATTTCTGGCAAGTTCTCAGGCGATGTCGAGGCCATGACTCTCAAATGCGGTGTGCTGCTTCCAAACTTTGTGAATAACCCCTTAGCCTCCTCTGTAGTATGGAGATTCTCAGAGTGCCAATTCAGAAGGTTATGAATGTTAACGGGCACGGTACACATGAGGCAGTTAACACTCTGGTACACAGGAAGCACTGGGAAAATGGTGCTTTTATTTCATCACTGTTATTATGTAGGAAGGGTTTTTAGTAGGGAAGCAGCTAGATGCGTATTAAACAGAAATTATCCAGGTGGCAGGGGGAGGGGGGCGTGCCTGGGTGGCCCAGTCAATTAAGGATCTGACTCCTGGTTTCAGCTCAGGTCTTGATCTCGGGGTTGTGAGTTGAAGCCCCATGTTGGGATCCACACTGGACATGGAGCCTACTTTAAAAAAAAAAAAAAAATTAGCTCTTGTCCAGGTGGAGCTAGGAACTGAACCATGGTGAGACTTGAGTCCTTGTTACCTGTTAGGAGGCAGCTGAAACAGTTCTAACAAGAAATGAGGAGCCCTGACCAAAGGCTAATAAGATTCTGGGGATAAAGAGGGAATGGACTTAAAAGCTAGAGGGAATCCAGGAATAGGCCTTATCCTAGAGAAATTTGCACTTTTCAGGAAGTTGTTTTTTTTTTTTTTTTTTAAGAAAAAATCATACTGGGGCGCCTGGCTGGCTCAGTCAGTAGAGTATGTGACTCTTGATCTTGAGGTCATGAGTTCTAGCCCCATGTTGGAAGTAGAGTTTACTCAAAAAAATCATGCAAAAAATACTAATTAGTTTTTCTTGATGATAAATATGATATAAGAGTTTTATAAAAATTCCAATATTAAGTGTAATGGAAAAAGTAAAAATCCTTTCAAGTTCCACCTCCAGAGATGACTTCTGTTGACAACTTGATTTTTAGGCCTCAGATTTTTTTCCCTGGAAACTCATACGTATTTTTAATAGGAATTATTCTCTAAAAACTGTTTTCACTTTACTTTTTGTAAGATTTTATTTATTCATTTGTCAGAGACAGAGGGAGAGAGAGCAAGCGAGCACAGGCAGACAAAGAGGCAGGCAGAGGCAGAGGGAGAAGCAGGCTCCCTGCCAAGCAAGGAGCCCAATGTGGGACTCGATCCCAGGACCCTGGGATCATGACCTGAGCCGAAGGCAGCTGCTTAACCAACTGAGCCACCCAGGCGTCCCATTTTACTTTTTTTTCCACTTAGCACTGTGAGCCAGAGCTCTTTGCATGCCAGTATTTAAAAGATTTACTGTACTCTTTTTATGTTTTGTTTTGTTTTGTTTTTTAAGATTTATTTATTTATTTGTGAGAGAGAGAGAGAGCATGAACAGTGGGAGGAGCAGGCAGACGGAGAAGCAGGTTCCCTGCTGAGCAAGGAGCCCGATGTGGGACTCGATCCCAAGACCCTGGGATCAGGACCTGAACCAAAGGCAGACAATTAACCAACTGAGCCACCCAGACATCCCTGTACTCTTTTTAGAAGCTGCGCAAAATCTCTCTGTAGGGGAGTCCCAGGAATCACTTGCCAGTTCCCTATTAATGGACATAGGGGGGAGGCCCTAGAATCACATTTTGGTTTCTGCTCTGAGGGAAAAGATTTGAGAGCAGTTATCTCAAGGGGGGAAACTTGTGGGGGTTTTGACCAAGGGTACTGAATATTTCTGAGCCTCTGACCTGCCGGTGTCACAGGTGCCTGTGAGCCTCCAACTTGGTCATGATTGTGGGGTGGGTTCTAATAAGTAGTTTCTAGTCTTGCTTTGTGATGGCACATAGGTAGGAGTGTGTGGGTGAGTGAGGATTTCGTGCCCATTTTGCCCTGCCTCTGGTCCTTTCAGGGACTGCAACCCGCCCGAGACAGGCAGGTGAGCAGTAGGAACTCACTGGCTCTCTTCTCATAGGTACAGCCCATCCAGCCCACGCCGGCCGTGCCCCAGCCTGCGGTGGTCATCACCAGCCCAGCCCCAGCGGCCAAGCCATCTGCCTCTGCTCCCATTCCAATCACCTGCTCTGAGACCCCTACTGTCAGCCAGTTGGTATCCAGTAAGTGGCTCCTGGGGAGGGTTGTGGAGAAGAGGAGAGGAGGCATTTACTCACCTACCCCAGCACCTCTAAATGCCGCTCTCCTTAATAAACTTTCTAGAATCCAAAGGGGGAAGGCAAAGGCCCAACACCAGGGATTGGCTTTCTTTTTTTTTTTTTAAAGATTTTATTTATTTATTTGACAGACAGAGATCACAAGTAGGCAGAGAGGCAGGCAGAGAGAGAGAGAGAGAGAAAGAGGGAAGCAGGCTCCCTGCTTGGCAGAGAGCCCGATGCGGGGCTCGATCCCAGGACCCTGAGATCACGACCCGAGCCGAA
Organism: Mustela lutreola; assembly: GCF_030435805.1. Classification (NCBI taxonomy): domain Eukaryota; kingdom Metazoa; phylum Chordata; class Mammalia; order Carnivora; family Mustelidae; genus Mustela; species Mustela lutreola. The sequence goes on from NC_081297.1 coordinate 63,880,429, forward strand.
TGCAGCAGCCCAAACCACTGAGCCACCCAGGCGCCCCAGGGATTGGCTTTCTTAGTTTCATTCCTGCTGAGCTGGATTCTAGGCATGATGATAGTGGAAGCTGCTTCTTTGAGAACCCAACCCATTGGCTGTCTCTCCTTTGGTCTGTCACCCAGTATCTGAGGAATGTGGATAGCTAAGGTGTGCTTGGGGCTAGCAGTAGGGAGAATGGGGGTGGGTCGGCCATTAGGGCTAGAAGAACCTGAAGGGGTGATGAGGGTAATAAGGGTACATGGCCCTTGTGTCAAATGTTCTCATCTGTCGCTACTTTAGCAGTCAAGGCCAATAAGCTAGATAAGCAGTGATATCATCTGTCTTACACACTCACCCCAATCCCTTCCTCTGGCCTAGAGCCACATACCCCAAGTCTGGATGAGGACGGAATCAACTTGGAAGAGATCCGGGAGTTTGCCAAGAATTTTAAGATCCGACGGCTGTCCCTGGGCCTCACACAGACTCAGGTGGGTCAGGCTCTGACTGCCACAGAAGGCCCGGCCTACAGCCAGTCAGCTATCTGCCGGTGAGTACGTCCTGCTCAGGCACCTGATGTCGCTAGGCACTCAGTGGGACCCAGGTGCATGACTCCTTTCCATATTCTCCCTTGGTTCTACCTCCTTCCAGACCAGGAAGGCTGTTCTAGGGGTCAACATGAGCACCTAGAGTAGCCAAGGACTGATCCAGTCTGCCTGAGGGCCCTCCGCAGTTTATCCTCCAATCCTGAGCATTTATGTGGTCTTTTATTTGGGGGAACCCAGGACCCTAATCCATTCAGGAACCCTACAGGGAAAGAGGTACAGCTTATGAAGTTAGTCACAAAAATGGGGCTTCGGTACTGACTTAGCTCTCAACCACGTTCCCCCACCCCCCACCCCCCACCCCCCTTATGCTCCCATCTCCCCCTCCTCCAAGGCATGCCTGTAAGGGGATGGAGCTGACTTTTCTGTGTGCAGAACTGGTCTCAGCATCAAAGCAGGGCAGGGGATTTCAAACAAGAATGAGCACATGGCTCAGGGATGGCGAAAAGGTGCCTGCCGACTCCTTGATTAGATGAGAGTGACCGTTAGAGCGGGCACCATGTTGGCAGTTATGTAGTCACATCTGGGCTTGGTCAGAAAGAGTCGTCTGACCTCGGGAAGCTGCTGGGAGGCTGACTGGAGAGGTGGCACTCATGACATCCAGATGCCATCTCTGAAGGCCTCTCTAGACAGCTCCTCAGAGGACCTCACTCCCTTGGGTATGAACGTTCTGGAAAAGTCGTTCAAAGGGCAGTTGCAGCACTGAACTGAGGCCATGGGAATGGTCTCCCTGGTGTGACCTGGGACCCAGGACAATCTGAGGAGGCCGGGCTTGGCTGGGCCAGGGTGGTCACGGTGGGGGCGCTGAGGGGAACATTTAGTCCTGTGTCACCAGCCCTGAGGGGAGCAGCCCCTCGTGGAGAGTACTCACACCCAGGTGTGGAGAGTACTCACACCCAGGTGTAGAGAGTTCTTACCATCCCTTCCGTGGGTTCGGGTCACCCACAGGTTTGAGAAGCTGGACATCACACCCAAGAGTGCCCAGAAGCTGAAGCCAGTGCTGGAGAAGTGGCTGAATGAAGCTGAACTCCGGAACCAGGAAGGACAGCAGAACCTGATGGAGTTTGTGGGAGGTGAGCCCTCCAAGAAACGCAAACGCCGCACCTCCTTCACCCCCCAGGCCATAGAGGCTCTGAATGCCTATTTCGAGAAGAACCCGCTGCCCACAGGCCAGGAGATCACTGAGATCGCTAAGGAGCTCAACTATGACCGGGAGGTGGTGCGGGTCTGGTTCTGCAATCGGCGCCAGACACTCAAGAACACCAGCAAGCTGAATGTCTTTCAGATCCCTTAGGGCTCAGCCCCCAGCCCTGCGTTCCAGCACTTTGTACTTTTTCCTTGGCCCCTGGCTGCAGCCATTGCCGTGACAGCACCTGTCATTCTGCCGCGTGCAGCTGTGCTTGTCCTGGGTCATGAGGCTCCACTGTGTGCATGTGTGTCCACTGCCTCCCTCAGCTCCTCCACGTATCTCACAGCATGGAGAGGGCAGAGGGGCCCGCTGGAGAGCTCCAGGCTCCAGCCAGTCATGCCAGGGGACCCCTCCCTTAAGTGGTGTCACTTAAAGAAGCACTTTGCTAATGTGGTTTTCCAAGGGTGAATTCTGGCTGGGAACCAGACACTCTCCATCCTTGGGGCAGGGCTGCAGCTGCCCCCAAAGGATCCTTGGCCCTTAGCTCTTGTTCTTGATGGCATTCTTTCTCCTCGCTGTCTTCCCCTTTGCTCCTGTGTGTAAGTGTGGCAGGTACAGCCGCTTGTCCCGTGGAACCGAGGAACCACAGCCTCACCTCCCACTCTTTGCCTGTAGGCACACTGTCTCCCCAAAAGGCCCCAAGAGGCACAATTCCGAAAAGTGTGATGAGCTGCTCAGAAGGTCAGGCTCAGTGTCTGCCTTGCCTTCGAGATCAGAAGGTTCCCACAACCCTGGGGCCAGAACATGGGATCTCCTTTCCCACTCTTCCTGATTCCTTTTGGGAGGAAATTGCACTAAAGCGGAACCTTCTCATTTGTAATCCATGTTGGAAGGAAACAGCTTTGAAACTGCATTCAGACCAACCAAACCTTCCGAGTGTGGTAAGAATGAGAAAGCAGGCATGCGCCTTGCCTGCCCCAGCCTCCCTGGAGAGAATATGTCTCCCAAGGGGCAGGCTCAAGTTTAAGGTTATCTAGCCCATCTGCATGAGATGAGGACTTCACCTGTGAGAAGCATGCCTAACAAGTTTGCAGTAAGAAGAGTTAAATATCAGGGTCAGTAAAGGATTCAGTGGCTTACCCTTCAATGAATTAGAGAGAGCCAGGTTTTCACCCTCAAACGCTTGCATTCAGATATGCTTTCTTTTTTGGGAGAGACAAGTGGGTCACAGCTGGAGCCCAGGGAGTAGCATATAATCCGGGAGTGGGGGTGGCCAGGGAGATTCAGGAGGATCCCATCTGTCCTGGTCTGGGAAAGGGAAAAGATAATGAAGTTCTGGTCTAAATTAGGCCTGGCCATGCTTTCTCAGCTCCTCCCTTTTCTAAATCTGTCTTCCCGAGCCTGGGCTAGAATGAAACCATTTTCTCCTCTCCAGGAAGGATGGATCAGTCTTTCCAAGGGACAGAATTTTTGCAGGATGAATTCCCCAGGCGAGGGGGGTGCACAGAGTATCCCTGAAATGGCCCAAGGCAGAGCTCACAGGCTCCCTGTCTCTGCTCCTGCTCTCCCACTGTCAAGTCCTTGGGGAGCAGTTATCTGTACCTGAGGTGGGTCTTCTGCTTTGTTCTGGTAGCACCACGCAATGAAGGGAATTTATATAACGTTTGTTTTGAAAGCACCTTTCTGGACAGAAGCCAGAGCTTACACAGGAGAGAGGGCAGAAATTATTTAAATATCTGCGTGTGGTATTGTTTGTTTGGTTTTGTTTTTTTTTTTTTTTTTTTTTTTTTTTTTTTTAGATTTTTTATTTATTTATCAGAGAGAGAGAGGACGAGAGCAAGCACAGGCAGACAGAATGGCAGGCAGAGGCAGAGGGAGAAGCAGGCTCCCTGCCGAGCAAGGAGCCCGATGCGGGACTCGATCCCAGGACGCTGGGATCATGACCTGAGCCGAAGGCAGCTGCTTAACCAACTGAGCCACCCAGGCGTCCCTGTTTGGTTTTGTTTTAAATGAAAGAAAGACTGGAACTTTTTATATGGCCCAGTAAATCAGCTGGGGGCTTTGACCCTGCACTCTCCATGGCACTGTATCTAGTGGGGGCCCAGGAAAGAATTTGGCCAGGTGGATTGAGGAACACACTTGAATTTGGAATGAGAGAGACCCTGACATTTTTTGTGTCCTTGGACCCGCTCACCCTCCTATGCCTAGATTATCTTTCTGTCTCATAGGCCAGGCTCTGACACTGAGGTTCTGACTGTCCCCTGACAAGGAGCAAAGCCTGCTGAGGGCTGGAGTGAGGGGTGGGGAGGGGAGAATGGGGAAGAAGCACTTGATGTAGTTGTGTGGAATAAACAGTATTTTTCTTTTGTATGGGCCTGCTTGTTGATCCTTTACCAGGGGCAGAGGGGAGTATGGCTAACAGAAGCCAGGGAGGTACCAGGGAGCTGTCTCTGCTATCAGAGCTTGTAGCCTGGAAAACCCCATTGCAAGAGGGCGAGGGTCAGTGCCCTGACCTTTCACTGCAAAAAGCCCTGCCATGACCCTCCAGCCAGGATCCTCACCAGAGAAGGCTAGGTCAAGAGGACGTGTCCTTTCTCCTTCCAAGACCTTAGAATTCCCTGCAAAGCCCACTTCCCATTCTCTCTTCTCTGGGTCTTGACAGACTGTGCTATGGGTGTGCACACTCCTAGGCCCACTGTCAGAGAGCTGAGTGGATAGACTTTGGATATGCAAACTGGAGTGTTTTATACCCACAAAGCCCCTTGCCGTGGGAGGTGGGGCTGCCAGGGGGAAGTGAAGGCAGACTGTCGGCTGGGGACCGACACTGTGGAATATTCTAACACAGAGCTTCAAGGAGAGCTAGAAGTTTAAACTTAAATGTGGCCTTCCAGGTTATTATGAAGGTAGGCTTATCATGATACAAGGCTAGACCATTCACACGTAACTTAGACTTGATACAAATTTAGCTCTGTAGAGAGTGGATCTTCATTTGTGCTCTTCCTTAGGCCTGTAAGGTGAGGGGCAGGCCTGGCATTTGGGCTCAGAGCAGGGAGAACATGACGGTACTACGGGCCCCTCTCTTTACTTGTCTGCCTCCAAGGAGTTGGGTTCATGCCATGCACTGCTCTCTCCTCCCCCTTTCACCTAGCTGAATTGGTGAGGTCTGGGCTCCATCATCAAAACTGATGAGAGCAAGGCATCACCTTTGATTCCACTCAACCAACATCCCTGAGCCGGGCCCTGTGCTGGATTCTAGATTGTGCTCTACCACTTCATCTCTGCCCAACGGACCACTGGTGTCTAATATTCTGATGCAAGGTTTAGGGATCCAAGGAGCTTGACAGCATTCTGAAATAATAGGGCAGAGGAGTCAAATAGAAGCCAGCGCTTACCTCTGTGTAGATCTCACAACCCTAATGTTAGCTGGCCACACCAGGCTGGGACTCCTCAGTACCCAGGCCAGGAGCACAGAGCAGGTGCTTGATGAACAACAGATAGATGACTGAATGCACTTCCTGTCCTCTCCTTCAAGGAAATAATAAAAGCTGAGTCCCCGACTTCATGCTCCTGGAAGAAAGGTACAGAGGATTGTGCTTAGCTATGTGGGGTTTAGACTGTGATATGTGGGAGTCAATGGAATCTTGGCGGCAACCGGCCCTCACCCACGAAGGCAGCTCCCACTAGGAGAGTTGGTAGAAGCTCGTATCTCTGGTTCAGACCAGTTGAATGTGGTTCCTGGCATTTGGTCCAGGACAGCCTGAAAGAAAGAGGGGTGGGTTTGTTGAGGACTACAGATTCTATTCCCAGGTCTGAGATGTTCTTTTGGGTTCCTGGACCCAATTCTGATGTGTGTGTTGAGGCTGGGGTAGGGACACCAATAAGCAATTCTCAGACACCAATAAGGTATCCAAGAATTCAACTCAATTCTGACACTATCTACCTGAAGATAGCATCACATTCCACAGGTAAAAAGCTCAGTCCCACAAGACCACCCTCCACTTCTGACACCATCACATGCCCAGGTTGTCACCTGTGCTTCTGACTGCCCTGCTGCAAATTGGAGGCTCCAATGGTCCCCTTCCAGCAGGATACCAATTGTGAGTATAGGTTGTTACCTGCACTTCTGACCAACTGGCCATAAATTAGAGGTTCCCATGACCTCCTCTTTGGGTTGAATTAATTTACTAGAATGGCTCACAGAACTCAGGGAAACCCATTCACTCACTAGATTACCACTTTATTACAAAGGTTATTAAGGGATACAATCAACATCCCCACAAACAGAAACATATGGCAAGATCCAGAACAAAGGAGCTTCTATGTTCATAGAGCTTGGGGCCCTGGCACAGTGGCACATAGAACTATTGTATTTCCCAACCTGGAAGCTCTCTGAACACCCTCCTTTGGGATTTTTATGGAGGCTTCCTTAAATAGCCATGGTTGATTAATTCATTGACCACTGGGGATTGATTCAAACTCTAGCCCCCCTCCCTTTCCCAGAAATCAGGGGGTGGGACTGAAAGTTTTTTTCCCTGGCAACAGTCCCCATCCTTACATGCTTTCCAAAAGCCACCTTCCTCAACAAACGCGGCTGTGGTGGAAAGGAGCTTATTATGAATAACAAGACACCTGGTTCACTTTCATGGCTCTGAAGCATTTTCAGGAACTGAGGACAGAGACCAGATATCACAAAAGATGCTCCCATAGCTCTATTGTTCAGGAACCTCCAAGGGTTTTAGGAAGTGTGAGCCAAGAACAGTGGGTGAAAACCAAATATATATGAGACTGTATTTTGGTCATCCGGAGAATGAAAAAAAAAATATATATATATATCTTATAAATCACAGTATTGCAGATGTCCACTGTGCTGAGGACTGCTGTGAAGAGGGAATTGATCTTCTATGGACTGGAGAACTGGAGAAGATGTGGGCTGATTTCTGGATTACAGATAAGAGATGCAGGCTACCAGAAGTTGCTTGGAGCTGCATGACTGTGAAAGGCTTTGATTTCCTTTTGTCTCAACTACAGAGTCCTTTAAAGAAACCAGACTGGGGCTCATAGGGCTGTTGGGGGTGGGGATGGGGAGGGATGTTTGAAGACATGAAGAGTTAAAATTAGGTGGTCAGTCCCTCAACAAAGCCTGCCTAGATAATGGTTTCTTCCTGTATCTAGAAGAAAATGCCCACTAATTGACTGGGGAACCCAGCAACAGTGTCTGACTTCAGTATTTGAGTGAGAAGGGAAGCCTAGGGGATGGATGGGTGCTGACCCAGAAGCTTGAGCCCTCAAGCCTCTGAGAGAATTGGTTTGTCTTGAGAAGTAGGCAGGACAGGTGCTAGCGTCCCCTTTGTGTCCATCATAATAGCTAACCCTTACTGATCACTGACTATGTGCCCGGTACTCTTCTAAGTATTTAACATGCATTATGTCAGTTAATTCTCACCATAATTCTGTAAAGTAAGAACTACTATTATACCCATTTTATAGATAAGAACTTGAGGCACAGAGAAGATGAGGAACCTACTTAGGGTTGCTTTGTTTGTGAGCTGCAGAACCAGGTTTTGAACACAGGTTAGTTGCTCTAAAGCCTGTGTGCTTAATCTTACCCCATACAGGATAGGACTTGGGAATTGCTTTTCTGTCCTGATCTTATTGGTAGGATTTTCACATGTTTTTACCACCCAGGGTCAGCTCTGCTGTGTTCTGTAGAGGAGGAAGAATTTTTCCTTTACCCTTTTAGGTTTTTTTGGTGGTTCTATTAATCACATTGACATGAAACACACTAATGGCGTAAAACCAAATCTAATTACATATGTACAATAGCCCCATAAGAATATGAGGCCCAGGTCAGGCAATTGAGGGTAATATGCCATCCTGAGCTATGGGGAAGGGGGCTGGGGTCTGAGACTTCAAAGTAGAGGACGATAATTTACAGGAAGATGGGAAGAGCAAACGTTTGGTAAGCAAATGCTTGCCATGGCATGCAGAGACAATGGAGCCAGAGAGGAACCTGAACAGACAGGCCCTATCGAGCTTCCCATAGCTACCAGACTTAGTTCATCTTGTTTGTAGTTATCTCTGATGACAGTTCTCTTCCTGTACTAGGCCCTCTATCTAAATTATTTTAGGCAGTTAAAGGGAAGATAGAAGCTCTTCTTCAGCCTTTTCAGACCTTGACTGACTTTAGCTCAAATTAATCCACAAGCCAAAAATGCACATTTTGGGGAGACTTGTTCTGAACACTCTCAGTTCTACCTAAACAGTGTCTCGTTTCAGGACATAATCTACGGAAATGAGCCCTTTGCGGATAAGCCTAAGCTCTACCCAGTGGTCCGGAATACTGAATTTGGAGCTCTGTGCCACAGGTGCTCTAATTAATTAGTCATATTTATTATATTTAATAAGAACAATGATTTTCGCTGTGGGATGAATTTACCCATACAAAATTTGTTGTATTGATAGGTGGTACTGGATTTCCAGGGGAATACCTGGTGATTTTTTTTGGAAGGAGAGCTCCCAGGGCTGTCCCTGAAACCCCTGTTTCCAGCCCTCGCACTCCAGTTTCACACTTAGTTATAGTAAGAAAGAGAGAGGAAGAGAAAAGTCCATTCCCCCAGTCATAGCATTCCAGGAGTAAATAGTCTGCAAAATCTTTTCTCCACAGTGTGGAGAAAAGTTAAAATTAGGTGGTCAGTCCCTCCAGATTTACATCTGGAGATTGTAAATCTGGACACTGATCTGCATTCCACTTGGGAGGGACCAAAGCTTAGGAATTACTTCTCATCTTACCCAGTTTATTTTAGAATTAATAAATGGTAAGGAGGACTTCTGTGGCTGTTAAATTTTTAAAAAAATATTTTATTTATTTGACAGAGAGACAGCGAGAGAGAGAACACAAGCAGGGGAGTGGGAGAGGGAGAAGCAGGCTTCCTGCTGAGTAGAGAGCCCCATGCGGGGCTCGATAGATCCCAGGACCCGGGGATCATGACCTGAGCTGAGGACAGCTTAACAACTGAGCCACCCCTGTGGCCTTTAGTTTGGTTCAGAATTTAAACTTAAGCTCAAACACTTCTGAGAAGGACATGTCTGTCTTTTTCTAAATATTTTCCAAAGGAGAGGGCTCCATAAGATTCCTGAATATGATAATTATCTCTTCCAAACATCTAATATAAATATTCCTTGTTTTATTGTAAATCCATTCACTTTGAGCCATTTTTCTGTATATTAAAAAATGATTCATCCAAGATATCTTCATGTGTGCAGTTTGATAATTCAATATTCTTACCTCCACAAGCTTCAGGAGTCACTTCCGAAAAGAATAGGTAGGAAGCAGATCTTTTTTAGGTTAAAACCGTCCACAGAGAGAGTGGCATGATGGTTAGATGTCCAGACTGTGAGACTGGTCAGGCTTTACCACTCAAAAACTGGGTGATCCTGAATAAGCCAATTAATTTTTCTAAGCCTCAGTTTCCTTATCTATGAAATTAATCTAATCATGGTACCTTTCTGACAGGAGAAATGAGAGAATTAAATGAGCTTCTATATGTAAAGCTCCTAGTCCAGGCTTTGGCACTGAGGAAAGGTGCAGTAAATGCAAGTCTCTCATTATTATACCAGAGATTTAGAGTTACTTGCCCAGATTATGCATGTAGTGATGAAGCTGTCAATTCAAGGAGGCATGGTTCCACCTAACAGGTATGTAAAAATACTCTGGATATAATGTTTGTTTACAAAGGATTTTGATTATGGCATCTCTCTTTTGGTTTCTGAGCCCAGGACCAGTTTGGTTAACTTATAGGCACATATTTTGAGACAAAACCTGGCTTAAGGGAAGAAGAAATGGTTTGGAGAGATATTGAATGTCCCAGGAATGAACCAAGATTTGGATGCCAGGGCTTATTAACGTAAGCCTTGAGCCCTCAAAGAGAATCTTCTGGCTGAAACTGGGGGCATGCTGTTAACATCACATCAATCTCTTTCCTTTCTTTCTTTCTTTTTTTCTTTTTAACAACAAAGATTTTATTTATTTAACAGAGAGAAATCACAAGTAGGCAAAGAGGCAGGTAGACAGAGAGGAGGAAGCCGTGGAGCAGAGAGCCCCATGTGGGGCTCCATCCCAGGACCCTAAGCCAAGACCTGAGCCAAAAGCAGAGGCTTAACCCACTGAGACACGGAGGCGCCCCAACCTCTTTCCTTTCTTAATTCAATCAGCATTTTTTAGAAAGTCCTATTGAATGTAGAAACTATACTAGGAGATATGGAGAACACAAGCCTGAAAAATATTTTTTTCTCTTATTTAGGAAATCACAGTCTAGTGAAAAAGGCAGATATATACGACTCGAGACAAAATGTAAAAAGTTCAATAATGGAATACAACAATGAACCAATACTTTAACATATAGGCAACATTTTATAGTAAAAAATATCAGACTTTGGAATCAGTTCTGAAGTTGGCATGGCAATTTAGCTGTGGCAAATTTCAGCCCCCTAGGCTCCTTTTCCTATTGGTAAAATGAGGTCATCATCCTTAGCTTTAGGACTATAATTCTAAACACAAGGTTGTCTTGAGGATTACTAATAATGTCATAAAGTTCCTGGTGTATAGTTGATGCTTGATCAACAACGAAGGAAGGTGGAGCAGGGATGATTATCCCTACTTTTCAAATGAGGAATCGAACTCAACGAGATTAAGCGATTATTCGAGAATCACCAAACTAGTAAATGAAGACGCCAGCCCAAATCCTTATCTTCAGACCACGACCTTTTAAAAACTCCAACTTCCACCCATCTCATGCTTTTCTGCTCAAATTTATTAGGGAGAACGCGGACGATGAGGGTAAGCGGAGTCTTAACCTTCCAAGAGGTGAGTTTAAGGAAAGAGATTATTCCAGGAGCAAAGCAACACCTACAGGGAGCGCGAGGGAAACAGTGCAGACTCCTCCCCGGGAAAGAGTAGGTTGGGTAAAACCAGAGTGAAGACTCCACCCACGCCCTAGAGTGAAGACTCCGTACCCAGCGGAAGGCAGTCCTTCGTTGGCCACAGAGAAGGCCATTTAAACCCGCGACACCTGACGCACGCCGGGTCCTCTCCCGGACCGCCCAGCCCATCCTCGGGGGCGGGGCCGTGGCGCAGCTAGCCTACTATCGCTGGCGAAGCCCACGAACTCTCTTCCTCATTGGCGAGCCGCAGGGTGACGTCACGCTCTCCGGACCCGCAAAGGAAGAGGGCGCCATGATTGGTTGGCGCTGGGGCGGCGGGCGGTGGAGGACCCTGACGAGTCCGGGTTTCCCGTGGGTGCTGGACTTTCCCCTTCCATGTTCTCAGGCCGTGGGGCACTGCAGAGGGCGGGGAGTTGGCTCGGCGGAGACCTGGATTTGGTTCTAAGAGCCTCGGGATTGAGAAGGGGTGACCGGAAGTGATCGTGGGACTGACCGGAAGCGAGGCCTGGAGGGGAAAGAGAGAGCGGGTCCCCAGAGGGAGGGGGGCTTCCCGCAGAAGGGGATAGGGGGGAAAGGTGCGAAAGCGGCGTGGAAGCGCCGGCTGGGCAGCGGGTCGCTGCTGCTGGTCTGTTTGGAAGGCAGCGAGTGACCCCCTCGAGCTCAAGGGGAGAGCCCAAGGATTGAGAGTACGGGAGTCCAGGGCTGCCTCGGGGGAATCTGGAATAGTTAAACCAAGGGCCCCGCGCGCGGCCTCAGAGATCTGGGTGGGAGGGATTTTGGAAGTCGAGGCAGGAGCTAGGAGCCGAGGGTACGGCAGATTAGTTGTGCGGGCAGTGCGGTTCAGACTTGGGGTTGGCCAGAGGGAACTGCGTGGGAGATCTTGGTTTGGAGTTTTCGACAGTCTTAGCCCCATTGGGTAGAATCACACTACTTGCCTTTGTACAAGAAACGGTGTCTCCTGGGGCAAGGAAGGAGCCAGCATGGCCTGGGCTCTGAAGCTGCCTCTGGCCGATGAAGTGATTGAATCTGGGCTGGTGCAGGACTTTGATGCTAGTCTGTCCGGGATCGGCCAGGAACTGGGTGCTGGTGCCTATAGCATGAGGTGAGTGAGATTTTTCCCAGACCCTGCACCTTCTAAGTAACAAAAGCAGGAAAGAGAATGGCGGGGAGGTGGGGGGATGAGGAGAGGTATTTAGTTAAATAAGCTGTCTGCGGTTAGGGAACATTGACTTGTTTCATTGTAGCTTTGAATAGTGACTATTGTGGAAGAAATGGAACAAGAGATTGTAGGCAGTGTCAAGTCTGTGCAGGATCAGTGGAAGAAGCAAGAAAGGCCCTTGGTTAGCAAAACAGATGAATGTTGAGAGGCTGTTTGTTGTGCCAATGTGGGAGACTTGGAGACCAATAGGGTGGTGTGTATGTGTGTGTCTGCGTGTATGCGGGTAGGTTGGACTGAAGTGTGTGAAGGGGCCACACTGAACATATTAGGGATGTCTGGGAGTTGGGAGCTGGGGCTTAATGATGAATATGGTTGATTGCTTATTGGAAGGAAATGTGAGATGTTGGTTAAAAAGTCCACACATCTGTGCTTTAGCCAGCCTTTTGTGGATAATTGTGGGATGTCTGCCTTTTGAAACATAAACTATGAAAAGAAAAAGTATCAGGGAACTTTTAGATACTTAGAGACTTTGGTGTATCAAGTCAAATGTTGGTAATAAAAATCTCCTGTGAAAGTAGCATAACTTCCCATGTAGTTTATTTGCATGCATTAGCTACTTCATTCCCCCAGTATAGTTTGTTTCATTTATGAGATGCACAAGAATCATACCTGGAAATGTTGAAACATCTGCACCTTAGGGTTACCTGGAATATAATTGGGTTTCCAGATGCATTATAAGGCTCATTTTAAGTAAGTGAGGCAAAAGAGACTTTAGAACGTCAGTTTGAATTTATGAGTTTATAGGGAAAGTATGTTTTTTAATGGGGAAAGTAGACACATTTTGTATTCTGATAGTGAGATCCTTTGAGAGTTATGTAATGTAAAATTCTTGTCTTTTTCCCTGCTAAACCAAAATGGATTTTTTTCAGTGAAGTAAAATAATGAGCTAGAACTTAATACTTCATCTTTAGGAATCTTTGCCTTAGAATAATAAAGGCTATCCTTGTATACACATTTTAGTGATTTTTCAGGGAAATTTAAGCGCTATCACTCAATGTTCATAGTGTTGGGAAATTTCACTCTAGTTTTGCCTTTCCTTGTTTACATAAGGCTACCCTTAAAAATAGAGATTATCTTGGTCTGAAAGTAAATGTCCCAACCCTGAGCTTGCACAGCAGTAGCTGACATGGTATTTGACAATTCATGCTGTTGTTCATGTAAAGACTAACAGCAGAAAGTTAGGTTTTCTCTGGATTATCAGAGGATGAAGATAGTTAAATATAACTGTACTTGTAAAAATAGTTGACACATCGGCAAACTTTCTGTGCATCTGTTAGGTGCTTTCTGTACCAGGCAACCTTACATTTAAAAATGCTTTCCTGTGTCATACCCTCAGTGGTCTTCACTGGTATTAGCACAGTGATTGGTGTATTTACACATTTTTAATTTTTTTCCAACATCAGTTGTACAAGAGTTTTTGGACATCACTTTCTCTTTTCTCTGGAGCACAGTGTGCCAAAATTTGAAGTATTTTTCTTTGTTTTCATCTTACTCTTTTTTATGCATTTTGCTCTTTTCACTCTTCTCTTGACTCTGATACGAATTTAATCATTTGTGTTAATGGATTAATTAGACATCAATTCTCAAACTTTAGTATTCATGAGAGTCATCCAGAGTATCTCTTAAAAATAGTTTCCAGGGTGGAAACTATTGGGTGGCTCCGTGGGTTAAAGCCTCTGCCTTCTGCTCAGGTCATGGTCTCGGGGTCCTGGGATCCAGCCCCACATTGGGGTGGGGGGGGGGGGTCTCTGCTCAGCAGTGAGCCTGCTTCCCCTCTCTCTCTGCCTGTCTTTCTGCCTACCTGTGATTTCTGTCTGTCAAATAAATAAATGAAATCTTTAAAAAAACAAACAAACAAACAAACATAGTTTCCAGGGATATCTGGTTGGCCCAGTGGGTTAAGCATCTGCCTTTGGCTCAGTTTGTGATACCGGGGTCCTGGGATGGAGTCCCACATCAGGTTCTCTGCTTTGCCAGGAGCCTGCTTTTCCCTCTGCATTTGCCTCTCTCTATCTCTCTCTCTGTCTCTCACGAATAAATAAATAAAATCTTTAAAAAAAAAAAAAAGTTCCCAGGGCCTCATCTTTAGTGATTTTCTGGGGCACAGGCCAGAAGTCTGATTTTCAAAATAAGTTCTTAGATTTTGGTGCAGGTAGTCCAAGGACCACATCTTAAGAAACACTGACTGAAGGTGTTTTCATACACAAAGGCGAGGATTCTTTACTCTTTGTGTTTCTCCCTTTAATTAAACCTTGTAATCAATTTTCCTACACCTTTTTAGGGAAAAGGTGCTCTTTGACAAGCTATTTGTTTTGTAAAATACATTCCCTGATGTATTCTTTTTACCCTAATTTGTTTTTTTTTGTTGTTGTTGCATCTTACAATGGTTTCACTTCAAATCTATTGATTTATATTTTACAAAGATTCATCTTAACCAGATTTGTTTTGGACTCTCGGTCTGCCATTGTATTCAGTAATGTTCTTTTTCTAAGTGGTTCTTTAATATTTTTATTTTTCTCCTTACATTTTAATACATGGAACAAGTTTTATAGTTGAAATAAAGGAAGTTCCCTGAAAACATGTTAAGGGAAAGGAGCCAGTCAAAAAAGACCACACAACATATGATTCCACTTTTATGAAATGTCCAGAATAGACAAACCTATAGAGACAGAAAGTAGAACAGTGGTTGACTAGAGCCTGGAGAAAGAGGTAATGGAGAGTGACTCCTAATGGTACTAGGTTTTTTTTGGGGGGGGGACGGAATTAATAAAAATGTTCTATAATAGTGGTGAGGGGAACCTGGCTGGCTCAGTCGGTGGAGCATGTGACTCTTGATCATGAGTTTGAGTCCTGTATTGAGTGTAGAGATTACTTAAAATGCATATGTACATACATACATAAAATCAGTTGTCATAGTTGCACAATTCTGAGTACACTAAAGACAAGTGAACTCTACACTTTAGATAGGTGATTGTATAGTATATGAATTGTATCAAAATAGAGCTGTTATTATTATTTTTTAAAAGATTTTATTTAGGGGCGCCTGGGTGGCTCAGTGGGTTGAGCCGCTGCCTTCGGCTCAGGTCCTGGGATGGAGTCCCGCATCGGGCTCTCTGCTCAGCAGGGGCTCTGCTTCCCTTCCTTCTCTCTCTGCCTGCCTCTCTGCCTACTGTGATCTCTCTCTTTGTGTTTCTAATCTTTAAAAAAAAAAAAAAGATTTATTTATTTATTTGACAGAGAGAGAGAGATCACAAGTAGGCACAGAGGCAGGCAGAGAGAGAGGGGGAAAGTAGGCTCCCTTGCTGAGCAGGGAGCCTGATGCGGGGCTTGATCCCAGGACCCTGAGACCATGACCTGAGCCGAAGGCAGAGGCATAATCCACTGAGCCACCCAGGCACCCCTGTTATTATTTTTTTTAAGATTTTATTTATTTATTTGAGGCAGGCAAATAGAGAGAGGGAAGCAGGCTGCCTGCTGAGCAGAGAGCCCGATGCTGAGCTCGATCCCAGGACCCTGAGATCATGACGTAGGCTAAAGGCAGAGGCCTAACCCACTGAGCCACCCAGGCACCCCAAAATGAGCTGTTATTGAAGAAGCGCTCTCTCTTGGACTCTGTCTCACATAAAATCTTTTTTTTTTTAAAGTAAAGAGAATTAAATTTTGTAGTTTAGTTTGTTTATTTGTGTATTTATTTATGGTGGGCAACAGAGCAAGGTTCATTGAGAGTACAAAGCTCCTGAAGAAGGATGGGACCCAAGAGGTTTGCCTAGATTTTGTAGTTTGAGAAGAATTCTCCATC
Organism: Mustela lutreola; assembly: GCF_030435805.1. Lineage (NCBI taxonomy): Eukaryota > Metazoa > Chordata > Mammalia > Carnivora > Mustelidae > Mustela > Mustela lutreola. The sequence continues at coordinate 63,896,130 of NC_081297.1, forward strand.
TTTCATTTTTTTAAAGTTGAGGTGGAATTCACATCTTAAAAATTAACCATTTTAAAGTGAACAATTCAGTGTTCTTAGTATATCCACAATGTTGTGCGACCACCACCTCATCAATCCAAAAGAAATCCAAAAGTTACTCCCCGTTTCCCCCTCCCCTTTCTCCCTGGAGTCTGTAAGGATTTACCTATTCTGGATATTTCACGTATATAGAGTCATATAATGTGTGACCTTTTGTGTTTGGTTTCTTTGACTTAGCATGATGTTTTCAGGGTCCATTCAGGTTGTAGCATGTCTTAGGACTTCTGTATTTCATTCCTTTTTATGTCTGAATAATCCGTCATATGTCTATATCACAGCTTGTTTATCTCTTCATCCATTGGTAGATGTAGGGGTGGTTTCCACCTTTTGACTGTTAAGAATAATGCTAATTATCGTGCTTATAAAGGAGATGACCTTGAAATGTTTATAAGCATTTATTTACAAATTCCCATGTAGATTTCTTTTAATTGAGGTATAACTGATATATAACATTGTATTAGTTTAAGGTGTGGAACATAATGATTAGATATTTGTATAAATTGCAAAGTGATCAGAACAATAAGTCCAGTTAACATTTCATCATACATAGTTTAAAAAAATTGTCTTCTTGTGATGACAACTTTTAAGATCTACTCTCTTAGCAACTTTCAAATATGAAACACAGTATTATTGACTGTAATCACCATGCTGTATTAGACATGTTTTCATTTCTCTTGGATATATTTCTAGGCCTGGAATTGCTGGGTTGTATGGTAATTCTATGCTTAACTCTCTCTTATTTTTCATTTGAAGACTTTTAGAGCAGTTTTAAGCTCACAGAAATACTGAGAGGAAGGTACAGAGATTTGCCATATACCCCTTGCCTGCATACATGTATACTCTCCCCTTTCACCAGCAGCCCTTACCAGAGTAGTCCACACTCTGTACCTATATTGATGAACCTACGTTGATGTATCATAATCACCCAGAGCCCCTAGCTTAACCTTAGAGTTCACTCTTGGTGGCATACATTCTATGGTTTTGGGAAAATATATAATGACATGTATCCATCATTAGAGTATCATACAGAGTATTTTAACTGCCTTAAAAATCCTCTTGTGTTCTGCCTGTTCATTCCCCCACCCCCACCCAACCCTGACAATCACTGATTTTTTTTAGTGTTTCCAGTTTTGCCTTTATAGAATGTCATATAATTGGAATCATGCAATATGTAGCCTTATCAGATTAGCTTCTTTCACTTAGAAATATGCATTTAACTTGCCTCCATGTCTTGTTATGGCTTGATAGCTAATTTCTTTTTTAAGTGCTCAATAGTGTAGTCCGATGTATCAGTTTATTCATTCATCTACTGAAGGATATCTTGTTTCCGTTCAAGTTTTGGCAGTTATGAATAAAACTGTTATAAAACATCCATGTGCAGGGTTTTGTGTGAAGATAGTTTCCGACTCCTTTGGGTAAGTAATAGCAAGGAATGCAATTCTAGATTATATAGTAAGAGTAGGTTTAGGTTTTTTGTGTTTTTTTTTCCCCTGGTATTTACCCAGCTTTTTTTTTTTTTTAAATTTTTTATTATTAACATAATGTATTATTTGTTTCATGGGTACAGGTCTGTGATTCATCAGTCTTACACAATGCACAGTGCTCAGCACAACACACCCTCCCCAGTGTCCATCACGCAGGCACCCCATCCCTCCCACCCACCTCTACTCCAGAGTATGTTTAGTTTTTGTAAGAACCTGCCAAATTGTCCTCCAAAGTGGCCGTACCATTTTGCATTCCCCCTGGAAATTAGTGAGAGCTCCCTTTGCTTCACATCCTTGTCAGTATTTGGTGTTGTCAGTGTTCCAGATTTTGGCCATTCAAATAGGTATGTAGTATATACTAAAGAACTATGAAGTTCAAGAACTGTCAAGCTGTTCAGTTTATGTTCCACCAGCAATGTATGAGTGGTCCTCTTTCTCTACACTCATGTCAGCCCTTCTTATTTCCTGTTTTCTTTCTGTTGTTGTTCTGATGAAATCCATCCTAGTGAGGGTGAAGTGTGATTGTGTTTTGCTATATTCCTTTGTGACCGTGAAGTTGAACATCTTTTCATGTGCTTGCTGGCCATTTGTATCTGTATCTTCTTTGGAGATGTGTCTATTCAAGTCTGTCTTTGTTTGGGTTTTTTGTTTTTGTTTTTGTTTTGTTAAGATTTATTTATTTTTAGAGAACGAGAGAACAAGAGAGGACATGCATGAGAGTGAGCACCTGGGGAGAGGAGCAGAGGGAGAGAATCTTCAAGCAGACTCCTAGATGAGTGTGCAGCCTGTAGTGGGGCTTGATCCCACCACCCATGAGATCATGACCTGAGCCAAAACCAAGAGTTGGCCACTCAACTGACTGAGCCACCCAGGTTGCCCCCACTTATTTTTAAGTAATCTCTACACCCAACATGGGGCTCAGAGTCACCACTCTGAGATCAAGAGTTGAATGTTCTACCAACTGAGCCAGCCAGGTGCCCATCAGCATATGGTCTCCAACTTATGATGGTTCACCTTACGATTTTTTGATTTTGCAGTGGTGTGAAAGTGATAGGTATTCAGTAGAAACCATACTTCTGATTTTGAATTTGAACTTTTACTGGGCTGGGGAAATGCAATACAATAATTTCTCATGATGCTAGGCAGTAGCAGTAAGCCACAGCTCCCAGTCAGCCAGGCGATCACGAGGGTAAACAAATAATACACTTATAAATATTCTGTCTGTATACAACCATTCAATTTTTTACTTTCAGTACAGTATTCGATAAGTTACATGATTTTCAACACTTTATTATAAAATAGGCTTTGTGTAAGATGATTTTACCCAACTGTGTGCTAATGTATTTGTTCTGAGTACACTTAAGGTAGTAAGCTAGGCTAAGCTATGATGTTGGTAGGTTAGATGTATTAAATACATATTTGACTGACAATATTTTCAACTTATGATGGGTTTATTGGTACATAACCCCATTTTAAGTCAAGGAAGATCTGTATGTGTTTTTCATATCATTGGTTAAATTAACTCATGTGTATTCTATTCTTCTCGATGCTATTATACATGGAATTGTTCTCTTTTTTTTTTTTTTTTTTTTTTTTTTTTAAAGATTTTATTTATTTATTTGACAGAGAGAAATTACAAGTACATTGAGAGGCAGGCAGAGAGAGAGAGAAGGAAGCAGGCTCCCTGCTGAGCAGAGAGCCCGATGCGGGACTCGATCCCAGGACCCTGAGATCATGACCTGAGCCGAAGGCAGCGGCTTAACCCACTGAGCCACCCAGGCGCCCTGGAATTGTTCTCTTAATTTCCTTTTTGGATTGTTTATTGCTGGTCTCTAGAAACAACTGATTTTGTGTGTGTGTGTGTGTGTGTGTGTGTGTGTGTGTGTTGATCTTATATCCTGCAACTTTGCTGAATTCACTTATTAGCTCAAGTAGTAGTTTTGTGGATCCTATGGGATTTTCTATATGGAGAATCATGTATAGTTCACTTTTACTTTTCCTATTTGTATGCCTTTTTTTTTTTTTAATTTTTATTTTTCTTGCATAATTGTTCTTGCAAGGACTTCCAGTACCATGCTGAATAGCAGTGGTGAAAGTGGGTATCCTTATCTTATTCCTGATTTATAAGGAAAGCTTTCAGTCTTTCACCATTGAGCTGTGAATTTTTCATAAATGGCCTTTTATTTTTTTTTATTTTTACTTTTTTAAAGATTTTATTTATTTATTTGACAGAGATCACAAGTAGGCAGAGAGGCAGGCAGAGAGAGAGGGGGAAACAGGCTCCCTGCTGAGCAGAGAGCCCGATGCTGTGCTCAATCCCTGGATCCTGGGATCATGACCTGAGCTGAAGGCAGCGGCTTTAACCCACTGAGCCATCCAGGCGCCCCATAAACGGCCTTTTAATATTAAGGAAGTTTCTTTTTATTCCTAGTCAGCTTTGTGTGTGTGTGTGTGTGTGTGTGTGTGTGTGCGCGCGCGCACGCGCGCGCGTGTATGTGTTTTATTGTGGTAAAATACACGTAAAATTTACCATTTTAGCTCTCTTTAACTGTACAGTCAGTTCAGTTGCATTAAGTACATTCACACTGTTGTGCAATTATTACCAGCATCCATCTCCAGACTTTTTTCATCATCCCAAACTGAAACTCTCTACTCATTAATCACTAACTTGCCTAGTCCCTGGCACCATCATTCCTCTTTCTGTCTCTATGAATTTGACACTCTAGGAATCCCATGTAGTGGAATCCTACAAATTTGTCCTTATGTGCCTGCCTTATTTCACTTAGCATAATGTCATGAAGGTTTTGCCTGGTGTTTTTATCATGAAGGTTTGTTAAATTTTGTGCAGTGCCTTTTCTGTGTCTGTTGAGATGATCATGTGGTATATTACATTGATTTCCTTATGTTGAATCATCTTGTATTTCTGGGAAAAATCCCGCTTAGTTATAGTGTATAATCATTTTAATGTGCTATTAGATTCAGTTTGATAGTATTTTGTTGAGGATTTTTGTCTTTATTCAGGGATATTGGTCAGTAGTGTTTCTTTCCCCATGCTGTTTTTGTCTGGCTTTCGTGTCGGGATAATGCTGGCCCTGTAGAATGTTAGAAAGTATTCTCTTTTTTTGGAAGAGTTTGAGCAAGATTGGTGTTCATTTTTTTTTTTTTTAAAGATTGGTGTTAATTAAATGTTTTGTAGAATTCACCAATGAAGTCATCTGCTTCTAGACTTTTATTTGTTGAGAGATTTTGATTACTGATTCAATCTCTTGTTATAGGTCTGTTGAGGTTTGTTATTTCCTCAGTCAATTCGGTGTTTTGTTTCTAGAAAAAGTTTTTATATCTAAATTATCTTATTTTTTGGTGTAAAATTGTGCATAGTGTTCTCTTACAATCCTTTCCCTTCTGTAAAGTTGGTGGTAATAGCCCACTTTCATTTCTGATTTATTTGTTTGTGTCTTCTCCCTTTTTTTCCTGGGCAGTCTACCTAAATGTCAGTTTTATTGATTTTTTGAAGAACTGACTTTTGGGGTGCCTGGGTGGCTCAGGTCATGATCCAGGGTCCTGAGATGGAGCCCTGCCTTGGGCTCCCTGCTCAGCAGGAAGCCTGCTTCTCCCTCTCCCACTCCTCTTGCTTGTGTTCCCTCTCTTGCTCTCTCTCTCTCTCTCTCCTGAATAAATAAATAAAATCTTAAAAAAAAAAAGAAAGAAAAAGAAAAGAACTGGCTTTTGGTTTTGTGGATTCACTACTATTTTTTTTTTTCAATTTTCTGCCTAATTTTCCCATCATCATCTTTATTATTTGTTTTCTTCTGCTGGTTTTGGATTTAGTTTGTTTGTTTTTCCTTAAAATGTAAAGTTAGATTATTTGATTTGAAGTCTTTCTTCCTTTTTATGTAGGCATTTGCAGCTGTGGATTTCCCCAAGTACTGCTTTCACTGTGTCCTATAAGTTTTGGTATATTGTGTTTTCATTTGTCTCAGTATTTTTTCTCTCTCTCTCTTTTTTTTTTTTTTTTTTTTTGAGATTTTATTTATTTATTTGACAGACAGTGAGAGAGGGAATACAAGCAGGGGGAGTGGGAGAGGGAAGCAGAGGGAGAAGCAGGCTTCCCGCTGAGCAGGGAGCCCAATATGGGTCTCTATCCCAGGACCCTGGGATCATTACCTGAGCTGAAGGCAGACACTTCATGGCTAAGCGACTCAGGTGCCCAAACTCAGTATTTTCTAATTTCCCTACTGATTTTTTTCTTTGACTCATTGGTTGTTTGAGAGTGTGTTGCTTAATTTCCATTTATTTGCAAATTTTACAGTTTTCCTTTTCCTTTTATTGATTCCTAGCTTCATTCCATTGTGGTCAGAGAAAATTGGTATGATTTTGATTTTTTAAAAGTTACTGAGAATTGGTTTATGGCCAAACATGTGGTCTATCCTGGGGAATGATTTATGTGTGTTTGAGAAGAATATATATTTTCCTGTTGTTGGTTGAAGTATTCTGTATATGTCTGTTAGGTATGGTTGATTTATAATTGTTCAAGTTGTTCAAGTCCTCTGTTACTGATTTCTGTCTAGATGTCCTATTTGTTATTTAAAGTGAGAGTACTGAAGTCTCTAACCAGTGTGGTAGAAATGTCTATTTTTACCTTCAGTTATTTCAGTGTTTGCTTTTTATATTTGGGGGTCTCTGTTATTTGGTGTGTACATATTTATATTTTCTTTTTTTAAGATTTTATTTATTTATTTGGGAGAGAGAGGGAGAGCCCATGGGCGCACAAGCAGGCAGAATGGCAGGTAAGAAGCAGGCTTCCAGCTGAGCAGGGAGCCCGATGTGGGGCTTGATCCTAAAGACCGTGGGATCATGACCTGAGTCAAAGGAAGACATTTTACCGACTGTGCCACCCAGGAATCCATATAATTATATTTTCTTAATAAATTATCTTTTAAATCAATATAAAAGTTCTTCTTTGTCCCTTGTAACAACTTTTGACTTAGGTTTTGGCTTCTTTGATACTTGGTTAGTTACTGCAGGTCTCTTTTGGTTACTGTTTGCATGGAATATCTTCTTCCATTCTTTTACTTTTAGACTATTTGTATGTTGTATCCAGAGTGAGTCTTCTGTAAGCACCATATGGTTGGTCATTTAAAAAAGAATCTGTTCTCTCAATCTGTGTCTTAATTGGTGAATTAATCCATTTGTACTTACAGTGATTACTGATAATGAAGGACTAATTTCTCCCATTGTGCTGTGGGTTGTTTTTTGTTTTGTTTTTGTTTTTTAAGATTTTATTTACTTTAGAGAGAGAGAGAAAGACTGACACTCAGAAGTTGGGGAGGAGCAGAGGGAGAGTGACAAGCAGACTCCGTGCTGAGCACAAAGACTGACACAGGACTCGGTCCCACAACACAGAGATCATGACCTGAGCTGAAATCAAGAGTTGGACACTCAACCAGCTAAGCTCCCCAGGCGCCCCAGTGCTATTTGTTTTCTATAGGTCATATATTTTTGTTGTTGTCGTTTCTCAATTACTCTTCTTTTGTGTTTGATTTTTTTCTAAAGCACCATTTTAAGTCCCTCTTTATTTCCTTTTTTTTTCTTTTTGTATATTTTTAAAGTTATTTTCTAGTGGTTACTGTGGGGATTACAGTTAACATCCTAAGTGTATAGCAGTCTGATTTGGTACTAGCTAGACTTATTGTGGTGATCATTTTGCAATAGATATAAATATGTATATATCGAATTGTTATATTGTACACATGAAACTAATATACTCTGGTTTCTTTTCAGATCATTTAAATCTTTCACCTTTTACATCTCAATTTTAAAAAACAGCATACATTAACTCTTTTCCTATCCAATTCTGTTTCCACTTTTTATGTTGTTTTTGTCACCAGTTATGTCTTTATACATTGTGTGCCTATTACCATAGATTTATAATCATAGTTATATTCATTTGTCTTTTTTTTTTTTTTTTTTTTTTAACTTGAGCTCTCCACCCAACAGTGGGCTTAAACTTACAACTTCAGGATCAAGAGTCATGTGCTCCACTGACTGAGCCAGTCAGGCACCCTTATGCATTTGTCTTTAAATCATAAAGGAAACAAAAAGAGTAGTTATATACCAAAAATTCAGTATGCTAGCCTTTATATTTACTATGTGACTTGTGTAATGATCTTTTTTTCTTCATATGACAGTGAGTTACCATCTAGTGTTCTTTTGTTTCAGGCTGAGGGATTCCATTTAGCATTTCTTGTAGGGCAGATTTGCTAGTAACAAACTCCCATAGCTTCTGTTGAAAACAGCATAATTTTTACATCATTTTATAATTCTTGGCTTTTAGTTTCAGCGCTTTACACATGGCATCCCACTGCCTTCTGGCCTCCATGGTTCTGATGAGCTGTTGACTGTTAATTTCATTGAGGTTCCCTCAAAGTATGATGAGTCACTTTCTACTGCTTCGAAAATTGTTTTCCAGTACCTTGAATATAATGCACATCGGTGTGGCTTTCTTTGAATTTATCCTTTTGAAGTTTGTTGAGCTCCTTACATGTGTAGATTTATGTCTCTCATCAATTTGGAAAGGTTTTTTTTTGGGGGGGGTTGTTGTTTGTTTTTAATAATTTTTTTAAAGGTTTTTTTAGATTTTGTTTATTTGACAGACAGATCACAAGTAGGTGGAGAGGCAGGCAGAGAGAGAGAGGAGGAAGCAGATTCCCTGCTGAGCAGAGAGCCCGATGTGGGGCTTGATCCCAGGACCCTGGAACCATGACCTGAGTGAGCCGAAGGCAAAGGCTTTAACCCACTGAGCCACCCAGGCCCCTGTTGTTTGTTTTTAAATAGATGTTATTTATTAGAGAGAGAGAGCACAAGTGGGAGAGGGCAGAGGGAGAGAGAGACACAGATTCCCTTCCGAACAGGGATCCTGACGGGGAGGTTGATCCCAGGACCCTGGGATCATGACCCGAGCTGAAGGCAGATGCTTATCTGACTGAACCACCCAGGCATCCCAATTTGGAAAGTTTTTAACCATTATTTCTTCAAAAATTTTCACCCTCTTCCTCTCTCTCTTCTCCTAAGACTCCCATAATATGCACGTTGTTACACTTGATGGTGTATCATAGGCCTCTTAGTTTATATTCATTTTTCTTCATTCATTTTTCTTTTTGCCCCTCAGTCTGAGTAATCTCGGTTTGCTGTTTTCAAGTTTGATGATTCTTTCTTTTGCTGATCTGGTGTGAATCCCTGTAGTGAATTTTTAATTCTAGCTATTGTACTTTTGGGTCCAGATTTTCTGCTTGTTTCCTTTTTGTAACTTTCATCTTTTATTGCTTTCTTTTAATTGTTCACACCTTGTTCTCCTGATCTTCTTTAGTTATTTGTTCATGTTTCCATCAGCAATTTGAGCATATTTAAGGTCTTTGTATATTATTAAGTCTAGTATCTGGGCTTGCTCAAGGATAATTTCTCTTTTCTTGTGAATTGGCCATGCTTTCCTTTGTCTTTATATGTTTTGTAATTTTTTTGTTTAGAACTAGACATTTTGAGTATTGTAATATGATGACTCTGGAAATTATATTCTACTCCTTCCCTAGAGATTACTGTTGTTACTTGATTAAAGCTGAGGTCATATGTTTGTTTAGTGACTTTCCCAAAGTATTTTTGCAAAGAGTATGTTCCTTGTTTTATGTTGTCACTGATGTCTTTTCCGTTACCCTTATGGTCAGCCAGTGATTTGACAGAAATTTTCTTAAATGTCTGAATCTAATAAGAAAAGAGGAGAAAAGAATGTTCTGTTTCTTTAAATCCTCTTGTCTGACTCTGCTGAGGAAGCCACATCAGGCATGGGGGTTGAAACAATGGCCAGCCTCTGTGGCAGCTCCTCAGCAATCAGAAGCAGTGATCAATGCTTATAACCTTGATTTTTGGAGGACAGGGTCCCCATTGCCCACCCTGACACCAGCAGCCTATAACAGGATCTCTGGCTGCTTTCGGCCAGAGAGCTGCGGGCAGATAGATGGTATGCCGAATGCTGAAATTCACTAAAATTTACCAGCTTCTTTCTTCATCAAACATAACCTTGGATGCTGCTGATGTTTGACTAGATTCCAGATTTCCAAAACACTTGGTTCAAGCATTTCTTGCCAGCTCAGTGGTTACTTTTGGTGGAGGGACCAATTCCTGGAGCTTCCTACTTTGCCATCTTTCATGACCTCTGTCCTTAGTATTTAGCAGTCTTTTACTTGGTCCAGTCTGGCTTCCAGCTTGTCACCCCCACAGCCTCTTCTCTACACAGAAACTTTTATAAGTGAATGTGTATTTTGTTCATAAAAAACAGTAATTTCAGATTGGAAGATTTGCAAAAACACTACAAAGAATTTGTAAATACTCTTCACCAGCATTACTCAGTTGTTAACATTTTGCTATATTTGTTTTATCTTTCTCCCTCCTTTTCTCCAACACCTATAATTTTTATTTTTTTTCTGAACTGTTCAAGGGGTACCTCAGTACCCCAGTAGCTCAGTTGGTTAAGTGTCTGACTCTTGATCTCAGCTCAGGTCTCCATCTCAGGGTTATGAGTTTGAGCCCCACTTTGGGCTCCATGGGAGCCTCCTTGATTGAAAAATAATAAACCATTTAAGTTGCAGATGCATTGCCTCTTAACACCTAAATACTTCAGTGTATTTTTTTCTTTAAGATTTTATTTATTTGAGAGAGAGAAGGAGAGCATGTGCACGTGTGGGAGGAGGGCCAGAGAGAGAAGCAGACTCCCCTGCTGAGTGGGGAGCTCGATGTGGGGTTCAGTTCAAGGACCCTGAGGTCATGACCCAAGCCGAAGGCAGACGCTTAACCCACTGAGCCACCCAGGTGCCCCTTCCGTGTGTATTTTTTTTTTCAAGATTTTATTTATTTATTTGACAGATCACAAGTAGGCAGAGAGGCAGGCAGAGAGAGAGGAGGAAGCAGGCTCCCCCCTGAGCAGAGAGCCCAATGTGGGGCTCAATCCCAGGACCCTGAGATCATGACCAGAGCCGAAGACAGAGGCTTTAACCCACTGAGCCACCCAGGCGCCCTCTGTGTGTATTTTTTTTTAAAAACATGAAATTCTCTTATGTAACTGTAGTATAGTGATCAAAATTAGGAACTTAGCACACAATACTATGATCTAATCTGTGGACCTTATTCAAATTTTGTCAACTGTCCCAATAATGTGCTTTATAGCAGAAAAATAGCCAAGATCTTGTATGGATTCAGTTGTCATGTCTCTTGTGTTATTAAATCTAGAGTAGTTCTTGACTCTTTATTTGTTTTAAAGATTTTATTTATTTATTTGACAGACAGAGATCACAAGTAGGCAGAGAGGCAGGCAAAGAGAGAGGAGAGGAAGCAGGCTCCCTGCTGGGCAGAGAGCCTGATGTGGGGCTAGAGCCCAGGACCCTGGGATCATGACCCGAGCTGAAGGCAGAGGCTTAACCCACTGAGCCACCCAGGTGCCCCTTGACTCTGTATTTTTTTTTTAAACTTTATTTATTTATTTATTTGACACACGGGGGCCGGGGGTACGGGGAGAGCGCGCACAAGCAGGAGAAGCAGTAGGCAGAGGGAGAGGGGGAAGCAGGCTCCGACTGAGCAGAGAGCCTGATGTGGGTCTCAGTCCCAGGACCCTGGGATCATGACCTGAACCGAAGCAAGACACTTAACAATGGAGCCACCCAGGAGCCCCTGACTCTATTTTTATGACATTAATAACTTGATGAGGACAGGCCAGTTATTTCGTAGAATAGCTCTCAGTTTGGGTTTGTTTGATGTTTGCACATGATAGATTCAGGTTACGCACTTTGGATGGTACTGCTTAAGGCGGGATGCTGAGTTCTTCTCTGTGTATCACATTAGGATGCATATGCTGTTCCCCTATTGGCAGTAAGTCCCCTATTGGCAGTAAGTTCTGACTCTTAAGTTAAGGTGGTATATACCAGTTTTCCCCATTATAAATTTATTATTTTGCCTTCTGTAATCAGGAAGTATCTTGTGGGGATATATTCTGAGACTATGAAAATATCCTGTTACTTTCAAATTTCACCTACCAGTTTTAGCATTTTTGGATGATTCTTGCCCTAATCAGTTTTATTTATGATGATTGCTAAATGATGATATTCTAACCATGTCTTTCCTTCTGCATTTATTGGTTGGCTTTCTGCTGTAAGAAGGAACTTTCCCTTTTTATGTATTTATGTTTAACAGTGTTGCCTCGGAGATTTTTGCTTTATTCAGCATGTTGTAATCTTCTACTACCACTATATATTTTGATCAGAGTGTTCCAGATTTGGCCAGAAGAACCCCTCTAAACTGGCTGTGCAAAGAAGCTTTTTAAAATTAAGGTCTTAAAAAAAATTAAGATCTTAAGACCTTGTTATTGTCTGTTGTCCTGAGATAACCCTATTCACTCACCAAAGTATCCCTGTTTAAGTGATACATTTATGATCATTAAATCATCAATAAGGTGATATGATCACCTTAAACATAGTAAAAAAATGAAATAAAATGTAGAGCAGATCATTTTACTTTTCTCCTGAAAGCTCTTTAGTGATTTTGCATCTCAGTTTGAATTAAAACCTCAGTTCTGGTACTGACCTGCGTGGAGCAGTTCTGGTCATCCTTCTGTATGAACTCTTCTCATGGCCTGCTCTGTCCCAGTCACCTCTGGCCATCTTAAAATTCCTGAAATGCTATGCACACTCCCACCTCAGGGCCTTTGCATTCGCTGTTACTCTTTCTGAAACCACCTCCATTAGGTTCTGCTCAAATGTGGCTTTATCAGAGAGAGGTTCTGTAGCCAGCTTCACATAAAATAGCAAGCGCCTCCTTCTCACCACTGCTCTGCCTTCTCTCCTTCTCTCTTTTTCTGAACCTCTGATGTCTTACTCATTTATTTGCCTCTTTCCCCAACTCGAATACAGTTAATGAAGGCAGTTAACCCCTAGTGTTTTAGAAGGACGTACCTAACAGGTAGTTTGTGTGGATTTATTGGGTGTGTGAACTGAACTCACTCACTCATTATTTTGTTTTAAAAGCAACTAGTGTAGCGATTTCTGGGGCAACTATTTCTCTTTATCAAAACTGAGTTTCGGGGGCGCCTGGGTGGCTCAGTGGGTTAAGCCACTGCCTTCGGCTCAGGTCATGATCTCAGGGTCCTGGGATCGAGTCCCGCATCGGGCTCTCTGCTTGGCAGGGAGCCTGCTTCCCCCCTCTCTCTTTCTGCCTGCCTCTCCATCTACTTGTGATTTCTCTCTGTCAAATAAATAAATAAAAAATCTTAAAAAAAAAAAAAAACTGAGTTTCGTTCTTTTTTGCTATGATTCCTTTTCACTACTGCTTGCCTTCTCTTTTTCCCTCTTCAGCTATTACCTATCCATCTTCTAAATCCCCATCTTTTTTGTCTTAGAGTTGGTCAGTTGTTACTGACCGTTCCTTTATTTTCCCTTTTATTCTGGGTCTCCTGTAATGGACAATGTATTTAGGTGAGATTCCTCCCTTTGCCACAAAATTTATCACTACTTTGAAAAAAATGGCATGATGTAAAAATATAAAGAACTGTGGGGCACCTGGGTGGCTCAGTGGGTTAAGCCGCTGCCTTCGGCTCAGGTCATGATCTCGCGTCCTGGGATCGAGTCCCACATGGGGCTCTCTGCTCAGCAGGGAGCCTGCTTCCTCCTCTCTCTCTCTCTGCCTGCCTCTCCAACTACTTGTGATTTCTCTCTGTCAAATAAATAAATAAAATCTTTAAAAAAAAAATATATATATATATATATAAAGAACTGTGTAAGGCACCTGGGTGGCTCAGTGGGTTAAACATCTACCTTTGGCTCAGGTCATGATCACAGGGTCCTGGGATTGAGCCCTGCATTGGCCTCCCTGCTCAGCAGGGGTCTGCTTCTCCATCTTCCTCTCTCAAATAAATAAAGTCTTTTTAAAAAATGAGTAAGAATGTTTAACTCCAGATTCAGGTCACTGTTGCCTCTGGAAATTGGAGGGGGATATAACGGAAGAAGAATACAGAGGGCTTTAACTGTTAGTGCTCTATTTCTTAAACTGAGTGGAGTATACATAGATATTGGTTATACTTTTTTTACCTTTCTGTATGTCTGAAATACTGCATTATAAATTTAAGTGAAAAAGTGTCCAGCGCATAACAATTGCTGGAGAGCTTCCCTCATCTTTTTTTTTTTTTTTTTTTTTAACATTTTATTTATTTGATAGAGATCACAAGTAGTCAGAGGCAGGCAGAAAGAGCAGAGAGCACAAAGCGGGGCTCAATCCCAGGACCCTGAGATCATGACCTGAGCCAAAGGCAGAGGCTTAAACCCACCGAGCCACCCAGGCGCGCCCCACTTCCCTCATCTTTTAAAGTTGTCCTATCATTCATTGCCTTTTTTTACCAAAGCGTTGTAGATTTTTCTTTGCTTCCTTATAGTTTCTTGCTCTCATAATTCCTAGGAAAGATGACCTCCAGTCAGTATTGCCGTTCCTTCCTTCTCCTGCTTTGTTGCCTTCTTTCTTTTTTCCACCTCCTCCTACCCTGCCCTCCTTTTTTGTCCCCTTTTTGGCAGTAATTCCCATTTGTACCTGAGGGTTGGTTCTGATGCATCATCGAGTAGAATCTGGGAGAAAAATAGATTGGGGACTTTGGATACACATCTTGATGTTCTGATTTTCCTTTCATTGCTAGCCCATGCTTGTATGCTCATCAAGTCTTGGTTGATTCAGTCACTCAGCAGATTTTTCTTCATTCCACGAATATCTGAGTGCCTTTTGAATGCTCGGTTTTGTACAGCTTGATTGTGTAGCTTTGAGTCTTTATGATATGCTCCTCTATGCAGTGCAGTGTCTACTGCTATAGGATTAAAAGACAGATCAAGCAGGTTTTTGTCTCTCCTTGCTTACAGTTTGCTGGAGAAGATAAGGCATGTGTATTAATAGGTATGATACAGGCTAGAAAGTAATATGCTCAAACACTTACAAAGTGTTGTAGGAGTTCAGAGCATAAAAAATACTACTTTTACTTCCTGAAGGGGCATCTGAAAAAAGAGTAAGGTTTGGTCATGACAAAGATGGAGAAAGAAGATACTCAAGGCAGAAGAATTGTAGGATTAATGTAATTGCTGGATTATGAAGTTTGTATATTTTTATACAAAATAATACTGAATTATTTTCTCTGATATACTTAGGAATTTAAGTGTTTATGTCATTTTACATCATAACTAATACTTCTTTAGTCAGTGTTTTAATTTTTGTCAGTTAGTGGATGTGAATTTCATTGTGGTTTTATTTGTATTTTCCTGATTTTTTTTTAGTCTGAGCACCTTTTCAATATGTTTACTTGCCATTCATGTTTTCTCCTGGGAAATAAGTATTCAGGTTTTATTGGTGTGAGGTGAGGTTGGTCTTTATCATATTCCCTTATGGGAATTTTAAATATATTTTGAGTCCTCATTTTTTTGTCAGTTATCTGTATAGCTGCTGTTCTCCCTGTTTATGGATTGTCATTTCACTTTGTGTCTTTGGTTCCAGAGTTCTTAATTTCGTGTATTATAACTTAATCTTTTCCTTTGTGGTGTATGATTTTTATTTCATTTAAGAATTTCTTCCTACTCTAAGGCCATAGAGTTATTCTCCTGTTATTGTCTTCTAAACGTTTTATATTTCTGGGTGGCTCAGTCTGTAAAGTGTCAGACTCTTGGTTTCAGCTCAGGTCATGATCCCAGGGTCGTGAGATCCAGCCCCAGGTCGGGCTCTGTGTTCAGCGTGGAGTCTGCTCAAGATTCTCTCTTCCTCTCCCTCCTCTTCCATGCCCCCTCCCACCTCCCCTCAACTTGTGTTCTGTCTTTCTCAAATAAATACATAAATAAAATCTTTTAAAAAATAAATAAAAGTTTTACATTTTCATTTTTCATTGCTTACGTCTTTAATCCATTTAAAATTAAGTTTTAAAAGTAATGATTTTCCTACTGGGTGTTGGTAAGGATCCAGTTCCACTTTTCTTCCCATATAGATGTTGACTTTTTCCAACATTATTTTTTGAAAAGCCCAAACTTTCTTCACTGATCAGTAATCTGTCATAAATCAAATTTCTATATGTAGGGTTGTTTTATGGGCTCTGTATAGTGTTACATGGGTTAATTTGAATCAATTCCATGATGTTTTAATTACTAATGCTTTGAAATAATTATTGATATCTAACAGGGTAAATCTTTAGTCCTGTTCTTCTTCCAAAATAATTTGGCTGGAGGTGCCTGGGTGGCTCAGTTAAGCATCCGACTCTTGGTTTTGGCTCAGGTCATGATCTCAGGGTCATAAGATCAAATCGTGCATTGGCCTCCACTCAGCTGAGTCTGCTTGTCTTTCTCCTCCGCTCTTTCCTCTCTTGGTTCGGTGCATTGTCTCTCTAAAATAAATAAAATCTTAAAGAAAAGAGTATCGTGGCTCTTCTTGGCTTTGTTTATTGGTACACATTTTTAAATTAACTTGTCAAATTAAATCTGTTGATTAGAATTGAATCTGTAGATCAATTTGGGAAAAATTGACATCTTTATGATATTCAGTCTTTCAGTTCTTGAACATGGTAGAGCACTCCATTTAGGTCTCTTATCTGAATCTCTTTTGAATTTGTCTCGTTTGTCTCCCTACTCTCACTGCTGGTTCAGATTCTCATTTCTTATTTGGACTGTTGCATTAACTTTAAACGGATCTCTATTTCTTTAGTCTCCTTTTTGCAAGAGGCAGCCCAGCGTAGTGAGCTCTGGAACCAGATTTAGGAGCTTGAATTGTGGTTCTTTCAGGATTGGGCAAGTTACTTAACCTCTCTTTCTTTAATTTAAGAGATAATAATTCTTGCCTCTTGGGGTTATTATAAATATTAAATGAGTTCATAGATATAAAATAATTAGGGCAGCATCAAGCAAACAGTAAACGTTCAATAAGTGGTAGCTATTATTACTGTTGTGATTTTTTAAAAAAATTTGTTAGTTTTTTTTTAATTTATTTGAGAGAGGTCAAGCCCCACATTGGGCGGGGAGCCTAGTTAATTAAATAAATAAATAAAAATAAATATTTAAGTAATCTTTGCATCCAACATGGGGCTCAACCTCACAACCCAGAGATCAGGAGTCACATGCTCTACTGATTGAGCCAGCCAGGTGCCCGTAATTTGAGCATTTTGGTTGATCATATTACCATCCAATACAAGGCTGGGAAACATGGCAGGGAGGTAGGCTGGGTGGGAAAATCAAGACTTCTCCTTTGAATCTGGTCCATTTGATATCCCTGGGGGGCATCAAGGAGGTAAAGTTGGGCGCCTGGGTGGCTCAGTGGGTTAAGCCGCTGCCTTCGGCTCAGGTCATGATCTCAGGGTCCTGGGATCGAGTCCCGCATCGGGCTCTCTGCTCGGCAGGGAGCCTGCTTCCTCCTCTCTCTCTCTGCCTGCCTCTCTGCCTATTTGTAATCTCTGTCTGTCAAATAAAATAAATAAAATCTTTAAAAAAAAAAAAAAAAGGAGGTAAAGTTATGTAAGTATTTAAATATTTAAATCTAGAGTTCAAAATAGGAGTGTGGACCTAGTAGGTGTGTTTGGAAGTCATCAGAATAAGTTGATTTTTTAAAAAATATTTTTTAACAAATTCTTTTTTTTTTTAAGATTTTATTTATTTATTTGACACACAGAGAGAGATCACAAGTAGGCAGAGAGGCAGGGGGGGGGGAAGCAGGCTCCCTGCTGAGCAGAGAGCCCAATGTGGGACTCGATCCCAGGACCCTGAGATCATGACCTGAGCTGAAGACAGAGGCTTAACCCACTGAGCCACCCAGGCACCTGTTTTTTTTTTTTTTTTTTTTTTTTTTTTTAAGATTTTATTTATTTATTTGACAGAGATCACAAGTAGGCAGAGAGGCAGGCAGAGAGAGAGGAAGGGAAGCAGGCTCCCTGTTGAGCAGAGAGCCGGATTTGGGGCTCCATCCCAGGACCCTGAGATCATGACCTGACCTGAAGGAAGAGGCTTGAACCTACTGAGCCACTCAGGTGCCCCATAAATGTGTGAGAATTAATGAGCTCCTGGGGGGGCAGGATCTCATAATCTGAGATCAGGCATGACCTGCGCCAAAATCAAGAGTTGGAGGCTTAATGGACTGAGCTAACCAGGTGCCCTGCTCCCAGGAATATTTTGAACAGGTGCTGCATTATGCCAGTCACTGAGTAATAATAAAGGACAAAATGTGGATAGAATTTGTTTACTCTTTCCCCACTGCATGAAACAGTGCCAGCCAGGCATGGAAGTGCTCACAAAAGAATTTATTGAATGAATGGATGCATAAACTTGGATTTGTATCTGCTCTTCATGAGCTGTGTAACCTTTGGCAAATTTTTGACATCTCATGTTACTTGACTCTCAGTTTCTTCAACTGGCAAACAGGGAGAGGGAGGCAGTTCCTCCTGCCCCACAGCATTGTTATATGGGTTAAATGTGAATTTATGTGTAAAAAAAAAAAAATCTGTGGCAATATCTGAGGGGGGAGTGAAGGAGAACAAGGGAAAGGAGCTACAGTTTGTTGGCTGGAACTTTTAAAAGGGGAACAGAGACGTGGGGTGTATAATGAGAGATGAGACATGAAAAGGTAAACTGGGTCCACTTCGGAAAGACCTTGGGAGCCCAGTCAAGGAGCTGGTGTTTTATCACGATTTCTCAGGGAAGTGATGAAGAGTTGTAAACAGAGTACGGACATTTTAGCTTTACATTTTTGAAGGTTATTCTAACGGCAGGTGGAGGATAATGATAAAAAGCTAGTGATCAGTTCCTGAGAAGGGTCAAGCCTAGTGAACTGGGTATCTTCTGCTCTACATATCTTTAGAAATGCAAATTACTCTCGTTTAACTACTATCCATCAAAGAAAGGGAGCAAATAACAGTTCTGCTTTGATTACATCACCAGACCTAATTTGAGATACCTCCAGGGAGTGCTGGCCATTTTAGAATACTGGGCTTTCTCGTCGAAAGTATGGTCTGAAGAAAGAACAGTTTTTGTACATCTTACCGCTGTGAACATGAAGGGGAGAGCGATAGCTCAAGCCTTTCTACCATTTCCTAGGACTCATGCTCCTGTAGTTTTAGGATTTTCCCAGAAGTCATTAGCAATTAAAGCCTTGAAAACAAACAAACAAAAAATCCATGCTTATCTTTCACTGTAGGGTGAAATGGGAGGCGAGGAAGATTAGGGGACTTTGAAGTTAGGCTTGGTAGTGGGGATGGAATGAGCAAGGCAGAAGAATCCCAAAAGATAGGTGGAGAGTGAGGCTTGCCCATGAAGAGGGAGGGAAGCTGAACTGGAGGAGGGGAAAAAGAAAACTGGTAGACATTTGGACCCAAAAAGAAGTTTTGAAGCTCAGCACCATAAGGGTCTGGGTCTAAGTGTGGTTTCCCTTGGTCACTTGTAGCCCTTACTGTGATGGTAGATAGCAGATTTTGAATACTGAAACAGGAGTTCTACTTTCTGTATCAAAAGTGTCAGATTTTTGGAATATATAACCCATAAATACTTTACAGCTTGCCATTCATCACCTAATGGGAAGAGTCTGTAATTTCAAATTTAATAAAAGAGCCTGGTACTAATGATGCCACAGGTGATGTTTTCAATTAGCAGTGTCTTAATGAGCTTATAGGCTCTTAAGAGCTAATCCTGTAATGTAGGAAAAAAACTGAGAAGGCAGGCCTATATCTGGCAAATCTCCTGAGGTAGGACTTT
Source organism: Mustela lutreola (assembly GCF_030435805.1). Lineage (NCBI taxonomy): Eukaryota > Metazoa > Chordata > Mammalia > Carnivora > Mustelidae > Mustela > Mustela lutreola. The sequence continues at coordinate 63,915,472 of NC_081297.1, forward strand.
GCTGATTCAGATTTCTTTGATAAAACTTGTAATATCTTATGATTTTTATGGAGTTTTATGGAAGTGGAGCAGTATCTGACATTGGTCTGATATTTTTCAGCTTCCAAAATAAGTAAGGCTTGCAGACAGGTTTGAAGTGAGAAGTTTTTAGTGACTTCCTAGGTTAAAGGAAAATAAAAAGCACATTGCTTATAGAAGTATAAATAAGTCGTAATTGGCAAATAATTCAATGGAGTAGAAATGAGGAAGATTCAGAGACTGAGGTGGAGCGAGAGAAATTCACTTCATTTTGGGGTAAACTTTTAGATACACATCATGAATGACAACTTTCAAACCGCTGGTCTCTCATAACTGTGCTGAAGAAACAGAGTGGTTCATAGCTAGGAGTACTTCTTAAAATGCTTAAAGAACAGTAAGCCCCGTATGGAGATCTAGAAAAAGTTCTAGAAATACTGTTTCTAAAGAAAGACTTGTCAGATGACCAATCTCTCTATCAGGGACAGTATCAGCATAAAATCTAGAAATGGTGTTTTTATCTACTGCTGACTTGGCATTTTAATGTCCTAATTGCTAGACAGTCTGTACTCCAGGTTTGAAGTTGGAAGGGTGTAATGGGGTTATGCTACTCAGGGCAGAGCTGTATAAAACACCTGCTAGAGATATTCTAAGCTTTCTTGACTCATATCATTTTTGCTCTACATTTTAAAAGGATTCGCTTATGCTTACTAGAGTATTTGTAATTCTGTAAGGACAATGAACTGGAATGTAGGAAAGTAGTAGGTATTTACAGAATAATGCAGTATGATTCATTGCTGTGCAGAGATAGCAACTTAGACAGTGATGCAGTACTGTATAAGGGGACCTCATCTGCAACTTGATTACTGTTCTATCCCTGACACCTAAAATAGGCCCAGAAGATAGTAGGTGCTCAAAGACTATTTGCTGAATAAATTAAAAAAAAAGAGAGAGAGAGAGAGAGAGAGGTTGAAGAGTTTTAGTGATTCAATGGGGGAGTGTTTTCCCCCTAGTAGTTGGATTTGATGATACATATGCACAGACTTGAACAAACTCCTTTTGCCTTAGAGATACTGTTTCAAGATGGCTCACTGAGGACCTCTGTAAAATCAGATTTTAGTATAGAGAGGTGGTCATCCTAAATGACAGCGATCAAACCCATTACCCTGGCTTATTAAGACATAGCACTTAGTAATTAAGCTCACAGTCCCTCCTCCCCTTCTGAATTAATTGGCCCAGGATCTGGACTGGAAAGGTATTTGAACCACTGCTCAACCCCACCATTGATTGTTTCTTTGTTTTTGTTTCTGTTTTTTAAGATTTTATTTATTTGAGAGAGAGAGAGAGACAGTGAGAGGGAGCACCTGCTAGAGATATTCTATATGAGACGGTCAGAGGGAGAAAAAGACTCCCTGTGAAGCTAAGAGCCCGATTTGCGACTCCATCCCAGGACTCCAGGATCATGACCTGAGCCAAAGGACGTTGCTTAACCAACTGAGCCACCCGGACGCCCCCGTTGATTGTTAATATTCACCCAAGGTTAACAGCCACAGATATTTATATACGTTCCATACAGACCTGACTCCTTTAATTTAGTAATTCGGTCTACAAGTTACAGAAGAAAATGACTTGACTACTATTTTACTTCCAAATACTTTCTTACTTAAAAAGCAGAATTGGGGATTACAGTTTTTAAGACAGCTTTCAGTGCGAACATGCTGGCCGTTAGATTTGGCAGTGCTCTCTGTTGCTTTGTGGTGGAGAGTTACGTGTATAGGAGTTTAAAAATGAGAGAGCTAAGGGGAGCTAATGAGAATGAGTTGAGGAAGAGTTACTTTTCCATGAATACTGTCTGTTTACTGTCTGTGTGAGTCTGTAAATGTTTAATTATCTCCTAGAGTAGATAATATCCCTGTTCTTTTTTTTTTTTTTTTTAAGATTTTATTTATTTATTTGACAGAGAGAGAGAGAACACGAGATCACAAGTAGGCAGAGAGGCAGGCAGAGAGAGGTGGGGGTGGGAGGAAGAAGGCTCCCTCCTGAGGAGAGAGCCCGATGTAGGGCTTGATCCCAGAACCCTGGGACTGTGACCTGAGGCGAAGGCAGAGGCTTAACCCACTGAGCCACCCAATATCCCTGTTCTTAAGTAGTTGAATGACAACTTGATCTGAAAGATTTGTCTTTTATTGTGTTAGGTTTTTTTTTTTTCCTTAAGATTTTTTAATTTAGGGGAACCCTCTCGGGTCCCCTACCTCCTCGGGAGCTTTGTACTATCACTTTACTATTGCTCAATAAACCCTGCTTTGCTGTTCACCAAAAAAAGAAAAAAAAAAAAAAGAAAGAAAAGACTTTTTTTATTTGAGAGAGAGCACACCAGTGGTGGGGGGCTCGCAGAGGGTGAGGCAGAAGCAGACTCCCCACTGGCAGGTACCCAACTCAGGGCTCAATCCCAGGACCCTCGTACCATGACCTGAGTAGATGCTTAACTGACTGAGCCACCGAGGTACCCCATACTCATTTTTTGAATACTGATAAAGGAACTGCAAAATAATTTAATGTAGTGCAAAGTATTATTTTTTAAGATTTTACTTATTTATTTGACAGAGAAAGAGAGCACAAGCAGGGGGAGTGGGAGAAGGAGAAGCAAAGCAGCCCACAGAGCAGGGAGCCCGATGTGGGGTCAGTCCCAGGAAGCTGGGATCATGACCTAAGCTAAAGGCAGATGCTTAATCAACTGAGCCACCCTGGTGCCTCTTTAGTGCAGAGTTTGAGGAAAAGATGAGCAGCAGTGTTTTTCAAACTGCTAGTTGTGGCCATTTAAAAAATGAAGTCAAATAGAAAATACTGACATTAATAAGTATTATTTTGTGAAACTTGTTTCAGTTCTGTAGATACATGTACTGGGTCATAATATAAAAATGACTTGGTGGGGCACCTGGGTGGCTCAGTGGGTTAAAGCCTCTGCCTTCTGCTCGGGTCATGATCCCAGGGTCCTGGGATTGAGCCCCACATTGGGCTCTCTGCTCAGCAGGGAGCCTGCTTCCCCTTCTCTCTCTGCCTGCTTGTCATCTCTGCCTGTCAAATAAATAAATAAATAATCTTTTTTAAAAAATGGCTTACTTCGGGTGTCAGGGTGACTCAGTTAAGCATCCAATTTGATTTCGCCTCAGGTCATAGTCTCAGGGTTGTGAAATGGAGTTCCACTTGAGGCCTGCTTTAGATTCTCTCTCTACCTTTTCCTCTGTTCCCCACCCCCAAATGACTTACTGAAATGGGTTTCAGACAGATTTGAGGGATCCCTGGGCGCTTCAGTTAAGCATCTGCCTTTGGCCCAGATAGTGATCCTGGGGTTCTGGATCAAGTCCCACATCAGGCTCCCTGCAGAGCAAGGAGGGAGGGAGCCTGCTTCTCCCTCAGACTACTTCTCCTCCTGCTTGTGTGCAGGTGTGCCTGTGCTCTCTGTTTCTGACAAATAAATAAATAAAATACTTGAGAAAAGAAAAAAGAAAAGAAATCTTGAAAGCCATAGGACTAGAGCATGTGGAAAAGATGGAGGAAAAGAGGTAGCTGTCCTATCATTCTCATAATGGGGCAGACTGATTATAATGCACATTTATTTTCTCTCTTTTTCTCTTATGTCTCTCACTTTTTTTTTTTTTTCTTTTACCCAGTTGCTTATTCTTTGGATCTGACCATATTGTTCAAATTCTTTACTACTGTTTCTTTCCCAGAAGAGTGAAAATAAGTGTGCTTCATTGGCAGTGTAGTTTTTATAGCATTAACTTGTTTTTATTTATTTATTTATTATTTAAAGTTTTTAAGTTTGAGTATAATTGACATCAAGTGTTACATTAGTTTCAGGTGTATAATGCAATGACTCAACTTCGTATGTTATGCTGTGCCCCCCAAGCTACCATCTGTCACCATACAACACTGTTAAAATATTACTGACTGTATTTCCTGTGCTGTGCCTTTATTCCTGTGACTTATTCTTTCCATAACTAGAAGCCTGTGTCTCCCACTTCTCTTCACCCATTTTGCCTATCCACCTCCCTCCCCCTCTTCAGCCTCTGGCAGCCATCCATTTGTTCTCTGTAGGTCTGATTCTGCTTTTTTGTTGGTTTATTCATTTGTTTTTTAGACTCCAGATACGAGTGAAATCATACAAGAAGATTCCCCAAAACACAAATATGAAAGCTGATTATCCTTAAAGGTTACTCCTGGGATGCCCGGATGGCTCAGTCTGTTAAGCGTCCGACTCTTGATTTCTGCTTGGGTCCTAAGTCAGTCCTAAGTCAGTCCTAAGATTGACCCCTGGAGTCTGGCTCCAAGCTCAGTGTGGAGCCTGCTTGGGATTCTTTCCCTTCCTCTCCCTTCTGCTCAAGTTTGTGTGCATGTACTCTCTCTCTCTCAAAATAAATACATAAAATCTTAAAAAAGATTCTCTCTCCCTACCCCTCTAGCCCGCCCAGCTTAAACAAAACAAAACAAAACAAAACACCCCACCAACAGTAACAGCAACAAAAACAAGGCTACATTTGGATCATCTAGAATTTCATTTATTTTCATTTCTCCCCCACGCTCTGTTCAGCACTTGTTCTGCTATAGATAGGAACTGTCTGGCAACTGTTTAGGTGTAAGTTAAGCATAAATGAAAAAGAACTTAGTAAATTGGTTAGGGAAAAGTGAGTGCAGGATGGGGAATAGATGATGTCATAAACTTTGCATTAAAAATGTTGCAGGGACTCAGTTTGTACCACTCATCGCCTATTACTGAAACATGGAAGACCAAAGAAAGGGGGAATAAAAGAAGAAAGAAGGAAAATAATTACATTTTTAAAAATTGGTAGTTTTAATACTTAGAATAGTTATCTGGGACTAATAGCTACTCAATAAATATTTGAAAGAAAAATTGAAGTTTTCTTTTCAAAAAGGGAGTTACCAGTACCTCAGGAAACTTGTATTCTACTTAACAGCTAGTTCCTACATAGTTTAGAAGAATGTATTCTTTTTTTTTTTTTTTTTAAGAGTTTTATTTATTTATTTGACAGAGAGAGTAAGAGAGGACAAGCAGGGGAAGCTGCAGAGGGAGAAAGAAAAGCAGACTTTACACGGAGCAGTGAGCCTAATGTGAAGCTCTATCCCAGGACCCTGGGATCATGACCTGAGCCAAAAGCAGACACTTAACCTAAACTGAGCCACCTGGGTACCCCAGAAGAGTGTACTCTGAGAGCATAGTTTATTAGAATCATCTTTGGCTAAATAAGATGGGGGCTTTTTCTAAGAATTCAAAACCTTTGTATGTTTTGACTTTAAATGAGAATAATTTGTTTTTTAAAGATTTTGTTTGTCAGAGAGAGAGAGCACAAGCAGGGGGAGTGGCAGGCAGAGGGAGAAGTAGGCTCCTCACTGAGTAAGGAGTCAGATGCCAGACTTGATCCCAAGACCCTGAGATCATGACCTGAGCCAAAGGCGGGTGCTTAACACTTAGCCACCCAAGCATCTGGGGAATACCATTGTTAGAGTTTGTCTGTTGCTAAAGAAAACTACAGCGATGAGTCTTTTGGATTTGGTATACAGAAGAGTTTGCATGCCTAGATGTTGTCAATGCCATTATGATGATTCATTTAGACCTTGTTTTGTCATGGCAAATACACAAGGGTCAAAATGAAATAAAAAATAAACTGTATAAACAGGTTTATAAGCCTGTTGGTCTAGCCAGCATATAGGCTTGTATAGTTACCATTCGACTGCTGCTTTGTATACCAGATGCTGTAGAATCTATGTTGGACTATAATCACAGGGAAATAGTGAGATTTCCTGTCTACTAGAGGCTACTGTATACCAATTAGTACTTTGTAATAACCTGTAGGATCCCTAAGCTTACTTATCCCAGTGCAGCTTCTAAAACCCAAATAGCCTTAAAACAGTTATTCTTTTTAGAATAATAAAATAATAGAATTGATTTGAAGGACTTTTTTTTTTTTTTTTTAAAGGTCAGCTTGTCCAACCCTGAACTGATGATTAAGTCTCTTAATGGAGCAGACCTAACAAGACTTTGCTTTAAACAAACATCCTCATTTCCTTCACTTACTCTTAAAATGGCATGACTCTAGGTCCCCTCATTCTTTTCTTAGATTTTTTTTAAGATTTTTATTTATTTGACACACAGAGAGAGAAATCACAAGTAGGCAAAGAGGCAGGCGAAGAGAGAGGAGAAAGCAGGCTCCCCACTGAGCAGAGAGCCCAATGTGGGATGCTGTCTGTCCCAGGACCCTGAGATCATGATCTGAGCCAAAGGCACTGAGACACTTTTAAAGTCCTCTCTCTTTCTCTTTCTCTCTCTCTCTTTTTTTAGGATTTTATTTTTATTTATAAGAGGGAGAGAGATCAGGGGGGAAGAGCAGAAGAAGAGGTACAGGCAGGTTCCACGCTAAGCGCAGAGCTCAGCTTGCGGCTAGATCATGACCTGAGACAAAACCAGAGTCAGACACTTAACTGACTGAGCCACCCAGGTACCCCTTAAAGTCCTCTTTTTTAAAAGTTTCACACTCAGAACTAAGCACAGTACTCAAGTGTAGTCTGATTTGCATAGAGATGAATGTCATTTCCTTTATCAGACTTTGTTTTTAACGAAACCTGCTATCCACAGTTTTGGCAGCCATGTTATTCCATTTGTCTCATTGAAATAGATTTTTTAAAAGCTCTAGTCTATCTCACATATATTGGCCCATTTTGCTGTTTTTAGTTCTAAGTGCATGACATTATATTCATCCTTACTAAATCTTACCTCATTAGATTCAACCTCCTGTTCCAGCCACCTAGAATTACTTTTTTTTTTTTTTTTAAGATTTTATTTATTTATTTGACAGAGAGAGAGAGAGATCACAAGTAGGCAGAGAGGCAGGCAGAGAGAGGGAGGGAAGCAGGTTCCCTGCTGAGCAGAGAGCCGGATATGGGGCTCGATCCCAGGACCTTGAGATCATGACCTGAGCTGAAGGCAGAGGCTTAACCCACTGAGCCACCCAGGTGCCCCTAGTATTACTTTTTTATTAAAGACTTTTTATTTATTTGAGATAGAGCGAGAGAGAGAGAGCACGAGTAGGGGCAGGGGCACAGAGGGAGAGGGAGAAGCAGATTCCCCGCTGAGCAGAGAGCTCTGTATGGCCTTGATCCCAGGACCCCAGGAACATCACCTGAGCCGAAGGCAGAGGTTTAACCTATTGAGCCACCCAGGTGCCCTAGACCTGCTTTAAAAAGTTGAAGAATCAACTTTTTAATCAGTGTGTAAACCTGGCGATTCACAGACCTGTACCCCTGGGGATAAAAATACATTATATGTTTATTTAAAAAAATAAATTAAAAAGTAATAATTTTTTAAAAAATTGATTCTGTCATACAGGATATTTGCTTTCTCATCCTATCATTTACATATTTTATCATCTTCCTCTTCAGTGTCCTCATCCAAGTCATTTAAAAAAATTTTTTTTCTTTAAGATTTTATTTATTTGAGAGAGAGAGGGAGAGAGAGCACAAGCAGGGGGAGTGGGAATGGGAGAAGGAGAAGCAGACTCCCCACTGAGCAGGGAGCCTGATGGGATCAGGACCTGAGCTGAAGGCAGACACTTAACCGACTGAGCCACCCAGAAACCCCCAAGTCATTTTTAAAAATGTTGGAGAGGACAGGTTTCTCTGGGGTCCTGTGACGTACCACTAAACCTTCTAGACTTACCTGTACTCTTCAGGTATGGTTACATAGTGATCTATGAAGCCAATTAACTACTACAAAAATCCATATTTTTCACCTTGGAAATCCAGAAGTATTTATGTTTACAGGTCATACTATATTAAAAAGAAGAAAATGAGTTAGTTTGGTTATGGCTCCTAGTGTTCCTTGTGTCCTGCCTGAATACTCATTATTAGTATGTTAGTGTTTTAATCAGTAGTACACTATTTACATCAAAGAGTAGACCTGTGCCGCCTTGATACTTTTTGTAAATCTCAGCATATTCTGGATTTTAGCTCTAGCTTTTTATAGGTCAGTTCCATTTTTTAAAATAGTTTCTTTCCTTTTATATGTATTTTTGGAGGGCATGTTCTTCTAATTCTGAGCAGACCGTTTTCCATTTAGTCTCTTTAGGTACTTCCCCACTTTTTTCCCTCTATCTCAGATAATGTGAGATGGGCAACATTTCATGCTTGGGTCCTATTGTCATTGTTTTTTGAAGCCTGTTCTCTTAGACACTAGGAAACACACCTGGCTGTGTTCTTTGTTCTTTTTACCTATCTGGCTTAGCTGCTTCCTTTTCAGGTTCCCACCATTTCCTGTTTTCTGAGCAGTTTCTTCTTGGTTAAATTCAGTTCAGAATTAAAATTCTACTCAGTGGGGCGCCTGGGTGGCTCAGTGGTTAAAGCCGCTGCCTTCAGCTCAGGTCATGATCCCTAGGGTCCTGGGATCCAGCCTTGCATCGGGCTCTCTGCTCAGCGGGGAGCCTGCCTCCTCCTCTCTCTCTCTCTGCCTGCTTCTCTGCCTACTTCTGATCTGTCTGTCAAATAAATAAAAATCTTAAAAATAAAATAAAATAAAATAAAATAAAATAAAATAAAATTCTACTCATTTTTTCTGCCTTCTGGGTGATAGAATAATTAACAAGGCAATTAAAAATGGCTTTATTATAAATAAATTAAAAAGATAAAGAAAAGATTTATTGATTTCTTTATTTTAGAGAGAGAGCATCCCACTGCAGTGGAAGAGGCAGAGGGAGAGAGGGAGGGAGAGAAGCAGATTTCCTGCTAAGCCTGGAAACCACGTGGGGCTTGATCTCACAACCCTGAGATCATGATCTGAGTCAAAATGAAGAATCAGCCACTTTACTGACTGAGGCACCCAGGCACTCCCAAGGCAGATTTTTTTAGGGAGGAGAGACGGCAGAAGGAGGGAGAGAGAGAGAGAGAGAGAATCCCAGGCAGCCTCCATACCCATGGATGCAAAGCCCATTGTAGTGCTCAATCTCATGAAACCAAGAGTCAGACACTTAAGCAACTAAGCCACCCAGGGACCCCAGCAAGGCAATTTTTAAAATATATGCTGCTTTTTAGTTGAATGAGATTTTTCAGCAGATGTTCAGATAGTAGGAATCTTTTATTACTTTTTGTGACAGAGGGCTCCTACCAGAAAGTACTCTTTCTTTACCATTTCTCAGTTGTAAGGACATTTCACTGGCTTTGTGTTAAGACTTGCAGGACCATCTCTTCTTACCAGGTCCCTGATCTGCCCTGCCAGCCTTCCTACAAATCCCTGAAATCAGTCTGCTTCCTCTCTTCTTTCAAGGTGCTCTGACTAGTTTTTTACTGGACTTTTTTTTCTCTCTTGAAGCTGGCCTAATGAGTAAACTGTAGTGCTTGCCCTTTCCCGGTAGGACTGTCATGGGGTATTTTGTGTTTTGTTTCAGATGTTTTCATTATGATGGAGTCTAAATGAGGGCATAAATAGGGAAGTTAGAAGTTTGGGACCTCATATTATGCCAAGTTAGTTTCTAATTTTCTTTGATGCTTTGGACAACTTGTCTACTTGCTTCTCTTGCTCAAAGAAGAGCTCATCAAACCTTTCCCTCTCCCTTCTTAGGCTCTCTAGAAGAGGAGATTCAGCAGATGGTAGGCCTGAGGGAGAAGATTAAATAAAGCATAGTTGTGAATTCCTACAGACCTTGCAGAGGCTGCCTTATCTCAAAAGAGTAGTTTATGCCTCAGGAGACCATGAAGCAACTCTTCATGGAATCCCGGTTACATACAGGAAATATCACTCCTGGTCTTGCTCCTGTTCCTCTGTTACTTCCACTTAGATGCTTTCTGCTGTTTCCATTCTTGGTGTGAATTTCCACTTAGCAATGCACGTTTTTAACATACACGCAACTTATCTTTTTTATCAGGTGAGATTTCCGTATCCTAATATTTGATCAGATGTCATACTGCAGAAATGTGCTGAGTGTTCTGGAGAATGCAAACAAAAGTATAAATCACATCAACAAATATTTACTAAGCACAGAAAAGAGAATTTACTCCTTCCAATAGCTTACATTTCATTGGAATGAATTAAATACATGAAGCAGGGGCGACTGGCTGCAACTCTTGATCTTGAGGTCACGAGTTCAAGCCCCACAATGGGTGCAGAGATTACTTTTAAAAAGTATATGAAGCACCTGGAGAATGTAGTAACATGCTAAATTATACATTGGTACCAACTACTTAGGCTTCACAACTCAGAGTGGGTTTTCCTAATCAATGCTCAGTTTACCTCTTAGAAGGAGCAGATGTCTGTATTTCTAAAATTGTTGCTTACTTAATCTGTTACTGTTTTTGCTATAGACAGGGTCCTAGAACTCTGCTCACCAGTGACCATCAGCCTCCATCTCTAGGAACGTGGAACTGAATGGTACTCTTGCTCCCACAGCAGAGTACAAGAAATGTGTAGCAAGAACATGAGTAATTAAAATATATTTGAGGCTTTTGGATCTTAAAATCTCTGATGAGAAAATACAGTTTTGTGTATTTGGTTTGGCTGTTTTGAGTTAATTTTTATTATTTATTTATTTATTGAATTTTATTTATTTATTTGACAGAGATCACAAGTAGGCAGAGAGGCAGGCAGAGAGAGAGAGGAGAAAGCAGGCTCCCTGCTGAGCAGAGAGCCTGATGTGGGGCTCAATCCCAGGACCCTGGGATCATGACCTGAGCTGAAGGCAGAGGCTTTAACCCACTGAGCCACCCAGGTGCCCCTGTTTTGAGTTAATTTTAGATGTAACTTTTAGAATCAGTTTTCGAATTTCAGCATCAGATTGCTTAGTCATGAGGGATTAGGTATAAAGCCACATTATATTGAGAAAACTAGGGACTCTTGCTATGTATTAACCTTGCTAGGCAGTAATATTTGAGAAGAAAAGAAAAAAAACTGCCCTACATTCTAAAAGGTTGAGCAGTTGCTATGTTGCAAAATCCCATTTGCCTTGATTCCTGATAATCTTCACTAATCTTTCAAAGAATCATCAGATGTGGTGTATTTGAGAATGCATGTATCCAGATACTTGTTGAGAATGATAAGCAACAGAGTCTTTCAAAGACTAGCATCATGGTTCTGAAGTTTTGCAGTGTAGTGCCTTATTTTCTGTACTGTTTGTTGTGGGAACTTGGGTAGCTTCCTGATTTGAGAAGTGGAAGAACTGGGTTGAAGTCCTTTGCTAGAAAACCCAGTGCTGCTTCGGTTTTATATAGTCTCCAGGGATCCATAGCATATTTTGCCTGACATTAATACAGACAGAAAGAAGAATTCTTCACTTTCTCCACTCAACTCCAACCCTTTGAGCAAAGCACATACCTCTAGACCTCAGAGAGAGGAAAGCACGTTTTGTTTTTCTAGCCTTTGAAATACTTTTTAGCAGTAAGAAACCTGGGTTTCATTAAAGCTGGTTTGTATTGGGGTGCCTGGGTGGCTCAGTGGGCTCTACCTTAGGCTCAGGTTATGATCCCAGAGTCCTGGGATCGAGCCCCCGCACCAGGCTCTCTGCTCAGCGGGGAGCCTGCTTCCCTTCCTCTCTCTCTGCCTGCCTCTCTGCCTACTTGTGATCTCTGTCTGTCAAATAAATAAATAAAATCTTAACAACAACAACAACTGGTTTGTATCTCAGGTGCCCAAATTCAACTAATAACATATAGCCTTGCTATTTAGACATCAGCAGAAAGAGAAATTTCTTTCTTTTCTCTTCTCTAACCTCCCCCCCTCCTTAAAGCATTTATGCCATTAAATTTTTATCACTTCTATGTGGATTGTTAGGACAATAATCAGAACATTTTCTGCTTATTTTGTTTTCCTGTAAGAATTTATAATGTCTCTAAGATTTATAGGAGTTCAGCCATTTTTCTATCAATGGTTCCTTTTGCCTGAATGTGATAATTCTGTAATGTTTGGAGAGAATGTATACTGCTGAAGGTGCATAGAAAGAATTGCCCTGTGGCCCACACACTTAGCGTTCTATAGAACATTTTTACCTCCCGAGAAAGTACCCTTGTCTATATCTTCCGGGTCAATCTGTGTCCTGCCAGGAAACCACTGTTCTCAGCTTTGCGTGTTTTAGAACATCATAGAAATGGAACCGCACATTGTTCATTCTTTGTAGCTAGCTTCTTTTGTTTAGTAATATGTTTGTGAGATGCATGCATGTTGCATTCCTTCATTTTGCTGACTGGTATTCCATTGTAGGAATATACCAGTTTGTGCATTCCGTTCTCTTAATTACAAACATTTGGATTCTTTCCAGTTTTTGCTTTTATGCTATTAGCATTTATGCACAAGCCTTGAATGGACTTATATTTCCTTTTCTTTTGGATAAATACCTGTGAGTAGAATCGCTACATCAAAGGGCATATAGATATTTACTTTTTTAAGAAACATCCATTCCTTTTTCTACATTGGCTGTGTTATTTTACACTTGTGCTGGTGAAGAATAGGAGTTCTGGTTGCTTCACAGCCTTGCCAACATTTGGGTTGTCATTCTTTTTAACTTCAGCTGTTCTAGTGAGTACAGGTACAAATTCTATAAGTGAATTAAAATATGTTTTGTTTTGAGAATTTTATGGCATGTCTTGGAATAATTAGAAATTTGGTACATCTTTCTCTCTTTTTAAGATTCTATTTATTTGAGGGGGAGAATGAGCAAGAGAGAGAGCATGTTGGTAGGTGGGGGAGCAGAGGGAGAGGGAGAGAAGCAGGCTCCCCACCAAGCAGGTTGTCCAATACAAGACTCAATCCCAGAACTCCGGCACCATGACCTGAGCCCAAGACAGACGCTTACTGACTGAGCCGCCCCGGTGCCCCTAATTTGGTACATCTCTTAAGGTTCTTTTAAAGTTTGGTCTGGGGGTACCTGGGTGGCTCAGTGGGTTAAGCTTCTGCCTTCGGCTCAGGTCATGATCTCAGGGTCCTGAGATTGAGCCCCGCATCGGGCTCTCTGCTCAGCAGGGAGCCTGCTTCTGCCTTCTCTCTGCCTGCCTCTCTGCCTACTTGTGATCTCTCTCTCTGTCAAATAAATAAATAAAATCTTTTAAAAAAATAAAAAATAAAGTTTGGTCTGGGGCAAATGTTGATCACAACAGTTTAGGTCTCCAGGATAGGGCCAGGATATTCTCTCCTACTAATCCATGGCTAGAGTTTATAAGGGAGAATTATTGTTAGTCCTGTGTACATCAATTTTAGTCTCTTAAAGTTTCCCTAATATTTTCTCACATATTTACTCTTGGCAGCAAATGTGATTCACATTTTATAGATGAAGGAGTGAAGACTAGAGAGCTTGTCTAAGATTTGCCCAAGGCTTTGAGGGACTAAAACACAGCACTTTCCGTTAGTAGCATTTCACAGAATGTAAGCTGACTTTGAAATATATCCTGGTCATATGTCCTTTTCAAGTGGCTTCTAGGAATTCTGAGTCTTGTTTTAGTCCCTAGAGTAGATCAGCTGATACGGTTCTAGAGATAACTGCAGTTGGTGCCCTTCGAAGAAAAAAAACATTACTGAGTGTCCTAACTTGACATTTTGGAACTCTGTGTATAATTTTCAGAGCCCTTTTAGGAACCCCCATCCAAACTGTTTTAGCAGTGACTATCTGTCATTGCCCATGATGTGGTGGTGAGGGGGACAGCACAGCAGGTAATCTGAACTGAGTATTTGGGAAGAGACTCCATCAAAGTGAGTAATGTTCATAGTTTTCCAAACCAAATTGCAGTTCAAGTGTTTCTTTCTTTTTTTTTTTTTTTAAGATTTTATTTATTTGTCAGAGAGAGAGAGGGAGAGAGAGCGAGCACAGGCAGACAGAATGGCAGGCAGAGGCAGAGGGAGAAACAGGCTCCCTGCCCAGCAAGGAGCCCAATGTGGGACTCAATCCCAGGACGCTGGGATCATGACCTGAGCCGAACGAAGGCAGCTGCTTAACCAACTGAGCCACCCAGGCATCCCAGTTCAAGTGTTTCAACATAAATCCACTTTTGTACCACTGTTAGGTATTAACACAAGTTGTTTGCTGTATTTCAGTGATGTCCTTGCATTGCCCATTTTTAAGCAAGAAGAGTCAAGTTTGCCCCCTGATAATGAGAATAAAATCCTGCCTTTTCAATATGTGCTCTGTGCTGCGACCTCTCCAGCCGTGAAACTCCATGATGAAACCCTGACATATCTCAATCAAGGTTAGATGCTTCTTTTCTTGTTAGTATTATTGAAAATTGGTGGATTGATGATATTTTATTAGGTATACTTTTATGGTAAAAAGTATATCTATCTAGTGTGACCTGTCAGAGTTGAAGTCTTATGTCAAAGATTTTTCACTTTTATGTCATGTTGGATATATATCAGTGGCTTCTTCTGTGCACCTGCCTAGTTTTAGTTCCTGTCTCCCTCCTTCTTTCTAATCCTTACCCAATCCTGTTTACCAGTTGTGTGACTTTGGACAAATTACTTAAACTCTTTGTGTTTCAATTCCTTTATCTGTAAAAATGGGATTGATAATACTCTTGAGAATTGTATCAACTGATGATATAACATATGAAAACACTTAGCACTATGTCTGGCATATAGTTAAGGATTATAGTTGTTACTAATACTAGTAAGATTATACTCTTGTATATTCAACCAGCTGAATTTTATTCTTTCTGAATATTACAAAGTTAACTTATGATGAATATAATATAGAGTTACTTTTTCTTCCAGGACAGTCTTATGAAATTCGTATGCTAGACAATAGGAAACTTGGAGAACTTCCAGAAATTAATGGCAAGTTGGTAAAGGTAAAAGAAAATCATTCCTCTGCACAATATCCTTTTACCAGCTCTTTTTGGGTCATGTTCTTTTGCTTCCATAAAGGGCTTGGTGCTGTCTCTTAGCTACTATAGTTTGCTGGCAGAGTGGTAAACTATTATTTCTTTGGAGTGGGAGTGAGCCCCCTCCATTCACATGGACTTTTCAGAGTTGCTAAAACAGAAGGCTTACTACTCCATGTCCCAGTAGTCTCCCGGTTCAGTGAACTTCTTTGGGGTGGAATAGAGGGACCTCCTTCAGATTTTTAGAGAAACTCCAGGGTCTTCTTTGTATATGCGGTCTAGTAGCAAGAAAAACAGGAAGTTCTGTTGACAAATAGCAGTTTTCTTAGTCTAGACTTACAGCATTGAATTCACAGCACAATTGGAACAGAGAAATTTGATCAGCTGCGATAAAAGTTAGCGGGAAGGCTATTAATAACCACCTCTAAAAAGTAAGAATAACAGAAGGAAAGTTGATAGATACAACCCCTGCTTACCCTCAGTGCTGTGTAGTGGGTTAGCGAGCAGGGAACTTGTTGAGCTTTTCATATACACCCGAAGAGCTGAGCTGAATATTACATGGTAACAGTAGAGACAGGTAGAAATGCTTCCAGTAAGAGTCCTTTATGCTTAGTCCATGAGGACTGATGTTTTAAATATGGTACCAGTTAACTATAAAGCTTATATCTGAGCAATTATAAAATTTACCCTCAAATAGAGTTTGGGATGTGATGGGTTTTAGAGTGAAACAGATCTCAAGAAAAATAATTTTAGATTGTATCTAGAAACCAACTGGAGGTGACTGCTGGTAGTTTTCCTTTATCAGCGCTGATTTTTAAAGGATCCTATTATCATTTGATATCGTTGCTTCCGTTTAGAGTATATTCCGTGTAGTGTTCCATGACCGACGGCTACAGTACACTGAACATCAGCAGCTGGAGGGCTGGAGGTGGAACCGACCTGGAGATAGAATTCTTGACATTGGTGAGTTAAGGGAATCTCTTGCCCAGGAAATGTCTATTGGTATGGTCTGAGAGTTGGTTTTCTTTACTTGATGTTTACATTGATGCAAAGTGCCTCAGGGGCTCAATCAGCATAAACCCTGAAATGTTATTGACTAAGCATAAAAAAATTACTGGGATGGTCATACCAAAACTGAAGTTGGAAGTGTAGACACTTCAGTTCCATAACAGTCACATCTGTTCCTTTAAGGTGACTTTATTTTTCTTTTTGTTTTTTTAATTTAGTTGTAGATATATATAACATAAAAGTTAGCATTATAAAACATTTCGAAGTAAATAATTCAGTGACATTAAGTGTATTCACATTATGTAGCCATCACTATCATCCATCTCCGGAACTTTTTTCATCTTCCCAAACTGAAACCCTGTACCCATTAAACAATAATGCCCTATTCCTCTTCTCCCCAGCCCCTAGCCACCACCATTCTACCTTTTGTCCATATGACTGAGACTACTCCAGGTGTCTCATATAAGTGAAATCATCCAGTGTTTGTCTTTTTGTGATTGGCTTATTTCACTTAACCTAATCCTCACAGTTTAGCCAGATAGTAGTATGCATCAGAATTTTCCTCCTTTTATTTATTATTATTTTTTAAAAAAAGATTTTATTTATTCATTTTACAGAGATCACAAGTAGGCAGAGAGGCAGGCAGGGAGAGAGGGGGAAGCAGGCTCCCTACCAAGCAGAGAGCCCAATGCGGGACTCGATCCCAGGACCCTGAGGTCATGACCTGAGCCACCCAGGAGCCCCAGAATTTTCCTCCTTTTAAAGACTGTATATCTACTTTAGTAGATACTTGGGTTGATTCTACCTTTTGGTTATTGTGAATAATGGAGTTTAGGGACATGGGTATATCGATATTTATTTCAGTCTCTGCTTTTAGTTCTTTTGGGTATATACCCAGAAATGGGACTGTTAGATCATGTATGGTAATTCTATTTTGAATTTTGGGGGGAACTGTCATACTGTTTCCATAGCAGCTGCATATTTTACAATCCCATCAGAAGTGAACAAGGGTTCTAAATACTTGACCTTCTTGCTAACATGTGCTATTTTCTGGTTTTGTTTTTTTGTTTATTGTTTTTTGGGTTTTTTGTATTGCAGCCATCTTAATGGATGTGAAGTGGTTATCTTATTGTGGTTTTGATTTATACTTCTCTAATGATTAGTGATGTTGGGCATCTTTTTGTGTGCTTATTGGCCATGTATGTATCTTCTTTGGAGAAATGTATATTCAAATCCTTTCCTCATTTTTGAATCTGATTGGTTGGTTTTGTTCTTGTGTAGTTGTGAGTTGTAGGCATTCCTTATGTATTCTAGATATTAACCCCATATCAGATATGTGATTCACAATATTTTCTTCCATTCTGTGTGGGTTGTCTTTTCACTGTGTTGATAATGTCCTTTGACATGAAAGTTTTACATTTTGATGTAGTCCAGTTTATTTAATAATTTTATTGCCTTGCTTATGCTTTTGGTGTCATAGCTAAGAATATTGCAAAACCCAATGAAGCTTTTCCTGGTATGTCTTCTGCCAAGAGTTTTATAGTTTTTAGGCCTTAGATCAAACATTTAGGTGTTTGACCCATTTTTTAGTTAATTTTTGAATGTGGTATAAGGTAAGAGTTCACCTTCATTCCTCGTATGTGGATATTCAGTTTTCCCAGCACCGTTTGTTGAAACAGCTCTTCTTTCCCCACTGAATGGTCTTGGCAACTTTGTCAATCATCAATCGACCGTGTTTGTCAGGACTCATTTCTGGGCTATCTCTTGTGTTCTGTTTGTCTGTGTCTCCATCTTTATGCCAGTACCACTCTTTTGATAACTGTAACTTTGTAGTAAGTTTTGAAATCTGGGAATGTGACACCTTCAACTTTACTTTTCGTGATTGTTTTGGCTATTCAGGGTCTAGTACTTTGTTTTGTGTGTATGTAAAAGGGGCCAGGTTTTTTCCCCAAATGCTGCAAGTTCTTTATTTTACTAATACCTGAGAGGCAGATTAGTGGTTTTTTTTTTTATTTTTTATTTTTTTAAGATTTTATTTATTTATTTATTTGACAGAGAGAGATCACAAGTAGGCAGAGAGGCAGGCAGAGGGGTGGGGGAAGCAGGCTCCCTGCTGAGCAGAGAGCCCAATGCGGGCCTCGATCCCAGGACCCTGAGATCATGACCTGAGCCGAAGGCAGAGGCTTTAACCAACTGAGCCACCCAGGCGCCCCAGTGGTTTGTATTACCTAAAGTAAGAGACCTGGGATCAGAATCTATGTCTCTTGATTTGCCGTTTAGGTTTTTTTCCCTACTGCTCTGCTACATGGAGTAGAATTTATTTTTCTTAAATCATAGGGCTTAAGGGAAGTTCCTTTACAAACATACATGCAGTCACTCTTCATGAATGTACTTTTATTCCTGGTATCTATGTCTTTGATCTCTTATTGGTCATTATCTCCTACTAGCAAACATAGTTGTTAAACAACTCTAAGTACCTACTAATTTTACCAGAGAAAACACTGATTCTTGTACAGATAATCCTGATATCCATTTGATAAATTACCCTTACGATAAATCCAACACAACTAACACTGTTGGACCCACCTTGTTGTTTGGATTGACAGTAAAACGGTAATACAGTGATAGCACAGTATGATCAGAAATATCAGCCTGGCTTTCTCTCTCCAGTTGGAATATTAATAGGGGAAGACAGGAAATTATATTTAAGTATATGCTATGTAGAGTAGAAAGCAAAATTCTACTAGAGCTCATTCATTTTTGCTTCCTTCTTGAGTATCAGATTTGTTGCTCTGCTACAAGGTTATTTGATGACTTTAAGGCCAGCATCAATCTCTGTGTTAAATTTTTCCCACTTTTATCTGTAATACAATGCTTTTGCCTTTATTCAGACACTCTGCTTTATCTTTCTATAGCAGTCTTGTTAGTGTACTTCTGTCAGTAACACTAAACCTAAAACTGTAAGTGAAGCAGATTATATTACAATTTTCATGACACTAGAGCTAGTCTGTAGACTAAATCTATCTTTAAGTAGAATTTTGGCAGGTTAAAAGGAAACTGTTTAAATTGTCCTATTTTAAAAGCCTTTTAAAATGGAGAAAAGATACTCAGAAGGAAAGTACTTAGGTCAATTTTAGCTCTAATCAAACCTTTTTATTGCCAAAAAGAGGTTTAGGGTGTGATATGTAAAAATCTTGGTAACTAGGGACCAATAATAAAACAACCCGTGCTATCTTATTTAAACCCAGTAGCCCTTGGAACTGTTCAGTGATTACCATTTTGTTTCTCAGATATCCCAATGTCTGTTGGTATAATCGATCCTAGAGCTAATCCAACCCAACTGAATACTGTGGAGTTCCTGTGGGACCCGGCAAAGAGGACATCTGTGTTTATTCAGGTAGGGCATTGCAGATGGGGTTCCAGTTATGAAGAGCATCTCTTACTACCAGTTTGTTTCTTTTTCTTTCTTAAAAATATTGATCTGTTTAGGAGAGAGAGAGCGCATGAGCACAAGCAGAGGCAGGGGCAGAGGGAGAGGGAGAGGGAGAGAGAGAATCCATGCAGACTCCCCGATGAACACAAAGCCTGTTGCAGGGCTCCATGGCTCCATCCCAGGACCCGAGATCATGACCAGAGCTGAAATCTAGAATCAGATGCTTAACCTGCTGAGCCACCCAGGTGCCCCTACCAGTTTGTTTTTTGAAGGATAGAACACATTGAATTTGAAATTTTTACAGGGTCACATCCTGACTGTCAAGTCTAGACTCTTCAATACTTGCCTGAGGGCAATGAGGAGTGTCTGAATGGCCCTTCTAACTTCCCCAATTTATTTGTATGATAAAATAAAATTAAAAACCAACCAACCAACCAACCCCCCCCCCAAAAAAAGCTTGCAAATGGCTGTATAATATTTCATTCTTTAGATGCACTATAGCCTCACTATTATTTAGCATTTAGATTGTTCTAAATTTTCTCTATTATCTATAAAGTTGTTTCGAACATCTTTATGCTTTAATTTTGTTTTACATATCCAATTATGTCTGTTGGGTAGACTCATTTTAAAATTTTTATTGGTAGTAAAGAAAACTATAGTTTATTACGTCCCATTAGATAGTCACTCTGTTAAGTAAACAGTTTGTATATGTGATTTTATTTAAAACTTTGAGCAATAATCCAGTGGAGTAGAAATAGTTTTTGAGGGCGCCTGGGTGGCTCAGTGGGTTAAGCCGCTGCCTTCGGCTCAGGTCATGATCTCAGAGTCCTGGGATCGAGTCCCGCATCGGGCTCTCTGCTCAGTGGAGAGCCTGCTTCCCTCTCTCTCTCTCTGCCTGCCTCTCCATCTACTTGTGATTTCTCTCTGTCAAATAAATAAATAAAAAATCTTTAAAAAAAAAAAAAAAAAAAAAAGAAATAGTTTTTGAGGCTTAGAGAAATTAACAACTTACCTAAGCTAATATTTGGTCAGTCAAGGTTTCACTGTTCAGATTCACCAGGGTCGTCACTTTATGCAGTAGCAAGCAAGCCTTTGCAAACCTTTCTTTCCCCACTATTGCCCGTGAGTTTTCATATCTGCTATTTTCCCAGCATGGATGGTGCCTGCGCTTTCTAAACTCTACCTTAAAGTCCAAGAAACTTTTCTTTTATATTAACTCTGTATTAATGAATTTAGTTCCTCCCAGTAGCTTTTATTAGCATTGAATCTGTATATTTATTTTTTTTTTTTAAGATTTTATTTATTTGACAGAGAGCAAGCCAGAGAGCACAGGCAGGGGGAATGGCAGAGGGAGGGAGAGAAGCATGCTCCCTGCTGAGCAGGGAGCCGGGTATGGGACTCGATGCCAGGACCCTGGGATCATGACCTGAGCCAAAGGTAGACACTTAACTGGCTGAGCCAGACAGGCTCTCCTACTTTCACTTATAAATAATTAAGCTTCCTTATTTCCTCCATTAGAATATACATTCTTAAAAAAAAAAAAAAAAAGAATATACATTCTTTAAGCTCGAAAAGAGAGTAAAAGTTTTTTTTTTTTAATTTTTAAATTTTTTTTTAAGTATTTTATTTCTTAGAGTGAGAGAGCACTCAAACACAAGCAGGGGGAGGGACAGAAGGAGAGGAAGAGAGAGAATCTCAGAGACTCCGAATTAAGTGCAGAACACAGGGCTCGATCTCACTATCCTGAGATTACGACCTCAGCTGAAATCAAGAGTCAGAGCTTAACTGAGGCACCCCTAAACTTTTTTAAAAAGATTTTATTTATTTATTTATGAGAGACAGAGAGAGAGAGGCAGAGGGAGAAGCAGGCTCCCCGCAGAGCAGGGAGCCCAGTATGGGACTCCAGGATCACAACCTGAGCTGAAGTGCTCTGCCAACTGAGCCACTCAGGAGCTCCTAAAAGTCTTTTTTTTAAAGATTTTATTTACATAAACTTTTTTTTTTAATTTAAAGATTTTATTTATTTATTTGACAGACAGAGATCACAAGCAGGCAGAGAGGCAGACAGAGGAGGTGGGGGAAGAAGGCTCCCTGCTGAGCAGAGAGTCAGACACAGGGCTTGATCCCACGACTGTGAGATCATGACCTGAGCCGAAGGCAGAGGCTCAAACCACTGAGCCACCCAGGCACCCCTACATAGACGTTTTTAAGTAAACTCTATGGCCAATGTGGGGCTCAAACTTACGATCCCCAAGATTAAGAGTCATGTGCTCTACCGACTGAGCCAGCCAGGTGCACCTAGCATAAAAGTTTTTTTATACGTGTTCATAGTGTTTTTAAAGGTTTTGCTGTTAGTTGCTCAGAAAATACTGTTGACTGGTGTGCTGAAACCTGGATGCTGTATTCCTCATAGGTACACTGCATTAGCACAGAGTTCACTATGAGGAAGCATGGAGGAGAAAAGGGAGTGCCGTTCCGAGTACAAATCGATACCTTCAAGGAAAATGAAAATGGGGAATATACTGAGCACTTACACTCAGCCAGCTGCCAGATCAAAGTCTTCAAGGTATTCCTGGACCTTCTGCTGTCCCTTGTATACTTTCCCCTCATCTTTCAGTTTTAACATTAGCTACTAAGTCAAAGGAAGCTTGTCTTTTTTCAACAACTGTGGAAACTTAGTCTAGGCTACAGTTCTTTAGATCATCCCTGAGATGCCTGGTAATGAATTTATATGGGAATGGGCATGGCAGAAGAGGAACTTGGACAGGGAGCCAGAGGCTAAAACATGGATTTTCACTGAAAGCTCTTAAAGTCTGTTGAGATTACAAGCTCTTGTAAAGGCTCACAAGATTATGAAATGTTAATAGTTTTGGTTACATTGGTACTTGGCTTACTTTTGTTAATTTGGTCTTTATTTGTTTTTATCATATGGATAAATGTATTATCATTGCAAAAGGTTCATTAATACTGATGTATTCAGACCGAAGTCCCCCTTTACCCCTTTTACCCTGACTTCCCACCCTTTCCTGGCGACCTGGCGACCTGGAGGTCGCCACTGTTACAATTTAGCATGTATCCTTTTGGTCCTCTTTTGTGCTTTTATATACCCATGTACATAGGTATACACATATTTTCTTCGAAACATCAATAGGATTGTACGGTATGAACTGTTATGAGGCTTGCCTTTTTTCAGTTAGCTGTGTGCTTTAGAGATCGTTCCATGTCCACAGCTATAGATCTCTCATTCTTTTTCAGCTCCATCACACAGTTAAATTTGCTATTTCAGACTTTGATGCAAGGATACATCTTGTCTTTACATCATTGTACCTACATCCTTGTTTCGCATGGGACTATTTAAGTTCTTAGAAAGGATATTGTTGGGTCAAAAGTTGATGAGTCAAAACAAAACATTGCTCTCTCCAGCCCAAAGGTGCAGACAGAAAGCAAAAAACAGATCGGGAGAAAATGGAGAAACGGACACCTCATGAAAAGGAGAAATACCAGCCTTCTTATGAGACAACTATACTCACAGAGGTGAAAAGATTTCTTCCGGTGATGATGTCAGTCAGTACTTTCTATTCTTAAAGGAAAATCCCATCATATCACACTGTTTATGTATATCAAATCGTTACGTTGTACACCTGAAAGTAATACAGTGTTGTATGTCTATTATATCTCAGTTAAAAAAACAAACAAACATAACTTCTAGCCTGGTCAAGATTTACTTGTCCTGGGTATTTTGTCTCTTCATTATAGGGACCTCTGTACAATTAAGATATGCCAATCAAGATGTGTTTCTCAAGTAACGATGTTTTGGGGGGACACTGGGGTCACATGCACTTTCTCCGTGTTTAAGTTGTTCTTTGTTTTTAGTGTTCTCCATGGCCTGAGATCACATATGTCAATAATTCCCCATCACCCGGCTTCAACAGTTCCCACAGCAGTTTTTCTCTTGGGGAAGGGTAAGTATGGGAAATGAAGTTAGGTTGTGTTTGTCCTAAATATGTCTTCTTTCATTTTCTTCTCATATAGAAACATTTTCTTTCTTTTTTTTTTTTTAAGATTTTATTTATTTATTTGACAGAGAGAGATCACAAGTAGATGGAGAGGCAGGCAGAGAGAGAGAGAGAGAGAGAGGAGGAAGCAGGCTCCCTGGGAAACAGGCTCCCTGCTGAGCAGAGAGCCCGATGTGGGACTCGATCCCAGGACCCTGAGACCATGACCTGAGCCGAAGGCAACGGCTTTAACCCACTGAGCCACCCAGGCGCCCTAGAAACATTTTCTAAATCAGTTAAGTTTTCCTACTTGGTCACTCTTTGATGGATCCATGGATTCACTGAAGTTTGGATTATCTTCAAAAGTGACTGAAAAGAGTTTTATGCAGTCCTTTCTCCTCTTTTTTCTTCCTATTAGAAAATAGCATTTAAGGGCACCTGGGTGGCTCAGTGGGTTAAAGCCTCTGCCTTCGGCTCAGGTCATGATCCCGGAGTCCTGGGATCGAGCCCCACATCGGGCTCTCTGCTCAGCGGGGAGCCTGATTCCTCCTCTCTCTCTGCCTGCCTCTCTGCCTACTTGTGATCTCTGTCTGTCAAATAAATAAATAAAATTTTTAAAAAAATAAAAATAATTATTTTGGTTTTCATTATAAATGTATGTGATCACATGGCATTGCATAAAGTTTCTTTTGGTATTTTTTTTCCTATATATGTTTGTGTGTATATTTATATATTTGATACAGTAGTAATATATTGATCACTTTTATCTTCTGATATTTTTATTTCTGTTATAAATTTCTTATGTTAAATATTCTTCATGCCATAATTTATCTGATAAATCCCAATTTACTGAAATTTTTATATTTTTTCAATTTGTCCAATAATAAAAAAAATGTCACAAGTGACAGTTTCTTCCCCTCTCCCCATAATATTAATGTTACTTTAACAGATAATAGAAAGATTGACTATCAGACTAAGACTACTTTATGAGAGAGTACAGATTCCTTTAAATCTCTAGCTTGAGGGGTGCCTGGCTGGCTCAGTCAGTGGAGCACTCAACTCTTGATTTCAGAGTTGTAGTTTTAGGCCCCACATTGGGTGTGGTGATTACTTAAAAATAAAATCTTAGGGCGCCTGGGTAGCTCAGTGGGTTAAGCCGCTGCCTTCGGCTCAGGTCATGATCTCAGGGTCCTGGGATCGAGTCCCGCCTCGGGCTCTCTGCTCAGCAGGGAGCCTGCTTCCTCCTCTCTCTCTCTCTCTGCCTGCGTCTCTGCCTACTTGTGATCTCTCTCTGTCAAATAAATAAATAAAATCTTTAAAAAAAAAATAAGAAAAATAAAATCTTAAAAGAAAAAAATGTCTAGCTTCAGACTAACTGTGAGATGATGAACCCTTGTATGTGTCACGGACTCATCCTTTTCATTTTCAATGTTTCCTTAGAAATGGTTCACCAAACCACCAGCCAGAGCCACCCCCTCCAGTCACAGATGTAAGTCTAAAATTAAATGTAAGTCATTTGCAATGTCTACTAATACTTTGATTACTGTGCAGTTCAGTAGAAATGCCCAACTTTTAAGGAGTAATAGTTATTCACTTATTGGAAACAGACATTTATTGAATATTGACTGTGAACTAGATACTATGCTGGGGATCAGAGAAGTGAAAAAAACTATTGCAGGACCCCTGGATTTAAAGCGCTTATGGTCTAGTAAGGAAGATAAGGATGGAATTCCGTGGGCTTCTTGCGTGGTTAGGGAAAGAAGATTGATGAGGTATAAATAACTTCCAAGCAAACTAGGCCTGAGTGTGGGTGTGTTTAGCTCTGTGTTACCTAATGATGTAAGAGAGAAATTTCTTTAGTTTAAAAAAGAAAGAAAATGAAAATGTGTACTTTCTCTCTTTCAGAACCTTTTGCCAACAACCACACCTCAGGAAGCTCAGCAGTGGTTGCATCGAAATCGTTTTTCTACGTTCACAAGGCTTTTTACAAACTTCTCAGGTTAAATTTATTTTGTCCTTTTGTTTTTCCCAACACAGGATATTCCTTTACATTCTAGAGCCTTCTAGTATCCATATGAGGGTGTGTGTGTGTGTGTGTAAGAGAGAGAGAGAGAGGAAGGGAGCGAGTGAAGGAGGGAAGGAGAAATCTTTGTACATTTTTAGGATTAAGTGAGTTTCATAGAACCCTTCAGACTTTCTCACCAGCAGCATCTGTGCTGTGAAATACTTAAAAAGAGATACTTCTTAGTTTAAATTCACTTTAATTTAAAAATATTTATTCTATACAATACTTTTTAAAATGTATATTCTGTACAGTGTTTTATCAAGGGTGTTTGTAGGTAGTCTGAAATTTCTCCCTTGATATCACTATATTGTATTTTATTTAAATGTTCCACTTTTATTTAGCACCTTCTGGGTACCAGGTATAGTAGGAATACACAAACGGGTAAGGCATCCTTTCTCATCATTCACCATCTAGTAGCAAACAAACAAACAAACAAAAAACCAAAAAAAAACCAAAAAACAAAACCCCAAACCAAAAACCCAAATAAAATCAAACTAAAACCCTGAAAAAGATAAGTAAATAGCTGTGATGCAGTAGATAAGTGGTACGAAGCAGGGTATTGGGGGAGTGTCTGTGTTTAGGGAACACGTGTAATGCGCGAGGTAAATCTTGGGGGATGAGGAGGAGTCTGTCGGTCAGACAGTGGAAGGATATTTCAGGGAGGAGGAACAACTTGCTCTTTGACGTCATCTGTATGATGGAAGCATAGGGCTAAGTGGATAAGTTAATTGGGTGGCAGTTGAGGTGAGAGAGGAAACAGAGGCCAGATCTTGGACAGGCTTATGTACCATGCAAAAGATTTGGACTATAAGATAACAGCCACTTTAGGGGCACCTCTGTGGTTCAGTGGGTTGAGCCTCTGCCTTCAGCTTAGGTCATGATCTCAGGGTCCTGGAATCGAGCCGGCATCAGGCTCTCTGCTCAGCAGGAAGCCTACTTCCCCCTCTGTCTCTACCTGCCTCTCTGCCTCCTTGTTCTCTCTGTCAAGTAAATAAATAAAATCTTAAAAAAAAAAAAAAAAAAAAAGATAACAGCCACTTCAGTGGTCATTAACAAAGACCGCCTTTGTCTTTATCACCCATTTTCTTATATTTATTCCAGGGGCAGATTTATTGAAACTAACTAGAGATGATGTGATCCAAATCTGTGGCCCTGCTGATGGAATCCGACTTTTTAATGCGTTAAAAGGCCGGTATGTAATTAGTGTGAAAATATCAGCGAGGTTGAATTTCAGATACTTTGGGATTAAGGGACTCTTCACAGTACTGTTTGCACAGCTCACTACATCTTGTCAAAACATTCTTTTTTTGAATGCCAGCTATGTGCCAAATAAACGAAGATGAAAAATATCATTTCCTACAGTTGATCCAAGGAATTCCTCATGATATCCCATTTTTTCATTTCCAGGTAGTTTTCTCATTTGATAAATACTTATCATCCCTGTTATGAGCCAGGTACTATTGTAGGCTCTAGAGATGCATTGGTGAGCAAAACCCAACAAGGAACCCATTATTATGAGTTTGCTTTCTAATGAGGAGAGAGATAAAAATATGAATAGTGAATATTTTCAATAGTGATAAGTGCTTTGAAGAAAAACCAAACAAATAAGCAAAAACAAAGTTATAACCTGTGGAGTACCCAGAATATTGGCAGGGAAGACCTCTGTGGGGTGGGGGTGTTTAAACTGAATGAATTATGAGAAGGATGGAAGCTATGGGGTCATATGAGGGAAAAGCACTCCACGCAGGAGGAGCAACAGGTGCAAAGGTCCCGAGTCCATTTTAACTAGAGATGCGGTCATTCTTGAATTACTTAAGTGTCCACTTACAAATTGTAAAACTGAGTAATTTGCAGTCTCAAGTAGGATTTTTCAGTTTCAGGTAGATAATAGCATTAATGGGAAAAACATACAGCTTATTGCCACCATACCAAATCAGTGACCAAATAATGAAACAGATTGTGAATTGTTCTGTTTGGGTACATCACAAGGATTGTTGAATCAGGTTGGCTCTAATCTTGGAAATTTTAAAGAGGAAAAATTCAGAGGTGGATGATCTGAAGAAAAAAAAAATGGATCTTCATTTTTTTAACATATTATTTAAAGAGCATTTAAGAGGCGCCTGAGTGATGTGGTCAGTTAAGTGTGTAAGTCTTGATTTCAGCTCAGGTCATGATCTCACTGTCGTGAGATTGAGCCCCTCTCTGTCCCTCTGCTCCTGCCCCAGTAACCCTCCCACCCGCTTATGCATGTACACATGTGTTCTCTCTCTTAAAAAATAAAAGAGTATTTTAAAATAGGAATGAGATGATCAGATCAAGAGGTAATTGAATACCATTGTCTAAGAAGTAAGAAGGGACAGAAAGCTCAAGCTACTTAGGAGACGGTAATGAGGGAAATAAGATTCTCTGTTTTATAGTGGCGCTTCGAAGGAGAAGGTGTATGTTGAACCAGACCCATGCAACAGTGGCTCACACGTTTCAAATATTTCTAATGTTTACATCAAAGGTCATAAACCCAAATGACACAGAGGCCACACATCAACGAGTGACAGTTAAATCTGGAGTCTACTGAAGAATGCATACATCATGCAAGGAGAACACCCAGTCGTTTCCTTGTAAGAGTAAGGGTCTCAGATTGCCAAATCTGATTTTTCAAGAAAGGCCAAAATTGCAGAGGTTTATACGATGTTGGAACGAATTCAGTTAAAATGCACGCACGCACATGTGCACACATGTACACCCCAGTGGAGAGCTAAGGAGACAGCAAACGAGCTTCCTTGGCCCATGGGCTGCCAGTTTTCAACTCCGCTCTCTAGTGTTAACCTAGACGCACAAGTTCTCCCTTAAAATGTGCTTCCCACGAAAACTGCAAGACTAACAGCCTTGTTTTCCTCCTCAGGATGGTGCGCCCAAGGCTAACCATTTATGTTTGTCAGGAATCCCTGCAGTTGAGGGAGCAGCAGCAACAGCAGCAGCAGCAGCAGAAGCACGAGGACGGAGACTCAAATGGTACTTTCTTCGGTAGGTCGTTCTGGACAGGCCAGGATGCGCATTCCGGAAGGGGGAGGAGGTGACGTGTAAGCCCATGCGGTGGAAAGTCCTCAGAGGGCAGATCCAGCGTTTGCTAGAAGAATGGTCCTTGCTCACGTTTATTGAGTTCCTCATACGTACCGGGCACTATTCTCAGCACAGTGACATGCTTTAATTTTTACAACCAGTATCTCTTCTCTGCAGTACATTTACTGTTCTCGCCAGATGGAGAATGAGGCTTAGGGATGTTAAGTAACTCACCCCAATCCCACAGCCAGCAGGTGGCCAAGCCAGGGCTTGAACTCAGGCAGTCTGTGAGTCCTTTAGGAAGGTGGGCATTCCTCGTGATCGGGTTACCTTTAAGAGCAGAGAAACCTGCACTGACTGCCTTTGCTTTGTCCCTTTTGCAGTGTACCACGCCATCTATTTAGAAGAACTGACAGCTGTTGAACTGACAGAAAAAATCGCTCAGCTCTTCAGCATTTCCCCTCGCCAGATCAGCCAGATCTACAAGCAGGGGCCAACAGGAATCCATGTGCTCATTAGTGATGAGGTAGATTTTCAGTACAGCTGAATCACCACATGACAGTTTGTCAGAGCACGTGACAGAAGCAAGAGCCGTTCTCCTGGGGCACAGGCTCTGTTTACAAGACCAGGGCTTTTCAAACGTTTTTGCTTACTTACTTCCAAAATAATTTTTTTTTTTTTTTTAAAGATTTTATTTATTTATTTGACAGAGAGAGATCACAAGCAGGCAGAGAGGCAGGCAGAGAGAGAGGAAGGGAAGCAGGCCCCCTGCCGAGCAGAGAGCCCGATGCGGGACTCGACCCCAGGACCCTGAGATCATGACCTGAGCTGAAGGCAGTGGCTTAACCCACTGAGCCACCCAGGCGCCCTCCAAAATAATTTTTAAAAACCATGTATCCCCTTTCACATTTTTAGGTTGACTTAAAATTTTTTGTTTTAAGTTTAAATAGTTGCAAAATATGTCATTTCTGGGCATATTATATAACCTTTAAAAATGAAATGGTTACATCACTTTTCTAACTATATTCCATGTAACCGAAATAGAAGAGTGATGTAATACCACCATCACTGTCTTAAAAAAACACATGAATATACTTTCCTTTGAGTTATTTTTTTTTTTAAGATTTTATTTATTTATTTGACAGACAGAGATCACAAGTAGGCAGAGAGGCAGGCAGAGAGAGAGGAGGAAGCAGGCTCCCTGCTGAGCAGAGTGCCTGATGCAGGGCTGTATCCCAGGACACCGGGATCATGACCTGAGCCAAAGGCAGAGGCTTTAACCCACTGAGCCACCCAGGCGCCCCTCCTTTGAGTTTTTATATCATCTCTTTGTTTCCTTGAACTCCTATTTCCATTCTCTTCTCCCATAGAATTTTATCTTACCATAACCTACTTTTATGCGCAAACATCTTTTGTTAATTATCTTACCATATTTCTTTGAAACAAATTTGCTTCAACAAAAGAATTTGTTTTAATAAAAATTTAAAAATTATTTCTTCTGAATAGAATGACCACCATAATTATATAATCAATAAACATAAATGTTTTGGTAAATTTTTAAAGATTAAGAAAAATGTGTTAGAAGTGTATCTGTTAAAGAGATGGATGGGATTGTCTGATTCCATACCTGCTCTGCCCACATTAATTCATGTATAGATGAGTACTCTCTACTGGTTTCTAGAATGAAATAGTGTTCAACACCACTTTCGTTCTGTTTTATTCCCACTAGATACAATGCTATGGAATCTGATTCACACAAATTGACAGATGGGAATGGATGGAGTTTTTTAAAAAAACAGCACTGGATTTTTTTTTTTTTTTAAACTTTGGAGTTAGATGCCAAAAAATTAGATAGTGACGTTACAGAGAATTATTTTGAATCACCTATCATTTGACAGTTTGTGATTAGGTTGGTCTTCAGTTTTGGTGCAAGGAAAAAATTAGGAACCACATGACTCACAAAAGACTTTGTTACCCAGTCATTAAGGTTCACATTGTCACAGTTTGGCATCTTGGAGGCTTTTGTACACTGGAACGGCATCTTGGTAGGATTCCAGGATGGTAAAACTTCTGCCTTTATTTTATAAAATGGGAGAAGGAAGTCTAGAAGGCAAAGTAGGTAGGGAAAACCAAAGAGGTGCTCGGGCAGTTTTGGGAAAGTGTACATATGGGAGATGAAGCCCTGGAAGTCAGTTCTCCCGAATGGGCCTCCAGTGTCTGTGTACCCTTGCAATGTCTTGGGGTTAACCCAGGAAAATGGGCTGGGCGCCTGGGTGGCTCAGTTGTTAAGCATCTGCCTTTGGCTCACGTCATGAGCCCAGGGTCCCAGGATCAAGCCCTCTTTCAGGCTCTATGCTCAGCAGGAAGCCTGCTTCTCCCTCTCCCACCACCCCTGCATGTGTTCCCTCTCCCTGTGTCTCTGTCAAATAAAAAAATTAAAATCTTAAAAAAAGAAAAAAGAAAATTCCAGGAAAAATGGATCCTATAATTTTAAGATCACTTGTTTTAGACTGCTTAGCTTTTATTTTATTTTATCTTGTTTTGTTTTATTTTATTTATTTAAAGTAAGCTCCAGGGGCGCCTGGGTGGCTCAGTGGATTGAGCCGCTGCCTTCGGCTCGGGTCATGATCTCAGGGTCCTGGGATCGAGTCCCGCATCGGGCTCTCTGCTCTGCAGGGAGCCTGCTTCCTCCTCTCCCTCTCTCTGCTTGCCTGTCTGCCTGCTTGTGATCTCTGTCTGTCAAATAAATAAATAAAATCTTTTAAAAAAAAATTTTTTTTAAAGTAAGCTCCAATGCCCAGCAGGGGCTTAAACTCACGACCCTGAGATTAAGAGTCACATGCTGTAGCAACTGAGCCATCCAGGCGCCCCTAGACTGCTTAGCTTTTATAACTTAAAACCTGAATGGCAGAAAACAAAGGATTATTTTTTTTCCTTAAGTCCAATATAATAAAAAGGCATATAGTCTCAATAACTGCAGCAAATCCAAGTTTTTAATAATTAGCACCTTTTCTTGCTTTTCTCAGATGATACAGAACTTTCAGGAGGAAGCCTGTTTTATTCTGGACACAATGAAAGGTAATAAAATAGTAAGACAGATGCCTCTCTCTGAGATGTTTAAGAGATGTTTTTCATGATTGACTTCTTTGAGGAGGGAGGGAAAGTATCAACCACTGTATCTGAGGTAGAGAAAGTGATGTCTTTGGAGATTGTTCCTTTGCATGAATTGCATCTTGCCATTATCAGAACAGACTGATGACTCTGCCCCTCTCCCACCTTCCGTGGACATGTTGTTTTTATAGTGTGTATTTATTCTTAAGTATTATGTGATAGTAAGTATGTTGTCCTTTGTCCTGCTGGTGGGTTTTTTTGTTTCCCCCTTCTCAAAAGATCCTTACCATATTTTTTTTTATCTCCCACTGTGTTTTAGAGGTGACTAAAGATTGCTCTCTCTCTCTCTTTTACAGCAGAAACCAATGATAGCTATCATATCATCCTGAAGTAGGTGCCGGGCATTCTATCCTCAGTGGCTGCTGCTTCCTTCGCCCCTCGGAAGCTTCCCTCCTGAAGGGAGTCGCTACCTAATGGAGATTGGAAGGTCTGCAGGAACCTGACCCATCTGACTGTGTGTGGGGGAGTCCAGGTCGTGGAGGCAGAATCCCAGCCATCCCTTGGCCCAGGCTCTTGTGGCACACACAGATTATTGCCCAACATGCATTTCTGCAGCTATTTCTTAGTTAAAATTTATGGACTATGTTGTTGTTGCATATCATTAGAAACTCCACACCATTTAGGGTGTTCGTAGGGCATAACGATGATGAGAATTGTGTGATGTTTAATGGAAAGATGTCAAATTTTGTGATACGGAGCCATGTAATTTTTTTTCTAATATAAAAGTGAACATCTATATTCCTAAGACTAGATCCTCAGTCTCTTTTGCATCATACATATTGGCTTTTGCCACAGTCGGCCCCTGAAAACCTCATCAAAGAGGAGAAATACAGAAATAGAATAGAATTTTTCTTTTGGTTGCCCTGTGATACCAAGACTAATAGTAATTTTAGCTAACATTTACTGAGCATTTACTTGTGCCTCGTAGTGTGATAAATTCTTTAAGTGGATTACCTTGTTTAACTCCTCTTTAATAATCCTCTATGAAGTAGGTAATAATGATCCCTAATTGAAGGTGAGGCCATGGACATAGAGCGGCTAAAGGGCTTGCCGAGCAACAGGCAACCAGCAAGCATAGTCGCTGAAATCCAAACCCGAGCAGTCTGGTTTGTCTGAAACGCCAGCCACGATGCCACCCTGTGCTCGCTGCCGTCTCTGACCGTGGCTCTGCCGGCAGATAGGACGCAACGCCGCGTGACAGCTGAGGAATTAACCACTGACAGGGACAAACCACACCTAAATAATGGAGAACAGATCAAGACCTACAAAACCTGAGAACATACGTGCTTCTGAAGCATCATCAGTTGTCAGAGTCACAGACTGAGGTGGTGAAGATGAAGGGTCGTCCGTGACTCCCCAAATTCACTGTTCTTGACTGAGCTCAGACTATATTTATTCATGCGTTTGGCCAGCCCCTGCTTTCCATTTCC
Source organism: Mustela lutreola (assembly GCF_030435805.1). NCBI lineage: Eukaryota > Metazoa > Chordata > Mammalia > Carnivora > Mustelidae > Mustela > Mustela lutreola. The sequence continues at coordinate 63,948,505 of NC_081297.1, forward strand.
CCTCTCTGCATCTCTCCTTGGCATAGGAAATTCTTTTACTTATGTGGTGTTCTTTTATATAAGCTTCATGAGAAATTCATTCCGACCCTAGTCACACTCTTCCCATTTATTTTAGTTCCTACAGAGTGCGTGTGTGTGTCTGTGCGTGTGTATGCGTGTGTATGTGCACACATGTGTAAGACTACAGGTTGTCTTTATTCAAATGTAGTTTTATCCAGAAATCCCCTTTACACATTATGTTGAGGTGAAAAAAGATAATGTTCCAAGATTCTGTAATGGATTTGGATCTGTGCGTGTGTGTTTTTAAAGCATTTGATAAAGTTTAAATGTTTTTATACAGAGAATTTTGTTCATTAAAAGCAACCCACAATATGGTCTGATTTCTTTTGGTTTGAAACATATGGGGAGGACTTTGAAACTGGAAAATGAAGTCAAATGACTTTTAAAAACTGACCAGGGTAACTTGACATATTAGGCTAAAAATATTTTTTAAATGAAAGTATTGATTACGAGATGTCCCTGTTTTAGAAAGGGGACATTTCTGGTTGTATTATGTTCCTGGGACTTCTCCATTTCAGTGAAGTCACTTCTGTCCTCAGCAGACTGCTGTTAGTTCTTTGGTTTTGGTTGTTTTGGTTTTGGTTTTGGTTTGTTGGGTTTTTTTTTTTTATTATTCTGTCAATATTAGGCTGGGAGGGTTGGACTAGATGACTTTTTTTTTTTTTTTTTACAGAGAGAAATCACAAGTAGATGGAGAGGCAGGCAGAGAGGGAGAGAGAGAGGGAAGCAGGCTCCCTGCTGAGCAGAGAGCCCGATGTGGGGCTCGATCCCAGGACCCTGAGATCATGACCTGAGCCGAAGGCAGTGGCTTAACCCACTGAGCCACCCAGGCGCCCCATGGACTAGATGCCTTTTAAGGTTCTTTCTGAATCTGTGACTCTTCTGTGACTCTTCTTTACTGCAAATGACATACAGAAGTCTTTTTACTATAATTACCACAAATTACATTATATTTACTTAGGGTTATTAGAGTTTTTCAGAGTAGTCTTCAAATTTACTATAAAAAAAATACATACATATGTATATTTTTTAGAAATTATAGGGGTGCCTGCATGGCTCAGTCAGTCCAGCGTCCAACTCTTGATTTTGGTTCAGGTCATGATCTCGGTCGTGAGATCCAGCCTGGTATTGGCATCAAGCTCCTTGCTCGGCAGGGAGTCTGCTTGAGAGTCTCTCTCTCTCTCCTCCTGCCCCTGCCCATCCCCACTTGTGCATGCTCACTCTCAAATAAATCTTTTAAAAAAAAGAAATGAATTTATACAAGTTTGCAATCACGGGTCCTAAATTAACCAGGAATTTATTTAGGCTTTCTTTAGCTCTATAAAGTAGTTATAGGGCCAATGCTATACAGTTGGTAAGAATTGGTATATTGGTAGAACATTGTGATCATTCAACTTGCTTTTAAGAATCACATCCATTTACTATTATTGATCCATTTCAATTCAGTGAAAATCTTAAAATAGCTTTTGTTATGAAAATAATACACAAAATGATAAATTCAAACAATAAAAAGGAGTATAACTTTTCGTACTTGCCTCCTAGTTCCACTGTAAAGAGATAATCATTGGGCATCTGGGTGACTCAGTGGGTTGAGCATCTGCCTTCTGCTTGGTCCTGGGATTGAGCCCCGCGTTAGGCTCTCTGCTCAGCGGGAGCCTGCTTCTCCCTCTCCCTCTGCCTGCCTCTCTGCCTATTTGTGATCTCATTCTCTCTGTAAAAAAAAAAAAAAAAAAGATCTTTAAAGAGAGAATCATTGCAAAATAAACCCCCATCTCTCTCTCTCCCTCTCTCTTGCACACACACACTCACACACACACACACTCAGATGGGATCATGTTACACTAATGGCCTATTTGCTTTTTGTATTTAACATAGTTTAAACATCTTTCTATTATTAGAATTTATAGTTCTACATCATTCTTTTTTAAAGATGGCCATTCCCTATAGATGTTGTTTAGGTTAAGTGCGCTTTGAAAAATGTAACTAAGTTTTTTGCATGTGCCTCTAAGATATAGTCCTAGGATTTTATCTTTTTAACAATGTGCCAGTTGATATTTAAACTGAGTAGATGGTTTACTGGCTTTGTTAGAGTGATGGTATTTGAGAAGGAGGACGGTTCAATTTAGACCCTCCTAAGGAGTGGAGCAAGCTTCTATTTGAGCATTGTGTGTACTGTTCCCTTCAAGGGGTATGTTCTATCTAGAAGAATCAGCTATATAAAGACTTAAGAGTTAAAAGGGAGTTACTGGAAAATGAAAGGGTAGGTAGGTCATTGCAGGACTCCCAAGGATTAAGTCCTAGTCATTACAGAAATACGGCTTTTAAAAATAAGATTGTCCAATATTATGGCCTAGTAAGATGTTTACCCACATAAGTGATTTATTCAGGAAGCTATTTCATGGGTGGGGGAATGAAAATGGTCATAGTGGCTGGAAAGAGAGGACCTTACATCAAGTATAAGACAAGCAGAGCCTGAGAGACCAGAGAAGGGTCCACACGAGGGAGCAGATCTTCTGATTCCTGAACTCTAGAGAGTCAGGCACTAGGAATGCTGTGAGGGGTAGCACATGGGGAAGCTTGGTGAGTGAAGAGGGCTTGGCAAAATGGAACTAGTCCTTTCTAATTTATGCTAATAAGGAGTGTTCTGACAACCCTTTGTCCTTAAGTATTCTCAGCAAATTTTTTTTTCTTTTAAGATTTTATTTATTTACTTGTCAGAGCACAAGCAGGGGGAGTAGCACACAGGCAGAGGGAGAAGCAGGCTCCCCGCTGAGCAAGGAGCCCAATGTAGGACTCAATCCCAGGATCCCAAGACCATGACCTGTGGGGAAGTCAGATGCCCAACTGACTGAGCCCCCCAGGCTTCTCAGCAAATCTTTTGGACAGGATTGCTGCAGAGATTTGGGCTGTTTTGTAAACTACTGGGAAGGATTGAATGAAGGTCAGCTTTTGGTTTTGAAAGTAAATTTGGGGTGCAAATATTTGAAGTCAAGACTGATCTTTCCCTCTTCTCTGTAGCTTTTCTTTCCAGCCAATGCCTAACAATGCTAGATAGCTTGATCAGAGAGCTGAAATTGAGCTGTTTTATCATTTTAATGAATTGTTCTGCTTCTTTGGCTATGGATGGTTCCTCTATAGGAATTGGATCTGTTTGTGGCCTCTACTGTGGTCTGTTCTGAGAACACCAATTTCAACAGGAATGGCACAAATGCCCCACCTAGCTGTATCACTTATGTACTAATTCATACAGAGTATCCTGCATCATTCTTCTGCTTCTCCTAAAAATGATCTATGTTCTCATTTGTAGGCTAAGGCTTTCCCTAAAACTAGACTAAATTGAACCGTCCTCCTTCTCAAATACCATCACTCTATTTATTTTTAGTTTGTGGTTAAATTTTTGTTTCATTACCCAAGCTCTAAGGTTTAAATGAGGAAGAATTTACTACCACTGCAAAATGGAATGGAAAAAAGGTGCCCTATGTGATAACAGCATCTATTTTTCTCTCTGAGTTGTTACCTCTTTATTTCTCCTTCTTGCTTTGTTTAATGACCTTGTATTTACCTTTGACCTTAAACGTCCATCTATTTCCACTTCCTCCTCTTTTTCTTCACCTTTCCTTTTTACTTCCAGGTCTCCTCTGTGTTATTCCTTAAGAACAGAGGCCTAATCAACAAATTGTACCTAAGTATAGTATTTGCATTCTCAAATTCAGAGTTTTAAAAGTTCTACATGTATTAAAATTTTCAATTGGATTAATGTAAATTATAAGGAAATTTGCTTTTTAATTTGCTATTTGTTTTTTTAAAAATGTGATTGTATTTATATTATTGTACTATTTTGTACTGTATGGGCTCTCTGGGGGTATGAGTACTAACCAGTCTCTCTCATGGAATCTGTGTTTTCATATATTTGTATAAGATGAGGTAAACATTCCTCTTTTTAATTGCTACAGATTCCTGTTGGGTTTTTTTTTTCCCCCTGAAATCTGATTTTTTTAAAAAAAGATTTTATTTATTTATTTGACAGAGAGAGACACCAAGAGAGGGAACACAAGCAGAGGGAGTGGGAGAGGGAGAAGCAGTCTTCCCACCCAGCTGGGAGCCCCATGTGGGGCTCAGTCCAAGGACCCTGGGATCATGACCTGAGCCACTGAAGGCAGACGCTTAACGACTGAGCCACCTAGGGACCCTCTGACTGATTTTTTAATTTGTCTTTCCCTACACATCTTTCAAACTTCAGACTTACACTCACTTCCTCTGTAAATTCACCCCTGCACTCTACCCCTTAAACCTGATTGTTATTTTCCCTTTTTAAAAAGGTGGATATTGTGCACATATATAGATCAAATTGTGTGCATCCTTTTTGAAATCTTCCTGAAGCATACAGTTTCTTCATTGTTTGTGCTTTTAAATTGCTGTGGCACTTTTCCCCAGATTTGTGCATACTAATCTCTTGTTGTTGTTGTGTAACTAGTCACAAAGAGATGCCTGCCTCTCTAGATTTGGATTATAATTAAATGTAAATTAGTAATGTCAACCTCAGGGCTAAATCTACTGGTTAACTCTTTTTCTCTAAGAAGTTTAACACAGGGGCGCCTGGGTGGCTCAGTGGGTTGAAGCCTCTGCCTTTGGCTCAGGTCATGATCCCAGGATCCCAGGATTGAGCCCCGCATCGGGCTCTCTGCTGAGCAGGGAGCCTGCTTCCCTCCTCTCTGCCTGTCTCTCAGCCTACTTGTGATCTCTGTCAAATAAATAAATAAAATCTTAAAAAAAAAAAAAGTTTAACACATAGTATCCTCTGACCTATTAATTATCACCACCGTACCCTACTACCCCCCCACCCCGTAAAGAATAGTTGATACAGTATATACTTTGGTGTCAGATAAGCCTCTGTTCAAATCTCAAATCTTGCCCTTCCCCCATGTGACCTTGGACAAAATATTCTCTTAAACCTCAACTTTCTCATCTTAAAAAGGAAATCATACTTAATTTATATGATTGGGAGATTAAAAAGGATATTGAGTATAAAGCACGGTTTTGTGTTTAGTACGCTTATCCAATTGCTCAATAAATTTCGGATACTATGGATTACAAACCACCTCTACGTGGAGAGATGTAACTGCAAGACAGATTTGTAAACTGCCCAGGACATGAAATCTGACCTTTGGTTTTCATCTGTAGCTGCTGTTTTTGTTTGTCTCTTTTCTTCCTGTTCTGCTTTGACATTTTTGTCCCTAAAACAAACCACCCATTTGTGATTTGTGCATTCCGAGCTGGTTCATACGTATGTTGCAGTGTGGTTTGGAACAAAGCAGTAACATTTCGAATTAGAAACCAAAGGCTATTAGTGTTTCTTTTCACTTTATTTTTGTAGTTTCTATTCTGCATTTGAGTTTCCTGGTCATTTGCCCTCTATAGGCTCTGCTTAGGCAGGAGGCAGAATTGCAATTATGAGCAAACTGGCACCACTGTAATAACATATCTGGTGATTCTACCAAGACAATGAAATGTGGTGAATAAGTGACTCTATGATATGTAGTTGTGATGTTTGTTACAGGTGCAGATGATCTTCTGATTGATACAACGCTTATTGCCAAATTGGATTCTGCTGTGTTTTTAAAGGGTATGCCAACTTTGGTTTGGCTAGTCTATTTTCTAATTTGGTGTCATTAACGTTCAAATCGTGGGCATCGAAGCTGATGGTACTCTGATGAATTTCCAGGACTCAAACTGTGGATGCATAGGCATATGAGACACTTTTTAAGCCTATCTAACATGGGCTTTTGGCTATTATTTTGTAACTCTGCTCACAGAGTGCTCTGGGGCTTTCTCTTTTATCTGTGTGTTCAGGAAATACAATGGTGAACATTTATATGGCACCAGCTATATTGTAAAGATTTTATACTATATTAACTATTTAATCTTTATGAAACCCTATGTGATACATAGTCGACACTCCCCACTTTGCAGATGAGGAAGCTAAGGCACAGGGAAGTTACATGCCTTGCCAAGGGTCATACTACTGCTGAGTGATGGACTGGGTTTGTATTCAGGCAGTCTGGCTCTGGATCACATGTTATATCATCCATAAATTTTAGCAGATAGGGAGATGGTCAGTGCATGGTATGCTAAGGACTGCTTTTTTGTGATTTGCTTTTTCATCTTGCACTGCTGTTTGCTGGCCTCATGGAGCCTCTGATGTCACCTAGGTGAGAGGATTGGAATCTTTGGTGTTTTGTCCAAGCTAGCCAAGTTCTCAGTTCTAAAACTGAGATGGCTTGGTAGCCAGCAGATCTGGCTCTATAGTTCTTGGTTGCAGTGAAAAATGCACTAGGCTATGGAACCAGCCTAACCTGAGTTTAAGTCCTGCCATCCATCCAATAAATATCCAGTGAATACCCAGTGAATTCCTAAATGTCAAATACCAGGGTTTGTAGGGGGTGCTCAGGATACAGTAAACAAAGCAATTCCTTGCTCTCATGGAATTTAGTCAAGTGAGAGAAGACAAAAATATACATCAATCAGGTGATAAATGCTAAGAAGAAATATAAGCCAGCGGGATAGAGACTAAGGGGAAGCACCATTATGGAAAAATGGTTAAGGAAAGTCTGATATGGGGACATTTGAGCAAAGGAGTAGGTATGTGGCCTGCTAGGGAAAGTGTTTTAGGACAAAGGCCCTGAGGTGAGAGCATGATCGTTGAAGGAAATGCAGCGAGGTCAATGGGCCGTTGTAGTTAAAACAGAGTACAGGAGGGGAAAAGTAGAAGGAAACAAGATGGATGACAGGATGGGGGGTGATGAGGCTATTAGGGAGAGGGAATGTACCTACCTATATGTGATAGGGCCTTGTAAGTCAAAGAAGAGCCGTATGCTCCTATTCTGAGTGAGGCCAGAAGCCAAGGATGGGTGTCCTTGGTAAATGACATAGAACTTCTGACTTCCGAGTCTTCGGTTTTCCCATCTTAAAAATGAGTTGCAAAGTTGTTAAGATCAGAGATCATGTAAACCTATTTTTGATAGAAAACACATCAACCAGTCAATCCGTATCGCGGTAACTCCATACAGTGTATTGTCTTTTCTATACCTTAGGCAGGTTGCAGCATGTCATGCTGCTTAAGACTAAGCTCCCACGGGGCATCTGAGTGGCTCAGTCGGTTAAGCCGCTGCCTTCGGCTCAGGTCATGATCTCGGGGTCTTGGGATCGAGTCCCGCATCGGGCTCTCTGCTCAGCAGGGAGCTTGCTTCCTCCTCTCTCTCTCTCTGCCTGCCTCTCTGCCTACTTGTGGTCTGTCAAATAAATAAATAAAATCTTAAAAAAAAAAAAAAAAAGACTAAGCTCCAACGGGCGAGCATAAGGGGGACCGTGTTCTTTAGGTATGGGAATGTGGTCCTGGCGAAAGGAAAAGGTGAGTTTTAGAGACAGATTCGTTTAGTCATTGAAGATGTGTGGCTGAGGCTGTCCCCCTTCCTCTTTTAAGGGCTGCAGCGGCGCCAAACTCGCTTTCCCAGGTTCCACTGCAGCAGAGACCCCGCCTCCAGAGCCGGTCTGCCGGCGACTTTCGGCTCTGCGCTGGTCTCCGCCTCCAATTCCCGGCATGCCGCGGGGGTGGGGCTGGCACGTAGACTCCATTTCCCAGCCTGCCCCGGGGCTCGGTCAGGACGTGCCGGCGCCTATAAGAGCCAGAGCGCTGCGGCCGGAGCCTATTGTTAGCCGGAGCCGGGGCGGTTCTGGGCGTCTGCTACCGGGGGCGCCCGAGTTGCTGGAGCCGCCCGCCAACCACCGCCTGCCGGCCGACCTGCCCACCCGCCCTCCCTCCCAGCCCTGCCGCCCTGGGAACTCCCCGACCGTCGCCGCGGGCCCGGGACTCGCTATCTCCTCTTTCCTTCCCACCCGGGCTAGGGCGGCGGCGGCGGCGGCAGCGGGGGCGGCAGAGACCATCACGGGAGGAGGCAGCAGCGGCGGGGCCGGTAATGGGCCTGGGGGTGCGGGGCGGAGGGTGCCGCCTCATCCTTTCTCGGGATCGGCCCTCGGGCGGCTGTGGAGGAGTGGTCAACCCAGAGCTGCGCGGATGGAGGGGTCAGAAGTGAGGGAGGCTCGGACGCGAGCGGTCGTGGGGCGGGGAGCCAGGGCGCCGCTGGAAAAGGAAAGAGTCGGGAGAGGCGTGGGAGCTAGGGGCACGGAGGACGCGGGCCCGGACTGCGGGGGCAGCTCGGGGGAGACCGATGGGCGGCTTGGAAGCTGGCAGGATTGCGGATGAGGGTTGAGTTCGGAATGGAGTGGAGGTGATGTAGGATGGAGGGAAGTGAAGGAAGGGGAGGGCGGATAGAGGAAAATGTGGGAGGAGTGGTTGGGAATTTGTGAGTAGCAGGCAGGAAGGGATGAGGAAGACTGGGCAGGGGCTGCAGACGATTGGAATGAGCGGGAAGGTTAGCAGGAATCAGAGAAATGGGCCGGGAGCTGAAGGGTTCAGTAGGGGTGTCCATTAAAGGGAACTGATGCCTTGACATGTCCTTTCGGCTCAGGTTCCTGATGTCTCCCATTTTTCTAGCGTTGTGGGGGAAAACGAAAGCATCACTTGCCCTGGCTGCTATCTTGATCATTTTCCACAGGCCCAAACACACAACTGACTGCCATCCATCCCTTTTAGTGCCATGGTCTTGATTTATCCTTTTAAAGGGGTTAGAGTGGCAGTGTGACACACAAACCGTTCTTCAGTATGAAATGTTAGAAGTTATCCCCAAGAGACACAGTGTCCTCTTGTCCTATAGTTTTCAGTTTAAGGTAAATTCATAGTTTATTCAGATTTTTATTTCTTTTCTGACGTTACATCTTGCTAATCTCCAAACCCAGGAGGATGTTGGTGTGTGCCAGAGTTATAAATGACTGGATATCCTTGAGAGTTAATGGTTCCTGCAGCATCATGTTCCGGGTCTCCCACAGAAATCTTGTGTCCTCCATACCATGGTAGTTTAGACGTGGAAAGCCGAATTCTAACCTTGTGGTAATGAATGGGTAAAAAATCCAAAAACATAAAACAGTGTGGGCTAGAGGGGGGCTTCCTTAAAATACCTAGTTTAAACAGTATGTTTGCACTCAAGCACTTTATAAGTTCATGATCCTGGTAATCAGAAGGACATGCGGATCCATAAAATTCATAGTATTTGAAAATCAACAGCAATATCTTGTAAAAGAAGAAACAGGTCTGGTTATCTTACTCAGGTTTATCCAAACACTTGGCAGCAAACCTGCCTTCCTTCTAACCCAGCTACAGAAGATAACCCTGACAATCCTACCAGAGATTTTGGTCCCTTGCCCTTTAGCAGGAGGTGGGTTCCAATGGCGTGAAGAGGCTTTCTCCTGTGAGATATACCTTGTATTACTATTTTATACTCAAGAGAGAGGCTTTTGTTGCCTAACCTTTGCAAATACATGTTGAATCCAGAGAATTTTTCCCGGGCAAGTCCCTCTTTTGCTAGTCTCACATAAGCTGTGTTGTTTTGTTTTGTTTTGGAGAGGTTGTGATAGGAATCCTACAGGCCTGAAAAGGCTTAGATCTAGTACTAAAATGCACGTACGCTATAGATCTTTACTTGGTGCTAGCGTCATATCTTCTGTACTCTGTAGGTATGCTTTATTTCTTACACCTTTGGGAAATACTCAACTAGAAACACTTGAGAAAGGACCATAAGGCATGTAGCCAGAAAGTCAGCTGACCTTTCATTTCACTGGCATTAAAAAGCTTTTATGGGGGTTTGCACTATTTTCCCCAAAAGCATTTGTTGTTTGAGTTGGTGATTTTGACAGTTAACTGTTAGTTATGGCCTGCATTTCCAGTTTAACCTTCATTATTTCCGTATGGGTTTAGGTGCTTGGAGTATAAATCACAGGTGTTTCTCTTGAACACAGACATCGATCCTCTGCCAGTGAATGGTTGAGAGAGGTGGGAATGACTGATTTCGAGGTGTGGTTTGAAAAGAGGTTGATCTAATGAACTGGAAAGTGTGGGACCTATTCTGGTTGTTTCCGTTGCAAAGAGAGGTCTCTTCAGGCCACTGTGCAAATGGATGGGAGGTTTGTTTTTGGTGCGCAACCGAGTATCTTTTTCTGACAAGTCAAGTTCACACCAGAGTTGGGCAAGGAAGGCTGGGTTGAAATTTAAATTTATACCGGTTGTCAGGACAGAATCAATGGATTGTATATATAGTGGAGCAAATGTCAGAGAAAGTGATGCAGAGCGGTCCTGGGTAGGGTGAGGAGAGCTCAGTCAGTATGCACATTACTTACCTACATAGCCAGGGGTTCAGATGATCCCCCGGCATTTTAAGGAAAATACCTTTCTCCTAGGTTTCACATCTTTTCTTTCTTTCTACTTTCTTTTTTCTCCCCTCTTTCTTACCTCCCTCTTATCATTGCCCGGAAGCCACTATTCCAGGAGTGGAAGTGGGAAAGACATAGAGAAAAGGGCAAAGGAGAGTGGAACAAAGAGCCAGCAATCCTTGCTGCACCACAGGAAGTGATCCCCCTGAGGGCAGCTGGGTTGAGACAGTAAGAATTTTAATAATAAAGAGGATTTTGGACCAAACCCAGCCTCATGCAGGGCATAAAGAGAAATAGTCAAAGGGAAGCCACACTCCTGGAAGCAAAGAGACCCTGGAGGAAAGAAGAGGACTGCACATCTGCTTCCAGGCCAAGGAAGAAGCCACTTTCCCCATAGCAACACTAGACATCTCAGTGAAAACTAGAGCTGGTCTTAGGCCCTTTCTGAGAAAGCAGATTTTTCTGCGCAGTCTGAGTTTTCATCTGGTTGATAAGGTTTTTAAGTGGGGAGGAAAAATTCAGTTCGGTTGTCAACATTATTCTCTCTCTCTCTCTCTTTTTTTTTTTAAAGATTTTATTTATCTATTGACAGAGAGAGAGATCACAAGTAGGCAGAGAGGCAGGCTGGGAAGGGGAAAGCAGGCTCCCTACTAAGCAGAAAGCCCCACAACACAGGGCCTACAACACAGGACCTACGGTGCAGGGCTAGGGCCAATCCCAGCCGAAGGCAGAGGCTTACCCCACTGAGCCACCCAAGTGCCCCAACTCGCTTTTAATTTTATCCCACCCACATTAAGTTCTCAATTTTAAAGATTACCGCCCCCCCATCCTCGAATGGATGGGGATTTATTAGTTAAGAGGTATCTTTAAGGGGCACCTGGGTGGCTCAGTTGTTGGGCAGCTGCCTTCAGTTCGGGTCATGATCCCAGGGTCATCCTGGGATCAAGTCCTGCATAGGGCTCCCTACTCAGTGGGAAACCTACTTCTCCCTCTCCCATTCCCCCTGCTTGTGTTCCCTCTCTCACTGTGTCTCTAGCAAATAAATAAATAAAATTTTTAAAAAAAATTAAAAAAGAGGTATCTTTAAGCCCAGCCGAAATCTTACCACATTAAAAGGTCCTTGGCTCTATTTTTACATGTCCTGGGAATGTGACCTCCAGTGGTAAGATGAGTAACCTAAGGAACAGAATTGACACCTTGGGTTCCTTTTTACATTTAATTACAGTTCTTAGCAAGTACTTGATTTTAACCCCCTCCCTGGCCAAATTTATTTCAAGAATGTGCTTGTCGGAGACCTACGATGGCTGAGGTTTCTTAGGTACATCTTTTGACTAGAGTGTGAATGTTCATGGGATCTGGACAGATAGATCAGGAAGTGTCTTCGCTCGAGTACTTACTAAGTCTGGTTGAATCTGTAGCAGGCATCTCGCAGCACCACGGTGTATTCTGGGTAGCTGCTCTGCAGTAATGCAGCCCTGTCTTCCTGGGCAGTGTTATTCCTGCTGCATAATTAGCAACTAGTGAGATCATAGTCTGGGGAGATTCTGGCATTACTGAGGCAAAGCAGGGAGGCTTTGTAGCGTCACGTGTGGCTCCGGCTCTGACAGCATTTCTGTCAAGCAGATTCATCTTCTTGGGAACTTAAGTTCAAAGACGGAGAAGGAGAAAGCTTTGTCACTGGGAAATGGACCATCCCGGACTCTGTGTGGGTGACGTGTTAAAAACCCTGCCTACCATGTTGACGACACCAGAGCCAACTGTCACTTTTTTGCTATTTGTTTTTCCTGTGCCGGCTTCTTTGCAGAGGGCTAAGATGGTAAAGCTAAGTTTTCCTCGCACAGGGGATGGTGGTTGGCCAGCTGGGCCCAATTTTATGGAGATGTTTGAGATTGAAAAGGAGTTGGGCTTTTCAAGGCAGTGCCGATTCTAATCTTCAGTCCATTCTTCAGAACGGAATTTGACCTTTCTAGCAGCCTGATGAGAAACTTCACCCTTGTAAAGATCTGGGTGTAAATGTTTTCCTGGGCTTCTGATAAACTCTGAACTCCAGAGCCTAGAGCAGTATTTGTCCCAAAGTGTGTTCCAAGAATCACTTGCCCACCCGCAGTGAGACACTATGGAAACAGAGGGTTCCATGATCAGGTGTGGGGACCCCTGCGCTATGTTTGCTCTCACCCTTCACCACGCTCGTTAGCATAGTAAAAGCCTCCAAGCTGTCCTGTCATAAGCATTCTTCTAAACTATTTGGACACAGCGGTCCTATTTCCACGTAAAGCTATTAATATCCGTGGAACTAGTTGATTTAATGTATACACTTTGGGAAAAGCCAGGCTAAATTTTCACTAGGAAAAATAATTGGATCTAGTCTGGGTTTGGGCCCAGCCTAATTCTGCCTGTGATCTCCAGTCCCTGGTGCTGGCCCCTTGGAGAGCTCTCCCGTGTGCGCTCAGGAGCCGCTCCCATTATTCCCGGGCTAATGAAACCCAGAGCCCAGCTGGCCTGGAACCAGAGGCCTTCACTCTGCTCAGAAAGGTGCTGCTGTTACTCATCTCATTATTTTAGAGCGACTGAGACTGGAGGGCCTGAAGGGAAAATAAAAGTAGGAAAACGTTGGCCAGAATAAGTAGAGAAATGACCTTGTCTCGAGAGACCAGACATCAGCGCTAGCTCAGGGACTTACTTTCTTCATTTGGAGAGCTGTGTGTATAGACTTGGGAGGGGTCCGGCTCAGAACAGGAATGCTGATTCCTCTTTTCCCCTGGGCAGAATCCTAATGCGCCTGACTAACCGGTGGTGAGCAGGGCCTTTGGGGCCAACGTGGTGGGCTCCCCAAGGAAACCCCTTTGAAACCAATGGATGCATTCACGGGATCGAGTCTCAAGAGGAAGTTTGATGATGTGGATGTGGGCTCATCGGTTTCCAACTCAGATGATGAGATCTCCAGCAGTGACAGTGCTGACAGCTGTGACAGCCTCAATCCTCCTACAGCTGCCAGCTTCACACGTGAGTGAGCCCCTCCACCCCCAGCCTCCACCCACGTCCTCTGAGCATCAGAGCCCACTGCAGTCCTTGAGACAGCTTCTTCTCTCTGGCAGGAGGCTTTTCCCCGAATCATGGTCTTTTCCATTTTTAGCCCAACCTTACTCTTCGGAGGACTTGATTGCTCTAATATCATAGACTTAGGTCTAACTTATTCTAGCTGATTTTTCCTATGCTATGGTTTATAGGTCCCCAGAACTGGCAGAATTAAATTGAAGAAGTCGTCCAGGATTCTACCCTTAACCGACTAGAGTACCACACAGTTGTAGCTCTAGAAGGACATACATGTTGCCTGGACAACTGGGGCAGCTCCAGATTTCCCAATTCTCATGGCTCTGTTAATTTCTTGGAAAGAACCTCTGATTCTATAGATCAGAGGTTACCTATGGACCAGATCTGGCCCTCTGCCCATTTTTGTAAATAAAGTTTTATTGGCACACAGCCATACACATTGTAATTGCTTTCATATCACAGTGGCAGAGTTGAGTAGCTGTAGCAGAGATCTTATGGTATTTACTGTTGGGCCCCTTAAAGAAGAAGTACACCATCCCCAGCTCTAGATAACACTGCCCAATAGAATTTTCTGTTATGATATAAGTGTTCTATATCTGCAATGCCCAGTATGGTAGCCATTAGCCATATGTAGCTCTGAGCACTTGAAATGTGATTAGTGTAACTGAGGAGCTGAATTTAAGTTTTGGGTTTTTTGTTTGTTTGTTTGTTTTTAAATTACTACTTTCAATTGCCACATGTGGCTGGTAGTTGTTGCATTGGACAGTGAAGCCGTATAGATTGTTAGAGCCTGAAAAGATTACCTAGAGATCCTCTTCCCAGCTAATGTCCAAAATTAGCTCTTGGGGTCATCTCTTTGGGTAAAGTCAGCCTGGAGGCAGTGGTACAGACCAGCCGATGTTCAGGGTCCCTCCCAACTGTGCATTTATGACAGGAAGATTAGAAGTGTTTCAAGGCACAGAGAGCACTTTGGACAATAACTGAGCACCTAGGCTGATGAAAAAGAATGAGGGCCCCAGGCAGGCCATTTTGGGGTTGGTAAAACCGCTCTGTGCTCCCTTCTCAGCCACATCCATCCTCAAGCGACAGAAGCAACTGCGGAGGAAGAATGTCCGCTTTGACCAGGTGACTGTATACTACTTTGCCCGGCGCCAGGGTTTCACCAGTGTGCCCAGCCAGGGAGGGAGCTCGCTGGGCATGGCCCAGCGCCATAACTCTGTGCGCAGCTACACGCTCTGTGAGTTTGCTCAGGAGCAGGAGGTCAACCATCGGGAGATTCTTCGTGAGCATCTGAAGGAGGAGAAACTCCATGCCAAGAAGATGAAGGTGCCTAAAGGGGTCTGGGGTCTGGGGTGCGGTTACTTAACCATGTCCCGAGACAAAAGTGGGAAACCATCTAGGTCTCTTGGTTATTTAATTTGTCTATTGCCCTTGGCGTGTAGAGATTCCAGATCTTTCTAGTGAGAAGTCTCAGATTTGGAATCAAATCTCAGTCTGAGACACCATTCTTTCTGTCTCTGGTGGGGAATCTACACAAGATAGCAAAATGACTTGCTTAGAATTCCCTACCCTTGCCCCCTCAGCAAGTTTTTTACAAGTTTAAGGTGCGAATACCTGAAAACATTCAAGTCTGTCACCCTGGGAACCCGAGGAAGCACATTGTTTCACTTTCTTGTCAGATGACTATCTGTTGTCCCAGGCACAAAACAGGATTTCTCCAGTAGACCCTGCTGTTTATGAAACCTCTGTCCCCCCTAGGTGATGGTCTTTTGGGTGTAAGCAACAGCATTACCACACAGCTATTTCAGTTTGTACGGTACTGGGCCTGCCATTGGATGCCATACCCGCTCTTCGAGTTTAGGAGGAGAGCAGGGCTGGAAGAAGACCCATTTCGTACGGGATGGCTCTTTACAGCCGCCCAGTTGCTCTTGGCACTGCTTGGCCCTCCACAGCCATACTTTCCACCGAGCCGCAACAACTCCCCTCCCCCCGCCCTACCCTGAGTTCCTGGTTCCAAATTTGGAGAACACTGCTCTCCGCCTGGCCAAGTTTCTTGTGGGCCCAAAGCATGCGGACCTATATTCAAACAGGTGGGTGCATTATTTCCAGAGTTGTGGGTGAAATCTCAGAACATGGGGTGGTTGGAGAACTGAGGGCAGAGGATATGGGCTAATGGCATCTCATTCCTGTCTCCCTCTGCCAGCGACGTCTCCTTCCCGCAGCCCACTCCCGGAGCCTTCCACCTGTTTTTCTGACTGGAATGACATTGAGGCGTCCCTTTCTTGTGTCTGAGGAATTCCTTCACTGACCCTATCACCTTCCTGCTGCTATAGCAACAGCAGGGGAAATAAACACTGTTCTCACCATTTGCAGCGAAGGCTTTTCTTCCCGTTGCCTAGAAGAGACCTCTCTGCTAGATCTCTCAGCACGATTCCGTCCTGCTCTCTGGCCTCGCTTGTCAGAGGTCTAGGGACAGAGCCAGGCAACTTTGAGGCTGACGTAGGATTACTACTTAGTAGCTGATTTAGTGAAGAGCAGCAGGAGTGTGGCAACTGATAAATCTTTCTGTGTCAAGAGAAGACCCTTACTTTGCCCTCCCCGGGTCCAGTTTTCTTTTCTTAGAAAATTTTCCCATCTTCAGTACTCTGCGGGGGAGAATGTTAATCTAAAAAAATACATCCTTTGCATCTCCCATGTGCCATCTAATACTTTCCTTTTTAGGCTGTTCGCTCCCCCACCCCCTACCCACCCAAAAAAGCTCCTGGTACTCTGGAGCTTTAATGATGTGTAATTGTTCTAATCCTTCCATTATTATTATTATTATTATTACTATTATTTTTAATTCTGGCCTTTTACTAACATGGAAGTCATTATTTGGGGGAGTATGAATTGGAGATCCAGCTTTACTTAAGTTTTCAGAAAAATATCCAGTTATCCCAATATCATTTAATGACCAGAGGACTCTCTCTCTCACTTGAGTTGAAATGCCACCTCTGTTGTGTTACATGAAACTCTTACATCTATGTGGGTTTCTTCCTATTGCATCTCTAATCTCTCTCCCTGGAGAGGACAGCGGGAGGGAGGGTGCTTGGGAGGAGCCCATCCCCAGCAAAACAGACAAGGGGAGCAGTCCCAAGGTTGGCAGAAGGGCCCCTCACCATGGGTCTGCCTGGCACAGAAATAACAGACCAGGAAACACCCAGAAGCACCGCTGTGTTTGTCCCCCCTGCCCCCCTTCCCCCAAACAAACACAACAGGTGTGGAGCTGATTAGCCGGGTCTGTTGCATCATCTGTCTCCCAGGAGTTGTTCCTTTACTAGCACTCATCTGTGGCTGGGTCTGATGAAATAAACCGGCCCCTCCAGGAGCTTGGCTCTCATCCTGCTGGTAGCTTTCAGAGCTCTGGGCATCATGCAGTCTCATTTTCTTTCCTTGAATTCTCGCGTGAGTTTTCAAAACTCACCTGGCCAGATTGTCTTCAGCCTGTCCTTCCACGAAGACTCCCTTTTCCTGGTTCTCTGTCTTTTCTCAGTCCAGAGAACCCAGATTTCTGCCTCTAGAGAGTACCCCAGTATTATATACACTTCCCTACTTCACCTACAGCTTTTCTTTGAAATCAAATAAAAAGGATTAGGAAGGAGAATGAGTGTATTCTAGGCTGTGGGTTGGAAGTGAGGGCTTGGATAGCTGTTTAATTGGTCGGTTTTTTTCTCCTCCCAGTGAAATGAAGCTCTTGTGTGTGTGCAGACAATTCTTCACACTGTGGGGCTTCAGTTTCCTTGCGAAGACCTGGTAGCCTTGTACTACACTTTAATGTGCTCTTTGTGGTTTTGGGTCCTTGGGGGTACAGATTGAAGGGTGTCTTGCAAGTTGTCTAGATATCCAAGGAACATCCAGCCATTGGCAGACCTCCTCCCTGTCGTTAGAAGGCAAGTTCGCTAAAGTTACGGGACCCAGGGCTGGGAATGGAGGGTATATTTGTGGGAAAATACTATTTTATAGGAGGGACAATGAGACACAGGCTTTGAGAAACTTTGATCCAGAAAGGTGATAGCCTCTGTGTTGATAGGGAGGTGTTAGAGCTGCCAAAGGCTGCCTGCCTTCCTGCTCTCGATTTATTCTCTTAAACAATCCAGTATGGTGGTAGCGAGTAGCCACATGTGGCTATTTATACTCAATTAAAAAGTTTCCCTTCTGCTTTGTGCTGGCCGCATGTACAAGAGCTCAGTAGCTACATGTGCTACGAGCAGCATGGATATACCCATCATAGCAGAAAGTTCTTTCGGGTCTGTTGCTCTCAAGGCTAACCTTTCCTTCCTCCTGTCTCCCGGTAGCTGACCAAGAATGGGACGGTGGAGTCGGTGGAGGCTGATGGCCTGACCCTGGATGATGTCTCAGATGAAGATATCGATGTGGAAAATGTGGAGGTGGACGATTACTTCTTCCTGCAGCCCCTGCCCACCAAACGGCGACGGGCTTTGCTCAGGGCTTCAGGGGTTCACCGCATTGATGCTGAAGAGAAGCAAGAACTTCGAGCCATCCGCCTGTCACGTGAAGAGTGTGGTTGTGACTGTCGCCTCTATTGTGACCCAGAAGCCTGTGCCTGTAGTCAGGCTGGGATTAAATGCCAGGTGAGTCTACGAGTTTGCCTGAGATGGCAGACCTAGAGTCTCGGGCAGGTGGTGTGGGGACCAGTGAACATGGGAGGCTGCCCTTCGTCTGTGGGTGGATTCCCCATGACTGGCAACACTCCCTAGTTCCACAGCCCTTCTCCACCAAGGGAAAAAACCAAGTATGACAGGATTCCTAAGCTGGGGAGATAGCAATTATCTTTCTGTGTTTCTCACCTCAGAAGTGATAAGCAGCAGCTGTCAGCAGATGGGGGAACATGGGTTAATACATTTAATGTCAGTAGCTGATCCTTAAATATTGACTGATTTCATGAGCTAAAAGGAAGCAGAGAGATGAGGTAGGCCTTCAGGTTTTATCTTGCAAACACTCACAGGACCTCTACTCCAATTTTGTAAAACTCAAAATAATTCTCGGGTTCATGTAATTCAGGATCAGACTTGGCCTGGCAGAGCTCAAGTCCAGTGTCCTAAAAGATGGAAGACATCATCCCCTAGCTGACCTGAAGAGACAGCTTAGAAGGCAGTTCTCCATTGAAAATAGCAGTACCATCCCAAAGGATGAAATTTATTTGGAACTTGTATACTGAGGATGTGGTGCTGAGTCCTTGTGGTTGAATGTATCCTAATGAACCTTTTCTTTCTTGTTTTTAGGTAGGTAATAGCTGTAGCAGATCTGGCCAAATACTGCTTTTCAGACTGAAGTCCCATAATGAATCAGTCTGTTATACAGTCCTGAGAATAGTCCTAAGAATTGGACTGCTCCTAAGAACTGGAATGGAGAGTTCTAGAAGTTGGTATCATAGGAAGACATTGTATATTTGTATATGTATATTTGCTCATGTTTTTTGTGGGTTTTTTTTTGGTATGTGTGGGCTTCTTTCCTTTTTGGGGTCCAAAAGGGAGTTAAAGGAGGCAGAGAGAATCTCCTTTCCAGATATTTCTGGTCTGTAAACTACATACCTTAGTAACTGCTCTGGACCTCAGCTGGTCCACCATCAGGGAAAGATGAACCAGGTGGTAAAAAGCTGGCCATTGTTAATGTTTGAACTGTCATTGTAGCACCCTAGCAAAACTAAGGCACTTTTGCTTAGTTTCCCTAGAATATATTGCTTTAGATCAGCTAGATCTTCCACTTCGTTTCCTTGTCACTGCAGAAGGCAGTAGTAGGCTTGGGCCCCGGACTTTGTTTTCTCAATAAACTAGGTGAATTCTGGATAAGTCTCTGAGGCACAAAAATTTCTTCTACTGTGAAAACTGTCAGCATTCAGAGGTATCTTTGGACTTTTTTTTTTTTTTTTTTAAAGATTTTATTTATTTATTTGACAGAGAGAGATCACAAGTAGGCAGAGAGGCAGGCAGAGAGAGAGAGAGGAGGAAGTAGGCTCCCTGCTGAGCAGAGAGCCCGATGCGGGACTCGATCCCAGGACCCTGAGATCTGACCTGAGCCGAAGGCAGCGGCTTAACCCACTGAGCCACCCAGGCGCCCATCTTTGGACTTTTTAACTGGAAAGGCCCTTTAACATTTTTGGCTACATTTTATTTGGTAGAGGAAACAAAGCCCTGAAGACATAAAGACTTTTTTTTTTTTTTTTAAAGATTTTTACCCATTTATTTGACAGAAAGACAGCAAAAGAGGGAATACAAGCAGGGGGAGTGGGAGAGAGAGAAGCAGGCTTCCTGTTGAGCAGGGAGCCTGATGTGGGACTCAGTCCCAGGACTCCAGGATCATGACTTGAGCTAAAGGCAGACGCTTAACGACTGAGCCACTCAGGCCTCTTTTTTTTTCCCCTAAGATTTTATGTATTTGAGAAAGAACAAGAAGAGGAGAGAAAGGAAGGGAGAGGAATGAGAAGACTCTGCGCTGAGCGTGGAGCCTGATGCAGGGCTTAATGCCACGACCCTGAGGCCACGGCCTGAGCCTAAACCCAAGAGTCAGATGCTTAAGTGACGAGGTGCCCCTGAGATAAAGGACCTTCCTGAGGGCACACTGCTACTTCATGGCTGTGCTGGAACTGAAACTACCTGACAGCTACCACGTAGTGCTCTGTTAGGTCACGCTGCGAGTTACATTTGTTCCTGGTGGTTCCTCTTTTAAGACCTCAAATTCCAGCTGCCTATTTGCTGCCAGCTCATGTCTCCACTCTCCATCATTAAGTCTGGTGGTCTCAACTTCCTCAACCTTCTTGTCCTCTCCTCAGGTGGACCGCATGTCCTTCCCATGTGGCTGTTCGAGGGATGGCTGTGGGAACATGGCCGGGCGCATTGAATTTAATCCCATCCGGGTCCGGACTCATTACCTCCACACCATCATGAAGCTGGAGCTGGAGAGCAAGCGGCAGGTGAGCCGCCCACCGGCCCCCGACGAGGAGCCCTCACCCACGGCCAGCTGCAGCCTGACGGGAGCCCAAGGCTCAGAGACACAGGACTTCCAGGAGTTCATTGCTGAGAACGAGACGGCAGTGATGCACCTGCAGAGCGCAGAGGAACTCGAGCGGCTCAAGGCAGAGGAAGACGCCAGCGGCTCTAGTGCCAGCCTGGACTCCAGCATAGAGAGCCTGGGCGTGTGCATTCTGGAGGAGCCCCTGGCTGTTCCCGAAGAGCTGTGCCCGGGCCTGACGGCCCCCATTCTCATCCAGGCTCAGCTGCCCCCAGGCTCCTCGGTCCTGTGTTTTGCTGAGAACTCCGACCACCCCACTGCCTCAGCAGTGACCAGCCCATCCTATTTGAACAGCGGGCCCCTGGTGTATTACCAGGTGGAGCAGAGGCCAGTCCTGGGGCTGAAAGGAGAGCCCAATACAGAAGAAGTCCCACCCTCTTTCCCCAAGGAGAAGGATCTGAATGTCTTCTCCCTCCCGGTTACCTCACTGGTGGCTTGTAGCCCCACAGACCCAGCTGCCCTGTGTAAATCCGAAGTGGGGAAAACGTCCACTCTGGAAGCGCTAGTGCCCGGAGATTGTAACACTGAGGAGCCTGAGAATGAAGACTTCCGCCCCTCGTGGTCCCCCTCGAGCCTCCCCTTCCGCACGGACAATGAAGAGGGCTGTGTGGTGGAGAAAACCTCCCAGCCGAGTGAGGACAGGCCCCCGGAAGATTCTTCATTAGAACTCCCTCTGACAGTCTGACGTGGGGATGGAGAGTCCGCCTCTTACCCATTCTCTATTTATTCCCTTATTTTATCTAACACCATTTCAAAACAAAACTGTAGAAGCAGCTGCTACTCCCATGTTATTTTATTGGGGTCGGGGGGGAGGGATGGGTGGGAAAGAATTGTTTGTAAAAGTATTTTTTAAAGGGTAAACGGAACCAAGGAGACCAGTCCCAGCTCAGTCTGGGGAGTGTCTTGGGGCAGAGGCGGCTGCACAGTGCCGTATACTGAGCCTTCTGGGCCCCTGGAACAAAGGAGGAGGATCTCCCAGGAGAAGTTGGGTAATTCAAGCAGCTATTCGTTCCATAGGGACCAGAACACAGTGATTTGAATGGCATGACAAAGCCCCTTCTCCTTTCCCAAGCTCCAGGTGGGGTACAAGCTCATTTTCTCATCAATCACCCCGATACCCCTCTTGGGTGGTATCATCAGCTGGAGTATCTGGTCAGATCTAGAGTGGAGCAGATGGAAGGGTCTCTGCTCCTGTAGAAAACCTCCAGGATTTATGAAAATTTAACCTGCCTTCCCTGGCCCCCCATTTGGTAAATAAGTTAATATTTGACCTGTTTGGTGTTCTCTGACCTGTTCCCCACACTGGGGATACCCGGTCTGTAACTTGAATTATTTCTTTCATGTGTTCTTAGGTACTAAAGTTAAACTTGTCTATTTATCTTTCTTTCCCCTTCTGTCCTTTTCCCTTAAAGAAAAAGCTAGACTGGCTGGGGATGTGGCCTGAAGAGCCGGAGTCCCCTGTCTAAGGCCCGCTCTGTCAGGCACTTTCAGGCTGGGACTCACACATCCCACGGGAGGCATATATAGAACACTATGTCCAAAAGAGGCAGCGGGGACAGGGTGCTGTCTGGCAAGAAGACTTTATTTGTGCCACACTTGCTTTTTCACCCAGGTCTTTCCCCCACTCTGGGAGGTTTGAGCTTTAAAGGAAGAGAGGATGTGGCAATCTAAAGTCACGGACTAGTTTTTGTTCTATTTTTCTGTATCTACCCTTGTGGTCCTTGGATATACAGGGTTGGAGAGCTCTTAAACTATTCCTGTCCACTCCCCCACAACCCCAAGAACTGCAAATATTTATCGGATCCCTCCATCCTGATAAGTCAAAACTGGAAGCCAAACCAATTCTTAAATGCAGCTCCCAGGTTCCAAAGAATTCAAGTTCTATGACCTTTGAGCTCTATTAAGTGGGACTCAAATTCAGCTCTTACCTCGATGGGGGGGGACACGGTTCCTGTTTATCTTAATGTCCAGCTTATGTTCCAGGATGACCACTGCGAAATTCTTTTTATTAGTAGTTCTCTCTGTCTCCGTTTGGAGGCAGGAGGGAGCAGAATACTCTTGTCTAGCACCCTTTACATCATGCTTCACTTCTGGTATGTTAACTGGCAAAGAACAAGTGAAAACCTTTTTGATTTTGGTGGGGGAGAGAACTCTTCCCACTTACCTTGCTCAACCAGCCTTTTCCTGTGGGCCGTTAAAGCACCCTTTCTGTATGTCCCAGCATCAGTTTACCTATCCAATCTCTCACCTGAGCCTGTGAGGCCCTGTACTTAAAAGATGAACCCAGTCTGCCTCTCCTGTTCATTCCTGGTTTTGCTTGGTTTTACATTTGGAGGGGAGTTCTTAAGTACAGGACCTTGTCTTCCCCCATCCCCTAGCCTCACAAAACAGTCTTTTAAGTACCTGAGATCTAGACACTCCCAAGCTGAGCCCCACTCTCTCACCTTTGGCTGGCCACTTGAGTACAAGACTGAAGCTTCACTGCAAATTCGACTCTGGAAAAGAATTTTCCTGAAAGTTTCTGGTGGGGGGAGGGCACTACACATTTCCTCCTCAGGAAGGGTCGAGCCTCACCTAGGAAGTGGATTCCAGCTGCTCAATAAGAGACACTTTAGCCTTTGGGATCAAACCAGGAATCTAAATCTAATTGTCAAACTGAT
The DNA here is from genome assembly GCF_030435805.1 of Mustela lutreola. NCBI lineage: Eukaryota > Metazoa > Chordata > Mammalia > Carnivora > Mustelidae > Mustela > Mustela lutreola. The sequence goes on from NC_081297.1 coordinate 63,971,664, forward strand.
GGCCAACCCCCAAGATAATTGGTTTTTCTGAAAAACTAGTTTCTTCACCTGATCTTAGCCAAAAGGCCAAGAAACAATATCTGAAAAACTAGTTTTTTCATCCAAGTCCATCCCTCCATTAACTCAACAATTCTGACTCATGCTGATCCCAAGTTTTTTAATGCTGAATATTAACATTGAGCATTAATCATCTTGTCAAGCAAAGGGCCTTTTCTACAACCTAGTCCATCTCGTTTCTGGTGCTACCTGAGCTGGACAGAATTCTAGCTCATGGTTGCTAGAAAAGCTAAGCCTAGGCCTCTGATCACAGGAGCAGATGGCCTCGGTCCTGCTCAGTCTAGGCCTAAATAAAAGAAATCTCATTATTGCAACTCATTTTCCGGTTTCCTTTCTCACATCCTGTACACAGGTAGTATTTTCAATGTGAATCCAAAGCTTGTCTGGGTCTCTGAAAAGATTTTTTTTTTCCTTTTAGGTCCTTTACATTGTGATAATGCTGTATTTAAAGAGAATATTTAAATGTAATATTAAAGAAATATTCAAAAGAACAGTGTGTTATTCTTTATCTTGGCAGTCTTGTTAATTGTTAGAGAAAGGGTGTTTCTCTAGCATCATCTATAAAACTAAGTCAGTTAGAGGTTAATGTTAACAACATTATGGTAGAAAAATAGAATATTCTCTTTGGAGCATCAAGAGCTTGACTTGCATCATATGCTTTTATGTACCTCTTCAGCTAAAGTAGGTCCTGATCCTACCCTGCTGGAGCTTTCCTCTGCCTATAGTCCCTACTTTGGGGGCTCATTTGTTAATCCCAAATTCCCTCTTCCTTGGGCCATCTTAAAATCAAAGAGCACTGACGTCGAATTAGCTCCCTCAGAACTTCCATCCCACCAGAAGCTTCTGTTCCATCCCCCATTAATTAGGTTCTGTCAGTCTTGTCAAAGGAGCTTTAGCAAAAAATTAGAGTATGCATAAGTCATTTGCAGCAACTGGTTTCAGGCAGTCTTTACTTGGATTTAAAACAGTGCTTCATGCATTTACAATAAGTTACACAGACGGAAGCTAAACCCAACTTGCTCACAATGCAGGCCTCTCCTGGTCTCCCAGGCGGGGCAGTGCCTAGAAACTTCGAGGTTTAATTCATGGCCCAGGGAAGGGGCCACTGTCTGTCACAGCACAGTGGAGGCAGCAGAGCTGAAGATCCTTAGGGGCTGCCCCACAGCCCAAGAAACAGATAAGGGGGCGGTGAATGGGCAAGAAGCATTTGCATTTCCTTTTATCTTTTCCATTAGTTCCCATATATGAGTAACTATTTGCTTGGGGGGGAAAAATGTTCAAGAATTTGGAAAGGAGGGGCGCCTGGGTGGCTCAGTGGGTTAAGCCGCTGCCTTCGGCTCAGGTCATGATCTCAGGGTCCTGGGATCGAGTCCCGCATCGGGCTCTCTGCTCAGCAGGGAGCCTGCTTCCTTCTCTCTCTCTCTCTCTCTCTGCCTACTTGTGATCTCTGTCTGTCAAATAAATAAATAAAATCTTTAAAAAAAAAAAAAAAAAAAAAAAAAAAAAGAATTTGGAAAGGAAAGGGAGTGGTTAACCCAGTGCAGTGAGGGGACAAAAAAAAAAGCTATTTTTGGTCATCACAAGAAGCACTGAGGGCAGCACAGAAGTACACGCACAGATGTAAATGTGCCGATTTCAACAGTGCCGTTGCCCTCGCCACCCAGAAAATGGAACAAAAACACAGCTGTAAGGAATACAACAGTCGTCAAGCCCTTGGCCAAATGAGGAAAAAGCTCACTTCCTAGGACCTGAACTTAAAACCTTACAAGGAAAGGCCAGGATAGAGGCCACTGGCAGCTCCGGCTGATTCTGAGGAAGTTGGGATGATGGTGTACTCGGGAGCCCTCTGGGAAGAAGGTTCCTTTCAGTTCCAGCTCCCACATGGGCACCACGCGGGGAAGCCGACGGTACCTACTCCTCTCCTCCCACACGCCTAATGGCGCACACAGCCCCCCTGCCGACCAGTGCTGTCTGGTACCATGCGGCTGTCCTCTGTGACCGCAGGACAAGGCCATCCACTCCACGTTCACTCAGCGCCCTGTCCCAGTGTAGTTGACGGAAAGCAGGACCACGTTGTGTAGTAAGAGGGACAGCTCAGCTTCTGTAAACACCATCAGTGTTAATAGCCTGGCCAGGGGACAGGTAGCCTTCTAACTGCCTTGAGGAATAGGGCTGGATACTAGAGGCAGGAAGCCGAGTGCAGAGGTGTGACATCAAGAGGCTACTACTGTCAAAGTTCCCTGGCTTTGTTCTGGTCCTTGCATGTATGCTTTCCTTTCCTTCCACCAGACACTCCTTTCTACTCAGCCTCATTTCTTGACTCTGAAGGGGTGGTGGTAGAAAATTCAGAGATGGTAGTGCTACTAAACACCACTGTCACCCTTGGGATTCTTCTGGTAGAAGCTGGTGCTCTGGACATTTCTCGACTCCAAGGAGATTAGTAGGCCTCGCCTGATATTCACAGGCTTAGAAAACATCAAGGCCTAGCCAAAGGTTCCACCAGGAGATCCAAGGTCTAATACCCACCCTTGGGTACTCTGCATTTAGCCAGCTGAGTGTTTTTGTTATGAATTTGAAGGCCTTTAGACTAGTGCTCCTCAACTGGGATGATTCTGTTCTCTTCTCCCCACTGGACATCTGGCAATGTTTGGAGACATTCTGGGTTGTCGGAACTGGTGTGGAGGATGCCACTGGCATCTCATAGGTAGAGACCAGGGTCAGTGCCAGAGATCCTCTAACGCATGGGACATTAGCGTCAATAGTGCTGGGCCTGAGAAACTGCTTCCGGACGGCACATGTGCCGTCTTGGGCTCCCACAGTCCTCACTACTCCCTCTTGTCTTGCATAGTCTACTTCATTACTGCTTATGCCCTTTCAGTTAGATATATACATTAAATAAGGGTCCCACGGTACTCCATAATCCACTCCAAAATAATCTTGGAATCAAGGAGAAAAATACTTTGGATTTTAGTGGCATAACCACAGGGATGTGTCTCACCTTTCAGGCTGCAGGAAATCTGTAGCCACTCTCCCAGCCAAGCTCGACACCTTTCTTCAGCAATATGGGTAGAATTCAGGCCACGAAGATAACAAGCCTGGATCACTCAGAAGAGGAACAGTCCTCAATAATCACATAGCAAATACGCCCATGAACTGTAAACCCACAAATAATTCAAAATCTCCTTTAAATAAATTATAACCTCATGCCCACAAGAAACCTTTCTCCACGGCAATCTGAACTACGACACACAAGAGGACAAGCAAAGGGGCGTATATAACAGAAAATGGTAGGTCTAAAGAATAGTGTCCGCGGGGGCACCTGGGGGGCTCAGGCAGGTAGGCAGGTGCCTTTGGCTCAGGTCATGATCCCGGAGTCCTGGGATCTGCCTGCTGCTCCCCCAGCTTGTGCTCTCTCTCTCTTCCAAACAGATAAATAACATCTTAAAAAGAAAAAAAAAAAAATCGTGTCCTCGGTTTTTGAAGGGCCCAGGGAAAAGAAATATAGACTGAAATTACATGGGCAATTCCTCTTCCATGAGTTAAGTTCACTGAGAAAAAAGACACAGAAAGGGGGTGAAAGAATAAAGAGTTTGGCCTTAGTTCTAACAAGCAAAACACGGAGCTCTCTGTAAGCTCCCGGCCCCATGAGCTCCGGAGCCCACCGAGGACTGAGGGTTGGTATCGCAGAAAGTTCTTACCGACTTCACCTCCTGGGGAGACAGCTGGCCAATCCCCAGCTTTGCCAAAGCTCTGTCCAGCTGGTGAATTACGATGGTATGAGTCTTTAAACGGTATCTCAACAAGAAAGAAGGCAGGTAAGGCGTGAGAAGCATGGCTCTACTCAGGGCTTTCTGTAACACATCAACACAGGAGGAGAAAGTCAACACAGTTAGCACCACCCACACGACCTGAGGCAAGGTGAGGCTGCGGGACACAGAAAGCCTCAAAGTGCTCACCATTTGCAAAGCATGGAGTTGCTTCATGCCCAGAGGATGGTTAGAGAAACACTCTCTCAGAGCCAGGATGTCATGTACTGCTGGGTGGGTACCATGCTGTATCTTGGGAGAGGTGAGAGATTGGCAGAGGTTAGGAAGGTCCTGCCTGGCCCTTTTTCCTAGTTTTAGTGCAAACAGGATCTCACAAGAGTCAGAGTTTGCAGGAAGGGTTAGTTGGAGGAGTACCTTGGTGCACAGCTCTGTCATATGCCCTCGGAGTCCTGCGTCAGAAACCAGAGGGATAACCTTTTCTAAATAACAAAGGATTTCTGGGTGGGACCGCTTCCGGAGAGCATGATAGATATCTAAGAAATCAATCTGTTGCTTTGGGGTCCAGAAATGTTGGATGAGGAGCTGCCTAGGAAACAGGTACCTGAAAGGAAAAGGAATCACAATGTCACTTGCCACTGTCACAACAGGCCTCTTTCAAAGCGATCCAAGAAGGCCTTCAGCAGACATGAGCACTAGGAAGAAGAGATGGAGACATGACTTCCCTCCCTACCTCACTGCTCTTTTCTGTAAATGAATCTCAGCCTGAGGTTTAAAGATACACTGAAGCACAATCTCAGGCGCCATTACTGAGCTTATATGAAAGGAAGCGGTACTGGAACAGCCTCACATGCAGCAATTAGATAAAATGGCTTCATATGAACTAAAGCATCTGAAGAACACATTTTGGATAGAGGTGGAGAGAGGCGCACACAGAGCAGCTCCTCGTATGTGATGCTGACAACCTCAAACTGTGGCACAGTCCATATGTGTGTGTAAAACGTTCAACGCAAATTTGTTTTTTTAATTCATTTTTCCACATGTGTAGTGGTTTTGAAGCATGGCCGCAAATTCCTTGGCATTCCTCTTACTGAGAAGGTCTATGTCCCCCTACTTTTTTTTTTTTTTTTTTAAAGATTTTATTTATTTATTTGACAGAGAGAAATCACAAGTAGATGGAGAGGCAGGCAGAGAGAGAGGGAAGCAGGTTCCCTGCTGAGCAGAGAGCCCGATGCGGGACTCGATCCCAGGACCCTGAGATCATGACCTGAGCTGAAGGCAGCGGCTTAACCCACTGAGCCACCCAGGTGCCCCGTGTCCCCCTACTTTTAAAATCTGGGTAACTAACTGAACCAATAAAACAGAGCAGAGGGAGTCTTTGTGACCTCCAAGGCTAGGTTATAAAAGGCCAAGCAGATTCCTATTTGCTGAAGCACTCACCCCTGGAGCCCTCAGCTGCCATTTTCTCTGAGGCCACCACATTAAAGAGGCCTGCAGGCATGCTACCTCAGAGATCCCGCCTTCCAGCCTCCCTGTTAAGGTACCAGATATGAGTGAGTTGAGAACATCCAGACTAGTCCCTTCATCAGCTAAATACCAGAGGGACTTCTGTCAACACCATATGAAAGAGAAAAATCAGTCATCCACCGGAACCCTGATTTCCTGACCCATAAGATCATGAAAAGCTACTAACCTTCAGGGTTGTTATACAGCAACAGATAACTAAAATAACATGCAAGATCACAGTTTAAAGGTGTCATCTTGGGGCGCCTGGGTGGCTCAGTGGGTTAAGCCTCTACCTTCGGCTCGGGTCATGATCCCAGGGGCCTGGGATCGAGTCCCGCATAGGGCTCTCTGCTCAGCAGGGAGCCTGCTTCTCCTCATCTCTCTGTCTGTCTCTCTGCCTATTTGTGATCTCTCTCTCTGTCAAATAAATAAATAAAATCTTAAAAAAAAAAAAAACGTGTCATCTTTGGGGGTACCTGGGTGGCTCAGTTGGTTAAGTGTCCGACTTGTGTTTTCGACTCAGGTCATGATCTCAGAGTTGTGGGATCAAGCCCCCTATTGGGTTCCATGCTCAGCAGGGAGTCTGCTTGAGACTCCCTCTCTTCCCCCCAACCCTGTGCTCACTCATTCCTGTCGTCTCTCTCTCAAAATAAATGAATAAATGTTTAAAAATAATAATAAAAACTGGGACGCCTGGGTGGCTCAGTGGGTTAAGTGTCTCCCTTTGGCTCAGGTCATGAACTCAAAATCCTGGGATTGAGCCCAATGTCAGGCTCCCTGTTCAGCGGGGAGTCTGCCTCTTCCTCTCTATCTGCCTCTCTCCTAGCTCATGTTCTCTCTTGCTCTGTCAAATAAATAAATAAATAAATTCAATCTTTGAAATTAATTAATTAATTAAATAAAACAGTCATCTTTGAATACAAGGTAAAGTAATAAGGATTTATGTTACCAGAATATGAAATGCATTTCTCTCCTGGAAAAAAAAGATTCTCCCAAATTCCTATGCTTCTTAGGAAGTGGGCTGCTGATTCTAGGGATGATGGAATAGGTCATAATATTATTTCACAACACACGGGGGTAGCTAAGAGACAGGCAAAGTCTAAGCTACCTACACCTACAGCTGATCCAGTAATCCAAGTGTTACTGAGTGGCTAATTAGAAGACTGGAGCAGGAAGTGTAATAATCTCTGCTACTTTTGAAATGGAGAGTTCTTTAAATAATTTTTAATTAAAAAAAAAACCTGTTTCTTCAATATGCTGGGAAGATAGAAATCTATACTCACATGAGCAAGAAGACCAGGTAGTTGGCAAAGGGTGGAATGGAAATAATACCTAGGAAAAGACACTTGGTGACGTCTCGACGGAACTAAGCAGAAATAAAGACAGATGCAGTTTTAACCCAAGTAAGTTCTTAATACAGTGAACAATCCCTCCCCCATACTGTGCAGTAAACTTCCACTGCAGCCCACAAAAGGATCAAGGTCATTTCTATCTACCTCTAGTTGGTAAGTACCTTGAGGATAGAAGCACTGATTTGTTCATTTTGATATCCCAAGTCATGTCTAGTACGGGGCCTGACATTATAATAAATCCCTCAACAAAGTCTTCCTGATATGCCAAATGGGTCCTAGGTTCTCACTTCTAGCTTCCAAACTACCCATCATGTCACCACCAAATACTACTTTCCTGCTGCCTTTTGGATCCCTGCAGATTTTTATATATTCAGAAATGAACTGGATTTTAGTATTTATAACTTGTATTTAGAAAGTCCTCCAGACTCTCTATGGAGCTCTATTTTAGAGGGCTACAACTCTGAATAAACCCAAGTCTAACAAATAACCTGATGCTCTCATTTAGTTCAATGCTTGATCTCACAGTGGAGGGGAAAAGGTTGATCAGGGGTGAACAAGGCAGGAAAGAAAAATGCTTGCGCTCTTGGTTAGCTTTAATTACCTCACCATGAACTTCTGGACATCTGCCCCTGGCCCATACCTGTCTCAAATGCTCCATCTCCCGGTATGGAAGTTGATGAAACTCTATGTTATGCTTCCACATATTTGTCTTTATTCTTCTAGCCTTTTTGGCATCAGCCCATAACATCTGCAATCCTGCCTCATTAAAGTAGAGAACAAGAGTGTGATGTTATCCTAGTTTGTATCTTACCACAGCTTCCAACTCCCTGTTTACCCACAACACACCTACTTGACACTACTCTAAATCAGAGCTCTAAACCAGGACACTTGAAACTCTTGTGAGGCCACACTGTATCTCTCTTCTCATTCTTTATCCCCCTAGCATATCATCTCTCTTCCAGCCAACTTGGCCTTCTGTGATCTACTATGGAATGCTCTCCCTCTTCTGGTTCACTCTACTCATTCCCTCTTTAAAGTAAAATGCAAAAGCTCCCTAACCTCAGGAAATCTTGCTCAATTACCCTTATGTAGTCCCCAACCAGATATTAACTTATCTCCTTCTAGAGCACTTTCAGAATACTGTAATTCAATATATTTCTATGGTTGCAATTTTTTTTTTTGTTTATCTGATGATAATTCTTACATTTTACCTAAGACTTTAGTTTTTAAAAATGTTTTCATATTTGGGGCACTTGGGTGGCTCAGTGGGTTAAAGCCTCTGCCTTCAGCTCAGGTCATGATCCCAGGGTCCTGGGATTGAGCCCCATATCGGACTCTCTGCTCAGTGGGGAGCCTGCTTCCTCTTCTCTCTCTACCTGCCTCTCTGCCTACTTGTGATCTGTCTGTCAAATAAATAAATAAAAATCTTTAAAAAAAAAAGTTTTCATATTTATGAATGAAATGATATAATGTATAATGTCTAGGTTGGTTTCAAAATAATACAGGAGAAGGCAAGTGTATAAATTAAGTACATTGGTGGCCACAAGTTGATAACTGCTGAAGTGAGGTTGAGTACATGAAAATTCATTATATTAATCTATTTTTGTATATATTTAAAAATTTCCATAATTAAAAGTTTAAAACAGGGCACAGAGGTAGCTCAGTAAGTTAGGCGTTCTGCCTTTGGCTCAGGTCATGATCCCAGGGTACTGGGATCCAGCCCTGTATCTAGTTCCCTGCTCAGTGCAATTGGCTTCTCCCTCTCCCTCTGTGTATCCCTCCCCCTGCTCGAGCTCTCTTTCTAAAAAATAAATAAAATCTTGAAAAAATAAAAGCTTAAAAAAAACCCCAAAACCAAAATGCTTTTCCAGGCCCTTTTCTCATTTAATCCTAGTTATAAACCTGGTAGCAGACATAGCAGCCATTCTATTTCTACTTTAAATTTTGCAAGTCCATGAAGCTAGTAATAATCTTGATAACATTCACAGCTGACAACATGGTAGTTTACTGTAATTGCAGTTATGATAAAAGCATAGAGTACAATAACATAGACACGTTTATTGAGCACATACTATGATCAGGCCATAAGTAATTTATTGATGTATTTATTTAATCTTCACAGCCATATGATCAATAGGTAGGTCCCATTATTTTCCATATTTTACAGATGAGAAAACGAAGGGAGGAGGAGCTTAAATAACTAGTCCAGTCACACAGCCAGTGACCTATCATCATATAGGTAGTAGTGACCTATCATTATATACTCTTCTAGTAACTAGCACAGCTCTGATCTGAACAAAAACATTTAGAAAATAAGTATATGTAGTGTTGTTTCCACGATATGCTATCTAGGACAGATCTGTGACAAGCATTTGACCACATTTTCTTATGTGCCAAGTCAACTGACATCTCAAGGCAAGGTCTGTGAAGCCATAGATGCCTGTCCTTGTGCATGTCAAAGAATTCCTATAATAGTCGGCTGTGTGCGGCTAAGAAAAATGCAGCAATAACTATATTCCCCCTGGATATTTTCTAGAAACATTCTTCGAAAGTGCTGAGAACGAATTTAATCCTCAAGCATATATGAAACAGAAAACACCCCAGTTCACACCACAAAGCAGAACATGCAAGTCATCTTACTTATTCTAAACTCTTTGACATTGCCCACGAACGGATTCAAGGGATTTCTATTTTGGTTTTACCTTTCATGAAGATTGTGTACATGACATAGAAGCGGGGAAAATGACGACCCAAGAAACGATGGTATTTCCCATTAATCACTTTTGTCTTGGCCACCACATAAGAGATCAAGCTCTTCACGTCTGCCTTTGGTGAAAGGTGAAGCTTTGAAGACCTACAAGGGAGATCAGAGACTGGGAATCAGTCCTTTACACTAATGTAAAACACCAGTCTCAAAGGATGTATGCTAAGACCTGAATCTTCGGAAATCCAAGGAAGATCTTGGGCATAAGGAGAGATAAGCAATCAGACTGAGGAAAAACGTCGCGCGGACGAGAGGTCAAGCATTAAGGAATATGGGGTGTGGTAGAAGTCTGCAGGGAGCGCAAAGCCTGAGGGACCATTTGAACAGCGTGCTAAGGCCAAAGAGATGGGATCGAGATAAGCCGTAAAACCTAAGCCGAAAAGGGAGGCTGACAGATAAGTTCAGGACACGTGGGGCATTCGGAAAATATGGGGCACTCAGAGTTGTGACGGTCAGGAAGATCCCTCACTGGTGCGACCGGGATGCGAGTTCTGAGCAGAAGAATAAAAGCCCCGGGGCCAGGGCGTGGAACGCTGAGGATTAAGAGACCGCATGCAAACAAGGCTGACACTGGAAAGCCCTGTACATCAGAAACGCTTTCCTTTCTCCCAGGTCCCTCACCGAGGGGCCCCCCAGGCCAGGCCACAGCGAACAAGTTGCAGCTTCCGGGTGACATGAGGTCCGGGGGTGACCGCCGAACCCCACAGAGCAGCCCGAGCCCAGCACACCCTGGAGAGCGCCATCTTCACAGGGAAGGAGGGGTAGAAGGGAGGAGGTCTCCTTCAGGTCAAAGTTCACCGTACGTCACGTTTGTTGGAGAACGCATGCGCCTCTCCTGAGTGCTGATTGGTGTCCATGGACGGCCTGTCTGGCGCTCCTCAGGCGAGGAGCCAACGCTAAGACTAAGTGGAGAAAGAAGGAGCACGATTGGACGCAGCCAGGACTTCCTGGTTTAAAGGCGCCGGAAACTGGCTATCCCCGAGGCAGATGAGGACGTATGGTGGTGGTTGGGCTTGTGGTCTTGAGGACGTCCTCTCACTGAGGGCCTGCTGATCCCTCGCGATTCCCTAGGGCTTTTTGGCGCCGCCCTTGTCCTCTGTACGTACCCCGGGCTTCCGGGCCTAGACGCGGTAGGTGCCGGGTGCCAGTGCCGCATTGCCTGGGGCCGCGGCGCCTCCTGGGGGCTGGGGAGACCTGCTACTCCCTCTAGTGGTGGCGGCCGAAATAGGCCGGGAACTGTCCAGTGCCAGTGAGGTGGTCAGGGTTGGAGGCCTGGGAGCGGCCCCTGTGCACACTCAGTACCTTTTTGTTTCAGACGCCGGTTTCCAAACTAAGTTTGTGGGGATATGCCCTTCCTTAAGCGCCTCCTGAAGACCAAGGTCGGGTTTCAAATGTCACCTTTCTGAGAGGCTTTCTCTGACCACCCTGTTTAAAACAATGTCCATAATAAGGTACACCCCCCCCCCCATCATCTTGTATAGCACTTACCTCTTAACACTGTTTATACATTTGTTTCCTTCTTTGGCCCCCTCCCGGAACTAGACAGGGCAAGTCCCTTCTTGCCTTGTTCACTGTTGTACCTTAGCCTTAATACTAGGTGTCATTCCTAGAATGTAGTAAGCGCTCAATAAATATTTATTTTTTTAAAGTGGCCAAAACCCCAGCGTGGAGCCCAACACCGTGATCGAACTCACCACCCTGAAATCAAGACCTGAGTCTTTTTTTTTTTTTTTTTTTTAAGATTTTATTTTTTTGACAGAGCAAGATCACAAGTAGAGAGGCAGGCGTGTGTGTGTGGGGGGGGAAGCAAGCTCCCTGCTGAGCAGAGAGCCCAATGCGGGGCTCAATCCCAGAACCCTGAGATCATGACCTGAGCTGAAGGCAGAGGCTTAACCCAATGAGCCACCCAGGCACCCAAGACCTGAGTCTTGAGATCAAGAATCCGGGTCTTAACCAACTGAGCCATCCAGGAACCCCTAGGGGCTCAATAAATATTCTTGAATAAGTTAATTAATTACTGAAACTGGGAAGGAGTCTTAGAAGTGGCACTTAGCTGCCTCTGAGAGTTTACAGCCTCAAGCACATAATACTTACCTCCATAGAGTTGTAAAAAACATCACACTTGGAAACAGGATCCAGGTTCAAATCTTAGCACTGCCGTTTCCTTTAGTGTGTGTGATCTTGGACATGTCACTCATAGCTCTGAGTTTATTTCCTCTGTAATAGTACTTATAACAATTCTGTGAAGATCCAAGAAGAAAATGGTTATGAAAGATCCGTATAATGCTTAATAGGCCAGGGAGCTTTATACTAGCATGGGCTGTTCATGACTGTACCACTCATGAAGTCAGAGACTGTTCTGTAATAACGATCTCTACAAGTGTTGGGGAGATGAGGTGCGTGAGACAAGAAGTTGACTAAAACATGATCTCTGTCTTCAGGCAGTGTCTTAAGTTCTCTCAACCGCTTTGTACCTCAAGAATATTCAGCTCTGGGCGCCTGGGTGGCTCAGTGGGTTAAGCCGCTGCCTTCGGCTCAGGTCATGATCTCAGGGTCCTGGGATCGAGTCCCGCATCAGGCTCTCTGCTCAGCAGGGAGCCTGCTTCCTCCTCTCTCTCTCTCTCTGCCTGCCTCTCTGCCTACTTGTGATCTCTCTCTGTCAAGTGAATAAATAAAATCTTTAGAAAAAAAAAAAAAAAAGAATGTTCAGCTCTACAATTCTAGAACACTCCTGGAAAGAAGGGGAAAAGATCAATCAGAGACAGTTTTGTAGAGGAAATGGGAAGGTATTGTGTCTGGAAAAATGGAGTAGAGGGAAAGCATTTCATGCAGTATAACAATATGGCAGGATCAGAGGAATTCCTTCCTTCCCTAAATACATGTTTATTGTATAGTGCCTCTCCTTCCATGCCCCCTCACTGCAGCATACACCCAGTGAGTCTTGCTGGTTCTGTCTTCTATTTCTTTTCTTTTTTTTTTTTTTTAAGATTTTATTTATTTCTTTGGCAGACAGAGATCACAAGTAGGCAAAGAGAGGAGGAAGCAGGCTCCCTGCCGAGCAGTAAGCCCGATGCGGGGCTCGATCCCAGGACCCTGAGATCATGACCTGAGCCAAAGGCAGAGGCTTTAACCACTGAACCACCCAGGCGCCCCCTATCTTCTATTTCTTTAGTCATCCAGTTTCCTCCTCTCTTCTGTGCCACCAGCCGCCTCTGATCTAGAAGACTGGATCACCTTTCTTACTGGTTTCTGTCATCTATTAAATAGAGGCCAAAGGCCTCTTTCCAACAAGTTTTCCATTCCAAAGCCAGAGAAAGCTTTGAAAATTGCAAATCTAAGCTTGTCACTCCCCTTTATAAAACCTTTCAGGTTTCCTCACTCTTAGGATAAAGTTCAGACTCCTTAACCCAACCTACAAAGCTTTGCATTATTGACCTCAGCCTATCTTCCCAGCCTCATCTCATATCTCATGGTATCCTTACCCCCTTGGCTTTCTATGCTTTGAAACACTGGCCTTTCAGTTCTACTGTAGGCTAAGCAACTTTATGCTCTGGGCTTCTCCACATGTTGCTCTTTGCTTAGAGTTTTTTTCTTTCTTTTGTTCTTTCTTTCTTTGAAGATTTTATTAAGAGAGAGAGTGAGGGAGCTCAAGTAGGGGAGAGGCAGGGGGAGAGGCAGTAGGGAGAGGCAGATTCTATGCTGAGCAGAGAGTTTCATGTGGGGCTCCATCCTATGACCCTGGGATCATGACCTAAGCCAAAGATAGACACTTAACTGACTGACCCACCTGAGCACCCCTGCTTGGAGCTTCTCTCCTTTCTCTCAGCTTGTCTTTCAGGTTCTAGCTGAAATGACAATAATAGCTGGCATTTATTAAGCAGGTGCCATGTGCCAACATTGTTCTTAATGCTTTACATGTGTTAAGTCATTTGAACTTCAGTATAACTTCATGAGGTAGGTACTATTGTTAGCTCCACTTTATAAATGAGGCAAGTGAGGTTAAGTAACCCACTCAAGATCTGAGTCAGTATTTGAACCCAGATAGACTGGGTACATGAATTACTGCCGCACTGTATATAAATAGCTCTGTTGGAGAAACTATTTTATAATCCCACAGATTTAGGTTCCTCTATTACTCCTCTATCTTGTAGCTAGGTACACTTATCCTTAATAGTACTTGAATGATCATAATTAATTAGTTTTGGCCTTATATATTGATTGACTATCTTCCCCACGGGATGCTAAGGTATCTAGTCCCTAGCACAGTGCCTGGCATACAAGAAGTGCTTGTTAAATATTTGTTAAGTGAACAAATGTATTATATATCTGAATATAAGGTATACTTTTCCTCTCAAAATAATTTTTCAGAAAGGAAGTTGCCTTGTAATTTGTGTTCTCACAAAGACTCTTGTTCTAGTCCACGATGTCTGTTTTATAGATTTTCTTTTGAGTCAAAGGGTTTGGGGAAGATGATCCTGAAATAACCTCATTTAATGCTAGTTCTTTTTTTTCCTTTTACGATTTTATTTATTTACTTGAGAGATTGAGAGAATGAGTGGGAGGAGGGGCGGAGCTGAGAGCCCTACTCAGAACTCATTCCCAGCACCCTGGGATCATCACCTCAGCTGAAGGCGGATGCCCAACTGACTGGAGCCACCCAGGGCCCCAGCTGATGCTAGTTCCACAAGCTTTTAGCAATTGGAGATCACTGGATGGAATCACTTATAAACAAAAAAGAGGCAAAAAAATTTAACATAGATTTAAGGAATTATTCTTGGCTTAGGACTTTACAGTTTCAAGTGTTAGATCTTATTGTGAGTAAGCCTTTTAGAAAGCCACAGGAAGAGGTTATATTGTGGATGTCAGGAATATATATGCAGAGTATGAATTTAGAAAAAAAGCTGTCCTCAAACAATTTAGATATATGTGAGGATGGTGTGAGCTGTAAATTGAGCTGAGTTGATCATCTGAGTTGATGTAAAAATGGCTTGAATGATGATAAAGTTTGAGTGAAAAGCGGCACCTGGTGGCTCAGTGGGTTGGGCCTCTGCCTTTGGCTCGGGTCATGATCTCAGGGTCCTGGGATCGAGCCCTGCATTGGCCTCTATGCTTGGCGTGGAGCCTGCTTCCCCTCCCCCCCGCCCCCGCCTGCCTCTGCCTACTTGCGATTTCTCTCTCTGTCAAATAAGTAAATAAAATCTTAAAAAAAAGTTTGAGTGAAAAAACGTTCTTTCTAAATAAATATTTTATGTGCGATTTTAAATATGTGTTGCTGAATAATATTAATATTTTCACTAAATTAATAACTACTTAAAGTAGACATTTGACTATTTCATATATGTGAAGTTGACCAAAACCCATTTTTTTTTTTTAGTTCTTCTCTTTGGGAAAACAAGGCATTGCCTTATATTTGGGCATATATGTTAAAATTTGCAATACATTTTATTAAGTGTTGTTTATTAGGTATTAGCAGACACAAAGATGGGCCCAAATATATATAGAGAACAAGAAGAAAATTAGCTGAAACAAATGGTTGTGTACTAGGCATAGTTCATTTGTTCATTCATCTCACAATTACTGAGCATCTCCCACAGGCCAGCCATTGTTCTTACTGCTCAGAATAAGTCAGAGGTCAGACAGGTAAAGATTCTGGCCCTAGTATAGTTCATATTATAAAATGATCGAGAAATGTGTTTGGAATACTAAAGTGAGGCTTCATTTCTAGGGGCCTCATGTGTGAAGACTAGAGGTTTAGATTGGAATGGAAAGGATTAGAGAGTCCTACTGCATTTTGCCCAAAGGAATGACAAGATGAAGATGATGTTTTATAAAAATTAGTCTGCAGTGGTGTCAGGGATGGATCAGAATGGGAAGGGACTGGAGGTTAAGGATACCAAAAAGGTTATTATAAGGATCTGGACAAGAGAAAGTGAGGAACCACTAGAATATCCCAAAATGGTGACCACCTTTAAATGCTCCAGATTTGCAGTGTGAAAATGGGAATCAGATTTGAACTCCCAAGACCCATGTGATTTAGTTAGTCATCAGAATTTGGTGTTCATTTTACAAACATTTGAGAGTCTACTCTACAGCAGTTCTGCTAGATTCTAGGAAAACAAAGGCAAATTAGAGGCAGAAGTTCCAAAGAGTTCAGAGATTTAGTAGAGAAGACTCCATTCAAAAATTATTGTGCTATCATGTGTTAGGTGCTATAACAGAGAAATGTCCAAGGCACAGTGAGAATTAAAAGAAGGAGTAGTAGTTGATGAATTCTGCCGGTCAGGGGTGGGGCATCCAAATGAGAAGAAATAGATCATGGAAGATAAATTGGAGATTGCCTGGCGGACAAGTACTGAAGGAAGGGCTTTTTGAGAAGAAGGAGCAGCATGTCCAAAGATAGGAAAGAAATGAGACTTAAGGGAAAGAGAAATCTCTTTTGCTAGGAGAAATTCTAATTGCAGTGATTTGCCAACTTTAGATACTAATTCATTGAGTCTGACAGGCTGCCTTTGGCAGGTTATTCTTCCCAAGGTAATAATAAAAAAAAAAAAAAAAAAAAAAAAAAAACCACAGGATGAAAGACTTTTAATAACCAGTGCTCAATACAATTTTATGATACCCTATCAATTCTGAACAAGATGAAAACTTAATTGCCTTTTTTCTTATCTATTAAGAATGTTGTTGTGGGGTTGGTGCCTGGGTGGCTCAGTTGGTTAAGCCTCTGCCTTTGGCTCAGGTCATGATCCCTGGGTCCTTGGATTGAGTCAGGCATTGGATTCCTTGCTCAGTGGGGAGTCTGCTTCTCCCTCTCCCCTTTCTGTTCCCCTGTTTGTGCTTTCTCACTCTCTCTCTCTGTCAAATAAATAAGTAATCTTAAAAAAATGTCAGGGGGGCATGTGGCTGGCTTAGTTGGTAGAGCATGTGACCTTTGATCTCAGGGTCATGAGTTTGAGCCCCACATTGGGTATAGAGATTACTTTTAAAATAAAATATTAATATTTATATATACATATATGTATTTATATATACTAGTTAATATATATATTAAGTAGACTCCACACCTAACATGGGGCTTGAACTTATGACCCTGAGATCAAGAATTGTGCACTCCACTGACTAAACCAGGCAGACATCCCCCCAAAATAAAAATAGAGAAAATAAAAATGATTTGGGGGCACCTAGCTGGCTCAAAGAGCATGAAACTTTTGATTTTGGGGTCATGAGTTCAAGCCCCTCATTGGGTGGAGAATACCAAAAAAAAATTTTTTTAAATTTTTTAAAAGGAAGAGAACACAATTCTATAACATTCATTTATGTATCTACCACCTAAAGTCCCATTTCATTCCCTTTTTGAGCATCCTTTTTATATCAGTCCCCTTTTAATATTTTGAATATATATATTATAATATATATTTGCTTATTGAATATATATTACATATGTATGAACACATGGATATAATATATAATTATATACTGACTATATCTTATAATGTATAATATATATTTTTGAATATACATATACATCTGCACAAATAATATATGGACTTTTATTTATTTATTTATTTGACAGAGACAGAGATCACAAGTAGGCAGAGAGGCAGGCAGAGAGAGGAGGGGAAAGCAGGCTCCCTGCTGAGCAGAGAGCCTGATGTGGGGCTTGATCCCAGGACCCTGAGATCATGACCTGAGCCGATGGCAGAGGCTTTAACCCACTGAGCCACCCAGGCACCCTGTAATTGGCTTCATTTGGCATTTGTTTTTTCACTTTTATTTATTGATATATTTTCAGAGAGAGAAACAGAGATAACCACAGAGATAGCGAGAGCGAGCATGAGAAGGTAGGAGAGAGAGAAGCAGGCTCCTTGATGAGCAGGGAGCTGGACATAGGGCTTGATCCCAGCACTGTGGGATCATGACCTGAGTGGGAGGCAGATGCTTAACTGACTGAGCCATCCAGGTCCCTGTTCATGTGGCATTTGTTTTCATTTCCCTCAAATTTGTTTTCAGAATTTATCTATGTAGACTAAATTCATTAATTTGAGCTGCTGTGTGGTATTCATCACAGGAACACACTCCAATTTGTTATTCTATTTGTTACTACAAAGATTTATGTTGTTTCCAATGTTTCATTATTACATTACAAACATTCCCTTATAGGGAATGTCCTTGAACAAATCTCCTTGTTCTTATGTATGAAAGTTTCTGTTAAGCAGTGTTTTCAGAGTGTTTTTTTTAAGCTGATAAGAACAGATACTACACTTGATCTTAGCCAAAAGGCTGAGAAGCGATCAGAGTGGTTTTTTTAAACCATAACTCATAGTATGAAATACATTTTATTTTTTTTTTTAAAGATTTTATTTATTTATTTGTCAGAGAGAGAGCGAGCGAGAGCGAGCACAGGCAGACAAAGTGGAAGGCAGAGTCAGAGGGAGAAGCAGGTTCCCTGTGGAGCAAGGAGCCCGACGTGGGACTCGATCCCAGGACGCTGGGATCATGACCTGAGCCGAAGGCAGCTGCTTAACCAACTGAGCCACCCAGGCGTCCCTGAAATACATTTTATATCAGACTCATTTCCTATACGAAGCAAGTTTAGTGAAGTAATATCTACTTGGGTTATATGCACTCTATTTTCTATTCTATTCCATTTTTGTAAACTGCTGGACATGACTCACTAAATTGATTTCATGACCCACTCATGGATTGAGAACACTTCTCTAAGACAATAGACTTTCTGCATCAAAGGACACGTACGTTCTAGACTTGAGTAAATATTTCCAGGTTGCTCTCCAAAGTGGTTGTGTCAATTTTATAGGATACGCAAGTCCTAGCTTCTCACCAACACTTACAGTGGTCACACTTTTAAATTATTGCTAATCCAAGTGATGTGAAAGGAATCTCATTGTTAGCTTACTTTGTATTTTCCCAAGTAGTGGAGAGGTGGAATAGTTTTTTCCATGTATTATTGGTTATTTGAATGTCTCCTGGTAATTACCTATTTATACCTTTTGTCCATTTTTTCCATTGGGTTGTTTATCCTCCTTTTGTTATTACTGGTTTATGGAATTCTTTCCAGATGCTAGATATCAATCATTTTCTGATAGGCATGTATGTTGCAGATACCTTCTCCCTATCTCCCCATCTGTCATTTGTATTTTAACCTTGTTTAGATATCTTTTGAGGGACAGCTTGGTCAGTTGGTGGAGTATGTTACTCCTCATCTCAGGGTGATGAATTCAAGCCCCACATTGGGTGTGAATCCTCCTTAAAAAAAAAGAAGTATTTTTTTCCTTTTTTTGCTAAGCAAAGTTTAACATATAACACATTATTTGTTTTAGGGGTGTAGGTCTGTGATCAGTCTTACACAATTCATAGCATTCACCATAGCACATACCCTCCTCAATGTCCATCACCCATCCATCCCATCCCTCACACTCCCCTCCAGTAGCCCTTCGTTTGTTTCCTGAGATTAAGCGGCTCTTGTGATTTGTCTCCCTCCCTGGTTCCATCTTGTCTCATTTTCCCCTCCCTTCCCCTATGATCCTCTGTCTTGGTTCTCAAATTCCTCATATCAGTGAGATCATCTGATAATTATCTTTCTCTGACAGATTTATTTCACTTAGCATAATGCCATCTAGTTCCATCCACATCATTGCAAATGGCAAGATTTCAGGTTTTTTGATGGCTGCATAATATTCCACTGTGTGTATGTATATATGTATGTGTGTGATATATGTATTATATATAAATATATATATATATATATATATCACATTTTCTTTACCCATTCATCTGTTGATGGACACGTAGGCTCTTTCCATAGTTTGGCTATTGTGGACATTGCCACTATAAAACATTTGGGTTCACGTGCCCCTTCGGATCACTACATTTGTACTTTGGGGGTAAATCTTTAACAGTACAGTTGCTGGCTCATAGAGTAGCTCTATTTTCAACTTTTTGAAGAAACTCCATTCTGTTTTCCAGAATGGCTGCACAAGCTTGCATTCCCACCAACAGTGTAGGAGGGTTCCCCTTTCTCTACATCCTCACCAACACCTTTCGTTTCCTTAAAAAAGATATTTTTTTGTGTACAAGTTTTTTTTTTTTTTTAAAGATTTTATTTATTTATTTGACAGACAGAGATCACAAGTAGGCAGAGAGGCAGGCTGAAAGAGAGAGAGGAACAAGCAGGCTCCCTGCCCAGCAGAGAGCCCGATGTGGGACTCGATCCCAGGATCCTGGGATCATGACCTGAGCTGAAGGCAGCGGCTTAACCCACTGAGCCACCCAGGCGCCCTGTGTACAAGTTTTTAATATTTTTGTTAGTTTTATCAAAATTGGCTATTGTAACTTCTACTTTTTCATAAATTGATCTTTTCTTTTTAATTTTAAAAGATTTTTATTTTTTTGTCAGAGGGAGAGCGAGCACAAGCAGGGGGAGAGGCAGGCAGAGCAGGCAGAGGGAGAAGCAGACTTCTTGCTGAGCAAGGAGCCCAATGCTGGACTTGATCCCAGGACCCCGGGATCTTGACCTAAGCTGAAGACAGACGCTCAACTGACTGAGCCACCCAGGCATCCCCCATAATTTGATCTTTTAAATTCTATCTTAAGATCATAAAATATTATGTATTTTTTCAGATAATTTTGAAGGTTTTGTTTTACAATTTTAGGTCTTTAATTCACCTGGAGTTTCTTTTTGCCTGTTCCTTTTCTGTATTCTGAAACGTGGTAGTCATTTGACTCTACCACATGTCTCATTTCAGTAATTGTCTCTGGAACCCTAGGTACCTTATCTCCTCCTCCGTCTAAGTCTTTCTCTTAGAAATATCAGAACGGGAATATAAATGACCTCCAGTGAAGAAGAAGTAAGGGGCAAAAATGAGGTAAAGAGAGTCCTTGGGAGGAATCTTTGCAAGAGATGAAATGCAAAGATGGTTCATTCTTCACAGCAGGAACCTGAGGCTCCTAGAAGAAGAACTGGGCTTGCAGGGAGAAAGAAGAGTGTCTCAGAGAGCTGGCCCTGACAGAGAAAGACTTCTGACAGGATCCTTGCATCCTACTTTTGAAACCCTTCCACATCTATCCCATCTGCTCTCTCTTTTTTAAAATTTTATTTATTTATTTGAGAGGAAGAGTGAGAGACAGAGAAAGCACACTCACAGGGGAAGAAAGAGAAGCAGACTCCCCACTGAGCAGGGAGGCTGACCTGGGGCTCAATCCCAGGACCCTGGGTTCATGACTTCAGCCAAAAGCAGATGCTTAACTAACCGAGCCACCCAGGCACCGCCCCCCATCTAGTTTCTTATTTTACCTCTCGTCCCTCCCTGAAAGTCCTGTGAACTTCTTCTGTCTTGCACTAGAAGACTGTGAAGCTAAGATATGTTATGAGTCACATGGAAGTTGGTGAATCTGAGATTAGAACCCAGGTCTCCTGGCCATCAAACTGAAGGTTTCGGCTGAGTCCAGTGGAAGCCAGTTTGCAAGAAAAGACTTACAAGAGAGGAGGTTGGCGTGTCCAGAGGAGTTTTAGTCCAAAATTACAACAGGTAGCCTTTGATTTCTAGTGTAATTTACAGTCATAATCATCATCAAAAAGCCTTTATCAGTGTCTCCTTGTAATGGGCAATTAAGGTAGACATTAAACTAAATGGAGAATATATATTTTCATGAACATGGTCTAAGAATTCATACGCTACGAAAATTAATAGAAACAGATAAGCAGAGGACATATCCATCTGACAATTAAAAAAAAAAGACCAATCTAGCTACCATGGACAGTAAAGAATTAACATCAAACATGCCAGAAGTCCGGTCAATTCAAGGAGAAGGGCATCGCTAGATGAAGAGCAGTGCCAAGTAGGGATTGGTTATAGGGGTTCCAAGTTCAGGGAAATTGTCACCAATCAATTAGGGAGGGCGGGTGTCTTGCTTTCTGACTTCTCACATCTCCTTTCCACACACACCCCCCCCCCCACGCACACAGGCCCCACCCCAAGCTTTTCTTCTTCCAGAGGACATAACCATAACCCTTGCTAAGGACTGAGATCAGAGGAATTTTTCCTTTGTATTAGTCCTTGACTTTGGATAAGGGACCTTTACCCAGCATCAGCAGGAACCACCCTCAGGAGCCACTTTGTGCTGCCTGGCACGTCCACAGCAATCAGAGCAAAAGGACGGGGTAAGAAAACTAGAGAGAAGTTCTCCCCACCCATCGTTGGTGGGGTCACCCAGGACCTCTGCCACCGGTCTTGCTATTCACTGTGGTACATGGGTCATTATCCCCAGTGACACCACTTACTGAGCTTCCCCTGGGTCCAATATCTTCTGTACAGTGAGGTTAAACAGAAGAAACCATGAAGTCTTTCTAAACTAATTCTATTCAGCTTTAGAAACTTGGTCACTCTGAATCTCTGTCGTTCTGAATCTCTGACCCCACCCATACAGAAGACTCCCCACAATCTCTTTTTCAGTCCAGGTGACTCAGGTAGGGCTGACCACACCCCCTAACTCTAAGGGTCAGCTTGTGTCCTAGGTACCCCTGGGCCCCGTTTTCAGCTCATGATACCTACCTGTGCTAGGTATCAGACAGAGCCCTCCCTGATGCTTCTGCTAGAACAGTAAGGAAAGAGATACTCTCACCTGCAAGTTGCGAGGATCACATCAGTCCAGAGCTGATGGTGGCTATGGTTCCACTATGCAAGGAGAACCTGCATGAGAATGAGATCATGCTAGGACTGATGCAGAGTCCAGAGTGAGAGGGAGTTAGAAAGAGACAGGTGGACGGTGGCTTGGCGATATTTGAGTCCTCAGGTCCAGCCCAGCTCAAAGCTGGATGTGCCATTAGATTTCCCACTCATCTGAGGATGTTCAGTTCCCTTTGAGCACAACTGGCCTGAATGGGTTATGGCTGTCACTCACAGTTAAAAGTCAAGATGAAAATCATGCCTAGTGCATATTTATTTTTCCCCCCCAGGACACATCTAACCGTATAATTTGTACCACATCAGTTTTCACTTGTTTACTGAATGACACATGTAGGTTTTTACCTAAAATTTTGTAACATGTCTATACTTCACAAAATAATCTTGTGTGTCTGTGTATATAAAACTTAACTTTTAAAAATGATTTTATTTATTTATTTGAGAGAGAGAGCAAGCGTGCAGCATGCACACGATGAGGGGGGAGGGGCAGAGAGGGAAGGAGAGGCAGACTTCCTGCTGAGCAGGGAGCCAGACGTGGAGCTTGATCCCATGACCAGAGTCTAAGTCAGACACTTAACTGACTGACGACGAAGGCACCCCTGGAACCTAATTTTAACATAGTTATGTGAGGTGGGATATATGTTATTCTTTTAGTTGGTCAAACTGAAGCTTGGAGAAGTCTAGCAGTTCATTCAGCATCACACAGCTAATAAATGTAGGTCATCTGAATCTAAATCCCAGGCCTATTCTATACTCTTCATCTGCTTAAGTATTTGTAGGGTTTCTTCATGAATTTATTTTTTCATCTTTTGTGCTCACTTAAGATATGACCTTGGTGTTTGCCTTGAGTCCCTCTTTTACTCTCTCGGGCAGCTTCGTGCTATGAGTCGGACTCAGAGTAGGGGGTTGGTTCTCACTGATTGTAAGATTAAGGGTTTGCCAGATCTGCTTTCTCTCATCAAGGAGCTTGTAATCAGCTGACTGAAATAATGCATATGTATTACAGTGGTGTTTTTCCACCTTTTTTGACTGCTAAGGTAAGAAACTACACACACATTATTAAAGTTTAACGAAGCAATATCTACCTTAGTATGTGTGACAGTCTTTGATGTTTCCTGTTTCTTTCTTTTCTTTTTTTTTTTTTTTTTAAGATTTTTTTATTTATTTGTCAGAGAGAGAGAGGGAGAGAGAGCGAACACAGGCAGACAGAATGGCAGGCAGAGGCAGAGGGAGAAGCAGACTCCCTGCCGAGCAAGGAGCCCGATGTGGGACTCGATCCCAGGACGCCGGGATCATGACCTGAGCCGAAGGCAGCTGCTTAACCAACTGAGCCACCCAGGCGTCCCTCCTGTTTCATTTTTTAAAAATTCTGATTGTGACCCACTAAATTGATTTTGTCACTCAATAAGATGGATTGAAACCCAGTTTGAAAAGCACGGTTATGGGTTACATATATGTAAAGTCAAATTTTAGCTGAAGCTCAATATCACAAATGTTTATTGAGTGCCAAGGATGTGCTAAGTGTATTGCTAGGTGCAGTGAATGATATAAAATAAAGTATGTATAGCTATATGATGCTCATAATCTAGTGACAGAAAGTAGAGAATAAACTCAAATAATTAATAAAAGCAAAAATACGAGCCAAAAAAACCCCTACAAAGATTCAGGAGCAGTAGAAGTCACATCCTGTGAGAATCAGGAAAGGATTTAAGGAGCAGGTAGCATTTGAGTTAGGTCTTAAAAAGTGGATACTAGAACTGTGAGTCGAGGTAACAGACCTCAGGGAAAGAGGATACAGGGAATAATGGCCTTTGGGAATCACAGTCAAGAAGGAAATGATGCGGGGCACCTGGGTGGCTCAGTGGGTTAAGCCGCTGCCTTCGGCTCAGGTCATGATCTCAGAGTCCTGGGATCGAGCCCCGCATCGGGCTCTTTGCTCAGCAGGGAGCCTGCTTCCCTCTCTCTCTCTCTCTGCCTGCCTCTCTGCCTACTTGTGATCTCTGTCAAATAAATAAATAAAATCTTTAAAAAAAAAAAAAAGAAGGAAATGATGCTATGGCTATGAAGGGATGTGACCATAGCCTTGGAGTCCTCCCTGAGGATACACTAGTGAACAATACAAAGTCCTGACTCTCAAGAAGAAATCAAATAGCAAAAGCAATTCAGTGGGGGTAGTGCTGTGGAAAAGGGAAGAATACAGCATATTTCCCTGTGGAAAAGGGAAGAATACAGTGCATCATAGGACTACATAGAAGCCAAGCCTCACTCAGACACTGGGCTCATGGAAGGATTTTGGAGAAAGAAGCATTTAAAGTGAGACCTCAGTGGTGAGTAGGAGTTAGCCAGATGAAAGATGCATAAGCCAAGAATGTTCCCACAGAAGCACAACATTTTGAAAGGATGGGGAGGCAAGAAAGAACACTGGTACATTTGGGGAACAAAAAATTAGAGGTAGCATCCTTATGGGGTCGGTATCATACCCGACCTCTTCAGATAAAGAAACAAAACACCAAGATTTAATAACATGCATGGTTTCCTAGCTGGCTAGCCCTGGAATCAGGATCAACTTTACTCTTAAGAGTTTGTTCTTTCCATTATTCCAACCTGTCCCACAAATGTGTCTAATGCTGGGTGGGCCCTGGTACTATTACACTGAAGTTGCAGAGATTAGATGGAGTTATCAGATTAAGGACTGAACCTAAGGAATGCCTACATTTAAGGAATAGGAGGAAGAGGAGAAATATAGGAATTGAATAAAGTCAAGGAAGATCAATCCAAATAGGAGAACTAGAGGCACCTGGCTGGTGCATTCAGTTAAGCGTCTGACTCTTGGTTTTGGCTCAGGTTGTGATCTTGGGGTTGTGAGACCCAATCCTCTGTCAGGCTCTGCGCAGAGTCGGCTTGAGGTTCACTCTCCCTCTCTCTCTCTCTCTGCCTCTCCTGTGCATGCTCGTTTCTTTGCTCTCTAAAATAAATAAGTCTTAAAAAAACAAAACAAACAAAAAATAAGATAAATAAGTCTTCAAAAAAAAAACAAAACAAGAGAACTACCCAGCGAACAGAGTATGATGGAATCCAAAGAAAGAGTTGGAAGAGCAGTGGTACATTTCAAATGTGACAAGAGCTGAAGAATTTCTGACCATAGATGGCCAATGATGATATCACTTAGATAACATGAAAGTAATTTCCACAAAGGGTGGAAAAATAAATGAGTGTTGAGGAAGTAGAGTAAGTGCAGATCACTTTTTCAGAAACACTGATTTTGGGTTACGGGAAGAATTAAGAAGGGAAGTCAACTTAGATGGAGGCAGCAAATTTATTAGGAAGTGATCTTAAGATCACCAGTAAGGGAAGAGAAGGAAACAAATCTTCACAGAAGGAGAAGTTCAGCTGTGATGTAGGACAAAGGCTTAGCTAACCTTCAGAGCTGTCCCTGTTTAGGGATGAGAAGGTTGAATCATCATACTCTCACGTAAATCAGTCATTCAGTGTGGGCTGCCTGAGAAAGGGGCATGACAGGACAGCTGAGGGCCATCTGCCAGCAGCGTTCCCACTTCAGACAGCTGGTGTCTTAAGTCCTTCATTCTCAAAGGGAGTCCTGCCTGTGCATTCCAGTGTTTATCACAGGAATAGCGTTACCAGGCTAGCAGAAGTCAGGGGAGGAATATTTTTAGGATAGGTAAGACCCAACTTTGGAAATACATACACACATAGAAACAGATGTATCCTAATTATTATTCTGTAATGCCCTGTCAGGCAACATGTCAGCCATAACATATTTAAAAATGGGCTTATAGGGCGCCTGGGTGGCTCAGTGGGTTAAGCCGCTGCCTTCGGCTCAGGTCATGATCTCAGGGTCCTGGGATCGAGTCCCGCATCGGGCTCTCTGCTCAGCAGGGAGCCTGCTTCCCTCTCTCTCTCTCTGCCTGCCTCTCCATCTACTTGTGATTTCTCTCTGTCAAATAAATAAATAAAATCTTTAAAAAAAAAATTTAAAAAAAAATGGGCTTATACATTTATGAAACACTTCCCATGGAGCTGGCCTTTGTTAGCAGCAGGTGTACAAAGATAAGATAATCACCCCTGTTGAGAAGCATACAATTTAGTGGGAGAAAAATGCACAAAAGCAATAACCTTGTAAGGGGCCGTGCTTATCTTTTTTGTGGTTGTATCTGTACTACCCCACGTAGGCCTGGCATATAGTAGGCTGTCAAATATACACAAAATGAGCCAGTGATAGAGTAGAATAAGAAGTCCTTGGGTAGAAGACAAAATGTAGGGCTAATGCTGCCTGGAGGAGTCAGGGGGGTATATTTTAAGGAAAGCTTAATATTAGTGATAATGATGATAATATTATTATTATTAATAATAATAATAAAAAGAAGGGGAGGGGCGGGAGGGGTTAAAATCCAGGCAGCTGTTTCAGAGAAAACAAAAGCATTAAAAAGAATACTTGGAGAGTGAGTAGAAGGTAGGCATGGAAAGAAAAGTCTTCTCTTTCAATAAAGGGTACACATGAGGCAAATACATATTAATATCTATAAAGGAATGAGTTGCCTAGGGTGGTAATGTGGAATGTTCGGGGAACTTAAAATAGGATATTATGAAAGATCATTTTCAAACTAAATTTGCATGAAAGGGAATTGTTTTAGGTGTACACAATACAGGCAATACGGTGTGGTAGTTGAGTGCTGGTTCTTGAAGAACAGATTTGTGCTCAAAGCCCAGTTCTAACTAGATGTATGTACTTAGGCAAGAAACCTCCCTAAGACTTAGGTTCCTAAACTGCAAAATACAGTTCCTGCCTTAAAAAACTATTGTGAGGATAATTCACATTCATGACATTAAATATGGTGTTTGATATAGATACGTAGTAAGAGTTTAATTAACGGCATAGGAATTGCAGACCCGCAATGAGTAGAGCATATATATTGGCAGAAATTGCTGAGTAAAGGAAACAGGCGCTATGGTAGAGTCTCATTGTAAAATCCATTCCTATTTTTGGAATTCCTAAACAAAAATAGGGCTTTTTCCTCCAACGTTTTAGCCCGTGGATGACTGCATATGTACTTCTACTTTCTTTTGAAGGGGATTAAATTGGTGGCCTATCCCATCTAAGGCAGCTTTATATTAGGGAACTTGTCTGAGGCAGAACAAGGATAGAGAGCAGGTCAAGTTGTCATGATATGACTTTAAGTGCTTGTGTGCATCCTGGAGCAAAGAGATCTTTATCTGGGTCCAGGGCAGGAGATCCATAGATTCTTCTCCTGACCCTATATGGCTGTTCTGAGGAGGAAGCAGAACCACTTGCTAAAAGCTTACTCTGACTATATAAATCTTAATAAATATATACTCTTTTCTTTCTTTTCCATTCTAAGATATTTCTTTCTATCTTATTGCATATGTTTCTCATGGCATTAAGCAGATTTTTTAAAAAACTATCAGGAAACTTTCTGAAGGCAGCAACTTCTTCCTCCCAGTATCCCACCTTATTCTCCTCACCCACCCCCTTCTCTCTCCTTTCCACCTGTGCCTCCAGCTGGCCTACTAAACTATTTGCCAGAGGCATCATTTCCTCATTCTTTCAGTTCCCATTCTCCCAGATTGAGAAATTCTTGCTCTGGATTTGTTTTTTTCTACCGTCTTGGGTTTTTTTTGTTTTTTCTTTATCTTTTCCATCAGGCACCCCAGTCCTGGGTTTGCAAGGCTTTGTGGTCGGCTTAAGGATCACTGATTAACCAGGCTGATGCCAGCAGGTCCCTCAGAGCCCAAGGAATAGGCTGGGCGGTATTTTTACCCACACACTGAGACTCCTCATAATTGCATCAGTGCTGCACACACCTACGGAAAATACTGGTAGCCTGTCGGGCTTGGGGTTAATTGGTTTCAGCTCACACCTTAGGGGAGCAGAGTCCTTGCACACATGCTGGCCTGGTACCAGTGCCCCAACTAGCTTCACACTAAGGGGAGTGGCATCCTGAAGGAAGGCAATTCCTTTTACCCCACCCCTTTCATCCACTGGTACTCACAGGTTGACCTCCAGCTCCTCCCAAACTGATCAAAGATGAAATCTTAGAATAAAAGTTTTCAGACTCAATTAGTTGTTCATTAATATCCAGGAGTGGCTGATATATGATGCTTCCTTTTTCATGGCAGGTCAAAGATGAAATGTGATCAGGCTCTGAAGGGTGTGGCTTGCCTCTTGAAACTCCCCGCGGTGTTTTTACCAATGTGCTATTGCTCAGGGCAGCCAAAGCGCCATTATCTAACCCAGGGAGGCGCGCTTGTCTGCATATATAGGGGCAGGAGCCGACACTGGGAAAAGTCTAATCCAGTCTGCACAATGAAGAGGCAACCTAAGGTGGAGGAAGCTCCACACTGTGAGCTCAGTAAGTAGCCAGCAAGTGTGCAAAAGCCCAAGGAGGTTGCTCAGCTGAGCAGAGCTGGCAGGGTGACAAGAATGGCTCTAGCCATTTTACTTTCTAGTTGCAGCGGAGGTTCCCAAAGGAGGGGTTCTGGTCTGGAGGGACTTCATCAAGTCTTGCTGAAACTACCCAGATGTTTTGTTGAGAGATTCGCTGAACTAATTTGTGCATTTTCTTTTTCTCTCCAGGAGAAATTCTGTATGGAAACCAGCCTGTATCAGATAACTGATGATGCTCGGCCCACTTTTTTTGTCCCTGAGGTTTTTTTTACTTTGTTCTTGATTTTGATTTTTCTTTTTGCAGTTCACTCTCCTATCATCCTCTCTTGGACTCTTTTTACTACCTAATAAAATTTTCTCCTACCAGTTTTTACATGAAGAAAGAAGTTGGAGGGGGTGATGCTTTTCCTTTCTAGGTCTACAATTTGGTTAAATAAGCTTGGTTATCTTTAATGCAAGCTGTAGGGAGGTGTCGAAATGTTTCTGGATGGTCTAAAGGACACTGTTTAAAGTGAGGGTGGCTTGTCAGACCATTTTTCTTGCCTCTACAGCACTACTAGTCTGGCCATTATCTTCAGGGAAAGACTGGCGCGTGAGATTGAGGCTGGGGCTGGAGTGGGACTGCTTTTAGGTTGACAGAGATAAAGCCTGGGCGGGGGTGAGGGGGGAAGCGAGATAGACAAGATGGGAGTAGGGCACCTGATTCGCCAGAACTGGCGGCACTAGCTGGTGTTTCGCGGTTCTCCCAGGTGTGGATTGCTTTTGGTGAGGCAGCAGAGGCTACGATGTGGCTCCGGGGACGACAGGAAATGGTCCTGCGGGGTTGGCTAAACTTTAGATGGTGGTGACGTATCTCGCAGGGCAAAGTCTACAGAAAAAAAGGGCTCCACCGCCAGTATCTAATGTGAGGCAGCGGCTAACTACGGTGGGAAATTTACGTGTCCCGGGACCGCCCGCGCCGTGGGAAGCTCCAAATCCACATTCAGCGATTCTGCCGCGCGCAGGCAATGGCCCCGCTGGAGGCACCTCCCGCCGGGGCCGCCGTGGCCCCGCCTACACTCTGACCCCGGGGCGGGCGGAGCCTCGGGACGCCGTCCGCTGGCCACGCGCTCCTGCAGCTGCGGGGAATACGAGGAATCCAGCCAATAGGAATGTGCAACTGCGGTCCTGTCGGCCAATCGCGGGGCGTGTAGGGGGTTGGCCGGCTTGGCGCTAGCTCCCGGGATATGGAGCGGCCAGCGTGAGGGCGTCCCGTCAGGTGGTTGTGGAGCCGGTAAGGTGAGGGGCAGGCGGGGTCAGGGGTCACGCGGCCGCACCACTTTCCCCAGGCGGGTTGGGAGGGCGCAGGGCGGTCGGACGGTGGGAGCAGGCGCCGGGGCCAGTGTGGGGCGCGCGGGGCGCCTTGCGGAACAACGCGGGGCGGTGCGGGTCGGGAGGGCCTGAGGCGCGGGGGGCCAGACGGAGCAGCATTCTTCCGAGAAAGATGGAGAGCGGGGGGCGGGAAGCGGACGCTGGAGGTTGTGGGGGCCTCGTCCCTTCCGCGCGGAGGCCTAAGAGAAATGGCCGAACCCCCGGCTGGACCTGCCGACGCGCGGGAACCCGTGACCCAGGGTGCGCTAACCCGTTTCAGGCCGCAGAGGAGGCGACGGGCATGGGGCAAGGTCCTGGCAGCTTCCTTATCTGCAGAGCCCTGGGTCCGCGCCCGCTCCCGAGGCCTCCAGCCGCTCCTCTCCAACAATCAAGTTCACTGTAGTGCAGCCGACACCGTGGAGCGCTTTCGAGTGCAGGGCTTGGGGAGGCCGCTGAGTGCTCGTGTGTAGATTGGTTGTAGGGCTGTTGTGCGCCTGCCAGGCTCCAGGTACTACTCCAGGGGGCATTGTGGCACACGGTGTGTAAGTGGGCTGTACGCTCTCCGGCTGGTCGGTTTCCTAGATCCCTACTTTTAAAGCTATCAGTTGTATATATATATATATATTTTAGGATCTTATTTATTTATTTGACAGATCACAAGTAGGCATAGAGGCAGGCAGAGAGATAGGAGGAAGCAGGCTCCCCGCTGAGCAGAGAGCCCGATGCGGAGCTCGATCCCAGGACCCTGAGATCATGACCTGAGCTGAAGGCAGAGGCCCTAACCCACTAAGCCACCCAGGCGCCCTGTCGCTTGTATTTTGATAGTCCGTCTTTGGATTCCTTTACACTTTTGATATCCCCAATGACCCACCTCATGGATCCGACGATTTCAAAGAGCATCATTAGGGGAGAAGTTGAGAAACCTGTGCGTAATCGTATTGTCTGTTGCCTTCAGAGGAGTGCTGTGAAGTTAAAGGAACGGGGTGGCATATCTTTTTTTTTTTTTTTTTAAAGATTTTATTCATTTATTTGACAGAGATCACAAGTAGGCAGAGAGGCAGGCAGAGAGAGAGAGGAGGAAGCAGGCTCCCCGCTGAGCAGAGAGCCCGATGGGGGGCTCCATCCCAGGACCCTGGGATCATGACCTGAGCCGAAGGCAGAGGCTTTAACCCACTGAGCCACCCAGGCGCCCCTGGGGTGGCATATCTTTAAAGTGGAAGACAAAAGGCAAAATTCTGTGGTAGGAGAGGCAAGGGCAGATAGGCTTGCAGAAACTTTTGCTGGCCATAATTTTAGTGAATATTGGTGAAACTGGGGGACACTGTTTATTTTGATCCTGTGAAACCGAAGGCCCACCAGTTTGCACCACTTTTTATCTGTGTAACCCTTTGAGCAAGTTGCTTATTAGCTTCTTGATTCTTTTGTTTCCAAGTACTTAAAATGGGGATTGATAATATCAGTCTTACAGGGTTGTTGGTGAGGGTAAAGTAAAAATACACATAAGGTGCTTAGAACAGTTCTTGGCATGTAGGAGTTTTTATTATCTGTGCCTTCCTTCCCCTAAAGATTCCAAACTAAGAAATTCTGACATTACTACTTACTTAATCTTTGCTCAGAATCCTGAGCCTATCCTGAAAGAACCCTTAGGCCCTTGTTTTCCATCCACGGCAGTAATGCTGACCTGAAGGTATAGTATAATTCCATATGATTAGAGGCTTTTTACTGGATGTTTATTTTTAATCATTAAATAAGGTTGGAAACTGTCGCTGTACTAGGAATGTCTGTGATAGCTGTGTCGGGTAAATGAAACCTCAGAACTTCTTTGGCTGTTTAGTTTTTTACTGGAAAATATTTCATTTACAGTCTTAGGCTAGGCACAGTTTATTTTGGATCCAATACCAGAAAGGCCTGGATTGCAGCATACTTGGTTTCTCATGTTTCCGGGATGGCTGTGGGACTCGGGAGGGGAATTTCTGGGCAGCCTGGCTGTATTTCTTGTTAATGAATGGGGAAGCTTGGTATGAACCTAATCTTTAGTGTTAGGATGTCAGCAGTGGTTTCTTGGATTACTCTATACAGCAACTACTAAGCAGCTTTACTTCAGTTTCGACTCAAGGAAGTGAGGTTAGTGGTTAGAGAATGGTGTGGATAAAAATAGCATCTTTTGGGTGGGTGCTGTGGAGTCAAAGACCTCTTTATTCCTTGTCGTCTCTCCATGTACACAAATACATATATCTGCTGACAGATTTATACCCTTTCTATGAGCTTGGTGTTATCTGGAAGGCGCTAGTGGAAGACTGTACTGTCTTCTGATTCTTTCCTTCTGTGAAAGCTGCTGTTTATACACATATCATAATCACAAAATGAGAAACTCTATATTTATGAAAAAGAGCATCGCTGATTGCTGCAGTATGCTGGCCCGATTTGGGTGAAGTAGGGATGCTATAAGTTCACTTACTTAGCTCTAGAATGAGACAGTTTAGTAGTTCTGTAGGGTTGAAATTCGAATGTTGGCTTGTTGAGAGTAGAGAACAGTGTCTTTTTGCTTGTGCCTGGATAAAGAGGAAGGGGTGTGACATCTTCAAAGAGTTGAAGGCAGAAAGGGAAGCATTTTTTCCCCTAGTATTGTTGTCATTTTTGTCATCTGAGTCTCTCTGGTTTGAATAAAATATTTTGGAAAAGAAGGTAGGGAGTATTTGAATATGCAGAATATAAGAATTTGGAAGACCTTGACCCTTGTCATCTCACTCATCAGATGCCATTTATTCTTTTGATAATTTAACAAACATATATTGAGCAATTAACATTTATTGGCCCATGAAGACACAAAGAAGAGCCCTTCAGGTATCATCAGGAATATGGTGGATAAAATGCAACATTGTTTGTGTTATAAAGTATAATAATACCAGAATGGAATATAAAACATTTGGCTGGGAATGATAAAAATGTATTTATTGTCTAATTCTTCCACTTTTAATTTAAGGCTGAAGTAATTTACATTTTATTTATTTATTTGACAGACAGAGATCACAAATAGGCAGAGAGATAGGCAGAGAGAGAGGGTGGGGGGGAAGCAGACTCCCTGCTGGGCAGAGAGCCGGATGTGGAGTTCAATCCCAGGACCCCAAGATCATAACCTGAGCTGAAGGCAGAGGCTTTAACCCACTGAGCCACCCAGGCACCCCAGTAATTTACATTTTTAAATGTAAGGACCAGTTTCCAGTGAAAACTTAAATTGGGAAGTTAGGGTTCTCAGTCGTTTCTTTGTGCTTATTGCTAGTAGGTCATCTTATATGGGTTGTTTTTGTTAGGTCTGGTCCATTTGTCACTCATGATCAAGTGTCTGTTAAAACTCCTTCGTAATGAATGGAGAAGGCTACAAGTGAATTATTACAAATTTAACAGGCTCCAGAGAGCAGAAGGAGGCATATGTGCAGCCAGAGAATCTTGTAGTAATCTTGTAGTAAATGTTGTCTGTCTGTGCATATAATTTTTATTTGCTTTAAGAAAAGACATGTCAAGGAAAATATGTACTCAAATTGTTAAGGCCAGGTTACATTCAAGGGACCAATATGTGTCATTGGAATAAATGAGTAGTTCAATAATAATCATTCTTCACATTTGCGAGAGAAAAATTGAGCAAATGTGAAGGCAAAATATTTTTTCTGAGGCATGAGTGGGTATAAATTTGTTTAATAGACTGTGTTACTTCAATATAAAGGGGTCTTTGAAATTGTTCACAGAGCTGAGAGTTGTGTTCTAGGATCCATGTTTGAGGCCGTGAGGTCAGGTTGGTTCCCCCAAAGGGAAATACGCTGCTATGTATCTCTGGTTAGGGGGAAATCAGAGGAAACTCTCTATGAGAACTGAGAGGAACAAAGACCAAGCTATGTAGAAGGAAGACTTCAGTGAGCCTGACGTATGAGCCATCAAAGAGGTATGAAAGCTAGTTAAGCCTCAGCAATGGTCAGGCAAAGTTCTGTTTCGTAGGTATCAAGCCCTTCTAATTCTGAAGTCTCTGGTGGATGAGTGATATTTTTGTCTAAGCGATCAGTACTTCTTGAAGCCTGGCCACACTTCTCCCAGCTGTTATCATCTTTGACAGCCAGCCAGCCAGTTTCATTATCAACTGTCCTCTTTCTCCCTATATCTGACTCTTTCCCTCTTTGCTGCTTAACATTTTCTTTTTCTTCTTTTTTATCGTTAGATGTTCTCAATGTCAGGTTTTTCTTTCAACTCTAAACATAGATTCACAGACGTCCAGCTCAGGTGACAACCATAGACTTGATGTTGATTTGAAATTGTAGTCTCTGGTAGATTTGAGATTCTCTCAATTTTGATATTATTACTTGGTATACAAAGTCAGTAAGACAAAGAACAGCCTAAGCTGGTATCTTAATGGCCATTGTGTCAGAATGAGAAAGACATACACATACAGAAACCCTGGTGTGTATTAAGCACATGATGCAATAGGAGTACTGTTTGTACTTTATGAACTGGGTGTGTTCCTGTAGCTTTTGGCTGAAAACATTCTAATATGAAGACATTCTCTACTTAGGTAGTGAGGATTAGAATTTTGAGACCTTTTTCTTAAACTGACACCACAGGGACTTTTCACTTTGTTCCTTCACAGAAGTAGGTGTAATCAGTTCTCAGCCTATCTTTTCTTCATTTTATCATTTTTTATCAAATTCATTTTCATAAGAGAAAAATAGGATACACTTACACCTAAATTTTAAAAATTCTAAACTTTACATCCTCAAGAATAATTTAGAAATTCACATGGCTTTTAAAAAAATTAATTATCATAATTGACGTAGTGTCAGGTGTACAACAGTGATTTGACAATTTTATACATTATAGGATACTTACCACTGGTAAATGGAGTTACCATTTGTCACCATATAATGTTATTACAATATTATTGACTATATTCCCTATCCTGTACTTTTCATCTCCATGACTTGTTTTATAACTGGAAGTTTGCTCCTCTTAATCCCCTTTCACCTATTTTGCCCATGTTCCCTCCCACCTCCACTCTCATAACCATCAGTTTGTTGTCTATATTTAAGAATTTGTTCATTGTTTTGCTTTTTAGATTCCACAGATAAGTGAAATCATATGATATTTGTCTTTCCCTGTCTGACTTGTTTCTCTTGACATAATACCCTCTAGGTCCATTTGGGTTGTCACAAATGTCAAGATGTCATTCTTTTTTATGGCTAAGTAATAGTCGTGTGTGTGTGTGTGTGTGTGTGTGTGTGTGTGTATTTATCACCTTTTCATTATCCTTTCATCTACCTATACACGCTTGGGTTGCTTCCATATCTTGGCTGTTGTAAATAATTTTACAGTAAACCTAGGGTTGCATATATCTTTTTGAATTAGTGTTTTCATTTTCTTTGGGTAAATGCCCAGTAGTGGAAATACTAGATCATTTGGTATTTCTATTTTTAATTTTTTTTTTAAGATTTTATTTATTTATTTGACAGAGGGAGAGAACACAAGTAGGCAGAGAGGCAGGCAGAGAGAGAGGGGAAAGCAGGCTCCCTGCTGAACAGAGAAGGGGCTCAATCCCAGGACCCTGGGATCATGACCTGAGCTGAAGGCAGAGGCTTAACCCACTGAGCCATTCAGATGCTCCTCTATTTTTAATTTTTTGAGGAATCACCGTATTATTTTCTACAGTGGTTATACCAGTTCATATTTCCACCAACAGTACACGGGTTCTCTTTTCTCCACATCATCATAAACACTTGTTTCTTATATTTGATACTTGTCATTTTCACTGGTATGAGGGGATACTTCATTGTGGCTTTGATTTGCATTTCACTGATGTTTAGTGATATTGAGCATCTTTTCATGTGTCTGTTGGTCATCTGTACTTATTTGGGAAAAATGTCAGTTCAGGTTCTCTGTCCACTTTTAATCAGATTATTTTTGTCTTCAGTTTTTAGAAGTCCTTTATGTATTTCGTATATTAACCCCTTATCAGATATATCATTTATAAATATCCCTTTCTGTAGGTTGTCTTTTTGTTTTGTTGACATTTTCCTTTGTTGTAGAAAAGCTTTTTATTTTGGTATGTGTGTGTATATATATATATACACAAAAGCTTTTTATTTTGGGATATATTATATATATCTCCCTGTAACCATATATATACATATATGTATATGGGGATCTGTATCCATATATCTATATATCTATATATAGATCTCTAGTTTATTTTGCTTTTGCTTCCCTTGCCTGAGTTATATCCGTAACTATGTTGGTAAGGCTGGTTGTCCAAGAGATTACTTCCTGTATTTTCTTTTAGGAGGTTTATGGTTTCAGATCTCACATTTAGGTCTTTAAATCATTTTGAGTTTATTTTCGTGCATAGTGTAAAATGGTCTAGTTTCATTCTTTTGCATGTTGACTGTCCAGTTTTCCCAGTGCTATTTGTTGAAGAGACGGTCTTTTTTCCATTGGATGTTCTTTCCTGCTTTGTTGAAGATGAATTGATCATATAGTTGTGGGTTCATTTCTGGATTTTCTGTTCTTTTTTTTTTTTAAAGATTTTATTTATTGTGCTCGCTTTGGCAGCACATATACTAAAGATTTTATTTATTTATTTGACAGAGAGAGATCACAAGTAGGCAGAGCAGCAGGCAGAGAGAGAGGAGGAAGCAGGCTTCCAGCTGAGCAGAGAGCCCGATGCCAGGCTTGATGCCAGCACCCTGGGATCATGACCTGAGCCAAAGGCAGAGGCTTAACCCACTGAGCCACCCAGGCACCCCTGGATTTTCTGTTCTGTTCCACTGAACTGTGTGTCTGTTTTTGTGCCAATACCATCATCAGGGAAATGCAAATCAAAACTACAAGGAGATATCACCTCACAGCAGTCAGAATAGCTAAAATTAATGCAGGAAGCAGGTATTGGTGAGAATGTAGAGAAAGAGGAACCCCCTTACAGTGTTGGTGGGAATGCAAACTGGCGTGGCCTCTCTGGAAAACACTATGGAGTTTTCTCAAAAAGTTAAAAATAGAACTGCCTTGGGCGCCTGGGTGGCTCAGTGGGTTAAGCAGCTGCCTTCAGCTCAGGTCATGATCTCAGGGTCCTGAGATCGAGTCCCGAATCGAATCGGGCTCTCTGCTCAGCAGGGAGCCTGCTTCCTCCTCTCTCTCTCTCTCTGCCTGCCTCTCTGCCTACTTGTGATCTCTCTCTGTCAAATAAATAAATAAAATCTTAAAAAAAAAAAAAATAGAACTGCCTTACAATCCAGCAATTGCACTACTAGGTATTTATCCAAAGGATACAAAAACATAGATTCAAAGGGTTCAGTTAGGGATTTCATTGAATCTGTAGACTGCTTTGAGTAGTATGGATATTTTAATGATATTTATTCTTCCAATCCATGAACATTGGTGAATCTTTCCACTTTGTGTCATCTTCAGTTTATCAGTGTGTTGTAGTTTTCAGAGTACAGGTCTTAAACCTCTTTGCTTAAATTTATCCCTAGGTATTTTATTCTTTTTGGTGCAATTTTAAGTGGGATTGTTTTCTTAATTTCCTCTTTTGTTACTTCATTATTAGTGTATAGAAACACAAGAGATTTCTGTGTATTAATGTTGTATCTTTTGACTCTACTGAATTCATTTCTTACTTGTAATAGGGTTTTTGTTTTTGTTTTTGTTTTTGTTTTTCAATTTGACACAGAGAGAGAGAGATCCTAAGTAGGCAGGGAGGGAGACAGAAGGAGAGAGGGAAGCAGACTCCCTGCTGAGCAGAGAGCCAGATGTGGGGCTTGATCCCAGGACTCTTGAGATCATGACCTGAGCTGAAGGCAGAGGCTTAACCCACTGAGCCACCCAGGTGCCCCTGTGATAGTTTTTTGCTGGGGTCTTTAGGATTTTATGTATGTAATATCCTGTCATCTGCAGATAGTGCCAGGTTTACTTATTTACCAATTTGAATGCCTTTATTTCTTGTCTGATTGTTGGACCTAGGACTTCCAGTACTGTGTTGAATAAAAGTGGTGATAGTGGACATCCTTGTCTTATTCCTGATCTTAGAGGAAAGGCTTTCAGCTTTTCACTATTGAGTATGATATTAGCTGTGGATTTGTCATAAGTGGCCTTTATTAAATTCTGAGGTATGTTCTATACACACTTCGTTGAGTTTTTTTTTTTTTTAAGATTTTATTTATTTATTTGACAGAGAGAAATCTCAAGCAGGCAGAGAGGCAGGCAGAGAGAGAGAGAGGAGGAAGCAGGCTCCCTGCTGAGCAGAGAGCCCGATGCAGGACTTGATCCCAGGACCCTGAGATCATGACCTGAGCCGAAGGCAGCGGCTTAACCCACTGGGCCACCCAGGTGCCCCCATACTTCGTTGAGTTTTGATGATGAACAGATGTCATATTTTGTCAAGTGCTTTTTCTGCATCTGTTGAGATGATTGTATGGTTTTATCCTTCTTTTGTTAATAAGGTACAACTATTTTCAGATATCCAATTGGCAGATATCAAACTACCTTTATATCCCTGAAATAAATCCCACTTGATCATGATGAATAATCCTATTAATGTATTGTTAAATTTGGTTTGCTGATATTTTGTTGAGGGTTTTTGCATCTATATCCATCAAGGATTTTGGCCTGTAGTTTTTTGTGTTGTTTTTATTTAAGATTTATTTACTTGGTTGTGGGGGTAGGGGCAGAGGAGAGGGAGACCATGAGAATTTCAAGCAGACTGCCTGCTGAGCACAGCCGGGGGCGGGGGTGCAGGGCAGGGGGTGCTTGATCTCATGACCCTGAGATCTTGGCCTGAGCCAAAATCAAGAATTGGATGCTTAACTGACTGAGCCCAGGTGCCCCTGAAGTGTTTTGTTTTGTAGTGTCTTTGGTATCATAGGGTTATGCTGACCTTGCAGAATGAAATTAGAAGTTTTCCTTTCTCTTCTATTTTTTGGAATAGTTTGAGAAGAATAGGTATTAACTGTTCTTTAAATGTTTGGTAGAATACATCTGTGAAGCCATCTGGTCTTAGACTTTTGTTTGTTGGGAGTTTTGATTACTTGTTTCAGTTCCATAACTGGTAATTGGTTCACATGGCTGTTCTCAGCTGTTTGTTTCCCCCTCATTCCCAGTGAGGGCAAATTGAGTTTTGGAACTAATGAGGTGGATATCCTCAATGGAATGACTCAGAAAATGGAACTTATTTGTTGACATAGAATGAAAAACAAAGAAAGCAATAATCTCCTATTTTTAAAAAAAAAAGTGGCTAGTAATCTTCCTTATTAAAATACATACGGTTTAGGGTGCCTGGGTGGCTCAGTTGGTTAAGCACTGCCTTTGGTGCAGGTCATGATCCCAGAGTCCCAGGATCGAGTCCTGCATCAGGGGAGTCTGCTTCTCCCTCTGACCTTCTCCCCTCTCACGCTCACTCTCACTCTCTCTCTCTCAAATGGATAAATAAAATTAAAAAACAAAAAAACACATAGCATTCAGGAAACAATTAGCTCTCTTCAAACCGCTTGAATTTTTCAGAGTTTTGTTGACTCCCAGTCATCCAGGACAGGGGCTTACTTTCATGAAGAACGTCTTATATGACATAGGTGTTAGATTAATAATAGTGGTTTAATAGAAATATCAAGTACTTTAGCCATAAAGGAGACTTTTAGGGAAAAGGATTTTAGAAGGATCCGGAAATTTTTACATTTTCTTCAAGACAAATGGAATTTTTCATTTTATGACAACTCCTTGTTACTCTCAAATAAACAACTCAGGTATCACTTTCTAAAGCCTAGATCTCTTCCATCTGGCAGTTTTGACTGTGTCACCAGCATGTTGCTGGCACTGAAAAATTGTCTAAGAGAAGCATCAAGAGAGAGAAGAGGTGGCTTTGCCAGTCAACTTTTATTTTATTTTATTTTATTTATTATAATCTATTTTTTCCCCCAGAGAACAATTTTTGTTCAGTGTTTAAGGACTTAGCTCCCTACATGTGCTTTCGTGGAGGTTTTGGGGCAATGCCCACTGGTCTAAATTGGGGTGGAAGTGTTTGGTCCTTCCCTCTTTTGCAAGAGTGATTCCTGACTACCTTGCTGTGAGTTTTGCCCTCAACTTAAAAATTCCTGTTCACATTTATTTAACTAGTCGCTACCATGCAGACACTTCTGGTTCCCTCTATGAGAGTTCTTTTCCTACTTTAATGCAGTCTTTGATTTTATTCATATAGGGAAGGGGAGGTAAAAAGAGGGGATGAATTAGAGGACTGTTCAAAGACATTCCTCTTTAAACCTTATAATTAATTTTAGGGAGACCTTTGCAATGTTGGACACAGCTCTGAAATCAGTGAAATAATTTTGAGGACTTTGTTGTCCATAGGAGAATTTTACAAGAAGTATTTCAAATTCAAAAAAAAATTTTTAACTATAGGGGGAAAATAATTTAAGTTACATGTTTTTTAGTATTCGGTATTTCAGTATTTCAGACTTTCTTAGGGGCAATTTTTAAAACAGATTTGGGCTATCTCAGTGGTGTTTTTTGTTTGTTTGTTTGTTTAATTTATTTGAAAGAGTGAAAGAGCACAAGTTGGGGAGGGGCAGAGGGAGAGGAAGAAACAGGCTCCCGGCTGAGCAGGGAGCCCAATATGGGGCTCAGTCCCAGGACCTATCTGTCCCAGGGATCATGACCTGAGCCTAAAGCAGATGCCCAACCAACTGAGCCACTCAGGTGCTCCTATCTAAACTGTTTTTTTAAAAAAAATTGTTTTTCTAGAGTTCTTGTGAGTGGTAAGAGAGCACATGAATTCATGTTAATTAGATGTTCAGAATCGATTATAGCTAGTTTGTGTTTGGGGGATACCCAAATTAAGGAGTCAGGAAACGCTTTCTTGATTACATTACATTAAGTTACATTCACATGTAACTCCAAGTTCATAATTTCAGAGCATGGCTCTTTGGGCACTAAGGCAAAGTAGTAAGTAGTAAGGTAAGTTTTAGACAGTGTATGCCTGCCAGCTGGATAGGTATAGATCTCTGATTAATTCACTATAGAAGTTTTGTCAGAGTTCAGCTAAATACCCTGAAAGTGTTCAGAAGTGTTTGGAAGCTGAGTGAATCCAGCTGAGTGAAACCTTTATTAAAATAGATAATACAAGTACATGACAAAGTTTTTTTTTTAAGTGCAAAATGGTATATAGTGTATATTCAATGAGAGGTCTCCCTTCACCTGACCTCATTTGTGCTCCCCCTCTCCTTCTCTTTGGGGACAGCATTACCTGTTTTTGGCATGTCCCTGGGGGGTAGTCCATACATGTAAATGTGTGTATTTTCTCTCTTCTCTTCTTCTTCTTCTTCTTCTTTTTTTAATTAAAAAAAAATTTTTTTTTTAATTTATTTGACAGACAGAGATCACAAGTAGGCAGAGAGGCCGGCAGAGAGAGAGGAAGGAAAGCAGGCTCCCTGCTGAGCAGAGAGCCCAATGTGGGACTCAGTCCCAGGACTCTGGGATCATGACCTGAGCTAAGGGCTTTAACCCACTGGGCCACCCAGGGGTCCCTCTTTTTTTCTTCTTAACATAAATGATTGTATACCATTCTATACATTGGGTTTTTTACTTGAAAACATGTCTTGGAGATTGTTTCCTATCAGTACATTTAGATTTACGTTATTATAATAGCTGCATGGCGTTCCATCCTTTATATGTACATAGTTTATTTAACCAGTCCTCAACTAATATCTAGGTTGTTTCTAGTCTTTTGATACTACAAACAATGTTACAGGAAATTTCCTTGCGCATACTTTCCTTGTGTGAGTATTTCTTTAAGATCCATTGTTAGAAATAGAATTGCTGGGTCAAAAGGTATGTACACTTTTGGCATTTTAAGACAGTGTAATTTTATTAGCCTTTTTATCTTTTTTTGTTTAAGATTTTACTTATTTATTTGGCACAGAGAGATCACAAGCAGGCAGAGAGGCAGGCAGAGAGAGAGGAGGAAGCAGGCTCCCTGCTGAGCAGAGAGCCTGATGCAGGGCTTGATCCCAGGACCCCGAGATCATGACCTGAGCCAAAGGCAGAGTCTTTAACCCCCTGAGCCACCCAGGCACCCCTAGCCTTTTTATCTTGTAAAACTTTTTTTTTTTTTAAAGCAATCTCTACACCCAGTGTGGGACTTGAACTTGAACTCATGAACCTGAGATCAAGAGTCACATGCTGGGGCGCCTGGGTGGCTCAGTTGGTTAAGCAGCTGCCTTCGGCTCAGGTCATGATCCCAGCGTCCTGGGATCGAGTCCCATATCGGGCTCCTTGCTCCGCAGGGAGCCTGCTTCTCCGTCTGACTCTGCCTTCCACTCTGTCTGCCTGTGCTCGCTCTCGCTTGCTCTCTCTGACAAATAAATAAAATCTTTAAAAAAAAAAAAAAAAAAAAGAGTCACATGCTTTATTGACTGAGCCAGCCAGGCACCCACTTGTAAATCATTCTTTTAACATTTTTTGGAGGGGGAGAGGGAGGAAGGGCAGAGGGAAAGGGAGAATCTTAAGCTGGCTTCACTCTGGGTGATGTGGGGCTCCGTCTTACAACCCTGAGATGTGATCTGAGCTGAAATCAAGAGTCAGACACTTAACCGATTGAGTCACTGAGGCACCCCCTTTCTTAACAACTTTTGATAAGGAATGGGATAAAATACTTATATTACATTTAACCAGGAGTGCCATTTTTTCTGTTGTTGATTGCTGTTTGACAGGAGGAAACTTACTGGATTTGGAAGAAGGTCGAGGGTGAGCTAGAATATAAAAGCTATCTTTTTTTTTAAAGATTTTATTTATTTATTTGTAAGAGAGAGAGAGTGAGAGCGAGCACAGGCAGACAGAGTGGAAGGCAGAGTCAGAGGGAGAAGCAGGCTCCCTGCGGACAAGGAGCCCGATGTGGGACTCAATCCCAGGACGCTGGGATCATGACCTGAGCCGAAGGCAGCTGCTTAACCAACTGAGCCACCCAGGCGTCCCTATAAAAGCTATCTTAATCATAATTATCAAAGTATTGCTGGATTGATTCTGGTTGCTTGTATTTCATCTTGATCTTTGCTTTAATGTAGTTAAATGACTAAAACAACCTGGTGGTATGGTCCTGGAGAGCAAAACTGTTTCAGTACTAACTGCTTCTGTAGGGTCTTAAATTTTCATGGAAATTAAATACTGTGTAGCTCACCAAGTCTAACTAACCCACTCTGTTTCCTGCCCTAGTTATATTCTGTAGACAGTGGAAGCAATAGAGTTTATAGTTTGTTGGCTAAAAGTTTTGATGAGAAAGAGGGAATCTAGAATTGTTTTTTCTTTCTTGGAATAATGCATTCCTGAGATTTCAGAGAGAAGACCAGACTTCTTGTATTTATTAGCTGTGTATGTAATTAATATATAAATAATCCCTTAGGATACTAATAACAATTGTTTAAAATTTTATCATGAAATATTTCTGCCTAAAATTATTTAACTATCACTTTTTTTTTAAGGTTTTATGTTTTTGAGAGAGAGTGAGAACATGAGCACAAGTTGGGGGAGGCAGAGGGAGAAGCAGACTCCCACTGAGCAGGGAGCC
The DNA here is from genome assembly GCF_030435805.1 of Mustela lutreola. Lineage (NCBI taxonomy): Eukaryota > Metazoa > Chordata > Mammalia > Carnivora > Mustelidae > Mustela > Mustela lutreola. The sequence goes on from NC_081297.1 coordinate 64,015,158, forward strand.
TGATGTGGAACTTGATCCCAGGACCCTGAGATCGTGACCCAAGCCAAAGGCAGAGCTTAACCAACTCACCCATCCAGATGGCCCTAACTACCACCGTTATTTGTTTGTTTTTTAAATATAACTTAAAGGCTTATTTTGGGAAGGAAATTTCCTCAGATGCACTAAACACTTCTGTGACTTACACAGGATGTCAATCATCACTACAAAAGTAATCTAATGTAATCAGTTCTTGGTGAGTAGGGCCACTTTAGAAGAAACTTGAGTTATGCGTAATATAATTAATAATGATAAAATATTAATAACATTATTTTTTTAAAAGATTTTATTTATTTATTTGACAGAGAGAGATCACAGGTAGGCAGAGAGGCAGGCAGAGAGAGAGAGGAGGAAGCAGGCTCCCCACTGAGCAGAGAGCCCAATGTGGGACTCCATCCCAGGACCCTGAGATCATGACCTGAGCCGAAGGCAGCGGCTTAACCCACTGAGCCACCCAGGCGCCCATAACATTATTTTTAATAATAATGTTCTCAGAGTTGATCAAAGTATAAAGAAGGGCTCTTTGCCTCATATGAAGTGGCCCAAGACCTTTTCCTATGAGAGTTATAAAGTCCCAGAGCTGATTTGTGATATCTAATTTATTAAGGGTTAGGATAACCTGATAACCTGGCTTCTTAGAAGTATATGTAAAATAAAAGTATAAGGGCTCTGGATGGGGCCAAGGGGCTGAGCTGTGATTGGACCAAGTGTCTCCTGCTGTTCTCAGTGGTCAGATACATAACTTCCATTCAGATGAGGTGCTAAAGAGGGTTTGAATGTAGACAGTGTTACTGGCATCTACTGGCTGGTGTTTAGTTATCTGGTGCCTTAAAACCTGATAGGAAGGATATGGCTAGTTGTCCACTGTAACAAAACACTTGATATTGGTGATTCTAGAGAAAAAAGATTATGTTTTCCAACTTAGCAAGTGGTGATATGTCTTATATCTGGGAAGATGGATGAAACCTAGAATGCTCCCACTCTGATAATTCTTTAAAACAGATACAGAATATATTGGTAGATTATTGAGAAAAAAAAAAAAGAAAGTAGAAAAGAAAGTAGAGAGGAAAAGACTTTCTACAGTAAAAGATAACTAAGGAGAGGCTTTTTAACTTTTTCAGTAGGATCATTCTTACTGGGATTTAAGTGGGGGTTGGGGCTAACAATAAATATTACCTCGTCTTTCTCCTTCTAAATTTTTTTTTTTTTAAGATTTTATTTATTTAACAGAGAGAGAGAGAGAGATCACAAGTAGGCAGGGAGGATCTCAGTAGGCTCTGAGAGAGAGGGGGAAGCAGGCTCTCTGCTGAGCAGAAACCCCAATGCAGGGCTTGATCCCAGGACCCTGAGACCATGACCTTGAGCCGAAGGCAGAGGCTTAACCCACTGAGCCATCCAGGTGCCCCCTCCTTGTAAATTTGAAATCAACTGAGAAGTAGATTCCTTAATCAGTAAATTGAAATGTAAAAAAATCAGCTTTATTGGTGGGGTTGACTGGAGAATATTCCATAGATCTGTGGCCAAATGGGCTTATGACCATCCCCCCCCACCCCCACCCCCCACAGTTAAACTTGACCTAACAGGGTGATAGACCTCTGGGAAAACTGCTCATCCTTAACTCCCTTCCACGATAGAATTGCTGGATGGCATCCTGCAGACTATGTCTAGTCCTCCTGATGCCTCATCTCTCCCTGAGTGGCCAGGAAGGGACAGCCATAATGATTAGTTTCTTCTTTCGGTTGTTGAAGGGTTAGGGAATGAGAAACATTATAGGGGAAGTCTCTCTCTCCTCAGGGAAATATGAGGCTGGGAAATAATGGCCCTCCACGACAGTACGGTGGTGAGGTGCTTTTCTCCCCCCTTTCCAGAAAATTGAATCATGAGCTTAAATTGTTTCTTAGATTAAAAAGAGTAAAAGGGGCGCCTGGGTGGCTCAGTGGGTTAAGCTGCTGCCTTCGGCTCAGGTCATGATCTCAGGGTCCTGGGATCGAGTCCCGCGTCGGGCTCTCTGCTCAGCAGGGAGCCTGCTTCCTCCTCTCTCTCTCTCTCTGCCTGCCTCTCTGCCTACTTGTGATCTCTCTGTGTCAAATAAATAAAATATTAAAAAAAAAAAAAAAGAGTCATAGATCTTTGTCCTTAAAAACTTGTAAAAGTTGGGAGAAATCAGTCTGGTTTTAAATAAATATTTGACTTAATCTAGAAGCAAAGGCAGAGACTGGGGGTTTGCTTAGTAGCCTCTTTGTGGATGCTTATTAAAAAGTATTTGCCTACTTCCCTGAAATACCTTTTGCTTCAGTTTGGTTTTAAAGTCTTGCTAGCAAAAAGTGATTAAGACTCTTTAATTTTTATTAACTATTTCTTAATAATGCTCTGAAAGCTGTAATTATTTTCAAGATTCTCTAATTTAGAAGAAGAATTACTCTTTTCATCTAGTGTGGGGTCAGTTATACAGAGTAGCAAAATGTTGGTTCTGAACTTACTATTTTGTTCTTGCTCATTCCTGTCTCCCTTTTCTCCTTTCTAGAATCCTATTCTAAGAATTCGGACACTCAGGCATCTACCATGGTGTTGGGTCCTGAACAGAAGATGCCAGATGGTAATTTATAGCTGTGTTATTGTCTGATTTTTACTTGGAATTTGGTTTAAATCAGTAATAGAAATTGACCGTATTTTCCTTCTTATCATCTATCACAACAAAAATTGTCCTGAACTCTTCCCTAGCTAACAGTATCATCATAGAGGCCTGCTCCAATCAGGTCCAATCCAGTCACCATCCAGTAACTTAAGCTGTAAATGATAACCATGAAGATCTGTCTCATATCTTATTTCCAATTCTGAGATGAACCAAGATTAGCTGCAAGTTTGGTTTCTGTAGCAGTAATGCTTCCAAGGGCAAGTGTTCACAGGCCTGGCATAAAAACCTTTAGAATGCTTTGGCTCTTCACAGCACTGGGATATTTACATTAAGGAACAGTAAAATACCGAGCAAACGCATTTAACTGTGTAATCCATTAGAGGGAGTTTTCTAATTCTTTCTAATCTAAATTTCCCCTTTAGAATTTTTATTCCTTTTCTTTAAATTTCCTCATAATTCAGAGCCACTTCACAGAAGTGGGTCAGCTCCCTATAAAAAGAAGCTTTTGTTTTTCTAGTTGGATGCTACAGGGATTTCTTGGAAACCCTGACATTAGAGCTCTTTGCTTTGAAATTGCCATTTGATGGCTACCAAACTCGGCTTTGTATCCTTCTGGCAGATTAGCCCTTTTCTCCCAGTCCCTTCCCTTACCAGCATTTAAGATTACCGGCAAAATGCAGGACCTGGAAATGCTGATAAGCAGTCTAAGATGAGCCCTCCTGTCACGAGGGTGCCCACACCCCATGACCTGAAGCTCTTCATGGCAGGCCTTAGTCAGGAGGCAAAGGGTTCCTGTTTGGTGGTTTCCCTGCAGCTTCAGATTTTTAACCTAACTGTGGCAGGATTTTTCAACTTCCACATTTTTTGAGAAGCCTGACAGAGGTGTAAAGTCCGAGGACCATTCTTTGGCTCAGTCCTACCAAATAATGGATGGGGGTGGGGGCCGAGTAGGGTAGTAACTAGATGGACCTAGTTCTGTTCTTCTGAAAGTTAGGATTTTAGGTTACGAGGGTAGCTAGACAGGGAATGTTATATTTTGAGCCCTAGGCATCAGTGTATTTAGAAGAAAATGAGATGATACTAAAAGTTGCCAACCAGGAATGCAGAAGTGTGAAAGTCGGAAAACCATTGTGAGATGAGTGTTAAAACTGACCCAGAGCAAAGTGACTTGGGAGGAGGAGTGAGAGGGAGCTTTTTATACCATAAGCTTTTTTTAGTTTCCTGAATTTCCATCCATGTGAATGTATTGCCCTATAAAGAATTATAATTATTCTATATTAAAAATATAGATGAAAATAAAATATTGGAAATAAATTGAGTAGGGCCAGGTTGGTCTTGTGCATTTAGGTGTTAAAAAGATTTGATTTAAAAGTTACTAAGGAGTGGCGTCTGGGTGGCTTAGATGGTTAAGCCTTTGCCTTCAGCTCAGATCATGATCTCAAGATCCTGGGATGGAGCCCCACATCGGTCTCCCTGCTCAGCAGAGAGTCTGTTTTCCCCTCTGCCTCTCTCCCCTCTCCCCTGCTCATGCTCTCTCCCTCCCTCTCTCTCAAATGAATAAATAGAATCTTTAAAAAAAAAAAAAAGTTACTAAGGACAAGTTGTTAGTGTATTTTGTTCATTTTTATTTCTTCTCAAATCTGTTAATTTAGATGATATTTCTGGAGACCATGGGGACTCTCCCAGTCTTGGTGCCCTCAACCCTGCCTATAGTACCTCATCTCTCCCCCAGTCCGAGGAGCACTCACAGGAGCCCTTTACCACCTACTTTGATGAGAAGATCACCATTCCTGAAGAAGAGGTTAGTGACAAATCCTTGGAGGAAAACGTTATTTAGGGAAGACTTAGGAGTGGAAAGTCTGCTGAACAACTCAAGAGCAGTGGCTTCAGATCTAATTTTGCAAGCAGTCTCTGAAGACAACTTTTGTAATCAGAATAACTGTTTATAGTAACTTTCAGGAAAATGAGGACCTTGAGAACAGTTGCCACATTGTTCTAGTGATTATTTTTTTATCTAGAAAGTATGAATTTCATGTGTTTTACAGTAGCTTTTGTCCCTTTTGAGTGGTGGTTGGGTACAAGGGTACTGATACTCATACTCACGTTTTAGAATGAGAGGCTGGTGGATGGAAAGAGCAGGTAAGGGAAGGGCTCTTATTTGGACAGAGAAGTGGCCAGGTTATTGATAAGAAGTGGGTAAGATGAAGTTGAAGTTGGGCACACCCAATATGCAGAAGCTGATATTGTTGCTTTATATGTAAAAAACAAAAAAAAAAAACAAAAAAAACCAGATAATTAGATCAATATTTTGGAGGTAATAATTAGTTTGATCTCTTCCTCTCTTGTATAGTATTCTTGTTTTAGCTTTCGTAAGCTCTGGGCTTTCACGGGACCCGGCTTTCTTATGAGCATTGCCTACTTGGATCCAGGAAACATCGAATCTGATTTGCAGTCTGGAGCAGTGGCTGGATTTAAGGTGAACATCTAGTCCTCTCCCTGCCCCTGTTAAACACATGCAGTCCACCCTCACATTCTTTCCCCCTTCTCTGCCTGTTGGATATCATCAGCCTTGGCAGTTAGATGCAACTTCATTGGCAGGGACACTTGGGTGAAAAGTACCTTGCCATCTGGTTTTTAAAATTTATTTTATACACATAGTTAGCTTTAAATTTATTTTCTTTTATCCAGTCACATAGTTTGCCTTGAACAAGGGAGAAATTAAGGCTCAGAAAGGTGTGAGATGACCTAGCAGGTTATGTGCAGAACCTGATACAGATCTCCAGGTCATTTGATTCTTGAGCTGGGCTCTTTCCTGAATGTATTTCTCATTCACATTGCCAAACAACGAAATGGAAATACTCCAGTTGTATAATGAGTGTTATGATGGGATTTTTTTCTTCTCTAGTTGCTCTGGGTTCTTCTGTTGGCCACCGTCGTAGGGCTGCTGCTCCAGCGCCTTGCAGCCAGGCTGGGCGTGGTCACGGGGTTGCATCTTGCTGAAGTGTGTCATCGTCAGTATCCTAAGGTGAGTCATGTTGTGTCCTGTTTGTCACTCATCTCAGAGAAACGTGTGTGTCTGACAGAATGTGCTGGCCTCATGGTATATACTGAAATAGTGGAGGACTTAGTGGTCAGGGGCCCTGCGGATCAGTTCCAGGGGAAATTCTGTAGCCTCTCTTGCTGTCAACTCATGGTTCTGTACTTCTTTAGAATTTAAATTGAGATTCATTTTTAGCCAGAAAGCTTCCTTGGAAAAATTCAGTTAGAGTAAATATTTACCATTCATTCCGCCTTCTGATATCTAGCAGTGCCCAGCGCATGGAGGGGTGGGAGTGCTTTAAGCACTTTCATTCATACATCCATATTCCTAATACACGTTATTTTCTTTTTTGTTTGACTTTGTCATCAATTTGAAAAATAACGTATTCTCTTTTACTATAAACTCTATGTGGCAGGATCTTTGGATTTGTTAAGAATTATTTTTCAATTGACCCTGACTCTGGAAGTTACACTGTCTTCCACAGCTCTTTTCTGGACATTTTGGGCCTTTTCTTATTGCTGCCTAAGGCAGGAATGGACCCTATGTCTGGAAGATAGTTTTAACCTAGCTTCATCTTTAGATAAGATAATGATCTGCCTCTGGTTTGTCCTAAATGTATAATCTCCTTTTCTGACTCCGAAAAGCTATCCTTATCTGCTTTATCCCCCCTTATATGCTTCTCAGAAAAAACCTTAGTAATTTATAATTTCTTGTAGTTTCTCTTCACGTATATTAACAGTTATTTTTTTGTGACCATTTTTTATGTAGTAGATACCTGAAGCTGTTGTGTTGGGTTTGGGTTTTTGTTTTTGTTTTGTGTTTTTATTTTTTGGTTTTCTCTTGGCCTCTGTGAGCCAGTATTAACTAAATTTGTCTTTCAGCTGGATCGTTTGACCAGATTAGGTTCCCGTTTTGTTATATGCCACTCTGTTTCAACCAGTTTGCTTGGAGTCCCTTTACATATTTGTCCTTTTTCATTTGCTTATATATTATCATTATATTAAGGTTGACCCCAGCATCTTCATTTTTATTTTATCTCTTCAGCCATGGTCAGGATAATTGTCTTCTGTGGTCATTTTCTCTTCTCTCCTGAACAATATTTTGACCAGATTAGCATCCTCATTTTCCCCTAAAACTTTTGGATTGTTTTTAGTCAGGAAATTAAGTGGAAATTAATGATCAGAAACCATTCCTCTATTGAATGGAAGGTAAGAGAAAAGATTAGGATCAGCTGCTGTCCTGACCTTGGCTCATAGGCATCACCACATAGAAGCACCCTTGCTTTCTCCAGCTTGGGGGTACAGTGCAGTGACAGGCCAGGTGGAGCCCAGTTCTGGTACTTCATCTCTAGACTGAAGCCTTATGGAGGACTGTTGATGGGTCAGTGCCAAATGTGAATTCCAAACTATAGGGAAAGTTCTTAAAAATGATTAATTAGAACTATGTCTTTCTGCTGTTTGGTATTTAGGTCCCACGAATTATCCTATGGCTGATGGTGGAGTTGGCTATCATTGGCTCAGATATGCAAGAAGTTATTGGCTCAGCCATTGCCATCAATCTCCTGTCTGTAGGAAGGTGAGAGGGTTTTCCTCCAGAAAGTAATATTTTGCTAGATTTCAAAGCAAATGTAAAAACAAAAACCAAATTAATTTTCAGTTTTCAAGATTCAATTCAAGTATTATTTTTTCTGTGGAACCTTTCTGGAGCCACCTTCTCTCCCAGCAGCTGTAGGCTCTGTATGTTTGTGTTCTCATGTTGGGTTATGCATCCCTCTGTTTATACAGTGTCTGACATGTGTGTTACAATTATATATTTGTATATCAGTTTGTCCCACTAGACAGTGAGCTCCTTGAGGGGTAAGACCCATACTTTTTAGCTTTGTATCCTAAATGTCACTTAGTAGACAATGTTTGAATGAATGTAGTTTGTTCATTTGGTGCTGTGATCCTAAACTACCCAAGGCCTGACCTCCTGCCACTGTCCCCTCTCCCACGAGTCCTTACTTCTCCAAGTGTTGTGTATCTGGAGAGCTGTTGGAAAGAAAGTGGTTTTCAACCACTAATCTCCATTTCTTCCCATTAATCTCCATTTCTTGTCTCTGACCTAGGGTTCCTCTATGGGGTGGAGTTCTCATCACCATTGCAGATACCTTTGTATTTCTCTTTTTGGACAAATATGGTAAGGAGACTGGGAATGGAGGGGTCAGTGAAAGGAGCTACTTCCCTTCATCTGGCTGGTGGAGAAGCCTGCCTTCTGTGAGCTCACTGTTGCATTTTTCCCCTTTAGGCTTACGGAAGCTAGAAGCATTTTTTGGCTTTCTTATCACCATTATGGCCCTCACATTTGGATATGAGGCAAGTGTTGCAGGCTATTCATTACTTTTATAACCAAAAGAGAGGGGGTTGTTTTGCCTTTTCTTTTAAGCCTGTATAATGCTAGGATGGTTTAATTTTATCACATGTGTTAACAAAAAGCCAGTTCAGCCTAGGCCAATTTTGAAGAGATATGATCTATAGAGACTAGTCTCTGGGAAAGCCTGCTGGTCTCCTAGGTCAAAAATGACCAGATTTTGTAGGACTTCTAGACTAGACTCCCTGGTTCCAAGTTGGCTAGCCCCATTACAGAGCAGCCTTAGAGAGAGTTAGGGAGGGAGTTGCAGCATTATTCCTGGCTGTTAACTTGGAAGAGTTCTGGTTTTGCTTATCCTGGCTTATACCACCTGCAGCTTGAACTTTCTCTGTATTCCAAGTTAATGAACTATAAAGGATATAGTGGATGTTTCTTGGTTTGTTCCCCAACCCAGATACTCCTAAGAATCAGTACCATTATAGGCAATAATGGTAGCTTTCTTTATTTTTTAAGATTTTATTTATTTATTTGACAGCACAAGCAGGGGGAACGGGAGAGAGAGATGCAGGCTCCCCGCTGAGCAGGGAGCCCCATGTGGAGCAAAATCCCAGGAGCCTGGGATCATGACCTGAACCGAAGGCCACTCAGGTGCCCTGATAGTAGTTTTCTATGTCCAATTGTTATAAACTCATTTTTTCTCATTGGCCTGGTTGAACTTCTAAAAGCACATCTAATCTGGGATGCCTGGGTGGCTGGTTCAGTTGGTTAAGCGTCTTGACTTGATTTTTGGGTCGGATCATGATCTCAGGGATCGGATTCTCTCTTCCACTGCCCCTCCCCCTGTTCACACTCTCTATATCTAAAAGAAATAAAATCATTTTTAAAAAGCACATCTAATCTGTGAGTAGATTATGTAATAGATTAGTCTAAGGCTTCCAAGAGAAAGGCTAAACCAGGAAAAAGTATGTATGAGAAATATTTATGAATGTGTCTCAGCATACATTAGTGGCAAACATATTTTTAGATAAACATAGGTGAATAGAGGAATAAGTATGGATAATCAAGAATTGACTATATTCTTGGGTCTGCCTCATAGGAGCCGTTGTGAAAATAATGTCAGTGAGGCCCTTAGCAGCCATCTAATTCTTTAGAATATTAATGACATTCTCTACACATCTACTTTGTATATCTAAAATATGATGTGAAATACTTGGATATCCCAGGCCTGAATTCTCGGACCTCTGGAAGCAAGTCCCTCATGCTGCTTTGTTTTCTGATGGTTCTATATTCCTCATTATTCTAGGTGGTTGTTGAAGAAAGTGTTGTAAGGAGCAATGGATGCTGAGTGTTTCCTAGTACTGTGTTCCTCCCCTGGTCTCATATTCTAATAGTTATGTTGGTATGTAGTATGTTACAGTGAAACCCAGCCAGAGCCAGGTACTCAAAGGCATGTTCCTGCCATCCTGTTCAGGCTGCCACACCCCACAGATCGAGCAGGCTGTGGGCATCGTGGGAGCTGTCATCATGCCACACAATATGTACCTGCATTCTGCCTTAGTCAAGGTATGTCCCTTATATCTGTGTTGTCCGATAGTTTATGCTTCCTTTAGTTGCAGGGAACACACACTTAGTTGAAAAGCATTAGAGCCCTAAAGGAGAGAAAGGTTTTTCCATGTTTGGATGTTTATAAACTTTGCACACTCAGACTCTGTTTTTGTCACAAAGGTGACCAGAAATAAGTGACCCCACAGAGAAACTGGGACTAAAATTCTTCATAAAAGGTCGAAAAGTGCACCAAATCTCTTGTGTTTAAATCCCAAAAGATTAAAAAAAAATCCCAAGAGACTCAGTGACCTTGAGGAGATCAGGAGTAAAGAGCCCAAACCAAGATTTTATCAGTCATCTTATACAATAGTTTGCTGGGAGATCTCAGAGACCTTTATAATGAAGGTTGTTAGGACTGAAAATCAGGTGGTTTTTTTATGTCAGTGGTTCTTCTAGCCACAGTAACTGCGAGCTCAGTAGCACATAGTCATCATTTCCTGTTTGAGGAACGTGCAGTGTTGTCAGAGGGTCATGAGGTCCTTAATCACTGAGCCAGGATGTAAGTAAGTTTTCTCACATTTCTTGTGAGAAAATGTCAGTTGTTTGCCCTCTAAATCTTTCAGCTAACTCCAAACTTATGAAATAGTACAAGGAAACTTGTTCTAACTAATCAAAAAATGACTTTGACGTTTATGTCTCTAGTCCAGACAGGTAAACCGAGCCAATAAGCAGGAAGTTCGAGAAGCTAATAAGTACTTTTTCATCGAATCCTGCATTGCTCTCTTTGTTTCCTTCATCATCAACGTCTTTGTCGTCTCAGTCTTTGCTGAAGCATTTTTTGAAAAAACCAACGACCAGGTGGTGAGTAAGCCAGGGTCATGAGTGATAGTGAATGTGAGGGTAGTGAAGGCCGGAAAACAGGAAGAGTGACAGGGACTTGGAGCTCAGGGGAAACAGATCTCCAGGTTTGGGGCTGCCCCCTCATCATGGCACTATTCAGGGTCCAGAGTCTGGGGATAGGCCAGGCCTGGACCCATGTTTCCAACCTATTGGCTCAGAAGGGAGTTTGCCTCAGAATAAAGATTGCCTCACGCTGTTGTGTTCGTGCCTTCATGTCTGTTTGGCTCTTTGTCATCATCCCCTTTTGTTTCCTGTTTATCAACTGCCAGCCTGCTTGCCAGTCCGGTATTTGGAGGTGAGGACCGGTAGGGAGGAGTCAACAAACAGAACGCAAAACTGACTAAGATACTCTCTTTCGTATTTTTTTTTTAAGATTTATTTATTTATTTATTTGACAGACAGAGATTACAAATAGGCAGAGAGGCAGGCAGAGAGAGAGGAGGAAGCAGGCTCCCTGCTGAGCAGAAAGCCTGATGCGGGGCTCGATCCCAGGACCCTGGAATCATGACCTGAACTGAATGCACTGAGCCACCTAGACACCCCTCTTTTGTATTTTGAATACTCTATTGTCTTAATTCCTGATGGCCTATCTATAGGATCTCTGACTTCTGGCTCTGCTATGACTAAGGAGTCCATTCATATTTCTTAAGGGCCCTCTCCTCCTGTCATCACTTAAAGCGAGCCAGCATTCATGTATTACTGTGCACACCTTTTTTTTTTTTAAAGATTTTATTTATTTGGCAGAGACACAGTGAGAGAGGAAACACACGCAGAGGAAGTGGGAGAGGGAGAAGCAGGCTTCTCACCAAGCATAGAGACTGATGAGGGGCTCGATCCCAGGACCCTGGGATCATGACCTGAACTGAACACAGACACTTAACAACTGAGCCACCGAGGCACCCCACCATGCACACTCTTAACTCAGTATATTTTTTTTTCCCAAAGATTTAATTTATTTGTTTGACAGACAGAGATCAGAAGTAGGCAGAGAGGCAGGCATAGAGAGAGGAGGAAGCAGGCTCCCTGCTGAGCAGAGAGCCCAATGCGGGACTTGATCCCAGAATCCTGGGACCATGATCTGAGGCCAAGGCAGAGGCTTTAACCCACTGAGCCACCCAGGCGCCCCAACAGTAAATATTTTTGATAGCATGAGGGTGTAGAAGGATTATGGAAGAAGACCGTAAATGCCATTACTGCCAGTCCCTGCTCTCATTACAACCTGTATCCAGTGTCTTAACTTCCAGCCTATGTCTCCTAGGTGACTTGCATGTGACCTGTAGTTTGTGATCTGTAGGAATGCCCTTCTGGTCTGGTCCTTGCCTCAAAAATAAAAGTTGCTCCTGAACTGCTTTGTGTTCCAGATTGCAGTCTGTAGAAATAACAGCAGTCCCCATACTCACCTTTTTCCTGATGATAACTCAACACTGGCAGTGGACATCTACAAAGGGGTAAGCCTTTTCAGATTTGTAATCACTGCTCCTGAATCAGTATTTTTGGCATAGTGTCTGATAATTTTCTGTGGGTTCACTTTGGAGCTGAAACTGTCTTCTCTGGAGTGTCATTTACTTCAGAGGTTTAGGTGCCAGGCAAGCATTTTTGGATTATGTGGGAGGGAATAGAGGATCAGCTAAAAGATGAACTGTAGAGTTATGGTGGTAGTATACTGTTTTATAGGATGTTAACTGGGGGGAGACTAAAGAAAGTGCTCCTGGTAAAGTATTCTTTATTGGAACCTCTCAGTCCCTTTTAATGCTGGTTACATTATGAACCTCCCAAGAGTAGGATGCATAATTTATGTAGTATTTCCCAAATGTATTTGACCTTTATCTTCACTCCTGTTACTATCTTCCAGAATAGTGTGTTAAGTAATATAATTGGGGAATTGTTGTGTAGACTTTCTTTCTTTTTCTTTTTTAATTTTAAACATATTTAAGATGTAAGTTGAGGATGAAGGCTTTAGGAACTCGGAGAAAAGACTAAAGCAGAGGAATGAAGGAGTATCCAGCAAAATTTAGGTCGAAGGCCCCTAAAATGAGGTCAGGTCCTGAGTCTGGCTTCTGCAGAGTAGGGCCCAGCACAGCACTTGCTACAGAGCAATTTTGTTTTGGTCGTTGTCTAAGCAGATCATTGACAAAAACATCTTTCTCCCTTGCCTCCCCCAGGGTGTTGTACTGGGATGTTACTTTGGACCAGCTGCACTCTACATCTGGGCTGTTGGGATCCTGGCTGCAGGACAGAGCTCCACCATGACAGGAACTTACTCTGGCCAGTTTGTCATGGAGGTATGTGCTGTTTTGACTGGTATAGAATAGAGGAAGAAAACATTGATTGCCCTTTTGTGACATCTTCTTAATCCCATGTTTCTAGGGTCTTCCTGAACCTCCCAAACCTTTTTCTGTTTCCTGTTCTAGACATTTACCCTGCTTCTGGGTTTTCTTCCAGGGATTCTTGAACCTAAAATGGTCACGCTTTGCCCGAGTGATTCTGACCCGCTCTATTGCCATCATCCCCACTCTGCTTGTTGCCATCTTCCAGGACGTAGAGCATCTAACAGGGATGAATGACTTCCTGAATGTTCTGCAGAGCTTACAGGTGAGGAGGGAGCTGGGGGAAGCCCCATCCCATTTAATCAGGCAGTGTTATATATTGCTGTTAGGTACCAAGCCTGTAGTGCTGGGTCCTGGGAAAAATTCAGAGGAAGAAAGAGGCACAGTCTCGGTAAATGTATGGAATCCCTGGTATCTGAAAAGCTTTTAGAAATGTTTTGGTTTGTAAAAGCCTATTGAATGGGAATTATCTGCTATAATTATATATGGAGTATAAAATTACTGTTTTTTAATCCAAGCAAACATGAAATAACATAGGACATGGCTAGGTCCTATTGAGGTTAAAAAAGCAAGACAGATAGGAATGTTTATAAAGACACTGGATCAGAATCGGTGTCCATTGACAGAATAAAGACATCGGATCAGACGACTCCATAGGTTTCAACATAATGCATGAGCATCTTGGGATAATAGGAATAATTTCTCATGAGGTAGATGAGACAGGTTATTATGTATTTCCGATGTGCTAACAGTGCTACTCTTGGGATAATACCAGGATCTCCAGTAGCCCCATCTGATCTCCATTCTTTCTCTTCCAGCTTCCCTTTGCTCTGATACCCATCCTCACATTTACGAGCTTGCGGCCAGTAATGAATGACTTTACCAATGGAATGTGAGTGTACTTCTCAGTTCTGCAAAAATATGTGGGGAAGCATATCTTCATTGAATAGACCAGTGAGAAAATGAGTCAGGCGGGGGAACCACATGTTTTGAGAGGTGAATGCTAGAGCTGCCCCTTAGTTTTTGGCTCAGAGAACGGAGACTATGAATGTAGTAAAGAAGGCAAGCACATTTTTCATTTCTAGCATGAGAAAGTTCCACTCTTAGGGCTTTAATTCTTTAGCTTTGGTCACTGAAGTGTAAAGCACCTTAATTCCATGTTAAATGAGAAAAGCATAAATGAATACCTTTTATGTACTTCTTGAAAGGGTATGGGGTATTTGAAATTATTTGTTGCTTTCTAGGTACTTGAGACTTGTTGCATTTTTAGGGACTTAAATATTAAGGATTACTTGATAGTATTTTCCCCTCCTCTTTCTCCCTATTGATGTTTTACTTGGGACATGATAAGAATAATTTTCAGTGCATTTTGAGATGCCTCTTAACTCCTGTCCTGTCTACTCCACAGGACAGTGTCCTTTTCTGCTTGTGAATGGGTTAGACTATTCCCCCAGTGACTGATGATTCTTTTACAGAGGCTGGAGGATTGCAGGCGGGATATTGGTCCTTATTGTCTGTTCCATCAACATGTACTTCGTCCTGGTTTATGTCCAGGAACTAGGGCATGTGGCACTGTATGTGGTAGCTGCTGTGGTCAGTGTGGCTTATCTGAGCTTTGTGTTTTACCTGGTAAGTCTTTTCAGAAGGGGGCAGGGGTGTAGGTATCAGACATGGTAGAGATGGGGCTTATGCACACCAAAATGAAAGGATCCAAAAGAGCAAAATAGCAATCTTTTTTCTTTTTTTTTTAAAAGCACATAGCAAAAAAATAAAAAAAAATAAAAGTCCTATCTCCAGGTTAATGAGACTGTTTATGTGAAATTGTTAAGTCACCTGTGGTTCAAAATATTTTTAACCATAAAATTTATTTTGGCTCTTAAGAGCTGTCGTGTTACTTCTGTCTGGTTTCCATTCTTAGTAATTCCTGATAAGAGGGGCACCTGGGTGGCTCAGTTGGTTAGGCATCTGCCTTCAGCTCAGGTCATGATTTCAGGGTTCTGGGATCAAGCCTCATTTCAGCCTCCTTGCTCGGCCGGGAGTCTGCGTCTCCTTCTCCCTCTGCCTGCTCATGCTTGTGCTCTCTTTCAAATAAATAAATTAATAGCTTTTTAAAAATTCCTGATAAGAGAGTATCATGTTTTTGAAGAATTAAAAGAATAGTATATAGAAAGTAGAGAGTGGCACAGGATTTTTTTTTTTTTTTTTTTTTTTTTTTTTTTAATTTGTCAGAGAGAGAGGGAGAGAGAGCGAGCACAGGCGGACAGAATGGCAGACAGAGGCAGAGGGAGAAGCAGGCTCCCTGCCAAGCAAGGAGCCCGATGTGGGACTCGATCCCAGGACGCTGGGATCATGACCTGAGCCGAAGGCAGTGGCTTAACCCACTGAGCCACCCAGGCGTCCCAAGAGTGGCACAGGATTTTAATAGCTGTCTACAAAAGAAAGAATAGTGATATTTTCTCATTGAATTACTCTAGAGTTATTTAAAAATGTTGGTTATAAAAGCATCACTATACAGAAAATGCAGAATAATGTATTCCAAAATGATCATTTTTTTCCCCCCTAAAAATCAGGGGTAAATTATGTTAAAAGTGGTGATAGTAGTTGTGTTAGGATGTTTCCTTGATGGATATATTCTTTTGTCTTATTTTCTAAATCTTCTGTAACATTACTTATATTAATGGAAAATAGTTGTAGCAACAAAGACAACAAACCCACCTCCCTGTTCTCTACAGGTTTCTCTGAAAAATGCATATGTGGAGGCTTAGGGACAGCAGAATTTGTACCATATATGCTTCAGAGAATGGTTAAGGATGGAGGCTGGAGACCTGCTGATCTTTTTAACACTTACCTAGTCCCCATGCTAATATCTGACACAGGTTAAGTACTCAATTGAGAAAATAACTTTAGTGACTATTGAAAAATTAAGCCCTGGATTGATTTATTTTTTCTTCTTTCCTCCCTAGTAAACCTTGAGCACCCTAGGATTATGCTGAACCTATATTCTAGGGATTTACTCCAAGAAAACCCAAGTAACTGAACATGTCCTTGACAGGAATTATTTTTAAAATTCACTGTAGAAGTTAAGGGAATCCTTCCTTCCTGCAGATTAGCTCTGAAGAGACTGAGTTGTCCTCAGGTAGCCTGAGACTGTTGAGGTTGTTGAAGACCCATTTTTAGGCTGGGGACTGATTCTAGGGTTGGTTACTGCTATTAAGCTCCCAAACACATACTTGAGCAGTTTGGGGTGCTGTCCCAGTTGTATTGGTCTGTCAATCATTACCTCCAGCTGCATCATGAGGAATGGGGTAGGACTGAAGAAACATGGTCTTCAGGGAACTCCCAGTTGGACAAAAGAAACAACAAACAAAGCAGTAGGAACAGGGAACTCGATATTGAAAATAGTAATAGTATGAAGAAACTTTGTTGAGAAAAGCAGATTCCAGGATGTTTTAATGGGGGTGTGGGGTTGGGAGAATGACTTGTGCAAACTGGGTGGTAGGACATGAGCAGAGTTGGATGTTCAAGGAAGAGAGCAGGGGGACGCCTGGGTGGCTTAGTTGGTTAAGTGTCTACCTTTGGCTCGGGTCCTGATCCCAGGGTCCTGGGTTAGAGTCCTGCATCAGGCTCCTTGCTCAGCAGGGACCCTGCTTCTGCCTGCTACTCCCCCTTTTTGTGCTTTCTCCCTCCCTCTCTCTCTGACAAATAAATCTTTAAAAAAAAAGAGGAGAGCAGGTTTGCATCTTGAGCAGTGCAGTGTGAGCAGTCATGATGGGAAGAGGGATCTGCAGAGAGGTTGGCGAATGATGACCATACTTTATCTTTCAGGGTTGGCAATGTTTGATTGCATTGGGCATGTCCTTCCTGGACTGTGGGCGCACGGTAAGCATCTCCAAAGTCCTGCTGACCGGAGAAGCCACTGGCAGCTATGCTAAGTAGACACTGGATCAGTCTGTCTGTCTTCCACGGGTAGCCATCAGAGCCAGTGTGTTTCTATGGTTTACTGTGTGAACATAGCCAAAAGTATGTGCTGTTGCACAGAGTGCATTTAAGACTCAGCTCTTTGTTGGGAAAGACTTTGTTTCAGTATATGTTTGAAAAGATGGAAATTTTTTTTTTCTTCCTGACCTTCTAACCTGGGAACTGCATTAGATAGGATCTTTGAAAAACTGACATGTGCTGCTATCATTCCAACACTAACTCTTACATAGCTGCCCAAGAGCCAGCTTGTTTTATCCTTTTGAGAGATAATCCTATATGCATTATTCTTAACCAGGCTCTGTATTAAAAAAAAATATTTGAGAAATGTATTAAAGTTTTCATAAGACAAATTACAGAATGGGTATGCAGGTTTTGTTCATAAAAAGATAAAAGGCTGAGAAATACTTTTCTTATGCATACCCTGTCAGTTATTTTAATTATAAAAAAAAATAAAATCTCAACTAAACTGGTTTCATCCATATTAAATATAAAATTATGAAAAATCTACCTCCTTCGGGTTCAGGATTCTTTTAACTTATTTTCATTTTAAATTTCTTGGTGGAAGTTAAGAGGGATGAGAAAGGATAAAGAGGGTGATAAACAAACAGCAAAGCTGGCATGTGGGTGTTGGTTATTAATCACCTTGGAAAGTCACTGAGCAGATTTTCTTCAGAGATTGAAAGCTTATCAGGATTTTCTTTCCAGTCCCGATTTTCTTAACTTTCGTGTTAATACAGAGCTTTCCTGATGATATTTACTCTTGAGTATATAGATTTATAAAGCCTTCACCTTCCTCATTCAGGAGGTTGGTTTTAGAAAAAAGATGGTAGCATTTATGAACTGACATTCTCATGAGATTTTGGAATGAGAAAAGACTTTAAAGGAAAGAAGAGTCATCTGTTTTATTCCTAAAAGACACCTCCTACCAGAATTGTCGTGGTTTTCCGAAGCATGCCCAAGACAACCTGCAAGGCAATCTCGGGAGCTATGGACCTAACTGTTGGAAAGCTCTGTGTCTCTCAGCAAGTCAGTAGGAATCATTGTGATTGAAAGTTCTCTCTCAGCAAGGTTGCACTGGGCTACCTCTCTTCAGCCATTCCCTCAGAGGGAAAAACTTTGAGACCAGATGGTGGAGCTCTGGAGTCAGAGGACATGGGTCCCTTCAGCATGAAGCTGCTTCTCTTCAGCCACTGCTGACATTTTTACATATGGAGCCTGAGATTATGTGATTATATCAAAGCAAATCACATTTGTCTGGTGGAGATAAATAATCAAGTCTGCTCTAGCCATTGACTTGATGAGAACAGTAATGGGAATGGCATTGAATGGCAATGACTTCTCATTTTTGGAGCTTTCCTTCTAGATTCCTGGTTGATTGACCTTCTCTATTCACCTGAGCCCCTAAACGCATTATTGCTGATACCAGGCCAAGAGTATAGACTGGATGGACTTTTATAAAAAGTCCATACACCACTGTGTATCACTGACCGTACCTTACTTTAGGCCCTCAAGCACAGGATCATGAAAGAGAAATTTCCCTCACTGTTCCTCCTCACATCTGCCCCAGTCCCTGTCCCAAACTGGTCATAAGGGCACTCTGTGAAGATACTGGGGGCTGACATCTTAATCTCTCATCTGGCTGGGCTAGGTAGAGGCAAAATTGACAAAAAAAATTCTTTGTAAAGACAGTATAATAACACACACTACCTTTGCCCTGAATCTGGGTGGGTCCAGTCACTCTCAGAGTCATAAGACTTAGAAGTTCAGGTAAAGCTGCTTGTTTTCTTTAAAAAGTTTTGTTTATGACTTGAGATGATGGAAAATTTCTTCCCAGTTAAATGGCATTTTATAGTACTATGTGTGTAGTGTTTGACAGTGTTAAAAATACTCAATACTGTATTTCATTTGATCCTGTCAGAAAGAAAGTGTACTTCAGCCAGTACTCTGGGTGCAATAAACAATGCTGTGAAGTCTCCCAGCGCCAGTGTGCGCGCTGTCTGTGTCGGATGTTAAGTGGTCCTTGTTTTCCACAAGTGTGACATGAAGTCATTGTGCTGTCACAGCACACTGGGAGTTCATGGATGGGGAAGAGCTGGAGTTTGGCTCCTGTAAGGTCCTGCTAGTAGTATAAGTGGTTACAACTGAGCTGTTAGTGCCCATTTAACTATGTAAACTTGGTTTGTAATTAAAAGATTTTTTTCCTTTTCCTGTTTGGTTTCCTGGGTATTTTTTTAACCTTAAAAATACTTCTGGGGATGCCTGGGTGGCCCAGTCAGTTAAGTATCTGCCTTTGGCTCAGGTCATAACCCCAGGGTCCTGGGACCAAAGCTCAGCATCGGGCTCCTGGCTCAGCAGGGAGCCTGCCTCTCCCTCTGCCTGTCGCTCCCCCTGCTTGCCCTTGCACACTCTCTCTTTCTCTGCCAAATAAATAATAAAAATTAAATCTTAAAAAAAAAAAAAAGAAAAGGGACGCCTTGGTGGCTCAGTTGGTTAAGCGGCTGCCTTCGGCTCAGGTCATGATCCCAGGGTCCTGGGATTGAGTCCCACATCGGGCTCCTTTCTCAGCAGGGAGCCTGCTTCTCCCTCTGCCTCTGCCTGCCTCTCTGCCTGTGCTCACTCTCTCTGACAAATAAATAAATAAAATCTTTTAAAAAAAAGAAAAGAAAAGAAAATACTTCCGAGATACTGCAACATCAGCCGCCACCTAGATGACATTTTAAGCCCACATTGTTAGTGATTTTCTCTTCTAAAGGGATGGAGGTGCAAATAGGTTTAGTCCTGAGAAGACTTTCAGGACTCCAGACACCAAACAGTCATACCAGTTTACCCACTTAGTCACATAGTTTTGTTGCTTCTAAAGGTCACATCGTTGCAATACTTAAAGTCCAAAAAAATTGTTATTCTGCATTTCTTTGCCCTGAGTTGAACATTTTTCTATCTGTAGTCTTGTTTCGCCATTGAAGTAAGCTTTTATGTTCCGTATGTATGATGCCAATAAAAAGTATGAGTATTTGAAAAGAGAAACCAAAATTGTTTAGCTTAAAAACTGAAAGCATTTTGGCAGAACTGATATAAATGGAAAAACTGGCACCATTTAGTAAAACAAAGACAAAGCTCAGGCATAGTAAACTGCAGTTCCTGTCACCATATAAACAACAGGAAAATTTAAGTCAGCACTTCATTTATCCCAAGGTTGGTACAGAACTGTATTTTCCCTTTCTCTGTTGTAAGCTTTTCCTGTGTCTCTTACAGGAGACAGATACTGAAACACGATAGAAGTAATCTGGAAATTTTGTTCTCCATGTTGTCCTGCCTCATTTAGCTCTCCCTTCTTAACCTGGGTTTAAATTCAGAACTAAACTAGGAGGCAACAATTTGAAGATCTGATTTGAGACATTTCTTTTAGCTCCGCCCTCTGGAATGCTATCTGCTCCTTTATTGGACAGGACCAGTGCATCTAAATGTATCCGCTTCTCTTGGCATCTTAGCTTTTATGAATGTTAAAAACCACTACCATGTGCTAGTCCTGGTCTGAGCACTCTTATGACCTCGTTTAATTGTTAACAACAAGAGGATCCGTCTCTTTATTGATAAGGCAACTGAAAGGCCAAAAAGTAACTTCCCCACATCACATCGCTGGTGAATAGGCAATGGGCATTTCGACTTGAATAGCTTAACTCCAGAGCCCACACTGTCATTCCCAAACCATGCTATATAATACATAGTACACATTTTGTGCAGGGTTAAGACACCAAGCTGGGTGTTTGGCAGGACCAGGAACATATCAAAGCATTTGTGTGATACTCTAATTAGTGATAGAATATGTTTCAGCTCACCATTTGCCAGCTGGTAGACTAATTTTGTTTGACCTTTGCTATATTTGAAACAACTTCGAATGCTTTTTGGTAAGCACAGAAAATAGGCCATGGCCCTCTGTGATTCTACCTCAATAGTAGCTAAGAACTATTAAGCTTACTCATTTGCACTACCTCTCTGCCCCTGACAGTATTTAGCCTACTCCTGGGTCATTTGGCCCCATTTCTCAGTGTCTCAGAGCAATATGACAAACTTCTCCGATGAGGAGGTTTTGTCTAGTAAGTCATCTGAGTGACTCTGGGGATCACAGGACTAATAATGCCACTCTTGCCTACTACATAATGAGGAAGCCCACCACCTCAGCTCTTGTGAAAAGGCTGCAGTGAATTTATAGTGTATATGACAATCGCTCTTGGTTACCAACCTGAGATGTAAGACCCTGAAATGAATAAGGAGGCTTGTCTGAAGAGTTGTCTCTCTGCCCCGAGGCCACTCTTAGTCACTGTTCTTAGAACAGTTTTATCTTGGGCTTCATCTGGGGTCATCTTCACACAGCCATCACAAGCCTATGAGGTATACGGGACAATTTGTAATACATTAAAAAATTACATTTGTTGAAGACTAACGGCGTATTAATGTACTTGGTATTCTCAAATGTAGCATTTATTCCTATTTTTACAAATAAGTAGGATAAGGCTCCAGAAGTGTACATGAACTTGCTCAAGGTCTGCTCCTCTCAAGTAGCAGAATTGGCGTTTGAACCCAACTCTGGTAACTTTTCCACTATACTATAATAGGGATGTTTTCCTTCTATGGATTTATAGTCTACATTCTGCATTAATATACAGGCTGTTGATGCCAAGGGGTGATAACTTTCCTAAAACCCTAAGTAATAACAGTAAGGCTAAAATGAGATTCAGTGATTGTCTCAGTGTATGTAGAGGAGAGAAAAGGAGTAAGCAATAACTTCACAGATCTCAAACAATAGGGATTCAGAAAATAAAGGGGGATGTTGCCTGGGTGTCTCAGTTAAGCATCCTACTCTTGATCTCAGCTCAGCTCTTGATCTCAAGGTCAAGAGTTCAAGCCCGGTACAGGGCTCCACACTGGGTGTGGGGCCTACTTCAAAACAAAATAAACCATAGGGATTCAGGTTTCCAGGAAGGCGGTCTGGCCATATTTTAAAAGCAGTCCAAGTAATTTCAGTTCAGCCTGACAAACATTTGAGACCCATAGGTCATTTCCCTCTCTCAGCACTTTTTTTTTTTTTTAAATGAAAGGCTGTTCTCTGCTCAGGTGCCAAAAGATCATGAGGCCAGCCTGGATAATATGGTTCAGGATTTAGACTGAGCTCAGGGTTTAGAATTAGTGTTTAATTCTAATAATTTAGAATTCATATTTCATTCTAATATTTGATTTTCATTATTTAGAATTTATTTGATTTCTAAAACAGTACCAGAATACAAAAGCACTTGGTGTGTTGGCTCTGAATGTCCTTATCAGAAGTAGCCATCCTGGGTTGTCTGGTTGGCTCAGTCAGTTAAGCAGCTCAGGTCATGATCCTGGGGTCTTGGGATCCAGCCACAGAGTCAGAGTTGGAGTCTGGCAGGGAGCCTGCTTCTCCCTCTCCCTCCACCCCTCCCCCTGCTTGTGCTCTCTCTTTCTGTCAAATAAATAAAATCTTAAAAAAAAAAATCCAGCAGCAGCCAAGTGTGTCAGAAGAATAGTCAAAGTGCAAATTTTGCTGAGGGCATTTGGCACTACCTCAATTCTTAACTATTTCAGTACCTAGCTATTTTATGTGCCATAAACCATTCATGTATCTATCTGCAAGCCATTTCTTTTCTGAAATAAAAACCAATATAGTAGTACTGGAAAAAAGCATCTTTTGATGTGCTGATTATAGGTCCTCATGCACCAGTTACAATATTTAAATATTTGCAAATCACGGGCGCCTACGTGGCTCAGCAGTCCATTGAGTGTCTGCCTCGGGCTTTGCCAAGCCGGCTGTGGTCCTCCTGGAATAGAACACCACCCCCCCTCCCTGCTCAGCGGGGGTCCTGCTTCTCCCTCTGTCTGCCACTCTCTCCTGCTTGTGCTCTTTCTCTCTGTCAAATAAATAAAATCTTTCTACATAAATAAATAAATACTGGCAAATGAGTCTAACTCTTTTCCGTTTTTTTTGTCCTTAGTACCATCTGGGATTGACGGCTCAGCCTGAACTCTACCTTCTGAACACAGTGGATGCCGACTCACTTGTGTCTAGATGACTGACAGCCCGCGAGACTGTATAAGAACTACTTTGTCTTAATCCTTTTGTGCCAGGTGTCCTGTTAACATATCTCTGTTAGTTCAGAGGTGAGTTTTGTTCAGATGTTTTGAACAAAAGGTAAAGATTTCCTCATGGGAAAGGACATTAAAAGCTGACAGCTGTTAAGTGTAGGACAGAGACCCACCCGCCTCCCCTGTCCTACAATAGCCAGAGCTCAATGATTGGCCTCTTGTGGCCACACACCCTATGGGCTTGTGTCTTGACTTCTGGCATTTAAAAATATATATGTGTATATATTTATGTAAACCTGAACATATCAGTTTGGGTAGAGTTTTAAGGTTATATAAAATTGATAGGTCTTATTTTTTTCAAAGACAGTATTCAGATAAATCAGATATTTGTTTTATCTGGGTCACAGGTGAGAAAGGAGAGGGAGTAATGCTCTTTTTTGGAATGACCTGGTCAAATTAACTTACCTTTTAAAGTGATACTTGACTATGGCCGGTTAAATTACATGTCAGTTTTAATCGACCAGACCCTTAGCGACTACTTCATACCAGCACATCATTTCTAAGGAAAACATTTCTTCTTTTCAGCATTCATATTTGGTCCTGGTTATTGATGTGCTTCTTAATTATAATTCTCTCTGTTGCTTTTCTTGAAATCTTACTGGAGGAATGATGATATTTTCCAAAGAGCTTAATACCTTGTAATAAGATTCAGAAACCATGCTATAACCAATGATCAGTTTTCCATGTGACATTGTAACTCAGCCCATTTTACCATTCAGGTTTTTAGGTATAAAAAGAAGAAACTTCTAACATTTACTTTTATAAAGATGTTGATGGACCTATTTGTTTTCTTTCTAATGTTTAGAGTCCTACCATGTGTTTTCTTCCCATTTTCCCATAAAAACGCCAAACACCATTTCTGGGTCCAAAGTCTGTTTCCAGGAATGGCTAATATTTCTAATGTTGAATTTCCCTGAATGCTAAGCATTTTATTGTGAGATATTTATACCAAGTAATAAGAGATTAGAACTAGACTAGGACCAGTTCTCATGTCATAAACTGCCTGTCTACATGTGGGTTATAGATTCTTTTTGACCCCTTTTCTTAACTAGGACTTTTTTCCTTAAGATTTTTATAATAAAAAAGTTGATACTTAAAAATTGAAAGATTTTGCATAATTATCTGATTGAAAAGGAGATTTTCAACACTGGGTCATATTCCTGCATGGAACTGCAGTTGGCTGGAATGAATGGCAGCTGTCCATCTCCATGGACTATACTGCGGGACAGCACACACACTCCTTCACTTCCTTCTAGCCACAGAGGCATTGTGTTTGCAAATACTGCAGCTTTTGTATGACTTTGAGCATTATCTTCCTATTTCAGCTTCAAAAGGTAAATATCTCATTTGTCTTATTTTAAAAGTTAGTGCTTTTCAGTACGTTGTTTTTTGTTAAATCCAGACATTCCTTATCTTCATTTATAAAGACCTGGCCCTCCAAGTGGAAAGTTTTCTATGATGATACTTTAAAATTCTTGGGGCCCCTGTGTGGCTCAGTCGGTTAAGCCTCTGCCTTTGGCTCAGGTCATGATCCTGGGGTCCTGGGACCGAGCCCTGCATCGGGCTCCCTGCTCTGTGGGAAGCCTGCTTCTCCCTCTCCCACACTGCCTGCTTGTGTTCCCTCTCTCGCTGTCTCTCTGTGTCAAGTAAAGAAATAAAATCTTTAAATAAATAAATAAATAAATAAAATTCTCTCGTTTCTCTATCAGGGGCCCTTGAAACTTCTGGTAAGAGTAGTGTCCTTATGCTGTAGGTTAGCATCCTTCCAATCTTAAAATGAAACTGAATTAGCATCAATTAACAGCTTTCACTTGAAGAAGAGATTTTTAAAATGAGTTTCAGTATTTTAGATTCTTTATACACAGATAAGAACTCTAGATGGACCAATTTAGATTTTCCTCCCTTCCTGGGCAATTCAGTTTCATTACTAGTGAGTGTTAGGAGGAAAAAAAAAAAGGTTTTAAAACTCCTGTTTTGCCACTCCTAAAAGGATGAGGTGCTCAGTTAAACAGAGACGAAGCACTTGGGGGATTCTTTAACTCATCTCCCTCCTTTAGCTATATGTTACTAGGAAGAGACTCAAGTGTACAAAAGTTTAAAAGTATACCGATCAGGTCATATAACTCCTATAATAAAAAAATTTGATAATCTGAGTTATGCTAAAACCAGTAGAAGAGACTGATTTCTAAAGAGGGAGTCTGGGGTATACTTCTTTTCTAAGTGAGGAACATTTAATAATTCTCTAATTTATGATTTACAAATCTGGATTTTTCTTTTCCTTTTTTTTTTTTTTTAAGATTTTATTTATTTATTTGACAGAGAGAGAGGGAGAGAGAGAGAGAGTGCAAGCAGAGGGAGTGGGAGAGGGAGAAGCAGGCTCCCCACTGAACAGGGAGTCTGATGCAGCACTTGACCCCAGGACCCTGGGATCATGACCTGAGCTGAAGGCAGATGCTTAACCAAGTGAGCCACCCAGGTGCCCGTAGATGATTTTCCATTTTAATTTAAACACAATTTGTGAGTTCTCATGCATAGCTACTCTTAGTAAATAAATACCTTGCATTTCTTTTTTCAAGCAATAAATATATCACTGAAGTTCTCTCAGAGTAAAATTAATAAATTCTGGAACCTACTGGGTTTTATGAGAAAAGCCCATTTCTAATTAAACACTTAAGTCTATTTTTATTTTTTAAAGATTTATTTATTTATTTGAGAGAAGAGAGAGTATAGTGAGGGGAAGGGGCAGAGGAAGAAGCAGAGTCCCTGCTGAGCAAGGAGCCTAATGTGGGACTCCATCCCAGGACCCTGGACCAACTAAGCCACTGAGGCACCCCCTTAAGTCTATTTTTAATGTAGAGTCTATATTTAGAGAGTAGAATCTTTTCAGTAGCCTGATTAGAAATATCTTTTCATTATGTAATCATCTTGAAGGATGATGTTTCTATGCCAGCTGTTCTCAATTTCCCTAACCTCCATGGAACATAGTAGATCTAGCTCTGGACTATTTAGTGGAATAAAGTAATTGGATTCTTCCTTGCCTATTTTCCAAAGAGGACAGTGTTGACCAAAACAGGTACTAGAAGAGCCTCCTGATAGGTAGATGACAATTTTAAAAATTACTACCCGTGCCAATGGAGAGTAGTGTATATAATACACAGAACAATGGGTTAGTATCTGGAATGCAGACGTATTTTCAGATATTCTTACATCTTTTCCTTTCCCAAATACTAGACTTCACCTTGCTGTCAGATTAACCGTCCACTACAGGAGACATCAAGGAAAAGGAAATCACCATCACAGATCATTTTATAGTACGTTCTTGATTTTATTTCAGTGAATACTTTTTTCATTTTGGTTTTTTTTTTTTTTTTCAGGCTTGGAGTTTTAGGGAAGTAGATCTGAGTCACAACAGTTGGGACTTCAACAAAGTCTCGTTAATTTTTTTAGAAGCGTGGGCAGTTATGAGGAGTTTGAGGTCACAGATAGTTAACATTTAATGTCTGCTTTGGTTTCTGTGTCTTCTAGTGTCAGACCAGATTAGCAATAGCATTAGACTAACTCCTTTCACCCCCATAATTGCCATCTGGGGGAAAGGGATTTTTTTTTTTTTTTTTTTTTAGCAATTTACCTTTGTGCTCCTATAAAATGTTTCAAGAAGTATAAAAATGAATACATAAATATATTTAAATGTTAAACATTTATGTTTGTGGCAAAATAGTCATGTTTTTAGATTAGAGTAAGGTACACAGTGGTAAACCAAATTTAAATAACAACATGACCATTTTTCTCTTATAACTGTTTGCTGTTCTTGAAAAGAATTTATGAAAGCTCTAATTACTTTGCCCTACACAGAGAGAATAAAGTGATGAATAGAGTATTACATTTAATATGGATATAGATAATTTTTCTGTAGCCACTATTATAAATTCTAATTTTCATATTGGTTTGGCATAATATAGATTATTTTCTGCCACTAACTAGAAAGTAAAAATTCTAAAAGTCAGAAAATCCTATCCTAGGTTCTGAAAGACAACAAGGAAATTTTTTTTTTTAAAGATTTATTTATTTATTTATTTGACAGACAGAGATTACAAGTAGGCAGAGAGGCAGTCAGAGAGAGGAGGAAGCAGGCTCCCTGCTGAGCAGAGAGCCCGATGTGGGGCTTGATCCCAGGGCCCTGGGATCATGACCTGAGCTGAAGGCAGAGGCTTTAACCCACTGAGCCACCCAGGCGTTGAGTTGACTGTGATTTTTGATTTGGAAATCAACTTTGTAAACAATTGAGACTTACTATACAAGGGTATGAGAATCCTGTCTCATTCTTCTGCAGTATAATTTGCTATATATTGAGAATTCTTCATAATGAATAGTTTTCAGAAGGCTTCTTATCTTAGATGTAGCTTCATTTTTTGGACACACTGAAGAACCGAGGTCTGATGTAATCTTTATACATAGAATAGAGAACACCTAGAAACAAAAAAATATATATCAATACAGTATCTGTGGAAAATGAAGGCTGAATTTCTTCCACTTGTATTTTTCCAAAACTGTCCTTCAACTTAGAAACAAACAAATGTCGGGCGCCTGGGTGGCTCAGTGGGTTAGGCCGCTGCCTTCGGCTCGGGTCGTGGTCTCGGGGTCCTGGGATCGAGTCCCGCGTCGGGCTCTCTGCTCAGCGGGGAGTCTGCTTCCTCCTCTCTCTCTCTCTGCCTGCCTCTCTGCCTACTTGTGATCTCTCTCTGTCAAATAAATAAATAAAATCTTTAAAAAAAAAAAAAAAAAGAAACAAACAAATGTCTTCCATCTTATTAACTTTTGGCTTGGATCATATAAATGGCTCCAGACAAACCAACCAATCCCAAAAAGTTAGACCCCTTTAAGATCCATATAAATCTCAATCCAAATTTATAATATGTCACTATGCCACCCTAGAATTTGAATTTTAAAATATTGGTGCAAAAGTAAGGAGAGTGGGGAGACTTGGCTAGATAATAACATAGAAATAATAGACATCTCAATCTAGCACACCTCTCTTCAGGGCCTCCTTGTGTTTAGTGTCTTGAGGGAAAAGAAGGTAAAGGGACAGAATCCTTGCTTCTAGAGGTCGGCAGTCTAGTGGGTGAATTAGGTAGGAGTTTAGGCTGAGAGGTCTTCCAGACAAAGGTCTCCCAGAAGTTTAGGCTGAGAGGTCTTCCAGACGGGTAAGTAGTCAAGGGAAATAGCCTGAGGGGTAGAGTTGTTTCATTGTGTTGCAGGAACGTCAGCAAGTGTTTGTATCCACAGTAGGTTAAGGAGTCTGCTCACCTCCTGCTCCGTCCACATCAATTATCAAGACACCAGCTATTTAGTACATTGTCTAACCTAAATTCTTTACTTCCTTTCCTTCTGCCTTTTTTTTTTTTTTTTTTTTTTTCCCTGACGCTGTTCTTGTCTTCAGGGAGCGCACAGAGAAAAAAGGATGGGTGAGGTTGTTCTCGGAGCACCCTGTAGCTGGCTGAGGCAGCTGTCTGCACAGTTTCCTAACACAATAGTAGTAGAACCATCACAGATGTATAAAATCCAAGGCAAAAACATGTTTACTGGATGCACTGTGGTATCTATGGAGACATTTTCAGATGCAGAGAGAACTGCAGAACTCATTTCCCTGTGCTTATTAGACACAGGTAAGGCTTACCTCTTGCCTGCCTCTTAAATGTTGGTATTTCCTGGAGTTCTGATCTCAACTCTTTTCTCACCTCATTCACACCTGTGAATGCGTCACTGGTAAGCAAGTTAGAACTCTTTTTTTTTTTTTTTTTTTTTTTTTTTAAGATTTTATTTATTTATTTGTGAGAGAGAGAGAGTGAGAGCGAGCACAGGCAGACAGAGTGGAAAGCAGAGTCAGAGGGAGAAGCAGGCTCCCTGCAGAGCAAGGAGCCCGATATGGGACTCGATCCCAGGACGCTGGGATCACGACCTGAGCCGAAGGCAGCTGCTTAACCAACTGAGCCACCCAGGCGTCCCTAGAACTCTCTTTTTAATGTGAGACCCATATATTCATTACACCATATGTCAAATTTCCACATACATAGGTAGGTGGCTGCCACACTTCTGAATTATACATAAATAAGTTGAGCATGCCCCTCAAAGTGTTCATTTATTTATAAACAATATAAATGTACTATGGCTAGTCTATATATGAGTAAAGCTTTTTTTGTTTTTAAGATAAAAATATTTTCTTCCGGGGCGCCTGGGTGGCTCAGCAGATTAAAGCCTCTGCCTTCGGCTGGGGTCATGATCTCAGGGTCCTGGAATGGAGCCCCGCATAAGGCTCTCTGCTCAGCGGGGAGCCTGCTTCCCTCCCTCTCTCTCTCTCTCTCTCTCTGCCTGCCTCTCTGCCTACTTGTGATCTCTGTCTGTCAAATAAATAAAATCTTTAAAAAAAAAAATTTTCGGGGCGCCTGGGTGGCTCAGTGGGTTAAAGCCTCTGCCTTCGGCTCAGGTCATAATCCCGGGGTCCTGGGATTGAGCCCCACATTGGGCTCTCTGCTCTGCAGGGAGCCTGCTTCCTCCTCTCTCTCTGTCTCTCTCTGCCTGCCTCTCTGCCTACTTGTGATCTCTTTCTGTCAAATAAATAAATAAAATCTTAAAAAAACAAAAAAAACCCAAAAAACCAAAAATTTTCTTCCCGCATACCCATGGATCTCCTTATACATTTCCTAAAGTAAGAGTACTCTAATTTGGAGACATCTGCCATAGGCATCTCAGTCAGTATAATACAAAATTAAGAGTTCAGGCCCCAGAGTTGATAAGCCAGGTGATTATTAGCAAGAATTTTTTTCTCTCTAAGACTCCATTTCCTTATCTGGAAAGGGGATTATTAGTAAATAAAGACTTTGGTCTTTGTTCGGAGTTCCTACAATAGAGTTTCTAAAATGCTTAGAAGTTCACAGATAGAGAGGGGCACCGGGGTGGCTCAGTTAGCTGAGCATCTGCATTTGGCTCAGGTCATGATCCCAGAGTGCTGGGATCAAGCCCTGCATCAGGCTCCCTGCTCAGTGGGAAGCCTGCTTCTCCCTCTCCCTCTGCCTGCTAATTCCGCTACTTGTGTGTGTGCGCTCTCTCTTTCTCTCACTCTCTTTCTGTCAAATAAATAAATTAAATCTTTAAAAAATTTTTTTCAGATAGAGGAGTATCTTTGTTACTCATGGGCCCCTTGGATTATACCTGAATTTATGTTAATGGGATGACCGACAGTAGCCTCTCAGGATCCTACTTCAGGATGTGGCTAGTCATGCCAGAAGACCAACCATAGGATTAGAGGGTTCTTAGCCCTCCAGGGAGGGGAGTAGGGCTAGAGATTGAGTTCTGTCGTGGGGCCAGTGATTCAGTCAATCATGCCTACATAATGAAGCCACAATAAAAACTCTGGATGCTGAAGCTCAGTAGAGTTTCTCCAGTGGTGGACACATGGATGTGCTGGAAGGTTGACATGCCCTGATTCCATAGGGAAAGGGTAGAAAGCTTTGAGTCTGGGACCCTCCCAGACCTTAGCCTACGTGTCTCAATTTGCCTGGTCTTGATTTAGATACTTCATAATAAAACTTTAGTCAGTATAGAGCTTTCCTGAGTTCTTAGGTTGTTTTAGTGAAATGTCAAACCTGAGGGAGTTTTGGGAACCCCTGAATTCATAGCCAGTTAGTTAGAAGTTGCAGGCGGCCTGGGCACTCCCTAGAGGCTGGTCTCTGCAGTAACAGCAGTCTCTGGGAAGCTAAGGTGTGCTGTGGGCAGTTGGCAGCGGTACAGGAGCGTGCTAAGGTGCACCCGGTGGTGTGAAGGAGGTGCTTATTAAGATTAAATCCCTGTGGTATACACCTAACAACACTGCCGTGTTAACTA
Source organism: Mustela lutreola (assembly GCF_030435805.1). Taxonomy (NCBI): domain Eukaryota; kingdom Metazoa; phylum Chordata; class Mammalia; order Carnivora; family Mustelidae; genus Mustela; species Mustela lutreola. The sequence continues at coordinate 64,046,005 of NC_081297.1, forward strand.
TACTGGAATGAAAATAAAAGCTTAATGAAGTTTACCTACAAAAAAAGATTGAGATAGTGATATAGAAAGCAGAATGGTTGCACAGCATAAACACTCATTAATATCAGCAATTACTGTTTTGTCCATTATGCACTTATCCTCCCACCAAACCTGTTCTTCATTCTTTATACTAGTGAAGGCACACGTTTATCTGGCTGCCCCAACCAGAAGCCTGGGAATCATCCTTGACTTCTTCCTTTCTTCCTTCCTTCCTCCCTCCTTCCTTCTCCCAATCACTTAGTTGCTGAGTCCTGAACGTTTCTAGAATCCACCTCCTCTCCATTTTTACTATTCCTGCTTTAGTTCAGACCTAGTTCATCACCTAATTGACTTCTTCTCTGCCTTTGTTCTCACCCCTGCTTTACAAATCCTCTGTAATCATTTTCCTTTTCCTCATAGTGAAATAGAATACGCATGGAAAATGGTAGACACAATCTAAATGACCCGATTAACAGACAGTTGCAGAGGCAATGACCTGGAATTGCAGGTCAAGAAATAGAATATGGGAAGCATCTTGGGAGCCCCCCAGCTTTCCCTCTCTGACCATACCTCCTCCTTTCCATAAATAACCACTGTTCTGTCTTTTCTTAGGGTGACCCTCTGTTCAAACGGTTTCACATTGCCTGCGTTTGGGCAGGCGCCTTTCTCAGCTGCTATCCTGACTACTATACTCCCCTTTTTAAAACTTCCACTGAATGTGTCCTTTAGTTAACGCCTCAGCTTGTAGACATTGATCAGGGATTTGTTTTCTATCAGTTTTGCTGGGCTGTAATTGCTTTTTTGCAGGGACAGAATTTCTGTCCCTGCATATTTCTGGGTTAGCTTGGCTCGTAAGAGACATTTTGCTTGAAGTTTGAAGGGGAAAGTCGAAGCTGCAGCTGCTGTGTTCTTCTTACACTTGGAAGGCTTGGTGCAGGGAGCCAGGTGCTGGCTGTTGCTCTTCACCTGCTGGCTCACCTTGACATTGTGGGACAACAGTCAGACCCACAGATCCTTCAGCAACTTCTGGATCTCCTCCTCTTAGCTTCTTCAACTCCTAGGCCAGTGGATGAACTCCATGATTGAGGGTCCAGCTTCTCCTACAGGTCACACCATGATCAAAGCTGGAGTCAGTAAGAGACTGACCCAAGTTTCTCTTTGTGGGTTCCAGCTCTTCCTTGAAGATCGCAGTTAATTTTTCCTTCCCAACTGCTGCCTTGTTAACTTTAGGCCCCAGCCTTAGGAACATAAGCAACAGTCTAATATGGACTGTTTAATCAGCTCTCAAAATTGGTTAGGGTCGGGGCGCCTGGGTGGCTCAATGCATTAAGCCTCCCCCTTCGGCTCAGGTCATGATCTCGGGGTCCGGGGATAGAGCCCCGCATCGGGCTCTCTGCTCAGCAGGGAGCCTGCTTCCCCCTCTGTCTCTCTGCCTGCCTCTCTGCCTGCTTGTGATCTCTCTCTCTGTCAAATAAATAAATAAAAATGTTTTTTAAAAATCTTTAAAAAAAATGGTTAGGGTCATATTTCTATTAAAAAATCCCTTTTTATATATCACTACTGATAGTTTTGCTTCTCTGATCCTGACTGGTACAGATTTTGGTACAGAAGCTTCCAGAGGAGCATAGCCATGAGGGTAGGTTCTCTGAATTGGTTCTGGGTCATCTGGAATTGGTTCTGTGATCTGATTTGGATTTAAAGATATTAATGGCCTTTTTTTTTTTTTCCAGGAGTAAAGAGGATGCTAGCAGTCTAAGGCATGCAGTAGTAAAACATCTTTTTAGATTGTCACCTATAGAAAACCTTAATCAGGTATCTATAGAAAACGGGCTTTGGGTGATCAGGTATTTACTGTATGAGAACATTTAGTGGAGATAAGAAAAATAATTAGGCTGGTTTCTTCTAAGTGTGCTGGAGAACTTGGGAACACAAAATGAGGGACTCAGGGTTTTCAATTCCTTAATCCAGGTGCTTTGAGGGACCTGAAAGCCTTATGACTTTCCAGAAAGAAACTCAGCTCCCGTAGCAATGAGGCTGATATTTCTGAAAAACATACAAAGGAACTAATCCTGATGGTGACTAATCATAACAATAATAAAATTCCCAACCTCACAGAATCTCTTATGTCAAAGTTAGGGCATTGCTTTGGGAAGAGTGGGATTAGGAAAATTGAAAATTAGCATGATTTTCAATTAATAGGATAGGATAATTAATTCAATTAATAGGATAAATAGGAAAATTGAAAATTAGGATGGGACCTATGGGCAGGTTTCTGTGAAATAGGGTCCTTGAACCCCTGTATGACTGAGACTCCTTTGCACTCCTTCCTGCGAATGACTAAAACTTGGAATGAAAGTTAATCTCCACTAAATGAAGTTGGAATGCAGAGCTTTCTTGGTTTACATCCAGGGTACAGCAGGGATTCTGCATTGGTAGTCATTCTTCTTTAAGGGGGCAGTTTTGTTCCCCAGGGAAATTTGGCAATGTCTATAGGCATTTTGGGTTGTCACACTCGAGGTTGGTGGGTGCTGTTTGCCTGATAGTTGCTGGGGATGCTGCTAAACATCCTGTAATGCACAAGACAGCCCCCCACAACAAAGAATATTCAGTCAAAATGTCAGTAGTGCTGAGATTAAGAAACTCCACCATTAAGGAAGGTATCCAAAGGCCTAGGGAGATTGGAATGTTAAAGTGGACTTATCCTCCTCCCTCAGCCCCTAAATATATCTATTTCCTTCACCAAGGCTATGTGAAATACACTTGTGAAGGGAGTCTCTGGCATCCTTGGAGAGTTCTGTGACTGTCTTCTGTAAGCCAGAAATGACAGTGGGAATTGCTAGGCTCCCTGAATTCAGTGGAGATGATGGGATCCTGAGTGGCAGGGCCACGTGGCATCATTTAAGCGACAGAGACAAGGAGAGCATGATGTACTATAATGGGCAGCAAAGACCAAACTGTAATAAGCATAGTCTAGGCCACAAAGCTCTTTGGCATTGGCTAACTGATTGTGGTATCCCTAGACATAAGAGTGGCGGGCAGTGCATACACAGAAAATCTCCCAGTTTGGTGAGTAGAAGTCTCACTTAAATCATCATTGTAGACAGCCATGGCCCCCGAAAAATTCTCAGACTGAATCACTTTATGGACCCAGAGTCCCTTGAATAAAGGAGAGGTCAGATCTCCTTAAGAAAAGACCCTGTTATACAGCCAAAAATATAAATACTGTAAATACTCCATCTAGCCTTTCCTAAAGGGATCCATGACCACTCACCAAAGTGCCTGTGCACGAGGAATGGCAAATAATCACATTTGTGGGAGATTATTAAGTATTGGCTTTGAATTGATACTGATGCTTTGAGAATTAGGGTGCTCTACCAGCCAAGCTAGAAGTTTCTGGAGGTCAGGTGGTCAGTTGACCTGGTGGGACCCTGAATTATTTCCCCAGTTCTGGAATGTGTAATTGGAATGGACAAACCCAGCAAATGTCAGAATCCTCCCATCGGTTCCCTGACCTGTGGTGTAAAAGCTATTATGGTCGGGAAAGCCAACCATAAGCCATTCTACTTGCCTCTACCTACCAACAGAGTAAACCAAAGCAAAACTGCATTCCTAGATGGATTATAGAGATTAGTACCATCATGAAGGACTTTAAAGATCCTAGAGTGGTGATTCCTACCGCACAGGCATTCAGTATGCCTCTTTTGCCAGAAGACAGGTGGATCTTGGACAAAGATAATGGATTTCTCTAAACTTGATCACTCTGACTGCAGCTGCCGTTCAGGTGTGGTTTCATTGCTAGAGTGTATTGGTATAAACATATTTACTATTTGGTTTTCAGCTAGTAATCTGGTTGATTGTTTTTTTCCTGTATACCTTTTAGTAACTATCAGAAGCAGTGTGTGTTCACTCAGTTGGGCCAAGAGTATACTTTCACTATTCTGTCTCAAGACTGCCTGAAGTCTCCAGCCTATGCCATAATCTAGTCTGCAGGGACCTTGATCATCCCTCCATTCCACAGGACATCATGCTAGTCCATTACATCGATCTGATCTATCAAGGGGAAATTAGGTTAGTGCTACAGAATACAAATAGGATAAGGAGGTGTGTGTCTGGAATGCATTTCTTCTGGGGCGTTTTTTAGTACTCCCATGTCCTGTGATTAAAGACAATGGAAAACAATACCCAATATAAGCAGGATGGCTAATGGCCTTCATTTAGGAATGATGGTATGGGTCACCATAACCTTGTCAAATAACCTTGAATAGCCAAGGTGCTTATTGAAGGCAAAGGGAGTATAAAATGGCTAGAACATGGTTATAACACCAGGCATGACCATCCGACCAGTTATAGAAACAAAGTCTGACAGCTATGAATATTTCTTCCTTATTTTGATTTGAATACATTTGTGTATTCATTAACGATTTTTTTATTTGCCACTTCCATTTATCTACCATCTAATGGAAGAAGTGCTAATGATAATTATCCTTATATTTCAGGATTTAGCTTTAGGATATCAAAGGGAAATGGGACTCTGCTCAAAGACAAATCCACACCACTCAAAGATGGAGAAAGGGATTTTTGTGTCCCCTTTTGGGAGAGAATTAGCATGTTTTTGGTTATACATTGAATGGTTGATTTTGCCATTGTCTTTATTTCAAAGTTAAGTGTATTAAAAGAGGTGTATATGGATGCCAGGTTGACAAGAGGTAGACAAGGGTGAATTTGTATTGTGTCAGCTTAGCTAAACTGTAACTACATTTTCCAGATTTCATTTCTTTTTATTCTGTGAGTTACTGCAGAAGGGACATTTTGCATACGATTTAGAAGGCAGAAGTGAAGCAACAGCCAAATACATTTTATGCTCGGAAGGCACTGTTGCAGCATATTTGATTATCTTCTGGTCCCCTTCGTTGGCATGGGGCAACAACTAGGGAGTACAGCTACTGTGGCTTCTGCTGAATTTCCTCCTTCACCTTTTCTGATTCCTTGGCCAGGTCCCTGTTTAGTAGCTCCCAGATGAAGGGCATCATCTTGTCCTCGGTCACTGCCGTCATCGAATTTAGAGGCTTAGAGATAGTGAGAAATCCACAAAGGTTCCAAACAGTTCATCATGTGTGTTCCCAGCTCATCCTTGCAAGTTCTAGATTTTTTTGCTTCTCTCACTTTACATCTTGTGCTTGCCCACTTTGGGCCCCAGCTGCTGATACATATGCAAGAGCCTCACAATCACATAATGCCAAATGCCTATAATAAATGTCTCCTTCTGTATTACAGCTGGTAGCTCTGCTTCTCTCCTCAAACCCTGACTGACTCACTTACCACACCAAGCTACGTCCAGTCCTAGTAAGGTGCCATGCTCCTGTGCCTTTGTTTTAACCTCTGTCTCAAATCCTGGTCTCCTCTCTGCCTACCTAATTCCTCCACGTGCTTGGCTCCTATAGTTTACATCCTGAGAGACGCCTCCTCGGGACTCTCCGCACTCGTTCAAGGCTCCCCTCTGTGTTATGCTTCCAGAGCAACCTGTGCTATCTGTCATGATATCCATGATTTTATACCGCCATCTTCTGTTCTTGGTCGTTCTCCGTAAGGAGCCTGACCACTCTGAGAGTGGGGACTGAGTCTTATTTCTGTATCTCTAGACTGGCACAGGGCCTTGCACATAGCAAGTGCTCAGTAGCTATTTGCTAATAGCTAATTGATGAAAATGAGCACTATAGTTCTGTAGTGAAGTTTCTTGTATTTTGTTCAACACCTGCATATCACAGCTCATGGTAATAAGATGTAACCATGTAACCCCCTACATGCAAAGCCCCACACACATCATTCCATAATCCTAGACCCATGCTTAGGCTGACTCTACTCTGCACAGCATGAAGGAGAACTAGGAACATGGTGGCTTGTTCTCATTAATGTAGACGAAAAGAAAGTTAGATAATTTAGGTCCCAAAGTGGACTTCCTGAGAGAACTATCTGATTTAGCCATTGATGTATTAACCAAATAATTTTACACCTGTTCTTTGGATGCGACTGTGTTTAGTATTGCTTAATTTATAGACTAATTTAAAAAGGTTTACCCATTGCTCAGACTAGGAATAAAAGGAGAACAGATGTTGAGGCTTGTGGGCTCTAAAAATGTATTCTTCCCAGTTAAACTAAATTAATAATTATACCTGCTGTTCATGTAGCCTGGGAACTATGACTTAGGTGAGTGATAAAGGCTGGAGTCTAGAACCACTGCTTTAGTTGGGTTACCTAGGGTATAAACTATTCACTGCTCCTTTCACTATACAAGATAACAGAACCCATAATCTGGTTCTCTACATTTTTAAAATTAAGCTCCCTACCTTTTAAAAATTTTTTAGGTATAATTGTCCTACATTATACTAGTTTCAGGTGTACAACAATGATTCATTATTTGCATATAATGTAGTGATCACCATAGCAAGTCAGTTAACATCTGTAACCATGCATAGTTACAGAATTGTTTTCTTGTGATGAGAACTTCAAAGATCTACTCTCTTAGCAACTTTCAGATATACCAAATGGTATTATTAACTAGAGTCACCATGCTGTACGTTACATCCCCACATACATTATTTTTTATTTTTATTTATTTATTTTTTAAAAAGATTTTATTTATTTTGGAGTGAAAGAGAAGGAGAACAAGTGGGGGGGGGGTGGAGTAGGGGGAAAGAGCAAGGGGAGAGGGAGAAGCAGGCTCCCGCTGAGCAGGGAGTCCCATGCAGGGCTCCATTCCAGGATCCTGGGATCATGACCTGAGCCAAAGGCAGACACTTAACTGACTGAGCCACCAACCAGGCACCCCTATTTTTAATTTTTTAAAGGATTTTATTTATTTATTTGAGAGAGAGAGCATATTCAAGGGCAGGGAGGGGGTAAGCGACAAGCAGACACCCCACTGAGTGAGGAGCCCAGTGTGGGGCTGGAGCCCAATGAGGGGCTTGATCCCATGACCCTGAGATCATGACCTGAGTCGAAATCAAGAGTCAACAGATTGAGCCACTTGGGTTCCCCAGGACTTACCTCTTTTATAACTGGAAGTTTATACCTTCTGTCTACTGTTTTTTTTTCTTTCAGTGCTTAAAATACCAAGAGACTAAAGCCTCTTACAGGGAATCAACTTCAAGTGAGGTTCACTGTCTTTCTTACCCTTCTTCCTCCATTATATCACCTTGACCCAACATTCATTTTTTTTTTTTTTAAAGATTTTATTTATTTATTTGACAGAGAGAAATCACAAGTAGTTGGAGAGGCAGGCAGAGAGAGAGAGAGAAGCAGGCTCCCTGCTGCGCAGAGAGCCCGATGCGGGACTCGATCCCAGGACCCTGAGATCATGACCTGAGCCGAAGGCAGTGGCTTAACCCACTGAGCCACCCAGGCGCCCCACCCAACATTCATTTTCTAAAATAAATTAAAATATTCTCAAAGACAGCTGAATATAAGACAGAAATTAAGCAGGTTACCTAGAGTCACAGCTCCTACAACAAATCCTTGGGCAGCAACTCTCATGTGAATAAGATGGATGGACATTTTCTGATCTTTTCTGTACTTTAACTTGTAAAGACCATAGGACACCACAGTCATAAAGCCTGCTATTCCTGTAAATTAAAAAAATGAGGTTATGTGAATAGTAGGCTAGAATCCCCAAGATTTAGAGAGCTGAATAGAAGAGTGTCTAAAGGGTCGGTACTTGGAAGATAAGCAGGACAGATACCAAAGGATACATAAGAGGATTCAATATTTGCAGTTTTGACTCTTCCCAGAAAAACCTCAATCCTGTAGTGTAGTAATTTCTAATGTTCCTGAGGCATAATTTCCTGTTGTGCATGGCTTTTATTTGGGACAAGTCACTGAGCCAGTGAGCAAACCAGCCAAACCTCCCAGCATGCATGCCTTTCGAATGTTTGGCTTTACTCCTCTCTGCTCCTTATCAAATAAGGAGGAAATCTAGTGGTAACAATTTTGATCTTCTATAAAATGAGATACTTAAATTTTAATGAGATGAAAGGTATGAATATTTGCATAAGAAGTATGTAGCTGCAGAAAGATCTGTGACTCTAGAAAACTCCAGAAGCACACAAGTATTTCCGTATTCCCTGCAAATATCACGGGGTGAGGATACTGCTGTGACAACCAAGATCCTATATAATTGACTCTAAGACAGAAAACTGATCAACTGAATAGGAAAGATTCCAGAAGGAGATTTAAAACACGGTGAGAACTTAATTCATGACAAATCAAAATAACCAAATAACCGATAAGGGAATAGTTATTTAATAAATACCATTGGTACAATTTTTTTAGTATGGAGAACTGATTTGAATGTGTATCTCACAGCAGATCCTACAAAAAAATTCTGCATGAGTTAGAATTGAATGTAAAAAACAAAACAAAAATATCAATAAAAACTAGAGGAAAATAGAATAGCATATTTATAACATCTGAAAGAAGGTAAAGTAGACTTTAGAGAAAATGGGGAGGACAAAATGCCATATTTTGACAGAGAACTAGAGAAGACTTCGCATAATAAAAGTATGGGTCTATTTTGGGGGTTCCCTCTTCTATCATGTTGATCTGTGTATTTATCCCTCCAGCAACACCACCCTTTCTTGATTAGGTAGCGATCTAGTACGCCTCAATATCAGGTACAGTGATTTCACCCATGTTATCCTTTAAAAAATTTTTTTAACATTGTTTTAGCCATTCTAGGACTTCTGCCTTCACATATAAATTTTATTTTTTTTAAGATTTTATTTATTTATTTGACAGAGAGAGATCACAAGTAGGCAGAGAGGCAGGCAGAGAGAGGGAGAGGAGAAAGCAGGCTCCCCGCTGAGCAGAGAGCCTGATGTGGGGCTCGATCTCAGGACCCCGAGATCATGACCTGAGCAGAAGGCAGAGGCTTTAACCCAGTGAGCCACCCAGGCGCCCCCACATATAAATTTTCTTTTTTAAAATTTTAAAAAATATTTTATTTGTTTATTTAACAGGGAGAGACCACAAGTAGGCAGAGAGACAGGCAGAGGGAGGGGGGGGAGCAGGCTCCCCGTGGAGCAGAGAGCCCAATATGGGGCTTGATCCCAGGACCCCGGGATCATGACCTGAGCCAAAGGCAGAGGTTCAACCCACTGAGTCACGCAGGCGCCCCCACATATAAATTTAAGAGTAAGCTTGTCTTACCTACAAGAAACCTTGCTGGGATTTTGAAAGGTATTACACAAAACCTGTAGGTCAATTTGGGGAGAACTGACACACATTCTTTGTATTTATATTCTTCTTTACTATATATTTAGTCTTTCAATCCATGGACACAATACTGCATGTAGTCTTCACATTTATTTAGGTCCTTTCTGATTTCTTTCATTAACATTTTGTAATTTTCAGTATACAGATTATATGCATGTTTTGCTAAGCATGTATGTAAGCTTTGGAGTGATTTCATTTTCATTTTCTTTGGAGTGATTATGAATACTGTAATGTTTTTATTTCAGTTTCCATATATATTTTTTTAAAGATTTTATTTATTTATTTGACAGACAGAAATCACAAGTAGGCAGAGAGGCAGGCAGAGAGAGAGAGGAGGAAGCAGGCTCCCTGCTGAGCAGAGAGCCCGATGTGGGGCTCGATCCCAGGACCCTGGGATCATGACCTGAGCCGAAGGCAGAGGCTTTAACCCACTGAGCCACCCAGGCGCCCCCAGTTTCCATATGTTTGTTGTTAATATATAGCATGCAGTTGGTATTTATGTAGGATAGCAAGTTTTGATTAGTTGTGTTGGCACACGTGTGTCTCTACGGGTGGGTGAGGATATATTCTTTCAGAATCCATTTAATAGATGGAAGTAAGAGAATAATTGCATTTATGTGTATATTTTATAAGCTGATTAGCAAATGAAATAAAAATTAAAATGACAAACAAAAACTGCAAAAAACAGTAATAGATACATTGACAAACAGGTACCATGCTGAAAGCTCTGTAAGTTTAGCCCCATCTTAAGAACGCTGACAATATATAATAAGTGGTATTAAACTGAACGTGCTTCCTGCTCTGGAAATTCATATTCCTGGGAAATAAGCAAGAGAAACATCAAGAAGTTGACACAAAGCTACACTATGTATGAGGAAAAACTGGACAACAGCAAAACTGAATAACAGCAAACTGAAATGACCCAGAGGGACGACTGCCATAGCTGTGAAAAAAATATTAAGTATGGGCAGTGCTAATACACAGAAATGTACACACGAATATGTTAAGTGAAAGGAGCAAAAACAAATGATCAACACAGAACTTCAGTATATATGTAATGCATGCACAGACTTAACAGTGATCATAAGACAGTTTGAAACAGTACAAATAGATTGTAATGATGGAAGTTGTTTAATAAATAAAAATGTTTTGTAAGTTCTCTGTGCAGGACACTATCCTGCAGCAAGAAATACATAGTAGATATTATTAAAATAACCATAGCTAAACTAATCATCAATATATATTCAAATTTTATCATTTATTTATCTAGCAAAAACTTGATTCTCTTCCCTTATCAAATCAAGGCTCTGTTCTTAGTTAAATTGGTTTTGTTTCCTTCAGAGATGAAAGTCAGAACCTTTACTGTTTTCCGTATAGTGTCTCTGTAGTTTGTATATAATTGAATTTAGCTGGAAACACTTTTATCTTTCTACTTTAATCACCCTAAATGTCTCTGGAAAAATAATTTAATTTATGATAGGCACAGTGATTAATGTCTCTTCATGATAGTGATCTGTTCAAGTGGCATCTAGTTCTATGAATTGTTTTTCTAGTTAAAAATGCTAGAAATATGAGTTAATCACTCTAATATTATTTGCTTCCATTTTTTATGGATGCTATTATCAAGTTTTAATCAAATTAAATTCTAAACAACATATTATAATAAAGTAAAATTTTGATTCTTTTTGATATGCAAATAATGACATGAAGTTGCTAGATTTGCAGTGACAAGGAAAACCTAATAACATACCTATTGGGAAGGTTTTAAGGAATTAATCACTTACGTCAGTATAACTTACATAATGTAAGTCTTATTTAAATAAATTATTTTAATAGTTTCCAGACCAAATGAACACTAGGAAAGAGTCATGGCTGCAGAATATAATAATGCTTAGATTAGCTTAAGCATCCAAAAGAAGAAACAGAAAGCTTAGGTTTTAAAACATAATATTGGTGCTTAGAATTTTTTTTTAAGTCCAGATACATACAGTATTATTCCAAATGTAAACACACTAAGTCTGTGTTGGGGAAGGATAAAGAGGCTAAGACCAGGTCTAATTATAATAACACTTCTTTAATCTAGAGTTTACTTAACCATCAACCTCAACCTCTGGAACACATCAGGAAACCAGCACAAAGGGCCGTTGAACTTGAACATCACAAAGTTCATGCTCTCAAGTGTACAGACAGGTAGGTAGCCTAGGCTTTCATTCAGAGCCTCCTTACTCTGAATTGACTCACAATTCTTTTAAACTTGTGTATCTAGCTTCTGATGCCACAGAATACTAGAGGCAGAAGTTTTTGATTGTACTTAATATTATATGGAAGAAACAGAAAAATCTGTAAACAATTGGGTATAAGAACTTAAAGGTTGGAGTTAGAGGACAAAGACCCCTATAAATCTCGGTCAATAAGACTTTCAATATAATAAGCTGATGCTGCTGATGATCTCGAGTCATCACAGAAGTATTAAAGCTCATTCAGTGTGGTCCAGTTAGAGTGGCTAGGAATTAGTAATTTGAGATAGACCTCTAATGAATGGGAGTTAAAGAAATAAAATTACCTGAAAAACTCTAAGTGATAGAAAACATTTCATTCCTCAAAGATACTGGATAATGCATTGTTATTACAAACAGTTCTCTAGTATCCAGTCAAGGATTGTACTTACCTATGGGGACAAAGGGGGAGTCCCTAGATTTCCTGATCAGTCGGGAGAGTTGGCCTTCTTCCTCATCTGCTGACCACTGGTTATCTGCAGACATTTTTCTCACTAGTAACAGGAGGGGATAAATGTGGTTGCTGAAAATCATTAAAAATCCATTTATCCTCTCCCAGTATATTGTGGATCATATGTTCATCTGTCTTCAATTTGCTTGATCCATGCCTGTCTGCTCAATTGAAATAAACATGATATTTCCTTCACCCTTTTCATTATGGAATCATTTCATTTTGTTTGGGGTAAGGGGTAAAAGTAATGAGAGGTGATGATAATGAGAGGTGATGATAATCAGATTCCATGAATACGGAATAAAGACAGATCATAAACGGGTTATTCAGTCTCTTTTCACTGCTCAGCATTTGAGATCATTGGGAACCTCAATCATTGGGACTTCTTCCACAAACAGTAAGAGAATACTTTTACAAAATGCCATTGTAAAGAACAATGGCAGTGGCAACATAGGCAAAATTACCTCCAAATTTACAAGTGATGGGAGAGTGATCACTGCAATTCTTCAGAATGTGCAGAGCATTATAAAGACATTGAGATATTTACCAAGCACCTACCACATGCTATGCTAGACAATGGAAATAATCTTCCTTGTCTACACAGGAATGAGGGAAACTTGCAAGAGCAACTATAATCACAATCACCATGGTTAGCAAGCACCTCAGTCCGTTATCCGTGCAACCCACCATTTTCATCTAAAAACTCAAATACGGTGACTTCATCCTATGAATCAGCTTTCATCAGAAATTGTAACCTGGTAAGTGGCATAAGAACCATACCTTTGGGAAACCACACCACCTGCTGTGTCCTGGTGTTCCTTCACAGGAAGCTGTAGATCAGAAGAGGCTTTGTAAGGCCAGGACACGGATATGTTCAATTTCCCACTAATTGACAATAGGAAAGCCCAGAAACAACGCTGTCCCACCCCAAGGGGGTGTGGCCAGCTGGTATTGGCCGAGGTTTCCACATCCCTTGCTTGGAAACTCACTAGTAACAGCACCTGGACCACAAACACTAGATTTTCAAATTAAGGAACCAGTAAGTCTTTGAAGAACTTCTTTTCCTTTTACTCTGCCTTCACAGGGAGCTCCCAACTTCCCTCTATGGCTCTGAGTCTCACTACCTGACTCCAGGACCCCAAATCAAGAGCAAAGTGGGCCCACTGTTACAACACTGGGCTTGGGTGGCAGTGGGCATTATTAGCCATCTGAGACCAAGAGTCTGGTCTTTAAGGAATATGCACTTGCAAGAAGGGCACCCACTGGGGTCTGAATCCCGGGTTGAGGGCCACGGGCCTGTCTGGGGTCACCTGGAGGCCAGGCCCTCACACCTGTGACTGCTGGAGAGCCTCGAAGCTGCACGAGTGCCCACCTGTGAAGGACGTGATGTCATTACACCCTTGGCCAATCTGAGGGCCAGGCAGGTAGGCGGGCGGAGGAAGGTGCTGAGTGAGCCGCTGCCTTGCGTCTGCGCCTGCGCATGCACCGGAAGCACGAGCCTGGGAAGAGCTGGTGGTGGACGCTGCTTTGGCGTCCGCTGTATCCCGAACCTTCCAGCATTTGAGGCCTCGGGGAAGTCCTGGTTCACCACCTCTTTCTGACTGCAGCTGCAAAGATGAGCGCAGAGGACCAGGTAGCGTTCATGGTTTTTTCCTTATAACTTTAATTCTTCAAGTAAGTTCAAATTTACAAAGAAGCTCCCAGAATACGACACAGAACCTCACGTTCGACACCCAGGTTCCCTTGTGTTAACACTGAGCCACATTCGATTTATCATTTTTCCAAAGACAAATTTCTCCCCTTCTTCCTAAGAACCATCTGAGAGAAAGTCGCGTGCTGATTCACCCTACCCCCTAAAAACTTCTGTAGGCATTTGGGGCATTCTTTTCTGTAGCCATAGTACCATGGTCAAAATCAGAGTATTAGTGTTGCTGTAATACTATAAGCAAGAAGTTTTATTCATATTTCACCAGTTAAGGTCCCAATGATGACCTTAATGACAACTTTTTTTCCCATAGTCTAAGATTCATTCAGGAATACATACTGTGTTTGGTTGTCAAGTCTCTTTTCCTTTAACTTGGAACATTTCCTTAGTCATTGTACTAGTCAAGATTCTCTAGAGAAACAGAACCAATAGGAGATATATATGCATACATACATACACATATGCCTGTATTCATGTATATATACTTATAGATGAGATTTATTGTAGGAATTGGCTCGTGTTTGTGGGGGCTGAGAGGTCTCATGATCTGCCATCTGCAAGCTGGCAATGGTGTAAGTCCCTGTCTAAGACCAAAGGCCTGAGAACCAGGAGCACTGATGTCTGAGGTCAGGAGAAGATGGATGTCCTGGCATAGGCAGGGAGCAAATTCACCTTTCCTCTGCCTTTTTGTTCCGTTCATGCCCTCAGTTGATTTGTTGATGCTCAGCTGCGTTAGTGAGGGTGATCTTTATTCAATCTACCAGTTCAACTGCTAATTTCTGTGGGAAATGTGCTGTCTGCCAGTTTCTCTACTGTAAAGTTACCATTTTTTTCTCTTTATACTAAATAAGTATTTTGTGAGGAGATACTTCAGTATTATAAAAATATATTGTTATTTATCAGACTTATACACATTAATTTCAGCACCCATTGATGATCCTTGCCCGAATCAATTAATATGTTTCCCAGATGGTAATTTTCTAAATCCATCATTCTTTTTATAATTTTCAGTTGGCATTCTAATAGAAGGAATTGTTTTCCCTTCTTCCCTATTTTATTTTTTTAAATGTTTAAAAAAGATTCATTTATTAGAAAGAGCATGCATGTGTGCACATTCTTAGGGGGTGGGGAGCAGAGGGAGAGAGAGAATCCCAAGGAGATTCCCACTGAGCATGGAGCCTGGTGCAGGGCTCAATCCCACAATCCTGAATCCATGATCTGAGCTGAAATCAAGAGTTGGATGCTTGGGGCACCTGGCTCAGTCATTAAGCGGCTGCCTTTGGCTTGGATCATGATCCCAGAATCCTGGGATCGAGCCCGACATCAGGCTACCTGCTAGGTAGGAAGCCTGCTTCTCCCTCTCCCACTCCCCCTGCTTGTGTTCCCTCTCTCACTGTGTCTCTGTAAAATAAATTTTAAAATCTTAAAAAGAAAATTGGGTGCTTAACCAGTTGAGCACCCAGGTGATCCCACCCCTGCATTTTTTTTCTCTTTTTCTATGTAATTATTCATTTATATCAGTTTGGACTCATGACTATCAACTTCATTCAGTGGCTTATAATCCATTACTATCATTATTTATTTTGAAGGTCTCATTGCCCCAGATTTGGCTAGTAGGAGCCCCTTTAAGCTGGCTTCTATGTCCTATTGACATGACCCCATCATTCTTCAAATATTATTCTTTATATTCTGGCATAACAAAATGTTCCAGGCTAACTTTGTACTTTTTCTGCCCCAGCCCTGAAATCAGCTATTTCTTTATGGAGCCCGGATTCATTTTAGTGGAGAGTGGTATATAGAAACCAAGTTCTGGGCATTAGAGGTATTCGTTGTTACTGGAGTGTCATTACTTCTATACCCTGTCAGCAGACAGAATTAGGATTTATATCTATGTCTATTTCTATTCCTATGTATCTATATTAAAATCATAAGGCAGTAGTAACATCTCCATGTTCAACCCAGTGCCACATGGTTCATTCTAGTCTTCCCCTTTTCATATTTGTGATTCCTTTCTCTCTGAGAGAACTGGCTCCTACTATCTTCAGGATATTTATTTATTTGCTTAATTCTAGAGCACACAAAAATTCATTTCAAAAAATTCAGAATTTCTGACCCATACTTCTGTGAAAAACAAGCCTATTAAATATTTTTATAGTTCTTTTTTGTCAGAGGGGAAAATAGTCAAAATACAGTCTTCAAAAATCACTTGGAATGAAAACACATTTCTACACAAAAACTTGTGTGCAGATATCCGTAGCATCACTATTCTCAGTAGCCAATAAATGGAAGCAAGCCAAACATCCATCATTTGGTGGAGAAATAAAATGTGATATGTCCATACAATGGAATATTATTTGGGCATAAAAAGAAATGAAATACTGTTATGTGTACCTAATAGATGAATCTTGGAAACATGCTAAGTAAAGAAGTCTGTCACAAAAGACCGTATGATGTGTGATTCCCTTTATATGAAATGTCCAGAATAGGCAAATCTATAGAGAAAGAGAATAGATCAGTCGTTGCCTAGAGCTCTGAGACAGTGGGGGGAGAATAGGGAGGGACTGCTCATGGTTACAGAGTCTTTGCAGGGGTTAATGAAAAAACTGTAAATCAGTGGTGATGGTGGCACCTGGGTGGCTCAGTCAGTTAAGCATCTGCTTTGGCTCAGGTCATGATCCTGGGGTCCTGAAAACTAGCCCCTCGCTGGGCTCCCTGCTTGTTGGGGAGCCTGTTTCTCCCTCTCCCTCTGTCTGCCACTCCCCTGGCTTGTGCTTTCTCGCTCTCTGTCAAATAAATAAATAAAATCTTTAAAAATAAATAAATAAATAAATAGATTGTGATGATGGTTGCACAACTCTGAATATAATAAAAACCAGTAGGGGTGCCCCGGGGGCTCAGTCAGTTAAGCATCTGCCTTCACTTCAGGTCTGATCTCAGGGTCCTGGGATCAGGTCCTGCATTGGGCTCTGCACTCAGCCAGGAGTCCACTTAAGAATTCTCTCCCTCAGGGCACTGGGTGGCTCAGTGGGTTAAGGCCTCTGCCTTCGGCTCAGGTTGTGATCTCGGGGTCCTGGGATCGAGCCCTGAGTTGGGCTCTCTGCTCCGTGGGGAGCCTGCTTCCCTTCCTCTCTCTCTGCCTGCCTCTCTGCCTACTTGTGATCTCTGTCAAATGAATAAATTTTTAAAAAAAATCTTAAAAAGAATTCTCTCCCTCTGCCCTTCACTGGTCATGCTCTTTCTCTCTCAAATAGATTTAATAATCTTTTTTCAAAACCCACTTAATTGTATACTTTAGCTAAATTTTATGATATGTGAATTCTATGTTAATAAAGTTTTTTTTTTTTTTAAAGTTACTTGGAACAAGAGCTACTTGGGGTGATTTTTTTTTCCCCTCCTGTATCAACATGGTTAGGAATACAGTTTGAAATACAATTAGATGTGTGTGTGTGTGTGTGTGTGTGTTTTAATGATTTTATTTATTTGATAGAGTGAGAGAGAGTGCATGAGTGGGGCAAGGGGCAGTGGAAGAAGCAGGGAGCCCAACAAGGGTCTTGATCCCAAGACTCCAGAATCATGACCTGAGCCAAAGGCAGATGCCTAACCAACTGAGCCACCCAGGTGCCCCTACAATTAGATTATTTTTTATTTTTCCATCTTAGGGTCCCTTCATTTTTCATTTTATTTTACATGAGACATTCTTTTGTGTATTTTATGTAAGACATCAACAATGTTCCCAAAATCAAAACTAAAAGAACAGCTAAAAGAATACAGTTAAAAATGTATCACTTCTCTCTCCCCTTTATTTTTACTCTTTTCCCACACACCCACTATAGATAACCAAGGGTCTCCTTTATTCTTCTGAAGTTTCTTTTTGCAAAAATAAACACGTACAAATGTGTTTTCTTATTTACCCATCTTTTTTATGGAGAAGATAGATAGTTTTACCTAACATCCGTAGATAGTTTTACCTAACATAGCTCTTATTTACTTAACAACAGCGCCCTGAAATCACATGCTATCACTTCATAGAGCTTCTGTGTGTCTTCCTGCCTTACAGGTGTGTGGAACTCCACTACAGAAGCCGTAATTTATTCAAGCATTCATATGTACGAACACCTAGCTTGGGAACATTGCGAGCAGTGCTATAATGAATTATCTTGTGCATCTGTGTTTTCATATTATTGGAAGTGTAGCCTTAGGATGAATTTCTAGAGGTGGGATTGCTGAGCCAAAAGGTAAATGCAGGTATACTTTTGCTAGATATTGCCAAATTCCGCAAGAGGTGTACAAGGTTATATTCCCATCAGCATTCTCTGGAAATGTCCATCTCTCCATGGCCTGCTCAACTGAATGTGTGGTCAGACTTTTGAAGTCTTTTCTGATAGGTGAGAAATGGTATCTCACAGTAGTTTTGAGTAGCATTTCATGTGTTGTGAGTGAGCTCCAAAATATTTTCACTTGTTTAGGGCCATTTTTGATTATTAAAAATCGTATGTTAGGTTTCCTAATTCTAAAGCTCCTGGAAAATTTGGGGAAGGTTGGACAATATCCTCAGGCTCATCAAAGGATTCTGAGTTAAGGGATTAATATTGAAAGGCTCCAGAAATAGAAATGGTCTTTTTAGCATGGGGAGATTTGTCAGGGACAAACATGAACTGTCTTATAAAATGCAGCCTAATTTTCTTTTTGAAACCTAGAGTGTACAGATAGCCATTTGTCCCTTGTATCCCTCATTCAATTCTTCCCACAACTATTTGCCATTCCGCAATGTTCTCACCTCAGCTCTATGTTAGTCCAGTCGGGCGCCTCACTGAAGGGCCTGCTATCATTTACGTATTTGCCTTTTCTTTCTTGTCCAGTCTAGCTGAGATGGTGGGTAGAAAAATTCCTCCTCTTCTCCACTCCCAGATGTATCCACATCCTAATCCCCACAACCTGTTGGATGTGTTATGTTACATGCCAAAGGGAAATTAAGGTTGCAGATGGAATGAAGGTTGCTGTCCAGCTGACCTTGAGAGGGGAGGTTGTTCTGGATGTCTGGGCGGGGCTGATATAATCACAAGGGCCCTTATAAGTGAAACTGGGAGGCAAGAAAGTCAGACAGTTTCAGAAAGAGATTTGAAGATGGAGGAAGGGACCATGTGCCAAGGAACCCATGCAGCCTCTAAGAACAGATCCTCCTTAGGGCCGCCAGAGAAAACAGCCCTGCCAGCACCTTGACTTTAGCCCAGTGAGACCCATTCTGTCCTCCAGAACTGTAAGATAATACATTTGTATTGTGTTAAACCACTAAGTTTGTGGTGATTTCTTATGGCAGCAATAGCAAACTAACGTGGCTCACGTGGGACTGGCACAGAGCAGCCAGTCTGCCCCAAAGGCCCGGAGAGGGTGTTGATGGGGAATTGGACAGGACAGCACTGTGGAACTCCACTAAGGGAAATCCGTAGGAACGGAAAGGACTAAGAATGGAATCCTGGGGAGGTAGAGGGCAGCAAAGGAGCTGGAGCTGGAGCAGCCAGAGGGTCAAGAAGATACACAGGAGAAAGGAGGAAGATCTCAAGAAGGGAACCAAGAATCTGATGTTACAGAGCTCCTACAGGCCTTTATATTTGGAAAGCAGCAGTGAGTTTGTGGAGAACAGTTTCAGATAGGGCCGGAAACCCGATGATAATGGTTTGAGGAGTGAGTGGGAAGTGGGGAAAAAAAAAAACCCAAAACTGAATTTGGTATTTTTAAGAGATTTGACAGTGAAGGGAGAAGAAGAGCATAATAATTTCAGGAGAAAGCAAAGCTAAGTTTGTTTTGTTTTGCTTTGTTTTTAAGTTTTTGGGTTTGTTGTTGTGTTGTTTGGTGTTTTGTTTTTACTGGAGGAAGGTGGTGTGGATTTTAGATAATTTGAACATAGGGGAAGAGTGAAGAAGCAAAAGGATTATAACTTGTTAGAAAAAAGACCTGAAAGGGATGACTCCAGAGCCCAGGGCTGGCCTTGCAGCTCTGGTCAGGAAGGGGCATCTGTGAGGTTCTTAAATTTCCAGACCCACTGAGTGGCTCTCTTTATGTTTTTCCTTCTGCTGAAGTGAGCAGTGAAGTCCTCTGCTGAGAGGAGACGTGTGGAGATGAGCATAGTCAAGGTTTGGCCCCTGTGGCAGCTGCGGGTAAATCTCAAGACTTCTGAGCAGCCCTGAAAAGTCTAACTCAGTCCTCATACTCTGAGGCAGCAGAGGAGGCAAATGGCTGAAATTGTTCGTGCGTTTCGCAGAGCTTGAGCGCTGCTGATAGGAAGCCGAGTTAAGACTGGTGTCCTATCCCTGAGAAGCTTCCCAGTCAGGCATGGGGGACAGATGAGTAGTGTCACACGGCAGCACATTGTGGGGGTGGGAGGAGGAGGCCTGGGCTTGGCTGAAGGGCCTGAAAATCAACCCGGAGAAAGGAGGAAGTTCTTTTTGGAGAAAGTGACTTACGGGATATTTTAGAGAACAAGTACATTTGAGGTGAAGAGGAGAGGGGGTAGGGGTATTTGAGGCAGCAGGCATGGCCTGTGGAAAGGTCCAGAACACACAGCCCAAATAGCACAGGGTGCAGAGCCAGGGGTGGGAGTGGCCTGTAGAGGACCTACCTACACGGCCAGTGGGGCCAGATCATAAGAGCCTGGCATTTTAGGCTCAGGATTTTGAGGTTTCATCCAAAAGCCATGAGAAGCCATCAGAGGATTTGAGGCAGGAAGTGACTTTTAAATTTCAGTTCCAGAGAATAGCACCGAGGGCAGATGGGAGGATTGGAGGGGTCAGGCTGAGGCCAGTTAATCCAAGTAAGGAGGAATGTGAGCAGATATGTTGGGGGAAGAAGGGAAGGAACAGTGTTTGACTGACTGTGGGAGGTGAGGAAGAGAGAAAGCCAGGAAGATGTCCTGGTTTCCAGCTTGAATGAGAGTGACAAGAATAGTTTTGCCATTTACTCAAATCTAAAAAAAAAAAAAAAAAAAAAAAGCAGCAGCAGATTAGGGGTAAAGGAGACCCCACAGTCAGAAATCGGCAGTTTTGTATGGCAGTCGGAGAAGGAGGCATGAGTAGGAGTGTGAGGATGGACTGATTTTTGTCTGCTGTCCAGCCTAGTTCAAAACGGGACACCGTACTGGCTGGCAGCCAGAGACAGCCTGAGGCAGGGCAGCAGCACTAGAAGTCTCTAGGCTGAAAGCTAGGTTTAGTGGGGGTGGTGAAAGGCTAAAGGCTCTTTCAAGAATAGGATTACAGCATTTGAATTTTCATATGCGGCAATTTGGAAACAATGACCAGGAGCAAGGCATGTCTGTTTTCCTCTAGAAATGGTAAGTTTATTTGTAGGAACATTTTTCCAGGGAGAGGATCCAGACCTTTCATCAGATTCTCAAGAAGTTTCTTAGGCCCCTATAAAAATTAAGTATTGATACCTGGTGGCACCATTTTTTTACCTCATCCTCACACTTTCAGACATAATCTGTCATCCAGGTAGGGGTGTGCACTGGCTGTGTGAGCAAAAGGCAAACGTTTCTTCAGAAAATTTTAGTCAGAGTCCCAGAAGTCCTCCTTCCCAGAATACGAAGGGAGGGAAATAAAAGCCCAAGAGCAAAACTGCGGGCTGATTGTGAATGATTTATTAGCTGTGCCCACTTTCTCCCACATTTTCTCCCACTTTCAACATTTGGGCAGATGAGGTTGCATGGATTGGTAAGCAATTTGATATATGGCAACATTTATATTTACAGATAAATATTACATATTTATTTTAATATTGCAGCATTTTCTTCTTTTTTCTTTTTAAAGATTTATTTATTTATTTGACAGAGAGAGATCACAAGTAAGCAGAGAGGCAGGCGGAGGGGGGGAGCAGAACAGGCTCCCTGCTGAGCAGAAAGCCCTATGCGGGGCTCCATCCCAGGACCCTGAGATCATGACCTGAGCATGAAGGCAGAGGTTTAACCCACTGAGCCACCCAGGCACCCCGTTCTTTTTTTTTTTTTTTTTTTTTAAAGGTTTTTAGATTTCTTTGTTCCTAAGCTTTGGTGAACAATAAAAGTGAAAAGAAACTCTTCTTCTGGGATCAGAGTAAATGATCTGTTCCCATAACCTGAGAGGTGAGATGGAATTTGAACTGAGCGCTGCTGCTTTCACGGTCCTAATACTGCCTGGTTAGCCTGACAGGTAAAATGTGAGCTGACAGGTATTTTACCTGCAGGTAAAATAAAGATTAAAGGGATTTGGGGAATGACGTTTGCATTTCTAGCACTCTGTGTAGAAGTTCTTTGCAGCATCTCACATAGGTGCCAAACTTTTTATTGTTAGATGCCAAAATTAGAGCTTTGACAAGTCATTTTTTGAAAAAAAATTTAAGGATTTTACTTATTTGACAGAGGGCAGGAGCAGGCAGAGAGATAGGCAGAGAGAAAGGGAGAAGCATATTATCTGCTGAGCAAGGAGCCCGATGCGGGGCTCAATTCCCAGGACCCCGGGATCATGACCTAAGCCGAAAGCAGACCCTTAACCCACTGAGCCACCCATGCACCCCTATGCCAAGTTATTTTTTATGGGAGAATTCTTTAAAATTGTGCCAAGTCTCCTGTGGGGCTTCTGGGTGGCACAGTTGGTGTCCAACTCTTGGTTTCAGCTCAGGTCATGACCTCAGTGTTGTGGGACAAGCCCTGAGTGCTCAGCAGGAAGTCTGCTTACGTTTTCTCTCTCTCTCTGCCCCTCCCCCCACCCCACTTGTACTTGCATGCCTGTGCACTCTCTCTCTCTCAAATAAATAAATAAAATCTTAAAGAAAAGGTATGCTGAATCTCCAGAAAACATGGTATATGATAATGCAGTTGATGGGAATTCCAGGACCACATTTATAGAAGTAAAATATCTCTTCCTACACAGCAAGATAAACTCCATTCTGTTCCTCTCACAAATGCTTACAGAGGCCAGGCTCTGACCCAAGTAAGGCACCATGTGAAGAAACTCCAGCACACATGACCATCAATTTGATAGTTTATAAAGCACCTCTTGCATTTATGCCCTTCATCTTCACAAGAATGCCGGGAGCTGGGGCACCTGGGTGGCTCAGTTGGTTAAGTGGCTGCCTTGGGCTCGGGTAATGATCCTGGAGTCCTGGGATTGAGTCCCACATCGGGCTCCCTGCTCAGCGGGAAGTCTGCTTCTCCCGCTGACCTCTCTCCTTTCATTGTCTCTCTCTACCTCTCAAATAAATAAATTAAATATATATATATATTTTTAAAGATTTTATTTATTTATTTGACAGAGAGAAATCACAAGTAGATGGAGAGGCAGGCAGAGAGAGAGAGAGGGAAGCAGGCTCTCCGATGAGCAGAGAGCCCGATGCGGGACTCGATCCCAGGACTCTGAGATCATGACCTGAGCCGAAGGCAGCAGCTTAACCCACTGAGCCACCCAGGCGCCCAATAAATTAAATATTTTTTAAAAAAAGAATGCCGGGAGCTGTAGGGGGTGGTCTCATCTTATACTAACTGAACAAAATATTGGTAAGATGCAGTGATGAGATCTGGATTCAAATGTTCTGACCCCAAACCCCGCGAAGCTGGGAGAAGTATTGAGATATCTGTTGACAGGTGCTCCTAAACATTGCTGAGCAACCTCAGTTCAACTTCACACTGAGGAACTTCCTTTATGATGTTGAGCTATAGGAGTGGCTAAAATGTTTGGAAATTATCGGTTTGAAGATGGGTGGTGAGGGCATGGAGACCCGTTTGAAGCATTTTCTAGCCTGAGAGATTGTGACTTGGCTCAGATATTCGTGCTTTCCTAGGAAACCACTTGTTTGTGCCCCAGGAAAGTTATGAGCTTCCGTTTTTCCATCCTAGGTTGGTGGGGGGGGGGGGGTGAAGGAAGGCAAAGAAGGCTGAGTTCATTGCAAAAGGCATGTTTTCCCACTACCATATCCAGATGTAGTATCTTCCCCTTACCTTAGAGCTACTTCTCTGCCCTATCCCTGAATCATGCAATACCTAGCAAGTTCTCATGGAAATGGTTTGTCATTCCATCCGTCCACACTCGGTCTGTATGTTTAGTCAGCTGGGGCTTAGTTCTCAGACCAAGATGGCAGCTGTGAAAACGCAGTAGAAGGGACCATCTGAGAGGTATGTAGAAGAGGCAGGGCTTGATAATGAATTAATTGGTAAATACTTTGGTAGCACCTGCTATCTAGTAAGCACTGTGTCTGGCATGTAGAAGAAAGGAAGAAGAGACTAGTGGTATGAAATAACAGCCATGGGTATTACTGAATGCTAAGAGACTTCTCTAGGAGGAAGCTACTTGAAATAGCCAGTAAATGCTTTCTAGAAGGGCATCTCTTTATCTGGTCCTTGGGAAATAATTATAGGTTTTGAAGAAATTAGAAAGTGTTGCTTATTTAAGGAAAGACCCAGCGAATTTTGTTTTTTGGGGTTTTTTTGATTAACATATAATGTATTATTTGCCGCAGGGGTACAGGTCTGTTAATCATCAGGCTTACACACTTCACAGCACTCACCATAGCACATACCCTCTGGAATGTCCATAACCTAACCACCCTCTCCCTACCCCCCTCACCCCAGCAACCCTCAGTTTGTTTTGCGAGATTAAGAGTCTCTTATGGTTTGTCTCCCTCCCGATCCCATCTTGTTTCATTTTTTTCCTTTCCTACCCCCCCAAGCCCCCCACACTGCCTCTCAAATTCCTCATATCAGGGAGATCATATGATAATTGTCTTTCTCTGATTGACTTATTTTACTCAGCATAATACCCTCTAGTTCCATCAACATCGTTGCAAATGGCAGGATTTCATTTCTTTTGATGGCTGCATAGTATTCCACTGTGTATATATGTATATATACACACACATACATATCTTCTTTATCCACTCATCTCTTGATGGGCATCTAGGTTCTTTCCATAGTTTGGCTGTTGTGGACATTGCTGCTATAAACTTGAATTTTGTTTTTGACGTGTTCAATTCTCAATATCAAAGGAATGGCAAAAGTCTGAGGTTTAAGAATCTTTTTCAAATAGGTGATGGCTCACAACCTAGGATTATAAGGCATGCTCAAGGGATTGAAACAGACTGACCCAAGTAAGGCACCATGTGAAGAAACTCCACTGTCGTTGGTCTTTCATTTCCCTTGAGTCTTGTGGGACCATTCACAGTAAATGGCCCCCCTATAGGGACCTGGGTTCCAGAAGACCTCAAGAAGCACTGCAACATCGTGCAGAGGCCTGAGCTTTGGAATCAGGTAAACTATGTAGGTATACTGGTATGACCATTCCCCATGTGGCTTTGGGCAAGTGATAGAACACCC
Source organism: Mustela lutreola (assembly GCF_030435805.1). Taxonomy (NCBI): domain Eukaryota; kingdom Metazoa; phylum Chordata; class Mammalia; order Carnivora; family Mustelidae; genus Mustela; species Mustela lutreola. Next base: position 64,071,054 of record NC_081297.1, read on the forward strand.
ACTGGTCTCATTTGTCAGTTGTAGGTAATTTCCCTGCCTTGTAGACTTATGAGTACTACATGAAAATAATTGTGGTAGGGGTGCTGGGTGGCTCAGTTAAGCATCTGCCTTCGGCTCAGGTCATGATCTCAGGGTCCTGGGATTGAGCTCTGCATCAGACTCCCTGCTCAGCAGGAAGTCTGTTTGTCCCTCTCCCTCTCCCCCTCAAATAAAATCTTAAAAAAAAAAATCGTGTAAAAAGTTGGTGCCTGGGGGCACCTGGGTGGCTCAGTGGGTTAAAGCCTCTGCCTTCGGCTCAGGTCATGATCCCAGGGTCCTGGGATCGAGCTCCACATTGGGCTCTCTGCTCAGTGGGGAGCCTGCTTCCTCCTCTCTCTCTCCCTCTCTGCCTGCTTGTGATCTTTGTCAAATAAATAAATAAAATCTTAAAAAAAAAAAAAGTTGGTGCCTGGCATAAAGAATGCACATAATACATAGACAGTTATATTGTTAGCTGTTAGTCATGGAATAAAAGGATCTTTCCAAGGAAAAGGTTGACATCAGTGTCAGACACATTTTAAAGACTGAGAAGGACACAGTCTGAATTAAGGCTGTTGGACGTGAGAGGTTTTTATTTTTAGAATGGTAAATTCTGAATGGCAATTTCCCTTGGTTCTATGTAATTCTTTTTTTTTTTTTTTTTTTTTTTTTTTTTTTTTTTTTTTTTAAGATTTTATTTATTTATTTGACAGAGAGAAATCACAAGTAGATGGAGAGGCAGGCAGAGAGAGAGAGGGAAGCAGGCTCTCCGCTGAGCAGAGAGCCCGATGCGGGACTCGATCCCAGGACTCTGAGATCATGACCTGAGCCGAAGGCAGCGGCTTAACCCACTGAGCCACCCAGGCGCCCTCTATGTAATTCTTTACAGGTTTCCAAATACTTTCTTTTAGGAACAAAATAATACCTTTCTTGGTCAGCCAATTGCTCTGTTTTTTTTGTTTGTTTGTTTTTTGTTTGTCGACTAGAAATTGAGAACATTGGTCACTCTGCGTTCATTTCCTGTGCCCTCAATGAACATGACCTCTGTTCTTGATTCCAGTGGTTCCATGGGTCAGGGAATTCTGATTATTCTTTAAAGTAGCTTGAATACTTTTGGTTTTAGGTACTGAAGTCATTAAAATGATGCTTACTAAACAGTTTTGTTTTGTGTGGTTTTTTTTTTTGCTTTTGTTGACATTGGGCAGCTGTGATTCATTCCACTCTCAAGTGCCTTAACAGATTAACAAGAATTTCAGTTGTGTTAAGTTCTGTGTTTTCTAAAGCAACACTGAAGGGAAAGTCTTCTCTTAAGGTTCAAGAGTCCAAAAGGAACTATTATGCAATGTGCACTTCACTTGCTATTCAAGTCTGAAGTATATAGGAATTCAGAAGAAACAATTACAATATTAGAAGACTTAGGACCATAATGTTTTATAATATAAATAAAAGCAATTTCAATGGTGTTTTGTTTTGTTAAGTTGAAGTCAATTATCCTGCTCATGGATCCCGGGGCTTAACTAGATAAGGAAGAAGCTAATGGAAAAAGTAGTTCTCCTTCCCAATTCTCCCCACCAGCTATGCCGCCTGGCCCTGCCAGTTCCTCAAACAGATTGTGTTTCCTCCTTTTATTTGTCTACGGCACAAGCTATTCTCTTATGCCCCAGTATTAATATCCTCTGGAATTCAGGTTGGATGTTACTTCCTCAAGAAAGCCTGTGGTCCTCCTCCCTGGCTGGGTCAGATTCTAACTCTCTCGAATGTGAAGGCTTGAATGTGAATGTGCTTCACTTCGTTAATTCCTCACAATAACCCTGTAGGAGGATAGTACCCTCATTGACAGGTGAGGAAGGTGACACAAGAGCTATAACTTGCCCGAGGTCACATAACCACAAAGGACACAGCCAGGACTTGACTTTGGTCACTTTGGTGCCAAAGCCAGTGTCGTTGGTTTTTCATTTCCCTTGTTGTATAGCCTCTTGAGAAGCCAGCATTCTCAATGTGGTGCTTTGTGACCTACCACAGGACAGAAGGCAGAGGGTCTGACCTAAATGCGATGTGCTTCTAGGGGCCGCCTGTGGTGTGCCTGCTCCGAGCATGCATTCCTGCTGTCCCCAGTCACTGGCCCTGTTTTCATTTCGAGGATATACAGCTCTCCTTGTCTCAGCTCATGTGGTCTGGGTGTGCTCAGCCCCAGGAATGAGGCGCTGTGACTTGCACTTGAGCCATGCGGCATAATCCATCGGGTCTAAACATTAGAATGGGTTCACACATGGCTTGTGCTCCGTATTGTCAACTCGAGACAACTGAGACCCAATCCATAACTTTGGTTGGAGTTTTTGCAAGAATAGACTTGATCTTTCCTACTGGTTGCGGACTCTGAAAGCATGAAGATTGGCACCTACTTCTACTAGGGCAGACAGGAGGGCAGCTGTGACATCAGGGAGTTTCAGCTGAGCCTTGCTCAAGATGTGCCTGAGGCTTTCTGTCCCTGTCTTTTCACTAACTTGAGTATTTAAAGCCCTTTTTCTACTTAAGCCTTTTTTGGTTGAGAGCTGTGCCACTTGCCATCAGAGAAATCCTAACCAGCACGTTGGACATGTTTTACGTTTTTCTGTTTCCATTTTGCAGGGGCTTAGGTCACTTCCATGGGGTGTTGGAATGGCCTGTGTCGTCTTGGCCTGGGGAGGAAAGCAGTGCATAGGTAACACGGCCCCAATCATGTCGAAACAGGTTTTATAGTTCTGGGAACTGGGGCTTCTAACACCTACTCAGTAACTTGTGGCATATAAGAAGCTCCTTTTTTTAAATTTCTCCATGTCTTAGTTTTGTACAGAATGTGAGGATAATATTTTCCATGCCACTTAGACAAGAAGGAATTGGTAAGAATGTGTCTAGTACTTTGGTATTATCTTCCTACATGCTGGTAACATATCAGCATGTCAATGCATGGTTTTTACAATTTCTCAGTCGCTAGAGTAACCTAACCAATAGTGAGGTGGCTGATTAAGGAGGGTCCTCCTTTGGGGAGACTGTAGAGGGAGGAGATTGCTGTTGTAGAGCTCAGGAGGCCTTAGACGAAGGTCCCAACCTCACCTTAACAGTAACTGCCTTCACATTCGAGAGAGCTAGAATAGTTAAGTGTCCTTTCTTTCTTCTCTATGGATTTTATAAGTGAGGGTCTTTGGGCTTGAACCTTCCAAAACTCACTCTGATCCTTCCCAAATTGCTTTCTCTAAAATCCACTAGCTACCTGGTAGTAGAAAGAAAAATCTATATGTTCAAATAGCTTAATTTTCCCCTCCCAGAGACATTAAAAAAGTGAAGCCAAGCCAGCAAAGACACAAACCATTTATTTCCATCTCTAAAATCAATGTGAATTTATTGATTGATTTCATATTTAAAATAGTCCCTTTGTAGTCATTATACTTTATAGAAAATGTACTAACTTTATTAAAATACACACAGTTGCTGAAAATGCTATTCTTTTTTTTTTTTTTTAAAGATTTTATCTATTTATTTAATAGAGAAAGACACAGTGAGAGAGGGAACACAAGCAGGCAGAGAGGCAGGCAGAGAGAGAGAGGAGGAAGCAGGCTTCCTGCTAAGCAGAGAGCCCAATGTGGGGCTCGAACCCAGGACCCTGGGATCATGACCTGAGCCAAAGGCAGAGGCTTTAACCCACTGAGCCACCCAGGCGCCCCTCAACACTTGTTTTCAAAGCACTTATGATTTTCAGAGGTTTCCACGATGGCAAGGAACAAAGAAATCATCTCGGGACAGGAGTGGAAATTTGGTCAGAATAATCCCCCAAATATGTGTCTATTTCTCTACAGACTCCCAGGCTGCCTAGGTTTTAGGGGGTCTTACAAAGCGTACCTAATTAAACAAGGTTTTCCTAACTACAGTTGGCCTACAATTTAAGACAGGAGACAGCAAACTATATGCTACATAATAAGGAAAATGTACTCAAGAATCTTAAGTGCCTCGGCTATTTTTCTGGATACACTAATATGTCAAGTACAATCTTTAAGTACTGAAGATTGCATTATATGGTAATAAAAAAAAATGAAGACTGGAATGTAGGAAAATAAACGTCAGTGGACTGCGGGAGTAAAAACAACACTGGGCAGAGCTAGGTGTGGCTTCCTAGTCCATTAATTCTGAACACCAGCCCTGTTGATAATAAGAACAACAAACATTCAGATTTCTCTTTCAGAAAGACCTGGGCTGTTGAGATTTGGATTTTCAACAAATCAGTATTCCCTGGTTCAGTCTGTGAAGTTTCAAGATCTTGTCACTTCTCCCTTTTCAAATCCTCTTTTGAGTGATTTCACTGCCTCTTAGCACCAAGCTCTCAAAGAGAGGGGTGAAATGAAAATCTGCCAGGTAGCCATATAAACCAGAAGGATTTTGAAGTTATCCCATAAACTAAAGTTTGGGGATAATAGTAAACTTCAATTATGAAAGCCCAGCGTTTCCTTTTAAGGGAGAACCCTGTTTTGCTTTGGCTTGGTTTTGATTCCCTGGGAGACAACAGAAAATGGCTGAAGAAGTTATAACATAAATTCTTAAGGATGAAATGCAACTTTACCTTAAAAACAAGAAAAAAAAAAAGTTTTCTTTCTTCCGATTAGTAGTTGAAGTGTCAGAGCGTAGCCTGAAGCTATGAGCTGTTCAGCCCTCTACTCCCCACTTAGGCTACTTGATGGCATAGCCACAGATGTGGGGGCGCACCAGCTCCCAGGACAGCGGCGCCCAGAAGTGCTGCAGCTTGAGCTCGGAGAAGCCCGCCTGCTCCAGCGCCTTCCAGCTCTCTCTAGTCAGGTGGCACCCGTCAAACAGCAGGTACCAGGAAGGATGCAGGATCTGTTGCCAAAAGTAAATCCAGGTTGAGCTCTCAGCAGCTACATGCTCCAGGAAATAGAAAGCCCCGCCCTGAGAAAGAAAAAAAACAAAAAAGCCCCACAGATTTTAGTTTTGGAAGAACAGGTTTATAAGATGATGGAATCTTCAATTTCAGTGACCCTAAAGGCTAACTCTATGAGAAGGCATGGATAAATGAGCACTTACTAAGACACCGTTTTGGCCAATAGTCTCACCTTCGGTCTAGTTTTATGCAGAGCTGCCAATCTAATGGAATTAACATGTATTTTCTGTTCATAGAAGTGATGCATAATGACAACTAAACCTGGTAGCAGTTCCTATATGCAAGGTATGTGGGAACTGCTGCAGGTTTAGCTATCATGATGCAAGAATGCCTATCACACATCAACTTGCTTGATCTTATGATAAACTTATTTGGTAAGTATTATCAGTCCTATTTTTCAGATGAGGAAAGTGAGCCACAAAGAAAATGAGCAACTTGCCCAAAGTCACACAGCTTGTAAATGTCAGATCAGGTTTGGTTTGACCCTGGACATTCCAGCTGATAGAGGCTAGTAATACTGACTTGACCATGGGGCACCTGGGTGGCTCAGTGGGTTAAGCCTCTGCCTTTGGCTCAGGTCATGGTCTCAGGGTCCTGGGATTGAGCCCAGGGTTGACTGGGCTCTCTGCTCAGCAAGGAGCCTGCTCCCATCTCTCTCTGCTTGCCTCTCTGCTTACTTGTGATCTCTCTCTCTCTGTCAAATAAATAAATAAATAAATAGATAAAATCTTTAAAAATACTACTTGACCATATGCTGACCTTAGGAAATGAAGAAGTTTAAATAGAAAAACAAGCACTGTTCTATCATCTCAATATAGCTACTGTTAAAACTTTGTGTGCACACCGTATGAATATGTATCTTTTCCCTAAAACTAGGACTAGAATGTACCTTCTGTTTTGTAACCTGCTTTATTTGTGTTTTCAAATATTATTCTAAAATGTGATTTAAAAGCTCTTTACACAGTATTTCATAGCACTGCAGGTACCATCTCTTACTTATTCTCATTGAAGTTACTTCCAACTTTTCATTATTGTAAATACTATTACAGTGACTATCCTTATCCATACATCTCTGTGCCCATCTCTAATTATTTCCAAATAAATAACTTGCAAAAAAGGGGAACTGCTGAGTCAAAAATCTGTTACTTCTTAAAGATTTTACTTATTTACTTATTTTAAGATTTTTATTTATTTGAGAGAGGGACCACAAGAAGGGGGAAGGTCAGAGGGAGAAGCAGACTCCCCACTGAGCAAGGAGCCCAACTGTGATGGGCAAGACTGGATTCCAGGACCCCAGGATCATGACCCCAGATGCTTAACTGACTAGGCCACCTAGGCACCCAAGTCTGTGCCTTCTTAAAGCTATTGGTGCAGGTTGTCAAACTGCCCTTTGGAAGAGGCATTGCAAGTTTACATTCATACCAGCAATGGGTGTGAGTGCCAGTTTCCAACAAACTCCCATCTATACTTTTTCCTCTGTATCCTGCCAATTTGATGGGTGAAATGGTATTTCATTTTCAATAATATGCATATCTTTAATTTCTTAATATATATAACATTTTTTTGCTAAACCTTATTGGTGATTTGGACTTCTCTTCTGCTTGATCTGTTGATGTCTTTTTTTCAGTTTTCTAATAGGGTGTTGAGTTTTCTTACTCCTTAGGTAATTTAGTATAAGACCATATATGTTCCCCCCAGTTTCTTGCCTTTTTTATTTTTAAGGAATCTCTACACCCAACGTGGGGCTTAAACTCACAACCTCGAGTCCCACCTGGGTGGCTCAGTCTGTTAAGAACCTGCCTTCGGCTCAGGTCAGGATCCCAGGGTTCTGAGATCGAGCTGCATGTTGGGCTTCCTGCTCAACGGGTTGTCTGCTTTTCCCTCTGCCCCTCCTTCACTTGTGCTCACTCTCTTTCCCAAATAAGTAAATAAAATCTTAAAAAAAAAAAAAAAAAGAAAAAAAGAAAGTCACATGCTCTATCAACTGAGCCAGCCAGGCACCCAAGTTGTTTGCCTTTAAAGTACAAAAATTTGTAATGTCTCTTAAAAAAAATTTTTTTTTTTTTACTTCATCTGAACATTTTTCTTGGGTTCTGCTTTGCAAACCTGTGGGAGAGTCTGAATCCACACCCAGCACTACCTGAGACTAAACAAGCATGTCTTACACTTTTGTACCATTGTCACGAGGATGTAAATTCTATGATGAATTAAAATACTGAAGCATCTAAAAGCATTACTGAAGCCATGGTACCACTGTGTCATTAGGGATTTTATTCAGGGATTTTTATTTATTATAAATGTGGGTGCAGTGTAGACACAGTTCTACATTATCAGAAGGACTTTGGAAGTCTTCTCCCCTTCTACCTCTGTGGGGAGCAAATCCCCTCCAAAACCCGTGGTGACAGTCACACTCTGGCTACTCTAGTCTTGCCTATCCCAGACAGACAGCTGAGAGGGGGCAGATAAGACCTGGGTTGAGGGGGACACCTGGGTGGCTCAGTTGGTTAAGCGCCTGCCTTGGGCTCAGGTCATGATCCCAGGGTCCTGGGACTGAGTCCCACATCTGGCTCCTTGCTCAGTGGGGAGCCTACTTCTCCCTCTGCCTGCTGCTCCCCCTGCTTGTGCTCACACTTTCTCTTTCTAACAATAAAATAAATCTTAAAAACCTGTGCTCAGAATGGAAAACCTGGAATTTCCTGAGTGGTTTAAAAAAAAATTTTTTTTCCGTAGACGAGAACAGGTAGACAAGAGCAGGAGGCGGCCCGGGTCTAGGGAGGCTGATGTCACCCTTGGGGTAACACAGGTTAAGCTAGAGATGGCATGTCACCTGTACAGGTGATGGTTGAATACAGTGCTGAATACAAAGGTGCGGGGTCAGAAGAAAGATCTGGGCTAGATGTTCACATTTGGAAACCATCTGTGTATGCATGGTACTGGCAAACTTAGAGATGGGCAGAGGAAGAACAGCCAGTAAAAGTGGTGGAAGTGTTGAAGTCGGAGAGATAAAAAGGCCCTAATGACAAGCGCTATATGGTGCAAAAGGGAGAATATTTGCGTTAAAGAAAGTCAGACCTACTAGCTGTGTAACTTTGGGCAAGTTTCACACCATGAAGACAGTATCTGTTATAAAGGACTGTTGAGAGGGTTAAAGGACAGTGTAATACAGCCCCTGGTCAAATGCAGCAGAGAGCCGGGGCTTCACAGGAGCTAGGGAGGACCATCATGAATGCGATCTCATTGAGAGTGCTAGAAAATATAGGGAATCGTTACTTTGTAGGAGTAATGCTATAGGCAAAACACTTACCAGCCTTACCCATTTACTGCCCAGCCTTAGGACTCAAGAACCCAGCACTTGAATATAAGAATCAGAACATTTCAGGGCACCTGGGTGGCTCAGTTGGTTAAGCGCCGGACTCTTGATTTCCGCTCAGGTCATGATCTCAGGTTCGTGGGATCCCAGCCCCATGCCCAGCTCTGTGCTCAGTGTGGAGTCTGCTTGAGATTCTCTCTCTCCCTCGGCCCCTCCCTCATGTGCTGTCTCTCTGAAATAGATGGATAACTCTTTGACAAGTGTTTTAAAAAAAAGTTTCATGTCTATCATTCCCATTACCATATATGTATATATGTGTGTGTGTGTGTGTGTGTGTTAGCTCTCACACAGTGGGCTTATACACTACGTAATAGTCCATGCTTTGATTGCTTTTTTTAATTTAACATTATCTCTTGGGGATTTTTTCATATTAACATAGATAGCTCTTCTTTTATGCTATGTGACCATTTACTTGAACAGCCTCCTACTGATGGACATTTAGGATAATTCCAGTTTATGCTATTACAAATACTCTACAGAATGTCTTTGCAAATAGGCAAGTGTTTGCATATTTGTGCAGTGTAGCTATAGGATAAATTATTATTGGATACAAGACTGTGTTCACTTTAAGTTTTGAATATTATCAAATTACCCTCCAAAGAGGGCAGTGCCTCCAGTATGGGGTGTACTGCTTCCCAAACAAACCCCAATACCATATTGACCTTAAAAGCCTCTGACATTATAATAGGTAAAAAAGGTATCTTGTGTTGTATTGTGTTGTATTTCTTTGTTTGGAAGGCTGAGCATTTTTGTCATATAATTGGCTTGCTTTTTCTTTTCTTTTCTTTTTTTAAAGAGGGGCTGAGAGAGAGGGAGAGAGAGAATCCCAGGCAGATTCCACACCCAGCTCCAACCCGAGGTGGGGGCTGGATCCCACTTCCCTGAGATTAGGACCCCAGCAGAAAATCAGAGTCCCACCATTAACCCAGTGAGCCACCCAGGCACCCCTGTAATTGGTTATCTGTATTTACATTTCTGTTCCCATTTGCCTATTTTTCTCTTGTGTTTTTCTTCTTTTTAAAAAATCCTATCGATCTCTTGATTTGTAATGTCTTTTAAAATGAAGGAAGTTAATCTTTTTGTCTGTCATCCCTGGCAAATACTTCTATGTTTTGGTACGTTTTTTTAATTCTCTGTAGTTTTTTAAAATTGATGTATTCAGAATCAGTCTTCCCTTTATAGCTTCCTTCTGACTCTAAGGTTTTTAAAAATGCAACAGTGCCTTCTCTAGTGGTTTTACTTTTTATGTTTGAATGTTTGAGCCACCTGAAATTGACAAAACTGCCCTTGGTGATGTGGTTACCACTAACTAGTCCCCCTCACAACCCCCCACTCACCGGCCTCAGCACTCGGCGCACCTCCTGGAGGAGGCGCTCCTGGCTCTCCACGGAGCACAGGACCAGGGTGCAGACCACCACGTCCACAGAGCCATCGGCCACCTGCGGCATGTGCTCCCCTGCGGCCACCACGAAGCGCTCCAACTGCAGGTGTTGGTTCTCCGCAACGCTCTTGATCAAGAACTTCTCAAAGTTGGGGTTAGGGTCAACACAAGTCACCCGGCATCCAGGCGGGTAGAACTTGAAGTTGGCCCCGGTGCCGCAGCCCACCTCCAGCAGGGACAGCTTCCCAGAAGGGCCCACAAAGTCCTGCAGGTTGCTGAAGAGCTCCCGCTTCTTGCTTGCCATCTGCTCGTTGTAGATCACGGTGAACCTCTGCATGAAGTGGGGGAACCATTTTTTGCATATCCAGTTCCACAAGCCCAGAAAGTTCAGCAGGAACATGGGAGATGCCAGGATGCAGACAAGTAGCCTGAGGATAACGATGGTAAGCGCCATCACTCCAAAGAGAAAGACCAGTTAGCCCTGGACCCTTTCTGGCCACACTCCAAGGACAATCAGCCACAGAGGAAAAAAGAACCTGTTGGGAGAGAGAGACGCAGCTGAAGTCACATCATGGGCGAGGGGCCCATTTCACCTAATTTATAGGCGTTTGGCAAAAGATTCAGCTTAGTTTTCACGAAGCCAAGGGAGAAGGTTCCCAGCTTCCCTTAGAAGGAAAGTTGATTATAGTTCCTTAACTCCAAAGCAGTTCTCCTTCTCTGTGAACTACTGCGAGTTTCCTGCGGGAGTTTTCTCTGCGCTTAGGCCCGCCCTCTGGGGTCCTCCAATGACATCTGCAAAGAAAACAATCTGTGGGTGGAGCCTGGTGAAACCGAACCAGAAGGCTGCTGGCAAGTGTCCCGGTCTTGCTTACCCTTTGGCCCCTCTCCTTCTTATTTTAAAACAGGAGGTGATTAGACGCGCTTGCCTGGCCACAGTCAATAAGAATTTACCCCTTTTGCATTCTGGGCTGAGGCTCTCAGACATTCCTAACTCCAACGGGGTTATTTTTAAGTCACTGTTTCAGCTCCCCTCTGGTTCAAAGGGCGAGTTTGAACTTCAGACTGTGTGGGACTGCTGCATTACTCAACTAATTTAGATAAAAATCGTCTCCAGAATATTCATCCTTGGGAACCTAAAAACCGAAAGCACACAGAAAGTAGTTTGAAGCAGTCATCTGTTTTTAATAATAAATTTAAAAAAAAAAAAAAAAGTGAGCCCTGGCTTTAGAGTAAGTCTGGGAAGGCAGAAATTTTAAAAAATAACAGTAACATTTACTTTTTTCTTTTACTTTTTGAAACATTTTATTTCTTTAAAGAGAGAGCGAGCATGAGCAGGGGGAGGGGGAGGGGCAGAGAGGGAGAAGATATCTAGCTGGTTCTCGGGACTGGGGAGCCCTGGGCTGGACTGATAGCATGACCTGAGCTGAAATGAAGAATTGGAGGCTTATCCACTGACACACACCACTGCCACCCACCCACCCACCCCACCACACCACACGCCACCCCTGTGGCTCTGGTAACATTTACTTTTTTAAACTGGGTGATGGATACAGGAGTGTTCTGTTGTTTCACTATTGTTATATCCTATACATATGTTATATCTTTTACATTTTTAGCAGCTTTTTTGAGGTGGAATTGACATGCAATAAACCATATATGTAAAGTGTACAGCCTGATACATTTTGACATATGTACATACCTGTAATGCCATCACTTCACCAAGATAATGAACACATCCATCACCCCCAGAAGTTTCCCCTTGCTCCTTTGTCTTCCCTTCCTCCAGCCTGCCCCATCCCAAGGCAAGCTCTGATCTGTTTCCTGTTACTAGAGATTGATAGGCACTTCCTAGAATTATAAGCAAATGGAATCAGGCATTACTTGCTTTTTTTTTTTTTTTGTCTGACTTCTTCCACTCAGGGTAATTATCTTGAAGGTCAGCAACACTGTTGCACGAATCCACTGATTTTATTAAGTAGTGTTCTGTTGTATGGATCCGTAACTGTTTTTCCATTCACTTGTTGATGGACATTTGGGTTGTTTGTGGCTATCACACATTGAGCTAACGTGAACATCAGCGTACAGGTCTTTGTGTGGACGTAGGCTCTCATTTCTCTTGGATAAATTCTTATGAATAGAATGGATGGGTTACATGGTAGGCAAATATTTAATTTTTGAAGAAACTGCCAAACCGTTTTCCAAAGCAAGTATGCCATTTTATATTCCCACTGCAGGTGTATGAGAGATTTCGCTGTCCCACATCCTCACCAATATTTGGTATGGTAGTCTTTTTAAACTTCAGCCATTTAAAAAGATACATAGTAGTCTCTCATTATACCTTTAATTTGCATTTCTCTGATGATTAATAATGTTGAGCTTCTTTCAATGGGCTTATTTGCCATTTGTGTGTATTAATTGGTAAGGTGTCCAACTGTTTTGCCCATTTTTAAATTGGGTGAAGAGCAAGAATTCTTTGTATATTCTCAGTATAAGTCATTTATCAAATGTGTGATTTTTTTTTCCTAGTCTGTGGCTTGTCTTTTTAATTCTTTTAGCAGTGTCCCTATCTTGTCCCCTCTCTTCTGCTCCCCCTGCCTCTGGCAATGACCAATCTGTTCATCTATGAATTTGTTGTTGTTTTTTCTTTTGTGGGTTTTTTTCTTTTTCTTTTTCTTTTTTTTTTTTTTCTCACACATGTAAGTGAAATCATACGGTATGTGTCTTTCTCTGACTTATTTCACTTAGAATAATGCCATCAAGGGGTGCCGAGGTGGCTCGGTGCATCCGTTGAGTGTCCATCTGACTCTTGGTTTCAGCTCAGGTCATGATATGGAGGTCATGGGATCAAGCCCCAATTCAGGCTCTCCACTCAGCAGGGTGTCTGCTTGGGGTTCTCTCTCTCCCTCTCCACCTGCCCCTCTCCCTCTCTATCTTTCTCGCTAAAATAAATAAATAATCTTAAAAATTGATCAGTCTTTAAAAAAAAAAAAAGAATGCTCTCAAGGTCCATCCATGTTGTCATTTTCTTAGTGTGTCTTTTGATAAAGTCAGTTTGTCCATGATTTTTCCCCCCTAAAAGCCCTTGCATATTCTATAGTTGTAAAGAGTTAATCTTATATTTTCTCTCTACATGTTTTATAGTTTTAGCTTTTATATTTAGGCTAGGCCTATGATTCTATTAAAGTTTTTTTTTTTTCTTTTTTAATATATAGGATATGAGATAAAGGACAAGTTTAATTTTTTCTAGTTTTGTTGAGATATAATTGACAGAAAGCACTTTATAAGTTTAAAGTATATTGCATAAATGTTAATATATTTTCCATATGGAAATGTAGTTACTCCAACATAATTTGTCGAAAGGACTATGCTTTCTTCAATTGAATTATCTTGGCAACTTTGTTGAAAATCAATTGCTCATATACGTGTGGGTCTGTTTTTGGGAATTCTGTTCTGCTTTATTGTCTTTATTCCACCCATATGCCAGGACCACACTGTTTTGATTACTGTGGCTTTACCGAAAATCTTGAAATCAGGTAGTTTAAGTTCTCTTTGTTCTTTCTCAAAATGGCTTTGACTATTCTGAGTAGTTTGCATTTAAAATAAAATTTAGACATTTTAAAATTATATAAATACACATACTGTATATATTTTTAATTACAAATTTAATTTCTTTAGTAAATATAGGAACTTAAGATTTTCTAGTTCTTCTTGTGTTTGTTTTTGTAATGTGTCTTTCAGAAGTTTGCCACCTAACAAGTCTAAGTTGCTGAATATATTGGTATAGAGTTCACAATATTTTCTTCTAATCCTTTTAATGTCTGTAGGATCTATAGAAATGCTTTCTTTTCCATACTGATACTGATAGTATGTGTCTTTTTTTGTCAATTTAACTAGAGGTTTTTGTTTTTTCAAATTTTTATTTAAATTCTAGTTAGTTAACATACAGTGTAATATTGGTTTCGGAAGTAGAGTTTAGTGATTTGTCACTCCCATATATTACCTAGTGCTCATAATAACAAGTGCCCTCCTTAATCCCCATCACCCATTTAGCACATCCCCTGCCCACCTCCCTCCAGCAACCCTCAGTTTGTTCCTTATAGTTAAGAGTCTCATATGATTTGTCTCCCTCTTTTTTTTCTTCCCCTCTGTTCTTCTGTTTCCTAAATTCCATATATGAGTGAAATCATATGGTATTTGTCTTTCTCTGACTGACTTATTTTGGTTAGCATAATACACTCTAGCTCCATCCATGTTGTTGAGAATGGCAAGATTTCATTCTTTTCAGCAGCTAAATAATATTCCATTGTATATATAGACCACTTCTTTATCCATTCATCGGTTGATGGACATTTGGGCTTCTTCTATAATTTGGCTGTTGTTGATGATGCTTCTATAAACATAATGGTGTATGTACCCCTTCAAATCAATATTTTTGGGTAAATACCTACTAGTGCAATTACTGGGTTGCCGATCAGTTCCATTTCTAACTTTTTGAGGAACCTCTATTCCATAGTGGCTGCACCAGTTTTTATTCCCCCCCCCAACAGTGTAAGAGGGTTCCCCTTTCTCTGCATTCTCGCCAACATCTATTGATGTCCAGTGTTGTTAAGTTTAGCCATTCTGACTGGTGTGAGATGGTATCTCATTGTGGTTTTGACTTGTATCTCCCTGATGCCGAGTGATGTGGAGCATTTTTTCATGTGTCTGTTGGCCATCTGGATGTCTTCTTTGGAAAAGTGTCTCTTCATATCTCCTATTTCTTATTTGGATTATTTGTTTTCTTTTGGGTGTTGAGTTCGGTAAGTTCTTTATAGATTTTGAATACCAACCCATTATCAGGTATGGCACTTGCCAATATCTTCTCCCATTCCATAGGATGGCTTTTAGTTTTGTTGACTGTTTCCTTTGCTGTGCAGAAGATTTTGATCTTGATGAAGTCCCAATAGATCATTTTTGCCTTTGTTTCCCTTGCCTCTGGAAACTTACCTAGTAAGAAGTTGCTGTGCCTAAGTCAAAGAAGTTGCTGGCCTGTGTTCTCCTCTAGGACTTTGATGGTTTCCTGTCTCACATTTAGGTCTGTCAACCATTTTGGATTTATTTTTGTGCATGGTGTAAGGAAGTGGTCCAGTTTCATTCTTCCTCATATTGCTTTCCAATTTTCCCAACACTTGTTTGTTGAAGAGACTATCTTTTTTCCATTGGATATTCTTTCCTGCTTTGTCAAAGAGTTTTGCTTTGGTTTTTTGGGTGTTTGTTTGTTTGTTTTGAGTGAGAGGAGGAGAGAGAGAGAGTAAAAGTGCTGGGGTGGGGGTGTGGAGGGAGGGGCAGAGGGAGAGGGAGAACAAGTCTTAAGCAGACTCTATACCGAGTATAGAGCCCGATGTGGGCCTCAGTCTCATGACCCTGAGATCATGACCTGAACCCAAATCCATAGTCAGACACGTAACCTACTGAGCCACCCAAGTGCCTGGTTTCTTTGTTTTTAAATGAAGGACAGTTGACATACATAATACAGTATTATATTACTTTCAGGCATACAGTGTAGTCATTCAGTATTTATATGCATTACAAAATGTTCACCACCATAAGTGTTGTTACCTCCTGTCACCATTCAAAGTTATTACAATAATGGAGACGCCTGGCTAGCTCAGTTGGTAGAGCATGTGATTCTTGATCTTGGGAGTCCTGAGTTTAAGCCCTACATTGGGTGTAGAGATTGTTAAAGAAAAAATAATGTAAACTTGGACTAACTTAAGAATTTTTATTTGTACTGCTTAATTCATTTATCAGTATTTCACATATGACCACCTTCCTTTTATGTTTGTAGATTCTGAATAATAAAAGAGGGGCTACAAATATTACTGAAAAAAAAAAAAAAGAAAGAAAAAGAAACCAAGCCCCTGCCCTCTCAGAGCCCAGCAGTTCAGAATGGTTCCTCATTAAGTAATGAGCAAAAGAAGCAAGGTGCAAGGGGTACCTGGGTGGCTCAATCATTAAGCGTCTGCCTTTGCCTCAGGTCATGATCCCAGGGTCCTGGGATTGAGCCCCATGTCAGGCTTCCTGCTTAGTGGGAAGCCTGCTTCTCCCTCTCCCACTCCCCCTGCTTGTGTTCCCTCTCTTGCTGTATCTTTCTCTGTTAAATAAATAAACAAAATATTTTTTTTTTTTTAAAGCAAGGTACAAGCTTGTGTGAATGGAGAGGTAGAAAGGTCTTTGCTGGTATAGAAGTGTTGATATTTGCTATTTGACTTTCTGATTGTGAAAATGAGGAATGTCCCATCAAGGAAACAAAGTTATTACAACATTATTTACTATATTCCATATGCTTTACTTTATATCCTCATTTATTTGATTGCAGTTAAGTCTGTACCTCTTAATAGCCTTCACCTATTTTGCCCATTCCCCCATGTCCCTCCCTTCTGGCAACTGCCAGTTTGTTCTTCATATTTATGAGTCTCTGTTTTGCTTGTTCATTTGTTTTTGTAAGACTCTACACATAAGTGAAATCATACAGTATTTGTCTGACGTATTTCACTTAGTATACCTTCTAGGTCCATCCATGTTGTTGCAAATGGCAAGATTACACCCTTTTATGGCGGAGCAATATTCCATACTACAACTTTCTTATCCATTCATCTGATGATGGGTGTGATTCTGTATCTTGGCTATTCATAGAGTGCTGCAAGGAACATAGGGGTGCATATATCTTTTTAAAGTAGTGTTTTCATTTTCTTTGGGTAAATACCCAGTAGTGGAATTGCTGGATTATATGGAAAGTGCTGAAGTTTTAATTTTTTGAGGAATCTCCATGGTGTTTTCCATGGTGACACCAATTTACATTCCCACCATTAGTGCATAAGGGTTTGATACTAGCCATTCTGACAGGTATGAGGTTTGGTATATCTCATTGTGGTTTGGATTTGTATTTCCCTGATGCTGAGTGATGTTGAGCATTTTTTCATGTGTCTGTTGTCCATCTGGATGTCTTCCTTGACATATCTATTGTCATTCAGATATAGATATTCAGATATATGTCATTCACATATAGATATAGACATATCTATATGTCTATTCAGGTCATCTGCCTATTTTTTTTGTTTTGTTTTTTAAGATTTTATTTATTTGAGAGTCTTGGGGAGGAGTAGAGAGAGGGAGAGAGAATCTAAGGCAGACTCTGGGCTGAGCACAGAGCCTGACGTGGGGATTGATCCCACGACCGTGAGATCATGATGTGATCCAAAATCAAGAGTTGGATGCTTAATCAACTGAGCCACTCAGGCACCGCTGTCTTAAAAACCCCTGACCCTTTTTAAGTCACATCGTGTTTTCTGGGTGTTGCATGAGTTCTTTGTATATTTTGATATTTACCTCTTACTGAATATATCCTTTACAAATACCTTCTCCAGTTCAGTAGGTTGCTTTTTCATTTTGTTGAAAGTTTCCTTTACTTTGCAGAATCTTTTTAGTTTGATGTAGTCCTAATTGTTTATTTTTGGTTTTGTTGCCCTTACCTGAAGAGGCAGATCAAAAAAAAAAAAAAAAAAAAAGTTGCTAAAATCAACGTCTAGGGATGCCTGGGTGGCTCAGTTGGTTAGGTATCTGCCTTCAGCTCAGTCCCAGGATCCTGGGATTGAGTCCCTCATCAGGCTCCTTGCTTAGTGGGGAGCCTCCTTCTCCCTCTGCCTGCCATTCCCCCTGCTTGTGCTCTCTCTTTCTGGCAAATAAATAAAATATTAAAAAAAAAATAAAACCAGTGTCCACGAAATTACTGCCTGTGTTTTCTTTTAGGATTTTTACGGTTTCAGGTCTTGCATTTATGTCTTTAATTGACTTTTGAGCTTGTTTTTCTCTGTGGTATAAGAAAGTGGTCCAGTATCATTCTTTTGTCTTTTTTTTTTTTTTTTTTTTTTTGCATATATGCTACCTTTGCATGTGTTTTCCTAACACCGTTTACTGAAGAGACTGTCTTTTGGCCCATGGTATGTTCTTGCCTCTTTTTATTTTTTATTTTTATTTATTTTATTTATTTATTTATTTATTTTTAAGATTTTTATTTATTTATTTGACAGAGATTACAAGTCAGCAGAGAGGCAGGCAGAGAGAGAGAGGAGGAAGCAGGCTCCCCGCCGAGCAGAGAGCCCGTCTTGCCTCTTTTTAAATGACCATATAACCACGGGTTTATTTCTGGGATTTCTATTCTATTCTATTGATTTATGTGTTGATTTTGACTACTATAGCTTTGTAGTACAGTTTGAAGTCTGGGAGTGTGATACCTTCATCTTTGTTCTTCTTTCTCAAGATTGATTTGGCTAATAGGGTGTTTTTTTGGTTCCATGCAGATTTTAGGATTATTTGTTCTAGTTCTGTGAAAAATGCTCTTGGTATTTTGACAGGGATTGCACTGGATGTGTAGATTGCTTTGGATAATAGAGACATTTTAACAATATTAATTAGTGCACGCTACTCCACAGCATGGTATATCTTCCCATTTATTTGTATTGTCTTCAATTTCTTTCATCATTGTTTTAAAATTTTCAGAGCACAGGTCTTTCACCTCCTTAGTGAAGTGTATTCCTAGGTATTTTATTGTTTGGGGTGCACTTCTGTGATGGTTTTCATAATTTCCCTTTCCACTACTTCATTTTAAGTGTAGAGCAATGCAGCAAAGTCTACATTTAATTTTATATTTTGCAGCTTTATTAAGTTCAATTAGTTCTAGTAGTTTTTTGGTGGAGACTTCAGGTTTTTCTTATATGATGTCATGTCACCTGCAAATAGTGATAGATCTACTTCTTCCTTACCAATTTGAATGCCTTTTATTTCTTTTTCTTGTCTGGGACAAGTATCCAACTTGTGCCAGTAACATATTGAATAAAAGTGGCAAGAGTAGACATCTTTGTCTTGTTCCCAATATAAGAGAAAAAACTCAGTTTTTCAGTATTGAGTATGATGTTAGCTCTCAGTTTGTCACATCTGGCCTTTATTATGTTGAGGTATGTTCCCTTTAAATCCACTTTGTTGAGTGTTTTTGTTTGTTTGTTTGTTTGTTTTTGTTTTTTGGTGTATTTTAAAAAACATGAATGGATATTGTATTTTGTAAAATACTCTGGCATTTGTTGAGATGATAATATGGTTTTTATCATTTCTTTTGTTAATGTGATATATCATGCTGATTGATTTGCAAACACTGAACATCCTTGCATCTCTGGAATAAATTCTACTTGATTGTGGTAAATGACTCTTTTTAATATATTGTTGAATTCAGTTTGCTGATATTTTGTGAGGGTTTTTGCATCCACAGTCTGTTTTGTCTATTATAAGTATTTCTACCCTGGCCTTTTTTTTTCCTTCTGTCTGCATGGTGTATGTTTTTCCAGCCTTTCAATTTCAGTCTGCATGTGCCTTTTTGTCTGAAATGAGTCTCTTGTGGGTTCCATATAGGTGCGTCTTTTCTTTTTTTAATCCAACAGTCACGCTATGTCATTTTATTGGAGAATTTAGTCCATTTTAGTAATTTAAGTCCATTTGAAGTAATTTAGTTTATTTAAAGTAATTATTGATAAGTACGTATTTTGTTACTGTGTGTCAGATATGCTAAAAATTTTTTAAAAATAAAATAAATAAATAAAAATAAAATAAAATAAAAATAAAAATAAAATTGCAGTCTGTACTCTAATAGTCTCTTTTGGTGGTGGGAACTGAATTCCAGTTGCCTTAAGTGATCCAAGCTGGACAAAAGACAAGAAAGTACTTGTAGTAATTCCTGCCTAATTAGAAATACATACCTAAAGAGTAATTAAGATATTCTTTTTGAAGTGAAAAACAAGAACTTGCTGCCAATGTATTTTAGAAGAGTTCCTTAATATTAACATTCAGGGCTATCAAGTGAATCTGAATGGTACTCAGGTGGTATAAATAGGAAAAGACTAACACATTATGCTGATTGCTATGCAAGCATTACTAAGTAATTCCTTATAAGACTTTGTTAATGGATAACCTGGGTCTCTTTTAAGAAAGAACAGTCAGTATCCCAGCGGTGTTGCTTATAAGCCTGTAAAAACCACAGTCTTCGACCTCCTGAGCATTAAACCAGTAGTGATCCCTAAGAGAAAATTTTTTTTTTTTTTTTTTGGGAGGGAGAGAGAGTACATGAACTTAGCTGTGTGTGTGCACGTGCCCGTGAGCACAAATAGGGAGGGGAGAGACCAAGGGAGAGGGAAAGAAAGACTCTCAAGCAGCCTCCACATTGAGCATGGAGCCCAATGTGGAAGAACTCAGTCTCACGACCCTGAGATTATGACCTGAGCCGAAATCAAGAGTTGGATGCTTAACCCACTGAGCTATCCAGGTACCCCTGCCAAGAGAATTAATAGAGGGAAAACTCAGGTTTACTTTCAGTTAAACCTTGAAATTGGGCTAAAGCAAAACAAAAGGACAACAACAAAAACAAAGTGCTTGATTTTAGCTAGTTGAATATAACCAGTGGACCCACCCAGATGACTCTTACTAGTTAAATATAAAAACAAGGATAAGGGGCACCTGGGTGACTCAGTGGGTTAAGCCTCTGCCTTTGGCTCAGGTCATGATCTTAGGGTCCTGGGATGGAGCCCCGCATTGGGCTCTCTGCTCAGCAGGGAGCCTGCTTCCCCCCTCTCTCTCTGCCTGCCTTTCTGCATACTTGTGATCTCTCTGTCAAATAAATTAATTTTAAAAAAAGGATGAGAAAATAATTTCTCTTTTAGTACATGGGTTCCCAAAGTTCAAAGGAGAAGTGAATTTATTAATAGTAGATACTAATTCAATCAACTTGTTCTTTTGTTTTAATAATTTAATTTATAGGTTAGTCATCATAAAATTTAGCCCAGGTTGGATTCCCTCTTTTACCCAGCAGCATTTTAGCCACCTTCCCTCACAGTTCAAAGAGCCCAAGGAATATAAAATTCAAGCACAGGATTCAAGAAAATAGGTTTAGAAAGTAGGTGAAAGCTCTAAGAAAGTCACATTATAAATTTTTTAAAAAGAAGTGAATTATTCGGGAGGGTATGTGCTTTGGTGAGTGCTGTGAAGTGTGTAAACCTGGCAATTCACAGACCTGTACCCCTGGGGATAAAAATATATTATATGTTTATAAAAAATTAAAAATTAAAAAAAAAAGAAGTAAATTATTGGGGTTGTCTAAATCATCATTCTTTTTTGGCCTAAGGAGGGAAGTATTAATATTTTAAAAATTGTTTCAATTAGAATTTTTTAAATAGGCAAATACTTTCTCCAAGTATACCTTAGAACCAGAACCAAGATGATAATTAAAAAATATATATCAAATAAATGGCTTTAAATAAAATCTAACTTAAAAGGAAATGGTTTTAATTTAACAAAAGAACAGCTTTTATTTTAATTATAAACTCTTTATTATTTGACATTTATATACATAAGGTATCTATTTAATAACTGAAAATTCTATACAAACTCTAGGAAAGTATTCCAAATGTGAAATTATGATTATAACATAAAAAAATAATCAGAATACATCAAAGAAGCATGTGATTCAGTGCCAGATTTATAATTACATATTTAATATGTCACAATCCTTTTGTTCCAAAAAATATTCACATGAGAACTGTAAAATGGGCAATTACTTGCCAAAAGAATAAGTGATATTCATTATATAGTACATGGAGAAAGACAAAATGCAAAATAAAGATTCTTCA
Source organism: Mustela lutreola (assembly GCF_030435805.1). Classification (NCBI taxonomy): domain Eukaryota; kingdom Metazoa; phylum Chordata; class Mammalia; order Carnivora; family Mustelidae; genus Mustela; species Mustela lutreola. The sequence goes on from NC_081297.1 coordinate 64,092,458, forward strand.
GAATTTCATTATGGAATTGCTAGTAACACAACAGAACCTGAGGCTACAAGGACCTGTCCAAGTAGAATATTTATGTTAAATATGCCTTTATTGCTTGCCTGGTAGAGGTGATCTGTCAGCCACTTTTGGTAGAAGGATGGCCCACAGTAGACACCAGGAAAATTTTTTCGACCACAGCCATATCCGTAACTGGTAATTCCCATTACAAAAAATCGTTTATGTTCTGGTAAGTAGCACATTAATGGTCCACCACTATCACCCTATTAAAAAAGTCCCAAAATAGTGTTAGTTGCTTCTAGTAGTCTTTATATGACAGCAAAGCTAGAATAAATTAATCACATTAACCATACACTTATATGAATACACATCTTTAATATACCTTCAAGTTATAAAGATCCATAGGTTTTCAGTCTTATATTCCAACTCAGGCAGGAGGATTTCAGGCTGGCCTGATATTTAGAGGAGCCCTAAAGCTGGTGAATTAACTTCCTGTCTGCATGGTTTTGAACCAGAATTGTACAAATCACATTGTTTGGATTTTTTTTAGTACAATTACTTGGCAGAAATATAATTTAGGAAATGTGCAAAATACTGTAACTACCAGTAGAATACTTCTGTTGCTTAATGCTGAGTGGGAGAAGTGTAACTTTAAGATGGGTAAAAGAATCTTTAAGGTGCGTGCGTGGTTCGCTAACTAGAGGAGAGGAGGAAACTGGCGCTTGTAAGAGGGGCCGTCTTTCTACGTGTTCACGTTGGCTGGTGCAGGGTAACAGGAACAAATGGCTAAGGCTCTCAGTTCTACTACAAATCAGATTGTGTCCTGGTTTCTGCACGGCTGTCAAGGTGCCAAACACTATCGCTGAGGACTCTTCTTAATCACCGAAAACATCAAGGATGCTGAGATAACGATTTCAGCACCAAAGATTAAAGACTGTATTTCTAAGGTGTTTTCAGTTCTCTGTAGAAGGCATTGTATTTTTGGAGAATGAGGAAGTTTTGCTTATGAAGACAATTCAATGCTACAAATGGTAACATCAGGGAAATGAAAAGAGAGACCACAGAATGGGAGAAAATATTTGCTAACTGCCTATCTGGTAAGGGACTGGTATCTAGAATATATAAAAAAATGCTTATGACTCAATAATAAAAAGATAATTTTAAAGTGGGCAAAGAATCTGAATAGACATTTGTCCAAAGATCTACAAATGGCTGGCCCATAATTACATGAAAAAATGATCCACATCACTAGTCACCATGGAAACACAAATTAAAGCCATGATGAAATACCACTTCGTACCCAGGATGGCTGTGATCAAGAAGACAAGTGCAGACTAGTATGTGGAGACACTGAAGCCTTCATACTGCTAGTGGGAATGTGGAATAGTGTGGCTGCTTTGGAATAGAGTTTTGCAGTTCTTCAAAATGTTCAACATGGACCCAGCAATTCCAGTCCCAGGTGGAACTTCCAAGAGAAACAAGAACCTACTTACACATAAAAAACGTATACTCCAGTGAGTAGAGCGACATTATTCATAATAGCCAGAAAGTGGAAATAGCTCCAATATCCATCAGCTATGAATGGATAAAATGAAGCACATCCATACAATGGAATATTATCTGGCAATAAAATGAATAAAGTATCAATACATGCTGGATGAAACTGGGAAACATGTTAAGTGAAAGGAGCCAATCACAAAAGACCACACGTTGAATGATTGTATTCATACGAAATTTCCAGGATAGGCACATCTCTAGGGATTAGTGATTGGCTAGGTCTAGGGGTAGGTGGGAGGAGAATGGAGAGTGATTTGTAATGGGTAGAGGCCTCTTTTTGGGGTGATAAAAGTGTTCTGAAATTAGATTATGATGATGGTTGCACTGGTCTATAAATTTATGATAGACCCATTGAGTTGTACATGTTAAATGGGTGAATTGCATATATGTAAATTATACCTCAATAAAGGTAGTAATAAAAAAAAAATCCAAAGCAAATTTTGTCTAAAGTGGACCATGAAACCAAGAAAGCAAGAAGATTTGGATTGTTGGTCTGTAGTTAAAAAGGAAAAAAAAAAGAGTTCAGTACTTGTAAACTTGATAATTAAGACTTCACCAGAAAGTGATCAAAGGCCTTGATGAAGTTTCCTTCTGGCTTTAGAAAAGATTTCAAAGGAAAATTATTTGGTCTTACCCTGCAAGTATCAAAAATCCCATCTTCATGACCTGCACAAAATGAAGTGTCAGGAATCATTTTCCCATAACTCCACTCAGAGCCACAAATCTTTCGAGAGATATAATGCACTTCCGCTTCCTGTAACACATCTGTAGCATTACCTGTTAACAACAACAAAAGTACAGTAAATGATTTCAGAGAGCAGGCATTTGACAGTTAAAATATAAATATATGATATTTATAATATATATGAATATATAGCATTTATTATATAAAATATAAAAATATAAAACGTTCGTGTTGAATAGGTTTTCTTTCCCAAGTGGCTCAACAATTGTGTAAGACTGTCTCCGTACACGCATGTATATGCCTGAGGAGACTGTGGAAGAATGGTCGACAAACTTGTTCATGGCCGTTATCGCTAGACAAAATTAGAATTTCAGGTCATTTTTTTTTATCTTTGTTTTTCTCTATTACTTGAAGGTCTCTTAGAAGGATCTATATTTTTTTTAAGATATATTTATTTACTTTGGGGGAAAGGGGAGAGAGAGTCTCAAGCACACTTCCCACTTAGCCCTTGTGGGGCTCAATCCCACAGCCTTAAGATCATGAGCCCAGTGGGAACCAAGAGTTGGATATCCAGACAACTGCTCCACCAGGCGCCCCAGGGACTTAAACATTTTACAAAATAGAACTATGTAAAAATTTTCAAGGGGGGCACCTGGGTGGCTCAGTCAGTTAAGCATCTACCTTCAGCTCAGGTCATGATTCCAGGGTCCTGGGATTGAGCCCCGCAGCCGGCTCACTGCTGGGCAGGAAGCCTGCTTCTCTCTCTCCCACTCTCCCTGCTTGTGTTCCCTCTCTCGCTGTGTCTCTCTCTGCCAAATAAATAAATAAAATCTTAAAAAAAAAAAAACTGTCAAGGGCCAATGCTGAAATCTATCTTAGGTTCTAAGTTGTGAGCAATTTTTATTAAGTTTTCTAAGAATGGGAAGTTTTGAAGATGGTCTACATGAAAACAAAACATTTTTAATTCATATACTCCCTTCAGTTCTCTGCTAATCCCTGAACATAAGTGGTTCTCTGCTACTAAAAAGATAGGAAAATACAGGGCAACACTTCAGGAACTATTAAAGGACAGATTATTATAAGATTTATCCACAGAAAAGCTTCTGTAACAGCAGCATCTGATCTTATGAGCCTCAGAGTTGCAGTGGTCATATGTGGTAGCTGAGTATTTTGTTGGCCCTGCATCCTTCCCCATTGTCTGTAGGTGGGCTGATGACCTAACCATTCCATTTTCCTGGGACACTGATTGGTCTGGAAGTATGTATTATATTGTATTAAGTGCAAGTCTAACCAGCTGGAATACTTCTCTAGCACTGTTTTTTTTTTTTTTTTTAAAGATTTTATTTATTTGACAGAGAGAGAGCACAAGCAGGCAGAGTGGCAGGCAGAGGGAGAGAAAGAGGCTCCCCACCAAGCAAGGAGCCCGATGTGGGACTCGATCCCAGGACCTTGTGATCATGACCCGAGCTGAAGGCAGCCGGTTAACCCACTGAGCCACCCAGACATCCCTTCTCTAGCACTGTTTTAACTGGAGCTGCCAGAGGAAAACCTTTTTTCACAGTAGTCACATGATTGCTTAGTTATAAGTTCAAAGCCACTGCAGCCAAATTTGAACTTTTTAACGACAGGCAGCCTGAGAAAATAGTCTATATGCAGAAAGAACAGGCACAGGAAATTGAAATGAAGTATGTCCTAATGACATTCAGATTCCTAGATAGAGGCTTCTTAAAGGCCAGCCACATGTTTGCCCTTTATTTAAAAATAATTAAAATGATACTGGCTGGGGGCACCTGGGTGGCTCAGTGGGTTGAGCCTCTGCCTTCAGCACAGGTCATGATCTCAGGGTCCTGGGATTGAGCCCCACATCGGGCTCTCTGCTCAGCAGGAAGCCCGCTTCCTCCCTCTCTCTCTGCCTGCCTCTCTGCCTACTTGTGATCTCTGTCAAATAAATTAAATAAATCTTTAAAAAAATAATGCTGTATATAAAAGCATATTTGTAACATAGAAGTTATAGAATATAATAATGAAATGAACACCTGCAAACCTACCACCCAGTTTGTGAGTCTGAACAATATTAACACAAGTATGGTACTGGTGCAGTACTATTAAAAGTAACTAGAGATTTTCAAAGTGAGTAAGACAGCTGAGAAACAGACGTCTGGTTTTCTATTCTGTTTGCCACTTAGAATATCCTTGTGCAAATATAACAGACACTAATTACTGCAGCTTTAAAATAAACTTTGATTTCTGGATGGCAACTCCTCTAACATATTTTTCTTCTGGAGGAGTAACTTGGCTATTCTTAGGTCTTTTAGAATGAGCTTCTTAATTGTCTCAAAACTCATGTTAGGGTTTTTCATTCCCTGTTTTTGTTTTGTTTTCAGTTTTTCGGATAGAACTGACATCTTCATGTCAACATTGATTTGTCCTCTTCAAGCATAAAGTATACCATTCCACTTACTTAAGTATTTTTTTTTTTTATGTCTTAAAAACATTTTAGAATCTTTTCTGTAAAAGGCCTGCAGTCTTTTGTTAGATTGTTTTAAACTGCCTAATCAGTTCGGTATTACTGCACATGTTAACTTCTGTTAACTTTCTTCTCCAACATTTTTTTTTTATAAGATTTTATTTATTTGTCAGAGAGAGAGAGAGCACAAGCACAGGCAGAGAGAGTGGCAGGCAGAGTCAGAGGGAGAAGCAGGCTCCCTGCGGAGCAAGGAGCCCGATGTGGGACTCCATCCCAGGACGCTGGGATCATGACCTGAGCCGAAGGCAGCTGCTTAACCAACTGAGCCACCCAGGCGTCCCTCTCCAACATTTTATTATGAGAAATTGCAAACATAAGGCAAAGATGAAAGAATTTCTCCATAAACAACCATTTGCCCGCCTCTTATAGATTCTTCAATATTTTTGTTTGATCTGTTAACTTTTTTTTTTTTAAGTTTTGTTTGTTTATTTATTTTAGGGGGGTTGGAGGAGAGACAGAGGGAGAGGGCAGAGAGAGTCTCAAGCAGACTCCATGCTGAATGTGGAGCCTGACCTGGGGCTTAACTTAACAACCCTGAGATTATAACCTGAGTTGAAATCAAGAGTCAGATGCTTAGGGCACCTGGGTGGCTCAGTGGGTTGAGCCTCTGCCTTCGGCTCAGGTCATGATCCCAGGATCCTGGGATGGAGGCCGTATCAGGCTCTCTGCTCAGCGGGGAGCCTGCTTCCCCCTCTCTCTGCCTGCCTCTCTGCTACTTGTGATTTCTCTCTCTGTCAAATAAATAAATCTTAAAAAAAAAATAAAAAGAGACGCTTAACTAACTGAGCTACCCAGGTTCCCCTGTTAGCTTTTTAAAAAAATTCTGTAATTATTTTGGCAACTTTTTATTTAGATTTAATTTCAAAATTAAAGAGAAGTAGTAAGAATAGTACAAGGAAGTGTAAAATGGCTTTTACCCAGATTCAGCAATTACTGACTCTTGTCACTCTTGCATTATCATTAGTACTCTGTATATAAATTTTTCTGAATCATTTGAGAGTAAATGGCAGACCCTATACTCCTATATTCTTAAATACTGTAGTGTGTATTTCTTAAGAGCAAGGGCAGGGGCACCTGGGTGGCTCAGTGGGTTAAACCTCTGCCTTCAGCTCAGGTCATGATCTCGGGGTCCTGGAACCAAGTCCTGCATCAGGCTCTCCGCTTAGCAGGAAGCCTGCTTCCCCCTCCCCCTCTGCCAGCCCCTCTGCCTACTTGTGATCTCTCTCTCTCTGTCAAATAAATAAAATCTTAAAAAAAAAAAAAAAAAAGAGCAAGGACATTTTCGGGGCACCTGGGTGGCTCAGTTGTTGAGTGTCTGGCTTCGGCTCATATCATGATCACAGGGTCCTGGGATTGAGCCCTTCATTGGGCTCCCTGATCAGTGGGAAGCTTACTTCTCAGACCTCTCCTGCTCCCCTTGCTTGTATTCCCTCTCTCCCTGTGTCTCTGTCAAATAAATAAATAAAATCTTTTAAAAAAATTTTTTTTCTTACATAACCACATTTTCTTACATAACCATGGTACATTTATCAAGATCAGGAAATTGAACACCGGTACAATACTATTAGCCAATTCATGTTTAATCTCTAAGTATTCTTGGATTTTCCAGCTATCTTTCAGTTATAGATTCATAGTTTAATTCATTGTTTATAGTTTAATTCCTTTAAGTTACATCTCTATGATTTGTCCATTCTGGGCATTTCATCATATAAATGGGATCATACAGTATGTGGGCTGTTAGGTCAAGCTTATTTCCCTTAACATAATGTTGTAGCATGTATTAGTACATTGTTCCTTTTAATGGCTAGATGATATTCCATTGTATGAATATACTACATTTTGTATATCCATTTATCAGTTGATGGAGCTTTAGGTTGTTTTGTTTTGTTTTGTTTTTTTGCTCTTTTGAATACTGCTGCTATGAGCATTTGAGTACAGGTACTTGTGTGGACATGTGTTTTCATTTCTCTTGGGTATATACCTAGGAGTGGAATTTCTGAGTTATATGGTAACTATAGATTTAATTTTTGAGGAACTACCAAACTGTATTCCAAAACCCCTGTGCCATTTTATATTCCTACCAGCAATGCATGAGGGTTCCAATTTCTCTGCATCCTTGTCTACACTTGTTCCTAAAGTTTTGATCATAGACATCCCCATGGGTGTGACATCTGTTAACTTTGAAAAAATTACATTTTCTAACTATTGATAGTGTATCAGAACGAAATAGATTGTGGTAGTTTGGCTGTATATCTGGACATTTTACGAGACTCTCTTAATTTGGTGTGTTTTAGATTCTTTATTGTAGGTAGTTGTATCACCTGTGAATAATGAGCGCTTTGTGTTTACCTAAGACCTATGTGTTTTTCCATCTTTTCCCGGTGTTACTGCACTTGGTAGAACCTCTACCACAACACTGATGGAAGTAGTGATGGTGGGGGAAACTGTTCCGGACTTTAAAAGAAATGTTTATCTGTAATAATGATATTTTCTGTAGCCTGGAGGCAGATGACCTAATCAGGCTGAGGAAGTTCACTTCGTGTCTCAATTGTTACGTTTTTAACAGGGCTTCTTCTGCGCCCACTCAGATAATTTTAAAAAGAACCCTTTAATCAATCAGTTAATGAGGGAAACTACCTTAAGAGACTTCTAACATTAAACCACCCTTACATTCCTTAAACTCATCTTGATTATGTTGAATTCTATTTACACTATTCTTGATAGATTCGGTGTGCTAATAATGTGTTTGGGATGTCTGCATTTATAATACTGGCCTTCCTTGTACTCTGCTCCCCTGACATGGGAATCATATACTGAGTTGGGGTGTGTTCTTTTTGGATTCTTTGGAGGTATTCAAAGGAAATTTAAACAACCTATCTCTGGTAATTAAGGTAGGGCTCACTTGTTCTGAATTCTGGTGTTTTATTTTTGAAAACCATAATGACTGATTCAGGGGTGCCTGGGTGGTTTCGTCACTTAAACATCTGATTCTTGATTTTGGCTCAGGTCATGATCTCAGGGTCATAAGATGAGCCCCGCCTCGGGCTCTGTGCTGGCCATGGAGCCTGCGTAGGATTCTCTCTCTCCCTCCGTCTCTCCTCTTTCTCGCTCTCTTAGAAAAAAAAAGAAAAATGACTGATGATTTCTGTCACTATGGGTTTACCTGTTCTAGAAATTTTGTCTTAATAAACCAGTTGGCCATAAATATAAGGTGGGTGGTCTCCCTCCTCGTCCTCTCTTTTTTGGATTCTATTGTGTCATGTTGATCTCTGTGCTCTCATTAAAGTAAACAAACCAGTACCGTACCGCCTTGATGGCTATAGTTTTATAGTATATTTTGAAATAAGAGTAACTCCCTCAGCTTTGTTGTTTTTCAAAACAATTTTGGCCACTCTAGGTCTTTTGCCTTTTCATATAAGCTTGTCAATTTGTATGAAAAGTCTTGCTGGGATTTTGATAGGGATTGCATTGAATATATAGGTCAGTCTGGAGAGAACTGTCATATTAACAATATTGAATCTTCCAATACATAAATGTAGTATGGCATTGATTTCTTAGGTGGTCTTTAATTTCTCTATGTCATGTTTTGTAGTCTTCAGTGTTTAGACCTTGCCCATATTTTGTTGACTACAATAAGTGTAGGTGTGGATCTCTCTCATTTTAAAAAAAAATATTTATTCATTAGAGAGAGAGAGAGAGAGAGTACAAGTGGGGGGAGGGGCAGAGGGAGAGGAAGAAACAGACTCCCTGCTGAGCTGGGAGCCTGACGCAGGGCTCAGTCCCAGGACCCCATGGGTCATGACCTTGAGCCCAAGGCAGGGACGCAGCTGACTGAGCCACCTTTTTTTAAACCTTAACTGGGTATTTATTGAGCTCCTATAAACTGTTTTTCATAAAATTTAGGAGTTTGGGGCCATATTTTCTTTGAATATTTTTTCTTCTCCACTTTCTCTCTTTACCCTTTGCAGAAATGCCATTACACATATCTTGGTCTACTTGATGTTGTGCAACAGGTCTCTGAGTGTGCATTCATTTTTCTTCAGTATTTTTTTCTACATTCTTCAGAGTAGGTCACTTCTATTGCTGTGTTTTAGTTCACTGATTCTTTCTTGTGCCATTTCAAATATCTAGAATTTCTATTCAGTTCTTTTATAAAATTGACTTTCTCCATAGATAGTCCCTATTTGGTAAATCAATTTCATTACATTTCCCCCTTTAATGATTTGAACAATAGTTACTTTACCTTATTGTGCATATTTAAAGAGCTTCTTTGAAGTCTTTAACTGCAAAATTCAATATCTGAGTCTATTCAGAGTCCATTTCTATTGGCCGCCCCTCCCCATAGGTGACACTTTTGGGTGTTTTTTTTTTTTTTTTTTAAAGATTTTATTTATTTATTTGACAGAGATCACAAGTAGGCAGAGAGAGAGAGACAGAGGAGGAGGCAGGCTTCCTGCTGAGCAGAGAGCCCGATGCGGGGGCTCGATTCCAGGACCTTGGGACATGACCCGAGCTGAAGGCAGGCGCCTTAACCCACCGAGCCACCCAGGTGCCCCTGTTTTTGTTTTTTGTGTTTTTTTTTTTAATGCATGTCTTATATTTTTGTTGAAAATTGGGTGGTTTAGATAATATAACAACTCTGGATTTTTATTCCCTCCTCAACAATGCTGTTGTCATTCTTAAAATGATTTACCTGGGCTGAAACTGTACAATCTGTCTTCCCTACAGTGTGTGACTGTTGATGTCTCTGCTCAGTGTTTTTAATTCTGATTTTTACCTTTAGTTTAGCTTCATTGGGCTTGGCTCTATATCTGCAGAGTTTAATGGTCAGTGCATGATTTGGGCTGTTGGTGAATGAATCTGTGTGTGGGTTGGGGAATGTGTTAAAAAAAAAGTTCAGTCAGCTTTTTGTTTAATTTTTAGAAGTGAGGAGTGGCAGAGGAGAGGGAGAGAGAGAATCTCAAGCAGGCTCCAAGCCCAGTACACACCCTACTCGGGGCTCTATCTCACAACCCCGAGATCATGACCTGAACTGAAATCCAAAGTCAGATGCTTAACCGACTCAGCCATCCAAGGCCTCTTCAGTCAGTTTTCAAATCTACTTTGACTTTCACTTTATTGTGAGTTCTCTCAGATTTTCCCCACACATGTATGGTTTTCCAGTAAGCCAAAAATATTTGGAGAGCTTATTGAGTCATTCTATAGCTCTCTCATTTGGGGGATTTTTCTGTCAAATTTCTGACTGTCTTACTGCTGGCTCTATCTAGGTCTATATTCCCAGGCCAGTAGAGCTGTGGATTTTCCCTATTCATCTCTTGCTGCTGAGTCCACTATTTTTTTTTTTAAGATTTTATTTATTTGACAGAGAGAACAAGCAGGAGGAACAACAGAGAGAGAGGGAGAAACAGCCTCTCCACTGAGCAGGGAGTCCAATGTGGGGGTTCAATCCCAGGACCCTGGGATCATCACCTGAGCCAAAGGCAGATGCTTAACCAGGCACCCATGGGTTCACTACTTTCATTAGTAATGCTGCTAGCCTGGATTTTCAACTACTTTTCCAAATAGAGTTCACCTTCTGTGGCAACAAGGCTCTTCATAGCCTTGGTAAAACTACTGTACTGACTAATCTGAGAGGGGAGCTGGGAGAACCCACAAGCAAGAAAGCTACAAATTCCTCTTTTTACCCAAATGTATAGCTGTTATAAATATTCCTCAACTTGTTGTGTACTTTGGTTGATTTTCAGGACCCTAAAGTAGTCACTTTTGATGATTTTGTCTAATTTATATTTATTTGGGGGAAGAGGATTTGCCAACCTCCCCATACCATCACAGCCAAAATTTCTGTTCCTTTTATTTGTAAATTTATCATAATCAGAGTTCACAGTTTGTACATTAGCTATCTTTGAACTTGGAGTTTTGCTTTATGGCCTGATAAGTGGTCAGTTTTTTTTTTTTTTTTTTTTTTTTTTTAAGATTTTATTTATTTATTTGACAGAGAGAAATCACAAGCAGATGGAGAGGCAGGCAGAGAGAGAGAGATAGAGAGAAGCAGGCTCCCCGCTGAGCAGAGAGCCCGATGCGGGACTCGATCCCAGGACCCTGAGATCATGACCTGAGCCGAAGGCAGTGGCTTAACCCACTGAGCCACCCAGGCGCCCCAGTGGTCAGTTTTTTTAAAAGATTGATTTATTAGTTTGAGAGCAAGTGTGTGCCTGTGCAAGTGGGGGGAGGGGCAGAAGGACGAATCTTCAGGTGACTCCTGCTGAGCGAGGAGCTGGACTCAGGACTTGATCTCATAACCCACGGGATGATGACCTGAGCTGAAAACCAAGGGTTGGATGCTTAACCAACTGAGCCACCCAGGTGCCCCAAGTGGTCATTTTTTTTATAAAGATTCCACCTACACTTGAAAAGATAAAAGCCTCTAAATTTTTGAATGTACTGATTTGTCTATTAAATCAAGCTGGCTAATTATGTTGTTCAAATATTCCAAATCTTTACTAAGTTTGATAAAAAAACAGATTTTATATTGTTAAATAAAAAGAGTTCTATCATAGAGGAGTTACAACATTTGCTGTAAATTCTATTTTTTCTTAATATTATCTGAGTCCTGTTTATTGGCTCAGAAGTCTAGAATTATTCTATCTTGGTGAGTTGAACCTTTTCTAAATAAAAATGATCTTTTTTCTCCTTTTGTCTTAAAGTCTATTTTGACTGTAATTTGCATAGTGATACTAGCTTTCTTTTCATTTTAATTTACTTGATATATTTCTTTACTGTTGTTTTACTTCAGTCCTTCCATATCCTTACATTTTAGGTATTCCCTTAGATAAGGTGGATTTCCTACTCCCCAATCCAATTTTATGTCTTTTAACTAGTGGTTTGGTCCGCTAACATTTATTGTGATTATGGATATATTTGGGCTTGTTTCTACTGTCTTATTTTATACTTTCTATTTTTCTCAGTTTTCCTAGGCTTATTTATCCCTTCTTGATTTTTTATTAAGATGTTGTCTTTATTTTCTTATTCCTTAGGTTTCTTATTCTATTCCAAGTTATATCCCCTATTTGCTTAAATCTAATGTTAATCAGTATGTTAACACTTCTGAATAATACACAGACCTGAGACTACTTTAACTCCAATTACACCATTTGAAACACAGCTTCCCCCCCTAATATTTAAGTATCGTTTTTTAAAATCCCACAAATTATACATTATTTTCATTGTATTCCAAGGTTTCCCAGTTTCAGCACTATTGACATTGTAGGCCAGATACTTCTTTGTTGTGGAGGGTGAGAGAACTACCCCATGCGTTGAAGGATGATGAGCAGTAATCCTGGCTTCTACCCACTAATATGCCAGTGGCATACTTACACCCTGCCTAGTGGTAACAAAATTTTCTCCAGACAGTACCAAGTGTTCCCTGGGGACAAAATTATCGTTCATTGAGAACCACTGTTGTATACAATATTTACCTATACAGTTATCTATTTTTTGCTCGCTTCTGCATCACGTACCTCCCTTTTGGCATCATTTTTTTTTTCTGATCCATTTCTTATTTACTTTGGTGAAAGACTATTGGTGGTAAAGTCAGTTTTAGTTCCCTTTTATTCCTCAATGATAGCTTAGCTGGGGACACAGTTATGGGTTCATTTATTTTCTCTCAGTACTTTGGCCCTGATATTTCATTGTATTTTGACTGTCATTATTGCTATTGAGATGTTTTCTGAAAGCCAACCAGAGTTATTTTGTAAGGATTTTTCTTTTTTTCTTTTTTTTTTTTTTCTGGCTGTATTCAGACTTCTTTGGGGTTTTTTTTTTCCCCCCCTACAACTTCATTACAGTGTTTGAAAAGGAATTACATTTTGTTCTGGATATCCATTTGCATTGGAATATAAATTTTTACTCATGGATATCTGGATTCATGTTTTCCATCAGTTACAGAAAAATTTCAGCCCAGACCCATTGAATATTGCCTCTCCTCTATTCTCTTCATTTGTTCATTCTTGCACTCTCATTAGATGTATATTTGACTTTCTTATCCCATTTATCTTATATCTTACTTTCTGCCATCATAATCTCTTCTTTTTTCTCTGTGCCACAGTCTAGGCAGTTTCTTCAGATATATCTGCTGGCTCACATATTTTCTCTAGAGCTGAGTCTAATATGCTTAACTACATCGGTGAGTTACAAACTTTAACAGTTACATTTTTTTCATTTTTAAAGATCCTATTTTGGGACGCCTGGGTGGCTCGGTTGGACGACTGCCTTCGGCTCAGGTCATGATCCTGGAGTCCCGGGATCGAGTCCCGCATCGGGCTCCCAGCTCCATGGGGAGTCTGCTTCTCTCTCTGACCTTCTCCTCGCTCATGCTCTCTCTCACTGTCTCTCTCTCAAGTAAATAAATAAAATCTTTTTTAAAAAATCCTATTTTATTCTCTCTCACTCTCTCTCTCTTTTTTAGTGGTGGGGGAGGGCCAGAAAGAGAGGGAGAGAGAGAATCCCAAGTATGCTCCATACCCAACATGGGCCCCAACACAGGGCTGGATCTCACAATCCTGAGATCATGACCTGAGCTGAAATCAGACTTACCCACTGAGCCACCCAGGCACTCCTGGTTCTCTTTTAAATCTGCCTGGTCATTCTAGATAGTCTATTGCTTATTTCTAATTCTGTTTTTTAATTTCTTCAAACAATTTACATATACTTATTTTGTATTCTACACCTAAAATATTAATATCTGAAATCCTTGGGGGAGCTGTTGTTTTATTTCTGTTGACTTTCATTATTATGGCTTTTCTCCTAACGTGTTTGGTGATCTTTGATTGTAAGTGGATATTTGGTTGATTTTAATCTGTGGGAATCCTAAGTATTTTCAGACCTGGTACTAATTTAGTCCATTGAGTTTATTTAAATTATTGTATTTTTTATTAATTTTTTTTTTTTTTTTTTAGAGAGAGCGATGGAGAGCACACACATGAGCTGAGGGGGAGGGGCAAAGGAAGAGAGAGAATCTTAAGGAGGCTCCACACCCAGTGCAGACCCTGATGTGGGGCATGATCTCACAACTTTGAGATCATGACCTGAGCTGAAATCAAGAGTCAAACACTTAACTGACTGAGCCAACCAGGTGCCCCTCAATTATTTTATTTTTAAATTATCATTGTTTGGTTCTTTTTATAGCTCCTTTTTATTCATATTTTTAAGTACATCTTTTATTTTTTGTACTATATTAAACACCTTTTTATTATTTGATCCCATTATCTGACATTTTTGCAGGTCTTCTTTTAATGTCTATTGTTCCTGCTGACTCTTACTCATAATACCTTATTTGCTTTGATGTTTAGTGATTTTTAATTATAATCCATTTTCATTTAAACTTTATCAGGTGAAATTCTTTTGAGGTCTTAGATGAAATTCAGTTTCTTTACAAATGATGTGCATTTGATTCTCTCAGCCATCTAGAGACCTTAACAGTCTATGACCTATTTAACCTAAATCCTAAGCCCGAGTCTTTCTATTCAGAGTGATTTGGGGCAGCAACTCCACATGAGTGGTATTTGCAATTACATGTTTTCTGGGAAAATTCCTACATTTTTCCCTTTAATGAAGCAGTTTTCCTAGAAATCCTGGGGGTGGGGGTGGAGGTTGAGGATGCTTTGGTTTTATCTTGTTCTTAAAAAAAATAAACTTTATTTCATAATAATTAGAGTCACAGGAAGTTGCAAAAGTAGTACAGTGAGGACAGGGTGCTCTTTATCCTAAAATGGTTGCATCTGTGTAACTGACATTGGTACAATGTGTGTCATTCCACCCCACTTAATTGTATGTGTTAATTCTTACCATTACCTCCATAATTAAGATATGGAACTATTTCACCATCACAAAGATCTCCTTTAGGCTACCTAGCCTGCTTACACCTAGCAACCAGTAATTAGTTCTCCATCTCTATAATTTTGTCATTTTAGGAATGGTATATAAATGGAATCATATAGAATGTGTCTTTTAAAAATGGCTTTTGTTTTCACCTAGCATGATGCCATCTAAGTTGATGCACATATCAATAGCTAATTCCTGTTAATTGTTTATTATCATTCCCAGTTAAGGATATACAACAATTTGTTTAATCATTCCCCTAATTAAGTACGTTTACTTTTTCCCAGTTTTGGGATACTACCAATAAAGCTTTTGTGAATATTTGTGACCAGGTTTTTGTGTGGAAATACGTTTTCACTTCTCTGGGATAAATGCCCAGGAGTGTGATTGCTGGGTCATATCATAAATGTATGTACGTGTGTGTGTGTGTGTGTTTTTAAGGATTTTATTTATTTATTGGACAGACAGAGATCACAAGTAGGCAGAGAGGCAGGCAGAGAGACAGGAAGGGAAGCAGGCTCCCCGCTGAGCAGAGCCTGATGTGGGGCTCCGTCCCAGGATCACGACCCAAGCGAAGGCAGAGGCTTTAACCCGCTGAGCCACCCAGGCGTTTTTAAGAATTATATCTCTGGGGGTGCCTGCAGAGCACAGTTGGTTAAGTGACCTACTCTTGGTTTCGGCTCCGGTCATGATCTCAGAGTCCTGGAACTGAGCCCTGTGTCAGGCTCGGTGCTCAGCTTGAAGCCTGCTTGGGATTCTCTCTCTCTCTCTCTCTCTCAAAAGGAAGGAAGGAAGGAGGAAATGATATCTCTGGTGTTTGGTGCATACACATTTAAGATTTCTATGCCTCTTTTGTGGATTTACCTTTATATCATTGTTAAGTTCCTCATTGTCCCTAGTAGTTTTATTTGCTCTTAAATCTACTTTATCTCATGTTAATGTAGTCATTCTTGGCTTTTTCTTTTTTTTCTATTCCAGTTTTCTTTTGATTAATGTTGCCATGATATATCTTTTCCCATCCTTTTATTTTCAAGCTGCCTGTATTGTATTTAAAGCGAACTATGTATAGATGAACCAGACACTGGGTCATGAGTCTGACTGATTCTTGTTGTGTAGCCCTCTGGCTCCAGCTTGATGAGAATCTCCCCTCACACACTTGAGCGGCTTTGTTCTTCAACACTCTCAGGCCCCATGAGACCACAGAAATTCATATTCAGTGTTACTACTGGAAAATACCCTCAAGATAAAAGCCAACTTCACTGCTTCAGTTACCTAAGTTCCCATCTTCACATTCAGTCCTTGACCTGTGTATTTTCTCCGTTAATAGTTTTCACAGGGGGACGCCTGGGTGGCTCAGTCGGTTAAGCGTCTGCCTTCAGCTCAGGTCATGATCCCAGGGTCCTGGAATCCAGTTCTGCATTGGGCTCCTTGCTCGGCAGGGAGCTTGCTTCTCCCTCTGCCTGCTACTCTCACTGCTTGCATGCGTTCTCTGACAAATAAAATCTTTAAAAAATTAAAATAGTTTTCACTGGGAAGGTTGGTGTGTGCATGTAATTGACTGTGTTGCTGGAGAGCCAACTCAGTCCTTAAAACAGCTCTCTGACAGGTGTTATTGCTCTCCCTTACAGATCATGACAGTGTATGACAGTGTGAAAGATGGTATAATAGAGTGGAAGCAAGAGTTTTGAGGCAGACCAACCTGGGATTGAATTTTTACTCCTCACTTAGCTATGTAACTTTGGACAGCTTGCTTAACTTCTTTATTTTATTTTATTTATTCATTTATTTATTTATTAAGATTTTATTTACTTGTCAGAGAGAGACAGTGTGTGTGTGAGCACAAGCATGGGGAGCATCGGGGAGAGGGAGAAGCAGGCTCCCTGCTGAGCAAAGTTCCCAATATGAGACTTGATACCAGGACCCTGACATCATGACCTGAGCCAAAGGCAGATGCTTAACCAACTGAGCTACCTAGGCATCCCTCATTTAACCTCTTTAAATCTGTTTATTTATCCATGTCATAGTACTTCTCATAGTGTTATTGAGGGCATTAAATGAGAAATGCATTAAGGCGCTTAGCATTTTATTAAGTACCTAGCCCTGAATTAATGGAAGCTACTTGGATCACTGTTGTTCTAACTGTTGTTAAAGAGTCAATAATTTGCCCATGGTCATTCAGCTAGTATATGGGAGGGCTGAGATTCAGGCTTACGTCTATGATTCTAAAGCCATAGTCTTTTCCCTACACATGTTGCTTTCTTAACTTGTTTAAACAGCATTCACAGAGGAAAAAACAAAGTTCTTCAAAGATCTTTCATACATTTATCTATATCATATCTAAATAATCTACACTTATTTAACTATTTTAAAGTTGAGGGTTTTTTTTTTTTTAAGATTTTATTTATTTATTTGAGAGAGAGAGACAGTGAGAGAGAGCATGAGCGAGGAGAAGGTCAGAGGGAGAAGCAGACTCCCCGTGGAGCGGGGAGCCCGATGCGGGACTCGATCCCAGGACTCCGGGATCATGACCTGAGCCAAAGGCAGTCGTCCAACCACTTGAGCCACCCAGGTGTCCCGAGGGTTTTTTTTTTTTTAAGTTTATGTATATATGTATGTATGTAATACCTATACCTAACATAGGTCTCGAATTCACAACTCCATGATCAAGAGTTGCATGCTCTTTGGACTGAGCCAGCCAGGTGTTTCTAATCTACACATATTTTTTTTAAAGATTTATTGATCCATTATAGAGAGAGAAGAGGGAGTGTCAGAGGGAGGTGGGGGGAGAGAGAATCCCAAACAGACTTCCCACTCGGTGGGGAGACTGATGTGGGTTCCATCCCAGAGACCTGAGATCATGACCCAAACCAAAATCAGGAGTCAGACGCCCAATCAACTGAGCCACCCAGGCGCCCCTCTACACATATTTAAATGGATAATTTCCATAAGGAATAGAAAAAATAGTCTCAGCACTTGAACTCATATATTGCTAACTAGACTTTGATTCCATCAAGAACAGTTGGTACTTAATACAGTACTTAGCTATTCAGGCTGTAGAATAAGGAAGACCTTCATTTGTGCCCTAGCTTCTCATCCACTCAGATCCACAACTCCTGGTCTGTTAAATGGGAATAATGACATTAACTTCCTAACAAGAATATTTTGAAGATAAGATAAAATAATATATTTAGAAAAAGGCCTAAAGCATGGCAAATGCTCCCAAATGGTAACTATTTTTAGAACCAAAGGCAGAGACTATTTTCTACATTTATTTGTTCATAGTTCATAGTAGTTCAACCAGTCAATAATTAATGCTCATTTGTGCACTAAAGAAAATATAGGGCACTCAACCTGTTTGATATTAAACAGGGTATTAAATTAAAAGGACACTAAATTTGATTCCTGACAGCCAGAAGCTTATTATTTATGATAAGCAATCCTCTTACAGAGCTGGTTCTATCATCTATGAGTCTCAGAAACCTACAAAAACACTTAGAATCATCATTCTTTCTGAGAATGGTAAAAGGTACAAATATGTTAGCAGGCATAACTGGAGAAAGTCTCTATTTCTGTTTTGGAAGATAACTTTCTCTTTCCTACAAGGAAGAAAAAAAAGACAGGTAAAGAAGACATTTCCTGGGACGCCTGGGTGGCTCAGTTGGTTAAGCAGCTGCCTTCGGCTCAGGTCATGATCCCAGCGTCCTGGGATCGAGTCCCACATCAGGCTCCTTGCTCGGCAGGGAGCCTGCTTCTCCCTCTGCCTCTGCCTGCCATTCTGTCTGCCTGTGCTCGCTCTCTTTCCCTCTCTCTGACAAATAAATAAAATCTTTAAAAAAAAAAAAAAAAAAAAAAAGAAGACATTTCCTTTTCAATGGTTTATAAAGACCTATTGCTCAAACTCATGACATAAAGAGATGAATATACAAAAGGGTTCACCCTCTCCAATAACCAGGAAAAAAATGTATAAATAAAATTCAGACTGTAATTACCTTCTTCTTCTGTTCTTCCCCAGCCACTTATAAAACACTTTGTGTTTTGGTCCAGTTTTTGGAAAACATCAAAAGGCAGACAAATAGGCTGAATATACTCAGTATATTTCACTGCTTTTTTTAAGTGAAATAGTGCAATATCATTTACGTAATTTTCCAAATTGAAGTCTGGATGGATAATGATTGCTTTAACTTTTATCTTCTTGGAGTGTGGATGATGATACCCTTTTATATTATTAGTTCCAATCACAGCTCTCCACATTAAAGGATCTCTGAAAGAGAATAAATGTTATTATAAACATGTTATTTAACAAGGTAACTATTCTCAATCTCCTAGTTTTTCATTTTTCTTATGTTAGATTAGAATAGAATCCTACTTTCATGTACATGAGGTCACACCAAATAAAAACCAATATATCGTGATGTAGGAAAGGAGAAAAAGATCGGTAGAACAGAGGGTCCCCAGGTTTGAGTATATGACATTTTAATATATGATTAAGGTAGCACCTCTTATTTGTGGACAAAAGAATGAATGACTTGATAAATGGTATTGGGACACCTAGCTAACTAACTAGTTTGAAAATTGAAATAAAATTAAATCTCTGAAAAACACTAAACAGTAAAATAAACTTGATATTGATTAAATGTTTAAATATAAGAAATTTTTTTAATATAAAAGTCTTTAAGTCTTCTTTTAGAAATACATAAGGTGGTATGTCTGAGAGTTGCTTCAAAATAATGGGAGGAAGGGGTTGGTGAGGATAAAGATGAAATAAGTTCAGGGATGTGTTGATAACTTGAAGCTGGGTGATAGGCTTATGGAAGTTCATGAAACTATTCCCTTTACTTTTGTAAATTTTGAAGTTTTAGAATGAAACATTTGGATATTAAATTAGCATAAGAATTATAAAAATTAAACCAGAAAGAAAATGTAGATGAATACATAACAATGGTAGCACTGATATAAAACAGGAAGCAACTAATGGATCATGACAATCTTAAAAAAAAAAAAAAATAAAGAACAAGTAAAAAACCAAACTGAAAAATCTTTTGCAAGTCAAAATCAACAATTAAAACCTTAAGCATTTAATAGTTGTTACATTTGGAAGTGGATTGGGAAGGAGGACTTTTTTTACTTTATACATTGTTTATAGATGCTGAAATTCCTTTTCATCCTTCAAATTGGCAAAGTTTATGAGTGTGTGTGTGTGTGTCTGATAACACTCAGGACAAACAACAGTCATAAAAACAAAGGAATACTTATTCATGTGGAATGTATAAACAGGTATCTTGTCAGCATGTACCAATAGTCTATAAAAGTTGCATTGTATTTTGTTTTAAGATTTTATTTATCTGAGAGACAGAGCAGAGAGAGGGGCAGGGGAAGAGGGAGAGAGAGAATCACTAGCAGACTCCTCCCTGAGCACAGAGTCCAACTCAGGATTCAATCCCAGGACCCTGATCATGACCTGAGCCAAAACCAAGAGTTGGAAGCTCAACTGACTGAGCCACTTAGGCACTCCAAATTGCACTGTAGATATTTAGCTATCTTAAAAATGGTTTAGGCGACCTCTAGAAAGTTTACCAAAAAAATTTAAAGCCCTAGTTATATTTTGTATAAAAACAAATCACTGCTTTAAGCTACTTTGAAATAATCATTGTTCTTTTCTTTTCCAAACTTATTCAACTTATATTCCTTATTCACTTCAATTTATATCAGACCATAAGATTCAAAAACAGGCTGTGTACACTGAACACTGCAAAACATTGCTGTAATTAAAGAAGACCTGAATTGGGATGCCTGGGTGGCTCAGTTGGTTAAGGGGCTGCCTTCAGCTCAGGAGCTCAGGTCATGATCCCAGGGTCCTGGGATCGAGTCCCACATCGGGCTCCTTGCTTGGCAGGGAGCCTGCTTCTCCCTCTGCCTCTGCCTGCCTCTCTGTCTGCCTGTGCTCACTCGTTCTCTCTTCCTCTGTCTCTGACAAATAAATAAAATCTTAAAAAAAAAAAAGAAGACCTGAATAAATGGAAAGACATCCTATGTTCATGGATTGGAAGGCTTAATATTATTAAGATGACAGTACTATCCAAGGAGCACTACAGATTCAATGCAATCCCTATAAAAATCTCGATATTTTTTGAAGAAATAGAAAAACCCATCTTAAATTCATACAGAATGTCAAAGGACCCAAATAGCCAAAATAATCTTGAAAAAGAAGAATGCAGTTGGAGGACTCACATTTCCAGACTTCAAAACTATAGCAAAGTTACAGTAATCCAAACAGTATAGTACTGGCAGATATATACACAGCCCAATGAAAAAGGGTAGAGAGCCCAGAAATACAGCCCTGCATATGGGCTCAAGTGATTTTCAACAAAAGTGTTGAGAAAATTCAGTGGGGGAAAGGACAGGCTTTTTCAACAAATCGTGCTGGCAAAATTGTATATATACATGCAAAAGAATGAATTTGAACACTGACCTTATACCATATGCAAAAAATAACTCAAATAGATAAAGGCCTAAATATAAAAGTAAAACAAGGGACTCCTCAGTGGCTCAGTTGTTTAAACGTCTGCCTTTGACTCAGTGTGAGGGGAGGTCCTTGCTCAGCAGGCATCCTGCTTCTCCCTCTACCTGCCACTCTCCCTGCTTGTGTTCTCTCTCTCTCTCTGACGAATAAATAAATAAAGTCTTTAAAAAAAAAAAACCACTGGAGAAAACCTTCATGATATTGGATTTGGCAATGATTTCTTAGATATATCACCCAAAACACAGGTAACCCAAAAAATCAAATAAATAAATGGAACTTCTTCAAAAGTAAAAACTTTTGTGTGTCAAAGGACATTTTCCAGGGGCGCCTGGGTGGCTCAGTGGGTTAAACCTCTGCCTTCAGCTCAGGTCATGATTCCGGGGTCCTGGCATCGAGCCCTGCATCAGGCTCTCTGCTCAGCGGGGAGCCTGCTTTCTCCCCCTCTCTCCCTGCCTGCCTCTCTGCCAACTTGTGACCTCTCTCTCTGTGTGTTAAAACAATAAATAAAATCTTGGGCACCTGGGTGGCTCAGTGGGTTAAGCCGCTGCCTTCGGCTCAGGTCATGATCTCAGGGTCCTGGGATCGAGTCCCGCATCGGGCTCTCTGCTCAGCAGGGAGCCTGCTTCCTCCTCTCTCTCTCTGCCTACTTGTAATCTCTCTCTGTCAAATAAATAAATAAAATCTTTAAAAAAAAAAAAAAAAGGACATTTTCCAAGAGAGTAAAAAGACAACCCACAGAATGAGAGAAAAACTTTTCAGATTATATATTTGATAAGGGATTGATATGAAGAATATAAAAAGCACTCTTACATCTCAACAAAAATCCCAATTAAAATGGGCAAAGGATTTATTTATTTATTTTTAAAGATTTTATTTATTTATTTGCCAGAGACAGAGGGAGAGAGAGCGAGTGAGCCCAGGCAGACAAAGAGGCAGGCAGAGGCAGAGGGAGAAGCAGGCTCCCTGCCGAGCAAGCAGCCCGATGTGGGACTTGATCCCAGGACCCTGGGATCATGACCTGAGCCGAAGGCAGCTGCTTAACCTACTGAGCCACTCAGGCATCCCGAGGGCAAAGGGTTTAAATAGATACTTCCTTTTTTTTTTTTTTTTTAAGATTTTATTTATTTATTTGACAGAGAAATCACAAGTAGGCAGAGAGGCAGGCGGCGGGGGGGGGGGGGGCCGCGGGAAAGCAGGCTCCCTGCTGAGCAGAGAGCCCCATGCAGGGCTCAATCCCAGGACCCTGAGATCATGACCTGAGCGGAAGGCAGAGGCTTAACCCACTGAGCCACCCAGGCGCCCCTAAATAGGTACTTCGGAGAAGATATACAAATAGCCAGTAAGTACATGGAAAGATGTTTAACATCATTAGTCATTAGAGAACTGTAAATCAACCACAGTGAGATACCACTTCACACTCATTAGGACAGTTATGATAGTAGTAGTGTAAGTGTAAGTAGTGTAAGTGTAATTTTTTCTAATCTGTGTGGAGCACTGGGAAACAGAAGAAACAAATTTAAGAGATACTGTGTAGAGAAAGCAAATTCCCTGGGTCACAGAGCTGTTGTTGATGCCATTATCTGAAAGAGTAGAGAAGGAACAGGATTGGAGGAGAGATTTTATTCATTTTCCAACTTACCCAGACAGTGACTCCAGTAAAAACATATATCGTAGGGAGCTGGAAATAGAACTCAGCTGGAAAGACTTGGAGTTTCCAGCACATGGTGATTGCTGGATGAGACATCTCTAGAGATTGCTGGATGAGACATCTCTAGAAGAGCATACAGATAAGGCAGGAGGATAAGAGTGGAAATTTTGCCATTTAGATGATGACAAAGACTCATCAAGGAAAAGGAGAAAATTAGAGGGGACTTAGAAATCAAGAAAAGAGATAGTTTCTAGGAGAACAGGGGTCAGCTTTGCCACATTATGAAGATCAAATAGGATGGGGACTGAGAAGAGGTCATTGGATTTGGCATGGAGGGGGATCTCTAATAGTGTGTTCAGAGCACAGAAATAAGACTGCAATTGGCATTTTATGTCAGTGCAGATGAAGCAAAAGGGAGTCTCTCAAATAGAAGAGAAGGGTTCGTCGATAGGTTGCTTGGGTTTTTAAAATAATGATGGAGTGACCTAAACATGCTTGAGGATTGTAGGGAAGAAACCATGGAGAAGACTGGAAAGTACTAGAGACAGTGAGGTATAATGCTACAGCACAGGTTGAAGAACCTTTGGGTTGGAGGGCTGTTATTTAACAGCAGTGTGAGCGTGGGCAAGTTACCACATCTCCCTCACCTCTGGATCCCTCAAGTGTAAAACAGAAATGATAACAGCTATCTCAGAGTTACTGGGAGGGCTTTTTTTTTTTTTTTTTTTTAAAGATTTTGATTTTATTTGAGAGCGAGCACAAGCAGGTGGAGGGGAAAAGGAGAGGGAGAAGCAGACTCACTGCTGAGCAGGGAGCCCGACTCGGGACTCAATCCCAGGACCCTGGAATCATGACTTGAGCCCAAGGCAGACACTTAACTGACTGAGCCCCCCAGGCTCTCCAGGGCTTTTTTTTTTTTTTTTTCCACACAGAATTATACGTAACATCCTTAGTACCTAATCTCAGAGCAAGTCTTTGATAAATGCTTGTTCTAAGAAGGAAAAAGGGATAGTTGATGGTGCAAGGTTTAGGAAATGAGGGGGACTGGAACAGAATGTAGCAGTTAGTCCTCTGAAAAGTAGAGAATATGCCTCAGTAATGTCTATTGCCTCAACAGCTAGACCAGTCCCTAGCATATAACATACATTCAGTCAATGTTGAATAAAGGAGTAAAAACATCAATAAAATTTAGTCTTGAGAATTGTTAAGTGGAATATGACAGTATCTTCAAATGCTTGGAGGAGGATTTGGGTTAAATATATATGGCTTCAGAAAGCAGATTTTTTTTAAAAACCAAGACATTTACTTCAACATAAAAACTTCCTAAGAATTAAAGCTGTCCAAAAATGAAATTATATTCTTCCCAAGGTAGCATTCCATCATCACAAGAGATGTCTCAAATAGAGAGCCATAGGGAATAGTTATGGTTATGTGTGTGGGTTTTCATTCTGGCAAACCTGGAGTTGATCCTTGATTTTGTTGCTCTCCAGCCATGAGCAAGGTACATGAGAATGTCTAAATCTGGGATGTATGGGAGGCTCAGTCGATTAAGCATCTACCTTTGGCTCAGGTCATGATCCCAGGGTTCCAGTATCAAGTCTCACACTGGGTTCCTTGTTCAGTGGGCAGCCTGCTTCTACCTCTGCTTTCTTTCAAATAAATAAATTTAAAAAAAAATCTTAAAATAAAGATAGCATTTTAAGGGTGCCTGGCTGGCTCAGTCAGTGGAGCATAGGACTCTTGATCTTGGGGTCATGAGTTCAAGCCCCATGCTGGGTAGGGACTCCACCTAAAATAAATAAATAAATAATAGCATGCTGTACAAGCATTGTAAAACACCCCTGAAAGAAGAGAATCGATTCCAAACTCTGAAACTCTTCTTCTAGATCTCTTTCTGTACCCTTAATTTATACCTTAGTATCTTATTATTTTTCTGCCTCTATTCCTAAAACTGAAATGTATGTTTGAAAAATGTAGTATACGGGGGCGCCTGGTGGCTCAGTCAGTTAAAGTGGCTGCCTTCAGCTCAGGTCATGATCTTGGGATCCTGGGATCAAGCCCTGTGTCTAGCTCCCTGCTCAGCGGGGAGTCTGCCTGCCTCTCCCTCTGCTCCTCCCCCATTCATGGGTGCATGTGTGTGTGCTCTCTCTCAAATAAATAAAATCGTAAAAAAAAAAAAAAGCTATGATCCAATGGTGAGAAACAAAAACACATGGTTATCATATAATAATTTTAAAAGCTAAAGACAATTGTCATTATTTAAAGCACAGTCTGACAAATTCCCATAGGCCAAATCTGACTGTCTCCTATTTTTTAATAGTCCATGAGGGGAAAAAAAAATATTTTTTATACTCTTAGACAGCTGGAAAACAAAAACAAAATACTATTTTATTCAAATTTCAGTGTTCATTAATTAAGTTGTATTGGATCCCAGCACACTTATTCAATTTTGTTATTGTATTGTCTCTGGCCACTTTGGTCCCATAGTGGCAGAGCTGAGTCATTGTGACCGAGTCCTTAACATTTTTACTATTTTACAGAAAGCATAAACTTCTGATTTATAGA
Organism: Mustela lutreola; assembly: GCF_030435805.1. Taxonomy (NCBI): domain Eukaryota; kingdom Metazoa; phylum Chordata; class Mammalia; order Carnivora; family Mustelidae; genus Mustela; species Mustela lutreola. The sequence goes on from NC_081297.1 coordinate 64,117,833, forward strand.
ATTCATTTCAACAAACAGTGTACTAGTGTAAAGCATTATGGCTACTTGTAAACACACAGCTTAACTGAACATGGCTGAAATCAAATGGTCCTCTACTACTACAAAGTATCCCCCAAGAGAATAAAATAGAGGAGTTGTGCTCCGAATACATACCTAGTGTCCTTAGTGCAGTGGGCAGCTGTGAGGACCCACTTACTTTTCACTAAGCTTCCCCCACATATATGAGCAAGAATTTTGCCTGATTGAATCTGCAGGCTAACTACCCATGGCCACGCGCCAGTTTGAGCTGCTGTGCCCCCTACTATCCTGGACCCTTCCAATACATCCGCAAGCGGTGCTGTCCCACAATCTAAAAATAAAAATCATATATTATTTGTTATGAACATCTGATGATAGTATTCCTAATCTTAACATACTGACAGAATCTTTTAGATTCCTATTCAAAAAACAGATAAAGCAATCTGGATACCTAAGGCATTCCCATATTTTGAGGAAAAAAAGAAACTTGAAGGAGTGTTAAGACAAATATGCCTTAAATGATCACTACAAATAGAAAAGCATTAAATCAACACAGTTCGTTAAAACTATTCCCCCAAAATCTAAAAAGAAAGTAAGTGTCTCTGACCAGGTGTCACGTTGCTTCTGGGACAAAATGGCAATTAAAGAGCCTGGGACTGGTGAAGCAACTTCTAATATTTGCTATTTGACTTGTTGGGTGAATTTTTCTCAAGTGTAGTAGGGCAAGGTCACCCACCAGCCTTTTCAACTTTGAATTCCTAACCTTTAAAGTGGGAATGACAAACCTCAGAATGTTTAGAGCATAAACAGCAGCAGTCTACAAGCATATGGCATTTTTGCTACGATGACTACTACACTGTCATAATTAACCAGACTGCGTAGGTCTGTACATTTTAAAGGCAGCTGGGCAAGCAGAAAAGGAGGGAGCCAAATTCACAAACTACAGAAGCGGGGAGCACGCACAGGAGGCTGTTCAAAGAGGGGAATGAACGGATACTACCCTCTGCGGCCCCCGCCTCCTTCGGGGCCTGGAGCGCCTTCCGCCCTCCTTGCGTGGCCTCCCGCCACCCAGGGGCACCGGCCTGCTCCCACCAGGAGCTGCGCCCAGCCCTTCGGGGCAGTGAGTGGAGTCCCGAGTCGGGGAGAGCGCTCCCCACGAACAGCAGTGCGGCGCTCAGGAGCCCCAGCCCCATTTGGGAACTCCTAGTGGGCAAGATGGCGGCAGGCATGGGCTGCCTGCGTGGGCCGCGAGCTGCAGGCTTAGAAGACAGGAGCGCCGGCCGGCAGGCTGGCGCGTGGGGTGGGAGGGCCAAGCCTGCGGAGGAAGCTAGGGGCGTGGGGGCGGGAGGCCTGGGAGATTGGTGCGGTTGCTGGGATGCGTGAGTCCTTTGGGCGGTATCCCAGTTGGCGTCTACTCATTGGACAGATGCCGGGGAGGAGCCTGCGCCCCGTCGGCCTCTAAGTGCTCATTAACGGGCTAGACCCTCTGGCTCCTGCCATACAGCCGGGCTTTTGTGCTGGGAGAGGAGTGGATAACAACTGGGTCCTGCTAACTCAGACTTGTAGGGCCCAGAAGGCTTCCAGAAGTAAGGGCAGCTACACGGAGGCAGGTAGGCTGGGGAGGGGAGACAGAAAGCAGAAGACAAAGCAAGTGCAGAGGTTGGGATCTGATAGGAGACAGACACCAAAGAACCCAGATTCTGTGATAGATATCTGTCTCCTTATTGTTCCGTAGTAGTTTTCTTCATCCCATCACTTCAGGGTGAGCTGATAAAATCAAATGGAAGAACCTGCAAAGTTAAGGACAGAAGCTGACTGATGGTAACTACGTGCACTCTGGCTCTCCCACTCGCTCGCTCGCTCGCTCTCTTTCTCCCCTCTCTCCCCCTGCAGTCCCTAGCCTGAGAGATTATTCCTGGCCCCTCTCAGAACCCCTGAGATGCCCTCTGACATTCTAAACTATGGGGAGAGGACGCGGGTAAGTGGCTCCAGTTAACTGAACCACTGAACAAGCAGGCATCAGCCTCACACTGTGCACGCATGCTGAGATATCACATCACAGGAGGGCTGCTAAGACCTGGCCCTCCTGGGGCACCTGGGTGGCTCAGTCAGTTAAGCAGCCAACCCATTTTCTGAGTGGGTCATGATCTCAGGGTCGTGAGACAGAGCCCCGAGTTGGGCCCTGGGCTGGGAGTAGAGTCTGCTTAAGATTCTCTCTCTCCCTCATTCTCTGCCCAAACCCCTCCTCTAAAAAAAAAGAGAGAGAGAGACTTGGCCCTCTAACCCAGAGAACATTATAACTTGGCCAGCAGAGAAATCACATGGAAGACAAGTAAGTGGTGACACCTAAACCAAATACAGATTCAGACACAAGGGATTGGTGTGGGCTGTGACAGTCTGGGAAGGATCCCCGAAGGTGGGGGGTATGAGTTGGCCTAGATTGAGGGGAAAGATCAAGAGGAGGAAGGAGATGTAGTGAAGACCAGTCCCATGTCAATGTGAAAGGGAGAGTTTACCCGTCCTCTGGGCCCTCACTGGATTGTATTGAATGACACATGTGTACATTGGTGAGGACAGATACTCTTTCCCCCCATCTGTGGATTTAATGCTAAACTCTTACAGAAACACTCTCACAGACACACCCAGAAATAGTGTTTCAGCAGCTATCTGGGCATACTTTAGTCAAGTTGATACATAAAATTGACGTTCACAGTAATAATAATGTAGTGCGTAAGTATGACTTTACTATTGTTTTTACTGTTTGCTATTGTAAAGACAAAAGAGAGAAGCCATGCCTCAAAATTTTCCACCAGGATATGTAAGAGAAAAAATAAAGTTAAAGACTTCTTCCAGATTTTGTATTTGATTTCATTCTGTTTTGAGTCCAGAATCAACATGTTTGGCCCTTCTTCCCTTTCACGAAGTCATTTAATTTGTTTTTTAGATATGCAAGAGTAAGCCCGGAACTTGCTTCTTCCTTAGGGGTAAGGGCATTTATTGCTCAGTGTAATCGAAGAGAAATTTTTCAGTGTGCAGCCCGAGGCCCGGGGAAGAGGGAGGAAAGAAGCAGGCAGTGCAACAATGTGGCAGAAAACCAGGCCTGAGCTAAAAGAGACATCTATGAGAGTTCCACGGGGTTAGGTTGGCATTAGCAACAGTGATATCTAATGTCTGGGGTTTTGTTTTGTTTTGGTTTTTTAAGATTTTATTTATTTGACAGAGATAACAAGTAGGCAGAGAGTCAGGGAGGAAGCAGGTTCCCTGCTGAGCAGAGAGCCCGATGTTGGGCTCCATCCCAGGACCCTGAGATCATGACCTGAGCTGAAGGCAGAGGCTTAACCCACAGAGCCACCCAGGTGCACCTAATGTTTGGTTTTAAATAGTGTTATTGTTGCTATCTTGAGCTGTGCTGAAGGTTGCTTCTGTTAACGCCACACCTTCAGTAACAAGGGAACAGTGTGGGCTGTAGTAGTCTAGGTGGTTGGTCACATGATGGGGAATTAAAGTAGGGGTCAGCAACAGGACAGCTGCCTTGCTCATATTATCTCCCTAAGGTCGTCCTGGTTGGCAGCACTAAATCAAAGGTGGCTATTAGTTGGGGCTTACAGGTGGTAACACATGGGAGAGGGAACAGATCAGGACAGGGCTTCATGGGAATCAGTGGTTGAGGGGTAGGTGATATTGAAGGAAACAAGGTGCAGCTTGGACTGACCCATGAAAGATTTCCTGTTCCCTAGATATTTCAGTGGAAGGTGATACTTGAAAGGGAAGAAACACAGTTGAGGTGTGTTTCTCTGCGGGGGGGGGATGTGATCAGATCGAGTATGGATGTGAAAAGTCAAATGACAAGTCTTGCTGTGACAGATAACAGAGACTTAACCAATTTCTTTGACATATTCTGATCAAAGACAGGTGCATGTAGCCAAATCATGAAAAGACATTGGAAAATCAGTGGACCAGGAACTGCAGAGGTCCTGTGCCTGGATTTCCTCTGCATTTTCTAGATCTTCACTCTTCTCTCCTGTACTGTCACCTCCCTTCTTTGTGGGGTCACTCCTATCAGCAGACAAATGTCTGGAGGTGCAGGCAGCCTTCCAGATTACCTCCAATTAGCCCTCTTCTGGTATTCACACCCTCATTAAACCGCCGCTCCCCACTGCCATTAGTGTTAGCTGGACTTAGTGACATGTTTCTAGCAAATGGAAAATGGCAGAAGTGATGGGCTATCGCTTCCAAGATTAGGTTACAAAAAGACTGTGACTTATTCTTGATGGTCTCCCTACCTCTCTCAGTCGGAGGGAAGCTGGCTGCCTTGTTCTGATTTGCTCTGTGGAGCAGCCTGTAGCAGTAGCCAGTGAGGGACAGAGTCCTCTCTCTTACTGCCCAAGAAGAACCCAATCACTTAGCACACTGCATGAGTGGGATGGGAAGCAGGTTCCCCCTGGGTCAAACCTTCAGATGAAACCACAGTTGTGGCTAACACCATAATTTCAACCTCATGAGAGACCTTAAGCCAGAGGCACCCCACTAAAGATTCTCTCTCCCACAGAAACTGTAAGCTAAGTTCCTAACTCATTTTATGAGGCTAGCATTACCCTAAGCCAAAACCAGACAAAGATATTACAAGAAAACTATAGACCAATGTTTTTCATGAACAAATGCAGACATTCTCAATATATTAGCAAATAAAATCCAACAGTGTATAAAAAGAATTGTACACCATGACTAAGTGCCATTTATCCCAGGTATGCAAGGCTGGTTCAACATTTTATCTTTGAGAAAAAAAGAGGGAGGGAGGGAAGATGGGGGAGGGGCAGAAGGAGGAGAGAGATTCTTTGTTTCTTTCTCTTTTTAATTTGTCAGAGAGAGAGAGAGTGAGTACAGGCAGAGAGAGAAGCAAGCTCCCTGCTGAGCAGGAAGCCCGATACAGGATAGAGGACTCAATTGCAACACCCTGGGATCATGACCTGAGCCGGAGGCACACATTTAACCAACTGAGCCACCCAGGCGCCCAAGGAAGAGAGAATCTTCAGCAGACTCCATGCTGGGGTTTGGGACCTGGGATTGGCTGGGGGTTTGGGGGGCCGGTGTCAGGGCTGACTAGGTCTGGAGTTGTACTCCACTTGGGGCACATCTGAGTTAGTCCTAGAAATCTTTTTAATACACATATTTTATTATGCAGACTTTAAATATTAACAACAATGTGCATATCCAAAAAAAAAAAAAGAAAAAAGAAAAAGGAAAAAACATTGATGTTACTCTTGAAATCCCCTGTATACCCCTTCCTGATTCTCTTCCTTTCTCTTTCCTTCAGAAGTAACCAGGATTCTAAATTTTGTATTCATTATTCCACTGATTCTTTTTTTTTTTTTTTTTAAAGATTTTTTCTTTATTTATCTGACAGAGATCACAAGTAGGCAGAGAGGCAGGCAGAGAGAGAGGAGGAAGCAGGCTACCTGCAGAGCAGAAAGCCCGATGTGGGGCTCGATCCCAGGACCCTGGGATCATGACCTGAGCCGAAGGCAGAGGCTTAACCCACTGAGCCACCCAGGTGCCCCTCCACTGATTCTTTTTATAACCCTGAGAGTATAGTATGGTAGCCACTAGCCACAGGTGACAATTAAGTTTATTTATTTACAAATATTTATTTGAGAGAGAGAGAGGGCGTGCAAGCAGGGCAGCAGCAGGCAGAGGGGGAAGCAGGCTCCCCACTGAGCAGGGAGCCTAATGTGGGGCCCAGTCCCAGAAACCTGAGGCCATGACCCAAGCCAAAGGCAGATGCTCAGCCGACAGAGCCACCGAGGTGCCCCGACAATTTAGTTTAAATATAAATAAAATAAATATTCAGTTCCTCAGTCATGTTAGCCGTATCTCAAGTGCTTCATAGCCACATATGTCTGGTGGTTACCATACTGGACAACAAAGTTATAGAATATTTGTATCATTTCAGAGAGTCCCATTGGATAGCTCTGCTCTGTGCAATATATTGTCTAATTTTGCATGTTTCTGAACTTTATAGAAGTCGAATCATACGGTGAGCTTTCTCTTGCAGCTAGCTCTGTTTCATTCAGTATTAGGTTCTTGATGTTCATCCATGTGGTTATTTATAGCTTTAATTAATTTACTTTACCATGTACATACTGAGAATAGGACACAATGTATTTATCTATTTTGGAATCTATTGGTGATGGACATTTGAGTTATTTGCAGATTTTTGCTATTATATCTAATACTGTGGTACCTGTGAGCATGGGTTTCTCTGGAAGGTATACCAAGTTGAGGTTGCTGGGTCACAGAGAAATACCATAACCTTCTCTAAATAACATCAAACTATTTTCCAAAATGTTATAAAACCTACTCTCCAACTAGCAATGTATAAATGTTCCCATTGTTCAGATTATCACCAACTCTAACTTTTTACAAATCTTGTGGGTATGAATTGAGAATTCATGGTTTCAATCTGCACTTTTCCTGATTTTGAATGAGTTTGAGTATTGGAATATTTTTTCATATACATATGGGACATTCATTGATTATTGCACAGTAAGTGTCTGTTCAGGTCTTTTATTTCTTTATCTTTGTCTTAACTGATTTCATTAACCAGTAGCCCCTGATCTTTCTACTGTCTCCATGGTTTGCCTTTTCCAGAATGTGATGTGATTGGACTCATACAGTAGGTACCCTTTTCAGATGGGCTTCTCTCACTTAGAAATATGCATTTAACGTTCCTTCATGTCTTTTCATGACTTGATAGCTCATTCCTTTTCAGTGCTGAATAATATTTCATCATCCGGATGCACCATGGTTTACCCATTCACCTTCTAAAGGACATCTTGTTTGCTTCCAGGCAATTTGGTAATTCATGATTTAGCAATTATCCACGCTTTTTAAAAAAAATAGGCTCCACACCCAGTGCAGAGCCCAATGCAGGGCTCAGTCTCACAGCTCTGAGATCATGACCTGAGCTAAGATCAAGAGTTGGACGCTTAACCCACTGAGCCATCCAAGTGCCCACGTAATTTGGCAATTATGAATAAAGCTGCTGTAAACATCCATATGCAGGTTTTTGTGTGAACATAAGTTTTTAGGTCCTTTGGATATATACTAAGGAGTGCAATTGCTGGATCATATGGTAAGAGTTTGGTTAATTTTGTAAGAAACTGCCAAACTGTCTTCCACAGTGGCTGGACTGATTTGTATTCCCACCCACAGTGAATGGTGTTGCTCCCCATCCTTGTTAGCATTTGGTGTTATCAGTATTCTGGATTTGGACCTGTCTTTTTCTTTTCCTTTTTCTTTTTCCTTTCCTTTTTTTTTTTTTTTTTAAGAGGGAGCAGGGGAAGGGGAACCAGAGGCAGAGGGAGAAGAGAATCTTAAGCAGGCTCCGTGCTCAGCACAGACCCTGATGCAGGGCTCGATCTCATGACTCTGAGATCCTGACCCAAGCTGAAATCAAGAGTCAGATGCTTAACCAACTGAGCCTTCCAGGCAACCCAGGATTTGGGCCATTCTAATAGGTGTCCAGTAGTATCTTGTTTTAACTTGCATTTCTCTGATGACATAGTATATGAAACATCTTTTCGTATGTTTATCTGCCATCTGTAGATCTGCTTTGATCAGATTAAAGTCCATTAAATTCTTTGGCTTTAAAAAAAATTTTTTTTATTATTAATTTTTTTACTATCAAGTTTTAAGCGTTCTTTGTATTTGGGTAACATTCCTTTATCAGATACGTCTCTTGCAAATACAGCTGACCCCAAAACACTGTGGGGGTTAGGAGTGCTAATCCCTACACCCAGTAAAAAGTCTGCATATAAATTTTGACTCCCCCCAAATTTACTAACAGACTGCTATTGACCAGAAGCCTTACTGTTAACATAAACAATTGATTAATACATATTTTGTATGTTATATATTTTATATGCTATATTCTTACAGTAAAGTGAGCTATAGAAAAGAAAAGTGTTATTAAGAAAATCATGAAGAGGGGCACCTGGGTGGTTCAGTGGGTTCAAGCCTCTGCCTTGGGCTCAGGTCATGATCTCAGGGTCCTGGGATGGAGCCCCACATCAGGCTCCCTGCTCAGTGGACAGCCTGCTTCTACCTCTCTGCCCCGGCCCCCCTCCCCACTCCTGCACTCTTCCTCCCTCATAAATAAAAATTAAAAAAAAAATTGTGAAAAGAAGGCGATACACTTTAAGAAAAAAAGCAAACTTATAAAAGAGTAAGAAAACGAACATTATTAATTTTAAATATGCTTGTGTAAGGATCGGCCCTCCATCTCCACGCAAGGTTTGCACATGCTGAGCCCCGGGTTGGATGTTGAGACAGCGACGACGACGATGACGACGACGGGGACAGGGAAGCGCCTGCGAGTCCTTGCCCTACGGGTATTTGCCCATGAAGACCGCACACGACTGACACGCTTATTACCTGTATTTACCTCTCGCTGCGTGCAAGTGGGTCATCCTAACGCTCTTCATCCTCGTGTCTTCGTGTGGCGCAGGCTCAGGAGCCCGGGGCGGCCTCGGGTGACGGCAGCGAACAGGCGGAGAGGGGGCAGGGCAGGCGAGAGGCAGGCGCGCCGCTGGTGACATTTGCGGGAAATACCTGGCAGTTTCTGCCTGGTTTGCTTTTGCATTTCTCTGAAAAGGTTTCCACGCGCTGCCAATCCTTCTCCTGCCGTCTGCTTTTAGTTTCGGGCCGGTCTCTTGGAAGGGTCCCCGGCGGAACTGTAGCGCAAGCAGCGTGACTCAGGGGAGCCCTTCTGTCAGGTTCTCAGGCGTCCGGTTGCTTCCCCGCGCGTGGCCGCTGCTCCGGCTTCTCACTGACGGCCGGGGCCGAAGCCGAAGCACTCGCCTCCGTCAAGTCCTCTGCTGTTAATTCCTCCGGCGTGGTGTCTGTTAGCCCCTGAATTACTCCAAAATTCGTCTCCTGATACCCTTCCCCACCTACCTTTCTTGCCAGATCCATATGCGCCATGATTTGATCGGCTCTGTCGTAAATCCAGGGTCCGACATCTGGACACAGTTCTCCCCAGCAGGAATCGGTTGTTTCGGGCTTCGTGGCTTTCATGACTTTGTCTGTGACAATGATGGCCTCTTCCAAGGCGTGATCCTTCTAGATCTTTCATCATGTTCTGTCAGGGTTCTCTTCCATAGTGCTGACCATCCTTTCCCTCGAGTACCACAGTAATGATACTTAAAGTTTCTTCTCCCCTGATCCACAGGCTGAAACAGAGACATTGTGTTTTAGGGGCAAGTAGACCACTTGGATGTCTTGGGCATTGAACTCATGGGGTTCTGGGTGGTCAGCGGCATTGTCTGTTATCAAAAGAGCTTTAAAAGGCAGTCTCTCACTGGCACAGTACTCCCTGACTTTAGGGACACAATCAAGAAAATCCAGTTCTTGTCCACGCCTTTTTGTTGTACAACCAAGATGGCAGCGGTGTGCTTTTCCCTTTAAGCCTGGGGTTTATTGCTTTATAGATAAGGGTGGTCCAGATCGCAGATCTGACTACATTTGCATGAGAATGTAAAGCTAGCCTCTTCTTCCAGCCTTGAATCCTGGTGCTTGCTTCTCTTCCTTACCGATAAATACCCTTTGTGACATTTCCCCCCCAAGAATAGGGCACTTTAAGCTGCATAAAAAACCTGTTCAGGCAGCTATCCTTTCTCCTCAGTAATTTAAGATTTTATTTTACTTGACAGAGAGAGAGAGAGAGATCACAAGTAGGCTAAGAAGCAGGCAGAGAGGGGTGGGGGGGGGGTTGGGGGGTGGAAGCAGACTCCCTGCCAAGCAGAGAGCCAGATGCTGGGTTTGATCCCAGGACCCTGGGATTATGACCTGAGCCAAAGGCAGAGGCTTTAACCCACTGAGCCGCCCAGGCGCCCCTGGGTGTGCCTTTCTTACAGCAGTCCTGCAACAAGATGGAAAGGTATTTCACAAAAAGTGCAAGGTTTTCTGTGCCTGCCACTGTAGCACAGCGATGTCTTCATGAAATTCAGTGCTCCTTACACTGGTTCATTTATCTTGAAAAGGGGCATTATAATCAGCCACAGACCTCAACGTCTGCTACCTACCAAGCAATTAAACGTTTTCTTGTCATGTCATGACTTTTCTCTGCTTCTTGGGAGCACTGCCAGCGTCACTCGTGGCATTTGTGCAGATCCCATGGTGTCCTGCAAATGGCTTAGAGTACTGCCCTAAATATGGCGAAAAAGACCAAGAATCAGGAGAGATCACTTTTACTCTGATACGCAGTTTACAGAAAAGATGAGCTGCTCATGGGGTGATGGTGATCAGCATCACGTGCTGGCTTAGGTTGATCCTTGCCACATTTGCGCTCACTGCAATAGCAACAGGAGGTGGCTACGAAATTAACAGTAGTGCCGGATATAAGGGATATATGGATATACAGCTGTTAACCTGCAGTCAGGATTTAATGTTGCATCTTTGTTTACATTTCTTGGCTGAATGGCACAAGGACAGCCTGTGTGTACATTGTGCCCTATTTGCAGTATGTACATGGTAAAGTAAATTAATTACAGCTATAAACACGTGGATGAACATCAAGAACCTAATACTGAATGAAACAGAGCTAGCTACAAGAGAAAGCTTACCATATGATTCGACTTCTAGAAAGTTCAGAAACATGCAAAATTAGACAATATATTGCACAGAGCAGAGCTATCCAATGGGACACTCTGAAATGATACAAATATTCTATAACTTTGTTGTCCAGTATGGTAACCACCAGACATATGTGGCTATGAAGCACTTGAGATACAGCTAACATGACTGAGGAACTGAATATTTATTTATATTTAAACTAAATTGTCGGGGCACCTCAGTGGCTCAGTCGGCTGAGCATCTGCCTTTGGCTTGGGTCATGGCCCCAGGTTTCTGGGACTGGGCCCCGCATTAGGCTCCCTGCTCAGTGGGGAGCCTGCTTCCCCCTCTGCCTGCTGCTGCCCTGCTTGCACGCCCTCTCTCTCTCTCTCAAATAAATATATGTAAATAAATAAACTTAATTGTCACCTGTGGCTAGTAGCTACCATACTATACTCTCAGGGTTATAAAAAGAATCAGTGGGGCGCCTGGGTGGCTCAGTGGGTTAAGCCACTGCCTTCGGCTTGGGTCATGATCTCAGGGTCCTGGGATCGAGTCCCGCATTGGGCTCTCTGCTCAACAGGGGCCTGCTTCCCTTCCTCTCTCTCTGCCTACTTGTGATCTCTGTCAAATAAATAAATAAAATTCTAAAAAAAAAAAAAAAAGAATCAGTGGAATAATGAATACAAAATTTAGAATCCTGGTTACTTCTGAAGGAAAGAGAAAGGGAGAGAATCAGGGAGGGGTATACAGGGGATTTCAAGAGTAACATCAATGTTTTTTCCTTTTTTTTTTTTTTTTAAAGATTTTTATTTATTTATGTGACAGATCACAAATAGGCAGAGAGGCAGGTAGAGAGAGGGGAGGAAGCAGGCTCACTGTGGAGCAGAGAGCCCAATTCGGGGCTCGATCCCAGGACCCTGGGATCATGACCTGAGCCAAAGGCAGAGGCTTTAACCCACTGAGCCACCCAGGCGCCCCTGAGCCACTTTTTCTTAAGTGAGTATTATTCTATTGTCATTCTTTAAACTGCACATACACTGGGGCAACCCCCTAGGGTTTCTTCCCTCCTTGGGAGTTTTGTACTATCACTTTGCTGTCGCTCACTAGACCTCGCTTTGCTGTCCACCAAAAATAAACAAACTGTGCACACACTGTACTGTATTCTTTGACACGGTTTAAACATTCAGTAAAACCAAAGTAGTGAATGAGGTGGTGGGTATGTGGATATGCACATCGTTGTTAATATTTAAAGTCTGCATAATAAAATATGTGTATTAAAAAGATTTCTAGGACTAATTCAGATGTGCCCCAAGTGGAGTACAACTCCAGACCTAGTCAGCCCTGACACCGGCCCCCCAAACCCCCAGCCAATCCCAGGTCCCAAACCCCAGCATGGAGTCTGCTGAAGATTCTCTCTTCCTTGGGCGCCTGGGTGGCTCAGTTGGTTAAATGTGTGCCTCCGGCTCAGGTCATGATCCCAGGGTGTTGCAATTGAGTCCTCTATCCTGTATCGGGCTTCCTGCTCAGCAGGGAGCTTGCTTCTCTCTCTGCCTGTACTCACTCTCTCTCTTTCTCTCTGACAAATAAAATTAAAAAGAGAAAGAAAGAAAGAAACAAAGAATCTCTCTCCTCCTTCTGCCCCTCCCCCATCTTCCCTCCCTCGCTCTTTCTCAAAGATAAAATGTTGAACCAGCCTTGCATACCTGGGATAAATGGCACTTAGTCATGGTGTACAATTCTTTTTATACACTGTTGGATTTTATTTGCTAATATATTGAGAATGTCTGCATTTGTTCATGAAAAACATTGGTCCATAGTTTTCTTATAATATCTTTGTCTGGTTTTGGTTTTAGGGTAATGTGAGTTAGGAAATATTTCTTCTGTTTATATTTTCGGAAAGAGTTTGTGGAGAATTGGTGTAATTTAATTAGTGTAACTATCATTCCTTAAGTGTTTGGTAGAATTTACCAGTGAATCCATTTGGATCTAGTGCTCTTTACTTTGGAAGGTTATTCATTATTGATTTCAATTTCTTTAATAAATATAGATCTATTCAGATTGTCTATTTCTGTTCATGTGAGTTTAGATTGTGTCTTATTTTATCTGGTTGTCCCATCTGTTGGCAGAGTTGTTCAGACAACTCTTTATTCTTTTAGTGTCTGTAGAATCAGTAATGATGTTCCTTCTTCCAATTTTAATATCAATTTTTGTCTACTTTTTTTTCTTAACCTATTTAGAGGCTTATCAATTGTATTGATTTTTTCAGGGAACTAGCTTTCTGTTTTGTTGCTTTTTCTCCATTGATTTCCTGTTTTCAATTTCATAGATTTCTGTTCTAATTTTATTATTTTTCTCTTATGCTCACTTCTAACTGAATCTAATAATGTTTCCCTGTGTTTCGGGTTTTTTTGGTGACTTGTTTAGGGTGTACTTCTTGTGATCCACTTAAGAAATCCTTCCCTAAGTTGAGGTCTTAAAGGTAGTCATTACATTACCTTCTAAAGGTTTTTATAATAGGTTTTGTCTCTCATATTTAAATCTTCCATTCACCCAGAATTGCTTTTTGTGTATGGTATTTGGTAGGAATCCAATTTCCATTTTTCCTATGTGAACAACCAGTACTTCCAGCACCATTATTAGTTTCTAAACTTTTGATATGGAAAAATAACATAAAGATAGAAGAATAAACTCCATGACAATTATCATTTCATGGCCAATCTTGATACATTTATATCCCTATCTATTTTCCCCCACCACCAAAATTATTTTGAAGTGAATTACAAAAGTTAAGTAGTTTTAAAATAAGGTATTTTAAAACATAATTGCAGGGCCTCCTGGATGGCCCAGGGGGTTAAGCCTCTCCCTTCAGCTCAGGTCATGATCTCAGGGTCCTGGGATTGAGCCCCAGATAGGGCTATCTGTTCAGTGGGGAGCCTGCTTCCTTCTCTCGTGCTCGCTCTCTGCCTGCCTCTCTGTCTACTTGTTCTCTCTGTCAAATAAATAAATAAATAATCTTAAAAAAAACATAATTGCAACACCATTATCATACTTAAAATAATTATAATTCTTTAATAGCAATTCATTAAATAAATACAGCACTACCCAGATACCCACAAAAGACATTACAAGAACACAATAGTGCAGACCAATATCTCTCATGAACAGAACACAAAAATCTTCAATAAACATTAGTGGATCAAGTCCAGAATTAATAAAAAAGATTATACATCATGACCAAGTGGTAGTTCTCCTGAGAATGCAAGACTGGTTCAATATTAGCAAATCAGTTAATAAAACCTATCATGTACACAAACTAATAAAAGCTACATGATTATATCAGTGGGTATAGAAAAGCATTTGATAAAATTCAACATCTGTCCTTGATAAAAAAAAAAAAAATACATACATATATCATGCACTAGGAACAGAATGAAACTCCCATAACCTGAGAAGTGGCTTCTATAGACAGAACAAAACAAAAATCCTACAGCTAATATCATACTTAATGTTAAAACTGAGTGGTTTTGCCCCTTAAGACTGACAGAAATTAAGAATGAAGTAAGTCCATTCTTATCAATCTTATTTAACATTGTGCTACAAATCTTAGAAAGTAAAATAAAGCAGGATAAACTAAAAGCATACAGGGTTTTTTTTTTTTTTTAAGATTATTTATTTATTTATTTATTTGACAGAGATCACAAGTAGATGAAGAGGCAGGCAGAGAGAGAGGGAAGCAGGCCCCTTGCTGAGCAGAGAGCCCAATGCGGGACTCGATCCCAGGACCCTGAGATCATGACCGGAGCCGAAGGCAGCGGCTTAACCCACTGAGCCACCCAGGCGCCCCCAGGTTTTAAAGATAAAATTTTGTCTATTCACAGATGGCATTATGGACATTAAACTCCCCTGCCCCACTCCCAGGGCTATAAATAGCTGTAAGAAAAAAAGTAATAATTAGGTATAAATCTGAGAAAATATATGCATGGTCCCTACGCCAGAAAGAAAAAGAACAAGAGAAAAAAATCTGAGGAAAAATATTTATAAAACGATCTGGGACGCCTGGGTGGCTCAGTGGGTTAAGCGGCTGCCTTCGGCTCAGGTCATGATCCCAGTGTCCTGGGATCGAGTCCCACATCCGGCTCCTTGCTCGGCAGGGAGCCTGCTTCTCCCTCTGCCTCTCCAGGCCTCTCTGCCTGTGCTCGCTCGCTCTCTCTCTTCCTCTACCCCTGACAAATAAATAAAATCTTAAAAAATAAATTTTTTTAAAGATCTGAATAAAGGAGATGTGTTTATGGATTAGGAGCCTAAGTATTGTTAAGATGTCAGTATTTCCCCAGTTGATCTATAAGTAGGTTTAATGCAACCCAGTAAAAATCCAGCAGGCATACACACACACACACACACACACACACACACACACAGAGGCAGGTTGTAGTATTTATTTATTTTAAAGGTTTTATTTATTTGACAGACAGAGATCACAAGTAGGCAGAGA
Source organism: Mustela lutreola (assembly GCF_030435805.1). Lineage (NCBI taxonomy): Eukaryota > Metazoa > Chordata > Mammalia > Carnivora > Mustelidae > Mustela > Mustela lutreola. The sequence continues at coordinate 64,132,957 of NC_081297.1, forward strand.
GGCAGGGAGAGAGAGAGAGAGGAGGAAGCAGGCTCCCCGCCAAGCAGAGAGCCCAACTCAGGGCTCGATCCCAGGACCGTGGGACCATGACCCAAGCCGAAGGCAGAGGCTTTAACCCACTGAGCCACCCAGGCACCCCAAGTTGTAGTATTTATATAGAAAGGCAAGGGAACTAGAACAGCTGAAACAATTTTAATGGGGAAAAAAAAAAACCCAAAAACAAAATATAAGACTTAATAAGAATTCGTACTACTTGATTTCAAGACTCACTATAAAGCTACAGTAATCAAGACTGTGGTTTTGGGTGAGAGGATAGACACATCTAGATCAATGGAACATGGTAATATGAAACCAGTCCTTTGAAGAACTTGTTGAGACTTACTGCTCAATATCTGGTTATTTTTATAAACACTCTTACGTGTTTGAAAAGAATGACTTCTGGTTTGTACTCTACGTTGAATTTCACTGATTTTAAGATATATGTTTTCATGTTTAAACATCTCTGATATATTCCTCCTCTCTCTCTCTGCCTGCCTCTCTGCCTACTTGTGATTTCTCTCTGTCAAATAAATAAATAAAATCTTTAAAAAAAAAAAAAAAAAAAAAAAAGGGGCACCTGGGTGGCTCAGTGGTTAAGCCGCTGCCTTCGGCTCAGGTCATGATCTCAGGGTCCTGGGATCGAGTCCCGCATCGGGCTCTCTGCTCGGCAGGGAGCCTGCTTCCTCCTCTCTCTCTCTGCCTGCCTCTCTGCCTACTTGTGATTTCTCTCTGTCAAATAAATAAATAAAATCTTAAAAAAAAAAACAAAAAACATCTCTGATATCAGTATGCATCTGGCCATCAATGGCCTGTCACACTTTTATGAGCGGTGGTTTTCACTTCTTCCTGGTACTTAAGGGGCGTGCCTGTGACTGTCGGTTAAGTCTCCAACTCTTGATCTCAGCTCAGGTCTTGATCTCAGGGTCTTTCTTACTTGTACTTAAAATAATAGTATGCCTGACAATCAATGGTGATTTACAGCTGATGAAGTTCAGTATATTAGGTCAAGTTTTTTACTTGTTCAAATCAATGTCTTTACTGATTGTTTTCCTGGTTTTTGCATTGATCATGAGAGAGAGATGTTATAAACCTACTAAGATTGTTCCTTTTTCTTTCTCATTGTATTTCTGCATTTTGCTTCACATCCTGACCCTGTATTATTATGATCATTTAAGTTTAGATGTTTTATCTTCCAGATGAATTGAATCTTATTTTAGAGTGATGGTCTTGTCCCCAAGTAATGTTTTCTTTAAAGTCTATTTTGTTGGGGTGCCTGGGTGGTGCAGTTGATTAAGCTTCCTACTCTTGGTTTTGGCTCAAGTCATGATCTCAGGGTTGGGAGATCGAGCCCTGTGTTGGGCTCCAGGCGCTCAGCCTGGAGTATAAGATTCTCTCTCCCTCTCCTTCTGCCTCTCCCACTTGGTTCACTCTCTCTCAAATATTTTTAAAAAGTCTATTTTGCTCAATATAAACATAGCTATACCAGTGCTTTCCTTTGTCTAGTATTTGGTATAAATTTTTCTATGTTTTTCCTTTTAACCCTTCTGTATTGTTAACTCATAGAAATTGCATTTGATTACTTATGAAGATAATGAGTAGTGGGCCAAGAAGTAATGTGGTCTTCTCATTTTCCTTTTTGAAATTCATTGCTCTAAGTCCATTTTTGTTTAGTTTTTTTGTAAACTTAACCTAAGTGTTATCTGCAGAATGCTTCAGGAATTAAGAAACATTTAGAGGGGAAGGAAGCATTTTTTTCCAGCTGTGATATTAAATATCTAATTATTGTCGGTAGAAAATGAAAAGCTTTGATGTTCATTTATTTTCCCCAAAACAAAGTACTGTTGCCATAGATAAAATCCCAAGTCTTGTATGGTCTTCTTGACCTTTTATTTAGAGAATGGCACATTATTAAGATACCATTTATGGACTTATGAAAAAGACAATTATCAAATCTGTTATTTATGGATTCATGTAGTTAATATAAAAACACGAATTTGGGGGCATCTGGCTGGCTCAGTGGGTAGACAATGTGACTCTTATCTTGGGGTTTTAAGTCCCAACCCCATGCTGGGTATAGAGATTACTTAAGAAAAAATTTTAAAAAAAGGGCTGGACCCACACTAAACTCAAAGTAGTGGTCTCCTTTAGGAAGAGAAATTGGACTAGGGATCGGAAAGTGGTCAGAAATAAAGATAACAGAATGTTAACATTTGTTATTCTGAATGATGGGTATATAAGGATTTGATATGTTAAACTTGTGAAAGTTTGTAAAACTTTCCTGATTTTAAAATGAAGGCTGCCATCTAGTGGACACATTTAAATAGAACTTTAAAAATCTTTGCTAATGGGTCAATACAATGAACAAAGCTTTTCAGACACTTCAACACAGATCAGAATGTACATAATGAAGGTTAAGACCACAGACTTTTGGAGTTGATCACACCTAGCTCTGAAGCCTAGTTTTGTTATTTACTGTGTGATTTGGGCGAAGTATCAAACTTCTCTATGCCTTCGGGAATTAAAACCCCAGACCTTTTTTCCTTTAAACATTACGGTGCAGCCCTATGACCCAGATAAGCACTGCTCTGGACTGTGGGGATATGGGAAAGCACAAGAGAGCCTCCCCCGTAGGGTCTAGTAAGGAGGAGAGACTACTATTTTACTTTTTAAATGGAATTAGTGCCCTTTTCTTTATCTTTCAAGTTAAGCCCCTACCAAAAAATAAATTTCAAGCTCTAACCCAACATGGGGCTTGAACTCACAACCCTGAGATCAAGAGCTGCATACTCTACTGACTGAGCCAGCCAGGCACCTCAAAACTACTAGGATTGAATAGTTAGATACTAGCTTTAAGTCCCAGATCCCTGGTTACTAAAGACTCGATCTCTAATGCCTAATGTTTGCTATAAAGAAACTTACACTAGGGGATAGAATTAACAGAATGTGTCTCTTTAAAAAAAAAGAAAAAAAAAGTTTAACTGGCCTAAACCTCCTCCAAATAACTGTCCTTGGAAAGATTCTTGCCAAACTTCCTAGCACAGGCTTCTGAACTCTATAACCTGAATACAAGCATTCCTTTACTTTGTTTTACAGTAAAAACAAGCAGTATTTATTAAAAATAAAAACCTACTTTGTGTAACAAAGTAATATAACTAATTAGATTTTCATATACTTTGACATTATTCTGTTTTACTCTAATCTGTGACTTTCCTTTAAATCACGCCTAGTCCAATTACATTGATTTTATATCATTTTTACAGCATCTTTTCTGAAATTAGAACTGCCATTACAACTATATAATTATAAGCCATAAATACTTATTTTTCTGTCATTCCTATGTCCGTGTGTTTTCATTGGAGAAAAACACATTTAACCAAGAACTTCAATAACTGAATGAACAAGTATACAGCTGACCCTTGAGCAACACAGGTTTGAATTGTGCAGGTCCATTTAAACATGATTTTTTTTTCAATACAGTACTAGAAATGTATTTTCCTTGTGATTTTAATATTTTCTTTTCTCTAGCTTTCTTTTGAGAACAGTTTATAATACATGGAACATACAAAATATGTGTTAATTGACTGTTACGGGTAAAGCTTCCGGTCAACAGCAGGTTCGTAGGAGTTTTGGGGGAGTTAAAAGTTGTGCGTGGATTTCTGACTGCATGGGAGTCCATGCCCCTGACCCCTGCATTGTTCAAGGGTTAACTGTAGTAAGATTTCCAAAGCTCTAATACATGCCACTCAAGCTCTGCACAATAAAATTAAAAGCGACAACTTATATATACAAGCTTTGTTCATGGGCAGTAATTATTTCCATCAACATATAAATAAACTGATAATAAATTTATGTAGAACAGTAAATTGAACTAAGGAAATAATATGTCTATTGAACTTCTGGAGCCTAATTTAGGTTTAGACTGTAATCACTTTCAAAATTTCATAAACCCCTCATTGGATTCAAGTTAGAAAAACATCTTGAGAGATAATTTGGTACATATTTATGGAATCATTGGTATGCTTGCTCATGCCCATTACACACTGCTAGCCTAGGTAACTTGATTTAGTGAGAGCAAGGCCCTACACCCGAAGTCTGCAGACAGTGTTAAGTTTATAAATATTTATGATGTCCAGCTGTTAAGGCATTAAGAACTAAATAATCCCTGGGACAGCCAAGCATTACATCTACCCTATATTATCTTTTAAAATTCTCTTGATATAACACATTGAGCCTGGACCTCCTCTTGGCTTTATACCAAATAGTAAGTGATATAAGTAATCCCACGGGTGATCAAACTTTTTTTTACAAACTGCTGCCAAATCAACAGAGTCCCAATTTCTTAAAATACCGTTAATAAAATTTTTCATTTAAGATTGCACAAATTTGGGGGTGCCTGGGTGGCTCAGTTGGTTGAGCCGGCTGCCTTTGGCTCGGGTCATGATCCCAGCATCCTGGGATGGAGTCCCACCATCAGGCTACTTGCTCGGCGGGGAGCCTGCTTCTCCTTCTGCTTCTGCCTGCCACTCTGCCTGTGCTCGCCCTCTCTCTCTCTCTGACAAGTAAATCTTAAAAAAAAAAAAAAATTGCACAAATTTGTCAATTAAGGTTTCTACATAATAGGCTCGTTAACCATGTCCTAATAAACACTTGCAGAACAAAAAATTTAGTCACTGTTAGAACTGGTTCTGACTGAATCAAATATATAAAGATATCCTCTCTTAAAACAAGTTGTATGGACCAGAATTTTAAATTTATTCTCATTTTAAAACTAGAAAGGTACTATAGTTAGTGTCATTAACAGAATGGCTATCAGGAAGCTTGTTGTTCACATATCAAGCAATGTATTTTACATTCAGCAAACTTAATTTTATCAAATATCCTTTAATTTCACAGACAACAATATGATACATATTGTGTAAGAAGCGCACAATAGTTTTGCATTACAATTTCAAAGTGTATACAAACTGGAATACAGAGGTTAAACACTGGTGTACTGATGGACATTCTTGAGCTTTGGATAAATCTGCATACAAAACTTGCAATTCAAATGTTAGCCAATCTGGAAACTTTTCATTATATAAAAATGATACTTTGAGATGCAAAATATTTTTTTTTTACTAAACAAACTATATAAACATTTAAAATAATCATTAAAAACTCAACTTTAGAATTTATAAAGATTAGCTATAAAAATATATTGGCAGTCACTTTTCTTAGAAATGTACCATTCACTACATTACAAAATAGACTCTAACATAAAATTGCCTTAATAATTATACTTTTTAGAATCTGATAAACCTTACATTAAATTGGTTATAAAATCCTCTTGGAAAACTTTGGTATGCATCTTCAGAAGGTTTTTAAAAAATACTCTAATATCATCTTAAGGGCCTGTAAACATTCCATTCTATTAAAGCACAACAGAATAAGTAATGTATATTCAACTGCATACTGAATACAGAATCAAAAAACAATTTATTATATATTTGTAGAAAATCTCCATTCCCAGAGTAACCAAAAAAAACAAGCTATTTAAAAGTATCAAACTTTTAAACAGAAGTTCACTTTCCAATCTGATAAAAAAAAAAAGTTACAAAATCACCACACTCCATTCATGTACCTTAGATGCCTTTTAGGACAAAGCCTCAAAAATAGTTCACCCAAGCAACTCTCAAAACCCCTCTCAAGTCCAAAAAACAAACTTTAAAAAACCCATTTAAAAGATTGGACAATAGAACAAGTATACATAATCAGAAAACATAATTTATATATTTAGTTATGTATTAGCTTTTCTATTTGTAATTTAGAATTTATTGGCAGAAATAAAACAGATACACACACACACACACAATTGAAAAGAAATTTAAGAAACAATAAGAAAGGCAAACCTACAGGGTAAACTGATTTATTTTAAAAAACCAGTTTACCAGATTTCATCTTATCTGCCATTTCTGGATTCTTGGTATTTAGAAGATTCAAACTGGTGAAGTTCATTTCCTGCTTGTTGAGTAGGTTTAATTTTTAGAGTTTCCAGTTGTGCCAGTAACTTTCTTGAGGTCATTTTCCATTTTATCTTCTGTCACCACATCTCTTGCATAAGATATTTATCTTTGAGTTGCAAAAGCCTAAATAAAAAGCTTCATTTTTGACCTTTTAATTTATAAACTCCACTAAAAAGAAAAGAAATCCATCTAATTTTTAGGCAAGTCTGCAAAAATATTTTCTTTCTTAATCAAACACTTTTATGGGAATAAAGATCCTTCAAAGTTTTTAACTCTTCTATTAGAGTTTTGTTTTGATTTTCCAAGACCGCGACTCGATTTTCCAGGCATTTCACATATTCTTTCTTCTTTCTGCGACATTCTCGAGCAGCTTCTCTAAATATAAGCATTAAAAACCAGTGTTAGAAAAGAAGTTCACATTCTTTAACTGGTAAATGCACCTCGGTAGTCCTCCCTGGTCATCTACAGACACCGAAATACACTGATCTTAGGTGCAGAATTCATTCCGTTTGGCCAAGGCATGTACCTGTATAACCCACACACTTATCAAGACAGAACATCTATGTTGTCCCAGAAAGCTCCCACAGGCCCATTCCTGGTCAGTCCTCTCCCCAAACAACTACTGTTTTGATTTTTATCACCCCAGATGAAGCTTTTCCTATTCTACAGCCTCCTACAGAATATAGTCTTGTTGTCTGGTCCTTTTTTTTTTTTTTTAAATATTTTATTTACTTGTTGGAGCGAGCACTCACAAGGAGGGGAGCTGCAGGCAGAGAAGCAGGCTTCCCACTGAGCAGGGAGCCCGATGCAGGGCTCAATTCCCAGGACCCTGGAATCATGACCTGAGGGGAAGGCAGACGCTTAACCAGCTGAGCCACCCAGGTGTCCCTGGTGTTCTTCACTCATATTTTTGAGGCTCATCGATGTTGCTGCACAGTGGTTTTTACCTTACTGTTGCTGGTGTATTCCACTGTGTGACCATCACCACAGTTTATCGATTATTTGGGCTATTTCTAGTTTTAAGCTGCTATGCTTATGTCTGTCTCTTTGTGAATAGATGTCCCATTTTTCCTGGATAAATACCAAGGAGCAAAATTTATGGGTCCTCCAGTTAGCTTTTACACAGTTTCTTTAATTTTTATTTGGGTTTGTTTGTTTTTTTTTTAAAGATTTTATTTATTTATTTGACAGAGAGAAATCACAAGTAGATGGAGAGGCAGGCAGAGAGAGAGAGAGAGGGAAGCAGGCTCCCCACTGAGCAGAGAGCCGGACGTGGGACTCGATCCCAGGACCCTGAGATCATGACCCGAGCAGAAGGCAGCGGCTTAACCCACTGAGCCACCCAGGCTCCCCTTTATTTGGGTTTTAATTACAAACAGTGCTTTACACTCAGCTTTGTACATGTCCTCTTAGAATATTTTTTTAAAAAATATTTTATTTATTTGAGACAGAGAGCACGTGCAGGGGAATGGGGAAGAAGCAGACTCCCTGCTCAGCAGGGAGCCTGACACGGGGCTCCATCCCAGGACTCTGGAATCATGACCTGAGCTGAAGGCAGACGCTTAACTGACTGAGCCACCAGGCCCCCCCTAGAATATTACATACATATAGTATTAAAAAAGTATTTTGATTATTTTTCTATACTATATAATGCAGGTATTATTTGAAACTTGCTTTTTTACACATACAGTTTTAATGATACTTCTATGTTGGTAGAGATCTCTGCCGTGTCAGTATTTCATTGTTAATTCATTTTCATTTCCCTAATTAGTACTAGTGAGACTGAACATTTTTTGGATTACATATGTAACCTGTGTATTCATACCCCTTTTTCCATTCATGCTTTGTTTTACGATGAGAAATTACAAACAACCTAACACTCTCTCTGTGCATTATACATATTAATCCTTTATCTTTTTTAGAAAGGATTTATGGGGCGCCTGGGTGGCTCAGTGGGTTAGAGCCTCCGCCTTCGGCTTGGGTCCTCCCGGGGTCCTGGGATCGAGCCCCGCATCGGGTTCTCTGCTTAGTGGGGAGCCTGCTCTCTCTGCTGACTTGTGATCTTTGTCATGTAAATAAAATCTTTAAAATAATAATAATAAATAGATAGATAGATAAATAAATAAATGGGATTTATTTGTTTGAGAGAGTGAGACCATGCCTGCCCATGTGTCTGCACATGTGGGGAGGGGGCAGAGGGAGAGAGGGTCTTAAGCAGACTCAGAACTGAGTGCAGAGCTCAACCTCAGGCTTGATCTCGCACCTTGTGATCAAGTCCCAGGCTGAAACCAAGAATCAGACGCTTAACCAACTGCCCAGGCACCCCCCTGTTATCTGTTCTTCTAATCTGCCCCTTGATTTCTCACATTTTTAAATCTTAAACCATAAATGTTTCTTTTTTAGTCTTTTTCTTGGCTTAGATTAAAATTCCATACATTGTATCTTCTTCTCTTAATTTTGAAGATTCTATAGCTTAATTTTTTCACAATGAAATCTTTAATCCATCTGGAATGACTTTTGTATGTGATATAAGATAGGAGTCCAGTTTACTTTTCTTTCAGATGTGGAGCTTTGTCAGCTAACATTTATTAAACTATCCTTAAGAAGTGTTGTACTTAACTAACACAAAAAGCTATTTCTGGGCTCTACCCTGTTTGCTAATATTACTGTCTGTCCCTTTGTTTATGTAAATTTGTGGTTTGTGGGGGGTTTTGGGTTTTGTTTTGTTTTTTTTTCCACCCAGGTGCCCCACTTATACCAAGTTTTGATTATGGTGGCTTTAGAAAGTATGTTTCAATGCCTAACAGGACAAGTAACCTCTTTCTTTTCTCTCTTTTTTTTTTCTTTTTTTTAAAGATTTTATTTCACAGACAGAGATCACAAGTAGGCAAAGGCGTGGGCAGAGAGAGAGGGGAAAGCAGGCTCTCCGCCGAGCAGAGAGCCCGATGTGGGGCTCTATCCCAGGACCCTGGGACCATGACCTGAGCCGAAGGCAGAGGCTTTAACCCACTGAGCCACCCAGGCGCTCCAATGTTCTTGACCATTCTTTTTTTTTTCCCCAAAGATTTTATTTATTTGACACAGAGTACAGGAGTGGCAGGCAGAAGGAGAAGCAGGCTCCTCACTGAGCAGAAAGCCCAATGTGGGGCTTGATCCTAGGACCCTGGGATCATGACCTGAGCTGAAGGCAGATGCTTAACTGACGGAGCCACCCAGGCGCCCCCGTTCTTGACCTTTCTTGCATACTTTTTTCTTCATGTAAACTTTCATCTTATTTTGTCCAATTCCATGGAGATCTACAGATTCTAATTTGAATCACAATAAAATTATATGTGAATTTTGGAAGAACTGATATTTTATATTAATAGTCCTCATCGAAGAACACTGATATTTTCTCTATGTTCCAACGGTTTTAGCTCTAAATACATTTTAAAAATGTGGATCCTATGCCTTTCCTATTGAATTTACTAAGTAATTTATGATTTGTCACTAATGTGAATATTACTTCCTATTATATTTTAAGATGTTAATTCACAAAAAAACTTAGTAATTTCCTTATAATCCCTGTGGTTTTACAATTTATTATGGATTGGTATACATACAAAAGACTGTATGTGTTGTAAGTTATAGAGCATAATGACAAAATGATTATGTAAACCCAACACCAAACTTAACCAAGAGAAAATATGATCTATACTGTTGAAGAACCCGCTGTGCTTATTTTCTAAACTTATTTTAAGAAACTTAATTTAGAAAACTGCTTATTTTCTAAAACTACAACTTGTTTTCCCTCAATTTTATCTTTCTAATATTTATTCATGTTAAAGTGATCGTTCACTCAGTCAATACAAATGAACACTATCCCACTGTATAAACATAACCACAGTTAAGGCAGCCCTTCTGTTACTGATGAGTATTCTGGTGGTTTCCTGATTTTTGCTGTGTGAACTTTTTTTTTTTTTTAAAGATTTTATTTATTTATTTGTCAGGGATAGAGGGAGAGCGAGTGAGCGAGCACAGGCAGACAGAGAGGCAGGCAGAGGCAGAGGGAGAAACAGGCTCCCTGCCAAGCAAGGAGCCCAATGTGGGACTCGATCCCAGGACACTGGGATCATGACCTGAGCCGAAGGCAGCTGCTTAATCAACCAAGCCACCCAGGCGTCCCCTGTGTGAACATTCTTATGCACACTTCCCACAACAGTTTCTCACAGTCACATGTGCAGAGTAAAACAGCTAAATCGCAGAGCATATCCAGGTCAACCATACAAGGTAAAGCCAATTAATTTCAAAGTGGCCATACTAATTCTCACTCCATAAGCAGTCTCCGAGTTCCATTGTTCCAATACCTTGCCAATTTCTGGTTAGACTTTAAGATTTTTGTCAGTTGGGTGGGGATAAATGATATTTAAGTACATAGTACTAATTTGAGCTTCTTTGCTGATAAGGGCAAGCAATCTTTCATATGATTAACCACTGTGTTTTCTGAGAAAGGCCTATTCATCTTCTACTGGGTTGTACTTACTAATTTAGAAGATATTTTTATTTTTTCAAAGAAAATCTTTTTGGGGGTTAGATCTGCTACATGTATGCTCTATAAGGTTGAAGCTTATATTTTCACCCCATCTTCTAATGAACAGATATTATCAATGAAGATTCACTAATCTTTTATGTTAATGATGTTTGGGTATGGGAGGGGTTCTGAGGTGTTTTAGGCATCTTTCCCTATTCCTGAAACCATTAAAATTATATATTCTCACTGAAAATTTTCAAAATGTCACCTTTCATATTTGCGTTGTTAATCCATTTGCAGTGATTTTTGTGTATGGTGTGAGAAAGAAATCCAGTATTTTTTCATGTATCAATAATTATCCTAGTACCACTTACTGAGGAGTCCCTCCTTCCCCTGATAATCTGTCCTGTCATATCAGGGCTTCATGTGTCCATGTACCTATTTTTGAGCTATTTCTTTGGTCATTTTGTTTTTCTCAATGCCAGTATCACATTGTTTCAATTACTACAGCTTTAAATAAAACTTGGTATCTCCTCACCTTATTCTTGCCTGGAAATATTTTGGCTGTTCTTGGCCCTCTACTCTTCTACAAATTTTAGTATCTCTTGTAAAGTTCTTCAAACAACTTGTCTGGGTTTTGAGTGCAACTGCATTGCATCTATGGATCAACTGGGGGAAAAACAGTCATCTTCATAATACTGAGTTTCCACATCTATGGACACAGTCTTTACTTCTACATTTATTTAAATCTTCCTTAATGTATTTCAGAAACACTATACAGTGTTTTTCATAAACATCCTGGACATCTTCTGTTAGATTTATTCTCGGGAATTTTATTTGTTGATAACATAAATTATATCTTTTTAATAATTATTTATCAAGCCACTGCTGATGTAAAGAAATATGGTTTTTGAAAATGGGCTTTACATCTAGCAATCTTACAAATTTATTACTTCTAATAATTTTTTTTCTAAGTCCATTTTAAAAAATAGGCAATTAGGGGCACCTGGGTGGCTCAGTGGGTTAAGCCTCTGCCTTTGGCTCAGGTCATGATCCCAGGGTCCTGGGATTGAGCCCCACATTGGGCTCTCTGCTCTGCAGGGAGCCTGCTTCCTCCTCTCTCTCTGCTTGCCTCTCTGCCTACTTGTGATCTCTGTCAGATTAAAAAAAAAAAAAAATCTTTAATAAAAAAATAGGCAATTATATAAAAAAGAGGTTTCATTTCTTTCATTTAAATCTTTGTAGCTCCCCCCACCAATCCTTTTACGGTTTTACTAAGCTGTCAAAGATTTCCAAGACAATGCTGAAGAGAATCATTTCTTCTTCTTCTTGTGGATGACTGTCCTCGATATTCTAAGCAGATGAATATGTATTTGCTAATAAGTTTTATCTTTCCCAATTTTTATCATTTTTATAGCCTCTCAATTTTTGATGATTTTCAATGACATCCCTTTTTTCCGCTTCAAATATAATAGATAACTGAATACTTTATATAACTCATTCTTCTGTCTCTCTTTCTGCTGACTCTAGCTCCTGAAAGGTAGGTAGTGTGTGGTATCTAAGTCTTTGGACTCTGGAACTTGGAGCATGTGTTCATGAAATCCTACCTCTACCACTTATTAAGTAGTTTAACCTTGGGCAAATAAAGTAACCTAAGCCTCCGCTTCCCCATCTCAAAAAACACTGAAGTAATACACACACCTCAAAAATTTCTGTGAAAATTACATAAAGGTGTTGGCACATATAATGATGGAGGCCTAATTAATTCCTTGGGTAGTCTGTGGTTTTTCAACTTGTATTTGTTGGAACTCAATGTGCGGGAATTTGTTAAAGCCTGTGTTGAGAATGCCTTTTTCCAAAACGTTGGGGGCACTATGGACCCATCTTTATATGACAGCTGACTCTTGAACAACACAGATTTCAACTATGTGAGGCTATTTATATGCAAATTTTCCCAATAAATATAGAACCAAAAATGTATTTTCCTTATGTTTTAATAACACTTTTTCTCTAGTTTATGTTAAGAATACAGCATATAGTACATACAACATATAAAATACGTGTTGACTATTTCAGTAAGGATTCTGGTCAACAGGAGGCTAAGCTTTGGGGGAGTCAAAAGTTATATATGAATTTTCAACTGTGAGGGGTCAGTGCCCCAATCCCTATGTTGTTCAAGGGTCAATTTTAGAACCCCTGTGTTTGGTAGAACACTTCTTGGGTGCTGACTTCATGAAGAAAAATCTCTGATCCAGTGTCGTAGCCTACACAGACCACAGGCTTTATCCCTGGTCCCCTCTGAGTACCAAAGCTGTAGCAATCACAAAGATTTGAATTTATCACAGAATTTACAGAGGCTACTTCAGTACTTATTAACCTCATGGTCTTGTGCTTCTGGTTCACTCCTAACCTCAACAGATATTTTACTTTCCTGTAGGCTCATTCAATCATTTAAAAGGGTGATTTTTATGTTTCACCAAGCTTTTAAAAATATTACATAACCTAGGTCATATTGTCAGAAAGAGAATTCTCATTCTAATAATTTTTTAAAAGTCTTTTGGGTTTCCTAGGTACACAATCATATCAACAAAAAAACCCACAATTTCTTCTAATATTTACATAACTTACTTCAGTTCCTTGTCTTAGGGCATTTGTTGGAACCTCCAAAAACAAAGTCCCTGCTATGTCAACAAGTTCATTTATGATGATGCCTTAGTTTTTAGTAAAGAAACTTTTATCCTGAAGTAATTAAATGCGTCTCTCCAGTCCTTTTATGATCATTTTTATTGCTTTAGAAAATCATCCTTTTATTCTAGCTGTCTTAACTGGTGAGGAGCTGAAAACAGAATCCTACTGTAATTTTTCTTTTCTTTCTTTTTTTTTTTTTTTAAGATTTATTTATTTGACAGAGATCACAAGTAGGCAGAGAGGCAGTCAGAGAGAGAGGGGGAAGCAGGCTCCCTGCTGAGCAGAGAGCCTGACATGGGGCTCGATCCCAGGACCCTGGGATCATGACCTGAGCCAAAGGCAGAGGCTTTAACCCACTGAGCCACCCAGGCGCCCCCTTACTGTAATTTTTTAAAAACTGTTTTATTCCTGGGTATTTACCCTTTTTGGTTCCTAATACAGTTAGTTTACTGGTATTCTTTTTCTCCCCCCCCACCTTGTACTCACTGCAGAAGGCTACCCATTATCCCCTTTTCTCAAAGACTGGTGGTTTTTCACGGGTGATGTACATATAGCTCATAAAGCTATGTTTAAAATACATTTAAAATGAGCGGTGCCTGCAGGGCTCAGTCATTAAGAATCTGCCTTCAGCTCAGGTAACGATCCCAGAATCCTGGGATCAAGCCCCACATCCCGCATGCACCCCAGTGTGCACCCCGTGTCTACCTCCCTGCTCAGCAGGGAGCCTGCTTCTCCCTCTCCTCCCTGCTCATGCTCTCTTGCTATCTCTCTCTCAAATAAATAAAAAACCTTAAAAATAAAATATGTTTAAAAAGAAAGTAAATATTTCTGGAGGTTAAATCACTTCTATATATTCATGGGTGAATTTCATTTTTTAGGAGCATTTCTGTGTTCATCAGTTTTTGTAGGAATTCTTCCCTCTTCTTGCTGTCAATGGCAAGCAGTGAATTATTACTTTCATTTAAGTTCTGTCAGCCCAACAAGAACAAAGTTATTGTTTGAAAAGTTTGCTTAGGGACGCCTGGGTGGCTCAGTTGGTTAAGCAGCTGCCTTCGGCTCGGGTCATGATCCCAGCGTCCTGGGATCGAGTCCCACATCGGGCTCCTTGCTCGGCGGGGAGCCTGCTTCACCCTCTGCCTCTGCCTGCCATTCTGTCTGCCTGTGCTCGCTCTCTCCCCTTCTCTCTCTGATAAATAAATAAAATCTTAAAAAAAAAAAAAAATGCTGAAAAGTTTGCTTAACAGTACTATTTAAAAAAACAATATATTAAATAAAGAGACAGCAATGGGACATACCAATCCACTGGAAATAAACTAGACATAATAAACTGGAGATAAACTAGACATAAAACTCAGTTAAAAAAAAAAAGCTGATACAAATCTCTCTTTTTTAAGTAAGCTCTATGTCCAACGTGGGGCTCAAACTCACAACCCCAAGATTAAGAGTCAGGTGATCCACCGACTGAGCCAGTCAGGCACCCCACACCTCTCTCATTTTTAATACACACTTGCATTTAACCCATGGTTATGTTTTGAGATTTACAGAAACATTACCTATTCTGGCAGTACAATTTTACCACCTACCTGTTTTTCATCAATCTTATTTCTCTTTTCAGCTGGGGGTCATCCGTCTTGGTTGTCTGAGACGTAAGAGTCACAGGAGACGTCATCACCACAGTCTGCGGCAGTGAAGTGGCTGAAGGCGTGGTTCGGATCTGGTACGTCTGCATATCTCCCGTTGCAGCTGTGCGGTCAGAAGAATGAATGAATGCCTAGGTGTCTTTGAAAGGATGTCGGGAAGTTCTCCACAGACACTTAAGCATACTTACTTTGTACAACTACCTGGTTGCTGGGCACAAGTATCTGCTGTCCATCAGAGGTCTGTGCATACTGGAGAATTGTTGTACCTTGCTGAGTACTGCCTGAATTTGTCATGGTTAATGTCTGAAGTCCCTGTACTCCATCTGTGCCTGGACTGGCCAGCTGTAAGGCTCCATTTGGGGCAATGGCAACTTTAACCAAAGAGAGAACATAGCTATTGTAAGGCTAGACAACACACTAATTGCAAAGGATTGGTGAAAAAACACCCAAACACCACTACTTATTAAAACAGGTTTGCATGCAGTTCCACTTGCTACCTGTTGACTACTCTGAGTGAACTATATGTAAAGGAAATAAAATGGCATTTCTCCATAAAATGTTATAGTTCAGATGCACTAATCTTAAATTTAGTCTCAAACTATACAATATAACTGATTAGTCAAAACACATCTTGGTCTCCATGAAGCACTGCACACTAATTCCCACTGTGGTCACAGCAGTTGTGGCGCATTAGGAGAGGGTACCAATGGCTAACTTTCAAAGGAAAAATAAGTAGAAAGAAACATTAACATAGCTTGTGATTTTTATTCAAATAAGCTCAAAAATATTTTTGAATAGATTAAACTGTGCCTATGGAAAAATTTTAAATAGCATTAAAGTTACACAATGAAAACAAAAATCTTCATACTGTTTCTGAGCTCTGCTGTCCTGTGTAACCACTGTTTAAAAAGTACTGTTATTTACATAAGTGATATTTTAAAAATGTAATCTATTCAAGTCATTTCCTAGTGAACCAGGAAGGTGGTCATGAGAAAGCCCATATACAGACCACATTTCTTTGTGCCCCCCAGGCATTTTTCAATAAATTTTACTTATGTTAATGCTTTCCTCTCAAACCTTAAATGAAATACCAAAAGGTTTGACCGAATAGAAAACATTTCAGCATTATACAATTCCACACAATAAATCCCCTTTAGAGGGCGCCTGGGTGGCTCAGCTGGTTAAGTGTCTGCTTTCAGCTCAGGTCATAATCCCAGGGTCTTGGGACAGAGTCCTGCATAGAGCTCTCTGCTCAGCGGGGAGCTTGCTTCTCCCCGGCCTGCTGCTCCCCTGCTTTGCTCGCTTTCTGACAAACAAATCTTTAAAAAAAAAAATCCCTTTTAGAATTTAATGCCTCATCTCTGTACCCCCTTATCAGACTATTATTGGATTTTTTCTTTTACACTTTGGCTATCAGAAAGCCAAAGCACACTTGTCTGTATTTGTGCGTTTTAGGTGAAACTAATTTCTTTCAGGAGTTTTTTTTTTTTTTTTTTTTTTTTTAAAGATTTTTTTTTTTTTATTTATTTATTTGACAGAGAGAGATCACAAGTAGGCAGAGAGGCAGACAGAGAGAGGAGGAAGCAGGCTCCCCACTGAGCAGAGAGCCCGATGCGGGACTCGATCCCAGGACCCTGAGATCATGACCTGAGCCGAAGGCAGCGGCTTAATCCACTGAGCCACCCAGGCGCCCTCTTTCAGGAGTTTTTAAGTATCCCTCACCCACAGGCACACAACCAATACTCCCATATACTTTAATTTATATGACTAGAAGTAATGGCAGTGTTTAGATACAGAGGTTTAAATTTATATTAGCAATTATTTGCAATCTCCACTTCTGTAACACACATTATAAATAAAAAATAAAACCCCCATTCTCTATTTATTCCACTGGCCACCCCATACCCTCTTCCAGAGGTAACCATTATTTTTGGTATACATCCTTCCTAATCTTTTCCTAGGTTCACATAGACTGATATATTAATACATACCAAAATATGTGTATCCATACACATACACGTATAGACCTACATCTTGTGATGTTAAGTATATGCAATGATACAGAACTGTAACATTTTTGTAACATATCTTCCTATTTTTTAAAAAGATTTATTTCAGAGACAGCACGCATGAGTGGGGGGAGGGGCAAAGGGACAGCGAGAAGCAGACTCCCCACAAGCACAAAGCCCAACGTGGCCCGATCCCAGGACCCCAAGACCATGACCTGAGTGGAAGGCAGATGCTTAACTGACTGAGCCCCCACAAGGCGTCCCCTTCCTGTTTTTGTTTAACCTATGTATTTACCTGGTTGAGTTTACTCTAAATCTGCACTGATACAGTAGCCATCAATGACTTAAATTAACTAAAAAAACAAGATAAAAAAATTCAGTTCCTCAGTCTCACCAGCCACATTTCAAGTGCTCAGTAGTTACACTAGCTTAGCGGCTACTGTACTGGCCAGTGCAGATACAGAACACGTTCATCATCAAGGAAGTTCTATTGGATCATGCTGTCTTAAATACTAGTTGGTATTGTACTTATTTCAATCATATATACAATATTAGCCTAAGTTTCTATATAGTTTTCATAATTTCTAATTTTGTTTTAGAATAAGTCATATTAACATATAATTTTGCTAATATGCTGCTTTAAGAAAAATTTTTTTGAAAACCATAATGCATGTATACAGTTAAAAAAAAAAAGTTTTATTTAAAAGTGAACTTCTGTTTGAAAGTAAACTTCTCAACCGCCTCTGATCTTGCTCCCAGGTATCCTTCCTTGCAACCACTGTTCTCAGTTTCTTATGTGTCCTTACTGCGGTCTTCTTTTAATATAATCTTTAAGTATTTATTCATAACAAACATCACTGAAAGCCTACTGTGCCCCAGGCGTTCTATGCCTGGTGTTCACAGTTGTGAACAAGACAAAATTCTTGCCCCTCAAGAATTTATCCTTAAGAACAGATCATAAATGAGCTAATAATTCTATATAATCTAGGATTAAAAAACTAATATATACTTTTTTATGATTATTTTAAAAATGCTATAAAAATGCTAAGAAAGCTAACCAAAAAGTGTGTGTTAAAAAGAGTGGTCTCTGAGGAAGTGACACTTAAGTGGAGCAGGGGTGAGGATGCAAGTCCTGTGAGGCTCTGAGAGAAGAATGTGCCAGGCAGCAGGGAGGACGAGCCTGAACAGCCTGAGGCAGAAACAAGCTGCATGTGCTGGAGAAACAGCAAGAAAGTCTGTGGCGCCAGATGCCATCCAATGGCAGATGAGAGCGGAGCTGGGTAAGTAAGGCCAGGTCCTGGATATAACCTCCCCATACAGAACTTATCCAAGGTGTGATGGAGCGCCACTGGAGGATCTGGAGCAAAAGTGTTGTGATCTAAGTGACATTTTAAATAAATGGCTTTGGCTGCAGTATGGGAAACAGTGAGAGCAAGAATGGAAGCAAATGACCACCACAGTACTGAGACCAGGGTATAAAGCAAAGGGGGTGGCAGTGACTGGAGAGGTGAGAGGGGGTCAGATGGGACACAGATTTTGAGGCAAGAGTCAACTAGACTTGAAGAACAGGAGTTAGGAATGGAAGGAGACATCATCCACAAATGAACAGAACAAAGAATTCGGTGGGCGTGACAAAATTATATCT
The DNA here is from genome assembly GCF_030435805.1 of Mustela lutreola. Taxonomy (NCBI): domain Eukaryota; kingdom Metazoa; phylum Chordata; class Mammalia; order Carnivora; family Mustelidae; genus Mustela; species Mustela lutreola. The sequence continues at coordinate 64,151,490 of NC_081297.1, forward strand.
TGACTGTGGTAGTGGTTAGACAACTCCATGAATTTGTCAAAAATCCAAAGTAAGTGTATCACTTATAAGCTATGTGACTGTAGGGACATTATCTAACCTCTCTTAAGGCTCTATCAGTTTCCTCATAATTGAGTAACTGCCTATCTGACGAATTATTGTAAGAAGCAAATGTGATCATGCAGAAAAAGTACTTCGCATTATTTTTGGCTCAAAATGCTATTCTTAAGTTATCCTCACTATTAAAGCATGACTGTCTTTCTATATACCACTTCTTTATCGAAGTTAGTTTTTGTGTGCCCATCATGTAAAAATTCATTCCTATACGTACTGTACTGTCCACTGCTAGTTTGATAGATGGGAGTTGGAACAGACATAGAAGTGACAGCAGAAACTCCAGGGTTTTCTCCGTCTCCTTTTCTGCCCCGTGTATCTTCAGAAGATAGATCTTTCAAAATTTTTCTGTGAAAAATAAAACTCTATTAATTGGTAATGAGGACAGCTTTACAAAAACAAATTGCTACAACCTTTTCAGTCTCAGGTTAGAAGTTTACTCATCTACTAGACATCTGAACTGTTGTGTCAAGGAACCGTTTTAGTTTAGCACAGACTACTGTATGATGTGTACTGCAGACTCGTTACGCCTTATCTATTGGCTACCTGAAAAGAGACACTGAATAAATACCCCTTACAGAGGTAGGAAAGGTCTCTTTCCCCTACAAAACAGAAGACTCCATTGTAAGGTATTTCATTAACTAACAAGAATAGTATTCATTTTCTAAATAGTGACCTTCATTTAAAAAGACCAAATTAAAAAAAAAATTTTTCAACCTTCAACTCTATAGTGAGAAGCCCACAGTTCTAAGAAACAACAAGAAAATTTAAAATGCTACTATAAAAAAGCACACAGTATTAGTGATAAGTGAAATTATTTATGAATGATTTTTTAAAAAGTAATCTCTATATCCAATGTGGGGCTCGAATTCACAACCCCGAGATCACGAGTTGCGTGCTCCACTGACTAAGCCGGCCACATGCCCCAATAAAATTGTTCATATCAACAAGAAGTAAATATAATTCCACCGATATCCTCAGACTTGGTAAAATGAGACTTAAGCAGGAATACAAGGATGGAGAAGGATTCCCTTCTGAATCTGAAAGGAAAGATCTTCAAAACACAACTGGGAGTGCAGGGACAAATAAGAATTATTTGTTTCTAAGGGAAAAAAGAAAAAAGAAAAAAGAGAAGAGAAAAAAAATCTTTCCTTAAGAATTCTATGTTCATTGTAGAAAAATCAGAAAACTGAAATACTTGTATGGAAGCAACAAAAAATAGTCACAAAAGGGGAAAAAAGCCCTTAGCACTAAAAAGGATCTTCCATTTATGTATGCCAACTTTCCAGCCTATGCAGGAATTCCCTAACATTCCTAACAGCCTCTATTTCCAGGAATAAGGCACCCACAACTTCCAAACAGCAAACCATTCAATTACTTATCCCTTTCTTACTTAGATCCAAAGCTGATTCCACCCAGTGAATGAAGCTAAGAAACTAAGCTTAACTCTAACTATATATCCATGCCCTAACTGCAGTATTTGACAATTGCTACAGTTCTTTCTTTGAGGCCAAATAATTTTAGTTCCTTCAGCTCTTCTATAACATGCTGAAAATTGGTTCTCCAATGTGGTCTCCTTACCAATCTTCCCAATAAGAGCTAATACAACCAAAGAGTATATCAACAGATGTCCACACGGAGAATAAGAGAAGTGGCAGTCCTATAGGTCTCCGTGTTAGGCATCTGTAAAATGAGCATGCTGGCTCCTAAACCTGCTTACGTATCAGAATCTTCTGGAGAGGTTTACTGAATCCACATTCCCATCTGGTGTCCCTAAGGGCTGAGGGGGTGGGTCAGGACAGAGCTCCAGAATCCCTTTCACAGATGCCCACATGGCATTCTGCAGCCAGCCTTACCAGAGACTGTGGAATACTGTGCCAGTTTCTTTTCACTTTTAAGTTATGAAACATTTTGAGCATAAAGAAAAGTACAGAAATTAAAACACCTATGTACCATATACCAAGAATCGACAGATGGTAATCTATCCTGCCACCTTGATGAATTCGTTAACTACCTCTACTACAGTGGATTCTTTAACATTTTCTTCTATATATGTAATCATGTCATCTCATCCTTTCCAATCTGGATGCCTTTTATTTCATTCTCTTGCCTAACTGCCTGAATACAATGTTAAACAGAAGTCACGAGAGCAGATGTCCACAGCATTGTTGGGTTTATGACCCTAGGAAGAAAACTTTCAGTCTTCCACGATAACATATGCCTTTGGTTACAGGCTTTTGCAGAGGGGCTTTATTAGGCTGAAGCGCTCCCTTCTATTTGTTTGATGAGCATTTTTATCATTAAAGGGTACTCAATTTGTCAAATTTTGGGGGGTGTCTATTGAGATGACCATATATTCTTCATTCTTATTCTATAAATATCTATAACACTAATTGATTTTCAGGTATTGAGCCAATCTTGCATTCCTGGCATAAAATCCTACTTGATAATCATGTATAATGCCTTTTATATATTGTTGGATTTGGTCTGCTTAGCTCGTATTTTGCTAGGGATCTCTGTGTTTATATTCATGAGGAATATGGGTTTATAATTTTATAAAATCTTTGAATTGGTTAAATTCATGTCTTAATATAAATATTGGTATCACCTGATCTACCTATTATTTGCTTTCTGTTTTTTAAAAAGTCTTCTGGGGATGCCTAGCACTCTCGACTTTCAGGGTTGTGAGTTCAAGCCCCACGTTGGGCACAGAGCTTACTTAAAAACAAGAAGTCTTCTGTATTCTTCTGGGTTATCTGAAGGTTTTTCAGAAGTCCATTTTAATTAATCATATTTGACTAAATCTCCTAATATTTAGTAATTGCTCTAAGCAGTTATAATATAGATACCCTGTCTACTTAGAAAAATCTTGTCAAGATTTTTTATTTATTTGCCAGAGGGTACGAGCACAAGCCGGGGGAGGGGTGGCAGGCAGAGGGAGAAGCATGCTCCCCTCGGAACAAGGAGCCCAGTGAGGGGTTCATCCCAGGACCCTGGGATCATGACCTGAGCTGAAGGCAGATGCTTAACCACCTGAGCCACCCAGGCGCCCCCGTAGTTGTCTTGTATGTTACATCTGCATACACTGAAAGCCACAAGACAATGCCATCTTTTCTTGTCAACCAAACACAGTTTAAAGAATTCAATAGAAGGAGAACAGTTCATTATACTTGCCCAGGTCGTGCTGTTGCTGTTTCTTCATTCCTAACCTTCCAGATTTCTGTCTTCAGAGCTTTCTTAGCAGTTACGTTAGAGCAGGTCTGCTGTCAGTGATTGCTCTAAGTTTTCTTTCACCCAAGAATAATGACCTCACCTACCATTTCTGACAGATATTTTCACTAGATACAGAATTCTGGATCCATTTTTTTTCTTTCAACACTTTAGAAATATATTTCACTTTCTTCTAGCCTCCTTGGTTTTGATGAGAAATCTCTAATGAATCACAATGTTCCCTTTTAAGTAATGTGTCATTTTTCTCTGGCTGCTCACGAAAGTGTGCTTCATCTTTACTTTTCAGCAGTTTGATCATGACCTGTCTGGGTAGGGGTTTCTTTGTGTTTATATATGGCTTAGCATTTGTGGAGCCTTTTTAAAAAAAAGATTTATTTGAGAGAGAGAATGAATGAGCACCAGGGAAGTGAGGGAGTCTCAAGTAGACTTCATGCTAGGCCTAACACAGGGCACAACCCCACGACCCTGAGATCATGAACCGAAACTGAGAGTCTTGACACTTAACCGACTGTGCCACCCAGGTATCCCTGCTAAGCTTTTTCAATCTGTGGGTTTCATCAAATATGGGAACGTTCTGGCTATTGTTTTCTTTAAAGATTTTTTTCTGCAACACACTCTTCCTTCTCCTATGACCCATAAATGTTAGAACTTTTGGTATTGCCTCACAAATTCCTGGGACTTAGTGAATTTCTGTAATCTTTATTGAAATTAGTGAGCTTGTCTAATCTCTTTTGTTTAGACTGGATTGTCTCCAAAGAACTATCTTTGAAACTGGCTACCTCCTTATCCTTAGTCTCCTATAGAATTCATCCAGTGAAGTTTTATTTGTTACTACATTTCTCGGCTCTAAAATTTCTATCTGGTTCTCTTTATATCTTGTACTTTTTTGTTAGGAGTTACTATCTTTCCATTCATTTCAGGAGAATTCACGCTTCTTAGAACGTTTTAATAATAGCTCCTTTGAAGTTCTTGTCACATAATTCCAATATCTATGGCATCTGCTGACAGTCTTCATAAGCAGTTAGGATTTTTCCACGTTCTCTTGTATGCCAAGTTATTGGGGACATTTTCAATATTATATGATATGGTTCCTGTTTAAATTCTCTGGAGAGTATCTGATATTCTTGTTTCAGCAGGCTCAACCTAGTTGGATCAAACTAGTTGTGTCCAGGTCACAAATTCTGACAAGCATTCAGTGGACTGTGATTCCAACATTAGTTCAGTTTTCTAAGCCTTTTTTTGCAGTGTTATTCAGATCTGGTCCCTATGTGCACCATGAATTACTGGTCAGTCTGGGACGTGAGCCATTATCTGTCCTATGTATAGTTCAGTTGCCCAAATGCTAGGGATGCCCATTTCACTTATCTGCTGAACATTTATGAATGGGTGCTGAATTTTATCACTTTCCCTGCATTTACTTGTATGTTTGATGATTTTTCACTGTGAATTCGTATCCGGTTGATCCTAATCTAGAGTAATCCAGAAAGCTTAACTTGGGGAAGCTTCCTTTCAGAGGCCTACTGCAGGGATCCCAGCATAAAACAGAAATCTCAGGGGCGCCTTGGTGGCTCAGTGGGTTGGGGCCTCTGCTTTTGGCTTGGGTCGTAAACTCAGGGTCCTGGGATCGAGTCCTGCATCAGGCTCTCTGCTCGGTGGAGAGCCTGCTTCCTCCTCTCTCTCTGCCTGCCTCTCTGCTACTTGTAATCTTTGTCAAATAAATAAATAAAAATAAAATCTTAAAACAAAACAGAAATCTCAGGTTCAGGGTTCCTTCCTGCAGGAGACCCAAAGTAATGGGTGTACCTTGGTTTTCATGCTTGCTTCTGCTTCCCAATCTGGTTTTGGCTCATGTACCTGTATTGTTAAAAAGAAAACCAGGGGCCCAAAATGGCATCACTTAGGCCGAGTCCCCAACCCAGGACTTAATACCTAATCTAACTGCAGTTTCAACTTCCCTCAGAAATGTGGTGTTAACTAATTAGCCAGAAGTTTTCAAATCAGTGCCAGTGAGTACTACATGGGCCCTTTCCATACGCCAAATGAAGGAAGGGTAGTCTGCATCATAACCCATGCTCCAGGCCACCTGGGTGGCTCAGTCCATTATGCCTCTGCCTTTGGCTTAAGTCATGATCCAAGGTCCTGGGATCAGACCCTGAAATGGGACTCTGCTCACTGGGGAGCATGCTTCTCCCTTTTCCTCTACTGTGCTCTCTATCAAATAAATAAAATCTTAAGGGAAAAACAAACCAACAAAAACCCAGGTTCTTCCCACAAAGAGAAAGAGACCTTGCCTGGGACAGTCCATTTCATTTGCTAAAAATTTCTTGGAAGAAGAGTGCCCCACTCTTCTTCCCATAAAAGCCTTCCATTTTGTAAAGCTCCTCAAAGCTCCCCTCAATTCAATTATTTATTTAAGTCCATCAGACCTTCAAATTTACGCGGCTGAATTCTGTTTAACAGATTTGGTGGTGTCAGGATCAAAAGCGAACTTCTGGCAGCATCTGGGGACAACAAAAAAAACAGGTGTGGAGCCCCACAAACCCTTCAGAGTTCACGGTCTTTCTCACCGTATCTGGGGACCCTTGGTAAGTCCCTTTCAGTTTTAGCTCTGTTCTTTTTGTATCCAGCTGCCAATATGAATTTCTAGTAAAGTGTTAGCGGGTCAGGCTAGACCAATGAGGTTCTAAGGGAGTACCAGTCCTTAACCCCTGATTCAGCCCACACTTCCACCTTGGAATCCTTCCCTAGTTCCAGTCCATAGGCTGGCTTAGTTCACACTGGGAATTGCTGTTAGTAAACAAAGAATTCTCTTGGCTGTGACCATTCCACAGTGACTTGTTTTACGTAAATAAAGGTTAGCTAGTGGGGATTTCAGAAAATGGAAAGCCCCAAGAATTGGTGGGCACTGGTCAAAGCATTCAAGAGCTGTTAGAGCACTTGCCATCTAACTCAAAGACTCCCAGTGTTCGTATAAGCTGGTCAAAGAATAGGTTAGACTGACGGTAGTTCACCCACCGACCTCACAAAAACTTGCACGCAATGAGGTACACTGTAAAGCAACCTGTGAATCTCAACCCCACGCAAGTCCCTCTTAGGTATCAGTTTGGGGAAAAGGTCTAGTTAAAACAGATGGGGTCCTTTCTCTCTACAGAGCTGAGTGTGCTGCCTTACAGCACACCTGCTTATTTTACGTCTAAGCACTATAGTCCCAAAGTTACAGCTGCTACCTAGGAGGCTTAAATTTTTTTTTTTTTTCACTAAAACAACATGGAATTACTATGACTGTTATGAGGAAGGTTGAATTAGACAAGATCATCCATCCATTTAAGAACCTTTGCACTTGAAAGTTTAATTGGTAAGAAGCCGCCTCCGAAAGATTTCAAAATTCCAAAATAGTCTCATTTAATAAGATTCATGATTCAAGATTCATGGCAAAAAGGTATCTAAACCAAGACTGTAAGACTGATGTAAATCCTACTGTTCCCGTCTGTCCTTTAGTTACTCCTCTTAGTGAGCTTCTGTTTGAACTGCCTTTCCATTCTCCTGAAGAGATTGAGACCTTTGGAAATAAGACCACTTGGGGCTACTGGTGAGTCTCTTAGTCCTTGCGCTAAGGCTGAACTGAAAGCCATGGGTGAAGATTTTCTTAAAACTCAGGAGGACCCTCAAGAGTTTTTTTTTAAATAAAGAGATTATCTCCTGAGACCAACTGAAAGAGGGGAAATAAAACTTAATCTTGTCCTTCTGTTTCCAAATCCAGACCCGGTGGAAAATGATCCTTTGTCTTTCTTGTTACCTCCTAAGAACATGGCTTAGCTTTCTGCCTGTCTGGGACATGAGACTGAGTGTTCTTTCTTTGGCTATCTTTGGGAGTGACTCTAGATCTTCCTAAGATAATGTCTTTTACTCTCCCATTGTAGAGGCATTTGGGTCCATAAGGTTACCAGAAATATTTACTCTTTTCCAAGCTGACACCTGATGAGATATTTGAAAGGATTTAGTAACTCTATAATCAGAAATGTGGCCAAATTGGAAGCTGATATGGAAAAGCTTTTTTTTTTTCCTTTAAATTTTATTTATTTTATTTATTTGTCAGAGAGAGAGAGAAAACACGGGTGAGTGAGTACAAGCTGGGGAGTGGCAGGCAGAGGGAGAAAGCAGGCTCCCTGGTAAGTAAGGACCTAATACAGAACTCAATCCCAGGACCCTGGGATTATCATCATGACCTGAGTCCAAGGCAGATGCTTAACCTACTGAGCCACCCAGGCATCCCTGAGTGGAATTTTTTTTTTTTAAAGGCCTTATCCCCTAAGCTTACCCAGAGGGAAAGAAGACATTTCCCTAAATGGGATGGGAAGGTCAGTCCTTTGGTGTCCTTCAATCGCCAATCCAATTCTTTTGAGGAATTAGAAAGAGCTGTCCTTATTCTAAGAATGTAGTCTTTACAGGATCAGAGATGTCATTCCAAGAACAATTCAAAGACCAAAGTCCCAAGCCTCCCCTATTTATCTCAAAAGGCTTACAAACGTAAAAATTCTGGTGTGGGGAAACAGAAGTTCTTGTATTTTTCTCCTGTGTCTTTAAAATGTAAGTATCTGGCGCACCTGGTGGCTCAGTGGCTTAAAGGCTCTGCTTTTGGCTCAGGTCATGATCCCAGGGTCTTGGGACTGAGCCCCGAATAGGGCTCTCTGCTCAGCGGGGAGCCTGCTTCTCCCCTCCCCTCTCTCTGCCTACCTCTTTGCCAGCTTGTGATTTCTGTCTGTCAAATAAATAAAATCTTTAAAATGTAAATATCTGCACTTGGTTGGCTCCTTTGGTAAAGCAATTCTTTTTTTTTTTTTTTTTTTAAGATTTTTAATTTATTTATTTGACAGAAAGAGATCACAAGTAGGCAGAGAGGCAGGCAGAGAGAGAGAGAGGAGGAAGCTGGCTCCCCGCTGAGCAGAGAGCCCGATGCGGGGCTCAATCCCAGGACCCTGGGATCATGACCTGAGCTGAAGGCAGAGGCTTTAACCCACTGAGCCACCCAGATGCCCCGGGTAAAGCAATTCTTGATGCTGGGGTTATAAATTCAAGCCCCACACTGGGTATAGAGATTACTTAAAAACAAAACAAAATAAAAACATAAAAATGTTCAGTGCTAAATCTGGTCTTCTCTAGAAACTCGTATCTAGTCCACTCTTTAAAATACAAATTTAGGGGTGCCTGGGTGGCTCAACTGTCTTTTTTTTTTTTTTTTTAAAGATTTTATTTATTCGACAGAGAGAGATCACAAGTAGGCAGAGAGGCAGGCAGAGAGAGAGGAGGAAGCAGGCTCCCTACCGAGCAGAGAGCCCGATGCAGGGCTCGATCCCAGGACCCTGAGATCATGACCTGAGCCGAAAGCAGAGGCTTTAACCCACTGAGCCACCCAGGCGCCCCGGCTCAACTGTCTTGATCCCAGGGTTCTGGGATCAAGTCCCACATCAGGCTCCTGCTCCACGGGAAGCCTGCTTCTCCCTCTTCCATTCCCCCTGCTTGTGTTCCCTCTCTCACTGTGTCTTTCTCTGTCAAATAAATAAAATATTTAAAAATAAAATAAAATACAAATTTAATGGAGGTAATTCTTATTTGAGAGAGAAAGTGAGAAAAGATACCGACAGGAAGCATGAGCAAGACGAGCGAACATGGGGCATGGGGTGGGTGTGGGGGAGAAGCAGGCTCCCTGCTGAACAGGGAACCCAATGCGGGGCTTGATTCCAGGACCTCGGGATCATGACCTGAACCAAAAGCAGATGCTTAATGGACTGAGCCACCCCGGCTCCCCTTAATGGAGGTAATTCTTATCAAGAAAAAAAAACAGAAGGGGGAAAGGCTGTGTGGACAGACAGGTCATTAGAATCATCCACATTAATTAGGAAACTTACTCTGTGTAGGTCCCTGATATCTCTTATTGTGTCAAGAAAAAAATAATAGCTTAGGATAATGGCTGGCTTTGTCTAATGTTTAATGAAATTTTTGTAGATAATCTATACATAATTATAAAGACAAATTAAATAGATGTATGCAAGATAAAAATTTATAATTGAACTTTTCAGTAATATTAGGTCAATTTAAATAGTTTTCCCCATTTATTGGGGGGGAGTTAATCTTAAACTTTCAAAGTTTTACTGAATTAGATTAAATGAGTTAAACCTAAACTCAGTAAATATCTGAATCATTCCAAGTAAGACAAAATATAGCAACATTAATCAAGGTTTATCTACTTCTGGCTTATTACAGAGAGACTAAAAGATACTTAGATATGATAATGCTACACTGGAAAGATTTTAAAGATATGCTTTTGAAAATTCTGAAATGTATTAAATTATAAATTTAAAGAATGCTTATAAACAGTTCACAGTTAAGAATTAAGGCTTCTAAAGGTTAAGAATTCTAATTAATATGTGTAACTAAAACTAATAATAAGGAAAACATTTCCATATACCAGGAAGTAGGATATGCTTTCAGTGAAGGAGAAATACACTTTTTTTTTTTTGGTCCTAAAATGAGGCTGGTTGTCTAAAGAAGAAAAACACAGGACAAAATCATAATGAAGAAAAAAAAGTTCTAGAAGTTTTGTGGCAGAGGAATCTTTGAAAAGGAATGTGTGGTCCAGCTCGTTAAGATTAAAATACATTTTTTTTTTAAATGAGTTTTAATATCAAAAGTAACGGTGCAAAATTAGAATTTGGTTTTCTCTCTGGTCTGACATTGGTAAAATTGTGAAAATTTCTTTACCTTTTAAAGTTTCATAATGATCTATGTTTCTGTTTAGGCAAGTGCTTTAAAACCTATTTTTGAGGGGCACCTGGGGGACTCAGTCTGTTGAACGTCCAACTCTTGCTTTTGGCTCAGGTCACAGTCTTGGGTTGGTGGGATGGAGCTGTTGGGCTCTGCTCGGCGGGAACCTGCTAGAGACTCTCTCTCTCTCTGCCCCTCCCCCTGCGTGTTTGCTCTAACTAAAAAAATAAAAAATAAAAAACCTTTCAAAAATAGGGTTTTCCTTCTCTCTCAAATAAATAAAAAATCTTTTAAAGAAATAGGGTTTTCTTTTCCTTTTCGAATGTTTCTATATATATATATATTTAAGATTTTGTTTATTTGAGAGAGTGAGCTGAGACTGTGTGTGCATGGCAGTGGGGTAAGCAGGAAGAGCAGAGATAAAGGGAGAAACAGGCTTCCAGACAGCCCTATGTGGGACTCAGTCCTGGGACTTCGGGATCATGACCTGAGCCCAAGGCAGACGCTTAACTGACTGAGCCACCCAGGTGCCCCAAAAGTTTTCATATTTTTGACAAACTTCCCAAAATTAAAGTGTTTTTTTTTTTAAAGATTTTATTTATTTATTTGACAGAGAGAGATTACAAGTAGGCAGAGAGAGAGGGAAGGAAGCAGGCTCCCTGCTGAGCAGAGAGCCCGAGGCGGGAAGGCAGCGGCTTAACCCACTGAGCCACCCAGGCGCCCCCCAAAATTAAAGTTTTTAAAAAAGATTTTATTTTTAAGAATCTCTACATCCAACATGGGACTTGAATTTATGATCCGGAGATCAAGAATCACAAGCTCTACTGACTGAGCCAGCCAGGAATCCCCCAAATTAAGTTTGAAAAAAAGTCTTTTTGACCTGGAATATCAAAGAAAAATTTGTTAAACTAATTAGGTTTATTTGATATGTCAAGTACATGGTAAGCACTGTTAAATTAAGTAATTTTAAGCCGCCTTTCTACTGTAAGACTGTGGGCACATGTGGATAAAGTTTATTCTGCTTCTGCAAAAATGGCCCTTCAGTGCCAGACTTCTGCTGTCATGATGTCCTTAAACATGGCCCACAGCCTACTCCTACATCAGAGAAATTAAGATGGAGTAATTAAGGCTATGAGAAACCCAAGATGGGCCACTGGGTTCTTTTCCACTTTCTGGCAAATCTATTCTTTCGTTTTTACATTTCTTCACCCACCATGTTATCTTTAAGACTCAAATTATAAATAGACATTATGGTGTGGAGACTTCTCTAAGACTGCAGAAACAGTTTACCATCAATGTCTAACCTGGAGATTTTCCATAATCCTAGAAAAACTTTGTTTCCAGAGGCTTCAAGCCTCCTCCTTCCAATGACTCTGAACACCTGCCGCTGGACTTCATTGCCACATACTACGAGTCATCAATATACTCTTATTATTGTGTGTATGTTTTCTGGAGACAGACTGAAGTTTGCCAATGTGAGGGCATTAGTCTTGCAGCAGGGGAAAACGAACAAAACCTTTAGAAAACATGTTTCCCGCTTGGGCTATACATTCCTTTGAGGCACCTACTTCACCAGGCAAATCACTCAAGCCTTGATAAAGGCCTTACAAGCATCTTGGAATTTATCACAGTCCCTGTCACCCTCAATCATCAGGCAAGGTTGAAAGAACTAATGAAATTCTCAAAGGCTCTAAGCTTGAGAAAACTGCTGGACTCCCTTGGCCTAAGGTGCTGCCACGGGCTCTGCTCAAACTCCCTCCAGAGACAGTCGCTGGGACACTGGGGTTATCGGCATACGACTTTCTGCTGATTCCTGGTTGTCTCGTGCTAGTATGACCAGTTCCTGTGAAGTCTTCAATGTCTTATACTAAAGCCAATCATCAACAGATTAAAGGAACTTTCCCTCACCTTATTGAAGGATCCTGTTGGTCACAGTCTGGAGCCTGGTGACCAGTATTTTGGAAAGATTATAAAATAAATAATCAAAACAAAACAGAAACACGCAGCTGTAAAGCCCTGCTGGAAAGTACCTTACCAAGTGCTCCTGACTACTGACACCGCTGCAAAACCAGAAAGCAGCTGTGGGGACACAACACCCAGGGGGTGCCTGCGTGGCTCAGTTGGTTAAGCCTCTGCCTTTGGCTCAGGTCATGATCTCAGGGTTCTGGGATTGAGTCCGACATCTGGCTCCTGGCTCAACGGGGAGTCTGCTTCTTCCTCTACCTCCTCACCCTTGCTCGTGCTCACACTCTCTCTCTAATAAATAAATAAAATCTTAAAAAAAAAAAAAACCCTTCAGGGCGCCTGGGTGGCTCAGTGGGTTAAGCCACTGCCTTCGGCTCAGGTCATGATCTCAGGGTCCTGGGATCGAGTCCCACATCGGGCTCTCTGCTCAGCAGGGAGTCTGCTTCCTCCTCTCTCTCTCTCTCTGCCTGCCTCTGCCTACTTGTGATCTCTCTCTGTCAAATAAATAAATAAAATCTTAAAAAAAAAAAAAAACCCTTCATACTTTAATTGCATTATCTGTTGCTAAAGCAATAGCAAACCCTCTAGCCAAAGTTATCCTCGATAACAGAATAGCTCTTGATACATCTTTTAGCTGAGCAAGGTGTCGTCTATGCTGTAGCCAGTACGACCTGCTGCTGGGCCTGGATTAACACTTTTGAAGAAGCTGAAAGTCAATTACAAAACACCACAGAACAAGACAGTTGCCTTAAAAGGTGACTCCTTCCATAAAGTTCTTTCTTTGACTTATTTTTGATTGGTTTAGGTCTATGGGGACCATAGCTCTAAGATGCACTTCAAATATTGACAATTATTCTACTTAGAGTAATCACAACAATCTACTGTGTGCACTGTATTCTCTAAAAAGCTATTTATTTATTTGACAGGGACAGTGAGACAGGGAGAAGCAGGCTTCCTGTGGAGCAGGGAGCCTGATGCAGAGCTCGATCCCAGGACTCCAGCATCATGACCTGAGCCCAAGGCAGATGCTTAACGACTGAGCCACCCAAGGTGCCCTTTCAAAAGCTCTGAAGGGATGTTCATAGCTGCTAACCACCAAACAAATGCTCTCACTTAAGACTGAAATGTAATGGGCACCTGGGTTCAGGTTCAGTTAACCATTTGCCTTTTTTTTTTTTTAAGATTTTATTTATTTATTTGAGAGAGTGAGTGAGAGACAGCATGAGAGGGGAGAAGGTCAGAGGGAGAAGCAGACCCCACGGAGCTGGGAGCCCAATGCAGGACTTGATCCTGGGACTCTAGGATCATGACCTGAGCCAAAGGCAGTCGCTTAACCAACTGAGCCACCCAGGTGCCCAATTGTTTGCCTTTGGCTCAGGTTTTGATCTCAGAACTCTGAGATCAAGCCCCACATCAGGCTCCCTGCTCAGCAGGGACCTTATTTCTCTTGCTCCTCCCAAATGAATAAATTTTTTTTTTTTTAATCAGAGAGGGGGGGGGGGGAGAGAGCGAGCACAGGCAGACAGAATGGCAGGCAGAGGCAGAGGGAGAAGCAGGCTCCTGCTGAGCAAGGAGCCCGATGTGGGACTCGATCCCAGGACGCTGGGATCATGACCTGAGCCGAAGGCAGCTGCTTAACCAACTGAGCCACCCAGGCATCCCGCAAATGAATAAATTTTTAAAAAAAGAAAAAAAGACTGAAACACAAAGCAATGTGAATCTGAAGCTGTGACCTGTGAATATCACAAAGATTAAAAAGAAGAAGAAAAGGGGCGCCTGGGTGGCTCAGTGGTTTGGGCTGCTGCCTTCGGCTCGGATCATGATCTCAGGGTCCTGGGATCGAGCCCCGCATCGGGCTCTCTGCTCCGCAGGAAGCCTGCTTCCCCCTCTCTCTCTCTGCCTGCCTCTCTGCCTACTTGTGATCTCTGTCTGTCAGATAAATAAATAAAATCTTAAAAAAAAAAAAAAGAAGAAGAAGAAGAAGAAAAAAAGAAGTCTGGATATCACACAAAGGGAAAACAAAAACTGTAAGAACGTTCCAGTGCTGAGAGCAGAACTAATGCCTTAAAATTTGATCACATCTCAGTTAAGCTGAGACTGATCAAAAGAAAGGAGCCGTTAAAAAGAAAACCAAAGGCCCAAAATGGCATCACTTGGCCAAGTGCCCAAACTTGGACTTAATACTTAATCTAACTGCAGTCTCAGCCTCCTCCCACAGAAATGTAGTCACGACTAGTCAGTCAGAAATTTTCAGATGAGGACCAGTGAAGTAATTTGTCATATGGGCCCTCTCCATCCCCCCAAGAAAGATTCTAGAATCTGCATGCTAAGAACCCCTAGCAGTTCCCCCTAAGGGAAAGAGACCTTGACTGGAACAATCCTTTCACTTCTAACTCTTGCCCCACCCTCCTTCCTATATAGAAAACTTCCATTTTGCTCCCCAGTCTCCTTTTGTAAGTAGGCTCCATGCCCAGCGTGGGGACAATGCGGGGGGCAGGGGGACAGCCCTGAAATCAAGAGCTAAGCTGAAATCAAGAATTATATGCTTAGGGGTGCCTGGGTGGCTCAGTGGGTTAAAGCCTCTGCCTTCAGCTCAGGTCATGATCTCAGGGTCCTGGGATCGAGCCCCGCATCGGGCTCTCTGCTCGGCAGATAGCCTGCTTCCTCCACTCTCTCTCTCTGCCTGCTTCTCTGCCTGCTTGTGATCTCTGTCTTATTTATTTATTTATAAATAAATAAATAGAATTTAAAAAAAAAAGAATTGTATGCTTAACTGATTGAGCTGTCCAGGCATCCTGAAGCCTTCCATTTTGTATAGCTCCTCAAAGCTCCCTTATACTTGCTAAATGGGATGCTGCCCAATTCATGAATTATTTAATAAAGCCAATTAAACTAAATTTTATATTATGAATACGATTTTTATGTTTACTGCGGGCAGTGATATTTTTATTATTTCCTATAAATGCAAAATGTATTACCAAGCATTTTATCCAGGAGTTGTTTTGTGCTGGGAAAGCCCCCTCGTTTGGAGACTGCACCCAATAATCTAAGGTTAAGTCTAATCAATACCATATAAGTAAGCACATGTTTCTGCCTGGTAAAAGTCCTTGCATTAAGAAATAATAATAATAAAATAAAATAAATTAAAATTATTATTTATTTATTTATTTATTTGAGAGCGCGAACACAAGGAATGGGAGGAACAGAGGGAGAGAGACTCCCAAGCAGACTCAGCGCTGAGCAGGGGTCAACCTCATGACCCTGGTATCACGACCGGAGCCGAAAACCAAAAGTCGCATGCTCAACAGACTGTACCACCAAGGTGCCCCTGTATTTTGTTTTTAAGCTACCAAAATTGATTATTCTTATCGTTCTAAAAAATCAACGGTTCTTATAAAAGTCAAAAGTCAGTGCATCTGTTAGCTCACCATTTTCCCTTATATTCACATTCCTTCCATTTGGATGGAATTTTCTTCTTCCTGAGGTTATACCCTTTAGTAATTTCTTACATTTGTTTGAAATGATTTTTATTTCACCATTATTTAAGAGTGATTTTTCAGTTGGGTATAAAGTTCCAGACTGAGAGTTACTTTCTCTTGTCATTTAAATATTTTCTAGGGGCACCTCGGTGGCTCTCAGTTAAGCATCTGCCTTAGCTCAGGTCATGATCCCAGGGCCTTCGAATCAAGCCCCATGCTGGGCTCCTTGCTCAGGGGGCATCTGTTTTTCCCTCTATCCCTCCCCTTGCCTGTGCATGCACACATGTGTACTCTCTCTCAAATAAATGGAAAATCTTAAAAAAATAAAGATTTCCTAAGCCCACTGTCTTCTAATACTACCATTCAAAACCTGTTGTCAGTCTAATGGTCATTCTTTTCTAGGTAATCTTTTTTTTTCCAAAAGCTTTTAAGATCTTGTTATCTTTGGTGTTCTCCAGTTTTACTTAATAAGTTACATCTAGGTTTATTTATCTTGTTTGGGACCTTGCTTTTTTGAAGCTGACAGATTCATGTTTTAGAAACTTCAGTCATTAGAGAAAAGCCGCTGGCAATGGTCTTCAACACTCTAGGTCACTTACTTGGAGGATAACTCCCAGGTCCCTAATTCTCTTAATTATGCTTAATCTGTTGTATAACACTTAGAATTCCTCAATAGTTTTTAGCAATTGTGCTTTACTCTCTGAAGTTCTTTGGTAGTTTCATTCTATTTATGTATCTCTTGCTACTTGCTAAAAATGGATTTGTTTCAACTTTTTATAATTTCAGGTTATAAGCTCATTTTAAGTAGGGTTTCTTTTTCAACACCCCCCCCCAAATTCAGAGATAAAATTTGTCTGTTCATTAACCGTTTATTCAACAGATTCCAAATTCCTTAACATGGTAATAAGGTTCCAAGAAATTTGGCTCTTGTTTACCTTTTCTTGCTAAACATCCTCTTCCTTAAGTTCCCAATTTCCAAAACAGGCCAATCTCTTTCATATCATACTGTGATTACACTGTCCCCTCAGCCGAAGCCCTTCTCCTGCTACAAAACTCTTCCCCATCCCTAAATTTTTCAGATTGCTGGTGATCCAAACGACATCTTTTATGAAATCTTTCTTATTTATTCTACCAGGCAGGAATGACTATACCCTAAAACAGTGTTCTTTTATATCTAAAATCTTAACTGCATTTGTTTATATGCTTTCAAAGACAACATTTCATCTCATCTTTTCCTGTCTCCCTTTCTTCCTACCTTCTAGCTGTTTTCATTCAACAAGTAATCACTGAGCATCTACTCTTACATGGTCACTCTACAATGCAAAAAATTATTTAAGAGCATGGCCCATGTATTTTTTTTTAGTTTATTTCTTTTTAATAATCTCTTTATCCAACATGGGGTTTGAACTCGTGACCCCCAAGATCAAGAGTCGCATGCTGTTCTGACTGAGCCAGCAATGGCACCTCTGGCCCATGTATTATTAGCTGGTATTCCAACAGGAGGAGCTAAATATTCTAACAGGGGTCAGTAAAAGAAACGCCACCGAAGAAAGGCCTAACTTGGTCTAAGGAACTGGAAAGAAGGTACTCAGAAGACTTCCAGGAAAAAATAAGGATTAAAGTATTTGCAGGAGTTACAAAGAATGCAGAAAAATGTATTTCAGCAATGGGACAAAGGCCCAGAGTTAGGAAGCTAAGAAAGGGAATAGAAGCTAGTTCGGTTCCTTAAGTCTACAGTCCTCCTTTCACACAACTCTTAAAGTTAACTATCTAAAAGTAAATACTGCAATCTAGTACTCTGCCAGAAGATAAGACTAAATTCCTCTTCAGGACAGGCCCTTCATAATCTGGCTCAAATCTCTCTCTCAACATTTCCCACTTGACACAGACAAATGCTCCCTCTTTATATACTTCGCTTTGCACAGCACCACTCCAACTTGCTGGTGTGGTATCACATGTGCAGGCTCTGAAACATGGAGCACTCACCTGTAAGACGGGCGCCGTGCTAGGATCCCGTGAGCCTTCTGTGAGGAGCCTATACTGTCTGATGAGTCCTGAGACTCCTCACTCTCTGATAAAGATGATACCTGAAAAACAGAACTGGTTTTACGGTGATGAACAATGCAGGTGGAAAACAATTTAATTTTTACTCTCAGAAAATATGATCTGTCTCCTGCCAAACAAATTCATTTGTCATTAAATCTAAGGTCTGAAAGAAAAAGCAACATTTATTTCAGAGACCCAAACTAGTTAAAGGAACATACAGTACAGCATGCTCAGAACTAAGAAGAAAATCTATCCCTAAAATAAAGCAATGCTATTTTACTAGAGTTATAAAGACCAGTCTCTGATCTCCACCTCTTCTAAACTGATACACATTACTCCGTTTTTTAAAAAATCAATAATCTGATTTGGATTCTGGACATGCCAACTTTGAAGTGCTATTAGAAATCCAACAATTTTCAAATTATTAATTAATAACATTGCAGATACTGCCAAATATACAAGCCTTTGAGTCAGGGAGAGGTCTTAGGCTAGACATATAAACTTGGGAGAGCTCTTTAGAAATCGTTAAAGCCATAAGATTGGATGAGCTCAATATACAGAGAAGAGAACCAAGGACAAAACCCAGGAACACATTAATAGTGGGGAGGAAGGGGAGGAACCTGTAAGTAAGACCAAGAATAAGCCACCACTGAGACAGAAGAATACCAGATAAGCGACATGTCCTAGAGAGCTAGCAAAACCAGCCTATTAAAAAGAATGATCAACTATGTCAAGTGATGCTAACAGGTAAAGTGAAACATGGACTGAGAACAGCTCATTAGGGTTAGCAAGATGGCGGTCACTGGCAAGGGTGGATATAAACATGCAATTTAGAAATCTGTACTAATTATTAGGCATTATTTCACTTGATAATTAAATGAGTTAATACATGTAGAGGACTTAGTGCCTGGCATGTAGCAAGCACATATTAAATGGTAACTATTAATAAGCCCTTTAAAAATGTGTCAGCACAGCAGCCACATGCAAATTTGTTACAACATTCTTACTATTAACAAGTTATTTTCAACTTCTAAAATATACTGAAAGTCCCCAACATTAATCCAAAGTTGCACTGTGACACCTGACTTCATCTTTATTTTAAAAAATAAAATAACCCAAACAGGCTTCTAGAAAGGACACTAACAAATCAGTGTTCTACATTACTATCTACAGAAAGCCTTCCCCTAAAGGAATCAGACTTACATCTTAAGTTTCCAGGGAAATTTGTTTTATATTATATAATCTTTTCAAAAACAAGTTTAGGGGCACCTGGGTGGTTCAGTGGGTTGGGCCACTGCCTTCGACTCAGGTCATGATCTCAGGGTCCTGGGATCGAGTCCCGCATCGGGCTCTCTGCTCAGCAGGGAGCCTACGTGTGTCTCTCTCTCTCTCTCTCTCTGCCTCTCCGTCTACTTGTGATCTCTCTCTGTCAAATAAATAAAATCTTTTAAATAAATAAATAACAAGTTCTAGTGTGCAACTGTTTATATCTTATTTGTATCTTATATTAAATCTGTATCTTTTGGTACAAAAGCATGAACTGGTCATGACCTGTAATAATTAACCAATAGTAACGATATTATAGTATTTCCTCAAGCATCATGGATATACCAATCTAATCTAAACCTTTAACTCTTCTCACTGTCCCTAAATTTACTCCAAAGTCTCCTACTGAACTCAAGAAAATAATTTTTGGAACTAAGAGATTACTTATATAACTAAGATCAAGTATTTCTTTTTAATGAGAGCACTGGCAAGCAAGAGTAAAATCTTCATATGAAATTCAAAAATCCATGCAGTAGCCACCTTTTGTACAGGAAAACTACATTCAAGACACAGCTGTAGAGCAGACCACAGAGCCAGGTACTTTATAAATAGTCAGCAGGAAAAAATGAGGGATGACCAAACGCATCAGAGACCCAGGGAGCCAGAAGATAAAATGAGGAGAAAGAGTAGAAAGAACGAAGAACCCGGGATCGCTTTCCTTTCTACTGCTCTCAACTGGTAATATGAAGGCAGAGAGACCTAATTAAGAACTTGCCTCTACTAGAGAGAACTCTCCTATCTGACCTCCACAAAACATAAGGGACGC
Source organism: Mustela lutreola (assembly GCF_030435805.1). Lineage (NCBI taxonomy): Eukaryota > Metazoa > Chordata > Mammalia > Carnivora > Mustelidae > Mustela > Mustela lutreola. The sequence goes on from NC_081297.1 coordinate 64,171,176, forward strand.
ATTTTTCTTACTTTGCTGACACTAACACCATCGCCCTTGCTTCAGAATTCTCCTTTTCATGAAAGATACCACTGGGACAAAAAGGTGTTTTCCCTTAAGGAGGTCTCATTTCTGAGCAGTAACTTCTCCCCAAACTGTCTTACTTTTTCACTGCGCAGTCTATACATGAAAATAGAAATTCGCAAACTTTTCTATTTGCCTCATTTGTCCTACCATCTAATTTCTAAGACAACTTTATTATCCTGGTTTATAATATTGCAATACAGCAACTTCACTGTGTCCAGAGACTCAGGGTATAAAAGTCTCCTCTCTCAACCACTAAGTCTTTGAATTTTTGTACCGTTTGTGTGTGTGGTGGATGAATTACAGAAGACTGAGCTGTCTGGATGACCCCCTGAACCTGTACTTGCTCTCCAGGAAGAGGTATAACTGTCACTGGCACAGATCCTCTTAATGCCATCTAAGAACAAATAAAAATTCAGTTAACAAATACGTATTATACCTATGCACGTAAGATAGCTGAGTTTTTAAACACTGGAAAACACATTTCAGAGCTTACTATTTAACCACATCTATTAATTAAACATTAGGTATCTTCTAGGGGCCAGACGCTATACTAGGGGGTGGACATTACAAACAAATTACAACAAACTAAGAGCTATAATAGGAGAGAAAAAAACAGAAAATACTGTACTACAGGAGCAAAGAAAGGGCACTACTTCATCTGTGTCTCGAAGGATAAACAATTCCCTGAAGGTGCATAATGCGGTTGGGGGTTGGAAGATTTTAGGCAGAGAAATGATTGTGCAAAAATGTGGAGGCTCTTTAAAACATGTTAATCTGAAGCGATCTGGCTGAAAACCAATCCAGAAATCTAGAGTCAAAAAAGTAAGAGAAATACCTACTTTGAGCCATGTTTTTAAAGAAAAATATTTAAAAAAAACTAATCCAATTATGAGATTGTAATTTATTTTTATGGAAATCTGATGGGGTTTCACAGATATACCATAATAAAATGCTAAACCAAGAAAAGCCTACCCATCATTCTTCAAGGTTCAGCTCAAGTTCTTCCTCTTCCAAGAAGCTTTTTCATATTTTACACTTAACAGTGACCTCTCACTTTCCTGTGGATTACACTGGTTCATACTATTCATCTTGGAGTTAAATAACAAAATAAAATCCAAGGCAGCTTTCTCAGGTCCTGTAAGTCCACTTCCTGACAGCTCCCCAAACAATGCCTTATTCCCTTCACTGAAGGTTCTTTTCCCCCTCCCAAGAAGGGATTAAATTCCAGCCTCATCATTCCCCAAAATGTCCAGGTCATGAAATTTTGTATATAAAATGTTATCCAGGTACTGAGAACTGCAAACTCTCAGGACAAACAACTCCATCAACTTCTCCCATCACAAAGCTTTTATCAGCTTAAGGCCATGTCCCTAGGATCACCCTTACCCCCTTAAAATGCCTGCCTGAGAAGGCTGAATGTTCCCCTCAAAACTTACTGTTTGTTCTCCCGTAAACCTGACTATAGGTCCCTGACTTCACTTTGCTTAGAGCATTTACTTTAGAAAACCTGCAGTTATAAATCTCTTCTCTGATCCTTCAGATATAGATCTTCTACAACCCAGAAATCTCTTTTCTCAAGAACTGGGGAGCCATCCCTTTGAAATGTAATCAGGAAGAATAGGGCCCTTGTCTCCCAGTCTCTGTGGGACAGTAGAAGTCTTAACTTTGATAAACATCAATTAGCAAACACAGATGGCCCAATCACATTGACCAACCAAACATCTTCAGTACTTTTCCTTTAGTACATCCCAGCATTTAAAAAAGTTCTTGGGGTGCCTGGATGGCTCAGTCCTTAAGCATCTGCCTTTGGCTCAGGTCATGATCCCAGTGTCCTGGGATTCAGCATCGGGCTCCCTACTTGGCAGGAAGCCTGTCCTCTCCCAATCCCCCTGCTTGTATTCCCTCTTTTGCTGTCTCTCCATCAAATAAAAAAATAAAATCTTTGAAAAATAAATAAAAAGATTCTTACCTTTTGTTTCAGTACATCTGAACTCAATTTCTGCTGCAGTCTCTCTAAATGAAATCTGTCTTGCTACCTCTAACATATGTCTGGCTCTCTTTCTCTTTGACAGCACCCCAGTAAGGGGATACAAAAATTAAAGAGTTGAAATAGAATTCACAAATCTTAAGAGTCAAGCTCTAGAGTTACCATTATACTCAGAAAAAAATAAATGAATGCCCCTCACCTTTTAGACCCAAATTGAAACCAGTCACTCAACGAACAGGGAGAGCTTGTGGGAAGATTAATCTACATTTCTACAAAGATAAAAGCAATCATTCATCCAGGATTTCTGGCAATCGTTGTGATTTTTGTGTGGACTGTGGGTCTGGCAGGTGGGAAAAAGGCACCAGGTTTTGTTGTAGCTATTAAGAATCCCTCCCCCTTATTTTCACTGTTCTAACCTCACAAAATGCTCATTATTCAGGGTCCCAAGACCTGGCATTTTCCCACCCCCTACTCTCAAACTTCATAATTTAAATCTGGGATCACTCTGAAAGCTGCCCCCACAATTTTAACATAAGGCTGAAACACACATGACTACCTCCACACACTACGTTTCAGGACTAACCACTTTCCGCAATGGTAGAAGTGTTCTATATTGCAGGATCCAATACAGCTGTCACTGGCCGGCCACATGTGAATACTAAGCATTTGAAATGTGGGCAGTGTGACTGAGGGACTGATTTTCAATTTTACATAATTTAAATTAAAATGGAAATATCTACCTGTGCCTAGTGGTTATCGCAGTGAACAGTGCCCTTCAGTACACTATGGCTGCAACCTCGAACTTCCCTTAGGAGAGAGGTTAGAAAGAAAAGGACTTTTCTGGAGTTGCTCTGGTTAAACTGGGAGCTGTTGGACGAACACCCCTTGATTTCCTCTCACTCCCTGGGGTAGATGAGCCCTAAGTTCCTCTTATATATAGGCAACTAGACAAAAATTAGTATGCTCCTTAGCCACCTGATTCCATTCAGGAATCCTTGGACTATAAACACTTGGGTGAGGGAGGGCAGACAGCTAGTAAAATGTCATGGCAAAGACTCCTCTGTTTCGTCAAAGTTTGAATCCAAAGTCTTTTTTTTTTTTTTTTGGAAGGGTAGGGGAGGCAGAAGGGGAAAGAGAATCTTAAGCAGGCTCCATGCCCAGTGCAGAGCCTGACACAGGGCTCTATCTCATACCCTGAGATCATGACCTGAGCTGAAATCAAGAGCTGGGACACTTAACCAAATGACAAATCTAGGTGCCCAAATTCAGTCTTTTAACTCCATAAAGGCACACAGGCTTCGGAGACAGATAAGCTTGGGCTGATTTTCAGCTAAAGGCACTCACTAACTCTGTGATGCTAAGAAAATTCCTTAACCTCTCAGGACCTCAGCTTCCTCCTTTGTAAACAGAACTAATACTATCTTTTTCACAGTTACAGAGAAGATTAAATAATAAGGTAAAAACAACAGATGGGGGTAAAGGTAAAGAGAAAGAGCCTACATATATGTCTCTTACTTGGATCCTGGCTCAACAAACGGCTGAAAAGTGTATGTGTGTGCACTGTGAGAAAGATGGCAGAGTAGAAGGACCCTGAGCTCATCTCATCCGTCAGACACACGAAGCTAACAGCTTCATCTGTGCAACCAACTCTGAACACGACCTGAAGACTGGCAGAACAGACCATCCTGGAGAGGAGGCCACCTTGAAAGGGGTAGGAGGAGCAGAGACGTGGGTGAAAACCAACACCCCGGGGGAGAGTGACAAATGGCAGAGACACTGAGAAGCACAGACAGCAAGAGGATTGGAACCTACTCGAGACACCCCATGCACAGGGGACCCACATTGGGAAGACAAGTCTCCATAACATCTGGCTTTGAAAACCAGTGGGGCTTAACTTCAGGAGCTCCAAAGTGACTCCTACCCTGGGGAGAGGGGAAGATAACCACATAAATCAGTATGCACACTTCCAGCACCAAACCTTGTAGCGGGCCATGCAGGGAGAAACAGACAAATCACAGACCAAAACCTCTCGGGTGGCAGAGGACAAACAAAACCTTTGGTGGGCCTGAAGCTGGGGAGACAGACTAAGTGCAGACAGCTAGCATGACTGCGGACCCCGTCTATCTGGAGAGGCTTCAGACAGACTCCTCAACAACGCATGGACAGAACTCTGTCCAGCAAGCCCACAGCAGGAAAACGGAGTCACTGCAGTCAAGCGGGGTTGAAAGCAAACAGACGTCAGCCACAATAGCTCTAAAAGAAAATTTGTAACAAAACAGGCCTCTCTTAGGGAAAAATGAAAACAAAACAACCACAATCTAACCTTACACCTGAAAGCTTGAAAAAGAACAGAGCCCAAAGCTAAGAGCTACAAGGAAATAATGAAGACTAGATCAGAAATAAATGAAATAGAGACTTAAAAAAACAAAGCAAAACAGAAAAGATTAATGAAACCAGGAACTGATTATTTGAAAAGATAAAACAAAACTGATAAATGTTTAGCGGGACTCATCAGGACAAAAAAGAGGACTCAAAATCAGAAATGAATGAAGAGAAATAACCAACACCACAGAAATACAAAGGATTTTAAGAGAATATTATGAATATGTATATGCCAACAAATCAGACAACCTGGAAAGTGGATAAATTCCTAGAAACATAAAATCTTCCAAAATAATCAGAAACAAATAGTAAATTTGAACAGACTGATTACTACTACTGATATTCAGTCAGTAGTTAAAAAAAAAAACCTCCCAACAAACAAAAGTCATGGACCAACTTCACAGGTCTATTCTACCAAACATTTAAAGAAGAGCTAGGCACCTGGGTGGCTCAGTTGTTAAGCGCCTGCCTTCGTCTCAGATCATGATCCCAGGGTCCTAGGATTCAGCCCTGCATCAGGCTCCCGAAAGCCTGCTTCTCCCTCTCCCACTCTCCCTGCTTGTATTCCCTCTCTCAGTGTCTCTATCCGTGTCAAATAAATAAATACAATCTTCGGGGCGCCTGGGTGGCTCAGTGGGTTAAGCCGCTGCCTTCGGCTCAGGTCATGATCTCAGGGTCCTGGGATCGAGTCCCACATCGGGCTCTCTGCTCAGCAGGGTGCCTGCTTCCTCCTCTCTCTCTGCCTGCCTCTCTGCCTACTTGTGATCTCTCTCTGTCAAATAAATAAAATCTTTAAAAAAAAAAATAAATAAATAAATAAATAAATACAATCTTTAAAAAAATTTTTTTAAATAAAGAAGAGTTAACATCTATTTTTCTCAATTCCAAATTCACTATACGAGGCCGGCATTATCCTGATACCAAAACCAGACAACCAGACAAAGACACTACCAAAAAAGACAACTACAGGTCGTATCTCTGATGAGCACAGATGGAAAAATCAAGATATGAGCAAGATATGAGCAAACTGAATTCAGCAATATATTAAAAAAAAGTCATTTACCATAAGCAAGTAGGATTTATTCCAGGGATGCCAGGGTATTCAATATTTGTAATTCAGTCAGTATGATACATCACTTTAACATGAGAAAGGATAAAAGCCGTATTACCATCTCAGCAAATGCCACTGTATTTGACAAAATACAATATCCATTCATGGCAGAAACTCTCAACGAAGGGGATTTACAGGGCACACACCTCAACACAATAAAAGACACATATGAAAAGCCTACAGCTAACATCACACTCAATACTGAAAAAGTGAGCCTTTTCTCTAAGATTGGGAGCAAGACAAAGATGACCATTCTTGCTACTTTTATTCAGCATAGTACTGGAAGTTCTAGTCACAGTAATCAGACAAGAAAAAGCGATAAAAGGCATCCAAATTCATAAGAAAGAAGTAAAAATGGCACAATTTGCAGATGACATACCATATTTGGCTAAAAAAAAACCCACCAAAAAACTATGAGAACTGATAAATTCATTAAAGCTGTAGGATATAAATTAATATACAGAAATCTGTTGCACTGCTATACACTGATGATAAAGTAGCAGAAAGACAAGAAATCAATCCTATTTACAACTGCATCAGTAATAAGCACTGGGGTACATGTTAGTAGAGCATTCAATTCTTGATCTTGTGGTTGTGGGTTCAAGCCCCACACTGGTTGTAGAGATTACTTAAATGCTCCCTTCCCACAAAATAACAACTCTGTACCCATTAAGCAGTAACTTCCTATTCCCCTCTCTCTGGCTCTTTGGTAACCCCTTGGCAATCACCATTTAAAAAAAAGGGGGATCCTGGTGGGCACAGTCAGTTAAGCATCTGCCTTCAGCTCAGGTCATGACCCCAAGGTCCTGGGATCCAGCCCCACATCGGGCTCCTTGCTCGGCACAGAGTCTGCTTCTCCCTTCTACCTGCTCTGCCTGTTCTGCCTGCAGCTCTCCATGCTTCTGCTTTCTCTCTGACAAATAAATAAAATCTTAAAAAAAAAAACCTCTGAAACACCTAGGAATAAGCTTAAACAAGGAGATGAAAGACCCATAATCTGAAAACTATGAAACACTGATGGAAGAAATTCAAACGACACAAACAAATGGAAAAATAGGCCATGTTTATGGATTGGGAAGAATCAATACTGTTAAAATTTTCATACTACCTGAAGTAATCTACAGATTCAGTGCACTCTCTAACAAAATACCAACAGCATTTACCACTCTACTAGAAAAAATAATCCTAAAATTTGTATGGAAACACAAGAGACCCCAAATATCCAAAGTGATCTTTAAGAAAGAGTAACAAAGTTGAAGTTATCTCAGATTTGAAAAGATACTACAAACCTACAGTATTCAAAAACAGTATGATACTGGCATAAAAACAGACACATAGATCAATACAAAAGAACAGCCCAGAAACAAACCTATGCTTAGATGGTCAATTAACCTACTACCAAGTAAGAATATACAATGGTGAAAAGACACTTTCTTCAACAAATAGGTTGGAAAAACAGGACGACTACATGCAAAAAAATGAAATTGGACCGCTTTCTTACAGTACACATAAAAATAAACTCACAGTGGGGCACCTGGGTGGTTAAGCCTCTGCCTTCAGCTCAGGTCATGATCTCAAGGTCCTGGGATCAAGCCCCGCATTGGGCTGTCTGCTCGATGGCGAGCCTGCTCCCCCCCACCCTGCCTGCCTCTCTGCCTACTTGTGATCTCTGTCAAATTTAAAATAAATAAATAAATAAATAAATAAATAAATAAATAAAATTAACTCACAGTGAATTAAATACCTCAATTTGAGACCTGAAGCCATAAAACTCCTAGGGGCACCTGGGGGGCTCAGGTCATGATCCTGGAATCCTGGGATTAAGTCCCATATCAGGCTCCCTGCTCAGCGGGGAGTCTGCTTCTCCCTCTGACCTCTCCCCTCTCATGTTCTCTCTCTCTCTCTCAAATAAATAAGTAAAAATAAATCTTAAAAATAATTAACTTTAATAAAAGAAAAAAACCTAGGTAATAATTTTCTTGACATCAGCCTTAGCAACATTTTTCTAGGTATGTCTCCTCAGCTGGGTGCAGTGGAGCCCGCCCGAAGTCCCAGCCACTCGGGAGGCTGAGGGAGGAGGATTGCTTGAGCCCAGGAGTTCTGTAGTGCGCTATGCCGACTCGATATCCGCACTAAGTTTGGCATCAGTATGGTGACCACCCAGGAGCAGGGGACCACCAGGTTGCCCAAGGAGGGGTGAACCGGCCCAGGTCAGAAACAGAGCAGATCAAAACTCCCATGTTGATCAGATGTGTCTCCTCAGACAAGGGAAACAAAAGCAAAAATAAACTGTTGGGACCATACAAAAATAAAAAGCTTTTGCACAGCAAAGGAATCATCAAGAAAACAAAAAGGCAACCTGCTGAATAGAAGATATTTGCAAATATATATTTGATAAGTGTTAATATCCAAAATCTACAAAGAACTTATATAATTCAAAACCACGAATAATTCAAGTAAAAAAATGAGCAGAGGACCTGAATAAACATTTTCCAAAGACATACAAGTAGCCAACAGATATATTAAAAGATGCTCAGAAATCACTAATAATCAGAGAAACAAACACAAACCATAATGAGATACCATTTTACACCTGGCAGGTGGCTACAATCAAAAAGACAAGAAGTAACAAACACTGGTGAGGATAAGAATAAAAATGAACCCTCACGCTCTGCTGGTACAGCCACTGTGGGAAACAGTATGGAAGTTCCCAAAAGATTAAAAAGTAGAACTATTTTATGATCCAGTAATTCCACTACTGGGTATTTACCCAAAGAAAACAAAGACACTAATTCAAAAAGATATATGCACCTCTATGTTTACTGCAGCCTTATTTATGACAGCTAAGGTATGGAAGCAACTCAAGTGTCCACAGGCAGATGAATGTTAAGAGTTCTGCATCCGGCTCCCTGCTCAGTGGAGAGCCTGCTTCTCCCTCTCCCTGCTGCTCTGGCTACTTGTTATCTCTCTTTCTCAAAAATAAATAAAATCTTTAAAATACATAAATATTGTATTTTTAATTTAAAAACCAAACAATAATAATTTTTAAAAACCTACTAAAAAACTCTTTACCATGATCTACAAAGCCCTGCACAGGCTGGCTCTTTCCTGCTTCATCTCTTTTTGTTTTTGTTTTTTTTTTTAAGATTTTATTTATTTATTTGACAGAGAGAGATCACAAGTAGACAGAGAGGCAGGCAAAGAGAGAGAGAGGGAAGCAGGCTCAACCCTGAGCAGAGAGCCCGACTCGGGACTCGATCCCAGGACCCCGAGATCATGACCCAAGCCGGAGGCAGCTTAACCCACTGAGCCACCCAGGCACCCTCTCCTGCTTCATCTTAAACCATGTTCTCCTAGTTCTGCCCACAGTGGAACCTGACAGTTCCTTTCACTTCTGCTCCTTCTCAAGATATTCCCCCACGTGCCTAGAAAGGTCTTTCCTTCCTTCCTGCAAAGTTAACACCTATTCATCCTTCAAATCTCAAATAAAGCATCATTTCCTTAGAGCTGTCTATTCCCCACACGCTCAAATCACTATTTTATTTAAAGATTTTATTTATTTATTTGACAGACAGAGACCACAAGTAGGCTGAGAGGCGGGCAGAGAGAGAGAGGAAGGGAAACAGGCTCCCCACTGAGCAGAGAGCCTGATGCGGGGCTTGATTCCAGGACCCTGGGATCATGACCTGAGCCGAAGGCAGAGGCTTTAACCCACTGAGCCACCCAGGTGCCCCTCAAATCACTATTATATAGGCTCTCATTAATCCTCTGTACTTCTCAGGGTTACACCTGTACATCTGGCTGAATATTTGGTCCATGTGTTCTCTCTTCCACTGGACAGCAAGTGCTGTGAAGAAAAGGAACTTTCTTCTTTTTCGCTCCACAATGTATTCTCAAGCTAGGGTCTGAACCCCCAACTGGCACATCTGACACTAAACGAATGAAGTTTTGCGAACTGATGAAATATTTTCTGATTCTGGACATTACAACTTCGTGAACTTATTACTACACTTTCTTCTGGCTGTATCTTTGACTATTCTAACTTAAATTCTATCTACATCTCCTCACTTCAGGGCACTTGGAACAGTATTTTTATTTCCAACCAAGCAATATAAAGGGTGGGGAACACAAAATGATGCTAACTTTCCCATCTTTCTCAGGTCAACATAGCCAGGGAGAAATGTTTTGTGCCCTAAAATATAGCAGGACCATTTTCATTGTTGACAATCCATTTTGTCCCAACCAATGTCCTAACTTTCAAAATAAGCAATCTGGTATCTTTGAATTCAACACATTAAAATAAAAATGTCCACCCATGCACCACTTAAAGAGAGCTCCAGAGTACCCCAGTGGTGGTATGTATACTGTATTTATTTTTATTTTTATTTTTTAAATTTATCTATTTGACAGACAGAGATCACAAGTAGGCAGAGAGCCAGGCAGAGAGAGAGGGGGGGAGCAGGCTCCCCGCTGAGCAGAGACCCGGATGGATGCCGGGCTCAATCCTAAGACCCTGAGATCATGACCTGAGCCGAAGGCAGTGGCTTTAACCCACTGAGCCACCCAGGTGCCCCTCTATACTGTATTTTGAGAAACACTGCACTAGAGAATTGGAGTATGGGTGGGGGTGGTTAGATAAGCAAACCTAGGCAACACTGTTGGGAATATAAGGGCTAAGAGTTTGGATTAAACAGATAAGGACCCAGTGAGTGTCACCTCCACGTCAGGTGCTGTGCTACACCTTCGAAATAAAAAGGACAACCAAGATAGTCATTGCCTTCAAGTCAGTAACAAAGCAACCAATGAAAATTTTAAATACGTTGTTTCAGTACACATATGCCTCAACATATGGCATTTATTTGTTCTTAAAAGTCTGCCTGGGATAGCTGCATGGCTCAGTTGATTGAGTGAAAAAGTCTGCCTGGGATAGCTGCATGGCTCAGTTGATTGAGTGACTGCCTTCAGCTCATGAATTCATGAACTCCATGATCCTGGAGTTCTCAGATGGAGCCCGGCAACCAGTTCCCTGCTCAGCAGGGGGTCTGCTGCTCCCTCTGCCCTTCCCCCTCTCATGCTCTCTTTCTCTCACATTCTCTCTGTTAAATAAATAAGTAAAATATTAAAAAACAAAAAAAGCCTTAAAAAATAGAAAAGTATGCCTGAAAAAGAAAAATTTCACACACACACCTACCTCCTACCATCCTCAAAAAGTATGACAGAGTATATGGGGTATGTGTGGGAAGAGAGATATGCGTGACAAAGAAGAGTAAAATCATCTAGTTTTCTGTCATCTAGGAAAAAAAATGCTGGGAAGACTGGAACAAGTCGAAGGCAGGACAAAAAGGATATATTCTTCTATCCTTCTGGTTGAAACCCAATTCTCTTTTGGTCTCTTGTGTTTCTACATGTCTTCCAAACAGAGGCAACTTTTGTTCTAGACTATCTCTTCAATGATGTCTGTATGGTACACAGCTTTCGAAGACAAGTACGTATTTTCCTTCAGGACAAAGGGCAGAGATGTTTGCTGTCCAGAGTAATAAAGGTAATGTCTTCTCCAGGGCAAAGTTTGCACAGCCATGCTAGCAGCTTTCCTTAAAAGCTTGGGGTTTGGGGCGCCTGGGTGGCTCAGTGGGTTAAGGCCTCTGCCTTCGGCTCGCATCATGATCCCAGGGTCCTGGGATCAGGCCCCGCATTGGGCTCTTCACTCAGCCAGAGGTCTGCTTCCCTTCCTCTCTCTCTGCCTGCCTCTCTGCCTGCTTGTGATCTCTGCCAAATAAATAAATAAAATCTTAAAAAAAAAAAAAAAAAAAAAAAAGCTTGGGGTTTCAGGGCATGTGCGCCTGGGTGGCTCAGTAGATTAAGCCTCTGCCTTCAACTCAGGTCATGATCTCAGGGTCCTGGGATCGAGCTCTACATCGGGCTCTCTGCTCAGCAGGGAGCCTGCTTCCCGCTCTCTCTGCCTATCTGTGATCTATCAAATAAATAAAAAAAATCTTTAAAAAAAAAAAGTCTGGGGTTTCTGGACAGAGAGAGGCAAGATGGCAGAGGAGTAGTGGACTAAAATAACATCAGGTTGCAGGAGTTCAGCTAGATAGTTATCAAACCATTCCGAACACCTACAAACTCAACAAGAGATCAAAGACAAGAGGAGCAGCAATTCTAGGAACATAAAATCGACCACTTTCTGAAAGAGCTCTACTGACAGCGTTCAGTGAACAAAAACTCCTGAGAGCAAACTCCAGCAGATTTCTTAGCCTGGCCCCTGGCAAGGGAGGTGCAATTCTGCTTGGGGAGACATTTGAGAATCACTGCAACAGGCCCCTCCTGCAGAAGATCAGCAAACACATCCAGCCAAGACCAAGCTCACTGCTCAATAAGAACAGCAGAACTCCAGAGAAAGGGGAAAACAATGCATGGAATTCATGGCTTTCGCCCCATGATCCTTTAGTCTTGCAAAGTTAAATTTTTTTAATTTTACTTTTTTCTTATTCTAATTTTTTAAAACTTTTCCTCTTTCCTCTTTTAACGTTAACTGTTTATCTTAACAATACCTTTCTAAAAAAAAAATCTTTTTAAACCTTCATTATTATAGTCATATTATACACTTCATTGTATCTTAACTTTATTTTTTGTATACATATAGAGATTTTTCTTCTAAAAAATTTTGGGATACAATTTCTTCTAACAGATCAAAATATACCCTAAATCTAGCATAGGGCTTTGCTCTAGTCTCTAGCCTGAGCACATTCTCCCCCACACCTTTTTTTTTCTTTTTCTTCTTATTCCAACCAACTTATCCTATCAATTCCTTTTTTAGAACTTTCTATTTTCATCTTAACAGTGATATTCCATCCCTTCATCGTGTTTATCCTTACTTTTGTATATATATGTTTTCCTTTCTTTAAAATTTTGGGAGGTAGTTTCTTCTAAAAGACCAAAATACACCCAAAATCAAGTGCGTGGCTCTGTTCTATTCACCAGTCTAATATATATATATATATATATATATATATATATTCCCCCTTTCTTAAAATTTTTTAAAAAATATTTTATTTGTTTATTTGACAGAGAGAGAGAGAGAGAGCGCACGCGATCACAAGTAGGCAGAGAGAGAAGAGGACGCAGGCTCCCTGCTGGGCAGAAAGCCCGATGTGGGGCTCAATCCCAGGACCCTGGGATCATGACCTAAGCCGAAGGCAGAGGCTTAACCCACTGAGCAACCCAGGCGCCCCTTAAAATTTCTTTTTACCCACTCCTTCTCCCCCAAGTTTGGGGTCTCTTCTGATTTGGTTAGCGGCATATATTTTTCTGGGGTCTTTGCCACCCTTTTAGTATTTTATTTTCTCATTCATATATTCTTATCTGGATAAAATGACAAGGCAGAAAAACTCACCACAAAAAGAAAAACAAGAGGCAGTACTGACAGCTAGGGACCTAATCAGTAAAGACATTGACGATTCCCAAGGTGCTGGCTGGGCTTGAAAAAGGCATGGAAGATATCAGTGAAACCCCATCTGAAGAAATAAAAATCCCTTTCTGGAGAAGTAAAAGAAAATCTAACCAAGCTGATATTAAAAAAGGAATTAATGAGGTACAATCAAGAATGGAGGCTCTTACTGCTAGGATAAATGAGGCAGAAGAGAGAATTAGTGATATAGAAGACCAAATGAAGGGGAATAAAGCAGCTGAGCAAAAGAGAGACAAATAACTACTGGACCACATGGCGAGAATTTGAGAGATAAGCGATACCATAAGACGAAACAATATTAGAATAATTGGGATTCCAGAAGAAGAAGAAAGAGAGGGGCAGAAGGTATACTGAAGCAAATTATAATAGAGAATTTCCCCAATATGGCAAAGGGAACAAGCACCAAAATCCAGGAGGCACAGAGAACACCCCTTCAAAATCAATAAAAATAGGTCCACACCCCATCATCTAACAGTAGAACTTACTAGTCTAAGTGGCAAAGAGAAAATGCTGAAAGCAGCTCAGGACAAGAAGTCTGTAACATACAAAAGTAGAAATATTAGATTGGCAGCAGATTTATCCACAGAGACCTGGCAGGCCAGAAAGAACTGGCGTGATATATTCAGAGCACTAAATGAGAAAAAATATGCAGCCACAAATATTATATCCAGCTAGGCTATCATTGGAAATGGAAGGAGAGATAAAAAGTTTCCAGCACGGGGCACCTGCGTGGCTCAGGTCATGATCTCAGGGTCCTGGGAGCGAGCCCCGCATTGGGCTCTCTGCTCAGCGGGGAGCCTGCTTCCCTCTGCCTACTTGTGATCTCTCTCTCTCTGTGTCAAATAAATAAATAAATAAATAAAATTTAAAAATAAAAAAAAAGTTTCCAGCACAAACAAAAATTAAAAGAATTTGCAAACACCAAATCAGCCCTACAGGAAATATTGAAAGGGGTCCTCTAAGCAAAGAGAGAGCCTAAAAGTAATAGACCAGAAAGGAACAGAGACAATATACAGTAACAGTTACCTAATAGGCAATACAATGGCACTAAATTCATATCTTTCAATAGTTACCCTGAATGTAAATAGACTAAATGACCCAATCAAAAGACACAGGGTATCAGAATGGATAAAAAATCAAAACCCATCAATATGATATCTGCAAGAAACTAATTTTAGACCCAAAGACACCGCCAGTGAGAGTGGAAAACAATTTACTATGCTAAAGGAAATCAAAAGAAAGCTGGGATGGCAATCCTCACATCAGATAAATTGGATTTTAAGCCAAAGACTATAATAAAAGATGAGGAAGGACACTATATCATACTTAAAGGGTCTGTCCAACAAGAAGATCTAATAATTTTAAATATCTAGGTCCCTAACATGGGAGCAGCCAACTATATAAACCAATTAATAACAAAATCAAAGAAACACATTGACGATAATACAATAATAGTAGGGGACTTTAACACCCCCCTCACTGAAATGGACAGATCATCAAAGTGAAAGATCAACAAGGAAATAAAGACCTTAAGTGACACACTGGACCAGATGGACATCACAGATATATTCAGAACATTGCATCCCAAAGCAACAGAATACACATTCTTCTCTAGTGCACATGGAACATTCTCTAGAACAGATCCCATCCTGGGTCACAAATCAGGTCTCAACCAGTACCAAAAGTTTGGGATCATTCCCTGCATATTTTCAGACCACAATGCTCTGGAACTATAACTCATTCACAAGAGGAAAAGTTGGAAAGAACTCAAATACATGGAGGCTGAAGAGCATCCTACTAAAGAATGAATGGGTCAGCCAGGAAATTAAAGAATTGAAAAAATTCATGAAAACACAACTATTCAAAATCTGTGGGATATGAGGAAGTACAGAGCAATACAAGCCTTTCTCAAGAAACAAGAAAGGTCTCAAGTATACAACCTAACCCTACACCTAAAGGAGCTAGAGAAAGAACAGCAAAGAAAGCCTAAACCCAGCAGGAGAAGAGAAATCCTAAAGATGAGAGCAGAAACCAATGAACTGGAAACCAAAAGAACCGTAGAACAAATCAACGAAACTAGGAGCTTTTTCTTTGAAAGAATTAATAAGGTTGATAAACCCTTGGCCAGACTTATCAAAAAGCAAGGAGAAAGGACCTAAATAAATAAAATCATGAATTATAGATAAATCACTACCAACACCAAAGAACTTATGAGCAACAATACGCCAGCAAATTCGACAACCTGGAAGAAATGGATGCATTCCTAGAGACGTATAAAACTTCCAAAACTGAACCAGGAAGAAATAGGAAACCTGAACAGACTCAGAACCAGCAAGGAGTTTGAAGCAGTCATCAAAAATCTCCCAACAGGGTGCCTGGGTGGTTCAGTGGGTTGGGCCTCTGCCTTCAGCTCGGGTCATGACCCCAGAGTCCTGAGATCGAGTCCTGCATTGGGCTCTCTTCTTGGCGGGGAGCCTGCTTCCCCCTCTCTGCCTGCCTCTCTGCCTACTTGTGATCTGTCAAATAAATAAGTGAAATCTTAAAAAAAAAAAAAAAAAAGAAAAGAAAATCTCCCAACAAACAGGAGCCCAGGGACAGATGGCTTGCCAGGGGAATTCTACCAAACATTTCAAGAAGAATTAATATCTATTCTCCTGAAACTGTTCCAAAAAATAGAAATAGAAGGGAAACTGCCAAACTCACTTTATGAGGCCAGCATTACCTTAATCCCCAAAACAGACAAAGATCCCCATCAAAAAAGAGAATTACAGACCAATACCTTTGATGAACACAGATGGGAAAATTCTCACCAAAATACTAGCCATTGGGATCCAACAGTACATTAAAAGGATGACTCACCATGACCAAGTGGGATTTATTCCTGGGCTGCAAGGTTGGTTCAACATCCGCAAATCAATCACTGCGATACAATACATTAATAAAAGAAAAAGAACCATATGATACTCTCAATAGATGCTAAAAAAGCATTTGACAAGTTCTTGATCAAAACTCTTCAAAGTGTAGGGATAGAGGGCACATACCTCAATATCATCAAAGCCATCTATGAAAAACCCACAGCAACTATCATTCTCAATGGGGAAAAACTGAGAGCTTTTCTGCTAAGATCAGGAACACATCAGGGATGTCCGCTATCACTACTGCTATTCAACATAGTATGAGAAGTCCTAGCCTCAGCAATCAGACAACAAAAAGAAATTAAAGGCATCAGAATCGGCAAAGAAGAAGTCAAACTACCACTCTTTGCAGATGATATGATATTTTATGTGGAAAACCCAAAAGATTCCACTCCAGAACTTCTAGAACTTATACAGGAATTCAGCAAAATGTCAGGATATAAAATCAACGCACAGAAATCAGTTGCATTTCTATACACCAACAAGACAGAAGAAAGCGAA
Source organism: Mustela lutreola (assembly GCF_030435805.1). Lineage (NCBI taxonomy): Eukaryota > Metazoa > Chordata > Mammalia > Carnivora > Mustelidae > Mustela > Mustela lutreola. The sequence continues at coordinate 64,187,606 of NC_081297.1, forward strand.
ATTAAGGAGTCAATCCCATTTACAACTGCACCCCAAACCATAAGATACCTAGGAATAAACCTAACCAAAGAGGCAAAGAATTTGTACTCAGAAAACCACAAAGTACTCATGAAAGAAACTGAGGAAGACAAAAAGAAATAGAAAAACGTTCTATGTTCATGGATTGGAAGAAGAAATATTGTGAAAATGTCTATGGTACCTAAAGTAATCCATGCATTTAATGCAATCCCTATCAAAATACCATCAATTTTTTTTTTAGGAAATGGAACAAATAATGCTAAAATTTATATGGAACCAGAAAAGACCCCGAATAGCCAGAGGAAGGTTGAAAAAGAAAGCCAAAGTTGGTAGTATCACAATTCCAGACTTCAAGCTCTATTGCAAAGCTGTAATCCTCAAGACAGTATGGTACTGGCACAAAAACAGAAACACAGATCAATGGAACAGAATAGAGAGCCCAGAAATAGACCCTCAACTCTATGGCCAACTAATCTTTGACAAAGCAGGAAAGAATGTCCAATGAAAAAAGACAGTCTTCAACAAATGGTGTTGGGAAAACTGGACAGTCACATGCAGAAAAATTAAATTGAACCATTTCCTTACACCACACACAAAAATAGACTCAAAATGGATGAAAGACCTCGATGTGAGACAGGAATCCATCAAAATCCTTGAGGAGAACACAGGCAGCAACCTCTTTTACCTCAGCCACAGCAACTTCTTCCTAGAAATATCACCAAAAGCAAGGGAAGCAAGGGCAAAAATGAACTACTGAGACTTCATCAAGATCAAAAGCTTTTGCACAGCAAAGGAAATAGTCAACAAAACCAAAAGACAGCTGACAGAATAGGCAAAGATATCTGCAAATGACATCAGATACAGGGCTAGTATCTAAAATCTATAAAGAACTTATCAAACTCAACACCCAAAGAACAAATAATCCAATCAAGAAATGGGTAGAGGACATGAAGAGACACTTCTGCAAAGAAGACATCCAGATGGCCAACAGACACATGAAAAAATGCTCAACATCACTTGGCATCAGGGAAATACAAATCAAAACCACAATGAGATACCACCTCACACCAGTCAGAATGGCTAAAATTAACAAGTCAGGAAACGACAGATGTTGGAGAGGATGCAGAAAAAGGGGAACCCATCTACACTGTTGGTGGGAATGCAAGCTGGTGCAGTGACTCTTGGAAAACAGCATGGAGGTTCCTCAAAAAATGGAAAATAGAGCTACCCTACGACCCAGCAATCGTACTACTATTTACCCTAAAGATACAAATGTAGTGATCCGAAGGGGCACATGCACCTGAATGTTTATAGCAACAATATCCACAATAGCCATATGGAAAGAACCTAGATGTCCATCAACAGATGAACGTATAAAGAAGATGCAAGACACACACACACACACACACACACACACACACACACAGGGATACTATCCTGCCATCAAAGGAAATGAAATCTTGCCATTTGCAACAACATTAATGGAACTAGAGGATATTATGCTGAGCGAAGTAAGTCAATCAGAGAAAGACAATTATCATATGATCTCCCTGATATGAGGAATTTGAGAGGCAGAGTGGAGGGTTTGAGGGGTAGGGAAGGAAAAAATGAAACAAGATGGGATTGGAAGGAAGACAAACCATAAGACACTCTTAATTAAAACAAACTTGAGGGTTTGATTAATCACTCTTAAAACAAACTGAGGTTTGCTGGGGTGAGTGGGGATATGGAGAGGGTGGTTGTGTTATGGACGTTGGGGAGGGTATGTGATATGGTGAGTGCTGTGAAGTGTGTAAGCCTGACGATTCACAGACCTGTACCCCTGGGGCAAATAATACATTGTATGTTAATAAAAATAATAACAAATTTTTTTTAAAGATTAAAAAAAAAAGTTTGGGGTTTCTTAAGCTTGGAGTCCCCCTCAGCAATGATGCAAACTCTACAGTACTCTCTGCAATTTGGAGAGCAAGGGAGACTGAGCAAACATGAAATTCACGCTATTTGCTATACCATGAGTTATAAAACCCCTTTTCTCTGAACCAGGATTCTCATGTCTTCTGTCAACAACCATGAAATTGAGGCACTCTACCTTATTAGCTTGCACTCATATTTCTTGACACTTCTCTGTCCTTCACTTATATTAAGACTCTAGATTCCAAACGACCAGGGTAAAATTTGAGCTAGTGCAAGATCGAAGAGTAAACAGAATTGCTTATCAAGATAGATCTGAACTGCTCTCAAAGGATAGGGGGATATGAAAGACCAGGGGTTTTTTTCTAGGTAAAGATAGGAGACCCTCTTCCCCCTATTAAGCTGGGACTTCCAAAGGGCCTTACTGCTTTCAGAGTAAGGTAATAGAAGGAAAGTTGCATGGATATGGGGAAGGAAGGGCTGAAGCCTGAAACCCTTAAAATGGTTCCCCAGAGACCTGATAACTCTAAGTTCTTTCCAGAGAAAGGCACTCTGGGCCACAAAGAATTTCCATAAACAATTTTTCAATCATTACACAGCAAAGAATAAAAAATAACTAATCACACAAAGTACCATGAGCAAGAAGCAAAAACAAAAGATAGCAGAATCAGACATATTATAAAAGAATTATGCTTACCGTGTTTTAAAGAAGATTATGCTTCAAGATAAGCTTGAAAATATCTTCAGGAAAGACAAAACTACAGTAGACTGAAAAATGAACCACATACAACACATTAGACAGAGCTAGAAGAAAAATCAGTGTACTGGATGACAGGAAAGAGACTGTATAAACTGAAACAGAGAGACAGATGCAAAACATAAAATGCTAAGACATGAAGGATAGAGTGAGAAAGACAAAGAGAGTTGTTCAGAGGCAAAATGTGAAGAGATAATGGCTGAAATGTTCTATAACCAATGATAGACACTGATCCATAGATACAAGAAACTTACTAACTGCCATGTGGAATAAATAAAAAGAATTCTAATAAAAACACAACATAATGGAAGCTGCAGAACACCTGAAGATAAGGACTTTATAAAAGCCACTGAAGGAAAAAAACCTGACTGATTATATTTAAAATAGCAGTAGTCAGAGGACTTCTCAAGGGCAACAGTGAAAGAACCCAGCACAATGTGGAGGGAAAAAAATAAAAAGTAGAATTCTATGCCCAATTAAAGTCCTTTTCAAAAAGAGCTAGGTATTTTTAACAAAGAAAAACAGGCACCACTATCTGCTGAGTTACATCAAATGAAATTTTAAAGCGGTAGTTCTCAAATAGGAAAAATTTTCACCCTCACTGACATCTGGGTTGTCAAAATGTGGGGTGCTGCTGTCATCTAGTGGGCAGAGGCCAGGAATGTTGCTAGCCATCTTATAATGCATAGTCCTTTACAACTAAACTACCCAGCCCCAAGTACCTACAGTGCTAAAGTTTTTCTAAAGCATATTCTTAAGATTTTAAAAAAAAAGTAATCTCAAATGAAATTTTAGACATGTATGAAAGAATGAAGAGCAAAGAAAGAAATATGTGGAAAAAAATCAAATAATTTGACTGCATGAAATAACTATGTCTTATGGGGTTAAAAGAGAAAAAGATAAAATTAAATCTGAACAATGACAGTAAATTAGAAAGAGAATAAATGAAAATAAGTGTTCTAAGATTACTAGATTATCTGAGAGTAAAGGTATAACTTTATACCTTGCTAAGGAAATGTTCTATAATTAGGATAATCACTACATCAGTGGGAATCAAGTCTACGTGCAGTCCAAACTGATGTAAGTAATGATGAGACAGAATGAGAAGAAATGATTCAAAAGAAGATAAGAAGTTAAAGAAAAAGAAAAATGGAATCTGTGGGTCAAAAAGCACAAAGAAAGATGGTAGGTCTAAACTTCTATGTGTCAGTAATTACATTAAATGTACATGGACCAAAGTTCTGTTAAAAATCTAGGAGACTACAGGGGCACTGGGGCGGCTCCGTCAGTTAATCATCTGCCTTTGGCTCATGTCATGATCCCAAGAACCTGGGATAGAGAGAGTCCTGAGTGGGGCTCCCTGCTGAGGTTCTCCCTCTCCCCCCAATCCACTCATGCTCTCTCACTCTCTCTCTCTCTCAAATAAATAAAATCTTTAAAAAAAAAAAAAAAATCCAGGAGACTACAACGGCATTACTATCTGTAGTAACATGAATGTACCTTTAGGGCATTATGCTAAGTGAAATTAAGTCAGAGAAAGACAAATAACCTATGATCTCACTTATATGTGGAATCTAAAACAAACAAAAAAACCTAAACTCACAAAGAGAACAGACTGGTGGTTATCAGAGGTAGGGGGTGGGAATAAGTGAAATGGTGAATGTGGTCAAAAGGTACAAACTTCCAGTTATAAAATAAATTAAGTCAGGGGATACAATGTACAGCATAATGACTACAGTTAATAATACTGTATTACATATTTGAAAGTTTCAGAGACTAAATCTTAAAAGTCCTCATCACAAGGAAAAAAAATGTAACTATTATGGTGATGCAATGAATTTTTTTTTAACATTTGATTTATTTATTTGACAGAGAGAGAGAGAGATCACAAGCAGGCAGAGAGGCAGTCAGAAAGAGCGGGGAAGCAGGCTCCTCGCCAGAGCAGAGAGCCCCGCTCGATCCCAGAACCCTGAGATTGTAACCTGAGCCGAAGGCAGAGGCCCAACCCACTGAGCCACCCAGGTGCCCCTATGGTGATGAAAGTTAACAAGACTTACTGTGATGATCATCTGGCAGTGTATACAAATACTGAATCACTATGTTGTACACTTGTAACTAATATAATGTTATATCTCAAAAAAAAAAACAAAACACCAAACCCAAACACACCAAAACCACAATGAGATACACATATCCACTAAATGGTATAACTTAAAGAAATAAGAAACAGTACCAATTTGGGCACTTAAGTGGATCAACAATTCTCATACACTTTTTTTTTTTTTTTAAAGATTTATTTGAGAGCGAGAGCAGGCACATGCAGGGGTGGGGTGGGGAAGCACAGAGCCCGATAGCAGGGCTCCATTCTTGAACTTGAGATCATGACCTCAGCCAAAATCAAAGAATCAGAAGCTTAATGGACTAAGCCACCCTCGCACTCCAGTTCTCATGCACTTCTGATGGTGTTAAAAACTGGCACAAGATTTTAAAACTGTTGGCAGTATCTTCTGTAATTAAACATTTGCATACCCTATGACCAAACAATTATGTGTAGCACAGACATATACAAGAACGTGCAATAAGCACAATTCAGGGCAGCTGGGTGGCTCAGGCATTAAGCATCTGTCTTGAGCTCAGGTCATGATCCCAGAGTCCTCGGGTAGAGCCCTGGAAAGGGCTCCCTGCTCAGCGGGAACCCTGCTTCTTCCTCTCTCACTCCCCCTGCTTGTGTTCTTCTCTTGCTGTGTCTCTCTTTGTCAAATAAATACATAAAATCTTTTTTTAAAAAGCACAATTCACAATATCTAATAACTGGGGGAGGGAGGGAAATGGGTAGTCCAGGAGACTAGATTTTTTTTTTTATATGTAGCTTCAGGTGCTAACAAGAGATACATTTAAAATATAAGGACACAGGAAATTTGAAAGTGAAAGCACAGGAAAAAAAGATGCCATTAAGATACTACCAAATTAAAGCCAAGTAGTATCAGATTAGACTTTAAAAAAGTATTTCTGGAAATAAAGATACAAAAAAAAGGACAATTCTCCTGGAATATTCAATAATTTAAAAACCTATTAATCAAGTGCCTTCTTAGTCCAGTAGGCAGCACATCATCGGTCTCATAATGTGAAAGTCCTAAAAACCTACAGTCATAGAATAACATGGCCTTGTATGATATACTCAATCGCACAGCAAAAACTAAAGAACCCACTAGAAGAAATCAGTCCACAATTATACTGGAAGATTAATACATTTCTCTCAGCCTTTGAACAAGCAGACAAAAAGTGATAAAGATACAGAAGATTTTAGAAGATTTATTTGTTAGAGAGCAGTAGAGAGAGCAAGTTAGCAAAAGCAAGGGGAGTGTCAGACAGAGCAAGAAGCAGGCTCTCCACTGAACAGGGAGCCCAATTCACGACTCGATCCTAGGACCCTGGGATCATGATCTGAACTGAAGGTGGATGCTCAATGACTGAGCCACCCAGGCATCCCAAGATACATAAATTTTTTTTTTATTTAATTTTTTATTTTTTATAAACATATATTTTTATCCCCAGGGGTACAGGTCTGTGAATCACCAGGTTTACACACTTCATAGCACTCACCAAAGCACATACCCTCCCCAATGTCCTTAACCCCACCCCCCTTCTCCTAACCCCCCTCCCCCCAGCAACCCTCAGTTTGTTTTGTGAGATTAAGAGTCACTTATGGTTTGTCTCCCTCCCAATTCTATCTTGTTTCATTGATTCTTCTCCTACCCACTTAAGCCCCCATGTTGCATCACCACTTCCTCATATCAGGGAGATCATATGATAGCTGTCTTTCTCTGCTTGACTTATTTCACTAAGCATGATATGCTCTAGTTCCATCCATGTTGTCGCAAATGGCAAGATTTCATTTCTTTTGATGGCTGCATAGTATTCCATTGTGTATACATACCACATCTTCTTGATCCATTCATCTGTTGATGGACATCTAGGTTCTTTCCATAGTTTGGCTATTGTGGACATTGCTGCTATAAACATTCGGGTGCACGTGCCCCTTTGGATCACTACGTTTGTATCTTTAGGGTAAATACCCAATAGGGCAATTGCTGGGTCATAGGGCAGTTCTATTTTCAACATTTTGAGGAACCTCCATGCTGTTTTTCAGAGTGGTTGCACCAGCTTGCATTCCCACCAACAGTGGAGGAGGGTTCCCCTTTCTCCGCATCCTCGCCAGCATCTGTCATTTCCTGACTTGTTGATTTTAGCCATTCTGACTGGTGTGAGGTGGTATCTCATTGTGGTTTTGAATTGTATTTCCCTGATGCCGAGTGATATGGAGCACTTTTTCATGTGTCTGTTGGCCATCTGGATGTCTTCTTTGCAGAAATGTCTGTTCATGTCTTCTGCCCATTTCTTGATTGGATTATTTGTTCTTTGGGTGTTGAGTTTGCTAAGTTCTTTATAGATTTTGGACACTAGTCCTTTATCTGATATGTCGTTTACAAATATCTTCTCCCATTCTGTCAGTTGTCTTTTGATTTTGTTAACTGTTTCCTTTGCTGTGCAAAAGCTTTTGATCTTGTAAATTAGTTCTTAGTTTATTAATTTTGGAATCAAAATTGCACATATTCTACTACTTCAAAGGAAGAGGCATTAAGGAACCACAAAATTGGGGCACCTGGGTGGCTCAGTCAGTTAAGTGTCTTGACTCTTGATTTCAGCTCAGGTCATGGGACAGAGCTCTGTGTCAGGCTCTGTCCGTACCAGATTCTTCACCTCCACCCCCACTTATGTACTCTCAAAACAAATACAATCTTTAAAAAAGAGAACCACAAAATTGCTTCTCAGATAAAATACTCAAACTTATATCATTATTTAGAAAAATGCACTGAATATGAAAAATCTGAGATATAAACTTAGTATTTTTTTAATGAACACACCAAGGGTGGGAGTCTTAACCTTAGGAACAGAAACTTTCTGATTACAGTGCCTCTGAACTGTTGTAGGTGATACAATGTGGTAAACTTTCTTCTAAGGCCCAACTGTTCATAGTTCTATTATCACAAAGCCTCTTTTATCAACAGAATGCTACCATGTATACTCATATTTCCTTTGAAGAAACTCACATATAATCAAGATCTCCTGGGTTTCCAACATCCACACATTTTCAGTAAACTCACCAACTCTACCTTACCACATTATAATACTACTATCACACTTCAGTTGTGGATGAGAATATTCATTCTGTATTTGGGGAAATATTCACCTCTTACCACAGATTTTTAAGATGAGATCTCTCATGTCAAATTCTTCCATATACATTAAACTTAAATTATGAACCTGTCTACTCTATTAGTTCAAACATATTACTTTACATAATTTGGGGCAGTTATCTAATATATTTACAGGCCAGCTCCAGAATATTTTAACACTACAGATACAACTACTACTATAAGATGATGTATCTAAATTATCCAAAAATGTCTAGAATGGGAAAAATTTCATTAAAGCATGATACCTGCAAATTGTATCTACTCTCACATCCCTCCAAAGAAATCAAATATTCTTTATAAATATATTTTCTCACACTTTCCCAAGCTAAGAGTCATCCATTCAATAAATAACTCATTTCATCCTATCTGCAAAATAAACAGATAGATGATGAGAACAACTGAGCTGTTTATAACTCTTAATCTGCTTTCAAAATGAAAGACCTTTTCAAGCATCCATGGAATATTCAAAATACCATAACCCAGATAAAAAAACTTTAACAAATTTTGGGGCGCCTGGGTGGCTCAGTGGGTTAAGCCGCTGCCTTCGGCTCAGGTCATGATCTCAGGGTCCTGGGATCGAGTCCCGCATCGGGCTCTCTGCTCAGCGGGGAGCCTGCTTCCTCCTCTCTCTCTCTGCCTGCCTCTCTGCCTACTTGTGATCTCCCTCTGTCAAATAAATAAATAAAATCTTTAAAAAAAAAAAAAAAAAAAACTTTAACAAATTTTAAAGAATTGTATTGGGTGAGACTGGTGGTGGGTATTATGGAAGGCACGTATTGCATGGAGCACTAGAGTAGTACATAAACAATGAATTCTAGTACACTGAAAAGAAATTTAAAAAATAAAAAATTAATTAAAAAAAGAAAAGAGGGCGCCTGGATGGCTCAGTGGGTTAAGCCGCTGCCTTCAGCTCAGGTCATGATCTCAGGGTCCTGGGATCGAGTCCCGCATCGGGCTCTCTGCTCAGCAGGGAGCCTGCTTCCTCCTCTCTCTCTCTGCCTGCCTCTCTGCCTACTTGTAATCTCTCTGTCAAATAAATAAATAAAAATCTTTAAAAAAAAAAATAAATATTAAAAAAAAATAAAAAAAGAAAAGAATTGTAATCACGCAGAATATGTTTTCTGACCATAATGGACTCAAACTAGAAATCATTACAGAATTACAACAGAACATCATTAAACACATGGACACTAAACAACACACTCCTCACTAAGCAACTGTCAAAGAGGAAGTCTAAAAAGAAATTTAAAATATACACAGAAGTGAATAAAAATGGAACTGCAATATACTAAAATTAATATAGCATTAAACGTTTTCAATAACAAAGACAAAAGATCTCAAATCCTTAATGTAAATTCTGGGAGCACCTGGCTGCTTCAGTCAGAAGAGCATGCAACTCTTGATCTCGGGACTGAGAATTCAGGCCCCAAGCGGGGCACAGAAATTCCTAGACAACAACAACAACAACAACAGAACACAAAACAAACAAAAAATATGTTCCTTAGTCAAGAAACCAGAAAAAAAAGTAGAAAAAGATGAACAAAATAAGCTCAAATTGAGCGAATGGAAGAGAATAATAAAGATTAACAGAAATCAATAAACTGAAAACAGGAAAAAAGAGAAAATCAATAAAACAAAAAGCTAGTTTTCTGGGTGGGGGTGGTGGTCAATGAAATCTATAAACCCTGGAAAGACTGACAAAAATTAAAAAAAAAAAAAAGAGAGAGAGAAGACACAAATCACCAATACGAGTAAGGAAACAGGGGTATCATTATAGACCTGTGAAAATTAATTAAAGGAAACCTTACTAAACTGGAGTGGGAGGCCAGATTTTGGGGAGGGGGGTGTATTACCCACTCAATGTCAATTACAGGAAGCATTACCAATTATAGGCTCCAACAGGGAAACACACTACACTGCATTTCCTAGAAGAAACTATCCCTGCATTTCAGCTAAGGAGAAACTATCATTACCCTGAACTCATGCTTTTCTCCAATGAACTTTCTTTCAAAACAACCCTTTCCAATTTCCTCCTCCTGCTCCATAAAACAATGTTCTTCTCCTGTGTTTGTGAGATGTGTTTATGGTTTTGCCACAACTCTGCATGTCTCAAATTGCAATTTTCTGTTATTCCCAAATAAACCCACGTTTGCTGATAAAGTAAATATTTTAAGGTTAATTTTTTAAAAAAGATTTATTACTTGAGAGAGAGAGAGAGAGAGCGCGCACATGCAAGCTAGCAGAGGAGAGGGAGAAGGAATCACAAGCAGACTCCCTGCCTGGCAGAGCACGAGCCCAACACTGGGGTCAATCCCATGACCCTGAGATCATGACCTGAGCTGAAATCAAGAGTCAGATGCCTAAACAAATGAGCCACTCAGCCACCCCTAAGGTTAATTTTTAATAATTTTTAATATCATTTGGTGAAGAGAAGTGAGGTCAAGGGAAGATCCCCAATAACCGTTTGGTAAGCAAACAGGCACCCAGTAACCACAGAGATAATTGAGTTCAGTACTTTCTTACATACACTAGAGTTTGAAGGTTAAGTTTCCCCCTATATTCAAATTCTGCTTTGTGTGTTTGGTCTCTCTAGGGTTTCTTAAAGATCTACATTAAGGCTTTGTCTTTTCTGAGAATACTCCTTTGGCCTTCAGTCCATCTCCTTTTTAGAACCAGAGTTTTCCCACTAAACTGTACTAAATTTCAGTCTGATTCCTTTGGAACTGGGCTGTTCCTATTGGAATGTACTGGCCTTTGGTCTGATTCCTTTTGGAACCAGGCTGTTCCTCTTTAAACAGTTCTGTTTAGGAATTGGTTTTTTCCTCTAGAAAACAAAGAAAACCCTAAAAAATGGGATCTCTATCATCAAATTGCTTTGCGGAACCCCCCCTTACTGGGACCCCAGCCTGATTTTATATTTATTTTAATTTTTTATTAAATTTTTTTAAAGTTTTATAGATTTATAGGTAATCTGTAAACCCAACATGGGGCTGATACAACTCTGAGATCAAGAGTTATATGCTCTTCCAGGGCACCTGGGTGGCTCCGTGGGTTAAAGCCTCTGCCTTCGGCTCCGGTCACTCCCAGGGTCCTGGGATCGAGCCCCACATTGGGCTCTCTGCTCAGCGGGGAGCCTGCTTCTTCCCCTCTCTCTCTCTACCTGCCTCTCTGCCTACTTGTGATCTTGATCTGTCAAATAAATAAATAAAATCTTAAAAAAAAAAAAAAAAGTTATATGCTCTTCCAACTGAGCCAGCCAGCTGCCCCCATTTTATATCTCAGTATTATAGTCCTTCCTCGTGCACATTTCTAATAAACAGACCAATTTAATCAAAAGTAACTCAGGGGGTACCTGGGTAGCTCAGCTGGTTAAGCGGCTACCTTTGACTCCAGTCATGATCCCGGAGTCCTGGGATCGAGTCCTGCATCAGGCTCCTGGCTCCATGGGGAGTCTGCTTCTCCCACTCTGAACACCCCTCTCATGCTCTCTCACTCACTCAAATAAATAAATAAAACCTTTAAAAAAAAAAAAAAAAGTAACTTAGAACCTCAAATGACCATCAGAGGGAACTTCCAATCCTTCCAAACATACTTTCCTCAAAACTGAATTGAATAGTTAAGGCTCTAAAATTGTGGAAACTGAATGGGATGTTTTGATTCAGATTTTGAAGCTTCCAAATGTTATCAGGAATCTAAAATTGCCTCTCCACGGGGTGCCTGGGTGGCTCAGCCCTTAGGAGGCTGCCTTCAGCTCAGGTCATGGTCCCGGGGCCCTGGGATCAAGCCCCACATTGGGCTCCCTGCTCAACAGGCAACCTGCTTATCCCTCTCACTCTCCCCCTGCTTGTCTTCCCTCTCTTGCTGCATCTCTGTCAAATAGATAAATAAAACCTATAAAAAAATTTTAAAATAAGTAAAAAATAAAATTGCCTCGCCACAAAATAGAATGTCTAGACTAACTGAGGCAAACCTTTAAAAAAAGACAAGAAGGCTTGTGAGGCCGCTGTTCCCCCCTCCCTTGTCTTCTATGCCTCAGGGCTGCAGCAGCCAGAGCTGAGGCCGCACTTCCACCACCATCCACAATCCTGACCTCTTCTCTGTGCCCCCTTCTCCCCCATGCTAATTCTTTCACCAAACTTCCTTTTTGCCCTGAACCTCTCTCCCCACTCCCTTCCCCTGAGCCTATCAGAATCTGTCCCTTTAAAGTTATCTTTTGAGGATCCAAATGAACCCCCAATTTCTTAGGTTCTCTGGACAAAGGCCAAATTGAGAGTCACAGTTAGAGTTTTGCTAAAGCGATGAAGGACCACCCCTACAATAGCTTTGCTAGAGAATTTAATAAAGCTATTCAAATTCATAGTTTCTCAGATTTTTTAAAAAATATTTTATTTATTCATTTGACAGACAGAGATCACAAGTAGGCAGAGAGGCAGGCAGAGAGAGAAGAGAAAACAGGCTCCGTGCTGAGCAGAGAGCCCGATGCAAGGCTCAAACCCAGGACCCTGAGATCACGACTGAGCCAAAGGCAGAGGCAAAGGCAGAGGCTTTAACCCACTGAGCCACCCAGGCGCCCAGTTTTTCAGATTTTTATCAATTAGTCCACATGCTTCTGGTAAGGACCAGGCTAAAACTGCATGAAGCCAGCCTGATGGGAATATCCTGAAGGGGATTTAGAGAAACAAACTCCCAACTTTTGGCAGGATGCTAGAACACTTACTGTACATCTCCACTGAGCCACGGCAGTAGACTTTTCTAAGCCGGTTGACTAGAACAAGATTCAGACTTGCACACAAAAGCCTGATGAACCTGTTTTTTGGTTTGGTTTTTTTTTTAAGATTTTATTTATTTATTTGACAGGCAGAGATTACAAGTTGGCAAAGAGGTGGCAGAGAGAGAGAGAGAGAGGAGGAAACAGGCTCCCTGCTGAGCAGAGAGCAAGATGCGGGGCTCAATCCCAGGACCCTGGGATCATGACCCGAACCAAAGGCAGAGGCTTTAACCCACTGAGCCACCCAGGCGCCCCATATTTTTGACCACTGCAATCAACTCCAAATTGTCTTAAAAAACTTCTAGTCCTCCTTTAGATGTTCAATCTGCCTAGGTAGCTTTTAACCATGTTTATTAATGGGCTGAACCAGTTCTCCTGGGATGGGAAACTATGCCTACTCCAGATTTAGTCTAAATTTAGCAAACCAGCTTGCTAGTACCCCACAGGAGTCACCTAAAATAAAGACTGCTAAAATTCTCAACTTTTAACTCTGGCAAATGAAGGATGTTCATCAAAGCCCCCTAGTTTCTGCTATTATCGCAAAGGATCATGACACTGGAAAAAAGACTATTACCAACTTAAGTGCTCCAGGAGCTTCAGCCATTGAGTCAGCCTAACGAATGCCCTCCTAACTCCCAATGAAGGAGCTCCAAGAAACTACTGAGTCTCTTCCTAATCTTCCCTCTTAACTGGCTTGGAGCAACCACTCTCCATACTGGGAATGAATCTCTTTCTGTCCTTACTGACATGGGAGCTACACTCTTGGTGCTCAAGCCCACTGCTGTAAAGCAGCCTCTGTCTCAGAGTACTAAAACAGTTCAAATAGTGGCGTCTCTAATGAACCTCAACATGTTCCTGTCTTTGAACCTATTCCCCCTTGTTTAGGGCTTTTGAGAGATACACATCCTTTTCTCTCTTAGTTCCTCTACCCTTTTCATTTGTCAAGTTGAGATTTCTTAGAAAAATATCATGTGAAATTTCTCCCAAAAGGGGAAAGTAATTCTAGAATTTGACAGCAGTAATCAAGATAGCTAACAAGGGGATTAGATTACCCCTGCCATCTTTTATTTGCTCTGTCTCTGATGGTACTACAACTGTCTGGGAACACTGTCATTTGTTCCTATTGGATCAACTACTTTCCTCTTTATGAGCACAATCTTCAATTTTTATTGGCAGCATCCACAGTACACCTCCCATCAATATTCAGATCCCTCAAAACCTCTCCCCAGAATGAATCAATACCCTATAAATAAAAAAAACCTTTCAAGGCATCAAGCTCATATAGAAGATTACAAAGCTCAGGGCTTCAATATCCCCTGAACGTACTAGTTGATACCTTGGTTTTGCCCGTGAGAAAACCCAATGGCTAAAGATCAAGGCTTGTCCAGGACCTGTGGGCAATCGATATCATCATTATTCCTTGGGACCCTGTTGTTCCTAATTCCCATATGTTACTGACATTCTTTCCCACTGAAATTGTTCACTATGTGGTGATCTATTGATCTACGTGATGAACTGATCTATGTGGTGAATTTTCTGGTAGTCCAGTTGATAAGGGTAGCTGTTTTTCTTTCACTTGGGAAAAACAGGCATACATTGGGACAGTAATGCCCCAGGGTTACATACACAGTCCTCTGACTTTTCACAATCCCTGAAAGCTGATTTGGATGATATGAAGTTTTCTGTAGGCCCTGCTTGGTCACAATAAGGAGATGATTAGCTTCTCTGCTGTCTTCTCCAATCTCTTCACAGGAGACAGCATCACTAGTCAAAACTTCCAGCTGTAAGGGGATATAAAGTCTCCAAAATAACCAAAAGCAAAAACAAGAAAACCCGGGGACGCCTGGGTCGCTCAGTGGGTTAAGCCTCTGCCTTCGGCTCAGGTCATGAGCCCAGAGTCCTGGGATCGAGCCCCACTTTGGGTTCTCTGCTCAGCAGGGAGCCTGCTTCCCTTCCTCTCTCTCTGCCTACCTCTCTGCCTACTTGTGATCTCTGTCAAATAAATAAATAAAATCTTTTAAAAAATTAAAAAAAAACAACAAACAAAAAACAACTCTGCAGTTTGCTCCAATTCAGGTTCGATACATAGGGCACCTGATCTTGAAACAAGGTGCACATTTGGATCCAGGAAGGCTTCATGGCACCCTAAACTTTCCAAAACCTAAAACTACACCAATTATAAGTTTTTCTTGGACTGGCTGTCTACCATTGAAAGTGGATTCCAAACTTATTTTTTATGGCTCAATCTCTATATGCTTTACCAAAAAAATGACCAACCTGATGCTACTATTTAAAAGGTCAGGAGGAAGGCACCTGGGTGGCTCAGTCAGTTGGGCCTCTGCCTTTGGCTCGGGTCATGATCTCGGGGTCCTGGGATCAAGTCCCGCATCCGGCTCTCTGCTCAGCAGGAAGCCTGCTTCCCCTTCTCTCTCTGCCTACTTGTGATCTCTCTCTCTCTGTCAAATAAATAAATAAAATCTTAAAAAAAAAAAAAAAGAAAGGTCAGGAGGATATAGATTTTGAGACTTTTATAGATTTTTAAAGAAGATTTACTTATCTATTTGAAAGAGAGAGAGCATGCATGCAAAAGAGCATGCAGGGGTGAGAGGGGGCAGAAGGAGAGGAAGAGAATCCTAAGCAGTTCTGCACTAAGCGTGGATGCCAACATGGGGCTCTATCTCATGACCCGGAGATCACAACCCAAGACGAAACCAAGAGTCAGATGTTCAACTGACCGTGCCACTCAGGTACCCAGCTTTTGAGACTTTAAAGAAAAGCCTAATAAAGCCCTCGGCCCTCAGACATCCTAATTATCAACTTCCTTTCTCCTCTTTTTATGTGAGAGGGAAGGGAATGTCTTAGAGTAGTCATCCAAAACATGGGAACCATCATTGACCCATGGGTAATATGACCAACAACTGGAGCCTGGGGCTCTGAGCCCCTCTGCCTCAGAGCCATTCTGCCACTTTCCTTTTAGTTAAAGCCACCGAAGAAATAATCCCAGGGCAATCCCTTTAACCTTCTGTGCCCCATGCAGTAATTCCTGAATTCTACTCATGCTCAGCACTTCTCAGTCTTCTCACCTCCTAGGACATCCTGCTGCCAACAGCTCCTCACAGAACTCTTCCTTGCTGCAATAACCTTAACCCTGCTAGTCCTCTCCCCTCCTTCACTGACGAAACCCCTCATGACTGCTTAATGCTGACAGACCATCTTCTGACTCCGTGTGACAATTTACACAAAACTCCTCTAGTCACTGCAGATTTTTAACGATTTACTGATGGTTCTATTTAAAGGATGAAAATGCAAGGTGACTGGGTGGCTCTGTTGGTTAAGTATCTGCCTTCAACTCCAGTCATGATCTTAGGGTCCTGGGATTGAACCCTGCATCAGGCTTCCTGCTCAGGGGATAGTCTGCTTCTCCCTCTGCCCCTTCCCCCTATTAGTGCTCTCTCTCTCTCTCTCTCTCAAATAAACAAAATCTTTAGGGGAAAAAAAGGATGAAAATGCTGAACATCATGCTAGGTATGCTATTACAACTTCCTTTGAAGTCACTGAGGCAGCACCTTTATCTCTGGCTATTCAACAGGCTGAATTTTATGCCCTCCCTCTGGCTTGTACAATGGCCAAGGGTATAAATGCAAACACTTATACCCATTGTCAGTATGGCTTTGGGACGTTATGGGAACTAAGGTTTCCTTACCTGTAATGGGAATAAAATTAAAAATGGCTCCTATGTCCAAAATTTACTAGATGCCATACTTTTATTGCTTCTCTGGCTATTAACTGCTCTGGCTTTATTGCTGCTCTGGCTACTGAACCTCTGAGAGGGAGGTTCCTGGGCATTCCAGACTTGACTTCCTGGGTCAGAGTAAACCTTGCTGATATAGTCATCAAAAACACTGCTCTCAAGGAAACCAATAGCCAAACCTCTGTCATGGTCCAAAGGGATGTTCTCCCCAATTATCATTTGAGAAAACTAAAAAGAGATACCCAGCAATTAGTCCCAGAGAGGGAAAAACAATACTAGAAATCTAGTAATTGTTGTTTCAATAAAAAGAGAATGCTGGTTTGGACCAAATGATAATCCAGTCCTACCCAAAATTCCAATGTTCCCACTTTCTACTTTGTGTGCATTAAACTATTCGTCTACAAAATGATAAGATATCATTCATGAACCAGTATCAGTAGAGAAATACTAATAAGGTTACAAAAAGTGCCTATCCTCATGTTCTGCCAGGCCAAAGAACAACTAAGAGGAACTGGTTTGCATAAAAGAATTTCATATGCTTCCCTGTCTCATGGATATGTGAGTATGATTTAGTTATGGTTTGCATACTTTCTCAGTGGACTGAAGCTCTTCCTCATAGAGGAGCCAGTATTTCTGATGGAAAAGATTATCCCTACTTGGAGAACTTTTCTCTGAACTTCAGTGATTGGGAAACCCATTTTTCTAGTCAAGGGCTTCAACAAGTCTTCAACAAATGCTGTTCGGCCATTTTTATACCCCTTTCATTGTACATACCACCTTCAATCCTCAGGGTCAGTCAAACACATATATGGCACTATTAACTGGCAAAATTTGTAGAAAACCTCCAAACACCCTGGCTAACAGTACTGTTAGTCCTTCCAAATTTCAGATTCACCCCCTTTGGAATTCACAGATTCTCATTTCTTGAGATAGTCACAGGACATTAATACACTTGGCCCCTGACTCCTCTGAACCACAGTTGATAAAAAAGATATACTCCAATGTCTAAAGGCCTAACCGTTTCTATTAAAAATAACCATGCATTGGGATGCCTACGTGGCTCAGTCGGTTAAATGTCTGCCTTCGGCTCAGGCCATGATCCCAGTGTCCTGGGATCAAGTCCCACATCGTGATCTTTGCTGGAAATGGCCTTAGAGTTACTGCTAACCACTATGTGCCACCAAACTCTAAGAAACAGATTCTTGGACTCGTGTGACACATGTGAGGAAAGCACCAAGCCCTGACTGGTCCTGCACGCCACCTGGAGGAAACTGAAGCAGGCGACATCTGACAAGACAGATTTCCCAAGAGGTTTGGACGAGGCCTGTGTACCTTTTTCTCACTACTGCTTCTTCTCATTTGTGGAAAGACAATGAATGCCCTTGTCTGCATTTCCCAAACCCTTGTTTGAAGGGAGGGAAACCTCTTGTTTTGATATGGCCTTTCAGAAACAGCCTCACTGTGATCCCATGACAAATTAATTTTTCACTAGCTTCTTCTAAAAGGTTCGGAATTCACAAAAGTCTTTCTTTCATCTGAACTACTAAGTGACTCTGGATTCTTATCCAAATTCATGGTTCTCTGAATTTGCAACCTCACCAACTGCATGCAACACGTTGGGTTCCAAACAGTTCTTTCAAGATAACAATGCTGTGTTAAAATGTCTTTGATAGGGTACCTGGGTGGTTCAGTCCTAAAGCATCTGCCTTCAGCTCAGGTTATGGTTGCAGGGTCCTGGGATGGAGCCCCACTCGGGTTCCCTGCCTAGCAGGGAACCAGCTTCTCCCTCTCCCACTCCCCCTGCTTTTGTTCCCTCTCTCGCTGTGTCTGTCTCTGTCAAAAAAAAAAAAACTTAAAAAAAAATAATAATAAAATAAAATGTCTTTGAGGTTTTGCTGTTCTGCAAAAAGTTTTTCAGCTTTTGCTTCATGTTTATACCTGCACTGTATCTTCTAAAATGCACTGTTAATTCCTTCAGTGTGCTCTTGCTATATTCACTATTATGCTTTCATAGCAGCTTGAAGTGGAGACTTCCAAGAAGCATCAACAACTTCAGGTTTACTTCCACAGGGGTAACTTTTCTCCCTTATGCTGGAAAAAGTGTCAATAAATGTTTTTAGTTGGCTACTTTCAGATCTAGGATTCCAGTTTAAAACCACTACACAATTTGGAATCGTCATGTTACTTTCTTCTGTATTTGCTGCCTATCGAGCTTTTGTAAAAATGATGTTCCCAATAAGGATATGATCTTCGGAGCTTACGATCTTCGTAAATAAGGACTATAAGGTGGGCAGTGCCTGAGAGTTCTTTCGCCTAACCTTCCTAGTTACTCAAATGTGACCTTAACTGGTTTCTAATTCGATGCTCTTTGCGTCTGATACCGGCCATGACAACCAGGAAAACATCTTTCCTGGCACTGAGGGTCAAAAGGTCACTGAATTAAGAAAACCTGACTTTTTTTTTTTTTTTTTTTTTTTGGAAAACCTGACTTTTGATCAGCTATGCTTTCAGGAAAGATCTTGATCAAAGGGGGTAAATATGAAAATTAACAAAGGGAAACCTCATTAAAGTGGAGCTGGGAAGCCAGAAGGGGGAGCCCTTCCACTCAGCGGCAATTACTCCAAAAGAATGTTTAACAGGAAGGAATTCGATTAGAGGCCCCCAAAGGCAAGATGCACACTACACCTCCTACAAGAAACTGACTAGCAGGGCAATTCAGTCAATGAGAAACAATTATCACCCTGAACTGGTGCTTTTCTTCAAAGGACTTTCTTTCAAAATAACCACTCTGTGTGGTGGGGGAGGATGGGGGGGGAGAGACACCTGAGTAGCTCAGTCAGTTAAGCATCTGCCTTCAGCTCAGGTCATGGTCCTGAGATAGGGCCCCACATTGGGCTCTGGGCTCCCTGGGAGCCTGGTTCTCCCTCTCCTCCCAGACTGTGCTCTCTCTCACTATCTCTGTCACTCTCTCTTTCTCTCAAATAAATAAATAAAATCTTAAAAAAAAATAAACAACCACTGCCAACTCTCTCCTCTTCCTTCTCCATAAAATAATGTTCCTCTCCTTTGTTTATGGGACCTTTTTGTCTATGGTTTTGCTAGAGCCTGCATGTCCTGGATTGCAATTTTCTGTTATTCCTGAATAAACTTATTTTTGCTGGTAAATTAACTGACAGATTTTTAAGGTCAACAGACCCTATAGCCATTAAGCAGGAAAGGGTAATACTACGAACAACTCTACATTCATAAATTTGACAACTCAGAAGTAATGCATCAATTTCTTGAAAACCACAAACTACCAAAATTCAGTCATGATAAAATAGCCTGAATAGTCCTGTAAAGAAATTCCAGGCTCTAGTTTCACTGGAGAGTTTTATCAAACATTTAAAGGACAATTAATGCCAATTTTATACAATCTCTTCCAGAAGAGAGAATAGGAAGGAATATTTCCCAACTTGTTTTATGAGGCCCAAGGCATTACAAAAAAAAAGAAAACCACAGACTCATGAATTTAGTTGCAAAATCCTCAACAAAGTATTAGCAAACAGAATCTAGCAACATATAAAAAGAATATACCATCATGACCCAAATGCTATTTATTTCAGGTATGCAAGGTATTTCAGGTATTGATATTTAAAAATCAATCAATGTAAAAAAAAAAAAAAAGTAAATAAAATAAAATAAAAATCAATCAATGTAATCCACCACATGAACAGGCCAAACAAGAAAAAAGTCATCACTGCACACCAGCTGATGCAGAAGAATCTCATTTCAAAAAATTTAATCTCATTTCATGGGGAAAAAAAAACACATTTTAAAAACTAGGAATAAAAAAAAGGGGGGGGGGCACCTGGGTGGTTCAGTGGATTAAGCCGCTGCCTTCAGCTCAGGTCATGATCCCAGGGTCCTGGGATGGAGCCCCGCCTCGGGCTTTCTGCTCAGCGGGGAGCTTGCTTCCTCCTCTCTCTGCCTGCCTCTCTGTCAAATAAATAAATAAAATCTTTAAAAAAAAAAAACAAAAAAACCTACAGCTAACATCAGACTTAGTGATGAGAGAATGTACGTTTTCCCTTTAAGACGGGTACGAAGAAAACATATCCATTCTCACACTTTATTCAGCATAGTTCTCGGAGTTCTAGAGAGTGCAACAGGGCAAAAAAAAAATAATACATACTGTTAATAACTGGAATAAATCAGAATAACTGGAATAAAATTGGAAAAAAAAAGTTTTAAGACCATCTCTATCTTTAGATGACATTACTCTCTACATAGAACATCACAAGAAATATTAAAAACAAAAACAATCATCACTCCTAAAACTAATGTTCCAAGATGTAAGATCAATAAACAAGAATCAATTACATTTCTATATCCTAGTAGTAAAACCAAAATCAACACAGTATCACTTACAACAGCTCCAAAGAAAATAAGCATTATTTACAAAGTGTCCCTAAGAAAATGAAATGCTTAGGTATAAGTCTAACAAAACACATACAGGATCTGTATGCTGAAAAAGACAAATGCTATGGAAAGAAATCAAAGGAAATTAAACAATTGGAGAGATTCAAGGGCTGAAAGATTCAATCAGATATTAGTTCTTCCCTAACTGATCTGTAGGTCTGTAGAAACGGACAAGCTTACTGCAAAAATTTATATGGAAAGGGAAAGTCCCTAAAGCAACTTTGAAAAAGAAGAATAAAATGGGAGTAGTCTTTCTTCTGGATGTTAAGGGTTACTATCCATAGTTATCAAGACAGCACAGTACTGACAGAGGGACACCACATAGATCAATTGAACATAATAGAGAAGGAGGAGGAGATAAATATGCTCAAATAATTTCTGATAAAGGCACAAAAGGAATGCAGTGGTACTGTAGCAATTGTACATCCAGAGGCAAAATAAAACAAAACAAAAACAACCCAAAACTCTCAAATCTATACAAAAGTTAACTTAAAATGAATCATGGACTTACATGTAAAACATAAATCTCTAAAATTTCTAGGAAGAAACAAAAAATCTTTGAAATTTAGGACTAGCAAAGAATTCTTAGACACCAAAAGCACAATCCATAAAAGGAAAACTTGATAAATTGGACCTAGTCAAAATTTAAAACCTTTGGCTCTATTAAAGACCCTGTTAAGCAAATGAAAACGAAAAATCATTCTTCCACTCTCCCAAGCCATCCATGCTGGAAACATCCAAATAAACTTACCCAAATTTCTAAGTTACTCTATAGGAGAATCTTTCTCTATCAGAAAGTGAAACCAAGATGACCTAGAATATCCAAATGTTAAATAGAGTATCTCCAGGTAAGAAAGGATTATCAAAGGCACTGATGCACCCACATTCTTAGCTTCTCCCTAGATGAACCTTGAGTTAAGTCCTCATGTCAAAAATATGAACAGCAGGGCACCTGGGTGGCTCTCCTCTGCCTTCGGCTCGGGTCATGATCCCAGGTCCTGGGATGGAGCCCTGAGTTGGGCTCTCTGCTCAGCAGGGAGCCTGCTTCCTCTTTCTTTCTGCCTGCCTCTCTGCCTACTTGTGATCTCTATCTGTCAAATAAATAAATAAAATCTTTAAAAAAATAAAAGTACAAATGGCTTGGGGTTACCTGACTGCCTCAGTCCTTAGAGCACGTGACCCCTGATCTTGGGTTTGTCAGTTCAAGCCCCACAGGGGTGCAAAGATTACTTAAAAATAAAATCTTTAGTGCTCGCTTCAGCAGCAAATACACTAAAAAAAAAAATAAAATCTTTAAAAAAAAAAAACGCATGATGATCAAGCTGGTTTTTGGTTTTGTTTTTAAGATTTTATTTATTTATTTGACAGAGAGAGATAGCAAGAGCAGGAACACAAGCAGGGCGAGTGAGAGAGGGAGAAGCATTCCCACCTAGCAGGGAGCCCGATGCACAGGTCTATCCCAGGATCCTGGATCATGACCGAAGCCAAAGGTAGATGCTTAAGGACTGAGCCACCCAGGTGCCCAGATCAAGCTGTTTTTTAAGTGTTTTGGAGCCAAGCCTCTGTGTAATTTCTTCCACTATTCTCATTTATCCTCATACTCTCCCTGGAGGCAACAAAGGACTGGGGACTACAGATGTTGGTGTTGTGGTGGGCACTATGATCCAACTCAAAAATCCCATTTCACTAGTAAAAGATTTATTCCCCAGCTGCTGGAGTATAGCAGCTGGCAGTGTCCAGTTGTCAGCCCTCTTTGGAATAGACTTGGCTGATGAGTCACCTCATTTAAGGTCATATACACCCCCTTCCCAGGTCACTCAAGATCCAATGACAGGTGCATGCTGGGATATGAAGGCCTGGCTGGCCCCTTCCCCCCATTTTGAAGAGCCATCTCATTTTCAAAGCTCTCTATGGGGTCAGCTGAGGCCCTCCCTGAGACTGAATGGCAGTTCCACTTCTCCCTCTGCCCAATCCTGCTTCCTTCTTTTCTTTACTTTTCACAGGTGGTAATCCCAAAAGGACTCCCTAATAAACCTCCCGCATGCTAACCTCCATCTCACAGTCCACTTCCCAGGAAACCCCAACTGTGACAGAGGTCAAACTGCTGGAATTCAAATCACTGTCTCCAGGCTTACTAGTTGTGTGGCAGTTACAAAAGCACAGTAGGAGACACAAGGTTTGAAGGCATTAAAACACGTAAAATGCTCAGAAATGCACCTAGCACACAGTGGACACTCAACTGTTACTATCATCTTCGTTTTGCCTATTCACACTTGATACACCTATTCTCACCTGGTAATTTAATACAAATTTCTCTACAATATGAGAATTACTGAAAGTTATGAGCTGGAAAAGACCTTAGAGATCACCAAGTCTGACACACAATTTCCAGATGATGAACATCAAGTCTTCTTAAATAAGTGACTTAGTCAAAGTTCTAGAGTCACTAAGTGACAAAATCCAGGTTCCAACCCAGTCTTCTGACGGCTTCCATCATTCTTTTCATTAAGCAAGACTACTTGCCTCTCAATCTACATATAATGTGTCATTAAATGAAATTCAACAGTACTAAGTCCCTCCCTTTCACCTTCCTGCCATAACTGAACCTCAGCTCTCTTCTCAAGAAAACTGTCTCTCCTACAGCTCTTTCCTGCACTCATACAATGAGCCCACAAATAAGGTGCATGTTTCCTTTGCTTTTCATCAGTACTTCCAGACCACTGTCCTTTCAAAGTCCTCCCCTAAAAGCTCCCAACTTCAAGGCTCATAGCAGCAGACTGTCCTTACAGCAGTCATGTCCCCTCATTTCTTTAAGACATTAGCAGCCAAACCAACCAGTCCTGATATGATTTGCGGTGATTCCCATATGCAACATTCAGTAACCTTCCATACCCAGGCCTTTGTCTTTTATTCTTCTCCAAAGCCCTGTGTTCCACCCTCCTCAGCTACCTGCTCCTGCTGTCATACCCTATAAGGTTTCTAAACAGGCACCTGGGGCAGGATGATTCCTCCCTGTGTAGGAATATCCTGCTCAGCGCAAACCATTTAGCACTTTTGGTCCCCACCCACTGAATATCAATGGCACCCTCCCCACCCCCAAACACACATTTCCAGACATCTCAGTGGGGAAGCAGTACACTCCAGTTGAGAACTACTTACTTAATTAAATCTTATCACTGTCAATAAATGCACCCCTTCATAATATCAAATTCAAGCATCCCTCTGAGTCATCCAACTCATTACCTCTACTATTTGGACTCTCAACAATTCCTGGACTCCACAGGAACCCATAATCCATGAAGCCCACTATGTTTTTTCCCTGCTCTTGATCCCATCAAGTCCCCACTTCCTTCCCTATTCAGCTTAAATTTTGTGACCCAGCATCATAATCACCCTATCACACACATCACCAATGTTGTCTTTTCTTGCTTCATTATAGACCCTTAACTTGCTTCATTATAGACCCTGTTAGTTCCCCTACTCTATGCCTGTAACCTGAATACAAACCTTGGGTCCTATACACACACACAGACATATACACACATGTACACACACAGAGGCACATATACACACACTTGGACACGTGCTCACGCACACTTGTTCTTAGACATACACTCATCCACACACACACTGGAGAAAAACACATAACTTAACAGTCTCACTTTAACGACACCTGAGTGGCTCAGATGGTTGAGCGTCTGTCTTCAGCTCAAGTCCATCTCCAGGTCCTGGGATCCAGCCCCATGTCGGGCTCCCAGTTCAGTGGGGAGTCCGCCTCTTCCTCTCCCTCTGCCTCTCCACCTGTTTGCCTGTGCTTCCTTCCTCTGCTCCTCTTTCTCTCAAATGAACAAATAAATCCTTAAAACAAAAACAGAAACAGTCTCACTTTAAACTCATGATCAAACCTCAAGTGGACTGTTCATGAATCCCATCAATCCTATTACAGATCCCGAAGTCCACTTCCATTCTCCTACTGTCCCGGCTGACTATTTCATACTTTCTCCTCCTTCCTTATCTTCTTAAAGCATTTTATTTCACTGAAAAACAAAGAAATTATCAAAAGAGGGGTGCTTGGGTGGCTCAGCTGGGTAAGCATCTGCCTTGATCCCCAGTCATGATCTCAAGGTCCTGGTATCAAGCCCCACACTGGGCTCCCTGCTAGGCAGGAAGCCTGCCACTCCCTTGCTTGTTCGTGTTCTCTCTCTCAATCTCTGTCAAATAAACAAATGAATAAATAAATCATGTTTTTTAAAAAGTTATCAAAAGAAAATTTTCAGAGTCTATCATCCCCAATCTACCCACCTAACCTGTATTTACTTTCTTACTGTGAATAATGTACCTCTGGTCATACAAAATAAATTTTTCCACTTAAAGACTAAATCTTGTTCCTGGCCCTCCTCAAAGATGTAATCCCAGGACTGACCTCTCCCCTTCCTGTATCATCCAGTTTTCCCCCTCTATTTAATCAATCCCACTGGTATACCAACAGACTGTTAATTCCTCCTATCTTAAAAATAATAAAGTAAAGCTTTGGAGTTTTGACCTACAACCCTCTCCAGCAACTTCATTTCTTAGCTCCCTTTGTAACAAAATACCTTAAATGAGTTGTCTTTTCATTCTGTTCAATGAATGTCTACTCTTCTCCCCCAGCCCATCTCTTTTTCCATGCTCTCTTGGATCTAATTATTTAGATTTTTTTATCCCCACTCCCATGGAAATAGTTTTTGTCAAGGCTGTCAATAAACTTTATGTTGCTAAATAGTCAATTCTTGCTATTTGTGGTTATTATATTCTATAAAGTTGCATGTACATGGAATTAGCAAATACTGAATCATTGCTCTGGGGAGGGGGGAATATGCAGGTAGGCTCCTGCAGGCTTCTGGGCACATTATTTTCATCAACTGGTCAATATATAACCTTGTTTTAAGTGTTTCTGTTTAAAGACACCTTTTTTAGTATATATATTGCTAATTCACTAATACTGAACTCACAGGGGCGCCTGGGTGGCTTGGTGGGTTAAAGCCTCTGCCTTTGGCTCAGGTTATGATCCCAGGGTTCTGGAATCAAGCCCCGTATCAGGCTCTCTGCTCAGCAGGGAGCCTGCTTCCTCCTCTCTCTCTGCCTGCCTCTATGAACTGAACTCACAGACAGCATCACTATAACCCATATTTCAATAAAACTTACCTAACACATGTATTCTTTCCTCCTGGCACTCAATACTACACCTCGGAGGCCATTTTAAACAACAAAATCACTAACAAAAATGCAAAAAATATGCCACTAATCAGACCACCAAAAGAACTATTTAAAGCATGAGAGATAAAATAGGACGACAAAGCCCTGGTGCCTTGGTTCACGGTCAGCTGGAAGCTGTGCATCAAGTGACTCCAATCTGTCACCACTCTGGGCAAGGACCACAGAAGTACTGAGCTGATTCTGGGCTTACATATAAATTTTATCAAGTAGGCAAATCTGCAAAAACAGAATCCTTCAATAATGAAGACCAACTGTGGTAGCAGCTAATTTTTATTCCTTATTTGACCTGCCAGCAGCAATATACAGTTGACCATCACGTTATTCTTCATTTCCAAGATTCTTTCTCTAGAGTCTCCTCTTAACTTCACTGACTATCCCTTGTCAATCTTCCCCAAATCCAACAAATGCTGGAGAGCCCTAGTCAAATCCACAGACTCATCTCTAAGTATGTAAGACCCCCAAAAACTCATGTAGTTCCAGGACTTTAATTATACTTGTGTTAAATAGTTACTGTAAATAGTTACTGTCCCCCACAGCTCTGAGATGCTCTGTTCTGTTTTCCTCCTACTTGTTTTCTCTTTGTTTTCAATTTGGATATTTTCTGTTGATCTTCAAAGTCACTGAATTGTCTCCTTGGCTATGTTCAGTCTACTAATAAGCCCCAAAACATACTTCTTCTATATCAAATTTTTCATTTCTAGCATATTCATTTGACTTTCATATACTTTCCATTCCTCTGGTGAAATTTACCATCATACATGTCCACCTTTTCCGCTAGAACCTTTAATATATTATTCATTATTATTTTATTTTTTAAAAAGATTTCTTTATTTGACAGAGAAAAAGAAAGGAGCGCATGCTCACAAGTGGGGGGGAAGGGCAGAGGAAGAGGGACAGAAAGAAACAGACCCCCAGGAGTGTGAACCCAACAAGGAGCACTCCCGGGTGGGCTCAATCGGTTAAGTATCTGTCTTCACCTCAGGTCATGAGGGATTGAGCCCCACATTCGTCTCTTTGTTCCGTGGGGAGCCTGCTTCTCCCTCTCCTTCAGCTACCGCTCCCCCTGCTTGTGTGTTGTCAAGCAAATAAATAAAATCTTTAAAAAAATAAATTCAGGGGTGCCTGGGTGGCTCAGTTGGTTAACCCGCTGCCTTTAGCTCAGGTGATGATCCTGGAGTCCTAGGATCAAGTCCCACACCTGGCTTCCTGCTCAGCAGGGAGCCTGCTTCTACCTCTCCCTCTACTGCCACTCCTGCTCGTTCTCTCTCTCTGTGTCAAATAAATAAATACAATCCTTAAAAATTAATTAATTGTCTGATAATTCTCACAACTGTGAAATCCTCAGTCTATCGGTTATTGTGATTTTTATTTTGATTTTTGAACAGTAGGCTATTTTTATCTTGGATTATGGATATCGTGTATAACACAGGAGACTGAGGAAACAGTATAAAAATGGCTCTTTTTCTGCAAGCTATTAGTGGGAGCTGAGGGGAGAGGCTGAGTCAATCTCTTTAGGAATTAGGCTGGGTCTGGGTTCTATTGTTATGATTAACTTAAGTGTACTACCTACTTCAAATTCCTCTAGGGCAACCTTCTGCTTAGGGTGGAAGCTGGTTTGCCTGAGGGTTTTTCTCAGGGTTCTTCCTCCACCCTCCACTTCTGGTTTTCCCTGCCTCCCCTCCCAGGCTAGTCCCCAGGGGCGGAATGCGGTTGTTTTACTTGAGTCTGAGTCTCAGGCAAGCCATTATCCCTGGATCTCCAGGCACAGGGCTTTCTCCCAGCAGTAGGAAAACAAAAGGTCTGAACCCAGAAGTTTCCTCACCTTCCCTCAGGTTGTACGTGTTTTTGTCTTTTCACTCCTCCCAGCCACAATGTAAAATGGAATTTATTCCCTTCCCCCCAGTGACTTAAAGCTCCTCCTTACCGGAAGGACTGTACCACCTAGTGGGCCTTACCCCATCTCCCTTGCTTCCCCCAATCTTCCTCACAACAAACTGCTAGGAGACCTTGAAGAAAAAGCCTAGAGGTAGGTGTTCCCTACGCTGTGTCCGCAGCTCTCAAGGATTCTACAGTCTCCTGCTAGCCCACACTTAGACTTCAGCAATCCATTAAAAACTTAGCCAAATTCTTCTCTATCCTTGTACCACAGTGCTGCCTTCTTCCTGTGCTGTTACAGATGAGCCAGATCCCACCTCTGATGAATCAAGAGAATTTATAACTTTGTATATTACAGCTCATTCTTATTTCAAGATGGGAACAATACTCTTTGCAGCTTTCTATATCCCAAGTGGAAGTCAGAAATCACTTTGTGAGTTTACCACCTATAAAGCCACAATTCCTACATTTACATTTCTAGTCTGGACTTCTCCTCTGGACTCCAGATCATATATCTCCAGCTGCCTACTGGACAAACCTATTTTTATGGTTTGGCAGACAAACTTTAAGGTGGCCCCCATGACCCCCACCTCCTGGTATTCATGCCCTTGGGTAATCCTTTCCATTGAGTGTGGGAAGGACCTGCAACTTTCTTCTAATCAGTAAGGCAAAGATGATGGGATGGCATTCCCATGATTACATTTTTTTTTTTAAGATTTTATTTATTTATTTGACAAGAGAGACATCACAAGTAGGCAAACAGGCAGGCAGAGAGAGAGAAGGAAGCGGGCTCCCTGCTGAGCTGAGAGCCTGATGTGGGACTCGATCCCAGGACCCTGAGATCATGACCTGAGCAGCTTAACCCACTGAGCCACCCAGGCGCCCCCCATGATTACATTTTATAGCAAAGGAATGGCATATCATTTCCTTGATTAGGTCATATGGTATTATACAACACTCTGTCTTGCTAGCCAATTCACTCTCATCCTCTTGCCAGACAAAATGGAGCAGACTGCCATGCTGTGAACTGCTTATGAAGAGGGCCACATGGCAGCAAACTGCAGATGACCTGTAAGATCTGAGGGTAGCCTCCAGCCAACAAAAAACTCAAGCTCTCAGTCTCACAGCTGCAACAAAATGAAGTCTGCCAATAACCTGAGTCAAGTTGGAAGTGGATTCTTCTCCAGTTCAACCCACAGGTGAGAACCCAGCCCCAGCCAATACCTTGACTGCAACTTGAAGCACCAAAGCAGAGAACCTAGCAAAGAAGTTTCTGCCCTCACAGAAACTGTGTTAACATGTGTTGTGAGCAATTAAGTTTGCGGTAATTTTAGTACAGAAAAGTAATACAGATAGCATCACCAACTTTTTTTTTCTTTTTAAAGATTTTTATTTATTTGTTAGAGAGAGAGAGAGATACAGAGCGCAAGCACAGGCAGACAGAGTGGCAGGCTGGAGGCAGAGGGAGAAGCAGGCTCCCTGCCAAGCAAGGAGCCCTTTGTGGGACTCGATCCCAGGATGCTGGGATCATGACCTGAGCCGAAGGCAGCCGCTTAACCAACTGAGCCACCCAGGCGTCCCAGCATCACAAACTTAATATGCCTAAAAGCCGAATTCCTGACTGCCAAAATTACCCCACAAAACTAAAGAAAAATATGCTCGTGTGTCCATCTTATTAAGTGGCAACTCCATTCCTACAGTTATTCAAGCCAAAAACTAGGGTCTATCTTAACCTCTTTTTTTCTCTAAAACCCACATCTAATCTGAAAGTAAACACTGTTGGCTTTAAAACCAAATTATATCCAGAATCTAAATTTTATCCACTACCACCTTGGTCCAAGCCACTATCACCTCTCAAGCACATTATTCTAAACGCTTCCTAACTGGTTTCCCTGCATCTACTCTACAAAGCAGCCAAAATGATCCTATTAAAACATCAGGTAGGGGCGCCTGGCTGGCTCAGTGGGTTAAGGCCTCCGCCTTTGGCTCAGGTCATGATCCCAGGGTCCTGGGATCGAACCCCACATCGGGCTCCCTGCTCTGTGGGGAGCCTGTTTCCTCCTCTCTCTCTGGCTTGCCTCTCTGCCTACTTGTGATCTCCCTCGGTCAAATAAATAAATAAATAAAATCTTAAAAAAAAAAAAATCAGGTAAGTTTTTACTCAAAACACTCCAAAGGATTCCCATCTAACCCAGCTTAAAAGTCAAAAGCCTTACAGTGGCCTACAAGGCCTACCTTACCCGGCACTCTCCCTTCCCACCCCAAACCTCTCCGCCTCATCCTGTATCATTCTCCCCTCATTCACCTGTCTCCCACGACACCAGTCTCTGTGCTGTTCCTTAACTATGCCAAGTATCTACCAGTCTCAGCGTTTTACAATTGTTAGTTCGTGTAAATGAAGAGTTCTTTCCACTAATGGGACTTCTCTGACCACTTTATATACAAAGACAAGTCCACCTGTCCCCACCAATCCCCATCCCTCCCGCCCTGCTTTGTTAGTCCCCAGAGTACACACTATGAACTGATACCTGTTTTATTGCCTGTCTCCCCAAAATTAGAAGGAAAGTCCGTAAGAGCTGAGGCTTCTGTTTATTCCTATGTCCTCAGCTTATACTGAATGACTAAATAAATATCACTGCTGTAGATACGGTTTCCTTACAGTATTTAGAGTCTAATGAAGTAAGTAATCGTGCCACAAGAATTTGGACATGAAGTCAGTGAAATTATTTTTCAAAATCACTACAAAATTACTTACCACTTAGAAATATACTCATTCTAGGGACGCCTGGGTGGCTCAGTTGGTTAAGCAGCTGCCTTCGGCTCAGGTCATGATCCCAGCGTTCTGGGATCGAGTCCCACATCGGGCTCCTTGCTCTGCAGGGAGCCTGTTTCTCCCTCTGCCTCTGCCTGCCACTTTGTCTGCTTGTGCTTGCGCTCACTCTACCTCTCTCTCTGACAAATAAATAAATAAAAATAAAATCTTAAAAAAAAAAAAAAAAGAAATATACTCATTCTACATCTCACTGTAAATATGCTTCTAAGAAAACGTGGAGAACATTCACATCTAACCAAAATAACTGAAGTATACAAGCCAAGTGAATTTGAACATTTCTGTGAAGGGCTTTATTAATACAAAGATAGCTGAAAGTCTCTATAATTGTTTTTCCAGCATCATCTGGAGACAATACCATTATTCTACACAGATATAGCCAAACAATAAAGAAGGATGCATGAAGTTTGAAGGATTAACCCTTTTGGACCTCGCTTCTCAAATTTTCTGATCTCAAGACTCTTTACACTCTTAAAAATTACTGAGGACCCCAAAGAATTCTTACATATGTGGGCTTTTAATCTACTAACACGTTTAAAATTAAAACAGAAATCTTAAAAATATTTAACAGTTCAGGGCGCCTGGGTGGCTCAGTGGGTTAAGCCGCTGCCTTCGGCTCAGGTCATGATCTCAGGGTCCTGGGATCGAGTCCCGCGTCGGGCTCTCTGCTCAGCAGGGAGCCTGCTTCCTCCTCTCTCTCTCTGCCTGCCTCTCTGCCTACTTGTAATCTCTCTGTCAAATAAATAAATAAAAAATCTTAAAAAAAAAAAAAAAATTGCAAAATCATAAAAAAAAAAAAAAAAAAAAAAAAAAAAATTTAACAGTTCATTTTGAAGTAATATAAATCTATTACGAATCTAATTTTCATTTATGTAACTAAACTTCCCTCTCCCAAATTAGTATAAGAGAATGACATTTTAGATTTCTGCAAATTAATGTTTGAGTTAATAGAATATGGCTGAATTCTCTTACCTTCTTTTACATTAAATATTTTGCCATATGTTGTTCTGGCTGAGGTATATAAATGAAGCCTGGCCTCACATATATATGAAATTGGAAAAGGGAGGACTGTTTTTAATAGTATTTTCAGATAATTGTGGATATTCTTCTTTGATACAACTTTAAAACTTAAACAGATTGTAGTTTCTTAAAGGTTGTTTGCAATATACAATCTTAATGTTATGTTTTTTTTTTTTTTTGAAGATTTTTATTTACTTGAGAGAAGAGAGAGGGAAAGAAAATACATACAAGCAAGCACAAGAAGGGGTGGGGAGTGGCGGAGAAGAGGGAGAGGGAGAACAGACTACCTGCTGAGCAGAGTCCAACACGGGACTTGATCCCAGGGCCACCTGATAATGACTTGAGCTGAAGGCAGACACCCAGCCAACTGAGCCACCAGGCACCCCGTAGCGTTATATATTCTATTAACATCAACATCCATTGGTCTGCGGTGCCTGGGTGGCTCAGTCAGTTAAGCCTCTGCCTTGGGCTCAAGTCATGATCCCAGGGTCTTAGGACTGAGCTCCATCCACATCAGGCTCCCTGCTCAGTGGAGGGTCTACTTCTCCCTCTCCCTCTGCCCCTCCTCCATGCTTCTGCTCTCTCTCTCAAGTAAATAAAGAGATCTTTAAAAAAATAAAATAAAATAAAATCCATTGTTTACCTTGCACTCTGAATGAATCTTATACCCGAGCATGATTTTGTAACACAACTTTGTAACTAAAAAGTCTGTCAAGTACTGGGAAACAGTCAAGCTCACAATGGTGAATACAAGTCTTCCAAAATTCTCATTTTTGCTTGAAAGTTCAAGTCTTATCACAGGCAACAAACACCTGTCCATTGTTTTCCTTGAAGTGGGTGACGTGCATGGATCAGACCATTTGAAATTTTAAAATATCAGTTCTGCAATATGCATGCCTATCAATTTAAATTCTCTAATGTATAGGCCTATTTTCCAGTTCAGCAAAAAGATTTCCTATGTACCCACAATAAATGTACTGAACTGAAGATGGTTTGCCTCTTGAAACTGTCAGTCTGTTTCAAGTTAGCACAAAGAGATAAATAATTTTTCATTTTTCTTATGCAAAAACAAAATCCATCTGGAAAAAATCAAAATAATCATGCACCACAAAAAATGAAATCTACTTCAAGTTTTGTAAAGTATATACCTATTTAAAACAACACTAAAGGTACTTTGTATAGAGGAAAATAAAACTGAAATAACCTTGCCAGGATGTTTAAATCAAATCTACCTTCCTTTCTTACACTTCAACATTTACGGCTCTTTTTCCTTGGTTCTTTTTCATAAAACATTCCTATTTAGCTCAGTATTTTGGCTGGATCCTGCCTTACCTGTTGAGCAATATGAGAAATATGAGTTCCCTGAACCGCTGAACCAGGCTGCGGCGCTGCCTCTGCAGTGTTACTCTTGTGGGAATCTTCCATAATCAACTATAAGCGGGAAAAAAGTCAGTTAGAAGATGCTTTTCAAGAAATCCTAAGACATTTCTATCCTTAACATGTGTACGTTTTCAGAGGAGCAAGATGAAGTTTCTCTATGCTATGAGCTAGCTCATTTTATCCAGACTCATTGTCTTCTCATGTTCTGTTCTGTGCAGAGATCTAATTACAAGATCTCAAGAAATGGCAAATAAAAAGCACTACAGAATATGTATAATATGCTGCACAGTTGTATAAAAATTGGCAACCTGGTTGCTTCTGTAGAAGAGAACTGGCAGTTATGGAACAGAGATACAGAGATAGAAAAGACTATTCCTTGCATATTCCTTTACATTTTAAAATTTTTGATCCACATGAACCTGTTAAAATTTAATAAGTGGCAAATACATACATAAATATTGTGACTAAATTTTCAAGTGTTATCCCACTCACGAAGTATGGTAGTCTTCCTGTCCATGGACACAAGAATTCTTCTTCATCTAGGGAACAGTTTCTAATTGCACAGATAGTGCTACATAGAGAATTCATTAAACAGACGCTGAATTAAATAAATAAGCACAACCACACCTAAAGAGATTCTAAAGATCTAGATGATCTATAGAAAGAAGCAAGTGCAGGATATGCAGGCTAGGTAAAAATGAGAATAAATGGCTTTTGAGAGATGGAATACGCCAAGAGGGAAGACAACCACTTAGACTGCTAAAAGATTTGGGCAGAATTTAAGGTTTTTTAATGATTACAAAGAAGAAAGAAGAGTTGACCAGCAAACATGAAAAGATGTTCATATCACTAACCATTAGGGAAATCTAAATCACAACTACAATGAGATATCATCCCAACATCCCATCATTAGGATGGGTATTATTTTTTTTTAAGATTTTATTTATTTATTTGACAGAAAGAGATCACAAGTAGGCAGAGAGGCAGGCGGGGGGGGGGGGGTGTAGGGAGGAGGCTGCCTGCTGAGCAGAGCACCTGATGTGGGGCTCCATCCCAGGACCTGAGACCATGACCTGAACCGAAGGCAGAGGTTTAACCCTCTGAGCCACCCAGGAGCCCCTAGGATGGTTAATGTTTTTTTAAAAATTAAAAATAAAATAAGTGCTGGTGAGGATATGGAGAAACTGGGACATTTGTGCACTGCTGTTGGGGATGCAAAAAAGGTGTAGCCACTATGGGAAACACTATGGTAGTTACTAAAAAATTTAAAGATAGAATCACTGTGTGATCCAGAAATCCCTCATCTAGGTATATACCCAAAGGAATTAGAAAGCAAGGTCTTTAAGATATATTTATACACCCATGTGCACAGCAACATTATTTACAATAGTCAAAAGATACAATCAACCCAGTTATGCATAGAGATGAATGAATAAACAATATGGTATATTCAAAGTCTACATTAATATTCCAACCAGGGAACATACGTAATTCTTTTTTTCTTTTTAACCAAACAAGATAATACTGTGATTAATATCTTTGGTACATAAAACTCTTCCAGTTTTTATTAAATTTATTAAATTAAATTTATTAAATAAATTTATTAAATTAAATTTATTAAATAAATTTATTAAATTAAAATTATCTCCACAGAACATTTCCCAAAAGGATTATTACTTGATCAAGGAGTATGATTATCTAAGGTTTTCTGGGGAAACCTGGGTGGCTCAGTCATTAAATGTCTGACTTCGGCTCAGGTCACAACCCCTGGGTCCTGGGATCAAGCCCCACATCGGGCTCCCTGCTCCTCCCTCTCTCCCACTCCCCCTGCATCTGCTCCCTTTCTCGCTGTGTCTCTCTCTGTCAAATAAATAAATTAAATAAATAAAATCTTTTAAACAAACAAATAATAAAAATAAAATTTTCTGAAGGAGTTACAGTCCATCGGAAGTACATGAGAAAGCAATGATAAGTGAAAAATGACATACTGTTTTACATTTCTTTAATTCTCTATTAGTTGTGTGAACTATATGTTCGTATTACTTATTCATCCATTTATCACCAAATCTTAGTGTTTTTCTTATTCGCCTCTTTCTTTTTTTAAAGTATTTTTAAAGGTTTTATTTAGGGGCGCCTGGGTGGCTCAGTCATTAAATACCTGCCTTTGGTTCAGGTCATGGTCCAGAGTCCTGGGATTGAGCCCTACATCAGGCTCCTGCTCAGCAGGGAGCCTGTTTCTCCTCCTGCTTGTGTTCCCTCTCTGACTGTCTGTGTCAAATAAATAAATAAAATCTTAACAACAAAAAAAGGTTTATTTATTAATTTAAAGAAAGTGACAGAGGGGAAGAGGGTGTGCTTGAGCCGGTGGAGGGGCAGAGAGAGAAGGGGTGAGAATCTTTGAGTACAGAACCCAAAGTGGGGCTTGACATGGGTCTCAGGACCCTGAGAGCATGACCTGAGCTAAAATTAAGAGTCAGATGCTCAACAGACAGCCACCCAGGCATCCCAGTCTGTATCTTTTAAAATTTTATTTGCCAGAAAGCGAGCACATGTGCACACACAAGTGGGGTAGCAGGAGAGGGAGAAGCAGGCTCCCCACTGAGCAAGGAGCAGATGTGAGACTCAACCCCAGGACCCTCAAATCATGACCTGAGCAGCAGGCAGACACTTAACCGAGCCACCCAGGCATCCCTAATATTTCTTTCTTTCTTTCTTTCTTTTTTTTAAAGATTTTATTTATTTATTTGACAGACAGAGGTCACAAGTAGGCAGAGAGGCAGGCAGAGAGAGAGGGGGAAGCAGGCTCCCTGCTGAGCAGAGAGCCCAATATGGGGCTCGATCTCAAGAGCCTGAGATCATGACCCGAGCTGAAGGCAGAGGCTCAACCCTCTAGGCCACCCAGGTGCCCCCCTAATATTTCTTAATACAAATTTCATTTCTATCATGTGGATACAAATACCTTAACAATGACTTAACTATGATTATTTTTAAACTTTTAATTTTGCCAAATTCATCTAATGCTTCCTATGTTGTTTCTTCAACTGCTCTGAATCTCATACATAGTCCCTTCTTTAGGAAGAGCCGTGATTTTTCATCTCCACTAATACAAGTATAATATCACAGACTAAACACAGAAATAGCACCAAACCTGCAATTCTGTATTTTCCCCATACTATCTGTATTGAAAATGCCTTTAAAAAAAAAAAAAAAGATTTTGGGGCACCTGGGTGGCTCAGTGGGTTAAAACCTCTGCCTTCAGGTCAGGTCATGATCCCAGGGTCCTGGGATGGAGCCCTTTGTTGGGCTCTCTGCTCAGCAGGGAGCCTGCCGCACCCCCCTCCCCCTTACTTGTGATCTCTGTTTGTGAAATAAATAAATAAAATCTTAAAAAAAAAAAAAAAGATTTTAAGCAATCTCTATACCCAATGTGGGGCTCAAATTTACAACTCCAAAATCCAGAGTCACACGCTCTACTGAGACAGCCAGGCAGCTAAAACGCCTTTTTTTAACACTCCCCATTTCAGAAGACATAAGTTAGAATGTAGAAAAGAAAAAAATATATATAGTGCTAAAGCACTGAAAGAAACTATAAAAGACTTTTCAAAACCTTATTAAATTACTGGAAATGATACTTTTCTATTTCACTGTGACTCACTGATTTCTGCTCCGTAACAGTATTACGAAGAAATCCTAAATCTAATGGAAACTAACACAATCAACACAACAATACACATTTCCTAGTAAAAGCCACTACAGTCAGCAAGTAAGATTTTTGGCTAATTATTACAACCACATTTCCTACAGAAAATAAGCCCATTTTCTATAACTTTTTAAAGAGAAATCAACTAGGGGCACCTGGGTGGCTCAGTGGGCTGGGCCTCTGCCTTCAGCTCAGGTCGTGATCCCAGGGTCCTGGGATCGAGCCCCACATCGGGCTCTCTCTGCTCAGCAGGGAGCCTGCTTCCTCCTCTCTCTCCGCCTGCTTCTCTGCCTACTTGTGATCTCTCTGTCAAATAAATAAATAAAATCTTTAAAAAAAATTAAAAAAAAAATAAAGAGAAATCAACTAATCAGCTTTTTTCCCAAAATGAAGACAGCTTTATAGTTGTATCTCACTGTAAACTATACTATATATTTTTTATGTTGGCGTACAATCTTCATTTGCTCACTCTTTTCAGCTATTACTCTTAAAACTGAGGTTAAGATGAATGATCTGTTAAAAATTGGCTCAACACAGAATATGCTGTCAGTATACAAAAGCATTCTCAATGAAAATAATATAGCTCCCTGCAGCAGATGGAAGCTTAACACTAGACACCAGTAAGTAGGCCAGAATCACAGGGGTTAGTGAAACACAGCTTCAAAAGTGCCATCAACGAGATGGAATTTGGGAGACGGATAAAATGCAGCAGGCTGTGATCTTGCTGACATATAAAGAATGTAAGTAAAAGACATGGTGCTTCTAAGAAAACTTGCAAAGAAAGGAATATTATATCCTAGGCACTAAATGAAGAGCTTTTTTGTATCATTTCCTAGATTCCCTATTTGAGAGATTTATAAGTGAGGCTCAAGGAAATTGCCATTTTCTATGAATCTCACAGTAAGATGTGAATACAAGACCTGAAGGCAGAACTATTTTAACTCAAAATCCATGTTTTTTTCTTCCCCCCATGCTGCCCCTCTTCCTCTAATATTGCCAACTTGTTCATCTGGCAAACTGCTACTCTTCAAGTTTCATCCTAAACATTAAGTTCGCAACTGCTCCAGGTCCTTTCTTCCTTCCTACTTTGTGTCCTCTACGTATTTTTAATGAGGTCACTTAACACTTGGAACTGTGTTTATTAGCATGTCTGGTTCCCCCAGTCTTTTTTGGGGGTGGGGTGTTGTTTCCCCCAGTCTTAAGGTACCTAAGGACAGTGCCTATAGCAGCCCAATAGAGACACTCATCTATGCTGTAAATAAACATCAACAAATACAGTTAGTATTCTCATTTGACGAATGAAGGTCTTAGTTTCCTCACCTACAGAGAATACAGAACTATGATAAGCTTGAGGGCAAGGAATCTCTTGCTTGACACTTCCATACTGAACTCATGATCTTCCCTCAAAATTGTTCGTTTGCCATGCTGAATTTCTTCCAGAACTTCCCATGTGCCTACCTTGCTTTCTCTCACCTTTAGGCTTTCACATATGCCATTCCCTCTGCCAGAAACACTACTCCCCTCCTCTTCGTGTGGCCTATTCCTATGAGTTATTTATTCTTCCAGGCAATCTTTCATGAATCCCTCAGATTAGTCGAGAAGCTCTGGCTGTATCCCCAAAGCACATGTTACCCCCTCTTCACCCAGTATTGTAATGGCCAGTTTTCTGTCTTGCCACCAGAATGCAAGCTTTAGGGAGCCAAAGACCATATCCAGTTCCCAACAGAGCACTAATACCTTGCACATTCATTAATGCTGACTAGATCAATGTGTTTAGTAAGGTTTGTCTAGCTACAGAAAGAAGTAATGGTTAAAGAAATATATTTAGACAATTACTTCAATTCGGCTTTGGAATCAAGACGCCACAAGCACACAAAAATCCTACTTTAGAGAGATAAATTCATTATACTTAAGTAGGATATGTGAGGAAAAAGCATTTTTGGGCGGGACTACCACCTACTGGTGATATAGTAGTACTGTACAGATTTATCACAGACCAAACATAACCTTAAAGGATAACAAAATTAACACATTCAGTGATAGGACAAATGTACTGATTCTATTTGGGACACCGAGGTACATGCATATTACAAAATCTACCGGAAAAACAGCATTTTAATAAAAATGCTTAGATATGCTGGTAACAAAATTCTCAAGATGCATTTTGCAAACAAACACAGCAACACAAACTCTCATCACAAACCATGCCAGTTTGACAA
This sequence comes from Mustela lutreola, assembly GCF_030435805.1. Lineage (NCBI taxonomy): Eukaryota > Metazoa > Chordata > Mammalia > Carnivora > Mustelidae > Mustela > Mustela lutreola. The sequence continues at coordinate 64,226,810 of NC_081297.1, forward strand.
AGATGCTTGCCAAATCTATGCTGAAAAAGCCTCAGAAGGGCACTCTCAATGAGTATCACAAGTATCCCCACTTCTCAAAAATTCGTGTTGCATCACTGCAGTTTGACAAAAAACACCTGAGTTCACTAACAGAAAGAAATCTCAAGGGGATTTTCAGTTTCAGGAAACAAGTGAAGGGTTTGTTTGTTTCACACCCAGCCATTACAGAGGCAGCCTGGACCACAACAGCAAGAGGGGCCTGCCAAGCTCCTTCCCGTAGAACTATACTCAGCATCTCAGCATCAAGTCTCCATAGCTTTGAACTGCGTCGGTGGACATCAGAGCATCAGGGACTTTATCTCGATTTATTTGGTTAGTTAAGATGGGTCCGTATGAAAAGCCCGAGAGATTATTTGGGGGGTCTGAGAACACAGAAAAAAATTTCCCTATAAATTAATGGTAATCTCTTCTTCGCTTTAGGTCATTTCTCTTAAGGTTTCACAAGAATGCCCTTTCCGATGGCTGAGGAAACCAGTACTAGCCCACAGCTCCTCAAAAGCTAATAAAACCACAATTATTCAACACCTACAAAGATTTTTAAAGCAGATTAAAGGGCACGCTCCAACGTACACCTGATACAGGAAACCTGCATGCTGGGAATGACCATGCTTAGTTTCTCGATGTAGGAGAAAATCAGTTTCCTCGCCTTGATCCATGGTCCAGGAGCGTCTATCTTCCCACACGCTCCTTCTCCTTCACCAGCTACACCTTTCCATTACTGTTTCGTGCGTCTGTGGCTTTACTGTCTATCTCCCCACTGGACTGTGAGCTCCCTGCGGGTAAGGACTGTTCTGCCCTCCACCGACAGCCGGCCAGGGCCTCGCACGCCCAGGCGCCCGGTGTGCTCTGCGGGATCCCTGGCGGACATAACCGGTCTCGGGCAGCTGGGCGGAAAACGCGCGGAGGCCAAGGCCACGCCGCCCTCCCCGCCCCGCCCTCTCCGCCCAATTCCGAGACCTTCGACTGAGGGCGCTCGCCGACGGCCGCACAGGGGCCGCTTCAGAGGCGAAAGCCACCCCCGGCGGGAGGTCTCCGGTTTTATTTTGGTTGGTGGAGGCGCAGTTGGGAGGCAGGGGAGACCGACGACTGCGGGAGAACAGCCGGGCCAGGCACGAGAACCGGAAGGGCGCCCGGCGGAGGGACAGCAAGCAGCCCCTCCCCCTTCCGCCGCGCGCCCTCCGCGCCCCTCCCCCACCGCTGCCGCCGCGCGCGACCCCCACCCGGCGCGAGACTTGACTCAGCGTCCCGGATGGCGCCGAGTCCCCACTCCCTCCCTCTGCCCGGGAACACGGGGACACAGGAGCACGTCCCACCCCCGCCCCCTGCTTACCTGTGGCTGCAGCTCGCCGCTCTCCGGGGCGGGAACTTACACTCCCCCCCTCCCAGGTGGATCCGAATTCTCTGCCCACTTCCACCACCCCCTCACACGGCGGGGGACGTCCCTCTGTCTCAGGGGTCAGGCGGAGCGGGGAGAATTAATGTCACTTAATAGCCAGCTGTCCTAAGATACCGTTTCCTCGGCAGTCAGGGCCGCCACTGGCGGCATGATCTACACCAGGCCGGGGGCGGGGGAGGAGAGGGGGGCAAAACTGAGTAAAGTGAGCGTGGGGGGTGAGGTTAAGGCGGTCCGTCCGTGCGGGCCGCCGTCCTACGTCACCACGTTGCTCACGTGATGTGCCGCCATCTTGTGCCGGGTCTCCTGGGATGGAAAAGTATTACTTCGGAGGGGAAGGTTACCTGTAGTCGTTTTTCTCTTCTGGAACTCTGTCCGCTCTCCTCCTACACTTCTGTTTTGGGAGGCCCCACCTGGCTTGGTGGTGTCAGGAGGCCTCTCGGTGTGAGGCTCTTTTCATGAGTTAGTGGCGTCGCTCTCAGCTCAGCTCCTACTTTCTCCGGGTTGGGTGATGAGACCCAGAACCGTCGATCCTGGCCTTGACTCACGCCTCACCTGTCCGGACCTGGTCGAGAGAAGGGACTGACGCATCTTCTCTTGGTTTCCCCAGCCTATTTTTAACCGCATAAAACTGCGTGGAGTTGCATCCTTTCTCCCCCGCCAAAGGATTTTCTCCAAAGACCTATCAGTACAGGCAGGGTGTTTTGAGCGCCACTACGGGTGTCCCGCTGAAACAGATTTACCTCAGCTGTTACAGTGGAGCGTTGTCAAAATGTTACACGCCGTCATTATAATACATTGCAAAAACTTTTTTAAAAAATTAACATTTTGTTTATTTATTTGACAGAGATCACAAGTAGGCAGAGAGAGAGGATGAAGCAGGAACTACAGCCATACTATTTCAGATAACTCAGCTCTGAAATTGCTTGGGGCTCCATGTTAACTATGCTTGAATTGAACATATAGAACTAGTCTGTGGGCCCTGAGAGTAGTGGACAACTATCTTTCTCTAGGTGAATGGACCTAAAGCTCAGGAGGTTTGTGATGAGCCTCGTCCATCTGTGAACAGTGCAGATGAGCTGAGGGAGCAAACAAGTGGCTTTCTAGGCCCTAGTTTTAGACCCTGAGATGCAGCTGCCTGCCACAGCTCATAGGTTCCACAAGCCATCCTCTGTCCTTGAAATGAATAGGACTTTTTAAATTTAAGCTAGCTTACTTTGGTTGCTGTTATTTCTAGAGTCCTACCTACTACACCTGGATACAGGAGAAATAATTTCCTTTTGACTACCTCCCCTTCTCTGTATCCCATCACCTTAGTCCAAGCGGTCATTACTTCTTGCCTTGTATATTGTGGTAGCCTCCTAGTTGGTCCCATTAATAAAACCCTAAAATGAGTAAGTATTGGTTACAGTTGTGTGGTTGGATTGTATAAGCAAACAAATTATTTACCTTCAAGATTATTATTATTATTAGCAAGACAGCTTGGAACTAATATTCAGCTTACTGGAAGGAACCTTCTTTATGATGGTCAGAGCAGCCTGCAGGTGTCCTGTACCTTTGTAACCCCCAGGTAGGGACACTGAGTGGTGCTCTGAGGGCAGGAGAGTCAAATCCTTACACCAAAAACATAAATCTGTTCACATGAGAACAAATCACTGGTCCTTCTAGGATGTGAAGAAGCCCAGTGTTGTCCCCTATCAAGTGGCCACTTCGTCTCCTGCAGAAATAGTGTCATTTGGGAGTTCAGTATTGGTTTGTGTCAATGTTTAATGGAAGATTCAGAGATAGCTGTAGCTAAATATGCCTTGGTAAATGGAAGTCCATGCTTCTGAGCCCTGACATAGTCTCCATTTTTGCTACAGTGGCTACTCCATACACGTGCTCATTGTGTCAATTCTGAGATCCTTGGGGGCTGGCTGACATCAACCAGTCAAGTCGTTTTGTTTATATGGATGTTCAATGTCTCTCCCGTAGTGGATGCTTTATAGTGGGCATTGACATGTGAAGCAAAGATCTTCATACTTTGTTCTCCCTCCTCTGTATCTATCCATATACTTCTACTCCAGACCTTGTTGTATCCAGTCTTCCAGTCTTTTTCAAGACACTGATCAACTGGTTAGGCCATTTGCCACTGCCCACGAGTCCATTTATATACCCACTTTGAGCTACTTCTTGCACAGAATGGGTGATCATTTTAATATTTGCCTGTTGGGGGCACGTGGGTGGCTCAGTTGGTTGGCCATCTGCCTTCGGCTCAGGTCATGACCCTGGAGTCCCAGGGTTAAGTCCTGCATTGGGCTCCCAACTCCATGCTCCTTCTGACCATCTCCTCTCTCATGCTCTCTGTCACTCTCTCTCTTGAATAAAAAGAAATAAAATATTTTTTAAAAATCTGCCTGTTGGGAAGATTTCCCTTGAAACAGAATGGCCATAATTCACTCATGGACCCAAACCATAACTTACCTATATACTAAACTTGGGCTTTTTCCAACTGCTTCAGTAGGACTCTTCTCCCATGCTCCATTACAGCCATAGGTATGAGCTGAGTGAAGAACACTGGTGCAACAGTAGTAGGTAACATGGGTTTCTGGTGGCCCTGCTCATACAGATTGTTTGTGTCCTCTGACGCTGCTTAGGTTTGATCCCAGGTGTAACATTTCCATCTTATGATGGATTGGTGCTGGGTCCATCTGACTTTATGATTTGGTGTGTCTGACACCAGCCAGCCAGTGATGGAAAATTTCAGATGCATGGTCACTTGGTGTCCCCTGGTCAAGTTTTCCATCTCCCTTGTGGCCCAGTGGCACATGAGAAGCTGCTTTTCAAAAGCCATATAATTTCGTGCTACAACTCCCATGTATCTTTTTTTTTTTTTTTAAGATTTATTTATTTATTTATTTATTTGACAGAGAGATCACAAGTAGACAGAGAGGCAGGCAGAGAGAGAGAGAGAGAAGCAGGCTCCCTGCTGAGCAGAGAGCCCGACATGGGACTCGATCCCAGGACCCCGAGATCATGACCCAAGCCGAAGTCAGCGGCTTAACCCACTGAGCCACCCAGGCGCCCTCTTTTTTTTTTTTTTTTTTTTTTTTTTAAGATTTTATTTATTTATCAGAGAGAGAGAGGGGGAGAGAGCGAGCACAGGCAGACAGAATGGCAGGCAGAGGCAGAGGGAGAAGAAGGCTCCCTACTGAGCAAGGAGCCCGATGTGGGACTCGATCCCAGGACGCTGGGATCATGACCTGAGCCGAAGGCAGCTGCTTAACCAACTGAGCCACCCAGGCATCCCAATTCCCATGTATCTTGTTCCGGAATTTTAATAGTTTGCATTGTGATTCTTCCACTGGATCTTGCCATAAACGTCACACTTTTCTTTTTTCCACAACTATCACCTCCACCACCATGGGTCTGCCATATCCTATGTCTCCAAGCCTTACTTAAAGCTGTCATCTGGTATACTGTGCTGAGCAGTATTACCAGGGGTGGAACATGTTGTCTTTACCACTTAAGAGGCCTATTAAGGACTGTTGCCTTCTTAGAGAAAGAGGATGTAAGATGCATTAACTTGTTGTTGTCATTGTCGAAGTAAGCTATGCCTAACATGGGGCTTCAACTTATGACCCAGAGATCAAGAATCGCATGCTCTACTTACTGAGCCAGCCAAGTGCCTCAGTAATTTGCTTTTTATGTCAGGAGCTATGTCAGCCTGCTCCTCTGACTCTTCAGTTTCCCATCCTCTGCACTGCATGCAGCTTACCAAGACCTTCCGTGTACTAGTTCTTGTTCCATCTGTCTCACCAAAGTGATGTCATATAACTCGGGGACAATACTATAAATGTATATTCTTATCCTTTCTATGTGAATGTGAAATAATTCTGATTCTCTTATTTAAAGACTTAAAAATTTGGGGCACCTGGGTGGCTCAGTCATTAAGCATGTCTTCAACTCAGGTCATGATCCCAGAGTCCTGGGGCCCAGTCCCACACTGGGCTCCCTGCTCAGCAGAGTCTGCTTCTCCCTCGGCCCCTTACCCCACTCTCATGCTCTCACTCTCTCTCCCTCAAATAAATAAATAAAATCTTTAAAATAAGTAAAAACTGTCTTAGTTTGACTTTGATATCAAGAGGAGTTGGATGGCTTTTTCTTTTGTATGTGAAACCAGAATTCTCTTCCTTGTGGGTTTGGTAATATCCAGATTTTCTCTTTCTTTCTTTCTTTTTTTTTTTTTTTAAAGATTTTATTTATTTCCCAGAGATAGAGAGTACACACAAGCAGGCAGAGAGGCAGGCAGAGGCAGCGAGAGAAGCAGGCTCCCCGCCAAGCAAGGAGCCCGATGTGGGACTCGATCCCAGGACCCCGGAATCATGACCCGAGCCGAACCAACTGAGCCACCCAGGCGTCCCCAGATTTTCTCTCTTTTTTTTTTTTTTTTTTTTTTTTAAAGATTTTATTTATTGGGGCGCCTGGGTGGCTCAGAGGGTTAAGCCTCTGCCTTCAGCTCAGGTCATGATCTCAGGGTCCTGGGATCGAGTCCCACATCGGGCTCTCTGCTCAGCAGGGAGCCTGCTTCTCTCTCTATCTCTGCCTGCCTCTCCGACTACTTGTGATTTCTCTCTGTCAAATAAATAAATAAAATCTTTAAAAAAAAAAAGATTTTATTTATTTATTTGACAGAGAGAAATCACAAGTAGATGGAGAGGCAGGCAGAGAGAGAGAGAGGGAAGCAGGCTCCCCGCTGAGCAGAGAGCCCGATGCGGGACTCGATCCCAGGACCCTGAGATCATGACCTGAGCCGAAGGCAGCGGCCCAACCCACTGAGCCACCCAGGCGCCCCTAGATTTTCTCTTTCTTGTATGAATTTTCAAATTGCATAGTTTACAGAAAATTATCCATTTCATTTAAAATTCAAGTTTACTGCAAAATGACAATAATCCCCTTAGATTAAAAAAAATACCATGGCTGTAGTTATATCTTTGTGTTTCCTACTAGGTGTGTGTGTCTATACACACAAGAATTTTACTACAGATTTTATTGGTTTAATAAATTAGCCTTTGTTGAACCATTTCTGTTTTCTATTTATTAATTTCTGTTTCCCTTATTTCCTTGCTTCTATTTTCTCAGAGGATTTTTTTCCTTTGCTTAGTTGAATCCAATTTTTTAGTTTTTATTTTGTAATAAATGCATTTAATAAAAATTTCCCTTATATCTGCTTCTTAGGAATTCCCATTATTTGCAGGTTCCATGTTGTATTTTGTCAGCATATTTATTTACAGAAATTATCTCAGAAATGAGTATTCATCTTCATAAATCGAAAACAGAGCTTCAGAGAAGAGAATGAAATCATCAGGTGACCTCTATTAGCTTCCTGCTTTCAGGATCTTGCCTCTACCCAATTTTACTTAAGAAAAAAAAATGCTTCCTCCCCTCAAAGGCTAATCCTTCTACCTGTTCTCTGAATCTCTGCCTCTCCTGCTTCCTCAACAATCTTTTTGGGTCAGTTACCCCTTACTGCTATATTTGGATGTTTTCCCTTTCTTTCTTTCGAAGATGTTTTCCCTTTCTTTCTTTCTTCCCTTTCTTTTCTTTCTTTCTTTTGAAGAAATGCAACTCTTTCTTCGGACACGAATATTTAATTTCTTTCATCTTTTTAAAAAACAGCCTCCCCGGATTCTACACCCCTCATTTAACTACAGTACCACCTCTTTCCCATGTGCAGAAACTTCTGGAAAGAGTAGCTGTTCAGTCTTCAGTCACATTTCCCATCACTCTTCTCTTGAACCAATTTCCTGGCTTCTGCCCTCATAGCTGCAACTGCCACTGCCCTGACCAAAGTCACCAGTGACTACCCCATTACCAGACACAGCAGAGGCTAGCCAATCTGTATACCCAGCTTCACTGTAGACTTTGGCATTGTTGACCACTCCCTCCTTTAAACTCCTATGATTTCTTTGCCCATGTTCTTTCTTGATTTTCCCCCTACCTCTCCAGGCATTCCCTTTCCTTCCTCCACCAGTCTTCATATACTGTTGTTTCCCATAGTTCCAGTATTGATCCTTTTCTCACTCTACAGGATCTTCCTTGGCAATGTCATATCATCCCTACTGAGCTTCATCTGCTTCATGGGCTTCAACTACCAGTTTAAAAAGGATGTCTCCCAAATATCTAGTTCATGGCCAGCAGCTGCCTGTTGCCCTTCTTCACTTGCATGTGCCACAGCACCTCAAATTAACATGACCAAAATGGAACATCTTTTTTCCCCACATTTGTTCCTCTTCTTTTGCTCCCTGCCTTGGTAAATGGCCCCAGGTCTACCTAACTCCCCAAGGAGTTATTTTGGATTCCTCCTTCCTTAGCCTGAATACCCAGCCATTGAAATCTCACTTGTCTCCTCAGTTTGCAGGCATTGCCTTGTCTCCATCCTGTCACTGCCTTGGCTGAAGTGTTCTTGTTCTATCCCTGCATTTTCTGCAAAGGCCTCCCGACCCCCGCCTTGGGTTTTATCATTCTCCCTACCGACACCAATCCACTTCCTATACCACCGGCGTAGTTTCCTAGGTTGCAAATTTGAGTATATCATTCCCTTGCTATAAGGGAATCATTCCCTTCTCTCACTGGCTTTCTCTAACCCTCTGGATAAAAGTTCAAAATTCCTAGCAAGATACACAAGGCCCTTGGCAATCTGTGCTTGCTTCAAGCCTCCACAGACAACTAGCTTTAACTTTTCTCCCTTCAAACCCTCCATCCTAATAACGAATTGTTAGTTTGCAGAAAATGCAACTCTGTCTTTCTGCTTGTTGCTTTATCTGGCTGTCTCATCCTTCAAAACTCAGTTCAGGGGCACCTCAGTGGCTCAGTCAGTTTACGCGTCTGCCTTCAGCTCAGGTCATGATCTCGGGGTGCTAGAATTGAATCCCATGTCGGGCTCCCACCTTAGCAGGGAGCCTGCTTCACCCTCTTCCTCTGCCCCTCCCCCACCTCATGCTCTCTCTCAAATAAATAAAATCTTTAAAAACAAAACTCGGTTCTGATGTTACCTCCTCCAGTATTTCTCATTATTCCCCCTCATCATTGGATTGGGTGCCTGTCCTAGGTGCTGCCACTGTCCACCCCTACTCATAACCCTTAATATACTATACTGTTTTCCTGGATCTCCTTGAAAGCAATGACTTAATTTTCTCTCTCTAGCCTCAGTTCTGTTGCAGTGCCTTGGGCCTAATGCAGACATTCAATAAATGTATGGTGAAAAAAGTGTTCTCGGCTCCCTAAATAGGTTGGACAGCAGTAGTTTAAGGGCCAGTTTTAGCGTCGGAGAACACGCACAACGTGATGGGCTCCCATCAAATTTCTTGAAACCAAGACGTGAAGAGCAAATGACATCACTTTAGTGAAGGCTGAAATCCAGTCCAATCACAGATTAGGAAAAAAAAAATTATGATCCATAGTTTAAACCTACCACATGCCACATGGGCAGGAGGAAAACGAAACTTTAATTGTTCCTGACAAAGTCTTCTTAGTTTTCATCATGACCCTCTTGTGTTCCTTGATTTGTCTTCCTGTCACAGCACTGATTAACTATAACTTTGGATCTCTGTGTTCATTTTCCTTAGACTACTCTGGCTATCTTTGGGTCTTACCATCTGAAGTTAAATTTAAAATTTATCAGTTCCGGGGTACCTAGGTGACTCAGTTATTAAGTGCCTGCCTTTGGCTCAGGTCACAATCTCATTGTCCTGCGATCGAGCCTCACACTGGGCTCCCTGCTCAGCGGGAAACCTGCTTCTCCCTTTCCCACTCCCCTTGCCTGTGTTCCACTCTCACTGTCTCTGTCAAATAAATAAATATAAAATCTTAAAAAAAATAATATTTATCAGTTCCAATTTATCAATCTCCCAATGTGTGAAGCATTAAACACAATCAGGCATCAATATTTATTAACACAAGACAAAGGAAACACATTCAATGAGTTAATAGAACACTGTCCAGCCAGATGTTAAATTTAAAAATGTATATCTAGTCTAATTTCAAATAAATAAAAAAAAACTTTATACATAATTACACAGTACTATAGTCTGAATTTGACACTGGTAAATATCTTGACAGAAAGTAAACAAAACATCATTTAGGACTAAAAAATTATTCTTATATCTTTACACTCTCTTCCTGTGGACAAATAACATGGCCCATCTACATACACCTAGACCAGAAATGTTGTATGAATGATAAAGAAAAGGCCTATTGTGTATTTGGAGTACTGCAGCTTTTTGCTCCAAATACTCTTGCTTTTACATCAAAGCACACAACAAAAACAACACTAAGGCATAGGTCATGTTGGAGTTTGAGGGTGAGGTGATAACTCCTCATTGCTTTAGTCTAAAAGATTGCTGGATATTCAAGGAAAGTAATTTATTTGGCCAAGATATTGAGCACCATGCCTGGGGCAGAGACCTTACAAAAGAAAACTAAGGCCTCAGGCCCTTTGTTGATTCAACAGAAGCATTAAGCAAGCACTGCCCAGGGACTAAAGAAAGGAGATACACTTATATTACCAACAGACAGGCAATGGTCCCTAAACAGCCTGAGGCAGCACAACTTCATGAGGAAAGAACTTGATGGTGGCGGTGGTCCTCAACCGGGCCCCCTTTTTGAGGCAGCAAGTAAATAAAGGCTGTGGATTCACACGGATGCCTGTTAGCATGCCGGTCATTCCCAGGGTCTCACTGACGCAGGAGAGGACATTTGTGCAGCTCTAAGAATCCCTTGGGCTTAGGAATTTTCCTGAGGCAGCCCCTTCCTGATCTACCTCAGTTACTTCTGCTGAGAGGCAGAAAGAGGTTCAAAAGCAGTTAGATGCATGGATTTCTCTTACCTGAAATGGGGGCTTGCTATTAATCTCGTTGTCTTTTTCACAGGCATAGAAGAAAAACCCAGACAGAATGTGTTCCAGAGTTTTGGCTAGGCTGTTTCTATTGGTAATGGCCTTCTGGGTCTGTCCTAAGAGTCCATTCTACCACAAAGGTCCTACTTAATGTGGAAAGGGCAAGAGCACTGTGTCATCAAGAGAAAGTTCTCTTCCAAGTCTGTAACAGACGAGGCATTAAAACTACAGATGACCCCTCAAACACCCACAGGCTAACGACTGGGCTCTCTCCCTCTTCCAGAGGCTCCTTTACCACAGTTACTGAGAAGTTCAGAAAGACACAGCTCAGCTCTCCTCCACTAGCACATTTTGGCTTTGGGGAATATGCAGAAGATCCACAGAGCAGCCACAAGGTAGAGAGCAAAAGCTAAAGCTAAATCAGAGGCCTGAGGAACTACACATCCAGATAATCAGACCCTAAGTAAATGGGAGTTGACCATACTCTGAGACTAATGGAATATCTTATTTGAAAGAATGAGTGCCCATTATTGTAGCTACTAGCCACATGTGGCTACTGAAAACTTGAAATGTGGGTAGTCCGAATTGAAATGTGCTTAATACACACTGGATCTCCAAGACTTCGTACGAAAAAAAGAAAAGATCTCGATCACTTTTCATATTGATTCCACATGGAAATTATAGTATTTTTGATATACTGGGCTAAATACAAGATATTAAATTCAATTTCATTAGTTTCTTCTTACTTTTTGAAATGTGGTTACCAGAAAATTTAAAATGACCAATGTGGCTCACACTATATTTCTAGCAGACTCCCTAACTTGTGTAGTGAGCATTTTCAAAACAACCCATAGGATAAGACTCTGCCTATATTTCTTCCTTAGAACTCGTGGATTATGGAGATAGAACTATTGAATCCTCAGGATCCCTTGCTTTGTTTAGTGAGTCACTAAAAACTATTGTAAGAAAATTACTTTCCAAATAAGCAGGCTATTTCTTTCTGCAAACTGAACCGTAGCTAGTCACTGGGATTTCCTGCCCCAATGTAAGTGCTTTTTTTCTGAACATCTTAGAACCTCTTCCATCATGTGTAAATTAATTTCATCCAAAATGTCAAAAAAGAGATCTGGAACTGGAAAATGTCTTGAGGTCTGCTCTCAACGGAGAAAAAACCGGGAGGAAAAAAGGCTTATGTAAAAGGGAGGCAAGAAAAGTGGCTTAGGAGCCACAGACTGAAGGGCAGCCCCCGAGAGTGATGAAGGGCCTGGCCTTTGCATTATAAACCTTATTTTCAGGGTAATTACAAGTCTTAAAAATTGTTTAAAAACATATTTAGTTTACATGATGTTACAGCGGGGTAAATAATATGTATTATTAAAATAGTCTAAATAAATATTTACACAATAGTGCAGAGTGGGTCAAAGAGAACCATTCTGATTTGACAAGTTAACTCTGTTCACTTGGAGCTTTTTTTTTTTTTTAATTTTTAAAAATATTTCTGTAAGAAAAAAATAATAAAATTCAACTATATTCAAATACATGAAGTATCAGACCAAAGAAAGGAAACCGAGCCAGAGGCCAAACTCAGTCCCACGCTCAGTCCACTTGGCCTGGGCACCACAGTTATTTCAAAAGAGTTTCTTGCATACATCAGACTTCCCCTATTTCAGCATAAGCCTACCTATTTTGGCAACCCAAATCGGTCAGTTTTGAGATCTGTAGTTATATTGCCTTTACAGTTTCCCGTGACTGCTGATCCCACTGCCTTCCCAGCCTGTCATTCTTGTTCTTAAAATCCCTGCCCTCATGAACTGGAAGAACAGAGGACCCTTCAGTTTTCCAAAAAGAGAAGATGTATATATAAACCGGAGACGCAGTTGACAATGAGCCTGGAAAAAGAGGAAATCCTAAATTCTTATGCAGTCACTCTAAATTTGAAACATAGTTTCAACACTGGGGGCCAGAGTGAGTTATTGTGGTTCCTTAGGATAGGGTGGGATCTAATGAAGCTTAGCCTTTTCATAACAGTTTGATTTTTAAACTGAGATTTCCAGCCTGTAGACATAGGCTGAATTCCTAAAAGCTTAAGCTGATTTTGGGAACGCAAGCTTTAAGAACAAACATAGGCAGCTTTAGTTTATAAAATACATCAGCCAACAGAGACATAGTACAATGTGCAGCGGAACCTGCAAACAATTTGCACTTTTTAGTTACCTATTCAATTACACTGCAGTAAGAGAATATTGAAATTCTCCCAAAGTAGGAAGGTTTCTACTTCACTTGTCATGACTACACACACCAGTTCTTCAATTGTTTAGCTGAATTGCGTGTACTCTTATTTACACATTTAAAAACACTGGTCAGAATGTGTTACTCTCAAGAATTATATATATAACGTAACTCTCATATTCATGGATTATTTGATTTGCTTACAGGTCAGCGGAAAATAAGCTGAGTAGTTCCACGTTAACAAAACCTGCAGAAAGTCCAGCTATGGCAAAATGGCAGAATACAGTACAGAGCGGGGAACTGGAGAACTCCGTCTACCCCCTTCATGTGAATTCATTTAACTCCCTTACAAAATTCTAGAACAGCATTAGATAAAAATACAAGTATATACAACAGATGAAAAAAATGCAACATGCATGTAATTGCTTTAGTAACGTGCTGCTCACGCTATGTCAAAGCTCATGACTAATGGACTGTTAACATTTTTTTCATTTGCTACCATATGATTCCCCTTTCCTGTGTGTCCTGTGATTGCAGAATCCCACAGGATGAGATGAAGGATATAATGTAACCATCTCAGCTTATTTCACATCATTGGAAAACTTGCTCCTAGTCACTGGTCTTTGGTCCTTGTGGTTTTTCAGGATGCACCCCCGCCCCCAGGATCCCCACAAGGCTGGTTACATGTTATAAGCCACATAGATGGGGTCCAACTGGTCAGCCAGGAAGCTGTCTCGGAGGTGCATCCTCTGCTTCTCTCCTCTGGAGTTGATGGGGATAACGCCTGGGTCCACCACCACCACGACGCCGACGATGAGGTAATGCTCTTCCAGGACCACGTTTGTCACTAAAGGAACCAGATCGAGGGCTTCCTGTTCAGAGCCACACAGTTCCACAACCACCACGAGCAAGTTGGTCCATGTGAACACGGCACTGAAATTGCAATGACAGTCAGTTAACATGTCATCACATTTACCAGGTAACTTTCATAGTACGCACTCAAGACTTATCCCAGTTTCCCGGACAACCGCCTTCTCTCTTGGATGCAACCAGAAGGCTAGCAGCCATGTGTGCAATGACCTTGCCCCTGTGATCACAGCTGATGAGCTGAGCCACCCAGAGTCAGCAGGGGTTTGGCAATGGGGTTGAAAGATGTTAGCTGGCCACATGAACTAAGCACATGTCAAAGTTTGGGGGTGGCCGGCTGCCCAGAGCAGCACAGGTAATGGCTCTTCACGGACAAGAGAAGAATGAAGTGGATGCCCTTATGGCTCTAGAAGGTGAGAAGACAGTGGTTCTTTTTTTTCTTTAATTTTTTAAAAAAAGATTTTATTTATTTATTTGACAGAGAGAGAGCACAAGCAGGCAGAGAGGCAGGCAGAGAGAGAGGAGGAAGCAGGCTCCCTCCTGAGCAGAGAGCCCGATGCGGGGCTCGATCCCAGGACCCTGAGATCATGACCTGAGCCGAAGGCAGCGGCTTAACCCACTGAGCCACCCAGGTGCCCCAAGACAGTGGTTCTGATGGCCTTCCCATCCCTTATTTCTACGTTTCTTGAGATTTATAGAGACTCTTAGGAACCTCTGAGGTAGCCAGGTATTCTTTTCATTAACTCTCTCTTTTGCTTAGGTTTTTTTGAAGAGAATTTCTGTTATTTGCAACCGAAGAACTTTGACAAAATAGTATTCTTAGGCCCAAGAGGAAGGGAGTGGACCTTTCCTCATATGGACTTAGTGCCCCATACAGGTGACTCTCCCATTATGCCATAAAAGTGACATAAGGTAGAAACTTGCCTTACGTGGAGTGGGACTGCTGGGTTAGAAAGTATGACCTGACCTGTGATATGAAGTGTTAAATAGCTTTAAAAAACATATTCCAATCATTAAAAAAAATGTATACAATATTTGCTTGCATAAAAAGTCAGAGGTCTAAAATTAGAGGGTAACCATGGCACTCTACTTCTCTGTATTGTTCTGATAATTCATGGGCATTGTTCGGGTCTGGGGAGAGACTCTGACCAAACTGAGTTGAAGATGCTGATAAGGAGGCATCTAGAAAGCGTGAGCAAGCATGGAAAGAACTGTGGCTATTTGGCATGGTTTAAAAAAAAGAAAAGGAAAAAAACCCAACAACAAGGAAGGACCTACTGCATTAAAAATGTAGAAAAGAAACCGGGTGGATTCTGTATTGTCAGGAATCCAGAATGAAAGCCACTAGGTAAGAACTATCAAGTTTTAATTTTAAAGAAGTTTTAGTCCATGTGAGGCTGGATATTCTTTCATCAGGGACGATGTGGAGGGCGTTCTTACACTGAGAGGGAAACTGGATGAGGTAATAATGACCTTTCTCATCCGCTTACCATTTGACAGCGTGCAAAGAGGCACATTCCCATTTGTTTCTCCCCATGATTAGGAAATAGCAGAACAAGTACATGAGAAAAACCGCCAATGTGGGAGGCCTGGGCCTTCAAGTTGGGCCTTTTGAACTTAAAGTCATGGTTCTTCCCACCATATTACACTGACTTTCTAGAGACAGATAATCAGATCTCTTCCAATGGTAAGAATCGATCAGTAGCGAGGACTTGACTCTACAGTGGTTCCACGGAGCCTGTTCTGGTGTCCCCACGGCCTTATCTGCCACAGTGGACAGCCCGCCAAGACAAGAAACAATCAGTCCATTTACTTTCTTACTCCCCCTGGATTCTAGGTCTGTAGGGGGTATTTGGTACAGACAGCTGACTACTTAGATTGGTTTTAACTGACACTACGGCTGCAGCGGGAAGCCTATTCTGTACAAGGGTGGTTACCATTCAGCAATGCTCCTGTGGATCCGGGACACGGAGGTCTCAATGTCTATCGGGTGGTATCGTAATCCTCGCAGCTCCAGTGTCTCATCCAGCGCTCCCACTACATACAATGCATCATGACGCTCTGATGGAAAGAAAAAGAGAAATCTGGTTCATCACACATGATGAGCGCAATGCAATGTTGTGTGAAAAGCACCCTGTTGGACTGCCTGCCACGTCACTTGACCCCACCACTCACCAGCCATGTAACTTTGAGCCAATTACTTAAGTGTCTGAGTCCTGCTCCCCACTCTGTGAGACAGCGAGAATACTAAATGGCTGCTGTGACTATTCAATGAGATAATCCCTGTGGGGAGTTCATTTGATGCCTGGTATACCGTAAGTGCTAAAAAAAAAATTAGCTATGATTATTATTATTATTACTACGATGTCCCAGGAACTGTGTCCAGTGCTGGGAAGATGATAAAACACAAGTCCCGTTCTAAAGACACTTACTGTGTAATGGGGGGAGAAGGACACACGATAGGTGCTCCATTGTCCACTGCAACATGGTAAGCCCTGTGCTGGGAGCATGCATGAAGTGTGTGTGATGTGACCGGGGGACACCCCCATACCGGGAGCTCAGCTCAAGGGTTCAGAGAAGGAAAAGCGGAAACCAGGCTGAGCTTTTACGGATAAACAGGAATTAGCCAGATGACAGCTGGGGGAGGGGTGGAGTGGGGAGAGAGGGTTTGCGAGGGAGAAGAAATGAGCATGTGTTGTTATTCCTAGACATCTGTAAGGAGTCCAGATATAAGGAGTAGGATTACAGAAAATGGAGAGACAGTTCTGGTTATTAACAGGCTTGTAATCCAGCTAGAACATGGCAGAAATCTTTTTTGTTTGTTTAAATTATATGTACACACCATATACATAAGGCTATATAGACATGGTTTATGTCTATATAGATACTGCATTTTAAAGAAAGACATAATTTTACTAGGCCTACTAAATAAAATAGTCTCAGGAAAGGGTAAATTTCTGAAAAATCGAATAAAGCAAAGTGCTAGAAGCTGCTGGAGAGAGGATGAAGAGGTCTAGCAGATTCCCACCATATAAGAAGAGCTCATAAAGACTGTAATAATGAACATGACAGAAACACAGCAGTTAATCTCACATCATTTCCACCAGCCAGGGAACATTATCATTCCCGCTGTTCAGGTAGGAAACTAAGAGGCTCAGTGATTGCTCAAGGTCACAAAGCAAATGGCAGAGGTAGGTTTCAACACCAGGGCACCCGGTGAGGGATACCTCCCTTTTCCAGTTTGTTATCCTGCCTCCCCGTGAAACTTGGAGAAACTATGGATGCTGGTCACTATGGAACAGATGCTAGGAGCTCAGGAGAAATGATATGGCTCTAATTCAGGCCTTTAAAGCCCAGTGAGTTATTTGTAGCTGTTCTTTGAAGTGATGATACAGCTAGTGTTGGGTATTTTAACATGGCCATTAATGCCACGGGGCAGAAAAGCTGAAGGCAGGCATCAGTGAAGGCATGACAGTCAATGGAGCAGCAGGTAATGGGAGGGGACTGCTCACACCAGAGCCTTGCCCAGCAGTCTCGCATCTAACATGAGACGCCGAAGGGACACAGTGCTTCAGTGACATGGCTCCCCGCACCGATCCCCTGCTCTCAGGGGTCAGGTTTATTCCTCTTGAACCCAAAATGGTGTGTGGGTGTAGAAGGGCTACAAGATGACACCGACACCCCCATCCCAGGAGCTTGTGCAGGAGCTGGGAGTCAGCCAGGGGCACAGTGAGCATCAGGCACGTCTCCGTGACCATTGGCTGTGCTCACCCACAGTTCAGAGATGCAGACGTGGTACCCTGGGTGCCTGCCTCCTGGTTACTCCTCATGGGGCAAAATATCTTACTTTAAATGAATACAAATTCATGCATGGGTTCAGGAACCGCAGAAGGGAGTAATTAAATACACACACATTTGACAACGCAAAGGCAGGCTGAGGAAGGTGAGCCAGAGCTCCTGGCTGAAAGACAAAAGCAGGCAGAAGGGGAAGCGCTGGTGAGGAAACTACCTCCAGTGGCCGCTGTGAGCTCCGTCCGGCGGACAAAACCAAGGTATCCTGTCCGAGCCCAGAGTGTCTGAGCAGCATCCCCGAAGCTGAGGCGGGTATTGAAATGATCCGCTTGAAGAGTCTCACTGTCATAGATGGTGTAATAGCCACTGGCTGTGTGGGGACTGTTCACCCAAATCTGCAACAAGAAAAGGGCATCGGTCACATTCCGGCAGGGACACAGAACTGTATCAATTCAATTCTCTCTGGATGGATTAACATTACTATTTTTTAATTCTCATTGCTACAGTAACAATAATAAACCACAACAATAAAGGCTGCTGACATTTATCATGTGCTAAATGTGCTAAACAGAGAATTAAGTACTTTATACGCCTTATCCCCATAGGAATCGACATACATGGCAATGCGGTTCTGTAGTATTGTTACTCCCATTTCACCGATGAAAAAAACAAGGAGTTAAGTAACTTGTCTAAGAAACTGGGAGACCCACAGCCAAGCCTGTGCAGCTGCAGAGCCCATGCTCTTAACCACTAAGCTACTGTCTCCTGGGCTCAGTCCTCTGCCTCTTCCTGAGCCCTGCAAATACATCGAGGGGTCACTTCTGTGCTTCTGGGCTAAGGTGTAAGCCCTCAGGAAAGCACTACCAGGTTATCTGAATTTGCCCTGCCAACACAATAATACCTAACAACAGCAAGAACACTTGTATTTATTGAGAACTCATTAGGTCACAGGCACTGTCCCATGTGCATTACAGATACGGTATTAGTGTAGTTAGCTGGCGCACCATTTCATCAGGTGAAATTAGGTGGGTGCAGTTATTATTTACGGATGAGAAAACTGAGACCCAGAGAAAGGAAGTAACTTGCTCACTAGTTAGAGGCTGGGAAGTAGCAGAGTGCAGGCCCTCTGACTCCCGCACCTATGACCTTCGCCTCCTGGTAAACCACGGGGTGAAACCTCAGTACTCCTCAAATATTTGAGGGAAGAAACATGAAGTCTTCTTAAAAAAAAAAAATCTGGGACGCCTGGGTGGCTCAGTTGGTTAAGCAGCTGCCTTCGGCTCAGGTCATGATCCCAGCGTCCTGGGATCGAGTCCCACATCGGGCTCCTTGCTCTGCGGGGAGCCTGCTTCTCCCTCTGACTCTTCCTGCCCTTCTGTCTGCCTGTGTTCGCTCTCACTCTCTCTCTCTCTTACAAATAAATAAATAAAATCTTAAAAAAAAAAAAAAAAAAAAAAAAAAAAAATCTTGATACGAATTCCAATATACACACATTTTAGAATAAGAATAGAAAATTTCCATGAATTTAAAAAATTTAGTATTTGGGGATCCTATCAGTTCCACCCCTTAACAGGTGGAAACAGGTAGGACTGGCTCATTTCCTTTCTCAGCTAAGGGAATGTGGGTGGACAATTCTGGCACTAGTTCTAATCTGCATGCTGAAATCTTTCCTCCATCCTGGCCTCAATGTCTCTCGTTTTAGTTTTGGGCCTTACAGAGAAAGATTAAACTCTTTAAAAAAAATTTTATTTGTCAGAGAGAGCACAAGCAGCGGAAGCAGCAGTCAGAAGGGAAGAGAGAAGCAGTCTCCCCTGCTGAGCAGGGAGCCCGACACAGGGCTCGATCCCAGGACCCCGGTGAGCCAAAAGCAGACACTTAATGACTGAGCCACCCAGGTGACCCAGATTAAAACTCTTTTAAAAGAGGACAACTCGGGCGCCTGGGTGGCTCAGTGGGTTGAGCCGCTGCCTTCGGCTCGGGTCATGATCTCAGGGTCCTGGGATCGAGTCCCGCATCGGGCTCTCCGCTCAGCGGGGAGCCTGCTTCCTCCTCTCTCTCTCTGCCTGCCTCTCTGCCTACTTGTGATCCCCCTCTGTCAAATAAATAAAATCTTTAAAAAAAATAAATAAATAAAATAAAAGAGGACAACTCACAATGGGGGAAAAGTTAAATCCACCGTTTCACTGACTTCTCAAATGTGAACCCCAAAGTCTTTATTGCCGACTTTTCAGAGTAAAGATAAAAATTATACATACCTCTCCAAGATGAGAGTCTCCAACAGGCCCTTTGGTCTCAGGATTAACAATAACCACTTTCACTCCAGGTAAAATCTGAGCATCAAAGGGAAAACACAAAGACTCAATCAACTCTAATAACCCCTCGGAAATGCAGTCCCCCGCCACCCCTCCTTCAGAGAGGTAAGCGAGTGTACAAAGGCAGGAGCTAATTGACACGCTGTTCACTGGACTGTCCTTCGTGGAGACCAGAGGTATAATAATATTCATCCTCAAAAATAAACCAGAGAGCCAACCAGCCTACCTTCCCTTCAAAAGGATGAGAAACTGCAGCCCAGAACCGTTAACAGTAGGAATCTGTAATGTGACTGCCCTTTCTCATTTTCTTTCTCCATCCTGTTCACTGCAGTGATGGCAGGAAGACCCCTTAGTGCAGAAAGGACAGCAGGAAGGGACCGCCTGAGTGGCTCCACTCCCGTCTGCAGCAATAGCTAAGTGAGAGGAACTTGAAGAGCAAGAGAGGATGATAGAGGCTTTGCAGGAGAATGAATCCTGCCCCTGGGATCACGAAATACATCACGCTTGCTTGGGATCTCCCTGAGGAGAGAAAAGGAATGTGAAGAATGTGGGGAGAAAAGGAAGAAGAGGTGCTGGCTATAAGAACGGCTCACGCCTTCTCTGGTTAGCCCTATTCTGGGTTTCTAGAGTATGAGGTTAGTTGAGAAGCGCTACAGTGATTATCCAGGGTCATACATCTAAGACTTCAAGGAAGGAGAGAAAAGACCATTCGCGCCCCAGACGGGTTGGGCACTGGGTGAAAGCTTCTGAGGCGCCCAACCACAAGCTGAGGCAGAGGGAGATCTGACGATGCGCTAAGATGATCAGCCCAACTCCACTCGAAAGTGTTTAAATGGAAGAGACAAACTACAATAAGTGCCCCATGGACTCGATCTGCTTGATAGGTTAGACAGGATCCCCTTTTATCTATATAATTTCCCCCTCTGCTTTCAGAATTACTAGAAGGAATTCTGAGGCATCACTGTTACCTCTTCAAAAGAATGGGAAACTCACTAACTTATGCTGATATTCTATCACCCTTAGTAAATGTTCAAAACTGCTACAGACTTATGTCGTGTCTCCCGAAACTCGCATGTTGGATATAATCTACCTAAATCCCCGATGAGATGGTATTAGGAGCTGGGGCCTTCCACCGTGTGAGAATACAGTAATAGGACGCCATCTATGAACCAAAAATCGTCCAACGGAATCTGCTGATGCCATGATCTTGGACTTCCCAGTGCCCAGAACTGTGAGAAGTAAGCTTCCCGGTCTATGGTATTCTGTGATAGCAGCCCAAAGGGACTAAGACAGTAACTGTGTCTCTTCTGGAACATTTTTTTTTTTTTTTTTAAAGATTTTATTTATTTGTCAGAGACAGAGAGAGCGAGCGAGCACAGGCAGACAGAGAGGCAGGCAGAGGCAGAGGGAGAAGCAGGCTCTCTGCCGAGCAAGGAGCCTGATGTGGGACTCGATCCCAGGACCCTGGGATCATGACCTGAGCCGAAGGCAGCTGCTTAACCAACTGAGCCACCCAGGCGTCCCTCTTCTGGAACATTTTAAAGCCTCCATCTCACCTAAGAAATCTTATTCCTACAGACACAAACTCTATATATCCGTAGTTTCTTCCCCGTTTTGATTTCTCTCTCAGCTTTAAACACATGTACGCCTTCCCTGATCTTCAACCACACCTCCCCACTGCCACCCTGTTTTTCTCCTTACAATATTTAAAGATTTTATTTATTTATTTGACAGACAGAGATCACAAGTAGGCAGAGAAACAGGCAGAGAGAGAGGGAAGGAAGCAGGCTCCCGCTGAGCAGAGAGCCCGATGCGGGGCTCGATCCCAGGACCCTGAGACCACGACCTGAGTGGAAGGCAAAGGCTTAACCCACTGAGTCACCCAGGCGCCCCTCCTTACAATATTTATAAAGATAGAATTGCCTCTAAGTGCTGTTTACCTCTCCACCTTGAATATAATGAATACTGGATTTTGCTGATTTTTCAAATAAGAATAACATATCAGTGGGATTTTTTTGGAAAAAAAAAATCTGTGAGAATTAAGAAAGTTCAAATCTAGAATTCTTCTTCTCTATGTACCCATACGAATTTGAAAGTATTAGATAAGGTGAAACTGCTGAATTATCTCCAGATTTCAATTAAGGCTTGCCCTGGGTACTAACACATTACATGGCTTCAAGTTTTAAAATGAAACATTTAAAAAATAAAATAAATAAAAATAAATAAAATGAATAATTTCCCAGGCAGACCAACTTCCAATGGTTAACAGACAAATTACCTTTCCAGACTCTGAGAGGAGCAAACTCTGGGGGGCACCCCGTTCCACAAGACGAACCCTGAAGAAGAAGAATATTTACTATATACGTATAGGAATGTATACATATTTGAAAAAATGGCCGCACATCTACTACAGCTATATACTGCCCTCTTGAGACCTCTATTTTGTCTCTCCTTCTCTTACCAGAGCAGTTTCTCAGACTTGGGCACTACTGACATTTTGGGTCGGAATATGTTCTTTTATAATTTTTTATGAGGGACTGTCTATCTTGTGCATTGCAGGATGTTTAACAACATCCTAGGCCTCTACCCCACTAGATGTCAGTAGCAACCCTCTTGTTGTGACAACCCAAACCGCCTATGGACATTGTCCAGTGTCCTCTGGAGGGCAAATTCTCCCCGGGATAAGATGATGAAATTCTCCCTGGGCGCTAGAGAGATGCTCTACCTGTGCCAGCTGGGTCAGTGCCATGGGGCACATCGATGCACACCACCGAGGTCACTGGGACCTGGCAAAGGTCCCAGAGCCCTAGGGCTAGGTGCTCACCTTGGGACATAGCTAAAATTCCCCTCTAAGCTGATGCAGAGGAGGGCTTTTATTCCTGGGGTTTAGATAAAGTGTTGTTTCAAAAACCCTACTCTGCCTCATTTATCTTGTCTGTTCTATCTTTTATTTTTAAACTCCCAGAGGAAACAGTCTATCCATTTTAGTTCACTTTATATCAAATGTCACAAAATATTTTTACACAGGCAGGAACTACGTATTAGATTTTAACCCGCTGAGCCACCCAGGCACCCCTTAAGTATTAGATTTTAATGTTAAAGAACAGCATAGCAACTCTGAGAATTAAAGCTTCCTTGTTACAAACACAAATCTTATCACATATTAATAAAACAAATTCCTTCCCTCTTCCTATCCCTCCCTGGAAGACACAAACAAAAGGAATGAGGGAAAGTGACAGCTTTCCTGGGGCTTAGAAATTTTTATGCTTAGAAACCCAAATAGGGAGAGAGCATAATAAATCTATTGTACCTGTCATGTCTCAGTGATTTCAGATCTACATATACAGTAGTTGGATCAGGCCCTGAGGTTCCCTAAAGAAAGAGAAATCAATGCATTGTTTATTTAAAATTTAAATGAATTATATTTCCATATTTCATATTCTCAAATCAAGAAATAGGTAATTTAGCCATATACATGAAAAATTCACACTCTATTTTGAAAGTTCACTCTCTCTTCAACTAGATGAGGCAGGGTTGCAGGGAACACCCGAAAGAGACTCATGGCCTCGTGTTTCTTGCCCTCAACCCCTGGGAGAGCAAGCCAGGGGCCTCGTCACAGGGGCTGATGCAGCCTTGGAAGGTTGCCAGGCTGAGGAGGGTTCTCATCCCTGGACTTGAGGCACAGGTGAGACAGGCCAATATCCACAGGATT
This sequence comes from Mustela lutreola, assembly GCF_030435805.1. Taxonomy (NCBI): domain Eukaryota; kingdom Metazoa; phylum Chordata; class Mammalia; order Carnivora; family Mustelidae; genus Mustela; species Mustela lutreola. Next base: position 64,250,029 of record NC_081297.1, read on the forward strand.
TTCAAAACCATCACTGGCCTAAGTGGACAGCAAGGAGCCTGTGATGGGGCTCCAAGGTTAAATCATCATGATGCTACTTGAACGTCCCAGAAGGCCTGAAAGTACCCATCCATGTATGCCATATTCTCTTACTCTCTCTTGTCTATGCCTGTATTTACCGTATTAAGCCTCCAAGCTCCCTAAAACCAGACTTAGTTCTTTACTATTATTTACCCACCAACAATAACATGGCAAAGTTGCCATCTGGCTAAAGAAAAGAATACAGGCTTATTGGTGCTTCTTTTGTTTAAAAAAAAAAAAAGGGGGAGACAGAAAAACAGAAGGTAAGATACTAATAGAATTCAAATAGGACTCAAAAATCTTGATTCATCATCATGTACCATTCAACTACTAGAGTAAACTTTTAATTGGGGGCTCAACTGCTAGGCATGGCTCCAAATATATCTACCTAGTAATGCCCCTGTGAAGAACAAGTCTATTATCTTCACCCTACAGGGGAGCAAAACGAGGCCCCATGAAAACCAAATGAAGAGCCCGCGGTCCCAGAGCAAGTGGGTGGAACTGGGCTCCTGCCAGGCTGCCTGGCTCTGACGCCTCTGCTGTCAAGTACCACATACTCTGCTGTCATTCATTACCCAGCAAGATTTCATGACAGTCACCTGTAAACATATCGCGACATTGACTCTCGATCCGAAAGTGGTGCTGACAGCCCGAGGGGACAGCCCGATGTCTTTGAAGAGCTTGGAGAAGGACTGCTGGAGGGCAATGCGGGGTCGTTCCTCGGCCACCACCACACATGTCCGGATGCAGGAGAGGTTGATTCCTCTGGTCTGTAAGACACCAATGGCCCGGGAGCTGAAGTTAGCAGGAACTTAGAAAGAACTGAATAGTAGGGCCATAGTTCTATCTCTTGGGTCAGGAAGAGCCAAGGAACTGTGTATTGTCATCTCAGACATCAAAGCAAAAGGCAAAAGTTTTCAGAAATGCCAAGGCATTCCACTAACATCACTAATCACTGGTAAGTCTGCTCATTCTCTATTTCTTTCCTCTTTTATCTAAAATCTTAGATTCTTCAGACACCTATTTTTATACCTCTCCATTTCTTTTTTTTTTTTTAAGGGAGGGACGGGACGTCTCTTCCCTTCTTTTTTTTTTTTTAGATTTTTTAAAATTTTTAAATTTTTATTTATTTGACAGAGAGAGAGAGAGAGATCACAAGTAGGCAGAGAAACAAGCAGAGATAGAGGGGGAAGCAGGCTCCCTGCTGAGCAGAGAGCCTGATGTGGGGCTCGATCCCAGGACCCTGGGACCATGACCTGAGCCGAAGGCAGAGGCTTAACCCACTGAGCCACCCAGGTGCCCCATATACCTCTCCATTTCTGTACTTCCTATTTCAAAATGGAGAGAAGGAACTGAGAGAAAAAGGGATCTAGCACTCTAGAGATAGAATCTTCTCTCTTTTCATCTTGGGGTCATAATTCTCTTAGGGTCATAATTCTCTAGTTTTATTTATTTATTTATTCTTATTTAAATTCAATTAACATACAGTGTATTATTGGTTTCAGTGGTCATAATTCTTAGGGTCATAATTCTCTAGTTTTATTTATTTATTTATTTATTCTTTAAATTCAATTAACATACAGTGTATTATTAGCTTCAGCGGTAGAGGTCAGTGATTCACTAGTCTTAGATACGATCCAGGGCTCATTACATCCCGTGCCCTCCTTACTGTCCCTCACCCAGTTACCTCATCCCTCCACTCCCTTCCCCTCCAGCAACCCTCAGTTTGTTTCCTATGATTAAGAGTCTCCTATGGCTTATCTCCCTCTGTGATTTCATCTCGTTTTATTTTTCCCTCCTTTCCCCTATGCTCCCGTTTTATTTCTTAAATCCCACAGAATTCTCTGTTAAAGAAAATCAGTGTCAGGGCACCTGGGTGGCTCAGTGGGTTAAGCCTCTGCCTTCGGCTCGGGTCATGATCCCAGGGTCCTGGGATCGAGCCCCACATCGGGCTCTCTGCTCTGCAGGGAGCCTGCTTCCTCCTCTCTCTCTGCCTACTTGTGATCTCTGTCAGATAAATAAAGAAAAAATCTTAAAAAAAAAAAAGAAAATCAGTGTCTTCTGACTCTCTCCTACGCCAGTCACACATGACATCACAGTTCTCTTTCATCTTTCCATGAAGTCTTTTCCATTCCATCTCCCAACTAGTTTCACCCTCCTCTCCACAAAGTAAGACTCAGACTAAATTCTGAAAGAGCGCAGTAAACTAGAGAGTGGAGGAAATAAAAATTCAAAGGTTTACAAAATGTTGACTGGCTAGAAAGAAAAAGGCAGACACACCTGTCCAGCCCTAGTCCGGTATCAGCACACTTGGCCCATTTCTTTCAAATCTCCCGGGACCAGCTACTTGTGTAGCTGTTTCTTACCTTCAGCACCTCCACTTGGTTTCCGAGCCCTTTGGTGCAGAGCTCCATTACTGAATAGGAGCAGAAAGTGTCCCTTATTTTGTACTGGTTGACAGTGGAAAGCCAGAGGAAAAGGTTGTTTTCTAACTCCATAGGAGGAATTAATATGGACTGGTGACCTGAATAGACACTGCAATGAAGAAAGGTGAGAGCTGACATTATTAATTCATTCTAGACATCCTGATGTTTTAGAATACCATCCACTCAACTACTATTTGCTGCACATGAAGGTTATATGAGATACAAAGCTCTAAGCATCAACTCTGTTCCCATCTAACTCATAAGACACAATAACTAAAATAAAGTAGACTGTGGTACATACCGTAACTGAGGTGTGAAGATCATAAAATCAAGATCATAAAAGAAGGAGCAAGTCACTCAAATTAGGAAAGCTGGGGCCAGGGGAGAGCAGTGTTTCACTGAGTAGGTATCACTTGAGCCGGGGCTTAAAGAATAAGCAGGAGTTTGATAATGGCTAGAGGAAATGAGGGTGATGGTGAGAGCATTCCAGGCGGAGGAACAGTGTATGCAAAGGAAAAGAAATGTAGAAGTATACGTTGTGTTTAAAGTTGTCAGAGATAGCATCCTAATATGAAATCCTATAGCACAGGATGCATGGGGGAGTGGTGAGATGTGAGGCCAGAAGGGTTGGGGCCAAACTGTAAAAGAGAGAAACTATGGTCTGAAGGAGTTTGGGCTTTAGCAACAGGCAGTCGCTGCAGCTTTAAGGTGGGGTGAACCCAGCACCATGGAGAGGGACTGTAGACACAGACACTGGCGAGGGAGGGACAGGACAGGTGAGAGATGATGATGGCTTGGATCTCGACAGTGCAGTCAGGATAAAAAGAAAGGAATGACAGTAGAGTCCCATCCTATATGTAGTTCACAGCCCAGGAATCCTCAGTTTCTTAAACCGAGGACAGATCTGAATGATGAGGAGCCCAAGAACCCTGTATTTAAAGAATACTGGAATTGTGGTCACCAACTCTGGAGATCTAAGTTATTAGTAAGTCTGAGGAAGGCTCATTATTTTGCTTTTTTAAAGACCCCGAGGTGACAGGTTTAGGAACAACTGAACCACAAAAGACAAGACACTTAATTGGCTGTGAGACACACACATAGAGAAGTTGAAGCTAATGCTCAAGTTCCTAGTTTGGGCCCCTCAGGTGAATGGTCCCAACAAAGATGAGGAGAATGCTGAGTTGTAGGTGTCTCTGAAGCATTCACGGGGACATCTACTAGGGAGGTGAAAATGCAGGGCTGAGAGAAGGTTCCCTGGGAGGAGTGGGGATCTGCCATTCCAGTAGACACAATCTGGACAGGACAGGCATGCTACTTTCCAGCCACATGCTGTCATCCAATCTCATTATACTCCTTCCTGCCAAACCTAGGGGGTACGTTCTGGCTGTCAAAGCCTGACATATTTCACCCAACTATCATCCTTCTACTTGGCTCTGCTTCTACAATAAGGATTACAGGATGAAGCAGAGAGCAATAGTAAGATCACTCACTTTATGTACGAGGCATAAAACTAACAGACAAGGAAAAAAGGGAATATAAACAAAACTAAATGAACTTCAGAGATATATCAGGCACCCACATTTAGGAAACATCAGCATTTTATTGAAACATAACCAAATTAAGGAAGCAAAGGTAAGGATGAGATGGTTATAGCCCCAAAGACATCCTGTTTCTTTGTTTTTCCATTCCTACCTGCAGAGACACCAGAGTGCAAAGCCAAGTCCACAGTAAGGGTCAAGGCAGATGGCGATCTGCCGAGAAGAATACAACTCACACTGGAGCTTGATGGCTCTACAAAGAGCATTGACTGCAGAGTGGGACATCTGGAAAGTAGGGAACATGGAACAGGATGGAATTGGCATCCTCACAGGCAGAAAAAGCTCTAATGACAGTTTTGAAAAGTTTAAATTTCCCCCAAACTCTTCAAAATGATGTCTGTTTTTCATTGTTTCAAAAAGCCTATCTAAGTCTGGAGTGCCTGGGTGCTTAATGAGTTAAGCATCTGACTTTTGGTTTCAGTTCGGGTCATGATCTCAGGGTCGTGAGATCGAGCCCCATGTCAGCTCCAGCCTCAGTGGGGTGTCCTGCTTGAGATTCTGTCTCTCCCTCTACCACTCCCCACCCTCTAAAATAAATAAATAGACCTTAAAAAATAAAAAAAGCCTACCTAAGTCTAACATAAGGTAACATACTTTTGTTCATTAATTAACACGGAGTTCTATGAAATATGAATCTCTGGTTTCTTACTGGCTTTAACTGTGACTCAATTATTACCTAGTAGCTTCTAGGCCAGGTTCAGAACACTTCATAACACACATTCCTTGGGATAACTTATTCCGGAAGAGCCAATGCTTTTACTTAAATATAGCAGGGACCTCTGATCCCCCGCCTACTGGTCTCTAGTACAAGCAGCTGGCATCCACATCTCAAGTCCCTGGGGCAGTGGTCATCTCTATTTTTTGCAGACCTGGCATTTTACCAGCATCCAGAGACAGTCAATATCTCCAGCCCACTCTACCTTCACTCCCGTCAGCATGCCTGTTGTGGAGACACTAAAATCAAGATACGCCAACATCTCAGGAGTGGGCGGTTTATACAGCTGAGGTAACCTTTTCCTGGGTAAATCATCTGCAATGAAAGGAAAAAAACCTGATATTAATCAGACAAACTGGAACACAAAAATCATGGCTTTTCAATTGGTTTTCTATGGCTTTGCCATGGACAAATAGAGGTCCTGGGATTTGCAAAGCTTAGGCTTCTCCTATTTAACCAAACAGCTCATGTAATGTCACTCTGGGAAGTGGGTTGGGGCTGAGGACACCAGTGGGTAATATAAACAAAGCAACTCTACATCAGGCAAATGTATTTTCTAGAAGGTTGGTGAGAGTAACGTAACACAACAGTAGAAGACATGAACATGAAGCAGATCACTGGTGTTCAAATCCTGCTCAGCCATTTACCATCAAAGTGCCTTTGGAGTTATACCTCTTTGTGTCTGTTTCCTTATCTATAAAATGGGAATAATACCTACCCTCACAGGATTGTTAGTTAATTCACATAAAGCACTTTTCAAACAACTCAAAAAGCTTGAAAAAGCCTTAGTTGTTATCATGCTGGTTCCAAGTTAAGGTTCGTTATTTACAGTTTAGTAAATGCAATATTAGACGTGGACAGCTTTAAAAGTTGTTTTTCTTCAAGATAATATGTTAGATTTTTAAGATGGAAAACCTAGAATTAGGGATTATTTTCCTTTGCTCGTTTATATACCTCTCCTTTCCTCCCATATTTGTTTTGTAAGTGAAGTGTGTCAAAACCAAGGATGTCGGGGCACCTGGGTGGCTCAGTGGGTTAAGCCTCTACCTTCAGCTCAGGTCATGATCTCTGGGTACTGGGATTGAGCCCTCCATCGGGCTCTCTGCTCGGCGGGGAGCCTGCTTCCCCCTCTCTCTCTGCCTCTCTGCCTACTTGTTATCTCGCTCTGTCAAATAAATAAATAAATAAATAAATAAAATCTTTTAAAAAACAAACAAACAAAACTCCTGTGGCTTCCTGGATCAGGAAACAATTCTGACTCTGACTTTTAAGTCTCTATATTGTTGGGCACCCATCTCTGGTCAAACCAAAGACTTTATCTATCACTTTTTTTTTTTTTTTAAGATTTTATTTATTTATTTGTCAGAGAGAGAGAGAGAGCGAGAGAGAGCGAGAGCGAGCACTGGTAGATGGAGGCAGAGGGAGAAGCAGGCTCCCCGCCGAGCAAGGAGCCTGATGTGGGACTCGATCCCAGGATGCTGGGATCATGACCTGAGCCGAAGGTAGCTGCTTAACCAACTGAGCCACCCAGGCATCCCTATCTATCACTTTCAACCTGGTTTTGTATAGGGGAGGGTCACTTATGTCCCAAAAGAAACCTTTCTGTTGTCTTTATCACAGCCCACAGGTTCAGGTCTTCCTGAAATGTGACTGAGTCTAATAACCACAGTAGATCTAACTGCATCATTAACACCAACACAATCCATTTTTGTTATACAGAACTGTGCTTCTGTACTTAAGCAACATACGTAAAAACATCTAGCTCAGCACCTGGCACAAAACCACCACAAATATCTACCATCCCTGAATTTAAACCCACATAAATGTTCCTGAGTTGGATAGACACCATGTGGTACTTACTGAAAACAGGGAGAAAGCACATGAATGGTTATGAGTCTAGGAATGTAGCCAAATCGACTGGGTTTGAATTTTAATTCTGCTACTTATTTAGCTTCTCTATACCTCAGTTTTCCTATCTATAAAATGAGGACAAAACTCACACCTATCTAATATGGTTGATGTGAGGATAGAATTGGGCAATATACATTAGATGACTGGCACATAGCAAGGGCTTGATAAAAGATTTTATTTTTATGATCATGTGCAAGGTGCTTTATGTCATTTAATCTTTACAGCTCCATGACGTGGTTTTTGCAACTCCCACTTTATGGACAGTTTTGGCCCAGTTAGCAGGGATACAGGAGAGGAACAGAGTATCAGGATTTAAACATCGTCACCTGATTCTAAAATCCACTCCCGTTCCTCTACCATTCACCAGGTATCCCCACGTCTTCTCCCCCATGCTTTTTTAGCACGGATAACACTTAAATGAATGTCCTTTATGGACTTTTTTAAAAAAAAGATTTTATTTATTTACTTGACACAGAGAGAGATCATAAACAGGCAGAGAGGCAGGCAGAGAGAGAGAGAGGGAAGTAGGCTCGCTGCTAGGCACAGAGCCTGATGTGGGGCTCGATCCCAGGACCCTGACATTATGACCTGAGCTGAAGGCAGAGGCTTAACCCACTGGGCCACCCTGGTGCCGCTACTTTATGGTTTTTAAAGTACCTTGCTATTATGCTGTACTTGATATTCTCAAAAAGTATGTGAGTCAGGTAAGGGTAGGTAACATTTGAGGGAAGGGTAATCTCAGAGAAGATTATATAAAAAAAAGTACTTGAGCTTGAAATAGAACTAGGTCTTCTGACTCCTAGTCCAATGCTGCTTTAACTAGATCATATCTGGAAGTCAAGGATCAGAGTGTGTCAAGCTTTTACATGGCCTTATGTGTATACGGTTATATTCTGCATAAAAACCTAACCATTGTTTGAGGATGTCAGGAGTAAGAGTAAGACACTTTTTGGTTTCAAGAGCTCTTAGCAGCCTGTGATCTGCATCTTTGGATCTGGTTGTTGCAGTACCCAGTCCTTCAGTAACACAAGTGAATGGACAGGAGGTTCTGCCTCTCTCAGTAGGTGGAATGTGTTGCAACCTAAGAGTTGTATAAACATCTTTGGCATGAGAATCTAGAGAGCTCGGGGCATGAATGTTCTTGTTCCTTCAAGAGGTCTGGAGAAATCTCACTTTTACCTGTGTCAATGATGGTTGGCCAGGTTTTCACATCCACAGCTGCTGCCGCCTCTCGGGACCTCAGCAACCTCATTAGGGTCTGTGTGGTGAGAACACAGGCTGCTTTGCTGACCTAGAAAACAAATGGACAGAAATAAGCACCAGGACGTTTAGTCCCCATGTAGTCCCACAGGCTCTGGCTGCTGCTAAAAGCAACTCATACTGGACTAAAAGCACACCATACCGGCAGGACAGTATTCATTGTTTAAACAACATACAATAGTACAATGGATGTTGGTGTGTCCCCTCCATTTGTCCTTCTGGGACTGTGTAACACTGACTTATCTCAGAAGAATGGACCTGTTCACAACACAAGTTATTGTTTTTAACAGTGTGGATGCCCACATCCCTTGATTTCATGAAGACCATGATAAAGTAAAAACGTGGATTTTTTTTTTTTGCTCAGGGAATGGGAGGAGTCAGAGTATCACTGCCGCAGGAGTTAGTGTTTGCCACAGCCTAGTGAATGGAGAAATTCACTAGACCCAGAACATATCCTGAATTTGAGGGATGCAGAGCTGTCAAGAAAACTAAGCTCTCCCTCACACCTACACAAAGCGATCAACTTCCCCTTAAACCATCAACAGAAGGAGACTCCCGTCCCTGCTGCTCTGGCCTACTTTGCAGACTGTAAAAAGGGCATTTTGCTGAACTGAACTTTGTGATAAAATCATCTTTGGTGAACATGGCTTTTATACCCCAGGCTCTATTTGCTGACAGAACAGCAGTCCTTAGAGAAACAATGTTACACAAGTTAGAATTCTGCCTCTTTGTTGTAACATGAATTAGGATACAATGCAATACAGATTTATGTTACTTCCTTTGATTCTCATATCCCCTAGAAACTTCCATTACTTCCAGGGCAGGATCTGGATACCTCTTAGTGCTATACCAAGTGAATTTATAAAACTAACCCAAATAAAAATGACCAACACTGGGGAGAATTCAGTTTGGCATATAAAATTACCTTGGCTACTGTGCAGAAAAAATGAGAACATTTTTTAAGAAGGGAGATAAAACAACAACAACAACAAAAAGTTTTATAGAGAATTACTAATGTCAGCCTCACCTCCTTAGTGTTCATGATAAAAACACAATTCTGTACCTCACCAATAATCACTTTCCCACATTCCTTCACTGAAAAATGCTAGTCATTTTAGTCAGGTAAGTGAAAAGAAGACGGCTTTTAGGGGACAGATTTCACTTCCTGACTCAACAAAACCGGAAATTTAGCAAGGATCTGAAGTTGTCTGACTCTGGGTTTTATGAGATGGGGACAAGGCAAGATATACTCGGTACTTACATCAACAATCATGCGGACAGTGGGCAAGGTGGCCGTAAGGTTCTGAGCATGAGGAGGTCGGACAGTGACAGGTATGCACCCGGCATAGAGGCAACCATAGAATGCAGCTATTAACTCGATGCCTGCAAGACAGAGTCACTTAGCTGACCACTATCACTGAGAAACTAAATGGCAGATCTTCTAAAGCCAGTTAATTAAATCATGTGCCAGACAGTTTACTGAGATCATAATTTAACATAGATAATAACAGAAGAAGTTTTTTAAATCAAGAAGAGTTTGAACGTAAAGAAGGAAGCATATAAAACAACTTAAAAAATAAAGAGAAGCAAAATATAAATAACAAGAAAGGAAGTCAGAAGTAAAGAAAACTCTTGAAAGACACCCAGGGAAGGTATTCTGAGATCATTACTTGATACTTAGTAGAAATAAAAGAATGGGGAAAGGTGGGATGAGGAACACCTGAGGCTTAAAAAAAATATTTAGAAGTCTGCTGTGTGACAAGCAATTAGACTACTGAGATGTCCCTTCACCTGTAGGTACAAGTTTTAGTGAGGCAAAGTGTGACTCAATTTGATGAAGACTCTCCCCTGTCAGGACACGGAGAGCGGCCCTCTCCGGAAGTGCTCTGGTCTACCACCAGGTCATTCACTGGTGAATGCAAGACAGTCTCACAGGAACACCACAGGAGGGATTCTTTTACCAGATGACCTTTTAAGGAATCTTAGTATCAGTGTAAATAAAACAGAACAAAATGAACTAAGGGGGATAAGAGATCAGAGAAAGCCAGAGGTATGTGCGGGTAGTGTGACAGAATAAAAAAATGAACAACTCAACTATTTCACTTAACATTTTGAATATTTACACCAAACTGTCATCAAAGAATTCTGAGTCCCTCTTACTGTGAAGAGAACATTTTTAAATTAAATGAAAGCACAGAAGATAAAATCAGCAATAATGAAGACTACACATCAATCAGGATATAAAAAATGCAAAGTCAAAAGAGTTCACACACAATATTCTTTAGGAACTGGGTGAAATGGTCCTATTCCTGAACACTCCTAGAAACAAAGCACCTCGGGGCACCTGGGTGGTTCAGTGGGTTAAAGCCTCTGCCTTCAGCTCAGGTCATGATCCCAGGGTCCTGGGATGGAGCCCCACATCAGGCTCTCTGCTCTGCAGGGAGCCTGCTTCCTCCTCTCTCTCTGCCTGCTTCTCTGCCTACTTGTGATCTCTGTCTAATAAATAAATAAAATCTTAAAAAAAAAAAAAAAAAAAAAAGCACCTCTTTTGAGGGTTTCCAAAAAGTCAGAAAGTCTTATTCATTTGATATTTACCATAGTGCCAGGAACTATGCTAGATAGGGGTAATACAAGAGTAAATACAACAGACACAGTCCCAGCAGAGCCATGGCACTGCTCAACTCCAGGGTGTGAAGCTTGGTTCCTACCTTAGCCTGGGTGCCTGGGACTCCCAGAGCTGGGAGCTGCATAGCCTACATGGGCAAAGATGGCGGCTCTCACTTCCTGTCCTCTCATACTCTGTAGTCTGGTAATGGAGCTTGAGTCTAGTTTACCAACACAAAACCTACCAGGTGGATAGAGCAACACCACGTTGTCTCCTGCATTTAGATGCCCCTTATCACCAAGAACTGACGCAATCCTCTCTGCTCGCTTATGAAGCTGAAGGCAACTGGCTGTGCACACAGTAGTTCCCTTTAAAGAGAAGAAAGTGTAAAAGGGTCAAAATTCAGGAAATAAAACAGTGACAAGTACAAGCCAATTCCATGTTATACTGAAAAGGCTGGTGCCTTGGTAGATTCTCTGTAGCAAGTTATCAATTCAGGCAAAAATTCCCCTAGTACTTAAAGACCTGTGGTAGTCCTTTCTTTTTCAATGCCTGAAGGTATTTAGGGAATAGCAACATTAACTTAAATCGAACAATGTATCTATAGTCTTTCCTGTTTAAGACAGCTTCAAAAATATATTCGAGTTTTTTATTTAAACGAGGAAGTAAGAGTGGAAGGAAAATAAAGGAAATAAAAGAAGAATGAGGGCGGGAGTAAGGTCGGGACAGTCACTGCAGGCCGTGTGGCCATGGGCATTGCGTGCATTTTCTGTGCGTCACACGAATTTGGCTCTGAGTATTCCAACAGCAAAGATGTAAACAAAACAGTAACACCGAATCAGAGTCCACTAGCTGATAATAAAGATTAGCAGATCAGAAGATGGCCAACTACTCTTGATCCTGAGAATAATTTCTCCTTGTGGTCTTCATCAATTCCTGAGTGTCAATCCAAGTTTCACTGAGCTGGGCTTTTTGAAACCCTTTTGTGTGTAAGATAAACCACACAAATATGAAAAGCACATAAAAAAATGAATGTATTACGTAACAGAAAAATCACGAAGCAAGCATCAGCATAAGAACCAGCATGGCATGAAAAACACCACTGCCAGCAGCACAAAAGCACCCTTAGGGGTCCCTCCACCCTGGCCTACTCTCATCTTTTCCTTTCCTCTGTATGTAACCACTATTTTGAGTTTTTAATCTTAATCACTGATTTCCTTCTCTTCATAATGTTACCACCCATGGAAGGTTTCGTTTTATAGAAATGTAACCATATGGTATAAATTTCTGTGTTTTGCTTCTTTCTCTCAACATTAATAGTCACCTCTGCTGTAGTGCCCGGGTGTAGTTCTCGTATTTATTGCTGCGTAGTATTTAACTGTATAAACACACAACAATTTATTCATCCATTCTGCTGCTGATGGACAATAGCATTTTTGTATATGTACCCTCATGCATAAACACATGAGTTTTGGTGGAGGGCAGACCTAGAGATGGAATTGTGGGGTCACCGCATATGCCTATCTCCCACTTCACTAAATAAAACCGAATTATTCTCTGCCTATTGTGCTAATACCACCCTATCTTAATTATTGCAACTCTATAACTCAAAAAGTCTCACAAGAAAAACAAATTTTATTGAGCTATTTTTAAAATAACTTTTAAGTTTCACTAATATAAAATAGTACATGTTCAATATGGAAAATAGAGACAAGTAAAATATAATTCAGATGTAACCACTATCAACATTTTGCAATGTATTTTCCTGGCTTTTAAAAATTGAGTATAGGGACACCTGGGTGGCTCAGTGGGTTAAGCCTCTGCCTTCGGCTCAGGTCATGATCCCAGAGTCCTGGGATCGAGCCCCACATCGGGCTCTCTGCTCTGCAGGGAGCCTGCTTCCTCCTCTCTCTCTGCCTGCCTCTCTGCCTACTTGTGATCTCTGTCAGATAAATAAAGAAAAATAAATAAAAATTGAGTATATATTATATATAAATTCACATGCGACATTAAAAAAATTACCATATTTTACTATCTGCCTGAAGCTGTGTATTGCATTGGTAAAGAATGTGGGCTCAGAAGTCAGCTTTGAGTTCAAATGAAAGAGCTTATTTCCTAGTCCTACCACTTGCTAGTTCTCAGGCAAGTAATTTTATGTCTCTGGGCCTCAGTTTCCTCAATCTTAAAATGAACTATGAAATATACAGCCTCCAGAAAAGGGTCTAGTAGGTACTTGATTATTGACTATTTTTTAAAGGTTTATTTATTTATCTCAGAAAGAGAGAGCAAGTGAACGAGCATAAGTGGGAGGGGTAGGGGAGAAAGAGAGAGAATCTCAAGTAGACTCTGCAGGGAGCATGGAGGCCAGCGCAGGGCTTGATCTCACGACCCTGAAATCATGATCTGAGCCAAAATCAAGAGTCAGATGCTTAACCAACTGAGCCACACAGGTGCTCCTAGGTAGTAGATTATTTTGCTGAAGTCTGACATGCTATTTTTTACCACTTACACATTATGACTATTTTCTGCATAATCAAATATTCTATAATACTCTTTTGAATGGCTGTATAGTATTTCATGCTATAATTTTATATGCCATGATTTACTTAGTCAATTGTCTATTGTTGGACAATAAGGTTATAACACTAAAGTGGATATCCCTTTGGCTAAAATCAGGGTTAATCTGTATGGCCATTTCTTATATTTTACAATATTTCTCTTTTTGATCCATGGTACGGCAGTAAACTAAATCTTAAAAAAAAAAAAACCAAAACCAATTTTTGAGAGGGTGCCTGAATGGCACAGATAAGTGTCCGACTCTGGGTTTCAGCTCAGGTTATGATCCCAGGGTCATGATGAGCCCCACACTGGGCTCCACACTGGGTGTGGTACCTACTTAAGAGTCTCTCTCTCCCTCTTCCTCTGCTCCCCCAACTCCTGCATTCTTTCTCTCTCTCTTAAATAAATGAATAAATCTTTAATTTTCTTTCCCCCTGGGCATGAGGGAACAATGTGATATGGTCACCAACCTTTCTGACCTTCTGGGCTAATCCAAGGTAAAATACTAGAATATGCAGAAGAATAAATGGACTAAATGTCTTTGAGTCAGCACATATATTATTTCTCTAACCAAGAAGCAAATTTAAAAGTATGCCTTCTAACCTTCTAACAAATACCTGGGGTACAGGTTTCACAGGGCTATAGCTTTAACTATAGCCCAGCCTGGAAGTGGAGTAGGGATGTAAGCTGGACTGACAACTTCTTACTGAAATGGAAGGACCCTAATGAATTCACGAGCTTGGAGAGAAACCCACTTCATTTAGAGGTAGAACAAGGAAGTCAAAAAGTTTTCTACTGGATAATAATGGTTCTTTAGATTTTTAATGACTTTTCACTAAAATGTGCAGCATACTCCCCTCATGAAGTTCTATTACTACATAAACTCTCAAAGGTGGGGGCGCCTGGGTGGCTCAGTGGGTTAAAGCCTCTGCCTTCAGCTCAGGTTATGATCCCAGGGTCCTGGGATCGAGCCCCGCATCTGGCTCTCTGCTCAGCGGGGAGACTGCTTCCCCCTCTTTCTCTGCCTGCCTCTCTGCCTACTTATGATCTCTGTCTAATAAATAAATAAAATCTTAAAAAAAAAAAACACACACCTCTCAAAGGTGTGTTTGAATAAAATACATCAGAATCTGGGGGCACTGGGCAAGGAGACAGGTTGGGTGGCCCAGGAAATTTCAATAGGCCCTATAGTCCTCTACCTGATGACAGGAAATAATGCTACGCGCCATCATCACAATACTTTTAGCCTCTGATTCAGCCATTAAAACAGATCCCAGCATATGCCTACAAAACGCCTAACTTAAAAAAATATTACATTCTGATAAAACCATCCATTAGGAAGCACCACTTAATAAGGTTTGAGTAATTTTCAATTTGTTTTTTATGGGTTAGCAATAAATCATTTAAGTATATAGTAAAAATAACTTTGTTTCAAAAAATATTTATCTATTGGGCACCTGAGTGGCTCAGTCCATTAAGCGTCTTGCCTTCATTTCAGGTCATGACCTCAGGGTCCTGGGATCGAGTCCTGGACTCCCTGTTCAGCGCCCTCCTTCCCTCCTTCTGCCACTCCCCCTGTTTATGTTCTCTCGTGCTCTCTCTCTCAAATAAATAGTAAATAAAATGTTAAAAAATAAGTATTTATCTAAAGTCATTTTCTTCCTGGTGGAAATCCAAGAATTAAAGCTGGGTAAAAAATGACATGCATGCCATAATACGTCCTACATATGTGTAGGTCTATGGAATTGCACCGTTGGCCCCACTGTTCCTATCAGTGTTCCTATCACTGTTCCTATCAGTTATAGTTAGGACTGTAACGCGAGGAGAGCTAGCATTAGATAACACTCCAGGAGGTCTCCTTTCAACCTTGAAGTGACTGCACAATCTATCCTCATCTGTCAAAGCAGGGAGAAAGCAGTAACTCTGCCCTCCGAGTTGACAACGGAAATTTTCTGATGAAAGGGATTGAGAGTGCCTAAGATCCTCCCATAATGTTCATCTGATTAGATATATACAATTGGATTTTCAGTACCTTGGCATTTAACAGCATGAAGAGTACATGATCAGGAGTTGCCTGGGCTCGCCACTGTAAAATCTCTGCCAGAAACTGGTGCTGAAGTCAAAGCAGAAAAAAGAATCAGGGTCAGTAACTTCGGAAAAGTTGAATAATGCGTCTCCCATCTACTTCTGGATGTAGAAGTTCTGTTCTTGACTTGCTTATAAAAATCAACACATTTGAACTCGTACCTTCCTCACTAAGTCATTCTCTTCAATTTGCCCAAGATCTCTTCCTGCAGCTTGCGCTATGCGTTTTCCAGCAACCAGATTTCCAACCATCACAGAAGCAGGGCCCACACCTGTAAGTAAAGGCCAGAATCAACTCTCTAGTGGTGATAATTCAAACTATATCCCTGAAATATTTCCAGACTGACCCAAACTAGTTCACATATTCACTCAGCAATTCAGACAGCGCATTCTTCTAGGCACTAGGGACACAACAGTGAACAAGACAAACCGCCTGCACTCTATTGAGGAAAGGCAACCAGTAAGTACATGCACAAATAAATCACGTCAGGTAGTAGAAACTGCTAGAAAAAAACAACACGGGGCGCCTGGGTGGCTCAGTGGTTTAAGCCTCTGCATTCAGTTCAGGTCATGATCTCAGGGCCCTGGGATCGAGCACCGCATCTGGCTCTCTGCTCACCAGGGAGCCTGCTTCCCCTCTCTCTGCTGCCTCTCTGCCTACTTGTGAACTCTCTCTGTCAAATAAATAAATAAAATCTTAAAAAAAAAAAAAGAAAGAAAGAAAGAAAAGAGAAGGAAAAAACAACACAGAGCTAGAGAAGAGACCGGAATCTGGAGGGAGGAGAGGAGCGGGTGTTCCTATAGCTTGGGTATAAGGGATTTTTCACTCCTAGGAGGGGACAGTTGGTTGTACTAATTCCTACCGATAAATAATTTCATTAGCTCCAATCACAGTATAACCCTAAAAATGGACTTAACAGTAAGGAATATCTGGTCTGGAAAGAAATCTGCCATCTTTGAGAACTGAGAGTAGGTTCATGAGGAATCTCAGAAGTACTTTATTAAACGAGTAATGACATCCACATTGTGGGACATTCTATAAGACAACTAGCCTGGACTCTTCAAAAACCATGTCTTTAAGAGAAAATAAGGCTAGGAGCTTCTAAATTAAAGGACATGGCAGCCAAATGCAATGCATAACCTTGACTGGATACTAAATTTTAAAAAATGAGTTGTAATAAACAGGTGAAGAAATCTGAATACAGACTGTATATTACTAGATGATAGCATTATATTAAGGTTAAATTTCTTTTTTTCTTTTCTTTTCTTTTTTTTTTTTTTTAAGATTTTATTTGTTTGACAGAGAGAGATCATAAATAGGCAGTGAGCCAGGAAGAGAGAGGGGGGAAGCAGGCTCCCTGCTGAGCAGAAAGCCGGATGTGGGGCTCCATCTCAGGACCCTGAGATCATGACCTGGGCGGAAGGAAGAGTCTTAACACACTGAGCCACCCAGGTGCCCCCCCCTTTTTTAAAGAGATTGCGTGTACAGGAGCAGGGGTGGGGGAGGGGTGGGGGTTGGGCAAAGGGGGAAAGAGAGAATCCCAAGCAGGGTCCACACCCAGTGTGGAGCCTGAGAGGGCTCGACCTCTTGACCCTGAGTTCATGACCTGAGCTGAAATCAAGAGTCAGAGCCTTAACTAACTTAGCCACCCAGACGTCCCAAGGCTAAATTTCATAATAGAATAATGGCATTGTTGTTGATTAGGAAAACTTTAGAAGCTTTTTTTTTTTTGTCTTTGGAGATACACTACAGAATATTTAGGGGTGAAATGTGATGTCTGCAATTTATTTCCAAAGAGTTCCGTAAAACAATGTCAACTACTAATCTAGTAACTACATTAGTAAATAAACTAAATCTAGGGGAAGGTGTGCAGGTTATTCACTGTGGTATTCTTTCAACGTTTCCATGGGTTTGACACTTCCAAATAAAAAGGGAGAACTCACTGAACTCTACCTCTGAAACTAATAATACACAATATGTTAATTAATTGGATTTGAATTAAAAAATAAAATAAAAAGGGAGAACTCTCCCTTTCTTCAAGAAAAAAAGCGCTAGGGTGCTGAATGCCTTTCTTGACAGTCACTTGAAGACTCTATGGTATCAAACAAGGCAGATGGCTAAAAGATAACTAAACTTAGTACCAGCCAAATTTTTAATAAGGCTGATGCTACTGCATTTGAATTAATATTAAATATCTTTTATTGCCAAAATCTGTTGATCCTAAATATGCTGGAACAAAATCACTTAAATGATAAGACTCTAAATAATGGGGGAAGTATGGGTAGAGGGTATAAGGGAATTCTCTGTAATACTTGGCAAACTGAAGTGTGAAATTATTTCAAAATGAAGAGTTTAACTTTTTTTTCAAATTGAATAAAAAACCCAAGAAGTATAAAGTACCTCAACACTGTGCTGAACAATTTTAGTCTACAAAGAGTCTACTGCAATTTTAAGTGTAATATGCAAAACTCTTTCCTAAGAAACTGTGTAACAAGTTACATACAAGATATGTCATACTGGAGACAGCCTTTTATACAGGGAAGGGAGTCAGAGTATATCTGTGTTAGCTACCCAATCTCAAATTATACTGTAAAATTAATAAAGGTGGTGCATCGTTAAAAGTGAATTTTTTTTAAAGATTTTATTTATTTATTTATGTGACAGACAGAGATCACATAATAGGCATAGAATCAGGCAGAGAGAGAGAGAGGGGAATGACACTTCTGCTGAGCAGAAAGCCCGACGCGGGGCTTGATCCCAGGACCCTGAGATCATGACCTGAGCTGAAGGCAGAGGCTTAACTCACTGAGCCACCCAGGCGCCCCAAAAGTGAATTTTTCAGACTAGTTTTAAACAGCAAAAATAATTAAGCAGCAATTTCTTGAGGTCCTTCTGTGTGTATTCTTTAAGTCTAAGGATCATAGAAAGTGAAAAATAATTGGAAGCAGTAACATCTGGAAGGCTAACTGCTGATACCTTGCTGTACCTGTAAATACCCCTTCCTGTTTTCCCCCACAAGTTATGCAAGTTTCCTATGGCAAAGAATACCAGTCATCAATCCCAATATCTGGTCTCCTCTTCCTCCTTAATAAAAGACCCCCCAGTTTAAGGCTGGGCAAATAAATACCTGGAATTAAGATTATATTCTTTTAGTGTGGGAGACTAATATGTAAGAGAAAGTAATATGTGCAATTTCTAGAAAATATGTTTAAACGGCAACAAATATTTAAACAAATATGTTTAAAGGACATTTCCTTCCTTGTCTTTTTTCCCACTTAGCTGGAATGTAAAAATGATGGCTGGAGGTCAGGGGGCCTAACTGGGCCCTGAGGCAATACGCTAGGATGGCCATGGCAGATTGTTTTATTTTCTTATAATCCTTCCTTTCCTTCCTGTTGTTGCTATGATTATATGACAGGAGTATACCTCTCCACTCCACTGACTCTGGGCATGGTCTGAACTTGTTTTGGACAATGACATGTTAGGAGCCATGACACAAACAGAAGCTTGAAATATGCTTGTGTGGTTTGGCTTGCTTTCTTGCTTTTGCCATCTGCCTTAAGAATATGGCACAGTAGCTGCTGGTCCCATGATGAGGAGACACACGGAACAATTCTGAACCCAACCTACAACCTGGAGTCAGGCCAAGCCCAGCTGGTCCCAGCCAAGTTCAGCAGAGCCACATCCCGTGAGTGAAAAATAAGTGCTTCTTTGAAGCTATCACATTTTTACAGCTATTTGTTATGTGGCACGGCTGTAATAAAAGGTGACTGATACAATGCCAGAGCAAGAAGATGGGAAGCTGGAACCACAGTGACAGGGGAGCTACCACTCGGGTCCCCCACTGCCCAGCTCTGAATTTCTTTTACCTGAGAAAGAAAAACTTTGCTCTTGTTTTTTAAGCTGCTATTAGGTTTTTCTGAGATTTGCAGCCAAAATCAGTCCTATCACATTTCCCATTCTTTACACAATAGCCCCAACAGGCAGCTCACTAGGACTTTTGTCACTAGGCTGCCTTAACATCTTATCCATCTTCCTTTTCTTCTCCTTTCTTACCTCACTCCTATTCATCACCATTTTCCTGTATTCTTCTTGAATCCCAACCTCTCATGTTATCCCCACATTATGTCCCATGGTTTTCAAACTGCTTTGGTCCAACCCATACCCATCCCACTAAGATCTTAGCAGGCAATTACAACAGATGGCAAAAATACAGAATCCAAACCCAATGCTTTCATTAGACAAGGCAGATGCCATACCTGTGGGGGCTTAGGAATAAGTCTTTTATATATAAGTTTTATCATTTAATAAAATTGAACTCTGGCTAACAAAAGCAATCTCTTAAGCATCTACTATGTCCTAGGTAGCATCTTTTAAGCATCTACTATGACATGAAAGTTTTGTTAAAAGAATCCTAGATTATGGGGCCCCTGGGTGGCTCAGTCATTAAGCATCTGCCTTCGGCCCAGGTCATGGTCTCGGGGTCCTGGGATCGAGCCCCGCCTTGCTCAGCAGGAAGCCTGCTTCTCCCTCTCCCTCTGTCTGCTTACTTGTAATCTCTATCTCTCTGTCAAATAAATAAATAAAATCTTTTAAAAAAAATATCCTAGATTAAATGCTATTTATTATTAAAAGTACACTTACCATTATGAACACTGAATAAGGTTATTCAGAACTGCTGAATCATTACATTGTACACCTGAAACTACTATAACAATGTATGTTGATCATATTTCAATTAAAAAAGATCTTTCACATATTAAAAACTATTTACTAAAATAGGATTTTAGGGATGTTTGGGTGGCTCAGTCAGCTAAGCATCTGCCCTTGGCTCAGGTCATAATTCCAGAGATCTAGGATCGAGTCCCGCATCGGGATCTTTGCTCAGCAGGGAGCCTGCTTCTCCCTCTGCCTGCTGTTCCCTCTCCTTGTGTGCCCCCTCTCTCTGACAAATAAATAAAATCTTTAAAATTAATAATAAAAAAATAAAACAGGATTTCACTCATATGACAAATGAATGTAGGTCTTCAGTAAATCAAGATGTGAGTTGGAGAAGGCGTTGTGTGTTATACACATCTGCCAGATGTGTAGGCAGGCAACAGGAAGACAGTTTTTATATATTTTTTGATGAATTATTCACAGACTTCTTGATTTTGACTGCCCCTTCAGAATATGACTCCATAAACTCTTATTTCCACTAGCAGAAACTGATAAATATCATACATACTTTTAGCTCTATACATGCTGTTATTAAGGCTAATGGATGAGTTGATAATAACATCTATCTAGATAAACTGTGACATCATCTTCAGCCACCAGACCAGGGAAGTAACTTTTGCAAAGCAGAGTATATTAAAATTTCAATAGTGTGAGGATAATGTCTTGAATAAAAATGTCCTAGAAAGTAAGAGGCTAACCTTATATTTTATTGTTGTACATTATGTTTACCTTTCAGCAAAAGCTATCTTACAGAAATATGATTAAATGCCACACTTCGCCTTCCCTTCCTAATCTCCCCAATAACTTGTCTCTTCCCAACACATTTGGAGGCCAGTGTGCTGATGTATACTGTGTGTGTGTGTGTGTGTGTGTGTACACACATGTGTGCATGGTGGTGGCACAATCTATAAAATCCAGATTTTGGATCTCATGTGTTTTCAGGCATTCAGAAAACTAGGAGCTTCTTATTAACTTCTCAATTAAAACAGCATCAAAAAACATAATGATTTTATGTTGGGTTGAACAGATATTTCAACATAATTGACCATCAATTACTCCTCCCTTTAGCCTCTTACTTGGCCTTGTAAACCGTCTGCTCAGAAATAAGGCCAAAAGGTGAAATGGACTATTTGGGTTTTTTTTTTTTTTCCTCTTTTCCATATGGCAATTCACATATACTTACTTGCATCTCAAATTCACCGGAACACGGCAAATGCAAAATATGCTATTTATCTTGTGATTATGACGTAAACAATTTTGAAATTATCTTGCTCCCCAGAGATATTACAGGCCCAAACCAGACCCCTAAAGCTTAGCAGGACTGAGGGATGACTCTCGGTGATTCCCAACAGAAAGGCAGTATAATATAGTGATTCGGAATGTGGATTTTAGCATTACAACCGGTGTGGGTCTCAACTCGGCCACTAACTAGCTATGTGACTTCGAGCACAATTCTTAACTTTTCTGCACTTTATTTTCCACAGCTGGGGGCAACACTTTCAAATCACACACGTACATGTTTAGCTTGTATTTGGCTTTTAGTAAGTACTCAATAAATACTAGCTATTCTATATTATCAGAACCTACTCTTAGAGGACTTGTTTTATTCTAGTTCTAACAAGTGAGATTTTGATCATCTTGACCTCAAACCTTACATGCAGAGGAAATGGAAGCACACTACAGAAGTACTCAGAAGAGGAAGCCGGTAATAAACTCAGAGAAGGCAATTCTGCAGGCTCTAAGTCCTCCCTGCTTTTGGTCATCTCAGGCTACTCTTGTGTTACCCGTCTTTGTAAAATCCAACTCTCGAGAAAGCATTATGCCACCAAAAGTCAGCTTCTTGAAGTTGTAATTTTCACGCAATGTCTTCAAAGATAGCGTATTACCTGGCTGCTTCTGTCGGGGTTTTGGCAAATTGGTCACACATGTATGTGGGCACATGAGGATATTGCAAGGATGCAGAGATCCCTCCAGAAAGAGCTGTTTCGTCTGGGATATGTGGATCCCTCCTAGAGGAGTTTTTGGCAATGTATTGGCAGGCACCAGAGCAAGACAATAAACACCCACTTGATGAATGCTATCGATCGCCTAGAGAAACACAAAGAAAAATATTCAGTAAGATTAATTTTGCTGTCTTTGACATCCTCCTAATGTAATCCATTATTCTACTCTAGGATTTTTCCTTTTTTTTTTTTTTTAATAAAGATTTTATTTATTTATTTGACAGAGAGAAATCACAAGTAGATGGAGAGGCAGGAAGAGAGAGAGAGTGAGAGAGAGGGAAGCAGGCTCCCTGCTGAGCAGAGAGCCCGATGCGGGACTCGATCCCAGGACCCTGAGATCATGACTTGAGCCGAAGGCAGCGGCTTAACCCACTGAGCCACCCAGGCGCCCCAGGATTTTTCCTTTTCTATCCATTCTAGGTCTAGAATCTCCTAGATTATTAAGATCTCATACATGTGAAGTTTCATATTTCTTTAAGCAATGGCAGAGATCAACAGAGGATGGGTAAGATACGATCTAAATGGACAGCGGTGGATACTGATTCATACACCTCAATATGCTCTCTCTTGAATGCTAATGTCCAAAACCCAGAGATTTGTTTTGGTTCTTTTAATATACAACACAGCTCAATTCTGTAGAGGCAAAGTATTTTTATTATGAACACAAGAGAAACCCTGGAAGTGGGTTCTGGCTTAACTGGCTCACTGAGTTACCCAGAATCCCGTCTGCAAAACACTGAGGGGAGGCCCACTGCACACTGAACCCTGGAGGTCACTGGCCCCTTCACTGCACCATCGCTCCCAGCCACGCACCTATGCTCCTGCTGAACACCAGCTGTGCATGCTTCTACACCTTTTGTGCATTTCTTGTGTTCACATAATTTAACTATTACATCAATTGATAAAAACAGAGTGTAAAAGGACAGAGAGAGTTGTGGTTTGTTTGGAAAGACTCGTTAAAAAGCTATTGCTGGTAAACACAAGTTAATTCTAAAAGGTAAGGATTATGTGTTCCAGTCCCTCTGCACATACTTGCATTCTAGTCTAACTTACAGGAAATGAAAATAGAAACCACAGACCATCCAATTAGATGTCGCTTACAGACGCAGGTTAACATGGAATGCAAACTGGTGTACTCCTACACATACTGCTCTATATGAAATGAATGCAGATATTTGTATGCTTCGTGTAAAAGTTTAATACTTGAAGAATTTCTCATTTTTATGATTCTCTGCTTCAACCACCTTTTAAAACTGACTATTAATACTAGTTCCAGGGGCGCCTGGGTGGCTCAGTAGGTTGGGCCGCAGCCTTCGGCTCGGGTCATGATCTCAGGTCCTGGGATCGAGTCCCGCATCGGGCTCTCTGCTCGGCGGGGAGCCTGCTTCCTCCTCTCTCTCTGCCTGCCTCTCTACCTACTTGTGATCTCTGTCTGTCAAATAAATAAATAAAATCTTAAAAAAAAAAAAATACTAGTTCCAAACACACCTGAGAGAGTTCAACTGCATCACCCATAAATCTTACTGAAAAGAAGATACAGCCTTAGAAGAATGGACCAATGGTCATAAAAGACTGACAAGGCTTTTTATTAAAACAACTTAACAGTGCAAAGGAATAAACCTGAACATCACATTCCTCAGACTATCCTACTAATCAACAGAGACAACTGGAAAATAGAAAGTCTGGCAGGGTTCCCAAGTCTCTGGTATTTTAGAATATATAGACAGTTAGTAAATCTATTACCTGTAGCCTGGATTCCCCCATGAAAATACACTACCTGGCAAGTCATCAATCCATCACCTTCTTTAAAAGGTGCTGAGTTAAGTATTTAGTTTATATTATACGTAGATCCTCTGAGCTCTAACCTACCAGAACATGTAGGGTCCTTATTGCACTACTGTAGATCCAAATACTCTAAGCTGAGAAGCTAAATTACTGGGGAAATAATGCCCTCTCATTTCATACCCAAATCAGACTCCAAATGACTTTTACAAGAATTTGGATTAGCAAGTGAGCAGTGCATATAATTCCTATAATTGCTTTCTAGGGAAAAATAAGAAACATGTAGGGAAGTTTCAGTTTCTTTAATAGGGAAAAAAAATGTGCAATTCATCAGAACATTCTACTATCATGCCTCACAATTCATTCCAAATGAAATAAGCATTTTGTTTGTTCGAAAACATGAATGGTATGAACAATATTCTCTGTGCAGGTCTGATTCTTAGCCATCTCCTTTTGGAGATCAGCCCAGTCCCACCTCTTCATAGTCTTTTCTGACCAGCCAATGCTCAGCAGATTATCTTCCTTGTCTTTTTGCTACAAATAGCCCATGTTCTATCAGCTGATAATTCAGAACCACAGGCCCCAAAGATAAAAAGAAATTTTGAAAGGCATCTAGCACTATCACTCATCTCAGGCTTGCATCATTTCTCTAACATTACTACTAAGTGGCATGAATACACCCAAATGCCCCAAGCAGACAAGCAATAATGCTGGGAACACTTCCAATAACTTAGAATCTTCTTTGTCAAAGACAGTCCATGCTTTCTTTGGACCACAAATATTTACTGGGCCTACTATGTGTATTTGCTGACATGACTCTCAGTATACAGTATCCTGTCTACTTCAAATAATGATCTCACTGAATCCCTCCCACAGCTCTTTTATCCCCACTTTACAGGTTGGGAAATAAACTCAGTAAGGTTAAGTAACATCTGGAACTGAGGGGTGCTGCAATTCAAAGGCTGTAATTGCAAATGAAGACCAGACTCTTCTCAATATGCTACCCGTGCTACTAGTGCAACTAGTGACATATCCCTTACACAGAACCCAGGTCTTCCTCCTTCCCTAACAGCTTATCTCACCTAGCTCTCTAACTCCACAGGAAAGCTCCTTCAGAGTAAGAACAACATCTTACATTTGCTTGGACCCCTGCATGCGAGCCACCCATTACAGAACATATGTAGTAGGACTACAGCTGTTGACAAGTGGATTGATTCCTGTCACAGATGTGTTCTGCACACGGTCAGTTTAAACTTTCCTGGTTACCACACACTCGGGCACACAAAAAAAGGGGAAGAATTTGCTGAGGCAGGTCAATTTAATTGTTTTTGGCAACTTGAGCAGAAAAATACTAGGTAGTCCAGAGGGAGAAACGGTACTAATTATATTATTTTGTTAATGGTACCCGGAATGTCTGAGTACTGACTGGCAAGACAAAAATAAGGTGTCACAACTGGCCCAATGAAGAGAAGACTTCCGCAGTGGCTGCCGCCACCTGTGACGGCAAAGCCAACCTGCCCGGACAGGTCCCCTGGGTGTGTGCTCACCTGCAACACTCGGCTCATCCACTGGAAACTGTCCTCCTCGGAGGCGTCGGGTCTTTGTTCCGCAACCACCACAATGCGCTCATCATAAAATACAGACACAGAAAACACAGCAATTCTAAGAGAGACAGATCAAACACATCAGGACTCCCTTCACCACCAGACCTATTTGCTTTGCTCAGTTGGAATAACAGAGAGGAGACATCCCCACCACACTACCCAGAAGTGAGTCGTTTAGAAAAGAAAATGCCACAGTCACTACCATTAAAACGAGGACTCAGAACATGTACTAAAAACCACCACTGGCATGAACAGTGGGACAGAGTGATAAAAGGGACACAGTCCCTGTCTTCATGGAGCTTGCATGTCAGACACAGAACAAATAAATATAAAATAATGTCATGTTGGAGTACACACTGGGAAGGAAAGCAAGGCAGGCCAAGGGGCAGAGCGGTGTGCGGGGCAGCCGCACCACTGAAGGCAGGGTGGTGGGGGAGTGCCTCCCTGAGGAGCGGACACTGGAGCAGAGACCTGAGTGAAGTGAGGACGCGAGCCATGCGAAGATCTGGAGGAAGAGGTTTCCGGGCAGAAGGAACGGAAAGCGAAAAGGTTCTGAGGTAGGAACGAGCTTGGCAGGTTTGAGGAACAGCAAGAAGGCCAGTGTGCCTGGAGCAGAGTAGTGAAGCAGAGAGTGGTGGGGAGAGGTCAGACCCAGGCCAGGGCAGGCAGGGGAACCTGGCAGGCCAAGGGGAGGAGGATGTTCTGAGTGAGGTCTCCGCTCAAACGTCCCCTTACTAGTGAGGCATTCCCAGACCACCCTATACAAACCAGCAAGCACACTCCCACCCAGCCCTGTGTTCTTCCTACATGGCACTTAGCACCAGCCCATGTGTTCTTGACTTCTCTGTCTCTACAGTTACTGTCTGTTTCCCCTAATGAGAAAGTGAGCTTCACAAGGGCAGAAACCTGGCCAGTTTTGTTCACTGCCACATGCGTCCAGAACAGTGGCACACAGCTGGCACCCAATAAATATTTGCTGAATGGATGCATGAAACAATGGAAGTCACTGTAGAGCTAAATATGCCCTTCCTTCATTCCACATGTATTTATTGAACACCTACTGTGTGCCACGTGCTGTGCTGAGTACTGGGAATACAACAGTGACCCGAGAGAGAGTCTAGTGCCCCACTAAGTTTACATCTCAGAGGAAGCCACGTCATCACAAAAACTATGCATTTTAGGAACTGATTCTCTGTGGTTTTATTAATTTTTCCTACTTCCTAAAAATCTAAAGGGACATTGAGTGCTTTAAAGATATATCTATATCTATAGATATAGATATAAAGATATATAGATATATATCCATGATTATAAATTACTAGATAGACATGAACTGCACAAATATGTACCAAGTATCTTTTCTTGTGTTAATAAGCAAAGATAAAAGGATTTGCAATTGACTTTATCCATGGAATTTGTAATTAGCACTTGTGTACTATGTCAATCTCTGTGTTAAAATGTTGTAATAATTTAGTTAGAGAAGAGTAAGAGAAACAATTCTCAGATGTAAAATTCCTACAGCATAGCATCTATCTTAATTAGCCTGAATGGCACCACTTCTAATTTGATGGACTGCAGGAAGTTCAATGTTTTTGTGGAATTCTCCAGAGTCCTCAAAATTCCATAAATAGTAATAATTAAAAACTGAAGTACAGGATATGGTTATATCTTATTCCTCTCAATTCCAACCAAAGAAGTTGCCATGTTCAGATAAATATTCAAAGGCCAATTCTTGCTGTGGTTAGCCAAAAATAATCCAATCACTTAGAGATTCTATAGAATACGACTCAAATCACCCTGTAAAGATACATTTAGATTCCACTGGAAGTGCTAACATATAATTTTTACTACTCACCTTCCTCTATAAACAGTCTTTATTGATTCAACAGCCAATCCAGTAGCAACAATGTCATCAGCATTATGTCTTCGACCACTAACCATCAGTAACCCATCCATTTTTCCAACCACGAACACCAAACTGCCCTGAAAGGTAACAATAATTTACCTTGATTTCCATTATTTAAATACTAAAACATATATTTTACTTGAAATGGAGCACATCAAAAATATAAGAAAACAACACAATATTTTATGGATTCTAAGAGTGTTTTATGCCTCAAAAATCAGGAGAGGGGGAATGAGTAGCATATTACAATTAATTACAGTATAAGAAAAGAATTAATTTATATTTATTCTCGGAGAGGAATTTTATAAGAAAACAACTAGGATTCTGCACAAGTATAGTTTCTTTCCTTACCCATGATGCCAGATTATGTATCTATTCACAACACGGATGCAAAGAAAAAAATTGTGAACCATTTAATACTGGAATTAGGAAAAAATTAAAAGAGCTGAATGTGAGAATGCTTGTTTTAGGTCTATAAGGGTAATGCGGTTCCCATCTGGCAAGATTAGAAACAGGTTATTAAAGGTCTAAGAAACAGTGGAGGAGCCTCTCCTTTCCAAAAAGGTAACACAGCTGCAGGACACGTTGCTGTCAATGCCCTAAAAGCATCACTGTACAAGTAATACTTCTCAGTAATTCTCCTAGACCCATTTGCTATAAATTGATTTTTCCATTCATTACACAAGTCCTAAATTTCCTGGCCAATTCACACATACTCAATTATCTGGTAGTCATCTCCACATGAACGTCAGTCATTGAGTTATCGCACACAATGTAGTGTGACTCACCGATGGGGTTATTTGAATAAAACAGAGCTTCTAGCCTCAGGAAGCTACTGGTTAATCTCAGAAGATGGAAAAGAAATTTCCAACATAGTCTGAAAAGTGCTATGGTGGAATAAGCAGAGAGAAAGACAGACACAGATCTCCACTTCTCCATTTCCTTCACAGCTGAACTTTCAGCTGGGTGTGGCTGACCAAAATAAAGAGCGTATTTCAGTGCCCCCTGACCAATGAGCCATAAGAAGAAGTGCTGCTCAGGATCTTCAGGAAATCTTCCTTAAGAGATGGTAGGACTGTACTCTATTCTGTTTCCTGGAATGCAGATGGGATGCCGCAGCCCCCTCTTGGACCTCAGTCATGAAGAGGTAAACTAAAAGGGTCTGGGTTTTGCAGAACTTTTTGGTGCTGAGAGAAGTCAAGATAGTAGCTCTAGATTTCTCCTTCTAGGACAGCTAGATAGGATACCTCCCCTTAGAGGTAAGCCATCAGGTATGCCCTGCCCCCACAAATGGTGGGGAAGAAATAAAATCAGATCTTTCCTCACGTTAACTTGAGTCGGTAAGAGGATAAGAAAGACTAAGGAGGTCATTAGAGTTGGATGGAGATATATGGACTTAACTATGATCACGAATGTCTGTTCCTCATAAAATACAATCAAACTTCCCACTGTGTCATATAAAACCCTTCATGATCTGCCTCCTCTCTACCTTCCTTGTTGGCTCATGAAGGTAACTGTGAGCTCTCTGAGAAGAGATTTTTGTCTCCTAAATGTCTCTGTAAACTCAGTGCCTGTAAACACCTTTTGCTGGAAAGCACACTGATTTCAAGGTGTAGTGCTTCTAGTTTGTATGAAAATGACTTGTGCACTATTTATGATGGTTTCCCTTTGCTAAGATAACTTTTTTCAGCACTCTTCTAACTTACTGAAACACAGAAATCAAATCAAAGAAATGGAGCAAGAATAAATGAAGAGGCTTTTTTTTTTTTTTCAAGATTTTTTATGTATTTATTTGACAGAGAGAGAGAGAGAGAAAGAGAGGGGCTGGGGGAACACAAGTAAGCGGGAGTGGGAGAGGGAAAAGCAGGCTTCCCATCAGGGAGCCTGATGTAGGCCTCAATCCCAGGACCCTGGGATCACGACCTGAGCCGAAGGCAGATGCTTAACAACTGAGCCACCCACGTGCCCTAAATGAAGAGCTTTTTGAAAGTTAAAAAGTCTTAGTTTGAAGGAGTCAAATTAACTCAGGTAACAAAAGCAATAAATATTAACTCAGTTTATGACATTCTTACAAAAACTGCTCTAAATCTAAGAGAGGCCCTGTAATACTCTTGAATCTAAAGTATTGGATTAATATATATATTTTTTTAAGATTTTATTTGTTTATTTGACAGACAGAGATCACAAGTAGGCAGAGAGGCAGGCAGAGAGGGGGGGGGGGGGAAGCAGGCTCCCTGCTGAGCAGAGAGCCCAATGCGGGACTCAATCCCGGGACCCTGAGATCATGACCTGAGCTGAAGGCAGCGGCTTAACCCACTGAGCCACCCAGGCGCCCTGGATTAATATTCTTTTTTTTTTTTTTTTTTTTAAAGATTTTATTTATTTATTTGACAGAGAGAGATCACAAGTAGGTAGAAAGGCAGGCAGAGAGAGAGAGGAGGAGGAAACAGGCTCCCTGCCGAGTAGAGAGCCCGATGTGGGACTCGATCCCAGGACCCTGAGATCATGACCTGAGCCGAAGGCAGCGGCTTAACCCACTGAGCCACCCAGGCGCCCTGGATTAATATTCTTAATCCACACTTGTTCTGTTCTGTGACAGAAACTTTTGTAAAGTACAAATATCTGGATCAGATACACCAAAACAAACATGAATCTATCACTTACTGGACCCACAAACCCCAAGAGTCCTGACCGGATGAAGGGCACATCCCCAACAGGAGAGCCCGCAGAATTCACTGGAATCACCTAGAAGACAGAAAGCAGTGAAAATATTTGCTTTTTCTTAAAATATGTATTTGATTTTTTTAAAAGTCTTTAAAAAAATTACAGTAGTGATATATACACTTGTTGAAAACTTAAAATTATATAAATAGTGACTTCAGTATTACCACCTTTAAGGGATAAACATTTACAATTTGTTGTGATTCCCTTGGACTTTTCATAAGTACATATATTAACATATTAAGAATTTATATTTGTGAAAGAAATACTGTTTCGCAACCTGCTTTTTCCCATACTATATATTTTTCACATAACATGTCTTTTGGATATCTCTACAAGTTTGTGATTGTTGCTCTAGCTCTGTTTGTTCAATAGTTCCATGATACATCACCACACTGTGGACAGGATAGTGTAGTCCTTGAAGTCAGATGTGAGCTCAATTTTTGGCTCTGCCACTTACTAGTAAGCTCCTGGACTTCCTGAACCCTCGGTTTCTTTGGCCATAAAATAGAACTCCCAATGCCTCTCACACTTTTAGGGTAAAGATTAAGGGAATGTAAACAGATCTGCAGATGTAAGCACAGTGTTTGGCCTAGAGCTGGTCCTCAGGAAACTATGAGAATTTAGTACTATTACAGTGTAAGCAGTCTTTCTGACTAGGGAGGCCATCTAATTTTACTATTATAAATGTGCTTCATGGAATCCTGCTGTATAGATTTCTGTGTATTTGTACTAAAGGCATGAGCCCTTTCAAGTTTTTCTCACCAATAGCTCATTTTTATTTAAAAATAGATTTTATTGGTTTATTTGAGAGAGAGAGAGGGAGAGGGAGAGAGAATCTCAAGCAGACCCTACACCAAATACAGAGCCCAACATGGGGCTCAATCCCGCAACCATGCAATCATACCTGAGCCCAAACCAAGGGTTGGAGGCTGAAAAATCCTTTTAGGATTTTTATTCCACTTCACTATCATCAAATTTATACTGCAAATTTCAAAATCTTCTCATCATTACGGACCTAGCAGTTTGATATTAAAGTCTGAGAATTTTGACTAGGCAGCTGCTCTTGTATGAAAGGCAG
Organism: Mustela lutreola; assembly: GCF_030435805.1. Taxonomy (NCBI): domain Eukaryota; kingdom Metazoa; phylum Chordata; class Mammalia; order Carnivora; family Mustelidae; genus Mustela; species Mustela lutreola. Next base: position 64,281,065 of record NC_081297.1, read on the forward strand.
CGTAATAAAATATTCAGTATCTTCAAACACTGCTTGAGGATCTTGTTTATAGTAAGGAAAATGCAATAATGAAAAATTCAGATATTGGAAGCCTACGTACTCCAAGCATTTAAAAAGAAGAGAAGTAGCACGAGATTTAAAGTAGTCAAATGTACAGACACTCAGCACAGGTAATTAGTTACCTGTGAGAGCAAATCAAGAGTCTGGCAATAAACCTGTTAAGAATTTATCAATTTCTTGATTAAGGTGAATTGGTCACAACTCTTGAAGGCAGGCCAAGATTGTAGTAGCAATAATGATGATGTGATGCGTGATGGTAATAACAGACATTTCATAATTTATATTCTACTAGGCTATGTAAACACAGATGATGGTCAGCTCAGGAGTTCTTAACCTTTCCTGGCTACTACATCATTCATATAGATAACACTGTCCCATCAGTTACATCTGTTGCTACATAATCTTATAATGGTACGTACCAATAATGGTAGGTAGATAAAGATGTGCCCTGGCATACTGAGACGGAGGAGAATCAATTCTAGAAAAAGGAAGCTCCAAGAACCGAAAATTGGTAGTGCTCATATAATAAGCCCTATCTAATTATAATGGTCCATAGAATGGGCATAGAAAGTTTTCTGTTCCCTAAAAGCTACCCTGAGGCAGGTTAATCCCAATTATGAAATACAGGCAATTTATTATACCTGTTCTGATTTCCAGGCTCACCAGGAAAACTTTCATTACCATTTGTCTTCACATGCGCAACTGTCTGCGGGACAACAATGTGCTGGTTCTACTAGAATATGAGCTATCTGAGGAGCTTTGTTTTCCTGATATACCACAAGCCTCTAGGATACTGCCAGACACCCAGAAGGTGCTCAGTAAGTATTTGCTGACTGAAAGACTGAATAATGGGAGTAGTCAGCCCCTGGCACAGGAGAGTTCTTCATTAGTAACCTGGTATTCTGGTTGCTACCAGTCTTCACAGGCTTAGGTTAACAGAGTCTACTCTGGAGAGAGGAATCCATTGTCAACATATTCTTAAAGTTAAATATATGGGCTTTATACAAAACTCAGATTCACCAGAATGAACTTTAGTGAGGCCTCTTACTCTTCCTTTACTTTACAGATAAACAGTACTTCCCATGTGCCAGGGCTTTTCTAAGCCTTTTTCAAACTCAATTAGTCCAGGACAATCCTGTGAGATAGGTATTATGATTTTTCACATTTTAAAGATAAGGAAATTGAGGCACAGAGAGGTTAAGGAACTCCCCCGAGGTCAGCTATTAAGTGGCAGAATTAGGATTTGAACTCAAGCAACCTAGCTCCAGAGTACCCTCTCTTAGCTGCTCCATTAGGCTACTTCCTGCAGGCCAGCTCATTTGACTTTGTGATACCCTGACCCCATCAAGTAAGTTTCCCCCAAAACTTTCATATCATGTACCTCAAATGTATTTTTGGTCACACCAGCAAGCCCAAAGTACATCATGCCTCCTGTTCTGGAGCTCACACAGATTTCTCCAATTTCATCTGTCCTGCAGAGTTGGGGAGGTCCATCAGGTCTCACAATGCACATCACCCCTAGTGTGTAGAAAATATGGTTAAGGGGCAGAGATTCTGGAAAACCTTTGTAAAGTAACAGCTTCAACCCTGCGAATCCAGGAAAGCTTTGCATTTACTGAGTGGCAGTAATTAGAATACCAAACAGGAATGTCAAAAATAGACCTGATACTATATAGATATATTTCAAATGTCCATCTTTTAGCCCTCGTGATAAACAACTAATTTTTAAAATTCAGCAAATAAAACTACAACAGATGTGGACCAAAGTTTCAAAGACCATATTTTTTTTCTTAAAGATTTTACTTATTTATTTAAAGAAAGAGAGAGAGAGAGAGTGTGTGTGTGTGTGTGTGTGAGTGGGTGGGCAGGAAGAGGGGAAAAGGGAAAGGGATAGAGAGAATCTCAAACAGACTCTGCACAGAGTACAGAGCCCAACATGGGGCTGGATCTTATGACCCCAAGATCATGTCCTGAGCTGAAGTCAAGAGTCAGACGCTTACTGACTGAGCCACTCAGATGCTCTTCAAGACAGTAACCTATTAAAAATGACTACAAAGTCCAAAGAAACAGGTTAAATCAAACTCACTCAAGGAAGCAGTACGCTCTAACTTTCTGCCAGCAGCAATGTCTTGGCAATTAAGTGAAAAACCAGACAACTTTAGCTCAACTCATACTTAAGCTTTCCATATGAAAAATTCTATCAAATCATTCAATTAAATCATACAATACTACTGGAAAGTAAGTACAATTAGAATCACTGAACCAGTAGAGAGGTTTTGAGAACTTAAATGGCTCAGTGCTAAATTCTGTATTCCTGGGTGAGGGTATCATATTTTATCAGGCTTTACTACTATCTCTAATGACAAATCTTTATGGAAAAGCAAAAAATGCTATGGAGTACTCACCACCAGGCATTACGTGGCCCACATCCTGGACTGTCAGTGCTGAATTTTTATCTTCAGTATTGACCCGTATTACCCCATAGCTCAATCCATTCATTGAGAGAATAGCTCTTCCTGGCAAAGGGGCCCCTGGAACTCCAGGCCTGAAATCAAAATAAACTCATCAAATTTGTCAAATTACATATTATCAAGATAAAAGTACAAATATGTAAGAAAGCAAATTTCCTCTAGCTACCACACATCAAAAAATCCTTTTCTCTGCCAAAAACATGTCAAATTAACTAACATCACATGTACAAAGCACAGGCCACATTTATTCAGTCGGAAAAAATAAATTTTAAACCCAATATTAAGAATATATTGGCTCGAGTGTACTTTCCATACTTAAGCTGTAATCAAGAATAGCTTATTTGTAGTCTAAGATGCTAACGAAGGAGTCTGAAGAGCAAAACAGCACAGAAAAAGAACTCATTCACAAACATGAGATGAGAATAATTAAAGTAAATTTTCAGTTTACCAGTTACTCTTAGGGCAAGAGTGGGGAAAATAAACGAGATGCTTCAAACTGCTTTACCAAGTCAGTTTCACTTTTAGGCTGCTGAAGCAGAAATTAGCACCCCTTGTCACTGGCTGGTAAATACTGCACACCTGATTGGAGTTGTAACATACATCAAGGGCACTGACATTCTGGACAATACCTGCGGATTGCAACAGTCATGGCTTCAGCAGAAGTAGCGCACGGACAGATGGCCTCGGGTTTCAGTCCATGGCTTTGGAACAGACTCAGGAAGGCATCACAGGACGACACAGACCCTAAGGAGTTGGAACAGATCAACTTGAAAGCTGAAATTGTGATTTTCATTACTGCGGAAAACTGGTAGAGTGGAGAGCAGACACATTTGCTTTTCATGAGAACTCTCACTGGGCATCATGAATTCCATATGGATATTTCACTTGTCCTGTGAGATGGTGGATATGTTTCAAGGACAAATAAATGTTCATCCAGTCCACAAAATAGGTCACTGATGCTATTCAAAGTCACAATTTGGGATAGGGCTGCTCCTATCAAACGGCCCGATAGATAGCAGAGATGTGCTGCAGCCCACAGGCAGCTCGTTTGGAAGTGAGCAACCCTTCCCATAGTAACTAGTTTAACTAGTATAGTGCTAATATTCTCTTCAATGTGCTATTCTCCAATCTGTTTCTTATTAAGGTCAACCCCACACCTGTATTTATACCAAGATGACTACTATACCACTGTGACTACTGACAGAAATCCATTTATGGCAAAGAACACACTTTCTAATGCTTTACCTAATTCTACTTAGAGTGTTGGTGCTTGTAGGGCAAAGCAGGTAACATGGTAAGATCTCTAAAAGCTTTCCCAAAGTCCTCTGATTTGTTCATAGCAGGAATATACATAAAGTCCTGACACCTGGTCATACCAGGTTACCATCTTATCTCTCCTTGGAGTCACATGATAGAAAAAGGATACAAATGAGTGAGCGAGAAGGGGTGTTTTTGAAAGCTTATAGGAGATGTGGTGTATCTATTCAGTGGAATGTTATATGGCAATGAAAAGGAACAAAGCACGAACACATGTTACAACACAGGTGAATCTTGAAAACATGCTACATGAAAGAAGCCAACTGAAAAAGACCACATGTAGTAGGACTGCATTTATATGAAATGTCCAGAGCAGATAAATCTGTAGAGACAGAAGGCGGATGAGCAGTTGCCTAGGGCTAGGGGACAGAGAGGGAGAAATGGAGAGTGAGTACTGATGGATATGGGAACTTAGTTCACAGCGATAGGTGCATAATTGAGCATCTTCTGAAACCACTGAACTGTACACTTTATTTATTTATTATTTATCTTTAAAAAGATTTTATTTATTTATTTATTTGACAGACAGAGATCACACGTAGGCAGAGAGGCAGGCAGAGAGAGAGGGGGAAGCAGGCTCCCTGCAGAGCAGAGAATCTAATGTGGGGCTCGATCCCAGGACCTTGGGATCATGACCTGAGCTGAAGGCAGAGGCTTAACCCACTGAGCCACCCAGGCACCCCATATTATTTATTTTTTAAAGATTTTACTTATTTATGTGACAGAGAAAGAGAAATCACAAGCACGCAGAGAGGCAGGCAGAGAGAGAGACGGGGAAACAGGCTCCCTACTAAGCAGAGAGCCTGAGGAGGGGCTCGATCCCAAGACCCTGAGACCATAAACTGAGCCGCAGGCAGAGGCTTAACCCAATAAGCCACCTAGGCACCCCCAAACTGTACACTTTAAATGGGTGAGTTTTTTTTTTTTTTTAAAGATTTTATTTATTTATTTGACAGAGAGAGATCACAGTATGCAGAGAGGCAGGCAGAGAGAGGGGAAGGGAAGGAAGCAGGCCCCTGCTGAGCAGAGAGCCCGATGCGGGACTCGATCCCAGGACCCTGAGATCACGACCTGAGCCGAAGGCAGCGGCTTAACCCACTGAGCCACCCAGGCGCCCAAAATGGGTGAGTTTTTCGGTATGTGAATTACATTTCCATGCAGATATTAAAAAAAAAAAAGAGAGAAGCTTATAGAAAGGGGGCAAAAACCTCAACCTACCAAAGGAAAGGATATTCCCAGACCCACAGTCTAGAAATACTCACAGGGATTAGCTCCATCAGTTACAATTAACATTCGGAGGGAACTCAAGCTCACATCTCTTTGGTCCCGATGTGCCATCATAGCCCAGTGCAAGTCTCGACATTTTACTAAAGCTACCTTGGCTATAAATTCAAAAGGGATAAAGTTAACACACACGTACGTGCTAAAATTGGTATATATTTAATATACTACCATAAAAACACTTTTACTTATTTTAGGGATCATGATTCTCACTTACAGAAAATATAAAAGGCTTCAAAGAGATGGTGCCAGGTGCACTGAAGCACTAACAGCTGACAGGACACACAGTTATTTTGTTTACTGGGATCTGTGGGCAGGCCACATAGCTCAGCAAAGGCAGCTTTAAACACTGAAGCACCCAATGAATCTAATTCGGGGCTCAGATTTAAGCAAATTCATCTCAACTCTTAAGAAAGGACGTCGAGTGAGGTGAGACAGCCAACACACCTGATTTTAGAGCGACTGAATTCTAAAACCTGTCAAGCCACCAAGGCATAGAATTATGTCTCTAGAAGAGCAATTTGAAAATCCCTGAAATCTTAGTTCAAACAGGCAAATAATTAAAGCTCATATGCTATGTATAATTACCTTTGTGGGCATGTACTCTTTGGACCCAAGAGAGAGGGCAAGTCTTCATAACAGAGTAGGGTACGCTAATTGTATGCATCTTATTCATTACATTCTGAAAAGAGAAAAAGTAATCAATACCCAATACATACTGAGCATTTTAAAACCGAACAGATTTTTTTAAATGATTTTAATCATACAAATAATACATGCTCTTTGAAAAAAAAAAATCTGAAATATTAACTCTAAGGTTAAAGTCTCCTTCGCTACCCATCCTCAAGCTTGGTTCCCTCCTCTCCACCTCAGAGATAATCGGTTATGAATCTGGCATTAATCCCCCCAGTCCTTTTTCTAAATATTTACAAACATATTTGTCCCCATAGAAAGATTAAATGTATTTATTTTATTTTATTTTTTGATTAAATGTATTTTTAAAAAAGATTTTATTTATTTATTTGACAGATAGAGATCACAAGGAGGCAGAGAGGCAGGCAGAGAGAGAGGAGAGGGGAAGCAAGCTGAGCAGAGAGCCTGATGCGGGGCTCGATCCCAGAACCCTAAGATCATGACCCAAGCTGAAGGCAGAGGCTTTAACCCACTGAGCCACCCAGGCACCCAATTAAATGTACTTTTAACATAAAAGGCATCATATCATCATATGTTGGCAGCTTGCTTTTTTCATTTAAATTGCTTTAGGGTTAAATCTATGCATATCAGTCTAAGAGATCGACAGAATTCTTTTTGAACTGCTGCATACTATTCCACAGTATGACTATATCACAAATTATTTAGGCCATTTCCCTGTTATTGACAACATTTTTGCTATTCTAGACAATGTTTCAAGGGATACGTTTATACTTACTTCTGGGTGCATATGTGCAAGTGTTTGTCTATAGTAGACACAGAAAAGTAGTACTGCTGGGTCATAGGATATGTGCTTTAAACATTCTACAGACACTGCCAAACCGCCCTCTAACCCACGAGGCGCTTTCATCAACCACATGCTCATCACACACCACAAAGAGGTGGGTATTACAAAGCAAGAAATCGGAGTTTCCCTGATTCTTAGAGGAGGCCCTCCTCAGACTTATTATATGTCGCGGAACATTTTACGGCTGAATGAGCTGACAGGGTCATGCAATTTGTGTCTCTCCTGAGCCCCAAACCACACACACCCAGGACTCCCTGTCCCCAAAGAGATCCAGAGCACAGAATAACTAAGTCTTGGTATTTAGACCGGCCATTTTATTTACCACCTAAGTGGCCCCTCAAGAAGATACTGTTGTAAACCTCCCTCCCCCAGTTTCTAGCTATGGTGACAAATTTTTGGATTTCAAGGACAAAATGGTGTTAATACCAATTCTTTAAACATGTCCCTAATTTGCTCTTTGTATCACAAAGAGAAAATTCCCTCTAACTCCTTGAAAGGGTGTTCTAACCTCTGATCAAAAAAAACAAAATGGGGGGCGCCTGGGTGGCTCAGTGGGTTAAGCCGCTGCCTTCGGCTCAGGTCATGATCTCAGGGTCCTGGGATCGAGTCCCGCATCGGGCTCTCTGCTCAGCAGGGAGCCTGCTTCCTCCTCTCTCTCTCTGCCTGCCTCTCTGCCTACTTGTAATCTCTCTCTGTCAAATAAATAAATAAATCTTTAAAAAAAAAAAAAAAAAAAACAAAATGGGAGGGGCTTCAGAAATGAGCTAGAAAGTACGTACACTCAAGGAAGAGGCTCTTACTACTTTCAGGTGTCCTGCGAGAAAGGGAATCCTCCTCCTCTTCCCCCAGGCTTCACTGTCTATTCTTTGTCAGATCCCCGCAATGCGCAGGGAAGCCGGACGAGATGTTCTCTTGAAGGTCCTTTGCAACTCTCAGATCGTTTATCTCTCAACATGCTATATACACGGTAGCTTTTCCCACTTCAGTGGCCCTCTCTACCTCTACCCCCAAAATATCTCTATAATGGCTAAATCTTACCCATTTCTCAAAGTCCAACTCAACTGTCACTATTCTAGAAAATGGTGATCCTAGAGCTGGGAGGAACTCCCCTTGGCCTAATTTCCATAGCATGTTACCTGTTCCTCTATTACAGAAGCAGCCTGATCTACCTTGTTACTCTATTAATTGTTGCATTGAGTCATCCAATATATTTCGCCCAATGGAAAGATCAGATGCCACGTTCTAAATACATTTATGTAATCCTTTCTTCAGAAAAGAGAAGAGGTAAATCTCAAACATACTTTTTTTTTTTTTTTAAAGATTTTATTTATTTATTTGACAGAGAGAAATCACAAGTAGATAGAGAAGCAGGCAAAGAGGGGGGGGGGAAGCAGGCTCCCTGGTGAGCAGAGAGCCCGATGCGGGACTTGATCCCAGGACCCTGAGATCATGACCTGAGCCGAAGGCAGTGGCTTAACCCACTGAGCCACCCAGGCGCCCTCAAACATACTTTTGTTAATCATAAATAAATATATAGTCATTTGCAGGAAAGTGGGACTATGATGGTTGATATTTTAAAAAAATGTTGATCCTAAGTTCTCCCACAAACTGCTGTGTGAAACGTATACCCAACCACACACTGAAGAAAAAACAGAATTACATTCTCCTTGGAAAAAAGTTACCATTTGTATTATAAATCCTTCTAGAAAATGTTACTGATCTCTAGGGAGCTTAAATTTCAAACAAGCACAGTGAGATGCTTTGATTAGATAGCACACACACTGGCCTAAATTATAAGCACAATTTACACTGAAGGCCATAATTCTTTTTTTTTTTTTAAGATTTTATTTATTTATTTGACAGAGAGAGAAATCGCAAGTAGGCAGAGCAGCAGGCAGAGAGAGAGGGGGAAGCGAGCTCCCCGCTGAGCAGAGAGCCTGATGTGGGGCTCTATCCCAGGACCCTGAGATCATGACCTGAGCCAAAGTCAGAGGCTTAACCCACGGAGCCACCCAGGCACCCCTGAAGCCATAATTTTGAGGAGCTTACCGCAAACATGCCATGCCACAACCCGGCATCCTTCTTAAAGTCCAAAACATTTACTACTGTCTCCCCTAAAATTTAAAAAAAAGGAAAAACAAAAGGAAATCATCTTTAGTGTTAATCAGCAAAATTGTCTCACCTGTCTCTATTAAACAACTGATTTGATACTTCTGAAGAAATCACTTAAAGCTCTCACAGTCTTTTAATTACTTGAGGGACCCCCTCACACTGGTGAGGGGACTGAACATTGGTCTCAGAAAAGATAGAGTTTGAAATTCCTTATGATGTAGAGACTGTCTTCCAAGAGATAATATTTTTTTCCTAATGATATAGAGAACACATGATTATTTTAGAAACTTTTCAAGTTTCATAAATATGTGTAAAAAAAATTTACTTCCTAGAGAAAATTTAAAAGTTGGTATGCATGTGTAACAACACACACACACATATACACACAAGCATAATTCTATCTAGACAGATCCCTACCATAATAAAATTGGCATACTGCTCTATATCTAAATTGTTTCCATTTAATGATATATTGAAACAATTTCCCTGTATCTTTAATATTCAAGAACAGGAGTCATAATGCCTCAGGGAATAACACACTACTTGAGCACATTATAATTTAATCAATCCCTATTTTCTGGCATTTTGATTGCTTCCATTATACATACATATATACATTTTACCAAACAAGAATGCTGCTCTTTAATGAACATGTATTCACTTGTTTCCTCTTATGAAAGGAAAATTAAAAAGGTAATATTATAAAGAACATTCTAAGGCAAACAGTCATTACACTAGATCAACATATCTAAAGTTCAACAATACAGAATAGGTTTTTGTGTTATAATTTGTGCCTTTTGGTAGTCAGATTTCTTTGACTCTAACTCCAATGTACAGCTGACGTCAACTCCACATACACAGGAAGACAGGGATATCCAACATTCTGCAGCTAGTAAACACATGGTTTTAATTTGTTTTCTATTTCTACACTCTAGAAATCATGCTTTACATATCTGGTTTGCCCAGAATTTTAGTTCCTTTAAATTATAGCATATTTGTGAAAAAGAAGAAAGCAAAAGCAAGCCAAGAATGTGTCTTAGAGAATTTCACTCTGAATTTGGTCATTAACTGGAAATGAGTCGTTGAGCACTCTGCTCACAGTCACATATATCTGAGGCTCACAATGAGGGCAGTCACGGGATGAAGTCTGACCTTCAGAATAATTGCAGGCCTGGGACAAAGCTTGGCAGTGAGACAACATTGCAAGGCGGGACACTGTAACTCCCATTACACTCCCTTCTTTGCTTGTTTTATACTAGAAAAAAAACACACAAAAAACAACAGCATAAGAAAATACAATAAAATGGGTTATTTCGGATGACAAACCAGAATTCAAATATGAAACCCAGATAAGACATGGTAATGGGCTGAATTTAATATGTTTCATATGAATATCTGAGGCTATACACTAGAGCCCCAAACTCTAATCATGCAAAGACAGGACTGAGGAATGATGAAGCTTGACAAAAGTATGTGTGAAAAATTCTTAAAAGTTTAATTAGTCATCAGTGTGAAGTGGCTGCTAAAGAAGCTGGACAAACAAGGGACTAGAGTTGCCCTGACAGAAGCATCAGGTCTACTCAGCAAGCAGGGCGCCGCAGAGTGAAAGGTGGGGAAGACACGGCTCCTGTCTGTCAGAAGCTCCCACATTGGGAGGGGGAGACCTAGAAATGGCCTATTCCCTCCTACAAATCAATCAACTCTCATTTTGCCTTTTACCTCAATGGTCATCCAAGTTACTTTTTACCCAGATCAGCAACTTCTGTCTGTTAAATCAAAAGGATATATGACATAGTTGATTTTATCCTGCATTTCTGTAACATTTGATAACTCCCTCCTTGACACTCTCTCCTTCCTTGGCTTTGTGATACTCTTTTCTCCTATTCATAGTCTCTCCCCCTTTCTCCCCATTCCATTTCCTCTGCCCATCCCTTTAACGTTGGCATTTCCTGAAAATTCTGTTCTGCTTTCTCTTTTCACTTCATTCCATCGGGTACCACTCGCCTGATGGCTCCCAATTCTCGATCTCCAACCCAGTCCTCCTTCCAGATACCTAGACTTATATAGTCAATTGTTACCCTTGAACGACCTGTAGTCCTATGAAACCCAATGTATCCACCACAGTATTCCTCATCCTCAGCCTGTGCCCATGAACTCTTCTTGCTTTATTTTCTTTTTTCTTTCTTTCTTTTTTTTTTTTTTTAAGATTTTGTTTATTTATCTGACAGACAGAGATCACAAGTAGGCAGAGAGGCAGACAGAGAGAGAGGGGGAAGCAGGCTCCCCGCTGAGCAGAGAGCCCGATGCGGGGCTCGATCCCAGGACCCTGAGATCATGACCTGAGCGAAAGGCAGAGGCTTTAACCCACTGAGCCACCCAGGTGCCCCGCTTTATTTTCTTAATATAGGATGCCATCATCTACCCTGTCACTGAAGTCAGAAACCTGAGAGTCTTTCTTGCTTCCTCCCTCTCCAGATTCAGGCCCCAAATCCTGCCTCTTCTACTTCCTTCCTGTCTCAATTCCACCCTCTTTCCTCTATCCTCATCTCACCCTGAACTTGGGCTTACCCAGATAACTGTAAAAAAGCTGGACTCCCTGTTTACCTTCTTAACCCAACCAAACCAGATACATCTTTTAACAACATATTTATTCTTGTCAAACTCTTCTCACAACCTTTTAATAGCTCCCTATGACTCCTAGGGTACATTAAACTTATTAGAAACGGCCCGTGGGTAATAAGAGGGTCCTAAGTGAAAACTCCAAGTTAATTCGGAATAGCCAAAGCCCAGAAATGTGGAGGGCGGTAGTTCTACATGAGGTCAGAGAGCCAAGCAGGGGACTCAAAATGAAGTGCCCTTCACTTTTTTGGAAGACCCAGTAAAGAAGCCTTAAAAGGAGCTGTGGGTGAAGCAGGAGCACTGATGGAGTGGTCCGGGAAGCCAGTGAACAGAGGTAAGAAGGTTGGTGTGATGAACTATGTCCTCACTGAGAGACGATATGGACTGAGAACTGATGGCTAAGTTTTAATTCCCTGTTTACTTGTCTGTCATTTAAACATACTCCAATCTCTTCCATCTTTCAAACCATCCAACAAAAAACACATCCCCTCTCAGAGCTACTGCCCACTGTCTTCCCTTTTACAGCCAGTTATTACCGCAGGGCTCAAGGCTGGGTGGATTTTTTCCCTCCAACTTTTCTCTTTTCATGAATTTATCGTTAATTTCACCAACAGGTGGTGAGCATTTACTAACATGCCTCCAGCATGATGCAGAGTCATCAACAGCACAGCTTTTAAAGTGAAACAGATGGGAGTGCGAAGTCCCAGCTCTGTCATTTTCGAGTTATATGGACTTTGTACTTCAACCTGAGTTCAAACTAAGTCTTGGTCTCCTTGTCTCTCAAGCAAATTTGGTAACAACCCCAACCACACAGGGTACTTGTGGGGACTGACTGAGATCATGCGCTGGAAGCAGCTCTCAGCCTGGCGCCTACTACACAAGAGGACTTACTCCCTCAAACGGCATGTTGTCGATCACTCGATGTCCTACGCTGACCTTCAATATCAAACCCTCTAGCCGTTTGTTTCTTCTTGTTCTTTACCTTTTATCTGTTAAGTTGTTCTTTTTAAGCACAGCTGTTTGCTTTCCTTGTTTCTCTATTCTCTCGCTTCCCACTCCCCTACCTCCCCAAAAGCAAAGCTGTATCTCTGCCAGTTGATCATTTCTTAAAGCCTTGTACATCTTCAGGTCTTGTTTAACTATCTTCCATGACAAGGATCAAATTATTATTATTATTATTATTATTATTTTGGCTGTCTTTCTCTTGAATGGGTATTTATGTTAAAAACAATTAGAAGGCCCACTACAAGGATTTTACAAGCCAGAAGATGAAACTCTAACAAACCAGGAGGCTTTTCTAAAATTAAAACTGCAAAAGGTTAGTTTTAAATTTTATAAGATGGCAACTGAAGCCACAGGAAGCCAGAATGTATGTTCTAGCCCCAGGACTTACCTCAATGTATGCTGGTTCTGTACCAGCAGGAGAGATGTGGGGCTGCCAGTCTTTCGGTGGCTTTGAAAGGTACTTGGAATCTGTTACAACCCACTTGAGCCGGGGCCAACCTAAATCAAACCCAAAATAAAAATTGAATTGCCTAAGCTATAAGGGAAGGAGTTCACACTGAATTGGTTGTTGTAAGTATCAAGAGACCAAATCAAGATCATTGTAAAATCAATAAAAGACTGTATTTTTTAGTAGTTTTTAGTGATACACCACCAGACAATTATACCTTCTTTCAAAAGTACAATCGTTCCACATGCTATGTTTCAGGCCTTGACATTACCTCAACAATTGGAAGGTCCATTTGGCAGTGGAAGTCCACTGCAGTTAGTGTTCTTTCCTCTGTCTCTACATGTAGCATTTAGCTTTAATGAACAGAGTGGTAGCTTTTTCCAACCATTAGCATAAAGGTTAAGGGTTTGGGCTGTGGAATCAGACAGATTTGGGCTCAAAACACTGCTCTGTCATTTATTAGCTATGACTTTGGGCAAATTACTTAACCTCTCAGTTTCCTCACCTGTAAAATGGGGATAATAATGGTACCTACTTCATAAGAATGTGAGAATTACATAAGAAAATAGATGTTAGGTACTTAGCTATTATTAAATTAAAACACTAATTAAAGTATAAGCTTTAATTTTTAACTGATAATTCAAGTATAAATATTACTAACCTTTAAACTGTACAATTTCTCCATTCTGGGTTTTTGGCAGCCCCTTTAGACAAACTTCACTGGTGAGAGCTAAGGCAATACCACAGCTTCCTAGCAAGAAGCCAATCTGCTGCCCTCCAGCATCCTGTGGAGGAAAGATAATGAGCACAGTAGGGGAGTGAACGTGAGCACACCCGTGCCCCAGCCCTAACACTGAGCAATGCTCTGGCACTTGTGTGATAACACTCATGGAACCCCACTGACACCTGGCAATTGTATGACAATATGTTCTTCCAAACAATTTCTACAATACAATGGCTTTCTGAGTACGAATCAAATATTCTACTAATCTGACATTGCTAATGATGAATCCTACCAGCCAATGTGACCATTTTACTAAAAAATCAGCAATGTTCCCCTTTTAAATTAATTTCAGGCCAGTGAAATGGATGTGATGTGAACATGGTTAAGTTGTCTTGACCTAGCCATATCCCCAAATTCAAAAGCAAAGCAACCCAGGTCAGAAGAAAATAATCTAAATGGACAACCAAATGTCCAAATTTACAATGAAAGTGAATGGATGGTTATACTCAAATCCATATACTCCTTACTATTTTAAAGGAGGTAGGATTTAAGCCTTATGACCACACAAGAGAAAACAACAAACGACATAGTCTGAAGTATTTCTATTAAAACATCACCTTGACAGTATCATTATGAAACCACACAAAAACAGCCGACTTAATAATTTAAGAACAATCCTATGATTTCCTGACTAAAGACACTATACCCCATCGACCAGAGTTTCAGGGATGCTATCAATTCGTTTTTTTTATTCCTTTCCGAAAATAACCATTTTCTTGTAAATCCACAGTCTCTACCATATTTGTCTTTATCATGATCCCTCAATAATAAACTGCAGGAGAAAAGTAGGGTCAGAGAGTTCACAGAGAAATCTTTTTGGTTTAACTTAAAAATCTGTGACATATGCTGCATGGGCTAATGTGTCAGTAAAGTAAAATCTTATTCCTCGGAGTTGTAATATCCTGTCTCTGTATCATCCTCCAACTTCAGGGAAATGCCCGGTTGAATGATATAGTTAAAGGAAATCCCTTCACAAAGGTCTCACCTGTTATAAATGTGGATCATCTATAGTCTCAAGGAAGTAACAGGGATCCTCTTTATAAATGGTAATTGTTGAAAAGTAAGGTATGCCCCAGGGATTTTTAAATTTTATCCATGAAAATTCTAACTTAGTTGAAAGAATACTATTTTCCTGAAACTTATAAATAATAATAACTATTATTTGTCTACAAGTCTCATGGTTTTAGCAAGTGAAGCTGAGTACTTAAGAAAATGATTACACTGTTTCTAATGTCATGAAGGAGTCAATTGATCCAAGAACCAGATGCCCACCATGTCACATCAGGCTACATTCCTCTTAAATTTAGCAATGTTACCTTTCTGGTAAGAGGTACCTCTATAGGCACTGGAATCACTTCTGCCAGGAGACATCCATAAAAAGCCACCATAAACATGACTGGATCATTGTTGGGGTAAACCAGGGCTACCTATAATGCATAATAACATTCAAAAACAGAGGAATAAAACCAGACTAATACTTTCAATGTCATTCTTTAAGATAAACATTTATATGTAACATGTCTCAAGAACACAATAAAACTATGTAAGAGCCTAAATTAAATTAAGTTACTGAGAAAGATGCACACGTCTAAAAGGATCTCTACCATCCCCATGATTATACTAGACACGTTTTGGAAACTATAATGCAATTCATCATCATCATAAGAAAAATTTTTCACTGAATTCTATTGGTGATTGAGCAGTTAACAACTCACCTTAAGTAGTAAGTTAATTACTTGTGAAACCTAAGGCCTTTACTTTAATGCAGGATTAAAGTAATAAAATAAATGTAATGGGTCTCTCTAGATAGGCCAGCATATTTGAGAATAGCCCTTACAACTCTCAGAGAACTCATAACTCGATTGCCACTATAGCACCAACACAACGTTTCTTATTCTTTTATGAGTTCACTGCATTAATCTTTACTCACTTAATCAGCAACGCAAGTACTCTAGCATGAAGGCACAGGTAATGGGTGCAAGTAATACTAGCACAAGCCATCACAGATAAAACGTTAATTCATCTACAAAAGATAAATACTGGAACCCATGTACTATGTTCAAAACTGTGATCTCACCTGTAATGCATCACAGGGATAAATGACCCTTCCTAATTTACTCCAGAAATGCAAAACCATTATCACTGGGGAGCTTGTTACTTGGCTTAGAATTTTATAGATTAACATGTGAAAATTAATTATGTCACCAGACTCTTATTTCCCCTTCTTTTACTTTCAAATTCTTTTTTTTTTTTACTTTCAATTTTTTTTTAACTCACTCCCAAGATAAGGTTAATCCTGAAGCTGCTAATCCTTTCTAGAGTTCTAAAAAATGTTAATTCCAAAAAACATTTAAGACAACCTGTTTCCTTCCTGCACACAAGTGTCCATGGTGTTAGGAAGACACAAAAATTACCTTCTTAGGGTTCAGTGAGGACCAGGGAACCCTCATGTGTCACAGTTTTAAGTAGAAGCCACCCTTTAGGTGCCCTTTGCCACAGTGCAAAAGTATTTTTAAAAGCCTAGTCCAGGAGGTTCTATATCATGAGCCTACTAAAAAGAAGTCTGTTGAATAGGTGCTTCATTCTACAAATACCAAATAGAAAGTAACATCTGATGGTAAGAAGTCATTGTATTTTCTTAGAAAAAGTCATTGGTAGGAAAAAACTCTTCAAAAAGTTAGAAAAAAATTTTGCTTAATGTCACTTTCAATTAAAGAAGAAATTAAATGATGTCATTTTGTTTCTTTATAAAACATGGGTGTCCCTCTCTTTCCATATAATATAGAAACACAGAAAAAGTTTTGAAAAATGTTTATGGGGTAATTTGTAATGAAAAAAAATCAAGAGTCAGCTTTATTGCTATTTTTATTGTCTGGTTATTGAAATATTTATTTCCAGAAAGAGTTAGGTTCCTCTTTCTTTGTGTTAGCACAAGAATTTACTGAGTAGCAGCTACAGAAAGGGACATGTGAATTTCCTTTAATCTATGAATACAAGAATTATCACCTGGTACTGAGCTAACCTGGGTTGGAACCAAACCATTTTCATTTTTTTAAGACTAAGAGTTATATAAATTGTGCTGTTGTGCATTAAAAATCCAGAATGTGCATATTAGAAAACAATGAACCATCACCTCCCTAAAACCAAAAAACCAATTACCCTGTCTCCAGGTTTTAATACAGGTTCATTTTTGGTCCCCAGTTTATTAAGCAGTGTGTAGGCCAACTTTAAACTTCTGCTCCACAACTTTCCTGGAAAAAGAAAAGAATCATATAGAAAAAAAAAACCCACAGGCCTACCTCAGCGAGGCAGCATTCAGTTCATGAGCACATTTAGTAAGACAGTGGCCCTTCCAAATGACTCATTAGACAAGTGTCACCACCCCCTCACCATACAAAGCCCCATACCCACCAAAAAATCCTTTATATTCACTTGAGTTTCAAAAGCCAGTCCTATTTCCAAACAAAAAGAAAACAGTACCAGATGGCTCATTTTGGTATAGATAATATTTCAAATTCTTTTGTGAAGTAATCTGAATATCTTTCTTTTAAAAAAGATTTTATTTATTTGACAGACAGAGATCACAAGTAGGCAGAGAGGCAGGCAGAGAAGAGAGGAGGAAGCAGGCTCCCCGCTGAGCAGAGAGCCCATTGCAGGGCTCAATCCCAGGACCCCGAGATCATGACCTGAGCCGAAGGCAGAGGCTCAACCCACTGAGCCACCTAGGTGCCCCTAATCTGAGTATCTTTAGAAACAATCTGATGTGAGCTGATCACATTTAAAGGGAGGACAACAATTTTTTTAACAGGCTAAAAATCAGAAGACTACTCTGCTCTAAGCTTCCTCTGAAGAAGCACTTACATAAATGGCATCAGATAGTTGAGGTAAACTGCAAAGCAAAAGTATGACTCAAACGATTAAGTATTCCATGCCACTGTACTTCAGTGAAGACAATATGGAAATTAGGTGAAACGTGGATATATTCATAGATGTTAAAAAACATGTAAAGATTTGGTCAGCTAACTGCTTTAAGGGTTACATGAGTGAAATTAATATATAAGTTCTGAAATGAATGCTAAAAGCCACTTTTTGGGGAAAAAAAAGTTTATCTTTATCTTTATCTTCTTCTTTCCCCCTCCTTCTGAACACCCTTAGAAATTCTTATCTTAGACAATGTAGAAAGTGAAAAAGCAATCAATGTTATTCTGAATAAATGTCAGTTTTACGTATAACTCATTCAGAGGGGCAGCTAGAGTTTTAAACTCACATCAAACTGTCCAGTTCTTTAAATAAAAACTTTTTTTTTTCCTAAAATTATTCTGTATCTAGGTCTGTGGACAATGTGGTTCAATTCTGAAGGGAAAAAGGAATATGTCTGAATAAACTAGAACAAAATCTCACAGCCCAGGTTGAATCCATCCTTCTTCTTGTTAAAAATTGAAAAACAGGGGCACCTGGATGACTCGATCGCTTCTGTCTGTCTTTGGCTCAGGTCATCATCTCAGTCAGGGTCCTGGGATCCCTGCTCAGTGGAGAGTCTACTTCTCTCTCTGTTCCTCCTCCCCTTCTGCCCCCACCCCTGCTTGAGCTCTCCCTCTCTCTCTCTCTCAAATAAATAAATAAAATCTTTAAAAAAATTAAAAATTGAAAAATAAAGTTATTTTAGAGGAATTTTTAAAAGAAAAATAAGTTACCCTTAAAAAAAAAAAAAAGATTTATTTATTTATTTGACAGAGATCACAAGCAGGCAGAGAGGCAGGCAGATAGAGAGAGAAGGAAGCAGGCTCCCGGCTGAGCAGAGAGCCCGATGCGGGGCTCCATCCCAGGACCCTGGGATCATGACCTGAGCCAAAGGCAGCGGCTTAACACACTGAGCCACCCAGGCGCCCCCAAGAAAAATAAGTTACTTTTAAAAGTTCTTTAAAAAAGAAAAATCAAACTTCAGTTGGGGTATAAAACTAAATGGAAAAATATCAATTCTTTGGGGGTTTGTTTGTTTTAAATATTTTTTAATTTGTCAGAGACAGAGAGAGAGCGCACACGTGCACATGCAGGGGGAGCAGCACACAGAGGCAGAAGCAGGCTCCCCGCTGAGTGAGGAGCTAGATGCGGAACTTGGATCCCAGGACCCCGGGATCACAAACTGAGCCAAAGGCAGACGCTTAACCGAATGAGCCACCCAGGTGTCCTGAATCCTTTGCTCACTGTAGAATTTTGTGCCTGTTCTAGCAAGAGTAGAATGAAATGGCTAAGATCTAAAAAGAAAAAAGTTTCAATTTTTAGATAAAACTATTGGATTTTGGGGGGCAACTGGGTGACTCAGTCAGTTAAGTGTCTGCCTTCAGCTCAGGTCATGATCTCAGAGTCCTGGGATGGAGCCCCACATCGGGCTGAGCAGGGAACCTGCTTCTTCCTCTTCTCCCAGCTTGTGCTCTCTTTCACTATCCTCTCAATTAAATACATAAAATATATATTTTTAAAGACATTTCTTTAAACACAAAAACAAACAACTATTCTGCCATATATCCTGCCCAAATGTCTTCTCCAAATCCCCTTTAAATATTAAATCATCAGTGGATTTACAAAGCCTCTTTCTTCTTTCTGCTCTTTTAAATATTAGCTGCTTTGCAAATATTTAGCAAATGAAAATATTTGACAACAGCTCTACTTGACAACAGCTCTACTCAGAACTCAAGATCCTATTAAAATAATTTAAAAAAAAATCTGTTGGAGCACAATGACCAGCAATCGCTAAATATCAAGATGAAAATACCACCCCTGATAATCTGCAAAACTATTATGAGAAGAGGGAGCTGGGGCTCTTACAAACTCACCGTATGTGAGGGTGTAAACCGGTTTCCCCGTCACGTCCAAGGCAGTCAGACAGGGGCATTTCGCTTGCGTGGTGCCCCAGCGCTGCAGGGCTGACTCAAGAGCAGGAGGCCAGTTACAGATGACTCCTAATGGCTCCCCCTTGACAGGAGTCATCTGCCGTCCCTCAGGTTTAGGCTGGTTGGGGTCTGGCTGAGGTACTGTACCAAAAAAAACACCCCAGGGGTTATAAAAATATTATCTGAAATATATACAAAGAAGTAACGACTCACACAACTCAGGTCTCTAATCTCAAATATACTTCCCTTTTCATCTTTGCTTGGTTTAAACTCTGAGGAAAGAAATTATATTGCTAGAAATGGCAATCCACAAACTGGGGCTGAATTCACCTTCCCACATAATAGTGAAATCACATTTAATATATTTTATGTAATAAACAAATCTAGACTCTAACAAAGCAAATCACTGAATGTACAGAAAAGCACAGAGCATACATTCCTTTTTAGCCATTTTATAATTCTACTCAACTGGTTTGTATTTTTGTCTGTTTGTTTATTTATTTATTTTTAAGATTTTATTTATTTATTTGACCGACAGAGATCACAAGTAGCCAGAGAGGCAGGCAGAGAGAGAGAGAAGAGGAAGCAGGCTCCCTGCGGAGCAGACAGCCTGATGTGGGGCTCAATCCCAGGACCCTGGAATCATGACCTGAGCCGAAGGCAGAGGCTTTAACCCACTGAGCCACCCAGGCGCCCTCAATTGGTTTTTAAATCTTTAAATCCTTCTAATCCAGAAGTGTCTGATGTTAGAGAGCCAGGTTCCACTGCACTGGATTATATTTAATGAGAAAGCATTAAGCTTTGAGTCAGAAAACCCAAATTTACATTAACGTTTTACCAGTGTGACCTCAGGCAACTTGAGTCACTTGAACCTCATTTTTCCTCATCTGCAAAATGGGGATAGTAACACTTAGACCACAGGGTCATTATTACACTTGATTTTAGCCAAAAGGCCGAGATGGGATCACAGGGTTATTATTAAACTCAAACAGATAATGAGCATGGATGACAGTGTTCCAGGTCTCTGAACCTTTGTATACATCTTATCTGGCCAATCCCTTTGCTCTGGGTACACTTGCACTCATCCTTGTCAGGATGCAGCTCAAACAGCAGGTTCCCTGGGCAGCCATCCCCAGTCATTCCTTCCTTCGTGCTGCCCCACTGTGTGGTAGTCTACCCAAATGAAAGCACTGAGGATCCTCAAAGGCTTCTTTTCCTGTGTAAGTTTTTCTCCCCTTAAGCCTGACACCTTCTAGGAAGAAGGCTTGGTTCTTTGTCTTCTTATTGCCTATGGTACCTATTACATAATGGTAGTTCAAGTGATGTTAACCAATGACATGAATGAAAGTGCTAGATTATTAACAAGGTCATTCCAGAAACTGGAGGTGAATAGTATTTCATATTTTTTCTTTTTTCTTTTTTTTTTTTTAAGATTTTTTTTTTTTTTTTTAAAGATTTTATTTATTTATTTGTCAGAGAGACAGTGAGCGAGAGCGAGCACAGGCAGACAGACAGAGAGGCAGGCAGAGTCAGAGGGAGAAGCAGGCCCCCTGCGGAGCAAGGAGCCCGATGTGGGACTCGATCCCAGGACGCTGGGATCATGACCTGAGCCGAAGGCAGCTGCTTAACCAACTGAGCCACCCAGGCGTCCCTCATATATTTTTTTTTTTCATATAAATAAAAGTCCTCCCAATTTTTCTAATGAACAAATATTATTAAAATAATAAAAAGCAAAAAAATTCTACTTTTTTAAAGATAATTTACAAATGGAACAAAGTCAAGTTATTTACTACCAATGATATACACAGGATTTGATAAACACTGAGGAAATAAATGCTGTACATATCATTCTTTGAGTAAACATTTATTGTTTCTAATAGGTGCTACGTGCAAGGCGCACAGAGGTATCTGTGTCCTCACGAGGTATCTGGAGTGTAAGGGGGATGAAGACACATACTCAGAACTAAGTAGAGAAACATGAGCAGTGCATGACTAGAGACATTATAGGGAGGGCAGAAGGAGGCCACATCCCTTGCTTAGAGCACTGAGACCTCCACGTGAACTGAGTCTTAGAGGAAGGGTAAGAATTAGCCAGGTGAGTGGGAGATAAGAGAAGAGGCACAGAAAGGAAAAGAAACAGAAGAAGCGGCAAGTATTAGATGGATAAATGAAATGAGAAATAAATTTTATTTTAAAGCCCAACTTAATGACAGACTTGGAAAATTTACTTAAAATGTTTTGATTCTTTTTTCTACTAACATAAAACTAATGAAATGGTTTCACTTCCCAATTCACCGCCCGAGGTAAATAATGTTTCAGTTGCCTTTCTGCTTTGTATAGTCCCAGACTCTAAACCACCATATGAATTAAAAAAATAAACATGGGTGATTCTAAATAGTTTTGTTTTTATGGACAGGCTGTATCTATGGTAGGTATAGTCTTCTGGTCATAAAAGTGTGTTTTTTATTGCCATCTACTAGGCCTCGATGCAGACCCTGGGGGACACTCTTTCAAAGGTTTGCAAAGACATGAGGATATTTTTCTTATTTAAATAAGCAATTTAAAAAAGCAAATCTTGCCTATTTATAATAAGCGGAAAGCTGTTAGTGCTATTCTGCCAATGAAAATTGTTCAAGTATGATTCCTTTTAAACCGTGATCTTCATTTGCCTGGTTAGTACACAGTACTAGAAATACTGGGGAGGCTATTACTAGTATGAGTCTCTTGAATATCAATATATGTAGGAAGACATCCATAGTTCAATGAATTTAGTGACTCCTGAAGGAACATAAAGTCATCTTAACCCCATATGTCAGGTGGCTTGTTGGTTCTGGCTGCATAAAGTGGGCTAAGACCAGATCTAGACTCCAGATGTAAAAATGAACTACAAGCTACTAACGCTCGGCTCGGTTCTTTTTTTTTTTTTTTTTAATTGATTTATTTATTTTCAGAAAAACAGTATTCATTATTTTTTCACCATACCCAGTGTTCCATGCAATCCGTGCCCTCTATAATACCCACCACCTGGTACCCCGACCTCCCACCCAGCTCAGTTCTTTTGACAAAACCTTTTGTTAGGAAGATCTGTTCATCATCCAGCTTCAACAATTATCAAATGGCCACCTTCATTTCATCTATACTCCTACTCATCTGCTCCCAATCCCTCCTATTAAATCCTAGACATCACATGACTTCATCCATAAATATCTGTTAAATTATTAAATAAAGAAATCACTATTACCACTTCCTTTATGAAACTTTCCATAACCACAGAGGTGGGACTGATTTCTGCCCTTCTCCCAGCTGTTGTATTACTTGATACATAATTATTGGTTAAACTATGCTTTCATGTGTACATATTTTAGTACCAGTCTAATGTGTAAACAGTATGTAGGAGTGGTTGTATTTTCATAAATCTCTGAACTCCTTTCACCATCCACCACACTATCCTGTAGAAAGCAGACATATGTATGACTAACTCATTTAACAAAAGGATTGTATCAAAAAAGACTGGGCTGCGGGGCACCTGGGTGGCTCAGTGGTTTAGTCTGCTGCCTTTGGCTCGGGTCATGATCTCAGGGTCCTGGGATCGAGCCCTGCATCGGGCTCCCTGCTCCGCGGGAAGCCTGCTTCCCTCTCTCTCTCTCTGCCTGCTTGTGATCTCTGTCTGTCAAATAAATAAATAAAATCTAAAAAAAAAAAAAAAAAAAAAAAAAAAAAAGACTGGGCTGGGGTGTCTGGGTGGCTCAGTTGTTAAAACAGCTGCCTGCGCTCAGGTCGTGGTCCCAGGGTCCTAGGATCGAGCCCTGCATCGAGCTCTCTGCTCGGGAAGAAGCCTGCTTCTCCCTCTTGTGTTCCCCCTCTCATTATGTTTCTCTCTGTCAAATAATAAAATCTTAATTTACTTTTTTTTCAAAGATTTTATTTATTTATTTGACAGACAGAGATCACAAGTAGGCAGAGAGGCAGGCAGAGAGAGAGGAGGAAGCAGGCTCCCTGCTGAGCAGAGAGCCCAATGCGGGACTCGATCCCAGGACCCTGAGATCATGACCTGAGCCGAAGGCAGCGCCCCCAACCCACTGAGCCACCCAGGCGCCCCTAAAATCTTAATTTAAAAAAAAACAAAACCTGGGCAAGTTTTGGGGGGGTGTTAAGGAGAGACTTTATTTGAAAGGATTAAGGCAAAGTGGGAAGGAGGGGAAGGACTGCTACAATAGGGAGAAGTTGGGGCGCCTGGGTGGCTCAGTCGTTAAGCATCCGCCTTCGGCTCAGGTCATGATCCCAGGGTCCTGGGATCAAGCCCCGCATCAGGCTGCTTGCTCAGCAGGAAGCCTGCTTCTCCCTCTCCCACTTACCCTGCCTGTGTTCTCTCCCTCACTGTGTCTCTGTCAAATGAATAAATAAAATTTTTTTTTAAAGATTTTATTTATTTACTTGACAGATAGAGATCACAAGTAGGCAGAGAGGCAGGCAGAGAGAGAGAGGAGGACACAGGCTCCCTGCTGAGCATAGAGCCTGATGCGGGGCTCGATCCCAGGACCCCGGGATCATGGCCCGAGCCAAAGGCAGAGGCTTTAACCTCTGAGCCACCCAGTCACCCCAAATAAATAAAATCTTAAAAAAAAAAAAAAAAGATAGGGAGAACTCTCTGACAGTAAGTCCTGCAAGTGTCTCCAACTGGGCAAATTTTTGCATATTCTAGGATAATGCAAAATGCAAACAATTTAAAAATTTTTGTATTTAGGAAAGTTCCTAACTTCAGAGAGCGTATTTTCCAAGGATAGTTCTATGCTTCCATAGGTATCTCTGCCTTTCTCTTCCCCTTCCTCCCTCTTTCTTTTATGCCTGAGATCTGAAATATAAATGATCTTTAGGGAAAGAGGAGCAGAGAACTACAAATTCTTTCAACAAAAATGCTGCCTTGTTCACCCTTAAATCCTATGGTACCTGACAGGCAGTAATTGCCTAAGACATGTCTGTTGAAGGAATATATATCTTTGGTATTATTAGTGCTACCTTCCACAATTTCTTCTGAGTCATCCACAAAAAATTCTTTCAAGGGAGGTCTTTTGGGTCGTTTCAGAGTGTTGAGAAGCTGCTGAATTTTGGTGGATACTCTGCTACTGACAGGAACACCTAGAAGGGAAAAAACAGTAAGTTACAATTCCATTGATTTTAGGGCTATTTCAGCTTCTCGATCCACTTAGGTGTTTTTATTTCTAATGACATTTGGCTTGGGCCCACAGTCTTACTCTATTTCAACTGGGCCAAATACATATAAAAATGTATGTGACAGGTTTTACGACAACACAGAACAAATATGGTTCTATTATCAACACCTGCTTCCAGATTTCATCTAATCCTCCTCTTGTCTTATAGCATTCCCCCCACCACCACTCATTTTTTGTTCAGAGTATCTTTTGACAATGCAGACTGTCTGAACAAGTACAGTAATGCCACGGGGCAGGCTGTTGAAAAGAGGGGGCTCGAGAGGCCACGCAGACCGTGTTAGCGGGCCAGCTGCCGGGGAGTTCTGCTCAACCACTCAGGCACTGCTACCAGGATGTGAATTTTTTCAGTTTAACTAATATTCCCTATTTAGCTGCCCATAAGAACTCCCTACCATCAGCTGTATCCATAAGGCTGGACCTGTTGGATCCTTTGTGCATGCCTTTAACTATCCCCGAGGGGGGCAGATCAATATTTGCTGGGCGCATTGAGGAAGATGATGAAGAAGAAGAGGTAGTTGTAGTGACATCAGGGGGAGCAGAGAAATTCTCTAAGAGGGGAGAAAACAAAATTTAGAATTATATTACATTAGTAATAAAAAGAATCTTCAAACTTTTGTTGTTTCTTAACAAGAAAAAACTACAGAAACGGCATCAACTGTTATAAAATAACCTTTGATATCAAATTCTACTAGGAAGGTATAATGAGAGAACAAGAGGTTAAGGACAGGCATATCAAAATTACTATTTTCAAAAACTTGAATAGTTTTAGTAAGAGCAAATCACATATCAAATATTCCTGAAAGACATTCTTTCCTACACAGAAAGACAGACTAGTAGAAATTCAATATTAATAATCAGAATAAGATTGTGAGCAACTTCAAAATGAAAACAAAGGGAGTATGGTTGTAATGCTACTAATATTCTAGTCTCAAGCATTTCTTCATGTTTATGTTGGCTTATTATGTTTCTTCTTTCCCTGAACATGGAAGGAACATGGAAGGAGTGGCCAGTACTCTGCTTCAGGTAGGATTCTTAATATTGAGAAACTGAATGACATAAGTTGGAGGAGAGCTATTCAACAGGGATGTGTTGCAAAAAATTTAGGAAAACATCTGGAGAAGAAAAGGAAAATTAGAGGAAGTAAAATATATGATTCACAAGAGTAACAACAAGCCATTCAAAACTATAAAAAAGACAAAAAAGCATTATATAAACAATTTCTAAAATAAATCTGGGGGTAAGGTCTCTATGCCCCAAGAGTCTGTTATTACTAGTTCAACAGTTTTTAAAGTTGCAAATATACTAGCACAATATGTTCATTCCAGAAGTTTTTATTAATAGTAGAAAATTGGATACTACCTAAATGTCCAAAACAGGGGAATGGCTAAATAAACCAAGGCAGGGCCATATAATGGCATACCTGGAAACCATAAAAATATAGTATTCTATATTATTCTATATAGAATATTCTATATAGAATTCTATTCTATATTATTCTATATTAATGACGTAAAAGATGTTTGTGATACAGTGCTAAGAAAAGCAGGTTATGAACATTATGTTTAGTACAATTTCATTTTTGTAAAAACAAGACCAAAACCCTACATATTCAATATGCAAAAAAAAAAAAAAAGTCTAGGAAGATACACATTGAAGTGTTACCCATGGGAAGTGGCTTTATAGATGACTTTATCATTATCTGTATCTTCACATTTTTCTATTGGGAAGATGAATTGCTTCTGTTAGAGCAAACATCCAAAAGGTAATACTGTTAGATAAAATGGTTTCTGCGAGTACCTGAACAAAAAACTTTTCAGAGACTAGTAGAAGCAAGAGAAAAAATATCAGGTCAGATGAAATTATCTTATGAACAAAAATCCAGACAGTTAACTAGGTATTAGAACAATGTTTTTAGTAAGCGAAAATGCTCTCTTTTAGACAAATGGGGAAATAAAACCTGATCCAGCCATGGCTCTGCTGCTTGTCCTTCCTAAGAGAAGAGATGATGAGCAGCGCACCTGTAGTGTGTAGGTTCAGTGAATTACAGGGCAGGGCCAAGAGTGCAAGACAAGGCACCAACTGTTGGCACTTAGCCTGTTAATGTGGGCAATCACACCTTCCAGGTAGCTATATTCCTTACTAATTACAGGCCTGAATTACAAATTTTCTAAGTTTTTCCTTTCAGCAATCAATTAATAGATTAAAGATATATATATAGATAGATAGATAGATAGATAGATATAGATATGAGAAGTCACTGATATGAAACTTAAGACACCACAGACACATGATGTTCAAATACATTACTTAGTGTGATATGTACCAATTTAGCAGAAGCAGAGATCTGAGCTGTCTTTACCTGCAGATGTCACAAACTCTTTAAAAAACACACATGAAAACATAAAGGCAGAGCAAAGCAAAAGCTACACTCCATACAGGAGCATTAGCAGCGGGTAGCAGCTCACAGAGCACTCACATCCTCAGCCTGCACACCCCAGTTGTAGCAATGACACAGCAGCAAGGACAATAAATCCAGTCTTTAAGCTAAAGACAAAGGGCTTCACTATATTGTCTTTGTACAGAATTTGTTCAGTTTTTTGGGGGTTTTGTTTGAGAAAACACAGGTAGCAATACTGGGAAAATATAAGATGTTACATATTTTAATACCTTTTAATACATGGAATATTCTCCAACAGGGATAAACCCTCCCTAAGACTGGTGTTATATCTTGCAGCTTGAGTATTGCTGATGGAAATAGCTATGGCTTCAGGTGGGCAACACTATGCACCAATAATGCAGATGATACCTAACATTCCAAATGTATTGCTGGTGTTTCCTTCTTTGACCCATTAACTGTTATGTTCTTTCTGATTCTCTTAGGCCATTCTAAAAACCTAGTACAAATCATAAACTACTTCCTGAAGGTGGGGAGCCAAATGGAACATAATTTGAGCTTCTAGGGTAGATCCAGCTCCTACCTATTCGAGTATTGGCAAATACATCAGCTAGAGACCCACTGGTTCCTTTGACCTCTCCATGGGACAGCGTAGAAGATGCGGATGAAGAAGTGGACGATCCCTGAATTGAACGGTTGATCCAGGACTCAGCATTCTGTAAGCTCTGTTGCAAGGCAGCAGAGAGCGCAGCTTGGCGTCTCAGAGAGCCCTCATCCTCAGAGGCCGAAGACGTGTCTGTGTGAAATTAGAAAAAAAGAAGTTCTCGATCCTGCCTAGAACAGAGACCTTTCAGTTCGTGCTCATTGATCACACATTCAATTCTGACACCAGCACAATATTTGCATTTTTTTCCCCCCAGAGAGACAGAGAGATTGGGCGGGGGGAACAATGGGGGAGAGAGAATCCTAAGCAGGCTCCATGCCCAGCATGGAGCCCGATGTGGGGCTTGGTATCACAACCCTGAGATCATGACCTGAGCCAAAATCAAGAGTGGGATGCTTAACCAACTAAGCCACCCAGGCATCCCTATTTACATTCTTAAGGTAGATTAGTAGTAAAGTTTCTCAAGAATCTCAAGGAAGTCTATGGACTAGAACCTGCAAAAATAAAACAGCCTAAATCTGTAAGTAATTTTAAGTTCTTAAAAAATCCTTTTTAGAATATTTAAACTTCATTCACTGCTTTTCTGTTCTGAACTTAATCAGGTTCTAAATTCTTCTGGTTTATCTATTTATATTCAAGTAATACTCAAGTGCTTATATAGCTTCCTCAACCTCTTAATTAGAGAACCTTGTGATAGGTTGCTATGCTGATTTTGACAAGTACTTTTTAATTAGAGTCTATTCAAAAGGAAATGATCTTGATAGGGCACTATAAAAATTTACTTTTGTTAACAATGACTTAAGTGTCAAACAGTGAGTTAGGTGCTGGGGAACTAGAAATGGAATTAGAAACAGTGCTTAGCCTGGAGGCATTCATGGTTCTGTGGAAAAGTGGTCACTCAGCACACAGAAGCTTTTCAAACATGACAGGAGACAACCCTGATCTGTATTGCTCTCCTTAATTCTCAGAGAAGAATTGTGAGAAATTTACGATGTCTGTATTTGGCCTGGCTCTGACTTCAGGAAAATAAGGCCTAAATTAGAAAACCATGTTGAGAAAAACAAAAAAGGAAAAGTTCAACCAAATATAGGATAGCCGAGGGAAGCAGAAGTCAGGAATTTATTTCAAGGCTCCCAGCTTAGGAGGCATACCAGTTAAAGGGGCATTTGGTCTGATCTGAGACAGATCTGTGGATTGGATTTCATTCAATTAAAAAAAAAATTAAACACTCTGTGGTTAGTCCTGCTGAACACTCCAACTCAGCGGAAACTGTAGGTACGCGTTCTGCTTTGGTTCAAAAAGCCAAAGAGAGGGGTGCCTGGCCAGGTACGGTGAGGCCTGCAACTCTCAATCTCAGGGTTGTAACCCTCAATCTCAGGGTTGTAATTTTGGACCCCATAGTGGGTATAGAGATTACTTAAAAATAAAATAATTTAAAAAAGAAAAACACAAAGAACCAAAGAGAGAACCAACAGGGCTAAAAGGCTGCTAGCACTTGACAATGGAAATCTCAACCACGAAAGAATAATTTACCCAGAAGCCAAATTTTGCAGATCCAGAGCAAGCAAGGAAGTTAAAATAATGACCATATTGTGGCTTCCTGCTCTGAACCACCTCCACCTTATTATCTCATACTGAAGGAGATAGGAGGCACAAGACAGATTATTTTTATAATCTCCTACATAACTACAATACATGCTGGAAACTATGTTAGGTTCTGGGGATTCTGAGATAGATATGTTCTTGTGAGACAGTGCCCTAAAAAGGCTTACAATCCAGTACAGGAGACACAATTCCATGGACTATCTCACAAGAGTACAAAAGATGTTAAGAAACAGGGGAAGCAAAGGGTTTCCCAAGAGGGGCACCAATCGTAGTCGAGGATTTCAAGAACTTCTATATAAATGGAGTAAAGACTTTGAGGTGTACGGGGCAAAAGAAGACTCTGGAGAGTAAACAGTGGTCAGACCCCAAAGGATACGTTGATGTGGTTCTTTAAAGGGGAAAGAGATCTAAAATGCAAAACGAGAGTGACTTATGGAAAATATAGAGAAAGAAAAGTAACAGCATCTGTAACTTCTTACTTAAGGAAAGAGGTCTGTACCATTTCCAAAAAATATTCCAACATTTCAATGGGACCTTGGGAGGCAGAGATTTCTGTCTTTGTAAACATGCTAAAGAAATAAATGGGAAGGTGGCATGGGACAGGTAAATCTGACCCTAAGAACAAAGTACTTTCAGGGTCATACAACTCAGGATCTCACAAACGCCACTGTTTTTACAGGCTATCTTTATTGGGTAATTATTTTAAACTGTGTTAAGTATAAAATCAGAATAACCCAATTTTCAGAAGATAGTAAAAACAGTATTCTCATGATTAGGTTTATGGAAAATTGGCTTCACTATGTTTCTATATTGGATCAATTATGTAATTAGGTGTATTATTTCAATTCAATTACCTTGCTTGCCTGCCAGTCCTCCTGAGAGTTTAGTGACTATAACTGTGGGCCGGCTTAGTGGGAAAAACATGGCCTTGGTGTCTGTCTTCCATTTGAACTCTGGGGTCCACCCCTCACAAGCTATGTGACTTGGGGATAAAATGATCCATCTGAGAAGGTCTGCTTGTTCATCCCTTCAACAAATACCACTAAGAGCTATACTAGTTGGCAGGAATAAAATGGTGAACAAGGAAGATGTGTCCCTATTCTAATAGGACTTAGAATCTTCGAGTGCAGGAACTCAAGGAAGTGAGCCCTAAACCCAGGCAGACTGCAAGGGTAAGTAACTACTGGTTCTGATGGCTGCTTGGTGGGGGCAGAGCATGGGGGATGGGGGCAAAGAGTCAGGGAGAGGGAACAGCATGTGAGGAAGCTGGGAGGGGACAGAAAACAATGCACATTTGAAGATCTGAAAGAAATGGGACTAACCGAAGCACAGGATGCTATTACTGATGAAAGATGAGGCTGAACAAGTGGATAGCACTGGGCCGCTAAGGGTCTTTGTGCTAACTGTAGCAGGAGGCCATGAAATGAGACAATGTCCAGAAGGCACCCCCAGCAGTACCAGTACATAGCAGTTGGGCAGTAACCTTAGTTCCCCTTCTCCTCCCCAAACGGTCCGCCCTATGTTAGCTCACAGGCACGAACTGGCTATGCAAAGCTTCCAACAGATCACGTATTAAGATCACACAAAATGTAAGCACCACTCAGGGACCGTATCTTTTTAGAAATAAAAACGGGTCCCTTAAATATTTATATGTTTATTTGGTAGTTTTTGGGTTTGTTAAGTAGCTATCACCCAGGAAACTGCTGTGGATTAGTAGAAATCTAGGCAAGATTTAATAGAAATAAAATTATTTTCCCACTGATTCTGCTCTGGCTGAACATGAACTCCTAACTCTTCTTACCATCACAACTCAAGTTACTTGCCTAAACTCTACTCTTATGTAACAGAACAGAAAACAATTTTATTTTTTTTTAAAGATTTTATTTATTTATATGACAGGGAGAGTGCACAAGTAGGCAGAACAGACAGAGGGAGAGGGAGAAGCAGACTCCCCACTGAGCAGGGAGTCTGATGCGGGGCTCCATCCTAGGACCCTGGGATCATGACCTGAGCCGAAGGCAGCTGCTCAACCTGAGTCACCCACGCGCCACCAGAAAACAATTTTAAAAACATGGTTTGCCCTTCGGTTTATAGTTGGTGTGATTTTAACACAGC
The DNA here is from genome assembly GCF_030435805.1 of Mustela lutreola. NCBI lineage: Eukaryota > Metazoa > Chordata > Mammalia > Carnivora > Mustelidae > Mustela > Mustela lutreola. The sequence continues at coordinate 64,312,561 of NC_081297.1, forward strand.
TACATTTTATACTGATAACCAGAAGCCTAAAATCCATTTATAACCATTACAAAACAATTAGCTTGTCAATTTTAAGGGAAGGAAAGTCCTGAATCTACTGCCTTTAACTGCTGTAGCACTTTTAGTCATTAGCCATGTGTGGAAATGACTTCCCTCTTCTTGGTAGAAAACAGATCTATGATATCTAAAAATGTTTATTTTCTAAAAAAAAATTTATTTATTTATCTGACAGAGAGAGAGAGATCACAAGCAGGCAGAGAGGCAGGCAGAGAGAGAGGGGAGGAAGCAGGCTCCCCACTGAGCAGAGAGCCTGACTCGGGGTTTGATCTCAGGACTCTGGGATCACAACCGGAGCTGAAGGCAGAGGCTCAACCCACTGAGCCACCCAAGTGTCCCTAAAAATGTTTATTTTAAAAATTTAAACACCTACCCACTCTACCTACTAACAGAATAATCTATCCAATCCACTCCTCAGTATCTACCCAAGAGAAAGGAAAATATAGAAGGACTTGTACGTGAATGTTCACAGCAGCTTTATTTGTAACAGGTAAAAACTGGAAAGTACCCAAATGTGCATCAAGAACTGAAAGAATAAACAAATTGTGTGACAGACTGCTATTCAGCAATAAAGAGGAATGAAGCTATGATATACACGACATGGATGAATCTCAAAACAAGTATGCTGAGTGAAATATGACAGACCTCTCCCTGCCCTAAAAAAGTACAATAAAGTATGATTCTATTTATATGAAATCCTAGAAAAAACAAACCACTGTACAGTAGCAGAAAACAGATCATTGGGAGGAAGAGAAGTAGGATTACAAAGGGATTATGAGGAAATTTTGTGGGCGGGGGATGATGGATAAGGTTCATTTTCTTTTTTTTTTTTTTAAAGATTTTATTTATTTATTTGACAGAGAGAAATCACAAGTAGATGGAGAGGCAGGCAGAGAGAGAGAGGGAAGCAGGCTCCCTGCTGAGCAGAGAGCCCGATGCGGGCCTCGATCCCAGGACCCTGAGATCATGACCTGAGCCGAAGGCAGCGGCTTAACCCACTGAGCCACCCAGGCGCCCAAGGTTCATTTTCTTAATTGTGGTGATGGTTTCACAGTTTTGCTATGTCAAAACTTAGCAAAAAATATACTTTGAGAATGTTTATTGTACGTGGATTATAATTCAATAAATTGTAAGAAGAACTGATTTTAAAAGATTTGTGGGGGTGAAAATGGCACCTTGGTGAGAGGATGTAACATCTCAGTCAGTCTACACAACCTGAGGGATACTGTGCAAGCTGGACACACTCCTGGAAAGACAGTGCCTGCCACTGGTTTCTGACAGCTGATGCCAAAATCAGGCCCAGACATCAGCTTAGAATAGTAGCTAGGTCAAGATTCATTGAAAGAAAGATCTTATCCTAACAAAACACACCACATAAGCTAGCCCAAGAAATAGGAGCTTCAAAGAACAAGGAAAGGAAACAATCACTAGGACAGTTAGTGAATGGCTTCTGACTGGCATGAATTGCCTCACCATGAATGTCCAAACTGGAACTCTTCTGAGAGAAGGGGTACTCCCTGTCAATAATTACTCCAGGGGCGCCTGGGTGGCTCAGTTGGTTAGGTGGCTGCCTTCAGCTCTGGTTGTGATCCCAGGGTCCTGGGATCAAGCCCCGAGTCAGGCTCTCTGCTCACCGGGGAGCCTGCTTCCTCCCCTCTCTCTCACATTGGGAGAGCCCCACATTGGGCTCTCTGCTCAGTGGAGAGCCTGCTTCTCCCTCTCCCTCTGCCTACTTGTGCTCTCTCTGTCTAATAAATAAATCTTTAAAAAAATAATAATAATTACTACAGGGTCACTATATCTACAAGGGATCACCAAACACGGTTTTTCTGTGTATTTCCTCATGTCTATGAAAAAACAGTTCATAGAATCAATTAACATTACAAATAATATTGTTATCCTTTGAACAAACACAGGTGTTAGAGGCACTGGCCCCATCATGGTGGAAAGTCCATGTAAAACTTTGACTCACCCAAAACTTAACTACTAACAGCTTATGGATGACCAGAAGCCTTTCTGGTAATATAAACAGTCAACATATGTTTCATATGTTATATGTATTGTATACTATATTCTTAAAGTAAGCTAGAGAAAAGAAAATGTTATTAAGAAAATCATAAGGAGGGCTCCGCGCCTGGGTGACTCATTGGTTAAGCGACTGCCTTTGGCTCACGTCATGATCCCGGAGTCCCAGGACTAAGTCCCACTTTGGGCTCCCTGCTCAGTGGGGAGCCTGCTTTTCCTTCTGACCCTCCCCCCTTCATGCTTGCTCTCTCTCTCTCTCTTGCTCTCTCTCAAAATCTTAAAAAAAAAGAAAATCATAAGGAAGAGAAATACCTTTACAGTACTGTACTATTAAAAAAAAAATCCACATAAAAGTGGACCCACGAAGTTCAAATTGTGTTGTTCATGGGTCAACTATATTGAGGTAAGAAAAGAGATTAAAAAAAAACAAAAAACTTATTGCCTATTTGCAAAGTTTGATCAAACATGTAGCAACTGCTAGAGCTCCAGATTTACCACAAAATATTTACTTGACACTATGGTAGAAGAAGAGGCAATATGCCAAGTAGTTTAGAGAATGGGCTTTTTAGGTCAGACTGCTCTGAATTCTGATCTTAGCTCTGCCACTGAGAGCTCTTGGGCAAATCAGTTCTTAAGAGTCTAATTTTGCTGTTTGCTGTTGTTGTTCTTTTTCTATTCTATTTTTGGACTGTTTGCTCACAAAATGCAGTGGATCTTTATCTCTGAGAATCCTAAGTTCTTGGGTTGAGGTTGTATCCTTGCAGAAACTATTTGTGTCCCAAGGTTATCATCAGCCCAAAGACCTTTTTTTAATGTTAGTTAGTTCTTACCAGGCAGTATAGTGAAACTCAAACCTTGAACCCACTTGACCTCAAATTCTTAGGGAAGATCTGAGTCCCCATTATCCCAAGGTCAGGCACAAGGCGAGCTTTCTTGACAACATCTTTTGCTGGCATGTTAAGTTTTTCTAGTTCACTCTTCTGATGAAGATGTTAAGCCCCTCCAGGGATCTCAGTTCCAACCTCCAACCTTGTTGTTATTATTTTTTAAGTAAGCTCTACATCCAACGTGGGGCTCGAACTCACAACCCCAAATCAAGAGTCACATGCTCTACAGATGGAGCCAGCCAGGCACCCCCAACCTCTAACCTCTTATATAGGTTCAAGGTTTTATCTTTTCTATCCTTATAGTAATTAAATTTAGGCCCCTGTTTCCTGCCTCCCTGCTCCCCAGGACAGGGAAAATGAGCACCATCTCAGCACTCTGATGTTTAGTGATGGTTTTTTCTCTCTCTTGTTCCCATACGTATTTAAAAGGAAACTGGTTATAGTCTATCTAGCACTTCTAAAGGGAAGTTTTCTTTTCCCTGTTCTAAGTGAGAATTTTCAGATTATCTAATTGACTAAACAGCTAGAAAAAGAAGTCTGGGCAAGTAACTGGGCTTCTCTAAACCTGTTTTCTCATTTGTAAATTGGGACGGAGGACTGTCAAGGAAAAAGAAAATGAAAAATATATGCTAAGCACTTAGCCCTTAGACTAGTACACAGAGGGGACTCAAAGAATGGTAACTATGAAATTAGTTTTACTGGAAGCCTTAAATTTTATAATAGGCCATTGAAATAAACAAATTCAGTCTGACAGAGTGGGATTTTATTGTGCTATGGCTTAAAGAATACTGAATATTTACTGCTCTCCCAAGTAACTGCAGACCACTGCTCATAACCCATACCAAAAATTAAAGTATGCTATTAACATGATCCAAGTCTACTAATTAGAACACATTGTATAGGGGTCTGATTTGCCAATTCTGTTTATTTTGCAGTTTTGAATAAAATTGGAATGTTTGGGGAAAACTCCCCAAGCTGTTAATTCACACAAGTGTTCTCCTTTAAGTTTAAATTAACTAACTAGAATATGTTTGGGGTTATAAGCTCTCAGAAGGCAGCAGCTATTCAATTTGCTTAAAATAATATCCATTCTGGTACCAAGGACCCATTGAGTATCAATTAAGTAAAAAATAATCTCCCAAACATGACACTCTGGTAGAGTAAAAAAACAAAATCAAGAAGACTTGAGTCTGATATGTATTTGTGCTGTCTGACCTGAGGCGAATCCCTTAGTGACTATGAACCTGTTTGTCTCTTCGTCTCTAAAGGACTCTGCCTTTCTATGTCACAGAGTACCTATGAGGAACAAATGAGGCAGGGCAGCCATTGTGGAAGCCACATGGAAGTCCCTTACATACCGTAAAGTACCGGAATTCTTACAAGGCATTATTAAAGTATGTTAAAAGTATATAACAATATCCTAAATCTGTCCATGGGCATTGCTATCTTATATAGAAATGCAGAGAGGTAAATTTCTCCTTGCCTGGTCCCAAGAATAACTACTGTAGTCACTTTCAAGAAGGGCCCTGTGTGGGACAGATGTCTAAATTCATTCTACCCAAGCCAGCTGAAATAGCTCACTGTGTTTTGGGGTCATTCTGTGGTCTATTTCGTCATCCAAGTACCCTCAGAATGCAGCACAGGATAAGTCCACAAGGGTGGAGAAAAAAATCAGAGGGGAAAACAATGTATGCTGCATTTTCTGCATTGTGTTTACCCGTATGAATGAGAAACAGCAGTACACAAAGAACCCCTACAAAGAAAGAGCTGAGGTAATTGCCTCACGACATCAGTAAATGATTTCAGCACATAAAGGGAACTGGATGGCAGCAATTCAAGCAGGCTAAAAAAGACTCTGAAAAAGGCCACAGGCACTGAAAGAACCATAGTTTACCACCAACTTGGAGAACTTAAATTTTCCAGTCCATAAGAGAAATCAGTATACATACCAATAAGCAAATCTTAGGTTGACTGACATTTTATTATTTGTGAATGATAGATGAACAAAAGCCAATTTCCCAACCAACTATTTGTCGTATTTTCCATTTCATATAATACTAAGACTACGGCCACAATCTATGGCATATTGTACTTCCTAAATCCTTTTATTAAATCCTTCCCAAAAGAGAGCTAAAATTTCACCGGTTCAGCAATTCCAACAGTTATGTGGTGGATGCCTCCTGAAGAAGCCGAGCAACTAGTGCACTCCCACAGGTATCCCAGGCACCAGGCTCGCAAGGGGACAGCCCGAGGTGCAGCACGACCACTCAGACAGCACCCCAAGGGCAACCCGACTAAATCCCTATGAAACCTGAGGCCAGTTTTGCTCTGCAATGGTAGTACAACTATTCTAGAAAGAGTGCCACAGCACTCATTTTCATAGTTGCCCAGAACTCTTTTTTTTTAAACCACCTATAACCAGCAATAATTAATGTCCATCCTCTTCCTCCTCCCCAACCCTGAGGGTGGTTCAGCATTCTTCTGATCTTCAGTGTTTCAGGGGCTATCAGAGTAAATATGCGAGATGAATGAACCCTACCTGCCGGTCCCTGGGTTAGAGGGAGACAATGATGTCAGATTAAATTGCAATAGAACAGGAGACCGCCCAGTCTCTTAGCCGTGGCTCTCAGAAGCTCAGGAGAGATCCTGACATGGGGACAGCAAATTCCATTCCCTAAAATGAACAGAGCTGATGGGTGCCTTATGATACAATTCTTCCACACTGTCTAATGCTAGACATAGGCATGTGCGTAACTGCAGAATGACAGCATCAAGACCTAGCGCCATGTGGGGGCCATGTGGGGGCCATGTGAGAGATCCCTCTGGGGGTGTGCTCAACGTTGCTTCATGGTGGAAGAATTCCTCTTCTTTTTGACAACATTCAGGTCCCTGACAGTATGTTAAAGTTTCTCGTAAGCTATTCGGAGAAACCTGGATCTGGATGGAGCTAAATGGATAGGAAACCTTTTTGTTACTCTGCTCTGCTGAATAAAGGTCTTAGGAGAAAGGACCGTATTTTAATAATCATGAAATTATTAGGATGCATAAGGTGATCCAGAACATAATGCCACATCTTTAAGGCTGCAGACAGGGGCGCCTGGGTGGCTCAGTGGGTTAAGACTCTTGTCTTCGGCTCAGGTCATGGTCTCAGGGACCTGGGATCGAGCCCCGCATCAGGCTCTCTGCTCAGCGGGGAGCCTGCTTCCCTCTCTCTGTCTGTCTGCCTCTCTGCCTACTTGCGATCTCTGTTTGTCAAATAAATAAATAAAATCTGTAAAAAATATATGTAAAAAAAAATATATATATATGTAAAAAAAAAAAAAGGCTGCAGACAGAGTACAACATTACTGTTTAGAGATCCAGAGGACTGTAGTGAATGCCAAAGGACTGTGGTCTCATTCAGCAATGAATAGCCATGACTTGTTTCTGGAGTTGGTAAATTCCCTTCAGGCAGTGACTTTTGTAAAAGGATAAAAAAAGGTTTCCACTCCTTCCCAGCATTCTCAAGATCCTTTGCTGCTCTCTCACATTTAACTCGAGGCCATGAGAGCAGACTATTTACTCTGAAACTGCGGTTCTTTAATACAGCCATGGAGAGGATTGTTTCTAAGAACTGCACATCACGTTGCTCCCTACCCTTTGTCATTTATTACAACTGACCCCTCAGCTGCGCTGCAGCAGAATCTGCCAACAAGGAATAGCTACTACGCTGAGAGCCCCCTTTGTCCACCAGGACCCAATTGGTGCTATACTGATGTGGAAGGGAAACCATCCAAGATTTTGAATGAATGGGCTGGAAGTACGCACCATTACAGACACAAAATGTCTTATTGTGAAGGTCTGCTAGAGGTATCCTGTGTTACGTTTTGAGAAACACTTGAAGCCACAAAGCTATTTCTCTTTCAAACATATTGACACCACAGATGTAAAGAAAAAAAAAAAGCACACACAGTTAATGAGCCCACAGCACACCCAAATGCTCTGAGAAGTTAGCCAAAACCTAGGACAAAACTATTAATATGAACCCAGACCAGGGAACAGGATCCATGGAAATAGCTCAACTTGACAGCTATGAATCAAAGTTAATCATGAGAATGTGACCTTCTCCCCAAAGATATGGTAAGTCCTTTAGACCAAAGCTCCAGGGAAAATTTTTTTTCCCTAAAGATTTCATTATCAGTACCATGATAGTAGACAGAAACGATACTGAGGCTCTGAAATAGTTATTATGTTTAGTCTCAGAGGCCTAGGTGGAGATCTTGTCTGAGATTTCATTTAAAATTTTTAAGGTTTTTAGAACTTTGGGAAAGATTCTAAATAGACAAGACAACTTAAAGTTGTCTTCTCAAATAGCAAGTTAAAAATCCTAAATTTACTTTAGGGGTAAAGATTCCAAGCCTGGGGAATGAGAATGGGATGGAGCCACTTAATTCTCGCTGACCTCGTGAACCCATTATAAAAAGTGGATTCTTAAAAAATATATAAATGTATATAAAATAGATTAACACATACACAAACACACATATATGTTTTTCAGATCTATTGAAACTGCACTACTCCCATCTTTAATGACACATAAAACTTTGTCCCAAGTCCCAAGTGCACTTACTCTATAGAAACAAAATATCTGATACAGGAGTACAAATATGTTAAAGAAATGTATGACTATGGGTCATATTTTAGATGTCAACAAAAACACCTATTAAACAACAGAAGGAATTTTTTTATACCCTAAGCTTTGGCCTGTGTTTATTTATGATGACATGAGTTCGGGGGTTTCATCAAGGAAATGCTAGAAATTCAGAAGGACATTAAAAAAAAATAGCTTTATTCTTAACGCCTCTTTTTGTATGTCATTTACAACATGACAACTGAAAGCTGCCACCTTCAATGTGTACTCTTATACACCTTGGATGATGAGCAAAGTTCCAGCTCCTACCTCGGAAGAGAAAAAGCCAAGCTTATTTCAGCAACATCAACGGAATAACTGTCAGAGAGAAAGGTTCTGATAAACCTACCAGGAGGTGTGCAGGCATCTGCAGGAGACTGGACGAATGTGGACCGCCTTTTGGTTGGCATGGGCAGAGCCATTTTCTGTTCTTTATGCTTTGCCAGTGCGGCTTGAACTGCTTCTGTATGGATATCTGAAAGATTAAACATTTGCATTTATTAGCTCCCAGTTCTTAAGGTGTTTACTTCTGTGAGCTGAACTATCACCACTGCAGTTGTTGCAAATGGGATGTTTAGGTGATTTTTACCTATAATTTGTGTTGTAACAATTAAAATAAAAATTAAAAAGAGGAGACAAAAGAAGAAGCCAAGCGTTAACTTTTTAAATAATTAAAAAATATATATTTTATTTATTTATTTGACAGAGAGAGAGAGAGAGCACAAGCAGGCAGAGAGAGACATGGAAGCAGGCTACCCGCTGAGCAGAGAGCCTGATGCGGGGCTCGATCCAGGACCCTGAGACCACGACCCGAGCTGAAGGAAGAGGCTCAAACCACTAAGCCACCCACATGCCCCAGTCAAGCGTAACTTTATAGAGAAGGAAAAAGAAGCTCAGAATGACCAGGTGACTGCTTCAGACACTGAAAAAGGGGTTAATGGAGATGGGGTGCAGGGGTGGGGCGAGGGTAAAGGAGTCTAACACGCACCCATGCCAGGCGGGGAATCCTACCCTTGAATGGAATGAGTGTTCTGCAGTTAGCTAGAGGACACTCATTATTTTTCAGGAAAAGAAGCTTATGATCTGCTCAACTATCTGAAAGGGGTTGAGACCCCTCAGTTCTATACCACAGAAAACAGAAGAGCTGATTCTGATCTAGAAAAGAATGTAAGGGCTGATGGTACTTGTTTGCCACTTTGGCCACAAGAAAATTCAGTTCTCCCTTTGAAGTCTAATAGAAGTCTCAAAATTAGCATATCCAGATAGAACTCTTGATTCTCCACTATCACCACAAAATACACTCTACATTTCTGCAAAATCCTATTAAGGTAGGTAACAACTGAAGTAGCTTCTCAGTTCACAAGAAATCTTCTCAGGAATGGGTCCAGTCAGATGACATGCAAGCTATCCTTAGAATACTGTCTGTGCCATGTAAAGGTGCCCCTTATAAAAGCTGAACCAATCAGATCCTTTTACTGGAGTAGGGGGGAATTTAAACTGAATCAAGAAAACACAGGTCCTAGAACTGAGTCATTTTAATGATAATGACCTACAAAGAAGAAAGGTTCATGAACTTCAAGGTTGAGACCCCAAAGCTATCTCTCTTTTTCTAGGGATTTCTCAACTGTTTCCTCGGCTTCTGTGATTTACCCCAGCTATTTAAGGTAGCCTGAGCTAGACTGTTTCATACAACAACAAAAAAACCTTCACTAAGATAAACAGAAACATCTTTCTATGAAAATATAGTCCTACAACATAATTTTAAAGGGCTGCATAGAATTTCACTATATGTCCGTGCCATAATTTATTTAAGCAACTTTGTTTCCAAAGTTTTGCTACTATTCATAGCAACTATTCACAGCAAGACTAATTCAGTATTTTCACCTTAGTACATTATGTCTAATCCTGTATCTGTAGGATTAATTCCAAAAATTGCTGAGATGTATTTCCTAAGAACAAGGATTTTACTCTTATATAAACCACAGTACATTTATCAAAATCCAAAAATTAAAAATTGATACAAACTATTACATAACCCACAACCCTATTCCAACTTAGCCTACTATCTCTCAATAATGCCCTTTATAAGTTTTTCCTCCTTTGTTCCTGATCTGAGACCTGACACAGAATCACACATTACACTTACTTGTCACATCTTTCTACTATCCTATAATCTGGAACAATTCTCAACCTTTATCTTTTATTACCTTGACATTATGGTACAGATTAATTACATTGTAGAATGTTCCTTAATTTTGGCTTACTCATATTCCTCATAATTAGATCCAGGTTATGCATTTTGGCAGGAATATCACAGAAGTAATGTTTTCTTGAAACACAGTACTAGGAAGCATCAGCCCCATGACTCGTGATAGTAACTTGGATTATTTGGTTAAGATAGTGACTGCTAACGTAATCCACTGCAAAGTTACTACTCTTCCCTTTATTTAATTAATTATTATATTTATTTATTTATTATTTATTTATATCAATATAGACCTATTGATTTTTATTTTATTCCATGGCTATTGTTACTATCTTGACTTATTTTGATGGTCCTATTACCCCAAATTTGACCAATTAGGCCAAATATAACTGGTTCTTATAACCTTTTGTTATTCCCATCATTTTGAGCAGTAATTATTTTCTGGTCTAAGATGTTCCAGGTATGTTCCCTGTTCCACCACTAGAATTAGACATTTCTCTAAGGCCCTGGCTCCTCTTAGCAGAAAATGGTATTTAGAAACCAAGTTCTTAAAAGCAGGAGTGCTCAGTGCTATTGGGGTATCTTTCTTCTAAGTCCTTTCATTGGATAAAAGCATATAAATATGAAAATAAATATTTACATGCATATATCTACATCTATATTAAAAACCATAAATTCTTATTAATAACTCTAAATCCATTTCAACACCATAAAATTGATTCTAACCTTCCCCTTTTCCATTCTGTAACTCCCTTCTCTAATAGTAAGAAATCTGGTTCACAAAATCCTCAATACATTTTATTCATTCACTCAATCCTACAACACACATCCTAAAACATATATGAAATCTCAAAGAAACCCAAATATCCAAAACAATCTTAAGAAAGAGGAATAAATCTAGAAGCCTCACACTTCCAGATTTCAAAACATATCAGAAGCCTAAAGATAGTATAATACTGGCATAAAGACAGACATATAAACCAATGTAATAAAGCAGAGAGCCCATTGTATATAGTCAAATGATCCTTTACAAGGGTGCCAAGACTGCACAATAGGTAATGACAGTCTCTTCACAAATGTTGCCAGGGAAATGGAAATATCCACATATAAAAGAATGAAGTTGGATACTTACACCATATATAAAAATTAACTCCAAATAAATTAAACACCTACACTTAATACCTGAAACTACAGAACTCTTAGAAGAAAACATAAGAGGAAAAGCTTCATAACCTTGGAATGGGTAATAATTTCTTGGAAATGACACTATAAGCACAAGCAATAAAGGCAAAAATAGGTGGGACTCCATCAAATGAAAATGCTTCTGCACAACAAAAGAAAACCATCAACAAGGCAAAAGGCAACCTACAGAACAGGAGAAAATATTTACAAACCATATACTGAATAAGGCATTAATGTCCGGACTATATAAAGAATTCCTACAACTCAGTAACAAGTAGCCCAATTTTAAAATGGTCAAGAGACTCGAGTAGACATTTCTCCAAAGATACACAAATGGACAACAATCATATGACAAGATCTGCAACATCACTATTCATCAGGGAAATGCAAATCAAAAGCACAATGGCAAATCACTTCACACCAATTAAGAAAGCCACAGGAAAGGAAAGGAAAAGTAGAGGGGAAAGGGAAGAGGAGGGATTGGAAAAAAGAAAAGAGCAACTCTTGGTGAGGATCTGGAGAAATCAGAACCCCTGTGCACTATTGGTGGGACTGTGAAACAGTGCAGCTGCTATGGAAACAGTTTGGAAGGTTCCTTAAAAAATGAAAAATAGAACTATCATATGATTTAGCAATTTCACTTCTGGGTATATATCCAAAAGAGCTGAAAGCAGGATCTCAAAGAGATATTTGCAGACAAATGCTCAATGCAGCATTATTTATAATACCCAAGACATGGAAGCAACCTAAATGTCCATGAATGGATGAATGTATAAAGAAAATGGTGTATGTATATACAATGGAATATTATTCAACCTTAAAAAAGAAGGAAATCCTATAATATGCTACAACATGGATGAACCTCGAGGACATTATGCTAAGCAGAATAAAACAATCACCAAACAACAAAAAACTGTTTGGTTCTTCTTGCAAAAGATACTTAAAGTACTCAAATTTTTAGATGTAGAAAAGTACAATGGTGGTTGGCAGAGACTGAGGGAGAAGGAAACAGGGAGCTGTCATTAAGTATAAAGTTACCTACAGTCATGTAAGATCAAAGAGGCCTAGACAGTTATTATGTGACAATATGCACATAGTTAATACTGAAATGTACACTAAAAAAATTTTAAGAGGGTAAATTTATGTGTTTTTTACCACAGTAAAAACATTTTGTATGTAGTCTTTAATCACATTGTGATTTTAAGTAGCCTTCCTCCCATAAGGCTTTCTATAAGCCCACATTATAGAAAAACTGTTTTCTCTCAGTACTTACCTTTTTTTTTCCTAAAATGTAGATCTCTGATTCACTTGAAGTTTTTTTTTTTTTTAAAGATTTTATTTATTTATTTGTAAGAGACAGAGGGAGAGAGAGCAAGCGAGCACAGGCAGACAAAGAGGCAGGCAGAGGCAGAGGGAGAAGCAGGCTCCCTGCCGAGCAAGGAGCCCGACGTGGGACTCGATCCCAGGACCCAGGGATCATGACCTGAGCCGAAGGCAGCTGCTCAACCAACTGAGCCACCCAGGCGTCCCCCACTTGGAAGTTTTTGATGGTATATGGTGTGAGGTACAGATTTACTTCGTATTTTTCCAACTGTCCTAGCACCAATTTATTAAAAAGGATATTTCTGACCCAATGATTTACAATGCTATCTTTATTATACACTAAATCCCAGAGGTACTCTGGTCTATTTCTGCACCTGTTATTCTATTTCAATGGTCTGTCTGCCATACTGCACTGTTTTAATTATAGTCTTTAGCATATGCTTTAATATCTAGTTAGTATAATCACTCTTCATAGGTTTTCTTTCTCAGTGTTTACTAGCTATAAGTGTTTATTTTCCCAAATGAATTTCAAAAACATGTTTTTTAACTCCACAGATAAATTTATTAATGTTACTGGGACTGGATTAAATTTATAAACTAATTTAGAGAGTTCTGCATCTTTGTATGCTGAATTACCCTATCAAAGAACAAGGGATGCCTTTTCCATTTACCATGTCTACTTTGTGTTTTTCAGGGTGTTTTAAAGTTTCCTTCATAAAGGTTTTACACATTTCTTATGTTTTTTCCTAAATAGGTCTTATCTTTTCTATTGTTTCTGTAAATGAAGTATGCTCTATCATTATATCTTTTAACTAGTTATTGCTTGCATATATGAAGGCTACTGATTGCTGTACTAATTCTGTATCTTGCTATCTGACTGAATTATTTCATTAGATTTTTGCCACTGACTCTCTTGGTTTTCTAAATAAATATCATATCAAGTGCAAATACAGTTTTCTTTTTTCCTTTCTAATTCTTATACCTCTAGTTGATTTCTCTTATCTACTTGCATTAATATGTCTAGTACAGTTTAAATGTTAGCATCATTAGGATTTAAAAAAAATTTTTTTTAAAGATTTTATTTATTTATTTGACAGAGAGAGAGAGAGAGCACAAGTAAGCAGAGCGGCAGGCAGAAGCAGGCTCCCTGCCAGGGACTCAATTCCAGAATTGAGATTACGGGATTACGATCTGAGCCAAAGGTAGATGCTTAACCATCTGAGCCACCCAGGTGCCCAGGATTAAAAAAAAATTCTTGAAAGTAAATTTTTTAATTTTTTATTATTTTTTAAAGATTTTATTTATTTATTTGACAGAGAGAGAGAGCGCAAATAAGCAGAGTGGCAGGCAGAGGGAGAGAGAGAAGCAGGCTCTCTACTAAGCCGGGAGCCCAATGTGGGGCTCGATCCCAGGACCCTGGAACCATGACCTGAGCTGAAGGCAGCCACTTAACCAACTGAGCCACCCAGGCAGCACGTAAATACATTTTTTTAAAAGATTTTATTTATTTATTTATTTGACAGAGAGAGAGAGAGAGAGAGATCACAAGTAGGCAGAGAGGCAGGCAGAGAGGCAGGCAGAGAGAGAGGGGGAAGCAGGCCCCATCGAGGAGAGTGCCTGATGCAGGGCTCGATCCCAGGACTCTAAGATCATGACCTGAACCGAAGGCAGAGGCTTACCCTACTGAGCCACCCAAGCTCTCCACAAATAAATTTTTTAAAAAATGAACTGCTCAACCTTAATAAAATAGGCTTAGGCCTATTTTAGCCTCTTTAGGAGAGGTAGCTTATAGAAGAAACATAAAGGGTCAATAAACCTTAAAGTCCAATCTCATTAGTAACACTTCTACCAACAAGGTATGAATGTGAGTGTCCATTTCCCTCCATCTATGGACAACACTGAAGCATTTTTTCCATCTTTCCCCCAGAGATAAGTGAAAAATATTACTTTACAGTTTTAAAGTAGCTGCTCCTATTTTTGGCTTGTTTTTATTAAGTGGCTAAGACACGATGTGTAAGTGCCATGGATGGGCTTAAGTACATCTATGGAGCAGAATAGACACCAAATGCCCTTACCTGTTAGGATGGATGGATGGATAGAGAGATGGTCAGATAGACAAGCAGGTAGATAACAGACAGATTGAAAGGCAGACAGATGCATGCGTAGGCGAGGTCAGCAAATAGAGAAGTACAGTTAAGAGTTACCTGCAAGCCATCAAGCAGTCACGCCATTTTTACCAATTTCTAAAGTATGAACCACTTTAATATTTTTAGTCATGGCAGAGGCAGTGACTATTAAGTTCTGGAACATTAGGATATCACATTAATTTTGGCACCATGCTGTGTGCTAGCAGGGATGGAGAGTGAAATATTAATTTAATTTGAATTTAAATGCCTCTATGTAGACAGTCTTCAGCCTGGAATATCCATATAGCAAACAGCCACCCATCCTTCAAAACCTCATGAAATCTGCCCTCAACAGTGCCCAGTTCCCAGGCTCCTTCCCTGTTACCCCCTCATCTCTGCTGCTTCTACCTTCTATAAAGGATTCCTATGTTTAAGAAAAGATTCTTGTATTTCTTTTTTTAAAAAATATTTTATTTATTTATTTATTTATTTTTTTAAAGATTTTATTTATATACTTGACAGAGAGAAATCACAAGTAGGCAGAGAGGCAGGCAGAGAGAGAGAGAGAGAGGAGGAAGCAGGCTCCCTGCCGAGCAGAGAGCCCAATGCGGGACTCGATCCCAGGACCCTGAGATCATGACCTGAGCCGAAGGCAGCGGCTTAACCACTGAGCCACCCAGGCGCCCCAATATTTTATTTATTTATTTATTTGATAGGCAGAGATCACAAAGAGGCAGTGAGGCAGGCAGAGAGAGAGAGAGAGGGAAGCAGGCTCCCTGCTGAGCAGAGAACCCGATGCAGGACTCGATCCCAGGACCCGGAGACCATGACCCGAGCCGAAGGCAGCGGCTCAATCCACTGAGCCACCCAGGCGCCCAAGATTCTTGTATTTCTGCCTCTGTTTCTCTAGCATCTAAATTGTGCTCAACTCCTAGGAGGTCTATAATAAATTCTTCTGAACTGAAATAAACTCAATTTACTTTCCTTGGCACGAGGAAGCCTGCTAATATAAAATGATCCTGGTGTATCTGTGGCAGCTACCTTAGCAAATGCCACCATGTCAGACAGCAGATTTGGACAGAGAAAGTTCTCAATTAGGGTGACAGAGGGAGTTATTGTTCCATTTAGCTCCCGGTATAAAGTCAGAAGAATCCATACTTAGAGTAAAAATCATTAACAACAGTAACTGATTTAAGGCTTTATATCATTTATCCAGGGCTATCATTTTTTTTTTAAAGATTTTATTTATTTATTAATTTGACAGACAGAAATCACAAGTAGGCAGAGAGGCAGGCAGAGAGAGAGGAGGAAGCAGGCTCCCCGCTGAGCAGAGAGCCAGACTCGGGGCTTGATCCCAAGACCCTAGATCATGATCTGAGCTGAAGGTAGAGGCTTTAACCCACTAAGCCACCCAGGTGCCCCTGGGGTTATCATTTTTAAAACTATTTTTTACAAACTTTCAGTTATGAAATAATTAAGTCATGGGGATGCAATATACAGCATGGTGGCTACAATTAGTGATACTGTATTACACATTTGAAAGTTGCTAAGAGAAAAAGTCTTTAAAAAAAAAAAAAAACGATTTTATGGGGCGCCTGGGTGGCTCAGTGGTTTGGGCTGCTGCCTTCGGCTCGGGACATGATCTCAGGGTCCTGGGATCGAGCCCTGCATCGGGCTCTCTGCTCCGCAGGAAGCCTGCTTCTCTCTCTCTCTCTCTCTCTGCCTGCCTCTCTGCCTACTTGTGATCTCTGTCTGTCAAATAAATAAATAAAATCTTAAAAAAAAAAAAAGATTTTATTTATTTATGGAGAGAGAGCAAGGAGAGGGGCAGAAGGAGAGAGAATCTCATGCAGACTCCCCACTGAGCACAGGGCCCAACGCAGGGCTCAGTCCCTCCCACAATCCTGAGATGATGATCTGAGTCAAAATCAAGAATCAGACGCTTAAACAACTGAGCCACCCAGGTGCCCCTAAGAAAACAAATCTTGAGTCTTCACCCCTAGAAAAAAAAATTTTTTTGTAACTATGTGTGGTGTGGATGTTAACCAGACTTACTATGCTGATCATTTTATAATACTCAATCATTATATACCTGACCTGTCAATTATATCTCAATGAAAGAAAGGGAAAAAACTATCTGCTATTTTTTTGTTTAAAAATACCATAAATACATTTTATGTTATACATATTTTATATTTTACCACAATAAGAAAAACTAGAAAATAATTAATATACATATTGGAAAAAGATGCAGGCAGGTGTGCCTAAGTGGCTCAGTCAGTTAAGCATCTGCCTTCAGCTCAGGTCATGATCCCAGAGGCCAAGGATCAAGTCCTGCTTTGGGCTCCCTGCTCAACAGAGAGCCTGCTTCTCCCTCTCCCTCTGCTGCTCTCCCTACTTCACTTCCCCCTCTGTCTCTGTCAAATAAATAAATAAAATCTTAAAAAAAAAAAAAGTAAGCATAAATAATGCTGAAGTGAAAATCTGCCCCAGATCCAGCACTTCTCAGAAGTAATCCTGCCTCTCTCTCTCACACACAAATGAATAAGTAAATCTTAAAATACATATATATACAATACATACATATATATATACACACACATACATCTCTCTGTGTTATGCAAAAAAAAATCTACCTCTGCTTTTCTATGAACCTTCACAGAATCTGAAAATCAACTTTCACACAATTCCATTGTGTGGATCTGTGATAACTTATTTTTTTTTTTAAGATTTTATTTATATATTTGACAGAGAGAGAATGATCACAAGTAGGCAGAGAGGCAGGCAGAGAGAGAGGGGGAAGTAGGCTCCCTGCTGAGCAGAGAGCCCAATGTGGGGCTAAATCCCAGGACCCTGAGATCATGACCTGAGCTGAAGGCAGAGGATTAACCCACTGAGCCACCCAGGTGCCCCTGTGATAACTTATTTAACCACTGTATTATTATGAATGATATTACAACAATTATATTTGCATATATATCTTTGTGCACATACATAGGTATTTGTATAAAATAAATTCCTAGAAGCGGAATTTCTGGGTTAAAAAATGTATGAATATTTAAAGTTTTAAAATATTGCCAAAATGTTGTGCTGTCACCTTTAAGGCCACAGTACCAACGTACTTAATGTACTTATGGCTCTGAAATGTTATACTGCATTTATATTTGTTTTACTACTTTAGTGTTGCAGAGGTTTACTTAGTTGAATCAAGATTACCATATTTTATTGAATCTATGATGCCATCCTATATAAAACATATCCTGATTTCAGACATGTTAAAATGTGAAAAGTGTCCTTGTTATATTAGATGAAATTACAGTTCTTTTTTTTTTTTTTTTTTTAAGATTTTATTTATTTATTTGTCAGAAAGAGAGCAAGCGAGAGCGAGCACAGGCAGACAGAGTGGAAGGCAGAGTCAGAGGAAGAAGCAGGCTCCCTGCGGAGTAAGGAGCCCGATGTGGGACTCGATCCCAGGACGCTGGGATCATGACCTGAGCCGAAGGCAGTTGCTTAACCAACTGAGCCACCCAGGCGTCCCTGAAATTACAGTTCTTAGCTGTTGTGAAAAATAAATGATTAACTGCTTATACTGAGAAATAGTACTTCCTCAACAACAGCAAATCAAATGCTCCCAGTTATTAATAAAAAAATACTACATTTCTGGAAGTATTTTTGCATGAGATACGTAACACATAATAGCAAAATGAGGGAATTATTCATAATAATCAAACTTTACAAGGGCCATAACATTTGGATAATTAACACTTACAGAGCACGTTCTTCTCTACCGTAAGGATTCTAGCATGAGACCACAGAACAAATCTAACCATCCATCTATGTTCTAACATGATAAGCCCTGGTGCATACATCAATGTCAAAAGGAGATATTCACAGTTACTATATTAGTAAAGCTTCTTATTGATTTAAAAAAAAAAAAACAAAAAACAGGCAGCTCTCCTAATTGGGTTTGATTCATTCACCAGCATACAATTCATCCCGATCTTTGATTAAAAAAAAAAAAAAAAAAAAAAAGGCACTTCCAAATATCAGTCCCCAGACAACGGCTGACTTTGAATATCTCTGCCAAAAGCATGTGAGAGCTGGTTATCATTTTCCATCACTACTGTCTGAGCTGAAAAGGTGATACAAACACTTCAAAAGTCCTTTTTTGTTTTTGTTGTTTTGTCTGAGGTAGCTAATTGCTCAAAAATTTAACTTTAAAAGAGCTGTCAGAACGACTTACCATAAGATCACTTTCCATCTAAAGCACCAATAGTTTGTTTTTTACACTTGTGACCTTAACACATGTGTAGAAAGGTGTATCGTGTCTTGACGTGCAGAAAGAAAAGGTATTAGTAAGTGTATTTGAAATGTCAAATAAGTGTAAAGAACAGCATCAGGTCAGATCTAACTCTGAATAAATATAAGCTCTTTACACCATGTCTGAAACAAGAAATACTAAGTCTACTTAGAGTGATTATGATTAGTTGAAATGCCATGGGTATTAATAAGCCTCCACCAAATAATAAAGGAATTTTCAGCTATACTCACTAACATCATTAAATCCTTTCTGTGTACCCACCAGTTTATTCTGAATGTTTGTGACTTTTACAAAACGCACCCTATGTTCTCACACCACTGTCACAAGTGACAGGTAAATGTAACCCTTCCTAAGGATAGAGTGGCAAAGAGAAGTTCAACTTCCAACAATTTCTACCATTTATTTGCTTTACTGCTGCTGCGACTGTTGATTTCTTCTTTTCCACAGAAGCCACAATTTCTTGAGTTTACCTTTGTAATTTGGCTAAGTAATCCCTAATATAATGAAAAGTGTGATTTTCACCCAAAATCCATGCTTGCATGCCCCTTCTTTCATGTGCTCCCTCACAACAGTACTACAGTATTCTCATAGCTTTCAGTAGCTTCATGGTTTGTTTGTTTGTTTAAAAATTTTATTTATTTATTTGACAGACAGAGATCACAAGCAGGCAGAGAGGCAGGCAAAGAGAGAGAAAGGGAAGCAGGCTCCCTGCTGAGCAGCAAGCCCGACTCGGGGCTTGATCCCAGGACCCTGAGATCATGACCTGAGCCGAAGGCAGAGGCTTTAACCCACTAAGCCATCCAGGCGCCCCTCTTCAGGGTTTTTAAATCACCTTTTCTTTCCTACTTTACCTCCTCTCTGGCCTGCTTGCTACTACCTCAAAGAGAAAAAAATCCTTGTAGACAAATATCCAAAATTCTACTCTTAAACCCTTAAAACCCTGTACCTAAGAGACCGCCACCATCTGCTAACCAGTATTTGATTCATAGCCTACACTTTCCAACATTTGCGATAAATCTGAAAGAACTGGCATAAAGAACAGGGGCTGGAGAGGACAGTAACGTTTTAGTTGATGAAGGTCAAAACTTTATACTAAAGGTCACTATCGCCTTTCTCTGTATGTGATCAGCCTGGACATAAGCTGTAGAGAATCACCTTTTCGGTTCTTATTAATCCTTTCATTATATGCTATAAAAACAGATCAAAAAAAGGGGGTGAGGGATCCACAAAACTCCCAGAGTGCCAGGGCTGAGAGTTTAGAGGCCCAAACCCCTCTGGGCTGGGCAGAACCTATTGCTGCTGAACCTGGGCCCCAGCTTAAAAGGCAACAGTGGGTGCTTGGGAAATCGGGCTTGGGTCTTGGAAACAAAGAGGAGCTCCTGAAAGGCTTTTCTACATCCAGCTATACCTCCCTCTAATCCATTTCTTAGCTAGTAACTACTTTTATTCTTTCTTTTCTCCAAAATATCTATTTAGCCCTTATATATACTTGGCACTGTGGCGGGCACGGGGACACGGGAATGGTGGAACATGCGGTCTGCAGCTGGAGCAAACCACTAGAGCAAACACAGATGTACAGCACTGCTCTGCTCAAATCCTTCAGTGCTGTTCAAGAGTCCTCAAGATATGGGGCGCCTGGGTGGCTCAGTGGGTTAAGCCTCTGCCTTCAGCAGACCTCACAAAAGGTCTGACACAACTCTGCAACCATGTCCTTTTCTTCAATTTCTCTAATGCAGTTTCTGAAAGGATGTGATCTACAATCTGCTTTCCAGTTCAAGAAAAGATGAAAGACTGTCTGGTACAGGAGTCCAAATTTTGAAGAAAGTAAAAGAGCACTGCAATTAGTTTGAGGGCTTAATTCTGCTAGTTCTTAAGACAGTGAATGGGATGCAGAGACTGCCTTAGCACATTGGACCACAGATGGGCATGGGATGGGCTTGCTATGCCACAGGTCTTCCTGAGGGTCCCAATTTGTTTCTCTGCTCATCAGTCTTGGCCATGATATATAAGGCAGGGGAACGATCCTGCTGCCAGCCATAGCATGTTGCCTTTTCCCTTCTTCTGGGGACCTCCTGGGTCAGAAGAAATAAAGCTGAAGAGTTCACTAATTTGAAATTCCACTGTGAGCTTTTGTTCCAGCTCCATTATTAGCAAGAAGACTTGATCTATAGCTCTGGCAAACACAGAAAGATCTGCCTCTTCCAACAGTCCACAGAGCTCTCCCAATACCATCCTATGTGACCGTAGCCCTCCACTCTTTATTTATTTACTCATGTTGCCTCTGTACCTGTATGGCTGCCCTTCTGCCCTTGAGTGCAGAAACGTATTTGCTGCTGCAGCCCCAGCAAATATTGAGTTATCTACCATACCCAGCACAGGCTAATAAATGACCAATGAATGAACTAACAGAGACCTGCTGGCCCTTCAGTGGGAAAAAACAAACAAACATTAAAAGCTTTTAAGATATAGAGTTCATACTACAGTCACTAAAAACTCTTCTGCCGGCAACTTTCAGTTCCTTCTCACCTGATCGGTATCTTTCATCCCTGGCTCCCCCAGATCGAGTTCGGTGGTACTTAGAAGGAGCGGAAGCTTGAGCTGCAGATGGAGCAGGTGTCTGGTTTCTATGTTCTTTCTGCACTGCTGAATCGGTTTCTAAAAAAGGAAGTTTGGAATATGGTTATCTGACAACAACAGTTCAAGTTTTCTGAGCACTTTATGAGATTCCCAAAACACCCTGAGGTAGCTATTATTATCCCACCTATAATAAATGATTAGAGAGCATCATATACACACATAAAAATGATGCAAAGACATTCGGGCTAAAAAATATAATCTTAGAGTTGTAACTGTCAACAGGTGCTGGGACAGAAATGGCAAGGAGATAAATGTAAAGTGAAAAGGCCATTCCAGAGATTCTAAGAATTGATGGGGTTGGGGAGGTGGGGGTATAAATGACCCCCTAATCTGCATAATGGTACAAAAGAATAGTTTGGGGAGCTTTAGCCTCCCCACCACAAGTTATTCCAAATAAACGTGTCATTTAAGTAAAACTACGGTGTTTATTACGCAAACAGCTTCAAGTCAAGTCTACTGGCCCCTCTCCTTCAACTGGAGTCACTTCCCATTCCAGTAGCTGGCCTGTCCCCATTCTCTGACCTCTCAACATTGACTATCTGATAAGATATCAGGAAGACGGAGAAGGGGGAAGCAGGTAATATAATCAGAAGAAAAACACTGTAAGTTGGTATTATACTGCTGGTTTTCCCCCCCCTCAAATAGTATGAGCTCCTAAGTCCTATTTTTTAAAGTTATAGTAAGACCTTTTAACATTAAGATATAACCTTTTAATAAATTTACAAGTGTACAATACAGTAAACTCCAAGCATGATGCTGTAAAACAGATCTCTAGAACTTATTCATCTTTGCATAACTAAAACTTTTTAATAAATTCCATTAGCCAACAATATAGTACATCATTAATTTCAGATGCAGAGTTCAATAATTCATCAGTTGTATGTAACACCCAGTGCTCATCCCATCTCATGCCCTCCTTAATGCCCATCACCCAGTTACCCCATCTCCCATCCCCCTCCCCCCTTCCCTCTCTTCCCATCCAGCAACCCTCAGTTTGTTTCCTATGGTTAAGAATCTCTCGGGGCGCCTGGGTGGCTCAGTGGGTTAAGCCGCTGCCTTCGGCTCAGGTCATGATCTCAGGGTCCTGGGATCGAGTCCCGCATTGGGCTCTCTGCTTGGCAGGGAGCCTGCTTCTCTCTCTCTCTCTCTCTGCCTGCCTCTCTGCCTGCTTGTGGTCTTTCTCTGTCAAATAAATAAATAAATAAAATCATTAAAAAAAAAAAAAAAAAAAGAATCTCTCATGGTTTGTTTCCCTCTCTGATGACTTCCCCATAACTCAAACTTTTTACCCACTGGGTAGCAATTCCCCATTTCCTCCCTCCCCCCAGCTTCCCCTCCTTCCTTGGCAACCACCATTCTACTCTGAGTATGATTGTTTTAGATTCCTCATAAAAGTGGAATCATACGGCATTTGTTCTTCTGTGACTGGCCTATTTCACCCAGCATCGTATCCTCCAGATTCACTCACGTTGTCACATATTGCAGGATTTTCTTTTTTTAAGGCATATTTGAAATTTCTTAAATAGCACTTAATTGTGCCCAGCAAGGCATCTCACACATAGGAAAATTACATGCCCACTACAGTAAGATGTCATTTATCCAGCAAATGCACTGCTCCAGATCGCAGGTGAGAATTAATTTATAAAGTCAAGAAATAAAAAAGCAGACTGAAAGCACAGTGGTCTGGGGAGTATAAGCAGTAGTCCCACATACCTTATGAAAGCCAAGGGCATCACAGTACTACAGAAACTGAGCTCATCATGACAATGCCATATCATCTTTTAAAAATGGTTAGCATGCTAGAGAGACCATCTATAAGAGCTCCTGGAGACAGTCCCAGCTGAGCCCAGCCCTGTACCTGTCTTTGCCAAGGCACTAGACATATGAGCGAAACCATCTTGGACCTTCTCAACTGGCCCATGAACCAGGTGAAAAGCACTGAGTGACCCTAAGTGGCAGCATGCGGAGCACAAAAATCACCCAATGGAGCCTGCCTAAAGTCCTGGCCCACAACATTGTAAGATAGAATTTAAAAAGTTTTTATTCTTTTAACGGTTAGCTTGTTTTTCGTATACTGTTCTTAAGAAAGCAAGAAGAATATATTTTAGGATGATCTCCACTAAAGTGCTTTTATGGATCTAGAAATGTTTATTTTTTTATGGTTTCTGGCAGCTGAAAATTTTAATATAAAATATATTAACTGAGCAGAAATTTTT
This sequence comes from Mustela lutreola, assembly GCF_030435805.1. Classification (NCBI taxonomy): domain Eukaryota; kingdom Metazoa; phylum Chordata; class Mammalia; order Carnivora; family Mustelidae; genus Mustela; species Mustela lutreola. The sequence goes on from NC_081297.1 coordinate 64,336,210, forward strand.
TTAAAAAAATTTTTATTTATTTACTTGACAGAGACAGAGAGATCATAAGTAGTCAGAGAGGCAGGCAGAGAGAGTGGAGGAAGCAGGCTCCCTGCTGAGCAGAGAGCCTGATGCGGGGCTTGATCCCAGGACCCTGAGATCATGACCTAGGCCGAAGGCACTAGCTACTGAGCTACCCAGGTGCCCCAGAACATATTTTAATACTGATATTTTGAAATGTAATATCTGGGATTATAAACCGAAGGCTTTTTTTTTTTTTTTTCCCCAGATTTATTTATTTTAGAAAGAGAGAGAGAGAGAGAGAACATGCACGAGTGGGAGAGGCAGAGGGAGAGGGGGAGAGAATCTTAAGCAAACTCCCCACAGAGCACAGAGCCTGACATGGGGCTTGATCTCAGAACCCTGAGATCATGACCTGAGCTGAAATCAAGAGTTGGGTACTCAGGGGTGTTTGGGTGGCTCAGTCAGTTAAGCGTCTGTCTTCGGCTCAGGTCATGATCCCAGAGTCCTGGGATCAGGCCCCATATTGGGCTCCTTGCTGAAGGGGGAATCTGTTTCTCCCTCTACCCTCCCCACCTTCGCCCCCCACTCATGCGCTCTCTCTCTCACTCACTCTCTCTCTGAAATAAATAAAATCTTTAAAAAAAAAAAAAGTTGGGTGCTCAACCAACTCTACCACCCAGGGGCCCCTGTAAATTGTACCTCAATTCTTTGGATAATACATTTCACAGAGGAGCTATCCTGAACTCTTAGTATTTTCATACCTCATTTTATTCTTAGTATACAAAGGAATTAACAAACTAGAGCCCATGTCTTTTTATTTTTATAAATAGTTTTATCAGAACATACCATGCTCATCTGTTTCTGTGCTGCCTATGGATGTTTTCACACTGTCAAGGCAGCATGGAGTAGCTGGGGCAGATACTTATGGTCCTCAAAGCCTAAAATACCTACTATCTCACCCTCTGCAGAAAAAGCTTACCAACTCTCGGTCTGTAATAACAAAAGCTAGTGGCTCAGTCAGTTAAGTGTCCAACTCTTGATTTGGCTCAGGTCATGATCTTAGGGTCATCAGATTGAGCCCCACACTGGGCTCCATGCTGGGCATGCAGTCTGCTTAAGATTCTCTCTAACTACCCACCCCCACTGCTTGCTCCCTCTAAAAATTTAAAAAAAAAAAAAAATACAGGTTTGTTTTGTGCTAGGCACTGTGCATTCAGAAGTTTTCACATATTATTTATTCCTCACAACAATCCTACAAAGTCAGCAGTCACACTATCAACTTATTACAGAAAGGTGATCAGAGACATGGATTATTTTATGCAAAGTCACAGAGCCAGGGGATGGCAGAGCCAGGATTCAAACACAGATCTAATTCCACTGGTTCTCAACCAGAAAAGTTATGAAAAGTCTCCCTAGACTGTTAGGTGGGAAGTAATCAGAATTAATAATATAGTTTAGGAATATCTAAATGCTTCAGGATTTACAGTCAGCAGCTAGATAATAGTTCTTAAAAAGAAAAATCTTAAAAAAAAAAATCAATTGCCTTCATTTACAAGATTCTGCAAAAAGCCCCTCCAATAAAGTTTTCAGCCATTCATTAGAGAAAGCATTTAAAACATATGCCAATTAACTTCAGAAAACAAAAAATAGAAAGGGACTATTTTTATTTATATTGTCAGATGATCTGTATAGGAAGGAAATCAGGTAAGTACACATGAGCTACTTTGCCTGTAAATATGCACAGAGAAAATGGTTTAGCTTAGAGCACTAAGTTTAAAACACTAGTTTTGTATTACTTTGGGGGGGGGTGTGTCACAGTGAATCTATATATGAATAACCCATCACTGATTACCTTTTAAATTAAATAAGTAGATTTGCTAGGACAGACCAAACCATCCTAAGAAACATGGAGCTTCTGCCTTCAGATAGCTAATAATCCAAAGGATGAAAAGCATGAACAAAATTTCACAAAGGATGGACACCAAAGGTTTATGTATTCTTTACCATTCCTCTCACTTTTGTTTTTATTTTGTATTCTTCAATGTAATTATTTAAGAGAAAGAAAATAATATAGGTTAAAGAATAAAAATTGTTTCAGAGAAAGGACAGGATAGTGATAAGGGAATAGGGAGTTGATACATTTGTTTGAGGAAAAATGCAAGAGAACAAATATTTCTACCCAGGATTATCTAGCATTATCAGAGATCAAACCACAAGGAAATGTAACACAAATACAGACATCTGATGAGAACTGAGAGTCAGATGACACTTAGCAAGAGATCTACTGAGCTGGTACCAAAAAAAAAAAAAAAGCCTCACAATACACCATTTACCAAGCAACATTACTATGATGCTCTGCTATGTTTATTTCAATTCTCCCAAGAATTTAGTCATCTAAGCAGACCAGGTCCCTTTTGGGTCTAAAACCATGACAGTCATCTTGTAGCTTGTAAGAAGTGAAACCAGAAGGTCAATTTGCAGTGTCAATAAGTGGCTAACAGGTTTGTTCAGTGAGCATTCCTCAGATGCCCATGAAACACAATGCCACAGAAACATGGATTTCTGACAAAGTAGCCTGGGCTCAAATGTGCAAAAGAAGCTATAGAAAGAAAGAAAGAAAGAACAAACTAAGAGAAAAGAAAAAAGAAAAGAAAAAGAGTAAAATGAATTTTTAGAAACTGAATCACTTTAAGTATAACAGGGGAGTTTAACAATGAAATTGTAGAAAATCCTTATTTTTCCTTAAGTAATCTCTAATCCAACTTGAACTCACGATCCTAAAATCAAGAGTCACATGACTGTACCAGCCAGGCACCCCTTGAAGATAATCCTTTTGAATATAAATAATTAGTCTCCAATTTATATGAATTTTATAAATTTTTATCCCCATGAACCAGAGTTTATCTTTTAAAATATAATACTTACAAATATATTTATACGTCCACTGAAAAAACTGGAAGCAAATATAGTAAAATGTTAACAGCAATTATCTCTAGAGGATGAGCTTTTTAATGTTTTATGTATTTTTCCATAGGCTTTACTGGGATGCTATAATTTAGAAAAATTATCTTTTTCAAAACATAAAAATAACAAGTGTTCACTACAGAATACCAAGGAAATAGTTAAGTGTAAAGAAGAAAATAAAAATGATACTGGATCTTAATTCAAAGATCATACCACATAGAATAGATTCTGACCAAGATAATTTGAAATAATATTCAGTTTTTAGCTTCTTTAGATAGATTATGACTCTATAAGCAGGATTTTCCAATCTTCTAAAATCAGTTGCCTCAAAAAACAAAATAAGTTGCCTCCTTCTCCAAAAGTAACTGATAAATCAATATAAATTTGGAGGTGAGAGGGAGGAAACTATGACCTGGTTGGATTAAAAGAACTATGGAGGTCTATTCCTACCTTTGCTTACTTGACAGGGCAACACTTTGTCTTGGAAGGAGGCAGAAAACAGTGTACCTCAGGTCTCCTCAAAGACAAGATGGGAGGGTCAGGGAACACAGGAGAACAGCACATCCAACATCAGGGGGACAGGCAAGATGCTGCTTCAAGATGAATCATTCCCAGGGCCAGGGTTTCACACTCTTAAGAGATCTCAGGAAATACCTGGGGCCTGAAAACAGAGGCTTCTACACTTTGAATAAGATGTGTACAGTTTCACTAGCATAGTAAGAAACTAAAAGCAAAGATAGAATTCCTTACATGTATCAACATAATAAGGTATTACACACCACAAAAAGATGAAAAATATGCTGACTCAGCAGACATGTGACTCAGCCGAAATGAAATAATGTCAAGTGATAAAAGAACACAAAATATCATATCCATAAGATGATCAGAACTGTAAAAACTACTTCTATGCAACTTATAAGGACCAAATAGGACATAAAATCCCTTAAGTAATGGTGGGATACTCTAGTTCTTCACCATTTCCTTCTATTGTCTACAGAGTCACATATAAATCAAAGTAATTTTTTTAAAGATTTTATTTATTTATTTGTCAGAGACAGAGGGAGAGAGAGTGAGCGAGCATAGGCAGAGAGGCAGGCAGAGGCAGAGGGAGAAGCAGGCTCCCTGCCGAGCAAAGAGCCCAATGTGGGACTCGATCCCAGGATGCTGGGATCATGACCTGAGCCGAAGGCAGCCACCCAACCAACTGAGCCACCCAGGAGTCCCAAATCAAAGTAATTTTAAAAAACAGCAAATAGGGTGCCTGGGAGGCTCAGTGGTTAAGCCTCTGCCTTCGGCTCATGATCCCAGGATCCTGGGATCAAGCCCCCCATCAGGCTCTATGCTCAGCAGGGAGCCTGCTTCCTCCTCTCTCTCTGTCTGCCTCTCTGCCTACTTGTGATCTCTGTCAAATAAAAATAAAATTTTTTTAAAAAACAGTAAATAAAGATACGTGCTGGAAGAAGAGCTATGGATCTCACAAATCAAGTATTCTGCAAAACTTCTAAATTCAAGTGTGAACCTACTTTAGATACACAGGAAACAGTAACTTGCTGATTATTACACCGCGATTGTCCGTTTGAGTTGCTGACATTTTGGTCAGTTGTACAAAATAGCCACTAGGGGTCGCTATTATGTTTAAATAATGATGTTACCAGACTAATAAACTGAACGACAAATTTTTTATTTCCTCTACAACACTAAGCTTTCCTTCTCAGTGATAAACATGTACACGATTTATTCCTCTTTGACAAAGACAGTCTTCCATAATGCCATTGTCTGAACACAGTAACAGCGATGACTTGAAAAAGCAGCTGATACTTACTAGTATAAAACTACGCAAAACTTCCATTCAGGAAGATGGAAGAAAACCAACCTTAGCTTCTTATCTTCCAGCTCTGCCTATGAGTTAGCAGATATTCTTAGCTGTCAGATAAGAGAGTAAAGCAGGATGGGCTCTGAGAACCAAGTAACAAAATAATTCAACTTTTTAGAGTAAACAGAGCAAACATGCTCACTGGTTTTGGTGCTGGTGTACAGAAAAAAAATTAAATGACTGATCACCACTTCATGTATATCTTTTACACCAGGTATGGGCTGAGAAGGAAAAGAACCAGTCTCTCTCAACCCATAGGATGGGCAATTAGTTTATAATTTCGGGGAAGGTCTGCTAAGAGGAGATACGGATACAGGCTTTTAGTAAGGTAGAGAGAAGGAAAAGCCACTTTCTACAAAAGCATGGTATTTGTCGCAGTCCAGAGAGGGAGAAAAACCTTGACTGTCGGGGAAAGTGAAAGAGATGAAGCGATACAAAACGAGGCTGGAAAAAAAGCTGGGTCAGTTCACTTCTACTAAGTCGAAAGAGTGGTCTTTGAAGGGATTTAAACAGGAAATGACAGAATAACAATGATTATAACATTTCTATGGCTCTTTAAACTTTCATGACACCATCTCATTGTATCTTCCCAATAACATTATCTGATAAGCACCATTAAGGAAGCAGGACGCCCATCACAGATTACATTTATTTTTCTGTACTGAGAGAATGTCAGTAATCCCCTTGAATTATTATAAATAGAGCCTCCACTCCCACATTATGCAAGAAAGGTGGGTGAGGGTACAGTGAATCACTTGGGGAACCTTCCCTTTGGAGCTAAAGTAACCCAATCCCCCCACCCCCACCCAGCCACCTTGCTGAAAGCCTGCCTTAGAAGGATAGGTGATTAACCTTACTGGGTGGGGAAAGGAAGGGAAGAATGAGAAGGTTTGCATTTGGAGTCTTAAAGGGGCCACCTGCCTGATTCCTAGGGGTGGATTCTGGGAGAAAGGGGAGTTAGAGCTTCTGGGTCTGTGAAGTGGCAGGTATCTGCATAGATCCTGACCTAGAGCTTCCCAGGCCACCTGGCTTCAGGAAAGTGGCTGAGCACGGAGCTGGAAGAGTACAACAGCAAGAGTTCTGCCCTGAAACTTCGAGAGGGCTACCTTGGCTGAGCTGAGCAGAGACTGGGCTCCTCCATCCAGGAAGCATGCTTAGCAGCGGGTCGGTACTACTGGTCACCAAGTGAGGACCAGTATTCAAAAGCACCCCATGAGGCATTGAAAAGCAGCAGCTGAGTGTGGGCTCTTCCTTTTTAGGTGTGGAAACTGCACTGACTACCTCTCTGCACTAGCTATATCCCAGGGGGCTCTTGAACAATTCAGAGAAGCCCCCTGAGGAAGATAGTGGACTTCCTTCTGATAAGGAATGTGGGAACAGATACGACTGCAGCACGTGTGTGTGCACTCCAGACTGTAATACTATCCAAATCTAGCAAATGAAAGCTCAGAACTGGGGCTGGAATACAAAATTCCATGTTCTTTCCATTAGGATGCGACCCTCACTTGGGAAGGAACTTTTAAATCAAAATGGAATGGATAAAATAAAATAGATTCCACCCCCGACCCTCAAACACACAAAGAAACATGCTACCTACTTAACATTTATATAGCTAGAAATGTTCTGGAACATTCCAAATGCCATACCTAATTTCAACAGCTGGTTTTAAGTTCACGTCCCTTTGAATTTCCACAGTTTGTTGTTGAGAACTCTCTTACAATGCTTAGTTTACTAAGCTTTTTTTTACAATCCTCATTTGTATACCTGTCTTATCTCTCCTATACAGTATAAATAACTTGAGGTCAGAGTCTAGTCTTAACTCATCTTGTATCTCTTGTAGTAACCAGCTCTGGGTCTCATAGTATGCACACCCACAGTTTTGTCTAAAATAAGTAATTAAGATCTTGTCTGTCTCCTCAGCTCCATCAATGATAGTGAGCGACTGGGAAAAACAAAGACAAAAATGGAGAGATACCAATTTTAAAGCACATGGTCAAATGTTAATCTGAAAGGCCTGCTTATTTGTGTATCTTCAAGCTATACAAGTTTTTTTTTTTTTTTTTTAAGATTTTATTGATTTGACAGGGGGAGAGTCACAAGGAGACAGAGAGGGGGAAGTAGGCTCCCCACTGAGCAGAGAGCCCTATGGATGGCTGGATCCCAGGACCCTGAGATTACGACCTGAGCCGAAGGCAGAAGCTTAACTCACTGAGCCACCCAGGTGCTCCAAGCTATGCAAGTTTTATGCAAAAAAAAAAAAAAAAAAAAAAAGCCTCTCAATTTTCATACTTACACATGGTCATTAAGAAAAACAAGGTCGTAAATTGATGTTTACCAGATGGGAGGTGGGGGGCGGGAAGTGAAATAGGTGACGGGGATTAAGGAGTGCACTTGTCCTGACGGAGAACACTAGGTGATTAAAATAAAAACAAACAAAAAAAAAAAGAGAGAGAAAGAAAGAAAAACAGGGTCACAGACTATCCACAAGAGGGGTTATCAGAGGCTTCAGAGAGACAGCATACAACAAAGGGGTTTTTTTGGTCGTATACAGGCATATACAATCTCAAAGGCAGGACTGAATGGAAAAGAACAGTGATAAAAGGGGTGTGGAGCCGCCAGCAAAGGCAGCATGTGGATACAGACTGGAATACGGGTGAGCAAATACCCTCTAGCAAAATAAGCAGCCATCACAAAAGAAATCCAAGTTTGGGGAAAGCCTCTGGGTTACCAGAGTCTCTCTTTATTTATTTGTTTGTTTGTTTGTTTGTTTGACAGAGAGAGAGATCACAAGTAGGCAGAGAGGCAGGCAGAGAGAGAGGAGGAAACAGCTCCACGCTGAGCAGATAGCCCGATGTGGGGCTTGATCCCAGAGACCTGAGATCATGACCTGAGCCGACGGCAGAGGCCTAACCCACTGAGCCACCCAGGCGCCTCTCACCAGAGTCTCTTATAGGACAAGCTAGAGAATGTCAATACATGACCAATTTCATAAACTGACAGGTTTTATCTTTGAAAGGGCAGTAGGTGAGGGACTGGGGAAAAAATAATATGCAAACCTAGGCCAAGAAGGAACATGGAAAAGGTGAGATTCTACTCTAAAGCAGGAGACAAACACAATTAAATGAAGAGAAAAACAAATACACAAAGGTTGTAGACAATCTCAAATACATGAAGACAACACTGTTTACACCAATGCAACAAAAAACACAGGCTGCAATAATGTCCTAAAACAAGAGACATGGGCCCCAAAGAAGACGCCACTACTGAACTTCAAGAAAATTTACTTATTTATTTTTCAGGGGTTGGGGGGAAGAAGCAGAGAGAGAGAGAGAGAGAGAGAGAGAGAAAGAGAATCTTGAGCAGGCTCCACTCCCAGTGCAGAGCCTCATGTGGAGCCTGACCTCAAAACACGGAGATCAAAACCTGACCTGAAAGCAAGAATCAGATGCTTAACCTACTGAGCCACCCAGGTGAACCTTAAAGGGCTTTTTTTTTTTTTTTTTTTTTTTTGAGAGAGAGAATGAATGTGAGAGTAAGAGCAAGAAAGAAAGAAAAACAGACTCTCCATGGAGCAGCGAGCCAGATGCAGGGCCTGATCCCAGGACCCTGAGATCATGACCTGAGTCGAGGGTAGACATTTAACCGACTGAGCCACCCAGGAGCCTCAAGGGCAATTTTAAATGGTAAAGAGTTGCCAAATATAACTCGGTAGGTCTCTTCTCAGACCCACCTGAAGCAGGGAAGCCTCCCAGTCTGAACACATGAATCAGGTGTTTCAGAGACTCTATGCTCAGCTTGCTCATGAACAGTGAAAATGAGGTACTAAGGTCTTTGAGATCTTTGAGATCTTTCAGTTTTATTATCTTTGTACAAATTCTGAGTAACACTTACATAAAAATGTGAGGATAAAGAATTCTGATTAAACATGGCAAAATGAACATTTCTATCTATCCCTACTCCTTCCCCAAACACCACCAGAATGATGATGAAGGCCTGTAGCAGAACAAGAAAACAAACAGTTCAGATAAGCAGGAGAGACAGCACCAAGAGCTGTTTCTACAAAAAGAATAATAAACTGATGGATTATTCTGAAAAAAAGTAATCCTAGTCAAGCGAACAGCTTAGCTGTGAACAATACTTACATAATCATAATAATACAAGTATTGAGTTTCCTCAGCTGCTGCTAAGGTGCTCAGTCCTTCTGAGGAAGCTTCACTGGGTGACTCGAAGCAGGTCTAGCAGTGCCCCCTCAGCACTCACCCACACCATGGCTTTGGTCTTGGAGCTCATCTGCATCTACTTGGCCCTCGTCCCACACCGTAAGAAGTGATGGTTCATGGAGGATAAGATCAGTGCCCTCATTAAAGCGGCGGATGTAAATGTTGAACCTTTTGGGCTGGGCTTGTTTGGAAGGCCCTGGCCAATGTCAACATCAGGGCCTCGTCTGTAATGTCTGTAACGATGTCTGTAACGCAGGGGCTGGTGGACCTGCGTCAGCAGCCAGGCCTCTGCCAGCAGGAGGTCCTGCTCCCTCCACCAGGGCTGCCCCAGCTGAGGAGAAGAAAGTGGAAGCAAAGAAAGAATCAGAGGAGTCTGATGATGACATGGGCTTTGGTCTTTTTAACTAAACCTCTTCTGTATCCTGTTCAATAAAAAGCTGAACTCTTGAAAAAAAAAAAAAAAAACTGTAAGGGACACCTGGGCGGCTCAGTCACTTAAGCATCTGCCTTTGGCTCGGGACCCCTGGATGGGGCCCTCAATGGGCTCCCTGCTCAGTGGGGAGTCTGCTTCTCCCGCACCCTCTGCCCCTCCCCCCACTTGTATGCATGCTTTTCTCTCTCAAATAGATGTATAAAATCTTTAAAAAAAAAAATGTAGGGGCGCCTGGGTGGCTCAGTGCGTTAAGCCGCTGCCTTCGGCTCAGGTCATGATCTCAGGGTCCTGGGATCGAGTCCCATATCGGGCTCTCTGCTCAGCAGGAAGCCTGCTTCCTCCTCTCTCTCTGCCTGCCTCTCTGCCTACTTGTGATCTCTGTCAAATAAATAAATAAAATCTTTAAAAAAAAAAAAATGTAAGCACTGAATGCTAATTTAACAACGAAAGTAACATATTAAGCATGCAGCCCAGAATGAGTACGAGATGGGAGACGTGAAAGAACAGGGAAAGGGGAAAAGGGAGTGTGTGGTGTCTACGTGGTTGAGGGAGGAATATGCAAGAAAGACTCTAATCTTTTCTAGTAGGAAAGAAATAATGCCTCAAATTGGGGAAAAAAAAAAAAGTCCAGAAATAGTGGGAAAAATGTTACTTAGAAACACAGAGTTTAAATGCCAGAAGAAACAGTTAAAGGAGCTGAAAGAATCCATCTCAGGGAAGAAGACACTGCCCATTTCTGTTGTTGTTACAAACCCAGTAGTCCCATTTGATTATTTAAAATAGGTTCATTAATTTCATTTAAAAATAAAAATTAACTAAAGAGAAATGCCAAATCTCAGATGAGAACCAAAATACTCTACACAGTCTCTTGGAGTTGTAGCACGTCTAAATTAAAGATATACTGAGGGCGGAGACAAGCTGCCAGGATCATCACTCTCCAATCTGTACAGTAATCTGTTCCTTTCATTACCCAACACTTTTTGTCTTCACAGATGTTTACTGAAAGAGATACTGGAAATTCTAAATGTCCTTTCTGTTCAGTTCCACAAACATTTCTAGAACATCTACTATATGTCAGGCCCTAAAGCCAGAAACTGGGGACATGAAGAATAAAAATAATAGTGGAAAACGAATTTTCCTGATTTCAGAGACCTTAGGAGTCTAGTAGGAGAGTGAGACACATGAATAAACTATAATCAATGGGATAGTCAGAGAGAACCTTTTATAGACTCTTTTTTTTTTTTAAGATTTTATTTATTTATTTGACAGAGAGAGATCACAGGTAGGTAGAGAGGCTGGCAGAGAGAGAGAGAGAGAGGGAAGCAGGTACCCCACCGAGCAGAGAGCCCGATGTGGGACTCGATCCCAGGACCCTGAGATCATGACCTGAGCTGAAGGCAGCGGCCTAACCCACTGAGCCACCCAGGCGCCCCCAGAGAGAACCTTTTTAAAAATGCAGCTCAGATAATGGGAGTGGGAGCCTTTAATAAGGCTGATTAAGGAATGCTTCTTTGTGGAAGTCCTAGTTGAACAAACCCCTAGCAGAGTGAGGGAGCAAGCTGGGGGTAGGGGGGTGGGAGGGTGTAGGTCCCAGGCAGACTCATCAGCCTTGTCTTGTCTTGTCTCCTGCTGTCTTGATAGTACCTGGGACCCTGGAAACAATTAGTAAATATGTATCGTCCGGAGGTTTGGTCAGTAACCCCTGCAGCATTAGAATAAACTATGTCCTATTAAAACTAGCCGCTCCTTGTATCCAAAGTATCTTAACTTAAAGATTAGACCTAGGATCAGCAGAGGGAAATTGCCTCCCTACATATAAGCCGTTAGTTCTTCTTCAACTCTAAGAGTAGGGAAGAATGACTAATTTACAGAGGAGTCAAAACACATGTGGTCTGAAATTTTAATTCTTTGGACCATGCCAAAAGAGAGTTAATTTCTGGCCCCTTCCTCTTGAACATCTTGCCAAATGAGGTGTGTGAGAAGCTCTACATCCAGGCCCCAGTAGTTTCCACACTGAAAGATGTGCTACAGGCCATTCCTTTCAAAGAAGCTGTGGCTTAGAATAAGTAGGAGATGTGAACCTGCCAAAACTTCATTTCTCCCAAGACTCTCAGTGTTTGAGCTTCTTGAGTCCCTGAGGATGATTTTAACCTTTATCAAGATACATGTTTTTCACACATCATGGTTCCTCACTTACCAGATAAAAATCTGGTTTGTATTTAACTAAAGAAACAACAATCAATTCCAATGTTGGGAGATTAGAGTAATTTGACATGTCAGATTTTTGTCATATAGTGACTTCAGAACCTAACCCTTGTTACACAATCGGTTAAGCTATGCTTATTATTAACCAATACTGTCTTTACTCAATTTCTGCTACTTAATTTCTAAGTATTATCTTCAAACTTGTGCTCTCTTGCACATTTCTCCATTGTCCTGCTACACTGTTCAATTTTTTAAGTCTTATTTAACATTTGAGGAAAGAAATAAAAAATATACATACATATGCAATCCAAGATAATTTCAACCCCAAATAAATTCCATACAGAAAATCATTCACTAGGGGCGCCTGGCTGGCTCCATCAGTAGAGTGTGTGACTCTTGAACTCAGGGTCATGAGTTCAAGCTCCACAATGGCTGTAAAGACTACTTAAACAAATAAAAATCCTTGGGCGCCTGGGTGGCTCAGTGGGTTAAGCCGCTGCCTTCGGCTCAGGTCATGATCTCGGGGTCCTGGGATTGAGTCCTGCATCAGACTCTCTGCTCAGCAGGGAGTCTGCTACCTCCTCTCCTCTCTCTGCCTGCCTCTCTGCCTACTTGTGATCTCTCTCTCTGTCAAATAAATAAATAAATAATCTTTTAAAAAAATAAATAAAAATAAAAATCCTTAAAAAAATATCATTCACTAAATTTTCAGACAAGTATGTGCACATAATTGTTCTAATACAATGCTGCAAGCAGTATTAATTTTTTATTTCAAAAAAGATTAGTGGGGACGCCTGGGTGGCTCAGTGGGTTAAGCCACTGCCTTCGGCTCAGGTCATGATCCCAGCGTCCTGGGATCGAGTCCCACATCGGGCTCCTTGCTTGGCAGGGAGCCTGCTTCTCCCTCTGCCTCTGTCTGCCATTCTGTCCGCCTGTGCTCGCTCTCTCTCCCTCTCTCTCTGACAAATTTAAAAAAAAAAAAAAAAAAAAAAAGATTAGTGAAGAACGTCACTTTTTAAACACCACATTCAATTAGCTGCCTTCACAGTGAAGCTTCTCACCATTAAATGGATGAAATCTAATAAGAGAAAGAATTCAGAAGTTATCCTTCCGAAAGGAAGATTTAAAAAATTCTTACCAAAAGCATTAAAATGACTTTTACTTCATTTAATTCTGTATCAGACATTATTATAATTTAGTTAAGTTTAAAACCTACCTTCCAATGCCCTTAAAAAAAAATCAAACTAAATACTTTCTTCAAAATCTATAAGAGATACACAGGGTAAATATTTTAAGAGGTGATCTCTTCTTCTGCTACAGAACCTATACCGTATAGATTATCCAGCCCTACAACCAACCCCATTTTGGGAAAGACACAGATTCAAGATCAGAGGTAGGCAAAGTGATAGACACAAATGGAGAGAATACCCCACTAAAAACCCTCACTCATAAATATAACTACTATAGGATGGACTTTAGGAAGAAATAAATTAAACTGAGAGGAAGGACTTAGATGTATGAAGAAATAGGGAGCAAAGAACAGATACTAAGTGCCGTTGGCTACGTAACAATAGTTGATAATGGAGGGGGTATGTGAACAAAGTCGTACTAAAATATAAGATGGAGAATAGTAGTCGTCAATATTGAAGCATTTTTAAAGTACTTGTATTGTTTGGGAGGAGAATTAAGAAGTCTAATAACTGTAGACAGTTTAAATTACTTAAAAAGCCTTAGGATAAAAAAAAAAACCACACGGACAAAGACAGTTATTCATGATAAAAAGGAACAATTTACAAAGAAAGACATAGTAATTCTTATTGGTGTATATCTAGTAACCTCACTTTTTTAAAGATTTTATTTACTCATTTGAGAAAGAAAGAGAGAGAGAGAGAGAGCATGAGAGAGCACAAGCCAGGGTGAGAGGCAGAGAGAGAAGGAGAAGCAGACTCCCCACTGAACACTGAGCCTGACTCGGAGCTGGATCCCAGGACCCTGAGACCATGACCCTGAGCGGAAGGCAGACACTTAACTAACTGACCTACCCAGGCGCCCCTAATATCATTTTGTTTTTTTACTTTTTAAACTTATTTATTTATATTTTACTGTATTTTATAATTTTATCTTACTTTTTTCCTCATAATAAGTGTGTTCTTTTTAACCCATATCCCTTGTTTCTCCCAACCCCCCATCCACCACCCCTCTGGTAACCATCAGTTTGTTCTCTATAGTTAAAAACCTGTTTCTTGCTTTGTGTGTGTGTGTGTCTCTCTCTCTTTTTTTAATCTCTGCTCATTTGTTTTCTTTCTTAAATTCCACACAAGTGAGATCATATGGTATTGGTCTTTCTCTGACTTATTTCACTTAGCAGTATACTCTCTAGCTCCCTCCATGTTGTTGCAAATGGCAAGTTTTCATTCTTTTTATAGCTGAATAATATTTGTGTATATATACCACCTCTTCTTTATCCATTCATCTATTGCTGGACACTTGGGCTACTTCCAAAGTTTGGCTATTGTAAATAATGCTGCAATAAACATAGGAGTGCATGTATCCTTTTGAGTTAGTGTTTTTGTATATTTTGGGTAAATACCCAGGAGTGCAATTCCTGGATCCTAGGGTAGTTCCCCTTTTTATTTTTGCGGAACCCTCATACTGTCTTTCACCATGGCTGCCACAGTTTGCATTCCCACCAACAGTGCAAGAGTGTTCCTTTTTCTCCACATCCTCACCAATGCCTGTTATTTCCTGTGGTTTTGATTTTAGCCATTCTGACAGGTATGAGGTTATAGCTCACTGTAGTTTTGATTTGCATTTCCCTGTTGATGGGTGATGTTGAGCATCTTTTCATGTGTCTGCCAGCCATCTGGATGTCTTCTTTGGAAAAATGTCTGTTCACGTCTTCTGCCCATTTTTAATTGGATTATTTGGGTTTTGGTATTGAGATACAGCAGTTTTTCATATATTTTGGATACTAAACTTTTATCAGGTCATTTACAGATATTTTCTCCCATTCAGAAGACTACCATTTCCTTCACTGGGCAAAACCTTTTTATTTTTATATAATCACAATAGTGATTTTGCTTTTATTTATCTTGCCTCAGGAGACATATCTAGAAAAATGTTGCTATGGCCAAAGTCAGAGAGATTACTGTCTGTGTTCTCTTCGAGGATTTTTTATGGTTTCAGCTCACATTTACCTCTTCAATCCATTTTGAATTTATTTCTAGGTATGGTGAAAGAAAATGGTCCAATTTCATTCTTTTGCATGTTGCTGTCCAGTTTTCCCAACACCATTGTTGAAGAGACTTTTTCCAAAGAAGATCTTTTCAAATCGTATTTTCAGTTCTCATGTGTTGAAGATTAATTGACCATATAATTGAGGGTTTATTTCTGGGTTTTCTATTCCATTCCTTTGATCTATGTGTCTATTTTTATGCCAGTACCATACTGTCTTAATTACTACCGCTTTGTAATATAACTTGAAATCTGAACTGTGATACTTCCACAGTTTCTCTTTTTCGAGATTTCTTTGGTTAATCAAGGTCTTCTGTGTTTCCAAACAAATTTTGGGACTGTTTTCTAGTGCTGTAAAAAATGCTGTTGGTATTTTTAATTGGGGTTCCATTGAATCTGTAGATTGTTTTAACAAAATTTGTTCTTCTGGCCCATAAGCATGGAGTAGCTTTCCATTTCTTTGTATCATCTTGAATTTCTTTCATCAGTTTTATACTTTTCAGAGTACTTTTACCTCTTTGGTTAAGTTTATTCCTAGATATGTTATTGGTTTTAGTGCACTTATAAATGGGACTCCTGGGGTGCCTGGGTGGCTTAGTGGGTTAAAGCCTCTGCCTTCGGCTCAGGTCCTGATCCCAGGGTTCTGGGTTCAAGCCCCACATTGGGCTCTCTGCTCAGCAGGGAGCCTGCTTCTTCCTCTCTCTCTGCCTGCCTCTCTGCCTACTTGTGATCTCTGTCTGTCAAATAAATAAATAAAATCTTAAAAAAAAAATGGGATTCCTAATTTCACATTCTGCTGCTCCATTATTAGTGTATAGAAATGCAACAGATTTATATACACTGATTTTGTATCGTACTCATTTATCGGTTCTAGTAGTTTTTTGGAGGAGTTTTATTTTATTTTATTTATTTTGAGGGTTTTCTGTAGTATGATGTCATCTGTAAGCAGTGAGTTTTACTTCTTCCTTACCAATTTGGATTCCTTTCATTTCTTTTCTATTTTTTTTTCTTTTTGAAGATTTTATTTCTTTATTTGACCGAGATAATAGAGAGTGTACAAGTAGACAGAGTGGCAGGCAGAGGGAGAGGGAGAAGCAGGGAGCCCGATGTGGGGCCCGACCCCAGAACCCCAGGATCATGACCTGAGCTGAAGACAGACGCCCAACCAACTGAGCCACCCAGGCGCCCCTCCTTCTATTTCTTTATGTTGTCTAACTGCTGTGGCTAGGACTTCCAGTATTACGATGAATAAAAGTGGTGGGAGTGGGCATCCTTGTCTTGTTCCTAGTAATACTACTTTGAAACATATAAAATAAAACTTGACAGAACTACAAGGAAAACTGATAAACACATGGTCATGGTACAGATTTTTTTAATATATTTCTATTAGAAATAATAGATCAAATAGTCAAGATGTTACCAAGAATAGAAAAGATCTGAAAAACACAATTAACTTCTTTGAATTAATGGGCCAAATCATCCATTCAAGAAATAAAACACACACAGATGAGTTACAGAGATTTACCAAATCCTAGCCACATCTTAACAATAACAAAGACTTAATTTTGTCAGACATGTTTTCTGACCACAGTGAAATTAAGCAACACTGATCTCAAGAAAGAAGGCAGAAGAAAATCGAAGCATCCAACTCAGAAAATTTAGAAAGAATACAAAAGACTAAACAAAGAGTTTAAGGAAGGAAATACACATAGAAACTGAAAATAATAAACCAGAAAATAAAGACATACTTAAAAAGGTTCAGCCACCTGGGTGGCTCGGTGGGTTGAGCCTCTACCTTTGGCTCGGGTCATGATCTCAGGGTCCTGGGATCATTCCCTGCTGAGCAGAGAGCCTGCTTCCCCCTCTCTCTCTCTTCCTGCCTCTCTGCCTACTTGTGGTATCTCTCTCTGTCAAATAAGTAAATAAAATCTTTAAAAAAGGGGGGGGGCATTCAACAAATAGGGTGCCTGGCTGTGTAGATGGTTGGGCACTGGACTCTGGTTTCAATTCAGAATCAGCTCAGGATCATAAAACAAGCCTCCAGTCAAGCCCCATATCCAGCTCCGTGCTGAGCACAGAGTCTGCCTGAGACTCTCTCTCCCTCTCATCCTGCCCCCTCCCTCCTATGCTCTCTCTCTCAAATAAATAAATCTTTTTTTAAAAAGGGGGAGGGTTCAACAAAATCAAAAGCTTATTCTTTTTTTTTTTTTTTAAAGATTTTATTTATTTATTTGACAGAAGAGATCACAGGTAGGCAGAGAGGCAGGCAGAGAGAGAAAGGGAAATAGGCTTCCTGCTGAGCAGAGAACCCCGATGCGGGGCTCGATCCCAGGACCCTGGGATCATGACCCGAGCCGAAGGCAGAGGCCTCAACCCACTGAGCCACTCAGGCGCCCCGAAAGCTTATTCTTTGATAAGACAAACTTCTGAGAAGGTCATCAAGAGAAAAAAAGAGTTACAAGTAGACAACATAAACAAGCAGAGGCTTTAGAAAGAAAGGGAACATTACGAGTAACTTAGTAAATTTGAAAATGTATACAAAATAGATGATTTCCTAGAAAAAAATTAAACTTGCCAAAAGTGAAGAAAAAGAAAACTGGCAGAACTTGGTGAAAGACAAGAGATGGGGAATGGAGGACATGCTGCGGATGTTTTTTAAGACTCTATATGCGTTGGGTTTTCAGGTGTGGGTTCAATTTACTCAGAAGGAGAAAACTAGAAGAAAAACACAAGAGCAGGCTGATGTCACTATAGCTGGATTTTGTTTTAATTTTTTGTTTTGCACGTGTACATGTTGGCAGTGGGGTGGGGACGGTGTATGGAAGTCACTGATTTAATAGGTATGTTGAAAAGGAGGCTCCTTTAAGTTATGTAAATGGAAATCTTAAGTGCCCAGTTGGATCTGAGTCAGGAGCTTAAGACAGATTTGAGGTGAAGATACATATTTTGGATTTAGCTGTTTCTAAACGATAATTAAAGCCACAGGTATGGCTGAAATGCTGCAGGGCGATACAGCACTGGTTCTCAACATGTGGTATCTGGATCAGTAACCTCAACTTCACCTGGAGGTTTAACAGAAACACAAATTCCCAGTACCCTCCCTGGACTTCTTGAATCAGAAACCCTGAGAATGAGGTCCTTCAATTTGTATACCAACAAGCCTTCCAGTGACCGCGATGCAGGCTGCCATGTGTGAGTTACTGCTATAGAGTGAGACATCAAGAGGGCCTGGGGCCTTGTCTTGAGAACTCCAACACTTAACAGAGGAGAACGAGCCTGCAAGGATGACTAGGAGGCAACAGGAGGAGGAGAGTAAGAAAACGAAGAGAGAGTTTCAAAAGGAGTGTTTCAAGAGGTTAGAGTGGCAACTTCTGTGATGTCACTTAAAATAGTTCTTGAAGGGACTGGAACTGGCTGAGAAGTGAGCGGAGATGACAAAATAGAGACGGCTTAGAGCAGTTTGATGATAAAGGAGAAGCAGACAGAGTTAAGATGGAAGAGGCTGACAAGGGAGGATTTTTTTTTTAACAGAGCAGTTAACAAGCATGATGGACTGCTGAGGAAAGAATCTGGGTGAGAGGGACAGAGCAAGCGTACAAGAGAGACGGGAACTGACAGCAATAGCAATGGCACATTTAAGGGACGGGGCAGCTGTCTCCATCAGCAGGGGGAGCGTCTTATTTACAGTCTTCGGAATTGCTAGCTAGGATAATAAAAGCAGGCCAACTTTTTGTTGGCTTTATTATTGTTTTTGATTTTTTTAAAGGTCTTATTTATTTGACAGGGAGAGAGACTGCATGCACAAGCAGGGGGAGTGGTGGAGGGAGAGGGATGAGCAGGGAGCTTGATGCGGGGCTCCATCTCAGAACTCTGGGATCATGACCTGAGCCGAAGGCAGACTTTTAATTGACTGAGCCACTCAGGCGCCTCCTATTATTGCTTTTTTAATTGTTACAGATACTGCACCCCTTACTGCCTCTACCAGGGCTGGCCTACTTCCACTGTCCTGCCTTTGGATGATAATATAAAGTTTCTGAAAAGTGAAGAGGGAACAGGATCCAAAGCACAGATGGAATAACTGGCCTTGGATAAGGGAAACAGATTACCTTTTTAACCAGAAGGAAGGACGTAAACATGATGGGCATGGATGTGGCAAGTCTCAAGTTTGGTAGCAGGAAGGTGAAGGAGCTACTCTTAAATGGCTCCTATTCTCCCCATGAGGTCATCTGCAAGACCCTTCCTACTGTGAGAAGGCTATAATCCCTTCTCTTGACCTACTGCAGTTAAACGTCTGATTTGTACTCAGTGAACGAATTTCCATTTGTGATTTCGCTCCCCCTGTAGGCCTATCCATGGGGCAAGAATGGGCTGATCACATAGACTTGAGTATGTCTCAATGGTTTCTCATAGTTAACTGATAAACTGTTTTTGTTTTTGTTTTGTTTTGTTTTAAGATTTTATTTATTTGGGTGCCTGAGAGGTTCAGTCAGTTAAGCATCTGGCTTTGGCTAAGGTCATGATCTCAGGCTCCTGGGATGGAGCCCTGCATCAGGCTCTCTGAGGCAGGGGAAAGTCTGTTTCTCCCTCTGGCTCTGCCCTGCCTCTCATCTCATGCTCTCTCTCTTTCTCAAATAAATAAAAACACCTTTTCTAAAAATTTATTTATTTATTTATTTATTTATTAAAAGATTTTATTTATTTATTTGACAGAGAGAGATCACAGGTAGGTAGAGGCTGGCGGGGGGGGGGGGGTAAGCAGGCTCCCCGCCGAGCAGAGAGCCCGATGTGGGATTCGATCCCAGGACCCTGTGATCATGACCTGAGCTGAAGGCAGCGACCCAACCCACTGAGCCACCCAGGCGCCCCACACCTTTAAAAAAAAAAAAAGGTTTTATTTATTTGAGAGACACAGAGAGCATGAGATGAGAGGAAGAATAAGCTTTTGATTTTTTTTGAACCCTTTTTAAAAAAATATTTTATTTATTTGAGAAAGAGAAAGCATGAAAATGGAGGAGGTGCAGAGGAAGAGGAAAAAACAGACTACCTGTTGAGCAGGGGCTCGATCCCAGGATCCAGGAACTATGACCTGAGCCGAAGGCAGATGACATTTAACCCGACTAAGCTACCTGGGTGCCCCGATAAACTGATTTTTGAACATGATTTGGCATCTGTGTAGCCTGACTAAAGATTAACAAAACATAGTCCTTTTTTATATTGAGTCCTATTTCTTGGTTCTATTTCTTATTGAGTTATTGTCTCAGGATCCAACTGCTTTTGCACAAAGTCAATAAAGTAAATCTCTGACCCTACAGAGAGGCATGAGCCAGAGCCACATTTAAGCAGCCAGAGTACTCCTCTTCTCTGTCATGCCTTGCTCAGCAAATGCTGGCTTTTCATTAGCTGTCACTGGCCCAATTTCTACCTCTTCTTTCTCAAGTCCTTTTGACATCTATCTGTTCATTAAGATATTTTAAATTGGCTGTCACTGCACTGACCTACTAGTTTTTGTAGGGAGGAATTTCCAAGAATAATGTAGGAAATAAAATGAGGACCTCAGTGAAATATATTGATATGTCACCACTATTCATTTTCTTATTCTATTATTCATTCAGTATTTACAGACCATATACCCTGTGCAAGGCTTAATGTTAGAACAGTGGGGAATACCAAGTCCTCAAGGTATTTATAACCCAGAAATAAAAGCAATTAGCTCCACAAAGAAGAGGCTTGAGGAAATGGGACTTTGACTGCAAAGGAGAAATTAGAAATAAAGAAAAAATTCTTTATAGTAGAAGTGATTAAAGCAGAAATAGATTATGAAAGGAAATCCTCAAATCTGAGTAAGTTTTAAAAAATATGATGACTTAGAGACAGACAGCCTTGCCTATAGGCAAAGGTTACAGCAAGCTCTCTGGAATTAAGCACACCATGACTCAGGACTTTCTGACATATAAAGAACCTACCATCTCTTTGCAGAAGGAATAAGGGAACCAACAGAGAAGTTTATTAGGGTTCTTACCCCCATATCCTCAAGTATTGCAATCCTTGAGCTTCCCTGCAATACTTAATCTGTCCTTCCTTTTTATCTTTGCTGCCCTTGTTCCTCACCACCAGTTTGTGCTCAGGCATAGGCAAGATGCAGTTTTTCCGTGACCTGGAATTTTCTGCCATTGAATCATGTCAGCTATGCACATACACGCTACCACCCAAGCTCTGTGTAAATGATTTGATGAGTTAGGTATTTTAAAAGTGCCTAGCACACAGCAGATGTTCAATTAAGATTCATTTCCTCCTTTCTTTCCTTCCGTTTTTCTCTCCCTCCTGGCGAGAAAGGGAGGGAAAAAACAGGAACCAACAAAAGACAGATCTTCTGTTAAGATAGCATTCTTTGGGGTAAAAATACTGAAAAGGTTTAAACCACTTCTCATTGCCTACCTTGTGTCTGCGGGATGTAGGGAGACAGGAGTTTTGACCTTTTCTTTTCGTATCCCTTCTGTGTGATGTCCCCTAAAATAGCAAGAAACAGAAATAGGTTATGCATTATTCTTACTCTGTGGTTGTTCACTGTAAAAATAAAATTAATTACAGAGTGTTACAGAATTACCACATAGAGAGTAGAGGAAAAAAAAATGTATAGTTCTTTGCCAAAGATTTTGCTATGTGTGATTTCCCACCGTCTTGGAGCTGACTTCTTGTGGAAAATTGTAGGGCTTGTCTCCACACCAGTCTAGCAGAGCAATATGCTGCATACCATGTCAGAGATTCCCGAGTTCCTAGGCACCCCTCGTTTCCCTGGTATTTACAACAGACCAAAAGGAATGCTGCAAGGCTGGCAGACAAATGGTCTCTCCGAAGTTTCAGTCTGACCACATGAATACAACTGATACAGGAGGTACTCAGCTATATTGCTATATGGAACCACGTAAAATCAAAAATCTAGTTCAGGGGAGAAGTCAAGGTTCAGGCACTGGGATGGGATACCCATAGGCCTTTCTGCATCCTAGTACCTATGCTTGAACCAGGGTTGGAATTCCCATATTCTCTCCCCTTGGTTCACTGGTTTGTATTATTTATGTACCTGGATGTCTTACAAGGTTAAATTTCTAAAAAAGTATACACAAAGGACAAGTATACATGCAACAAATGCAAGAAGAATGAGCTGATTAACAGAGGAAAAAAATGTGGTGGAAGTGCCAAGAACTATGCTAGGTACTAAAGAAAAGGTAGCAAATGAATGGGCAGAGAGCAGGGTGAAAAGGAACAGGAAACACAGGAGAACAAAAGTGCATTCAAGGGAAAATGAGTAATTCAAAGCTGGGGGGATAAATATATGTTGTGAGTTGATATGATAGAGCATTGTTTTCTAAAAAAAGTTTTTTTTTAAATTCAGAGAAAACTTTATTTTAAAGTCAAAATCTAGTATAAAAAGCAATTTATATACTAAAACTTCAACACAGAGACTTGAAACCAAGGGCAGTGATTGTCCTTGGTTGTTGTTAGCCTCAGCAGGGGACTGATGGAGTAGATAGTGGGGAGGTAGCAGTGCTCATTGAGGGGCTTAAGTAGGGAAAGCACCCTCTAAGACTGTGGAGTTCAGCAAGTTAGTTCACTCCTCCTGAGAAGAATGGGACCAAGAGTAGAGGCCAGACCTGTTACCCCAGCTACTACAGTGATCTGGACAAGTTAGCAGTAGCCTGAATTAAAGACAGTGGTAGAAGGGATGGAAAGAAATCAATGGATTAAGAGACACATTTGGGAGAAATACTGGACAGGATCTGGTGACTAGATGGGTACGTGTGAGAAGGTTTCTGGCAGATGGTGGTGCTATTCCATGACAGAGAAATACAGTAAGAAATGCAAGGTCAGTGGGCTGAAGAAGCTGAGTTTAGGGAAAGCCCATGAGACACACAAAAGGACACGTCATCCAACAGCTGGATATGTGTATCTAGAACTCAGGAAAGAGAGAGGATTTTGGAATCATGAGGATATAGCTGAAAAATAAACTGATACAATCTCTTTGAAGTCATTTGGTAATTTCTAACAAAATTTTGATTCAGCATCTGCATTTTTAGGAATTTATTCAATGAAATATTCACAACGGTGCACAAAAATCAGATAAGAATATTGCCCGACCTATTTTTTGAAATAAAAAAACTGGGAGGGGTCTAGATACTTACATTATAGACCATCTATGCCAATGGCTTTCAACTGGGAGTGATTTTGTTCCCAATGGGACACCTGACAACGTCTGGAGATATTTTTATCACAATGAGAAGAAGGGGTACACTACTGGCATCTCAGGGACAGAGGCCAGGGATACTGCTAAGTCTCCGGACATGCACCGGACATGATGAAGAACTATCCAGGCCAAAATGGCAAAAGTGTTAAGGATAAGAAACCCTGGGTCTACCTAATAATAGGCTGGTATTCCAAATATACTGGCACAGGAAGATGTCTAAAATATACAAAGGGTAAAAGGCAAGTTGCAGAACAGTAAGTATTATAGATCTAATTTTGTAAAAAACAAATAGGTAGGTTTCCATATATACAGAAAATAGTCTGGAATATAATGTATATAAACATTAAATTAATGTATACCCTTGGGAAATGGAATTATGAGGGGTTTCACTTGTTTTATATACTTGAACAGAGTTTGATTTTAAAAAGACTAGATGATTTGCATAATCTCAAAAATAAAGATTTCTTTCAATTAAGAATGAATGGTTCTATAGATATGTATTTGTAAGCAGTAAGATGATCACAGTATGTGTGTATAGATATATGCATATATACATGCATATATATACATATATACACACAGATTTATAAATACATATATAAAACAGGGAAAAACACAAGATACTTAACAGTTTACATAGTATTTTTAATTTCTGGAATAACTACTTTTACACACACACACACACACACGTATGCACAGAGAAAATCTGGAGTTTTATACACCAAAATATTAACAGTGGCTAGCTATGGCTTGCAAGGTTATAGATTCATTTTAGCTTCTTTTCCTTTTTGCTATCTGTATTTTCTCATTTTTCTACAAAGAACATCCATTATTTCAAGAAGCAATATTTAAAACTACAATCACAATTACTTACTAGACTGCACAAACTGAATCACGGTGGCCCTTCATCTGGGCTTCTTTAGTGAAAGAAGAGAAACCTACCGTGAATTTTTTTGGAAAAAGAAATCAAACCTTGTCGAATTAGGAAACTGAAGAGTTTAGGTAATCTCCAATAATACACACAACTAACAAGAGATGTGGCAGCCTACCAAGGAAACCCCTCTTAAAAAGAGGAAATCAAGTCTCTTATTACAAAAAGAAATAATAGAGCATTCTCCTGTCCTGTTTGCCACTCCAAAGTTTCCCCACTTCCACTGTACACACATATCCCACTCCCTGAAGGGCAAAAAGACCACTTCGGGCGGCTCAGAACATATCTGATAAAGTGAAAGGCCTTTTTAAGCTTACTTCAGGGTTTAGTGTCTCAATCGTTCACTGTCAGTAACTAATCGTGGGACAAACTGGTAGACTTAGTATCCTGGACATGAATCAACAACTAACCATCTCAGGTTTTGAAAAAAGTCAACCAATGGAGTCCAATTCAGCCAAGACAATCAGCCCCATAAGACCCATAAAAAAGCAAACCCAACTAAGGAGACCTAGAAGATGAACTGCAATGAGAATGTAAGGACTATGGTGATGAGCCTTTAAAATGTCCTCCCCCTTTTCTATGACCAGAAGACCCTGCTCAAAAGGCACCTCCTCTGTGACACTGGCCACCCCTTCATCACTTTAGTACCCCTTCAACTCTGCACACATCAGGACAGCACCTGGCACATCACCGGTACTGTGTTTGTGTCCACATCTGTGTCCCCACTAGACCCCGCACTTGAGAGCAGGGACTGTGTCGTGTTCATCTCTGTAAGCCCACCCACAGACTGGCACAATAGACCCTTGTTGAATGAGTGACTGAATGAATTAGTAAGGTGGAGGCAGTGAGAGAAGAACAAATCAGAGACGTGTGTACTGGGGTGGAAAACAGGAAATAGGAGAAAGAGAGGGCTTTACGTTAGCAAGAGCTGAAAGGCCCAGGGAAAGAAATATATGGAACCAAGTTTACTGAAACTGGACAGCCAGACCTCAAAGGTGACCAGAAAAACGGCTCCTGGCCTGCCTGAAGGGGGTAATGTAGTCCATAAGATCACTGGGCATTAAAAGCTGCAGGAACTGCTCCAGATATCAATGCTTCCCTTAGGCAGAGGGCAAGACTAGACCGAAGGACTTTAGTTAGCCCACCTAACTGAATTTGTTATTCCACATCTCTGTCACTGCCCACTGACAGACTGCGCTCTTACATTCTCACCACTAGTAGTCAACCAGTGTTTGCTACACTAAAGCAACATTTTCCAAACACCCAATTTTTGAGAATCACCGGAGGAACTTGTAAAATACAAATTCCTGGGGCATGTGGGTGGCTCAGTCAGTTAAGCAGCTGACGCTTAGTTTTGGTTCAGTGCATGATCTCTGGGTCCCGGGATGGAGCCCCATGTTAGATTCCCTGCTAATCAGGGAGTCTGTTTCAGGATTCTCTCTCTCCCTCTTCCTGTCCCCCTGCTCTCTCTCTAAAAGAAATAGATAGGGGCACCTGGGTGGCTCAGTGGGTTAAAGCCTCTGCCTTCAGCTCAGGTCATGATCCCAGGGTCCTGGGATCGAGCCCCACATCAGGCTCTCTGCTCAACAGAGAGACTGCTTCCCCTCCTTCTCTCTCTGACTGCCTCTCTGCCTACTTTGATCTCTGTCTGTCAAATAAATAAATAAATATTTTTTTTAATAAAAAATAAAATAAATAAATAAATTTAAAATTTTTTTTAAAAAAAGTTCCCAGCCCCTCCGGCGAAGATTCTGATTCCCTAAGTCTGTATTTCTAATCAATGCCTTCCAATGAGGTTAGTTTGGTTTTTTAAAGTTTTATTTATTTATTTTTAAAGAATTTATTTATTTATTTGTTTGTTTGTTTGTTTGTTTACTTGACAGAGAAAGCACACACACAAGCAAGGGAGGGGCAGAAGGAGGGGGAGAAGTAGACTCCCCAAGGAGCAGTGAGCCCAACACAAGACTCGATCCCAGGACCCTGGGATCATGACCTGAGCGAGAGGCAGACGCCCAACAAACAGAGACACCCAGGCACCCCGCAGTGAGTCTTGAGAATCATGTCTGCAATGTGCTGGGTGACTCTGACTTCATATGAGGAGGGGACAAGAGAAGAGGGGAAGAATGCTGCCTGAGTGAGATACAGCCTCAAGGGACAGCGGGAAGGGGGCTCACAGACAGTCATACCACAGGCATTCTTAGAACAGATTTTTTTTTGCCATCTGGCATATAAAACAAAAAGGAGTGCCATAACCGTACCTGTATAAAATTTGCATTAAAATGGCACAGATCTAAGTTAAACCTGTTGTTCAAGTTTTTTGAGAACTAAACAAAGGATTAGCCTTCCCCTCCCACTAGGGTAACGTATTTCTGGGCCCACAGAGGGACTTTGAGAAGCAGCTGTTTAGGGGGGTCTGCAGCCCCCAGTGGGATGGAGGCTCCCAGCCTGTAAGGAGATACAGGGATCCACATGACTTAGGACTGTCCAGTTCCTAGGTATTACCACAATATACTGAATAGCCAAAACCAGACAAATAGATCCATGTGTGCGGTGGAACCTAAAGGAACTATGTCACCAATTTCCCTCCTCACCTACCTGGAACCAACGAAAGCAGCTTGGCACAGGCAGCCCTGGATCCACCTTTAAGCAGAGTGAAGAGGGGGCTGGGAAGAGGTGCATGTGAGCATGCTGGCCAACCCTAGCCTCTTAGAGGTCAGCAGTGAGAGGAGTAAGAGTCATCTACACTGGCCGGCCTTTTGAGAGTCTACTTACACAGACAAGGAGGCACGGCACTGTGGTCAGCACTTGAAGAGTCAGTGCTAGAAAGAACTACTTCTGGAGCACAGCCTTGCCACTTCCTCTCGATAAGTCTCAGTTTCCATGTCTGTAAAATGGGTAATGATAACAGCTATCTTGCTAAGTTTTTAGGGTGACTGAGACTACTTGGAATGGGGTCTGGGCTATAGAAAGTATCAGTATCAACAAAGTCTTAGTGAAAGCCTCCTGAGGCGTACCCTACTTGCCAGTTCGGGGTAGGAGTGGAGGTGGGCAGCTAAGAGAGAAAAAGGAAGGTAAACAACATGGCGAATACTTGGTAACTGAGCGCTGTGGGAGAGAAGCACAGCAGATACAGCCCAGAACCCAGAGGAAGCAATGTGAGCTCTGCCTGGGTGGAGAAAGGAAAGCCTTACAGAGCAGGTGACATTGTGGCTGGAGTCTGGCCTTTTATTCTAATACCAGAAATAGGACATAAAGTCCTAATGATGCAGTCATTTAGCAGTTTACTCGTTTTCCTCTGCTGCTGACTGGCTCTGTGTGGATATGGCCACGTTTGCGGATTCCTCTAGGATTCTACCACCCAGAGAGAAGCAGAGCAATGTCAAATAATTTTCAGAGATGACCTTGTACAAGCACCCTGAGCAATTAGGTGCTAAATAAACACAGGGCTTGGGAAATTCCAGAGGGTCACCAAGTGGTAGATATGCATAATCTAGATAGAGAGCAAGGATTACAGTTCCAGCCATAAACTCTTTCTGCTCCAGTGGAAATAAAAAGGTATGTGCCACTACAACTCTGCCTTCAAGTCGTACCTATTCAGTCCGGGGTGGCAACGGTTTGCTGGACTTGGGGTGTCACAAAAACATGTTTGAGCAATGAATGGATGACATGCAGAGTGTTAATAAAAAGGTAGCTATGTCTTTAAGAAGCTCCTGGTCTAAATAAAAGTGACAAGTGCTACGCTAGAGATCATGTACAAAATTTTAAGGGAATAAAAAAATAATGGTAATAAAAAAAGAATTATAATACTCCAAGAATAGATAAGTAAGTAACAACTCATCGAGGGCTTACTACATATAACAGTTTCTGTTCCAAGAGCTTCGCAACATCCCTTATAAGGGATGTTCAGTCCCTTTTTATAGGTGAGGCTACTGAGCCACAGCAAGTCTAAGCTCCTTGTCTGGCAGGCATGCCTAGTCGGCACTATGCTGAGGATTTGAACCCAGGCAATCCTGGCTCCGGGACCCCTCCTCTTAAATTCTACTCTGTATTCATTTTACAGACAGAAGCTCTAAATCTGGCCTCCAAAACTGGGAAGACTTCACAGAAGTTACTCTTAGGCTGGGTGCTGAAGGATGACAGGACTGTTCTCAAAACCACAACTGTGTTAGAGGAGCAGACTTGCAGCAACGGAAGGATATAAAAGCTGTAAAGTCAGTCTCTGAAGAATAGACAGCAGCCTGACTGCTGCTCCCCGAGGCCCTGCTGACTGTGGGGACTCCTGTTGGGCCCCAACCTGGATGCTCCAGACACTTACAGTTGAAGGCTGAGCCTCATCTCATGGGTCATCAATTTACTTCTTTCTTAATTAAATGCCTCTATATAACACAACCAGCATTCCACCCTTCTAAAATACTCTGATATTGATTCATCTGATCTGCCTAAAAACCCTCTTCAATAAACAGAAAAGACATTATCTTTACTACAGAATAAGAAACTGAGATGTGAAAAAGATAAAGGGCTTGCTTAAAGATACACAGCAAGACCAGAATCTGGGTCTCTGACCTTTCCTTATTGTTCTTTGTCCATTGTTTATTTGTAGGTGGCCCCCAAATCAGATGCAATAAAAGTATAAAACTAACCTATTGTTCATAAAATGAGCAACATGAGATAAACAATTTTTCTGACTCACTCCAAAATATAGATGACTTTCCAGAAGGCATTAAAAATCCACCCCCACTCCCCACCCCCCCAGCAGGACCCTGCATGAATTGTCTCTTTAATTATCTTTTAAATGAGACAGCCAACTGTGGAAACCGGGTCCAACTGCAGTTAAAAAACAATCAGCAAAAAGTCATTATACATCATTACTAAATATTCAGCTAACAGAGAATGTGGCCTTTCTTTTTTGTTAAGGAGTAATTAGGAAGGAAAGAAATGAGAAACTAAGAAGAAAAACTTCTAGAGTCATTAGCTCCCAATCTATACCTGTATCTAATAACTCCTTCTATCCTCTACTTAACAACTCTTAGACCAGGAAGGTGGTACATGTTGGCTCTTGCTGGAGATGGGGAACTAGGACTGGGGTTATGGACATTTATACACCAGACATGTAAAGAGACACCTATAGACAAAGAGCCAAAAATATAGCTGAGCATGTGAATGAGGTAGATCTTTGCAAAACTTAAAAAAGGCAAAGGATTTGGATCCTATCCCGGAGATGCTGGCTAGAAGACCAAGAACAATTTTTATTATTAAATTTTATCATGTTCTCCTTACAATTCTATTCAATGAATTACATACACCAACCACCCACCCTCCAAATAGCCTCCTTTTAGAGGTAAAGATTCACAACAAATGTGTATTTTTTTTCTTAAAAGCACTGTTTTTATTTACAGTCCTAACCACTTCAGCTGCAGGAGTGGGAGAGGTTTGCAGTGACACAGAACAATGGCCGTACGCCTTAAACCAGCTACAGGGCATTTGGCCTTTGTCTTTCCTTATTTTTCTTGCCATATCTGAACTGAAAGTGGCCAACAGGACTCTAAAGAATTAAAAACCCTGAACTGTTTCTTAAAATTCCTTGTAGTTTCTTTCTACACACAGGTAGAATTAATTCTATGTTGAGAGAAGAGTGAAAGCTACAATATTTTCAGCTTAGCGAGAAATCAATCTCTGTTAAAATACTCCAATCTGCTGAAAGAAAATGAGAATTTTTTTTTTTAAGATTTTATTTATTTATTTGACAGAGAGAGATCTCAAGTAGGCAGAGAGGTGGGTGGGGAAGCAGGCTCCCCACAGAGCAAAGAGCCTGATATGGGCTCAATCCCAAGACCCTGAAATCACCACCTGAGCTGAAGGCAGAGGCTTAACCCACTGAGTCACCCAGACGCCCGATAATTTTTATTTTACTCTAATTTTTCTTTTGAAAACAAAAATCAATGGTTCTAAGTCTTCAACTGGCAGCCTATAAAAGCTATTGTCTTCTTTTTTTTTTTTTTTTTTTTTTTTTTTTTTTTTTTTTTTAAAGATTTATTTATTTATTTATTTGACAGAGAGAAATCACAAGTAGGCAGAGAGGCAGGCAGAGAGAGAGAGAGGAGGAAGCAGGCTCCCCGCCGAGCAGAGAGCCCGATGCGGGACTCGATCCCAGGACCCTGAGATCATGACCTGAGCCGAAGGCAGCGGCCTAACCATTGAGCCACCCAGGCGCCCTATTGTCTTCTTTTAACTCAAATTTGCTAATCTTACAAAAGAATTTCAAGGAAATTAACTTCAAGACATTCAAATTTCCATTCTCAGTATATGTCCTCTCACCTCATTTAGGACAGTAACTAGACATTTTCCACGTCAAGAACTTGAGAATGAGCCCAGATTACTTTCTTCCAAAACTCAAATCATAGAATTGTTTTGGCTGCACAGTTCTGTTTTCTAGGTCAAATATATATGACTTCTTACAGATGGTATTTCACCTAAGGCATCAAGCAAGTTCAAACAAATAAAAAGCAACAGAGTAAAACACTTGAAACACACTGAGAAACTGAACTCAGCCTGACTACATGAGCAGGCAGCTGGCTCAATTAATCCATCTAATGCAAAAGGTATGTTCATCTGTCCATTAGAAAAACTATGTCTGCAAATGAGAAATTTGCTATACAAATGACCTGGATGTTGAAATACAGCAGGAGGAATCCCTGATATGGTCTGGTCCATAGGAAAAGCATGGGTTCTAGCATGAGGCAGGTCTGGGTTTGGACCCTGAGTCGGCCAATTTACTGGCCCCATGACAAGTTCCTGAACAAGTTGGCCTCAGTTTCATAATAGGTGAAACTGGAATAACGCCTACCTTGAGTGCTTATGATGAGTCTTAAATGGGAGAATAAATGCACAAGTCCCTGGCACAGAGCACACATTCAACTAGTTTTAGTTGACACCACTCCAGTCCCAGCCCTACCCATAAATCCCAACAATAGCTTTAGCCTTAAAAGGGTGATCTAGAAAATTCGGGATTAGGTTTTCTTTAACAGCAACAACAACAAAGAGGAGTGACTGCATTACGTGTCTCTAAAGACACATCAGGGTACTAGATCTTTAGCAGTAAGAGCCAACAAAATTAGTTACTTTGGGGGCTAGCAGTCTAAAAGAAGAAAAACTGACATCAAAGGGGAGGTACAAACATCTAAAACAGAAATGAGCAGAGATTAGTTAAAATGAATACATGTAAATTTATGTAAATGAAATAGTGTCACTGTGCACAAAACAGGATCCCATGCATCTAACTATGGGTGTTTTGACAATTTAGGGCTAAAACTGCAAATGCCGAGGGGGAAAAAAAAATCCCAGAAAAAGGGGGTTTAAAAAAAAAAAGTAATATTTTTCTAACTTCTCTACCCGACTTTTATCTTTATGTTTCCTAGAGAAGTCAGGAAACTATTTCTTTTGAGAACAGCTAGGTGTATCACTCTGCCTTTCTTCTGGTATCCATCAGAGTAATTTTTTTAAAAAACTAGGCATAAGTAATAACAACCACACCAATTACTGAATCTGAAGTAAACAGATCACGTGTTAGGCATTGCTTATCCATGATATAGAAAAAATGAACAACTGCTCAAAATCTAAGTATGTCATCTTGCAGGTGCAGAAATAAGTGAAAATTTATAAACAGATGAAGAATTCTGTTGGTAACCAATTCATACCAGAAACCAACGGCATATGGGGTAAAAGTGTAAGTAAGGAGAACACTGCCACGGCTACAGTGTGTGGATCACAAAATGAGCAGCTCCTCTGGGTCAATGGCAAGGGCTTTTCCAGTGAGACAGAAAACAGATTATCTTTATGTGTATGACACAGATTTATGATCTCAGTTTCCAGGTGCCAGGAGACGTGTTTTCTTCCCTAGTTGCTCCAAACCAGCTCTCCGGGTCCTGGACAAGCCACTGTACTTCTCTGTGCCTCACTTTCCACATCTGTAAGAATGAGGATCCAATGAGCTCTACATCTAAGGCTGCTTCTAATCCACGTTTGCTGAATGTCACTTGCCTGGCATTATTATGTATGGCAAGTCAGGGCCAAAGGAAGATATCCAGTAGGCAATAAGATAGATGAGCTCTAGGGCAGACATAGATGGTTCAGCATCAGCGTAGGAGGTGGTAAGTGAAGGCTTGGGTGTGAATGATATCATCAGAAGGAATGCAGTGTGAGAAAAGACAGCAGCCAGAAAAGGAACCTTGGAGAAAACGAATGTGTAAAGAATGAGCAGAGGAAAACTAGATGATATGGGGGCACAGCAGGGACACCAGAAGGGAATGTAGGGAACTGAGGGAGGGAGGAGGAAGAGAGGAGGGAGAGGAAAAGAGAGAAGGAGAAGACCAATACCATACTGTCGCAGATGTAAAGTAAGGACAGAGAACTAGCCACTGGACTTGAGAGCTAGATCAACAGGGCCCTAGACAAGAACAGTCCGAAAGGAACAGTGAAGGAAGAAGACAGAAATATTTATAATACTGAAGAATGGCTAAGAGGTGAAGTGAGAGTAATAGAGTCTTTCTTACAATATGTTTTGTTATAAAGTGAATGAGATACGGGGCAGTCCCTTACAGGAAGCTACAGAGTCAAGGGGAGTGAGTCTTTTTTAATCTTTTTCTTTTTTCTTAAAAAAGATTTTGTTTATTTATTGACACAGGGAGAGAGATCACAAGTAGACAGAGAGGCAGGGAGAGGGGGAAGCAGGCTCCCTGCTAAGGAGAGAGCCTGATGCTGGGCTCGATCCCTGGACCCTGAGATTATGACCTGAGCTGAAGGCAAGGTTTATTAACCCACAGAGCCACCCAGGAGCCACCCTTTTTTTAAAAGAAGGATAAATTTGTATGTTACAGAGAAAGATCTATTAGAAAGAGGTTAAAACACTGACTCAACCAATAAATACTAACATCTTCTTACCTGCAAAGTGCTACTTTAGAGATATGAGACAGAAGAGAGCAGACACGGCCCTGAAACTTAATCACGGTCGTGTAGTTCACAGTCTAGTCTCTTCCAGCATAGAGACATCTAAAAGCTATCATGTAATTAGTGAGCAAATTACAAGTGGGCTAAGGGCTTATGAAGAGGCCGTCCAGGGGGCTGAGAGACCTCCGACAGAGGCAGACATAGTGCTCTGGACCACTGCAGGCAGGTTCAAGCCCCAGTCCCAGCCTAGTCTAGGCAGCTGGGGAAGGCTGCTCTCAGGAAGTGACATTTAAGCTGAAACCTAAGAAAAACAGAGATGTCTAAATATTTTGAAAATGAAACAGGAGCTGGGGGCAGGGGACTATGGTCCCACAGTGGTATGCTTCCATATCCCCTGTGAAGACCGTGAA
Source organism: Mustela lutreola (assembly GCF_030435805.1). NCBI lineage: Eukaryota > Metazoa > Chordata > Mammalia > Carnivora > Mustelidae > Mustela > Mustela lutreola. Next base: position 64,369,665 of record NC_081297.1, read on the forward strand.
TGGGGTGGGTCTGGGTGGCTGGGAGCACAGCTGAAAGCCAGTTCTATGCAGCAAGGGGAGATGAGATGGGGCTCTGGAGGCAGTGGGAGCCCAGATCCTGCAGGGCTCTGGATACCATTTGAAGGATTCAGGATTTTACTCCAAATAAGAGAGAAAGCCACTGAAGGCCTTAAGCAGGGGAGGCACACGATCAAATACAACAAAGGGACAAGGTAACTGACAAAGACGAAAATTCCTGAAGAAATTAGAAGGAATAAGATCCAGAGCTGGGGGCATGGGCTCCCTCATGGGTTAGCTCCAGGGCTTCCCAACCTATGCTGTGAATGGGGCATGTGTCTTCCATCTGTGAGTGCTCTACAGGTGTGGAAATGTTTATTCTCAGCCCTTGGGTCCCCCAGGCAGAGAGCTTAGAGGATCTGGAAACCCTGGGGCAGTCACCTCAAGTAGGCAAACAGCCTGTTCCATCCCGTTGGACTGAACAAATATTATCATTTTCTGTGTTTGTCAAGATGCATGGAAGACTGGAAATATTGTAGGACTTTAATATCTCTTTCTCTAAGAAAGGAAATGTGTTTTCAGTCCCAGTTTTCGATGACAAAGTGAGACACAGGGAGACTGCGACCCGCACAAGGTCACACTGAGAGAGCCAGCTTCAAACGAGATGGTCTGGTTCCAGGGTCCAAGCCTTAATCACTACTGAAAGGGGCCTCCCTCACGCTCTCTGCTCAGAAGGACTGGAAGGCTGGAAGAAAGGGTTTTAGTAAAGTCACTGAATTGCCACTAGAAGAGTGGGAGGCACGTGCTCTGAAGCTGAGAGAGACTACAGTCTGGGCTCTGCCAGTTAGTTGTCAGCCAGCTGTGTCTGAAAAAGCTAGTTACCTCCCTAAGCTTCAATTATTTCAACCGTAAAACAAAAATAATAGAACCTAACTCTCTGTTATGGGGATTAAAAACACAATACAAGCAAAGTTCTTAGTTCCTGGCACAGAGTAAGCCCCCAATGGCATCTGCTGCTCTAATGGCAGAGGGAGTAAACTAAAGAAATGGACAGTGCGCCAGACAATGCCAAGGGCTCAGGGAGATAGAATTTTTAGTAGCACCAATTTCCAGTTTTGTGACTTTCCCCAGCAGTCCCTGTAAGGCAGCTGCTGGTCTGAATAATTTACAGCTAGAGTTTAAGAGCAAATGAGGATGAAAGAAGGGAGGATGATGGGATCCAGGCTAACAAGTATTTACTGATCAATAACCAATCAACCAACAATACTTGTTGAATAAAATGATTTGCAGTACTATCAACCTAACTTCTATAACTTTTTAAAGCTTCTAGAAGAAATACACTCAGGATCCATCTTGGGATGGCAGAACACATCACCCTCCAAAAGAAATGACAAGATTCCAAACGGAGAGAGCTGAAAGAAATCAGGGAAGGAAAATCGGGAGGGTATATAAAGGTTCCCCACCCAGGCCAGCTCTCCTTTCCTAGTTCCCATACTTGCTTTGCTTTTCTCACTTTGAACCCATTAAAAACAAAACAACAACAACAAAAAAACTATTAAAGACAAGGGGCGCCTAGGTGGCTCAGTAGGTTAAGCCTCGCCTTCGCTCAGGTCATGGTCTCTGAGTCCTGGGATGGAGCTCCACATCGGGGCTCTCTGCTCACCAGAGAGCCTGTTTCCTCCTCTCTCTCTGCCTGCCTCTCTGCCTATTTGTGATTGCTCTCTCTGTCAAATAAACAAATAAAGTCATAAAAAAAGAACTATTAAAGACAAAAATCATGTAAAGGTGATAAAGAATAGAGATGACTGAAGATTATCTTATGTTTGAGAAGAAACACAGAAAATTGAAATTTTCTTGGGCCTCCTAAAGGCCTGGGGAAAGAGCAGAGCCTGTTAATGAAAGGATTATTCCTGGTGCAGGGAGAGGCTTTGGGGGACTTGTTGACAGAAGCTAACGGGGCAGGTCTGTTGGAAGAGTGACCGAAGCGATGGCCTACTAGGGAAAGAGGCCAAGGGAGGAAGATGGAGATGAAGAAAACCATTAGAGGTAGTGGTGGGGAGGAAAAGGGTGTTCTTAAATCCAAGAAGGTCCACCCTAGAACAAACATTCATAAAAGACAGCCAGATGTTGCCATTGGTTCCTCTTTTACCATGGCGAAATTTAAAATAACTAACTGCTGGTCATTATTTTTAAAGATTAAATAAAAACAGCCCATACCCCTCAATGCAGCCTCAGCAAAAGAATACATGTTCAAAGTCAATAATCCTCAGGGATAGAGGCTTTCTGAGCAAGGCTAGAGAAACAAGCAAAAAGAATAAAAACGATCTTGCAGCTACATAATTTGCAACAGAGAGCTGCCAGAGCATTTCAGTAATCCAAGAGCCGATATCCTTAGCAGTTAAAAAAGCAGAGTGAAAGAAAGAAATACAATGAACTGCTTAAGGATTCTTTTTTTTTTTTTTTTTAAGATTTTATTTATTTATTTGACAGAGATCACAAGTAGGCAGAGAGGCAGGCAGATAGAGATAGAGGAGGAAGCAGGCTCCCTGCTGAGCAGAGAGCCCGATATGGGGCTCAATCCCAGGACCCTGGGATCATGACCGGAGCCGAAGGCAGAGGCTTTAACCCACTGAGCCACCCAGGCGCCCCTACTTAAGGATTCTTATAAACTACTTGTAAGTTTATAAAACACCTATCCACCAATGTTTAGGAGCTGTAACTTTTGGTTGGCTGGTAAATGGAGTGTGCGTGTGTGTGTGTCTGTGTGTGTGTCTATTGTTCCCCTAGAGATATTTAAATCTCCAATATCATTACCAAAAAATCTACTTCTTTCCTGTAGTTTCACTTGAAGGGGAAAAAAAAACAATAACAAATTCCTTCCTAAAATAGCAAAGACAACAATGCGAGGAATACTACTTCAGAGTTTGAACAGATATTTCCTGTACTTCACTCAATGTACGAATCACAAGCAAAATTAGGAATTAAAGGGAAAAAAACACCACAACTGCTACATACCCTCAATAACAACAAAAACAAAAACAAGTACACCATTCTTTGTCCACTCTTGCCCCTCAAATAAGATACCACCCTGCATCTGGATATAGTATTAAAAAAAAACAAAAACAAAAAAAAACCTCTGAATACTGTCAATATATGAAATGTGAGGGGCGCCTGGGTGGCTCAGTGGGTTAAGCCGCTGCCTTCGGCTCAGGTCATGATCTCAGGGTCCTGGGATCGAGTCCCGCATCGGGCTCTCTGCTCAGCAGGAAGCCTGCTTCCCCCTCTCTCTCTCTGCCTGCCTCTCCATCTACTTGTAATTTCTCTCTGTCAAATAAATAAATAAAATCTTTAAAAAAAATAAAAAAAAAAAAAAAAAAAAAAAAAAAAAGAAATGTGAATATTAAGCAGGATAGATACTCCTCATGACAGTGGTGGTAGTCATAAGAAAAGCCATTATTCCACAATAAATGCTAGAAATAATCAAATGCCAGTGTTCAATTCTATAGCTATACACGTATAATTTTTAAAAAATTTATTAAAATTCTTGCATTACAAATACTGTCACTAAGAATTTGAAATACTATTTCTTTATTCCCTATCCCACTTGAAATGTGCTTTTGTAATACAGTTTTTTCAGAATGAAGATTTTTTCAGAATGTAATTATGTTTTAACAGAACTTGAAAGATGAAGAAACATCATATCAAAGCCAAGTATAAAAGAAAAAAAAGCCAAGTATAAGCAATTTGTGTGCCAAGGGGTTAAAGGAAAGACAAGTACCGCCATCATCTCTTCTTTTGTCTTACATAATAGAATTTTTAGCTGGGCAAAACAACTACTGGATAAAGACCACATTTCCCAGTCCCCTCACAGTTAGGTGTGGTCAAATAACTAAGTTCTGGGCAATGTGGTATGGACAGAAAAAATGTGTTACAGCACGTCCTCTCCTTTTCTCCTTTCCTGGTGGCTGAACTGGGATGTTGGTAGTTAGCCATCACGAACCATGCGCTGACAGACAAATTCAAGGATGGGAAAGAAACAAGACAGAAAGAGCCCAAAGCCCAAAGACCTCATGAAGCAGAGTTGCCATGCTAATGCAGATGACTATGTGACACAGAAATCAATCTCTAACTAGTTAAATACCTGTTATTTGGGATCTGTCACATACAGTCAAATCCACAATCCAACAAATACATGAGATGATTTCCAGTCAGTGGCAGCAAATAATTGCTGCTACTTGATGTCCTTACCACACCCATTGTAAGCCACAGTACTTAAACTTTTAAAAGTTCATTTAACTGTTATATGGGTGAGATATACCCTTACAAACTTTCCAGTGTTAATCCCCTTGATAAATCTTTTCTCACACCATCTTAAATCATGAGATTTTGAACTATGCTGCATCTTTACAAAGTAAATCTGGTTTACTTATTTGAAAACACAATACTGCAAAGCAACTCTTAAACTAATATAAAATTATCTAAGTACACACATTGAGAGTCTTGGACTGGATTCATCAATACATTGTACCAGCGTTAATAGTTCTAATAGATGCTGTTTCTATGAAAGGTTTTAGCACAACTAAAATTCCTGCATTGTACTGTTATTTTTATTCTTGAAGTTAAAATGGCAAGTATTTGATATGCTAAGAGTTCCCCCATAAAAATGTTATCTCAATAAACTATCAGTTAAAAATAGAAAAAAATCTGTGTGAACACAATTCCAGTTACTAATTTACCAATTGTTGAAGAACTACAGCCTGGAAATAAGCAAGCTGTTTGAGGAATGATGGTCTTCCTCTGTTTCAGACTAAAAGCTTGCTGTACCACAGCCACTAGGAATTCCAGGAAATTCTCCAAGTTTAATCATAGCAACTCTGCTTTTACCAATTACCCTTGATCATGCTTTAGTATAAGACAGTTTCTGAACTTGGGGCACATGGGTGGCTTAAACAGTTAAGAGTCTGACCCCTGGGGCACCTGGGTGGCTCAATGCGTTAAACCTCTGCCTTAGGCTCAGGTCATGATCCCGGGGTCCTGGGATCGAGCCCTACATCGGGCTCTCTGCTTGGAAGGGAGCCTGCTTCCTCCTCTATCTCTCTGCCTGTCTCTGTCTACTTGTGATCTCTGTCTGTCAAATAAATAAATAAAATCTTAAAAAAAAAAAAAGAAAGAAAGAAAGAAAGAAAGGAGCCTGACCCTTGAATTCAGCTCAGGTTATGATCTCAGGGTTGTAAGATCAAGCCCTGAAGATTCTCTTGCCGCTCTTTCTAAAAAAAGAGAAAAGAAAAAACAAGAAAAAAAAGTGTTTAACAAAGACCTTCCCCTTAGTTAACAGATTTTAAAACTACTGAATATATAACTAATAGTCCTAGGGAATAGTCTTCTTTTCAGTAGTTGCAAAGAAATGCTGTCAGGTAAAGGAAGAAAGATAAATCACTGGGGAGCAGTACCCTGACTGGCTCAGTCCACAGAGTGTATGACTCTTGATGTCAGGGTTTTAAGTGGCAGAGAGTTTACTTTAAAAGAAAAACAAAAAACAAAAAAGATAAATCACTGGAAAGAACGGATTTGGTGAAAAGAAGTAATGAGATTATCCTAAAAAGATTTTTAAAGATTTTATTTATTTATTTGTCAGAGAGAGAGCAAGCAGTAAGCAGAGGGAGAAGCAGGCTCCCCGCTGAGCAAGAAGCCTGATGCAGGACTTAATCCCAGAACCCTGGGATCATGACCTGAGCTGAAGGCAGATGCTTAACTGAATGAGCCACCCAGGTGTCCCTTAAAAAATTTTTTTTATTTAAAAATCCCTGGATCTTCCATACCTGTATGATCCTCTAGATGTCAGACAGGTCTAGGTACTGAGCCTGGCTCATCACTTAACAGCGATGTCTCTTTTACCAAGTTACTTAAGGTTACAGATCCTTGCTTTTTCCATACACAGAATGTAGAAAGCCACACTACCTCACAGCATTATTAACAAAGATTAAGGGAGATAATGTAAGTAAAGCTCCTAGTAGAGCGCTTAATCCAGGGCCGACACTCAATAATTGTTAGTTTCCCTCTCTACCCACTCTGACCCTACTACCAACCATCAAAATCTCAGAATGAATTACAAATGAAAGGGTTCTTGATGTGGGTTGAACACTTTTTTGCAATGGATGATACTTATGTCGAAGACTGGCTAAAAACACTTCTCTGGAGAAAAACATGCATTCACAAAAATTTGTATACAAGCATGTTTACAGCAGCATTATTTATAACCAAAAAGTAGAAACAACCCAAATGTTCATCAGCTGATGAATGGATAAACCAAATGTGATATAGCCATACAATGTAACATTTTTTTTAACCAAAAGAAGGAATGAAGTACTGACACATGCTACAACATGAGGAACCTTGAAAGCAATATTCTAAGTGAAAGAAGTCATTCACAGAAGACCATATTCTGTATGATCCAATTTATGTGAACTGTCCAGAATAGGGAAGGATGAGAAGGTACAGGGGTTTCTTTGGGGGTGATGAAAACATTCTAGAATTAGACTGTACTGGAACTTATTTAAAAATGCTGAATTATATACTTAAATGGGTATGTGAACTACATCTCAATGAAGCTTGGAAAAACTAGGAAATGCTCATTCAAAACAATATATGCACCCCTATGTTTACTGCAGCATTAATTATAATAGTCAAGACATGGAAGCAATCTAAGCGTCCAATGACAGATGAATAAAGAAGATGTGAGCTATATGTATGCACACAACAGAATATTATTCAGCCATGAAAAAGAATGAATCAATGGCCATTTGCAGTAACATAAATGGACCTAGAAGGGATTATGCTAAATGAAGTAAGTCAGACAGACAAAGACAGAAGAAAGACAAAGACAAAGATTTAAATGATACATGGAATCTAAAAAAGATAAAACACTTGAACAAACAAGCAGAAACAGACCCATAAATACAAAGAACAAACTGATGGTTGCTGGTGGGGAAAGGAGGGATGCACAAAATGGGTGAAGAGGCATGGGACGTATAAAGACTTTCAGATATGGAATGAGTAAGTCTTGGGGATGATAGGTGTAACGTGGGGATATACAGTCAATGGTATAATAGCATTGTATGGTGGCAGATGGTAGCTACACCTGTGGTGAGCACAGCATAAGGTATCGAGTTGTCAATTCACTATGTTATACACCTGAAATGAATACAATATTATACATCAACTATACTTCAATTAAAAAAAATAAATAGAGGTTGGCTGGCTCAGTTGGTGGAGTACGCAACTCATTGATCCTGGGGTTGTAGGTTTAAGTACCATGTTGGGTGTAGAGATAAGTTAAAAATAAAATCTTTAAAAAACAAACAAACAAAATAAAGGCTGGACATTTTAAAAAAGTAAACAGCAAACAAACTACACTGCATCTAAAATTTAATAAGTCAAATCAAAGCTATTCAGAATATACTCCCATCTAGACAATAAAGTACACTGTGAGTATGTGTATATAAACTTTGATGTCAAGTACAGGAACCTTTAGCAGTTTGTCTTGTTATTTCTTTCTGTTCATTACATACAATGGATGCCTTATCTACTGTGCTTCTAAAACTGTATCAGCTGTGTATCCTACTTGGGAGAAATGAGAAGAGCCACTCAATTTCCCATGCAGCTTAATTCTCTTGTGGAATGTTAACTGATATATGTTCTTTTTAAACAAACAGAATACTTTGAAATTGACCACACATGAGAACATAAAGCAAGTTATAAAATTTTTAAAGAACTGGTATCATACAGACCACTTCATCTGTCAACAATGCAATAAAGTTATAAATCAATAAAAGACAACTCTTTTGGGGGCGCCTGGGTGGCTCAGTTGGTTAAAGCCTTTGCCTTCAGCTCAGGTCATGATCCTGGGGTCCTGGGATCAAGCCCCCATCGGGCTCTCTGCTCAGCAGGGAGCCGGTTTCCTTCTCTCTCTCTCTCTCTCTCTGCCTGCCCCTCTGCCTATCTGTGATCTCTGGAAAATAAATAAATGAAATCTTAAAAAACACACACACACACACACACACAACTTTTTTTTTAACTTTTTTTTTTTTTTAATTTTATTTATTTGTCAGAGAGAGAGAGAGGGAGAGAGAGCGAGCACAGGCAGACAGAATGGCAGGCAGAGGCAGAGGGAGAAGCAGGCTCCCTGCGGAGCAAGGAGCCCGATGTGGGACTCGATCCCAGGACGCTAGGATCATGACCTGAGCCAAAGGCAGCTGCTTAACCAACTGAGCCACCCAGGCGTCCCAAAACGCAACTTTTTTTAAGAGCAGCCATTAAAATGGTCTACTAATGTGTCGTTTTCTGTATGTAGTATGCCATTACTTGATATTAGTACCTAAGGAAATGGGCTGAGGTTGGATATATGTTTGCATACTGTCAACATATTTCCTTGGTAAGTTTAATACATTTGTTCCCAAATAAATAAATAAATGTATATATATATATATATATATATATATATATATATATATAGTCAATCATATTTAGAAGCATTAGAAAATCTGCTATTTAAAGGATTCATGGAGTAAACCTTTTTGTATTATAATTGTTGCCTAATTCATCTGTAGCTAACTCTTTCAAAACTGTATTCTGTATTTAGCAGAGTATTCACTGTTTACTGTACCATCACCATCTGAGAGAGCTTGCATGAGATGCAAAACAATTCAGAGAAAGGAATTTGGTGCTCTGGTCAGTGCCAAGGTCAACATTTCCCCCAGTGTTCTTCTAATTCAGCAAGCCAAGGCCTGGAACCAGTCCATGGCTTTATCATTGTGGATTTATCCTTGGGCAGTTCCTGAGAAAAGACCTCCACTGGGTCCTACCCAGGCAGAAATATGGGACCAGGCTTTAAGTACCTAAGGGGACCAACAAGCTTAAAAACTGAAAAGACAGCCAATAATCTTCCTCATGACTAAAATGGCACATACAGAACTCTCCCTTCTCCTTTCCAGGCTCAATGTCACTGACCAACTTGAGCCTTTTTTTAAAAGACTCAGTTCTCAACTAATATATCTGCTTCTTATTAGACTAGGCACTGGTCAGACAGAGACAAAACTAAGCATCCATTTCTGTGCTGTGATATCCTCTCTTCCCAATCCTCCATTCTGCCTAGGCCTCATTACCAACCTGGATGTATCTTCTGCACACTGTATTTTTCACTAATTTATAAAAAGGCATGACCTTGTCTATTTTTCCCTTTAGACCTACATCACTTGTTTATTTGCTTCGGAAAAACAGTCATTTTAAATATTAAATTAAATATTGAATTTTAACTAGATACCGATTATACAGCTAAGACATGTATTATTAAATTATATAAACTTTAGTACTACCATTCACAAGCATGGAAAGTCCTGCTTTATTTCTGCCTCCTCATAGATTCCTAAGAGGGAAAAAACTGGGAACTACCTCGGTAAATTAATGTAAGAGCTTCAAGTTGGAAATATATGAACCTGCTCAAGGCTGACAAGGGGGATTTCCAGAACCCCAAGAGCTCCTTTGTGATCCAGCCCTGGGTGACTAATAACAAGAGTGAGAGAATTTTTGCTCTCTGATCACAGGATCAGAACGCTAAATTATATAATAGGAGTAATAACTGTGACAAACCAGGATAGGACCGGGCAGAGAACACAGGGTGAAGATGATGCCTAGCATCAAAATTATACGCAGACAGATTTGGGTTATTTAGAGACTGAGGCATGAGACAGGCCAAGATTTAAGTGCTAGAATAAATATGAAGCAAGAGGTGGTAAGAATGCAGAGGAACATTATGAAGACCAACAAAGACAACCTGCAAGATGCAAGAGAAATGGTCACTGAACTGGCTAAGAGGTAAAACCCAAATATACAAAATCATAGAATATTTTAAATAAAATATAAAAAAGCAAACATGATGCTCTGGTGAACCTTTCCCACATATTTTGTACCGTCCACGTAAGGATACAGAAGCATGCACATACGTATGTGTTACTAATCTCAGCTCTCACTCAGCCAACACTGATGGCCTGCTAGTAGTCAGGCACTGGTCTAGGCACTTGGGGAATGACAGAGCAGACAAAGATTCCCTCGTAGAGCTTACACTCGAGGAAGAGACAGACAATAAACCATAAAGATAACAGGGAGACAAGTGACACAGAGTGTCAGTAAGTGGAAAGTGCTACAGAAAAACAAATTAGAAAAAGGAGCGCTGACAGAGGAGGGAGGCTGTAGTATTTGATGGTAATCCAGCACAATTCACATTTGACAATATAAAATCTGAAGGAGGAGTTAGCCATGCAGACATCTTGGGAAAGAGCCTTCCAGGAGACACCTTCCAAGAAGAGGAACTGAGAAATATAAACATGTTTTAAGCTTTAAGACTAGAAGCAAGCATCAGCCTTCTCCTGAACACCTCTCCTTGGAAAATAATTTTCTGAGGCAGCTAAAAAAAATAATAAATTGGAATGCCTGGATTTTATAGAAACATTTTAAAACATTTTAAAAAGCAAGCCACCAATTTAAAATCCAATCAATTAAAATGGTTATCTAAACAGATAAGGTGACTGCTCTCGGGAGCTACTGGGATAGAGGGGCGTGGGGGGGGGGGGGGAGTGGCGAGGTGAGCTGTGAACTGCTAATGCCAGGCCAGGCTTGCAGGGCCTATCCTCCCTGCTCCTCTGTTAAGGCCTGCTCCATGTGGTTCCCAGGGAGAGATCATCACACTGCTATCAGACTGCTCCCCCACAAAGGAAGTACATCTAGTTTGGGACTGGTTACAGGGAAATTTGTTTTCCTCATTTTTAAAGTGTTATTTACACCCACGTTTATGTACACTGTAACGGCGGCTTTTCTGTGTAAAAGAGCCATCAACCTATTCTAATATTAATATCGTTAACAATTCAAACAGTAAATTCTTCATCAAACACTAGCTAGCAGGGGCCACAGGGCGGTTTTGGAAATCCACTGAAATGTCAAAAGATGTCTAAATTAAACTGGCCTGGTCATATGTATGAAAGAGAGGGGCGGAGACGCATTTAATTCAAATATATACCCTTTCAGAATTTACTTGTCTCCTATCCCCCCCCCCCCGAATAAATGTTAATTACTAATCATCATGAAAATAGCTCTTTCTGGTTCTATAAACTGACACCATCTCCCAGCCATTTGAGGTGGCTTACTAATTAAAAACAAAGGTTCCAGGGCGCCTGGCTGGCTCAGTGGGTTAAGCCTCTGCCTTCTGTTCAGGTCATGATCTCAGGGTCCTGGGATCAAGACCCACCTTGGGCTCTCTGCTCAGTGGGAAGCCTGCTTCCCCACTCTCTCTCTGCCTGCCTCTCTGCCTCCTTGTGATCTCTCTCTGTCAAATAAACAAATAAAGTCTTTAAAAAAAAAAAAAGTTCCCAATATTTCAATTTTTTTTTTCCCTGTTCAGTTGAGCTGCAGGAAATGGAAGCAGTTGAATGTGAATGTAAATACGGATGTCCTTACAGAACTGCTGTCATAAATTACATGACCAGGAAAAGAGCAAAACAATACAAAAGATCATAATCTCAAAATCTCCTACTACCATCACAGAAAACAGGTAATTTTTATAGAAATGGTGTTGATGATAACAGTTAAACTAATAAATAACAACCAGTGACTCTAATCTCCCTCAGCAAAGCCTATAATTACACCCTGTCAAGCTTTCTCTGTTATAGTATATGGCTATCTGGTTATATGAAGAAATAACAAAATCAGAACATCCCTTCAGGCAAAAGCAACTGCAGTGTCCAACAGTCTTTAAAATATTTATATGTGTTGACCCAATATGTCTTCTAGGAATCTACCCAAAGGAAAGACAAAAATTTGTCCACTCAATGTTATTTCTATAGAGACAAACAAACTGAAAAATCAAAATGTTCAACAACTGGGAACAGTTTAAAAATTATTTTGGAATGCCAGGTATCCAGCAAAAAAAGGTATTTACCAAGAATTCCGACAGCAAGAAAGAAATATCTTTGTTTAGGGAAAAAAAAAAAACAACTTCTTGAATATACAAGATGGACAATGTAGACAGCACTGGTTTTTGGCATAAAATGACCTGGTTGATGATCTGGGTCCATTCGTCCCTAGCGCCATGACTTTAAGCACATAATTTCTAACCATCTATCCGTGCCCTCATTTATAAAGTAGGGACATAAATATCCAGCGTATCTACCCCACAATGGTGTGTGTGTGTGTGTGTGTGCATGTGTGTGTGAAAGAGAGAGAGAGAAAACCAAAGCAGAGTAATAAATCTAAAAACCTTTTGAAAGATGTTAAGTATCATAGTCATCATCAAAGCCGCTTTTTGAAGGAATGAACAAAAAAAGGAAAGGAGGTATGGTAGTTTATATTCTTGCTAGATAAAGGAGAGAAGGGAAAATGATTTATAAAATTATCTGTTTACAGACAACTAGAGAGATGAAGCAGTGGCATTCATGAAGGATTGGAGCTGTACAAGGATACATTATTGAGCAATGTGAGTGGCAGTTAAAAAGCCAGGTAAAATAATATGGCCCAAAAGTCTCTAAGGAGAGGAGAACGGAAGATGGGTGGTGGAGAAAGGTAGTGTGTGTGAGGGAACCAAAGCAGCCAGATAAAAGTACTCAGGTTTAAGATTTTTCTTACGGGTGGGGGCGCAGGCGTGGCTCAGTCAGTTAAGCTCTCGACTCCGACTCCCCGGATTTCAGCTCGGGATTTCAGCTCGGATCATGCTCTCAGGGTTGTGAGATTGAGATTCTCGCTCCCCCTCTTCCTCTGCCCCTCCCTGCTGCCATGCTTACAGGCATGTGCTTTCTCTCTCTCTTAAAAAAAAAAAGTCTCCTTAAGAGTGTAAGTCCAGGACCAAGACTACTTAACAAAACTATGTACAAGTAGAATATATCATGAGATGCAGGTTGTATCTACTGTTCCCAAGACACTGTCATTACCATTACCTTAATTAAGTGGATTGACCAATTTTTATAAATCAGGATTCTTAGCTCGCCCTTCCTTTAAAGAAAAAAGTCCTTTCCTCATTAATGAAGAAACAGGTAGGTGTGGATGACTTGATGGTATTAAAGAAAGGAAAATAAGTCAAACTCATACTTAGAAATTACTGGGGTTATTTCTGAATCTTACATCAGTTAATCACATGGCTGCTTTGAACCCAACCTGACAGAATTAAGTGTGACCACGTTCCGCAAGAGTGCTCACTTCATGCCAGTGGGAGGCAGAAAAGTATTCTTGTCCAATGTGATAAAGGGAAATCTGAAAGGCTGAAAACAACTAAGCCAATAAGTAAAACCATCAAAAGAACTTTATTGTTGAATTTGCAACCTTTTTCCTTAAATGTTTAGCATTCACTTTAATATAACATATACTTTATACTAAGACTGAAAAGATAATGACACAAGGGATGCTGTAAAATATTATGAAAGCACTCCATTGTTTCAGCTTAAACAGGAGTCGGCATTCATTACACAGATGCCACTCTGTGACATCCATGACAAAGTCCAGGACCATGCAGGAAAGATCCAGGAGCCCTCCTCACCAAGTCCCTGTGTTGAGCTCTCACAACAACCCTCTTCTCAAAACTCCTTCAGTTCAGTCAGATTATCACACATCCCAACACTCAAAGAGGTGATGCTCATTTTTTTCATTACACTCCTGCATGCACAGGAGGCCACAGCACTACTTAATACTCTTATTGTAACATAACGTTCTCACTTTAACCTTTTCCCTCTCCAGAGTAATCAGAATAATGAGTAGCTGTGGTCTTCAAATTCTTAACTATGAGCACAATGGACAAAATAAGAAAATCACTTCTATGAAATACCATAATGCTGACAAAGAAGATCAACATTTCAATAGAAGATGCCCACATTTCAAACACCTTTGCTTAAATTAAAATAACTTTTAAAGTGATTTAAGTTTTGTTGCCAAATGAGTGATGGATTTCCTGTTTCAATTTGCACTATGCAGCCCGTAAAAGAATGAAGTAAATCTGTATGTGCTGAAATGGAAAGTTCTCTAAGATACACTGAGTAAAAAAGTGCAGGAGAGTTTGTAGAGTGGAGCATCTCCTGTACAAAAAGTGTATCTCTGTGTGTCTGTGTTAGAAGGATTCACAAAAGGCTGGAGAGACATGTGAGTTAGAAACCACCTATATGGGACGCCTGGGTGGCTCAGTTGGTTAAGCAGCTGCCTTCGGCTCAGGTCATGATCCCAGCGTCCCACATCGGGCTCCTTGCTCAGCAGGGAGCCTGCTTCTCCCTCTGCCTCTGCCTGCCGTTCTGTCTGCCTGTGCTCGCTCTCTCCCTCTCTCTCTCTGATAAATAAATAAAATCTTAAAAAAAAAAAAAAAAAAAGAAACCGCCTATATAATGAAAAACTAGCTCAGATACTTTTTAAAAGAAGTTAGTGGAAACTTTTACTGATCTTCTATAAATCTCTGACTACATTTCAAGCAAATATTACCTATTCTGTCATAAAAAGTAAAAATAACCAAGCTTCAAAGAAATAAAACTGAGACAAGTAATACCTATTTTTAAAAACATGCAAATCAGATTTAGCTAAATACCTTTGGTTACCAACCTCCTGTTACTGAATCCTCAGTCTATTTTAATTCCAATTGAAAATTGCCTTTTTTTAAGGATCATCCAAATCAGGTCAGCTGGTCTTGGACATGTGTCAAATGGGAAGTCCAGGCTGGCCTGGCACTTACACAGCCATTAGGACTAGATGAGCAGGAAAAGCTCTAAGATTCAATAGCCTCAGACCAGCTATGCATAGTAATGACCATCCTCCAGCTAATCACACACAGTGCTTTTGTTAACCTGTTTAGCCAGCATGAGAAACTTTTAGACACAATCCTATTCACATAGTCAAAACTTCATCAGATCCTCTTGCGATTTTTCACCTTTTCTTTATGTATAGATTTTTAAAGATTTTTATTTATTTATTTGACAGAGAGAGAGATCACAAGTAAGCAGAGAGGCAGGCAGAGAGAGAGGGGGAAGCAGGGAGAGAGGGGGAAGCAGGTTCCCCGCTGAGCAGAGAGCCCAATGTGGGGCTTGATCCTGGGATCCTTAGATCATGACCTGAACTGAAGGCAGAGGCTTAACCCACTGAGCCACCCAGGCACTCCATCTTTTTTTTTTTTTTTTTTTAAGATTTTGTTTATTTATTTGACGGAGAGAGATATGGAAAAGCAGGGAACACAGGCAGGAGGAGTGGGAGAGGGCAAAACAGGCTTCCCGCTGAGCAGGAAGCCCCATGTGGGCTCAATCCCAGGACCCTGATGGATCCCAGGATCCCAATCATGACCTGAGCCAAAGGCAGATGCTTAAATACTGAGCCACCCAGGCGCCCCTGTTCTCTAGTCTAAATGTATTCATCCATACACAAAAGGACAGGAAACCTACCAGTTAAGTGCTCCACTAGCTTGCTAACACCCATTACCAGAGTCTGCATGGTTTTACTCTTGTTACAGCCAACAGCTGCCAAAGTGTTACTCCTTTTAGACCTTGAACCTGAGCTCCCTGATATTTATTATGGCCTATTTAACTTAATGGTACTATGAAAATAATGTTTTAAAGATATCATGTTATTCAAAGCAGAGTTCCTCCCTCTGAACAAGAAGAAAATGTCAAAGCAATTACATTACAGCTAAAAGCTAAAAGGTGGATCATGGATCTGAAAGACAAGGCCTTTAGGATCTGTCACTTAAGACATACTGGGGCTGACCCTGTTAACTTATTTTGTGTTGTTAAAATAAACCAGATAATCTTATCTAAAAACCAGTCAGGCAAAATAAAAACAGCAAAACATTTAAATTGAAATAAGAGGGCGCCTGGGTGGCTCAGTGGGTTAAGCCGCTGCCTTCGGCTCAGGTCATGATCTCAGGGTCCTGGGATCGAGTCCCGCATGGGGCTCTCTGCTCAGCAGGGAGCCTGCTTCCTTCTCTCTCTCTCTGCCTGCCTCTCAGTATACTTGTGATTTCTCTCTGTCAAATAAATAAATAAAATCTTTAAAAAAAAAAAATAAAATAAAAATAAATTGAAATAAGACCAAGATAGACAGGCAAAACATATTTTTATCACACATCAAACTATAAATACCTTTTAATATGTCATATGTGATTTGGGCTAAATTTTAAAATACATTATTTCAACATTTCTGATAGCCTTTACCTATTTGACACAATATTGAGTTCTAGATTAATAATTTGATCATTAAGGTACTGCATACTTAAAGAGTTATATTGATTAAGTATATAATTCTTAATTTATGTCACATGATCAGATAATACACATATAAAGCTACACATTAGTATGTTAACTTTACTTCATAAAATTTCTTAAAATTCTACTAAGTTCTAAATTTGGCCCAAACATCAGCCACGTAAAAAAGGGGAAGAGTTTCTTTCCTTCTAGAGACCTCATCTATTAAAAATGAAACCTAAATTAATTCTTACAAAACCCCCTGAGGTAAACACTATCCTTACAGGTGAGGGTATCAGATCAAAGAGAAAAGCAAAAGCAAAAAGATGTCATGGTTCACATTCAAACTCAGGAAGACATTTGGTTCTGTGCTCTAATTACGAAGGCAGCAGAGAAAGGTTGGTTGGGCTCCAACATCTCATACTTGAAATGGAACAAAGAGGTGTGTTCCCAACAGGAATTACAGATTTCCTGATAATACCCACACATCATCTCCATCTGTGGCCTTAGGTGATTCGCTAATCTCTGATGGGCTCACTATCCTATGCAAACGGATAGAATCATTTGTAAGGTTGGGACCTATCTTTAGTGAGCTGCTCCTGTGTGTTTAACACAGAGTCAACATGTTCTGTATCTCCAGAAGACTAAATTCAGCTCTGGTCTTACACCAGGACATTAAGTCTAGAGCTACACATAAATTCTACTTAGTATATGGGTTTTAATTCCAGCAAATGTGGAAAACTATGAGAAAGGCTGAAGTATAAAATTCAAGTTTAGCTCAGACTGAAATTTAGTTGCCGACCAAAGGAAAAAGAAAGAAAAAGAATTAAAATAACCCTACCAGATGGGATAAACAAAAAGAAAAAGAAATCAATATATTAAAAACTTAAAAGAATTTCAGGTTCAACAACTGGGCATTATTTAGCCCCAGCTTCTTGGCCCTCAAAGTACCTGGGGAAGTGAGACAAACTATTTGATTCCTACTCTTTGAAAAGACAGTATATCTAATTCGTAAAAGTAGATTCCAACGTGGGTTCTGGTCCATAAAAAGGCTAAAATGTTATGACATCAAAATTTGATCAACCTGTAATTTTATATTAAAGTCTAAATTCCTGGAGTTTTTTGTTTGTTTTTTATTTGACAGAGATCACAAGTAGGCAGAAAGGCAGGCAGAGAGAGAGGAGGAAGCAGGCTCCCCGGTGAGCAAAGTGCCTGATGCGGGGCTCGATGCCAGGACCCCGAGACCATGACCGGAACCGAAGGCAGAGGCTCAACCCACTGATCCACCCAGGCGCCCTAAATTCCTGTTTTGTTTTGTTTTGTTTTAACTGCTTTCACTGGAAATGATGATCACAGTAATGACCCTCTAGCAGCTGGTGCTGTAACAATTACAACAATGATTCGCTCCTTGGGCCACAACCACAATCCCTCAATCATTTCTCCAGTGGGGGCCACAAGTGGCATATTTAAAGAGAGAACACCACTATGCTGTCAATGTTACTAAGAAGAAAAGAGAAAGGAAGCAGCTTGAGGATCTTGGAAGATCATTAGCCCCAATCAGCATTTATTTCCACTGTAATATTCAAGTTCCTCCTCTTAACCTCTTCTAATTTTTCTTCTTGATGATCCTAAATCACTCAATTGTTAAAAGTTCAGTAACACAAAGAATCCTCCCATTGGCTCACAAGAGTTTGCCATATCTGACCCGTTTATGCGAATCTAGGGACCCCATCTCCCATCACTCTCCTCCTAAACTACTGGCCTCACATGCTTAGCAGCTGCTCAAATACACTAAGCTTCAGGAATCTTGCACCAATCATTTCCTGTGCCTGAGACACACTCTTCCTAAACTTTCTCAGGAACTGGCTCCCCGCTCATCATTCCAATGGTTTTAGTTCAAATGGTACCTCTTCAGAAAGGCTGTTCCTGACCACCCTGGAGAGAGCAGCACTCTCTTACCTTATTATTGTTGTTGTTGTTGTTATTATTATTATTTTCAAAATGACAAATAACACACAAGACAATTACTTACTAAAGAAAATCAGCCATCTTGAAGTAACTGGCAGGACTGTCACATTTTTAAATTAATAGGACATTTAGCAATCATTTTATTTAATTGAGTGACTTCAAAGGTGAAGGAAATAGAAGTTCTGAACATTGAGAAATTTTCCCTCATACTTCACTTCCCTAGACCGCACCTCCACTCTCCAAACTTATAATGTTCTACAAAAATAGGCACAAAATCCAGTTGGACAGTAGGGGCTATAAACATAGAACCCAGCAGCTGGGTTAAGATGGAATAAGCATTAACATGGTCCTGTTATGGGTGACTGCCCACCACCAGGTAGAGGGAAACAACCTGCAGGATAGAAAGATACCTTGTTCAAAGCATTCCCAAAAAAAGGTCCTTCTGATCTTCAATGAAATGCCTAGCAGGGAAATAACCACTGTACATGCATTTAAAAAATGCACTGGGGAACTCTGAATCTTGTGTGAGTACAGTACAGCAGCAGTACTAACAGAACAATCTCTAAAGCTATTTCACCAGTATATTACTTCAAGATTGGTTTGCTTGGGGCGGGGGCGCACAGGGAGGGTGGGCAGTGTATCTGAACATTTAAGTCTAGCTTTGCTCCGTTGGTATTGTATAGCTATAGCTACAAAAGAAATTCTAAGTCTACAGATTACATTTTTATTAAGCAAAAGATCTCAAGAAACAATTTTCTTTAAAATGTTTTTCCTGGGGACGCCTGGGTGGCTCAGTTGGTTAAGCAGCTGCCTTCGGCTCAGGTCATGATCCCAGCGTCCTGGGATCGAGTCCCACATCGGGCTCCTTGCTCAGCAGGGAGCCTGCTTCTCCCTCTGCCTCTGCCTGCCATTCTGTCTGCCTGTGCTTGCTCTCTCCCCCTCTCTCTCTCTGATAAATAAATAAAATTTAAAAAAAAAAAAAAAATGTTTTTCCTGGGGTGCCTGGGTGGCTCAGTGGGTTAGGCCTCTGCCTTCAGCTCAGGTCATGATCCCACGGTCCTGGGATTGAGCCCCGCATCAGGCTCTCTGCTCCATGGGGAGCCTGCTTCCCCACCCCCACCCCACCCCGTCTGCCTCTCTGCCTACTTGTGATCTCTGTCAAATAAATAGATAAAATCTTTTAAAAATATATATAATTTTCCCATACTGGGGTGGCTGGGTGGCTCAGTCAGTTGAGCATATAACTCTTGGTTTTGGCTCTGGTCTTGATCTCGGGGTTGTGGGATGGAGCCCCAAGTCAGGCTCTGTGCTCAGTGCAGAGTCTGCTTGGGATTCTTTCTCCCTCTATCCCATTCTCTCTCTCTCTCTCTCTCCCTCTCCAAAACAAATAAACCTTTAAAATAAAATAAAAGTTCCTTCCTATATCTACTTTTCAAACACAGCTAGGACTGAGTTTAAAGTATAACACTGCTTGTCCTTTTGTTCTCTGAAGCCACAAAACAGAAATGCAGGCAGACCACCGGCAGTATCTGGCAAGTCAGTGGAAAACTAAAAAGAAGCAGGGAAAAGAGCAGATGAGAGAAGCACGCATGGCACACAGCGTATATGCGGATTTTCAGCTTTCAGAAATGAAATATAAAAGGTTAAAATCTAAGATCTCGAAGCACAGGAGATACTAAAGGGAGGAGGAAAAAGCTAAAAAAAACAGTGAGACTGGGACTAAAGCAAATTTCTAGACCATCCTAACCTGCCGTAAGTCTTTTTTATGCACCTCTATCAACTAAAATGAGGATGTCAGTTTTATTTCAGACAAAACTTAACAAACTGTCTCATGAAAAATCTTCCCTCCCCATGAGATACCTCCACAGCCTCTAAAAGGGCAGGTATCCAGAAGAAGGAGTGGAGAAAAAGTAACTGCATTAATCAGCCATCAAGTAAATATTTGAGCAAGGCCCAGATAGCAAGGGAGAGGCTAAACAAGTGGGGTCTAAAGGCTGGGCAGAGTCGGTAACAGAGTATCCACTGAATCCAAGAGGACAAAGGAATACTTGCATTAAATCATCACACTGTATACCCTAAAAAAAATAAATGAATAAGGGGACAATGGAAAGGGTAAGAGAAGAGACAAGGGGCTACTGATTTGGTATCAAGCTCCAATTTTATCTAGAAGCTTCCTATATACTTCCATCTGGAATGTAGA
This sequence comes from Mustela lutreola, assembly GCF_030435805.1. Taxonomy (NCBI): domain Eukaryota; kingdom Metazoa; phylum Chordata; class Mammalia; order Carnivora; family Mustelidae; genus Mustela; species Mustela lutreola. The sequence goes on from NC_081297.1 coordinate 64,390,074, forward strand.
AAAACACTTGCCTAAAATACCCAGGTGTAAAAACAAAGTAGTTGCATCTGGAAGAGAAAGACACCTAAGAGCAGACCAGTTTATAAGTACTAATTAATGTATACTACTTATTTTATGATATATTCGCCCATGGTTCAAGATCTAAAGATACAAGAAGATATACACATATAGTGAAAATATCATTCTCTCTCCTGTTTTCTAGTCTAGTGCTTTCCTGAGAATCTGCCCAAAGACACATACACAAGCAAACCACAGTTTCATGTGGGCACATTTTGACCTAGATATCTGTTAATAACCTTTTTCCCCAGTAGTCTTTCTTTTAATCAAACTCACTAGCATCACATATCTATAGATCACATCTTTCCTAAGAAGCTGACTCCTTTAAGATGTTAAAAATGTCTTGAGAGGGGCTCCTGGGTGGCTCAGTGGGTTAAAGCCTCTGCCTTCGGCTCGGGTCATGATCCCAGGGTTTTGGGATCAAGCCCCATGTCAGCCTCTCTGCTCACTAGGGGGCCTGCTTCCTCCTCTCTCTCTGCCTGCCTCTCTGCCTACTTGTAATCTCTGTCAAATAAATAAACAAACAAATAAATAAATAATCTTTAAAAAAAAAAAAAAGTCTCAAGAGAAGCGGCAAAATAGAAGTGCTGGACTGGGATGGAAGTCTGGGCTCCAGCCTCAGCTATGCGCAAATTTGGGAAAGTCCCACTACTCTGACATTCTCCCTCATCTTCTTGGCCCCCTCTCAGGTCCAGGTCAATGTCAGCTCCTGCCTGGACTTGCCCCAGTCCCTCTATCTCTTCCAAATAATCCACCCCCTTGCTGTCTCCAAGCCATTCTACTCAAGACTAAGCTGAAATAATTTTTAAAATGCAAACTGTGTTTTTATGTAAACGCTCAGCTCCTTTGCAATTCTTTTTGCCATTTTGGTGAAACCGAGAACAGGTTACATGATCATAACACAGTGAGATTTGCAGAGCCTTCGGAGATCACTTCTGGAGTCAGAGTCCCTCACTGAGACAGGAAGACAGAAGTCCACAGACACGAAGTAAGTGGGCCACATCTAGAATGCAAAGGTTCGCAGAATGCCACCATGTGAGAACTGGAAGGTCATTCCTTCACTTATTCATAAATGCTGACTGAAAGCTGGGCCTTATGCTAGGTGTCAAGAACTGCACTGAACAGACAGATAAGATCCCTGACTTTATAAAGCTTATATTTCCAGACACATTTCTGGAAAAGAAATAAATACTCAAGGTAATTGCAATGGGTCCAGATTATTGTAGTCAATTTCCAGTCAGTGTCTCTGTGTCTTCTCTTGGCCTCTGCCCTATTTTTCCACACACCAGACAGAGTGAGTTTTTTAAAACTGTGAATCAGATCATGCCTATACTTTGTTCAAAACTCAAACTTTGTTCTCACACTCAGAATAAAAACCAAATTCCTTACCATATGGCCGAGTGATCTGGCTCTTTTCCCTCTGCTTTTCCTCATTCACTTCACTCTGGCCCCATAACTGCTGACCAGTCTCCCGAGGACCCTGCTTGTTCTTCCTCTGGGACTCACTTGTTATTTCTTCTGCCTAGAACACTCCTCCCGCCACGGTCTTCACATAATGCTCTCTGACTTCATGGACATCGTTGCTGAAATGTCTCCTCCTCTGGCCATCGTCTAGAATAGCATCTCTCACTTCAGTCTGAACCCTATGCCTGCTTTTTTTATATACACAGCAGAAATGACAGTCAGAATAGGATATATTTGTGGTCTTTCTGTTTCCCCGCTATATGTAAGCTTCCTGAGAGCATTTACCTTGTTCACTATCTCTCCAGTGTCTGGAACAGTGTCAGGGACAGACGAGGCACTTAATAAATATTTGCTGGAAAAGAAAAATAGATGATATGACGAAGAACAGACGGAGGTGACTAAGTGGCCATTTTGGGAAGAGTGATCAGAAAGAGGGCTCTCAGGGACGCCTGGGTGGCTCAGTTGGTTAAGCAGCTGCCTTTGGCTCAGGTCATGATCCCAGTGTCCTGGGGTCGAGTCCCACATCAGGCTCCTTGCTTGGCAGGGAGCCTGCTTCTCCCTCTGCCTCTGCCTGCCTCTCTGTCTGACTATGCTCGCTCGCTCTCTCTCCCTCTATCCCTGACAAATAAATAAATAAAATCTTTAAAAAAAAAAAATTTTTTTAAAAAAAAGAAAGAAAGAGGGCTCTCAGAAGAGGTGACAGTTAAGCTGTAATGTAAAGAACAATAAGGACAAGAGCCAGTCCATGTGGAGGAAGTACAAGTGCCCAGGCCCTGGGGCATGGGAGAGCCTGGTGTGAAAGGGGACAAGTGTAGGCACTGCCCAATGAGGACAGGGGAAAGCAGTAGCGAAGGCTGGAGAAGATGGCAGGACCTTGACAGCTACGGTAATAGAATAAAATGGGGGTTAGTAATGTATTCTACATGAAATGTCATCATTAAGGACCAGGCAAGGAGTTACATGATATGGTTAAATGTTCTTAACAGAGCACTCTACTTGCTTTAAGGAGAACAGTGTATAGGAGACAACTAACAAGCCCAAAGACCAATTAGGAAACTCAAGCAGTTATCAGTTGAGAAATGACTGAATTAGCAGTGGAAGTGCAGACAGAGAAGTGAATGTATTTGAGAGAAGTATTCAGGCAGAATTGATAAACCATGCTAATGGCTGGATGGGGACAGGGAAGGATTTAAAATGATTCCCAAGATTCTGACTTGAGCAACTAGGTATATAAGGCTCCATTTACTAAAATGAAAAAGAATTGGACAGGGGAGCCAGAACTCTCCTGTGCACCCTTAAAGTATGGATCACTTGGTCACTGATCTCCAGGTAGAACTCTGAGGACAGGTCTGGACTACAGATACATATACAGTAGTGACCAGCATAAAGACAAAACTGAAAGCCATAGGAGTGCGTGAAATCACCTAGGGAGAGAGTGCAAAAGAAGCAAGGCCCCAAACTGAGCTCACAGGCAAGCCAGCAACTTAGAGGTCAGGCCAAACAAGGGCAGGCATTAAAAAAAGAAGAAGAAGAGCTGGTTTGTGAGACAGAATGAAAATGATGAGATTCCATCACTAAGGACCTTGGTGCTCTTAGCAAGAATGGCTTCGGTGAAGTCATGAGGAACGAAAGCCAGAGTTAAAAGAGTGAATGGAAGAAAAGAAAAGGTAGGAGAAAGAAGAGACAACGCCTTTTGAAAGGTTCTGCTGTGAAGGGGAGAAAAAAATATCACTAACTACAGAGAGAAGCCGATTTCACAACAGATCATCTCTTTCTAAAGATGGAGCATACCAGAGCACATCTGTATCCAAAAGGGATGCTCGAGCACAGAGAGCCTGAAGAGGGTGGGGAGAGAAGCAGGGTGGGGAGCCACAGAAGTGGCATGGTCTTTGTGGAGAAGATCCGGGATGCTCAGCACAAAGGGACTGAAGCAGTGGCTGGGGGCTAGATGAAATGAATAACTGCTCCACTATAACCAACTGGAGGGACAGGAGAGAAGAGCAGCCTCCGCTGCCCCCAAAATGCATAGATGTGGCGGAGGGCAGGAGAGGGCATCCTCTGGACAGATGTCTGTTGTCTCAGAGAAGCATGAAACAAAGCCATCAGCTGAGAGAATGGAGTCTGTGAGGTTTGAAGAAAAGGTATGAAATAGTCCTCTCAGAATCCAAGAATACAAATTATCAGTGGGGTTTCCTGGCAGTGGTGAGCCCCTTGGAGACTAGTGGTTGTGTCTATGTAGAATTCTAGTAACACTTTCCGCATATAGTAAGTATTTCTTTCAATCAACTTTATTATCGAAATTTATACCAAGAATTAGATTTGTGATACCATCTTTGATCACTGATCTAATATAAGTAAATGTTCCTACCTCCACACATACAATAGAATAACATGGGCTCTCTACACGTTCCCAGAATTTGACTCAGTCATTAGATTATCAGCATCTTTAACAAAGAAACCAGACAAAAAGCCCAGCAGAAAGAAAAAAAATTACATAATCAGGGGAAATGTGACCACAGAGTGAGTACCTTATATTTCTGGATGAAATTATAGACTGATGCTTGAGATAATACTTTAAAATAAAAGGGGCGTGGAGGAGAAAGTGAAAGTGAGTGGAGGGTATTAATGAAATTAGAGTAGCCGCCACGTGTTAGTAATTACTGATACTGGGTGATGGGTACACAAAGATTCCTTATACTGCGCTACGTACTCTGGTATATGTTAGGAAATCTTCATTTAAAAAGGCAAAAACAGGGGCGCCTGGGTGGCTCGGTGGGTTAAAGCCTCTGCCTTCAGCTCGGGTCATAATCCCAGGTCCTGGGATCGAGCCCCACATCAGGCTCTCTGCTCCACGGGAAGCCTGCTTCCCCCCTCTCTCTCTGCCTACTTGTGATCTCTTTCTGTCAAATAAATAAATAAAATCTTTAAAAAAAATAAAATAAAAAGGCAAAAACAATAATAGAAGAAATCCAGAACAATCAATGTAATTATTTTATGCTTCCAATATAAACTAATATTCCAAAGTTTCACAAATTTCTAGTTTGCTTCCTTAACAACTAATCAGGACAAGAAGCTAATCAGCTTTCCAAACAAAATCTGCTTCATTTCCAAAATTCCTACCCTTTTCTTTTGTCTCTTTTGGGAATTAAGCCTGAACCAGTGTGCCATGAGTCTTACTGTGTGAGGCCTGCCTGGAGCCAGCACAGCCTGAGATGAGGGAGGGTACCGTTGCCTGACTTGGGCACTCAGCTGCAGGCTCTCACACTAGACTCTAATTGGATCACTATTAAAAGCAGCATTTTAGGGGCGCCTGGGTGGCTCAGTGGTTAAGCCGCTGCCTTCGGCTCAGGTCATGATCTCAGGGTCCTGGGATCGAGTCCCACATCGGGCTCTCTGCTCGGCAGGGAGCCTGCTTCCCTCTCTCTCTGCACCAGCCTCTCTACCTACCTGTGATCTCTCTCTGTCAAATAAATAAATAAAATCTTTAAAAAAAAAAAAAAAAGCAGCATTTTAGCCTCAAGAAAAGAAGGAGAAAAAAGTAAAGTATCAGTTATCATCTTTTCTTCCCTGCCTCCACAATTTTCTAACCTCCACAGCGCATGGAACCACCGTACAGGCAAGCCTACCTTCATTAATCTCCCTTTTAGCCAACCACAAGTAAAGTTAGAGCCTGCCTAACAGCAGCAATGGAGTGAATAGTCCTGTGTCTCCCAGTGTCCCCAGTGCCTTGGTGAAGTTAATTTATACCAGAAGCAGCTTTTAAGGACACTTACCATTGTGGTGAATGTGGGTAGCAAATGGATGTTATGGAAGAGAAATCAGCACTAGGTAATCCCCCTCCTGGGACAGGGGGTCAAGCATATTTCTTTTCTTCTATTGGCATTCTCCTCCATCCCTCCCACATCTCCTTTTACCCCACCCTCTTCTAAAACAAAACTTGTGGCAAATAAGATGAACTAGACACCGTAAGGCTGGAAACAAGCAAAATCCTATTGGATGCCACTGCTCTAGTTCAGCCTGCCCGTCTGAGGGTAACCTGACTGGTTTTACTGACAGAACTGGTTGCCCAGGAGGGTGTACATGATCTCTGAGAGCCACAAAAAACCATTTTCTTTGCAGTAGCAGTCTTAGAAGTTTTTTAGCTTATGAATACATATCTGTTTCAGCGATTCCCTAATCTGGCTAATTAGAAGAGTTTCTAGAGGCATTTTTCTAAGACTCAGGTGGGGCCCAGAAATTTGTATTTTTAAGTCATAAGACAGTTTACTCAGGTTTAGAAACTAACGATACATTATGACTTAAGGTACAAACATAAGTCACAGTCAAAAGAGTAACCTACCTCTAAAATCTTTAATTGTTCTGAACATAAAGTATTTTCTCCAAAACAAAAACATAATTTTAGATGACATACTAAGTAAAACCAAACCCTTCACTCAGCAAAACACATTAATAAAGAGCTAATAAATAAAAAGGAAGGACTTAGATAAAGCAGGATCTTGGGGCACCTGCATGGCTCAATCATTAATAATCTGCCTTTGGCTCAAGTCACGATTCCAGGGTCCTGGGATCCAGCCCTGAGTCAGGCTCTCTGTTCAGTGGGGAGTCTGCTTCCCCCACTCCCTCTGCTTATGTTCCCTCTCTTGCTGTCTCTGTCAAATAAATAAAATCTTAAAAAAAAAAATCCTCTATTTCATAAAAATAATAATAAAGCAGGATCTTTGATGACTGGTATCATTAACATTTGGAGCTAGACTATGAATTGTAGGATGCTTCTATCCTTTGAACACAAATTCTGTGAAAAACTCAATGTAACAACATAATTAGTGATTTTGTTGAAGTGAAGGCAAGCTCTGAGTTTCTACTAGCCAGTCACATTCCCCCAGGTTATGTCAACCAAAAATGTCTCTAGACCTGGCCAAATGTCCCATGAGGGACAAAATCACTCCAGTCCAAAACTACTGGACTAAAGGAACTTGGCAAAAAATAGAGGAAAGGCTAAAGTAGATTGGGGGTGAAGATAAAGAAAATAAAACTGTCTTCAAAATGTAAAGCAATACCAAGAAGAGCACTGTTCTTAGCTCTTTATTTTTATTAAAAACACAACTGACGGAAATGGACTTAAATTACAAAAGGGAGCATCTAGAGGACTCAAAAGGAAAAACTTAACTCCTGAGGTTTATTACAGCCAGGAAACTGGGAGGCCTTTCCTGGAGATAATTAGAATGAAAAGCCTATGATATGACTCAAAAGGTGTGGGGCTACAGTGTGTAGGTCTGTACACAGACAACCAATGGGGGGCCCTTTTGAGCCTGAGAATCTCTCCAGCCCTGGAGCCTGAAAGACTCCTTTAGAAAAAAAGCACTTGACTCATAGTTAATATCTCCCTGTGGACTCAGGTCCATGTGATATGACCAATTCCTGAACGCACACATAGTAAACCAACAAGGCTAGCAGGTTTGTGGCCCTTCCCTGTGCTTTTGTCCCTCAAGGTCAAGGTAGGACTATGAAGCGGTCTTTTCCTTTGTGCCCAAGGTCACTCCCAGCATTTGCCTAGTACCTCTCAGAGGCCGGCAGGTGGAGTGGGGATTTGACCAGTAATGGTATTCCACCCAGATCTGTGCACCTCCAGGGTGTATGTAGCTAACCAAAAGAAAAAGGCAAAAAGGAGAAATTAGAGAAAAGAAAAAGAACTAAGTCAAGTCAGAAAGTACTTTACTGTAAATCAGCAGTTTCTAAAAATGTGGCCCATGGGGTTCTAGAGGTCCCTCAAGAACTTATGGAGGTCCACAAAGGAAAATAAATATTTTAATAATGATATTAAGACATTACTTGCCTTTTTTACTGTGTAAAAGTCTATTTGGAATTTTTATCTCTCATTCTTTATCCATAACAATGGATTTCAAACTTCATACTCTTAAATTATTTGCACTGATGGTGTAAAAATAATGGTGAGTTAAACTGCTGGAACCTTAGCACAAATCAAGATGGTGGTGACCTAGGCCACGGACTCACAGTGGAAGTTATTGATTTTATTACAACACAACGCCTGAGTGCACATCTTTTTAATAGTCTGTGTTGTCTCAAGGAAAAGCACTTACATAACTGAGTTATGAGCAGAACCAGATGCCCGTTTAACACCATTTCTAGTTGGAGGAACAAATGATGGACAAACTACGGTTATTCAGACTTGAATACCTGGCAGATCTTTTCTCGAAAATGAAGGAAGTGAGTCTGTTACTGGCGACACTGATGACAATGATGAATTTCAGTGAACTAACAGTGATTTCTAGCAAAAGTCAAAATTTTGGAAACTTAAGCTCAACAGCTTCCTAATACTTAGCAGTTTTTCCCTTATGAGATTGAAGGTAATATTAACAAGTAAATTTTGGAACTGTATAATGAAATGTGTCATAATTTACAAGATGTACATAACTGTGATTAAATTAAAATGTTAATTATTATGTTAAAAAAATCACATGTGGGTAATAGCTCCATTCAAAGTACAAGACAGATTGAAGGATTTTAGTATAACATAGTATGAGATATTAATCTACATAGTTGAATATTCTACACTGTAACTAACCTTCAGTAAACTACCACTTGAGTTTGGATATAGTATCAAAGAAGAATATCCACAGTTATATAAGAAGAATATTAAAATATTCCCGATTTTTGGGGGACACCTCACTGGCTCAGTGGGTAAGTGTCTGGCTTCAGTTCAGGTCATGATCCCAGAGTACTTGGATCAAGTCCCACATCCCACTCCTTGTTCAGCGGGAAGCCTGCTTCTCCTAAAGCCTGCCACTTCCCCTGCTTGTGCTCTCTCTCTTCCTGACAAATAAATAAGTAAAATCTTTAAAAATAAATAACTATAAAATATTCCTGATTTTTCCAACTGAGGCCAGATTTTCTTCATATACTTCAACAAAACAATTTATCATAATAAACTAAATGAAGAAGCAGATGTGAGAATCTAGTCATTATAGTCACAAAAATGTAAAACAGTTCTTTTCTTCTCACCAAACTTTTTTTTTGCTTTGGAAAGTGTAATTATTTCTCATAAAAATATATTACTTGTGATAACATACAACAAAGTTGTTATTTTTAATAAATTAAATATTTTTAAAATACTTGTTTTAATTTCTAATATGGTAAATAATAGATATAACACACTTAAAAACTCTCTGAGCCTCAGTAATTTAAGGGTGTAAAGTTTGAAAACTATTCTTATAAAGAACAAAAGGTAAAATTTTTAAATAGTTTTTAAAGAAACTGAAATGATTTATAAATAGGGGGCTGTTTCATCTTTTAAAAGTTATAAAAATTCAAAAAGGAACAAAAAGAACTGATATACAGAGAAGCCTGGATGATCTCTAGAGAACTATGCTGAATGAAAAAAACATCCAGGGGCGCCTGGGTGGCTCAATGGGTTAAACAAATGCCTTTGGCTCTGGTCATGATCCCAGGGTTGTAGGATGGAGTCCTGCATCCGGCTCCCTGATCAGAGGTAAGCCTGCTTCTCCCTGCTTCTCCCTCTGCTATGCTCTCTCTCCTGCTATGCTCTCTCTCTGCCAAATAAATAAAATCTTGAAAAAAATTTTAAAAAGAAAAAAAATCCAATCTCAAAAGATTACATACACTAATTCTACTTTTATACTACTCTTGGAATGATAAAATTACAGAAATGTAAAACAGGTAAGTGGTTGCTGTGGGGGAGGGTGGAGCTAATCTGGGAGGGGAAGCAGGTGTGGTTATAAAAGGACAACAGGAGGGATCCTTGAAGTGACAGAAATGTTTGTATCAATGTCAACATCCTAGTTGTGATACTATACTACAGTTTTGCAATATATTACCACGAGAAGAACTGAGTAAAAGTAAATGAAATCTTTCTATATATTTCTTCATAACCACATGTGAATCTATAATAATCTCAAAATTTTAAATGTAGTATTTAAAGTTATGAAGCAGAAATCAACAGAATGTAGCAGGATTGTATCAAAAATCTAGAAGCTATAAATCCTACCCACCAAAGTCAAAATGATTAATGATACCTTTAAACTATTAATTTTCATATCTTAGGAATAAAAATTATTCTTCAAAGCACCTATCATAAGTATTAATTCATTACAGTTCCTACAACACGGCAGACACTGCCAGGAAAAGAGGACAGAAAAATGAATAGGACATGGAATCTGCCCTCAAGGTGTGCACAGTGTAGCAGGGATGACTGAATGGAAAATGAGTTCTCAGAATGCAATCTGGAATGTGCAGTAACAGAAGTCCAAACAATGTCAGATGGGGACATAACTGCATAGGAGACAGGTGGACTTAATGGAAAAGGTGACAAGTGAGCAGAATCCGAAGGATGAAGAGGCTGTTGCAGGCAGAAAAGTGGGGAGAAAAGGGCAAAATACAATGCAGGATCTTTAACAAGAGAGGACATGATTAGTCTTGTGTTTTATAAAGAAATCTGACAACAGTACGGGAGGAAGAGACAAGTGAGAGGGCTACCAAGTTAATATAAGTGAAAAACAGGACAGGCAAGATCTAGAGGGGCAGTGGAGGACTGAGAGAAGGAAACAATTAAAAGTGATGTTTTGGAGGGAGAAACGACAGGACTTGCTGAGAGCTAGGACTAGGGTTAGCCAAACTTTTTCTGCAAAGGATCAGATAGTACATACTTGAGCTTTGCAGGCCACAGAGGGTCCCTCTGTTTTTGGTTGTTGTTGTTTTTTTTTTTTTAAGATTTTATTTATTTGATAGACGGAGATCACTAGTAGGCAGAGAAGGAGGCAGAGAGAGGGGGGAGGAAGAAGCCTCCCCGCTGAGCAGAGAGCCGATGTGGGGCTCGATCCCAGGACTCCAGGACCATGCGCCCAGCCGAAGGCAGAGGCCTTAACCCACTGAGCCACCCAGGTGCCCTGAGGGTCCCTCTGTTTAAAACAACTTCTTAAAAATACACAAAAACAGGGCACCTGGGTGGCTCAGTCATTAAGTGTCTGCTTTCGGCTTTGGTCAGGATCTCCAGGGTCTCTTTCCATGATTCCAAGCCCATCAGTTATAATATCTATGCCATTTCTTTGCCACTTAGAAGATTTTATCCTGGGAAAAGAAGCAACTGATCTGGTGGGCACATCGGGCCAAAACAAACAGTCCGGTTTTGCCCTGCTTCCTTGTACAAGTGAGCTACCTGTAGGAGCTGGGCTGGGTGGAGGGTCTGTGTACCACATACACCTTCAATTCAGCACCACTGTGACCAGGGGGTAGGACTGCCTAATTTGGGAAGTAGGAAGCTAATTTTAAGCTCTCATACTATGAAAAGCACATCTCCCAAATGCCCTTCAAGTACTTACATAAAATCCATAAATATTTACCTCTGGTCACTTTAAAAATACGTAAGACAAACTATCTGAAGAAATGAATTTAGTGACTTCATGCGAAATACCTCCCACACTATCATACAGTTCACCATGCCATATTTAATAAAAAGAAGAGAAAATGCACATTCTGTAGAACAAGGAAACGTAATCAAAATCAGAATAACCATTTTTAAAGAATGCCTCCCATCTGGGTCCTGCCTCTTTGAACTATGAAAATCATGACACTCCATTAGAAAAACAAAACTGCCCTGAAATAGTACCTCAAGTGGTCAGTGCTACAGTGGCCTTCTCCACCAAATACTGTAAATACTGTCCAGGGCTCAACGCACATCTCCGTTGTTTCTAACACCTATTGTACATCAAGGATAAGGTTATACAGACTGTGCTGGAGTCACCAGATGGAATGAGTAAGAGTCAACATCAAGTTGTAGGTGGCGGAAGACGAGGTAGAGCAGGAAGAAATGGACTAAAAATGGGATGGCAGGTAGGCCAACTAACACAGAGTGTTCTATTAAATCTGCAAGTTACTTGACAGGTACTCAATTTTAATTGTCTCTTTATGCCCTGAAGCACCCAGAAACAGAGGTTTACACAGTAAATGTTCTAGCAGTTATCTGTTTAATGAGCTGGGTGTTTGTGGCTGATGAAGCCAGAATTCTGACTTCCAGATAAATGCTTGTATTTGAAGATTTTATGGAATTCACTTCTCTGGACTATGTGCTAACAGTGGTAATCAGATTTAGAGGAAAGCCTAAAAGGATACTTAACCATTTCGTTATGCCCAAATGAAAGCATGGAACACCCTATGTAGCTTTATTTATTAGAGTTCACATGCAGAATAGCTAAAGTCTAATTAGTTTTGGGGCACCAAGAGTGTTCTTTGTTTCAACAGCACACGCTAGCCAAGATGCTGACACTGGGCATATTCTCAAACTCTCAACTGTCTCCTAGAGCTGCTCAGAACTGATTTAATACTATCAATGAAGAGTCACAGAATGAGAGGGGCTGGATCAAGATGCTTTATGAAAAGCAGCCACTTACATAAATGTTAATTTACAGAAGAAAGCACAAAATGTTTCCTGTTGTTTTAATACTGGCAGCATAATGGGGAAAAAGCCACCAACATTTTAAGCAAACTCATTTAAAAGATTTTCCAGCTTTTAGAGAATTGATAAATTAGAGCTCTAATTTTCACTATCTGGGAAATGGCAAAGATGCATAATGGAAAAGAGGAGATTCAGACAGTGTAGTAAATTGGAGGGTCCTTCAAAATAGAGCCTGTGTTCTGCTCATTTTCTTATCCATCAGAGGGCCCAGGAGCAGTGCCTTAGAGCATCAGTAAATGTTTACTGACTCAAATTGCTACAAAAGCACTCTCACTCAGCACACCACCAATCCAGCTGGCCGCAAGTTTAGCAATCTTTAACTCTGTCTTTAGCAAATGCTTTCAGTTCCACTTAACAGCAAAATATTTTTCGAGAAAACATAACTCCATACTATATAAATGAAAAAACCAAAATCTCCTTTGTGTATTTTTTTTTTAAAGGAACCATATACTACGCTGCAAAGTCTGAGGTAACTGTCTTCTTATTCTGGGAATAATATTTGTGTATCAGCATGGGATGGCCATCTCTGCTTTGAAGAGAAAAGGAAGATAAGAAGGGATGATAAAGTAGAACAATAGATCCAAGTTCGTGATTTTTTTTTAAGTTTTGCTTTGTTTATACAGACTGAATGAAGACAAATGAGAAGTATTTTGTGGTAGAGAGGAAAGGACACCCCAAGCAGAGCAGTATAACTGGAGCTGCGCTGTGAGCGACTCAAAAGAGCCAACGTCTGTAACGTGGCCATACAGCTGCATCCATAAACGTCTTCTCCTAAAGGACCAGTTAAACTGAAGGTTAAACAGAAAGGCAGATGCATTTTTTAAATAAACTCCCAGTCCTGGATGTATGTTTAAGTCATACATAAAAAGCCAAGGCTCACAAGAGAATTTGACTCCCATCTACCTACAGCCAAAATCATTCTTCAAGAGGCTGCCAACAATAATGCATTCTCAGTGCGGCTCTTCCTGGCGGTCCTGTCCTTCCCTAACTCCTCTCCCCCCATGTTGCCATGGCATTTTCTTTTTGGACCTCTACCAAATCACTTACCTTAGCAAGCATAAAATCCAATTTCAATCTCCCCTCCCTTTTTTAAAAAGATTTTATTTATTTATTTATTTGTCAGAGAGAGAGTGTGTGCACAAGCAGGCAGAGTGGCAGCCAGAGGCGACGAGAGAGAAGCAGGCTCCCTACCGAGCAAGAAGCCCAATGTGGGACTCCATCCCAAGATCCTGCGATCACCATCTGAGTGGAAGGCAGCAGCTTAACCGACTGAGCTACCCAGGTGTCCCTTAATTTCCTTATTATCACAGATTGGTTCCTGATTAAACTGGAAGCACTTTGTGGACAGGAACTGGGTCAGAGTCATTTTGCTATTCCCAGTATCTACTAAATAGTAAGCAGTCAGTAAAAGTTTTGCTGAGAATAAAGCCAAAACTTCTGAGAACACTGTTTCACAAATTTAAAGCTGCTCAAGAAATTGTTTATGTATCATATATCTTACTCATTGTCTGCCTATATCTTTACACCTTAGAATGATAGTAACTGTGAATTGTGTAAGACTGATGAATCACAGACCTGTACCCCTGAAATAAATAATATGTTATATGTTAATATAAATAAATAAATAAATAAAATAATTTTTAAAATGTGGGGGAAAAAAAGAATGACACCAACTACCTCATGCAGGCCAATGTCTGCACGCAGTAGGTAATTAATAATTAATTAATACATCTAGAACACTCTTAGTGTTCAAATATACATACATAGGACAGAGAATGAATGTATACAATATACTACAGAATGTAAAAGACAAATTTCCTAGATCTGTTTTTAAGCTATGAAGATGCTCAATGACATATAAAGGAGGAAAAGAAAAACACAATGGAAAATTAGAGAACTTCCTCATTTTCAATCAGGACTTGGAAAATGTTCTAGAGTTGATTTTCAGAAGTGATTAAGGAATCATGACATAGTAAAAATCCAGCCAAACTACTGAATCTCTCATATACAGTATCCTGTAACTTCATTCATAGAACTGATAACTTTCTACAACAAATCACAAAAAAATTCCTGACCTGTAACAACTAGCAGTTAGATGTCAACAGAAAAAACTCAGATATTACTCCTTCTTGGGTATTAGATGATTTTTAAACTTCTTAGTTTCACAATAAACAGAAAAACATGTAAAGAAAATCTTTTAAAAGACCAGTTTATCTGATTATTTAATAACTTTTAAAATAATGATTATAGTTCATTTAAAAGTAGAGTATAGTCTTATAAAAGAGCTGAATCTCAAGCCACTATTTGGTAAAAACTGGTATGTACTGAGAAGTAAAAAAAAAATGTCTGATAGTAAACAATGAGGCTAAGCAATCTTTAATTGCTCTGTATAAAGGGTTTAAGAGCCACATTCTTCCCTTAAAGTCTCACCCTCAACCCACTAGAAATAGCTGTGATAGATCAGGAGGCCAAGAGAAAGGATCCAATAGTTCATATGACGGAATTCACATGCATGGTCTCTCCTACCTCCAAATGTCTAGTAGGGTAAAAGGATATTACCAACCACATATCATGGCCTTGGTTTTCAGTAACAGAATATCATCTGACAAGTCACAATGGAACAAAATTGTCCCCAAAAGTCCAATATACACTAGAGATTTACACTGTAGAGCATGCTGGGGGTGGGGGAAGGAATGGCCCATGATGCAACATCTCCTTTAGGTGACATGTTTATAAGCATTACTATCTCAGTAGTTAACATACCCTCTGAAAAAGCTACAATAAGGACTGAACATTTAGCAGACTCTGGGAGAGAGAAAAACAATGATCACATTCATTGAAAATTAAACTGTCTTCATCACTTGACTTTTCCCCTTGACTAATAAAAAAGGAAAATGCCTTTCAGATACTAGCAACCTTCATTTATAGTCAAGATTTTAAAGATCCATTAAAAGTATAATTATAACAGATCTAACATTCTTTTATTCCTTTTATTAATGGAGTATGACTACTTTTAGTAAAAACATATGCATTTATAGTATACCATGTGTGTTATGGGCTGACATGTGTCCTCCCACAAAATTCATATATCAAAGCCCTAACCCCCAGTACCTCAGAATGTAACTGTCTTTGAATAGAGGGCCTTCAAAGAGGCAAGGAAATTAAAATGAGGCTCTCAGAGTGGGCCCTAAGCCAATCAAACTCATTTTCTTATTACTAGAAGAGAAAGTCTGGACACATAGAGATGTCCACACACAGAGAAAAGACCACATGAAAATGCAGTGAGAAGGCTTGCAAGGAGAGAGACCTGAGAAGAAACCAACTTGGTAACACCTTGATCTTGGACTTCTAGCCTCTAGTACTGTAATAAAATAAATTTCTGTTGTCTAAGCCACCCACTCTATATTTGTTATGACAGTCTACCAAACTAATACAAACAGTAAAAAGATGTTTTCCACATGATCAAGAAGTGGTATGGCAAAGATGGTTAGATTCCTAGCAGAGACTCATGTTTTCCTTCACAACTAGTGCTGGAAAGCAGGTGACAAATACAAACTACATTGTCTGCCTTTTTTGTACCTAGATTCATGCTCATCACCAACCCAATACGCTTAGTCTGGCATGAGATTAAGAAAATGGAGGGGTGCCTGGATGGCTCAGTTGGTTAAGCCTCTGACTTTAGCTCAGGTCATGATCTCGGGGTCCAGAAATCGAGCCCTGCATCAGGCTCCCCACTCAGCCTGTCCCTCTACTCCTCCCCCTGCTTATTCGCACTCTCTCTCTCTCTTTCTCTCAAATAAATAAAACCTTTTAAAAAAAAACATATGGGGCGCCTGGGTGGCTTAGTTGGTTGGGCGACAGCCTTCGGCTCAGGTCATGATCCCGGGGTCCTGGGATCAAAGCCTGTATCGGGCTCCCTGCTCAGTGGGGAGCCTGCTTCTCTCTGTCCCTCTGCTGCTCTGCCTGCTTGTGCTCTCTTGCTTTCTCTGTCAAATAAATAAGGAAAATCTTGTTTTAAATAAATAAATAAAAGAACCACATGGAAAAAGTAAACTATGAGAAAAGTAAAAAAAAGTAAAGAAAAGTAAACTATGTCATATAAAAAGGTCACAGGATGGGTGAATAGCAGAACTGAGATTATAAGAGAAAAAGCCAATGAATATAAAGACAGATAAACAGAATGATTCAATCTGAAGAGGGAAAAAAAATGAAAAAATTTAACAGCCTCAGAAAACTATGAAACACTATCAAAAGCCTTAATATCCATGTCATTAAAATCATAGAAGAAGAGAATTTAAAAAATGGATTGGGGGAAAAAATTGAATAAATAATGGCTATAAACTTCCCAAACTTGAAAGACATAAATTTACAGATTGAAGAGAACTCCCAACAGGATAAACTTAAAGAAAATCACACCCAGACACACCATAATCAAAATGCTAAAAGTCAAAAATTATTCTAAAACGCTTAAAAGTAGCCAGGAAAAAATGTCATTATTATACACAGGGGAACAATAATTAAAAATAAATGCAGATTTCTGATCAGAAACTAAGGAAGCCATAAGACAATGGAACTGTATTTTGAAAGTGTTGAAAGAAAAATACAATCAATAAAGAATTCTAAATTCACTGAAAATATCCTTCAAGAATGAAGGGAAAACAGAGGCACCTGGGTGGCTCAGTGGGTTAAGCCTCTGCCGCCGGCTCAGGTCATGATCCCAGGGTCCTGGGATCGAGCCCCGCATCAGGCTCTCGGCTCAGCAGGGAGCCTGCTTCCCCCCTCTCTCTGCCTGCCTCTCTGCTGACTTGTGATCTCTCTCTCTGTCAAATAAATAAATAAAATCTTCAAAAAAAAAAAAAAAAGAATGAAGGGAAAACAAATATGAGGAAAGGCTAACAGAATTTGTCAAAAGCAGTTGGAACTTTCTGCACTATTTTCACGATTTTTCTGTAAATCTAAACTCATTCTAAAATAAAAATTTTATTCTTAAAAAAAGAGATGAAATGGATAAATTTTTGGAAAAATATGAAATGCCAAAGATGGTACAAGAAAACCAGTGAACTTAGGGATGCCTGGGTGGCATAGTTGGTTGAGTGTCTAACTCTTCATTTCAGCCCAGGTAATGAACTCAGCGTCGTGGGATCAAGCCCCATGTCTGGCTCCACCAGTCTGGTTAAAACTCTCTCTCCCTCTCCCTTTGCCCCACCCCTCATGCTCTCTCTATCTCAAATAAATAAATAAATCTTTAAAACGACTATAACAAAACAAAACTGTGGATTTTTTTTAAAGATTTTATTTAGTTATTTGAGAGAGAGAGATCACAAGTAGGCAGAAAGGCAGGCAGAGAGAGAGAGAGGAGGAAGCAGGCTCCTGGCCAAGCAGAGAGCCCAATGCGGGACTCAATCCCAGGACTCTGAGATCATGACCCGAGCCAAAGGCAGAGGATCAACCCACTGAGCCACCCAGGTGCCCCAAAACTGTGGATTTAAATGACTAAGCATTAAAAGACCTGAAAGAAATAAATCAATTTTGAAAAAGACCTTTATTTTTTCATTCAAATTTTAAAATGTTTGCCAAATCTCTCATGAAAAATACACATGGAATTTAACTGGGACAACACTGTATAGAGTAATTTTTAAGATTTATTTATTTGACAGAGAGAGAGAGATCACAAGTAAGCAAAGAGGCAGAGAGAGAGGGGGAAGTAGGCTCTCCCCGACCAGCAGGGATGCTGAGGCAGATGTAGGGCTCGATCCCAGGACCCTGAGATCATGACCTGAGTCAAAGACAGAGGCTTAATCCACTGAGCCACCCAGGCGCCCCTAGAGTAATTTGAGGAAGAAATTATGTCTTTTAATTTATGTACCCTATGAGTTTTTATAACAGCACAAAGTAGAGTAATGAAAACAGTTAGTACTGATAATAGAATAAGCAAACACACTCAATAAAACAAACTAAAACTCTTAGCCTTGTGAAATATAGAAACATGATATATAAAATATAAGACCAGTGGTACCACCGAGGCACCTCGCTAGCTAATTTGGTGGAGCATGTGACTCTTGATCTCAGGCTTATAAGTTTGAACCCCACACTGGATATAGAGATTAAATTTTTAAAATATTTTTTAAAAAGAAAGAAAGAAACAAAGAGTGGTACCACAGATTAGCTCATGAGATTTGGTAAAGAGTGTCATTACATGGAAAACATAATCAGGTTACTATTCTAAACCATATACAATGATGGACTCAGATGAATCAAAGACTTAATGTGAAAGGCTGAATTATAAAATATTTAATCAAAAATGCAGAATATCTATTATAATTAACAAGTCATAAGGTAAAATATAGATCTACTATATCACAGTTAGCTTCTGCTCAACAAAAAACACCACTGACAAAATTAACATATGACAGACTAGGAAATGACAAATGTCAGGCTAATATTCTAAACTAGGCAACAGACTTCTTTCTGTAAATCAACCAGGAAAGGATAGGAACCCTAATGAAAGATACAACTGAAGAATATGAACAGGTAATTCACTGATGGAGCATTTTAAATGGCCCTTATGGTATACAAAGAGATCTTGCAATTCATTAGTAATTGGAAAATGCAAATTGAAACAACATTAAGGGATGCCTGGGTGGCTCAGTAGGTTAGGCATCTATCTGCCATTGGCTCAGGTCACGATCCCAAGGCCCTGGGATGGAGTCTTATATCAGGCTCCCTGCTCAGCAGGATCTTCCTCCCCCACTGCCTGCCACTCCCCCTGCTTATGCTTGCTCACTCTCTCTGACAAATAAGTAAAATATTTAACTAAAAAACATAAAACAACATTAACACACCATTTTAGCCCTATCAGATATGCAAAAATACTAAGATGGATAAAGCTAAGTGCTGGTAGGAAGACAGAGAAATAAGATCCTTTCTCTCACACACAGAAATAGAGTAAATCTGATAGTACTTCATCAAATGAAGTACAGCAATCTACTCGTGTGCAGATGTCCAGAGAAATTCTCCCACAGAAGCGTAAGAGAATAATGCAAGGCTATGAAGACCACTGTCTGTGGTGGTGGGAAGCTGAAGGTAATCCATGTTTCCATCATTGAGAGAACAAATCATTTTACAAAAAAGTAGATCACAGTTAGAACCAAAGCACTAGATATATATACATAGAAATAGACAGTCCTAAAATAGGTCTTAAACAGTAGGGGGAGGGGAGGCAGACGGGGATAAGAACCACAATAAGACTACACAATAAGTATACACACACACACACATATGTATATGAAATATACTGATCTTATACTATATATAGCACAGTACCATTTAGGTAAATTTAATAACACATACCAAAAATAAAAAACCACTACATATTTATAAAAATACACACAAATACAGGATATATATCAACCATTTTAGAACAGTTAACTATGGGAAACTGGGAACAAAAGTGGAGAGTAGAGATAAAAAGGAAATTAATTATTTTTGCTTAAGATTTTATTTATTTATTTGAGACAGAGAGAGAGATAGGGAGAGCATAAGCAGAGGAGGATCAGAGAAAGGGAGAGACAGACTCCCTGCAGAGAGCCTGACATTGGCCTTGATCCCAGGACCCTGAGATCATGACACAAACTGAAGGCAGACGCTTAACCAAATGAGCCACCCAGGTGCCCCGAATTAATTAATTTTAAAGGTAAAGAGAGAGGACCACATGATGGTATACCATGAACTGAGATGTACGATTAACTCCATCTGTGCCACCTAAGGACTGAAAAATAAACCTAACCACGTGTCATGTCAACATTTCAAGACTTAAGAATCAAAGAAGTTAAGGTACATGAAACAACAGCTTTACACAAATAAAAAGGAAGTAAAGTGGAAGAAATTACATCTCAACATAACATAAGCATGTGTTGAAACCAAACAACCAGCAGTTCCCAAACAAATGAACTGAATGAAAATTGGTACACTGGTCTTCTGTTGGTTACGTGAGCAAATCAAGTTGCGGGTTTTTTTTTTTTTTCAAGATTTTATTTACTGGGGCGCCTGGGTGGCTCAGTGGGTTAAAGCCTCTGCCTTCGGCTCAGGTCATGATCCCAGGATCCTGGGATCGAGCCCTGCATGGGGCTCTCTGCTCAGCGGGGAGCCTGCTTCCTCCTCTCTCTCTGCCAGCCTCTCTGCCTACTTCTGATCTCTGTCTGTCAAATAAATAAATAAAATCCTTTTTTTTTTTTTAATGAATTTGGTGGTCCCTAAGAGTTAAAATTATTCCCCTGGCACCTACATGACTAAGTATTTATTTAGCTTACATTTCAATATTGTTTTATAATCAGTCCTCCCTACAATGGCCATAAAGTCATACTAATGAATCATATTTAGGTGACATGTTAATCTGACCATTTAAAAAAATCTGAGTATATATTTTATTTTATTTTATTTTTTTTTTTTTTTTAAGATTTTATTTATTTATTTGACAGAGAGAAATCACAAGTAGATGGAGAGGCAGGCAGAGAGAGAGAGAGGGAAGCAGGCTCTCCAATGAGCAGAGAGCCCGATGCGGGACTCGATCCCAGGACTCTGAGATCATGACCTGAGCCGAAGGCAGCGGCTTAACCCACTGAGCCACCCAGGCGCCCCTGAGTATATATTTTAAAAGAAAACCAACTCCCTAACTTTCAAATATATAAACAGCATTGCTGAAAGGGATGGGGAAACTCTGCTCTATGCTTTTAAGCACTTGCTCCAACCCTGTGAGCAAAGCGGCCTAAATGATAACTTCCTTCCTAACCTTATCACCATAAACACTCCCCCACGATGCCCCATAATCTTTTGTATTCTGTAATCAGGTATAACCACTATTTAAGACTTGCTCTGAAATCTGGAGGAACAGCTTCTAACACTTTCCCTTCCTCCACCACCTCTTTATTTGAAAGCTTGTTCCTGGCATTCAAGGTCAGTGAGATAACTAAAACAATTCATATGTCAGGTTAGAAAGTGATTCCAAATATTTGAATTATGATACTATATTATTTATTCCCTTTATTTCAGTCTAGAAGTCTTTAATGGCCTAGCAATATAGAAATAAAAAACATAGTCCCTTACTAGATTAAGAACTCCTCAAAGAGAAACTGACCAATAATTACAATAGCAGTTGAACAGTATTATGTTAGAGTCAGTTAATTTCCCTAATTATGTGATAAAAACATTTTTACATATAAAAATTACAGACTACTTCTTAGAAGAGTACCACTTCCATAAATCAAGGTATTTCCATCATCTTAAATGCAATGCATTTATGAGTTTAATTCATGCTACTCTGAGGAATTCTACAGAAGCTATTTGTAGAAAGACATTTGTAGCTCTCTTTAAAAAGAAAACAACAATTTAACTATGTAGAAGTCACAACCTGAGATGGTGATAATAAATAAAGGTCTTTGTATAAAAGCATTAGAAAATGTCCACAGAAAATTCTTCTACCTTCTAATATGCCTGGAGATACTATGAGAAACTGTAGAAATATAATATAAAAACACCCTTGACAGCTTTCATTAAAAACCTGAAATGTCAAAAACAAAACAAAACCAAACCCTGAAATATCTCTGACTCAAAATGATGGCTCCTAAGCATAGTTAATAAAGGGTAACAACAGGAGCGCTGGGGTGGCTCAGTCGTAAAGCAGCTGCCTTCGACTCAGGTCATGGTCCTGGGATTGAGCCCTGCATCTGGCTCCCTGCTCTGCGGGAAACCTGCTTCTCCCTCTCCCACTCCCCATGCTTGTGTTCTCTCTCTTACTGTCTCTCACTTTCTCTCTCTCTGTCAAATAAATAAAATATTTTTTAAAATAAAATAAAAGGTAACAAAAATAAAATCTCAAATACTCACCATTATTAATTGGCTTGGCCGGGAAAAGGAAAGAAAAGGATCTAGGGGTCTCACTTTTCTTAAACAATCTATAGTAAATGGGGGAAACGGCTGATGTTTTAAATATAATTTACCATTAATCTAATTAACATGGGAGTTAGGGGGAACATGATCCTATACAGGTCGCTATTTCCTAAAGTTTTACTCTATGGGATCAAGTTCAGAAATACTGAACCATAAAAATGTTAAAACGGTTTATTTGCCAGAAAATTGCCAAGCATTTAACGTGCTATTGTTTCACGTGACTCTCAAAAAGAGGAAACTAAACCACTGAATCTTTTAGAGATGTAATATCCAACTAAAATTAACAGTCACTAGAATATAATTTGAGAAAGACCATTTCAGACTGAAAATTCTCGAAGGGTAGAGAGTAGGATTTTTCTTTTTGTCTTTTTACGCAGTCTTACACTTATACACAGGTACACAAAGAATGACAGATTAACTTGGTATGCTACACCTTTTCCCTTCTACAAGTGCAAAAAGAATACATTTTAGATTTCTTTGTACTGCACCCCCTACCAGACTCTGGTAGGGTGAAGAAACGGCATTCTTTTGGCTGCATGGAGGGAAGGAGAGAGAATCTGGGAGTCTGACTTGTCTTAAATAGACCTTCAACAAATCCTCCTGTTTGTAACCCACTTTCCCCCCATTTCCATGGGGAACTGATCCAGCCCATTCCTGATTTTGGATTTTCAGTCACCTAGTCCTCCACTGCCACTTACACTCAGGTTTTTTGGGTCTACTGAGTCAGTCAGTTACCAATCATCCACCTGTTTTCCAGTTTCCAAAATTTTGTTGCTGTTGTCTCTTCCCTGGTTTTGTTTTGTCCTTGTGAGTTAATGCTTTCATTTTTTTTTTTTCCTTCACTGTTATTTAGTGAGTGATGGGAAAGAACCAAGGCTGTTAGGCATATTTCTTCTCCATCTCTGACTGCAAGCTCCTGAACTGTTCCTGAGATACTCCTCGACAGCAGAAAACACACTCAGAAACACACTGCTGCCTACTTCATGACCTGGAGCAAACCACTTCACCTCTCAGGACCTCAGTTTCCACATATATAAAAAACATTAGAATAGAAAATTCCTAAGGTTCTTTACAATTCTAGGAATGTATTATTCTCAATTATTACCCTTGGCAGGAGCACAGAAACTTAAATCACCTTGATGTCTTCAAGCAGCACTGCTGTATCTAGAACTATTTCCTTTTTTCTATTATTTGTATTACCCCTAAGGGTAAAGGACATTGATCAAAACAATTTAATATCTAAAAAGTTTTTGAACTAGACTGAGTTAATTTATATAATTTACATACAACATACATAATTCATAATAAACTTCAAAATTTGTGACAATTTACACTCGGCTGTGTTGAAGTTCACCTTTTACTATCTGTAACACTATCACTTATGTACTTAGTTTTCCTTGTTCTTTTTTTTTTTTTTTTAAGGTTTTATCTATTTATTTGACAGACAGAGATCACAAGTGGGCAGAGAAGCAGGCAGTGAGAGAGGAGAAAGCAGGCTCCCCACTGAGCAGAGAGCCTGATGCAGGGATCTATCCCAGGACCCTGGGATCATGACCTGGGCCGATGGCAGAGGCTTTAACCCACTGAGCCACCCAGGTGCCCCAGTTTTCCTTGTTCTTGAAGAGATGGTTACCTAAACAAATCAGCAATGCCAATTATATGGCAGAGGGGCAAAGTCCAATCTGAGGAGACAGAAAAAAGAATACTAGAATCCATTTACTAAGAATCACAAACCTTCCATAACCTAAATTCCTTCAGGGCTAAGCAGTCTATGCACAGAGATGTGGTCACAAAAATGGTAACAAGATTCTTGCTGTCTGTTACCCACTGAGAGCTCTAGCAGATCCCTCGGGGAGTACTTCCCCTGGAACAGCCACTAGCCGTATAGTTCAGCAGGGGTCAGCTACCATCATGCAGTTCTTGCAGATGCTTCTGCCTATAAAGGGCCTGCCACTGTTCTAAGAACACTAGTGTCCTTAGGGAGAATGCAAGAGCTGGTACTTCAGATCCGCCAGACTTAGAGGATAGGAGAAGGATGGCTTCTACCCAAAAGCACAGAGATCACCCATGACATAGCCATTTCCTGAGGATATACTCAATCTCACTGGTGTCCACACACCACACACAGGAAATCAGCTCCCACACCTCAGCCTGGACCATCAGCGGAAGGCAAGATGGGTAGGGCATATAAATTACATATCATTTCAGAGATTTCCACTTTCTGCTCAATCGATCTCATTTCCAAGTCCTGTAAAGTTGGAAAAAATTATTACCCCTATTTTATAGATAAATAATCAATATTTAGTCATTCAGCAAATCTCAAAATATCTAATATCACCTAGGGCACTAAACTCAGTTCTCCTGATGTAATGTTTTCTCTCTTACTCCCTAAGCTTATTCTATTTAAAAAGACAACACCTGTCTTCCTAGGGGCAAAACCCTGCAAAGAACAAGACGTATCAGTAAGTAAGCAAGTAGTATAAAGATGAGAAGTCAAAGAGATACAACATCGGAAAAGGGTAGCCAGAATGGAAGAGAAGCAAAATTAGGACATGGGCTAAATCAACAAAGATTTAACTTCTCAAGATTTTTGTGTAGTTTTGAACAACAAATTTCTGTTGTACAGAAGAGTTTCTTGAACAACTACGAAAACACAGGCTAAAAAGAAAAAAAAAAAAACACCGTAGGCTAGAATCTGTCCTTTGATCAGTGTTTTATATATTGGGAAGCAGGGAAATCGATAAGAAGCAAAGGGAAAGAAGGCTTACTCTGCTTAGTAGAGGCACCTAGAAATAGAGAACATGAGGTACTAGATTAGTATGGGGTAAAAGGAAACAACACATAAAAGGTTCAATAGGCTAGAAAAAAAAATAAGTATTAAAGATGACTGTGGTTGGAACAAGATGAAGTAAAAATCAGAAGTCAGAGAGGCCAAGTAGATAAACATAGACTAGAAAACCAGCTCACAAGGAAGAGGAGAGCCAAAAGACAATCCCAGGAGCTTCCACTCAGCACAGCCTCTGTTCCTTCTCATCCTTCACTTTAGAGCAAAAAAGGAGAAAGAAATCTAAGCATTAGCCCACAAGGACAAAAAAAGGACTGAAAAGAGAGCATCAACAAAATTCTGATATTTGGAAAGCAGGTGGATGACTCAGCAGTCTCAAAAAAGCTGAGTCTAAGTGCGAAGGGGGAGCTAGGCAATTCACACTAAGACAAACAAAAGGCTCAAGAATGGGCTGGACTAGTCCCTGGAAATGGGGGGGAAAGTAGGTTATAAACAGGAAGATTCATTGAACGTCTATTCCAGAAGTCAGACTCCCAGATTCTTTCTCCCTCCCTCCAAAGAGCCAATAGAATACCCTCTCCTCACCCTCCCAGAGACCACAGATTTATGCTCTCAAGAGAGTAAAACAGAACATCTCTAGAAATGATAACATCAGGCACAGCTGAGGGCAAAACCCTATATTGAAAAAAATGAGAGACACATAGTCTTTCAGACACATGCACTTAGCCAAGGTGAGGGGCTGAACCCAAAACAGTAAAAACCAGGACGCAGGGCACAGAGAATGCAGCCAACGAAGCAAAAACAATCCCTAGGAAACTAGAGGGCGGCCCCTTCTTGTGTTGTGCCAAAGACCCAGAGATTAACCTGTCAAAACCAGACAGGGTCTGGGGAGCCTGGCTGGCTCAGTCAGCAGAACTTGCACCTCCTGATCTCAAGGGCGTGAATTTGAACCCTATGCTGGACACAATTTACTTTTTAAAAAATTTTTAAATAAACCAGAGTGGATCAGAAGACTCCAGGACAGACTTTGTTCAAGAAAGCAAGACGGAGAGAATGTGAATGACCATACAGAGGTTAGATTCATGCAACTGAGAGAGTATGAAGACATACCAGTGGTGATAAATATATAGACAATTAGTAAATTAAAGAACTCAAAAAAAAAAAAAAAAAGAACTAACAACTCCAGAAGAAACCAAATTTAAGCAGGAGAGAAAAGAAATAATCATGGTGTACAACATAATTTAACTGTCAATAGCATCTACATGATTATAATAGTGTAAATACTGAATATTGATCTAACATTTAATCAAAATTATGCCTTGACTATATGGAGAGGAAAGTGGTATGGGAATTACAGGTGGGTGCCTAAGGGAGGAAGCCAATAATGCAAAAAAACCTGAAAATCAGGAAGTAATGTATGCATGTTATTTGAAAACATGAAGCTAAAACCTAAAAGAATCCATTAAAAGAGGTTATCTCTGGGGAGAAAGAAATTCGGCCAAAGTGGTGAGCAGAGCACTACTGTTTGTGGTGAAATCTTTTTTTTTTTTTTAAAGATTTTATTTATTTATTTGACAGAGAGAAATCACAAGTAGATGGAGAGGCAGGCAGAGAGAGAGAGAGGGAAGCAGGCTCCCTGCTGAGCAGAGAGCCCGATGCGGGACTCGATCCCAGGACCCCAAGATCATGACCTGAGCTGAAGGCAGCGGCTTAACCCACTGAGCCACCCAGGCGCCCTGTTTGTGGTGAAATCTTATAAAATTATTTAACTCCTTAAAACATGTGCATGTAAAACTTCAATAAAATTTCAGTAAAAATTAAAGGACAAAGGAAAACAAAAATGAACCAAAGCCTTCTTTTAAGAAATTTTTAAAAAGACATTATATTAACTACTAGAATAACATTCCCATTTAGATGAAATGGGTAACGCCATTAGATATATAACTTAGTCCTACCTTACAAAATCCTGGCAATGATTCTCAAACTGCTCTGCAATACATAGTCTCTTGCTACATTTAGGATTGCTTAATGCATTTATTCAATAAATGAATCTATACGAAGTGCCAGGCACTGTGCTAGGTGCTCAGTGGTCAACAAAATAGATACAATCTTTGATACTTCAATATAGTGGGAGAGAGATTTAATCAAATGACCACACAAATAAAATGACAATTTAAAAAACAGCTTGGGTGAGAAGGTACCAAGACCACTCAATGGAGAAAGGGCAGTTTATTCAACAAATGGTGCCAGGAAAACTGGGTATCTGCATAAAAAAAGAATGAAGTTGGACCCTTACCTTACACCATATGCAAAAATTAATTCAAATGGATTAAAGACCTAAACCTTAAGGTCTGAAATCATAAACTCTTAGAAAACATCGGGAAAAGCTTTATGACATGACTATGGGAAATAACTTCTTGTCTATGACACCAAAAGCACAAGAAACAAAAGCAAAGACACATTATATTAAATTTTAGAACTTCTGTGCATCAAAGGACACAATCAAGAGTAAAAAGGCAACCTACAAAACAGGAGAAAATATTTGCACATCTCCATTTGAGACAACACAGACAGACATCATGAGCATTATACTAAGTGAAATAAGCCAGAACAAATACTGAAAAATACCACATGCAGAATCTTAAGTAGAAAAAAAAAAGTCAAATCATAGAAACAGAGCAGAAAAGTGGTTGCTGGGACTGATGGGTGGGAAAAATAGGGAAGGGTTGGTGAAAAGGGTACAACCTTTCAGTTGTAAGATGAACAAGATCTGAATATCTAATGCATAATATGGTAACTGGAGTTGATAACACCGTACTGTACAACTGAAATTAGCTAGGAATAAAGAACTTAAATGTTCTCACACACAAAAAGTATATGAATAAAAATATGTGACATGATAGATGTGTTAATTAACTAGACAGGGTGAATCCTGCCACATCATATATATGTATCAAACCATCATGAGAGGCACCTGGGTGGCTCAGTGGGTTAAGCCTCTACCTTCAGCTCAGGTCATGATCTCAGAGTCCTGGGATAGAGCCCTGCATTGGACTCTCTGCTTGGCGGGGAGCCTGCTTCCCCCCTCCCTCTGCCTCTCTGCCTGCTTGCTTGTGCTTTCTCTCTCTCTCTCTGTTAAATAAATAAATAAAATCTTGGGAAAAAAAAAATCACCATGAGGTACACGTTAAATATCTTACAATTTTATGTCAATTATATCAATAAGACTAAAATTTGAAAAATATTTACTAATCATAAGTCAGATAAGGAGTTAATATCCAGACTATATAAAGAACCCTTACAACTCAAAAACAAAAATATCAATCAAAAAATGGACAGAGGATTGAACAGAATAGACATTTCTCTAAAGATGATACATAAATAGCCAACAAACATCTGAAAAGATACTCAATATCACTAATCAGCAGGAAATACAAATCAGAAACAAGGAGGTATCACCTCAACCTCCTTAGGATGGCTGCTATCAAACAAACAAAATAGCACTTCTGGGTATCTGTTTAAAAGAACTGAAAGCAGAGTCTGGAAGAGATGTCTGCACACCGTGTTGCTAGCAGCATTATGCCACAATGGCCAAGATGCAGAAGCAACCTAAGTGTCCACTGAGGCATGATGGATAAAGAAGATATAGTATATGCATAAATGGAGTATTATTCAGCCTTAAAAAAGAAGGAAATCCTATCACATGCTACAACATGGATGAAATTATGCTAAGTGAAATAAGCCAGTTACAAAAGACAAATACGGAGCTCCTGGGTGGCTCAGTCAGTTGGGCATTCGACTCTTGATTTTGGCCTAGGTCATGATCTCGGGGTCATGAGACAGAATCCCACACTGGGCTCTGCACTCAGAGGGGAGTCTGCTTGGGACTCTCCCTCTCTGTCTGTGTCCCCACTCATGCACATGCATACCCGTTCTCCCTCTCACTCTCAAATAAATAAATAAAATCTCCAAAAGAAAAAAAATTAAAGAAAAAACAAATACTATATGATTCCACCACATGGCATATCTGTAACAGTCAAATTCATAAAGACAGAAAGTAGAATAGTGTTTACCAGTCCCTGGTAACCAGGACCGGGGAGAAAAGGGAAACTGTCCGATGGGTACGGAGTTTTAGATTTGCAAGATGAAAAAGTTCTGGAGATTCATTTCACAGTAATACGAATAGACCTAACACTACTGAACTGTTCACTTAAAATGGTTAAGATGGTAAATTGTGTGTCATGTATTTTCGACCAGGCAACACAAAAAATTGTAAAAAGAAAAAGGCAAACAAGTGGTAAGAGGCAGATGAGTGGGAAGAGAGGCATAATGAATAACACAAGGCCTCTGGGGCATATGAATCAATTCAATGGAAACATTTACGGCTGCTTACAAGATACTGTCCTATGTTCTTCGGGAGTTACAAAGAAAGTAAGACTGCAGCCCTGCCTTAAGAATTGACAGCCTATGACGAGACTTACTCGGCACTGAACTACAATATAATATACTACTGAACCAAGTAGTATATGGTCCCAAGTAATATAGATGTAAGTGCTGTAGAAACATAGAGAAGGTAGATTTTGATTCCAAAAATGAGGATGGGAAAAACACTTGTATAAAAACAGAAAGAAATCCATCACATGCCAGGCAATGTTTCAATGTGGAGACATAGAAGATGCCACCACTGCCCATAATGAGCTCATAGTCCAGAGCTCAAAGTCTAATCGAGAGAAATGTAACAGACCAAAAAATGTGGAAGTGCTATGAGAGAGCTGAGAAAAAGAATTAAGAGGGGAGCATCTGAAAGATACCTAGAACCCAGCCCTGAGGAGTAAGTCATAAGAAAAGGAGTCACCTTAGGGCACCTGGGTGGCTCAGCTGGTTAAGTGGCCAACCCTTGGTTTCAGTTCAGGTCATGATCTCAGGGTCATGAGATGGAGCCTCCACTGGGCTCCACGCTTGGTTGGGGGGGGCGGGTGGTTCTGCCTGAAGATTCTCTCCCTCTGCCCCTCCCCCTACTCACGCATGAGCATGCACCTGTATGTGCGCGCTCTCTCTCTCTAAAATAAATCTTAAAAAAAAAAAAGAAAGAAAGAAAAAAAAGGAGTCACCTAAACTTAGACTTCAAAGATGAGAATCACAAAAGGAGTAAATTACATATAAGAATAGAGATACAAAAATACACAGCTTATTTCAGGACCCAGAGTACTACTGTAGGTCTAAAGAAGCAGGTGGCAGGGCACAGGAATCAATTTCAAAGAAATATTAAGAAAGGACACAGCGCTTAAGGTGCATTGTTTATTATAAAGTTGAAAAACCAGGTGCCCAGGTGGCTCAGTTGCTTAAGCATCTGACTCTTGGTTTTGACTCAGGTCATGATCTCAGGTCATAGGATAGAACCCAGATTGGGCTCCACACTCAGCATAGAATCTGCTAGAGATTCTCTCCCTCCCCCTGTGCATTCTCTCTCTCTCAAATAAAGAACTAAATATTTTTGGGGCGCCTGGGTGGCTCAATGGGTTAGGCCGCTGCCTTCGGCTCGGGTCATGATCTCAGGGTCCTGGGATCGAGTCCCACGCTGAGCTCTCTGCTCAGCGGAGAGTCTGCTTCCTCCTCTCTCTCTGCCTACTTGTGATCTCTCTGTCAAATAAATAAATAAATAAATCTTTAAAAAAAAAAAAAAGAACTAAATATTTTTAAAAATAAAATAATAGGGGGGCGCCTGGGTGGCTCAGTGGGTTAAGCCGCTGCCTTCGGCTCGGGTCATGATCTCAAGGTCCTGGGATCGAGTCCCGCATCGGGCTCTCTGCTCAGCAGGGAGCCTGCTTCCTTCTCTCTCTCTCTGCCTGCCTCTCAGTGTACTTGTAATTTCTCTCTGTCAAATAAATAAATAAAATCTTTAAAAAAAAAAAAAAAAAAAAAAAAAAAAAAAAAAAAAAAAAAAATAAAATAAAATAATAGGGCGCCTGGGTGGCTCAGTGGGTTAAGCCGCTGCCTTCGGCTCAGGTCATGATCTCAGGGTCCTGGGATCGAGGCCCGCATCGGGCTCTCTGCTCAGCAGGGAGCCTGCTTCCCTCTCTCTCTCTCTGCCTGCCTCTCCATCTACTTGTGATTTCTCTCTGTCAAATAAATAAATAAAATCTAAAAAAAAAATAAATAAATAAATAAAAATAAAAATATTTAAAAAAAAAAATAATAAAATAAAATAATAAAGTTGAAGAACAGAAATAGCCTAAATGTTCAAGAATGGGGGAAAGGTTAATAAATATGTAATATTACAAGCATACTAAGAAATAGCATGCAATTATTAAAAATTATTCTGTCGAAAAAAATTACTAGGCACCCTTTTAATAGAATACAGGCACACTCTTTCAGGGTTATCTGATTCCATGGGAGCTTGGGCCTTTCACTGTCACTGCCTGAGCTATTTTACAATAAGCTGTAGAAGATTTATAGCAATGCATATGAGTTTTATCCAGAAGAAATGTAATCACTACTATCTACTTGACTCTCCCCCACCTCTAAAAAAAACACCAGCTTTACATCTACTACTAAATTCATTTCAGCATTCTTTTTTTTTTTTTTTTTTTTTTTTTAAAGGTTTTATTTATTTATTTGACAGAGAGACATCACAAGTAGGCAGAGAGGCAGGCAGAGAGAGAGAGAGGAGGAAGCAGGCTCCCTGCTGAGCAGAGAGCCCGATGCGGGACTTGATCCCAGGACCCTGAGATCACGACCTGAGCCGAAGGCAGTGGCTTAACCCACTGAGCCACCCAGGCGCCCTCATTTCAGCATTCTTGATTGCCTATATTAATATCTGATGTTTGCATTCTCTTTTGAATAGGTTGTAAAAATTCCTTGACATGTGTTCGTTTATTAAAAAAAAAGTAGAGAAAATTTATTTATTGAAATGTAAAGAACAGAATAAATTACAAAATGATATATTTAACAAAGAAAAAAAGGAAAGCAGAAATAGAATTATATTTAGTCCTTCGAAACACATATACATCTTCATACATATAAGAACTATATGTATCAAAAAAAAAAGAACTATATGTATCAAAAAATTAACAATGGTTATCTCTATGGATATATTGGATATGGAAAATTTCTCAAATTGTTTCTGCTTATCTATGATTTTTTACTTTTCTATAGTCAGTATGTATTGCTCAATGTGAGGAAAATTAAGAAAAAATTTTACTCAAATTCAAATAAAAAGTAAATGAACTCATCTCAGAAGTATCAGAAACTGTTAAAGCACAGACAGCAATCAGAGGCCAGTCAGTATGGAGATGAACAGTCTTATATACCTCTAATATCAAGGACAAAATAGTAACATAGCACAGGACACTAAACACTCAAAATAATGAGCCCAATGCTATTAATAAAGGATTAAATTATGTTCTGTTTAAAAAATTAGAGAAATATGTTACACAATTTCAGCTGACTTCCATCAACCAATCCTCAAACTTAAATAGCTTTTGCTCTTTTTAAAATGCACTATGGTTAAAAATCTGTCACGTGGGAGATTCAAGATATCCTATTAGTCAACAATAATTTTAAAAATATATTATTATTGCTTTATTCTTTTGAGTCAACTATTCTGATGTAACATTTGACTGATACTTGAAAAGGCTAAGTAAGGGGCACCTGGGTGGTTCAGTGGGTTAAGCCTCTGCCTTAGGCTTGGGTCATGGTCCCGGGGTCCTGCAGTCAAGCCCCGCCTCAGGCTTTCTGCTCAGCAGGGAGCCTGCTTCCCTCTCTCTCTCTGCCTGCCTCTCTGCCTACTTGTGATCTCTCTCTCTTCAAATAAATAAATAAAATCTTTAAAAATAAAATGAGAGACCACATATTTAATGTATGATTTTATTTCTATGAAAAAATCCAGAATAAGCAAATCCACAGAGACAGAAAGTAATTTAGTGGTTGCTGAGGGCTGGAGAAGAGAGAAATGGGGAGTGACTGGTAATGGGTTTGGAGATTCTTTACAGGATGATGAAAATATTCTAAAATTAGATAGCGGTGATTGTTGCAACTCTGTAAATATAATAAATACAACAAAATTGTACACTTTGTTTAAAAGTGTGAATTTTACGGTATATGTGGATTATATTTCAAAACAGATGTTATTTATTTTTTTTAAAGATTTTATTTATTTATTTGACAGAGAGAAATCACAAGTAGATGGAGAGGCAGGCAGAGAGAGAGAGAGAGGGAAGCAGGCTCCCTGCCGAGCAGAGAGCCCGATGCGGGACTCGATCCCAGGACCCTGAGATCATGACCTGAGCCGAAGGCAGCGGCTTAACCCACTGAGCCACCCAGGCGCCCCAGATGTTATTTTTTTTTTTTAAAAAGAGAGAGATAAAGGAAAGGAAAATGCAAAAGTTGACAGAAAAGAAGTTTGATAAAAGGTCAGTGTGTGATCCTCACATGTAAATGAAAGTAACAATATTTACCTTGCAGGGTTTTTGCAGAATATATGTAAAGCACCCAGCACAGCACTTGGCACAAGTAAGAGCTACTTCAACAAGCAGTAGCTATTATTAATACACATATTACGTAAAGTGCTTTGGACTACAGATTTCAAAACAAATAAATGACAGATTCTGGTCCTCAAAACACTTCATGTTATGAAAACACTACTGATAAATTTCAAATTTTTAGCTAAATGGAATCCCTAGAAAAATAAGTTGCCACCTGCTTGGAGATGGCAGCGGGGTTGCGGGGGGTGTGGGTAGGCAGCGCTTGTTGCTTGCCGGCACTACTACCTGCATAGGAATTGGCTAGTCTGCCTGGACATTCCCAGCCACCACAAGCACTGATGGACAAATCATTCCCTTCCCGCTGAACCAGCACTGTTTGGAATCTGGCTCCACCAGGCCTATTCATTTCCTTCTGTTTAAGATAATTTTTCAATAAGGTAAAATGAATCATGAGAGATGGAAAAGCCTGGTAGGTTACCCAGACCATTCATTCCCCTCAGGAACTCTGGAATATGGGAAACTTTTATAGAGCTATTAATATACCAATGGTTATAAATAATATCTTAGAGGCTACTTGTTCTTTTAAACTGGGTGCCTCTCATTAAATATTCATAGTTAGAAAAAAAAATTCATAGTTAGATTCTGAGTAGTTCAATTTCTCAACTCAGTTGTGAATGCCATGGTCTCAAGAAAAAGAAGAATGAAAAAAAATAAAAATCAATGAAGAAACTGTCCAAAGCTGCAGGAAGCTTCCACTCTTAAAAAGTAAAAATAAGGGACACCTGGGTGGCTCAGTTGGTTAAGCGACTGCCTTCGGCTCAGGTCATGATCCCGGCAACCTGGGATGGAGTCCCACATCCGGCTCCTTGCTCGGCAGGGAGCCTGCTTCACCCTCTGCCTCTGCCTGCCACTCTGTCTGCCTGTAATCGCTCGCTCTCTCTCTAATAAATATAAAATCTTTAAAAAAAAAAAGTAAAAATAAGCTCACCCCATGAGTTTGCTATTGTTATTCCTAAAATTAAAACCTGAGAGTTCTCATAGAAAGTTTTTTTTTTTTTTTTAAGATTTTTTATTTATTTATTTGACAGAGAGAGATCACAAGTAGGCAGAGAGGCAGGCAGAGAGAGAGAGAGGAGGAAGAAGGCTCCCCGCCGAGCAGAGAGCCCGACTCGGGACTCAATCCCAGGACCCCGAGATCATGACCCGAGTCGAAGGCAGCGGCCCAACCCACTGAGCCACCCAGTTTATACTGTGCCTCATTCCACCAAGGTAAATATGTAGCATAAACACCAGTCCTGTAATAAGAGCAGACATCACTGTTCAATGACTTCAGGAATGTACTCAGAATTCTCCAGAACCCACAGGAGGAGGCAACAAAAACTATATGTCATCCCTGTAGCATGCCATCTTGCCTCTCACTGAATACTAGATATTTCGGGAAGGGCAGGACCAAATTTTGCTATACTTGTGTATGTTTGTACATGTGGGCATATACAACAAATTATTTTCATCTTTTTGAGAAGGAAGCATATCTGGTCGGCCAAGCACAGGGTAAGATAATGCAATCAGTGCAGAGTGGAAAAAAGTGGTCAGGCATGGTAGCCCCACTATACTCAACTATACTCCTATCTTTTCTATAGAACTGTAAAAATCAAAAGAAGGAACTCTGCTTTTGTTTCTAACATGCTATACAATTACTCAATAAATCTTACTTTATACGCTGATTTTTCTCTCTGTCAAAAAGATGTTCCATAAGTATGTTCTGCAAGTCCCTTTTAAGGTGTAAGGAAATTCTGAAATCTACATAATTCATTTTTTTAAGGTTTTTTTATTTATTTGACAGAGATCCCAAGTAGACGGGGGGGGGGGGTAGCAGGCTCCCTGCAGAGCAGAGAACCCAATGCTGGGCTCAATCTCTGGACCCCAGGATCATGACCTGAGCCGAAGGCAGAGGCTGTAACGCACTGAGCCACCCAGGCACCCCTACATAATTCATTCTTATAAACAAAATATAACAAGTTAGATAAAGCAAAAAAAAAAAAAAAAAAAAAAAAAAGGCAAGAGATATTATGGTATATTAAAAGTAATTAAATTACAGTTAAAAATATCACTTTGGGGCACCTGGGCGGCTCAGCTGGTTACGCGACGACTGTCTTTGGCCCAGATCATGATCCCAGCATCCAGGGATCGAGTCCCACATTAGGCTCCCAGCTCCATGGGGAGTCTGCTTCCCCCTCTCAAGCTCTCGCTCTCTCTCTCTCTCTCTTTCTCTCTCTCAAATAAATGTTGTTTAATAAAACATTAATTAATGTTGTTAATTAATAAAACATTATTGTTTAATAAATTATTATTGTTTAATAAAACATTATTATTGTTTAATAAGACATTAATTAATGTTATTAATAAAACATTTCAAATAAATGTTGTTTAAATAAAAATCTTTAAAAAAAAATCACTTTGTACCATACTACTCATTCATTCCAACAACAGTCACTAAATCCTTACCATATACCGAATATTTTCCTAGACAACAGGGACAGAAAGATAAAATTCAGTTCTTAACCTTAAAAAGCTCAGTCTAGGGGGTGCCTAGCTGGCTTAGTTAGTAGAACATGCAACTCTCAGTTTCGGGGTCATGAGTTCAAGCCCCTTGTTGGGCAAGGAACCCACATTAAAAAAAAAAAAAAGAGCTAAGTCTAGTATGAGAGACATACAAAACATTATTTATACTTTGTATGACAAATGCAGGGGTCAGCAAACTTTTTCTTAAAGGGCCATACAGTATATATTTTAGGGTTCACTGACCAAAGGCTTAAAACACAACAATCTAAAACTGAAAAACCAGGGGCATCTGGCTGACTCAGTCGGTAAAGCATGTGACCCCTGACATTAAAAAATAATGTGAAAATAAAATAAAATTGAAAATCTGTTCTTTGCTCCTGGGTCATTACCTAAACAAGCAAACAAATAAATAAATGGAATCAATGGAATTTGACTTTCTGACCCAAGTGTGCCCCTTCCTGCACTCAGAAGGACTAAGATAAGTAGTGGCTGAAAGGAGAGAACAATCAGTTTTTCCAAAGTTGTGCTGATCTGGGGCACCTGGATGCCTCAGTTGGCTGAGTGTCTGCCTTCTGCTTGGCTCATGATCCCAGGGTCTTGGGACTGACCCCCATGGTGGGTCCCTGCTCAGCAGGAAGCCTGCTTCTCCCTCTTCCAGCTTGTGTTCTTAGTCACTCTCTCTCTCTCAAATAAATAAAAATATTTTTTAAAAATTAAGGAACCAAAAATAAATAAATAAAAATAAATACTGAGGGACCAAAACAAAAAAACAGCAGGCATGCTTGGAGAACTAAAAGTAGTTTGTTATGATCACGTTGAAATTCATCTCATTTCTCCTCTAGACCACTACAATTCTCTAAGTGGTCTTTGAGCTGAACCAGGGTTACTTCACACAAAAATCTCTTTTTCAAAATTCATCATGTCACTCCTCTGCTTAAAATTTTTGAATGGCTCTCACTGACTATAGAGTAAAATACAAACTCATTAAAATAATTCTTCAGGCTATCTGAGTCTATTCCCCTCTACCTCCCCAGTGCTGAAGCCAAACCTAAGACCTGAAGTTCTATTAACTGCCAATCCCCTCTGCCTTCCTTATATATATATTTTTTAAGATTTTATTTATTTATTTGACAGAAAGAGAGAGATCACAAGTAGGCAGAGAGGCAGGCAGAGGGAGAGGGGGAAAGTAGGCTCTCCACCGAGCAGAGAGCCCAATGAGGGCCTCAATCTCAGGAACCTGAGATCATGACCTGAGCCAAAGGCAGAGTCTTAACCCACTGAACCACCCAGGCGCCCCTACCTTCCTTATCTTATCCTCCTTGCTAATCCTGATGATCTTCAGGTCTTGGTTTCAGCATCACCTTCTCTGAAAGGTAAAGTTTGACACGAGTGGCAGAGACTTAATGGATCTGCAAAATTCATCCTCCCCTTGTCTTAAGTTAGGGAACCCCACCCCTAATGTTTAACTAAGCTCATGGGTCAGTGTGCAGTCATGTGACTAAGCTCTAAGCAGTGTAATGTAAGCACAAGTTCCCATGGACCTTCCTTAACAGACAGCTGTTCTACGCTTCCTCTTCTTCGATCCTTTGACCATCATGAAGGAAGAAACTGCCATCTCAGACCATGAGGCTGAGGCCACACATGGTGAGGCAATGACATGGTCATGCTAACATCATGAAATAGTACACCAGTCCCAATCCACCCGACCAAACATTTACAGAAGAAGGAAACAAACTTCTGTGTCACTTAAACCACTGTTAATTTGGGGGTTCTGTCTATCTCAGCTGAATCTATTACAGAATTTCTTCTCTGGGTTCCCTTACTGCCTTTGGCATATTCTCACAGTGGCACCAGTGATACGCACTGTGACTGGTTTTCATTTTGTTTTTGTTTTTGTTTGTTGTCTCCCTGTAGTCTAGACTGTGAA
The DNA here is from genome assembly GCF_030435805.1 of Mustela lutreola. NCBI lineage: Eukaryota > Metazoa > Chordata > Mammalia > Carnivora > Mustelidae > Mustela > Mustela lutreola. The sequence continues at coordinate 64,427,783 of NC_081297.1, forward strand.
TTCCCAAAGAGGTGCTATCTCATTTATCCCAGTATTACCAGCCAAGCACAATATTTGGGACTCTGTCTTGGCATATTAATAGGTGTTCAAAAGACATTTACTGAATTTAATTATATTGGTGACTAAGTACCAAGTTATTAACCTCAGTTATCTTGCCCTTTCTTCCTTTTCACAGTCCAAATATGAAAGGAATTTCTTTTCTGAACACAGCTCTCAGTATTTCTCCCAAACTTCAGCCCCAAATCTCAAGCTACTTCTTTCATCCTTTTTGAACACTGTTGGTTGAACATAACACGTACTGTTACAAAGTTAGTCTTCTCAGCATCTCTTCCACATTGGCAACTCTAAAGATAAGATAAAATCCGTTATTGACTCAAAAACCTGTATTAAGTATCTACTATGTGTTGGGCACCATGTAAGCAGCCAAGAATATTAATTAGGCATTCCTGGCTCTCATGCTCTGTTCGGTTTAGGGCTTCACTTTGAGGACCCACCCCCAGCCAAGCCACAAACATTCAACTGTGCTTTAAGGGGACTTGTTAAAAGAGCTCCATGTTTGTGAGATTTGATTCCATCCAATTTGGCATGTCTGTACCTTAATCTTCTCTGTTCTCTATCTTTTGCCTCTTCAGCCTCCTATTTGCTCTAGTCCTTCTAGTCTGATGTTTAACTAAGTAGCTTTTTCTGCTTTGACCCTCCCAATTTATTTCCTGGTCTATTTTCTATCTCCCTAGTCCTTTCATGGAAACTTTTTATATAGCCTTCTTGATAACTGACTTCTGATTTGGTTCCGCCCACTGTCCTTGAATACTATCTCCGGAGGCAAAGGCAGTGTGCTAGGTTTCCTATCAGTTTTTCCCCCCACAGACACATCAACCCTGTAGGGAGTGTGGTGTAATGGAAAGTCCACTGGCTTAAAAGCCAGAGACTCACAGACAAGTATGGCCTTCAGAAAACAATTTACCCTCCTGAGCTTCAGTTCCCCAAATATAAAAGGAGATTCCATCTTATTAGGGTTAACAAGGACTAGAGAAAATTCATGTAAAGGGCCAAGGGCTTTTTAGTCATCATGACTTACTTTAATACAAAGAGGTATGTGTTAAAATAGATCCAAAATCTTGTCATCAATTATAACAATTGTTATTAATTTTTAAGAACCTAGTTTAGAATTCCACAACATCTATGGACAACTAACTCTAAGTTGTGCTGGGTGCTAGAACTTTTAGGAAGAAACAAAAAAGAACCTCTCCTCCAGAGGTTTAAGTGCAGATAAGGAAGAAAAGCAAGGAAAAACGTAATGAGGCAAGGAACCAGACAGGAGGAAAAACAAAGGTTTAAAACAAAGGAACATAAAATATTTGAGATGCAGACTGAACACATCCAGGGATGTGGAGGAAGCAAAAGGCACAGAAGGGAGGATGGAGAGGAGGAGAGTGTAAAGGTTAAGTACAGAAGACTCCAATTGTGAAATTTAAGGAAGAACAGCCGCTGTCCAAGGGCCAATGTGCACTGGTAACTTTTCTCCTATTCAAATAATCAGAACCACAAGCTGGCCTACTCCTATACTTATGAAAGATTCTTATACTCCCCAGTAATCCTCTACACATCACTCTTCTCCAAATCCCAAGGTTATAAACTATCCACACAGGAACTACAACATCCAAATACAGCACACTGGGAACAGGAGTCAAGCCCAGCAGCCAAATTAGCACTGATCCACCCAACCGGAACAAACTCTTAAAAAAAGAGAGAGAGAAAGAAATTAATGAGCCAACTGGGAGAATTCTGAACCATGCCCAAATATTTAAAGAAATTAAGATTTTTTTTTTCTTTTGAGAGAGAGAGAGCGAGCGTACACCTGCATGTGAACAAGCAAGCAGGGGAGGAGCAGAAGGAGAGACAATCTCAAGCAGATTCCATGCTGAGGGCCAAGCCCAACTTGGGGCTTAATCTCACCACCCTGAGATCATGACCTGAGCCAAAGTCAAAGCTGGAGGCTTAACCAACTGTGCCAACCAGGTGCTCCAGTCTTTCTTTCGTTTTTTTTTTTTTTAAAGGGCACACAGTTGGGCTGTATAAAATGAATTCCTGGGGTCTACGAACAAATGCTGATTGGAAGACCTACATACAGAGAGCAAAAAACTCAGACAATAGGAGAGGCAACTCGAAACCTAGATATGATTTTGAGCCCAAAAGAAGAAATATGAGATAAAACAGTTTCTGAATATATAAAATTTTAACCTTTTGAAATCACCAATATCTATTTTATTCTTACTCTCTTAAAAAAACCTGCTTCCTGAAAGCACACGTAAATTCAATTTGTCCTTATAAATAAATAAATGTTTTTAATCTTTTTTTAAAAGTTTATTTATTTATTTGACAGAGAGAAATCACAAGTAGACGGAGAGGCAGGCAGAGACACAGAGGGAAGCAGGCTCCCTGCAGAGCAGAGAACCCAATGTGGGACTCGATCTCAGGACCCTGAGATCATGACCAGAGCCGAAGGCAGCGGCCTAACCCGCTGAGCCACCCAGGCGCCCCTAATCTTTTTTTAAATTTACTTCCTAATAACAGTAAACATTTGCTGACCTCTCACTATGGGCCAGACTCTTACCATTAATTACCACAGTTAATCCTCACAAAAACTTTAGAGTGTAAATACACTATTCCAAAGGTAGGGAAACTAAAGCTTTAATTAAGGAGGCTAAACAACATACCTAAATTGCCAAATCAGTAAATCCAAGAGCTAGAATTCCAACTTAACAAAGAATCTGAGTCCTTAGATACTAAATGATACTACCTTTCTATCTTTTTGCCCTTTAGTACCTATATTTTTTTTTTTAAGATTTTATTTATTTATTTATTTGACAGACAGAGATCACAAGTAGGTAGAGAGGCAGGCAGAGAGAGAGAGAGGGAAGCAGGCTCCCTGCTGAGCAGAGAGCCCAATGCTGGGCTGGGACCATGACCTGAGCTGAAGGCAGAGGCTTAACCAACTGAACCACACTGGCGTACCTATATTTTTAACTTTTGACTTGCAGCTCTTACTTTATCCTAACTCTGGAGAAAAATTAAGTCAACTTTTACTTGTTTATATAATCCCTACTTTTAAATGGATAGATTAAAATTTATCAAGATCCACATTGGGGAGCATATGTGATAAGGTGAGCACTGTGAATTGTTAGGACTGACAAATCACAGACCTGCACCTCTGAAACAAATAATACATTATACGTTAGTAAAAAAAAATTTATCAAGATTCTAAGTCATTGTGTGCATTTTAAGCATTAACTTGTACATGCAACACACTTCATATAAAAAATGACTCTATTAGGGCGCCTGGATGGCTCAATTGGTTAAGCATCTGTCTTTGACTCTGTTATCAATAATACCAGGGTCCTGGGGTAGAGTCACACATCAGACTGTTCAGCAGAGAGCCTGCTTCTCCCTCTGCCTATTGCTCCCACTGTTGTGATCTCTTTCTCTCTGTCCAATAACTAAATAAAATCTTTGGGGGGAAAAAAATGACTCTACTGGGGTGCCTGGCTGGCTAAGTCGGTAAAGCATGTGACTTTTTTTTTTTAATGCTTTTATTTATTTATTAATTTTTTAGAGAGAGAGAGAGGGAGGAACAGAGGAAGGAGGACAGGCAGACTGCACTGAGCAGAGAGCCCGACACGGGGCTCGATCCCACAACCCTGAGATCATGACCTGAGTCGAAATCAAGATTTGATCACTTAACCAACTGAGCCACCAAGGTGCCCTGAGCATGTGACTCTTGATTTCGGGGCTATGGATTCAAGCCCCACACTGGGTATGTAGATTACTTAAGAATAAAATCTAAAAAAAAAAAAAAAAAAAAGACTCTACTAAGCCAACATTATCAGGGATTGAGCTTTAGTAGTCTCCTAAGGTTAAAAATGAATTTTTACTTATCTATCCATGTGTTCCACTGGTTTCCCCTGCAACCAAAGGCCCATATTTACTTGTAAGACAGCTGGCACAACTCAAGGGGCAAACCATGGCAATGATGCTGGGCAAAGCTACCAACAACACAACTTTGCTTTTATTATCCTCTCATGCACTGTCTTCCAAGTAAGTGACCTCTAGTTAGATATGAATGTATGTTCGTTTTTACCAAAGTAACAGTCAATTTCTTAAAGTTTATTGTGTGATCAAGAGATACCATTAAGGGTGCCTGCGTGGCTCAGCTGGGTAAGCAACTGCCTTCAGTTCAGGTCATGATTGTGGAGTCCCAGGATAGAGTACTGCATCAGACTCCCAGCTCAGTGGGGAGTCTGCTTCTCCCTCTGACCCTCTCCCCTCTTATACTCTCTCTCTCAAATAAATAGATAAAATCTTTTAAAAAAAAGAGAGATCAGACGAGATCGGGCGCGTTTAGGGTGATATGGCCGTTGGCTCAGTGGGTTAAAGCCTCTGCCTTCGGCTCAGGTCATGATCCCAGGGTCCTGGGATCGAGCCCCACATCGGGCTCTCTGCTCAGCAGGGAGCCTGCTTCCTCCTCTCTCTCTGCCTGCCTCTCTGCCTACTTGTGATCTCTGTCTGTCAAATGAATAAATAAAATCTTTAAAAAAAAAAAAAAGAGAGAGAGAGATACCATTAAGAGAGGAAAGAGTCAAGACACAGAAAAAATATATTTGTACTGCATAAAATCAAAGAACTCACATCCAGGTAAATAAAGAAGGTCTACAAATAAATAAGGAAAAGGCAAACGCAACTTAAAATTGCCAAAACCCTTCAACAAGTACTTTACAAAAGAGAACATCTAAAAGGCAAATGAGCATTAGAGAAGGTATTCAATTCATTAGACATCAAGGAAATGCAAACTAAAATCACTAGGAAATTCTTCTACTACATACTTACTAGAATGGTTAAAAGTAAGAAAATAACAATACTAAGTATTGATAAGTACAGGAGCAAATGGAACTCTCATATTACTGAATGGGAATGTAAATCGGTATAAACACTTTGGAAAACTGTTTGATAAAATATCTGTTAAAGCAAAACATATACATACCTACAGTCAAGCAATTCCACTACTGGGTACATATTCTATTCACATATATATATAAAAGACATATATATATAAAGAAATCCAAAGAGCCAGAACTAGAAGCAAACTAAATGTCCATGAACAGCAGAAGGAATAATAAAGTATAGGACAGTCATATAATTAAATACCGTACAAAATGAAAAAGAATTAACTATTGCTATAAGCAACAACATGGAGGAAATTCATAGATACAATGATGAACAGAAGTCAGACACAAAAGAGAATATATATGAGTCTATTTATGTGAAATTCAAAAACCAACCAAATTGAATTGGCAAACTGTGAAGTGGCAAAAGCAATCAATGATAACAGAAGTTACAGCAGTGGTCAACTTTGGGACTGTAATAACTGGGAAGGGGGATGACTTCTGGATGCCAGTAATTAATGCTCTCTTTCTTGTTCTGGGTGGTAGTTTCATGGGTATGTTCATTTTTGTAAAAATTCACTACAAATTCCCTAAGCCACATATTTATTATTTGGACTCTGTATACGAGTTATACTTCTATTAAAAAGTTTACTTTAGGGGCGCCTGGGTGGCTCAATGGGTTGGGCCACTGCCTTCGGCTCAGGTCATGATCTCAGGGTCCTGGGATCGAGTCCCGCATCAGGCTCTCTGCTCGGCAGGGAGCCTGCTTCCCTCTCTCTCTCTGCCTGCCTCTCCATCTACTTATGAGTTCTCTCTGTCAAATAAATAAATAAAATCTTTAAAAAAAAAAAAAAGTTTACTTTGGGGCGCCTGGGTGGCTCAGTTATTAAGCATCTGCCTTCAGCTCAGGTCATGATCCCAGAGTCCTAGGACCAAGGCCCTCATCAGGCTCCCTGCTCCACAAGAAGCCTGCTTCTCCCTCTCCCACTCCCCCTGCTTGTGTTCCCTCTCTCATGCTGTCTTTCTCTGTCAAATAAATAAATAAAATATTAAAAAAAGAAAACTTTAATTTAGGCACGCCTGGCTGGCTCAGTAGGGAGAGTATGGGACTCTGGATCTTGGGGTTGTAGGTTCAAGCCTCACACTGCGTGCAGAGAGGATTTAAAAATGAAATCTTAAAAAATGAAAGTTTACCAGCACCTGGGCAGCTCAGTTTAGTTAAGCATCAACTCTTGGTTTCAGCTCTAGTCATGATCTCAAGAGTCGGGATCCAGCCCTGCATCAGGCTGTGTGCTCAGTAGGGAGTCTGCTTGAAGATTCTAGCTCTTTGCCCTTCCCCCCACTTATGTACACAAGCATGCATAAGTGCTGTCTCTATAAATAAATAAATAAACATATATACATATACATATAAGTTTAGTAGAAAATTTTAAAATTCCCTATAATTCCAATGGTAGGTGAATATTCAAATATTATGGTATATCCAAAACAATGGAATATCAGTCATGTTTTTAAGGAATAATGGAATAGGAAATGTTCAAAATAGTTTAAAAGTTGATATAACTGGGGCACCTGGGTGGCTCAGTGGGTTAAGCCTCTACCTTCAGCTCAGGTCATGGTCTCAGGGTCCTGGGATCGAGCCCCGCATTAGGCTCTCTGCTCGGCGGGGAGCCTGCTTCCCTTCCTCTCTTTCTGCCTGCCTCTCTGCTTACTTGTGATCTCTCTGTCAAATAAATAAACAAAATATTAAAAAAAAAAAAGTTGATATAACTGACTTTGCCGTATTACTTCAATTTTTTAAAAATTCCATTATAATTAGTATACAGTGTCTGTATTACTTCAATTTTTAAAAGATATCTAAATAGAAAAATGACTGGAAAGAAATCTACTGAAGTAGTATTAGTATTTATATTTCGGGTGTTAGGTGTGAGAAAATACTTTTCTTCAGTTTCCTTTTTGTCCCCTTTTTAATGGGGACATTAAGGATGATTTATTTTTATAATAAGGAAAAAGTTATTTTAAAGCATTAACAACTTGACACATACACTGCAATTATTTTAACCTTGAAGAATTTACCCATGAAAATCTTTCCTGGTGGAGGATCTGTAGCACTGAAACCACTGACCCAGAACCAACAATACAAGAAACAACTAGAAATTTGATTTGGTATGTGTTGCATTTTCTTTGTATGGTCAAAATGAGAAACAGTGTAATCATCAGTCTGATTAAAGCTTTGTAATTGTTCTAGCACCTGTTTAACTTTGCTGACGAACAACACACATGTGACATACTAAAATCCAGACAGGATTTAACAAGTGAAGTACATCAAACACAGGCCTTGTTATTGTCAAGGTTTCTAGGTGTGGTTGCAGCTCAAGTATAATAAGATCATTTACATCTTTCTGAGTCAGTCACCCACTCTCCTGTCTCTGTCTCTTCTTCCATATCAGACGTGGGCAGGAGTACAACCCTCTATACACAGAACAGATCAGAGCAAAATGAGTAGATTTTAAGAAAGTTGTAACTCAGAAATATCAAATCTTCTCCTTTCATGAGGGAATATGAAGAGAGGAAAAATGATACTGAAACACACATCTACAAAGATAAAAAAAAAAAAACAAGTTTTTGAACACATTTATGAATTCTAAGACAACTGCAGCTTTTTACCATTCTATTTATGAGATTTTCTTTAGTTTGCCCAATTTGTGTGTGTGCTTTCCCACACAAGTTAGTAGAAGGAATTAGACTACACAAAGTTTCAAACCTAGAAAGGTCAGACAACTTGCAATCACTCTACCCCTCAAGTTTATAGAATTCTGGTAGAAATCTAATCCAAAATTTTTTTTTTTTTTTTTTAAAGATTTTATTTATTTATTTGACAGAGAGAGATCACAAGTAAGCAGAGAGGCAGGCAGAGAGAGAGAGAGGAGGAAGCAGACTCCCTGCTGAGCAGAGAGCCTGATGCGGGACTCGATCCCAGGACCCTGAGATCATGACCTGAGCCGAAGGCAGTGGCTTAACCCACTGAGCCACCCAGGCGCCCAAATCTAATCCAAAATTTAAAGGAACATGAAACACTAGAGTAAGCCACAACAGAGGATTAACATTTTCCATTCATATTTCTCTTAGTCTGCCTTTCTCTGTTCTCCAAATAGAAGTTGTGACCGTGGATTAAAAAGAATTTCCCCTCCAACTGTTTAAGTACAGCAGTTCAGTTCTCATGCTGCAGCAATGCAAATTTAAAACCAGATTTACAACTATAACTAACACTCTAAACACTTTTAGGGGTTTTGAGTATCATTCAAACCAAGCACCAGTGGTTTCCTTTCACTTACTAACATGTCTTAAAAATAGTAACAAAAATGTAGCATACAACATTTTCAGTCATTTTCTCCACATTTTTTCATCCAGACTCTAAATTTTGTTAGGGATGGGGCTAATCAATACATTACATACTATGTGGGGAAAAACTAACATTGCTCTATAATACACACACAAATATTTTTAGGTTAGCCAGGACCACAATACACCCTCTAAAAGGCTTTCCCACAGTAGGGCACAGAAACATCGTGAGTATTTTGTTTGGTGAAATCTAAAACAGAGATGATATAGCAAATGAAGTATAAACATTTTAGAAGTTAATATGGACATTAAGTGGGTTGTTGCATCAACTCCAATTTTTACTTTCTAATCTCTTGAGCCATACAGTAAATCTAAGCTATTATCAGGAAACTTTCTTCATCCACCCCCACAGTGAAACTTTACTTTCCTGAAGTAAGACTGCCATCATGGCCAAATTTTTCCCAAGTCTACTCAGTACATGTTGCTGCAAGAGATGGGGCAAGTAAGTTTATCTATGGAATCCCTCTAAAATCCCCAAAGTTTACATTCATTCATAAACCCACCTGAGGAAAACTGCTTGTATCTCCTAGTGTTCAACTCACTTCCATTATCCAAATTTACTTACAATGGTGATCATCAGAAAATTTTCAATCAACTCCCATAATATGTTCAAATGAAGGTATTGCCACGATTTATACTCAGGAAACGCTCAAGGATGCCTGTCTCAGAGAAATGCAGATGTTTATACTAGGGTGTGCATCTTTAAATGAGAATCGCACAAAACTCTTCCACAAAGTTTAGAGGTATTTAAAATGGATTTCTCCATGTCTGCGGCCTAGTTTATTAGCTCTATTATCAATCAATCCAAATTTCCTGAGCTCTGAGATCAGTTGTTTTGAATGCCTCTCAATGCTCAATCACCTTCAGCTGAGTCAGTGAGGTACCGAAAAACTGCTACCCCAAACAAACCTACATAATTTAGGCAGAGTATCAAAACTCATTATCAAAAACACAGTATGCTTTAGTCTGAAGAATCTCAGCACTAAAGCAAAAGCAAAATCCCAAAACCTTATAATCCATAAGCCAAATAACGTATAATAAATCTTTTATTCCTTTTCAATATTTTAAAAATACTCCTTATCTTAAGATAGCGTAAGTTTTTGATGGCTCTCCTTTATTCTACAGAATGCTGGCAAGGAAATTTGAGTGAGGTAGTAGATGAAAAGGGAAACAGAAAAGAAATTTAAGAAGTTGCAAACTTGGGGCACCTGCGTGGCTTAGTGGGTTAAAGCCTCTGCCTTCGGCTCAGGTCATGATCCCAGGGTCCTGGGTCCAAGCCCTGCATGCATCAGGCTCTATGCTCTCGGGGGAGCCTGCTTCCCCTCTTCTCTCTCTGCCTGCCTCTCTGCCTACTTGTGATCTCTGCCTGTCAAATAAATAAATAAAATCTTTCAAAAAAAAAAAAAAAAGAAGTTGCAAACTTGATAGAAACTATAATTCAAGACTGGAGGTAGTTACAAATAGACTTATTTGATACAGACACACTGCTAAAGATTCTACAAAATCATTAAGCTTGCAAAAATCACAGTTAACACATGATGGCTGCACTGATTCTTTCTATATTTATTAATGCAACTTTCTCTTACTAACCCTTACCCTTTCTGCATTTCCCAAAGGAAAATAGTGTATATGTTAAATTTTTTAAATTTCGGAACATAAAAGTGAGGGCATGTAAGGAACAATGGAAAATACAAAGAAATTTATTAAGGAATTTTTAATCATTCACAATTTCCTATCCAGAGATTTTAATTTCATTCTAGACTTTAAGATACACATTTGAAAATCCATCACTAAAGGTCATGTGTACGTGTGTATACACACACACATACACAAGTTTAAATATAGAAGATATACAGCAATGATGTCTCAATAGCAAAAATGTGGAAACAACTAAAATATCTGCCAGCTGGTGAGCGGACTAACAAGTTGAGGTGAATTCATGCAATGGAATGCTAGAGCAGCAGGAAAGCAAAAAGAAGTACAATAACTTGCATCAGCAAGAATGAATCTCATAAACAATGTTGAGCAAAAAAAAAAAAGGAAAAGAAAAAGCAAGTCACAGAATATATATAGCATGATTCTGCTAGTAAATTTCAGAAACTTACAAAAGTAAATATTCTGTTGGGATATATACAAACCATAAAGGAAAATGAGGTAATGAGTAACAAAACTCAGAATGATGGCTACATTTGAGAAGGGAGAATAATCAGCCCACAGGCCCCTCAGAGGCCCCCAAACCAGATCATGGACAATTTACTTCTCTTACTTAAACAGTGTATACGTATAATAAATACTCTTTTGTATGTGATACTCCATAAAAACTTATACTCAATAAGACCAATTTAACTCCGGAAGAAAACCATGCCAACTACCTATACTAATCAACCTAGTCACTCACATTAACCATGAACAGCCATGAATTACATGATATTTACAGAAAAAAAAGGACCAAGATGGACCACTGGAAGAACTTGCCCCAAACGAAATATGAGATATTTCAGGAATTAGAAGAGAACTTTAAAAAAAATTCTAATCAGCATACCAAGATTCAAAAGGCTATCATATCCATAAAAATCAAAAATAACCTGCTATTAAAAGAGAGAATAAATTTTTAAAAAGAAAAAGAGAGAGAAAACACAAAACGCTTTAAAAACAAGACCCACAGAAGGAAAGAAATAATAAAACAAAATTCCTCTGAGCTGTAAAAGATGGCCAATAAAGACAGACTGAAAGAAGTCTACCAAGTGCCAAATAGGATGAAAGAAAAGAGAAGATACTCACCTAGACACAACCTAATGAAATTTCACAACTCCAAGGACAAAAAGGAAATCCAAAAAGTCTCCACAATATAAAAATAGGTTATAGTCAAAGAAATGACAAAGAGAGATAAAGCCATTTCTGAAAGGCAAGGACTTAAACTTTAACACTCATGTAGCCATATTAAAAAGACTATTCCAATTTTTAACATTTTTATTTTTTATTTTATTTCTTTATTTGACAGAGACAAAGCAAGAGAGGAAACACAGCAGGGGGAGCAGGAGAGGGAGAAGCAGGCTTCCCGTGGGGCAGGGAGCCTAATGGGAGACTCGATCCCAGGAGCCTGAGATCATGACCTGAGCCAAAGGCAGACGCTTAATGACTGAGCCACCCAGGTGCCCTACAAATTTTTTCAAAAGACAAGAAAAATGACAACTTAAAATATGAGAAACAATAATAGCAGCTGAGTAAGACACAGGAAGTAAAAAGAATTTAAAAGAGGATTCAGTAGATCTAGTTTGTACCATTCTCGTTGAGGCAGGAGTTTCATGATAAAGCATCCGATTTCCTTCTCTGCATGCCCAAAGTACTTCTAGGTTCTAAAGTAATTTTAATTTATAATGATACTGCAAAAGTGGTATTTGTGGAGTATAAATATTTAGGCTTAATTTGCACATGTAGCACAAAGACTACTTCTTGTTATGCAAAACAGCATAAGTATTATTTACTTTGACAATATAAGAACAACAATATAACTGAAAAAACTCAGGAGGAAGAGAGTATTAGGAAGGGGTAAGTTTCTCTTTGTAAGTTGACTTACCATATTATTGAGAGTTACACTCTTAACTTCCAGAATGATAGAAAGTGATTTCATTTAGGAAGCATTTAGGAAGCAGGACTAGAAGAGGAGGAGAATGGAGGCTCTTTTTCTCTTTCACAGAATTTTTCAACAATGTTCCCATGCCTTTTTTTTTTTTTTTTTTTTAATTAAAAGGAAGGAGGAAGCACAGCATTCTTACAGGTATTCTCGTACCTTTTCCCACCTCAATATCTTTTTTTTTTTTCATTTTTTCCCCAATATCCTTTAAATAAATCATCTCTCTTCCTGCTTCATACATATACAGACAAAAACAGTGACACAGGAATAAATGCCCAGTGATCTGATCCACAACATGGGACGGTCTCAACTGCAAAGTCAAAGCCAATGGCACAGTGTTTGTCAAGCCCACGTCTCCTTAGAGCACATTCCCACCTTTACAGCCTACCTTCTTCTGCTTTCCTCCGGACCCAGGGGGTCACTGACATTTGCACTAATGATTTATAGGACATCCTAATCTCATGGTTTTACACAAATATCACGTAACCGTGTCCATTCCAAATCCATACTGACCACACTCGCTCTGGCCTCTTGGGTTCTGGCATGGCTTGCATTGTTTCATTAATTCTTCAACTTCCCTACAGCTGCTGCTCCAGTTCTTTTCACGTTTCTCAAAATTCCAAGCTTCTATCTTTCTGAAGAATCTTTCCCCATTAATCCCACACCAAATTCCCCTCCCCAGTTTTCTTAGCCAAACCCCTCCTACAGTCTCAGAGGGAGAGGTGCCCCTCCCTCCACTCCAGAGGGACTTCAGCCTCACCATCCTGCTCTCAAGGGATCCAGTCTGCACCCAAACCTCCCTAGCCAACTCAATCTATTCTTAGCCTCCTTTCTTAGCCTCCGCAGGGCTAAAAAGATTTTTCAGGACTCTTTATTATTAAAAAAATAATAACAAAGTAAAATAAGTCCTCCTTTGAATCTGCCCTCGTTCTTTCAATCCTTTTGCCCAATTTCCAAAATGAGAAGCCTACACACTCATAGTTTCTATGTCCTCATCACTTTTGAATCTAGCCTCTGATTCAGCCACAGGACCGGAACTGACTAATCCAATCATCTGTGTTCCCTCATCTAATCCTCCTAACCTCTAGAAAGCTTTCACACTGCTGAGTCTCTGCCTCCATACCACCATGGCACCACATACCCCAGTCCTTCTACTTCTGTCATGGCTTCTGGCAACTTTAGATGATTCTTCTTTCTCCTCTATCTTCCTAAAGAAAGGCAGCCTTCCCCATTAGCTTCATTTTTTACTTTCCCTTTCAAAGATCTGATTCACTCTGATAACCCTCATGAAGATGATACCCAACTCCTTCAACTGCTCCAGGAGATAAGTCACATTTCTAACTATCAATGACTAGTCTACCCCAAAGTCCCAACAGTGCCACAGATTCCATCTTGTCCAAAGTTATATTCACCACCTTCTCCTCAAACCAGACCCTCAGGAGTCTCTATAAATAAAAACCATCACTCCCTTGGTTACCCAAACCAAAATCTGGACCATCTTTGACTCGCCCGCTACCTATTTCCTCACATCTCACCATCTTTCTACTCCTCAATGTTTTACAATAAGAAAAGATGAATAAGACCCGGCTTCCAGCCTGGAGAAGGACAGAAAGAGATAAGCATTACAAAAGAAAAATGCACAGGGTGCTGAGGTTGTGAGGGAGAGCAGGGCAAAGGGGAGAGGAGATGGCAGTGAAAGGGAAATTCAACATGCTGAAAATTCTAAGAGTCAAAACTAAAGTCCTATCCCCCAACCCTCACTAGGCCAAAACAGCAAGAGCATATATCCTGAATAATTAAGTGTAGGGGTGTCTGGGTGGCTCGGTCAGTTATGCATCTGCCTTCAGCTCTAGTTATGATCACGGAGTCCTGGGATTGGGCCCCCGCATCAGGCTCCCTACTCAGCGAGGAGCCTGCATCTCCCTCTCCCTCTACTGTTCCCCCTACTTGTGCCCTTTCCTGTCAAATAAATAAAATCTTAAAAATCATAATAATTGTGTACCTTGCTTTAAGAAAACTCAACATGTAAGTTTTGACTGACTGAATACAAATTAGGCAATGATGATTTTTGCGATACATGGGTTTCCTTTAAATAGTAACTGTTCTCATGAATTTAAAAGAGGATTTCCTTTTCATATACTTTCATAAACATGCAGGTCATCACTGGAATTAAAAACTGGAAAGAAGGGGCGCCTGGGTGGCTCAGTGGTTTAGGCTGCTGCCTTCGGCTCGGGTCATGATCTCAGGGTCCTGGGATCGAGCCCCGCATCGGGCTCTCTGCTCCGCAGGAAGCCTGCTTCCCTCTCTCTCTCTCTCTCTCTGCCTGCCTCTCTGCCTACTTGTGATCTCTGTCTGTCAAATAAATAAATAAAAAACCTTTAAAAAAAAAACTGGAAAGAATTGGGACGCCTGGGTGGCTCAGTTGGTTAAGCAGCTGCCTTCAGCTCAGGTCATGATCCCAGCGTCTTGGGATCGAGTCCCACATCGGGCTCCTTGCTCGGCAGGGAGCCTGCTTCTCCCTCTGCCTCTGCCTGCCATTCTGTCTGCCTGTGCTCGCTCTCTCCCCCTCTCTCTCTCTGACAAATAAATAAAATCTTAAAAAAAAAAAAAAAAAAAAAAAAAAAAACCTGTAAAGAACTATATTCACTTATCTAGCCACTCCATCTCCCAGAGACTAGGGGAGGTTAAATGACTTGCCCAAGATCACAGAGCTGGTAAATAGCAGAAATGGGACCTGAACCCAGTAATCTTTTCCATGTTACTTCACTCATTGCCTCTGAGGCGTCTCTCCCCTCAACACGCTTTCCCAGTCGATTCCCAGTAGATTCCCATGAAAGCCAACAGAAATGAGAATCTGGGAAAAAAGGTCCACATGTCAGGTGTCTTTCCAAAGACTTGAATGTGGTCTCTTAGACACACACACAAATAATATAAATTCAGGGAAATATGATCTGGCACAACTCAGTGATTTATAATAATGAGAAATGGGTCCTCAGCTTATTGATGGCAAATTGACCAGATGATTCTATTGTCCCTTAGGTTCTCCCCAAAATGCCAATGAAGTTCTTTTGCTTCCTTCAAATAAAGGCCTAACTGGAGTTCTAATTATTCAACTAATGGTTAAAAAGCTTAGAATGTCGGGGAATGAGGTGAAGGCACACAGGGTTTCCCCCACATCCCCTATAAAATGTTGGATGGCTTAGAAAAAATGAATTCTAAGCACTGAGCTGTGATACCAAATCCCAATTAGCATAGCTTAGCCAACCTGATTTTACCTTCTGTCAAAGAAAAGGAAAAAAACTTACTTCTCTCCACCTCCAAAAAGTGACAGGTGCTTTTCACATTATGAACTTGTTTTCCCTGATAGGGCAGTTAAGTAGGTGATTACAATTGGCAACTTGCTCTAAGCAAAACCCCTTTCACTCTTAGAATCTGATCCCTTTCTGAAAGATCCTGTGCTCACTTTACAGGGAACATGTTATAACATGTGTGAAATGCAAAAACAGAAGCAGCCAGAGCTCAAGGCCAACTCTAGCCTGCCTTGTATAGCTTCACAGTCAGAGGTAGATGTTTAATAATGGCTCGTAAAGATTAGTAGCAGAAGAAAAAAAAAAATCAGCTTGTTTGAGTTATTTAAATTCAACTGAAGTCTAGAAGACCATAAACCCATTCTTACTACTGTATTTTCCCCTGTTAGAAAATTCCTGAGAGGGACGCCTGGGTGGCTCAGTTGGTTGGACGACTGCCTTCGGCTCAGGTCATGATCCTGGATTCCTGGGATCGAGTCCCGCATCAGGCTCCCAGCTCCATGGGGAGTCTGCTTCTCTCTCTGACCTTCTCCTCGCTCATGCTCTCTCTCACTGTCTCTCTCTCAAATAAATAAATAAAATATTTAAAAAAAAAAAAAAAAAGAAAAAAAGAAAATTCCTGAGAAATATGGAGTCTTGAACTTGATTACACCAGAAAGAGGGACTTCTGAACAAGTGAGAAATTACTAAGCAACTGTTAATTAAAATGAAATGGACACTTTAATAGTCTTTAATTCTAGATAAAAGCTGATAAGGGGAACAAATATGGCCATGTCTTACTCCTTATGACTCACTGAGACACTGTCACATCCTCTTTCTCACTACTTACTACCTCTGCTTCTAAACAGACAAATCATTTTAGATAACAGGTTGTCAAAGTTGGGAAAGCAGTTTCCTGTGAAATGAATCAGAAATAAATCACTGGAAAACCAGCCTGGTCAGAATCGGAGGACTTGCTAACAAAAAGTTATTCTACTTCACTCCAGGCTCAAATTTCTGTTCGTTTTATCTCAAAGAGGAAAAAGTGAGCCTTGTGCACTGCCCCTCCTTCCGACTTCCCTGAGAGTCCAAGGACAATCTCCTGCTGGTTGTGCAGAGCAACGAAATGGAGTTCTCACTGGTATGTGTATTCCCTTCTCAGCTCACAACCACTCCCTACATTTACGTCTGAGACTGGAGACCTCTTGTCTCACCTGCTCTTACTCATGCTCCCTGGCACATCCTTACCTCATCTACCCTTTATGTGTGTCTACAATTACATATCCAGAACTTTCCACAGAAGCATAGCTGCTTAAATAGGAGTGGCTTTTTTGTGTGACTTCACAAAGCATTTTCCAAGAATATATACATGATACTCATTTTTACTTTATTTTTAACTCAGAGAATACTCATAAGACCATCAGAAGAGAACTCCCCCAACTTCCTCCTCCACCACCTATAAATATCTGCCCCTGTTCCCATTCTTTCTTCCTTTCCTTCTGTTTCAGCAAGAGTCACTCCTGGTATCCTGGGTAATCACTCCAGCAGTGCTTAGGATCTCACGATACTGACTCATGGTGACCAGGTTCCATCATGTCTTTTCTACTCTACACCTTCAACCACTCCGCTTCAAGACCTCTTACCCTTCCACCCCACAAATGAGCATGCTCAAGTCGCTCCTCTCTTAACATAATTCACTAATATGGCCATCAAATACTTATCGAGCACCTACTACTCTGTGCCGGGAACTCTTTTCTACCTGGACATAAAGTGGTAAATAAAAAGAAAGTTCCACTACTCATGCAATTTACTTTTTTTTTTCTTTTTAAAGATTTGTTTACTTATTTGAGAGAGAGGAGAGGCAGAGGGAGAGAATCTTCAAGCAGACTCCCCACTGAGCATGGACACCCCCCTCCCTTGATGCAGGGCTTGAGCTCACAACCTATGAGATCAGGACCTGAGCCAAAAACCAATAAGTCAGACAGACGCTTAACTGATTGAGCCACCAGGCACCCCTGCAACTTGCTCTCTAGTGGGAGAAAAGAAAGAGAGAAACATATAAGCATCCTAGTTACTATTCTTTCTCTCCTTTGCTTCACATGGTTTGGCTTGAAACAGCAGTGTACACCGCCTGCCTCTACTTCCACTTCCTCTTGGAAGGGAATCACCTTGGATTCCTTACCACACTATTCCCAGCAGATCTGCAGTCCCCTGCCCCCAACACAATTAAAGCAGCTCAAGCAAAGGTCCTCCTCGACTTGCAAATCTCAATGGCATTTCTCAGTCCGCTCTTGGTTGAACTCTCAGCACCAACAGGTACTTCTTAAAATTCCCTGTTGCTCTGCTCGTCTCCCTCTTGGGCCACGTACACCTCTGTGACCACCTTTTCTCAAGTTCCTTTCCTTCAGCTTTCCCCTTAAATGGCAGTGCTTTCAGAGCTCTGTATTTATTTAATCTCTTCTCATTCAGTGTGCTCCCTTTGGACCACCATGGCTTCCATGATTGGTGATGACCACTCAAGAATACTGAATATGTTATCTTTGGGGCAGGGCCTTCTAAAGAGTTAAAAGCACAGAGCCAACTGCCTGCTTTGGATCCACCCGCATGGCCCAAAGACCTCTCAAATTCAGTGATACTGAACTCATCTCTTCCCAGAGCCAAAACTGTTCTTCTTCCTTTATTCCCTGTATTAGGAAATCGTGCCATCTTCCTCTCAAGATGCTAAGTCAGAAACCTTAGAGTCAACTTCAGTTCTTATATCATATGCCCTCCTCTTCCACCCTAATCAATTCTGCCTCCTCAAATACCTCTTTTCATTCCCTCTTCCCTAGTCCTATTAGTAACCACTAGCTCATTTCAGTAGCCTCCTCAGAAGTCTCCCTGTCCTGTCTTATCCTCTTGCTCTGTTATTTATCTATTTAGGACCATTATGCATTGTATGCAATGGGAACAGTGTCCCTTAATTGTAGGACACAGACGCCTGAAACTACCTGCTTCTAGGGTGAGCTCTAACAGATCCCAAGGTCATCCACCCCCCACCCCCACCCCCGCCACTTACAATTCTTCAGTGATTCCGTATCACCTATATGGATGTTCTATAAACTCTCTGACCTGAAGAAAGTGAAGGGGATAGAGGGCCTACAAGAGGCGTAAGACACAGCCTGAAGAAGCCAGCCACCAAAGGAAAATGTACTTAAAAATGTAAAAATAATACAAGATTATAATTTTATCTTAAATGTTTAATTGTGCATCATAATATACTCGTGTTTTAATATAACAATAACTTCCCCCAAGTCCAATGAGATGTATACCCCAAGAGGTACATGTTTATCCTATAGTTTTGAGTACCTCTTGGCACATTCACCCAAACCCCCACTGGGAATCAAGGATCTACACAATAAAATTTAAGATTCTAAGGCCCACCCCTGGCATGCTCTTATTCCTGCTCACCTGTTCAGGCTCACCAAACCTACTGAGCTTACACTTTATGCTCTAGCAGTTACTAAATCATCTTAATTCCTCAAACATGCATCAATGATTCACGAATCCATGCCTTTCTCAAAACACTGAGTATATCCTTCTCCCTTGTCTGTGTGCCCACCAAACTCCAACTCAACTGTTAACTCTGAGCCCCAGCGATAATACTTGGGGGATTCCTTCCCAGAATACTACAGGTACACTAATGCCCTTTGTGTAAGTACCCTCAATATTTATACATGTATTCTTCATGCCATTTATTAGGCAATAAAGATGTCGTTCACAATATCTTATCTCTGCAAATGACTACCAAAAGACTGTCATGTCCCATCCTCCTGACAACAGTAACCTTACTGAAACTTGTCTTGTTTTTGAAATTTTTCTATTTCCTCTCATTCATTCATTAGCCCATTATCATGTGACTTCAGATTCCCACATCACTGCATTAAAATCACTCTCACTAAATTCATAAGCCACCTGGTGGCTAAATCCAATGAATCCATATTAACCCTCACCATTCTCATATTTGCAACATTTAATCATTCCATATTTTGTCCTTCTGACCCCAAACTCTCCTGATTTTCCTTCTCTGGCTTTCTTGCTAAACTTCCAGCAACTTATTCCTACTTGTCTTTGCAGGTTTTTATTTCCTCCCCCCATGTTAGCATTCCTTAGGGTTCTAGCTGAAATACTTCTCTCTGTTCATGCGAAGCCCTCTTTCCTGGGTGAACTCATCTATTCTCATGACTTTAACTATCATCCTGTTTTAGATAAAGCTGGAAACCAAATTTGGGTTCATATACCCAATTCACATACTCTTCACTAATCACAACTTCTGTATGGATGGTATAAAATTACAGCAGCACAGTGGCATAAAAAGACTTACAGGGCTTTACCAGGTTCCAGGCACTGCTGTAATCATATACTTTTATACACTAACTGATTTTGTTCTGACATAAATCCTATAAAGTAGACACTATTATTACCAACATTTTACAGGTAAAGAAACTGAGATAATTGCAACTGACTACAAGGAAAAAAGTAGGAAAGAATTCTCCACCTCTAATGAGTAACTTTTTTGAACAACTGTAAGGAAAAGTTAGAAGGTGATCAGATCAAATTTAGGATTCTGAAAAATTTACTTCTTCTGATAATGACGATCTTCTGTTAGTTAATAATAATCATTGTAGTCATGTTTTCAACCTGATAATCATGTTCATCATGTTTCTTTCAATCGTTACTGGAATAGGGTATCTTAATTATTAAGATGTTTCACAAGGTCTATTTCCCACCATGAAGATAAACTAGAAGCTCATGACAGAACAATAAATAAATGGAATATTTGAGATTTTAGTGTATTCATGCTATGTGCAAAATTATAATAAGCTTAGTGTTTGAACATATCTTGAGCACAGATATTCAAATAGACACCTGAGAAAAAATTGGTAAGACCTAAGATCAAAGTGTTGTGTGCACGGGTGGACATACTATGGGTGGCCCATGAATGTCCTTGAAGTCTAGCTGGCATATACTAGGTTAAACTGACCTACTTCAACACATCTAATATTTACCATACGGCTAAATATGTCACTTACCTGGTTTTCCAACATTTAAAAAAAAATTTTTTTTTCAGTTTTTATTTATTTGAGAGAGAGAGCAGGGGGAGGAACCAAGGGAGCAGCAGACTCCCGGATGAACAGGGAAGCCTGACACAGGGCTTGATTCCAGGATCCTGAGATCACAACCTGAGATGAAGGCAGACGTTTAACCAACTGAGCCACCCTGTCACCCTGTTTTTCCAACATTTTGCAAAAGATATAATGTGACCAAGAAAAGATGTTGGAAAACCAGGCAGACAAAATATTTAGTTTTTCCCAACCAGTTAAACCAAAATGAAGGTTGCTGACAATATCTGTTCTACAGGAAAATGTACCCAGTTAGCTTATGCCCCAGATCAGATCCTGTGGGTGATACATTTGGTTAAGGTAAAAGAAAAAGGGAATCGACTTTGCATAGGCAAAATACAACGAAAGACAAGAGGTGCCGTTCCCTCATCCAGGGAGCAGAGGCACTCTGTGCTGTGGCTCCACTCTCATCGAGCCCTCTACCAGGTGTGGCATTGTATCATCTCTCTAAGTAGCTGTGATAATGAGTATCAGCTGAACTGAATGAGCAAAGTAGTCAGGTAGGCTGATGAAATGGAAAGTGGTCACACATCATCCAACTATAAAAGTCACATGGAAAAATCAGAGGGCACAAACAAGTGAGGAAAATGAAGGAAAAACAAACTTTAGAAACTAACCAAAGGCCAGGAAACATCATGAGTCCCTGACCAGCTCCCACAGGGGCTCCTTTTCCTTCCTGCCAGAGGTCCTTGGGGCCAGAGCCCATACTTCTTTATCCTGTAAAGCTGCACCACCTAAGGAATTCTGGTGGAATCTTCTCCTTGTAAAGTCCATCTGTTGTTCACTGAACAAGTGTCTGCTGACAGTCTTCTATTCTAGGCTCTGGGCATCCAGCAGGGAAACAGAAGAGCAAGGTCTCTGCTCCCACAGAACTAACATTTTACTAGGGGAGATAAGATAAATAAATACAGAAACAAGATCATAGCAAATGGTAGAAAGCATTAATTAAAAAATTTTAAAACAGAAAAAGAAAGTAACAAGAGAGAGTGATAGAGAAAAAATGAGAGGAGTTGCACATTTGAACTCAACCAGGGAAGGCATCTTTAAGAAGATAACTTTTGAGCTGAGACAGAAAGGGGGCAGAGTGGTTGGCCCAGCACAGATCTTAGAGCCGAGCACTCTAGGCAGAAGCAAAACAAGAAACAAGGAGGTGGGGACAAGTACAGTGAGTTCAAGGGGGAGGCAAAAAGCCTCAATGGCCTTAGGTTTTTGTTCAAATGCCATCTAAGGACAAGGTCGTCCCTGACTACCCTATTTTAAATTGTAACCACTGATCCAACTTTAGTATTCTCTATCCCTCTTCACAATAGCTCTCTTTTGAAATTTTTACCATCTGCCAAGCAATATATATTACTTACTAATTTCTGTCTATTCCTACAGAATGTGAGCTCCTTAAAGGCAGGGATTTTTTTATTATAACCACTACTATATTGCCTCTACCTGTGTGGCACATGGTAGGCCACAATAAATAGCCACTAAATAAATAAAAGGGAAAGGGAACAGAAGGAGGGAGGGAAGAGTGAAAAAAGTACGGAGAGAAGGAGACGAGGAAGGAGAGAGGGAGCCAAGGAAGAAGTCAGCCAGTATGGCTGAAACACAGTGGATGCGAGGAACAAACGAGGGTCAAGACTGGGCAGACATTGGAGAGCATGAAATGGAGTTTGAATTTTAAGATACAGAGAAGCCACTGAAGAGTCTTAGGGCAGGGAAGCAACCTGATCAAATTTGTGGTTTAAAAAGTTCACTGTAGGGGTGCCTGGGTGGCTCAGTGGGTTAAGCCGCTGCCTTCGGCTCAGGTCATGGTCTCAGGGTCCTGGGATCGAGTCCCGCATCGGGCTCTCTGCTCAGCAGGGAGCCTGCTTCCCTCACTCTCTCTCTCTCTGCCTGCCTCTCTGTCTACTTGTGATTTCTCTCTGTCAAATAAATAAATAAAATCTTTAAAAAAAAAAAAAAAAAAAAAAAAAGTTCACTGTAGCTTCTACATGGAAATTAGTGAGAGAGAAGAAAGCAAGGACACGAGGAAGGAACCCTAGCAAAGCTGGAGAGGAGCATGTCAGGCAAGGATTAGCAATGATCAACAGTGGAGAGGAAGAGCTTAAGGATCCATCTCAAGGTGGTACCAAAAAAACTATGGGTGGACTACTTCTCAGCTCCAAATCTACCTTTCATTGCCTGCTCTATGAAAACTGAGAGGGACCCTTTGCCTGATACCTCAATGTTAAGCTTGGTCTGCAGGGAGCACCAGAAAGACACTGCAAGAGGAATGGCCTTTTCTTTCTGGTTCCAGTGTGCTCCCTTGGCAGCATAAGCAGAACATCAAGAAGTTCGGCATTGCTGATATCCTACAGAGTCCTAGCCAACTTTTGTAAGCTATTTTCTAATTTGAGAATTACATAATTTCTAATGATCTAATAGCTCATGAAACTTTCATGTTTTCATAATTATTTTTCCCACATAAAAAAGGACTTGGGGGCGCCTGGGTGGCTCAGTGGGTTAGGCCGCTGCCTTCGGCTCAGGTCATGATCTCAGGGTCCTGGGATCGAGTCCCGCATCGGGCTCTCTGCTCCGCAGGGAGCCTGCTTCCCTCTCTCTCTCTGCCTGCCTCTCCATCTACTTGTGATTTCTCTCTGTCAAATAAATAAATAAAATCTTTAAAAAAAAAAAAAAGGACTTGGGCACTTTATATTGTTCATTCATCTTTATTCAAACACTTTACCATACTGCTTTGAGCATAGTAGTTTTATTTTTTTTTTAAGATTTTATTTATTTGACAGAGAGAAAGAGATCACAAGTAGGCTACAAGCAGAGAGAGAGGGGAAAGGCTCCCCGCCGAGCAAAGGGCCTGATGTGGGGCTCGATCCCAGGACCCTGAGATCATGACCCGAGCTGAAGGCTTAATTAAGAGGCTTAATCCACTGAGCCACCCAGGCGCCCCATGAGCATAGTAACTTTAGACTCTGTTTTAACACATGGTAAAGCAAGGACCATATCACGATTCTGTTTCTAAATTTTCTTGGCTATTCCAAAACATTTATTTTACCACATGCACATTGAGATTATTTTATCTAACTCCCCACCACCCAAAAAACTCTCCAATGGAGCTGTAATTGATTTCCATTATGTTTATATATATTTAGACCTCCCATCTGGGAATACATTATATATTTCCATTTTTCAGATCTTGCTTTTACATCCTTAAGATTTTATAATTTTCCTCATACGGATCCTGTGCCTTCCTTTTGATATTTATCCTTAAGTATTTTGTAATTTTTAACACTATTATGAAGTCTTTTTCTCCTCACCAAGACAGTTCACTCCCATACTTCCCTCTACCAACAT
Source organism: Mustela lutreola (assembly GCF_030435805.1). NCBI lineage: Eukaryota > Metazoa > Chordata > Mammalia > Carnivora > Mustelidae > Mustela > Mustela lutreola. Next base: position 64,451,547 of record NC_081297.1, read on the forward strand.
CCCAATGATACAAAAAAATACTATTACTTGCCACCCATTCTCATACTACCCTGAGTGAGTATGAGTTTTGCTGAACTCTTAGACTAGTTTATTCAGACAACCAGGCTTTCTGCTGTAAAATCTCTTCTATTTCAAAGATTCTTTTTTTTTTTTTAAGATTTTATTTATTTATTTGACACAGACAGAGATCACAAGTAGGCAGAGAGGCAGGCAGAGAGAGAGGGGATAGCAGGCTCCCCACTGAGCAGAGAGCCCAATGTGGGGCTCGATCCCAGAACCCTGAGATCATGACCCAAGCTGAAGGCAGAGGCTTAACCCACTGAGCCACCCAGGCACCCCTATTTCAAAGATTCTTACTCTCTCTCTCTCTGCCTGCCTCTCTGCCTACTTGTGATCTCTGTCTGTCAAATAAATAAATAAAATCTTTAAAAAAAAAAAAAAGATTTGAGAGACAGAGAGCACATACACATGGTGGGGAAGGTAGAGGGAGAAGGAGAGAGGACAAATGCAAACTCCCCACTGAGTGTGCAACCCATTATGGCACTCGATCTCTCGACCCTAAGATCAAGTCCTGAGCCAAAGCCAAGAGCTGGACGCCCAACCAACTGAGCCCCCCAGACCCCCCATCTTTTTAAAATCTTACCATGTGCATTTTAGGTTTCCTGGATCTAACTTCCAAGTCCCTTACCTTCATAAGTTCCCACTCTAACTCTTGGTGTTCGTGTTTTAAGCTTTGAAATTGTTATATTACTTAAACTATGTTTTAAAAAAGAGGGCAGGGGCGCCTTGGTGGCTCAGTGGGTTAAGCCTCTGCCTTCAGCTCAGGTCATGATCTCAGGGTCCTAGGAACGAGCCCTGCATGGGGCTCTCTGCTCAGAGGGGAGCCTGCTTCCTCCTCTCTCTCTGCCTGCCTCTCTGCCTCCTTGTTATCTCTCTCTCTCTGTCAAATAAATACGTAAAATCTTTTTAATTAATTAATTAATTAATTTTTTAAAAGAGGGCAGTATAGATGTGTGAAAACAGCCATCTTTCTAGAATCATTTCAAATAGGATTTTTAAATGCTACCTTATCACTCAAGCAGAAAACAAAATGCTTCTATGTACTTAAAAGACAATTACTTAAATTAGTATTTTTAAAACCCCAACAGCTATTTGTTGAGAAGTTACTAGATTGAAAGCTCCTTGAAAGCAGGGAATCTGCCTTCTACGCATCCCTTATTCTCTCAATAGATCTTGTAAATAAATGTGCTCAATACACCTTTACTGATATACTAATATATTGAGCACTTTACGAGTTCCAAAAGGTAGAAGGCCATGCCACTACACTCACAAAATGTAAAGTCCAACACAGGAGGCAAAAATAATTGAAACAAATAATAGTGGTCAGTTTAGTGTTAAACTCTGTTACTGAATACAATGGCCTAAAAATAGAAGGGATTAATATGAACGAAAGCAGTCAGCTGGTTTCATGATCAAGGGAACATCAGCCGAGCCCTGGAATTTGGCAACATTTTAATAGGAGAAAAGGCAGTCCTGACAAAGAAAACAGTCACTATAAAGGCAGAGAGATAGGAAAGGGACTGTCAGGAAAAAGAGTGAGGAAACCAATCTGACTATAATAGAAGAGTCAGTCAGAGACTAGAAAGAAAATAAGAACAGACAGGGAGGCTGATGACAGAGTCCAGATTCATCGCTGGTTGAACAGGTATTGAAAATACACATGTCGAAGGACACTGTATGTACACATGTAAGGACACTGTCGAAGCAGCTTACAGAGGGAGGTGAAAACAGGTATGTAAGTGATAACTTCCTAGGTTCAAGATCATTTGAAAAATAAAACACACGGGTAACATGAGAGATCAGAGCTTAGAGAACCAGCAAATGAGGAAGTTGGTGTTTTTAACAGGAAGTTCATCTTCCAGTACTTCCCTTGGTCCTTGAAGAAAAACGAGAACTATGGGAGGAAAATTCAGACAGATGCTTTTTCTACACATTCAATTTAAGAATGAAAGTTTCTCCAAACCAGAAAGGAAATCTGATAATGTAAGAAAGGAGACACTTTAAATTTTTATGGAAAAAAAAAATTTTTTTGTAACTACATATGGCGACAAAAATTAATAGACTTGTTATGGTAATCATTTTACAATATATACAAATATCAAAGCCTTACGTTGCACACCTGAAACTAATATAATGCTGTATGTCAATTACACCTCAATAAAGAAAACTGAAGACGGCCTGTTTGCTTCAGTCACAGATTTATGGAACAGGAAACTATCAGAAGCTTCTACCTAATAATTCCTGCTGGGTTCATTTTTAAAACGTAGAGTATGACAAGACTGATCAACACCATAACATACACATGCCTGACCTGAGTTAAAAACCACAAGTTCCAGACTGATGAATCAAGACCCGTACTTTTGAAAAAAATAATACATTATATGCTAACAAAAATAACTTTTTTAATTAAAAAATAAATGTTTGGTAGAATTAAAATAAAACAAAACCCACAAGTTCCAGGTTAAGAGTAACCTGAAACAACATAATCCAAAGTTCTTAGAAAGAAAGAAACAAATCCTATAGGTGCTTTAAATTATCCATAAAAGCAACAGTCCTCTAAAAATAGAGAGATATTAGAGCACTGTTCCTTCAAAAAACAAGAAATAACACCAAGAAAAAAATCAATTAAAGTACATGTCATTTACAGAAATATCTACACTGGGGCGCCTGTATGGCTCAGTCATTAAGCGTCTGTCTTCAGCTCAGGTCATGATCCCAGGGTTCTGGGATGTAGCCCCACATCAGGCTCCCTGCTCAGCAGGAAGCCTACTTCTCCCTCTCCCACTCCCCCTGCTTATGTTCCCTCTCTCACTGTGTCTCTCGCTATCAAATAAACAAATAAAATCTTAAAAAAAAAAGAGAAATATTTACATTAAGTTATAAATTAACTTTAAACTTAAACATTAAATATCCTAAGGGGGAAAAAAAAAGCACTAAAAACTCTTTCTGAATCAGAATGTAACGACAATCCTCTCTACAGTCCAGAAGCTCAAGTCCAGTGCAAACCAAGGATCTTTCTAAGACATCAGACCTTCAGATTCTCATTTAGGACTGCCCTGTGAAGCATCCAAAATATTTTCCTCCTGGGTTTCCCCTTTACAGCTTCTGATCATGCTCATCTCAATTCAAGGAAGAAAAATTAATTTCACATCTATTCTCTGAGAATAGGACAGAACATTCCCATCCTTTTCCCTCCAGCCCCACCTCTAAAACTCCAAAGACAGAAGCTGTATTCTAAGAAAAGTGAGGCCCAGTAGTTAGGATGGGAAAGAATTTTGCAGAAACAACTTGAAACATGATTCAGGGAGACAGAGGCAGATGGCAGTGTGGAAACCCATGAGGTCTGGAGCCAAGCAGACTTGGGTTCCCACCCAGCACACTATAGTCTCAGACTGTACGTTCTTTAACAAGTCTCTACAAAATGGAAATCACACACCTATCTCCAGGAGTTATAAGATTAGAAACACATTTCAAAGACCTGCCTGAGGTCCCACAGCAAGCAACAAACACAGGACTTAATCCAGCTCTAAATGACTGTTAAGTCCACTGTTCTGATCCCTTCGCCATTCATTTCAGAATGTAACTGTCATGGGCAAGGAGAAAGGGAAAGATCAGGGTATAGGGCCAGATCGGGCACACACAACATTCTTCTCCATTGCAGGTGTTTTTTGTGTTTGTTTGTTTTTTAAGATTTTATTTATTTATTTGACACACAGAGAAAGATCACAAGTAGGCAGAGAGGCAGGCAGAGAGAGAAGGGGAAGCAGACTCCCTGCTGAGCAGAGCCAGATGTGGGACTCGATCCCAGGACCCTGAGATCATAACCTGAGCTGAAGGCAGAGGCTTAACCCACTGAGCCACCCAGGCACCCTCCATTTCAGGGGCTTTCTGTTAGCCCAGTTCTCTCATCATGATAATAGGAGCTTTTTATTCAGCATCTACTTCCCCACCAGCTAGGGTATATGAAGAGCCAAGCACAGGGTTTGCTATACAGCAAGTACTCAATAACTGGTAGCTCCTTATACAGAGATCTTAACCTCTAAACAGAGCTTAGGAAAGGCTGGCTTCTTACAGGAATTTGAATGGAACAGAAGTAAACCAGGAAGAAAAGGGGGAAGAGGGGTGCCTGGGTGGCTCAGTGGGTTGAAGCCTCTGCCTTCGGCTCGGGTCATGATCTCGGGGTCCTGGGATCGACCCCCGCATCGGGCTCTCTGCTCAGCGGGGAGCCTGCTTCTTCCCCTCCTCTCTCTCTACCTGCCTCTCTGACTACTTGTGATCTCTGTCAAATAAATAAATAAAATCTTAAAAAAAAAAAAAAAAGAAAGAAAAAAGAAAAGGGGGAAGAATGTGCCTGCCAGAGTGGGCATCTCTCAGAGGAAGGCAACATGTACAAAGGCATGGAAGTGAAAAAGCACAGAGGCGCATGCAGCTAGGCATGGCTAGAGAGGGGAGAAAACCATAGAAGGCATGGGAAATGAGGCTACAAAGGCAAGCAGGTCTTGCTACGTAAAGGATGCCTGAATTTTATCCTGTGGATGGGGCAAGCCAATGAATAATTTTTAAACAGGGGAGAGGTCACTTTTAGATCTCTATTTCAGAATGATCATTCCATCACAGAATAGAGAAGAATGGACTGGAGGGAAAAGGGTCTGGGAAGGCACTGGAGGCAGGTGGATGAGTTAGAGGAGACGACTACAATAATCTCAGTGAGAGGTTGATAAGGGCTGAACAAAGACCAGGGGCGCCCGGTGGCTCAGTCGGTTAAGTGTCTGCCTTCGGTTCAGGTCATGATCCTGGGGCTGAGATAAAGCCCCACCATCCAGCTCCACACTCAGCAGGGAGTCTGTTTTTCCCTCTCCCTCTGCCCCTCCTTCCCCCAGCTTGTGCTCACCTCTCTCTCTCTCAAAACAAATAAATGGAATCTTAAACAAACAAACAAAAAAAAAAACAAAAAAACGAGCCTGAACTAAAACCAAAATGGCATGAGTGGAAGGGAGGAAGAAGAATCAACTGGACTTAGTGACCCATGAGATGGATGACTCCCAAGCATTTGACCCAAGAAAGTGGACATTTGGAAGGAGGCTGTGGAGCAGGCTGAAATAAGGAATACAGTGTTGGACTTGCTAAGTTACCATTGTCGGGGAGCCAATGGGATGTGTGGAGCAGACAGCTCTGAGTCAGGTCTACAGATAGGGACCAGGAAGCCACCTCACCTCCAAGACAGCTCATGTCCTGGGCATGGATGAGATTACTCAGCAAGCTTATGTGAAGGGAGATGAAGGCTCATGACAGATAGCAGGAACACCTGTATCAGAAGGAAGACGCTCAGAGAGAGAGCATAAGAAGAAATAGGCTCCAGAAGGAAATGCGGCCGTTAAAAGCTAAGGAAGGAAAGGGTTTTATAAAGCTAACTATTCACCATATCCAACGCTGCATAAAAGACACTACAGCCAGTGGGTGCTTTTCAGTCTGAAATTAGAAGTCACTGATGGGGGACGCCTGAGTGGCTCAGCTGGTTGGACGACTGCCTTCGGCTCAGGTCATGATCCTGGAGTCCCGAGATTGAGTCCCGCATCGGGCTCCCAGCTCCATGGGGAGTCTGCTTCTCTCTCTGACCTTCTCCTCGTTCATGCTCTCTCTCACTGTCTCTCTCTCAAGTAAATAAATAAAATCTTTAAAAAAAAAAAAAAGAAGTCACTGATGGGGGCACCTAGGTGGCCCAGTTGGTTAAGTGACTGCCTTAGGATCAGGTCATGATCCCAGAGTCTTGGGATCAAGTCCCACATCAGGCTCCCTGCTCCATGGGCAGTCTGCTTCTCCCTCTGACCTTCTCCTCTCTCATGCTCTCTCTCACTGTCTCTCTCTCAAATAAATAAATAAAATCTTTAAAAAAAAAAGTCACTGATGGCCTTGGAGATAGCTGTTTTGGAGATTTGATAAGCAAAAGCAATGGACCAAGAGAAGTGAGCCAAGGAAAGACAGGAAAGGAAGTGTAAGCTACACCTTCTAGGATCTGTGAGAGGACGAGAATGCAAGCACACAAGAGCACGCGGACTCCAACACAAGACTGCCGGAAGCTGCTTTTTTTGGATGGGAGAAAATTCAGCATATTTATAGGCTGAAGGGAAGGAACTGAGAGCCAAGCGTTAAGTGAGAAGCTGAAGATGAGAGAACGAGACAAAGGCAAAAAGACCATGAATGAAGACATGAATGAATAGATCAATCAATGAAGTAAGACGCCAAGATCACAGAGGAAAAAGGATGGGAGTGAGAACAGTGAGAGGGATATACCTTAGAACAGGAAAGGGGATACTTCTTCCTCTGAGAAAAGGAGGAAAGTGGATAAAGGTGGGAACTGATACAGATAAGGCTTAGAGTGCTGAGGAGGGAAGCGGAGGGAGTTTGGCTTTCTTACAAGCTAGTAAGAATGGTTCTGAGCTTTGTTTCATAGTCCTCTTTAAGAAACTGATGAAAGGTATAGATTCTGCTCCCTAAAAAGACACGTAAGCACTCACACTCCAAGTTCTGCACATGATTTCAGAGTTTTCAGGTACACTGAAGCCAAGTCATGAATCCAAAGAAATTGCCTTTCAGAAGGGATCTTGTTTATCGATAAGCATCCACAGGGAAAGCATGCAACCAACTCACTAAAAACACAAAGATAGGAAAAACTCTCACTTAAACCCCTAGAGTATTATCAATCACCAAAACAGATGGGACTATTTGAGGTGTACAATAGCACTAACTTAGACTCTAGTGATACAAGAGGAGACCATCACAGCTTTTGGGAAACTCAGAATTTAAAGACAATGAATGATAAGAGTCCTGGATTTAGCAAAGGCTTTAGAAAGCAGCATAATCTTTAAAAGACGGGAAAGATCAATCTAGAGCTCAAGGGAGACAAAAATCAGACCCTTGGGTCTAAAGATAGAGAACCAGACAAGGCTGGTAGTAAACAGAACTCAAAAGAAAAGTGGATGCAAAAAAACTTTTGAAGGAGGAACTGAAAGGATGTGTTCACTAGAGACAAATGGAGGACTAAGAAAAGGAAGAGACAAAAACTATTTGAAGATTCTAAGCACCCACATGTGCCTTTCCGTAACTGGTAGATGCCTAACTGGTAGAGTCTCAGAAACCACGCTTAAATTTCACAGCCATTTGCCAGAACTTACCAGCTCGGAAATGTACACACACCAGATGTCTGTATGAAACAAACCAGCTACTCTTTTCTGCTCTAGTCAACTGCCTGCAGTGACCTAACATATGTTACACTAAGGGTAGAGGGTGCCGACAGGAGCAACTGATGGTGGAGTAAGGTCTTTTAAAAAAATATGTGCACAAATTGATTTCATTCATCACTTCATATATAACCATATTCTGCCAAGTAACACAAGATACTAAAAACAGCCAAGTCACGAAGCAGCCCTTCACTATCAGAAACAATAAAGATTACACACACCAAGCAATCACTGCATGCCACACAGTACAGTCAGCTCCTTTTCAACCCTACAGCTCCAATGAGATTGTCATTCCTTTAAGAATCGAAGAAACTAAAATGAGGGAGGGTAGCCAGTCTGTCCAGGGTCACACAGCTACTAAGTGACAGTCCAGGAATGGTTACCCAGGCCTACCAGATGCCAAAGCCTATACTCAAATGATTCTACAACTCTGGTTCACACCAAAATCAAATCCCAAGACAGTGACTTTATGGTTTCACTTTACATCACATTGAAGTGAGCAAAAACTCACTGCACTCCTAACACAATATAAGAAAGAGTTGGGGAGCTACTTAAAAAAGTTTAAGATAGGGGCACCTAGGTGGCTCAGTGGATTAAGCCTCTGCCTTCAGCTCAAGTCATGATCCAGGATCCTGGGATCGACCCCCGCAGGGACTGAGCCCCAGATCGGGCTCTCTGCTCAGCCAGGAGCCTGCTTTTCCTCCTCTTTCTCTGCCTGCCTCTCTGCCTACTTGTGATCTCTCTCTCTCTGTCAAATAATAAATCTTAAAAAAAAAAAAAAAAAAAAAAGTTTAAGATATAATACAGGGGCACCTGGGTGGCTCAGTGGGTTAAGCCTCTGCCTTCAGCTCAGGTCATGGTCTCAGGGTCCTGGGATTGAGCCTGCATCAGCTCTCTGCTCAGCAGGGAGCCTGCTTCCCCCTCTCCCTCTGCCTGCCTCTCTGCCTACTTGTGATCTCTCTGTCAAATAAATAAATAAATAAATTTTTTTTAAAAATTACTTCCAAACTGTTTAAGATAGGAATGACCTCTGTAGGAGCTTACACTCATGTAAAATGAAAAACAATTTAAATAATTAAAGAATGTATCAGTTGGCAAAAATGACATATACACTGTAAATGCTGTAAGGTTTGAAGCTAGGGAGCTGACAATGGTCAGGGTTCGGTTATAAAAAAAAAGCTAGCACTTCAGCTGAACTCTTAAAGAGCAGTGGGACAGTAAGCAGGAAGGAGTGCTTTCAAAGAGCATTCCTGAGAGGGGGGGAGAACTGTAGTAATTCTGATACAAATATAGTGTGAGGGCCTTTTTTAGCCAATCATCTGAACTTTTCACCCTGAGGTGCTAATCCTCACACAGGCTAGGAAAGAAAGCAGCCACCAGGGGCCAGGCTAAGAGTGAAGGGTTAACGATTTCTTTTTTTTTTCTTTTTTTTAAGATTTTATTTATTTATTTATTTATTTATTTGAGAGAAAGGGAGAGTGAGTAGGAAGGGAGAGGGAGAGAAAACCTGAAGCAGACTCTGCACCAAGCAAAAAGTCCAACGCAGGGCTCAAGCCCATGACGGCAACACCATGACCAGAGCAGAAACCAAGAGTCGGACACTTAACCCACTGAGCCATGCAGGTGCCCCTTAATGATTTCCTTCATTCAAAAATCCAGTTCAATGATATGGGGCTGTCAAATGATGATTTTTCAAAATAAACATCAGAACAAGGGTGTCCACACCCGCGCTATCCTTTATAGTAAGACTAAATCATTCTATCAATAAATTGGTCACTTGTCTTCTCAACTACCCTCAAAAACAAGTTTACATCATTCTACTTTTTTGACAGTCACAATGCAAATCAGTTTAGAATTACTCTAATTTTTTCAATGACATCTAGTCTGGACTCCAAAAGAACATCACCAGATTTTCTCTATTTGACTCCAAGTAACCTATAAAATGAAATTCCACCCTCAAAATCTGCCACCATGAAGATTTTCAAAGGAATGTGCCACAGACTCTGACCATAATTCCTAAAGATGTGTTCCAATGTAAGAGAGGATATATGCAAAACACAAATGCAAAAATATACATATTCAAGTTTTAGGGAGAGCGCATAGATTAACACCCAGTTTGGGTTATGTAAAAATCGATAACCCCTGCTTTCCTTCCTCCTCTTAACATCAGGTATAACAACTACTGAGACATGCTTTTCTGATAAATGTATATCCCATGAATTCACAACTATGTGTTGTATTTGAGGGAAAGTGGACAACTTTTCCATTGTAGATACAATAGGAGGGACTTGTCAGTTTCCTGGCTCCTTACTTTTACTTGCCCACTAGGGAACCCGTGAAATATGATCTCTAGCCAGCACCTATTCCATTCCCTCAACAACTCCCCCACTGCTTCCCCACTCCTCAAGAGGTTTCCCATCAACTCCTAGCAAGGAGCCCTCTCTTATACCTCTGCCTTCAAGGTGGGCCCTACCGGCCTTGCAGGGCTGCCAGGATGAGTGATGAAAGAGGAGAAAGGGAGGATGTGACTGTGTTTGTTGTGTTTGTGCTCAGAGAAGTGTTCAAACAAGAAAAGGGAGGATCCCTTCCTGTGTTATTTTGTCTTAAATACCTTCCCAGTTGTCATCTTTAGACACTGAAAGACTTGAGCTCTTCCAACAAGCCACAGAAGTATGGGATTTATGTCCTTTCCTTCATGCTTAGGACTGAACTGCACATGCTCAATCTCAGCCATCTCTACTGGCCACCCTGTCCAATCTTCTCTTTATAGTTCTCTGCTGTTTCTTTTCCACAACAACAACAAATCAGATACCTTCCTCTTTTCTTAGAAGGCAGCCTTGGACAAAACTCTACCACGGTCTCCTGTACTGTCTGGTTGGTATCTAAGTGACTTCCATTCCAGACTCAGGTCTCCTTGAAAGCTGACACACTGCTCTGCATTCCCAGCACACAGGAGGCATAAAATAACTATCTGTTGAATCATATAAGTGAATGATAGACTTGAAAGAGATTTCAGAAAGAGAATCAAGGGACTATCTAGAATTGTGGCAAACAACTGTTACACAGCATTTCCTTAGAGTAAAAATTAGAATACCTTGTGCCATAACAAGAAAGATATTTAAATCATTTGATGGTAACAGATGCCATAATTACATGGCAGCTTAGGATAATGGCACTTCCTAGATGAGCGACTTTAGATAAAACACTTACCCTCTTAACCTTTCTAAGTTTTCCCTTCTGTTAAAACAAAACAAAGAAGAAAAAGAAAAGGTGAGAGATGGTTATAATATCTATCTATTCTACCTAATCACAAAGTTGTAATGAAGCCCACATAACATAACATATAAGATTATACAAATATAATGTATTATATGACAGATTTAAACAAATAAGTCTCATTAGTGTTATTTAATATGCATACACTTGAGTAAAAACAGAGTTTTTGACAAAAGACTTTATTGTCAAACACATAACAGATATAATAATAATACAATAAAATATGTGGATCATGAAAAACATATCCACCATCAAAATATTTGTAGAAACCTCCACCTATTCAATTCACTGAAAGAAGAGCTCAGGATTATGTGCAACTTCAACTTTAAGTGATTCTCTGGATAGCTGCAGCCTATTCTTTTTGGTGCAGAAGCAGGAGCTTCCCAGCCAAGTCCATGGTGACCTGCGTGAAGCACTAGACACAGCCCTGGGCTCTGCAACACGCTCTGCGGCAAACAGCCCACAGGGGCACAAACCTGCATTTCTGTACAGAAGTGGCTGAGCTATGACCAAAGCCTGCAGCCAAAAATACAGACAAGCACAACGAAATTTCTTTAACAGCACACAGCTCAGACTATCACTGTAATTAAGACCAACTATGGCCTGCATGAAAAAAAAAAAAAAAAGAATAAAATAAAGGAATGAGTATACCAAAGACCCATGATAAACAAACACATAGTTAAAAGTACATTTTTTTTTTTGAAAGGAAAGAAAGTACTTTCCTCAACAGAGCAGCAGCTATAGAGAAAATGTACAATAAACAAACAAACAAGCAAAGACTCATTCAAAATATACTACAGACATTTCCAGTAATACCACGCCAGAGATCTGGGGGTTAGAGGGCTATCTTAACTTCACTTGAATTCCTAAAAACGTCTATCTACTTCTTCAGTCAAACATCCTCTGTACTTTATTTTTAAGCAAGAGAAAAAGACAGATGGCCAAGATGCTGACACTGCAGTCCCCAGATTTTTCAACTGTTATTTCTTCCAGTTGTCCGTTGCTAAAAGAGATGAAATACAGGACAACATGGCATATATCTATAAGAAACTAATTCAAAATAAGTATTTGTGAACCAAAGCAATCCTTCATGGGAAAGCAAATCATGCATTTGTCCTTAATGATGCTGAAGTCCTAACATCCACAGTTTGTAGGAGTTTCACACCCTTCTAAGGGAGAGAAAGGTGAGCTAATCAGTGTGAGTCCTAGAAACAGTTCCTCAGAATCATTTCTAGAAACACTCAGAGAAGTAAACAATAATCAGCTGGAAGCCGATATACCAAGAATAAGGAGCTTCCAGGATTTCCCTCTGTGTAAAAGCAATCAACTCCTATTTTTAATCTCATTCTGACACAAACATCCAGCCAAACGTCTCTCTTGCTGGCTAATCAAATAGAGCTCATTTGTTACTACAGAGTAACTGTTTTAAAAGGCAGATTTGAATGGAAGTCATTACAGATTTAAGGACAATGCTTTAGTATAAGAGAAGAATGATATTATCTTGAGAGGCAGGACCAATGGTAATATCTTAAATACATCACAGAAACCAACTCATCCACCACCTCGGATTCTGGGAATGGGCCAAAAAATAACTTCTCAACTGATTAACTGAAAAATAATATGCTGGTAATTAAGTGCAAATTAAAATAACACTTCCCTATACATTGGGAAAACCTAACAGGGTTATTAAAAATAATTATTTCCTTGTATGCCCAACAGAATTTATAACACTCATATCTACTTCTGGCTTTTCATTGTAAAGGATAAGGGGGTGGGGGAATGGGGAAGAGAATGCCCCATAAGTAAACAAAAAGTCTGAACTCTCCTGAGAACTTGTCACATTCTTCTCTTCCAATCAACAATATTTAATCCACTTGAAAAATGCTGGCAAAGAGGGCCTTTGGCAAGGAACTCAGTTAAAAATATGCAACTCTGGGGACACCGCCACAATACTGACATCAAGCTTGTAGAAAATGCTGCTTTTGTCTTAGAGTCAGCCCCTGATAAAAACAGGAACTTTATGGAGAACTGATCACAACTGCACATGAAGCCTGATCACATGCCCACAACAGAGCAACGTTTCTCTCATTGTTGTCCAAGGGACTTCTCTAATAACAGAGGCTTGATTTATTCTATTCTTTTAATTCTCAAATTCAACCCTCCCTGTACCAATCCATTGTCAAAAGAAAGAGGGTGCCGGCCAGGATTTGCATGTAACCGGTAGCCACCCCTCCTCCTCTCTTGAAAGACTCTAAAAGGTGATCAGATGCGGAAAATTCACCCCGAATAGAGGCACCAGGAAAAAACCCTTATGACAAAGGTGATCTGAAAGCAGCACAGTGTATGTCTCTCTGGGTTAATGCCACTGCTTCTAATCTGCCTAGGACCCTAAATGGCCCATTCTGCTTCTCGCTCACTCCTGTCACTGGGGAGACATCTCGTATTGTTAAAGAAGGAGGAAGAAGAAATGCGGATTTCCCATGTATCTTTCTCTTTTTCTGAAGGGGGGAGGGGAGCTGAAACAGACGTGAGGCCCTCCCCGCGAAAAGGGTAGAGGAGGACAGGAGAAAGCTGTCAGCCACCCTGCTCGCAGCCTCACCGCCCCCCCACCGTGCCCAGACGCCCGGGAAGAGCGCGAGGGCGCAGCTTTGTCTTGGGTTTTGAGGGGCAGGGAGTGCAGAAACAGCCCGGGCCAGGGGAGGACTTCTCCCCTAAGCCCCAGCTTCACCCTTTCCCCGAGAACACAATGAACGCCAGGGGAAACCCACTTCATAGGATGCGAGCGCAGGGAAGACGACCCCTTCAAAGCACGGGCCAGATTTCCGGCACCCTCCTCCCGTCTCGCCCGCACGGCCAGCAGGGCGCGCGGCGGGGACCTGTTCTCCCTGTCGCCGCGATCCGCAGCGGTGCCCGGGCGCTCGCTCCCCCGCCCGGCTCCTACCCTCTGAGAGCTCCAGCTCCAGCTCCGCCAGCTGCGCCCGCACTTCGGGCGGCAGCGCCGCCACGGCGGCGGGCGCGGGCTCCAGGCCTCGCTCTGCCATCCGGGCTCCGCCAGCCACACTCCGGAAGACAAGAGATGGGGCCGAAGGAGGGACGGACTGACGCGGGCCCACACCCCGGCTACAGGATCCGGCTCCGGCCGCCGAGCTCCGCCGCTGCCGCTGCCTCTGCCGCCGCCATGAGCGAAAGTCACGTGAGCACGGCGGCCCCGCCCCCGGGCCGAGGACGCACCACCTCCGCGGCCCTATCAGCCCGAGGACTCGCGAGCTTACGGCGCCCTCTACTGGGCATCTCCTGAGACGACGACCCCAACCCCGACACCCGGAACTCTCCTGGGCGACGTGAGCTGGAGGTGTTGATGGCCGGACCCCACGTAGCGTTTACCTTTTACAAGATCGCAACCGAGTTTTCAGGGGACCCAGGCCTCACTTTTTCCGGTTCTCTTAGTGTGTATGCCTTTGTTTTGTGCCCTCCTCCATTTTCCCAGAATTGACATCTACCCATTTAAGAGGACCTGAACTCAAGCCACTTTTTGACCGATTAATGATTTTTTTTTTAAATTTGTATCATTATATCACAGACCACTTCTTTCACGGGGGCTTCCTCGTCCCTCTTGCCAGGAGCTCCTTGTTTCTAGTTCAGTTCTCGTATTTAAGGCAATAGCGGGAGAATCTCCTTCCTCCCACCTAGAATTCTAACTACTTGAAAGTGGAGAACTTAGTCTTCTTGATCTTTTTATATCCTCTTCAATGGATGACTTAATAGGTGTTCCCAAATGTTAACATTTTAATGCAATATAAGGAGGATTCATTTGTGTATTTTTACTAGGAGTTACTGGGGCAGACGCTTTAATCGTTCATATTCTCTCTCTCTCTCTCTCTCTCTCTCTCTCTTTTTTTAATGCCAAAGCTCCCCTTCACAATTTGAGGGATTTCAGTGTTTTCGCTTCCCTTCTATGCTGATCCAAAATTGGTCTCTTGAGAGAAAACGCCTCAACTTCTATTCAACAGTAAGAGTTTCTGGACAATAGTATACCAGTTAGGGGCTGAAAGAAAATTGTTTTTTAGTTGAGAAAAGAATTTCAGCTTGAAAAAAAGAAATGTGACATCGTGGTTGATTGAGGGGTAAACCGAAATTTCCTTTCAACTGCAAAAATGTAAGGAGAGGGACACCTGGGTGGCTCAGTGGGTTAAGCCGCTGCCTTCGGCTCAGGTCATGATCTCAGGGTCCTGGAATCGAGTCCCGCATCGGGCTCTCTGCTCAGCAGGGAGCCTGCTTCCCTCTCTCTCTCTCTGCCTGCCTCTCTGTCTACTGTGATCTCTCTCTGTCAAATAAATAAATAAAATCTTAAAAAAAAAAATGTAAGGAGAATCTTGGGAATATATATGTATGTATGTCTTTCGGTTTACATGAAGACTGTTGCAGGTTTTATGGCTGCAAATTCCTCCCGTCAAAAAGTGAGGTCCCTCCGCTGAATTTGGATGGGCTTCTCATTGCTTTGACCAATAAAATATGGCGCAGGTGATACTATGTAACTTCGCTGGTTAGGTCCTAGAAGGCCATGCAGCAGAATTCTTTATCTCCAGAGAGCCCCTCTGAGGAGCCTCCCTCCGAGGGCATTCACTCTGAGAACCCAGCAGCCATGCAGAGAGCTGGCCACACAGAAGACCATGTGAGGTGCTCTGCCCAACCGCCCAGTTTAGCCCAGCCTTTTAGTCATCCTAGCCCAGGAAGCCTCCAGATGACTTCAGCCCCCAGGTATTTGAGTCTTCCCAGCTGAGGTCCCAAACAATGGGGAGCAAAGACAGCCCACCCTTGTGCCCTGTCCAAATTCCCATGAACAAAATAAAATGACCACCCTTTTATGCATCGAAGCTCAGGGTGGTTTGTTACACAATAGACTCCATAAGAAGGATCTTAGCAGGTGGTGTTGTTTTACCCTCCCAGTAGCCCTGACTCCCTTTTTCCCTTGTCACTAGACCACACCTACCCTGTTGAGGCTGAATATGCCAAATACACACTTTTCTGAACTCCTTGGCATGTATGTGACCCACTGGGGGAACTACTGGAAGGGGAACATCTGTGGAGGATTTTCCTTTCTGATGAGAGAGATATGCAAGGAGAAAATGACCTTTCATTTCCTTCCCATCTTTGGATGTTGTCCAGTTTAGGGCACCAGCAGTCATGCTGCAACCACAGGGGGAAACTAAGAAAAGTACAGAGAAGTCACCTAGAACTTGACTGAATTGTTCTGCTAAAATAAATTCTTGGGGCACCTGGGTGGCTCAGTGGATTAAAGCCTCTGCCTTTGGCTCAGGTCATGATCCCAGGGTCCCCACATTGGGCTCTCTGCTCCCTTCCTCTCTCTGCCTGTCTTTCTGCCTATTTCCCTTCCTCTCTCTCTGCCTGCCTCTCTGCCTACTTGTGATCTCTGTCTGTCAAATAAATAAATAAAATCTTTTTTAAAAATAAAATAAAATAAATTCTGGAACCACCTATACAGTGCTTGTCCTTCTTATATGAGAAAATGGATTTAAACCTATTTTAGTTGAATATTCTGCTATTCGCTGTCCAGTAAAAAATGGATATTACAAGTGAGCAAAAATAAGGAATGACTGAGGGCAGTTGCACAATGTCTAGTAAACTATTATGACATAGATCACATGTAGACTGGGGCTGTTTTGCTAGGAAAATAATGGGAAATTTTCGAGGTTTAAGGAGTGAGTGGACTACTTGGTATGGCTTTCAGTAAATTCACACAAGAGATAAACAGTATGGAGTCATCCCAGCGGAGGATAGGCAGGGAAAGTCGGCTTCACTAAGAAGCTCTTCTGGCTACAATCCAAATTGACCAGGGCGACAGGGTGGAGCTTTGCTGACTTGGGGAAGCCAAGGTCTCCCAAGTTAAAGTGAGGTAAACAGAAGCAAGGGATTTAACAGTGATAAAATTGAAAAGATTGAGGCTTCAGATCTCTGAAGGATCTTAAGACCTTTTATTAAACAGTCTTTGTCAGATGAAGGAGGTCAACTTAGTAGTGAATACAAAAAGCCTAGCAGGAAAGATTACTTTAAGGGTACTCCTCCTCCTTTAGGTCATTCATTTCAAATTGTCTCTAGGAACAGACCTTTAAACTAAAGAAGAAGGAGGTGTTTGCAGAGTATAGAAATAAAAACTATGAGGCTGAAATTCTCAGGCTTAATGACTGATCAGTGCTGTCTAATTGAAAATACAATGTGGGGGCGCCTGGGTGGCTCAGTGGGTTAAGGTTCTGCCTTCGGCTCAGGTCATAATTAGGGTCCTGGGATGGAGCACCAAATCAAGCTCTCTGCTCAGCAGGGAGCCTGCTTCCCCTCCACCCCTGCCTGCCTCTCTGCCTGCTTGTGATCTCTCTTTGTCAAATAAATAAATAAATAAATAAAATCTTTTTTTTTTTTTTTTTTTTTTTTTTTTAAAGATTTTATTTATTTGTTAGAGAGAGAGCACAAGCACAGGCAGACAGAGTGGCAGGCTAGAGGCAGAGGGAGAAGCAGGCTCCCTGCCGAGCAAGGAGCCCGATGTGGGACTCGATCCCAGGACGCTGGGATCATGACCTGAGTCAAAGGCAGCCGCTTAACCAACTGAGCCACCCAGGCATCCCTAAATAAAATCATTTAAAAAAGAAAGAAAGAAAATACAATGTGAGCTACCTGTGTAATGTTAAATTCTACTATATTAAAAAGTGAAAAGATGGGGCGCCTGCTCGGCTCGGTGGATTAAAGCCTCTGCCTTCAGCTCAGGTCATGATCTCAGGGTTCTGGGATGGAGTTCTGCATCGGGCTCTCTGCTCTGCAGGGAGCCTGCTTACTCCTCTCTCTTTCTCTCTGCTTGCCTCTCTGCCTACTTGTGATCTCTCTCTGTCAAATAAATAAAATCTTAAAAAAAAAAAAAAAAAGTGAGAAGAAACCGCATAGCTCAACCCAGACTAGCTGTACTTCAAGTATCTTATAATTACACGTCACTAGTGGCTGCTGTGTTGCTCAGCGCTGGTGTAGAACTTTACCTACTTTATTAGCACATGGAATTCACTGGATAAAACAGACCAGAACCCCACTAAGTTTTTGCAGTATATGCCAAAGATATTCCAAACTTGGTTTTAGCTGCAGCTAATTACTCAACACTAAAAGCAGTTCCTAAACTTCCAACTCCCACCCACAGGAAAATGGCTGCTGAAGTTCTGCAGGAAGGGCATATACCCAATGCCCATATTAGGTATGCCCGTGAAGGACAATGGCACTTTCAGAGATCAGAACCAGAGACTACCAGACTAACACATTCATTCCATTCAAAGTCTGCCTGTCAGGCAGCATGGTAGATTGCAAAAAGGGCGGCAATAACCCTTTTGAACCACCCCACCCCCCACTGCATTCACTATCCTTGTAAATCCCCTTTATACATTGGGTTTGACGTATGAATTCCTTTGGCTAATGAGACCATAGTAAGCATAACCTACAGACTTGGAAAGTGCTTGTGCATTGGGCTTGCCCCCCTCTCTTTCTGCTTTCAAGACCACTGCCTTGTGAAGGAGCAGGAGCTGGGCTGCTAGATGAGAGTCATGGCCTAGCCACCTTCATTGCTCTAGGTAAAATCCAACCTGCCGCAAAGTATGAGTCAGGCCATACATAGACAGCTGGCTGATCGCAAGTCCATGACTGAGCCCTGCTGAACCCAGCTCAAATGACCAATGCATAAGACAAAAAATGGTTGTCATTTCAACCTACTAAATTGTGAGGGTTTGTTACACAGCAAAAACTGATAGAAACAGGTATGGTATGTGCTCAGGAACCGTGTCTGTTGCGTATTTCCTTTTCTGAACGGAGGTATTATTGTACTTACAATTCCTTGTCTGGCATCATTTGTTGCAGTAGTTCTCAAACTTTAACATACATCAGAATCACAAGGATGGCTTATAGAACACAAATTGTGATGTCCGACCCAGACTTCCTGATTTCATAGGTTTGGGATGTGGCCCAATGATTGACATTTCTACCACCTTCTGTGATGACACTGCTGTTGCTGGTATGAAGGCCACATTTGGAGAACCAGTGGTCTATTGGTTGTGTTGGAGACCAGTACAACTCCAGGTTCCTGGTCCATGAGGAATCATCTCCAGACATGAAGATTACATACCCCCAGAGGTCTGAACTTGGAGCTGGAGGAGGTAGCTGCATGATATTGGGATTCTCTTCCTTAAAGGAAGGGAATGAAATTTCATGTGAGTGAAGTACACACATTTTTAGTCTCATGTGTCATTCAAAGACAGTGTTTCTTTCTTTTTTTTTTTTTTTTAAAGATTTTATTTATTTATTTGACAGAGAGAGATCACAAGTAGGCAGAGAGGCAGGCAGAGAGAGAGAGAGGAGGAAACAGGCTCCCTGCTGAGCAGAGAGCCCGATGCGGGACTCGATCCCAGGACCCTGAGATCATGACCTGAGCTGAAGGCAGCGGCTTAACCCACTGAGCCACCCAGGCGCCCCGGACAGTGTTTCTTTATCGATTCTCTGCCTGGATGAGATACCCATTGACATAACTGCAGTGTTCAAGTTCCCTACTATTATTGTATTATCATCAGTTTCTCTCCTTATGTCAATTAATATTTGCTCTATGTACTGAGGTGCTCTGATGTTGGGTACATATTTCTAATTGTTCTAGCTTCTTGTTAGATTGAACAATACACTTTTTAATTGTGTATAATGGAATAAAAGTGCCACAAATGAGTGGGTTTTGGCAGAGGCAGTGAGCCATCTACCCAGAGTTCATTTCCCCTCTTCTCTACTTTGTCTGGAGAGCCCACCTACCTCCACAGAGGCTTAAAATGCCAGATACTCAGCCTTCCTTACTGCTAGGTAACAAATCACCCTATTCTGGCCAAGGGACCTGGATGGAAGTCAGCTAAGGGTCAGGGGACAGAATTCTGGGAAAGATATTCCTCCCTGATAAGGGAGACATCTGAGAAAATCCTGAGAACTGTTAGGTTCTTGGATAATTATACCCCCAGAAGAGAGTGTGGCAGAGGCAAGGCTGGCAAACAAAAGCTTGGAACAGAGGGACAGCTACCAACTCCTGAAGGTGGTAGCAGAAAGCAGGAACCTGGAATGCCTCATGATCTACCTCCAGGGAGCACCCAAAGGTCCCTGAGTTAGATGAAGAACAGGCAAAGGATCCTGTTAGGGAGTATCTCCCCTGTAGGCAGAAGCAACCAAATTTTTGCATTCATGTTAATAGGTTTTCCCTCGTACACCTCAGCTGAAAACTGGGAATATTTAGGTGATGTAAAACCTTCCTATAATTGAAACTCTAAAATAAAGCCCTGTAGAAACTGGAAAGCATTCCATGAAGAAACAGGTTCGGGCACCTGGGTTAACCCTCTGCCTTTGGCTCAGGTCATGATCTCAGGGTCCTGGGATCAAACCCGCATCAGGCTCTCTGCTCAGCAGGGAGCCTGCTCCCCCCCCCCCCTTTCTCTGCCTGCCTTTCTGCCTACTTGTGATCTCTCTCTGTCATATAAATAAATAAAATATTAAAAAAAAAAAAACAGGTTCTGTGAGATGCGCCAACATGTCATGATTAACATGGGAATTTTTATGTTCTTAAGTCCCTATGAAACCACTGGGAAAACAGAAGAAACATACAGTAGACTCTCTTCAACTTAGAAGGGTTTAGAAAAATGTTAGGGAGGGGTGCCTGGGTGGCTCAGAGGGTTAAGCCTCTGCCTTCAGCGCAGGTCATGATCTCAGGGTCCTGGGATCAAGCCCCGCATCAGGCTCTCTGCTTAGTGAGAGCCTGCTTCCTCCTCTCTCTCTCTGCCTGCCTCTCTGCCTACTTGTGATCTCTGTCTGTCAAATAAATAAATAAAATCTTAAAAAAAAAAAAAGAAAAATGTTAGGGAAAAGATTTTTTTTTTTTTTTAAAGATTTTTATTTACTTAGAGAGAGAGAGTGGGAAAGAGTATGATCAGGGAGAGGGGCAGACAGAGAGGAAGAAGCAGATTCCCCACTGAGCAGGGAACTTAATGTGGGGCTCCATCCCGGGCCCCTGGGATCCTGAATAGAGTCAAAAACAGATATTAAACCAACTGAGCCACCCAGGTGCCCCAGGGAAAAGATTCTCTTCTTGTGTTGTGACATGTCATTGGGGAAGGCTGAGGTGTGCTTTAAAGAAAAGGCATTTTGGGGCACCTGGGTGGCTCAGTGGGTTAAGTGTCTGCCTTTGGCTTAGGTCATGATCCCAGGGTCTTGGGATCAAATCCCAGACTCCCTGCTCAGCAGGAGTCTGTTTCTCCCTCTTTTTCTGTCCCTCCCCATGCTCCTTCTCTTTCTCCATCTTGCTCATTCGTCAAATAAATAAATAAAATCTTTGGGGGAGAAAAGGGCATCTTTCCTCAATATGATCTTTTTTTTTAATTAATTAATTTATTTATTTGACAGAGAGTGAGAAGGAGAGAGGGAACACAAGCAGGGAGAGTGGGAGAGGGAGAAGCAGGCTCCCCACCGAGCAGGGACCCTGATGTGGGGATATAAATGTAAATATTCCTTATCCATTCAACTATCAGTGGACACTCAGGTTGCTTCCATATCTTGGCTATTATGAATAATGAAGCAATAAACATAGGGGTGCATATCTTTTTAAATTAGTAGCTTCATTGGGGGGTGGAATCCAGTAATACAATCACTGGATCATATGGTATTTCTTTCTTTTTTTTTTTTTTAAGATTTATTTATTTATTTGACAGACAGAGATCACAAGTAGGCAGAGAGGCAGACAGAGAGAGAGGAGGAAGCAGGCTCCCTGCTGAGCCGAGAGCCCGATGTGGGGCTCGATCCCAGGACCCTGGGATCATGACCTGAGCCGAAAGCAGAGGCTTTAACCCACTGAGCCACCCAGGCGCCCCTCATATGGTCTTTCTATTTTTAATTTTTTCAGGAACTTCTGTACTGTTTTCCACAGCGGTTGCACCAATTTGCATTCCCACCAACAGTGCATGAGAGGTTCCTTTTCTCCATATCCTCCCCAACACTTATTTCTTGTCATTTGATTTTAGGCATTCTGACAGGTGTGAGGTGATATTTCATTGTGGTTTTGATTTGTATTTCCATGATGATGAGAGATGTTGAGCATCTCCTCATGTGTCTCCTAGCCATCTGGATGTCTTCTTTGGAAAAATGTCTGTTGGACCACTTCTTTATACCACACACAAAAGTAAACTCAAAATGGATGAAAGACCTAAATGTGAGACAGAAACCCATCAAACTCCTAGAGGAGAACAAAGGCAGCAACCTCCTTGACCTTAGCTGCAACAAGACAAGTCACCAGAGGCAAAAAAAAACAAAAGCAAAAATGAGCTGTTGGGACTTCATCAAGATAAAAATCTTTTGCACAGCAAACAAACAAACAAACAAACAAAAACAAAGGAAAGGAGAATTAAAAGGAAGTTTCCTTTTTATTTTTTAAGATTTTATTTATTTATTTGACAGATCACATAGGCAGAGAGGCAGGCAGAGAGAGGAGGAAGCAGGCTCCCCGCTGAGCAGAGAGCCTGATGCCGGCTGGATCCCAGTACCCTGGGATCATGACCCGAGCTGAAGGCAGAGGCTTTAACCCACTGAGCCACCCAGGCACCCAAAAAATGTCTATTTTGTTCTGAATATATCTGTTAAATCTATCTGGTGCAGTACATCATTCAAAGCCATTATTACCTTATTGATTTTCTGTATAGATGACCTGTCCATTGATGTAAGTGGAGTGTTCAAGTCCCCTATGATTATTCTATTTAATTGTTCCCTTGCGTTTGTTATTGTTTTATTTATTTGGGTGCTCCCATGTTGGGTGCTGAAATACTTACAATTGTTATATATATGTTATTGTTGGATTGCCCCCTTTATTATTCTATAGTGCCATTCTTTGTGTTTTGTTAGTCTTTTTTTTTTTTTTTAAGATTTATTTATTTATTTAATTGAGAGAGAGACAGTGAGAGAGAGCACGAGAGAGGAGAAGGTCAAAGGGAGACACAGACTCCCCATGGAGCTGGGAGCCCGACGCAGGCCTCGATCCTGGGACTCCAGGATCATGACCTGAGCCAAAGGCAGTTGCTTAACCAACTGAACCACCCAGGCGCCCCAGTCTTTTTTTTTTTTTTTTAATTTTATTTTTGCATCTCGCATCCCCATGCGTATACACCTAATCTCAGCTGGTCCACCTGAGACCACCTGAGCACCAACCTTAGTCTCCACATTGTCCTATTTCCACTCCCAAAAGAAACTATGGTGAACCAGGTGAAACTCACAAAACTGCAAGCACAAGTGGGCATTGGAGGGAAAGAAACTGTTCGCTGAAAAAAGGTGGTTCATAGGATGGCTACAGCAGATGATAAAAAACTTTAGTTCTCCTCAAATAAGTTAGGTATCTCTGGCATTGAAAAAGTGAAAATGTTCACAAACCAAGGAACATGATCCATTTTAACAACCCTAAAGTCCAGGCATCCCTGGCAGCAAACACTTTCACCATCATGGGCAACGCTGAGTAGCTGATGGAAATGCTACCCAGTATCTTAAACCAACTTGATGCAGACAGTTTGACTAGTTGAAGAAGACTGGCTGAAGCTCCCCAAACAATCTGTAGATGGAAAAGCACCACTAGCTACCAGAGAAGATGAAAAGGAAGTTCAGATCTTGTGGAGAATTTTGATGACTCTTCCAAGAATGAAGCAAGCTGAATTGAGTCAAATTCTGAAGAAGGTAATAACTTGGAGAAGTTACTGGGAGCTTCTATTTTATAATAGGACTGTTTTTGAAAATTTTGGTCATTGATTTGAGAAAACCTAGATCTCTATTATTTTTTAAGCCCAAACCCCTTGGACACTGCAGCTCTTTTCAGTTTTTGCTTATACACAATTCATTCTTTGCAGCTAATTAAGCTGAAGAAGCCTGAGAATAAAGTTTGAAACAAGGTTAATAAAACTCTTTGCCTAGAAGGAAGGAAGGAAGAAAGGAAGGAAGGGAGTGGAGGAGGGAGGGAGGGAAGAGGGAATATTTTAAAGTAATCTCTGTACTCATTGTGGGGCTTGAACTCACGACCCTGAGATCAAGAGTTGCATGTTCTACTGAGCCAGCTGGGCTCCCCTATGATCTTGTTCTAAAGTCTACTTTGTCCAGTGTCAGTGTTGCTACGTTGGATTTTTTTTTTTTTTTACATCCATTGCATGATAAATGTTTCTTCATCCCCTTACTTTTAATCTGCAGATGTATTTAGGTCTAACATAACTCTCTTGTAGGCAGTGTATAGATGAATCTTATTTATCCATTATGTCACCTTATATGATTGGAGTGTTTCAAATTAATTATTGAAAGATATGTATTTATTGCCACTTTATTACTTGTTTTGTGGTTGTTTCTGAAATTTTTTTTTTTTCTGGTTTGTTTGTTCTTGCATGGTTTGCTGGTTTTCCTTAGTGTTATACTTGTATTTCTTACTCTTTACTCTTTGCATAATTATTAGTGTATTTTAAAAAAGATTTTATTTAAATACAGATATGTGTGTATGCAAGCACATGCCTGCCTGCATGTGTTTGTGGCAATGAGCAGACCTGGTAATCAGATCTTGGTTTTTATTTTTAAAACTTTTTTTTTTTGGTTAAAATTTTAATTCCAGTATAATTAACATACCTTGTTAAATCAGTTTTAGATAAGAGATTTTTTAAAACAGAAAAAATTTGAGGACCACAAAAATTCCAACATTAGATAATAAGGAATGATTGTTATGTTTTATATATGGCAATGGCATTATGATTATGTAACTACAAGACTACTTTTTATGGGGAAAACATACTCAAATATTTATGGGTGAAATGGTATGCCTGAAATTTGCTTCATAAAAACCCACTGGAAGGTGGGTTGAGAAGAAAGCAGAGGTATATATGAGATAATAGTGGCTGAGATCATAATAAAGTTGAGTGATAAGAATATGCAGGTTGAGGGGCGCCTGGGTGGCTCAGTGGGTTAAGCCGCTGCCTTCGGCTCAGGTCATGATCTCAGGCTCCTGGGATCGAGTCCCGCATCGGGCTCTCTGCTCGGCAGGGAGCCTGCTTCCCTCTCTCTCTCTCTCTGCCTGCCTCTCCGTCTACTTGTGATTTCTCTCTGTCAAATAAATAAATAAAATCTTTAAAAAAAAAAAAAAAAAAAAAGAATATGCAGGTTGATTATACTATTCTATTTTTGTATATACTAAAAATTTTTCATATCCAAACACTTTTAAGGACAGAGAAATATTATTTCTGCATAAGGCCATTGCTTTATAATTTTATCTTGTTCTATTTTATCTAATATTGATGCCTATGTAAGAGAAAGGGTACTTCAAAACAAATTAGAAATATTGTCTACCCAGAAATCCAAGAGAATCATCTAACATACCATCATTCATTCATTCATTCATTCAAACATACTGAGTTAATGTAACATGTTAGGCACTGTCTAGGCAGTAGGGAATACAGTGTTTGAATAAGGTCCATCCTCTTAGAGCCCTTACAGTGTGGTTTTATCAGACTTACTATAAAAAACTTTAAAGTGGCTTAAGATTAAAGTCAACATATAAAAATAACCTTCCTGTATTAGAGCAACAATGAATTGAAAAAAAAAAATCCATTCACAGAGCAAAACACAAGTAGGCACAAACCCAATAAGAAATGTACAAGACTTTGGGCGCCTGGATGGCTCAGTGGGTTAAGCCACTGCCTTCGGCTCAGGTCATGATCTCAGGGTCCTGGGATCGAGTCCCGCATCGGACTCTCTGCTCAGCAGGGAGCCTGCTTCCCCTTCCTCTCTCTCTCTGCCTGCCTCTCAGCCTACTTGTGATCTCTGTCTGTCAAATAAATAAATAAAATCTTAAAAAAAAAAAAAAAGAAATGTACAAGACTTAGATGAAGAAAAAGCAAACTGAATGTTCTAAAAGAAGACCTAAATGGGAAAAAAAAACCCCACCCAAACTCAACATATCAATGCTTCAAAAATTAATCTACATGAATCAGTGCAATTTTTATGAAAATCCTATTGTGATTTTCTAAATTCTAACTTGAGAAGCTCACTCAAAAAAAAGTTTCAGTAAAAGATAAAATGTTCAAGGAAAGTCAAGAAAAATTAAAAGTAAAAAATTTAAAAGGAGGATTTGCCTGAACAGAGATCAAAGCATACTAAAAAGCTATAGGCCTTAAAACCATAAAGTCACTTCTCCCAAAATTTCCTGTAAATATAATATCTATAGAAATCTTTAAAATTTTTTAAAATAGATTTTAAAACAAAATTTGTTAGCTGATTCTAAAATTCATATTACAGAAAAAACAATCACAAGAATAGCCAGACATTTTAACAAAAACCACCATGGATGCAATTCGCCCTTTAGAACAAAATACACTAAAAAGCTACAGGGCTTAAAAAGATTTGCTATATGGACACTGGGTGAGAGAATTCTTTACCTGGAAGTTGCTGCAAGGACCATGTAAATATATAACTGTTACTGTAACCTTTCCTGTCACATGGAGAAAGCCCACTTGAGAAAGAAGCCAACGCACAGCTAGTAGACTGGGCATGGGAGAGAAAGGCGAGGGAGAGGAGAGAGAGGGAAGATGGGAGAGATGGAGAGATAGGGGCTAGGGTGAGATTATGCACTTGGATCCAGTTCTACCACATTTAAAATAGACAACTGGGTATTTGCTGAAGGTTTCAAAACAGATGGAAAATAGCCATACATCTACAGGAAAATAAGATAGTGGTTAAGACACAACAAATTTTTAGGAAAATTTTAGTAAGTTTACATTTGGAAACTTTGAAGAGTATTAATTATTACTCCATAATTTAACCGATGAGTAAACAAGCAGAGAGAATTAAATGATTTGCCTAAATACACTAGTATTAGTAGCAGAGATGGCTATAGCTAAGGGAAGCCTTTAACTAAAGAAAAGGGCCAAGTTTGATAGGTATTTAAATTCTACAACCTTTGACCCATGTTTATGGCTATTACATGATTTCTAGGACACAACTGGTTTTGCTGAGGCAGACATGAATTATGTCTTTTAAGAATCTACACCCAGAAAAATGGCACATTGATTGTGAAGAAAATGTTTAGTTATAACAGACACGACGAGCTTAATGCTTTCACAAGCTTAATGCTTTTTATTCCTATCCAATACATGACAGACCTTATTGATGAGAACTGGGAACATTGTCTTTATTTTTTTTTAAAAGATTTTATTTATTTATTTGACAGACAGAGATCACAAGTAGGCAGAGAGGCAGGCAGTGAGAGAGGAAGAGAAGCAGGTCTCCTGCTGAGCGGAGAGCTGATGCAGGGCTTGATCCCAGAACCCTGGGATCATGACCTGAGGTGAAAGCAGAGGCTTTAACCCACTGAGTCACCCAGGTGCCCCGGAACATTAAGTCTTGAATGAAATCACATATTAAGTAGTTAGCACAATAGTTGGTAGCCTGGAAACTGTCCAAGGGGATAGAGGATGATTGGGATTAAGGTACCGATAATTAAGACAGAGAAGTAGGGACAGATATAAACCAAACATTTTTTATTTAGGCTACATTAAAATGTAGCCTAATAGTCACATTTTAAATTAGCTGAAAGGGGACTGGAGGTGGGGCGGGGTGCGGGGGTGGGGGGTGAGGTGGGAAGGCAAGAATAAAATTAGCTGAAAGAAAATGCAATCTAGGGGCACCTGGGTGGCTCAGTGGGTTAAAGCCTCTGCCTTCGGCTCAGGTCATGATCTCAGGGTCCTGGGATCGAGCCCCACATCGGGCTCTCTGCTCAGCGGGGAGCCTGCTTCCTCCTCTCTCTCTGCCTGCCTCTCTGCCTATTGTGATCTCTGTCTGTCAAATAAATAAAATGTCTAAAAAATAAATAAATAAATAAATAAATAATAATAAAAAAAAAAAGAAAATGCAATCTAATGAAAACCACCTTATGTTGGAGATGAACTATTGTCTTTTGGACTTAAAAGGAATGATTTTTAGTTTAGTATTATTTTTGTTCCCCCAGGTCTCCACTGTTAGTATTATTAGAAACCCTGCAGAAGGAGAAAGCCTAACTATTTCAAAACTGTACTCATAATATATTTCCCTTCCTGCAAAATGTTTTTTGCCAACGTATCCCTCCAATCATGGCGAATGGCACAAACTTCCATCCCGTTCCAGAGCCACAAATTCATGAGTAATTTTTTTTTTAAGATTTTTAAAATTTATTTTCTTGCCAGAGAGAGAGAGAGAGAGAGAGAGCGTGCCAGCAGCAGAGGCAGAGGAAGAAGCAGGCTCCCTGCCGAGCAAGGAGGCTGATGTGGGACTCGATCCCAGGACCCTGAGATCATGATCCCAGCTGAAGGCAGAGGCTTTAACCCACTGAGCCACCCAGGCACCCCTCATGAGTAATTTTTGATGCTTACTTCGCTCTTCTTCCCTCAATAGATCTTATCCATTTAAGTCTTGTTCCCAGAAATTTCTCAAATCTTCCACTTTGTTCCAACCTATCATCATGAGGTACAATCTAACTGGTCTCCCATCTATTGTCCAGAGTGCACAAGTTTCAAATCTTGGGAGTCTGGCTCTTCCCTCTTTCTTCAGCCTCAGCTTGAAAGATCAAACAATGGCACCCATGATTTTATGTGCAGGACCCTCTAATTCTTCCAGTGCATGGTAAAATGCTAATGCACAAATTGTTCCTAATCTGAACACCCTCCTGCCCACCTATTTTTTTGCTCTTTCAGATATGTCCCCTTTCTCGGAGAAATATCTATCCCTGCACCATCCCTCACTCCTAATCACACAGATTCTGACTCCAGCTTTCATATTTTGCCATTACTTAGGACTATTTCAAGCTAAGCACAATAAGGGCAGGAAGCATATTTCTGTTGCCTAACACACTGTCTGGAACATAGCATGCAATAAATATTAGCTGACAATATATATAATACATAGCATGCAATAAATATTAGCTGACAATATATAATATTCTACCCATTATGATGAACTCTAATGGTAAGGTAATGCCATTAGTTTTGATAGATCAGTGTCGGTTACTTGTACAGGCAGAATTGGGAATGCAAAACTAGAACTTAGATGCATCATTGAAAATACAAGTGTGTAAAGATAAAAGCCACATACATATTTTAGAGAGGTTGGAGTAGTACTATGTTAAGTCTTATACAGTAAACATAATACAAAAGGAACAAGAAAGATCTGCAGAGCAGCTACCAAAAATGAATTTAAAAAGATGTTTAGGGGTGTCTGGCTGGCTCAGTCAGAAGAGCATGTGACTCTTTGATTTCAGAGTCATGAGTTCAAGCCCCAAACTGGGTGTAGAAATAAAATATATACATTAAAAAGTATTTAGGTAGCCTGTTCCTTTGTTTCCCACAACACCAGAAGAAGGAGGTCCCAATGTGGGATCATTATAAAGAAAGCAAAAACATCCCAGTTCCTTTAAACTCACACAAATTTAAAAAAAAAAACAAAAAACAAAAAAACCTCACACAAATTAGAACACCCTTGATAATTTTGTCAGACTTTTAAGGAAATTCACCATCCTTTAGCAGTAACTGCTAAACTTTGTAAAAACCTTCCTGAAATAGAAAACTGAAACTGAGGGGCGCCTGGATGGTTCAGTTGTTAAGCGTCTGCCTTTGGCTCGGGTCATGATCCCAGCGTCCTGGGATTCAGCCCCTCATCTAGCTTCCTGCTCCACAGGAAGCCTCTGCCTTCAGCTCAGGTCATGATCCCAGAGTCCTGGGATCAAGCCCCACATCGGGCTCTCTGCTCACCAGGGAGCCTGCTTTCCTTCCTCTCTCTGCCTGCCTCTCTGCCTACTTGTGACCTCTGTCAAATAAGTAAGTAAAATCTTAAAAAAAAAAAAAAAAAAAAAAAGCTCCCAAATCCTTTAGCTTTAGATACAACAAAACAACGATGTGGTGAAAAGCTAAAAATAACCTAATGGTTTTCTCTTGGAAATAAAAGTTTAAAAGCCTAGAATTTACACTCAGGTCAGACCATAACCTACCCCAGAAAACCAAAATCCATAAGCTGCACATTGCCTTATGGTTTTTTTCTCCATCACCACTTCTCCAGACACTAAAAGATTTTGAGAAAAGCCTAGGACCATAACTGCTGAATTTTCTGGTTCTCTTCCCTCACTTTATAGAGGAAATCTCACACATCCTGTATCCCATTCCCCCAAATCAAACCAAACCAAACCAAAAAAAGACCTGAGACCAGAATAATGATAGAACTCAGGGAATAGGCAACACACAGAATTATGGAAAAATAAATACAAGTAGTCATTAGACATAAACCACCTGGAGAAAAGGAAACCAGTCCTGCTTTTAAATAATTTTATTTTTTCTAATTTTGTGTTACTTTAATTTCCCATAGCACCTTGGCAATGTTGAAAACAGAAATACAAATACAAGGATGTACTCATTTTAACATAATATGCATGAGCATGTGTCACACCATCTTTTTTTGGGGGAGGGGGCAGTTTGGACAACAGGAACAAACTTAAGAAATGGACAAAATAGAAGCTGGGTAACTGGTTCTGATCCCTGACCCCAAACATTTAATAGGGGTCACTCAAAAGACAAGTAAATCAGGCAAAAACAAAACAAAACAACCCACCATCGATGTAGATGTTTCTTTATCTACACTAATCAGTGTTTTGTACTACAAAACTGAAAATAAAACCATTTTATTTTATACACAGCCTGTTGACATCTGAGTTGTATTTTTAGGAACTGTCTACTCAATTCATAAAAAACTGTTAGTTTTTAAAAAATAAAATTATTTAATAATCAGGTGATTTCGAAAGAGAATTTACTTTCAACTTGAACACAAATTCTCTTTCAACTTCTTAAAATGTCTCATTCAGTTAATAAAAACTGAAATGTCTATGTATCTTCTTGGAAGCTCAGACTAGCTAAGTTAGCATACACCAGAAAAGCCTCAAGTTAAATTAGTGGCCACCACATTGTAAGGAAATATAAAAAATTAGGAAAAAAACCTCATCATACGTTAATTTATAAAAACCTTCAAAAAGAATACACTGTCCTCTTGCATTTTACCTTTTCTATAAAAACAAACAAAATGGTACTTTTAAAATAGGGTTAATATACCCGCCCAACACAAATATCAAGAGACTTATCCCCAGTGCTGTTTAATTGTGTCAAAGTAAAACCAGTGGACATTTAAGCCAAAAGACTAACTATTAAGGCCATAACTAATAAAGCTTAAAAAAAGTATTCAGTAACTTTTAAATACTATTTTCTGCACCAGCAGATCAAATACTCCATCATTAAGCCTTTTGCAAAGCCAACCTGGTTATTTAAAAAGGAATGTAAAGCAATATTCAAATTACCTTAATTTTAGGAACTACCTTAATTTTAGGAACCACAAATAAATTAAAAATCAGCATGTCATTTGAGACCACATGCAAATCGAGCACATAAGATGACAACAATAAATCCTGATTACTAAAAGATCTTCTCTTCTTCCAAAATTCAAGTGAGTAAAATTTAGATGGATCACTCTTTTGAATGCCAGTCTATACTTGCAAAAATGGAATCACTCAAGTAGAGACAGGCCCTAGATATCCTGAAAAGCTCAATTATCAGGATAGAAAATGGAGAGAGGTCTTGCAGTGATCTCCAAATACCTTCTCTATGAAGTGCTAAGTGATGAACTTGTGTGACTCTTATTCTCTTCATGCAATAAGAACTATGACAGAA
The DNA here is from genome assembly GCF_030435805.1 of Mustela lutreola. Classification (NCBI taxonomy): domain Eukaryota; kingdom Metazoa; phylum Chordata; class Mammalia; order Carnivora; family Mustelidae; genus Mustela; species Mustela lutreola. Next base: position 64,482,919 of record NC_081297.1, read on the forward strand.
AACCACCAAACTATACACTCATTATCATTTGCATCTACTTTTAGCCTCCAACAATCCAAGGAAATGTTAAGTCATAAGGATGAAGAGAAAAATTTGACATTTAAATTCCTCCCTCTACAGAACCAAATAAATAGCTGAACTACAGTAAGCGCCCAACCTGCATCAGTTACAGAGAACTGCTGGAAAAAAATCCAAACAGTTTCACACAACTCACAGGCATCATTTTCATACAAACCTTAAATCTGCTGTAATAAAATAAATGCTAAATACATACTGTGAAAAAAAATATATTACACACACACACACACACACACACTCTTCCCTATACATCCCACCAAACTGGGAACTATTAACTGTAATGAGGCAAATTAAATTAAAACACTATGTATTTTATAAGAAATTTAAAAATGATCATGTCTTCAAATTTCTACTTCCAATAACATTTTGGGTAAAAAGGCAAGAACACAGTTGCTTTCTTCAAAAAGAAGACTCTTTTCTTCTGTTTCAATTAGAACATTTAGTTTTTAGAAGTTGGGTGGACTAAAAGTCACACAAGCATACAAGTAATACAAGCCTATTTCTGTGACATTGTAAAAAAGTAATGTTTCATTCTTAAGTGCAATAATTAAGTTTATAATCCTTACCAAGTGATTTTTATAAAATGTTTATTCTCTTAAATCCAATGCATTCACAGAGTGTTAACACTTTAAATGTTTATCATTTCCACCAACTGCAGCATTATCTAAGTAAACCAAAATAAGCACTTTTATCATAGATGTAGTCAATGATTATTAATACTTTTTTTTTAAAGGACCTAAACTTCCCCCAAATTTCAGCACAGGTAGTTTTATTGTATGTTTCATCTAGTAGATGATTTTTAAAAATAGTGTGTAGAAATGAATAGTTTCAAACTGCTTAAATATATTATACCATGTTATCAATCCACCAAATCAAAAGCAATTGCCAAGCTGAATAAGTTACAAAGAAATGATAATCCTGGCTTGTACAGAAATGTGCAGTGTTTAGTTACCTACTAATACAAATCTCCAAAGATTAACTTAGAGTTGGAAGATGAGTTTCACAGTAATGTAATTTTAACCTCCATTTACATTCATTTTAATATATTACTAAGATGTTTACTCTATGTCACAATGGTTCTTTCCAGTGTTCACAATTTACAGTTTCAATTTGTACATATGTAATTCACTAACATAAGGGATAGTTATGACTATTACAAACTATCCCTAAAAAGAAAACAAAACCCCACCTTACATGGAACTCTGAAAATAGTAGGACTTAAAACAGATTAATGCAAAATGGTTTTTAATATTTTAGCCATTTTCTAAACACCAGCATGTAAACGTGCCTACTTAATATGACAGCTACAACTTTATTCACTGAGAAAGTATGTACTATTAATTTTCTTCAACTATCTTTCTCACTTTAAGTCAAAAAGTACCATGACTTGCTGGTTCTGTTTCTGTGAATTCCAAACTGTTTTTTTGTTTTTTTGTTTTTTGGGAGAAAAGGAAGATGATGATAAAATACATTGTAAACAGAAAAAAGTCACCCCCAAATTAAGCCTTTAATATATATATATATATATTTTTTTTTTTTTACTTCTACACTACTTAACACTTAAAGAAATCAGTTACAATGTTTCATCTTTAACACGAACACAAATAAATTACTGTAGGGTCAGTCTGACCTACCATTCTGGGATCTAAAGTTCTAAATACATGAACAGAAGAGTAAACTACTTCAATGTTCAATCGGAGATTAGAACAGTTATATGATTTGACTAAACTGTCAAGGCAATTAGAAACATACAATTCTGTAAGATGTTGGTTATTTTGCTTTTGGGGGTGGGTAGTCAAAGAACAGAGAATGACAATGAAGCAACAAAAAAACCTGTCTCTTATTTTAGGGGTGGGGTGGGGCAGGAAATCACAAAGCAGTTTAAACCTCTGAAGTCCATTTGACCTATCCACTCAGACCTAAAACAAATTTTTGATTTTTTGAATAACCCCCTTTCTTTCCTTGAGTATCAAACTGATTGATAGTCACATCTCCAAGTACAATCAGCGCTTAAAAGTTTGTTGAATGAAATATTAAGGTCAAAAAGACAGACTGAATTTCAAAATGGAAAAAAAAATCTACTCAAGTATTACATTCAGTTTTCAAATCATTTACTAACATGACAACAGATTTGGCTTCAATCACTCTTGCACACACTCACACAACAGGCACCCTAGCCACTGATCTGCTTTGCAACACAAGGCCATATAGGCAGAGATGGCATTCTCCAAGCCAAACTTTAAATAGATTAAAAAAAGTAATTTCTAATTTTACAGAAATGTTTCTTCAAAAAATATTTTCTCTCACTCCCTCATCTCCTGTACTGAAGGATGTGTAATATGTTTTTTTTTTTTTCAAGCTAAATCTGAACCCTCAAAATTGATTCTAGGCAGAAGAGCTCTGCAAATTAAAACCAAAAACAAAAATAGAAAAATTATATTTTTATATATGTATACATATATATATATTTATACTGATTGGAATCCTCCAGCATTTTAAAATCACTTTAGAGATGAATTTTGGGATTCTACTGCTCACAACTCCAAAATCCATAATGATTTAAGGACAGACACTTTTCTCCTGTTTCCTTCCTGGCTACCCCTTCCCCTCCAGAACAGTTCAATATAGCCACGGCTCAAGTTTAATGGGAAGAGAGAGAAGTTTTTGAATAGTTTTTTTGTTTGTTTGTTTCTTTACTTTGGTGATCTGGGTGGCACATATTGCTCTTTGCCATTACGTCGAGTCACTCCCTGAGGTATAGCCCTATGGCCAAACTGGCGTCTCTGTTCCCTGATTTTTCCAGCTGCTCCCCTGGGAATGGTATTGCCTCGGAAGCTAGAATACTCCTTACTAGCCCTTACTTCTGGCTTCTCATGTGATTTCTCAATGGACTTCTCAGGAGCTCCATTCTCTTCATTTTTGGTGGGAGAGGCTACATTGGAGCGAAGTTCTCGCAGTGGCTGCACAGGAACTGGAGATGGCTCTTTAGGGGGCTTCTGGCACACTTCAGCATAACTTAGCTTTCGGGGTTCCTTTGAAGTGAAGATAAAAAAAATTTATGGTACATTCTTTAAATAAAGTACAAAAAGGATAATGTGATCCACAAGAAAATCAGTAAGCTATCTTCTAGAAAAGGGAAACAGGCATTCTCATATACACTATTATTAAAGTGTATTATAGTAATCTTAAACATTTTTTTTGCTGAAATAATAAAAAGCCTTGGCAATTTATATATGATACAATAATGTCACCTGAGGAATTAATCTAGAAGATGCTCATGTCAGCATTGCTTATGGTGATGAAAAAACTGCAAACAACCTAAATGTCTAATAAGGAAGGACAGATTAAGTAAATAATGTACATTCATCTGATGAAATAAAATGATTCTATTCTCTCTTCCATGGCTACAAAGAACCCTGAGATGGATTTCATAAGACTCTCAACAGAGCAGCTGGGAACAAATGATATATATATATATTTCTTTTTTTTTTTTAAAGATTTTATTTATTTATTTGACAGAGAGAGAGATCATAAGTAGGCAGAGAGTCAGGCAGAGAGAGAGAAGCAGGCTCCTCGCCGAGCAAAGAGCTCGATGCGGGGCTCGATCCCAGGACACTGAGATCATGACCTGAGCTGAAGGCAGCGGCTTAATCCACTAAGCCACCCAGGCGCCCTATGGGAACAAATAATATATTAATAGAAGACTATTTAAAAGTTTTAATTAACCTCATGTGGAAAAAAGGACAATAGGGGCCTTATGTGAATGGGATAAAGCAAGTGAAAAGTATTTAGCACTGGTCTTAACATATAGCAGGCATTCAGTAATCGGTAGCTGCCATTGTACTAGTATTAAATAAGAAAATAAAATGTCCTTAACCTAGAAAAAAGAAACTATACCAAAATGCAATTAGTTATATTAATGAATGAAAAGATTATTAAATGTTGTGTTTTTGCCCTGCTTTTCTGTATTTCCCTAATTATAAAAATGATTTCTGTAAACTGATTAATAACGGAAGTAGCCCTAAGACTTGTTAAACATTATTAAAAAAGGAATTTCAAAAGGGCTCAGAGTCCCTTTAGCCCAAAAATAATACCTCATCATAACCTGAGTAAGAAAGAAGTTTCACTTAGCTAGAAGGTAATCAGAAAAAAAGCCATTAATGGGGCACCTGGGTGGCTCTGTCAGTTAAGCAGCTGCCTTTGGCTCAGGTTATGATTGCAGGGTCCTGTGACCAAGTACTGCATTGGGCTCCCTTCTCAGCAGAGAGCCTGCTTCTCCCTCTCCCTCTGCCTACTGCTTTGCCTACTTGTACTCTCTATTGTTCTGTCAAATAAATAAATAAAATCTTAAAAAAAAAAAAAAGGGCCATTAAAAAAACAAAACAGAACAGAATTGGGGCTACCTGGGTGGCTCAGTTGGTTGGGCATCTGCCTCTGGCTCAGGTCATGACCCAGAGTTGTGGGATGGAGTGCTGCATGGGGTTTCCTACTCAGCTGAAGCAAGGAGTCTGCTTCTCCCTCTTCCCAACTCATACTCTCTCTTGCTCAAATAAAGTCTTAAAACAACAACAACAACAAAACCCCAGAATGAACAGTTACTTCCTCACTATCTCAACATGGCTAAAATTTCCCATTTCTTCACAGTGACTTTAAACTTCCTGAGTTTCATTTGAGGCTGGCAGCCTCAATTTGGGCTATTTCCAAATGACTCTGCTCTATAAAGACTTATGCAAAAACAAAACAAAATAAAAAACAAACCACTTATTATTTAGCCAATTACTTTTCCCCCCCCCACATACTAAATTCCTCAAGTTACCTGTAGGGCCACAGCTACAGGTGCATTTATGTTACTATTACATGGTGAAGTACTATTTGTCCTTGATGGCTTTGCAGTACTTGGGGAAGAAACTGGTATAGTTGTCTGGTTGAGAACATCCTTTTGAACAGTGGAATCCTCTACTGGATCCTTTTCTTGCTGAGTTGTGCTAAGGAAAAGAGAGCTTGACATTAGACTTAGTACAGCACAAACAAAGAGCTGAGCAAATAATCAGAAGAGAAAGTAATCTTTTTTTTTTTTTTTTTTAAAGATTTTATTTATTTACTTGACAGAGAGAGAAAGAGAGAGAAGCCCAATTCGGGGCTTGTTCCCAGGACTCTGAGATCATGACCTGAGCCCAAGGCATAGGCTTACCCTACTGAGACACCCAGGCACCCCGAAAAAGTAATTAATAATGTAGAAGATTTTCTATACTGAACCTGTACCTTAATGCAGGAAGCTCAGCTGTACATGGAGGACTGGTACTCATACTGAGTTGCTGAGCAGAGGTGCAGTCTGTCTGTTCATCCTCTGCAGGCACTGGGCAACTAACTCTCAACTCTTCATTATCCTTAAAGTAAAAACATACTTCAAAATTAACTCATATAGACACTTCTCCAAAGAAGATGTCCAAATGGCCAATAAGCGCTTGTAAAGATGTTTAACCATCATCAGTCATTAGGGAAATGCAAATTCAAACCACAATGAGAAATCACTTTGCACTCATTAGGGTGGCTATAACCAATAAGAAACAAATGTTTGTGATGATATGGAGACATCAGAACTCTCATACACTGAAAGCAGTAATGCAAAATGGTGCATTTTGGAAAACAGTCTGATAGTTCTTCAAAAAGTTAAACAGTTACCGTATGACCCAACAGTATATACCCAAGAGAAGATATGTCTACACACAGATTTTCACAGTAGCCTTATTCATAGTAGCCAAAAAACCGTGAACAACCTAAACAGTCATCAACTGGTGAACAGATAAACAAAATGTGGTATATCCATATAATGGAATGTTACTGTGCAATAAAAGGAACGAAGTACTAGTACACACTACCATAATGAATGAACCTTGAGAACATCATGCTGCCAGTCACAAAAAGACAAATACTACATCATTTCACTTATGCAAGTTACCCAGAGTACTCACATTTATATAGACAAAGTAGAATGGTGGCTGCCAGTGGCTGAGGGAAGAGGTAATGGGTAATGGGAGTCACCGTGTAATGGGTATACCATTTTACTTTATTATTATTTTTTTTTTTAAAGAGTTTTTATTTATTTATTTGACAGAGAAAGACATAGCAAGAGAGGGAACATGAGCAGGGAGAGTGAGTGAGGGAGAAGCAGGCTGCCCACAGAGCATGGAACCCTATGTGGGGCTCGATCCCAGGACCCCAGGATCATGACCCGAGCTGAAGACGGACGCTTAACGACTGAGCCACCCAAGTGCCCTGACTTTATTATTATTTTTTAAAGATCTTGTGTTTTAAGGAATCTCTACACCCAATGTGGGGTCTGAACTTGCAACCCAGAGACCAAGAGTTGCATGCTCTACCAAATGAGCTAGCCAGGTGTGCCCTACTGCATTTTATATTTATAAGATAAAAAGTTCTGGAGATTAGATGCACAACATTGTGAATGTATTTAGCACAACTGAACTGCACACAATGAACAATGTTTAAGATGGTAAATTTTTTAGAAGGGGCAGAGGGAGAGAATCTCAAACAGACACCACACTGTTTTACCACCCTGAGGGATCAGGACAAAAGCTGAAATCAAGAGTTGGATGCTTAATTGACTAAACCACCCAGGCATCCTTTAAGTTGGTATATTTTATATTACGTGCAATTTACCATACTTAAAAATATATATTTTTATTTATTTCAGATAGAGCGAGAGAGAGAGCTTAAGGTTGGGGGGGGCGGGTGGCACAGAGGAGAGGGAGAAGCAGGCTCACCACTAAGCAGGGAGTCCAATGCGGGGCTTGATCCCAGGACCCCAAGATCATAACCTGAGCTGAAGGCAGATGCTTTACTGACTGAGCCACCCAGGCACCCCTTAACACAATTTTAAAAATTAAAAATACCCAACAACAATAGCAAAGGATGCCTGAGTAGCTCAGTCGGTTAAGCATTTGCCTTAGCTTGTGTCATGACCCCAGAATCCTGGGATAAGAGTCCCGCACTGAGATCCTTGCTCAGTAGGAGGCTGCTTTTCCCTCTCTCCCTCCCCCTTGCTCACACTCTCTCTCTCAAACACACACACACACACACCCCCATTAAAAAAACAGAAACAAAAACTAATAGCAAGCCCTGGATATTAAAGTCAATTGATGAAATACATATTTCACTAGGTTTGTTTCTTATTTAAAAGATTTTATTTATTTGACAGACAGAGATCCCAAGGAGGCAGAGAGGCAGCAGAGAGAAAGAGAGGGGGAAGCAGGCTCCCCACTGAGCAGAGCACCCAATGTGGGGCTTGATATCCCAGGACTCTGGGATCACAACCCAAGCTGAAGGCAGAGGCCTTAACCCACTGAGCCACCCAGGTGGCCCCCCGCTTTTTAAGATTTTATTTGAGAGAGTGAGTGAGCAAGCATGAGTGGGGGAGGGGAGGGGTGCAGATGGGCAGAAGGAGAGGGCGAGATAGATGTCCCACTGAGCAGGGAGCTTGATCCCAGGACCCCAGGATCATGATCTGAGCCAAAGGCAGACATTTAACCAACTAAGCCTCCCAAGCAGCCCCAAATTTCAGTAGGTTTAAAGGTAATATTCAGAAAAACTTTGTGGAATTATATATAGACAAGTATAAAAATAAAAATTAGGAAGGCCAGAACAAAATCAGAGGTTCGACCTATAAGGTGCCATATCAAATTAAGAGTTCAAGGAAGGGGGCACCTGGGTGGCTCAGTGGGTTGACCTTCTGCCTTCGGCTCAGGTCATGATCTCAGGGTCCTGGGATAGAGTCCTGCATCGGCCTCTCTGCTCAGTGGGGAGGCTGCTTCCCCCTCACTCTCTGTCTGCCTCTCTGCCTACTTGTGAGCTCTCTGTCAAATAAATTAAAAAACAAACAAACAAACAAACAAACCCCACAAGAGTTTAAGGGAAGTGAAGAATTTATCAAAGAGATAATATAGGAAAATTTCCTAGCATGTAAGGATGAGTTTCCAGACTGAAAAGGTCTACCAAGTATCCAGTGCAATGAATTAATAAAGAGCCAAAGCAAGATACACCTTCATGACATTTCACAGAATACCAGGGATAAATAAAGATCCTACAAGCCCTCAGAGAGGGGGGTAAAAAGAGGTTATAGAAGGATCAGAACGAGGTTTCTTTTTTTATTTTTTTAAAAAAATATTTTATTTATTTATTTGACAGACAGAGACCACAAGTAGGCAGAGAGGCAGACAGAGAGAGAGGAGGAAGCAGGCTCCCCGCTGAGCAGAGAGCCCGATGTGGGGCTCGATCACAGGACCCTGGGATCATGACCCGAGCCGAAGGCAGAGGCTTTAACCCACTGAGCCACCCGGGCGCCCCGAACGAGAGGTTTCTAAAAAGGATCTCTGGAAGCCAGACTGTTTCCTGAGCAAGATACAAAAAAGAACAAATCATGAAAAAAAGACTGATAAATAGGACCATACTAAAATATGAACTTGTTTTCACTCGCAAATACTAAACGCTGAAAACAAACCATAATTAGTAATATATGTCATTGACAAAGGATTAGTATCCAAAATAAATTTAAAAATTCCACGAATCTGTAAGATAAGTGATAACCTGGGGCGCCTGGGTGGCTCAGTGGGTTAAGCCTCTGCCTCAGGCTCGGGTCGTGGTCTCAGGGTCCTGGGATGGAGCCCCGCATGGGGCTCTCTGCTCAGCAGGGAGCCTGCTTCCCCCCTCTCTCTCTGCCTGCCTCTCTACCTACTTGTGATCTCTCTCTCTCGTTTTCTGTAAGATAAATAAATAAAATATTAAAAAAAAAAAAGTTAAGTGATAACCAACAGGAAAAAAAGGTGCCAAATACTTAAAGAGAAACGCAAATGGCCAATACAACATGAAAAGGTAAGTTGACCTCAACTGTAATTAAATTTTAGATGCCCTATCCCTCCGCAATTCCACTATGTATATACCTAAAAACAAGGTGTATGTGTAGTTTGAACACACACAGCAGAACTGCTTATAATGTCAAAAACAAACAAACAAAACAAAAAAACCCACAACAGATCAAGTGCCCATCAACAGTAAAATAAGGATATTCTTTCTTTCTTTCTTTGACAGAGATCACAAGTAGGCAGAAAAGCCAGTATAGAGAGAGAGGGGGAAGCAGGCTCTCAGATGAGCAGAGATCCCGATGCGGGGCTCAATCCCAGGACCCTGAGGATCATGACCTGAGCCGAAGGCAGAGGCTTAACCCACTGAGCCACCCAGGCGCCCCAAAATAAGGATATTCTTACAAAAGAATACACAGTGTAAAATGAACTACTTGTATCAACACAGATGAATTTCACACAATATAGAATGAAAGAAATAAGAGAATACGTATTTCATTTATGTTGTATTCAAGAACAGGCACACTGAACAGTATACTCTCTATACTGAACAGTATACTCTCAAGGCCTGCTGGCCAAATCCAGCCTCTGAGTTTTGTTGGTATGGCCTATGTGCTAAGAGTGGTTTTTAAGTTTTTAGCATGTGGCCCACAAGCCTAAAATATTTACGTTCTAGACCTACTTTACAGAAAAAGTTTCCCAAGCAAGAATGGTAAAATTATAAAGAAAAGCAAGAAAATTATTATTGCCAAGTCAGGATGTTTCCTCTGACGGGGAGGAAGGGAAGAAATAGGAGGAATTGTAAAAAGGAAGGGGAGACACATGGCATTGTTCAGATATTTGTGATGTTTACTGTCCACAACCGTGAGTTGAGATCACAAGGGGAGATACACTTTATTCTTTTTTTTTTTTTTTTAAGATTTTATTTATTTATTTGACAGATAGAGATCACAAGTAGGCAGAGAGGCAGGCAGAGAGAGAGGAGGAAGCAGGCTCCCCGCTGAGCAGAGAGCCCCACGCGGGACTCGATCCCAGGACCCTGGGATCATGACCCGAGCCGAAGGCAGCGGCCCAACCCACTGAGCCACCCAGGCGCTCCGACTTTATTCTTCTTTAAAAAGCCATCAACTGTAAAACACACCATTATTTTATGTATTACTAAGAAAAAACACTGCCACTTAAACAAGGGTAATGTTTAATCACAGATTTTCAAAGGTGGAAAAATGTCTATCTTAAGGCTGATGAAATAACTACAACATTGCACAATTTTGTAAACAGGGGAAGACAAAGAAATACCTTCAAAATTCCGTGGGAAAATGATTTCTATTGCAGATCTCTACAGAAATAAGCTATTGATCCAATGTGAAAACAAAAACATTTTTGGAATGCAAGATCTCAAGAAATTTATACTAAAAACCACTAATTCAGGAAGCTCAGGAAGATGTGACATACCATAAAAAAGGAAAGTAAAACAAGAGTAAGAAAGAGAGAGGATTCAACAAAAGAAAGTAAGGAAAATTCTCAGGATGATGGTAAAGTCAAGTCCCAGCTACACAACTGTGCAACAAGCCACTGAGAGTATAAGGAGAAATAAGTGCAGTATAATGTGAGGTTCAGTTTGGTGGGGGGGGGGGGGGAGGATCAAGATGTGACTTACAAATGGTGGTATATCCTAATCTAACTGGCAATACTTTTTACCTTTTTTTAAAAAGGCTTTATTTATTTGAGAGAAAGAGAGAGAGAGAGAGAGAGAATGAGGAAGGAGGAGTGGCAGGGAGGAGTGCTCCCTGTCTGAGCAGGGAGCCTAACTTGGGGGAGGGTGGTACAGCTGGATCCCAGGAACCTGAGATCATGACCTGAGCTGAAGGCTTAACCTATTGAGCCATCCAGGCACCCCTGCTTTTGTTTTGTTTTAAGATTTTATTTATTTATTTGAGAGAGAGAAAGTGAGAGAGAGCACGAGAGGGGAGAAGGTCAGAGGGAGAAGCAGGCTCTCTGTGGAGCCGGGAGCCCACTGTGGGACTCAATCCCAGGACTCTGGGATCATGACCTGAGCCGAAGGCAGTTGCTTAACCAACTGCACCACCTAGGCACCCAGCCCTGCTTTTTACTTTCTTAATGATACTAAATCTAGGGAACCTTATAATGGATGGTATTCTAGAAACAATGGAGTAAAATATACAGGGAGGGTAAGAAAAGTATGCTGGCTTAAGAGAGCTAAATCCTTAGGTTCTAAATGGAAAGTTAATAGATAATGTTGAAACTTGTAAAGTCCAAGAAATAAAGTATACTGTGAACATGCAACTCGATCTCGGGGTTGTGAGTTCAAGCCCTACCTTGGGTGCAGAGATTACTTAAAAAAAAGAAAAAAAGAGAAAGAGAAAGGGAAAGAAAAAGAAAAAAAATAAAGAAAAAGAAATAGCAGATAACCATTTATTTAGAAATATAGGGGGAAAACGAGAAAAAGCTAGTCAAAATGGCTGCACAGGTCTACTATTTTTCACTATGAACCTAATTGTACCATGTGTATGTCCTATAAAATTAAAATAAAAATTGAATTAAGAAAAAAAGAGAAGAAAATGAGAAAAATATGTTGGGTGTGAAGACTTCGTACAGGAAGAGGTCTACACTCAAAACTATTTTAGGAGGGGGACCTATCCTAAAGGTTGATTTCCTATGTCTTCGATATCAACTCTCCATTACTTGAAAGCCTGAATTTTACCAAACTTGGAATTTATTTACATCACTAATTACAGGCTTCAGCGCAAATAACACTTTCCACCAGTTTGCATTAATTGGTTCTACCAAGATGAGTTGCCTGATACCAAAGACCTGCAAAAGTGAAGAAACACTTTACTTTTTTGAACTGGTTTAATTTTTATTTATTTTACTTTTAATTAACATATAATGTATTATTTGTTTCAAGGGTACAGGTCTGTGATTCATCAGTCTTACACAACACCCAGTGCTTTACTGGCCTGTGTAGCTTCATCATAAATCTTTTTATAATACTCAAAGTAAGCTAACAATCCCATGAATAAAAAGCATGATAGAAATACATATTAAGTGCAAATAAAATTTCAAATAATAACTGCAAACAAAGGCTAGCTATGGTCACACAAGTAAAAGATGGATGCCTCAGTATTTACCTTTTCTTTGTAGACACCTTTAACAACATCAGACATCCTACTCTCCAAAACAAGTTCACCTGGAGTTCTCGATGAACTTCCAGGTAAAGGAGGAAAATTTGAGGCTAATAAGTCAAACTTTGGTGTTGGAGCCTTTGCTTCAGCTGATGAAGACGGGGGTCTCTAAAAGACACAAATCATAAAACAGATCACAAGCCAATCTCATTCCCTAATCCTGTACCACAGAAGCTGAGAGCTATAAGGAAACAAACAAAATTAACTCTATACTAATGCACAGAATTGTTTGTTCTCCTATAAATTCCTGGCTTCTCCTCCCAGTTGAGCTTTTATTATTATTATTTTTTTAATCAATCCTGCTTACCTTTCATCAACTGCCTCTCCTTTTTTTTTTTTTTTTTTTTTTTGCAAACTGTGTCACACTCCTTAAGCCTGCTAACCAAATCTCCACTATTTGTTTTCTAACTTGTTACTCCCTTTCCAGAACAAAAATAAAAACCCTTGTGTGACCTAAATTTGCCATTAGCTTTTCTCCTTCCATATAGTCTTCACAAGAATATCCTTCCTTGAAAAAATCTCCTGATCTGCCTTTCTGCTCACCATTCTATTCCCTGACAAGCCTCTCACTTGTACTTCCTCACCTCTGCAATCACCACTAAAACTGCGCTGACCAGTCACTAATGCCTTCCACAATGCAATATCCGACAGACTTTTTTTCCCCCTAACCTCATATAGAAGCTGGCACAGTAAACATTCTTTCCTTTGGGAGCTCATTCCTCCCTTAGCTTCTGTGATACCTCTTTATCTTCACTTTCAGATCTCATAATCAGGTGCTTGCAGCTCTCTACCTACACCCTTCGACAGTTTCAGTTTTTATGTGGTTACTACTCTTTTCATTCCATACTCTCCCTATTGTGATAGCCACTATTCATGCCTTCAACTACTAACCTATATGCAAACAACCTTTACAACTATATTTTTCACTTTTGGTCACTTTCTGGCTACACACCACTGGAAATTTGCCAAAACTCACTGAATTTTACACTTTCAATACTGTCAGCCCAGAACTTTACCTGAAACCTAGACATCCATTTGCCTATCAGCACTCTCTACTCAGATTTTGCTTGGATACAGCAACAACATACTAAGTAATCTCATTCTTCAGCCCAAAGTTACTTTGTTGCCAAAGTTCCATTCTTGACCACTTTATTTAAATCACTTGCTTTACAGAGTCCCTTGAATGATTTCATCTACTTTTATGATTTCAATTACTTTCTGTAAGCTTACAAATACTAAATTTTGTCTCTAGCTAAAATCTCCTTCCTGTACAAAGGCATGTCCACTCTGCCTTTCCTACTTGAAAGCATGCTTATCTCCTTTTTCTTTACTGTTTCAGTCGTCAATCCTCAACGTATTTTCAACATATTATACGGACTTCAAAACTAATCTCTTCTCTCCTCAATTGTTAAAGGCCACTTAGGGATTCATGTGGACTGCTGCAATGGTATCCTAAAAAAGTTGTTGCCATGTCATGGGGGCCCCTGGTACAGAAAGCTATAAATGAAAAACAATACTATTTTAAAAGACTCACAGTTTGCCCTAAGGACCATTCTGTGTGTTACAATACAATATGTTTTCTTCTTTGAAAATGCTTATCTTTTCACTACTTATATATGTAGCCTACATGCTATATGTATACTAATATGCATATATAATCCACTACTTATACATGTAAAAACAAGTTTTATACTATAATTTATTTATTTTATTTTATTTTTTTAAAGATTTTATTTATTTATTTGACAGAGAGAAATCACAAGTAGTCGGAGAGGCAGGCAGAGAGAAAGAGAGAGAGAGAGGGAAGCAGGCTCTCCGCTGAGCAGAGAGCCGGATGCGGGACTCAATCCCAGGACCCTGAGATCATGACCTGAGCCGAAGGCAGCGGCTTAACCCACTGAGCCACCCAGGCGCCCTATAATTTATGATTTATCTGTAAATTCTAGGCAGGGTTTTTCTTGAGACCTCTGTGGGTTCCTTCATCATTCTGATTTCTCAATTCCTTTTGTTTTCAGGTAAGAGATGGCAAACACTCACCATGAACAAACCACAAAAAAATAAAAACATGATTAATTTGAAGCTAGATAAGTCAAAATTCAAATAAAAACATATTTAGAACCATAAAAGTTTTTTTAATCTATAGGCAGTTTTATAAGATTAGTGGATAGAAGAAAATAGTAGGTAGAAAATTGTCTCCACCAAATATCAATAAACAGTTTAAGTTTCCCACACCATCCAGAGAGCTTTGTAAGTAAACGATAAGCTTTATCAGCTTGGCAAAATGTCCTATATTTATAGGGCTGATAAATAGGAACTTTTTTTTTTTTTAAAGATTTTATTTATTTATTTGACAGATCACAAGTAGGCAGAGAGGCAGGCAGAGAGAGAGAGAGAGAGAGAGGAGGAAGCAGGCTCCCTGCCGAGCAGAGAACCCGATGCGGGGCTCGATCCCAGGATCCTGGGATCACGACCTGAGCCGAAGGCAGAGGCTTTAACCCACTGAGCCACCCAGGCGCCCCTAAATAGGAACTTTTGTTCAATGTCTGACAAGAGTGTAAATTGGCACAACCCCTATAGAAAGCTGTGGGTTGGTAGCAATTTACTGAATTATAACCCAGAAATCCCATTCTAGGGATTCTCCTTCAGGTATTATTAAATATATGGGAAATGATGGTTGTATGAAGTTATTATAGTTACTGTTTGTAAGACTGAAAGACTGAAAGTATTTAAATGTCCATTAATAACGTAATAAACTTTTCACTAAAAATTTTCATTTTTAAATTTTAATTTATTTTATTTTATTATTTTTTTTTTTAAAGATTTTATTTATTTACTTGAGAGAGAGACAGTGAGAGAGAGCATGAACGAGGAGAAGGTCAGAGAGAGAAGCAGACTCCCCATGGAGCTGGGAGCCCGATGCGGGACTCAATCCCGGGACTCCAGGATCATGACCTGAGCCGAAGGCAGTCGTCCAACCAACGGAGCCACCCAGGCGTCCCTCATTTTTAAATTTTTAAACCATATGATTATATCAGGTATTCAAGTAATTTTTTAAAATACAAGAAACAGGGGCGCCTGGGTGGCTCAGTGGGTTAATCCTCTGCCTTCTGCTCAGGTCCTGATCCCAGGATCCTGGGATCGAACCCCACATCAGGATCTCTGCTCAGCAGGAAGCCTGCTTCCCTGTCTCTCTCTGCCTGCCTCTCTGCCTACTTGTGACCTCTCTCTGTGTCAAATAAATAAATACAATCTAAAAAAAAATAAATAAATAAAAATAAAAGTCAAATCCCTAACTATACATGTGCTTTAAGGGTGGGGAATGGTGGTAGTAGTAGTGGATATTTTAGGGTCAAAGCACAGGTTCTATTTACCTTTGCCTAATACTATAATCAGTAAGACAAAACCCCAGAAAGACCAACCACAAGCCAATGCCATACTAAATCACAAAAGAAAAAAAAAAAAAAAGATGTAATACAGGTAAAAAACACTTACCTGGACTCTTTCATCTTCTCGTCGTCTTCGACCTCTGAAAAGAGTTCTCCTTTTAACAATGATAAAAAAGTTGGGGATGATGGGAGGGACAATTCATAAGTTTCTTCAAATATATAATACACTCTATCAATGATGGGTGAATTTCTAGTTTAGCTAACTATACTTTCTATATCTCCACTATTAAGAGATGAATATATATTCTTCTGAAGGGATCCTAAACTAATCTACCAAAAACTTCATCTGTTACCACCATCACCACTAAGTAAGTTGGGCCCACTTTTACTAAGTAGTGCTCCTTCCACACCAGAAGTATATCAAAGTTTTTTGTTTCATTTCGGCAGAGTAGGCGAGAAGGTATAACACCATTTCCCCATTTTCACAGCTACAAGTTGTAAGAAATTAAACTAGAATGCAGATAGGATCTGATCTTTCTAAGCTATTCTTTCTTCAGTAAACCATAAAGAACTTCAGAGTAACTTTATACACCCGATTCAGCTATATTCTATATGGGCACTATACATTTCTTAATAATTATGAAAAACTATTAACCCAAATTATATGAACACTGTATTCATTTAGCATAACCATACACTAATAGTTTAAACAAAAAATAATCACTAGATCATGTTCTTCAAATATTCACATTATGAGCAAAATATTTTCATATACCTTATCCGTATTTGTTACCATATTTCCTTACCTGCCCCTACCATAGTCCCCATTCTGTTCCATCTGTATAGTAGGAGTTTCTTTTGCAAGGTAGCTTTGCTCCTGATGCCCTGTTACTGTAGGGTTATGCCGCTCAGTTGTAAAGTTCCTTGAACCAGATCTGTTTAATGGTCCATCCCCCAATGACACAGACCCCTCTGCCGAGTGTTCTGAACCACTCGATGACCTGAAATGAGGCTTCACACTATAAGAAATATAAGATCACATACATGAGAGGATAAATGAAGACAGAAAGAAAATCTTTCCCCTTAATGGTAAAAAATACATTTAAAGGGACAAGTTAAAAATTGCGTTCTACTGTATTCTATTTTCCACAAATTAAGGTACACATAGAAGTATCACATTATAAAGATATAAACTCTTTTTGTCTGAGATTTTTACATTTAAAAAAGTTATTTGGAGGGGTGTCTGGGTGGCTCAGTCATTGATCATCTACCTTCGGCTCAGATTATGATCCCAGGGTCCTGGGATTGAGCCCCATATCGGGTTGCCTGCTCAACAGGAAACCTGCTTCTCCCTTGCCCACTCCCCCCGCTCTCTGTCAAATAAATAAATAAAATAAATAAAATTTTTTAAAAATAAAAAAGTTGTTTGGAGATATTTGGGGTAAAATCCAAAGTTCTTCAAGATAAAGCTACCTCTATTTCGATACTCAAAATACAACTAGGATTTTAGCTAATTTAACACCAGTAGCAGTCTTGACACACCTAAATCAACCAGACTTTAAGTTTATTAAAGAATTTATGCCATACATTCTCAATGGGGCAACATCACCCCTAGTGGGAGTGAAAAAGGTTCCTGGGGTGGGGGGTGGGGCTAAGAAGGAACAAAAAAAGTCCCAATCTTACTTTTATGCATAGAGCACAGATATACATATATTATATAAATACATATACCATATCGTCAATACTAAATTTTCATAGGAAAAAATTGGGGTGATGTCTAAAAAAAAAAATGTCACTCTTTAGGGGAGTGACAACCAAAACCAGAGAAACAGTGCAATATATTAAAATCCCACCTTCTTACTAAATTAATTGTTCAAAGAGCCTCTGTAAAAAAAAAAAAGCTAGGAAGGATAATGCAACTAATAGCCTGGCATGGCTTCATGAATTAGGTATAGAATCTAGTTAAAAAAAACTATAAACAAGATGACAGGTATAAGCACCCAATTCTCTAACAATGTGTAAGCAGATAAAGCTAGGGTAGGGGGTTAAGGAGGCTACAGTTTAATCAACAATGAAAACACCTGAAGTAATGAGGACCTTGGCTCCACAGGAGATTATACAGGGAAGTATAAGATTTATATTTGGCCCCTTATTTGTGTTTAAAAATTCCACTTTTACAGTCTATTTTCCAGGTTATAAATTTATATCAACAAACACATTGCCAATTCTCTGAATTTGGATTTAAAACTTCAAAATAATTATAACCCCAACAATTAAACATGAATTTCAACAATATCTACAGCTACCCTATTCTTTACAGAAAATAAAAAAATTAGGTTACTGCCATTAAAACTTAAATATAAAAACCAGGAGACAAAGTTGGGTTGAATTTCATTAAGATTATATGAAATAATTACTTTATGTCACAAAATAGATTTTAGTATTTTTAAGATTTTTGTTTACTTATTTGACAGAGAGAGAGCGCCAGAGAGCACAAATGGAGGCGGGGCGGGGAGGACATGCTACAGCAGAGGGAGAGGGAGAAGCAGGCTCCCTGATGAGCTGGGAGCCTGATATGGGGCTCAATCCCAGGATCCCAGGATTTCAATCTGAGCTGAAGGCACTTAACCAACTGAGCCACCCAAAATCTCCACAAAATAGATTTTTAATAGTGAAAATTATACAACATCAACACGAAGTGATTTTAAAATATTTTTATTATCTATCATATCTGAAAATGACTTCATGAAGGAAAATGCTGTTTATCTGTTCAGAACTATAATTAGCCTAAATTTTCTCACTGCATTTCAATATACCTAACAGATAAGTTACTAGGTTTAAACAGCCCTCAGATCTCATAATCTTACCCTTCACTGAGAGGGACTTACAATCTCAGTCCAGGCAAAAGAAAAAGGAAAGATAAAAGAATAAGTGATAAAAGATGGAAAGGAAGAAGTAAAGTGACAGAAAGAGGAAATATGAAAGGTAGAAAAATGCTCAGACTTCTGAAAGTTAGTCCTAGTCTCTCTAAGTAGGTCTAGTGATCATCACTGGGCTGTTATAAGGTTCATATAATAAACTACAAAAGGGCTTCCTAAAAGTTACTTTCTCCTTGACTGATAACTTCAAATAAATAAATAAATAAATAAATAACAGATAAATAAAGGTCTTGGAGTAGTCACTTTTTAGAAGAAACAAAACAAGGATTAGGGTCTGTCAAAAAAGCTCTCTTAGTTTCATCTGTAATATTTGCAATTTATAAGAAGAAAATACTCATGTATAATTTTTCTAACTAAAAAATTAACAACCTGTACTGCTCAGATATATGAAAAAGGATTGTAGATGAATGGTTTTGAATATCCCACAAAATTATACTAAACCTGCCATGTACCTTCAAAAGCATAGGCATACTTCCTTATAAACAAGGATGACTGGACTGTCATTCTTGGCTTTCTTACTGTGATTTCAATCTTTTCACCAAGAAAGTACCACAAACGAAAACAAGCGACAATAAAGGAACACCATGAACCCATTTTATGTTACTATCATAAAATAATTTTTTTATCTTTAATATTAAAAAATCAGTATGTATTATGTATAATCTTAGTTTAAATCTTTTTTATACAAATTATCCACTATGAGGTCAAAGTATGTTTATTAATTCTACAATAAATTGTTTAAGCTTTTTACTAAGTCTGTAAATAAGCACTGTGATTACCACAGTAATTCTTTAAGAACTACTGGGAATTGTGTACAATAAATTTCATTATGTTTTGTTTTTATGTAGGCTCTATGCTGGGGTAGACCCCATTGTGGGCTTGAATTCATGACCCTGAGGTCAAGACCTGAGCCAAAATTAAGAGGTGAATGCTTAAATGACTGAGCCATCCTGGCGCCCCTATATCACTATTATTTTTAATCTTACCGATTTTTTTGGAATGGTCGAGGCATATTCACAGCAGCAGCATTTGTTTTATAAGATCCTGGTGCATTAAAGCCATTCACAAAACTACCATTGGGAAAGGGAGCCTAAAAGAAAATGTAATGTTTAAAAACAATTAATGAAAAGGGCAAAACCTAGTGTGAAGGCTTTAAGAAACTCCTGATGAACTAACCTAGTATCAAATTTTTTAAAGATTTTTAATTTGTAAGTAATTTCTACACCCAACATGAGGCTTGAACTCAGGACCCTGAACTCAAGAACTGCATGCTCCACTGAGCCAGCCAGGATCCCTCTCAATTTCTTTTACAAGGCAAAATTAATTTTAAGCATTTTACTTATTCACTTTTGTAATACTCACTGCAAATATCAAGGAAATCATTAGGTCATTACTTAATAAAGTACATTCTCTCTGAAAAATTTTAACTGAAAGCATTTTAAACTAATCAGGATTTACCCAATTTCTTATTTTAATTGGGCAAAATCATTCAGCAAAATCTAAAGCATAAAATTATAGGAATCAATAGCTCAAGTCCTAGTCACATGGTGATTTGATACCATTATCACTACTTAAAAGCCAGAAAGAAACCAGTATCAACACAAAACAAATAAACTACTCTAATTTCTTCAAATTTCAGCTTGAGTGAAAAATTTTATAATTCTTTAAGGATCTCACTTACCAGTGGTGTTTCAAAGTAAGGTGCAGGATTTGGTGACCAAGACTGAGGCACAATACTATAGACCGAGTACTGTTGGTGAGGGTTATATACAGGCTGCATAAAAACTGGTGAGGCATACTGTGCTTGAGTTTGAATGGGCTGACTATACATACTAGAATCCATTAATCGATAACCATTCTTAGCAAAAAATGTATTGATGGCTTTTATCCTTGCCTAGAAGCAAAAGGAACACATTATAAAGAGGACTAAGTGTGTATTTTCACAAATATATTTAATTTACATTTTAAACATGTTTTACACAATTATGTTATTCTGCCTGCTATACAGTCAGTAGAGCAAAAGGAAATGATTGATAGCTTTAAATTATTTTAAAAACTTTTGCATGGCTAATGCAACAATAACAAAGTAAAACCACAAAAGTCAAATTGTAAAACTAACTGCAACTTATCAAAGACAAGGGGGTTAATAATCCTAACAAACACATTCTAAAAACAGAGATAAAAAAATGTGTTGGAGAAGTGAACAGAGTTCACAAAGAAAGGCAAATGGCTCTGAGGCTTATGATAAGATGCTAAACCTTGCTTCTAAGAGAAATGCAATTAAAATGGAATTAAATTTCTCACAGAACTGGCAAAAAATCCAAAAATTTGACAATATACTTCGTTGATAAGGTGTGGCAAAATATACTGCTGATGGGAATGTAAAATAGCACAACCCTTATAAACAAAAACTTAGCAATATCTCCCAAAAATTATATAAGCATTTACCACATTCTCATCAATCCCACTTCAAGGAATCTTTTCCAAATACACACTAAACAAAAACAAGTTAAAAAAAAAAAGGATACACACAGCTGTTCACTGACACTAACTGTAATAGGAAGGGGGAAAGAACTATCCCCAACACACACACGCGCGCGCGCGCACAAACTTAATAGTCCACCAACGGTTGAATACACTATATTACATCCACACAATTGAGTATCATGCAGATGTAAAAATAACTGAGGAATCGCTCTAAGTATTATTACGGAGTGACTTCCAGAATATATTATTGTTTTTAAAAAAAGAGGTAAAACAAGGAGAATATGTATAAGTAAGCTATTATTTAGCTAAGTCAGATAGCAATAGAAGATATACTTGCATTCACACATATATAGGAGTATGTATTTAATATACCACTTCATTTTTTTCCCAAAAATTTTATTTATTTGACAGAAAGAAAGAGAGAGAGTGTACAAGGAAGGGGAGCAGTCGGATCCCCATGGAGCAGGGAGCCTGACGTGGGGCTCAATCCCAGGACTCTGGTATCATGGAGCCAAAGGCAGACACTTAATCAACTGAGCCACCCAGGTGCCCCTAACACCCTGTTTTAGATATTCTACTTTAAAACAACACACACACTAGGCGCCTGGGTGGCTCAGTGTGTTAAGCCCTCTGCCTTCCACTCAGGTCATGATCTCAGTGTCCTGAGATCAAGTCCCGCATCGGGCTCTCTGCTCAGTGGGGAGACTGCTTCCTGCCCCCACCCCGCCTGCCTCTCTGCCTACTTGTGATCTCTGTGTGTCAAAGAAATAAATAATACTGTAAAAAACAAAACAACACACACACACACACATTGAAAATAAAAAAAAAAAAAAATCAATTGTGAAAGCTAAAAGCAAAATTAACCTAAATGTGCATCTGTGTTATATTAGTAATGTAACAAAAAAAAAATCTCAAGTGATTTTGAGCCATAATAAAATCAACTGTTATGAATGTTCCTTAGGAATAAATTACAAGCCAAAGTACAGCAAAAAAAGTTTCTTGTTTCCAAAATTATATTCCTATTGGTATTGTTATTCTGATACTTTTGTGTATGATTATGGGAGAAAGCAATCAGTAATTACAGTAAGGTCACTGAGATCTGAGATTTTTCACATGGGAGAAGACATGGATGTGAGACCGAAGAAGTGAAAATCATGTAGCATGAATTTAAATTGGAAGCCTCAGTATAAACTCATGAAATATTTTTGTTAAAAACAAACACATATTTCATAGCTCTGTTCAATGAAAGGCTTTTAAATGACCATACCAATAACTCCAAAAACTCCTTGTGCCTAGCTAGTGGACTGCAAAATATGACCTTCCCCTAAAAGTAAAGTAGGGACTCTGAAGATTTGACTGACCCCAGGCCTTTGACACAAAATATACAAGACACTAGGAACATCTTGTCACACTAGAGAGCAAGCAAACCACTGAAAATTACCAAGGCTGTGACAAAAGGTCTTCTAAGTTAACTCAAAGAGGCCACAATTCATCAATAAGGACAACAAACACACCAAATATGTTTAAATACCCAACAAAAAAAAATCCTTGGTCATTTTTTAAAGTTCCTAGGGAACCAAAACATTATTTTCAAAAACTAATAATAAAAGCTAGAACCAAGCACTTATCATGTATTTTTTAAAAATATTTTATTTATTTATTTGACAGATAGAGATCCCAAGTAGGCAGAGAGGCAGGCAGAGAGAGAGAGAGGGGGAAGTAGGCTCCCCGCTGAGCAGAGAGCCTGATGCAGGGCTCGATCCCAGGACCCTGAGATCATGACCTGAGCAGAAGGCAGAGGCTCAACCCACTGAGCCACCCAGGCGCCCTTATCATGTATTCTATATATGAGCTGTACCTCAAAGTAATAAAGATGATGCTAAGCTCCCCTTTATAGAAGTCTTTCAACTAATAAATGGGAAAAAAGAAATCCAAAAAATAACACCTCTTTGTAGCCTCTAATAGATTAAGTAGCACCTGGCATAAAAGAGGGACAGATACGAAAACAGACATGTTTTTCTCTCTCTGCTGCTCCCAAATCAAACCAAATTTTGATCAAGTCTCTAAATCTAGCTACCAATTTGCATGAAGTACAGGAAACAGAGGATCATACTAAACTACACTAAAAAAATACAATAAGCCAATTCAAAAATAGGCAAAGGACTTAAATAGACACTTCTTCAAAGATGATATATAAGGAAGGAAATACTGCAATATGCTACACATGGATAAACCTAAGACATTATGTTAAGTGACATAAAACAGTCACAAACAAATGTATGATTTCATTTATATGAACTAATTAGAGTAGTCAAAACTCATACACTAAAAGAATAATGGTGGCTGCCAGGGGCTAGAAGTAGGAGAGAATGCAGGAGTTATTGTTTAATAGATACAGAATTTCAGTTTTACAGGATTAAGAAAGTCCACGTGAATGGATGGTGGCGAATGTGTTTAGTACAACTGTATTTTTATACTTAAAGATCATAAATTTTATATACATGTATTTAAAACAATAAAAACTATAGCTGGCAAAATGTATGAGAAACTCCGTAAAACTTAGTTATTTCAACATACTTTCAAAAGAAAAAACAAATAAGAATGAAAACTACAGATAAAAAGACAAAAACAAGAATCAGGAAAATGTGATATTGTAGCTATGATTTTTTAAAAAATCCCCCTTTCAGAGCTACAAAAACTAGTTTATTTACAGATAAAATTAAGTATAAAATTTGCTTAAAATAATTGGGGCATGGAGAAATGGGTGGTAATATGGATGAAGCAAGACTGGCCATGCTCTACAAACTGTTAAAACTAGCTGATGGCTGGGGCTCCTGGATGGCTCAGTGGGTTGAGCCTCTGCCTTTGGCTCAGGTCATGATCTCAGGGTCCTGGGATTGAGCCCCGCATCAGGCTCTCTGCTCAGGAGGGAGCCCGCCTTCTCCCTTTCTCTCTGCCTACTTGTGATCTGTCAAATAAAGAAAGAAAATCTTAAAAAAAAAAAAAAAAAGAAGAAGAAGAAAACTAGCTGATGGGAATTCTCAGTGATTGATTATACTATCTTCTCCACTTTTATGTATGTTTGAAATTTCCTAAGTTTAAAAAAAAAAGGAAAGAAAGCAATGTTCTAAAACTTAATAAATCAGACCATTTGCTTACATATTGCTTATGGCTGCTTTAGTGCTATAATGGCAGAGTTAAGTAGTTACAACAGATTTCATGATTGGCAAAATCTACTATGTTCACTTTCTGATCCGTTAAAGAAAAAGTTTACCGATCTTTGTAAAAGAACTAAATAAAACAGCAGCTCTTTCTGTCCTGTCCCTGTACTATAATGAATCCACCTTTTTGCATTAAAAAGAAAGGAAGGAAGGAAGCATGGTCGGACTATAAAAGCTGTGAGAGGGTTAGATTAGGATCAGCCTCACTAGCTTGTTAGGAATATCAAGTGAAATAATGCATAATGTTAAGCCATAAAAAAGTGACTTTAACAAGTAAATGAAAGGTGTGTTTTACATCCTTATAAGCCAGGAATACTCCTTCTCCCATCAAACAGTAAGAATAAGACCAATCAATCAATTTTAGGATTACTTGTTCCATTTCTTTGAAAAAAACTGATATGCATTAAATGTATAGATTGCTTTAGGTAGCATAGACATTTTCACATTTGTTCTTCCAATCCATAAGCATGCAACGTTTTTCCATTTCTTTTTTTTTTTTTTTTAAAGATTTTATTTATTTATTTGACAGAGGGAGATCACAAGCAGGCAGAGAGGCAGGCAGAGAGAGAGAGGAGGAAGCAGGCTCCCGCTGAGCAGAGAGCCCGATGCGGGACTCGATCCCAGGACCCTGAGATCATGACCTGAGCCGAAGGCAGCGGCTTAACCCACTGAGCCACCCAGGCGCCCCCGTTTTTCCATTTCTTTGTGTCTTCTTCAATTTCTTTCGTGAGTACCTTACAGATTTCAGAGTACAGATTCTTTGCCTCTTTGGTTAGGTTTATTCCTAGGTATCTTAATGGTTTTGGGTGCAACTGTAAATGGGATCAACTCCTTATTTCTTTCTTCTGCCTTGCTGTTAGTGTATAGAAATTTAACTGATTTCTATGCATGATTTTATATCCTGTTACTTTACTGAATTTCTGTAGTTCTAGGAATTTTGGGGTGGAGTTTTTTGGTTTTCCACATAGAGTATCATGTCATCTGGAAAGGGTGAGAGTTTGACAACTTCTTTCCCAATTCAAATGCCTTTTATTTCATTTTGTTGTCTGATTGCTGAGGCTAGGACTTCTAGTACTATGTTGGGCAGTAGTGGTGATAATGGACATCCCTGCCGTGTTCCTGACCTTAGGGGAAAGGCTCTCAGTTCTTCCCCACTGAGAATGGGAAGTTTACTGTGGGCTTTTCAAAGATGGCTTTTATAATATTGAGGTGTGCACCCTCTATCCCTACACGGTGGAAGAGTTTTAATCAAGAAAGGATGCTGTACTTTGTCAAATGCTTTTTCTGAACCTATTTAGAGGATCACATAGTTCTTCTTCTTTTCCTTTCTTTTATTTATGTACTGTATTACATTGATCGATTTGCAGATGTTGAATGAACCCTGCAGCCCAGGAATAAATCCTACTTGGTCGTGGTGAACAATTCTTTTAATGTACTGTTGGATCCTATTGGCTAGTATTTTGGTGAGAATTTTGCATCCACGTTCATCAAGGATATTGGTCTGTAATTCTCCTTTTTAATGGGGTCCTTGTCTGCTTTTGGGATCAAGGTAATGCTGGCCTCATAAAAGGAGTTTGGAAGTTTCCCTCCCATTTCTATTTTTTGGAACAGTTTCAGGAGAATAGGTATTAATTCTTCTTTAAATGTTTGGTAGAATTCCCTTGGAAGCTGTCTGGCCCTGGGTTCTTATTTTTTGGGAGATTTTTGATGACTGCTTCAATCTCCTTACTGGTCTGTTCAGGTTTTCTATTTCTTCCTGGTTACGTTTTGGTAGTTTTTATGTTTCTAGGAATGCATCCTTTTCTTCCGGATTGCAAATTTGCTGGTGTACAGTTGCTCATAATATGTTCTTATAATTGTTTGTATTTCTTTGGTGTTGGTTGTGATCTCTCCTCTTTCATTCATGATTTCATTAATCTGGGTCCTTTCTCTTTTCTTTTTGGTAAGTCTGGCCAGGGGTTTATCAATCTTATTAATTCTTTCAAAGAACCAGCTCCTAGTTTTGTTGATTTGTTCTACTGTTCTTTTGGTTTCTAGTTCATTGATTTCTGCTCTGATCTTTATTATTTCTCTTCTGCTGGGTTTAGGCTTTCTTTGCTATTCTTTCTCCAGCTCCTTTAGGTGTACGGTTAGGTGGTATACTTGAGACCTTTCTTGTCTCTTGAGAAAACCTTGTATTGCTATATACTTTCCTCGCAGGACCGCCTTTGCTGCATCTCAAGGATTTTGAACAGTTGTTTTCTTTTTTTTTCCTTTAAGATTTTATTTATTTGACAGAGATAGAGAGCACAAGTAGGCAGAGCAGCAGGCAGAGGGAGGAGGAGAAGCAGGCACTCTACTGAACAGGGAGCCCAACACAGGGCTTGATCCCAGGACCCTGAGATCGTGAGCTGAGCCAAAGGCAAACGCTTAACAACTGAGCCACCCAGGGACCCCATGAAGTTGTTTTCATTTTCATTTGTTTCCATGAATTTTTTAAAAATTTTCTTTAATTTCCTGGTTGACCCATTTTTTTTTCTTTATTTGACAGACAGAGATCACAAGTAGGCAGAAAGGCAGGCAGAGAGAGAGGAGGAAGCAGGCTCCCCGTGGAGCAGAGAGCCGGATATGGGGCTCGATCCCAAGAACCTGGGATCATGACCTGAGACCTGAGTGGAAGGCAGCGGCTTTAACCCATTGAGCCACCCAGACACCCTGACCCATTCATTCTTTTAAAAAAAAAAAAAAAATTTTTTTTTTAAAGATTTTATTTATTTGACAGACAGAGATCACAAGCAGGCAGAGAGGCAGGCAGAGAGAGAGAGAGAGGGAAGCAGGCTCCCCGCTGAGCAGAGCACCCAATGTGGGACTCAATCCCAGGACCCTGAGATCATGACCTGAGCTGAAGGCAGCGGCTTAACCCACTGAGCCACCCAGGCGCCCCCATTCATTCTTTAGTAGGATGCTCTTTAGTCTCCATGTATTTTGAGTTCTTTCCAACTTTCTTCTTGTGGTCGAGTTCTAGTTTCAGAGCACTGTGGTCTGAAAATATGCAGGAAATGGTACTGGTTGAGACCTGATTTGTGACACAGGATGTGATCTATTCTGGAAAAGGTTCCATGTGCACTAGCGAAGAATGTGTATTGCTGTTTTGGGATGGAATGTTCTAAATGTATCTGTGATGTCCATCTGGTCCAGTGTGTCATTTAAAGCCTTTATTTTCTTGTGATCTTTTGCTTAGATAATCTGCTATTGCAGTGAGGGGGGTGTTAAAGTCCCCTACTATTATTGTATTGTTGTTGTTGTGTTTCTTTGATTTTGTTAT
Source organism: Mustela lutreola (assembly GCF_030435805.1). NCBI lineage: Eukaryota > Metazoa > Chordata > Mammalia > Carnivora > Mustelidae > Mustela > Mustela lutreola. The sequence goes on from NC_081297.1 coordinate 64,510,410, forward strand.
TAATTCATTTATATAATTGACTGGTCCCATGTTAGGGGCACAGATATTTAAATTGTTAGATCTTCTTGTTGGACAAAACCTTTAAGTATGATATAGTGTTCCTCCTCATCTATTATGTTCTTTGGCTTAAAATATAATTTATCTGATATAAGGACTGCCACCCCAGCTTTCTTTGGATATCCACTAGCATGGTACATTTTTTTCCACCCCCTCACTTTAAATTTGGAGGTGTCTTTGGGTCTAAAGTGAGTTTCTCATAGACAGCATATCAATGGTTCTTGTTTTTTTTTTTTTTAATCCATTCTAATACCCTGTGTCTTTTGATTAGGGCATATAGCCCATTTACATTCACGGTAACTATTGAAAGATGTGATTTTAGTGCCACTGTATTGCCTGTAAGGTGACTTGTTACTGTATACTGTCTCTGTTCCTTTCTGGTCTGTTACTTTTAGGATCTCTCTTTGCTTAGAGGACTCCTTCCAATATTTCCTGTAGGACTGGTTTAGTGTTTGCAGATTCTTTTAGTTTTTATCTATCCTGGAAGCTTTTTATCTCTTATTTTCAACGACAGCCTAGCTGGACATAGTATTCTTGGCTGCGTATTTTCCTTGTTTAGTGCTCTGAGCATGTCATGTCAGTCCTTTCTGGCCTGCCAAGTCTCTGTGGATAGGTCTGTTGCCAATCTGTATTTCTTTTCTTTTTTTTTTTTTTTTCTTAAAAGATTTTATTTATTTAGCCAATCGGCTATTTCTATAGTTGTATATTATAGACCTCTTGTCGTGAGTTGCTTTCAGGATTTTCTCTGTCACTGAGACTTGTAAGTTTTACTATTAGATGATGGGGTGTGGGCCTATTTTTACTGAGTTTGAGGGGGGGTTCTCTGTGCCTCCTGAATTTTGATGCTTGTCCCCTTCGCCAAATTAAGGAAACTCTATGCTATATTTTGCTCCAATATATCTTCTGACCCGCAGCCTTTCTTCTTCTTCTGGGATCCCAATTATTCTAATATTGTTTCGTCTTATGGTATCACTTATTTTGAATTCTCCCCTCACGGTCCAGTAGTTGTTTGTCTCTCTTTTGCTCACCTTCTTTATTTTCCATCACTTGGTCTTCTATATCACTAATTCTCTGTCTCATTTATCCCAGCAGTAAGAGCCTCCATTTTTTATTGTACCTCATTAATAGATTTTTTTATATTAACTTGGTTATCTTTTGGTTCTTTTATTCCTCCAGAAAGGGATTCTCTAATATCTTCCATGCTTTTTTTCAGCCCAGCTAGCACCTTGATAATCATCATTCTGAAGTCTAATTCGACACATTACTAATGTCTGTATTGATTAGGTCCCTAGTCATCAATACTGCTTCTTGTTCTTCTTTTTGTGGTGAGTTTTTCTGTCTTGTCATTTTATCCAGATAAGAATAGATGAATGAGGGCGCCTGGGTGGCTCAGTGGGTTAAGCCGCTGCCTTCGGCTCAGGTCATGATCTCAGGGTCCTTGGATCGAGTCCCGCATCGGGCTCTCTGCTCAGCGGGGAGCCTGCTTCCTCCTCTGTCTCTCTGCCTGCCTCTCTGCGTACTTGTGATCTCTGTCAAATAAATAAAAATAAATAAAATCTTTAAAAAGAAGAAAAAAAGAATAGATGAGTGAACAAAATACTAAAAGGGTAGCAATGACCCCAGAAAGATATACACTAACCAAATCAGAAGAGACACGAAACTGGGGGGAGAAGAATGGGGGAAAAATATACATATGTATGTATGTATGTATATTTTCTATGTATATGTGTGTGTATATATATATGTATGTATACACACACATACATACATATATTATTAGACTGGTGAATAAAACAGAGTCACACCCTTGATTGTGGGTGTATTCTGGTCTGTTAGAAGAAACTACTTCCCAAAATTTGCAAGAAAAAAAGATATATACACGCAAAAATAAGGGTAAACATGATGAAGGGATGGAATATGACTGTAAAGATGAAAGTTAAAAAATATTCTAAAAAAGGAATTGATAAGAAGTTGCTTGAAAAAAGAAAAAAGAAAAAAAAAAAAAGGAAAGAATGTGATCAGGCTGGAAACTAGAACAAAGCCATGAGCTAGATTTAGGGTATATTTTGATCTATTACAAGAAATTGTATCCCAAAATTTTAAAGGAAAAAAAAAAAACCTATATGTATAAAAAAATAAGGTTAAATACAATGAAGGGATAAAAATATGATTAAAACAATAAACATTTAAAAAGATTTTTTAAAACAGTACTGATAAAATAGTTTTAAAAATGTTAAAATAGGGGGCGCCTGGGTGGCTCAGTGGGTTGGGCCGCTGCCTTCGGCTCAGGTCATGATCTCAGGGTCCTGGGATCGAGTCCCACATCGGGCTCTCTGCTCAGCAGGGAGCCTGCTTCCCTCTCTCTCTCTCTGCCTGCCTCTCCGACTACTTGTGATTTCTCTCTGTCAAATAAATAAATAAAATCTTTAAAAAAAAAAAAAAATGTTAAAATAGGAAAGAGGAGAAATAAAAAAAAATAGAAAAATAAATAAATAAAATTTAAAAAATTCTAACTTTGAAAGACTAAAGGATCATGGGGAGAAAGCCATGAATTCCATGCTTTCCCCTATCTCTGGAGTTCCACTGTTCTCACTGATCAATAAGCTTGGTCTTGGATGGATGTTCTTGCTGATCTTCTGGGGAGGGGCCTGTCGCAGAGATTCTCAAATGTCTTTGCTCAAGGCAGAATTCCACTGCCCCTGCCAGGGGCCAGGTTAAGTAATCTGCTTGGGTTCACTCTCAGGAGCTTTGGTTCCCTGAGCGCTTTCCATACAGCTTTGGAGGACGGGAATGAAAATGGTGGCCTTCAAACCTCCAGCCCAGTAGGAGCCAAGAGCTTGGGGCCCCACTCCTCAGTGCACCTTCAGAGAAAAGGAGTCAATCCCTCCCATTTTCCCTGATCTTTGGCCGCACTCCAAGCTCACCCAGCTGGTGACCGGGTGTTTCTATTTCTGGTGTGCACAGCCCCATTTGGAGTCTCCAAACCCAGCAGACTCATGAAGCACATGCTTGTCTGGGAGGAGGAAGGTGAGCCTCTCTGGATCTGATGCTTGTTGGGTCCCTGCCCGAAAAGCAGTGGCCTGACTGTGCTTTGGATCACGGTTTAAGGTAATCCCGAGCTGAGAGCCCACTCCTTAGCTCTGTCTCTACAACTGACTTCACCACTCTGATACCTGGGAGCTCTGCCATGCTCAGACACACCTGGTCTTTTTGAGACTCCGCAGGTCCTGAGACCACACTGTCCCCATGAGGGCTCCACCCCTTGCTTAGCCTCTGGAGCAACGTCCCTCAGTGGAGCAGACTTCTTAAAAGTTCCAATTTTGTGCTCTGCTGTGCTATCACTTGCTGGGAGCTGGGCCCTCCTCCCACAGTCTTATTGTCCCAAATGTTGGCTTGGACTAACTTCTCCAAACGTCCTACCTTCTGGAAAATGGTCAATCTTCTGTTCCTAGAATTGTTGCTCTTCTTCTCTTCTTTCTCCTGTTAAGTTTGCAGCTGTTCAGTATGGTCTGATAACTATCCAGCTTAACTCCTGGGACCTGATCATATTTAGGTCTCCTACTCTTCCTCCATATTGCTCCTAACCCCATTAAAACATTATTTTTTGAATGTGGTCCATTATCAAGAAAACAGTAGCCCAAAGAAACAGACTCCAAGATAACCAGGTACTGGAAACAGCAGACCAGGATTTTAATTCAGCCATTATGAATATATATGGATTAAGAGGAAACTGTGTTCCTAAAAAGTTGAACAAAAAGAGATATCGAAGTAGAGGGATAATACTTTTAAAAATGGAAACTCCAGGGGCTGGGCACCTGGGTGGCTCAGTTGTTAAGCAGCTGTCTTTGGCTCAGCTCATGATCCCAGGGTCTTGGGATTGAGGCCCACACTGGGCTCCCTGCTAGGTGGGAAGTCTGCTTCTCCCTCTCCTGCTCCCTCTGCTTGTGTTCCCTCCCAGTCAAATAAATAAATAAAATCTTAAAAAAAAAAAAAAAAATAAATTCCAGGGGTGCTGGGTAGCTCAGTGGGTTAAGGCCTCTGTCATGATCTCAGCATCCTGTGATTGAGTCCCGCATTGGGCTCTTTGCTTGGTGGGGAGCCTGCTTTCCCCCCGGCCCCCTGCCTGCCTCTCTGTCTACTTGTGATCTCTGTCAAATAAATAAAATCTTTAAAATAAAATAAATAAAAATGGAAATTCCAGATTACAACTTGAAGATGAATGTAAGCCCACAGAAATTATGCAAAATCCAAAGAAAAAAGAGACTGAAGAAAAATGAACAAAATCTCAGTGACACCAAGCAGTCCAACATATGTGTAATTGTGGAGTCTCAAAAGAAGAGAGGAAGTCAGGCAGAAACTCTGAAAAGTTGGGAGTTGAAAATCCCTCCCAATCCAGCTGAAAAACATCAATGTGCAAACCCAAGAAGTTCAGCATACACCAAGTAGAATATTAAAAAAACTGTACCATGGGACGCCTGGTTGGCTCAGTTGGTTAAGCAGCTGCCTTCGGCTTGGGTCATGATCCCAGCATCCTGGGATCGAGTCCCACATCGGGCTCCTTGCTCGGCAGGGAACCTGCTTCTCCCTCTGCCTCTGCCTGCCATCCTGTCTGCCTGTGCTCGCTCTCTCTCCCTCTGTCAGGCTCTCTGCTCAGTAAGGAGCCTGCTCCCGTCCCCTCCTCTGCCTGCCTCTCTGCTTACTTGTGATCTCACTTTCTCTGTCAAATAAATAAAAAAAATATAAAAAACAAAACAAAACTGTACCTTGAAACACAATAGTCAATCTACTGAAAACCAAACATGAAACAAAAAAATATTTTGACAGCAGGAAAAAAAGACATTATATAAAGAGAATAAAAATAGTGCCTCACCAGAAACAACAGAGGTCAGGAGTCATCAAGATAGAAAAAAATTTAAAACTATCAGCCTAGAATTCCATATCCATGGAAAATACACATTAAAAATGAGTATGGGGACGCCTGTGTGGCTCAGTTGGTTAAGCAGCTGCCTTTGGCTCAGGTCATGATCCTGGGATCGAGTCCCACATCGGGCTCCTTGCTCAGCAGGGAGCCTGCTTCTCCCTCTGCCTCTGCCTGCCATTCTGTCTGCCTGTGCTCGCTCTCCCCCCCACCCGATAAATAAATAAAATCTTAAAAAAAAAAAATGAGTATGAACTCATTTAAGATAAGTAAAAACTAAGAAAATTCATCACTGGTAGGCACTGTAAGGAACATCAAATATTCTTTAGGCTGAAGGGAACTAATACCAGACAGACCTCATCTATAGGAAGAACAGCAATAAAAAAGGTTTCCTGCTTAATTACAAGAGAAAAAAAGATGATGAAATGGAAGCAATTTACCTCAGCTCATAATAAAAGCTCTACAGGACTCTTTCGGAAGTGTTTCTTTAGGCCAAAGTCTGCAAAGATTCTTGACCTTGGATATCCATTGCACAATAGTCTGAATTTTCCCAAATTATCATGGGTAATTTTAGAATCATGGCCATTATAAATAATTTGTCCATTATTTGTGCACAAAGATATTCTAATAAAATATAGCATTATGGTTTCCTATAATAATTTTTTACTATAATAAGTTTTATAAGTATTTAAAATTTTTGTGAAAAATTTAGATAACTGATTCAGAAGAAAACACTAAGAGAGCAGATTCCTTATACATAATAGATAAAACCTAAAAGAGAAAAGTTTAAGATCTAAATTGGAGTTTTATTATTTAAAGGCATTATTTTTTAAAAAAATAGCAATTCAATTCCATGTATTTTAAACTACTTTAAAATAAAAATAACTCTCCATTAAAATAATACTTTTCTTAGGTTAAGAACAGAATTACTAATATTTCTATTTTTCATTTTTTAATGTTTCTTTTTTTTTTAAGATTTTATTTATTTATTTGACAGAGATCACAAGCAGGTAGAGAGGCAGGCAAAGAGAGAGAGAGGAGGAAGCAGGCTCCCCGCTGAGCAGAGAGCCCGATGCGGGACTCGATCCCAGGACCCTAGATTATGACCTGAGCCGAAGGCAGAGGCCCAACCCTCTGAGCCACCCAGGCGCCCTATTTTTCATTTTTTTATACTGTACCTATAAAGCAGAAATCAATACATAGTAAATTAATTTTTTACCTCATCAAAGAATAAGTTGGAAATAAGTCATGTTAATATGCTTCAAGAAGTGTTTGTTATCTGTTTTTGTTTTATTTTACTTTTAATTCAATATGCTTTATAGATTCAAGGAAAAGAATTACAAACATTCTGTATTAGATAAGGTGACTACATTAATACAACAAATACACAAAAAATGTTAAAGGCTCAAACACACAAAAAATGGTATTTCTCTTACTTAATAATAAATTTGACAAAATAGACAAAGCCTTAGACACTGAAAACTAGAAAGCAATGCTGAGAAACCAAAAGCATAAATAAATGAACACCTATCATATTAGAAGATTAAGTATTACAAAAGGTGGAAATTCTCTCCAAAATCAGTCGATTTAGTCCCAATCAAAATCCCAAAAGGCATGTCTGTAAAAATGACGCACTCATTTGAAAATTTATATGGAAATATTAAGGAACTGGAATATCTAAAGTGATTTTGGAAAGACAAAATGAATTTGAGAACTTAGACATTACTTGATCTTACAACTTTCTTATAAAGCTGCAGTGACCAAGACAGTAGGGAGCTGATTTAAAGATAAACGTTCAGACCAATGGGACGGAACAGGGTCCAGAAATAGACCAAAGCATGTAAGTTCAACAAATAGTCAACAAAGTAACCCAGAGTCTTTTTAAAAGGTAATGTTGGAACAAATGTACATTCATTAAAAAAACAAAAACAAAAACAAAAACAAAACTTTGACTCTTCACAACACACAAAAGAAACCTGAAGTCGTTCTTAAAATCTAAATGTTCAATATAATCTAAATGTGAAAGTGTAACACCTCTAGAAGAAATCATAAAAGAAACTATTCATGAACCTAGAAGATGTTGATTTCAGATAAAACAAAAATCATGACCCCTAAAAGAAAAGTGAGATAAAAAAAAAAAAAAAAAGACTTTATTAGGGGCACCTGGGTGGCTCAGTCAGTTCAGTCAGTTAAGTGTTTGCCTTTGGCTCAGGTCATGATCCCAGGGTCCTAGAATCGAGCCCTGCACTGGGTTCCCTGCTCAGCGGGAAGCCTGCTTCTCCCTCTCCCTCTGTCCTTCCCCCGATTGTGCTTGGTCTCTCTCAAGTAAATAAATAAAATCTTAAAAACAGACTTTATTAAAATTAAAAACTTCTAAAAATGTTTTAAAACTTCTGCTCTTGGGGTGCCTGGGTGGCTCAGTGGGTTAAAGCATTCGGGTCCTGGGTCCTGGGATCAAGCCCCGCATCGGGCTCTCTGCTCAGCAGGGAGCCTGCTTCCTCCTCTTTCTCTGTCTGCCTCTCTGCCTACTTGTGATCTCTGTCTGTCAAATAAATAAATAAAATATTAAAAAAAAAATAAAAAATAAAACTTCTGCTCTTTGGTCAATTCATTTTTAACAAAGGAGGCAAGAATATACAATGGGGAACAGATAGTGTCTTCATTAAATAGTGTTGGGAAAACTACATGCAAAAGCATGACACTGGACCATGTTTTTATACTTTATATAAAAATATACTCAAAATGGATAAAAGACTCAAATGTAAGACCAGAAACCATAAACTCCTAGAGGAAAACAAAGGCAATAAGCTCTTTAAATGTTTCTTTTTTTTTTTTTTAAAGATTTTATTTATTTATTTGACAGACAGAGATCACAAGCAGGCAGAGAGGCAGGCAGAGAGAGGAGGAAGCAGGCTCCCTGCTGAGCAGAGGCCAACGGGGGACTCGATCCTAGGACCCTGAGATCATGACCTGAGCCGAAGGCAGAGGCTTAACCCTCTGAGCCACCCAGGCACCCACAAAGGCAATAAGCTCTTTAACATCAGTATTAGCTATGTTTTTTTGGATGTGTCTCCTTAGGGAGGGGAAACAAAAGCAAAAATAAACAAATGGGACTATATCAAACAACAAAATTTTGCACAGTAAAGGAAACCATCAACCAAATGGAGAGGGAACCTACTGAATGGGAGAAGAAATCTGCAAATGATTAAAAAAAAAAAAAGGGATTAATACCCAAAACATATAAGTAGCTCACAAAACTCAGTATCAAGAAAACCAAAACAATTCAAATTAAAACACGGGCAGAGGACCTGAAGAGACATTTCTCCAAAGAAGACATAGAGATGGCCAAAAGACACATGAAAAGATACTCCATACCACTAACCAGCAGGGAAATGCAAATCAAAATCACAATGAAGTATCTCCTCACACTTGTCACAAGGCTATATTTAAAAGCAAAAACACAAACAAGAAATAACAAATGTTGGTGAGGATATGGGAAAAAGGGTACCCCCTGTGCACTTTTGGTGGGAATGCAAAATGATGCAGCACTATGGAAAAAAGTAAGGTTAAGCAGGACACCTGGGTGGCTCAGTTAATTAAGTATCACTTTCAGCTTAGTTCATGATCCCATGGCTAGGATCAAGTCCCGCATCGGGTTCTTTGCTCAGTGGAGAGCCTGGTTCTCCCTCTGCTTGCCACTCCCCTGCTTGTGTTCTGTCTCTGACAAATAAATATATAAAATCTGTATGAAGTATGAAGGTTTCTCAAAAAACTAAAAATACATCTACCATATGATCTAGCAATTCCACTTCTGAGTACTTACTCAAAGAAAACAAAAATGTGGGGCGCCTGGGTGGCTCAGCGGGTTAAAGCCTCTGCCTTCGGCCCAGGTCATGATCCCAGGACCCTGGGATCGAGCCCCGCATCGGGCTCTCTGCTCAGTGCAGAGCCTGCTTCTCTCTCTCTCTCTCTGCCTGCCTCTCTGCTACTTGTGTTCTCTGTCAAATAAATAAATAAAATCTTTAAAAAAAAAAAAAAAAAAAGAAAAGCAAAAATGCTAACTTGATAAAACACACACATTTCTATGTCCACTGTAGCCTTACTTAGACTGACAAGAAATGAAAACAACCTAAGTGTCCTTGAACAGATGAATGGATAAAGATAATGTGGTGTGTGCACACACACACACACACACACACACACACGAATATCAGCTATAAAAAAAGAAAGAAATCTGGTCATTTGCCACAACATCAATATTATGCTAAATGAAATAAGTCAGACAGGGAAAAACAAATACTGGTTGATTTCACTTATATGTGGAATCTAAAAAACAATACAAATAAAACAGAAACAAACTCATGTGTTCAGAGAAAAATCTGGTGGTTGCTGGTGGGGACTGATGGGGGGACAGAGAGGAAGGATGGATGAAATAGTGGAAAATTAAAAGGTTCAAATTTCCAGTTATAAACTAAGTCATAGGGATGTAATGTATACACAGGGAATATAGTTAATAATAATGTAACAACTTTGTATGGTGACAGATGGTAGCTAGATTTATGATGGTAATCACTTCCTATGTATATAAATTTTGAATGACTATGTAGGACACCTGAAACATAATACTGTACACATCATCTACATTTCTACCAAAACAACAGTAACAAAAACCTCTAAAACTTCTGCTCTTCAAATATGCACTGTGAAGAAAACAAGAAGGCAAACCACAGGCTAGGGAAAATAGATGTGGAATACCACACACACATACCTAAAAAAGAACTTATATACAGAATATATAAAGAACTCTTATAATTCAATAATAAGCCCAACAATCAAAAAATTTTTAATAGAAAAAAGATTCAAAAAGTGACTAGATAATCAAACTAAGTACATTCCTACTATTTGGCAATAAAAAAGTATGTATTACCAACCCATGCAACAATATGGTTCACTAAAATAATGGTGAGTGAACGAAGTCCCGCACAAAAGAGAATATACTGTATGGTTTCATTCATATGAAAACTCCAGAAAAGACAAACTACAGCTGTAGAAAGCAGATTAGTGACTGCCTAGATTGGCAGTTGGGGATGGTGGGAGAGACTGACTGAGAAAAAAACCCCAATGCATAACATTCCCAACACTAATAAAAATTTATTTTTAAAACAAATTTATCTTGGGGTGCCTGGGTGGCTCAGTGCGTTAAGCCTCTACCTTTAGCTCAAGTCATGATCTCAGGGTGCTGGGATTGAGCCCTGTGTGGGGCTCTCTGCTCAGCCAGAAGCCAGCTTCCTCCTCTCTCTCTGCCTGCCTCTGCCTACTTGTGATCTGTCTGTCCAATAAATAAACAAAAACAAAAACAACAAAGATTTATCTTGGGATGCCTGGGTGGCTCAATTGGTTAAGCCTCTGCCTTCGGCTCAGGTCATGATTCTAGGGTCCTGGGATTGAGTCCCACATTGGGCTCCTTGCTCAGCAGGGGGCCTGCTTCTCTGCCTCTGCCTGCTACTCTGCCTGTTTGTGCACGTTTTCTCTCTGGCAAATAAATAAATAAAATCTTAAATATATATATCTTATTGTATGCAAATTATACTTCAGTAAAGTTGATTAAAAAACAAACTAGGGGGCGCCTGGGTGGCTCAGTGGGTTAAGCCGCTGCCTTCAGCTCAGGTCATGATCTCAGGTTCCTGGGATCGAGTCCCGCATCGGGCTCTCTGCTCAGCAGGGGGCCTGCTTCCCTTCCTCTCTATCTGACTGCCTCTGTCTACTTGTGTTCTCTGTCTGTCAAATAAATAAATAAAATCTTTAAAAAAAAACAAAACAAAAAAAAAACAAAAAAAAAAAACAAACAAACTAGGAGCACCGGGGTGGCTCAGTGGGTTAAGCCTCTGCCTTTGGCTCAGGTCATGATCTCAGGGTCCTGGGATCGAGCCCCGCATCAGGCTCTCTGCTTCGCAGGGAGCCTGCTTCCCTCTCTCTCTCTGCCTGAAAACCAACAAACAAACTAAAATAACTTTTTCTGGAGAGGACCTGAGCTAAACTAGACTCAAAATCCAAAGGCACAGAGAAAAAGATTCATCAATCTTTTAACCCTGCTACAAAAAATAAATTTCCACAGAAGTACTAACAACACAGTAACAGTCATATCTGATAAGACTAATCTCCTCTAAAAACTTTTGTAATCACAAATCATTAAGAAAATCTTAATAGAAAAACAGCCAGAAACATAAGTAGAAAAATCAGAATCAACCACATTAAAAAAATAAATAAATAAAAAATACTACTATGAATTAAGTTAGTTCCATCTATTAAGTAAAGGCATCATATACTCTTTAACATAGCAATTTCATTTCTCGGAATTTACCCTAAAATTATATTTGCATATATAGACAAAAAAGGTTAAAAAAAATGGCAGAATTGTGTCTAGGGGTAATACTCAGGATGTTTAGCTCTCAACGAAAAATTATAAAACACACGGAAAAATAGAGAAATATGGCCCATTTACAGGAAAAAAAGAATTTGATAGAAACCATCCTAAGTAAGCCCAGACATTGGAATTACTGGTCAAAGACTTAAATCAACTATCTTAAAAGTGATTAATGAGCTAATGCAAACCATGGACACACCTAAGGGTGTGGAAAAAGACATATGAATAAAATAATGTAAAGGATATTTGCAGGCCTATCCTACAAAAAATGCTAATGAGTAATTCAGGGTGAAATAAAGATAGAATTAAGGAACACTGGTAAGGATAATTACATAGGTAAACAAAAAAGAAAATATTATACTTTTGGTATGTAACTCCTCTTTTTTCTTATCAGGTTTAAGAGAGAAATGAATAGAATAGAGAAGTATAGAAGCAAAGTATTTGTATATTATTAGTACTAAACTGGTATTATTCACATGAGATTGTTATAAATTTAATTTTAACCAAGAGAACCCCCCTCACACACAAACTTTAAAAATATATAGGACAGGAAAGAAGGAAATCAAAATTAGAAATAAAAGGGACGCCTGGGTGGCTCAGCTGGTTAAGCAGCTGCCTTTGGCTCACGTCATGATCCCAGCATCCTGGGATCGAGTCCCACATCAGGCTCCTTGCTCAGCAGGGAGCCTACTTCTCCCTCAGCCTCTGCCTGCCATTCTGTCTGCCTGTGTTCGCTCTCTCTCCCTCTCTCTCTGAAGAATAAATAAAATCTTTAAAAAAAAAAAAAAATTAGAAATAAAAGAGGCAGTAACAGGGCGCTTGGGTGGCTCAGTGGGTTAAGCCGCTGCCTTCGGCTCAGGTCATGATCTCAGGGTCCTGGGATCGAGTCCCGCGTTGGGCTCTCTGCTCAGCAGAGAGCCTGCTTCCCTATTTCTCTCTCTCTGCCTGCCTCTCCATCTACTTGTAATTTCTCTCTGTCAAATTAATAAATAAAATCTTAAAAAAAAAAAAGGCAATAACAGAAAAAATTCGCAGGGTGGGGGCACCTGGACAACACAGTCCATTTAGCATCTGCCTTCAGCTCAGGTCACGATCTCGGGGTCCTGGGATCCAGTCTGGCTTAGCAGGGAGTCTGCTTCTCCCTCTCCCTCTGACTCCCCTCCCCCTGCTTGTATTTTCTTTCTGTCATATAAATAAAATCTTAAAAAAAATAAATTAAAATCTTTTTTAAAAAAACGGAAGAAAAAATACCTTTACAATACTGTACTATATTTATTGAAAACGTCTGCATATAAGTAGGTCCATGCTATTCAAACCTGTGTTGTTGAAAGGGTCAACTGTACAGCCATCTTAAATGTATTTTGTTTTGTTTTGTTTTTTTAAAGATTTTATTTATTTGACAGAGATCATAAGCAGGCAGAGAGGCAGCCAGAGAGAGAGAGGAAGGGAAGCAGGCTCTCTGATGACCAGAGAGCCCGATGTGGGACTCGATCCCAGGACCCTGGGATCATGACCTGGGCCGAAGGCAGAGGCTTTAACCCACTGAGCCACCCAGGCACCCCTTAGATGTATTTTGGTTACTATTTATTTGGAACATCCTTTTCCATCCTGTGACTTTCAGTATCTCTGAATTTAAAATGAATCTGTTGGGGCGCCTGGGTGGCTCAGTGGGTTAAGCTGCTGCCTTCGGCTCAGGTCATGATCTCAGGGTCCTGGGATCGAGTCCCACATCGGGCCTTCTGCTCAGCAGGGAGCCTGCTTCCTCCTCTCTCTCTCTCTGCCTACTTGTGATCTTTCTCTGTCAAATAAATAAATAAAATCTTAAAAAAATAAATAAATAAATAAAATGAATCTGTTATAGACAGCATATAGATGGATCTTATTTTTTTAATTCAAACTGCCAGTCTCTGCCTTTTTAAAAAAATTTTTATTTGACAGAGAGAGAGAGAGATCACAAGTAGGCAGAGAGGCAGGCAGGGAGAGGGGGAAGCAGGCTCCCCACTGAGCAGAGAGCTCCATGCAGGGTTCTATCCCAGGACCCTGGGATCATGACCTGAGCTGAAGGCAGAGAGAAAGAGAGAGAGAGAGAGAACAAGAGAGTGAGCACAAGCAGGGAGAACAGCAGGCAGAAGCAGGTTCCCTGCTGAGCAAGGAGCACGATGTGGGATTTGATCCCAGGACCTTGGGATCATGACCTGAGCAGAAAGCAGAAGCTTAACCCACTGAGCCACCTAGGCGTCCCAGTCTCTGCCTTTTATTTATTTATTTTAAAAAATATTTATTTATTTATTTATTTACTTACTTGTTTGTTTGTTTGTTTATTGGACAGACAGAGATCACAAGTAGGCAGAGAGGCAGGCAGAGAGGAGGAAGCAGGCTCCCCGCTGAGCAGAGAGCCCGATGCAGGGCTTGATTCCAGGACCCTGGGATCATGACCTGAGCTGAAGGCAGAGGCTTTAACCCACTGAGCCAACCAGGTGCCCCAAATAAATAAATCAAAAAAATAAAAAAATAAAAAAAAATAAAAGACAAGACGAGACTGAAAGAATAGAGAACCTAAAGCAAATCTGATAGATGCAACATCATACACAAGTTGTAAAAGCACAGACCATTCAACCAATTGTTTGGTGTTGAGACAACTGCCTTTACATATATGGAAAAAAATAGATTCCTATCAGATCCTGTATATCAAATTAATTCCAAATGTATCAAAGACCCAAATCTGACATATAAAATTTTAAAGCTACCAGAAGACCTAGAAGATCTTTATAGCCTCAAGTAGGGGAGGGAGATAATAGGAAGCAGAGGAAATAGATTGACAAATGGCAGGTATCTTCATCTCTAAAGTAGAAAGTAATAATACCACCTATCACACATCAATAATGAGGTTTAAATATGTCCAGTCCTTAGAACAATGCCTGATATACATTCTCCTAATAAATGTAAGCCTCTCTCATCTTGGTTCTTTCAGTTACTAGTTGTGTGAAATTGGGTAGGTAACTTTCATTACCACAAGATGGAGAACAAGAGTAACCACCATATGAAGTTCTTGTAAGAATTAAATGACTCTATACAAATAAAGTGTTTAGAACAGAAACTGATACATGTTAAGAGCTCAAGAGACCAAGAATACTAAAATACATTCACAAATACATCATCACTGCATTACAAATGGAATAAGTAGCATGTAAAAGTAAGCCCAAGTACCAAATTAAGTGAATGCTTGGGATTCTATTTTATGCATTTATTATTTTTTTAAAGTATCTTGGAATCCAATGTGGCGCCTGAACTCATGACCTGAGATCAAGAGCTGAGCTAAAATCAAGAGTTGGATGCTTAAACAACTGAGCCACCAGGTGCCCTATGACTCTGTTTTAGATGGTAGCAACGGGAGAATGAAAAAGTGGGGGGAAAGCTAAAGGCATAACAGTTAAAAGGTACTCTGACCGTTCAAGCCTAAACAAAGCAGTAATAATTGAAACAAGTTATAAAGGTAGATTCCACGGGATCTGAGAAAAGAGAAGACCTGTAAAGACAGTGAGCAAGTATCATCAATAATTTCTAGATTCCCAAACAGATGAACATCAGTGTGGTGATGCAATTAATTTTGAGATGAGAGTGACAATATTGAGAACATTTTCCACCTTTTTTACTAAAAAATTATCCCTAATCCTCATTTTAATTATCTTAAAAGTTATCAATCAGCATCTAACTAAAACTTCATGCTTTCTAAAGGAAGGCCTTTGGAAATAACTGTTACCCTAACAGCTAATTTTCTAGCACATCATATAAAATTTCTTTAAAATCATTGCAGGGAAAAAAAAAATCATTGCAGGTTTTATTATTATCCATTATTATGCATATGTGTTTTAAATTCTCAAACAGACAAGCAACAAAAATTTTCTGGCTTCACACTAGGCTCTATACTTAAAAACATTTTCTTACCATGATTGGCTTGCCCTGAAATGTTTTAACTTCTTCTCTTAAATATTTAAAAGCCTGTTAACAAAGCAGAAAGGAACTTCTATTAGCATTCAAACATTTCATTAACGCCATCTTTACTCTATCAAAAGTTTGGTATTAGCAATCATCTCCAAACTAAACAATAAAAAATTCTGAAGTCAATTCCATTATGCAGGTGATAAGGAATGAGAAAGTAAAAACACCCCAGCATAAGTTCACATTTACTGTAGATTAGCTACTATGGATTAATGCAGGAAAAGATGCACAAAAGTCAAAACAGACCCAAAATTTCACAACATATAATGGTTCAATCAGACAGTTTTCTAAGATGAATAATTAAAAAAAAAAAAAAAAATCAGAGGGGCACCTCGCTGGCTCAGTTGGTGGAGTATGCAATTCTTGATCTTGGGGTCATGATTTCGAGCCCTACACTGGGGGTAGAGTTTACTTTAAAAATCAATCAATCAATTAGTGAGTGGTTTTAAAATGCTATTAGATATATTTTTGGTTTTCTTTTGTTTCAAGGGATTATTACTCTTTAATTGGACATGACAATAAAGTAAAATCATTAATGTCAAAATTCCAAGAATCAGAAAGGAAGTTACATATTTATTGTGGGCCTAGTATGTACGTACTAGAAATTCCAACTACTGAGTACATGGTTCCCAATCTTTAAATTAATTTTAAAATTGTTTTAATTTTTTTACTGATAGGAAATAAACTTCTTAAATCAAAACTGAAAAAGCTTGGGGGTGCCTGGATGGCTCAGGGGGTTAAAGCCTCTACCTTCGGCTCAGGTCACGATCCCAGGGTCCTAAATAAATAAAATCTTAAAAAAAAAAGAAGCAGCAGCAGCACAACCAAAAAGGTGAACAAGGTGCTCAATAGTCTTTACAAATACTGCCGTGAGCACATATTTTCTCAGTTAAAATATACTACTACTTTAACCACCAGGACTTCAAATCAGAAGAAAAGGCTTCTTCTCACCTGTTGTGCATCTGTGTCTGACTGGAAAGTGATATACCAGTTGCTATTGTGTGCAAACTCACAGCTTATCACCTTTGGGCAGTTTTCATTCTTGAACAAAGCTTTAACTTCCTACGAAAGAAAAACTTTAGTGTAAATTTTATATATGATTTAGAAATAGAATCTTATTTTAATATCAGCAAAACTGAAGCATTTCATCACACTCTTAGTGGCAAGCTAAATTTTCCTTAACAGTAAAATCTTTCTAGACCTGCCATTATCCAAAAAATGAAAAGTATGTCCTCCATTAACATTTTCTAGTGCTTAGTATTTATTTGGATGCATTCTCATTCAATCCAGATGCTCTGTCTATACCAGAGTTACAGACACGAACTCTGTGCAAAAGTATCTTCCCTTCTCCATAACTGAAACTGAAATTCAATAACTGAAAACTATAACAAATATATGCATTTAAAAAAAATAGATTACCAAAACTTAGAATTGTGTTTAACACAGTTTAACAGCTTGAAGGAAGTTTATAAAAAGAAAAGAAAGAAAACAACTGGAAGTCAACATTAGTATCTCTAAATGGTTACAGAGAGAAAGAAAACATCTACTGAAATCCCATGCAGGTTAAGACATAGATTTAACCTGAAAACAATCCTGTTTTAAAGATCTTATCATACCAACTTTACAGGTGAGGAAATGGTAGCTCAAACTGTTTAACCTACTCACACTATCACAAACAAGAACTCAAACCCAGATTTGTATGCCTCCGAACTCCATTTTAATACCTATTTGAGTTCAATGAGAAATTCACTAGTAACTAATAATTCCCAAACATAAAGAATCTTACTAGGCTAAAATGCCCATAAAATACCAAAATATCACAAGGTGTCCATTTTCAATGTTCACAATGTTCACAATGAAGTCTAACCTGTATTCTAACTCCTTCAAATTTTTACTACACTGAATTAAAAATAACATCTCTATTTATGATGAAATTTGCTTGGGTCAAATACTACTCGAAATAAGTAGTGTACAACCAGCTGAGTTTTGTGATATTAGTGAAAGTGGTGAAATATCACCAAGTTCAGTTAATAAAATCTCATCCAGTTCAGAATTACATTTCTATAGAACTATCTGTGGAACTGTTAGACTGCCATCCACTGATCTCTACCTTCCAAAAATCCATAGGTATTCTCTAAATATTTCTAATTCTCTGTGAAATGAACTGACTTATTTATTTAGATCTTTTTATTTTTCGCCATTATTATTCTTTAGGAAGAGTTGTATATGTTTACAGATTAACTTTCCCAAGTATAAAAAAAGAAGTCTGGATCTAAAGTAATTTGTTCTACCTGATAGTAATCTTTCATCACCACCCCAAATCTCTCATTTTAATGTGCATTTCAGGGACTACTGCCTAGGCTCTCTCTAGCTACCTTAGTCATCTGCACTTCCTTTACTTTTTTTTTTAATGAACAGTATGTTGCTGCCTTGTTCATTTTCATTTATTGCTCTTCATGTGTGTGACCTGTTTATGTATTCAGAATATAAATTACAATAACTATAAAAATGATAGTACTGGCTAATCTTAGATCTGTTTTACATGCCAAGTACTGCTCTAAGTTTTTTATATACTAATTCACTTATATCTCACAATTTTATGAGTTACTTATTACTACTATCCCATTTAATAGATGGAAAAAAATCAAAGCAAAAGAGGTTAAGTAACTAATGCAAGGTCATAGAGTTATCAAGTAAAAAGCTGGAATTTAAATCCAGGCAGCGTGGCTCTAGAGTTCAGGCTCATATATTCTACACTGTTTCTTAATAATGCAAATATTCTTCCCATTTTGCAATTTTCCTTTCGATTTGTTACTTTTGACATATAGTTCATAATTTTAAATAAAACATCTATCTTGTGACAGTTTCTTTTCTAATTTCTCTCACTGTTTCTAAGTTTAGGAAATCTTCATTCTGGAGAGTTAATACTGAATGAATCTGGGCAATAAGATTAACTACTAATATGCCAAGTTTGTTAGTTGGCAAGTTAAATGACTAACCAATTACCACATATCAGCTACTAATTAGTCTTCTCCATCTTTAACTTATTATCATGAATATGCCAACTTAGTGTGAAGTCCTATGGTTTACTGGTTAAGAAACATGGGCTTTGGAATCACAGAGAGCGAGTTCAAATCAGATTCTGTCATTCAAACAGGTCATGTGACCTTAATCAAGTTATTTAACTATACTAAGGCTCAGTTACTTTATTTGTAAAACAGAGATAACAAAACCTTAGGCTTTATATTACCATAAAGTACATGGCACAATACCTGGTAGAATCTAATTACTGAATAAATGTTATCATAAATTCATTACTAAATCAAAGAGTCTATTTCAGGATTATACTGTTCCATTCAAATGTTATTTTATTCCTGTATCTGTACCACACCACATTTATGACCACAACTCTGCTTTATATTTGCCAGCTAACAGAATTAAGCCTTGACTCTTGTATTTTTTTTTTCTTCATTCCTAAGTGTATTCTTTCAGGTGAATCCTCAAGTTCCCAAAAGAGCCTATTTATATTTTAATTGCCAGTCAAATGAACAAACTGAGAATCAGTAACACGGCAATACTCAGTCTACCATTCTAAGAACATGGAATTATTATCTTCCTTCTCCCTTTCTGCCATTCTTCCAGTGCTTCAGAATTTACAAAACAAAATATATCCCATTCACATAATTGATATGAGGGCACTGACTTACACTTCGTTTATCTTTGATTTAAACAGTTAAAGAACACTTAACTTTAACAATCCTTAATAATTTACCTCAATAGGTGTTGTTTCAGGAATCTCTCTAAGAATCACAATACAACGCTTATGACTTGGTCTCACTTTCTCGCCCTTTTCATCAACTTGTACCATAGGAGAAGCTGAAATTTAAAAAAGTGTTTCATTCAAAAGTGACAAGGTGAGATTTTAATATTACCATTAAAAACTATTCATTTCTATTTCCAAGTGAATAAATTAGCAGAAATTGATATCCTCAATAAATTAAATTGCAGAACCAAAGATTAGTTATAACAAAATATTTTGAAATTAATATACAAGAAACACTGTCAAATGTTATTATTTGAACAAATATATAGAGCACCTACTTTGTGTCTTGGCACTGAAAAACTCTTCAGGAGTATATAATACGTAACTAACAAGGTAAAATTACCCTGTGTACAATTACTGAATTCTGGATTTCTGGAGATAAGAAGTGTATTAATCAGTGTATTTGCATTCCACTCTTGTAACTGGACTACAGTACTGCATTCTGACATACAAAGAAATTGTTCTTAAAATTCAAGTCTAAGAGGCACTTAAAACCAAGAATTGAACTCAAATGATTATAGCTTTCCTTTGATTTTAACAATTTATTCTTTTTTTTTTTTTTTTTTTAAAGATTTTATTTATTCGACAGAGAGAGATCACAAGTAGGCAGAGAGGAAGGCAGAGAGAGAGGAGGAAGCAGGCTCCCTGCCGAGCAGAGAGCCCGATGCGGGACTCGATCCCAGGACCCTGAGATCATGACCTGAGCCGAAGGCAGCGGCTTAACCCACTGAGCCACCCAGGCACCCTTAACAATTTATTCTTAAAGACTATTACAGACACTGAGAAGCCATCCTTGAGATGCTGATTTTGAGGAAATATCTAATGAAGATAGTATTATCTAACCAAAACTTTTATTTCTAGTCCCTTCAGAGATAATATGCCACATCTCTCTGAAGAAGTAAGTAGTGAGAATAAAAGGAACAGGGAAGAAGAGCTGGGTTTAGGTACTAGGTTCTAGCCCTCAGAGGTAGAGGATTCTGCTAGTCTCTTGGCTGATTTTTTTCTGATGCCAAGACTGGGTTTTTTTTAAGAAACCATTACACACAAAGAGATTTCATGAATTTTTTTTAGCCCTCTGAGAATGAAAATCTTCTACTCTCATAAAAGCCTATTACGAGACTTGTTTAAATGCTTTTAAAAATGTTTAAAAGTTAAATATTTTCAACAACATATTTCATATAAAAGTGAAGATCTGCCTTTATTCGATCAAATGGTTAAAACTTTGGTAAGGTTTGGGTGCCTGGGTGGCTCACTGAGTTGAGTATCTGCCCTTGGCTCAGGTCATGATTTCAGGGTCCTGGGATTGAGTCCCACATCGGGCTCTCTGCTCAGCAGGAAGCCTGCTTCCTCCTCTCTCTCTGCCTCTCTGCCTACTTGTGATCTCTATCTATCAAATAAATAAATAGGGCGCCTGGGTGGCTCAGTGGGTTAAGCCGCTGCCTTCGGCTCAGGTCATGATCTCAGAGTCCTGGGATCGAGTCCCGCGTCGGGCTCTCTGCTCGGCGGGGAGCCTGCTTCCTCCTCTCTCTCTCTCTGCCTGCCTCTCTGCCTACTTGTGATCTCTCTCTGTCAAATGAATAAATAAAATCTTAAAAAAAAAAAAAAAACCAACCAAAAAAAACAACCAACTTTGGCAAGGTTCTGCAAAGAAAGGTTAGCAAGAAATTCTGATACAAGACACAAACACCATTAAAAATGCTTAAAACCTCAAATTCTTTACCAAACTTTAGAGCAGTATTTGTCAAACTATAGACTGCAATTCTTTAAATTGTGAAATCAATTTTGAAAAAAGTTAATTCCAAGCATTTAGTATTAATCTGAATAATTAACATTTCAGTTGTGTAGGGATATGTGGTGTGTGTACTGGGCTGTAAGGTAAAATGTACTTCTTACTTGGGTTCACAAGTTTGAAACAATGCTTTAGAAGATGTAGTAATGATACATATAACTTTCTAATAGCCCAGAAAACTGAGATTTAATTGCTTATATTTGAGTAAGTGGGTATCAAGATGAACAACCAAGGTACAGAACTGATACAGAAGCTATATACCAAGTCAGTAAAAATAAAAAGATAAATTATTGGAACAGAATAACAAAAAATAGGGAGTGAACAATTCCCTGCCTAGTGAGCACAGCTTAATGTATAGAATTGTGGAATCACTATGTGGTATACCTGAAAAAATACATTGCATGTCAACTACAACTTAATAAAAATAAATGGCCAATAAAAAAAAAAATTCCCTGCTTGACCAGAAATCAAAAGAAAACTTAGCTTTTTGACTTTAAAAAATAAGCTAAAAGGTATGATTTACATACATCTCAACACTTCAAGAATTAGATCAGGGTCTGTGGTCAGCTTTTTAATTTCTTCCATGTTGGCAACTGTCCAAATTGGTACGAACTGATCACTGTCCATTTGAGATATCAGGTAAAGATCCTTTGACAAATTTTCTCTGAAAGGAATAAACAAAAGCAAGAGTCCCATAAAGCAAAGAATTCTCAAAAATCATCTAAAAAGGCCCTTTATTCACTTCTGTCATTAAGTCTGGTTAAACAAAATTTAGCTACTACAAATAAATAACACTGTGAATTATGAAAATACATAGTACATAACAAAGATACTCTAACAACACTCAGAATGTTTCTGAATCACCAAATGCATCATGACCAAAAGTTTTGAACAAGAGAACCTTAAGGAATTATACTGATATGGAAATAGGCTTAATAAAATATTACATACAGTGTAGCTCCATCTTATAAACACTTTATCATTGATGTTAGAATATGCATATAGAGAAAATTATAGCTTCCACCAGGAGTTTAACTGTAAAGGATTTAAAATTTCTGAATGTTTGTTATTTTTTAAGTATGTTTGACTTTTTACTTACATTTAATAAATTTAAAACATTTAAAATTAAAAGATTCTTTAAGATACATTTCTAAAAAAGATTTAAACATTTCTATCTTACATATAAAATCTTATGTAACAAACTGAAGTAAAATCATATTCATTTGTCTTATTCACATCAGATCTCTGAAGCAGTCTAGTTATAAATAGTTTCAAGTCTTTGCCTAAAAGCCCCTTTTCTCAGTGACCCTATTTAAAACTGAAACCACCCAAGCAGTCTTGATTCCCCTTCTCTTGCTTATAGGGTTCTAAATTTTTTTCCATAGCACTTATCACTTAGCACACTTCTAAACTGTTTATTTCATTTAAAAAAAAAAATTTTGTTTGTTTTGTCTCCCCCAGCCAGAACATAGGTTCCATGAAAAATCTTTGTTGTTCATAATGTATTTCAAGGCCCTAGTGCCTGGCACAGGGTAGGGCCAAAGGTCTCTACACTCAAGTGTTGTTAAAATAAAGTAGCAATTACTTTTTTTAAAAGATTTTATTCATTCACTTGACAGACAGAGGCCACAAGTAGGCAGAGAGGTAGGCAGAGAGAGCGGAGGAAGCAGGCTCCCTGCTGAGCAGAGAGCCTGATGCAGGGCTTGATCCCAGCACCCTGGGATCATGACCTGAGCTGAAGGCAGTGGCTCAACCCCCTGAGCCACCCAGCTGTCCAGCAGCAATTACTTTTTGAAAATTACAATTGTCAACAAGTTGTTTTGGGGGCAAAAAATAGAGAAGATACCAGCAAAGGTTAAACTCACTTTAGCATAAAAGGAGGAACATAGTAATAACACTTTTGCTGTTTATTAGAGAGGGGAGGCGAGGGAGGGGCAAAGGGAGAAGGAGAGACAGAATCTTAGACAGGCTCTATGTCCAAGACCCCAACATGGGTATCACAACCCTGAGATCACAATCTGAGCTGACATCAAGAGCCGGACACTAAACTGACTAAGCCACCCAGGCTTACACAACTAAAAAGTTGTAGCCTGAACCAACTCTTTCAGCATATCTGTTCTTATAAAAACTTGGTGAAACCTTTCTTTTTTTTCTTAAGATTTTATTTGTCTGAAAAAGAGAGCAATCACAAGCACGGAGGAGGAGAGGTAGAGGGAGAAGTAGACTCCCTACTGAGCAGGGAGCCTCACGTGGGACTTGATCCGAGGACCCTAGGATCATGGCCTGAGCCAAATGCAGATGCTTAATGACTGAACCACCCAGGCGTCCCAAACCTTTTTTCAAAAAGTTTTTAACTTCTTTGAGAGAGTGTGGGAGAGTGCATGTATACATCATCATACATGAGCAGGGGTAGGGTCAGAGGGAAAGGGAGAGGCAGACTCCATGCTGAGTGTGGAGCCTGATGTGGGGCTCCATCCCATGATGCTGAGGTCAAAACCTGAGCTGAAGTCAGATGCTTCACTGACTGAACCACCCAGGTGCCCCAACCTTGGTCAAACTCTTAAGAAACTTCATCTCATCAGAATATTAAATCAATGTATCAAAAACATATAAAATTAACGGGCATAAGTCACATTTGTGATTTGACTACTCATGACTAACACCTGATAGGTACTGGTAACAATTTTGTGAAGCCACAAGTGTCAATCGCATAACTGGTTTGAACTGTGGTAGATCGTGACAAACCAGTGTTCCTACTGCAACAATTAAAAAAGCCTGGCTAAATTTAAAAAATCACATTTCTGGAGATGAAGGAAAGAAACTACAAAAACAAAATAAAATTCCAGAAAGATGACCTTTCTTTTCTGAGGGGGTCTGCAGATCCGGGACCAGGGACAAACGAGCAGAGTTTTAGGCAGTTGCACAGGACCAGCACTATGAATTGAAAACTAAAGAAGTGGGGTTGCCACACTTAACTAGCTGAGCCACCCAGGCACTAAAGAAGGGGCAGTGGGTTAAGCCTCTGCTTTCGGCTCAGGTCATGATCTCAGGGTCCTGGGATTGAGCCCCACGTCGGGCTCTCTGCTCAGCGGGGAACCTGCTTCCCCCTCTCTGCCTGCCTACTTGTGATCTCTTCTCTATCAAATAAAAAAAATTAATAAAAAATAATTAAAATAAAAAATTGAAAAAAGAAAACTAAAGAAGCTCCTAACGTACAGGAGATTTACCCCCACATAACATTTCCTGAGCTTTAAGAAGGAAGGTGGGAGACTGGGAACCAGGCTGAAAAGGCAGAGTAACATCTCTGTGGTTTTGTAGAAGTTCCAGTGAAAGGAAGAAACTTGTGTCAAACACAAGAGAGGTCTCCCCCTCCATCTCCCAAGAGATCTGCCAGAATTTGAGGGTTACAGGGGAAGAAACTAAAGAGCTAGTCTCAAACCCCTCAAGAACAGGACTAAATCTCCCTTGGTGTTTCAGGATTGAGGTAACAGAAAACAGACAACTCCTAAATCAAAAAACTAAAGACATCATGCCTAAGGAACAGAGATAAATCAGAAGCAGACTGAGTCTAATTAAAGTGGCTGCTTAGCCCTAACCCAGCTCAATTCCTGACTGGACTGAAACAATCAATCTGCTTCTGCCTATAAGAAAGCTCAAATCTTGTCTAGAGAGAAAAATCTTGTCATTTGCAGCTCTTAACTGCTTTTATATGTAATGTCTAGCATATAATCAAAATCTGTAAGACATGCAAAAAGGCAGGAAATTATGACAGAGAACCAAGAGAAAAAACTCAAATATAAGCAGACATACAAATGATCTAGCAGTAGGCAAAGATTTTTAAATAATTATGACAAGTATATTACAGAAAATGAATTCTATTGCAGGAACAAATGACTAACAACAGAAACTTCCACTTTCATCCTTTTATTCTGTACTAGACTACAAAGACTACGAAGGCAAAAAAGGAGGGGAAGAAGGAGGAGCTATTTAGAACAAAGTATCAATTAAAACTGAGTCAAGAGTATATTATGTGTAAAGAAATTAAGAAGTCTAAGGACACCTGGCTGGCTCAGTAGGTAGAACATGGTATTCGTGACTGCAGGGTCATGAGTTCAAGCCCTATGGTGGGCATAGAGTTTACATAAAAAGTAAATAAATAAAAAAAAAAAAAAAAAAAAAAAGACATAAAGAAAAGTCTGATAAAATCCAGGTTTCTAGCTTGAAAAATTTTTGGTTTACCAGTCCTACCTCTCACCACATATAAGAAAAACTGAAGGCATTACCTTTGCATACATATCCAAACTTGTTTATTTGGGTTCCAATTTTAGTATATGTGCTGCCGAAGCGAGCACAAAACTTCTGTTTATTTTGGAAGGGGCAGTTTTACAATACTGAAGTTTTATGACATCTAGACTATAAATATGCCTACATAATTGTTATCAGTAAGAAAGACATCTCAAGGGGTGCCTAGGTGGCTCAGCTGGTTAAGTGTCTGACTCCTGGTTTTGGCTCAAGTCATAATTTCAGCGTCATGAGACTGAGGCCAATTTTAGGCTTGTACTCAGCACAGAGTTGGCTTCAAACTTCCTTCCTCTCTGCCCTTCCCCTTGCCCCATGCACATACTCTCTCTCGAAAATAAATAAAATCTTAAAAAAAAAAAAAAAAAAAAAAAAAGGAGAGGGGGGGGGACTCCTGGGTGGCTCAGTCAGTTAAGCACCTGCTGCCTTTGGCTCAGGTCATGATCCCAGGGTCCTGGGATCAAGTCCCACATCAGGCTCCCTGCTCTGCACAGAGCCTGGCTCCTTCCTCTGCCTGCTGCTCCCCCTGCTTGTGCATGTTCTCTAACTCGCACAAATAAATAAATAAAATCTTAAAAAAAAAAAAAGGAAAAAGATAACCAATGTTTTGAGAACCCTAAACCTGAATATGTTTATAGGAAAAGTATCCAATAGCCAAAACAAAAGTAATCCAATCCAGTATTTCATTACCTTTCTACTAAGACTAGATCCTTTGCATATCCAATTAGAGACTACATCTTTAAATTTAGTTAGGAAATATAATAAAGAATATACCAAAAAATAAGGAAAGTATTTTACTGAAGGAAATTAAAACCACCATTATTCCATTCTATTTCACAGGTATTTTATATCTACTAACCAAACAATTCAAAAAATGAGAAATCTCGATAAAAAAATATGATTAACATACCGGGAGAAACAGAATTCCAATTGTTTCTTCAGACATTCTTTTAGGTCTTCTGTAGAAATTGCTGAATTACTTTCTCCTGAAGATAGAAAACAGAGGAAAAGCGTTAACAATAAATTACCATAATAGGCAATAAACATTACATATAGTTGTGCTCAGAATATGTCATGAAGTACACACAAATTAAAATTTACAAAACTATTATTTTTAAAGTTCAGCTGAATTCTAACAAAGTCTAACTAATTTTAACCTATCTATTCTTTCTTTAGATAGATTTCAGATCAGTTTAAAATTATTTTATCAAGTAATGAACAAAGCACAATTAATACTAAAGGTACTTGTCTACCTTACTGTAAAACACTACCCTAAAAACTTTTAAAATGTTGTAACTACTTATTCCTTTAATGAAAGCTCAAAGAACAAAAGTAATAGTAATCTAAATAAGAAGGAACTAGCTAAATAAATTGGGATATATGTATCTATATCTATATTCTTGGTACTAAATCTGATGTTAGTCATACTTTAACTTTTATTTCTTAATACTCTTTTCATTCCTTGATTATAGGGCACTCTATCTTCCCAGGAATATTTAAAACACTCAAACATTCAAAGGATTAAAACAACTCTAATGCCCTCTATGCCTTCAATATTTAAACCCAGAACACGAGATTTTTTTTTCAGAACTCAAGCCTAGAAAACCATCACTCTTTAATTAGAATCTTACACAAAACATTACAGACTCAAAGCATGTAATCTGTCCTCTTCTTAAAAAAAGCATTAGTGATTAAGTAGGCTAATTTCCTTTTAATTCAGGCAACAGAATATATATAAAGATAAGTATTTTGTGCATGATTTTACCAATATCCTGTCTTAGTACTCAAGATTCAAAGTGACAGCAGATATTAGATTAACTACAGTAAAAATAAATATAAGAAGCATTCTATGTATATGCAATCCTTCTAATAAAAAATCCAACCACCCAAATGTGCTACCTAAAAATGAGCAATAACTTCATTTAACTTTTCAATGTCATTACAGGAAACTTATTAAAATAACAACTGGTTGCTACATTACTAAAACCAAATACTAAAACCAACTCTATGTTTAAAGTACCCAGTGGTTAGGTATATTAAGACCACAAGTAGAGAGATGAACTACTACATTAAATTAGTATATAGAAATACCACCCATGCCACTTCAGAAATCAACTCACAAGCAGACAAAACTTAGAAATCTAGTCTAAGTATTTATAATAAATAAGGAAACTGAGGATAGAGGTTTATGTATGTGACTGAACTCACAGAACTAAGCAGCAATAGAATAGAGCACCCCCTATTACATTTGTTTTCCAAAGAGATCCCTTAAATCAGAAAAATTAAGTTAGGTAGTTGGGGTCTTTGGTCCATTTTTAGTTTCTTTTAAATCTCATCCATTTTTAATCCAAGCCAACTACTAACCCATGCTACTTAAATAATTGTGAAAAAAATATATATTTCACAGGTTGGACTGAAGTAGAACCATATTTTTAATACAGCCATTTTCTCAAAATTAATCCCTGCAACTTCACATTTGTAAATGCACTCCACAATAAGAAAAGTAATGGGAAATTCACAGAACTTGCACTGATCCCAACTAACAGACTAAGAAACTTGGGCTCTCTGAAAAATTATAATTTAGTTCTCTTTTAACTATATTGACTATTTTTTCCTTTTATCTTTAATTTCATACTTTTAATAGGACCTTTAAACATTCTTTTAAAGTCACGTTCCATGTTTGTCATCTGAAAACAGTATTTATAAAAATAACGAAGCATTTCATTAACATAAAGTTCTTTTCAAATAAGAAAATGGATTGATCAATGCCAAAGTTTTATTAGAACAATGATAGAATGTAAAGGGAAAAACACTAGTGTACTATATGCTCTTTTTACCAATAAAAGCATAAAGTTTACCAGAAATGTCATATATTTGGTAACTCAGATCTTCTGGCCCTAAAATCATTCCATCAGTGGATTCTTCAATGCTTATAGTATTTCTGGTGGTTTCACAAGATGAATACATTACTTCATATTCCTTACACATATCATCAGAAAGCTCTGTATTACCTGTATTAAAGAAAATATACTGAAAGTAAATAGGAATTCTTTAAATCATATCTTTAGGAACTCTGGGCACTAAGTCTTCTATAGTAAGATTTTAAGGATTTCTCCCAATTGAGATAATGTCCACATGGCTGTAGTAAGAGTTCTCTTCCTGAGGAAGATTAAGTTCACCATTATGGACAAGCTAAAATGATTATTAACAGTTTAAACTCATATAGCACTATCTATGTACTATCTATGTGCAGCTTCATGTACAAGAAAATCCTATGCTAAAAGTAATTATTATTCATGTTTTACAGATGAAAGAAACAAGCAGAGATGTTAAGTCATTTACGCAAAGTCAAACAGTGAGTAAACAGCGTTGCCAATGATAATATATCAAAACTAATTTATAACTACCATATCATAAGTGAGTTAAATGCTAGACCCAAAGATAAAGCTACTATGTGAAATAGTGACAATTCATTCATACTAAAAGTAAAAACTGTGTACAAACTACATGTTAAACATTTATAAATATATTTAATCAAATAATCAAAAGAGATACCCCCAAGTTCTATAAACCGATTTGGTCATTATTTAACCAAAACATGATTTGTACTGATGAAACATTAAGGACATACCCTCAGAATGAGACCCTGATGTGGCTGCTGTTTCATGCCAAGAGCTTTCAGTTCCATGAGTTACTTGAGTGGCATCACTATTTCCAGGAGGAATTTCTTGCCATACTTTGGCATTAGGATTTAAACCAGTTCCTTTAGATGTTACCTGCTAAATAATCAAATGATCTATTTATAAACTTTAAAAGTAAATGCATTAAAATTACAAATTTAGATAATAGACTTTGATTTTACTTGAACGTGAAGAAACCCCAATAATATTAAGTAATTTAATAACAAATATAAAATAAAATTATAAAGTTTTGGGCTCATGTTGAAAATAAATCTTTTTTTTAAGGTTTTTTTTTGTTTTTTGTTTTTTTTTTAGAGAGAGACAGTGAGAGGGAACACAAACAGAGGGAGAGGAAGAAACCGGCTTCCCACTGAACAGGAAGCCCGACGTGAGGCTTGATCCCAGGACCCTGGGATCATGACCTGAGCCAAAGGGAGAGCCACCCAGGCACCCTGAAAATAACTTTTTTTAAGGAGATGGACTGAAATGTTCATGTATAAAATTTAGCTACCTATACAATAAAAAGCATATTATCTATAAACAATTAACATAGAAATGCTGCTTTACCCCAATATACTTGCAAATGTCATAAAATGTATTCAAACTATTCAGTGATCTTTGGCATTTTTTTGGTGCATGTGTGTATTTATAGCAAACTGAGTTATCTAGAATGATTTTCCAGAGAATGTAATTTTTATTGCCATTTATCCTGTGACAGAGATCTTTGAGTCTGAATGATTCTATCACTGGAAATTTTTCCCAAATCAAAAACAGCAATCTGGGGTGTCTGACAGACTCAGCTGGTAGATTGAGCACACAGCTCTTGATCTTGGAGTCATGAGTTCGAGCCTCAAGGTGGGTGTATAGATTACTTAAAAATAAATTTTTTTTTTTTTAAAGATTTTATTTATTTATTTGACAGAGATCAAAGTAGGCAGAGAAGCAGGCAGAGAGGAGGAAGCAGCCTCCCTGGAGCAGAGAACCCGATGCAGGGCTTGATCCCAGGACCCTGGAATCATGATCTGAGATGAAGGCAGAGGCTTAACCCACTGAACCAACCAGGCACCCCTTAAAAATAAAATCTTAACATCCCCCCGCGCCCCGGCAAACAGCAATCTGCCTTTTATTAGATTGTATTTTTCCATTTGTCCTGAAAGTGTATATTCTTTTTTTTTTTTTAAGATTATTTATTTATTTGACAGAGAGACATCACAAGTAGGCAGAGAAGCAGGCAGAGAGAGAGGAGGAAGCAGACTCCCTGCTGAGCCGAGAGCCCGATGCAGGACTTGATCCCAGGACCCTTGAGATCATGACCTGAGCCGAAGGCAGAGGCTTAACCCACTGAGCCACCCAGGCGCCCGAAAGTGAATATTCTTAATGTTCACAAAATAACTGACATTTAAAGTAATCTTCTACATACATCATTTAAATCTACTTCTTTTACCTCATTCAACCAAACAAAAGGACTTGATCCTTCTCAAGTGCATTAATGACCTTTCAGAAAGCTTATACCCTGTTCAGAAAATCACTTTTAACAGTCTTCTCAGCCTTAGGCCTCTCCCCTGGATGACAGGCACCAGAAGGTAAATTCAAAGGGCAAATTCAGCTTTCATGAAAAGTAAGTGAATTTATCATTTAAGTTTGTCAGAAATTTTGTCTACCTAGAGGGAGTTCTTACCACTGGCTCTGGCTCATGGGGTGATTTAAAAAAAAAAAAAAAAGCCTTTATGGTATCACCAACACTAAACATGGCAACCAAAGCAGGCCTCTGGGTCGGCAGAACTGCAGAGCTCCCAGACAGAGTTGTTAAGAAGACAGCTTCTGGGAGGCCTGATTGTACTTCTGCAATTAATTATGTCCCATGAAATTCCCCTGTAATCTAGAATCATACCTGAATTAAAAACCCAGCTCTGGGGGTGACTAGGTGGCTAAGAGGGTTAAAGCCTCTGCCTTTGGCTCAGGTCATGATCTCAGGATACTGGGATCAAGCCCCACATCGGGCTCTCTGCTCAGTAGGGAGCCTGCCTCCCCCGCACCCCGCTCTGCACACCTCTCTGCCTACTTGTGATCTCTCTGTCAGATAAATAAAATCTTAAAAAAAAAACAAAAACAAAAACAAAAAAAAACAAAACAGCTCTGACATTAGTGTTTCATTTCTAAAAATACAGTTTTTAAAATTTATTTGACAGAGAGAGTAAGAGAGCACAAGCAGAGGGAACAGCAGAGGCAGAGGGAGAAGCAGAAGGAATCCAATGCAGGGCTCCCAGGACCCCAGGATCATAACCTGAACCACTTAGGCGGCCGGCACACTCATTCTTTAACAGAGACTGTGTAACATGGTACACCTCATATTCTCACATATTCAATTTATAAGAGCCAAAAATGGAAGTAACCCAGTCAAACAGACAAGAAATAAAGGAAACAATGACACACACTCACTAAGTATTACACGGCTATTCAAAATGATAAAGATACATTACCATATTTCATAAAATCTAAAGGGGTACTACTATATTAAAGAAAAAATTGCTGTTAATTAACCTATGACATCAAATATTGTTAAGATGTATTCCAGTTTCCAGAGAAATTACAATGTGCAACTATGTGCGTTGGTAGGGTTGCTGAAATATGAAAACATAAAAATGGAAAATGCTTTCACAAAACGAAGTGAAAAAAACCATAACCATCACCACAACAAATGTAAGAATGTTAAGCAATTCTATGGGCTAGGAATTAGTACTTATATTACTATCTCCCTTTTCCAGATTATTCTATGTGAGAAATAATATATCCAACTAAAGACAAACAAAGATTAAGTATGAAGTTAGCATTAATCACCAATGATTACAGCTCACAGATTATTACAATTGCAAAGAAGTATGTAAGCATGGATATGGGCTAGAAGGGAACATGATCTGCTACAATACTCAGATCAGAGATATTTTTCTCTAATAAAGCATTCCATTGAAATATTACCTTAAATCCCGAGTCATAAAAAATATAAAAATTTAAAAAACTTTTTTCAAATTAGAGCATAATGTACACTGTTTAGTACATTAACATCAAAGATTACTTTATGTATTTTGTGCCTGTATATATTAACATATATTATTTTAGTTTTATACCAGTCAATATTTATTAAATTTAAATAAATGTATCTTTTCTTAAGATTTTATTTATTTATTTGACAGAGAGAGATCACAAGTAGGCAGAGAGGTGGGCAGAGAGGGGGAAGCAAGCTCCCTGCTGGGCAGAGACGCCAATGCAGGGCTCGAACCCAAAACCCTGGGATCATGACCCTAGCCGGACTTAACCGACTGAGCCACCCAGGTGCTGTTGTTGATTTCCTCTGAACATAATTCATTCTCACATCTCATAACTTTCTTCTGGAATCACATTCCTTCTTCTGCAAGGACATTATTCATTATTTTTTTAAGGATTTTATTTATTTATTTGACAGAGGTCACAAGTAGGCAGAGAGGCAGGCAGAGAGGCAGGCAGAGAGAGAGAGAGAGAGAGGAGGAAGCACGCTCCCTGCCGAGCAGAGAGCCCGATGCGGGACTCGATCCCAGGACCCTGAGATCATGACCTGAGCCGAAGGTAGCGGCTTAACCAACCCACTGAGCCACCCAGGCGCCCTATTCATTATTTTTTCAGTCAACTCTTAAGTTGTGCCTTCTCTGAAAATGCCTTTATTTTTTACTTCCTGTCTCTGCTGTGTAAAAAATTCAAAGATTCTCTTTTTTTCTCTTGGTATAAAGAATTCTTACAAGGCACACATTCCCTTTCAGCATATTAGAGATATCCCCACTGGGTGACTGGGTGGCTCAGCTGGTTGAGTGACTGACTGCCTTCACCTCAGGTCGTAATCCAGTCTTGGGATGAGTCCCTTATTAGGGTCCCTGCTCAGCAGGGAGTCTGCTTCTCCCTCTGACCTTCCCCTTCTCATGCTTTCTCTCTTCTCAAATAAAATCTTAAAAAAGAAAAAAAATTGTATTAAAAAAAAAGATATTCCCACTGCCTTGTTTTGTACAGAAGTTGGTGACCAGAAATTTGCCATCATTCTAGCTGTCACTCTTAATCTTTTTCCTTAAATTTTGTCAATGGTGATTTACAGTTTCACAATCACCAGTTTAACTGTGAAATTCTTCTTTATTTATAATCTATTTGGGATTCACTGAGCTCTGAAATCCAACGCATCAATTCTGTAAAATTCTCAGCCGTTAGCTCTTCAAACTCTGCCTCTCCATCAACTAACTGCTCTATTGTTTCCTCCTCGAATGCCAATAAAATATTCATACCTTCTCATGGTATGTTCCACCTCTCTTTGTATCAATCTCCTGTTTTCCATTTCTTTGTCTAAGAAATTATACTCTGAGTAATTTCTTAAGTTCTTTCTTCTAGTTCATCAATTCTCTCTTCATCTGTTTCTAAGATGAATTTAACCTGTCCACTAAATTTCTAAGTTCTTTTTAAATAATTTTCATTTCTTAAAATTCTGTTTGGTTCTATTATCAAATCTATCTGACCAATACTTTCCTTTCCTTTCCTTTTTTTTTTTTTTTTTAAAGATTTTATTTGTTTGACAGAGATCACAAGTAGGCAGAGAGGCAGAGAGAGAGGGGGGAAGCAGGCTCCCTGCTGAGCAGAGAGCCCCATGTGGGGCTCGATCCCAGGAACCTAAGACCATGACCTGAGCTGAAGCAGAGGCTTAACCCACTGAGCCACCCAGGCGCTGCCCTTTCCTTTCTTTTTCTTCTTCTTCTTTTTTTTTTTTGAGAGGGAGAGAGACAATCTTAAGCAGGCTCCACACCCAGCAAAGGGTCTGATGTGGGGCTGGATCTCACACCCTGAGATCATGACCTGAGCTGAAATCAAGAGTTAGATACTTAACCTACTGAGCCACCCAGGCACCCCTGTTTTGTTTCTTGATCATCTTTTCAGTATCTTCTTTCCTTTAAGCATTTTTTTTTTTTTTTAAGATTTTATTTATTTGAGAGAGAGACAAAGTGAGAGCACATGTAGGCAGAGTGGTCAGCAGAGGGGGAGAGTAAGGTTGCTAGAAAGCCTGAGCCAAAGGCAGACACTTAACAACTGAGCCACCCAAGTACCCCTAAGCATATTAAATATTCTAATTTTATAGTCTGTATTTGATAATTACAGTATCTGTTATGTTTGAGGGTTTGCTTTTGTGATCTGTTGTTTCTGCTAAATCATGCTCATGATGACTTACTGCTGTCCGATTTTATACTGTAAGCCCATTTCCTTGGAACTTTATTTGTGGGAATTCTGAAGACTACGTTTAAAATATGCTCTGGAGATATGGAGATATTTGGAGGATTTGTTTTCCGTCTGCTAGATGACTGCATACTAAAACTACCAATCTAGTATTCCTTTAATTTTCGACATGGTTATTTTGGTAACAACATATATTGTGAATTTTCACTCTACTTTGGCAAAAGGAACATCTGTGGTTAGAATTATTAGGAAAGACTGATGCCTCACCAATCCACTTAAAGCTAAAACTGACAAATTCCCTTTTCTCTGGGAAAGTTTGTTTTCCAACTAGTTTACCTTGTGTCCTCTCTCTAAGCACTGCCAATTAAAACCAAAGCTCTGGTTTTCATAAGAACCAACAAATCCATTTAATCTCTGCATTTATGATCTGTTTATCTCTTAGATGAGTGTTTTTTTTTTAATTTAGTCTGAAGATTTCATTTGCTTTCTTGACAGCTTAATGCTCTGCTTAAAAAAAAACTTAAAAAAATTTTTTAACCAACATTTTCAATTGTTTTCCAAAACATATAATTCATAATACTTCTTAAAAAAAGAAGTATCAATATAGTCTCAATGAAGCTAAATTTAGAGTAATTCCAACAACTGAAGGATAAGTATAACAACAAACAGCAACAAAAACTAACTTTATTCTGCCACCCAGTAATTATGCAATTACTGGCACCAGTTTCTTCATTTTTAAAGACATAATGCCTAGTCTACCAAAATTCCCTATAGTTTTTATGCACGTTGGGCACCTAACTTTATTTTGGTCATTACTTCCTCTCTCCTTCTTATTATTTGTACATACCTCTATTTTATTAAACACTGTAACAGTTTATCTAAATAGGAGTTCTAAAGCTGGGCAATGGGCTCAAGGAAGGCAGAAACTAGGTCTTCCCAGTCTATTTCAGCTATTAACACAAACCAGTCAGAGAGCAGATCTTCAACTGTCTACTTGAATGAAATAGCAGAGGTATGTGTACAAAAAAAAGAATTTTTAGCACTTTACTTACTCTTCAGAGGTGCTACAAGATGAGAGCTGATAAAATCTCTCTCTTTTTTTAATGTGGACTGAGTTTAAAATGAAAGTCTAATGTTGAAGTGCTTCTTGGCTTTTGGTTTCAGAGCTGCTAAAGGCTTTTATAAAAATATCAAAACCAATAACAAAACGTTAAATCATGCAGGGGAGCAAAAGCATCTCCGCAAGTATTGCCATTTGAATAATCACAGCAACATCTTAGTTTAGAGATATAAGTTCACAATACCACATCATAACATAATTAATTAGCTCAGGGAGGAAACCAACTCGTTTTCTTATAGCACCAAGCAGCCACCCTCCCATCCCAGGCACTAAAGCATTATTTAAAAAATTTGTGAAGTTGCAATATTAGAAAGCAACTCATCTTTACATTTGCCACTCTATAGATCATGTGAACAATGCCTGCTGTATAAAAAATATCTTACCAAGGATTTTTATCAGTCAGTATTTACTGACTATTTACCTTGACTATTTACTCAAGGTAAATTAACAGAAAAGTAATTTATTAAAGGATAGTATCACTGCTATGTCACTATGTCAATGAAAGGGCTGAAAATGGGTGCAAAGATAACATCACCCAGAATAATGCTGAAGTGATTTACGAGCAAATCATTATCCCTGCCACCATCAAGAGCTGTATTGCAAAATTCAAATCCATTACCACTGCCAGGACCAAAATCACTTCATTACGAACTTAACCTTGAAACCTCCACTTAAAGCTGACCACCTCTGTCACTCCCTCCTGCAAAATTGAAAGTTAAGAATAAAACCCTCAGAGACGCCTGGGTGGCTCAGTTGGTCAAGCTGCCGCCTTTGGCTCGGGTCATGATCCCAGCGTCCTGGGATAGAGTCCTGCATTGGGGCTCCTTGCTCCTCGCTTCTCTCTCTGCCTCTGCCCACTGCTCTGCCCGCTTGTGCATTCGCAAGCATGTGCGCACTCTCTCTCTCTGACAAATAAATAAATAAATAAATAAAATCTTAAAAAATAATAATAATTAAAAAAAAGAATACAACCCTCATTTCCTTACATTGTATAATTTCAAGCAAAAGTGATCTGCAGGTGTGTCTGACTAATGGCTCTTTTTTTTTTTTTTTTTTTAAGATTTTATTTATTTATTTGACAGACAGAGATCACAAGTAGGCAGAGAGGCAGGCAGAGAGAGAGGAGGAAGGAGGCTCCCTGCTGAACAAAGAGCCTGATGCAGGACTTGACCCCAGGACCCTGAGATCATGACCTGAGCCGAAGGCAGAGGCTTTAACCCAACTGAGCCACCCAGGCACCCCTGGCTAGTGGCTCTTAATGTTATTTAAGATGCATCCATCTAGAAACAAAAGCATTGGCTAGTACATATACAGGAGAGGCCTGACTCACAATATGGGTATTTCTGCAAATATAGAAAACTACTCAAAAATTGGGGGAATCAAATATGACAAATATTCACTATAAGAGATTAAGATTAATACTGAAGATACACAATTATGCCATATACACTTAATTTACAAATAATTACCCAAATATTGTGGGATTACGATGAAAATTTGCTTTTACTGATGGGATGCACTACTTTTAAAAATTGTTTTAGTTTTTAATTTTATTATTTTTTAAAGATTTTATTTATTTGGGAAAAGAGAGAGAACTCATGTGCAAGTGAAGTACGCATGCGTGGAGGCAGGTGGAGAATCTTGAGAACAATCCATGCTGAGTGCAAGCCCAACACAGGGCTCAAACTCATGACCCTGAGATCATGACATGAGCTAAAACCAAGAGCCAGATGCTTAATCAACTGAGCCACCCAGGACCCTGAATTTATTATTTTCATTCCAATATAGTTAACATACAATGTTGTATTAGATTCAGGTATACAATATAGTAATTCAATAATTCTATATATTTTCATTGCTCATCATGCTAAGTATCCCCATCACCTACCTATTTCACCCAACCTCCCCAACCCCTACCTTTGGTAAATTACCAGTTTGCTCTCTATATTTAGATTAAATAATGAGAACAGAATTTGTGACCATGAACTTTCAATGTTTCATTATGACCTCTTTATAATCAGAAGTGTTTAAAAATATTCAAACTCATCATTCCTAGGTTAAGAGCAGAAATTGACAAAATCAAAGGAAACAAAAATACAGACTGTCTTACAAATGATTTTAGGTGTTACTATATTTTCTATCAGAGATCAGTTACCCCTTTGGAGATCACACATAATTACTCAAAGCTCAACCTCTATTAAGCTTCCCAATTCAGTCAAATTATTATAATCTCCATCTAGCTAAAGATATAAAGAGTGATGTCCCTATGTGTTTAATACAATTCAAAGAAATTTGCTCCAAAGCAATCAGGTTAGATTTCAAACAGAGTAGAGAATATAAAAACCAAATGCATTTCAGTATAGATGGTGACGGAAAGAGCCCACCTCACTTCAGGGGCAAAAAGAGACTGCAATCATGGGCCAGAGTCAGGAGTGATGGGACTGTTGCTCAGACAGTGCCAAGAAATTCCTCGTAAGATCAAGTGTTATGCCACCACACTGCAATTAATTTTTGATATTAAGAAAGAAAGCTTGTCCTTCTTTTACTGAAATCTAAGTGCCTGGCAAGGCTGTGTTGGCACAATGGCTGTTATGTGCTTTCTACCCACCTCCTGGAATGCCTGAGCTTCCCACCTCAGAAGGCACCAATGGTTTGCCCATGCAAAGTCCATACCCTAAGCATGTGAGGATAGGAAAAAAAAAAAATAAATAAACTCAGTAACTAAAGGACCAGAGCCCATTTCTGCAAACTTGTTGGGTAACCCAGAAGTCAGACAAGAGCCCCCAAATCACCACTGCCTCTACCACTGAAGTAACAAGATAAAAAATTAGAGATAGCTTGATGCCTTCCTGTGCTGTCTGAAGTCAAGATACAGGACTTTGGCACACAGTACTCAAGTATTGCTAATGGGTGTTCCCCCTTTGACTAAGACAAGGGGATGCATTATTTCATTAAGTATCTAATAATAAATCAAGGTAATTAATTAGATGCCTTTCAGCAGCATACTATCCATAAATCTGTGTCCCTTCCTAAAGGTACCAAGAATAATCAAAGTGTAAAGTCTATGGCATATAGACAAGCAGGACTCCTGGGAATATATTTCCACAAAACTAGTTAAAAGTATACACTCTAAAAGCCATTAATGTACACAAGAACACACATATATAAGGATGTATATTGCAGCACTGATTCCATAAGTGAAAGGCTACAAACAAATATAAACTTCTATCTAAACAGTTAAATAAAATGTAGTATACTTTGTAACAGGAATACTATAAAAGTTAAGGAAAAAAAAAGATAGGTCTATATATACTAACAGTGGGAAAAAAATCAAGTTGCAAAACAAGCACTTTGTTTCATCATTTATGTTAACAAACATAAAATCACTGTATAGATAGATACATAAGTATGTAAAAACAGAAAAGGTCTGAAAGGTTACAACACCAACCTTATCAACAACAGAGCTATAAATTACTAAGATACTTACCAAAGAGGGAAAATGTACAAAGAAGAAGCAGGAATAGTTAACTACAAAACATCATTTTACCTATTGAACTACTTAACGTCATTTTGACAAGTATAAAAAGAAACTATCATTGTCGTAATTCATATAATTTTTCCAAGAGTTAGCAACGTTTATCAATAGCCTTAAAAAGACGCATTCTTTTAAACACAGAATTAACCAGGAGTGCCTAGGTGGCTCAGTGAGTTAAGTATCTGCCCTTGGTTCAGGGTGGGATCCCTGCTCAGGGGGGAGTCTCCCTCTGCCCCTACCCCAACTTGTGTGTTGTGCATACTCTCTCTCAAATAAATAAATAAATAAAATCTTTAAAAAATAAATAATGAAAAATGGAATCACCATATGATCCAGTAATTCCACTACTAGATATCTATCCAAAGAAAAAGAAAACACTAATCTGAAAGATGTACTCCTATGTTTACTGCAGCATTACTTGCAATAGCCAAGATATGCAAGCAACCCAAGTGTCCATCCATAAATTAATGCTTAAAGAAGATGTGCCATATACACAATGGAGTACTACTCAGCCATAAAAAAGTATAAAACCTTACTATCTGTGACAACATGGACAGACCTAGGGAATATAATGCTAACTGAAATAAGCCAAGCAAACAAAGATGAATACCATAAAATTTCACTTATATGTGAAATTTAAGAAACAAAACAAACAGACAAAAGAAACAAATTCTTAAATACAGAGAACAAACTAGTAGTTGCAGGAGGGAAGGTAGGTGGGAGGACAGGTGAAATGAAGGGGACTAAGAGTACATTTAATGTGATGAGCACGAAGTAATGTTAGAATTGCTGAATTATACCGTACACCTGAAACTAACAGATCACTGTATGTTA
The DNA here is from genome assembly GCF_030435805.1 of Mustela lutreola. Classification (NCBI taxonomy): domain Eukaryota; kingdom Metazoa; phylum Chordata; class Mammalia; order Carnivora; family Mustelidae; genus Mustela; species Mustela lutreola. The sequence continues at coordinate 64,550,126 of NC_081297.1, forward strand.
ATAATACTTCAATTAAAAAATACTGTAAAAAAATAAATATTCTTTGATCTAGAAATGTACTTGCGAGAGCTACTCAAAAGAAAGATATGCAAAACTATGTAAGTACAAGGATATTCACCACGCTGATTTTGTAAGTGAAAAACTAGAAACATCTAACTGCTATGGTTTAAATGTTTGTGTACCACCCTCCCCCCAAATTCAAATGTTGAAATCCTAAAGCCAATGTGATGGATTTGGAAGGTGGGGCTTTGCAGAAATATTAAGTCCGAAGACTGAAGCCCTCATGAATGGATTAGTGTTCCTCTAAAAGAGATCCCAGTCCCTAGCCCTTTCCACCATTGAAGACATTGGCAAAAAGGCACTATGAACCAGAAAGCCCTACCAACTACCAAATCTGCTGGCTCCATAATCCTGGACTTCCCAGAATTAAATTTCTGAGTTTATAAACTACCCGGTCCATGATACTGTCTGAGTAGCCTGAGTGGACTAAGACACCAACCACAGAGGATTTTTCAGCAACTATAAGTCCAGCCATATAAAGACTATCCCAGAGCCTTAAAAGACTGTATATAAAACTGGTGAAATCTAAGTAAGTTATGTGGATTGTACCAACATCAATCTGTTAGTCTTTTATGTCGTACTACAGTTATGGCAAGGTGTTACTTCTGTGAGAAACTGGGCAAAAAGGTACATGATACCACCCTGTGTAGTTTTGTTTTGCTTTGTTTTGTTTTTGGCAATTTGTGAATCTGTAATATTTCAAAATAAAATCTGTACAAATGGGGGAAAATACTGTAGAAAGCATTGAAAGTATTCAAGGAAATCTGGGGGAAAAAGCAAGTTGCTACCTTATTACAGAAATTTTGAATTTTGTGAAATAATGCACAAGCACAGAAAAGACTGGAGAGACTATAAAAAATCAGTGTTATGACTGGTTATCTCAGAGCAGTAGCATCTTTATTTTCATTTTTATACTTTTATTTTCATACAATTAACATCAATTGCATTTACAAACATTTAAGATCCAAATTAAAAGACCTATCAACTGGGAAAATCATTCCAGGCAAGTGACACAAAAGACTACCATCTTCAAAGAGGGTTAAGCACAAACAAGCAAAAAGTCAATTCGCAGTTAATAAACATGGAGAAACGTTCAATCACACTAGTCACTAAAGAAATGCAAAATAAATTATTTCATTTTAACCAAATGGTAAATTTTTACAAATTAGAATGCTGGATGCCGACAAAGATGCAGTAAACTGGACAACAGTAAAAACTGTCCTAACACTTTTGGAAAGCAATCTGTCAATACTGATGTTGATATGAGTTACTTTTCAAATGTTCACTCTTTGATCTACTGCAGTAAACTTTAACCTAAAAGCTTTATACAAGAGTGTCCTATATTGAATTGCTCCACATAAAGAAAAACTGGAAACCGAAACGCCCAACAAAAAAAATTGTTTTTCTTTGACAAATAGTGTTTATTTATTATTTTTTTAAAAAGATTTTATTTATTTATTTGACAGACAGAGATCACAAGTAGGCAGAGAGGCAGGCAGAGAGAGAGAGAGGAGGAAGCAGGCTCCCCGCTGAGCAGAGAGCCCGATGCGGGACTCGATCCCAGGACCCTAAGATCATGACCTGAGCCGAAGGCAGCGGCCCAACCCACTGAGCCACCCAGGCGCCCCTAATGTGTCATTTTAAAGACTATTTGTCGGGCGCGCCTGGGTGGCTCAGTGGGTTGGGCCGCTGCCTGCGGCTCAGGTCATGATCTCAGGGTGCTGGGATCGAGTCCCGCATCGGGCTCTCTGCTCAGCGGGGAGCCTGCTTCCCTCTCTCTCTCTCCGCCTGCCTCTCTGTCTACTTGTGATTTCTCTCTGTCAAATAAATAAAATCTTAAAAAAAAAAAAATGACACATTAATGAATCTGACAAGACAGTTTAACTACAACAAAGGCTTATTTTTCTCATTTAAATTCTCAATTACCATGTTCGATTCATTCTGTTTAGGATTTAATAATGAATTCCATCAAAATCCTTATCTCTTCCACAAGAGATAAGGCTACAGTTACATAAAACATCTGTTAAAAGATGTAAACTGTCCAAGTGCACTCTGAAACTCTCTGCCAAAACCACCACAAAAATATCCAAATTGTCAGTCCACAAAACTGAGAGATCAATCACCACCTCTACCTAAGCAATATATGTCATCACCAAATAAGCCAAAAGCAGTCTTTATTATTGGTCCATTTTATGCCAGTTCCTACGTGGGGAGTGATATAAATGAAAGGAAAAAAGAAAGACATCATATTCTTGGCAAAATGATACCCTCCGGTCATTAAAAACAGCAGTTTTAAGGTAACAGAAACAGAGTCAGGAAAAAGTCATCATGAATATGGTGAACTATCTCTTCAGTCATATCCAACCACTTGTTTTACTTACCTATTTACGATCAGAAAAAGAAATCCCAAGCCACTTAACCCTACAAATGCTGAAAAACAAAGTGTATAGACTGAATAAAGTTATTTGCCTCATGGCAATTAAAGTTATTTGTCTCATGGCAAATCAATCATCCAGGTTTAATTTTTCCATCTCCAATATTGAGAGGACCACCAAATTACAAGTAATTATTATTAAAAAAAAAAAAAAAGACACAAAACACCTGTCATTTCATCTAGGATAAAACTTTAAGGTTCTAACAGACCATGCTTACGGGAATTTCATGGATAACAAAAATGAAAATTAAACTGGGAAATTTTCACCATTCTGACAGAGAAGAGTAACAGCTAACATTTATGGAACACTTAATTCACCTTCATAACAACTTCAGTTAAATACGACCATCATCCACATTCTGCAGATAAGAAAAATGTTACTTTAGGGGAGCCTGGCTGGCACGGTTGGTGGAACATGTGCTGATCTTGGGATTGTTGAGTTCCAGCCGCAATGGGTGTAGAGATTACCTAAAATCTTAAGCCCCAGCCCCAAAAGTTACTTACCCCAAGGTCATGTGCCCAATGTTGCAAAGCTAATAAGGCAGAGGCAGGATTTGAATCTAGGCAGAAGGAACAGTCTGCCGATACATTTTTACAGTGGTTTTTAACCACTACACTACAGTTACCTTAGAAAAAAAGTTTTAAGACAACTAGTTATTTTAAAAAATATAAAAGACAACCAGTTACATGCCATTTAAGGAATACTATAAATCTCCTCACCAAGCCAAATGGTCCCTGGCGCAGTTCTGTCCAGAGTGACTCATAATCCAGAAAAAAAATGGATATGCCACCCGATAACTAGGGTCCTCAGAGCAGAAGTCAATTCAGCTCTGCACTGATTTCTATCTCAGGGCCAAAGTAGTTTTCTATCCTAGGGCCATAGTTAATTTTCAATTAAATAAAAAAGATAATATTCATGGCAGTTTAGCAATAAAATTACCCTCTATCACAAGCACTTATCTTCAGCTGAATTATTTTGTCAGCAAGCTCCACAACGGCAATGACCTTATGTATGGTTTACTGCTCCCTAGCACCTTGAACAGTGACTGGCACAAAGGAGGCCAACAAATAACATTTGTTAAATGAATCAAGGAATGAACAAATGCTATATGAGTGTTTCTTAGGCTTTACTGTGCTTAAGAATCATCTAGGGAGGGGCACCTGGGTGGCTCAGTGGGTTAAGGCCTCTGCCTTTTGCTCAGGTCATGATCCCAGGGTCCTAGGATCCAACCCCGCATCAGACTCTCTGCTCAGCGGGGAGCCTGCTTCCTCCTCTTTCTCTGCCTGCCTCTCTGCCTACTTGTGATCTCTGTCTGTCAAATAAATAAATAAAATCTTGAAGAAAAAAAAAAAAAAGAATCATCTAGGGATCTTGCTAAAATGCAGATTCTGATTCAGCAGTTCAGGGCTTAGACTAAGAAACCCTTGGGTAACTAAGTTAGCTGCTGGTCTATGGCTCACACTTTTCAGTAGCAAGGTAATTGGACCCCCCCCCCCCCAGGTCATTTCCCCCAATCTCTTCAAGGAGTCAAGAATCAGGATTCACTTACTCTCCAAGGAAGAAAACCTGAAGTTTATTCATCAATAAAGCTATTACTACCGATCCTTATCAGAAGGAAAGACTTATCTCCCCAAATTTTCACTATACCTCAGTCAGATGGCATCTGTTAACTGTTCAAAAACAAAACAGGCTTCCATAGACTAGTGGTTTAGCTTTTTTTTGGCGGGGGCGGCATCAAAGATTACTCTGAAAATATAATCAGAACTACAGAGTTCTCCCCAAAAAGTTTTATAGGAGATTCATGAACCCCTTATTAAGACCAAGATCTCCACTTGTATTTACCATTTAAGTAATTTAAATAGTCCTCAACATACTGAGTCATTTTACTCCAAACTGTTATCTAATAAAGCCAACAGCTAACCATACAAATCAAAATTTTTTTTAAAATTCCAATATTAAATATGATCAACATTAAATACATTAAATACAATCAATATTAAATAAAAAAATAATCCTTTTCAGAAATCTGTATAGTCAAGTCAGCAAACCGTTCTTTTCTTTCTTTCTTTTTTTTTTTTTTTAAAGATTTTATTCATTTATTTGACAGACAGAAATCACAAGTAGGCAGAGAGGCAGGCAGAGAGAGAGAGGAGGAAGCAGGCTCCCCGCTGACCAGAACCCTGGGATCATGACCTGAGCCGAAGGCAGAGGCTTTAACCCACTGAGCCACCCAGGCGCCCCAAACTGTTATTTTCAAATAAAAATGACGAGAAAACTAAGATGAGACTTATCTTTCCCCAGTGTATATGAAAGCTGCAGCTCACATGTAGTGTTTACTATGCACCAGATACTATTTGAAGTACTTTACGTTAACTGTCAATCTTAACAACCTTATGTGACCTATTAATATTATCCTCAAGTTATTAGTATTATCCTCAATTTACACATAAGAAAATTGAGAAAGAGGCGAAACAACTTGCTCGAGGTCATACAAACAGAAAGAGGCTGAGCCTGAACAGTAGCCTTGTACTTGTTTTTAACCACTCTTTTGTGCAACCCTGTATATAAATGTATCTTATAATTATTACTCTATCACTGCCCCCATTTTTTTTCCTTCACCTAACTCAAAAGGCTAGAATAATCCCACATATCTTTTACCTTGCTTAACTGCAAACTTCTGTAAATCCTACAAATTTAATTTCTCATAGCTAATTCAACAACAAATATTTTAGTACCAACTTATGTGCACTGGTAGTGATATGAGGAAAAGTACTGCCAATAAGCATACAGTCTCTTCTGAAGAATTAAAAATAATTATACAAATCAGGAAATTTTTGAACATGAAACAGGATGGGACAACTATTCCAAAAAATAGGTGTACACTGTAACTATCTAGGACAGAATGGGAGGAATGATCACACTAACCGATTTCGTAGTTTGCAGAATCTAGTGTCATGAAGTACTGGCCACCTATGTACAACACAAACCCTGGATTACTCCTAAATTTCTGTTTTGACACAGAAGAGCTTTTCTCTTCCCTCAGTAATATATAAACCAAACAAAACTTAACTTTTCATCCTTGGAGTCTGGCTTTCAGTCTACAGTTCATACTCTACCCCTAGTAATATTCATCTAAAGTATTCCTCTAGAAGAGAACGAAGGGAAACAAGAGAAGGAAGGAAGCGAAGGAAGGAAGGACGAAAGATCCAATGAACTCTTCTGTCTTTGGTTTAGAGTCAGTCATTTATAAATACAGAGATATTTTCTGAACCAAAGTTTGGCTCAAATGTTTGGGTCTATTACAAGAAACAGATGAGAAGACACATGAGTACCTGATACTTAAGTTTCTTTTTCTTACATATACCTATACCTGCATATTAGAAAAAATTTTCTTTACAAAAGAGGAAATATAAATCATCTACTTGCATCTCGTCATTTGGCATTCCTTTAAATCTTGTATACAAATGTCTGTATTTGAACACACTGCAATCTTCATTCCTTTTTTTTTTTTTTAAAGATTTTATTTATTTTTTTGACAGACAGAGATCACAAGTAGGCAGAGAGGCAGGCAGAGAGAGAGGAGAAAGCAGGCTCCCCGCTGAGCAGAGAACCCCACATGGGGCTCGATCCCAGGACCCTGGGATCAGGACCCGAGACGAAGGCAGAGGCTTTAACCCACTGAGCCACCCAGGTGCCCCTGCAATCTTCATTCTTGTTTTGTAAGTTTTATTTGCCCAATTAAAAGTATACTCTTCAGCTATAACAATTTTTAAATAAGGTTAATTACCCAGTTTGGCTTATTCAGAATCAAGGTAAATTCGTAACAACTCAGATTAGAACTCGAAAAGGCATACTTCTCTCTTTTTTTAAAAGGTATTTATCTCTTAAATCAGTGCTGTCTCACAGCAGTTTTTGCAATTACCAGTGCCATTATGATGTAGCTTTAATAATTTTTCCAAAAATGTTCAACAAATCATAAGGCATAAAGTAATAATTTTGGAAAGTTACTATTTATATACTGGACAATTTACAACACAAAAGAGTTGCTATGATAATCAAATCATAGTTGTCAGCTAAGCTCTTCACTAGACTATGTTAAAATGCTTAATACATAAACATCATAAACAGCATTAATATCATGAACACAAACTTTGTCAAAAGAAATTATTATTGCCAAATTAAAGATACGAACTTGATGTTCCAAAAAGTTGTCAATTCTCTAAAGTCATACAACTAACATTTGAACCCAGGATTCCAAAATCCTTGCAGAAAATTATAGTGCATAATGCAAAAGTTTATTATGTTATCAAGACTGGAAACCTTCCTCAAGAACTAAACATTAAAGAAAACAAAATTTAAGCAAAATATAGAATATAGGAATAAAATGCTATGAACACCATCAGAGCTGAAGAGTCATTTTCCATTTTCACTTAAGGATCTTCAGAGAGGTTTAAAATATTTTTAATGACTTCATAGGATTACAGTTTCTCAACTTTCTCTACTTTCCACTCCTCTGCAATATAGACTCAGACCCCATTTCAACTACAGGGTCAAAAATCTCTTCTTAAGCTTCCAGGTAGGAAACCAAAATTACAGATTTGAAGTGTTCATGACTACTGTTGTCAAGGATCATTTCCATTAGCTGGGAAATAATACGGAGCTGCCTGATAACAAACCCAAACTGATACAAAATAACTGAATATCAATACTCCTAGCTTCTGGAAAACTGTAAACCAGTTCACTGTAATTTGAAGCACCAAAAGGTACTTTTACATCTTTATGTTCATTTCTAAGCATTTTATTCTACTTTTCACATTTAAAAGATAATTCCTCCTTCATTCTCAGTCCATTGTATCTGAAAGTATTTCTACCTGAAAATATTTTTATTCATTTTTAAATTCTGCATCTACCTCCAATAAATATTCCAAAATCAAATTGCTCAGAAACCACTATTCACTTATTTATAATTTCTCTTGGCAATCATTCCACAATTTGTTTAGGCACTTTCTAATTCTAAGTCATTTTTTTAAAACAATCATTGTCAGTAAGTGACATCTAATAACTTTTTATAAATAAATTATTTAAATTAATGGGAAAAACCAGTACTGTATTTGGAGTTAAAGGCACAATGTTATGATTACTACAATATAAAATAAATTTCAGATTCTAAGCTTCATCTAAAATTTAAAATGTTATTACCTAAAAAAGCAGAACACTTTAGAAGTCAGATAAATTACTTTAAAAATTATGTAAGACCTGGGGAAAGAAGGGAATGGGCAGTTATTGTTTAATGCGTATCATACAGTTTCAGTTTTGCAAGATGAAGAGTTCTGGATGTGAATAGTGGTGACACTGCAAAACAATGTAAAAGTACTTAATAACCCTGAACCATACACTTAAAATTGGTTAAGATCATTAAATTTTATGTTATCTGTATTTTAAATAATTAAAAATTTAAAAGTTATCTAAGAGTTATTATAGAGTGCATAAAAGTCATTTTTACCTAAATAAGTAGTTACAGGTATTCATTTTCAGGGAAAAACTCTAGAGACAGAAACCCAATTAAAACATGGCCAAACAACTAACGCAGACATAAACTGCTAAAAATATTAGAGGGGGGAAAATGATCTGAAAAACAAACAAAAATGCTAGCAATCACAAAAAATCATTTAAAAAAGTGTAAGCTCTTATTTAAGTAATTTATTAGTAGAAAGCACAATGCTGTTTTGAACTTACAGAATGTGTTTTAAGGGAATTTATGTTGGTAAATATCTGACAACTTTGTGAATTATCCAAACATTTTTCCCTCTTCACAGAGAGCCAGATATTGTATATGTCCCCTTCAGAACACTGAGAAAAAAACCCAATAAACTACTTAAATCAATAGAGCCCTCTGTCTCCAAAACGAAGTTAAAAAAGTTACATCTCACTATTCCTTAAAATAGGATTCCCCGTTTGCCTGTAGCTTCCTATTGCAGTATATCTAGGTAACAGAGTTCTAATTCCAACTTCAATATTCACTAGCTGTGGACAAGTTTCTTAAATTCTATGCTGTAGTTTATCTCTAAAATGGAGATAATAATTCTATCTATCTCACAGATAGGACTGAGTAGATGTATATATATGAACACATGAAAAAACACTGTGTTTTGTACTTACTATACAAAAATGCCTCACGCACAGTAAGTACAATATACAGGTATACCCCTATTATTATAGCACCATTACCATTACTATTATCTGTCCCACTCATTCCAGTTATAAACGAAAAGCTAGGGTCTTACCAGAAAAACACACACAAGTAAAAGATTCTGAATACAACCACAAAGGGCTCAGATTCCAGATTAGAGAAGCCCAACCAAAGATGATTCGCAAGCAACTTGGTTTATAGAAAAGTGGCTCTTAACCTTGTGCCATGGACCTCGTTAGCAGTCCAAGTAATCTACAGATCTCTTCTCAGAATGTTTTTAAAATGCACAGGGGGCATCTAGGTGGCTCAGCCGGTTAAGCAACTGCCTTCAGCTCAGGTCAAGATCCCAGAGTCCTGGGATTGAGCCCCAGATAGGCCTCCCTGCTCAACAGAGAGCCTGCTTCTCCCTCTCCCTCTGATGCTCCTTCTGCTTCTGCTCTCATTCGCACTCTCTAGCAAATAAATAAATAAAATCTTATTAAAAACCTGTAATATGTGAAAATATTTCTCTTGTTGAACCCATTGCAATTTCAAGAATTTTCAGTTCTCTTCAATTCTAGATTTTAATTAGAAGGTAGTCAAAATAAACAAAGAAATATTTTTCTCTCAATGAAGTTCACAGACTTCCTTAATTCTAACCAGAGACCCAGATTAAGAATCCTTGGTTTAGGGGAAAGTGCAAAATAAATTCTGGAGCCAGAGTTGCACCTGAATGACCTCAGGCATCAAACTGAGCTGTGGTTCGCTCCTTTAGAATAATTTCTAAATCCTGTAGGTTATTTCTATAGTTTTAAAAATCAAATATTAGTTAACAAAATGCCACATGACCAGTAGATTGTTTTTTTGTTCTTTGTTTCACTGCTTTTAATACCATATATTTGGCTCCAAACGTGTAGTCACATTGTTAATTTTCAGCAACTCATTATAGGAGAAAAGTTAAAACAATGTACTGATTCACAAAGAAAATGATTAGTGGAAATATTAACAGTTTAATAAGAGCCATGATTTGGCACTAGAATAACCTATATCTAAATCCCAATTCCACTACTTTACTTCTAAGTTCCTTAACCTCTTCCGCTCAGTTTTCTCATCTGTAAAACACTGCAATGTTGTTTTACAAACCAGAGAGGATCTAGCTTAAACACTCAATAAATGGAGCGATTATTAAAGTTCACATTTTAACAAAACCAAAGGAATCAATTGGGAACTCAAAAGTTTATTTTGGAATTCATGTTAATATAAATAAAATTTCAGGGACGCCTGGGTGGCTCAGTTGGTTGAGCAGCTGCCTTCAGCTCAGGTCATGATCCCAGCGTCCTGGGATCGAGTCCCACATCGGGCTCCTTGCTCCGCAGGGAGCCTGCTTCTCCCTCTGACTCTTCCTTCCACTCTGTCTACCTGTGCTCGCTCTCACTCACTCTCTCTCTGACAAATAAATAAATAAAATCTTTAAAAAAAAAAAAAAAATAAAAAAAAAAAATAAAATTTCACATTCTCTTGCCCAGCAAAAACATACACACTTAAAACCTGAAGCATTTGCATGGCATAACGTTCCTAATACAAACTGGCACTGTTTAAAATCGTATCTGATTTCTTATCCTGCCGAAAAAAACCCTACAATGAGGATAAAAAATTGGCAAACAGAATGGGCTCAGTAATCTCAAATCTCTTCATGATTTACTTGGGAGTGTTCCAAGTGAATGTTTATTACCAATGTCGGACATACTCTAAGGTAGCTGCGTCTCTTTAAAACCCAATTTAAAGATCTCAAATTTATCAGCTACACAGTCGGTTAGATTAAAAAAAAATTAAAAGCATGAAATTTACTTTATGTCGTAATATTACGGAATAAAATCCATCACTCCCTCCGAGAGAGAAGAAAAACAGCCATAGACTGGTCCTGGCTTCTCGATCCATTATACAACCTGTAAATTCCTTCCCTCATTGAAAAGATTCTTTTTATGGGCATAGTTAACAAGTGCCAAGTTGCGAAGTTGCAGCTTTGCTGGTTTGACGTTTTCACAATGCAAGAACAATATGATCTGGAATCTACTCAAAGCATTAGCCAGGCAGTCAGCTGATGCTCACTGCACACAAGAGAAATAAGAGAAATTAAACCTCGTATTTCTCTAAATCAGGTATCCACTACCTTTAAAACTAAAATAGGCCAGCAGCGGGCGTTCCAGTTAAAATAAAAGTATTTCTATTGTTAAATAACATAAAAAAAAAAAAAAAAAGCCGGCTTTCCTCGGACTAGGTTTCTCTCATTCTTGGAATTTTCCTCCTGTAAGGGCTTTTATGCGTCCATAAAGCCAAACCCTCATCCCAGAGCCACTGCCTGAGTAACTTTTACAAAAGGTCAAAGCGGTGCCTTTCAAGGCTTCCAAAGCCTACTGGCGTCTCCTCCGTTCACAGTAATTCGCTTTCCACCCACAGAACGTTCCAGAGACTTACGGACGGGGATCAAACAAAATTTGGTGGGGGTTGATAAAAAGCAGCTTTCAACTTTCTCTTCAACATACTTATACCGAATTTCACCTTCCTCCCTCCGCGGCCCCACATGTTGCTTGCTTCCCTCCCAGAGGGCCCCGCGAGACCTCGCTTCTCCACCACCCCCCAACCCCGCCAACGCGCCCACCTGATTACCCTTTTCTCAGTAGACTCCGCCCCGTCCTGCTGCACCCCCCCACCCCGGCCTGTTTGCCTCCTCTAGGAGGTCCATATGGGCCACTTTCCCCTTCCTCTGATTCTCACCTCATACCAGACAAGCCTGGATTCTCCACCTTCAATTCTCCCCCACTACGGCCCTCACTTCCCACAGCTTCCTAAAGTGTTGCGAGAGCGCAGAGTGGAGCCGCAGGCCTGCACGGCCCAGGTGCTGTGTCAGCCTATCTGCCGGTTCCGCGGCGTGTACGGCCTGGAAAGTCACATGGCGGTGGAACCGGCCGGTGCCTCCACACTCCTGCTCTCCTCACAGCAGGACGACATTACCAAGTCCACTCACCTCCACGAAGAGCAACATGTCTTCCTCCGCTCGGCCCAGTCGTTCTCGCCGCCGCGACTCCAACGGGCTTAAAGGCCCGAACCCCAAACGCTAGGTTAAGGACACTCGCCTGGCCCCTCCACCCGGCAGTGGACCCGGCTCCTCCCCCGCCGTCAGCCGCTGCGGCCTGACCCGCCCAGTCCCACCTCCCTTGAAAGAGCAACCGCTTCCGGTTCCAGAGAAAAATTGCTTCCGGGAGAAGAGAAACCCCTCGGCGCGCTCAACTTTTACGCTACCTTTTCCAGCGGCAGCATGGGAGGTACTATCGTCAGTCGTGGGGGGAGGGAAGCGATCAGAGGAAAGCACCATTCTGTACCACGGGGGTGTGTACAGATCTTATTGACGCATTTTATCCCTCGTCAAGCGGAGGGCTACCGCTACTGTAACTACGCAGTTTTCCTAGTTCAAAATCTAGATCTGATGAAAAGCCGAGCTTGTGTGGAGAGTATTGGCAGACGCCCAATCCTTCCGAAAAGGTGGTGGCTCGAAGAAAAAAAGTAGGGAAAAAAAAAAAGGCAGCAGTAATAGTAAATGTATTAATAGCAGCTGCTGTGTATGAAATGCTTAGTATGTGCCTTACTATGTGCCTGGCATTATTCTAAGTATTTTATGAGAATTAATCGTTTAAAAACCTTATGCAATAGATAGTATCCCCATTTTACAGTTGAAGGAACCCTCTCAGAGAGCGGGTTTCCCTTAGAAACGCCTTTAAAGAACTTTGTTCACTTAGATCAGGTAGCCATATCCACGCTACTTAATACTTAGTATGGAAAGCCTCTTCGCTGATGTTCTATCACTGTCACTTCAAATGAAGTACAATAAAATTTTTAAATTATCTTTACACTTTTCTTTTAGATGATCCAAATTCTTTACTATCTTCAGCAATACCTAGTAAGCTTTATTCTTCCCTATCAATCCACTTCTGTATCTTAGGTCCCACACTTAATCTTTTGAAATAATTATGTCTTGATCTTTTCCACTGATTTTTCCCATGCTATTATTTAAAAAATCTTTCTAAATTAAAGGTTTCATTTTCACCAAACTGTTGTTTTCAAGACCTTACCATTCCGATCCCATGTAATCTCCCTTACTTTACCTCTAATGAACGTACTCACTTTTTCATTTAATACCAAAGTCATTTCTCCATCGAATTCCTTATTTTTGTATTCCATCCTCTCCCAAATCTGATCCACAGTAAACTAAGCATTACTTCATCTCAATTAAACCAATCTTACCTTTCCCCTGAAAGATAAACTCAACACTCACCTCCAAAGCCATGGCTCAAGGTGTCTTCACTATCTGGAATGCCTTCATTTGTCAATCAACCTTCTCTCTCCATAGGGTTTTCCCAAAGACAATGCTCCCTACAGATTTCTTCTTCATGTCCCTTATTATCACTTGAATATTCTGTCTTAAGTTATTTTCTTTTTCGTTTTTTACTTTCTTCACCGGTATCGTATATTCTTCACATTCTAGGATAATGGTGGCCACATAGTAGTATCTCTCAACAAGTGCTTACCAAATTGAAGGGGAAGGAGGGAGCTTTAAAATTTTGCTTTAAAAAGCCTTCATTTCCAGTTGCTGATGAAGTCCATGCTGCATAAAAAATATGAGAGAGGGAGAGAGCACAATAATGCTAAATTAGTTTAGTTGACAAGCATGTAAGCTGCTTTGTGAATGCCTACTGAGATAAGCAATATAAAAAAAAAATCAAGAGAAATGAAAGTTGTTTAAGGATCTCACAATCTAATATTATCAACAAAGTACTTAATAAATTAATTGATAAGTTCAAGAAATGCTGGATAATGATGAATATTTTAGTCAAACTTAAACATTTACCAAAATACTTAATTGCAGTCCTTTCAGAAACATTTTTAACTTCCTTGAATGGACTTAAATGTGACTTAAAGGAAAGGAGGGAGTAATTTTTGTGACTGGGTGTTAGGGGAGGCAATCTAACAATAAAAGAAAGTATTCTGGGGCTTAAAAAGTTTCCATATAATTGAGTCTGAAATGATAATAAATATCCAAATTTTAGAAAATTTCTGAGGAGGAACTGAGGAAGAATATGTCAAATGTTTAAAACAAACAAAATCTCTAAAACACAGCCTTTGGTTTTGAGAAGTTCACCAATAATGGACAGAGACAAATAATAGTTACATTCCAAAGAGATAAGTACTATAATAGAAAGTTTACAAAGTATTTGGGAACACAGAGAAGGGGGTAACTTAGACAATGGGATATTAGAAGGGGGAATATTTGCTCTCTTTATATTGATTCATTTCTTAAAAGACAACTACTTTATGTTTCCCTGTCTCCCATTCTCTGAAGGACTGAAATATGTAAATTGTTTAACTTTACAAGTTTATAGCAAGGATGCACCATAGGACAAAGTTTACAATAAGAATTCAACATACAAAGTTCTTGTAGAGAAATTACATTATGTATCCATAATTTGCATAAAGTCTAAAATCTATAAAATGATATATAGTTTATGAATATATCCACCTGTAGTAAAACTATATAAACAGAGACTAGACATAAGTACATCAAATTCATGACTGTCAATGTCTCTGTAAAGGGAAAGAGGGGGAGGAAGAAGTCTAGGGAGAGGACCAAAAGGGACTCCAACTTTATCTCTAATGCTTTATTTAAAAATTTCTGAAGCAGGGGTGCCTGGGTGGCCCAGTCGGTTAAATGGCTGCCTTCGGATGGGGTCATGATCCTGGGATCCTGGGATTAAGCCCTACAGGGGGTGTCCCTGCTCATCGGGGGGTCAGCACTTCCCCTCTCCCTCTGACCCTCCCCCCTGCTCATGCTCTCCTGCATGCTCTCTCTCTCAAGTTAATACATTTTTTAAAAAAACTTTAAAAAACATTTCTGAAGCAAATACGACAAAATGTTAATATTTGTTCATTCTATATGATAGGCACATGACTATTTGTTATATTTATTTCTGTACTGCTTCATATTTTTTAATAAATAAAAAAGCTACACATTTAACAAAACTACCCTGTCCTTTAATTACTCCTTTGTCCTAAATCCTTTCACATCCTCTGCTAACAAAGGAGCTGCCCAGAGTACTCCTCTCAGTTACAAAGCAGCATCCAACGTTCCCTTCACTTTCTCCGGCCAGCTATGGAATTTCAGAAACTTCTTCAGTCACATTCCTTGGAAAAATGAATAACTAGGCAGTGCAGAGAGTTTGACCTTCAGCCAAATAATAGCTTCCAAATTATTACATGTCTAGGACAAGCTGAGGGGCAGCTGAGGATGTTGTAACACAACTAGTCCACTACACGTTTAAAAATTCTTAAGCAGGGTGCCTGGGTGGCTCAGTGGGTTAAGCTGCTGCCTTCGGCTCAGGTCATGATCTCAGGGTCCTGGGATCGAGTCCCGCATCGGGCTCTCTGCTCAGCAGGGAGCCTGCTTCCCTTTCTCTCTCTCTCTCTGCCTGCATCTCCATCTACTTGTGATTTCTCTCTGTCAAATAAATAAATAAGGGGCGCCTGGGTGGCTCAATGGGTTAAGCCTCTGCCTTAGCTCAGGTCATGATCTCAGGGTCCTGGGATCGAGCCCCATATCGGGTTCTCTGCTCAGTGGGGAGCCTGCTTCCTCCTCTCTCTCTCTGCCTACTTCTGATCTAAAAATTTTTAAAATAAATAAATAAATAAATAAAATCTTAAAAAAAAATTCTTAAGCAAAACCTCAGGAAGAGAGAAGAATCAGGAGTTACATTTGATATACTGGATCTTGAATTCTAACACCTAGATTTTAAGCTTATTTAAGCAAGGCTATATCTTCTATTTCCTTTTCAATATTCAGTTCAATATTCTGGTTGTCTATTCTTTCCTACCCTCCCTCCCCGCTATCATGACAGCATATAGATAGAATGCCTAGTTCTCCGCATATAGTAAGCACTCTAGAAATGTTTGAGTCATTGATGTCATGATGGATTTACTATGACATCACCAGGACTGGAATACCATGGTTAGCAACAAATTAGGGTAAACCACAACCTGTGGGAGCAGGAAAGACCTAGCTTCCTTGTGGACACCTTTATAGCATTTGCCTATGTTCGGTGAAAAAAGAAGAAATAAAAGAAAATCACGAACTTTTCAAACTATTTATCAAAATGCAAAGTGGGATAGACAGCGACTCTGAACCAGAAAAAGAAGTTATGGATTCCACCATCATGTCCAGAAAATCCCTTTACAAATCAGGGGTCCCTCAGCTGGAGATCCCATTTGCAGTACAGAATGTCATCTCTAGGATTGAGCAAGCACAGCTTCATCGAGCCAGAGAGGTAGGTCATAAATGAGAAGTTTACAGATTACAACTGTTTTTTAACTTTCAATGATAAGCTGCATTTTTGGAACTCATTTTATTTTCATGATCTTTGACTATATTTGAGGTAACTTTGATTTCAAATGACAATTTCACCTCTCTGCATAACATGCTCCAATTTTGTTAGTCTCTTTTACTTTCCTATGAGAATTAATTACTACTTTTGAGAAATAAATTGCATGTGCTATTGAGTGATTGGGATAGAAAGAAAAATAAAAATCTGTAGCAAATATTGATATCTAATTTCAGTCAGTAGTTTTCCTTTGTTCTCAACTAAACTTTTGTCAAATAACTGTTAGCAAGAAAAAATATAGTTTGGCTTGAATTCCAGCTCATGGAAGGGGGATTTATTGGAAGGTAGAAACCCAACGACAATGAACAGAAGGTTCATGTAACAATCCAATAAACTTCAAACAACTAAGGTTATATACTACATTCTATTCTCTCAAACAGAATACAAAAAAATTCAGTGGGTTTGAAATAAAATTAATTCAAGTAAGTTTTTTCCTATGTTTAAGGAGCGTTAAATATTTGTACTTTCTCATTCTCTGAATAAACGTACTCCTCCACTCCCCACAACTAACAACAATGACCTGGTGTTTGCTTTTAACACCTTTATTGAGGTATAATTGGCACATAATAAGCTGTATATATTTTTTTATCTTTTTTTTTTAAAGATTTTATTTTTTTGACAGACAGGTATCACAAGCAGGCAGAGAGGCAGGCAGAGAGAGAGGAAGCAGGCTCCCCGCCGAGCAGAGCGCCCAATGCGAGGCTCCACCCCAGGACCCCAAGATCACTACCTGAGCGGAAGGCAGAGGCCCAACCCACCGAGCCACCGAGGCACCCCAGCTGTGTGTGTGTGTGTATATATATATATATATATATATACACACACATATATATATATATATTTTTAAAGATTTTATTTATTTAGTTGACAGAGATCACAAGTAGGCAGAGAGGCAGGCAGAGAGAGGAAGCGAGCAGAGAGCCCAATGTGAGGCTCTATCCCAGGACCCTGGAATCATGACCTGAGCTGAAGGCAGAGGCTTTAATCCGCTGAGCCATCCAGGCATCCCTGTATATATTTTTAAGTATATGTTTTGATATATATAAACACCTGTGAAAACCTCATCACAATCAAAATAATGAATTTACCCATCACCCCATAAAGTTTCCTTATGCTCACTTACAATTCCTCCCACATACCCTTCCCAACCCCGCCCCCACTATCTCTCGGCAACTGCCAATCTGCTTTTTGTCTCTACAGATTATTTTGCATTTTAAAAGAATTTTATAAGTGGAATCATACAGCATCTACTTACTCTCAAATAAAATTTTTGTTTCTCTTAATTGATGTTTGATATTTTTATTAACATATAATGTATTATTTATAATTATATGTAATATTATTATAATTAAAATTATTATATATATAATTATAATCATCAGGCTTACACAATTCACAACACTCACCATAGCACATACCCTCCCCAATGTCCATAACCCAACCACCCTATCCCTACTCTCCACCAGCCAGCAACCCTCAGTTGTTTCCTGAGATTAAGAGTCTCTCATGGTTTGTCTCCTGCCTGATCCCATCTTGTTTCATTATTTTCCCTCCCTCCCTCCCAGGACCCCCGGTCCTGTGTCTCAAATTCCTCATATCAGAAAGATCATATGATAATTCTCTTTCTCTGATTGACTTATTTTGCTTAGCATAATATCCTCTAGTTCCATCCACATCATTGCAAATGGCAAGATTTTGTTTCTTTTGATAGCAGCATAGTATTCCATTGTATATATATACCACATCTTCTTTATCCATTCATCTGTTGATGGACATCTAGGTTCTTTCCATAGTTTGGCTGTTGTGGACATTGCTACTATAAACATTTGGGTGCATGTGCCCCCCTCAGATCACTACTCAAATAAATAAAATCTTAAAAAGATTATCTCACTCTCTCTCCCTCTGCCCCCTCCCTCTCTAAAAAAATGAAATTGCTATGAATATCTGTACATTAATTCATGACTTATAGACATATGCTTTCATTTCTTTGGGATAAATACTTAGGTTGGAGTGGCTGGGTCACATGGTATATAAATGTTCAATTTAAAACAAGACTACCGGGGCGCCTGGGTGGCTCAGTGGGTTAAGCCTCTGCCTTCGGCTCAGGTCATGATCTCAGGGTCCTGGGATCGAGCCCCACATCAGGCTCTCTGCTCAGCAGGGAGCCTGCTTCCCTTCCTCTCTCTCTCTCTCTCTCTCTGCCTACTTGTGATCTCTGTCAAATAAATAAATAAAATCTTTAAAAAAAAAATAAATAAAAAAATAAAACAAGACTACCAAACCTTTAAAAAGTGGTTATATATCTGTTCGCCATCTGGATGTCTTCTTTGGAAAAATGTCTACTCTTGTCTTCTGCCCATTTTAAAACTGGATTATTTGTTTTTTGGTTGTGAGTTTTATAAGTTCTTTATATATTTTGGATACTAAACTATCAGATATGTCATTTGCAAATATCTTCTCCCATTCTATAGGTTGCATTTTAGTTGTTTTTTTTATTGTTTACTTTGCTGTACAGAAGCTTTTGATTTTGATAAAGTCCCAATATCTTACTTTTGTTTTTGTTACCCTTAGTTTAGAAGACCAATGTCAAAGTACTAGCTGTGTTCTCCTCTGGGGTTTTAATGGATTTCTGCTTCACATTTAGGTCTTTCATCCATTTTGAATTTATTTTTGTATATAGTATACGAAAGGGTCTGGTTTCATTCCTTTGCATATTGCTGTCCAGTTTTCCCAACACCATTTGTTGAAGAGACTATCTTTTTTCCATTGGATATTCTTCCCTTTTTTGTCAAAATTAGTTGACCATATAGTTGTGGGTTCATTTTTGGGTTTTCTATTCTGTTCCATTGAACAATGTGTCTATTTTGTGCCAATACCATCATCAGGGAAATACAAATGAAAACTACAATGACATATCGCCTCACATCAGTCAGAATGGCTAAAATTAAGAACACAGGAAACAGGTTTTGGTGAGGATGCCAAGAAAGAGGAACCCTCTTACACTGTTGGTGGGAATGCAAACTGGTGCACCAACTCTGGAAAATAGTATGGAAATTCCTCAAAAAGTTAAAAATTGAACTATCCTATGTGCTACTAGGTATTTATCCAAAGGATACAAAAGCACGGATTTGAAGGGATACATGCACCCCTATATTTATAGCAGCATCATCAACAATAACCAAATTAGAAAAGGCCCAAATGTCTATCAACTAATGAATAGATGAAGAAGATATGGTATAATCAGGGAGATTCAAATCAAAACCACATTGAGATACCACCTCACACTAGTTAGAATGGCCCAATTAACAAGACAGTAAACAAGTGTTGGAGAGATGTGGAGAAAGGGGAACCCTCTTACACTGTTGGTGGGAATGCAAGTTGGTGCAGCCACTTTGGAAAACACTGTGGAGATTCCTTAAGAAATTAAAAATAGAGGGCGCCTGGGTTAAGCCTGTGCCTTCAGCTCAGGTCATGATCTCAGGGCCCTGGGATCGAGTCTCGCATTGGGCTCTCTGCTCCGCAGGAAGCCTGCTTCCTCCTCTCTCTCTCTCCCTGCCTGCCTCTCTGCCTATTTGTGATCTCTCTCTCTCTCAAAAAAAATTAAAATTAAAATAAAAAAAAAGAAAATAGAGCGTCCCTATGACCCTGAAATTGCACTACTGGGTATTTACCCCAAAGATACAGATGTAGTGAAAAGAAAAGAAAAGAACATTGGGGTACAGGTGTACCCCAATGGCCACAGTCGCCAAACTGTGGAAAGAGCCAGGATGCCCTTCAACAGACAAATGGATAAAGATGTGGTCCATATATACAATGGAATATTATGCCTCCATCAGAAAGGATGAATACCCAACTTTTGAATCAATATGGACGGGACTGGAGGAGATTATGCTGAGTGAAATAAGTCAAGCAGAGAAAGTTACATATCATATGGTTTCACTTACTTGTGGAGCATAAGGGACAACATGGAAGATATTAGGAAAAGGAAAGAAAAAGTGAATTGGGGAAATTGGAGGGGGAGACGAACCATGAGAGACTGGACTCTGAGAAACGAACTGTGGGTTTTGGAGGGGAGGAGAATGGGGGTTAGGTGAGCCTGGTGGTGGGTATTAAGGAGGGCACGTATTGCATGGTGCACTGGGTGTGGTGCATAAACAATGAATCCTGGAGCACTGAAAAAATGAAATTAAGAAAAAAGATGTAGTATACATATACAATGGAATTTTACTCAGCCATAGAAAAGAATGAAATCTTGCATTTGCAACAATGTGGATGGAGCTAGAGAACAGTATGCTAAGGGATATGTCAGTCAGAGAGAGACAAATACCATTTGATTTCACTCCTATATGGAATTTAAAGAAAGAAAACAAATGAACATGGTTGGAGTTACGGGGGTGGGGAAGAGAGTAAACCAAGTAAACCAAGTAACTGGCTCTTAACTATAGAGCACAAACTGATGGTTATCAGAGGGGAGGTGGGTGGGAGGATGGGTTAAACAGAGGAAGGGATTAAGGAGGGCAATTGTTATGAGGAGTACCAGGTGTTTGTGGAAGTGTGGAATGACAATATGGTACACCTGAAAACAATATTACATTGTATGTTAACTAACTGGAATTTAAATTAAAACTTTTAAAAAAGTGGTTATACTATTTTATATTCCCACAAGCAGTGTATGAGATTTGCAATTGCTCATCTTTATCAACACTTGATGTTGTTGGTCTTTTTAATTTTAACCATTCCAAAAGGTATACAATAGTATCTCATTGTGGTTTTAATTTGCAGTTTTATGACTAATGGTTTTGAGCAACTTTCAACAAGTTTATTTATACTCAATATATCTTCTTTGGTAATTCAAATATTTTGGCCATATTTTAAAAGCTTATTAGTCTATGTTCTTATTATTGAGTTTTGAGTATTTTTATTATTTTGATAGCAACTTTTACCAGATAAGCAATTTGCAAATATTTTCTTTTATTCTGTGGCTTGTCTTTTTCTTCTCCCGTGTCTTTCAAAGAACAAAATTCCTTAGTCCAATTTCTTTCAAAGCAAACTTTGACTAACTCAAGATCACACATTTTCTCCTTCTAGGAACTTTATACTTACAGATTTTACACTTAGGTCTATGGTTCATTTTGTCTTAATCTTTGTATATGATATCAGATATTGATTGAGATGTTGATTTTTTGACAATTATTCTAGACCCACTTGTCGAAAAGACTATCCCTTCTCCATTGCATTGTATTGCATGTTTATTGAAAATTAATTGACCATATATGTATGAATTTATGGGCTCTCTAGTCTGTTCTCTTGGTCTATTTATCTGTGTTTATGCTAATACTACAATGTCTTCATTACTGAGATTTTTGTTTGTTTGTTTTTGATTACAGAGGTTTTATGATAAATAATAAATAAATAATATGATAATTCTTGAAATCATATACTTTTAGTTCTCCAACTTTGTTCTTTTTCATGTATGCCCAACTTCTTCTCTCACATCTTCCTTTTACCCCCACTTCCTCCTCTTGGGCTTCTTTCTCTGAAGTGACACATTCAAACACTCATAACCTAAAAACTGTCTTTATCCACACTGCTTTCTCCCTTTCCATCTCCATATAAAATTTAGAATCAGTCTGTCAAATTCTACTGGGGGGAAAAGCTTGCTGGTATAGATCAATTTGGGAAGAATTGAGAACTTAACAATATTGGGACTTCTGACCTGTGAAAACAACATATCTCTGTTTTTATTTATGTCTAATTTTTCTCAGAAGTGCTAGACCTTGCATATCTTTTGTTAGATTTGTCCCTAAGTATTTCATTTTTTTTTACTACTGTGAATAGTATTGCTTTCTAATTTCCATTCTCATTTGTTCACAACTAATATATAGAAAATACAATAAATTTTTGTGTGTTCATTTTGTATAATAAAACCCAGTTATTAGTCCTCATAGATTTTCTTCATACTTTCCTTGGGATTTTCTACATAGACAACCCTGTTATATGGTAATAGAGGCAGTTTGAGTCCCCTTTTTATATCTGTGTGCATTTCAACTTTGTTTTCAGGGAGAGGGAGGAAAATAAACTCCCTTTTTTAATTACTGAGTAGGCAACTTTGCCCCACTTGCTGATATTTTAATCAGAAGTAGATACTGAGTTTTATCAGAAGGTTTACTGCATCCATTGGGATAATCATGGTGTTTGTTGTTGTTGTTTTTGTCTTTTTGAATCTGTTAAAATAGTGGGTTACATTGATTTATGACTGATAAAACAACCTTTCATTTTTTTTGGATAAATTCTATTTACTCAGAAGTTAGCATTCTTTTTATTACCTTGTATTCAGTTTGCTAAAATTGTGTCAATTTTGTGTCTATTTATAAAACATATTGGTCTGTAGTTTTAATACCTTGGTTTTGGCATCAGACTAATGTTAGCTTTATAGGCTCAGATAGAGTATTCTTTTAAATTTTCTCTAAGTCTTTTGAGAATTGACATTTCCTTTTATGTTTGGTAGAAACCACTAAGTGCTTGGGTGGGGTAGGTAGAAATAATCAATGGAAGCATCTAGACTTGTGGTTTAACTCATGGGAAAGTTTTAAACTACAAATTCAATTTATAAAATTGTACAGCTATTCAGTTTATCTGTCTTCTTTTTTATTTTATTTTATTATTTGAGAAATAGACATAGAGAGCACAAGCAGAGGGAGGGGCAAAGGAAGAGAGAAAAGCAGGCTCCCCACTGAACAGGGAGCCTGATGCAGGGCTTGATCCCAGGACCCTAAGATAGAGACCTGAGCTGAATGAAGTCAGACACTTGACCGACTGAGCCACCCAGGTACCCCTCAGGTTATCTGTCTTCTTAAGTGAACTTTAACATTTTGTGTCTTGTAATTTGCCAATTTTATATCATTTTATTGGCCCAAAGTTCACAATAACCCCTTACTACCTCGTTATTATCTGTAGAATCTGTAATAATATCACTTTTCACTTCTGATATTAGCAATTTGTCTTCTCTCTCTCTTCCCTTATCAAGCTGGCTAGAGGTTTATCAATTTTTATTGTTATTTTCAAAGAACCAAGTTTTTCTTAAAAAAAAGATTTTACTTTCTTGGGGGTGCCTGAGGGGCTCGGTTGGTTACACCTCTGCCTTTGGCTCAGGTTATGATATCAGGGTCTTGGAATTGAACTCCGTACCGGACTCCCTGCTCAGTGGGGAGCCTGCTTCCCCCTCTGCCTCTGCCCCTAAATTATACTCGGTCTCTCTTTCTCTCAAATAAATAAATAAGATCTTTATTAAAATTTTGTTTTACTTTTTATTTATTTATTTTTTAAGATTTTATTTATTTATTTGACAGACAGAGATCACAAGCAGGCAGAGAGGCAGGCAGAGAGAGAGAGGAGGAAGCAGGCTCCCTGCCAAGCAGAGAACCCGATGCGGGGCTTGATCCCAGGACCCTGGGATCCTGACCTGAGCCGAAGGCAGAGGCTTTAACCCACTGAGCCACTCAGGCGCCCCTTGTTTTACTTTTTAAAAGATTTTATTTGGGGCGCCTGGGTGGCTCAGTAGGTTAAGCCTCTACCTTCGGCTCAGGTCATGATCCCAGGGGCCTGGGATGGTGTCCCGCATAGGGCGCTCTGCTCGGCAGGGAGCCTGCTTCTCCTCATCTCTCTCTCTGTCTGTCTCTCTGCCTATTTGTGATCTCTCTCTCAGTCAAATAAATAAATAAAATCTTTAAAAAAAAAAAAAGATTTTATTTATTTATTTTAGAGAGAGCGAGCAGGAGGAGGGGCAGAGGGAGAGGGTGAGAGAATCCTCAAGGAGACTCCCCGCTGAGCGCAGAGCCTCGGGATTATGACTTGAACCAAAATCAAGAGTCCTCAACTGACTGAGCCACCCAGGTGCCCCTAAAGATTTTATTTTTAAGTAATCTCTACACCCAAGGTGGGGCTCGACCTCACAGCCCCAAAATCAAGAGTCACATGCTCCTAAGTGTGGGGTGGAGAGGTGGCTCCACTGGTGAAGCACACTTAGTAGAATTTAGAGGCTCAATGTCTTAAGCTTTATCAGGGCCTTCCTACACATCCTCGTTCCAATTTTCAGAGTTCTGTTCCTTCCCAATTAATACCCTCACTTTAACAGTAGATACCTTGCAAGGCTGGGAATTCAACTTGTATGGTAATTCAACCAGTCAGAGAACGAGATTCTTGGTTTAATTTCCAGCAATCTCAGGACTGCAGTATAGGAGATAAGGGTCTCCTTCGGAACACACACAGGAGCTCACAGGTCATTCCCATGGTGCTTGAGCTAGAAATTCAAATCCCTGAGCTCATCCTCCCCCTGCGCCCCACACTTTATCCAATGACATTAGGAGCAACCAACCAGTCTCATTATATTTATTAGTTTGCCATAAATGTTTGGCATTTATACAGTCATCCGGATTCTTCTTGTAAGCAGTTGATTAGGAGTATCGTCTTAATTGACAGACCATGCCAAGGGCTATCACTGCTCTCTTTAATACTGGAAATGGAGTCATTCATATCTTTGAATCTAATCAAATTAGAAAGCCAATTCTAGAAATCCTAAACCCAATTCAGAAAACTTATCCTTAAGATTCTGTTCCTCCGGAAATACTCTTTCTACAACAGAATCTGTGTTGTTTATCTCTATGTGACAGGAATCAGCCTGCATACATAATGACTTCCTATATTCCTCTGAATATACAGCTGCTTTTGGATGTTCTAATATTTAAATGTCTGGCTCCTGGGGTGCCTGGGTGGCTCAGTTGGTTAAGCGTCTGCCTTCAGCTCAGGTCATGATCCTGGGTTTCTGGGATCAAGCCCCGCATTAAACTCCTTGCTCAGTAGGAAATCTACTCTCCATCTGTTATTCTCTCCCTCCTTCTCTTTCTCTCTCTGTCAAATAGATAAATAAAATAATAAATGTATGTATGTATGTATGTATGTATGTATGTCTTGGTTCCTAAAGGGGAGAAAAAGGAAAACTGAAGGGGAAAGAACAGAGCTATCTCTTTTAATTCCCTGAAAGCTGCTTCACCCAGAGCACACTGCAATAATGGTAGCCTGCCTTTGTATCTGCACTTCTGTGATCTGAAACAGTAGTTCACAATCAGGAGACAGATCCCTTACTTGGAAGACAAGATTCTTATTGCCCACCCTGGCTCTTATAAGCTGTTCTAGGAATGTTTCCCATCACTGGGGTGGAGAGTGGGGAATGGACACCTTCTACTATTGTGAAGGCTAATATTACATTTTACTGGTCAAACCTTCCCTTAAAAGTTGTAAGCCATTAGGACACCTGGGTGGCTCTGTGGGTTAAGCCTCTGCCTTCAGCTCAGGTCATGATCCCAGGGTCCTGGGATAGAGCCCCACATCAGGCTCCTTGCTCAGCAGGGAGCCTGCTTCCCCTCCCCCGACCCCCACCTGCCTCTCTGCCTACTTGTGATCTCTCCTCTCTCTCTGTCAAATAAATAAATAAAATCTTAAAAAAAAAAAAAGTTGTAAGCCATTGAGTAAACCCCAGAATCCCTAATCAGTTAAATCAGATAGAATGCCATATTATGGTTGTTGTTTTTGGTTGGAGAGATGGATTCCTTGCCCTTCTTACTCAGCCATCTCCCCTATGACCTGATTTTTTTTTTAAAGATTTTATTTATTTATTTGACAGAGAGACACAGCGAGAGAGGGAACACAAGCAGGGGGAGTGGGAGGAGAAGCAGGGTTCCCGCAGAGCAGGGAGCCCAACGTGGGACTCGATCCCAAGACCCTGGGATCATGACCTGAGCCGAAGGCAGACTCTTAATGACTGAGCCACCCAGGCGCCCCTTACCTGATATTTTTTATTGGACGTCAGATATTGTGAACTTTGCCTTGTTAAATACTGGTATTTTCCTAATTCTGTAAGTATTTTCAAACTTTTACAACATGGTTATTTAGTAGTAGTGTGATCCTTTTGAGTTTTACTTTTGTTATTGTTAGGTGAGACTATAGGAGCATTTGCTCTCTGGCTAATTTTGCTCCCACTGTGAGGCAAAACCCTTTCTGAGTACTTTATCAGATGTCACATGAACAAAGCTTTTTACTCCACCTGGGAACAGAAAATATTTCTCCTCCCTGTCTGAGCTCTGGGGTTTATTTCTATTAATCATTTTAGGTGGCCTTCTTTTCATTGTATTAGATAAGAGGATGAATCATATCCCTATAACTTCATCTTGGATGGAAACATAGACTGAATTCTTAAAAGTTTGGGGCACCTGGATGGCTCAGTCGTTAAGTGTCTCCCTTCAGGCTCAGGTCATGATCCTCGGGTCCTAGGATCCAGCCCTGCATTGGGCTCCCTGCTCAGCGGCAAGCCTGCTTTCCTTCTCCCACTCCCCCTGCTTGAGTTCCTGCTCTTGCCGTCTCTCTCTCTGTCAAATAAATAAATAAAAATTCAAAAAATTTTTAAAAATAAAAACTTAAAAAAATTACAATAAACACAAGTGAAGACTTCACAATTGGAAAAGCCCTATGAATCATCACAAAATATACGAACCCAGAAATTATATATATAATCTGCACTACAGATACCTCCCTATTTTCCCCAAAGACAATTATTACCCTCATCTTTAACAGTGTAGATTGTTTTTTTTTTTTTTTAATTTAAAGATTTTATTTATTTATTTGTCAGAGAGAGAGTGAGCAAGAGCAAGCACAGGCAGACAGAGAGGCAGGCAGAGTCAGAGGGAGAAGCAGGCTCCCTGCGGAGCAAGGAGCCCGATGTGGGACTCAATCCCAGGACGCTGGGATCATGACCCGAGCTGAAGGCAGCTGCCCAACCAACTGAGCCACCCAGGCATCCCAGTGTAGATTGGTTTTGCCTGAAAAATGGAATCATGCAGTATATATTCTTTAATATATACTTTTTTTGCTTAATACTATGTTCATGAGATTCTTTGTATAAAGCTATAGTTCATTCATTTTCATTACTATCATCCCATTATATGATTTTATCCATTCTCTGTTGTCTACTAGAAATAATATCACTATAAACATTTTTGTGAATATGTTTTGAGTGCATATGTATGCATTTCATCTATGAACGGAATTGCTGGTCAATCAGGTATGCCTAGATTCAATTGTAGTAAGTAATTCAAAATACTTTTTTTTCTTTAAACTTTTTATTACATACCAATTTTAGACTTAAGGAAAAGGCACAAAATACAAGTTTCCATATATTTTTTAACTCCGCTTCCCTTAATGTTAACATTTTACATAACCATAGTACACTGCCAGAACCAGGAAATTGAAATTGATACAATAATTGAAGATCTCATTTGATTTTACCAGTTTTGCCACTAATGTGTTTTTCTGTCCCAGGATCCTACCCAAGGTCTCATATAGTACCTACTTGTTTCTTAGTCTTCTGCAGTCTATATCATTTCCTTAGTCATTCATTGTTTTCATGATCTTGATATTTTCAAAGAATTTTATTTTTGAATGTCTCTTAATTTTGGTTTCTCTAATATTTTTCATGATTGGATTGAAGTTATGCATTTAGGGGACAAAAATACCCCATAAATGATCTGTGTCCTCAGTATATCCTATTATAGGTATTTGTGTTATGACTCAATGTTAACATTGATCACTTGGTTAAAATGGTTTGTTCACCGTGAAGTTACTGTTTTTCCCTCTGCAGTTAATGAATATCTTGGGGAAGATACTTTGAGACTATGCATGTTCTGTCTTTTCCAACTTCTGTCCACTAATTTTGGAATTAATTGGAACTCTATTGCAAGGAAAAGCTACCTCTTCCCTTTATTTATTAACTTACACTGATAGAGACTCATAGATATTTATTCTACCCTGTGGAGGAGGAGGAGGAGGAGGAGGATGATGATGATTATCATTGGCTTCAATTGTTCCAGATTTGGCCATTAGGAGTTCCTTCAGGTTGACGCCTGTGTTCTTTCAACAAATGGCTGTCTATCTATCTATCTATCCATCTATCCCATAAGATGTTCCAGGATCAACTTATACATTCCCTTCCCAACACTGAAATCAATGACTTTTCAAAAAGCCATGGTTCCTTTTATTAGAGATTGATGTTGGAAGCCAAGATCTGGGGCTACATGTGTTCTTTACTACTGGAGTGTCATTTCTTCTCAGCCCTCTTACCAAAGAGAGCTAAGAAGTATATTCACATGTATCAGACCACATATATATACACATCTATATTTATTTATCTATCTGTATATACATTTAAAACATGACTTAATACTGATAGTTCAGATTCCAATCCTATACCATAGGGTTCATTTTAGTCTTTTCCTGTTCCTTATTTGTAACTTCTGTCACAAAAGTGAAAAATTCAGTTCTTTTTATCTACAATATATTTATTCATTCATTTCTGTGTACACATAAAGTAGTTTCAGAGTTAACTCATTCCCCTGCAAAAAACAAACTTAGTGATTAAGTACAGCATTTATGTACCATTCTTTTGTATTTGACCTTATATTATTCAGTCAGGATATTGTTTTCCAAAGTTACTAGCTAGTTCTTTTCTCTCCAATGTGTTATGTTCTTTATTCCTATACATTTAACTTCAGTTGTTAATGTTTGCATCCATATCTTCTCACTATATGTATCGGTTGGTTTTAACAGTTTATTTATTGAGTATGTGAAGGGTATGTAAAACATTACTATAGTGATAAGTCAGGTTATATAAAAACATATACTGAAGGAGAGATTGTTAGGAAGATAGCAGAGTAGGAGGACCCTAAGCTCACCTTGTCTCTTGAATACAACTAGGTAACAATCATATCAGAACCCAGAAAATGGGGGCACCTGGGTGGCTAAGTGGGTTAAAGCCTCTGCCTTCGGCTCGGGTCATGATCCCAGGGTCCTGGGATCGAGCCCTGCATCAGGCTCTCTGCTCTGCTGGGAGCCTGCTTCCTCCTCTCTCTCTGCCTGCTTGTGATCTCTGTCTGTCAAATAAATAATTTTTTTTAAAAACCCAAAACTTAAAAAAAAAAAAAGAACCCAGAAAATGACCTGAAGATTGGCAGAACAAACTCCACAACTAAATGTAGGGAAGAGGCCACACTGAAGAGCGTAGGAAGGGTAGAGACACAGTGGGAAGCCTAACAGATTCACAGGACTCTCCCCTGGAAGAAGGGACCCGTGGGCATGGAGAAGGGAGAGAAACAGACTATTACAGCAGGGAGCCTGCATGGGGAAGATGGTTCCCCATAACATTTGGGCTTGAAAACCTGAGGGGCCAAATTTTATGAGTTCTTCTGACCAGTGGGACTTGAAGCCTGGAAATTTAATTTTTTATTTTATTCTATTATTTTATTTTATTTTTATCATGCTGCAGGAGCATAGCCAAAGCCTAGAATTTAAAAGATCAGTGGGCTCACTCTGGGAGAGCCAGGAGGGCTAGAAGCAACTGAGCTTCCACCCTTAAAGTGACAGAACAACAAATAGGCATGGCAATATAGCACAGAAGTAGCAGTCTGAAAGATGCCTGGGGTATAAGGGAGAGGTTTGTTTACTAAGAGCATGTGCTGGAAGGACAGGGTGCATTGGGAGTCTTCTCCAGGAACAAAGGAGCTGGCAGGCACTATTTCCCTCCCCACCCCCACACAGCTCCCATAAACACATGGCCTCTTGTGGTAACCAGCACTGCCCTGACATTCACTACCTAACTTGCTTACACCAAGCCCCAACCACCCCGCCCCATCCAGGCTTTGGGGACCTGTCCTCTCCAGCTAGGCTTACCTCAGTACTGGTGCTGCAGGTCCCCTCCCCAAGAAGACCAACAACGCCCTGTCAACACTGTGTCTCCTGAAACTGTGTGCTTTGTGGAATCTTGGCCCTGGCAGCAGCCATGGTAAGTCCCCTCGCAAGAAACAAATCTTGATAAAACTGTTCACTCTGTCCTGTGAACTTTGTGGATCCACCCCCACTAATACATCTTGGCTGGAGCACAAACTGGGGTCACAAGCTTGGCAGTGTGCAAGTAGCCTCAACAGGACCAGATCACTCTAAAGTGACTCCTGCCCTAGAGAGAGGGAAAAACAACCACACACACCAGTCAGACTTTTGCCCCAGCAGTGGGCTGTGGGCAGATAGCTGGTCTGATTGTACGCTTCCCCCACCCAAATGAAAGCTGCTCAGGGGACAACACACGGAAGGGACCCTGAAGTCTGGTGCTACTGCATCTATGACAAATACCTGGTCTGACTAAACTCAAGCCCAAGGCAGACTTAGACTGTCCACTGGCACTACAGGGACCAAACACTGCCCACAATAGGCAAAGAGAGCCACCACAGACTACTAGCCTCAAAGAAAACATGGCTCAACCACACAGAGCAGGGTGCATGCAACACAAAGAGGAGATAGTCCCTGAAGCACCAGATTCCGGTAGAGAGGAGACACAGTATTACAGGGCTATACAGGACCTCATCTTCATAAGGACACCACTTTCAAGAGCAGGAGACATGGCTGACTTTCCTAACACAGAGAAACAGACACAGAGAGTTAGACAAAATAGGGAAACAGAGAAATATGTCCCCAAATCACAAGAGGCTTAAGCAAAACAGAGATAAATAAGCCTGACAGAATTTAAAGTAATGATTATAAAATACTCACTGGACTTGAGAAAAGAGTAAAGGACATCAGTGAGACCCTTAACAAAGAGATTAAAAAAAAGAACCAACAAGAGATTAACACAACAAATGAAATTAAAAATAAATACACTAGGTGGAGAAAATAGAAGACTAGAGGAAGTAGAAGAATGGAAAGAAAGAAGTAATGGAAAATAATCAAGCTGAACAGGTGAGAGGAAAAAAATTAAGCAAAATGAGAATAGACTTAGGGAACTCAGTGGCTCCATCAATAATAATATAATAACATCCATATTATAAAGATCCCCAAAGGATGGGATGCCTGGGTGGCTCACTTGGTTAAGCATCTGCCTTCAGGTCAGGTCATGATACCTGAGATCGAGTCTCACGTTGGGCTCCTCACTCGGCATGGAGCCTGCTTCTTTGTCTGCCTGCCACTCCCCCTACTTGTGCTCTCTCTCTCACACACAAATAAATATATTTTTAAAAGTAAAATAATAATAACAATAAAGATCCCAGAAGGAGAAGAGGGAAAAAGGGAGGAGAAAATTTATTTGAAGAATACTTGAAAACTTCCCACATCTGGGGAAAGAAAAAAAATTGATATCCAGGAGGCACAGAAATCCCCCAACAAAATCAACTCAAGGAGGTCCACACAAAGACATATAGTAATTAAAATGGAAAAAAGTAGTGATAAAGAGGGGTGCCTGGGTGGCTCAGTTGGTTGGACGACTGCTTTTGGCTCAGGTCAGGATCCTGGAGTCCCAGGATTGAGTCCAGTATTGGGGGTCTCTGCTCAGCAGGGTGTATGCTTCTCCTTCTAACCCTCTCCCCTCTCATGCTCTCTCTCTCTCTCACTCTATCAAGTAAACAAATAATTTTTTTTTAAAGTAGTGATAAAAAGAAAATTTTAAAAGCAGACAGAGAATAGACAACAGTTGCATACATGGGAAACCCCATGAGGCTATAAGCTTGCTTTTTCAGCAGAAACTTCGAAGGCCAGAAGAAAGTGGCATGATACATTCAAACTGCTGAAAGGGAAGAGTCTGTAGACAAGGATACTGTATGCAACAAGGCTATCATTCAGAATATGAAGAGAGATAAAGAGCTCTCCACACAAACCAAAGTTTAAAAATTATGACCACTAAAAGAAACCTACAACTAATGTGTGTGTGGGGGGGGGTGCCTGGCTGGCACAGTCATTAAGCATTTGCCTTCAGCTCAGGTCATGATCCCAGGGTCCTGGGATTTAGCCCTGCATTGGGCTCCCTGCTCGGCAGGAAGTCTGCTTCTCTCTCTCCCACTCCCTCCACTTGTGTTCCCTCTCTTGCTGTCTCTCTCTATATATCAAATAAATAAATAAAATATGAGAAAAAAAAGAAATGTTAAAAGGGACTCTCTGTATGAAAAGACAATATAAGAGAAAGAAAGTTAGGAAAGTCAAAAGTATTAAAAAAAAGTGTATCTATAAAAATCAGTCAAGAGATTCACAAAATAAAGAGATGTGAAGTATGACCTCATATACCTAACATGTCGGGGGAGTAAAGAATAGGTTCAAACTTAAATGACTATCAACTTAATATAGACTGCTATATGCAAAAGATGTTGTATATAAACCTAATGGTAACCCCATGCAAAAAAATAAAGAGAAAGGAATTCAAGTATATCAATAAAGCCAAATTATCATGGGAAATAAGACCAAGGAAAGGAAGGAAGAGAGAACTACAAATACAATCATAAAACAAGTAAGAAAATGGCAATAAGCATATAGCTATCAAGAATTATTTTGAATGTAAATGGACTAAATGCTCCAATCAAAACACACAGACTGACAGAGTAGATTAAAAAAAACAGGACAGGGACGCCTGGGTGGCTCAGTTGGTTAAGCCGCTGCCTTTGGCTCAGGTCATGATTCCAAGGTCCTGGGATCGAGTCCCACATCGGGCTCCTTGCTCGGCGGGGAGCCTGCTTCTCTCGCTACCTCTGCCTGCCTCTCTGCCTGCTTGTGTGTACTCTCTCTATCTCTGGCAAATAAATAAAATCTTAAAAAAAAAAAAAAAACAGGACACATTTATATGCTGCCTACAAGAGACTCATTTCAGAGTTAAAGACACCTGCAGGGGCGCCTGGGTGGCTCAGTGGGTTGGGCCGCTGCCTTTGGCTCAGGTCATGATCTCAGGGTCCTGGGATCGAGTCCCGCATCGGGCTCTCTGCTCAGCAGGGAGCCTGCTTCCTTCTCTCTCTCTCTGCCTGCCTCTCAGTGTACTTGTAATTTCTCTCTGTCAAATAAATAAATAAAATCTTAAAAAAAAAAAAAAAGACACCTGCAGATTGAAAGTGAGAAGATGGAGACATATTTATCATGCAAACGGATGTCAAAAGCAAGCCCAAGTAGCAAAGCTTATATTGGACAAAATGGTCTTTAAAACACAGACCGTAACAAGAGGCAAAGAAGGACAGTATAATAATCATAAGGGGACAATCCAACAAGAAGGTATAATAAGTATAGATATTTATTCACCCAACATGGGTGAATAAATACAAAACTAAAATACAAAGCACCCAAATACAAAACTAAAACAAAAACAAAACAGTTAATAACAAATATAAAGGAATTAATCTACAGTAATACAATAATAATAGGGGACTTTAACATGCACTTGCATCAATGGACCGATCATCCAAATAGAAAATCAACAAGGAAACAGTGCCTTTGACTGACACACCACACCAGGTGGACTTAACAGATATATTCAGAACATTCCACCCTAAAACAGAATACACATTTGTTTCAAGTGACCACAGAACATTCTCCAGAAGGGATCACATATTAGGCCACAAAACAAACCTTAACAAATTTGAAAAGGCTGAAGTACTACCGTGCATCTTTCCTGACCACAATGCTATAAAACTAGAAATCAACCACAAGAAAAAAATCTGGAAAAAGAAAAATACATGGAGGTTAAATAACATGCTACTAAACAATTAATTGGTCAATGTAGAAACAAGGAGGAGATAAAAAAAATTCATGGAGACAAATGAAAATGAAAACACAATGGTCTAAAACCTTTGGGAAGCACCAAAAGCAGTTCTAAGAGGAAAGTTTATAGCAATACAGGATTACCTCAAGAAGCAAGAACAATCTCAAATAAACAACCTAATCTTACACCTAAAGGAACTAGAAAAGGAACCAAAACCCAAAACCAGTCGAAGGAAGGAAATATTAAGGTTCGAAGCAGAAATAAATGAAATAGACGCTAAAAAAACAGTAGAACAGATTAATGAAACCAGGAGCTGGTTCTTTGACAATATTAACAAAATTGATAAACCTCTACCCAGATTCATAGAAAAGAAAAAAAAGGACACAAATAAGCAAAATCAGATATAGAAGAGAAATAACAACCAATACCACAGAAATGCAAAGGATTGTAAGAAAGTATGAGAAGTTGGACAACCCATGAATATAGATGCACAACTCCAAGTAAAATATTAGCAAACAAAGTGTGTGTCCTGTACCCCACCAAAAAATAAAAAAATAAAAGATATCAGGACCTAAAACTTGGGAACCTGTAAATGTTACCTTATACAGAAATCTTTGCAGGTATGATTAAATTAATGATCTTGAGGTAGATACATACATACATCCTGGATTTTCCAGATAGGCCTTAAATGCAATCACAATTGCCCTTATAAGAGGCAGAGGGAGATATGATACATATAGATAAGAAGACTAGATGAAGACAGAGCAGAGAGAGATTTGATGATACTCAATTTAAAAATTGGAGTGATGAGGGGCGCCTGGGTGGCTCAGTGGGTTGGGGCCTCTGCCTTCGGCTCAGGTCATGGTCCCGAGGTCCTGGGATCGAGCGCCGCGTCAGACTCCCTGCTTGGCGGGGAGCCTACTTCCTCCTCTCTCTCTCTCTCTCTCTCTCTCTGCCTGCCTCTCTGCTTACTTGTGATCTCTGTCAAATAAATAGGTAGAATCTTTAAAAAAAAAAATTGGAGTGATGAGGTCACAGTCAAGTAAAGCTGGCAGCCACTAGAAGCTGCAAGAGACAACGGGTTAATTGTGTCCAAGGGCATTGAGGGAGTGTCGCCTTGTTGACACCTTGATCAGAGCCCAGTGACACAGAATTCAGATATCTGGCTGGCAGAACTGTGAGACAATAAATTTCAGTTTCTTTATATCACCAATTTTGTGGAAATTTGTTATAGCAGCCACAGGAAACTAACAAAGTGAAGCCAAATATGAAGAGGATAATATATTATGTCGAAGTAAGGTCCATTCCAGGAAATTTATGTATGTGTTATTCACCATGTTAACAAATTAAAGGAGAAAATCATAACACAACTCAATAGTTGTAAAACATTTTTTTCTAAACTCAATTAATGCATGATATCTTTTAGAAAACTAGGAATAAAAAGAAATATCCTTAATTTGGTAAACTGTAACTATAAAACACTTATAAGAAACATCATACTTGGGGCACCTGGGTGGCTCAGTTGGTTAAGCATCTGACTCTTGATCTCAGGTGAGGTCTTGATCTCAGGGTTGTGAGTTTAAGACCCACGTTGTGAGTTCAAGCCCAGTATGGAGACTACTTAAAAAAAAAAAAACACATACTTAATGGTTTAATTTTAAAATTATATCCTATAAAATGTGGATAAAGACAAGAACTCCCACCATTAAGACTTGTAGTCTTGGGGCACCTGGGTGGCTCAGTGGGTTAAGCCTCTGCCTTCAGCTGAGGTCTTGATCTTAGGGTCCTGGGATCGAGCCCTGCATTGGACTCTCTGCTCAGTGGGGAGCCTGCTTTCCTTCCTCTCTCTGCCTGACTCTGCCTACTTGTGATCTCTGTCTGTCAAATAAATAAATAAAATCTTAAGAAAAAAAAAAAAAAAAAGACTTGTAGTCTTAGAGTTCTGGAAATTCCAGCCAATGCACTGAGATAAAAAGACACAAAAAGAGGGGCATCTGGGTGGCTCATTTGGTTAAGTACTCAACTCTTGATTTCTTTTTTTTTTTTTAAAGATTTTATTTATTTATTTGACAGAGATCACAAGTATGCAGAGAGGCAGGCAAAGAGACAAGGGAAGCAGGCTCCCTGCTTAGCAGAGAGCCTGATGTGGCACTCGATCCCAAGACCCTGGAATCATGACCTGAGCCGAAGGCAGAGACTTAACCCACTGAGCCACCCAGGCGCCCCTCAACTCTTGATTTCAGCTCAGATCATGATTTCAGGGTGGTGGGACTGAGCCCTGTGTTGGACTCTACTCTTAGTGCAGAGTCAGCTTATCCATCTCTCTCCTCCTCTGCCCTTTCCCCCTGCTTGTGCACACATGGTGGAAAGGAGAGAGTTCTCTATAATCTCTTCTATAATCCCATTCATTAGGGCTCTACTCTCAAGACCTAATCACCTACCAAAGGCCTCACTTCCTAGTTCCTTCATGTCTGGGGTTAGGATTTCAATAAATGAATTTTGAGGGTATACAAACATTCAGGAAACTAGAAATAACATAAATAATGTGTAAGACATTTGTGTAGAAATTATAAAACTTTGGGTGCCTGGGTGGCTCAGTTGGTTGGACGCTGCCTTCAGCTCAGGTCATGATCCTGGAGTCCCGGGATTGAGTCCCACATCAGGCTCCCAGCTCCATGGGGAGTCTGCTTCTCCCTCTAACCTCCTCGCTCATGTTCTCTCTCTCAAATAAATAAATAAAATATTTTAAAAAAAGGAATTATAAAACTTTATTGATAAAAATTACAAAACCTTATTGAAAGACCATATAATTTGTACATATGAAGCTAATGCAACATTGTGTGTCAACTATACTTAAAAAAAAGAAGGAAAAAATAATGAAACTATAAATTGTGAGAAAACCATGTTCATGGAAAGGAAGACTCAAATATGTTAATGATCCCCAAACCAAAGTAGAGATTTAAAGCAAATCCAATCAAAATCCCAAAAAGGTAACTCATGAGACATGACAAGGTGATCCTAAAATTTAATAGAAGTAGTAAATTTCAAGAATAGTGAAGACAATGCTGTAGAAGTAAAACAAGGTATGGTACTATTCCTAAGGGAGATACAGATTTATTATAAAGCAATTCTAGTTAAAACATAAAGCACTGGCCCAGGGATAGATACATAAGGCCATGAAACAGAGAGCTCAGAAATAGACTGTCATGCAGTGACAGAGCTGGCACTGAGTATCTGAGAGGGAAGTGGATAATACCTAATAAATGATGTTGGGACAACTGGTTAAGCTTATTGAAAAATGATTTTATTTCCCTATCTTACACTTAAATGTGAGGAAGAGTCTTTTTAAGACCCTAAGGTAGAAAAAGACTGATGACTTCCTCTACATTAAAAAGGAGATCTTCTATTGATCAAAACACTATAGACAGGAAGAAACAAACCACAAACTGAGAGAAGATATTTAACACCATATAACAAATTAAAAAACAGCATTCAGGATATATAAAGAATTCCTATGAATCAGTAAGAAAAATAACTCAACCGAAAAATTTACAAAATACATAAACAGTCATTTCATAGAATAGGAAATAGTCATTTCATAAACACTTAAAAAGATGATCAAGTTCATTGATTATCATGGAAATTCAAATGAAACCCAATGTGCGGTTTGAACTCACAACGCTGAGTTCACATGCTCTACCAGCTGAGCAAGCCAGACACCCCTTAAAGTGAACTACATATGTAGCTTTAAATTTCCTAAAAACTGGGAGGCAAGGGAAAGATGGCAGAGTATGTGGCAGAGTATGTGGATCCTAAGCTTACCCAGTCACATGTTTATAACTAAATATCACTCAGATCCACGACATTAAACTGGAGAGTGATTTGAAGACTGGCAGAACAAACTTCACAACTAAATATGGAAAAGCTGCACGAGGAGAGTTTAGGAAGGGCAGAAACAGTGGTTGGGAGCTGCCTACAAGGGGAGGGAGCTGTGGTCATGGAGAGGGGAAAGCACCAGAGAGCCCACACAGAAAAAATGAATCCCCATAATGTCTGGCCTTGGAGATCAGAGGGGTTGAATTCCAAGAGTTTGTATACCAAGGGGACTTGGAGCCTGGAGCTTGAAAAGTCAGCTGAGTCAGCACTGAGTGAGCCAGGAGGGCCAGTAAAGCCTGCATCCCCACCCTTAAAGAAACAAGAGCCTGAGGAGAGGCAACATAGAAACTACAGCTTGCACAACTGGAGGGAGATCTGTTTATACTGATTTTGGAGATTGTTGGGGGTACTTCTCTGGGAAAAAGGAGCTGGCAGGCACCATTCCTCCTCCCCCAGCATAAATAAAGAGTCTCCTGCAGGATCCAGCTCAGCACAGACACTTGCAACATAGTCTGCTAGCAGTGCACCCCATCCATGAGTTCTCCTGAGGTCCATCCACTAGAAGTCTGGGGCCTGGGCAGTGGGCTCAGCACAATTTTGTTAATGCTGCATACACCTTGCCCAGCTTTCTCATGCACAGACATCACCCACCCCACACACAGATGCTGCTGTACTTTCATGAAGTCAGTCCAGGACTAGTGGCTCAGTGCAAATTTCATAATGCTGTGCACATGCCCTGCCTAGCCACTGTCCACAAAGATGCCTGGGACCCCAGGCTGCCACAACTATTCCTGTACACTGTAGCCCCAGCAACCACCCAACTCTGGGGGTCCATCTTAGGATTATCCTCAGTGCAAATTTTGCTAACACCACTACCCCAAGCCTTTTTGCTGTCACATCCCCTCAGATCCAGCCTGCCTAGATCTCACTAACATTACAGAGAGCAAACATAGCCCACAATAGACACAAAGTCAGTGCAGTCATGCGAACTACAGGGAAAAGTGACTCAGACACAATGACAGGACACAAACAACACACATAGGAGACTCCGTCTAGGTGCCAGATTTTGGTGAACAGGGCACTGCACTGCTGGGCACTCCAGGACGACCTCTTCAAAAATATTCGACCTTTATAAAATCACTACCCACACTACCTTCAAGAGCAGAAGACACAGCTGACTTAACAGAGAGAAACAGAGAAAAATAAACACAGAGGAAACAGAAATATATCCCAAATAAAAGAACAAGATAAAAATCACAGCAAGAGATCTAAGTGAAAGAGAAATAGGTAATATACCTGACACAGAATTTGAAGTAATGACCATAAAGATACTCACTGGACTTTAGAAAAGGGTAAGGGACATCAGTGAGACCCTTGACAAAGAGATAAAAAAAAATACCAGAGATGAAGAAATCAATAAATGAAATTAAAAATATAACAGATGGAATAAGTAGTAAGCCACAGGAAGTAGCGAAACAAATCAGTGACAGAATAATGGAAAACTATAGAACTGAACAGGTGAAAGACAAACACCACATAGAGATAGAGAACTCTGCGGTTCCATCAAAGTGATAATGTTTGCATTGTAGGAACCCCAAAAGGAGGAGAAAAGAGAAAGGCGGACAGAAAATGTATTTGAAGAAACATATCTGAAACTTCTTGAATCTGAGAGGGAAACAGAGATCCAGATTCAGGAGGCACAGAGAGCCCCCAAAAATTGAACTCAAGGAGGTCCATACCGCAACACAGTATTACAACGGCAAAAGAATGTGATAAAGAATTTCAATGAAGAAAGTAGACAGATACAAAGGGAAACCCCATAAGACTAACAGCTGATTTTTTTCTCCAGAATCTTTGCAGACCAGAAGGGAGTGGCATGATGTGTTTAAAGTGCTGGAAGGGAAAAGTCTACACCCAACAAAGCTATCATTCAGAATAGAAGGAGAGAAAGAATTTCCCAAACTAAAGTTAAAAGAATTCATGACCACTAAATCAGCCCTACAAGAAATGCTAAGGGGGACAATGAATGGAAAACAAAAGCCATAAGTAAGAGTAATAAAAACAGGAAGTACAAAAGAAAAGGATGTATAAGGTGATACCAAATATCTGAAATGTAGAGGGGGGAGGAGGAAAAATGAGTTCAAAAATAAGTGACTATCAATTTAAATAGACTGTATATGTATGTAGATGTTATATATAAACTGAATGGTAACCACAACTCAGAAACAGTAACAGATACGCAAAAAATAGAGTAGAGTACCCCAGTGTATCACTAGAGAAAACCAACAAACTATGAAAGAGAAAGAGAAGGAAGGATCTGAGAAAAATCATAAAAACAACCACAAAGCAAGTAAAGTGACAAAAATACATACCTATCAATAATCAATGGACTAAATACTCCAATAAAAAAATATAGGGTGACAGAATGGATTAAAAAAAAAAAGAACAGGACACATTTATATTCTGCCTACAAGAGACTCATTTCAGTGCTAAAGACTCCCACAGATTGAAAGTGAGGGGATAGAGACATATTTATCATGCAAATAGATGTCAAAACAAAGCCTGAATAGCAATGTTTATATTGGACAAAATGTACTTTAAAACACAGACGAGGGCGCCTGGGTGGCTCAGAGGGTTAAAGCCTCTGCCTTTGGCTCAGGTCATGATCCCAGAGTCCTGGGATTGAGCCCCGCATCAGGCTCTCTGCTCAGTGGGGAGCCTGCTTCCTCCTCTCTCTCTGCCTGCCTCTCTGCCTACTTGTGATCTCTATCAAATAAATAAATAAAATCTTAAAAAAAAATAAAAATAAAACAGACTAATAAGAGGCAAAGAAGGACACTATATAATCATAAGGGGACAATCCAACAAGAAGGTATAACAAGTATAAATACATATACACCCAACATGGGAGCACCCAAATATAAAAACAGTTAATAACAAATATAAAGAAACTATCTACACTAGTACAAAAATAATAGGGGATTTCAACAAACTCATCCATCAATGGACTGATCATCCAAATAGGAAATCATCAAGGAAACAGTGGCCTTTAAAAAAAATTTTTTTTAAAAGATTTTATTTATATATTTGAGAGAGAGACAGAGAGAGCATGAGAGGGGAGAAGGTCAGAGGGAGAAACAGACTCCCCGTGGAGCTGGGAGCTCGATGCGGGACTCCACCCCGGAACTCTGGGATCATGACCTGAGCTGAAGGCAGTCACCTAATCAACTGAGCCACCCAGGCGCCCTGTGGCCTTTTTTTAAAATAAAGATTTTATTTATTTGACAGAGAGAGATCACTGGGCAGAGAGGCAGCAGAGAAAGAGGGGAAGCAGGCTCCTTGCTGAGCAGAGAGCCCGATGCAGGGTTCGATCCCAGGACCCTGAGAATATGACCTGAGCTGAAGGCAGAGGCTGAACCCACTGAGCCACCCAGGTGCCCCGAAACAGTGGCTTTGAATGACACACTGCACCAGACGGATTTAACAAATATATTCAGAAAATTCATCCTACACATGGGACATTCTCCAGAAGAGATCACATATTGGGCCACAAAACAAATCTTAACAAATTAAAAAAGGCTGAAGTAATACTGTGCATCTTTCCTGACCACATTGCTTTGAAATCAGAAATCAACCACAAAAAAATCTGGAAGGAGCAAAATACATGGAGATTAAATAACATTAAATAACAATAAATGGTCAACCAAAAAATTGAAGAAGAAATCATAAAGTATGTGAAAATGGACAAAAATGAAAACACAATGGTCCAAAACCTTTGGGATGCAGCAAGTGAGTCTAAGGGGGAAGTTTGTAGCAATATATACAGGCCTATCTCAAGAAGCAAGAAAAATCTCAAACAACCTAATCTTAACCTAAAGGAACTAGAAAAAGAATAACAAACAAAAACTAACACCAGTAGATGGAAGGAAATAATAAAGATTATAGCAGAAATAAATGATATAGAAACTAAAAAAAAACAAAACAAACCCACAAAAACAACATCAACAAAGAACAGTTCAGTGAAACTAGGAACTGGTTCTTTGCAAAGGTCAACAAAATTGATAAACCTCTAGCCAGACTAAAAAACAACAAAACAAACAAACAAACAAAACATCAAAATGGCCAATTAAATAGGAGAAATAAAGCCAACACCACAGAAATACAAACAATTGTAAGAGAATATTATAAAAAACTATATGCCAACAAATTAAATAACCTAGAAGAAATGGCTAAATTCCTAGAAACATACAACCTCCCAAAACTAAAGCAGGATGACATAGAAAATGTTAACAGACTAATTACCAGTAAGGAGATTGAATCAGTAATTCAAAAAACTCCCAACAAATCGAAGTCCAGGACTAGACGTATTCACAGGCAAATTCTTCAAAGAATTTAAACATTTATTTATTTAAAGATTTTATTTATTTATTTATTTGACAAAGATCACAAGTCGGCAGAGAGGCAGGCAGAGAGAGAAGAGGAAGCAGGCTCCCTGCTGAGCAGAGAGCCTGATGTGGGGCTCAATCCCAGGACCCTGGGATCATGACCTGAGTCTAAGGCAGAGGCTTTAATCCAGTGAGCCACCCAGGCGCCCGAATTTAAACATTTAAAGAAAAGATAATACCTATTCTTCTCAAACCTACTCCAAAAATAGGTAAAGGAAAACTTGCAAATTCATTCTATGAGGCAAGTATCACCCTGATACCAAAACCAGATAAAAAGGAGAACACCATAAAAAAGGAGAACTACAGGCCAATATCTCTGATGAATATACATGCAAAAATTCTCAACAAA
Source organism: Mustela lutreola (assembly GCF_030435805.1). Lineage (NCBI taxonomy): Eukaryota > Metazoa > Chordata > Mammalia > Carnivora > Mustelidae > Mustela > Mustela lutreola. The sequence continues at coordinate 64,592,546 of NC_081297.1, forward strand.
ATACTAGCAAACAGAATCCAAGACTATGTCAAAAAAAATCATTCACCAGGGCGCCTGGGTGGCTCAGTGGGCTAAAGCCTCTGCCTTTGGCTCAGGTCATGATCCCAGTGTCCTGGGATCAAGCCCCGCATCAGGCTTTCTGCTCAGCGGGGAGCCTGCTTCCTCCTCTCTCTCTGCCTGCCTCTCTGCCTACTTGTGATCTCTGTCTGTCAAATAAATAAATAAAATCTTTAAAAAAAAAATCATTCACCACAATCAAGTGGGATTTATTCCCAGGATGCAAGGGTGGTCAATATTTGCAATCAATCAATGTAATACATCTCATCAATAAGAGAAAGGATAAAAACCATACCATCTCCTCAGTAAATGCAGAAAAAGCATTTGTCAAAGTACAACACCGATTCATGATAAAAGCCCTCAACAAAGTAGGGCTACAGGGAATATATCTCAACATAATAAAGTCCATATATGAAAAACTCACAACTAATATCATACTCAATGGTGAAAAATTGAGAGCTTTTCCCCTAAGGTCCGGAACAAGACAAGGATGTCCACTCTCGCCACTTTTACTCAAAATAGTACTGGAAGCCCTACATTAGCAACCAGACAAGAAAGAAAAATGAAGCATCCATACTGGAAAGGAAGAAATTAGATTGTCACTATTTGCAGGTGACATGGTACTATATATAAAAAAACCTAAAAGAAGGGTGCCTGGGTGGCTCAGTTGGTAGAGTGTCTACTTTCAGCTCAGGTCATGATCCCAGGGTCCTGGGAATTGAGTCCTCCATTAGGCTCCCTGCTTAGTGGGGAGCCTGAGTCTCCCTCACCCTCCGCCTGCTGCTACCCTTGCCTGTGCTCTGTCAAATAAGTAAAATCTTAAAAAGAAAAGAAAACCTTAAAGACTCCACAAACTGCTAGAACCGATAATTTATCAGAACTCAGTAAGGTCGCAGTATATAAAATCAATGTGTAGAAATCTGTTGCATTTCTGTACACCAATAATGAAGCAGGAGAAAGAGAAATTAAGAAAATGATTCCATTTACAATTGCATCAAAAATAAAAGATACCTAGAAATAAATCTAACCAAAGAGGCGAAAGACCTGTACTCTGAAAACTATAAAATACTGATGAAAGAAATTGAAGATGACACAAAGAAATAGAAAGATATTCCTTACTCATGGGTTGGAAAAACAAATATTGTTAAAATGTTTGTATTACCCAAAGCAATCCGCACATCTAATGTGATTCCTACCAAAATACTGAGAGCATTTTTCATAGAACTAGAAGGAAAAATCCTAAAATTTATATGGAACCACAAAAAAAATCCTGACCAGACAAAGCAATCATGGAAAAAACAAAGCAAAATAAAAAAGCAAAGTTGGAGTTATCCAATTCTAGATTTCAAGTTATACTACCAAGCTGTAGTAATCAAGAGTATGGTACTGGCACAAAATACACATAGCTCAATGGAACAGTATAGAAAGCTGAGAAACGAACCCACAATTATGTAGACAATTTATCTTTGACAAAAGAGGCAAGTATATGTAATGGGAAGAAAATAGTCTCTTCAAATGGTATTAGGAATACTGGACAGCTATGGACAATAGAATGATCCTGGACTACTTTCTTACACCATACACAAAAATAAACTCAATGAATTAAAGACCTAAATGTGAGACCTGAAACCATAAACATTTTAGAAGAGAGCACAGGCAGTAATTTCTCTGACATCAGCTGTAGTAACATTTTTCTAGATATAGGGCAAAGGAAATAAAAAATAAGCTATTGGGATTACATCAAAATAAAGAGCTTGTGTACTGAAGGAAACAATCAACAGAACTAAAAGGCAACCTACTGATTGGGAGAAGATACTTTCAAATGACATTTCCAATGAAGGGTTTGAATAAAAAGTATATAAAGAACAGATATGCAATTCTCCAAAACCAAATAATCCAATTACCAAATAGGCAGAAGACATGAAAAGACATTTCTCCAAAGAAGACATCCAGATAGCCAACAGACACATGAAAAGATGCTCAACATCACCCATCATCAGGTAAATACAAATCAAGAAGCTATCACCTCACACCAGTCAGAAAGGCTAAAATCAAAAACACAGGAAATAAGTGTTAGTGAGGATGTGGAGAAAAACGAACCCTCCTGCACTACTGGTGTGAATGCAAACTAGAGTAGCCATTGTGGAAAACAGTATGGGGGTTCCTCAAAAAAATTAAAATAGAGCTACCCTAGGATCCAGGAATTGCACAACTGGGTATTTGCCCTGAAAACACAAAAACACTAATTTGAAGGGTACATGCACCCCTATGTTTATAGCAGCATTATTATTTTTAGTAGTCAAACTATGAAAGCAGCCCAAGTGTCTATCAGCTGATGAATGGATAAAAAAAGATATGAGATATATACATATTATGTGTGTGTATGTATATATATATATACATATATAAGAATATTATTCAGCCATAAAAAATTAAAATTTGCCATTTGCAACAATGGGTGGAGCTAGAGAGTATAATGCTAAGCGAAGTCAGTCAGTCAGAGAGAGACAAATACCACATGATTTCACTCATAAGCGGAAATTAAGAAACAACAAAAAAACAAGCAAAGGAAAAAGAGAGAGAGAGAGATGAACCAAGAAACAGACTCATAGCTATAGAGAAAAAAATGATGGTTACCTGCAAGGAGGTGGGACGCGGGTAAAATAGGTAAAATAGGCTATGGGGATTAAGGAGTGCACTTGTCACGATGAGTAGCAGGTGATGGATGCAATGGTTGAATCACTATATTGTACACCCTAACTAATAAAGAAAACACAATATAAAAACTAAGGAGATAAAAGTGAACTTATTAATTTATTTTATCCCAAATACTATTATTTTAACATTTAATTAACATAAAAATTAGTGATGAGATATACGTTGTTTTCATTACTAAGTCTTTGAAATCCAGCATGTATTTTGCACTTACAGGACATCTCAAATTGCATGATAAATTTTCATTAGAAATACTTGATCTATGGGGCGCCTGGGTGGCTCAGTGGGTTAAAGCCTTTGCCTTCAGCTCAGGTCATGATCCCAGGGTCCTGGGATGGGTCCCATATGGGGCTCCCTGCTTCTCCCTCTCCCATACCCCCTACTTGTGTTTCCTCTCTCGCTGTATCTCTCTGTCAAATAAATAAATAATTAAAATCTTTTAAAAAAAGAGATTTATATTTAGATTTCATAAAATTTGTAGTTGAAAAAGTATATTCACATATCAAGTTCTTCCAAACAAAGTTTTCTAATAATTGTATAACATTATTAGTTTTTAAATTTAAATTAGTTTAGTTTAATTAAAAATGTATTTCCTGTCACACTTGCCTTGTTATAGTTGCTCGGTAGCTCCATGTAGCACAGCTCTAGATAAACTCTTACATATATGCACCAGGAGGAATGTTCAGAAATGTTTGAAAGGCAAAATACTGCTAACAAACCAATACAAGAATGGACACGTAAGGGCGCCTGGGTGGCTCAGTGGGTTAAGCCACTGCCTTCGGCTCAGGTCATGATCCCAGGGTCCTGGGATCGAGTCCCGCATCGGGCTCTCTGCTCAGCGGGGAGCCTGCTTCCTCCTCTTTCTCTGCCTGCCTCTCTGCCTACTTGTGATCTCTGTCTGTCAAATAAACAAATAAAATCTTAAAAAAAAAAAAGAATGGACACGTAAATAAGTGTATTTTCACTATAAAAAACAGATGTTAGTGAAAATGAATGAACTACAGATATACACTTCAATATGGATAAACTGGAAAACTCAATGTTGAGGGGAATAAAGCAAGTCACAGAAGTATATAGAAAATCAAGACAGACAAAACTATGCTCTCTCTATTGTTTAGAGAAATGTGCGTGTGTAGGGGAGGCAAAACTTTATCCATTTTAGATTTTCAGCGAGGACTCTTTAAAAGACTAACTAAAGGGCGCCTGGGTGGCTCAGTGGGTTAAGCCGCTGCCTTCAGCTCAGGTCATGATCTCGGGGTCCTGGGATCGAGTCCCGCATCGGGCTCTCTGCTCAGCAGGGAGCCTGCTTCCCTCTCTCTCTCTCTGCCTGCCTCTCCATCTACTTGTGATTTCTCTCTGTCAAATAAATAAATAAAATCTTTTAAAAAAAAATAAAAAAAAATAAAAGACTAACTAAAGAAAAAGAGTTTATTAACAAGTGTAGTACACAGCATATAGAAGAAACCTTAAAAAAGAGTAACTCAAAGTGCTTATAGTAGCATCTTCAATAAAGAATAACACACTTGTGGAGAAATGACAGGACAAAGCAAAGCAATGGTGGCGAACTGCGGGAAGATATGGGAGAAAACTAATGGAGTGAGGCTTATTTGCCAATTCCTTCGGTAAAAAGAGTTTTATTCTGCCATTAGGCAGAAGAGAAGTAGGGTAGAGAGAACTCTTCCTGGATTTGCTGATGCTTAATTTCCTTCAGTTCAATAGGTTTTATGTCAAAGAGGCGTATTTTGGGGCACCATACTCTAGTTTCTCTCTGCTAAAACAAATTTCGACAACCAGGTGGTATAAACCAACTGACTTTTATTCTCTCACAGTTCGAGAGATCAAATGGCTGAAATGTGGGTCACTGGACTGAAATCAAGATGTCAGCAGGTTGCATTCTCTATGGACTCTCTCTCAGAGAGAACCCATTCCTTGCTCCTTTTAGCTTCTGGTGGCTATCAGCATTCCCTGGCTGTGGCCACTTCACTCCAATCTTCAAGGCCAGCAGCTTCACATCTCTCTTTGCCCCATCTTCACATTGAGCCTTCTCTGTATGATCTCAACTTCTGCCTCCCTCTTAGGAGGACACTTGAGATTACAATAGAGGTCACTGAGATAATTAAAAAACAGTCTCTCCACCTCAAGATCATTAATTTAATCACATCTGCAATGACTCTCTTTCCATATGAAGGAACATTTTGAACATTCCAGGAACTATGACCTGATACTTTTTGGGGACGGTCATCATTAAGTCTATTATAGTATTTAAAGTATAGAGAATAAAATTCAGGATAGTAGTTATCTCTGGGAATTAGGAAAGGGATACAGTTGATACGCGGGCAGGTGCACAGGAGCTTTTAAAAATATTCTGTTTCTCCAGCTGGACAATAGATACACAAGTGTTCATTTGGCTTTCTCCCGCATCTCAGGTTCTAAACTGCTTAGATTAGATGCTCAAATTATAGTGATTCCTCTACCCACTCCCTTACTCTGACTCTTTGACCCCTGTGGCACATAGTAAGTAACAGCCAGTAACACTTACCATAGGTAACACTACTGGATTTCATATAGTTTATCTAGGTATGGATGTCTTTTCCTTTATTCTGCTTGGGATTTAATGAGGCAACCAGGAAGCTCAGTTGGTTAAGCACCTGACTCTTGATTTGGGCTTAGGTCATTATCTCAGGGTCTTGAGAGCAAGCCCTGCATCAGGCTCTGCACTGAGCAGAGTCTGCTTAGGATTCTCCCTCTCCCTGCCTCTCTGGCCCTTCCCACTTGTGCTCTCTGTCTGTCTATAAATCAATCAATGAATCAATCAATATTTATTAATAAATAAATAAATAAAGACAAAACTAAATAGACAAGAAGACAACACTACGTGTGTTATTTGTCAGGGAGAGTGGGAGAGGGAGAAGAAGGCTTGCCGCTGAGCAGGGAGCCTGAAGTGGGGCTGGATCCCAGGACCCTGGAATCATGGCTTGAGCTGAAGGCAGACATTTAACAGGTGACCCACCCAGACACCCCTGAATAGGTACTATTCTTAATCCTATTTCATAGATTAGAAAAATGAGATCTTTGAGGCTTGCCTTAAAGTCATAGTTGTTATATGGTGGATACTTGAATCAAATCCAGATAGTTTGATTTTAATTCCTGTACAGTTTTTAATTGGACAATTTTTAAAAATTAAGAAAAAATTCATGTACAACAAAATTCATCCTTTTGGTGTCTTGTTCTGGGAGCTTTGACTAAGGCATACAGATGTGTAACCACAACCAAAATCCATATTTAAAATAGTTACTTCTCCTCAAAAAATTCTCCTGTGCCTTTTTGTTGTCAACTCCTCCACCACCCCCTGGCAGCCATTAGTTTTCTGTGCCTATAGTTTATAGTTTTCTCTTTCTTGAATGCTTTATAAATCGAATCACCCTATGTAGTCCTTTGAATCTGTTTTAGCATAAAATATTCATTCAGCAGTTGAAGGATATTTGGATTATTTCCAGTTTGGAGCAACTATGAATAAACCACAAACATTCATGCATTAGTTTTGGTATAAACATAAGTTTTCATTCCTCTTGAGTGAATACCTAGGAATGGTATTACTAAATCTTATGGAACCATAAGTTTATAAGAAATGACCAAACTGTTATCTTAAGTGGCTTAACTATTTTACATTCCCATCAGCAATATATGAGAGTTCCAGTTGTTTTATATCCTGTCTGTGCTGGGTATTGTTATCATTTACTTAGATCTTCTTTGATATCTTTCATCAATGTTTTGTATTTTTCAGTGTACAGATCTTTATTTTGTTAGATTTATTCCTACATATATCATGTTTTAGAGTTCTGTTAAATTTCAATTTCCAATTATTGGTAGTTATAGAAATACAGTTTTTATTTCTTTTTAAAGATTTATTTATTTTAGAGAGCACCAGCAGGATTGGCAGAGGGAGAGGGACAGAGAAAATCTCAAGCAGACTCCCTGCTGAGCACAGAGCTCAATTCAGTCAGGGCTCAATCCCACAACCCATGAGATTATGGCCTGAGCTAAAACCAAGAGTCAGATTCTCAACCAACTGCACCACCCAGGCACCCCTACAGTTTTGGTTTTTGTATACTGGTCTCCTAGCCTACGAACATGTTAATGATAGCTTTTTTGTAGACTCTTTGGGAGTTTTTATATAAATATTTTTGTCTATAAATAAAAATCATTTTATTTCTCCCTTTCAATCTTTTTCTTTTCAAAAGATTTTATTTATTTATTTGTCAGAGAGAGCGAGAGAGAGAGAGAGAGCACAGGCAGGTAGAGTGGCAGGAGGCGGAGGGAGAAGCAGGTTCCCCGCCAAGCAAGGAGCCCGATGCGGAACTTGATCCCAGGACACTGGGATCATGACCTGAGCCGAAGGCAGCCACCTAACCAACTGAGCCACCCAGGCATCCCACCCTTGCCAATCTTTATTCTTTTATTTATTTTTCTTATCTTATTGGAATAGGTAAGACCTTTATATAATGTTGAATATGTGATTAGAGCAGAATCCTTAGAGCACTTTTGAATTTCACCATTAAGTATGATGCTAACTATACACTTTTGGTAAATCTTTTTTTTTTTTTTAGAAGATTTTATTTATTTATTTGAGAGAGAGACACACCGTGAGAGAGGGAAACAAGCAGGGGGAGTGGGAGAGGGAGAAGCAGGCTTCCCATTGAGCAGGGAGACTGACGTGGGGCTTGATCCCAGGACCCTGGGATCCATGACCTGAGCTGAAGGCATACGCTCAATGACTGAGCCACCAGGTGCCCCTTTTTGTAAATCTCTTTATCATTGTATGTATATATATCATATTTTGTTTACCCATTCATTAATCACTGAGCCCTTGGGTTGTTTCCACCTCTATGCTATTGTGAGTAATGCTGCTATGAACATAGGAGGACAAACATTTGCTCAAATTCCTGTTTTAAATTCTTTATATATGTAGGGTGGAATTGTTGGATCATATGTAATTTAATTTTTAATGTTTTTGAGGAACCACTATACTGTTTTCCATAATAGCTGCACCATTTTATGTTCCCATTAACAGTGCACAAGAGTTCCAATTTTCTACATCCTCACCAACCTTTATTATTTTGGTTTTTTAAAATAATATCCATCCTAATGGGTACCTAATGGGTATCTCATTGTAGTTTTGATTTGCATTTCCTTAAAGATTATGATGTTAAGCTTCTTTCATATGCTTGTCATCCATTTGTATATCATTTTTGAATGCTTATTTACAGTCTTTGCCCATTTTGGGGGCACTTGCATGGCACATTTGGTTAAACATCCAACTCTTGGGTTCAGCTCAGGTTGTGATTTCAGGATTGTAAGATTTGGGCTCTGTGTCAGGCTCTGGACTCAGTGCAGAGTCAGCTTGAGACTCTCTCTGACCCTTCCCCTTCTCTAAAATAAATAAATCTCTAAATCCTTTGTCCATTTTCAAATTGAGTCATTATTTATTTTAATGTTGAGTTGTAGGAGTTCATTATGTATTATGGATATTAGCTCTTTACCAGAGATATGATTTGAAAATAATCTCTTCTATTCCATAGGTTGCCTTTTCAAACTGTTGATTGTGTCCTTTCATGCACAAAAGTTTTACATTTTATTTAGTCCAATTTATTTTTACTTTTATTGCCTGTGGTTTTGGTATCTAATCCAAGAAATCATTACCAAATCCAATATCATGAAGATTTTCCATCTATGTTTTCTTCTGCTTTATAATTTCAGATATTATGCTTAGGTTTTGTTGTTGTTATTGTTGTTTTGTTTTTTATCCCCTTTGAGTTGATTTTTGTATATGCTGTAAGGTAATTTTCCAACTTCATTCTTTTGCATGGATCTCCAGTTTTACCAACACCATTTGCTGAAAGACTGTTTTTCCCCCCCATTGAATGGTCTTGGCACCCTTATCAAAAATCATTTGAGGGGCATATAGTGGCTCAGTCAGTTGGCTATCCAACTCTTGGTTTTGGCTCCCGAGTCAAGATCTTGGGTTTGGAGGGTGGAGCTCTGTGTCAGGCTCTGAGCTCAGCAGGAAGTCTGATTGGGATTCTCTCTCTCTCTATCTCCCTCTGCCCGTCCCCCTGATCTCTTTCTCTCTCTCCCTCTCAAATGGATAATAAATCTTTTTAAAAACCATATGATCATATATGCAGAAGTCTATTCCCTTGGTCTATATATCTCTCTTTATGTCAATATACTGTTTTAATTACCATTGCTTTTGTACTAGGATTTAAAAATGACAAGTGTGTGCTTTCCAACTTTATTCTTCTTTCTCAAGACTATTTTGGGCATTCAGAGTCCCTTGAGACTCTATACAAATTTTAGAATGGATTTTTCTACCTCTGCAAAAATTACTATTGAAAATTTTTTTCATTTTATTTCTTTTCAGTGTTCCAGCATTCATTGTTTATGTACCATACCCAGTGCTCCATGCAGTATGTGCCCTCCATAATACCCACCACTAGGCTCACCCAATCCCCCACTCCTCTCCCCTCCAATACCCTCAGTTTGTTTCTCAGAGTCCACAGTGTCTCATGGTTTGTCTTCTCCTCTGATTTCTGCACAGCAAAGGAAACAGTCAACAAAACAAAGAGGCAATCCACAGAATGGGAGAAGATATTCACAAATGACACTACAAAGGGTTGATATCCAAGATCTACAAAGAACTCCTCAAACTCAATACACACAAAACAGATAATCACGTCAAAAAATGGGCAGAAGACATGAACAGACCTTCTCCAATGAAGACATACAAATGGCTAACAGACACATGAAAAAATGTTCATCATCATTAGCCATCAGGGAGATTAAAATCAAAACCACATTGAGATACCACCTTACATCAGTTAGAGTGGCCAAAATTAACAAGACAGTAAACAACATGTGTTGGAGAGGATGTGGAGAAAGAGGAACCCTCTTACACTATTGGTGGGAATGCAAGTTGGTGCAACCACTTTGGAAAACAGTGTGGAGATTACTTAAGAAATTAAAAACAGAGCTTCCCTATGACCCTGCAATTGCACTACTATGTATTTACCCCAAAGTTACTGATGGAGTGAAAAGAAGGGCCATCTGTACCCCAATGTTCATAGCAGCAATGGCCACAGTCACCAAACTGTGGAAAGAACCAATATGCCTTTCAACGGACAAATGGATAAAGAAGAATACTATAGGGGCGCCTGGGTGGCTCAGTGGGTTAAGCCTCTGCCTTTGGCTCAGGTCATGATCTCAGGGTCTTGTGATCGAGCCCCGCGTCGGGCTCTCTGCTCAGTGGGAGTCTGCTTCCCCTCTCAATCTCTCTCTGCCTGCCTCTCTGCCTACCTGTGATCTCTGTCTGTCAAAATAAATAATAAATAAAAAATATAAAAAAAAAAAAAAAAAAGAAGAATACTATAGAAATTTTAATAGGGATTGCATTAAATATGTCAGTTTTGGTAGTATTGATGTCTTATATTAAGTCTTTTAACCCATGAACACAGAATGTCTTTCCACTTATTTGTGTTTCCTTTAATTTCTTCTGAACATTTTGTGGTGAAAATTATAAGGGTACAAGTTTTCCATCTCCTTGATTAAGTTTATTAAGTATTTTATTCTTTTGATACTATTGTAAATGGATTTGTTTTCTTAATTTCCTTTTCAGATTGTTCATTGTTGGTGTTTTTTTTTTTTTAAAGATTTTATTTATTTATTTATTTGACAGAGAGAAATCACAAGTAGATGGAGAGGCAGACAGAGAGAGACAGAGGGAAGCAGGCTCCCCACTGAGCAGAGAGCCCGATGCGGGACTTGATCCCAGCACCCTGAGATCATGACCCGAGCCGAAGGCAGCGGCTTAAACCACTGAGCCACCCAGGCGCCCCTCATTGTTGGTGTTTAACAACACAATTGATTTTTGCATGTGATTTCATATCCCACAACTTTGGCTGAATTCATTTACCAGTTCTAACAGTTTTCTTCCCCCTCCAGATAATTTGCATTTTATTTTTTAAATTTTATTTTATTTAAATCCAATTAATTAACATATAGTGTATTATTAGTTTCAGAGGTAGAGTTCAGTGATTCGTTGGTTGCATATAACACTCAGTGTTCTTTACATCACATGCCCTCCTTAATACCCATCACCCAGTTACCCCATCCCCTCCAACTACCTCTCCTTCTGCAACCCTCAGTTTGTGTCCTATAGTTAAGAGTCTCTTATGGTTTGTCTCCCTCTGATTTCATCTAATTTTATTTTTCCCTCCCTTCCCCTATGATTCTGTTTTGTTCCTTAAATTCCACATATGAGTGAAATCATATGATAATTGTCTTTCTCTCACTAGAGGGTACCATAATACCATCTAGTTCCATCCACATAATTTCAAATGGTAAGATATCATTTTTTCTGATGTCTAATATCCCATTTTATATATATATATAGAAAGAAAGAGAGAGAGATATCTCACATCTTTATCCATTCTTCTGTTGATGGACATTTGACAAAATACAGCATTATTTCTTGATTAAAACTCTCTGCAGTGTAGGGATAGAAGGAATATACCTCAATATCATAAAACCCATATACAAAAAGCCCACAGCAAACATCACTCTCAATGGGAACAAACTGAGGGCTTTTCTGCTAAGGTCAGGAATATGACAGGGATGTCAACTCTCACCACTGCTGTTCAATATAGTACTCAGCAATCAGACAACAAAAAGAAATAAAAGGCATCCAAATCAGCAAAGACGTAGTCAAACTCTCACTCTTCACAGATGACATGATACTCTATGTGGAAAACCCAAAGACTCCACGCAAAAATTGCTAGATCTCATTCAGGAATTCAGCAAAGTGGCAAGATATAAAATCAATGCATAGAAATCAGCTGCATTTCTATACACTGAGACAGAAGAAAGAAAAATTAAGGAATTGATCCCATTTACAATTGCTCCAAAAATGATATCTAGAAATAAATCTAAAAAGAGGTAAAGGATCTGTACTCTGCAAACCATAAAACACTTATGAAAGAAGTTGAGAAAAGTTGAGATAGAATTGCAATTGTAAATGGGATCAATTCCTTAATTTTTCTTTCTTCTGTCTCAGTGTATAGAAATGCAGCTGATTTCTATGCATTGATTTTATATCTTGCCACTTTGCTGAATTCCTGAATGAGATCTAGCAATTTTTGCGTGGAGTCTTTGGGTTTTCCACATAGAGTATGATAGAAGTTGAGATGGAAAAACATTCCATGCTCATGGATTGGAAGAACAAATATTGTTAAAATGTCTATGTTACCCAGAGCAATCTACACATTCAATGCACTCCCTAACAGTTTTTTTCATGTGTGTCATCTTTAGGGTTTTCTACATATAAGAGCCTATCATCTGAAAACAGATATAATTTTATTTTCTCCTTTCCAATTTGGATGTCTTTTATTAATTTTTTTCTTGCCTAATTGTTCTGGCTAACTTGGAGTAATATGTTGACTAGAAGTGGTGAAAGTGGGCATCCTTGCCTTGTTCCTGACTTCAGAGAAAACCTTTCAGTCTCTCACTATTGAGACTCTTACCTCTGGGTTTTTCTTTATCTTTATTTAAAGAAAGATTTATTTATTTTAGAGAAAGACTGCATAAGCAGGGGGAGGGGCAGAGAGAGAGGAAGACAAGCAGATTCCCTGCTGAGCAGGGACACCCCCCCACACACACAACGTGGGGCTCAATCCCAGGACCCTGAGATCATGACCAGAGCTGAAACCAAGAGGTACATAACTGATCTAGCCACTCAGGTGTGCCTCTGGATTTTTCATATATATTCTTTATCATATTCAGGAAGTTTCTATCGATTCCTAGTTTTTTTTCTATGTTTTTATCATGAAAAGGTGTTGAATTTTGTAAATGCTTTTTCTGCATCAAGTGAAATGATCACGTGGTGTTGTTCCTAGCATTCTGTTAATTTGGTATATTTCATTGATTGGCTTTCATATGTTGAACCATTCTTGCATTCCAGGAATAAATCCCAATTACCCATAATATATAATTCTTTTAATGTGCTGTTGAATTCTGTTTGAGAGTATTTTGTTGAGGATTTTTGCATCAATATTCATCAGGTATGTTGATCTATAGCTTTCTTTTCTCCTCTCTCTTTCTTCTTTCCTTCTCTTCCTTTTCTCCTTTCCTTCCATCCTTCTCTCTTCCTTCCCTCCCTCCATTTCCTTTCCTTTCCCTCCCTTCCCTTCCCTTCCTTTTCTTCATTTGTTCTTTTTGTAGTGTCTTTATCTGGCCATGGTATCAGGCCTTCAAAGAATGAGTTCAGAATTGCTACTGCCTTTTTAGTTTTCTGGAAGAATTTTTGAGGACTTGGTATTTTTTTCCCCTTCATCACTGTGCTATGGGTTAGCTTGTAGTGTTATTTTTCATCACTTGGCTTATCCAACTTTGTGTCCACCCTTCTGTGCTCTTGACAAATTATTTGCTGCAATTACACCTCCCTCCCTTGATCCCTCCCTTCCTTCCTATCTTTTGCATCATCTCTGTTTCTAATTGCAATATTTCCAGCACCTAAATACCTGATTATTTCTTTTCTATGATGGGTTTGCAAAATCCAAATCTTACTCTTTTTAAAAAAGATTTATTTATTTATTTTGACAGAGAGAGATCACAAATAGGCAGAGAGGCAGGCAGATAAAGAAGGGGAAGCAGGCTCCCCGCTGAGCAGAGAGCCGGATGCTGGCCGATCCCATGACCTTGAGACCATGACCTGAGCTGAAGGCAGACGCTTTAACCCACTGAGCCACCCAGGCGCCCCCCAAATCTCACTCTTATTGTAACCAAACTGAAAGGGTAATAGAGTTGGAAAAGGTGGGAGTGGTGGTTCATCATCTATCAGATTCACTGTTTCCTTTTGAAATATTTTAACATCCGTTTCATTCCTGAGGAAAAATTCATAGATAAAATATCTATACTCATACTTTAAATAATTAATATTAGTGTGAGGGTAAATAAAATGAGAGTAATTTCTTTCTTTTTTTAGGGAAGTAATTTCTTTTTTTTAAAATTTTTTATTTCTTTTCTGCATAACAGTATTCGTTGTTTTTGCACCACACCCAGTGCTCCATGTAATATGTGCCCTCCCTAACACCCACCACCTGGTTCCCCCAACCTCCCACCCCCGCCCCTTCAAAACCCTCAGATTGTTTTTCAGAGTCCGTAGCTCTCATGGTTCACCTCCCCTTCCAATTTCCCTCAACTCCCTTCTCCTCTCCATCTCCCCTTGTCCTCCATGCTATTTGTTATGCTCCACAAATAAGTGAAACCATATGATAATTGACTCTCTCTGCTTGACTTATTTCACTCAGCATAATCTCTTCCAGTCCCGTCCATGTTGCTACAAAAGTTGGGTATTCATCCTTTCTGATGGAGGCATAGTGTATATGGACCACATCTTCCTTATCCATTCATCCGTTGAAGGGCATCTTGGTTCTTTCCACAGTTTGGCGACCGTGGCCATTGCTGCTATAAACATTGGGGTAAAGATGGCCCTTCTTTTCACTACATCTGTATCTTGGAGGGAAGTAATTTCTAATAACAGGCAATTTAGGTCAAACTTCACTGGAAGACATAATAAGGAAATAAACAGAGGCTTATACCTACATGTAGAATAAACCAAAGTGAAAGCTACAAATGTGGGTTGATACAAATCCATTTGTTGAAGAGACTGTCTTTTCCCATTGCATATTCTTTCCCACTTTGTTAAAGATAATCGACCATATATTTGTGGGTTTATTTCTGGGCTTTCTATACTGTTCCATTGACCCATGTGTCTATTTTTATTCCAGCATCATACCATTTTTATTACTACAGCTTTATTTTTTAAAAGATCTTATTTACTTTTCTGAGAGAGAGAGCTAGAGAGCACAAACAGGGGGAGCAGCAGAGGAAGAGGGAGAAGCAGGCTCCCTGCTCAGGACCCTGGGATCACAACTTGAGCTATAGTCAGACACTTAACTGACTGAGTCACCCAGGCACCCCACTATAGCTTTATAGTGTAACTTAAAATCTGAACTTTTACTCCCTGCTTTGTTCTTCTTTCTCAAGTTTGCTTTGGTTAGGTAGGGTCTTTTGTGGTTGCATACAAATTTTAGTATTATTTATTCTGGTTCTGTGAAAAATGCTATTGTTTTAAAAGAATTAATAAAATTGATAAACCCCTGGCCAGACTTATCAAAAAGAAAAGAGAAAGGACCCAAATAAATAAAATCATGAATGAAAGTGGAGAGATTACAACCAACACCAAAGAAATACAAACAATTATAAGAACATATTATGAGCAACTCTACGCCAACAAATTTGACAATCTGGAAGAAATGGATGCATTCCTAGAGACATATAAACTACCACAACTGAACCAAGAAGAAATAGAAAACCTGAACAGACCCGTAACCAGTAAGGAGATTGAAACAGTCATCAAAAATCTCCAAAAAAAAAAAAAAAAAAAAAAAAAAAAAAGCTATTGTTATTTGATAGGGACTGAACTGACTCTGTAGACTGCTTGTGTAGTATGGACATTTCAACAATATTAATTCTTCCAATACATGAACATGAAATATCTTTCCATTTATTTGTGCCATCAATTTATTTCATGAATGTTTTAAAGTATTCAGAATGGGGGTGCCTGGGTGGCTCAGTGTGTTGGGCCTCTGCCTTAGGCTCTGGTTGTGGTCTCAGGGTCCTGGGATTGAGCCCCGCATTGGGCTCTCTGCTGGGCAGGGAGCCTGCTTCCTCCCCTCTCTCTCTGCCTGCCTCTCTGCCTACTGGTGATCTCTTTGTCAAATAAATAAATAAGATCTTTAAAAAAAATAAAGTTTTCAGAATAAAAACTTCTTTCACCTCTTTGATTAAGTTTATTCATAGGTATTTTATTCTTTTCCACAATTGTAAAATGGGACTGTTTTCTTATCTCTTTTTCTGCTACTTCATTATTAGTCTATAAAAATGTTACCATTTTCTGGGTATTAATTTTGTATCCTGCAAATTACTCAGTTCATTTAGTACTTCTAATAGATTTTCTAATAGAGTCTTTAAGGTTTTCTATAAATAGTTTCATGTCATCTGTAAATGTGACAGTCTAATTTCTTCCTTACCAATATAGGTACCTCGTTTCTTTTTCTTGTCTGATTGCTGTGGCTAAGACTTCCAGTACTATGTTGAATAAAAGTGGTGAGAGCGAACTCCCTTAGAGGAAAAGCCCTCAGTTTTTCACTTTTGAATATAATGTTGACTGTGGGTTTTCATATATGGTTTTTATTATATTGAGGTTTGTTCCCGCTAATCCCACTTTGTTGAGAGTTTTTAATAAACAGATGTTCAATTAAGTCAACAAATTGAGAATTTATTAATATATCCCCCTTCTGATTCTTATAGGCCATTAACATGCAGCTGGCTGACATAATGCTTAATGTACAGCGGATAATAAATCGCTACACTCTTGATGAGAATGTGCACTCTGGAAGAAAAATATCCATTACAGAATATAAGAAACGGAGAGTAAATTTCATGGAAAAAATAGTTACTTGTGCTAAGAATGTTGAAATTAGAGAAAAGACTCTTGTGTACATACTGGCCTGGTTGGAAGAATGGAGTAAGTTTCCAGAG
Source organism: Mustela lutreola (assembly GCF_030435805.1). Taxonomy (NCBI): domain Eukaryota; kingdom Metazoa; phylum Chordata; class Mammalia; order Carnivora; family Mustelidae; genus Mustela; species Mustela lutreola. Next base: position 64,608,974 of record NC_081297.1, read on the forward strand.
GTGGCTCAAAGGAAAACCATGAAGTTAATGAAAAAGCTAGAGAAAAGGATCTATAAATTATAAAGGGTTAATCAGACTAAAGACTAAGGAGGTTATTGAGAAAACAGTTATCCACTGTTTCAGTAAGCATAAAATAAGAAAAATATAGTCCTGTTCACTTAATGCCAGCTATTCTGGACTCTTTGCTTTTTCCTTCAAGCATGCCAGCATGCCCCTGCCCAGTGTCTTTATGCTTACTATTCCTTTGCCTGGAACACTATCTACAAGTAGGCATGTGGCTCATCCTCTGCTTATATCTCACTTTAAAATGGTATGTTCTCTGACCATCTCCATTTCCTACTCCTTGACACTGTACATTACTCTTTACTCTTTATTTTCATCTGTAGCATTTCTTACCATCTGACAACCTATATAACTAATTTTTGTCTCTCTCCTTCCACTAGCATGCAAGCAGTATGAAGTCAGGAAATTTCATTTAGTGCAGTACTCTCAGCATCTAGAACAATACATGACAAAAGAGATATTGGTTGAATGAAAGAATGAATAACCTTAGAATATAAAAAAGGAAATGTCATTTAGTTGCAAGAAATATCGTGTAATGAGGGTCTTAAAATACTAAATAACTTATGAAAGGAGTTAATTGGGTTTAGTTACTCAATATTAAAGCACATGTTCACATTTTTAGATACCAGAGTATTTTCATGTCCAAGATTTACTGTTCAGGTTTCTATTCCAAGTCTCTTTATTTCATAGAGATCCAAGATTTACTGTTCAGGTTTCTATTCCAAGTCTCTTTTTCATTTCTTCATAGAGAAAAGCTTCAGAATAGCAATAAGTGGGCGCCTGGGTGGCTCAGTGGGTTAAGCCGCTGCCTTCGGCTCAGGTCATGATCTCAGGGTCCTGGGATCGAGTCCCGCATCGGGCTCTCTGCTCAGCGGGGAGCCTGCTTCCTCCTCTCTCTCTGCCTGCCTCTCTGCCTACTTGTGATCTCTCTCTGTCAAATAAATAAATAAAATCTTTAAAAAAAAAAAAAAAAAAGAATAGCAATAAGTATGAGATACCTACATTCCCTAATACTATAATATGGAGTAGTTAGCCAATATTATAAACTTATATAGTTATAATTATTTTTCTGCACAAAAGCTTTTTTTTTTTTTTACTCTCTTCAAGATGCAATTTTGTCTGAGATGACTGCAACTGATATTGAGGAACACCACCACTGGATAGCACAAATGGAGTTTTTACCAGAAATGTTCAAAGCTATTGAGAACAATGTCAAGTTACTGTGTAGAATTAGTGTATTTTTGTTTGAAGAAAAGAAGAGACAAAAGAGAAAAACAGGTAAGGGTGCTTGAAGACATTGGAAACATATTTGACTTTTTCTAAAAAATGGGTTTATTAAGGTACAATTTATATACCATAAAACTCACATATGTTAAGTGTACAATTCAATGACTTTTAGTAAATTTAGAGTTGTATAACTCTCACTACAATTCAATTTTAGAACATTTCCTTCATCTCATAAATATCCCTCACACCAAGTTGCAGTCAATCCTCATTCCCACTTCAATCCCAGACATGCACCAACCTATTTCATTTCAATAGGTTTGCCTTTTTTGGATGTTTCATAAGATGGAATCATATTATATGTATTTTTTAAAAATATCTGGTTTCGGGGCACCTGGGTGGCTCAGTGGGTTAAGCTTCTGCCTTCAGCTCAGGTCATGATCTCAAGGTCCTGGGATTGAGCCCCGCATTGGGCTTTCTGCTTAGCAGGGAGCCTGTTTCCCATCTCTCTCTGCCTGCCTCTCTGCCTGGTTATGATCTCTCTCTCTCTCTGTCAAATAAATAAATAAAATATAAAAAAATAAAATATATGGTTTCTTTTACTTAACATAATGGTTTTGAAATTCAGCCATGTTAAAGGATACCTTTGTGGTATCCTATTCTTTCTATTACCAATTGTATCTCACTATTTGCATACACATTTTGCTTACCTACTCACCAGTTCATGGACACTGGAATGTTTCTACATTTGACTTTTATGAATGCTGCTATGAAAACACTTGTATAAGTCTTTGTGTGGATGTATGTTTTCATTTCTTTTGGGTCGATACCCAGGAGTAGAATTTCTGGGTCATTTATCAATTGCTGGTAAACTTATGCTTAACGTTTTAAGAAATTGTTAACTTATTGCCCAAGTGACAACGCCATTTTACATTCCCATTAGCAATGTATTAAAGTTCTGGTTTCTCCACATCTTCAATAACATTTGCGATGGTTTTTTTAGTATAACCTTTCTAAGAGGTGTGAAGTGGTATCCCATTGTGGTTTTAAATTGCATTTCCCTAAAGACTAATGATGTTGAGCATCTTTTCAGGTGCTTATTAGCCATTCTTATATTTATTTTGATGAAATGATTATTCAAATATTTACCTGTTTTTTTGTTGAATTTTAAGAGTCCTTTATATATTCTGGATACAAGTCCTTTATCAGACATGTGACTTTTCAGCGGGCCTAGGTGGCTCAGTTTGTTAAGCATCTGCCTTTGGCTTGGGTCATGATCCTAGGATCCTGGGAATGAGCACTGTATTGGGCTCCCTGCTCAGTGGGGAGTCTGCTTCTCCCTCTCCCTCTGCTCCTCCCACTGCTTGTGTTCTCACTTTCTTGCTCTCTCAAATAAATAGATAAAATCCTTTCAAAAATGTGATTTTCAAATATTGTCTCTCAATTTGTGGTTTGTCTTTTCACTTTCTTAATGGGGTCTTTGAAGCTCAGTGGTGTTTGATTTTGATGACGTCAAATCAATATATCAATGTTTTCTTTTATGGATCAGGGTTTTAGTGTTGTATTAAAAACTTGTATCAGTCAGTGTTCAACCAGAGAAGCAGAACCACTAGGAAATTATATATTATCTATCTACCCATTACAAGGTATTTTGGGGAATGTACTTTGCATTCTTTCAGTCCTTTTAAATTTATCATTACTTGCTTTATAACATACCATATAGTCTATCCTAGAGAATGTTCTGTGTGTGCTTGAAAAGAATATATATTTAGCTGTTGTTGGGTGGAGTTTCTATAGTTTATTTATACTGTTATTTTAGTCTTCAAATACATCCTTGCTGATTTTCTGTCTAGCTGTTCTATTGTAGAGAGTGGGATATCGAACTTTCCAACTATTATTATTGAGTTGTCTACTTCTCCCTTAATTCTGTCAGTTTTTGCTTCTTGTATTTTAAGGCTCTGTTATTGGGTGTATATTATCTTTATAATTGTGATAGCTTCCTGATGAACTGAACTGCTTCTTCTTCTTCTTCTTCTTCTTATTGTTATTATTATAAAATGTCCCTCATTGTCTCTAGAAACATTTTTTGTCTTAAGTCTATTGTGTTTGATATAAGCATATTCTCTCCAGCTCCCCTGTGGTTACTGTTTGTAAGGTTGACTCCAAGATGTGTTGCTTATGTGTTGCTTATAGTTAGATCCTGTCAGCTTCGAAATATATATATATATATATACACACAAATACATATATATATTATAGTAAATTTAGTAAATTGAGTTTATAGCAAATTTGACAAAAGTTAAGCATATATTATATAGTAAATAAATAAATATACACACACACATATACACACATAAAATTTGGCAATCTTGGGGTGCCTGGGTGGCTCAGTGGGTTAAGCCTCTGCCTTCGGCTCAGGTCATGATCCCAGGATCCTGGGATCAAGCCCCACATTGGGCTCTCTGCTCAGCGGGGAGCCTGCTTCTCTCTCTGCCTGCCTCTCTGCCTGTCAAATAAATAGATAAAATCTTAAAAAAAAATTTGGCAATCTTTCACTTATGATTGGAATGTTTGATTCATTCAAATTTAATGTAATTATTGATATGGTTGGATTTACACCCACCAAGTTCCTGTTTGTTTTTCATGTCTCATCTCTTCTGTTCCCCTGTTGTTCTTTTACTACCTTCTGTGTTAAATATTTTTTATTGTTCCATTTTATTTATTTTTTAAAAATTTTATTTATTTATTTGACAGACAGAGATCACAAGTAGGCAGAGAGGCAGGTAGAGGGAGAGAGGAGGAAGCAGGCTCCCTGCTCAGTAGAGAGCCTGATGTGGGGCTCCATCCCAGGACCCTGGGATCATGACCTGAGCTGAAGGCAGAGGCTTTAACTCACTGTGCCACCCAGGCACCCCTATTGTACCATTTTAATTCCATTTTCCTCCTATATTGTTGGAGTAATTTCCTTGTAGTTGCTCTAAGGGATTGCTGTATACATCATAAATTATCACAATTATCACTAAGATTAGTACTAACTTAATACAGGCAAAATATAGAATCTTTGCTCCAATAGCTCCATTCTCTTCCCCTCCTTTGTGCTTTGTCATATATATTACATGTATGTATCATAAGCCCAACAATATATATACCATAAGCCCAACAATATAGTTTCATAATCATTGGCTTTAAAAAAAATTTTTAAGAAGATTTTACTTATTTATTTGACAGGCAGAAGTCACAAGTAGGCAGAGAGGCAGGCAGAGAGAGAGAGGAGGAAGCAGGCTTTTTGATGGCTGAGTAATATTCCATTGTATACATATATACCACACCTTCTTTATCCATTCATCAGTTGACAGAAATTTGGGCACTCTCCATAATTTGGCTATTGTCAATAATGCTGCAATAAGCATCATGGTGCATGCGCCCCTTCAAATCACTATTTTTGTATCCTTTGGGTAAGTGCCTAGTAGTACAGTTGCTGGATAGTGGGGTAGTTCTATTTTTAAGTTTTTGAGGAACTTCTATACTGTTTTCCAGAGTGGCTTAACCAGTTTGCAATTCTCTAATGATAGACAACACTGAGTATCTTTTCATATCCTTAGTTGTCATCTGTATGTCTTATTTCTTATCTTCATTTAAAAAGTTAATTGTACATTCATGGTACTTTGAAAAAAAATTATTTCAGGGAATGGATGTAATAGACATTTCATAACACATTTAGAGAAGTGCTGAAAACACATGCATTAACTATGGATATGTAAGTGTTCACTTGCAAGTTACTTTGACAGGAGCGTGTTATTTCCATGAATAATGTAATATATTTAGAGAACTATTTAAAAACATATGTAATGGGGGCCTGGGTGGCTCAGTGGGTTAAAGCCTCTGCCTTTGGCTCAGGTCCTGGGATTGAGCCCTATATCGGGCTCTCTGCTCAGCGGGGAGCCTGCTTCCCTTTCTCTCTCTCTGCCTGCCTCTCTGCCTGCTTGTGATCTCTGTCAGTTGAATAAATAAATAAAATCTTAAAAAAAAAAAAAAGAAAACATATGCAATAAGAATGGTTACAAGAGGGGCACCTGGGTGGCTCAGTGGGTTAGGCCTCTGCCTTTGGCTCAGGTCATGATCTCAGGGTCCTGGGATTGAGCCCTGCATCAGGCTCTCTGCTCTCTGCTTCCCCCCCCCCCGCCCGCCACCTGCCTTTCTGCCTACTTGCAATCTCTCTCTGTCAAATAAATAAATAAATAAAATCTTTCTTTAAAAAAAAGAGCTGTATATGCATACTACTTTGAGAAGGGTGTTATTTCAGGGAATGGGTGTAATAGAAATCTGTAATGCATTTAGGGAAGTGTTAAAAGACACATGCAATGTGGATGGTTATGAGAGTTGCATGTGCATGCTACTTTGGGAAAAGTGTTATTTCAGGGAATGGATGTCTTACCTTTATTTTTTGAAGAGTAGTTATCCTGGATATAGAACTCTTGGTTAGCAGAATTATTCTTTCAGCACTTTGAATCTGTCATCTCACTGTTTTCTGGCCTCTATTGTTTCTAATAAGTAGTAAGCTGTTAAATTGACTATGGTTCCCCTGTACTTTGATGTTTGAGTCTCCTTTGATTGTGATAAGTCTTTTTTTTTTTTTTTTTTTGCTTTAAAGACTCTTTGTGTAGCTTTCAATAATTTGACTATGATGTATCTAGGTATGGATCTTTTTAATGTTTATCTTACAGTTCAATGAGCCACTTGAATGTGAGGATTAATTTGAGATGATTTGGCCATTATTTTTTCCCCAATATATTTTTTAAGATTGGGGGTTAGAGTGAGAGGAAGAAGCAAATGCTCCCCCTGAATGCGGAGTCTGATGCAGGGCTCAACCCTAGGATTCTGAGATCATGACCTGAGCTGAACTCAGATGCTTAACAGACAGAGCCACCCAGAAGCCCATACTTCCTCAATATTTTTAATGCCCCCCGCTCTTCTTCTGGGACTTCTATCACTTGTACAATAGTATGTTTGATGGTGTCCCATAGGTCTTTGAGGCTTTGTTCATTTTTTAAAAATTCTTTTTCCTCCCTGGTCTTCCGATTAGACAATCTTTACTAATCTGGTGTCAAATTTGCTGGTTATTTTCTTCTGCCATTTCAAATCTACTATTGAGCCCTTTTGGTAAATTTTTCATTTCAATTATTGCACTTTGCAAGTCTAAATTTTCCATTTGGTTTTTCTAATTTCCATCTCTTTACTGATGTGCTCTATTTGATGATAATTGCCACTGTATTTTTCCTTTATTTTAAAATTTGCCTTCCTTTAGTTCTTTGAACATAGTTATAATTCTTCTTTCAAAGTCTTTTCAAAGTCTTTTTCAAAGCAACATCTGCTCCCCTCCCAATCCCTGAGAAAATTTCTACTAACTGCTTTTATCCTCTGTGTATAGGTTGCACTTTTGTTTCTCTGCATGCTCCTTTTATGTTAAAAACTGAGCATTTTAGGGGCACCTGGGTGGCTCAGTCAATTGAGTGCCTGACTCTTTGATTTCACCTCAAATCATGATCTCAGGGTTGTGAGACCAAGCACCATGTCGGGCTCCTCACTGGGCAGAGAGCCTGCCTGAGAGTCTCTCCGTTTGACCCTCCCCACCTCTAAAAAAACGTGGACATTTTAGATAACATATTATAGCAACTTTACTTTTTAAATTTTTTTAGATTTTATTTGTTTATTTGAGAGAGAGAGAGAGCATGAGCAGGAGGTGGGGGCAGAGGGAGAAGCAGGCTCCCCACTGATCAGGGAGCCCAATGCAGGGCTTGATCTCAGCACACTGAGATCATGACCAGGGCTGAAGGCAGACAGACATTACACTGACTGAGCATTATAGCAACTTTAGATTCTGATTTTCCCTATAACCTCCAGGGTTTCTTTTTGTCACTTTTTTGGTTTTTTAGTGACTTCCCTAGACTAATTCAGTGGAGTCTGTCTCCCCAACAATGTGCAGTCACTGATATCACTGCTCAGTTGTTCTTTTATTCTTTTTGTTTTTATTTTAAGGCCTGAATTCCTAGGGGTCACTTTTGGGTCAGCATAGGTTAGTGGTCAATAACTGGCCAATGATTAGGGATCCTGACTGATTCAGTAAGTCTTCTATTCTTTGCTAATGGGTCTGTGTATGGGTTAAGGAAGTATTGTTTTAGATGCCCCTAAGCATGATTTTTTTCCCTGCTTTATTCCACAACAAATCAGTCCCCTTAGGTAGTAGAGCTGTCAATCTGTTCAGCCTGCCTTGCTTTAGTAGGACACACGGGCTACTGGCTGGGGGAGTTAGAGACAGAAGAAGCTCCAGGCTAAAAACATCACAGACTTCCCCCATTCTTACTTAAGTTTAGTAATTTTTCTTGACTAAATTCTTACCGAATTGTTGTATGCCTTTGGTCAATTTCCAAAGTCCTAAAATGGTTGGTTTTGGCTGCTTTGCCAAGCTTTATCATTGCTTTTTTTTGGAGGAGACAATGTTTGGAGTTTCTCATTTAGCCATTCTGGAAACCCCTTCAAAGGTTTGACTTTTGTCTGCTCTTTTTTGACTCTTCTGAAAGAATCAAGATTAAGTGTGGTTCAGAAAAGTGAGGAAAGACAGAAACCCAAGAAAGAAAATGGAAAGCACCAAGCATAATCAAAGCCAAAGGAAAGTTTTGTTACAGCTAACCCCAAACTTGTAACTGAAGGTAAATTGAGATTACAAATAAAGAATAAAGACTAAACTTTGGAAGCAAAAGTTTTAGGTGATTGTGGGGAAAGAGTTATTCTTTTAAAAATAATACTATTTATTTTGGAGGCAAAGCTTTTTTTTTTTTTTTTTTTAAGATTTTATTTTTAAGTGATTTCTACACCCAATGTGGGGCTCAAACTCGCAGCTCCAAGATCAAGTCACACTCTCTATAGACTGGACCAGTCAGGTGCCCCAGGGGAACCAAGGCTTTCTGACGAATCTTTATCTTATAGCTAACTATTATTTTGGCTAAATTCCTTAGGTTTTAGCAAAGATAGAGCACAACACAGAACAAGAAATGCAATCTTATTATTTTATGTTTTATGGGTTTTTTTTTTTCCTTTAGCATCTAGAAGTACTCTATGGAAATCTTGGAAAGAAAGAGTTATAAAGCGACCTGCAACAGCTCATGCTTTAAGACCAGATCAGATGATCAGTGATAAATTTGCAACAAATACAAAGGTTTCAGAAATCCAAGATATGCTACAGGAACTCATAAACACTATGATGTTCAATAAATTGGAAAACAATGCTATTAAATATATATCATCAACAATAATAAACCTTTCTAAGGCTTTGGGTTTAATAAATGATGAACTAAAAATTTTTAACCTCCAGAGTGCCAATATGTATATAAGTGAGACAAGTGAAAAGGAAAAAGAGCTCTCCCTGAAGATAATGCGAGAGCTCAGTGAAAAAAATGAAATGCTTCAGCAGAAACTTCAAGAAGCAGAAGAAAAATATGAACAATTTATTCGGTTCAAAATTGTTGTAGAACCCCAAGTAGGTATAGCATTACCCACATCAACCTTGAAAGTGTTGCCTGAGCTTTCTTCACAATCAACCACTAGCAAAGCTGACATAGAAGACAATATGGATGATATGTTGGTTAAAGAACTTGAAGATATTACAGATGAGGCCCAAACAAAAGGGACCAAAGGCTTGGGGATCAAGTGGGACTCAACTATTTCATATAGAGCCCCAGCTGAAATGACTCCAGATTTAACTGAAGAGCAATATCCTTCACTTAAAAAAAAGCAAAGAGAGTCTTCTGAAGGTATCACTGAAGATAAGATATCACAGAAGAAAGGTGATGTCTATAGGAAAGATGGGACTGACCAGTATCAATCACAGAAAAAAAAGCAAACTAAAGGCCCATATATGCATGAGACTTCTGGATTTAATGTGAGTGATGATAAAGGTAAAGAAAAAGACTCAGAGACCAAACTTGATTACCATTTGGAGCTACAGTCACTGGAAAAGAAGAGAAAAGAAATAAAATCCTTTTCTGAGGACAAATCAAAGTCATCCACTGAATCAAGAAAACCAAGAAGTGAACATGTCCCTGCTGATTACCCTTCTACTGACACAAAAAGCCAAGTTGGCAGAAATGGAACAAGTGGTTTATGGGAACAACTCAGGAAGCTCAAACCTGAGTATTCACATTACAAAAGCCAGATTTCTTCAGAGAGTAAAGAGGAATCCACCACTGAGTCAATGGACAAAGAGAGCAAAAGTGAGACGAGCAGCCAGGCAGAGCAATTTGGGTCTACCCAACTTGGTAATTCCTCTGAGAAAGTGAAAACAAAAGGAAAGAAACACCATGTCTCTCCAGGAACCACCACAAGCAAAGAGGGAAAACTTGAAGAGGACATATTAGTAACTAAGAAAGTCAAGTCTCATAGACCTGTGAAGCCCAAATCTAGGGTAACAGAAGAGATTTCAGAATCTACCAGAGTTCCAGGAAGTCTAGACGGCAGAAGTGAAGAGAGTAACCTAGAAGAATTTCAAAAAGCTGTAATGGCTTTCCTAAAAGAGAAAATTGATAACGTAGGAAAGCCTTTGGATAAAAAGACTGTGCCAAAAGAGGAATTATTAAAAACACCAGAGGCTGAAAAATTAGGAATCATAAGGGAAAAAATAGAGGAATATTTCCAAAGCGTAGGTGAAACTGTGACAAAAACCTTGAGGAAGTACAAAGATATAAAAAGTGCAGGACAGGTTGGAGAGAAACCTTTGAAACAAAAAAAAGAAGTCTCATTTATTCCAGGATTACATTTTCAGAAGTCCACTAGTGCAAAGTCTGAAATTAGAACCTTACTGTTATCTAAGAGCAAGGATCCACTAACTGACAATTTAATACAAACGATCTTGGCTGAACTAGAAGGGAAAAGAGATGCTCTAGTGGCCTCAACGGTAGGGAGAGACGGCATGGAAAGGCAAAAACAAAGGCGGGAGAAACATTTGCAAGAAGGTCCAGAAAAAATAGTTGGTAAGCGTCTCAAACACCAGTTGCAAGAAGGGAGTTTCTGGAAGAAACTGCAGGAGGAAGAGTCATGGCTCCAGAGGAAGGGAGGAAAGCAAGGACAACGGAAGCAGTGGCAGAAAATGTGGAAGGAACAGCAAAAACAGAGCATGCAAAAGCAGACTGAGCAAGATGAGGAGCAAACGCAAAGAGAAGAGGAAGATTATCAGAAGCCAAAACAGCAGCAGCTGGAAGCATGGGATAAAAAAATGGAAAAACAAATGGTGCCCTTGGAGAAGGAGAAGGGACAGCAGAAGAGGGATGCTCAGAAGGTAGTGAGGTATCAAGAGCTGGAAATAAATTGGGAGAAAGAGGAGAAGCAGGAGCCATGGAGAAATGTAGAGGACCATGAAAGACAGAGGCAGAAAGAAACAAAGGATCAGATGAAGATTAAGGAGATAAACTCTGAAGAAGAAGAAAAGATGTTCGGCCAAACTTCAATGACATTTTCTCCCCCGTGGAAGAGCATACAGAAACTAGCACCCCAGTTACATCAAAGAAAAGAGTTCCAGAGTCATCTTAAGGCCTTAGACATTCTTGCTGATGGGAAGCACCCTATACCAATCACTCCTCCTTCCACACAATCGCCCTCACCCGAGGCCATTCCAGTTTCTGGACAGTCTCCCACAAAGTTCCTCACTCTAACTCCTAAACAGGCCCAGGCACTGGGGATCAGTCTCACCACTGAGGAGGCCAAGGCACAGGGCATCACTGTCACCTCTCAGCAGGCCCAAGAAATGGGGATCACCTTCATTGATGAGCAGGCACAGACACAGGGGATAACTCTCACCCCTCAACAGGCCCAAGAACTGGGGTTCACTTTAACTGATGAGCAGGCACAGGGGATCACTCTCACCCCTGAACAGGCCCAGGCACTAGGGATCACACTCATTCCCCAGCAGGCACCGAAACTGGGATTCACCCTCACTGATGAGCAGGCACAGACACAGGGGATAACTCTCACCCCTCAACAGGCCCAAGAACTGGGGTTCACCCTAACCGATGAGCAGGCACAGGGGATCACTCTCACCCCTGAACAGGCCCAGGCACTAGGGATCACACTCATTCCCCAGCAGGCACAGAAATTGGGATTCACTCTCACTGATGAGCAGGCACAGACACAGGGGATAACTCTCACCCCTCAACAGGCCCAAGAACTGGGGTTCACCCTAACCGATGAGCAGGCACAGGGGATCACTCTCACCCCTGAACAGGCCCAGGCACTAGGGATCACACTCATTCCCCAGCAGGCACCGAAACTGGGATTCACCCTCATTGATGAGCAGGCACAGACAAAGGGGATGACACTCACCCCTCAGCAGGCCCAGGCACTGGGGATCACTCTCACCCCTGAACAGGCCCAGGCACAGGGGATTACTCTTACCCATAAACAGGCCCAAGAACTAGGGTTCACCCTCACTGATGAGCAGGCACAGGGGATCACTCTCACTCCACAGCAGGTCCAGGCAATGGGGATGACTCTCACCCCTGAGCAGGCCCAGACATGGGGGACCACACTTACCCCTCCACAGGTCCAGGCACTGGGGATCACGCTCACCCCTGAACAGGCCCAAGTACAGGGAATCACTCTCACCCCCCAGAAAGCCCAGGCACTGGGGATGACTCTCACCCCTGAGCAGGCCCAAGCACAGGGGATCACTCTAACCCCTCAGCAGGCCCAGGCCCTGGGGATCACACACACACCTGAGCAGGCCCAGGCACAGGGGATCACACTCACCCCTCCACAGGCCCAGGCATTGGGGATCACACTCACACCTGAGCAGGCCCAAGCACAGGGGATCACTCTCACTCCCCAGCAGACTCAGGCACTGGGGATCACTCTCACCCCTCCACAGGCCCAGGCACTAGGGATCACACTCACACCTGAACAGGTCCAAGCACGGGAGATCGCTCTCACCCCCCAGCAGACTCAGGCACTGGAGATCACACTCACCCCTGAGCAGGCCCAGGCAGAGGGGATCATACTCACACCTGAGCAAGCCCAGGCACGGGGGATCACACTCACACCTGAACAGGCCCAGGCACTGGGGATCACGCTCACTCCTGAACAGGCCCAAGCACAGGGGATCACTCTCACTCCCCAGCAAGCCCAGGCACTGGGGATGACTCTCACCCCTGAGCAGGCCCAGGCACGGGCGATCATACTCACACCTGAGCAGGTCCAGGCACAAGGGATCACACTCACACCTCCACAGGCCCAAGCACAGGGGATCCCTCTCACCCCCCAGCAGGCCCAGGCACAGGGGATCCCTATTACTTCTGAGCAGGCCCAGGCCCTGGGGCTCACACTCACTCCTGAACAGGCCCAAGCACAGGGGATCACACTCACACCTCCACAGGCCCAGGCATTGGGGATCACACTCACCCCCGAACAGGTCCAAGCACAGGGGATCACTCTCACCCCCCAGCAGGCCCAGGCACTGGGGATCACTCTCAGCCCGGAGCAGGCCCAGGCACAGGGGATCACACTCACACCTCCACAGGCCCAGGCATTGGGGATCATGCTCACCCCTGAACAGGCCCAAGCACAGGGGATCACACTCACACCTCCACAGGCCCAGGCATTGGGGATCACGCTCACCCCCGAACAGGCCCAAGCACAGGGGATCACTCTCACCCCCCAGCAGGCCCAGGCACTGGGGATCACTCTCAGCCCGGAGCAGGCCCAGGCACAGGGGATCACACTCACACCTCCACAGGCCCAGGCATTGGGGATCACGCTCACCCCCGAACAGGCCCAAGCACAGGGGATCACACTCACACCTCCACAGGCCCAGGCATTGGGGATCACGCTCACCCCCGAACAGGCCCAAGCACAGGGGATCACTCTCACCCCCCAGCAGGCCCAGGCACTGGGGAGGACTCTCACCCCTGAGCAGGCCCAGGCACTGGGGATCACGCTCACACCTGAGCAGGCCCCGGCATGGGGGACCACATTCACTCCTCCACAGGCCCAAGCACCGGGGATCCCTCTCACCCCCCAGCAGGCCCAGGCACTGGGATTCACCCTCATTGATGAGCAGGCACAGACACAAGGGATAATTCTCACCCCTCAGCAGGCCCAAGAACTGGGGTTCGCCCTCACTGAGAAGCAGGCACAGGGGATCACTCTCACCCCTGAACAGGCCCAGGCACTGGGGATGACTCTCATCTCCCAGCAGGCCCAGGCACAGGGGATCCCTATCACTTCTAAGCAGACCCAGGCACAGGGGATGCCCCTCACACCTCAGCAGGCCCAGGCACTGGGGGTCACTCTCACCCACCAGCAGGCCCAGGCCCAGGCCCAGGGGATCGCTCTCACCCCTGAGCAGACCCAGGCACAGGGGATCCCTCTTACCCCCCAGCAGACCCAGGCACAGGGGATCACTCTCACCCCCCAGCAGGCACAGGCACAGGGGATCCCTCTCACACTTCAGCAAGCCCAGGCACTGGGGGTCACTCTCACCCCTCCACAGGCCCAAGCACAGGGGATCCCTCTCACCCCCCAGCAGGCCCAGGCACAGGGGATCCCTATTACTTCTGAGCAGGCCCAGGCCCTGGGGCTCACACTCACTCCTGAACAGGCCCAAGCACAGGGGATCACACTCACACCTCCACAGGCCCAGGCATTGGGGATCACACTCACCCCCGAACAGGTCCAAGCACAGGGGATCACTCTCACCCCCCAGCAGGCCCAGGCACTGGGGATCACTCTCAGCCCGGAGCAGGCCCAGGCACAGGGGATCACACTCACACCTCCACAGGCCCAGGCATTGGGGATCACGCTCACCCCCGAACAGGCCCAAGCACAGGGGATCACTCTCACCCCCCAGCAGGCCCAGGCACTGGGTATCACTCTCAGCCCGGAGCAGGCCCAGGCACAGGAAATCACACTCACACCTCCACAGGCCCAGGCATTGGGGATCACGCTCACCCCTGAACAGGCCCAAGCACAGGGGATCACACTCACACCTCCACAGGCCCAAGCATTGGGGATCACGCTCACCCCTGAACAGGCCCACACACAGGGGATCACTCTCACCCCAAAACAGGCCCAGGCACTGGGGATCACTCTTACCCCTGAGCAGGCCCAGGCACAGGGGATCACACTCACCCCTTCACAGGCCCAGGCATTGAGGATCATGCTCACCCCCGAACAGGCCCAAGCACAGGGGATCACTCTCATCCCCCAGCAAGCCCAGGTACTGGGGATGACTCTCACCCCCCAGCAGGCACAGGCACTGAGGATCCCTCTCACCCCGCAGCAGGCCCAAGCCCAGGGGATCCCTCTCTCACTCCAGCAGGCCCAGGCACACGGGATCACTCTCACACCCCAGCTGGCTGAGGCACTAGGGATGGCTCTCACCCCTGAACAGGCTCAGGCACTGGGGATGACACACGACCCCCTGCAAGCCCAGGGACTAAGGGCCACACTCATTCCGGACCACGCCCAGGCACAAGGGATGACTCTCACTCCCCCACAGGCCCAGGCACTGGGGATCACGCTCACCCCTGAGGAGGCTCAGGCACTGGGGATTACTCTCATCCCCCTGCAGGTCCAGGCATCGGGGATCACTCTCACTCCTAAACAGACCCAGGCCTTGGGGATCACTCTCACCCCACAGCAAGCCCAGGCACTAGGGATCCCTCTCACCCCTCAGCAGGCCCAGGCACAGGGGATGACTTTTACTCCTCAGCAGGCCCAGGCACTGGGGATCACACTCACACCTCCACAGGCCCAGGCATTGGGGATCACGCTCACCCCCGAACAGGCCCAAGCACAGGGGATCACACTCACACCTCCACAGGCCCAGGCATTGGGGATCACGCTCACCCCCGAACAGGCCCAAGCACAGGGGCTCACACTTACACCTCCACAGGCCCAGGCATTGGGGATCACGCTCACCCCCGAACAGGCCCAAGCACAGGGGATCACACTCACACCTCCACAGGCCCAGGCATTGGGGATCACGCTCACCCCCGAACAGGCCCAAGCACAGGGGATCACACTCACACCTCCACAGGCCCAGGCATTGGGGATCATGCTCACCCCCGAACAGGCCCAAGCACAGGGGATCACACTCACACCTCCACAGGCCCAGGCATTGGGGATCATGCTCACCCCTGAACAGGCCCAAGCACAGGGGATCACACTCACACCTCTACAGGCCCAGGCATTGGGGATCACGCTCACCCCCGAACAGGCCCAAGCACAGGGGATCACTCTTATCCCTGAGCAGGCTCAGGCACAGGGGATCACACTCACCCCTCAGCAGGCCCAGGCCCTGGGGCTCACTCTCACCCCTCAACAGATCCAGGCAAATGGCATCACTCTTACCCCTGACCAGTTTAAAGCACTGGCAGTCACCCTCACTCCTGAGAAATGCCAGAGCTTGGGTTTCACACTCACTCCTATGAATTTTCAGGCATGGGGGTCTCCTTTCACTGTAGCACAGGCCTGGGAATCGGGGGTCTCTATTACTCCAGAAAGTCCCTGGTTGTCAGCTGTCCCTCGTACCCCTGAACAAACCCAAGGTTTAGGTGCCCCTCTCTCCTTAGAACAGGCTCAAGCATTAGGGGTTTCTTTCTCTCCAGAACACTTCCGGAAATCTGGGGTCCCTCTCACCTCAGATAAATTCTGTGCTATAGAATCTCCCCTTGAGCAAGTGCAAACTTTGGGAGCTCCCTTCATCCCAGGACAATCCCATCCCATGGGTATTACTTTCATGTCTGAGGAGGACCAACAATCAAGGGAACAGCCCTCACCGCTTGGGCCCCAACCTACTTTAGAACATACCCTGGAAGCTGGGATCATTCCTGTTACTGATAAACCCATTACACCAGGTGGTCCTCACATTTCTAAGCAGTTCCCTACATTGGCTCCTTCTGGTCTTAGATCTTTTCAAAGATTGAAGGCTTCTGTCCTCCCTGGGGAATCCTTTACATCAAGTCCTAGGCAGGCCCCAGCATCTGCTCCTATTGCTGAGAAGTCCTCTGTATTTGAGGTCTCTCCTACTCCTTTGCAGGTATCAGGGTCTCCTCTTTCCCAAGCCCCTGGGAAATTGCTAGGAATGAGAATTCCTTCTGACTCTGGGAAACTTCTGGTAACACAGACTTTTCCTTCCTCTAAACAGACCCTGGTTTCTGAAGGGCAAACTGTTCAGTTTGTAGCACCAGAGGTCCCTCTGGCCTCTGGGAAGCTTGCACCGGAGACCCTTCTTAGTTCTAGAAAGTTCTTAAGAGACTCTTGGACTCCTCAGCTACCGCTGATATCAGAGGCCCCCAGGAAGCCCCTTATATCTGGAGTTCCACTCTCCTCCCCTCAGTTTTCTACTCTTTTGGCTCCTCTTTCCCCTAGGAAGCCCTTGGTTCCTGGGACTTCTTCCGTCCTGGAACCTAGACCCTTAACACTTTCTGAGAAGCCCCAGGCATTCCAGCTCCCTGCTGTCTATGAGCAATCTCTCTATCCACAAATCCCTTCTACTCTTGAACAGCATCAAACTTTCCCCCTGGGGATCCCTCCTACCCCTGGGCATCCTCCAACACTATGGACCTCCTTAACCCCTGGAAAGCCCCAGAAAGATATGTCCTCTTCTATAGCTAAGGAAAGTAAGGAAAGATTGGCAATTATTTCTTCTCTGAAATCTAAATCAGTCCCTTTTACTGCTAAGAACTTCCAAATATCAGGGATCTCTGATACTTCTGAAGAATTCCAGACATGCCATGATCCTATTGCCACAGAACAATATAAAACATTTCAGTCCTATCTCACCGATTACAGGACACCAATATCACAAACCCCTTACATTGGTGGGAGGGCCCTTCCCCCTCTCGTGAAGTCTCTTTTTACTAAACTGCCCAAAACGTCACAGATCTCATCTTCTGAATGGGACCAGAAAACCCAGTTCCCCCCTATAGACAAGTCCTGGATACTGACTTCAGATTCAGTTACCAAGAAACCCAAGATGATGCCTCCTTCCTCTCCCCAAGAACTCAAAGAGCAGAGGTATTTTGTTGATGTGGAAGCTCAGAGAAAGAACCTGGTACTCTTAAATCAGGCCACAAAATCTTCTGGACTCCCTTCACAGCTACACACAACAGCTAGGAATCTCATAATTGAGACACTTCATACAGACACAGTTCGGCTGGGATACCTATTCCGCAAGTACATTGCTTACAGGCTGATCCAGCGTGCAAGGTAGATGTAAATATTGAATGTCCAGTTTTCTGGTTTAGTCCTGATTTCAAATATCCTCCCTTCCCTCTCCTATAAGTATATACATATCTGTCATATTAGATGTTCTAGAATATTATAGGTCTGTGGGATGAAGTCTATTTAAGATACCAAAAGGAGATATACTTTTTTTGGAAATAAAAACGTCATGGTCATGTAACATGATCTATTTCATCCATTTATATCTCTAGCAGAGATACTAAGATATATTTTGTGGATCAGGGTTGATCTCCAAAATACCAACTTTAAAAGCTCGGTCCCAATTATTCTAAAATTATAAGTATTCTAAATTTCTTTCATCTTCTTGGGTTCACCAGAAGTTGTATGATTCTTGAAATAGGAAATGGCAGGTTATATACAAGTTGTTGCCACGGCAACTTTGCTGCTGAAGTGACATGGAAGGTCCTGGTCCTGATTTTTAAAAACTGCAGAAATAGGGAAAGTGACTATTGTCTTGTTATCCTTAGAATTTAGGTTTGAGGTTACCAAATTATTGTTTTGGGGATATCTTTTACCTAAAATTATAAGATGCCAAACTAAATCTGTACTGGAAAAGGTTATTAATATTATTATTATTTATATATAAATTATAGGAAAAATTATATCATTTATTTAACAGATATTTGTTAAATATGGCAAGTATTATATTAGGGGTTAGGGATACAGCAGTGAATAACAGGCAAATATATAACAGGCAAAGTACCCTGTTCTCATGAAATTTACATTTTTTGAGGACTGAACTGATTTGGGAACTAAGGAATAGAACAAGGTATAAAACCAGACTTCTTCAAGATATAATCAGAACATTTATTTCATTTATGTATTAATTAATTCATTCATTTTTCATTCTTTCAAAATTTTATTTAAATTCAAGTTAGTTCACATATAGTGTAGTATTAGTTTCAGGATTAGAATTTGGTCATTCATCAGTTGCATACAACACCCAGTGCTCATTACATCAAGTGCTCTCCTTAATGCCCATCAATTACTCCATCCTCCCAGCCTCATCCCCACAGTTTGTTCCCTATATTTAAGCCTCTCTTATAGTTTGCCTCCCTCTCTGCATCTTATTTTTCCTTCCCTTCTCCTATGTTCATCTGTTTTGTTTCTTCAATTCCACATTTGAATGAAATCATACGTTATTTGCCTTTCTCTGACTGACTTGTTTTTTTTTTTAAGATTTTATTTATTTGACAGAGAGAGATCACAAGTAGGCAGAGAGGCAGGCAGAGAGAGAGAGGAGGAAGCAGATTCCCTGCTGAGCAGAGAGCCCGATGCAGGGCTCGATCCCAGGACCCTGAGACCATGACCCGAGCTGAAGGCAGAGGCTTAACCCACTGAGCCACCCAGGGGCCCTGACTTGTTTTGCTTAGCATAATACACTCTAGTTCCATCCACATAGTTGCAAATGGCAGGATTTCATTATTTTTGATGACTGAGTAATATTCCATCACACACACACACACACACACACACACACACATCTTCTTTATCCATTCATCAGTTGAGGGACAATTGGGTTCTTGCCATAATTTGGCTATTTTGATAATGCTGCAATAAACATAGTGGATGTGCCCCTTTGAATTACTATTGTTTTATCCTTTGGGTCAGCGCCTTCTAGTGCAATTGCTGGGTGGCAGGGTTGTTCTATTTTTAACTTTTTGAGTTAAACTCAAACTTCTACACTGTCTTCCAGCGTGGCTACACCAGTTTGCATTCCCACCAACAGTGCGAGAAGATTCCCCTTTCTCCACATCCTTGCTAACATCTATTGTTTCCTGAATTGCTAAATTTTACCCATTCAGGCAGGCATGAGGTGATATTTCATTGTAGTTTTGATTTGTATTTCCCTGCTGATGAGTGATGTTGAGCATCTTGTCATGTGTCTGTTAGCTATTTGGATATCTTCTTTGGAAAAATGTCTGCTCATATCTTCAGCCCATTTTTTAAAAAAAGATTTCATTTATTTATTTATTTGACAGACAGAGATCACAAGTAGGCAGAGAGGCAGGCAGAGAGGGAGAGAGGAGGAAGCAGGCTCACCGCTAAGCAGTGAGCCCAATGTGGGGCTCAATGCCAGGACCCTGAGATCATGACCTGAGCCAAAGGCAGAGGCTTTAACCCACTGAACCACCCAGGCACCCCTTCAGCCCATTTTTTAATGGGATTATTTATTCTGGGGGGCTGTTATTTTTTTTTTTTAAGTGGATTGCATGCTCAACGTGGGGCTTGAACTCACAGTCCTGAGATTGAGAGTCACATGCTCTACCAATGAGCCAGTTAGGCACCCCAGGTTCACTATTTTCAAAAATATTTTTTACCTTATTTAGAAAGGCACACTCCACTCTGAGAAATACAAAAAATTCTTTCTAGGTTTCTTCTGAAACTTTTATAGTTGGTTATTAGCTATTTTTTTTTTTTACATTTAAGTCTCTGATTCACAACTTTCTCTTGAGAGATATGAATGTGACTTTTTCCTACATGGCTACCAGTAGCTCCATCACTACTTACAAAATAATCTTACCTTTTCCCCTATAGATTTGAATGTACCTTCATCATACATTCTTGTATCATTTAGATCCATATAGAGACTTTTCATTATTTTTTGTTGGTTGCATATAGATGAGTCACTTCTATTTTTTATTATTCACTGTAGTTTTATTATTATGATGCTGAATATTTGTGATAGTCATTAGTGCTGTTTGCCAGGACTTTTCAATGAAATGTAAGCAGTATTGGAATATGTCATTTCTGTGCTGAGCTTGTCATTATTAGTTTGAGACCCTCCCAAGTCTCCTTTTCCTCTGACATAACCCACGTTGTTCAAGGTGATGGCTCTTCAGATAGCCTGTGTCCTTGAAAGTATACAATGAAGCTTGCTCCCTGATGAACCATGATGGATTTGTAGTATGAGCAACAAGTAAAATTTTGTTTTTAGCCACTGAGATTTACATTCTTCTTTTGGAGAAACTTGCACTTTCACTGGAATCCTCCTTTTCAGTAAGCATCACCACCACCCCATCACCTCTGCCTAAGTGATTCATTCAGTCCAGATGATCACGGTCCACATTTTGAGAAATACTGGTATTGTAGGAATAGAGATGATTTGGGTTTGCTTCCCAAATCTGATATTTACTAATTATATAACTTCAGAAAATTACTTAACTTTGCTCAGATTCCTTTTCCTCTCCTGTAGAACAGAGATGGCAAAACACTATCTATTCAGAAGGCTCAAACGTGGTGGTACCTGTTATTGTCAAGAGAGAGAGTATAGGGCGCCTGGGTGGCTCAGTGGGTTAAGCCGCTGCCTTCGGCTCAGGTCATGATCTCAGGGTCCTGGGATCGAGTCCCGCATCGGGCTCTCTGCTCAGCAGGGAGCCTGCTTCCTCCTCTCTCTGCCTGCCTCTCTGCTTACTTGTAATTTCTCTCTGTCAAATAAATAAATAAAATCTTTAAAAAAAAAAAAAAAAAGAGAGAGAGTATATTTTTATCACTGTTCCTCAAGATCCTATGCAACATCTTCCTATGAGGCCTTTTTTATTTCTCTTGTATGAATTATGCTCTCTTTTTTGCTCCAACAGCATGTTTATATGTCTATTTAGCATTTGTTTCATTGTCTTTGACACAGTTAACTTATTAGTCTCCCATTCTGGCTTGTAAGTGCTTTGAAGGCAAGGACAATGACTTTTCCACAACTGTATTAACTACCTTCTATATATCTTATACATATCAATACCAAAATTTTAATATTAAAACAATATATTAAATATGTTTGTATTATATTAATATATTAAAATATAAAACTATTAAAATAATAGTAAGATAATAAGCAACACTATTATAACACTAAAAAACTCAAGTTAATGAAAACTTGACAATCATATAGATTTTTAAAAATAAAGTCATATAAGAAACTAGATTAAGGTCTCATTAAGCAAGTCTCCCACTCCTATCACATCCCCCTTTACTTACTAAGGATGAGAACTGAAAATAACTAGGCCCAGGTTAGCTGAGTTAGGGTCAGTCGTTATATCAATCTCATTCTTGTTAAATTTTTTTCAAGAAACAACATAATCAGACGATTACAAGCCCTCCAAAACACTGGGAAAGGTTATGAGACCCAGAACCTCTTCATACTGCTAAACAGAATTGATGACTACCAGAAAAAGATTATGCAGGTCTGGACCAACAAACAGAAGTCTTTAGAGCAGAAACGGAATCAGTGCCTGAGGAAAATGATGTTCTTATTTAGCCAGGTAACTTGTTTTCTATTTCCTCTCCCCAGTGTGTTGTAAGAAAAATGAAAAGTGGTAAGCTTGGGAAAATAACATTTACCTGGAGATACCATGTATATTAGTCTCCTCGGGCAGCTGTAATGAATTGCCACAAACCTGATGGCTTAAGACATCTGAGATAATCATTAGTATGCTTTTGAGAGTGATAGTGTCCTTCCAAAAAGTTATAAAACTGAGATTAGAGTTCTTTGCTCTGGGATTACATGCTCCCACTACATGCTCCAGCATGGAGTTTTAGAACATTCTTGGTATTCTAGGAGTATTTTATATCTATATATCCTTTTCTTTCACTAAATTAATGTATAAAATTACTTGATGCTTTAGAAGGTACAAAGACATTTCTTACCATAGTTGGTCCAAGTCAGACATAGTCTGAATTTTCTAGAACAGTGATATTTCAAATATTAAAGCTCTTTGACCAAACAAACAAAAAAAAGATACTTTTGAAGTTTTGGTTTGGAAAATATGGTCAATGTAGGTGGAATAAAGCAAGCTGAGTTGGCAGTGTCATGAACTATCTAACAGAAATCATGTATCTAGGACATTTCAGGGGATGAATAAGGGTCTGGGGTCAGGGGATCCACAATCTAGATGATGAAGTGGTTATCAAGGCATAAGATGGGAGAGAAAAAAGCAAAAGGGAGAAGAGGGTAGAAATGAATAAATACCTTACACGCAAGAGGTTGGTTCTCCTACCAGATTGTGTGGGTTCAAATCAGCTTTGCCACATGTTAGCTAAGAGACCTTGCGCCAAGGTATAAATTTTCTGAGCTTCAGATCTCCAAAGGTAAGATGAGGATAATAACATTACTCACTTCATAAGATTGTTGGAAATACCAAATGAATTAATATATAAAAAGCATGTTACATTCAGCAAGTGTTAGCTATCATTAGATTTGCATAGTGCTTCACAATTTATTATGTGTATTTGTATATATTATCTTATACAACACCTACATCAACCCTGTGTTATTATCCTTGTTTTAGAAATGAGGAGAAAGGTGCAGATAAAATTAGCAACTAACCCAAAGTCACACAGCTAGGAAATGAGAGGACCAGGACTACAGGTTATGCAGGATCGAGGGGTTTTTGTTTGTTCGTTTTGTTTTTTTTAAAGATTTATTTATCTATTTGAGAGAGAATGTGAGCAAGCAGGAGAGTGTGGGGGAGAGGGGTAAAGGAAGAGGGCATCTTAAGCAGACTTCATGCTGAGTGCAGAGCAAGCAGACTTCATGCTGAGCGCAGAGCCCTACTTGGGGCTCGATCCTACATCCTGAGATCGTGACCTGAGCCCAAACCAAGAGTCAGATGGTTAACCTACTGTGCCACTGAGGCTCCTCAGACAAAGGTTTGTTTGTTTGACAGACAGAGATCACAAGTAGGCAGAGAGGCAAGCAGAGAGGGAGGGGAAGCAGGCTCCCCGCCAAGCAGAGAGCCCGATGTGGGGCTCCATCCCAGGACCCTGGGATCATGACCCGAGCTGAAGGCAGAGGCTTTAACCTACTGAGCCACCCAGGCGCCTAGGACAAAGGTTTTTTTTTTTTTTTTTTTTTTAAAGATTTTACTTATTTATTTGACAGACAGAGATCACAAGTAGGCAGAGAGGCAGGCAGAGAGAGAGAGAAGGAAGCAGGCTCCCTGCTGAGCAGAGCGCCCGATGCGGGACTCGATCCCAGGACCCTGAGATCATGACCTGAGCCGAAGGCAGCGGCTTAACCCACTGAGCCACCCAGGCGCCCCAGGACAAAGGTTTTTATATAACATAGCGCCACCTCTGAAATTGTGTGTTGGAAGTGGAGGTGTGATTGGAGGAAGAGAGAAAGAGGATGGAGAAAAAGGATTTGCAAGTCCATGGAAAAGAAAGAGTCACAGTTTAGCTAGGGCCAGCTCAGAACTTCTTAAAGACTCTGACTTTTTTTTTTTACCTTCACTGATTTGTTTTTAGCTTCAAGAGATGTATAAATTGAATCTTAGTCGGCCCATACCTTTGATCACTGACAAAAAGGAGATACCTGTCTCTGCCAAATTTGTTCAGCAGCCATTCCTAGAGCTGCTAATAGAAGAAGATAGAAAGTATGACACATTCAAGAAATTACGGTATGTGCTTGAAAAAGACTGACATTAAACTGTATTTGAATGATATGTGGGACCTAATACTTTTTTTTTCCTGCCCAAGAGCTTCTCTTTCACCAATTATGAGGTGCAGTAGAAAGTCTAAGGTAGTATTGACTTTCTTAGCCAATTTAATAAGAAGCTTATTTACATATATTTCTACTTAAATATTTAACATCTAATTTTGAGTTCCTATTTATTTATTTATTTTAGTTCTTTTTAAAAAATATGATGCTGGTCTGCTCTTTGTCTGTTCTTTTCCAAGAATGATTAAGTCCAGTTTTCCCTTTAGTGGCCCTCCTTTATAACAATCCCAAGACAGGGGCTCTCTTATTCCCACAGGTGACATGAAAATTATGGTCCTGGAGGGATATAAGCTGTGACATCCCTTCCTTATAATGTGTTTTGGATGTCTCATCTCACATGCACGGGCTTACCCCAAAGATTCAGCTAGGTGTCTATATTTTCCATGTCATTAACTAGGAATGCTAAAGACTTTAAATAAATGGTTGGACCAGACAGAACTTATTGAATGAAGTGTTAGAATACTTTGTCTATACTTTTGAACCTATATCTAACTGAATCATAACTTAGTCTCAATAGATTTTTCCAGATGAAAGCTCCATTTCAGTAATCATATGAGGATATACATTTATAGATTTGTGGAACATTTGTTATTTGAATTCTATTTGAATTTGAATTGTTTTACTTTTGCTCAGTTAATAAATTAGTTCAACTTCAAAAAATTAAATAGATTAAATAAATTTAAAAATAAAGCTGGTCTTATAAAAAATGACACTAATTTTCCTTACCATGAAACAAATTAGTTTAACAGAATAAAGAAACTTAGAAACATTACTCTTTCCTTTTTTTTAAAAAAAAAAAAAGAAGGTAGGAGCTTTGGTAAGGAATGGAAAAGAACACTGCTGGGGGAAAAAAATCTGGATATGGTTTATATACCCCACGAAACTAAGAAGATAGTTTTAAAATAGATTACTAGGTGAAGTCATGAAAATGAACTTTCAGGGAAGAAAAAAAAGCTCTTTCAGCAAATTCTGCTATTTTAATCCATCGCTCAGTCAAAGTGGACATAGCTAATGTTCTTTGGTGCCAGACAGGACATTATAGGATAAGACGGTGAGGAAGAGAAAAGGGGAAAATAAGATTCATACATTTTAATTGGATATAGAGTTCAGGAAAGTTTGGCGCTTTCAATTAGTGTCTCTGATTCTCTAGACAAGAAGACCAAATGAGAGCTATCTGGAATGCTGATCTGTCAACTTCAAGCTACCCAATAGCAGAGAAGACATCAATACATTCGCTCTGGGCCCAGCTGGGTGGGTACCCAGATATTCCTATGCTACTCCAGTTAGATGTTCAGTCTACCTTCAGAAAATCTCTCGCATCCGTTAAATCACAGTAAGTTAAGGAATGGGAGCACTTTGGAAATTGGGCCTTTGGTCATATACCTTCTGTTTCCCTAACTTGACCTTATCTTCTAGCACCAGGGAGTGACCAAAAGCTGGTGTTTGTTGTGAAGTTAGACATTACCTTTTCCAGAATGCAGTATAAGTAGAGATATACAGTATGTAACCTTTTGAATCTAGCTTTTTTCACTTAGTGTGACTCCTATGAGACTCATCCACATTATATATATCATTAATTCATTCCTTTTTATTTACTGACTGATATTATTCCATTGTATCGCTGTATCACATATTTTTATCCATTTACCAAGTGAAAGACATTTGAGCTGGGGCGCCTGGGTGGCTCAGTGGGTTAAAGCCTCTGCCTTCGGCTCAGGTCATGATCCCAAGGTCCTGGGATCGAGCCCTGCATCGGGTTCTCTGCTCAGCAAGGAGCCTCCTTCCTCCTCTCTCTCTCTCTGCCTGCCTCTCTGCCTACTTGTGATCTCTGTCAAATAAATAAATAAATAAAATCTTTAAAAAAAAAAAAAAGAAAGACATTTGAGCTGATTTCAGATTTGGGCAATTATAAATAGAACTGCTATAAAATTCATAAACAGGTTTTTTTTTTTTAAAGATTTATTTACTTATTTATTTATTTGAGAGAGAGAGAGCAATTGAGGGAGAGAGCAAAAGCAAGGGAACAGCAGGCACAGGGAGAGGGAGAAGCCCAATGTGGAGCTCAGTCCCAGGACCCTGAGATCATGACCTGAACTGAAGGCAGATGCTTAACCGACCAACTGAGCCACCCAAGCACCCTATAATCAGGTTTTGGGTTGAAGGTAAGTTTTCACTTCTCTTAGGTAAATGCCCAGGAGTGAGACTGATGGGTTAGATAAGTGTTATGTTTAACTTTTATAAGAAATTTCCAAGCTATTTTCCAAAGTGACATTTTATCTCTACATTCATTCAGCAGGCCTCTGGATAAAAACTGAGATTGTTCTGTGACATTTCTGATAATGTCTCAGTAATATGTTTATCTGGTTGGTAAAATGTCCAGAATTATATATAAGTAAATCTTTGTTTTGTTTTAAAGTTGAGGCTTCTCTCTTCCAGCTAAGACTATTACAACTTACAGTTGGAGAATATTAACAGCTGCTTTTTTCTGGCCTACTACTTCTCTTCCTACTTTTCTAGCTTGCTACTAGGGGACCCTTTAGAGATTAGAGCTCTAGAGAGGAGAGAGAGGAAATGGAAAGTTCTGATTGACTATTACTATTGTGTTCTAACATCAGTGCTTCCTGGATCTGGGAGATTTCTAAAGCTGACTCTTTCATAAGGTACTTTGGTCAGTTCCTTGGAGATTACCATCACTGGAAATCTCATCCGCAGATTTCTTGATCTTGTCAAATATATTCCAATTCTGGGGCCTTTGGGTGGTTCAGTCCGTTAAGCATCCAACTCCTGATTTCAGCTCAGGTCATGAACTCAGAGTTGTGAGATTGAGCCCCATGTCAGGCTCTATGCTCAGTGCAGAGTCTGCTGGACATTCTTTCTCCCTTCCCTCTGCTCCTCGCCCCAGCTGCACACTTTCTCTCAAATATATATTTCTGTTCTAACTGGTTGTTGACATTTGTGATACCTCCAGCTTTTCTATACTCAGATGTGTTTGCATATTTATGCAGCCCTTCTGGACAGAATCCATGACAACTCTATGCCATCTTTCTTGGTTAGGTGTATATATATATGACCCATGCCTAGTCTATAGGAAACAGTGGAGCTTACTTTGTCCAGGTAAACTCTGAGGCCGAAGGCTTATCCCAGTGCAGCAGCAGCTTCTTCTTTGCTTCTACTATTAGTGCATCTAGCCAATCAATCATAGCCTCAACCTTTTTTCATAGATTGAACCAGGCCCCATTCTATGGGCCTCCAAAATGTGGGGGCCTGTGATAAGTTCTTAGAGTGGAGAAAGGTTAGGAGTGCTCTCAAAATCCTCTTCTCCTTGACCATTTCATACTGAGAGTGAGTTAGTAAGAGTCAATTACTTTGTAAATCCTGGTTTAGCATTCCTCTATGAAATCTCGTATCTATTGTTAGGCTTTCCAGATTTAGCAAATAAAAATATAGGATATCTAGGTAAATCTGAATTGCAAATAAACAAAAATGATTTAGGGGCACCTAAGTGGCTCAGTTGGTTAAGTGTCTAATTTCAGCTCCGGTCATGATTTCAGGGTCCTGGGATTAAGCCCCGTGCGAGGGTCTCCACTTGGCAGAGAGTCTGCTTGTCCCTCTGTCCCTCCCCCAACTTATGCACGTGCATGCTCTCAAATAAATAAAATTAAAAAAAACACACAAGTGTTTTAGGGTAAGTATGGTCCATGCAATTTTATACTTACACTAAAAAATTATTTTTGTTTATCTAATGTTTAAATCTAACCAGGCATCCTGTATTTAATTTGGCAACCTGTCCATTGCGCTTTGTCAAAACTTCTGCTTTCATGTGCTACTATATATAAAATATGTATTAGGAGTTTCTAACTTGATTAGATAGACACCTGAAAACTTTCAGAGTAGCAGATGGTTACAACAGTAAAAAAAAAAAAATTAAAACATTATAGGAAAGAGAACTGAAGTCTTGGATTTTCTTTCTTTTTTTTTTTTTTTTCACTAAAAACAGAAACAAGCCATACAGCTTTAAGACATTGCCCAATTTTAGTAAAATTGGGCAATATATGATCAATTACTATTTGTGATCCTCCCCTTTTTTCTCACTAGAATTTCTTCAAGGTCTTCCTCCCTCAAAAAGGATTATATTTGTTTCACTTTGTGGAAGTTAATGTACAAACTAAGAGACTTTCTTTCCCTTTGGGTTCGGTTATTTCTACTATTCTTTAGATCTCAGTTAAAACAATTGTTCTTTCTGAGCTGTCTTCTCTAACTCCTCCTATGTGTTCCCACAGCATCTTGTAATTAAGAGTATCCTAGCATTTACCATTCTATATTGTGATTGCTGCATTACTTACTTTCCCTGATATTAGACAACATGTTTTGGAGAGATGAGTTTTAAACTGACTCTACTTTTGCTATGCCTGCTTTCCTTACAAAAATATTTACTGACTATTTACTATGTATCAGTTACTATAACTAGGTACTGAGATACAATTGTGGGAAGGATTCAAGAGATCATAAATGGCAGGCAGAAGGAAAAAAAAATATATGTAAAGATCCAGGGCCAATAGCATATTGCTTTATTTGCTTTATCTCCTAAAATAAACCTTAAAAACAAAACTAAAATAAACAATACCTCCCCCTACTGCTCAGTTCCCCTTCTCCCTATTTCCAACAGAGGTGAATGGAACTAAAATTTCTCTTCCTGCCTGGATGGGATGCTTGGAGCTACTACAATCTTTGGTAATCCTAAGGTGATAACCACAGGATAAGACAATAAACCAGGAATACAGAGAAGGAAAATAAATAAAACCGTGCCCTTGATGACATCTAGTTACTAGAACAACCCTGAGTACACCTGTCTCTGGGATTTCGTTAAGTGAGCAATAAATGGCCTTAACAACCATTCTTAGTCAGGGATTCTGCTTCCTATAGTCATGTGAGCTTGAAAAGAATGTGTAATCTGCTATTTTTTTTTTTTTTTTTTTTTTTTTAAAGATTTATTTATTTATTTGACAGGGAGAGAGAGGAGGAAGCAGGCTCCCCGCTGAGCAGAGAGCCCGATGCGGGACTCGATCCCAGGACCCTGAGATCATGACCTGAGCTGAAGGCAGCGGCCTAACCCACTGAGCCACCCAGGCGCCCTGCTATTTTTTTTTTTAAAGATTTTTTATTTATTCACTTGGGAGAGAGAGACAGGAAGAGAGAGGGAGAGTAGGAGCAGGGAAGGGGCAGAGGGAGAGGAAGAAGTAAAAGTAGACTCCCTGCTAAGCAGGGAGCCTGATTTGGGACTCGATCTGGGACTTGATCTGGGATTGCAGCATCATGATCTGAGCTGAAGGCAGACGCTTAACCGACTGAGCCACCCAGGTGCCCCATAACCTGCTACTGTTGGATAAAATAGTCCAGAGATGTCAATTATACCCAGTTGACTGATGGTGCTGTTGAGTTCAACTATATCCTTAACAGTCTTCTGCCTGCTGTATCAGTCCATTTCTGAAAGAGGACTGTTATAGCCTCCGATACAACAGAGGATTCACCTGTTTCTCCTTGCAGTTCTACCAGTTTTTGCCTCCTGTAGTTTGATGCTCTGTTAGACAAACCATTAAGGATTATTATGTCATCTTAGAGTATTGACACCTTTATTTTTTAAGATTTTATTTATTTGACAGAGAGAGATCACAAGTAGATGGAGAGAGAGGCAGGCAGAGAGAGAGAGAGGGAAGCAGGCTCCCTGCTGAGCAGAGAGCCCGATATGGGACTTGATCCCAGGACCCTGAGATCGTGACCTGAGCCGAAGGCAGCGGCTTAACCCACTGAGCCACCCAGGCGCCCATATTGACACCTTTATTATTAGATGCCCTACTTTATCCCTGATAAATTTCCCTGCTCTGAAGTCTACTCTGTCTGAAATTAATATAACTACTACTTTCCTTTGATTAGTGTTATCATGGTATTTTTTCTACCCATTTAATCTATGTGTCTTTATTTATTTTTAAGATTTTATTTATTTATGAGAGAGAGAAAGCACATGAGTGGGAGGGTGGGGCAGAGGAGAGAATCTTTAAGCAGACTCTAAATGTTGAATTTTGAGCTGAATGTTGAGCCCACTTTGGGGCTCCATCCCACAACTCACAAGACCATGACCTGAGCCAAAACCGAAAGTCAGATGCTCAACCAAATGAGCCACCCAGGCACCCCTTTTTATATTTAAAGTCAGTTTCCTGTAGACAACATATATTTGGGTCTTGTTTCTGGATCCACTCTGATAATCATTATCTTTTAATTAGTGTATTTAGATCATAAACATTTAAGGTGACTATTGATATATTTGGGTTAATATCTACCATATTTGCTACTCTTTTCTATTTACTGCCCTTGTTCTTTTATCTTTCACAATTTTTCTACATTTTGTAGTTTTGAGATTTTATAATTCCATTTTCTCTCCTTTCTTCATTTATACTTCTTTCATTATTTTTTAAAGTTGATGCCCTAGAGTTTGCACTATATATTTATAACAAACCCATTTTCAAATAACACTACACTGCTTCATGGATAGTGCAAGTACCTTATAATAACAAAATAGTCCTAATTCTGCCCCCACTCTATCCCTTGTATCATTTCTTCATCCATTTAACCTGTACATAAGCACGCATACATCATTGAATACATTGTTGCTATTATTATTATTTTGAACAACTATTAGGTTAGACCAGTTAAGAAAAATAAAATTTTATCTCTATTTATTCCTTCCAGTGTTCTTCCTATCTTTATATAGAGCCAAATTTCTGATTTACATCATGTCCCTTCTCTCTGAAGAATGTTTTTTTTTTTTACGATTTTTATTTATTTATTTGACAGATCACAAGTAGGCAGAGAGGCAGGCAGAGAAGGAGAGGAGGAAGCAGGCTCCCCACTGAGTAGAGAACCCGATGTGAGGCTCCATCCCAGGACCCTGGGATCATGACCTGAGCCAAAGGCAGAGGCTTTAACCCACTGAGCCACCCAGGTGACCCTGAAGAACGACTTTTAACACTTTGTGCGAAGCAGATTTACTGGCTATAAATTCCCTCAATTTTTATTTGTCTGAAAAAGTCTGTATTTCTCCTTCATTTAAAAATTTTTGCAGGGCACAGAATTCTGAGTTGGTAGTTTTTCTTTCAACTCTTTATATATGCTCCTCTCTCTTGCTTATGTTCTTTCTGAGAAGCTGGATGTAATTCCTATCTTTGCTCCTCTATAGGTAAGGTGTTTTTTCCTTCTGATTCCTTTCAAGACTCTTTACCTTGAATATGGTATGTTTTAGTGTGGTTTTGGGGGGGCATCTATCCTGCTTGGTGTTATATGAGTGTCTAGTTCTGTGGTTTGGTGTCTGACATTCATTTGAAGAAATTTTCCATCATTATTGCTTCAAATATGTCCCCCTTTTGGGCACCTGGGTAACTCAATTGGTTAAGTGTCTGCCTTTGGCTCAGGTCATGATCCCAGGGTCCTGGAATTGGGCTCCTAGCTCAGCGGGGAGTCTGCTTTTCTCTCTGCCTGCTGCTCCCCCTGCTTGTGCTCTCTCTCTCTCGACAAATACATAAAATCCTAAAGTAATAAATAAAACAAATATGTCCCTTTCTTTCTTCTTCTGTTATTCCCATTACACATATGTTACACCTTTTGCAGCTGTCCTATAAATGTTGGTTGTCTGTTTTCTTCAGTTCTTTTTTTTTTTTTCTTCTTTGCTTTTCAGTTTTGGAAGTTTTTATTACCATATCCTCAAACTCAGAAATTCTTTTCTCAGCCATACCCAGCCTACTAATGAGGCCATCAAAGGCATTCTTCATTTTTTAGTGTTTTTGATCTCTATTATTTCTTTTTGCTTGCTTTTTAGAATATCCATCTCTCTGCTTACATTATCTATCTGTTCCTATATATTTTTTCCATCAAAGTCCTAAGCCTATTAATCATAGTCATTTTAAATTTCCAGCATGATAATTCCAACATCCCTACCATATCTGACTCTGGTCCAAAGCTTATGCAGTCTCCTCAAACTATGTTTTCTGCCTTTTAGTATGCTGGTAATTTTTGTTAAAATCCAGACGTGACATACTAGGTGAAAGGAACTCTGGCAAATTAGCCTTTAATGGTGTGGTGTAAGGTACAGGAGAAGGGGAAACACTGTATAGTCCTATGATTAGGTCTCAGTTCTTTGAAGAGCATATGCATCTGATCTGTGAACTTCACCAGTGCTTCTCAAGATCCCTTATTCCCACCTTTGGTGGCAAAGGATGGCTAGAGGGAGCTGGAATTCGGTATTTCTCTTTTCTTACATAGAAGACTAGAGTTAGGTATTTACCTTCCTCCAAATAAGTTAGGCCCTAACGAAACCCCATAGGTTAGGTTTTGGTAAAATAGTTTCTCTTGAGGGCAGAATTTAAGAAGAATGGTATGCTTTGGTACTTTTCAAAATGGTTACTTTCCCCCCTTCTCCTGAGAGAAACATGAGGGAATTTTTCTCCAATCTTCACTGTGAGGACCTGGTAGATTCTAGAGATCTCTTTGACTGGGGCCTCTGGAGTCTGATACTCTCTCATCCATACTGAGCCTCCTGCAATTCATCAATTAAAGCTTAAGTTTTCAGGGCTCCTGGGTGGCTCAGTTGGTTCGACTCAGGTCATGACCCAAGAGTCCTGGGATTGAGCCCCCTACTAAGCTCCCTGCTCAGCGGGGAACCTCCTGCTCCTTCTCTCCCCTGGTTGTCTTCTCTCTCAAATAAATAAATAAAATCTTAAAAAGAAAAAAGTGTAAGTTTTCTACCAGGCACTCATTCCTGCAGAAGTGTCTGCTCATGGATTTTTACTCCAGTAAGTTGTGATTCTCTGTATTTCCTGTCTTTCCACTTTGGGGGCATTGGTTTGTCCTGTGGCCTCACTTCTCTGAAGGATCCAAGAAGAGTTGCTAGTTTTCAGTTTGTTCAACTTTTTACATGTTGTTAGGATGGAGCAGCAACTTCTTGCATATATTTTTCAAATGATTTCTGTGCACTTGCTTTTTGGTTGCAAAAAATGTGCTCCTATTGAACATGTTTTTTAACCTGCTTAAGGGGTTCACTTGACAGTATATCTTTAAATTTTTTCTATGATACTATAGACTTACATCATCATTCTTATTGATTGCTTGATATTCATTCAATGGTTCTATCACAATTTATTGAACTGTCCTACTGACAGAAGTTTTATATTTTTCAACATTACAAACAATGCTGCAGCAAATATCCTTGCATAAGTTTGTATACCTATAAGGGGATTCCCCATGAAAATTCCACTAAAATAATATTTGTTTTTTTCCAATTACAAAAGTAAGGCACATTAATCATAGAAAATTTGAAAAATACAGAGAATACATGGTTATTTCCATGCCCAGAAATAACCATTGTCAATATTTGGTCATGC
Organism: Mustela lutreola; assembly: GCF_030435805.1. Taxonomy (NCBI): domain Eukaryota; kingdom Metazoa; phylum Chordata; class Mammalia; order Carnivora; family Mustelidae; genus Mustela; species Mustela lutreola. The sequence continues at coordinate 64,642,472 of NC_081297.1, forward strand.
TCTAACATATAAGAGGACTGGTTAACAAATAATAAACTATTGCCAAGCTCTGCTCTTCCTGGGAAACATTCTCTCCTGTTAATGTGACTTTTATAAATAGGGATCACGTACCAATTTTACTAGTTTAACTTTGTGAGTTCTGGAAGCACTCTTATTTTCCCTATGAATCATCTATATGATGATTAAATACAAATGTATTTAAGATCAATTTGTAATAAGATTAATTTTCTTGTCTTATTTCCAGGTTTAAGAAGATTCCCAAGTGACTGTAAAATTAAACACAAGCAAGTAAATTCCAGTGCTGCAGTAAAATTCCTACTTTGCTCTTTCATGTATATGCATTGATTTGCCTATTCTTTTTTTATTTTTATATTTTATTTATTTATTTGAGAGAGAAAGAGAGAGCAGGAACAGGAAGAGAGTCAAAGGAAGAGGAAGACTCACCGCTGAGCAGGGAGTCTGATGCAGGGCTCAATCCCAAGACCCCAAGACCATCACCCCCACTGAAGTCAGAAGCCAGAGGCTTGACCAACTGAGTCACCCAGGCACTTCCACTGCTTTGCCCATTTTGTGCTCTTACATTCGCCTATTGTTCTTTAGGTTCTTCATTTCCAAACTATTAATATGACCACTCAAGAAAGAAAATCCTTTGCTCTAGATTACTAGAAACACAAAACTTCAACAAACACTGTGGTAGGCCCTCATTAAAGGGACATTATATGGCCACTGACATGATGGCAAAGTGGCACAGTCTACCTCCCAGAACCTAAACCCAAAGATGCCTCAGAAGTAAGAAATGAATGGACATTTAAAAAAAAAGAAAGAAAGAAAGAAAGACAAACCAGCAGAAACCCCTGGAGGGTCAGAAGGTGTCTGTGATTTGGTAAAGAAGGGAAATAGTAGCCTTGTACAGAGGAAAGCCAGGCTCCAAACATGGGGAGTGAATTTGCAAAGAAATTTTGATTGGGCTCTTTTATTAAAAAAAAAATTTTTTTTTAAAGATTTTATTTAGTCATTGACAGAGAAAGAGACAGCGAGAGAGGGAATACAAGCAAAGAAAGCAGGAGAGGGAGAAGCAGGCTTCCTGCTGAGCAGGGATCCCGATGCAGAGCTCAATCCCAGGATCCTGGGATCATGACCTGAGCTGAAGGCAGACGCTTAACGACTGAGCCACCCCAAGCTGGACTCTTTCCTACCCCCCTCAACATTGCCCAGACTCAGATCACTGTTTTCCCTTTCAGCCCTACCCCAATGCTGGAAAGCAGATTCACAGCAGAACACTATTTGGGTGTAGAGTAAAACAAGCAAAGTAAATGTTGACTTAACCAATAAGCATCAAAGTGTTTCCTCCTACCTCCCGCAACCCACAGACCTTCTTTTCATCTGGACTAGACAATACATTCTTAGAAAACAAAAGGCCTAGGGTAAGATACAGATAGATTCGCTAAAGGGCAAAGCCTCCTGATGAAAATGAGGATTTGAACCCTGCTCACCAGGGGTGGCACAACTAAGGCTTGGGTTTTGATTCTTCCCACCCACTTCATTCATTACCTACCAAGACGACCGATAATTGATACCCATGAGAGAAAATGATCTCACAGGGAAAAATAACTAGAAAATTAGAAAGGCGATAAGCTAAATAGCCTACTCTAGATGACAAGAATTAATAGAATACATGCCAACTAAATGTCCCTAAAAAGGATACTGATAATGAAGCCGAAACAATTATAAAGAAACAAGTAGGATTACTGAATATTCAAAACACAGTTGAAATAAACTCATTAGAAGATATAAACAGCAAAATAGACATAGCCCACGATCGGGTCAAGAAATGTTTCTAGAAGACATCAAGAAGGGATTAGTGATGAAAAATATAAAAATTAAGAAATATGGAGGCTAGACATAGAAATATCAGCATTTATATATTAGGAGTGCTAACAGGAGAGAAAAAAGTAAATGGAGGGAAGAGCATACATGAAAAAAAGTAAGGACTTCCAAAGAAATATTGATACTGAAAGCGTATACAGGGTGATAAATAGGGTTGATATGGGAAAATGAATACTTACTGATATTTTAATGAAATTTAAGAACTCCAAAGACAAAGAGAAAATTCTAAAACCTTTCTAAGAAGAGCAGCTCACCAATAAATAAAATGAATCAGAATGGTGCCAGACTTCTCAAGAGCAACATTAGGAGCAGGAAAGCAATGAAGAAATATTTCCAAAATATCAAAACCAGAAACTTTTAAAAAAAGATTTTATTTATGTATTTGTGTGAAAGAGAGAGAGAGACTGAGAGCACAAGCTTGGGGAGTGGCAGGCAGAGGGAGAAGCAGGCTACCTGCTGAGCAAGAAGTCCAATTCAGGATTTGATCCCAGGACTCTTGCCTCATGACCTGAGCCAAAAGCAGACACTTAAGCAACTGAGCCACCCAGGTACCCCTAAAAACAGAAACTCTGACTCCAAAATTTAATATTCAGCTAAGTTATCAATTAAATGTGAGGGTACAAGAAATACATTCTCAGACCTTTAAGGTCTCAGCAGATTATCATAAAGACCCTATGAAAATATTCCTGGAGGAAAGAAGATATCAAACAAAAATTTTAGGAAATGCTATAAAATACAAGATAGTAAGAATGAGAAAATAACCTTCTGAAGTTTATTGTCTACAAAAAGCATTGTACAGGGTGTCTGGGTGGCTCAGACAGTTGAACGTTGGACCCTTGTTTTCAGCTCATTTGTGATTTTGGGGTTATGGGATTGAGCCCCACATTGGGCTCCATGCTCAGCAGGGGGTCTGCTTGAGATTCTCTCTCCCCCTTTCTCTCTGCTCCTCCCCTGACTTGTGTTCTTTCTCTCTCTGGAATGGATGAATAAATCTTAAAAAAAACAATAAAAAAAAATCATGGATCTCCTGGGTGGCTCAGTCGGTTAGGCTGCTGACTCTTGATTTTGGCTCAGGTCATGATCTCAGGGTTCTGGGATTGAGCCCCACATCAGGCTCTACCCTTAGTGGGGAGTTGGTTTGGAACTTGCCCACTCCCTCATCCTCTGCCCATCTTCCTGCTGGTTCTCTCTCTCTCTCTCACATAAATAATAAATAAGTAAATAAACAAACCTTTTTTTTTTTTTTTTAAAGGCATTTTAGGGGCACTTGGGTGACTGAGTAGGCCCCACATCAGGCTCCCTGCTCTTTGGGCAGTCTTCCTCTCCCTCTGTCCCTCCTCTCCCCTGCCCATGTGCTCACTCTCTCTCAAATAAATAAAATCTTAAAAAATAAGGCATTTTATACACATACATACACACCCCAGATTTAACAAATTAGGGCACAGAATGCAATATCCAGAGATAGGGAAGAGTGCATGTGTTAAAGTATTTATCCTACTAAGGGGGAAGATACAGATAGGTATTGATAAATTTCATAAATTAGGGGAAAAATACAAGTAAATCCCTTAACAGATTAGGGATAACCAATAAAGAACAAATATAAAATGCACACCTTTCAAATCCATAGATAAAATTGATTTATCCAAGGAAATGAGCAAGAAACAAAAGAAAAAAAAGAGAGAAAACTTAAATACTTCTAACATAGAAGTAATTTAATATATTAGTTAAACTCAGCAAAGAAAAGATAAAATTCTTAGATTGAATTAAAAAAACAAAATCTAGCAGTATAATGTCTACATGAGACACACTGAAAAGAAACACTGGACAAATTAAAACAAAAAGATGGAAAAAGGCAGCTATGAACCAAAAGAAAGCCAAGCAGATTTCTAATATCAGATCAAAAATAGAATTCAAAGCAAAAAGCATCATTAAGGGCAAAGGAAAACTATAGATAAAGAACATGTAATATACAGAAAATATAATACATCTATATTAACACAGATGCTTATTACAATTTAACTTCAAAATATTCAAAATAGGGCCTGACCCCTGGCTCTCCCTGTACCCCTCTAAAATGATGTCTGTTTTTAGAGCTTGGGGAGGGGCGGAGGGAGAAGAAGAAAGAGAATCTTAAGCAGACTCCATACCCAACGCAGGGCTTGATCTCACAACCCTGAGATCATGACCTGACTGGAAATCAAGATTCAGATGCTAAACCGACTGAACCACCCAGGTGGATGTCCCTAAAAATCATGTCTATTTTAACTCCTATACCACCCGCCCCCCACCATCAGTTGGCCTGGAAATGAGGTGCAGGTCTTCCTCACTCCTCAATGCTACTTCTAGATCATTCTTCTCTCCTCTCTAATAATACTCAACCTTAAGTCTCCTGTCATTACACTATCTACCACCCACTGCCTTCTCTGCTGCAGTCCTTTACTTCCTCCTTTCTCACTGCCATGCTATCCAGTATTTCTGTCATAATCCCCAGCAATTTTAATACTATTTAGTTCTTTCCAACACCTGGTCTTGTAATGTTTTGATCTGTTCTCCCTCGGTGACTTCATCCTCTAGCCATTTAATCATACCCTTGACCTTTTCATTGCAAAAACCAAACCAAAACAAAACAAACCCTGCAACCATTCCATAATACTGCTTCAAATGACTCATTCTCCAAACATCACCTCTCTACAGCTCACCCGAGCTAGTACCCTTACTCTACCAATCCTTTGATCTCCACAGAGATCTTTTACTTCATTGATTCTACCATCTTCATAGCATCCCTTACCCTTTCATGTCCTCAATTCCTTTGTAATCTACTTTAAATTCCATGATAGGCAATTATAATCAGTCCTTTGCATATGCTCTCAACTCAGACTCACTTGCTCCTTACTCCCTGGTTGTCCACAGCCCAGCTTAAACCAAATTTTCTCAGCCTACTCCCTTCCTGTACCCTGGAAGCTGAATGTATCTTCAGAAAAACATTAAAACTTGCTGACTAGTATTACATTAAATAATCATTGAGCTCAACTGGCCCCATAATGCTGCTTGGTGAACATACTGTATTTCCCTAATCCATTTACTCTGACTTCCCGAGACAGCAATTTTATATTTTCTCCTATCTCCTCAAATTTCTCAGGCCTTCTCTTTAATCTTCTTTCTTGGCTGATGACTAAGTAACTTATTACACTGAGAAAATGGAAGCAATCATTATTAACTCCAAATACTTTTACCACCACATCTCCTTAATTATCTGCTTTTGTACCCATATATGTTGTTACCTGTGGATAAAGTGTCTGATTCCTATCTAATGCTAGCCCTCCCTTGAACACTAGATCCTCTCTCTTCTCTTCTATTCAAGAACATTGCTTCAGTAATTCTCCCATCTCGCTCTGTGTCATCATTTTTTCACTCTCTAACATGATGTTATTTTTCTCAACTTTGAAAAAAACACGAGCAAACAATTCTCTTAGGCCCACTTCCTCCACCACTTACTGCTCCACTTCTCCCCCTTCCATTCATACCAAAATTCCTTTTAAAAATGGTGTTAACTATGTTTGTATCTTTAGGGTAAATACCCAGTAGTGCAATTGCTGGGTCATAGGGCAGTTCTATTTTCAACATTCTGAGGAACCTCCATGCTGTTTTCTAGAGTGGTTGCACCAGCTTGCATTCCCACCAACAGTGTAGGAGGGTTCCCCTTTCTCCGCATCCTCGCCAGCATCTGTCATTTCCTGACTTGTTGATTTTAGCCATTCTGACTGGTGTGAGGTGATATCTCATTGTAGTTTTGATTTGTATTTCCCTGATGCTGAGTGATATGGAGCACTTTTTCATGTGTCTGTTGGCCATCTGGATGTCTTCTTTGCAGAAATGTCTGTTCATGTCCTCTGCCCATTTCTTGATTGTATTATTTGTTCTTTGGGTGTCGAGTTTGCTAAGTTCTTTATAGATTTTGGACACTAGTCCTTTATCTGATATGTCCTCTGCAAATATCTTCTCCCATTCTGTCAGTTGTCTTTTGATTTTGTTAACTGTTTCCTTTGTTGTGCAAAAGCTTTTGATCTTGATGAAATCCCAATAGTTCATTTTTGCCCTTGCTTCCCTTGCCTTTGGCGATGTTCCTAGGAAGATGTTGCTGCGGCTGAGGTCGAAGAGGTTGCTGCCTGTGTTCTCCTCAAGGATTTTGATGGATTCCTTTCTCACATTGAGGTCCTTCATCCATTTTGAGTCTATTTTTGTGTGTGGTGTAAGGAAATGGTCCAATTTCATTTTTCTGCATGTGGCTGTCCAATTTTCCCAACACCATTTATTGCACTACTGGGTATTTACCCTAAAGATACAAACATAGTGATCCGAAGGGGCACATGCACCCAAATGTTTATAGCAGCAATGTCCACAATGGAAAGAACCTAGATGTTCATCAGCAGATGAATGGATAAAGAAGATGTGGTATATATACACAATGGAATACTATGCAGCCATCAAAAGAAATGAAATGTTGCCATTTGCGACAACATGGATGGAACTAGAGCGTATCATGCTTAGTGAAATAAGTCAAGCAGAGAAAGACAACTATCATATGATCTCCCTGATATGAGGAAGTGGTGATGCAACATGGGGGCTTAAGTGGGTAGGAGAAGAATAAATGAAACAAGATGGGATTGGGAGGGAGACAAACCATAAATGACTCTTAATCTCACAAAACAAACTGAGGGTTGTTGGGGGGGAGGGGGCTTGGGAGAAGGGCGGTGGGGTTATGGACATTGTGGGGGGTGTGCTTTGGTGAGTGCTGTGGGGTGTGTGGACCTGGCGATTCACGGACCTGTACCCCTGGGGATAAAAATATATGTTTATAAAAAATACAAAATAAATAAATAAATAAATAAATAAAAATGGTATTAACTGTCTCTAATTTCTCTCCTCTCCTGAACCTACTCTAATCAGGTCTTGATTACTTTGTTACTCCATCATCAAACTTGGTCCTGGCAAGGTCACCAACAGTCTCCATACTGTTAAATCCAATGTTCAGTTTTGTATATCAGCTAACCTTTGAAAATATCATTCACTCTGTTTCTTTGAAATAATTGTTTCACATGGGTTCCAGGACATTATACTCTCCTGGTTTGCCTCCTAACTTTCTGGCCACCTCTATATCTTTTTTGCTGGTTCTTTTTCATCTCCCTGCCCAAAAATGTTGGAGGAATTCAGTTTACTTCTTGGATCTCTTGTCCCGTCTATACACCCTTAATGGTCTCACTCAGTCTTATGGCTTTAAATACCATATATATGCTGATGATTCCAAATACATATCGCAGCATCCGCTTTTCTCCAAACTTTGCCCCTGAGTATTAGTCCTATATACACAACTATCACTGGATATTTCTACTTAGCTGAGCTCCTGATAGCACTAGCCCTGTTATGCTTTGCCTATGATGATACTTTTGCCTTGAATTTGTAGCTTCGATTTAGCTTATATAATATAGTTACCTGTTTTTATTTCCATGTTTCACTTTGTTTGTTTTTGGTGTTTCTGTTCATATTAGCCTGGAAGACCTACTTAAATCTCTTTTAACTTGTCCACAGTTTTTCCTTTTAAGTGTGTCTCTTATAGACAATATATTCCTAGACCTTAATTTTGAAATCTAATCTGAGATTCAACCTGAGTTTCTGCCTTCTCATTGATAGAGTTAACTGATTAATATTTATTGTTAATTTAAGCTATATTGGGAATGATTTTTGTCATCTTATAAAGATGAATAAGATGGATAATTCTCTAATGAGCTAATTAGAAAAAAGAAGATTCAAATAATCAAATCACATAATGAAATCATGAGAACTAGCTACAGAAACAACAGAGATAGAAAAGAGTATGATAGGATACCTGGGTGGCTCAGTTGGTTAAGCATTTGCCTTCAGCTCAGGTTATGATCTTGGGGTCTTGGGATAGTGCCCCATATCAGGCTCCCTGCTCAGTGGAGAGCCTGCTTCTCTTTCTCCTTCTGCCCCTCTCCATGCTCTTGCTCTCTCTCTCAAATAAATAAATAAAATCCTTTAAAAAAGAAGAAAAGAATATGATGGTCGATTACAAGCTAACACACTAAATAACTTAGATGAAATAGATGATTTTTGGAAAATTATAAAATTCCAAAATTGGCAGAAGAAATTTAAATACGAACAGACCAAATATCTACAAATAAACTGAATAGCAATTAAAGCCCTTTCCCCCAGAAAAAAAGCCTTAGGCTTAGGTGGTTTTACAGTGAGTTTCACCAACCTTTCAAGGGACAGATAATCCCTTTATCAATTAAATTATTAGAAAACAGGAAAAGAGAAAAAGCTGCCTAATGATTTATTCCAAATCAGATAGTACAAGAAGAGAGAATCATAATCTATGTCACTGATGAAAACAGATTTTAAGAAATAGATGCAAAGAAATATTATCCAACCAAATTCAACAGCCAAGGTGTTCTGCCAGGAACACAAGAATGGTTTCACATGAGAAAACTATAAATGTTATTGACTATATTTATGGATTAAAGGACAAAAATCACATAGACTTTCCAAGAGTTGCAATATAAAGCACTTAACAAGATTACACATTTATATTTATAATGTCTTCAGAAAACAGGAATATTAATCTCTATATTAGCAATAATGAACCAGAAGCAATCCCATGCACACTAACACCAAAAATTGTAAGATATTTAACAATTAATTTACAAATATGGCATAACATCTTTACCCCGAAAAATTTTAAACTCTAATAAGACATAAAAGATCTGAAAAAACAGATAAAGCATGGTCTTAGATAAGATAACTTAGCTTAGTAAAGATGTCAGTTCTTCAAAAGTTAATCTATATGTTCAAATCTTATTTTAAAATGTTAGCAGGAACTTTTTTTAGAAACTCGAGAAACTTATTCTAAAATGTATATGGAATAGTAGCTCATGAAAAGATGAATCAATTTTGAAAGAAGAAGATGAAAAGGGGACTAATACTACAACTATTAAGAGCTGGCACACTACAGAGATTAAAAAAAACAACAACAGCAGCAGAAGAAAGATACAGACATGAGGACAAATCAACAAATGGAACAAAAAGAAAGCCCACAAATAGACCCATCATACACAGAACTTGACATATGTTAAAGGTAGCATCACAAATGTGGCAAAGTTATCTTTATGAGGAAAGAACAGATTGGTTAGAAATTATGTTGATATATGAAGAAAAATTAACTTAGATCCCTACCTTAACACTGAATACAAAGGAGAACTTCAGGTGGGTTGAAGAGATTAATAAAAAAATAAAACTATCAAACTAATGGAAGAAAATGTAGGAAAATATCTTTGTAACTTATTCTTCAATTATATCTCAATAAAGCTGAAATTAAAACAAAAACAACAAAAAAAAATGAAACTTAAGGCCAAAACTTGATGGATTATTTGCCGGCATGGCAAAATTTAATTAGAGTACCAGATCTTGACAAAATGTGCAACTAAAAGCAACAAACTAGGTATAAACAAGGCACAGAGATAGATTTTAAACACATAATATTAAGTTAGAAGAGAAAAACAAGGCCAAATATTATTTGTGGGTATTAAAAACAAATACACAACTTTGTATGTATGTATATACCTCTTCCCATAGCTCTTCCTAAATACTACACACAGGAAAAAAAGAAAGCAATGAAAATTCCTACAACTGATACTAAAATGTGGGGAGAAAATCTTACAGTCTCTAATTTATTTTTTTAAGATTTTATTTATTTATTTGAGAGAGAGAGAGAGAGAGAGCACAGAGAGTGAGAGGGAAAAGCAGACACCCTGCTGAGCAGAGAGGCAGACATGGGGTGGATCCCAGGACCCTAAGGTCATGACCTTAGCTGAAGGCAGACACTTAACAGACTTGAACCTCTCAGGCTACCCCCTCCACAGTCTGTAATTTAAAAGCAGTTGGGAAAGATAAAGTAGAGACCATCCAGAACCCCCCAAGTGTATCAAGGTCATAGAAACTGTTTGAAAAGGGTAGAGAACATGTAGTCTTAGTGTTGGTTGAACCTGATAACATCAACAAGGGTTTGCTACCAAAGTAGCCATTAGTGGGAACAGCTGAGAGCTGGTGTGAAACCTGGCAGATCAGTACTGTTAACAGGAGTAAAAACATACGGGTTTTAAAATTCAGGAGGAACATGTATAGTCTTGGTTAAACGTGACTTTCAGGAGAAAGAGAAAGAGACTACTTTTGAAAGCAGTCATTGTTCCTTGAAGACAGCAGCCAGTGGTAAATGGAAGAAAGAAAAGAAGTAACTAGTAATAAGTACCCCAGTGAAAAAACAAACAGGAGAATCAGAAATCTGACCACCCAAAAAAAAGTACTTAAGAAAACTGCTTTTCACCATAGCAACAGAAGAGGGAGCCCTTGAGCTGAAAAAAAAAACCCCAAAACAGGGAGGCCCTTGAAACCCTGTCCATTTTCCCTTTAAAGATCTGTTAAAAGCTGACTCAGAAAAATCCAGCATATTTAAAGATGAGTAACAATAACAAAAATTCAGTATCCACACAAAATTACTATAAGAAAACATGCACACACAATCACAGTTTCAACAGATGAAAGCATACCAGAAAAAATTATGTCTCGAAGCAGAAACCAAGACTAAACTACAAGATACATATGTGTAGTGGGTCCTGTAGAATCATCTCCATATATCCTCTTCAGTACTGAGGCACTCATAATTCAGGTTGCTAGAAAGCTGGTGGCTGAGTTCTTCTCTGGGAATTATCTTTGGCCAAAAAAAAAAAAATTCCTTTACCCAAGGCCAAATCCTCTTCCCAATGTCTACCTGTATCCAATGACTGGTTCAGGCCAAGATATCTAAGGGCCTTATCTCAAGGTGGGGCAACTTTTTTTTTTTAAGGGTAGGAAGGGCCTTTATTGTTTACAACAGGAAGTGAAAGAGGAGGGGACCTGACAGCTCTGGCTGGGGTGTGGAGGTGGGGACTCCAAAGATGTCTTCCATCGTTGTGCCTCCAAAGCAAGGTGGGACAATTCTGAAGGGCCATCCCAACTTCAAAACTCCTCATGGGATGAGCTGAGACCTGTTGTGACTGATCGTGGTCAATGGTATACTGGAGCTGGTTCTTACAGGTCCATGAGAGCCAACTGCTAACATTTTAAAAAATTTTGCAAGCAGGGTGACTCAGTTAAGCTTTTGACTCGTGGTCTGACTCAGATCATGATCTCAGGGTTATGGGAATGAGCCCTGTGTCAGGCTTTATGCTCAGTGGGAAGTCTGTTTGAGTTTTTCTCTCTCTCCCTCTCCTGCTGTCCCTCTCCCTGCTTGTGCTCTCTCTCTCTCTCATAAATGAATAAATCTTAAAAAAATTTTTTTTGCAAGTAAACACAGCTACTACGAGAACTTAAATTCTATAAACTCAAAATTAAATTCTATTCAAAACCAAGGCAACAGGGGCACCTGGGCGGCTCAGTGGGTTGGGCCTCTGCCTTTGGCTTAGGTCATGATTTCAGGGTCCTGGGATCGAGCCCCGCATCAGGCTCTTTGCTCGGCGGGGAGCCTGCTTCCTCCTCTCTCTCTGCCTGCTTCTCTGCCTGCTTGTGATCTCTGTCTGTCCAATAAATAAATAAAATCTTTAAAAAAAAAAAAAAACAAGGCAACAAATACTCATCACTTCCTAATTATTTTACTACATTTATTATTATCTATGCCCTTGAGGTAACATCTGTTGTTTTTGAATGGGTGTTACTATGTATGCATTTCTTTCCAGATCCATGTTCAGTGATGTCATGTTTCTAGCTTAAAATTGGCCATGATGGAAGTACTTATATGCTGGAAAATGTTACAAATCAGAGCTTTTTCTTCCTCTGAGAATTGGTTATTAAAAAGTTAGCAGCACACCACTAATTACAGCTCAGCATCTCCTTCTATCCAATCCTCCTTCCTTCACATCATCATAAGTGTTGATCCCAAGGGTAATCGCTAAGAAACCTCATGCACACAATTCTCTGTCTCAGAGTCTGTGTCCCAGAGAATGCAACCTAAAACAACAAAGAAGAATAGGTAGGATCAAACATATCATATAGGACATAGGGGATGAAAATAAGAAAAGTTAAGAAAAACAGATTAAAACAATTGAGGAGGAAATAATATAAAAATCAGACACCAAACATCCACGTACATACTTCTGGATACATTAGAGAAGACAATCAAAATAATAAAGTAGAATTAATATTTACAACTATAATTCAATAATATTTCCTTCATAAGGGTGGAGGGAAAGAAGACATGAATCTTCATACTGAAAGAACACATGATGCACTAAGTTAAACAGACCCAGATTAGTCAACACTTAGATTTTTTTTAATTTTTATTTTATTTCACTTTTTTATTAACATGTAATGTATTATTTGCTTCAGGGGTACAGGTCTGTGAATCGTCAGTCTTACACAATTCACAGGACTCACCATAGTAGTCAACACTTAGATTTATCCTAGAAAATTACACTGTAATACAAAGGGAAAAAATTACCTACGCTGGCCAAAAGATCAAGTCACTTTCTAAGGATAGAAAATCAGTTTGGCATCAGAGTTCCCAGCTATTTTCAAAGTCAGAAAATAGTAAAACAACATCTATAATATAATCAAGGGAAGAGAATTCTAAAGGCAGAAAAACCATCCTGCAAGTAGCAATTTTTCAGTATGATAAACACCTGGGATTATTGTACTCATGAGTCCTTCCTGAGGACAAACTATACCCAACTAAGAGAGGACCTAGAAAACTTCACCAAAGATACTGGTGGTGTGCACTGAATACACCTAGCTATACACCTAAGACTAAAACAAAAGTGGGAGTAGGAATAGCATATAAATTTTCTATGCTCTGACAGTGTAGTAATAACTAAAAAAAATGTGAGAAGTGGGGAGAGAGAAACAGGTGGAACAGCTCACTAACAGGTAAAAAGTGAGAGTTAAAGGAGTCATTTAAAGCCAACACACTATAATCCAAAACATTCAGGACAAGAACCAACATTAAGAAAAAGAATACTGTTGACTAAAATTGAATGGTAGAGGGTACAGAAGAAAAGAGACAGGAGGCAGTGTATTGCTCTGAGTAGGAAACTAATAGTCAATGTACAAAGAAAAAAAGGACCAAAGTATTATGTGAGTATTGTTATAAAGGGGATTTAAAACAAAAATAGAAATTTCTGTAATCATTAAAATACACACACATACACACAAAGAAAAATACAAATAAAGCAACAAAGAGCAAAGAAAACTGAACACATAGTTATTGGAAAACTATGCATTGTTTTGGATATATAAAGATGACGTAATTGAGATCAAATATAGCAGTTCTATAAATATACACATATTAAGTGGTCATAAAATCACTTATTAAGAGATTTTCAGGCTCACTCACAAAATGAAATCCAACTCTGGACTGTATATAGGAGAGCCTAAAATAAAAGAATGAACAAAGATGTATTGGGCAAATGAAAATTTTAAAAAGGGCAGTATCAAGCAAAGTAACATTCAAGCAAAAACGTATTAAATGAGACAAAGAATGACACTTTATAACACAAAAAACTATAATTCACTATGAAGACATAAGACTCATGAATATCTGTGCAATAAATAATATAGCAACAACTTTTATAAAGTAGTAACTATAGAAGATTAGAGAAATGGAAAATTTAGTAATGACTTTAACACATCTCTCTCAGTCCAAGACAATCCAAGAAATAACAGCAACAAAAAAAAAGTATGAATTAGGAGAACTAAACAATGTTGGTCTGTAAGACAATCTTATAAGACAGATAAAAAGTTTATCAAATTTACTATAAAATATTACATCATGGTATATCAGTTATCTATTGCTGCAAAACAAATTACCTCCAAAATCTGGTGGCTTAAAACAACACACATATATAATCTCACAATTTCTGTGGGTCAGGAGTTCAGTACCGGCTTGAATGGCTGGTTCTGGCTTAAGGTCTCTCATGAGGTTGTAGTCAAGAGTTTGGCTGGGGCTGCAGTCATCTGAGGGCTTGACTGTGGCTGGAGGATCTGCTTCTAAATTGGCTCAGGCACATAGTTTTTGGTTAAAGGCCATAAAGACATCTCCAAAGAGCCTCTTAATATGTGATACGCAAGGGAGTAACACAAATGAGCCGAGAGAAACAGAAAGGATGAAGCCACAATGCTTTTTTATGACCTAGACTCAAAAAGTGCCACACTGTCATTTTTGCCACATTCTGTTTATTAGCAGCAAGTCCCTAAGTACTGTCCATGTTCAAGGACACCTTTTTTTTTTTTTTAAAGATTTTATATATTTATGTGACAGAGAGAGATCACAAGTAGGCAGAGAGAGAGGAGGAAGCAGGCTCTCTGCTGAGCAGAGAGCCCGATGTGGGACTTGATCCCAGGACCCTGAGATCATGACCTGAGCCAAAGGCAGAGGCTTTAACCCACTGAGCCACCCAGGCGCCCCTCAAGGACACCTTTTGAAGAGAGGAATACCGAAGAATTCATCAATTATGTTTTAAAACCACCACAGAGGGGCACCTGTCATTAAGCATCTGCCTTTGGCTTGGGTCATGATCCCAGGGTCCTGGGATTAAGCCCAACACCAGGTTCCCTGCTCAGCAGGAAGCCTGCTTCTCCTCCCCCACTCCCCTCCACCCCCAGCTTGTGTTCCCTCTCACTCTGTCTCTCTCTCTTTCAAATAAATAAATAAACCCACAGATGATATACCTACCAAAAGTAAAAATTTGAATTTTATTCTATCAAGATAAAAAATTGATCTTTGGGGCACTCGAGTGGCTCAGTGGGTTAAGCTTCTGCCTTCGGCTCAGGTCATGATCTCAGGGTCCTGGGATTGAGCCCCACATCAGGCTCTCTGCTTAGCAGGGAGTCTGCTTCCCTCTCTCTCTGCCTACTTGTGATCTCTCTCTCTGTCAAATAAATAAGATCTTAAAAAAAATTGGTCTTTGGATATATAGTCTACTATCAATACTGAGATAACAGAAGTTTCTTTTTTTTTTTTTAAGATTTTTATTTATTTATTTGACAGAGAGAAATCACAAGTAGACGGAGAGGAAGGCAGAGAGAGAGGAAGGGAAGCAGGCTCCCTGCTGAGCAGAGAGCCCGATATGGGACTCGATCCCAGGACCCCGAGATCATGACCTGAGCCAAAGGCAGCGGCTTAACACACTGAGCCACCCAGGCACCCCATAACAGAAGTTTCTTAAATCACAAAAATACTCTACCACAAAAGCCTGTTAACTTAAAATAAAAACAAAAACAAAAAAAACCTGTTCATTTTTGAGTCCTGCATTCACAGTAGTCATTCAACAGGTATAAAGAAGGAAGAGTGGGAAGATAAAAAGTTACAACAAGAAATAAACAGAAACTATATATGGTCAGCATGACTCACTAACAGGAATGCTCCAACATTATCTGATTTGTTTGGAAGACAAAGACCTTGTAAAAATAGTGCAGTTTAAGGATTTGGACCTTGCTTGAGTTTAAAGGGCTTTGCCTTGATCAAGAGCCTCAAGCAGAGGACAGAATATGAGGATAAATATAAAATATTAAGTTTTTTTTTGTATGTATGTGGTGATCATTTCCAACTAGGATAAAAGCTACTTATGAAAGACCTTATCATTCTTTTCTATCTAGTTTACCTGTTCAATAAATGAGCTATCTAACAGATAATCAAGATAAAGAAACATGGTCAGCCTTCATTTCAAGAACCAATTTATAATTCCAAGTGCTGAACTAAAGCCCTAGCTTCCAATTCTGTTAGGTGAATGAGCTACTAGAGTTCATAGTTCTTTTTTTTTTTTTTTAAGATTTTATTTATTTATTTGACACAAGCAGACAGAGAGGGGGAAGCAGGGAGCCTGATGCAGGGCTTGATCCCAGGACCCTGAGATCATGACCCAAGCTGAAGGCAGAGGCTTAACCATCTGAGCCACCCAGACACCCCTGGAGTTCATAGTTCTAATTCTATCGACATTCTATTTAAAAAGTTCACATTGGGGCACCTGGATGGCTCAGTCATTTAAGTGACCGATCCTTGATTTCCACTCATATCATTATCTCAGGGCCATGGGATTGAGACTCCAGTTGGGCTCCTCACTTAGCAGGGAGTCTGTTTCTCTCTCCCTCTGCCCTTCCCCCTGCTTACACTCTGTCTCCAAAATAAATCAATCTTTAAAAAAAAAAAAAAAAAAAAGAGCAAACAAGCTCAGGTTTACCAGATCCTGGCATTCTCTAATACTTAAAAGAGTAAAATCAATCAAACAACCCTAAAACACAATTCTATTCTTCTCTAATAAATCAAATGAAAAAGTCTCCCAGAGAGAGGAGATAAATTGAGCACATCTGGGACTTTTTTCATGGTGAAGAATCTGTGAATTACTATTTAGATCTTATGTAAGTCATCTAACCTCTTTTTGTTTCAATTTCCAATGTCTAAAATGTCAGTTGTAATATCACCAGATTATAATAAGCAATTAATGACTTAATGTTGGCTCAGCTCGTTTCAACAAAATCTAAAGAACTCAAATTGCATGTTTTATTGCAGGAGCTGGCAATGTATAGCCTGTAGGCCAAATCTGGCCCATGGCATATTCTATATGGTTCACAAGCTAAAATAGTTTTTACGTTTTTAAAGAATTCTACAGGTAAGAAGAGGAGAAGATGCAGCAACAAAGACAGTACACAGTCCACAGAGCCAAAAATATTTACTGTAAGTTGTCCCTTTACATAAATAGCTGACACCTATGTTCTACTGGATTCAGCTATCATGAAAACATAATATTTTAAGACAAATACTGTATGATTTCACTCACACGTGAAATTTAAGAAACAAAACAGGTGAACATAGGGGAAGGAAGAAGAAAAAAAAGGGTACCTGAGTGGCTCAGTTGGTTGACCGCCTTTGGCTCAGGTCAAGATAACTAGAGTCCCAGGATCAAGTCCCATATTGAGCTCCCTGAGCAGCAGGGAGTCTGCTTCTCCCTTTGACCTCCCCCTCCATGTTCTCTCTCTCTCAAATAAATGAATAAAATCTTTTAGAAAAAGAAAGAAAAGAGAGGGAAACAAACCATAAGAGACGATTAACTATAGAGAACAAACTGAGGGTTGCTGGAGGGGAAGTAGGTATGTGATGGGCTAAATGGGTGAAGGC
Source organism: Mustela lutreola (assembly GCF_030435805.1). Lineage (NCBI taxonomy): Eukaryota > Metazoa > Chordata > Mammalia > Carnivora > Mustelidae > Mustela > Mustela lutreola. The sequence goes on from NC_081297.1 coordinate 64,659,573, forward strand.
TATTAAGGAAAGCACTTGCTGTGATGAGCCCTGTGCATTATAAATAAGTGATAAATCACAGAATTCTACTTCTAAAACCAATATTACACTATATATTATTAGAATTTAAATAAAAACCTGAAACATAAAACAAATAAAAATGTGTGTGTGTGTGTGTGTGTGTGTGTGTATGTGTCTATAGATAGATAGATAGGTGTATATAATTCAAAGTCATACCATACTATGGACAGTTATGGGAGAAAGAAAGAGGAAATTGTATTTGAGATAATTCATTCAATAAATATTTGAGTATCTACACATGTGCTAAGCACTGGTGATACAATAGTGAACAATCAGATAATCCCTGCTGTCATGGGCTGGAAGAAAGCAGTAGGGAGACAAATAAGAAATTACTATATTTTAAAAAATTTATTTCAATTCTAATTAGTTATCATACAATAAGACATTGGTTTCAGGAGAATTCAGTGATTCATCACTTACATACAATACCTAGTGCTCATCATAACAAGTGCCCTCCTTAATCCCCATCACCCATCAAGTCCATCCCCCACCCACCTCCCTCCATCACTCCTCAGTTTGTTCTTTATCATTAAAAGTCCCTTATGGTTTGTTTCCCTCTCTCTTTCTTTCTTCCTCCTCCCATATGTTCATCTGCTTTGTTTCTTAAATTCCTCAAATGAGTGAAATCATATGGTATTTGTCTCTCTTACTTTGCAATTATAAGGTTTCTTGATAAATTCAATAATAATGGGTACATTTACAGATTAACAAGAGATTGTAGAAGGGGTGTCAAAGGAAGATTTCCAAAGGAATGAACACCAGGATGGTGAATGAGGAAAAGGAATTAATCACGTGAAATAGGGGAAGAAAACAGTATTACAGTTTAAGAGACCTTCAGGCAAAGATTCAAAGGCCATGTACAGCACTGTGTATTTGACAACCTAAAGGTCAGGAGTGCTGGGAACTGCCTTGTAGGAAAGTGGGAGTGAAGGTAGTGAACTAAGAAATGAGGCTAGAGATGTATACAGGCATCAGGTCGTATTAAGGGTTTTACATTTTATACTGAGAATAATGAGAAGCAGTGGATAGATTCTAAGCTGAGGAATAACAATAAAGTTTTCATTTTAGAGCACATACTCTGGTGGCATAAAGAATGGATTGGAGGGGACAAGACACAGAAAAACTAGCTAATGGGGGCGCTTGGGTGGCTCAGTGGGTTAAAGCCTCTGCCTTTAGCTCAGGTCATGATCCCAGGGTCCTGGGATCGAGCCCCACATCGGACTCTCTGCTCAGCAGGGAGCCTGCTTCCTCCTCTCTCTCTGCCTGCCTCTCTGTCTATCTGTGATCTCTGTCAAATAAGTAAATAAAATCTTAAAAAAAAAAAAGAAAGAAAAACTAGCTAATGAAGCTGTGCATGCCTAATCCATGAGAAAAATGGAATGTACTGGTACTAGCTGGTACCAGATAGAGTATACCATACCAACTACTAGTTATTCTCGCTCAGCTCCAAATCCTTCCCCCTCCCCCACCAAATCCTTCTATACTTTGCTTTTTGGTGCTGTCTGTAGAACCTTACTAAATCTGGAATTTATTTGATATGAGATACGGATGGTATTACTATTTTGCTATTTGAACACCCAATTGTTCAAACACTCCTTACTGAATAACTCATCAGCCAGTGATCTGAAATGCCATCTTTAATCATATATCAAATTAATCCTTAAAGGTAGAGAAAGCCCTATTTTCTATTTCACTGATTTATCCACATAAGTACCAATAATACCATATTATGTATTACTATGACTTTTATTTATTTTATAACTGAATCCTTTATTGATTTTTTTCTGATTTTTTTCAATTTAAAATTAATTACCATACAATGTATTATTTGTTTCAGGGGTACAGATCTGTGATTCATCAGTCTTATATAATACCCAGTGCTTGTTACAACACATACCCTCCACAATGTCTATCACTCAGTTACCCCATCCCTCCACACACCTCCCCTCCAACAACCTTCAGTTTGTTTCCTCTGATTAAGAGTCTCTTATGGTTTGTCTCCCTCTCTGGTTTCATCTTGTTTCATTCTTTCCTCTATGATACTCTGCCTTCTTTCTTAAATTCCACATATCATTGACATGAAAATTATCTTTCTTTGATTTATTATGCTTAGCATAATGTGTTCTAATTCTATCCACATCATTGCAAATGGCAAGATTTCATTTTTTATAGCTGCATAATATTCCATTGTGTGTGTGTGTGTGTGTGTGTGTGTGTGTGTGTGTGTGTATTGGCATATATACACACCATATCTTCTTTTTTTTTAAAGATTTTATTTATTTATTTGACAGAGAGAGAGAGATCACAAGTAGGCAGAGAAGCAGGCAGAGAGAGGAGGAAGCAAGCTCCCTGCTGAGCAGAGAGCCCGATGCGGGCCTCGATCCCAGGACCCTGAGACCATGACCTGAGCTGAAGGCAGAGGCTTAACCCACTGAGCCACCCAGGTGCCCACACACCATATCTTCTTTATCCATTCACCTGTTGATGGACACCTGGGCTCTTTCCATAGTTTGGCTATTGTGGGCACTGCTGCTATAAACATTGGGGTGCAGGTATCCCTTTGGATCACTACATTTATATCTTTGGGGTAAATCCCTATAGTGAAATTGCTGGGTTGTAGGGTAGCTCTATTTTCAATTTTTTGAGGAAACTTCATACTGTTTTCCAGAGTGGCTGCACCAGCTTGCATTCCCCCAAACAGTATATAAGGGTTCCTCTTTCTCCACATCCTTGCCAACATCTTTTGTATACTGATTTGTTAATTTCAGCCAATCTGACTGGTGTGAGGTTTGATTTGTGGTTTTGATTTGTATTTCCTTGATGCCAAGTGATGTTGAGCATATTTTCATGTATCTGTTGGCCATTTGAATATCTTCTTTGGAGAAAAGTCTGTTCATGTCTTCTGCCCATATCTACATTGGATTATTTGTTCTTTGGGTGTTGAGTTTGATAAGTTCTTTACAGATTTCAGATACTAGCCCTTTATCTGATAAGACATTTGCAAATATCTTCTACCATACTATGGGTTGCCTTTTAGTTTTATTGACTATTTCCTTTGCTGTACAAAAGCTTTTTATCTTTATGAAGTCCCAATAGTTCACTTTTACCTTTCTTTCCCTTGCCTTTGGAGACATGTCTAGCAAGAAGCTGCTGTGGCCAAGGTCACAGAGATTGCTGCCTGTGTTATCCACAAGGATTTTGATGGATTCCTTTCTCACACTGAGGTCTTTCATCCATTTTGAGTCTATTTTTGTGTAGAGTATAAGGAAATGGTCCAGTTTCATTCTTTTGCATGTGGCTGTCCAATTTTCCCAACACCATTTGTTGATGAGATTGTCTTTTTTCCATTGGATATTCTTTCCTGCTTTGATGAAGTTTAGTTGACCATAGAGTTGAGGATCGATTTCTGGTTTCTCTATTCTGTTCCATTGAGCTATGTCTGGTTTTATGCCAGTACCATACTGTCTTGATGATTACAGCTTTGTAATAGAGCTTGAAGTCTGGAATTGTGATGCTGCCAGTTTTCATTTTCTTTTTCAACATTCTTCTGGCTATTTAGGGTCTTTTCTGGTTCCATACAAATTTTAGGATTATTTGTTCCAGTTCTGTAAAAAAAAAAGTTGATGGTATTTTGATAGGGATTGCATTGTGTAGATTGCTCTAGGTAACAGACATTTTAACAATATTTGTTCTTCCAGTCCATGAGCAATTCTTTGTGTCTTCTTCAATTTCTTTCATAAGTGTTCTATAGTTTTCTGAGTACAGATCCTTTGCCTTTTTGGTTAGGTTTATTCCTAGGTATCTTATGGTTTCGGGTACAGTTGTAAATGGGATGATTCCTCATTTCTCTTTCTTTTGTCTTGCTGTTGTTATATAGAAATGTAACTGACTTCTGTGCATTTTTTATGTCCTGCCACTTTACTGAATTCCTGTATGAGTTCTAGGAATTTTGGGGTGGAGTCTTTTAGTTTTCCACATAGAGTATCATGTCATCTAGAAAGGGTGAGAGTTTTGACTTCTTCTATGCCAATTCAAATGCCTTTTACTTCTTTTTGTTGTCTGGTTGCTGAGGCTAGGACTTCTAGTACCATATTTGGCAGTTGTGGTGATAGTGGACATCCCTGCCATGTTCCTGGCCTTAGGGGAAAAGATCTCAGTTCTCCATTGAGAATGATATTTACTGTGGGCTTTTCAAAGATGGCTTTTATGATACTGAGATATGTATGCTCAATCCCTACACTGTGGAAGGTTTTAATTGAGAAAGGATGCTGTACATTGTCAAATGCTTTTTCTGAACCTATTGAGAAGATCATATGGTTCTTGTCTTTTATTTATGTACTGTATCACACTGATCAATTTGCAGATGTTGAATGAACCCTGCAGCCCAGGAATAAATCCCACTTGGTTGTGGTGAACAATCCTTTCAAAGTACCATTGGATCCTATTGGCTAGTATTATGGTAAGAATTTTTGTATCCATGTTCATCAAGGATATTGGTCTATAACTCTCCTTTTCGGTGGGGTCTTCTTCTAGTTTTGGAATCAAGGTAATCCTGGCCTCAGAGAGTTTGGACGTTTTCTGTCCATTTTGATCTTTTGAAACAGCTTCAGAAAAATAGGTATTAATTCTTCTTTAAATGTTTGGTAGAATTACCCTGGGAAGCTATCTGGTCCTGGGCTCGTTTGTTGGGAGATTTTTTATTACTGCTTCAATTTCCTTGCTGGTTATGGGTCTGTTCAGGTTTTCTACTTCTTCCTGGTTCAGTTTTGGTAGTTTATACATTTCTAGGAATGCATCCATTTCTTCCAGATTGCCTAATTTGTTGGCATATAGTTGCTCACAATATTTTCTTATAATTGTCTTTCTTCAGTGTTGTTTGTGATCTTTCCTCTTTCACTAATGATTTTCTTAATTTGGGTCACTTCTCTTTTCTTTTTGGTAAGTCTGGCCAGGAGTTTACCAATCCTATTAATTTTTTCAAAGAACCAGCTCCTAGTTTTGTTGATCTGTTCTACTGTTCTTTTGTTTTCTATTTCATTGATTTCTGTTCTAATTTTTATTATTTCTCCTCTCCTGCAGGGTTTAGGCTTTATTTGCTGTTTTTTTTTTTTTTTCCAGCTCCTTTAAGTGTAGGGTTAGGTTGTGTAATTGAGACCTTTCTTGTTTCTTGAGAAAGGCTTGTATCCTATATATTTTCCTGCCTTTGCTGTGTCCCACAGATTTTGAACCATTGTGTTTTCATTATCATTTGTTTCCATGAATTTTTTCAATTCTTCTTTAATTTCCTGGTTGACCCATTCATTCTTTAATAGGATGTTCTTTAGCCTCCACGTATTTGAGTTTCCAACTTTCCTCTTGTGATTGAGTTCAAGTTTCAAAGCATTGTGGTCTGAAAATATGCAGGGAATGATCTCAGTCTTTTGGTGATGGCTGAGACCAGTGTGTAACCCAAGATGTGACCTATTCGGGAGAATGTTCCATGTGCACTCAAGAAGAATGTGTATCCTGATCTTATGGAATGTTCTGAATATATCTTTGATATCCATCTTCTGCTTAGATGATCTGTCCATTGCAGTGAGGGGGGGTGTTAAAGTCCTCTACTGTTATTGTATTATTATTGATGCATTTCTTTGATTTTGTTATTAATTGGCTTATATAATTGGCTGTTCTCATGTTAGGGGTATAAATATTTATAATTATTAGATCTTCTAGGGGTGCCTGGGTGGCTCAGTCATTAAGCATCTGCCTTCAGCTTGATCCAAGAGTCCAGTTATCAAGACCTGCATTGGGTTTCCTGCTCAGCAGGAAGCCTGCTTCTCCCTCTCCCTCCATCCCTGCTTGTGTTACCTCTCTCACTGTGTCTCTCTCTGTCAAATAAAGTCTTTTTTAAAAAAAGATCTTCTTGTTGGAAAGACCCTTTAATTATGATATAGTGTCCTTCCTCATTTCTTATTACAGTCTGGTTTACAATCTAATTTGTCTGATATAAAGATTGCCATCCCAGCTTTCTTTTGGTGTCCATTAGAATGATAAATGGTTTTCCATCTGCTCACTTTAACCCACTGAGCCACCCAGGCGCCCCTCATCTGCTCACTTTAAATCTGGAGGTAACTTTAGGTCTAAAATGAATCTCTTAAAGACAGAATATCAATGGCTCTTGCTTTTTTATTCAACCCGATACCCTTGCTTTTTTATTCAATCTGATACAAGTCCAGCTAGTATCTTTTGATTGGGGCATTTAGCCCACTTACATTCAGAGTAACTACTGAAAGATATGAATTTACTGCCATTGTATTACCTATAAAGCGACTGTTATTGTATATTGTCTCTGTTCCTTTCTGGTCTATGTTACTTTGGGGCTCACTCTCTGCTTAGAGAGCCCCTTTTAACATTTCTTATAGGGCTGGTTTGGTGATCACAAATTCTTTTACTTTGTTTGTCCTGGAGCTTTTTATCACTCCTTCTATTTTGAATGACATCCTAACTGGATAAAGTATTCTTGGCTGCATATTTTTCTCATTTAGCACCCTGAATATATCTTGCCAATCCTTTCTGGCCTTCCAGGTCTCTGTGAATAGGTCTGCTGCCAGGCTAATGTTTCTACCTTTGTAGGTTATAGACTTCTTGTCCCAAGATGCTTTTGGAATTTTCTCTTTGTCTCTGAGATTTGTAAGTTTCACTATTATATGTCAGGATGTTGATCCATTTTTATTGATTTTGGGGGGGTTCTCTGGGCCTACTGGATTTTGATGTGTGTTTCCTTCTCCAGACTAGGGGAGTTCTCAGTTATAATTATTATCTTCTGCTTCCTTTCTCTTTCCTCCTCTTCTGGGATCCCAATTATTTTAATATTGTTTCATTTTATGGTATCACTTTGTCTCTCAAATTCTCCCCTCATGATTGAATAGTTGTTTATCTCTCTTTTGCTCAGCTTCTTTATTCTCTCTTCTACCTCATTTATCCTAGCAGTTATAACCTCCATTTTTTATTGCCTCTCATTAATTGTCTTTTTATTTTGACTAGGTTAGATTTTAGTTCTTCTATTTCTCCAGAAAGGGATTTTCTAGCATCTTATATTCTTTTTTCAAGCCCAGCTAATATCTTTATAATTGTTATTCTGAACTTTAGCTCTGACATCTTACTAATGTCCATATTGATTAGGTCCCTGGCAGGCAGTACTGCTTCTTGTTCTCTTTTTTGAGGTGAGTTTTTCTGTCTTGTCATTCTTGCAGAAAGTGGTGGCTTTTCTATTTGTAGAGTTACATCTATTCTTTTCTTCAATCTCCAGTTGAGTTCAGAGGTGTTCAGAATAATTTGATAGCAATCTAGTTGAATTCCTGGGACCAGAGGAAATTAAGGTCTGCTCCTCTGCCATTTTGGGTTCTCATCTTACTGACTTTTTAAAAAATCACTTAAGTTCTTGGAAAAATACTGTTGGGATTTTGATTGGATTGCATTGAACTTATAGATCAATTTGGGAAAACAGGTTTTTTAAAAATTTTTTAATTTTTTAATAAATATATAATGTATTTTTAGCCCCAGAGGTACAGGTCTGTGAATTGCCAGGTTTACACACTTCATAGCACTCACCACAGCACATATCCCCGCCCAATGTCTATAACCCCATCACCCTCTCCCAATTCCCCTCCCCCCAGCAACCCTCAGTTTTGTGAGATTAAGAGTCTTTTATGGTTTGTCTCCCTCCTGATCCCATCTTGTTTCATTTATTCTTTTCCTACCCCACAAACCCCCACATTGCATCTCCACTTCCTCGTATCAGGGAGATCATATGATAGTTGTCTTTCTCCAATTGACTTATTTCACTAAGCATAATACCTTCTAGTTCCATCCATGTCGTTGTTAATGGCAAGATTTCATTTCTTTTTTTTTTTTTTAAGATTTTATTTATTTATTTGACAGAGAGAGATCACAAGTAGGCAGAGAGGCAGGCAGAGAGAGAGGAGGAAGCAGGCTCCCTGCTGAGCAGAGAGCCTGATGTGGGACTCGATCCCAGGACCTTGAGATCATGACCTGAGCCGAAGGCTTAACCCACTGAGCCAAATCTAAAATCTTTGGGATGCAGCAAAAGTGGTTCTAAGAGGGAGGTTTATAGCAATACAGGTCTACCTCAAGAAGCAAGAAAAATCTCACATTTAACCTCACATTTAAAGAAACCAGAAAAAGAACAACAAATAAAACCTAAAACCAGCAGAAGGAAGGAAATGATAAAGATCAGAGTAGAAATAAATGACATAGAAATCAAAAACACAACAGAATAGATCGATGAAACTAGGAGCTGGTTCTTTGAAAAGAGGAACAAAATTGATTAACCTTTAGCCAGACTCATCCAAAAAGTGTGTGCATGAGAGAAAGGGAACACAAATAAGCAAAATCACAAATGAAAGAGGACAAATAACAACCAATACCACAGAAATACAAATGTCTGTAAGAGAGAATTATGAAAAATTATTTGCCAACAAATTGGAAAACATAGGAGAAATGGATAAACTCCTAGAAACATTTAACCTTCCAAAATGGAAACAAATAGAAATAGAAAATTTGAACAGACCAATTACCACCAATGAAATTGAATCAGTAATTACAAAATTCCCAACAAACAGAAGTCCAGGACCAGAAAGGTTCACAGGCGAATTATACCAAACATTTAAAGAAGAGTTAATACCTATTCTTCTCAAACTATTCCCCCCCAAAAAAAAAGAAGAAGGAGAAAAGCTTCCAAATTCATTCTATGATGCCAGCATTACCCTGATACTAAAACCAGTTGAAGACACTATGAAAGACAACTACAGGCCCTATCGCTGATGAACAAAGATGCACAAATCCTCAATGAAATATTAGCAAACTGAATCTAAGAATACATTATAAAAATCATTCACCACAATCAAGTGGGATTTATTCTTGGGATGCTAGCATGGTTCAATATTCATAAATCAATCAAGATGATACATCACATCAATAAGAGAAAGGATAAAAACCATATCATTCTAATAGATGGAGGAAAACGTATATGACAAAGTACAACATCCATTCATGATAAAAACATGCAACAAAGTAGGTCTAGCAGGAACATACCTCAACATAATAAAGGTTTGGTTTTTTTTTTAAGATTTTTATATATTTATTTGACAGAGAGAGACAGCGAGAGAGGGAACACTAGCAGGCGGAGTGGGAGAGGGAGAAGCAGGCTTCCCACTAAGAGGGGAGCCCGATACAGGGCCTGATCCCAGGACTCCGGGATCATGATCTGAGCCAAAGGCAGACTGAGCCAGCTATGCGCCCCAACATAATAAAGGTTTTATATGAAAAATTCCCAGCAAATATCATAATCAATGGTAAAGAAGTGAAAGCTTCCCCCCTAAGAAAAGGAGGATGTCCACTTTCACCACTTTTATTCAACATAGTACTAGAAGTCCTACCCATGGCAATCAGAGAATAAAAGGCATCCAAATTGGTAAGGAAGAAGTAAAAACGGCACTATTTGCAGATGACATGATACTATATAGAGAGAACCCTAAAGATTCCACCAAAAAACTACTAAAACTGATAAACGGATTCAGTTAAGTCACAGGATATAAAATCAACGTACAGAAATCTGTTGCGTTTGTATACACTAATAATGAAGCAATCAAAAAGAGAAATTAAGAAAAGTTTCATTTACAATTGCACTAAAACCAATAAAATATCAGAAATAAACTTAACCAAGGAGATGAAAGACCTGTACTCTGAAAACTATAAAACATTTATGAAAGAATTTGAAGATGACGCAAAGAAAGAAAAAGACCACCCATTCTCAGCAGTTGTATGTACTACCCAAAGAAATCTACACATTTAAGCAATCCCTATGAAAATACCAACAGCATTTTATTATTTTTTTAAGAGATCAGAGAGAGAGATCACAAGTGGCAGAGAGTCATGGGGAAGCAGGCTCCCTGCTGAGCAGAGAGCCCGATGTGGGGCTCGATCCCAGGACCCTGAGATCATGACCTGAGCTGAAGGCAATGGCTTAATCCACGGCGCCACCCAGGCACCCCACCAACAGCATTTTAAACAGAACTAGAACAAACAATCCTAAAATTTGTATGGAATCATAAAAGATCCTGAGTAGCCAAAGCAGTCTTGAGAAAGAAAAAACAAAATCGATGTATCACATTTCTAGATCTCAAGTTATATTACAAAGCTGTAGTAGTCAAAAGAAGATGGTGCTGGCACAAAAATAGAAACATATATCAACAGAGAAGAATAGAAAACCCAGAAATAAAGCCATAATTATATGGTCAATTAATTTTTGACAAAGGAGAAAAGACTACACAATGAAAAAAAAGACAGGTCTTCAAAAAGTGGTGTTAGATGGGATATCTGGGTGCCTCAGTCAGTTGGGTGTCTGACTCTTGGTTTCCACTCAGGTCATGATCTCAGGGTCCTGGGATCAGACCCTGCACCTAGCTCCATGCTGAGCATGGAGTCTGCTTGTCCCTCTCCCTCCTACTCTGTTCCTCCCCCAACTCACGTGCTCTCTCCCTCTTTCTCTCAAATGAATGGATGAAAAATTAAAAAAAAAAGTGGTATTGGGAAAACTGGACAGCTACATGCAAAAGAACGTAACTGGACCACTTTGTTATACCATACACAAAAATAAACTCAAAATGGATTAAAGACCTAAAGGTGAAACCTGAAACCATAAATATCCTTGAAGGCAGTAATTTCTCTGACATTGGCCATAGCAACATTTTTCTATATATGTCTCCTGAGGCAAAGGAAATAAAAGCAAAAATAAACTATTAGGACTATATCAAAATAAAAACTTTGGAATAGCAGAGGGAACAGTCAACAAAACTAAAAGGCAAGTTACTGAATGGGAGAAGATATTTGTAAATAACATTATCTGATAAAGGGTTGGTGTCCAAAATATATAAAGAAGTTATAAAACTCAACACCCAAAAAAACAAATAATCTAACTAAAAAATGGGTGGAAGACATGAACATGAACATGAATTTTTCCCAAAGAAGACATCCAGATGGACAACAGACATGAAAAGACATTCATCATCACTGATCATCAGAGATATGTGAAATCAAAATTATAATGAGCTATCACCTCACACCTGTCAGAATGGCTAAAATCAAAAACATAAGAAAAAAGTGTTGGCAAAGATGTGAAGAAAAAGGAGCCCTTGTGCACTGGTGGTGGGAATAAACACTGGTCCATCCACTGTGGAAAAGAGTATGGAAGTTCCTCAATAAGTTAAAAATAGAACTATTCTGGGGATGCCTGAGTGGCTCAGTCAGTTGAGCATCCAACTCTGGTTTTGGCTCAGGTTACAATCTCACGGTTGTGGGATTAAGCCCTGAGATGGGGTCTGCACTCAATGCAAAGTCTCCTTCAGATTCTTAACTCCCTCCCCCTCTCTTTGCCCCTCTTCACTCATGCACGCACTCTCTCTGAAATGAACAAATAAAATTTTAAAAAGAAAAGAGAACTACTCTATGATCCATTAATCACACTACTGGGTATTTTTTTTAAGATTTTATTTTATTTATTTATTTATTTATTTATTTGAGAGAGAGAGAGAGCTCACACAAGCAGGAGGTGTGGTAGGCAGAGGGAGGAGGGAAGAAGAGGGAAAGCAGGCTCCCCACTGAGCAGAGAGCCTGATGAGGAGCTCAATCCCAGGACCCTGAGATCATGACCCGAGCTGAAGGTAGAGGCTTAACCAACTGATCCATCCAGGCACCCCACAGTACTGGGTATTGACCCAAGGAATACAGAAAAACGAATTCAACGGAACACATGCACTACTATGTTTATTGCAGCATTATTTACAATAGCCAAATTATGGAAGCATTCCAAGTGTCCATCCATAGATGAATGGACGGGTGCCTAGGTGGCTTGGTTGATTAAGCATCTGCCTTTGGCTCCGATCATGATCAGGGTCCTGGGAACCCAATCCCGTATCAGAGCAGGGCGTCTGCTTCTTCCTCTCCCTCTGCCTGCTGCTCCTGCTGCTTGTAGTCTCTCTGTCAAATAAATAAATAAAATCTTTTTTTTTTTCTTAAAAATTTTATTCATGTATGACAGAGATAGATAGTGAGAGAAGGAACACAAGCACAGGGGAGCTGGAGAGGTAGAAGTAGGCTCCCCACTGAGCAGGGAGCCTGATGTGGGGCTTGATACCAGGACCCTGGGATCATGATCCGAGCCGAAGGCAGACGCTTAATGACTGAGCCACCCAGGTGCTCCAAAATAAATAAAATCTTTTTTAAAAAATTGGATGAATGGATAAAGGAGATGTGCTGTGTGCATACATACACACACACACACACAGGGAAATATTATTAAGCCATAAAAAGGAATGAAATTTTGCCATTTGCAATGACATGGATGGAGGTAGAGAGTATAATACTAAGTGAGATATCAATCAGGGAAAGACAAATACCATATGATTTCACTCATAGGTGGAATTTAAGAAACAAAAAAATTAGCAAAGAAAAAAAGAGGCAGAGAGAGACAAACCCTTAACTATAGAGAGCAAACAGATGGTTATCAGAGGGAATGAAGGTAGTGGAGATGGGTGAAAGAGGTGATGGGGATTAAAGAGTATAACTATCATGATAAGCACTGAATAATGTATAGAATTATTAAATCACTAAATTGTACACCTTAAACTAATTTAACACTGTATGTTAACTATGCTCAAACAAAAACTTAAAAATACTGGAAAAGAACCAGTAAGAAAAAAAGATAATGGGGGATGGAATGGATAAAAATGTAAGACCCGTCTATATATGGTTCCTATAAAAGACTCACTTCATACCTAAATACACATACAGACTGAAAGTGAAGAAACAGAAAAAGATATGCCATACAAATGCAAAAAAAAACCAACAAAAAGCCAGGGTTTTGAATGTTAAACCCCCCTTGCATTTCCGGAATAAACCCAACTAGACCCTGTATATTATCTATTTAATACACTGTTGGATTCAGTTTCTAATAATTTACTTATAATTTTTGTGTCTGTGATAATGATACTGGCCTGTAATTTTCTTTCTTCCCCTATTTGGTTTTGGTATCAAGGCTATCATGGTCTTATGTAAAGACTGGTGAATATTTCTACTTTTTCTAAGTTCTAGAAAAGTTTATATAAGATTTAACCAAGCTATGGGGCGCCTGGGTGGCTCAGTGGGTTAAACCTCTGCCTTCGGCTCAGGGCTCTCTGCTCAGCAGGGAGCCTGCTTCCTCCTCTCTGTTTGCCTCTCTGCCTACTTGTGATCTCTGTCTGTTAAGTAAATAAATAGAATCTTTTAAAAAAAATTTAACTAAGCTAGTTTTTTAAAGCAAATAAATAAATAAATAGTAAGAAGTTAGTCTTTGAAAATATGGATGAACATCTAACTAAAGCTATCTAAGTCGGGGGCTTTAATCACTGGCTGAATTTATTTAATGGTGCTTTCAGCAGCAAATACTGGAATATCCATGAAACAATGGCTTAAACAATAAAGATATTTAATTATTTCTTCTAACTAGAACACTCACCAGAAAAAAGTGTTAACAATTGTTTTTCTCACTCTTGAGGGTATTGCCTATGAACGATACTATAACAGAAAATGTAAAAAATTTGTATATACATCTGAGCAAGCTCAAGTTTATACATGAACCAAAGGAAAATAAGGAATGAGCTTTTGGAAATCAAACAATAAAATCTTATTTGATAGGTGTTACAGTCTAAGTTAAACATACATACATACGTGGGAATATATTTTACACATAGAATCAGAGAAAGAGTTCTGGTTTTTGTTTGTTTGTTTGTTTGTTTGTTTTGACAGAGAGAAATCACAAGTAGATGGAAAGGCAGGCAGAGAGAGAGAGGGAAGCAGGCTCCCTGCTGAGCAGAGAGCCCGATTCGGGACTCAATCCCAGGACCCTGAGATCATGACCTGAGCCGAAGGCAGTGGCTTAACCCACTGAGCCACCCAGGCGCCCCAAGTTCTGTATATTTTTGTGCCTGAGATAGAACCAATGCACTATACAATTAAATTTTTGTACATGTGAAAAAACAGAATTAGTGACTTTGAGTTCTAATCCTAGCTTGCTTTCTTTATGGCTAAAGTATTAATGTCCAAATCTTATACTTTTGAATTCTCAGGGCCTAATACAGTACAAACAGTTTATAGAAAGTCTGTTCTTCATTAGAATAGGAATACCAATACACACATAATAAAGTTGGTATGATTGGTCTGATTGATTGAGAGTATTTTGTGTTTCAGCAGATGGTTTCAAAATAGGAACTGGTAATTTTTCTGCAATACCCCAAACATACATTAAGATAATTGTACACTTAACTGAGAATCTGTTGTTTGCTAATAGTGATGTTCAGATCTTCCCAATAAATAGCTAGGGCATTTTGAAAAGTTTTTCTGCCTTTAGGAATAAAAGTGATTGTGAAAGGGCAGGTGTGTTGGGGAGCAGGGAGGAGGAGCCAGAAGCACTGGTTAAATTAAGTAGTACCACTATCTCTTTCACAGGATAAAGGTGGGAGAAGGTAAAGAGGGCCAGAATCTGGTAATTTAAGGTGACAGACACTAATAAAAGTGTCTTTGAATTTAAAAGCTACAGCACGAGAGGACATAATTAAATTACACAAGGACAAAGAAGGATAGAGAAAGTCTAAAGGGTGTTCTCAGGTCAGCCTTCCACTACAGCCGAGTACTGTTCTCACAGAGTTCCCTAGAGAGTCTTCTACCAGTAAGTGACATTTGAGGTATGTGAGATAGGATTGGACACCTTGAGCATATGATCCTTAAGGGGCTGACAGCGCATACTTCCTGCTGAACTAGTTTCTTATCCTAGGGTCTGATCCCTGAGCTCAGATGTTCTCCTATTTTCCAGTACTCTACAAACTTCTAACATTTTGTTTCTAAAAGAATGAGGAATAACTAACAGATCAGCTTCTGCTATGGGGTATGCAAGTTACCTCCAGAAAATTAAGCCTATATGAGGAAGGATGGGGTGAAATGGAAAAGGAACCTAATATTTACTCAGTGTATTATATGCTAAGAAGAGTACTAGGTGTCATTTAACTTAATCTTCACGACAACACTGTCACCCAAGTATTATTATTGCCAAGGAAGGAGCTGAGATTTAGAGAAGCTAAGAAACTTGCCCCTTGATTCATATGAAGAAGTCAAAGAGATGAAATGCAAATGGATTCTGACTCCAAAGTCTATGCTTATTCCAGCAAAGCAAGGAATTCCTCCTACCCAAGTGTTAATGCATGGGTGTTCCCCCCCCCCTTTTTTTTAAAGATTTTTATTTATTTATTTGACAGACAGAGATCACAAGTAGGCAGAGAGGCAGGCAGAGAGAGAGGCGGAAGCAGGCTCCCTGCTGAGCAGAGAGCCCGACGGGGGACTTGATCCCATGGACCCTGGGATCATGACCTGAGCCGAAGGCAGAGGCTTTAACCCACTGAACCACCCAGGCTTCCCTCCCTCCCCTTAATAATGCATCATCTCCCTGGTTCTGTAACATTTCTACAACAGAGCAACTTTTTACTGAAACGATTTAACATTCTGCAAACTAAGAATGTGACAAAAACCCAGAGGCTTATGAAGTTCAGGAATATCAGTATACATGTATTTAAAATCCAGAAGATTGAAAGGAAGTATATTAATCTGCCAACAATAAGTTTTTCAAAAAGGAAAATCACTTCCTCCTTCATTTATTGGAATTGCTTGGAAGCAGAAGTCAGGAAATCCCCTTCCTTGATTTGTGGTACTTATGGTTGTTATTCCCAAAGAACAGAATTTATTTTGCTTTATCCCCTGAAAATTTCAGTATTTTTTTCATTCTTCATTAATAGAACATAGTTTTGGTTGCTTTAAAGATTTCTGCATGACAAGAGTTTATTTTATTCCCTTTTCGACATTCTGAGAAAATGAAGCTATAAGCAAAGGATGCCTAATTACTTCTTATACTTTAAAAAAAGGTATATTCCGGGACACCTGTCTGGCTTAATCTGTAGAGCATGTGACTCTTGAGCCTGGGGTTTTGAGTTCAAACCCCACCTTGTGTGTAGAGATTACTTTAAAAAAAAAATGTATATTCCCTATAATGATAACTTACTATCCTAGGAATTACTTATGGGAAAATACCTTAATACACATGTACATTTCTGGCTTAAATAATAGTTGGGAAGAATGCAAATTGTTCACATGTTTAGGATTCAGCCCTTTTCCATAAAACCCAAGAATAACTTCAGAATACTTTTTACAAAAGTAAAATAAATTATTTTCATTACTGAAAGATTATTGTTAACATACAGTTTATTTATTTATTTATTTTTAAAGATTTTATTTATTTATTTGACAGAGATCACAAGTAGGCAGAGAGGCAGGCAGAGAGAGTGAGGAGGAAGCAGGCTCCCTCTGAGCAGAGAGCCGGATACGGGACTCGATCCCAGGACCCTGAGATCATGACCTGAGCCGGAGGCAGCGGCTTAACCCACTGAGCCACCCAGGAGCCCAAGTTGACATACAGTTTAAAAGAATAGAATAAAATGTCCAAAAATAGATCAGCACAGGAGTGCCTCGCTGGCTCAGTCAGTAGAGCATGTGATGCATGATCTCAGGATTGTGAGTTCAAGCCCCACATTGGGTGTAGAGTCTCCTTAAAAAAATTAAAAAATAAAATAAAACAGACCAACACAAAATATTAATTTATACAAATGAATTACAAAAGTAATTTAATGGGGGAGCAGATAGTCTTTTCAATAAATGGTGCTAGAACAACTAGGTGTCCATATGAAAAAAAGCCTTGACCCTGACCTCACACTGTATGCCAAAATATTAACTTGAAATGGATCAGAGACCTATAAGTAAAAGCTAAAACTATAAAACTTCTGAAACTATAAAACATAGGTGAAAATCTTCACAACCTTGGGTTGGACAAAGATTTCTTAGAATGCAAAAAGTGTAAGTCATAAAAGAAAAAACTGATACAGCATACTTCATCAAAACTTAAAACTATTTTTTGAAAGATACTCTTAAGAAAAATTAAGAAAAAGACCATACATAATCACAGGGTCCTGGGATAGAGCCCTGCATTGGGCTTCCTGCTCAGTGGGGAATCTTTTTCTCCCTCTGCCTCCTCCCCACTGCTCATGCTCTGTCTCTCACTCTCTCTCAAGTAAATAAATAAAACCTTAAAAAAAAATAAAAGAAAAAGAAAAAAGAAACAGACCATAGACTGGAAGAAAATACTTTCAAAGCAGATATCTAATTAAAAAAACCTATATCCAGAGTATGTAAATAATTTTTACAACTCAATAATAAAAACAATCCACTTAATAAATAGGCAAAAGACTTCAACAGATACGCCACCAAAAAAGACACTTGAAAGACAAATAAGCACAAGAAAAGATGTGCAACTTCATTAGTTGTTAGGGAAATGCAAATTAACAACAATGAGATATCACAGCACCCACTAGAATGGCTAATATTTATTTATTTATTTATTTTTAAAAGATTTTATTTATTTATTTGACAGACAGAGATCACAAGTAGGCAGAGAGGCAGGCAGAGAGAGGGGGGGAGCAGGCTTCCCTGCTGAGCAGAGAGCCGGATGCGGGACTTGATCCCAGGACTCTGGGATCATGACCTGAGCCAAAGGCAGCGGCTTAACCACTGAGCCACCCAGGCGCCCCTAAAATGGCTAATATTTAAAAGACCAACAATATTAAGTACAGTGGAAAATGGGGAAAAAATAGAACTCTTATACATTGCTGGTAGGAATACAAAACAGTACACTCACTTTGTAAAAGTCTGGCAGTTTTAAAAAAAAAGTTAAAATGCCTGTTACAGTGCAACACACTCCTAAGTATTTACTCCAGAGAAATGAAAACAGATGTCCATATTAAGACTGGTGTATGTAAATGATCACAGCAGCTTTGTTAATAATAGTCCTAAACTAGAAATGTCCTTCAACTGCTGAACTGATAAATTATGGCATGTCCACATAAAGGAATATACAACTTATAATTGAAAAGGAATGAACCATTGCTACATAAAACAACCTGGATAATCTCAAAAGGATTATATTAAGTGAAAGAAGCCAGAATTAGACACAAAGAACTATAAACATTTATATGAAATTCTAGTAAAGTCAAAATTGTGACAACATAAAGTAGATCAGTCGATGCCTGAGGCAGGAGAGATTGGGGGAGGGTACTGATGAAAAAGGGGCACTAGTGAAAATTTGGGGGTGACAGAAATATTGTACATCTGAATTGTCCTGGTGGTTACACTGCTATACACGTTTGTCAAAAACATACAAAAATGTATACTTAAAAACTGATGAATCTTATTGTATGTAAAGCAAACCTCAAAAAAGTTTAATTTTTAAAAATGGTTCTCTTCCTTTGTGAGAATCAGAGATTTAGAATAGACATATTTCTAATCATGTTACACTATTAAAGATTCAATAATGTCCTTTCCTTCACAGTTTTAAAGATAAAGATGGGAAGGCCATTTTTTGAGGCAAAGTGTCTGATAAATGCATTATATATATATATGTCATATATATATCATGTAATATATAGTAAATAGGCAATTCTAAAAGAATTTAGATAAGAACCACAAAACTTCTCAAATTAAATTTTCATCCCTCTATTAAGATTTGAAAAAAATAGGGGCACCTGGGTGGCTCAGTCAATTAAGCGTCCAACTCTTGGTCTCAGCTCAGGTCTTGATCTCAGGATCGTGAATTCAAGCCCTGTATTGGGTTCTACACTGGGCACAGAACCTACTTTATAAAAAAAAAATTTGGGGGGGGGGCACCTGGGTGGCTCAGTGGGTTAAGCCGCTGCCTTCGGCTCAGGTCATGATCTCAGGGTCCTGGGGTCGAGTCCCGCATCGGGCTCTCTGCTCAGCAGGGAGCCTGCTTCCCCTCTCTCTCTCTGTCTGCCTCTTCGTCTACTTGTGATTTCTCTCTATCAAATAAATAAAATCTTTAAAAAAAAAAAAATTTTTTTTTAAATACACAGACTTTAATTTTTTCATACATACATATCAAAATGATTCCTTATGGACCAACCCAAAAAGGCAAATTAACCTAATAGTTTACTATAAATATATAACACTTTTAAGTTCAATTAAACTATAGTGTATTTTTGTGGTCACAAACTCTTACCTTTCTTTTTACATGTTTTCCCCTGATTTTTCTCTCTACTTAACTTAAAATAATAGTGATGGTTGGAAGATAATGTATTACATAATAAAACCTCTATTGTTTTTTGTTCTATGCATTCTCCTAAGGCAATCTCATCCTTTCCAGGGCCTTTTGTTACGATTTTTATGCTGATGATTTTGACGTAGCTCAGAAGCAAATCCAAAGTTTTCTGTAGGCCTGAAGCTTACACAATTAGAGAGACCTTCTTTATTTTTTTTTTTTTTTTTTTTTAAAGATTTTATTTATTTATTTGACAGAGAGAGATCACAAGTAGACAGAGAGGCAGGCAGAGAGAGAGAGAGGGAAGCAGGCTCCCTGCTGAGCAGAGAGCCCGATGCGGGACTCGATCCCAGGACTCCGAGATCATGACCTGAGCCGAAGGCAGCGGCCTAACCCACTGAGCCACCCAGGTGCCCGAGACCTTCTTTAAAAAATTAATATAGCTTGGGGTGCCTGGGTGACTCAGTTGTTAAGCATCCGCTTTTGGCTCAGGTCATGATTCCAGGGTCCTGGGATCCAGCCCCGCATGGAGCCTTGCATTGAACCAGGCATGGAACCCCACATCAGGCTCCCTGCTCAGCGGGAAGCCTGCTTCTTCCTCTCCCATTCCCCCATCTTATGTTCCCTCTCTCACTGTCTTTCTATCAAAGAAATAAATAAAATCTTTTAAAAAAAGAAAATTAATATAGCTCTTCAAATATAGAGTTGTTAGGGCCTGTCTCAGGGCTTGTTTTTTTTTTTTTTTTTTTTTAGATTTTATTTATTTATTTCACATATGAGGGCGAGAGAGCACAAGCAAGGGAACACCAGAGGGAGAAGGAGAAGGCTCCCTGCTTCAATGCAGGACTTGATCCCAGGACCCCAGGATCATGACCTGAGCCAAAGGCAGATGCTTAGTCAACTGAACCACCCAGGTGCCCCCAAAATCAATTTTTCTGTTAAAGATTTTATTTATTTATTTGTCAGAGAGAGAGAGAGAGAGAGAGAGCACAAGCAGGGGGTGTGGCACATAGAGGGAGAAGCAGGCCCCCCATGGAGAAAGGAGCCCAATCCATGTCTCAGAGCCTTGAAAAGGACATTCACAAGAGAGGCCTGAAGGTTAATTTCATCAGTTTCACAGCAAATCTACCTCTGCTATAACTGTATCTTAAACTCAGATATTTCTTTTTCTTTTTTTAAGATGTATTTATTTGGGAAAGAGAGCATGTATGCACATGCATAAGTGAGTGGGAAGAGGGACAGAGGGAGAGAGAGAGAATCTCAAGCAGATTCCTCACTGAGCATGGAGCCTGATGTGGGTCTTGATTCCACAACCCTGAGATCATGAGCTGAGCCAAAATTAAGAGTTGGACACTCAACCGAATGAGCCACCCAGGTGCCCCTGCCATCCTCTCCCATCCGATATTTCTTTTAGTGACTAGAACTATCCTCCATCTGCCTACTGGATATCTCTACTTTTAAGTTCCCCTTAAAACTAATAGGCCACAGTTGAGCTTGGTGTCTCTTCTTCCTACCCCCACACTACCCCCAGGAAGTGGCTAGTTTTCCTACATTCTATTTTCCAGATTAGGAAATAGCATCATCACCCATCCAGTTGTAAAAGTTACCACCATATTGAAGCAAAGCATCAATTCTTGACAATTTCTCTTCCAAATAAATTGACTTTTACCTCTCTCTAGTTCATCTACTTCTCCCCAACTCCAATCCTACTCCAGTTCAGGCCATCAACTTCTCTCATCCAGTTATTCCAATAGCCACTTAATGGGATGCCTGGCCTCCAGTTTAACCACCTTCCAAACTATTCATATTGCAACCAAAGTTAGTTCTAGAATACAATTCTGATCACATTATTCCCTAACTCAAATACTTTACTGTAGAAACTTCAATACACGTAAGATATTACTTAGCAGTATTGTTAAAAGATACAGATTTGAGGACTTTACCCTAGTGATTTTGATTCAATAGGTATGAGATAGAATACAGGAATGGGCATTTTAAACAAAATTTCTAGGTGTCTCTGTTATAGGTAATCCATACCTTAAGGTACAATGTTTAATGTTTCCCCGGTTGTCCTATAATAGAATTCAAACTCCTTAACATGCCTTCCAATGTCTTGTAAAATCTGGCCCCTGCTTACCTTTCCAGTTTTATCAGTAACTATCACCTTTTATTCCCTAGGCTAAACCATACTGAACCCCCTCTTTTTAAAGTAATCATAGCCCTATCATGCACAGTTTTCCCCTGTTGATCACACCCCATCCACCTCCTCCAGCGAACCAACCACACAAATATACCCTTCTCCCTTGCTAATTCCTATTTACTATTCAGTTTAGACATCAATTCCTCTAGAAGATTTCTGATTTCCAAGTCTGAGTTAAGTACCCCTTCTAAGAGCTACTGTAGCCTCCTACATTTTCCTCTATCATAGCATTTATCTAAAGCATTCTACTAACTCAATTATTTATCCCACTGAATCACTATCTTGTTCTCCACTGAATATCCCAGTGCTTGGCAATCCACCTGGCATTCATTAATTGAATAACAAAATTAATGACTTTTACTTAGAAGTATGAATGAAGTTAAGGGAAAGATGATGAAGAACCATATTTATGCATCGTAAAATATGTATACCAATGAACAAGTACCAGGAGAGACTATAGAAATATAACAGCAAAAGAACAAGGAGGAAAATAAAGGATTTGAATAAGTAATTCAAACAAAGAAATCCAAATGGCCAAGAAATATCAAAAAAGAATATTTATTCTCATTTTTAATTAAACAAATGCAAATTAAAACAATGATATTCTCATTCCATACCTATCAAACTTATAAATATTTGAGTTCATAATTCCAATTTTTGGCAAAGATGTAGAGAAATGAGATCTCACACTGTAGATAAAAGGGTAAGCTGGAGGTATGTACCTAGAAACTCCAGCATACAGGGATGCCAGCATACAGTGGCTCAGTCGGTTAGGCTGCTGCCTTTGGCTCAGGTCATGATCCCAGGGTCCTGGGATCAAGTCCTGCATTGGGCTCCTTGTTCAGAGGGGAGCCTGCTTCTCTCTCTGCCTCTGCCTGCCACTCTGCCTACTTGTGCTCTCTCTCAATCTGACAAATAAACAAATACAATCTTTAAAAAAAAAAAAAACAACAACACATCCAGCATACAAATATAAGAATGCCTTTTTTTAACATTGTTTATAATAGTAAAAAAATGGAAATAATCTGAATATCCATCAGCAGTGGCAGATATGTCAATAAGACATTTCAAAGCATGAACTAGAGTCACACGTATGAATATGGGTGGTCCCCCACAACAAAGAATAAAGCATTAGAAGATCTGAGGAAAATTACAAAATTCTGATAATCAAAATCAAAGAACTAAAATGGAAAAAACATTGCATGTTCACAGATAAGAAGAGTCACTACTGTCAATATGCCAGTTCTTGGGCACCTGGGTGGCTCAGTGGGTTAAGCCTCTGCCTTCGGTTCAGGTCATGCTCTCTGCTCAGCGGGGAGCCTGCTTCCCTTTCTCTCTCTGCCTGCCTCTCTGCCTACTTGTGATCTCTCTCTCTCTGTCAAATAAATAAATAAAATCTTAAAAAAAAAAAAAAAGATGCCAGTTCTTTCCAAATTGATCTGTAGATTCAATGCAATTCCAACAAAAATCCCAGCAAGTTATTTTGTGGATACAAACTGATTCTAAAATTTATATGGAGAAGCAAAAGACCAAAATTAGCCAACATAATACTGAAAGAGATGAACAAATTTGGTGAACTGACACTAATCAAGACAGTGTTGTATTGATGAAAAACAGATGGATTGATCAGTGGAACTGAATAGAAAGTCCAGAAATAGACCCACACAAATATAGTTAACTGAACTCTGACAAAGGAGAAAAGGCACTACAATGGAGCAAAGACAGTCTTTTCAACCAATGGTGCTGGAACTGAACATTCATAATGAAAATAATGAATCTAGACACAGACACTATACACTTCACAAAAATTAACTTAAAAAGGATCATAAACCTAAGTGCAAAATGTACAACTATAAAACTCCAAGAAAATGACATAGGAGAAAACCTAGATGACGCTGGGTATGGCAGTGATGTTTTAGACACAATACCAAAAGCACAACCCATAAAAGAAATATGGATAATCTGGGGGCGCTTGGGTGGCTCAGTGGATTAAGCTGCTGCCTTCGGCGCAGGTCATGATCTCAGTGTCCTGGAATCAAGCCCCGAATCGGGCTCTCTGCTCAGCAGGGAGCCTGCTTCCCCTTCTCTCTCTGCCTGACTCTCTGCCTACTTGTGATCTCTCTCTGTCAAATAAATAATAAAAAAATAAAATCTTTAAAAAAAAAGAAATATGGATAATCTGGACTTCAGTAAATTTTAAAATTTCTGTTATGTGAAAGACAATGTCAAGAAAATGAGAAGATAAACTACAGACCGGGAGAAGGTATTTGTAAAAGACACAACCAATAAAGGAGTATTATCTAAAATATTTTTAAGAATTCTTAAAACTCCACAATAAGAAAGCAATCTAATTACAAAATGGGCCAAAGACCTGAACAGGCATCTCACCAAAGACATACAGATACTGAGTAAGCATATGACAAGACGTTCCATATCATATGTCAGAAAAGAGATATAAATTAAGATGAGATGCCACTACATCCGTATTAGAACAGCCAAAATCTGGGACAATGACAATACCAAATGCTGATGAGGATGTGGAACAACAGGAATTCTCATTCTTTGCTGGTAGGAATAAAAATGGTACAGCCATTTTTTAAAGTAGTTTGGCAATTTCTTATAAAATTTAGAACCTATGAGAAGACATGAAGGAAATGTAAATGCATATTACTGAGTACAAGAAGCCAATCTGAAAGCGCTACATATTGTATGAGCCCAAGAACATGATATTCTTAGAAAAAGGCAAAACTATGGACACAACAAAAAGATCGGCAGTTGGGGGCACCAGGGTGGCTCACTTGGTTAAGCAACTGACGTCTTCCAACACCATGACTGCAGGGCCATGGGATTGAGCCCTGCATCAGGCTCTGTGCTCAGCAGGGAGTCTACTCAAAATTCTCTCTCTCCCTCTATCTTTGCCCCCCCACCTCTCTCTCAAATAAAAAAATAAATCTTAAAAAAAATCATCAGGGGTTGCCAGGGTTTCAGTGGAAGGAGGAATAAATAGGTGGTGGAGCACAGAGGATTTTAGGGCAGTAAAAACCCTCTGAATGATGCTGTAGTAATGTATTTTGGTATAAACTAAAAATAAAAACACCAAAAGTGAACCCTAGTGTAAACTATAGACTGGATGATTGTGGCATGCTTACTTAAGTTCATCCTTGGTAAAAAAAAATGAAAAAAAAAAAAAAGTACCATTCCATTTACCTGAAGGTAATGTAACATTATGTGTCAACTATACTTAAATTTTAAAAAGTTCTTTTTAAGATTTTTTTATTTATTTGACACGGAGAGAGAAACAGAAGAGAGAATACAAGCAGGCGAAGCAGGAGAGGGAGAAGCAGGCTCCCTGCTGAGCAGGGAGCCCAATGTGGGGCTCGATCCCAGGACGCTGGGATCATGATGTGACCAAAGGCAGATGCTTAATGACTGAGCCACCCAGGCACCCCCCACCAATTTTTTTAATATACCATTCTGGTGGGGGATGTCAATAGGGCAGGCTATGCCTATACGGTGGCAAGGAATATATAAGAAATTTCTGCACTGTCCTCTCAATTTTGTGTGAAGCAAAAACTGCTCTTAAAAAAAAAAATCTTACAGGGGCGCCTGGGTGGCTCAGTGGATTAAGCCGCTGCCTTCAGCTCAGGTCATGATCTCAGTGTACTAGGATAGAGCCCTGCAACAGGCTCTCTGCTCAGCAAGGAGCCTGCTTCCCCGCCCTCCCCTCTGCCTGCCTCTCTGCCTACCTGTGATATCTCTCTGTGAAATAAATAAATAAAATCTTAAAAAAAAAAAATCTTTAATAAATAAATAAACAAATAAAACACCAAAAAACTCAAGAAAAAGTGCCAATGTTGAGAAACCAGGAGTAAAGAAATATAGGACCCAACAAAGGAGAAAAGCAAAGCAATGACATAACCATCATCTGATGATCTCAATCTGTGAATTCTTTTTCCAGTAAATTGTGTGTAATTTTGATATGTGATCTATTAAACTACCATTTCTCACCTCGTGCTAATGCCATTAAAATAAAACTTATTTCAGCTTTATCACTTCTGACTGCAATAGTGCTGTTTTTAAAAACTTTTTGTATTGTTGTAGGGGTTGTAATTCCACATTATTATCTATACATTTTTGAGAAGCACTGAAATTATGTCATGTTTTAAAATTTTATTTTAATGGTATAATTTTCCTCTACCAACTATTCATGGTGAAGTCAATGCTCCATAAATCTAAGGAGATAGTCCTAATAAATCAAAATAATTAAGATGTTTTGTTTCTGGAGCACCTGACTGGCTCAATCAATAAAGCATGGAACTCCTGATCTCAGGGTTTTGAGTTCCAGCTCCATGCTGGGTGTGGAGACTACTTAAACAAATAAATAAAAGATGATTTGTTTCTAATAAAAAGACATACATTTATTACTTTTTAGTAATATATTCCTAGACAGCGCTTCGAATTTATTAGTTGAATGTCTTTAAACATATTTGATTAAAATCTTTAACACAAGATTCATGCTTTCTTTTTTCTTTTTTTTAAAAAAGATTTTATTTATTTATTTGACACAGAGAAAGAGATCACAAGCAGGCAGAGAGGCAGGCAGACAGAGTGGGAAGTAGGGTCCCTGCCGAGCAGAGAGCCCAACGTGGGGCTCGATCCCAGCACCCTGAGATCATGACCTGAGCCGAAGGCAGAGGCTTAACCCTCTGAACCACCCAGGTGCCCTGAGATTCATGCTTTCTAATACCAGTGTAAAATCCTACAAATCTCTTATAGTATACCTAATTTTTTAACTTTCTGAATGTTATTTGATCTTGACTGCAATGCAAGAGAAAATAATGAAAATTCTTCAAGAATGTCAATCACTAAAGCAAGGTCTTACAAGAAATTAATGTTAACTAATTTCTTCACTAAATCAAAATAAAAAGAATGAAAAAAATGCACATGTAGTTAAGGATATGTCTGATATACAGCCCGGCAGTTTGTAAACTACATGCTACCCATCTCAACCTCAATATTTGACTAGTTTTAATAATTTCACGTTCTTTACAGTTTTAACTCAATTTTAATTGGATTGGATTGGTGATAAAAAGACTAAATTTTTTTAATAAAATATTTTTAATTTGACTAACTTATTTTGTTTCAGATATTGAATTATAATTGATGACTTAGTGCCAAATGATGACTTCAAGAAAATTTTCTAATAAATTTGCAGCTTGACTCCAGACTTCCTTCCCACCATTGTACAAATGCCATTAGAACAAAACGCAATTACATTCCTTTTCAAACATTCATTACCAAAGCAACAGTCATTTAAAGCAGGAAATAATGTATCAGAAATATACTCCTTTGTGACTGATACCAATTCTTATAAAGCAAGAAATATTAGCAGTACAAAACCTGATTCAATTGTATACTGCAGATAATTCACTAGGTGCTTTTCTTCAGAAGTGTAGATGCCTAATCAATTACAGCACATATCTGAAATTCTCTTCTACAATATTGCTAAATATCTTCATATAATTTCTTTTGCTATATGTCTTGTTCTTGTTGCACTGTATTGGGTATGTAAACAATTGCTTATATCCATTTTTTTTCTCTTAATTTTATTGCCTCCCTATCAGATAAAGGTCTATTATGTTTTACTAACCTGAAAGTCTATTAAAAACTTCTATGATAGTATTAATATCTTTATTATTTAGTTTTACACTAGATTAGAAACTGAGCCGATTCTAACAAATCTTGGATTTTAGTACAGTCATTGGAAAAATGCTGTTTTCTTTTTTTTCCCTACTTTTTTCTTTCTTTCTCCCCGCCCTCCCCACCCCCAGGAAAGTCTGTCTATTTTTATTAGTACCATTGGGATTACTAAATATGCCCCGTATTCCCTGGATCGTGGACATACTTTTCTGCTGTCACTACTAAATGTTGAACTATCAAACCATCCATACATCCTACTTAATCTTCTTTTGCTTCAAACATTTGTACTGTTCCAAAAACAAACACTTGTTTTTCATTTCAATAATCTGGAAGCATAAGGTTATTTATTTCTTCTTTTGATGAACATGATGGTGTTTCTTCAATGAATGGTCACTCAATAATTTTGAAATTTTCCATTAGCTTAGGTATCCCACAGTTTTCACTCCTATCATTTTCTGTGTCTATTTTAAACTTCATTAAAAAATAAATATATATTCTTCAGATTTAAAAAAATAAGTCACTGCTACCTTGGCATTTTAGGGATCAGAATCTGAAAAATAATTTTGCTATCTTAGTAAAATTCAGAATATAACTTGGGAGTTAATACAAAATTTTTGTTAATAATTTTAATATGCCTTTGGAAAAAGCATAAATTTCACTTTTTAAGTGGAAAAAAAACTTTACTACATTGTAATTAGTTAAACCAGTAATTTTTTACCTTGCTTATTTACGGAGATCTGGTTAAAAATAAGTCATAGATGATTTGCTTGGCTTTTGGTTTTAAGTGTTTTAATGCAAATTTCTAAGAATATGCTAATATTTAGTTTCATCTTAAAGATTTAGAATCTTTATTTTCATTATTTTATTATTTTGAAATAGGTATACAGAAATAGGTATATAGAAATAATAGGTATATAATAGGAATAATAGGTATGCAGCAGTGTTTTAATATATTACATATATCTGTTATATATATTAGCATACACATAAACATATATACATATATATAAAGTCAACATTTTGAGTACAGTTCAAAATTTCTATGTCTCTTCTATATCAACTATATTTTCTTTCCCCAAGAGTCTCTATGCCCAATATGGGGCTTGAACTCATGTCCTTAAGATCCAGTCACATACTCTACCAACTGAGCCAGCCAGGCACCCCTCAACTACTACATTATTTTAACCTTTGATCCCCCCTTCACCCATTTCTCTTACTTCCCACCTCTAGCAATCACCAATTTCTTTTCTGTATCCATGAGCTTATTTTGTTATTATTTTTAAGATTCTGTATAAGAAATCATACTGTAGGGTGGCCTGGGTGGCTCAGTTGGTTAACTGCCTTCAGCTCAGACCATGATCCTGGAGTTCCAAGATCGAGTCCCACATCTAGCTCCCAGCTCCTCAGGAAGTCTGCTTCTCCCTCTAACCTTCTCCCCATTCATGCTCTCTCTCACTGTCTCTCTCTCAAATAAATAAATAAAATCTTAAAGAACAAAAAAGAAATCATACTGTATTTGTCATTCTCTGACTTATTTCCCTTAGCCTAATCACCTCAAGATCCGCCCATGTTGTCTCAAATGGCAAGATTTTATTTTTTTATGTCTGAATAATAATATCCTAGTATATAAAATATACCATATTTCATATTTTAATGATTTCTTTATCCATTAATCCATTGGTGGACACTTAGGTTGTTTCCACATCTTAGCTATTGCAAATAATGGTGCAGTGAACATGGGAATCTTTCTGAGCTAATGTTCTTGTCTTCTTTGGATACATATGCAGAAGTGGAATTACTGGATCATATGGTAGTTCTATTTTTAATATTTTGAAGAACATCATACTATTTGCCAGAGCAGCCACACTGATTTACCTCCCATCAACAGAGCACAATAGTTTCCTTCTCTCCACATCCTTGCCAACTCTTGTTATTTCCTGTATTTTTATAATACCCATTCTAACAGGTGTGAAATGACATCTCATTGGGTTTTGATTTGCATTTCCTATGATTAATGACATTAAGTATCTTTTCAAGCATGTCCTTTTGGGAAAATGTTTATTCAGATCTTCTGCCTATTTTTTATACATTTTTAAAAAGCTTTTATTTATTTGAGATATGGGGTCAGGGGCAGAGGGAGAGGAAGAGACAGAATCTCAAACAGACCCCTCACTGAGCAGATCTGATGTGGGGCTCAATCCCAGGACCCCAAGATCATGACCTGAGCCCAAATCAAGAGTTGGACATTTAACCGACTGAGGCACTCAGGCACCCCATACTACCTATTTTTAAATTGGATTGTTTGCTATTTTGTTCTATGAGTTCTTAATATATTTTGGATATTAGCTCTTCTCACATACTTAATTTGCAAATATTTTCTCCCATTCAGTAGGCTGACTTTCCATTTCATTGATGGTTTCCCATGCTTTGCAGATTTTAATATGATGTAGTCGCATTTATTTTTGCTTTTGGTATTATATTAAAAAAAAATATTGCCAAGGGGCACCTGGGTGGTTCAGTGAGTTAAGCATATGCCTTCAGCTCAGGTCGTGATCCCAGGGTCCTGGGACTGAGCCCCATTTTGGGCTTCCTGATCAGTGAGGAGTCTGCTTCTCCCAATTCCTCTGCTCCCACCCCTCCCCTTCATCTTGTGCTCTTTCACATACACTCTCTCTCTCACATAAATAAATAAAATCTTTTTAAAAAATATTGCCAAGATCTATGTCAGGGAGCTTACTGCCTATGTTTTTTCCTCTGAGTTTTATGGTTTCAGGTCTTACATTCAAGTCTTTAATCCATTTTGACTTAATTTTGGTATGGTGTAAAATAGTGGTAGAGTTTCATTCATTCCTTCACATGTAGCTGTCCAGTTTTCTAACACCATTTATTGAAGAGACCATCCTTTGCTCATTATGTATTTTTTACTCCTTTGTTGTAAATTTGTTGGCTTGGGTTTATTCCTGGGCTCTCCATTTTGTTCCATTGGTCTATGGGTCTGTTTTTATACCAATACCATATTATTTTAAATATAATATAGTAAATGTTATATACTTTAAAATCAGGGTGCATCCTTTCACCTTTGTTCTTTCTCAAGATTGCTTTGGCTATTTAGGGGTTTTCATGGTTCCATACAAATTTTAGGATTATTTGTTCTATTTCGTTGAGAAATGCCATTTAAACTTTGATAGGGATTGCACTGAAACTGTAGATTGCTTTGGGTAGTAAGAACGTTTTAATAATATTGATTTTTCCAGTCCATAAGCCCAAAATATCTATTTGTGTCCTTTTCAATTTCTTTCATTATTGTCTTAAATAGTTTTCAATATACAGATCTTTTGGGATGCCTGGGTGGCTCAGTTGGTTAAGCAGCTGCCTTTGGCTCGAGTCATGATCCCAGCGTCCTGGGATCGAGTCCCACATTGGGCACCAAGCTTGGCAGGGAGCCTGCTTCTCCCTCTGCCTCTGTTTGCCAGTGTGTGCTCTCTCTCTCTGACAAATAAATAAATAAAATCTTAAAACAAAACAAAACAAAACAAATATATAGATCTTTCACCTCCTTGGTTTAATTTATTCATAGGTATTTTATTCCTTTTGATGCAACTGTAAATGGGATTCTTTTATTTCTCTGTAAGTTTGTTATTAGTGTTGAGAACAGATTTTTGTGTATTGATTTTGTATTCTATAACTTTATTGAGTTCATATATTGGTTCTCACAGTTTTTTGATGGAGTCCTTGGCAGGATTTTAAACTAAAATAGTAACTTTGCTTTTTGGCCTATGTTTATATTTTGTGTGACCTGGTATTTCTTGAAAATTCATCAGTTTTGATTCACTCTTTTTCCAACAATACTTCACAAAATCAGACTATGAACAAATGCTTAATTACAATTTGATTCAGCAAAAAAGATGCTCACAACACTGTGAAAGAAGTGTAGTTCAAACAAACAAACAAACAAAGTGTAGTTCAGACATGAATGTTGGTTGATATTTTCACCTAAGTTAACCAGTAAGACAGAAATAAAATAGCAAAGAGGTATGTTGGAACTTCACTCATTTATCAAAGACATTAGCAACTTCTTTGCTGAATTGGACAACTACCTCAATTTTTTGTGCTGTTCACAATGTCAAGGCCAGGAATATGATACATTATTAAGTCTAATTCTGCATTATCAACATTCTCTCTACCAGA
The DNA here is from genome assembly GCF_030435805.1 of Mustela lutreola. Classification (NCBI taxonomy): domain Eukaryota; kingdom Metazoa; phylum Chordata; class Mammalia; order Carnivora; family Mustelidae; genus Mustela; species Mustela lutreola. Next base: position 64,690,964 of record NC_081297.1, read on the forward strand.
CAGACTGTTTTTTTAACTAAAGATTTACTGAAACATGGCCACACTCATTTTTTAATGTAAGTGTTGAGTAGTTGTGACAAAGACCATATGTACTAGAAAGCCTAAAACATTTACTATTTGTTTACAGAAAAAAGTTGCAGATACTTGGGCCTGGAAAATCAACAAAAGAATAAACTAAGTCGTTATTTGTAGCATTTGCCAACTTCCATGATGTAAATGTTCCTATTGCAGCCAATTTCAAAGTACAAATATGAACTCTCTGACCAGAGTTGGGAAAAGATGTATATATTCCCACCATACAGATAAAGTACACACCCTCAGGGGCAGAGTTCTAAGTAAAACTAAGTTAAAAAAAAAAAAAAAGTGATGAGTTTTGAGTATTTATTATCTGATTTTAACATATTTAATTGTAAATTTATACAATTCGATTTTATAACAGTGGTTATGTTTAACAACTGGCTCATAAAATCCCCCCAAATTTAGCAAACAGCCTTGAAAACTGGTAAAAGTCACCTGTGAGGTACTACTAGTTCTATGTTCAAAAGGTCACTAAGGGAGAATTTTGGGAGTAATTTGCCTCGTTGGTTAAGTGGCTATGACAAGATTCAAAGGTAGGTCTAAATAATCCAGGTTAGGCTTCTTAGCCTTCTTGGTGAATAAGGGCCCTTAGTGGCTTGAGTTTTTACAAATTGAGTGTGTGTTTGTGACATCTATTGTGGGAACTAAGTCTGCAGGGGAATGCATTTTCCAGAGTACCATCTTAAAGTGATACTCTTTTACATTTCCACGCTTCCTGCCAGTTTTGCTAGACTTGAAGCCTTGTACCTATCCAGAAATCAGTCTAGGCTGCATATCTGAAGGAAGAAGGGAATGGATTGGTCTATCCATCTGTTGTTGGAAATTTCTCTTATTAAATATATTCCTTAACTGCTTCAGGAAGTGTAAGTATAGGCATTTAGTAACACAAGCCCCTTGAAATACTCGTCAAGCTATATGAATTCCAAAAATCTTCAGAAAACTTGTGATCCGAAACCTTACCTTACGTGCGGTGCAGGAAAAGGAAGGACACTATCAGAGGGTACTCAACGCTGCTCACCGAACTGGGGCAAGAACTTGGGGACGGGAATGCCAACTGGTGGGCCTCCTGACGTACTCAATTTTTCACACAGCTCCAATTCTAAGTGTACAATAATAACGGTTAGAGCTGTTGAAGAACTAGATCCGCCCTGTCCAACCACTTAATTTTTACAAGAAAACACAGCCCTAGTGAGGTAAAGCGACTTGATGAACGGCAGGCGGGGCAGTCAGGGCTCATGTGCAGCTCTTTCCACTACACCACACGGCCTCCTCCAAATAACCCTCTCTGCACAAAACTTACCCCGAAAGCACCAGGAACCTGGTTGGGGACTGACCTACAGTTGAACCTAGGTCAAACCGCCCAGTCGTTATTGATTCAAACTGCAGAAACTCTGGGTCAGAGTTAAGGCCAAAGCACAGAAGCACACTAAAGGAACGCGGCTCCCTCACAGAGAAGTCCGGAGCTTTAGCAGCAACCCTTGGAAAAGCAGCCACGCCTCTCACGACGCCAAACGTTGCGCGCAGCGGAGCATCCCAAGCAGCCGGGAACGCAGGGTACGCACCCGGTGGCGCGCACGCCCGCCTAGAGGCCGCACGGGAGGCCGGCGGGCGTGCGCGCGCGCCCCCGCAGCGGGGGGCGGGGCGGGGCGGGGCTCTGAGCCGGACCGGGGCGGGGCCGCAGGAGCTGTAGGTGTTGCAGCTGGGTCGCGACAGGTGCGCAAGGCAGAGCGCCTGGGACCTGTGGCAGGGCTGGTAGCAGCACGGAGGAAAGACCGATTTTAGCCAGGTAAGCGCCTTCTCACTCCACATCCTCTATAACCGGGGAGTGCGCGAGACCACGGCTTCCCTCCACAGTCTCTTTCTCCAGCGACTTCTGGGGCAGGGGGAGCACAAGGAGCGTGAACCGCCTCCCCCTTCCCCCGGAGAGAAAGAGTGGAGGAACCACTGATCATCTGCTCTTTCCTCACTTCTGGGTACTGCGCTGGGCTTGGGAGTAAGTATGTAGGGCCGAACCTTTGCTGCTTGAGAGCGGGGAGCTGATGGGACCACCTCTTCCATCGGAAACACTCCTTTCTAAGTATGTACATTTTTGGTGTAGTGGTGGAAGGCGACATAAAATTCAAAACAGTCTCCTAGGGAAGTATTCTGGTATTCAGCTGCTCTTTTCCCATCTTCATTTAAAGCCATTCCCTCCCTCTTCGATTTCCCCCTCTTCCAATCTGCCAACTGAACTCTAAGACACTTAGAGCCCTTTGAGGCATATTGAGAATATAGCTGTCCTTGCAGCTGGGTGTGCCATCCTCGAATCGCTATCGTGTATATATCACTGGCACCTGTCACCAACATACGTAGGTGTTAATATAAGGTAACTGTACACCCGTGGCTGCACCTACTAAGGTTGAATTTGTAGGTGCTAGGAGCCAACCATCTGGCGTCCCTCCTTGCCTTCTTACTGGTGCTTACAACAACGAGTTTAGCTGATCCTGGTAAGAGATATTTGAACTACTATTGTCTTTCACCTAATTCCAGCTTTCAAAAGTCTGCCTAATCCAGATGGTTCTACTGACTTGGCTTGTCGAGTTAGTCCAAAGTACTTAGAGAGTTATCAGCCTTAAGACAATACCCCTTTAGGGAAGAGGTCTTTTGCATTAAATATTCTTTCTTTTGCCGTTGATTTAAGTGATTAAACAGAATACTTTTTATCCACATGGTTACTTATACTCTTCACAAATGATAAATATTTTAGGAACCATAAAATAACACTTTCTTCTGAGGTCTGATGGAGACACAAAAGATGACCCTCAACAAGCATTTTCTAAGTTTCTGTGGTGTTAGCCTGAATGAAGGATGATTCTGTCTTAGGTAGACCTTCAAAAAGTTATCAAATTAGCAGGAAAGAAGGTTAAAAAAAAGTTTTGCATGCACATATATTTTCTTGTTTTGAATTGACAGAATAGTACATAACATGGTATTAGGTAATTACTTTAGGAACATATTTCATTTTTTTTGGACAAAGCATTTATTGAGTACCTCTTGTTTTGTCAGTCCTATTCTGGATTGAAAGTTCTGAACATACCTACTCTAAAAAAGCTTATTTAAAATCAAATGGGTTAGGGGCACCTGGGTGGCTCAGTGGGTAAAGCCTCTGCCTTCGGCTTGGGTCAGGATCCCAGGATCTGGGATCGAGCCCCACATCGGGCTCTCTGCTTGGCAGGGAGCCTGCTTCCTCCTCTCTCTCTCTCTCTCTCTCTCTCTGCCTGCTTGTCATCTCTGTCTGTCAAATAAACAAATAAAATCTTAAAAAATAAAATGGGTTAGACAGAATCAGCAGCTACAACTTACAAGTTTGGTGAGATGAGTGCTGTACTAGACATCAGCCCAGAGTGCTGTAGAAGCATAGAAAATACAGTTTTAAAAAATGTCCCTCTTTGGCGTGCCTGGTTGGCACAGTTGGTTGAGCCCCCAACTCTTGATCTCTGCCGTGGTCTTGCTCTCGGGGTCGGGTTTGGGCCCTACACTGGGCTCTTATCTACTGGGCATAGAGCCTACTTGGGGGAAAAAAAAAAAGAGGAACTTTTCTTCTACTTTTCCTTAATAGTAAAACAAAATAAACAACAATAACAAAAAACTTTGAGTAATAGTGAATTATTTTCTTCATATATTTGTATTGCTCATATTTCTTATGGGGTGTTTCGCCAATGGTATGACCTTTTTAAGGTGGGATAAGGACCTGTCCCTAATTCTGTATCAGTTCAGTAAATGGTGGAGCTGTTTTTCACTGTTCTGTATTGGGCCTCAAAGTTGTTATCATGTAGTTCCTGAACTGTAGAGCTTCTGAGAATAGAATAGTGTATTGGCAACATTAGGAAAACAGTGCCATTTTATAAAATTGCTTCATTGTGCAACTTTGTTTAACTTGGTACATTCAAGTTTTGTTCCAGATTCTGGTTAAAAGTGGACTAACTTTCAATCTTCTGATAATTCTAAGAAGAGAAAGCTTTAGAAGTGAAAACAGTTCTTTAACAGCCCTTCTTGATGGCTGGCAGAGGATATTTTTTCTTGCTAAGGTGCCTTCAAAATGTCTCTTTTTTTTTTTTGAAGAGGGAACAGGATGGGTAAATGAGTGAAGGAGGAAGGGGTCAGAAGTGTTTGAAAGATTCTTTGCAGTTTTGATGATCTGAAGTCTATGGTAGTTTAAATCACTCTTCATGTAACTGCAGGTTTTTATTAATTGCCTACTATGTGCCAGTGATCCAGTATATAGAGGATGAACATGACACAGTCCCTTCTATGTGATGATGGTTTTCATTTTTCTTATTTGCTTGCTTGTTTGTTTATGCATAGGCTCCATGCCCAGCATGGAGCCCAGTGCCGGGCTCAAATTCACAACCCTGAGATCAAGACCTGAGCTGAGACCAAGAGTTGGACTCTCAACTGACTAAGCCACATAGATGCCCCTGTTTTTCATTGTTTAAATGGAGATTCTGAGTTAATAAAACAGATGGTGGTCATCTGATTTGGTGATATGAGCCATGGTACTTGGTGAACACATTTCTTTGACATTATTTACCTCTTTTCTTTCTGTTTGCATCTTAGGAAAGTGGTCTCCACTGGAAATTTTTGGAAAGGCAGTCAGTATTTGCATGTATTTGGGTATCTACAATGATTATGTTGTTTCCTTAAATGTTTTCAAGTACAATTTTAATGATTGTTCTTCTTAGGGTTTCAAATTTTGACTTTCCTCTGATATTTTTCAACAATCAACTATAATTAACCTAGGGCTTCTGTACCAGAAAGGTTTATCAAAGACATATACACTCAGACACAAAAGAAGGTTGAGAGTATAGGAGATCATTAGACATCTTTGCCAAAAAAGGCCACCTGACCACAAATTGGGAGAATTTGTCCCTGTTTATGTTAACAGTGAAACTAGTTTTCAGGAGTTCTTAATTCTGTACTCTCAGAAATAGGTGAATTTTATTTAGATTGGAACTGTACTCTTTCTGAAGATAGGCAAATTTGTGACTTGTCAGGAATTTCCGTAAGAAAAGATTTGTTTTTTCTTAAGGTTACTATGGTCTTTCACTGTGTTTTGTGATAGGAAGTTAAAGCACTTTACTTTGGATTGTGTACAGTAATCTTCAGATGATGTTAAATTACTTAACACAGACTCTCAAGGTTCTTTAGTAACGAATGAATGGTTATAAATTGAATAGTTTCTTACTTAATGATTGTGGAATTGAGATTCTATGGTAAATGGTACTCTTGGTAGGAACATACTGCTATGTTTATTGTGTGGCTGGATGCAAAGTCCCTGAGGCTCAAATTTTTGTGCAAAAGCAGATCTCTTTTTATTAAAAGGACAAGATTTGACCCAAAAGCAATCCATTATTTAGCATGTCTAATGATTTCTTTATACTTGGAAATGTTTCTAGAGACTTCACATGTGCAGTCATGAGAAGTTACCAAGATACTATGGTATATTACATTCATTTTATTTTCTTTTTAAAAATGTCTTCATAATGCTACAATGAAACTAAGAACTTACATCTTTAAGAGGAAAAAAAGCAAACTTTTTGTGTTCTTTTAAAATACTTTATTTTTAAGTAATCTCTCCACTGAACCTGGGGCTCAAATTCATGACCCTGAGATCAAGCTTTGCATGACCTCCCAACTGATCCAGCCAGAAGCCCCCCACCCTTTTAGAAAGATTTACTTTTTGTACTTCTGATGACAAGTGTGGAACTATTTTTTTTCTCTTATTTATCCTATAACAGAGCTTACTATATGAAAAACTTTACAATCCCTCAAACATGGTTTTTCATGCCAGTTTTTGGTTCATTACCCATAGATTAGTAATCCTGATATACTTTTACTTGGTTTTAGATTTCCACAATCTTTTTCCCCCCATAAACTGAAATTTAAGCAAATGGCCCAGGACTTCTTTTCCTCATAGTCAGTTTCACTGAATAGATAAATTTCAGATTTGGCTTCCACCTCCAGCGCTGGAGGAAACCTGTCTGCCCTTGCATTGTACCCAGTGATTTCCCTGTAAGGATCCTGCCACTGCCCTCCTTCTAACCACTTGGCAACATTTGACAAAGTGAGCAACTGTTTTGGTTCTTTCTTTTATTTGACTTTCTCAGCATGACTTCACCTGGTTGTCCATCTTCTAATCTAACACTGCCCCCCATGCCCCTTCACTAACTCATTGTCTTTTTGACCCCAAGTGTGGGTATGTGCCATGGTCCAGCATCCTGCTTTTATTATACTCTTTCTCTGTGCAGTCTGATCTATTTCCATGGCTTCAACTAACATCTCCATGTGACTGATTTGCAGATTATTTTTTATTTTATTTATTTATTTATTTATTTTTAAAGAAATTTATTTTTTTAAGGTTTTATTTATTTATTTGCCAGACAGAAATCACAAGTAGGCAGAGAGGCAGGCAGAGAGAGGGGGGGAAGCAGGCCCCCTGCTAAGCAGAAAGCCCGATGCGGGGCTCGATCCCAGGACCCTGAGATCATGACCTGAGCCGAAGGCAGAGGCTTTAACCCACTGAGCCACCCAGGCGCCCCTGCAGATTATTTTTTAAACCTCTTTTCTCATTATATAGATAATTCTTGTTTTATTTTCACATATACAAACATGTAAACCCATTTAGAGGAGAAGAATTACATATGCTTATTATGAAAAACTTGAGGAAAAATAAATTATAAAGAAGACAGAATAGGGGCCCCTGGGTGGCTCAGTGGGTTAAGCCTCTGCCTTCGGCTCAGGTCCTGATCTCAGAGTCCTGAGATTAAGCCCCAAATTGGGCTCTCTGCTCAGCAGGGAGCCTGCTTCTCCCCCTCTCTCTGCCTGCCTCTCTGCCTACTTGTGATCTCTGTCAAATAAATAAATAAAATCTTAAAAAAAAAAAAAAGACAAAATATTCCACAATCTGTTCCAGAGAGAATTATTTGGTGTATATTCTTTCAGTTTTTTTCCCCACTTTGATACACACACACACACACACACACACAAGGTAATTGGGCTCATCCTATTAGTAGTAGGAGATACAGTTTTGTATTTGCTTTTTCACTCTATGTCATAATTTTCCATGGTATCAAAATTATTTGCAAACAATTATAATGGATGTTCAATATCCTATTGTATTGATATTGCATAATTTATCTGGGTATTTCGATTGTTACAACATTATTAACAAGTGAAAAAATTGAGAATAAATTAATGCATAAATCTTAGTACAAATCACTATTTCCTTAGGTTAGCTTCCCAGAAATTGAATTACCGGGTCATAGGGAATAAAAATTAAAAAACAATAAACCTGCTGTCAAGTTGCTTTTCTTAAAGGTTAGACTAATTAAATTAACATTCTCACCTGTAGTGATTGTGAGTGTCCATCTGAGGTCATCCTTCATAATACTGGATCTTATGTTTTTATCTTTAGTAATTTGTTAAGCAAAAATGATTTAATTTGTGTTTTATTACTAGTGAGAGCGGACATTTTTCATATGTTCATTTCCATTTCAGTTTCCTCTGTGCATTGTCTTTTGGTTAATCCATTCCCATTTTGGGGCCTTAACATTTTAATTATGTTGCTTTTTGTTTGGGGTTCTTTTATTTATTTGGGGCTTTTGGGGAGGGAGTACAGATTTTTATTAGGCCAAACTGAAGGAGTGGAGTAATGAAGTAGAAACTGTACACAAGTTGAAATTGTAGCATCTTATTTTATTTCTTTTTTAAGATTTTATTTATTTATTAGAGAGAGAGTGTGCATGAGAGGGGGAAGGTCAGAGGGAGAAGCAGACTCCTTGCTGAGCAGGGAGCCCAATACCAGACTTGATTCCGGGACTCCAGGATCACGACCTGAGCCAAAGGCAGTTGCTTAACCAACTGAGTCACCCAATCACCTGAAATTATAGCATTTTAAATGCCCATTGGTGTGAGAACTTATAATTGCTGGAGCAGCACTGCCAAGTAGAAAGGGTATTGACCTGAAAGTCAGGATTCCCAACTTGGTATTGGGAAGCAACCACTTAGGTGATCTTAGGCAAGTCATTCATCCTCTCTGAGCCTTTTTTGTAAAATGGGAGGGTTGGGTTATTGATCCCAAAGTCCATACAACCTCTGCGCTGAAAGCATGCTTTCAAGCCACCACTCTCTAGATGTTATGAAATTATTTTTTGTTCCATCCCTAACCCTTCACCAAATTTAGAAATATAGAGCCCAAGGAAAAAGACTAGATGCAGTAAAGGCAATTTTCATAGGGATAGCAAGGCTTAATGGAATCTAGAGGCACTTTAATGTGTTTGTGCCCTCGGAACAGTAGAACTTGCAAAGACTGGCATTTTTGAAGCACTCCCATAGATTGACACTTGGCAACCTAGTTACATAAATCATAAAAGCCCTGCTGATCTATGCCACAAAACCCCATCATCTCTAATGGTTGTAAAGCAAATCTCATTTTATGACAAGAGGTTTAAGTTGCCAAGCCAAATTACTTAACAACTTCCAATGTTTCCTATAGAAGCTATACTTAGTAGGCTTTTTTCTTTGTCATTTGTATAAGCTCTTCATTTTTTTTAAAAGATTTTATTTATTTATTTATTTGAGAGAGTGTGAGAGGGTGAAAGAGCATGAGCTGGAATGGGGGGCAGAAGGAGAGGGAGGAGCAGACTCCCCATGGGGCAGGGAACCCAACAAGGGGCTCTATCCCAGGACCCCAAGATCATGACCTGAGCTGAAGGCAGACACTTAATCAACTGAGCCACCCAGGTGCCCAGCTCTTCATTTTAAGAATATTAATTCTTTGCCCTGTGGTCAAATGTTTAACTAGTTATTTGCCTTTTAATTTTATATATGATATATTATTACTTATCTATAGATCTTTTTCTCCGGGAGTTCTTTGGTTGCCTTTACCTTGTGAAGTCTTTTGCCATCTGCAGCTAGGTTAAGTATTCACTTTGATGGCCTTCTAATTTTTTTTTAAAAGATTTTGTTTATTTATTTGACAGAGAGAGATCACAAGTAGGTAGAGAAGCAGACAGAGAGAGAGGGGGAAGCAGGCTCCCCGCTGAGCAGAGAGCCCTACGTGGAGCTCAATCTCAGGACCCTGAGATCACAACCTGAGCTGAAGGCAGAGGCCCAAACCACTGAGCCAGCCAGGCATCCCTGCCTTCTAAATTTTTATTTTTACTTTTTATAACTAATTTTTTAATTTGTCTTGAATTTACTTAGGAGTATCAAAGCAGTATGTTTAGTTCCTTTGCATCTCTTCTGAGCTCCACATCCGTATTTCCAACTACCTGGCAGACTGTGTAGATATTTCCTGTGTACTAGGCACTTGTGTCCACGTCGTTTCCCTAAGGAGAAAACTTGAAGTTGTCTTGAACGCTTCGGTCCTTTTATTTTCTTTCTTTCTTTCTCTTTCTTTCTTTCTTTCTTTCTTTCTTCCTTTCTTTCTTTTTAAGATTTTATTTATTTATTTGAGAGAGAGTGTGTGTGTGTGTGCACAAGCAGGAAAGAGGGGGGGAATGGCAGAGGGAGAGGGAGAAGCAGACTCCCCACTGAGCAGGGAGCCCAAGGTGGGACTCCATCCCAGGACCCTGAGACCATGACCTCACCTGAAGGCAGACACTTAACTGACAGAGCCACCCAGACTTCCCAGTCCTTCTCTTTTCCCACATTTGGGAGATGTTGCCATGTTTGGTTGATTCTACCCCAACAGTGATAGTGGCTCTTTGTTGTTGTTCTAATTCATACACCCCTTTTTTGCTAAAGTCCTTAGAATTGGCTACAGTTTTCCCCTTTTAGTACAAAGTGGTCACACACACACACACACACACACACAATACTGGTTTTCAAAGTATGGTTCCCTTGATAACCTGTTTAGAATCACCTGTAGTATTAGTGTAAAAGGTAGATTTTCCAGGTCCCAACAGACTTACAAATCACTATATTTGGAGGAATGGGGCCTGGGAATCTGCAGTTTTAACAAAGTACCACAGAAGATTCATTTACACACTTAAGGGGAAGCAAAGCCCAAGTAAATTAAATCTAAATTTCTCTGGATGCCATTCAAGACCCTTACTCCCCCACCCTGACAGCCTATTTTTCCAGGCTTATCTCCCCCATCACCACCCACCCACCTGGCATTGTAGCCACACAGTGATTCACGGTTTCCTGGACCCACCCTGTCCCTTCCTGCCTCTGTGCCTTTGCTCATGCAGTTCCCACAGCCTCAGGCTCCTCTCCCTCCTCCCACTCCTGCTTAAATCCTTTTCCTTAGGAGCTCAAATAAAATGGTCCTTTTAAAAATAAAGCCTTTTCTAATTTCTTCTATTTAATCAGTGGCTCCCTCCCCAGTTTTCACTTAGCACTTTATTTTTACTTCATTTTTTTAACCTCAGTACTGTCATTATTTGTGAATTATTGCTTCCTTGAAAGACTATAAGTCTTCTGAGTTTGAGAACTCTGCTCTTCCTTTTTATTGAGTTGTCATTATACATATAATAGGTAATTAAATATCATAAAGAATATGAAATATATCTCTTCTTGTGAGCACTATTACATGAAAATGTTTGGCTTTCCCTCACACTTAGAGTAAAATTAAGATCTTTTACCACTGCTTATAAATCTTTATTAAATCTGGCTGCTACTCAGCTTTGTCATCATTTCATACTTTTCATTCACTCCCCAGCCATATTATTCCTACCTCAGGGCCTTTGCATTCGCTATTTCTTCCATCTTGAAAACTCCCACATCTCTTCTCGTCCCCTGGCTGGCTGCCTATGTCCTCCCCATCATTCAGGTTTCAGCTCAAATGTCATTCTCCCAAGGAGGCCTTCCCCAGATGGCTATCTAAAGCATCTGGCCCTTTTCCTACCACCACTCCAGTTACTCTCTTTGTATTTGCTTCACTGCACTAGTCACCATATTTAATTGTCCTGTTTCCCCCAGTAGAATGGAAGCTTCATGAGAGCAGAGGCCTTGCCTGTCACTTTTAACTATACCTTTACCAGGTAGAGCACTGCTTGACACATGCTAAGTCCTCAATAAGCGTTTGTTGAATGCGTGAATAAACCTTTGAAGATAGACTTCTTATTTTAACAAGTCTTGTTTTGGTTTGTAATCCAAAGTTTTGTTGTTGTTTAACAGACAACAGTTCCATCTGGGGTCAAAGCAGGTAGCAGCCTTAGAGGATTTCTGAAGGGAGCAGGAGAAATGGAGGCTGGGATCGCCAGGATTCAATTCTGAGTGCAGGTTTTCCAAGGTGTTCCCAGGATCCAGGCCACTATTTCACTCCCACTGTCAGCATCCATTTCCAGGGTTGTTACTGCTGCCCAGCACTAATCCTTTAGCTCTCACTGCATTTATTTTTAATATTTTATTTATTTATTTGAGAGACAAAGAAAGAGTGAGAGAGAGTATGAGAGGGGAGAAGGTCAGAGGGAGAAGCAGACTCCCCATGGAGTTGGGAGACCAATGTGGGACTCGATCCCAATGTGGGACTCGATCCCGGGACTCCGGGATCAAGACCTAAGCTGAAGCAAGTTGTTTAACCAACTGAACCACCCAGGTGCCCTCTCACTGCATTTTTTTAAAGCAAGCAAAACTGGAATCCAACTGACAAAACAACTTACTGCAAAACTAGAATCCAACTAACTGGAATCTTGAAGCAACCAAAAGTTTTCTTAAGCTTTTCTTTTCTAGAAGAAAAATAAGAAAACTACCTAGAATCCTCACGGAAAAATGAAATTATGTTCAGTATTCTTACTACATACCTATTGATTTGAAAGATTTTTAGCAACAGCTTCAGACAAGGGGTTTCTTGTTAATGTCTGGTTAAATCAGACAATTGAAATCATCAGTTCTAGTTTCTTCTAGTTTCTCTTCATTGGGTAAACTTCTCTTTTTTAAACAAATATTTTATTTATTTATTTATTTGAGGGAGAGAGAGAGCACAAGCTGTGGGGGAGGGAGCAGAGAGAGAGGGAAAAGCAGATCCCCTGCTGAGCACAGAGCCTAATTCAGGGCTCAGTCCCAGGACCCTGAGAACATGCCCTGAAGTGAAGGTAGACGTTTAACTGACTGAGCCACCGAGGCACCCCAGACAGACTTATTCTTTAATTCTGGGGGTTTTTTTCTTGAAACTGACTTGAAATTTTATTAAAAATTACAATAGTTTTTATAGTAACTTATAGTTTCCAAAGTACTTTAGTTTTATTCTCTCATTTAATCTTCACAACCATCCCAGGGCACCTGGGTGGCTCAGTCAGTGAAGTGTCCAACTCTTGATTTCGGCTCAGGTCATGATCTCAATGTTGTGAGACTGAGTCCCGCATCAGCAGGCCCTGCACGGGGGGGGGGGGGGGGGGGGTATAGAGTCTGCTTGAGATTCTCTCTCTCCCTCTCTAAATAAAACAAAACAACAAAAAACTGGTAATCCTCACAACCATCCCTTGTAAATATATTTCTGAGTTGAAGAAACTGAGACCCAAAGAAGTTGATTGACTTCCCCCATGTCAACTAAAAGACCACTACTCAATAAAAGCGTCTCAAAAACTTTAAAACAGCATCATCATTTGATGTAATTTTTAGAAGCTAAACATTGAAGTGTAGTTAAAACACTAACATTACGGCACTTGGGTGGCTTAGTCGTTAAGCATCTGCCTTCAGCTTAGGTCCTGATCTCAGGGGTCCTGGGATAGAGCCTGGCATCGGGCTCCCTGCTTACAGGAATCCTGCTTCTCCCTCTCCCACTCCCCCTGCTTGTGTTCCCTCTCTCGCTGTGTCTTAAATAATTAAAACTTTTTAAAAAACCCACTAATATTAAGATGTTTATGACCAGTCTCTAAGACATAAACTGCATAGCATTGGTTGAAGTAAGTAGCAAAATTGTGGCTCTGTGGTTTGTCTGTTTAATCAGCTTCAGCTATGCTCGTCCTTGATGAAAGCATTGTTCTAGGTTAGCTTCTCAGATTTGTACAGAAAGGAGAGATTAGAGAACTTGCCTAGAGAAGAGTCACTTTTCAGTAAACTCGTTTTAATTCTCCTCCTGCTTGAAGGGATTGGTTAAATTGATCTGAACTGGCTTTTCAGATTAAGCAAGTCCTGAAAAAAAACACATCATCTAAAATTTCAGCTAAGAAGAATGGAAGCCAGGCCCTTCCTGGAAATGGCCAGGCATGAAACTAAGAAGCCCTGTAATTAATGGAGAAAACTCAATTAATTATTAAGCATAAAGGACTTGAATAAGGGGGTTATATCCTTAACTGGAAGCAGCCTTCTTAAAATAAGTGTACATATTTCTTCTGATTTGACATTGTAAAGAAGACTCTTTAATTAGCTACTTTGTGTTAATTAAGCATGTAATTGACAAGACTTGTGAGCATGTGGTTTATAGACATTCAGTTATATAAGTGGGCCTTTGTTGAGATATGTGGCAACTGAGAACTAATATAAAACTGTTTTTTATTCATATGACAGATTTTTATTGAGCTTCTACACTGTACCAGGCACTGATACATGACTCATCTGATTTTAAAAGCATGGAATGGTGCAAAGGTTGAAGAAGAAACAGGCTATTCAGAGTAAAACTATGCTTTCTGTAACAGTCTTAGTTGATTATAAATTTCCACATTCATTTTCCAGTTAACTATGCCTTTCTCTTCTCTTCACTTTAAATATGAAGTTACTGATATAATTATCTGGTTTTCTACTTACCGAGAGATTTTTCTTATATGTGTGAATAATTCTGAAAAACAAACAAACAACAACAAAAAAACCTCAATCCACTGGATTATGTTTGCCCTTACAATAAGTTAATTATCAACTGGGGAGGGGAAGGAGGAAGAAGATAAATAACAAATTAGATTTGAGAGGTAGAATCAAACTTGGAGTATATTGGGTGATTTTTAATTTAAAGAAAAAGAAAAAGATTAGGAAGGTTCTTGGGTAGCTCTTTGTGACCTAAAAATTTTAGAGCAAAGTCAGTTTTTAAAGGCTGTAATTGGAGGTTACTCTTTTACCTGTCCAAATAGGATACATGAAGGCTACCACAATTATGTAAAAAGCTAATTTGGGTTTCAAAAGTACAAGAAGATAAGATATTCAAACTGCTGAATAAAGTAATAAAGTAATAGAAGCCATGTAGGATAGTTATATATCATTTTCTATTTAGAATTTTCACAGAGGTATTAAGAACACCTATAATTTGGTCCTTACACAGTGAGAGGGAGAGATTTTGAGAGAGATTCAGACTTTTAGGTACAGAGAAATGGTACAGATTTTAAGCAGATCTGGTGCTCCCAGTCGTCATTGTCGCTTTCTCAGAGTTAACAGTAGAGATCCTCTTTTCTTATTGCTGATTAAACAAAAATAAGTTGCCTGAAATATAGTGTACACTAGAATGGAATTTCTGGCTTATTCTCTGTGCTAGAGGTCATTTTATTTTCATCCCAGCCTCCTAAAAAATTAATAAGTTAACATTTATTTGACCTTTCTGGGCCTCGGTTTCTTCATCTATAAAGTGGGACAATAGTATTTCTAGTGTGCTACTCTAAGGATTAAGAAACTTATTTTTTAAAAGATTTTATTTATTTATTTGACAGACAGAGATCACAAGTAGGCAGTGGGGGTGGGGAGCAGGCTCCCTCTGACCCTGAAATCATGACCTGAGCAGAAGGCAGGCACCACTGAGCCTCCCAGGCACCCCAGGATTAAGAAACCTATATATGCAAAACAATTACAATAGTACCTGACACATGATAAGTGTTCAGTAAGTGTTCTCTATTTTTTTAAAGATTTTCCTGTTTTTTTACTTTGTCAGAGAGAGAGAGAGAAAGCATAAGCAGGGGGAGTGGCAGGCAGAGGGAGAAGAAGGCTCCCTGCTCAGCAAGGAGCCTGATGTGGGACTCGATCCTAGGACTCTGGGATCATGACCTGAGCTGAAGGCAGCCAGGTGTCCCAGTGTTCGATGTTTTTGTTAGCGCTACCACTATCACTTTATTAAGCACTTATTTTAGCACTGAGCTAAAGGAATATTTGAGAGATGTAGGACTAAGGCTTAAAGTAATTTTCCTAGTGTTACCCAATAAGTTAGCGGTAGACTGAAGATGTCAACTTGAGCAGAAAAGAACCAGGGGCAGAATGGGTTTGATGTGGAACAGGCTGGGGCATTTGAACTAGCCTGTCTAGTTTCAAGACACTTAGGATGAGCCTGGCCCAGACCACCTGCAAATACCAGGAACATGTGTTTTTGCAGTAAGTCAGTAGACATTGACATCTGTCATACTATCTAACTAGTTATGTGATCTTGAGCAAGTTATTTAACCTTTCTGGGCCTCAGTTTCTTTCTATGTAAGATGAGAATAATAGTCTTTTCATGGTATCATAAAGATTAGGGGAGTAAAGTCAAATGGGATGGCTTACCTTGCGTATGACCAGTGCCAAATAACAAATTCCCAGGCTTATGCTAAGGTGGCCCAGATTTTTTACCTGATTTTGACACAGTCCATCTAGACAGTGGGGGATTAGAGCCAGTGTCTACCTCCTTGCTGAGGCCCAATAACTCTGGGATTAAACCAAATCTAAATTCCCAATGCTGTTTTTACTTTGGAATCATAGGGAACTGTTTTAAGAAAAATTAGAAGTGTTTGGACTCTGCATGAGAGATTGAGATTCCAAAGATGATCAAATATTCATAGCATCCTCCCCAACTCCTTCATCACCACCCCTTCCAACTACCCCCTCAGCCCCCCACAACTGAGAAGCATTAGATTGGCTAGTTGAGGGTAGCAGCTGAAGTACAACCCCGAACAGTGATCTTAATGCTTGGATTATTGGTGTCAGTCAGGCTTCTTGAAGGACTGTGCACTGGTGACCCATCAAGGGGTGGGTGCCCTACAGAAGGGAACTCTACGGAAACCATCTCATCTGTAAAGTTAAGCAACCTTTCTGTTGGGAAAGAATGTTAATGAGATCTGGATAGGAATCAGACACCAGGAAAGGACAGCTGCTGTGAGAGGCAATTTGAATTGTCCAAGGAGTTACACATGATATTAAGAAAGTCCTTGTGCAACTTTAAAAAGTAATTAAGTTGTAGAGATAATAATTTATAAACAATGTTTAAGAAGTGAATGTAGTTTCAAAAATTAAATGTGTTCAGGGGCCAGCACACATTTGAAAATAATGTTCAACGTTCCCCATGATTAAAGGAATGAAAACTAAAACAATAATGTACCATTTTTCACACATCTAGCAGATTGGAAAAAAATAAAAAGTATTAAGCATGCTCAGTATTCACAAGAGTGTGGAAAATAGTTTTTTTCAGGTAGCTAGTGGTTCAAATATAAATTGAGGCAAAAAATATATATATATGTATATATAAATTGATGCAACTTTTTTGGAGGAAAATTTGGGAATGTATATTAAAATTTTTTTACTGCATAGGCCTTTTATTTTATTTTATTTAAGATTTTATTTATTTGACGGAGAGAGAGGAATCACAAGTAGGCAGAGAGGCAGGCAGAGAGAGAGAGGGGAGGAAGCAGGCTTCCCGAGGAGCAGAGAGCCCGATGCAGGGCTCGATCCCAGGACCCTGGGATCATGACCTGAGCCGAAGGCAGAGGCCCCAACCCACTGAGCCACCCAGGCGCCCCTGCATAGGCCTTTTAAACTAGAAATGCTGCTCCCAGGAATTTACATCATAGATGCACACACCTCCAAGTAGATAATAGTAGAAATGTTCACTGCAGTCTTGTTCTTAATTATGAAGAACCTACAGCAACCTGTGTTTTCATTGACAGGGACCAGGTTATATAAGTTATAGAAGATTGCAGAGTGAGATAGTATTTGTTACTGAAAGGCTGAGGTAGATCTATGTGGCCTTCCCTATAGGTCCTCCTCTCCTTTGTGGGAAGATGTCCAAGAGGAAATAAATAATTGCTGAATAGCACATTAACATAAAATCACTAATTTTTAAAAAAATGTATGTGTTTATATGTTGGTGTTAACATCTCTGTGCCTCACAGTTTCCTCATTTGTAAACTAGGCATCACTGTAGGATCTTATGAGTTGTTGTGA
The DNA here is from genome assembly GCF_030435805.1 of Mustela lutreola. Lineage (NCBI taxonomy): Eukaryota > Metazoa > Chordata > Mammalia > Carnivora > Mustelidae > Mustela > Mustela lutreola. Next base: position 64,708,133 of record NC_081297.1, read on the forward strand.
GAATAAAATAATATATGTAGAATGCTTAGGACAGTGACTGACCTGTTGTGCTGTGCATTTGCTATTACTGTCACGTATAGGTAATATAAGAAAGTTTATACTCCAAAGTGTGACAGAGGTTACCTTTGGCAAGTCAGATTGTGCTGGGGAAAAGAGTATACAAGAGGAGGCAGAGACTTTGGTTTCTTACATTGTATGTTTCCACATAATCTTTTATGCTAGGCAGGCCCATTTTTTTTTTTAAGATTTTATTTATTTACTTGAGAGAGAGACAATGAGAGAGAGCATGAACAAGGAGAAGGTCAGAGAGAGAAGCAGACTCCCCATGGAGCTGGGAGCCCGATGCGGGACTCGATCCCGGGACTCCAGGATCATGACCTGAGCCGAAGGCAGTCGTCCAACCAACTGAGCCACCCAGGCGTCCCAAGGCAGGCCCATTTCTTGACCAATCACTCTGATAAGGAAGATAGGCAGTGAACAATGGGCAGCCCCAGTTTGGGGTGCTTGTGGAGAACTGTGGAGGTGAGGGTCCCCAAAGGAAAGGAGAGGATGAAGGAGGCTGGTGGTGTGGGGAGATTTGAGGGATGCTTGGGAATTCCACCTTGGCTGCTGAAACACTTTTTGAAAACCTCTGACTTAATCAAAGATTGAAAACTTTTATATTGCAACAAGAACCTTATTAAGTGCCCACATTTATATCTGGAGTTTTCCTTTTTGCAATTTGGTTACATTTATACTAAAAAAAAAAAAAAAAAAAGTGATTCCTGTTTAATTTGACTTGTGGGCAAAAGCTCCAAAAACTAATTTCTCACGTGTCTAAAACAGACATTTAAGAGGAGATAGGTAATTTTCCTAGTCATTATGAAATAAAAATTTCATGCTTTAAAGAGACCACTAATTCCTTAACTAGTATTACTACCTCCATTAGATAATAATAGAGTAAATTTAGCACTAAAAAAAGTCAAACGGCTGAAGACTATGTTAAGTTTATGAGTTACTTTAATCAGAGCCTTATGACATAGGCCTTGTTAAAATGACATATAAACTAAACTAAGCCCAATTATATAATCTATTAACCTTTAGAATAATATTTATTCAGTTTCTTAGACACAGAAGCATCCAAAAAGACAGACAAGATTTGGCTCTTACCTCAAGCAATGTGCCAGATACTGTTTTGCCTTTATTTTTTCCTTTTATTTTTAGAACCACCCCGTAGCTTAGGTGTGCCAGCCTCATTTTACACAGTAGGAAAGTGTAGCACAGAGAGGTTGCCGTGCATCTGGTTAGCCCTGGACTCTGGACTGGAATCAGCAGGTGTTCCCATGGCACTGCTCTGGCTCCAAATAACCAGGATATAAAGATAGGTGATGTGAGCCCTGGGTCGGGGCACCCTGAGAATTCCCAGGGGCCACAGTGATCATCGATCATCTAATCTCGTGGCTTTCAATCTATAATTTTTAAAATAACAGTTTTATTGAAATATATACCATATGATTTACTATTTAAGGTGTGCGGGTTACTGGTTTTTTATCTATTCGAAGTGTTGTGCAGCCATCATCACAGTCAATTTTATAACACTTTCATCACCTCCCAGAAAAACTCCATACACTTTAGCAGTCAGACCAGTCCCCTTCAACTCTCCCGCCAGGGCTCAACCACGATCTCCTTTCTGTTTCCATAGGTATGCCCATTCTAGACATTTGATATAAATGGAATCATATGCTATAGGATCTTGGTGACGGATTTCTTTTACTTGACATAATTTTCTCAAGGTTCATTCATGTTGAAGAATGTATCAGTACTTCATTCTGTTTCATGGCCAAATTTTATACCTTTATATGGTTAGACCACATTTTGTTGATCTGCTTATCAGTTGATGAACATTTGGAATGTTTCCACTTGGGGCTATTGTGAATAGCATGGCATCATGCACAGTCTTGTACAACTTTTTGTTTAGACATGTGTTCTTTTTTCACTTCTGTGTGTGTGTGTGTGTGTACTGTCCCCCCACCCCCGCCCAGGAGTGGAGTGGCAGGATCAGATGATAATGATGTGTTTAACCCTCTGAGGAGCTGCCAACTATTTTCCAAAGCAACTGCATCATTTTACATTCTCGTCAGCAGCGTCTATGAGAGTTTCAATTTCTCTACATCCTTGCCAACACTTGTCAAACTATAATTTTTTTAAACCACATCCCACAGTAAGAAATACTTTACATTCTTACCCAGTTATACACACACAAATAACTGAAACAAAAGCTTTATAAAAGAATACTTAAACTCTGTGTGATGCAGCCTGACATTTTGTGTTTCATTCTATTCTTTTCTTTAGCGCAAACATCTTGGTTCCGACCTGTTAAAATTGATTTCACAACTCACTAATTGTGACCTGCAATTAGAAAAATACTAGGCTATTTTAACCCCTTCATTTTACACTAGAGGAAATTGAGGCCCTGAGATATGTCTTCTTAGCAGATGATACTGCTAATTAGTTGCAGATGAAAGATTAGAGCCCAAGTCTGTTGGCTTCCTTCTTTAACTTTTGACATCTCAAATTTTGCTGCCCTCATATGTAGTAGGTAAAAATAAACTGGAATTTCTGCTCAGATACCATTTTAAAAATTGTGCATACTTCTCTTAAGCAGCGCTTTAAATTCAGCAATAAATCAAGCTAGAGACCAAAAGAATGGAAAAAACACAATTTTGTTATCACAAGTCATTAGTCTACAGAGTAATTTTGTGCCTGCTGGACAGGCAGGCTTTTCTGTTTGCTTCATTTTGTTTTTGGTTTTTGTTTTTCTTTAAACTTTAGTTCTTTGTGAGAGGGAGGGAGGGAGGGAACACACATGTGAGTGGAGGGAGAGGAAGAGGGAGAGAATCTTTAAGCAGACTCCCCACTGAGCAGGGCTCCATCTCACAACCCTGAGATCACAGCTTGAGCTGAAATCAAGAATCAGATGCTCAACCCACTGAGCCACCCAGGCGCCTCTTGAATGGCAATATTTGAAAGTGAGCAATATAAAAATCTTTTATGCTTCTGTTTTTCTTTTTTTCTTGGAACACATCTGGGTCTTAAACCCTTTTATTTCAGTGTTTTCCAACCTGTGATAGGGAAACCACTGACACTAGAATCACTTCAAGATTCTTGTTAAAATGTGGTCTTCCCAGGCCCTACTCCAAACCTAATGAGTCAGAATTGTGGGATGGGACCCGGAAATCAGTATTTAAAACAAACTTCCCTGGAGAGTGGAAAATCACGAATGTTTCCAACCTGGTGGCTGATGACACAGAGATGAAACAGGTGGCTTACATGTACAAGTGTCAATACGACATTGCAAATCGAGGGCAAAATTAACTCCATTATATTAGGTAACTGTCAGAAACTCAGTTTGGTGTTCAGTGACATGGTGGGCATTGTGAAGATCATCAACAGCAGGGATGTCAAAGTTTAGGTCATGGGTTAAGGGTCAAGCCTTTTCCATCAACAAAACAGAGGGCTGCCACATTTCCCTGAGCAAGAATTCCCTGGGTTATGAGACAGCCAGAGCCAAATCTGAGATGAAAGTCTTCTTTCCTACAGAAGGTGATGACTTTAATGAATTCCCAGTCCCTGAGAGGTTCAAGACCCTTTGAAATGGGCAGAAGTTGGTAACCACAGTGACAGAAATTGCTGGATAAGCAAAGGGCCACTGAGTTGCCCTCTCCTTCATACCATGGGATAAATCTCTATCAAGATGGTTCTTTTTGGGGGCACCTGGGTAGCTCAGTTGTTGAGCAGCTGCCTTAAGCTCGTATCTTCAGGTCATGATCCCAGGGTCCTGTGATCGAGCCCCACGTCAGGCTCCCTGCTTGGCAGGAAGCCTGCTTCTCCCTCTCCCACTCCCTCTGCTGTGTTCCCTCTCTCACTGTGTCTCTGTCAAATAAATAAATTAAAAAAAAAAAAAAGGTCGTTCTTTTTTAGGGTGCCTAGGTGGCTCAGTTGGTTAAGTGATTGCCTTTGGCTGGGGTCATGATTCTGGAGTCCAGGGGTCGTGTCCTACATCAGTTTCCCTGCTTGGCAGGGAGTCTACTTCTCCCTCTGACCCTCCCCCTTCTCATGCTCTCGATCTCTCATTCTCTCAAATAAAATCTTAAAAAAAAGATGGTTATGGTTCTTTTTTAGATTTCTTTTACCTTTCTTCTCTTAAACTATTTCTCTGCTTTGAGAAGCACAGCTACCTGCCCTCACTAAAATATACCTCAGGCTGAAATTTAGGGCGGGACAGCAGGGTGGCTGATCTTCTGCAGGAAGGTTCCCCGTCAGCTCAACCACACCCTCAGTCCATTCTTTTTTTTTTTTTTTTAATATTTTCTTTATTTATTTGACAGAGAGAGACCACAAGTAGGCAGAGAGGCAAGCAGAGAGAGAGAGGGGGAAGCAGGCTCCCCAATGAGCAGAGACCTGAGCAGAAGGCAGAGGCTTTAACCCATTGAGCCACCCAGGTGCCCCACCCTCAGTCCATTCTTAAGGAAACTACACCAGACTGGTGTGTTTCGGCTTTCAGCCTTTGGGGGTTATTTGAGCCACAAACAGTGTTTGGGGAAGAATTAAGCAATCCCCAGGAATCAGCAGATCAGAATAGTCACACAAGTTCATCTTTTTCTAACAATTAGCTTTAAGGTAGCAGAGGCTGGTGTGATTCTAGTTGGTTCTTCTAACCAAACGGACTTTTCACTGTGGACAAGTGAGGCAGGGGTTGCACTGGACCAAAGACTGAAGCCTGGCCATCCAGCATTCTAAGAAAAATTGTTTCTTTATAAGCATTCCTTTTATTTTGCATTCCATTCTGGATCTGCCTGAAACTGAGAGAGGAGATTCTCCTGCATCAGGTGCTGTGGCAGTGCCCTGCACCCAGGCCAGTGAAAAGAGTCTTGGACCTTTTCTTTCTCTGGGATCCCTGCCCAGCACCTTCCTACAAAGATGACTTAAACAAGGAAAAAAAAAAAAAAAAAAAAAAGAAGAAAAAGAAAGAAAGAAAAGAAATGAAAAAGAAAACACACCAATCCAAGGATTCTGGAATTCCTTCCTCCTCCCATGCCTATCCTCCATCTTCACTGCCTCCTTTGCCCTGTCATACTCAACTGCTTTTGATTTCTGTCTAGGGAGCTGAACAGAGGACTAAAATCTTCATTGCAGCCTGGTTTTAAGTTTTATATAAGAATCTTGCATAGTGGAGTGCATGGGTGGCTCAATCAGTTAAGTATCTGCCTTCCGCTCAGGTCATGATCTCAGGGTCCTGGGATTGAGCCTCAGCAGAGAGCCTGGTTTTCCCTCTCCCTCTGCCTGCCACTCTCCCTGCTTGTGTTCTCTCTTTCTCTGTCAGATAAATGAATAAGGAATGCCTGGGTAGCTCAGTCAGTTAAGAGTTTACTTTTAGCTCAGGTCATGATCCCAGGGTCCTGGGATCAAGTCCCACATCGGAGTCACTGCTCAGTGGGGAGTCTGCTTCTCCCTCTCGCTCTGCCTGCTTTTCCCCCTACTTGTGTTCTCTCTTTCTCCGTCAAATAAATAAATAAAATCTTAAAAAAAAAAAAAAAAGAATCTTGCATAGCATTGCTAATGTAAATTACAGTTTTTTTTCTCCCTAGGACACTTATCAAAATATGCAACATTTTTGGTGGGATGAGAAATTGTCCTGTGACTTCTTCCCATTTCCTGAGGCCTGTGGAAATACACCTTTATGTACTTAAAGTTATACAGAAAATAGAATAAAATTAATATCATACTTGAAAAACAATAAAACAAACTCCCTAGGTGATTCTCATTTTACTCAAGGTTGTGACCTACTAAATTAAGGGTTCGAAAGCCAAATAGATATAATAGAAAATAAACATTTGTAAGAAAACACCTGAATTATAGCAACAGAGGGAATTAACTAAAACAGTCTGTATTGATAAGGTTCAGTATTATTCTACCTGAGTTGGGTGCTAGAAACCATTTTTTGATGGCTATATCCACTGATTTATTATAATCTCAAATAATTTGTCTTGGAATAAATAAATGCAGCCTGCTGTTCACTTTCCCCCCCCAAAGTATTAGCCTATAAGAACAGTTGAATCCAACAAACAATTTCAAGCACCTGGTATTCCTCCCTTTATTTTACAAATACTTGAGTACCCAACAGGCACTGTTCTGAGAGTAAAATAGAGTGTGATTTTAAAAAAATACGGTGTAATCAGTGTCAGGAGTAGATCTGTACTTTGGGGACTTAAGAGGAACCTCCTAGGCTTGGGGCTCAAGGAGGGTATCTGGAAGGAAGTGTCATTTCTAGCTGGGAATGGTAGCGAAGGCCAGGAGGGTCTAAAGCATTTTTAGACAGCAGGGAATATGTCTGAAGAAAGACAAGGGATCAAGAGAGATAAGCTGAGCCTGCCTAAAGATATGAGAAAAAGTTTGTGCAAAGTCCACATGTCAAAGAAAGTATGCATGTAAAATAATGCTTACTGATTAATAATAGCATTAAAACATTTTGAGGATTTATTAGGTGCTAGGTAGTGTTGTTCATACTTGACATATAGGAACTTGTTTTAATGCTCAAAACAAAGCTGTGGAGTAGTTTCTTTTATTCCCAGTTTGCAGATGAGGAAACTGAGACAGAGTACAACTCGCCCAAGATCACATACCTAGTAAGTGGTGTGAGATTTCAACAGCTAGATTCTACTCAATTTTCTATACTCTTAGCTTCTCTGCCTTTTTCTCTCCTCTGTATGTCACTATGTTTGACATCTTATGTAGAACTTTTGATGAGCTAAGGTAGGTGGTGTGATACTAAAGGTGACTAAATTGCCAGTGGTCTCCACAATTAGAAAGAGGCAGAGTAAGAGCTTGTAAGTCTTTTTTTTTCTTTTGTTATATCATACTATACTTCATTTTATTTAATAAAAGCAAAAATGTATATGCCAGCTCATCTTGGGTGAAAAATTATTTGTAGTGAAATAAACTTAATTCTAGGAGTGGAGATAAGAGAGGGTGACACATGTGATTTGGACTCTGTTATGTTATTGATTTATGGGACATATGAAGCTGTTCTTCATGCAGTAGAAATTCTAGGGCTGGAAGTCAAAAAGCTTTGAATATCATCTGGTAAGTGACCTTTGATGACTCAAGAGTGGCTAAGCTCACCCAAAGAGAGAAGAGAAACTGACCCTTCATAATGTCTAGGAACAGAGGTGACCAGCAGAGGGAGAGTGAAATTGAAATTGGTTGGAAAGATAGGAATGGAAACAGGAGAGTTCCAGTTAAAAACAAAACAAAACAAAACAAAACAAAACAAAAAACAAGGGAAATACAGCCTCAAATGAGAGACTATTCAATTCAAATGGCAACAGAGAATGATTAAAACTGAGACATAGTCCTTGGGTTTGACAGCAGGAGGTCTTTAGGAGAGGAACATTGGTAGGATGGTAGAAGTAGAACCCAGACCCAAGTGATCAGAGGGATGAATGGAAGATGAGGAAAAGGAAACAATGAACATCTGGAGACTAAGGTTTGTCTGTGAAGGTAGGAGCAAGGTTGAGGTGATAGATTGAGGAGAAAAAAGGATTATTTATTTAATCTATATACATATACAAATTTCAGATGTGTGTACACAAACACACATGTCAGAAATGTGAGCATGAAAGTGCCTGGGTGGCTCAGTAGGTTAAGCATCTGACTGTTGATACGGCTGGGGAAGATCTCAGGGTTGTGAGATGGAGCCCTGCCCTGTCGGGCTCACATGCTGGGTGTGTAGCCTTCTTAAGATTCTCCCTCCCCCTCCATGCCCACCTCTTAAAAAAAAAAAAAAAAAAAGCAAGCAAGCAAGCAAGCAAGCAGGGATGTTTTAGATAGAGACAAAGTCCGAGGTAGAGGTGAAATGGAAGTTTTGTAAAGACAGAAGGGAAAGGTTGGAAGCTCAGGTAGACTGTCATTGACAGTTATTTTTTCCCAGACATAGGTGAAGGGGGAGGGATAGGGGATATATCTAAGTGTGCTTTCTTTTCTTCTCTCTGGAGTGGTAAAGCGTGAATCACTAAGGGTAAATTTCGTAAGCGCCCAATGAAAGTGGCTCTGATTCTTTGGTGAACAGTTTCCAGAAGTAAAATTGCTTCTCAGAATTATGCAACCTCCTTTTCATTACTCTGGCTCTGTATCATAGTGTTTTTTAAGAACAAAATATCCTTAAAAGGAGATTTTAAAAAGAGACAAGATGTTACTGATGTGATTTTGTCTTGATGCAAACATCTACATGCTTGTTGACCCTTGGGAATTTGATCATTGTTACATTTCTTTTTAATTTTATTTATTTATTTGAGAGAGAGAGACCATGAGAGGGGAGACGGTCAGAGGAAGAAACAGACTCCCCATGGAGATTGGAGCCTGATGTGGTACTCGGTCCTGGGACTCTGGGATCATGCCCTGAGCTGAAAGCAGTCACCCAACCAACTGAGCCACCCAGGCATCCTATTACAATTTTCTTATTGTCTTGGATACATGTTTCTACAGAGACCTGGCTTAAACTCTTCCAAGAACAGTGGCAATGATAATTCTAACAGACTTCTTAGACTTGCCTAACACAGTGTTGCTGAATAATTGAGTAGTGAGGCTTTTATGTACAGTATTTGAAGTTATTTACTGGTTCCATTTTTTTTTCATTCCCTTAAGTTTATCTCAAAGTTTGAATAAGGTAAAATTGCTAATTCACAGTTCGGAAAAATGATACATACTTTCTCAACAGCTAGACTTAAGACTGTTTAATAAGCATTCATTCTGTTGTATTGATAGTGTTTTGGATAAATTTTAAACCTTCATGCAATTTCATTAAAAATAGGTATAAAGTTCCTTCTATTTAGAAAGCAATATATTAGATGCCAAGAGTGTAAAAGGCAAATTAGACCTGTCCTCTGATCTCAAGAATCTTTCTAACAAGTAGAGTTTATAAATTATGGTAAGATAAAGGGACTGACCTATACTGATTGGGAACAGGACTAGGGCAGTTCAGGAAAGGGTTCTTTGAGGAGGTAGTCTTTCCTGGAGTATTGAAAGATGAATAGATTGAGGAAGGGATAACATTCGAGGGAGAGTAAAAAATTATATGGTATATCAAAGAATAGGAACTGGCATAATTTTGGAAATTCTTTTCTCGTGTCAAAATTCTATGGAGTTAGGCTTCTCCCTTTCAGAGAAAGAAGTTACAAATAAAAGGAATGCTAGATGGCACCTGGGTGGCTCAGTGGGTTAAGCTCCTGCCTTCCGCTCAGGTTGTGATCTCAGAGTCCTGAGATTGAGCCCCGCATCTAGCTCTTTCCTCAGCAGGAAGCCTGCTTCCCCCTCTCTCTCTGCCTGCCTCTCTGCTTACTTGTAATCTCTCTCTGTCTGTCAAATAAATAAATAAATGATCTTTCAAAGTAAATAAATAAATAAAAATAAAAGGAATGCTAGAATGAATCTTGTGATGCTAGATTATGTGTGTGTGTATCCATATATATATACACATACATACCAACACAGAGATATAGAGATGAATATAAAAATATATATGTGTATTATATATGTGAGTTAATATACATACATATATTCCTCGTTCTGTCCCCCAAGACAGGCTAGAAGCAGTGACATCTCAGTACCAGTGAGCACATGTAATGCCCAGATTTGGTTTCTCCAATAAAGGGAATCAGGACTCTTTGGAGAAGTGGTTGATTTCAGGGCCGGGGATGTGCAAATAAAAGACGAGTTTAGAACATCTTATAGGGCTAAAAAGTAAGAATGTGCATTTAAAAAAAAAAAGTAATGGCACGTTGAATGGACACTAGAGCCAAGCTGAAAGTGCTCCAAGTGACCAAAGCTGGGAACAATTTGAGCAACAAAATAAAATTAGCCAGGGAATAAAACAATCCAAGAATTGTTATAACTCAGAAAATAAAATAAATATCCACAGGTCTATCCTAATATAAATAAATGACTGAATAAATAAACAAGAGGGAAAGGACAATTTTTCCTTATAGAAGAATTCCAATTAATAAATGCAAAAGAAATGAGGGCAATAGAAAATCCCCTTTAAAACATCATAATAATTGCTGAAGGCAAGATCAGCCCATGAATGCTAAAATTAGAGAGTAAACGTTTAAGAAGGAATAGGATTAAAGTATCTCCCCCCCAATATTTGTGAATTCTAAAGGTAAGCATAGTAACTTTACAAAGGTGAAACCTGGCAGACAGCACCTTAATGCATCCAGTAACAAGATGCCAACATCATGTGCCTTTTGACAGGATATACTGAGGAAGAAGGCACATCAGCTCTGTAGTAGTCTCCCCAAAATTCTGTAACTTCAGTCTAGTCTGAGAAAGCATCAGATTTTAAAAAGGAAAAACTTTTTTTTTTTTTTTTTTTTGGAGTGTTGCCAGATGTCCCAGGCTCATTTGGTATCTGCCCTGCCCCAGCTCTGGAATCAACTACTTGTTCAAGGAGTATAGGTTCTTACTACTGGGGGAACAAAGAAACCCGAATTGAGGGTCGTTCTACATAATACCTAAACAGTACTCTTCAAAAGTATCCTGCTCATGAAAGGCAAGGAAAAACCAAGGAGCTGTCATAGAGATTGGAATAGACTTAAGACATGACCATTAAATGTTGTGTAGAATCCTGGAACAGAAAGAAGGAAACACTTTAGTGGAAAGTCTTTTTTTTTTTTTTTTTTAAGATTTTATTTATTTATGTGACAGAGAGATCACAGAGAGGCAGGCAGAGAGAGAGAGAAGCAGGCTCTGCGCTGAGCAGAGAGCGCGATGCGGGACTCGATCCAGGACCCTGAGATCATGACCTGAGCCGAAGGCAGAGGCTTAACCCACTAAGCCACCCAGGTGCCCCTTTAGTGGAAAGTCTTAATTTTGATAGTTGTGCTGTAGTAATACAAGATAAAGCTATGTGAACGTTACATGGGAACTTTCGTACTATCTTTGCAACTTGTGTATATCTAAAAATTATAAATAAGTTAAAAAGAACTAGTAACTGTCAAGCTTTTCCAAGTGTGTGAATTTAGTCACTGTTTTTATTAAAAACAATAAATTAAATAAAATACATATATATATGGGGCCCCTGTGTGGCTCAGTGGGTTAAAGCTTCTGCCTTCGGCTCAGGTCATGATCCCAGGGTCCTTGGATGGAGCCCCACATTGGGCTCTTTGCTCAGCAGGATGCCTGCTTCCTCCTCTCTCTCTGTCTCTGCCTGCCTCTCTGCCTACTTGTGATCTCTGTCAAATAAATAAATAAAATCTTTAAAAAAATTTTTAAATATATATATACATATATATATATATATGTATATATATATATATATATATGGCCTCAGAAATAAATGTAGGGGTGTCTGGGTGGCTTAGTTGGTTAAGCATCTGACGCTTGACTCGGTTCTTGATTTCAGGGTCATGAATTCAAACCCCATATTGGGCTCCATGCAGGGTGTGGAGCCTACTTAGGAAGGAAGGAAGGAGAAAGAGAAAGAAAAAGAAATGTAGTTTATATTCTGAAAATACATTATGTGGGAACATATTTCATGTGCTTTTGTTTAAAGTTTCCCTTTGCACCTTGAAGTTCTTTTGGGTTGGTTTTTTCCTTTTGGTTTAGTTGCTCCCTGACATTCAAATCACAAAGAATTTTTGATTAAAAAAGAAAAGAGGGATGCCTGGGTGGCTCAGTTGGTTAAGCGGTTGCCTTCGGCTCAGGTCATGATCCCAGCGTCCTGGGATCGAGTCCCACATCCGGCTCCTTGCTTGGCGGGGAGCCTGTTTCTCCCTCTGCCTTCTGCCACTCTGCCTGCCTGTGCTCGCTCGCTCACTCTCTCTCTCTCTCTCTCTCTCTGGCAAATAAATAAATAAAAAATCTTTAAAAAAAAATTGAAACACTACAATATGTTTCTAAAATACATTTTCTTTTAACAAGTGAGTTTATACTTTGTTCTATTTTTTTTGAGGCTGTGTTCAGGCAACCTCTTACACAATTAACTATCTCCTGGGAGTGGGGGGTAGTAGAGAGGGAGAGGGAGAGAGAAAGATATGATGAGATTAGGAGATTATATTTATAAGAACAGGATTGTATTAGTGGCAGCTCATTTGCTTTCTTCCAAGCATGAATTCTGCACGACAATTTGCTTAGTTAGGTTAAGTCTGTAAATGAATTTATTATAAAGTGGGTTTCCTGGAGCAGCTATAGGCTTCACCCTCAGCAGTAGCTCAGGGAAGCAGATACCTGGGACCAAATTCCCCAGTGAGTCATCGCCCAACCCTTAAACTTTAAAGAACCTTTGTTTAAAGGATTTTTATCTCCAGGCTACCACTCAGCCATAGGACCTTTAGCTATCCTACCTCAAGCTATCAAGTGTGATAAAAGAACTTTGAACTGGGAATTAGAACCCTGGCTCTCATACTAACTAGCTGGTGAGTTGGGGAAAATTATTGGACCTTTATGTGGCTCAGTTCTCTTGCTGTAAAAAGGGGGACTTGGTTACTTGATTCCTAAGGTTCCCTCTTGATGTTAAAATCTGTCCTATGTATCTAAAACTGAAGGTATTTTCCTTCTTAGAAAACAGTTATCTTTTATCCCATTATTGTTTGTTAAACCACTGTTCTTGTAATCTCTGAGGCTAAAAATCTTAGTTATTTGTGTTTTACCCATTTCCTTTAACTCTTGCACACAATTGACAACCAGTCCAGCAATTCCTCCATCACAACTGAAGTGGCAGTAGAATACATTTGGCCTAAGAGGTTGGGTTTTGGAGTCTGAATACTAACTTCTGCCTGAGCCATGTATTAACTATGGGACCTCTGCCAAATTACTTAACCTCAATGGACCAGTTTTTTGTTTGTTTGTTTTTGACTAGAAATAACACTAACTCCAGGTTGTAGTAAGGATTAAATGGGTTAGTAAGTGTCCACTAAGTGACAGTGCTTTTTATTATTAGTACGTAGTAATGCAATGGGTTGGATCTTAAAGTCAAATGGGCCTCTGGAAAAAAAAATGTTAAAAGATTTTGCAGCCCAAATTGAATACCTCCTTCTAGATAGGTCTTTCCAGTACATGCTTTTCTTATTTATTTATTTATTTAGAGAGAAGGAAGGAAGATGGGGAGGGACGGAGGGGTGGGATAGAGAGAACCTTATCTTAAACAGGCTCCACACCCAGCACGAATCAAGTGTTGGGCACGATCTCACAACCCCAAGATCATGACCTGAGCTGAAATCAAGAGTTGGACACTTAAGTGACTGAACCACCCAGGCACCACCATCCCCCTTTTTACCCCTCTCACTCCTAACAAGATTTCTAGAATTAACAAAATTGTTCTAAAGTCCGAGAATGGGATTTCCATCTATGAGAGTGTGGGTATGTAAGGAGAGCTATCACACCTTTAATTCAAGCCCACAAAAATAAAAATATTGATAATGGAGAGTATTTCGGGTAGGCCCAACATAACTCTAAGTTTCACCGAAAGAACCAATTGTTATCTTTGATGCTGACCATTCTGAAAAGATCTGTGCTACTATACTCTTACCTAGAGATAGTTTGTATGTGTTTGCAGCTAGGTGGTTCAAAAATTTTGCTACCCAATTTTCTACTGTAGCTAAAATGATGGTTTTAATCATTTTTCATTACTAGTAGTGGAAGGAATATTGACTTTGGAAATCAAAGAGAATATGGATTTGAATCCCAGATCTGCTACTTTATAACTAAGAGATCATTGTAAAGTTATTTACTATCTCTGAATTTTAGTTTTTCATCATATATATAAGACAATAAAGCCAATCTTATAAAGTGGTTCAGAGAATTAAGTGAGATATATACTTTGTATAAGTAGAAGTTACAATCTGTTCATTTCTTTCCAAAAGTCTGACCTTTTTTTCAAGATTTTTTTACTTATTTATTTATTTGACAGACAGAGATCACAAGCAGGCAGAGAGGGAGGCAGAGAGAAAAGAGAAGGAAGCAGGCTCCCTGCTGAGCAGAGAACCTAATGCAGGACTGGATCCCAGGACCCTGAGATTAAGACCTGAGCCGAAGGCAGAGGCTTAACCCACTGAGCCACCCAGGCGCCCCCAAGAGTCTGATTTGTAATCTTAGCCTTGAATTTTTGGCTTCCTGTAGTGCATCACTAGGATTTTTTTTTTTTTGGTGGATGTATATATTTCAACACATGTAAAGCAAAACTCATCGTTCTCCCACTTCTTCCTATATTTACTGTCTCTAGTAAGACATCAACATCTAAGGGTGCCTGGGTGGTTCAGTGGTTTAAAGCCTCTGCCTTCAGCTCAGGTCATGATCCCAGGGTCCTGGGATCAAGCCCCATATCAGGCTCTCTGCTCAGCAGGAAGTCTGCTTCCTCCTCTCTCTCTCTGCCTGCCTCTCTGCCTACTTGTGATCTCTGTCTGTCAAATAAATAAATAAAATCTTTTTAAAGAAAAAAAAAGACATCAACATCTAATCATTTAAGTTTAATAACGCTGGTGTGGATTTCTTCTCTACCCCTAAAACCATTTTATTCTAAGAATTGTCAGTTCTGGGGCGCCTGGGTGGCTCAGTGGGTTAAAGCCTCTGCCTTAAGCTCAGGTCATGATCCCAGGGTCCTGGGATCGAGCCCCGCGATGGGCTCTCTGCTCTGCGGGGAGCCTGCTTCCTCCTCTCTCTGCCTGCCTCTCTGCCTACTTGTTATCTCTGTCTGTCAAATAAATAAAATCTTTGTGGGAGGCCTGGGTGGCTCAGTTGGTTAAGCGGCTGCCTTCAGCTCAGGTCATGATCCCAGCGTCCTGGGATCGAGTCCCACATTGGGCTCCTTGCTTGGCAGGGAGCCTGCTTCTCCCTCTGCCTCTGCCTGCCACTCTGTCTGCCTGTGCTTGCTCTCGCTTCTCTCTCTATGACAAATAAATAAAATAAAAAATCTTTTAAAAAAATAAATAAATAAAAATAAATAAATAAATAAAATCTTTGTGATCTCTGTCAAAAAAAAAAAAAAAAGAATTGTCAGTTCTCTTTCCCACCTTACTATTCCCCCCATCCTAATGTAAACCTCGATTACATTGACAGTTTTAGTATCTTTTTTTTTTTTTTTAAGATACTAAAAAGGGGGAGGGAGCAGGCTGCCCAATGAGCAGAGAGACCGATGCAGGGCTTGATCCCAGGACCCAGAGATCATGACCTGAGCTGAAGGTAGAGGCTTAACCCACTGAGCCACCCAGGCGCTCCCAGAATCAGCTTTTAAAACATGTTTCCCATTATGTTACTTCCTTTTTCAGAAACTTGCTGTGTTCCACCATAGAGACTCTGCATGATCCACCCTAAAACTCTTATCTTAGAGATGTAGGTGTGGGGCGCAGGGAAATTATTTTTTTGATTTGCCATGAAGGTCCCCTGTGCTAGGGAGTGGCGTGTTAAGACTAGTCCTTATCTCTGCTCACTCACAGATTAGTTCTTTCTACCATTGGAATATGGCCCCAACTCCTTAACATGGTTTCCAAGGCTCTTCCCATTCTAGCCCCATTATTTCCCTATCTTATCTTCAACTACCCATGTTCCTACAGTCAACTACTTTGAAGTGTTCTATGCTATTTCAACTCCCTGACAGTGTAATGCTATTCTCTCTACCTGGGATATACTTTCCTCTTCCTGCCCTCAGTTGATGAAATTCTATCCATCTGTAAGTCCCAAGTCAATCTGATGTCTCTTCCCTTCCCTTCCATCAAGCCAGAAAATCAGATCCCCTACTCCTAGATCTCGCATTACCTCTAACCACATTCAGCTTTGTGCTATGATTATTTGTGTATATGTCAGCAAGCCAACAGATTTTTTATAAAGATTTTATTATTTGAGAGAGAGAGAGAGAGAGAGCATGAACAGGGAGAGGAGCAGAGAGAGAGGGAGAAGCACACTCCCTGCTGAGCAGGGAACCCGCCCCCAGTCAATAGATTTTACTCTATTTGGGCCAGGCCATCTCCCTATATCTTATAGAAAGTAGCTAGTTACTCATTAACCTGATACCAGAGTCTATCAAAAATCGTATTCTGATTCTTACCTTTATCTGTTTTGTGGGGTGCTAATCACATTGTTAAGAAATTAACAATATTGCTTCTGTAAAGGGAAGTATGGTCAGGGTGTGAGCTATCTCATTCCTTGAATATAAAGCATGCTTACCCTAGCCATATACCAAGATAGATATTCTAACTTTTCTTGGATTTCTGGCCGAGATTAATTAAAACCATGGAATTAGACTTGGGAATTAAACTCCTTTTTTTTTTTTTTTTAAAGGTACACTCAGTCCCTCAAATAATGATTTTTCCTTTTAATAAATAAATTTGAGAACATATCTTTTATATTTTTTCCTTTGATCCAGAATTGATTGCTGTAGAAGCACTGCCGTTTATATCCACATCTGCATCGGAAGCACAGTTGTACCAAACAGTGTCTTTTTTTTTTTTTTTTTTAAATTTTTTATTTTTTATAAACATATATTTTTTATAAACATATATTTTTATCCCCAGGTCTGTGAATCACCAGGTTTACACACTTCACAGCACTCACCAAATCACATACCCTCCCCAATGTCCATAATCCCACCCCCTTCTCCCCAACCCCCTCCCCCCGGCAACCCTCAGTTTGTTTTGTGAGATTAAGAGTCACTTATGGTTTGTCTCCCTCCCAATCCCATCTTGTTTCATTTATTCTTCTACCCACTTAAGCCTCCATGTTGCATCACCACGTCCTCATATCAGGGAGATCATATGATAGTTGTCTTTCTCTGCTTGACTTATTTCGCTAAGCATGATATGCTCTAGTTCCATCCACGTTGTTGCAAATGGCAAGATTTCATTTCTTTTGATGGCTGCATAGTATTCCATTGTGTATATATACCACATCTTCTTGATCCATTCATCTGTTGATGGACATCTAGGTTCTTTCCATAGTTTGGCTATTGTGGACATTGCTGCTATAAACATTCGGGTGCATGTGTCCCTTTGGATCACTACATTTGTATCTTTAGGGTAAATACCCAATAGTGCAATTGCTGGGTCATAGGGCAGTTCTATTTTCAACTTAGCAAACTCAACACCCAAAGAACAAATAATCCAAACAGTGTCTTAAAGTGTTGTTCGGTATTTCCTAAACTTGGCCCAAAGGGTCATTATTGTAGTTTTACATGACTAGGTTTAGCTGAACTGTTTGTTGCTTTTGTGTCTTTCTCTCATTAGAATAAGGGCTGACAATGTTTGATGAATCAGATACAAACTGGAAAACAGGTAGACAAATAAATATATATTATTTGTACATTCAAGTTTATTTCAAAGAACATACATAGAGGGGCCTCTGGGCGGCTCAATTGGTTGAGCATCTATCTGACTTTTGATTTTGGCTCAGGTAGTGATCTCAGGCTCATGAGATTGAGCCCCAAACTGGGCTTTGGACTCAGCATGGAGTCTGCTTGAGATTTTTCTCCCTGTCTCACTCCCTGCTTTCATGTCCTCTCTTTCTCAAATAAATAAAATAATTTTTTAAAAATGTGTAAAATTAAGATTATTTTATCTAGGAAAATAGATATTATTAAAACCAACACTTGTGACTTATTCTGTGTCAGGGTCTTTTCTTCTTTATCTTATTTATTCCTCATAAGGGTATTATGAAGGAATTTCTTTTGTTATGGATGAGAAATCTAAGTTTTAGGAATGGCGCAAACTCCCACTTAGATGCATCTATCTCTAATGTCAGACCTCCTTACCATGAGAGGCTTCTATGTTACCTTCCAATATGGGGACTAACAAGTAAACAAAAACAATAAAATTAGCATTATTTTCAGACAATGCTTGAATTGGAAGAACAAGTACTACAGGTGGGAAAGTGGTGTGGACTTTTAGGGTGGCTGATTACTTAGTTCACATCACAGGACTTTTAGTGTGAAATGGCAGCCCAAGCTGATTGGTCAAGCACACCGTGTTCCATTGTTGTCAAGGTTGTTAGAAGCAGTACCTGATGAACCGTGCACTCTGTCAGATCAGTTATGTTTTGTGGTAGTCAAGAGACCGGTGAGTAGTAGTTTTCACTCTTCAAATAAGGAAACTATTGGCTCATTTCTAATCTTACCTCTTCTGGACAAAGGTTGGAACTCCTTTGGTAATTACTAGGGCAAAAACTCCTTTGGTAATTTCTGGGACAAAAACAACCCAGATTAATGGGTAGAGACTGGATGATTTCAGGAGCATGGCTTTATGTATTCTTTGACTCTAAGGGATTTTAGAAAAGAATTTCAGAATAGGGGTTTTGTCCTCTGAATTTAAAGTACATTATACTGGGATGCCTGCGTGGCTCAGTCAGTTAAGCATCTGCCTTTGTTCAGGTTATGATCCCAGGTTCCTGGGATTGAGCCCTGCGTCAGGCTTCCTGCTCAGCAGAGTCTGCTTCTCTCTCCCTCCCTCTGCCCCCCACCCCCACTCATACTCCCCCACCTCAAATGAATAAATTTAAAAATCTTTTAAAAAAATAAAGTGCATTATACTTCCCCCAGTTGTTAAGATGGTTAAAATGTAAAAATAATAAGAATTCTAACAAGGGGCACCTGGGTGGCTCAGTGGGTTAAGCCGCTGCCTTCGGCTCAGGTCATGATCTCAGGGTCCTGGGGTCGAGTCCCGCATCGGGCTCTCTGCTCAGCAGGGAGCCTGCTTCCCCTCTCTCTCTCTGTCTGCCTCTCCATCTACTTGTGATTTCTCTCTATCAAATAAATAAAATCTTTAAAAAAAAAAAAAAAAAGAATTCTAACAAAAGCCAATTCTAATATATTATACTTAAAATGTTCTTAATCCTATTAAAATGTACTTAGTATTTAAAGCATATCATCTCCTTAAATCCATATCAAAACACCTATAATGGTAGGTATTATTCTCCTTTTTAAGCAGAAGAAACTAAAACTGAAAAGATTATACTGTTCATTCAGGTGAAAAAAAGTTATGATTTCAAGTAAAATCTATCTTGACTTAAAGCCCTTGCTCTTTATATGATACCATGAGGTATACCCAGCTCTCTCTCCAAACCAAGTGGTCAGTGCCTCAGAGTTTGGGGGGAGAGAGCAGCCAGAAGAAACTTGGATGTAGGTAGAACCTAATTTGGACCTGAATCTACAGAGATGCCAGTTGTACTTCACCTGGGATGTAACTCAGAAGAGTGAAATATTTCACTCCAAATGTGACTTTGGAACAGACTTAAGTTCAGGGAAAGGCCAACTGATGTTTGCACAGTGAGGTCAGTCATAAAATGATGGAACTGGAAGAGACCTTAGAGATCATCTGGTCTAACCTTCTCATTTTATAGGAAACTACAACCCAGATATTGAGTCATTTGACCAAGGTTATAGTTTTTGAGAGAACCAGTAGAGGAGTGTGGTTCTGGTGGTCTGGGGCTTTCTATTCTCTCAAGGCTCACTACTGCCAGTCCTTGGATGCTAGAGAATCCTATTCTGTGTCTAATATTCTGACTTTCTTTATTGCATAGGTATTTCAGTATCTGTAGACGAGATGGAATCAGCTCCATTTAATAGACGGCAGTGGACTTCAGTATCATTGAGGGTAACAGCCAAAGAACTTTCCCTTGTCAACAAGAACAAGTCATCGGCTATTGTAGAAATATTCTCCAAGTAAGTGCTGATCCTGGTCCAAAAGGACCATCTGTCTTGAGCAAACATTACCACCTGTCAGGGAAATCAGTAAAGGAAGTACATGGTGTAAAATGGCCTTATTGAGCACATTCTGAAATTTAAGCATCATACAAGGCACTGTGGAGAAGGATGATAATAATCAGGAGACACATTCTCTATCCTGGAATTTTTTTTTTTAGTTGCGAAAAGAAAGTTACAAACACAAAAGGTAATTATAAAACACATAGCTCTTAAGCAAAGTGTCAGCAAATCCAAAATGAATGGGAGTAGGGACCAGAACAGAGTAAGGAAGAGAAAGTGACACTCATGGGCAGAAGCAAGTGAGGAAGGTTCTCCAGTTGAGATGAGTTCTGAGGCAAGTTTTGATTTAGTTGAAGGGAGTGTTAGGCATACTCTGTATCTGCATTATCCAATATAATAGCCACTACATATATACCTATTTAAATTTAAATTAGTTAAATTTGAATTCAGTTCATCAGCTGTACTAACCACATTCCAGTGTAGCTGGTGGCTACCATATTGGAGATCACGGAAACATTTCCCCATTGCATAACATTCTGCTGAACAGTGCAAACTGTGTGGCCAAATTGTGGCCTGCTGGCTGCCCATTTTAGTAAATAAAGGTTTATTGGAACATGGCCATATCCATTTGTGCATTGTCTATGGCTGCTTCCATGCTACAGGAGCAAAGTTGCAGCAGAGACCAGAGACCATATGGCCTCAAAGTCTAGAATATTTATTATCTGATCCTTTAAGAAAAAGTTTGCTGACCCCCCCGCCCCCGCTTGGGCCATGAGTTCTTTGATATGAGGGTCCCTTTCCTGCTGATTTTATATGCCTAGCACGTGTATGGCAATGTACAGCACGGTGACTGGAACAGAGTAGGCACCCAACAGATGTAGAAGGGATAGGATATGTAAATAATATTCCAGGGATGGCAAACACATTGACTTTACTGAAACAGAGGAGGAGCTTAGGACAGGTGGTAGGTTTACCTCATGAGTAGAGTTTGTTAATTAATAGGAAGCTCTTACACATTCAAGGGAAAAAAGATGGTCAAGATTTGAAGAAAATGATTCTGGGAGCTCTATCTAGCATACAGCTAAATACCAGTAGGAGGTTTCTGTAATCTACAATGTCACCTTTTCTTCAGTTAACAAATGCATCACGCACTTGCTCTGTGGAAAACATTGCCCTTCCAAGCTCTTGACCTTGGTTGCTGCTTAAGGTAGAGTGAAGGTGGAGGGAGACTGCATGGTCCTTTTACCTTCCACTTTATTCATTTTGTATTACTATAATTTTATAACACATGTGTTGTTCATATCAAAACAAGAAAATCAATGAAGATATTTCAGATAGAGATATGGAAAGCTCTTAAGATTTAATCCCTGACCTCGAGGAAATTAATAGTATAGGTTAGGATAATTTATATAGTAGATGAAGTCCCCTAACTTCCTTCATCTTCTCACATGGCGTGCCTGTTAATAATATGGTGTTCCAATTATCTGTTGTCGCATAAGGAAAAAAAATCCCCCAAATTTAATGGCTTGAAATATGAACACTTATTTTGCTTGTGAATCTCCAGTTTGGGTAGGGCTTGCCTCTTCTTCCCTTGGCATTGGCCAGGGTGGCTCAACGATGGGCTGAAAATTATCTAAAGGCTCATCACTCACAAGGCGGGTTGTTGCTGCTGACAGTCCACTGGGATCTCAGCTAGAGCCCTGGTCAGAATACCTACACATGGCTTTTCCATGTGGCTGCTTGGCTTAGTTAGCTAGGTTCCCAGGGCAAGCATCCAGAGGTAGAGGGAGCGAGGAAACAAAGGAAGAAGGGAGCCAGGGTCAGGGGTTGTGTGGCCTTTTATGACCTAGCCTCAGATGTTACACAGGATTACTGTTGCCACATTGTCCTCATTAGAAGCCAGCCCCTAAGGCTGGCCCATTTTCGGAGGGAGGGGACTTTGACTGTACTTTTTTTTTTGCTTTTAAGATTTTATTTCTTCATTTGAAAGGGAGAGTGAGAGAGAGCACAAGCAGGGGGAGAAGCAGAGGGAGAGGGAGAAGCAGACTCTCCGCCAAGCTGGGAGCCGGACGTGAGGCTCCATCCCAGCAGCCAGAAGTCACGACCTGAGGGGAAGGCAAACACTTAACCAACTGACCCACCTAGGCGCCCCTGGCTGTACTTTTTAATGGAGGGATGTGAAAGGTTTTTTTTGGACATGTTTTAAAAACCATCCTATATGGCTTTCCTGGCCCCTCCCCTAAAGATTCAGAGTCCATGTTACAACAATGCAAGATGCTATTTTAGAAATAATTTCTTCTTTTCTAGAGAAGTCCATCCAGCGATCTGGGGCATTATCAAATATTTTATACAGGTAGTGCTCTGGTCTTACTTAGCAGGGTCTGGCAACCCAAGATTCCAAAAGAAGTTTGATAAATACCCACACTTATTCACAGTAACAAGGAGCAGTTATGTAGGTGACTAACACTAAGAAATTTCATAGGCACATTTCAGCCTTAACCATCTAGCAGCATATCAGCTTTACATTCAGGTGCGTCTTTAATCTGACCACTGCTCAGCACCTGCACAGCCCTAATGCTGAGTCCAAGCTACCTCCGTCTCCCCTTAGTTTTCTGCAGTAGCTCCCTGAATGGCCTCACTATTTCCACTTTTGCTGTTATACAGCCAATTATCCACACTACAGACAAGGTGACCTTCAAGACCATAAAACAGATCACATCCATCGTTTTTCGAAACTCTCTAGTGGCTGTCCTAATGGATGATAAAAGGAAAGTCCTTGCACTAATCTAACTGGAAAAAAAAAAAAGATTCTGATTCCATGTGTCTGGGATGGGGCCTAGGAATTTGTGTTTTCAGCAAGTATCTCAGGTGAATTTTATCTTCAGGGATGTGTAGTTTACCTTCCGTTGAATAGACAGACTTGTGAACTCGCAGCGGTGAGCTTGAACATAAAACAGAATGAATATGGTTTCTGCTTGGTTCCAACAGAGGATCGTGGAAACCTTGAATAAAGGAAGTAGGAAGGCAAGAAGTCTGACATGGAGAAATATAAAAGGGAGAAGCGACTGGTACAGGTCAGGTTATCCAGGTGATAGAAGGCCTTGGATGCCATCCTAAGTTTGGGATTTAGTTAGATGAACAATGGGAACAGTTGAAGGTTTTCATGCAGAGAATGACATGATCAGACTTGTATTTTAGAAGGATGTTTCTGGCAACAGTATAAAAGGTAGACTGGCAAGGTGAGAGATTGATAGCATAGAGAAGAGCAGTAAGGCTCTCTCAAGAACCCAAGTGAAAGCTCTTGAGGGCGGAGGGCAGCAGGGATGGAAAGGAAGACAAGGAATTGAGACTTTGTTGAGATGTGATTAATGGGACTTGGAAACTCCCTCTTCTGCAGAAAGACTTCTTCACATTCTTACCCTTTTCACCCTGGCTAGCCCCACCTCTTTGTAGCTGAACTTGGCTTTCCCTCCTCTTGCATTCTGTCTCAGAGTTGTGGCCGCCTACTCTTTCTGCACATGCTTCCCTGAAATATCCTGGGGCCAGGAGTCAAGGTTGCCGCTCTCCTACATCTCTCCTACCGGTTCCCATCCATTGTGTTTCACTCCTTGTTCTGAAGCTCTGAACCTGCGCTTTGAGGCTTACATCTAACTGGACTCTTTTTATCCTCCCCCTCATTGCAGTGGTGTGCCAGCTGCCTGGCCAAGCTCCTCACCTTTACTGGGGACACTAGCTTCCAGCTTCATTCTCTTCTCAGTGTCTCTCAGCGAAAATGCTGTGGGCATTTTCCATGAGGCAGACCTTCCTTCTGCAGGATGGTCATCATCTTGCCTTTCTCCAAATGCTAATAGTGCCCCTTGACATTGTGGCATCCAAGAAAAGGGGAGGGGAGGGAAACCCCGGTAAGATTCCCTCACACATTTTCAAAAGTCGCCCAGGGCCAGTAGGGCCCCCAGTGAAGAATCACTGGTCCACTGAACCTGTTTCCTACTCTGGACTCTTAACTTCTTGATCTTCCCTATTTCTTCAACCTGCACATTGTCTGTCAGGGCCTTTTATCCAGTCCCAGCCTTATCATCACGCAGAATCCATCTTTGGAATGTACACTGGGAATGCCCTCTCTGATTGCAGCCTCCTGTCCTAATACTGTTCCACTCTTTTATTCCCACTGATGCTGCTCTTGGGCCAAAACAGGACCCTCAGGCCCTGGATTTCGATCTCCTTCCTGGTTTCACTTCCTTTCCTGCCTAGGAAAGGTACAGTTGGTCGCTTCAGTGCAACTCGCACGCCTTCCTCAGATCCCTTCCCACCACTTTCTTCTGTCATTCACCCCCTGCCCGGGCCAGTTCTCAAGATAGAGGAATCACGTCTTGTAGCACTGATGAGAGTTAGGAAGTTGGAAAAAGCAGTTCATCTTCGGGGCCTTCTTAATCTTGCAGAGAGAAAGCAAAAAGCAATCTTAGAGGTCACCTTTTTTTTTTGGAGGTCACCTTTTCATAGCATAGCAGGGTGACTGTCTTTTCTCCCTGAAGGTTATAAGGGCAAAGGACAGCTGTGCAAAACTGTAAGCCCCAAACCCATTAACAGAATCAGTGTGCCAGGCACCCTGCTAGATTCTTAATAGAAACAGATACTATTTCTAATCCTAACAAAAACTGTATGAGGGAGGGATCTTAGGCCTGTTTCATAGCTGAGAACACAGTGAGCGTACAGTAATTGGATTTGTTTCTATCTAGTATTTTTCATCTGATTCGCATATTCTGATGTACTAAACAGGTTTTGAGGAATGAACAGAATTGTATTTGGTAGGCTGAGAGGACGGTGATGACATTGCAGAGAACCACAGGACATATAAGGCACAGAAGTACTACAGGGTGACAGGGTGTGATGTGTACTTAGGACAGTAAAGATTAGAGACTCGGCCTGGACTTCTTTTCCATCTCACGCTCAGCAGAGACTCTGAATCGACATTGCTGATACTGCTTATGGCTTTTAGAGTTCACTCACCATAGGTTCCCAAAGCAGATTGCCAGACTAGGTTCCACAAAGCAACTACTTACCTGGTGACCTGATTTTCCCTTATTTTCAAACACCCCCAATTATGGGGTTTAGAATTCATAAATCCTCCACAAGACTACTTAAGAGACTGTAGGAAACCTTGGGAGGTTTCTGATCAGTAATTAATGTAAAAGTGGTATTTGGGGGAAACTTAATCTGGCTAATGTTTATAGAATTAGCTGGGCTTTACTTTCTCATTTTTAGCACATTTTACATTTATTTGTACAGAAGTTTTTCTAGCATCAGAGCTTGTATCTTATGAGTCCTCTGTAGCTCCAGACTTGTTTCTTTTACTGAACCTCTATACTATATAAATCATTAAATTTGAGGTAAGAAAGATCCTATTAATGAGTCCATTCAAGCGGCTAGCTTTGGTTTTACTCACCGTTGACTTCAGCATGACATAATCCTTTGCTTGATTAAAATGTTACTCTTTTGGTGGAATTTGGTTTCTTGGCAGCAGACTCCTCTTTGACTCTTATATTTTTGGAAGTAAAGGGAATCTAGCTCAGTGGTTTCCAACCTATCTTAATTGAGTTCTTCAGAGGAACCTCAGGGGCCAGTTCTGGGACAACGGGAAGATGTGAAGGGCTGAGCCTGAGACCTTCCACACCAGCCATCCTGCTTTGATCTCTTTCATATGTTAGGTTCTGAAGATATCATTTGAAGAGAGAATTCTGCAGTGAAAAGAGTTTTAAAATCCCTGATCTGGCTAACCTTTGCCTCATTCCTCTCACAGACAAGGAACTTGATATCCAGCAATTAGGATGCAGTACACACCCCAAGATAGTGGCAAAGCTGAATAGAGCCCATAGATCCCTGCCCCCCATCAGCCTCCCCTCATGTCACAGTTCCTCCCGCTCTTGTGATAACTTTCCCCATAACATCGTCTGAAGAAAGAACATGCTTTATATTTAGTCTTCTCTGACTGTTCTTCCTTCATTAAGAAAAAATTGACCCCCATATCTCTCTGGCTAACTTCCTCTCCCCCACACGCACACACACCCCCACGACCATTTTTGCTTCTCTGTAATATTTTAGTGGTGAAATAGTTCCAGAGGAAAATACATTGCCTAAAACTTGGGAGTTTCCATTATCCTTTGCTCTATTTGAGGGCATACAAGCAAGAGTCATAGCTCAGGAACTCTATTCTGGCCTTAGAAAAGTTTGAGGCACTGTTATTACTGCCAAGATAATTTTAGCGTCCTCCATCAGCTGCCTGCCCCACAGCTGAGCATTAATGAGCAGTTGCAAGATTAAATTCTGTGTGTGAAGAAGAGGAGACTGGAGGACAATCTGGAGAGGGAAGAGGGATGAGATTTTAATTATAGAAATGTCACTGCAAATATTTTTTACCTCAAACTTGGGTCTTCACAATGCCTTTCCCCTCCCCAGCCCCACAACATCAGCAACCTTCAGGTTTTATCATCAGAATAATGCTAGTTGCTCTGAGTTCCTTTGAGGAAAGTCTGAGGCCTGAATCCTAGTCTCACACTGAATTCAGCAGTATGTCAACTAAGCCTTTCTTAGCATCCTGAGAGTGCAAAATGGAAAAAACCCCAAGGCAATGACTTGGAGGAAAGCAGAGGTATGCAGCCTTTCCTCCCTGTGTATCTACTATTTAGCAATAGCTCAGAAATGAGGGGTGGGGAGATTGGAGAGGGAGTTTTAAAACATAATTCAAGACAGCCACCAGCATATATACCTGTGTCTTGCAGATGGCCTCAGTGCTAAAAGAACAGGATTGAAGATGAAAACTATTCTGGGCTTCTTACTTTAAATCTATGTTTCTGTTAAGACAGTAAAGGGAAGGGAACCTTTGAGCTTATTTACTCAACTAACCACAGTAAATACTTTGCCTTGGAGAACAATTGACTGAAAATAAACCTGTCTGCTAATTGGCTCTGCCTCTCATAGATAGTATTATTGCTGTAGTATATACTGTAGATGATTACCCAGGGGGGTGTGGAAACAAGATTCAAGGCCAATTGTAAGTTCCTTTCCTTCTGTAATCCACTTTTCCCCTTGCATTTCCATTTTTAGAGACTGTCAAACAGATATATTAGTGCAAGTGGGGAAAATATATGTACAGGAACATTCATCAAAGTGCTATTTGTAATGGTAAAAACTGGAAACAACCCAAATGCGCGTTAAAGGGTATGGGTGAATTAATTATATTTATAATGGAAGAGGACTGCCAGGGTTCCCTGAGCCTTCTGTCCTTGTAGCCTTTGTCTCGCATGACTTCTCAGCACTTTGTCCTTCCTACATTTTTCCTTCTCTTGGCTTCTCTGGCAGTTTCCTTGTTTTCTACCACCTCTCTGTCTTTCCCTTGTCATTCTCTCTTATCACCTCTTTCTTCTCTTCTGAATTCTAAATGTTAGAGTCTCTAGGACCTCTTCTCGCACTACACACTCTTTGTAGATTATATCATTCATATACTCCCATGGCTTTACCATCTGTGGACAGACAATTCCTAAATTTATATTGCTAGCTCAGATCTCTCTTCTGAGCTCTAGACACATGTATCTAATCACTGCTACCACCAAATAGCTAACACTGAACTCCTTATCTCCCCCCTCCCCAAATTTGCTCCTCCTCCAGAATTCCCCATCTTAATAAACAGTGATTCCATTGACTCAGCTGCCAGAAACGGGGGAATCGTTCTTAACTGCATCTACGCCCTCCCTCATGGCCAATCCTGTTGATTCCACCTCTGAAATACATCTCAAGTCTATTCACTCTCTCTTCAAGACCACCAACCTGGATCATAGCCAGCATCACCTCCCACTAATGCCACATCCTTTCTCAGCCCCTCCAGTCAATTTTCCAGACAGTCTCTGGAGCACTATTTTATTTTAGGCTACTTTTTAACTTTTTTAATTATCAGTTTCAGAGGAGGAACTTAGTGATTCATCAGTTGCATATAACACCCAGTGTTCATTACATCAAATCCCCTCCTTAATGCTCATCACCCTATTATCCCTCCCCCCTACCCCTGCCTCCAGCAACACTCAGTTTGTTTCCTATGATTAAGAGTCTCTATGGTTTACCCCCATCTCAATTTTCATCTTATTTTATTTTTTCTTCCCATCCCTTATGTTCATCTGTTTTGTTTCTTAAATTCAACATATCAGTGAAATCATGTGGTATTTGTCTTTCTTTAATTGACTTATTTCAGTTATTTAGTTCCATCCACATTGTTGCAAACGGCAAGATTTCATTCTTTTTTATGGCTGAGAAATATTCCATTGTGTATGTATACTACATCTTCTTTATCTACTCGTCTGTGGATGGATATCTGGGCTCTTTCCATAGTTTGGCTATTGTGGACATTGCTGCTATACACATTGGGATCCATGTGCCTCTTTGAATCACTATGTTTGTATCCTTTGGATAAATCCCTCATAGTATAGGGTAGCAGGGTAGTGAACTGTAGAGTAGCTCTATTTTTAATTTTTTGAGGAACCTCCACACTGTTTTCCACCAACAGTGTAAGAGGGTTCCCTTTTCTCTGTATCCTTGCCAACATTTGTTGTTTCCTGACTTATTAATTTTAGCCATTCTGACTGGTGTGAAGTGGTATCTCATTGTGGTTTTTTTTTTTTTTTTTTTTTTTTTTAAAGATTTTATTTATTTATTTGACAGACAGAGATCACAAGTAGGCAGAGAGGCAGGCAGAGAGAGAGAGAGGAGGAAGCAGGCTCCTTGCCAAGCAGAGAGCCCGATGCGGGGCTCGATCCCAGGACCCTGGGATCATGACCTGAGCTGAAGGCAGAGGCTTTAACCCACTGAGCCACCCAGGCGCCCCTCATTGTGGTTTTGATTTGTATTTCCTTGATGCTGAGTAATGGGGAGCATTTTTTCATGTGTCTGTTGGCCATTTGTACGTCTTCCTTGGAGAAATGTCAGTTTATGTCTTCTACCAATTTCTTGACAGGATATTTTGTTTCTTGGGTGTTGAGTTTGATAAGTTCTTTATAGATTTTGGATACTAGCTCTTTACCTGATAAGACACTTGCAAATATCATCTCCCATTTGTTAAGTTGCCTTTTACTTTTGTTAACTATTTCCTTTGCTGTGCAGAAGCTTTTTATCTTGATGAAGTCCAAATAGTTCATTTTCGTTTTTGTTTCTCTTGCTTTGGAGATGTGTCTAACAAGAAGTTGCTGTGACTGAGGTCATAGAGGTTGCTGCCTGTGTTCTCCTCTAGGATTTTTATGGATTCCTGTCTCATGTTTAGGTCTTTAAGTCATTTTGAGTTTATTTTTATGGAGCATACTTTAAAAAACATGAATTGGATCAGCGCCTGTTCCTTGTACCTAGGATGATGTTCAAAACGCTCACCATGGCCAACAAAGACTCTGCCTCCCCACACCATTCCTTGCCCTCTCCCCTTCTCACTGTGCTCCAGCAACACTGGAGTTCTTTGTGTGACTTATACACCTGACACTTTCTTGCCTCGGGGCCTTTGCATGTGCTAGTTTTCTGCCTGGAATGCTTCTCCCACCACACCCAACCCCAACCCGGGCCTTGTTTTGCCTGGTTAACTCCTCTGGTCAAACTTCAGATCTCAGTCTAAAGGTCATTTTTTTCAACAAGACTTTCCTTCATACATGCAACACACACGCGCACACACACCACCCACTGCCTTCTCAATTTGGTTCTTTTGTTAGGTTGTTTCATAATACTGTGTTCTTTTTCTTTGAAGGATTTATTGTTATATGTGTGTGTGTATATATGTGTATGTGTGTGTGTGTGTGTATATTCATGTGCTTGTGTGTTTAACCTGTAAGCTGTCTGAGAGCAGGAACTGTATCTCTTTGGGTTATTTCTTTTCCTACTTTTCTCTAGTGCTTGGAACATATTGCTTAAATGAAAATTCAGCTGTTCTGAAATGGAGAAAGGGAGATGCCAAATAGTA
The DNA here is from genome assembly GCF_030435805.1 of Mustela lutreola. Classification (NCBI taxonomy): domain Eukaryota; kingdom Metazoa; phylum Chordata; class Mammalia; order Carnivora; family Mustelidae; genus Mustela; species Mustela lutreola. Next base: position 64,737,832 of record NC_081297.1, read on the forward strand.
TGTACAGGGCTGCCTGGGTGGCTCATTCAGTTAAGTGTTGGACTCTTGGTTTTGGGTCAGGTCACGATCTCGGGGTCCGTCCCGGGTTTGAGCCCTGCGCTGGGCTCCATGCTTAGCAGGGCATCTGCTTGAGGTTCTTTCCCTCTTCCCCTGCCTCCCCTCACAGTAAATAAATCTCAAAAGAAAAAGAATAGTATGTGTGATATTATCCCACATTTGTTATTTTTTAAAAAAAATATGTATTTTGGATGCTAATCCCTTATCAGATATATGATTCACAAATATTTTCTTTCATTCCATGGATTGCCATTTCATTCTATTGGTGATTTCCTTTGAAGCACAGACTTTGTTACAGTTCAGTTTGTCTACTTTTTCTTTTATTGCCTCTGCTTTTATTCCAAGAAATCATTGCCAAAGTCAATCTCATGAAGCTTGGTCCCTATTTTCTTCTAAGAGTAATTTTATAGTTTTAGTTCTTACACTTAGTTTAAGTCTTGAGTCCATTTGACTTAATTTTATATGTGGTGTTAGGTAAGGGTCCAACTTCTATTGTTTTTGCCCATGTATATCCAGATTTCCCAGTATCACTTGTTGAAAAGACTGTCCTTTCCCTGTTAGATGGTCTTAGCACCTTTGTTGAGAAGCCTTGGACTACATATGTGAGGGTTTATTTCCACGCTGTATTCCATTCCATTGATCTATATGTCTGTCTTTATGCCAATATCACACCGTTTTGTTGTTGTTTTTTAATTGTGGTAAAATGTATATAACACATAATTTATCATTTTAACCACCTTTAAGTATACAATTCAGTGCATTAAGAACATTTACATTGTTGTGCAGCCATCAGCACCATCCCTTTTTCTTTTATATAGCTGCATAGTATTCTAAACAGGAACAGGTTGTATTTTCTTTACCAGTCCTCTGCTAATGGACATTCAGCTTGTTTTCAGTATTTTGTTGTTACAATTAATGCTATGACAAATAGTCTAACATAAAAGTCATTTTTGCTTTTGTGAATATATCTATAGGACAAATTCTGAAACAAAATTGATGAATCACAGCACTTGTAATTTTGTGATTTTTGTAAAATTGACAAAATGCCTTCCATAAAGGTTTTATTAATTTACCCTCAGTATTTAGCTTTTTAAAAAAAATTTGTTTATTTGCTAGAGAGAGAGAGAGCACAAGCAGGGGGAGCAGCAGGCAGAGGGAGAAAAAGACTCCCCACTGAGCGAGGAGCCTGATGGGGAACTCAGTCTCAGGAACCTGGGATCATGACCTGAGCTGAAGGCAGATGCCTAACCAACTGAGCCACCCAGGTATCCCAGTATATTAGCTTTTTTTTAAAAGAAATCTTTTCCTACTTCATAGGTGAAGAATTTTAGTGTAGTTGGAATTTTCTTTTTGAAATTGAACATCCTTTTTGTTTAAGAACCATTTGATATCCTTTTGTGTGAACTGTAGATTTGTATCTGGGCCCATTTTTCTACTAAGTTGTTTGTGGTTTTCTTATTGATTTGTAAGGGTTCTTTTTAATATATGAAAATTAGTCATCAGTCTGTAATATAAGTTGCCAGGTATCTTTCCAGCTTGTCACTTGCCCATTATCTTCCATAACCTATTTTGGCCAATGAAATACCAGAGATTTTTGGAAGCCTTTCATCCTACTTTGTTAGAAAGCTCTGGTCAGTTGCGGAGTAATTCCCAGCCTGGTGAATGAGATGCTTATTAATATCTGATTGTTAAAATTCAAACAGTGTCAGAACTGGAAGAGACCTCAGAAATCTTCTCACATAGTTATTTAATTTTATAGATGAGGCCCAAGTAAATGGAGTGATTTAACCCAGGTTTTATAGCAGCAGGTAAGCATATATATATATAGAGAGAGAGAGAGGGAGAGAAACCTTTGACTATATTTGAATTATTATGTGCCAGAACCAGGGCATTTTTCTGGTCCTCATTTTGAACGAGTTATTCTGCGGAACACACACTAAGAGAGTTCTGAACTTACGAAGGTATTTTTGAATTGAAAGTTGTTTTTGGCAGAGATAAGGGCCTTTCCCCATTCTGCTTTTTATCTTTTTCTCTTACTTCCTTTTCCTTCTCCAAATGTCTTGTGAATTCAGAAATTCTACCTTAAGACAGAGAACAAGTGGGCCTTTTCTAAGGTGTGTTGATGCTGAACTGTAGGCATGTAAGCTCAAGGGAGTCACGGGGTGGGGATTCTCTGGGTAATAGCCCTTTCCATGTTTGACTTGGAGCCCCTGAGGAAGCCAAGTGAGGTGGTTCTGGGTGGTCTGGGGATTTGCTGCAGCCTAGACCCCCCAGCCCATCTTTGTCTTCAAAAGGAGAAAACCTAATCATCCCTGAAAAGTCCTGGGACTTTAGTTGTTTCTCAGAGATCTTCTGGTCCAAGTAATAAAGATGATTAAAGTAATAATAAAATTAAAATAGTTAAACCATACATGCCTGTTTATCAAATCTAAGACGCCATCCACTGTAGCCTGGCCACTATTTTATGCATCACCAAGAAAAAATACTACTAATTAAAAGGACCGATGCTTTCTTAGCACATAAACTTTTCTCACGTATCACCCTTATACATACCTAAAACAGTAATTTTTCTTTCAATACCAAATTATAGTATAATTTCTTTAAAGACATTTAAGCAACATTTAAAACATGTGCAATACCATCAAATACATTGAGCTAAAGTGACAATACTAAAAGCTTAGATTAAATTCACACATGACCAGGAAGTATAAATACCTCTGCATCATTTGGCAAGAATTAGAAGATCTGAGAGGCATTAGTGTGGGGGAAATGTGCATCCTCGGGTCAATGCAGTGTTCTATCCTTTGACTAATTCCAAAGCCTTATTACACGTGTGATCTCAGTCTTCACAGCAACATGGAAAGTAGATCTATAAAGCCATTTTCTAGGTAAGGAAGCTGAGACTTGCCAGAGATCACAGTTAATGAGTGATTAAAGTAGGACTTAAACCCCAGACTTTCTGCTCTACCTAGTCATTTGCCGGCATTTGACCTCCTCGCGTTGGATCTTTCTGTTAGACCAGACTAGATGACTGGAACAGTGCCAGAAGTGAGGGCCACTCTGATTTTGTGTTTCTTCTGATAGAGTTGATTAAAGACACTTGCTAGCAGAAATAGATAGGCAGAAGTCATTTCATAAAAGATTTAAAAAGTAAAAATATAATTTAATTGAGGACATTCTCTTTCTCCCCCTTTTCTCTGAAGGTACCAGAAAGCGGCTGAAGAAGCAAACATGGAAAAGAGGAGAAGTGTAAGTACTGAGAAGCCCCGGGGCCTGTGGAGCTTCCCGAATGGAGCCTGGGTGGTCGAGCCACCTGCAGCCTCTGTGGGGCTTGGGCTCCACGTCAGCTGAGCAGGGCCTGAGGCCAGCTGGTCTGAACATGTGCCACTTAACGGGAGAATGTGGCTCGGGTGCAGGGAATCTTATTTTTCCACTGAAATTCTCCTTTTGAACCCTTTTTTTTTCTTCCCTGAGTTGAGTGAAAGATAGAAGACTAAGTGCTTTGCCTGAGGTTAGGAAAACGACTTACTACTTCTGCTCACATTAGAATACAGGGTCCCTCGCCTTCAGCCCTTGTTACAAATTACACCACCAGAATTTCTATATTTCTGCATTTAAATGGTAGCAGCTGTGCAGCTGTTGTCGTCCTCTGGGTTCTTTGTTTAAAGCACACTTCTTGACCCACTCTAGTTAGCAAATTTCTCAGCTGCAGGATCCATCAAAGGCAAAAACCTCAGAACAAGCTCTCTGCTTGTAACCATTCTGTGCTCTCCCTGCTGGCTAGCCTCCGGCTGGGCTGGAGCATGTATTTCTTTTGAAATCTTACTTGGTTTAGTCTTATGAGGGAAAAACCTCACATATTTGGGTAAGAATTCTTTAATTTGACTGGCATTGCAAAAAATATCCTCCTGGCAGTTTTTAGTATCCAACCTATTTAAATTAGTATGTAACGTGCCCCTGTCAATTTGTTCTCTCTAAGGGGGTAATGCTGACCACGACTTTGGCTTAATTTTACTATAATTAAAAATTGGATCCCTCTGGTGCACTGTAAGCAAAAGCTACCATCATTTCACTCAACTGTTGATTTCTTTTCTTTCCTCCTCCTCTCTCCTGCCTGTTACTTTTCCTCTCCCTCCTTTCCTTCTTCCTTCTTCCCTTTCATTTATTCATTTAGCGAGTATTCACAAATCACCTACAACATGCCAAGCACTGTTTTAGGAATGCATACAGACCACATGACAACCATCATGGAGTTTTACATGATAGTGGGAGAGATGAACAATAAAGAATTTGTGGTGATTAGTGCTAAGAAACAACGCAAAGCAGGTAAGAGGGATAGAATGTAGGCTGGTTCAGGAAAGCCTCTGATGAGGGGACATTGGAGCAGAGATCTGAGGATATGAACCGGGGAGAAGAATGATTCGGGTGACAAAGAATATATGCAAATGCCCCGAAGCAGGAACATTCTCAATATGTTTGAGGAGTAGGAAAACGAGTCTTAGAGAGCCACTATAAAGACCTGGGCTTTAACTCTGATTACATGGGGCCTTTGGAGGGTTTGTATGCAAAGGAGTGATTTGATCTGACTTAAATTAAAAAAGAGGAGGGACTGCCTGGGTAGCTCCGTCAGTTAAGCATCTGCCTTCAGCTCAGGTCATTATCCCAGGGTCCTAGGATCATCTTGCACCAGACACCTTGCTCAGTGGGGAGCCTGCTTCTCCCTCTGCCTGCCACTCCCCCTGCTGTGCTCTCTCACTCTCTGACAAATAAATAAGATTAAAAAAAAAAGAGAGAGGAGAAAGAGACTATAGGAATATTGGCAGAAGCATGGAGACAAATTATAAGACAATTTCAGTGATTTAGGCAAGAGAGGATAACAGATTGGACTGGAGTGGTAGCTCTATAGATAATGAAAAGTAGTTAGGATTTATACTGAAAGAGAAAGAGAAGGATCATGCATGGCAACAGTGGCTTGGGCTCAAACACCTGGAAAAATATTATTAATAGAAATGGAGAAGACTATAGTAAAAGCAGGTTTAGAGACGGGAAGATGGTAGCAGCTCAATTTGGGGATTGTTAAATAGGAAATTCCTTAAAGACATCCAAGTAGAGATGTTATGTAAGAACTTGTATATATAAATCTGCAACCAAAAGAGATGAAGGCTGAAGATAAGATGTGAGTGTATCAAAGGATCAGTCGTATTTAAAGACATGAGATGTATGTGATCACTTAGGGAGTGAATAGAGACAGAAGAGAAGAGGTCTGAAGATGGAGCTCAGGAGCACCTTGATGTTTCAAAGTTAGAGAGATAAGGAGGAAACAGCAAAAGAGATGGGGCAAGAGCAACTGGTGAAACAGCAGTAGAAACTAGAGAATGGATGCCAGAAGCCAAGTGAAGAAAAGGCTTCTTAAAGGAGAATTATTAGCAGACACACAGAGGAGCTGGGAACTGACCATTGGATTTGGCAACATGAAGGTCATTGGTCACTTTGTGCTCTTTGGGAGTGATGGGATAAAGGCCTGACTGGAGTAGGTTCTAGACAGTATAGATAGATTTCTGTGAGTGTAGACAAACATTTATGGGGCATCTCATAGGTGCCAGATGCTGAAGACACAAAGAGGAATAAGATGCAGTCCTTGCCTTCAAGGGACTGTCTAGTTTGGAAAGTAGAGTTTATAATCCCAGAGCAATAAGTACCATGTTAGAGAAATACTCATGGTGGTGGGGGAGAATTTAGGAGGAACTCATAACCTGGACTGTGCCATGTAAGGAAGACTTCCCAGAAGTGGTGCCTGTCTAAACCCAAGGGACAGATAGGAATTAACTAAGCACAAGGGGCAAAGAAGTGGCAGAGGAAGTGACACATGCACAGCATGGAGACATGAGGACAGGACATTTGGCATTTGAAAAGATAATTGTCACATTCACCAAGATGGAGGACTCAGGAAAAGAAACAGATCAAAGGGTGAGGGGTAAAGAGAGGAGAAGGGAAACTTCAGGCTTAGACAAGGATGAGTTTAAGATGCCTATAGAATTCCCTGGTGGAATTCTAGGTAAGGAGATATCTGGCTAGAGTTATAGGGTAGGAGTCACTGGTGGGTAAAACCAGAAGGTAGATGACATCATCTGCAGGGAATAGGTAAGTGAAAAAAGAGGACCTAAGATGGAACCTTCAGGAACCCCAGCAAGTGGTGGGTTGGGGGAGGAAAGGGAACAGAGGAAGAGAAACCTGTAAAGACGACTGAGGAGTGGCCAGAGAAATGGGAAGAAATCCAGACAAAAAAAAGTGAGGGTATCTCACAGTAACCATGAAAGGATGGGGTTATTAAAAGGGGGAATGGTCAGTAATGTCAAATGTTATAAAAAGATCAAATAAAATAAAGCAGAAGTGTCCATTGCATTTGGCAGTGATGTAAACAGATAATTAAGGAATAAAAAATAAACATATGAAGAAATGCTTAGGGGTGCCTGGGTGGCTCAGTGAGTTAAGCCTCTGCCTTCGACTCAGGTCATGATCCCAGGGTCTTGGGATCAAGCCCGCATCGGGCTCTCTGCTCAGCGGGGAGCCTGCCTGCCCCAACCCCACCACCTGCCTCTCTGCCTACTTGTGATCTCTATCTGTCAAATAAATAACTAAAATCTTTTTTTTTAATAACTAAAATCTTAAAAGAAGAAAAAATGCTTAGTCTCACTAATAATAAAAAATGTAAATTAAAGTAACCATGAGATGTAAGGTTGTAATCTAAACAGTTGGCAAAATTTTTTTTTATCAGCTAATATTCAGTATGTGAGGAAATAAGAATGCTCATACACTGGTAGTGATAGTACAGTAACCATACTCTACTGTTCTGTATCTTGCTTTTAAACACATAATGTGCTTTTTTATATCTTCCCATATAAATATATATATTTATAATACCTAAAAAATATATATAGTATATAGAAATGGAGGGGGTTGAGAACATATGTGCCACACTGTTGGCAATGGGTATCTTGATGGGAAAGGGTAGGGAAGTCAAATAAGGAAAATGAGAGTACATAGCCAAGGCATGTATACATTCCTATATTGATTGTGACTTTTCTCCGCCCCCCAGTAAGTTTTTTTATTACTTTATTTTCTTTCAGACTGAGAGTGATTAGGTGGGGGGAGGGAGGCGTGGTGAAGGTCAGAGGGAACAGGAGAGAGAGAATTGAAGCAGGCTCCATGTCCATCTCAGGGCCTGACTTGATCCCACAACCTTGAGATCATGACCCGGAACCAAAATCAGGAGTCGGATGATTAACGGACTGAGCCACCCAGGCACCCCTCTTACTACTTTTGTAGTTGAGAAAATAGTAAGTTAAAAATAAGTAAAATGAAAATGTTAAAGAGGTCATGGGTAATCTTGACTGGAGCAACTTCAGAAGTGTTTGGGTGGTAGAGGAAGCAGGAGCGGAGAGAGCACATAAGTGCAAACAGCAAATACAGACAGTGCTTTCAAAATCCTTAACTTTAAAAATGCAAGAGACAGCAGTCACTAGAGGAACATAGAAAGCTGAGGAAGTGTTACTTTTTTTTAAGAAACTTTTTATTTTGAAATATTTTCAGATTTACAGTAGAGTTCTTAAGATAGTACAGAGAGTTCCCATATATCTCCACCTACCTCCCCCTAATGTTAACATCTTGCATAACTCTCAAACATTTATCGAAACTAAGAAATTAACTAATGCAATGCTATTAACTAAACTATGGAATTTATTCAGATGCACCAGTTTTTCCACTAATGACAGAGGGTTGCTTTTAAGATCCACCAGAAGCCTGAATTTTCTCCTGAAAACAGGGACAAATATCCATATGCATTTATAGAAGTGACTGACCAGATGAAATACTTATATTCTGCCATGGAAAGCAAGTTAGAGAAACATTCAGAAGCAACTGGGTACATTTATTCCTTCAATAGACAGTGGGATCAGGTTACATGATAGCCTAGTTTTCCAGAAATTTACTTTTTCCTTTTTCTTCCTCTTCCACTTACATCTAGGAAACACAAACATAGACCATTAATAGTGCCATCAGTTATATTTTCAGGTTCCTTTCAAACATGTAATATGCCGCTTCTTGAAATCTGTAAAGTTGGGCACTCATCTCCATAATGACTGGCTACCACTTTTCTGAGAAGCTCTCAGCTTAAGAATTTCTTCCCTTTCTTGGGGGCTGTATGTCCCGGTAGTCTGTGTTTGCAGCTGCACTGCTGTCTTCTACCCAACATCCTCAGCTTTTAAGATGAAGCTACCCCTGGCAAGAGTTCAGCACTAAAGTTTATTTGACCCAGCCTCTTCATTTGAATAGTGGAATAACAGAGACCCAAAGAGAGGAGAGGACTTACTTCACAGTCATACATCTCAGATGGGCAGTGCTGGGACACATCCCAATTCCAAGTCAAATGCTCCAGCAGAAAATGCATTGTGTTGCATTTCCAGGTTGTATCTAATCTGGATTCAGGAAGCCAGTTATGGTCCAGGGGCAAATCTACCAAGGTTCCCAGCCTTGCTGGGTAGAATGAACAGCGTGCTGGATGTCACACTTGAGAAAGGAGGCTATCGTCATGTAGTAACCCATAGGACCTTTGAAAACTTGCAGCCTCCATGGCTTCCCACTGCCTCTTCTAGGAAAATATTTGGGGAAAAGTTAAAACCAACTGGAATTTTGCCTTACTGTGTGCCCCACACCCCCACTCTGGAACAGTGGAGACTAGATAGAGAATAGAAAGAACAGTAAGAGACTGTAATCCAAGTACAGGACTTGGGAGTCAACTGGATACTGTGGTTGATCATTATAAGGTGTGGCTGGAGGAGTAGGAAGGACCACCCACTAGATCTTAATTGTCACCACTTACTGGGCACCTATTTATGTCCAATACTACACTACATGCTTTAATATAGACACATCTGTTCTCCACAATAGCCCAGTATGGTAGGTTCCAGAAATTAAACTTGCCCAAGGTCACTTGTCTGGGTGGGGCTGGAATAGACTTAGTAACACGTGTTCTTTGTAGAACGTGGAAGTGTGTTATAATCCCTTCTCCAGTGGTAACCCAGGCCATCTCAATACAACGCTCTTGCCATTGTGCAGTCCAGACTGCTTTCAGCTATTGCTTTTATTCTGTATCTTCTTGCTTCTTTTCCTTCCCCAGAAGGACTGGAGTCACTGCTTCTTCCCTGTTTTTGCTCTCCTCGGGTCCTAAAGACTGGCATCCTGGTATTGCCTGGGTATGCTGCCAGAAGGGATTTTTAGGGTGTGGGGCCTTTCATGCTCTCAGACTGCACAGCCTCTTTTGTCCCCACTTAAAGACTTCTGAATGTGTACCCTTAAGAACTCCTTTTAATAAAAGAGCACACTTACTCCTTGTTACAATGCCCCCAAGGGATGTCCTCCACCCAGGCCCTTTTTGGGACACTGTCTATACCCTATTCCATAGATCCCTCTCTTCCTGGTCATCCCAAGTAAAGTAGAAGTGGTCATTTTTGAGCTGCTTATAGTAACATCAAAGCGTTCTAATATTCTGTCGATTTTTGTGATAGGATGAAGATGTATAGTTCTATTTTATATTCATTTGTGTTACATAATGAATACAGATGCCCATAATCCACATCTGTTAACATCCTGATGTCTTTTCTTCCAGACTACTTTTCTATGCTTATAAATATACATTTATATTATAAAATAGGATTATGTGGTCTTAAAATTTTTTTTTTTAAGATTTTATTTATTTGTCAGAGAAAGAGCACAAGCAGGGGGAGCAGCAAGCAGAGAGAGAAACAGACACCTGCTGAGCAGGGAGTCCAACTCAGGGCTTGATCCTGGGACCCTAGGATGATGACCTGAGCTGAAGATAGGTGCTTAACCAACGGAGCCACCCAGGCGTCCTTGTGGTCTTAAAATTTGCTTTTTTCCACTCAAAAGTATCTTTATGAGCATCTTTCCATGTCAGTAAATATACTTGGATCACATGATTGCTGAGAAAAGTAGAGTCTAGTTACCAAGGCAAAATGCCACTTAGAGTGTCAGGGCTCCTGTTTGGTCTGGACATGGGCACGGCAGGTGCAGCTGGAGACCCAGATGACTCATCCATTGTGTGGCAGGAGGTAACATCCAGCAAAGCAGGCTACAGGCGATAAGGCAGCACCAGCATCCAGTTTAATTCTTTTCCAACAAGAAGACTCTTCACACTTTCTGTATTTCTAATCCATTCATTCTTCCACCAGTGAATCATCTTGTCAGTAAAGATTTAAACACTAAAATCAAGCAGTTTTCCTCTGTAAGTTTTTTTTTTTCAGACCTGGGTACTATTTGATGAAGCAGTTCCTGCAGTGTCTTCAGGAGAGTAATAGGGTGAGAGATTTAATTCCCAATATAGCTGCTAATCCTGTTTAATTCCCGGAAGTCTTTCAGTCCTAGGTGGTTTGTCCTTTCTTTCTTAGTTGAAAGACCGGTGAGTCACAGACCACAGGAACAGAGGGCACAAAGGTACTGGAGTTCGTGGCTTATTGGGAGGTAGTGCTGCTCTGTTTATTTATAGGAACGCTTTCAGAGTATGGGACATTGGATTTTACTTCGTCAAGCATGTTTCCTCTGTTATCCTGGTACAGCCCTGGCAGTTTCAAGGTTGTTTGCAATCTTACATGTATCAATTAATTCCATTTTGACCCAGGTGAAAGTGACCTCTCTCAGATGTGTAAGTGTGTGTCTTTCAATCCAGAAAGTGAGTGGTAGTGTTTTCATATGCAGCCTGGATATTTGTCTACCAGAGGATCTGTGAAACAGTAAATTTTCTGACAACTGAGAATTTACACATGGACAGACAGAGAGAGAAGAGCAGAGGGGGAAAAAGAGGATTAGGTTCTTATGTAAAAATAAAATTTGTTCTATGCATGTAGATTATGTCAGATATGATGAAATACCATTTATGCAAATACATGTAAAAGTTTGGTGAGTTCTCTCAATTTCTACCAATACTTTCAATCCTTGATGATACTATCCACAATTACAGTACTATATAGTTTCAGTTATACTGCGCCTTTGTCATATTTAAAAGAAAGAAAACCCCAGCAGGATTCCCCATGTAATTTTGTGACATGCAATGATGAACTTGTATTAATGTATATCTGCGGGGTTTAAAGTGTCCAGTATTTTGCTTCCTCTTTCTTGTTTTCCTTATTAATCTTTGGATAAAAATCCCTTGTTTCCCATGTAACTATCATTAGATTTGGGCTCTCCTTTCTTCTCATTTTGTCCTTATAAGGCTATCCTGTTTTATCACTTCCTGCTTCAGCTCCTGACTTTTTCTCTCTTCCCCTCTCCGTCTCCCCGACTCCCGGGCTGGATGCTTTCTCCATGTGGCAGGGCTGTAACTGTTCACAGCTGTCTGAAACGCCAGTGGACCAGGAGCTGCTTAGAGTTCTAACTTTCATTTTACAAAGAACAACATGTTTGAATGTTTCACCAGGCAAGTTATAACTAGCACTGACTTCTTGTTCTTCTAGAACACTGAAAATCTTCCCCAGCACTGCAGGAGGGGAATCCTGACTGTGTTAAAGAAGAAGTGGGAGAACCCAGCCCAGGGCACAGAGTCTCACACAGACGCCCTGCGGGACGGCAGCGCCGAGGTCAGACACGGAGGCAGCGGTCCTGCCGGTGACTTGTCTAGAAGCTCTGCCTCTGAGGCCGAAGCTGACCAGGAAGGAAGAGCCCACCCCAGACCTAGACTTGGATCTCCTCCTGAAGCCCTTACTCAGTGTCTGTATCCCCGCACTGAGGCCAGTGAGCGTCTTAAAGACCACTCGAAAGAAAGTAAAAAAATGGAAAATTGTCTAGGAGAATCCAGGCATGAAGTAGGAAAACCTGAAATCAGTGAAAACACAGAAGCCTCAAACAAAATAGAGAAATACAATGTTCCGCTGAACAGGCTTAAGATGATGTTTGAGAAGGGTGAACCAGCTCCCACCAAGGTAAGGACTGGGCCGGTGGCAGGCTTGAGAAAGTCAATTCACGTGATTTAAACAAAGCTGTTTTTCTGATCTAGACAGTTCGATTGGTGTGGTCAGTATGTCTTTTGATTCAGAATTAAATGAATTAATGAAAAGTCTCGAATTATTTACGTAGATGCTAAGGTTTGCCAATCTTTGACCCAGTTTCAAGTGAAACTTACACACTGGGATTCAGGTTAATATCTAGAAACAAAGAGTTTGATGCCGATTGAATCTTGTGTTTTTGTACGCGTGCCCTTTTAATTTGTATTCCTGTGCCTTTTGTCATTTGTAGCTTTGGGGGGTGGAATTACTGCTGAATATCTCTCCGCGTGGACACAGCTGCAGGCTGAGTGTTAAGGCCAGAGTTTAACATTAAGACTGAGGCTCAGTTGTCTCTTTGCTAGCTGCCTCCTTCTCTTCTCAACTTCCTCATCTGTGCCTCCCAACAAATGTTTTCTATCAGCTAAAATCCTCTCCCAGGAAAAATCAATGAGGATAGCCAGACTAGCTGTAGCCTTCAGGAGTTTTGACTTGCAAATGCACAGGGTTGCATTTTCCTACAACTGCTAATGAAATTTGAGCCTTCATGTGGATTACAGACCGGGTACCCAGAGGGAATTACTTAACTAGAAAATGAGTTACATATGCGGGTGACTTATAACACAATCCAGGGACTGCAGAACTGGTAAATTTTTCCAGTTTTCTCATACTTTCCTGCATATCTGGCTTTGTACTTGGGTATGGTTTGTTACAACAGTCATTATAATGAAATAAACAGATCTGACAGGAAGCAAAGCCCTCATTTTCTCTAGATTCCATCTAGATGGGAAAGCTGAAATTTTTTAAGCTAAATATTTGGCCCAAATCCCTACATGTGTGAAGTAATGGTATAAGACCTGCTTTCTGAGACAAAAAACTCTCTAACTCATCCTCTAATCTTCAGTTTTGTTTGACGTGACTTCGTTTCTCTCTTCCCATGACTTGCAGTGCCTGTAGCTTTCCTGCCTAGGAAAGTTCTTGGGAGTTTAAAGGATTGTCTACTTTGAGGATATAGTAAGAATTTTTAAAGGGTTGCAAACCTAGAACCCTTTCCTGTGCATGAGTTTTAGCTCTATTTTAACATTAAAACCAGTTGGCAAAAGATGGAGCCACAAAGTGGTTTTATGACTTTCCTTAAAACTCTCATCCCTCTCAATTTTTAGTCCTCTAGGCCTGCCAACTCCCTCTTTCTCCTTTATGGTCTTAATAAAATAAATAAATAAATAAATAAATTTTAAATTTAAATGGGAAGAAGAATTTTAAGTGGAAGGAAAAAAATGTCAGAACTCCTAAATAGAGAGGAAGGGGTTTTGTTGTGACTCAAAGCACCATTGTAAGCCTCCTCAGAGACCCTGTTAGGGGCAGGACGGCTGATGTCATGCCAGAACACACAATGTCGATTCAGTGCAAAAGCCTGGTGCGTGTCGAAACTGGCCTAAGGTAGGAAATGACTGGGATTGCAGCAAACAAAAATGCTGATTATGTGTAAGGATCTGGTGAGAGACTTTTTTCTCATAAATGTCTGGTGAAAGATGGGTCAGAACAAGCCTATCACTTTGTGGCTGGTCAGAATAGAGAAAGACTCCTCATGTAAGAAAAGATCCTTCTAGATTTCTACTAGCACAGAGCAGGTAACTTGATTGTTAATGGTATAGGAAGATGGGGGCGTGGAGGGAGCGTGTCTTAAGATTGACCTGGGCTTTCTTAGGTGCCCTTTAAAACTTCCTGATTAAACAGTCATTTGCCACTTAATGGACTTCTTAGTAAAAGAGAGCTGCCCTTGGTTTTATAGCTATTTCTAAATAAGCATCCTTATCCACGTTAGACCCATGGGTAGTTTACTTTAAAAAGTATTGTCTAATATTTTCAAAAAATGTTTAAAAAGAAGTTTTGTCTACTTTAGCCTAAGGAATGACTCATTAGTTTGAAACTATGTTATGGCTATTATTAATATAATTTCAGCTTTAATATGGATAAGGCTTTAATCGGTAAGTTACATAATTGGCTCTTTGGAAGAAAGCTCTGAGAAATATGGTAGGGACACTAGAAATCTCTTTAGGAGTAAGAGTCTGTAAGAGAGAATGTATACCTCAGAGCTAACAAATGAGTACCTCTGTGAGACAAGTAAGTAAATATGGTAGGTACAAATTGTGTGACTCTTTGGTTCCTGGTTCCGTAATTAAATTTTAGAGAACTGGACTGAATCTCAACTAACTAACTGGGCAGGGTCAGGGAGCACATAGATAATGGAAATAATGTTCTAATGTTGTGTCCTCCTAAATCTTTTTCTCAGTTATTTACAGGAAACAAAGTTAATTGGCTTGAGTTCCACTTTTCTTAGTCTCTCTTGTTCCCTTTTGCCTGAGCTGGTTCTGTTCTTGTCCACTTTTCTTCCTGGTCTCTGCCCTCCTGTTTTTTTCTCTCTCCTTGTGAAATCTCATCTCTTTCCTTGACTCCAAGAGGTGAATCCCCAAACTAGATTCTAATCCTTAGTTCTTAACCCAAGCTTCAGCCTCATATTTCTGGTTGCCTGCCAAATCAGACATCTCTCCTTGAATATCCCTTAGGCAGCCACATTCAAAAAGGCTAAAAAAGAATCCATTGTCTTTCCAAAAAAACTTGCTTTACCCCGGTGTTCCTTCATGTATTACCATGCACCAAATCTCTTTGTCCTTAAAATTTGAAATCAGTTCTCCCTTCTGCCTGCCTCCTCTTCCCAATCAGTCACTTACTAAGCCATCTAAATAAGCCTACCCTTGGGATGCCTGGATGGCTCAGTCAGCTGGGCATCTGCCTTCAGTTCAGGTCTTGGAATCGAATCCCCACATTAGGCTCCCCACTCAGCAGGGAGTCTGCCTCTCCCTCCACCCCCCCCACTTGTGTTCTCTGTGTCTCTCAAATAAATAAATAAAATCATTAGGTAAATAAATCAATAAATAAGGCTACTCTCCACACATCTCTCAAATATGGGCCATTCTATCTGGTATCATAGTATTGCTCTGACCTTCCCTATCAGCCTCTTCTCTTTCTTCCCATGCATCCTCTACACTGTTGCTATTTATTTTTCTAAATAGAATTGTACATTACTTTACTCCCTCAGTCAGAAACTTTTGATGACCCGGGATACCACCCAGGCAGTCGGTTAAGTGCATCTGACTCTTGATTTCTGTTCGGGTCATGATCTCAGGATCACGAGATCGAGCCCCATGTAGGGTTCCATACTCAGTGCAGAGTCTGCATAAGATCCTATCTCCCTCTGCCCCTCCCACTCATTCTCTCTCTCTCTCACACAAATAAAGAAATAAATAAACCTTTTAAAAATCTGAAGACTCGAACCCATATTCAATATTTGGGTCTTCCACAGTCTGAGCTCAACCTATCTTTCAGTCTCAGAGCCAGTCTTACACTTAAACCCTGGATCACTCCTCGCTCTCTAAATCAGTCATGCCTAGCCCCCATTACGGCCTTCTGAAATCTTTCTCCTCAAGGTCAGTCAAAATTGGGAGACCTTGGGGCGCCTGGGTGGCTCAGTAGGTTAAAGCCTCTGCTTCGGCTCCGGTCCTGATCCCAGAGTCCTGGGATCGAGCCTCTCATCAGGCTCTCTGCTCAGCGGGGAGCCTGCTTCCTCCTCTCTCTCTGCCTGCTTCTCTGCCTACTTGTGATCTCTGTCAAATAAATAAACAAAATTAAAAAACAAAAACAAAAACAAAACAAAACAAAACCTGGGAGACCTTACCTTGGTTTCTCTCAGATAAATTAACCCTTCTATAACCTATAGAATTTTCTTTTTACTTATGTTTGGGCATTTATATCATGCTTTCCTTTAATAATCATGTGTAAATTTGTATACTCCTGGGGCACCTGGGTGGCTCAGTCAGTTAAGCGTCTGACTCGATTTCAGCTCAGGTCATGATCTCAGGGTGGTGGGATTGAGCCCCCTATTGACCTCTGCACTGAGGCAGGAGGGGATTGTGCTTGTACCTCCCACCCTGCTCTTCCTTCCCTCCACTACCTCTCCTCTATCTCTAAAAAATAAAATCTTCTTGGGGCATCTGGGTGGCTCAGTGGGTTAAGGGATTGAGCCCTGCATTGGGCTCTCTGCTCAGCAGCAAGCCTGCTTCTCCCTCTCCCCTCTCTCTGCCTGCCTGTCTGCCTACTTGTGATTTCAGTCTGTCAAATAAATAAAAATAAAAATATTTTAAAAAATAAAATAAAATATTTTAAAAAATAAAAATAAAAAAATAAAATCTTCTTAAAAAATTTGTATACTCAAAAAAAAAATTTGTATACTCCCGAAGTCTGTAATTTCTTTCAAAAAAGTAATGATGTTTTTCTTCCCCAATGGTTAGTACAATGACTTAGCTCTTAGTGCTTACTTAATAAAAGGAAGAAACAAATCTTAGAGTTCAGACAGCTTATAAATAGTAAGAACTGATTAAGTGTTCTTCCTTACTTATTCTCTACTTTTAGTGAATGGATACATCATTCAGGTCAGATAGTTTAGTTGAACGTGATGGCTCTAATTCCTAAGAGCAAATGAGCAGTGGGTGGATTAACCTACCGTCATTACTAGGAAGAAGAAACACCCCCACCCCAAGCCCGGTGGCTTATACTGAGGTGGTCTAGCAATCCTAACTTCATGTATATGTTAATCTGGATTTTATTTTATTTTTTTAAAGATTTTATTTATTTATTTGACAGAGAGAGAGATCACAAATAGGCAGAGAGACAGAGAGAGAGATGAGGAGAAGCAGGCTCCCTGCTGAGCAGAGAGCCCCACGCGGGACTCGATCCCAGGCCCCTGGGATCACGACCCGAGCCGAAGGCAGAGGCCTAACCCACTGAGCCACCCAGGCGCCCCTATTTTTTTTTTTTTTAAAGATTTTATTTATTTATCAGAGAGAGAGAGAGCACAGGCAGACAGAACGGCAGGCAGAGGCAGAGGGAGAGGGAGAAGCAGGCTCCCTGCTGAGCAAGGAGCAGGATGTGGGACTCGATCCCAGGAAGGCAGCTGCTCAACCAACTGAGCCACCCATGCGTCCCTGATCTGGATTTTAGATAGCTGAGATAACTATCCTGGACATCCTTTTATGAAAAAGATAGCTGATTAAGTAGCCATTAACCAACATTTGCTTATCCTCATGTTGATATTTGAATTCATCATCTTTAGAAATCAGGATGTGGGGGCACCTGGGTGGCTCAGTGGGTTAAAGCCTCTGCCTTCAGCTCACTGTCATGATCCCAGGGTCCTGGGATTGAGCCCTGCATCGGGCTCTCTG
Source organism: Mustela lutreola (assembly GCF_030435805.1). NCBI lineage: Eukaryota > Metazoa > Chordata > Mammalia > Carnivora > Mustelidae > Mustela > Mustela lutreola. The sequence continues at coordinate 64,755,218 of NC_081297.1, forward strand.
CTCAGCGGGGAGCCTGCTTCCTCCTCTCTCTCTCTCTGCCTGTGTCTCTACCTACTTGTGATCCTTGTCAAATAAATAAATAAAATCTTTTAAAAAAAAAAAAAGAAAGAAAGAAAGAAAGAAACCAGGATGTGGTTATTAAAAAAAATTAAGTACCTCTTCTTTTATGCTCTGGAATGACCAGGAGCACGTAAGGAGCATGTGACAGGCTCATTCAGTATCACTTCTTTCTGTTTGGTTCCTAATATATTTGGTTCACACAATCCTTGGATAGGAAAGACCAAATATTTGGGTGACCTTTTTCTGCCTTCATCACCTATTTAAATTATTATCTTCTGCTTTGGTCAAGATCGAACCACTTAGGTGTAATGCAAGAAAATGAGACTACACTGTGAATATCTGTTGATACTTTCATACAGATGTGGAATACTTCTTCTTCCATGAAATATTTCCATTTTCTAGGAGAGAAGTTTGATAAAGGAAGAAAGGAGAGGAGAGGAAAGAGTACCTCCTCACCAAAAATCACTATTCCTAAAACACGTAATCTCACTCATTTGCTCACTCTTTGGAGACTAACCATGGATGGGAAGTCACAATGAGGAAATAATGATGTTTGTCCATAAGTGAAAAGAATTAAACTATTTAGACATTTTTTCTTTCTCCTTTCCCCCCATTATTCATGATATATTTTAATGCTACCAGTTAGTCATATTTTAATTGTGTTAACTTGTTTTACACTACAAAGGCAAAACAGTACATTCAGCTAAAATAAAAGTATCTAAAATAAAAATGGAAGTTTCCCGTGTCCCAGCCCCTTGTTCACTTGTTTGCTGCTTTTTTCACTTTGGAGTTCTAAGCCCTTAAACTTCCCTTAGAATTTCTGTTCCTCCAGGCACTTGGGTGGCTTAGTGGGTTGGGCCTCTGCCTTCTGGGCTCAGGTCATGATCTCAGAGTCCTGGGATTGAGCTCGTGGGGGGGGGGGCTGCTTCCCTCCCTGCCCACCTGCCTCTGCCTACTTGTGATCTCTCTCTAAATAAATAAATAAATCTTAAAAAAAAAAAAAAAAAAAAGAATTTCTGTTCTCTTATCACCAGGCTCATTGTATGAATGGCTAGCACCAAAACACCAACAAAATCAGCACTTGTTAATATGAGAGTAAAACCATCCTTCTTCAAACAGTCCAAAATTTTTCTGATTTTCTTCATGTAATTTCCTGGAAGTGACATTTGGTATTTGGTTTAGTTTTCTGTGACTCATACAGAACAGTGTGTACATGCTGGTGTCCTGGAGTAAGCCCTTGAGAAAGGAAGGTAACCAAGCTGAAGTCTGATCTATGTTCATTAGATATTTTGTCCATAGCCAACCAATCTGTAATCTACATCAAGGAAACAGTTTTTATTTGCCTTCTTGAAGAATGGGTAGGTGTCTGTAGGGAATCTGTACATTGTTATAAAATTATCCATGACATTTTATTTTCTTCTTTCTTGGTTAACAACTACATGTGTTCTCTTACCCACTTAATGTTATCTTAGTAACATTTTTCTTCTGTGTCTTTAATGGCTTAAATAAGTTATTTGAAATTATATTCCAAGAAGAATAAAATTCCGAGGATATTCATAATTGCTATTAATTGCATACTTTTAAGCTATAATTTTAAGATGGACTTAAGGAGGAAAGGGACTTGAATAACTGTCAATATCACTGTAGGGTGTTTCTTTTGAGAGAAAGCATGAGCACAAGCAGGGGTGGGGAGTGGGGAGGGGCAGAGGGAAAAGCAGACTCCCCGCTGAGCAGGGAGCCCTAGGTGTGCTCATACCAGGACTCCGAGATCACGACCTAAACCAAAGTTAGATGCTCAACAAACTGAACCACCCAGGCACCCCTAATATAGTCATCTTAATGTAGGGGGGAGTATATCTTTAGTTTGCTTATCAGCATATCATAAATCTTATATTGACCCCAAATTAGACCTCTAATAGATACATTGCTAGAGCTTTAAATATGGATACAGTAACTGGTTTTGTTAAATAAACATAAGAATTATCTTTGTTTTTTTCTACCAATGCCATCTTTCTCATATGTCCTACTAAAAGTAATTTTTTTTGCTGATTTATTATATTCATCCATGATTTATAAACTTCTATAATTTCAAAATGTAAGTTCACTGTTCTCAGTGTTATTTTGACTGGCCTTTCTCTAGCAGATCATTTCTGGTAAAGATACCATACCAGTGTAAATTAAATTTTATTTACCCTTAATTAGTAACTGAGTAATTCTTCCATCTTTCGTGGTAAGGTAATAATGGGTCTGGGTATAGAGATGCTGATCAAGCAATTCTGATATTTCTCACTGTTTGTTGCTCTAAGTGGCTGTTCTTGATATACCAGCTGGAGTCCAGTTATCTCTTTTCTGTTTACTTTTTTTTTTTTTAATATTTTATTTATTTATTCATTTGTCAGAGAGAGAGAGAAAGCAGGTAGAGGTGGAGGGAGAAGTAGGCTCCCTCGAGCAAGGAGTCTGATGCGGGACTCGATCCCAGGACCCTGGGGTCATGACCTGAGCCTAAGGCAGCTGCTTAACCGACTGAGCCACCCAGGCGCCCCTTCTGTTTACTTTCAAGCCAACTACTTACAGGTTTTTAGCCAATTTCATTACAATAAAACATTTTGAAAAGTTAACAACAATAACAAAAATATTGAAAAAAAATGTCAAAGGGGCACCTGGGTGGCTCAGTCAGTTAAGCCTCTGCATTTGGTTCAGGTCATGATCTCTGGGTCTTGGGATTGAGCCCCACATCGGGCTTCTGCTTCTCTCACTCTCTCTCTACCTCTGTCTCTTCCCACTGCTCATTCTCTCTCTCTCTCATAAATAAAATCTAAAAAGAAAGAAGTAGAAAACAAAAGAAAAGAGGAAAGGAAAGAAAAGAAAAATAGAAAGATAGAAAAAAGAAAGAAAAGGAATGTCAGAGGACTGGAATGTTCTGTAAGCAAAGTTGGCTTCATGAAGTTTGGAGTGGTCAGAAAGACTTCACTTAACCCCTCAAATATGACCTCCTTTATCTTTGTGGAATCAGACTCACTCCTAGATTAGACAATATAGGTATGTATGTCCAGATGGATATTTTAGTCATTTCCTCTAGTCTTCTAATTCATCAGTGAGTTACAATGAGTGAAAAATCCCTATTAATATCTTTGACATAAATCCTAAAACTGTACAGGACTGTAAAGTTCTTTAATCCAGCTCACTGCTCTTAGGATATTAAAATTCCAAATTTGCAGATGGAAACAGTAATCAGAGACATTAACTGACATGCCCAATGTGATTGGCTAATTAATATCGGAACAGGGACTGCAATTGTTTAATAACCTGTCTGTCTCTACCATGTAACAATGTCTTTTTTTTTTTACAATGTCTTCATTAATATTGTAATAACTATTTATTAAGTAAAAACAATTGGCTATGACCTGCCTTATCTGAAATCTAAGAAAATCAGCAAAAATTTAAAACATATCAACAATTGTATTCTCAAAGACTTTAACTCTCTATCTTCCCTCTTCCCACATTTTGCAGTCTTGTAACTGAATTCAAAGCATCAGGGTAATGAAGAGAATACATACGTTGGAATGTAAGAGATTTGTACTAAAACTCTTGAGTCAGAAACTTCTCTGTCCTCCTTCCCCTGCCACACACAGTAAACACAGAAAGGAGGGAAAAAAGCCAAGTAACCCTGGAAAAGCCAGTAACCTTCACCAGGAAAAAAGAATAGAACAGCTGAGTACAATGTTATCCTATTATTGCATAAGTAGTTTTTACATGGTTTTCATCCCTGTGTGCTCACTGTTTCGTGTGCTTTTTCTTTTGTTTGGTCTTTTTTATATAACCTTTCTATGTATTTTCCTAGTTCATGTGATTATCCTTTTATGGCAATGTAGTATTTCATTAGAGTTTAATCATGCCCCAGTAATTAGATATTTTTCTAGTCTAATTTAAAAAATTTAAAGCATCTTGGCAGAAACATTTTGTTTTTAGCTTTTTGGGAGGAGGACAATATTACTGAAGTGATGTTCTCATGATCAAAAGCCATAATTCATTAAGCGTTCTTTTTGGGGCACCTGGGTGGCTCAGTTGGTTAAGTGTCTGCCTTCAGCTCAGGTCATGATCTCAGGGTCCCTGGATTGGCCAGGGTTGGGCTCCCTGCTCAGCGGGGAGTCTGCTTCTCCCTCTCCCTCTGCCTCTACCCCTCCCCCTGCTTATGCTCTCCCTCTCTCTCCCAAGTGAATGAACAAAAAATCTTAAAGAAAAAAAAAAAAGTTCTTATATATTTTCAGCTGGTTCTAAAAAATTAGACTATAACTAGTGCAATCTAAGGACATAGTTAATTCTCCAGCACCTTGTCAGCATTTGGTTTTTATCATTTTTATCTATTTGTATTAATAAATATTGAAGTATTGACTCTCCTTTCTTTTTTTTTTTTTTTTTTAAAGATTTTATTTATTTATTTGAGAGAGAGAGAGAGCACAAGCAGAGGAAGGGGTAGAGGGAGAGGGGGAATCAGATTCCCTGTTGAGCCGGGAGCCTGGACCTGGTGACCCAGGCCTATCCAGAGACCCTGGTATCGTGACCTGAGCTGAAGGCAGACACTTAACCAGCTGAGCCACCCAGACACCCCATCCTTTCTTTTCTTTTTTTCCTAACTGTAAGAGTAACGTATAATTTTTGTAGAATGCTGAGAAATATAGAAAAGATAGAGAAATCCTACAACCTGGATATAAAGAGCTCCTTCTTTATGTATTATTTTACTTAAAAGAGCTCCATTTTTTTCTGTTTTCTTCTGCCTGAAGAAGGAAATGTTTGTCTCTCAGTACTTTGAGAAATTAAGTGTAGGTTTTATCTACACCCTATGCACAGTTCAACAAAGTCCCATTTTCCCTAAAAGTCACCCTCTACCCTTGACTTTGGAGGGATGAGAGTCTGAAAGAAGTCAAAGTTGAAAGTCTGAAGGAAGTGGCTGAGAGAAGTATAAGGAAAATTAAAGTGTTAAGAATCAATTTTTAGGGAGCCTGAGTGGTTCAGTTGGTTGAGCAACTGCCTTCGGCTCAGGTCATGATCCTGGAGTCCTGGGATGGGGTCCCACATAAGGCTCCCTGCTTGGTGGGGAGTCTGCTTCTCCCTCTGACCTTCTCCCCCTCATGCTCTTTCTCTCTCTCATTCTCACTCAGATAAATAAATAAATTCTTAAAAAAAAAAAAAAAGAATCAACTTTTAGAATTTTTCCTAAAAATTAGGGGGATAGGAAATCCTGCTTTTTACTTGATATTTAGGACATCACTTACTTTATTCCCTTAAGAAAATTTTTCCAGAGGACTGCCTGAATGGCTCAGTTGGTTAATAGTCTGCCTTTGGCTCAGGTCATAATCTTGGGGTCCTGGGATCCGAGTTCCACACTGGGCTCCCCGCTGTCCCTCTCCCTGTGGCCCTCCACCCCCACCTCTACCCCTGCCCGTTCCTGCTGTCTGTCTCTCTTTCTCAAATGAAATCTTAGAGAGAAGACAGTTTTCCAGAGGAAAGAAATTCTACAGACTACTGGCTAAAAACCCTAAGCTCTTTTTCTTTTATTGGTATGTGTTGATGCATTTGGTTTATGGATTCTGAGAGTAATTTCAAGGGGCCGTCCCACTAATGAGAGTTACTACAGTCAGCTGACAGGAAGGAGGACTTGTGGGGTGGGGTGAGGCCAAGCCTTAGGAAATTCCAGAAAGTCTTGAAGTATCTTGTCTTTTCTCTCTTCTCTTAAAAGGCTCCCTCAGGCATCTGAATAAACAGGGCTGAAACGTGATAAAAATGTGTTACAGAAGAGTATTTCAGTAACAGAATTGCTGCTTTTTTTTTTTTCTTTTTGTGTTCTTCTACTTCCTTGAGAAATATTAGAGGAAACTCCTCCTTCTTCCTGTACCTCAGATTACCACTTGTAAAATGAGAATCACAAAATTCATTGTAAATGCATTGGAGTTCTTGTTATTCTTAATATTTGAGTGATTTGGAGGTGAACCAGTTTTGAAAGAAATGTTTAGTGCTTCATCTGGGATCTCATTAAAAGCTTTCCTGTCTCAGAGCTATGTTCTTCCTCAGAACCAGTGTCAGTATAACTTTGATTTCCAGAGACATTTCTATTTTCCTTTAAAACCAAATGGCTTTTCACATTCACTTTTTCAGTACTTGGAAAAAAAGAATTAGGAATACTAATACCCTCATGTACCAGAAGGCTTTAAAAAAGGAAAAAGCTCTTAACTTTATTTAACCTGAAGATCTAAACTGAAAGCTAGCAAAGATGGAAAATTTTTATGTATCTAAAACCAAAGTAAGCCTTTGCCCTGGCAAGGCATATGTTCTGGTTCTAAATGGGCTTGTTCCTGGTAACGCCAGTGCAGGGACTCTGTATGCAGCAGAGGGCTTTGAATATGAGTACAGACAGAAATCTGAGCTATCTGCAGGTTGTGACACATAACACATAGTCTTAGAATTGTACTTGAACTTTACCTTTGACAGAATGTAAATATTTGAAATACTGCTTCATTATTAAGGATGCAGAACCCAGTCTCCTTTGGTTTAAAAAAAAAAAAAAAAAAGACGTATTTCCAGGTGTTCTTCCTTTTTTTGAGCCCAGAAAATTTTAATTTTGGTAGTAATCATCTCACAGTGAAGCAGCATGGAATAAGTCTTTGGAATTTCCTTTACTTTAATTGTCTGCAAATGAAAAATACTTTGAAAATTAAAAAAGGTGGATGGGGAGGGTGTCCTGACAAATCTATCTTTTCATTTTGGCTGATGATCTTCATTTCTAGATGGGGGGCTGCTCCCAGAGCAAGAGTGTGTTGTGTTGTATGAGTCAAGTTCATGTGGTTGATGTTGGTGCAGCTAACGTGAGTGTGATGGGGCAAGGTTAGAGCTGCTACAGCATCTTTTATTTCTTATCATGAAAAATGTAATTAGCAAAGCTAACTGGAGACAAATTATATGAAATGTATATCGATTTTGCAAGGAAGTATTGTCATTGGTCAGGGGAGGACTTGAAAAAGTTCACAGTCTTACACTTGACTGTTGAGTTGATTAGTCCATTGAACGTAAACATTTAATAACTATTTACTAATGTTGTGTTCAGAAGGGTACTGCTTTACTCTTCTGTCCTACCAGATTTCAGATATCCTTCCCACTTCAAGTTATCTGGAAATAAATTGAGATTTGAATGATAGGATCTGGTTGAAGGCTGTCATTGCAAGCTGAATAAATGTGACATATTCTCTGTGTACTATTGTCTGGGAACATTCTGTGACACTAAATGGCCTTCTTTTAAGTAACTTTTCCAGTCTTAAAAATTATAATTTGTAACTTTAACTAGAGATCTAATCTAGATATGAGAGAGATAAACTCACAAAATAATTTATTAAAAAAAAAGTCTGTACCATCTACATTTCTTATTTAAAAAACAAAAACATGGTCCCTGCCCTCCTAGGCTTCCAGTCCAGTGGAGGGACACACAATAAGCATTGTAGTGGAAGTGTGACCGGGAACCTTGGAAACAGAGGAAGGACTACTTAGATTTATGTGGGAGAGGGAAGGTGGTCTTCGCTGTTGCTCAGCCTCCACTGAGTCTTGAAAGAACAAAGAGAAGGATAAAAGGGGAATGGGGGAAGGGAACTCATTTACAAGCTCAGAGACCTCCCAGCAGTTTGCTTCTCCTGGAGGGTAAAGGGTGAGAAAGGGAATACTCAGGGGAGGTAGGGACTAGATGTAGAACTGGTCTTCTGTGACATACAAAGCACTTTAGATTTAGTTCAAGGAATGATTACAGGAATTTTTAAAGCATTTTGAACAAGAGAGTAATATACCATTATATTGGGGAATAATTACATGATGTGGGATAATGGCAGCATCATAGAGACTTGCTTAGAAGGTATAGAGGAACCAATTAGCAATGTAATACAGTAGTCCAGGGAAAAGATGAAGATGTGAACCAAAGCAGCAACAGCAGAGATAAAGTGGGAGGAGAAGGGAAACAAACAGCAAATACTGCCATCCGGACTTGACAATTTGGGTCGGCAGCTGCGTGTTGTCTGGGACATGAGGATTCCCCTCCATGGCTGGTTCAAGTGCGTAGTTTTCTGGTGAAGCTGGTTAGGCAGTGATTATTTCCACAGAGAATTACGTATATAGAGTTATTTTATTTCTCCCTGGACACCTGTGAATATGTAGTACTTTGTATTTATAATGCTAAAAACACATTCTGTGGAATATAAAAACTAATACAAAATATAATCTCTTGTGGATTTTATTAATAAAGGAGATTTGAAGGCCTTTTTTTTTTTTTGAACATTCGTCACGATATTCCACCTTCTATTTAAAGCTTATGAATGGGTTTTGTTTTCTAAGCAGGTTCTTCGGTCCCAGAGCCGTGGTGCAGGTGGAAGGAAGATCTCTGAAAACAGCTTTTCTCTGGATGATTTGGAACTGGGCCCCGGTAAGTAGCGTTCCATGTGCGTGGGGTTCTCTAGGAAGTACTCATTAGTAACAATACCTTTTGGCCTTAAAGCCAATGCTTTTAGAGGAAGAATGGCACAAATTAAAAGTAACTGTGTTTGTAAGAGCCGAGGGGCCCCTTGTGGGATAACGAGGGAAGTACTGCTGACCATTTTGGCTCTGCGGTCATCTGGGACTTGAGGCTGCCATGATGGGCTGCAGTGTCCTCTGTCAAGATCGGTAATCCTATATTACCACTGGTAACATAAAACCTCAAGAGCATAGTTATTATATTTGGAAGGCAGCCTTTACAGGCATTACACAAAAGAAGAAAAAGAAATTAACAGGAATATCATCAGCCTCCTGGTAAAGAAATGCAAATTAAAATGGCATTAAGATCTAGTTTTTTCCAGTGTTAAATATGCCAAGATGTTTAAATATATAATACTCATTTATGGAAAGGGTTCTCCTTTTAATGTTGGGAAAGTGAGCAACTATTACCTAGTAAGTAAGTTATATTCCCGATTTTCCTCTTTGTACCCTTCATAGAAGAAATGGATTACATCCAATTCCAATAGCCCCAAATTTAAAATCTTGAAACCATTCAAATCACATATTATCTTCTGATAGAGCACATTCTTCGTGTGCTTCCAGGTCAGTTGTCATCTTCCACATTCAACACAGAGAAAAGCGAGAGCAGGCGAAATCTGGACTTACCACGGCTATCCGAAACCTCCATCAAGGATCGAATGGCCAAGTACCAGGCGGCTGTGTCCAAGCAGACCGGTTCCACCAGCTCCACAGTATGTGCTCCCCATCATCCATTCATTTCATTTCATCCAGCCAGTGGTCAATGAGCACAGAAACTAGACATGTCTCCCAGACCCCGACCAGAGAGCCCTGCTCAATCCCTGGTCCCGAGCCACTCTCCTTCCGTGTAAACCCTACCCTAGCTTCATTCAGAATCCTTATCATGTTCTAATCCTGACTTTGCTTTCCTAGGCCTCATTCCCCCACCCCACTCCTTCATTGGTCCTGTTACCATCTAGTAATTTCATGGAGAGTTTTCCTGCCTGTTCTGCTTAATTTTGTTGTTGTTGCTAAAAAAGTAGTCGTCTGTTAGTTTTAACGAAACACTTGTTTTTGAGGAAAGGAGGAGAGAATATTAGCAAGAAATATAGGATATATGTGACTTTAATGTGGGATGGGGAGGTTTCTTACAGGTTTTATTGATTTAGGGGTCACATGACATAAAATAACCACTTTTACATATAATTCAGTGATTTTTGGTATATTCGCAAAGTCATGCAGCTATCATCACTAATTCCAGAACATTTCCATCACCCCAAAAAGAAACCCTATACCTGTGCAGTTGCTCCCAGTTCCCCCACCCCTCAGTCCTTCACAACCACTAATCTGTTCTCTGTCTTTATGGATTTACCTATTCTGGACATTTTATATAAATGAATCATACAATATATGGCCTACTTAATCCTCGCTTCTTATGATGTAATGATTTTCTAAGGAAATAGAACAGTGATTAGGTAAAGGGGAGGGAGAAGCAACAGGAAGATGACATGCTCTGTAAGCATAAAAATGTGGTATTCTAAACTGAATGGAGGGTCTTTACGTTTTCAGTTTTCCTATCCTTACCTGGCAGGCTGACACTACAGAACTCCTTAAGGAAAGATACCTGTTAAATGCCATTTATTCATACCTACACATTCATAAAAGCCCTCTACATATGCATAGATATGTATCTCAAACATTTGTTCTTTCTGAGATTCAGAATACAAGCCACAAATCTCTTGGTGTCCTATGTTTTTGTTTTTTTCTTTTTAAACAAATTTGGATGATAGTATTAAATTTTATTTGTTCCCAGGCAGACTGAAATGAGTATCTATTAGAAATCATAACTTGTGTTCCAGAAATTGAGTCTTCTTTTCCTCACATTATTAAATATTCCTTCTCCAATAGTACTTATTGGTAGATTGAATCTCTGGGCAATGAATAATTTCATACTGATTTCACTGTGGTTTTTTTAAAGAAGAGATGATGTGTGTATAACTTGGTTGTAAAATGGAACACTTTTATTCACCGACAGCATGAAAGTGAGCAAAGTTAGACTTCTCTTAGAAGGAGGTCAGGAGATCGAACAAACAGGTGATCTCTGGAGCTTATTTCCCTCATCTCAAGATTTTGCTCCTTCTCTGTGCCCTCCTGCTATAAACATTCCAACCAGGTGACTCCCTAAGTGGAAAAACCTGCTCAGTGAGGGTTTTTTTTTTTTTTTTTTTTAAACTCCTAATAAGGTTTCAGCACTGCAGTTCTGCTCTGTAAATTCTAAGAGTTGAAAAGTCTTTAGGAATTCTTGTAAAAAGTACATTTTATCTCATCCCAAAAGAATTTCTCAGGCCCCTTATAGAGGATGGCTGTAACAAGGCGCACATTCCCCGGCATGATTCTGGAAGCAGGGCTTCAAGATGGAGTCAGGAATGAATCCTTCAGCTGTCCTGTTGGGTTCTGAATCATTGGCTCCCAGCTCCCCCTCATGAATGCTCCTCCGGAGGGAGCCTTGTCCCTTAGTCAGGGATTCCACATCTCAACCAGGTCCGGATTGAGGCCACTCACACTGGCCCTGTGGCCATATGTGGCTTGTTTTCTTGCCTGCCTAAAGAATCACGGAGAACAGAAAGGTACCAGACTTTCAGAAAGGTAGCAAACTAAACATAGGAAATGTCCATATTCATCTACCACTCTATTGATTTTAGATCTAGTAGGTAAAGTTAATTTTAATATTTTCCCCAAGTGTTCTTTGCAAGGAAAAGAAATGTGATTATGCTTACTCCTTATGACTATATTAATGCCTGCTTTTTTATGTTGAGGTTCTGTTCTGAGAAGTAGAATAAGGTATGTCTTTAATACAGCGTATGAATTTTATGCCCAAAAGAAGCATGTTTTTGAAAGTCTCGCCAAAAAAGGTTGTTTTATGGTGTCATTAAATATAATTTCAGTTTTTATATGTGTGCATGATCCCTGTCTCTCTTTCCAGGCCGAGCATTTATATATATGGTCAGTATATTTTCTTAATTATTGGCACTTGGCATCTCCTTTCCCCTGCTCCAGAATGGTCTTTTCTGATAAAACTCACAAGCTTTGCATTCCCACAAGCTCTGCTGCTAGAGGAGTGAATCACAAGAACATTGTGTGCTGGGGCTGGTTTCTGTGTGTGTCTTTGTTGATATGTCTGTATTCTAATGAGCACCCAGTTTTAGACTAGTGTACAAATATTTAACTCTGAGGTGTGTGTCCACAAAGCCGCTTTTGTCATTTCACTAGTCAACGGGTTTTGCTTGTGAGAATTAGGGGGTTGATTTGACCCGAGGCTTCTTAAAAGAACTTTTCTTTTACCATTCCAAATTTATTTAATGGATGTGCTATGAAGAGCATGGAATAGGGACCTTTTTTTATTTTCGTTCACAGATTCTTTTTATTTTGTAGAATGACTTGAGAGCCAATGGCGGTGAAATCAGAACTCATAAGTTGGAGCAAAAGGAGAATGTGCCCCCGGATCCTGAGGTCTGCATCTCCCATCAGGTTGGAGAGAAGGTGGGTTAAAAAGTCTGATGTCCAGTTGCCAAGGAAGCATGTGTTCTAAATTAGATGCTTAAAATTAGAAACCACTCTAACTCTAGGCTGCAGAGTGTCTGGGAATTTGGTAACAGCTGCCAGGACAGATTGTCATTTTTGCAGGTCACATAATTTCAGCTGGGGAACTCCACAACTCATAGTGGACCAAATAATGAACCTAACTGGAAAATTCTTTCACTCAGATGCTCAGAGGGTATAGCGCTTAAGTGATTTTTAGAAGTCTGTTTTGATTAGAGGTTATATCTTCAAGAAATTCATGTATTCTTCATTTAACACATTTATGCAAGACAAGTTCATTCTTTCATCAGACTGTTTTGAAAGCAAAGCACTATGCTAAGCATAGGAAATGCTAAGTTTAAAAACTAAATAAGAACGAACCATTCTGTGGGGTCTTTATCTGCAAGGGAACTAACAGAATAGAAGGGAGATGAGTAACAGGTTGGCTATCCTAAAGCAGTGTCTGACTAAGGACATTTAACCAGACTTCCTCAAGAAGGTGATGTCTGAGCCAAGTCCTGAAGAATGTGTGGGAAGAAACCAAGTGAATAGGGAAAGGTTGAGTAAAAAGAAAGAAGGGCATTCCAGGCAGACACAAACAGAGGTTTGGAAACCAGAGGCTAGGACCCAGGGCACATAGAGGTAATGGAGAGAGCCAAGTGGAGGAGAGGGCCAGGCCAGGTCTTGAGAAGCTTTATATGCCATGCTTGAGACTTTGGATAGAGTCCTGCCGAGATGAAAAACCTTAGGAAGATTTTAAGCAAATGATATTTATGTTTTACACACCTATCATTAGATGAATGGCTTGGTTGGTGTACGTAACAACATTTATGACGGGTGAATTTATCATTTTCTTGGCCAGTCCATTACCCAGATTTGGTTTTGTTTTGTTTTTGTCTTTTGATCAATATGATATCCAAATGTTAAGTTAGATGAGAAGAAAGAGCTTTCAAATATGTCACAATGATTAATCTTAGGAGAAGAGTCATTGCTTCTGTTACACATATTGATACCCTTGAGGCCGTTCTTCCAAAAGGTGAGGAGATCATTAGAATGGATTAAGAGCAATAGCTGTCAAATTTACTGGACTATAGGAGACTTTAAAAAGCATGATATAGGGGCACCTGGGTGGCTCAGTCAATTAAGTGTCTGCCTTCAACTCAGGTCATGATCCTGGGATCCTAGGGTCGAGCCCCACATTCTTTCTCTCCCCTTGTTCCTCTCCCCTGCTCATGCTCTCTCTGTCAAATAAATAAATAAAATCTTAAAAAAAAAAAAAGCATGCTGTATTGACAGAACACCAATAAGAACTTATGAAATCCACTACACATTTGGACCAAAGTATGCGCAGAGGAAAATGGCCTCAGATTAATGGCTACAACATTTGAATCTTATGATACAACAGGGAAAAAAAAAATAGAAAAATTTAAATCTCTTTATTTTACAAAAACATATTACAAGTGTATGTTGAAATAATAAGACAAAATACTTGGCAGCTATTTTGTAATCATAAAATCATCCAATAAATTATATATATTCTGGGGCACGTGGGTGGCTCAGATGGTTAAGCATCTGCCCTCAGCTCAGGTCATGATCCCAGAATCCTGGGATTGAGTCCCATTTTGGGCTCCTTGCTCAGTGAGGAGCCTGCTTCTCCCTCTGCCTCTGCCGTTCTGTCTCTCGTGAATAAATAGATAAAATCTTTTTTTAAAATTACATATATCCTTGGAACAGTGGGATCACTCATTAGTCCCAAGAGTCACATGCCATGTATCAAGTGAGTTCTCTTTATTAGACTGCCTGGTTTTCGTATCTTTAAGTGGGAGATCGTGTCTTAAGAATAAACTGAGTTGGGGTGCCTTGCTGGCTCAGTGAGTGGAATGTGCAACTCTTGGTCGCTGGGTTGTGAGTTCAAGCCCCAAGTTGGGTGTACAGATTACTTAAATATAAAATTTTTTTTTTAAAGAATAACTGAGTTAAAATGTTACATATTATAAAAAAGAAACTTGGGGCGCCTGGGTGGCTCAGTGGTTAAGCCGCTGCCTTCGGCTCAGGTCATGATCTCAGGGTCCTGGGATCGAGTCCCGCATCGGGCTCTCTGCTCGGCAGGGAGCCTGCTTCCTCCTCTCTCTCTCTGCCTGCCTCTCTACCTACTTGTGATTTCTCTCTGTCAAATAAATAAATAAAATCTTTAAAAAAAAAAAAAAAAAGAAACTTAAGAAAAAAATACTGCCCGCACTGAAATCTCCCCATCTATCCCAGGAGCATAGTTTGAGAAATGATCATCTAGAAAATAATGCTTGGATTGTTCCTAATCTAATTTTGTGTTTGCTTCTTGAATGTCTTCACACTGATTTGAAACTAGAACTCTGAGTTGAACTGGAGGATTGGAACACTGTAATTATAGCCTAAAAGGGCATCAGTGGAACTAAACCATGAATTGAGGCGTGGGTGGGGAAGAAAGGAGATAAAGACAGAACACAGTCTTCAAGTACATACTGCAGGTTTCTAAAGCTGGGACTGCCTTCAGATTCATAAAATTTTTCAGAGCCTCTTATCCTTTTCAGCTATTTGCCTCGCTTTTGTTAACTGACACCCAAGAACTATTTGAACTCAACTTGTTACAAAGGGACATCACTGCTAGGGTGAACTTTCTGAAATAGAATATTTTGTCAGGGTATTGTTCTTCCCTTTCTCCTCTTGTAAACGAAATTGAGCTTCCCTTTAATAAAATGTTGAAGCAAATCTCACGTGCCCTCTCCTGGTAGTTCCTGCAGTGAGGTCAGCTGGTTGGGCATGTGCAATGATGTCATGATTGGCAGTAAGTTTACCCTGCAGGTTCAAGGTGACCAAAATTAGAGGTGAGAGAGGAACATCCTGGGATGGATGCACCTACTAATTAACAAGAATTGAAGAGCTTATAATTTCTTTCATATCATTAAATGAAAGAATGCATGTAAAGTGATGATTCCAATACTTGGCACATACTAAACACTCAGTAAATGTTGACTATTATTATATTGGTATGCCCTACCAATAGAGAATTACTGTAGTGAAAACAGAGTGGGGGCACCTGGGTGGCCTGATCTCAGTTCAGGATCTTGATCTCAGGGTCCTGAGTTCAAGGATCTTGAATGTCTTCAATTCCAATACTTGGCACATACTAAACACTCAGTAAATGTTGACTATTATTATATTGGTATGCCCTACCAATAGAGAATTACTGTAGTGAAAACAGAGCGGGGGCACCTGGGTGGCCTGATCTCAGTTCAGGATCTTGATCTCAGGGTCCTGAGTTCAAGCCCTGCATTGGGCTCTATGTTGGGTGTGGAGCCTGCTTAAAAAGAAAAAAAAGAGAGAGAGAGAATAATGAGAAAAAACAACCATGCAAAAATTCAGGTGCAGTCAGCCAATGACTTAAACTCCATTGTAAATTTCTTCACTACATTAAACATCCTGACAGAAACACTCAGCATTGCCATAAAATCCCTGACATCTGAATGAAAGACGTTTACACGAAGACTACACATTGGGTCACCTACTGAGCCTTCATGATATTGAGTGTGATGGAAGATACCCAAAAGTTCTAGATCTGCCGTTTTGTTAAGCACTGCCATTTTGAGACTGGGATTAAAAAGAAACACTAACCTTGAAGATGAGACCAGTGGTTGGGGTTTTGGTCAATTTGCCTTTTGGCTATCAAAAGGTCTTCAGTACTTGTAAGCTTGTTTCAGCAGAATGTAACTGATTGGGAAATAAGGAATTACGAAGCTAAAGGAGTAAGAGTAGTTCCTACTTTAAAGACTTCATCTCGCCTTGGAGTGAGTTATAGTTCTATGGTAAGGAGCTCTGTTCTCTGTGATAGAGGGTTTTGTTTTGCCTTTTTTTTTTTTTTTTTTTTTTGACAGTAGAAAGATATGGTTTAGAAGTTCTTTTATAAAGGGAGATGATGCACACTTTTGGCAGCTGAGTGCAGTCTGTTTCTCCCGTTACTCTGTAATTGAGAGGCATGTTAATATCCTCATAAAAGACATTTTGCTGCCTCTTGTTTAAATGCTCAGCTGTTCTGGGGCCCGTTATTTCCCCTAGGCAGCCAGTGACTGACTAGAGTCAGCAGGTTTTTATGGCATTAACAGCAGTTTGCTCTTTTATTTTTAATGTGATTCTTAATCCCTCCCTTTTGTAGGTTTCTGCAACTGAGAATAGCCTGGCAGTCCGTTCCACCCCTGCTGAAGATGACTCCTGTAAGCATTTGTTCTTAGATCTGGAGGATGAGGTTCTTGTTCTGTATTCTGTTCTGTATTTGGTCTAGGAATGTCCCCATTGCTGGCAGTGCTGAGAATGCAACATATTAAACCCAGCAATTTAGCTGATCAAATCTTTCACTTGGTATTAAGGACTTATGCTTGCATACCCTTCACACATTCCATGGCTTAGGGAGAAGTTAAGCTCAATATGATTAACTTGGGGCAAACCGAATAGTTTTGGTCCTTCTCTCATTGAAAGTATCCTGCCTTTTGTATCAAACCTTTTCAGGGTTCAAGCTGTAAAAACCAATTTTGAAGTTTCATTTTAACAGGAGTTTGGCCAAGACGGATTTTATTTATTTACAGGGATAAAGAATTGGCATTCTTTTTTAAAAATATATTTTTCTTGGGGCACCTGGGTAGCTCAGGTGTTAAGCATCTGCCTTCAGCTCAGGTCATGATCCCAGGGTCCTGGAATCAAACCCCAAATCAGGCTCCCTGCTCAGTGGGAAGCCTGCTTCTCCCTCTCATTTTCCCCCTGCTTGGGTTCTCTCTCTCGCTCTGTCTCTCCCTCTGTGTCAAATAAATAAATAAATAAAATCTTAAAAAAATTTTTTTTCTTTTAAAAATCTCTTTCTCTGCTTATCTACATGTGTACCACAGTCCACCTTCTAGCCTGATTCTAGAGATTTTCCTGTTGGTGCTGAATTTTATCACCTTTTTATCCATTTTAAGCCTCACTTCTCCCAAAACCAGAAACCTTTCTGGTTTTTTTTTTTTTTTTTTCCTTTCATTCTTTACTATATCCACTTTTGATTCTGATTTTCAGTGTTTTTTTTTTTTTAAGATATATGTGGATTTCTGGGATGCCTGGGTGGCTCAGTCAGTTAATTGTCTGTCTTCGGGTCAGGTGGTGATCAGGGTCCTGGGATGGAGCCCACATCTGGCTCCCTGCTCAGCAGAGAGTCTGCTTTTCCCTCTGCCCACTGCTCCCCCTGCTTGTGCTCTCTCTCTGTCTCTGTACCTGACAAATAAATGAGTAAAAAAAGTCTTAAAAAATTAAAATATATATATATGTGGATTTCTAGCTTCTCCCCAGGTTTACTTCACTAGACATTGAAAACTCAGCAACTAAAATAGAAATATGAATTCAACAAATATCTATTAAATTGTACCTTAAAATTTTAGAGAGAAATTTGCTGCTTGAATCCAAGAACATTCCTTTTGCAGTCATTTTGCTTGGACTAGAAATTTTTCTGAGTTTTGGCTAGGTTTGCAAAATATTTGAAAAATAAGCCTTAACTTTTTAGTACTTTGTTGACCTAACTCTAGATTTTAAGGAATTCTTTTATTGTTCCTTAGTAGCACTTTTCTGTGTCTGCTCAGTTTTCCACACAATGACTATATTGGCAGAAAATTAACTTATGTAGGTGACACATCAATGATTATGAAAAAAAGCTTCATGAAGCCTTTTTCCATAATCTCTATCCATAGATATTTGTTATAGGACTGACCAAAAAGATTGTGTCAAATTGCACACACACACCCACACATGCACATGTGTGTGTGTGCAGTAGGAAATTTATACCCTCACAATCCATCATTTTTCCAACTTCAGTTGAAGCTTCCCAAAAGGAGTTATTGGGGATGCTAACTACCAAAAAGGTCATTAACATCTACAAACAGCCTTTTTTTTAAAAAAAAATTTAATTCAGTTAATTAACATATGGCATATTATTAGTTTCAGAGGTAGAGTTTAGTGATTCATCAGTCTTACATAATACCCAGTGCTCATTACATCATGTGCTAAAAACAGGCTTTAAAAATGACAAATCAGGGTGGGAGGGGAGGGACAGGGTAGGAGGGAGAGCACGGGCAGAAAGTTCTATAGATCAGGTGATTTGGATTTCTGCAGTGTGTGGCAAAGGGTGAGAAAGCCTCGCAGCTGATAACTTAAGAGCATAGCTTTTAGTATTAGAAGAGCTGTGTTCTCCTGGTATTGAAAAGTTCTCTTTGGTGTCCAACTTCTGTTTTGGGGAGGAATTATTTCTGAGACTTCCCTTGAGGTATTATAAAATGTCTTCCTTTTGTAACTCAAGCAGGTAACTCCCAGTTCAAGAGTGAAGTCCAGCAGCCTGTCCATCCCAAGCCACTAAATCCAGATGCCAGAGCCTCCAGCCTCTCTGAAAATTCCCCTCCCAAAGCAGTGAAGGTATGGTGGCTATTTCTCTCGGAGCCTTTAGACATGATTTACTAGTAAAGCTCGTTGCACCTTATGTCATTATGTTCATTATAACCCGTTTTTGCTTTCCTGGGGATGAAAACATCGAATAAGGGCATACTTAAACCAGTCACTTACCCTGGAAATCTTGCTCTTCTGCTCAGATGTTTGAGCCAGGAGGGGAGAGGTTCACTACTAGCCTTCAGTTTGAAAACTGGAAAATTCATGAAAGTTTTAGGGAAACCCAAAGTTAAAGAAAATGGTGTGGGATCTATTTATTTTTAAAAAAATGGTTTTTTTTTTTTGAGGGAAAAAATGCCCAAGTCCATAAATCTGTGAATGGGCAAAAGACCACAAAATGGGAAATTCAAGAAATCTGTTAAACTAAATCAGCCCATTGGATGGGGATGTGCATGTCAGCTTAGAGAGAGTGGCCCCTTGGTCTGAAGAACTTGACTGTAACATGATTGGTGGTTAGCTTCTTTTAAAAAAGAATGTTGCAGTGGGGGTTGGCCAGCCCATTTGCTATAAAATGGGGCGTTCAATAACATTCATACTAGGATATATAATACTAGATGTTAAGGAATGTATAAAAGTTTTATGCCCTAAGAAAACTTTACTAGGCCACTCAATCTCTGGCCACCTTTTATTCACTGTTTTAAAAACAGTCTTTTCCCATATATTTATATGAATAAATATATACTCTCATAAAAGAAAATTTTAACAAAAAACAACTCAATACCTACTTTAGACTTCATTACCTGACTTGTTATAATGAAATGCTTTGCTGATGTAGTGTGAATTTAGCCTCGTGGATTAATAACCAAACATAGGCATACTTCTTTAGTGTCTTTCTCCTCTGGTGCTCTCTTAAGTAGGTTGGTTTTGTTTAGAAAGTTTTGACATTTCAAAGAAAGGCTACAGTAGGTAGAATTGGTGTGTTGATGGTTTGTAACGGCCCCAGGCCCCAACCTCCTGGACCCATCAGCTGTGCTTGTACCTCTCAATTGTGGGCATGACTGGTGCCTTGAGGAAAGTTCAAGTATACAAAAAGGAGGAAGAGAAGAGGACAGTTTGGAACAAAAGGAGAAAAGGGACAATCTGAGACTGAAAAGGTGAGTTAAAAAAGGGAAAGGGGCAGAGTGGAGAATGTAAATGAGAGCTTTATGGGAAGCTGAGATTCATGAGCAGATTCATGAGATTGAAGAACAGAGGGTGAAGAAAGTAGCAAGAGAAAGCAGGTAAAGGGAGGAAGGATGGAGTTACAGTGATTGAGCTGCCCATTGTATTCAGCGTGACCCCCACTTCTGGCAGCCTTAAAGTCCAGCTCATGCTGTCATCAGCACTGTCTTTGTCCAGTAACTGGAGCCCAACAAAGTAGCAAATGCCAAGGGGTTAATTTCTTCTCCGACAGCGACCCTGCCCAGATGTGAGTCCTTGAGTTGTGGTTGTGGATCAAGAACAAGCCAGTAAATCTGACTTGGCCATGGACTGGGGGCTTAGGGAAATTCCATGGCTTGTCTAAAAATTAAAATCTGTTCTTGAGGATCTGTGAATTCTCAACCTAGGTTTGTTTCCCTCCCTCAACTGCTAGGTCAGACCTCTTGGTACTAGGTTGGAGTTTTGAGGTCTCTCCTTGATTCAGACTCCAGGGTCTCAGCTGCTGAGTGCTGAATGAGAGAGCACCTCACTTAGGTCCTCGCTAGCATATGAGGCATGAGGAGAGGTGGAGATGAAGCTCCCCCTGCACCTGTCTGAGACCCAGCCCTGTTCTTTGGCCCCAGACACTCAGCAGGAGAATGCAGACAGGCCTACGTTCACCAGACAGACACTTCAGGTTTTGAACGTTATGTAAAGACTGGAGTAAATGGGCCTGGCTCCTGTGTTTGCCTGTGGTCCAGAGCTCAAATGATTACAGATGGGACTCCATCATATCTCCGCTTTTATCTAAGGGTAGTTTATTTTCTCCTCCTCACATTTATCCTTTACATTCTGAAGGCAAGTGTGTATATATATATACACTTCAGTGTTTATAGGAAGACCTTCTGGCGTCACTGGTCTCACGGCTATAGACCATGCGACAGAAGTTGTTTCTCCACTTGGGGAAATTACATACAGCCCAGAATAAACTTGTTCACTCAGAATAGATTTCTAGGCCCCACACATACTGGAAAAACTGTTCCTTAGTGCCTATCTGTCTTTTGTTGAAAAATGGGACATCTGAGGTAGAGATTCAATTCGTTTCAAACTTTAGCTTGGTAAAGTAAAAAAAATAAAATAAAATGATACTAGTCTTTCCAAGTAAGAGTTTTATTTGTGTCTTTTGAACACTGGTTAGATGGCTCAGTTGAAGAGATGTAGTGCTAATGAAATTGAAGTTGCAGGTTCATTCTCAAAACAAAACAAAACAAACAACAACAACAACAAAAAAAAAAACAGTCTGGGAGCAGAGCTCAGTGGACCCTATGAGGTAGATCAGGAACTTTCTACTCAAGAGACCCAGAGGTCTCATAGGCTTTAAGTCCTTCTACTGAGAGAAGTTATCCCCTAAATGTTTCCAGAGTTGGAGAATAGGGAGGAAGAAGCTTAAGGAGATGTGGCCAGCTCTGGGAATACCCACTTGCCCTCACTAGGAGAGCCAAGGCTTCCTTGACTGATCCTGCTGAAGGATGTGGAGAGAAAACATGGCAGACTGCATGAGAAGACACACTCTGGCACCCTGTCTGTGCCCTGCTGGCTGTCCCTTCCTCTATGGACAGGGTAGGAGATTTTATGCTATTTTGCAAAGCCATTAAAATTATGCTGGAAGGACATCTAGAATCATTTCTTACTACCTCCATTATTCTTGCTTTATCAGAACACAAACCTTTCCTCCACATGTAGAGTAGTCTGTTTAAGGCGGGAGTATCTCCAAAATGCTGTCAAAAAGAGTTTCACGGAAAGCCATGGGGAAGGGTTAAGGCTGCACAGAGCTGGCCCATCCATTTACTATATATGAAGAATTTCAGTTTAATTACCTAGATATTTTGCACAGATGGGAAAGGAGGGAATGAAAGGCATTTTGTAGTGTTCTGAGGAATGGAAGCCTGACATCAATAGAGAATTTTCTTCTGATTTCACCATGTCCAAAGGCTAGTTAGCTTCACTGACTCTTTCCAGGTCTCCCCCTGTATATATGTATGTTGTTTATATATATAACATATACATATAAATATAAACGTATCTATAATCTCCAAACTAGAGCTTTCATTAGACTGAAATAGGTATAACATAAGGGGGTGAAAGAACATAGGGGAAGCCGTACACATTTATTAGAAAAATAGCTTTGCATAGATGCTGATCAACAGAGGGCCTATAAGATCCCTCATATGGGAAAGACATGACAGTGTTTATGTACATCAGTTATGTAAATATTACTTCCATCCAGAGATACTATCTACATATTTGAATTTGAAACAAAGTGAGGACTATAGTTTGGTTCAAACTGCTAGAGGGAGATTATTTTCATTTGGGTTAGCATCTGCTCTCCTCCCCAGAGAGTTTCCTTTAGATATGGAAAATCAGCATGCCAGGACAATTTAGAAAATGCTCTATTGGTTTGTGAATCAAGAGTTCTGAGTTTTAATTTTAATTCTGTTACTGACCGTGGGAGCTTTGATAAGGAACAGTGCTGTCGTTTCTACACGTGAAAAAGAGTGAGGGAGGAGAGATGAAAAACATCTGACCTAGGGAAAAAATATATTTTAAAGATAAAAAGTAATGTCTAAAATTCTAATACTGGCAGTGTTTTCAATGTGGCCGTGCCAAGTCCGAGCATACCATGAAGGCATGGGCAGGATATTTGCCAGGCCTACCATAATGGTAGAGATTTTTGGGCACTGACTCTGCTTCCTGTCGTCTGAATAGACATGGGGGCAATTACAGAAAAGTGGCTGAGAGCCCGGGACAGAGGAAGTAAAGGGAAGGCACAGACGCCGCCACTCTGATTTGGCATATTACCAGATTGGGATCCTCTTGACTTTATGAAACTGGAAAGCCCTTGGGCAGCTGCGATATAAACATTAAATAATATTGGAAAAGGTCTATGTAAAAATCAGATAGGAATAATGGGCCTCTGCTAGGTCTGGTTAGTTAGAAGCTTGTGGTTAGTCAGGTGTTTGGGCTAGCAGTCAATTAATTTGATGTTAAGGAGGGATGGCTTTTCACACCGATGGGTGAAGGCCCATTGTGGGTCAGGTGTGGGAGGCAGTAAGACACTAAAGAATGGTTAATGAGACACTCCTTGTGTGGGCGAAGGCTCAGAACAGCTCTCTCTCCTGAGCTGGGCCAGGTTCCAGCCTCAGATAGACAGGAGTGAGACTGCTTTTGCCCCCAATTAGCAGAATTACTTGAAAAGTCAAGAAAATGTGGTCTTATTCTTGGATCTGAGTCTGTACCTGAGTTTCAGCTCAGCGGCAGTGAAGCGCCCCAGGGCCCCCCCAATGCTGTGTATTCACTGAAGGTTCCTGTTTGTCTCTTGCAGCTTCTGCTTCCTGCTCCTCGGGTACCTAATCTCTGCTCCTGCCTTCCACTTTCCTCCTAACGTGAGCTCAGCTTTCAGCTTTCTCTCAGGTTCTCCTTTCTGTTCCCGGGGCCGCACCCTCCTTCAGTGTGTCCTCTGTGTGTGTGTGATGGAAGGCGGGCTCCAGATCTCTCCATTCCCCGTGAGCACAGTGACACCCCTCTCCTCTTGGACCCTGGGAGATTCCTGTCTCCTGCTCGGTCTTTACTGCCCAGAAGGAATGCTGTCTTCCTAAATCAAGGACTCAAAATGCGGAACTGCCCTGGAGCTGAAAAAGAGTTTCAATCTGAGAAATAGATACATTTGGCCTCTGACTTTTGCATCATGTGACTTGTGATCTGCACCAGGTCTCTCCCATGCTGTCAACTGTACTGTTACACCCAAATTTTATTTTGCATTTTAATGTATTTCCTGCTTGCTAGACAAGGACCTAGTTCTTTTTAGAGAAAACCTAATTAAAACTATGCAGTGACATCTCCACTGAGTCCTATCTTGTTAGAAGTGTCCATGTAAGAATTCTGAGCTCCAGATAAGGCCCTGATTGCTTCCAACAGCGTTCAGTCATAATAATATTTGATCATATTTAAATACCTCCCTTGTGCTTGATAAACTCAGTTGAACTTGTCTTTGACATTTAAGTTTTTCTTTTTAGGGCTCTAACCTTAGGAATGGAAGGGGGCTGTTGAGGAGCCATTTCCATTCAGTGATTTTCCTTTGTTCTTCAATCCCTTGGTGCTATTTGGGAGTTTACCACTAAACTCTATTAAACTCCCTTTTATAGAGATTTCCCTTTATGGCTTTTTTTTTTTTTTTTTTTTTTTTTTTTTTTGCCCATTTTCTACTTTTGTTTCCTGTCCGGATCCATTTGGGAAATGATTCCTATTTTTTGCTTTACCTCCTGGTGAATCATGTAGCAACTGAACCAGCAGTCTGAATTTTTTACGGAACTATTTTCAGGTTTTTTTTAAATGAAAATTCTATCTTGCCCATAACCTGGTTTATTTTTGGCTTGTCTTAACCATTCAAGTCCTGGACCTTGGGACTAATTTGCATTATTTACCACCATGCAGGTCTTGGCTGCAGAGCACCACCAGCCCCCTTCCCCCACCTCCCACCCAGGTGCCTGTAAGAGCTTCCTGAGACCTTAACAGCAAGCTGCTCCTGCATTTGGTGGAAAGGTGTTTCTGCTGGAGCAAGTCAAGAGTTATTTACATATACCGAGGGTCTTCTTACCCTCAGCCTCTAGTAGCCCAGTAACCATTTCTTAAGTAAAAACTTGCCTTTTGGGAATTCTTAACTTTCATCAGTGCTATAATACGACCTATTTTATTTTCTTTAGGATTGGGATTACCAGCTGAAAGAGCTGTGCTCACCCTGCTCTTATTCCACCCTTCACGGACTTGTGAATTCCCAGTCTGTTACAACCTTTCACTCCCCATTACAATAGTTTTCTCCATTGTTTTTTGGGGGGTTTTGTTTGCTTGTTTTTTAAGTAGGCTCCATGCCCAACATGAGGCTCTAACTCACAACCCGGAGATCAAGAGTTCTCATGCTCTCCCACCTGTGCCAGCCAGATGCCCCTCTCCATTGGTTTCTGAGAAAATTATAGAACCTATAGCTTTTTTTTTTTTTTTTAAAGAACCTATAGCTTTGTTGAGCTATGCTTTCTTCCGGAGTCCTAATGAAATAGTTTGTCTCTTTAAAATTAATTACATTTACATGTCAGTTTTGACTTACTTAAAAATATTGTGCCTAATGGATAAAATATTATGCTAAGTCAAGATTATAAGTGGAGAACACTAAAAGATGCTTTATCAAATTGTCTTTTCCCAATTCCCAAAGTCCTGTGCTTTTCCTCTCCTTTAAATTTATCCCCTTCCGAATTTGTTCTTGTAAAAGTCTGTCCTGCTTTTACCAGGCACTTGAATCAAACAAACTTCTGTGTGTGATGACATTTTCTCCTAATTTCTTGTCCGTGGAACCATTTTGTGTGTACTTCTGTGTGTATGTGGTGGCCTGTCCAAGCCTTCCTCTGCAGTCCTGCCTCAGTGGCTGCTACATGTGGGGTAGCCAGCCAGTCAGGGAAAGGGATGCAGGAGAGCTTCCTGGCCTTAAAGAGTCAGCTGATAGAATCGTAACAGGCTTAGTGTTCCTATGAGAATGGACAGGTAAGGGAGCCCTTAGCTAACAAAGTAAAACCAGGGCGCATCTCAGCAGAGGAAGAACTAACTCATCCCTGCCTGTGCTAACGTTACCCTTTTCCTTCTAGAAGTTTCAGACACCTGCAAGAGAGACTTGTGTGGAATGTCAGAAGACCGTCTATCCGATGGAGCGTCTCTTGGCCAACCAGCAGGTGTTTCATGTCAGCTGCTTCCGTTGTTCCTACTGCAACAACAAACTTAGGTAAGCCAACTAGTGTGTGCTATCTCTCTGTGTCGCTGGACCACAGGAAGGAGTCATTGGCTTTTAGAGCTCTGGTACTAGAAGCTCTTGTACAAGAGTACGCTGTTAAAGGTCCTTGAAGAAAGTAAAAAGTACCATTTAGTAACAAGTATTTCATATCAAATGAGAGTGATGTTTGGAACTTCTTGGTACATTGATATTTAAATTTACATGTTTGATTTATGTGGAGCTTAAATACTATGGGTGGCAGATAAAACCCCCTGTGACTTAATTTAGTAGAATATCCTCCTTTGGTCTTACAGAATCATAAAGTTAGGAAATCTTAAGAGTATACTTGCCTGGGTGGCTCAGTTGGTTGAGCGTCTGCCTTTGGCTCAGGTCATGATCCTGGAATCCCAGGATTGTGCTCCATATCAGGCTCCCAGCTCAACAGAGAGCCTGCTTCTTCTTCTTGCCTGCTCAAGAGTGAGCCTGTCACTCACCCCACTCTTGCTCTCTCTCTTTCTCAAATAAATAAAATCTTTTTAAATTTTTAAATAAAATTTTTAAAATAAAATCTTTTTTTAAAAAAAGTATGCTTGTCTAAGTCCTTACATGTCCCAAACTGTATAAATGGTAATAACAATAATAATAGACCTTAAAGAGCATGTATTTTTCTATATATTGCTTCCTTTGATTTCTGAGAAAATAATTATAATTTCTTCCATGTAACTCAAGATATGGATAGAAATGTTACAAATTGGGGCGCCTGGTGGCTCAGTGAGTTAGGTGTCAAATCTTGATTTCAGCTCAGGTCACGATCTCGGAGTTGTGAGATCGAGCTCCGTGTCGGGCTAGTTGCTCAGCGTGGAGTCTGCTTGTCCCTCTGCCCTCTGCTCCTTTGCCCCCTCACCCCTGCCCGAGCTCACTTTCTCAAATAAATAAATAAAATCTTTCAAAAAAAAAGAGAGATGTGACAAATTGGGGACATACTCCATATTAACTCATTTAAATCAGAGAGTCTTAGAGAAATAAGTAACTAGGATGCCATTTCCCCCAGCTTTCTTTTCAGAGCAAGCATTCCTTCTAAGATACTACCTAGTTCTAGGTACTAGAACTAGTTGTAAGATACTACCTAGTTTCAGAGCAAGCATTCCTTCTGAGATGCTACCTAGTTCCAGTGTAAGATAGCTCTAGCTCCACAACTTTCCCTCCTATTGAGCCAAAATGTGCCTCTGTAACTTCTTCTCGTTGTTTCTTTTTCTGCCCCTGGTATTGTATTTTTTCTCTCCAAAGCATATTTTTCTTTCTTTTTTTTTTTTTTTAAATATTTTATTTATTTATTTATTTGACAGAGAGAGAGAGATCACAGGTAGACAGAGAAAGAGGGGGAAGCAGGCTCCCCGCTGAGCAGAGAGCCCGATATGGGGCTCGACCCCAGAATCCTGAGATCATGACCTGAGCCGAAGGCAGAGGCTTAACCCACTGAGCCACCCAGGTGTCCCCAAAGCATATTTTTCTGTTTCTGAATTTTTAATCTCTTCTGTGGAAATGCTATTATTTTTATATCTCCTTTAAAATGTGTTGCCCTGCGAGAGACACCAAATCTTCTAAAGGCCTGTCCAGTGCTGATATTAGAGTAGATTTCCTTCCTGGCTGCTGCTCACTGGGCTGCTGTTCACCATATCCAGGCACTAGCATCTAGTGAGAACAGACCATTTGCAGGGCATTATACCTACTCCTGTAGAGATGTCCTTTTAAATTATAACACAAAAGGGGAACGAGGAAAATGATCCAACTTTGTACAAAGGGATATCATTGTAAGTAGTTACAGATTATAAATAGGAAATCTGTGAGTGGTCAGAGACAGGTGGGCTTATCTAGGGAAGACTTCTTGGAATAAATAATGTTTTTTGACAGTTTTCACAGAGGGGAGTGAAGCCATTTGAAAATAGGAAGATATACCACATGAAAGAATGTCTTGTGAAAGTTCAGGCCTAGAAATGAGCATGTTTTTATAAGGATAGTAAAACACATGGGCTTGAAAGGGAGTGGGTAAAGAATTCTAGGTGGTCAATGTCCTTTTTTTTTAAAGATTTTATTTATTTATTTGACAGACAGAGATCACAAGTAGGCAGAGAGGCAGGCCGAGAGGAGGAAGCAGGCACCCCACCAAGCAGAGAGTCCGATGTGGGACCCGATCTCAGGACCCCGGGATCACGACCTGAGCCGAAGGCAGGGGCCCAACGCACCAAGCCACCCAGGCGCCCTGATCAATGTCCTTTTAAAGATATTTTCTAAGATATTAGCATCTTCTGAAAATACTGCAGTTGCCAGATTTCAGCCTGCTAGTATAAATAAGAGTATACAGGTCTATTAACTTTATGCTCTTTTTCTTTTAACAACAGTCTAGGAACTTATGCATCTTTACACGGGAGAATCTACTGCAAGCCTCACTTCAATCAGCTCTTTAAAGCTAAAGGCAACTACGATGAAGGCTTTGGGCACAGACCACACAAGGATCTGTGGGCAAGCAAAAATGAAAATGAAGGGGTTTTGGAGAGACCTGCCCAGCTTCCAAATGCAGGCGAGACCCCTCAGAGCCCAGGGGTAGAAGATGCCCCCATTGCTAAGGTGGGTGTGCTGACAGCAACCATGGAAGCCAAGGCCTCCTCTCAGCCAGAGAAAGAAGACAAGCCAGCAGAAACCAAGAAGCTAAAGATTGCCTGGCCGCCTCCCACTGAACTTGGTAGTTCAGGAAGTATCTTGGAGGAAGGGATCAAAGTATCCAAGCCCAAATGGCCTCCTGAGGATGAAATCAGCAAGCCTGACGCTCCTGAGGATGTCGATCTGGATCTGAAGAAGCTAAGACGATCTTCTTCACTGAAAGAAAGAAGCCGCCCATTCACTGTAGCAGCTTCGTTTCGAACCACTTCAGTCAAGAGCCCAAAAATCTTGTCCCCACCTATAAGGAAAGGCTGGAGCATGTCAGAGCAGAGTGAGGAGCTGATAGGAGGAGCGACAGCAGAAAGGAAACAAGTGGAAAATGCCCATACCTCTGAGAAGAATGGTAGTGTGGGAAAAACAACCTGGCAAAACCAGGAATCTAGAGGAGGGGAGATGGGGGGAAGAAGTAAGGAAGATCATAGTTTTGAGATGGGGAGTGAGAATCTTACAGAAAATGGTGCAAACTTAGATGAAGATGAAGGAGGCCTCAAGCAGCAGTCTCCGCTAGAACCCAAGTCTACAAATTGGTCCAGCTTTGCAGATGATACCTCCCCGAAGGAATTCACTACCCCAAGTCAGAAATCCCAGGATGTGGGATTCTGGGAGGAAGAAGTAGTTCAAGAGCTGTCTGTGGAGGAACAGATAAAGAGAAATCGGTACTATGATGAGGATGAGGATGAGGAATGACAGACCACAAGTGGTGCTGGGCCTTAAATTTGTGTTCGTGTTAGTGAGCCTCTGCCCTTTCTCACAGTGATGCACGTACACAGATATCTTAGCATGAACTGTAATTTATATTCAAGTAATTTTGGAAGAGTTCTTAAAAAAAAAAATCCCATACTGCAGCTTAAGTGAACCAATTCTAAGTTCTAGAGATAATATTACTTAAGTCCTCTATTTTAGCAATGAGAATATACATAAGTGCTTTAAGGTCTTATGGTAAGGGGGGCGGAATATGCCAACTGATAAGTCCAGACTCCACTGTATTCCCAAAAGGCATTACAAAAATAGATGATTATAAGCACATTGTTACACTAAAAATTCAACTATGGAATTAGGGAACGTACAGAAGGGGTTTAGAGACCTAAACATTATGACTGAATGCACTTTAGTATAAAGGGCACAGTTTGTATATTTTTAAATGAGTACCAATTTAATTATTTAGTATTCGTCTGTTAAGAGATCCAATATTTAATCTTTAAAACATTTTTTAGGTTAATTTTCTTACTTTGATAGATACGGGGGATTTATTGCTATGCATCCTTTTCTCTAAATAATATCCTGAACTGGATTCTTGAGATATAACACCACCATTCTTTGGGGGCACTTGAGCACATTTGGTGCTTGGGGAGATCCACTGTCTCTCCTATAAGCTCTGGTATTTGCCAGGGAAGTTTGACTAGACCCCAAATGATTGCTTTCTTCTTTGGTAGTCTCTATGCAGCTCCTAATATACTGAAAGCTGCAATATTTTTATAAGATCTTTTGTATTGTTGTTTGCCATGTTGCATGTTAAAGCAAAAGTGAGGAGTTTAAAGGAAATAACAGAAAAAACTGCCTTAAACCGCTTGAGCCCAGACTTCCAGACCTGATATTCCACTTCTTATATCCCCTTTCTGGGACACTAGTTTTTATTTTAATATTTACCAGCTCTGAAATGTATTGATTTTTATGGCAAACAGTATTTCCAGGGTGCAATTAAACCAACTATAGGCCTTTTTCGGGAAGATGGTTTTCTAGTAGTTAAGTTTCAGACCATTATAAACGAGTACATCTGTTGTACATAATTGATATTCGAAATCTATGTGGGGGAGAGAGGTATTTTAAGCTACAGACTTTTCTTTGTACTCCCTTTTTAGAGATTTAGCTCTAATATTTTTTAGAGATGTAAAATATTCTGCTTTCTTACAGTCTTGCTTAGTCTGAAACATTTTTATTCAATAAAGCTTTTAATTTACATTTGAACTTTTCAGTGTTCTTTTCCAATTTTTATTTTACGTTGTGACAGTCTCCCAGGACCTCCTTTTACTTGAGTGGTTTGGAAAGAAAAAGCAAATGGGTCTGGTGCATTTTAAGTGAAGATAAGTGTTATGAGTATATCTCACCGCTAGGTGGTGGTGTTGGGTCGATCATGGGTGCTCATCTGCTCTAAAGGACAAATTTTTCTTAAAAATTGAGGGCAACTTGTCAAGAAAATTCGTGTGTACATTCAAAATGAGCTGTTTGTTTTAGGCATTCAAAATCGGTTAGTGGTTTTTTATTATTCATTGTACTCAACATTTAACAATTCACCTTGCAATTATGCCTAACATGCTAAAGGGAATTTCCAAAGGCCTCTCCTTGAAGATATCTGTGTTTTCCACTCTGGGCAGAGGAATAGTTAGTTGTTTGATTTCCTTTCCACTAGAGGCAACTGCCCCAATAGTTAAAGCACTTTTTTTTTTTTTTTTTTTAGTATCATTTATTTATTCATTTGAAAGAGAGAGAGCACAAACAGGGGGAGCAGACTCCCCACTGAGCAGGGAGCTCAATGTGGGGCTTGATTCCATGACCCGGGGATCATGACCTGAGCTGAAGGCAGACACTTAACTGACTGGGCCACCCAACACTTTTTTTTTTTTTTTTTTTTTTAATGGAAGTATGGGAGTGTGAATTATCTTGGGCATGCTTTTTGAGTCATCTGTGACATTTTTCCATGGTCACTTACTGCATGGTCCAGGGTCTTGCCTGGTCTTCCAAATGGATGGCAAGGTTCTATTTTCTGCTCTTGACCCCATCACAGGCTGAAGTCATTTAGGAAGCCCTGTTTACTCAACATTTAATCCAGGATGACATCCATAAAATATCAAACCCTGGCTTGATTTTAGCTACGTTTACTGTGTGACTCACTGATACTCCAGCCCATCCACATAGTACTCAACGAATCTACTGATTTTATACAAAAAAGTCTATGTGTCTATGGCCAGCACCTATGGGTATTAGCTGAATATGTCACCGTAAATCAGATATGCAGGGACTGAGATTAATTTTAGAAGAACCATTTTCTTTGTCTTTCAAGGGCTAAGATAGACATAGGTACAGAGAGTAGAAACAAGGATTAGCTCCATAACAATATAATAAAAGGCTGTTCTTTTTTTTAATATGTTTTTTAAGATTTTATTTATTTATTTGACAGACAGATCAGAAGTAGGCAGAGAGAGAGGAGAAAGCAGGCTCTCCACCCAGCAGAGAGCCCGATGTGGGGCTCGATCCTAGGACCCCGAGATCATGACCTGAGCCGAAAGCAGAGGCTTTAACCCACTGAGCCATCCAGGCACCCCGATGATGTGCTTTTCTCTTGGTGAAGCAAGTAAAGGGGCCAGCTTGGGACCTGAGATAGTTAAGGAGACTCTTCATGACTACTATAGGGCCAACTTAATTCCTTCCACTAGCTTGCTCGTTGGATCACTGCTGAACGTGAAAGCTGTACAAAGTTTGCTCTCATTACATATTTCGTCAACTATATATTTTCTAACAGCCAAGAGGTTGAGAAATGGTACAAATGTGGTTTTGGGGGGATAGACCTTGAGACCAAGATTACTGTGTGCTAGTTCCTGCATGCCAAGTTAGTATGTTCTTTGTTCCTTGGGACTCTGATTTGAAATCCCATGGGATCAAGGAGAGTTTACTATTTTATTTTAAGATTTATTTATTTGACAAGAGTGTGCACAAGCAGGGGAAACAGCAGGCAGAGGGAGAGGGTGAAGCAGGCCTCCTGCAGAACAGGGAGCCTGATGTGGGGCTCCATCCCAGGACCCTGGGATCACAACCTGAGTCAAAGGCAGACGCTTAACCCACTGAGCCACCCAGGTGCCCCAAGTTTACCTTTTTAAAATGTACCTTGAATAGAGGGTAATTACCAGTAAACTATTGCTGCGTTGAAACAAAAATGGCTCTAGGCAGTGGTTCTCAGACCAGCTGCAGTGGCATTGCCTATGAGTTTATTAGAAATGAGAAATATAAATCATAGGCCCCACCCTGACTCACCTCCTGAATCAGAATTTCTATGGATGGGGTCCAGAAAACTTTTAGCAAACTCTCCATGTGAGAGATGAGACAAGCTAAGATCCAAGCTGTGGTACCTCAAGTTTGAGAACCACTGAGCTAAAGCAAACCTAGTCAACTTTAGGATGGTTCCCTTACCCTCCCGCCACTTTCTTCCTCTCCCCTGAAACTCTTAGCTTCTGGTGTAAGCCTGCCTTACTAGTTACAAAGTTACTTTATCTGTCCTTGAACAAGAGGTAGAGATTCAGTTCTTTTAATCTTCTTTTCAGATCATTCTAGTTAGCCTGTGGTAATTAACCTAACAGCTGGGTTTAGGGTTTAAACAGACTGCACTCAGGGTTCAGGAATCTCCAGCAGTTGAGGGACAATTTTGAATTTTAGCTTTTTGAAGTTTTCTTGTTTATGGCTCCCCTTCTTGTTTATGTGGATCCACAAAAGAGTTAAATATTTAATGCGCAAACCTAATATTAAGAAGGGTTGTAAGACAAGGGCTCAGGGTTCCAGAGTCTAAAAACTC
Source organism: Mustela lutreola (assembly GCF_030435805.1). Taxonomy (NCBI): domain Eukaryota; kingdom Metazoa; phylum Chordata; class Mammalia; order Carnivora; family Mustelidae; genus Mustela; species Mustela lutreola. The sequence continues at coordinate 64,788,079 of NC_081297.1, forward strand.
TCTAGATGGGAAGCCCAGGTCTACACGATTCTATCTAACCTTGGGAAAGCTGCTTAACCCCTCTGGACCTCAATTTACCCATCGGTAAAATAGTAAATACTTCATGGGATGATAGCGTTAAATAACTGGTGTAAAATGTTCAGTACCTGGCACAGTGACTCTCCTTAAATATTGGCCATCATTTATTTTTTTTTCCTTTGTATTATTCTTTGGATAATATCCTTTGGATATCTTCAATTTCCTTTTACCCATGAGAAAAATAAAAGGATTTTCAAAAGTCCATTTTAAGAGATAAAACAGGGAAAGGGAATTGAGATCATGGAAAGACACGAAGGAAGGTAAAAAGTTGGGAGCACAAAACGCTACAGGTGGGCAGAGTTTAGGCGGACCTGAGAAGAGATAGGCCCCAGTGATTGGGGCTGGGGGCAGAGATGTAGGTACGGGCTGCCTCGAAGCGGGAACAGCCTTTGGAACGCCTGGGCGGAGACGAAGGAGCGTCCCCTTCAGGGAGCTAGGCCTGAAATAGGGGTGTGGCCATGGCTGGAGGACAGTGAAGAAGGGGAAGAGTGGCCGAAATCCTTGGCAAAAATGGGCGGGGGCAGAGCTCAAGGCCCGCGGGACGGGATGGAGGCGGGGCGGGGAAGTGAGGCGTGGCCAGGCCGGAGGCGGGGTCCTAGGGAGAGGCGGCCCCGGGGGCCGCAGTCAGGGAGGTGGGTGGGTGTGGAGCCGAGATGGGCGGTGAAGAGGCCCTGCCCCACGGAGGAGGCGGGCTGAGACTTGCCGGGGACGAGAAGGGGCCGGAACGGGGTGGCTGCCAGTCGGGCCCCGCCCCGGGGCCGCCTCCTCGCGGGTTCCGTTGGCTGAAGCTGCAGCTGAGGCTGTGGCGGCGGCGGCCGCGGGGCGGGCGGAAGATGGCGACAGCGGCGGCTGGAGCCCTGGGCCTGCTGTGGGGCTGGCTGTGGAGCGAACGCTTCTGGCTGCCTCAGAACGTGAGCTGGGCCGACCTTGAGGGGCCGGGCGACGGCTACGGCTACCCGCGCGCGCGGCACATCTTCTCGGCATTCCCAGTGGCGGCGGGCATATTCTCCGTGCGGCTGCTCTTCGAGCGGTGAGAGTCCGCGAGCGAGCGGCGCGGAGGGCCGGGGCCGGGGCGGGGGCCGCGGTGCGGGCCGGTGGGGCCGGCTCGGGGGAGAGGCCGAGCACCGGAAGCATCAGTGCGGGGAAAGCCCGGAAGCAGGGGCTGGGAAAGCCTGGGCCGCCGCGCGGGATGCTCGGAGGGTGACGGAGGTGGTCGCAGAGCCTAGGTAAAGACCGAGTTTGGAGTGTGGACAGTCAAAGAGCCGGAGTCGGTGGAGGGACGCTGGGGCCTCTCCATCTCCGATCCCGGAGGTCGCCTGGGGGGTCTTCTAGGCCTGCTCCCAGCATCCAAGAATTCTACTGACGGGAAGCAGGTTGTGCGGCCGAAAGCCCGAACAGCCGAAGCGAGAAAAAGGAAAGGGCCACGGGAACCAGCACTAGTTGGGGTGTGGAAGCTCAAGGGTTAACGCAGAGCCAGCCCTTCCAAGAGCAAGGTTGGACTCTTGAGAGTTGAGGGGAACAGAGTTAGGCCCCAAGCCTTGGTCTGTCCGTTCATGGACATGTGTGTGAGACAGAGAGAAAAAAATTATATGTATATATTCTCACTCCCCCCTCCCCCCAAAATGCTGCCCGATACCGCAAGAGAGTAGAAATCTGGTAGGGATAAGGCGTGGTGGAGCCTGAGGCTTCCAACGTATGGAAAGGTGTCAGGTTAGTTGCAGAACAAGCCTTGGAGGCCTGAGATGGAAGGAGGAGTGGTCATTTTGAAAGGATGAGAGCCGGAGGGCTTAAAAGAGGACACCTGTATTGAGGCAGCTTCTGAGTTTAGCACAATCACAGCATCTTTTCCTGACCTTGTGTTCTTGGTAAAAGTGATTTCACTTTTCTTTGACTGAGTGATTAGTATCTGCTAAGATACAATGTTCACAGAGGACTTGATTAGGTTTTATAATGTGGACTTACAGCTGTGGGTGATTTTGATCAAACCTATTCAGACTCCAGGAAAGGAGACTTCTTTCCGCATAGGTCTCAGGTAATGAAGATGGCATTTTTGACATCTCTTGTTCATTTGGCCCTTAAGCAGAGCAGAAATGCTCTTTCTAGGATAGAAGTATATTGCAAATGCTCTTTTACTCTCTGAAAAATTAATGTTATGTGTTTTGGATTACTTTTCAAAACTGCCTACTATCTAATCTTTGATATTTTTTATATGTAGCTAGCTTGCCATTCATCCATTTATTCATAGTGTTTGTGTATTGTTATCAAAGCACTCTGTCAGACATTCACGTACAAAAATGAAGATGCTTTTAACTGAAGCAAATGAAACTGAAAGATCTAAATGCTTTTACTGGGACCTTGGGAACTTATTGTTGCCATTTTAAAAGTATAGTCATTGTATTAAATATTCCTGGTGTAGAGGCAAAAACCACTTATCCCTTTTAGGAATAATCTAGTTCCAAATACTCTCCACCTTGGCAACTGTGTATGAGGGCTGAAAAAAGAGAAAGAATGTAATGACTAAAAAGGAAAATACACAATTCAGGACAGAAAAAATTTAATTGTCCTAGGAAGAGATCCTCTGCTTTTTATATATGCCAACATGGAAATTTCGTCATGTCAGTGGTAAGAGGAAATAGCTTGTTGCTTATAAATACCCATTTCATATAAACTTGCGTGTATCTTCAGATTTCCAAAGAGTTCCCTCAGACGCCTGTGAAGACTTATATATCTCCTGGCAGAGCCGCTGGAAAGGATCCTTTACCTGTGGGAATTCTATCTGAATGTTTCTATGGTGCTCCAGTGTCCAGGGAGTAAGGGTGGATGGGGATACTGAGCTGAAAGCATTCTAGTATGATATTCTTTGGCTAGTAAGGTCAGGTATCTTGTTCATCCCATGATTGACTTTAGGAAAGTTTAACCCTAGAAGCAGTCTTGCTATTTTGTTTCTTTTTATAAAACCTACTAAGCAGTAGAATTGACTGCAGGATTATCAGTTCCTCTCTTGCTACACTGGCCTTCCATAAAAGTAGTAGAATCCACTCTTGGAGTATAGTAACAGATGTATTAGAAATATTGGTACAGTTAATTGTCTTTCCTAGGTTTTCTCATTTCTCAAGTCGGTTTCTAGAAGTGATTCATGTAGTAGTCATAGACTGTAAGAGCTAAAACTCCAGCCTTTTTTTTTTTTTTTTTTTTATAGATAGTAAGCTAAGCCTTAGAAATATCCCGCAGCTTTTCAGAGGTTTCATACTGGGGAACTAAGATCCAGATCATTTTCCTAAGCCTCAAGGTTTAATCCCCCTTTTCCAATATTCTAAGATTTGGAGAACAAACCCATGCTCATCTTATTCTTGGTTATTTAATATAATGTATTTGACTTGAAGACTTTTTTTTTTTTTCCAAATTGTTCTGCATATTTTAATGAGTCTTACACTATGCCCTTGGATAAAATATTACTATTTGTGCTGTTTTAAGAATTTCCCAAAGAGGGACACCTGGGTGGCTCAGTTAGTTAAGTGGCTTTGGCTCAGATCATGATCCCAGGGTCCTAGATCTAGTCCCATGTCAGGCTCCTTGTTTGGTGAGGAGCCTGCTTCTCCCTCTGCCTGTGCTCTTTCTCTGTCCCTCTGACAAAGAAATAAAAATCTTAAAAAAAAAAAAAAAAAAAGAATCTCCCCAAGAATTGGGGCGCTTGGTTGGCTCATTAAGGAGAATATGTGACTCTTAATCTCGGGGTGGTGCGTTCAAGCCCCCAAGTTGGGTGTTGAAAGTATTAAAAGATAAATAAACTTTTTAAAAAAATCTCCCAAAGAATAAACATAGCATTTACAGTTTGGTCTTACTTTCTCATCCTTTTCATCAACTACACTGAGCATTTTTTTTTTTTTTTTTAAGTTCTCACATTCCCTGGAGAACTATATCTGAAAGGGATGACTTGAAAAGGTGCCTGACCATAATAAGTGAAGTGTTTGTATCTAGCTATTTTGCTGAAGAACTGCAGGTAGGATATTATTACCTACCAAAAAATGGAGGTTTTCCTTTGTGGGCCTCTAGTGAGTGGTTGTATTCTGGTGGGCTGCACCTTGCAAAATGCCTCAAGAATAGCATGTGGTCAGTAAATATTTATTGAATGTTTGAGAAGGGTCTATCATCATCTACACAGATGCCCAGAGGAGTGACCAGAATCTAGATCTTCAACCTGAAATAGATGTTTGGCTTAGCTGAGAGAGGCAAAACTAAAATTCCTTTGTTTCTGGTTAAATTTCATCATACTATACATATATGTTGTGCACCTTTCTACACATTTTTCTTTCTCCCCTCCCCATACACATATTCATGCTACCCTGTACTCTATCAAAACCGGGATAAGAAACTCTTCCATGTGTTTTTTTTTTTTTTTCTTTTCAAAAGATTTTATTTATTTATCAGAGAGAGAGAGGGGGAGAGATCGAGCACAGGCAGACAGAATGGCAGGCAGAGGCAGAGGGAGAAGCAGGCTCCCTGCTGAGCAAGGAGCCCGATGTGGGACTCGATCCCAGGACGCTGGGATCATGACCTGAGCCGAAGGCAGCTGCTCAACCAACTGAGCCACCCAGGTGTCCCTTCCATGTGTTTTTTAAAACTTCCTACTAAGTTCATGATAAAATTGTTTGAAACTTAATACCTAGTCACTTGAGCACTTGTTTCTTGGGATTAAGCAGGAACTTGAGACTTAATATTGACACCCATCAGAGCTATATAGTCTCATTTATTTTGAATATGGTATTGCAATAGGAGCTTTGTGTTGCCAGAAGAAAATTATTTTGTGAATTATGCAGGAGATAGATGAAAGCTATCCATGCTGCTCATTCATTATTCCAGTCCCCTCTTCTCTCTTGTTACTTTCAAAGCAACCTCACTGGGGTGTGTAAAGAGCCTTCTCAATACCATTCTCTGTCACAGGAGACTGAACAGACTCACTTGCTGGCCTGTCATGTAACTGGCAACAAGAGTAGTGACTCACTTTTTTTTTTTTTGGTGCACGTTTCTCAACCACTCATTTCATCTTCCTCTTGTAAGCCTTGCTACCTCCGCTACATACTGCCTTTCTTGTTTTCCCCCACTTCCGCTAAGTGGAGGTAGAACTTTTTTTTCTTCTCCCTGATAGGCCTGCTGCCCTCCTCCCAGATCCATGTCGGGTCACAGCATTGTGACCCAGTATTAGTGGGTCCTTCAGACAGGGTAGAGAGGCTTTGGGAAAAATGCACAAAGCTGCTGACTAGGCTGTAAGGGAGACTGCCCCTTTCATTGCATCCCTAAAAGTATTCTTTTGGGCGTTATTGGGTTGTAAATCACAGAATCCAATCAGATTTGCAGATCCAGCAGAGCAAGATTGGAAAGGTCAGTCACATGGTCCTGCCCTTATCTAAGAATTCACTTCTTTTTTTTTTTTTTTAACATTTTTTTTTAAAGATTTTATTTATTTATTTGACAGAGAGAGATCACAAGTAGGTAGAGAGGCAGGCAGAGAGAGAGAGGAGGAAGCAGGCTCCCCGCTGAGCAGAGAGCCCGATGCGGAACTCGATCCCAGGACCCTGAGATCATGACCCGAGCCGAAGGCAGCGGCTTAACCCACTGAGCCACCTAGGCGCCCCAAGAATTCACTTCTTAATAAGCTCCTGACGGTCAGAAGCCTTATGTGTCCATCCTCTCTCTGGGGAAGCTACTTTCCCCAACACTTTGTGTGCAGTGGGTGTTAAGACTCTGCAGAAATCTCTGAATACTGGAATGCTAGAGGTCAGGTTCCTGATTTATCCTTAGAGACAATATATTCATCACAGAAAAGAAACATCAGATTTGCTTTAACCACTTCCTGATTCAGAAAACTAACCCTAGATGGGTTAAGAAGAAATTAATGAAGAACAGGCAAGCAAATGAAATCTGCACCCTTCTTACAGAGTGGAAAGGGAGATATACCTCTTTTTGGCTTCCTCTCCAGAGGTATTTTTAGGCAGATGAAACCTGCTCTTCACTGAGTTTTGGACACTGTGCTTGAACTCACACCTTAATCTTCGGGGAAGTTAATTGAAATGTTACTGCAGGGCACCTGGGTGGCTCAGTTGGTTAAGTGACTACCTTCAGCTCGGATCATGATCCTTGAGTTCGGGGATTGAGTCCCACTTTGGACTCCCTGCTAGGCAGGGAGTCTGCTTCTCTTGCTGACCTCTCGCCTCTCTTTTTTCTCTCTCTCTCAATAAATAAATAAAATCTTTAAAAAAAAAAAAAAAGAAATGTTACTACAAAAGGAGTTAAACAACAACAAAAAATTTTGAAATCAGTTTTCCTAGAAACAAAAACAATTTTCCTAGATGTGAGGAATTCTCTCTGAATTATCTGAAACTGTGCTGTTTAGTACAGTAGCCACTAGCTTTTGTGGATTTCGAATGTGACTAGTCCAAATGTGATGTGTTAGTTAGATGTGTGGCTAAGTGTAAAATACACATCAGATTTTGAAGACTGTGCAGGAAAAAAAAAGAATGTAATATATCTCAAATTTTAACATTGATTATATATTGATGTGATAGCATTTTGGATATATCAGGTTAAACGAAGCATAATATCAATTAATTTTATTTGTTTCTTTTTTCCCTTTCTGAATGTGGCTGTTAGAAAATTTAAAATTATATATGTGGTGTGTATTATATTCCTCCTGACCAGTGTTGATAAGTAATTCAAACAAATATTTATAACTGAAAAGAATTTTAATGTAAATTCACATTTGATTCATTTTTTTTTAGGACGAGAAGGTGATCCATCCTAAGTATATCAGATCCCCACTCTAAAGAACAGGTTTTTCTAAAAATTGTGGTAAAAATGGTTTCTTTGGTTTTTTTTTAATTTAAAGATTTTTATTTATTTATTTGACAGACGGAGATCACAAGTAGGCAGAGAGGCAGGCAGAGAGAGAGGGGGAAGCAGGCTCCCTGCTGAGCAGAAAAACTGATGTGGGGCTTGATCCCAGGACCCTGGGTTCATGACCTGAGCCGAAGGCAGAGCCTTTAACCCACTGAGCCACCCAGGCGCCCCTACTGTAATTATTCTTAATGTCTTATCGGAGCTCTGCAGCACCACATGTACTTTTAACTACTTGACAAACTTGTTTGTTTACAGATCAACTACTCAATAAGAGGCCATATGCAGGAAAGCAAAACTACAGAGCAGTTCTTGGCTAGACTGCTGATCCATCACTAATTACTCAAAATAGCCTGTTACATCATTTATATCATTCAGAAAATGATTTACATTTTAAAACCCCCATTTTTGGGCACCTGGGTGGCTCAGTTGGTTAAGTAACTGCTTACACTATAAGGGACATAAGTCTTGAGATAGTAAGAATTACATACAGTATGCATGTTAAAATGTTTCAGGTAGACACAATTTAAGACTAACTTATAGTATCACTGTATAGTAGCCAGTGAATATTTTACTTGCTGTAGAGCAGCAGTTCTCAAAGTGTGGCTAAAGAACAGCGAGCGGTCCCTAAGACTCTCATTGCTAAAGAATTTCTCCCTTTCCAACTATATACACACATTTCTTTCATTACAGATATTTATCTTTTTAATTTTTTATTAAATTTTTAAGGGAGGGGGCGGGGCAGGGGAAGAGGAAGAAAGAGAATCTTAAGCCAGCTGTAAGCCCAATACTTAACCCAGCCCAGAGCCGGGCAAGGTAGGGCGGGGTGTGGGCGTGCGTGGCCTCAATCTCACAACCCTGAGATCATGACCTGGGCCAAAATCAAGAGGCAGATGCTTAACGGACTGCGCCACCCAGGTACCCCAGCTTTACACATAATTTATCTATTTTAAATGGTTAAGTGAGGGGCGCCTGGGTGGCTCAGTGGGTTAAAGCCTCTGCCTTCGGCTCAGGACATGATCCCAGAGTCCTGGAATGAAGCCCCACATCAGGTTCTCTGCTCAGCGGGGAGCCTGCTTCCCCCTCTCTCTCTGCCTGCCTCTCTGCCTACCTGTGATCTCTCTCTCTCTCTCTGTCAAATAAATAAATAAAATCTTTAAAAAATAATAATAAATGGGCAAGTGCCTATACAACTTAATGTATTTGCTTAAAGTAAAAACATACAATGTGATCCTTCTCATCACACTACCTGGTAGGTTACATCAGATTACACAGGTATTAGTCATCATAATACTCTAAGGCCCTGTTATAGGCGTAAGTGAAGATAACTTTGATGAAAGTGGGAGAAGGAGAGAAGAATAGTCTGCTATTAATCCCAGTGCATGCCTTGCCATGGTTTCGGGTAATATATATCATAGAGGTCTTTTTCTTTTTCATCTGCTCCTGCTTTAAGAACAGATTTGCCAGGGATGCCTGGGTGGCTCAATCGGTTAAGCTTCTGCCTTCAGCTCAGGTCATGATCCCAGATTCCTAGGATAGAGTCCTGTATCAGGCTCCCTGCTCCGTGGGGAGCCTGTTTCTCCCTCTGCCTGCTGCTCCCCCTGCTTGTGCACACTCTCTGATAAATAAAATCTTAAAAAAAAAAAAAAGAACAAACTTGTCAATTAAAAAAAATAGTCATCAAAAGAAACTGCAAAAAATATACATGTAAGTACAACAAATGTGTATAGCACATGTTGTTGGTATACAGCAAATTCTGTCCTCAAGAATTTACTCAGAAGGGTGCCTGGCTGCCTCAGTTGGTTGAGCATGCAACTATTAATCTTGGGCCTGTGAGTTCAAGCCCCATGTTGGGTGTAGACATTACTTAAAAATAAAATCTCTAAAAATATAACAGATAGGGACATCTGGGTGTGCCGGTTGTTAGGGGTCTACCTTCGGCTTAGGTCATGGTCCCAGGGTCCTGAGATTGAGCCCCATGTTGGGCTCCCTGCTTGGCAGGAGGCCTGCTTCTCTCTCACACTCCCCTTGTTTGTATTTTCTCTCTTGCTGTGTCTTTCTCGGTCAAATAAATAAAATCTTCGTGTGTGTGTGTGTGTGTGTGTGTATTAAAGAATTTACTCGGGATGCCTGGGTGGCTCAGTTGGTTAAGCGGCTGCCTTCGGCTCAGGTCGTGATCCCAGCGTCCTGGGATCGAGTCCCACATCGGGCTCCTTGCTCGGCAGGGAGCCTGCTTCTCCCTCTGCCTCTAGCCTGCCACTCTTTGCCTGTGTGCTTGCGCTCTGTATCTCTCTCTCTCTCTAACAAAAAAAAAAAAAAAAAAAAAAAGAATTTACTCAGGAAAATACCCTGACGTGGGTGCATATGTATAAGGGATATACAAAATAATGTATGGTTGGGAGTTATCAGCACACAAATGAATAGTATTAGTATAATTTAGTAATTTTTGCTCTCAGCATTCTTTTTCATTCTTAAAATTTATTGAGCATCCCTTATTCCTATTAGTTTTTCCATATTTGAAAGTAAAGTTGAGGGACACCTGGGTGGTGTCCCAATTAAGCATCTGCCTTCGGCTCAGGTCATGATCCAGGATCCTGGGATCAGTCCAGCATCCAGCTCCTTGCTCAGCAGGAAGTCTGCTCCTGCCTCTGCCTGCTACTCCCCCTGCTTGTGCTCATTCTCTCTCTCTCTGGCAAGTAAGTAAGTAAAATCTAAAGAAAAAAAAAAGAAAGTTGATAAATTTAAGAAATGTACTTTTTATTTCATTAAGAGTAACAGTAATAGGGGCACCTGCGGGGCTCATTCAGTTAGGCATCTGCCTTCGGCTTAGGTCATGATCCCGGGGCCCTAGGATCAAGCTCTGCATCAGGCTACCTGCTTAGTGGGGAGTCTGCTTCTCCCTCTTCCTCTTCCCCTGCTCGTGTGCTTGCTCTCTCTCACTCATTCTATCTCTCAAATAAGCAAAATCTTAAAAAAAAAAAAAAAAAAAAGTAACAGTAAGCCATGTTACATGTTAATGTGGATAACATTTTATAAAAGTAATCATTTTCAAAAATATTTAGAGAAAACAATCTCTTTCATGTCTGGCTTTAATAGAAGATAGTTGGATTCTTTTGGATTCTTCTTTCTGACTTCTGCATTCAATCTCTTGTGATTCAATCTCTTGGTTGAAGTATATAAATAAAAGCTGGGGGGCACCTGGGTGGCTCAGTGGGTTAAAGCCTCTGCCTTCGGCTCAGGTCATGATCCCAGGGTCCGGGGATCGAGCCCCACATCGGGCTCTCTGCTCAGCAGGGAACCTGCTTCCTTCTCTCTCTGCCTACTTGTGATCTCTGTCTGTCAAATAAATAAATAAAATCTTTTTTTTTTTTTTAAATTTATAAAAATAAATAAATAAAAGCTGGCCTCACACAAATATGTCATTGGAAAGGAGAAGTAGTTTTTCTTTGATACAATACCACAACACAAGTAGTAGTTTCTTTTCTCTTTTTTAAAAAATTGGGCTCCACACCCAACGGGGAGCCCAACATAGGGCTTGTATTCACAACCCTAAGATCAAGACCTGAGCTGAGACCAGGAGCCAGATGCTTAACTGACTGAGCCACCCACATGTCTCTAAGTAGTAGTTTCTTAAATGTTGGTTGCATTGTGAAATCTGAAACCCTATCAATGAACTTTTCATTCATGTTAAAATCAATTAGTCTGTCTTAAATTTTGAATGGCTGTCAAGAATTGGTCACTTTGCCTCGTTGCATCCAAGAGAGCAAGATGGGTTACCAGTAGCTCTACTGGAGTCATCTGAGGAAATCTGGCAAGAGTTCTCATCCCTGGGGTACCTGGGTGACTTGGTTAAGTATCTGCCTTCAGCTCAGGTCATGATCCCAGGGTCTTGGGATCAAGCCCCACATAAGGCTCCCTACTCAGTGGAGAGCCTGCTTCTCTCCCTCCATCTCCCTCTGCTGCTGTCTTGCTCTCTCTTAAATAAATAAAAATATTAAAAAAAAAAAAAAAGTTCTCATGCTTGCCACATCTGCTCAAACTAGCGTGGTATGATCTGAAAATACAGTCTTAGTATGTGCCACCATTGTTTCCATCAGTCTGTGAAGGATATAGGCTTAAGTAAGTTGGATTAAGTGAACTTCTTGAATGGGTCTTCTACCTTAACTGCAGATATCTAAGATACTTACTTTCATGCTAACTTTTTTTTTTTAAAGATTTTATTTTTTTGACAGAGATCACAAGTAGATGGAGAGGCAGAGAGAGAGAGAGAGAGAAGCAGGCTCCCTGCTGAGCAGAGAGCCCCATGCGGGACTCGATCCCAGGACCCTGAGATCATGACCTGAGCCGAAGGCAGCGGGCTTAACCCACTGAGCCACCCAGGCGCCCCTCATGCTAACTCTTTGTACATAAAATAAAAGTACTTCAATTAAGAAAAAAGAAAAATACTGATTCATTGTGTTATATAGATCTCCCAAATGTCAGTACATTCCTTTATATAATATTAAAAAATCATATTAGTTAAATCTCATCAGAACCAGTCTTATGAAAGCTTGAAGCACTGGGAAGTTGTCAAGCTCAAAGGTAGATATAAGTTCTCCAAAATTCTAATTTTCACTTGAAAGCTTGAATTTTATCATGGGCACTAGTTGTTTTTGTTTTTGTTTTTCCTAGTTTTTTTGGGGGGGGGGGTCATGAAAAGCTTAATTTTATTCATTTTCAATAAAATGTTTCCTGAAACACAGATCCAAATAACCTTGGTTTGTCTGTTGGCCATTCTTTCAGGTAGAAGTGGTATTCTGTGAAGAAAGTGATTCATTTGAGCACAGAACTCAGTTGAACTAGTGTTTCCTTAAGATAACTGTATACTTTGGTGTCCAGCAAAAGTGCTTTCTGTGTACTTCCCATTTGATCACAGAATGCTTTTTTAAAATACACTCAAAGGCTGATATTTATTAAAATCAATCATTTGTATTGCTTCAACGAGGACATTCTTAAGTGAACTGGCTTAAAAATAAATAACTAAGAGGACATATAGCAAGGAAGAACACAAAAACTACTACTACAGTTTGCTGCCACTGCCTTGATTTATTCTCAAGCACTGTAAATTTTACCTTCCATTGCTGTGCACTATCATTGCAAATTTCAGCACAGTAACAAAGGAAATTTTATTTCAAAAATGGTTTTTGCTTTGTGGGCCTCTAGAGAATATCTCAGGGACCCTGTGGGGTCTATAGACTATACTTTGAGACTTCCTGCTGTAATTGAATAAGATCAAGCAGGGTGAGTGTGTAGAGTAAGAAAAGAACCTGCATAGAACTCTGAGGAAACAGCATGTTTTAGCAAAGGCAGGGGTTGTGGGGGCGGGGGGAGCCCAACAGAAGACAAGAGGTATGACAGCTTTATAGTATTTGATAATATCAGTAGTTAGCATTTAATAAGTACTTACTTGGTCCCAGGCACTGTTCTGAGTGCTAAGCGTTGTTGAGTCCTCATAGTAACTTTATGAAGTAGGTGGATGTTAGTTTATCCTTATTTTACGGGGTGAGAAAATGGGAGCATAGAGAAAGTTAAATAGCATGTCTAGGTGACTCAACTAGCAGTGTATACCAAGCAGTCTAGTTCTGCCAGAGAGATAGAGGAAGAAAACTAGGAAGAGTATGGCAGTAAGGAAGCTAAGAGAAGAGCATTTCAAGAGGAAGGGCAGGGTCAGTAACGTAGAATAATGCCGAGTGGTCAGATAAGATAGAGGACTGAAAAGCATCCTTTTGATTTCACAGTAGGGAGCTTGTTGACAGCTTTGGCAAGAGCAGTGCCAATGGAGTGTAGGGACAGAGACCAGATGAGAGGGGGATGAATGCTAGGAATGAGTGGGAGTTAGAAGAGAAGGCTTGAGGAGAGAACTTTTTCCAAGAACTTCATAGTCAGAGGTGAGAGAGTGCCAGAGGGTATGAGGGGCAGGGAGAGCTGTTTAAAGATGAGAAGAACTTGAGTGTGTTTAAGTTCTGACAAGAAGAAAGAGATAGTGAGGCTGAAGATGATAGAGAGAGAGAAAAAAAAAAGAATAAATAGAATGAAATTTCTGATCAGGAAGAGAATGGATATGAAGCACAGGAATCTTAGTTTATAGAGTGACTCTGATGCCAGAAATTGAAGGGATTCCCTTCTCAGTCAAGATGTTTAAGAATCAGTTATTTCCACTTCCTTCTTCTTCCTTATATACCCTCTCTAGAGTCTTTATTCTTCTGGAATTTCTTTGGTGAAGGTTACCACAGATCTCCAAGTTGCCAAATTAGTGGATATTGAAATCCTTGTCTTGATCTCCGCCTCATTTGATACAACTCCACCCCTGGCCTTCGTGGCCTCTACTGCACCTTTTACGCTAGTATTTCTCAGGATCCTGACCTTGGTTTTCTTCTCAATTTGTGTTCCTTTCTTGTTGCAATCACATGCACCGCCACAATTTTAGCTACCCCCTATATTCTCATTCTCTTGCTCTTTGTTTTTTCTTTCTCAGGTCTGAGAGAGAGAGAGAGAGAGAGAGAGAGTGTGTGTTAAGCCCCTTTCCAAGTTTATTTGCCTACTAGACACTTCCATTTCAATGTTCCCATAGGCACTTCAAATTCAGCATAACACAATTCATCTATTACTCCCAAATTTGCTTTCTTACCTTACGTTCTACTTGGTTGAGACACCATAATCAAGTCTCCCAAGCCAGAAATAGGGAACACTTAACTCTTTATTTTGCCTTCTACATCTCTTCAGTCACCAGGTGCTATTAGTTTTACCTCCTCAGCATCTCTGGAATCAATCCTTTCCTTTCCATTTCTATAGTCTTAGTTCAGTGCTTTATCACTTACAGCATGGAGTTTTTACAGTGGCCTTTAATTGATGACACTCCTTTTTTAATACACAAATCTATCTCTTCTCCACCTCAGCCTAAAACCCTCCAATGACTCTACAGAGGATAAAGTTCACGCTTAGCATAACATACAAGGCACCTGTGATCTGGTGTATAGCTTTTTCTCCTGCCCCTGTTGCCAGCCCCAAATTTGTACATTGCATAGTTCTCTAAGCATATTTTGTTTCTTATCTTTGCTTTAATACATCCTGCTCCAGCTGCCTGAATGTCTTTTTTTACTTTCCCCTCTTTCCATCCTACAGAAGCCACTCAAACTTTTAATGTGATTGGTTTATTAAGAATTCAGTTGCAAAGGGAAGGGAATTTCGGAATCTGTTTTCTGTGGGATTCTGCATTTGCTTCTTGGGGGTACATATGTCTTGGGGCAAGATTTTTGAATGCTGCTTGTGTACCTAAGGATTAAATTCTCTAAACAGGCTTTCTCTGGCCTTAAGAATCTTTATTTAAGGGGTGCCTGGGTGGCTCAGTGGGTTAAAGCCTCTGCCTTCAGCTCAGATCATGACTCCAGCGTCCTGAGATCAAGCCCTCATCTGGCTCTCTGCTCAGTAGGGAGCCTGCTTCCTCTTCTCTTTCTGCCTGTTTCTCTGCCTACTTGTGATCTCTGTCTGTCAAATAAATAAATAAAATCTTAAAAAAAAAAAAGAATATTTAAACATCTTAGTCTCTCTCTAAAATAAATAAAATCTTTAAAAAGGACAGGAGTGGGTGCCTTGTTGGCTGAGTCAGTTAAGCATCTGCCTTAGGCTCAGGTCATGATCCCAGAGTCCTGAAATGAAGCCCCACATCAGGCTCCCTGCTCAGCAGGGAGCCTGCTTCCGCCTCTTCCTTGCCCCCTCCCCCACCCCAACTTGTGCTCTTTAAAATAAATAAGTAAAATCTTTTAAAAAAAAACCTTATCTCTCTTCCCACGTATGTGTGTTGGGGGGTGGGTAACATTCAGGTTCAGATATTGTCACTCATTACCTAATGTATACCATCCTCATCAGTCTGTATAAGACATTTCTCTTTTTATTGTATTTTCCCCTTCATTCCCTATTTTGATTTCTTTGATGGTTATTTTTCTTTTTTTATATATAAATCCTGACACTTTATATTTTTCCAGAAATTTATCTGAGCCACTGCTTCCCAACCTAATAATGTTGCTGCACATATAGAAAATATTTTGTGTATTGCACATTGAGGTATATGAGACCAGAGGCTACAGACTAAGGTTACCCAGCTACCACAGGCCCCATGGATCAGCCTGAGAGCTAAGAGCAGTATCTCGGGGTAAATATAGCCCAAATATATTACTTGCCATGATACACCAGTTAAGAAGCTTGATCTGTACTTTAAAATATATTTGTTTATAGTATATGTCCACCAGTGATGTTGCAGTGAATCAGGAAAATAGAATTGTTAGCAGAGCTCCCGTCTTTGGTATGAAAAAGCAAAGTATTAAGTAACTCATCTTAATAAACTCAGACCTCATTCAGCCACTGCCATGTAGCTGCAGGGCAGGAAAAGGGCAGAATGAAACGATGTCTACAAAGCAGAACAGAAATGTTATAATCAGGTTGGGTCACTAGACTTGTGTTCCTGGAGTGGCAGGTAGATAGGAGTAGCTTACCATTCATTATAGGCCGCTGAATGCCTACTAATTCAGACCTGCAGGCAAGGGGAAGTCTGGTCTTTAAATTATTTTAAAACTTGGGCAACAGATTGATCCTGGGGAGGACAAAAAAAAAAACACAAGGTAAATTTGATTTCTCATTGTCATCCAGCATAGCAATTTTCAAACTATGATGTCAGGGATCTTTTACACTCTGAAAATTAGTAAGGATCTGAGAGAGTTTATGTTTATATGGAGAACAGCTACCAACATGGGCTGCTTTAGAAATTAAAATGGAAATTTAAAACAAATAATTTTTATTAATTCATTTATAAATGACAAATTGAGGGGTGCCTGGGTGGCTCAGTGGGTTAAAGCCTCTGCCTTCGGCTCAGGTCATGATCTCGGGGTCCTGGGATCGAGTCCCGCATCGGGCTCCCCCCTCAGCGGGGAGCCTGCTTCCTCCTCTCTCTCTCTCTGCCTGCCTGCTTGTGATCTCTGTCAAATAAATACATTTTAAAAATAAATAAATAAATAAATAAATGACAAATTGATTATATTGGTAATATAACTGATGTCTCATGAAAAATATTTTCCAAAACAAAGCAAATGTGTGCTTGCTTCAGCAGCATGTATACAAAACAAAACAAAAAATTATGATAAGAATCGTATTATTTTACATTTTTGTAAGTCTCATTTGTACTTGGCAGCTGTATTCCCATGTCAGCCTCTGCATTCAGTCTATTGCAATGTCATGTAACCTGTGGAAAATTCCACTGTACACTCATGAGAGAATGAGAGAGAAAAGAATGATTCTGAAGTTATAGACTTGTTACGAGAGTGTTTGGACCTTATAGACCTCTTGAAAGTATCTCTGAAACCCTAGGAGTCTCTATGTCATGCTTTGATAAGTGCTTATCTAACAGAAATGATGAAGACCTAATTTCAATTTTCTTCATTAAGGTGATTCATTAGGAACCTAAATAAATCTATATATTTAACTTTTATCAGAAAAAAAATTCTTTTGCAATCGTAAGCCCCTATTTATGGTTTTGTGCTTCACACTGTAGCACAATATAGGTGCTCCACAAGTATTTGTCAAATAGATAAATTTTCTTAGGGTATGTAGTTGTATAACTGACTGGATGTCAGTGACTTTATCTTTCATTGCACTCTGTGAACTAATAAGGTCAGGATATGAGCTAATTACAGCTCTAGGATATTAAGTCCACTCCAAGGTCCAGATAATAAAAAAATTATCTTGGCTTCACCCAGGTGAGCAGGGTACAAACCTGTCCCTGTTGTATGAAATAAGATTTCTTAATTCTTCTTGCCTTATGCCAAAGACACCCATCAGTGAGAACCCAGACTGAACTGTTCTGGTAAAAATAATAATAGCTGCCTTAAAAAAATAAGAAGAAGAAGAACAGCAGCTGCCTTTTAATGAATGTTTACTAAATATCAGGTACTGGGTGAGGCATGAAGCATGTCATTTCATTTTTAAAATAACCCTGTGAAGTAGATTTTATCTCCCTCCAATAGGTGAGTAACTCACCAAGTCCTGTAGCTGGTAAACTCTAACTCGAGGCCTTTTAATCACCTGACTGCTTCTGAATTGAGAAAGAGCCCTGGATCAGGGAGCAAGGGTAGGAATTGGAAAGGCTGTTTTTGTTATTGGATGTACCTCTTCTTGTAATTAATGTAGATGAGAGATGACAGTGCTTTCATCTCATATAGCACAAACTCAAAAGCAAAGAATGACTGCCTTAATTACTCCTCTGGAGTTCCAAAAGAGCAGTGGTAGGATTTGTAAGACCTCTCACTTGTCAGTTACAGAGCATTTACTGAGCACAGACACAGAACCTTGGTAAATGCAGAAACAATATTCCCTGTATATTCTGTGTTCATAAGGAGTTTAAACGTGAGTGGGGTGCTAAAATATTTGTACACAGAATAATATACCAGGAAATAGAAATTAAAGTATCTACTAGTGTTGGCCTTCGAATGAAACTTTTGCACCACCTGTGTGAAAGGGGAGAATAGACTACAGATGTGGCTGACTTTGTGCTCTGAATAAATATTTCTCCATGGCTCAGTAACTTTGATGATAAGGGTAAAAAAAAAAGTTCTCACAGAGGAAGATAATAGTTTCTTATTCTCAGTCCCTCCCTTAGAGATAAATTCTGGATTCAAATGCAGATCAAGAAAATAGGTCAAGAGCACTCCATTGTATGCCTCCCAGTCTCATTTTCATCTTCGTACTCCTTAACGTGCTAAGAGAACTTAAAACTGATTTTGACTTATCCTGAAAATGATTACATGAGCCTTTCCTAGAGCTAATGCTCACAGAAGTTTATCGTTGTGAAAAAGAGAGCTCCCACGCGCTCTCTCTCTCTCTCCTCTCTTTCTTTCAGTAGTCTCTATGCCCTGTGTGGAGCCCAACACGGGGCTTGAACTCACAATCTGAGAGCAAGAGTCAGATGCTTAACCGACCAACCCACTGAGACACCCCTCTTTTTTATTTTCCTAAGATTTTTTTTCTTTTTAGAGTAAACTCTGTGCCCAACATGGGTCCTGAGCTAACAACCTTGAGATCAAGAGTGATCAACTGAGCCCTTACAGAGTGCCCTTACAGAGATCTTTCTTGAAGAACCAAAGAACAGTTCCTTAATTTTCAAAGATCTACACGTTAAAAACTAAGTACAATCAGTGATAATACCATGGAATCGTAGATGTAGAAAAAAAATCTTAGGGATCACCTTATTACTTCTTCTAGATGATGAAACCAAGACCCAAGAGTTAAGTGACTTGACTAAGTTTATATGGCTTATTAGTGGTAGATT
This sequence comes from Mustela lutreola, assembly GCF_030435805.1. Classification (NCBI taxonomy): domain Eukaryota; kingdom Metazoa; phylum Chordata; class Mammalia; order Carnivora; family Mustelidae; genus Mustela; species Mustela lutreola. The sequence continues at coordinate 64,806,401 of NC_081297.1, forward strand.
TGGGAATAGAACTGAATATTAATAGGTAATTTATTTCTCACCCTTCCCAATTTCCTTTCTTCCAGGCTACTGAAAGTTCTAAGTATTTACATAACCTTTTGATTAGCCAGGAAGGTGAGGGAGATGTAGGATATTTGTATTTAGGAAGAGCTCAGTCTCAGTTCTCCAGGGCCCTCCAATTAAGATCTTCTTGATCTTCTGATGTAAGGAAATCTACTGTTTATCAAGAATCTCATTTGTGGGGCGCCTGGGTGGCTCAGTGGGTTAAGGCCTCTGCTTTCGGCTCAGGTCATGGTCTCAGGGTCCTGGGATCGAGCCCCGCATTGGGCTCTCTGCTCAGCAGGGAGCCTGCTTCCTCCTCTCTCTCTCTTTGCCTGCCTCTCTGCCTACTTGTGATCTCTGTCTGTCAAATAAATAAATAAAATTAAAAAAAAAAAAAAGAATCTCATTTGTGCCATGGTCTTCATGATACATTGTCTCATTGAATACCTTACATAGGTTTTATAAAGTAGACCAGTGCTGCTAACATTTTTTATGGGCATATGAAGAACGCCAGACAATCCTGTTACTGCAGATTCTGATTTTGCAGGTCTGGGATGGAGTCTGAGATTCTACATTTCCAAAAGGCTTATAGGAAAAACTAATTGTGTTTTTGGCCTGTGGCCCTTATATCGAGTAGCAAGGATGTTGATGTTGTCTTCATCTTATAGATGAAAAAAAATGGATTTTGAGAGGTTCCTATAGGCAGTAAGTGGTAGACTGGTAGATAAAATGATAGGTTTGGGGCGCCTGGGTGGCTCAGTGGGTTAAAGCCTCTGCCTTCAGCTCAGGTCATGATCCCAGGGTCCTGGGATCGAGCCCCGCATCGGGCTCTCTGCTCAGCAGGGAGCCTGCTTCCTCCTCTCTCTCTGCCTGCCTCTCTGCCTACTTGTGATCTCTGTCTGTCAAATAAATAAATAAAATTTAAAAAAAAAAAAAAGATAGGTTTGACTTAGGTCTTTCTGACTCTAAAGCTCAAGATGTGATTAGGGAAGCCAGAGAATAATGGAAAGAGAGCTTAACATTCTAATATTTCATCAACAGGTCACTTCTCAAGTGAGTCAGTGGCAAGAATCCAGGACCAAATCAACAAGTCCTAGTTCCCAGCCAAGTGTTTTCCCTTTTGCCTCCCATCAGTCCCCTAATCAGGATCTTTCCTTTGTGCTTAGCAAACCATATTTAGAAATGGCTTTGGATTTTTCTTATTACAGGTTTATTGCCAAACCCTGTGCACTTCATGTTGGCATCCAGGACAGTGGTCCCTATCCGGCCCAACCCAATGCCATCCTTGAAAAGGTGTTCATATCTATTACCAAGGTAAGTGGCAAAGAAACAGAAGATGAGTCATGTGAGGGGTTGCTCCACAGGGAAGGGGAGGGTGGAGAGCAGGTATCTCCAAGGGTAGGGATAGGATGGGTAGTCCATATAACTAAAAGGAGAGCTTTATCCTGTCAGGGGGAATATCTTTGGGTCACTATCCCTTAAATAAGTCAAGTCTACATACATTTGAATTTTAGGCCTACTAGCCACCACAGTCCTGCCTTTCCCAGACACATCTTGATTTTATTTATCCCTGCTCCAGCTTCCGTCATTATCCAGTTGCATAATCAAGATAGGAAGGGTACCAATAGCCTGTGCAGCTTGGATTTTTAATAGCTTTTTTCACTCAACTTGGGCTGGAGGGAGATGACCAGAGAAGGAAGTATATAAAGGTAAAGGTCTTTGATCATGTAAAATAGGACTTCTTACTAAAAATGAGTTTGGGGATGAAATCTAGAAAGACAAACATCCCTTAAACTGCTGTAGTTATCACCCCTCTGCCACTCAGCTAGTCAGAGGGATTTAATGAGAGGATCAAAGAAAAAGGGATGTTCTGACTCTGGTCATACATCTACAGTATCCTGATGAGAAGAGGCTGGAAGGCCTGTCAAAGCAACTGGACTGGGATGTCCGAAAGATCCAATGCTGGTTTCGTCATCGGAGGAATCAGGACAAGCCTCCAACGCTCACAAAGTTCTGTGAAAGCATGTAGGTGTGCATAGGGAGGTGGGGAGTGAGGAGAAGGGTAGGGTGTGACCGGACTGAGGTTTTCTTTTGGTAGGACAGTAGTCAGTGGATGTAGAGGCTAACTCAAATTATTATAGGCAGGAAAGAAGAGAACTGGAAGACTGGTCACCATTAGTGTCTTGAATATGCTTACCACTAAGTTAAATGTTGTAGTTCCATTTTGTTCCCTTTTCCCAAACAGACTGGGAGGGCATTCCTCTAACTGCATTCATGTAGGTAGATAGGCACACCCTTGTACACCTTGGCAGAGATAGTACCAGCTTGCTCTAAAATGATATTTTGGTGGGAAACATCCCTTTTCTGGATATACTATACTTTATTTCACTGGGGTTTTACTAATTATCCTCTGGATATAGAATACAATTCATCACTGTCATGCAAAAAAAATATTAGGCACTATCATTAGGGAGTGTATGGAAGAAAAGTTGATTAAAGCCAGTATACACTTGTGGAAGTCTTTTAAACAGAGCTGGAAGATGTCTCTATCATTTTGGCTTTTTAGGTAACAGTATTCATCCCTATTTAGGAACTTCTCTTTTTTATTTTTTTTTTAAGATTTTATTTATTTATTATTACTGTTTTTTTAAAGTAAACTCTATGGCTGATGTGGTGCTCACACTTAAAATTCTGAGATCAAGAGTTGCATGCTGTACTGACTGAGCCAGCCAGATGCCCCTCTGGGAACTAACCTTATTTCTCACCCATAATTGTCTGAGCTCCAAGTCTGCTGTCTTGACTTCCTCAGCCTCAAAAGACTTTCTTTTGAGTGAATATTCATCTAACTTCTCTTCTTTGCCCACCCAGGTGGAGATTCACTTTCTATTTATCTATATTCTGCTACGGAATTAAATTTCTCTGGTCGGTAAGTCTAAACTGTCTGTGGTGTGCTACTGGATTCTAATCATGCCTATGTGTTTAGAGATAGAAGTTAAATACCATTAGCTCTTTATTTTCCTCCTCCCCTTTTATTTTTCCTATAATGCCTATGGCCCAGGTGTATATGCTAGATAGATGGTCTTCTGTCTGGTGTCTGACTTCAATAACTTCTTAACTTTACTGTTTCTCCCCTTATTTAGGGGAGATAATAGTACTAATTGTAATAGTGTAGTATAGGTATAGTATTGATTAATCAGCATAGTCTGTGATGCTCTGTAAATCATTTGACAAAAATCCTGTTCTTCTAAGGAGGAGACAGTTGTAGAAATGGAATCAGTAACCCTTTAAAGTGGATAAAACTGGTAGTATTCCTGCTTTTTAGCTAATTATTAGAGGTGAAGAATTTCAGGGCTTTTTTTTTTTTTTTTTAATATTTTATTTATTTGACAGAGTTACAGTGAGAGAGTGAACACAAGCAGGGGAAGTAGGAGAAGCAGGCTTCCCACCAAGCAGAGAGCCCCATATGGGGCTCCATCCTAGGACCCTGGGATCATGACCTGAGCGGAAGGTAGATGCTTAACGACTGAGCCACCTAGGCACCCCAAATTTCAGGCTTTTTGATTCCCAATTCCATGGTGGTTGGTTTTTGTTTTTTGTTTTTCACTATACCACACTATTTTCCTCTAAATGTTATAACTGAGGCTTCAAAATACATGAAGTAAAAAGAGGCAGAACTGAAGGAATGGACTGGACAAATCCATACCATTGTTGGTGATTTTAATACTCTTCTTTCATAATTGACCAAGTCATTAGATAAAAAATTACTAAGGATGTAAATTTGTACAATACAATCAGTTTGACCTAATTGACATTTAGAGAACACTATGCCAACAGCTGAAGAATATATATAATTTTCAAGTGCACATGGAATGTGAATTAAGACAGACCACATGCTAGGCCATAAAATAAGTCCCAGTAAATTTTAAAGTTTTGAAATCTTATAAGGTATGTTCTCTGCCCATAATGGAATTTAGCTAAAAATCAATAATATTAAGATATCAAGAAAATATTTGCAAGTTAAACTTTTGAAAATGACCCATGAATTAAAGAAGAAATCACAAGGGAAATTAGAAAATATTTAATGGAATTATGCTGAAAACCCAGTCTACCAAAACTTGTGGGATGCAGCTAAAGCATGCTTAGAGGGAAATTTATAGCTTTAAATGCTTATATTGGAAAAGAAGGAAGCTTTAAAATCAATGATATAAGCTTTTAAGATCCGGAGAAAGAGGGCCACCTGGGTGGCTCAGTGGGTTAATAAAGCCTCTGCCTTCAGATTAGGTCATGATCTCAGGGTCCTGGGATCGAGCCCCAAATAGGGCTCTCTGCTTGGCGGGGAGCCTGCTCTCCCCTCCACCCCGCCTGCCTCACTGCCTACTTGTGATCTCTGTCAGATAAATAAACAAAAATCTTTAAAAAAAAAAAAAAAAAAAAAGATCTGGAGAAAGAAGAGCAAAGTAAGTTAAAGGAAAGAAATAACCAAAAAAAGATAAAAAATTAATGAAATATCTATCATAGACCTATACTCCTGTAACAAATAATACATTATATATTAGTTACTTGAATTTAAATTTTTAAAAAATTAATGAAATAGGCATTAAACAAACAATGGAGAAAACTGATAAAGCCAAAAGTTGGTTCTTTTTAAGGTTTAATTAAAGCTGTTAAACTTCTAGAATAAAAAAGAGAAAACAAATGATCGATGTCCGGGAGAAAAAGGGGCTCTCACTATAGATCCTGTTGATGTTGGAAGGATAATGACAATATTATGAACAATTTCATAGTAATAAATTCAACAACTTAGATGAAATAGACAAATTCCTTAAAGAACATAATTGAAACTCCAACAGAGATAATTATTTTTGACTTTTTAATCTTCGGCATGGAGCTCTCTCTCCGTTGTCAGACGGAATTATTGTCTTCCTGCTTCCCTATTTCCCATATCCTAGATGTTGATATTTCCAAAAACTATCCTAGAGCTCTCCGTACTCTCATTTACCTCCAAGTATGGTTTTTCTCTTTGTAATAACACTATCTTGATTTAGAAGAAAAACCTACCCATTTATTGAGCCTTTCAGGACCCATCGGTTCCGTCAAGAATTCCCTTTTCTTCCCCATCTCTCTTGTGCTCCTAGTATAGAGAAAGGGATTTATAGGTAAGCCAGGGTTGAATCCTAAAGGCTAACCTGGATTATCTGTTTTCTCTTAGTCACCTTGGTTCTGGGACATCCAACAGTGCTGGCGTGGCTATCCATATCAGGTATGGTCTGAGCGCTTTCAAGACAGGGGCCTTATCTATGTGTGGAAGGTACAGTAGGCAGGGCAGTCTCAGGGCAGATGGCATGTCTTCTTGGTATTCTGGAGGGATTAGGGGCTGAGTCTCTTTGAGTCATATATTCAGGGTATCTATTTCTGGGGCCCCCCATAACAGTGAAATCCAGCCATCTTTTTGTTCCAGATTCCCTATTATATTCACACTAATTGGGGTGGAAAGAAAAGCAGCTTCCTGGCACTTAATGAGATGCTTTCTGATTCAGGTGATCTTTTTGAATCAAGGGTAACTTGGAGTCCCCTGAAAAGTATCTTGGTTCTAACCTATTACTAGAAAAATGTCAGGGGCTGCTAACAGGATAGAAGAAAAGACTTGAGTGTCTTCAATCCCCTGAAAATCAGCACTAATTGTCCAGAGTTCTAGACATACTGATTTGATCGTGCTATTTTGTGTGTTAACGCTATCTGATCTTTTCTAAAGATGTGAGCTGAAAATGTGTATGTGGAGGGGCAGAGAAGAGGTTTAATTCTCCACACTAATCCAAAGCCTGTCAGCTAGTACAGATCTTAGAAGATGATGGGGAAGAAGGGTGTCTAATAATTTTGGGTATTGGTCCTCTGAAACAGGAAGTTGTGAAGATGGAATGAATTTTTGACTAGCTGGTATTCTAACTACTTTCTCTTTTCCAGCCTCTCACAAGTGGGCTTTATTACTATTACATCATGGAATTGGCCTTCTATTGGTCTCTTATGTTTTCTCAGTTTATAGACATTAAACGGAAGGTAAGGACACTGCCTCCCTCCATGCTAATTTATTGCATCCTCCTCCTTTCTAGCGGCCACCATGATTGCTATTCTGGATTTTCTGGCCTGCCTGGGACCACAAAAGAGGGAGAAAGTAGGTTTGATGAGACTGTTAGGTCTTGATAATGCTCTCAGAAATGAGACTTAACCAAAGATGAAGTAAGTGTATCTGAAGCATTCTGGGCAGCCCAGGATAAGAACAGTTAACCAGCTAAAAAGCATACCCTTTTCCTTAGTTTTCTCTAAGGTTCTTACATGTATAAAGTTCTGGAAACTAGTCAGAACTTGGGGATAGCAAGGCCTCATCCAGGAAGAGGCCTGCTTTCAAAAAAGCAAGATCTGGCTTTTGATTTACATCAGAGATCCTTGCTCTTTCTCTGTTCTTCCTTCTTGGTAACTCCAGCTACTCAAAGAATGTCAACTGGAAGGGGTTTTAGATGACTTAGTTTACTGTTTTCTTGCTCTTGTTTAGGAAACAGAGATTCAGGGAAGTGAGTTGACTTGCCTACACAGTGACAAAGTTAGAAATGACTTAAGTTTTTTATACACAGAAAGGACAGAATCTTCACTTTTTATTGGTATGCACCTGACATAATGTGGTTCCAGCAGCTCTAACGTTAATCTGTCACTAACTCATGATTACCTTTGGTAAGGAAAACCAGGGTTAGTATTTATGGGAATGGATTGACACTAATCTGGGTTCTTAGTTTTTGTATAATCCAGAAGCTCGGTACTCAGTTCAGATGCCCTTCACTCTCCAATGGTCAGGAAACACAGGTCCCTTTATTAAAAATTTATTTTAAAACACGACACATATAAAAAGGTTCATAATATATATGTGGCTTTTAAAACATACTGGAACATATACCTGTTAACCCATCCAGCTCAAGAACTACAACCTACCATTGTATCTATGTGGAGAGAGCACAGACTCCTCATCCCTGTTTCTCTGACCCAAATTCACCTGCCTTCTCCCATCCTCTGTCCCTCAGTGGGTTGAAAAGTATTAGATATGTCTGATAACAGGTATTTAGAGATTTTTTCCAAGTTTAACTTGGCATTTGAACTAGAGCTTTAAATCTGAAAGCAGAAGTTGCTTACAGTTAAGATAGATTATTTAGTATTTCTCTGCAACTTTTTTTTTTTTTTTAAAGATTTTATTTATTTATTTGACAGACAGAGATCACAAGCAGGCAGACAGGCACTGATCCCAGGACCCCGAGATCATGACCTGAGGGACCCGATCCCAGGACCCCGAGATCATGACCTGAGCCGAAGGCAGCAGCTTAACCCACTGAGCCACCCAGGCGCCCCTCTTTGCAACTTTTTAGAACAGTTTAGCTTCACCCCCCACAGACCTCTCCTGTTAGGTCCCTTTGGTTGAAATTTCCTTCATCAGAACAGTCTTAGAATCTCAAAGATACTGCTTATAGGTCTGATTACCACCTGGGAAATTATTTCCAAGTGTCAGGTCAGCATACATGGTCTACATATTCTGCAACTTCCAAACAGAATGGTTATTTTCCATGCTTGGAGCTATATTAACATAGATTATAGGTCAGTTACTGGTGTAGAGTTTTGGGTCGAATGCTAGGGTGCTTCATAAGGGAGTGTTTAAACAAAATAGAACCTCTATGGCCTTGCCTTTACCCGCCTCTGCTGTTTCTGTTCCATCCTAGGACTTCCTGATCATGTTTGTGCATCACTTGGCCACCATTGGGCTCATCACCTTTTCCTACATCAACAACATGGTTCGGGTGGGGACTCTGATCATGTGTTTACATGATGCCTCAGACTTCTTGCTGGAGGTAAACCACCCCCGTCCAACCTCTGTTTCCACATTATTCCTCTTTCTCACCTCCGCCCCCCCACCCTGCCGCCGTGCCGACCAACCCATTTCCTCAATATTCCTCTTTTCCCTCCTTTGTGTCAGAGAACTGGCTTTCTCCCCAGCTCAGTTCTTTTCTTCCCCCACCCCCAACTCAGTTCTTCTCTTCCTTTCTACAGGCAGCCAAACTGGCCAATTATGCCAAATATCAGCGTCTCTGTGACACCCTTTTTGTGATCTTCAGTGCTGTTTTTGTGGTCACTCGTCTAGGAATCTACCCATTCTGGTAAGTGTTAGGGCCATGGAGCTGCGGTCAGTATGTAGCTAATGATACCTTTTGCCAGTTTAGGGAACAGGCCACCAGACACCCTATTGCCCTGCCTTATCCTGGGCCTAACCTGACCGATAGACTCTCCCAGGACCTTACTTCCCTTGCACAGTATTTCTAGGAAGATGTGATCCAGGCTGAGAATATCCAGCTCACTTGCCTGTGGCTTTCCAGACTCCTCTGAGGAATAGCCCTCCTTTTATGCCTAAGTAATTCCTTTGCCATCTTTTGCACTGACTGCAAAATTCTCTTCTTATTTTCCTGTTCTTCTGGCCTCCCGCATTGTAACCAACGCACACACCACTCTCACTTCCACCCTCACTGCTCTGTACAAAGCCAATGACTGTAGGTTGGGGATTCTCTTTCGTCTGAGGGAATCAACTACCAACTGTCCTGTCTGTGCCTAAGGGCCTGAGTAATGGTTACGATTATGATTAAAACTGCTGCCCCAGTTTTGTGAGACGATTCATATTTGAAACGATTAATGATACGACTTAACCCATCAGTTCCTGAGATTTACCTATCTTTCCTTGCCTCCTAAGATCAAAAACTTCATAGGCCCCCTTTCTTTATATTTTTTCACTGTGGATGAATATCCCTGGCATTTCAACTGTTAGAACAGAGAGAGAAAAAGCTTACTGGGTTCTGCTTCCTAGGGAACTGAGCTTCATTCCTGTCCACCTGGCTTTGACTTTAGAATCTCACCACTGGCCTCCTCTTCTAGGATTCTGAACACGACCTTCTTTGAGAGTTGGGAGATGATCGGGCCTTATCCCTCCTGGTGGCTCTTCAATGGCCTTCTCCTGATCCTGCAGGTTCTTCATATCATCTGGTCCTACCTAATTGTACGAATTGCTTTCAAAGCTTTGATCCGAGGAAAGGTGAGGAGGAAAGATGGCTTCTTTCTTTGGGGCTGGATAGCAAGATAGACATTACTTAGTAGACCTTCTCTATCTAGCTTAGTGAGCCGCAGTACTCAAGTAGACCCAAGAAAGCAGAAAGCTTAGGACTCCAGAGTTTTTGACTTTTCTCTAAGTGTTTAACCTGTTAAGACATGACTTGGAGGGGCACCTGACTGGCTTAGTCAGTAGAGCATGTGACTCTTGATCTCTGGGTTGTGAGTTGGGGCCCCACATGGGGTGCAGAGATTATTTAAAAAAAAAAAAAAAAAAAAAGACAGATTTAGGAGAAAGGATCTGCCTTCCTCCTGTCTCTTGGGAATGACTATGGTTAAATAATGAACAGTATTGTGTTTCAAGATGGCCTCAACCCCTTCCTACCCCTCACCTCCCTGCTTCAGTGTATTTCATATTTTTGGTTTTCTAGCATGGAAACCTTTTCTCAAAGGTTTAGAGTTTAGTTTAGAGCTCTAAACTATAAGCTGTTTGAAAGCAGCAATGTTTGACTGCCTAAGAATGGCATGATAATTCACAAGCCATCGCAAGATGACCACACTGTGGTGTTCCGAGATGTGGGGCTAAGTACTTGCTTCATCCCACTGTTGCATCAAGTGGTGATCCTGAATGAGATGGGTAATTAGGATTTCAAATACCCACCTTGTACCGAGAGACCAAGAATACACAGAGGGGTCATTTAATGATCAAACTCATAGCTAGAGTGAGGGGGGTTCGGAAGCAGTCTGGCTGGGATTTGCCAGTGGGCTCAGGATGCAGCCTTCAGCAATACAGAGTGCCGAGGGGGAGGGGCTCTGCCAGGGGAGACACTGAGTCTGGGAAAGGGAGATGGCATGTAACCCAGGCATATATGATCTGTTGTGTCCCTGTTCCTTATGGCTGCAATTGGTTTTAGAACTTGCTCAGCGTGTCTATGCATCCTGCTGTAGCTTCTGGGCTACCAGACATCTCTCTTCTCCCCTGCTTTTCTTTCCTGACCAGGTGACCTATCCAGGAAGGATTAGACCCAGACTCTGTACTCTCCACTCTTTTCTCACCTCCTTCTTTTTTCCTATGCCTGGTGGGAGCTGGACAGTTTCATCTCTTGCATGTAAGTGTATCTGTGCTTCTGGCGTTCAGTAAAGCATGTCGGTTTGAACGTGTCTCTCTTCCTTCCTGCTTTCCTTCCTGTTCCCCGTGTTGTCTCTGAGCATGCCTCTCTCCTGACCCTGTGAGGCCACTGTTGACTGGAGCTCAGTTTGCCAGATTCTTGTTCCTAAATGGAGGCAAGAGTTGAATCTACTCTTATTTTTTCCCTTCTTTGAGCCTCCCTTTACCTCAAATCTAAATAGACTCTGCCCTCTGGTAGAAATTTCCTAAAGGTCAGGTAATCATTTGCTTATGTTCAGAGGTAACAGCTGCAATAAGCCAGTCTTAGAGCTAACCAAAGCAAGTGCCCCACTCCTTGGCAATGGCATTTATAGCTCTGTTTCCTTCTCACTCCCTTCTCTCCTTTAATTTTTCTTCTTTTAACAAACACCTTGAGGTACCCCTGGCTGGCTCAGTCAGTAGAACATGCGACTCTTAATCTCAGGGTCGTGAATTCAAGCCCCACACTGGGTGCAGAGCTTACTTAAATAAAATATAAATCTAAAAACCCCATTATTTATATTATAAAATATAAATTAAAACACCCCAGACTTTCAGTTCTGGAGATCAGAAGTCTGGCAGGTCTCACTGGGTTTGTCTTCTTTACTTTCTATGGTCCATGGTAGAGAACTGGAAATACTTTGGTGTCATAGGGTACTGAGTCCAGTAGAATGACTGAAAAAGGCCTAGTTATGGATCAGCTCTAGGGATAAACAAAAGTCAGGATGACCAATATGAGTAACTCCAGTGGTCACTACCGCCAGAAGATAGAGGCAATGATGACAGCCACCTGTGTTGTTTGTATTGGTCTTTTCTAGTGTTTGAGGTGGGAGAGGCAAAAGAGCGCCTGGAGTCCATGCGGATTCAGTGAATGACTTCAGCTCTCTCTCTCGGGCTGATCCTGAGAGACACCCCTTTCCCAACTTCTTGTCCCATAGGGAACAAAGATGATGAGGGAGAAATCAAGAAAGAGGCAAAGGATATTCACAGCTGTAGCCATGGCCCGGACAGTATTTTGAGTCAGGTGCCACCAGAAAAATGGGCCACGGAGGGAGCAGGGCCAAAATATGGGCTCTGTGGGCTGGAATCTGCCTTACAGTAGCAGATAAGTTCTGTCCTCATCTTCTCTACCTCTGGCCCCATCCCACCCAGGTGTCTAAGGATGACCGCAGTGACGTGGAAAGCAGCTCGGAGGAAGAAGACGTGACCACCAACACAAAAAGCCCCTGTGACAGCAGCTCCAGCAATGGCGCCAATCGGGTGAATGGTCATATGGGAAGCAGCTACTGGGCTGAAGAGTAAGGTGGCTGGTGTGGGGACCACAGCACACATGGACTCATAGGGCCACAGGCAGCCTACTCCTCTCAGGCCTCCCCACGTCTACACACTTGTGACAAGGGGGTCTGCAGGGCACTGAGGAGAATCAAAGAAGCAAATATTTTTCACTTTTTTAAAAAAAACTTTGCCATTTTGTATTTAATAGCCAGGTTCCTTCAGTAATGTTATTTGCTGTGTGTGTGTGTGTGTGTGTGTGTGTGTACATGTGCGTGCGCACCCATGCACGTGTATGTATGTGTGCATATGCATTTGTGCATGTGCACGAGTTTCATTTCCTGGGTTGGGGCACAATTCAAGACTAGGGCCACTGGGCCTCACGCCCCCCCCCTTTGAACCCACCTCAATCCCAGATTTGGCTGCATCTTGATAATGCTGGCTCTGGGCTGTCCCCTCCCTTGTTGTTCATGGCTCTCGAAGCTCTGGCCATCTGAAAGGAACGGTTAAGTTCAGCTCCAGGTTTCTGTACTGTTCCTCCTTGGAGCTGGAATATTTGACATGAAGTTGTACAGAAACACAACTGTGGATGAGATGACTGAGATTTTTCGTGGCCTCTAACTAGATGCTCTTCCTACCACCTGGTAATTACAGGGACAGCTACTGATGCCCTGCTCTTTACTAAATGGTACGCAGGGAGTGGGGTTTGGCAGAGGGTGCGCTGAGGGCTAGCAGAAGGCAACAGCCACTGGGTGAGCCGTTAATGGTTTATACTATTGTTTACTCTTCTGTGATTAAAAGTGCTTCAACCCTCTTCTACTGTCTCAACTTCTTTAGTGACTCTATCCCCAATTCCTGAATTCATAAGCTAAGTAAGGAAATTTTCAGGTCTGATTCTAAAGGTTCTTAGACTCCCAATTTTTCCTTTCTGTGCCTGCTGGGAATGGAGTGCCTATATTTTATGGCTTTATGTGTTAAGAAAAAATTAAATATGCATAATAGTAACAAAAAATACTGAGCAGATAAAAGTATGGATATTACCAAACAAAGGATTTGGTTGAAGACACGTTTAGTGAGATACCTGTATGTCCCATACAGAGACTACCAGTTAACACTTAAAAGATTGTGATAAATGAGTCTGAGACGTTTTCTCTTTTAATTCTATTTTCTTTTAGCCATAGAAAAACAGTCTTCCTAATCCAGACTTCTCTGTAGTTGAGGTCTTGGCAAAATTGCCAATGGTAGTATTCATCTCAGGACAGTTTTCCATTTAGTGAATATTCAGATTATCAAAATATTTCCAGATGTTCTTATGTACATTAAGGCTTATGCAATGCTTCATTGTCAGGGAAATGGATGAAAATTGAGAGAAACAGGTTACTGTTCTAAGAATCAGGTACTCACTTGGTGTTTACTGACATTATTGGGAAATAGACCCAGCTAAAATTACCTTACTGAGTGGCTGGCTTGTTTTTGTTTTTGTTTTTGTTTTAATATTTTATTTATTTAACAGGCAGAGATCACAAGTAGGTGGAGAGGCAGGCAGAGAGAGAGGGGGGAGGAAGCAGGCTCCCTGCTGAGCAGAGAGCCTGATGCGGGGCTCGATCCCAGGACCCTGAGCAGAGAGCCTGATGTGGGGCTCGATCCCAGGACCCTGAGCGGAAGGATAGAGGCTTTAACCCACTGAGCCACCCAGGCGCCCCTTGTTTTGTTTTTTAAGAGAGTATGCATGAGCTGGGGAAGGGGCAGACAGAGGGGGGATAGAAAATCTCAAGCAGGCTCTATATCCAGCTCAATCCCACAACCCTAAGACTGGACCTGAGCAGAAATCAAGAGTCGGATGCTTAACCAGCTGAGCCACCCAGGCGCCCCTGCGTGGCTGGCTTTTTAAAAAACTTACCTTGGGGCATATGAAAATTATTTCTGAAAAATCTTACATAGTTATTTGGTCTGAGCTAGTCTACACTCTTATATTTAGTTCCTCAACTTGCCGTATTATTGAATAGACTAGTAATTTTGAAATATGAATGAAAGGCTTTTAAAAGATATGGTTTTAAGGCTTTTGAAATCTGAGCAACTGCTATGTAAATCTGGGGTTAGTTGTCCCAGTTATTCTGACAAAGATGCAACTGAATGGTATAATAAAAAAAATAGTAATAGATAACACACAGCTCTTCATTACACGCCAGGCACTATATTAAGCACTTCACATGTGATAAAAATGAAACAAAAAGAATGAACTTGCCTAAGGTGGAACAGCTAATAAAGAATCAAACTGGTACTTGATTACTAAAAACAAAAAACCCCAAACCACAAACTCCTTAGATCGCCCATCATGTATCATAAACTTTCATGTTACCTCAACCCTAAAAATAATCACATGAGTTTAGTTAGAGGTGATTCAGTATTGCTGACTATAAACCAAATTCTTCAGACTTTATATCCAATATCAAGCAGGGAAATATTTTCAGTTCAATAAAATATTTAAGTGCCTACTTTACGATACGCACTATGGCAGAAGGTGGGGACACAAAGATGAACAAGATCTGGTTTCTGCTCTCAAAGAGCTCCTATACCCACAATAAGGGGGAAAGGTATTCCAGTGCAAGAAGAACTATCCTAAATTATTCTTGGCAAGGTGGGAGAAAACTTGAAAGTGAAGCTTGGCCATTAACTGAAATGGAAAGGTATGTTTAGAAGAGATGTCCAAGTATGTGAAAGATACCAGTCCTGGCTTAATGCAGGCTAACATAACTTGAGACAAGCATCTAGAAATGGTAGTAAAGGTTTGGTTTTGTTTTCAATGCATAGTTGAGGAAATCCAGGAAAGGGGACACCAAAGACACAACGAAAGGAACTGAAAACTAGTGCAGAAGGTAAAACAGTTGATGCAATTACTGGAGGGATAAGGGAACATAACTGAAGGACTTGGGTTTTAATGCTGACAAGAAACAAGACCATGCAGGAAGCTGGAAATGAGACCTCCAGTTAAAACTGGGATCCTGAGACAGAAACAGCCTTACTGAAAGGGGGGAAACCATGAAAAATTCATCCAGTTGGCAAAAAAAGGAAGGCAGGAAATTTGGAACCATGGAATTTCACTCCATGTGAATTTGAGAATTTAAATATACAATTTCTGTGTGGTCTAGGAAATACCATGACCTTCCTCACCCCATCCCCAGGTAAAAACTTGCATAAAAATGGTCTCCGATCATTTACCCGTGGCACTGCTCTGGAGAGACGGGCGTGATGATGCAGACCACGTGGGATTCTTACACCATTACCACCGCCTCCCAAATGAAAAAGCTCTGAAACACCATCTGGGTCAAACCTGCCAGACCTATAACTAACAAAATAACTAGTATCCAGAATATACATAACTAAAGAAACAACAAAGACAACCAGTACCAAGACAAAGGGGAGGGTCAAGAATATGAATAGGCAATTTCTACAGGAAGAATATGTTAATGGATAACAAGTCAATTAAAGGGTGCATGGGTGGCTCAGTGGGTTAAGCTGCTGACTTTGGCTCAGGTCATGATCTCAGGGTCCTGGGATCAAGTTCAGCATCAGGCTCCCTGCTCAGCGGGGAGTCAGCTTCTCCCTCTGCCCAACCCCCCCCCCCCATGCTTGCTTCTCTGTCTCTCTGAAGTAAATAAATACAATCTTTTAAATTAATTAATTAAAGAGGTGCTCTACCCTACTGGAAATCAGTAATACATAAATTAAAACTAACAGAGGGCGCCTGGGTGGCTCAGTGGGTTAAACCACTACCTTCTGCTCAGGTCATGATCTCAGGGTTCTGGGTTCGAGGCCCGCATCGGGCTCTCTGCACAGCAGGGAGCCTGCTTCCTTTTCTCTCTCTCTCTGCCTGCCTGTCTACTTGTGATCTCTCTCTGTCAAATAAATAAATAAATAAAATCTTTAAAAAAAAAAATTAAAACTAACAGAAAGCACTTAACACCACTTTGGAAAACGTAACAAAAACTAGTAAAGCTAGGGGCGCCTGGGTGGCTCAGTGGGTTAAAGCCTCTGCCTTCAGCTCGGGTCATGATCCCAGGGTCCTGGGATCAAGCCCCGCATTGGGCTCTCTGCTCAGTGGGGAGCCTGCTTCCTCCTGTCTCTCTGCCTGCCTCTCTGCCTACTTGTGATCTCTGTCTGTCAAATAAATAAATAAAATCTTAAAAAAAAAATTAAAAAAAAACTAGTAAAGCTAAATATTAGTAATGATTACTCTTGGAGAAACTAGTAGATGGGCCCAAGAAAACAAGGATACTCATCGGATTGCTATTTATAAGAGGAAAAAAGTGGAGATGACTCAATGAGATTTCTCTAAAGGAATGGAATAAATTGATTTACTCATGCAGTTGGATGAGCAATTAAAAACTAAGGGGTTTTTTCCTTCTTTTTTGTCAATATGGATGTACTAGTCTGAACCAAGAGAATATAAATACATAAATTTTAAAAAGATCTGTTATAAGGAGTTGGCTCACATAATTGTAGAGGCAGAGAAGTTCCTAGGATCTGAAGTCAGCAAGCTAGAGTACCAGTAGAGCTGATGATGGAGTCCCAGTCTGATTCTGAGGCCAGTTGTCTCAGCTCAGACAGGCAAGTGGAGAGAGAATTCTCTTACTCTGCCTATTTTTATTCAAGCTGACAATGAATTGGTTGAGGCCCAACCACACTGGGGAGTGCAACCAGCTTTACTCAGTCTGTGGATTCAAATTTTTATATCTCATTCAGAAACATCCAGACGCATGAGGAATTGTTTAACCAAGTCTCTGGGCCCTCAGTGGGCCAGTCCAATCACCACCTAAAATTAACCAGCACAATGGATAAATAAATGTCAAAAACATGTTGAGTGAAAAGGGCAAGTTTCAAAAGAAAATCTCCCATTTGATGAAATTAACATTACTTTTTTTAACCCCAAATAATATTATGTATTTCTACAGTAAAAGTTTGGAAACATATCAGAAGGATGGATAGTTTTTATCTTTGGGAAGGGAGGATGTGGGTAAGATGAGTAATGGTATCATATTTTATTTTTGGTGCTTTTTACATTTGGAATAGTTCATTTCAAATATTTTTTAATACAAAAAGTATATGGCATTTTCAGGGAACTAATCTGCTAGAGTTGGATCAAAGAGGCAGGAGGTGAGAATAAGGAGACGGCTTGGGACTGTATAGTGAAGAACCCTGACTATCATTTTGAAGTACATTTTATTTTATTTTTTAAGATTTTATTTATTTATTAGAGAGAGCATGAGAAGGGAGAGGTCAGAGGGAGAAGCAGACTCCCTGTTGAGCAGGGAGCCTGATGTGGGACTCGATCCTGGGACTCCAGGATCATGACCTAAGCCAAAAGCAGTTGCTTAACCAACTGAGCCACCCAGGCGCCCCTGAAGTACATTTTAGATGATAGATTATAGGAGCCCTCAAAGGTTTAAAGCAACAAATGAGTCTTTTAAAAAGTATTCATGGGGGGAAAAAGTACTCAGGGGAGGGTATCTTACTAGTTGGGACTAGACATTAGAGGTACAAGAAATGTCTTTATAAAAAAAAAAGGGACAGGGGTCCCTGGGTGGCTCAGTCAGTTAAGCGTCTGCCTTCAGCTCAGATCATGATCTTAGGGTTCTGGGAATCAAGCCCCTTTTGGGCTCCCTGCTCCACGGGGAGTCTGCTTTTCCCTTTCCCTCAATCCCTCCCCACTGCTCATGCTCTCTCTCTCTCTCAAATAAAATCTTTAAAAAAGGGACTGAATCAGCGACTGATAGTAAGGTTACAATCTGTTCCGCCCTCACCTCAGCCATCTGTCTATAGTTGTCTTTTCTTGTTCAGTAAAGTTTCCTGCAGAGCAGGCCTCACCAACAGAGTTCAGTCATAAGCCCTAGGCCTATTAAAAAAAAAAAAAAAAGCAGATTTGGGAATCTTCCTTCGCTCCAATGACTGCTCTGTGACAAACACCTAGGAAACAATACTAAGCTTTTGACAGCAACAGGGTTCTGCTGTCTGATACTAATTTATTTTAGGAAAATGGCTCCCCGTTACAGACCATCCCTTGTTACGGTTCTGTTGTCTGCCTGGCTACTTTCCTTCACTGTCCGCGCCCTACAAATGGTTCGCAGGCAGACTAGAATCTTGCCACCAAAGCTGCCTCTGACTAACACAGGGTGGGGAGAGCCCTGGTGTCCCAGACCTTGCCAATTAGTGCTTCTCTCCCGAGTCTTTGGTTCTGAACAACAGAAGGAACCAGAGAAGAGTCAATCAACATTCACTGCAGATCTTTACGTACCTGTAAACACACTGAAAATGGTCTGGAAAAATACACTGAACTGGTAACACCAGTAATTTTCGAGCAGGGAAATTGTGGGGAATAGAGGGAATGACAAGGGGTACTTTCAGTTATCTCGATTTTTAAAAATTTTACATAGAAAATATATTCATGGGGGCACCTGGGTGGCTCAGTGGGTTAAGCCTCTGCCTTTGGCTCAGGTTATGATCTCAGGATCCTGGGATCGAGTCCTGCATCGGGCTTTCTGCTCGGTGGGGAGTCTGCTTCCCCTTCTCTCTCTGCCTGCTTCTCTGCCTGCTTGTGATCTCTCTGTCAAATAAAGAAATTAAATCTTTAAAATATATATATATATATGCACATATATATATGTGCACATATATATATATGCGCATATATATATTCATGTATTCCTGACCTTAAGAAGCTTACAGACTAACTAGGATAAATGATACAAAAAAACTGTTTTTCCTTAAACAAAAAAGTGTATTTTTAAAGTGTGGCAATAGGTTGATAATAATTAAAACTAAAGGATGGGTATAACAGTCTTATTTCTTTTTTTTTTTAGAAAGTTGATTTCTTTCTTTCTTTTTTTTTTTTTTAAAGATTTTATTTATTTATTTGACAGAGAGAGATCACAAGTAGGCAGAGAAGCAGGAAGAGAGAGAGAGAGGAGGAAGCAGGCTCCCTGCAGAGCAGAGAGCCCGATGTGGGACTCGATCTCAGAACCCTGAGATCATGACCTGAGCCGAAGGCAGCGGCTTAACCCACTGAGCCACCCAGGCGCCCTAAGAGTCTTATTTCTATTCGCTCAGCTTTTGTATATGTTTGAAACCACCAAAATATTTTTTTTTAAGATTTTATTTATTTATTTGACAGAGAGAGAGATCACAAGTAGGCAGAGAAGCAGGCAGAAAGAGAGGAAGAAGCAGGCTCCCTGCTGAGCAGAGAGCCTGATGCGAGGCTCAATCCCAGGACCCTGGAACCATGACCTGAGCTGAAGGCAGAGGCTTACTACCCAGGCGCCCTCCCCCCAAATATTTTTATTATACAAGATATATATGCTCATTGTAAAAAATGCAATTAATGACGTACATGACCTTTCCATTTGCCCAATAACTATTAACACTTGGTATATAGCCTTCCAAAACCACTTATGAGATAACCACATGAATACAAATGTTCCTTTAATTTATTTATATTTTTTTTTATTTGAAAGAGTGTGAGCTGGGGGAGGGGGCAGGGCAAAGGGAGAGAATCTTAAGCAGACTTGTGCTGAGAGCAGAGCACAATCTGGGGCTTGATCTCACAACCTTGAGATCATGACCTGAGCTGAAATCAAGAATCAGATTGTTTGGGGCGCCTGGGTGGCTCAGTGGGTTGAGCCGCTGCCTTCGGCTCGGGTCATGATCTCGGAGTCCTGGGATCGAGCCCCGCATCGGGCTCTCTGCTCGGCGGGGAGCCTGCTTCCTCCTCTCTCTCTGCCTGCCTCTCTGCCTGCTTGTGATCTCTGTCTGTCAAGTAAATAAATAAAATCTTAAAAAAAAAAAAAAAAAAGAATCAGATTGTTTGCTTGGGGTTTTTTTTTTTCCTCAAGATTTTACTTATTTGACAGAAAGAGCACAAGCAAGGAGAGCCAGAGAAGGAGAGGGAGAAGCAGATTCCCTGCTGAGTAGGGAGCCTGATACGGAGCTCGACCCCAGGACCCTGGGATCATGACCTGAGCCAAAGGCAGTCGCTTAACCGAGACACCCAGGAACCCCACAAATGTTCCCTTTAAAACAAAAACGAGGTGTGTCTGAGTGACTCATTCGGTTAAACGGCCAACTCTTCATTTTGGCTTAGGTCATTATCTTGAGGTTCTGGGATCAAGCCCTGAGGGAGGCTCCAACTCAGTGAAGAGTCTTGCTTGCCCCTCCGCCCTCCCTCTTGTTGTGCTCTCTCAAAATCTTTTAAAAATTTTAAAATTTAAAAAATAAAACAAAAATGAGATCATACTATACATATTCTGCTAGTTTTGACAGATTTAACATTCCACTTTATGGGTATACCATTATTCAATTCTTTAATGTATTTAAGATTCTTTATTTTTAAAATATTGCAAACAGGGGCACCTGGGTGGCTCAGCAGGTTAAGCAGTAGGCTCTTGGTTTTGGCTCAGGTCATGTCTGCGGGTTCCTGGGATCAGCCTGTGCTGGGCTCTGCACTGAGCAGGGAGTCTGCTAGAGATTCTCTCCTTCCCTCACCCTTTGCCCCTCTCCCCTGCTTGCTCTCCACTCTCAAAGAAATAGATCTTTTTTTTTTTTTTTTAAGATTTTATTTATTTATTGGGCGCCTGGGTGGCTCAGTGGATTAAGCCGCTGCCTTCGGCTCAGGTCATGATCTCAGGGTCCTGGGATCGAGTCCCGCATCAGGCTCTCTGCTCAGCAGGGAGCCTGCTTCCCTCTCTCTCTCTCTCTCTCTCTCTCTGCCTGCCTCTCTGTCTACTTGTGATTTCTCTCTGTCAAATAAATAAATCTTAAAAAAAAAAAAAAAAGACTTTATTTATTTATTTGTTGGAGAGAGAAAAAGCACAAGCAGGGGCAGTGGCAGGCAGAGAGAGAAGCAGACTCCCCACTGAGCAAGGAGCCCCCTACATTACAGTCTTGATGCAGAATTCCTTCTTTGGGAACTCTCAAGTCTCTGTTCTTAAGGCCTTCAACTGATTGGATGAGCCCCATCCACAATATGGAGGACAATCTGCTTTACTGAAAGTCTGATTTAAATGTTGACTACATGGGGCACCTGGGTGACTGAGTGGGTTAGACTTCTGCCCTCAGCTCAGTTCATGGTCTCAGGGTCCTGGGATTGAGCCCCGCGTCGGGCTCTCTGCTTGGTAGGGAGCCTGCTTCCCCCTCTCTTTCTGCCTGCCTCTCTGCCTACTTGTTCCCTCTCTCTCTCTCTCTCTCTCTGTCAAATAAATAAATAAATAATAAACGTTGACTACATCTAAAAAATACCTTCACAGCAACATCCAGACTGGTGTTTGACCAAACAACTGAGCACCATAGCCTGGCTAAGCTGACACAAAATTAACCATCACCTCAGCACTGTAGTAAAAGATGACCAAATGTGAATGAATTATTTCTAAACCACCTACTTTGTATAACGAGTATTTATAACTCTCTTGGTACTAATCTTAAATACAATGAATAATTGTTTAACATACCAACAGACATAATTTTTAAAAATCAGCATAAGGCTCTAACAGTAACATAAAGGAGAATTTTAAAACAATTTACAGTAACGTGATTTCTGTGTGTAAATATGTGGACTAGCATTTGGGTGGTTGCCCTTCTGTACACCCACCATCAATTCAGTGGCTACAAATGCAGACAGTCACAACTGCATTATGTCACAGACTCAAATACCAAGAACAGGCTTTGCCATCAAAGGCACGGCTTTCTGAAATGGTATACAAAAGTTCTGAATAAGACAAATTACTGCAGTCTTCCCTCCATTTTATATAAAGCTGCATGCTAAGAGAAATCCGAGTACACTAAACCATACAAAAAGTACATTTGTGTTTATATGGAAAAGAGAAATTATAGGCTCAGCTAATTTTAAACTGTCTTTTCTTTTATTTGAGTATTTATAGAGACATCTGATAGTTGTACAGGACTTGGGACTTGTGCAGAGACTATCCTGGGCACTGCAAAAAATCTAGCATCCTTGGCCTCCACCCACCAAATGCCGGACACTCACTGTGACAATCAAAACATTTTCACCTGGGGGCGGGGGGTACTACTTCAGCTAAGAACAATAGTGGTGAACAGGAAGCCATCAAAATTATTTCCCTCCAAGTTCTTCTTTGAGCAATTGGAAAAAAAAAAATGCAGGAAATCAAGGAATAATATATACTTCCATTATTTCCAACACCCAGAATTAACATCTCTAACATTGTCTTATCTCAAATCTTAGTTGTAAAAGAAGTACAAAATTAGAGACCTGTGATATTGTGATAAAAGAAACAGGGGCAGGGGTTCCTGGGTGGCTCAGAGGGTTAAGTCTCTGCCTTCAGCTCAGGTCATGATCTCAGGGTCCTGGGATTGAACCCCACATCAGGCTCTCTGCTCAGCAGGGAGCCTGCTTCCCCCTCTCTCTCTGCCTGCCTCTCTGCCTACTTGTGATCTGTCAAATAAATAAATAAATAAATAAATAAATAAAAGAAACAAAGAAACACAGGTTCAGTTGGTAGAGCCTCTTGATCTTGGTGTTGTTAGAGCCCCATGTTGAGGGCAGAGTTTACTTTAAAAAAAAAAAAGCAATATATACATGTATACATAAATATTTGGTCGTCTTCTCCAGTTATTGGCAATTTCTAAGACCTCCATAATCTCCAGAGTGATGATGTCTGTACGTAAATGAGCTGACTTGGTGGGGCTCTAGCAAGCCACAGGATGGAAGCTGATCACCATAGCAACAGGGCCATGGCAGAATTAGAAGACTGGAATTATCTGCCTCACTCTCCCATCCCCCAGGTTGGGAATAGGGGCTGCAGATTGAGCTAACTACCAGTGACCAATGATTTAATCAATTGTGTTTATGTAACAGGACCTCCAGAAAAACCCTCAACAATGGGGTTCAGAGAGCTTCTGGATGGAGAACACACTAAGGTGTTAATAGGGTGGTATGCCTTTACCCTGCCTTAATCATCTCTTCTATTTGGCTGTTTCTGAGTGGTATTCTTTTTTTTTTTTTTTTTTTTTTTAAAGTTTTCTTTTTTCTTTTTCAAAGATTTTATCTATTCATTTGACAGAGAGAAATCACAAGTAGGCAGAGAGGCAGGCAGAGAGAGAGAGAGGGAAGCAGGCTCCCTGCTGAGCAGAGAGCCCAACGTGGGACTCGATCCCAGGACCCTGAGATCATGACCCGAGCCGAAGGCAGCGGCTTAACCCACTGAGCCACCCAGGCGCCCTGAGTGGTATTCTTTATAATAAACCAAGCAATAAAGTGTTTCTCTAGTTAAGCTTTGTGAGCCATTGTAACAAATTATCAAATCTAAGGAGGTCATGCGATTGGATTTGTAGCCAAGTGAGGCAGAGTGTGGATAACCTAGGGATCTACTACTTGTAACTGGCATCTTAAATGGGAGCCAATCTTGTGAGACTAAGTCTTTAACCTGTGGAGTCTGTGCTGACTCCAGGTAGCTAAGGGCAGAACTGAATTGTAGGATACTCAGCTGCTGTCTGGAGAGGTGGGAGATATTGTTCTGAGTGGGAAAAATACATTTGATGTCAGAAGTCTTGTGACTAGAACAGTTGTCATTTAAGTTCCCTTCTACCTCTGCCCGACTTCACTTCACCTCACCCCCAATATAACTACTACTGTGAGTTCAGTGTGTCCTTTCAATCTATTTTTTTGTACTTTTACAATTATATATGGAGATATATAGATATGTATCTCCATCTTCACAACATAGAGGATAGTTGTCCCCATGGGTTAGATACTCTATCACACTCAATTTCTCACATACATGCTGATCTGTTTGAGTTTATTGTACTAGACCAAGAACCTATTCTCTACTCCTACACTAATGTCACTACATTTGGATTACTCTAAGTGTCCTACTATGTCATGGTATCTGGTAGACTAACGCATCTTATGTTTCTCTTCAAAACTGTCTTAGTTACTTGTGCTTTTAAAGATTTTTAAAAATATTTTATTTATTTATTTGACAGACAGAGATCATATGTAGGCAGAGGCAGGCAGAGAGAGAGGAAGGGAGGCAGGCTCCCCACTGAGCAGAGAGCCCAATGTGGGGCTTGATCCCAGGATCCTGGGACCATGACCTGAGCTGAAGGCAGAGGCTTAACCCACTGAGCCACCCAGGTGCCCCTTTTAAAGATTTTTTAAAAGGAAAAATGGTGTCTTCTACAGATATGTGCCCCAGTATGGGAGGGTGAAAAGTCCAAGAAACTCTATTGGAAGAGAAAAAAGAAGATAAGGGGGTGTGGGGATGGGTACCCAAGATATTCTATTCAGAGAGAAAGCACAAATAGGCATGGAACAAGAAACAGCATGCAAGCATATAGGCAGTTGATATTACCAGAACAAAAAGGATGATGTAGGGACATAAAATGGGTCAGGTCTTAAGGACCTCATACGCCATACTAAGGAGTCTGGACTTGACTCCACAGGTCAAAGATTCTTAACCCATACCCTATGGTTGAGCTTCGGAGGACAGCAAAAGCAAAAGTGCCATAATCATGTTAGTTCCAAATAGAGGTCTCTGATAGCAATGTGGCAGATAAATCTGATGAGGTCAAGAGTGAATCAAGACCTCTAAGTCTTCTGCAAAATTATAAGCAAGAAATGATAAGGAATGAACTGATTAAGTGGATGTTTAAATGGTAAAAATTAAGAAGATAATTACTTGGGGAGGAGTAGGATATAGAAGTCTAATAAAACTCCCACTATTTCTGACTTGATGATAGCATCATTAACTAAAGTAGGAGGGAAAAAATAGGTCCTGGAGACAAGAAGGAATGTGGTTAGTCGTGGACATACCAAGTTAGAGAGGCCTACAGGATATTCAAGTAGATATGTCAAGCAACTGGATATAGCTGAAGCCCAAGGCCAATCTGGAAGATACAGATTTGGAAGTCAGCAGCAGGCATTAATAGCTGACATCTACTGAGTGCTTATTATATGCCAAAGAAATACTGAATTTGAATTATGTCATTTGATCTTTAACCTAATCTCTTAAATTAGGAACTGTTATTTTTTAATCCCCATTAGACAGAGGTAAACTGAGGAGTTAAGTAATTAGCCTTCTGCAATATGGCGAGAATGGTAGAGTTGGGATCCCAACACTAAGCACTTAATTTTCATGTTAAAACCATTGAGTACCTGGAATAATGTAGGAAAAACATACAGAAAAAAAAAAAAAACAGAATGAAGGCAATGGTCTAAGAACAAAACTTTGAAGCACATCAGATCAGTGTTTAAAGTGGGCAGAAATTCCCAAAGGAAATCAAAAGGAAAAGTCAAGGCAGAGAAGGAAACAAGATAGTGGTCCCACCCTGTGGCCGAAGCAGAGCTTCAGTGCAGAGGCTTCAGCCGGGGAAGGACTGTAATCATCAGTGGGTGTGACACGAGAGGCCATGCTAACCAGGAGTTTCAACACAATGGAGGAGGTGGAAGGAATTTCAAGTCCGTGGAAGGAGCATCACGTAGACTTCTTAAATAACCTTGAGAAGTCTGTTTAGATAGGAGGTGGGGGGCCTTAAGCAAGTTTGTATACTGAGAAGAAAGAAGAGTATGAATTAAAGACAACAAATGGAGCAAGGCCTGGGATGGAAAAGGGTAATGAGGGAGGAGGCAAAGATTGCAGTGGAGCTGTTTGAGGGCTCTGCTATGGGCACAGGCTGGACAGGAAATCAAGAAAGGGCTGACAGACTGGAAGAAAATAGAAGGAATCAAAAGACCTGAAGTCTGTAAGCTCTAGAGCAGGAAATGAGAATGCAAGAGAGCATCTTGAAATGGAATGCTGTTAAAGAAAAGGAGAGGGGAGGGGAGAGGCAGAGGAAGGGAGGGGGAAAAAAACCTGGTGTTACACTTTTTGGAAGCGCACAGGCGAGCTGGGAGAATGGCGACCCTACCTACTTTCTGCATTACGTGAGAAAGGAGAGGCAGTGGAATTCTTGGTTAACACACCAAGAGAGGATGGGAGTACAAGGCCTGGTGGCACAGGAAAGCTGAGTGTTTCTAATCACAGTAGAGGACTTTCACGTGAAAGGTTTAGGAGTGAAAGCGTGAGAGATAACAAATATCCAAGGGGATTGTTATCTCTGACGATTATCAAAAATGAGAATGAAGTCAATTAGCAAGCCTCAAGGCTCACAATGGAAGCGTGGCAAGAACAGCTGTCCTCTTAGTTGGGTTTTACCTTGAATGCACTGTTTTCTTTTAAATCCTCTACACAACCCTGCAAAAAGACTGCAGGTAGACTTCTGTGCACTGGCACAGGGAGAAATCAATCCTATGCTAATACGACGCCCACTGAGCCTGAGGAGCTGGACTGCATTACTACAGGCTGCCCAACAACCCTTCCCTTTGGGAACTATGCCTCCTCCACTCCCGGCAATTTTGATAGGGCTGTTACACAAGGGATTCTGCCTTCCTTAACTGAGGCACACGTGTGGCCACGAGCTGTCCGGAGTACCTTTACCTGGACACAGTAATTGGTCTAGGAACGGTCACTGACCAAGAAGAGCTATGGTCTTTAGTCTTTTCAGGGGATGTGTACAGATGCTGGAACAGTCTTTTGTCTGAGATCATGAGCTGACACCACAACTCCTAAAACTGCATACCCCCACTTCACAGGGGCCAAGGGCTCAAAATATGGAAATCCAGTTTGTGACTAGAAAACTGGTAGTCAAGGTCCCACCTCGGCCTTCCGTACCCTATTTAAGTAAACAAAAATACCAAGACACAGACTAACAAGATATTTAATGTCTGTAGGTGTGCTTGATCCTCCCATTCCTGTCATGATTCCACTGCCTCCCCGAACCAGCAGTGCCAGAGGAAACAGGGGCACTTTTTCTCAGCAGGATTTGAAAACCATTAAGGCCCTAGTTCTCTTGACTTGGAAAGGATTGCAGATGAGATCATTCCACAGCATGCCTTAGGCCTCTCTGCTCAAGGAGGAAAACCCCCGGTTCTACAAGGCTCCTGAGGTCTTCTGTTCTTCTGCAGCCTGGCGCCGGGCGCTGCGCAGCTGGAAATAGCGGTAGGCTCGGGCACTGCAGAGGTAGCCCCCGTACACAGTGAGAAGCATCATGGAGGCAGAGAAGGTCTTGTAGCCAATGTCAGCTAGCTGCTTGGCAGTTGGCATGTTGTCCCCTACAAAGACAGACTAGATTTAGACCCAAGAGTAAGGCCTCATCTGCCCAGACCCTTCTCTTTGTAAGGCCACTCCCCACCTTTTGCACCTGCTCAGTCTGTCTGTACTCTACTCTGAAGGGTCCCTCCACATACACAGTGTTCAGGAACACTTAAGATTCAGAAAGACAGGGGCGCCTGGGCAGCTCAGTCAGTTAAACGTCTTTCAGCTTTCCACTCAGGTTGTGATCCCAGGGTCCTGGCATCGAGTGCTGCATCGGGATCCCTGCTCAGGGCGGGGAGTCTGCTTCTCCCTCTCCCTCTGCCATTCCCCTCCGCTTGTGCTCTCTGGCTCTCTCTCTGTCAAATAAACAAACAAAATCTTAAAAAAAAAAAAAAAAGATTCAGAAAGACAGATAAAGTCTGCATATGAGATACAGACAGAGCTGGAAATAGGTGCATCTGAATGACATTACAGGTAAAATCTGGCCCTCTTTTGTTTGTGGAGGTAAAGGACTGGTATGAGCCACCCAGAAATGTCCTTAACTGACATATGACTATAAGCACGCGTCAGTTTTTCTGGCTAGTAGAGAATTAATGGGAGTAGTCAGGGATTAAACATCAGCAGTGAATTACTCTCTCTGGGAGGATCAAATGGGAACCTTCTACAAGTAACCAATTTGTTTTCCCATGAAAACAGTCTTGTTTATGGTGGCTAAGTTCCCATGTTAGCCCTCAAGCATCTGTGTAAGTCCTAACATACCTGAAATAATGTCAACAGTACATTTTTATCAGTTATACTTAAACTTCTATGGCATTAATTCTAAGTTCCAAACATAATACCAAAACTTACTGAGCCCCTAGCAAACTGTTTGCAAAAGGTAAATTACTTCTCATTTAACTGTTCCCTGGATATTCTGAACTAGGGAATAAGATAAAGTTTAGCACGGGACTCTTGCAATCTGAACAAAATACTCTTCAATTTGTAACTATGAATGTGTTCTTAGTCTCCTCACTGTTGAGGGAATTGACATTAAAAGACTGACTGAAATTAGTGAGAATAGGTTTCTTAAAAGTCAAGAATTTGAAGAAGAAAAGCTCAGAATTAGCTGGTTTAAGTGGTTGAGAGTAGGGTGAGACACTTAAGTGCTTCTCAGAGTGAGTCCTACTCGCTACACACTGCCTTTGAGGCAGTCCTTGAGAATGGAACCCAAGTTGAGCTGAGGGACAGCTTCCTTGAATTATAATCCCCAAGGACTATACAAAGTGACAGTAAATGAGGTCAGAGGAAGAAAACCAAATGACACAGGTTGAGTAAGAGTTGTGTTTGGGTTATCTGAGGTTTGAAAGGACCCAAACTCTAGGACGGTGAAGAAAACACACACACACAGAGCAGGACACTAAGGTGGTAAACACGCCCCCAGCAAAGAGACCTGCAACCTTCAGCATCTTCCTCACTTATTCCTTCTCCACCTATCCCCGCCTGGCTAGATACTAACCAGGTATAGGACCACTTCCTCAAGAGGCTGGAGGAAGGAGGCTGGAAGCATTCACCAGCTAACAAAGTGAAAGGATGGTATACCTTGGCTAGGAGAGTGACAAATGACCCACTAACAGATATAATTTTGGGGTCTAGAACTTCACTTTCATCTCTATTCTAATCCAATGAGAGATTTCTATTTTCACATTAACCAAAACTCTCCACAGGCCCTGAACTAAGTAAGGCAGGGCAGTAGAAAAGGAGAGGACAGATGCAGCAGTTATTCTGGAAGTAGAACAAGATTTATTAACGAAATGGATTAGGACATGGCTGAAAGTATCTCCAAGGTAGCAAACCAAGAAACTGTGGATTGGGATACTGTTAATAGGAGTAAGAAACAGGTGTGTGTCACTGTGTGTATGGGGGTAGCAGTGGCAGTAAAGAAGACCGTGAGCTGGGTTTTGGACATGTTAAAATTAAGACGCTCAATCCAACACTCATATGATGATGTCTCTCAGGCAGATGGATATGCACATCTGGACAGATGCTGGAAGAGAGCCTAGGCTACAGATACAAAAGGAGGTAACAAGTAACACTAAAGCAGAGGATAAGACTGGAGAGAGAAGACAAGGAAAGGCAAATCTGAAGGAAAATAGTGAAAGAGAGCAGATGGGAAATTCCAGAAACATCTGGGCGGCTTTTTTATTCAATTACATCTCCCTTCCTGGTTGAAAATCACTGCTGTATCAAGTCACTGCCACTGATGGTGGTGTGCTATAACCTTCCCACCTGTTGAGCCCGAAGGAAAACTGGGTACCATTACTGCAAGTTAAGTTCCGAGAACACTCAAATGGGATCATTGGATGGCAACAGGTGACTAGATCACAGGTAAACATTCCTAAGGTAGAAGTCAACTTAGCACACTAGACTGGAACAGGCATTAAGTAAATGCACACATTCTTTTTTTACTCTTTAAAGTAGGCTCCACACCCAAGGTGTGGCTTGAACTCAGCACCCAAGATCAAGAGTTGCATGCTCTACCGACTGAGCCTGCCAGGCACCCCAACAAAGCACAGATTCTAACTCCAGCAGGCCCACAAACTCTGCCACCGTCCCCCAAGTTCATGCACTTAGGTATTTTCCAGAGACAGAGAGAAATAGATTATTAGAAGGATAACCCCTTCACCTCATAGATAAGAATTCTTGTGATTTTTCTGGTTAAGGGAATAGAAGTGATAGGCAGCAGCCTGAGAAGGCAACAAGACCAAGGAAATTCTAGTATACCCTCCTTATTGATAAGGAAGATCTGAATATGCTTTAGAGAAGAAGCTGGTGGCTAAACAGAGGATAAAAGAAGAGGTGGGTAGGACGGAACAAGATCCAGAATGGCCTGGTAAAGGTGAAATTAGAACCCCAGGTAGAAGTATTTACCTTGGAAATGAAACTTTTGAGGTTAGCAGAACATTCTCACCTGAGCAACATCAATTTTCTTAAAAAAAAAAAAAAAAGTGCTCAATGCTGGGTCTGTTATGGAGTGATGAGGTTAACCTGAAGATTTCAAAAAAAAAAAAAACAGGAAAAACTGCAAGTACAGTATAGAAAATTCCATAGGAGTGCAATCTGCAAAGTTCTTTTTTGCCCCCCCCCCCCCCCCGCAACATGGCGGTACCTCGAGGCTCGGGGGTTAGCCTCTGGAAATCATTTCATTTTTTTTTTTTTAAAGATTTTATTTGAGACAGAGAGACACAGAGAGAAAGCACAAGCAGGGGGAGAGGCGGAGGAGAAGCAGACTCCCCGCTTCACAGGGAGCCCAACTGGGTACCCAATCCCAGGACCTGAAGGTCATGACCTGGACCAAAAGCAGATATTCAGCCGACTGAGCCACCCAGGCGCCCCTGGAAATCACATCCTCAAATGTGTTCCAACCACCTCCGCTTAGATTTACTCATTTATCTGTCTACCTTTTTACTCCTGCTATGAAAGTCACAGAGGGAAAAAAGGCTTCAGTCTCAAAGTAGCTAATGTCTGATGGGGAAAAGCCACAGACCCCAAATCCAGTTATTTAACGTAAAAGATGGGCGGTGACCAGACGAGAAACGAGGTGAGAGCTCAAAGAAAAGTTGGAAGGTGGGGGGTGACTCAAGAAGTCAGCAGCAAGCTGGGGACGGGGGGTGGCTCCGTCCTTTAATATGGAAGACAGGATGCATACCAGTAGGGAAGAGAGAAGGGGAGAGCATTCCGGGAGCTGAACGCGGCAACACCGGGTGCCCGGGAGAGCCGCACACCAAGGTGCAGCTGACTGTTAGGCAAGGGCCAGAGCTACTTAAGTCGGAGCATGGAGGGCCAAGACCCCGGGTGGGAGGAAAAGTCTGACAGGAACCTACGGCTGTCGGGGGTCTGTTGGGCTGGAAGCGGTGCTGGACGCCGGCTCGCGGTGAGGGGGGCGGGGAACGCGGTGATCTCAAGGGCACTGAAGGCCGGGGCATGGGACAATGGGTAAACCAAGGCCGGCCCAAAACGAGGCGCCTCAGCGGACGAGCAGCCCCTACGGGGCTCTCGCAACGGCGTACCTGGGTGCTAGGTGCTGCTGCTTCCTGGCGTCCAGCCGCGGCCTCAGCCAAGGCCGGCAGCGTCTGGCCGCGGCAGTCTGCCAATTTCCTGGAGCAGCCGGACGCAGCACGCCTGGACACGTACGCGAGGGTACCGGCCCGTTCCTGGGGGGGCTATTAGTGCAGGAAGCCACCCGTTCTGCCTCCCACCCGTCCCACTTACCCTCTAGGGACTCGCCTCCGGACGCAAGAGACGTCAGCACGCGCCCGGACCCACGCAAATCCGCCCACAGAGAACAGAGCCGGCGCACGCCGCAGCTCTGCGCGTTGCCGCCTTTGCGCTTCCAGGCCAGTCACCCTTACTACGCATCCTCAGACCAGTCTTCCTCTTGGAGAGGACTGTTGAATTCTGGGGATTGTAGTCTTTCTCCATGGACTGCCGGTCTTTGGTGACTCCAGCTCCAGCCCCGGAACTTGTAGGATACACAATCACCACAGAAAAGACCGTCTAGCTTTCCGACTCGGAGTCAGCCAATCCCCAGCCTGGGCGCGGTGACGCCTCCGGGAGCTGGGTGGATTCTCTCGGGGTCAGCCCTCGGAGGTGGGCCGCGCGCCCCCTAGAGCCTGCACCTGCCCTCTTCCGCGTGGGACAGACCCGCCCGGCACCGCGAGGCCTGGCACCACGAGGCCTGGCTGGCCAAGAAGGCGGCAGGTTTGGTCACGGCGCCCGAGTGGGTACGAGGGACGCATCTGGAGCGCTTCTGGACCTTATTGTGATCTCCCCGCTTGCAGGGACCCGCCGGGATTAGGGGACCCCTAGCGGGGAGAGGGACTGTGTGGGCACCCCTGCCTGCCAGGGGCCCGGAGTGGCTGGGATTATCGAGGAGACATGTCCTTCTTGTCTTCATTTTTCCCTGTGCCGCGAATGGAAACATAAGACGCAGCGATACACCACGGCACTCGCGCTGCCCGCACGCACTGAAGCGCCCTTTCCCAACTCCTTTCTGGAAAAACCACGATTTATTTAGTAGACAAGTAGTAGGCTTGATGGGAAGGCCTTAGATTGTTAACTGTGGCGTGAACAAAAGTAGGCAAAGGTGTGGGACTCTCTAACAAGGTTACAGCAGCAGCCGAAAGAAAAGAGCTGTCTCTTAGCCCTCACTTTGACCTTCTTGGGGAGGCAGCTCTGGATTCAGTCAGAGCCCCAACCTGGGCCCAGCCAAATCTGGGGTGGCTGTGGCCTTCGGTCTCGAAGCCTGTTTCAGGCAGCTCTGCCCTTCACTGGTAAGACAGTGAATCCTCAAGGACTAGGGCTGAGGAGGGGAGCCTGCCTCCCTGATCTGGCAGGGAGTAAGAAAGGGTTAACATAATGCTGGCCAGAGCCACAGTGTGCCAGGTGCTGCCCCATAGGAAGCTGAGATCTGCTGAACATGGCTGGAGCCTGGCAGGCCCCCAGGGCCTATTTGTAGCCAGGGGCCCAGGCTGCTGACCTGTGACATTCCCTGGCTGCCAACCCATCCTGGAATAAGGCCAGTTCAAAGCATATTCCCTCCTCCCCTTCCTGTTCTTCCCTCATCACAGTGGGTAGGGTGGTTTTAATTTTTTCCTCCTTGAGTTTCCCAGCTCCTGAGGTGCTGATGGAGTCAGTACCTCATGAGAAAGCCTTCAGGTGACAACAGAGAGCTGGCCTTGCTTACCCCTCCCTGCTCACAATCCATGAGCAGGCTTTGGGCCACTCTCTGGCCCCTGGCCCCTGATGCAGGTGCTGGTTAGCTGCCCTGGCTGCTCTGGGAGCAGCTGAGAAATAGGCACAGGTTCTGGGAAGAAGAAAGGGCTGAAGCCAGGGAGGTCCTTGAGAAGAAGCAGGAGGGACCCAACTGACACCTCCCCCAGCTAGAGCTTCAGAGAAGGGAGGTGGGGCAAATACAAAGGTCACGGGGAAGCAGAGTGATCTGAGCCTGCTCTGAAAAGGTGTTGCTGTCAGCAGATTAGGTTCCTGCTCTGTGGATGGTGCTGGCCTGGAGCGCGCAAGAGTCGTCTTGGAAAGGTCATGCATGGTGGAGAGGAACTGGCAAGAACTAGGAAGTCCCTGGGGAGAATGACAAGTCCTAGGGCCAGAGACGCCAGCATGGCCGCAACTCTGGTGCCAGGGCAGCCTTGGGGTTGGGTGGGGGAGGGATGGGGAGGGATGACCAGAGGTTTCTGAGGACGCAGATGTTGCTAGGAGAAGCTAGAAGGGGGCAGAGAGCTTTGTATTTTGTTAACAAACACTGAGATCCATTGATGCTGTGTGGGGCCTGGCAGAGGTCAGAGCAATGGGGTCCCTGAGGCCTGTGTCAGCTCAAAAGCCCAGACCCTTCCTTGGCAGCCCTGGCCTCATTCCTCTTGTGGCTGAGGTACTTCTTTAGCCACTTAACTGGGCTTGGGGCTGGGACTCCTGGTCTGTGTGAGGCAGCAGTGGGTAGCCCTTGCCTCCTTCTCCCTTCATCCTCTCCCCAACACACACACCCAAAAAAGCAGGCAGCACTGGGGCTGGAGACTCCCCCTCCCAGAAGACAAGGAGAAAGCCCCACATCTGGAGAGGGACAAGGCAACTCCATTTCTGGTGAGAGGTGGTGGCAAGAGACTGTAGGCTGCTTGATGGTTCAGGATCCCCAGGTAGATAGTTGGGCCGCACAGCCTCCTGTCCTCCAGAAGAGGCTGCTCCATGGAGCGTCCCAGAAATCCTGGTGGCCAGGTACCCCAAGCTGTTGACTTCCTCCACTGGGGCAAAGAAGGTGCCTGGCCTGGGCCCCAGCTCTGCTCACAAATGTTCTGGATGATTCTGCAAGCAATGGATGAATTCGCCCACTGGCTGCCTCTCATAGCATATCCTGTACACAGCCATGAACAGAGGAAACCTAGAATAGGGAAGGAAAGACCCAGCTCAGCCTTCTGGCATACCCCTACCCCACCTACCCCCACCCACTCCCCATCCACCTCCTAGCCCTCCACTCCTCTACTCTCCCACCTTTGAGCTCAGGCAGACTCTGGCTCTCAACTTCCAACTGCTAAGAATTCCAACTTCCTAGTCCTGGGTTTAGGGTAGGTTTTTGATTGCCCTGTTCCATATTGAACTTGCCTGTATGATTCCGTGGCATGAATTATTTGTTCTAGTAGGGCAAGCCACTTAACCTCTCTACTAAGCCTCAGTATCATCAACTGTAAAATGGGATCCATATAACAGAGTAGTGAAGAAGGGATTATTTATTAATGTGAAGGAGCTCAATAAATGTGTTTCCTTCCTCCCATCCTCTTGCACAGGCTGCTTGCTTAATCTGGAGGCATGCCCCTGACCAGCCGTGAGCTGATCTTCTGAACCTAATTCATATTCTTATTCTAGGATTCTTTCTCAGACCAACGGAGCTCTGCTCTGATCAGCCCATCACTCCCACTGTCTTTGTGCTCCCTGAAAAGGAGCACCTTGACTCAGAGACTGTCCTTCTCACACTTCAGCACCCAGGATAGGATTCAGGGTACAGAAGGGTTGGCCTCCAGGGAGTGGCTTAGACTGGGGCTGAGGGATAGAGAAGTGGGGCAGTCAGTTGAGTTTATACCTACTACCCCAGAACCAAGTCCCCATAGCAGAGGACAGGAGAAAAGGGCAGGAAGTGAGGCTGCATGGAGGGGTCCAAGCAATGTGGTTAAAGAACACCAGCCTGGAAGCAGTTCAAAGCCTATGAACTAGCTAGTGGACAGTGAACAGACCAGACTCTCTCCAAGCTCTAGTCCCTTTGTAAACCTAAGTTTCCCTCTCCACCCGCTTTACAGATGGAGGAGGGGTCAGGAAGATGAATGTGAGAGCACTTCTGGCTGTGGTCCCCTTCCCCAGTGTGGCTGGGGCAGACACCTACTTGTCCACCAGGCCCTTGTGCTGGAGGATGCTGTGTAGCTCCCGGGCTGTCGGGGGCCCCTGCAGCTTCTGCCCATTCAGCATCTCCTTCTCCAGCTGCTCAATGGGCTGTAAAGAAAATAGGACGGGTAGATGGAAATGGGAGAGGAGGGTTGTGTGTGAGGTGGAGAGTCTGGGGCTCAGATGGGAGTTGGGGTCTTGGAGGAAAGAAAGGCTCAGAATATTCACAACAGTCTTAATGTTTGTGCTTGAGAGATGCCTCAAGCTAAACCCCTCCACTTGGAACCCGTCAGGCCACCCTCCATTCCCCATTCTCCCAGGGTCCCACCTTTCCTGTGCGGGCGAAGGCTTCCGCCACCTTTCGGTTCCGCCCTCCATAGCAGGTAGTGATGAGGTCAGCAATACCACAGCTCTCCAAGAAGGTGGCACAGGACACAGGGCCACTGCAGAAGAGCTTGGCAAAGGCGATCATCTCCATGAGCCCCAGTCGGATCACCGCAGCCTTGGTGTTGTCACCAAAGCCCAGCCCATCACAGAAGCCGGCGCCCACGGCCACTACATTCTTTGGAGAGGGGAGGTCACAGGTGAGAAAGGGTCCCTCCCAGCAGGCCCCTTGGCACCTGCCTCATGCTCCTTCCATCAGCCAGGACACGCCACTGAATAAGTGAAGTATAGTGTGCCTGGACTCCCCAGCTGCTTCTTTTTTTTTTTTTAAGATTTTATTTATTTATTTGTCAGAGAGAGAGCGAGCGAGAGTGAGCACAGGCAGACAGAGTGGAAGGCAGAGTCAGAGGGAGAAGCAGGCTCCCTGCGGAGCAAGGAGCCCAATGTGGGACTCGATCCCAGGACGCTGGGATCATGACCTGAGCCGAAGGCAGCTACCCAACCAACTGAGCCACCCAGGCGTCCCTCCCCAGCTGTTTCTACCTCTTGATTTTCCTACTTCCTGTAACCCTGGCTCTGTGCTTCCTGCCTCTCCAATGCTGCCCCATACCCCAAACCTTGAGAACTTGAGCTGAAAACCAGTCTCCTGTCCAGCTGACCCTCCTCTCCATGATTATTCTGTTTCATATCCCTGATGTCTTCAGCTCTATCCAAGATCCAGAGTTCTGGCCATCAGTCTACCTGGGTGTCCTGGATGTCTTATCTCCCATGAGCCGGGGTCCTTCCCCAGGACATCTCTTACCCCAGGACCACCCACTGGAGGCAGGGATAGGGATGCCCCCCAAGGAGCTACAGGAAGAAAGGAAGGAGGTGGCCCAATGTTTGATGGTGAATAACTGACAGGCCGGAATGACCCTGACCTTGCTGCTACAGTTCTTCCTGTGTTGGGGGGACTTGGTGGGGAAGAGGAGCTATTACCCAAGAGTGAGAGCCTGGAGTCCCAGCAACATTGTAGAGCTAAGCCAGGCCCTCCTTCAGGGCCTTCTCCCCATCCCCTAGCTGCCTCTGTGCACCTCTCACCTTTAACGCCCCACAGATCTCTACCGTATCCACCTCCTGCACCACTGTGATGCGGAAATTCGGAGTCTGCATCAACATTTTCAGAAGCTGTCCTTGGGTCCGGTCCTTGCAGCCTGAAGTGGGAAGGGGGCAAGGCTTTCAAAGGGGATTCTTTTTTTTTTATTTATTTGACAGAGAGAAATCACAAGTAGGCAGAGAGGCAGGCAGAGAGAGAGAGAGAGGAGGAAGCAGGCTCCCCGCTGAGCAGAGAGCCCGATGCGGGACTCGATCCCAGGACCCTGAGATCATGACCTGAGCCGAAGGCAGCGGCTTAACCACTGAGCCACCCAGGCGCCCCTCAAAGGGGATTCTTGACTCTTCTTCCCACGCCTGCACTAAGCAGGACCTGCAACCCTTTCCCTGGGGATGTCCCAGTCCTCCCTCACCTCTGATGCTTGGGTCTCCTTCCTTTGCCTGATTAATGGGGAGAAGATGGCTTAATGGGGGTGAAGGGAGTACAGAGAGGGGACGTAACAGGCTGTGCTGTGAATGTAGGTGATGATAGGGCTCTCACCGATGGTTGTCTCACAGAACTTCTCATCAGCCACCTCGCTGGCAATGTTGGCCCCCATCAGCACGCTCATGGGGATGCCAAGGTGCTCCCCAATCACTTCAGAGATGAGCTTCAGCCCTTGAGGGCCCTCGTCTACCCCCTGGGCACAGGATGGAGCTCAGGCCAGGTGCCCTTTATTCCCAACTGAGGGCTTCCCACACAGAAATCCTGCCCTTCCAAAACCACTGTCCATCAGTGTCCCTCCCCAAAAGCCCTGTCCCATTCCAACTCAGCCAAAGCTTGCTGTGAGGACGGTAGATTGCACATGGAAACGAATCCATTCGAAAATTCCCCTTCTACACACCTTCAATCACCCTCCCTCTCCAAGGCAATGTATCCCTTCCACATCCCTAAATAAACCCCCTCACCAAGTACCCCAAACCAGCTTCCATCCCAGACACTGCTCCAAACTAGCTTCCCTTTCACATTCCTCAAACCAGCCCACTGCTCATACCCCCAGACATCCCATGTATGCCTCCTAAACTCCTCAAGACATCAGCCTCCAAACCGATCTCTTAACTACTCCCCAACCAGCCTCCCCTTCCCAGAGGCCCCCAGCACCCATTTCTCAGCCTCCCCAAAATAACTCCTCCCCTCTCCAAAAAACTCTTGGCCATCTTCTGCCATTTTCTTTTCTCCTCTCTTCCCCTACCCTGACCCCACAACAGTTAGCTGCACCCCCACCCCCAACCGCAGGAAGTTGTTCCAGCACCTTAATAAGAGATACACCAATGGTGTTTGCCTTGAGGTGGCCCTTGAGCTGACCACAAATCTTGCTGATGAACTGATGAGGCACCACGAAGATGAGGATGTCAGCATCTGCTGCAGCCTGGACCACATCTGGGACAGCCACCTGTGGGGGTGACCAGTGCTCATGGGCCTCACAGACTTCTAGCCCCTGTGGAAGCCCATTCAGGAGATCTAGGAGCTAAAGAGTGAGGCTGGTGGGGGAAAGGAAGGGTAGTTGGGGGATTGAATCTGGAAGGGCTGAACCTGGAGGAATGAAACACCGTCTTCCCTCCCCCTCACCATCATTCCCTTTCGCTCCAGCTGCCCAGGGCTCTTGAGGACTCCTGGGAACCTCCACTCAGTACTCTTCTAGCCCTTGGCTGTGGGACAGCGAGGGAGGCCACAGGAGGCCTAGGCTTGGCAGGAGGAAGAGGCCAAGTAAGATTTCATCACCCTGCTTCTTAGGGCCCCCAAGTGGGAAGGGAGAGCCCTCCCTGTCTTTCCTGCTCTCCCTCTCCAGGTTGAGAGCAAGCCATATGGATTTGACCAGGGACCTTAAGTCCAAGGAGCAGCCTCGAGGTCAGCTAATAGCCCAGTGAATAAGTAACAGGACTAGAGCCTGAGGCAGCCACTACCCAGACCCCCAGTCTTTGATTGCCATGGAAACCAACTTCCTGGTCCTCTTCCCCTCCTTTTACTGCCTGGGAGCCCATAAGTGTATGGGGGTGGAGAGGTGGGTTCAAGTTCTCAGTTCCAGAAAGTCCTGGGAGAGCTCCTTGGGGGCTGGGCGTAGGGGTGCCCTGTGCCGAGAGCAGGTGGCCCAAGATGCTTCCCAAGTCCGAGGAGCAGCTAAAATGGCCCCTCTCAGCAGGAAGCACTACTCCACTTCCCTGTCCCTTCCTTGCAGGGTTTTGGGGCTCACCACGTTGGGAGGCAGCTTGTGCCCTGGCAGGTACTTGACATTCTCATGCTGCGTGTTGATGATCTCTGTCAGCTTTCTCCCCCCGATGTCTTCCTCAAACACCCACATGGTCACCCGTGGGTCAAAGTGTGACAGCTGGG
Organism: Mustela lutreola; assembly: GCF_030435805.1. NCBI lineage: Eukaryota > Metazoa > Chordata > Mammalia > Carnivora > Mustelidae > Mustela > Mustela lutreola. Next base: position 64,844,910 of record NC_081297.1, read on the forward strand.
CTGCATTGCCTCCCACAATCTTGGCAATAACTGAGCCCCTGGTGGGAGGGGGAGGACAGAAGGTGGAAGAGTCGGGGCATGAGGAGGGAGCAGTGACAGAGGCGGTGGCACAGGGTGGCAGTGAGGGGACAGCACAGCGGCCCCCCAGATCATTTACTTGCCATTTCCTTGTGACACCCCCCTGCCCCCACCAGCACCAGTAAAGTATGTTCTTGGCAGTAGAAAGGAGACTCAGTCTACCCTACACTTCACAGCCTGAGAAGGGGACCAGCCTTCTGATCTCCCCAACCCCCAACCCCAAGCAGCTTTTCCTGTAGCAAACAGGTGCAGCTGCCCGGGCGGGCAAGGACCTGAGAGGTTTGGGCACCATCTGCTTTGTGGGAGTAGGCACGGAAGATAGCAAGGCTGGAACAGAAATTGGAGGGCACTTCCTACCCACCGGCTGCCTCCTGCTTCTCCCCTAGCCCCGTGCTCTTGGGGGAACCTCCTCCGCCAAGTACTGCTTGACAGAGCCACTTACCAGTTGCCGGAGCCTACAATGCAGACTTTCTTGCCAGCCATGGTGCCACTTCTCTAACTGATTCAGCTCAGTGCTCTGCTCCCCAGCTCCTCTGCCGACTAGGAGCATATAACTTCGCCACACGTGGGTGCAGCCAAGTCCCGCCTTCCAGGGGCGGGTGGGGAGGCGGGCGCCTGGGGAGACAGGGACTCTGGCAAAGCCAGGGAAAGAGAAAAGGGTAGAGACAGGTGGGGAACAGGAATGGGGCAGAGTCCAGGCCCCTCTTCCTTTTAGGTTTTCCAGTGGATGGTGCTAGTGAGTTTCTTCCTTTGGCCCCAGTCCTCCCTCCCTGTAATGGTCTCATTCTGAGGTTTGCCAAGAAACAGCCCAGATGAGGAGCAAGTGACTGCTCCCCTCCTCATTCCCTTCTGTCCCCCAGCACTGGAATAAATTGTATTCAATCCTAGTAGTAGATACAGGAATGCTTTCTTTTCCAAGGTAGCAGTCACCCCACATAGCCTCCCAGGAGCCCAAAATCTCTACAGGTTTGTCCCCTAGCAGTGAGAGACTACCTGTCACTGGCCCCACACTAGCTCTGCTGCAGGGCTGAGTGAGGGGGCCCTGTGTGGGCTCCCGTTTAAAGATCAGACAAAATAAGAGGTAAGGGCCTGCTTTGGTGGCATCTCAGCCCAAGGATAAGAGACCCCAGGAGCCCCGAAGGACAAGTCATCTCAGGGACTTACCCTTTGGCCTCTCTCCTCACCTCAAAGGATCCTCACCTGAATGTCTTTCAGGAAGAGAAAGTGGGAAAGGTCAGTTAGAAGCTCTGATGCCAAGTGGCCTACAATTTCCTTGCCGACTCCGGGCTTAGAGAAGAGGGCAGGAGAGAAAGGACTGCGGCTAAATAAAGCATTCACTGTCTTCAAGAGGCTTTGAGCTTCCTTCAATTCTTTCTTGGGTTTCCCAGCTACCACACTAGGGGCTCCCTCAAGTCAGTGGCTAGTTTGCAAGAAGCCAGAAAGGGGTGGGGGGCAGGACCTGGGGCAGCTGTAACTTCTGGGAGCTTTGTGTTCTCAGATCCCATAACAGAGTAAGTGGAGTGTGTGATTTGGGACATGGGAAGAGGTTGGAAAGAACACACGGAGCAGTCCGGGACGCTATTATCACCCGCAGCCATCTGTTTGACAAACTGGTTTCTAGGCTGATCTGGAGTGGGGCAAATGCCCCTAACATGTCTGCAGTCTGTGCACCTTGGCCTAGAGGGCAAACACCACTGTCTGCTCATGTGCTGACCTCCTGGCTTGGTAGACTGCTGAGTGGGTGTTTCCATCCCTTGGGGCCCCTGCTGGCTGGCAACAGCAATGAGCACTAGGCCAGAGAGGAGTCTGTGTGCAACCACTGAGTCAGGGTAAATGGGCCCAAGGGCAAGACTGTGGAGAAAAAGGTTGTTCTAAGTTCCAGGGACCGCCCAGGAGGGGCCCACCATATTCCCCTCCCATGGCCATGGAGTTCCTATCATAGGGGAGCATACTTGAAGTTGGTAGTGGATGGTTTCCCTTAGGAGTAAAATTGCACCTGCCACAAAGCCAGCCTCCCACAGATCGCTCCATTATTGCACTTGTGCTGAGACAAAGGCACCGGTGCCAAGTGCCAGCTGGGAACACTGATTATGGGTGATGGAAGAGAAAGAATGCTTCTGTCCCTGGCACATATGGTAGGAACCCCGGAGAATGGATGTTTATGCATAATATAATCCCTTGTTTTTTGCCTAAATTCTCCCATCTCTCATTTTGCCCTTAAAATCATTTTCAGGGTATGGAGACCCAGAATTTGTGCACTTATAGGAATAAAGAGTGTGCAGTCTCAGAATTGGCTCATCACAGAAGTTATCTGTACTACTGGAGCTCTTTTCCCAAGAGCGAACTGTAGATTATTTGCTTGAAACTAATAATGGTTCATCAGCCATTCATTACACATGTAATTAGCCTGGGTAAAAACAGATGCCATTTCAACGTCCTTGACATCAATTTTTTCCACTCCCAAGTTATCACCCCCACACATTTCTTTTTCCCTACTCAAGTCCCAACCCCCAAGTTCCAAATTGGGAACAAGTTGTAACCTGGGTGGATTCGATTGCCTGCAAGGCAGTACGTACGTGGGTGTTCCCATCCATGAAGGCAAAGGTTAATTTTTTTAAAACTACAAGTTTGGAATATGGTTGCATTCGTCCTACATTCTAAACCCCCTTCTTGGGTAGAATCAACCTAGATAACAGCACCAAGGAGACAAGTATGAGCTACCAGGTAAGAAGTGAGCGTATTATGCTGGGAACTGCAAAATTTCATGCTTCTGCTAACACACCAGTCCTGAGCGGTATTCCCTACTGTGCCGATGGGCAGTTTTGCTGTAGCACGAGAGTCACACGGTACTTCCATGCTGGTCTTAAGAACTGAAATCTCAGGAAGCCTGGGTGGCTCAGTTGTTAAGCAGCTGCCTTTGGCTCAGGTCATGATCCTAGGATCCTGGGATGGAGCCCTCCCTGAGGCTCCCTGCTCAGTGGGGAACCTGCTTCTCCCTCTCGTGCCTGCTGCTCTGCCTAGTTGTGCTGTCCGTCAAATAAAATCTTTTTTTTTTTTTTTTAAAGATTTTATTTACTTATTTGAGAGAGAGAGAGAGAAAGAGATCACAAGTAGGCAGAGCAGCAGGCAGAGAGAGAAGGGGAAGCAGGCTCCCGGCTGAGCAGAAGGCCCAATGCGGGGCTCCATCCCAGGACTCTGAGATCATGACCTGAGCCGAAGGCAGAGGTCCAACCCACTGAGCCACCCAGGCACCCCCAAATAAAATCCTTTAAAAAAAGAAAGAACTGAAATCGCTCAGGGTGATGAAGTGGAACCTGAAGAGGATTGACAGGCAGAGGCACACAGATGTCTTCAGCTGTGCAGGCCCTCATAGAGGGGAACCCTGCAAGGAACTCGCCAACAGGTGGCTCAGGATTGGCAAGCCTAAGGAATTGTGGGAGCCCCCAGGCCGTGCTCTCAAGCCAGCCAGTGCCACAGGGAGCTCAAGATAAGGGGGACAATGGCAATGCTACTGTCTTGTGGTACCTCCCTACCCTGGGGGCTGGACTGTCAGATCCAGTGAGGAAGCCCAATAATCCCAATAGGACCTGGCCTGCTTGGACTACTGGGCTGACAGAACAAGCTCGAAGGTGAGAACTGGAGGTCCACAGGGTAGAAATCTTGTTTTCCACCATATCCATAGTGCTTAGCACCACAGCTGACACACAGCAGGTGCTCAATAAATAGTTATTTAAATAAAATGAAGAGACACCATGAGTGTGGCTAATAGTATCAGAGAAAGAGCCCAGGGAAGAGCTCTCCCTCAGTAGGTAGGGGGACCCATCCTTCAGAAGATTCTTTTATTAAAACTGGGTGACATCGGTAAGGGGACAGTACAAAAAAAATTTTGGTCCATGAAAAAAACATAATAATTCAGTTAATAAAAAGTTATCTTCAACAGGGACAGTGTAGGAGTGTTGAACTTCCTTCTCATGGTTCCAGCCCCAAGGACAGAGGTTGTCCAGTGTCTGTGGGGAGAACCTTTTAAGGGAGGGATGGGGTAATGGGAGGAGGGGAAAGATGGGGAGAAAATTCTGTCCCCGGTGTGGAAGAGGCGGGGCTATGGGGCTGGAGGATGTGCTCGCAGGAGCCTGAGGAGGGGGTGGGGAAGCAGGGGCTTTGTCAGTTCTGTGGGTTTAGAGCCCAGGCTGAACGGAATTCCCCCTCTGTGCCCAGCTGTCTCCCACCCTGCTATGTTGAATCTGCGAGCCTGGGATATGCTAACTTGGGGTGATACAACCTGGAAGAAGAATCTGAGGCTCTCCTGGAAAGATGCAAAACCATCTCAGTTCCAAGGGGCCAAGATCACAAGGTCCTGCTGCTACCTGAGGGGTCTGAAGCTTTGAGGGCAGGGGCTGGGGAGTCACAATCCTGTGAGGCAGGGAGAGGGAAGAGTCACAAACCCAACTCAGAGCTATTCGCCAGCCCTAGGCGCTTTCACTCCTCAGTGCCCTAGAAGTCACCAGTGGGTGTCAACTGGGCAGACAAGGGACAGGAAGACAGGGACGGCCCAGGGCTTTTACCCGTTTGATTTCAGGCCTGTTTCTCCGTGAAGGGATAGGGAAGGCAGGGCGGAGTGAATAAATGAGTCACGCCTCCAGGCAACACCAGGAAGGAACAGCGTCTGCCGGCAATGATAATACCCCAGGTTAGATCCCTGGGGCTCTGACCGGGAAAGGCAAGGCTCCCCCACCCAAATGCCCTGCGTTAGGACAGATCGATAGCAGGGAATCCTAAAAAGAGCAGCTACAGGGAGTGTGTGCTGGGAGGGAGCACTAGTTAAAGAACAAACTCCAATACTGATGTGGACCCCCTACAAGGGAGTAAGAGAAGCACTGAGACAGCAGGCCGATCCAGAGGGCTGTGGACTGACCTGGGGCTCAGTGGGGCCCAAGAACCAGGGTTCCTTTAGTGCTAGAGGGCAACAAGTAAAGGGAGAGTGTGCTCCAAACCTGTGGAGGGAAGGAAGGGAGGAAATTGGATTCTGTTATCTGGAGAGCCAAGATCAACTAGCTTATTAGAGTGCCCCCAGGCCTGAGTCTCAGAGAAGGGGCTAAAGCTCCCAACTCCTGGGTCTCTGAAGGGCAGGATAAGTATAGCTGGTCCCCTTGAAGACCACCTGGCCTTAGGCCCAATCCAGTCAATGCACTGATTACCGCTACAGGTTCTCTCTCTAACACTACCTAGAGGTCCTATGTAGACCAGGGGAGGGTAGAGGCACATGGGAACTTTGTGGGGCAAAGGGAAGCTGGGGGACAGGAAGGGATGGGGTGGGAGAAGAGGGTGACAGGTGTCTTGTGAGACAGAAATGTGAGACCCTCTTCATTCTGGTGTCCTCGAACCAACAGCATCCCCTGGAAGGCCCCAAGCAAGACCAAGGCAGGTGCTATGAGGCAGGCAGCTCAGGGCCCAAATACGAATCGGTGCAGCCCAATCAGGGCTGTGGGAGAGGCCCTATGTGTTTCGGATTCCCAGGGCCTGCTCTAATTCTTGTCGTCTCTGCTGCACCTAGAGAGCAAACAGTGGAGAGAGTAGAGGATGAGACAAACCCAAAGTTGGCATCTCCTACCACTGGCCCCCATCCGGAGTTCAGACCCTTGGCTTTTCATCAGTTTCCCACGCCCAGGTGCCTACCTTGGAATAGAAGTATCGGCACACAGCCTCCTGAGCCCAAGGCTGGAAGTAAAACTCGGCTCGGCGCTCTTCCTCCGGGTTCCCTACCACATCGGTCATGGTCTGGGGGATATGAGAGGGGGAAGAGAGAGAACAGACTTGTCTCCCCCCTTCACACCTGTTATGGATTGAACTGTATCCCCCCAAAAGTAGTCAAAATCCTAACCCCCAGGACCTAGGAATGCGATCTTACTTGGAAACAGGATCTCTGCGATGATCAAGTTAAGATAAGGTCATTAGGGTGGGCCTAATCCAACACAAGTGGTACCCTTACAAAAAGGGGGAACTTGGACACAGAGACAGACATGCACAGAGGGAAGATGAGCGAAGACACTTGGAGAACACCATCTGCAAATCAAGGAATGTGTGAGGCTACCATAAGCTAGGAGAGAGGCCTGGAACAGATTCTCCCTCACAGCCCTCAGAAGGAACCAACCCTGCCAACACCCTAACTGTAGACTTCCAGCCTCCAGATAAAAATAAATTTTTGTGTAAGGCACTCAGTTTGTGGCACTTTACTACGGTGGCCCTCACAAACTACTAACACACGACTGAAGCCACCCCCTGCTATCAACGAGTCCTTGCTCCGTTCAGGGACCCTTTCTGGCACCCTGATCCCTTGCTCCTCTGCTCAGCCTCTGTAATTAGTCAGTCACCTTGCACAAGACAGGAGAACACCAGGGGCACGTTTCACTCATTCAATGCTCGCCCCTCACCTCCTTGCCTGAGCTTACAGTGCTCCCCTCTCTGAGAAACAGCTCAAATCCCAAATTCACCAGGGGGCATTCCCCAGCTGTTCCAGCCTCACCCATCTCCCTTCTCCCTTGAACGATCTTGGTGGTTAGCGGTGAGTCTGGATAACATCCCACATGATTTACAACTTTTTAAATCAGATCAGTTCAGTTGGTTCCCTTCCCCTAAAAAGAAAATAACCTGGTCTGAAACAATCCTTTCTTTACTTTTGCTAATAACTTCCTTGCTCCGCCCCGCACTCCTGTCTATCAAAACCGTCATGCTGTACAACTCCTCAGAGTGCCTATTTACTAGAAGGGATGCTGCCCAATTCGTGAGTCATTAAATAAGACCAATTACATCTTCACATTTTAACTAACTAACTGCATAAATCTTCACAGCCTAGGGGCACCTGGGTGGCTCAGTGGGTTAAGCCACTGCCTTTGGCTCGGGTCAGGATCTTGGGGTCCTGGGATCCAACCCTGCATCGGGCTCTCTGCTCAGCAGGGAGCCTGCTCCCCCCCCACCCCGTCTGCCTCTCTGCCTACTTGTGAGATATCTCTCTGTCAAATAAATAAATAAATAAATAAATAAATAAATATCTTTAAAAAAATCTTCACAGCCTAGTCTCTCCAAACAGAATGCAGACCACTTTGAAAGCTGAGATCCAGTTTTGCTCTCTGCACCCACTACGATACAGTATACACAGTGATGCCTCCAACTACTAGAGAAACACTTGACGGTTCCACCACCATTTCCCTACTTGATTGTAAAATGGACCCAAGAGCAGGCTAAAGACAATCTGGTCCTTCACCTCCCCCTCTGGCTCTTTGACCAGATGCTACAGAAATAAAGCAAATGTGTGCCTCACCGACCTAAGTCCCTATGCAACTTCCATAGGTTCTTTACCTTGAGGTCCCGGCACTGGGACTGTAGCCAATCATTGATGAAACCCTGAGGGTCCCTGGCGAAGCTCAGCATGAATTCCCGCTGGGTCTTCAGCTGATTGATAGTTTCTATTGTCTCATGGATCTGAAAGGAAGAGAAAGAAAGTCCTCTAACATTTCGGACTGGGAAATGCGAAGTTACAGGGCAGACAGTATCTGCCATCTCCCTGTGCTGCCACTCCCAACCCAGGCCCAGACTGCTGCCCCAAGCCCCAACTGCTCTGGCACTCGGCATTCTCTGAGTAGGTCTGTGCACAGTGTCACACACCCCACGTGGTGAAGTTTTCCTTCTAGTCCCCACAATGTCCACTATAGGGGAAGCCACACGGTGAGTACTTAATCCACAGCACAAATAAAGGCAAAAACACTCGGAGGTAGGAGCAGTGGTAGAGACAGCTGTCTCAAAAGGTATGGCCTGGGGGTCTGTTCCTGGCCTTCTCTCATCATCCGTACTCTTCCGACAGCTTCCTTCACTGACAGATCTCCCGTTATCACTGACAGGTTCGTGAGTCCTCAGTCTAGAGACCAGACCCTTTGCTAAACTCCAACCACTCTAGCTGTCTGACATCTCAAAGCATCTAAACTCTCCAAAATGAACTCCACAACCTCTCCGCCAATACTCACTTCTGCTCTCCTGCTGCCAATCTGGACGAACACTCTCATGCACCCGAGCTAAACCTCTGGGAGTCACAATGCTTCCTTCTTCCTTAAGCTGCTCCCCAACACCCACACCTGAACCGTATCCAGTCTCTTCCGTTCCACTTGGACACCTCTCAGATCTGTCTACTTCTCATCCTCACTGTCAGTACCACAGATTCTGACCTCTGCGCATCTCCCATGCGTTACTGCACTGACCTCCTAACTGGCTTCCTGCCTCCAGATCTGCCCCTCTTACAACTCGCTCTCTGATTTCGGGCCAGCGATCATTCTAAATGCAAAGAGCGTAACTGCCTCCAGGCTTTGGGACAAAAGAGAAACTAGTTTCCCTGTACTGAAGCATCTTTGTGGTTAGGCTCAGTCTCCCTATCAACCTCCCTTTTCCCCAAACTTCCCATCCCGAGCACCCTGAACAGCTCTAGTAAACAGCTTATACTTCTCGAACACACTTCTCTCTCATTTTTCAACTTTTACATACCCTGTTCCCTCTTTCTGGAAAGTCCTCTGCCTTCCACACCCCTTTCATTAACTCTCATTTTGTCCTTTAAGATTTAGTTGGGGCAGCAACTCTTTCAGGAAAGCCTTCCTGTTGTGTTCCTTTGAGTTTTCTGGCTTTACCTGCGTGGACTATGTCTAGGGTAACAGCAGGAATAGCAGCAGTTACCATTTGTTTTCATGTGCCAGATATTGTGTCTTTACGTATACTGCCACACTGAATCCTCCTAACAACCTTATAAAAAAAGCAACAGTCTCTATTTCACAGTTCAAAACTAAGGCTCAAAGCTCTTCAAAGTTACAGACATAATACTAGCATCCAGCTCCAACCAGCATCTGTACAGGCACAGACTAGATGTTAATACCTTCAGAACCAATGCTGAGAATCAAAAGACAGTCTATGAGCTGTGGCAGAGGGCTGCTGGCACCCAAGCTACCCAGGGCAGGGGCCCCTACCTTGTTGTCTAGAGTAGCAATCTCCTGCTGGCTGGCAGTAGATAGCAGGAAAGAATTCATCTGGGTCTTCAAAGTATCATCCACTTCCACATCGATGTCATAACAAGCAGTCTTCTTCTGATCATTTGGGTCAACACTGGGGAGGAAACCAGAGGGGCATGGTAAAGGGCTTATTACATAAGATCCAGAAGAAGGCCCGAGAATGAGGGTAAGGGGTTGACTGCCAAAAGCCACAAGAGAACTTTTGCACATTAACAGAAATTTCCTGTACCCTTCTTGCAATGGTAGCTACATGGTGTTACATTGGACAAAGTCTCAAAACTATACTTCAAGTGTGTGTGACCTATATAACTATATATAACCCCCAACAAAGCTACTGTTTATTTTTTAAATCAATGGTAAAAATTCAAATGGTACAAAAGATATCCAGTGAAAATGAAGTTTCTCCCTTCCCAAATGAAAGTATTACTATAGTAGCTTACATATCTTTATCCTCGTTAAACTAAAATTGACCCTGAAAGTAAATCCAAATAAAACACAAACCATACAAAATAAGTAAAAAAAAAAAAAAAAAAAAAAAGGCTTAACTTTAAGCACAGAATACAGGACACATCAGCTATTAACGATCCAACATATAAGTCGTAGGAGTTACTAGTGGCTGAGTGATGGTGCAGGATAGAAAGGAAAGCCTCTATCGGAATACAGAGGGAAAGAAAGCTGAGACTACAGCCAGCCACCTGCACTCTGAGGAGGAGGACGGGCATTCCTTCACTCCGTATCTAGTGAGACGCATTGCCCATCTATCTTCCGAACAAAACAGTGAAAGGAGATGAAGGAATTGTGGAGTCCCAGGTTGGAATGTTTTACCATCCACAGCGGAGATAGGAGCCCATCCATGCTGGTCTGGTAAATGTCTAACAACTGATTTTCCAAAAGAGGAGGTAAAAAGGCCAATCTGTAGCATGTGCTGATTTCTGTGGTTTAAATACTCCCAACGTAGTTGAGTTCAAGCTGCCAACATTACGTCACTGATCAAGGAGCTGGGATGAGATGTGCAGTAACTCATCCTAACACATTATGCCCCTTTGCTTTTCCAAAAGGCCTAGGTAGTTTTTCCGAGGAGGATTTTCCCAGTTAGGAAGATAGGCGAGAAGCCAAAGCCGCGCGCACCATCAGTGTGGCAGCAGCATCACAGAGGCAGCGCGCACCCCAAGCAGCAGGGGGCGCCCGCAAGCTCCTTCTCTGGGAGAACTATAGCATCTCAGCAGTAAGCAGCCACAGCTGTAGACTTGTGTCTGTGAGCACGTGGACTTTATTTCTATTTGTTTTGAGCAAAAGAGGTCCTTTTGGGGGCCCAGGGGGCCCCAAATGTTTTCATATAAATGAATGGTAATCGCTTTCTTGCTTTACGCCATTTTAGCTTGCAAAAGTCTTCACAGGAACTCTCTATTTTTGGATATCAGGGGAAATGGACTATTTCCATTACACATATGAACAGACAGAAGTAACCCCACAAACACAAATACTAGTAAGATATAATAAAATAATTAAGAAATAATGAGTTTTGGGGTATATGTTACCCTTCTTTTCACTAAACTCTAAGTTTAAATAATTTAAATCACCATTATCTGACAATCTACCTCCTGATAATCGGACAACTGGCTGGTGAGAGCAGGGAGCAGCCCACCCTGGCACACCGCCTCGCCTACACCAACTTACCTGATGACATGATTGATGATGATGGGCTCTGGTGGCATGAGCAAGGCATGCAGCCGTTGAGGGATCTCTGAAAACTTCATCCGTTGAGACTCAAAGATCTGTGTGAAAGAGGAAAGGCAGCTAAGAAGGTAGCATTTTGAGCACAACTAGTGCTCCACTGAACTCTGGCAAAAGCATGGGTCCTTTTCTTACCTGCTGGAGGTACTTGTCACAGATGACAAATTCCCGCTCATGAGGGTCCTGGAGCTTATGTGTCTTAATATATTGCCACAGTGCTTGAATGATCACTGGACGGGTCTGGGTGTGGATGCCCAAGAGCCGAGCCAGTCGAGGATCTAATTTAAACTGGGGAGGCTGTAGAGAACCAAAGAGGATGGGGATGAAGCTAGTGAGCTGGGTCTATATGCACCTTGGGGTGCTCTAGCATGGCCATCCATTCAACAAACATTAATGCACTGCTTTCTCTGGGGCCAAAAATAACACTAGGAGGAACTCAGAGATGACTACGCCCCTCTCCTTATATTTAGGGAGTTTATCGTCTAGTGACAAATTACCCACAACTAGACTTAAACCTCTGAGTATCAGGCTACTGATGGGAGGTGGCTGTGAAAGCTGGGTCCCATGACATCACCCCAGAATACCTGGTAGTCCAGCATCAGGAGGACGGTACACCGTACATTCACGTCTCCTGGCCGCTTCACCTGGAAGCCATCCGTCTCCTGGGTAGTGGCGGTCCTGTGCCACTACAGAGAGGAAGATGTCAGGGGGTGCTCTCCCAGAGGAAGAGCTGGGGTGGGAGGGAAGAGCGTCTGTAATGACTGAATATTCAACTTTGACTACTGAGGCTATTGGGGAAGAGCAACAGCATGAGACATTTCTAAACATTCCATAAAGCTCTGGGATTACTATATGCACATAAACAGATTAACCCTTGATTCCGTTTAGGGTCACATTTAAATCAGCCTAAATACTCCGGGGTAATTTTATCCACAAAATGGATAATATATATGTGCACAGGAAAACAGTATGGCTGCCATTACTTGAATACTTACTATGCTCAAGAGCCTTCTAAGACATTTACCTGGGATTATCTCATTTAATTCCCACAACATCCACATAAGATAGACACAATTAAACCTATTTTACAGATGAGCAAATTAATGCTTAGGAGAGTGGAGTGACTTGCCTAAGGTCAAACAACCACAAAGTGGTGATGCTGTGATTTGAGCTCTGGTGTGTGTGATTCTAAAGCCCATGTTCTTAGCCACTATACTCTACTGCTATAAAGTCAAGTTAAATATATTTACAAATTTCTATTGATTCTATGACTTACTTCCCTTAATAGATGGTAAAGACCTTCCCATGTCTCTTAGTGGTTGAGGTTAAGGGGCTGCGGCTACACTGGCAAAGAAAGGAGCAGGTTAAGTTCACTCAGAGAGCTAGACTGTTGTTTTGACTGTACCCCAAAGAACACTGTCGCTAACATGGTCTTCAGAACACTGTATAACCAGGTTTTATAACAAAGGATTTCTGATGATGTGGGATGTGACTCTAAACAGAACAGGAACCAAAAGAAGTCCCAGATCTATCTATAGAGTAACCTTGCCAGAATTGAACCCTATTAGTTAACTCTCCTAATTACAGCACCTGCTATCAGGAAAAAGTATGAGTAAGGTGTGCATAACCACATCTCACCATTATTAATAAGCAAGATGCAGAGATGACCTGGAATGTTTAAGAGGCCTCCATTAGAATTTCTCTTAGGGCAGCAACCAGGATAATGACATTAAAAAGGTGGGACAAGTCAGACTGCAAGAACTCCTGGATTCAGAAGCGCTTGGGTGGCTCAGTCGTTAAGCATCTGCCTTCAGCTCAGGTCATGATCCCTGGGTCCTGGGATCGAGCCCTGCTGTATCAGGCTCCCTGCTCAGCAGGAGGCCTGCTACTCCCTCTCATTCTCCCCTGCTTGTCTTCCCTCTCTTGCTGATCTCTCTGTTAAATGAATAAATAAAATCTTAAAATCTTAAAAAAAAAAAAAAAAAAAAAAAAAAAGAGCTCTTGGGTTCAAACAGTACCAGAACTAAACAGCTAGTGCCACCCGGAGGTCAATGTGCAAACTGCAAGGGTAGTACTGTATGGGGGTGGTGGGACCCTTTATACCTCCCCATCTCCCTAAACATTAAAGCTTGGCTCACAAGTCCATCATCCTCCAGTCATGGAGTCAAAGCCTACAGGAGAGAACTACTCACTTCCACCAGGTGGTTGTCTGGCCCATACAGGTCTTTGTCCAGTTCGATCACCAAGGACTTAAAAAAGGAAGAGAATTTCCTCTTTTGTTTGGTGGCATCATATTTGGACAAAGCTGACTAGAAGAGAGAGAGGAGGGATCATGTTAGAAAAGGCCAGAAGAAATTCTTCAAGACAAAGTCCCATTAAAAAGGAACCCACAACAGAATGGGAAAAACCTCAAAAATGTCTTCTGGGGGTGCCTGGGTGGCTCAGTGGGTTAAAGCCTCTGCCTTCGGCTCAGGTCATGAACTCAGGGTCCTGGGATTGAGCCCCGCATCGGGCTCTCTGCTCAGTGGGGAGCCTGCTTTCCTTCCTCTCTCTGCCTGACTCTGCCTATTTGTGAACTCTGTCAAATAAATAAATAAAATCTTAAAAAAAAAAAAAATGTCTTCTGAATCTTTCTCAGGAGATGACAAGGTCGGTGTCTGGGGTATTAAACCAATCAGGGTGGCCACAGAACCCTGAAGAAGCAGCCAGTTACATGTACAGGGTCACTGACTTACCCACTCTTACCCTTCCCTAAGGGAAATAAGGCAAGTTTAGTCAAACCATTGCCCGTAACAAAGCGAGTCTGAACAGACAAAAGTCTGACTCTAGAGGGGAAATGAATCACAGGCAATAAGCAGCCAGAACAAAAACAGCTTTATTTGGATGGAATGACACCACCAGCAGATGGACTGGACCTATATAGAGAAGGAAGCTCTGATATGGAGCCCCAGTTCTCCTGCAAAAATGTATTCAAATTAGTTTGCTTATGAACAGCTAAAAATAGAGAGTATAAGGAATGGCAGGTGAGCTTCTGGGGTATGAAGTTTGGGGACTAACATCTATCAGCAGATGTTCCCCATGAAGCAAAGAGAACGACCCCTCTTAAACTGTGAGAGGTCTCCAGTGAAAACTGGGAAGGTGGAGATACCACAGTGGGAATCAAGGACCTCAAAGACTCAAAGAGAAAAGCATGTCTTCAAGTGCTAAGTGCAAACTCACTTGATTTTAAAGAAACAAAAACCAAAAACTGAATAATCTGCAGATGCTAAGTCCAATGGCCAGCGCCATCAGGAGGAAGGTAAACAACAAATCAAATCCCAGAACAATAAGGTTCTCGATATGATACCACAGCAAGGGCCAAGCTGTGGGAGCCAGATACAAAGAACCATTGTCTTTTAGTGCAGGGAACACAGTGACCCTCTCCCTGCTGTTCCCAACAGGAGCTATGAGCACCAGTCAGGCTTCCTGCCAACCAGACAACACTGCTTGCTCCCGGCAGCTCGGCAGCTCCCACCCTAGCCGTCAACCACAGTGGACTTTGAACTCACATCCTCCAAGAGCCGTCCTTCTACCCGAAGTTCCCAGGAAGCCACTGTCCCTTCCCCATCCTCGGCATCTGACTTAGCCGGATTGAAAGTGTTAGAAATGAAAATTCGCAGCTTCCGTTTTTGCTGAGGAAAGCAGAAACAGGATTGATGGTGGTTTGATACTGAAGATATGAATTTCCCTAAACCCCCAAATTACTCCTAAAAGACTGGCTTACTATCTACCCAGTCCCTGGGGTGGGTGAATAGAGTCCATCTAGAATATAGGCCACTGGCCTGAGTGCAAGTGCATACACAAGGACACCAAACAGACAAAGTCACACAAGGTGCCAGGTTCCCAAGGTAGCAGAGCAGTTATGGCAAAAACACAGACAGGGTATATTTCTGGTGCGAGAGATACCAAACGCCCCTCCCCCTTTGCTGTTCAGTTCTAATGTAATTCTCAGTTCGTAGGCGGAAGGGAGATGTAATTTAAATGCCAAAGAGAGCTATGCTGCGCCTTTGATTTCTCATCCTAAGCCTACTGAAGGTTCCGGAGTCCTCGCCTTTGGCTCTCTGCCTAGCACACTTCTGCATTACCTTGATGGGACGTTTCAAGGCCTCCTGGATATCTAGCCGTTTCCTCATGATAGTCTGGTCCAGCTTCCTTTCAAAAGCCAAGAGATCCATATATGCCTGGGATTCTGGTACCAGTTCACGAATCTTGGGAACAAAAAGATACCACTGGGATCTAGAGCTGACCACTTCTATTTTCAATTTCAGCACATCCTCAAGAAGACCTATAGCCTGGACTCACCCTTTGAGGTAGAATTTTGTCAGCCATCTTCTTTTTCTTTGCACTGTTTGGAATAAATACTGTTATCAGGTTGGGATGGAACTAGCCAGAACATGAAGACAGACTGGTCAGCACCTCCGTTTATAGGAAAATGAAGGGACTGCAAAGCATCTCTCAAATCAAAGACACTCCGCCCACCCCCACCCCCACCCATGCGAGGCATTCTGAAGAATGAGCACCCATCTGCTGACACAGCACCACCACTTCTGGGTTCAGGTTCTCCCATCACCTGTGTCCTCATGGGCTGCCTCCCTCCTTCCCTCCCTCCCGCGCCCCAGGGTCATCTTACTTGTGGTTTCGATTTTGGACCGCCTGCTGCTGGACCTGCTGTATCTGCTGAGGTGCAGGTCTCTTGCGGGACTGGTCCATCCCTGACTGGGCCAGGCCAGGTCGGACTGAGGGGTTCCCCCCATAGCCAGGGGGTCCCATGGAAGGTCCCTGAGGTGTCATTCGGCTGCCTGGCAGCATACCTGGTCTCTATAGAGAGGAGAGGACCCAGAGATGTCATGGCTTCCCTACTGACCCCACCAAGAAAAAGTGGGAGATGCCTGAGTTCTTTGAATGAACAAAGCCGGGGGTGGGGTGGAGCACAATGGGAGGAGAGCCCTCTGTCTCTGAAATCCAGGTAACTGAAGCTTGCTGTACTCCAGGTACAATTCCACAGGAGAATATAGCCCCAAAGCTAACAGACAGCCAGATTACACTCAAATGCTCCCCAGTCTATTTTGTATCTGACACATTAGCCATCTTCTTTAAGTCCCACATTTACTCAGATGGTACTGCCGGCTACTGGCTCCTTAGAAGCTGACCTCAATTTGCTAGCTACACCTATGTTCCTCCGGGTATTGGAGCTGCCCCAGCCCTTTTGCATTCCGGTCCTCACATGCCCACCTTTGGCCCCACTTCATCCACGTTGTTTCGTACCCTGACTCCCCAACGGAAACAATGCTCCCAGGAGCAGGTGGGGATGCTAACGCCGCCCTTCCCTCCTCCGCACTGCCTCCCCTCACCCCCACTCAGGGCCCGAATCCCTCCCGAGAGAGTCCCTCCTACTTCTCCCCCACCCCTGTCACTCCCAGGTCCTCGCTCGGCCCCGCCCCCGGCCCGCGCGCCCCTCCTCCTGCCCCACTCACCGGATAGGCCGCTCCGGGCATCGGGGAGCGGTACAGCCCTTGACCCGGCGCCGGGCCCATTCTCACGGGAGGCCCCGGAGTCCCGCCCGGACCCAGGGCAGCCGCAGCGCCCGCCCCTCCTGAGGCTCCGGCGCCGCCGCTCGGAGCCACAGACTGGAAACCCGCCCGGGCCGCCATCTTCCCCGGAGCCGCGGCTGCAGCTGCACAAAGAACCGGAACCGGAACTCCCCCCGCCCCCCGCGCGCCCCCCGCGCGCCTGTCTGTCCGCCCGGCCGGCCGGCCGGCACGGGAGGCTCCGGGCAGCGAGACTGTGGGCTAGAGGGGTGGGGGAGACTAGCGGAAAAGGCGTGCTGACCACTCCCTCCCGTATTCGCTGTCCGGGAGGGAAGACCATAGAGAAGAACTCTGGGATAGAGAGGCTCTGTGAGCGGGCGCCCCCAGGCCGACGGGAGGAAGACAAGGCCCTGGAAAGGGGGACCACACCTCAGCCTCAGCGCTCTGATGACGGAGGTGATGGAATAACTGCTTCATGCAGGCACAGGAGATTTAACTTTCCAAAGTACTTTGTTTTTCGTTTCCTTCTCTTACTGCTATAAGCCTGTGGGGCTGAAGAGGAGAATGCACTGTTTATTCCATTTTACAAACCGGAAAGCTGATCTTAGTGAATGACTTGGCAAAGATCAACCGAAGTTAGCAGTAGAGTCAAAGCCCAGAATCCAGATCTTCAAGCTCAGAGCCCAGGGCTCATTCCACAGATGCAGTGCCTCAATAACTACGCCAAACCAGAATTTGAACCCAGCTTTGTCTCTGACCTCTAAAACCTAACCTGCTTCCAGATTTTATTTTGGATTTTGACCCCGTCCCCTCTCCAAAGAATCCTTTGTACTAGGACTTCTCTTTGGGACTTCTCTTGCTTTTGACCTCTCCCTCTTTCCCCGCCCATTGGTTGAAACCATTCCTGGTGCGGGGGCCAGTCCGCCCCACCCTAGGAGGACCAGGGTCTCCATGCTCAAGCCTCCTCACTTCTCCCTGACTGTTTGGCTCCAAGCTCAGCTCAACTCTAGGCACTTCGTGGGAAGGCCTAAACACTATTAAGCTCTATTTAAATAAGAGAAAAACGACACTGAAGAGATGGTTGAAACCCAGTTTATTAGACCAGAGGCATGCGTCACCCATCGCCCTGCCTGCTGTTCCCCATCTGGCGCACATCCATTGGCCTTGCTCCTGCTTCCCTCTGGAGAGGTCTGATCTCCAAGAAACTTCTAGGAACCAAGAGTTCCCAGAAACCCCATAGTCTTACTCTCCAGCTCCAGGCCAATGCACAGCTGACCTGCAGAAGTCCTGTTCTGGGGTTGGAGACCAAGAGACAGTTGGGCAGAGAAGGCCTGGGAAGGATAGGGCTCTGGCCTAGGAGGAGTGCCTGGGTGAGGGGGCATGGCAGGCCCTCTAGCTCATTCATTTCTCATTAAGATAGGAAGAGAGGGACGGAACAGCAAAGCTTTCAACCACCCTTCTAGGCCTTTACCATTACCAAACTGTACCTCACCAGAAAATATAAGTGGTGGTCTTGGGTATCAGTGGAGGAAAGGAGGCTTGGCACCCATTAGAAAGGAAAGGTCAGTGACTGAGGACCTCAACTTCTGCTTGTCAGCACCCCACTGTTCCAGCTACAAGAGTCACCAATCCACCACTCCCCTGTCTCTGATACCCTTGTTTTACTGTGTAGAGCAGATCTCCATTCCCTGGTTGGGGGCTCTGTCTGTAGCTACCCCTTCCCTGGGGAGGCCATAGTCAGCCAGGCAAAGGGCACTGGGATGGTTGAATAGGGAGGGAATGTTAAGGCTACAGGGACAGCATAGGGGGCCCGGGATTGGCGGGAGACGGTGAGGCCAGAAAGAGGCAGAGCTTGTGATTCACAGCTTCCTTTATGTCGCCACCGAGACAGTGCGAAGGTTACAATGCGCGTGTCGTCTCCTTGTGCTTCTCAGAGGGATGTGTGTACACAGTACAGACACCAGGGGAGAGAGTCCAACTCTTTATACAGGCGAAGGCATTCAGAGACCAGGGAGGGAGTAGAAACACAGAAAGGGGAACTTTGGTGGGAGGATGGTTCTTAGAGACAAGAAGGGATGGGGTAGAGACAGACAGAGTTAGGGGAAAGTATATACAGAGATATAGCAATATAGAGTCTGTATCATATAGAAATAGAAAATGCAGATGAGGTTGTTGAGAGAAGCAAATGAAGTTGGGGAAGAGGATTTGGGAGAGTTCCATAAGAAAATTTATGGATGTGGCCCTCTGCAGGGGCCCCTGGGAGAGGGACCAGTGAGGTTAGGCACCAGTGCCCCTCTCCGTGAGCTGGAAGCCAACCAGCTAGATCTTTCATGGGATGGTAGAGGAGTGCTACCTCTTGGGATTTCTTTCCAGCAGTTCAGGGTTGGGAGTGAACTTAAAGGTATCAGGATGTGGCCTACAGCACCAGGGCCACATCTTCTCCCCATCATCCACTACTTCAGGGGATCCCCCACCCTTAACTCCCCAGAGACTTCACATGTAAGGGGGGGGATGGAGCTTAGGATCTTAGTTCCCTCCTGGAGACTTGGGGTTGGGGGGGGTCACTGGGCTGAGAGGGTCTCTTAAGGCTGGGGAAGCCCCCCCACTAGCCCTCCCCTTCAAGGTACATTCTCTGGTTTGGGGCCAAATTCCAGACCCCAAGGATCTCCTCCACCCCCCACTGGGAGGGGCTTTGGTGACTGGTGGCAGCAGAATGTAGGTGGACACTCAGATGACAGATAGCCAGACAGACAGAATTTAGGCTGGGAGCTGGGGGAGGCAGCATGGAGCAGAGAGGGGCAGCCTGAGGTCACCTGCCCCATTCTCTCTTTTTAGTTTAGTTTAGTTTTTTTAGATTAGTTTCAGTAAAAATAAAAAGAATGGGATAGAGGCAGGGAGAGGACTCTATGGTCAAGATTCCTTCCTCACCACAGACAAGAGGAAAGGACTGCCCAGGAGTGGGGTTCTACCTTGGGAGGGGGAGTGAGTCCCCAGGGCAGATTTTGGAGGGGCATGGCCCAGGGCCCCCTTACTGTCCTAGCCCTCCCCACCTAGGCCTTTGGTACGGTGGCCTGCGGGGCTCAGCAGGTAAAGTCCTCAAAAGTGCCTCGGGCCGGATGGTGAGGTAGGATGTTGGCAGCGTAGGTCATCCCAGCGGGGTGGCCCCGGAGGCTCTCACACGGGTTCTAGGGGACAGGCACAGGACAGGGACTGATTATCAGAAAAGCCACAGGTGGTCCTGGGGCGTGGGGGAGGCAGAAGAGAAAAGGTGGCAAGGGTGGGGGGACCTGGGGTGGGGGGAAAGGGCGGGGCTGGAGGGCACCTCTGTCTCGCTCCCTCACATGTCTTTTGACGTCATCCAGGCTAAGGGCCACGCCCTTGTCGGCGCTGCTCCTTTTGGCCTCCTTCTGGCACTTTCCTCTTCTGCACAGCTTGTGCTTAATGACCTGGGACGGAGGCGGGGCGGTGAGTGGTGCGACTGGCTGGAACCCCGCCCCTACTGTGACCCCACCCAAAGCCCCGCCCCTGCTTACCTCATAGGCGTAGTCAAAGAGCTCCAGTACCGTCAGGATGCTGGCCCCAATGAACAGCCCCATCTGGCCCCCGATGTCACCTGTGGGGGTGGGGAGGCGGAGGGCGGAGGATCATGGGAAGGTCAGTGGTGTGAGGATACCACGGAGCAGCAGAGCTCTCTGGGACAGGGGCAGGCAAGTGGTATTTGCAGAAAGATCTACAGCATTTGTACAGAAGGAGCACAAAGCAATTCTGGTGGGGGTTCTTATTTTCTTCTCTATGTTTGACCGCATTTTCCTACTTTTCTAAAGCGGACAGGTATTATTCAGAAAATGGAAAATACCCCAACATTCATTCTCTGGGTAAATTTTCAAAAGCTTATGAAATAGTCCCCCATTCATGCCCACAGTACTATATCTTCCACTTTTCCCTAAGAGAAGGTTCAGCCCCATCTTCCCACTACATACCAAGACAATAGAGTTGGGGGGGGGGAGGCCCTAGGTGGGGGAGGGGTGGCAGGGGAAGAAGGAACTTGTGGGACAGAGGTGGGCAGCCTCTTTGGGCGGTAGGGTGTCGCACCATGCCCGTGACATGGTAAGGGGACAGTGCCATAAGCAGCTCACCCAGGAGCCCTGCAATTTCATAGGCCTTCTTCTGCTCAATAGTCTCATAGTTGAGGACTTCAAAGAAAATGTCCAGCACCAGGATGTTCTCCCTGCAAAGGGGTTGGGGGAGGAGACCTAGGTTCAAGTCACATCTCTGTCCCTCACTGACTAGGTGACCTTAGCAAGTAACTCTCTGTCTCCGCATCCATAAAGTGAGATGTTGATGGGGGTACCTGCCTTGTAGAATTGTCGTGAGGATCAAATGTGATGACAAAAACAAAAAGACGCCCTGCGCACTGGCGAGCAGTTAGAGCAGTAAGGATGAAGATACAGAATGAAGCAAGGAGGAAAGAGAGGTGCTTCCTTTGCTTGTTCCAGCTTGATCTGCACTCCATACCCATCCCAGACTCTTTGGTTGCCTTCCTCTTGTCATCTGCACCTCCTCCTGTCTACTGGCTCCCCAAAGCCCACTCAGACGCTTTATAGTCCCAGCCCAAGGGCCCTGCCCTGCACAGTCAGAGCCCTTACCCTATGTACTGCTCAGACTTGTTGAACTTCTTGGCCAGGTACTTGGCTGATGCTTTGCTGGGGATCTTGACCATGGACAGCTCCTTGCCATAGCGGGTTAGGTTGCAGGGCATTTCACACACACAGTACTCCTGGTCCTTCTCCACCAGGAAGTCTGTGCCCAATGGGGCGAAAGACACCAGATGAGTGGTGCCTTTCGGCCAGTACCTTCCCAACATGAACATCCTGGCCCCGTCCAAAGGAAGCCTGGGCCCTTTCTCTTTTCTTATCCTGTTCTTCGCCTCAGCTCTTTGCCTGCCCCTATGCCCACCCTGGGCTGATCCTCCTCCAGACTTCCCATGGGTATTTCTCAATCCTTTTATCTCATTGCCTCAGGGCCCTTGAGGGTCAAGCAGCAGAGATGCTGCTAAGAGAGGGGAGGGCCCCTCCCAGGTACTCCTGCCCATTTTTCAGAGGGACTTTTAGGGATGCTGTTTCCAGCCTTGCTAAAGTCAGACATGAGAGGGTTCAAGTGAAGCCTGATCCAGGAGTTACTTGAAGCTTCTGGGGACTTGGTGTGAAATCCCTATGCACGTGGCTCCTACCTTCCCCCAGGCTGCCCTGAGACAGGGGTGCTCACCCAGAGCAGGATCCGCGCACTCCTTGTATTGTTCTGGGGTGCAGTATGGGGCATCCCCTAACAGAGGAGGAAAGACAATGGTGCAGAAGGGACATTAAAGGGTCTTGTGATGATGGTGGGACCAAGAGTCTAGATTCTAGAAGACTCGAGTGGGCGGGAGGGCAGAACTAGCCAGGCCTCAGTGTGTCCCAAAGGTAAGCACCACCCCCCGCCACAGGTCATCCCTCCTAGACCCCTTCCTGCCCATTTCTGTGGGTATAGGCAGGAATTGAGGCAAGAGGGACAAGAGCCATAGGAGTCTGGAACAGGGCTAGAACTGGGGTGGGGAGAAGCCATTTAATCTTGCTTCCATGTTGGCAGGAGGTTGATATGCGTGGGGGAGCTAGTGAGGGGCCTTGAAGGCTTGAGGGGCCCCCAAATCACGTTTGGAGCTTTGGGGCCTGACCTGGCATGTGCACCATACGACAGTTACAGTTCTCCACCAGGTAGCGTGTCTCACAGTCGATGCGGCAGGCAGTAATGCTGTAGGAGTCGAAGAAATCCGAGTCCATGGTGACAGCTTTGCAGGTGCCCCAGGGCGGGGGCAGGTAGATGAGCTGCTGGGAGAGCCAGGGAGCTGGGGGGTGTGGGGACTTCTCCCCTAGTCACCTTGATGGACTTCTCTGACAAGACGCAGGACTTGGGAGTCCTGCTCCCTGTCCCTCTGCAGACTCTGAGGGTCTCAGAGTTTCCAGAGCATTCCTGTCCATTCATGCGGCTCACTCATCAGATCGGCACGCAGGCCCCAGCTCACCCATCCCTCCTGTATTGATTACCCACCACTCCATCTCGACCCCTCAATACCCCACCCCAGGACCAGCCTCCTGTGGCCCTCTCACCCGCTGCTCCTGGCAGGACACAAAGGTCTGGAACCCTGGGGCCACACCAAAGCCCAGCTGGTCGATGAAGGGAGGTTCATCCTGACTGTGGATCTGCACTTTGATGCCCGCTTCGAAGGACGTCTCATCTATGGGAATGAGGGGCATGGGGTGTATTGCGAGGGCCTCTGACTCCCTGACCTCCTTCAGAGCTGGGGCCATGCCACCTCTCCTAGGGATAAGCACAATGCACACTGGGACCCTGGGGGAAGGGTTAGTCTATGGAGGCCCTTGCCCATCCCCAGCCTTCTTTTGGGTTCGATGGCTCCATGCTGCCCCAATGAACCTTGCATCCTACATACTTTTCTTACCTAGCTTCGGCTATGCATCTTGGTGTTTCGAATTCTTTCCCAGACACTCTCTATTTTTCCCCCTCCTTGTCTCCCTTCTCTCTAGATCTCTCAGCCCCAAGGTCCCCGGAGACCAGACGGACGGCAGGCAGCCCAAGTAGAGAGGGAGTTATTTATAGAGCGAGTGGCAGCCACTGATGGATAGGAATGGCTGGTTACCTTGGAGAGTAACTGAGCCAGGAAGGGGGAGCCAGAGAACTGTGAGGGTGGCAGTCAGGTAGAGGCAGAGTTGGAGATGGCAAGATGCTGAGAGGAAGGGAGGAGAGCCCGAGTCCTGCCTCAGGTGCCACAGTGGATCTCGGGAGTCCCCTGGTGGAGGCCAATGGCTAGGGCCATGGGAAGGGGCCCCCAAGAGAAAGGACATACCAGTCTCTCCCCATACAGGCAGGTACTCATCCTGCTGGATGTCCAGCATGATCTCCAGCCCATTGCCAGTCCCACCCTTCATGGTCTTCAGCCGCGGACGCCCGTCTCGGCCCGAGTTGAACGTGTAGCACTTGCCATACCTCGTGAAGACCTGGCAAGGGCAGAGTGGAAAGCCTGAGAGTCCCGCCAGCTCCCTCCTACCTACCAAGCCTTGTCCCCAGATCCCTCCACTGCTGTAAACTCAACACACTTCAGGAACCATCTCTTCTCTGCAACCCATTCTCCATTTGTCCTTCTTCCCGCTCATTCTCTGCCCTTCTTTGCCCAGGACAGCCAATCCCTGGGGGCTGCACTGCCCGTGCTCCTCTGCCACTTGGACAGGCTTCAAGTTGGGTTTGACCAGGGGGAACTCTCAGTGGGGGAGCAGAGGGCAGAAGGAGGGAGAGCTCATTGTATTCATCCTTCCCCACCCTTCACCCCTCTGAGAATGCTCTGGCAGTTGTTTTGAGCCTCTGAGACTGTAGATCCTGCCAGAAAGCCTCCCTGCAAAGCACTGCTGCTTCTCTGTGCCCTTGAGCCTGTTGGTGACAATGCACCACTATCACTAGCTGCCTCAGGCCCCAATAGGCAGATTTTCCTTCCCTCTGCCCACAGCTCTATAAACGGTCCTTTTGTTCTTCTCAGTTAAACTGTCTGAGTGGCAGTCTTCTTCCTGCTGGGCCCCTGAGACATATGCTGGGACCTCCATCACCAGGATCCCGTCACTGCCATACTCCCAGTCCCTCCTGGGGACCTTCTCTTCAGGCCCAAACTCCCAGAGCCTTCTGAGATAGATCTTCTTTTCTCCTGGATTTTGCCTCAGGCATCTGAAATTCTGCTCTCCCCAAGGTCCTTCCCTCCAAACCAAGCTAAAGCTATTTCGTTTTCTCCAGCCATTAGTCCTGTGTCCGTCATTGCCCCTCATCACCAGAACCTGAAAGCAGACCCAGTGGCCATGGCAAGGACCATGCTCACCCAAGCCCTAGCCCTTCCCCTCCCAGGATTTGGTACTGAGCATCCAGATACATGGCATGTTGGGCAGTGTTTGTGCAGAAGTAATAGGGCCTCAGAGGCACTCCCAGCCCTGGGGGCAGTCTTCCCACTCCATGCCTCAGAGCAGCTCTGATCACAGCTCTGAGTACACGGTCACACAGAGAAAAGTGACCCAATTCTTTATGGCCCTCTCCCCACAGTTTTTCTGAGTGTTTTCAGGTTCCCATAAATGGGGCGAGGGCGATTTCCCTCCTGCCTGATGGTGACCGAGTCCACGAAGTGGGTCAGAAGGTAAATACAGACATAGCTCAGAGAAACAGAGAGACAGTGTCAGGCCAGACCAGAGCATGGAGGGGATGGTTTACTAGTCCCCTTCCTCCTTCCTAGAACAGCCTCCTCCCCCATCCAGAAAAGAAACAGCAAAGTCCACAGATGAAGCAAAGAGGGAAGTCCAGGGACTCCTAATCCCCCAGCCCGACACGCGGTTTTGTGGCATTCAGTCACAGGCTCCAGGCAAGTAACTCTTGCCTATCCTCTATCTGGGAATGTGAGGGACCCCAGGTAGCTGAGAACGCAGCCCTCATTCGGGCTGAGCGCTGCGCTGGGAACTCGTGGACTGCTGCTGCCACCTCGTGGTTCTATGTGAGAAGTGTCTGCTCACCCTCTGTTCAGAGGAAGCCTGGTTGACTCCTTCGTTATCCCATGTTCTGTATTTCCTGGCCTGCCTGAGGCTCAGTGGCCAAAACCTCCAGATCCCTGCCTGCAGCTGGTCCATGATGCACTTATATGATGACACCCATCTGGTCCTGTGCCAGGGAGGAGGTGAGGGGCTGAGGGAAGGGTGTGTGGGAAGGGGAGGCGGGGCATCTGGTCCCTGGAGGGGGCAGAAGAGTCGTCAGGCCAGATGGAACTGGAAGCTGAACTGGGGAGGGGGTGGGTTGCCACTTGGTCTCTCAGCAAGGAAAGCCCTAGACTCCAGAGTGGGAGGGCAAGCAGGAGGCCGACTCTCTATCTAGGGCTTCCCCAGGGAAGACGGTCCCTGATCACTTAGAGCCCTGGGGCCGGGGCGGGGTGGGGGGACTGAGAGGAGGACTATTATTCTCCCCCAGATAGACAGACAGACAGACACACACAAACACACACTGTAGGAGGAAAGACCAAGCAAGGCTGCACTGAAGTCCCCACTACCGTCACTACTGAGAAGGGGCGTGGTGGGGTGGAGTCAGTGACTATCCTTACCCCTCCACCACCCTTCCACAGCCTTCTTCCGCACCTCCAGAGACCAGGAGACACCTGCCCCTGCTCCAGTCCAGGGGTACTAGTCAAAACTGTTAGGGCCAAGTATAGGTACCAACCATGAGAACAAAGGTTGACCTCAAAGACCGAATAAGGTCCCAGATCATGCTGGCTCACAGGGAGGTCTGGGGCAGGGCCAGAGATGCTGGAGAATATTGGGGGGGGGGGGCACACCAGTGGCCTCGAGGCAGCCACTAATTACCATCAGCACAGATGGATTTCCAGATTCTAGCTGGAAGAGCAGCACTGGTACAGACCTGAAAATAGTAGCCCAGGCCCAGACCCTAGGGCTCCCAGGGCCAGCTCTCTGGCCAGGCCCTGAGGCCTGTCAGAATGGGGTAGAGAAGGGGTATCCCCGGGGGAGGCAGGGGAAGGGCAGGAGGGCCACAAGCCCCAGCCCTGGGAGGTGATGTTCAGGGTGAGCCGTGTCAGGCACCCTTGGGGGGCTGTGCCAGGTGTGGGCCCCCACTCACCACTGAGAAGTTGTGAGGGCCACAGGGCCCCCCGCAGTAGGAGCAATACAGCAGCATGTCCTCCAGCCGGTGGCAGGAGCGATTATAGAAGCGGTACAGGTTGAAGGGCTCCCCGGAGAAGGCCTCGGGCCCCGGTGGGGCAAGGGGCACCCCAGGGTCATCACTTTCATCCAGCCCCAGCATGGGGGCCAGGTAGAGCAAGTCAGGGTAGCTGAGCTGGGACAGGCGCACGGCATTAGTGTTGCAGAGGGTGACGGCCGGGAAGGCCAGCTCCGTGGTGGCCACCTCGTCTAGCAGAGTCACGTGCGGGTAGCTGAGGTAATAGGCGACGCGGTCCCCCACCTGGCACAAGAAGGCACCCAGAGCGAGGACAAAGGCCACTGCCCACAGGGCCTGCCTCAGCCCCGGACCCCCCTCCACGAAGATGTGGCTGGCGCCGTGCAGGGTGCAGCTGTTGGCAAAGGCCACCAAATCCACGGGCGAATCCCCCTCTCGGGCCTCCTTTGTCACTGCCTCCGTTTCTTTCTCGTCTTCCTCCTCTTCTGATTCTGAGTTGTGCCGCCGCTGCCAGTGGGGACCCCAAACATCTCCCAAGGGCCCTGGGGCCTCCTCTCCAGAGGAGAAGGACACAGAGCAGAAGATCTGGATGGGCATCTTCTCCGGGGGCTTCCTGGCCCCGGGTGGGTGGGTAGGCAGGAGAAGGGAGAAGCAGATGTGGTCTTGGGTAGGATCTGGCAGGGTCAGCCACCCAGCCCCGTCTGCCAGGTCTCTGCAGCCCCACCAGCCAGCCGGCTGTCTTTCCTCGCTGGGGCCTCCGCTGGCTGGTGGTGTGGCTGAGATGGGCGGGGCATGGAGAGGAGGACCTGCGTGCCCTGCTGGGGAGGGCCGGTGGCGTCTGGGCTGATGAATAATGGATGGCAGTGGGAAAGGGAGGCTGATGGAGAGGAGGGGGGCCAGAGCCCCTTTCCGGTCACCAGCTCCAGGAGGACAGAGGGTAGAGGACAGTGGAAACCCTGGAAAAGCCTCGGGGCTCCAGGTGAGATGGGACCTAGCAGATTCCTCCGCTCCACAGCCCACAGCAAAAGTCCGTGCCCCTCCCCATGACATTTAAGCCCCCTGTCACCCTCGCATCTGTTCCTCAGCAACTCCCTTGGTCTTCCTTCCCCAGTGCTGGGTCCTCGCCCCCATTCACCCCCATTCTCACCTGATGCAGCCATTCTCCTGAGACACTGGGGCCTCCCGCACTCTCTCAGACCTCTAATTCCTTTTTGACTCACCCTGACTCATGATCAACCCCCATGTCATTGGCCACACCCCCACCTTGTCCCAATACACTCCAAAGACCCCAGTTCCCTTACAGTCACTGCCATGACCCCAATTTACTCAGTTCCTTCCTAAGCCCTTAACTCCCCTGCAGTCATTGCCTTGACCACCAATTTCCCCACCGTCAGTCTTTGACCCCATTTATCCTCCCCTCGCTCCCCTGACCCTGGCTGAGCTTCAAGTAAAAACCTCCTTCCCCCACCCTGTGCTGAGCTACACTTGGGTCACTCTCCCCTCCTCCACCTTTCCCTTCTGTGGCTTGGGGGGCAGCCCAGGTTCCATTAGCAGAGGTCTCTCACTGACCACAGACTCATTTATGGCCAGTTCCCGGCACCAGTGGGGGGAGGGACCCCATCTCTTGTTGCTGAAAATCTTCCTGGCAGATCACCACTCCCCTCCCCACCACCCAGCTTGCCCACCCCTCACTGGTGCAGAAGAAGAGTTCGAGGAATTCTTTCTGGCAGGTGGAAGAAACAGAACAATCTGCTAGGTAAGGTGGAGAGTGTCAGGAACCAACCTGGGGTGCCCCCCAAACCCTCAGTCCTAGTCCCTCAGAGGTTCCCCATGCCCCCAGTTTACCATTCTCTGACCCCAGGTCCCTGGCCCCTCTGTATGCTCTGGTTACTCAGGGCCACTGAGTGAGGAACTTGAGCCACCAGTCAAGTCTCTAGGGCCTAGAAGGTGACCTGAGGGGAGGAGTGGGAGGGAGGGAGGGAGGTGAAGCATGTTAACCCTTTTTCTGCAGGGCCAGAGACAAAGCAGCAGGAGCCCCATGAGTCTACTTGGACCTTGCCATTCCTTACCATCACATAGCCCCAGACCCCCTCCCCGCCCCTTTTCTCCCCTCCCTCCCTGCTCCTACACCTCTTCCTTTCTCCATTTGCAAGCAGGGACCCTGGAGTATATTAGGGATGTGAGGCAAGGTGCCAAGTTCCAGCAGAACTGACTGATGTGGGACCTTCAGCCTCAGCTTTGCTGCCAGGGACACAGAGGCCCCAAAAGAAGAGCAGCTTTTGAGATCTGACTCCTCGCCCTCCTTTCCCCATTGCACTCGGACTGGGCTCCACCTTTTTTGCCTAAACACTGGCCTCCCCACTGGTCTCCCTAACTCCCTGCCTCCCCAGTTTCTCCCCACCTTATATAATACCGTATGTGATTCTGACTGTTCTCTGGCGCTGAGAACTTCTTCACCCCCTAGTGCCTCTTGGTAAAATCACGCCCATCTTGGGAAAATTTATGTGAGGCCTTTGTAATTTACCTTCCAGCCTCCCTTTCCTATCCACCACCCTCCCCCAAACAGAAGTCTAACGTCCAGCCATGCCCTTCTCCCATTCTGCAGATCCCCTAGCTCCATGTCTTCCTTGGACTCCATCTAGAGAATTTCTTCTCATTTTTCAAGACCTTATTTACATGTTACCTCCTCCAAGAAGGCTTCCCTGACTGCATAGGGCATAGTGAGTACCCATCCAGGAAACAGAATGAAGGGATCAATTCTGCTCAAGTCCCTCCCTTCAGGCATGAGTAGTAACCAACAGATCCTTGAGGACAGACTGTGAGAATGAAAGACCAAGACACAGGGACCATGCGAAGAAACTAGAACCAAGGAAGACCAGGAGCACCCAGGGCAACCAGAGAGGTCACTGCAGAGATGAGACAGTCACTGCAGAGAGAGAGGTCACTGCAGAGATGAGAGAGATAACCCACCACCCCACCTCCAGCTGTTGTCCTCAGGCTTCTTCTGCATGAATTCAGAGGTTCCTTTCCTATTTCCAGTCCTGTGTGCATTTGCCTCCCCGCACCCCTCCCCGTTCCCCCTCAGCTCTCAGAGGGCTCTGCACGTCCTCAGGAAGTATTTCAGAGGTAAGTTGTAGGTCTGGGTTGGGGGTGGGGAGGCTACAGCTGCCCATGCATTCCACACCCACGAGAGGGCGTTGTTCCCCTCCTCAGACTCCCTGGAAGGGCATGTAGATCAGAAGGAAGGGGGAAGAAAGGAAGGCAGGGGGCACTTCCACCACCGGGCTTCACCAGACAGAAGGACAGGCACACACAGAGCAGTTTCACAGGACAGCAAGTCCAGGATGGCACGACCCGTCTTCCCCCACACCAACATAAAGACCCACACTGCACACCTACACATCACCACACACAGCTCCCTTGTGGGGCAACAAACATACACACACCCCAAATGGATTTCCTCTCTCCTCTAAAATCCTCTCCCATCTCACCTTGCTCCAGTAGACCAATCCAAAGTTTGCGCAGTAAGGGGAGGTAAGGAAAGTCTCAAGCAGCGCACATAGACCCGCAAGCACAAAGTCCCAGGAGAAAAGCCCCAGGGGAAGTGGCCAAGCAGAGACCCATGCAGGACAACATCCACTTCTGAACCCTCTGTCCAAGGAGGAAAGCCTTCCCCGTGTCAGTCCCTACCCAGTACCGCTCTGAAATTGTATGTGTTAACTCAGTGGTTTCTGACTTTTTCCACATCTCTTTCTAAACACGATCCCCCCAACCCCCACCCCACTGCAGCCAACATCTGTAGAATGTTTAATGCTTCTCAGTAGATAGTTCATGGAATCCTTATACAACCTAGTGAAATAAACAGGTTTGAGTAACATCGCCCCCATTTGACAAATGGGGAAACTGAGGCACGGTGACCTGTTCAAGATTCATGGAGAGCAAGTGGTGGGCATGAGACTAGTATTAGATCACCCCCTGCAAACCCCTTCCCCCTACATTCTTTCATTTACTCATCAAATATTTACTGAGTATCTATGTGCTGGGGACACATGAAGAATATACAATGGACTGGGTTCCTGCCCTTGTGGAGTTTACGGTCTAACGGGGGAGCAGACACCGTTTCTAAAAATTGTAAAAGTAAATATTTAATTGCAAATCATAATAAGTGCTATGAAAAGGTAATTTGGCTCTATGGGAGCAAGTGCCGGGAGGATCCAACCCAGCCTGGGGAATCAAAGCAAGTTTCTCTGAGGACATGATGCTTGAATTGTGATCTAAACAATAAGGAGGAGTAATTAGGTAAAAGTTTGTATGAGGTGGGGCAGGGGAAGAATATTCTAGAGGGCAGAGTCATGCAAAGGCCCTGAAGATCCTGGGGGTGGAGGCAGGGGGAGAGCTCAGAGGAGAATATAGCTGGAGAGCCAGAGTGGGGTAAGAACAGTCCGGAGAAACAGGCAGGACCCAGACCCCTTGGGGCCTTGAAGGCCACAGCAAAGATTCCTGTTCAAGGACAATGGGAAGGTTTCAAGTGATCAGAGTAGTGTTTTGAAGAGACAACTAGGAAACAGCCAGAGGGGCTGCTGGAAGACCTATCAGGAGACTATCCCAGGGTGTAGGTGAGACAGGAAGTGCACCAGCTTGGAATGGGGTAATACAGGTGGAGATATTTAGGGAGCAAGAGTGGCAGATCCCCTTAAGGGAGGGGAGGGAGATGGAGTGTAGGGATGCTTGCTAGTTTGCGTAAGTGGCTGAATGGTGTGGTGGCTCACTAGGCCAGGAACACAAGGAAAGGACTAGTTCGGGAGATAAGATGATGAATTTGGCTTTGCACATGCTGGGTTTTGTGAGCCTCGGGGACATCCAAGTGGAGGTGTGAGGGGGGAGATTAGCCACCAGCACAGAGGGTGAGAGGAGAAAGCTGGATGGAAGCACATAATCTGGCTGGTCAGGGTCTAGATGCTTACGAGATGGCCCAAGGAGAGAAAGTCGGAAGGAAGGATGGAAAGAAGGAAGGGAGGGAGGGAGGAAGAGAGGAAAAGAGATCAAGCCTGATGTGTCAATATCAACCAAAGCCAAACAGAATACCAACCGGTGACTCAACCACAGCCCCTAGTTACATACCCCAAATATGAGTCCATTGGACAACCAGAGAACATAAACAAGAATGTTCATGGTAGCTTTATTTATAATAGCCAAAAACCTAGTAACCCCCCAAAGGTCTAGCAAGAGTAGGATGGATAAATACATTTTGGTGTAATTATATAATGAGAAGCTACACAGCATTGGCAAAGCGTGAACTACCACCGCACAAAATGGGACAATCTCACAGACAAAATCATAAGCAAAAGAAGACAGGCATGAAAGCGTGCAGCCTGTATGGAGGATACATGTACTCTTAAGAACTTCAAGAACAGGCGGAACATATCTGTACTGACAGAAGTCAGAATAATTGTTGACTCTTGTGGGCTAGTACTGACCAGGAAGAGGCAAAGGAACTTCCTGGGGTGTTGGAAATGTTTTAGACTTTTTTTTTTTTCTTTTTTGAAAGAGAGAGAGAGAGAGTGTGTGTGCGATGAATGGGGTTCAGGGTAGGGGGAGAGGGAGAGAGAGAATCTCAAGCAGACTCCCCACTGAGCACAGGGCCAGATGCGGGGCTCGATTTCACCTCCCTGAGATCATGACCTGAGATGAAATCAAGAGTTGGATGCTTAATCGACTCAGCCACGCGGGTACCCCAGGAAAGAACACTTTAAAAAAGAGGAGGTGGTCGGGCGCCTGGGTGGCTCAGTGGGTAAAGCTGCTGCCTTCGGCTCAGGTCATGATCTCAGGGTCCTGGGATCGAGTCCCGCATCGGGCTCTCTGCTCAGCAGGGAGCCTGCTTCCTCCTCTCTCTGCCTGCCTCTCTGCTTACTTGTAATTTCTCTCTGTCAAATAAATAAATAAAATCTTTAAAAAAAAAAAAAAAGGAGGTGGTCAACCAGTTTGAATGTCATTGAGAGGTTAACATTATCTATAGGATCTGGCCACACGGAGGTCGTGGCTTTATAGCTCTAACTGTTTGGGTGGAGTGCTGGGCGGGGGGAGCCGCGGGGAGAAGGTAGCCTCAAGTGGAGTGGAGAATGAGTCTGAGATGAGAAAATGGAGACAGTGGAATATCGACTTCATATTTCTGAATTATGTCTGGGAAAGGAAGCAGAAAGAGCGAGAGTGGGGGATTGGAGGGAGTTGTGGAGTTGAGAGACCTTTGGTTTTTGGTTTTATTTTAGCCTCGACCCTGATACATAGCGAATGCTCAATAAGTGTTAGCTGTATATTGTAGCTATATATTTCAATATGGGAGAATCTTAAGCGTGTTTCAGTGTCAACAGGTAGATCCCACCGGAGAGGGAAAGACTGTAGACGAGGGAGAGGTGGAATCTTTAGGGTAAAATTCCCCTACAGGTAAAAGGAGATCAGATGGAAAGACTAGGCTGAGATTTCAGCCTAGACAAGAGCGATGCTCCCCTACGGGAAGGGGGAGGGCTTGGCTGAGGCTTTGATCTTCTCCCTGAAGCAGGTAACAAGGTCATTTGTTCAGGGTGTAGGGGGTGCTGGGAAGAGTGGCTCTTTGAGATGAGTGGTGAAGTTTGCAGTAGTCACTAGGACCAGCAAGGTGACCTGGAAAACACAGCGGTGTTGCCAGGGGGCCGTGCCCACCCATTTCAGGATGTCGATCATGAGCACAAGGGGACTGCAAGCTGGCCTGTTGTGTGACCTTCACTGGTCGAGCTTGGCTGTCCTGGAGCCACCTGAGGAAAGCCAGTGGCGGGGCTATCCACTAGGGCTGGGATTTGGCCAAATGGTGCAATGAAAAGACGGGGGAGTCAAAAGACTTTGGTGTGGCCAACCCGAGTCTGCCGTTCCTTCTCCTTTGCACCCTTGTTTATCCTTCCTGCCTCCTGCTTCCTTAGAGAGCGTGGCAAGCTGGGGACCCAGACACCCTCCTCCTCATGCTCCACACACCAGTTCCTACTGGCACACACAAAGACCCTGGCCTTCGAGGATTTCAAGTCAAGGTCCCACTCTGGCATTCACCAGCTATGTTACCTCAGGCAAGTCACCTAACATCTCTGAGCCTCAGTTTCCTCGTCTCTCAAGTGAAGATATTAATATCTGCCTGCCTCCCAGAATTAGGAGGCTCATGAGCTAAAGTAAAGGGAATTTGTAAATTGCAAAGCTCGACTGGAAGAGATGATTAATTTTGCTGGTATGTGCTCTGCATGCGACCAAAGGTTTGCCTGCACACAGGCTCCCTCCCACAACCGCAATAAGTGAGCTATGTGCACCCCCCGAGCTCATCCATACACGTCCACTACACACTCTAACCCCCATCCACATTCTCATCCACAGAGGGGCACACGTGTGCTTACACACTTGGGGCACACCTGCAGGGGGCATGTCACAGGAAGGCTGAGTTGGCTGCTGTCCACCGTCAAGGCCACTGCAGCAGTCTCACCCCAGGGAGGTCCCCAGCCTGCCTCCATGATCTGATGCATCAGTTAGACACGCACAGCCCCACAGCCATGAGCTACAGGGCCCAACCTCCCAGGCCTTGCCCCCCCCCGCCCCCCACAGACACGTCAAGGGGGTGTGGATGAGAGAGGACTGAAAGTGTTTTCTTTCCAAGAAATCACAGTAGCTCAGAAAAACCACCACTTGCCCTCCCTCTCCCTCGGGAGTGGCCCTGGAGAGCCTGGGATGGCAGAGTCTGCCCTTATGGTTTCTTAAGGGAACGTCCCCTCTAGGGAATACACAGCTGTTTCGCGCTCATTTTACAACTTTCCATGAGGAAGATGTGTGATCCACGAGTCCTGGAAAGTCAGTGCCGCACAGCCATTCCAAGCGTAGGCCAGCGTGGACTTAGCCAGAGAGTCCCAGAGGCTGAAGGAGGGGCTGCCCCTTGGCAAAGAATCATTTAGCCATCTATTTGGAGCCTCCTTTCTTCACGAGAAATTGTGCCTAGAAGCTGAGAAATGGAGCCAGATGCAACTCTGCCTAAAACAGAACCCGGGGGGGGGGGGGGTCCCGGGCACAGCCGCACCCCTCGCCAGAACTAGGCACCACTTCTCAGTCTTGCTGTCTGCTTCCCAGTGTTGCCTCCTAGGATCCCCACGCAAGGGTCCTGACTGGAAGGTCCTTTGCTGGAGGGTAGAAGGTGCTGGAGCGCCACCTCAGACCTCCAGTGCAGGCAGGCTTATGCCTCGGTGCCTGCGGGGATGGAGAGGGTGGGGGGGTGGTGAGAGAGGGGGAGTGGAGAGGAGTGGGGGGACTGGCCAATGACCCCTGCTAGACAGCGGTGGGCTGGGCACATGCTGGGGGAGGGCTGCATGGGGGGGGACACCCCACATCCCACAAAACTGGAGATTCTAGATAGCTGATCCGGGCTGGGGAGATGGGAAGGACTCCACCTACATGTCCAGAGTCCAGTACCGCCTGGTACATTACTCCCTGTTCCCTACGGATGCCTTTGTTACCATCCCCACCCCCTCATCGTGGAACCCCCCCTCCCCTTCCCTGTGAATTGCACTTGATTCTAAGCTCCCTGAGGGCAGGGACGGGGTCTGTTCACCCCTACACTCTGGCACCCAGCACAGCACCTGGCACTTTGAAAGGGCTCTGACACAGGAAGGAACCAAGTGGAGCTTCGCACTTCCATCCCCAGCCTCCTGCGTCATTCCCCGCCCCCACCCCCCAGGACTGAAACTGCCTTCCAGAAAGTTGAAGCATGCTCAGAAGCAACCTCCACCCACAGCAGAAATGTGGGACCTCTCAGCAGCCCCCCATCCCCACCCCAGGCTTCTTGGACGCTTGCCGGGTGCAGCAGTGAGGGAAGCTTTGGGTTCTCCCTGGGCTGGGGCAGGAGAAAGGCCCAAGGCTTGGAAGCGCTCCTCCTCCCCACCCCTGCATTTCCCACTCTGCCCCCAGAGGCACTTAGTTACTTACATCAATTCTCTATTACTTTAGCCAGCAGCCGGGAGATCAATTAACTTAGAGTAGCCTCTTAGCTAACTGCAATCTGGGAGAGAGGTGGAGTCCAGAATGGCAGGGGGGGAAGGAAGGAGAGGGAGAGGAGGCGAGAGAGAGGAAACTCCGTTATCCCAAGGATGTTTGTGTGAATATGCGTATGAGAGAGAGACACACAGAAAGACAGAGAGAGAGCGACCCTAACCAGGGTCCCCTGGATTCTTGTAACCGGCTCCGCTCCGAGCTCTCTCTCATCTCCTCCTTCCAAGCTCAGGCACTTCTGAGGGAGGGAGAGAAAGCAAGGATGAGGCTAGAAGCAACGCCCTCCTCCAAAGTTAGCCTCTCCACTCCAGCTCTCTCCTGTCCTGCTGCCGTCTGTGGTTGCTCCCCTTTCTTCCTCCCCCCTCCACACCCCCAAAGACAGCCCAGACTCTGCCCCTGAGCAGGACCCTCCTTCTCTCTAGCAGTCTGGGCAGCCTCTTCCTGCAGCAGCCCCTCCCCTGCCTGCTAGCTGGAGGGAACAGACCCAGGTGGTGAGGCCAGGCCTTCCCCAGGGACTCCTGGTCTTAGCAGTGGGAGGCGAGAGAGACAAGCTAGGGTGTTGTGGGTGTGAGGGGTGTCAGCGAAGGGGCAGAGTTAAGTTGGGGATGAGAAAGCCCCCATGCTAGTCCTGACTCTCTCCGGGACTTGCCATCCCTAGCTCAGCTTGTTTAAGATGGCCTCTCCCTCCCTTCTCCAGGTCCCCGGATCACCCACCTATGCCCACTGCTTCTCTCAGTTTCTCAGCCCTGTAGATACGGAGGAGTCCTGCCCCCCTCCAGAACCTTAAGTAGATTTCTGTGCCCACCACCCCTCACTCCATCTCTCCTCTGGGGAATTTCTGCCTCCACTCCAGGGTCCTGGGGGGACACTCCTGCGGGCCCCCGCAAGGATTCATGTCCCCTATCTCTTGTCCCCCCAGTTCCACCCCCCTCCCGCCACTGCACACCCACCCCCAAGATTTCCATTTTCTACTCTCTCCTTCCTTCTCTTCCAGGGTCCAGAGATGAATTCCCTGCTCTCTCTCCCCCAGGCAATGGCTCTGGGTCTCAGCTGGAGCAGGGGGACGGCATGGGGCTGACTGGGCAGCCATCTGCCAGCCCCCTCCCCTCGGTGCTGTTCAGCATTCCAGCCACACAGGCGCTCCCACTGCCAGGGACAGATAAGGTGCAGCTGGAGGCTGGCACCAGCTGCAACTGTGCTCACTCCCTCCGGCCCCCACCCAGACCCAGGCACACAGCTGCGCCCCTGGTCCCCCTCCATGGAACCCCTGCCCTGCCTTGGTCTGACTGCCCCTGAGGTGGAGTGGCAGAGCAGAGCCTCCAACCCTGTTGCCCTGGCAACCCGACATCCCCCCACCCAAAGGAAAAGAGGTGGCCAGGGAAGAGGGGTCCTTGAGAGTGGGTTCCGTGGTTGCTTTTTTTTTTCTTCTTTTTTTGGTAGCTCAGCAGAGAGCTACTGAGGTTGACCCTCTGCTTCTTCAGTCTGAAACCAGTTTCTCCCAGATTTGGCTCAGGTTCCCCATATTTATCCCCACTCTCCCAAGCGGCCCCAGCTACAGCTGGGGGATGGACCTGGTCAAACACGCTGTGACCACCAGTCCCCTGTGGTTGAGCTGGACTGAAAGTACCTCTGAGGGGAACGCTCGTCCCTGCAGACCACCCTGCCAGAGGAGCTGGAGTCTCTGAGGGACCAGAGTCTGCTCCTTTCTATGCCTCCTGAACTGTCCTCCCTGAGCAGGGATGTCCCAAGTTGAATGAGCTTGGTCCTTGGAAACCTGCAGCGGACTTTACGTGTACCTATGCACATTATATTTTGCAAAAACTGTGAGCCAGGGCTTGGACTTCCAGTCAGAACCTGTTTCAAAGCAGCAGAAGATGCCAAGGAGGTCTCTCCTAAGCTCTGACCCAATAGGCAAATGTTTCCTGTCAGTGCCACATCTGTCCTGGGGCTAGATACACACCTCTTGACCTAGCAGAGAATGGCAAGGATGGAGAGGCAGATGTTAAATATTAGACCAAAGGAGAAGAGAGAGAAGATGGAGTATCAGGCAAGGGATGTCCACACCCCCTTGGAGCCAGGGAGCTGGAGGAGGGGGCCGGAGCCCTTCTTTTCCCCCAGGGACATGTCAGACATGGACTCACAACCCCACTCCCATCTGTGTAGGAACATCCCTAGGGCCAGAAGTGATAGAGTTCCCAACACAGAGACAGTGTGTAGGGAGATCAATGAGAGAGGGTAGAAGGAGGGGCTGAGACCTCGGGTGCAGCCAGATTCAGGGTCAAGTCTTTGACATGGACTGAGAAACATAAAAAACCTAATCTTCTCTGGCAATCCAGAACCCCAAAATGCCTGGGCTGAGGCCACCTATAGGCTACTCTCATCTCTCTCCCCCACCCCAACCTCAAGCAAGGAGAAGAACTCAGATTGCTCCAGAATTCTATAAACCAGTCAAAGCTCCGTCTGAGTACTCGGAATTGTCCCCTCAGATAACACGAACCAGTCACATGTCAGGATCTCCATTTTCATAAACCGAACATGTCCTAGCATCACCACTTGGAATCTTTCTGGATTGCAGGGACAAAGAGAGCCTCAGCTGGACACTTTTGGTGGACTACTGCACCCCCACTTTGTATCTTCTCAGTCTGAGCCAAGTACTCTGCCCTTTATCCAATACTACAAACTATTCAAGCTAATGGGTTTTCTCTTCCTCGCTGCTCCCTTCTGCTGTGTGTTGGCTGTGCTGCCGAGGGGGATGTCTCTGCCTTTCACCTAACTTCTACTACTCATGGGTACATCATTGGTGAGCCTGGGAACCCTTTGGTCTCAGGCTCTGGAGAATCCAGGACTTCCCTGTTTTAAGAAAGGAAAAGAGGGAAGGTTAAGAGCATCACCCTCTGCTCCCCATCAGCTTGGCTCAGCAGGGAGTGTGGCCAGGTAACCTTTGTCTGGCAGGATTAACAAAGGCCCCTGAGACTGGTCTGCAGAGCAGGCCTTAAAGGATTGGGAATTCTTGTGTAACCTCAGCAGGAAAATACAAGCATGACCAGGGCTCCAACATTTCTACACAAACCCGATGCAGTTCACGCTCCCATAGCGCCAGGAGGAAGCAAGCAAGCAGGGGGGAAATGGGCAGGGAGAAAAGGGAGTCTCTGAGAGCAGAGAATTAGGGGCAGGCATGTATAGCGAGGGGGTCCTGGGGGAGACTGCGTTTTCAAAGAGCAAGGAGCAGACTTGGAAGTGGACATGATGGCTCCAGGGCCAGCAATGGTATTAAAAAGAGGACACTAGGTTGGAACTTTACAAGACACAAATTCTCATCCAGAACCTGTCACTAACCAGCTAGTTGAGCTCAGGTAACTTATTCCACCTCTCTGTGTCCCCTTGTGTGCATTTGTAAAATAGAGAGAACGTAGTTACTTATTCAGCCTAGGAGAGCCTACAAAGCCTATAGAGCCTTCTGAAGAGTTAAGAGCATCATTCTCTCATCTGGTGTTATTTTTCGCATCTGGCTTCGGGTCCTCTGTCCCTCTCCAGCCTCTGTCTGGTTGTAAACTCTCAGGATCCTGTGTGACTTGCCAAGGATCACCTGGCACACGAGATCCCAGTCCATTTCCCTAACCCTCTCCAAGATGCTGGCTTTGAGGCAGCCCCATCTTGGAGGGAGTGGGGGGTGGATCTGCGGGACAGCTCCATTAAAAAAAAATTTTTATTTATTTGGCAGAGATAGAGAGCACGCACTCACAAGCAGGGGGAGCAGCAGGCAGAGGGAGCGAGAAGCAGGTTCCCTTGACAAGATGCTGCCGGGCTCAGTCCCAAGACCCTGGGGATCGTGACCTGAGCCCAAGGCAGCTGCTTAACCGACTGAGCCACTCAGGTGCCCCTGGGGCATCTCCATTTTAAGAAATAAAGAGATGGGGGGGGGGGAGAAGCAAAGGGACCCTCCAGTTTGGTCATGACTATGTGCCCCAAATAATCTCTCACTTCCTTAGATCCTGGCTCTTGCTCACCGGGGGGAGCCCAATCAGACAGTATGCATGTGTGTGTGTATGGCAGGGGTGGCCCAGAGAAAATTACCTGTCTAGCTATGTAAGAGAAAGCTTCCCTTACTTCCCATGTGTCACAGTGCTTCTCCAACTTAAATTCAAATCACCCGTTAAAATGCCAGTCCTGAATCAGTAGGTCTGGGAAGTGGGGTGGCTAAGCCCTGCAGTTCTTTTCATCTCCCCGGTGTTGGTCCTCAGACCTCACTTCAAGTAACAAGGCTGTAGCTTCCCCACCCCCATGTCCAGCTCTGACACCTGTGGCCCAGAAGGGAAGCTGGAACTGGCGGGGGCGGGGGGTGGGGTGGTGGTGGCCCACGGTACACCAGGCTCCATGTGTGTCTATGTCTGTGTGCACCTCTGTGTGTTGTGCACTGAGTGCTCACTTTCCTGTCCTCATGGACACGAGGCTGATGCCGAGGCCCTCACACAGAGCAAATGGACCCCTGTACTGAACCAAGTCTCCTCCGGACAGAAGCAAACCCAGGGGACATGCAGCTTCCTCTTCCAGAGCAGCAAGCTTGGTGGAAGGCCCACAGGCTCCTAATCCTCTCCTCCTCCTCCTCCTCCAGGACTGACTCCTGCCCCACACCAGGGGATTCACTCACCACCTTGAAGTCTTCCGCGCTGCAGACCTCCCCCCGGAAGTGGCAGGAGAGCAGCATGTCTCGAATGTCGTGCCCTGCGCGGTCGTAGAACTCACGCATGTTGAAGGGCTTGGGCTTGAAGCTTCGGAAATTGGCCTTGTCCTGCAGGATTTCCAGCTGCTTCTCATCTGCCATCTGCGTGTCTGGTATCTCATACCTGGAGCCCAGGGGTGAGCGGCGAATGGATCAGCATGACTTTCAGGTCTCTGCCTCCATCTGGCTTCCAGGGTCCCATACCCAACCTCGGCAGGGGAGGTGATGGGGGTTGGGCAGGGAGGAGGGCAGCCATTAGCCCCAGGGATCAGGCCTGGGCATAGGCACAGAAGGGCTGGGTATGCCCCATGGGGTCTGAGAAGACAGTATGATCCACAGTGGCTGTGTGGGTTAGGGAGGGATGGGCAGAGTGATCATGGCAGGAGCTGTCTTATATACTCAATCTCCACTCTTTAAAGATGGTCTGCCCCCATCCCTCAAGTGAGATGAGGAGCAAGACATAGTGGGTGGGAGGGTGGCAAAGGTCTCTCGAGAGGCTGCTGATGTCTCACAGCTCAGATTGGGCAGGGGCAGAGCTGTTGGGGACTATGCTGGGATCAGAAAGTGGGTGCCCTTAACTGCTTTGTTCAGTCCCGCAATTCCTTTGCTGTGAGTGGCAGGTTTGGGGTGGGGTGGGAAGACAGGGTCGTCTGGGCTCTAAAGAGTGGGTTTTGAGAGACAAGCACCCTGATGGGGGTCATCAGGAGCTGGAAGGCATGCGCCCTGGGGGCCCTGCAAGCGGCTGGCCGGGTGGGAGCTGCCCACCTGTTGTTGAGCAGGGCCAGCAGCTCCCCGGCGTGGTACAGGTCATTCTTGGAGACTTGGCTAAAGCGGAACTCGTTGAGATTGCACAGCGTGACAGCAGGGAAGGTGAGCTGGGAGGCAGCCACCTCATCGAGCTTGGTGACGTGGTGGTAGTGGAAGTAGTATTGCACTCGCTCGGTGCACACACACAGCAGCACAGCCAGGGAGCCCAGGAAGCACAGGGCCCACAGTGCCCGCTTCAGAGACAGCCGCTCGTAGGAGAAGATGTGGGCCAGGCCGTGCAGCGTGGAGCTGCTGGCGAAGGCCTGGATGCTCACCGGCTGGACGCCACCCACCTCCTCCTCCTCGGCCTTCAGTTCCATCCTGACCGAGGGGATCCTAGGGAAGGAGGGGGTAATCTGTTACCATCCTGAGATAAGGGTCCTCACCAGGGCCCTGCAAACGAATCCAGTCGGAATCCCCATTGCCAGAGGTCACTGCCTCCGGGGCAGGACACTTCCCTTGTATATGAGCCCAGAGGTGGCTGCCCAACTCCTAGAAAAGGCTTCCCCCAAAGGCAGGGGCTCTGGGGTCAGCTCAGGCCAAGAGAATGCTTTCCCAGAAAAGCTTCCCAGGCCATGG
Source organism: Mustela lutreola (assembly GCF_030435805.1). Taxonomy (NCBI): domain Eukaryota; kingdom Metazoa; phylum Chordata; class Mammalia; order Carnivora; family Mustelidae; genus Mustela; species Mustela lutreola. The sequence continues at coordinate 64,886,237 of NC_081297.1, forward strand.
GAGACCCCAGAGGTAGTCATCCGAAAGTGAGAGGGAAGTCCCAATATTTTTCCACGGGCAGCACAGGAGTTCCCTCCAGATGTGGGGTCACTCTGGGACAGGGATGTCCACCCCATCCTGGAGACGAAAACTCCCCCAGCCGGACAGAATCCAGGGTCCGGAGCTCCTGGTCAAGGGTGATCCCAGGACTGGGTTTTCACCCGGGTGAGCTAAACCTGGGCTAAAATCCCCCTAGGGAGGTGGGGAGGGGCCCAGCCCGAGACCTCACCTGCGGGCGTCTCCAGTTCTCCTAACCGCGCAGGCTGTGTCTATGTTTGGGGTGGGGGCTGGGGGGTGGAGGGCAGCCCGAGGTGGATGCATGGGGGGGGCGCGGTTCCCTATGACAGCTAGCTGTCCCCGCCCCGGACGCAACCCCCCTCCAGTCCAGCTTCCCGACGCAGCCAGATCCCCTGCTCGGCCCCCGCCCCCCTCCCCAGCCACCGAGCCGCCCCAGCAGCTGGGGATAGCGAGAGGGGAGGAAAAGTCCCGGCTTCGGGGTGCCGGGGAGTCCCGCAGCCAAAGGCGAGGGTTTCGGAGACCCACCTGAGGGGGCTTCGGGAACCCGGCAAGCGGCGGCGGGTCCTGGGGCGCGGGGCCGGACGCGGGCTCAGCGCCGAGGCGCGGAGGGGCTCATGGCCCGGAGCGGGAGCCCGCGGCTGCCGCGGCACGCCGCGCAGAGCCCTGCAGGGAGCGGCCCGCCCGGCCCGGCTCGGCTCGGCTCCGTCCGCTCGCCCGCGCGCGCTCGCTCGCTCGCCTGCCTCGGCTCGGTCCGCCCGGGCTCGGCGCGGTGCAAGGTGCGCGGTGCTCTCAGCCCCGGGATCTGCAGGGATCCATCGTCCGGCCGGGAGGCGGCAGGAGGGAAGGCGGAGGGGGAGGGGAGAAGGTGCGCGTGCGCGCCTACGAGTGTCTGCGAGGGTGTCTCTGGGCCGGTGTGCGTGCGGGGGCCCCGGACGCGGGAGCTGGACCGAGGGCTCCCCGCGCTGCCTCGCCCCCTCCTCCCGGCCGCTCTCGGCGGCTCTGCCTCCCTCCGGTCCCGGAGCTGTCTCACTGCCTGCGAGGCCCTATGGCTTGTGTGTGTGACTATGTGTGTTATGTGTGTGCGCGCGCGTGCGCGCGCCCCCGCGCGCGAGAGGGAGGGAGTCTGCCCCCAGCGTCCCCCTCCCCGCGCTGTCTCCTTCGGATCGATGCTCCTGCCTCTTGCTGCTGCTTCCTCTGGTGGCCCACGCGTGCGCGCGCGTGCGCGTGCACACACACACACACACACACACACACGCAAGCTCCGAGTCACACTTGACTGATTCAAGCACTTGCTCGTGTGGAGACACAGACACACATAAGACCAGAGTCACACCACGTCACTCAGTCACACACACACACACACACACACCACAGACACCACACATTCCAGAGGCCTAGCATACAGGCTAGGCACTCAGGAGCTTACACTTATTCACCTGTTCTTATCCCTGCTCCCATCTATGTGTGACATGTACACACATGCACATACAAAAACAAACATATAGCTTGGCTGTCCAAATCCCATCTTTGTAGCCTTGTGCTTGCCTTTATGGGGTGGCGTGTTTGGAGCCCCTCACTGCTAAACCTCTAAAGAAGGAACATAGAGAAGGACGAAGAGATAGCCAGAGATCAAGGGAATTTGGACAGAAGTCAAGAAGCAAGGAAAGGGAAGGAGGTGGGATGAGGTGGGAAGGTGGAGGGTTAGGAGGGTGGGGATCGACAGGATGAGGAAGGGATGGAAGGAGGAGCTGTACTCAGGAATGGAGCAGAATTCTGGGGCACTAAGCCAAGGTCTGGGGGCTGCTCCTATAGCTCTCACTTCTCTCCTCCTCTTTCTCCCTCCCTTCTCCTCACTGAGAGGCCTTGGGGGGCCGTCCCTATCCAATTAACAGAGAAGGAGCAATCAAAGGGAAGTTGTTAATTTGCTGATGCTCATTAGGAGCTCTTAGCACAGAGACTGTTGAGGTCTGATGGTGTCAGGTGATGAGGAGGGGGGTGTGGGGGGACCAGAATTCTATCTCTAGCAACTCCTCCAATCCACTTGCAGGTTAGCACAGCTCTGGCAGAAGGAAGGTGAGAGGTGTGTTCCCAGGGCTTTAAGTGAGAAAAAAGAACCTGTAATGAGAAGAGTCTGGCACAATGGAAAGAAGTTGGATGAGAAGTTGTAAAGTGTTGGGGGCAAGGAGTACGTGAGAAACGAGAGAAGGGAGCTGGAGATCCCTAGAGGGAGTGTAGGCTTAGACCCCAGGAGGGAGAGTGGGATCCATTTACTAGGGGCCTGCTCTTGGTGCTGCCAAGGGGAAGGGAGGATCTTGGGTTCTGGTCTTGAGTTGGGGAGCTGTCCAGCAGCACCAGACAGTGCTGGAGGGCTGCCATATCCCTGGGCAGCCACTGGGTGGCAGCGCTATTCCAGATACTTAGAATCAACCCAAGGGGGCATTTGAGAGTGGGAATTTGGCCTTGAACAGGGGCACGGGGCGGGGTAGGGGTGGGGGGGTAGGGGGACTTGGGGCTGGATTCTTGAATTCCAAGTGTCTCAGGGGAGGGGAGGACCATCTTGGAGCATCTGCAATTCCCATAAGTCCCCACCCTCGCAGGTTGAGTGACACATGGAGCTTCCTCAAATGGCTGCAAATTGCTTCAGTCACCTGGGATGTTATTGAGGGAGGAGCGGAGGTGGAAGGAAGGTGATGAGGTGAGGTGGAGGCAGACAAGGACTAATCGAGGCCAACAAGCAGCCTCAAGAGTCTGAGGGAAGATAAAAGTTGTGAATCAGGTAATCTCAGCTTCCAGAATGGGCCCTGCCGTTCATTAGGATGGGCAGGTCTCTTGACCTCTCTGAGCTCAGTTTCCTCATCTGTAAGATGGGGATAAGATTTATTTCACGGGAATTTCTAAGGATTATATAAGCTAATACATAAAAAGTGCTTGCACTTTAGCTTGTACCTAGTAAATCTCCAATAAGTAACTATTATTAGTAGTATGAGTGTTTAGATCCATCCACAAAAGCACCAGAGCAGCCAAATGAGGGCAGAATCTGAGAGTGGTTCTCAACCCAGGCTGCACATCTGAATCACCTAGGAAGATTTTAAAGTGGTGCTTTGGCTCCACTTAGTCCAATTAAATCAGAATCTCCGAACGTGGGACTCAGATTTCCCAACTTTTCAAGACCTCTACTATATAGCAGCCAGTCTTGAGAAACCTTGATCCTGAGAATCCACAGGTCTAAATCAAGGCTTCAGTATGGTTCCTTGTATGACAGACCCAGACTTAGAAGTCTTTCTTTCTTTTTTGTTTTTAAATATTTTATTTATTTGAAAGAGCAGGAACCTGGGTGGCTTAGTCAGTTGGGTGTCTGGCTTCAGCTAAGGTCATGATCCCAGGGTCCTAGGCTCTGGCCCTCAATCCTGTGCATTGTGCTTCCTGCTCAGCAGGGAGCCTGCTTCTTCCCCTCCCTGTGCCCCCCAACCCTCCCCCCCCCACTCTCTCTCTGAAATAAATTTTTTAAAATCTTAAAAGAGAGAGAGAGAGAGAGCACACAAGTGGGGGTGGGAGAAGGACAGAGGGAAAAGTAGACTCCCTGCTGAGCAGGGAGCCCAGCCCCCAGCAAAGGGAGCTTCGGAGGCTGAGCTCCATCCTAGGATCCTGAGATCATGACCTGAGCCCAAGGCAGATGCTTAGCCAGCTAAGCCAGCCAGGCACCCTGGAAGTTCTTTCTTATGCACAACCTAAGTACATCACGGTATTGTTTCCTCTTCATTTGGGGCAAGATAGATTCCTGCACAGACCCCCCCCCCCCCCGGGAGGAGTGGCATAGTCACTGTCATCAAAATTTCCCAGTGTCAAGGGAGAGGTGAATGTGTTGACAAGTGACTCTAGCTCCAAGGTCAGAGTAAAAGTGAGGGTTGGGTCAGCATAGAGTGGCAGAGGGGCAAGTCATACTGACAGGGGTTTGGGCTGCAGTGATGAGGAAAAGGAGAAGTTGGCTTCAGCAAGATGAAACTTGAGGGATCCAAGGACTGTGATTAGTGTCCCACTGTTCCTTTCTCCTTCTCTGGACCCACCTACCTCTTATGCAGGATGTGACGGGATCCTAGCTCCTTCAGTCTCCTCCCAATCCCTTGCCCACACTTTCCTCCTCTCTGACTCTGAGTCCCTAGGCCTCAGGGTCTCCCCACTCCCCCAACCCCTCTACCCCTGCCACCAGAGCTATGTCATTCTGCTGACCCGGGATTCAAATCTCACCTCTGTCACACCAGAGCTGTGTGATTATGGACAAGTTACTTAACTTGTCTGAGCCTCACTGTTTCAACAAGCCATAAAATCTGGCTAAAGCTCACAATGGTGAAATAATGTGTGCCTAGTAAACAGGAGGTGTTCCATCAGTAGTAGCAAGTATTATTTTCATCCCTGAGAGGCTGATGGGGGCAAATTCCCCATGGACACTTCTTTTGCAGATGGCCCCATCTGCTCTAGGTACAGAAGCACCCTCCAGCCTCTCAGAGACGAGGGGGAAGGGAGGAAAGCAAAGAGGGGGGCGAAGTCCCCTGGGACTCCCAGGCAGCTCTTCTCTGCTCCCCCATGCGTGAAATCACACAAGCCCCAATCTGTCCGCATCCACTTCATCTGCCGGCTCAGCAAATGCAGAGACAATTAAGGAGTTAATTAGCAGGCGGGTGGGAAGGGGCTGTGGACCTGAGGCTGATGGGACCCATCAACACACCCCTCCCTCACTCCTCTGGGTTCCATGTTGCCCCCCCACACCCCCTTCTTTCTCTTCCCCCTCTGCTTTCTCTTTCTGGTCCGGATGCTTCTCTTACCCTCATCGCTCATTTCTCTGCTACCCTTGCCCTTTCCCCTCAACCCCGTGCTGTCTTCCTTTCTTCTTCCCTGCTCCTATCTCTGATCGCTCCTCCCTCATTTAGCTTGTCCTCCCTTTCCCTTTCTCTTTCCTTTTCTCTTTCCCACCCAAGTCATTGCCTCTTCCATCCTTCAGGGCTCACCCTTCTCCCCATGTCCTCCTCTTACTCTGGTCCCACTTCATTCTCCACCCCTTCTCCCTCTCCTGTCCTCACTCCTCCCTCTCAACTTGAATGTGGGTCTCAGAGAATGTGGCTTGTTCACTCATTCGGAGTGCTGTGGGGCTCCAGGCATCAGGGGGTTCAAGGTCCCCTGCCAGTCTGGGTCCCCACTTTTGTAATTTGAAGGGGTCTCCTCTGGTCCTTACCTTCTCCCAGCACCTCTCACTCCTGGCTCTTGGGGTGGGGAGGTTCAATCTCTATCCTGTGTCACTGCTTCTGGTGGGTGGTGGGGGGTGGGGGGGCTCTCTCCCCAAACTCCTCCTGCTGATATTCTCAGGGTCTTGGAAGTTCTTGCGCACATCCAGGACCTTTCTGGACCCTTCTTTTTTCTCCTTCACCCTCGGGGAAGGGGGCCAGCAGATGGGCACCTTTCTTCCATCATACATTTGTATGTCATCATAACACTTGGGGAGTGGCGGCTTCAGAAGAAAGGGATGATTAAAGAGAAAACAGAGAGATGAAGAGACGGAGGAAGGCAGTACAAGAGAGAGATGGAGAAATTGGGGCCAAGACAGAGATTAAAAGGGCAGACGGGGTGGGGGGAGGAGGGGGAGGGAAGAGAGATTGAGGCGGAGAGAAAGGGTGAGGAGAAGGTGGTAACACAGACTGCCAGATAGGGAAGAGACCGCGAAGGTCCCTTCCCTGCTTTAAAATTCTGGGTCTTTGAAGAGTGAACAAAGGAGAAACAAAAGACCTGCAGAGTACCTGGGCCTTTTCCTCTTCCAGGAAACTTCCCCGGTTAATCCCTCAGAGAGCACAGGGAACACACCCCTTCCTCACTCCTCTGGGTTCCCATTCCCCTGCTGCACCAGCTGCCCCCGTCTCTGTTTCCTGAGCTCCCGCCGTCCTGAGAGCAGGTCCGTCCTGTGCCATCCCCTTGTTCCACCCCCACCAAGGTGAAATGCTTTACTAGAGTGGGTAGTGGCTGTCTAGACCCCACAGAGGGGAAGGGGACAAGGGCTGTAGACAAGGCAGGTGGAAGGGGAGGGGGATGACTGTGCTCCACCTACACTCAGTGGGCGCCCTGGATCCTGGGTACCCTGAGGGCAGCAGGGATGGCCCCGGCAGCTCCAGGATGCCAGACTTGGCCCGAGCCCCGCACTTATATCTGTTCAGAAGTGTTTAGTGAGTTGCATAAATGAGGAGCATCCCTGGGGGCCATAGCTGGGTCTGAGGGTCCCTTTGGCTTGGGGACATCCTCCATCCTCTGCATCAGTTGGTCCCATGGGGCGTTTCTTTCTCTGAACTGTCCCTCAACTGAGCACAGTCCTCCCCCTCCCTGCCCCCCCCCAACCCGGAAGGACCCTCCTGCAGCCCTTGCCTTCCCCCAGACCCTCACTCAGGCCCCTCTGGAAGGCGCAATCTAAGCGCTCAGGGCAGCCTTTGAGCCGGAGGAGGCAGTGCCGGTGAATAATTCATGGCGCTGGGAGGCCCTTATCTCCCAGGCCGGCCCCACCCGGGGCCCCTGCGCCCGGCCGCCATCCCGCGGCTCCCCGCTTTATCTCGACGCCCAGCTTGTAATGCAGCCCGCCATATCACAGGCAGAAGGGGAGATTAATTTTCTGGTTTTGCATGGGCGGGGAGGAGGAGGGGGCATGGGGAGGTGCTGGGGAGCCAAGGCTGGGATCTTTCCGATTTCAGACTCCAGCGGCTTAATCCTCTCCCGGGCCTGCAGGAAGGGGAGGAAGAGGGTGTTGCAAGCCAAATTTCATCATCAGCGGCAGCCCCAACAGAGGGAGGAGGAGGCGAGGGGGCCAACAGAAGGGAGAAGCAGGGCTCTGGCGCAGAAAAGGGAGTTGTTTGGAAACAGGGTAAAAGGCAGCCCTCTCAGCCTGAGCTTACAGACTGCTCGGCTTGTTGGGAGAAGGAAACCCGGGCACGTGGGGTGCACGTGTGGGCACACATACGCATACACCCGGCAGCGGCAGGCACGCGGACATACCTCTTCGGGAAGTGGTACCAGCACTGGTGTCTGTCACACCTCATGCGGGGCCTGGCACACCAGAGTCCAGAAAGAAGGGTTGACTGACTGAGGGGTGAATGAATGTCTGGGGGAATGCTGATGAGCTGAGCAGACATAGCTCTGCGTGCTCCTGGAACGTGGCTCTGCCATTTTCCCATCTGCCCTGGGGGCCCTGGCACCCGCAGACAGCTGGCTCCTTCTGTTTCCTGTGCCTCTATGGTCTATGTGGGTACACTGGCCTGGGGAGCCTGAAGGTCCCTGCTGCTTCTGACACAATCACCCTGAGCTAGAGGAACCTAACATCTGTTCACAGAGCACCTATTATGCACCAGGACCTGGGTCGGGCAGCCATGTGTTCCCCAAGATCTGTATTACAAGTCAGTCTCACCTACTTATGGCCCTACTGGGAGGACCAGACACAGAAGTAACTGACTGGGAGGCATGACAGAATGTGATGCTTGCCAGGAAAGAGCTACCAGTCAAGTGCTCCGAGGAGGACGAGAGTTGAAGATGACCAAGAGAGTGTCCTGGAGGATGGAGCATTTGAGACGGGTTTTGAAGCATGAGTAGGAGTTTGAGGTAGCCATAATGGCATAGGAAGGAGGCAAGGCATTTTAGGAGGAGGAAGAAATGGGAGAAATCATCATAGAGGATGAAAGTGAAGCAAAGAGGTAGTAATTTTGTCTGGTGGGTGAGGGGGAATAGCGAGGGCCAAGGCTGGAAAGCAGACAGAGGTGAGGACATGAAGGTTCTTGATAAGTGGAAGGAGCTTGCATTTGTCAGTGGTCATTAGGGAGCAGTTGCAGGGTTTCGAGCAAGAGGAGGTATGATCAAAGTGGTACCGGGGGAAGATAAAGATAGCCAACATTATTGAGCTGTTGTGCCCTGGGTATTGTTCTAAGTGCTATGGAAGCAATTTTCTCACTTAATCCTCAAAGCTACCCTCTAAGTAGGTAGTAATATTATCCCATTATATAGATGAGCAAATGGGGTCACAGAGGTCTTGGCAAGAGGATGGGAATTAATTGAAGACAGCAGAAATCACAGATGGGAAGTTTAGGATGATAAATTCTTTAATATCTCAAGCATTTTGGGGCATGGAGGGGAATATTCATTATTTTTCCTACATTGATGTCCAATTTATTAATCTTTATTCAATTATTAACATTCTCCTAAATATTCTCATACCACTTATACAACCAATAAATCAAAAACTTATGAATTTGGCAAAATGTATTTCCCCAAATATTTAAACATTGACTGCAAATGGAATTAATTAAACTCTTAAAAACTTTCAACATCTTTTTTTTTTTTAATATTTTATTTATTTATTTGACAGAGAGAGATCACAAGTAGACAGAGAGGCAGGCAGAGAGAGAGAGAGAGAGGGAAGCAGGCTCCCCGCTGAGCAGAGAGCCCGATGCGGGACTCGATCCCAGGACCCTGAGATCATGACCTGAGCCGAAGGCAGCGGCTTAACCCACTGAGCCACCCAGGTGTCCCGAAAAACTTTCAACATCTTAAAGAGCAGACAAAACAAACAATAGTGCTGGGCACCGAAGTGGCTCGGTTAATTAAGCACCTGCCTTTGGCTCATGTGGGGATCCCAGGGTCCTGGGGTTGAGTCCTGAGTCCCACAACAGGCTCCCAGCTCAGCAGCAAGTCTGCTTCTCCCTCTGCCCCTCCCCCCTCCACCTCGAGCTCTCTCTGTCTCTCTCTCTCAAAAATAAATAAAAACCCTAAAAAAAACACACAATATTACAGTGGTTGTGCCCCCCCAAAGCCCACTACAAAAACAGTATCATGAATTTAAATTTCTTTGTTCAATATTTCTAATGTTGTTTTCTTCATTCTTATTCTCTTTTCTTCCTAGGGTGGCATTGTCCTGACTTAACCTAGAGAGTCCAGCAGGCTGAGGGCTGCTCAATGGGCTTTGCAAATTGGTTTGCCTGGAGTTCATCTGGGACCAGACACAGGGTCCTGACGGGGTGGGGTTTCCAGAGAGGTTCTCCTGGATTTCATTATGCAGCCCTTCACTTATTCCATCAGGAACTGTCCTCTTTATGCTTGGACCAATCACAAATGCTGAATTTTTGTGTGTGACCCTAATCTTTTCCCCAGAATGACTCTACTTCTGAGTGTCTTATCTTTACAGTACAGCCCACTGTGTTCTGAGTGGGGCCCGGTGTGGCTCAGCTAAGTCCAAAGCCCTTGGTCAGTTGGTTAACGGGAACTATATCCTTCCCTTCTCCTCTGCCGCTAAGACCCACACTATTGTGAGCTCGGGCGTGGAAGCAAGGGTCTAAGACGAGGCATTGAAGGCTTGAATTAAAGCAGTGGCAATGGAAATAAAAAGGAAAAGACAGTTTTCAGAGAATCCATGAAGGCAAAATTGACTTCTATTGAATGGAAGAGAATAGTTTATCTCAGAGAATCAAATAAAAATACATGTGAAGGTCCTTTGTGGTGCATAAGAACCACTAAATCCAAGTTGTTTTCGCTTTTGTTATCATGTTACCATTATGAGATGGCCTGGGACAAAGCGTTAGGGAGTTCACCCAAATTTAAGGGGCGTGCAGCAGGACAGGCGGCAGGAAAGGAGGCTAGAAGAGAAAGGGAACTAAGAAGATCAGTCAAAGAGAAGAACCAGGAGAGAGAGAGGTGTTGTGCAGCAGAAGAAGCGGGTGGGGCGGGGCAGGGTATCAGGACAGTCAGGTGTGTCATCTGGAGGCCCAGGCGAGAAGAGGCTAAGGTCTGAACCAGGGTGGGGGAAAATATGGGTGTGTTGGGAGGAAGAAAGGAAACAAAAGAGGTGAGTGATATCTTAGAGACAGAAGTGGCAGATGGGGACTGTCTGGACAGGCTGATGAGGGCCAGAGGGGAGCTGGCAATTCTAAGGTCATGTACCTGGGAGTGGTGGGCCTGGGCAGATGCGGGAAAGGAAGGTTGGGGTGGCCTTGGAGCCCGATGGTGCACAGAGCAAAGGCCCCCCACTATGACCAGGTTTAACTATCCTTTGCAAACAGCCACTCTTCGGTCAGCCACATGGCCCTTGGCCTTTCTAGCCTAGCCATCATCCTCCACTCAACCTCTACTATTCTCATGGGACTCAGAGAAGTTCAGAACTGGCCAGGTAGAGGTCATTTGGTCTATCTTCCACATTCAACTACCACCATTAAACAGATGAGGACATTGAGCAGAAATGACATGGTTAGTGAGTGACAAATCTGGGATTAGAATCCTGGTCTCCTTACTCCCAATTGAATATAGTTTACCCCTGTCACTCAACCTGATGCTTCTACAGCAAGACGACTTGGGTCCCTGATACCCAATATCACCTGGCTGCTTAAAGAGACTTCTCCAGATAATAGGCTTTATTTTGGCTTACCAGACCTAAAAACCTTGGCATTGGGGTAGGATTAGGGGACTTAGTGATAGTCATGGAAGGGATGAAACATCAGAAAAGATGAGCTTCTTCTGTGCTTATCAAAGAGCAGAGGTAATATCGGGGGGATTTTAAGAAATAGCAGGTAGTCAGAAGTGGGGAGAGATTAGAGGAAGGAGCTAGAGGCAGGGGGACTGGAGAGAATGAGCTACCCTGAGCTTAGCAAAGCTCTAGACTAAAGCCTATGTGAAAAATTGAGAGAGGGAAGATAAAGTGATGGTGGTGGTGGGCTTTGTCCTACGGGAATGTGGATCCGGAGACCAAGGACATGGGGACTCAGTATAGAATCAGGTGGATGGCTTTGTCCAACTTGTGAGAACTCCAGCCCAGCCCCCAAACCAGCAGTACCTCTCTGTCTCCCCTGGGCCTCTGACCATTCTCTTCTCTTCCTTCCTTTGATTGCTGGTGGTAATTTCTCTCCATTTGGCCATTACTTAGCTCTTTAATTGCCTAAAAGAGAACATCAGCTTAGGGTGGGGGTGATTGGCAAAGAAAGCAATGGGGAGGGAGGACTCTAGGGGAATGGATATGGACCCAGACCGGGATGGGGTGGAGTGCAGTGGAGGAGAGTGCGTCTTGAATCTCTGGCTCTAGCCAGCGACACTCCTCTGCCCAGATCTAGTTCAGAGGATCCACTTTTCCATTCTCATGTGGACACTAACACTTTCACTCTCTGATACGCTACCATCATCCCTGATGCAGTCACACTCTCCATCTTTTCTCCTCCACCATCATCATTATCATCATTGCCATTGTAGAAGGCAGCCTTTAAGGTGACTCCCACTGGCCACTCCCTTCCCGTATTTGTGCCCTTGTGTAATCCTAGCCCCTCAAGTATGGGCTGTGTTAGTGTTGGCGAGGATGTGGAGAAAGAGGAACCCCTGTGCACTGTTGGTGGGAACACCAGCTGGTGCAGCCACTGTGGAAAACAGTATGGAGGTTCCTCACAAAGTTAAGAATAGAGCTACTCCATGATCCAGTAATTGCACTACTGGGTACTCACCCAAAGAGAACAAAAACACTAATTTGAAAAGATAATACGCATGCTGTATTTACTGCAGCATTATTTACAATAGCCAAATTTGGAAGCAACCAAAGTGGCCATCAAGAGACAAATAGATAAAGAAGGTGTGTGTGTGTGTGCGTGTGTGTGTGTGTGTGTTTAAAGAATATTATGCAGCCTTAAAAAAGGATGAGATATGCCATTTGTTACAACATGGATGGGTATTATGCTAAGTGAAATAAGTCAGACTAAGATACTGTATGATTTCACTCATACATGGAATCTGAAACACTAAATGAATAAACAAAATAAATGCAGAATCAGACCTATAAATACAGACAACAAAGTGATGGGTGCCAGAGGCATGGGTGGGGGTGTGGTGGGCAAAATGGGGAGTAGGAGATACAGGCTTCCGGTTATGGAGTGACCAAGTCTTGGGAATAAAAGGCACAGCATAGGGAATAGAGTCAGCAGCACTGTAATTGTGTTGTATGGTGACAGATGGCAGTTACACTGTGGTGAGCACAACACACATATAGAGAAGTTGAATCACTGTGTGTTATACACCTGAAACTAATGTAACAGTGTGTGTCTATATGCAATAATTTTTTTAAAAGTATGGGCCATATTGGGGGCACCTGGGTGGCTCAGTGTATTAAGCCTCTGCCTTCAGCTCAGGTCATCGTCTCAGGGTCCTGGGATCAAGCCCCACATCGGGCTCTCTGCTCCGTGGGAAGCCTGCTTCCCCCACCCCCTGTCTGCCTCTCTGCCTACTTGTGATTTCTGTCTGTCAAATAAATAAATAAAATCTTAAAAAAAAAAGTGTGGGCCATATTTAATGACTCATTTCTAGTGAATAGAACACAGCAGAGGTGATGGGATGTTACGTGAAGATTGGGTTACGACAGGACCGTAGCTTCTGGCCTGGGTACTCTCTCCCTTGCACTGAGGAAAGTCAGCCGCCATGTTGCCAGCTACTCTGCGGTGACAAAGAACTGACGGAGGCCTCGGGCCAACACCCAGCAAGGTCCCCAAGCCCAAGAGGAACAGAATCCTGCCAAATGCCATGAGCGTGAGCTTGGAAGCAGATTCCCCTCTGGTGGAGACTGCACATGAGATTGTAGCCCCTGCCAACACCTTGGGTGCCGTCTTAAGAGAAAGGGAGCCCAAGGCACTCATCTAAATCATGCCCAGACTCCTGACCTGTATAAACTATGAGATAATACATGTGTGTTGTTTTAAAGCATTAAGTTTTGGGCGTAATTTGCTATGCAGCCATAGGTAATTAATACGGCCTCCATCACCATCACCATCACCACCATCGCCATCACCACCGCCATCACCACTGCCATCTTCACACTCATATCATTGAAGTCGCCACCATCCCTACCAACACCACTGTGCTCAACTCGCCGGCCTACCTGCCATTACAGCTATCAGCAAGGTCACCACCATCCCCAGATCTACTTTTTTTTTTTTTTTAAGATTTTATTTATTTATTTGACGCAGAGAGAGAGAGAGAGAGAGCACACACAGGGGGAGTAGCAGAGGGAGAGGGAGAAGCAGACTGCACTGAGCAGGAAACTGGACACAGGGCTCGATCCCAGGACCTTGGGATCAGGACCTGAACCGAAGGTAGACATCTAATTGATGGCACCATCCAAGTGCCCCCCTCACTCACCTCGACTTTAAATTCCACTCTGGATTCTTTCATGCGCACCAGCCCCACAATCATCACCTCCAGCGGTAAATGTTTTCCTAACACCCAATACGTACCAGACTCTATGCAAAGCCCCAAAATTACAAAGAGGGAGGAGATAAGACCACAGTCTGGGCCCTCAGAGAATGAGTCGAGGACTCTCTTGTAGGATCAGGACACGTTAATAAAAAATGAACAGTAAGTCAAGGAAGTCTATCCTTATTGCTACTTTGCATGGTAGGCAAGCCTTCACGGAGGCCTCAAAAGATGGGTGAAATCTGCATAGGCAATGGGGGAGGGAAAGATATGAATCAGTCCGATGTGTCAGGTGGAAAATAAAGTGAGATCTGGCCGGGGTGGGGCGGGGGAGGACCATGCAGGGGGGGCAGTGGGAAATGAAGTTGGAATCAGAAAAGCAGCTCATGAAGGTACAATGCATTTGTCTAAACTTTCCAAAGCAGTCTCTGTGCTCCGTTGGTTAAGCAGTGCCATCCTCTTAAAGCTCTGCCCAGGTTCTCAGCTCCGCCAAAGGAACCAAGCCTGGGGCTGAAGCTTCAGACCTTTTTCTCCAATCAGAGGCAGCATGGGGTAATGCTGTCCAGCCCTCCTGAGTCACAGTTCCTTCCAGCATATAAAAATGGGCATGTTATCCAACCTCATGTTGGTGACACCCCTTTCTCAGGCTGATGTAGAGACATGAAAAACACTGCAGATGTTTCCAGGCAGCCTGGAAATGACTATTACTTCCATTCCCTAGACTCCCTGCGCCCTCTCCTGCCTAGTACCCTGTCCATTTGCAGGAAAGCTGGGCAGAAGTTGCCTCATATGCACCCACTGCACAACTCCAGGGGGCAGTTAGCCTATAAACATGAGGGTAGGAGGTCGGAAAGAGACACTCTTGACCAGCTGCTTCTAAACCCTTCCCCTCCAGAATGTCTTTCAGGATTGGCCCAGGAGAGTCAACTTCTCCTCAGTTCAGGCCTGTTTGATACCCATCCCCCCAAAATCTCATCTCTCCTTTCCAGAGAAACTACTCCCTCTGCCCTCTGGGAGGGTGGGGTCCAGAGCCACATCCTAGGGCTGGAAGGAACTCTCTAGAGCTTCTGGATGAATCTCAGGCCCATCCTCAGCCAAGGAACACACCAGAAATTCCCACAAGGAGACAATATGCCACACTTGTTTACAGTTTTCTTAGTCCGAGGCTTTGTTGACTCTCACCACCGCCCTAGGACATAGATAGGCCTTATTATTTGCTTCATCCTTACTTTACAGATGAACAACTGGGAGCTCAGAGAGGTTAAGTGACGGTGACCCAAGACCACTGATGTGGTGAATGGCTTGAGCTGACCTCAGGATGTCAAATGCCTTGTGGTCCCCCAACCCCACACTGCCCCAGGCTCAGAGATGCCCAGTGACTTGCCTGAAGTCCGCAGACGCAGTACGGGGGTTAGAACCCAGGCCTCCTCTCCAGCCCCTAGAGCAGGGTTCTTTCTGCTCCATCACCCTGCACTGGGTAGGAAAATCTGCTTCGGGGAAGCACAAGGGGAAGCACAAGTTTGGCAGTGGGAAGGGAGAAATGATGGGAGGGGCAGGAGGAGGGAGCCGCAACCCTGCGGGTGACTGCAGAGGATAGGGTCGATATGGAGATGGGAGGGCTGGGACTCTGGGGTCCCCAGTTGGCTGGGGCTGGGACCAGCCCTCCCCACTCCATCAGGCCTGAGGCTGCAGGCTGCCAGTGTTCCTCCGCCAAGACCCCTGGAGAGCCCGAAATCAAATATTCCTCTTCCCCTGTTCAGGCAGCCTTATTGCCATTGACAGCAAATGTATTGCTCTAATCTTTTCTCATTTTGCCAAGATGGGCTCCATTCTGACCTCCCTCCCAGCCTTGAAGGCTTCACAGAGGCGGGAGGGATATGCTGAGGTGGGAGGGAGATACAGGGGCTCGGCTGTAAATGGGGCAGCTGCAGTGATCCCAGATTTGATATGGCCTTGTCTCTAGAAAGCTGGAAGACTCAAAAACTGGGAGATGTCTGGGGGGTACCCATGACTGAGGGTTCCCCTGTGAAAGCAGGTGGGAAAGGCTTGGTGGGCAATGGGAAAACAGGCCCTCGGGGCCCCAGGGAAGCTGACTTCCGCAGAGCAGATAGGCTGCTGCTGCTGCTGTTGGTGGTGGTGGTGGTGGTGGTGGTGATGGTGGTGTGTGTGTGTGTGTGTTTGTGTATACACACGCTTGCGTGTTGGAGCCAAAATTCTAAGCTTGGGAGATGGTCCTGTTGAGATGGGGGGAGGCAGGGTGGGCACAACCTCTCCAGAGTAGCCAGCCTGCCCGCCTGTCCTGCTGTCCATCTGCTGTCCAGAGAAGCCTTGCCAATATGAATGCCCCCTGTGTTTCTGCTTCTCCTTCTGGTCTTCTCTGCTTAGATGAGCACTCAGGCTTGGCAAACCTCAAAAAGTATCGTGGAAGGGCCAGAGGTGTGAGAGGGCAAAAGGAACAAGCCTTGGGAGACTTGCAGACTGGGGGTTGGGGTGGTACCCAAAGGAAGAGGAGCCATGTAGGGCAGAGTGGTTGTGGGAAGGAATTCACTGCTTAGGGCCAGCTGGGATACATAAGAGAGGAACAGCAGATGAATGAAGCTTGGTCAAGGAGGAAAAAGAGGTGGCCCATCTAGAGCAAGAGTAAAGGAGTAATGGGTGAAGGTCCAGTGCTCTGGCCCAAGGGGGCTGGGGTCCCTGGGTCCTTCTTCATTTGTTCTTCTAAGATCAAGCCGGAGAGAGAAAGAGAAAGAGAGCGAGAGAGTCAGTCCTAGGATGGTGTAAAGTCTCTATGTCCCATCACCGTGAGCAAGTGTCTGTGTATACCTTCAGGCTGGGCTGGAAAGTCTTCTGGATCCTGACAGTTTGAGTATGAGTCTCAGACTCTGGGGTTTGTGTGTGGGAGCCCCCTTCCCTCTGGCCCTTCCAGGGAGAAATCTCCGACTGGAGAGGCTGAGCTGGGTCAGAGCTCTGCCCAGGGTTCTGCAGGGCTGGGGTGGGGTGGGGTGGGGGTGTGGTGAGAGAGTGGAGGAGGGTGCTGGCCTCTCCTGTCCTCCCCTCTTGCTGCGAGGTGCTGCCTCCTATTCTCAAGCGATAATTATTTCCCTTTTTATACAGAACTCCCTGCCCGAACTGACCTTCCTGCTCCTCTCTGATTGTCCTCAACGCCACCTTCAGAAAGGCTTCCCTGCCTCCACAGGTCTTTATCAGTTCCCTGCATTCCCGAGCCGTGTGCCAAATTCCAGAGCTGATGGCCACTCAGGATGGTCATCTGTGCCTTGTTTGGTACTTTTTCTCCTCTCAGTCCCTTCCCCTTGCCCGAGGATAGTGGAGGAACATGAGGACCGTTCTATGCGGCAGGCTAGGGACTGGAGCTCAAGGTCCAACCAGATGGGAATTACCACTCACTACCACAGGTGTATGCACCGTGCTAAGTGCCCTGGGTCACAGGTCACTGTCCCCTCTGGGTCCCTTATCTCTCTGAACTCCAGAGATACATCTTTCTTACAGAGCCTATGTGTAACAGGTCTCTGATGTGGTCTATAGACCCAGGACTGGAATCTTGGTCCCACCCTACAGTAGTGGAACAGCCCTCCTGCCCTTGGGTCTCAGTTTCCGCATCGTCCCGGGCTTCAGCGCCTCCTGGTGGTCTAGAGCCCACTCACCAGTTTAGCTGTGTAGGATGGCAGGTCAAAGGGCCTTCGGAGAATATTTAGCCTAGAGGTTTCCAACCTTTTTAATTTCAAAAAAATTTTTTCATGATCCTGACACGTTAACAGCTTTTTAAAAAAATTTATTTATTTATTTATTTGACAGACAGAAATCACAAGTAGGCGAGGAGGAAGCGGGCTCCCTGCTGAGCAGAGAGCCCACCTCATCCCCATCCCTCATCCCCATGGAAGGCAGAGGCTTTAACCCACTGAGCCATCCAGGCACCCCCCCCCCTTTTTTTAAAGTAAACTCTATGCCCAACGTGGGGCTCAAACTCATGACCCAAGATCAAGAGTTGCCCGTTGTCCCGTCTGAGCCAGCCAGGTATCCAAACTGTATTTTGGATGTATGTTGGTTGGGGTGCCTGGATGGCTCAGTGGGTTAAGCCTCTGCCTTCAGCTCGGGTCATGATCTTAGGGTCCTGGGATCACCTCTGCTCAGCTGGAAGCCTGTTCCCCTCCCCGCCCCCCTCTGCCTACTTGTGACCTCTCTCTCTTTCTGTCAAGTAAATAAATAAAATCTTTAAAAAAAATATGGATGTGTGTTGGTTGAAAAAATACATAGTGACTGAATTTTGGACTGCATCATTAAAACTCACGTATATTTTATTCTTCCCCAGCAAGCACACAGTTTACACACAGACCAGTTCCTCAGAGTATTCATGGGGTCAGGAGCTAAACTCCTGTGATCACTCTACGGCTGCTACAGTTTGGGAACCACGGATTTAAACCATTTCTCATGTCACAGATGATGAAACCAGCTAGAAGGGGAGAGATCTGTTTAAATTCACATAGCTAGTGAGGGTGTTGTACCATACTTGCTATGATTTACATAAATCTCTGATCTTTTTAAAGAACCAGCTATTTTCCTCTCTCATTGAATAGCTATTAGAGAGCAGTGGTTCTCAAAGTGTGGTCCCCAGACTAGGAGCAGAAGAAGCATCACCTGGAAATGTGTTAGAAATGCAAATTCTCAAGTCCTGCTGAAGACCCACTGAATCATAAATTCTAAAAGTGGGCAAACCCCCCCCCAAACAAACCAAAAACCTAATGGTAGAACTCAGCAATCTGTGTGTGTGTGTGTTTGTGTGTGTGTGTAAGATTTTTATTTATTTGACAGAGAGGCACAGTGAGAGAGGGACAAGCAGGGGGAGTAGGAGAGGGAGCCCATGCAAGGCTGGATCCCAGGACCCTGGGATCATGACCTGAGCCAAAGGCAGACACTTAACGACTAAGCCACCCAGGTGCCCCATCAAGCAATCTGTGGTTTAACAGTACTCTGGAAGGGATTCTAATGCACACCAACATCTGACAACAACCAGTAGAGCAGACCTCCTGAAGGTCAGGCATGTTGTCAGAGATGGGACAAAGTAGGGTTAAACGAGCTGTGGTCTCTCTTTTTTAAAGACACTGGAATCTGGGTGAGTTGAGTTCAGTACAATAACTACAACCCTCCCTTAAGCAAGGCTCCTGGGTGCTTGGGAAAGGTCCTGGTATTTCTTTTTTTTTTTTTTTTAAGATTTTTATTTATTTATCAGAGAGAGGGGGGCGGGGAGAGAGTGAGCACAGGCAGACAGAATGGCAGGCAGAGGCAGAGGGAGAAGCAGGCTCCCTGCTGAGCAAGGAGCCCGATGTGGGACTCGATCCCAGGACGCTGGGATCATGACCTGAGCCGAAGGCAGCTGCCCAACCAACTGAGCCACCCAGGCGTCCCGGTCCTGGTATTTCTGAACGGGCCTTGGTTTATTATAGTCTGATTTAGTTTGACTCTTTATTCATTTTGAGAGGGTGATTCCTAGGCATGAAATGGGGAAACACGTATTGGGGAATATTTGTTTTTGTTTGATGAGAGGGAGAAGGGACATAAGAAGAAAGAGACAAGGGTCCCTGGGTGACTCAGTCAGTTAAGCATCTGCCCCTCCACTCAGGTCATGATCCCAGGATCCTAGGATAGAGTCCTGCATCGTTGGGGTCCCTGGGATCCCTGCTCAGTGGGGAGTTTGCTTTTTTCCTTTCCCTCCTGTGTGTTCTCTCTCTCTCTCTAATAAATAAATAAAATATTTTAAAAATTGTTTTAAAAAAAAAGAAGAGGGGTGCCTGGGTGGCTCAGTGGGTTAAAGCCTCTGCCTTTGGTTCAG
The DNA here is from genome assembly GCF_030435805.1 of Mustela lutreola. Lineage (NCBI taxonomy): Eukaryota > Metazoa > Chordata > Mammalia > Carnivora > Mustelidae > Mustela > Mustela lutreola. The sequence goes on from NC_081297.1 coordinate 64,905,366, forward strand.
GTCATGATCCCAGGGTCCTGGGATCGAACCCCAAATAGAGCTGTCTGCTCGGTGGGGAGCCTGCTTCGTCCCCCCCACTGCTGCCTACTTGTGAGCTCTCTCTGTCAAATAAATAAATAAAATCATAAAAAATTTTCTCTCTCTCCAAAATAAATAAATAAATAAATAAAAAGAAAGACAAGAGACTGAAAGAAGCAGAGAGGAGGACAGGGAGACACAAAATAGTAACTTATACTTATGAAGCATTAACTCTGTGCCCCACAATGTGCTGAGAGTTTCACAAACACTGTTTCACTGAATCCTCCCAACAGCCCCTCACACTATCATTCTCATCCCCATTTAATAGGCAGGGAAATAGAGGCACAGAGAAGTTGCCTATCACACAGGTGTTAAGTGATGGAAGTAGACTTTGAACCAGGGCCAGTATAACCCCAAGCTCACCCATTTAACCACTATACTTTGCTCCTTCTTTTAGAGAAATTGGAAGAAATAAGGCTGACAGGGCGCCCGGGTGGCTCAGTCAGTTAAGGTTAAGCTCTAACTTCAGCTCAGGTCACGATCTCAAGGTCCTGGGATTGGTGGGGCTCCCCGCTCCGTGGAGAGTCTGCTTCTCCCTCTGCCCCTCCCCCACTCACCAGCTCTCTTGTTCTCAAATAAATAAATAAATAAAATCTTAAAAAAAAAAAAAAAAAAAGCAGTCCTGTCATTTGCTCAGAAACCTTCAATGACTCACTAGCGCCTGGAGGTTGAAACTGAACTTACTTGGCACGGTATTCAAGGTCCCTCACACTGTGAAGTCAAAATTCTATTCAGTTTTACCCCTACTCACCAATCAGGATCCTTGCACTTCCGCCACACTGGATCAACTAACTTCTCCGTTTTCTCCGAAAACTTCCGGAGCCCTTCACTTCCTACTCCCTTCCTCGTTGGGATCCTATCCAAACTTCAAAGCTCAGCTCAAATGCCTCTTCTTCCGGGCAGACTTTCGTGATCCGCATCCAGAAGGGGGGCTGGCTCTCCCTGAACCCCAGAACACGGTCCCCACCTCTGCAGACGGCGCATTTTGTACCCCACCGCACCCCCCCCCCCCCCCGTGCTTAGCGCACGGCCTGGAACGCAAAAGTGCTCACATCTAGGTTTAATTGATAGGGAGAACAACTGTCGAAGGGAGGTAGGGAAAGAGACCCTCTAGAGATGGAGATCAGAGGAGAAGGGACGGGGAGGCAGAAGCCGAGGCGGGCAGGGAGGAAGACGAACACCGGGGTGTGACTAGACGGACCGCAGTCGGGGAGCGGGTCTCCCCTCGCCGCGCCATGCCTCTTCCCACCGCTCAGGGACCCACGTTGACAATTCCTCTGTCGCGACTTCTGGGCAGGCGGCCCGGCCCTGGAGAGGTGGGGCGCGGGGGCGGCGGGGCGCGGCGCGCTCGGGCGGTCACCCGCGTCCTCGTCATTAGCATAAATCCTATTAGCGGCTCCCGGCGCTAGGCGGCTGCTCGGGCGGCGGGGACGGCGGGGGTGGGGGGAGCGGGCTCAGGTGACCGCCCTCCTCCGCCCGATGCTCACGCGTCCTCCGACGGCGCGTTGGGAGAGGCACAAGGCCCTTTTACAGCCATTACCTCGCTGGCACCGCAGAGCAGCCCGGCGAGTGAGACTCAGAGAGGCAGGAGATTAAATAACCAAGCCCAGATCTCGCCTCCAATAAGTGGCAGAGCCGGGAATCAAACCCATGCTTTTTGGCATCAGTTTTCACGCTTATCCCTTAACAGGTGCAGCCCCGGGATGCCTCCCTCACCAGAGAACCGTATTTTGGGAAGAAAGGGGGTTAAGAACGTTCCTACACGCCCCCCCCCCCCAACCTCACCTTTTCTGTGCCTTCTTCTCACCGGGCTTGTGCAACAGGAAAGGGGCTTGAGTGGAACAGGAGGGGCGTGGTAGTGCCTTGGGTGGAGGGAGGAGTAGGCGGGCAGGCAATGTCTCCAAACCTCATGGCTACCACCGTCCTACTGAACTCACTTCTGCTCACTCAGATGGCTACTGGAGCTACGAAAGCTAGCGAATATAGCAGTAAATGAGAGGAATACCATCTTTACTTCGCTGGAAGTTTATCGTTTAGTAGGAAAGGGAATATTTACTGAGCAGTTACTGTGTGCCAGCACTATGCTAAGTGCTTTACATGACATCTCATTTATTCCTCTCAACAACTCTGTAAAATAGGCACTATTATGATTTCCATTTATAGAAGAGTGAGCAAAGGCACAGATGACTTGTGAAAAAGGCCATATAACTGGTAACTGGAAGAACCCCAATATAGATGAAGTGCCCTGTGAAGGAGGGGACAGGTACTAGGGGAGCGTCTAACAAAGGCATGGCTCCAGGCCTCAGAGACCTCAGAAACAGACAGAAAACTTTTAAGCTGCCCTGGAAGGGTGAGTAGAACTTAGCCTGGTGAAAAGGCAGTGGGGGTGGGGAGGAAGAAGTGCAAATAAATGCTAGAGGGGTCGACAAGTGTAGCTCCAGGGGGAAGCCAGGCCAAGTTAGGGGAGCCTTGGTAGGGATTTTGGTCTTTACTGAGGAGGAAGTTGAAATCATTAATTATTTTAAACAAGACAGAGACATGATTAGAGTTGTATTTTTAAAAGATCATGGTGGGGGGCGGAAAAGAATGTGAGAGAGGGGAAATAATTTCATTGGTGGCTAGGACTCCTGAATTGGACTAGGGTGGTGACGATAGGAAGGAGAAAAGGGTGCACACAAAAGACACTTAAAGAGCTGCGCTCAGTAACTAGACAAGAGGTTAAAGGGAGAGGGAGAAAGCTGAGTCATTTTACACCCTCTCCTCTCTTTCCAATCATTAGGTCCAATTGTTTAATAAATGCACTTCATTTCATGAGTATCTTTCCCATCCGCCCCTCCTTTCTGTCCCTCCTGCCATTGGTCTAATTTGGCTCATGTCTTTTTTTTTCCCTAACGACACAGGAAGAGTCTTTCTACTTTCATATTTCCCCCTCTCCAGACAGTCCTCCATGCCAGCTGAGCATATGACCCATGTAAAATGCAAACCTAGTCAAAATCGGTCTGAACCCCACTGTCTTGTCACTGCGTCTATTACAGGACAAAGTCTGATTCCTTCCTCATCTGGTCTCTACATGTTTTGCTAGCTGCTTCTTCCCCTCCTCAAGCCAAAGCTGCCTAAGAAGGCCTCACACTCCCTGAACCCCCGATGTCACCTGAACATTGAGGTCAATGTTCCTTCACAGCCCTAAACCTTCATAAATTGTTTGCTTGTGTATTTATTAAATATACACATGACTCATTCCTGAGAGGTCACAGGATCCTCCCATTGCTAAGAATGTGCCACCCCCTTCTCTCTGGTAAATTCCTGTTCACATTTCAAGTCCTAGCTCAGACATCAAGTCTCTGCAGGCTTTACTAACACTCCCACTCCCCAGATAGGATTAAAACTGCTTCCTCCTCTGTACTTCTAAAGCATTTTACACATATTGTGTCCTCATATTTAATTGTGTGATAGGTATCTAAGGAGGCACAGACTAGTACAATCAATGAGTGCTTCTGATCTTAAAGGCTGTGGGGAGGATTAAGTGGGATAATATGTGTACAGTTAATATTTACTTTCTTCCTATCTTCCCTAGTAATATTAATAACAAGCTGTATTTATAGCTTATAAAGTGTAAACTTTGTTAGTGTCCCACTATTGTTTGATCTGGGACTAAACATGTGAGATAGGGATAGTACTATTATTTCTGTTTTGTAGCTGGAGGACATGAAGTACAGAAGCGTTACACAGTGATAATGCCACTGGTTCAGTGGTATGCCTGCTGCACAGAAGGGCTCCAATGGTATTTGTTTACATGGAGTCAAGTTTTCTGGTTATAAAACCTGTGACCTTTCCTTTAGGCAACATCGTTTCTTGTATGCGTTAGGCAGTATTTTTTCAAATTGCGGGTAGCCGCTCATTATTGAATAAGGAATTCAGTGAGGTAGAGACAATCAACATGGAGGTGGAGGTGGGGAATAGAAAAGTTCAGAGTACAGTGTATTGTAGTGAGGTTGAGCAGAATTCTGTGACGTGGTTGTAACGTAAAATATATTTCTCCCTGTGAGTCTGCATGAAAAAGAAAGCAAGCTCTGTGCTTGGCACATTGCCAAGTTCTAAGTGAACACTTATTAAATGGAATTATAGCACTTTTATTTTGTATTTATTTTTTTCCCCTGGGCTCTCTCTCTTGCATTCTAGGCTGCTAGAAAGCAGAGATCATATAACCTTTTTTTTTTTTTTTTTTAAAGATTTTATTTATTTATTTATTTTAGAGAGAGAGAAAGAGAGCACGATGGGGGAAAGGGGTGAGGGAGAGAGAAAAGCTGACTCCCCACTGAGCAGGGAGCCTGATGTCGGCTCAATACCAGGACCCGGATCCTGACCTGAGCCCAAGGCAGACTCTTAACCAACAGAGCCACCCAGGCGCCCCTCATCTTTATTTTTCTGATACCTAGTAGAGCGCTTGTTACAAATGTAACACACTCAAATAACAAGTTAAGACCTGGATGAATGTACCAACGAATGAAGGTATTACAAGGCTCAATAAACATGGTTACAAATGACTGTTCTAACTCCTTCCGGACTTCCTCCCATTCAACAGTGGGACCTTACACTGTCCAACTGATAATTTCCAAAAGCCCTATTTTCCTGCCTGGGGAAACAGCAAGGCTACGCATAATCTGCATTCAAAGTATCACTTGCCCTTAGTCAACATGGTATCCTGAACGGCTTCAGGAAAGGGATCTGGGGCCGCAGACCCTAAAAGCAAAGAGCGCTCCCACAATTCTTCTGACCTTAGTCAAAATGGCTACTTTTGGCGTCGTTTTATCGGCATGCGCATGCTCAGTTCTGGCCCCGCCCCACCCCGTGGCGGTTTTGCGTGCGTCGCAGCGTAGAGGGACAGCGCGGGAGGAATAAATTTCTCTGTGATTGGTTGGTGCAGGATTTCAAACCCGAGCTGGAAGCGCGGTGCTGCTCTGCCGTTGGGTGAGGCGCGGAGGGAAGTAAGTGGAAGGCGGCTCAAGTGGGTCCAGGCGGACCCGGCCAGGTGGGCGCTAGAGGCTGCGAGAACAGGTGCGTCTGACTCTAGGTGTGTGGTGGGAGGAGAGTGTCCGAGGTGGTGAGCCGCGGCCACCGCGGGTTCAGGGAGAAGATCGGTACCTACAATCTCTCTCCTAGGAGGTCTCCACCGGCCCGGGGAGGCAGCGGCCCGAATGGGCGGTGGCTGGGAGTGGAGGGCTTTCTTCTCCTAGCTGTGTTTTTGAGGTGATGGCTTGGACAGGGCGAGACAGGTGGTTTTGAGGTGATGGCTTGGACAGGTGGTTCCTTCCACCCCCAAGAAGTGACTTTGACTTAAACACAGAGTTTGGGAGTGGGTGGGGTAATGCCCCTATTCTCTTCCGAGGGGCACGGAGTTTTGGAAGGGAGAAACCCCGGTGTTTGAGAGGCCGGGCGGCTTGAAGTGGAGCCTCCCTCCCTTCTGGACTGTGTGTATCCAGGTAGGCTGGCCGAGGCAATGACATCTTGCTCGTCCCATCCGAATTCTTAGCCTTAGGAACAAGGAGGCGTTACTTTTAGAATTTCACGTATGTTTCTCGTCACTGAATTTCGTTCCGTAGGCGGAGAGAGTGTTCAGCAACGTGTGGTGGGTGAGAAGATAAGCTTTTTTTTTTAAATTAAAGAAATGTTATTATCATTCTCTTGAATGTGTGGGGTGAACTTTTCGAGTTATTGAAAGTGTTTAGAGAGAAGGCGCCTTTCCTATAGCTTAATCACTCAACAGGTACTTAGTGCATAATATAAATAAAATACAATCTTTTTTTTTTTTTAAGGTTTTATTTATTTATTTGACAGACGGAGATCACAAGTAGGCAGAGAAGCAGGCAGAGAGAGAGGAGGAAGCAGGCTCCCCGCTGAGCGGAGAGCCCAATGCGGGACTCAATCCTAGGACCCTGGGATCATGACCTGAGCTGAAGGCAGAGGCTTTAACCCACTGAGCCACCCAGGCACCCCAATATAATACAATCTTATTTAGCTGTAAAGGAGCTTGCACTTTTGGGGGGGCTGATAGAACTTAAGATAACTATGGTGAGTCTAGTAGGCCTCTGCACTATTGAGTATAGTGTACATTATTATAGCCCTTTTAGAAAATATTTTGGCTGTATTTATCAAGAACTTTAAGAGGCTTTTACCCTATGATATAGTAATCCCAGCCTTGGAAACCAGTTCTAAGGAATACAGCCACCTAAAGGAAAAACCTGTTTACAGTGATGTTCAATTCATTCATTTGGTGAATGTCTTTTAATCATTTGCCAAATGGCAGGCCTGTTCTGAGTACAGGGGCTCAGCAGTGAACAAAACAGACAAAAATCTGTGCATTCTTGAAACTTAAACTGTTGGGGAGGCAGACAATAAACAAGTTAATATATGGGTATGTTAGGTGAAGACAAGTGCTTTGGAGGAAGATAAAGCAGAGAAGTGTAGGGGGGTAAAGTCTGCAATTGAAAATTGGATAGTTAGGAAAGACATCAATGAGAAAATGACATTTGAATAAATCCCTGAAGGAGATGAGGGAGTGACCATGCAGGAGATTCCAGGTAGATGTAAATGAAAATTACATTAATATCCAAAGAAGACAATGGTTAAATAACTGTTAATTAACTTTCTGTAACTTAATGGAATCATGATGGAGAAAAGCAAAACACAAACATATCAATCTATGATTGCAATATTACAAAGATATCAATATATAATGGGCAAAGATTAGATAATGAGATGCATGTAATTGTTTAGGGTGATGAGATTTTAGTTTCACTATTAAAAAACATTAATTTTTTTGAACTTGGAAAATTGCATAGTATGAAACAATGTTTTATATCTGCCAAATGAATGTTATCGGTAATAGAGATAATTTTGGACTGAAATTGTTAGGGAATGTTTTAGTGAATTGGTAAGACACTAGATCTTGAAGAATGGAACACTGCAGAATGGTAAGAATCCACAGTATAAGAAGGAAAAAAGGAGGACTTAGTATACTAAAACTGGTAATAATTTTTTGAGAAATAATAGTTCAATTCGTCTTTTTATTTTAGTCTTCATTCACGCTGGATTGAGAACATTCTGTTTACTCTTTCTGTAATTCATTTGTTCATAATAGCATTTGGTTTCAGGATATTCCTTCTGTCTGCCAGTTGTATAGAGACTTCTGATACATTAAAGCAAAAGCTGGACATCTGGGAAAAAGAATTGCTCCACAGTGCTTTCATATGAAAGAATCTTATAGTATTGAGACTGTCTTAGGAAATGATTTTCTTTGGCAGTGGAAAACCTGTATTGCTGAATTCTTGGGACTCTCCAGATTTAGTAATGTTCGTGAGAATATTTTTCATTAAAACTCTTTCCATTGCTTTGTCTTACAATATTTAATACCCTTGATGCGTCTAAGGCATGATGTATAGGTCTCTTAATAATGTTGTTTCTAGGAGGAAGAAGAGGATAGAGACTTTTCCCAGGATACTCTGTAGTTAAGATCTGTAATAGTCTGTTATTCTGAAGGACGATGTCTGTCTCTTGGCTGGGTGATTGAAATTAAATTGGGGACTCAGAGCAATCACATCAAGCTGAGACTCTTTCCTGGTGATGTGAAATTGCTCCCTCAGGGATACTCACAGATTGGGAATCTGTAACATAGTGACTTCTCCACCTCTGGGGCTTCTCATCAATAACAGCTGAGATTCTCTAGCACCTTTTTGTTTAAAGTGCTCCACAAACTGATTTCCTTGCTACACACAGGGATCATTTCAGCTTTCCCAAAAGGCAGCTGCCTCCATAGTGAAAAGTGACAGCTGTTTTACAGCTGCAAAGCAATGTACTACAATATGACTTTGTTTTTGTTTCCTTTCACATTAGTGTATCTCCTAGCTCTGGAGCTAAATAATAAAGGGGGAGAAATAAAGGAGTGTTCTTGTGAGTGAAAATGTGACCCAACAGGAAAATTAACATCGTTTTTAATTGACATTGAATAGGATGAGTAAATGTTAGCTTTTTGAGTTACAGTTCGGCTGTGATATCAGAGTTAGTACTGATGTAGAAAGATATTTTTGTCATCTATAAATAATTCCTGAATGTCACTTCTATAGAACATTAATAAAAATACATGGTCCCCTGGTGTATAAAGAGAAGAGGATTATATTTTGCTAGTGCCGTTTTTGGATTACCCTAAGTAAACCTGTGTTAGAGGAAAAGCTATTTTCAGATGCTACAAGCCTCATGTAAGACAGCCTGCTAAAGAGCCTAGACCTGGTCAAATTTTGCTGTCTTCTCCACTCTTCTTGGTCTGGGTTCCAGCTATGATTTGGTAATCACTGTGGTAAAATGTAAATAACAACTATCAGACCAAAACAACAACAACAAAAAAATGTCATACTCTCTATAAGGTTCAATTTTTACATTATAAAACTTTTATCTATGTGAATTGATGCTATTCTGTGAGATCAGTAGGCCAAGTGTTACTGTTCCCATTTATAAATGAGTCTCAGAATCTGACTTACTCCGGGTTATACTAACAAATAGAAGAACTGAAACTTTATCCCAGGGCTTCTGTCCAAGCCACCCCTCCTTTTTTTAAACTGTTGTTTAAGTTTTCATCTATATTATGCACTGATGTTCAAGTAGAATGGAAATTCTTTTTTTTTTTTTTTTTTTTTAAAGATTTTATTTATTTATTTGAGAGAGAGAGACAGTGAGAGAAAGGATGAGCGAGAAGGTCAGAGGGAGAAGCAGACTCCCCATGGAGCTGGGAGCCCGATGCGGGACTCGATCCCGGGACTCCGGGATCATGACCTGAGCCGAAGGCAGTCGTTCAACCAACTGAGCCACTCAGGCGTCCCGAATGGAAATTCTTTTGACAGTAGACTCATTGGTGTGTGTTCTCTGATTTCCATTTATCATTTATTTACTTATTTAGTAAACTCTACGCCCAGTGTGGGGCTCCCACTCATGACCCTGAGATCAAGAGTCACATGCTCTATTGACTGAGCCAGCCAGGCACCCCATCAAATATTTATTTTTAAATATTGAGTGTTTGTGTGCGTGATACAGTTGTGCCAAAGGTAAGATTTCTCTCACATGTACAGCCTACCTGGGATATAGGGTAGAAATGTGAGTGCAAAGTGTATGTGTCTTGAGTGTCAACTGAGCAAAGCAGTGGGGGAAGCATCAGTTGAAGTGAATGATGGCGAGCCTGCCCGTGATTAGGGGCTGGATAGAGAACATGAGAGAAGAGTACGATCACAGGTATGGTGATCGTACTTATCAGAAAGGGAGTAACTGAAGATGATTCTGAGGTTTGGAACTGTGTGAATGATAAGGAAATCAAAATTGGGAGTTGGTAGAGTAGGTTAGTGGGTAGAGTGGTTGCTGATATATGTGATGGGGAGGGATAGAACCAAGTCTCAGGATCAGGCTTCACCTCTAGGGCATCCCAGTCGAATTAAGAGCTTTAAGAGCTGTAGGACGGTGGTTAGGAGGGAGGCTGGAGATGATGGGTGATCATCTGGAGAGCTGTATGGACTAACTTGGGATAGTTTGGTAACTTCTTTGAGAGATTAGAGGATTGAATTTTAGGGAATATCTGGTGTTGAGAGGGAAGCGTAGAAAACCATAAATGCTTCCTAAAACTAAATCTGCAGACTATGATGATCTGACAGTTGAGGGTTACCTCTATTTCATAGCAGAGCACGGAGAGTTAAACAACTGCCCCCTGGGTACCAGGCTTCACATTTGGACAATAACGTAGGTGGAGGTAGTTGTATGAGATAACCGTTGCTACGTTGCTATGATGAGGAAATGTCTCCGGGTAGGTTCTCTGTGTCTTTAGTCTTTTGACGAATCTGGCTGTGTTTTCAAGAGCCTATACCTCCCCACAACCCTCACTCTAGGGAGTGGTACGTACAAAGAGTGGAGAAGAATAGTGGGCTAGAGGAACTTGAGAAAATGTGAAGATTTCTTTTAAAGGGGACAAAGGATCAGGTTGCTGTATTGTCATTTAAAACATTAAACCTTCTTCTTCTTCTTCTTTTTTTAAACAACCAGTTTTTAAAACTCTAGTTGCACTGTGAAATCTTACTTTTCTGCACTCTTGGGCAGTTAGAAATTTTCCTATGTGCGGAGTTCACTGACTTTGAGTCTCAGAATGTATAGATGACTGCTGAGATAAAGGAAATCAGTGCCCTACATTTAACCCGATCAGTCTCTTCCCATTTTTACTGGAGCCAAAGGAAATCATCATTTGAATAAACTACTGAAATCCCTGCTCCTGCCCCTGTAGCATTTGGGTATCTGTGCCTGGTTTGTCATACTGGGAAATCCATGGGCATCTCCACAGCTTCCAGATAGCCTCCTGCCAGTTTTAATGCTATTCTTTTAGTTTTGTTCTTAGTTTAGAGAAAGATCTTTGTAATACATTTGTTAGTCTGGTTGCTTAGCAGCTTGCTGTGATTATGTAGCTTGGAACAGATACATTGCCATTTGAAAATCTTGGTTTCCGGCCCTGATTCAGGTATATATTGCCTCCAAGCTTGGAGGCAATGATTGGCTATTAGGCCAATCATCATTTGAGTACAAATGAATAACTCTGTAGCATTTAGTAGAAAATATCTTATGTTTATATATTCCTTTGTCCTTTGTGGGTTGTTGTTTTTTTTTTTTTTTTAACCCTGTCCCATCCTCATAGCTTATGGTACAATCTTATAAACATTGTAAAATCACTAAACCTTCATAAAGAGTTAATTTTTTAAAAAAATTATTTATTTATTTGACAGAGAGAGAAAGAGAGAAAGAGGACAAGTAGGCAGACGCACAGACAGAGGGAGAGGGAGAAGCAGACTCCCTGCTGAGCAGGGAGCCTGGCCTGGGGCTCAGTCCCAGGACTCTGGGATCATGACCTGAGCCAAAGACAGATACTTAACCGATGGAGCCATCTAGGCGCCCCATAAAAGAGTTCTAAATTTTATTTAGATGCATGAAATAAGGACATAGACTAGAATGTTGAGGGGTGATTTGGAGAAACACAAGAATCCTTAAATGGTATTTTTAAGGACATTCAGTTTTCAAATGAAATTTATTTTTTTATTTCATTTCCTTGATAATTTTTGTAACGTCCAGTTGATGTCTTTTTTTTCTCGCCTGTTAAGTTAAGATCTTATTTCCTCAAAGTGTTCCCAGTTAAAGTCTATTCAGAACACAACTGATTGTAAGGACACTGTTTTTTTTTTTTTTTTTTTTTTTTTTTTTTTTAAAGATTTTATTTATTTATTTGACAGAGAGAAATTACAAGTACATTGAGAGGCAGGCAGAGAGAGAGAGAAGGAAGCAGGCTCCCTGCTGAGCAGAGAGCCCGATGCGGGACTCGATCCCAGGAACCCGAGATCACGACCCGAGCCGAAGGCAGCGGCTCAACCCACTGAGCCACCCAGGCGCCCCAAGGACACTGTTTTTAATGTAATATCAGCAGGGCTTTGGGGGGAATATGAAGTCTGAAATTCACCATACAGAACACAGTAGCAAATGATTTTTTCCTTTGCCCTTCTAACTGTGAAGGTGGTGTATTGTCTCCTTGATGCCAGAATGTGGTACAACATAATCCTTTGCCTATACTTAGTATAAATTTATTAGACATAGTCCCTGCACACAGTCCAGCAGAGAGCCCTGCATTACAGAAATAATTCTTGTGCTGCTGAGCTGGCGATTTCCTCACTTAATCACTCGTGTGACGTCATCTGGGCTGTTGGTAGGAAATGTGCTGACCATGTCCTGCGTTTTAAAAGGCAGTTGCAATAGGGATACTAGCTAAAAATGAAATTAAAAATAAACCTTTTAAGTTACATTGAAGGTCTTCAAAGTCCAGAAGGATTAAAGTGGCAAAAGTATTGTGTTAATCAATAGACTAAGAGCCACATATTATAGTTGGTCACCTAGTAATCAACTGACATGCTTGTCCTTAATTGCTTTCCTCACAGCTCCAGAGTGCCTGCAGACTGGAGGAAAAGAAGTAGGCAGGAAGGGGGTGTTATATTTGGAGGTCTGAAATGCTTTTCTGATTTGCAAATAACATTAAACATTCCAACTTTGTTTTTGTAATAAAGATCATACAAAACACCGATTGTTGGCTTGAGATCCTTATAATGGTAGCTACAAATGGAAGAGTCCAGATGTTAGTCACTGATGGCTGTAATGGATTGCTACTGAATCTTTTGTCTGGGGAAGAAGGCAGGACCCCTAATGTATATTTGATTTCTTGGCAGAAAGATGGATACGACGATGCTGAATTTGCGGAATCTGTTTGAGCAGCTTGTACGCCGGGTGGAGATTCTCAGCGAAGGAAATGAACTCCGTAAGTCATCCTGAGCTGGCCTGTGTGAAAAGAAAAAACAGCTTTCAGATCTGGGTTTTCTGCAAAGCTGACGTGTGTTCCAATCTTAAAATTGTTTTCATTTGGGCTTCCTAAAAAGAAAATGATGGTCACTTATTCATAGTTGGAACTTAATGGACACTCATTGTAGCTGGTCACTTTTTTCCTATAGTTGTTCTTAAGTGGGTATCCCCAGATTTCTTTCATTATCAAGAGTCTCTTTCCATTGACTACTTGGCATTAGTTGCCAATTTCACTTTCACACCAAGAACTGGGCAAAATCTGAAGTTCCAAGGATGTTGCTTCTTTCTTTAGAGTAGTTGTTGTATTTTTTATCCTGGCTTTCCCTCTGTACTATAAAACATTTTCAGTTGAAGAGGAGAAACATGTCATAATTTCTTTTTGAAGAAGGGACTGTTCATCTGCTTTCACCTATTTCATGGATTTGATTTTTAGTAAGAGGGGATTGAAACTGGGTAGAGAGTTGGAGAGAAAAAGGAGGTGGTTGAGAGAATGGTGGAGTGGGAAGTGGAAGCGTGAAGAAGGGGGGGCTGATGGCCCTGACTTAAGTGATCTAAGGATTTATTTTTTCTCAGCTTTTCTTTGAGTTGCCATCGTCTTCCATTTGAGATTTTCATTAATACCTAATTTAGTAAGTGTTGCTCTTAAGTCAGCCTCATTGATATAAAAGTGAAGTAAGAACTGTCTCTCTAAGCTTTATTTATTTATTTAGTTTTTAGATCTTCACAGTACTTAGTGTGGTGTCCTGCTTATGCCATTCAGCATTTTCTTTAATTTGATGTTTTTAATAGCTCTTATCCAGTTACAGGCCTTTTAAGACAATATTCTATTTTCTCTTTCTTAATAGCTGTTGCATGACCTTATCATCTGATGCCAGCTCAGTAACCATGATGGCATGCTAATTAGGCTCCTCTTTGAGGTCACATCATCTCAGAAGATGGATTGCTTTGGAGCCCAGTGCAGGGAAGAGTATTGAATGAGAGATCTTAAAATTCAGGCTCATTCAGCAAAATTTAGCAAGAATCTAATACAGCATCTAGCACATGTTGAGTTGAGGGAAAGGGATGACTGACTAAAATGGCTTCATGGATAAAAGTAGGGTGGCACCATAATGGAGATCCCAACAGACACAGATGAAAGAGGGCATTTAGAGTGGAGGCAAGCGGGGGTGGGGCTGAGAAGGGAGTAGGAATAAGGGGGAAGTGGCATAATCAGAGTTCTTGGAAGATGACCCTGGTGGAGGGGGAGCCTGGGAGACCAATGAGGATGTTGTTAGGCAGCAGGAGCCCTAACTAGAGTGGTGTTTGTGAAGCTGGAAATAAGGGGAAATGGGTAGAAGAGACTGTGATAATGAGAGCTCTACGAGGAGGATAGGATATGGAGGAGAGGGAAGAATCTGAAGTTTGGAGTCTCAGTAACCAGTGTTGGCTTTTAACTTATTTTTGTGTCTGTTTCTCCATCTGTAAAATAGGAATTCAAGTGTCTTTATCTTTGTGGGAGTGCTGTGAGCATTTGGGGATAAAAACGAGATACTAGTTAGTTGTGAAAATACTTTGGAAGTAATTATGCCAAAAGAATTTAGATATTCTTATAGGTATCCTTATTTTATAAATACATTTCTATCTTCCCATTGATTCCCATTATAAAATAGAGGCATGTTTTGCCTTCCTCTCCATATCTCTAACTTGAAATGTTGGCTTTGAGGACATGGAGTAGGTTTATGTTTTCTAGACTGGAATCTCCTTTCTACAACCATCTCAGTCTCTGTCTTCTTCTTTGATCCTAGGAATTCCTTGCATGGTTAAGTATCCTGACTCCTTATTCTAGTCTTTCATCAGTCACTTCATTCTTCTCTCTCCTTTTTGTATAGGTTTGTTCATGTTTTGTTTTTAGCTAAGTCCAGGGTTCCTGAAAGATCAAAATGAAGGTTAATATTAAAATAAAATGACTTTAATAACCTTATCTTTGATTTCCCTGGTCTACATTGTTTTTATCTTCTATTATTTTATTGTGAGCTGCCCAAAACTTTTTTTTATGTTGTTGCTGTGTAAATTGGGAATAAATATAACTTAATATTTATCAGGTATCTGTTGTGTGACAAAACAATGCTGGGTTTGTGTTATGCTGTCTACAGTAGGTGATACTACAGTGTCTATGACTTGATGCCTTTCTTCAAGAAGATCATGATATTTAAGTTTCAGAGATCGATTTCTTATGAAACAAGATAATACAAGTATGAAAATATGTGCTTTTGGGAAGTATAGAAAAATGTAATGTGGAACAAACAGATTAGGAAGGGATTTATAGAACAGATGGGACTAGAAGAATGGATACATAAAGAGGAGTGTAGGTAGAGCATTCTGTTTGGAGTACACAGCTTGATCACAAGGGAGAAGGCAGAAATAAGCATGGGTCTGTTCTGGGAGCAGGGACAAGAAAGAGTATTGTGTAGTGGTGGGAGGTCAAGTTTGAATAGACTGGTGAGGTGGGCTTGGACGCCTGGAGTTTAAATTTGATCTGAACAGCAATTTTTCATTTATTTGTTCAATGGATATTTAAGTGCCTACTGTGTGCTACAAGGCACTGGAGAGAAAAGAGACCCAGTGCCCTTCCCCTTCCCCTTTCTAAGAAGCTTAGAGAGTGGTGGGGAAACAAAAGGAAGAGCCTGTGCAAAGGTCCCAGGAGGAGTGAGCCGAGAAAACCAAGATCTCTGGGATGGTTTTAATCTATTTGCTGAACTATGAACCAAATCCTCCATTTTTGTTGTTGTTGTTTGTTTGCTTGTTTTGTTTTTAATGAATCAGAGATTATCCTCAATTTGTTTTAAGGAAATTTCCCTTAATTCCTTTTTTTTTTTTTTAATTAATATTTTATTTATTTGACAGAGAGAGCGCAAGCAGACAGTCCGGAGTGACAGTCAGGAGAGGGAGAAGCAGGCCTCCCACAGAGCAGAGAGCCAATGTGGGGCTCAATCCCAGGACCCTGGGATCATGACCTGAGCTAAAGGCAGATGCTTAACCAACCGAGACACCCAGGCACCCCCCTTCATTCCTTTTTGATAGATGCATTTCATAGTTTAATATACATAACTTTTTAAAGGAGGTAATTTGAACTTAATTAATCTTTTGAAGGGGCTCCTGGGTGGCTCAGTTGGTTAAGCGTCTGCCTTCGGCTCAGGTCATGATCCTTGAGTCCCGGGATCAAGCCCCACATTGGGTTCCCTGCTCAACGGGGAGTCTGCTTCTCCTTCTCCCTCTCCCCCTACTCATGCTCTCTCTCTCTCAAATAACATCTTTTTAAATTTTATTTTACTTTTTCAGTGTTCCAAGATTCATTGTTTTTGCAACACACCCAGTGCTCCATGTAATACGTGCCCTTCTTAATACCCACCACCAGGCTCACCTAACTCCCCACCCCCTCCCCTAAATAAATAAAATCTTAGAAAAAAAATCTTTTGAATATGTACTTCATGATGGGGGCTAGTACCAAGTTGGAATCATGATTCACAAACTGACCCTGAAAATGCTCTGTTTATTGATCTCCTATATCAGAATTTTTCTGATGATCTAATATGCTGTTTTGACCCATCCTAGCAAACTTAATTCATAACAGAATTATACGTAAGTAATATTTTAGGTATGCAAATATTCTGGTTTTGGTCTAGCATAAAGCAAGTTGAACTAGTAATTGAATCATTCATACTATTAAAATAGGAACTCTTTCCTGGAAATGAACTGATACTTTTTTTGGTTTGAGTTCCATCGTCCAATTCAGTTAGACTTATAATATATACCAATTAACAATGAATAGCGATTAAAACCCAAATTTAATAAGATTTATCAAGAAGGAGTGTCCTTGGAGTGCCTGAGTGGCTCAGGTCCTGGGTCCTGGGTCCTGGGATGGAGCCCCACATTGGGCTCCCTGCTCAGCAGGGAGTCTGCTTCTCCCTCTGCCTCATCCCTCCCTGCTGCTCATGCTCTCTCTTTCAAATAAATAAATAAAATCTTAAAAAAAAAAAAAAAAAAGGAGTGTTTGAAGGAACAAAGAAGTGAGCAAAATTAGGTCCAGTGGAAATCTTTTCATTCTCAAAATTGTTTTTCAATTCAGTAGATATTTGAGTGTATATAAATATAGTGTATACAGCACTATATTTAGAAACATTTAATTGACCACAGTGTGGAGCTAGAAAGTTTTAGATGTGTGGTTGAAAAGTGTATTTCTTGTTCTTTATTTTTTGAAATTGAAGTACTATTACATACGTCAGAAAAGTACACAAATCATAAGTGCAGTATTTGATGAATTGCCAGAGTGAACATGGCAAAGAATCAGCTCTTAAAAAAAAAATGTTGTGACTCTACATTGTTGAAATAGTTAATTTGGCAAAAGGATATGTTGTTTTCTTTTTCTTTAAATTAAGAAGGAAAAAATTGATGTGTTTTAAACAAAACAAACACACTGTTTAGAGCTATTTGAATTGTAGCCATATATACATATATATATATTGTGTGTGTGTGTGTGTGTGTGTGTGTATGTACATTTAGCTTTCAAAGTTGCATTCTCTAAGATAATGAGGTCATAATATCCTGTTCTGCTAAAACCTTTTGTTTGTTACAAACTAAAGTGTCTTTATGTGTAAGACTTGCTTTCTCGAGATTGAATTGGCATTGTAATTTGTAAGTTTGAAGTTTAGTCAAATTATTAAGACTGGAAAGAGCACTATATTCATTGCTTCTATGCTCTTAGGTTAAATTGAAATAAGAAAAGTGCCCTTACTACCCAAGAATCTGCAAGCTTTGTGTGCCTGTGGCCTAGTTTCAGCTGTAAACTGGGTTAGTTTGGCCAGCAGCAGATGTACACCTTGGGAACTTCCTCCGTGAAGGTGGTGTGGAGTGAAGCCTAGAGCTAGATCGAAGGTAACAAGAAAATAGGAAGTGTAGAACAGTCTTTGCCAACAGCAGGTGGCAAGCATGAATGCCGCCAGGGTTATCATGCTTCCGGGCACGGCACTGAAAGTGATGCTCTCTCTGCAGACATGTGGAAAGAGTCCATATTCCGCCATCAGTGACTCACCTTAGCTTAGTATGATCTGTTCTTACTGTGTCTTTCCCATTGAAATGTTTATACACCCTTCAGGGCAGTGTTAAACAACACTAGCAAATTGGCTCTTTACTTTCAAATCAATATTTGTATAATTATATAGTTGAATGGAATTGTAGGCCTGGACATCTATATTATTAATCTACAACTACTGGAGCATATTACAGCAGTTATATTTGAATTTGCTGTTTAACGTCTCTTTGGCGCAGCAGTGTGTGACTCGAAAGGAGGCTGTTTTTGTTTTATAGCTGTAACTGTCCTGGTGCGTGACAGCTGCCCCAGAGGTATCCCCCTTTGATTGCCTTCTGTTCAGGAGCTTTCAGTGTTGGTATTACATCTGGAGCCAGGTGACTAATGAGTTACTTATTCCATAGCAGATGCCACTGGCCAAGCCAAGGGAGGTGGCCTATCGAAACAGGAATTGCTCTCCACAAGGCTGCCATGCAGGGTGATGAACGAATATCCAGGATCTGCTCCTGGTTATTTTCAGCTGGCTTTGCCGAGAGTTTAGCTGGTCCCTTCATTATATACTTGGAGGAAAACTAACTAGAGGACTCGGTCATTAGAGCCTTAGTACTGTGTTTGGTGCTGGAGTTATTGAAGTTTCCCCCTTTCCTCAGAATTCATCCAGTTGGCAAAGGACTTTGAGGATTTCCGTAAAAAGTGGCAGAGAACAGACCACGAGCTGGGGAAGTACAAGGATCTTTTGATGAAAGCAGAGACTGAGCGTAGTGCTCTGGATGTTAAACTGAAGCACGCACGCAATCAGGTGGATGTCGAGATCAAACGGAGACAGCGAGCTGAGGCTGACTGCGAGAAGCTGGTGTGTATTGTTCTCTATGCTAGAGCCGAGCCAGTGAGGGGAGGGCCAGCATCATCTGGTCCTGTTTCCACCCCCCAGATATACTGAATTTCTTCTTCCACATTAAAGAACTAAAAGCAGCCTGACCATTGACAAGTTGGCCTTAATTGAAGCTGAAATTGCAGCATAGGAATCCTGTCCTTCATAGGCTGAAATTTAATATTTTTTCTCTTCTTGACTTAAAACTATGACTTCATAGATTTCAGTTGAGGATTTTTAAAGAATTAAAATTAGGGAATTCCTAGCATGCTTGATCTGTCACAAGATGTTGGCTATCTCTCATGCCACCCAGAACACCCTCATCCTTTTGTCAATAGCTAGTATTTGTTATTTAGACAGACAAGACAACTCTAAGGTTTTCCATCATTACTGCTCCTAATTCAGGGGAAGGGGCGAGATGTAGTCAGCCAGTTGAGCAATGTGACTAACATGGAACACTATCATTTTGTTGTACCAGGGTGGGTCATGGTACAAAGGAAAGCCTTTACGAGGAGCCACTAATCCATCTTGGTACAGTGTTAAATGCCTCAGTAAGCTCAAATTGACTGGTTCCAGTGTGTCACAGCTTTGTATCCATTTTAATGCATTTCGCTCCACCCTTTAGAAAGGTGGGTGGCTGCTTTGATCCATAGAGGAAGCCAATAATTGTCCTGATAAAATGACACTAAATTGTTTTTCCTATGCGAAATTCTGTTTTGGGACTCTCATTTTGCAATACCGTCTGGGATTAGCCCCTTGACCCAAAAGTCTTGTAGCAGAAAGCCCACTGTTCTGGATGGAGTTCATTTTGCCAGTCAGAAATCAGAGACACAATGTGGGCTTGATGTGAATTAATATGCTATCGGTGTAGCAGCCTTCCTGAAGGCTCATTTGCATAATGCTGTATTTTAATGTCTTCTGGTCTGCCCGTCCCATAAATTTGAGGTGAAGCTTTCTCCCCTGGTTAGTTAGGATGTTTTACTCTGCTTTGGTCTGCAGGAAAGACAGATTCAGCTGATTCGAGAGATGCTCATGTGTGACACATCTGGCAGCATTCAACTAAGCGAGGAGCAAAAATCAGCTCTGGCTTTTCTCAACAGAGGCCAGCCGTCCAGCGGCAATGCTGGGAACAAAAGGTGGGGAAGCCGTGTCTGTTGTTATCTGATCACGAGCAGCGCAGCTGTCAGAAGTTCTTGTTATCTGAACTCTTAAATAGACTGCTTCTGGAATGTGTGCTGAATAAAGCAGAAAAAGACTTCGGAGGAAGGGTGGGTGGGAAATAAAGGCATAGGCACAGGGGCCTCCTGATTTCTTTTATCTTCTTTTGTTTTTGATCTTTCCTTAGGATAATTGTTTCACCATGGGTAAAATTTTGATGTTGATGCAAAATTGCACGTCAGTAACTAATCCCACTCATTGCTAAGAAACCTAAAGGTGAAAGTGGCAGTTCAGCAATACTTTCAGCATTTACTCTCCAGAGAGCTCTTGTAGCTCTTGTAGCTCTTCTGGTTTAGAAGGCCTTCTGTGAGTCAAGACCAGACAATAATTTTGGTTCTACTGCATCACTATTTAAAATTGTCTCTACCAGGCTTTAAATTTAACACCCCCAATACAGTATGGAGAGAAAGGTCAGCACTCTTCCAGCTATTTATTTTGTTGCCTGGTTGTTTTATGGGGAATCTTTATAACTGAGAAAATATATGGGCTTAATTTCTTCAAAAGCTGATGCTGGGTAACACTCTTTCTTGTAGAAAGCAACCACAATTGGGATCAGATTAAACTTCAGTCTTGTGCCTGTGAATTTCTAGTAGCCTTTTCTGCGAGGAGTAGCACCCCTGCTCCTGTCTGTAACTTTCAACTGCTGTTAGGAGGTCTTTGCCAAAAAAGCAGCTGTGCTGCGTGTGCCCTCACGCACGCATGGAAACTCTCAGCCGCTCTCTCCCATGGAAACCACTGCAAGCAGCCACCATGGCTAGGCTTTGAACTTGTAGTTGTCTCCATAGGAAGGCACTGCTATGAAATTGCTGGTGTTACGTGACCAATGCGACTCATTCTGGGCATTCGTGCGTTTTACTTGCCACGGTCTTCTGTATCTAATACTGTGTTGTTTCTCTCATCTAGATTATCAACTATTGATGAATCTGGTTCCATTTTATCAGATATCAGCTTTGATAAGACTGACGAATCACTGGTAATAAATGATTGATCTCTGAGGATTGTTTATTTTTCTTACCCCTGCTCCCTCAGGGCTCTCTCTCCTGTCCTGTCTTCTGGAATTCCTTTATTGCTGTTTTGTTTGTTGATGTATTACAGATTCTGAGCTAGCATTTTATTTTATTTTATTAATTAGTTAATTTATTTAAAGATTGTATTTACCGATGAGGGAGAGCAAGAGAGTGCCTGGTGCAGGGGAGTGGCAGAGGGAGAGGAAGTGTCTTCAAGCAGATTCTGCCCTGAGTGTGGAGCCAGATGCAGCCGGGCTGATTGCAGGACCCTGAGGTCACGACCTGAGCCAAAATCAAGAGTCAGACGCCAAACCAACTGTATTGCTCAGGCGCCCCTGAGCTCGCATTTTAAAATAAAAATCCACACAGGCTATAAGAGACTGGCTTATATATTTAGTTTCTGGAAGTGAGAATATAGAACTCAGGATTTGGGATGAGGTTAAATTTATTTAACGGATCTGTGAGCTGCATTTGCTAATTGACTGTATCTTGGCTTATTAAAAAGCCCTAGCTAGCAATAAAAAAAAAAAAAATTAGCAAGATTCTACCCAGGCAGGGTTTATTTGCTGCTCTTGGAGAGAATAGACTTGTGCGTTATTTCAGAATTAGTTTGGTTCTTAAAGAAAACTTAGTCATACTTCATAATTAGAAGGAAACCAGTGCTCTGGAACTTCAGCCAGAAGACTAACAAAGTTTCTAGGCACTCTGTAATGCTTTGTTCAATAATGGTTGACTGGTCTAAACTTCTTGCTACCCCGCTTTTGTGGGGCAGCACCCTTTTCTTAACTTATGGTGGTGTTTCTGTATAAAAGTCATCTCCTGATATCTCAGTCTTTGATGTTCAAACTTTGATGGTTTATTGGTTTGTGTATCTTTCCTGTTTTCCCGGCTGAATGCTAGCAACAAAGCAATAAATCAGGAGGTTATTTGTGGTTGGTTTTCTGATAGTGAAACAAGTGGTGACTACTTGTTACGTAGGCTAGGAGTGTTCTGTCCCAAATCAGTGTTTGGGGAAATCATTGCCATTTTACAGATATAAATAGTAAGTATCCCCTTTTTGAAACAAGGAATGATATGAATAGGTATGGAGTTTATGTATATGATAAAACTAGAATGTTTCAATAGCTGATTTTGGACCTAGACCTACTTATGGTGTATCTGTTGTAACCCAAACTGAATCAAATAATCAGTAGCTAAATTAAATTACTTGACCAGGAATTGTAGAGATTTCAGTTAGCTAAGCTACCATTTGCTCTGTACTACTGTTTCTGGGTTTTGTGTTTTCAGGGATTTTCAGGAGTAAGGAAGTCACATGAATGTAAATGGTTAAAATAGGTGAAATGAAACTAGACTATGGTAAAAAATGGAATTCTTCAGGGGTGAATGTCTTTGTTGGGGCCCAAGGAAGAGGGATGTTTGAGAAATATAAAACCTGGACTAGAACTTTTTAAGCGGTTACATTGTACAGAACATCTGATTAGATAGCAGTCCCTTAAGAGTAAGAAAGACATCTAACCTGATCAGTATAGTGCCTGAGATTCTGTGAGTTCTACAACTAATTACAGAAATAGTCAGAAATAAAGAACCAGGAGCTGGAGATAATCACGACAGAAGTTGATTCTTTAACCTTTTCTTGCCTCTGTGGTATTGACTCCTGACTCTATTATAATAGCTTCAATTTTGGAAAGAAAGCAAGTTAACTTACTGTAGTTCCATAGCTACAGCACCTGAGACCCTCCCTTCACCCTCTCCCCAAATTATAAGTTAGGCAGTCTGACTCAAAAAGCCTTTAAGGTTCTCTGTAAACTTATTTCCACAAAAATTCCTGTCTGGGGTTTTTGCCTCACCACAGAAATTAATACATTATAATTGTCAACAGGATTGGGATTCTTCTTTGGTAAAGACTTTCAAACTGAAGAAGAGAGAAAAGAGGGTATGTATGGTTTTGTTTAGTTTTTGTTGTTTTTACAAAATTACAATAAAGGAGTTTTCTCTAGAAAATTTTCCATGATACAGCATTCCTAACATGTAGCTCTAACCATTGTTAAACACCTATTACAAGTAAATTCCTGCTGCGGGTCATTATGGAGGATCCTCGAGGTAGTAACTCCGGACAGTCTCGTCCTAGTTCACTGTTCTGGCTGCCTCTGGAGTGGAAAAGGATATACTTGAGTTTGTTTTGAGTTGTCATAGGAATTTTTATGCAGGACTTTGTACTCTAATATAATTTTCAGATGAAATGTGTGTATAATGGGATATGCCAAGCTGTGTCTGTGTGTGCTTGTTTAGGGTATTTAATATGTGTCCAAAGACATATTGTCCTTGGATAGGATTATACCTCTACTGTTTCTGGTGCTGTCACCTAAATTTTTCCAAAGCTTGTTTGTTTCTTTAAGGGCACTGAGGGCATTTTTGTGTTGGTACAACTTAAGCTTCATGTGGAAAAAGAATTAGAGAAAGCATATTATTATTTACAATAGCCCTGGTATCCAGGACTTGCACCCAAGTTGTCCAATGGAATAATTTTATCTTCTGTGCTTCAGATCTTCTATGACGCTGAACTTCTTGATCTTTGTCTCCTTTCCAGCGCTCTAGTAGCCGACAGTTCATTGATGGTCCCCCAGGACCTGTAAAGAAGACTCGTTCCATTGGCTCCACAGTAGACCAGGTAAGAATAGGCCAAGAGAATTGTGGTTGTGAACACATCAGAGGTTAGTGGCCCCAACCATTAAAAATGCTAAGTCAAGGGCGCCAGGGTGGCTCAGTCAGTTAAGCATTTGACTTTAGCTCAGGTCATGATGTCAGGGTCCTGGGTTCAGGCCCCGAATTGGGCTCCTTGCTCAGTGGGGAGTCTCCTTGTCCCTTTCCCTCCTCTTCAGTGCCACCCCCAAGCTTTACTCCCCCCAGCTTGTACTCTGTCTGTCTGTCTCTCTCTCAAACAAACAAATAAATAAGAATCCTGAGTCAACGCTGCAATGTTATTTTGAGAGAGAGATTTGGTGAGTTTTTCTATGTAATAATAGGATCCTTATCATCCATATGAATGGAATCACTCTGATTGAGTAAACAACTGTCAGCTTTATATTTGATTCTTATTTTATTGTTGTGTATGCCTCTGTGACCTATATTTCTGTTCTAAAGTATGAGGTTTCAATTGAGTTTTTTTGAGCTTGGGCCATAACCCTTATAGTGGTAGGGATATTATGTTCACTTGTTTGTCCTTCCCTCATTTTTGCTTTTGTTTCAGGGGAATGAATCCATAGTTGCAAAAACTACAGTGACTGTTCCCAATGATGGCGGGCCCATCGAAGCTGTGTCCACAATTGAGACTGTGCCATATTGGACGAGAAGCCGAAGGAAAACAGGTCCACCGAGTTTATAGCTAAATTGCCTATGTAAAACAACTGGTAAAATTCAGGGACACTTGGCTTTTTAGAACCCTTTGAGGCAGGGATTGGATATTGTGGGTAGTTTCTTGCTGTTGCTTACTGGAGGCCAGAACACTGTCATATTCTACCTTTGGATTGCTGGCCTGGTCTGTGCCACTCACACTTAATATGTTATTTATTTGGGAAAGGAGAGGCAGAGGGAGAGGATCTTCAAGCAGACTCCCTGATGAGCATCGAGCCCACGCAGAGCTTGGTATCACGAACCATGAATCATGACCTGAGCCGAAATCAAGAGTCAGATGCTCAACCGACAAAGCCACCCAGGGGCCCCATTATTAACTCATTATTCTTGAACTGATTTTTCTGCATAGCCATTGTAGTTGCTTCTGATTATGGTTACAAATTACTGGTTGTTTACCAGTTACATTAAAATTGGGGTTAAAATTCAAAAGGAACAAAATATTAAGAAGCTTAAAGTTACTTGTTTTCTAGGTACATTACAACCTTGGAATAGTGACTCCACCTTGAGCAACAGGCCTCTGGAGCCAAGGACTGAGACAGAGAGTTCTGGCACTCCACAGAGCAATGGAGGGATGCGCCTGCATGACTTTGTCTCTAAGACGGTAGATCTGTGATCGTTCTGTCTTCTTTCGGGCACACTTAACTTTTTTTTTTTTTTTTTTTTAAAGATTTTATTTATTTATTTGAGAGAGAGACAGTGAGAGAGAGCATGAGAGGCGAGAAGGTCAGAGGGAGAAGCAGACTCCCCATGGAGCTGGGAGCCCCATGCGGGACTCGATCCTGGGACTCCAGGACCGTGACCTGAGCCGAAAGCAGTTGCTTAACCAACTGAGCCACCCAGGCGCCCCCACACTTAACTTTTTGATTGTGAAAGTAATACATACCAGGAACAGATTTAAATAATTTATTGTTAGAAAGTTAAATGTCAGATCTCCTTCTTTCAGTTCCACTCCTCAGAGCTAACTACTGGTTACAGAGGATGTGTATATCTTTGCATTCTGTGAATATATTACGTTAAAGCAGCTTTTAAACAGAAGCAATTGCTTATGCTTTTTAGTGATACATATTTATGTAGTATGGTTGGATATAGCACACTTTACCTTTGTCTCATTGGATTCCCTCATATAAACCCAAGCAACCTGACTGAGGTTCAGAAGAGTTAACTGCCTTGTCTGAGCCACAGAACAGTAAGTGGCACAGTTAACATGTTTTAAGAGTTTTTATGGCTCCTCATCAACAGGTTCTTTCCACCATTGTACACTGCCGCCTTCCAGCTGGGTGACCTTACGCAAATTACACAGCACTTTTGCCTTTCCTTAAAGATCAAAACCCATGTTATAGGATTATTGTGAGAATTACACAAGCATGTGTAAAGGGATTAGGAAGTTGCTTGGCACATACTAAGTGCTTAAAAAATGCTGGTTGTTGATGATGGTAATTTTCTAATTCAGACCCCTCTGTTATTTCTGTCCTCTTGTCCTCAGGTTATTAAACCTGAATCTTGTGTTCCATGTGGAAAACGGATAAAATTTGGCAAGCTATCTCTGAAGTGCCGCGACTGTCGTGTGGTCTCTCATCCAGAATGTCGGGACCGCTGTCCCCTTCCCTGCATTCCTACTCTGATAGGAACACCTGTCAAGATTGGAGAGGTAGGACCTATGGGGTCTGTCCTTGTATTATGACTTCTTTACCTTTTTCAAAGCTTAATGTCAGTTTTTATAATAAAATTAGTGATGTCAAGCATAGTTTTAACACAAATGATGAAGAGAAATGATAAAATGTTAACTCGCAGCCGAGTCCTGCTTGGGTTTGTCTGTTTAGTAACTTTTCTACACCAGATTTCTCTTCCCTTCCCTCCTTTGACCTTCTCCCATCTTCCCTACTCATCCTCTCTCCCTCCTTTCCTTCCTCCTTCTTCCCTCCCCCTTCCCCTTCCTTTCCTCCTCATCTTTTCCTTCCCCTCCACATCCTATTCCTGTTTTATAAAATTCCAAACATGTGCTGAAGTAGAGAGATTAGGATGACTGACCCCTGGTTCCTATCACTCAACTTCTGTGATTACCAGTTCATGTCCAGTCCTGATTTATCAGTACCCCCATGTTGTCCTCCTGGCTCTGTCCAGTGAATTATCTTGACAGAAATTCCATCCATCATGTAATTTCATCTGTGAATGTACTTCCTTTTATGTTAGAAGTATCCTATACTGGGCGCCTGGATGGCTCAGTGGGTTAAGCCTCTGCCTTCGGCTCAGGTCATGGTCTCAGGGTCCTGGGATCGAGCCCCACATCGGGCTCTCTGCTCGGCGGGGAGCCTGCTTCCTCCCTCTCCCTCTACCTGCCTCTCTTCCTACTTGTGATCTCTCTCTGTCAAATAAATAAATAAAATATTAAAAAAAAAAAGAAGTATCCTATACTAAGCTATTAAGATTAGATTGCTTATTTCTAAAAACTGATTCAATCTATTAAGTATTTATTATATGAACAATATTAACAAGATTCAGAATGAATTGATTATGCTGCTGCTTCCGAGCCCCTAGCAAATCAAATGCTACTTTTCTTTAATCTTAATAGTTCTTTTTTTTTTTTTTTTTTTTTTTTTTAAGATTTTATTTATTTATTTGACAGACAGAGATCGTAAGTAGGCAGAGAGGCAGGCAGAGAGAGAGAGGAGGAAGCAGGCTCCCTGCTGAGCAGAGAGCCCGATGCGGGGCTCAATCCCAGGACCCTGGGATCATGACCCGAGCCGAAGGCAGCGGCTTAACCACTGAGCCACCCAGGCGCCCCTAATCTTAATAGTTCTTATTCGTGCACGTAATTGGTTACAGATTTTCTTTACTCTGATAGAGAACCATGGAGTTCTCCCCTACAGATAGTTTGTGTCCCGATCAACTGTGAGTTGTGTTAAATAATTTTTCTTACTAAGAATAATTAAAGGGTTAAAAAAGGGGTTTTTTTTTTGTTGGTTTTTTTTTTTTTTTTTTTTTAAGAATAATTAGTTCATATTAAAGCCCATACCTGTAATCTCATTATTGCTTGCTTTCTGAAGCCCTTGAATAGAGGACAAGCGGGGGCAGAGTTGTAGCTAGTGGTCTTATTACTTGTTCATGCAAGAGTATGTATATGTGACCATAAATCAGTCCTGTTGTGGTTGTAGGAAAAATATAGCTGAGAATCTCTGTTCTAATATATGCTTTGGGAATAGGAATTTAAAAGTAGACATGATGTCCCAGTCTGAGTATTAGTTTGGGGATGGTTCTTCCTACTCACCTTGATTTGCTGGTCTAAGTGGTATAAATAATAATTTAAAACTCTCCCTTTTCAGGGATTGCTAGCAGATTATGTGTCTCAGACTTCTCCAATGATCCCCTCCATTGTTGTCCATTGCGTAAATGAGATTGAGCAGAGAGGGCTGACTGAGGTAAGAGTCAACCTTCAGGGGCGCCTGGGTGGCTCAGTTAAGCCACCCAACTCTTGATACTGGCTCAGGTCCTGATCTCAGGGTTGTGAGCCAGAGCACATGTCCGGCTCTGAGGCCAGCATGGAGACTACTAAAGGTTCTCTCTCCCTCTCCTTTTGCCCTGCTCCTGCCCACCACACTTCGCCCCCAACTCTCCCTTAAAAAAAAAAAAAATATATATATATATATATATATATATATATATACCTTCAGAGAGTGTGGATTTGTTGTTTTTGTTAATAATCAATTTGTAACTGGAAGTGTCCCCTCGATAACAGACAGGCCTATACCGGATCTCTGGCTGTGATCGGACAGTGAGAGAGCTGAAAGAGAAGTTCCTCAGAGTGAAAACCGTACCCCTCCTCAGCAAAGTGGATGACATCCACGCTGTCTGTAGCCTCCTGAAGGACTTCCTCCGAAACCTCAAAGAACCCCTTCTGACTTTTCGGCTAAACAAGACTTTCATGGAAGCAGCAGGTAAGAGTAGATCTTATACTCTAATGTGAGTCCCCCAGGGGCAGGAATGTTTGACTCTTGCGTGTGCCGCCCAGTACAGTGCCTGTGCCTGTGTGGACGCGCACGTGCTCTGAGGGAAGAATGTATCCGTGTTCTTGGTGCTTGTCCTCTTCCTGTCTAAACTATGGGTACTGATGGGGTTTTTTGTTGTTTTAGGTCGAGTTTAGGACTGTCCTTTTGAACTTGGAGCCAATTCCCACACATTTAATCCATTAACAAATCTTGTCAGCAAAGCTCTTGTAAAATTTATCTTAAAATTGAAATTTGCCACTCCTACTATTACCACTCTTGACATCTCTCATCCTGGAATGACGAAAGAACCTACTGATTTTCCTCTTTATATTCTCAGCCCTCTACACTATGATCCTCAAACAGTATCTAGAGGGGTCCTTCTAAAATTTAAATTAGATGAAGTCTCTTCTGTCCTTAGTATTCCCCAGTGACTTCCCATCACACTCAGAATAAAACCCACCAGTCCTTCACATGGCCCCAAAGACCCCACCTGTAGGATTCGGCTCCTGTTACATCTCTAGCATCGTTTCTCTCAACACCCTTCCCTTCTTTGTCTCTTCCCCTGATGCGCTGGAATGCTTGCAGTTCTCAGAGTATAACCAAGCTTACTCCCCACTCAAGACTATTGAATTTGTTATTGTCTCAGCCTTGAATGTATTTGCATGATTTGCTCCTTTATTTCTTTCAGGTTTCTTTTCGGGTACCTTGTCCTCAGA
The DNA here is from genome assembly GCF_030435805.1 of Mustela lutreola. Taxonomy (NCBI): domain Eukaryota; kingdom Metazoa; phylum Chordata; class Mammalia; order Carnivora; family Mustelidae; genus Mustela; species Mustela lutreola. The sequence goes on from NC_081297.1 coordinate 64,934,129, forward strand.
AACACATTTCCTGACCACCTTGTCTAAAATACGTCCACCCATTACTTTCTAGCTTCTACTATGTAGCACTACCTACTACTTGCTTTTTGACTAATTCCTCCAGTAGAATGTGAGTTCCTTGAGGTAAAGTCTTTGTTTAGTTCTGCTTTACCTGAGCCCTTAGAATAGTACCTGGTCCATAGTAGGCCCCTGACCACGGTTTATAAACGAACACCTTCTTGTAATTGCAGCCGCTGCAGTTGTGTGCCTGCCTTCCCGGCACGTGGGTTGCTAGCTGCTTTCCCTAACTGCAGGAGCTGATTTTTTTTTAAAGGTTCTGATTTCTAATATTGAGCTGTGGGCCAGTGTCCTGCTTGTTAATGAAACTGGAGTTTGATGCAGTCATGAACCTCATCAGAAGTTCCAGAAGCTTACTGTATAGATGAGACTCTGTGGTCGATCACTTGGAAGCACGCTGTCAAGGGAAAGAAGTCTAGGCCTCTTGGTGTTTTCTTTTCATTTACAGAAATCACAGATGAGGACAACAGCATAGCTGCCATGTACCAGGCTGTTGGTGAACTGCCCCAGCCCAACAGGGACACATTAGCTTTCCTCATGATTCACTTGCAGAGGTGAGTACAGCAGAAACTCACTTCTGGGAGTTTGGGAATTTGCCATGGGGAACATAATGTGGGTTGGGTGTTAGAGAGGGAATGTGAAGGGTGAAATGTTTTCTGATAGATCTTTTTTTTTTTTTGGTCTATGTTTAAGTGGAAGAGCAAGTCTTCTAATTAAATGCTCTTTATCTTAGAGTGGCTCAGAGTCCAAACACTAAAATGGACGTGGCCAATCTGGCTAAAGTCTTTGGGCCTACCATAGTTGCCCATGCTGTGCCCAATCCAGATCCAGTGGTAATGTTGCAGGACATCAAGCGTCAGCCCAAGGTAGGCAAGTGCCCTTTGTATATATACATACACACAAAAGATCTATATGTGGAGAGAGATACATATATATCTCTCTCATGTGACGTGATAACATGAGAAAGCGCAAAGAGGTAAGCCCTGAGCTTTGGAATGTGCATATATGTATATAAAAGATATATATGTGTATGTGTGTGTGTTTGTGTGTGTGTATATATATGTGGAGATATGGGTGTGGGAAGAGGTAAGCCCTGAGCTTTGGAAGTGCACTAACCTGTTTGGTGGCTGTTTAGGTGGTAGAGCGCCTGCTTTCCCTGCCCCTGGAATACTGGAGTCAGTTCATGATGGTGGAACAAGAGAACATTGACCCCATACATGTCATTGAAAACTCAAATGCCTTTTCAACACCACAGACGCCGGATATTAAAGGTGAGGCCCAAGTTGTGTTTCCTAAGGGACCTGATTCCCTCTCCGGTTTTGGCCATGTACCCTCTCCCTCCCTTTGCTAGAGCTGTTTGGAATTCAAAAATTAAATTCATTATGAGGATTCTAACATTAAAAGAAAATTTATAGCTCTACTATCCTGACTTTTTTTCACTTGAATGGAACGTGGTTCTCCTATTTCTTCTACATACGGGTATTTTAGAAATAGAATAACAATTCAGATATAATTTGATCTTCTTTCACTTAACATACTGCAAGAACTTTTTTTGTTACTATATAATTTTATCATCTTTATGGTTGTAAACAGGAATTTACTTTAACATGTTCTATTAGAAATTGATGTTATTTTTGAATTTTCCATAGTTACTAATAATGCTGATATCAGCATTATAGGAATATATCCTGTTTCCCCCACTGTTAAATTCCCAGGAGTGGGAACTGCTGAATTAAAGGGCTTGAACATTTTTTTGTTTTACCAACTTGATTTCTTAAAGGCTTTGCCAATTTGTATTGCCAGCAAAAATGTTTGAAGTTGGTTTCTTCCAACTTTACTGGCATTGGAGACCAGACCTCTCATATTTGCAAGATCCTTTTTAAGAAAGAATGTTGTTTTTTCCTAATGTAGGTAAGAATCGGGTGGTCAGACATTAGATTTGTGAATGCTGGAGTTTGAGAATGGCTTAAATCAGGAATCATATGTCAGCTGTTCATTGAGCAGTTGCCTGCATAGAAGATGTACTGATCTGTTATAGACGATGACAAAAATGATCTCTGGGACTTTGCTTGGGTCTTTAACCTTAGCTCTTAAGGGCTTCACGGGGTATTTGGCTTAAAAACTGGCCACCCACAAGGGTGCTTTTCTTTTTGCCCTTCCCTTAAAAATATCTCTCAACTTTGATTGAAGTGAGTTTACTGGGGCCGGTGACCACTCCTGAGCATCAGCTCCTCAAGACTCCTTCATCTAGTTCCCTGTCGCAGAGAGTGCGCTCCACCCTCACCAAAAACACGCCCAGGTAAGTGGAACTGCCCGGCCTGGGAACTGAACTCTTTCCAGCATACCGAAGCTTACTGAAGGGGAAATTGGATGAGGCCTTCAGCTAGCAGCTAGCCTTTATTTATTTATTTATTTATTTATTTAAGATTTTATTTATTTATTTGTCAGAGAGAGAGAGAGCACAGGCAGAGTGGCAGGCAGAGTCAGAGGGAGAGGCAGGCTCCCTGCGGGGCAAGGAGCCCGATGTGGGACTCGATCCCAGGATGCTGGGATCATGACCTGAGCCGAAGGCAGCTGCTTAACCAACTGAGCCACCCAGGCGTCCCAAGCCTTTAAAAGTAACCTGGAGCCATAAGGATCCCTTTTTGAAAAGGGTCTAAGGGTTTTGTTTCCCCTCTCTCATCGCAGACGACAAAGAGTAGTTTGCAGAATAGTTGTTGAGGGTTTCCTAATTTTAGCTGATAATACTGAGTAATGTTAGAGTTGTTTATTTACCTACTTTTCATGGAATGCTTTTTCGGTTCATTCTCTGTAGATTTGGGAGCAAAAGCAAATCTGCCACCAACCTAGGACGACAAGGCAACTTCTTTGCTTCTCCAATGCTCAAGTGAAGCCCCGTGTCCTGTTGCTTGCCAGCATTTACTGACTGCAAGGAAGGCCGCACCTTCTCTCCTCAGCCTCTTGTACTCATTACTACTTTTAGCATTCTCCAGGCTTTTAATCAAGCTTAATTGTGCACGGGGGTTTTATTAAAACTATATATATCTCCCTCTCTTTCTCCTCCGGTAATGTAATATCAACACCTTGTGCTGTCGTTGTTGGGAGCTTCTAGATGGGAGATCTTTTATAGTGGTAGAAGGGAGAATTATGGAGTTCATTGTGATTTTGCGGGGGAGGGAGGCTGGAGTGGACCCATCCCTCTGGCTTAAAACCGAATGCTGCTCATGGACTGATCTTTCTCTGGCATTATTTAGAACTAATTTCCTTGAGACAATGACAAGCCACACCTCTTTGGTAAGACTCTGGTATCTCAGGGTGGGAGGTGGGAGGGCAGGGTAAAGAAAAGTGGGACAGAGGATGTAGGACGGCTCCTTCTGAGGACTTGGAGGTCCCCTTCCCCCGTATGAACTAAGCTGTAACGTGGAGCCTTCATAAAAATGGGATAGGACGAGGACAGAACTAGCGATGGGGGTGTGCTTAGCTTTGATTCGGATTGATTAGGTTTAATAGTGTTAAGTGGCATAACCTTGTAAAAGTGATACTACAACTTGAGTTGATCTCTGATGGGCTCCTGGCTGGACTTTGGATTTGGTTGGGGTCAAAGCTGGTTTGCGTTTCAGTTGAATTCGTTCTGTTGCTTGACCCCCCTTCCCCTCGTCCATTGGAGCCCTACTTCTAAAAGTCACATGCCATCTATTTGGCGTCCCAGTTCACAATTAAGAGTAGGCTATAAGGGGAGATTGTCAATATTTTGTGTGGCAAGAAAAGCCACAGTCATGTTGTCTTTGCACTTTGGTTGCTAAAAATCTTCCTATGGAACATAGCCACATCTAGATAAATATGGAATTTTTATTAAAATTATTTCCAGTGTCTATAAAAAATGCTTTCTTCTGTAGAATGTTTTTGATTCATAGTGACCTTTGTCTGTAAAACACATATTTAGAATAATATTTGGAAAAAAGTAAGTCTTTTTTTTTTTTTTTTTTCCAAAAGGACTGTGAGGTTGGTGTTCTTATCATGGGAGGTAACCTTCAGCACCTTTTTAAAGAAAATATTTTCCTCAATGTTTTGGTCTACTGTTCATTTTCATTCTCTCCCCTCCCCCACTGCGGCCACCATCAGGAGTTTGATTCTTCGTTTCTCATTCAGGCCTTTTCATTGTCCAAATTGAAGTCCTAGATTTGTCCTTTGACTGTTTGCCTCTCATTTGAAGAAACTACTTTAAACAAAAACCAAATTTTTAAAAACAAGTCTTTAGGGACCAGAATGGTGCAGTTAAAAAAAAAAAAAAAAAAAGACGACTCTGGCTGGCTGACTGCCTGGAGCATCCTTCACTGCTGAAAGTGCCTCTGGAGCGAGCGGGGTGATTAACTGAGGGCACCTGCGCTGGGAACTCTGAGGCTGGTGAACAGAATGTATCTGAGATTGAGCGTAAACAGTTGCAGGCTTAATATGTAACCGCCGAGAGAGGAGGCAACCTACTGGCTTTTTTCCCAGGAGGTGGCAGCTCTCACAGCAGGGAGATTTTGCCTCAGCAAATTGAGAGAGGACGGGTCCCCTCTCCTCTTACCCCGCTTACTTACTTACTTACTTACTTACTTAGTTACTTACTTACTTACTTACTTACACACACACACACACACACACACACACACACGTCCCCTCTCCTCTTACCCCGCTTACACACACACACGCTTGTTAAGTTTTATTTTTTAACTTTGTCCTAGATGTCATCTCTTTCCTTATGTCTGCGCAAGCCTGGCATTGGCCTGGCTCCGTATTTGCTGTTCTGTAGTATCTCCCCAAGGTGCATTTTAAGTCACTAATGTGGAGGAAGTAAATGGATTGTATAATGTTAGTGAAGGCAAGGCTACCCTATGCAGGAACTGATGGCCCATTAGCGAAAAAGGAAATGGTCCTGTGTGTCAAATGTTGGCAGCCAGTTGCTCAGTTTCAGTCTAGGCCAAGAGACCTCAGCCATGAAAATAATTCTGATACTAGCAAAGGGAAATATGTACCCACCTTCAATTTCTTTAATAGTACTTCATGTGGAACAGCTTGACTTTCGAGGCTTTCTTAATTAAATTGTATTTCCTTGATGAGAGATCTAAGGAAAGGGTTCAGTGCTTTGGAGTAGCAGGAGTAGCTCCTGCCCCTGACCCTTTCTGGTGCTGCCTCTTTCTCTGCCTTTAATGCAGTTTAACTTGACTCTTACTTGCTAATAACCAGAACCTACTTTTTTTTTTTTTTTAAGATTTTATTTATTTATTTGACAGAGATCACAAGTAGGCAGAGAGGCAAGCAGAGAGAGAGGGGGAAGCAGGCTCCCTGCTGAGCAGAGAGCCCGATGTAGGGCTCGATCCCAGGACCCTGAGATCATGACCTGAGCTGAAGGCAGAGTCTTTAACCCACTGAGCCACCCAGGGGCCCCTGAAATCTACATTTTTAAGTCCGTTCTCCATAGGTCTAGGTAAGACTCCTAAGTTTGATGTTTATTTAACTGGGCAAGCATTGCATGGTTTGATTCAGCAGCAACAATTTGCATTTATTACTGGTGTCTAATGATGTCTCTTTCCTTAAGAAGGTGAATTCATTGCAGAAATAGAAAGCATCTGGGTTTCCATCAGAGGACTACAGTGTTTAAGTGATTTACCATGACAAAAATGGCCATTTTTGGCTATGAACTGTACCTATGGCATTGAAAGGGGTTTTGAATTCTTAAAATTCCTGTTTAAATTATTGCAGCACAAAGTGACCAGCAGTGCTGAGTGCAAGGAGGAAAGCCATCAGCCTTGCTGGGTTGGTTTTGTGAACAGCAGGGCTCCCCTGCCCACTGCAAGCTTCAAACAGACACATAGGCATATATATACGGTATATGTATATGTATAAATCATGCACAATGTATGATTTCCTAGGACTTGATTTCTTGGTGGAAGAAGATTTGGGAGACCCACCGTGGTGAGCTTGGGATACTGAGCAGTGGTTTGCTTACTCATGCATCCACTTTTTTGAGGCTCCGCAAGGTGCAGGGAAGGGGCTGTTGAGAGTCTAGATCTGAAAAACAAGGGAGGGCAGAGACTTCAGTGTTTAGGCTGGCACAGTTAATACAATAGGATCCCGGTCCATGTGCATTGATGATAGCCTTACTCATGACTTGGGTTTCAGCCACTGGTGTGAGCAGCTTTCAAGCATGCAGAGTTGGGGCATGTCAGTCATTGTGTTTTTCATATAAACAGGATTTGGAGAATGGTCACTTAACCTAGGAATTTAGTGATTTTTAAAAAAAATCTGCTCCCTGTAGTTGGTCTGTTTGGTAAATAAGTGAAGGCCCCAGGCCAGGGGCCAGGATTCTTAACTTGTATAATTTATTAGACTCTGGTTCTCAGAGGCTCTGTTTGTTGATGGTTCTATTCACGAAGTCAGGCAGAAGGCAGTTTGACGTCACTAGGAATAACCTTGTAGCGTGTGGGAGCCTTGTCCTCCGCAGTTGTGTGGGATGGGAAAGGAGGCCACTTTTCAGGGACTCGGAGTTGGAGCAGGAATTTTCCTTTTGTCTACCTTCTCCCGCTATAACTCTTGCCAGCTTCATTTAGTTGCATTGTTTTGATACAGATTGCTCTCCCATCTCACACAGTTGGACACCATCTGTGTGCTAGGCTCAGACACGTATAAATGGATATTTGGATTTCTAATAAAGCACTTGCCAGTTAATATCTTCTCTGGTCTTCAGTGAAGATGGAATTAACCAATTCCCCATAAAGTCTCTAGGAAATGTAATATGGTGATTGACAGGATACCAAGTGCTTTCATGCACCGTCTTACCTGATGTCACCACATCCATGTGGGGTGGGCAGGTCATCTTATCCCCGTTGAAAAATTCAGAGGGGTGATTTGGCTTAAATTCCCACCAACTAATCTATAGTTTAGCGGGGATAAGAACCTGGGGATTAGAGCTCCTACTGGAGTTCAGCTGTGGTGCTTGCTATTTCAGAGCAGCATCGTGGGCTTGGTTGATATATTATTAGGTACATAAATGATTCCACTCAAGGCTGTATGCAGATGTGCTTATTTACAGATGACCCAGAAGGAGCAGGGAGGGCTAGACTGCTGGGGAAAGCATTTGGGACAGGAGAAAGAAATGTCTTACTGGTTGGGCTTATCGTCTTGTAGATTGGGAGCCCTGGGCTTGGTTGGTGAGCCGGGGCTGCTTTCTGTGTGCAAGGAGGTGGATGAGCTGGTGTAAGTGTTTGGGGTTCCTCCTAGTGGGAGTCCGTGGCTGGGTCACCCATGCCCATCTTGTGTGCTCTGAAGCTCAGAGCCAGGAACAAGCGAGTCTCTGAGCCAAAGCCATCAGCTTGCTTCTAGAAACGTGTCAGCGGATTAGCTTATTGGCTTTCCCCCTGAGTGGCATTAGCTCTCACCCTGTCTCATGTTCACCATCTGGCTTTGAGTAAGAAGTCGTCGAGTGATCTCTCTTCAGCAGCCTGCTCCGTGCCAGGGCTTTCTGATGCCTGTTCAGCTTCTTCCTCAGCAACCCCAGGGCCCAGTGCTCTCCAAGAAGAGGTAGTCGGTCTGTTGTGCCCACACATGATGCACACCTGGGATCAGGAAATACTTTAGACCTCAGAGGGAAAAAAAAAAAAAATCAAGGAGAATGCATCTGTGGGGTTAGTGGCCTTTTGTTGTCAAAACTAACAAGTGGATCTGTCCTTAGGTGAATTTTTAAAATGGAGTTGCCCCTGCCTGTACAATGAGACGGTTTGTCCAGATTTTAGTAGAGCAAGACAGACGAGGGGGCTGGGATTTTTCTTCCTCATTAGGAAGCAAGGCCTCAGGTGGGGTGCTTAAATGAACGGCCTCTCCTCCTCCCTGGGAGCTGGCTGCTCAGTCCTCCTAGGTTAATATACGTTGACTGGGGCTAAATGCCTGACGCTTCTGGACAGAATCCAGCCCCTCGGCGGAGAAGCCGCACTGTGGAGATACAGCTGCTGGCATTACAGGGCTAAGCCCTTTCCAGCTGCTTTGCTTTAACGGGAACTGCCTGCAGTCGGCGGCTTAACGGAGCTGTCTTAGCCCCCTGAGGAGGAAATGACTAATCTCGGCATCTTCTCAGGGCACTGGCCTGGAGGCTCTGGGGAAGATAACCCGGTGGGGTAGGAAATGGCTGGATAAATGGTGTTGGAGTGCTAGGCGATTATCCCCTCCAAAATGGTGGTCCGTGCTTGGCATGGTTTGTGTCTCGTCTCCCGGAAAAAAAGGTGGGGGGTTTTCTTCCCTGGCCTCCTTGGCACTGAGGGAGAAGAGATGTTAAACATGTTCGTGGCCTGGGTATTGAAACACTGCACTGGAGTTGAGAGCATATGAAGGCAATGGTGCCTAACCCCCTTAGAGGAAGAAGATCTGAGACCCTCCAGTGTGGTCCCCACTTTGACTTTACATTCCCCTTCGCTTCATTCATTTATTCATTCATAGTAGGCTCCACATACCCAGCGTGGAGCCTAATTCAGGGCTTGAACTCAAGACCCTGAGATCAAGACTCAGACACTTAACTAACTGAGCCACCCAGGCGCTCTTCCCCCTTCACTTTATTTATTTATTTATTTTTAAAAGATTTTATTTATTTATTTGACAGAGAGAGATCACAAGTAGGCAGAGAGGCAGGCAGAGAGAGAGAGGAGGAAGCAGGCTCCCTGCTGAGCAGAGAGCCCGATGCGGGACTCGATCCCGGGACCCCGAGATCATGACCTGAGCCGAAGGCAGCGGCTTAACCCACTGAGTCACCCAGGTGCCCCCCCCTTCACTTTAAAATCTGATTTAAGGAACCGTGATCTGGGGTGCTTGGGTGGCTCAGTTGGTTAAGTGTCCGACTGTTGGTTTCCACTCAGGTTATGATCTCAGGATTGTGGGATAGAGGCCTGTTGGGCTCTTTGCTCAGCACAGAGCCTGCTTGAGGTTCTTCCCTTTCCCCCTTTTTCCCCTCTTGCCCCTCCCTCCACTTGTGTGCCTGCAAGTTCACTCTCTCTCTCTCTCAAATAAGTAAATCTTAAAAATAAATAAAGAGCAAAGATCTGAAGGAGAAACAATCATTTCCTTGGTTGTAAGATGCACTTAGAAATATGCTTTAATAGTTCTGAGAATTGGAATACCTTATAATCAATGGCATCTTACAAAAACAATGCAGTGTTTTTTCTTATAAAATAGTCAAGCATCTTACTATCCATGTTATTTGGACTGAAAGTGTTTGCTGTTCGCGGGAGATAGGGTGTTGGCTAGAACAGATGAGGTCAGGGAACCTGCTATTTAGCTGTGGTCCAAGATCTTTAAAACAGGGAGTTCTCTGTGTTCTCTGTGTCTGAGGGAAGCTGCAGGATAGGAAAAGGAGAGCTCAGCCCCAGAACATCTGGCACAAAGAGACAGGCAATGTGTAGGATAGAATCAAAATCTGTCCCAGTCATGGCCCCTAGAGCCATTACATGTGACCCCGGAGTCAGGGAAGGGTTAGAAAAAAGTCACTGTGAATCAGTGAGGCTACAACCAAAATACTAGAACTTCCTAGTGGAGTTCTGAAATGAGTGCAGCATTGAAAGCCTAGGGTGCTTGAACACAGAGGAGGTCAGAGGTCTGTTCGGGCAGGGAGCTGGGAGTGTTTACTGCAATCCCTTTTCCGACTTGCTCACCAAATCCAGAGTATCAGAGGTCTTTCCTCCCATGAAACCGGAAGGCCATGGTTTGGGGACCAACAAAAAGGACAGATAGCCAAGTTAAGGAAATTGTTGCCCTGAGATGAGGAGACTAAAAATCTAATTTTGTTTAAGAAGGTCTTTACGTTGTGGTGGAGAGAAGTGTTCAAATAATTGTGAAGTAGCGTGTTCAGTGCCAGGACAGAGGTATGTGTCACATGCTGTGGGGAGCTCTGGAGGGAGGCCCTGGAGGCTTACCAGCCTGAGGCCATGACATTAGGCTGCACGTCAGGCCACACAGGGCAGCCAGAGAGGACCAGGAAGTGTATTCTGGGCAGAGAGGCACCTCCAGCCTCGTGCCTCATAACTGGACACTGAGGACTGTCCAGCCTCTCCTCTGGATCCCAGGCTGGGCCCTGGCCTGGGCGGGCCTTGTTCCATCCATCCACGGAGCTGGGGCGGAGTTGTTAGTCTGTGCCACCATCAGTGGCATACCCTGCTCCCAGTTTTGGCAATAACTGCCCCTTTTTATGTGCTATGGTGAGTGCTGTGAAGTGTGTAAACTTGGCAATTCACAGAACTGTACCCCTGGGGCTAATAATACATTATATGTTAATAAAAAATAAAAAGTTTTAAAAAGGGAAAAAAAATAACTGTCCCTTTCACTGACTTAATCAGAGCTCTGAAACAGTTTGCATTTCCCCCTTCTATGCCCCTTCACTGCAGCCTACTAATTAGTGCTGTCAGACTCCACCAGTCTCATAAGCCCCCTTCCCTAACTGCGCCTCCCCTCTGGCTTTGGCTGACTGCGACTGCTCCTCGGTGTAGCTGCCCCTCCCCAAGAGGTGATTGTACATCTTGGCCATGCAGAACCCCTGCCCCAGCTGCCCCCAGTGACCACTGTTTGGCCAGATTCTTCTTTTTGATTAGCCCTTAGCTTCTCCCCTCCCTTCTTTGCTCCCTGTCTTCCCTCTGACATTGCTTGGGCCTGGCATTGGTCTAGGTCAACATTCCTGTTGATAAGGGGCTCTCTTCTGCTGCTTAGGGTCCTGGAGTGCAGGGCTATGGGCTGGGAGGGACTGAGACTATATCCTCTCCTGACTATGGGCACTCTCCCATCAAGTTGCCAGTCAGCTTGTTCTGGATCACTTGACCTTACTATAGATCAGAGATCCCTGACTTTCATTGGTGCCACCTCTTAAGTACTCAGCTCTGATGGCTGCTTCCCTTTTGATTTCTTAGCTTTCCTATGAAATTCCAGATGCTCAAAGTCCTGCATCTTTGTACCCCTTGGTAGGCACCTGGCCTCCTTACTCTCATTTCCTGGATCTTCCTGCAAACCAGCTTTCAGCCACAATCACTCCAGTGCTCCACCTCTCTGTCCGGGGAGGCCTTTCCTTCCTTCACGAGTTTCATTCGTTTTTTCTTTTTTAAAAAAAATTTATTTTTAGTAATCTCTACAACCAACATATGGCTCGAACTCACAACCCCAAGATCAAGAGTCACATACTGTTCCAACTAAGCCAGCCAGGCGCCCTTTGGGTATGAATCTTGACTCTTCTTTCCTCTGGGATCCTCCTCCCCTAACACACTCATATACACACTATCCTCTGCTTAAGCTAACTAAGGTTGGGGAATGGGGAGGAAGTGGGTCCTTCTTTAGTAATAGCGGGCTGGGCTGCTGAGCTGCCTTAGGAACTTCTGGGAAGCAGCTGAACCATTGGCAAGGGGGAACGGCAGTCAGCAGTCTACTGCCATGATGGCGACAACCCTACCACCAACTGAGATCTGAGTCGGGGGCTGCCTAGCTAATCACATTCTTCCCGTGTGGTTCCTGCCACCCTTACTGAATAGACCCCATTTTCTTTTTTTTCTTTTTTTTAAAGATTTTATTTATTTATTTGACAGAGAGATTACAAGTAGGCAGAGAGGCAGGCAGAGAGAGAGAGAGAGAGGAGGAAGCAGGCTCTCCGCCGAGCAGAGAGCCCGATGCGGGACTCGATCCCAGGACCCTGAGATCACGACCCGAGCCAAGGCAGCAGCTCAACCCACTGAGCCACCCAGGTGCCCCTAGACCCCATTTTCTAGATGAGGATAGTGAGGCTCAGGATGCTTAAGTAACTTGCTTAAGTTCGCCCAGCTGTAACTGCCTGAGCCTGTATTTCAACTTTTTCAACCCTTTCAACACCTATTATACCTTTATGTAGCCTTCTTTCTTTTTCTTTCTTTCTTTCTTTCTTTTTTTTTTTTTTTTTAATATGGTATCCAGAATCCTTTAAGTCAAAGTGATGTTCTTTGGAAAGTGAAAAGCCTTTTCTCCTCCTCTACCTCAGTCCCAGCAGCCCAAATGTGTCCCAGAGCCTGGCCCCTTGGTGGACTCCCCGCACCCCTCCCCTGCCCAGTGTGGTCCCAGTGTGTCCTCTTTCCAGCCAGAGGTAGCAGTGGGGGTGGGAAGTGGAGAGGGGCATCCTGCCAGCCAATTGGGGACACGGCAGCCTAGGCTCTGAGCGGCTCTGAGCTCACATCATCTGCTCCTGCTAAGGCAATCATCAACATAAAAGGCTAATTGTATTAATCACCAAGGCACCCCCCTCCCTTTCGGGAGAATTATGAATTGCAATTGCAGATGGCTCCGCTGATTGAAGGCAGTGCTCAGCGGGGAGAAGGGCCAGATCAGATTACACACCATTAATTAAAAACTTCCCGTGACAACTGGGAGGGAGTGCAGACCGAGGGTCTGCGTGGTTGGGTCTTTGTCCTCCCCATGCTCCCACTGCTGCCACCCTCTCACCCCACCCCAGGCCCAGGGGCTGAGGCTATGACGCCCCGTTGCCCCAGGCTGGTACCTGTGAACTTGGCTCCCCAAGGGCCAGCCCTTCCCTCATCCAAACAGATGGCTGGCTGTCCTATTAAAGGGCGCCAGAGAAGGAGACGCTAACCTTTGGATATTCATTCCTGTGTCTAACTTTGGATGCTCTTCAGATTCTAACCTATTTCCTCACTTTTCATGAAGCTTGTCTCCCCCCTTGCTCTAGCCTCTTCCAACAGAGCACAGCTTTAAAGAACTATTCGTGAAACTAGCCCCTCTCTCTCCAAGCAGTCTGACCCTTTTGGCCCGGAAGTTCCCGAGACAGAGGGTCCAGAGTCTGCTCCCGAGGAGCTCCAGGGAGCTCTCCGAGGCTCCAGGGTGGCTGTGCCCCCTGGTCCCAGCTTTCCCTCCCTGCAAGCACAGGCGCCTCAGCTGCTCTCATCCTGGCACACTGGAAGTTGCACCTCCTGAATTCTCTTGATCAATGACCGCCTCCCCTCCCTCCCCACTTGCCCAGTCTCAGTCATTGGATTCATCAAACTTCCATTGAGTACCCAGTGTGTGCTCAGCTCTGGGGACGCAGAGATAATTTGTCTAGGGGCTTCGGAGCCTACTGCAGGAGCTCTGCCCTCCTGCCTTTGTCAACTTTACAGTCCATCCGTCCTTCTGTCCTTCCTTCCTTCCTTTCTTCCTTCCTCCTGCTAGAGCTTGTATAGACACCCCCCCCCCCCCCAGAGCTCTGTTCTGAAAAATTCTAAGCTGGGAGCTGAGGAGACCTTAGGGGGCTTTGGTACTGAGCTGGGTGACCTTTAGCAAGTCAATCATAGCCCTCCTCCCTCCCCCACACTCAGATCTCCCTGCTCATAAAAGGGCACGGGAAGCCCTGGGCTCTGAGAGATTGTAAGATGGATGAGAGGGGCCTGGCTTGGAGAGATGTAAATAGTACTCCACACTGACAATATCACAGAACTCTGAACGCGGTCACTGTGGCCACAAGCACTTGGGGACTCAGCTCTTGCTCTAGTTACTGGCTGGGCTCTGTCACCCTGCCCATGAAAGACTTTGGGAGCCCCTCCCATGCCTGGTGCCTTTGGAGACATCATGGAAAAGGTCCTATCTTTTTTATGCATTTGGTTGCTGTATCTCAGGGTACCATGGTGATGGGCACCATAGAGATGAGAAGAACTGACTTTTATTGGCTTGTCTCTTTGTTCCAGTGGCCCTCCTCAACCCCTCCACACACACAAAGCCACAAAGGTCAGTGGATCCAGGAGAGAAGGAGGCAGTGCAAGTAAGTGGAACAGATGAAAAGAGAAAAGCCTATTCTCTTTTCCTTCCCTCTCAATCCTCCTCCTCTCACTTCTTCCCTCCACCCTCCCATTACCAACAGCAATTGTATTCAAACCCGATAATTACAGTAACAGTGACAATAATCATCATTTATTGGGTTTGTTTTTCTAACATTTTAACATCCGAAAACATTTTCCAGTCTCTTATTTGTTTTGACAGCGGGCACTAGGGGAGGACTGTGCCCATTTTATAGCTGGGGAAGCTGAGATCCATAGGGCCCCAAGTCATGGGGGGACAGTATTTACAGCAGCTTATAAATACAAACAAACCCACTGAGGCTTGCTGTCCTTCAGAAGCACCCAACTGCAAATTCTGGTTTCTTGGGTCATTCCTAAGTTCTTACCATCCTTGGGACTTCATTAGTAGCTTTTTGAGGATCCTGGCAAAATTGCAAATGAGGCTGGAGACAGTTTATTGCCCAGGTCATGAACAGGGGCCTGGGATAAGGACCTTCTCCTCTCAGGATTGTTCCCATGGATGGGGCTGTGGCATCGAAGGTGGGCAAACATCTGGGGAGAGCCTGCCCTGGAAAAGGCCTGTTTGACCCAAACCTCCCTTGCCTATATCCTGCCCCTCTTCCCCAAGGCAGGGTCCTCTCCTGTGTATTTAGAAGCCTGAGGAATGAAGATCGATTGGAAGGACCGTCTCTGTCCTCAGGGCACAGCCTCAGGCTGAGGGCTGGTCTGTAGCCCCCAAACTATACCCAAGAGCAGAGATATCCCTATGAGGAGCTCAGAGACCATCCCAGGACCTGATTCTTCTGGGAAGTCTCGCTTTCCCTTCAAGGGTAGGTGAGATGTTGAGGTTCCCCAAGGTCTCTATAGCCCTTAGTATCTAAGCTGAATGGCTGTCTGGGCTCTAATACCCAAGACAAGGCGATCTGGAGGCCCACGATGCCCACTAGGATCCAGATGGATGAGAGAAGAGGAGGGCAGTCATGAATTTCCCTGCCTCCTCCTGCTCTGTCCCATTAAGAGATGTAGGAGGAGGAGACTGCACAGATTTGCTTCCCAGATTCTTTCTGTCTAGAAATATAGTGCCAGGGGTAGGGATTGGCATTCCCGGCCCACCCTGTTAGGACAAGAGGCCTAGCCTCCCCATCCTTCCTGCCCTCATCCTCTCCCCCCTCCCCCTCCCCCCACAAAACCTGACATCTGGTCGTACAAGGCAGCCTATCTACCTAAAGGGCTCCTCGCAGAAGCCCAAAGATGAGGGGCCCCGTTCTATACTGTCTGACATATGTTCCCCAATTCTGTGTCCCCTGAACTGGACTGGGATTCTCTCTTCTCGGGCTCTTCTTCTGCCACTTTCTCCACTTCTTCGCTACCCATGAGGATGGCCAGTCGCTGGGCCATGGTCTTGGTGCCAGGGAAGAGGATAAAGTTGTAGATCAGGGAAGCCAGGACAGCTCCTGCCAGGGGTCCCACCCAGAAGATCTGAGGGGGCAGAGAGAAACAGGCATGAGTCATCAGGATCACAGGGTAGATTCGGCATCCTAGGCTGCTTCCCTAGTATTAACTTGGTCTACCAGGACCCCTCAGGCTCTCTACATGGTGACGAAATGGAGAAATGGGCATCCTGCCTGCCGAGTCTCTGCAGGTGAGGTGACCTTGCCTTGCGTGGGGCAGGCCCAGTCTCCTCACCACTCCTGCTTCCCTCCTCTTGGCCTCCCCTATTCCAACCAGGAGGCCTGGCTAAGTGCTGTTCCTGCTTCTGCTGGTGTGTGTGTATCTATTTCTGTTTGTCTTTTTCTTTATCCAAGTTTGGAAACTGGTCCAGCTGGAGGAAGTGAATAAGGAAACAGCCAGGACTTGAGGCCTGGGCCAAGCCTGTGTCTCCCGCCCCGGCCCATTTATTAACAGCCTACTGGGTCCCCTTGGCTCTTGAAGATGGAAAGAAAGGAAGTACAAGCCAGGATACTCGCCTTTGTCTTCCAAGCCAAGGGAAACCTCCACTGGGAGGTCAAGAAGGTCTGTGGTGGAGGTCCCATCTCCCCAAGTCCCAGTGGACTGCCCACTGGTGAGAGCCACAGTCCCTATTGCCCTTGCCCAGGCCCTTCCCATCCCATGGCGGCCAGCAGAGGCTCTCACCCAGTGGACCTCGAACTTCCCAACGATGATAGCAGGGCCGAAGGAGCGGGCCGGGTTCATGGAGCAGCCTGTGAAGTAGACCTGGAGGGCAAGTGCTGGTTTAGGATGTGAGGAGGCTTAAGGCAGGCCCAGGAGGGGACAACCCCCTCTGTCCTGGCTTAGAGCCTTGACCACGACAGCACCATACCCCAGACCTGGATTGTGGGAACACAGCCTCGAACCAACCCAACTAAGGGCTCAGGGAGGGGCACTTCCTGGCCTTCAGGGTCCCAGCAGGCTCCCCGGGGAGTGACCAGTGTGTGCGTGTCCACAGTGTCCACTTTGCCTCTTACCCCAATGAGGTGCCCCAGCGCCAGAGAGATCCCCATCATGGTGGCCGGGGAGCCCGATGCCTGCCGGTTGTCGGTGCAAACAAAAACACAGAGTACCAGCTGCAGGGTCAGAACCAGCTCCACAGCCACGGCCTGGCCCGTTGAGACGCTGCTCCGGACCTGGATGAGGAGGCTGTGCTGGAGGTGATGCTGGTTGGTGACCCGCTCAGGCCTCACTGCCCCACCGTAGGGGGGTGACACTTCACCACCGCAGATTCCAG
This sequence comes from Mustela lutreola, assembly GCF_030435805.1. Lineage (NCBI taxonomy): Eukaryota > Metazoa > Chordata > Mammalia > Carnivora > Mustelidae > Mustela > Mustela lutreola. Next base: position 64,950,707 of record NC_081297.1, read on the forward strand.
GACCCAAGGAGATGGGGAGAGCTGTGCAGTGGAGTTCCGGTCAGCCCTGGACTCCTGCTCCCTGCAGAAGGGAGCGGCCCCCACTCCTAGCCTACCAGTTGGCTGGGGCCGGTAGTTGGCAAGGGGCTTCGTTGGCAAGTTCTGATGGGGGAGGGAAGGCTCAGAGCAGGGGAGGGGGTGGCGTACAGGTTTTTGAGCAGACTGGGAGGAGACCGTGGGTAGGAGTAGAAGGAGGAGACTTGGGGAAGTAGGTGGAAGGATAGATGATTAGGGGAATCTGGGGGAGTGAGACAGGCCTCAGGGGAAGGAGGAACATGGGGACGCCGAGGAGCAGGGCTCGTGGGGTAGACTGGGAGAGAAGAAGGGCATACCGGGACTCCTGCCACTACCCGCAGCCCCAAGTATCCCTGGCCACCCTGACCCTTCAATGCCTGGTCCTTTCCTAACTCCTGGCCCTGTTCCACCTGTTCCTGGTGCCATAACCCCATTCCTGCTCTGCCTGCACTGAGGCCACAGTCGGCTTCTCCTGTGTCCCAAGGCTCAGCCCAGAGCAGGTAAGGAGCACATTGCTGAGTTATTACCTCCCCTCCCTGCTCCTCAGGCCTGGCCCTCCACTCTTACCCCCTGCGGGGGCATCCCTTCCTAGGCCTGTCAGGTGCCCCTCCCTGCACCTACCATGTTAACCCCAAGGGTTTCTCGGATGTCTCCTGGGATGACCCCATAAAGCAGAGCAGCCCCCGCAGTGGCCCCTGCCAGCTGGGCAGCCACATAGGCCATGGCACGGGGCAAGGAGATTTGGGAGCCCACGAGGAAGGCCAGAGTCACGGCAGGATTGATGTGGCCCCCGCTGGTCTTCCAGGTGATCTGCACAGCCACAGCTGTGGCCAGGTTGAAGGTGATGGCGATCTGCAGCACGGTGGGGAGCGCCGAGGGCCAGGGCAGGGCTGAGCCCACCCCAAAGAACACGTACAGCCCCGTGGCCAGGAACTCGGCAAACAGCGCCCTGCTGATAGCTCTCCAGAATTGGCAGGCCAACATGCTGGCCCAGCCTCACCTGCCAGGCTGCCCTGGGTCTGGCTCCGGCTGCCTCAGCGGCTGCCTCTACTTCTCCTGAGACCTCTGTTTCTCTAGCCTCTGATGTCGGCTATCTTGGTGGGTCTCTTGTCTCTGGCCTGCTCCTCTCCTAGCTGCTGACCCACAGACCTGCTGGTCAGACTGGCAGGGAGCAGGTTTGTGGTGTTTCTGTGGGTGGGAGGTGTGATGCTGGGATGAGGAGGGGTGCTCCCTGGCTTGTTCCGCCCTAAGCTCACCTCTCAGCTGGAGGGAGGGGGGCAGCCCCCAGGCACTGAGCTGGAACCTTCAGGTTCCTGAGCCTGGACAGAGGTAAGGCTGCCGCAGGCTGGGGCCCAGCCTGCGGGGGGCAGGGGCAGGGCTAGTGGTGGGCATGGGATTCCAGCTTAGATGGAGAAGCTCCTCACATCTCCAAGTCCAAGGCCGGCTTCGAGGGTCCTGGGAGTTCCCAGAGGCTCCTGCTGTCCTGCCTTCCCCCACCTCCGCCTCCAGGCTCTGCCTCCGAATGGGCTCACACTATTCAATGCCCCCAAAACCCACATGTGAAATGAAGCTCTTTCCTCCTTTCCCACCTAAATCCCTACTCACAGAAAGCAGATATGAACAGAGTCAACTATACTAAGGACCTGGGTCTGTGTGGGCGCAGGGGGGACATGGGGAGAACATGGGACATGGGACAGGGGGGACATGTCTTCCACAGCTGATCAGATGACACACATGGCAGTGGAGAGTTTCTCCCCTGTGAGCTGGGAATTTCCACTGGCTTGTCCTTGCCCTGTCCTGTCTCCCTTGCCTGCCCCCTCCCTCTCAGGCCCTCTCCCCCACCACTGCCCTGCTCTCCTTCTCAGGGACCTGAGCAATTCCTCTCAAGCCTCACACAGGGCCACTGAGCCATTTTTGTGGCGATGCTGGCCCTAAGGTCACCCAGGCCCTAGGCTCTGCCCTTTTCACCCCAACAGCATATAAAGATATAAAGATATTTTCTCCAACAAAGGTGTTGCCTCCCTCAGTACAATCTGTGGAGCTGTGGAAACAATGGTCTTCGCTTCTTCATCACTACGGGATGCCCTGACCTCGCCCCTGGCCATAAATTCCTGCTCAGTGGATATGTCCTGGTTGTCTTTAGGCTCCTCAAATGCGACCTGTCTTAAAATGCGACCCTCAGCGCTCTCTGTGCGCACCCCCTCTGCGCCCCCATGCACTCTTCCGGTTTTTTCCAACTCCCTTGGTGGCACCCAGGAATCGTCCTTGAGCCTTCTCTCTTTCCTGCCCCCCACGAATAAAGGCGTTGAATCCTGCTGATTTGGAATCCTAAATATTTCTTGACTGTGCCCTCTTCTTGCCACCCCCGCTGCCCTGTGGCCTTGAACCATTCTCTCTGTCTGCTTCCTCACTCAGCTCCAATCAATTATCCACACTGCAGCCCCAGTGATCTTTCTAAAATGCAAATCTGATTCTGCTGCTCCCTTGCTAAAATCCCTTCAAAGTGCCCTTGTGCCTGGCCTACAGGGTTCTCAGGGATCCTGCTCCTCCCACCTCACCTCTCCCCACTCCTTGCTTTGTCCTTTACCCTGTGGCCTCACCAAATGGCCAGGGGTTCACAACATGCCCTGCTGGTTGCTCCTTGGAGAACCCTCTGTCTTCCCCCTGGATAGCCCTTCCCACGTCTCTTGCTTGGGTAACTTCTAACTCATTCCTAACGCTCAGATTCAGTGTCGCCCCCTCCTTTCCTGGGTGATGAGCCCTCCGTGTGCTCCCACACCATCTGGGCACGTTTGTACACTTGTGTCACCACAGAGTGCTGTCATGGCGTTAGTGTGCCTCCTTAATGGGACAGTGAGTCCCTCAGGGAGCAGGAAAGAAATTTTGCTCATCCCTACATCTAGTGTCTTGCACAAGGATTGGCCAGAGTTGGTGCTTGAGAAATATATTTTTTAAAGATTTTATTTATTGGGGTGCCTGGGTGGCTGAGTGGGTTAAAGCCTCTGCCTTCAGCTCAGGGTCCTGGGATGGAGCCCAGCATCAGGCTCTCTGCCCAGCAGGGAGCCTGCTTCCTTTCCTCTCTCTCTGCCTGCCTCTCTGCCTACTTGTGATCTCTGTCAAATAAATAAATAAAATCTTTAAAAATATATATATTATTTATTTATTTGACGGAGAGACAGAAAGACAGAGAACGTGCACAGAAGCAGGGGGAGCAGCACGCAGAGGCAAAAGGAGGGGCAGACTCCCCGCCAAGTAGGGAGCCTGATGCGGGGCTCCATCCCAGGACCCCAGGATCATGTCCCAAGCCAAAGGCAGACCCTTAACTGACTGAACCACCCGGGTGCCCTGGGCTTGATAAATATTTTTTTTTCTGTTTTTTTTTTTTTTTTTAAGATTTTTATTTATTTATTTATTTGACAGAGAGAGATCATAAGTAGGCAGAGAGGCAGGCAGAGAGAGAGAGAGGAGGAAGCAGGCTCTCCGCCGAGCAGAGAGCCCGATGCGGGACTCGATCCCAGGACCCTGAGATCATGACCTGAACTGAAGGCAGCGGCTTAACCCACTGAGCCACCCAGGCGCCCCGTTTTTTTTTTTTTTAATTGACATATTATGTATTATTTGCCACAAGGGTATAGGTCTGTGAATCATCAGTCTTACACAATTCACAGCACATACCCTCCCCAACGTCCGTCACTCAGCCACAGCCACCCTTCCCTCCTCAGTCCCTCAGTTTGTTTTCTAATATTAAGAGTCTCTTATGGTTTTTCTCCCTCCTGGGTACCATCTTGTTTAATTTTCCCTCCCTTCCCCCTACGAACCCCTACCTTGCCTCTCAAATTCCTCATTTGATAAATATTTGTTGATGAAAGGATGAATGAATAAAAGCTTCTTGACCTCCTGGAGGCAGGCGACTTCCATATCTACTTCCTTCCAGCCAGCTCTTCTACCTATCCCACCTGGGACTGAGCCCTCTGAAATCTTCGAGTGGAATATCCCAGCTCTGGTTACAGGCTCTGTCCGTTTCACCCCCACCCCCCACCCCGGCCCCGGCCCATCCCTTTCCATTCTTCTAGCCTTCCGTGGCCTCACCCTCCCCTCCCCAGCAAGATCCCCCATCCATGCCCCCACTGTCCTAGCTCCCTGTTTTCTCCGCTCCATTCTCCTCCACAGCCCTCTACCCCCATCTGGCAGCCAAGCGCTGCCGGAGAAGCTCGCCCAGCCATGCAGACTGCTGCCATGACGAGTGCATGGTCCCTGGCTTCAGCGGGGGTCACAGCTCTGCTCAGCAATCCTCACACCGTCCTCAGTCAGCTCTCTCTCTCTCCCCCCATTCTTCCAAGGCCGACATCCAACCTTGCCCACGCTTTCCAAGTGCCCTACTCCAGCTTTCTGCCAGCAGCTCAGCTCGCCCCCTGTCCTACCTAGAAAGAGAAACGAGCAGGTAAGACTTCTTCCCATCCTTCTTCCCCAGCCACAAACTCCCCTGCTGCAGTTCCATGCCCTCCCCGTCTTCCCTCTGGACCTGAAGAAGCGACAGCCCTTCTCCTGTCCAGTCAGGAGCCCCTCCTTGGGCTCTTGGCTCCCTGCGAGCGACTGGGATCGTGGTCTCAGTCTCATCTGGGGTTTTCACTTCCCCTTCTCCTGGCTGGTACTTGGTAACGGGGCCTGGGTAATCGCAGAGTACTGGAGAGACCAGTACTTTATTTTATTTATTTATTTATTAAAGACGCTTTAATAAATACTCCAGGAATGAAGGAATATGGCCGTGGGGGCAGTGTGGGTGGGCTGACATGGTGGGCTCTCTGCTTAGGGGCTGGCCCAGGGCACCTCAAGGCATGTCTCTCCTTTACTTCCTGCAGACAGGACCACAGAGGGCTTCCCTATACCCTGCCTAGCCTCGGTAGGGTGCACCTGTACGCCAAGCACCCAGCAGCCCTCACGCTGGGCTGTTGAGGGCCTTTGATACAGCAACACAGGAGAAAGCATTCACTCTGCTGTATATGCTGTACCCCCGACCAGTGGGTAACTTCTGTGAGCTCAGTTTCCCCACTTATAAATGGAGATAATTGCCCTTTCCCCATGTGGCATTAGGGCTAAATGTGCTGATACTTAGGAGAGAGTCTCTGAGCCAAGAAAATTCTGGTTGTTAGGCTTGCCCTCCCTCAACCCTCTGAGGAGACAGGTGTGAGGACTGGGTTCGGGTGGGAAGGGTCCTGATTGCCGTGGCAACTCCTAGACAAGCAGCTCCTGGGAATCCTGCTTTGGGCCCTGGAGGTTGAGAGAATCAAGTTCAGCAGCAGCCCACATCTTCAGCTGGCCCAGAGCAGCGCCTCCTGGGGCCCTGTCTGGCCTGGGGCCAAGGTCATTCAACCCCCACCCCCTCCCAGGCCAGGTGGGCATTGGTCAGGGCCTTGCTCCAGCTCCAGCCGGCACCTCCCTGGACCCTGCCAGTCCTGGGCTCTACTGGTGAGTTCCAAGGTCCCTCACACTCAGAGGCCTTATGCCGAGGCCTCACACCTGGCTGCCTACAGCTGCTGGCCGGTGGCTGTGTGCTTTTAACCTCCTAGAGGCCTGTCTGGCTGCTGTGGTGGCTGTCTGTTGGGGAGTCGAGTGTGGAGGTGTGTGTGCACAAGGGGCAATGTGGGCTCCGACTCCTCTGGCTTGGGGAACAGAGGAGGAGCAGGAGGGAGGGGAAAGAGGGAGGTGCTGGGAAAGAAGAGCCAAGAGAGAATGAAAGCGCGTCAGAAAGGGAAGGAAGGATTCAAGGTAGCTTCTCTCGCATCATCTCAGCAATCCTCCCGAATTGGGGAAGCCTCATCCACCCCTGGCAGAGGAAGCATGAGGCTCCTGTGGGGCTTCGAGAGCTAACACACCTCTCAACCCCAGTTCCCACCCCCCTAGACAGCCAACACTGCGGCCATTTTCTGCCTTTGCCCCCAGCCCCCCTCCATGTCCCCGTGTCCGCCTTCCTACCAGGAGAAAACCAGCAGCCCCTGGGCAGAGAGGGAGGGGGAGGAGTAGGAAACCTCCCATAGGAGAGTCAAGGCTTTTCCTGGGTTCCATTTCCAGGAGGATCAGAGGCTCAGGGGTGACTGCACATGTGTGTCCTTGGGCGTGACACTCATACATCTCTGAGAACATACAGGGCCAGGTTCCTGGGTCTGGTCCCCAGTAGCCCCTTGGCCCTGTGAGAGAATGGGGGAGGGTTGATGTGGCTCTTACACACACACACACACACACACACACACGCGCGCGCGCGCACGCACACACGCATACATACCGCGTGAGCCGTCTACACAGAGTAGACACAGCCCCTTGAGTACAACTGAAGGTCATTGTAGATGTGGCGGGTTACGACTGTGTGCGTGTTCACGTGTGCGCAGGCCCCTTGGGGCTCCGGACCCAGCCGCCTGGAAATTCACCCACCAAGGAACACAGCGCCCCCTGCTGACCTATCAGCCCGCTGCTGCATCTTGTGGGCACAAAGCCCTGTGGGGACCCGCACCCTCTGGCCAGGTCAGGCCTGGAACTCCCTCGAGCTGGGTGCCCCACCCATCCTTGGAGGGTCTGTCACCCATAGACCCACCGTTCACCACCTTATGCTCGCCTTCGGACCCATCAAAAAAGGAAGGCAAGTCGCTGGGCTGGAGGGAGAGGCCAGCCTCCCAGTCAGGTCTGTGCCTGTACCTGAGGCCTGTGGGCGACGACAGAGGGAAGGAATCCTCTCTCTTCTGCACCCCTTCCCGGATAGTGGACTAGGGGTAGCTGCTTCCTGGTGGCTTAGAGGACCCAGACCTGAGAGACTCCCCGTACCCCGACGCGGCTCGGGCCCAGACCCAGTATTTGTGTTAGAGGAAGCCCAGCAGCGGCGGATTCGGTGGACGAGGTCTCCCCCTGCTGGTCGGATCTGGTACTTGCGTTGCCCCGCTCAAGGTTTGGGATGGGGTGGATGAGGCAGGTGAGGGACTACTCCTTTAAGGGGAGCCTGAGGTTCGTTCTCTCTCTCTCTCTCTCTCTCTCTCTCTCTCAAACACACACACACACACAGGTTCGTTTTCTCTCTCTCTCTCAAACACACACACACACACACCCATGTGTTGTTAACTTCAGAAATGAGGCGGGCAGGGCAGGGCAGGGCAGGGGCGGCTGCAGCTCCCATTCACAGATACTAGGCTCAAATTGAAGGAGGGCTAGGAAGTCTGGCTCTCCTCACCCTCCCTCCCTGGGACTGAAGCTGGCCAGACAGGGTCTCTGGCTTCTTCCACCCCATCTCAGTTCCTCTCCTGATGCTACTGGCCCCTCCTCTTCGGAAGCAAAACTGTAAGACCATGGGAGAGGTTCCCATCCCGGAGAAGCAGGAACTCAGGTTCACTCTCAGGAGAGTAGGGGCCCAGAAGTGGAGAGTGGCTGGGGTCACCGATATGTACCTGCTGAGTTCCTGTTGCACTAGTTTACTGAGCACTCACGGAGGTGCCTGGCCCTGTTTACGCAAGCATCTTCCGTCCATCCTCTGTCTTCCTTTATGTTCACAGCAACCCACAAGGTGGGTACAAGTATCCCCATTTTATAGATGAGAGCTCTCTGCTCAGCAGGGAGTCTGCTTCTTCCTCTGCAACCCCCCCCCCCCCCGCTCACATGGTCTGTCTCTCAAATAAATAAATAAAACATCTTGCAAAAATGAAAACCAAAAAACCACAACTCAGAGAAGCTGTGTTACCCAAAGTTGCAAAGTAGGATTTGAGCTCCAAGCTAGACTCCTTAACTATGATGCAGGGCTGTGTTCTGCGCTGCTTTTCTGTGCCACATCCACCATTTTCTCTAAAGAGCAGACTGGTTCCAGGTATCTCACTCCCTTCATCTTAAATTATTCCCACAGCAACCCTGTGAGGGAAGTCTTTTTTATCCTTGTTTCCTAGCTTGAGAGATGGAGGCTCAGAGAGTTTAAGGAGGCTTCCTAAGGAGTGCCAGGGACAAGGGGACAGGGACAGAGCAGAGCAGAGCCACAGGCCCAGAGAGGAAAACAGCGGGAACAGAGGCTGGCAGAGGCAGGAGTGAGGAGAACCAGAAAAAGGCAGGGCTGGCTGTGGCTCCTGGTATGTTAGGGAGTGAGGCAGGGGGTTTCTTCCTCTCACCCCAGGCTCCCAACATGGCATCTTTTCGGACTAGAGAGGGCAGTCCAGGGCTGTGTCTCCTTCCCAATGACAGAGCTGGCTGGTTACCACCTTGGCATCTCAAGGGGCTGCCAGTGGGTTCAGTCCTCCTCCATCCTGCCTGGTACTCCCTGGCACTGGGGCCAAGCCCTCCTCAAGTGGCAGAGACTTACACAGCTGAGGTGGGGGGATGAGCAGGTGGGTGAGTTGGTGAGGACACCTCCTCTACTCCCACTGTCCCCTCCTGACCTCTAGCTCCATTTCTGTGTTTTTGTCTCCTCCTCTCCCTCTCTCTCTTCCTTACCTCATTGCTCTGCCTCTCTAAGCCTCCCCTGGCCTCAGCTTCCCTGTCTTGCCACGGAGAACTATGCAGACTGTGGAGAGCATAGGGGATGACAAAGAGGAGACAGACTGTCCAGAGGGACAGAGGTAATCAGCCAGAGTGCCTTAAGGAGATGCTCTGGGGAGAGATGAGGCAGAACATGAATGTCAGTGGTTTATTGGTACACCCCTGCCCCAAACACCGGCACTACCCTGTGCACCCTTGAGCAGAAATAAATAAGGCAGCATTTAATGAATCAGTCTGTCTCCCTCCCAAGGCAATCTGGGGAGGGGCAGCCTCTTCAGGTCCAAGGGACTGGGACGCCTCTGGCTCTTAAGGTGGGGGCGGGGGGGGGGAAGATAGGGGCATACAGACTGCTGGCCACCCCTTCCTAGCTTGGCCCCCATGCAGCCTGTAAGCTTGGTGCTACTTTCAGTCTCTGAGGTCCGACCTCATGGCAGCAGGCTGCCCTGTCCCAGACAGACCCGCCTCCCCATCAGACACCAACCCCTGGCCCCCACCCAAGAGTCCCATCATGGATTCCGGCTCCCATTCCTTATTGTGAAGCTGGGGGAGCCAGCACCTCCTCCCTAGCCCAGAGGACCCAGCTGTAGGGGAAGGAAGCTTTGCTGTCATATATGTACATATTTTGCCCCTGTGGTTCCGGGGCTAGGGGACTGACCCCTTCCTGACACAGGTCAGCGGGCAGTCAGCTCCATGGTCTTCTTTCGCTCCTCTCGTTGCTCTTCCCAGTCCTCCTCAGGCTCATATGTGCCCTTGATGACGGCCACGCGCTCACTCACGCTCAGGGAGTTGGGGAAGAGCAGGTAGAAGTAGAGGATGGCAGCCAGGATGGCCCCCACGATGGGGCCTACCCAGAACACCTGGCGGGGGACACGGCAGCATCAGGCGGCTGAGTCTCAGAGACCGACAGCCTCCCCTCCAGAGGACAGAACTATGGACCCTCAGGGGAGGTGGACAAACAGACTTCTGGACCTCCAGAAGGAAAGATTCCCTCCTGCCTAAGGAACAGGTATACTGACACTCCATTCCTCTATGACAGGGAGACCTACAGACACTCAGATCTTCAAAAGAGAGAGATACCCAGAAGGACAGGGCCCCCAGCCTCACCCTAAAGAGACACAAATGACCCTTTGAAGGAAACAGGCATGGAGAGACAAAAGAACTCCTCTGCCTCCCACACAGGAAATGAAAGAGACCCTGGAGAGAGAGAACATGAGGAGGCAACAGATAGACTGTCCAGGGGGACAGGCCCACAGGAAGGAAGACTCTCAGCCCCCTCAACGGGGACAGATAAAAAAAAAAAAAATCAGAGACGACAGACACACAGACATGGTGTGATCCCATCATACCCCAGAAGTACTGACACCAAGTCATCAGAGATCTACACAGAGCAACAGATCTCCTTCCCTTCCCTAGGGGTACAGATACACCCCACCCCAGGCTTGAACCAGGGTCCTCTGCCGTTCAGCTACTCTTGTCCTTGTTCTGGCTGCCTTCCATCCCTTTCTATATCGCTTTTTCTCTCCAGCCACTCCTCCCAGGGCCACCCCAAGGGCTGCACCCACAGCCTCCAGATAGTCCAGGGGCTCTTGGCCGGGTTTCCAGGCCCTCATTGCCAGGGAACCAGGGTAGGGCTGAGACTCACCCAGTGAGCAGAGCTGAAGCGATTCATAACCACTGCAGGGCCGAAAGAGCGGGCTGGGTTCATGGAGCAGCCGGTGAAGTAGATCTGGACAGAGGGAGGCAGGTGGCAAGGAGGGCAACACGCTTGTCCAACTCCTAAAGGGCCGGTCTTTCCCAGCATCACCCAGAAGTTTAGGCGCTCAGCCAAGTCTCTGAATCAAGTCTCTCGATTTCTAGGCTGCTGACCTCTCCCTCCATGGGTGCCCGTGCTCCCTTCTTTCTTCTCAAGTCCTGTGCTCAGGCTGGATCTCCATTTTCACCCCAACTCCCACTTCCTGGCATATTCCCTCAGGCTAGAGAAGAGCTGTGGGGAGCCAGCTTGGGACAGAGTACAGCAACCCCCCTCCAGGCCTTAACTGCTGGGTTTCCTGGTTCAGAAGGGTGCTGCTCTAGGGTCCCATTATTTGGCCCGATGGGCTCCCCACAACTCCAGCCAAGTGGCAGCATTGCTCACCCCCACAAGGTGGCCCAGTGTGACGGAAAGGCCAATGGACAGGGCCGGAGAGCCCACAGGACTGGTGCGGCGGGAGTCGGTGGAGGAGAAAATGCAGAGTGCCAGCTGGAAGGTCAGAATCAGCTCCACTACCATAGCCTGGCCCTGGGTTGTGTTGTTGTTGAGCTGCAAGGGGAGGGTGGATTAGAATCCCTGCCTTCCAGCTCTATGGCCGGGTGCTTGGGGAATGGGGCTTTGGGCCTCCAGCGACACCTGGAGCCACTGTACCAGAGGGCCAAGCCTTGCACACGTCAGGAAGGTCATTCGCTGAAATGACCTACCTGAGCGTGTGTGCGAAGCTTGGAGTATAGGCCTGTGGCCAAGGAGCTGAGTGCAAGGGAGCTTTTCCTGGACAAGGTCCTGTCAACGGTTCTGCCCAATACCCCACCCCCACAAGCTGGCATTTACCCTCCCTCCTGTGGGCAGCTGCCCAGTTTGCTTGCTGCACCCCCAGCCTGCCTCCCGCCCGTGTCTGACCCGCTGCCAGTGCCAACCTCAAACCCGTCTCTCCGGTGGGGCTGACTCACGGCTTGACAATGGCCGAGAAAATCCTCCTCTGTGTTTGATTAATGAACCCAGTTTGCATGGGACATGGGGACCGAATCTGGGACTGTGGCGGGGTGGTGAGAGCGGGGAACTGGGAGCAGAAACCAATATTCAACAGACCCTACACACTGGTACCATGGTAAGGGGTTCACATGCATGATTTTTAAATGTCACCCCCTAGACACCTGCTGTGGTAGGTTATGACCATCCCCCCACTCCCCATGGAATGGCGGAGAAAAATGAGACCCAGAGGAGCAAGGTCACCCAAAGCCAGGATTTTAACCCGTCTTTGATGTTTCTATGAAACCACTCCATGAGGAGCAGACAGGAGCAGGGAAGGTCCCAAGAGGAAGGCAAAACTCAGGGTTGAGACAGGAGAAAGCCAGAAGTTTCAGGCACCCATTCTGTGGCACCTATCTTTGAAATGGGGTCCGGGCCTGGTCAGGGAGCCCACTTCAAGGTCATTACCCCACCCCAGGCCCGTAGGCACTCACCGCGTTGATGGCCAGATTGCCTCGGGCATTAAGTGGTGCCAGCCCATAGAGGATGCCCGCCCCGGCGATGGCGCCCACCAGCTGGGCCGCCACGTAGAAGACGGCCCGGAGCAGGGAGATCTGGTTGCCCACCAGGAGAGCCAGCGTGATGGCCGGGTTGATGTGGCCGCCGCTCACCGGCCCCAGGGCCTGGGCCAGGGTACCTATGGCCAGGCCAAAGGCCAGTGAGATCTGGAGGATGCTGGGCAGCGCTGACGGCCACTTGAGGGCCGAGCCGAGGCCAAAGAAGACGAAGATGAGGGTGGCCAGGAACTCGGCGAACACTGCCTTGAGGAAGGCCACGGAGCACACCTCCTTCTTCATGGTGGCCGCGGGGGCCCGGCGGCGCCGGCCACGGCGCGAGGCGCCCGTCGGGGCGGCGGCGCAGGGGGCGGGGGGCTGGCTCCCCGGCGCGGCGCGCTCTGCAGCTCCCCCTGAGTGGCTAGTGGCCTGGCGCGGGCAGTGCAGGGGTGCGCTATATAGAGGCCGGCAGCCTGGCGGGGGGGCAAGCGCGGGGAGGCAGTGGGCGGCTCCCGCGCCCGGGGCGCAGCGCAGCGCGCAGAGAGGGAACCTGGCTGCCGCCACCGGCTCGCCGCGGCCCCGGGCACCGCGCGCCCCCGGCCCGCCGCCCGCCCCCACGCCAGGACAGCAGCGGACGCGCCCGGGCCACGTGACCCAGGCGGCCGCCGTGTAGACCGGCCGGGTGGCCGGGGACCCGCGCATGGTGCGCCCCGGACGGCTCCCGCACTCTGCTCCGCGCTGCTGGTCCCGGACTGCCTGGGAGACTTCGCGGGGTCCGGCCTCGGTCGTCCTATAGTGCTCCGGGCGCCTACCTCCGCTGGCCCTCTATCTCCGTCCCTTGTCTTTCCCTTTTCTTCTCCTCGGGCTCTGGGTCCAGTTCCTCCTTTTCCTCCAACGACCCGGGCATCCTGACCCGGCCTCACCCCCACGGCGGGGCTGGAATGATGCGATTCTCCGAGGACCGCGCCACTCAGCTCCCTGCCGGGCGGTGGCGGGGGCGGGTGGCCGGGCTGGGCCGCGCGGGGCGGTCCGTCCGTCCGTCCGCGGGCCTCTCCCTGGCCGGGCCAGGCTGGCTTCCCCGGTTGGAGCGGGGGCGTTTTGGGAAAAGCAGGCATGGTGCCAACCTGGCCTGCGCTTGGCAATCCTCGAAGCCCAGTAGCCCCGGGAGGGCGCTGTCTACTGGGCGCCCGAACCAGCCCCTCCAGGAACACAGAACTCCCGGGGACCCCAGCGAGCCCCCTACTCTAGATATCCTGGCTTTTTCTTTTCTTCCTGCTGCCGCTCACCTCCTTTTGGAACCTTCTGTCTCCTTAGTCTTCCCTTCCTTCAAACTCTCACTCTTTCTTTCTTTCTCTCTCTCCTCCTCCTTCTTCCTCCTCCTCCTCCTCTTCTTCTTCTTTTAAGATTTTATCTCTAAGTAATCTCTACCCAACATCAGGCTCCCACTTACAATCCTGAGATCAAAAGTTGCAGGCTCTACCTGAGCCAGCCAGGGGCCCCAGACCCTCACGCAGTCTTGATTTCTCTCCTTGTAATCTCTGCCTCTACTCTTTCTCCTTCAGCCTCTCCCTGCAAACTCGTTCTTTTTCAGACTTCTCCTCTCTCTTCGGTCTCCCAGTCTCCCGGGTCTGTCCTCCTCCTTCTTGCAGTCTTTTCCTCTCTCCTCTCTGTCTCAGTCGGCCTCAAAACCTCCCTGTCCCTCTGTCTCATTGCAGTCTGTCTCTCAGCCTATCCCTCTTCTTTCTTTCCAATTTCCCTTCTTTCCTCCCTTGCTTTATGTTTACAGTCTTAGCCTTGGGTTCTGTCTCCAACTCTTCCTCACCTCTGTTTCTGTCTCCAGTCTTACTTCCTCTGCCTCTTAATCTCTGGGACTTTCTTCCTTTCTGTCTGTCTCTACTTCAGTTTCCAGGCCCAACTCTCTTACATGTGGTCTTTTCTAGTGCCCCAATCCCTGGACTGGGTGACACTCGTTTCCAGCTCCCATCCCCCTCCTGCTGTCCTTATCCCTCTGAGCTCCCAGCTGCTCGCCACCGGCCTTCCCAGCCCTCCTTCTTCCCAGCCCCAGGTTAGGCATGTAGGGAATGAGGCCTGAGAGCCCTGGGGTGGAGGTGGGGGGGTTGGAAGATGGGCAGGGACCCACATGCAGGAGTTCCACAAAAGACCCCACCACCTGCTACACCAGGTGTCCTTGGGAAGCACTCAGCACAGTGCCTGCTACACAGTAAGGCTCAGTAAATTTTCCTCATGTCGCGTGTGTGTGTGTGTGTGTGTGTGTGTGTGTGTCTATGATTCTACAGGGCCCCTGAGGGCTCTGTGTGGAGTTACACAGAGGGTGCAGCAGAAGGAGAGAACAGGTGCTCCTTCCGTAGTCTCTCCAGCTGGGGCTCAGGGGAGGGGCCCGGAGGAAAGCCAAGGACCTGGAGAAGTGGGCCCTGAGCTCTGTGGCAGCTTAGAGGCCAAAGAAAACAGGAACCAAAGAAACCCCACTATTGTTCCTTCTCAGTTCCGTGTTTTCTGCTGGAGCAGCTCCTTTCCCTCTCTCTCTCTCTCTCTCTCTCTCTCTTTTTTTTTTTAAATTTTATTTATTTATATATTTATTTGAGAGAGTGAGCACATAGGCGCACATGTGCAAACTCGGGGAGGGGGAGCAGGAGCTGGGTGGGGGAAGAACGGAGGGAGAGGGAGAAGCTGACTTCCTGTTGGGCTTGATCCCAGGACCCCGAGATCGTGACCTGAGCCAAAGGCAGGCACTTAACCAACTGAGCCACCCAGGCACCCCCCACTTCTGTCCTCTTAAGGCAGGAGATCTGTTTATCTTTTCTGCCATGGGTCCTGGAGCCCTGCCCCTGGAAGCACCTGGCAGGTGTATACTGGATTTTCATCTGGGCTTGGGGCTCAGGGCTCCGTGCAGGTCTGTCCCAGACTAGAATAATGACTGATGACACCATAGACTCAGAAGGAGCAGCTGGGTGTTTCCTAGGCCTGCACTTACGGTCCTTCCATCTCTCTCCAACCATCAGGGTCACTCTGTTCCAAGGCTGTCACAAGAAATGACTGCAGCTCCTATGTTCTGAAACTGTCTTTGCCCTGAGCATTTGGGCTCTGCCCTGGCAGTCCCAGGGGAATGCTTTCCTGGGGTCTCTCCAGGCTGGGGGATAGATCTCCCCATCAGTGGCAGGGAGAGTAAAAACCTCTCAGGGAGAACCCCTTCCCTCCTCTCCTGATACAGGGACCCCTGTATTCTCTGGGAGCAGTTGAGGGCTGGAGGCAGAAATTGTAGGGTAATTGGCAGCATGATGTTCCCCTGGGGCTCCACGCATTCCCTGGCATTGGGGAAGAGTCATTATTCCTTCCTCAAAGACTTATCAGGCAGTTGCTATGTGGCAGGCACTGTTCTAAACACTGGGGATAGAGCTGTGAGCTAGAGATGACTTCTCTGCCTTGAGGAGCTAATATTCTAGTGAAAGGAGACAGATAATAAACAATGGGTATGTGTAAATTATACAGTATGTTAGAATCTGGCAAGCGCTATGGAAAAATACAGTATTTTAAGGGGGTCTGGGCATGCTGGGGTGGGAGTGGAGGTCCTTTGAAATTTTAAATGGGGTATCAGTGAGGGTCTTATTAAGAAGGTGACATCTGAGCAAAGACTTGAAAGAGGAGACAGAGAGGTCCATGCCTATATCTGGAGAAAGAACATTCTGGGCAGAGAGAGTGGCCACTGTTGCCGAAACAGACAGAACAAGGAAGAGCAGAAGGAGATGAGGGCAGAGTCGTTGGAGGGGCCACAGGCTTCACTGGGGAGAAGGAAATCAGGGAGCCCAGGACTGGTATGGTCTTGACAGTTTTTAACACCACCCACCTGCTGCTGTGTTGAGAAGAGACCAGAAGGTCAGGGATAAAAGCAGGGAGATGGGTAGGTGCCTACCCAGGGAGAGGTAACAGTGGCCTGGACCTTGCCAGGGATACTGAAGGGGAGAGTGATCAGATTCTGGAATCCTTGTGCACGGAGCACTGACCGGATGGCCTGATGGAAGGCTCGCGGTGTGTGAGAACGAGGGGTCAAGGAGGATTGGAGCTTTTTGGCCCATGCATCTGAAAGACTAAGTTGTATCAGTTGAGATGGGGAGGACATGGGAGGAGCAGGTCTGGGTCTGTCAGTTGTGGACCTGTTGAGTATCAGGGTTTTCCTGTCCTGACTTTCCAACACGGTGCTAAGGCCAGCACGAGGAGACCAAAAGGGACTGTTCTGTTCTTTACTTTCTCTGGAGGCCACACAGCCTTGCCCATGTCTTGGTGCCTTCTCCATGTCGCTTCGTGAGTCACAAAGCCTGGGATGCCCATTTTGGCCAGGTTGGCTCTGGGAATTTGCCATCATGGGCTATTTCAGTTGAGCTACTTATTCAGTATTGAAATTCCTTCTTTGCCATACCCAACAGCAGCTCTGGGGGTGGGGGGCTCAAGACATGTGAGAGACCCCAGTCTGTCTTCTGGCATGTTGGAAGATATCGACCATCTCTAAGTTGTGGAAGAAATAGCACTTACTGGCAAATGAGTGTTTATTGAGGGCTTACTATGTGCAGTGCACTATGCTAGACAAGACAGAGGAAGGAAAATAGATCTGGAACTGGAAGTGGCCCTGCCCCCAGAGGGCTTACAGTCTTGCCTGGGAGGCACTGCAGACATACAGAATCACGGCTGAAAGATACAAAGCCACATGAAAGCCACATTTGCAGGAACAGAGTCATCCGGAACAAAGTGGGGATGTGGGAATGGATGCTGCTGGGACCCAGGAGTCAGCCACCTTTTCCCTTCAGCCCAAAAAGCCTTTTCTGACCCCATCTTGAGGACCTGGAAGCCCAGCCACCTGCCTCCATGCTGCCTTGCCTCTGTCTGGTTTGGGGTGTGTCTGACCTCCATCCTCCACCAGACTGGGAGCTTTTCAAGGACAGAAACCAGTCTGGTATTCTTTGTCCTTTTCTCCCTACTCTGCTGCAACCCTCCCCAAGGGCCTGTGTCCCCCACTAGACAGAGCCCTGGGCTGGACAGTCTCAGTTGTGTGCTCTGGTTTCTGCCAGGGGCTCCCAAGGGGCAACTAGGACTTGCCCCGGATCATACCTGGTTTCTTGTGAGCTCTGAATGGACAGATCATGGGATTTTGCAATCAAATGCTCTACCCCTGAGCTATTCTCCCAGATCATGGGATTTTTGAATAAGAAGGCCTGAGTTCAAGTCTTGAGTTCACTACATACAGTTGTGTGACATTAGATCAGTTTCTGAAATGCAGTTCCTTAATCTGTAAAATGGGAAGACGGTATTTACTCTGCCTTTCTCACAGGGTGGGGAGAAACTCACAGGGCTGGGTGGCTGGGGGTGATAGGGAGTGCATTGGAAATGCTAAAACCCTGAAGAGCTGGAAGCTGCTGTCCTTCCCTAACCTGCCTGAGGTTTTAGCACAGAGTTTGGGACACGAGATGCTCGCTAGGTGTCAGGTCCCCTCCATCCTCACCCTTTTGAATCCTCCTTTGACCTCTAACCTTAGTAACCCCAATCTGGGCGATCTGGGCAGGAAGGTGTGGTGATGTCACATTTGGTTTCAGGTGAGGCGCAATCCAGGAAGTGGAATAGACACAAAGAGAAATTCTTGACAACTTCTAGGGGGATCTGTGGGGGTGAGGTTGGTTGGGGGGAATGAGATGCCTGAGACACATCCAGGCTTGGCTCACAGCTCAATTTGCTGCCTTTGAACTTTGAGAGTATTTCAAAGTGCAGCTCCAGAGGTCACTTTGGTCTCTGATACAAGCTCTCCTCTGTTAGTGAGTCCAGCTGGCAGTCACCAGCTGTTTTGGGACATCTCCTCCATATCACCTATGGCCAAGGCAGGCTTTTCCTGACCCCAGAGGGAACTTTGGTCAAGGAAGACAGAAAAAAGTGTAGATGAGGAGGTGGGCACAATCACAGGGCGGTTCCTCATACATGGTCCATCTTTGAAGGCCGTGGAGAGCAGGAAGGGGATGGAGACTTCCATACACACCGGGTGCTTGGTGCAGTGTAAGACGGACATGGATAGAAGCCTGGAGAGCATGGAGAAGCATGGAGAGCACATGGAGGCCCCGGTGCATGGAGAAGGGAGCTCAAGATGTGATTCTTAGATGAGCTCTGTAGCAGACCCGAGAGGAAGGGAGAGGATGGATGGTGTTTGGGTGGTGGGAGGAGGAAAGTAGGAGAACAGCTAGAGTACACTCAGGGCAGGAGAGGTGAAGAGGCTGGACCAGGATGGGGTCACCCCAAAACCCATCTCCTTCCGCCTGGACTCTCGGGGCTGTCCTTTACACTGACCCCCAGCCAAAGAAGGTAAAAGAGGCTGAGGATTGGGTCCCTTCTGTGCTCTACCTGCAGGAAGCGGAAATAATGAAATAATTCCAATAATGCGTGTTAATGGTATGAGGAATTACAGTTCACACAGCATCTTTACATGCATCATCTCACTTAATCCAACTTAATCTCATTTGAGAACCATTGCACTGGCCTGGAAATTTAGAAGCCCGGGCTCTTGACACAGATCTGCCTCTGCCTGGACAAGTCTTTTCCCTTCTGTGGTCCTGAGAGGGCTAGGTGGCACTCCCCCTGCCCGCCCCCTGACCCCCACCCCTGGGACCCCAGTAGCTGAACTAGGGTGGAAACCTGAAGGGAGGGAGAGGAAGAAAGTTTCCTGGGGAGGAAGACCCACTGCCTGGCGAGTGGGGCCTGGGCCTGCCATGCCTGCCGCCCTGGCCTGGCTGGCCGGCCAGCCAGCCAGCCTCCGGTGCAGGTGCATGCTGGGAGAGAGGCCTCACTTGCGCAATTGCAAACGAGTGTCTCCTTTCACCAAGTGTCCAGTTGCAAATCTCCCCCTGTCCCAAGACAAAGGCCGGGGGCCCACAGCGGGCTTTTGTTTTCTCTGCCACAGGCTAATCTCTGGGTCTGGAGCCTCCTGGAGATGGGGGTCTCATGCACATGTGTAGGGCAGGTATACACACATATACACGCGTGCACACACATACACTGGCTTCCTTCTTGGAAGAGTCTTCCCTCAGGGCAGACAGGAGGTCCTTGGCCACCCAACCCTCCCTTTCCCCAGAGGCCACTTTTGGAGAGGCTGTTCTCTGGCTGATACCTGTCTCTAGCAACAGAAGTTGGCAAATCTTGGGGCCCAGCGTTGCAGCTTGGGGGAATTTTCCAGGAGAGGAGAGTAGGGGTTGGCCATCAGGGCACTCCCTTCCGCCCTCTCAGGGCCCTCCAGACCCTCCGCTTCCCTTCTGGGGAGCACTCTCAGAGCTCCTGCGGGAGGATCGCGCTACAGAGGAAGTAGATTTATTGCACTGATGGGGGCGGGGGCGTCAAGAAGGGGGTGAGAGGTTGCCAGCCGGTGCCCTCGCACCGCCACAGGCACAGCCACTCGCTCGGGAGCCTGCACCACGGTGCACTTGGGGACAGAGGGACGCTGGGGAGGAACACACGCTCACACACTAGCCAAAACTGCCTCACCGTTCCCAGATCCTCCTCCCCCGCCATACCGGTGCCGGGCCTCTCCAGAGCCTTCCTCTGCCTGCTGACCTTCCCTCCCCTAGAGGCCAGCTCCCCGCAAGGAGCCAGAGCGTCGGACTGCTCGCGGCTAGCAGCCTGGGGACAGGGGGACGGCCGGGCTCCCCGCCATCCCACAGCTCCGGCAGCGGCTCTTCGGCGGCGGTGCCCGGGCGGACTTTGGACCTGGGGAGGGGAGGGGCGGGCTGGGCGGCCGGCGGGCAGCCACTCGGAGCTCTCCCCTCACCGAGCCTGGGGTGGGGGTGGGGGATGACCGGGTCCTCGGGGGGCCGGGCGGGCGGCGCGCTCAGGCCTTGCTGCCCCGAGGCGGGCTCTGCGGCGAGTGCAGCTCCACCGACTGCCGGCGCCTCACCTCGCGCTCCTCCCAGTCGGCGTCGGGCTCCTGCCCCTTGAGCACCGCCAGGCGCTCGGCCAGGCTCTTGGCCGGTGGGAACAACACGTAGTTGTAGAGGAGGGAGCCCAGCACGGCGCCCACCAGGGGTCCGATCCAGAAGACCTGGGGCGAGTGGAGAAGCCGGTTGGGGACCGGGATAGTGGCTGGGGGAGAGGGGGCGGGTGGAGCCACGACTACCCGCGCCCCTCACCCTCCAGACGCGCTCCACTGACTTGATGTTGAAAAGGGGGTTTCCCACGTGGTCCATGAACCGGGGTGAGGGGATTGGCAGACTTAGTAATGCCAGCTGCGGCTGGTGGGGTCGTCTGGTTAGTTGGGGGTTAAGAGCGCGAATTCCAAACGGACTGCCCGGGTGACCAGAGGCAATTGGCCCACCCTGTCTGTGCCTCAGTTTCCTTTCATTGTAATAATGCCTACCGCCTAGGGTGGTCTCGAAAATTAAGTGAGGTCATGTTTACAAAGCACTTAGAATAAGGCCTGGCCCATACTGAGGCTAGATGAGCGCTGAATAACACAAATGGATGTATTAGCTAGTACAAACATTACCCTTTTCGGGTTCCAGCCCACCATGTGAGCTGTTTTACACCTCACTTAAGGGAGCGTCACTTAACTCTTCCAAAAAGCCAGTGAGGCAGCCGCTGCTCTGAGGCATGCACTGGCTGGGAAGGTGGAACCCCAGGCTCCCCAGGACAAGTGCTGAGGTTCTCTGAGCTCTGACCCCACTCTATTCCAGCCCTCCTGGAGGTGGGTGTCTGAGGGAGGGGAAGGTAGAAGGAAGGCAGGGAGTTTTCAGTCATTACCCAGTGGTCGTCAAACTTGCCGGTGACCACAGCCGGAGCCAGGGAGCGGGCAGGGTTCATGGAGCAGCCAGTGTAGTGGATCTGTAAGGGGAGGCAGTGGATATGGTGATGACAGAGCAGGGGGTCCTTGTGGCCCTCTCTAGCACTTGACCTTAACCTCAAGGGAATCCTGGGATGGGCAGTTGGTCCCTATATGTTCAGTGTTCTGTATTCATTGGAGGCTGGCGTGAGATCTGTTCCTTTGGGGTACCAGGGATTCAAACCTTCTGGGGTGGCCACATGACTGTTCCTCTGGGGAGTTCTGTGTATCTGTCCCCTGGGGGGGGGGGTATGTGTATCTCTTTCTAGAGTGGTCTGTGTGTCTGCTTCTTTGGGGAAGGTCTGTACATCTGTGTCTCCGGAAAGGCTAGAGCAGTGGCCATGACCTACCCCAAGGAGGTGGCCCAGGGCCACAGAGAAACCGATGGAGAGGGCAGGGGTGCCCAGGTTGTCTCCCCGCCGCTCATCTGTGGAGGCGAAGATGCAGAGCACCAGCTGCAGGGTCAGAAAGAGCTCCACCGTGACAGCCTGGCCCGCTGTTGTGTTGTTGCTGAGCTGGCGAAAGAGATGGGGTGGGTGGGGGCATGCTGAGCAGGCTCCCCACTCTGGCTGCATCTTCAGGCCCATCTGCAGCCAAGGCTCCAGGGAGGCCTCTGGGCTGGGACTGAAACAACTGGGCTCCCCAGCCCTATTAGCTCAAATGAATGATGGCTTCTTCCCGGGCTGTGGCCCAAAGGTAGGGGGATGGACCCCAGGACTGCAGGTGATCCCCAGGCCAGGAAAACGACCCCATAGCCCATTAGATTTTGGGGGGCTGTGACTGTGTGCCCAAGGTGAGAGGAAAAGGATGCTGAGGTCCACAATTTGTTTCCTGAACAATGAGAAGGGAAGAGGTCTTGACTGCAGCAGGAAGATTTCGGGCGGGCAACAGAAAGGCCTTCTTTGCTCTCAAGGGCTTAAGATCTACTGAGGTAACGAGAGGCCTGTAGTCTTTCCTCCTGTAGGCAAAGGGCCCCCAGGGGGGTCTTGGGACTTGGGCCTGAGGACCGTCCTGGTGCATCCCCTTACCCCATCAGCCCAGTGTGCCACTCTTTCCTTTCACCTTTGCCTGACCCCCCAGATCTTGCCTGTTCCACACTGTGTTTCAGGCCTGAGTTTTGCCCTGTGGCTTTGTTCCCTGCATATCCTATGAAGTTAGGGTGGGGGCGCTGGTGCGGAGGGGCCTGTGGACCAGGTGGGGTGCCCATGGTCCTGGCAGACCCCACCTTGGGTAATGAGAGAACTTGGGGCCGAGCAAAGAGGCTATTTCATAACCGGGCCGCACCCAGCACTGGATTTCTCCCTGGGTTTTGTCATCCTGCGTCCTACACCCTGCCCTCAAGCTCTGGGCACTGCACCGGTTGGCACTAGGACAGCTCTCAGCTCCCACGCTTTTTCTCCATGCCCCGAACCCCCACTCTTGGGTCCTAGCCATCAGGCTGGCGCCCTTGGGTCTCTAGGGTCTAACCTCATGCCCCCCACTCCCCTAGTCCAATGTTAGAGCCTCTAGTGGGGTTCGTGAGAGGAGCTTTGAAGGCATACTTTGGAGGCCTGTAACCTGCCATGGGACCCTATTTACTACTTCAGCCTCGGTTTGACCTTCCTTAAAATGGAAATAACAAAACAGATTCCGGAGGGCTCTGTGAGGACTAGAAATGATAAGAGCAGAGCCTCAGCCCCATCCCCACTGGTAAGTGGCTTTCTAAGGGAGAAGTGTGAACGTGGACTTAGTGTCGGACAGCCCTGCCTCCACTTCTAGGTGCTGACACCGGCCGGTTCTGTGATTGGAGACACTGAATGCTGAGCCTCCATTTCCCAATCAGGGTAGAGGGATCACAGAATTCATCTTACAGTGTTGTACTGAGAAGTAGGTGATATCTTGCCGGGCAAAGAGCAGGGGCATGTCAGTGGTAACTTTCTGGTGTCTAGGCCAGCCTTTCCAGTGACCTCAGAGGTGCCTGGAACAGTCTTGGGGATGAGTCTGGAACAGTCTCCTCTAGCTTTCTAGCCTCTAGACAGTTCAGTCCCACTGCTGCCCTATTCCAGCCAGGCAGGGTTCTCCCTAGTTCCTCAAGATGGTAAATGCTGAGCAGGTAAATGCTGAGACCCTCTTGGGCATGGACCCTTCCCTTCTGAGGGCCCCAGTTGACTGTCAGATGATGGGGAAGAAGGAGTGAGTGTCTCCATGACACCTTAACATTCCCACTACTTTGCTGTTAGAGGAGATTCTCCAGCCACTCATTCTGAGACTTTCTGGGCCATACATAGTCTCAGGAAGTTCCTCTGGCAGTTTAACTGGCCCTCTCCTTGCTGGGAACAGAACTCATTTCATTCTCACTGGAATGAGCCTTTTCTCTAGCCTTTTCTCATCCCTGAGCCCCCAGCCTCCTCATATTTTCCATTTTGAAGAAGAAAAAAGTTCCTCAATTGGGACATTTCTGCCCCTTGCAAAGGAGGGGGCGGCCCCAGAAACCGTGTAGGATTCCTCAGAGACATTGGAGCTTTTATCCAGCAGCCTGGGGAAAGGCAGGGCATTGAGGCAGGGATGGGGTGCTTGTGGCCCTGACTTAGGAAGGGGGATGGAGGGAGAGGTGTACTGAGGGGACATAGACTCTGCCGCCGCACCCATGGCCTCAGAGGCCAGAGAGCTGCACAGACCCAGGAGAGAGGGTAGGAGAGGTGAGAACGAAGAAAGGGAGGGATTGCGGCATCCTCCCCAGCTCTCAAAATGCCTAAGGTGTCCAATCATTCATCGTTCATGTAATCAGCAGTTAGTCATGGGCTCTGGGGACCCTCTCCAGGGTCTGCAGAGACCTTGCCTCTTCAGCTTTGCCTTGAGTTCTAGTGCTTTCTCTGGTATTGACAAACTGTAGAACTCTTGGTCCATCCCTCCCCTTCTCTGAGCCCCAGTTTCCTTAACAAGTCTTAGGTGATGGCTCAGAGAGGATACAAGAGTCAGGTGGAAAGATCATGAGTCTTGCCGTCAAGCCTGGGTTTGAAGGCTGGCTTCTGGCACCTTAAGCAATGGATATACCCCTCCCTGCCTCAAAGCTCAGTTGTGAGGTGTCCACGTGTGGCTTGTGAGGAGACTGCTGTGAGGCTCGCACGCGGATGCTGAAAAAACACTGGATCCTTCTTTCCTCGAGAAAACCCTTGGGACTAGCACTCTGAGGTTCCTCCCAGTTCAGAAAGCACATCTGCTTTGGGACTGTGTCTTCGGCTGAGATCTGGCCCAGCCCTCACTGTGATGTGGGCATCAAGTCTGCAACAACCTTGATGCTGCTCTTCCTCCGTGAGGCTCAGGGCAGAAGGTGCCAGAAGACCCACCTGGATCCTGCCTCTGCTCTGACCTCATTGCTCCTTCTACCCTGGCTCCTCACCCAGATCTGGTCCCTCCCATCTCACCCTTTCCAAGGGACTCCCCAGGACCTCCCGTTGTGGAAAGGAGACAACGTTCTGGTTACTCACTGCATTAACAGCCAGGTCCCCTCGAATGTCGGGTGGTGTGATCTCATGGAGCAGAGCGGCCCCTGCCACAGCCCCCAGCAGCTGGGCAGCCACGTAGAAGGCAGCTCGGAGAAAGGAGACGTGGCAGCCCACCAGGCAGGCCACAGTCACAGCAGGGTTGATGTGAGCCCCACTGATGTGGCCCAAAGCTTGGACCAGGGTCCCAATACCCAGGCCGAAGGCCATGGCAATCTGCAGCACGGAGGGCAGGGCCTGTGGCCAGTTGAGGGCCGAACCGAGGCCGAAGAAGACGAAGAGGAGCGTGGCCAGGAACTCTGCAAACACGGCCCTGGAGAAGGCTATGGACCGGAGTTCCCACATGCTGTGGGCTGGCCCTGCAGTTGTGGCGGAAGGAGGTTTGTGGAGCACAGTCTCTCTCGCTCTCTGTCTCTGTCTCTCTCTCAGGGTCTCTGGGGAGGCTGGGCCAGGGGCCTATATAGGTTTCTTCCATCCTGGATTGGGACACGTGAGGTAGAGGTGGAGTCTGGGCCCTTACCTTGTCTCTCCTACGGCTGCCCCTACCCCCCACCCCTGCCCACCCGCATGCCTATCACCCCATCTTGGCCTTCACAGCTGACTAATGTTCCCCATTAATGAGCTCCAGATAAGAACTGACGTCCCCTGGTTTTCCGTGTTTGTGCCCTGGTTCCCCCAGGGCTGAGGCCCCAGGGCTTCCCCTACCCCCACTGATTCTGTGACTGGGGATTCTCTGAGGGGGTGATGCCAAACCCCCTCCCTCTGACTCCAACTATTAGTCAAGGCAGGGACAGCCCCTCACCCAAGACTGACTGTGACAGAGGATGTCCATGCTACCCCTTCTGGTAATTGGAAGTTCTTCCTGTTGTTGACCTTCAGTTAGTCCTTCTTGAAGGGGATGGAAAACAACTGGTTGGCTTGTGACGTGAACCTTCCAAGGCATCAAGGTTTCATCTCTTCTGGGCTCGCTTTCTTGTAGTCAATTACCCAGAAGTTATTAGACTTCACCTCCTCCCTGGAACCCCAGCCTAGATGCAGCTCCCATAGCCTGGAGGGAGGGGACGGCCTCGGTGACAGGGGGACACTGGCCCCCGTGTGTGAGATCAACCTGTGCTTGCCTGAGGAAGCTGCCGGCTTCCATCCCAGCATCACCCAGTCCAGCTCTGTGATTGACCCTTTCTTCTCTGTCTCTGTAAACAGAGGTTAATGCGCTTACATGGGGTCGGGGTTTGGATGAAATGAAATAATATAAATATTTAATTTATTTATTTTGACAGATAGATCACAAGTAGGCAGAGAGACAGGCAGAGAGAGAGGAGGAAGCAGGCTCCCCACCTAGCAGAGAGCCCGACGTGGGACTCGATCCCAGGACCCTGGGATCATGACCTGAACCGAAGGCAGAGGCTTAACCCACTGAGCCACCCAGGCGCCCCGAAATGAAATAATATAAAACGCTCAGAGCCGCACCCAGCCCACAGTCAGCCATCAATGAATATCAGCTATTATTATTCGTGTTATTTATTTATACTCTGAATACTCAGAGGAGGAGAAAAGTTCTCCCAAAACTCACATGGGAGGGTCCCAGGAGCTGTGACAGGCTGTAGGCATCCCCTGGAGCTCAGAGCTACCCAGGCCACAGGGGGAGGACATTTCTGTGAGGCAGTGAGCTATGCAGACTCAGGGAGGCCGTAATGATCCAGAAGCGACTCTGGGGCCCTGCTGTCCCTTCAGCTCAGCCTCTGGGCAGTACCACCTCCCACCATCAGTGCTGCCCTGGGCTGGGATCCAGGAGACACTCGGGTCTGGGGTTCCCCGGGCCCCACTCCCCTTGCTCTCCTGTTATCCCTCTGGCCCTGTTCCCTCTCCTGGGGACCCAAACGCAAGGTGAAGCTCAACGGGCGGTTAGGGGGACTGGCTCCAGACCTGCTCTCCCCAGCAGGACCCCAGGCAAGTCCCAGTCCTAGGAACAGAAGTCTGGGAGGGATCAGAGACTGCAGAGTATGGACCATCCATACTCTTTATGGTCTTGACAGACAGAGAGAGGGAGTGGCCCGCTGACCCCTGATTCTGGGCAGGATCTGCCCTCACCTCATGAAGTGAAAATCTCTTACCTCTCTGTAAACCCAGAAGAAGTGTCGTGGTTTCTCTCTGAAGCCCATTAATTCCCATCTCAAATGTGTGAATGTGTGTGTGTGTGTGTGTGTGTGTGTGTGTGTGGTCGGTCATTCAGTCACAGTCATAAATCTAGAACCCAGTGGAATTTTAGAGGTCATCTAGCCTATGGATCTCACTTTACAGATAAGAATGTGAAGTCCCTAGAGATTAAGACTTACTCACGTTCTGGTCTGGGCTCAGGACTGAGAGGAGGGGAGGGCACCAAACATGACTGGGTCCTGCTTGTGCTGTGCATTCCTTTTGAGCCAGGGAGGAAGAAGCTATACTTGTCAAAGCCAGGGGGTTCAAGCTGTGGGTCCTGGTGGGCAGTGGATCTCCTTGGGGGGCGGACTGCATTTTGTCCACAGTGACCACGACACCATGTCTTGTGAGGTTGGAGGTGCCATCAAGGGTAGGAGGCACCCCTCATTAGAATTGCAAAAATGTTTTCTTGGCGATTGATGTAATAGATGCACAAAAACGTGTATGTACCTCACCCCACTTCGCTGTGCAGTCATAAATGGTTAGAATGGTTTTATGTTATATGTATTTTGCCATAATAAAAAATAATTTTAAAAACCCATGAAGGAAAATGACCCCCCAAAATGCTTTCTTCCCAATTTTGGTTTGTATCTAATGAAAGAAGTCTTTTAGATTGATTCAGATAATCAGGGTTTTTTAAAGTCAAAATCACTCCTCTGCAATTATCAAAAAGGAAATGTAAAACAAAGTGGTGAAGATCACCCCCAAATGTATTCACATTCAGAGTCTACCCTTTTGCAATTTCTTTCTGATTCAGAGTGCTCAGGGTTTTCCTACACATCATCACCCTCTGTGCCATCAAGAGTATAGTGGGGCACCGTTTCCTACAAGAGTGTCCATGATAGGGTCCAGAATTTCCTTCTAAGCTTCAGACATGGCTTCCATAAACTTTGCCTTGTGTGTTTTCTTGCTTTACACATGCCTGGCAATCATGTGGCCCCGGTCTCAGTAATCAGACATAACACTGTTTATCTACCTTGGGGACTCTTCCTTTCCTAGGTCCCATAAGACACCTGGCTGTCGTTTCTTAGGAAAATATGGGTATGTGTGTCATCTACTAGTGGCCTGAAGGAGGGGCTGAGACCCTTGAAAAATGGAGGTGGGAAGAGGGTGTGTGCCGGGAGCTGGGCCAGCGAGGATGTCCCATGGGGAGGACAGGGACAGAATTCAGGACTGATGTTGTCTGACAGATGACATAAGGTGTGTTTCCTGCTCTGAGCTGAGCTGCAAATGCCCTCCATTCTCACAAGGTCAGTAAAAGTGGGTCACACACCACAGCCTATGAGGCTGGGACTTCAGGGACTGAAGGAAAAGGGACAGGGCCGATCCATGGTCAGGTGAAGTGGGACAGAGCAATGAGAGCAGCTCCAGGCAGTGGTGGCAGGAGGGGTGGGAGCCTGGGGCTCAGTGCCTCAGGGGGCCTGAGAAGTATTGTAGGTGTCAAGTCTATGCAGTTGGGGGACAAAGTGTGAGCCGTCGGACTTCTATGTACACAAAGCCTGAGTATGTTTGAATTTCAGATAAATAATGAATACATTTCTTTAAGATTTTATTTATTTATTTGACAGACAGAGATCATAAGTGGGCAGAGAGAGAGAGGAGGAAACATGCTCCCTGCTGAGGAGAGATCCCAACGCAGGGCTCAATCCCAGGACTCTGGGATCATGACCTCAGCCTAAGGCAGAGGCTTTAACCCACTGAGTCACCCAGGTGCCCCAATAATGAATACATTTTTAGCATATATACTTCTAATCAATATTTAGGACATGCTCATACTGAAAAGTTATGTTATCTGTAATTGAAATCTAACTGGTGTCATGTATTTTTATTTGTTAAGTCTGGCAACTCTATTCTATTTGAAAGCAAAGGGGGAACCCAGAGAATTGAAGGCCTGGGGACATCTGGGTTTCAGACTAAGTCCTTACAAGAACTTTTGGGGTTGAGTCTCATGAGCTCCATTTTATATAGGAGGAAGCTGAGGCACAGAGAGGTTGTAAAAGTTGCCTGAGATCACCAGGTTGGTTAAGTGGAGGAAATGAGCTCCACTGGATACAGGTCTGTCTGATACGGAAGCTGGGCTGAAAGAAATGTTGAAAAAGAAAACCAAAGCTGGAGGCATAACAATTATGGACTTCAATCTCTATTACAAAGCTGTCATCATCAAGACAGTATGGTACTGGCACAAAAACAGACATAGATCAATGGAACAGAATAGAGAACACAGAAGTGGACCCTCAACTCTAGGGTCAACTAATCTTCGACAAAACAGGGAAGTATATCCAATGGAAAAAGTCTCTTCAACAAATGACGTTGGGAAAATTGGACAGCCACATGCAGAAGAATGAAACGACCATCTCCTTACTCCACACTAGGCCACACTTGCTTGACATGTCTCCAAAGGCAAGAGAAACAAAGGCAAAAATGAACTATTGGGACTTCATCAAGACAAAAAGCTTTTGGGCACCTGAGTGGCTCAGTTGGCTGAGTGACTGCCTTTGGCTCAGGTCGTGGATCTGGAGTCCTGGGATGGAGTCCAGCTTTGGGCCCCCAGCTCAGCAGGGAGTCTGCTTCTTCGTCTGACTCTCTCCCCTCTCATGCTCTCTCTCACTCCTGCTCTCTCTCAAATAAATAAATAAATAAAATCATTTTTTTAAAAAGGTAAAACTCTTCTACAGAGCAAATGAAACAGTTGACAAAACCAAAAGACAACCAATAGAATGGGAGAAGACATTTGCAAATGTCTTACCAGATAAAAGGCTAGTATCCAAAATCTATAGAGAACTTATCAAACTCAACACCCAAAGAACAAGTAATCCAATCAAAAAAATGGGCAGAAGACATGAACAGATATTTTTCCAAAGAAGACACCCAAATGGCCAATAGACACATGAAAAAATGCTCCACATCACTCAGCATCAAGGAAATACAAATCAAAACCACAATGAGATATCACCTCACACCAGTCAGAATGGCTAAAAATAACAAGTCAGGAAACAATAAATATTGGCAAGGATGGGGAGAAAGGGGAACCTTCTTACACTGTTGGTGGGAATGCAAGGTGGTACGGCCATTCTGGAAAATAGCATGGAGGTTCCTCAAAAAGTTGAAATTAGAGCTCCCTATGACCCTGCAACTGCACTGTTAGGGATTTATCCCAAAGATACAAATGTAGTGATTCAAAGGGGCACCTGCACCCCAATGTTTATAGCAGCAATGTCCGTAATAGGCAAACTATGGAAAAGGCCCAGATGTCCATTGATGGATGAACAGATAAAGAAGATGTGATATATATATATATCACATCTTCATATATATCTGTATCTTCTCATATATATATCTTCATATATATGTATGTATATATATGTATATATATACATACACTGTGTATATATATGTACACATGTACATATATATATGTATATATATATATACATACACTACTCAGCCATCAAAAAATGTAATCTTGCCATTTGCAGCAAAATGGATGGAATTAGAGGGTATTATGTTAAGTGAAGTAAGTCAATCAAAAAGTGGTTTTGATTTGTATTTCCTTGATGCTGAGTGATGTGGAGCATTTTTTCATGTGTCTGTTGGCCATTTGGGTGTCTTCTTCGGAGAAATGATCTCACTCATATGTGGAATTTAAGAAACAAAACAGAAGATCATAAGAGAAGAGAGGAAAATATAAAACAAGATGAAATCAGAGAAGGAGACAAACCATAAGAGACTCTTAATCATAGGAAACAAACTGAAGGTTGCTGGAGAGAAGAGAGATGGGAGATGGGGTAACTGTGTGACAGACATTAAGGAGGTAAGTGATGTAATGAGCACTGGGTGTTTTATAAGACTGATGAATCACTGACCTCTGCCTCTGAAACTGATAATACATTATATATTAATTAATTGAATTTAATTTTTAAAAAATATTTTATTTATTTATTTGACAGACAAAGATCTCAAGTAGGCAGAGAGGCCGGCAGAAAGAGAGAGGGGGAAGCAGGCTCCTTGCTGAGCAAAGAGCCTGATGCAGGGCTCGGAGGATCCTGAGATCATGACCTGAGCCAAAGGCAGAGGCTTAACCCACTGAGCCACCCAGGCACCCCTAAATTTTTTTAAAAAGTAAAAAAAAAGAAAGAAAGAAAGGAAGGAATAAATAAATAAATAAATAAATAAATTCAGGCTTTACCTCCATTGACTGGTACCTTTGTCCTCCAAACCCCACCTCAAAGGCCAGGCAGTCCTAATTGGCATGGGCCCTGGTCAAGGCAAGGATAGTTGCATCTCCAGCTCCTGGAGAAACTCAAAGACAGCTTCCTGCCCTCTGAATCCTTCCCAGGGGTTGGGGCACAGGAATCTCATTTAGCCTCGAAGAGCTCCACTGCCCACAGGACAGGTAAACTTGGCACATCCTTTTTCCAAGCCCTTCATCTTTGGGTCCTGTTACGTTTTGTGCCCACTGCCTGGGACACATGTCACCAGCACTTTCTCATGGCTAACTCTTCCTCAAACTCCAGGCCAGGGGCTCGCCAGTCTTTCTGATGGAGGCCTGCAGGAACACACTTGACACGCTAACCCACAGACAAGATCTCAGCAGGTAGATGGATGATATAGACATAGGTATGGCTATAGATAACTAAAACTTACATTTCCCAAACAATAGTTCCTCACTCTGAGGCTTTAAACTCCTATTCTATTTCACTAAAAAAGCAATTTAGGTCACAACTACTAAATTGATTTCATGACCCACTAATGGGTTGCTGCTCACAGTTTGAAAAATACTGCTTTTGATCCTGGCTCAAAAATCACTTTTTGGGGCACCTGGGTGGCTCAGTGGGTTAAAGCCTCTGCCTTTGGCTCAGGTCATGATCCCAGGGTCCTGGGATCAAACCCAGCATCAGGCCCTCTGCTCAGCAGGGAGCCTGCTTCCCTTCCTCTCTCTCTGCCTGCCTCTCTGCCTACTTGTGATCTCTTTCTGTCAAATAAATAAATAAAATCTTTTTTAAAAAATCACTTTCTCATTGGGGAAGGCTTCCTGTAGCCCCAGTAACACGCGCCCCTAGGACCACCCACCCCATGGTGTGCCTTGCCCTCTCTTATCGCTCAGAGGCTTATAATGATCTGCTCATGTCTGACTCCCCCTGTGGATTATGAACTCCCAGATGCAGGGAGACCCCATCTGGGTTTGCTCTCTGTCATACCCCTGGAACTTAGCACAAGGCCTGGCATATTATGAGTACTTGATAAGTGCTCATCAAGTGAATAAATGAGCAAAAACATCTCTTGTCCATCAAGCACTCCCCCCCATCCCTGTCCCACACCCTCTGTGTTGCAGCCACATGGAATTCTTTAGGAGAGAACTCAGAGCTTGGGTGGGAAAGGGGAGTGTGCATTTGTGCTCTGGTGGGGTAAGGAAGGGTCAGGAACAAGTCTGTTCTCATTTGAAAAGGATCAGGTGTGAGTAGGGGCTGCGGACGGGGAGACCTTTCAGCCACCCTGCCTCATGAAATCAGGAGTTCCCAGTCATTTGAGGGAGTCCCACAGAAGCTGAGCAAACACCGGGGAAGCTGGGGCAGCAAGAGCTGCTGCATGAGGGGGAGGGTTGGACAAACGGTCTAATAGGAACCGATACAGCTAGGTCTGCAGCATGGAGAAGCCCAGGCCCTGGCTAATGGAGCCTCCTTACAGGGGGCAGCTGGGAGCCATTGTGGGTGCTAGCAGCAGGGAGACCAGCTGGGGGCGGGCTGCTGCCAGAGGGCTTACTGCTCTTTCCTTGACTGAATCCCTCCTAGTCCTCAGCTTCATCCTCTATGACATCGGAGGCAGGGCAGGGAGGGAGGGAGGGGGGAGGCGGCCAGGCTTGAGGCCCCAAAGAGCCAAGGGCAGCTTTTTTTTTTTTTTTTTTTGAAGTTTTATTTATTTATTTGAGAGAGAAAGAGTGGGGCACAGAGGGATAGAGGGAGAGGGAGAAACAGACTCTCCGCTGAGCAGGGAACCCAATGTGGGGCTTGATCTCAGGACCTCGGGATCATGACCAGAGCTGAAGGCAGAAGCTTAAGCTATTGAGCCACCCAGGTGCCCCCAAGGGTGCCTGGATGGCCCCATGGTTCCCTGGGGGTCACCTCCACAGGGCTCGAGGGCAGAGTGGGAAAGTATTTGCCAGGTGACCAGGAGAGCTGGTGTCTCTGCCCTACAGGGAGATAGAGGGTCTGTGAATGCCAGGGCACGCTGGGGTCATTGCCAGGGAAGGAGTGGTAATGAGCTGGAAGGGTTATGGGCAGTGCCCCACCACCTTGCTCACAAAGGTCACCCAAACCTGTTTAATTCCCCACTCAAAACAGCCACAGCTAAGCCACCCTGGCTACCGGGTGCCTGCGTCCAATGAGGGCTCTGTGGGCTTCAGGGACTAGGTAACTCGCAGGGCCTGGGTCAGGCTCTGGGCCAGGTCCTTCTCCTCTCCACCGTGCCCTCATGCCCACCTTCCTCCCACCCCGGTGCCTCACCCCTTCGTGTCCTTCCCAGGTTTCAGCCTCTGCCCGCCTCACACCTCCCCTTGAGACCCGCCCTGCAAGTCCATTGTGTGAAATCCTGGGCTCACACTCCTCTCAACCAGTCATTTCAACTATGTGGTGAAGCGGGTACCAACCCCATTTTAAGGATTAGGGTAAAGGACATGAAGATGGCTACCACCGCCTCGGCCCCCAGTCCAGAGCCCCCTGCCTCACCTCCCTGACGGCACAGACTTGGCTGTCCAGGCTGAGTGGCTAAGCTCTGAGGACAGGAACCGTGTCAAATCCACCCGTATAGTCGCAATGCTTAACACGTGACGGGCATAGAGCAGACACTCAAATGAGGGTTTGTAGAATGAACTGTTTACCCAAGGTCAAAATAGCTA
The DNA here is from genome assembly GCF_030435805.1 of Mustela lutreola. Classification (NCBI taxonomy): domain Eukaryota; kingdom Metazoa; phylum Chordata; class Mammalia; order Carnivora; family Mustelidae; genus Mustela; species Mustela lutreola. The sequence continues at coordinate 64,983,960 of NC_081297.1, forward strand.
GGAAGTAGCTAAGTCATGATTCAAACTCAGATCTTCCTTAATCCAAACCCAGCCCCACACCCTTCACCCTCCTCCAGGAAGCCTTCCTTGAATTGATCCAAGTAGCCTCCTCCACCCCCACTCCCCAGAATCCTGGGTGCTCTGTGTGTTCCTATTCCCCTCTCCATCACAGTCCCTGAAGGCAGAGGGCTGGGATGGCATCCCAGCCTGGTTCTGATCTCCCCCAGCTCTGGCCCCAGAACCTAAGAGGAGCTCGGTGAATGTGGAATGCCCAGACCTGGGTGGGGGACCCTGGACAGGAAGACCTCAGCGGAAACAACTGCGTTTCCTGCTGGTGGCCTCAGCCACCTCCTTGTGACCCCTGTTCATCCAGCCAGATTTCCTCCTGGTACTGGGCCTGCCAGCTTCTCATGAGAGCCAGCCCAGGCCCTGGTATTCTCCGGGGGTGGGTCCAGGTGCGGCACCTAATCCTCCGCTCATTTTGCTGCAATTCAATATTAGCCTCCAATTTTCACGCTCTGCTGCCATCCTACCTTCCTCCTTCTGGCCTCTGCTGGGGGAAGGGAGACCGAGGACTCCCTGCAATGCCTCTGAGAGCCCCCTGGAAGTCTCTTGGGCTGACCCCACCCCTAGGCATACTCAGCTGGAAGAGGAGCATTGACCTTGGGAGGGAGGGACTGCTGTTCCCACTAAAGGAGCAAGGCCTGGGCATCCAGAGGCCTGGGGGTGGATCCTGGTTCCACCTCCTAGGCTGTCTCGCTATGGAATCCAAAGCCGTACAGGTTCTCCCAGCATCCAGGTAAACAAATGTCCGAGTGCCTGCCTGTGGTGAGTGTTCACTTCCCCGGGGGCTGAGGGCCCATGGCTCTGGGAAGTCCTCCCTTTATCTAACTACCCCCCTTCTGGCTGCAATGTTGGCCCATTCTCTCTGGTTCTAGCTGATGAATGTCCATTTTCTTGCGACTTTAGGGCACTTGAAACACTTCATTGTATTTATTTATTCATGCAACAAATAGTTATTGAGCACTAGGCGTGTGCCAACCACTGTTTTAGGCTTGGATACTTCACAGAACAAAACTGGCAAAGATCCCCTGCCCAGCAGGGCCGACTCTGGGGGCTGGTTTCTCAGTGCCAAGGGGGGTTGATTAGATGACCTTTCCCAGCCCTTTATTTATTTATTTGAGCCAGAGAGAGACAGTGAGTGGGGAGAGGGGCAGAGGGAGAAGGATGATCAGACTCCCTACTGAACAGGGAGCCAGATGCAGGCCTCAATCCAAGGACTCTGAGGTCTGACTTGAGCCGAAGGCAGGCGCTTAACCAACTGAGCCACCCAGGAGCCCCTCTCTTCCACGTTAAGCAACGTGAATGACAGGACATGAAAAGAAACTGAAAATATTGGAAAATCACAGTGTCTCCTCTCAGATGTCACCATCACCCTTGTCTTACCGCCACAGCTTGAATTTAAGTCATGTCACACGAACGCAATGATCAGCGTGTCCTGTTCCTCCAAAAGTTCAACAGAGTTCCCATGTGGCCCAGCACGTGCTATGATGTGGATGAACATTTTAGATTATTGCCGAGGGAAAGAAGCCAGACACAAAAGGCCCCGAACAGGTGAGTCCCCTGGTGTGAAATGTCCAGAAGAGGCAAATCCATAGAGATGTACAGCCTGTGAGTGGTTGCCAGGGACTGGGGCGGGGGGAGAGGGATGGGGAGTGAGTGCTTGATGAGTATAGGGTTTCCTCGTGGGGTTAATGAAATATTCTGAAACTGGAGAGCGGTGGTGGTTGCACAACACTGTGAATTTACCCAGCACTACTGAGCTGCACCCTTTGAGATGGTTGAGATGGTGAATTTTGTGTTATGTTATTTTATAGTTAAAGCACAAAAGGGTGCGGTGTGCGGAACTTCTTGTCCCATGTATTGCTTCTACTTCTTCTTCCCCTCCCCACCCCAGGGCCTTTGCACATGCTGGCCCTGCTACCTGGGATACTCATCCCTCCTGTCTTCTTTCAGATCATCCTTCGGATCTCAGTGCTAATGTGACTTCCACAGAGAGGACATGCTTGACCATCATGGGCCACCCTGGTGGAGCACTTGCCTTGGTCATAATTATGACGTTTATATGATGAATGTCTCCCTGACTAAACTGTAAGCTTCTGGAGAGAAAGGGCAACCTATGTGTGGTTGACTTCCTGATGTGTCCCTCGGGCTTAGCACAGTGCCTGGCACACCACTAATAATTAATAAATATTTATTGAGTGCATACATTAATAAATGTTCCTAAAGGAATTCTAGTCTTGCCATTCCCCCTAGCAGCCCCAGCTCAGATGGTTTCCCCATTACTGCTGCTATTGAGCCTTCATACCCATCACAACTCATCTAATTGCCACAGACAGTTAGGATGAGGCCAGCAGAAACCAGACATGGCAGTGAGGAGGAGCAGCCAAACTCCTGGGCAACTTAGGAGGTAAGACAGAGCTGGTCAATAAGGATGGAGTTCAGGTCAATCACTGGTATGAGGATGAGAGAAGTCATGTGTCAGGTGGGGCATCTGAGTGGGACTCTTGAACATGAGTCAATCAGTGCTGCCCAGGATGGGCTTTCCAAGAAATGGTTCTTGAATGAATGCATGAAAGAATGAGCCAGGGGCACCCAGGTGGCTCTGTCGTTACGTGTCTGCCTTTGGCTCAGGTCATGATCCCAGGGACCTGGGATTGAGCCCGGCATCTGCTTCTCCCTCTCGTACGCCCCCTGCTTGTGTTCCCTCTCTTGCTGTGTCCCTCTCTGTCAAATAAATAAATAAAAACCTTAAAAAAAAGAGAGAGAGAGGGAATAAACCAAGAACTTGCTGGTAAGTGCTGGGCACATAACAGCGTGAAGATGGTTTCTGGGCACATTACAGAGGAGACTCCAGGGACCTTTGTGAGTGGTGAGATGTAGGGTTGAGGGAGGGACAAGGGCAGAGTGACTCGAGGTGTGTAGCTGAGCCCTGCTGCCCTTTACTAAGATGAGGAGCCCTGGAAGGGGAGCAGGTTGGGAGAGAAATGATGAGATGGGGTCAGATGTTGAGGTCCTTCTGGGATGGCTCAAAGAATGTTCTGGGGGAGTTGTGGAAGCCAAAAGCAGCGGATAGGAGCGAATGGGAGGGGAGACAGAAGGAGAGGCCAGAGTGGGTTTCAGGGCTCATGGGAGGAGCCAGGGAAGAATGTGCAGGTGGAGAGAGGGACGAGGGATGGGATAACAGATGGTGTTCTGTGCCCAGGGAGGAGGGAGGAGATGGGATCCAGCCTCCAGGAAAGGCAAGCTCCAGGCTGTGGCTACGGGAGGGACTGACTGAGGTGGGGATGGGGAGGCCTTTGGGTTTGAGGAGGTTAATGGACCGAACAGAGGTGGACCTTCCCCACACAGGAGGAGAGATGGGCTTCCAGCAAGTGGAGAGGAGGTTTAAGGACAAAGCTAATGAAATAGGAAGGCTGGGGAGGGACAGAGGGGAAAGAAGCAGAGAGAGGAAAAAGCAAGGAAAAGGGGCGCCTGGGTGGCTCAGTGGGTTAAGCCGCTGCCTTCGGCTCAGGTCATGATCTCAGTGTCCTGGGATCGAGTCCCGCATCGGGCTCTCTGCTCAGCAGGGGCCTGCTTCCTTCCCTTCCCCTCTCTCTGCCTGCCTCTCTACCTACTGTGATCTCTCTCTGTCAAATAAATAAATAAAATATTAAAAAAAAAAAAAAAGGCAAGGAAAACCTGGATGGCCACATGGACATAGCTCGGATGGTGAAGGCTGGATACAAAACTTCCAGAACAAGCCCCCGTGGGAGCCCCTGTTGCATGGGGGAAGCGGGCCTCTCAGGAGGGGTCAGCCACAGCTGGAGTTGTGTTTATGAGGAACCCAGCCCCTCTTCTCTGGCTCCATGGACACTCTTTTTATTTAGGCCCTCAACATCTTTTGCTCCGATGCCCCGAGCAGCCAATGTATCTACCCCCTCACCCTACAGACTTCTCTTTCCAGACCCACCTATTCCCCAGAGCAACCTTGGCCCTGTAGTCTCCCTCAGAACCCTTCCCTGTCTGCACCCCCTCCCCCCACAGGATAAACCCCCCCCCCCCCCCGCCCCAATCCTCTCACACCATGCAAGCTGAGCTTGGGACTACTTGTACTTCCCTGAACAGTTCTGTTCTCACCTCTAGGCTGTGCAGGGTAGCCTCCTCCTGAAAGGCCTTCCCACCCTCCTGGCTGGCTCCTGGCATCATCCTTTTCTTCCCCCAAGAAGCCTTCCTTAATGTTCCAAGACTGCCCCGATTTTAGAGTGTTCTGGGCTTTCCCTATCACAGCACCGTCACCACACTGCACTATCTCTGCTCTGGGCTGCCTTCCCCACCATGGATGGTATGAGAGCTGGGTTTTGGGTCTCTGACATGACCCTAGAGTCCGGCCCAGCATAGAAACTCAGAAGAAAGGTCCTGGATGAGTGTACTAGTTGGTTGAATTGGGCTGGGCTAAGCTCTTGGTGTTCTAATTAATTCAAAGGAATACTGTCTTGTTCCTTTTCCAATAGGCTTCCTGGACAGTTATTCTGGGGGAGAAAGACAGAGTGTCAGGGATGGATTAGAATGACCTGGATGGCTTTTCACCATACCATTGTCAACCTTCCTGGAGGTTGTATTGTCTGAATTACGTCTGGGTGAGAATAGGGAGGGGTAGCGCCTACACCCTGAGAAAGCTCCCTGGGTGACCCTTCACACCTCCCAGCCTTTCCAGAAGCTCCTTGTTCAAGGCTGAGTCCTGGGCCATCTTCGAGGTGATAACAACCAACCCTGGGGTTCAAACCAAGGTGTGCTGAGTTCTGGAACCACTGTCCTTAGCCTCCACACCGTGTTGCCCTCCCCACAACCACCACTACCACTGTCCCCTAGAGAATTTCTGGTTACTTCATTCCTGTAGGGGCAACTACACCCCCATCCTGCCCAGAATCCCGCATGGAGACTGTCTGAGCCAAGTGACCCCCCCACAACACCTCCTTCCATCTAGCTCTGCCTGCACGTCCTCCTTCCACAGTCATGTCTTTGCCAAGAAGCTCTCTTAGACCAGATTCTACTCCTCCCAGCTTCCTCCCTGCTCCCAGCTCTGGATGGGTTCTGATCTCTCCTGGGTGTAGTGCTATACCCAACCAGCCAGCGCAAGGTCTGTCCTCATGGGATGATGGGGCTTCATCCCATCCGTGGGTCAGGGACAGAAATGGGGGCAGGACTGGAAAGTAGAGAGCTCTTAGGGATGCACAAAGAGGAGCAAGGCCCCAGAGCCTGAGCTCTGAGCAGCCACGACTGGAGGGAGGAAGCAGGTCACATTCCTGGAGAGGACACTAGAATCTCTCTCCAGACGGGTGGGGGTGTCTGGAGCTGAGAGGGCAATTAGCACAGTGCTCTGGGGATTCCCTTCCATTAGCACCTTCTTTTTCTTTCTTTCTTTTTTTTTTTTTTTTAAGATTTTATTTATTTATTTGACAGACAGAGATCACAAGTAGGCAGAGAGGCAGGCAGAGAGAGAGAGGGAAGCAGGCTCCCCGCTGAGCAGAGAGCCCGATGCGGGACTCAATCCCAGAACCCCGGGATCATGACCCGAGCCGAAGGCAGGTGCTTAACCCACTGAGCCACCCAGGCGCCCCTCCATTAGCACCTTCTAAACAGTCCCCTGGAACAGCATGAGCGCCGGGACCCTGAGAACTTGTCTAGCTGTGGACACAGAGTGGGGTTGGGGGATGAGGTGACCCTGGGATGGAGGTCCTCCTCAGGGGAGCGGGTCCCCACTCCTCGACTCTGCAGTCCATTCCAGCGTGTTCTGGGCCACGTGCAGTCCCTTGGCTCCTGAGAGCCAGAAGGAAATCTCGTGATGGCCTGTCTCATCTGTGGTTCCTGGGCGCAGGGCTGCACAGAGACTCGGATTACAGTTTTCAACCTAGTCGCTGTAATTGGTCAGACGTGCCAGGCTTTGAACATTTCTCTGACGGGAAGCTGCCATCAAGTAACTCAGCCATAAAGAACCTCTGCTTTTCCCTGGAGTTCCGTCAAGCCGGGGTGGTACCTCTTTCTCGCTGCTACAGATCTGAGTCTGCTCCGTACATCTTCCATTAAGAAAAAGTGAGGAAACAAATGAATCATTAATCATTAATTTATCCTTACTTACATCTGATGTAAGTAATTCCAACCCAATCCGCTGGGTTGGAAACATTTTTCAAAGTATGATATCCATGGCACTAGTGGGGGGTAGGTATAGATAGGAGAAGGTGTCTGTGGTGGTGAAAAGGTCAGGCTTATTATCCCCTCCAACCCTGCAGAGGAGGCAGCTGAGGTCTAGAGAGGGAAAGAGATTTCCCAAGGTGGGATAGCTGATAAATATCAAATTCACATTCAAGTTCCCAACTCCTAGACCAGAGCACATTCCAGCAGGCCACCTGCCCTCTTCCTCCTCCCCGGGAGCGTAGATACTGCTCCCCCAAAATACATGATTGACTCCATTTTACATTTGTGAGTCTCTGTTCCTTATGAGACTCAGTCCTTCAAACACCCTCTTCAGAGTCTTTGACCAATCTATTCATTCAAGCATGGCGCCCCTAATCAATTGCATTGCATTGTGTATTTATTATTTTTTTTAAAGATTTATTTACTTGAGAGAGAGAGAGAGCACAAGCACAGAGAGGGGCAGGGAAAGAGGGAGAGAGAGAATCCCAAGCAGACTCCCGGCTGAGTTGGAAACTTGATGCCAGGACCCTGAGATCAAGACCCAAGCAGAGCCGAAACCAAGAGTCCAGGCTTAACCCACCAAGGGTGGCTTAACAGGCACCCCTATTGTATTGCATATTTAAATGTTGCTAGAATAGTAAGTCTTAAACAATCTCACAAGAAAGCAATGTCTCTATGGTGACAGAGGGTAACTAGGCTTATTGTGGTGATCATTTCACAGTGTATACAAATATCAAAGTGTTTTGCTATACACTTGAAACTAATATAATGTTATATGTCAATTATACCTCAATAAATGAAAAAGAGTATCAGGAAAGTCAGTACTATGGATGAACCTTGAGGGTATTATGCTCAGTAAAGTAAGTCCGAGAAAGACAGATACCATATGATTTCACTTACCTGTGGAATCTAAAAAAGAAAACAAACAAATGGACAAAACCACACAAAACTCACAGACACAGAGAACAGATTGGTTGTTGCCAGTGTGGGTTGGGGGGTCAGGTGAAATGGGTGAAGGGGGCCAAGCAGTGCCAACTTTCAGTTAGAAAATAAATTAAGTCATGGGGTACATCATAGTAACTATAGTTAATAATATTGTGTTGTGTATTTGAAAGTTGCCAAGAGAGCTAATTTTAAAAGTTCCCACTACAAGACAAAAAAATTGTGAGTTGGCATGGTGACAGGTGATAATTAGACTTGTGATTATTTTGCAATACATATATATACACCAAACCATTAAGTTGTACACCTGGAACTAATAGAATGTTACAGGTCAATTATATCTCAATTGAAAAAAAAAGAGTAAGTGCCAAGAGAGCTCATACTATACAATTCCATCTACATAAGGTACAAAATCGGACAAAATGATCTATGCTGTCACCACAGGGGACAATGGTGATACTTGGAGTAGGTGGTGCTGGGGAGGGAACACTGTGGTGCTGGTCACGTTCTGTGTCTTGATCCGGGTTCTGGTTACACAGGTGTGTTCAGCTGGTGAAAATGCATCAGGGCTGTATACTAATGACGTGTGCATCCTAATGTATGTTTGTAATAGGTCAATTAAAAACTTCAAAAGACATGTGATCAAAAAATACTTGTCATTGATCAATGGAAGATAGCACTTTGGGACTGTTGCTAAGCAACAGTATAAATGTTGGATCAAGCCACACATGCCCATGCCCATCAGGGGTCCACAGTGTGATGAAGGCTCTCCCTGCCCCCACAGCTTAGCCGGACAGCCAAAGGCCTCCACAGGGGCAGGTGGAAAAGTCCTCATCTTGCAGCACCCATACTTCATCAGGACCGGTAACCTCTGGCCCAGTTCCCAGGGCCTCCCCGGATAGTGCCAAAGTTTGCAGTGAGTAAGGACTCTGAGGATAATGTCCAGCTGGTAGCAGAGAGGTGTCGATGGGAGGAAGGCAGGGATGGCAGATTGAAAGCCCTTTTGAGGAAAGGATAGCTGGAATCCAGAGCCTGGTGGGAATTGGAGCTGTGTGTGCTGACTCAGGTGGACATAATGACATCTTTCAGACAGTTTCTGACTTGCCCAGGTCTTGGGAGAAGGATGCGTTTGAGCACAAGAGTGTGTATGGGTGCCTGCGCGTGCCCGGGAACACGCCTGTGTTCTAGCCATTCCATCTGCCTAGAACACCTTGTCCGCCCTGCCGGCAACTCTCCCGTTCCAGTCTCCACCTGACAGCATCCTAGGCAGGCGGCCAGAATCAGTTCAAAGGCCAGATGTGGTCTGACACCTCCCTGCCTTCCAGCCAGAATCACTCCCGCCCTCCTGCTCTGGGCCCCCTGTGAGTCAGCCGTTGGCCCCCTGACTCTGAAGAGGGGTGTGTGTGCCAGCTCCAGTCCTGGATCATGTGCTCCTGAGGGCAGGGACTCGAACCCCAGCCCTACAGAGGACCATTTAAGGGACAAATGCATGCATATTGCTCTGGGAGCCTGTATTAGGATTGATCAGGGCTAATCCCTCCAAACAAAGAAAATCATTAGCAGATTAATTAAGAGCCCTGTTTGGAGTACTAATTCAAAGGCTAATAATCTTTTAGCTTAAGCAAGTTCTGATGTTTTGATAAGACCTGTCATTGTTACAGTATTGATTGAAGCCAGGCCCTGGCTGTGGAATGCCTGAGTATGCAATTCACGCATAATTCCTTCAGTAATTTGGGCACATTTTTCTCTTATTGACAAGCATTATAATGACTGTAATAAACTATGGAAACCTCAGGTGAAACAACACATGACTACACTTCTCAATAGAGGTGTAACCGTGAATTTAATGAATGCATTTCCTAAGTCTTTTGTAAAGGGTGTTCGTCCAGGTTCTGATCAGAATAGGAACTATACGAATGACTCAACAGCGTCCATTTATTGTCCACTCATTCATTGATGCATACAGCCTATACTCAACCCCACCACAGTCCTAGGCTCCAAGCCAGGGGCCATCGGAAGTATTTTCAAGTAGATAAGACACCATCTTCACTCTCCATGAGCTTGACTTTTGGTGAGACTGGTGATCCCCAAAACCTCACAATGGTACAGTTGGGGTTGGAATGAGTTAAACATGTAAAATTTTTTTAACAGTATTTTTTTTTTCTTTCTACGAAAGTAATTCATGCTTCAGCAGGGCCGAAACAGTCTTGGAAAAGAACAGAGTCAGAGGAGTCACACTTCCTGATTTGAACTTACTACAAAGCTGCGGTGGCATTCTGCGTCAAGACTATGTGGTTCCATCAATGGATTGGACTTGACAGTCCAGAAATAAGCCCATATATTTATGGGTAAGTGATTTTCAGTGAAAGTGTCAGGACAAATCAATGAGGAAATAATAATCTTTCAACAAATGATGCTGGGACAACTGGATGTCTAACATGCAAAAGAATGAATTTACACCCCTTGACTAAAATTAAGTCAAAATGATCAAAGACCTAATGTAAGAGACTATAAAACTGGCAGAAGAAAACATACGGGTTAGTCTCTTTGAACTTGGAGGAGATGCTTTCTTAGATACGACAGCTAAAGCACAATCAATCAATCAATCAATCAAATTGGATATCATCGAAATTAAAAACTTTTGGGGCACCTGGGTGGCTCAGTGGGTGAGGGTCCTGGAATGGATGGAGCCCTGCATTTGGCTCCCTGCTCGGAGGGGAGTCTGCTTCTCCCTCTGCCCTTCCCCCCAACTCATGCTCTCTCTCAAACATATAAATAAAATCTTTTTAAAAAAATTTAAAACTTTTGTGCTTCAAGGAACATCATCAAGAAAGTGAGAAAATAAAACTGATAGAATGGGAGACAGTACTTGAAATCATCTATCTGGTAAGAGTCTAGTATCCCAAATCCATAAGGAACATTTACAACTCAAAAATAAAAAGACAAATAACCCAATTTAAAAATGAGCAAAAGATTTGAATAGGTATTCTTCTAAAAATATTTATATGTAGAGAGAGGGAAAAATAGGTATTTCTTTATAAAAATATAGAAAAGGGGCAATATGTACTGGAAAACATGCTCAAGGTCATTAGTCATTAGGAAAATGCAAATCAAAACCACAATGAGCTACACTTCACACTCACTAGGATGGCTTAATAAAAAACAACAACAGACAATAAGAAGTGTTAACAACATGTGAAGAAATGGGAACCTTCAGAAATTGTTGGTGAGAATATAAAATAGTGCAGCCACTATAGAAAACAGTGTGGTGGCTTACTAATTAATTAAATTGATTAAATATAGACTATAGGATCTTTTGCATTCCCAAAAGAGCAGAAAACCAGGACTTGAACAGATCATTGTGTGCCAATATTCACAGCAGCATTATTCACAATAGTCAGACATGGAAACCGTCCAAGTATCCAACAATGGCTTCATGGATAAGCTCAGTGATATAGCCACATGATGGAATATTATTCAGCCTTAAAAAGGAAGGAAATCCTGACACCTGCTGCAACATGGTTGGATCTCAAAGATATTGTGCGGGTGAGAGAGGCCAGACACAAAAGGCCACCTATTTCATTGTTCCAATGATATGAAATAACCCAGGAAGCAAATCCACAGAGATAGGAAGTAGATTAGTGGTTGTTGGGGGGCTAGGGAGAGGGAGAATGGGGAGTGACTGCTAACGGGTACAGGGTTTCTTTTTAGGATGATGAAAACGTTCTGGAATTAAGCATGGTGATGGGGGTACAATTGTGAATATACGAAAACCACTGAATTGTGCACTTTTTTTTTTTTTAAGAGAGCGAGCACAGGCAGAGTCAGAGGGAGAAGCAGGCTCCCTGTGGAGCAAAGAGCCCGATGTGGGACTCGATCCCATGACGCTGGGATGATGGCCTGAGCTGAAGGCAGCTGCTTAACCAACTGAGCCACCCAGGCGTCCCTGAATTGTGCACTTTAAAAGGGTGAATTTTATGTTATGTGAATTGTCTGTCAATAAAAAAAAGATAGTTTTGGTTCATAACCTTCCTGGGAATTTCCTGTGTGAAATCTGAAAAAAACAAAAACAAAACAAAACAAAAAACCCGCCCCTGGCCCAGAGGCAGGCCACACTAGGTTGGAAGGTAATGGTTTTAAAAAGCAAAGGGAACTTACAAACAAGGCTTGTTTTGGGCAACAGCAAGATGAATGGATCCCTGCACTTGACCATCAAATCTTAAAAGTTTTTAAAGAGGCCTTAACTGGATTCAGTCACATATATCATGTGGGTGTTTTCAACACCACATCACTTTCTCAAGGCTATGTCCTTGGGGCTGCTTCTGGAAGTGGAAAAGATAAGCAGAACCACATTCCAAAGACAGGGGAGGAGGGAGGAGCTTCTGATCACCCCGGTCCAGATCATGGGTCAACTGGTGATCCCAACTTCTTGATGACCTTCGCCAAAATGCTTATCATAGTAAGTTTGGAAACAAATTATTTTTAAAAAGAAGAAAAAGCACCTCCCAGATTCTCACCTGAATGATATCAAGGCTAGGGGATACAACAGCAAAGGAGGCGGGAAAAGATGGGGGAGTGTAGCTGGTGTTGGGGACGACTGGCACAGACCTTTGGAGGGCCTAATGCCTGCTTAGACGACATGCAGGACAAGAAGGAGCCATGAAGAGCTCTGGAGAGACCAAGATGGCCCCAGTTAAGAGGTCATGCAAGAATCTGGGCCAGATGTAAGCTTCAAGGTGATGGATCCCACTGAATGTTGAAAATATGTTCTTACTGTAAACCAGTGAGTGTTCATTGTGTGTATGCACAGTAAACAAGGAATGGGGATGGCAGCATTATTTATGATAGAGAGAAAATGGAAACCACACCAGTGTCCAACAATAGGATCTCTGCAGTTGGAGGAGAGAATGTTGCATGCGAAGATGTTCAAAATACATTAAGGGAAAAAAGCAAACACAATAAGACCCTGATTTTATTTTTAAAAAGTTATTTATAACCCCCATCTTTATATATGAGTGCAGATAGGTAAGATAAAATGTTACTGGTAGTTCTCTGCTTGGTGGAGTTAGCTTGACTTTCTTTGTCTTGTGTTTTCTGTTTAAAAATTATTTTTCTTTGATGAACATGTATTAATTAAAGGCATAAAGATAAACATTAACTTAGATAAAATGGTAGAGAAAAAAATCCCATTTTGCCAATTTTCTGTTTACTCATGGGAGAATCCAGTGAACCCAGGGGTAAGGGGAGACAATATCAACACATCCCCTAACAACTCAAAAGCAATTTGGTTTTTACTTTCAGCAACCGGGCAGAGCCAGGAGTTCAGAGGACCAAGGAAAGAGTGGAGTTTCTCAGTATTTGGGAGCTGAAGAAGGTAGACAGGTCCACACTGCTAGCAGGCAGAAGATATAACACTTAAGCATAAGAGGGGTGCCTGGGTGGCTTAGTCAGTTAAGCATCTACCTTTGGCTCAGGTCATTATCTCAGGGTCCTGGGATCAAGACCCACATTGAGCTCCTGGCTCTGTGGGGAGTCTGCCTCTCCCTCTGCCTGCCACTCCCTCAGCTTATACTCTCTCTTTTTGGCAAGTAAATAAATAAAATCTAAACAAACAAACAAAAAAACCACTTTAGCATAAGAAAGAACTTTTATCAACTCATATACTTCTTTGTTCATTCATTCCTCCACCTGTTTGGTGAGTAGCTGCTGGGCGTTAGACCCGGGAGCTCAGTTCTGGAGTTCACTTGGACTTGAGAAAAAGTGCTTGCCCTTGCCAAGCTAAGATTTGGTTTATAACAAATCTATCTGCCCCGTACTGAAATTGACTACCTAGTAAAGTAAATAGTTCAAGTGATTTCTATGTGTCATGTGCCAAGTGCTTTAGAATACCCCATTTGCTCCTCTCAACAGCCATATGAGGTAATTGGTACTATTATTACTCCCTTTTATAGATGATGAAACTGAGATTTTGAGAAGTTAGCAGCTTCCCCAAGTTTCTAGGCTTGGAAGTGGTCGGCCTTCCGCCTAGGAATCGGCCTGACTCCAAGATGCACATAAGGGAAGCCTTGGTCGTCAGCCATGAGACATGTGCTCAACTTGACCGTGTTTAGTGAGTTCCTGCTCTAGGCCAGGTGCTGCCTGGGTGCTGGGGACAGAGTGGAGACCAAGGCAGGGCCTGCTGTCAAGCAATCCACAGAACTAGGTGGGAAGCAGAGACGGATACCATCCCCATTCTACAGAAGAGAAAACCGAAACTCTGAGAGGTTGAGAGGCATTTCCGTATTTTGACACATGGCAAAGCACATAAAAACCCTTTTCTTGCCTCTCTTCATGTTCCCCTTCCTGGTTTTTTGCACGTTTTAGTGCAAAATTTACAAATGTTGCACACTGCAGTTGGGGAATGTTTTGTGAAACTACTTTTTTTTTTTTTTAGATTTATTTATATATTTATTTAAAAAATTTTTTTTAAAAAGAATTATTTATTTATTTGACAGAGAGATAAATCACAAGTAGGCAGAGAGGCAGGCAGAGAGAGAAGGGGAAGCAATCTCCCTGCTGAGCAGAGAGCCCGATGTGGGGCTCAATCCCAGGACCCTGGGATCATGACCTGAGCTGAAGGCAGAGGCTTAACCCACTGAGCCACCCAGGTGCCCTATTTGTATATTTATTTGAGAGTGAGAGGGCATGCAGGTGGGGGGAGGGGCAGAGGGAGAGAGAGATCCCGAAGTAGACTCCACACTAAGCGTGGAGCCCCACATCGGCCTCTATCCCAGGACCCTAAGATCATGACCTGAGCAGAAATCAAGATTCAGCGGCATAACCGACTGATCCATCCAGGCGCCCTAGTGAGACTAGTTCTTTAAACTCTTTTATCTGTACAGTTACAGGTCTAGGCATAACATGGAGGCAACATGATTCTAATTCTTTACATTGTTCTACAGGAGTCATTCTCCAAGTGTGGTCAAAGGACTCCTGCAGATCCCTGAGCCCTTCCAGAGGGTCCACAGGTCAAAACCATTTTCATAGTAATTTTAAGACATTATTTGCCCTTTTCACACCTACTCTCTCATGTGCAGACAGTGTTTCCCAGAGGCTGCGTGGCATGTGATGTCATCTCTGCTCTGATGGCAAATGGAATGTGTGCTTATTTTTTTTTTTTTTTTAATTTATTTGACAGACAGAGATCACAAGTAGGCAGAGGCAGGCAGAGAGAGAGAGAGGAGGAAGCAGGCTCCCCGCTGAGCAGAGAGCCCAACTGGGACTCCATCCCAGGACCCTGAGATCATGACCTGAGCTGAAGGCAGAGGCTTTAGCCCACTGAGCCACGCAGGCGCCCCTGTGCTTATGTTTTAAAAACTATCAGTTTTGGGTCATCTGGGTGGTTCAGTTGGTTAAGCACCAGACTCTTTGATCTCAGCTCGGGTCTTGATCTCAGGGTCTTGGTTTCACTGGATGTGGAGCCTACTTAAAACTTTTAAAAAATAATAATAATAATAAAAGTTAACAGTTTTAATTTATAATATGATAAATACTGATAGTTATAATTTACACAAACAAAAGTTTTCTTTGGAACCCTCAATTTTTAAGAATGTAAATGAATTCTGACATAAAAATGTTTGTGGGGGACACCTGGGTGCCTCAGTCAGTTGAGTCTGACTCTTGATTTCCACTCGGGTCATGATCTCGGAGTCAAGGGATTTGTTGGATTCCAAGCTCAGCCTTCAGTCTGCTTGCTCCCCCGCTTGCAATCTCTCTCCCTCTCAAATCAATCAATAAATAAATTGGCTTATTTAAAATTTTTTAAAAAAATAAAACTGTTATTCTATAGATCTAGATTTTACTTTTAGAAAATTTTCACCATATAAGGAATAGCAGTTTCTATAATGAAAAAAATTGTAATTTTGTTATGACAGTGAAAATGTATTATATGCCATCCCATTATTTTGTTTGTACATGAAACATAAAATTTGTGGCTGAATTCTGAATCCAAGTATTGCTTGGAGAAGTATATTGATAATTTCCAGCCTCAGCAGAGTGAAGTTTCTCCAAATTGAAGTTAATAAAAAACTTAAGAACTATAATGACTCAGGGAAGCTTGTCTAATTTGGCATGACCGCCAACAAAACACAAATTATGTGAAAAATCTCAATTGTAACCATGTAATTGGTGATTTTCCTATGACAAAGGCAAGAAAAACAAATTTTATTGAACAAATGTGTCATTGTTTATGAATTCTGTACAATTATGTACACATTTATTACTCAACCAAACGTTACCAGCCCATCAACAACACTCCCAGACAAGCACAATAATAATTAAATTTAAGTTTCCAATGTTCTGTCAATTTTCAGCTCTATAATAACCATAGCTTTACATAGTTTTAAGTCATTTTTTATCATTGTGAAAGTCTATCATCAAGGTAGGCTGATAGAACATGTTTTATTGAACACGTTGACACTATGTCAGCTTAACTGATAATTTTTCGATATTTAAACACACGGTCTGGGAACCTTTCCTGAGCCCTGCAAAACTTAATAACAGGCCTGGTACTTACACGCTGGGTCATCATTTCTTATAGAGGCTGGCAAGAGTTTTCAGAATGTTCAGATCCCAATACCCCAGCCCCAATCAGCCACTTTCCACTCAAGTTGGAAGTTCTGCTATCAACAACAGACAAGAAGGTGTGGAATCCACATTCCGGCTGGAATCATGGTGCTCACCGCCTTTTCCATCTTCCTGGAATTGCCTGAGCCGTGTGTCCATCCAGACAGAGAGAACCTCTTGGAGCATGTGATGTAGGGCAAACGCTTTATGTATGCAGAGACCGGGACCAGCTGGGACACTCTTCACGCTTCCCGTCCCCCAGCACTCTCATGTGGGCTGCAAGGATGAAGTCCAGAATGAGAACAAAGGGCGAGCATCTCCCTTGAGCACAGTCGTCATCCTTGCGTGGGGCTTGGTCTCTGGCCGTGGCTAGTTAGAGCACTCCAGGCTGGAGGCTCCCTGAGTCTTGCCAGGTGTGGCTACCCAAGATCACCCGCACAGTTTCTCAACATGCGTTTCCTGTCAGCTCAGGAAATCTGGGTCCGAAGGACTTTCCCAGACCTTAGCTCTCTCTCTCCACATCTCCATAGGGGCTGCTCAGGAAAAGGGCCAGGTGGGGAGCCGGGGATAGAGGATGTTGGTCGGTGGGCACCCAATGGGAAACCAGTTCAGTGTCTTGCACCATAGGAAATGGCACGGCAGAAGAAGCTCTGTCCCCTTCACCTCATCTTCATGGTGCAGCTTGACCTCCTTGTTTTGTCTCACATTTTTGTCTCCCAGCCCGGAAGGAAGGATAGGAAGTGGCAGAAGAGTAACCCTGTCAACCTCTTGTTCCCTGTGCTCAACATATATCAGTTGAGTGTTGTTAATGACAGAGAAAGCCATGGCCTTGGGTCCTCCTCCTCCTCCTCCTCCTCCTCCTCATCATCATCATCATCATCACCAGTCACCTCTATTGGGTGCTACGCAAGGTTCAAAGGTGATGCCATTTCCTACCTCTCAGGCATCTCAGGGTTAGGAGACCAGGAGGTAAGATACATCAGTCACCACCCAGGGTGAAACTCAAAAAGATTTGGGAGCTGATTGGATCAGGCAAAAGAGCTGAGGGAGAAGGGTGGAGATAAAGGTAAAGCTGGGGTAAGAGGCAGACTGACTGTTCTGGGTCCCAGCCCAAAGAGGCCTGAGTGATGGGGACCCTAGGGTGTGGTGGGGAGGGTCAGAGGCTGCAGCCAAACCTGTTGCTAATTCAGTTCTCATGGGCACCTACTACCTGCCAGACCTTGCTCCATGCAAAAGTGGTCTCTTTCCTCATAGCACTTACGTTGCTTTCAACTAAGATATTTATCTATTGAGCACCTACCATATACCTGGCTTAGACTTGGCCACCAGGGTTTCAAAGATTAAAGACAATTTCAAAGAGCTTACCATAGAGTGTCAGAGTCACCTGTAAACAGAGGTCAGAGCTAAGGAACAGAGTGATTGGAGTAAATCACTTGTTTTCTCATTGATAAAATGAGGGGATTTGACTGTTACTTACATCCACCTGCTTCCAAAAGATTTTGAGATTACTTCCAACTAATTATACATTTACAATAGCTTTGTTAAACTAGAATTAGGAAATTGAAAAGCAGGTGGAAGGAGAGAAACAAACTGAAGGAGAGAGGGGAAAAACAGAGCTAAAATGAGCTCAGACTGGGTTAAGAAGTCAGATGTCAACCTCCCTAGTTAGAGTGTTGCTGTAATGGGCCATAAAATATGACTCTGAGCTTCCTGGTAGCCAAAGCAAAGAGAGAAACAGACAGGGTCTTATATTTGCCATTATCTGGTGAAATAAAACATATCAGGTTTTTGGGAGAGATCTTTTTTCCTGTAGTATATAATAAAGATAATTTGCTGTGTGGGTCCTTCCTTCTAGCAGTAATATGATTACTAGAGTAGATAATGCCTTTAGGATTAGTCTTTCTAGGACATAAATAATGCAGTGATTTTTACATGATCATTTCTTCCACCAAACATCAGTGGATGTTGCGAGTACAACATTAAACTGGAACTGGGTTGAAGGCATCTTTGCATATCGTCAGCTAAGGCATCTTTGCATATGGTCAGCTAAGCTGATGTGGTTCAGTTGTACAGTTTTCTGCTGACAAGAACTGATACCAACATAGAACTCTGAATAGAGGAACGGTTACAGAACAGGATGTTTCCCCAAGCCATCAGAGCTTGAGTATTGACAAATGGTGCAAAAATGGTGCAAAAGTGATGCCTAAACTCTAGTTGGATTTTGTGTTTCTTCAATTATGAGTCATATCAAGCATCCTTCACAATGTTTATTGGCTTTATTTATATTCAGTAAATACATCGATATTTTTATTGATTTATTGATAACTTCTTTTTCTGAAAACTACTTGTCTATACTCCTCAACTATCTTTTTAAACTGCTTTTGGATCCTCATCTATAAAGTGGAGATAATAGGGCCCCTGGGTGTCTCAGTCATATAACCATCTGCCCTTAGCTCGGGTTATGATTCTGGGGTCCTGGAATTGAGCCCCGCATCAGGCTCCCTGCTCAGTGGGGAGTCTGCTTCTCTCTTTGCCTCTACCCCTCCTCCCACTAGTGCTCTCTCTGTCTCCCAAATAAAGACATAATACCTTTATAAAAAGTGGAGATGGGGCGCCTGGGTGGCTCAGTGGATTAAAGCCTCTGCCTTCTGCTCAGGTCATGATCCCAGGGTCCTGGGATCGAACTCCACATCGGGCTCTCTGCTCAGTGGGGAGCCTCCTTCCTCCTCTCTCTCTGCCTGCCTCTCTGCCTACTTGTGATCTCTGTCAAATAAATAAATAAAATATTTTTAAAAAATTAAAAAAAAAAGTGGAGATAATAATAGCACCTGTCTCATAGTGTTAGAAATTATAAATTAATCAATATGGATATTGGGGAGGGTATGTCTATGGTGAGTGCTGTGAAGTGTGTAAACCTGGCGATTCACAGACCTGTACCCCTGGGGATAAAAATACATTGTATGTTTATTAAAAAATTTAAAAATTTAATTAAAAAATTATAAATCAATTCACCCACACTTTGTTGTGGAACTTCTATGTTTTTATTTATTGCACTTAAATCTTTGATTCGAATAGAACTTGTTTTGGCCCTATCTTTATTATCACCCCCAACAATAATTCAGGTACTCCAACACCATTTATGGAATATTCTCTTTTCTCTGTCGATGGAAGTGGAAATGCTTAGACCTCTTACTAGCATTCCCAGCCCTTTCCCTAACCTAAAGCTCCTTTTGGTCCTAGTATGCCGGGATGGATGTCAATGCACAGGAAGAGACAGGCGTGGATGGGAGCACTGGGCTGGGAGGTAGACAATCTGGGTCCTAAGTCTCCCTACCATTACCCGGAGGAGGGATCTTAATAATTCATTTCTGCCTTGTGGCAGAACATATAAAATGAGGTAGTAAGACTAGACAGTTCTTGAGGTCTAATACTCCCAGCTCTAATACTGTTTGATTCCAGGCATTACAGTGAGCACACGTGCTGGAGAGTGCGAGCGAGAGCTGGAGATGGAGGCATTGTGGTGTGCCTCAGTCTCTCCAGTGCCAACCCTACACCACCCTCTTGCCATTCATGCCCCCATCTCCTCTGCTTAAGGCCCACGGGACTGGGAATCCTCTGCTTAAGGCCCAAGGGGCTGGGAACCAACGGCCTGCCATCCCTAGAGATGCTGGCATGGAAGACAAGGCCCAAGAGAAGTTGCTGATTGAGGGTCTGTGGGCAGATGGCACAGCCCCTGAGAGAACCCGCCCCAGGAGAGCACTGCTGGAGTGTGCCTGTCTCCAGGGCCCTAAATCCCATCCAAGATAGGAAGGTCCGTAGAGGCCTGGAAAGCCTTACTCTGGAGGTTAGAGGTGACCACACACACTCGAGCATGTACCCGCTTCATCCCACAACGCACACACACAAAGGAGAGCGAAATTACTTAGGCGTTGAGGTGGGACAGACCTGGGTTCAAATCCCTGCCCCGTCACTTAATCTCTGTGACCTTGGGCAAGACACTTAACTCCCAGAGTGTCCTAGAGAATGAACCTCACGAGATTTTTGTGAGAAAACTCAATGAATTCTCACAGTGCCTGGGACAGAGTGGGAGGCCACTTCAGGATACTCCGTGTCCACTCCTGCTCCTTCCATCACCATCCTGGATGCTCAAGGCTTTGAACAGACCACAGGGTGTTGCCCTGAGGAGGAGGCTGGGCTTTGTCAGCTCACATCCCTTCAGCACCCAGCATGGCGTCTGGCCTTCTGTGAGCATGCGCCGAGAGGTATTCATGTCACCATTCAGTACCTCGTTGGTGAGCCTGGGAGGTCACCCAGGGCAGCGTCCAGGTAGGTGATAGGAGGATGGGGCATCCAGACCTGAAAGGGAGAGAGGCTGACCCCAGCAGGCCTGAGTGTGAGGGGTCCGCTAATGGATAAGGGCCTGAGACAATCGTGCTGAGGTCCCGGCAGACATGTTGGCAACTCATCCTCACATTTGATTCAGGTCTACACAGCCTTGGCAGAGCCATTTCCTGGCCCCACTTCCCTGTCATGCCCAGCCAGCCAATAAACTGTCATCAAAACGGTCTCTAGATAAAACCCAGGATGCACTGCTACATTTGAATTTCAAATAAACAAATCATATATTTGTTTTAGAAACTCACCTTTTAATTTTCTTTTTTTTTTTTTTTAAGATTTTATTTATTTGACAGAGAAAGACAGCAAGAGAGGGAACACAAGCAGGGGGAGTGGGAGGGGAGAAGCAGGCTTCCCACTGAGCAGGGAGCCCCATGCAGGGCTCGCTCCCAGGACCCTGGGATCATGACTTGAGCCGAAGGCAGTCGCTTATAGACTGAGCCACCCAGGAGCCCCAAACAAATCATATTTTTGTATAAATATGTCCTGAAGCGTGGCAGAACACGCCAGTCCCTGAGATGCCATTCTGACGTGAAGACTATTTTGAGCTAAAGGCCCTTGAAAAACAACAGATGCGAGAAGAGCGCCTCACCTCCCTTTCCTTCCCATGTGAGAGATGCCCTCCCTGTACGAGGAAAACAAGAAACATTCTTCAAAGGTGAGTCAAAGCCAAGAGACTTTGCTAAAAATAAGATAACTTCCCTCGCTTCCCGTATTTTGGTTTGTTTACTTTTCCCCATTTGCCTCTCTCTGTTCAACCCAGTATGAAAGCATGTGGTTTCGCCATGTCTTTGGGTCTTCCCTTCCTTAGGAGGCTCCCCGTGTCCTGGAAAATTTACGTACATGTGTGTGCTTTGTTCCCATTCATCTGTCCTATGTCAATCTCATTCTCAGGCCCAGCCAAACACCCCTATGAGGCAAGAAGTAGAATTCTGCCTCCCCTATAGTTCCAAATATTGTGTGGGACACACTTACGCTAAAGAAAAAAAGAGCTCTTTATCTGAAATTCAAATTTAATGAGGTGTCCTGGATTTTTATTTGCTAAAGTTGGCAACCCTAGCCATTGATCAGCCGTCATGATGATGTCTGTTGGGGCCATCACAGCTTACATTTGTAGGATACCTTATTTTATTTATTTATTTATTTTACAGATTTTACTTATTTATTTGAGAGAGAGAGAGAAGCAGTGAGAGAGGGAGCACAGCAGGGGGAGTGGGAGAGGGAAAAGCAGGCTTCCTGCTGAGCAGGGAGCCCAATGCGGAGCTCGATCCTAGGACCCTGAGATCATGACCTGAGCCTATGCTGGAGGCAGACCCTTAATGGCTGAGCCACCCAGGCGTCCCTGTAGGACACTTTAATGACTATTACATCAGCTGTGTGCTGCCCTTTGCAGCCAAGGTCACATCCACCAGCTGGTATGATCCTCCTTTCAGCAGATATGAGCTGGTCACGCTGGACGCCACAGTGGGGGGACATGCAGGCATTGCTGAGGGGGCGGTCAGAGGCTGACGACAGGAGAGTGAGCTGGAAGTGGATGGAGGTTGGCTCTGGGAATCCCTCAGTCCACAGTATTATTACTTCCATTTACATGCAAGGAAACTGCAGTGTATTCATTTAAAAATATGGATAATGGGATGCCTGGGTGGCTCAGTTCATTGAGCAGCTGCCTTTATCTAGGGTCATGATCCCAGGGTCGTGGGATTGAGTCCCACATCGGGCTCCTGGCTCAGTGGGGAGCCTGCTTCTCCCTCCCACTCTGCCTGCTGCTCTTCCTGCTAGTACTCTCCTTCTCTGTTAAATGAATGGATAAAATCTTAATATATGGATAGAGCTCAGTGCTTCTTGAGGCCCTAGAGGAGAGGGATTTGCACAGGTCCTCCCATTGGAAATAACGACTGACTGAACTCTGCAATCTGGGGGTCTCCTACCTCTCCTTCTCACAATGCCAGCCTCTGGAGAAGCCTAAGCAATCCATTAGAATTAGAATTAGAATTTTCTGTCTGTCTCCTTCCCTACCCAACTTCACTCCTCCCACCCCACCTCAGGCTGGGCCCCCAGGGGGCAGGGAAATTCTTACTCCTCTTGAGATTTTTCCAGTCTGGAGCTCAGAGCAGGTGCTTAGTAACTGTGTATTCCAGAAAAAGTTACCTGAAGGGGTTCTCTCTTTCCAGGATGTTATACCCTAAGCCACTGCTTCTCTGGGGGCAGTGAGGCTTCTGCTGGCCACTGCTCTCCAGCTGCTCTGCTCCCTTACCTTCAGGCTGCAGAAGAGTCAGTCGAGGAAGGGCAGATACTTGGGTGGGACAGAAGACTGGGACAGGTTGGAGACACTCAGGATTAAGGAGGTAAAATACCAAAAGCATACCTAGGCACATAACATTATGCTTGATTTAGCTGTTCTGGCAATTAGGGTACGGGTGGGTCCCTAAAATTAAAGTTCAGTGGAAGAGGAGTTAGGGCAGGGCTGGGTTCAAGATCAAGATCGGGGTCAAAATGCTCAGGTAGGGCTAAATATCTTAGAGGGTTGGAGCCACATTCCGTGGCTGTCCCCTTCCCCAGTGCAGTCCCAGCCCTTGCTCACCGGCTCCAGTCACACTGGTTCCCTTGCACGTATGCTGCCACGTGAGGGCCTTTTGCATGGGCTGTTGAGTCTTCAGAACACCCTTCCCCTCAGAAGTCCACCCACCTACTCCTGACCTCCTTCAGATCAGCTTCTCAGTGAGCCAGGCCCTTGCCCACACTGCCAAATGCTGTGACTTCTCCCCAGGCTCACATGCCTCATCACTCTTGCCGGGCACTCCTTTCTTCCTTCCCCAAAATTTTACTTATTTATCTTTTGTTTTGTTGACTAATGTATCCATCCCCAACCTATGGAATAACAGCTGGCATAGTGGGTGCTGAACTTGAACTGGGTTCGGAAGGGACCTTGATAATCTAGATGTTTCTATTTTGGAGTTTCCCATGGAACTCATTAAAATACCCTAACTGGGGACGGCTGGGTGGCTCAGTCGTCTGCCTTCAGCTCAGGTCATGTCCTGGGATTGACCCCTGCTTTGGGCTCCTTGCTCTGCGGGGAGCCTGCTTCTCCCTCTCCCTTTGCCTGCCTGCCGCTCCCCTTTCTTGTGCTCTGTCTTTCTAACAAGTAAATAAATAAAGTCTTTAAAAAAAAAAACAATAAATAAATAAAATAAAATACTCCAAACAGAAACCTTTACCTGGACCTTCTGAGTGAGCTTGAGATGCTTGCTAAGGCTTCTTATATAAAAGCACGTTCTTGGCTGCCGTCCCCACACTTAACAAGGCAGGCTCCCAGAAGGGCATAGTTAGGGCTGAAGCCAGCATTCTGGCAATTCTCTCCTACTGGGGCCCTTTCTAACTCTTCAGGCCGATCTGGGCACCTCCTAATCCAGTGTGGGAACCCTCAGGTCAGAATATTAGTTACTAGACTCCCTGGTGGTACTGATCTCTGTCTAGCTTTCTCTTAACCTGGCCAACCTAGTACATGGTTGGAATTCAGTGAGTTGGTTCTTACTACTTACTGTTACGGTCTTTGTAAGCCGTGATGCCTGGGACCTCGGCATCAACCCAGCTAATCTTCATCTTGCCCTCCCCAAGAAAGCTGAGCAGGAGCAGGGCAGGAAGAATCAGGACCTGAGGATGCCTCTGCCTCTTTCTTTCATTATGTCTGACTTTGGGAGCAAAGTTCTCTAGTGTCTGGAGCACTAGGCTTAGGGTCAGTCATTAATTGCTTTGTGGCCTGAGTATATCCCATAACCATTCCAAGTCTGTTTGCCAATCTGTAAAATGGGCTAACTTCCAGGATCCACTTGAGGCTTCCATGTGACCGTGAACCCTTGGAAATTCCTTGGCAATCCACAGATCATCATACAAACCCACTTATCATGCATCAGCCCTCTAACTCAACGCTTCCCATGGGTCCCCCCAACCCTCCAAGAACAAAGTTGCAGTCCTGAAGGCGAGGTTCTTCTACCCAGCACCTCCCAACCTCCAAAGCCAAGTGCTGCCACTCCTCCCTACACACCCTTCACTCTGGCCAAAGTTAGTCACCGCCCTGAACAGGCCATACCCTTTCTTGCCTCCACACCTTTGCACAGACCGTTCTTCCTGCTGGGAATGCCCCCCTCCCTTTGCATCACCTTCTTCCTTGACTCCCTATACCCAAGGTGGAGTTAGACAGTCTGGGTTAGACTCTGGGCTCTGCCACCTGCCCCCACCAAGTGACCTCGGGCAAAGTTCCTTAACCTCATTTGGCATCAGTTTGCTCATCTGCAAAACAGAGATAATAACAAGACCCAACTCTTCGGGGCACTGTGGGGATGAACTGAGATAACACGGGGCCTGACCCCTGCCTGGCACACGGCAGCTGTTTGGGAAATAACAGCTAAGATTGCTGCTTGGAGTGTGCTTACCGACACCTCTTCCATCCCAGCTGCGCCCAGGATCTCTGCCCTCCCTACCAGCCTGGGAGGTCTGGGCCTATCCTCAAAGACTACCCGAGGGAAGGCTTTGGGAAAGCAGAGGGAACTTTCCTGCCTTTACTGCTTAATAAAACAACTAGGATGAGCGCCAGAATGACAGTGGAAATAGAAGTGGCCAAGGATGGCTGCATTCTTGGAGAGGAGGTCTCCGTCTCAGCAGGTGACAGAAGCTGGGGAGGGAGAGACCACAGCTGCAATAGATTCGCACCCTCCCCCATGTGACTGTCCTCCGTTTTTGAGGGGAAGGGCCAAGAGCCAAGGACAACCGTGCTCAGGCTCTGGACCCTACCCTTTCACCTGTCAGGGCCTGCCTTTTTCCCGGTTAGCTCCTTGCCCAATCTCTCACTCAAATGGGGGTTACTTCTACACCACTGGTAATTCTCACTAATTGTGCAACTACAGGCCAGGACTGTGAACACAGGGTACCAGCTAAGAGCCTGGGCTTTGGTGGAGTCAAGCCGAGTATCTAGAAAGATGTCTGGCATGTAATGGGCCTGTGATGAATGATCACCATCATCATCTCAAACCTTCACAATAACAACGTGCTTTGGAACCAGACTGTACTAAGTTCAAGTCCCTGCTCTACCACTTTCTAGGTGTGTAAACTCTTCTTCTTTTTTTTTTTTTCCAAGATTTTTATTTATTTGAGAGAGAAAGAACAGTGAGAGAGCACAAGCAGGCGGAGAAGGGGAGCCCAATGTGGGGCTCAATCCCAGGACCCTGGGATCAGGGTCATGACCTGAGCAGAAGGCAGATGCCTAACTTACTGAGCCACCCAGGCGCCCCTCTAAGTGTGTAACCTTGGCAAACCGCTCAACCACTGCTTTAGTTTCCTCCGCCTCTCTGAGATAGGATTAAGAATAGCTCCTACCTCTTCAAAGTACTTAGCACAATGCTTGGAAGATGGCAAGCACTCAATAAATGTTAGTGATTATCAACCACTTCTCCATTTGCGGGATGAAGAGATAGAAGAAAAGAGAAATTAATTAAGTAACCGGACCGAGGTCACCCAACTTAAAAGTACTAGAGCCAAGATTCCACCCCGGGCTGTTTGGCTCCAAAGTCAGAATTCTCTTGGCTTTCCCATGTTGTCCCTCCCTTATTTTTCTTGCTTTCCTTCAATAAACTTAAGCCAGAAGACAGTTTAGAAATATATGCTAGCTATAATGACAACGAGTTAAGGCACTCCAAATATATTTAAATACATGCAGTTATGATTTTTTAAAAAATGGATCACTTTTGGAGAGGCTAAGAAAGTAACTCATTATTTTCAAAACCGTAAAGAAAGGGAGAAGAATCAAGCTCTCATCTGCTTTTCCTGGATAGTTTACAAAAGTTAACTCAGGTTAACGAAGTTAGTTGAGAGGGGGAGGTTTCTCTTAGTGAAGGTGTTTCAGCTAGCAGGTGCCAGAGGAATGACAGACCATCACGGTTTTGCAACCCCTAATGAAACCATGGAGCTGAGCGCTGATTATCAACAGCTGCTTACAATGTGTATCTCTTGATAGAAAAACACCCCACCACCTATGGAGTAATCATCCCAGATGTTGAACCTGAATTGCATGAAGTTTCTACAGAGAGAGACACAACCAAACTCCGGACTGTGGGAAACTCCAGCAGACAAATGACCCGGTCTTTTCAACAAATAGAGTGCAAGAGGGGGAGGAAAGAGAAAAAGGGGGTACCTGTCATTTAAAAAAGACTGGAGTAACATCAATCATGTGCATTATATAGACTGTCTTTGGAACCCCAATTTGAGCAGATTCTTTCCGAAATGAGACAACTGGAGAATTTGAACAATCAGATAGTTAAGGACATTGACATGCTGTCGTTTAATCTTTTAGGTATAAGAATGACAGTAGAACTATTTTTAAGTCCTTATCTCTTAGAGATTCATACTGAAATATTTATAGATGAAATGATGTGATAGCTGAGACTTGCTTCAGAAGAACCCTGGGGTAGGGCAGGGCCATAGGTGAAACTCAGCAGGCCAAGCGATGATGATCATTGAAGTGGGGTAATGAGTACATAGGAGTTCACTCTATTATTCTTTCCATTTTTATGTGGTTGAAATCTTCCATAATAAAACCTACAAGAAAAAAACCCAAATGATATAAAATAATTTCGTCTTTATAACAGAGTCTAGTTGTTATTCCTCTCGGGGTTTCATGTCCCCAGTCATGGAGTGAGGGAGCTCGCCTGTTTGGAGCAATGAGTGTCCGTCATGTACCAGGCACAGTGCTAGGCTCTCGTATCTCAGTCAGTGACTCTCAGAACCCCTGGAAGGACAGGAAACCTGTATTGTGCCCATTTCAGAGGTGAGGATGCTAAGGTCTAACTAAATTCCCTTGTTCAGGTCGCACACAGCAAGTGGAGAATGTGAGATCTGAACTCAGGCCTTCCAGTTCTAGAGCCCTGGTGCTCAGTTCTGCTAGAGGTCTCAGCATGCAGTCCTAACCACACGTCCCTCAGAGCCCCTCTGGGCTGCTTTCCAAATTCACAGGCACTCCCTGAGCCTCCTGTACCCAGCTTGCCTGCTGCCAGGCAGAAGGAGGAGGCCGTGATGGGAAGCTGCCAGGGGGACCCCACCTCAAGAGAGGAGGTGTGTGAGAAGCGAGCTTCTGAGAATCCTCAATACTTGCATTGGGCAAGGGTGGGGTCCCGGCTTGAGAGGTGGGGGGGCAGAGACACGCCCAGCAGGAGTAGCTGAGCATTTCCTCCTTCCCCGGGCTGCTATGGCAGCCGTTCCCATCCTGACCCGAGTGTGGGGAGCCTCCATGAGCCTTCATCCAGGTGTGAGCACCTATGGGGAGGACCAGCCCAGCCAGCAGGTTGACTGAAGAAATGAGAAGAGCCTTCCCCTCTGAGGGGGGAGGGAGGCAGGAGGCTGGAGAGGATGACACTGTCATTCTCACTGCCTGTTCCCAGTTGTCTTGAGGGTCTTTTGGCTCTCTGGAGACTACAATCTAAAGGACTGGAGGATTAAAATCTCCAGATATTCTGAGTGCTGTGTCCCCCTCCCCCATGCAGGCCGGCCCCATCTCAGCACAGTTCTCTGCTGTTTGAACCCTCTCCCTCCCCTCCTTCATTAATTCAGTGCCTACTTTCAAGGGCTTACTAGATGGCAGACCCAGCACTGAGGATATAAGTGTGCATCGAACAAGGTTTTCTTTCTCTCGGGGAGCTCACAGTCTGCTAGCCGGCAGACCCAGGAACAGAGAAATAGGAGACTGACAGACAGAATACTGCTCTACACTCCCTTCTCCTGGGGAGCCTATCTGCCTGCAACCTCTCTGGATGGGTAACAGTGCCTCTGTGGGGCTCCCTCCTGCCACACCTCCCTGCCACACACCGGCTTTCCCTTCGAAAGAGCACGGAGAATAGAACCGTGTAGATCGGCTGAGTTCAGTAGAAAGAAATATATGAGACACAAGTGCGAGTCATGTCTGTAATTTAAGTTGCTCTCATATCCACATGAAAAAAAGCAAAAGAACAAGGGGAATTAATTTTAATATATTTTATTGAACCCAATATACCCCAAATATTACCACTTCAACAGGGAGTCAATATAAAAAAAATACGAAGAAGGCAGTTTACGTTGTTAACTTTTCATACTCTCTTGGGAATCCAGTGTGTGATTACACTTAAGGTCCGCCTCTGTTTGGACTGTTCACGTAGTAAGTGCTTGACCGCCCCATGTGGCTCATGGTTTACGAAATCGGACAGCATGGATCTAGATGGTCAGTCTTGGGATTTGGCCCACCTGACTTAATTGCCTCTGGAAACGCATCCCCATTACCCAAGAAACAGGCTCATTCTCCTGTGCCGCGAAGAAGGGTAGCTGCAGCCTCACATTCCTGCCCAGAACACAGCCGCGGGGTACAGGGCAGGAAAATGGGCTGAGGCTGGCCCATTAACCAATCAGAAAGTGCGGGGGGAGGGGGGGAGGGAGGGAACCCAGGACCCCTAGATCAGCCACTTAACCTGCTGAGCCAACCAGACGTCCCTATTTTAACCATGATTTTCTCTGGGTTGTAGAACTCGGTAACTCTTTTTTTCTAACTTTTCTACATTTTCTTTAAAATTTTTAAAATTATGAGCACATTTCAATGACATATATAACTGGAAAAAGAAATCTGTATTAATATATAGATTTTGCCAATCCTGTCTGGTCTTCAAAGACCAGTTAAAATGCCAACTCCCTTGAGGTGTAGCTACCTCACTTTCCTCTGTTATGGTTCTTACTACAGCCTGGCCAGTCCTGAGTGTAACCACCGGCCTTTCTTTCCTGTCCAGCCTCCCAAGGGTGAGGTCCCATCTTAGCATCACCATAGGCCTGCCTCAGTGTCTGCCACCCAGCAGGCCTGTTGTGGGATGGACGATTCATGCAATCTAGAGCCTGGAAGGTTCCGACAGGACTGGACACCTTAGGGCTCGACAGAGTCCTGCTGTTCCTTCTTTGCGGTGACCAGCAAAGCCACTTGGCTCCCTGATTTCTATCACCCAATATATCAAGTCACAAAGCCCACAGGTGCCAGGGACACACCTTGAGAGTTCACACTGTCCCTGGTGTGAACCCGGGGTCATGCTCCTCCCTTCCTCTCTTCTCCCTGTTCCTGGGTAGTTACATGCTTTAGCCAATTGGGTCCAACCTGGGTGAGTTGTGAGCATGTCAGAATTCAAAGTCCCCCAGTGCCAAAAATGCTGGATAACCTAGAAGAAATGGGTGACTTCCTAGAAATGCTCAACCTTTCAAAACTGAATCATAAATAAACAGAAAATATGAACAGACTATAACTCATAAGGAGATTGAATCAGTAATGAAAAACCTCTTAGGGGTGCCTGGGTGGCTTAGTGGGTTAAGCCTCTGCCTTCAGCCCAGGTCATGATCTCAGTGTTTTAGGATTGAGCCCCACATCAGGCTCTCTGCTTCCCTCCTCTCTCTGCCTGCCTCTCTGCCTACTTGTGATCTCTCTCTCATTGTCAAATAAATAAATAAAATCTTAAAAACAAACAAACCAACCAAAAAACCTTCCAAAAGGGGCACCTGGTTGGCTTAGTCGGTTAAGTGTATGACTCTTTTTTTTTTTTTTAAAGATTTTTATTTATTTATTTGACAGAGATCACAAGTAGGCAGAGAGGCAGGCAGAGAGAGAGGGGGAAGCAGGCTCCCTGCTGAGCAGAGAGCCCAATGCAGGGCTCGATCCCAGGACCCTGAGATCAGGGCCTGAGCCGAAGGCAGAGACTTAACCCACTGAGCCACCCAGGTGCCCCAAGTGTACAACTCTTGATTTAGGTTCAGGTCATGATCTCAGGGTCATGAGATCAAGCCACATGTTGGGCTCTGTGCTGGGCATGAAGCCTACCTAAGATGCTCTCTCTCCCTCTGCCCTCCCATTCCCCCACTCTCTCTTAAAGAAAAAAAAAAAAAGAACAAAACAACAACAACAACAACCTCCCAGCAAAGAAAAGCCCAGGACTGTATGGCTTCACTGGTGACTTCTACCAAACTTTTAAAAAAGAATTAACTCCAATCCTTGTCAAAATCTTCCCAAAAAGTCAAGAGAAAGGAACATTTCCAAATTCATTTTATCATGCCAGCATTATTCTATTATCAAAGCCAGACAAAGATATCATGAGAAGAGAAAACCACAGGCCAATATCCCTGATGAACATAGATATTAAAGTCCTAAGTCCTTAAGTCCTTAAGAAAATACTAGCAAACCTAACTAAAAATAAGGATTTTTATTTATATATTCGACACAGAGATCACAAGTGGGCAGAGAGGCAGGCAAGGGGGAGCGGGGAGAAGGCTCCCTGCTGAGCAGAGAGCTGGATTCGGGACTACGATCCAGGACCCTGGGATCATGACCTGAGCCGAAGGCAGAGGCTTAACCCACTGAGCCACCCAGGTGCCCCAGAAGGAAAGATTAAAAAAAAAAAAAAATCCCATGATCATCATCTCGATAGATGTATTTGACAAAATTCAGCATCTTTTCATGATAAAAACTCTCAACAAACTAGGAATGGAAGGAAATTATCTCAACATAATAAAGGGAAGATATGAAAATCTCATCACTATGGGGTGCCTGGCTGGCTCACTGGGTTAAAGCTTCTGCCTTTGGCTCAGATCATGGTTCCAGGGTTCTGGAATCGAGCCCCGCATCGGGCTCTCTGCTCAGCAGGAAGTCTGTTTCCCCTCCTCTCTCTGCTTGCCTCTCTGCTTATTTGTGATCTCTGTCTGTCAAATAAATAAAATCTTTATAAAAAAAAAAAGAAAGAAAGAAAATCTCATACTAATATCATAATCAATGTTGAAACACTGAAAGCTTTTCCTCCAAGATCAGGAATAAGGCAAGGATGCCCAGTCTCCCTGCTTCTATTTAACATGGTACTGGAAGTTTTGGCTAGAACAATTAGCAAGAAAAAGGAATAAAAGTCATCCACACCAAGGGAGAAGCAAAATCATCAGCTTGCAAATGACACGATCTCATAGACAGAAAACCCCCAAAGACCAAAAAAAAAAAAACCTCTGTCAGAACTAAGAAATGAATTCAGTAAAGTTATGAGATACAAAATCAACATACAAACCAGTTGCTTTTCTATACACTAATAATAAAGTGTCTGAAAAGGAAAGTAAGAAGGCAATCTCATTTACAATAACATCAAAAAGAAGACAATGTTTCCAAATAAAGTTAATTTAGGAAGCGAAATGGTCTCAAAGAGATATGTAGACTCTGGGGTCCATTGTGGCGTTGTTCATAATAGCCAAGATGGAGAGACAAGGTCAATGTCCACAAACAGAGGAGTGGATGAAGAAGATGTGGCATGTATGTCGTGGACTAGTACTCAGCCTTCAAAAAGGAGGAAATCCTGCCATTTGCAACATGGACGAAACTTGCAGACATTACGTCGTGAGAAATAAGCCAGCTGTTAAAGGAGCAATGCTGCACGATTCCAGTTTTATGAGGTCTCTAAAGTAGTCAGACTCATAGAAACAGAGTCAAATGCTGGTTGCGGGGGGCTGAGGTGAGGAGGAAATAGAGGGCTGTTGTTTAATGAGTATAAAGTTTCAGTTAAGCAAGATGAATAAGTTCTAGAGATTTGCTGCACACCATCATGCCTATAGTGAACAATATTGTATTGTGGGCTTAAAAACGTTAAGTGGATACATTTCTTGTTAAATGTTCTTATCAAAATAAAACATTTATTTAAAAAAAAAAAAAAAAAGAATTCAAAGGCATTGACCGGGTCAGTTTGCTGTCAATTCTGGCTTCAGTCTGAGATGGAGGGGCACAGCCCGTTTCCCTTGTTTTCTTTCCTGGGCTCCCTGCAGTCCTTTTGGGACCCCTAGTGTGACCAAGCCCTTGCCTGGCCCAGTTAACAGGCCGGGGGTGTGGGAGGTGGTGGTGTGGGGAACCCACGCATGGCTGGCCAGCCTCTGCCATGGCCTCTTTGGTAAGATGAAACTCTCTGTTTGTTCACATCCTGGTCTCTTTCCAGAAAAAGTCTGCAGATCTGTCTCATGCCGGTGACTGTCAACTGTTCTGGGGGAACGCTCTTTTTTTTGAACATGAGGCTGATCAGACACTTGTAACAGGGCCTGAGACACGTCGCAGACCTCACTGTCACAAGTGCTGCGGAGAACAGGCTTCACAGCCTCAGCCGCACAGACACCACTGAAATATTTACAAGGCTCCTGGCTCATGAAATGGAGCTTTCTGCCGAGGAGCCAGGGAAGGGACAAAGTACGTGTGGACTATCCCGCTCCGGGTGGGAGGGTGGTTTGCTTTCATCCTGGAGGACTCATGGCTCTGTGAAGCAGCAGCCATTAACCCCATATAACTGGTGAGGCCACTGAGCACGGCGAGCCTGCATGGTGGTTGAGAGCCTGGCTTTAGGGTCTGCCTGCTGACCGGCAGCTATGGGAGACCTTGGGCAAGTCACATAAGGTCCCGAGTCTCCATTTCCTCGGCTGTCAGAGGAAGACGCTAAGGGGACCTCCCCCTGTTTTCAGGACTGAAAGGAACAGTGCACAAATGTTACCTATTCCTGTCATTGCCCTGCTTCCCTGCTGCTCTCTCCTCCTCCTGGAACCACCCTTTCATGTTATTCCTCTGGGGGTGGTTTGCTTCTGCCAGGGGACTCTTGGAAGCTGATGCTTGCCCTAAGAAATGAATTTCTAATGGTGGAATCCTGAGTCTTGGCCAAGGTAGAGGACGAGGCAGGGGGTCCGTCAAGCCCCACCTCTTAGAGGGTTGCCTCCTGTACTTGTGAATATAAGTGCCTTGCCTGAATCAACTTCCGTCCTTACCCTGGGCTAAACCATGTTGGGATTAAGGACAACATTTGTGCCCCCTGTTTTCCTTCCTCCTAGCCTTGATTTGTGTGCCATTCTGGTCCCCCGAAGGGCCGCCCTTCCTATCTCGCCACCACTTTCTCTTTCTGTGGAATCCTATTCTCTTCTCCCAGATGCAGTTCAAAAAGCCACCTCCCCAAAATCCTTTCTGATCCCCTAACCAAATATAACCTCTCTCCTTTCTCTGAACCTCCCCAAGTACATCAATCATGTATGACTTAGTCTGAAGAATCTTTTCGGGGAATAAACCCCTCCATGCTACACCCGACACTCTAGAATGTTATGGTTCTTTGTCGTTTGCAATACAGGCTGGTGCTTGTCCTAAGCTTCTGAACAATGATGAGGGTAGTGCTGATTCAACAGCCATCGGGGCATTACGCCGTGAGTTCCTTGAGAATGTGGATGGCTGTTCCACATCTTTGTCTCCTAGTACCCGGCACAGAGCTGGCACACTAATAAGTTCTCCAAAATGGGCTCAACAAGGGCTCTCATCTGTGGGGCCTCTCATGTCAGGCACCGTGCTAAGCTCTTCCTAAGTGAGCGCATCGAACCCTCCCAATCACCCTTTGAGACAGGTGCTTCTAGCCCCCACTGAAAAGCAAGCCCCACAGGGAAGGGATTTGTGTCTTTTGTGTTAGTTGCTGGAGATGTGGTAGGCCCTCAATGAATGTTGGCTGAATGGGTGAATTAATTAGTGAATATCCATTTACAGATGAGGAAACTAAGCTTGGAGAGATTTCATGACTTGCCTAAGTGGTAAGGTCAGAATCTACACCCACACAGACCTAATTCCAAAACCTATCTTATCATGGAGCTCGGGACCAGGTGGAGGAGGAGGAGTCAGGGCTGGAAGGATGGAGAGACGCAGTCCTACCTTTAAGGAGCTTTCCATTCGGTGGAGAAGCAGAAATGCTCATGTAGAAATCACACAGCTCAACACTGGATCCTAACAGAACGCATGACCATGCCAGGAATCAGCAAAAGCCCAGGGGTTGGGAGGCGGGGAGGAGAGGGACAGGAATGTGGTTTCACATCTGTAAGCAATCCCTGCGTCTGGGAAGAAGGGTGATTCAGGGTGCTGATGCTTGCAAAAGGTTTCTTGTCCCTGTGCTTTGGGACCATATCTGGGGAGGCAGTGTGTCATGGGGAAGGGGGTCGTGGGGCAGGAATGCAAACCCCAGCACAGGGGAGTGGTACAATCAGGCTACAGCTGGCCATGATAGGAGGGCCACTTCTTTGCTGCTGGGCTGCTGGAGGGGGAGGTAGGAAGGGCCTGTAGGGATAGCAGTAAGAAGGGCAGGGGGCCAGGGCCTTGCAGGACAATGAGAGGCTTTGAAATTTGGTGTGGGCGTGGTTGAGGGGGGCTGGGGGGGACAGCCACAGCTGAGTCTCGGTAAAACCAGGAGGGCGGTTCAGCTCTTCCAGCACCCTGAGATACCTGTCTGTTGTGAGTGACCTGGGCTCTAGCCCCTGCCTCTGCCTTTCCCCCTCACTGGTCTCAAATGCCCTCCTGCCTCCCCCACCCCTCAGGTTCTCTCCATCCTTGAGGGGTCAGGGGCTACTGCAGGTTTGGAAAGACATACTTATGGGTGAGGATCTGGGAAGAAGTGCCTGGATAGTTCTGCTTTTGTCCATGTGAGAACCACCCCCCAAGTCCCCCTACACCCCAAATAAGTGTTATCACTGAAACACTCTTGACGTGATGGCTCCAGAGCTGGGGTGAGGTGCACTCCTCTCATCTTGGCTTGGCCCCCAACATGTCATGTAACTTGAAGTTAGTCACACACCCTCTTTGGCCCTTTGCTGCTATGGCTGTGAAAAGAGAAGCCTCGCCTCTGTCCACACCTTCACACCCACCCCTGCACTTGCTGCAGAGCTGGCTGGTGAGCAGAGCAGAGCAGAGCGAGGGTGGGGGTGGGCTGCGCTGCCCACCATTGTTGGCCTGAAAGGAGGGGGGAGGAGGAAACACAGAGGCCCACACCTTCCCCTGCCCTGAGAGGCAGTCCTGACAACACTGCCTGGGGATCTTTTTTTTTTTTTTTTTTTTTGGTAATTATTCTTTTAGTGTTATATTAGTCACCATAGTCTCTCCCTCTCACCTCATTGGAAACAGTGAGGGGGTTTTGGAGAGAGGGAAGAACTTCCTTCCGACTCCCCACCACCACCCCCTGGTGCTGCTCTGGGCCAGCTCTCCCCTCTTCTCTCCTTGGCCTCACTGTGCCGCAAGGCATGGCGCTGTTCTACCAATGACGGAGGAGTCCCAAACCCCCAAACCCAGACTGGTCGCAACTGCCGCACTGCTCAGCTTGATGGGGCCTGGAGTTGGGCTCCGGGGCAGGAAGGGATGAGGCATTCCCCTAGGATGTGATGCAGGTACCCCCTGAGCTCTGTAAGCCCTGCCTGAACCTCTCTTCTGGGCACCAGGAGCCTCTAGCTAACTGCTTACAGGACATGTCTACCTACGTGTCCCATGGGCACCACAAACTCAACCACCCCACCCAAACACATCAGCTCCTTCCTTCCTTTTATCAAAGCACCACTCTCCCAGGGACTCAGCCTCCAAGCCCCATCTCTTCTGACCCTCCTTCTCCCTTTATCCCACATCCAGCTGCTTCCCAGGTCTGGGCTCCAGGCTGTCACGAGAGCTCACAGAGTCTGCAAGCACCTTTCTGCACCTCAGTCTTGCCCCGCTCCAGGCCCTCCCCACGTTACTCCCAGGCTGATCCTTCTGCCCTTCTTGCTGAAGAAAATGCTTTAATGACAAAAATTGCTACAGCACTTTGGTCCTTCTAAAGCATGATTTTTTTTTTTTTTTAAAGCATGATTTTTGAACCTGCTATTCCCCTGCTCAAAAACCCTTGAAAGTTCTCTCCACCTCCACTTCTCATGTTAACAGAATAAAGCCCATTCCCTGGGCTAGGGATTCAGAGATGTGATCCCAGTAAGCTCCCAACTCCCCTGGAGAACCCCTCCCTATCCCTGGCTCCCCTCAGGCACCTCTTGAGGGGAGGGACTGCCCATGCCTGCTCCCACCCCAGCATGGCACAGGGCTGAGCTCTGAATGGACCTTTCCTCTTTGAAGAAAGACTGCATGTCTGAACCCTCTTTGAACCACTAAAGCTTCTACCGCAGTGTCACAGTCACACAGAGAGAGGTAGGCATGACACACGTGATGAATGAATGTCAGTGGAACTGAGCTGCCTTCTGAGGGTGGAAATTAATTATTTCATTAAACATTTGTGGGGACGCCTGGGTGGTTCAGTCGGTTAAGCCTCTGCCTTTGGCTGAGGCCATGATCCCAGGGTCTTGGAATGGAGTCCCGCATCGGGCTCCTTGCCTTGCAGGGAGACTGCTTCTCTCTCTGCCTCTGCCTGCCACTCTGTCTGCTTATGTGTGATCTCTCTCTCTCTGACAAATAAATAAATAATCTTTAAAAAAATAATAATTTGTGGAGCACCTGGATGTCTCAGTTGGTTAAGCGTCTTCCTTGGGCTCAGGTCATGATCTCAGGGTCCTGGGATCGAGCCCCGCATTGGGCTAACTGCTCTGCGGGGAGCCTGCTTCTCACTCTCCCTCTGCCTGCTGCTCCTGCTTGTACTCTTTCTCTCTCTGTCAAATAAATAAAACAATAAAATCTTTAAATAACATTTGTGGAACCCTTAAGGCTCATGCTAGCTGCTGACACTGAGTTAATCAGGTTCTGGGTACGCGTGGAGAGCTCTCTCTCTATCATGACTTAATCCCCTGTATAATTTTAGGAAGTCCCTATGATCACTATCTCTCATTTCAAAAATGGGGAAACTGAGGCTCTGAGAGCAGGACTGACTTGTCCAGAGTCATACAGCTTTCAAGTCGAGAAGCTGGGAAGGGAGACCCAGGCTGCCTGACTCGGGAGTCTGAGTTCATGACATCACACCCTACCGTCTCTAGGAGCCAGCGGAGTGTGAAACATACATTCCAAACTCCAGGCATTGGCCAAAGACCATGAAATGGGGACATATCAATGATGTCAAGATAATAGAGTCCAACATCTGAGAGCCATCACAGCACAGACAATGTCAAAATGCCTGAGGAATATAGGGATTTTGTATATTGTTGTACTTCGCTCATCCGAACATTTATAGACTCCTGGCACATCCATGCCAGCTAGTATTTCAACTCATCGGCATAGACCAACCCATCAAAGCCCCTCCTTTCATATAGCAGACATTCTAGTAGAAAGAGAGAGAGAGAAAGCAAAAATCTAAACAAAAGGTATGTGTCAGAGGTGACAATTGCCAAGGAAGGAAGAATAAAGCTGGGTCAGGGAAGAGACTGTCCAATGAGCTGGGTGGGGGTGTGTTGGAGCACTGCTACTAATACAGGAACAGGAAGACCTCCGCAACAAGTTAATGTGTGAGCAGCGCCAAAGAGTAGGTGAGGAAGTGAACCATGCAGTAATCTGTAGGTATTCCAGGCAGAGGATAGTAGAGCAAGTGCAAAGGCCCTGAGCTGACAGCCTGCTTAGCCCACAGGAACAGCCTAGAGGCCTGTGTGGCAGGAATGGAGTAAATGGGGCGAGGGGAGCACGTGAGATTCACAAATAAATTCAGGCCTACCTAAATTCAGTCTCTGCGTAACACCATATGTCTGGGTAATAGTCACGGTGAGGATTTATTGAGCTCATTCCGCATGCCTAGCATAGTAGTACTCAGTCCTACTGATGGGAAAACTGCTAGACAGGATCTCTTAGGATGTACCAGGGAGACAGACAAAGAAACTCCACAGTGCCATGTGCCAGGGGCTATGAGACTAGAGGAGAAAACATCTAACCTGGATCAGGGGCAAAGGGGGCTTCCTGGAGGAGGGGGTGCTTGAGCTGTCAAACAGGAGAAGAAAACCACTGCAGAACACATGTTCACATGTTTGGAGAGGGGAAGCATAGGCCATTTAGCCCTTGGGCCACAGTGGTGTCGGGGTTGGGGTGGGGGCTTATGAGGACAGTTTGCAGGAGGAACGGTTTGGGAAAGGGGCTGGGGAGGACAGTGAGGGGACAGTGGGGATGATGGAGAGGGCCTCGGGGTTTCGAGGGCTGAGAGAGCCTCTAAACATGAAGGCCTAGGCTTAAGTAAGCATGCGGGCAGTTGGTAGCTATGGGGTGGGGCACAAAGAGTGAGCAGAGTTGGAATCAAGATTCAGTAATCAACCTGCCCACCTAGGGACCTGTTTTCTCGCCATCATTAAGTGGGTCTAGCTAGGAGGTGACAGAGAAGCAGGAGGTCAGCGGCCACCCCTGCATCAGGTTTGGTTTCCCATCCCATCCAATAAGGTTCCGATCCTTCTAGGCAGATCTCTGAGTCCTCACTCTGGGGCAGCCCAAGACACTCCCGTAGGAGATTTCTCAGTTAATAATAACTCACATACTGACAGCACTCGGTGGCCTTCAGTGTCCTTCTCCTGCCATACCTTATGTGTCTTACGGTCCATCTGGGACGGACAGAGTGCCTCCTTTCCATAGGAGATGCTGCAGCTCAGAAACATTAAGGCCTTGCCAGAGTCACAAGGCCAGTGGGTGATTAAATTGGGAATCCAGCCCAGCTCTGGAGCTTGCGAACTCCACAGTGACGCTGCAGCAGCTTTAGAAAACAGAGCCTGGTGATGGCTGATTCCCAGAGAAGAGAAGCCTGGGAAAGCGGATGGGCCAGGCTCCTGAGTGGGAGGAAGATGGGGGTGATGGAGGCGGAGAATGGAGGCAGAAAGGGAGCAGTTTGGGGGTAGGGATGAAGGTTGGAGAGGCTTTGAGACAGAACTAGATGTCTTTCTGGAAAGGCCTGGTCCAATGGTCTAGCAGGGTTGAAAAAAACAGCAGCTGCATCCTCCTACACCAGGCCTCAGTGACAAGGTGGGGAGAAGCCCATTGCTCCCATTTCACAGGAAGGAACATGGAGGCAAGAGAGATGCCCACATGGCTTGCCCAAAGGCCCCTAGGAACTTAGGGCCCAGGGGCCCTGTTAGAAGCCAGGGAAGGTAGACAAGCCGTGGGAGACTTTCCCACTCTGCGGTGGATGATGAAACAGAGGAGAAGGAAGGTGGAGATGGACAGAGAAATCTGGGGCTGCATCCAGAGGCGGGGAGGGGGGAGGCTGAGGCTTGGAGAGAGCCTGTCAGCAGCAGAGATGGTGGAGGGATAAGGCCCCGACACCCAGCTCCGGTTCCAGGCAGGCAGCATCAGCTGGTAGGGTGTCACGGAGCCCGAGCCTCCTCCCTCCCCGCGGACCCATCCACTTGGGCGGCTCCGCAGCGCGCGCTCCCGGGTCCCGGGACCAGGGGACCGGACGGAGGGGACGGGGGAGGGGAAGGTGCGCCGCCTCCTCCCGCTGGGCTTGTAAATCCGCAGCGGCCTCCGCAGCAACCTCCCAGCCCGCCCCCGGCCCCCTCCCCCTCCCGCGCTGGAATGGTACGTTCCGGTCCGCCTGGCCCGGCTGCAGTGGATGTTGCTAGAACCCACGCGGAGGAGGGAAGAGACGCAGGCAGGCTGCGGTGACCCAAGCGGCCGCCCCTGCCTCAGGGACCCCTTCCCGGAGACACGGCACCATGACCCAAGGAAAGGTATCGGCATCTCCCCCACCTGCACCACCCTCCATCCTCGGGCTTCCAGTTCCCTGTCATCCCGAGCGAACTCTCTGGATCACTCGAGCATCCGCCCCTGGCGCTTGTGCGAAGGTCCTCTGTGGTCCTTGTTCAAGTCAGAGGACCTAAAGGCCCATTTCAAAGAATGGGTTAGGGCTTCTTCCTGCCCAACAGGCCCACCTCCCCTGCCTTCCACCCCCCACCTCCATATCCCCCTCCCCCGTGCGCTTTGGCATCTTAGGACCCTTCACAGGTGCCTTGGTTCCCTTAAGGAATCAGCCTGGGTGTCCGCGGTGTGGTGGGGGGAGTGGTGGAGGGCACCTGGGTTAATGCCCGAGGGGCCATGCCTACCCTGCCCGATCCCCTGCTCCAATCCCAATTCTGATCCCGCTCCGCTCATCTTTCACACCCCTACAGAGACCCCCCCCCCCCCAAATCCCTGTCATGAGTCCCCGTCTGGACACAGCCCTTGTGTTTGGGCCAGAGAGGCATTTACCATGACAATCCTGCCTCAGGATGCTGATTTTTGGTTTTGTTTTTGCTAGGCATGGGACAAGATGGGACCAGATGAAACGTCTCTTTTTCCCCATTTTTAGGTTTGAAATGGAGGGGAGGGGCTGGGGCAGAGACTTGGCTGGCCTAGTACAGTTACATAACGTCAACAGCCTGTGGAATTATACAACAGCCAGGACCTGGGGCAAAGGGGGAGGGTCCTCTGGCCCTCTGTTTTGGGGGTGCTAAGGATTGGGCAGAGGAAACAGAAGAGGACCCTCCCCTACACTCCCCCTTCTTCTCACCAAGATGAGCTTCAGAGCCAATGACATCCTTCCCTGGGCTCTCAGACCCTCCTCTCTCTGTTTTTTGATCTCATGAGACCTCCAAATGATGTCATTGGGTGATACCACCTCCTGCCACTGGGCAGACCTCTCTTGGGAATGCCGGGTGTGTGTGTGTGTGTGTGTGTGTGTGTGTGTGTGTGTGTGTGTTTAGGGGGCAGGGCCCTGGAGGCTCTGGAGCTGATCAGCAGGGTGGGGGCTGGTGAGCAGCACCTGTTCTGGACAGGGCTGAAATCAGAGGTGATAACCCATTTCCTGGATCTGGGCTCCAAGGACTTGGTTCAGTGGGCTGAACTGGATTTTCCTGGATGTGACCCTTCTGGTCTGGGTGATGAAGGGGGATGGGGAGCGGGAGGGCCCCTGGGTGAGCCAGGGCCCCAATCCCACAGGCCTGGGCTCTGCAAGGCCCTTCCCTAGGGGGGGAAATGAAGAGCTGGTGAAAATGAAGAACTTCACCCCCCAGTCCTCCCTCCTCCTCCCCTCCCCCCGCTGATTCCCCCCACCTACTCACAGGCTTTCTGGGGGTGAAAAGGACCCTCCAGTTCAGGGGTCCTTGGGGCTGTGTGCAGGCAGAGATCTTCTGGTGCTCAGTCACCTCTGGGCTGCCTTAGCCAGAAGCATCCTGCGAAGAATGAACTCTGCAGCCTTGCTCTAGGGCCCTTCAGGCTTAACACATTCTTTC
This sequence comes from Mustela lutreola, assembly GCF_030435805.1. NCBI lineage: Eukaryota > Metazoa > Chordata > Mammalia > Carnivora > Mustelidae > Mustela > Mustela lutreola. The sequence continues at coordinate 65,025,120 of NC_081297.1, forward strand.
TGCAGCCAGACCTGACTCCTATTCATTTTCTCTCTCTTTTTTTAAAGATCTTATTTATTTATTTATTTATTTATTTGACACAGAGAGAGATCAAAAGTAAGCAGAGAGGCAGGCAGAGAGAGAGGGGAAGCAGGTTCCCCACTGAGCAGAGAGCCCGATGTGGGGCTTGATCCCAGGACCCCGAGATCATGACCTGAGCCAAAGGCAGAGGCTTTAACTCACTGAGCCACCCAGGCGCCCTCCCATTCATTTTCTGAGTTTGAATCTTTTTGGTGTTGGTTCAGTTTTCATACCGCCCCTCTCCCACAGTCTTCCCTCTGGTCGGCCTTTAGGCCCTCCCAGCTCACATCCTCTCACCAAAGCTTAAGTGGACACTCTGGGGCAGCGAGCAGAGCTGAGTGTAAATAGACTTAAGTTTTCAACCTGTCATGGAACATTTCCCACTGGGCCTCAGTTTCCTCATCTTTAAGATGAAGGAAGGGGCGGAACTAGGTGACTTCTCAGGTCCATTCTAGCAGTGACACCCTGTGATTCTGTTCTGGTTTGGGAGAGAAGCTAAGATTCCAATACACAAGGCCAAAACAGGATCCTTTACCAGGAACCTCTTGCCCTTCCTCCAGTCCCCCCAACCCCTCTCTGTTTCCCTGCTCGCCCATTCCCACTTTCCTAGTGTCATCTCCAGCCTGACCGAAGGAGACCAGTCCCAATGGAGGGTGCTTGGGCTCTGCAGCCCAGTGGTCTATGTGTCGGTTTGTGACTTTGGACAAGTCATTCTTCCCCTCTGAGCCTCAGTTCCCCCATTTTAAAACCGGGCTCAGAATACAACTAGCAAAAGGTAACAGGGAGATTAAGGAAAAGAAATTTTCACTTCATAATATTCTTGAGTACCTACTCTGTGCCAGGCCCTTCCCTGGACCACAGGGAGACAATGGAACCATTCCGATCCATTCTCTGCCCCAGGGATGATGACCGCCAAGGGTGGGCTCTCCTAAGAATGTCTCCTTCCAAAGTTTTTATTCCAGCTTCGGTGTTTGCCCCAGACCAACCCTGGCTTTCCTGAAGCCCAGTTGAACCATCTATAGAAAAAGGGAGAGCCTTTCCCCCCACCCCAGCATTATTGGGGTGGGGGGAAATAAAAATTGACAAATTGACAAATAAAAATTCTACATATTTAAGGTACACAACTAGATATTTTGATATACATATGTACTGTGAAATGATCACCACAATCAAGCTAGTTAACCTGTCACTTCACATAGTTACCTTTCTTTGTGTGTGAGGAGAACTCTTAAGATCCAGCCTCTCAGCAAATTTCAAATCTACAGTTCAGTATTGTTAACTATAATCACCGTACTGTACATTAGATCTCCAGAACATATTCATCCTGCACAATGGAAACTTTGCGCCCTTTGACCGACATCTTCCCATTCCCCGTGCCCCCCCACCCCCACCCCCTGGCAACCACCATTCTCCTCTGTGCTTCTTTGAGTCTGGCTACTTTTGATTCCCAATATAACCGATATCACGCAGTTTTTGTCCTTCTATGTCTGACTTATTTCACTTAGTGTAACCATCCTCCAGAGTCACCTATGTGGTTGCAAATGAAGGATTTCTTTCTTTCTTTTCTTTTTTTAAAAGAAGATTTTATTTATTTATTTGACAGACAGAGATCACAAGTAGGCAGAGAAGCAGACGTGGGGGTGGGGAGCAGGCTCCCCACCGAGCAGAAAGCCCCATGTGGGGCTCGATTCCAGGACCCTGGGATCATGACCCAAGCTGAAGGCAGAGGCCCAACCCACTGAGCCACCCAGGCGGCCGATTTCTTTCTTTTCTTAAGGCTGAATAACATTTCCTATCCCGCATAAAATAGGGAGATTCTCATCTGTGCCCCCAACCTTCCTAGTGCAGGTGAGAAAGTACCAGAAATTAGGGTTTGTGAGAAGGACTTGGAAGACTCCCTTTCCTTGGTGACTGTCTGTGACTGTCTCTCCTTGCCTCTACTCCACAGATCTCCGTGGCTAACAAAGCCCCCGGGACAGAGGGGCAGCAGCAGGCCAGTGGGGAGAAGAAGGAAACTCCAGCAGTGCCCTCAGCCCCGCCCTCCTATGAGGAGGCCACCTCTGGGGAGGGGCTGAAGGCAGGGGCCTTCCCCCCGGCCCCATCAGCCGTGCCTCTCCATCCCAGCTGGGCCTATGTGGACCCTAGTAAGTCTCTCAGCTCCTGGAGGCAGGAGCATTAAGGGGAGTATTGGGACCAGATGAGAAACCTGGGTAGGAGGAAGTTGCCTGTAAATAGATGCATTGTGTGGTTGTTATATGAGGCTCTGTTGTCAGAGGCTTGGGATTTGGAGGGCTCTTCCAAAGGTAGGTCAAGGAGGACTCCATGGAAAGGGAGAGACACAGTGTCTGCAGTCACAGTACTCTTGGATGGGGAAGAAGGGATTTTTTTTTCGAGTCACCAAGCTAGGGCAAATAAAGGGATCGGAGTGGAGGGGGAGGGAAGAATCAGGGGCTGTTCTAGAAAGCATCTCCTCAAAGAACAGGGTGTATAAAGAGGGCAGGGAGAGTGCCGTGGCTGGCTCCCTGTGAGTGTAGGTGTGGTGTGTTTCCGTGTGGGCTAACCTGAAACCTTAGTGGGGACATGTTCCCATGAAGACCCCAGGACTGTTGTGGGCCAGGGATCTGAGGTTCACTTTACCCTCACTTTCCTTGTCTCTCGTCCCTTTTCCAAGTCCTTGCTGGGGATAGGAGGACACGATGTGAGGGAGGTGTGTGGATGTCAGCCTCTGTGCCTCTCATGGCCAGGCATAATTCGTAGGCAGGCTGACCCAGGCCAATTCCAGCTCTCTGCAGACCAAGAATCACAGCCAGTGGGAGCCCCTCTGTCAAGATGAGCAGACTGTGGGAGCTTTGCCTCAGGGCTGGGAACATACAGTTCCCCACAAGCTATAAGAAAGGACCCCCTTCAAGCTTTCCTCAGCTCCTATGGCCTCCCTCAGCAGCTCCTCAAACTACCCTTCACCCCCATCTTATCAACTCCCACCCTCTCCAGCAGATTCTAGAAGGAACCTCAAGAATAACACCTCAGACAGAGCCTCTACTCACCAGCAGTGGCCACCATGGTCCACACCCCTTACCACAAATCCCTCGGCTCAGAGCTAAGCAGCCCTACACCTGCTGTGACCTGTTGGAAGGCCAATGAAAGTCTGGTGTTTGTGGGAACCTTCTCACTGCCCCAGATACCCACAGGACTGCTTTCTTTCTCCTCTTCTCCCACTCTGTGTCCTGACCATTCAGGCTTTGGCAGGGGCTGTAGACAGAATGTGAAAGAGAAGTGCAACATTAAAGGGTGAGGGCCTCCAGGCCCCAGGTTTGTAGTGGGTTTCCCCTCTCTCCCCCTTCCTCAGTTTCCATTTCCGGGTTGCAGAGATTAGCTGCCTTAAGTAATGTTTTCCAGGGAACTGCTGGGGCAGGAAGGGACCTCATTTTAGTCCACATGTGACAAACATTTAAGTGTGTGCCAAGCACTGTGTCCAGCCCCCATTAAATTTCCAGGGATGCATCTCTTTGCAAGACTTGCCCTTGCAGACCTGACTCCATAGACAAGTATGCAGTGACAGAGGCCTGGGCAGCTGACCTAACCCACCCGGCAGTCGGAGAAGGCTGCCTTGACAAAGGGATATCCGCACTGAGTCCTGAAGGATTACATGAGTTAGCCTGGTGAAGAGACAGGGAAATGAGTGTTCAGGCTGGGAGATGATGATTTGCAGAGGTCCAGAGGCAAGAAAGCACATGGCTGGAAAAATAGAGTCAGCTGGAGAAACGTGTAGGAGGGAGGAATGTGCACCAGGGTTGAGGGCTCAGGGGAGGCTGTGGAGGCTTTGTTAAGGATCTTGAACTTGAGTAAAAGGCAGTGGGGAGCCATCAAAGAGCTTGATGCAGGCTCGGCTTTGAAAGACCAAAACTGATGTTTTTGCTCTGGAGAGTGAGATCATGGAGAAATGGCAGGAAGAGAATGGGAACTGAAATGACAGAGGACGAATACAGAGCCTAGTCTTAGGAGTGGCCCAGCTGAGGGGTGGAAAGGAGAGGGCAGCAGAGTCCCTACCAGGCACAGAGCCATAGGCTTTCACTTTCATCTAGTTTGGTCCCCACGAGGTGAGTATCACTGACCCTAGCAGAGAGAAGACTCAGAGATGGCTGGTGACTTGCTCAAGGTCACACAGCTAGTCAGCCTTAGAGGAAGGATCTGCATGTTGGTCTTTCTGACTGTGGATCCCATGCTCTTCCCCAGGCCTGATACCTAGGCTCTGGGTTCTGGGAGCAGCCCCCAAACTTCATTTCCATCCATACCCTCCTTGCCCTGGCTTTCCTTCCCTCTCTGGTCTTCTCCCTGCCTTGCTTCCAGGCTGGGGTACCAGCAGGTCCTTCCTCCCCAGCTAGTCCCCAGTTCTTACCCCAAGGATCTTAGAGCAAGCTGGGGTAGGACCTTTGACCCTGGGATGTGCTAGGTGACTCCCTCTCTGGTTCTCAGCCTCAAGGGGAGAACAGCCAGCAGGTTCAGGGAAAACAAATGGGGGACGTAAAGGGTGGTTATTTGTTTGCCCGGGCTTGGCCCCAGAGAGCTCCAACCAGCGTGTAGGAATCGGAGAGGAGATGACAGTTTATTCTCGGGACTCAGACAGGAGAAGCAGGTGGGGAGAGTGATCTGGGGATGGGATGGGTTTGGGTGAGATGTTTGAGAACGGGGCTAGAGAGAAAGGCATGCCCAGTCCTGAGAGCCACTTTGACAAAAGTCAACTCTGGACAGGTGGCCACTAGGAGCAGCATTTAAATGATTTAAATGTCTGGGAGCCCTCATGGCCCTCCCCATGTCCATCCAGGCAGCTCTAGTTATGAGAACGGTTTCCCCGCTGGAGACCATGAGCTCTTCACCACCTTCAGCTGGGATGACCAGAAAGTTCGACGAGTCTTCATCAGAAAGGTAACCACCTCTCCCAACTCTCAAGGACTCGGGGTTAGGTGGGGAGAGTCCCTTGGGAAGGCCCTCTCCCCCTCTCCAATGACCCCAGCTGGCAGTACCTACTGGGAAGCATGTCCCTAGGTTTCAGCCTACTTCCTCCTGCTGTGCCTAACCCAGTGTCTCATCCTCTTTCTAAATACTTGGGACCTCTCGTCCTGTAGGGGTGGGCTCTGGAGCATCTTTGCTCTTTTTATACCTTGTCCTTAGTCCATTCTAGTGACCCCCAAGAAGGAGAGTGGAGGGTATGGGATGCAGGTCTAGAGAGGAGACTGAGTCACTGGGAAGCTGGGGTCCCCCTGAGCCTCAGTGGGGGGCCAAGTCTCCGTGGCCACAAATGGGGCTCTCCAAAGCTGAACAGAACTCCCTCCTACCCCTAGGTCTATACAATCTTGCTGATCCAGCTGCTGGTGACCTTGGGTGTCGTGGCTCTTTTTACCTTCTGGTGAGTTGGTGGCATGGACCTGGCACTTTCCAGGGATAGCCGTGGTGAGGCTAGATGGCTCTGGGAATGTTTGGCTAAGTGATTTGGCTAAGCAGATGGCCTCATGCTGGGAAGGAACTTCAGTGAGTGCCCACAAGGAGTCCTCGACTCAGGGGCAGGGGGTGGAGAGGACCTGGTGGTTTCTGGGCCATCAGGTGTCCACAAGGCAGTCATCCTCACAGATCTTCCAGCCCCACAACCTGGTACCTCCCCACCCCAGCCCAGGACTGTGGTGGGGCTCCCTGTGCCCCACAGGGGTCCCTTCCTCCTTTCTCCTCACCAGTCCTGGAGGGTGGATGCAGAGATGGAGCTAGAGGGCACTTTCTGATTCTCCCCTCTCCTTTCTTTGCAGTGACCCTGTTAAGGACTATGTCCAGGCCAACCCAGGATGGTACTGGGCATCCTAGTGAGTATACCCTAGGCCTCCAGGCCCCTTCTCAGAGAACCCTCAGTGGCACAAGGTGGGAAATCTCCCCTGACAGAAGCCAGGCCCATGGCTCCTCCCCACCCTAAAGGGAGACTGTCCTCACAAGAGCATGGCCAGAAGGGCCCTTCTGGTGTTTAGATCTGAGGCGGAGGGAAGAAGCAGACTGAGGTTCTGGTGCTTGCACAAAGAAGGGAGGGTGGGGCTGGGGCCCCAGCTGGAGAGACCCAGACCTTGGCCTTGAGGGGAAGGGGGCCTGGAACACCTTGGCCCACACTAATGATGATGTTGCTACTCTAATTAATGTTGTTATTAATGCCTATGAATTGTTCATCGTAATAGGTACCACTTACGGAGTGCCTAATAAGGGTTGGGCGTTGTTCTGTGTGCTGGATGTACAGTATTGCGTTCGATCCTCGAGTCAATTGGGAAGGGTTACTTCAGAAAACTAAAGGTTCAGAGAGGTTGAGTAATTTGCCCAAGGTCACACAGCTAGTCAGTGGTGGATTGGGGATTCAAATCCAGGGTTCAGGTTGAGGCCTGTGCTCTTCATCACTCTGCTTGGCAGGTTCCCTTCCTCTCGAGCCACTCAGCTCCTGCTTGTCCTCTGGAGCGTGGCAGGTAACTTAAGAGAAGAAGTTTGATGGGGTAGCTGATTCCTGACCCTCTTATCTGGGCAATTAGGGGTCATTCTGGATAATTCTAGGCCAGATCTACCCTGGGCTCAAAGCAGAACTGCTCTCACCTAAGTCTTGTTCAGCCTATGGTCCATTTGGTAAATAAGGTACGAGACTGGCAGAGGACTGGAAGGTGCCATGTAAGGGAATCTGAGACACCTCAGAGAGCCATGAAGGCTTATTGGGCGGAAGTTCTGGATGTCTGGTGAGGAGCTTGCACCCTCCAGCTGTGCTAGGCCTGCTTTTGGGCGGAGATATGGTGGAGAGGTTGGCTTGGCCTCCTGGACCACCCCAAGTCCAGAACAGTCTTAGAGTAGGCTTTGAATTAACACAAGCCAGCCATAAACTGACAAGAAGGAGAGTCGTCCTGGCCTCTACAGCTCTTTAGAGGAGCAGAGGAGTGGAGAGGTAGCTCAGTCAAGTTGGGAGTCCCAGGGGAGGAGACATTCACACCTGGAACCTTACTTAAGGCGTAGGGCAGAGGGCCTGTCTGCAGACCAGACGGAAAGGTATACAACTAGGGGAACGGGGAGGCACTGTGTGGTAAGCTAATGAGACCCCAGGGACTGCCCCCGGGCCAGCCCACATGGCAGGTTGGCATGGTTCCCAGCACGTCAGCACCGCCTGGCAGACTCAGGTGCCCTGAGGACTCAGGAATGGAGTCCCCAGGCCCTTCATCAGGCCTTCTGTGGGAAGGTCGGCAGGACTCCACGTCCTGAGCCGACGGTGGCAGGGACACAGCCCAGGAATGAGCAGACTCGGAAGTGGGGGCAGAGCCCACCCCACTGAGGGCAGGCATGAGAATCTGGCCTATGGATGGCGAGATTGAATGGTCCTTCACCTCCACATCTCTGGACAGAAAGCGGAGATATTCCCCCCAGCTCGGGGGAGGAAGGGGTGGGCGGAGAGACGTTGGGAGTGGGCATGGACCCTGCGCTTTTTATGGGGTGTCACAAAGCCTTGGAAGTACTTGCAAATTCTACCACCAGGATGCTGCCCTCTTCTCCAGAAAGCCAGCCTGTGGCTCTGCCCCACCCCAGCCCCTTCCCTCTTCTCAGCTCTCTCCCCTTTGCCCCCCTGAACCTGCTTCTGGGTCTGAGACCTTATGGGTCTCACCTCCTACCACATACCAAGCCCCTAATAGCAATAAGAATAAGACCACTCTTCCCATGGTGAGGCACCGTGTCAGTGCTTTCCAGGTATTATCATTTGATCCGGAAAACAAGCCTACCAGGCAGATACTGGGATTATCCCCATTCTACAGATGAAGACTTGAGGCTCGTGGAGAAGTTCTTGCTTCCTAAGCCTTGTAGTGTTGTGCACTTCCCCTAAGTGCTGGCTGCCTCCCTGCTGCCCCGGGATTGGCCCTAGAGCGGGACACACCGAGGGAGGACACTGGGTTTGGACGCTTTCCTCCACCTGAGCCTCACTCCCTTGTTCTGACACTCTGTAAACAGACCTTGGCTCCAGCCCAGGCCCTGGGGCCCCAGCACTGACAAGCAAGTTTCTTTCTTTTACTTCTGTGACTCATTCTTTGCCCCCTGGGATGGCGGCCTTCTCGAGGCCCCAGTCATCTCCCTTAGCAGGGCTCCTGCCGTATTGTCTGATTATTGTCTGATTGCTCCCTCAGGGCCCTATGGTGGGAAGGAGTTGGGGCTGTGGGTATGGGGGGTGGGGGTTGACAGGCAGAGGAGGAAACGGTAAGACCAGAGCCAGGAGAGGTGGGTCAGAGCCTCTCTGGGAGATTGTCAATCTAATAGATTGTCAGTCTAAAAGTAATAACAACTCCCACTCTCAAGTCCTTACCCTGTGCCAGGCCCTGTGCTAAATGTTGGGGTGCGTACTCTCTGTCCTGCTACAGCTCCGTGAATCAGTACCAGTATTGCTGTTTCACTAAGGAGGAGACGAGGGGGTTCTGCAATTAAGCAACTTGTTCAAGGTCACACAAAGTGGTAGAGCTAGGCTAAGAAAATGGGTGTTGGGCTCCAAACGGGCGCCGTAACCCCTGGGGGGATGATGTCCCTCTGCCCTTCCTCTGATACCTGGTCTTGAGGGCTGAGGAGCTGTGGGCCAGGAAGAGAAAGAGACCTGGTGGGCTCTTGCCCTTCGGATACTCCCAGTCTGGAAGGAAGGCAGGACTCACACCCAGGACGCACATAGACAAGGGTGTTGTTATTATTATTATTATTATCATCATCATCATCAATATTGCCAACGTGACTGACCAGTGACTCAAGTTGAGACCAGAAGAGAGTAGATCCTGGAGTGTTTCTCAACTGGGGCCGGATAATTCTGCTGTCCCTCACTGGTCCTTGGCGCTAAGAACTCCTCAGTCACTGGGGCAACTGTCCCCCATCACTTGAGAGCAGCTGAAGTAAAGGAGAAGATGATGATGGAAAGGTCCTATTTGCTAAATCCAATAGGCTTTTCTCCGCTTCTACATCCCCTATGCTTTTGGATTTCATCCAGATGTATTTAAAGGTCACCTAACCATTGCCAGGCCCCAGGTTAATCTGAGGAATGCAAAATGAGTAGGTCACACCAGATGCTACGTCTGGGCAGGGGTTCAGGTGAACAGGCCCGTAGGGTGTGGGGCGTGGGCTGCAGTTAAGGAATGTCTATGGTGCACGGAGGGAGCCCCTCTGACCCAAGCCTCGGGCATCCCTGCCGGCTGGTCCTTCCCAGCAGGAGCAGAGGGTGGTGGGCATTTTAAGAGGGTACAGAGGGCAGGGAGGAGGTTGGCAGGGCAGATCAAGCAGGGCTTTGCCAGGTCTTTGGGAATTCTAAACAAGGGAGTCCCAGGGTCGGGTCTATCTGGGGCTTAAAGGGTGAAAGGGAGGGCTGGAGACAACAGGACCAGACAGAGAGAGGCGGTCCCACCTGAAAGGGTGATATTGGGCAGGGAGAGAAGGTGACAGATCTGAACGCAGCCTGGGTAGGAGGATTGGCGGGTCCCCGTGATTAATCAGGCGAGGCCATCAGAGAGTCAAGGATGCAGAGTTCTCTGGTTGGGCGATGTGGATGTGCGTAGTGTCCTCTGCAAGATGAGACTCAGGAGCAGGGGCAGGGAGGAGGACAAGTTCACTCCTGACCTGCTGGGTTTGGCACATTTCCGAATGGCCGTGTCTGCCGAGTTGCCAGTTGCCTGTTCAGGTCTGGGGTTGAGAAGGAACATCTAGATGAGAAGCAAAGGTGTGGGAGCCGTGAGCCTTTGCCTGTTAGAGGGAGTCCTTTGGGGGAGTGAGCCCCCAGGGAGAGCATGAGGGGACATTGCCCGGGTGGGACTGGGACGCTATATCAAAGGAACGGGGACTATTTAGATTCTCTGAAGGCGACTGGGAAGGAGTGGCCTGGGGCACAGGAGGGGCCCCAGGAGTGTGTCATTTTGGAACCAGGGGAACAATGGGAGTGATCAGATGTTGAAAAGTCAGGTTAAGACAGGGACTAACAAGTGTCAGCTGGGACTCAACAAGGTCACAGGGCTGTGGCAAAGCCGGCTCTCATTAAGTGGGGCTGGGTTTGGGTTTGTGGGGTTGGGGAGTAATGCAGGGATGGAGATGGATACTATGAAATGGGGACAGCTGTTTCAAGAAGCTTCTCCAGGAGGCTGGATGAAGTAGCCGTAGCTGGAACTGGGGAAGATGTTGGCCGAAGATGGGAAAGAGCTGAGGAGGGCTGTGTGGGAGGAGAGGCACCAGCAGAAAGGCTGAGGTATTAGAGAGAGAGATGGTGGGACCCCTGAGTGGGTGGGGCCTGGAGCCCAGGCTGGGGCGATGGGCCGGGGATGGAAGGACAGGAAAAAGGGCACACAAATGCACGGTACAGTGTTTGCAGATGGCAGGCGGGGAACCAAGGGAACCCCACGTCATCTTGAATCTTTCTGGGATGCGTCAGGCCAGATATGCAGGAATGAGGCAGCCTGGGATGTCTGTGGGTGGGGGAAAGATGGTTGGAATTGCTGCTGGTGGGATAGGTGATGAACCCAGGAGGAAGAGGGCCCTGTTGAGGGCCCACTGGGGGCTGGAGACCATGCACTGATGCTGGCACCAATCTAGGTAGGCATGGACACACGCCTGGAGTCCTCAGCCCCTCGTCTTCCACCTCCTAGACTGGTCCTCACCTCCACTGCTGTCTAGAAAATTCTCAGTCCTCAGCCCTTCCTGTTGCTGGATGGCACCTGACCTCCCAGCCGGTCATCCACTGGACATGGCCTCCTGATCCGGAAATTCACGTCACTAGTATTTCCTGCCTGGGCCAGGTGCTGGCGGGACAGATGAGGGCCCGTCCCTTGATTCACTTGCAGTCTAGTTGGGGAGACCAACAAGAAAGCAACAAGGTGATGACAAGTAGTGAGCAGGGCGGGAGGGGACTGACCGAGGCAGTGTAGGGCAGTGGTTACAAGCTAAGACTCTGGGGCAAGAAGGTTCGAGGATTACATCAATTATTAGTCCTAAAGCACTTCACACTCTGCCGGGCACACAGAAAACTCCATATGCAAACTTACTATGGAGTATTGAGTGTCTGGGGAGGCCACTTTGGACCGGGTATGAGCTGCCCCATGGCACCCCTGACCCAGAATTTCCTGAAGCTCGTCCAATGCCCATTCCTGTCTTTTGGGATTGGATGGCCCACCTGCCTGTTGCCAGGTTCTAGGACGACTGTAGTCTTCAACCCCCTTCCCCTCGCCCAGTCTTACTGCCTGACACCTGAGGGCAGGGGTGGTGGAGAGGAGAATGAGCAGGGCATTGGCTGGAGGGACCTTGGGGCATGGGCTGACTGGCCCCTCCCTCTCTCTCACAGCGCTGTATTCTTTGCGACCTATCTGACCCTGGCCTGCTGTTCTGGACCTAGGTATGTGATGGCCCGAGGAGCAACTTGTGGGAGCACGAACAGGGTCTTGAAAGTTCAGGCCCTTGTCCTGCCCGCCCCCAGGGTACAGTGCATGTCTGAGAGGGCTCTATCCTCTGCCTCTGTCAAGCCTGCCCCTCTCTCCTTCACTTGGGGCCTCTGAGGTAGCAACAGGAACGCGTGGATCCACTGATGGGGGTGCCTGGGGATGTGGCTGAAGGAAGGGACTCTGAGGAGTGGGGATGGGAGCGAGACCGAGAACCCCTCCCCGTGGCAGTGACCCTGGCCTGTGCCTATTGGTGCCCCCCACCTTCTCCTCTGACCTTGGTGTCTTGCCTTGCAGGAGGCATTTCCCCTGGAACCTGATTCTCTTGACCATCTTCGTAAGTGATGTAGGGGTGACTGGGGACAGAGGCTGAGTGGAGATGGTGGGGGGAGGGAAAGAGGATGGGCTTCGAGGGCCAGGAAATCTGGGCTGGGGATGTCCAATGTGAGGTCACTGGTGGAAGCAAGAGCATCCTCATCCCACTTCTGCCACAAAGACATCCCACCTCTCTTTCCAGATGGGCTTAGTCTCCCCCAACTCTATCCACTGTCTCTCTTCTTTGTGATGTTGTTTTTTTTTTTTTTTAAGATTTTATTTATTTATTTGACAGAGAGATCACAAGTAGATGGAGAGGCAGGTAGAGAGAGAGAGAGAGAGAGAGAGAGAGAAGAGGCTCCCCGCTGAGCAGAGAGCCTGATGCGGGACTCGATCCCAGGACCCCAAGATCATGACCTGAGCCGAAGGCAGCGGCTTAACCCACTGAGCAACCCAGGCGCCCTGTGATGTTGTTTTTAAGAGGTTTGAATGAGGCATCCTAGGAGCTACCGATAATGAACAGTAGGTCATAGAAAGGTGGGGAGGAGGTGGAAACAGGGCTGCCAGAGAACGAAGGGGACAGCTAGTGCTGGCCTGTCAGGACACTCCTCAACCAGGCCTGAGCTGTGGAAGTGAGTGTGGGCAGGGAGGGGGGGGCGGCGAGGCAGACACAGAGCTGAAGGAAGCACACCAGGGGTGGAGACCCAGGCTGGGCCTTGGAGGTGTCTGGTCCCCGAAGGCTGAGTTCTGGAGCATTCCCTCATCCTGCTTTTCCTTCCAGACCCTGTCCATGGCCTACCTCACTGGGATGTTGTCCAGGTAAAGGGAACAGGTGGAGGGGGATGGGCCACACTCTGAGGGGATTTGCTCCTGAACACATCCCTTCAGACAGCAGTCAGATGGGGAGGGGGTTCAGGCAGGCAGGAAACATTGGCCTGGAGCCCTCTTCTCACACATTCCACTCAACAGTGACAGTGGGACCTGGCCAGGTCAGCGAGGCAGAGGTGGGGAATGGAGAGGAGCAAGGTAACCTCTTGCGCTGCAGCTTAGAAGACCCCAGACTGGCTGATCACCCCATTCCCTGTGAGCCACCTCCTGGCGGCAGCACCAAGCCCTCCCCACCCTCCTCCACTCCCACATTCTCAAGATCCTTCTGACAGAAGTTTGAGTCTAAGCAGGCTCTCAGGGAAGAGGCTGGGAAAGCAGGGAGAGGGAGGACACTGGGAAGGGGGCAGGGTGAGGACCTGAGGTCAAGGGATCAGGGACTGAAGGAAGATGGTGGGCCTGGGAGGAGGGCCGGGGAGACCAGAAGGCCCGCCCAAAGCTGAGCTCCTGGCCTTGCATCCTGCAGCTACTACAACACCACATCTGTGCTGCTGTGCCTGGGCATCACGGCTCTCGTCTGCCTCTCTGTCACCGTCTTCAGCTTCCAGACTAAGGTCAGCTTCAGGCTCGCGGGCAGGGCAAGGCCTCTGGGATGGGGGTGGAGGGGAGCTCCAAGTTTGGGTCCCTGGCTAGGGAGAGGTGAAAGGTGGGGTCTGGGGACGCCTCCTGGAAGAGGAATGCAGGCTTCTGCCATGTAGGCCTCCGCCTTCTGGCCAGCACGCTGCCCAGCGGGGGCCCCCAGAAATGCGCAGCCCTCCGGGGCAGGCCCCACAGCTGACGCCTGTCCTGTCCCTGTAGTTCGACTTCACCTCCTGCCAAGGCGTGATCTTCGTGCTGCTCATGACGCTCTTCTTCAGTGGACTCATCCTGGCCGTCCTCCTGCCCTTCCAATATGTGAGTCCTGCCTCCCAGCCAGGCCCGGGGAGGGAGGGAGAGCCCCCCTCGCCCAAGGCTGCTGTTTCCTTCCCCACCCTCCAGGGAAGGCCCCGAGCCAAAGGCCTCCAACTTGCCATCCTGTCCAGCCCTCCTGGCACCTGTCCTGGGCTGGTTGGCAGGATAAGCAAACAAACAAGGAGGCTTTTCTTGGCAGGCCTGGGCACCTGCTTGCACCATGAGCCACATCCGGCTTCACCTTTCTCATTCTCCCCTCTGGGGGGAAGGGGAGGCCGGATGTGTGGGGAGCATAGCACATTTAAACCCTAGACAGAGAAGGGAGCACAGGAGATCCAGAGGACCACGTGGCCCAGAAGGACCCTGGGGAAGGGCCCTGGAGCTCTCAAGGGATCAGCCAAGTACAGAGCGACAGAATCTGGCTGGCCAGGCAGGCAGGAGGTGGGGCAGTGGGGCACTGAGCCTACCTCCTACCCCATTAGAGTGTCATCTCAGCTGTCCAGTTGGGCCTGGGAAATCCAACTAGGCCTGAACAGGTTCCAGTGACTGAGGCAGTTAGGCTGCTGCCGATGGAGAAGGGGGCAGACTGAGGGCATCACAGGAGGGACTGGGGTTTAATCCTGGGAACCCAAGGGATGAGGCTATTAGACTTCTACTAAGGGCTCAGTGCTTCTACCCCCACCCCAGCCCCCACCCAAGGCTCTTCTTAGCCACCTTTGGTGCAAAATTCCACTCACCCCCCGTTGCCCCTTTTCTGCCAGGCTAGGGCCAGCAACCCTCGCTCTCCCCTTCCCCACCCCATCCTGCCCAGCCCCAGCCCCCAGGGTATTGGCTTCAAGTCCAGGACATCAGGATTGATTCTAGCGTTTCCTTGGCACTTTCCAGGATCCTGTTGACGAAGGGAGGAGCCGGAGCTGGTCTGGGGGCCCTCTGTGTATCTAGGATGGGGGTGCGACTACAGGAAGGGGCCTCAGAGCTTCAAAGAACCCTTTATTGACTCAGGGCAGGCTAATGGGATGCTTGTGTTTCCAAGAATATTCTGGGGGAAGGCCCTATGGAGGGGGGCACAACTGAAACTTGCAGGGTTTCCATACCCATCTGGACGCCCCAGAGACCTAGGGGGAGCCAAGGTTGGGCAGGGGTGCTGTTCCTGTCTCTGCAAACAGTCCCATCATGCACAGCTGCCAGGGGCTCCAGAGGACCCTCCCCACCCTCCCACACCCCTCTGAGTCCTTCACCCCTTCAGACAAAGCTAAGGAGTGCTCCTACAGAGGAACAGACAGACCCCGCACAGGACAGGGATGAGTTCACCCTGGGGGAAGTCAGCAGCTTGAGGCCAGGCTCAGGCAGGGAGGATGACAGGGGTCCTCCAGGGTGAGTCTCCCTCATCCAGCCTGAATCTGGGGCTGTGCGTGCAGGGAACAAGTACCATCACCTGGGAACGGCCCTGCCAGTCCCTCCATGATCACCGCTATCCTGGGGTTCCCCAGACCCACCTGGAGCCCACAGAGAATCACGGACCCCTCGGTGTTCTGGGGCTTCTTAGGGACAGCTGAGGGTCAGGAGGTCCTGTGAGAGATGGAATCCACCAGCGAGGTCTGTGCTGTGTCCTTTGGTCTCTGGACAAAGCCCTCCTCCCTGGACCCGTCATCCCCATCCCCCTAAACCCATTTTGTGTCTGCTCCCCAGGTGCCCTGGCTTCACGCAGTGTATGCTGTGCTGGGAGCAGGCGTGTTTACGTTGGTGAGTGTGGCTCCCTGGGGGGGGCCCCGCCTTCTCAGCCTCTGATCACCTCCCCAGGTCCTTCCACTGTCCCTGTCTTCCTCACAGTCCTCCTCCCTGACACCATAGGAAGCTCCTGTGGGCGGGTCAGGGCTCAATGCCACATTCAGGGAACTCTCTCTGGTCTCCAAGACACACCAGCTTAGCTTGGCAGAGGGTGGGTAGGGAGGGAGGTTGTAACAACAGGATTAGAGCTTCGGACAGAGCTGAGAAGACGCACTCCTAGGCCCTGGGGAGGCC
The DNA here is from genome assembly GCF_030435805.1 of Mustela lutreola. Lineage (NCBI taxonomy): Eukaryota > Metazoa > Chordata > Mammalia > Carnivora > Mustelidae > Mustela > Mustela lutreola. The sequence goes on from NC_081297.1 coordinate 65,040,731, forward strand.
AGTGCTGCTTGTGGGGATGGGAGAATGAGGGTGCCCTGGCCACAGGGACTAAGTTAGTCAATGGTCTCCTAGGGGTAATCTGGGAAGGCTTCTTGGAGCCAGGGAGATCCCAAGCGTGAGAGAGGCACTTAGTTCAAGCTCACTTGTGGTGACTCTCACTGAACTGAGAGTGTTGAGGACAATGACAATGACAATAAGAGCAATAGCTAATAATTATTGAGTACGTCCCCCCACCAGCAAGCCCTCTGTGTGCATTTAATCTTCACCGTAACTCTATAAAATGGGATCTATTGCCATCAGATTCAGATGAGGAGCTTGAAACTCAGAGACTAAACGACTTGCCCAAATTCACATCGTTAATCCTCGGAAGTGGAGGGTGGGATTGTGACCCCGGATGGTCTGACTCCAGAGCCCCAGTCTGGGTATAAGGCCACATGGGGGAAGGCTGGCGTGGCTGGAGCAGAGGCCCAGGAGACAGGAGGTCTCCAGGGACAGACAACTGCCTGGAGCAGCCCACCACAGGCCCTTTGCTCAGGTGGGCTCCAAGCACTTGAACGTGATGCTGCCCCGGGACACCCCCTACCACCCGAGGTGGGCAAGCCCATCTTGGTGATTTCTCAGAGAACACACAAGGTAAACATCCCTTGCTAGCACAAGCCACCACCCGAGCCTCCTGTCCCTCCCCCATTGGAATGTTTAGCTCAGCTCAGTCTGGCCAGAGTTCTAGGCTCATTCATAGGGTCCACCGGCTTGTGGGTGACACACTGGAAAAAATGGAGGGTCAGAACCAGGAACAGGGGTTTTGAGGGGTGTGGACAAGGAACGAGGTTTGATAGATTGAATCATTCATCTCCGCGGATCTTTATTGAGCAATTACTATGTGAGATTCAGAGCTCTGTGCCCAGGGCACCGTGGTCAATAGGAAGAGCACAGTGCGTGGCACATTCAGGAACTGTTTTCGGAATGAGGAAATGACCTCTGGCTTGGAAGCCGAGGCTGGAAGGGACTGAAAAGGAATCTAGTGAAACTCCAAGCCCTCCCTTTTATAGAGGAGAAAACTAGACCACAAAGAAGTTAAATGACCCTCTGGTTTCCTAGCAAGATAAGGGCATATCAACTAACCATGGTCTTGGTCATAACTAGGTTAACCCATTCATCCCAATTTACCCAGAACTTGCCCAGTTTGAGTACTGAAAATCCCACTTCTTGAGGGAACCCTTAAATCCTAGGCAAATCGGGAAGGTTGGTCACCCCACCGCGCTAACTTCTCTTGGCTCCTGCACCAACGCTCCCTCCTCCAGGCAGCACCTACTTAAAACAGATTTCAGTGAGGAGGATGGGGTAGGGAATAGGGCCAGGAGGAAAGAGAGAGGCCAGGTCACACTGCGGGGAGTGAGCCTGGAGACCTTCAGAGGGCGCCATTTGCCAGGGACAAATGGAAGAAGCGGGGTCAGTATTGCTGGGTGGAGTGAGAGGTGGGTGAGCCTCGGTGGGGAGTTGGGGAGTTTATGTGGCTTCATGGGGATCGGGGCACAGCTAGTGTGTCTGCTAAGCAGGAAGGCTGTATATACATGTAGGGCTGGATGAACAGTAATCTCTTAAATTTGTTTAATAATCCCCTGTATTATTAGAATAATAAAAATAATCCCAGTCATCTATTCCACCCTTTACATTTTACAAAACACTTTCACACCTGTTGCCTCATTGGATCTCCACCACAACTCAGGGAGGGAGGCAGCGTCTGATGTTACAAGACCTGCTTTCCACATCTGAAGCCCTGGGTGTTACAGGCTGCCACAGATTTCCCACTGCCAATAAGGGGCAGATGTAGGACAGGACCTACAGCCTGGTGCCATTTCCAGCACCCCTGCAGTCCCCCTTCAAGAAGGCAACTCTTAGAAGCTTGGAGTTGGTAAGAAGCTGGAGCGTTCTCTCCAGCCACCCCCCTGCTTCTTCCCCCCAACGGCATTGCCCTCTCTCCTGTGTTATTCCCGTCAGCGTGGGAACAGGCTAGAATTTCTCCCGTCTGGAAACACACACACACAACAACACTCTTGACCCACACCCCCTTCTAGCCACCCCCATTTAGAGCAAAAAGCTCTATTAAGGAATCTACACTGACTATAGGCACCCCCCGCTCCCCCCAGGAAGTAGAGCTTTCCTACGAAACCTTTCGTAAACTGGAAGAACGAAAAGTGAAGAAGCAATCACCATTAATTTCTATGGAAGAGATTCTGAGTGTCCCAGACCCCAAAAATGACCTCTCTTGGGTTTTTCTGCTGCCTTCGGTCACATCTTGCGGACCTTATGCACAAAATAAATAGAGATAAAGCACAGGAGCTCACAGACGCAGCTCAAAGCTGCAGCGGCTTGATGCCAGAGATGCTGGGTACAGTTCCCAGGCAAGGAGCTTGGGGGCGCTGCTCGCTGCTGGGGGTGCGTGCTGTCTCCGTTACAGCTCTCGCTGCAAAGCAAATGCTGGAGATGCTACAGCTGCCTTTTTTTTTTTTTTTTTTTTTTTAATAAAAGTGAAAATCCTCTTTGGATTTCTTTTGGCTAGCGAAATCAGGTGCTACTGCAGGTCTTTTGTAAAAATGAAATGGCATAACTTGAATTTTCGGCCAGAGTGGGGACCTGTATTTCCAATTCTTCTCCTCCCTTCTCTCCTCCCAATCCTTCTCCGGTTCTCTCAACCCTCTTAATGCTCTCACCAGGTCAGCCATGGCCTCCATGTTGCTAAATCCAGAGGTCATCCCCCAGCCCTCACCTTGCCAGACTCAGCCTCTTTGATACAGTTGCTCATTCCTCCGCCCAGAAGCTCCTTCTGCCCCAGGCATCTTGGACACCAACTGTCTGGTCTTCCTCTAGCCTCCCTACTCACACTGAGCACCATGAGGCCATCGGCTCTTCTCTCTCTACCCTCACTGCCTACAGGATCTCAGACTGTCTCAAGACTTTGAATACCATCTTTTAATGCTGATGGCCCTAAACCTTATCTCCAGCCCAGACTTCCAGACTAGAATTTCCGGTTGCCTACTCAGTATCTACATTTGGAAATCTACGCGGCACCCCAAACCTATCATGCAGAAAACTGAGCACCTGCTCTCTCCCTGAACCCCTGTTTCTCCCACAGCTTTCCCATCTCTGTTAATGACAACTCCATCCTTCCCGTCACTCAGGCCAAACGCCCTGCTGACATCCTCCACTCCTCCGCTCTCTTCACACACCATATCTGACCCCGCAGCAAATTCTCTTGGCTCCACCTTCTAGCCAGAATCTGACCACTTGTCTCCACCTACATGGCCACTCCCTGGGCCATGTCCCAAAGTGCTCCCACTGGTGGGGTCCTCACAGTCTGTGCTCAATGGCAAGCAGCTAGAGGGTTCCTGTTAACCGTGAATGAGGTCGGATCATTCCTCTGCTTGGCCTTCAGGGATCGCTTCCCAGTCCTGCCAGCCCCTGCTGACCTCACCTCCTCCCATGGCCCCTTCCCCCACTCTGTCCTTGCTGCCCCTGACCATGGCCGGCTCACACCCAGCCCAGTACCTCTGCACCTGCCTCCGTCCATCCCCTCAGATCCCCTCACAGCTCTCATGTCCCCGCCTTCAAGTGTTCACTTTGTTTACAATCCTGTGTGACTGAGCCTGCACACACGCCCACACGTGAACGCGCGCACACACACGCACACAACTCCCTCCTCCTCTTCCCTGCTTTATTTCTCATAGCACTTCTCATCCTCTGACATATGCTTTGATTTTTCTGGTTGGTTTAGTTGATTGTCTCCCTGCAGCAGAATTGAAGTCCCCTGAGGGCAGGGATTTCCGCATCCCTGGTACCTCGAATAGTGCCTGGCATGCAGGAGGCACCCCCTTGGTGTTTGTGGAGTGAATGGCTACCTGAGAGGCCCAGCTGGCTGAGGGGCCGGGCCGGCTGCGGGGCTGGTCAGAGCAGGGCAAAGAGCCTCAGTTGCATAGTGAGTCACAGGGGAGGAGAAACCACAGCGCCTAATTACAAGTTAATGTCTCATTAGGAGAACAACACACAGAAAGGCCAAGGCCAGGCTCCTCCTGCAGATTATGTAAACAATGGTTAGGAGCACGTTGTGTGACGCCCCCAGATCCATCCCCTGCCCCTCGTTCTCCTGGGTCACCAGGAGGGGAAGCAATCCCTGAAGGCCACAGCTTCCCTGGGTCCCCTGGGAATGGAAAGAACTGAGAAGGGGCCCTGGATTCGTTCTCCTCCTCCCCTGAGTTTCAGGTGGACAGAGGCCATCAGAGGCCCAGCCCCACAAGAACTGTCTTGGGGCCTTTCCATTAACCCCCACTCGGAATCTCCTTGGCCTCAGTCTGACCCTGCTTCCTGCATCCGCTCTGTCCTAAGGAAACTGTGGTCCCCTAGTCTCTTCATCTGCTTACCCTGGCCTCTCCTACCCCAGGAGATGGAGAATTCTCAGCACCATGAGGGGCCCTCCCAGCACTGTGGCTCCAATGAGGAGATAGCACTCAGAGCCTCCCTGCCCAGCTGCCCAAGGAGGGTGTGTGAGAAAGGAGAGTGCTGTCGGAGGAGGGTCCAGACCCCCAGTGAGGAACTCCCTCCCGGACCCAATCCTCCCAGCTGGGGCCTTGGAAGGGTGCTAGAATCTAAGCTTTTCCTCTCCTGGAGACTGTCAGCCCCTCCCTGACAGTCTTTGGCATCTGTGAGCTGCCAGGCTAGACGAAGCTGAGCTTGGGGGTGGGGAGCCTAGGCTTCTTGGAACCGAGGTCCTGCCTTGAGGAACAGGCCCCTCCAACACCTCACCTGTCGAGCCTTGGCGCATTCTCAAGAGGCTTTGGGTTTTCTGCCTCGCCCCTATCTCATACCCCCCACTGGGCACCAGACCCAAATGCCCATAGAAGCAGGTGAGTCAGCCCACAGGTAGGTACTTCAGGGTGGCTTCCTCCTCCTCACCCTTTGCATTCCCTCTTCTCTCATGTAGTGCTTTCATGTAGAAGCTCATGGAAGGTCAGGCAGGGGAGCGTGAGGGCTTGCCTGGGTGGGATGATGGAGCAAGGTAGAGGGGCTGGGACAGAGCAGGAGGGCTGGGGCAGGGAGAAGGAGAGAGCAGGTGGGGCCGAGGGCCTGGCCAGCTGGTTGCCCACTGTGGCTGAGCCTCTGTGCTTATAGGCTCTACCTCAGAGCTGGGCCTCCTCTGGGGAAGCTAAGGTCTCTATGCCACCTGAATGAAGAAGCCAAACCAGGAGACTTAGGAAAGGAACTAGGCACAGGACTTCAGAAATTAGTTGACAAGCCCAGTAGGAACAGAATTCTCCCCTGCCCAGCCTGGCCAGTCTGGGGACCTCAGAAGACATCACAGTCTCTGTTTTAAGAAAGATTATCAAGAAGCAGTGTGGATAGAGGAGAGGCAGAGAGACCAGATAAGAGGCCACTGCAGAGTCCCAGAGTCAGGGACAGGGTGGCAGGAAGAACATATGTTGGTCAGAACTGGATGCTTCAGGGCCCAATGGTGTTCGGATGAGTGAAGCTTAGGTAGGAAGATGCTTTGTTTATAGAGGTGCTGGGTCTCCAAACCTGGGTGTTGGCCCCTGACCATGGGGAAGATGTGCACAGCCATCTGTCCTCAGCCCCTGGAAGAAAGGAGGGCAGAGACTGAGTCCTCAGAGCTGGTGTGGACCTATTTGTGCTGAGGCCTCAAGAGAGCATGCCCCCCACCCCACATACACTCCTACATACCACACGTGCCGCACAACCCCCCATGTACCACACACACCACACATGTACCACACATAAACCAAATACCACACACACCACACAACTCCTCCACATACCACATACCACATGTACCACACAACAACCCCATGTACCACACACACCACACACATACTGCACACCATGTATGTACACACACACACACACACACACACACACACACACACGGGCACACAATGTTAGCTGCCAAGGCTGGATGAAATCCCCATTTTCCTGACTCTCAGCTCAGTATTCTTTCAACTCTACCTCCCTGCCCGTTTCACAGGGAAAACAGAGGCCTCCTGACTAACTCACTCCACAGCAGAAGGACCCAGAGAGGCTTTCTCAACCTCTGAGACCAGGCTTTTAGCAGTTACTTCTATCCAGCCCCAACAGAGAATGTGTCCCCTGTGCCCCATGACTGGCCTAGGTCAGCCCCTACAGCTTCTGAAAGTTTCTAGAAAGAGACTCCTGATTGTCTTCCCACTTCACCCCTCTCCCTGCTTTTCTGGTCAGGGCCACAATATATATCTTATCTTCTTCATGATTAGACAAACACTTTGAAAAGCAAAAAGAGGCTACACAAACCCAAGGCAGGGTATGATATTTTTTTTATTTTAGTCTATTTCATCCAGAGCTTAGAAGCTCTTTTGCATCAGTTTTTTACATGAGCCTGAAAGATCTTTTGAGAACCTTCTCTGTTCTGCCACCCACCCTCAGGCCACTAAAACAGCCTTAACACCTCACCTGAGGCCTCATCTGAAGCCTCTGGAAGCCCAGTTATTATTTCCTCTGAGGGCTACAGGTTGGAGGGTGGAATGCTGGGTAATTGCTCCTTCAGGGGGAAAGTGCTCTTGGTGTCCCCCTCCCAGGACTCTTCTCAGTTTCACTTCCTGAGGCGCAAATCCTCAGCAACCAACCCCCTGCTCAAACCAAGCCCTTGAAACCCACAACTTGACCCAGAGAAGGCAAAAGAAGCCCCTCTCCCAGCCCCCAGGGATGGGGGACTCATGGAGAAGGGTGGCTCAGAGTTCCTGTAGGGAGCAGGAGTATCTAACTGGCATGCTGGGGCAGGGAAGGCACCAGTCGCTGCTCTCTTATCCAATGCAGAGCTGGGAAGAGGTGCTATCAAGATCTAGCTCATCATCTTAACTACTGTGACCCAGGGCAGGTTACTTGACTTCTCTGTGCTTCAGTTGCTTCATCTATAAAATGGGCTAATATGAACTAGTTCACAAAGCTGTGGTAATAATTAAATAAGATACTTTATGAAAGGAAAAATGAAAACAGCCTAGCACCTGGAACTTGGTACTTTTTCAAACTATTTTTTCAAAGTTTTTCAAACTTTTACTCTTTTTTAAAAAGATTTTACTTATTTATTTGACAAAGAGAAAGATCACAAGTAGGCAGAGAGGCAGGCGGGGGGGGGGGGGGAAGCAGGCTCCCTGCTGAGCAGAGAGCCGGATGCAGGGCTCAATCCCAGAACCCTGAGATCATGACTAGAGCCAAACACAGAGGCTTTAACCCACTGAACCACCCAGGCGCCCCTTGGTCACATCGAGCAGAAAGCCCGATTCGATGCAGGGCTTGATCCCAGGACCCTGGGATCATGCATGATCTGAGCCGAAGACAGAGGCGTTAACCCACTGAGCCACCCAGGCGCCCCATAATAGCTTTTACCCTTACCATAAATGTTAACCTTGTACCTCAGAGCACCAAATTTTGGAGCAGAGTACCTGGGGTTCAAATACATTCTCCACCACAATCTAGCCCTGTGGACTGATAATATCATATCACCTCCCTGTGCTTCCGTTTCCTTATCTTTAAAATGCAGATAATAATAGTACCCACCTGTAGGTTGTTGAGACTTGCGAGTGAATTAATATATGCAAAGCACTTGGAAAGCGCCTGGCGGGTCATTAATCAATAATATCACCTGTTAGCATTAGTCAGTTGCAAGATTTGAACCCAGGTCTTCATGACTCCCCAGTCCGTGTTGTTAAGCACTGTATTACTCTCGTGCCCTTCCTCAGAGGACCACACATGGGCTCTTTTACACACTCTCCTACACACTTTCATCCCCTTTATCCTGGGCCAGGCTTTCTGGCTCATGTGCCTGCCAGACCCTGTTCCCTAGTAGCCACCTGGAGGTGCTCAGGCCCACATGCTGATGTTGTCTGTGCCATTGAAACTTTTGACACTCAGTCCAGTGAAGACGAGTATCTTCTATTGGTACCAGCCTCTCCTCCGCTCCCCTACTCCTTCACCTGGTCCTGCATCCCTGCCAAGGGCACAAGGACTTAAGGCTGGCAGCCTCTTCCTATAGACTCCCCCATGCCCAGGCTCACTCTCCAGCCCAGAAAGTGGGGGCAGGGTCAGGTAGGCACAGTACTCACTGCAGCCCTCCCCAGGAAGCCTGCAGCCCTCTTGGCTGTGTGCTCTGTGCTTCTCTTCCCACCTCTTCCAGCCTTTACGCACGCGCGCGTGCGCGCAACCCCCCACCCCCACCCAAAGCAGTGTCACAAGGTGGAAGGAGAATAGGATTTGACAGTCTGTCCTCTTGGCTGTGTAAATCAGGCGAGTCACTTACCCTCTCTGTGCTCCAGACTCCTCAGCTTTACCATGGACAAAATAACAGAACACCCATGCTGGAGGCTTGTGTGACGATTCAGTGAAAACACTCCCCAACTCTTTTTTGTGTGTGTTACTTTAATCCTTCTTTTCAAAATTTCTAATTAAATTATATATGAATACATTCATATAAAATGTATTATAAAATCAAATATAAAACATTTCAGTTTTTAACTCTGACATACTATAGATAAAGCAAATATCACTTGCACGGCCTTCACTACCGTCCTCAGAGGTAAGCAATCTTAGAAAGATCTTTGCATTTTATAGGTATCTGCTAGCTAGACTTCTATGACATGGTTTTGTGCAGGTTTTTGTTGTTGTTGTTACAGAAAGGGGATTTTATGATGTAGATTTTTCTGCAGCTTGTTCTTTTCTCATGAAATCCTATTTCAGAGCTGTTTCTGCCTCAGTACTGCTGCCCACAGTTTATTTAACCAACCCTGGTTGCGTGTTTGGGGTTTCCAGTCCTTCACTGTTAAAACCATGCTGCGCCATGGGGCATGTGCTGCTTTGCACACTAGCACCGCCATTTCTGTAGGATGGATGCCATCCATGTGTTATTTTGTCCTACTGATTCAATACATGGTAACCCCAGCTTTTTGTATTCAGTGCCTGTTTCTTGATGGTTCTGAGAGAGCCTCTGCATGGCATGGCTCCCCATGTCCTCTGGGAGGACAGCAAACATAAGCCTAGGTCCTGGACACAGCAGGCTGAGGCCAGGTGTGTAGCCAGGGGGCCCTGACCAGGCCCAGCTTGGCCAACAGGGTGGATGAGGCAAGTTGAGGCAAGTTGGCCTTTGGCTCCTCTGCCCTCTGTGCCCAGCCCCCTTGGCCAGTCGCCCCCCCCCCACCCCTGACCTGCTTCTCTATCAAAGTGGGAGACAGATGGTCTGGACCCAGCACTAGGGAAATGATCATTAGCTAGCCACTCTCTTACTCAGAGACGCCTTTCCTCGTATGTAAAATAGTGATAATAATACCCACCTCCTAAGAGTGAGCCGAGAGAAAGGATTAGTGTGTGAGAGGGCGACTCAGGGCTAAGTTAGTAGCCTCCTAGTTCCCCTCTGGCTCTTGCCCCCGAGACTGCCCTTCCTTCTTGTGCTCAGCTGGGACCTTTCAGGCGTCAGCAGTCAGCCTGGCTGTTACCGCTCAACTCAGGTCTTAGCCACCAAGACGTTAGCTATGACCAACATAGCTGCTCTCGACCAAGACGTTAGTCAGCACTGCTCACCATCACCCAAGGTCATCAGGTTCCTTTCCCCTGCAATAAGTACATGCTCCTAAAGGAATTTCTGATCATTTGCTTTCATTAGACTTTCGGCTATCTAAAGGCAAACTCCCCAGAACATAGTAGGTGCTCGATAAATATTGTTGGGACTACTGAGTGAAAAGCTGTCAGCTGACTTACAGGTGTGAGGCTGCCGTGCTGGGTGGTACCAGGCAGTGCAGTTGAAATCTGGGGCAGGTTATCCCACGTTGATAAGCATCCATGGCCACAGACCAAGGGCAGGAGTAGAAATAATTTCATTCCTCTTTTCTGCACGAGCAAAGCCTGCTGGCTGCTCTAGGAGGCCTCCTGGGTGGGGGTTCCTTGGAGGAGCACCCTGCACCCCCCGTACCTGGTCAGGTCCAAGCCTTCTAGGTTGAGAGATTCAATTTCATTAGCTCACCCAGGGGTGACCGGGCTCTGAGAAATCAACGAAGCAAGCCACTGATTGATAAGCCAGATCAGCAATTTATTAACTTCTGCTGGCAGCATGACCGCTAAGCAGCCTGCAGCATTCGAGTCGGTCCCTCTCCTTGCTCATTCTCTCTGGAGAGGGCAAACTTTCGTGGGAATCCAATCCCAAATCAGAAGGAGCAGAGCGAAATGAGAATGGTTGAGGCCACACTCAGACATACATCCACCCTGAACACCACACCACAGTGTGGTCACAGCTGCTGTCCCATTTTGCAGACGAAGACACTGAGGTCAGGAGGGGACGGCTACGGAGGGATGGAACCAGAGCTCAAATACAAGAGTTCTGACTCCAGTCCTGGGTTCTCCTGCATCCTCCCCTCAACGCTGCTGAGCTCAGGGAGCCCGACCTGTGCTGCACAAGGTCCCCCCTCGGCCCCTCTTCAGTCGTCACCCCGCCCACCCCATTCCTTCTGTTAAGCCTACACAGCGTCCCCTAGTAACGTTTCCTCCTCCTTGATGGGCCTCCTTGATGGGACATCTGGGACTCGGCAGCTGCCTATGACAAGATGTCAAGGGGGCACCCCTGCTTCTGCAGATAAATACAAACCCACACTAGGAGCTAGTGCATTGGGTTCTAGCCATGTGTCAGCCTCCAGGCTGGGCCCTTTGTGTGCCTCTTCCTCCTCACAACTTCAGGAGGCAAGCCCACTCGTCTCCCCTTTCCTGATATGTGCTCAGAGCTCAGGGACACCGCCTTGCCCAGGCGCTCAGAGCTAGTGAGGAGTGGAGATGAGGCCACAATTCATTTGGAGCTGACTTTCAAGCCCGTGCTCATAACCACCCCCACATCCCCACGTTCCAGGGAGTCATGCCTTGATGTCCCGGATGGGGGAGATGCTCCCTGTAGGAACCTCTGGCCCCAAGGCTCTAGTCCCTCTCCCTCCATCCCCTGCCCCCCTGCCCCCACCATGCGGAATTCCTCACTTTTCACACCATAGCCCGTACCTCCCCAGGCCTTCTCAGTCTAGCAAACTCCTACTCGTCCTTCAAGCTCCAGGTAAAATGTCACCTCTCCTGGCCCACCTTCCTCCTGCTCAGTCTGCCCTAATGATGGCATTTACTGAGTTTTATTGTGATCATCCCACAAAGCAGTGAGCCCCGGAAGGCAGGCACAGCATAGTGAAGGCAGACTCTGCCAGCAAGTGGCCGGCGCCAGCTCTTGCCCCATACCTATTTATTGCATAATGAATGTTCCAGAGGACCCAAGGTACACAGGTCTTCCACACACGAGTGACGGAAGAGCGGGGCACAGCCCAGTTAGCAAGAATGTGAATGGATTTAAAGAATTCCAATCCCAGGTGGGCCAGTTCATGACCTTTGAGACACTGGTGGAACTTTTGGGTTTCCTTCTCCCCGAAAACTACACTATGCCTGTGAAACATCATCTGCTGTTTCTCGGGGGTTCTGCTTCCTGTGCTTGGACCCCAGAGAATCGCCAAGTGGGAAGAGCTTGAGTCAGTGTAGATGGTAGGAAGACCTGGTTGGGGGTGGGGCGGGCAGGGAAGAGCTGTCCTCAACGGAATCAATGTTCATAGTCTGTTAGGCCAAGAAGGTGCCCTGGGGAGAAGGCATTTCCTGTCAGGAGACACAGTGCTATTCCTGAATAGTGGACCTCTGGAGCTGGGCTGCTCAGGTTCAAACCCTAGCTTTGCTGCTTCCCAGCTCTGTGACCTCAGGCAAGAACTTAACATCTCTGGGACATGGTTTCCTCTAGGAATAATCCCTACTTTAGGGATGTTATTAGGACTAAGTGGGCTAATGTCTACACAACACAGAATAAGTGCCTCTGCTCACTGTTAAATGAAGTGTTTGTTCATCTGCTAAAAGGAGGGCCCTGGGGCAATGGCAAGGAAACTAGGCTTCAGCTCAAAGCCTTCCCGAACTCCCTGCCACACTCACATAGGTCAAGTTCCTTATTATTAGCTACCCTCTTGGGACAATTCCCATTTCTCTTTGATTTCACTCATATTAATGATTACTTCCACTCTAGACTCTAAGGCCAGAATCTTGTCTGTCTTTTTATTTGTTTTTCTGTTTTTTTTTTTTTTTAAGACTTTATTTATTTATTTGACAGAGAGAGACACAGCAAGAGAGGGAACACAAGCAGGGGGAGAGGCAGAGGGAGAAGCAGGCTCCTCGCTGAGCGGGAGCCCAGTGTGGTCTCAATCCCAGGACCCTGGGATCATGACCTGAGCTGAAGGCAGATGCTTAATGACTGAGCCACCCAGGCGCCTTTGTCTGTCTTGTTCTTGACTATTTCCTTGTGCTTGGCACATAGTAGGTGCTTGGGGAGATAGGTGTTAATTAGGGATGGAAGGTGTTGGGAAAATTCCAGATTCTGGGCCATTCCAGGAGGGTCACTGAGCAGCCAAGCAGCAGATGATGGTAGCAAAATTGGTTGGGAGGTGGCCCAGATGGGGACACTGGGCCCCCTTGGTCAATGTCACAGCTGCTGGACCTTCTGACTTCTCTCTCTTCCCCCTTCCCTCAGTTCCTGGCATTCGACACCCAGTTGCTGATGGGTAACCGACGCCACTCACTGAGCCCCGAGGAGTATATTTTTGGAGCCCTCAACATTTACCTAGACATCATCTACATCTTCACCTTCTTCCTGCAGCTTTTTGGCACCAACCGGGAATGAGGAGCCCTTCCTTCCTTCCTTCCTTTCAAGAGTGTCCCCCTTGCTGGTCCTCTGTCCCTCCCTGTACTCTCCTGCAAGCCCAGATGTGAAACTAGCTGTCAGCCCATCCTTTGGCCTCCCCTCAGCCCGATGCTTGTCCTCACCCTCTGCAGCCTTGTACCCCAGCATTAGGGGCCCCACAGAACCGAGGTCACACCCTCTCCCTCTGTGCTGCCCCTTCCTCCCACTTACATCTCCTGAAGTGAACAGTCAAGATTGGAGACTCCTCTGGGTTTGAGGACCGAAGGGACGAGTGGGAGGAGTCCAGCAGGATTCCAGAGGTGGAAAAGAGATCTCAGGACCGTAGCTGAAGTCTGCACCCCACTGAGGTTCCTCCTAAGGCTGCCCCAGCTGTGTGGGGTACATTGTCCTGTGTCAAATCCACTCCTCTGTTCTTTCCTTCTAGATCAGGCATTGACACTTATAAGGGGGTGTGAGGAAGCTGGGAGAGAAAGTGAGACTGTTCTGCTGGTGGGGGGATGTGGATCGACCCAATGGTTGTCCCAGGCTGCCCATCCTGGCAACTATAAGACTAGCAGCATATTCTAGGCACTTGAGCACTATGGCCCATGGAAGAGGGGTAGGAAGCCAGAACGAACCATCTGCACTTGCCTTGGTTTAACCTCCCGGGTCATGAAAGAACTCTGTTGGGGCAGGAGGTGGGGACAGGGGACCTGTCCAGGGGCCATAAGGGAGATGGGGGGCAGGTGGTCCTTTGGGAGATATGGGCTTTGTAGTAACACGAAGACACCCAGCCCTGCATCTCACTGTTGGTGGGGGGACGGCATTTGAAATTGGCAGGACTGACTTCCTCTCACCCTCTTCCCTGGACTCCCTGGGCTGTCCCCCAACCTCGGCCTGAGGCTGAGTGGAGTGCGTGGACCCTAGAGGATTGGATGCTCCGATAGAGAGGGAGGGTTATACTAGCTGCTGAACTAGCCCCACTGGGAGGGAATCCTGCCCTGCCCTGAGGCCTTTCCACACTTCTTTCCTAAACTTTCCCCCACCCACTGCTGCCCTGCGCTGGTGGATCCCCAAGCCAGGCCTCCTGAGGCCTCAGTTGGCAGTGCCCATATTCCTCCCCCTGGCTTCTCTGGCCACTCAGCCCAGAAGCCTAAGCCCCCCCCCCCCTTAATTCCTTATCTCCTTATCTCTGGACTCTGGAAGCCGTTCAGCTGATGCTAACAGCCAGAGCCGGTCCTTCCAGCTGGTCCCATGTGATGAGGTTGGGTCTCCTTATCAGCCTCCAGGCCTCTGAGAGCTGAGACTCGATCAGGGTGTACATCAGCCCCCCAGCAGGGCCTGCAGGGGAGGGTATGATGGGGCCATACCAGGGGGAAGTGTGCAGCCAGCACCTCGAAGCCAGCTCTGCGCGGGTGGAAAGTTACCGGGTGGGGTCAGCGAGGTTCATATACCTGGACCTTCCCTTGGGCTTTCCCTCCAGGGCTCACCTCTCTTCCCGGTGCTGGGGGCTCTTTTGCCCTTGGAGAGAGTGACTAGGTATGTTAGCAATCTGTTTTGACTCCTTCCTTCTCCACCCTTCCTGTTTTCAGCTTTCAAGAAATATTGCAGAAGCATTTGAAATTTTGTTCCCCCTTGGGCATTTGAGGAAAGAGGGAAGCAAGAACGGATGGTAGTGTTTGTGCATGAGACAAAGGCAACTGGGAGCATGGCTGGATGCCTACTGTGTGCTGGTCTAAATCCGTCCATTAAAGCAATCCTGTAAAGGCAGTCGTCTGCACATGCTGATCGCAGAGGGCAAAGCTGAAGTGGTCGAGAGGATTGGGAGCAAGACCAAGGGCATACAGCTAACCTACTAGACTGGGGCTGGAATGAGACCGGGTGGTCAGGCCATACATCCTAGGTCTCCGGAGGATTTGTTGTCTTCTGTGTCTCCCCAGCTTCCCCCTTCCCCCCACTACCACCACCAAATTTTGTACTCTGTCGTTTCCATCTTCTAGACACAAGCTGGGAAGCAGGATTCTGGTGGCTGATTCCCAGCCTCACTGCCGACAGGCTCATGGTATTAAGTTGCGAGTAGTTTCCAGATTAACGAGATGGAAGACCTCGGCCTGGGCGGTGCAGGGAGAGGGACCAGAACACATTTCCCCTGACTTCCGGGTCCATTTGCCACCTTTCCTCCAAGGTCTGTTCACTTCCTCTCCAGTTCCAAAAGGGTCATTCAGCCCAGGCCTTGGTCATGCTTCCCAGAATCCTCTTGTCCAAGTTGTCCTCTCCCTAGGACAGTTTATGCAGAAATAGGCTTGAGAAGCTGATCTGGGGCTGAGCTCTGAAAGGTTGAGGGAAGGAGGTAAGCCCTCAGCAACAAACAATGTGACTGGGCAACTTGGCATTCTGGAAGCAGGGGCAGTATGCCACAGACTCTCCTGTGAGAGGCCCCTGAGGGATCCAGAACATGCTGAGCCAGCAGCAGAGCTGGGGCTGGGAGCCCTGCTTATCGCCTCCCCGCCCCCAACTCAGGCCAGGAAGAGCCCAGGAACACCTGGCTGCGCCTTTGAAGGAGGAAGGGCAGAGGAACAGGAATGCAGGATTAGGAGAAACTGAGAAACCAAAGCTAAGCAGGTGCCACAACCTGCCAAGGAAAAGGAGAACCTGTGGGCCCTCACATTTTTGGCAGGGGAGGGGCTGGGCCAAGGAAGGGGTAGGTTGGATTTTATAGAGCTCGAGGCAGCCAGGAATCTGATCATCTGTGATGTCAGGTCGGAGGTTTCCTGCCAGGAGGAAGACAGACAGATCAAGAGATCCTCTCCTGGGGTTGCGTCTGGGGTCCCAGGAGGCACAGGGAATTCCCCGGACTCCTGCCCCAATTCCCAGGCACGTGTGTGGCTCCTGTGTTGTCTGAGGAAGCCCCAGGAATCTTGTTCTTCCTCCCAGGGGAGTCAGGAACCCACAGATACCCTTATTTCAAAAGGTTCTGCCTCTCCTGGGACTAGCCCAAGACCTAGCCTTGCTCCCGAGAGCAGGATTTCACGCCAGGGCTTTGCTGCCCCCCGGTGGTCGCTGGAGGAAAAGCAGGGCCTGGTTCTGCGGGCGAGAAGCAGAAGGGCTGTGTGGCTTGCTGGCTTCAGATAGGATTCATTCACCACCCTTCTCAGACCTCCCCAGACCTCTCTCCTCATCAGCCTCTGATTGTTCCCTTTAGTCCAACCGTTGTCACATCTTTGGGACACTGTTCACCCATCTCCTAGAAACCACCCTGTGCCACCTGGCCCCAGAGCTTTCCCTCAAGAGACTGAGGGCAGACACCTGCCACCACACACAGTCCCTCTGGCCTCAGCCCCTTCAAGCTGCCCAGGGTCCGAGTCTGTTCCATTTCCTGGCATCACCTTCCCAGTCTGTGACTGACAGGAGATAATAATAAAATTATGACATCTGAACCGTTTCCTTCGCCTGCCTTTTGCTTGTCGCCTCAGTTGGCCAGGAGGCCGTTTGTGAGATTTAACTCAGATTTGATGTGAAATGTTCATAACCAGAGCTCTTTGTCCCCACAGAGCTAAGTGTAAATTAAATCTCCACACTTACCTTGATGTGGGAAAAGAAACACTGGGGGCACCTGGGTGACTCAATCAGCTAAGCATCTGTCTTCGGCTCGGGTCCTGATCCCAGGGTCCTGGGATTGAGCCCTGTTCCAGACTCCCTGCTCAGCGGGAAGTCTGCTTCTCCCTCTCCCTCTGCCCCTCTCCCTGCTCATGCTCCCTGCCCCCGCAGGTGAATACAAAATTTAAAAAACACTGGTCCTTCTGTCAATATATACCCCTTGTAGCGGCTCTTAGGATGCTTGTACCTGTCACTGCCTGGCTGGAGGTGACTTCCAATAGCAGGCCTTCCTTCTAGTTCTGTTAAAAGAGTCTTCCTTATATTGACCCCAAACCCATGTCCCTAGAAGGAAAGCCTATGTTGTAGCTGGAAGGATCCTGAAGATGGGCAGCTTTAGGCATTACTTCTCCCATGAAGCCTTTCTCAGCTCCCCTTCCCCCCCCAGTGCTCTGGCCACCCCCTCCTCAGAGCCCCCTTGCCCTGTACCACCCTGGCACATTTTAACCTCTCCTCCTGCCTGCTTGTATGTATGATCCTTTAGATCCTTGAAATCTTGTTCACCCTTGAATTCATGTAACTTAGACAAATAGTCTCAACAGTGTTTTTTGTATAAATGGGGTAATGAATGAACCTGCTCCAATCCTTTTGTTTTACTTGACAGGAAACTGAGGAGCAGAGGTGCCTTGACTTGTCTGAGTTTACACACAAGTTAGTGCCAAGAGTGAGATTAGAAGACACATGGGGGTGATGCTTACATTGCCAAGTTCCTTCAGGGAACTTGGGGCCCAGGGTGCCATGTGGGAGGGGGACACACCACACTGATGCAAAGGGGGAAATTATCTTCACCTGTGACAAGGTTTTGGCATAAATTCAGCTGCAGCAGGGGAAGGAGCAGGGCAATGTTTAGGGGACTCTGCAGAGAGAATAAATAACACTTATTAGGCACCCACTGTGTACAAAGCACTTCCATAGATAAGATAGGGGAAGGAGAAGACAGCGGTGTTGCAGGAGAGAAAACGTAGATGACAGCTCCCGACCACTGAGCTCACGGTCCCAAGTAAATGCTCTTGAAAGCAGGCCTGGCAGGGAAGCAAGTACTGAGGAGATGTGGAACAGTGACGAGGCGGTGGGGGGCCTCCGAGTCAGGGTCTAAAGCGCATGAAAGGCTGAGCCTGGGCACTGGTGGAAGGGGAGGGAAGGCGGTCCCTGCAGGAGGTGGGGGCTGAGTTGGAAACACCAGGCTCCTCACCTCCTCCTGCTTCCAGCCAGCTCTTCTGTCTGCCCATTCATTCTTCATTAGTTTCCTAGGGCTAGGGTCACAAATTTCCACCAACTAGTGGCTTAAGACCGGAGAAATAAATGATTCTCACATAGTTGTGGAGGTTAGAAGCCTGAAATCAAGGGGTCAGTACGGTTGGCTCCTTTCCGAGGCCCTGAGGGAGAAGCCATTCCAGGCCTCTCTTCCAGCTTCTGGCGACTGCCGCTGTCCTTGCTGTTCCCCGGCTTGGGGCGCCCTCCAATCTCCACCTGTCTTCACACAGTCTTTCCCCACTCTGTGTCTTGAGTCTCCCTCTCCTTTCTCTCATAAGGCTGCCTGTCATGGATTTAGGGCCCACCATCAATCCAGGATGAGAATCTTTCCTCAAGGTCTCAAGGTCTCTCCTCAAAGCCCTATTTCTGAAGAAAGTCACATTCGCAGGTAAAAGGGTGATAGCACTTGTACCTCTCTTTTTGCGTATCGCTATAGAACCCACTATACCATCCGTTCCCTTCTGGCAGCTACTGTCTTAAGCGGTGGCCTCCAACCACGTCCCCCCACCCCCATGCCTGGGATGGTCCTCACACCAAGACTCTTCATTCACATTCCCAGGCTCCTAAGTTAAGGCTGGAGAAATTACAGAGCTGAGTGGACTTAATCCAGCTCATAAATATGCCATCTGCTTTCACTCAAGTCCAGCAACTCCCAGCAAATGGGTGTTTGCCCTCTTGCTGATTACATACACACACACACACACACACACACACACACACAGCCAAGATACTTTCTTCCCAGCCTACTATTCCCAAATCCTCTCCAAGTTCTCTGCTTTCCTTTCTGGGAAAACCTTGCCAAGAGAAGTGAGCCTTATCCTGTCCCTCTCTGCCCCTTTGTTAGCTCCCTTTTCTCCATGCTGAGGTGGCCATGTGCTCCAGCCAAGGCACCCAGCTGAGTCCAGTCTTCCAGCCATGCCCATCAAGAGGCAGTCATGGGAGGGAAGAGGCCATTTTGGAAGTAGAGTCCCTCACTTTAGCTGCTTCAACCCCCGGCCATTTGTGTTTTCCTAGTTCTGGCCCAAGATACCATGAAGCATGGTCTAACCATCCTTGTCCACATTCCTAATCCACATAACCCATGAGCATAATCAAATAGTTGCTGTTTTAGGCCACTGAGTTTGAAGTGGCTTGCTTTGCAGCAACAGATAACTGGAACAGAATTTGGTCCCTGGAAGTGAGACACCGCCATAACCAAACTTAAAACATCTGGCAGGAGATGCCTGACAGGCCTCAATGAGTCCAGTAGGGCAGGCTAGAAGGGTTTCAAGGAGATGGCAGGTGAAAGTTCAAAGGAAAGTTGAGGAAAATGTACTTGGAACCTGGAAGAACAAAGACCCTTGTTGCATCATGATAGAGTTTAGCAAAACTCTTCTCTGCGCCAATGTAAAAAAAAAAAAAAACAAACAAAACAAACAAACAACAACAACAACAAAAAAAAAAACAGAGAAAGTACCTAATGAATGGAAGGATCTGGCTAAGATTTCCAGGCACAATGTTGAAGGGGCAATGGCTTATCTTGGCTTTGTATCCTAAGAAACAGGTAGTGAGAGGAATACTAAAGAATGAATTATTCTGTTTTTAAGCAGAATTTAGAGGAGACATAAGAAGCCCCTAGTCTTTTGAGCCAGCAAAGAATTCTCAGAGTAATAAAGGGTCCCATGACAAAAATCAAATCCAAGACACTATCAGGAAAACACAGTCTTCTGGTAAAGATGAGGCCAAAAGTGTGATTACAAAGCCCTTTGTTAAGACCTCAGGAAGATCTAAGATGTTGCCTCATAGAATCTTTCCAACAGATAGAAGTACTCCTAAGAGTCTTAAAGTTGTTTTTTCCACAGCATCTCTGCTAGACAATGGGGTTTCTCCAGAGCTTAAAGATAGTAGTCTTCAGCAGCTTTACTGGGGGTCCAAGACAGAGGAGGCCTTCCCTTAGATTTATGAGTGCGACTTGTCTAATGAAGCTGGTTACGGAGCCCCAGTTAGATTCAGAGAAAAACCACAGAGTTTCTAACTCTGAGTTTTTAACTCAGAGTTTTTTATTCTTTGCGGGGAGGAGGGCACCTGGGTGATGCAGTCAGTTAAGCTTCTGACTGTTGGTTTCTGCTCAGGCCATGATCTCAGGGTCATATAAGGTGGAGCCCCGAATCAGGCTCTGTGCTCAGCACGGAGTCTGCTTGAGATTCTCTTCTCCCTCTGCCCCTTCCTCACCCGCTCTTGGCTTACTCTCCTCCGCACCAATAAATAAATAAATCTTTAAAAAAAAAAAAAAAAAAGACTTGTACTGGTAGAAGCACCACCAGCTCAACCTGAAAGGGAGAGAAATAATACAAAATGAAGAGGCTGTTGGACCTATGCCTGTCTTGCTATTATACGCTGTGTGTGTATGTGTGTAGGTGGGTGCAGGTAAATAACTTGTCTTTAGTTCAGATTGAGAACAGCCTTTCCTAAGGAAGCAAACCTGAGGAGCCTCATATGCACATAGACTTCGTTTAGAAGTGATTCTGGGGGCACCTGGGCGGCTCAGTTGGTTAAGCAACTGCCTTCAGCTCAGGTCATGATCCTGGAGTCCCAGGATTAAGTCCTGCATCGGGCTCCCTGCTCAGCACGGAGTCTGCTTCTCCCACTGACCTCTTTCTTCTCATGCTCTCTCTCTCTCTCACCCTCTGTCTCTCATACACAAATAAATAAATAAAATCTTTTTTTTTTTTTTTTTTTTTTTTTTTTTTTTTTTTAAGAAGTGATTTTGGACCTCGAGCCTAAGCCTGGTGTAGTAGGGGAATGAAACTTCGTGGTATCTTGGGAGAGGCACGAGGCCAGAGGGTGGAATGGAACAGTTCAAAACAATGAGCACAGTTCTTTGACTAATGGAACATGATGGAAGGGCCACTCTGTGTTCCACGAGTTCTCTGGCCCAGCAATTCTGGCAGAAGTCCTGGTTGCCCCTGGTGGGACCTCCTTGATTCAGAAGCTAGTTCTTCACTGAACCGATCTGTCTGGCACTGGAGTGAAATGCACTGAGTGACCAGACCCAGGCCATACATTCAGCCTGGAGCCACCCTCATGGGCAAGGATAGGGAAAATGAGGGGTGTCTCCCCAAAGGAAAACCAGAGTATGGCTCCCAGGAGAATGTTGAATGTCAAGTAGGCGAGAACAGCACAAATCTACCTTCTTAAGACAGGGAGCCTGTCCTCAGGGAACTCAGCATAACAGTATGGAGATGACAGGGAAGTGACTGTCATGGGGGAGGTGCCACATGAATGTGGTTAGACAAAGAGGTAGGAAAGTCTTCTCCGAGAACTTTGAGCTGGATCTTAAAGGAGGAACAAATTTTAGTCAAGTAGGCTAGAGAAAAGAGGGCCATTCAGAGGGAACAGCTCGAACAAAGGCCTGGTGTGTGCGCGGTGCGGGGGGCGATTGGGGGAAGCCAAATAATTGACACTCTGTGCCTCTTCTAGTGCAATGTACTAACAAGGACACATTCTACTCATGCAATTTATACCAAAAATTCTCAAATCCTGAGTCTTATGAGAAAACACTAGACAAAACCAAATGAGGGTTATTCCACAAGCTAACGCTTCTATTCCTTAAAAATGTTCTGAAATGAATAGGTGGTGGGGATTAAAGAGTACACTTATGATGAGCCTGGAATAACACAGAGTTGTTGAATCACTATATTGTATACTTGAAACTAATATAACACTGTATTTAACTATCCTGGAATTAAAATTAAAAACTTAATACAAAAAGGACTGAAATTTTTTTTTAATGTTCCAAAATGTAAGCTTTTGGTGTTATCTCCAAAGGAGTGTGCCCACTGTTGCATTTCAGTGAGTAATTTTTTTAAAAAGATTTTATTTATTTATTTGACAGACAGAGATCACAAGTAGGCAGAGAGAGAGAGAGAGGGAAGCAGGCTCCCCGCGGAGCAGAGAGCCCGATGCGGGGCTCGATCCCAGGACCCCGAGATCATGACCTGAGCCAAAGGCAGCAGCCCAACCCACTGAGCCACCCAGGCACCCCTCAGTGAGTAATATTTTAAAAGTTGACTTGTTGGGACGCCTGGGTGGCTCAGTTGGTTAGACGACTGCCTTCGGCTCAGGTCATGATCCTGGAGTCCCGGGATCGAGTCCCACATAGGGCTCCCAGCTCCACCGGGAGTCTGCTTCTCTCTCTGACCTTCTCCTCACTCATGATCTCTCTCACTGTCTCTCTCTCAAATAAATAAATAAATAATCTTTAAAAAAATTTTAAAAATAAAATAAAATAAAAGTTGACTTGTTTAATGTTAATTAAATATATAGATACACGAATACATTTTACATATACTTAAGAATAAGAAAAAAATCTAGATGGATGGATATACATTAAGAGGTTAATTGTGGTTATCTCCAGGTGGTGAATAAGACTTTAGGTCTTTTCTTGTGGTTTATCTAGATTTGCTAATTTTTATATACTGAAAAATTACAAAATTTGTATAATGAATATACTAAAAAGAAAAATTCAAAGAATAGGGGCACCTGGATGACTCAGTCAGTTAAGTGTCTGACTCTTTTGTGGGTTTTTAAAAGATTTTATTTATTTGAGAGAGAGAGAGAGAAAGAGAGAGCACAAGATGAGTGAGAAGCAGACTCCCTGCTGAGCAAGGAGCCTGATGTGGGGCTCCATCCCAAGACCCTGAGATCATGACCCCAGCTGAAAGCAGACACTTAACCAATGAGCTATCCCAGGCGTCTTGCATCTGACTCTTGATTTTATTTTATTTTTTTAAAAGATATTATTTATTTGAGAGGGAGACAGAGAGAGAGCACACATACATGAGCAGGGGGAGAGAGAAGCAGACTTTCTGCTGAGCAGGGAGCCAATCCCAGGCTCAATCCCAGGACCCTGAGATCATAACCTGAGCCAAAGGCAGACACATAACCGACTGAGCTACCCAGGCATCCTGACTCTTGATTTTAACTCGGGTGGTGACCTCGGGGTAATGAGTTGGAGCCCCAGATCAGACTCCTTGCTGAGGGAAGAGCCTGTCTGAGATTCCCTCTGTCCCTCCCCCACTTCACACTCAGGAGAGCACATGCTCTCTCTCTCTCTCTCTAAAAGAAAAAAACAGAAAAGAAAAGAAAAGAAAGAAAGAAAGAAATAGGAAGAAATAAAGAAAGACAGGAAGAAAGAAAGAAAGATAATGTAAGGGCCTACTTAGCCAGAGCGGCCCCACCTCGGTTGAACAGCCATTTTGTTGTTCATGCAGTAAAACTTAAGTTGACTCTGCCCCCCCACCAAGGGGACTTACTTAAAAAACAGGTCCGGGAAACCAGTCCCATGTAACAAAGTCCAAATACAAGGGTGGGTCAGGTCATAGCCCGAATGCAGGGATGAGTCGGGTCAGGTGGAGACATCCAATCAGTGGGGCACGCATACCGTCTCCCTAGCTACCAAGGAGTGTGGGCCCCACCTTTTGGGCGCCAATTCTGACCAAGGTGATAGGCTAGTTCAAATATCTACTAGGGTAAATTGTAATTCAATTGGCCACCCGTGTGGGCCCTAGCATGACTGTGCAGCTTTCTCTGTGTGTTACAATCTCATTGGCCACCTGTGTGTGGCCAGGCCCAACCACATGGCCTTTGCTCTATAAAAGTTAGTCTGTGAGGCAGGGAGGGGTCGTCCTCTGTAAGGGGCGGCCCGACCAGTCGGTTTGACAGTCGGTTTGATTCTTGATGCTTGGCGCGAAATAAAGCTTTGCTTGACCTTCGCTTTGTATCAGTCTTGCTCCTTTGATCATGGACCCATTACTGGGGGACCCAACAATAGGAAGAGAGAGAGAAAGGCAGGAAGAAAGAAAGAAAGAGAGTGAGAGAGGGAGGGAGGGAGGAAAGGAAGAAAGAGAGAGAGGAGGGAAGGAAGGAATGCAGACCGCAGACCTTCTAAATCATAATCTGCATTTTAACAAAAGGTTAGGGTGACTTATTTGCATATCCATGTTTCAGAAGCCCTATGTAAGGACTTTGGACATCGTTCTATAGGCACCAGCAAGCTGGCCCTCAGATCGGTCTTCCCTTCCTGTCCTCAGTAGGGAGAGTAGGTGGTTCCTCATCTTCTCTTCCTGGTTTCTTCACCAGCTCCTCTCCTCCACCAATGTCAAAGCAGACCAGGCCTCCTGCTCTGTTCCCTTCACAGACCTTGCCTCAGCCACGTTGCCCTAAACACCCCTCACAAAACCCTTGACTCTTGGGAACCCCTTGAATCTGAAAGATGGTAAATGAAAAGGTAGGATTCAATGATTCTATGAAGGAATGCTTTGCACAGCACGGTGACCTTATGAAACTCATTATACCCAAGCAGGGATACATGTTGAAAATGTACGTACATCCAAATAACATTAAGAAAAACATATAGATGCTAAAGTCCACCGTGAATTAAGAAAAGGAGCTGAGGATGCTTAGAGACATCATTCCTGACTTTTTCTTTGTAATAAGCTGTGTTTTTTTTTTTCCCTGACTATAAAAACTAATATGTGTCCATTTTATTTTTAAGATTTTTTTATTTATTTATCGGGGGGGGGGGGAGCGAGCACAGGCAGACAGAATGGCAGGCAGAGGGAGAAGCAGGCTCCCTGCTGAGCAAGGAGCCCGATGTGGGACTCGATCCCAGGACGCTGGGATCATGACCTGAGCTGAAGGCAGCTGCTTAACCAACTGAGCCACCCAGGCGCCCCTATATGTGTCCATTATTGAAAGCATGGGAAATACATTAGTTTAAAGAAGAAAATAAAAGGGCATTCAGAGGGGAAAACAGAAAGTATTCAAAACAAACTGGGAGAGAGAGGTGGAAGTCCAGGCATGAAAACACACACACACACGCACACACACACATTCTTCCTTTTCCACCTACTCCCTGGGCGCTTCTGATTTGGTTATATCAATAATTATGAATTATTGATATATTTAATTTGATAATTATGAATTATCAAATATTTACATATTAAGACTATAAACCCTGTTGACCAGGGACTATGTAGTATATGGTGATTATTTTTCCTTTCTTGCACATTTTGCTTTTCTGGAGATGAATCAGATATCGTTGTTAGTTGTTTGTACATTTACTTTCCTACGTCCTTGTTTTTTTTTTCTTTGCCACCTTAAGTGGGTAAATATCATCCCAATATGTTCAAATATATTGGGTGTTCTATCAGTTTCATCTTGTTGACACTATATAGTCTTTCCAAATCTTCGGACTTCTCTAGCCTGCCCTGGTTGTCATGCAGGGGGTCTGCGGGCATCTCCCCTCATCTCCATCCCCAGGAACCTCCTTCACCACACTCCTCTGTTGGAAACCTGCACTCTAGATTCCGTGAACTTCCCTTTCTTGGGTTTCTACTCGTTTTGGTAGAAAACCTTCCCCAACAACTTCCTGAGAAAGAGTTAATGGGAAATAATAGTGTTGGTTTCTTGAGTGTCTAGAAGCGTCTTCATTTTGTGTTCGCCATTCATCATTTGGCTGTGTGTCAAATGAAAGGCTGGAAAGAATTTTCCTTCAGAATTTCTCTGTCTCCTAAATAAATAAATAACATCCTAAAAAAAAAAAAAAGTTTTATGTTGAAATAATTATATGGGCAGTGAGGTCCCATACAGCCTTCACCAGTTTCCCTCAATGATTCCATCTTCTGTGCTGAGAACGTACTACCCAAACTGGGACATTAACATTGGTATGTGTGTACACAGTTCTGTGACATGTCATCATACATGTAGATTCATGTAACTACCACTGTAGTCAAGACACAGAACCATTCCATCATCACAAACATCTTCCCTGAGCTAACCCTTTATGGTCACATCCACCCTTACCATCCCTAACTAATCAGTTTTCTCTCTTCTATAATTTTTTTACATTTTGCAAATGTTATATAATGGAATTCCATTATATAATGGAATTCCAGTTCTTAACTTGGGGGGGGGGATTTTTTTTTCACACAGCCTAAGGCCTTTAACACCCATTTGAGCTGCTGCATGTGTCGGTAGTGTGTGCTTTTTACTCCTGAGTAAGAGTCCGTACTATGGCTGTGTCACAGTTCACTTAACCATTCACCTACTGAAGGACATTTTGGTTGTTTCCAATTGTTGGCTATTACAAATAAAGCCCTGCGGCGCCTGGTGGCGTAGTCCGTTGGGTATCTGCTTTCAGCTCAGGTCACAATCTCAGGGTCCTAGGATCAAGTCCCTGCATGGGGTTCCCTGCTCGTCAGGAAGTCTGCTTCTCCCTCTCCCTCTCCCTCTGCCCCTTCCCCCTGCTCATTCTCTCTCTCTTTCTCTGTTGTTCTTTTTCAAATAAATAAATAAAATCTTTTTTTAAAATTACAAATAAATTCTATGAACATTCATGTAAAGGTTTTGTGTGGATATAAATTTTCATTTCTCTAGTATAAATGCCCAGGAGTGTGATGGCTTGGGTCGTATGGTGTTTGTTCATATTTTTTCTTTTTTAAACAGATTTATTAAGATACAATTTACATAACATAGAGTTCACCCATTTAAATTATACGATGTAATATTTTTAGTATATTTAGAGTCCTTCCCCTCTTCCCCACTGACCCACAATGGACTGTGACAAAGAGGAAGAAATCAACCTTTATTACGGTAAGGCATTGAGATTTGGGGGTTATTTGCTACAACATTTAGCCTGCCCTGACTAATTTGGCTCCATCTTTGGAGAAACTGCCTTTAACTCCTGGATCTCAGTTTCCTCATCAGATAATGAGGGGTTCAAAATAGGGACTCTCTTAGTTGGGTTTCAACAATAACACTCCATTTATAGAGTCTTGTGTATTGTTTCCAAGTAGTTTCAAACTTTGCAAAAACTAATTATAGAATTTCTAAATTATAATAAGGAGTAAGTTCTCCGTTTACAGATGAGTTGGGTTCCAAAAGTGCAGGTAGGACTCCCTTGTTGGAAGGTTGTTTCTGTGAGAAAATAGATTCAATATTTTAAAATATACACCAACTTCTGCTTAACCCTCAGTTCTAAGGCCCTCTGATCCCCTGGTGGAGGCAGTGAGTGACGTGGAAGAGCAGGGACTGAGCAGAGGCTCTAGGGCATTTGAAAGGGAAAGAAGGGAGGTTAAGATGGACCAGACCACCAGCAAAATACAAATCAAAACCACAATGAGATACCACCTCACACCAGTCAGAATGGCTAAAATGAACAAGTCAGGAAATGACAGATGCTGACGAGGATGTGGAGAAAGGGGAACCCTCCTACACTGTTGGTGGGAATGCAAGCTGGTGCAACCACTCTGGGAAACAGCATGGAGGTTCCTCAAAAAGTTGAAAATGGAGCTTCCCTACGACCCAGCAATCCTACTACTGGGTATTTACCCTAAAGATACAAATGTAGTGATTCAAAGGGGCATGTGCACCCAAATGTTTATAGCAGCAATATCCACAATAGCCAAACCATGGAAAGAACCTAGATGTCCATCATCAGATGAATGGATAAAGAAGATGTGGCATATATATGCCACATCCTATATATGCCACATCATATATATATATATATATATATATATAATGCAGCCATCAAAATAAATAAAACCTTGCCATTTGCAATGATGTGGATGGAACTAGAGGGTATTATGCTGAGCAAAATAAGTCAATCAGAGAAAGACAATTATCATATAATCTCCCTTATATGAGGAATTTGAGAGGCAACATGAGGGGTTTGGGGTGTAGGGAAGGGAAAAAATCAAACAAGATGGGATTGGGAGGGAGACAAACCATAGAGACTCTTAATCTCACAAAACAAACTGAGGGTTGCTGGGGAGAGAGGAGTAGGGAGAGGGTGGTTGGGTTATGGACACTGGGGAGGTTATGTGCTTTGGTGAGTGCTGTGAAGTGTGTAAACCTGGTGATTCACAGACCTGTACCCCTGGGGCAAATAACACATTATATATTAATTAAAAAGAAATGGACCAGACCATGGCCAGGACATCAGCTGCACAAGGTTCCTTAGGAAGCCATGGAAATCATTATACATGTCAATCATTCCTGTCTTGGATATTTCCAATTCTTTATATACACACCTCTGCATTTTAACTATTCTTGTGTATATGTTCTGTGCAGGACAGAGATGAATTTTCCACAGGGCTAATGAAGCTGAAGGTTCAGCAACCTCATTCACACATAGAACACTTCTAAGGCCCTAAAAAATGTGTCTGCGAGGTCATTTGTTTTTGTACAATTTGAAAAAATAAGATATGTTAACTGCAGGTGGTTAAAACTTTGATTTCCCACTTTGATGTCCCTTCCTTCACATTTGCCCTTGTGTTAAATGGCACTGGAATGGTTACAGGCATTTTTGGAATCAGCTAAGGGGAAGCTTAGTTGGAGATACACTCCATGGAAGTCTAAAATTACTTCCATGTATAGCTGAACTTTCACCAGCTGAAGGAATAACTCTAGAAGTCTCTTATCCACCCATGTGCTGACTTACCTCATGTTATAGCCTAAAGATACAAAGCCAGAGTTCAAATCAAGACCTAAACGTGTCCTACATCATGTAGCATCTGGTACCAGAGGTGTGCAGGAGTGGAGGAAAATAAAGTTTAGAAGATGTACAAAGCAGAAGCTAGTCTGAAGAAAATTTTTCCAATTGTCAGCTGTGCAAAAATATGAACAGAGGATTCTGTCCATATTGACATCTAGTCAAAATAAGTTTTGCCCTGGTGGTAATATACTCAATAACACAGTATATTATTATAAATGTACCATGCATTCTTTTCTCTTTTGATGGGAACTGTTCAAAATACAATTTGTCAGAATTCCTATCTTTATATTTTTTTCATGACACAAACTACCAATATCAAAACAGTTAATAAAAAACCCAAAATACACCAATCATAATGAGGTTCTCAAAGGCAAATTGGGTAGTGAATGTAGTCAATTTGAAGAGTATATCTAAGATTAGTCTTTGCATGGGAAAATTTTTTAAAGCTGACAAATTATCACAAAAAATCCTATAATAATTTGATGAATTAAATGAAAGTCATGGGGCGCCTGGGTGGCTCAGTGGGTTAGCCTCTGCCTTCGGCTCCGGTCATGATCCCAGTGTCCTGGGATTGAGCCCCACATTGGGCTTTCTGCTCTTCAGGGAGCCTGTTTCCCTTCCTCTCTCTCTCTGCCTGACTCTCTGCCTATTTGTGATCTCTGTCAAATAAATAAATAAAATCTTTAAATAAATAAATAAAAGAAGGTCGCACTTGAATATTACCTTTTTCTTACATGTTTGGTTACATACTCTTTGGTGGCTTCTTCATATGGCAATTTTTAGAGATGACAAAAAAGATAATTCAGTCTTTTCTTAGCGTGGCAGATTAAATAAATTTATTTATTTATTTATTTATTTGGGGAGCAGGGGCAGAGGGAAAGGGAGAGAGAAATGAAAGCCGACTCTGCACTGAGCATGGAGCCCAACGCAGGGCTCAATCCCAAAACCCTGAGATCATGACCCAAGCTGAAACTAAGAGTCGGATGCTTAACCAGCTTCACTATCCAGGCACCCCCAAATTCGCCTTTTATTATTTGATCGTTTGGAATAGTCTCTTTGGGGTTCACAATTTGTTACTGACAATGTCATGTAAATTTCGTCTGTTAGCAAACTGGGGAAAAACTTGATCAGGTTTCTTTGATCTATGAGCTAAAATCCCAGAGCTTTTAAAAATGTGTTTTGTTGTGATTTATTTTCTCACTGTAAATAAATATTCACTTCTACATGTCTCTATATTTGTAATCTTAAAAGTTTTTATTTAAATTCTAGTTAATAACATACCATGCAACAGTGGTTTCTGGAGTAGAATTCAGTGACTCATCACTTATATGCAACACACAGGGCTCATCACAAGTGCCCTCCTTCATCTCCAGCCCCCACCCAGCCCACCACCCACCCACCAAGCACACCCACTTCCACAACTGTATAAGCATCAGGCTCCACAAAACCTGACCAGCTGCAGTGTAAAACATTTTCTCAGGTGCTGCTACAGCTACTTGAGGTGTTGGGCCTGGTGACTCAGGCCCCAAGCCCAGGAGCTGACTTGTCAGGTCATCCTGGGCCAATCAAAAATTAAAAAATGAACCCAGGTTCAAAAAGTCACCAGAGTGGATCAAATTAAAATGTCTCTTTATGGGCTCATCTCTGAGGTATTTTAGGTCCCCAGTAACATTACCAGACCCACCTCTATCTTTGCTTCTCAAGGATCCCTAGATTAAAAGGAGCCTGACATTCCCTATCTAGGCCTAGAGACTCCCGCACGCCCATCCCCGTGAACAGTGTTTTAAACACGCAGAAATATGCCCATGTCCTTAATGTAATCAAACATTTCACTGGCAATAACATATACTGTGTTTAAACAACAACAACAACAAAAGGGTGTTTAAAAAAGCAAGGTGATTCTGTCTCCTTGAAAATTAAGGGTGGTCAAGGGTTTGTGCTAGCACCATCTAGTGACAAAAAGAGGTAAGTTTGGCTTACCAAAACCTGTCAAAACACTGGGGAGAGAAATGATACCAGTGGTGCTGTCCCACGCTTTTCTGGAAGCTGTTCAGAGTACTGTGGTTTACTCGATTCCACTATGCCTTTTGGTCTTTAATTTATGACCCCAAATAGATCAGGCAGAGATGGAAGTATGAAGTACAACCTGGGAGGGCAAGAGACAGGGTCCATTTTAACCTCTGATACGCTATCTGTAGGGGTCATACCTCTGTCCCTTAGAAGTTCAGCAAGCCACTGGCTTCATGTAGCAGGAGGCCCTTTAAGATGGCAGGCCAGGTGGGGAGAGGTCAACACAACTCTGCTGACCCCTGGCTGAACCTGTTGCATATTCTGGGTCATCCTGATTTCTAACTGGAAACTGCTCCTGGGCTAAACCCTCAGTTTCTCTCCTTACCAGCTCTGTTTTCTTTTCCTGCCTCTGGCTCAGTCCAGGTTTGGCCTAACTCCATTCTACTTCGTTTCAGTTTAGCTCCCTTCTTCCTTCCGTTCTAATTTTCCCAAAACAAACCTGGCTTTAAACATGTACTTGTAGCTTTTATTGAGTTTGTTTTTGTTATCCTAGATTTTACTTCATGTGGTAAGTACATTTAATATGGGATCTACCCTCTTAACAGATTTTTAAGTGTACAGCACGATATTGCTATCTATAGGCACAATATTGTACAACAGATCTCCAGGCCTTATTCATCTTGGATAACTGAAACTTGGCAGTCATTGATTAGCAATTCTCCCTATCCCTCTCCCCTCGTCCCTAGCAGCTACCATTATAGTCCTTGTTTCTGTGAATTTGACTATTTTAGATAACTTACATAAGGGCAATCATACAGTATTTGACTTCCATGACTACCTTATTTCACTTAGCGAAATGTCCTCAAGTTTCATCCATGTTATCACATATGGCAGGATTTCTTTCTTTCTTAGGATGAATAATATTCCACTATATATAATGCTACATTTCTTTTATCTATTGATCTATTCAGTGGACATTTAAGTTGTTTCCACATCTTGACTCTTGTGAATAATGTCGCAATGAACATGGGAGTGCTATTACCTCTTGGAGAACTTTATATAAATGTTTTTGGATAAATACCCAGACATGGAATTGCTGGGTCATATGGTAAGTTCTGTTTTTAATTTTTAGAAGGATTTCCATAGAGGCTGCACCATTTAACATTCCCACCAACAGTGTACAAGGGTTCCACTTTCTCTGCATGTTTGCCAAAACATTTGCCTTGTTTTTGTTCTTCCATAATAGCTATCCTAACATATGTGATGAGATGTCTGACTGTGGTTTTGATTTGCATTTCCTTGATAATTAGTAACATTTGAGTGTCTTTTCATATACCTGTTGGTCATTTATATGCTTTCCTTTGGGGAAATGTCTATTTAAATCCCTTGCCCATGGGCACCTGGGTAGCTCAGTGAGTTAAAGCCTCTGCCTTTAGCTCAGGTCATGATCCCAGGGTCCTGGGATCAAGACCCACATTGGGCTCTCTGCTCATCAGGGAGCCTGCTTCTCTTCCCCACCCCCTTCTCTGCCTGCCTCTCTGCCTACTTGTGAACTGTCAAATAAAGAAATAAAATCCTTAAAAAAAAAAAAAAATCCCTTGCCCAGGGGCCCCCGGGGTGGCTCAGTTGTTAAGTGGCTGCCTTTGGCTCAGGTCATGATCCCAGAGTCCTGGGATAGAGCCCTGCATGGAGCTCCCTGCTCAGCAGAAAGCTTGTTTCTCTCTCTCCCACTCCCCCTGCTTGTGTTCCCTTTCTCACTGTTTCTCTGTCAAATAAATAAATAAAATATTTTAAAAAATAAATCCTTTGCCCATTTTTAAAGTTATGTTATTAGTTCTTCTGCTATTGAGTTATGAGAGTTTGTTATACACTTTGGAAATTAATTCCTTATCAAATCTATGGTTTGCAAACATTTTCTCCCATTCTGTAAGTTGCCTTTTTACTCTATCAATGGATTTCATTGCTGTGAGTAAGTTTCTTAGTTTGATGTAGTCTCACTTGTCTATTGTTGTCTCTGCTTTTCGTGTCACAGCTGTAAAATCATTGCCAAGATCAGTGTTTCCTTTTTTTTCTACCTATCAAACAGTTTCAGGTCTTACATCTAAATTCTTCATCCACTATTTTGCATACGAGTATCCAGTTTTCCCACCCCCATTTCTTGATACTGAGTTTTCATTCAGCAGATACTTATTGAGCATCTTTGGGCCAGGCATTATGGTATGTACAGGGGATTCAAGGCTGAATAACATAATGGTTGCAAGCACATCCTCTGGAACCAGACTGCCTAGGCTCAAATCCTGGTATCATCATTTCTAACTGCATGACCTTGAGCAGGTTACAAATTAGTGGTACCCCAATGTCCTCATATTTATATAAAAAGGGGGGGGGGTAACTACGGTCTTTTCCTCACAAAATTGATGTGATTATTGAAAGAATATATGTAGAGATCCTAGACGGGTGTCTGGCACCCGATAAGCACTCTCAAGTGC
Organism: Mustela lutreola; assembly: GCF_030435805.1. Classification (NCBI taxonomy): domain Eukaryota; kingdom Metazoa; phylum Chordata; class Mammalia; order Carnivora; family Mustelidae; genus Mustela; species Mustela lutreola. Next base: position 65,073,438 of record NC_081297.1, read on the forward strand.
TGGCTCTTAAGGCATTGTCCTTGCCTCTCAAGAAGCTTACAACTTATACTCGCCCCTATCCACCTGACCTACTTGGCAGTCAGGGCCATCTTGCTCTTTTGACACTTCAAATGACCCACAGCTCCCAGCTACCTTTTCCTGGAACCATGAGATGAACAGGGTACAAGTTCCTGTATCACAGATTCCTTGCGTGACTCTGGGTAAGTAATATCTACCCTCTGGGTCTCTCTCCCCTAATGCACTTGTAAAGGAAGGTAGCTGGGCCAAAATTGATTTCCAACATCCCAACAAACTCCTTGTTCTGGTTAGCTCAAGGTGAAACTATGTCAGCTTGGGAAGTCGCTTAACCTCTCTGCCTTAGTTTCCTCACCGTAAAATGGGATAATATTAATAACCACCTCCGAGACTGTGCTGATAGTTCAACATGGCAACGCAAACCCGGTTGGCAGCGCTTTCCCAGACAGCCTCAGGTTCAGACCCACCAGCCTCCGCCATTCAACGCATGCGCGCTGGAGTCCCTGCCGCTCGCTAGCCGGTTCCCGACTTCCGGTTCCGCCGGGACCCGGAGGCCAGACCGACTAATGGCGGCGTCCATGGAAAAGACCACCGGGGGCGTTGAAGAGGCCGCGACAGAAGAGGAACCGCGAATTCTGGAACCCGGGGCAGCACCGTTTGGAAACTTCCCTCATTATTCCCGCTTCCATCCTCCAGAAGAACGGCTCCGCCTCCTGCCCCCGGAGCTGCTTCGCCGGCTCTTTCCTCAGAGTTCCGAAACGAGGCCGATCCTGGGGCTCGACGTGGGGTGTAACTCTGGGGTGAGTGACGGGGGCGGGGGCGGGGTCGGAGGTCGGGGAGCTGGGCGGTTGGCTTCCTCCGCTTTCGCTGGGGCTTTGGTTTGGGCGGGGCATTACACCCACCACGACTTTTCCAGAATGAGTTTAAAGGCGTCGCCTGGGCCAACCCCTTGGCTGCAGCTACCGGACCTCCAGGGTCCCACGACTATTTCTCTTAGGAATCGTGGGGAGGAACAATTTTTAACTCCGTTCCAAATTCCTGCGTCCCTCTCTTGAGTTCGCCCCCTCACGGCCAAACCTCATGTGGGTAGGGCCACAGTATTTGGGCTTCTGGCATTTGCCTTCTGTCCAGCGTGGCTGGCGACCTGGCTTCAGAGTGGGGGCTTCCTGAGACCCACCTTTGGGATCACAGGGTTGGGATTGGTTTCTGGGGAGAGGTGAGCCGAGGTGAAAGAATCATGTCTGGAATTTATTTTTATTTTTATTTTTTTAAGATTTTATGTATTTATTTGACACAGAGATCACAAGTAGGCAGAGAGGCAGGCGGGGGCGGGGAAAGCAGGCTCCCCGCTGAGCAGAGAGCTCCATGCCGGGCTTGATCCCAAGACCCTGAGATCATGACCTGAGTTGAAGGCAGAGGCTTTAACCCACTGAGCCACCCACTGAGCCACCCAGGCGCCCCTCATGTCTGGAATTTAGATTCGGGTACCATATAGTGTAGGATAGACACTGGAGCCAAGTGGATATTTATTTAAAAAGCAGTGTGTTGACCGAGTACAGTGGAGAGGATGAGAGGGAGAATACAGCTTCCTGGCGGAGGAAGGCATTGCCACGTCTTCTTACCACAAAGTATTCTTAGGCATAGAGTGATTATAGTGAAATCACGTCCAGAATATCAAAATGTATCTCAGACACCTATCTGTAACTACTAGCATATCCTAAAGGAACAGACTTTCTAACCCTATGATTGCAAATCACAGGCATGTAATAAAAAGTAAGCCTCTATTCCTGACCCTAAATTCTTCTTTCCCCCTACATAGTGGCACCCGCTCTTTATAATTTCTTGGGTATGCATCCAATGTTAACACAAGCATTTATGTATGTATAAATATCCCACCTCTTTTAGCTTTATACATAGTAACACACTTTTTCACCTTGCTTTTCACTTGATAATTTGGAGGTCACCTATGTCACTACATTTTTTTAGCAGCTTCAAAATTGTATGGATGTACCATAATTTATAGGGTGCTTTATTCACATTTCTAAAACTCCCAGGTCCCACTCTGGACTGATTGAGGATCTGGGGTGATTGAGCCCTTGAGTCTTTTTTTTTTTTTTTAAGATTTTGTTTATTTATTTATTTGACAGAGAGAGAGAGCGCACAAGCTAGGGGAGCGACAGGGAGAGGGAGAAGCAGGCTCCCCTATGGACAGAGAGCCTGATGTGAGGCTCCATCCCAGGACCCTGGGATCATGATCTGAGCCTAAGGCAGATGCTTAACTGACTGAGCCACCCAGGCACCCCTGTATTTTCTTTTTTAAGCTTCTTGGGTGTTCTGAGATTGGGGAATTGAGGATGGAGAGGGTGAAGAGATGTGGAGAAGGGACTGATGTGACAAAATGACTAGTCAAATTGGCATACCCAAGATCATAGAGGAAGAGGGAGTAAACAAAGATAGAAGCATACAAATGGGGAGAAAATTAAGCAGCATAGTATAGGACCTTCCTACTCAAAATGTGGTCCTTGATCTGTAGCATCAGTATGACTTGGACACTTACTAGAAATGCAGACTCTCAGGGTGCCTGGGTGACTCTGACAGCTAAGAGTCCGACTCTTGGTCTCAGGTCAGGTCTTGATCTCAGGGTTGTGAATTCAAGCCCCACATTGGGCTGTATGCTAGGTATAGAGCCTACTTAAAAAACAAACAAACAAAAAGACCAAAAAAACCTAGAAATACAGGGGCACCTGGGTGGCTCAGTGGGTTAAGCCTCTGCCTTCGGCTCAGGTCATGATCTCGGGGTCCTGGGATCAAGTCCTACATTGGGCTCTCTGCTCAGCGTGGAGCCTGCTTCCCCTCTCTCTCTGCCTGCCTCTCTGCCTACTTGTGATCTCTGTCAAATAAATAAATAAAATCTTAAAAAGAGTGCTCGCTTCGGCAGCACATATACTAAAATCTTAAAAAGAAAAAACAACTAGAAATACAGAACCTCAGTTCCCCTCCCCCACAGTCTACTAAATCAGCATCTTTAATAAGATCCATAGGTGATATGCATGTCATTAATTATTAATACACATATTAAAATGTGAGTAGCCTGGTATAGAGGAAAGAACCTAATGTAGCCTAAATCATTCCATATACTAACTATGTGACATTGGACAATCATTAGCCTCTGACTCATAATTTTTAAAATGTAGAATTTTTTGTGAACTATGCCACACAAGCAGAAAACATAAATTTATACTTTATGAATCATTATAATGTTGACGCCTTTATGACAGTTGTCCAGATCAAGAATAAAACATTGTCATAGGAATCCCTCATATCACTACCCCTGTTCATAAACCCCCCTCCATCCAGAGGTAAAAACTAGTCTGGCATTTATTATTATTTACTTACTTTTCTTTTCTTTCCTTTTTTTTTTTTTTTAAGATTTTATTTATTCATTTGACAGACAGAAGTCACAAGTAGGCAGCGAGGCGGGCAGAGAGAGAGAGGAGGAAGCAGGCTCCCTGCTGAGCAGAGAGTCTGATGCAGGGCTCAATCCCAGGACCCCAGGATCATGACCTGAACCGAAGGCAGAGGCTTTAACCCACTGAGCCACGCCAGTGCCCCACTTGCTTTTCTTTATAGCTCATTATTTTTGTATCCCTAAGCAATGTAGTTTAATCTTGCCCATTTTTGAACTTCATATAAATGGAAGGTTGCCATGTATTTTATTTTGTGTCTTGCTTTTTCACTCAGCATTGTATATTTGTGAGAGTCATCTATATTGATACACTGAGCTGAATTCCTTCATTTGTAACTGCTATTTAGAGCACCCTAATTAATATACCACATTTATTTATCCATGCTGCTATTATTGGACATTAGGAGTTTTCCCGCCACACTTTCTTCACCTGCAGAAAGGGCATGAATATTTTCTTTACAGAATTGTTGCACAGAGCAAATGAGGTGATACATAAAAATGCCTTGAAAAAGTGGATTAGAACAACACAAATTTGAATTGGTTATAATGGTTATAGAAGTCATCATTAGAGAAGGGAGATGGTGACTTGTTTACAAGTCAGAAAGGTGCTGAGTTGGTGAAAATCACAAATCATTAGACTTGGCTAGAAGGAAGATCAGCAGGGACTTTGGGGAGTAATGGGTGCAGAAGCAAAGGAAATCCCAGAACGGGTGGTGAAGCATAAGCCAGGTAATAATATTGAGGCTGTAGAGTGAAGGCTAAATAAGGAATCTTTGGAATCCAGACTTACCCAACCACAAGTCTGAAAAGCAGATTTTTGTAATACGGTGCTTGCTGTGTTCTTCACCTTCCTGATAAGGAACACTGGTTATTACCTTGGAACTCTTTGTTCTTCCCTGGGATCTGAGATACCAAAAAAGAAAGGAGAAAAAAGTGAGTTTACCAGCATATTACTTAAGCTGGAAAAGACTGCTCTCGGCTCCTTTTTTCACTCATTTGGGTGTAACTTTAAGCCATACAACCCAATGTACCATCAATGTCAGGAAAGTATAGAGAGGATACATTATAGCCGGAGACCCCTGGAGGGTGCTGAGAATCTGCTCTGTGGAAAACTTTCTTGGCAACCTCCTTAGTCTAGTAGCTTCACATCCTATAAAGCCAAGAGTATGTAACAGTCTGATGGGATGATGAGAAATAGAGGTTTTTCTTCTATTCACTGGTTGAGAGCTGCAATGACAAAGCTCTTCTGGATTTCTCTAGGATCTGAGTGTGGCTCTATACAAACACTTCCTTTCCCTACGTGATGGGGAGACCTGCTCAGATGCCTCAAGAGAACTCCACCTACTCTGCTGCGACATAGATCCAGTCCTGGTGGAGCGAGCTGAAAAAGAATGCCCTTTTCCTGATGCCCTGACCTTTATCACCCTGGACTTTATGAATCAAAGGACCCGGAAAGTTCTCTTGAGCTCTTTCTTAAGCCAATTTGGACGTTCAGTTTTTGACATTGGCTTCTGCATGTCAGTAACCATGTGGATTCATCTGAACCACGGGGACCATGGCCTGTGGGAGTTCCTGGCCCACCTTTCCTCCCTTTGCCGCTACCTCCTTGTGGAGCCACAGCCCTGGAAGTGTTACCGGGCAGCTGCACGGCGTCTCCGGAAGCTGGGTCTTCATGATTTTGACCACTTCCGTTCCCTTACCATCCGAGGTGATATGGCCAGTGAGATTGTGCAGATCTTAACCCAGGACCATGGCATGGAATTAGTTTGCTGCTTTGGCAACACCAGCTGGGACCGAAGCCTTCTGCTCTTCAGGGCAAAAGAAACCAGAGACTCATCCAATTCCTGAATTACTGACAGAGGAAGGGAAAGAAAGGAATAGATTAGGCTACTGGAGACAGTGAGATGGGACAGTGGGAAGACCAGGAAAGAGGTATTGAAAGGGCGTTTTACTCAGAATTAAGTTAACTTAATTCATGATTGTGAGGCAGCCTCAAAAGGTGGCAGAAGCTTTTGGCAAATGTGCAGGACATGCATTTGAAAGAATCAGTATCTATTTCCTACTGTTTGAGTTCATCCTGGAAGGATTACTGTGGAGCAATGAGCTGGGCTGTCCAGATTGAGATGGCCTAGAGAAAGTGATCATGGTTCTAGGATATGGAAGGGGCTGCTTTTAATGGTTGGAGACGTAGACCAGGCTAGCCTTAGAATGTGTCAGGTCCATGGGCAACTTGAATCCAATCTGGCTTCTTCAGGCATTTCTGAATTTATTCACCCTGCCTTTAGGCAAAACCTCACAATACAATCTGGAAAGAAGAGTCACTGGCCTGGCTAAAGGAGAGGCTTGGTAAGAAAAACATCTTATCTTTCCAGAGCAGGTCAAGTGTCCAACATGCTCTGGCTCAGCACAGCAGGTAACAGATACTGGCCAAAATGAACTGACTAGCATTTATAAAATGTTTAAAAGATTTAAATTATGAACCCAATATCCAGCTGGTCCAAAAGAAATTAATGAAGTGGGATTGTATAATTATGTATAATAAAAGTGACTTGAGTATGATTGAGAATGTCCTGTGATTCTGGCATTGGTAGGAAACTTCTGCTTTTAACCACTCCCATCCAGGGAAGGTTTCAGCTAAGAAAAAGAACCTCACCCAAGCTCAGAATGGAAAATACGCCAGAGAGTAAGTTAATTCAGGACTTTTTTCGTTAGCATCCTCTGCCAAAGCATACCAGTATAGGGGTGGGAATATGTGCAGGGAAGCAGGCATAAAATGCAGTCTACAGTTGGATGACTTCAGCATAAATGCTGTGGAATTGGTGTCAATGATGTCTGTCAGGTTTTTGACACCTGTGACTTGAGTCCAAGGGAAAGTGGAAGATGGAGAAAGATTTGTTTGGTGGAGAGAAGGTGAGAAAACAAAATATAGCTAAGAAGGGAGACTAGATTGATGAGCTTCAAAATCCTTAAGGTCCTATTATTTTCTGAAGTTATAGAAGGAGGAGTAGGGAATAAGAGAGTCTGAACCACCAGTTCGACATTGGATCTCTTGCTGGAGAAGTTAGAAAAGTTCCTGCTAGAGAATTTGAGCTTTATACATGACAGAGCAACAACTAGTGCAGTCCCTAAACAGCAGAACAGAACCAAAACCTTCATTTAGGAAAACCAGTTTTTCTATTTTGTGCAGGATAATTATGTGGTTGGTGCCATTTCCAATCTCAGACTCCAGTACTACTTTTCAATCTTTTTATATTCCAGTTCCTGATCACTTTCACCCTAGTGACTCTTCTAGACTTTTACCCTTCTACAGGTTCTTGACTATATCCCAGCTCCATTCATCTATGCAGATGACCTTAGCCACCAACCAGCGCCATTCTTGTTTGTTGTGTCAGAAAGTCTTTCTTGCCCTCTATCTTAAACCCCTTCATCTTCCCTCCTTTTCACTTCTGAACTTACCCAGTGAGCTTTTACCCAGATAATCTCGGCCCGAATTCCTGATCCCAACCTCTACTGCCTCTCCCCAACTGTGTTTTTTTGAGGATTCCCTTGGGTGTCTCCTTGGTCTCATTGACTCCTTCTCCTGTCCACCTGCCAGCATGCTCAGTTCTCTCTCATCTTCAAAACCAACTTTTCCTCTGTCCAGTCTCCCTTCAAGTTTATTCAGTCTCTCTCCCTCTATCTCTTTACCACCAAACATGAGCGAAGTCCTTGAAAGAATAAACCCCAGAGCCGCTGCTCTCTGATTTCCCATTCATCAGTGACCCCCTTATTGCCAAATCCTGAGGCCTTGTTCAGTCTTCCCTGGGTCAAGGCAGTAGTCACTACTGACCCCTTCTTCTTTGAACTGCTTTTCCTTGGTTTCTTCACCATGCCCTTAACCATTTTTCTCTTCCTATCTCTTAGTTTTTCTCTACTCTTGAAGGACTTCAAGTTTTAATTGAACTTCAGTTACCTGGAGAGTCCTGGATTCATCTCCAGAAACAGTGATTCTGGTTAGGAATGGGGTCTGGCAATCGGTTTGGCTTGATTAGATTTGGGGTTTTGTTTTTTTTTTTTTGCGTTTTTAAAAAATTGTGCTAAAATGCATATACCATAAAATTTACCATTTTTTAAGTGTGTAATTCCATAGCATTAAATACATTCACAATGAAGAGTCAGCTTTTTGTTAAAAAACCCCAGGTGACTCTGTTGCAAACCAAAATAGACCACACTTTGATTGCTTAGGGTTCCTTAGGGTCCATCCAGTCCACTTCTACTCGGGTGAGTTCCTCCACTCCCCTACCTTTAGCAACCACCTATGTGTTGATCACTCCCAAATATATTGGTGGCCCTACCTCCACAGTTGTAGGTTAATATTTTTCCTGTTTTGTAGTCATACCATCCTAGATAGTTGTTAGTCGCCTCAGAGTCAACATATCCCAAACTCATTACCCTCATTCCAAACCTAATCCTATCTGTGGCCTCCACCCATGCTCAATCTGCAAATTTCAGTTGTCTCTTCACTATACCCCCCCTTCACTGACAAAGTCACAAAGTCCAGTAAATTCTACCCATAACATGTAAATGCCATTTATTCCATCCCAGGTGGCTGGTGCCTACCAGGCATTTCTGTGTTAAGTCATCTACCCTCTAACCCCTACTGCCAGTTTTCCCTTCCTCAGATATCTAGTTATGCCAGTATTTTTTTTTTAAGATTTTATTTATTTGATAGAGAGAGAGATCACAAGTAGCCAGAGAGGCAGGCAGAGAGCCGGGGGGTGGGGGGAGCAGGCTCCCTGCTGAGCAGAGAGCCTCATGCAGGGCTCGATCCAAGGACCCTGGGATCATGACCTGAGCTGAAGGCAGAGGCTTAACCCACTGAGCCACCCAGACACCCCTAGTTATGCCAGTATTATGCTTAAAAACCTTCAGTGGTTTCCTAGTGCCTAGAGTCCTGTCCTTTATCCTGTGCCTGAACCATTGTTGTTCAATAGTAGCCACTTGCTATTTAAAATTTAAATGAAGTAAAATGAAATAAAATTTAAAGTTTAGCTTTTCAGTCATACTAGCCACATTGCAGGTGTTCAGTAGGCGATGTGACTAGTGGCTCCTTCATTAGTACAGATTTAGACCATTTCCATCACTGCAAAAAGGTATATTGAGCAGCACTGGTCTTAATTATTTTCCTCCTCACATCAGTCACACTGAACTCTCATACCACCCTGTCAGACTTGCCATGTCCTTTCATACCTATGAGACGTAGCATAAACTCCCTCTGTTTCCCTTCTTTCTCCCCCAGCTCTGGCACCTTGCAACCTTGTTGAACCATTTGTACTAAAAGATGGCTCAAATGTTATATTTTGTCAGAAATCTTCCCCCCCAATTCCTGTACACTTTGCATTTGTTACTACATTCTAGTGGGGACTTTGTGTGGAAGCCTCTATTATAGTATTTACCTCATTATATTATAATTATTTATATGGCTCTGCCCCCCACATAAGACTGATCTCCTCAAGCCTGACTAATCTTTGCATGTTGAGGCCTAACACAATGGCTGACACATGGCAGGTAGCTGAGAAGTACTTGTTGAATTAATATATGAATGAACAAAAGAGAAATGGACCTGGATTCAAGTACTGAGAAGAAAAGGGAGATCTGTTATTGGGCAGAAAACTGCCCAGGAAACTGAAATGGGGAGAAATTAGAAAATTGAGAGAGAAAGAGATAAGCTTAGCCTTTGGCATGGAAGTTTGAGGTATGTTTTTTCAAACATATCTTTGCAATAAAATGTCCATTTGGGGTCCCTGGTGGCTCAGTCAGTTAATCATCTGACTGGCTCAGGTCATGATCCCAGGGTCCTGGGATTGAGCCCCCATGTTGGGCTCTCTGTGCAGTGGGGAGTTGGCTTCTCCCTCTTCCTCTGCCCTCCCCCACCCCCCGCTCATGTTCTGTCTCTCAACTAAATCTTTAAAAAATAAAAATAAATAAATGTCCATTCCAAGGCCTGGTTTGGGCATCTAGATAGTAAGACTAGATAGAAAAATTTGGAAGTCAGTCATATACAGTGATTGAGGTTTAAAGAGTAGTAAATTCCAAAAATACATGGATATGATGAAAGGACCAGATCCTAAGTCTGAGGGCCGCCAGTAGTTACTGAGTTTGGGGGTGGGGGAGAGGGAAGGAAGAACCAAAAGAGGTCTGGTTAGAAACAGGGGAAAAGAAAAGAAGAGATCATAATATATCACCATGTGCCAAACAGCATCACAAAGCCAAAGCAGAGCTGGGCTTTGAACCTAGGCAGTGCAGTGGCAGAGTCTGGGCCTCGGCTACCATGCCTTGAGATGTCACAGAAATCCAAGACTGGGAAGAGACTCCAGAAAGCCGGTGTAAAAGAGCATGAGCTTTGGAGTTACTGTGCTTCCTTAAGTTAAGTGTTCAAACCTGAGAATAGGAGACCCAAACAGGTAACTCTCAGCTATTCCAGGTAGTCTTTGAAATGCCCTCAGAGAAGTCAGGGCTAATTCTAGGTTGAGCAGTACTCTAGGTTGAGTACCTGAGTAGCACCCCTGCTGCTGGCTACCTTTTAAACAGACTTGGCCCGCCTGAGCGTTTTGGAAAAGCAGTCAGCAGCTACACAGAGCACACACAGACACTGTTCTAATTAGTTCTAATTACGTTCTCACTGTACCTTTGACTCGCCAGCTACCCTGATCTTCCCCTGAATTCCTGAAATTCCCAATCTGCCCCTAACTTTGATCTCTGAGTAGGACCTCCAAAAAGTGGGTTTCAGTCTGTCTCATGCTTAGGAGGTGGGGATTCCAAGGCCAACTTCAGAATGTATTAAGATCCTGATATCAGTCTGTTCCTTCTCAGCCCCACGAGATCAAGTTTGACCCAGGAACAGTGCAGTGGAAAGAAAAATCCGGTTTGGCATCGAGATCTGTCTGTAACTCATTGCATAACCACCCTGTTCAAGTCACTTAACCTCTCTGAACCTCAGTTTACTTATCGGTGCAACCAAAATCACAAGACCTTCCTTTTCCTGTGCCCAAATGAACTGGAGTGTGTACAGGTATTTTACAGAATATAAAGTATTAAAACGAAACAAGGTGCTGTGACACTCTATAAGCATGCCATAAACTACGATACGACTATGTTTGTTGGACTAAAAGCTTATGAGAAAAACATCTCATCTCTGTAGAAAGCGTCTTACTGTCTCTAATAATTTGTTTTTTAGGACAAGGAAGTAATGAGTTCAGCTTTAGCACTACAGAGCATTTTAAAGGAAGCAATGCGGGGCGCCTGGGTGGCTCAGTGGGTTAAGCTGCTGCCTTCGGCTCAGGTCCTGATCTCAGGGTCCTGGGATCGAGTCCCGCATCAGGCTCTCTGCTCAGCAGGGAGCCTGCTTCCCTCTCTCTCTCTCTCTACCAGCCTCTCCATCTACTTGTGATTTCTTTCTGTCAAATAAATAAATAAATAAAGACATTTAAAAAAATAAATAAAAAAAATAAAGGAAGCAATGCTGGGAGGGAATTATTGTTGCTGATGGAAATGAGGCCAATTTATGATGGTCTCAGAGTGATCACAGTGGTTACAGATGCGAATTTACCTACCTGTCTGTACATTTTAAGGATACTTTGGAAACCTTGTGACTCTACAGCTGGTGCTCTTTCCCTTCACCAGGGCAGTGCAAAGAAATGTATATAAAGCTGTGGCAGGTTGAATAATGGTCCCCTAAGATGTTTGCATCCCAATCCCTGGAACTTGTGAATGCTACCTTAGGTAGCAAAAGGGACTTTGTAGATGTGTACAGATGTGTAGATACATAGATTAAGGATTACAGATTTTCCAGTCGAAAGATTAATCTGAATTATCCAGATGGGTCCTAAATGTAATCACATGTGTCTTTATAAGAGGGAGGCAAAGGGAGATTTGACCACAGCAGGAGAGAGAGAATGATAGAAGCAGGAGGTTGGAGTGATGTGAAGAAGGGTTGTGGGCCAAGAAATGCAGGTAAAAAAGGCAAGAAAATGGATTTTCCATTTCCTTGGTAAGGAATGCAGTCCTGCCAACACCTTAATTTTAGACTTCTGATCTCCAGCACTGTAAGAAAATAAATTTGTGTTGTTTTAAACCAGAAAGTTTGTAATGATTTGTTAACAACAGAAACAGGAAACTAATACAGGGGCTCTGACCAGCAGTGAGACTAGACTACAAGCCAAGTGGCACCTGTCCCAAATAACTTCTTAATGGCAGAAAATGGCCCCCGTGACCAAAGCAATAGGCCAGGGCTCCATCTACATGGTTAACTGAGGATCCTCAATCACTTCAGCTTCTGAACCTGACCTCTTCTATTGGCTGAGCAGTTGCCTGACCTATTGAAAGGAACCATTGTATTTCAAGTCTGTAGCAGTTACTTTCAAAGATGTATAGTGTTCATAATCCATGAAGGTACAGATTGTAGACTGGCCCATGAGAGCCTTTGGAGACAATGAGACTGTCTTTGGCTCCAAGAGATCATCTTATTTATGCTCAAACCAGCATAATGTAGGAGCCAACACTAAGCATGATGAGCCTTCTTGAGGACAAGAATCGACAATGGTCCTGGATATTCTTTAACTTAAGAAAATATATATATTTATGTATGTATATATATATATATATGTGTGTGTGTGTGTGTGTACACACACACACATCTCTAACATGTGTATATATATATATATATATATATATCCAATATTTCTAAAAATGGTCATTTCAACATGCGGTCAGTATACAAATTATTAATGAGATACGTTACATTATTTTTTTATTCCATCCTATATGCAGCCAATGCATACATTTATGTGGCAAATCAAGAAGTATTTTATCAAATTCCTTCCATTTACCCAGTGTGCTTTTAGCTGTTTTGGGGGTAGGAAAAAGTAGATGAAAGAACCTGGACTTCCAAAGGTTATATTTGATTCATTCAGCAAATATGTTAAAGTTGAGTAAAGGAGAGTCTCAAACAAGGCAGCATGTGATCTTGTGAGCTTCAGCAAAGGAAAGATCTTTGTGGGCTACAGTGGGCATGGAAGACTTTCTAGCTGATATGGGATTTGAGCTGTTCCTGAAAGGAATATAGCTTTTGCAGTGATGGACAGGAGGGAAAGGCACATGCCATGTGAGCCTGGAGAAAGGAACCTTTCAACAAAGGTACAAAGGAATGGGTACTGTGTACATTGAGAACAGACCAACTGTTCTATAACGGAGATGTCATTCTGAGCAGTAGTGAGAAATGACAGTGGTCTTTGCCATTTAAGTCTATTTTGGATGAAATATTTAAAGTAAAAAGAAAACCCATAAACATACTAGAAAAAAAAAGTTTTAAAAAAAAAAGGTACTTTCTAAACATAAAAAGCCTAAAAGCCATCAGGGAAAAGACCAATAAATATGGCAAAGGAAAAAAAAATACAGTGAAGTCAGAAGACGCACTACCAGCTAGGAAAACACTTGGCCGTACATGTGACAAAGGGTAAATTTCGTTAAAACAACGCTGTTAGAAAAGACATTCACAAAAAACAATAATGGCAGATGAACACCTGAAAACTTGTTTAGTGTTACCAATTATATGCAAATAAAAACAATGCAAGAATATTTCAGCACTTACAACAATATTCACAAACTTTTTAAACAGCGATGGTGAGAATGTGGGGAGGTGGGTATTCTTACACCCTGTTAGTGGGGATGGTAAATTAGCATGACCGTGTGGAAGGCAACTTGTCAATATTTATCAAAACGTACACTGCACAAACCTAGGAATTCCACTGCTAGGAATTTGTTCTGTGGATATGCTCACAGAAATATGCAAGGATGTATGTACAACATTATCCATTACAGTTGTCTGATGAAATTGAGAAGCTGGCAACAATCTAAATGCCCACCAGTAGGAAACAAATAATATGGTACAGCCATAAATGGATTACTATGCAGTTGTTAAAAAGAACAAGATAGATCTATCCAGGTTAAAAATAGAACGGTCTCCAAGGTATTTTAAGTGCAAGATGTGAGGTGCAGAACAGAATGAATGGTAAGATTCCACTTTTGTACCTTTTAAAGAGAATATATACATAGGAGGTAATAAAACATTTAAAAGTGAAAGATCAAAGAATAGCAGTTATGAGCATATTTAGTCATACTGAAGAATCAGCCGGAAAGTTAAAATGGCTCATTACTTGAGGTGGGAAATGCAGCACATAATTGCTCTTGTATTATTTGATTTGTTAACCATATACACATGATGCTTTTTAAAAATAATGAATTTTAGGGGCACCTGAGTGGCTCAGTGGGTTAATTAAGCCTCTGCCTTCGGCTCAGGTCCTGATCCCAGGATCCTGGGATCGAGTCCCACATTGGGCTCTCTGCTCAGCAGGGAGCCTGCTTCCCCCTCTATCTCTCTGCCTGCCTGCCTCTCTGCCGACTTGTGATCTCTCTATCAAATAAATAAATAAAATCTTTTTAAAAATGAATTTTAAATGTTTTAAAATTAAATTAAGCAATATCTTTCTAAAAATAGCTTTCTAAAAGAATTCTCATCCCCTGTTGCCCCACGCACCTGACTGACTTGTCCCTTACAGCATAGTCAAAATTCTTGAAAAAGTTTAAATACTCCCTACTTTGTACATTTTTCTCAACCCTTCAAAATTTGGTTTTGTCAAAGTCACCAATAATGTGGTTAAAGTCAGCAAGTGTGTCTCAGTCCTGATCCCACCTGAGCTTAGTAATATCAGGAACTTCTTTCTTTTTTTTTTTTTTTTTGGAAACCCCTTGGGCTCGGGTGACAGCACTCAACCAGTTGTCTTCCTCGTTCTCTAGAGGCCTCTCTCTAATGTTGCTGTTTTTTAGGGTTCTGCTCCAGTCTCTCTTTCCACACGTGATCTCCACTCCATGGCTCCAGTTACAACCTATGTTCTAATGTTCTCGTGCCATACAAATCTTTTATCTCTAGTCCAGATCTCTCTCCTGAGCTTCAGAATTTCTTATCCAACAAGCTTTATACATTAATACTTTCCAACCTTTTCCATATCGTGGCACACATAAAGAATGATGGTATTTTCATGGCAACACAGTTTACCAAGACCGATGTCTTTTCCGAGGAAGTTCATGCTGCCATGAGGACTAAGAAAATATGTAGCACATCTATACCCTCTTCCTGAGGCACAGCAGTTGGGAAGCTCTTACCTCTTGCACAAACATTTCCACTGGGACATCCCCCAGGCATTTCAGTGTGAACATATTTGGAAGTGAGCATATCATCTCCCAAAACTGCTGTTCCTCCACTGTTTGCCATTTTAGTGAGTGGCCCTCCCATCTGCAAGTTACCCAGTCTGGAAGTCTTGGCTTAGCTCTCTGCTTCCCTCCCCTTCCAAGCCCAAGACCTGCCGACTCTGCTACTCTTTATTTCTTGAAGTGATCTCCTCTCCATCACCACTATCACTTTCCTAGTCCAGAGTACATCATTTCTCATTTTTCCCCTCAATTACTATAAAAACTTTGTCTGTTCTCCGACTTCAATCTTGCTTTCTCTCTAAACCGTTCTCCACATTGCTACCACAGTAATCTTTCTAAAATGCAATTCTGATTCTGTCAACTCCCGGCTTAAAACCATTCAAAGGACTGATGGGAGCAGTGATCTACCGGTCACTCATCAGCACCACATGCACCATTAGGCTACGCTACCAAACTGTTTTACTACTAGCAGCTTCTAGCAACAAGAGGCCTAAGAGACCCAGCCTGTTTTATAACAGACAGCTCAAGTAAAAACCAATATGTGATGGGGTGCCCGAGTGGCTCAGTCAGTTGAGCATCCAACTCTTGGTTTCAGCTCAGATCATGATCTCAGGGTCAGGAAGTTGAACCCCACATGGGATTCCGAGTTCAGCAGGTAGTCTGCTTCAGATTCTGTCCCTCCCCCTCCTTCCCCCCCCCCCCCCGGCTCTCTCTCCCTCTCTAAAATAAATAAATCTTTTTGGAAAACCAACCATGGGACTTCTGTATAATTTTTAATAATTTAAGTGAATACCACTGAGGAATTAAAAGTGTCTTAAGGCCCATCAAAGACAGAAAGTGATCATGGGATAATAGTAGTTCTACCTCATTTACCTCCTGTCAGTGAAAATGAAGGTTTATAAAGTATGGTGAATCTGCCAAAATCTGAACGCCTAAACTTCCAAATGTACAAGAGCCTTTGAATAAGGAGGGCAGATACTTGCTCTGACAAGTGCAGATGTTCTGGCTGTGGTTTTTGTTTTTTTTTTTAAGGGTAAACACCTAAATGAAAAGTTAAAAAATCCAGATGGTCTGTTTATTTCCCAAAATTTAGTTATTTGAAAAGATCCCAAAATAGTTAGAAATGCTTGGCATACTATTAAGGTTTTTCTACACTGTGCTTTTGGAATGCGGTAGATACATGGAGTCTTACAGGCTTTTTAAGCCCTGTGAGGAAAAGTTCATGTCTAAATTTTGGTGTAAACCCAGGACTAGCCCTCTGATCCCTATTCAATAAATATTGGATGATTGAATAAGAATTAATTAATGCTGCAAGTTTCCAAAAATGCCACTATCTATCATCAAGCTCCCTAAAGACTCCACCAAAACACTATTAGAATATAATGGCTCAGTCAGTTATGCGTCTGCCTTCAGTTCAGGTCATGATCCCAGGCTCCTGGGATGGAGCCCTTGCATTGGGCTTCTCACTTAGCAGGGAGACTGCTTCTCCCTGTCACTCTGCCTGCTATTCTGCCTGCTTATGATCTCTCTCTGTCAAATAAATAAAATCTTTAAACAAAAACAAGCAAACAAAAAACTATTAGAATAAATGACTAATAGGGGCACCTGGATGGCTCAGTCAGTTAAGCATCTGACTTTGGCTCTGGAAATGGAGTCAGAGTCTTGGGATCAAGCCCTGTGTCTGGCTCTGCACCCAGTGGGGAGTCTGTTTGTCCTTCTGTCTCTGCCCCTCTTCTACTCATGCTCTCTCCATCTCTCTCTCAAATAAATAAATAAAATCTTTTTTAAAAAGATAAGTGACTAATAAATTCCATAAAGTTTCAGGATATACACTTAATATACAGAAAGATGTTGTGTTTTTATAACACTAATAACAAACTATCAGAAAGAAATTTAGAAAACAGTCCCATTCACAATTACATCAAAAGAATAAAATACCTAGACATAAATTTAACCGACGAAGTAATAAGACTTGTACTCCGAAAACTGTAACACATTGATGAAATTGAAGAAGACACAAATTAATGGAAGGATACACCCTGCTCATGAATTGGAAGAATTAATATTGTTAAAATGTTTATATTAGCCAAAGCAATCTACAGATTCAATGCAATCCAATGACATTTTTCACAGAAATAGAACAATAATCCTAAAATTTGTATGGAACCACAGAAACCACCAAATAGCCAAAGCAATCTTGAGAAAGAACAAAGGTGGGTAACATCACACTCCCTGCTCCCTGATTTCAAACTATACTACAAAGCTGAATGGTACTGTCACAAAACAGATACAAAGGCCAATGGAACAGAACTGAGAACCGAGAAATCAATCCACACATAATACGATTATTAAACTACAACAGAGGAGACAAGAATATACAACAGGGAGGGAAAAGATCATCTCTTCAATAAACAGTGTTGGGAAAATGTACAATAATATGCAAAAAAATGAAACTGAACCCCTATCTTAACATCGTACCAAAAAATCAACTCAAAATGGATTAAAGACTTGAATGTAAGGCCTGAAGCCTTACATGAGCAATTAGTTCCCTGACATCAGTCTTACCAATATTTTGGGGGATCTGACTCCGCAGGCAAGGGCAACAAAAGCAAAAAAATAAACAAATGGGACTATATCAAACTAAAAACCTGTTTGCACAGCAGAGCAAGTTCTCAAGAAAACAGAAAGGCAACTTACTGAATGGAAGAAAATATTTGCAAGTCATATATGTGATAAGGGGCTAATTTCTAAAATATATAAATAGCAGGGGCACCTGGGTGGCTCGGTTGGCTGAGCATCTGCCTTCCATTCATGTTGCGGTCTCAGGGTCCTGGGATTGAGTTCCGCGTGGGGCTCCCTGGTCAGCAGGAAATCTGTTTCTCTCTCTCTCTCTCTTTCTGCAGCTCCCTCTGCTGCTCCCTCTACTTGTGCTCTCTCAAATAAATAGAATTAAAAAAAAAAAATAGAAAAAGCAGGGGCGCCTGAGTGGCTCAGTGGATTAAGCCGCTGCCTTCAGCTCAGGTCATGATCTCAGGGTCCTGGGATCGAGTCCCACATCCGGCTCTCTGCTCAGCAGGGAGCCTGCTTCCCCCTCTCTCTCTGCCTGCCTCTCTGCCTACTTGTGATCTCTCTCTGTCAAATAAGTAAATAAAATATTTTTAAAAAAATAGAAAAAGCAAAAAAAAATCTGATTTAAAATTGGTGGGGGGCAGGGCAAATAAAGTAAAAAATAAAATGGGCGAATGATCTGAGTGGACGTTTTTCCAAAGACATAGTAATGTCCAAGAAGCACATGAAAGATGCTCCGTATCACCTAACCATCACAGAAATGCACATCAAAGCCATAATAAGATACCACTTCACAGAATGGCTAGTTTCAAAAAAAAAAAAAAAAAAAACAAGAAATAACAAGTGTTGGGGCACCTGGGTGGCTCAGTGGGTTAAGCATCTGACTTTGGCTCAGGTCATGATATCAGGGTCCTGCAATCGAGCCCTGCATAGGGCTCTCTGCTCAAATCTACTTGTCCCTCTGCCTCTGCCCTTTCCCCTGATTGTGCTCTTTCTCTCTCAGATAAATAAAATCTTAAAAAAGAAAGAAAGAAAAAGAAAAAAATAACAAGTGATGACAAGGATGTGGAGAAAAACAATCACTTGTGTCCTGTTGGTGAGAATGTAAACTGGTGCAGCCACCATGGAGAACAGTATGGAAGTTACTTAAAAAGTTTAAAAGGGGACACCTGGATGGCTCAGTTGGTTAAGCAGCTGCCTTCGGTTCAGGTCATGATCCCAGTGTCATGGGATCGAGTCCCACATCGGGCTCCTTGCTCGGCAGGGAGCCTGCTTCTCCCTCTGACTCTGCCTGCCACTCTGTCTGCCTGTGCGCTCTCTCTCTCTCTCTCTCTGACAAATAAATAAAATCTTTAAAAAAAAAAAAAAAGTTTAAAAGAACGACCCTATAATCCAGCAATTCCACTCTGGGTTTTTATTCCAAGAAAACCAAACATCCCCATATTCACTGTAGCATTATTTACAAGCCAAGATATGGAACAACCTAAGTATCCATCGATAAATGAGTGAATAAATAAGATGTGGAGGGTGTGTGTGTGTGTGTGTGTGTATAAAATACACACATACACAATGGAATACTACTCTGCCATAAAACAGAATGAAATCTTGCTGCTTGCAGCAATAAGGATGGACCTTGAAGGTATCATGCTAAGTCCAGTAAGTCAAAAAAAGACAAATACCCCATGATTTAACTTACATATGGAATCTGAAAAACAAAACAAACAAAATGGGACATATAGATACAGAGAACAGACTGGTGGTTGCCAGAAAAGAGGATGGTAAGAGGGTGGGCAACATGCTTGAAGGGAATCAAGAGGTTTAAACTCCCAATTATAAAATAAATAAGTAATGGGGACATATTTTATAACATGAGGATTATGGTCAACATTGTATTAACTTTGGTGACACATGATAACTAGACTGGTGATCATTTTGCAGTATATATAAATGAGTCACTATGTTGTATACCTGAAACTAATATGATAATATATTTCAGTCATAATACTTCAATTTTTAAAAAAGATAAGGTGAGCTTTCTCAGAAATGAAAACATGTTCACGAAGAGATCTGCACAAGAACAGCCCTATTCTAATAACCCCCAAACTGGGAAACACCCAAATAAACATCAACTGGAGAATGGATAAACAATTGTGATATATTCATACAATGAAATATTACTCAGTGACAAAAAAAGAAAAGATTCACATTAGTGAAAAACATTACTAAGCTAAAGAATATTGACACAAAAAGAGCGCATACTATTTGATCACACTTATGTGAAATCCAAGAACAGCCAAAACTATGGTGACAGAATTCAGGACTTTGTGGGGGTGGGTGGTGTGGTAGGTGCAGCGAAGTTAACAATACATATAAAGGGGCAGAGGGAATTTTCTGGAGTAACAACTCATTATCTTGTTTTCAGTGTTACATAGGTGTATATTATTGTTGAAATTCACCAATTAGAACACCTGAGATCTGTGCATTTTATTGTATGTTAAGGATAAATCAATCAATAAATTTGTTATAAACCAAAGGTGAGAGAGCTGGTGGGAATAACCGTCATGGCATCTTTTAGGCTCCAGTAATAACTGACCTCAGACACTCACTTCTTTGCTCAAGAACATAAAATAACTTCTTTATCACTTACCCTGTCAAATCCGTACCCTCATTCTGATCTTCTCCATATAAAATCTCCTCCACTAACTTCCACTTCTCACCCAACCAAGGTGATCTGCTCACTGTCCCAGGCAGCTAATTTGCTCTTTGCTACTTGAGTCTCCTTGTGTCCTTACTGTGCCTGAATCTATTCAAGTTATCTATGCCCTTCAAATCCCATTCTAAATTAGGGAGCCTCCTTCAGAGAGGAACTCTTGGTTAATCCTAGCCAATTTAAGCACCCCAAGATCCCTCAGCTTTTATGTTCCTTTATTGGACTAATATGATGCGTTAATACATTCTGTGTACACCCACAACAGAAGCTATTTTAATAAAAATGGGCAGAGACTGTGGCTAGGGATCCCTTTGTATTTCTTTAATAACCCCATCAGAACCTGCATTAACGGGCTGGTCACCACCATGCAAATTGTGAAGACCATACGGTATCGAGACAAGGACAAATCGATATTTAATCAAGGACCAATGAGAATGGTACTGAACGGAGTTCTGAGGCCCTGCCGGGGTCTAAGTGGGCTGTTTACTTTTTTTTTCTTTTAAGCACGTGGTTAGTTCAACAGGACAGGTACCTGTCCCCACCAAGATAGCAAGTCGCTGAGAACAAGGTTTTATCTTTCTTCTGCTCAGCCTTACCTCCTCCTGTGAGGAAACGACCAGCCCTACTCTGAAAGCAACGGAGCCTGTTCCCAGCGCCCCGTTTCCCGAATTACTGGGAGGATCTAGTCCCGATCCGGAGGAGGAAAAGTGAGGAGGGAGCACTTCAGGCCAAGGAGGCACTGAAGCGTCTTCCCATAGATTTACACCCAACACGTAAGCAGGAAGGCAAATTACAAACACCAACGCCCACAACCACATACACACGTGCACGCCCAGCCCCACAGAAGCTGACGCGCATGCCCGTGGCTCGGCGAGCACCTACTTAGTTTTCTCTGCTATAGATGCCCCTCATTCCACCCCCGCTCGGCCCAGCGCTGCTTCTCCAACCCCCGCACCCGGGAGGTTTACCAACCCGGACCCGACCGGGCCCGAGGAGAGCGTTTCAGTATAGGGGGAGGGGAGGTCCTTCCCACCGGGGAGGAAGCGGCGCTCTCCGGACGGGCGGACTTAGCTCTCCTCCTGGGAACATCTGGCGGGGGGCTGGGAGGGGCGCGCATCCAAGGCGAACGTGGATTGGCTGCACGGAAGGAGGGAGGCGGGGTCCGGGCGAGGGGCGGGGCTCACTGGCCCCTTTAAAGCCTTGACATCAAGAGGCGGCCCCAGCACCCCCCTTCTTCTGCCCCCCGCCCCCGATCCGCGGCCATGGACCCGGCAGATCCGGCCTGCCCTGGCCCAGCTCAACACCTGATTTCGGTGAGTTCCAGGCCTACTTGGGATTTAAAGGGCGGCGAGTGGAGGGTCTGTAAGCTGTGGGCTGGGGGTGGGCTGCTTGAAGGGTAAGGCTCTTGTGGCAGGCTTGGGTCGGAGGGGGCGGCGCGCCTTCCTGCCCGGACCTCGCTGCCTGTCCTTCCCTCCCGCCTCACTGTCCCCGGCGGGGGTGGTGGGGGGGTCCGGCTGCGACTCTGTTCACCCCCACCCCACCCCCTCCCGCCCCCCGCGCCCTCCTCGCGCACACTCCATGGCCCCGGAAGGGAAACTTTCGGGACAGGGGGATGTTCCGGGGGCCGGTCTCCCTCCCTCTTTGAAAGCACTGACCTTGCCCCATCTGCGCACCCCACCCCACCCGCATCCCACCGTCCGGGTGCCGCTTAGCGGTGCCGGGTTGTTGCGTGGTGGGGGGAATCTGGGGGGTGGTGCGGGGAGGGAGACTCTCCCCAAAGCGCAGGCGCGGAGACGAGCCCTGGGCTCCTCTTCGCCCTCCTTGCAGTCCCGGTGGCCTGGGGCGGTAGGGCGTGGGGAAGATGGGGAGAGGCGGAGAGATCAGGGTCTCTAGGAACAATCCTTCGGTGGCATTGAGGGGCTGTGAAAAGGAAGGAGGCGGGGGGCCGGCAGACTGAACACTGAAGAGAGGCTGAGGGAGGGAGAAGGGTTGGGCAGGGTGTGGGGCCAGGGCAGCGCCTGCAAAAAAGCCTCTCTGGGTCCTGGCTGCGGTGCCAGAAGAATGCAGAGAATTTATCTGTGCCCGACACTCCCCTGGCCTAGGCCGACTAGAAAAGCGGCTCACCGAACCCCAGCCCCCTTTTCCTTATTCTGGACTCAAGATTCTAGGTCTCCAGCTCTGGCACTGCCCCAGCGGCGCAGAGGTCCCTCACCTCCCACAGGCTTGGTTTTCCAGATTCTCAGCGCTATCCACCCAGCCTGCCAGCTGCGACTTAAATGCTCGTCTTTCTGAGGAACCAGGGGTCTTAGACTGATGGGTTCCTGGCTGTAAAGGCAAATCCCTCTTATTTCCCTCCCAACCGCTCTCTCCCTCCCCTCGGGTCCTCCTGCCTAAGCACAATTGTCGGCCAGAGGTAGTGGCTGGAGGCAGATATACCTGGGACAGGGATATTGGGAGACAGTAGAGAGGAAGTCAATGTCTAACCGTTCTATGGTCTGTACTTAATGGGGAAAATGAACCCAGCCCAGCTGCCTTGTTGCGGACCCTGTCTTGCAAGACCCCTTGTCTTTCAGGAAGGGAGACACAAAATTCACTACTCATATGGGTTCCCTGTCTTTCTAGGAACAGCCTAGTTTAGTGGGTTTCTTGCTTCAGAGAAACATGTATGTTCCTGTCTGGGAATATAGTTGCACATAGTTCAACTTTGTTTTCAAAGTCCGTGGTCTGTGCATGAGGTGGCTCAGGCCCTCCTGCATCTTTCTTAAGCTTTGGTCTCTGGAACAGAGTGGGAACCTGGAGAGGCAGATGGCCTGGGTTGCAGGGAAGAAGGTTGTTCCACAATATGCAGAAACCAATGTGTGAGGACCAGGCTCCTGTCCCTGTGGACTGGGAGTCAGAAGCCCTGGTCCCTGCTCTTCCCAGCTTGCTGTGTGACTTTGACCCAGACAGCCCGCCTCTCTGGGGCTCTTTTCCCTCATCTGTAAAATTCAGCTGTTGTACTGGAAAGCTCTCACATTCCCTTTCACTTTTTGACATTGTGTGGTTCCACTGATAAGTGAATCTGAAAGGGAGAAAGGTCCCCTGGCTGGGTGACTTAGTTTGAGGAGGTAGGTGTTGGCTGATGTAGTTTGAAATCACAGTAACTTAGTGCTAGAACCTTGGGTGGAGGGTTGCAGACTCCTTTATTCTGCCTAAGAATAGCCATTGTCTTGCTCACCCCTGGTGGTTTGGGGTATGAACTCTTGCTGGCTGGGGTTTGGCCCACCCATCAAGGTCTCTGCTGAGATATCCTGGCAGGCCAGTCTTTGAGTTGGGCCTTTGGGGAGGAGTTGAGAGAAGGGTAGGCAGCCAAGGGCCAGCCGGGTAAGCAGATTCCCAGGAGACAGTTTGCATCTCAGCTGTTGGGACTTGTTTTAGGATCTGAGCCAGGGAACACAGTATACTCATCCACCCTCTTATGAGAAGAGGATGAGAGCCCCATTGTCGCTGGCCATCTCCCTCCCTGGCCCTACTCACCTCACCTGTGCACTCCCACCCTCCTGTGCCTAGGCAGTGGGCTTAAGGAGTTTTCCCTGCTAGCCTCACCCAGCCCAGCCAGGCTTCGGGGCCTTTCCTCGGCAGCCTGACAGCAGGGAAAGACTGCCCCAGCCCCACCTTTCCCAGCCTCCTTCCCTCCTGGGGCAATGGTTTCTCGGGAGTCAGGCTCTCCAAGTTGGGACTTGCTCTCTAGCTCTCTAGCCCAGGAGCCAAAGGCCTTCACGTTTTCCTTGTTTGTTTTCATCCTTGATCTCCCAGGTGCCAAGAGGGATGTTCCAGGAGCTGGTGGTTAGAGAGGCTGTGGGATTGGTTGGATGTGGGACACACTGTCTGTATTCCTTTTCCCTTTGCTAGCTCTCCCGGGCCTGGGGACCCCTCTTCCCTGGGCCCTGCTGTCCATGGACTGAAGCTGCCACAAAAGGTATTTAGGTTAGACCCCAAGGAAACTTTCCTCACTGCGAGGAGCCCCTGGAATGGAAAATGGAAGCTCCCAGGGAGGTCAGTTTCCCAGAAAGTGGTTAATGGTGGAGTCCCTGTCAGAGTGAAGGATGCGGCTGTTGCTAGGCAGAGGCTGCTGTTTCCTCTTGGGGTGTGGCTCCGAGGCTGGCCAGCCAGAGGCCCCGTTAGAAGCAGGAGGAGAAAGGACCCTTGCCCAGTAGCTGAAGAGAGCCCTGGCCCCATCGGCTCTGGGTCACCAGAACTGCATCTCTCAGAACACACACCACTTCTCACCCTGCTTCTTCTCCCAGCTCCTCCCCTGGTTCACCACCAGCACCACAGCCTGCTTTTGAAAATCCTCACCCGAACCTGGCAGGCTCCTGCAGCCCCAGTCTGGCTGCACTAATGGACTGATTGGATTTTTCTATACTTGGAGTTTGGGATTTCTGATTGAACATGCAAATTTATGTAAATCAACCTGGGATCTGCCACCACATCAAAACAACATTGGAGTCATAGGCTGGAAGGAATCCTAGAGACATCTAGTCCAACGCCCTCGTGTTAAAAATGGGGAAACTAGAGTCCAGAGGGGGAAGTGATTCATACAATGATGAGTGTCAGTGGCAGGGCTCCTGACCCTGGGCTAGTGTGTTGCATGATCCCACTCAGCCTTAATTTTTCGGGCGTGAAGTGCTTGGCTGAATTAAAGCAGAAAGGGCAGTTCTGGAACCTGAGATTGTGGAGAGCTGGACCCTTGGAGGGTCAGGTGTCATCTCAGGGCCTCCCCAGGGGCTCTGGTCAGATCTGCCATGCTGAGGAAAAATAACTTCAGATCCCTTCGAACAACACCCTTGTTTTTCCCCAGGCCCTGCCCTGGAAGGTAGGAGGACAAGGTCGTTGGTTTGTGCCTCCCTTGGTCCTTGTGGTTTTCCCAGAGCTGAGACTGGGTCTGTTCCAGCATCTCTCACAGTACCAGGGACACAGTAGGCTGGGATGGCTCCGCACAGGCACACGTCTCTGGCTTTCCCCTCCCATCCGAGTGTGAGTCTCCACTGCTTCCCTCCATGGTTACGGTGGGAATAGATCTTAGGCTCCTGTGACTTTTTGCCTCCCCTCCCCTGCTCTTGCTATAAGAAGGATCTCATTATTCTGAGGTTGGTGTCAAAGTTGGAAGGGGGCTGCAGAGATGGGCTCGGGTCCCTAGAAAGTAGTCTCCCCACTTCTTGACATGTCTTTGATCGGATCCACACACCCCCCCCACCCGCCGCCAGCTGCAAGATGCCCCCTGTTCGCGCTTCACAGACGGCGGTGCCTGCGGCATGGGCCCGTTGGGAGGGCTGAGCCCTCACTTACCCCACAGTGCCCTCAAGCGTTGCAGTGATGCCCAAAGCAGCTGTTGGCCTGCCTTGCCATGCTTTGGCAGGGTGAGCGTGTGGGCTCAAGATCGGAGGCCCCAACTCCCAAGCCAAGGCCACCGCCCCAAGCCCTGCTGCAGCTGAGGGAGGGGGCTTGGGACACATCTGGGGGTCTTCCTCACCTTCCTCACCTTCATCCTAAACCCAGACCCTGCTGACTCTGGAGGGAGAGCCTCCCCCACCCCGTCTTCCCAAAACACAGCAAATAAGAAGCCAGCTCCTCCAGTTCCTCACTGCCCAGCGGCCCTCAGCTCCTATAGCCTTAGTTGCGTGTAAGGGGAAGTCTTTCCTGCCCTCAGTTTCCCAGTCTGTGTGGATGGATTAATGACACCTCATCACTGGGGTGTGGCACCTGCTCGGTTTTCCCAGCTCTGGGAGCTACATGGATGAAAGAGGCCCGAGGAGGCCAGGCTGTTATTAAGGTGAATTATCACTGCTGTTATTACTGATTTCTAAAAGTCGAGCAGCCACTGAGGAGAGCCCAGGCAGGCACAGCTCCCTGGACCCTTATGGCGGTCCTTCAGCTCTGGGAGATCTCCAGTACTCACTAGGCTTTTTAAAATATCTCTGTCTCTATCTAGAGAGATATTTTAAAAGGAGAGATGACCCCATTCTGCTTCTCACACTGATGCCCGCAAGGCTGGAGCGGTGGTGGGTGCTGCCGGGGTGCTGGTCCGCGGTTCTCATTCTCACACAGGGCTTGAAATGGTCCCTCTCCACTGACCCTCTGGGTAGAAGAATGATGAGGTTTTTCCTCGATGGGACTGTGAGGGGCCCCAGAACTCCGGGGGTGTGGCCCTAGGGTTCTCAGCAGTCATTGTTCCTATGGGCTGATTCATTTCACCCCCGGCTGGCTTGATGTGGGGGCTGTAATTGGTCCTTTTGTGTGAGGATCTGTTGAGACACCCCCAGAACCTGCCCGCAGCAGCTGCAGCAACCTCCTGGTTCCTTTACCCCAACTTCCTCCCACCTGCCCCAAAGTCTCCCCTTGCCCAACCACCCACCTCTGCCCCAGCCCTTTGGGATTTAGAATGAACTCCGCTCTTACCCAGGTGGAAGGGGCCCTGACCAGCTTCCAGACAGTCTTGGTGCTCCCTTGCCTCACCACAAGCTGGGGGTGGCAGGACCTCTCTCCTAGCCCAGGGGGAGAAGGAGTGAAGACCCGTGTCCTCTGGCCAGAGTCCCCATGCTCATCTAGCCAGACCTCCTCACTTCTCCCTTGTCCCAAGGGCCTGTTCCCTACTTCCTACTAAGAGAGGAGAGTAGATCACCCCAGCTGGGAGGGGCTTTAGAAATCACCTAGGCAGGTGGTGGTTCCTTGTAACTTTTTTTTTTCAAGTTTTATATTTTATTTTTTCACTAGACTTTTTAAGAAATATAGTCCAAAAATTAAACTGATACAGAAAAGTCTGTGTTGAAAAAGTGTGCTCCCACTTCCACCCCCTTTTCCCTCTGCAGATAGTCACTTACCAGTTTCTCACCTATCCCTCAAGAATGCTCAGTGGGTTAAAGCCTCTGCCTTCGGCTCAGGTCGTGATCTCAGGGTCCTGGGATCGAGCCCCGCGTCGGGCTTTCTGCTCAGCAGGGAGCCTGCTTCCTCCTCTCTCTGCCTGCCTCTCTGCCTGCTTGTGATCTCTGTCTGTCAAATAAATAAAGCTTTAAAAAAAAAAAAAAAGAATGTCTTTACACAAAACAAATATAAATGCCTACTCCTATTCGTCTCCCTTATCCAAAAGATAGCAGATAGCATACACTGTCTTTTCTCTCTTACCTGTTGGCAGTATCTGGGTGGGCATGGATTTCTCCCACCACCTCTCAATTCTCTGGTTTCTGATCTTTACTGCCCAGCCCAGGGTCACCCAGTGACCCCAGGCCATGAGCAAGGATTGTTCACCTTCGTACTCTAAACTTCATTCAGGTGCCAAGGTTTAGGCCAAAATCAGCCTCTGAGGCATTCTCAGCAGTCATTGTGTGCAAGGTGTTGTGCTAGACTCTGGGGGTACAGTGGTGATCCCAAAAGGCTACCATAATCAAATATTTCAGCAGTTACAGAGCCACGGCTATCATGCAGCCTACAAAGAAAGGGAATATGCTGTAAGAGCAAGTAATCCGAGGCCCTGGGCCGCCTTGGGGTGTGCGGGAGTGTGTAGGTACTGTGGGGAGGCATGTGGCATGGCACAGCAGGAAGCCAGGGAAGGGGTGGGTAGGGCAGGAGGCTGCGGCCAGGCCTGTAAGTATAGTGCCATGTGACCTGGAAAGCTGGGTTTTTCAACTTGACTTCTGTGACTTCTCTTCTCCCCCATCTCCCAGTCTGTAGGATGTCCTAGGCCCTTTGAGTTTTATTATGTCCAAGACAAGAGACCCCCTCCTCTGCCACATGGTGCTGCTGATGCCTCCTCCCCACCCCCACCCCACTGCCTTCTCTCCCCAGCTCAGGGCCTGCAGGCTCCTGAAGCCAGAGCCTTCCTTTCCCCTGTCCGCCGAAGGGAAGTTGGGGGGTGTTTGCTTCTAACTTCCTCTCTAGACGGCACCTCACTTCCTGTTCCTGGGCCCAGAAAAAGGCTAAAAGCTTATGAGTTTGCTGATCCTTCCTCTGCCTACTACCCACCCCCACCCCCCGCTTTCCTGGGAAGCCCATGGGTCCTACAGGAGGAAGACACAATCAAAACCAAGGGTTTCTTGGGGCACCTGGGTGGCTCAGTTGGTTAAGTGTCTGCCTTCAGCTCAGGTCATGATCTCGGGGTCCTGGGATCGAGTCCAGTATCAGGCTCTCTGCTCAGCAGGGAGTCTGATTGTCCCTTGGCTCCTCCCCACACTTGTTCTGTCTCTCTTTCAAATAAATAAAATCTTAAAAGCAAGCAAAAAACAAAAACAAAGACCTCTCTCTAAAAGCCCTGCTGAGCTCCTCGTCTTCAACCCCCTACCCCACACGAGGGGATCTGTCTTCACAGCTGCAGTCCCTTTCCAGACATGATCTCCTCCTTCTGTGCCCTGCAAGAAAAGTTAGAGCGAGTTCACCCCACTTTACAGATAGGAAAACTGAGTCCCAGATGGGTTCTAATCACTAGTCCCTAGTTCTAGTCACTAGTCACTCAGAGGCCACGCCAGAACCAGAATCCAGGAAGCCTCACTCCCACTTGTGGGCACAAGTAAGAGCAAAGTCCAGTTAGGGCTTTGTGGGTGAGCCAGAGCTACTCTCTATTCCCAGAGAAAGCTGCTTGCTTCCTGCCAGAGCTCACAGCCGAGGTCATCTCCACGCTCTGGCCACATGGCACCCACTGAGTCAACACCGAAGCTGCCTGGACTTGGAAGGCACTTGGCTGGCCAGAGCCTATTCTCTTTGAAGAAAGAGGCCAGGATAGGAACCTGGGGGAGTGAGTACAGGGGGCCAAGCTTGGGGGCTGGGTCGGCATAGCCAGCAGGTGCAGCCCAAGAGCCCGCTGGCCGTGTGGCCTCCCAGGCCCTCTTCCTCTTGGATCTGAGAGCAGAGAGCTGACGTTCCAGTAGTCAACTCAGCAGTCACCTCCATGATTGCCTCTCTGCCTCAGCTCTTCCTGTGGGATCCAGCACATTTCTCTGGTTACACCCTGGGTGTTGAAAATATGCTGACTCTGCTGTTGGGTTGGGAGATAGGAGAGGAGTTAGTAACTGGCATGGGCCAGGGGGCCGGGAAACACTCACCTTCAGATGCCCTTGAGTCCAGCTGCACTGAGTCACTGTGTTTCCGTCCAGACCCACAGATTTCTGCCTCCTTCTGTTTCTGCCTTCCTTTTGCCTAGAATGTTCCCCTTTGCCTTTCCCTTGTACTTAAACCCCACCGGTCTATAAGTGTGCACTGATGCCTTATGTTCTGAAAAATGGTTGTAGCTGCAGCTTAATGTTTCTCTCCTGATTTTTAAAGTTCTCCAGATGACCTCTCTTGGGCCATGTCCTCTGCTGTACAGCTGTGACCCACATGTATTATGTCCCCTACTAGACTGAACACCCCAAGAAGTCAGAAATGCTGACCCAGCTCTGAATTGCCCCCAAGTCCCCAGCCTCATGCCTCCTTCTGAGTGATCTGTTTGGAAGTATCTGCAGAAGGAACAGATTAGTCCCATTTGCCAGAGGGAGTCGCTGAGGCCTGGGAGTGGATTGAGGGCTCGGAGAAGGTCTTATCAACGTTAGGGACAAAGCTGAAAATGTCCCTTGCTCACCTCTCCTCGTGGTTGGTCCTCTGGGTCCTCAGAGCCATTTGGACGGAGACAGTTGGGGGTCTTTAAGAGAAGCTGAGGAGCCCATCGTCCCTTCTTTCTGGTCTTACTCTGTCCGGAAGAAAAGGAGGTGACCAGGGTTGGGGTTTCACTGGCAGAAAGTGTGGGGGAGCACAGAAATGCAGGCAGGGCTCCTCCTCAGGGAACTCCCCTTCTAACAGCACGGGAAGTCCCCTCGTCTTCATGGGGGAGGACTAGAGAACAGGACACATGATGGTTGGAGACACCGCTCCTGCGGAAGGCGCCTCAAGAAGCTGCAGTCAGTGTGGACCGAATCCATTCAGGTCAGCTTTGCGGGGGAATTGCTCTGGGGCCGGGGCTGGGCTTCCACGCTGTGTTGAGGACTTTGGTCTGTCCCCAAAGCAATCAGAGGTCATGGGAAGGTTTGAGGCAGTAGGGACACAATCAGAGGTACAGTTTTAGAAAGAGGATTGCTCTGGTGGAGCTCCTTGGAAAAGTGATTATGGCAGGGAAAATATAAGATTAGTCTGGAATATCTTATGATGCCAGGAAGCAAGCAGATGTTCAAAAGTAAATACAGTTTTTTAAGATATTATTTATTTATTTAAGACAGAAAGAGCAGGCACGTGGGGGCGGGAAGGGGAGAGGCAGAGAGAGAGGAAGCCAGATGTGGGATCATGACCTGAGCCAAAGGGGGACGCCCAACCAACTGAGCCACCCAGGTGCCCGGTAAATAACTTTTTTTAAATGGAGGCATGTGGAAAGAGGAGGAACCGACCAGAGAGAGTTCTTAATGATCAGAGCTGGAATTTAAGCAATGAAATAAGTGATGATAATATTGGATTCTAATCTAATGAATAAAATATCTATGAGTTCATGCTAATATAAATATGTAATTAAGTAAATCAGAGGCAGAGAAGGGACTTCCTTTTTTTTTTTTTTTTTTTAAGATTTTATTTATTTATTTGACAGAGAGAGAGCACACAAGTAGGGAGATTTAGAGAAGCAGGATCCTGGCTGAGCAGGAGCCTGACATGGGGCTCAATCTATCATGACCCAAGCTAAAGGCAGGTGCCCAGCCAACTGAGCCACCCAGGCACCCTAGGGACAGCTCTTCCTTACAGAAAATTTCTAGTTAATAAATGTATAAGGAATAATGGAAGTCAAAAATTATCATTAGAACACTGCAATAATTGCTGTAAGCAAGACCTACTAGTGAATCCTAAAATTAGTGGGTGAAAATTGAAGCAGAAACAGGGTATTTGCATGGTCACCAAATATTGCCCCCCAAACTGGTTACTAATTACAAAAGGAAAAATAGTAATTTTACAACAGATAAGCCCACTAGATACCACCCAAGTAGCTGCTCAAGGTTAATCTCATCAGTCCTAAGACCTCTCAACTTTATACCCCCTGATACAATGCACTGAGAAGGGCACATCACCTCTGCGGTATTCTTTCTCAAAAATTAATAACTTCAGTCTCACTGGAGAAAACACCAAACAAATCCCAATAAGAAAACACTGTCCAAAATACTGACCTGATCAGTTCCCTTCCAAAATGTCAAGGTCATGAAAGACTACTGAGGAACTATCATGAATCATGGGAGAATAAGGAGATTTGGTGATTAAGCACAATGTAGGATCCTGGATTAGATGTTGGAATAGGACATCAGTGGAAAGGACATCAGTGGAAAAACCGGGAAGATCCAAATAAAGTCTGTGGTTCCGGGTTTTGGTTTTGTTTTTGTTTTTGTTTTGTTTTGTTTTTTTTAGTTGTTCTTCTGAAGAAGGTTGTAGGACAGTGAGAACATTGCTGTGTCTGTGTTTTTTAGAGTTGTGTATGTGTATACACAACCATACAAAACCAAAGTTTTAAAATACACACACATATACATAGAAGTAGAGATGCAAGATGGCTGGGGGGAGGGGAAAAGCATCATAGACCAGGCAAAAGTCATCTAGGAGAAGGTGGTCACCATCAAGAAAGTGAAAAGACAAGCTATGGAATAGGAGAAAATATTTGCAAGTCATATATCTTATTATAAGAGACTGTATTCAAAATATATAAAAAATCCTTATGTTGATTTAAAAAAAAAAACAATAAACAAATAAAAAATGGGCAAAAGATCTAAATAGACATTCCTCCAGGGAAGCTATACAAATAAATGGCCATTAAGCACATGAAGAGATGCTCAACATCCTTAATTAGGGAAATATAAACTATTTCCTTCATGAGGGATCACTTCACACTCAGGTGACTAGAATTTGAGAATCAGACAGTTACCAGTGCTGAGGACATGGAGAAATGGAAACCTCATACACGGTGCCTTCCCTTTGAAAAACAATGTGGCAGTTCCTCCAAAAGGTAAACCTAAACTTACCATGTGATCCAGCAAGTCCCCTCCTGAGTATACACACCCAAGAGAAGTGAAAATTGCATCCACACAAAAACTTGCACACGAACACTCACAGCAGCACTACTCCTGAGATCCAAAACGTGGAAGCCCGTCTATCAACAGATGAAGAGATAAAGACCTGATGGCACATCAATTATTCGTCAGAATATTATTGGGCCAACGAAAGGAACGTAGTGCTGATCCATGCATCAGCATGGCTGAGCCTTGCAGACATGAGGCAAGTGACAGAAGCCAGTCACGAAGACCGCCTGTTTGAGTCCATTCATCTGAGGTGTCCAGAAGAGGGAAATCTATAGACAGAAAACAGATTAGTTCAGGGGGCGAGGGGGTGCTAATTAAAGGGTAATGAAAATATTCTACAGTTGTCACGATGGCCTAGATCTGTGACTGCACCATGAGCCACTGGATTGCACACTTTAAACGGGTGAGTCATAGGGGATGTGAACTGTGTCTCGAAGCTTTAAAAAAAAGTCCAGGAGGAAGTGGCCACCAGGGGCACTTGTGCCTAAGAAGGCGATGGGGGTGGGAAAATCTTGTTTGGGTTGAGCATTGAGGCAGTTAACTGCTGACGTTGGACTGAGTCGAGGAAGGAGTGAGAAGTGAGGCTGGGTGTTTTGTTTGGTTTGGTTCTAGAATTTTGAATTGGAAGGGCAGAAGAGGGCACTGTCTGGGGAAATGTCAGGGGGAAATTATTTTGTAGATGAAAGACACTTGAGAAGCTTTAACGGCGGATGGGAAAGGTCCCTTGAGGAGGTAAATACTGAAGACCTAAGTGGGGATGGACCAGGGCAGGAAGGACTGGCCTTGCCTGGGAAGGCGGCAGCTGGTCTGCTGTACCTGGAGGAGATGGGGAGAGGGGGGGTACAAGGGTTCTGATGGGGCTGGGAGGACAGTGGCAGATTTTAGGGGTTTTCCCTCTGCTGGCTTTAATCCCCTGGGGAAAGGAGGGCAGGCAATGGAGGAAAGCGGAGTGGGTGTGAAGCAGCCCTTAGAGGATAAGAGTGCAACTCTAACAGTTAATCTCGGTGGGAGTGCCAGGCCGTGCTGATGAGCTGGTTGTGGTGGCTTTCCTTCGGTGAGGACAGAATAAGAAACAGTGTGAGCAAAAGCCTAAAGACAGAAGTGAGTGTCAAACCCCATCCTGTTCTATCCTCAACCTCTAGACTCTGTGGAAAAAAGCATTGACCTAGAAGGCTCAAGTCAGGGAACCCCAGGGATCTTCTAGAATTGTACCATCCAGGACAGTAACCACAAACTGCATGTGGTTGTTTAAACTTAAAATTCATTTCCTCAGTTGATCTAGCTTCATTTCTTTTCTTCTTCTTCTTCTTCTTCTTCTTCTTCTTCTTCTTCTTCTTCTTCTTCTTCTTCTTTTTTTTTTTTAAGATTTTATTTATTTATTTGAGAGAGAAAACATGTGAGAGCATGAGTGTGAAAGCAGGAAAGAGAGAGAGGGAGAAGTGGGCTCCCTGCTGAGCAGGAACTCAGTCCCAGGTTCCTGGGATCATGACCTGAGCTGAAGGCAGACTGGAACCAACTGAGCCACCTAGGCACCCTGAACTAGCTTCATTTCAAGGGCTCAATAGCCACATGTAGCTAATGGCTACCATATTAGATGGCACAGAATAAATGTTGCATCATCACAGAAAAGTTCTACCGGACAACACTTCTAGAAAAGTGATTCTCAAACTATTTTGGCCTGAGGACCCTCCAACCTCTTAAAAATTGAGGAACCCCAAAGAACTTTGGTTTATATATGTTATACCTTTTGACATGTACTGTCATATAAATTAGAACTCAGAGTTTGAAACATTTAATTAACTAAGATAATAAACCCATTATATGTTAACATATTTTATGAAAAGTAACTATGTATTTTCCAGGACAAAAAAAAAAACAAAACTGAAAAGAATGGCATATATGTTCTTGCATTTATGTCATGTCTGACTTAATAAAAGGCAGCTGGATTCTCATATCTGCTTCTATATTCAGTCTGTTGTGATATCACATATCATGTGGTCTCTGGAAAATGCCACTGTATACTCATGAGAGAATGAGAGTTAAAAAAGCAAATCATGTCTTAGTAGTAGTATGAAAATAGTTTCAACTCTGTGAATTCCTTGGAAGAACGTCACGTCAGGGTCCCTGGACCATATTTTGAGAACCAGTGTTCTAGAACAGCTTCCATTTGGCCCAAAGGAACTTGTCCCTGAGAGACTGAGTGATTTGCCTGAAGCAACACAGGAAGTAAATTGCAGTGTTGGGACCAGACTCTCCGGCTGCCTGCTGGCTAGAATGAGCCCAGCTAGGCTTTGGTCAGTGGGGACTTGGCTACGCTCAGTGTCTGAGTTCTGAGCGCCTTCCCTCTCCCCACGTCCAGCAGCTGCTTTTTTTGTTGTTGGGTTATGCTGTGGGCCGGGAGCGAGGAGGTAAGGGGTGTTGGGGCTCAACAGGACTGCCCTTCCTCCTGCCTGCCTGGGCGGGCTGGGGGACTGATCCTACTGTGGATCAGAAAGAACCTACACAAGGGATGGAGGTTCTTGCAGTGCTTGTGAATAGGAAGCTGGACAGGGCTGCAGAGGCCCCTTCCCCATGGACACATGCTTCTCAGTGGGGCTATTGTGTCCTGGGGCCAGTTGTCAGGAGGAGGGAAGGAAATTCTTGTCTGTCCTCCTTCCCTGTGTGGGGAGGAGACCAGCTGGAATTCTTCGGGCTCAAGGATGCTCTGGGCTGGGATTAAGCTGGCTACTTTCAGGCCAGGAATGCCCTGGGGCAGCAGTCCCTGTGCTCCCTCCCCACACCCACGGCAGCCCCGGGCTGATATGTCTGGAAAGGAGTGTTTGCTCTGGGTTCAGAAGTCGCTGTTTACAAGTGGACTCTTGGGTGTGACGGGGATTCCAGAAAGCAGCTGGGGGATGGGGGGAGCAGGGGGGAAACGGTTGTTGTTACGGATGATTCTGCTATTAAAGTGAGCTTCTCCATCTCTGCCTTCCCACAGCTGCCCACCCTCCCCCACCTCCTGGTCCCTGGCTTCTGTCCCTAGAGGACTCTGGGGGGAACAGCTGGTGAGTGAGGGGCTCATCAGGGCCCAGAGTCCTTGGCTAAGGGCCGGGATGAGGGAGCAAGGGAGTGAGGAAGACAGGCTTGCTGCCACCTCTCTAGTCCCTTCCTTCTAGGCCTGGGCCCAGAGTTCAGCGAGGGGTCTTGGCTTCTCCCTGGCTAGGCAGAGGGTGGGCGCTGCAGATCTTACTCCTTTGCTTTGACCGATGGAAAGACCGGGGCAGTCAGCTCTCTTTGGGGCCCTGTGACTGCCTGGGCTGAAGAGACCAAGTCACCAGATTCATTCAGCGATCAGGCTGAGCCAGCCCTGTCCCCAGGTTACCCAGAGCCCTCTGAGCAGCTGCTCCCCCTTCCCTGTCCCTGGTTGCTGCCAACAGCCCCCCACCCCCACTGAAGGAGGGCCCAGGAGGCTCTGGTCTTCCTCCCTTCCTCTCCCTCCCTCCCCTCGGCACTGAGGTCACCTCCCTCTGAATCAGGCCTTTGTGGGGGGCGGGGCTGCCTGTTGGCAGTTCTGGCGGGAGAAGCCTCCAGTTCAAGCTGCAGCTCCATCTCTACCCAACGTGGCCCACATCATGTGTTCCAGACCCAACATCCAACATCCAGGCGCGTCGTGGGACCACGGGAGGAATGTGTGAAGCCAGGGCCATCCTGAAGAATCCAGGTTGGGGGTTTTCCAGGCTCGGGGTGGGGCTGAGTCCAGAAGCTGTGAGTAGGAGCTGTGGGGCCTGAGGGAGAGGTGGGTGTGCAGCCCCCGGGAGAGGGACCCCACTGACTCCCGGCAGGGATAGCTGTTGGGGAGCAAACGTGGGTTGGTTTTTCCCCCATGAGATTTAGGCCAAAAACCCAGATAGTGATAGGCCAGATTCTTGACTGGGCTCAGACTGGATACTGAGGTGGTAGTAGCTTTTTAGATATTCTAGAAGAGAGAGAAGCTGTAGGAAGTGTTCCTTCCGCCATAGAAATCTTGAACTCTGACTGTGGTCCTGCTCATAGCCTGCCCTGCTCTGGGCACCAAGTTTAAATGCAGGCCTCTTCCCTGTGACTCAAACAGTCTGGGCTGCCGGCTTCCTGGCCCTCTGCTTGTGACCTTGCAGATGGAGAGAAGGCCGCTCTGTCCCGGGTTGGCCAGACCACCTCAACTGAGGGCAGAAAGCCTCTCCCTAAAGTGAGGTTGAGTCACAGCCTGTCTTCATTTCCGGAGCCTCTCTGAAGCCCAGCTGGGGAGGCAGAGACCATTCCATGTGACAGAGCTGCTGCTTTGGGGTGACTTATCACCTGGAGGGTCTCTTCCAGGTCACAGCGGGGCTCTGGCCTCCCCACCCTGGGATCCACAGAAACTAGATGGATAGAGTGATGGCAGTCAGCTGTGGGGCCAGGGGTTGCCTATCGGGTCCCCACCGTCCTCGACCACAGACATCATCCACAGCCAATCCGCACGATCTGGGCCTCCTGGAGGCGTTTTTATTTTTGTTTCTTAAGGAAAAGATATTCTCCCAAAGCATCTTCGCCCGTAGTTTGGTTTTTGCTATCACTGTTGGGAACTCCAAGACATGGGCTTTTCCTCAGTTTTATCTTCCTCCCTTTCTGGCCCTGGACACGGCGTGTTCACCCCGCTGCTTTCCTTCACCCTCCTGGGTCTGTCTCTCCCATCCCCCGCTACCCCCCGTGGAGCTATCCACAAGGGAGAAAGGGTGAGGGGATTGAGGGGAAAGATAGGGCACACTGGGGGCACTGGGAGCCTCTAACGAGAGGAGGAGAAGGGCGTGCTGGGGTGCTGGGGTGGGGTTTAACTCTAGTGGTGGAGGTAACCCGAGGCCTTTTTTGGTTTTAACCCCTATTTATGTATGTGGGAAGGAGGATATTTCCTGAATTTTTTTCATTTTTTTCCAAGCCCGTCCATTTCTAAAAATACCAAACACGATAATGTCATGAGCAAATGAAGTTATACTCAATACATTTTTCATGATGTTAAAATAACAAAGGACTTGAGATTGTTGTAGAGTGTTTTAAAAATAAGTATTCTAAGTTTTTTCCTGCAGTTTTCAGAAGGCCACTGCCCGCTTTCCTCCATACACGGGCACATAGTCTCTCTCACTGGGAAAGAAGGTTCTCTCCTTTTGCAATCATCCCTTTCTCCCTCTGGGGTGAAGGCTTGGTGAGCAGCTGGTCGGGGGGGCAGGTTGAGGAGGAGGGAGCCCCTGAGCGCGGGGTTAGTGGGTGTCACAGTCAGGTCTGCAGGGTGCCCCCACTGCCCAGACCCTACAGGGAAGAGCCTGGGCCTCGGGGTTCCTTACAGATAAACATCCAGCAGGGGCAGGGAACAAGGCAGGACTTCGCATCATACCCCTGTCGGGATAGGCTCGTGAAAAGTCCCCATTTGTAGAGTTCATATAAGCCCTCTACACAGACGATCTTAGTTCATTCTCCAACATCCGTTTGGGCTAAGTATTCTTAGGCCCCTTTTCTAGGTGAAGAAACAGATTTTGGAGAGTCGGGATTCTCATCCAGATCTGTCTTGTTGGCTTAGCTCCGGGAGCCCGGAGACTCCAAGGAGCTTATCAAAGGTCAGGAGCTTACAGTGCAACTTACATGTGTACAGAGAGGCCCGGCTAGGGAGGGGGAAAGGGAGACGGGCCAGGGGGGCTTCGTGAAACAGCCGGGTGTCTCAGGTAGCCTCCTTCACCTGCGGGCACCACTCCCTCACCCCGGACGGTGCCTCCCCTCGTAAAGTTAGGATTGGGGGCAGTAGTGTCTGAGAAAGTGCCAACATGCTGCTTGGCACACAGGATACACTCCATTGGGAGCATAATTTCCTGCTCTTTGGTTTCCTTAGTTCTGATATAGGTGTTGCCGAGAGCATGGCGTCCCCTTTGTGGTTGTGAGGATTAAAGAAGCCAGTGTGTGTTGCCAAAGGGCCATAAAGCCTCATGTGTTGCTGCTCATCCCTCTTTGGTATCTGAATGATGTCCAGCTGACAGCTGGCCCTTTCCACTGGCTCTTTTCTCAGCCTGCAGTGCTCTTCCTGCTCCAGGATTTCATCTGGATGTCCCCGAGCTGTTTTGGTGTCACCTCTCGGTGCCTTATTGGGACCTGACGTATGTCCATTGGCTTCTCGGTGCATTATTTGCCCCCGCCCCCAGTAGAATGGAAGCTTCATAGAGGCAGGGCTTTCTCTGGCTTGTTGATCCCCAAGACCCAGTGCCTGGCACACAACGGGAGCCCAGTAAATGCTTGTGGAATGCATGACTGATGTCGTCTCCCTCTTTCTCCATAGGTGAGGTGACCATTCTGGCTGCTAGTGTGACCATTCTGGCTGCCAGCCTGGGTGAGGAGGCAGAGACAGGTGAGGGGCTTTGAGAGCCTGTGCCTGTTGTGGGGGACGGAGGGGGACTGGAGGAGAAGGGTGGGGGGTGGGGAAGGCATTCCCTGCGCCTCACTGCAGGGGACAGAGGAGGGGTGGTTCAGATGCCTGCCCACTGAGCTGCTAGAGGGCTCCTCTCTTCCTTGGTCTGAAAGTGCTAAACTCCTT
Source organism: Mustela lutreola (assembly GCF_030435805.1). Lineage (NCBI taxonomy): Eukaryota > Metazoa > Chordata > Mammalia > Carnivora > Mustelidae > Mustela > Mustela lutreola. Next base: position 65,112,056 of record NC_081297.1, read on the forward strand.
TTGTGGGGGCTACAGGGGGGTAGAGAGGCACATAATCTGTGGTGGACTGGGGGCCTCCGCCCTTTTACATTAGGAAGGGTTTTCCCATTTCCTGGAAATTTCTGCGCTATTTCTGCAAAAGAAGGACATGAGGACTTTCCTCTAGAAGAGAAATTGCAACTCAAATAGCAGCCGAAGGCTTGTCAGGTACAGCCAGGAACCATGGCCACAGTCCAGTGACCTCTATGTCACGACACAGGACAGAAGCCTGGCTCTGCTGTTCGCAGGCAGTGACAAGCGAGTCATTGCTTGTCATCAGTCTGTCCCAGACATGCCAGGTAGCCCACTAAGGAGTGGGAGTCTGGGCAGGGAAATGAATGCAGAGTCCCTGCCTTCATGAGTCGACCCTCCCGGGAAGGCGGTTCCAGAACCGCAAGGGAGCGGTGCCTGACCTGGACTTGGAGCAGGAACCCTGAAGAATACATAGGAAGGACTTGCTGGGCGGAAAGCGGGGAGGTGTCAGAGGGAATGGCATGCACCCCAAGACTGGGCCACTGGGGCCTGGCCCTGGCCAGGAGCAGGGAACTGGTGAGGCAGCGGGCTCACTCCCACTGTGCCTGGAAGATGGAGTGTGCCGGTTTGAGGCAGATTGCAGCAGAGAGTTCAGCTTTCTTGGCCGGTGGCCAGCGTCTGTGTGACCTGTGAAAGGGTGAGCGCAGGGACTGAGGTTTGTAAAACAATGGTCTCCGTTCTTAAAATGGGAAGAGTATGTCTGTCCTGGGATCAGAAGAGCCTGAGTTGTTACAGTGTCAGTGGCCCATCAGTCACACTAAGCTTCCAGAATGCTGACGAGATTTTGTCGTCCTCCTCCTCTACTCTCCTCCGTCCTGTGCCCTGGAGTAGCCTGCCGGGTGTCTCTCACGTGTTCCCAGGGCCCGATGTCAGAGGCCATGGACCAGCCCGCTGGGAGTCCTGGAAAGCCGAGGCCGGGAGAGGGTGGTGACAGCGGCACGGAGCCGGGCACCTGCCAGGAGCTGCTGCACCGACTTCGGGAGCTAGAGGTGGGGCACCAGGCAGGGTTGGGGTGGCAGGGCCCTCCGGAGCCTGGGTAGGCTTTATGCATGTGGGTGGACCTTCCTCTCAACCGGTTTTGCTGGGCTGGAGCAGAGCCTAACATTCTTTAGCAAAGTTCCTCTGAGAAGCCCTTTCTTTGCTCTGAGCTCTCCAACCTGGACTGGGGGTAAGGGGGTGCAGCTTGCCGGCAAGAGCATGCATAGGAGCAGGGCTGTCCTGGCCCCCAGATGGCTCCCTTCTTTATCCTTTTACCTTTTACCTTTTGTCTCCCCCCAATTTTCATGCCCTTGCCGGTCTAGAAAAGGTGTGGTCACAGAGGCCCCAGGAAGAAGGGTTTAAATGACCCAGGACTTAGGGGTTGAAGGACAAGGATCCCTCCACCAAGCTCTTCGCCATGTTCTTAAGACACTGCCCTCCTCCCTTCAGCCTCCTCTGCCCTCCCTCCAGGGAACCAAGGATTACTCTGGCACCTCCCAGCTTAGGTCCTCTTGGCCACCATGTCTCTGCAGTCCTCCAACCTCCCTGACTGAGGTTGGGATTTATAGAAAACCAGCTATCTCAGCTCTGCCTTTCTGATGCCTTCCATCCGTCTCTGTAGGCCTTGCTATGGGGAATCCAGCCAGAGCTGGTGAAGCTGGTAGACTCCATGCTTCCCTTTCCTCACTAAGGAGTTTGCCCTGGTGGAGGAATGATCCCAGAGCCTCCTTGTTGGCCCTCTTTCTCCCTCCTGCAGGCAGAGAACTCGGCGCTTGCCCAGGCCAATGAAAACCAGCGGGAGACCTATGAGCGCTGTCTAGATGAGGTCTGTGAGGCCTCCAGGGGGACTGATGCAGGGGGAGCTGGGGAAGCGGGGAGGGGCACGGGCCGTCAGTGCTCCAGGCAGAGGCCGATGGGCTGAAGCTCTGCCTTGGGCCCTCTGTCCCCAGGTTGCCAACCATGTGGTGCAGGCACTGCTAAACCAGAAGGTAAGCGGCCATGGGGAGATGGGAAGATCTTCTCACCCCTAAGCCCAGACACCCTGGGGAGAGGCCCTGAATATAGCAGGGGGAGTCCTTCCTGAGGACCCCGAGCCTATTCACGCAGGGGCTAGAGGAGGGAGCTTGGTGGAAATGGACTATTGACCCTCCAACAAGGCTCCTTCTCCCCACCTCGGACAGGTCCCTACTGTTCTGCCTGGAGGCACAGGTGGGCTAGGTAAGGCCAGGTCTCTGAGTAACTTTGATTTGGGCTTGAACCCTTCCCCAGTACTGGCCCCAGCAGGCTTCTCCATATTGTGATGGCCCTGATCGCAGTGTTAATATTGTGAGCATAAGGTGGCATCTAAATATTTACTCAAGTACTGTGGGAACTTCTTGACTTCCGAGCCACTCTGACCCCCAAGTCTTCCTCTGCCTTATATGGACCCTTCTTTGATGTGTGGTTTCTAAGAGGCCGGGGTTGGCTCAAGGGATGGGAAAGATGCCAAAGGGAGTGGGATTTACCTCCCACTGGGGGTGGTAGACTTTAGAGAATTTATCATCCCCAGAAAATGTGACAGCTATCAACACAGGCAGGCTCAGCTCCCCCTAGACTAGGAGGCTGCAGGAGAAGGGCACGCACAGCGGGAGTGCCTGTCACTCTGGTGAAGGAGACTGGGCTCCTACCCCTCACCCCCTCCCTGCCATCCTCTCCTTGTCTCCCTCCACCTCCCCGGGCTCAGGACCTGCGGGAGGAGTGCATCAAGCTGAAGAAGAGGGTGTTTGACCTGGAACGGCAGAACCAGATGCTGAGTGCCCTGTTTCAGCAGAAACTCCAGCTGACGACAGGCTCCCTCCCTCAGGTGGGCACAAGCTTCACCTTCCCTTCTCCTACCTCTGCTTCCTGCTGCTCCCAGCCCCATCAGCTTCATCACCTCCTTCTCTCCTGACACCTGAAGAAGCAGGCCACCAGCCATCCCTTCCGTTCTGGGAGCTGTGGCCCTATGGGGAAGCCTGATAGATGTGAGCCTTAGGTGGGGAGGGAAAGATTCCCTGAGTCCCCTCAAGCTTGGCCCTCCCCACCTCCCAGGTGCTCCTTGCCCGGCTGGAGGGCATCCCTTGTTGTTGACAGAGAAGGTTCTTGCTTGGCTCTGGCTCTGTGTGGGGTGATGGGCGGAGGCTGAAAATGCAATGATTTCAAGCTCCCAAGGGGCTCCTTTGGCCATCGAGTTGCTTCTTCTTGGCCAGGGGCAGGGGTGGGGCTGGGCTAAGTCACCCAGTGCTGGGTGTCACAGAGAGGTCAGGAAAGGCACTTCCCCCCGGGTCACTCTGTGTGTGCACATAGTTGCCTACGCTCGTCCAGTGACATGCAGGCATGTCCTCAAACGCTAGCCCCTGATCGTAGACCTGCCTTACCCAGGAAAAGCAGAAACTACTGGTAGTGAATCCTGAACTCAGTCAAGATGTCACTTGGGGGAGCCTGGGTGGCTCAGTCGGTTAAGTGGCTGACTCTTGATCTCAGCTCAGGTCTTGATCTCAAGGTAGTGAGTTCATGCTCTATACTGGACTTAAAACAACAACAGAAAAAGATGTCACTTGCAGTCTCTCTATCAGGAGCCCCAAGGCTGGGTGAGATGGGGGGTGGGAGGACCAAGCCCAGCCCCAGGGAGTGGAGGTGAACCTTGGGTTCTGAGGTCAGCATATCCCTGCCCTACCCCCAACCTTAACAACAAGAGAAGCACCTTCTGTGTGTATCTGCCTGATGCAAGCCAGGCAGCTCTTGGCCCCCAGACCTTAAGCAGGATGTTCCACAGCTCACTGGGAAGCCCCAGCCCCTGGTTGAGGCATCTCATCACTCTGGCCTTTTTGGAGGCTCTGCTCCCAAGCCTGTGCGGAGCGGTCTGAGTTGGTGACAGTGACCATGTAGCTCTTCCTGTCCTGGATCTGTCCCTGCTACCAAGGTCACCTGGACTCCCCAGAGGCCTAAGCCCACTAGCCAAGCCTACTCTGTCCATGCCTTTCCTTGGTGACCAGTGATAACAGAGGTGTGGAGCATGCTTAAATCACTAAAATGAAATCTGGGGCCTTTGAGGGTTTGGGGCAATAATAGCTCTATCTTCCCCAGCAGTAACATGACATAATAAAAAGAGCATGAACCTTGGCCTCAGATACGCTTGGATGGGGTCCCTAACTGAGCTAATTCTTAGCTGTGTGACCCTGGGCAAATTATTTAACCTTATGAACCCCAGTTTTTTTCTCATAAGTGAAGATTAAGATCCTTATGTTGCTGGTTGTCATGAGGATGAAATGAAATACTATATAGTGTTTGGCCCTTAGTCGTGGTCAATAACTAGCAGCTGCTTATCATTATTAATGTTACTCTCAGGCTGTGCTTTGTTATGATGAAAGCTCCATTGAGCAAATGCTAATTAAGCTCTTACAGTGAGCAGTGCCTTTGCCAACACGTATATGGAATTGGACATGGAATTGGATGAGGCAGTGTCTGTGCCGAGCACAGAAACCCTTGGGGCGGTACTGCTCCAAGCTAAAGCAGGTCCACAGATAGCCATCATACGGGGCTGTAACATCCAGGGGCCCAAAGGGGTGAGAGGCCAGCAGAGTGGCCTTAAGGAGGTAACACTGGACCTGGGCCTTGCTGCACAGGTGATTTGAAAAGTAGAGTTGGGGGTAGGGAGAAAGGAGGCCCTGTGGGAGTAACCTCGGCAGAAGCAAGCTATTCGGCTGGGCTGGAATGAAGGCTGTGCGAAGGGCAGTGAGTGAGAACCAGAAGTGGAGGGAAGGACCAGCAGGCTGGGCCCAGAAAGCTGGTGGAGGGGTCTAGACCATCTCCTTTAGGCAGTGGACAGGGGTAGGAGACTTGGAGCACAAAGATGCTTTAGATGAAAAAGGAAAAATCACTTCTGCTTTGTGGATAAGGGGTTGGTAAAGCCACCGAACCAGGTCAGGGAGACAAATAGCCGAGCAGCTTCCAGACCAGAGAGTGAGGATCCGAGCTGTAGCCGGCCCCCACCCCGAACCCCCTCAGAAGAGGGAGAAAGGCCACAGAGGCGGGAGTTTAAAGCTAACTCCTGTCTAGTCGAGATGCCTTAGAGATGAAAACGACATTCTCAGGGATGGAGAGAAGTGACCGGTGATTAGTAGTACCCTCGACATCCTCAGGGACCAGTTGGGGGAGGACAGAAATGATAATTCCTGCCACCTCTGTTCTCCGACCCAGTAACAAATGCCTTTCCCTTAGTCTCAGCCGTCCCGGGGAAGCTCAGGACACAGGCAATCAACAGGAAGGGGCCCCGCAGAGAAGCAGAGTGCCCTTGGAGTCTCCGGGGGCACCCCAATTAGGCTGGCCACTGCCCTCTGCCCCAGGGATGTTGTTCTTTCTCCAGAGCCCCAAACCAGCCCCATCTCCCTGTCACCTGGGGCCACATGGCTTCATTCTGTTTGTGCACGGTCTCCCAGGGCTCCTCTGTCCAAGTGGTGGGGACAGTGGCAGAAGCCACACTGGAAGCCAAGAGACATCCCCTGAAGGAGCAGACTTGGCAAGGGGAAGGCCGAACTTCAGGAGGGGGCAGGGTCTCTGGACAGAGCACCCCTGGGCTGACTCTGCCTCTTACCTGCAGATCCCACTAACGCCGCTCCAGCCGCCGCCAGAGCCCCCGGCCTCCCCGTCCCTGAGCTCTGTCGAGGGACCGACCACCTCGCTGCCTCTGGGGCACTGTGCGGGGCAGAGAGAGGTAGGAGGGCTGGGCACAGTGGTCTGTGGTTTCACTGGCAACGGACTCCTCAGTCACTACTGCGTTGCTTTTTCTTAAGGAGTCCCAGGGGAAGGGCCCGCTTCCTGGGGCCCAGATGCCGGTCTGGGTGTGAGCCCTCAGTGGTCAGCCTTAGACCGAGAGAAACAGGATCCCACTGGCGATCGCTAGCCTTGCAAGCAAAGTTAGTTAGTGGTAGACTTGTGTGGATCACCTTTCCTGAGCTCTCACTCGGTGCTGCACACCTGGGTCTCACATATTTTTTAGTAATTTTTGGCCTATATTTACAGTTGTCTATTTTTTTTTTTAAGATTTTATTTATTTATTTGACAGACAGAGATCACAAGTAGGCAGAGAGGCAGGCAGAGAGAGAGGAGGAAGCAGGGTCCCTGCTGAGCAGAGAGCCCCATGCAGGGCTCGATCGCAGGACCCTGGGATCATGACCTGAGGTGAAGGCAGAGGCTTTAACCCACTGAGCCACCCAGGTGCCCCTACAGTTGTCTATTTATTCAAGTCTAGAACTATTATTCATTTATTCTTTTGCTTCTCTGGTTTGCTTTATTTTATGAGGTTAAGCATAATCACCACCCCATTTTATAGGCAATGCCATGAAGCTCAAGTTAAACTTGCTGAGTCCATACAACTAGTTGAGCAGTAGACCTGGGACTTGAACCTGCATAGTCTGGCTCAAGGGCGCAGGTAGTTAACCACTTTGCCAGAGAAGCTGGGCCCAAGAAGGAGCTGGGCAGAAACAGGGAGAGGCTTGCCATGGAGCTTCCCCAGTTCCCGCCTCCCGGGGGAGCAGGTCTGCAGCACAGCTGTCTGACCTGAGAAGGCCTGGGCTTGCCGGCAGGGACTGACTTAGCACTTGGCCCCATTGCCTCCCCTTCTTGAGTCTGTGTTCTTTCTGGAGCCTGGAAAACAGACAGGCCTCCCTCCCCTGGGGCAAACATAGATATCCAGGTTGTAGGTGGTGTCAGCCCTGCTAACCCAAATAGCAGTGGGGGAAGTCTGTACCCCGCCTCAGGTACACCAGGAGGAAGAGGTGGGCTAACCAGGGCCCAGTGACTTGAGGAAGTTGAGCTGTCCTATCAGAAAAGCTGTTCGTTCCTTGTGGGGACTCCCCAACAAAACCAGGCCTGCTATGTTCCTGACACAGTCAGTCTGGTCCAGCTCAGGTCCTGGGCCTGCACATGGGCTCCAGCTCACATCCTTTCTCCCCAAAGGTATGTTGGGAGCAGCAGCTACGGCCAGGAGGCCCAGGACCCCCAGCCGCCCCACCACTGGCCCTGGATGCCCTGTCCCCATTCCTTCGAAAGAAAGCGCAGATCCTGGAGGTGCTAAGAGCCCTGGAAGAGACCGACCCCTTGCTGCTTTGCTCGCCTGCCACCCCGTGGCGACCTCCCAGTGAGGATCCTGGCTCCCCAGAGCCCATCAATGGCGAGCTGTGTGGCCCACCCCAACCTGAACCCTCCTCCTGGGCCCCCTACCTGCTCCTAGGCCCTGGTAGCCTGGGAGGCCTGCTACACTGGGAGCGCCTCTTGGGGGGCCCAGGGGAGGAAGAGGGTGCTGGGCGGATCTGGGGCCCTGGTAGGGGCGCCTCCCAGGCTCCAGGCACTGGCTCTGGGGTCCCCTGTGCCCCAGGCAGCAGCTCCTCCTCTTCCTCTGATGAGGCGGGTGACCCCAATGAGGCGCCCAGCCCGGACACCCTACTTGGGGCCCTGGCCCGCAAACAGTTGAACCTGGGCCAGCTCCTTGAGGACACAGAGTCTTACCTGCAGGCCTTCTTGGCCGGGGCTGCAGGCCCACTCAGTGGGGACCTGCCAGGTCCCGGTCAGCCATCTACTCCAGACCAGGGGCCCCCACAGCTGTCCAAGTCCAAAGGCCTCCCCAAGTCAGCTTGGGGTGGGGTTACTCCAGAGGCCCAGAGGCCAGGCTTTGGTGCTACCTCAGAGGGCCAGGGGCCCCTCCCCTTCCTCAGCATGTTCATGGGTGCGGGTGATGCCCCCCTTGGCTCACGGCCTGGGCACCCCTACTCCTCATCTCAGGTGAAAAGCAAGCTCCAAATTGGCCCCTCTTCTCCTGGGGAAGCCCAGGGGCCACTTCTGCCCTCTCCAGCCAGAGGTCTCAAGTTTCTAAAGCTGCCTCCAGCTTCAGATAAGGTCCCCAGCCCAGGAGGCCCCCAGCTCAGCCCCCAGCTTCCCCGGAACTCCCGAATTCCCTGTCGAAACAGTGGCTCTGATGGCAGCCCCTCCCCACTACTGGCCCGCAGGGGTCTGGGTGGAGGAGAGCTATCCCCGGAGGGAGCACAGGGCCTGCCCACCAGCCCTTCCCCCTGCTCCGCAGCTCTGGACTCTGCACAGCTCAGACCACCCCCACCAGCCTTGTCTACCACACTGTCCCCAGGACCCGTGGTTTCTCCCTGCTATGAGAACATTCTGGACCTTTCCCGGAGCACCTTTAGGGGGCCTTCCCCAGAGCCACCTCCATCCCCACTGCAGGTACCCACCTACCCACAGTTAACCCTGGAGGTGCCACGGGCCCCTGAGGTCCTCAGAAGTCCTGGAGCTCCCTCCAGCCCTTGCCTCCCAGAACCCTGCTCCTATGGGAGTGCCCAGGAGAAGAGTCTGGACAAAACTGGCTCGGAGTCTCCCCATCCTGGCCGCCGGACCCCCAGCAGCTCATCCAAGAAACCCAACCAGGGGGCCGGGAGGCGACCTGGGGATCCTGGCTACACCCCTCTGCGGGACAGACTGGCGGCCCTGGGGAAACTGAAGACTGGCCCCGAGGGGCTGGAGAAAAACGGGGTGCCAGCCAAGCCTGGCGCCGAGAAGGCCCGGGGAGCAGGGAGGTCAGGGGAGAGCCCTGGAGACGTGGCACCTCCCACCCCCAGGCCTCCTGAGGGGCCAGAAGCCAAGGGGGCCCTGCGAGGGGCAGTGGCCTTGGGCACGAGCAGCCTGAAGCAGCAAGAACCTGGGCTCCTGGGAGACCCCGGGGCCCGCATCTACTCCTCCCACTCCATGGGGGCCCGGGTGGACCTGGAGCCCGTCTCACCGCGGAGCTGCCTCACCAAAGTGGAGCTGGCCAAGAGCCGGCTGGCAGGGGCCCTGTGCCCCCAGGCACCCCGCACCCCTGCCAAAGCACCAACCTCAGCCCCCAGCCTTGGCAAGCCCAGTAAGAGCCCCCATGGCAGCCCGACGAAGCTGCCTTCCAAGTCACCCACCAAGATGGTACCGCGCCCTGTGGCCCCACCGACCACCAAGGAGCCCCCGAAGCCTGACAAGGGGAAGGGCCCACCTTGGGCTGACTGTGGTGACTCTCCGGCACAGCCTTCGGCCCCCACCCCCAGCCCGGCGGACCCCAGCCAAGGCCCCGAGGGCCGGGCCCCACACTCGGCCATCGAGGAGAAGGTGATGAAGGGCATCGAGGAGAATGTGCTGCGGCTGCAGGGCCAGGAGCGGGCGCCGGGCACTGAGGCCAAGCACCGCAATGCCAGCAGCATCGCCAGCTGGTTCGGCCTGAAGAAGAGCAAACTGCCGGCGCTGAACCGCCGCACCGAGACCACCAAGAGCAAGGAAGGGGCCGGTGGGGGCTCCCCGCTCCGGAAGGAGGGCAAGATGGAAGCCCGGAAACTGGAGGCCGAGAGCCTCAACATCTCCAAGCTGATGGCTAAGGCGGAAGACCTGCGCCGGGCCCTGGAGGAAGAGAAGGCCTACCTGAGCAGCAGGGCACGGCCACGGCCCGGAGGCCCAGCCCCGGGACCGAGTACCGGGCTGGGGCAGGTGCAGGGCCAGCTGGCTGGCATGTACCAGGGCGCTGACACCTTCATGCAGCAGCTCCTCAACAGGTGAGGGTGGTCGGAGACCAGGCTGCGGGTGCGAGTGGCTGAGGGTCACTCTTCCCTCCCTGGGCCCGCCTGGGGCTGGGACTGCTTTTCCTGAGAGCAGAAAGGGTAGGGGGTCAAGTACAATGCCACCAGAGCAGCTGGGGGTTAACAGCCTGGCCCAGAGGAGAGACTAGGTCTTGGGTCCAAAGCCTGGGGTTTGTGCCCCAGGTCCACCCCTCTCTGGCTGTGTGGTGTTGCACGTGCTAAGACCCGGCATCTCATTTAAGGGGAGCTGACCATCCACGGTTTCCTAAATCGTCTCTGGCGTCAGCCGAGGCACCGGAAGTGCTGCCTGCACAAGAAGTTAGGGGACTGCTGGTTCCCAACGGGGGGCTGATAGCTCACTCTGGGATTTTCTGCCCTATAGCACAAAGGGGCTCCCCTTCCCATCTTGCCCACTCAGATTCGGTGGCCGGAGCAGGGTTGCAGAGAAGGGGCCATCTGTCTGGTCTCGGGGTTGCTTCATCCGGGCCAGATGAGGCAGAATGTCTGTGGGGGTTGGGTACCAGGTGGGGTGTGTCATGTATGGACAGGAGGTGACCAGGCTGCCATCTACTAGCAAATGGTATCACGAGATCTCTGGGTCTGACCTTGTATGGCTTTGGGGAACTTGTCCCATCTCCCCTGCCCCTGCTGTTTCTCTGAGGTTTTCCCTAGAGTCTCTGCCTGTCCCCAGCATCAGGAGGGGTTGCTGGCAGCAGCCACCAGGGCTACATCCCCTATCCCAGGGGCAGAGAGCAGTGGGAATTTCACAAGACCCACCCCCACCAGCGGGAGTGAGGTTGGAGTGGATGCACCCGGGCCTCCCTTCACCTTCGTCTACACTGCTGCCCGTAGGGTGGATGGCAAGGAGCTGCCGCCCAAGAACTGGCGGGAGCCCAAACCCGAGTATGGCGATTTCCAGCCAGTGTCCTCTGACCCCAAGAACCCCTGGCCAGCCTGTGGGCCTCGAAATGGCCTGGTGGGGCCTCTTCAGGGCTGTGGAAAACCTCCTGGAAAGGTAGGCTCTTGACCGCTAGGTATTGGGCCTGGCTCTGTGGCCTGACTCAATGTCCCACCCCTTGGAGGGTCCACTTCCCTGGGGTGTGGAAGCTGGTGGGTGTGCTCTTGGTCTCTGGGGGCTGGTGGGCTCTAGGGGTCCTAATGACGAAGCTTGGGTAGGGGCTTGGGAGGGGGCGGAAGGAATGGGTCCTGAGGTCTCCCGTACCCACACAGCCGAACAGCGAATCAGGAAGGCGGGAAGAGATGCCCTCAGAGGACAACCTGGCTGAGCCAGTGCCCACCTCACACTTCACAGGTCAGCAGGGTCAGGGGCCAAGGATGGGAGCCGTCCCTCACCCCCTGCCCACTTTGTTCCTTTCCTGTCACTGCAGCAGGTGCCAGGCCCTGAGCACCATCTTGGGGCCAAGCACAGGTGGGCATTGGGGCTGCACAGAATTAAATCCCTCCCTGCCCTCGGGTCCCTGGCCAGCCACCCAAAGGTATCCCTGCAAGTCTAGGGTAGTGGAGGGGGAGGACTGGCAGGGCTGACAGCTGGTTGGGCAGGGAGGGGCTATGACCAGGTGGGGAGCCTGGACTGAGGCAGGAAGCCAGAAGAAGGCGGCGGAGGGGCTGAGACCATGGCCTCACATCCCCAACTTCCCCTCCCCTCCCCAGCCTGTGGCTCCTTGACTCGAACCCTGGACAGTGGCATTGGGACCTTTCCACCCCCAGACCATGGCAGCAATGGGACCCCCAGCAAGAATCTTCCCAAGACAAAGCCACCACGGCTGGACCCCCCACCCGGAGTGCCCCCGGCTCGGCCCCCATCCCTTACCAAAGTCCCCCGCCGTGCTCACACGCTGGAGCGTGAGGTGCCAGGCATAGAGGAGCTGCTGGTGAGTGGGCGGCACCCTAGCATGCCGGCCTTCCCCGCGCTGCTCACCACCACTCCGGGCCACCGGGGCCATCAGCCCTGTCCTGACGGTAAGTGTCTGCGGGGAAGCGTGTGTCATCCCTGGAGCTCTGCCTGCCAACATCCACCTTCCCCTTGTCCCCTTGCAGATCCCTGTGAAGACCCAGGTCCTCCCCCTCCCGTCCAGCTGGCTAAGAACTGGACTTTCCCCAACGCAAGGGCAACCAACAGCTCCACTGACCCTTTTCTTTGCCCATCCCGACAATTGGAGGGGCTGCCCAGGACCCCCATGGTGAGCATGACCAGAGGGGAAAGGGACAGGCCCAGAGGGCGGGGGGATGACATGAGGAGCCCAGTTCCTGTCTTCGAAGAGGCTGAAGGGTGAGCTCCCTTGGATGCCCCTCTGGGCAGCCCAACCACCTGCCCTTTCTCACACTGCTCTTGGAGAAAGGGTTTCTCTCCCCGCAGAACGTCGGCAGGACCACATTCAGTTGTGCCTCTAGTCGCCTTGGTGGGCCCCATGGGCAGCACCCTATCAGGTGGGAGGAGCCCGGCACCTCTCAGGCCCGGCTGGGAGGTGAAAGGCGCCTCCTCCTGAGCTTCCCTTCCTTTCCCAGGCCCTGCCCGTTGACCGGAAGCGGAGCCTGGAGCCCAGCCGCCCAGCCCCTCCTCCCCAGGGCCCGGCATTCGGAGGTAGCCGCACGCCCAGCACGTCGGACATGGGCGAGGAAGGGAGAGTGGCCAGTGGGGGTCCCCCAGGTCTGGAGACCTCAGAGTCTCTCAGCGACTCCCTCTATGATTCGCTTTCCTCCTGTGGGAGTCAGGGCTGAGGGGCCACGCCGCACGACGGCCCCTCTCTGGAGTTGGAAACCACTGACTGGACCAGCTCTCCTCCTGCCCCATCCCTTGGGGCAGGTGGGGCCCCTCCCTGCAGGGACCAAGGAGGCAGATGGATCAGAAGGTGAAGGGGGTCCCTGACACACCCCACTGCCCACCGCTGCTGTGGAGGAGATGACCGCTCTCAGCTCAGGGAGAGACCCCACCCTTGGTCCCTTCTCTCACCTGGAGTAAGGCTCTTCCTCCGAGGGACTGGGGGTTCAAGGTCGCTGTGTCCTGGTCCCCGCTCCCCCTTTCGGGCTGAGCCATCCTGTGGTGCTGGGCTTCCCGCCCGCCAGCTGTGCCATCTCTGCCCAACCCGGCTGCTCCCTGCCCTGGAGCCCCGTGGGACTAGCCCAGAGGCCCCGGGCCAGTGGAGTCTAGGGGCAAAGGGTCAAGTTGCCTTCTCTCTCTGTCTGCCCTGGTCCTCCCTGCTGTCTGGATGGTGCTGCCCTCCCTACCCCATGTCTTTGGGGTCCATTTGTCTGTCTTTTTGTTGTTTTTTTTATATTGAAGCTCCTGGCCCAGTCCCCAGCCCCCATCCCTGTGCTGCGGTTAATTTATCTGTCGTTAAGAACTCGGCTGCTCGGCTTCCAGCCTCTGCTTCTGCCCTCTTCCTAATAAAATGTGGAGGCCCCTCCCTGCCCTGGACTCCGCTTTTTCTCTGGGAGGACTCCGGGTCAGACAGAGGGGTGGAGGCTGTGTGGGCACCAGGCTGCGGGACCCCAGGGACCTAGACTTTGCCTCAGGTGCCCTTGTCACCTTAGAAGGTCACTAAACATCGGGGAAGTGGGGCCTGCTTAGGCTTGGACTGGTTCCTGGGGTCAGGGGGATTCGTTCTTCCTGGGGTAGGGCGGAAGGCTGGGCTGTCTGTGGGAAGGGTGGCCGTGGGCGTGCACACCAACTCCTGCACGTGCTGGGGGGATGGGATGTGCAAAGTGAGCTTTGGGGGCTGCTGTGTAGACAGACTTAAGTGTCAGTAGCCTCCTGTTGCCAGAAAGCAAAGCACAGCTGGGTCTCAAACTTGCCACCTCCTTTTTTTTTCTTTTATTTATTTGAGAGATAGCATGAGCCGGGGAGGGACAGAGGCAGAGGGAGAAGCAGACTCCCCGCTGAGCAGAGAGCCCCAAGACAGTGGGGCTCCATCCGAGGACACCAGGATCATGACCTGAGCCAAAGGCAAACGCTTACTCGACTGAGCCACCCAGGCACCCCTCTACCTCAGATTTCAACCAGGAGTTCCCCTGGCTCTGAAGTTCTCACTTTAGGAAGGGGAGGCCAAGAATGAGGCTTTATGGAAGGGTCTAGGCTTCTAGGAGTAATTTCATACTCCCCAGATGGCATGAAAAGGCCATGGGGTGGGGGTGGCTCCCTAGCCCTTGGATTTCCTGTTGGTCATGGAGCTGGGCACATCTGAAGGTGAACCAGACCGTCACACATCAGCCAGCCAAGTTGGGCTTAGCCGGGCCTCCTTCCTGCCCAGGTTGCTGGGTGTGAGTGTGGGGTGACTTGTGGAGTGCCCGCCAGACCAAGCCTGCACTCAGCCTCTCCCTGGGACATAGGGTCTGAAGTCCCTGTGGGTGGCATGCATTTGGTACCCCTGGCCTTGTGGGGATTCTGGACGGTTCATCATGGGGGTGGGGACCCTCTGGTGACCACATGGTCTGTGATGGCAGCACAGGCTTACAGAGCTGAGGTTGGGGTGCCTGGCGGCCAGTAGGCCTGTGCCCATCCATACGTTGGTGATACCACTGGCTGCTGCTCTGTGCCCTGGCCAGCCCAAGGCAGGTTGGGATGGGGAGGGTGTCAGGGCCTCCCTCTCTACTAACTCCTAGTAGCGTCTCCAGCCACAGAATGCTCCAGAGAGTGGTAGAAGAAACTCTCCCATTAAAATAAACACCAGCCATGCCACCAGCCTCCTGATTCCCAATACCCACCAGAGCCTTATTTCAGAGACGAAGGCGTCAAGGCTCGGAAGCATCCAGTGGTTTTCTGAGGCTGAGAAGTGATGGAGCCTAATGAGGGAGATTTCTTTCTGAGTGTGTAGCTTGCCTTTTTTTCCAGCAGGACTTTAATTTTCTCCTCCTTTTTTGGCCTGTGGATCACTCCTGATGGACAGGGCTTAACAGTACTCGACAGGGAACATAAGAGTCTTAACCATTAAGTCTGGTTTTGTGGGGGAAAGTAGCATCTTTTCTCTGGGCCTTGGTTTTCCTCATCGATAGAAGGAAGATTAGGAGGTTGGCCAGACCATCTTTGTCTGTAGCTCTGTAGTTCCTCCTAAGCCTCCTTTAAGCCGGCCTCTCTCCCTCCCATTTCCCTCAGTTGATGTCCTGGAAAACATTAACAAGACTTAGAGAAGGGTCAGGTTGGATGTCTTGGTTTTTCTCTAACTGTCCCAATCCCATTTTCTCACTTCTGTCCTCTACCTGCAGCTCCTATCCCAATGTCCCTTCCACTTTCCCGGGCCTGCATCTGATATTGCCAAGAGGCTGATCTGCCTCTTACCACAAGGGCTATACAAAGGCTACATCCTTCTAACTTCTTGCTTCTGGGTTCTTCAAGCGCCTTTCTCTGTTTGAACCTGATGTATTACCTCATTTCCTTGTCAGCCCAGAATTGTTTGCCTGCCGGATATTTACTCTCTCTCCTTTCCGGGAAAGAGTTTGGTGCGGTGGGTTTGACTCCGGACTCCACCTCTGGCAAGCTGAGACCAAATGGCCCATCTATATTTCTGTCCCCACGGTCTGGCCCGTCTGCTCTCAGGCTCTGTTCCGCAGGGTTGCAAACGCAAGGTGACAATGTGGGCCAACCAAAGTCAGCCCTGCCCCACTGATGGTTCCAGTGTGGGCCGCTCTCATTCCTAAATCCCTCCCTGTCCAGCCCACGGAACCGTGTGTGCCCTCCATCTGAAGCAGTCCTGTGGAGGGGGTCACACAAGCGAGTTAGAGACACTCCTGGGAAACCAGTTTCTCCTTGTACTTTGAGGGATGGTTTGACTAAAAGACTCCTCGGTCTTGGCTATGACATGATACTGCCTATCTTGGTTGGCAACATCTGCTGGCAGGATTCAAGTGACCTCCCCGTTTTCTCTACGAACAATGGGTGTGATGTTTGTCTTACCGTTGTGTGTGACCCCTTCTGCCGAATTTTCCAAACAGAGGAAGCCAAAACTGCCAGGCGCCCCTCCTCCCTCTTCAAAGGGCATCAAGGCATCAGCAAAAGACTGAAAAGGTTTCAGGTTTCACATCACTGGGCACCCTGCCTTTTACAGGAAATGTCCTAAAGTGTTAACAGGTTTTCTCTGGGTTGCCAAGAGCTTTTATTGCTAAATTTTCTACAAAGAGTATGGT
Organism: Mustela lutreola; assembly: GCF_030435805.1. Lineage (NCBI taxonomy): Eukaryota > Metazoa > Chordata > Mammalia > Carnivora > Mustelidae > Mustela > Mustela lutreola. The sequence goes on from NC_081297.1 coordinate 65,127,844, forward strand.
TTGTTTTTTTTTTTATCAAAAAAGATTTTAAAAAAGAAACAGTCATGCTCAGCAGCAAACTCTAGATATGCACACTCCTTCTTTAATCCTGTGTGAGTTAATTCAAACATGGAATTAAAAAAAAAAAAACAACTTGTGAATGTCAAGTAAATATAAGTGAGCATTTCTATGATCTTGGGATGAAGATGAACTTTTAAAGATCTTTTTGGTAATTATTAAAGACATACACATTATAAAAGTGCATGTTTCTTTAAAAACTTTTTTAAAAAGTGCATTTGTTTCTTTTTTAAAAAGTAATTGAAATTGAATAGAATGTTTTAGAAGGAAGAAGCATCTCTTTCACACCGCAACGCCCAACCTCACTCCCCAGATATAATCCAAGTTGATGGGTAATCTTTTCAAATCATGGTTTTAAAAAAATTAATTAATTAATTTTTTAGAAGATTTTATTTATTTATTTGACAGAGACATAGCGAGAGAAGGAATATAAGCAGGGAGAGTGGTAGAGGGAGAAGGAGCTTCTCCGTTGAGCAGGGAACCCGATGCGGGGCTCAATCCCAGGACCCTGGGATCATGACCTGAGCCAAAGGCAGACACTTAACGACTAAGCCACCCAGGCGCCCCTCAAATCATGTTTAAATGCACGAGTGTACATACACACACACACACACACACACGGAACATGTTTATGTTGACCTTTTATTAAACAATGAAATTATCCTATAGTTACTGATCTGCTTCTTTTAGCACTTAATAATATATCTTGGGGATTTTTCCAAAGTCCATGAATCTCCATAACCGTACATGATCTTCTATTGTATGGCTGTGCCATGTTTATTTGTGCTGCCATGGCAAGCAGGGCTGCAGTGAATACTGCATGTGTGTCTTTGGCCACTCGTGTATTTTCACAAGATTTTTTTTAACCAATGAAATTGCGAGGTCGGGGGGGGGGGGCTGGGTGGCTCAGTCGGTTAAGCGTCTGCCTTTGGCTCTGGTCATGATCCTAGAGTCCCAGGATCAGCCCCGCATCAGGCTCCCTGCTTGGCGGGGTGTCTGTTTCTCCCTCTGCCCCTCCCCTGCTCGTGCTCTCTCTCTCAAATAAATAAACAAAATCTTTTTTAAAAAAAAGGAATTGCTAGGTCATAGCATATGCTTAACTTAAATTTTCTGCAGATATTAACAAATTGCATTTCCCTAACAATGTATGTGAGACTATCCTTCTACATCATTCAGTATTATTAAACTTTGTATTCTCAAGTAATGTGGTCAGAGTAAGTTACCATGTAGAGTCTTGTGGCCTAATGTTAGCGACTTTTACTTATACTCAGAGTGAAATAAGAAGCCGTTAGAGAGGGATAAAGAATGAACTAGAGAGGGCAAGTATGGCAGCAGATCAGGAAGGGGGCCCCTTGGGTAACTCTGATGACAGAGGGTGGCAACCTATTCCACCACAGTGGGGACACTGTAGACACTAAAATTCACTAATGTAATTGATGTGAAGAAAGGAGAAGAGCCAAGGGTAACTCCAAGGGTTAGGAAGAAGTTGGTAGGAATTGGTAGGAAGAAGTTGCCATTAACCATTAAGGGGGAGAGTAAATAGAGCAGACTTGGGGGAGAGAAGATCAGGAGTTAAGTGTTGGCCATGTTAAATTTGAGATGTCTTTTGGACACCATCCAATGGAAAATGTGGAGTAAGCATTTGGTTATAGAAGTCCAGAGTTTAGAAAAGAAGCCGGGGCTAGAGATATAAATTAGTAAGTCATCAACATATGGATGTTATTTAAAGCCAGGGGCTGGATGAGATCAACAAAGGAGTAAGAGGAAGAAAGGTCTGAGTCCTAAATCCTGGGATCCTTCATTGCTTCAGAGGTCAGAGAAAATGAGGAGAGATCACAGAGGAGACTGAAAAAACAGTACCATAAGAATATAATAGGGTCCTGGGATATAAAAAAAGAAAACGTTTCAAGAAAGATGAATCGGTAAGTTTTGCTGATGCATCTGTCAAGATGAGGATTGAAAATTGTTCCTCCAATTTAGTAATACAGAAGTCACTGGTGACCTTAGCGAGAGCTCTGGTGGAAATGAGAGCTGTCTGGAGTGGTTCAAGAAGGAAACGTGCCAGGGTGGATCGGAGGGAGTATAGACGACTCCTCTAAGAAGTAGTGGAAAGAGAGAGGGAGAGGAGAGTGGGGTCAAGAAATGCAATATTTACTATTTTTTTAGTCTTATTTTTCAAACTATTTCTTTTTTTCTTTTTTAAAGATTTTATTTATTTATTTGACAGAGATCACAAGCAGGCAGAGAGGCAGGCAGAGAGAAGAAGGGAAGCAGGCTCCCCGCTGAGCAGAGAGCCGGATGCAGGGCTCGATCCCAGGACTCTGGGATCATGACCTGAGCAGAAGGCAGCGGCTTAACCCACTGAGCCACCCAGGCGCCCAAGAGTCAGACTCTTAACTGACTGAGCCACCCAGGTGCCCCCAAACTGTCCTTGACTTTTGAGACCTTGACATTTAAAAAATTTTTTTATTTATGTGTTTATTTGAGAGAGAGAGAGAGCATGAACAAGGAGAGGGGCAGAGGGAGAAGCAAACTCCTGCTGAGCAGAGAGCCCAATGTGAGGCTCAATCCCAGTACCCTGGGATCATGACCTGAGCCAAAGGCAGAGGCTTAATGGACTGAGCCACCCAGACATCCTGAGAACTTGACATTTTTTAACTTTGCAGGCCATAATTTCCATTTATCTCATTATTAAGGATGTTTATTTTCCTTACTTAAGTTGGTGTATGCCAGATTTCTCCATTATACTTTTACTATTTTTCCCTGTATAATTAATAACATAATCGGAAAGTACTTTGACACTGTAAATGTTTCATTTTCATCAAACTTTCTATTTACGCATTTGTTTATGTCAGTATGAACTCGTGACTTCCTATGTTATTCAATGGTTTGTAATCCATTACCATCATTATTTACTTTGGTGTCAAGTTGTCCATGATTTGGTCAGTAGGAGCCCCTTCAATATGGCCTCCATCTCTTTGACAAACCCCCATCATTCTTTGAGGATATACTTCCTGGCATAACTTGCTCAAGATTGATCTTGGACTTCCCCAACCCAAACCTGGAATCTGTTATTTCTCCAAAGAGCCCTAGATCTTCTGGTGGAGAGTGATATTTAGAAACCAAGATCTGGAAGCTGGGTATGCTTATTGCTACTGGGGATTTGTTCCTCAGGATTCCCAGGCCATAAGAGAGAATTTCTTTCTTTCTTTCTTTCTTTCTTTTTTTTTTTTCAAGATTTTATTTATTCTTTTGAGAGAAAGCACACAAGCAGGAAGAGGAGCAGAGGCCAAGGGAGAAGCAGACTCCCCGCTGAGTGGAGAGTTGAACGCAGGACTCGTTCTCATAACCAGAGATCCTGACCTGAGCCAAAGTCAGATACTTAATCTACTGAACTGCCCAGGATTTATTAAAGGTGGAAGAAATTAAGGTATTTTCTTGTACTTACGGGAAAGAAAAAAATAGAGAAAATTTGATGATTCCAGGAGAGAGAAAAGGGAATTGTTGGGCCCTAGGGCATGTGTGGCCCTAAATAGTGTCTACAGGTACAGGAGGGAGGAAGGCACGGAGGCAGCTGAGTATACGAGTGTCTGCTTAGAGAAGGACACTTGTGATTGCTTTCATTTTCTCAAGGAAATAATCAAGGTCATCAGCTAAGAGGGAAGGATGGGAAAGTGAAGTGTTGGGGATTTGAGAAGAGAGGAGATAGTATGAGTAGTCATTTAGAAGGTCAAGGGTGAACACACTAGGGAATGGAGTGGGGGTACGAAGCAGCATGAAGGGTTCACATGAGATGTGTAGGAATTTAAAGTGAGACTTACTTTATTTTAAAAAAAGATTTTATTTCTTTATTTTAGAGAGAGAGAGAGAATGGGGGTGAAGGGGCAGAGGGAGAGAAAGTCCCAAGCTGACTCCATGCTGAGCACAGAGCCCAACATGGGCCCGATCCCATGACCCCGAGATCACGATCTGAGTGGACATGACTCTCGGATCCACCAAGAGTCGGATGCTCAACCAAAAGTGGCACCCAGGCATCCCTTAAAGTGAGACTTATTAACACAAATGTGTTGGGGATTTTCTCCTGCCGTGGTAGGTGCAGAATAGACAGGTCTAGTCAGGGTTGCCGATTCACCAAATGACTACAGCATCGGGGAGAGAGAGAGGGAGGCCAGGGGACTGAAGGTACAGGCAAGAGAATGATTCTATCAGTTGGCCGTGGGCTTTACACTGATTAAAGAGGGAAGAGAGAATGATAAAGGACAGGCATGACAGAGGTACGATCAGTAGATGACAAGTGTGGCAGGACCAGAGGACTTTTGTGGATAAGATACTAGAAGGAATGAGTTGGGAAGAGGTGAAGTGGTGATCAGGTGGGGTGCATGAGATTGAGATGATGGGAGGTGTACTGGGTTAAGTTGTGCCTCCCTAAGGAAAAAAAAAGATGTTGAATTCCTAACCCCCAATACCTCAGAATGTGACCTTACTTGAAAACTGAGACTCTACAGAGGTAATCCAGCTAAGACCAAATCGTGTGGGAGGGCCCTACTTCCCGTATGACTGGGGTCTTATAAAAAGCGGAAAATTAGACATAAGGACAGACAGGCATGTGGGGAGAGGCTACATGACACAGGCAGAGATCATGGTGTTGCATTTACAGGGCAAGGAATGCCAATCTGTGATTGTCAGCAAACCATCAGAAGTCAGGGGAGAGGTCGGAAGCAAACGGACGCTCCCTCACAGTCCTCAAGAAGGAGCCAACCCTGGACTTCCAGCCTCCAGAACTGTGAGGCAGTCACCTTCTGTTGATCCAGCTGCCCGGTCAGTGGGAGTTGGTTACAGAGGCCCTGGGACACTAACACAGAGGGGCTGCAGTTGTCTGGTAATGACAAGAACCAGGGAATGACCATGAGAGTGAGTAGTTCAGACAGCTTGAAGGGCAAGGTCATTGGAGAAGAGATCCTGGAACTATCTGTGTGGATGTTGACATCTCTGAGAACTAGGACAGGATTAGCATCAGAGGGAATGACCAAGAGGCAGGAGCCAAAAGCCTTCAAGAAATGAGAGGAAGTAACCCAGGGGTCAGTAGGTGAGCGGGCAAGAGAGGTACAGTGAGCAGTATAGTCTGTGAACAGGAGATTCAAAGCTGAGGGATTAGTGCAAGGATGGGTTTTGCTGCTGAGGGGGTTGAGGTGGCTGTGAGGTCATCCACCACAGGCTCCGTCTTGAGCAAGAATAGTAAGAAATCAGAGCAAATGTCATGTGTGTCAAGTGTGCCAGGAACGGTTCTGAGTGCTTATCCATAGTAACTCAGTTTCCCTCACCACAATCTTTTATCCCCACTTTAATATGAGAGCGCGAGGCTCTGAGAGCTCAGGATGCTGTCGGAGCTCCAAGCCTATCTGCGGAGGAGCTGTGAGCTGAACAAGGCAGTGCGGCTCCAGAGGGTGCTTTCTGCAGCACAAACAAGAGGGAGGGGCCCCCAGGAGGGCTCCGCAAGGAGCAGGATACAGTGGAGGGGTGAAGGGGCAGGGCTGGTGTTTCCGTGCAACCACAGGGCAGGGGGGGAAGCAGAGAGTGGTAGTAAGAGCTGGAACCATGTGTGGTTGTGGTCCGAGAGCAGAAGAGGTGACTTTTATATCTGGGGCAGCTGGCTGAAATGAGGCAGAGGGAAAAGTCACTGGAGGGGACAGGAAGAGTGAGGGATCAGGGAGCCATGTGGTGGAGGGACATCATGGGACACTGAAGTATCCCAAAGTGACATGGACATGGAGGGAGAGGACAACTGGAGGCAGATCTCTGATAACTACAGAGAAAGGTTCCTGCAGGAGAATGGGTGGGCAGGAAAGAGTCTGGGCAGAGAGCCACTGGGGTCCACGGTGGCAGAAGCCATCAGGAAAGCGGATTTCTGTCATTGACTCATGGGGAACCCAACAGGGTAGTCCTAGGCGCCTTCTCTCAGTCAGGAGCACTCCAAGGAGTGAGTTTAAAATCCCTAATTTAAGTTTGCCACATATTTTCTTTGTTTGAGAGTCTTTATCCTGAAAAAAAAAAAAAAAAAAAATCGTTTCCTGCAAAACGGCTGGGAAATATATTGCCACCAAGTGGCGCCTCGATGGCTGTGCCGTCAGAGAGGTTCGCAGGCCTGAACTGCCGCCCAGTGGAGAGAAGAGGAAATGCAGGGTGCCCTCCCTCCTTTGTCACCAATGCCCCAAATCAGCTGCTGGTCTCCCCATGCCCTCAGAATCACGCAAAGGACAGAGAATGTACTTGGACCTCCCCTCTCCTTCCTTCATTTCCTCACCTACTTGCGCTGTTGTTTATATAACAAAGGTTGGTTGGGCTCCTCGTGGGTGTGCAGCTCTGAGCTAGGCACCAGGGACCCAGAGGGGACTGTGACATGCCCCTTCCCTCAGGACTCACAGTTCTAGAGGCTGATGCCAGTCACTAGGTGATCACAGGAGGGTGTGGGGGGTGCTGTAATGTTGGGCACCCATGTGCTATGGAGGCAGTGGATGGGGGTCTAACCCAGTTTCCATAGAAGAGCTGATATCAGGACCCAGACCTGCAGGGTCGGTGTGACTGAGTCATGCCCAGAGGCTGGGGATGAGAGTTCTGGGCAGAAAAATGTCCATGCCAAAGCCTAGCAGTGAGGGACCAAATGGAACATTCTAGCATACGGATGATTTATTATGGTTGGAGCGCTGAACTATGAGAGGATTTTTGATTATACAATGAAGTGTGAACTTTTACCTGACAGCAAAGAGGTGCCATTGAAAAGTTCAGTGCTTGCTATCAGGAAGATCCATCCAGAAACAGTGTGTGGACACCCACAGCTAGGGGGTGAGGCCAATGAGGAGGCAGAAACAATAACCCAGGCAAGATTCAGTAGGGCCTGAATGCAGACAGGATTTGTTGTATTGGAGCACCGTGGACTAGATTTCCATATGTTCCTTAAGTATGAGGCTCCCGGGGTTCTGTTGGGTTTGGGCATTCTTCCTAAAATAATGCCTTTGAGATCCATCCAGCTTGTTGCCTTTATCTATGGCTTATCCTGTTTTACTGCAGAGTAGTATTCTGTTGTATGGACGTACCACAGTTAGTTTATCCATTCACCAGGTGAAGGAGGTTTGGATTGTTCCAGATTTGGGTCATTACAAATGAAGCTTCTGTGAGCGCTCAGGTACAGGTTTTTGTGTGAACACGTATTTTTGTTTTTCTAGGAAAAACATCCAGTAGTGCAGTTGTTGGGTTGTGTGGTTAATGGGTATTTCATTTTATGAGAAAGTGCCAGGTGATTTTCCAGATGTATGAGGCCTCTACCACTTCTTGGTCTTATCACCATTTCTTTAACATTTTAGTCATTCTAGTAGGTGTAGAGCAGCATTTCATCATTGCTTGAGTTTGCTTTTGCCTAATATCTAATTACATCTAATTATATTTAATGTCTTTTCATGTGTTTATTTTTTTAAAGATTTTATATATTTATTTGACAGAGAGAGAGAGATCACAAGTAGGCAGAGAGGCAGGCAGAGAGAGGGGGAAGCAGGCTCTCTGCTGAGCGGAGACCCCAATGTCGGGCTCGATCCCAAACCCTGAGATCATGACCTGAGCCAACGGCAGAGGCTTAGCCCACTGAGCCACCCAGGTGCCCCTAGTTTGTTTTAATATTTTATTTATTTTGGGGCACCTGGGTGGTTCAGTCAGTTAAGTGTCTGATCCCAGGGTCTGATCTCAGGGTATGATCCGAGGGTCCTGGAATGGAGCCCCATGTCAGGCTCTCTCTCCCTCTGCCACTCCGCCTGGTTGTGCTCTCTTGCTTGTTCTCTCCGCCTCTCTCACAAATAAATAAATATTTTATTTATTTATTGGAGTCGGGGAGGACCAAAGGGAGAGGGAAAGGAGGCACAGAGATGTTGAGTAACTCACCAAGCTTGCATAGCTGGCATCTGGTGGTCAGTCTATCCAGATCCCAGAATCACCCTTGACTCTCCTGTCTTTCTCACTCCCCAGTGTCTGTTCCATCATTAAAACCCACACATTTGCCTTCTGAACATTTTACTTCCATCATCTTTCCTCCAATCCTTATAACGACTGCTCTGGTACCTCCATCTTTTCTCTTGTCTGGACCATCGTAAGTACCTTTAAAAAAACTTGTTATTGTATTTATTAGAGAAGATTTCAACAATAGAAAAAGCAGAGCCTAGTACAATGACTATGCCCATCTCTACAACCATTCCATCTGAACCGCACACTCCCTGCTGCCGCCTAACAGCATTATTTGTTCATTAAGGATTTTATTTATTTGACAGAGAGAGACACACCAAGAGAGGGAACACAAGCAGGGGGAGTGGGAGAGGGAGAAGCAGGCTTCCTGCTGAGCAGGGAGCCTGATGTGGGACTGGATCCCAGCGCCCTGGGATCATGACCTGAGCTGAAGGAGGTCGCTTAACGACTGAGCCACCCAGGCGCCCATAACTGCATTATCTTGAAGCAGATCTCAGCATATTAATGCATCTATAAATATTTCAGTATTCATCTCTAAAACAACTTTCAAATGACAAGCACAATAGCAGAGGATCTGGGTGGCTTAGTTGGTTGGGGGGTCTGCCTTTGGCTCAGGTCGTGATCCCAGGGTCCCAGAATCGAGTCCTGCATCAGGCTCCCTGCTCAATGGGGAATCTGCTTCTCCCTCACCCTCTGCCTGCTGCTCTCCCTGCTCATGCTCTCTAATTAAAAAAAAAATCACGTAACATTCTTCACATTATGCATTAGGTATTTCTTTCAGTCATTAGCTAATCAGTAATTGTATTAGCTATTCACTGCTGTGTAACTGAGTGATTTAAAACAATAATAAACATTTATTTTTATTAGCTGCTCACAGTTTCTTTGGGTTGGAAACCTGAGAGCAGATGAGCTAGCCGGTTCTGGATCAGTGTCTGCTGAGATGCCAGGTGTCATCCCAACGGGCCCGGAAGGATCTGTGTTCCCATGCAGCTCATCGACACAGGCTGGGGAGTGGGTGCTGGCAGTTAGCAAGGGGCCTGGTCCTCAGCACGAGGGCTCTCCCAGGGCTTGAATGCCCTCAGAACCTTGCCCGGTTTCCCCCAGAGCAAGCAAACCAAGGATCCACGGTGGAAGAGGAGGAAGCTGCAAGACCTTTCATGACCCAGCCTCATAAGTCACACACATCTACAACATTCCCTGGGTCACATATGCCAGCCTGCTTCATTGTGAGAGAGTAGGAATACCAGGAGGCTAGGCTTTTAGGGGGTCGTCCTAGAGAATGGTAACCACAGGTTCAAATTGCCCCAATTGTCTCCCATTCTTATAGTTGGGTTTGTTTGAACCAGGATCCACGCTTGCATTTTGTTGATCTGTCTCATAAATCTTAATCTCTAGGTTTCATTCCTTCTTGTTTTTTTCATTTTGTCTTTTTTTTTTTTTTTAAGATTTTCTTTATTTATTTGACAGACAGAGGTCACAAGTAGGCAGAGAGGCAGGCAGAGAGAGAGGAAGGGAAGCAGACTCCCTGCTGATCAGAGAGCCAGATGTGGGGCTCGATCCCAGGACCCTGGGATCATGACCTGGGCCGAAGGCAGAGGCTTTAACCCACTGAGCCACCCAGGTGCCCCCATTTTGTCTTTTACCTTTTTTTTTTTTTCAAAGAAGTCAGGTTCTTTGTCCTTAATTTTATATTTACTGGATTTTGTTGCTTACATCCCCATGATGTCATTTAACATGGTCCTTTGATTCATGTATTTCCTGTAAACTAGGACTTAGATCTAGAACTTAGTACAATTCTGATTCTTTTTTCTTTCTTTCTTTTTCTTTTTTTTTTCCAAGAAAGCTTCAAAAGTAATGCACATGACGTCCAGTTGTCTCTCTTAATATGATGTGGCTGCTGTCATGGCCTGGCTTCATTATTTCATTAGAGGTTTACAGAATAGTGATAAATTAACCCAATAATTCCATCATCTATTAGCTAGAATATTGCTGCAGATAGAAACTTTCACTTTTTGATTACCTTGAAGCACAGTTAATACAGTTAATACAGAAAAGATATATGCATTTTGCTTTCCCTTTATTAACTTGTAATTTGTACTGATGCTCAGATGATCGCATGTCAGCCAGGAGGGGCTGACTTGAAGATGTGCCTCTTCAAGTCAGCCCCTCCGTTCCTGAGTTCACCAGCCACCTCTGACTTGTTCACTCTCTGCCACCGTCTGGGCAGAGTGTCTTTACCTTCCAGTGGCAGCCCGCCCTGTCCATCCTCCAGTCACCTGAGATGTAAAACTGCAAATCCCATCACTCCCTTCCTCAAAGTCCTAACACCCTGACTCTATCGCCCCCAGGACAAAGTCTGTTCCTAAGCACAGGATAGCCGGTCCTGGGGAGCCTGGGTGTCTGGAAAGGGTGACTATCTGCTTTTGGCGCAGGTCCTCATCTCCAGGTCCTCAGGTCATGGTCTCCAGGTCCAGAGGAGCCTGCTTCTCCCTCTGCCTCTCCCCCTGCTTGTACTCTCAAATGAATAAATAAAATATTTTTAAAAAAATAGCCAGCCCTTTTACTGTCTCCCCATTTCCCCCTCTTTCCCACTTCCTCCCAGTCTCCTTAACTTTAAAACCCAGCAGAACCTAAAGTTTTGTTGCTCCAGCATCTGCCTTCACCTCATTGCCTATCGCACCTTAACACAGTTTCGGAGATTTGGTCTTCTCAGGTGTCATCCCCTAAACACTTTTTTTTTTTTCTTTTAGTATTTTATTTATTTACTCAGGGGAGACGGAGAGAGAAAGGCAGAGGCAGAGGGAGAAGTAGGCTCCCCGCAAAGCAGGGAGCCTGATGCAGGACTCGATCCCAGGAAGCTGGGATCATGACCTGAGTGGAAGACAGACGCTTCATCGACTCAGCCACCCAGGCGCTCTCTCCAAAATACTTTCCCCTGAACTGCCAGGCAGGGGTATCTCCCACGCCTCATGGCTACTGAGCCTAGACCCGTATAAGCACCAAACATCTCCACATAGCTCTCCTGCGTGGCTCAGCTGTTAAAGACTAGAAAGCAGTCATGCCTTATCCATCTTTACCCCCAATGTGGAGTACGTCATCTGGTGCCTAGTGGATGCCATCTGATCACCTGCTTAGGCAGCTGGATCCCCAGCCAGGATGATAGTCAGGATGGAAAGGATGACACCAGTCAGGAGGCATTAACACGATGTAGTATCACCTACACAGAGCAACAGTGAACAGGAGCTTTGGACAGTGTGCCAGGGATTTTTGGACACAGATTTGCCGCCACCTGCTGGCATGACTTGGGAAGTTATTGATCATGAGTAGTAAATACCCCACCTTTAAAAAAAAAAAAAAAATTAACACATAATGTATTAGCAGCCCCAGGGGTACAGGTCTGTGAATCGCCAGGTTTACACACTTCACAGCACTCACCATAGCACATACCTTCCCCAACGTCCATAACCTCACCACCCTCTTCCTACCCACCCCCACCACCAGGCAACCCTGTTTGTTTTGTGAGATTGAGTCTCTTATGGTTTCTCTCCTGATCCCATCTTGTTTCATTTATTCCTTTCCTAACCTCCAAACCGCCCCCCCTGTTGCCTCTCAACTTCCTCATACCAAGGAGATCATATAATTGTCTTTCTCTGATTGACATTTCTCTAATCACAATACCCTCTAGTTCCATCCACGTCGTTCCAAATGGCAATATTTCTTTTGATGGCTGCATAGTATTCCATTGTGTATATATACCATATCTTCTTCATCCAGTCATCTGTTGATGGACATCTATAGACTCTTTCCATAGTTTGGCTATCGTGGACATTGCTGCTGTAACATTCAGGTACACATGCCCCTTTGGATCACTACATTTGTATCTTTAGCGTAAATACCCAGTAGTGCAATTGCTGGGTCGTAGGGTGGCTCTATTTTTCAACTTTTTTTTTTTTTAAGATTTTTATTTATTAGACAGAGATCACAAGTAGGCAGAGACACAGGCAGAGAGAGGAGGAAGCAGGCTCCCCGCAGAGCAGAGAGCCCGATGTGGGGCTTGATCCCAGGACCTGATCCGAAAGCAGAGGCTTTAACCCACTGAGCCGCCCAGGCGCCCTCAACTTTTTTTTTTTTTTTAAGATTTTATTTATTTGATAAACAGAGATTACAAGGTGGGGGGGGGGGGTAATAGGCTCCCGGCTGAGCAGAGAGCCCAATGCGGGGCTCGATCCCAGGACCCTGAGATCATGACCTGAGCCGAAGGCAGAGGCTTAACCCACTGAGCCACCCAGGTGCCCCTCTATTTTTCAACTTTTTGAGGAACCTCCATGCTCTTTTCCAGAGCAATATCCCACCTTCTTAAGCTATCAGGAGTATTAAACAACACAGAAAGCACCTTGCCATGCCTGATTTATTGTAAGCACTACTTTGTGCCTGGTAGATGAAGGCAACTTCCCCCAAACAAAACGGCTTAGAGTCTGAGAGACTGGACTTTTTCAGTCAGGAAGAGAAAAAAGTTGAGAGGAGAGTGTAAGGTACGCTTTCTCAGCTGAGGAGAGTGGCTAACATTAGCTGGGATGGAGGTATGTGGAATCCAAGAGGTCAACTGGGAGAAACCTGAACCAGTCAGGGTAACAGTCAAACCCTAAGAGGAAGCTCTGCATCTGCAAGGAACACAGCAACTAGAGGGCAAGCAAGCCATAACAGAGTAACCTGATTGTAATAGTGGTTTATGATCTCATAAGCTGTGAAGACAAGGATTTCTGTATTTTTCACTGATGATTCCTATCACCTAGAATAGAGCCTGGCCAGAGCAGGTGACCAAAAAGATGTGCAGAGCCACTAGATTACCATGCCTTTCCCATTATACACCCCAAATTCCAGAGCCTGGCTATCCACTGGAACAATGGCACACGCCACCACCACAAAGCGCCTGAAGACTGGGGACACAAAAAAGCCTGGGCTCTATAGTGACTGCACAGAGGAAATTCTTAACATTTGTGGCAAGCTGGAGTGGGAGGCCTTCTGTGGTCCGTTTCTTTCTAGTCACCAGTCTGCTAAGTCTAGATCAGAAACTCAATCCTGTTCCACTCCCAGGCCCTACTTATAAGGCAAGTGAGAATGTCCCCAAGCCCTGTTCAGCTGTGGCCTTGAATTTAATACGCACACACACCAGGAAAGGTTAAGGAATTTTCTTTATTTTTTACAAATTAAGACTATGTAGATTTCATATATTTCTGAATCAAAAACACCTTTGTCTTCACAGTATGAGTTAGAGAATGCAGCCTGAGCTGAAAACCAAGGAACTAGAAAAGAAAGTGATAATTACAGTGATTACTGTATTAAAAACCTGTTAGGCATTTTCTTTAAAAGTCATTTTTTAGATCTTGTCATTCTTGGCACTGTTTCTAAAGAAAAACTCCTTTATCCCAAGCAAAAAAGCACAAGAGGTGGAGTCTGGCTTCAAGAGATTCAACTCAGATTCTCAGGCCTTGCAGAGAATCAACAAATGTATGGAGAGTGCTACTGGGCATTTAATGGAAAGTCCCTTTATTAAAAGTTCTCAAGCCAGAGGCTGGAGGCAGCAGCTAGGTCAGAGGGCAGCATCCTCTGCAGATGCCAGCCATTCCTGGCAGCACGGCTCCCCAGAAATACACACACCCTGGGGACAAACTGCTTCACAGGACAGCAGGATGACATGGTGCACCGCAAACCAGCAGCCATTCAATCTGCGTGCTGCTTGTGAACAGGGAGAACCAAAAATGGTATCCTACTGGCAACAAGCTTTTGATGGCTCAGTCCCGTTCCACGGAAGTCCTGTGAACAGCCAGAAACATTAACTGCTCTCCAGGCTGCTTAACCTTCTGTGTCAGCAGCCTGTGGCAGCTCCCTGGGAAAGCTCCAGGGATCCCTATTAGTACTGGCCTCCCACACAATGACCGAGCTGGAGGGAATCATTCGTTTTGCAGGTTTGGTCACCTGTCCCTGGATGGAAGGCTATGGATTCTGGGAACAGGTTGCAGAGACCAAAAACTAAAGTGCATCTGTAAAATGAACTTTTATCTACTGCCCGGAATCTCTGGCCTGACACTACTGGCGTCCAGGCGGGAGAAGACAGAAATGCGCCGGACTGCTCTGAATGCGGCCTCCCAAGTCATCACAACCCAGTTCTGCAGCTCTCAACCAAGAACCATTCAGCTAGCAGCATCTCCTCCTACTTGCCTCACTGCCCCAAACAGGCCAACTAGGTTTGTCAGGCAGGATTAGTTTAAACTTACCCCCAGGCTCAACCATTCCCCTTCCCTATCCTTCCTGTCCTGGGATCTTCAATCAAGGCCAGGTGGGAGAGTCCACTCAACAACTAAGGTGATAAAAAGTAAAGACAGGGGACGTTCAGGAATTTTATGCTCTGTCTTGCCATACAAAACCAGCCTTTTCGTAAATACCTGACAAGAATCAGTCTTTCCTTTGTGCTGAAATCCTCCAGCCCCGGGGATGGAAAAACCTGCAGATTCCCTGAGGGTGAAACCAGGGACAGGGAAAGGGAACACAACAGTCCACATTCCTTTTGGAATAGCAAGACAGAACGGTATGTTTGTCAGACCCGCCGCCGCTTGGGCAGCTCAGAGGAAGCAAAGCATCCGCCAGAAGAAGCTCTTCATTTTCTTCACAGGGGTTGACAGCAGCTCAGATGTAACAAGCCTGAGGAACAAGAGGACACCAAGCTCCTCTCCGACGGAGAACACACAGCCCAGTCCCACCAGGAACTGTGCACAAACCAAACGATGCTGAGGAAAGAGCCAAAGCAGCTCGACTGAAAGTTCAGGCGCACCTGGTGAAGCTTGGGTAGAAAGCGGACTCCTGGAGTTTACTCTGCTGTGGGTCCCACTCCTCATCATGGTGACCGGTTGCCCCAGCAGAGGGAGAAGCTAAGATGGACTAGACAGACAAGGGAGTGGGGAAGAACCCCAGGAATATGAAGCCAAACTCCAAACTATATTTTGCTAATCAGTTTTTTGATCAAAAAATTCAAAATAGAGAAAACCACAAAGTACAAAAGCTTTTCTGATGCTTTTCATTATCACAGAACACACCACCTGCAATGTGTGCGAAGAGGAAATGAGGGGTGGAGGGAGAGGTCAAAATGGGAAAGGCTGCATGGTCATTTCACTTCTTCTCTTTCTTCTTGTCCTAAAAATGGAGAAAAATTACCCAATTAATTTTTGGCATCTGACATTCAACCTAAAACACTCGAGTGAGCCAACACCTGGCTGCCTTTGGTTAGGGAAAGGAAGGGAACAGGACAATAAAAAGGAAGGAGAAATACTCCCTTGCTGTGGTAGGAACTGAATCTTAACCACCTTCCACTGAGGGTCCCTCAAGCTGTTGACAGACCTGACGGGAATAAAAGTTAAGCAGGTGCTCCCACTTCTACCCCAAGAACACTCCTGGTTTACTCATAACCACCACAGCTCCAATCCCAACCCATGAAGGCTCTAGACTGGCAGTCCACCCTAGAACAACTACACAAGAGGCCGAGACCAACTTTCCATTAGCCCAAAAAGTGTAAATCCCAGGCACAAACCAAACCCAGAAATAATCCAGCCCAGTGAACTCTTCAGCCCATTCTAGTGGACGCCAAGTTGATTGCTTTGGCTGAAACCTGCTTGGTGCTCTGTCTAGTCATGGCACAGGTGAGACCGAGAGCCACCAATCCCACCTCCTCACCGGCTTCCACCGCCACCACACAGTCTCCTGTTCCCTAAGAAGGTCTGTGAAAACCCTCATGGTTTCGTTCGTTGACCTGCTGCTGGAGTAGACTATGTGTGACACTCACTAACCTTACACAGAATATTCTCTGGAAACAAGACCAACAAATGAATAAAACCAATCTACTTCTGACACATATTTATAAAAGCCAGTATTAAACAAGTCCCCTAGAATATCTTTTCCTGAATCATAACTATCTTCACAGCCTTTAAATTCTTCATATACTAGATTGTTCCTTGCTGCCACTTAAGCCCCTTTCCCTTTTGATACTAATCTTAGGATTTGTTTTGGGTTGTTTTTTTTTCCCAATACTTTATTTGACAGACAGAGATCACAAGTAGGCAGAGAAGCAGGCGGCGGGGCGGGGGGAAGCAGGCTCCCTGCTAAGCAGAGAGCCCGATGTGGGGCTTGATCCCAGGACCCTGAGATCATGACCTGAGCCGAAGGCAGAGGCTTAACCCACTGAGCCACTCAGGCACCCCTGGGTTTTTTTGTTTTTTTTTTAAAGTAATCTCTACACCCAACGTGGGGCTTGAATTTATAACCCTAAGATTAAAAGTCATATGGTTCACCAACTGACCCAGCCAGGCAGCCCTTGTTTTTTTGTTTGTTTGGGTTTTTTTTAAGATTTTTTTTCTTTTACTTGTTCTTTTTTATCATGGGCTTCTGGTTCACCTCTTACTTGGTGGCCTGCCTTACGGTTAACCTAGACCTACACACTATGTCAGTTTTCAAACCTGCAGTCTACACAGATGCTAAGTTCAGGTGCCATTCTCTCATCCTCAGGAGCAGGTGGACTAACCTTCTCATTCATAGCCAGGATCATCATGAGTTTTCTGAAGAGAGTAATGAAATCTAAGAAGAGGTCAACACAGTGCCTGAAATAGAAGAACCAGATTACCAACTGGCTCATCCCACCTTCCTTTTCCACAGCCCACGGAGCAGCAGAGCATAAAAACCCCTCTCCCACCCTATGAGAGAGCTTCGCCAATACTCCAACACCCACTAAGTAAAACTCTGAGGTCCGAGATTCTTTTGAAATCAACAAAGCCATCAGCCCAGGTAAAAACAAAGCTGAGCTTTTAGACTCTGCAGGGGCCCGGACTACCATTAATTAGTTAGGAGGCTCAGAGAAGATTACATTTTTTAAAAGTTACATATGAAAAAGAATGTGTATCTTTCATTATTAAAGGTTTAAAGAATATAAAAATACAGAGTAAAAAGGGAAAGATCCTTTCCCTCTCTCATGCCTAGAGATAACCACTATTAAAAGTAAGGATAATTAAATGCGTCTTAGTTCAATTTTAAAAAGAGCTGATGTCTTTCAGGAATTGAAGGAGACTATGCTATTTGGTTCCCATCCAAAACCATGGGCATCCTACCATATATGCTCCCAAAGGCTGGCCATGAAGTCCAGCCAGCACCACCCAGTCCACTCTTACCCCTCCCGAAAGCCACATAAAGGGAGGCGGTAAAGACCAGTTTTTCACTCACCAGATATAATCCTTATCTCCATTTTCAGCCTTTTCAATAATGAGTTGAGTATCAAAAAGGACAAAGCCACACATGACCACCAGCCCCACATACAGGTTTGCCTAATAAGAGGAGAATGAGATGAGGTTACCATGTGGAAGACACCACAGAGGGGAAAAACCCAGCTGTGCCTCTTTTTGGCTCTTGGTTTTTTGAAAGCATGACAAATGCTAACCCTACTGGCATTAACATTCTTGGGAACAGAAGGCTATGGTAAAGACCACATTGCTTCCCTAAGCACAACTCTGCACTGCCAACAAAGTGAGCATTCTGGAAGATTCTTAGCCACCTTGCTTTAGGGTGGAGCAAGTATATGATGTGCCAGGCAAATGGCTGCTAGAAAGTTATAGCCAAGTCTTACCTGGAAAAGCCAAATGGATCCAAAGAAAAGGTTCCCCAGGGAAGACAAGAGCATCAGGCTCATGGCTGACATCAAGACACCTGTAAGAGATGACAAAAAGCCATGCTGAGAAAAACAAAAGTGAAGGAAGACAATCCTATTAAAGCCTTTCCTTACTTACCAACCTTCCCCCGACAAATTAAGGCTTTCAATTTCAAACCAACAATCCCAAGAAAGTAGAAGGTAGGGAAAGAGTCTTAGTGCGAATTTTGACTAAAGCAGAGACTCTGATTTCCAATCCACACTTACCTCCCAGAAAGAGGTAGCTCCGGCGCCTGGCATAGAGGGCGCTCAGGGTGAAGCAGGTGAAGATCATTGCTGTGCCCATGAAGGCGGTGGGAAGAATGCTGTGAGAGGAAAACACCATTAGACTGAGGGCTACAGGTCTGCAAAACTATATGGAGGACGTATATTTGCAACAATAAAGAGACATAAGACGCTACTAGAACACCTACCTGGGGTTGATGGCAATGCACAGCTCCAGAGCAGGGCCCAGGCCAACTCCTAGAAAACAAAAGCCCCAGAACACAGTATTACTGTCAACTCCTGAAAAGGACCCTCGTCCAAAAGCTGACCATCAAATGCACAGGCATGCCCCCGCTCCTAAAAAACCAAAACATATACACTGAAGTAACTAAATCTCCACTCCTCTATCTGCCTTGTTTTCCAGAGAACATACACATGACTGAATTATTTGTTTACAGACAGAGCTACAAAGCTGTTCTCTGAGCTGAAAATCATGCATGGCCCAGGATGGATACACATTAGGAAAAAGAAAGCAGGCAAGTCAAACATTTTTGAGCAAAGCTGTAAGGCTGCATACTCCAAAGAGGAATGATGTGAGACAATAATGTGGGCCAGATCAGGAATTAGAACAGAAGGATCAAGAGCAAACCAGTGCCTTGTGGCCAGCCTTTTGTAGAAAAGGCCCGAGTGGTTTTGCAGGTGGACACTTGCCAAGAGGAAGGTGCAGTGGCAACCTGTTCCAGCCCCAGCATTTCCTCTACTCTTGCTACTCTCTCCTTCTGCTAATTCCACCCCTTAAAGCCTTCAAAAACTAGCTTTCCATATTTAAAAAAATCTTAATCTCTAAATCCCTTCCTTTCTATTTCAACACTACATAGATGAGACACACTCAAAATGAGATGTACTAAGTCAAATGCTGCTCTGCAAGTATTTTTACTCTGTAGCTTGAGTCCTGTTTTTCTTAACGATAATTCTAGAAGGGTCGTGCTTTTAATTCTTTTCCTGAGAATTAGCAAAGTGCTCTGCTGGATGGATTTCAATGTATGGCTTTAATTAACTGCCCGCAAAGTTGAGAATAAATTCTCACAGGAGTGAGTTGCAGTGTGAGTCCAACTAAGTTAGAGTTTCAGGTCTAGCCCCACATCGACCATTAACAAGTTATGCTACCTAAGCTCTTGAACCTCATTCATTCAAGAACACAAATGCTTATTTTTGAATACAAAGGTAGAAGTCTCAGTCACTAGTCCTAAAGAGCAAATCCCCTGGGCGGAAAAGATGCACCTCTATGAGGTGAGAAAGCAATACCAGGCAAAATACACTCAAATACAAGACTGATTAGCACAGTGTGCCAGTTGGGGTGAATCAGAATACATACAAATCTGGGGCCCTAGTCTAAAGAGAGGCTAGATACAGTACCCCCTCCCACCCCAAATTAGCCCAATTTCTAACATACCTGTAAGGAAAGCAAATCCAGCAAGAAGTCCCAGTCTTTTTTGCTCGGTTTCATGGCTATGAGGCGTTGTCATCAGCCAGATCATCAACCCCAGAGAGCCCAAGGCAGAGAGCAGGCCAGCCTGTCAAATCCAGAGTTAATAATGAAGTACTGGAAATACCAAATTTATTCTGCAAACCTTACTGGGATCAAATATTCATCTGAACTTCCCAATATTTCCCTCTAACCTGGAGGTTGTGGAAAGGCAGAGAAGGCTAAAGAGAAACTAGAAGTCCTGCAGGACAGGGCTAGGACGACTGTGGTGGATACTAGAGGCTCTTCTTCTTCTTCTTCTTCTTTTTTTTTAAAGATTTTATTTATTTATTTATCTATCTGACAGAGATCACAAGTAGGCAGAGAGGCAGGCAGAGAAAGAGAGGGAAGCAGGCTCCCTGCTGAGCAGAGAGCCCAATGCACGACTGGATCCCAGGACCCTGAAATCATGACCTAAGCCGAAGGCAGCAGCTTAACCCACTGAGCCACCCAGGCGCCCCTAGAGGCTCTTCTGACCCAGGTAGTCCATCAGCCACAACTTCCCAAGTCAAACTACAAATCAAAGTGACAAGTGTTTGAAGCACTTTCTAATCTGTAGGACAAGTAGGAACGATCCCTTTTTGATCACTTTAAAACACACACACAAATATATATACCCATACAGAGAAAAATGACTGAGAGGTGCTAGAGACTGAATGCTTATGCTCCCCCCAAATTCATGGTAAAATTTTAACCCCCAATGTGCTGATATTTCAAGGTGTGTAGGGGGTGGAGAGGAGGGTCTTTGGAAGGTGATTAGGTCATGAGGGTGCAACCTTCGTTAGTGTCCTTACAACAGAGATCCCAGAGCTCTCCTGCCCCTTCTGTGAAGATGCAGTGAGAAGACAGTCATTTACATGGGAAGCAGGACCTCCCCACACAACGTATCTGCTGGTGACATAACCTTGGACATCCAGCCTCCCAAACTGTGATAAACATTTGCTGTTTAAGCTACTCAGCCTAGGTGTTCTGTTAAAGCAGCCTCAATGGACTGAGGCAGAGTAAGAATCAAAATGTTAGGTTATGTCCGGGTGTTTTTATTTCCTTCTTATCACTAGTCTGTTTTCTAAATGCTCTACAATGAACGTGCATTAGTTTTCTAAGAGAAAAAAAAAATTTTTTTTTTAATATTTTATTTATTTGACAGAAAGCAAGACAAGAGAGCACAAGCAGGGGGAATGGCAGAGGGAGAGGGAGAAGCAGGCTCCCCGCCAAGCAGGAAGCCCGATGCAGGGCTTGATCCCAGGATCCTGGGATCATGACCTGAGCCGGAGGCAGACGCTTAATGACTGAGTCACCCAGGAGCCCCAGTAAAAATATTCTTTAAAAAAAGAAAGAAGGAGGAGGAAGTGGGAAAAGCTATAGTCAATTAGAAAGAGAAGAAAATAATGAAGGAGGTATGTACATACTGAAGTTCCTTCCTTCCTTTAAAAGCACAGCTGGTCTTCATTTCTCACAGTTATGGTCTATAAAGTTACTGTGAATAATGAATTAATAATACTGAACAACTGCTCCTGAGAAAAATAAAGATTTAAATTCTCACATACCTCTACTTACATTTTCTTCAACTGAAAAATACATGTTTTATGTGTGTTTATGTTTAAGGACACTTTATTTGATATATACTGTTGTTCACCAACCTGTAACTCATGACCAACACACCATAAACTCAAGCCTGAACAAAGCTTACCTAATACACATATTTTCTCCATAAGACACATCACAGTCTCAATGTACTTTTTTCTTTTTTAAAAAGATTTTATTTATTTGACAGACAGAGATCACAAGTAGGCAGAGAGGCAAGAAGAGAGAGAGGAAGGGAAGCAGACTCCCCACCAAGCAGAGCTTGATCCCAGGATCCTGAGATCATGACCTGAGCTGAATTAACCCACTGAGCCACCCAGGTGCTCCTCAGTGTACTTTTTTTTTTTTTTTTTTTTTGCACTCAGGAACACTAGACAGCACTCTACCACTATGCCTGGGGTCCATTTTAAATAAAGATATCACCACCAAAATCACAAAAATGCAAAAAATGTAGCACTACATAAACCATGAAAAAGATCCTTGTTTATACTACAAGAGTTTGAAGCAGGGCAGTGTGGCACCTTGTTCAACCTCAGCTGGAACACGGCTGTATGCAACTCAAAGTTTTTGCCGTTCTGCTTAGGACTGCGAATGTCTGCAAAAGCACCGTAGGTACTGACTTTAGGGTTACAAATAGATTTTAGCAAGTAGGTAAGTTCATAAACATAGAATCCATAAATAATGATAACTGCATTTTACTACATTGCTTAAAAACAAAACAACAAAATGAAACCAAAACACACACACACAAAACCCCCCCAAAAACAAAGAACACCCACAACCGGAAACCAAAATGGCCACTCTTGCCTAGAAATTGGGAGTATGTTTTAGTCTAAACTCCAGGGATCAAAGTCTTATTCTCTAAGTATCTAGAGTAATTTTTCATACAACCCCTGCCAGGAGATGCCTGAGCACAGGGACAGTTCTCAGTATTGCAAATGCCAACACAGACACACTCTCTGCACTTACACAAAAAAGGACATTTGCAAAGGCCAAGTCGTGGTTAGTGGGAACTTCAAACTTTTTGATTATTCATCAACTGTCCTTTTTATTCCTACTGGCCAACTGAAAGTCTCTTTCAACACAGGAAGGTGAGTTACTGAAGGTTCTCATGCAACTATGCAGATGTAAGTGCATCAGCAAATAAAATTAAGTCAAATCCTTGAAGGTCTCGACCCTGCCTCTCCTGATAATCGTACAATCAGTGGTCTGTATCTAAGAACCCCATAATCACAAGCAAATAGAGAAGGGAGGAAAAGATAAAAAGGCTACTGCGCAAACCCCAGCACACACATCATGCCACAACTTAAAGGGCTGGGGTCTTACGTATTGCCTGCACACCATTCCGTGTCCAGGTTAAGACATTGTTTTCAGCACCTAGAGAGGGCATATCTACCAGAAAATTTAAATGGCTCCGCATGTCCATAGTTACCAGCTGGCTCTGGCTGAGTTCAGATCACAAACTACAGAAAAGGATTACGAAGAGGTACAGGCTTGCAAAACCCTGCTGCGCTAGTTTCTACATTTACTAAATTTATGCCACATACATTTGCCATCTACATTTACTAAATTTACTAAATTTATGCCACAGCAACACTACGAGAGAAAGTGCTCTTACCTGAAGGAAGTGAGTGACCACGTGGACATAGGCCCCCGCGGCCGCCACGAACATACAGAGGGCAAAACTGGCATAGACCTTCTTCAGGTGCTGCTGTGTCGATGGGGTTCTGGGAAAGAATGTTAGTAACAGCCATTATTCTGGGACCAATTTTATTTCTAAGCTAATAATCATTTCCCTCTCTTCTTCCCAGGGAGTATGTATAAGTTATAATCTAAAAAAAAAGAATGCCTTGAAAATAGATGAATTGAGAATCTTAAATGCAGGGTAGGAGCCAAAGGTCCCAAATTATGAATAATCAGTACCCAAACTAGAATATCTAAATGGTTTCTCAGTGACTACAGGCAGCCTTTAGAATCTAGGTGCTTTTTGGGGCGCCTGGGTGGCTCAGTGGGTTAAGCCGCTGCCTTCAGCTTGGGTCATGATCCCAGGGTGCTGGGATCGAGCCCTGCATCGGGCTCTTGGCTCAGCAGGGAGCCTGCTTCCTCCTCTCTCTCTGCCTACTTGTGAACTCTCTCTGTCAAATAAATAAATAAAATCTTTAAAAAAAAAAAAAAAGAATCTAGATGCTTTTATTAGATCCTCTGGATTCTAACAAAGTTAATATGGTAGTTAATACATATAAAAGCTAATAAACTAGGAAAAGGAACAAGATATGAAAGGAAATATAATAAACTGAAGTCAAGATCATAACACTTACATGTGGGAAAATTTTAAGAGTGCATCAAAGTTGATCTTCCGATCAAATATGTTCATGATGCCAGAGTCTGTGGGACACAGCCTCCGCTCTGTAGAATTAAGGATAAAAAGAAGGTTATTTTACAGATACAAGGACATACAAAATAACATAAACAACTTTCTCATGAAAAACAGCAACATCCAAGTTTGGAAAATTAAAGTTACCTAAAATCCCACTGTCCTGACGCAGCCATTTTCATTTTTATGCATTTCCTTCTAGGATACATTTGCAATTATACTCCACCATTTTAAAGGACACAGAAGAAATGAAGCCATCTTCTTCTCACGAACTATTTTCTTACTACCATTTGATTTCTATTCCTTCAGAAAGTAACTGTCCCTTTAATAGATAGTTTCTTCCCTTGAGAAATTACCAGTTAGGAGTTAGTTAAAGGAACCCAGTGACTGGAACATAAGGTGATATTTATTTTTATTCTATTTTTTGATGGAAGGGAGAGGGTAAGGAAGAAGGAGAAAGAGAATCTGCAGCTTCCACCCTGAGATCAAGACCTGAGGCAAAATTAAGACTGGAACTTAATTAAGCACCCCTACAACATAAAGCAATTTTATTTCACTGTATCGAGATGCTACGGAATTCTCTCAGCAAAGACAAAGAACCTTAAAAGGGGATAGAGGGGGGAGGGAGGAAAGAAGGAGCTGGGCCTGGTACTAGGTCCTGAGTTTAATTTTTTAAAAAAATTTTTTAACAGATTTTATTTATTTCACGGAGAGATAGAGAGAATGAGCAGAGAGAGAGGGAAAATATGCCCCCTGCCGAGCAAGGACCACCCCCCCCACCCCACCTCCACCAACGTGGGGATCCCAGAACCCTGGGATCATGACGAAGGCAGGCACTTAACCGCTTAAGTGACTGAACCACCCAAGCGTGCCAGGTCTTGAATTTTAAATATATGTAAATATATGTAGAAACTTTCCATCCAATGCATGTTAAAACTGAACTGAAAGGGATTTACAATTTAAAAAAAAAGAAAAGTTCCTCTGTGAAAAAGTAATTTGTGCAGAAATGAATTTTTTTTAGATAATTTCATAAACTTTACCACAGAAGAGTTGGAATAGTACAAAGAATTCCTAGAAACTCTTTACCCAAATTTTCCGTTAATATTTCACCATAGGTGCTTTATCCCCTCTCTATGTAACAGTATATAGAGACTAAAATATTTTTCTCCCAACCTTACAAGTACCCCTAAGTATTTGTGTGTACACCTGAAAACCATAATCAAATCCAGGCAATTAACACTGACACAATACTATTATCTGATATATACACCCTATTCAGATCTTGCCAACTGTCCCAATATGTCACAGAAAGGACGTTTTTAACTGAACTATACCCAGGTTACATGCCATCAATACCATCAAGTTGAGATTTTAAATTTTGTTCCCTCTTCTACTGCACATGCAATCCTAAAAAAACAAAAACAAACAAAAAAACCTACACTCAATCTATAGATTAAAAAAAAAAACCCGGGGCGCCTGGGTGGCTCAGTGGGTTAAAGCCTCTGCCTTTGGCTCAGGTCATGATCCCAGGGTCCTGGGATCGAGCCCCGCATTGGGCTCTCTACTCAGCAGAGAGCTTGCTTCCCTCTCTCTCTCTCTGCCTGCCTCTCCATCTACTTGTGATCTCTGTCTGTCAAATAAATAAATAAATTTAAAAAAAAAAAAAAAACCCAAAAACCTAATCAAGAATTTTCATCTTTCCTAAATATCAATCTTCTGCAATCACCTAGATTCTTATTAGACCCATAATGCCTATTCATTTCAAATTGACCAAAAAACGGGAACGGGGTGGTATCAAAACACAAAGCTAAGTAGTTTGAAAGACCAGCCAACTAGTCACGCCGATCCTAATGAGCACTTAGCCCAATACTCAGCAAAACTAATCTGGGCAATAAAAATTACAATCCCAAAATGACTCCTGAGAAATCCTGCGCCAGTGGAAAGATGCCAATCTTTTGGTTCACACACATCATTACCATTTGTTTCCTGAGGCTCGCTCTCTCACAAATGCAACCATTACAATGGCTAGCTTGCTCTCTCTTGATTTCCTTTTTCCTTTCCCACTAATATCCTACTCACCTCAATTTTTTTTGTTAGTTCTGTTCTTAAGGATGGATATACAGTGAGAAGCTGCAGAATGTAAGCTGCTCACCCCTCTAAGTCACAGGGCTCCCGGCCCTCCTGATCTAGATGGTGCAATTATTGCAGTCTGTTGCAGGACCAACCAAGGTATTTCATAACCATGATGAACTCACATCCTCTAGAGAGCACACTTACAGGATGGCAGAATCCAGCACCTGGGAAGTGTCTTTGTTCAAGGCTTCCATTAACACCCTTAATGACATCCCTAGACAGAACTTGCAACAATTCTGAAGCAACCTTCAGAGCCAAGTTTCTCAGTATTTGCAACAACAACACTGAAGCACCTCTTGCTTCCAATTTCAAGAGTTTAAAAAAAAAAAAAAAAAAAAAAGGATTGGGGAGGGGGATTATGAATGGGTTTAGCAGTGTAAATCCTCAAATACCCAGGGGACTATTAGTCAGAAAGGGGCAACAGGCTGTAACCAGACCCCACTGTGTGGAAACAATGGGAGGGGATAATGTCAGAAAGTTCTCTTTCCCAGTTTGCTCTCTGGCATTTCCCAGGGGGTACTGCCTCTTAAAACTGCTGATGGAGGGGTGCCTGGGTGGCTCAGTGGGTTAAAGCCTCTGCCTTCAGCTCGAGTCGTGATCTCAGGGTCCTGGGATCAAACCCCAGGTAGGGCTCTCTGCTGAGCAAGGAGCCTGCTTCCTCCTCTCTCTCTGCCTGCCTCTTTGCCTACTTGTGATCTCTGTCAAATAAATAAATAAAATCTTTAAAAAAAAAAAAAAAAAAAAAAAAACTGCTGATGGAAAAACCAAAACTATCAAAAGGTAGTGAGGACATGAGAGAGTATCAAATAGCAATTTCTCCATGATTTAATATTGCCTTGTGGTATAAAATAAATAAAAAATAAACCAAATAAAACCAGTTTTCTAACACCAGTACTTATTCTAAAATTTAAGTGCAATATGTAAGAATCAAATTTTCTAGATACAAAGGCACACAAGCAGTTTTTTTTGAGAGTGTGTGCATGTAAACACACAAGTATTGGGGTGGGGGGGCAGAGAGGGAGAGAAGATTCTAAGCAGGCTCCAAGCTCAGTGTAGAGACTGATGCAGGGATCAATCCCATGACACTGAACATTATGACCTGAGCCAAAATCAAGAGTCAGATGCTTAACCGAATGAGCCCCCCAGAAGCCCCAAGGCATGTAACAATTTTAATGATAGCTTTGTAGGGGAAAAACACAATAAAGTATACATTTATTAAATGACATAATATGTACAGGACACAAGTTATTTCAGAACTGTTAAAACATGGGAAGGTGGGCGCCTGGGTGGCTCAGTGGGCTGGGCCTCTGCCTTCAGCTCGGGTCATGATCTCAGGGTCCTGGGATCAAGTCCCACCTCGGGCTCTCCCACATCTGCTTTCTCCTCTCTCTCTCTCTGCCGCTCTGCCTACTTCTGATCTCTCTCTGTCAAATAAATAAAATCGTAAAAAAAAAAAAAAAAAAAAAAAAGACATGAGAAGGAAAAAGTTAGGTCTTAGAATCAAGGAAATGGGATAGTTCACTCTATGTTCCAAACAGAGAGGAACTACTATACAGATGAGTAAAGAGTCAAAAGGGTTCTTAAAGTTTTGCCAGAGGGATTAAGCTAACCAAGCTTCTATCTTAGCCTCAACTGCTCAACTGAGCCACCCAGGCACCCACAATTTTTTTAAGACTTGATTTATTTATTTGACAGAGAGATAGAGAGCATAAGTAGGCAGAGCAGCAAGCAGAGGGAAAGGGAGAAGCAGGCTCTCGGGTGAGCAGGGAGCCTGATGTAGGTAGGGCTGGATCCCAGGACCCTGGGATCATAACCTGAGCTGGAGGCAGCCGCTTAATCAACTGAGCCACCCAGATGCCCCAAAACAATCACAATTTTTTAAAAAACCCTTAGCTTTGAAAGATAAAAGCCTGCTGATTATTGGGCAGCAGGCTGCCTTAATGTATACAATTTAAAAACAAAAGCAGAAAGTCAGGGGCACCTGGGTAGTTCAATTCGTACAGCCTCCAACTCTTGATCTCAGGGTCATGAGTTCAAGCCCAATATTAGGTGTGGAGCCTATGTTAAAAAAAAAAGTATTTTTTTTTTTAGAAATACAGCACCATCCCAGGGTCCTGGGATCCAACCCTGTATCAGGCTCTCTGCTCAGCGGGGAGCCTGCTTCCCTTCCTCTCTCTCTGCCAAATAAATAAATAAAATCTTAAAAAGAAAGAAAGAAATACAGCAAGTCAAAGAAACATTATTCACACATTTAATTAAACATTTAGTTTGTGAATTATATGGTTCCTCATTCCTGTCATAATTCGACCATTTGGAGTCCTCTTCCCACATATCCAGAAGGAACCAACTGATACTTAAGAGAAGAAAACCCCTCTATGGTTATTAAAAAGCTTGGGTGCGGGAGAGGCAGCAGAATTGTTTTTTTTTTTTTTTTTTTTTTTTGGAAGTTCTTCCTACTGAAAAGCTTTCAGACTCTGTATAACCAAGTATCTAGAATAGTAGGTAAGAGCTTGGCTTGCTGCAAGCTCTTGAATCCTAACTGGTATTTCCTTAGCTGTGTGACCCACACCAAGTTTCTGGCACTTGAACCTCACTGTGCTTTAGTTTCTTCATTTGCAGAGAGTAAAATATAATAATCTCTACTTCATAGGCTTGAGATTGATAATACAAATAAAGTGCTTAGAACAGTGCTTCATACAGGGGTGCCTGGGTGGCTCAGCTAGTTAAGCATCTGACTCTTGACTTAGGCTCAAGTCACGATCTCATGCCTGTGCCAGGCATGGAATCTGCTTAAGATTCTGCCCCTACCTCTCCCTCTGCCTATGCCCTTCTTCCCCCCCACCTACTATCTCATGCATACGTGCTTCCTCTCTTTAAAAAAAAAAAAATAGTGCTTCATACATAAGACTGGCTCCATAAGTTAACTATTGTTGTTACCAGTGTAAATACTCATTACTCTTGTGTCTTCAGTGCATTATTTTCCCCTAGTTTTATAAAACACTTATTGTAGGTCTAATTTTCATATACCCTATATATTAATTTTTTAAAATATTATTCGACCACTAACTCACAGCTAACTATATCCTGAAGGCTTAATATTTACCCAAATAAATAAAATTAAATTGGGGGAGAGGGAAGAGTCTAAGAAACTTATGAAATAAAATTTAAAGGAATTTGATAAATCTTTTTACTAGCTGAAGTTACTTTTGTTTAAATGCCATGTCTCTCCTTGGGCACATTTATACCGCACCTCCTGTCCCACAGGGCCACAAGGTGTTTTGAGACACCCTAATAACCACTAAGTGAGAATCCATTGTGAAAGAGAATTTGATGAAGTAAATGGTGATTAGCTTGATGCTTTCCTTGTCATCCCTAAAGGTAGGTCAGTTTGGTTTCAGGAAGTCCAAAGAACTGTTTTGACAGGCCTGCGCTCTGGTAGTCCTAGATATGAACCCTAGATGTCCCAGCCCCTCCCTTAATTTGGGCCCAAACTCCTGGGCTAGCTAGGTTAGCTAGCTAACATTGGATCCTGTCTCTCCACGGTGCTGCCGCAGAACCAAGCCAGTAACTCGAGATGGAATGCCTACAGCCTTCAATACATTATTGGTTTTTAAAGATTTTATTTATTTATTTATTTGACAGAGAGGGACATAGCAAAAGAGGGAATACAAGCAGGGTGAGTGGAAGTGGGAGAGAAGCAAGCTTCCCACTGAGCAGGAGCCCCAACGTGACACTGGATTCCAAGGACCCTGGGATCATGACCTGAACTGAAGGCAGATGCTTAACAACTGAGCCACCCAGGGGACTCAATAAATTATTTTTTTATATTGGGTTTTGACACTACTGAATCTCTCTATAACAAGTGTTTGACAGACTGAATCATAGAGAGGCCCCAGTGTCCTAAATATACTCATTTTCCAGTGTAAGCCAGTAATCCCTCCCGAATAACAACATATTTAGCCCAAGTGAGAGCAAGCATAGATGAAGATAAAGAGCACACCCATTCAATTCTCATTCCTGAAGATCTTTTTAAGTGTTCTGGAATCCAGTTCATTGTGCAGAACCTTGAGAGCAGAGCTTGCATCTGATTCAGCTTCTATCCCCCCATATTTAAGCACAACCAGGAGTCACCAAAGCAAATGCAGACCCCATTACCTAATCAGGAGTGTTGCAACCTCAAATCAACACTTCCCAGCTGGCTTAAAGGGGAACTGATCTTAAGGAGTAACTTGAGTGGCCCTAAAAGCCAATCTCTAGTCTTTCTCTCCGTGGTTTGAACACTGTCTTTGGAAATCAAAAATGTGTTTAATACTAAAGCTACTTCATGAAACTTGGTTAGAAACTCTGGGAGGGCGGGGAGCACCTGGGTGGCTGAGTTAGTTAAATGTCTGCCTTCGGCTAAGGTCGTGATCTCAAGGTAGTGGGACTGAGTCCCACATCTGGCTCCCTGCACTGAAGGGAGTCTGCTTCTCCCTCTCCCTCTGCCCGTGCTCACTCTCTCAAATAATAAATATATCTTAAAAAAAGAACTCTGGGGGAACAAAACAGGGTGAAGTGGAAGACACTACTAACATCTTCTACAGTCAAGTCAAAGGGGCAAAGGAAAATTTAGCAGACAGAACATCAAGAGAATACTCAGTATTTTCCCAAAGGAGACTAATACCCTTGGGTAGTTTATGAAATAAAGTGAAACTTCAGGTCAGTAGCAGTACTTTCTATAATACATTTCTATAAAACTTTACAACTTTTAAAGTGCTTTTATATACACTATCTCCTTTGATCATCACACCAATCCATAAAGAAAGGGCAAAAATGATTAGTCTCACTTTAAAAAGAAAGTTCCAAAAGGCAGTGTTAATAGTGGCAGGAGCACTGGCTTTGGAGTCACAAATCCTACCATTTTCTACCACGGAACTCTGGGAAAATCATTTCACCTAAGGTCATCTGGGCTTTCTTATCTGTATGATAAGGATGATTAAATAACACCAGCTCTACCAAACTTACTGAATGCCAGTTTAAAAAAAAAAAAAAATCTGTGGGACAGATAAAAAGTACAGCATAGAGAAAAGCAGTCAACGATACTGTAACAGCCCCATATGGTGGGACCGTAGCTACCCCTGCGGTGAGCACAGCATAATGTACAGACTTGTTGAATCACTATGTCCTTCACCTGAACTAATGGAACACTGTGTCAACTATACCTCAGTTTAAAAAAAAAAAAAAAAAAAAAGAGGAAGAAAACGAAAAGCTGTGTGAAATCACTGTGAAGTGCTAAAAAGACATTAGTATCGACTTACCAACACCACAAAGTTAAACAGTAGAGCCAGAACCACATTAGGGGCCTTATGACCTCTAATGCCTGGTGCTCTCCCTACTATTATGCCCTATAGTAGAAAAGCAAGTTTTCATGAAGGCAGTTCCAGCCACAGGCCAAGAGAAATTTTAAAAATATTAACACATGCTGATTCTTATTATACTTCTCTGTATTTTTCAGCACTTCTATGATAAGCTTGAACTATATGCATAACCAGGAAAAAAACAGAAATGCTGACTAATATCTAGACTAATTTCACCTTTCTTATTCCTAGAAGAGTAAGACTTCAGTCACATCAATAGCATGAAAAGGAGAGGGGTTCCTGGGTGGCTCAGTCGTTCAGCGTCTGCCTTCGGCTCAGGTCATGATCACAGTGTCCTGGGATCAAACCCCACACTGGGCTCCCTGCTCAGGGAGAAGCCTGCTTCTTCCTCTGCCCCCCCCCCCACTTGTGCTCCCTCTCTCACTGTCTCTCTCTCTCTGGCAAATAAATAAATAAATATCTTTAAAAAAAAAATAGTAGGGAAGGGAGAGAGGAAGAAAAGAGGGTTCACTCAGCCATGTTTCCACAAGATGAATAATGGAAGAAGGAAACTGAATACAAATTACAGAGAGTGTTTCTCAAGGATTTCACCACTGTATCCCCACTGGAAGAAAATGGAAAATCTAAATTATAAACATATTCTTGAAGACAAAACAAGAAATACTGGACAAGAGAAATAAACCACCAAAGAGAGTAAACCTAGTAATAATTACAGAAGTAAGTGTTATCTGCAGAAGCCACAAGAACTCGGTTATGCAACGGAAATAATCTTGCTTGAACTGAATTCTTAAACTACACATTCAACCAGAAGATAAACTAAACCTACATATCAATAAATAACTAGAAAAGTCTATTCACCATTAACTTTCAGCCTTATAATCTTTGTATTTCAGGCACAGTCAGTTCTTGTACTGAGTTACACATTCACAAGTTAACTATTGCTAGAACAGTCTCAAGTTCAAAGAGGTTTTTGTTACTGTTCTTCGGTCAGTGAAAGGCTGAGGGGGTAGGCAATGGGCTGGCACTGAGTAACAATTCCACACTTGATAAATACACAAAAATACCAAAGCCTACCATAACTCCAACAAGTAGGTCCAAGAAAAAAACGTCCAACGACGCCCTTCCTGTGCTCACTCTGAGAAAGACGCCCACAAGGCTTGGGACCAAGCAAAGCCAAGGCCACCTCACCTGTCCAAAGGTAATCAATCAGACCGGAACGGGGCTGGAAAACCAGGAAGGATCTTCTCACCTCCTGCCTCTGCTTTCGGCTTCCAAGGAACTAAGGAGCTTCGCGTGTCACAGAGGAGTGTGACATCACCCGCCTGGCCGTGACAGGGCAACCTGCCTGACCAAGCCCTTTGTCCCGGCCCTCGCGGCTCACCCCCAAGGGGCCCAGCCAGAGGGCCCACAGCAGAGAAACAACCAGTCGGGTGAAGCAGGGGTGACCACAAACGCGGGAGGTTTCGCTTTCATTAGCCTCGGAAGGAAGGGGTGGGGGATGTGGCCTGAATTCAAGTAGTCGAGGCTGGGCCAAAGGGCTTCAGCGCCTACTCCTGGAGGGTGGGCGGGGGGAGGGGAAGAAAAGGAACGCAGAGTAGGAGGAAGGAAGACGGACTAACAAGCACGCTTGGCTAGCACTCGCGTTCACAGCGGGAGCCTCGACGTCCCCCAAAACCCAGCGGACGCGCCCCAACCCCTCCCCCGCTCCGGTACGGTAGGGTTGCGCATGCGCAGTACTAGTTCCCGAGCTTCTCCCCTCCCTGCGCAGTCCAGTCGCGGAGCAAGGCCCCATTCGCCGAAGGTGCAGTCTGTCCGAAAACCGACACTATTCCCACTCTTGCTCAGACAATAATCGCCAGCCCCCTGTCCATTTCTCCGCCTTAAGCAGTCCCAGCTTCAGACGTACGTTCTTACCAGCCTCCTAAGAGCCTACACAGCTCTCCTCACACCGGATGTGCTTCAGACCCTCCCAGAGTCCGCTCTAGACTCTTTACCCAAGCGTCTGCCCCTCTAGGGAAGCTCCGCCCCTGCGTTCGGCTTAAGGCCAGTCCTCATTGGCCCCTGGCCGCACCTCTGCCTTCCTATTGGATTTACGTGCGTAAACAACGGCGGCTTACTTCAGCACCATTAGCTGATGCGCTTGTCGTCAAGACTCGGGCCACCAACCGGCGTCGTGGTAAAAGGTCTCCGCCTCTTCCTCCGTAGTTACGTAGGACCGTGGTCTCAAGCCGCCCCTAGTGGAGAAAGTGAAGAAGGGACAGGCCCCACCCAAGATACCTGGCGTGTCACCGAGCCCCCGCGACGCATGACAGGATAGCGCAATCAAGTCCCGGGATTCTGGTTTTAGCCTTCTCATGGAATGTTAAAGGGAGATAGAGATTCGAATAACTCGTAAAAAAAGGCCGATCTTCCTTGAATCTAGCGGGCCTTAGGCTTCAGAGCACTTTTGAGTCTCTGCGAATCGTACTTGAATGCGAGGAGCACAGAGCAGTCCCAGTCCTGCACCGGAAACACCGACACCCTCTAGCCCAAAAGGTGGCCTTGGGGCCGCGTGCGGGGCTGTTGGGCTTCCAGGGTCACCTTGCCTGCTTGGAGGAGAAGGCAACAACTTCACAGTCACTCCGGCCTGTGGAGTAGGGTGGATGGGAGAGGCAACGAGGGCGGCAACCCGGCAGAACTGCCCAGGCCGCCCGGGAAGAAACTAAACCAAGGGAGATCAAAGGGCTGAGCTCCGCAAGAGCTTGTAGGAGCCAAGAAGCACCACGGTGCGAGAACTTCACGTAAGGAGGTGTGAAGCCAATTAAAAAAAAAAAAAAAAAGTTCCTACACTATCAATGTTTTAAATTACTTTTTTACTATTTTACCTAATATCTCTATAAAAATAGTACAAAATTGACATATGAAGAGGCAAAGAGTATGTAGACCCAAAAAATGTAGAAAAAGAGAGCTTATAGTGGTTGCCAGATAAAAATATTTTTTGGGTTTTGTTTCCTTTTTTTTTCTGAATTGTGTGATGTTTTTCGTTTTGTCAGCATCTTAAAATGGGCAATGCTTCTATTTCTCATTATAAATAAATATTGACTATTATATAACTTCATATTCTATTTCTTTTTTTTTTTTTTAAGATTTTATTTATTTGTAAGAGAGCACAAGCAGGGGCAGCAGCAGGTAAAGCAGGCAGAGGGAGAAGTAAGCTCCCTGCTGAGCAGGAAGCCTGATGTGAGACTCAATTCCAGGGCTCTGGAATCATGACCTGAGCCAAAGGCAGATGCTTAACCAACACTCAAGCATCCCTCATATTCTATTTCCTAAATACAGCCCCACAATTGCATATTTTTTAGGCTGCACAGAATACAGATTTACCCCTCTCATTTTATAGATGAGGAAACAGGCCTCTGACTGAAAAACTTTTGGCAAAGTAAGGGAAGAAATGTAGATTAAGCATTGGATGAATGGAGATGAGATCAGAATCTATCCTTCTAGAAGGATTAGAACAGTTATCCTTTCAGTAAAGAATACAAATGTGCAGGATATGAACCCAAACTTGGGTATGCAATAAATATACTTTTACTTTCTACAGTACAACCTAATATTTACTCTGAATCTCATTCCATCAGAGTGGGTGAAAATAATTATTGTCTTCCTTAGGGTTTCTCTCCCCACCCCACCCTTATGTCTGCTACATTTCTTGGGCTAAAATGCTTGGGAATGGGGCCTACCTGCTTCTTGGTGGTCAGTCCACACAAGCTGCCGTAGAGGTTTTTACCTTTGTACTAGCGCAGCAGCTCTATTCCATGCCGTAGTTAAGGCACAAGAAACTTTTGTCATGCTAGTGTTGAATTCTCCACCTAGAAGAATTAAGTTGCTAAGGAATTGGTCTGTTCAGTATTGACCAATAGAGGTTACTCATCCACTGGTGACAGATTATTCATTCCCTTCCAGCTCAGGGTCTCTCATGAAGTTGCAGTCAGCTGTCAGCTGTCAGCAGGGGCTGTAGTCATCCAAAGACTTGAGTGAGGATGGAAGAATTGCTTCCAAGGTAGCTCACTCCTATAGCTGACAATTAGGTCCTAGCTGTTAACTTGAAGGCTGAGTTCCTCTGCATGTGGGCTCCTCCTTAGGGCTGCTTGAAGGTCCTTATAGCAAGAGAAGTGGCTACTTCTCTTCCAGAGTGAGAAATCCCAGTAATGAGAATTAGATGGAAACTCTCTTTAAAACTTAGCCTCATAAATCACAGAGCAATCACTTCCTTATAATAACACTCTATTCCCAGGCTCTTGCCCTGGATCCTGTGCCCCAGAGGGCCTCAGTTTTGGAGGGCCTTCCTGTAAATATTCTAGGTGTCCCTTATGTGCCTGGGACCAGCCAGAGCCAGCAGTGCTATTAAGAGGAGCCCAGACCAGTCCCCGAAAGAGCCCTGACCCCACTTTCTCTCCTTCATGGCATTCTCTAATCCCATGTTGCCTGAGAAACTCTGGAACTCATGTCTATGGGGTCATCCCAAGGGCCTGAGACCACGTCTCAGTTTTAACAGGGCGTCCTGAGGAGCCAACTGCTCTTTCTGGCCAGCACAGTATTCCTTTTGCGGAATCAGGTGAGATTATCTCTGGGATGGTGCTGATAACCCTATCTGTAGTCACATGGAAGATGAGGTCAGGCCTCTGGTCTACGAACAGAGTTTCCCCAGCCCTTGGATTTGAGTCGTATATGTGGGTCCCTGCCTTGACCCTCTCTTTTCAGTGTTCTGACTGTGGAGCTACTGGTGGTCCATAGTGCCAGAGGACAGTAGAGAGGCACCCGGCATCTTTTCTCTTGTATCACTGCATACCATTGCCCCAGTGTCTAATCCACCACTGGCACCCAGGGCAGTAACTCCATTCCCTCCAAAGGCCCTGGTACACATATCAGGCAGTCATTTGGGAGCAGCCCCACCTTCTCCTCCAATATCATTTTGAGGTGCTTTTGAGACTGTCACTTCACGGTACCAATAGGTCCTTTCCAACTGATGTCCTCTTTTGTTTCAAAATGATGTGGTGAAAAAAAAAAAT
Source organism: Mustela lutreola (assembly GCF_030435805.1). Taxonomy (NCBI): domain Eukaryota; kingdom Metazoa; phylum Chordata; class Mammalia; order Carnivora; family Mustelidae; genus Mustela; species Mustela lutreola. The sequence goes on from NC_081297.1 coordinate 65,163,872, forward strand.
GATGTGGTGATAAAATGCCCCTCCCATGTCAGTCTTAAGTCATGCCATATGAGGCATGCACAAATGGCCTCAGCTGTCTTGCTGCACCTGTGGATCTCCCCACATATATTCCCTGTTTCTGGTGGTGTATGGAAGATAGGGATGCGGCCAACATTGAAAGAAATCAGTCTGGAAATGCTATGATTATAGGATACAAGAGAAGACATGGTGGGAATAGGTGTTGGTCTGTGTTTGTGTTATAAAATTCTGAATGAAAATTTAACGTGGGAATGGGGCCTACAAAAAAATTGTTGTTCAAAATTTCCTCATACTCTGGGTAAGACTTCCATTTGTGGTCATCATCAACGGAGCACAGTAATAATTTTTGAGAAAGTCAAGGGCAACGTGGTAAGTGATATGGTGTCATATAGTCAGGAGTAAATAAATAGTGTAGAACTACCAAGACAAGAATATATTTATTGGTTCAATATAAAAAGTTTCCAAAGAGCCATGACATTATATTTACAGTATTACTGTATCTTCTCCTGGTAGGAGATATAACATTAGCCAGGAATGACATATTTGACAAAGAACGTGAAGAACATGGTGGGGGGTAGGAAATAGGTGAAGGGGATTAAGGGGTATAAGCCCGTATTCCCAATCATCAAGCTATACTGCCTGTCATTGTAAAATTGACATGTATTGTTAATATACTTTTGTAAAGTTGTGTGTGTGTATGTGTGTGTTTGTGTGTTAATTTAATAAAACCTTTGAAAGAAAATGACAGTTTTACCTGACTTGCATCGCTAGGGATGCATAAGATGGTGGGGAGGAAGGTGGTAAGATAGCAATAGGTTCTACATTCCAGAAGTTGGGGAGGAGAATGTGATGGAGTTAAAGAGAGGGAAAGCAGCCTGGATTCCTCAGCCTAGGGCAAGGATGAAGAGGAGAACAGGAAGAGGGGGCAATCTGGGAATGACTTGAGCCCCTTGGTCTAAATTCAACCTTAGGGGAGCCACTGTGGTTTCCCAGCAAGTAGAGATAAACATGGCTTCCCTGAAGTCATTTTTTCTGTATCTCACACCTTTCCTTGTCTACTTTTACAGCCTCCATACCTTCTTCTGATCTCAAATGCACCGACCTTCTTCTGCCCAGTGGTTATGAGAATAAGCAGCTCACAGGAATAAAGGACATTAAAATCCACACCATCACTTATAAGTGTGTGTGAGCATTTAATATTCTGTTTAAAATTCAGTAGGAGGCTTTTCACTTCCCAGATCTCATTTGCATATCCATTGACACCTGAAGGACAGGAGTGAAGACAACTGAGTTTTCTTTTTTCCAACCTCAGCATTATGGGCAATTATTACTGAAGACTGGCAGGAGAAAAGAAATGCCTAAAAATATAGCTTGCAATAATTTTTTTTATTAATTCAGCCCCTTCTAATTTTGGAAAGCAGTGATAATAAAAGAGTATTAGAAGAATGTTTTACTCTTTTCAAAGTAATTTTCAGTGTTTCGCTTTGCATAATAGTAAGAAGATAATGTAGACATGATTAATCCCATTTTAAAATGAGGAAAGTGGAACCCAGATTAAGTTAGTCTCCTTAAAGACCTATCACAGATGCTTCATTTTTGGAAGTAATTAGCTCTTTCCATATCACTGTGGGCCTCCTGCCTGAGCTTCAGGTCAATTACTTGAGTATTTCCCACCCCTCCAATGTCCACATTTTCCTCTTCTCTTGCTGCTTCCAAGCCACAAATCCTATGCCAGCGTCTCCATTTGCTTGTCTTGGTCCTCCTCCTGTCACGTAGCACAGATAGGAAAGGTACTACACTTGTATAACAATTGTTCACTGCATTAACTCCTGTGTTGCTATTCACAACTGATGATCAAACCTTTTCTTCATCCTTAAGGCATTGATATACTTTTTTTTCTTGGCCTTATTGTGATGGTGTTCGAGTAGGTCCTGATATTCTTTAAGACTCTTCCCTTCAAGAGGTGAAGTCTAATTCTCCTCTCCTTTGGTGTGGGCTGGATAGAAGGACTTGCTTCTAACAAATACAATAAAGTAGAAAAGATGATGGCCAGGAAGACTAACTCATGAAAAACATCGTGACAGCCTCTCTGCTCTCAGATCACTCATGGCCAGCTGCCATGTCAGGAGGAGACTCAAGCAGCTTGGTGGGATGGCCCAGGTGGTGAGGAACTAAGGCCTTTTGCTGACAAGCTAGCAAGGAACAGAGGCATCGTGCTGACAGCCCTGGGAGGGAGGCTTCTTCAAAGCAGTCCAGACTGCTGAGAACTAGACCCCCAGGCAGGAGTTTTATTGCAACCTTCTGAGAGAGGCTAAGCCAGAAGCACACAGCTAAGCCTCTCCCAGATGCCTGACTCTCTGAAACTATAAGATTATAAAGTTTTTTGTTTGGTTCAAGCCTCAAAGGTTTGGGTAGTTTGTTTGGCAGAAATATATAACTAAGAGTCTTACTCCGTCCTCCCCTGATTCCAGCTGACAATTTGACAAAACTTTGAGGGCCTCGGAGTTTGAGCACAGGAGCGTATTAACCATGAGCGTACAGGGGGAACTAGAGTCCATGGAAGAACGAGGCACAGGACCCGATTCATGTTTTAACACCGTCATTCTAGCTGATTTGTGGCAAATAGATTGTAAGAGAATGAGAGTGGCACCCAAGAAAGGAGAGTCAGGCTATCAGAACAGAACAAGGGACAGAGAATGAGGGCTTGGACGGGAGTCAACTAGTGAAGATGAAGACAGAGTGAAGCAAACTGATACTTTTCACTGTATGAAGAAGTTTTTGTTTCGTGTATGGGGAGGGGAGGGGAAGGAAAAACAACCTGGCTTCTGTCCAAAATCATTTTTTTCGAGGCCCCAATCCCTTCTAACTGCCAAAACCAAAAATCAAATGGGCTTTTTCTAATCATTCTCCTTGAAACTACCACTTTCTTTGGCTTCGCTGCCACAGCACTACTTGGCTCTCCTTCTTCTTTGCTGCTTCCTTTCCATCCTTACGTCTGCTTCCTCCATATCTATCAGCAGCACATTCTCTCTTATACTCAGGTTAAAACTGAGAAAACTTGGAGGTGTTCTCAACTCTTCTCTCTCTCCTTTCTTCAGCAAATATGTGTCAAGTACCTAATATGCACGAGAATCCATGTTAAACACTGGAGATGTGCTTGTGCAAAGAGGTACAGCCCCTGCCTCCATGGAGTTTTCATGCTAGTGGGAAAGAGACGTCAAACCAAAACTCACGTAAGTGAATATATCCAAGGAGTGTAGGGGTTTCTTTCCAGTCCAACTGTCTCTGCTTTAATTTTTTTCTTAGGTAAAATTGATACATAACAAATTGCATACATTTGAAGCTTCAAATTTCATGAGTTTTAACATGAAACCATCATCATTTTTTTAAAAGATTTTTTATTTCTTTGAGAAAGAGTGAGAGCCAGAGAGCTCACAGAGGGAGAGGAAGAAGCAGACTCACCGGTGAGCAAAGAGCCCGAAGTGGGGCTCAATTCCAAGACCCTGAGATCATGACCTGAACCAAAGACAGACACTTAACTGACCAAGCCACAGGTGCCCCAAAATGATCATCATAATCAAGATAATGGACATATCCAATATCCCCCTCCACAAACTCTTTCATGCTCCTTCATCATCTTTCCTGCCTTTATCCTCCCTTATCCCTAGGCAGCCACTGATCTGGTTTCTATCATTGTAGATTAGTTTTAATTTTCTAGAATTTTATATCTGTATTCATACTGTATGGTCAAATCGTTTGGCCTCTTTTAATCAACATAATTATTTGAGATTCAACCATCATTATAGTATTGTAGTATCTATTCCAAGAACTAAGAATATTTGTGTACCAATCTTTGTGTGCCTATGTGTTTCCTTTTCTCTGGGGTAAATATCTAAAAGTAGAATGACTGCATCACCTGGTAAGTGTATGTTTAACTTTTTAAGAAATGCTAACCTGTTTTCCTAAGTGGTTTTACCATTTTACGCTCCCATCAGTAGTATGTGAGAAGTTCGTTTTCTCCACACAATCACCAACACTCAGATCAGACTTTTTAATTTTAGGTGTATAGTGGTATCTCACTGTGGTCTTAATTTGCATTTCCCTAATGACTAATAATATTGAATATCTTTTCATGTGTTTATTTGTCATCCATGCATCTTCTTTGGTGAGTGATCTGTTCAATTTTTTTGCCCATTTTTAAATTTTTTAAAATTTTATTTATTTATTTGACAGAGAAAGAGATGACATGTAGGCAGAGAACCAGGCAGAGAGAGGGGGGGAAGCAGGCTCCCCGCTGAGCAGAGAACCCAAAGCGGGGCTCGATCCCAGAATCCTGAGATCATGACCTGAGCTGAAGGCAGAGGCTTAACCCACTGAGCCACCCAGGTGCCCCTGGCCCATTTTTTAAAATTGGGCTGTTTATTTTCTTGTTGTTGATTTTTGAGACTTCTTTATATATTCTAGATACAAGTCCTTTGTCAGATATGTGATTTGCAATATTTTCTCCTGGCTCATGGCTTGTTTTTCTCTTAACAATGCCTTTCAGAGGTACCTAGCTGCCTCACTGAGTAGAGAATGTGACTTTCATCTCAGGGTTGTGAGTTCAAGCCCCACACTGCTCATGGAGCCTCCTTAAAATTCAACAACAAAACAAAAACTAAATATCTTTCAAAGAGCATTGGTGTTTAATTTTAATGAAGCCCAATATGTCAATTTATTCTTTTACATATTGTGTTTTGGAATCATAGCTAATAATTCACCCACATCACAGAAAAGGGTGAACTATAGCCTGAAGGAGCAGATTAAAGAGAACAAGACCAAAGGTTAAACGAACCTCTAGGGTAGGCATTGGGCAAGGTGGGTGGGAAGGAAGGAAAGACCCAGTTGTACACTTTGGGTGAATTTCAGACTAGTAGAGTGCTGGATACGGTTAGTTCACATTCATCATATATTCCCATCTCTTTCTGGTATGCTTTCCTGTACTGCAGAAGCTGAAAAGCTAAGGATTATATTTCTCAGAAGGCCTCACAGGCAGTCAGATGTATTTGGGTGAGATTTAGAAGGCAGAAGTGAAACAAAGGGCGTTGTACTGCAACTTTGGCTATTTCTCCCGGCAGACAAGTTCATGGAGATGTGATATATTTGTACAGCAGTGATTCAGTGATGTCTCCTGCTTTGTAAATATTGGGAGGTGGTTGCATCAGAGTGTAGCAGCAGCAACGTCCTGATCATCGCTTCCAGATCTCTGGATCACACTTGTAGCCACTTGTTCTTAGACCCAGTCATCGGCGGAGACCTCCAGATATACCACGCTCCCTGACTGTGGCAGAGGGAGCAGCTTCCTTGGCAGAGTTTTGGCTTGCAGTGGGCTCCTCTAGAATGTCCAGTTGATTTTGTAAGCACTGTGTCCTAGTGTCCTCACAATACTTGGAGGAATTTTTGTCTCCTGCATTGAACCCTGAGTGATAGGAGCAGACAGATTGTATCTGGGAAGAATGGTAAAGAATAAAGGGACTGCCGTTGTGTGGGAAGAATGTGATAATATGTGAAGCCATTCATCTGTTCAATGAGCATGTGACAGACATGAAGTGGGTGGTATTGTTAGATACTAGGAATATCTACCTGCCCTGAAGGAGCTTACACAATTTGATGATTTCATGGGATGATGATAGAAATACGTTGGGACACTATGTGCTCATGGACATGTTCTCACTTAAACTTGGGAAGTCATGAAAGAAGTGATCTGTAAGCTTTATTTTAATGGATGGGAGGAATTAGCCAGCAAAGAGGGAGGGAAAGAGCATTCTATGTGTAAAAGGGTGAATTATTAAGAAAAACTTTTAAATGTGCTCACATCCCCCTTACCCTCTCCGCACCTTCCCAGGAAAGAGAAGGAGAAAGGAAGTGTGTGTTTCTCAAGACTTGAGAAGAGGAGGCTAGAAATAATGTAGGAAATTCCTCAATGGGGAGGGTGCAGGTGGAAGCAGGAGTTTGAAAGTGTTTCGAGGGGCGCCTGGGTGGCTCAGTGGGTTAAGCCGCTGCCTTTGGCTCAGGTCATGATCTCAGGGTCCTGGGATCGAGTCCCGCATCGGGCTCTCTGCTCAGCAGGGAGCCTGCTTCCTCCTCTCTCTCTCTGCCTGCCTCTTTGCCTATTTGTGATCTCTCTCTGTCAAATAAATAAATAAAATCTTAAAAAAAAAAGAAAGAAAGAAAGAAAGTGTTTCGAGTAAGGAGATGAAAGCATTTGACCTTAGAGAGATTCTGGTTGTCCCTAAAGATTAAGGATACAACATCCTCAAGCTGGCCTCAACTTTTCAATCTTCTTTATTCCCTCACCTCTCACAAGAGAATCAGAATGGCAGGGGATTCCAAGGTCGAGGTCACATTCAGCGCCAGGGTCACCACTTACTAGCATATGGCTTTGAACATATTATTTAACTTCATTTAGTCTTTTATTTATCTATGTAATGAGGATAATAATAATATCCCCCTCCTACAGTGTTGTAAAGATAAAATCAGATAATGGATGTGAAAAAATATTGTAAATTATAAAGCACTGTAAAAATATTAGTCACTATTATATAATAGGTATAACTAAGTCTTCCTGATTCTGTCTCAGGTGTATCTCTGTTATAGATTGAATTGTGTCCTTCCTAAATCCATATGTTGAAGCCTAACCCCCATGGTGACTGTATTTGGTGATAGGGCCTTTAAGGAGGCAATTAGGGTTAGGAGGTCATAAGGGTGAGGCCTAATGCAATAAGACTGGCATCCTACTAAGAAGAGACACTACAATCCTCTTTCTCCAAGTCTGAACAGAGGTTGAGACCATATGAGCACATAGCAAGCAGGTAGCCATCTACAAGTCAGAAGAGAGGTCTAACCAGAAACCAATACCAATGGCACCTTGATCTTGGACTTCTAGCCTCCAGGACTGTGGGAAAAGAAGTTTATGTTGTTTAAGACAGCAAGTCTACAGTATTTTATTATGGCAACCCAAGCAGGCTAATTAATGTAATCTTTACCCATTGGGGAGGGTATGTGCTATGGTGAGTGCTGTGAAGTGTGTAAACGGGCGATTCACAGACCTGTACCCCTGGAGCCAATAATACATTATACGTTAATTTAAAAATTTTTAAAAATGTAATCTTTACCTACAACTATTTCTCTTAATTCCCCCGCCCTTATTTGGTTCAGGCTGTTCTCTTTTCCATATCATCTCTGTAAACCTTTCTGTATTCTCAGTTCTTATAAAGGAACCTTTCCAAAGGGCATACAGTGGAAAACTATCTAGGATACAGAACTATCCACCGCATAGGACAAACTCCTCACTGGAGCACAAGTGTCCTCTTGAACTTGATTTGACATGCCTCTCTAGCTTTGTCTCCTGTCCTCCTGCTACACACACACATCCTATGCTTCAGCCTCACTGAAATCCTTACCATTGCTCAGACATCCATGCACTTTGATAATTCATGAAATTTTGGCCTATAATTTTTCCTCCTTCCTGAAATGCCCCTTCCCGTCCTGATCATCACTCCTTCCGTCACTTTCTCATCAGACTGTCTCAGCTTTCCCTCGGGTACATCTATTTATCTTTCAGCCCTGGCTCAAGTGTCCTCTGCTCTCTGAAGTTCCCCCTTTATAAACCCACCTTCAGTTCTCTTGGGAACATTTGGCACACCCCTCTCTTTCAACACTTATGACATTGTTTTGTAAATATGTTGAGACTCTTTCCTAGGAGATTGTGAGCACCTGAAAGAAAGAAACCTAGTCATCATTGAATCTCCTGTCATACTTATAAAACAAAGGAGCTACTGGATACATATGTTTCAAATAAGCAAACAAAAAAATCCCACAGTCCAGACAAGACACAGACACAAAATTAAACAACAGAGAGCCGGGGAGGAACAAAGAGTTATGTATCCAGTATCCTCCATAGCACCCAACACAGTGTGTTGCATGTAGTAGACTCTCAGTAAATGTTGATCTAAATAAAAAGTAAAAGTTGTAAATGAAAAGTTAAGAAAATAAAGAATCATGATCATTTAAATCTGGGAGAACTCCAGGATAGGACTTAAAAGCTAGTATCCACCACTGATTCCATCTGATGCCTTCAAACTCAGTCCATATTCCTTCTCCTCTCTACCTTGTCTCCCCTGCCTGTCAGCTCTTTTGAAGTCAGGGTGTCTCTTGTTCATCTTTGCATCCTGCTTTCTTTCTTTACTTACTAGTATCTAGCCAGATGCTTTGCACAAGACAGACATCCAGTAGATATTGGTTGCATTTTTGTTAAAAACCGAAGATTATGCTGAGTCTGGGTGAGATTTGAAGAGGCTGAGTAGAAGAAAGCAAGAAATCCAAAGCAGGGACCCAGCCGGGTTATATTCATTCTCTATTACTACTTTAACAAATTACCACAAACTTAGTGGCCTAAAACAACACAGATTTACTATGTTACAGTTCTAGAGGTTAGATGTCTGAGAATAGGTCTTCTAGGGGTAAAATTGAAGTATTAACAGGGCTGTGTTCCTTCCAGAGGCTCTAGGGAAGTATCTATTTCTTTGCCTTTCCCAGTTTCTAAAGGCTGCTGCATTCCTTGGCTTACGGCCGTGCATCCCTCCAACTTCTGCTTCTCTTGCCCTGTTTCCTCTCATTCGGACCCTTTGCCTCTCTCTTAGAAGGGGCCTGGGGATTACATCGAGCAAACACAGATAACCCGCAATAATCTTCCCATCTCAAGATCCTTAATTTAATCACATCTGTAAAGTCCCTTTTGCCATGTAAAATAACATTCACAGGTTCTGGAGATTAGGGTATGGGCATTTGGGGGAGCCATTATTATGCATAGCACAGAGAGCTAAGCTGAAGACAGAAGAATGAACAACTGATTTTGGGGCTGGATATTTCCAGCTGAAGCAAAAGTTTCATAAAATATTAGAGCCAGGTAAGATAAGAAAAATAGATTTGAAGGGGCAATGAGGTAAAGACGATATAGACCCTTGAATACCAGATTAAGTTTTGGCTTTATCTTTTTTTTTTTTAAGATTTATTTATTTGACAGAGAGAAATCACAAGTAGACAGAGAGGCAGCCACAGAGAGAGAGAGGGAAGCAGGCTCCCTGCTGAGCAGAGAGCCCGATGCGGGACTCGATCCCAGGACCCTGAGACCATGACCCGAGCCAAAGGCAGTGGCCTAATCCACTGAGCCACCCAGGCGCCCTTTATCTTTTTTTTTTAACAAGATCATGGGGTGTTCTTATTGCACATTAAAGTTTGATAACCGTTGTAATGGATACAATTTTCAGGTTTCTGCTTTTTTGTTTGCTTGTTTTATTAACATATAATATATTGTTTGCTCCGGGGGTACAGGTCTGTGAATCATCAGGTTTACACATTTCACAGCACTCACCATAGCACATAACCTCCCCAATGTCCATAACCCAACCACCCTATCCCCCACCCCCAGCAACCCTCAGTTTGTTTCCTGAGATTAAGAGTCTCTTATGGTTTGTCTCCCTCCCAACCCCATCTTGTTTCATTTTTTCCTTCCCTACCCCCCATGACCCCCTGCCCTGCCTCTCAAATTTCTCATATAAAAGTGATCATATGATAGTTATCTTTCCCTGATTGACTTATTTCACTTAGCGTAATACCCTCTAGTTCCATCCATGTCTTTGTAAATGGCAAGATTTCATTTTTTGATGGCTGAGTAATATTCCTTTGTAGACATATATACCACATATTTTTATCTACTCATCTGTTGATGGACATCTAGGTTCTTTCCATAGTTTGGCTATTGTGGATATTGCTGCTATAAACATTCAGGTGCACATGCCCCTTTGAATCACTACATTTGTATCTTTAGGGTAAGTACCAAGTAGTGCAATTGCTGGGTTGTAGGGTAGCTCTATTTTCAACTTTTTGAGGAAACTCCATATTGTTTTCCAGAGTGGCTGCACCAGCTTGCATTCCCACCAACAGTGTAGGAGGGTTCCCCTTTCTCTGCATCCTCTCTAACATCTGTTGTTTCCTGACTTGTTAATTTTAGCCATTCTGACTGGTATGAGGTAGTATCTCATTGTGGTTTTGATTTGTATTTCCCTGATTTGGCTTTATCTTTTATAAAGTTAGAAACTTTGAAGTTGTGTGACCAAGAGTTAACAGTGAAAGCAGTATCTAGCAGAAGTCCCTAAAGTATATAAATTTGATGGTCCAGCAAAACCAAAAATAAAAGACTGGGGACCAAAAGACTACACAAAAGTAAATACTCTGCTGTTTACTATCCTATTGAGTCTCTTCTTTCTGCTGGATGTTCTTCGAGCAACTGCTAAAGTGATTGATAAATTATTTCTTCTATTGAATTCTCATTTTTTTGTTTAGTACAAGTCTTCAGTATATTATAACTCTTCTGCTTTAAGAAAGTCTATTACAGCAGTTGGGAAAGCATGTGTTTGGAGTGGAGGGGGAGGAAAAGATGGGATAAGATATGATTTGACTAATTTGTCCAACTGTTTGGAAGGAGCTGAACTTCATAGGAGAGTTTCAGTGGTCTGACAAGACAGGAAAACTCCTCCACTTTTGGGTTGTAAGCAATAGAAACAATGCAGACTGACTTGCGAAGGAGAATTTACCAGCTTTAAATAGAATTTAACAGCTTTAAATGATAATGATTTCCAAACTGATACTACCACCCTGGATCGCCAGATTCATTTATATCCAATTGCCACGTGACTACCTTTACTTGGACGTCCATCAAATCAAACTCATCACAGCCAACACCCGGTTTCTAATCTTCCCTTTCTGGCTTTCCCTCAACAAACCTACTCCTCTCTCCATTTTGGTTAGTGAAAACTCCACCTTCCCAGTTGCTCAGGTCAAATAAAACCTTTGAATGTGGAGGGTGAATAAAAGATAATTCCAAAGTGCCAAACAATTCTATTGGTTCCACTTTGACCATTTCTGGAGCTCCTGCTTGGTTCAGCGAGTAGAGCATGTGACTCTTGATCCCAGCGTTGTGAGTTCACACCCCAAAGTGGGCATGGAGCTTATGTAAATAAGTAAGTAAGTAAATAAATAAATAAATAAGTTTAGAGATAACTATGTTTGTATCTATAGACAAAACATGGCAAGAAAAAAATTAAAAAAAAAAAAAAAAGAATCTGAGCATTGCTCTCCACCTGTACAGCTACCCTGGTTCAAACCACCACCATCTTTTCACCTGATTTGTCTCACACTGGCCTCCTTGCTGTTCCTCTAACACATGACACATAGTATGGACTTGCCATCCTCTCTGTCTGGATCATTCTTCCCTCAGATATCCACCTGGCTTACTCCCTTACTTTCTTCAGATCTTTATCTAAATCCAAATGTGATCTTATTACCGAGGCCTTCTCTAACCATCTTATTGAAAAATTTAACCTCTCTTCCACCTCTGTCCCTTTTTAGTTTTATTTTTATTAACACTGATCATTAATGTTTGTACATTTTACTTGTTTGATTTTAAGTGTAAATTCCAAAAGGGCAAGGTATATGCCTTTTTTTTTTTTTACAAATGTATCTTCAAAGCCGAAAACAATATCTGACATATAATAAGATTTTCAGCAAAAATTTGTTGAATAAGTAAGGCAAAAGTAAATGTGATAACTTCGGGTGTGGTTAGATTCAGGTTTTCACCTTGTTGGTAGAACTCTGTCCCTGTCTCTAAGCTTTGCTTCCCCCAGCAGGCTTGAGATGTGATGTGTCATGTCATGATGTCTACCAGCAGCTCCAGCAGCCCTAATGGAAACAGAGTGTCTCTTTTCTGGGTTTGGGTCAAGTGCTGATCCCTAAAACATTCTCTGAGGGTAGGGAAAGAAAATACTGTGACTGGCAGGGCCTAGGTCATAGGGCCCCATGGAAAGGGGGTGAAGTTCAGCTCCATGTGGACTAAGAACAGAGGACTGGTAGTTCCCTAAGAGGAAATTGGGTGCTATTACTTGAAGAAAAGGGATGGAAGCTAAGCTAGTAGAAACAACAGATGCTCATCCCATCAGCAGACCTAGCCCAGAATAGCATTCTTCTTCGGCACCTCCATTTTCACAACCAGCCTGATTAAACTCTGAACTTTGGTTAGATTCTCTCCTAAATGCCGTTTCACCTCTGTCACTTAAGGTCTTCCTCACCTCTCAGTGCCCAATTCAAATGAGTCTAACTCTTAACAGATGTGGTCTCTCTTCCTCTCCTGAGCATCCTAGTTGTTTCTACTACTCTTGTAGCTAGCTTTACTCACCGTGCCCTACATTGTACATATTTATATGTTTTACGAGCTCCTTGTGGAAAGGGCCAGGTCCATTTCCCGGATGTCCAAGCCAGCTCCTCACACCTTCAGCGTCCACGGTGATTCCATTCGCACTGGAGCCGCCAGGGCGCGCTAGGCGCCAGGCGCGAGGCCGCCGGGGGCGGGAGGCACTGTGATTGGCAGGTACGGTCGTCAATCAGGAGCGGGGGGGCGGGGCGGAGTTCTCGGGAGGCCTGTAGGCGGGAGGCGGGCCCTGCATGAATGGGGCGCGCGGCGCGCGGGCTGCAGTCGGCGCTGGGGGGGAAGCCCGAGTCTCGGCCGGGAGTGGGTGGGAGGAAGCGAAGGGGTGGGGGGGGGGGGAGGGAAGGGAAAGAGCGCGAGGGGGCGGGGAGGGGCAGCGCGGGAGCGGCGAGCCAAGAGCTGTGAGACGGCTGGCGTGAGCGAGAGCGGTGGCCGCCGGTTCTGTCGCTTCGGTGCCGCTGTCCGCTGCGCTGCCTCCGCCCTCGCCGCGCGCCACCGCCTGCGGGACCCGGAGGAGCTCCCAGCGCCCCCGACGGGGCAGAGGAGTGGGGACTAGGGGAGCCGACGCTGAGGGAGGAGCCGGGTCGGAGCGGCCGAGCCCAAGGCCCCCGGGCGTGGAGGTGGGGGGCTGAGGCCCCCGAGGGGGCCCCGCCGCGATGGGCAACCTGGAGAGTGCCGAGGGGGGCGCGGGCGAGCCGCCTTCGGTCTCGCTGCTGCCGCCGCCCGGCAAAATGCCGATGCCTGAGCCCTGTGAACTGGAAGAGAGGTTCGCCTTGGTGCTGGTGAGAGCTGAGCCCAGTCCCTTCCCCCTTCCCACCATCCCTGAGTTCCCAGTGCCCGGGGTAAGACTATGCTCGGGTGCCCCTATCCGGCCCCCCTACTTTAGGGGGGCTTCCGATAGACTCAGTGCCTTCTTGGCAACCTCTGAGCAGCCGCTGGCCGCCCGACAGCCCCGTCGGGGACTGGCCGACCACGGCCTCAGCCGCTGGACGCTTAGGAGGAGGGGTCCTCAGCCTGGGACCTCCCCAGGATCCACACTTCTTCCTCCTTTCTCCCCCTTCTGCAGCCCTCGCACTTCTCCCCACTTCCCCGCCAGCCTTCCCGGGGCCCTAGAATTCTCATTTCTAAACCTCTTGCTGGTGCCTGGGGAGTCAGAAACTTGGGGCCGGCCCACACCTCAGTCTAAGTCAGGGTTCTCTGGCTGGGGAGACCGCCTCTCACGTTAACATGGAGGCTTCCCAGGGAGTGGGACCCACTTCCAGCCCAGACCAGATGTTTGGGGGAGAGGTGGAGGAATGGAGAGGGGGCTGGGAGCTCTTGAAGGGTGTGGAATAAAGAGTGATGCCATTCTACTTATTTTCAGAATGGCCTGCAGGCATCCTGCAAAGTTATAGTGGATTTGTCTAAAAGGCAGAACATGTGGATAAGCCATCTCACCAGTGTATTTTTCCAATTGAAACAATACACAAACCATCCTGCCTCCTCCCTCTTTATGTTAAGCCCTAGTGGCTGGTTTGTGTTCTTTGCCTGTGCTTCTTTTTACTTTCTGTAGGTTCCCAGAAGATCTGTAGAGATTAATTTTAAGCTAACTTTGGGATTCTCCTTTGGTGTGGGAGTTGGGCATTGGTATCAGTGGCCCTGTGGATAGGGAGGATCTGAGCTGGCATCACTAATGGAGCCGGGAAATATGTTGGAGGTAAAAATGAAGTTTTGGGAAAAGAAAGTGAACAAGGTGACGGAGCATTTGCTGGCAGAGGTAAACCTTTGAGAAACTTGGGGAAATAGTTCCTCATTCCTCAAAGAACTCTCTAAAGGGACTGTGTTAATGCTGCTGTTATTGTTGGTATGGCCTGAAGGGCCCACTTTGCCTTTGCCCATGCGGAGGGAATAGTTGTGGACTTAGCAGGCTTATTGGATTTCATCTGCCTCGGAATAGGGAGATTAGATCTGTTGGCAACAGTGGGACTGTCTAGAGATCCTGGCCTCTCCAATGGTGGAGAGTCTGACATTAGCCCACTGGCACCACAGCCAGCTCAGAGCCTAGCTGAGGGGAAGCGATGTTACTGGAACTTCTCTGCCCACCAACTCTGCAGAAGGCCAAAGGGATCTGGGCCACACATCCTGTGGCCCTCTGCATTTCCCCTGGCCTCCTCAAGGGGATGGGTGAGTCAGTGATTACTAACGTGCGGTGGCCAACTCAGAGGCTGAGGAGAGAATGGGATTTGATGCCCTTGAGAACAAGAGCTCAACTGTTGGGGAAAAGAGTGGGAGGGAATCTGCACTCCAGTGGGGGTGTGGAAACCCCCCCCCCCCCCACCGCCACACTATGTTGTCACGAGGTAGTTACAGAGATTGGAGAGAAAGGGATGGTTTGAGGTGGACTGGGTGGGGGACTGCCTTAGGTAGGGGCTTCCAGGCTGTTGGTCATGAGCGCTCAGAACCAGAGTTGGTCGTGTCCTCATTGGAGCTTGGTTGACAAGTGTTTAGTTAGTTGGCAAACCAATGGCTTAATATCCACAAAATGCACGTGGTGTCCTGATTACTAACCAGAGCACCCAGAGAGCACAGGTCAAGAGAGAGCTGGGACCACCCACTTGCAAGTTATACTTTCTGTATAAAGTTTTGATTTGTTTCCTCTTGGCCTTTGTTTTGGTCTCATTTCTGTGTGTCTGAGCTGTTACTGATTCCGGGTTGGAACAGGGCAGGCCAGGGCTAGTTAGCTGTTTTAGGGGAGGAGGGGATTTTTCCTCACTTTTCCAACACAGGGAAATCATGCTTTCTTGGGGATTTGAGTTCTTCTCTGGGAGCTCCTTCCTCTGCTTCTGAAACATGCCCTTTTTACTGTCCTCCTTTCTACTGTCCTGCTATTGGGGAACAGTACTGGCTGTTGGATGTTTGAGCCTGAAGCAAGCTCAGGTGTATTTCCTGAACAGTCGGGAGTAGAGTATGTGTAGTAGAAAAAGGCAAGGGCTGTCTTAGTAGCTGTCTTAGCCTCTCTAAGCCTCATCCATACCTAGATTTCCTTACCTAGAAGATAGGGAAATAATTTCTGTCCTAGTAGGCTTATGAGAATTAGATGAGCCATGTATATAAAGCCCTTGGTACCCTGTAGATGCTCCATATAGATTAACTTTTTTTCTTGATAGCATTGAGTCAGACAAGTTGCTCCTTTCTTACTCTTTTCTTTCCCAGATTGTCAGCATCATTATGATTGATTTGGTTTTTGAAAAAGCTGTTTGGAAGTTTGTTGAGGTGACATACTGGTGTCCTGGTTAAGCATATGGACTTTCAAGTCAAAGTGGGGTAAAATACTGGCCTCTCCACAGTCTCTAGTTTAAAAAGTGCTTGGCCTTAAGCAAGTTGCTTCATCTCTTTGAGTCGCAGCTTCTTCTTATAAATGAAGATAATAATAGTATTTGCCACATGAAGTGACTGTGTGGATGTAATGAAACTGGAAGTCAAGTACTTAGATAGCAGAGTCTGGCAACTACTTTACGCTCAGTAAATGGTAGCTTTTAAATCTGTAGCTCTCAGCAGTGACTCAGATCTGAGATCCTTTGTATTCCCAAAAGGGATTTTAAGTTTAGCAATATGATGAAACCAATTACCTATCTTGTATAGCTAGTCTCAGGATATGCCTCCTGCTCTCCGATGGAGGGCTTCCCCCAGTTCCAGTGTAACTGTGGAACATCCCCTTCAACCCCGAAAACCACACTGGCTGGGGAAGTTGTATCATAGTGAGTCAAGACCACAGGCTCCCCGAGTTCTGATAGAGACACATGGTCTGACACACAGCCTGATAGCTGAGGTTGGAGAGCTCAAGGTCTGAGGCCATGAGGTGATTTGTTCAGGACATTGATCCCAAGAGTCCTGACTAGGCCCAGTGCCCTAATCCAAGGCTTCCTGGTCCTGTTCTGCCACATACTGATCCCCTCATCCCTGGGGGCAGCCAAGGTCCCTGATTGGTCACCTCTGACTGGGATCACTTCCACCATTTTTCTTGTGTGCTGTATAAATAGTATTATTTTCTGGTGTGTCCTGATATGAAAAAAGGTTGTGAAGCTGTGTTCTGCTGTCTCTCTGGGATCCTTCCTTAATTCTTGTCTGAGCAGCAGCTCCTATTCTGTTGAGTACTGAGAAGTTTAAGGGGTGGTGCAGTTATTGGAGCTTCTTTATCAGTATCAGAATGAGCACCCATCTCTGGTCTGATAGAGCCCCAGTCTGGGTTTTGGGTCCAACTAGATTACTACCCACCCTCCATTTATCAGAGCTAATATCTGGACAGTACAGGCCTTTGCCAAGATAGAGAGGGGAAGCAGAGGGCTTTAAGGGCTTTGAAAGGATAGCTGTCTGCCCTTATTTTTCTCGTTGCTGACTTATTATAGACTTGAAATAGAGTCTAAAGGTTCTGATGCCAGAAAAAGCCCTGGTTATCCCTCAGGAGGAGGCTCTCAGGGTGGGGTTGTATGACAGAGCCTGTCCCTGCCATGGGTCCTCCGCTCACATTTTCCTGGTGATGACTGATGGCTTTGGGTTTTGCTGTAAGTGTAGTGTTGATGTGGGAGCTAAGATGGTCTGGGTGCTAGCTGTCTAAGAGACTTTGAGGGCCTCCTATGACACAGAAAGGGGCTGGGAAAAACTTGAGCTAAATATCAAGTTCCAAATGGCCACGATGGAAATTTTTTCCCAGCCCTGGGGATTGTAGTGAATTAGTTCAGGCTGGAATAGGACATGGGGGAGGGAGAAGACCCTTGACAGCAGCTGGTCAGAGGAACCCCCTTGCTCGGAGACCCCACCGAGAAGACCTTAGAAGACCTTAGAAGACCAGAGAGGAACCTTATTTCCTTGATCTTCCCATATGACCCTGCCTTAGCCTGGGGGAGGTGTGTTGGGGTGGGGGGTAGATAGGACTGATGAAGTCGGCTTTTTGTCACTTGGGAATGTTTTCATTGCTCAGAGGGAGTTTCACCTTTTTTTCTTTTTTCTCTTAAAGTAATGTTCATTCCCTAAGAAAAGCATGGGCAATTTAGAAAGAAAAGATTAAAGGTTTATATTGAAGAAAAAATCCTTATTTTATAGTTCCTTTACGAAATGGAGCCAATGTGTTTTAAAGCCTTTCATATTTTTTTTTTGTCTGCATAAGGTTTTGTACAATGTTGTAATATTGGTATACATTTTATAATCCAGTTTGGGTTTGTTTTTTTCCCCCCTCTGGCTTTGTTATTTCACTAGTTTTCCCAAACCAGTCATTGTAAACACTTTTAAATGCTTGCACAGTGGCCCCTCCAGTGAATGTACCATTGTGTACTTAACTGTTCTATTGTTGGACATGTATGTTGTTCTCTTTGCCATCATAAACAATGTTGTGATGAACATCTTGGTGCACAAAACCTTTTCAATATTTAGAGTTTTCCTTAGGATAGAAATCCCAAATTGAACCTGCTAGGTTGTCGAATATAAAGGTTTTATGGTCCTCAATACATATTTCCAAATGTTTTTTATTTTATTTTTTAGAGATTTATTTATTTTTTTAAGATTTTATTTATCCATTTGTCAGAGAGAGTGAGTGAGCACAAAAGCAGGGGGAGAGGGAGAGGGAGAAGCAGACTCCCTGCTGAGCAGGGAGCCTGATGTGGGACTCGATCCCAGGACCCCGAGACCATGACCCGAGCCGAAGGCAGATGCCTAACCGACTGAGCCACCCAGGTGTCCCTCCAAATGGCTTTTAAAAAGGGAGTCATGTGTGTGAGTATCCTCACAGGAAGGGAAGAGCATTGAGAATAGCTTCTTTTCTCCTGATTATGACAATAATGCATGTTTATTAAGCAAATTGAGTAACAAGTATAATGTATATAGAAAAGTATAAAAAAGAGAATGTCACCTCTAACCTCACTGTCTACTATTAACATTTTGAGATATATATATATATTTCATATCTATCTATCTATATATCTATATATATATATATACATATATATATATATGTATATGATCCTGTATATATATATACAGGATCATACTGGGCACATTGTTTTATAAACTGATTTTTATTTTACTTTCTTAAGCATTTTCTCTTTTGTTTAAACATTCTTTGTTTTCATGATTTCACAGCCGGATAGTACTCCATCATATAATACTTTATTAGTGCTCTGTCTTTTATTTCTCTCTCTCTCTTTTTTTTTTTTTTTTTGCTACTGAAAATAACACTGTGAAGAATATCCTGTGCATAAATATTTGTGTGCATCTCTGCTTATTTATTTAGGATAAATTGCTAGAAGTATAATTATTGGGCCAAAGGGGATATGCTTTTTAAAGTCCTCTGAGAAATATGCTTCTAAAAAAGTTGTACTACTTGGCTTTTTCACTCTCCCTTTCTCTGTAAGCTAAACATTATTGAATCGACTAACGTTTTAAAAAACTTTTGCCAATTTCATTAATAAGAAATGGTGTCTTGTTTTGCTTTGCATTTCTTTCAACATTTCTTCGTAAATGTTTTGGCCATCTTCTGTTGGCAATCCTTGCTCTCTGTTGGGGATTTATTACATGTACAGATTCCTAGGTAATAAATGTATACATTTCCACATTTTTATTATAAAATTTTTTCACATAGGAAAGAGCATATTATATAAGATTAAAATAATCTAAAAAACGGACGCTGGTATATCTACTGTGGAGTTCTTGGAATTGGCTTCATGTCCCTTAATTTCTTCTCCCTGCTCTTTTATCTGGGACGAAGAAGCCCTTGAGCTCAGGACTTGCTGGGCCTGGGACAAGTCCGCAGCTGGGACGGTCCAGGTGGCAGCCACAGCAGTGTTTCAGAGCTCTGTCTGGGGGGGAAACAACCGCTGCAGCTGCTGAGAACAGGAACTGGTCGTGGTGGAAATAGCTAATCTTCAATGAAGTGAAAAAAGAAGCCAAGGTGGAGAGGAAATGAGACCACAGATCCTCCCCTGCCCCCCTGAGGTTGCCTGGGAAGGCTGGTTGGAGCCAGGGCCTTGGTTCTGTGGTCAAGACCGGAGTTCCGCTCCAGAATCGGCTGCCGTGAGCCCAGGGGACAGCAGTGCTGGCTGCCTGACGTCAGTGAGTTAACTGGTCCACCAGGCTGATCACCTCCATTCTGGGGGAAATGTTTCTCCCAAATCCGAGCTGAGCTGAGCTGAAGCAGGGAAAGGCCGTTCCAGTTCGGAAATGCACTTCAGAGAAGAGGAAGGACCTTTTACTTTGAAGATAAGAGGGGGTGCTGTCTCCATACGGCACCCCCACCTCCTGCTCTTTGCTGGGTACTTCAGGGCTCCCTCTTTGAACAGTACCAGTTGGGAACTTGTGGGTTTTAAGATCGTTGTCCATGAAGAAAAGTGTATTCCAGGATAGAGATGACCTGAGCAGCTAGAATTCCCAAGTTCTCAGTTTCAGGCTCTCTTTTGCCTCCCTCAGCAAAGGCACATCTTTGTGTGTTGTTTTCCATCCACATGGGAGAATGAATCACCCAAGGAAGACGTCCAATTGTCAAGCTTGTCTCTCTGCCCTTGAGATACTCTGGTTGTCTTTGCCTCCTACCTTGCTCTCTACTTTTCTTTTCACCTTTCAGAAATACCCTCTTTCCAGATTCTCTCACATTTTCTGTCTTCCATCCCCTCTCAGCAAATCCACAGGCTGGGAAGTTGTGTGTTGGGCAGGAGAGGACCTAGATAGGTAGGGTGTTTTGGAAGGAGCACCCTCCCGCCCCCTGACCAGCTTTACGAATTTTCATATTCTTCTCAGTTTATTAAGCACTTTGAGGTCCTTGAATAGTATTGTAAATAATATTCAGAACCACAAGGGGCTAGCAGAATTATTTACATGATGAGTTTTGCCAGGAGAGGAAGGGTTTAGAGTGTTTACGATGTGATGGTTCAGTTCTTGTCCTCGTCTCTTCCTCCTATCCACTCCCCATCTCTTTTACCACCTTCCCACCCTCACTCAGAGTTACCACCAGGGGGTCTGGAGTTGGGGCTGGGCATCTTGCCCCTGGGTTCCTAAAACCATGAACAGAGCTGGTATGTATTCTCTTCCTTCCCTACCTGCTCATCTACTCAGGTCTAGACTAGAGAATGTCTTCCCTCCTCCAGTTAACCAGTGCCTCTTTAAGGAAGAGCTGAGGATGAGTGTGGCTCCCTACTTTAGGTGATGGCTATCTTGTTTTAAGAACTAACTGCCTACAAGGGTGCCTGGGTGGCACAGTTGATTAAACATCCCTCTCGATTTTGGTTTATGTCATGATCTCAGGGTCTTGGGATCAGGCCCCATGTCAGACTCTGCACTCAGTGCAGTCGCCTTGAGGTTCTCGATCCCTCTCCTTCTGCCTCTCCCTCTGCCCCTCCCCAGGCTCCTGCACACACACTCTATCTCTAAATAAATAAGATTTTTTAAAAAAGATTTTATTTATTTATTTGACAGACAGAGATCACAAGTAGGCAGAGAGGCAGGCAGAGAGAGAGGAAGGGAAGCAGGCTCCCCGCTGAGCAGAGAGCACGATGTGGGGCTCGATCCCAGAACCCTGGGATCATGACCTGAGCCGAAAGCAGAGGCTTTAACCCACTGAGCCACCCAGGTGCCCCAATAAATAAGATCTTTAAAAAATGTTTCTTTCTGAGCAAATTTCATTCTTTATGAAATGGGTAATGATGATACCTATCTTACAGGGTTTTGATGATGTTTAAAGTAGAAAACATAGTGAAAATACCTTGTAACCTATAAAGGTTCTACCAATAAATGTTTATGCCATACACATTATCCATTACACCAACCTGTGTTCCAATAAATAAAAGTGGTTGCTGTGTGGGGGAGGTATGATTCCAGGAGAAAGTTTTTGGAAAGAAGAGAGGGTGTTTTGATTATCATGCTGGTTGAGTGGTGCTGCTGGTACTTTGTGCCTGAGGGCAGGGCATATTAACTATCCTCCTGTGTTTGGGTCAGTCCCACACTGTAAAGAATGGTTCTGTCCACCTGCCGAGAATCATCTTCTACTAATCTGTACCTCCATCATCCTGTGTCCCAGTTGGGGAACAAGCTCCAGGAGCAGTAAAAGTGAAGGTAGAACCATCGGTTTTTGGTACTTTCTTGATTTCCCCATTTCCTCTTATACCCTCAGGCAAGAGAGGGACCTCTTTTATGACTTCTGTCTTTAGGTTTAAGGCCTGATTCCCTGATTGCCTCTGTACTTTGGGCCCTATGGTAAATGTTATCAAGGAGCAGTTTGGGGTTTGCATTCTCCACTTCTGGTCTTTACCCACTCCTGAATAGCTCCTCCGGTCAAGGTAAAAATTCTTTTAGGTTGGGAATATGTTTGAGAGATCTTTGAACAATGCTTCTGAATCTTTCGGGTAAAATAACCTTCTGAAAATCTTTTTTTTTTTTTTTTTAAAGATTGATTGATTGATTGATTGATTTGACAGGCAGAGATCACAAGGAGGCAGAGAGGCAGGCAGAGAGAGAGGGAAGCAGGCTCCCTGCTGAGCAGAGAACCCGATTCGGGACTCGATCCCAGGACTCCGAGATCATGACCTGAGCCGAAGGCAGCGGCTTAACCCACTGAGCCACCCAGGCGCCCCAACCTTCTGAAAATCTGATTAGACCTGTGACCCCTAATTCTCCTTGCCCTAATGCATATGTACACACACACACACACACACACACACACACAGTATTTGGGGGTTTAAAGCTTATTCTTGCGGGGCGCCTGGGTGGCTCAGTGGGTTAAAGCCTTTGCCTTTGGCTCAGGTCATGATCCCAGGGTCCTGGGATCGAGCCCCACATGGGGTTCTCTGCTCAGCAGGGAGCCTGCTTCCTCCTCTCTCTCTGCCTACTTCTCTGCCTATTTGTTATGTGTCTGTCAAATAAATAAATAAAATCTTTAAAAAAGAAAAAGGCTTATTCTTGCATCTGCTGAAGAAATTTCTGGCTTTGAGCCTAGAGGAGTGAGAAGGTAGAGCTGGGCGAGAAGGTAGCAAGAGCTCCTTGATATAAGTACTCTCGATATTTTGTAAGGTGAAGCAGCCCTGGTTATCAGTTCAGATAAAATGATGTCTCTTGTTGGTGGTTCCAAACAAGAGAGCTTGTTGAAACCTGGCTGATCCCATTCAGAGGGAGATATTCTGGTCCCTGGTCCCTGGTCCCTGGTTCCTGGACATTTTGATTTCATTCTGATTAGGGATACTTTGTGATGGGGTCTGCCCTTTTGAACTACACCCTCAACCTCCAGGAACATCTAGGTAGGGATGACAGGATGTACTTTGACAAGCCAGGGGAACCAGTGGCATCCTTGCAGTGAGACCCAAATGTTAGGTCATATCCTGTGTTTGGAGGTACCACCTGTCTCAAGCGGTAACTGTCTCCTGCAGGCCTAAATTCTCTGGGAATATCCACGCAGTCCACTTCCCAGGGTGTGCCTGAGAGGGAACTGGGAACAACCAGTCTCTAGCAGTTGCTTTTATGCTTAAATCCTCTTGCTTTCTGCCTTACTGAAAAAAAAAATAATAATTTTTAAATGACCTATATGTTTTTTTGACTGCTCAGAATATTTCCTACTGAAATTTTTGAAGGAAAATTCAGTTTTTAGGGGCCTTACTACAAAGAAAAGTTTTCTTTCAAGACAACATTAAAAATGTTTTTTTCCTGAGTGAAGTCTACTTCATCCTTACAGGAATGGGTCAGTTTCTGGTCTCCACCAAATGCCTCAATTTAACTGTAGAGGTTAAGGAAAGAGAATTAACATTTGTTGGGTACATGCCGCATGCTTTTACGTGTGTTAATCAGTTAACTTGTCAACAACTCTGTGAGGCCTTTGTGCCACTTCTGTTTTATAGGTGAGGAAACCAGGGCTCAGAGCAGTTAACTAACCTTGAGAAGGTCTCAACTGAAATGTCACTTACTTAGGCCTTTAGCAAAAATTTTCAGTTAGATTTTTTGCTCATGCTAAAAGGACTGCTAGAAATACAACTTCAAAAAAATGCTCAATCCTTGATTGCACATATAGATTTTTATTTCATTTTATTTTTAAAGATTTTATTTTTATTTATTTGAGAGAGAGTGAGTGAGAGAGAGAACAAGCAAGGGAAGGAGAAAATGGAGAGGGAGAGGCAGACTCCCCACTGAGCAGGGAGCCCGCTATGGGGCTCCATTCCCAGGACCCCGGGATCATGACCTGAGCCGAAGGCAGATGCTTAATCAACTGAGCCACCCAGGTGCCCTGCATATATAGATTTTTTTAATGCATAGGAAAATTTCTAAAAGTGTACAGCCATTACCTCTGGGATGGAGACTGAAGGAACCATATTTGGAGGAATAGGAAAGTCAAAGGGAATTTAATTTAGCTTTATAAAGTTTACATTTTTTACAAGGAGAAAGTACTTATGTATTAATTATGTAATTAAAAGTTAAAAATTATTTATTATGCAGCCATCAAAAGAAATTAAATCTTGCCTTTTGCAACGACGTGGATGGAACTAGAGGGTATTATGCTGAGCAAAATAAGTCAATTAGAGAAAGACAATTACCATATGATCTCCCTGATATGAAGAATTTGAGAGGCAACGTTGGGGGCTTGGAGGGTTAGGAAGGAAAAAATGAAACAAGATGGGATTGGGAGGGAGACAAACCATAAGAGACTCTTAATCTCACAAAACAAACTGAGGGTTGCTGGGGGCAGGGGGGAAAGGATAGGGTAATTGTGTTACGGACATGGGGGAGGGTATATGCTATGGTGAGTGCTGTGAAGTGTGTAAACCTGGTGATTCACAGACCTGTACCCCTGGGGCTAATGACACATTATATGTTAATAAAAAATAAAAAATTAAAAAAAAAAGAAAAAATTCTTAATCTCACTAGAAGTTAAGGAAATGAACATTTAAACTATGTACTTTTAATGCTGATCATCTAGGTGAAATTTGAGAGATTGATGTCTGTGGGTGTCTAATCGTACATTAATACACTATTAATAATGGGGCGATTCAGTACAGGCATTGTAGAAGGTATTTTATAGTGTACAGCAATTTCCAATGTCCATATCCTCTGACCAGGCCATCTTCTAAGAAACTGTCCTACAGAACTGTTAATACACATGCATGGGGTGCATATAAAGGATCCTCAGGGCTGCATTATTCAACAGTAAAAAACTGGGAACAACCTGATAGTCTATTTTGTGCCCAAATACCAATTTCTCTCCATTCACCTACTCAAGGCAAATGCTGGGAGTTATCCTTAATTTTTTCCTTTTCCCTTTACTATGCCCTATTAGCAAGCCCTGCCAATTCCATCTCCAAAAGTATATCTCAGATCTACTCATTCTCTTTATCTCTACTACCATAGCTTTAGTTGAAGCAATATCAGTTCTTGCTTCTATTATATCCAACCAACTGGCTTCCTCTATTTCCCCTTTCTCGATCTCCCCATTCATTCTCCACAAAACAAATTCAAAATAGAAATCACATAGCATTTAAAACTGCTTAAAACCTGTATTTTTTATTTTTTTCCACCAGCCTAAAACCTTTAATGGCTTCCTTTGGTACATACAGGAGAAAAACAA
Source organism: Mustela lutreola (assembly GCF_030435805.1). Lineage (NCBI taxonomy): Eukaryota > Metazoa > Chordata > Mammalia > Carnivora > Mustelidae > Mustela > Mustela lutreola. Next base: position 65,188,753 of record NC_081297.1, read on the forward strand.
CAAAAAAGAGCAAACTCTTGGCCTTGGCCCTTAAGATTGTACATTATTTGGTCCTGCAGACCTCTTCAACCTCACTCACCCTCCTGTTTACCAAGCTCTACATTAGCCTTCTTTCATTTCAGTACAGTCTCCTTTCTGTCTCAGGGCCTTTGCACAAGCCATTTCCTCTTCTGGAATGCCTTTTTCCTGGATCTTCAAGTGGCTTTACCCAGCTTAGACCTCAGGTCTCAGTTAAAAAAAAAAAATCCCACCTCTCAGTCCTCCCTCACTTATTATTCTCTATCTTAGCATGCTGTTTATTTCTTTTGTATTCTTTTTCTTTTTTTTTTTTTAAATGCCTCTCTTTGGAGAAGATAGGTAAAGATAGAGAACAGTTTCAGACATTCTGTAAGTTGTAAAGAATGAGAACATGTTTGAGGAGAAAGTACTTTCTCAGCTTTTTTTTTTTTAATAAAGATTTTTATTTATTTATTTGACACAGAGAGATCACAAGCAGGCAGAGAGGCAGGAAGGGAAGCAGGTTCCCTGCTGAGCAGGGAGCCCGATGCGAGGCTCAATCCCAGGACCCCGGGATCATGACCCAGGCTGGAAGGCAGCGGCTTAACCCACTGAGCCACCCAGGTGTCCCCATAGGCACTCAATATTAATGGCTGTGGCTGATGGGAATCTCCAGGACACGTGTGTGTGTGTGTGTGTGTGTGTGTGTGTAAATATAATCATCTAAAAAGGCAATTAAAAGAAGAAGTCTATGTATAATGCTTTTTAAGCCATATATGTTTATATGTAAACATATAGGAAAAAAGGCCTGGAAGAATCCACAACAAACTGTTATTTGTGGTGACCCTTGAGGGGGAGCAATGGATAGAGTCGGGGGCTGAAAAGTGACTCATTTTCTATTCTGTAAGCTTTTGCATTGATTGAATTTTTTCTAACAATATATGCTCATGTATTTATTCCTCTTCTGAGGGAAAAGGAGGGGAAAAAATAAGTGAGAAGGACTGCACGTTTTTACGGGGGAAAAAAAAAATAGCTCCTCTTACTCTCTGTGCTGAACCAAGAGAGAGCAAGAGGGAGAAAGGACACCAGTGGGGTCAGCAACTGGCCATAGCCCATTCCCTGCCCTGTACTGAGCGGGCCCTAGTTTTTGGAGTAGAAAGAATCCTAGGAGATGCTCTTCTGCCCTGAGGCTGCATTTTAAATTCTTTAATGTAGGCATGACCTTGGTCCCCCAGACACAGGTTGTATATTTTTAGCCCCTTTTATTTCTAGGCCGATGAAAGCCACACCTTCAGCCTTAGCAGAGCTGTAGCGGGTCAAGTGAGCAAAGAGAATAAATGTGAGCTCTGGGCTTCACTGCTGTTAAGTTTCTCAAAGTCAAGTCCGTTTAGCAGCCCTGATCCCCATGGAAGCCACATTCTCTAGATTCTTATCTCCCAGGAATACAGATAGCTAATCATTTTCACAGCCAACATTTCCAGTGCTAACGGTATGCCAGGCACCCTGCAAAGCTCTTCACATATTATTTCATTTAATCGTCACAAATTTATCAAAGTAGTTTTATTATCTGCATTTTGTAGATGAGGAAACCGAGGTCCAGGAAGGTTAAGTAGCTCACTTAGGATCACACAGTTAGTTAGCAGTGAAGTCAGGCTGTGAATCCGAGCCATCTGACTCTAAGCCCACATTGTGAGCTAGGGTTTCCTTCCCTCCTCGGGGTCAGACGCCTTGCTGCTTTGGAGGGGATTGTGTAGGCTACGGCAGAATAGACGGAAGGTTCCAGAACAACTCTTCCTTTGCCAAGAGGTGTGGTAGGAAGATTTGCACTTTGGAGTCAGCCAGAGTTACCCCACTAGGACATGGGCTATTCAAGAGTTTTGGTTTTGATTTTTGGTTTTTGGAGGTTTTGTTTTGTTTTGTTTTTTACTTACTATGTGCCAGCAATACAACTGGGTATACAATGGTGAAAAAATAAATAATCACCTCCGCCTTTTTGGAGTTTACAGGGAAATACAGATATTAAGCAAATAAATACTTCATCGCAAATTACGATATGTCCTTGGGAGGCAAAGAACAAGTTGTTAGGAGAGAGCATAACAAGGCCTCCCTCTAAATGAAGGCCAGAAATAGCCTTGGAAGTTTATGAGAGGTTTTCTGCTTTCATTTCATTTTTCTTCCTTTCTTGATTTATTAAGGAAATAGGTCTTAGGGGCCTGTTGTAAACATGCCACTTTGCTGAGTACTTGGGAGAATACCAAGAAATAGAAGGCAGTGCTCACTATCTAAGTCGGAGAGACAAAACTATATACTTAGAACTGTACTTTGAACAGCCAGAGAATTAAAACAAGTGTGTGTTTTCAGACCGTCTATGAGACTCCTTGTGTACCTCCGTTATCTTATCCGTAACCTGGGGATGCTCTTTGTCTCACCTCATCCCATGCACATGGGAAAACCAAATGAGATCCCGAAGTGATGGGGTGTCGCGCAGCTACAAGCACAGAAGGACTGGAGAGTTAGGGAAAAATCACTGTGACAGAGGACTGCTGATCAGGCAGTGCTCTAAGGAGGGCATGGACTTTCCGTCGGGTCTTAACGGTGGCAGCTGTGGTTGAGGAGGCAGATACGGGCCAGAGCATGGGGGAGGGAACTAAAGAGAAGAATGAGCCAGCCAGGGGGGCCTGGGTGGCTCAGTGGGTTAAAGCCTTTGCCTTCGGCTCAGGTCATGATCCCAGTGTCCTGGGATCGAGCCCCACATCGGGCTCTCTGCTCAGCAGGGAGCCTGCTTTCTCATCTCTCTCTGCCTGCCTCTCTGCCTACTTGTGATCTCTGTCAAATAAATAAATAAAATCTTAAAAAAAAAAAAAATGAGCCAGCCATGTAGGGGGCAGCCAGGAGCCCCGCTGCTGGGACAGAGGAGCCCAGGTGCAGACAAGGGAGCTGAGCGTGGGTCAGGACAGATGGGCAGTTCACAGAGAGTTTTGTCTGATTGTTAGAAAAGGCCGGGGAGGCCTTCTTGCCCGGCTTCCAACATGGAATAGAGATAGGTTGGTAAGATAGGTTGGCCATTCATGGGTTTGCTCTTTAAATTGAACGATGGTAATATAGGAGAAATAGATGCCAACTCAGTCCTTAAAGGTTACAAAATCAGAATAATAATTTGATGTAAGCAAAACTGGGTAGATGATCCGGACATTACCCTGAACTGCAGGAGTCCAAACATTTAGGAGACTCTGCTTCTAGTTACCAGGTTCTGGGCTAATTCTTTCCTTTGCCAAGACTGCCTTGCCTTCCTTTAGGGTGAAATATTGTCTTGCACTAAATAATTTGTGTTATTAACAATGCCTTGTTCATGGTAGGGGCTTAATAAATGTCATAGTAATAGTGTCACATAGTAATAGTGTCCAGTGTTTGTGAGCCCCTTTCTACCTGCTACTGGCGTAGAGGGCAGAAGGATGACACCGCACCCTTTTTCAGTGAGTCGTCCAGGCCAGACCCCCAGGAGTCATGCTAGGCTACTGTTCCTCCCACCTTCTCTCCATAGTACTACCACCCCTGTAGTTGGTCCTCATCACTTGCCTGCGGTATTGTCACAGATCCTTTTGTGGTCTCTCTACTCTGGTTCTGCAGACCCACCTGCCCTGATCTATCATGTAGCCATATGCAAAGACCTCAGGGAAGGGTTTTCTAGGAAGAGAGAACAACCCATGCAAAGCTTTGGAGTGGGAAGGAGCTTTGCACAGTTCAGGACCTGAGGGAATGCCAGATGGTTGACAAGGATGCTGGAGAGAGTTGAGCGGGGCCCAGATCATGGGAGACTGTATCAGCTTTGGTAAGGAGTTTGGATATGATTGTCGGAGGAATGACTCCATCTGCTTTATAGTATGAAAAGTTCACTATGGTCTGTGGCCATACCACCCTGAACGTACCTGATCTCATCTGATCTCAGAAGCTAAACAGAGTCAGGCATGGTTAGTACTTGGATGAGAGAAGAGTTCACTATGGCTGCTGTGTGGGACCTCTAGAACCCTGTTCCCCTCTGGGCAGCACAGTGGCCTAAGCGAGGCCAGGCTCCTCACTCAACTTAGCACAGCGGAGTGGTCATGCCCTCTGCCTTTTCAGGTTTGACTGGTGCTCAGTCCTCACTCCTCTACCCACCCTCAGGCCAGAAAGGGCAGTGCCTCTACTGGCCCCAGTGTTTGGCGTGCCTACCAGTGGCCCGAGCCTATAATTTGGCGGGTTGGCTGGTTACAAAAATAAAAAGTACGACCTATAACTAAAGCTGAGTGGATTCAGTAAAGAGGGAGCTTTTAATTTGCAGAGGTCCTGGGCTGTATTTAAGTGGAGGAGAAATGTGTCTCCTCCCCACATGCTGTTCCATTTTCTCCCTTTAGTACCTGCTCTGGGCAGGGTTGGGGTTCATAGGCCTGGGCCTGAGCTGTGCAGGACTTTGGGGAACTCTTTGGGAGGCATGTTAGGATCAAACAAGAGTTTTGTAGGGCTTCCTGTAAAGTCAGTATTATTCAGTCTTGTTATTTATGTAGCCCACTGGGATAGAAGTAGAGTTTTTAAATACTTGTCTTTCCGCGGCTCCTCAAGCCTGATGCTCTCAAGATCTCCTGGAGTCACTCTGTGTTCTTGGCTGGTGGAGGAATAAGAAGTCTGGCCTGGGAAACTGCAAGGAGTTCAGGGATTCCTTTTGCGTGTTCAAGAGCTTTGGGACTCTGCGGGTCTGGATTTGAATTCTAGCTCTGCCGTTTATTATCTCTGTGACCTTGGGCCAGTGCCTTCATTTCCCTGAGCCTTAGTTTCTTTATCTGAATAATCAGGATAATAATACTTGGCTTCTAAGGACTTTATAGGATGTAAAAAATCCAGGGCTGTGTCTGGCATAGTGGGCACTTAGTAAATTTTAAGTAGAAATGTTCTAAGACCACTAACCTCTTCACGTCAGGTATCTAGTATCAAGGAGCCCAAAAAGAATAGTCAAGACATATGAATTTGCCATTGATGAGTAGGGACTGGTTTTATGTGGCACAAGTTGTCAGATCACTGAACTAAACACCGCACTGTCGTCCCCTTGTTTTCCCAGTTGACCTACCCACAGGCCTTAGGGCCCTTAGGAACTGGTGTAACCCTTGGCCCACCGTTTAGCACATTTCATTTCTTGTATAGCCGTGGACAGATTGGACGTTAAAGATTTTATTTTAATTGACAGAGAAAGAGAGAGCAGCAGAGGGAGAGAAAGAAGAAGACTCCCTGCTAAGCAGGGAGCCGCATGCAGGGCTCAGTCCCAGGACTCTGGGATCATAACTTGAGCCAAAGGCAGACTCTTAACCAACAGAGCCACCTAGACGCCCCAGAAGGACTGGATGTTAAGAGGCTTCTGGACTGGGGCATTTACCAAGGCCAGAAGAGCTAGCATAGGCCTGCCCAGGTCCAGACGTGTGCTCCTAGACAGTAGTGAATCCTGCGGTGTAGGGGCCACTCTTATATGGGTTCATTTGCAGATTGGAGATCACATACTCCCCTACCCTTGATGCCAGCCTTAGGGTAAGGTCCAGACAATGTCCTAGAAGGGATGGATGGATAAGAGCTAACTGGGGAAGAGTGTCTTTTTTGAACCTTATGTATCCAGGATATTCCTGAGCCCCTTACTTTGGACAGGCCTCTTGTTTGTGGTTGTGGTTATTTTGTTTTTACTCACTGCTCAGCGGAATCAGCATCACACAAGCGCTCATTATCCTCAGGCCCTTGGCAGCCAGGGCACTTGGTGAATCCCTTGTAAAGTGCTCACGTCTGCAGATTATTTTCCAGTGCATCTGGCACGAGTTCCAGAATGATGGTCCAATAGCAGCTCTTGCTTCTCCCTTTGGGTTGGCTAATTACTACTGGCATCGTGGGTGACTAAGGAATTAAGAATCTGTGCTTTTATGGGGCAGCTGGTCCTGGTGGGCTCCCAGAGCACTTATTTGTCATTTCTCCAGAATATCCTTGTTAGATGTTTAGAGCATAACCTCAGGAGGTGAGGGGTAGCCAGCTAGACAGCGTGTGGTGCCATTTGGCTTCTCAGTTGATTCTTTCCAAGAATCGTAAAGAAATCCTCTCGTACCTGTTGCTGCAGAGGCCCAGGGAAATATCACGGTGATGTCATAACAGTATGAAAACACCACCAATTGTTTCTGATTGTTCTGGAGGCAAGAGGGCAGACAGTTACTCCCTTCTTACTCTATGGTAGGGCAGGTGACAGTCACGTCAGTACTCTGGAGGGCCTGAGGCTGTGAGCTGAGAATGCTCACATTCTCCCTGGCTGGAGAGGGAGAGAAGGACCCAGTGCCAGCCCTCACAGACTTGCTGACTGCAGCCTAGCCTTCATTCACTCCATAAGCACTTACTGAGCACTTAGAATTATGTTAAGTGCCAGAAAAGTCAAGATGACTAAGACAGTGTCTGCCCCCAGGAGTGTAGTCTAAAGAGGGAGACAAACACACTAAACATGTAATTGCAATCTACAGTTTGGGAAGTGCAGCGGGATCGATAATGCAGGAGCATCTGGGGGCATGGAGGAGAGGTGGGGATCGGGGACTCCTGCCTGTGCGAGGAAATCAAGGTTGGCTAAAGGGATAATTAGGAGTTGGAGAGACATGTCGGAGAGAAAAAGCGTTCTGGGTAGAGGGGACAACTTGAGTAGAGGCAGCAAGGTGAGGCAGAGCAGATAGATATGTCAAGAATCCTTGTGCAGTGGCTCAGTGTTGTTGGAGTGTGAGGTGTCAGGCTGAGTGGTGGTGGGAGGGGAGGGTGCAGCGAGAGTGGTCAAGGCCTGGATGGTGTGGTGATGACAGTGGGAGCCTGAACGAGGGCTGGAGTGCGTGATGGAGACTGTGCAACAGAGTCGCCGGGTGGTTATGAAAAGAAATGTGGGGGACTTGACAACTGATTAGATTTGACCTTGGGAAGATGAACATGAGGAATATGGGGGGAATGAAGTATGCGCCCCCACCCCCCGCAGGTTTCTAGCTTGCTGGGACGAGTTAAATGGAGGTTGTGAATGCAGGAGAGAAAATAACAGAAGGAAACCCGATGAGGCTGGTTTGAGGCACGTGAGGTCATGGAGATTGTGGAAGTCAAGGGGAATGTCTAATGGGCAGTTGGATATTTAAAGATTTTATTTATTTAGTTGACACAGAGAGATCGATCATAAGTAGGCATAGAGGCAGGCGGGGTTGGGAGGGGGGAGCAGGTTCCCTGCTGAGCAGAGATTCCCAATGGCAGGGCTGGATCCTAGGACCCTGAGACCATCACCTGAGTCGAAGCAGAGGCTTAGCCCACTGAACCACCCAGGTGCCCCTGCAGTTGGGTTTTTAAAGCTGAAACTCAAAGGAGAAGTCTGGGATCGAAAGAAATACTTGACAATCATCAGTGTCTATTGGTCAAATAAAATTGGGGGCTGAAGCATTCTCTTGCCTTTTTTTCTGTCCCCACAGACAGCATAGCCCTTCAAGTGACTGGGAGGACAGACTTGCTAGAGGAGTCGTTAGTTGAGGGGGCCAAAAATAGAGATTTGTGGTAGAAATCAGACCTCAGGTTTGCGGGCTGCAGATTTAACCTGAGGAAGTCAGGAGACAATGGGGAAATAAGGGATTTGCGATGAGATCGAACACTAAAGACAGCTTAGCAAAACCTCTAAAAGGTTAGAGAAGTTGTCCCAGATCACTCAGCAACCCTTTGTCAATGACTCATTTGTATCTCCCCAAATTCTAGTCCCAGCTTTCCTGTGAATCTCCTGAGTGGTCGTTGGTATCTCGGTCTGATCTTTCAAAGGGGATGTGTGTGCAATTGCTCTAACCTAGAGAATTAAGAAACTTATAAATAAATATATTTAACCTATATTGTTCCACTCTATCAATATACTCTCACCTTGATGTATTTTAAAGGACTATGACACCTCAAGTCAGCTGTGACTCACCCCAGGTGCTGTTTATAGAGCCCTTCTCCCATGCCAGGTGCCATGCAAAATCCTTTTCATTCATTCATCCCTTCACTTAATTCTTATAAGGGGTAGATACCATAATTTGCATTTTTAGATGAAGAAACTTTAGTTCAAAGAAATTCAGTAATGGGCGCCTGGGCGGCTCAGTGAGTTAAGTAAGCCTCTGCCTTCAGCTCAGGTCATGGTCTCAGGGTCCTGGGATCTTTGAGCCCTGCATCGGGCTCTCTGCTCAGCAGGGAGCCTGTTCCCCTCTCTCTCTCTGCCTGCCTCTCTGCCTACTTGTGATCTCTGTCAAATAAATAAATAAAATCTTAAAAAAAAAAAAGAAAGAAAGAAAGAAAGAAATTCAGTAACTTTCCCACTATCTCTTAAAAAGTACCAGGATTCAAATCTAGGTCATTGTGATTGCAAAGTCCTTGCTGTTACCCATAGTACTCTGAATGCTTAAGATGCCATTTATACAAGGGCATTGTCACCATGTGGTGTTCAAGAAGGCAGTTCCCTTGTCTCTTTGCTCTGCAGGGTCTCCTTCTTACTCTGAGACGGAAGCCGTGAACTTGAGGTGCCTGGCACACCTTGTTTGGCTGGTTTTACCCCAGTTGTGCTGGGCAAGGAACCACTGTTTAATGATCAACCAAAGCCAGTCTGATGAATCCAGGTGACCTTCCCAAGTTAGAAATGGAGATTTTATTTATTTATTTATTTATTTTGGTAAAGAGATGGCAGGACATGGTAGAAAGAGCCACATTCTGGCAAAAGTTATGTTGGAGGCCATTTATCTGGATTTGAATCTGTGTTCTGCCACATTCTGTATGATCTCGAACCAGTTTGTTTCAGATTCTACATCCTCTCACCAATTAAACAGGCATAACAGTTCCCTGCAGAGGTTGTTGAAGGCAGTAAGGGAGATTATGGGAGTAAAAGTGCCTGGTGTGTACGAGATGCTCAGGAATGTTCTCCTCCACATCTGTGGCCCTGAGTGGAAACGGTTCTGAGGGGTCCAGACGTTGTAAAACACAGAGAAGAATCAAGATCTCTTTGGGTCATGGGGTGGTAACTCTCAGAAGGCTAACCCCAGAGAGATGCTGTTGTTGCTGTTTTTCTAGGGGGACGGTCAAACGAGACATAAAAAATCTGGGACACTCAAAGATGGAACTGGGGTGTGGGCACCCATGACACCTGTGTCAAGCTCTGGCCGTCCTTAAAGGCATGAGGGGGACCGTGTTGGGAAGACCGCTCATGGGGAAGAGCAGACTGGGGTCATTATGATTCCTCCCCTAAGAGGACAGGAACACGGCAGCCCTGAGGACAGACCCACATTTGAGAGCAATTGAGAAAGCAAGGAGACAGAAGACTTGGAGTGCTCTCCCGGGCTCATATCACTTGTGCCCATGCTGGGCCTCAGTTTATCCTTCCATAAAGCAGGAGTCGTGCCTGTCCCACATATCATCTGGAGGAAGGAAGGGATTCATTAAGTTTTATGGTTTGGTAATAAGCTCCTGGTTTTATAATGAGACTCCGGGAAAGCCAGAGCTGGGTCCCTCGCCCGTGTACTGGGTGAGATGGCGTGCTGCCCCCCAGCTGGCCTTTGCTGTCCACATGGCTGGCCCTCGGTGTCTACAGAGCTTCCTCTGGGAGCCAGACACTCTTGTCTAGGAAAAGTGTGTTCAAAGCAAAGTCTGTGCCCTCATGGAGCTTACAGCATAGTTTGGGAAATAGCACAAAATATGAAAGGTGAATAACAATATGAGACAGAAGTGATTTTTTTCCATGACATCTTGTAATTAAAGGATCTAGCACAGCACCTGGCCCAGAGCAGGTGTTTATAAACTGCAATATCCTTTCTTTGTAAATATATAGGAGTGACCACAAAGCAAAACGTGTCTTCCCGTTGGCACAGTGTGTGATAACATAGCGTTGTTGAAGGTGTGATTGAATACGATTGCCAATAGGAGGTGAAGGGCAGTAAACCTCGTGCAAGTTCAGAAGAAGGAGCAAATTCAGAGGAAGGAGCAGCGTGTGAACTCTGGGTGGTTTGGGGGGGCAGGGGAATCCGTGAGGAAGTTTGATTGTGTTGATCACAAAGGGTACATGCAATTTGAAAAGGCACAGAGAAGGCCTAATGTAATCCATTGCCTCATTGCATTGGGTTACAAGCTCAGGCTTTGAAGTCAGACCTGGGTTCAAATCCCGGCTCCACCCCATATTTGCTCTGTGAATATGGGCAGGTTCCACAGCCTTCCCAAGCCTTTGCTAACTCACCTCTAAAATGGGAGTAATGATAGTCCCAGCTTCATAGGCTTGTTGTGAGAATTCAATGAGATAATTCATGGATAGCTCTTATCACGGTTCTGTGAATAAATGGTAGCTTTTGTCATTATTACTATTTTCATTTTAATAGTGGCATCATTATTCTCTTCATGGCCACCTGATTACCTTAGCTCCTAAGCCCCTTTGTCTTCAGACTGTTCCCCGCCTACAATAATTTCCTCCTATACACTGTCATTTCATCTCTGCAAATCACTTAGGGCCTTCTGGACTTTTTAGGATGTTTTGCACTTCCATGTCATAGAGATGCTGTCTCCTTGCCTAGAATATCACCATCTTCCCCTCCTTCATTGCCTTTGCCTGACTCCCTCTGCCTGATGTTTAAGATTAAATCCTCCAGGGCGCCTGGGTGGCTCAGTCATTAAGTGGCTACCTTCGGCTCAGGTCATGATCCCAGGGTCCTGGGATCGAGGCCCACATCGGGGTCCTTGCTCATGAAGAAGCCTGCTTTTCCCTCTCCCACTCCCCTTCTTGTGTTCCCTCTCTGTCTCTGTCAAATAAATAAATAAAATCTTAAAAAAAAAAAAAAAAGATTAAGTCCTCCAGGGTCTCTTCCGGGAAGCCTTCCTTGATTCCTCTGTCCAATTAGATGTTGCCTCCCCAGGTTCCCACAGGGCCATGCACCGCTCTGTCCCAGCAGTGCTACCTACACTCACCCCTGCTTTGCTCATCTACCTTGCTCTCTGGATACAAACTTCCTGAATGGAGGGATCCCACCCTATTTATTTTAATATTTCCAGCTCTAAGCTTAGTGCTTGGTGTATGGTTGTTTTCCAGCTATGTGCCAAATAAAAAAAACCCAAGCAAAAACACATTGCTAGCATTCTTTTTTTTTTTTTTAAAGATTTTATTTATTTATTTGACAGAGATCACAAGTAGGCAGAGAGGCAGGCAGAGAGAGAGGAGGAAGCAGACTCCCCGCTGAGCGGAGAGCCCGATGCGGGGTTCGATCCCAGGACCCTGGGACCATGACCTGAGCCGAAGGCAGAGGCTTTAACCCACTGAGCCACCCAGGCACCCCCATTGCTAGCATTCTATGTAACATTTACTACCTAGGTTCTGATTTAAATGCTTTACATATAGTAAATAAATAATTTACATATATTAACAGATTTTATCATCAGAGCAACCATACGAAGGAGATAGTATTTCTACCTCCATAGATGAGGCAACTGAGGCTCATAGAGGTTAAATGATGCTCTCAAGGCCACATATCTAGTAAATGGTAAAGTCAGGATTCATGCTAGGGCGGTATGGCCCATCAGTCACTGCTTTAACCACACTCAGAGGTTATGATAGGATATTTATTGGATGTCCAAGAAAAGGCAAGATATTCACCATAAATCACAGCTCTCTGACTACATTTTTAAGGCTTAGTACATGTGTGGAGAACTGTTGGGGGAGGGGGTGGGAATCTTACCACTTATGAAAGATTTGCTGGCAAAGGTAGGATCCCACCTATTTTGAATTGAAGGCGAGGCATTGCTGACAGTTGGGAATGATCTCTCTGGGGTGTCGTGGAGCAGAACACTTAAAAATAGGAGGAAGAGGAATATATGCATGGGGAAATTCAACTTGCCCAATATTTATAGAGCACTACTGTGGTAAATAATCTGGTGGTAATCCCAGGGCTGGAGAGCCTAGGGTCTAGCAGGCTCTAAGATGAGGCCGATTAAAAAGAAGGGCAGGAGAGTGGCTCAGATTTATGGCATGAACTGAAGGACAGAGTTGAAATTCTGAATGAGGAGTGGGAGCTTGCTGAGGGAGATGCAGCAAATAAAGAAAGTGATTTGGGCTATATTAAATTAGATGATAGGAGAGAGAGCCCAGAAATAGGAAAGACAATAGTGAGAAATTGGGTACTCCCCTCCAAAAATAACCAGGGGCCAAAAAAGAACTTGGTGGTAGGAGGAGAAGTAGTAGCAGGATAAATCAGTTACTAATTAAGCACCTGCACATGATTCACAAAGGGATAAGGCATGACCCCTACCCTCAAGGAATTCATGTTCTCGTTGTGAATAGAGGAAACACACACATGAATGACACTACAGGGAAGACATTTAATTTGGGCTAAAGTCCATGATATCAGTGACCAAGTATTTTCTTTCTTGTTGTTTCATCTATCTGGACTTCATTTCCAAGGTCACTTCATGGTCCAGAATAGCTATTAAAGTTCCAGCCATTACCTCTGCATTTCAGATCTCCTTCCCCAGCTGGAAGCAGAAAGGGGAAAAGAAGGGTATGCTCCTTCCCCTTAATGACACCTGTCAGAAATTGTACACACTACTTCTGTTTCTGTCCTATATAGTCACATAGCCGTACCTAAATTCAAGGGAAGATGAGAAATACATCAATTCTGGGCTGCCAAGTACTCAAGTGAACACTGGAGATTCATTACTCAGGAAGATGAGGACAAGAGGGTGAGGGATAACAAGGTCTCTGCCATTTCATTCTTCATGTATGATTAGGCTTTGGAGCTCACAAGAGGGGCTGATGATTTAGGTTGGGTGGTCACAGAGCTGATGGATTTTGAGTCAGTCATAGGTAGGGATTCAGAAGATTGGGGAAACATCAGTTACAAGCAGCTCCTATGGCAAGCATGGCTGTTCCAGGAGAAAGTCCAGAAGAGGACAAGGCTGGTCAGAGGACAAGGGGCCAGCCTGCGGGAGAATCTTATCTCTGAAGCTCTTTCTTATTTTAAGATGCTAAGAACAGCAGGCCAAGGAGTTCAGACGGTTTTTTGTTTAAATGATTAAGGAGTCAGAGAAGAGTTCTGTCAGAACTGAGAAGAGAGGTGATTTCTCTTAGAAGCTGAGAAGTTGAGAAATTTCACTATGTGCAGGTTGGTGGGAAAGAGGGCTGGAAGCAGGAAACAGGGATGCTAGCTGGAGGATTATCCTAGAATGTCAGGAGTAAACAATAAGGGCCTATCTGATGGTGACACTGGGAATGGAAGGGAAGGTATGGATGCGAGGCCCTGGGAGGGGCACATACTGGGTCTCAGTGAGTAACAGGTGATGGTCTGGGGAGAGAGGAAAATGCTCGTTGTGGGATGTTGTGTCCTCTGAGAGGCAGCGCTGCCTCTCAGGGTTCCCCAGGCAGGAGGGGAAAATCTCATGAGGAGAAGGGGGGACACTGGTTGGCCACAGAGAGAATGGGAGGCTCTGCCCCAAGCCTCCTCAGCTTTGGAAACCCAGCTGCCCCCAGCAGAATAGTTTCCATTTTGCGTAACTGGGGAGTGTGTGGGTCTGGCTAACCGCGAGGAGGGGCTGAGGAGCCAGCAGACAGATCAGGTTGCTGTGGCAGTGGCTGTTCAGCAAGGGCCTGGGGGCTCAGTTGGGAATAGCTAACATGAGTTCCTCTCTGTGAGCTTGTGTGCATCCTGATGGAGGAGGCCAGAAGGGATGGCCTCACCTGGCAGCTGGGGGCCAGGTTACCTACAGAGGTTATCTGATATCAGGTGTGAGGCCTCCAGTGTGATAGAGGTAGACCTGGGGGTTTTGCTGGCATCTGGGAGATGGCCAAATTCCTTTGCCTTCTCAGGATCCACTGGAAGGGTCCTCCAGGGTGAAGAAGAGGCCTCCGGGATACGGTCGTATTTGGGAAAAAGCCACCTCTTTGATGCTGGCCTTCGAGGGCCTCTCCTTCCTCGGACTTCCCTGGTGTGAGTTGCAGAGTTCAGCCTGAGACATCTGGTGAATCCATCTCTTTTTCCTCCAGGCTGCTCAGGGACTTGGCCCATAACTGCTCAGCAAGTCATTTCTGGTTATAGAGTCATCAGTGACCACAGAAGCACGTTCTCCAGACAGGGCTCGAGTCTATGCAAGCTGGCTTTCCCCTGGCAGCTTGTCCCGAGTGACAGCTCCAAGTCAACAAAAACAGGAGGCTAGGCATAGCCACTGTGGACACTCAAGTCAAGGAGCACCCTCTTGTGATGTCTTCTGTCATGCGGTACCCCAGCACCTTTCCCATAAGTGTAACAGGGCAGCTCAGGCCTCGAGGAAGCTGTGTGTGGCTAGAGTTGGGTCCTGTGCAGGGTCTTGCAGCCAGAAGGAGATGAGGAACAGAGGGAGCCCTGGTGCTGAGGCTGTGGGGTGCGGCAGCACCAGGGCTGGAGGCCTGGAGCCCATCCCTTCCCATCCTTGAACTGTCTGATGTGCAGGGTCCGAGGGAAGTGTTCGCCCCCACTCCATCTGGGTGGGGAGGGCTGCCTCTCCCTCCAGCCAAGTGTCCTAAACCTGGTTTAGGTTGCCTTTCTGCCACAGGATATAGTTCTTCTCCCGGAACCTTTCACAGTTGGCTCCGGTTCATTCCAGGCTGTCTCAAGCGATCATCTCCGAACCTAAGGTCTGGAAAGACGGACCGGAGGGAGGGAGGGAGGTCAAGATAGCTGTCCTGAGCCTCATTTTCTGGCTGGCAGGGAGACCTGGCCCCCTCTCGCTCCGCTTCCTCCCCTGCCTGACTCCTGCCAGTCACGGGACTGGGGAAAAGAGGGGGCGTGTTTGGAGGGCCTGCTCTGCTTCCCGGATCCGGACATAATGAATGTCAGCTATTGGATCTGTGATCAAACTCTGATTTTTTTTGGTTTCTTTTACACAGGATTACAGTTTGACCCCGGTGGAGGCTACGGCGGGGGGGGGGGGGGGGCGGCCAGGAGTTGCTGCGCGGAAAGGAGATAAACAGTGACGCCGAGGCGGCCTGGGCGTAGGCAGTGGGCGGGGCCAGCGGCTGCTGTCTGGGCGGGCTGGGCGGAGGACTCCCGCCCTGCACCCTGGCCAGCTGGCTTGTGTTAAAGCGCTGGCTGAAAATAACTCTCATTGTCTGGGAGCTGCTACTGCAGCGGGGCTGGCTGTGGCCGCCGAGGGGGCCAAGGCGGCAGGAGCTGGTACCTCCCACCTCCTTGAGCTCTTGCCCTTTGGGAGCAGTGCCCAGCTGGCCACAGCTGTGCCTCCTGCCCACCAGTAAAGATACGTGGAGGGCAGGGCGAGCTGGGCCACTCCTAGTACTCTGTCCTTTTGGCAACTGGGGACGGGCCTTTGTGCCTGGTGTTGCTTGCTTTGCTATTGGCTTGGGCAGGACTATTGGTTTGTGAGGGAACGCAGGGCATAGACACAGGGCTCCAGCTCCACCTACAGCCATCTCCTGGGCTCCCCAACCTTGTGCCTCCTCACCACATTCTGCTTCTGCTCATCTGTACCGTGGGCTGATCTGTAGGTGCCCAAGAGGACTTGTTGGCAGCTGTGGCCAGGGGCTCAGCAGCAGGTGGTGCCCAGGACGTCGTCTCATTTAGTCTCTGGGGAAGTTCTAGATTCAGCTTTCCAGGCTCACCAACCCCACAGGCTGAGTATGGGGACTGGGCCTACCACACATGGGAGACATGTTAGCCATAAGGGACCTGGTGGGAATATGGTTTTGAGGGGGAAAATATGAAGAAAACCAACTCACATTCTGAATTTGCTCAGAATAAACAGTCCCCGCCTGCCTTCCCTAAAGCCTCCAGAATCCCCTTCACGGGAAAATTTCACACATCCCTCTTCCTGCCTCTCAGCAGAGCCTTGCCATTTCTGTTCCTAAGACTCACCGTGATTGACTGGGACCAACAGAAACAGTTGGGAGTTTTTGGTGGTTCCTACTTCTGTTGGTTGGGTTTTCCCCAGGCCCAGCCGGAGGAGGCTGACAGTCAGGGGTGAGTTCCAGAGCAGGGACCCACACCTTCTAAGGAAACTCCAACCCCACCGGCATTTCCCTTCCCCTGCCATGGGAAGGAAACGAGGAGGGGCTAACGGGCTACGGGTACAGAGCAGGAAAGGGAAGGGAACCTCTGTGACCAGAGCCACCTTCCTCCTCCTTGACTTCACGGGGTCTGACAGGACTTGGGTGGGGAGTAAGGAAGCCTTGTTCCCACAGAACCCAGGAGAGGTTTAGGCACTGAGCAAGGCTCTGTGCCTGACCTCAAACTGGCAGTAAACCTAACAGCCCTGCTGGAGAAGCGTCAGATCCTCCCCTTTCTGCTTCTTCCCGTTATAGGTTTTTATTATTAGATTTCTGGCTGGTTGTTCTGATGTCTCAGAATCAGTCTCCGAGTTGCTTTCAGTGTAAGTTCATCTTCCCTTTCACCCCCCATCTCTCCGGGGTCTCTTTTCTCGAGGATGTTGGTATTTAACTACCTCCTAGTCTTAGGGTTGGTGAGAGGTGTGGGGGTTGGGGGTAGGGGCAATGGGTGGCTGTGTCCTGAGTGGTTGAGAAGCAGCACTGAAGGAGGGACAGAGGCAGAGACTGAGACAACCCAGAAGCAGGGAAACAAGAACAATACCCGAGATTTTCAGGAGGAAGGGGAAGAAGACAGTGGAACACCCACGGTGTTCCAGACACATCCAGATATAAAATATTTATCATTTAATCCTCATAAACCCCTGTGAAATAATGAGATTATCTCCATTTTATGGATGAGCTCTGAAGAGCGCACAGTTGATCTTGGGCCCTCTGACTCCTGTTTTCAGTGCCTCTGCTTCAAGACAGTTGTGCCGCCCCCTTCTGGTCAGCAAGGGTCTCAGTGAGCAATTAGCAAGGACTGAGCCTGGCTCCTCCCTTACGAGAGCTCACTATCTCTATGGAACCACTCAACAAAAGTGTCAAGGAAACGCACCTTTGATGGAGACAGGAATGTGTCACGTTTGTCCCCGTGACACTGGCTGTCCCCGGAACTCAGGATGTCAGAGCCCTGCTGGGCTCATGCCTGTTATCGGGTAGCTGCAGAAGCCCCAGGGCCCTTGTCTGTCACCCAGAGAAGTCCGCGGTGGGTGGGTACGGACTCTGTGTGCTAGTAGTGCTGGTGGCAGGGGGAGGGGGGAATCCCCCTCCCCACTTCCTTCCCGTCACACTTGGGCCCCCAAAAAACAGAGAAGCCAGCATCACTGCCCAGAAAGTGCCACCGAAAGCTCGAGCCTGGAGCTTGTGGGCCTGTGGTCAGAGCTGATTCATACATCTACCACCCCTGTCCATACTCCTAGAGGGGTGGGCGTCTCTCCTGGGCATCTAAAGGTTGAACCCTGGTATGCCTTTTCCACTTTTCCGTGCTCTTGGGCTAGGGCTCCCAAAGGGGGTGACTTTGTTCCATCTTCAAAGCCCCTGGGGCACCAGACATTTTCTCCCCAGTTCGCCTTGTGGGGTAGTGTGAGGCTGCAGCAGCTGACAGCCGGTGGCTGAGGAAGTTGGTGTAGACCGGATGTGATGTCTGCCGCAGCAGCGGCAGGCTTCCCCCTTCTCCGCCAGTCTCTTTCTTCCAGGGGGGACAACTATTTCTATTTCCATGGCACAGACTTGGGGGAGAAATAGGCAGAAGACAACAAAGGGCTTGAGATGTGCACAGAGCCAGATCCAGGCCCGAGGTCTGTGTCTTCTCTGCTCTCACTTGGGCTTAGCCAGCAGCAGCCTGGCTACAGTTGGGAGGGAGACCTTGGTCTGGGCTCACCTTTGACTTTGGGGTCCCTGTTTTGTTGTGGCTTCCTGACCCTGTCCTCTTCTCCACACAGACAGGCTGCGAATGGCCCTGAGCCAAGTAGTTTCAGAGAGAACAAAACATTTGTGATTGTATTTGCCCAACCAGCCGTCCCTACTGCATCAGGGTGGGGGGGGGGGTTGATTAGCCCCTCTTTCCTGCAGGAGTGCAGGTAGACTCACAGGGCAGCAGAAACTGAAGAGGGGTGTAATGCGGGATCCTCTTCCCCTTCTTGTCTTCTCTCTCTTGCCCCATTTTGGCTTATATCTAAAAACTGAGCAAAAATCCCAACTATTCTCCTTTTTTGAGCTTTAGTGACCGGGTTTCTGGCCCAGAGCTGGGCCCATTACTCAGAACCAGGATGCCTTAACCTTATATATACCGTCTACTTCCTCGCCACTAGACGCCTATCAGAGTATTAGACATCATCAGGGGTTGGAGACCATATGAATAGACACCGTCCTTGGGGGGCTAGATGAGTGTCTAGCTAGTTAATAGAGTGTGTGTAGACAAATGCATAATATGTCTAACAGAAATAAATGATATTTAAGGTTTGTCTCTCAGATTCTTAGAAAATGCAAGGCCCACTCCTAGCATGTTTCCACTTCTGGAATAACACAGGGCTTGTGTGTCTCCTCGGAATCCTGGGTGCACACAATTCATGTCCCCAGGGATGAGAATGTCAAGGAGTGGGCAGATGTAAACATTGGCCATGCTTGGGTGCCCGGGGAGTTAGAGCTGAACTTGGAGCAGTGAGTAGTGTGGGGAGAGAGAGAGAGAGGAGGGGAAGGCCTTCCAGGTGGTCTGCGGCGGGCTCGGAGGAGAGGCTGGATTTGTGGGAAGTCACATGGGTTATCAGACAGCTATCATACTTCAGGTAGGAGATCATATTTGATTCAGGAGTATGGGCACTAGGGGCAGGTGCAACGATCTGCCTTTAGAGGCAAAGGCTGTGACCTGCAGCCCCAGTGGCTAGAAGAGAAGCTTGGCTGGGTGTGGAGGGGAAGGTAGGGCTGCTGGCCTGCATAGCACTAGCCCATGGGTGCCTTGGGCTTCCCTCACTCATGCCCGCTTTTATTCCTTTATTCATTCAGCAAACAGTAGTGAGCAAAATAAGATAACTCTTGGTCTGCCTTCTGTATTCCAGGTTAGAGTGTCTTTCAGGAAGGGATTGGGACACTTTCCTGTGTCTTCATTAATTGGGAAGTGTGTCATAAGTAACTTGTTACTAAAAAATTAAAGAACTGAAATTTTGTAAATTTTTTCCTTAAAAAAATGAGCTGTTATCTTTATATCAGTATCCTTCTCAGGCACTTGCATCCTGATATGGGGCAAAGGGGTAGACTCGTGGCATCCACATAGGCTGTGGCTGGCCCGACGTCCACCCACGGTCGTGTATGATACAGGAAGGCCAGGCATCCCTCTGGCTGTGGGGGAGAAGCAGATTGAAAGTTGCTGTTCTAGACAAGTAGCTTTCAAACTTTTTTGCCCTGTCCCAAGTTAAGAAACACATTTTATGGCATGACTGGTGTGTGTGCCTATGTATATGTATATACTTAAAATAGAAAAGAAACAAAAGCTTTGTGAAACACTGCATTTCCTACTTGGAGGGATTTCTCCTATCTTCTAGCCTCTTCGGTTTTAATGTTTGTTTTCATTCAAAATAAAGTTAATCTTAACTCACTAAATTGGAAAACCAAACTCAACCAAACTGAACTAAATATGAAGGGGGGAGGCAAGACCGTCGCGCCTCTCCGAGCCCTCCTTATCAGTCACAGAGTGTTAAGGTGAAGCCCAGGGCCCAGGAGGGGAAAGGCCTGCATGCTATCCCCTTCTCTCCTCTGGGTGCAGGGAGTTATCAACCCTGTTGACTCAGGTTCTCTCCTCAGAGCTCCATGAACCTGCCTCCCGACAAGGCCCGGCTCCTGCGGCAGTATGACAATGAGAAGAAGTGGGATCTGATCTGTGACCAGGTACGGGGTTTGGGGCGAGGCTCAGGAGTAGGAGCTGTTTCTTGGACTGGACAAGGCAGCAGGGCCAAAGGCACTGACCGCAGCCCTGGGGTCCCTTGAGAAACCCTTGCCTGGGCTTGGCCTCAGTCCGTGCTCACTTCTTGTACCAAGAGGGTTCTCTTTACAGACACAGGGCTGGCAGGCCAAGTTCCCCTCTGAATCCTGCAAAGAGCTGTCCTGGTTTCCTCCTGATGGGCAGCAGCCTGAAGGAAGTTTGTGTAGGTCCTGCTGGCTGTCTGCAGAGGAGTTGGGTGTCTTTCCCAATAGAGCTTGTTTCTGCCTTTTTCCAGGGTGAGAGCCCTGCCTGGCAGGGTAGACCAAAGGATCTTCTCTCTCTCTTGCTCTGCCCCAGCCCTGGCACCTCAGGTTTTTCTCATTATTGACAGGCATCTGAGAATGAGCAGACCGAGTCCTCTGTTATCTTCTGTTCCCAAATCTCAAAATATGAGGATTGGAAGCTCTCCCTACATGAACAGTGTTTCAAGCTGGAAGAGATTACAGAGATTATTACTTAGCTCGGAACTGAGACCCAGGACCCATGGCCTGGCTCTTTACCCTGCATGCATTTAAATTTCACAAGTCATGAGTTTCTGAACTTGGACAGGCCTGTCTGCATAGCTAGGAGAGTCCGCTTTTACTTCCTTACCTCTTGGGAGGCATGGAAACTTCGCCTGGCATGCTCACAGATTGACGATTTCTTTTCAAGCCCCGAACAGAACCAGAATAGCTAACATTTATTAAGTACTTACGGGGGACCAAGGACTTATATATACTGAAATATCTCATTTAATCCTCACAAAACCCCCCTGAAGAAAGTGCTGTTACATTTTATGGATGAAGAACTTGCGGCTCAGTTCCGTGCCTGACACTGGCACCAGGGCAAAGCAGCCAACCCCATCTGTGCTAGCTGTTATGTTCCGCTGCCCCCCAAATCAGGCTGCTTGACCTGAGGTGGAATTATGCTTGAGACCTCCTTGTCCTGTTCCCCACTTCTTCAGGGAAGGCCCGTTTCCTCGTGTTCTGCATTAAGCAGATCTGGCAAGCTTGATGACCCTTGCTTGGGATTGGACAACAGTCACCTGTTGGCACTGAGTATCTTTAATTGATGATCTCCCAGTCTTTTCCAGGTCGCCTAATTTTGACTCTTATTCACACCTTACTTTTTGCTTTCATTTTGTGTTTAGGTTCTGTTTGCTAACATGAGATCATTCTCCCTGAGCCCCGTGTCGCTCCCTCCACCCCTCAACTCTGCAGATATCTCAGTGGTGAAGGCCCTAATAGGACCAGAACGCTGAAGAGTTTTCCCTGAGTTTTCTCTGGGGTCTGATGCGGGGGTTGGACCAAAACGGGGAAGGCAGAGTCCCATGATCCTGTGCTCTTTGTGGAAGGGGATCGAGGGATGACCTTGCCAAAAGCAGGTTTAGCATTTGAGGTTGCCTCGATGGTTGGGGCCCAGGGCCTGAGGTCTGGGAAAGGAACAGAACGTGTGTTCCAGCCCTGAATTTGTTAGTGCTACAAAGCCAGTGCAACCCCAAGTCTGGGTTTAGGGCTGAAGAGGTTGCATTCTATGAAGCCTCGCTCCTCTCTCCATGGCCCTCCTAGTCCCGGGCCATCAGTCAGTTAGGCAGTGGACATCATTTCTCAATTGTTCCATTATTTTGGTGTTAGCAGCTCTTTAATCTCCACATCTTAGCAAGCAGCAGGCTCTTAAAATAATTTTCAACATAGAAAAATATTTTAGGCTCAGAGATCACTAATCAGAGAAGGGGAAGATGGCAGTAGATGAGAAGTGCCTGAAAATAAGTCAAGGAAGAGAGCCTCTGGCTGGATGATGTTAGGGGCCAGCTGACAACTTGAGGAGTCTGGGTCCCCTCACACTGAACGTCATCAGGGTTTGACTTCCTTGACACTCTCCTCAAACTGTGGGTGTCTGTGCACACACGCATGTTTCCCTCACAGGAACGGTTCCAGGTGAAGAATCCTCCCCACACTTACATCCAGAAACTCCAGAGCTTCTTGGACCCCAGCGTAACCCGGAAGGTGAAGCGTGAGGCAGGGAGGCCCCACCTTGCTGCCCCTTATAGTCCTGTGGGGTTTGGGGGGCAGACCCTGTGACTGGGGGTGGGACATCTGCTTCTGGGCAATGGGAGTTGGGTTTCTGGGTTCTGAGGCCATGGGCCTAGAGTGGCTGGCTCCTCACAGAGGGAAGGCTTGTACCTGCCCTCTCGCGTCCCCTCCCTTTCCTTTTCTACCCCTTTTGTTTGTGCTGTAAACTTGGATGGGGGGGGCGCTCCAATAGTGACAGGAAATTCCATGTTTACAGAAGTTCAGGAGGAGAGTGCAGGAGTCAACCAAAGTACTGAGGGAGCTGGAGATCTCACTTCGCACCAACCACATTGGGTGAGTCAGAATCGGCCATCAGGATCCGGCGTCTCTGAGGATGGGTGGCTTGTTGATCTCCCGGCCATGAGGCACGGTCGCCCCTTGAACGACTTTGGGTTCCCCAGAACTTCAGAGTGCTCTTTTTCTGGCTTTTCTCCCTTTTGACTCTGCCAGCTGCTGACTAGATGCTGTTGGCAAGCTGGGGGCCTCTCCTGGGGTCTTCAGCCTGTGGCTTTAAGTAGACGACATTCCTGTCGCAGCTGAGACTCAGTCTGCCTGTGGCCTGGGGGTGGTCCAAGGGAGGCCCAGAGAGTGCTGGAGATGGGGGAGCACATTACATTGGGTAGCTGAGACCTCGTTCCCAGACTGTGTGGTGCCCAGAAGACTGTTTTCTTGATTGCAAGACCATCTCAGTTCAGGAGCAGAAGCAGCTTCCTAGGGCACCTAGAAAGTAGATCAAAGGCAGTGGGGGCCAGGAATCGAACATTTCCTGCATCTACAGACCGTGGTATCACCAGCCTATTAACAGGTCCCTAGGAACGGCGTGGGTCTTGTTTGCTAGTCTCTGAGTGGGGAACCCGAACTTGCTGAACAAGCCAGAGGCTAATGCGTAAGGTACAGTGACAGATGGCAAGTGGTCTCGGTTTTCTAAAACTGTAACCAGTCAGAGTATATGTAGTGAAAGTGAGAGCAAGATAGAGACAGAGAGAGTGTACACAGAGGATATCAAGGGAAACCTGATGGAGGACGGCAGGCGGGGCCACAATCCTGACCGGGGGGCCTGGCACAGATACTGAGAGCTCACAGGAGTGAGAAGTAGAGCTTGGGGTGGAGGAGAGGGTGGTTGGGCAGGTGCCGTCCCCAGGGTCCTGGGCTTCCTGAGAGCAGGGGTAGAAAGAGCCAAATAACGTCATCTGCCTTTCCCCTCCTGCCCATTTGTCCACACTGGGCTGGGCCTGCCTGGGCTCTCAGAGAGGCTACCTGTTTGCAGCCAGCTGCCGAGGCAGCAGTCATGGGGGAAATGGCACAGGACAGAACAGGAAAGGGATAGTTCCTGGCCTCAGCAGCTGTGCCTGGTGGCCAGAATTGGCTTCCACACCCCATCCATGAACCAGAGTGAAAGCTGACATGCTAGCAAACGTGAAACTCAGCTTCCTGCTGTATGTGGTGAGTCCTCACAGAAGGAGTGGCAGGGCCTCCTCAGCTAGCCTGTGTGTGAGAGGGGAGGTGATGGGGCAGTGAGACAGAGAGTGACTCCAAATCCCACCTACCGTCCTCCACACCACCCTGCAGGACCTACTACTCCCCTCCCCTCCCTCTCAGGCCTTCTGTTCTTTCTTAGTAAGTCTTGGTCACAAGAGGATGGAGCCCATTCTTCACAGGAGAGGACCCCAGAGCCGTGTGCGACACTCCCCTCTGCTCACCCTTTCTACCTGGGGCCTGCCTCTCTGGCCACCGGCCAGGAGCTGGGGCGAGAGCAGCGTGGTTCCCAGGCCTGGGGCCTCTTGGCAGCTGGCACACGAGTTAGAGGTCTGGACCTGGCCCTCGGTTCCCAGGGAACAGTTTGGCGTCTGGCATTTTAGGAGCTCCTGTCTGTCGTCTGAACTGTGGCTTCTCCGGGCAGTTATGTGGGAGGGTCAGGCTCCTTCCCAGATTCCTAGGCAAGAAGAGTTTGTCAGGCTGTCGGGCCAGGGTGTGGGTGCTCCCGGGTGGTAGGAGCCCAGGGCAAGGAGGGGAGAGGAGGCTCCTGCTTCTGTCCCAGCCTGATCCGCCCCACGACCTGCCGGAGCCTGGTGTATAGGGCCAGCCCAATGGGAACTCCGGCCCTGGAGCTGGATGGGCTGGGAAGTGGGATTCCAGAGCCTCACCAGCTCCTCCTCTCTCGGGTTTGTATTGGTTTCTCTGCCTTGCTGAAGTGCCCTTTAACCTCTCCTCAAAGTGTCAAGATCCCGAAAATAGCAGTGTAGACTCAGACAGGAAATGAGAAGGGGGTGGGGAGCTGGAGAGCAGACAGACAGGAAACGGGAGGCCTGTCGGCCCCCAGAGAGGAAGCTAACTTCAGGCAGCTCCGGTGTCAGTCAGCCTCAGCTGAGCCTGGTGCTCCTGGCCCAAGCTCTCACTGTGTCCCAGGGTGTGGCCGGCAAACATGGCGCTGGTGTCCCAGCCTCGGGAGAGAGGCAGCCCTGTTGGGCTGTTGGGTGCAGCTGCCTCTGAAGACCCCCAGACAGCCAAGGGAACGGAGCACTGAGGAGAGTCAGGGTTTTATCCTAAGAGTTTAGTGTTTGTCTGTGTTGTGGAATGAACCTGTTCTGTAATAGCCCTCCTGGGATTGGCTCTTGAATTTCCTTCCAGGCATATCTCAGGCCAAGAGGCCTGAAGGCCGAAGGGTGGAAATGCCCGGGACCATTGTCTTTAGGGTCTTTGTTGTCCGCCTTCCTGCCTCTCTGGCTGAAGGGGCCTGAGTCCTCAGTCTGGCTCTGAGTGGTCATAGTCATTCTGGAGTTACTCGAGCCCCTGACTCTTCTCCCATCCTTTTCTTATTCTGTCAAACTCACCCTGACCAAACACAGAATTGCCGCATATCCCTCTTAGCTCACTGTGGCCCAAACTATCTTTCCTTGAACTTGGTAGAAGGGCCC
This sequence comes from Mustela lutreola, assembly GCF_030435805.1. NCBI lineage: Eukaryota > Metazoa > Chordata > Mammalia > Carnivora > Mustelidae > Mustela > Mustela lutreola. The sequence goes on from NC_081297.1 coordinate 65,213,596, forward strand.
TTTGGCCCAACATGTCTCTGTTCCAGAGCTCTCTTTGGCCCTTCCTGCCTGTTTTTCGACCACGACTTCAGTCCAGTTGGAGACGTGCTAGCCCTCGTCAGGCACAGCTGTGCACAAGGGCCTGTGGTAAATGCTCTTGATCAACCTCCCCACCTCCCCACAATTCCGCCAATAAACACCAAGCGGGGACAGCACACTCAGTGTTGTGTTAGACACCAAGGACACCGAAACTGAGCCAAAACTCACCGAGACTGAGCCAGGGCCCTGGTTGTTTAGGAGAGCGTACCTGAAAGCTTGGTGCCTGACATGGTATTGGAAGGCCTTGTACCTTTCCCCATCGCTGGCTCCCTGGCCTAGCAAAGGTCTAGGCCCATAATGTCACCATGGATGGGTCTGCCATGGGTTTGGAACCTCAGAGCTTTCCCAGCTTGGTGCTAAGTTCCAGAGGATTCAGGAGTGGGTGTTGGGTCAGAGGCCCCTCACTCTTCTCACCCTCGACCCCCTTTAGCAAACCCCTCCACTATGTGTCCTCTATCCACAGGTGGGTTCGGGAGTTTCTGAATGATGAAAACAAAGGCCTGGATGTGCTGGTGGATTACCTGTCCTTTGCCCAATGTTCGGTCATGTGAGTACCTCCCTGGGGCCGGGGTTGGGGACCGGCAAGGGAGGACACAGTCCCATTCTGATTTGCTGAGGAAGGGTGAGACTGCAGTATGGGAGTCCCAGGCCAGGAGGGAAGAGCCCAGGCAGTGGTGTGGGAGTGGGCAGGCAGCCAGGGAGATGTCTGGGATCTGTAAAGCAGGCCAGGTGGCTAGAGCAGAAGGTACATTTTGGGAAGCAGAAGGAGGGAGATATGGAAAGGGAACTCGGGATTAGAACCCAAAGGATCCAGACTCCAGGCTGAGAGCAGTCCAAGGAAATGTCCTGGCTTCTGGGAGAGACGCCCGGTGGGAGTCAGTCATTTGCCTTTGGAGAGTTGAATCTCCTTTGGGTCTCCAGATGTGAGAGGGTTACTCCAGGTCATTGCTGAAGCAGAGCCCGGGGAGCAGCGGGCATGACCTTTGACCCAGATGGAAAATAAAGTATTCGGAGCCTTTTTCAATCAGTTGGGGGGATGGGGGGGATGAGAAGGTGGTATGAGGTAGTGAAAAGAAGCACTTTCGACTAGGACAGCCACAAAGCTGGGCGTGGGTCTCAGTTATATCCTTGACTCTCAGGGTGACCTCAAGCACATTTGCATCCTCTTATAGAAAAGGGGATCCGTATTCCAGGGTTGTTGTAAGGTTGAGATGATAATGTGTGTAAAGCAACTAGTAGTGTTGGGAAATCTGTTCTGCCCTAGCTGCTTTATTAATTATTGTTATTCAAGGTGGTGTAACCTACCGTAATTACCTGAATATAGGGAAAGAGATTTTATACTCCTCTTTCACGTGATGACTGGGGAATACTTCAGACTTAGAGCCAAGACTTCAATCAGCCCTTGGCTGACTGATCATCCCAGTTTGCCCATGACCTTTCCCAGCCTTGGCACCAAAAGTCCCACGTCCTGGGGAACTCCTCAGTTCTGGGACTCAGTCCTCGCCTTGGCTTTCGCTTTTGCTATTACTGCCCTTACCCCGGGCCCTTCTCTTTTGTCCCCAGATTTTCAGTCTTAGCTCTTTAGGGGTTTGAAGTAACGCGTCTCCTTGGTTTGGCCTGTCACTCTTCCCAGGTCATCCCTCCTTAAAACCAAGAGTGGCCTACTCCCCGTTCCCATCCCAGCAGAATTCAGGCCTCGTGATCCTCCTCTCCTTTTAAAAACGACTCTTTTTATAGAAAGAAATGAAAAACATTTGCTGAAGTGATTTTTTAAAAAAAATTCAGAGCTTTTATAGTAAAAAGATGTAGATCATTTTTCCAAATAAGCCTATCTTTCTCGTTCAAAAAGCAAACAAATCCCAGCTGCTTGAAACCAAAATACGCTGCTGGATCCTCAGTCTTCCAGTGTCCACAGCTGCGCTCTTGACTCTGTTTTCGAAAGAAAGATCCAGGGTAGAGAGAGGGTGTGAAGGGGAGAGAAAGTGTGTCTTGGGAAGGGTTGGAAGGAAAAGGGTGAAGCCAAGCAGAGTCTGGGTGAAGACATTGGTTTGTAAACTGTCTGTACCAGTGCTAGGGAGTTTTCTTACTGACTGAGGGAAGCCACTGGCAAGGTTGCCTGTCAGGGAGCCTCCTCTGATGTTTACTTGAGAACCCCATTAAAATTCTCATCCTCGGGGCTCTGTAGGCTGCCCTGGCTCCTTTGGAACATTCAGTCATCTGCAGAAATCATTTCCTATTTCAGAAAGCCTTGGCCTCTGTGCCTTTGACCTTGGGGTTATGAATGTCTGAGCAGAAGGTTCCCCGGAGGAGGAGCCTGTAGGAGGGCCCCTGCTTGTTCAGTCCTTAATGATCTACTTGGGGGAAGAGGACAGGAAAGAAAAGTGGGACTGGTTTTCCAGAGTGGGTATACCCTGATGTGGGGATTCGTAATGGACTAGGCCCCGGTGATCTCAAGCCATCCTCCTAGTTCTGGCCGCACTCCCAAATGGCTGGTGGCAGTCATAGAAGTACAAAGTGACAGAGAAACCATTCCAACTCCTGTAGGAAAGAAGGACCCCCAGGCCACACCCTCGACCTGTGATTTCTTCCCTCAGGGAAGCTGGAGCCCAGGGAGCCTCTATTCCAGAAAACCTAGCGGTCTCTAGTAGAACCACAGAAAACCCAGCCATTAAGCCCCAGTGCTGGGATGGGACCATGGGACTCTTGAACCTAGTGGCCTCTCCCACTCTAGGTTGGCTGGGACCCCCATTTCCTTTCATTCAGACCTGCCCTTGTGAGCCCAATCCAGAACCAGCCAGGCCCCTTCAGGGTACTGAGAGACCCCTTTGGCTGCTGCCATTAGCCAACCAGCAAGACCAGCGTTGGCCAGTTCTCTACCACACTTCCACAGAGCGGATTCTCCACAGGGAGCCATGGCTTCTTTGAGACGTGGTCTCTAAGGCTGGGAGTGCAGAAAGATTCCCTTGGGGCCCACCAAGAGATCACTCCTGGAGTTGCCTGGTCAGCGGGGAGTCACAGCTCACCCCTGTCAGCACTCCCAACCCTGCAGGTCCCTCTCCAGGTTGCTCCCTGTGCCTCCGCTGCCCTTGTCCTGTGTTAGTGGCTCTCCCGACCAGGGTTGGGTCTCTGCTGCCCAATTCCGCTTTCTGTTCTTGCCATCCTTGCTTCTTACTGCCCTCGAGGTCTACAGGGTGGGGGTGGGCAGGCCAGGGGGCTTAGCACTGAAGTTCTCCTGTGTGTGCGCTTGTGTGTCCTCTCCTGCTCCAGGTTTGACTTTGAGGGTCTGGAGAGTGGTGACGATGGTGCGTTTGACAAGCTCCGGTCCTGGAGCAGGTCCATCGAGGACCTGCAGCCACCCAGCGCCCTGTCAGCCCCCTTCACCAACAGCCTCGCTCGCTCTGCGCGCCAGTCTGTGCTCCGGTATGTGTGCTCTCGCTCTGCCCGCCTGCTGCCTAGCCCCCCCTCCCCCCGTCCCGATCTTGGGGGCCAGGGGTGAGTGCTCATTGCTCCTCCCTCCACTCTTGCTTCCAGGCTCAGCTCTCTTGCCCTCTGCCTGCCAGTCTGTCTCTGGTCTGTCTTCTCTGTCTCCTTGACTCTGCCCAGCAATCTGTCCTGGGTAAGTATATCACCCTTGGCTCTGCCTGCCCCATCTGGGGTTCCAGCTCTCCCCTCTCCACACCCCACCTCGAGAGGCTCCCCCCATTCCTCTTTTTCATTCTTCCATTCCTGCTGGCCTCCTGGATGGGACCAGCCCTCCTGCAGCTCCCTGGTCGTCACTGGTGATCCAGCTCCTCATGTCTGTTGCCTTCTGGCTCTGCATTCTGCGCCATCAACTGCTCCGAGACCAGCTCCCACCCAGCATGCCCGCCGCTCACCTTCCCTTCATTTCTTCCTTTTCTCTCCAAGCCTGCCTTGTGTTCATATATATATACATATATATATATATATATATATATTTTTTTTTTAATTTAGCTTAATTTAATTTTTATTTATTTTGGTACTTTAGGAGCTGTCCTGCCTGGAGGCAGGTGGACAGACCAGATGACTTTTCAGAGCCCCTCCTACCCAGGGAGGCTGTCCTCTGGGCCCTGTGCCCCTTTCTGTGGTCTGTGTCCCTCTTGTGGCCATGCTTTTCTCTGGGTTTCCTTTGGGTTTTGTCCCTCTGACACTGCTCGTCATTCTCATCATTCTCGTCATGCCTGAGCACACATCATTTGTGCGTCCTCTTTCTTTCATGAAACACCTCTGGGGGCCAATCGAGAGGTAGCCCCTGGCCCTCCTATTGTCTTGGGGGGGGGGGGTTTGGTCTGCCTTTCTGAGACATAGAAGTGGGATGGGAGCCAAGATGCTCCTGCCCCAGGGAATTCATGGAAGATGCAGCGACTGGAAGGAAGAGGAGGGAAGGCTCAGAGGAACATCTCCCTGGATCCATCTTGAGGCCCAGGAAGGCCTGCACACCTGCCATTGTATTTCGCAGGGCTCCTGGGCTCAGGACGGTTTGGGCACTGATTATAAAGCTGGGATCCTGGATATTTATTCCCAAAGGTCAATGGCAGAGCGATGAAAACAACTGAGCACCCTGACTGCCCCTCCCCCATCGCTCTCAAGGGCGTCAGTTCAAGGCCCCCTGTTCCCCTTTCTGGGAGCTGCAGTGGCACAGCCAGCTGTTGGCTGTCAGGGTGATGGCAAGCACTCCTAGTCCCTTCACCAGCAGCTCCCTCTTCCCCAGGTACAGCACTCTCCCTGGGCGCAGGGCCCTGAAGAACTCCCGCCTGGTGAGCCAGAAGGATGATGTCCACGTCTGCATCCTTTGCCTCAGAGCCATCATGAACTATCAGGTAAGTGGGCAGCACTAGCCGCGGAAGCTCTACCCGTCCTGCCTCATATGCTGAACTCAAAGAGCAGGGAGGGCACCAGGAGGTCCAGCAGGGAGCTGCCTTCCCCACCATCAAGGTCTTCCTTCCTTCTGTCCTTTCCCCTTATTACAGTATGGCTTCAACCTGGTCATGTCCCACCCTCATGCTGTCAATGAGATCGCACTCAGCCTCAACAACAAGAATCCAAGGTGAGTTCCTTCCTTCCCCTCTCCTCCTGACTGTGTACAGGGCTCTAGAGATCGGGGCTCCACTTGGCCCTGACATGCAGTCACGCCTGCCTGGCCTCCGGGGGCCTGTGGCTTATGTCAGAGCCTTGATTCTGCTCCCTCACCTCCCCTCCAGAGGACGGGGAATGTCCCTGGCTTTCCTCTGGTCTGCACAGCTCAGTGAGGGACAAGCCTTCCTTCCCCTGCTTTCTTTTTGAAACCCACTCCCCTGACTCCTGAGGCTGTGTCTGCTCTGAAAGGGCTCACCTCCTCATGGAGGCAAACTGTGTGGCAGCCAGGGTGGGGAGCGAGGAGCTTAATCCTTTTTCTTCACCCCTTAGGACCAAAGCCCTTGTCTTGGAGCTCTTGGCAGCTGTGTGTTTGGTGCGGGGAGGTCATGAAATCATTCTTGCTGCCTTTGACAATTTCAAAGAGGTCAGTCTCCTACATTTGTGCGTGTTTTGAGGAGGTGGGGAGCTAGCCAGGGAAGCACCCCTTGCTCTGATCTCACACAGCCCAGTGATGATTTTTCACAGCCTGTGCTTAACTAAGAAGCCTGCCCTGTCTACTTTTTTTTTTTTTTTTTTCCCCCGCACCAAAACTGGAACTTCTGCCTTACAGATCTTATGGTAAGACAGCTCCTGAATGGCCCCCTGAAGAGGCCCTCACTTGAGGGCTGCAGTCCAGTGGCACTAACCTAGCCATGCATCTGCCTATCTGAGGAGCTTGTTAAACTTACTCCTGCGGGGCTGAGGACCTGTGCTTTAACAGGGCCCCTCAAGTGGCTCTGAGGCAGAGAACCCACTGGTAGAACCCAAGGCAGACATGTTTGCAGTGTGGGGAGAAGGCAAGCAAGGATTGTCTTGAGTTGTTGGCTGTTACTGGTGAGGGGAGAGGAAGCTCCTACTTGGAATTTCCCCAGCTTCTGGGCCTGACTCTGAAACCCTCATCTGCTTGAATATAGGATTCCTCGATGTCCAGTCGCAGCAGCTGGTCCCACCCCTTCCTCCTCTTTGGACCTCTTCCCTAGCATCCATTGTTCAAGCCAGGAAATGGCTCTTCCTCCCTGAAGCCAGAGGCTCAGCAGAGTCTCTGGACCCCTCTCAGCACAGGAGCTTTCCTGCACCCTGGACCCTCTCCTGTGTCCCCACTAGGACCTCAGCTATGTCTTCCCACCTCCCTCCTTCCTTCCTCCTTCCTTCAATAACTGAGCAACTGTGTTTCTTCTTGGCCTACCCCCCAGAGGCTCCTAAAGGCCAGACTAATGGCCCAGGCTTTACTGGGTACCCTTGGCAAGTTGATGGGAGACCAGTGACCCAAGGCAATGGCAGGTCCCAGGTTTTCTTCTACTTGGACAGCTTGTTATGCTTACAGGCTTTTTTCTATGTGTTGCAAATGTTTCCTTGCCTAGAAAGAGTCGTGGTTAAGCTTAGTCTGAACAAGTCCCTTTGCTGTGATGTTCCTGGGAGCAGGGCTCAAGGGCTTAGGTTCTGCACGGGCTAGAGCTTCTCACTGAGAAATTTGCTTGGCAGGTATGCAAGGAGCTACACCGCTTTGAGAAACTGATGGAGTATTTCCGGAATGAGGACAGCAACATCGACTTCATGGTGAGGAGCTGGGCCTGGGTCAGGCGCATGCCCAGTAGGCTCCCATGCTCCCTGAGAACAGGTCCAAGCCAACAGCTTATCTTGGTATTCTGTCTAGAAACTAGAATGATTCTCGGGCGCCTGGGTGGCTCAGTGGGTTAGGCCGCTGCCTTCGGCTCAGGTCATGATCTCAGGGTCCTGGGATCGAGTCCCACATCGGGCTCTCTGCTTGGCGGGGAGCCTGCTTCCCTTCCTCTCTCTCTGCCTGCCTCTCTGTCTACTTGTGATCTATCTCTGTCAAATAAATAAATAAATCTTTAAAAAAAAAAAAAAAAAAAAAAGAAACTAGAATGATTCTCTCCACTCGTAAGTGCTCCTTGTCTACTTATCTACCCCAGAGACCTTTTAGGAACTTCAGGACAGTAACATTTTTGTGTCTTGGGTTCCTCTCCTTTCCCCCTTTATGTGGCCTTACTGCACCTGATTTGGCTCCTTTCAAGCTGCTTTGCTTCGCCCAACCTTTTCCTCTAGCCTCTCTTCCCTTCAGCCTCCAATCTTTAGTTACGTAGTGTTGTCTCCAGAAATACCTGTTGAACTTTAAAGGAAATCAGCTGTATCTTCATTTCTGCCTATTTCTCACGTAATTTACTTCTTTCCGTACACTGAATCTTAAGTTTGATATTTTTTAAGCTAAAATACTCTTATTGTTCCCAGAAAGACTTTTTTAATTCACTCTTTTGAGTACCCCCGTGAGGATAGTGGTTCAAACGCCCGGGCTCTGCAGTCTCTTCTGGCCTGCCCTGCCTCTGACCCTCCGGCTTCTCCCCAGGTGGCCTGCATGCAGTTTATCAACATCGTGGTGCACTCAGTAGAGGACATGAACTTTCGGGTGCACCTGCAGTATGAGTTCACCAAGCTGGGGCTGGAGGAGTTCTTGCAGGTGAGCTGGACTCAAGCCTCTGCCTGGGATGAACTTGGGGGCAAAGGATCGGCTTAGTCCTATCACCAAGTGTTCTTCTATGAGACCCTAGTCATGGACGCTCTTGGATGCCTTTCTGTCGCCCGCGGGCCTGGGGCCCTCCTGCAGGGGGCGCTGTCTAACTTGGCAGCTCCACGGGGTGAGAATCTGCATGGCTGCAGAAGGAACTCCCTGGGTCTTCCTGTCTAGGAAGTGGTCATGGAGGGTGATGAGGGCCACGTCTCTGTCGGAAGGCTCCTCCAACTACTACCGTGTCTGCTCTTCCCAGAAGTCAAGGCACACAGAGAGCGAGAAGCTGCAGGTGCAGATCCAGGCATACCTGGACAACGTATTTGACGTGGGAGGCTTGCTGGAGGATGCGGAGACCAAGAACGTGGCCCTGGAGAAGGTGGAGGAGCTGGAGGAACATGTGTCCCATGTAAGTAGCCCTCTTTTGCTGCCAGAACTACCACTGAGGGTGGGAAGAGTTCCATACTGAGGCCCAGGGAAGCCTCAGAACCTGACACACTCTGGCCGAGGCCGGGGATAATTCATAGGTTAGGACACACACTGACCTCTAGGACTGGGCGTGAGGTGGCCTCAGGCTTGAGAGAGTCAGATGTGGTCTGTTTCACAGAGTCTCAGACCCTGGGCCCATGGGAGTGATGCAGGGAAGCCACCGGGCCCCTCGGCCTCAGGAGCCCCGCATGCGGGGATTGGGCCCAGGTCCTGACGGAGGCTCCAGTTATGCAAAGCACCCAGGCTTTAGGGCCAGCGCCAGACCTGTTCTTCCCATCCTGCAGCTCACAGAGAAGCTTCTGGACCTGGAGAATGAGAACATGATGCGTGTGGCAGAGCTAGAGAAGCAGCTGCTGCAGCGGGAGAAGGAACTAGAGAGCGTCAAGGTACCAAGTAATCTGGGGGAAGGCCCTGTTCATAAACTGCATGCAGGCATGGGGACCTGGCTTGGTTTGGCTTTTCTTTTCTTTTTTCCGTTCTTCCTTTCTTTCTCTCTCCTTTTCTTCCTTTCCTTCTTCCTTTATTTTCAATATTTCTCTTATCAATTTATTTTTTATCTCTTTGCTTTTTCTTTTCTTTTCTTTTTGAAGATTTTATTTATTTGACAGATCACAAGTAGGTAGAGAGAGTGGGGGAAGCAGGCTCCCAGCTGAGCAGAGAACCCGATGCGGGGCTCAATCCCAGGACCCTGGGATCATGACCTGAGCCAAAGGCAGAGGGTTTAACCCACTGAGCCACCCAGACACCTCCTCTTTGTTCTTTCATACAGTCAGCTCCATCCTATTATAAGAAACGCATCTGAAAATCAGTTTTTTATTTGGCTTTTTTGTCTTGAGTCGTGTCAAGTCTTTGAAAATCCAGATCTTGGTTCATACTTGAGGCACTCAGAGGAGGGTGGGCTGATGACTTCACCCCATTTTTTAGTTGGCGACGGAACCTGAGTCCAGAGTGGGCCGGATGCTCACAGAGGAGGGTGGGAGCAAGGGGGTACCCGCAGGCACCTCTGGTATCCAGGCCTCCTTCTACCAGCCCCTCTCACTGCTTTTCCCTCCCCTGTGTAATGGGCAGGCTGAGTAGCTCCAAGGCTATCCACCAGGTATCCTGAGTTGGGAGGCCAGGGGCTTGATATACATCCGTCAGGACCCTACTGAGAGTCCAGAGTGCTGTTCTAGGGAGTATGGAGGATACAGAGATGGCTAGGGCAGGGTATTGTCCACAGGGGGCTGCCCAGGAGTGATTACACAAGGTGAAATGCAGTGGGAACAGTGGAGGCCCAGAGGGCTGAGGATGGTGTGGCCGGCTGGAGTCAGGCCCAGGAGGTGTGCCCAGTAGCAGCTTCTGGCCCTGGCCTTGAGGAACCAGTGAGTCTAAGGCCGGGTCCAAGAGGAAGCACCCTGGAGGGTACCCTCTGGGCCAGCGGCTCTGTAGCTCACCTCTCATTCTGTGCAGTCCAGGCTCCCTGGCCCCCACCTGGGTTCCTGCTGCTCTCTGCCTCTAGGTACCCTCCCAGAGACCCCAGTGGAGAAACCTGGAAGGGCCACTCTCAGGAGCAACTCCGGCTGTGTCTTCCACTTACCCTTTCCCCACTGTCTCCCACTAGGAGACTTACGAGAACACCAGCCACCAGGTACACACGCTGCGGCGGCTCATTAAAGAGAAGGAGGAGGCCTTCCAGCGCCGATGTCACTTGGAGCCTGGGGCACGGGGCCTGGAGTCAGTGGGCAGCGAGGCCCTGGCCCGGATAGGCCCTGCAGAGCTGGGTGAGGGCCTGCTGCCCTCTGATTTGGACCTCCTGGCTCCAGCCCCACCGCCCGAGGAGGCCCTGCCGCTGCCTCCACCGCCAGCTCCTCCCCTGCCCCCACCACCACCCCCGTTACCAGGTGAGGAAGACTGTGGCAGCCCCAAGGGGCAGCCCCATCTCAGGGCCACACTGAAACCCCAGGTGGCGGTGCCTCCCTTAGGGAGAAGCCAGGGACATGGGTGGAAGGATGTGAAGTTGAGTGGGAACGCGCTGAGGGAGGGAAAGAGTCTCAGGTTACTGGGGAAGGGGCATATGAAAGTAGACATGGTCTATTGTAAGGATCGTAAAGGAGCCGTTCCTGATTCTTCTGAGGATGGCCACGGAGAGGGCTCAGACCAGAGCAGGAAATAGTGGGCCAGAGGCCAGCGAGATCTGCTCTACCAGAGTTAGGACCCCTGGGAGCCACAGGGGCAGGGATTCACACATTCTCTTTCCCCTGGAGACTTTGCAGACAGGTGGGGTGGCATGAGGGAAGGGATCTCTGAAGAGTCTTTTGGGCCCTGGGTCATGGTGGCATTTCTTTTCCCCCAGATAAGTGTCCCCCAGCCCCACCTCTCCCTGGTGCTGCTCCCTCTGTGGTGTTGACAGTAGGCCTGTCAGGTGAGTGCCCCGTCTCTGGGCAGGGCTAGAGGGACGGAGGAAGAGTGTCCTCAGCCCTCACTGATCTTCCTTCCAAATCAGCCATTCGCATCAAGAAACCCATCAAGACCAAGTTCCGGTTGCCTGTCTTCAATTGGACAGCATTGAAACCCAACCAGATCAGCGGCACTGTCTTCAGTGAACTTGACGATGAGAAGATCTTGGAGGTAGCAAGACCTGGAGCCCTTAGCAGTGGGGTTGTGGGTTGGGGACCAGATCATGCTTTTAGCCAGATCTCCTGGCCTTAGAAATGCCATCAGACTCAGGCATCTGCGCACCAGAGCTGAGCAGACATTGGGTGCACTGTCCAGGGGGTCTTCTAGTCAGATAGCCCACTGCATTTTCCCTTCTCGTTACCCCCTGCCAGGACCTAGACCTGGACAAATTTGAAGAACTGTTCAAGACAAAAGCCCAGGGCCCCGCTCTTGACCTAATCTGCTCTAAGAACAAGACAGCGCAAAAGGCCGCCAGCAAGGTGACCCTATTGGAAGCCAATCGTGCCAAGAACCTGGCCATCACCCTCCGCAAGGCTGGCCGCTCGGCAGAGGAGATCTGCAGGGCCATCCACACGTGAGGCTCCCGCTGACCTCATCCTGGTCCCAGTCAGCTGGCAACCCAGTTCTCTACCCAGGATCCTGGCCTTCCCTGGATTCCAGGGCATCAACATCTCACACCCCTCAGTCATCCCCTGGTTTGGCCAGAACTCAGTGCATCTGTGCTGTGTGCCAGGCACATAGAGAGGTGCTGGAGATTCAGCCCAGACCTTTACTCAAGTTGCTGCCAGTCTCTGGGGAACAGTCCAGTAACACTGGGTGATAACTACCCAGGTGGTGGAGGTATAGGCAGCTTCGGGGGAACAGAGCAGGCCAGGTAGCTGAGCCTGGTGATCAGGGAAGGCTTCCTGGAGGAGGTGAAATCTCACCTGTGACCTGACCTGAGGAAGTAGATGAAGTCCATTTCAGTGCCTGGAGGGAGAACATGATGCCCTAGGGACTGGAAATTGACTATGACTTCAGTGTAGGAGGAGAGTAGGAGAGACAGGGTAGACCCAGGTGGGCAGAAGTCTTGCAGGCTGAGCCTCGTAAGCCACGCTCAGGTGTAAAGATTTCTCCCTGGGGTAGAGGGGAGACACTGAAGGGTGTTTAAATAGGCCATGGAATGTTCCCCTAGGATAGTTAGTCATGCTCTGATAGTGAAGCAATGGGCACTCAACCTCTGGCTGTGTCCTGCTCACAGAACCCACACTTAGGCCTTCCAGGGCCCAGAGAATAAAGGGGTGTCGGATACTAGGCAGACACAAGACCTGAGGTGGCTCCTTCTTCCAACACAGGTTTGACCTCCAGACGCTGCCCGTGGACTTTGTGGAGTGCCTGATGCGCTTCCTGCCCACGGAGGCCGAGGTGAAGCTGCTGCGGCAGTATGAGCGGGAGCGGCAGCCGCTGGATGAGCTGGCGGCCGAGGACCGCTTCATGCTGCTCTTCAGCAAGGTGGAGCGGCTGACACAGCGGATGGCCGGCATGGCCTTCCTGGGCAACTTCCAGGACAACCTGCAGATGCTCACACCGGTACAGCCTCCGTCCAGGTCCCCAAGGCCCCAACCCCACTCGTGAGCCCCCTCCCCTGCCTGCCCTGTCAGGCTGACATTGCCCCATTGGGACCTGGGCTGACGCGACTCTTCATCTTGCCTTCCAGCAACTCAACGCCATCATTGCCGCCTCTGCCTCTGTCAAGTCCTCCCAGAAGCTGAAGCAGATGTTGGAGGTGGGGAGGGGTTTTGAACACCTGCACATGCCTGTCAGCTTGGGTGGAGGGAGGAGCCTGCAGGGCCTGGCCTGACCTACTCCCCTGCATCTCTTGGACAGATCATACTTGCCCTGGGGAACTATATGAATAGCAGCAAGCGAGGTGCTGTGTATGGCTTCAAGCTCCAGAGCCTGGATCTGGTAAGACGGCGGGGGCAACTCTGGGGCCAGGAAGCCTGAGGAGCTGTGGCATTCGGCCCTGTCTCTCACCACCCCTCACCGCCCTCTCCCAGCTGCTGGACACCAAGTCCACTGACAGGAAGATGACATTGCTGCATTTCATCGCCTTGACGGTGAAGGAGAAGTATCCAGACCTGGCCAACTTCTGGCATGAGCTACACTTCGTGGAGAAGGCCGCGGCAGGTGAGGGGAGCCTGGCCTGGCCAGCCTGCCCACGTGTCTAGCCCAGGACAATCCCAGGAAGCTCAGGAGAGGGAACACTTGGGTCCCTTCGGTTCTGGGTTTCGTTGTCTCCTTTCTGACCCCTTCAAAGCTTTCCGCTGGGGCCATGGTTAGGGGCCACCTCAGAGGGAGTCTTCCTGCAGGCCCCCGTGGGACCCAGGCAGAGGGACAGAAGCAGCTCTCTGCTCCCAACTCCTCGGAGCTGGCCCTGGACACTCTGTTTCTCTGTGATGTGTGAAGGGCTTAGAAAAACCATAAGGTCCCCATAGACTTAAGGCAGCTGATATTTCTGCCCCAGGCCTGAGGCAGCTCCGTTTTGGAGACCAGCAGCCTCTCTGGCTTGCCTTCTTGTGCTATCTTGCTCTCGGGGTCATGAGCTCACAGCCCCCATTTCCCTTACCTCTGTGCAAGCCCCGTTAGCTGGGTCTATGGTTCTTGGTGGCCACCAGGTGGCTCAGGAAGCAGGGGCATGAGAACCTGAGGCTGCCGCCAAGCAGGCCTCAGCCCAGGCTCTGGTGACCACAGTGTCCCTGGAGAACGTGCTGCTAGACGTGAAGGAGCTGGGCCGGGGCATGGAGCTGATTCGGCGGGAATGCGGCATCCATGACAACAGCGTCCTTCGGAACTTCCTTAGCACTAACGAAGGCAAACTGGACAAGCTCCAGCGTGACGCCAAGACGGCCGAGGTGGGCGAAGGGTGGAGGCAGGCGAACAGCCAGGGCCAAGGCCCTGTGCCCCTCCAGATGGGCTTTGTTCTGCTTCTTGGACCAAAGAATAACTTTATTATTATTATTTTTTAAAGATTTATTTATTTGAGACAGATAGAGGGGGCAAGTGCATGCAGGGAGGAGGGGCAGAGGGAGAAGGGGAGTCTTAAGTAGACCCTGAGATCATGCTCTGAATGTGACGGTCTGTGCCACCCAGGTACCCCTGGACCGAAGAACATTTCTCACGTGGTTGACCGACTGCATGTGGGGGAGAGGGGATTTGAGCGTGGCCAGCAGCCATGTCTGAGGACATACTCAATGGACCTTGGGGAGCCCCAGGTTCTTTCTCCTCCCACAGGGGCTGGGGGCTGCTGGCTTTCCTCCTTTGGCCCCAAGCACTGTATTGTGTGGGCCTCCTGTCCCTGCTGGAGAGCCAGGCTTGTCCTGCTCTGCCAGACCGACCCCCTTCTGTTCACCCCTTCCCCAGGAGGCCTATAATGCGGTTGTGCGCTACTTCGGTGAGAGTCCCAAAACCACACCCCCTTCTGTATTCTTCCCAGTGTTCGTCCGATTCATTCGTTCTTACAAGGTGAGCGGAATAGAGGCTTTTACAAAGGAATCTAGCTGAAAGAAAACTGGTAGGGGGAGGGAGGGCTGGGCTCCAAGTCTGGGCCTTTTCTGTCTCCTCCTTGGAGTCTTGGGAGGGAGCAATGGAAGCTGGCCACAGGCCTCTCAGCTGTGAACTGGTGGGCAGGGTGGGGGCCCAGGCTTCCTGTCATTGTTTGGGGCAGGAAGTGCCCCTCCAGAGGGTGGCCACCTGGGGTTGCTGGTCCCACTGCCACCCATTCTCCACCCTCTGTGGCAGCCCCGCCCCTCACAGCCTGTGTGAGCCTCACCACCCCACCCCCCACGGTTCTTAGGAAGCAGAACAAGAGAATGAAGCTAGAAAGAAGCAGGAGGAGGTAATGCGGGAGAAGCAGCTGGCTCAGGAAGCCAAGAAACTGGATGCCAAGGTGGGTGGGACCAAGAGCTGGGGCCTGGAGGAGAGGATTAGGACGGGGTGGAGGGAGAACTAGAGAGATGGAAAACTGGAGCCCAGAGACCACCCAAAGGGCCGGAGACTGGAGTCCAAAGCGATGGGGGGCTTTGGGAAGGGATTCCCGGGCAGGGATCGGGGATGGGCTGCTGTGTACAACCAAGGGCATCCTCAGACTGCATCTTGGGGCAGGAACCAGCCATGGTAGGTAGGGATAACTCCCCTCCCCTTCAATGCTCGGCCCTAGACCCCATCTCAGCGGAACAAGTGGCAACAGCAGGAGCTAATCGCAGAGCTGAGGCGGCGCCAGGCCAAGGAGCATCGGCCTGTTTACGAGGGGAAGGATGGTACCATTGAGGACATCATTACAGGTGGGGCCCTCGTCCCTCCCTCGGGCTTGGCCACTGGGCCTGGCTCCCCAACTCCAACCTCACCCCTTTGGGCCCTCCTCCCACCCCATCCCCACGAGGCCTGACCGCTGTGTCTCTTTCCTGGGCCACAGTGTTGAAGAGTGTCCCTTTCACGGCCCGTACTGCCAAGCGGGGCTCACGCTTCTTCTGCGATGCAGCCCACCATGATGAGTCAAACTGTTAACCCCCAAGGCTGGGGCTCTTGACAGGTACCGGGCACCACAGCTGCCCTCTCTGCATGCCCACCTCCCCGGGTTCCTCCTGGGCCCGCAGGCACCTCCTCCCCTGCATGACTTGGAACCGTCCTCTGGCAGCCTCACGGTGATGGGGGCACATACTTCTCCATTTGCATGCCCAGTGCTCCGAGAAGCATGGCTTGTCCCCTTGCATGTGCCTTTGGGGAAGTGGTGTCTCCCACTAATGCTGTCCTGGCTTCTACTAAGCCCTGAAGGGTAGGGAGCTTCCACAGTGGGCAGGACCTGGACACCACCTCTCCATGCTGAGGCCGAGGCCCCCTCCATTCCCAGGCCTGGGTATCTTTTGTGACTTGTACCACCCCCTCCCGCCCCCACCATACAGAACGCTGGCAGTAGCTGTTGCCCTGCCAACAGCAACTGATGTCCCTTAACCGGTTTCCTGACACTCAGCCTACCTGGGGGCTCTCCTCAGCATCTGGCTATCACCAAGTCTACTTTGTCTCTGCCGCTGCCCAGCGGCCTCTAGTCACAACCTGGTCCTCCGAAGATGCAGAGTCCCGGCAGGCTCCCTGACCATTCCCTCTGGCCTCTCTTAAGGCTTCTCCTTCCTCGGCCTCATGACTGGCTCTTCTTTGGCCCTGCCTGTGGGGCTGCTCCTCAAGGGTATGTTCTGACAGAGGGTGGGCCTGGCCCAGCTTCCTTGCCTGTTTACAGGCCTCTGTCTTCCCCACAGGCCTTCACCACCAGCCCATTGTCGTTCGCCACCAAGCCAGGAGTGCCGCACCACCCAGCGGGCCCCCCCGGGCTCCAGGCCCCCACTAAGAACACCCTGAAGGCAGAAGCACTTCAGCTCTTCAACCTGTGGACCTGGGGCCCTGGAACTAGTCGAGGGTGCAGTGCAGGGCTGTGCTGCTCTCTGCCTAGCATCCACCCCAGCTCTCAAAGCTGCATGTGCCTGACACCACCAGGGGCCCTGGGTCTCCTGGGGCCTGGCACTTCCCTGGTGCCTCTAGGACTGCACTTCAGCCCCACGGTCTTCAGCTTCATTTCCCAACTGAAAGGTCACCAAAGGTCAGCTCAGAGCTGGGAAAAGGCATTTCTAGCTTTAGCCTGTATAGGGGCCCACAGCCCCCTTTGTCACTAGGTCAGAGGAACAAGAAGGGAAAGCAGATACCCCTTCTTTTTTTTCCCCCCTTCCTTTTTGCAGGCTCTTGGTCAGCTGTGGTCTGTAAGTATCCAGACTCGGGGGGGTCCAGGACTCTACAAGTCTCAGATCATCTTTTACCAGGAGCAAGGCCCACCTAAGCCTGGTCCCCACCCAGCTGGGCCCTGGTAATAAGGGTAAAGGAGAGATACCATGCTTACTGCCCTTAGCCCCTTCCACTCTAGGCTGGCTCTGTCCTTGTTGCGTGGGCAGAGGGTAGAGGTTCTCCCGGGACTGCTAGAGAAAGGGCGCACGGTCAGCACCCTCGCCCCCTTTCCACAACTAGGATATTTTGGCAGGGGACTGGGGCACAGCGGTCTTAGCTGTTTTCTCAGTCTTTTGCAAGTTTGTCCCAGCCCCCGCAGGGGAATACAGGGACCCAATTCTTTCTGTACATGTACCACCTCCCTTCTCTCATGTACATAAATCCCAGACCTTCCTTCTCCCAACAAAGGCTTGAAGCACCAGGCCTGACTTTGTCTCCTCTTTGTTGGGGGAGTGGAGGCAGGGTGCCTAGGGTGGCCGTTTAGTCTGACCTGAACCACAGGGACAGAAAGGAGGCCACATGGAGCCTGCCGTCTGCTTGGGGGAGGTAAGCATAAGAGCCTGGGGAAGGGGAACCAGGCTGGTTGGGCTCCAACCACACAAAAGGAGGCCGGCCTGCGACGGGACACTAGTGCTCTCTGCTGGCCACGCGTGCACCTGCCCAGTCTCCAGCATGCCCCAGCAGGATACGGCGAAGAGAAAAGAGCCACTGGCCATGTTATAAATATTATTTAAAAAACAAAAACAAAACAAAACAAAACACACATACACTGGGTCCCGGGGCTGAAGGAAGGAGTGGTGGAGCCCAAGGGCCCAGGCAGGCAGGAGCAGGCACTGATGCTAGAGGCTAAGGACCCCGCCTGTCACCAACCTGTCATTCTTCCCTAGAGGCCCCTTCTCACATTTTCTCTACTGGCACCACCCGCTCCACATGGCATCCCAATCTCTGGTCTGGGGCTGAGGGCAAGGATCGCACTAGTTGCCTGGGAAGTGGAGGACCCTGGAATACCACGAGCAACCTGGGGAGGTGCCAGTCGTGGCGCGTTGGGGGCGGGGCTACTTGAGGAAAAGTGGACACAGACCAGACTAAGAAAGGAGTCTAGTGCAGACAGTGAGGGTGACCGAGGATCCACGGCCTCACACAGACCCGAGGCAGAGTGGCTCGCCGGGTCACTGGTGATCATCCAGCTGCTGCAGGAGTGTCCGCCGCCGCCTTTCCAGCTCACCCTCGCTCAGCTCACTTTCCGACGTGTCCCAGCCCGTCTGGTGGAGCAAAGGCACAGCTCACCCACAGCCTCCGCTGAGGGCCACGGAGGCCTGTGGAGGGTACGGACTGGGCTGGGGCCAGGTGCCTGCCTCTCACCTTCTCCTTCTTGATTCCAAAACCTGGGGAGCGGTTAGGGAGTTCCGCCCGCCGCAGCTCCCTGTCCTTGTCCTGTTCTGGTTCTTTCTCATCACTCTCCTTGCCAGCTTTCTCCTCAGGGTCTGTCTCGCTCTCAGGACTGTTCTGTAAGAGCCCAGACCCCGCCTGCTCAGTTCCTGTGAAGGATAGCCCGGGAGGCGGCTGAAGAGCTCCCTCAGCATAGCAGGGCCCTGAGTAGCAGTCCCTTCTCTACGCACCGACTTGTGTCTTCTCTTCTTAGTTTTCTTTTTTGGTTTCTTGGCTTTCCGAAGGCCATGATCTGGAGATAGAAAATACTTAGTAAGTCCCATGGTGGGGGTGGGAGGGGCTCATTCTTTAGACAGGGAGCTAGATGGGGAAGTCTCTGTTGGTACTGTTTTCCTTCCTTCTCCCAGTTTCTGCAAGGGCAGGGCAGGGCAGTTCTTCCCACTCCGATAGGTACAGACCTCCTCATCCCCTCCACCCTCAGGGTGCTGTCTCCTCTCAACTGAGTCAACCACTCCAACTCCCAATGGCTCACCTGATCCAAGGAGAAGGCGAGAAGATGGGGAGCCCCGTCCTCCAAGGGCAGCACCCCCACTTTCAACCGAATCAAGTGAGGAAGAGGGCTCAGAGCCTGACTCCGAGGGGTTCCGCCTTCTCCGCTTTGGAGGTCGGAGAGATGGCGGGGGCAGCTCCTCCTCTTCTGACTCCGAGCCCTGGGCAGATCAGCACAGACATGTCAGCGTACAGGTTCTCTGGGCCTCCAGAAGCCCTCAAGTCTGGGAACTGGGGACAGAGAGGAGGATCCAGGGCCAAAGGAATTTTCAAATCTCACTCCGAGGAGAAGCGGTATAGGGAAAAAACAAGCAACGTGGTTCCTATTTCCCCAAGACAATCAATCCAGCCCCCCCCCCACTGGCCCAGCATCCCTTTTGCCCACCAACTCACTGAGGGTGAGTGGGAACGCTTCCGATGGTGCTTCTTGCCCTTTCTGCCGTGTTTTCGGCCTTTGGTGTGGAGATGCTGGCATTCAGTCTGGTAGAGGCAAAGGGAGGGGTGAGGAAGGCCCCAGGGTTCACCACAGGATGCACCCTGCACCCAAAAATCTGGTTTTGCCTCAAATGAGGGCCTCAGGCCTCTCTCCAGGCCAACGTCAGACCTCAGGGCAAGGACCGCCCCTGAGGGTAGGAGGCCACTGGGGTCTCTGCTGAGCTGGACAGGCTGCTCATGAGCCTGGCACAGACACATAGAGTCAGAAGCTCTGTCTCACCTCCAGTACCTGCAGGTACTCGCGGAAGAGCCGGATCCGCTCCGACTCCAGGGTGATCTGCTCAAAGGCTGAGTCGCACACAAAGCGCTCACGGACCTTGAACGGGAGAGCACTGCTGATGAGACCAGCCCCGGGCAGGCACGGACACCGCCAGGAGCACAGGGCAGGGCTGGGGCAGAGGAAGGAAGGGGGCCGAAGCTGGCCGCGAGCTGTGCTATGACTGGGGCGGGCCCCCAGTGGTAGAGAAGCACCGCTGCCCTCAGGACCGAGGGGGTAGTGTCTGGTGCCAGGCTGCAGCCCTGACCTCTTCCCAGGCAGTGCCCAGCTCCAGGGCAGGCACGGCCTGTCTCAGCATGCTTCGGAAGGCAGCTTCCCTGCGCCGCATTCTTCGCGCCTCCTCCTTCTCCCGCTCTCTCTCCCGCGCCTCTGCCTTCTCCAGCAGCTGAGGACGGGAAGGAGGCAGAGCAGGGTCACCCAGGAGAGGGGGTGGCCAGGCCCCACTCAGGCACACTGCAGGACATGGGAAGGTGGGGTCTGGGGGCTCCTGCCGCCACTCACTGAACAGAGCAGGGGGATGGGTACAGTCACACAGGGGCAGTGAAAAGGGACAGAACAAGACAAGGGGATAAGTTGGAGACCAGAGCCCTGGCTGCAGCCCCGCCCCGCCCAGGCCCTCACACTATTGAAGGTCAGCTTGATGTTGCCCGCGTCCAGCGCAGCAGCCCTCTTGTCAAAGCTTATGACGTGGGCGAAGTCCTCAAAGGCTGTGTTCACCTCCACGCAGAAGCCCCGGTCCTGTGGGCACAGTGGTGTGTGAAGCAGGGGCCACCATGGGCCCGAGGCCTGAAGCTGGCCTCCGGGGCAGGCAGAGGGTTGGACTACAGGATGGGATGCTCGAGAAGTCCCCCAGCCCCCAGAAGCAACCCATAGGACTCAGATGCACTTCTGAAACCAGGCTGTCCATATCCTCACCATCTGACACCTAAGCCTCCCACGCCTACCCTTGGTCTGGATGTCGCAGGGAGCAGAGGGGGGCACTGGATCACATGGGGGGAGGGCAGAGGGCATGTGTGTGTGTCATGTCTGCTGACGGATGCCTGAGCTTCCCACAAGTAATTCTTTGTTCCTTTGGCTTCAGGCTGGGCCCTACTCAGGCCCTCCTGCTGCTCCGTGACTTCCTTGCATTCTGCCAACATCTGCTGGTCCCATCCTTTGGCTTAGTTCTTGGGTGCTTACTAGCTGCCAGATACTGTGCTGAGTGCTTCACACACCTTATTTCTGTTAATCCTCAGAATCGAAATATAAGCATAGGTCCTGGCCTCCTAATTTTATATGGAAGGAGAAACCAAGGTTTAGAGAAACTTGCACACTTGCCCGCGGTCTCAAAGCTCATTGGTGGGTGACTGAGAACTCTACCCCGGGTCCTATCACCATAGCCATAGTTTGAAGCACTACACCCATGCAGATCCCTCAGTCCTCTGGGGAATTCAAGGCCATCAGGTGTGCAACTCCAGAACACTTAAAAATACCTCCCCTTCTTGAAGCACCTTGGGCCTGGCTCTGAGCTGCTCATCTATGCCTCCCAACACCTCAATAAAGCAGGGGCTTCGGAGCAGTATCTCACTGGGCCCAAGCCGATCTGGAGTTTGCGCCAGTGAAGGCACCAGCCCTGTTCCCTTCCCCTCCCTCCACACAGCATGAACTTGCTCCGGTCCTCCACCTGTGGCGGAATGTGCTCTTCTTGTCGTCTTCGAGAGCATTTCCTCAACCCACACTCTAGCCCTTCTCAAACAGCCCAGTTTCTGTCAGGAGAGTGAAAGCGTCCATCCCACCTCTCTGCTGGCTACTCCCCTCAAACTCGTACCTCACTTGACTGGGAACAGCCTGTCCACCTTGCTCTCACCTTCTTGAAGCTAACAATTTGTGCTGCTTTCCCTTTGGTGCAAAATCTTTAAATGCAGCACAAAGGAAAACGAATCAACATTTAGTGAGCCTGCTATAAGCCCGGCACTTTACAAATATTAGCACTTCCCACAACCATGTGCGTAAATTATTCCTATTCTACAGATGAGGAAACTGAGGCTCAAATTTGGTAAGACTTGCAGAGGTCTAAGCCAGGAGTTACGTGACTCCATTCCACCCTCTTTATAGACACTACTTTCCTCGAAGTGCTCATGTGCTCAGAGACAACTTCCACGGGCCCCTTCTCAGTCCTCACTTGACTGGTCTTTGCACGTGTGCTGCTCCCTTCAACAACCGCCCTCTTGTCTCTCTGACCTCTGACTGCCTCTCTTGCTTGTGCTTGCTCCCCTGAGAATAGCACTTGGTCTTTTCAATCTACATTGTCCCTAGCGACCTCAGCCCCACTTCCCTCCTGATTTTCAGACCCATAATAGGCTGGATGTTTCACAGAAATTTCAAATTCAGCAGACCCCAAAATTATTCATTCCCTGTGAGCCACCCCTCTCCCTACTCCCATGGATCTCGCGGGCCCAGATCTTCTGGCTTCCAGCTGTTCCAAGTCCAAGGCTCTTGCCATTATCCTATAGGGTGAGAGGTGCCCTCACAGTCTGCCCAGCTAGCGGTTGGCCACAGGGGCTCCTGGGCTCATCGGCCTTCTGTAAGCAGGAGCCCAAAAGGGGGAGCGGTGGGGAAACCATGTAAAGAAGCTTGTTTCTCAGGAGATGTGGAGAGACAGGACACAGCAAGGATGAGACTCCTGCAGGCCAGTGGGCAGGACCAGCCACTCTGTGGCTAAAATGTAAGCATCCAATAAAATACAGCTCTCCTGGGATTAAATATTTATACTTTACACAAATGTCCTATTTAAAATGTGGTCTTTGCTGTATTCCTCCCTGCCCCAGGTTACTTTTGAGACTAATTCCCTAAATGGAATTTCTATTCTCTCTCTAGCCCTGTTCCTGCCAAATCCTCCGTAATGGTACCATTGTCCCACCTCTGCCAACTTCAATTCACTTGACTTCTGAGTGACTCCATCCTCCTGATTTTAAAGTTCTCTCTCTCTTTTTTTTTTTACCAGCAGAAATCTTTCTTCCACAAAAATCTTACAGAGAACCTCAGTATATAAAAGAAAAGCTGCTATCCTTAAAAACAGACGAAGGAAGGGTGCCTGGGTGACTCAGAGGGTTAAGCCTCTGCCTTCAGCTCAGGTCATGGTCCCAGGGTCCTGGGATCGAGTCCCACATCAGGCTCTCTGCTCAACAGGAGCCTGCTTCTTTCTCTCCCTCTGCCTGTCATTTCCTCTGTTTGTCCTCTCTCTCTCTCTGGTAAATAAATAAATAAAATCTTTTTAAAAAACAAAACAAACAAAACAGATGAAGAAGCATTAGCTTCCCCCTTTCTTGTCCCAAGGCTCCCCTGAGGAAACTCAGGGGAGGGGATGTGGGTCTCAGAAAAACACAGCTAGAGCACAGCTCTCCCTCATCTGCTGTCTCTGCTGCCTCTGCCGAACTCGTTCACCACCTAGACTGCCTCCCGACTAGCCTCCCTTCTCACCTCCCGAACCTCTAACCTATCCTCCAGAGTCCTGTGCTGCTCCGACTTTCCTACCAAAGGGTCCTAACAGCAGGGGAGGCTCGAGTTCCAGATCTGTTTGAATCACTTGCCACTGTGACTTTTCAGTGTCCTGAGGCTTCAAAAACTGTCCTCCAACTACCTACCTCTACGGACACAAGCACTCAGTCTGAGGGATGCTACTCTATACTCTTACCCCATGGTTCTTCCAAGACATCCTCTGACCACAGCATTCCCTGGCTCCCCATTACTTACAAGATAAAAACCCAACTTCTTATTTTAGTATTCAAGGTATTTTACATCTAGGGCTCTTTCTTTCAGAGAAACAGGAAGCCACAGGACAATAGGGCACGTCTAACCTAATGATAAGAACTTTTAAAACATTACGTTTATATTAAACAGAAAAGTGAAGGGTGTGAAGATGCAACACCTGAATCTGTAAAGCAAAATACGGAACTTCAAAGAAATGCTCTGTGTGCAGTGGGCCATTCCTAGCTTTATTTTTGACCCTTCTTGCCCCAGGTACCAAGTTACTGCCCTTGGTAATTAGGTGTAGGTTGGTGGAAAGTCCTCCATTTTTCAGGTGAGGAAACTGAGGCTCAGAAAGGTTAAATAGTCTGCCGAAGGTGACACAACTAATAAGTGGTTAAGCTGGACTTGTGTCCCAAGCAGCCTGTCTCCACAGTGCTGCTCCTAACTGCTGGGTGTATTGCCTCCCCAGGGCCTTTGCACGTTCTTCACTTCCACCAAGAAATACGCTTTCTCTTTGTTTTTTCCTTCTGAAACACAAGGCTCTCTTAGTGCAGCAATCCCTTTTCCACCTTTCAAGGACATAGACGTTGAGAACTCTCTCTCCAGTCTAAGAGGTCTCTCTCTACAGTCTAAGCAAGGTGCCTGCTCAGCGGTAAGGGGCAGCTGCTTACTGCCACATCAGATGGGTGGCGGGAGCGTGAGGTTAAGGATGGCTTGCCCCTTCTAAAAAGCAGTGGCATCTCAGTCTGAGGCCCTGGAATGCTTTGCAAAACCAGCCCAGTGGTGCTAGATAAGCCATAATTTTAAGAGAACTAAAAGACCCCGATTTTTCTGTACAATCTCCTAATTTTAAAATGTTAACAACAAAGTTGAAATGTTTCCAGGACACTGTACGGGCCAAAGGAATATCTGTGGGCCACCAGTTTATGAGGAGCTATGCCCCTTAATGCTCAGACCTGCCATGCCCTTCTCACACCCTTGCCTCTGCTCCTGTAATACCCCATACCCAGGATGTCAGCCTCCTCCACCTGCTCGTTCTTAAAGGCATAGTGCAAAGTGTCAATTCTGTCGATTCTCATCTCTAATAGCACTTGCCCCTCTCTATAACAGGTCTCATGTTTATCTTCCTATTAGGCCATGAGCTCTTTAGGGACGGAAACCGCATCTTTCTTCTTTGTGTGTTCCCAGTGCAGTCAGGGATCACGGCAGATCTCTGCTGAATGGAGCTACACTGCTTCTGCAAAACAGGACTTAGCAGGGAGTCCTGTCCAGAGAGGCGCCCTGCACCCAATCTGCATCCATCCACAACCCTGGGCCTCCCTCACCTTAAGAATGTCCTTAATGATCTTCTTCTCATCATGGAATCGTGCCTTCAACTCCTCCACATAGAACTTGAACAAGTCCAGAGGGGTGGAGCCTGCGGGGGAGGGAGGGAGGGGGGGCCTGGCGGGCGGCAGCTTCCCAAGGCCTGGGGGAAGGGTCCAGGACAGGGAGTAGGGGTGCAGAGAGGCTGGCAGGGCAGGAAGCCAGGCCAGAGAAGGGGGAGCCTGGCTGCCTTACCCGGCTGGCCCAGCATGTTGGCAAAGCGGACATCAGTGCTGACCGCTGGGTACAGCTCCATCCAGGTGGACATAGAGTGCAGCTGCCCTGTCTCGTGCAGCTCGTCCAGGAAGGTCTGAGTGGGGAGAGGCCAATTACAGGGAGAGGGAAACATGGAGAGAGGCAGAGGCAGAGACTAGGGAGGAAAACAGGGGATGGGAGAGACAATCCCACCTGAGGAAATGCAGGCGAAGGAGGCAGAGATGAAAAGCTACAGATGGTGAGGCAGAGAGCAGCGAAAACAGAGGGAATGTAAATACAGAGAGGGACAGACTCAAACATGACAAGCAGCTGGTCTGGGAGGCAGAGAAATAGGAACTTGTCTGCAGCATGTCCTGCTTGAGGTTTGCTCTCAGCTTCCCAAAGTGTTAGAGTTAAGGAACCCCCACTGCCGCCACCTCCAAGCTGAGGGACAATCGAGCTCTGCCTGTATGGCTCCCCACCAAACGGAAATGAACTTGGCTGAGCTGCCAAGTTGTGCCTTTAGGGTGCTCTCTGCTGGCAGTTTCTGGGTGTTGCATACATCCAGTCTCCCTAGAGGAGCATGGCCCCCAGTTGAAGGGACACAGCAGAAGCAGAGTAGCCTCGTGGAGGTGGCACAGGACCGGGCGGAGATGAAACAACAGGCCTAGCCAAGACAAGGCAGGGCACCAGCGAAGAGATTATGGGCCCCGCCGGAGATGAGCACCTAACCAGCAGGTGGCAAAGATACCTGGAAGGCCTCCCGGTTCTTGCGTTGCTGACGCCGCTCCCGAAGGCGGGCCCGCTCCCGCTCCTCCTCCTCCTCCCTCTCCAACGCTCGGATGTGCTCCTCAAAGCAGATCAGTGCATCTTCCTTGTCCATGTCTAAGCACAGAAAGGAGGCTCAGCAGGTGCTGCAGGAGTGGGGCACCCTCACTGGCCCCAGCACCCACACCCCTACCCCGTGTTTGAGGGTGCTGCCTCAGTAGGTGCCGGGGTCACCCCGGGTGGTGGGGCAAGGGAGCAGGAGCCTCTGTGGGAGAGGAGACTGGAATGGTGGTTCTGGAGGAGGGTTCATTAATACAGGAGAACAAAACTAGCAAGTATTCAGCTCTTGTGAATTCAGTTACTGGAAAGAATCGTATGAAACCAGCAATCTCGGGATCTAATGTTTTATGTTTTACAGAACTGGGAATGGATCAGGCTTTGATGAAAGTTCAGGTCAATTTCTGACATTGCCAATGACTGCAGGCCAATAAGAGCTCATCATGACAACACATGACCAGTGGAGACCCCTGGCATCAAGACAATTTAAGACCATATTCACAGGAGTTGGAAAAATTATCCTCTCCTGGTCCTCTGTTGCCTATCCTAGAGCTCTTCCTCCAAGGATACACAATGTCCAGGTCAACAGTGGACCCCAGAGGGAGGGGAAGGGTGTCCCAGTATTCCAGCATCTCTAGACTCTGAAGAGATACAGGGACAGAGTGAATGCAGAGGACCCCAGACATCCACAAGGGCAGTAAGTGCAGGGGAGCAGTAGGAGGCAGGCCCTGGGCTCCCAGGTCAGTGAGGAAAAGGGAAGGAATGGGCGGGAGTGGAGACCCAGGCTTACTCTGCAGCTGGTGGTCCTGAGCAAAGCTGGGGTTATCCATGAGGTACTGCTGGGCCTGGGACCATGTAGTTTGGAAGTTGACACTACTCATCCCATCCAGGATGCTCTTCAGGGCCTGGATGTTGCGGCGCCGGAGCTGCTTGGCCTGTTCCTGGGGAGCCACAGGGTCAGGGTCAGGGTGAGGTAGGGCAGGTTGGAGCTACTCAGGTGGGCCTGGGCAGAGGAGCATTTGGGGAAAAGCAGGCAGCTAGGGAACCCTAGGAGGGCCAGACTCAAGACTTTCCCGTCCCCAGAAAGGGGAAGGAGCACGGGTTACAGACCAACCCCTCACAGATGCCCTCCTGCCCTCCCACACCGAGGTTGTAGGCCCTGAGCCCCGAGCAGAAGCGGGGGGTGTGCAAGTGCCACACTAGCTTCCAAGGAAGGAGCTGAGACCCTGGGGCAGCTGAGAAATGAATGACCAGGCTCCACAAGGACACAAAGACACAAAAAGCCTGAGGACAGACTGACGGATTTAGCCAGTGACTGTTACCTTCTCCTTCTTGGCCAGGAAGAAGAGGACATCATCATAAACCTCTTTTCGATCCCTCTCAGGGACCACAGCCCACACCTCCAGCTCCCCAAAGGTCTGTTCTGCCCGCCTGTGGAGCATATGGGTCATGGGTAGGCAGGCAGGGGACAGAGACTCTGGGCCCGTATGTTCTCAGGGTTCCCAGACCCCACCCCAGCCCGGCCTCCTGACCGGTAGCGGGTGGTAGAGGTCATGCGTTCGTGCTGCTCCAGGAAATGCTGCAAGGTCTGCTTGGCCTCCTTGGCCCTTAGCCGGGCCTCTTCCTTCTCCTCCTTCTCCCGCTGCGCCTTGTAGGCATTGAATGCCTGCTTTTTCTCACTCAGTTTGGGCAAGGCACTGGGGTGAAGAGGGTGGGAGTTGGGGGCAGGGGGGGAATAGAGGAGTCACCCTGCACAGCCCACCAAGCAGGGTCACGGCACACAGAACTGAGTGAGGGGTCCATGCATGGGAACAGCAGGCTGCAGGGAGGCAAGACGGGTCTCTGGGATGAGAGGAAGGATGGGAGGCAGTGAGGGGAAGACGGGGCTCCAAGACACTAACACCGAGCCCTTTTGCTCTGAGGTTGGTTCTCAAGGTGCATTCAGGCCTCCGCCCTATCCAGCCCCCTTACCCCAATTAATTCAATTCGAATCAATTCAATTCAACAAGCATTTATTGAATGTCTCATATCATATACCTTTCCCCTCCTCCTCCCGAAGGCCCTCCAGCTTCTTTTCCTTGTGCCCTTGCCCTTCTATCACTCTCCTGACTCGGGCCCCCTTGGGGTCAGAGTGTTGAGCTGGGGCTTCTCAGGGAGGCCCTGGCCCAGCTGCTCACACACAGTCTGGAGGGCCTGGCTCCCTCTGCCCAGGCCTACCTGTAACGGGGGTCGGTGACCACCATCTTCATGGCCTGTTCCCACGAGGCATTGGAGGGGACAGCCTAGAATGGAGCAGGCAGGGGTCACGGGGCCTGCCCACCTCCAGCCCCCTCCAGGCCTACCCTGGGAGCCCCATCCCCGCACCTTGTCCCTCAGCAGCTCCTTGAAGGCCTGCTTTGCCTTCTCCCGGTTGCTCCAACTGAGGCCAGACCTCTCTGGTTCTGGCTTTGATTCCTCTTCCTCCTGCTGTGGTGGCTGATGCTGTCCAGCAGCACTGGGGGGCAAAGGGGACTCAGCCACAGCATCTCCCAGGTCCCCCAGCTTTCAGTGCCTATGTGGTCAGAGTACAGCCTGGCTCCCCAGAGCAGCCCCCTTCTGCCCTCCAGAGGTTATGCCCAGATCTTCACACCCTTCCCAAGAGGCCTGGCAGAAGTCAAGGGTTGAACTAGGCAGGGAGCCCGAAGCCAGCATCTGGAATGTCTCAGAGGGGCAGCCCTCACCTGCTGGGGCCCTCCTCTGGCTGCTGCAGAAAACCCTGCTCCACAGGCTGGGCGGCCTCTGACATATCACAATCTTCACTCCCACCTGGCTCAGGCTCTAGAAGGCCCAGGGGCACAGGGGTGGGACCAGGTGGCCCAGGTGGGGGCTCAGGCTGGGGCTGAGGTGGCTGCGGCTGCAAGATCTGGGGCTGCTGTGGCTGTTTCCTGCAGGCGGACCGGAAGAGCAGTGTCCAGGAGCGGAGCAGATAGTGGGACAGTCAGGGACCAGCTGGTCTGTCTGTCCTGTGAAGGACGGGGGCCAGAGCAGGCCACTCCACGTACAGACTGAGCGCTGGCTCTTCCATGGAGTGGGGACCACAGACAAAGGGTCCACTCCCACCCCTCTGCTGGCCCCACGTATAGGGAGATAGGTGGGCAAGTCACTCACCCTGCAGCCTCTTGTTTGACTAGAGCTGCAATGGGAAAAAAATAACATGGTCACAGGGTGGCAAGGGCCACCCCCCAGAAGCGTAGCCCGGGCCCTACCCACTCCTCACCCTCCAGGTCATCCAGGTCCTTGGGCCGGGTCCAGCGAGACTCCTTACTCTGGTTGTTATAGTAGTAAGGTTTGCCCGTGTCTGACTTGTACTCTTTCCAGGGGCACTGGGACAGCAGCAACTGCAAGAGGATGGGTCAGAGGACATCAGTGGGCTGGGCATGCCCCCTAGTGGAGGCACAGTCGGGGGAGCGAAGAGGATCCTGTGAGCAGGGAGTTTTTAGCTATCACCTAGCCTGGCTCAACATGGGGGAAGATATACTTCCTGAGATCCTAGGGAGCCTGGGGCAATGGTCAAGGATCTTGGGATCAGAGGAATCATGTGTATAATTAAAGACTCAGGGGAGGCCAAGGACTTGGAAGGGTCAGGGAAGCTGAAAGGAAGGGCCAAACAGCCCTGTTCAGGACCTCTGCCTTGGACTTGAGAGCGCTGGGCTTCTCCCACACAGACTGCTTGTCGTCAGCATTGTAGTAGTAGACGCGTCCATCAGGAGCCACATGCTCACTCCACAGGGCCCTCTGGGAGGGGAGGGGGCACAGAATGGTGGTCAAGGCCCCATCCCCAGAGCTTCTCCTCCTTACCCCAAAGACTTAACCATCAGCTTCCCCAACTTTCAGCTTTTCTACCCAGAGACCCCTGAGCTGGAAGAACTCACCGGAGGGCCTGTCCCAGCCACAGCAGCTAGAAAAAAAAAGTCAAGGGAAATGTTAAGTCCTTGCCCCAACCCCCATTTTATCCCACCTATTCCTCCCCTACTCCATCCCCAATAAATATCCCCTGGTCCCATCAACATCCCAGGCTCCCTGGCATCCCAACAGGCATGATCCAGGGTGGGCTCTAGTCCACGGTCCCCTCTCCCCTGTACCCCCCAACCTCCGAGCCTGGGGGGAGCAGACCCCCAGAAGACTCACAGCTGGCTGTGTCCGCACCCGGAGCCGTCTGCCGAAGAAAGAGGAGGGGGAAGGGTTGGGGCCAAGCCCAGCGGCCCCCAGGACCCAGGCCATGGGGGATGAAGAAGCAGGCCAGGCCAGGATCCGTGTGTCCTGCTCCCAGGGACCTCTGCCCCCTAACAGGCATCCCCCACCCTCTGGGGCCGTGGCTGTAGGATCCTAAGGGGAATCGCACAGCAGCTGTCCTTGGTTTTCCTCAAGTGAGAGCATTCTGTCGAGTCCACCTCCGAGGCCCCTCTTCCACAGCAGATGCCAACCACTACATCCTACCCAGACTCTACTACAATGAGCAATGGCACCAGAAGGTTTGGTGAGATCCCCAGGTGCTGCTGCTTCCACCAGAGACAGAAAAGGTGTGAGGGGGGACTGTATTCAAGTGTCCGCAGTGCCAGCTCTGTGAGGGCAAGCAGTGTCAGCCATGAATGTGTTCCTTCAGGGAGCCGGGCCCAGCAAGGACAAAAGAGTAACATGTCTTTGGGGGTGAGTGAGAAACTACAAGAGCAGAGTATGTGGCCAGAGAGGAGGACCTGAGTGTGGGGAGTGCCGCTGGGACCGGGACGGAACCAAAGAGAAGAAGGAAAGGATGGAGGCCGCATCCCTGTCCTCCGAGTCAGACCCGCAGGGCTGCGGGGCCTGCTTCCTGCCAGCCCCCCTCGTGCTTACCGCTGCAGTGACAGGCACCGCTGGCATCAGCATTCCTGGCATCATGGGAGGTACCATTCCTGGTATCTGGGGACACAAAGAAGATAAAAAACAACTACCGAGGTCAGGGCAGGCAGAGACAAGGCAGGTTCCCGAGAGATACCCTTTGGGGCCATGACCTTCGCATGGTCCCCTGCTCCGCCTTAGACAATCTCTAGGTTCTAGGCTCTCAGCCCCACCACAGAGTTTCCTCCCGTCACGCAGTGGACAAATCCACATGGGCCTGGCCAAAGCTCCCTCCCTTCTCTCCCTACTTCCTGAAGTCCAGATGCCCCTTCTCCCCTCCACCCCTAGCCGGACTCACGGGGTCTTCTGAGGCACTTCTGGGGCAGAAGGAAGGATTACCTGCGTGAGTGGTGGTGGCGCCCCCATTGGTGGAAGTATTGGGGGCATGATGCCAGGCGGCATTGGGGGGATGGCTGGTGGTCTCTGACTCATGGGGGGTAGTCCCATCGGAGGAAAGGGTGGGGGAATTCCTGGAGGGGGCATCTGGAAGTGAGGAAAGGAAGGGACACTGAGTAGAGAAGACCCCACCTTGGACCGGTCAGGGAATATCCACCTGTCTCCCGCCTTCTCAACTCCCCGTACCGCCTGGCTCTGAGGCAATTCCAAGGCTTTAGCTTAAGAAGAGCAAAGCATGAAACTGCCTGCTCCCCACCACTGAAAAAGACTGAAAATTGGGGGGGGGGGGTCTTCTGGGTCTAAGAGGCAAGCACCACAGCTTCTTCAGAGGTAGGGAAGGGAGAGGGGAAACGTCTAACTGCCACCAGACCGCGGCTGGAGGGCTCCATCCCTTGAGCAACTCTCCCCAAAGAGGCCTCTCAGAGGCAGGATTCCAGGTCCCCAGACCCCCCAGTCCCCTGCCTCCCATCCCTTTTTCTCCAGTTCAATGACCACCAGCTGCTACTTCAGCCTGACTTCAGTGGCATGTTGAAAGAACAGAGAAGGAGTAGTGAAAGAGAAAGGCAGCCCCACCATGCGCTTACACTAAGAGGGTCTCTTCCCTTCCACTTCTCTTACCCCAGCCCGTGTGTCCCAAGGACAAAAAGACAAAGGGGGAGCTGTCAACTTGACGGACAGGGAGCTTGACAGCAGCTCCTCCCACCCCCATGCCCAAGCAACACTACCCCTTTTCCAAGGGTGGCAGAGGAAGCAGGACACAAAACCGTGCTGGCAATGCAGCAGTGCTAGGGACCGGGGAAATCGGGGTGCAGGCTGGAAAAGCCAAGCCCAGGGAAAGACATAAAACTTACGAAGGGTGGTGGCATCATGGGGGGCCCCGGTGGGAAGGGGGCAGGCGCTGCTGGGGGCCGGGGACCAGAATCGGGAACCGACTGTTGAGGGAGAGAAAAGTCATAGGACCCAGGATGGGCAAAGAGATGGGCTTTTGCAAAAGGGAAGCAGAGCGATGAGGATGAAAAAGGAGCACAAAGTTCAGAGGAAGGGTCTCCTGGCCCGGTTTCCTGCCCACACCCAGCTCCGAGCCCTGGCTAAGTCTGCTCTCTTCTACCAGCCAAGAGCCAGGCTGCCGGTCCCCTTCCACATGGTCTTTATCGCACCAGAGCCCCAGAACAGATGAGGGCGGCTGGACTATAGGCCCAGTGTGGCTTTTCCCAGGGCTTTGCATCCATTCTCCTATCTGTGAGCAAGGCTGGGCCTCCCTCAAGCCTTAAACAGAGGTCTCTCATTCCCAAAATAGCCAGGGAGGAAGTGACCTTTCCCGTCCCCCTACCTGAATTCACTGTTAGAGTCAACCCCAAAGCCCTCTAAGCCCAAACAGTCACCACACCTTAAGCACTAGCCTCCCACTCTCTTCACTGTGGGCACCCCCCAACTGGCCTCATCTTTACTCCCTTGCTCACTCTGACACCTCCCACTCCCCATGACCTGCTCCTCAGCAGCTCTACCCTTTTCCCCTACAGATCCCGACCTCCTCTCCCTATGGCTGAGACTTTGAACAGCTTGGTCTCCCTGCCCTACGCCTACTAGCCACCTCATCCCATCCTGCCGTTGTTGCCTTAAATACCACGTGCTCCCAAGAGCATTCCCGACCACTGAATTTATTCTCTATCTGATGCCCTTCTTAGTTTCCTGGTGTATAGGGTTTCGTAATTACTATGTTTTGCCTTACATGTGTAGTAACATTCCATGAGGACAGGGATTTGTAGGACTTGTTGAAAGCTGGACTCCTGGTACCTGCCCCAGTGTCTGGCACATAATGGGTACTCAATAAATATTGAATGAATGCAAGAAGGGACAAAGAAAGGACCAAACACTCCCAATTCTAACACCTTATCTATAAATATAGCCAAATTCATCCCACAGATATGGTCAGAATGATGCATATACAATGTTTCCAGTCCAGCATTATTCGTAAAAACAGAAGACTGGCATCAGCCTATATACCCGTCACTAACTATTAAATTATACACAAACATAAAATGGAATACTATGCAGTCATTAAAAAAGAATGAAGCCATTCATGGTCTTGATAGGAGCAATCTCCAAGATCCATTAAAAAGTGGAAAAAAATGCAAAGTGCAGCAAAGTGTGATCATTTGTATCAAAACTGGAGAGAAAAGAGGACATACAAGAAAGAAATCAGTAGAAGGGAGACGGAGGTGGGAAAGGAACCTTCTCGCTGTACATATGCCCTTCTGTAACTTTTGAATATGCATCCATGTGACTATATTACCCATTCAAAAAAAAAATCTTTTTAAGTAAACTGAGGCTTCAAGATGCAGCTAAAAGGCCCTGTCCTTCCTCCTTTTGCTCGATGGTTAGAGGGTATCAGGGAGGAGTTCTAGGGAAAGGTGGTAGCTGGCTGAGAAGACACCCCACTGATGCCCAAATTCCCTACCTACCCAGTGACCCCCTCCACTGAGAAGGCTTGGCATTGAAAGATGCTTTCTAATCTCTACCTCCTGTAGTATCTGTCCTGCCTCTGTTCCCACCCATCTTGTCCTAAAGAGAGAAGGGTAAGCCACACTATTCCACCCAGAATCACCTTTCTCAGGGTTCAACTGCTCCAGCCCTGTATTCAGACCTGCCCCAACCAAGACTGTCCTTAGCATGGGAAGTCTGAAATTCACCAATGTGGGAGGAAATCCAATTCTCTGTGCCATGCTTACCCACCTCAAGCTGCCTTAGGGTCCTCTCTGACCTCCCAGATGCTACGTAACCATCTCTCTGGGTCCTACCAGGTTCCAGAGTTGCCCATCTGAGGCTGGCACCACAGTCCATACAGCTGTCTAAGTTAGAAACTGGTGAGTCATTCTCCACACCTCCCTCTTGTCAATACGTCACTAAGTCCTGCTAATTGTACCTTGTACACATTTCTTGAATCCATCCACCCCTCTCTCGTTTTCATTTGACCTTCTGTTGTAGTCTCCCCACATCCACTACAAGCTCATCAAAATGCACCTCAGATCATGTTACTCCCTGCTTAAAATTCTTCAATGGCTCCCACTGTCCTTACGGTAGAGACCAAAACTCCTCCCCAAGGCCTGGAAGGCTGTGGGAGGTCTGCTTCTCAACTGCCTTGCCAGCTTCATCCATGTTGAGTTCCTGAGTGTGTGCTCTGGCCACACTCACCATCTCCCAGTTCTCCCACCTCCGGCCTTCATTTCTGCCTGCCACAATTTCCTGCCGATCCTATACACCTAGCCTACAGGTCTCACATCTACCAGCCATTACCTCCTGGGAGGAAAGGCTTCCTCCCAGGCCAGTGGTATAGGCTTAAGTCAGAGCCCTCTTTTATAGGCTCGTGTACCACGCACCCTTCCCTTCAGCAATTACCCACTGGACGTTTACAGTTACTCCCACGATGCTGACTGTCCCATTATTTTATGTGGCCACTAATAAAAAACAAATGCCACTACTTAAATTATGATACTGCAACGATTTTAAGAGGTCTTGACAAGAAATGTTAAAATGTGAGTCTTAGGGTCAATGAAATTGCTGCCTCCACCAGATCTTACATTTAAAGGGGCAGGGACTTGGCCTGTTTTGGCTCACCCTGATCTCCTAGCCCCACTGTATTTTCCTCACTGCCCCAGACTGGAACATAGAAGGTGTTAGTATTTATTGACTTGATGGTCTTGGCAGGTCCCACAAAACACAGCCACTGGTAAGGCCTAGGAGTTATTCAGAGAACACAGAATGTCAGAGATGGAGGGGACTCTGGTGACCACCCAAGGGAGTTTCCTTTTTCAGATGAGAAAACTAAGGGAAATTATCAGTCCCAGGCTCCATCGTGGTCAGGGACAGAGCCAGGACTGGGTCCATTCTCCTCTTCAGTCATCCTCAGCACTGTCCTTGCCACAAGGAAGCGGTCTGTTTTTTTCACTCCGCATATTCCCTGCTTCCCATGTGGTAAAATCAGCAAGAATCCAAACTCTTCCTTGAGAATTAGTGGTGGCTCCCTATCGCTCACCCTACAGAATCTCACCTAACATTGCCTTTCAACAGACCTGTCTACTCTTGGCTCAGCCTGACTCAGTGGCTTCCCTCCTCTCTGCACAGCAATTGTTAGATTACACCCTATGTTCCTCTTACTCTACTGTCTCTCACTTTGCTCAAGATGATCCAGTATTCACCCCCTTCAGATTACCTTTATGATTATCCTCCACACATACACATACTCCTACCTCCTTGTGTCCCCTCGGGATAAAGGCAGCACTACTAGGCACTGATGACATGCTACTCTGTGGATGTTTGCTGGGTGTTTCCCACAGGTCCGCCTGTCTCTCTACGTGGGAGGAGATTTCTCCATATTGGGGGATTATGTTTTCTCCTTTTAAGCCTCCTCTTGAGTGTCTAGTCAGGACCCTGCATACAAAGTGCTGTGATAGAATGCAGACTCATCCTTAACCTTACTCGATTTTTGCATCCTGGAAAATCCCAGAACAGGCAAACGTGTGCAGGTGCACCCATGTACCCACGTACAGTTGTATAAAATTCTCTGGGTAAAGGTGGCCTGTAATGAGATGGACGGCCCGCCAGAGGCTGTCTGTATAGCTGGGGAAAGAAAACTGGAATCAAATACTGGCACGGGAAAACCTAAATAGTGAAAAACTCACTGTATAGGACATCTATAACTTGGTGTATGTGCCGCTGAAGCGAGCACTGTCCATCTTTAACTTGGAATGGAGACCCCTGGCCAGGATCCAGATGCTGGACTCTTTTGGACAGTTCCCGCAGAGGACAGAGCAAAGGAATGAACATAAACTACCATGGGACTTCCGCGGCCCTCCCTTCCCTGAGCTTCCCCTGTGCAATGTGTATACTTTTCTTCCTAAAACACCCCTGCCCCTCTCTCACTTGCTGCAGTGCCTGGACAAGTGCGGGTCTCATTACACTTTGGGGCGAGACTGAACTCGTGTGACAGAGGGATACAGGAAATGGGCTGAAAGAGCAGATCTATGTCTTCCCTGGAACAAAAACACATCTGTGGGCTGGAGAGAGATGAAGAAACCACTGATCATCTTATCATCATGAGCTCACCTGTACCAGTGGAAGGACACAACACCCCCCACCACCACCACCAAAGGTGCAATCAATTCTTCTGAGCCTTCTAAGCTGCAGCTCAGAACTAAAGACTCAGAAGAAAGAATAAAAGGGGGGAAAGAACAAGAATGGAGAGACGGAAGAAAGAGCAAGGAAAGAGGGAATAGTTAACAACTAATATTTATTGAGTGCTTATTATGGGCCAGATATCATGCCACTCATTTAATCCTTGCAACCATCTAAAAGGTTATTATGGTCCCCATTTTATAAATAAAGAAAGTGAGGTTCAGAGAGATTAATTTGAGCAAGGTTCCAAAGGATTAAACGGCAGAGGCAGGTTTGGAATCCACGCAGCCTGACCCCAAAGCTTTCAACTACTCCACAAAGCTGTCTCCCAGCTAGGGTGATGGTGCCACAGCTATTTCTCACAAACTGATTCTCCTGTTTTCTTTTCACCCTAATCCACACACTATCCTGAAATCCTCCAGGTGATCCCAAGGATGGTCTGGTCTGACTCATTCCCTAAAGGGATTTGTGTTGGGACAATGAAAGCTGGAAGGCACACTTCTCAGAACGGTGAGAGAAGGTACCTCTCAGAAAGGGTACCTGTTATCAAAAAGAAAAACAGCATGGAGGCCAAGAGACCAGCTAATTCCCCTGCAGTCAACCCTTACTTGCTGCCCTGCTTCAGCTGCCCCAAACAGTGCCAGGCCCTCCGTTTTCAAGACCATCCTAATCCCCAATCCTCTACATCAGCCTTAGTATATTCCTCCCTCTCCCCAAAGATATTGGCTGTCTTACTAGAAAAGAGCTTCCATTGCTTCTCTCTGTCCTGCCATCTCCTCAGAATGAAGACCTCATTCTGGTTTTCATTTTCTTGGGTTAGGTCTCTACCTCCTCGGCCACTTCCAGAGTTCTTCCATCCCTCCGATAGGATGCCAGAGGCGCTGGCTAGCCTGCTCCAGCCCTGCAGGCTTTGTGCCTACCATCCCCCACATCCCTGGGGATTTTCTGCAGCCCCAGCTGAAGGCCTGGCTTCCATCGTCAGCCTGATTTCCCTTGCTTCCCCACATCCTAGAACCCATTCTCCTGAACTCTCTCCTGAGGAACCACCCCATTTCGAAGCTGGAAAGGACGTGTGGTATCATTCTCATGCATTTTCCTTGTCTGTTTGTTTTTTTAAATCGATGGGGTATCTGAGGCCCAAGGAAAGGTAGTGACTTGCCCAAGGTCACACAGAGTTGTTAACACAGTTTGTTGATGGCAGAGCCAGGGTTGGGATCAAGGGTCCTCTGTTTTTTCATTTCTTGGGCTATCCGGGACTAGATGGGGACCTTAGCCTCTCTTTCCTCAGGAGACAATGCCCTCTCCTCACCTCACGACACAATGAGGGGAAAACGAAGGAGGGGGGTCTCCAAGTGATCTTATGGGGAGTCCAGGGCTTCCAAAGGGAACAAGCACTGGGTCTGAGGTGGGGCGGTTGCACGCCAAATACCCAACAAGGGGAAACTGGCCCCCCAGCTCTCCCCTTGTCCCTCAGTTCCCACATTCCCGCCCCCTCTCCTTTCCTGACCTTTCTTCACAAACCCACCCTTATCTTCTCCCCTTCCTCCTCAACCAGTCCCGCAACTCTAGCTCCCCTCAACCCCCCCTCTACCCCACCCCCGCCATCCTCCATCATGGCCTCCCCGCCCCTTCTCCCCCAAATCCCCGCTCCCCTCCCCCTCCCGGGCTCCCTTTCCCAACCTCTCGTGCCCCTCGCCCTCCCCCGGGGTCCCGGGTACCCCCGGCGGCCTCCCCGGCCCCCCGGCCCCGGCCCGGGCCGCCGGGGGCGCTGTGGGACCGCCCCGGGCCCCCTCCACCCCCGCGCGGGGACGTTACCATGCCAGAGCCTCCGAGCAGCTGGGCCGGCTCGGCCCACCCGCCAGTAAAAGACGCTCTGATTGGCCGAGCCGCAACCGGGAAGGCGGGGCCAGTGGGGGGTCGCACCCCTTGGTGGCCGGGGCTCCGGTAGCGCCCGCGGACTAGCCGGGCCCTGCACCGGCCCGGAGCGCCCCGGCCCGGCCCCGCCCCCGGCGCGGACAGCTAGACCCCGCCCTCGCGCCTCCAGGTCCGGGGCCCGCCCACGGGGGGCGGGGCGCGCTGCCGGGCTCTTGACGCGCGGCTAGAGCCGCAGAAGCCTGGCATCCCTAAGCGGCTAGAGCGCGCGTCCGGGGCCGGCTCCGCGCGTCTGCAACTCTCCTGCCTTCCCGCCCTTCCCACCGGCCGCCTCCAGACCTGGGCCCCCAGCTTGCCCGGCCTTTGCGGATCAGCCGGTGCGTCCGCCGCGCATGGGCTCTCGGAGCGCCTGGATCCCGCGCGCTCGCGCCCGGGACGCAGGGGCTGGACCATGTTTTCATTCAGAATGTAGGGGTATCTTTGCACCTCACTGAGAGTTTTTTTATTCGTTGCATAGTTCTTTTTTTTTTTTTTTTTTTTAGCACTTTTAAGTTCATTCATTAGACAGGTATTTGTTGAACATCTGATAAATGCCTCAAACTGTTCCAGGCACTGGACAAACGGCAGTCGAAAAAAAAAGCGGATAGAGCTTCTGAAACCCTGCCCTCGGAGGCGTACGTGCTTCTTAGGTGAGCCCGAAGTTAACTTCTTTTAAGATTTGGCTTCCACCAAGCGGTGAAAGCGAGCCAATCATTTGTAGGCGTTCGAGATATGAGCTAAATACTATGTTGTGCAGATAAGGGAATTACAACCCAAAATTATTTAATGAATGTGCCGAAGGTTTAGGACTAGTAACTGACAGGGCTCCTGATACCGATGCAGGGTGCAGAAAGGGATCGAGCACCCTCTCTCCAAAGCCTGGATAAAGATGATTCCTTTTTTCTTTATTCGTCAACAGTTGAGCCTGTACTCTGTACTCAGTGCTATGCTAGGTGCTGGAGATTGAAAACTCTGTGAGCTGGGTCGTAGAGTCTTGCAAGCGTCTTAGAGTCTACCGGGAGAGAGGTAGGAAAACAACCAGCAGGAAGCGGAACACCTGAATTAAAGGGAACAAATGGGAGAAAAGGAAGAGGGATTCGTTCTTGGGGACGATTGTAGATCACTGTCGTTTTCTTCACAATACCTAGATAGCCTCAAATGAAGGCCTAGTCCCATGGTTTTCAAACTTTATTACTGAGACCTCTGGGCATAGCAGGAGTGGTCAGAGGTTCCATAAACTTTTACCAGTCACATTTAATTTTTTTTTTTTTTTCCCCAAATGAAGTATTTCTTAGCCTAGGTAGGCACCTACTTTAAAGAGTCAAATAATTGGGACGCCTGGGTGGCTCAGTTGGTTAAGCGGCTGCCTTTGGCTCAGGTCATGATCCCAGCGTCCTGGGCTTGAGTCCCACATCGGGCTCCTTGCTCAGCCGGGAGCCTGCTTCTCCCTCTGCCTCTGCCTACCACTCTGTCTGCTTGTGCTGCTCACTCTCGCTCCTCTCTCTCTGACAAATAAATAAATAAAATCTTAAAAAAAAAAAAAAAGAGTCAAATAATTGTGTATGGTTTGTTAATATAAACAGCAGAGCCCTGCCTCTATCATCTCTCCCTCCCTGGAGGCAGCCATTTTCAGCTCTTTGAAGCTGTTTCTTCTTTTTGAGACAGAGAGAGAGTACAAGGGTAATGGCAGGCAGAGGGCAAAGCAGGCCCCCCTCTGAGCATGGAGCCCATGTGGGGACTTGATCCTAGGACCCTGGGAACGTGACCCAGCCAAAGGCAGATGCTTAAATGACTGAGCCACCCAGGCACCCCTAAAGCTGTTTCTTTTGGCATTTTACTTTATTACCCTGGTCCTCCTCCAGCTGCATCCCTTCCCACAGGGTACTGAGTCCAAGGGGATATGCCAATCCAAAGCCTACTTACCCCCTTATAAGCCATATTCTAAATACCCGGGACCCTGGATTTCCCTGCCCAGCTTGCCTCCTTGGACCTCTCTTCCACAGGAAGACCTTGCTGATAGGCATCGCTAGGCTTGAGAGATAGCCAAGGAGCAGTTATTTGCAGTGAGAGGCAAGAGCACAAATTGGGGTCTCCACAGGACCCTGTGATGAGGCTCTCTCAATGTAGGACAGAGGCAAGGGCAGAGGAAAAGGGAGTGAGACAAGATCCAGGGGCTGGGGTCTCCTATTTTCTAGTATGGACTCTGAGGAGTCCAAAAATTCTAATTTAGAACCTGGCTTTCTTGGTCCATATGAAGTTATATTGGTAAAGTGAAGAGTTTCAATGGTATTTTATTTAACAGTTTAATTTATTACATTTCATTTATAAAATTTAATTTAAATTGTTAATTTATAACAGTTAAGTTATAACATTAAAATATTTAAGTATGTTTCCCATTTGTAGTCTTGCCCCAGCCCCCACAAAATAAAAGGGACAGATTGGAGGAATTAACTTTGTTCCCTTCAGGTCTCCTCCCCAGCCCACTGATCCTTCATTTTCATCCGCTAGTTTCAGTTTTTACACTTGTCTACACCTGCTACTCAGAGTTGAACCATGTAGAAAGTTTTGATGACTCTTTCTCTCCTGCACAACTTTGGATTTTTCCTGAAATTAATACTTACCTTGCTTTTTCATTTGTTTAGTTTTCTATCTATATATCACAAAATCTGCCTCAAAATCTTCCTCTAGTTGCCTGAATCTCAACTCAGAATATCTAGACACAGCAGATACTCTATCAACTTCATCTTCTTCAAGAGATCTCTCTGCTGGAGCCTTGTGACCTGCTCCAATCCCAGTGTTTATCCCTGACCCTTGCTGCACACCTGGCAACTTGGCCCTTCCTCTCTCATCTTCCTGGCACTGTCTTTGACCTCTCCTTTGTTGGATCTTTTATTTGCCATGTTCCATGTCTTTTTTTGTTGTTTAATTTATTCCCTCTTTTTGGAGACCATCTTCCAGAAGCTTCTTGAGAAAAGGAGAGGTAAGTTGTTTCAAAACTTGCATGTTTGACATTGCCATTATCCTACTCCAACACTTGATTGAGTGCTTGGTTGGGTATTGAATTTCTTCAGAATTATGAAGGCATTATGACATTACCTTCTAGCTTTCATTGTTGTGAGAAGTCTGAAGCCTTTTAAGTCCTTCCTTTGTAATTGACTTTTTCCCCATCTCTGAACCTCTCCCTGTCTCCAGTGTTCTAAGATGGTTGTGATATGTCTTGGTGAGAGGCTCTTTGTCATGCTGGTTACTCAGTGCCCCCTCACTTCCGGGAAATAATCTTGAAATCATCCCATTGGTGAATTCTTCCCTTTCATTTTCCCCGTTCTCTCTTTCAGGGGACTCCTGAAATCCAGATGATGGATCTGATGGTCTCCTCCTACCAATTTCTTGTTTTTCTCTCCTGCTTTCTATTGCTATTACTTTGTTTCCTGGGAGAGTTCCTCAATCTTATCTTCCCATTCTTCTACTGAGTTTTTCAATATTGTAAAGATTTTTAGTACTCTCATGTTACTGTTATTCTCTGAGTATTCCTTTCTAATAGCATCTTTTTTTTTTTGTTTCAGTGTCTCAATGGTTTATCTTATCTCTGAAGCTACTAATGGTAGTTTTGTTTCAATTTTCTTCTTTCCGTGTACTCTCTGTGTGCTCCAAATTTCTTTTTCTGTCGTTTTGGTCTCTCTCGTGTTAGAATCTTTTCTTGGAGGTCTTATAATCCTTGGTTGTTTGCTCACATTAAAGGATGGGTTACCAAAAAGCCCATTGTATCTGTGCTCTGTGAGCTCAGGGTGGAGCTTGGTGGCCAAGAGCTTCACCTCAGGGAGCCTCTGATGCTAACTAACATCTTTAGGTTTTCCTTTTGGGGTGGTCAGCCATCTGGTGCAACCAATTCTGTTTGCCGTCCTCTGGCCCACTGCTGCCTTAGGATTCGTCCTTCTCTAGTCTCAGTCAGTAACCACTCATCCATATGCTTTCCAACTTCCTAAAGTATTTTGCTCCTGTCTCCTCTCCTGTTTCCCTGTCTTTGTGGATTTATGGCTTAAAATATCCCTTTGCTATAGTTTGAGTGTATTTTTAGTAGAGCAAAATTAGATACATGTGTTCAGTCTGCCATTTTTACCCAGAAACTTTAAATATATTTTATCTGTTTCTAAAACAGTAGTTTAAAAATATATGTACTCAAGGGGCGCCTGGCTGTGGCTTAGTCAGTGGAGTGTGTGACTCTTGATCTCAGGGTCTTGAGTTCGAGTGACACATTGGATGTAGAGATTACTTTTAAAAATTAATTTAAAATATGTGCACTCAGGGGCGCCTGGGTGGCTCAGTGGGTTAAGCCTCTGCCTTCGGCTCAGGTCATGATCTTGGGGTCCTGGGATCGAGCCCTGCATCGGGCTCTTGCTCAGTGGGGAGACTGCAGGGAGCCTGCTTCCCCCCCCCTCTGCCTACTTGTGATCTCTCTCTCTCTGTCAAATAAATAAATAAAATCTTAAAAAAAAAAAAATATATATATATATATATATATATATGCACTCACATGTCCTAATATCAAATTTTTTAGTTTATTAAAATAGGTTATTGACAGTGAATAATTTTATAACACTGAGATGTCATGAAACTGAACTTATATTAATGTATTCTAGTAAGATATTGCTTTCATCTGTCTTAGATAGTGAGGTTCTACAAAAGATTTTGCTTGGAAAAGGAGGTTGCCTGCTTTTTAAAAAAAAAAGGTCTACAGACCTCTTTTCTGGGCT
Source organism: Mustela lutreola (assembly GCF_030435805.1). Lineage (NCBI taxonomy): Eukaryota > Metazoa > Chordata > Mammalia > Carnivora > Mustelidae > Mustela > Mustela lutreola. The sequence goes on from NC_081297.1 coordinate 65,256,032, forward strand.
AGTAATCATCTAACTTTGGCTCTTTTTTTTGTTTCCCCCTTTTCTTTTCAGAGAAGGGGGAGGGGACTAAGGAAAGGGAGAGAATCTTTTCTTTTTTTTTTAATATTATGTTTATTTGTCAGAGAGAGGGAGAGCAAGAGTGAGCACAAGTAGGGAGAGCTGTAGGCAGAGGGAGAAGTAGGCTTCCCCACTGAGTGGGAGCCTGATGTGGGACTCCATCCAGGACCCTGAGATCATGACCTGAGCAGAAGGCAGACACTTAACTGGCTGAGCCACCTTGATGCCCTGGATTATAGCCCCTTTATTAAGTGACACCTTTATCATTACAGAACATCCCTCCTTTTTTATCTTTTCTAATATTTCCTATTCTAAAATCTGGTATTAATATAGCCACTCCAGCTTTCTTTCTGATTACTATTAGCATGGTTTATCTCTTTCTGTCCTTTTATGTTTAACTTATGTATGTCTTTTTATTTATTTAAAGTGTGTTTCTTATAGACAGCCCATAATTGAGGCTTGGGTTTTTCTTTTTTGAGACTTACAATCTCTATCTTTTAAGTAGCTTTCCTAGATCATAATCTAATTATCAGTATGATTGGGTTCAAAAGAAAGAAGAAAGGGAGGAAGGGGAGGAAGGAGAGGAAAAAAGGAAAGGACCCTGGATTGGGAATCAGGAAACCAAGGTAAAGACTTGACCTTGTACTTCCCAGCTCTGTAACTTTAGGTAAATCTCGTAACTTCTCTGAGTCTTCACTGGCTCATTCATGTTTTTAAGGATGAATAAGTTATCTGTAAACTACAAGATGCTCTCAAATCTTAAGTGATTCAAGGACACCCAGTACCAGATATGGATGGAGAGGTATCTGTAAACAGGGTATGGGTGCCTGAAGGACAGAACTGGGTCTCACTTATTTCTGTATATCTAGCTTGGCATGTAGAATATTCCCAGTAAGTGTTCATTGAGTGAAAGAGTCAATAAAAGAACTAACTTTGAGTATATGAATGAATGATAGTTTATGAAAGATGGGTGTCAGGTGATAAGTTATTAAATGACCATGACACTGCTGAGAACTGAACTTTACAATATTTGATTACAATATTTGATTCCTTATCTGTCAAGTGAGAATACTTTTAAGTAGTATGGAAGAATAATTTGCAACTATACATATTTGTTCTTACATATGCATTCATTCAGCAAGTGTTTATTAAGTGCCTAGTGTGTGCCAGGCTTGGTTCTAGGTCCCAGGCATACAACAATGTCCATTTTAGGGATTTCTTTCTAAAAGCCATCTTATAGTGATAGTCTTCAGTAAGGAAAAGTGCTGATAGAGCCTAGATCCTAGATGCAAATGCAAACATAATACCTTTAGTTATTGATTGGCTCTAATTTTTAAAAGCTTTTCTTTGGGCAGAGAACTTTTTTGAGTTGCTTTTTCTTATTTTTAGCCAGTAACATTTAGTTTGGTAGCAGAACATTTAAGTACTTAAGGAAAAAAAGAATAGGCCAACACAGGATGCCAGGGTGGCTCAGTGGGTTAAGTGTCTACCTTCCACTCAGGTCATGATCCCAGGGTCCTGGGATTGAGCCCATATCAGACTCCTTGCTCAGTGGGGATCCTGGTTCTCTCTCTGCCTGCTGCTACCCCTGCTTGTTCTCTCTCTCTGACAAATAAATAAAATCTTTAAAAAAGACAAACCCACAATAGGTCAACTTAATATATATTAGGTAATGGATAAAAAGCTAGATAACCATGCAGATAGTTGACAAGGAGTCTTTCTTCTAATCAAACTGATGATGTCACTGGAGAAAGGTCAGTTGGAACCTGATGTCTGGCAGTTATAGAGAGCTGTGTCTAGGCAGAGGGTACTCAGGAACCACTCTGGCACCATTAACCCCAAAGAAGTTAGCATCCCATGTCTAGGCCTGGGTACCAGAGACACAGGACATCTTTGCAACTACCAGGGTGATCCAAAATGGAGAAAGACAGGCCCCCACAGTTGATGACCCCTGCTTCAGTGAAAGCCATCATCTCAAGGATTGAGGCTGCCCAGCTAACACGGGCTCAGGAGGTAATACTTGAAATGAAGGAGTTACCCTTCTATTGGGATCTGATGTGGAGACTGGGAACTGACCACAGATTGGGGCAAGAATCCAGCTCTGGGCCTTCAGGGGTCCTGGGATCCTCAGTAAGCTGGGTTTGCAGACAGATTAATCCAAAATATCCATCTCCTAGACTTGGCCTCTGTTGGGCAAACTGAAATAAAACAACCCCCATGAGGCAGGGCACAGGAAGGGAACAGCCTATAAAGAAGACCCAGGATGGCCCTGAGACACCTAGTGATAAGTCTTAGCAGGGCAAGAGGAGGGGCCCAGACTTTCTGATTTGGGCCTCTTCTTGGCCACCTGTCAGCATCCTTCACAGTTAGCCCTAGAAGCTTACAGAGAAATGGCCAAAGGCTGAACTCACCCTGCATATGAGTCTCTAGTGCAGTTTTTTTTCAATGGGACTCTCTGATCCTAAGGGTTTCTTAGAGCCTCAGTTTTTCAGTCTGTTGCTTCAGGATGCTTACAAGATATCCAGAAGTCCCTAGAAAATTTTAAAATTCTGAAGAAATGCACACACTACATTTAAAAAAAAAAAAAGATTTTATTTATTTATTTGACAAAGAGAGATCACAAGTAGACAGAGAGGCAGGCAGAGAGAGAAAGAGAGATTGGGAAGCAGGCTCCCTGCTGAGCAGAGAGCCCAATGCGGGACTCGATCCCAGGACCCTGAGATCATGACCTAAGCCGAAGGCAGCAGCTTAACCCACTGAGCCATCCAGGCGCCCCACACACACTACATTTGTAGTATTCTCTTCCTTCCTGACCTGGTCTTAATCATCACAAGGACATTAAGAAGAGCTAACATGGGTGCCTGGGTGGCTCAGTGGGTTAAAGCCTCTACCTTCAGCTCAGGTCATGATCCCAGGGTCCTGGGATCAAGCGCTGCATCGGGCTCTCTACTCAGCAGGGAGTCTGCTTCCTCCTCTCTGCCTGCCTCTCTGCCTACTTGTCATCTCTGTCAAATAAATAAATAAAATTTTTTAAAAAAAGAGCTAACACTTATTTTATGTGGCAGGCACTATCCTAAGTGCTTTACAAATATTAATTCATTTAATCTTTACAAAAACTTGGTGACATCAGTACCCTAACAATCCCCAGTTTACAAGTAAGGACCCGGAGGCCCCAAGAGGTGAACTGACTTGTCTGAGATCACCCCTTCCAGGCCATGGTGTCCGGCACCGGAGTTCACACCCCTAAATCTGCTGCCTCCCCATGTAGGATATTTCTTCCCAGCTCTCTGACATCTTGGACAATGTCAACTGTGTCATCAACCGCTTCCAGGAAGAACTAGGGTATGATTTAAAAGAAAAGGCAAAATCTGACCGGACAGAGCGAAAGGGCAAGAACAGATTCATCTTGCTGGAGAAAATTGCCTCCTTCTCGGAAGATGCTAAAACCAAAGAGAAGCACTTGTACGAAATTCTCCACTGGCTGGGTGACTGGGGTGAGTTTGCGGACTGGGTGCCCGGGGACAGCTGGACACTGGTTCCACCCTCACTCCCGTCTCTTCCTTACCCCACCCCAGGTGGGCTCTGGTGGGGCAGCTGGCACAGCGCCTCTCTACTGAGACCTTCCCCTGCTCCCGTCACAGCAATCACGTCTACTCCCCAGACGGACAAATGTGTGACTGTCCAGAACATAGTAGATTGTGACATTAGCTGCATGGGTGATGAAGCTAAATCACAGGTCTGTGATAACATCTCTCTCTTTTTTTAATTAACACATAATGTATTATTTGCTTCAGGGGTATAGTCTGTGAATCATCAGTCTTTCACAATTCACAGCACTGACCATGGCACATACTCTTCCCAATGTCCATCACCCAGCCACCCCATCCCTCCCCCCTCCCCCACTGCAACCCTCAGTTTGTTTCATGAGATTAAGAGTCTCTTATGGTTTGTCTCCCTCCCTGGTTCCATCTTGTTTCATTTTTTTCCCTCCCTATCCCCCATGTCCCCCTGCCCTGCCTTCAAATTCCTCATATCAGAGAGATCATATGATAACTGTCTTTCTCTGATTGACTTATTTCACTCAGCGTAATACTTCTAGTTCCATTCACCTCATTGCAAATGGCAAGATTTCAGTTTTTTGATGGCTGCATGTATTCCATTGTGTGTGTGTGTGTGTGTGTGTGTGTGTGTGTGTGTATGCCACATTTTCTTTATCCATTCATCTGTTGATGGGCATCTAGGATCTTTCTATAGTTTGGCTATTGTGGACATTGTTGCTATAAACATTCAGGTGCATGTGCAGCTTCGGATCAGTACGTTTGTATCTTTAGGGTAAATACCCAGTAGTGCGATTGCTGGGTCGTAGGGTAGCTCTATCTTCAACTCTTTGTGGAACCTCCATGCTGTTTTCCAGAGTGGCTGCACCAGCTTGCATTCTCCCCAACAGTGTAGGAGGGTTCCCCTTTCTCTGCATCCTCGCCAACATCTGTTGTTTCCTGACTGGTTAATTTTAGCCATTCTGACTGGTGTGAGGTGGTATCTCACTGTGGTTTTGATTTGCATTTCCATGATGCCAAGTGATGTGGAGCACTTTTTCATGTGTCTGTTGGCCATGTGGATGTCTTCTTTGCAGAAATGTCTGTTCATGACATCTCATTTTTTTATCAAGGTTGAAATTAAATTCAAGCCCATGCTCTTTTATTTTTTTATTTGTATTTTTCCCAGATTTACTGAGACATAATTGATAAATAACATTGTGTAATTTAGAATGTACACTGCCATGATTTGATAGATGTATATGTTGTGTGGTGCTTGTCACAATCAGGTTAGTTAACACATTCATCATCTCACAAGATGCCCTTTTTTTTCTGCTGAGAACATTTAAGATCTATTCTCTTAGTAAATTACAAGCATGGCATATTACAATATGGCATGGTTAGCACAGTCACCACACTGTATATTAGAACCCCAGAACTTTTTTATGACCGAAACTTTGTGCCCTTTGGCCAACACTTCCCCATTGCCCCCACCCCCACCCAGACCCTCGTAACTACCATCTACTATCGGTTTCTGTGAGTTCAGCTTTTTAGATTCCACATGGAAGTGAGATAACACCGTGTTTGTCTCTCTCTGTCCAACTTACTTCACTTGGCCCATACCCTCAAATTCCATCCATGTTGTGACAAATAGCAGGATTTCCCTCGCTATGATGGAATAATATTTCATTGCATGAAGGGGACACCTGGCTGGCTCAGTTGAAGGAACATAGGACTCTTGACCTCAGGGTCGTGAGGTCAAGCCCCACATTAGGGGTAGAGATTACTTAAATAAACTAAAAAATATATATATTTAATATATATATATATATATATATATATATATATAATAATGTGTGTACTACATTTTCCTTAACCATTCATTGATCAGCTGACACTTAGCTTGGTTTTATGTCTCGGCTCTTGTGGATAATGCTTCAGTAACCTGGGCATACAGATATCTCTTGGAGGTAGTGCTTCCATTCCCTTTGGACATATACCCAGAAGTGGGATTGCAGGATCATATGGTAATTGTATTTTTTTTTTAAGATTTTATTTATTTGAGAGATAGAGAAAATGAGAGCCAGCAAGCATGAGAGGGGGAAGGTAAGAGGGAGAAGCAGACTCCCTGGTGAGCCAGGAGCCCAATGCAGGACTTGATCCTGGAACTCCAGGATCATGACCTAGGCTGAAGCCGTTTGCTCAACCAACTGAGCTACCGAGGTCCCTGTTTTAATTTTTAGATTAAATACTGTTTTCCAAAATGGTGGTACCAACTTACATTCCCACCAATAGCGCAAAAGTGTCCCCTTTTTCCACATCCTCACCAACATTTGTTATCTTTAGTCTTTTTCATGATAGCCGCCCTATCAGGTATGAGGTAATATCTCCTTGTGGTTTTAATTTGTGCTTCCCTGATGATGAGTAGTGTTGAGCCCCTTTTCATGTACCTTTTGGCCATTTGTGGGTCTTTAGAAAAATGTCTATTCAGATCTTTTGCCTTTCTTTTCTTTCATATACGTATTTAATCATAAGGTTGAGAGGAATCATAAATACACTCTGGCTCTACATTGTTAATATGACAAGTAACAAAAGAAGTGTGTCCAAATTGGTGTCATTTTAAAGTTGTCATCTCTAATGTTAGTGTGCCCTCAATATCTCTCAAGATACTTATTTTAATAATTGTCCGGTGCTGTTGGCCTCCTGCCCTCCCTCCCTTCAGGGCCACGGACTATTGTCACTTTCACTAAAGCTCCTTTTCAACTTCAGGAGTCACTATACCTTTGTGGTTAAAATTACTGGCTCTGGGGAAGATGTGAGTCTGTCTCCACCATTTAGGAGATGTATGAACTTAGGCAAGCCATTTGATTTTTCTGCACGGCTGGTTCCTCATCTCTGGAAATGTTGGTCCTGTCCCAGCGGGACCCAGGTCCACACTGGCTCCAGTGTGGAGGTCCACTCCAGTGTGGAGCCAGGTCCACACTGACACATGGCTTGGACACATTTATCAGCACAACAGGGGACACACATTTTCCTGCTTTCCTCAACACCAGGACAACTCTGAGAGTAACCTCAGTAGGTAGTTTTCTCCCCAAGTTGAAAGGCTGTTTGATAACTGATTCTGTGCCATTTACACTTAAACCAGTTCAGAACGTGTTGGAGCTAGTGCAGAAAATTTGATCAAAGGGATATGGGTATGACTCTTGTGTAGCCACAGAATGGCTATGGTTGGGCAATTAAGTTGTTGTCACTTTTCAAGGGGCCACTTTCTGGAAGCTGGGTGCTTGCATGAAAGGAAAGCTTTCTGAGAACAGGTCAGCCTCCTTTGTTCTTTTTTTTTTTCCTTTAAAGATTTTATTTATTTATTTGTCAGAGAGAGAGAGAGAGCGCGCACATGCACAAGCAGGCGGAGTGGCAGTGTCAGGCAGAGGCAGAGAGAGAAGCAGGCACCCTGCGAAGCAAGGAGTCCGAGGTGGGACTCGATCCCAGGACACTGCGATCATGACCTGAGCCTAAAGCAGTGGCACAACTGACTGAGCCACCCGGGAGTCCCCCTCCTTTGGTCTTTATCATGGCTTCTGTGTGGCCTTTGCCCCGGTTTTTTAAAACTGGATTGTTTGTTTTGTTGGCTATTGAGTTGTATGAGCACCTTCTTTTGGATATTGTCCCCTTATCAGATAAACCTGTTTGCAAATACTTCCTCCCATTCTGTAGATTGCCTTTATCATTTTTTTAAAAGATTTTACTTACTTATTTGACAGACAGAGATCACAAGTAGGCAGAAAGGTGGTGGGGGGGCGGTGGGAAGCAGGCGTCCCAGCCAAGCAGAGAGCCTGACGAGGGCCTCAACCCTAGGACCCCGAGGTCAAGACCTGAGCTGAAGGCAGAAGCTTTAACCCACTGAGCCACCCAGGCACCCCATCATTTTGTTTTGTTGATGGTTCCTTTTACTGTGCAGAAACTTTTTAGTTTGATGTAGTCCCCCTTGTTTATGTTTGCTTCTGTTGCCTCTGCTTTTGGTGTCAAAATCATTGCCAGGACCAATGTCAAGAAGCTTTTTCCCTACGTTTTCTTCTAAGAGTTTTATGGTTTCAGGTCTTACATTTAAGTCTTTCATCCACTTCAAGTTAATTTTTGAGAATGGTGTAAGATAGGGGTCCAATCTGCATGAATGTCCAGGTTTTCCAACATCACTCATTGAAGAGCCATCCTTCACCCGCTGCGTATTTTTGGCTTGCTTGTCAAATATTAGTTGCCCATGAATGCAAGGGTTTATTTCTGGGTTTTTGATTCTCTTCCATTTATCCCTGTATTTCTTTTTATGCCAATACCATATTGTCTTGATTACTATAGCTTTGTAGCACAGTTTGAAATCAGATAGTATGACACCTCCAGCTTTGTTCTTTTTCTCAAGATCACTCTGGCTATTTGGGGCCTTCTGTGGTTCTCTGTGAATTTTAGGGTTGTTTTTTCTGTTTCTGTGAAAAATGCTGTTGGCATTTTGTTAGAGATTTCACTGAATCTGTAGACGGCTCTAAGATGGTTGTATGGATATTTTAAACCAGATTGTCTTCCAATCCATAAATATGGAGTACCTTTCCATTTATATGTGTCTTCTTCAATTTCTTCTATCAACATCTTACAGTTTATAGTGTGGAGGTCCTTTACCTCCCCAGTTAAGTTTATTCCTAAGTATATTATTATTTTTTGATGCTGTTGAAAAGGGGATTATTTTTTTCTTTTTCAGATAGTTTATTGTTAGCATATAGAAATGCAACTGATTTTTAAAGAGACCTTTACTGTTATTTATTTTGAGAGAGAGAGAGAATGTACACATGTGCATGCAGTCGGGGAGAGGAGTGGCGGGGGCGGGGGGGAGAATCCCCAGCAGGCTCCACACCATGTGGAGTCTGATTGTGGCCTCTATCCCACAACCCGGAGATCATGACCTGAGCCAAAATCAAGAGTTGGTTGCTTAAGTGACTAAGCCACCCAGGTGCCCCGAAATGCAACAGACTTTTGTAGGTTGATTTTGTATCCTACAACTTTACCAAATTTGTTTATTAGTTCTAACAGGGTTTTTTTGGTGGAACACACCAGGTAGTGTATAGAGGAACCCACAGGTGATATTCAAAGTACTTAATGACCCTTACTTCATGGGCACTGGGCCAAACAGCACTGATGCCAGCTGTAAACAATTGGTATAGCCACTTGAATGTGGACCATCTAGACGCAGCCCTAGAGCTAGGTGCTACCCGCATTAAGATCAGAGTTATGCCTTCACAAGACCTTCTGCCATGAGTTTGGGCAGATGCTGCAATGTTGGCGTAAGGTGGTATAGGGATGGGCCCCATGCCCGTCACACTGCCCTGCCCCCAAGGAGCTCTCAGTTCTGTGGTCCTTCAGCTCCCCCCAAGATCTAAGCAGAGTTGTTCACTCCAATTAATTCATTTAATTGTCCAGATACCAGACTAGGCAAAGGAGATTTAGAGCAAAACATGACAGACACATCTCGGGGCGCCTGGGTGGCTCAGTGGGTTAAGCCTCTGCCTTCGGCTCAGGTCATGATCCCAGGGTCCTGGGATTGAGCCCTGCATGGGGCTCTCTGCTCAGCAGGGAGCCTGCTTCCTCCTCTCTCTCTCTCTGCCTGCCTCTCTGCCTACTTGTGATCTCTCTCTGTCAAATACATAAATAAAATTAAAAAAAAAAAAAGACAGACACATCTCTGGGCTTATAGTTAAACAACACAGTTTAACATTTATTGCATATTTTCTACACAGCAGACTTCATGTTAATCACTTCACATGTATTATCTCATTTAATTTCCATCCAGCCCTCTCACAGGCATGTATGCCGAGGCTCAGAAATCAGTAACTTACCCAACACCACACAGCTAGTAAGAGGTGAATCCAATCCAACCTCAAAGCCTGCTGGTGTAACCCCCATGCTGTGGGACTCCTTAGGGCTCCCTAGAGGACAGATTGCACTCAGCCTGTACCCCCCACTCCATTTACAGGTGACAGTCTCACCTATGAGCTCAGGAACAGGAAGGGTAAGGAGGAAGAGAAAGCTCTGGATGAATGGATTGAGGTGATGGAGAAGGTGTTACCTCTGTCCCTCATTGCCACCAAAGGAGGCATCGAGTCTCTCATTTCCCTCTGCTCTACTCTCATTGAAAGACAAAAGAAAGGGACACAAAGTAGGTTGCAGGCGTGGAGGGGTGGGGAGATTGGGTGGGGGTGGATGCCATCTCAGAGGAAAAAGTCCCATACTGGGGTCTATGGGGGGTCTTTCTGATTCTTCTCCATTAACAAAAGCCTTATCTGAGATGGAGAGGCAGTAGTGAGGGTTTGGGCTGTTGAACCCAAGTTGAGCACTGAGCAGGTCTGAGCTGTGGCGAGGAGTAATGTGAAGACAGGTCCCTGTTGGTGCTTACTGGGGCTGTAGCCTCATGGAGGTCCTGGGAGATCAAGGCTAATAAGCCAGAAAGGCTGGATGGAGTATGCAGCTGGATCCCAAAGACCATCCCTTCCTTACTCCAAATCCAGCTGCAGAGCCAAGAAATCTGGTGAGACTCAGCCAGAGGCCCTTCTAGAACCTTCTCAACTGTGGCTGCTCCAGAAATGGTCAATCAACAACGTGGCTCAACCTTGAAATTCTACTTGTATCAGCCCTAGAAGGGACCTGAGATTATTTACTCCTCCTACATTTTGTTTTCTTTTTTAAAGATTATTTATTTATTTATTTGACAGGCAGGGAGAGTGGGAGAGGGAGCCAGGCTTCCCACAGAGCAGGAAGCCTGATGTGGAGCTCAATCCCAAGACCCTGGAATCATGACCTGAGCCTAAGGCAGATGCTTAACAATTGAGGCACCCAGGTTCCCCTCCTCCTACATTTTATAGATGACAACATTAAAGCTCAGAGAAGAAGAACCATAAAACAAAACAAAACAAAACTGTGGCAAAACCAGACCCCGCACTTGAGTTTTCTGGCTTTTTAATCTTACTCAAGAGCATGGGCTTCACAGTCAGATGAACTTGAGTTTGAATCCCATGTGCCAATTTCGGGCTGTGTGACATTGAACAGGTTGTTTCGTCTTTGTGAACCTCATTCTTTTTTTTTCTTTTAAAGATTTTATTTACTTATTTGACAGACAGAGATCACAAGTAGGCAGAGAGGCAGGCAGAGAGAGAGAGAGAGAGAGAGAGAGGAGGAAGCAGGCTCCCTGCTAAGCAGATAGCCCAATGTGGGACTCAATCTCAGGACTCTGGGATCATAACCTGAGCCGAAGGCAGAGGCTTTAAACCACTGAGCCACCCAGGCACCCCTGAGAACCTCATTCTTGTCATACACAAAGTGAGGAGCGCACTGCCCATATGCCAGGACCACTGGGTCTGAGGCATCTGGAACCATGCTCAGTAGGCATGTAGGTCATATTAGGGTTTTATCATTGATTATCATGGCCAACTATCAAGCAAGATTGACAGTTGGGGGAGGAAGGAAGCAGGGAAGGGTGTGCAAGAAGGAGACAGTCTCTCCTACCATCCTTAGCATATTATGTCTTGAAAAATAGTTATTTTTATATGCATTTCTCTGCTGGATTATAAACTCCCAGAGCGCAAAGGCTGTGTCCTATTGATTTCTTCTTAAGGATTACTTACTGAGCACTTACTAGGTACCCAGTTCTGTGCTTGCCATTAAACATGCATGATTTAGTGAAGTCCTATGAGTAGATGCTGTGGTGATCCCCATTTTTCAGAAACAGAGGCACTGAGAGGTTAGGAAACTTGCCTAAAGCAAATAGTAAGGAGGGGATTCAAGCCCAAGTTATCTGATTCTAGAATTCAACCTCTGAACCATTAGGCCATATGGCCTCTCTGACAATATTAGCTAAGTGCTAGCTTGACTTCAGTGCCACTTAATTTCCATGTACCCTTTAGCCTGTCATCCAAAGTTAGCTAGTGTTTTTTCTGTCAGTGAATGGATGCTCCAAGATAATCACTCTTACAGACCTACATACATAGATCAAGGGAATACTGCTAGGACCATGACCCAGTCCTGAGGAGCTGAAGTCTATGAATGGGTTTGAAGAGTGCACGGCCTGTACTTATGTGCATTTTCCTAAGAAGGTCCTTGCTTTCATCAAAGTATCAAAAGAGTTCATGACCCCCCTAATGGAAGAAGACATTAGTCATTAAAAAACCCAATGTGTGAACAGTGGCGGAATCATGTGGCAAATTCACTACACAGTCTAGTGGTAACTGGGAAAGGGAAACAAAGCTTCTCAGATGATCTGGAGTCTAAGTCCCAGGTAGGCTTCCAGAGTTTGGGTAGTTGACAGTAGGGAGCCAAACATGGATACTGAGGCTGGGAAGTAGCACGATTAGAAAAGCAAATTTACTCCAGGGAAATATGTAGGATTAGAAATACATTGAATTAGATAGTGTCAGGCCCCATGGGCCCTGCAGGTGCCTTGGAGCTGGCAGACCCCAGTGGGCAAGCTCTGGGCAAGTTCTGAGCCTGGCAGAGACCTCTCCTGACAATATCTCCCCTGGTCTCACGTGTTGCCTCAGCTCCTTATTCTTGCCAAAGGCCTAAGAGTGTTGGATGGGGAATTTGGCCAAGCAGGGTGTAGAGAATCTGTATAATCAGTGGCACCCATAGAAGTTTATTGCTTTTGTTCTCTCCACCTCTCCTAGTATCCAAACACACCTTCTGGCGGGGCTGGTGGGAACAAAGCCCCCCCAGATCTGCATCCTACCCTCAGCCACTGAGCCCAGAGCAGATGCTCCAGGACAAGCATACTACATGCATGAAGGTCTCTGAGGTGATGTCCATGCTGCAGGAGCTCCTGGACTCCACCATGTTCAACCAGGGGGAGATCAGAGCCATCCGGTACATGTCTGCTGTGGTGGAGAACCTCAACAAGGCCTTGACCCTCCAGCACAAAGAGAACAGTAACCTAGAGACCAAATACAGGAACCTGGAAATAGAGATGACCAAAGAACTCAGCAGCCAGAGGCTCTACTTCCAGAATTCCCTCCAAGTTCTACAGAGCAAGAGGGATGCCCTACTAAAGCAGGTGGAAATTCTAGGGGGAAAATACCATGACCTTCTCCTGATAAAGCATGCCTTAGAGTTCCAGCTGAAGAAGGCTCAGTCTGCTAGAGATCAAGCAGAAGAACCAGCCAAGATCTTGATCGACCTCCTGGGCCCCACTGAGAAAGAGACCCTCTCAAAGAAAGAAAGAGTCATGGAGAAAACCCAGCAGGAAAGGTTGCTTATGTCACTGCCCCCAGGTTTCATGACCGAAGCCTGGGACAGTGGTACTAGGCCTTCAACGTCTCAGGCACTTTCCACCATGACCACACATGCAAGGATTGCCGATGTGTACAGCAGCAAGGACACTGAGTGTCTCCAGCCCATCTTGCTATCCCCAGCAGATAACAAGTTTCCTAAGAAATGGGAAGGACTAGCAGCAGAGAGTCCAGGCCACCAAGTCAAAGACCAGAAGGATTTCCAGAAAGCAGTCCAAGAGAAGGAAGGACTCCAAATTAAGTACCGTGTTAGGATGCAGCTGTCCCCGGAGAGCTCTAAGAAGGTGGCCTTGGAGAGCAAGGTGGAGCACTGGGAAGAAGAACTCAGCTGGGAGAAGCAGAGGCAGCAGTGGCTGGAGGAGGAGGCGATGTGGCTGCAGCGGCAGAAGAAATGGGCCCTGCTGGAGCAGGAGCATCAGGAAAAACTGCAGCAGTGGGAGATGGAGGCGGCGGCGAGGGAGCAGCAGCAGAGCTTGGGCCAGCAGGAGAAGGAGCACGGGGGCCCACGGAGAGACCTGGAGCGGTCGGGCGAGGACGTGGAGAGGATGATCTTCACGACCACCAGGCGGTGGAAAGACCTGGAGAAGACATCCCTGGCACCTCCCCCAAGCCGGGCCCAGTCTGCTCACCAAGGCAGGAGGCCACGCCAGCCTAGGTCCCCTAGTACCCCGCAGCCTGCCCCCAGACACCAGAGGAACCTGCGTTCCGCCAAGTCTACCCAGAAACCATGGGCCTCCCAGGTTCCCATGAAGCCCAAGAAATCAGCCTCTTTCCCTGTCGCAGGGACTTCCATCCAAAAGGTGTCCCGGCCTCCGCTGCATATCTCCCCGGCAGCTTTTAAGGGCAAAGTATACCACATGGATGCAGAGGCCCAGAGGAAGAACCTGCAGCTCCTGAGCAAGGAGGCTGAGCCGGGGCTGCCGCACTCACTGCGCAGCAAGGCGCTGGAGCTCACCACCACCACCATGGAGCTCGGCACACTCCGGCTGCAGTGCCTGTGCCACAGGTACATCCTCTACAGGCGCTTCCAGAGCCTCCGGTAGGTACCCCTGGCGCCCAAACCCCCCGCCATGTGTGGGCAGAGCCAACACCTAAATAGGAGGAGCACAGGGCGAATGGGGATGGAGAGGTCCCCCCAGACAAGGTCCCCTGAGGGAGGGAACTGGCAAAGGATGTCTGGCCTTGGGGCCTTGGCGGGTCAGCAACTTGCTTTTCCTCAAAGCCCGCTCCCTTATTTCTTCCTCTCTTCCTTTCACCTTGTCCCTAATGCACCTACTATGCTCCCCGGCCTGCCTTACTCTCTCTCTCTGTTTCTAGCCAGGCCCCATGGCTCCTCACCTGCCACCACCTTGTACTTCTCTGCCTCCTGCTTTCCTTGGCTTTCAACAGCCTCTGTTGCTCTCCTTGCTGTCAGCATCTACAACACAGAGTCCCCTCTGCTTAACAGACTTGGGGGAACGGGAATCCCTTTCACCCATGAAGTCACTTCCCTTGTCTCCCAGACAGGAAGTCACTGACCACATACAAGTCATGCGGGAAACTGGGACTGCCTACAAGGCCCAGAACCTCTACGTCTTCCTGGATAACATCGACCACCTGCAGAACCTCTGGCTGCAGGCCTGGGCAGACAAGCAGAAGGACCTGGAGGAGAAGCGCCGAGAGTGTCTGAGCAGCATGGCGACCATGTTCCCCAAGGTGGGCCTCCCCTGCCAGAGGTCAGCGCCATCAGGAGGTACAGGGCCAGGAAGTGAGCCAGTGGGGCTCTGGAGTAGAACTGGGGAGTGGGCAGCTGAAAGGAACTAAGAGGGCAGGTGAAAGCCTCTGAGGCAAGAGGAGGCGAAGGCTGCAAGTGCCTGAGTGGGAGGAAGGGCAACTTTCCAGTTTCCATATATGGGGGAGTCTGGGAGAGAGAGAGAGAGGCCCTCAGAATGAGCTATAGAAGAAGGACTCTTGGGGAGAGGGGAGGCAGCTGGACCCTGCAGTCCCAGCTTTGTGCCCAAGTTCTCCCTCCTTCATGGGTCCCTCTGCCCTGCTCCTCTGGGTTCTACTTGCTCTTCCGGCTTGGTCACAGCTGTCTTTGGCACCTACATGCCGGGGTCTCACTCTGCTGCTCTCTGGGACAGCTCCCTTGGCTTCCAGATACCAGGTCTCTTCCCATCACTTCCTGCCCAAGGTTCCTGACAGGTAAAATCACTGAGACCCTGGTTGAAAATGTCTTCACTCAGTCCCTTCACTCCGAATGGACAGTTTGTCTGGAGACAGAAGTCTAGGTTAGAATTATTTTCCTTCTCAATTTTAACAGCTCTGCTCATAGCCTTCTGGGTTTTGGTGTTGCTGTTGACAGTACAAAGTCTTTTTGAGGCCTGATCTGTGGGTTTGACCTGTTCATACTCTCTGTGGGCCAGCTTCAGTTTCCCCTGCTAGCAGGCTCAGAGAAGCAGCGAGTGTTGACATGGTCCACAGAGGGCTAGCTGACAGTTTGGGGGGGGGGGTTATTGGGAAATCACAGCATTGGTTCAGAACCCACAGGGAGTCCTCCCTAGGAGGGTTGAGCCAAGAGGGCGATTTGAGTTTGGGGGAAGCTGTGTGCTGAGGCACACAGCATAAGTGCTGACATTGGGCAGTTGGAGGAGCCCTGGCTGTGGGGCTATTCTCTCAACTCAGTTTCCTACCACTTTCCCCTAGCCCTGATCATCTGCTATAGGTAGCTTGACTTGCTACATTGGTTTTGAGGCTGAGAAGGAAGGGGACAGGCAGGGTTCCCTCACTCCTCACTCAATGCCAAGGCAGGGGCAGAAGAAAAAAATACCCAGAGCATTCTAGGCACAGCTCAGGCTCATGTCATAAGCCCTGCGTGCTGTCTCGAGTTCCTGTTGCTCTGGCTTCCTTTAGTTTTTTTCCTTGCTCTTTCGCTCACTGTCCAGCTTCTCCACAACAAAGGAGAAAAGAGGAGCTAACCTAGCAAATAAGAAGTCAAGGAGTTTTGGGATACCGGGGTGGCTCATTTGTTAAGCATCAGCCTTTGAGTCCGGTCATGATCCCAGAGTCCTGGGATGGAGTCCCACATCGGGTTCCCTGCTCAATGGGGAGTCTGCTTCTGCCTCTCCCACTCCCACTGCTTGTGTTCCCTCTCTGGCTATGTCTCCTCTCTCTGTCAAATAAATAAATAAAATCTTTAAAAAAATTTTTCAAGGAATTTTTAGGAAATTTTGATACTCGGGGGTCCCAGGAGTCTCTGTATGGAGGGATTCCCTGGGGCTTACCTTCTCTTCTCAGCCCCAAGTCAGGCTGTGCTCTCGAGAGGGGATGAATTCCTGTCTCTGTGATGCCTCTCTGCTGGTTCCTCTAGCTCCAGCTGGAGTGGAACATCCATCTGCACACTCCTGTGATCACCAACCCAAAGTCCAGGAAAAACAAGCCACCCCCATCCTTTCTCCGGCGCATCCACTCCTGTGGCCCCTTCAGCAGGCAGTCCCCAGAGCGCTTCACGCCCAAGCCCTGGGAATGTGCTCCCCTGCGCCGGGCCCGGTAGGTGACGGGCAGCCCGAGGGATGGGTGGGGGTACTAGGAGCAAGACTGGGGATGGCCAGACTGGGGAGACTGGCAGCTTGGTGAGGACAAAGACAGGCCAAGCTTACCTCACGAACTGCAAAATGCCTGTCTTCTCAGCCACCCTGCTTGACTCTGCCCATTGGCTCACAAGCCCATGTGTGTGTGTGTGTGTGTGTGTGTGTGTGTGTGTGAGACAACAACAAGACATGGGCTTCAGAAGCCAGCCAGGTCAAGTAGGTTTTAAATTGCAACTGAGCATTGTTGGTCCAGCACCTGCTATTGATCTGTCTGTATAAATAAACCTGATCCTTCCCACCATGTAACCTCCAGGCTCAGAAAGAGATACCATGAGGGGCACCCGAGTGGCTCAGTGGGTTAAGCCTCTGCCTTTGGCTCAGGTCATGATCTCAGGGTCCTGGGATTGAGTCCCGCATCAGGCTCTCTGCTCAACAGGGAGCCTGCTTCCCTCTCTCTCTATGCCTGCCTTTCTGCCTACTTGTGATTCTCTCTCTCTCTCTCTCTCTCTCTGTGTGTGTGTCAAATAAATAAATAAAATCTTTAAAAAAAAAAAAAAGGGATACCATGAGCTTCTGGGGGGTGTCAAGAACACACACATCCTTCCCTGTGTGGGGCATCCCTGGGACACATGCCTAGAAGAACAGAGGCCGTCCTAGCGCACCTCCAGCTGCCCCTCAGCCAGAGAAGCCCCAGGGAGATGAGGCTTAGGGTCAACGGGAAGCGAGGTGACAGGACGGTGGTGACAACTAGTTGAGAGGGCAAGAAAACAAGACCCAATGTTTTGGGCCTTACGGACTTGGGGAGCTTATTGTTTCTTGATCTCTCTGTGTATCTAACTTTTTTGTGTCTTTTCTATGCTTTCGACCTCCACACCCCAGCCAGCAGGAGAACCAGATGGAGGCCATCTGGAGAACTGATGTGGCCTCCTTCAGTCACCCAATAGAAAAGAGGACTCCCCCCAGACTGACCTGGGACCAGTTTGGAGGGTGCCCTGACATTCCCCGGCTGTTGGCCTTGGATGTGCCTTCCTATCGAAGAAGCTTACAGTCCCTCAAGACCTGGTAAGGTGTAAGCCTAGGCAGTTAATCCGGATTTGGGGAGACATTCCCACCAAGGCCAGGGGCCAGAGTGCACACCGTATCAGATTAACAACCCAAGAGACCACTTTCCTGACATTCATAACGACCTCATTTATCATACCAGATCAGATAGAGATGTTCAGCTGCCTCACCAGCCATCAGCTTGGGTCCCCATGCCACCATTCTAGTTCTCTCACAGGACTTCAGTGTCTCAGAAGATCACTAGGCAAGTCTTAACTGCCCACTTGTTGCCTGAGCTGCCATTTGTTTCCTGAGTTGGCTTAGGAGGTGAATTCTGCCCTAGATTGGGGGGGGGGGGTCGTTCTCGTTGAGAAAACCAGGTGCAGGAATGGAGAGATGAGGGAGACCAAGAATCCTGTGATGAAGCTGACACTTGGGCCTGGGCCTGTCTTTGGCGTTCTCATTTCCTTACTGCCTTCGAGAATTGTTCCCAGGAAGAACTGTTGAGGGGAAGGGGCAGGACTCAGTGGGCTGACAGGAGGCTTTTCTAGTTAGGGAGCCTCCACACTCCTTTGGCTCTCCAGGCTTGAAGATGTCACTGTTGAAGACTCAAGGCTCTTTCAAGGAGTCTTTTTAGACATTTGGAGACAATCCCAGCTGCCCCTTGTGGCCCTAACCCTGCCCCAATTATAGATCTTTGACAGGGAGAGGACACTGAGGCCTGCTAGTCTAGATCTAACCAGAACCAAGGCTATCGGATGCGGCTACTGCCCTGCCCTCCAGACGGGGACTTAGGGAAGAGAGGATGACATAATAAGATCAAACAAGGCTGGCCCTTGGCTCTCAAGCAGGCCCAAGGGTCCCAGATGGTACACAGACACCTGGCTTCCAGTTCGTGGAGAGTGGCTAAGAGATATGTGTGTGTCCGTATGTGTGTATGTTGTTAGCTGAGTTGGAAAGGGCAAACAGAATTAATTGAACGTAACCAAAACAACACTGTGGCAGAACTCAGGAAACCAGAGGTCAGCTGGGGCCACGCTCTGCTAAGATTTGGCTACACTTGCCCAAGGCCCCCCATAGTAGAGTCTCTTCTCCCGGAGCTCCTCCTCTCTCTGCATCCCTGCCAGGGCCTGGGCTTGGCTTGGCGTCCGCTTGAATCTCAGGCCTTTGTTCTTCCCCCACACATAAATATGTGTGACTATCAAGAACACACACTCCATTTGACCCTTGAAAATTTGCGAGGCGGGTGGCGGGGTAATGGGGAAAGAAAGGGCTTCTCGGCGAACGGCACTGAGCGACAGCCTCCTTTCTTCCCCCTCTCTGGCATAACATGCAGAACTCACTCCTTCCTGTCTCCTGCAGAGCTGTTCCTCCCACACCCAGGCCTCCACTGGGATCTCAGCTTCAGGCTTATGCACTTATCAAAATATTGTTCCCGGCAAAGACAGCTTCCCCTTTCCAGGGGAATTTAAGTGAATACAATTTTCTTCCCCCCTTTCTTAATTCGATACAACTCTGTTCAGTGCTTCATACTATCAGGTGTAGAGGCAAAGCCTTGCTTCTTCTGTCTTCTTGCTCCACATCCCAGATGGGTGTCCCCTCCCTGCATGTCAGGCTGGTCCGGAATGGTTCAGTGCGGGGGCTCCCACGTTGTCTTGGGACCCCATTATTGTGGCGTGGGAATCGGCCATTCTCTAATGAAAGTTCTCTGCTGCTTGCCCAGGCTACTGCTGCCTGGGGGCATGGTGGGGTTGGCTGTGCTGCTTTCTTTGCAAGGGCTCCTTGCATGGAGACACACTCCGCTTTCACTCCTACTAGAGGGTACCTTCTCTCTGGCCACCTGTCCCTGGCTCACCGAGGATCCTCAGATCCAGCTGCGGTGTGATCCCAGGTCACTCACTTCTTAGTGTTGTCACCCTCAGCAGCTCCCAGGGCCCAGGTCACAGCACCATCTAGTCTCCTAAGTAGGGATAAGCTGCACACTGCCTTCCCCATTCTCCTGTCTGCGGTGGACAGCCTGTCTCATCTACAGGTCCCTGGCGTGTCCCCTTAAAACACGGGGAAGGGCTCTTCATTGTCCCTCCGTGGGTTGGGACACTAGAAAGGCCCTGTCCCTCAAAAACCAGCAGACCCCCTCCACCAAGAGCTGGCTCTGCCTTGTCTTGTAAACCTCTCCCCTGGGCTTCCTGTCTGACAGGTGAGATCACTGAGTGCCTGCACACACCAAACACTGTCTGCTGTGACAGAAGAATCTCAAGGCTGATTCTAAGTGCTCTGCCTTCCTCAGCTCGCGGACTATTCCCGCACCGCCCAAGCTCGGTGGTTCACGTGTTCCGCCAAGGTGCAGGGAGCACAGACTCACACAGACCTCCACCCTGCTGCAGACGGACTGACAAGAGGGCTTGTAACTGTTTCTGGGGAAGGAGATGAGCAAGCAGGGAGTGGGGAGGAAGGAACCCTGATGGAGAGGAAGGAGCAGGAAAGGATAAGGGGAGGGAAGAGGAAGTACCCTGTGATGTGAGACAGGAGGTAGAGCCCCTAGGATGTGGCACAAGTGTTACGGTGAGCAGTTCCACATCAGGATCCAGGCTGGGCGATGTCCTGGACTGTCTCCCAGAGGCCACGAGGGAAGCTCTTGGGTGGGCTGGGTGGCCTCCTCTCAGCTGCTCTCCAACCCATAATTGAATTGACTTTTTCAGTGACTTGGTAGCTGACAGAAAGGAACACCAGGAAGCCCCAGATGAGTCAGCTGAGCTCGCTTGTAAGAAGTCCAATGAGTCCTTTCCTGGAACTCTAAAAAGCCAGAAGGATCGAGACAATCTCAGTCCTCACTCCATCCCTTAGTCAGTGATTCTCAAACTTCAGGGTGACTAAACATCACATAGAAACTTGTTTCAAAGGCAGGTTCCCAGCTGGTGTTTTTACACAAACATCCTGGGTATTGCTAAGTAGTTCTGGAACTTTGAGAAACACTACTTTCCTCCTTCGGTCCCCAAACTGTACATTTTTAAATAAAATAGCGGTGTGTTTATTTTTAAAGATTTCTGTGTTGTCGCTGAAAACCCACCCCTCCTCGACTCATTTCCCCAGCCAGCTCCGTGACCACTTAGCCCCTGACCTGGAGAAGCCCACTGGGGCGCTTTCCCCAAGAAGTGTCTCTACCCTTTTGGGTGCCAACAAGCTGAGACGGCCACGATTAGTGGCCGGCAGACACCAGTAACTTTTCACTGAATCACAGTCCTGGACAGATAAGTAACTGTTGTGCTGAGAAGTAGCGGGAAAACTCAAAAGATAAGAACAAAAGGTGATTATCAAGGACCAGTCAAGGCCAAGCGTCACTGGGTGGGAGGCAAAGGCGTGTAGGTCTCTGAGGAGTGAGGGCTGGAAGGAAGACAGGGGACACAAGTTCCAGATCTAGATGGTGTGGGCCAAGGCGGCCATCTCTGGAAATTGTCTTCGATGCAGTTACAACACTACCTTTGTGAGTTCAGCCAACCAGCACTGATGCCCGTCCCACCCTCCGTGGCACACAGCTGTCTGCCCCATCTTGAACTTGGTCTTCACCCTCGCCCTCTTCTCCACTGGCCCAGCTGCACCTTTCCTGACATTGGTCAGGAAATGACCTTGTCCTCAGAGAACCCATAATCCGGTGACTCTGTTTATCAGGAACCGTGCTATCCAGGCTTCCCCTCAAGGTCGAGACTCTGGAAGGAAGAAAAGGCTATGGGATGTGAACAGCTGGCCTTTCGATGATGTCAGAGTAGAAGATGACTTCTGAGCAATGGCTTAGCACACAGCAAGGATGGAGAGGAAGGTGAGAGGTGTTCCTGATGCAGGTCTCACACAGGACAGCTCAGGCAACCCCTCCGCTCCTGGCCTCTCAGGTCCCAGGCTGATTCTTTCTTTGGACACCTTGCCCCAGTGGTATCCCCCACAATAAAATGCCCTCACGCTAAATGCACTGCTTTATATAATTTGAAAGGATTTATATAACTTTGCTTTGGAAATAACCCGCTAGGAGTTTTTTTAACATGTCGTTGGCTGTGACTCCTCAACGATCTTCATGCATAGGGATGAAATCTAACAAGTTTTGTAAATGTAACAAGGATATTTTAATACTAAATTTGACAGTGTAATGAAACTGACAGTATTATGTTTTGTCAACAATTGCATATTAATGTTTTTACAGATTTTTTGAAGCCAATGACATTTTAAGGGTTTTGTACGTTTTTATAGGCTCTTGGCACTGGGCTTAAGGTGCCTAGTGGCTACACCTGGTCTGGTGATGGTGAACTTGGGACTTTCTGGACATCCTCTAGCAAGCACTCTGGCAAGCGAGCAGAATGTCTGCCAGATTCTTCTGCTTTGTCGACGGTCCATCTCCTTGAAGGCAAAGAAGCTGTGGATTGTCCAAGCTGGAAAGCCAAGAGGTTTGGACACCAAGGAGAGATATCCCTCTATCTCTGTCTCTCTATGATATATATGGTGTTTTCAAGTTATGAGGTTTTTGGTTTTTTTTTTTTTTAAGATTTTATTTATTTATTTGACAGAGAGAAAGATCACAAGTAGACAGAGAGGCAGGCAGAGAGACGGGGGAAGCAGGCTCCCTGCTGAGCAGAGAGCCTGATGCAGGGCTTGATCCCAGGACCCTGAGATCATGACCTAAGCCGAAAGCAGAGGCTTAACCCACTGAGCCACCCAGGTGCCCCAAGTTATGAGGTTTTTGATATGAGCTTCTTTTTTTTTTTTTTTTCAGAGCAAACTTGATGTATGTGGTCAAATAAGATATCACCTCCACCTCCCAAAAAAACCTCCAAGAAGCCTGAGGCATGGAAAGGAATACTTCTTGGCATATTTCTTCAAGCCAGATTTAGGGATTGGCCATAGATCTGCTTGTGAGGCCCATGGCCTTGGGGCTTCCAAAATGACAAGCCAATACTAATGTGGAGAAGGGGACATGAGGAAAGGGCCTGCTTTAAGCCCTAAGCACGACCTACAAGGAAGTACTGGTAAAGTGGAGAGGACAAAAATCTTTTGAAGACAACCCAGCCAAGAGCCAGGGAGCAGAAAGCCGTGTCGGGTCTTGTCTTCCAAGGACTGGGGAGGCCAACTTGGAAAGTCAGAAAAAGGATGAACATGACTGCATGATTGGAAGAGTTAGCTTCTAAAAAAAATAAAAATAAAAAAAAAATACAAAAGAGCATGGCTAACATATAACTATCAATTGGTGACTTTGAAATAGCTATATTTACTATAAACAGTCTAGTGGAAATGGTGGACAACATGCTTAACAGGTGGGGAATTTGAGCAAAGAGTAGGAAATTATAAACAAATGGAAAAATGGAAATGCTAGAAGTGAAAACATTAATAGCAGAAATGAAGAATTCCTTCAACAGAGTTATCCAACAGGATAAAAGCAGAGGGGAAAAAAATCTGTGAACGGAGCTAGATCAACAAAAATGAACCAGACTGTCTCCCAAAAAGTAGAAGCAAACAAACAATTGAGCAAACCCAAAACTAAGCACCAAGACGTATGGTACAATGACAACTGGTCTAACCCGTATGTAATGGAAATCCCAGGGGAGACAGAATGGGGTAGAAGAAATACTTGAAGAGATGATCACTCAGAATCCCAAATTAACGAAACACAACAAACCACAGATCCAAGAAGCCCAGAGAACCCCAAACAGGATAAATGGAAAGAAAAACACAATAGCATATCACAGTCAAACCGTTGACACAGAAAATTAGGGAACATCTTGAAAATAGCCAAAAAAGAAAAGAAAAGAAAATAGCCAGAAAGATGCAGCGCCAGGATGCTTCAGTCGGTTGAGTTTCTGACTCTTCATTTTGGCTCAGGTCGTGATCTCGGGGTCATGAGATATCCAGTCCGTTGTCTGGCTCTGTGCTCAGTGGAAGGTCTGCTTATGATTCTCTCCCTCTGCCCCCCCACCCCACTTGGATATTCTCTAGGAAGGAAGGGAGGGAGGGAGGGAGGGAAGGAGGGAGGAAGGAAAAAGAAAGAAGCCAGAAAGTAAAAAAAATTACATAGAAACACAAGAAATAATCTTATTAGCAACTCAACCAGATGGTTCCTGAGGCCCAACTGTATCCCTGCTTACAGGTCCACAAGACACCCCAGGAGCATTGCAGGACGTTTCCCCATTTGGAGACTGATAGTAGCTTGGACAGGTTTCTGTTACCTGCAAAACACAGTGGGCACCAGCCCTCCAGTCCCCAGCCAGCAACCATCACTCCCCACACCATGCCACACCCAGACCCTCCCCTCTTTCCACACCCCGCCTTGAACCCGGCTGTGGCCCTGTCACCCCTCCAAGACTGTTGATTGGCTGTGAACTGGAAAGAGGCAGATCAGGTGGAGGCCAGACATACTAGTCACTGGCCTCACTGCTCTCAAGGGAGGCCCTGGGATCTGTCGCTCCAAATCCTTTCCTCAAACATGACCAGCTTGGAACAACCAAAGCCGGAGTCCCGCCGGGACATCCCCACCCCGCCCCGCCCCGTCAGGGCTCTGCAGAGGGCACGGTCATCATCACTGGTGGCCATGTCTGTGAGAGGCGGAGTGTTGCCAGTAATTCAGGGTCGCCATGGGATCAGGAAGATTCAGGTTTCCTCCCCTGCAACCCCTGTTCAGAGCGTCCTTGTGTTGGCTTCTGGGGCCTCACTTTCCAGAAGAGATCCTTTCCTAGAGAAGCCACAAGGAGGCGCCAAAGAGCTTGCTTCAGGCCTCTGCGGGCCTGGACTCAGAGGGGCTGGATTTACAATAAGGCAACTACCCAAAGACACAAGTGAGGCTGGTGGGCTTCCCCTGAGAAGGTGCTCGGCTGAGTGCAGAGAGCAAGCGTGGCAAAGGTAGGGGAAAGAGACAAGGGATTTCTGACTCACCTTGCACATCTCGATCCTGCAGACAACTCCTGGTAAAGCTGGAGTCCTTTCCCGCAGTGGGAGAGGAGCACCCCTGCAGGGTCCTGAGCTCTGCAGTTCGGAGATCTTTCCTTGCAAATGATTCTTCAGGCAACTGTTTGTTAGGAACTCTGCCGGGAGGCCCTTCGCATAGACTTCCTCAAGCCTGCGAGGCGTCCGTCTTCATTCATTCATTCATTCATTCATTCAACAGATAACCTATTGGCCACTTACTACTGGGCATGGTTCTAGGCATGAAAGATATAGTTCTGAAGAAAATAGGTTGTTTTTTTTTTTTTTTAAAGATTTTATTTATCAGAGAGAGGGGGGGGGGAGAGAGCGAGCACAGGCAGACAGAATGGCAGGCAGAGGGAGAAGCAGGCTCCCCGCCGAGCAAGGAGCCCGATGTGGGACTCGATCCCAGGACGCTGGGATCATGACCTGAGCCGAAGGCAGCCGCTCAACCAACTGAGCCACCCAGGCGTCCCGAAAATAGGTTTTTTAAGTGCTTTCATGGAGTCCACATTCCTTTGAGGGGAAAAAGACAAGAAATGAAAAATGAATACAATACACTGGATTTTAGAGGGTAAAAGATACCATGGAGAAACATGCGTTTCAAGAGGGTACGGCACCAGAATAAAGGGGTTACTGTTTAAAATAGGTCACATCAGGCCTCACTGAGGTGACAGTGGAGTAGTCTTGAGGTGAGATGCGAGCCGTGGGGTAAGACAGCATGCTGGGCAAGGGAACAGCCAAGGTGGGAGCATGCCTGCCAAACTCAGGTTCCAGCAAGTCTCCAGTATGGCTGGTACCAGGTGAAGGAAGGGGATAGAAGGAGTGATGAGGGAGAGGTGAGGGGGAGAGATCAGCGCCCCGCAGGCCACTGGAAGGACTTCTTTTTCACGCTGAAGGAACAGCAGCCATGTTTTTTTATTTTTTAAAGATTTTATTTATTTATTTGACAGAGAGAGGTCACAAGTAGGCAGAGAGGCAGGCAGAGAGAGAGGAAGGGAAGCAGGCTCCCTGCTGAGCAGAGAGCCTGATGCGGGGCTCCATCCCAGGACCCTGGGATCATGACCTGAGCCGAAGGCAGTGGCTTAAGCCACTGAGCCACCCAGGTGCCCCAGCCATGTTTATTTTGAATGAAATGGGAACCACTGCAGAATTGGGAGCAAACGAGTGACATGATCTGAGCCACACTTCAAGGGCATTGCTCTGGTACACCTGAAACTCATATAACATTGTGCATCCACTATACTTCATTTCGGGAAAAAAAGCAGACGGGGCGGGGTGACAAAAGCATCGCTCTGGTTACCAGGACAAGAACAGTGATGGAGGCTGGGAGGGGGAAGTAGGGAGACCAGTTGGAAGCTATTACAATTCCCACCCCATTCCAGAAAGCTTAGTAAGGGAGCTCAAGTGCCCTCCCCTCAGGAAGCCCCTCCTCATCCTCCCTAAGACCCCCTTTATTCGGGCAGTTGCCTTCACAGAGCTTGCTCTCCCAGCACAGAGGGCTGTGGACACAGAAACCATGTGAGACCCTCCCTGAGGAATGAGTGATCCTGCTCCTCTATAGTTGTTCGGCCTTCTCTTACCTCAGAGGCTTCTTCTGGGCTGTGGTTCTGCCCGGAGAGCCACAGCTTTGTGTTAAATGCTTTACCACTATAACAGCCCTAATCCGGTGTGTCCGCCACACTTCACAGTCCCTTAGTAGTGCCATGCTTCCAAGACACATTTGTCACTGCCCTGCTAAGGCGGGCTCTCAGAACTGGCAGGAAACACATACAAAACATTGTTTGCCAAAGCCATTGGCCTCTCTGGAGGCTTCTGGGAGCAAATTAAATGAGTAATTATTTATTGAGTCCTTAAACATTTATCGAGCAGCTACTGTGGGGCTGTGCTCTACACTAGGCAGTGAGAGTATCAAAGTGAATAAAACAAGCTTGCAAGGATCTTACTAAGAACACAGGGTACAGACCATATGCAAAGCACTGGCATGCTCAAATAAATAGGATTAAGTCCTTGTACTGCACCAGGGATTTGCCGTCCACTCATCTGTCTGTCACTCATTCAGCAATCACTCAGGGTACTGCCCGGAGTCCCGATGTGTGATGATGACCTCGAGACAAAATCCCTCTTCACACTCCAGAGTGGAGACAGAGGAGTAAATAGTGAGGAGCTGGCAGATAGAACAAACACAATTCGGGGCAAGTGATCCAGTAGTACAGGTACAGAGTAAAATGGAGAACAGGGGAAGGAGATGTTCTTTGCAGTGAAGGTCTGGAAAGGCCTTCAGGGCTAAGAGGGATTTCAAAAGAACATTGAAGGATAGGTAGAACTACCACGGCGGTGGGCGGGGGGGCAGGAGTAGGGGAACCAAGGAGAATCCAAGGGAACAGAACACTGTAAGCCTCCTTAGACCATGTTTATGGGCCTGAAAGTGGTCCCTGGGGCTGTGGTTCACTGGGTAGAAGCCAGGTGTTATAGGAGCTAAGCTAGCCTGGGATTGAGATTGGATGGGCTTGATGATTTTCAAGGCAAGGAGTGGTAGTTCCAGATCTGTGCTTTTGAGAGGCAGCCGCAGCAATGTGGAGACATTACACAGTGGCTGCAGGGAAACCCAATTAGGGGAGCAGCTACGAAGGTTTCAACCCAAGTGGTATAAAAACCAGCTTTGATTGGATTTACTCATTTGTGCCCTTAATTATTCACAGATATATCTATTATGTGCAAGACCTTGTATTGATTGAAGATAGGGATGGAGCAGACAGAGAGGAAACAAAGAAAACTAAAACCAAGTTTATGTCAAGGATATTATAATGAAGTAAGAGACACCATGAAAATGCTTCCACATTCTTCCCTTGAATTCTGTCCTGTGATATTTGGTTTCTCTCCCATGTTCCCTATACTCCTGTGGCTCCTCTAGAAGCTCACTGTCTTCTGTTGCCATAGCTGTGGGTTGCTCCAGTACCTGGACTCTCTCCTTTCCTCATGCCATAGGATGTCCCCAAATGACTTCATCTTCCCTATGGCTTTGAACATCAGGTATATGATCATGATTCCCAAATTATCCATAATTCCAGTCTCTCTCCTGAGTCCTAGAGCTGTGTATCCAAACACCCACCTGAATGTGTCAACTGGTTGCCCGCTAGCACCTCTAGCTCAAGTCATCCAAATAAAACTCATCTTTCCTTCCCACTCAGACCAACTTCTCCACTAGCACACCCTATCTCAAAGTATAACCACCACTCTCCATCTACCATCAAAGCTGAAGACCGGCCTATCATCAGGGGCTCATCTCCTGCGCCTCTACACCCAGTCCATCCCCAAGCTCTATCCAGTCTATATTTTATGTCTTGTCTTTGGTGACCACCCTAGTTAAGGCCACTGGCTGACCTCCCTGTCTGTAGTTCTACTCTTAAATCTATGTTCCATACTAGGCCAGAGAGATCTTTCTCAAATCCAGAATCTAATACCCCTGGCATAGAAATTCTTTAATGGCTTTTCATGAGTTTAATCATGGCCTACAAAGATGTTTGTGACAGCTCTTCAGCCTGGTTCTAAGATACACCATTGTATGGATGGGCCATAACTTTGTTGTTGTTGTTGAAGATTTTATTTATTTGACAGAGAGTACAAGTGGGTAGGCAGAGGGAGAGTAGTAGGCAGAGGGAGAGGGAGAAGCAGCCCCCCCCCCCACCAAGCAGAGTGCCCAACGTGGGACTCAATCCCAGGACCCTGGGATCATGACCTGAGCAAAGTCAGAGCTTAACCCACTGAGCCACCCAGGTGCCTCAAGGCCATCCTTATTTAACTAGCTTTCTAGTGATAGATGTTTGAGTTGTTTGTAAACTTTCGCTACTCTAAACAATGCTATAGTTGATTAACTTTGTACATACTTCATCTTGTATGTGTGCAAATATAGTGGATCAGAAATTTTATGCATTTTTAATTTTGACAAGTATCAACAACTTACAGTTACACCTAAGAGGGCCTATTTCCCCACAACCATGCCAGAGATGTATAATTAAATGTTTGGATTCTTTGCCAGTCTGTAGCTTAAAAATGATATCTAAATGTAGTTTCAATTTTCTTGTGAGGTTGACTATTTTTTCATATGTCTAAGAGCCATTTATCTTTCCTTTTATGTTAACCATCTGATTTTCTTATTGGATTTTTGTTCTTTTCATATCGATTTGCAGAGATTTTGAATATATAAAGCAAATGATTCCCTTTGTCTATGATAGGATTTGCAGATACTTCCCCTGCATACCATTTATCTTTGTTTATGGTGGTTTTTGCTCTGCAGAAATTATGGATTTTCATGTTGACAGAATTTGTCTTTTTTCTTATGCTTTGGGAAATTTTGTGCTATTCTGACAAATGCTTTCTTCACTGTATTATACATCTATGGTTGGATCCTTTTCCATTTATTTAAACACAATTGATTCATATGGATTTATTTTAGTGTAAAAACCAAGGCAGAGATACATTATTTTGGTTTCAGGCAGTTACATAATTGTTTCAATACCACTTATTGTATAATCCATTTTTCCCTGCTGATAGACAATGCCATCTTTATCAGACACTAACATTTTAAATGTCTTGAGTCTATTTCTGGATTCTCTGTTTGGTTCTCTGGATCAAATTGCCCACATATGTGCTGGTGTCCTGTGGATTTTACTATTTTAATTATTGTAGCTTTTAATAGTTTTATATCTGATAGAACTATTTCTCTCACTAACCTTTTTCAGAATGTTCATAGCTACTCATGATGCAGAAATTTCCTTGTGAACTTTATATTCAGATTATGTAGTCTGTTGGTATTTTTATTAGATTGTGTTAAATTTATAGATTAATTTATAGAGAGTTGACATCTTTATGGTAGTGAGTCTTTCCACCCCAAAATAGAATATGCCTTTCCATTTATTCAAGCCTTCTTTTGTGTTCTTTGTTAGCATGTTAGTATTGGGGAAGGATCTAGCACCTTTATTAAGATTACTCTTGGTTAGTTTACTTTGTTGCTGCTACTGTAAAGGATATATTTTATTCCCCTATATTTTCTTTTCTTTTTTTTTTTAAAGATTTTATTTATTTATTTGACAGACAGAGATCACAAGTAGGCAGAGAGGCAGGCAGAGAGAGAGAGGAGGAAGCAGGCTCCCCGCTGAGCAGAGAGCCCGATGCGGGACTCGATCCCAGGACCCTGAGATCATGACCTGAGCCGAAGGCAGAGGCTCAACCCACTGAGCCACCCAGGCGCCCCCCCCTATATTTTCTAATTGGCTATTGTTCACTGGATTTTTGTATATTAACTTGTACCTACTTTGCTAAAATGTCTTATTTGTATCAGTTTTGCAGTTGATGTCCTTGGATTTTCCAGGTAGGCTATTATTTCATAAATAAATAATATTTTTTACCTCTTTTCCATTTTTTTTTACCTCATTCCTTTTTCTTCTGTAATTAAGTTGGCTAGTACTTCCAAAGCAATATTAAATAAAAATCGTCACAGGGGCTCTCCTTGTGGCCTATCTAACTTTAATGGGAATAATTTAGGTATTCTCATTAAGTGTGACTCTGGCTTTTGGACTGTGATGGGTAAACCCTGTCATGTTCGAGAAGCTGGGTGTTTCACAGTGTCTGTGGTTCTCTGCCCTGGGAACTGCTGTTTCAGGAGGTATGTGTATAAGGTTTTTTGTTGGCAGATGGTTTCTCTTCCCTTGGGGAAAAAAGAGTGTACAGATATCAAGTATATGTTGACTTATTATGAATCCAAAGGTAACTTTTTGCTAGTCAACAGTTTTATTAAACTTGACTTTCTAAGACTGTATAGTTGAGCCAACAGCAGATCCTTTGGTCCTCTGAGTGCTCAAGAGGTAGTGGCTTCAGATGAGAGGGAAACTGGACCTTCTCTAGTGGACAGAACGGGGACAGGCTATGCTATCACAATTTGGGTCCTATACTGATGACCTGGCAGGTGACAGTAAGACCTAAGCCCTAAGAACAGTACCAACCACTAACATTTTCAAACATTTGCTATATGCTGCTTGTTTAAATAGTAATTTACTCCTCAGAACCCTCCTATGAAGTGGGGACTATCATTTCCCCAGAGATGATGAAACTGAGACAAAGAGATGTAACTTGTTCAAGGTCACAAGCCGGCAGATGATAAAACCACCAGGTTTTAATGAGATTTAAAATGAAGTTTAAAATAGACAGTTTGACTCCAGGGCCTGTGTTCTTAGCCACCATTTTCTAATCCCTAGGGGGAGCAAGCAGCTTGGGGCCCTGAGTGGCTGAACAAAGATCCAGGGGAAATTAGGAAATCTCTGCAGTGTATTCAATCAACTTTTATCTCTTCTGTTCTGCCTTGGGTGAATCCCTTTCTCCACCTGTGCCACCCTCTGGCTTCCACTTGATGGGTTGCCCCAAATTCAGGGGGTAGGGAAGAGCCATCTGATTGGAGAGACAACACACTCCTTGTAAAGGTCAAGAAGTTAACGATTTCTTTGGAGTCTTCTAGCACAATAGATAACATCTAGGGAGTGACTGGGCGGGATGTCATGAACACTTTCCAAGACCACTGACTGACTCATTAAAACCCCTAGCTCCAGGGCATAAGCAACTTTTGGAAGACACCTAAACACTTGGCTTTGTTCCTGGATGCAGGAATACCAGACCACCACCCCTAATAAAAATCCCAAACCCCAAGTAAGAAGATTCACTCTTTGCTGACTCCCCTGGATGCTATGTCCATATCTACACTATATATCTTTAATAAACCGCTCTCACGTCCTCTCAGCTGTGTTTGATTTCACCCAAGGATCCTCTTGGCTGGTCCTGCCAAGAGGAGATCCTCTGGGTCTTCAGGCCCAGCCATCCGGCCTCAAGAGGTCTTGGGTCAGGAGAGAGTGAGATAGGGCCAGATTCTGGATTCTGAATGTAAGACCTAGGTCCTATCCTTGGAAGGGAAGGGAGGGAGAATCCCCTTCCCTCATATCCCATATCCACTCCATCAGCAAGTCCTTGTGGTTCTAGCTCCAAAAAATAATCAAAGCCACTATTTCTGTCCATTTCCCCTGCCCCCACAACCCAGCGGGACCTACCTCTCACCTGGATTGCTACAAGGTAGCCTCTTATCTGATCTTCCTCTTTTACAATCCTTCCCCCAAAACAGCCAGAGGGATCATCTTAAAAATTAAATCATATCACAGCAAGGATGCCTTCACTTGTTATCCTTTAAGAGCTTTCTAAAACATTAGAAAGAAAGGTCCAAATCCATAGCATGAACTACAAGGGCTAATATGATCTGGCCCTGATGACCTCTGTTCTCATCTCCTTCCCTCTTTTTCTTTTCCTTTTTTTTTTTTTTTCTTTTATGATTTTATTTATTTATTTGACAGACAGAGATCACAAGTAGGCAGAGAGGCAGGCAGAGAGAGAGGAAAGGAAACAGGCTCCCTGCTGAGCAGAAAGCCCGATGCGGAGCTCGATGCGGAGCTCGATCCCAAGACCCTGAGATCATGACCTGAGCCGAAAGCAGAGGCTTTAACCCTCTTAGCCACCCAGGCGCCCCACTTCCCTCTTTTTCTTGATCATCCTTCTCCAGCCGTACTGGGCTCCTTCCTGTTCCTCAAACTCACCAAAGTCATTTCTGCTTTGCAACTATCTTGTTCCCCCTTACTAGTTCATCATAACCAAGCTCTTTGCATGACTGACTGCCTATCAATTGTCAAATCTCAGCTCAACTGTCCTCTTCTTAGAAATTTCCATGGTAACTCTCATCTGGGATAGATACCATATGATATCTTGAAGTCTCCCATAGTCTACACACCTCTTATCAGAAAACACAGTCTTTCAGGTTAGACAAAATAGGTTATTACTCATTAAGTAAGATCACAGGCCAGTAAATGAGGTGGGTACTTTTGAAGCAGAGAGCTATCATACACTGTCAGAGCCGGAAGGGCTGGCCTCCCCTCTGACACTAGCATCCACTGGCAATGTCCCCGTGACATGTGGTTGACACCTACACTGAAAGCACCACTAACTCCTGGACAGCTTTGGAATTGGGATTTTCCCTATTCTGAGCTGCGATATGATTCCCTGGAGCTACTAAACTTCTGTGCCCTTCCAAGGTTTGGTAAAACAAATAGGAACCCTCTTGAGAGGTCTGTTTGGTTTCTTATCCCCAGACTTTGCCTGTAGGCTTGTCCTCCCACCCCAAGCTTCCCTCCAGGGCAATCTCCTCTGCACTTACCCACCAGGATCCACAACTGCCTCCAGTAGTCCTGGTGGGATCTGGCTGACCCTGGCCTTCCTCAGGGCCTCTACCCTCTAGGAACCAGGCCCACGACCCTCCATCCGTTCCTGAGACATCAACCTCCCCGACTTGGGTACGCCAAACCTCTTGGCTGGAGCGAGTTCCACATCGTCTCTCTCCTTGTGTTGTGCCTAGCACAGAGCCCCACACAGAGTAGTTTCTCTAAAATCGCAGCAAACAATGCACAATCGCCCCCAAACTAACAGATTCTTACATCCTGTGGGAATTCAGAAGCCGAAATAGAGTTCCCGGCCCAGCCCTACCCCAGACCCGCCCCTCGCCTATCCCGCCCCGTCTCGGCTTTCCCTTTAACCACTCTCTCCAAGCGAGTGATCTTTCTGGGACCCGGAATCCCTAACGCTTCCTCCTATGTTGTCCCAACTGGGAAAACCTTTAATTTCGATTATTAGCAAAACTGTGACTCAGTCCCCGCTGTAACCACGCCCCCTTCGTCACGTTCCCGGAGAGAACCGGAAGGGATCGCGCCGCCCCTAGTTCTCAGACCCGGAAGTAGATGTGACTCACGGAAGCCGGGTTTGGCCCTGCGGCTGCTGCCGTCGCCGCGGAGAAATTGTTGGAGCTGGCAGCCTAGGAATGGTGAGACTTCGCGGTTCGCTTCCGAGGGTTCTGAACAGAGTTTGGGCGAAATGGAGTTTTCCAGAGTGCTCCGGGGAAAGACCCCCCACAATGTTTGGGGCCCCGCCCCAGTAGCGCCCCGAAAATCTGCGCATGCGTGGGCCGGACCGGACCAGAATCTGGTCCGAGATGTTACGCATGCGCAAAGGTGGCAAGCCGAAGGTGGGGTGAGACTTGGCCTGGGAGTTACTCTCCCTCCCTCGCCACCAGCCCGTGGGGCTTAAACCACGGCTGCGAAAGCATCGGGGTGCACTCGGTGCTTTGCTTTTGAGTTGCAGGGCTGACTTCACCTCTGTCGTCCCGAGCTCTAAAAACACACCTGCACTAATCCCCCACCTTGGGTGTGCACTCGGTGGAGAACGGGGGCGGAAGAAAATAGGGGGTGGAGACCTAGCCTCAGTCAGCCCGTGGAATCAGTTCCTTCACCTGCTCCCCAGGTGTCAAGATATCAGCGGTATTCTGCTGAGCGGAGCGATTCGACTAACGCACCTGGGGGCAGGGCGGGAAAGCTGTGCGGAGTGCCGCCTGGGTCTGAAGGGGCGGGGCCCGCAAGCGCCACGCCCCAGAGAGTCCCCAGTACCAGAGTTCTCCCGGGGTTAGGACCAGGCGCCCCAGGGCGGTTGATAACTTAATCAGTTCCCAAACCGCGTTTTTTAGCTTCCACGCGGTACCACCCACTGAATCTTCAGCCAGAGCTGTGGGGGATGGGGGGCGAAAAGAGCGAGATGGGCTAATCGGAGTTCTATCTCCGTTTCCCTGCTTTGGCTTGGGAGGGTAAGGGGGTGCTGCTGAACTGAATGGGCAGCGACAATAAGAAGTGAACCAGTAATCCCTTGTTTCGTGTTGGTTTATAGTCGAGGCCCTTTACCTTGCAACTCTGAGTAGAATCATAGAGGTCCATGGACCCACTAACATGCTATGTGTACATTTTTTTGGAGGGCGTAGCTTTTATATTCTCAGAGGTGCTGGTGACTCTTAGAAAACTGTTGGTTTATCAGCATCATACTGGCGAAATAGAGCCTCGTGTCTCTTCTTGTGTCTTCCCTAGCTTGTGGGATCCTGGGGGAGCCTTTCCAGTATAAGGGGGTGAGGCTGGCCCGTTGGAAACCTGTGCCTCAGGGAGCCTCATTTCTCCTTTGCAGAATCTCCTCTCAGCCTCTAAGCTTACCTGGTCAGAATCCTTGGATGAGCCTGTGGGACCCTTCCTCCTAGCCCTGTGGTTTGGAACCAGTGGCTTTGGGACTGTAAGAGGATGGACAAAGGTAGTATGAGGCCAGGCCAGCTCCCCAAACGCTCAGGCGCCAAGCATCTGCTGATTCTACCCCGTGCCTGGCACGTATGTCTTTTCATCCTGGCTGGGCATTGCCACCTCCCCCTGGGCCAGCACCACCCACGTACCTCTCGGCAGAGGCCGCAGTTGACTGACTTGCTGTTGAGCTGCCGCTCTTTGGCCTGGCTGCATTTTGATGGCAGAGGGAGCAGTTATGCCCAGAGCCCGGTGTGTCGGCATCACCAGTCTGACCTGAGCACCATGTGCTGCACGACATGACACGTGGCACCGGGAGAACTGCCCAGCGAGGAAGGTCTGGGCCAGGTCTGAGCCCAGATGGGATCTGGATGGCCAACGAACTCCCACCAGAAAACTTCAAATGTCAAGAAAGCAGGGGAAGGGTCAGGAGGGCTGGTAGAGGGTTGGGGGAAGAGGGGCAGAGGAGGGGTCCCGTGTTCGGAGGCTAAGGGCTCTGCTAGGCACTTAGGAGACCTGAGTTCACCGCTTCTTGTTTTCTAGATTCTCAGGGTCTGCTAGATTCATCTCTGATGGCATCAGGCACTGCCAGCCGCTCAGAGGATGAGGAGTCGCTGGCAGGGCAGAAGCGGGCTTCCTCTCAGGCCTTGGGCACCATCCCAAAACGGAGGAGCTCCTCCAGGTAGTAAGGGTTCAAAGGGCCAGGGTCTGGGCAAGGGCATTAGGTGCTGCGTGCCTTTACCTCTGTTGGGAATGATTGCTTGAGCCCCTATGGGGCCTGGGTATTGGCAGAGCTTTGTGCTTTTCCTGCCAGGTCCCTCTCTGTGGGATGTGGGCAAGGGAGGGAGATCTTAGGTCTTTGACGTGAAATCTGTGGTGCGGTACCCTGTCATCTCAGCGGCAAGGAATAGAGCAGTTCTGTGCCCCGTCCAGGGCGCTAGAGCAGTTCGCACCCAGCCGGGACCCGTGCCGTTTCAGGGGCTGGGTGTGTGTGAATGGGTACAAGGGGAAGGGGCAAGGGGTGCTCAGAGGAGGACCCTCCACAGGTTCATCAAGAGGAAGAAGTTTGATGATGAGCTGGTGGAGAGCAGCTTGGCCAAGTCCTCTACCCGGGCAAAGGGGGCCAGTGGTGTGGAACCGGGCCGCTGTTCAGGGAGTGAACCTTCCTCCAGTGAGAAGAAGAAGGTGAGAGATTGTGAGATGCGGGGGCAGGAGCCAGATTTTGTGTTTCCCTATCACCTTTGCCAGCGGGCAGGAGCCGTGCAGAGGAGACTTGGGAGAAAATCTGGTGGCCCCAGCCCCAACCTCAGCTGCCTTCCTTCTGGGAGCCCTCACTTCTCCCTATTCCCCCTTTCTTCCCGCACCCGCCCCCCCCTACACACACACACACACACACACACACACACACACACACTCACACGCTGTCAGTGCGTCCTGTATCACATTCTGTGTGGGAGGCATAGAGCATGCATCTATTCTGGGAGCAGACAGCCTGTTCCCAGCATTGCTGGGTGTAAAAATAACCCCCAGGTGGCATCACTCTGGCCCTAGACACCGTACCAGGCAGAGTGGGTTCCTGGTATGCTCCCCGGCCGCCCTCCACTCTGGGGTTGAGGGTGCCACCAGCAAAGAGAAGACCCCGTAAGCTCAAGGACCATGTGGAAGTATTTCGGGCATGGAGGGAGCTAGAAGGCTGAGCTCCTGCCTGTGGTGCTTATGGTCGGGTGGGACTGGGGCTGCCATGCACGGTACAGGAAGCTCAAGGCCTGAAGCCCGAGCTGCCCTGATGCTGGCTTTTAGCTCGTTCTCTTCCCGTTCCCTGCCCAGGTGTCCAAGGCCCCTAGCACTCCTGTGCCGCCCAGCCCCGCCCCAGCCCCTGGGCTCACCAAGCGTGTGAAGAAGAGCAAACAGCCACTTCAGGTGACCAAGGATTTGGGCCGCTGGAAGCCTGCGGACGATCTCCTGCTCATCAACGCTGTGCTACAGGTAGTGCTTCCCACCGTGGGTTGCACGGTCGACCCTCCTTCCCCCAGCCTGCAGTCCCCAGGCCCCACACTAGCCCAGCAGCACCCTAGGGGTGGCAAGTGAAGGGTTCTTGCCAGCTCTCAGGCTGAGGCGAACCCATCTGGGGCATTGCAGACCAATGACCTGACATCGGTCCACCTGGGCGTGAAGTTCAGCTGCCGCTTCACCCTTCGGGAGGTCCAGGAGCGCTGGTACGCCCTGCTCTACGATCCTGTCATCTCCAAGTGAGTGAGGCTGGCTCCAGCAGCAGGGAGGTACAGGGAGCACCAGAATTTGGCAATTGGAACAGACAGAATTATACAAGGGCCCAAGGGAGGGGTTCAGGAGGCAGGGCTCTTGGGACCTTGCATCCCCTGGGATGATATTGAAACCAGCCAGGCTTGGGAGGGAAACTTCTTCCTGCTACCGACACTACTGGTCCTGGCTTGATGCCAGCAGCAAGGGGATCTGGAAGCTGAAAAGGCAGCATGGTAGGAAACACCACAATGAACACAAGGAGCCCTGGTTCCACCACTGTGTGCATTGTGGTTTAGGGCAGGTCACTTCCCAACCTTTCCACACTGACCTCTCATAATTTCTTTTTCCATAAAAGGGAACTGGAACAAAAGAACACAAAGGCCCCTAAAAGTCTTAAGTTCCAAGTAAACCCGGATGCCCATGTAGCACGCGCTCTTCCTCCTCACCCACTTCGCTTATTGTTATCAGAGTTGGTCGGGTCCTTAGCACCCATCTTCTGCTCCACCATCCCTGTACACCTTAAGCTGTAGCCTGGGCCCTGATAGGCCAGGAAGTGGATGGGGCTCAGTTTTGGGAAGAGGATGTGCTGGGCAGTGGGTGGCAGCTTTGTCCATGTAAAGAGGAAGGTCTTGGGGCAGGAGCAGCAGCTGGGGCAGGAGCAGCAGCCCTCATCTGGCCTCTGGGGGCTGTGCCTTTGAGTCTCTTCAAGGGGTAAACACCGGAAACTCGGTTGACTGAGTAGCCTGGGTTATGCTCTCAGTAAACCCATGAAGCCCCAGGTGCTGTGCTAAGCCTTGGGCTCTTCCTGTTGAGGGCCTGGCCTCTAGTTCTGGATATCAAAGGTCTCCAGGAACCCCAGATTGCTTGACACCCGCCCTTCACCCTGCCTTCTTTCTTACCCCCGCACTCCTTAGGCTGGCCTGCCAAGCCATGAGACAGCTGCACCCAGAAGCCATTGCTGCCATCCAGAGCAAGGCCTTGTTTAGCAAGGCTGAGGAACAGCTGCTGAGCAAAGTGGGATCGGTGAGGCTGAGGGGTAGGGTGGAGGCCTGACCACGGGGGAAACTACTGATACGGGAGGCCCCTTTGCCTGAGAACTTTCCCTGCTGGTGCTTGTGTACCTGCGGGGACTTTTGTGGTTGGGGTCTCAGAAAGAGAGTCAACACTGGCTCCCTCTTCTGGCTCCTGATGGGGACCAGGGGTGTGGTTGGCAGACACAAGAATGAGAAAACCTAGGTGCTGAGAACAGGCTCTTACCCTCCAGACCAGTCAGCCCACCTTGGAGACGTTCCAGGACCTGCTGCACAGACACCCTGATGCCTTCTACCTGGCCCGTACGGCCAAGGCTCTGCAGGCCCACTGGCAGCTCATGAAGCAGTATTACCTGCTGGAGGACCAGACAGGTAACTGGCTCCGGGAGCTGACAGGGTGGGTGAATGAGCCGGTCTGGGCACAGCTGCTCGCAGGTGCCCAGAAACAGATCCCTTAGTGGCCACTGGTGTCTTGCACCTCTCTTTGCAGCAAAACCACTGCCTTCCAGAAGGAAGGAAAGTGGTTAGAATGATATTCAGGAGCATGGTAAGGGTATCTTTCCCTGGAATCCTGAATGGGATTCCAAGTGGCAGAGTTGTATCCCACTTCTTGTTTTGTCATTTTTGACATAGTTTACATTACGTAAATAATGTATTTTTCATGAGTGACATTGAAACATGAGTAAAATGTGAAAGTTCCCTTCTTGGCTTACCCTGCCTCATTTTCCTCCCTAGAGATGCTATTGCCCTAGAGATGGTACTTTTTCTAAGTCTTTCTGCCTCTTCCCTCTGTGCACATTCCTTCTTGTTTCCTTTGGCTGCTTTGGAGCCATTCAGAAATCCCCACTGGGCCTTCATATCCAGGCCCTCTGCCTTCCTCCTCTCCCATGGGCCCAAAGGCCCTCTGCTTCCCCTCCCTCACCCGCAGGCTCTCACTCCAAATGACAGGTACTGGCAAGGTTAGCTGACTAAACTGCAGGCTATTCATCAGTTCTGCTTGGGCCCTGGGGTCAGCCTTTCATTGTACGTCATGGTACAGACACTCTCTGCTCTCACTTCTGGACAGTATTGCCCATCAGCATCTTCTCCAGAGTTGTTCATACTGTTCTGGAAACTAGGCTGTGCCTGTGCCCTCCACCTACTCCCAGGGTCCTACTGCTTCCGGTTATTAAGAGATACTCCTGCAGGAGTATTTTAGGAAATCTTGTCAGGGAGAGCTGTGTCTTCTCTTCCTGAGGTTCTCTGCATTTAGTGGGCATCTCTCTTTATTCCTGCAACTTTCATATCTCTGCTTCTGCCTCAGGCTCAGGTGTCATTGAATTCCTACAGAGATTGGACACTGGGTAAATTCTGTTTTTGCTGCTAGAGCTAACTTCTTTGAAAGTTAATTTGTGTAACTTTGGGATTTAATTTTTCTCTTCATGAGTCTTGGCTGTGGGGATTTGATTTCTCCTTGGCTGGCTAGTGCTGGGAGGTCCTGAGAACAGGGCTATGCGCTGCTTAGCTCTCGAGTCGGCTGACTTTAGGTTAGTGAGATTGTATGCCGCTGTGGCGGGGGGGTGGGGGGGAGGGGAGCCGGTGGGGGTGAACACCCCAGTCCCTTGTCTCCCACATGGTCTGACCTCAGGGAGTTGGGGGGGGCTGGAGAATTTGTGGCTCCTGTGTAGCCCCCCCTCGCTTCCCTGGTGGGCAGCGATGACTCCCCCTACCCCCGGGTTTGACAAACTCCTCAACCAGCTGTATCCTGGCCACTAGGTTGCTGCCACTGAATGACACACAGTCATGGAAGCAGCTGGCAGTAGTTGTCAGAGTTTGAGGCCGCGGTCCCTTTGTAGTTTGATCAGAGAAAAACCTGAAAAACTTTTATGAAACTATTCTCAGTATATGTGATGGACTCTTAATATTCTATTCCGTTTCACATTTTTGCAAAAAATGAGAACTTATCTTGTGACCCGTAAGACGTCCTGGCAGCAGTTTGAAAGTGCCCTGCAGGGGGCGTGGCGGCTCTTCTGGCACCTCTGTGGAGTTGGGGGAGCAAGCTGTACCCCTGCCTCCAGCCCAGTGTGGCAGAAACTGGCCCGGGGAGCGGGTGATGTGGTAGAGGAACAGTTTGGATTTGGAATCAGGAGAGCAGAGATTGAATCCTGGGTCTGTCCTAAATCCGAGTCCCGTCACGAGCCCTCGTTATGGAGGCCTCTTGTGACGTGTGCAGGGGAGCTAACAGCAGCGCCTTCCCCCCTTTGTTCATGCCTATGGGAGAGCCTTTGCGCTCTGAAAAACCCACCCAGGAGGTCAACTTTAATTCTCTTTTCTTTCTAGAACCATCTCTGCCCTTAGTTCAGGTCAGGAATCCTTTGTGCCAAGCTAGCTGGCGGCCTAATCTGGCTTGTGCTCTGTTACCTGTTGCTCTCCCTGCAGAACTGTCTCCACAGGCTCCGCCTTCCCAGTTGGTCCCCTTAGTTTAGTCATTGTCCACAGCATAATGTGGAGGAGGAGCAGCGGCGCTGACCTTCTCTCCGTGCTTTGTTCAGTGCAGCCGCTGCCCAAGGGGGACCAAGTGCTCAACTTTTCCGACGCAGAGGACCTGATTGATGACAGTAAGCTCAAGTGAGTGGCTAGGGCCCCAAGCAGGTTATAGAGTGGGGTGTCTCCCAGGGACAGAGCACTCCGGGCTACCTGGCCCTGCCTCCTGCCTGCAGAGAACTGAGGCCAGCCCACACTGAGCTTGTTGCTTGGTCTCCTTGCTGAGCTGCCCTGTCCCTGCCCCACCCTAGGGGGTGGAGGTTAGTCCAAGGCCAGAGGAGCAGCCTCCTGGGTTCCTCAGCTGAGGGACTGAGGGCTCCCAAATGAACTGAGTAGCCCCTACTGGTAATGGCAGGTGAGCCGGAGGTGGATCCTGATTTGTCCTTCTCCTCCCACAGGGACATGCGAGATGAGGTCCTAGAACATGGTGAGTGTACCCCGGGGGGGAACAGTTAGGGGATAGAAGCTCATGCCGGCACAGAGGACCAGTACAGGGTGCTGTTGGCCGCAGAGTGTCCCTCCTTGCCGCCCCCCTCACCCCAGAGCTGACCGTGGCTGACCGGCGCCAGAAGAGAGAGATCCGCCAGCTGGAGCAGGAGCTGCATAAGTGGCAGGTGCTGGTTGACAGCATCACAGGTGAGGAAGCCAGGGCCAGCAGGGCTGTGCCTCTGCTCTCTCCGCTCCTGTGGCCCCATCCTGAGCCCCTGTGCTTCTGGGGTGGGGACCCCCCTCCTTTCCCCGGCCCCTGGATCCTTGCCCTCTGCCCCGTGTCCCTGAGGGGTGGGCTCTGCCTGATTCAGTGCCTTCCTCCGTCACAGGCATGAGCTCTCCGGACTTCGACAGCCAGACACTGGCGGTGCTGCGGGGCCGGATGGTGCGGTACCTGATGCGTTCTCGGGAGGTAAGGTGGCCCAGCCCATCAACTCCCCTCCCGAAAGCAGCCCTCCGCCGCCAGCCCTGTGCCCACTGACCTTTCCGTGTCTGGTCCCTGATGTTTCATCTTTCCCTTGGCTTGTGTAGACCCATTCCTCAGGTCCCAGCCCTCACCTGCCCCATTTCCGCAGATCACCCTGGGCAGAGCCACCAAGGATAACCAGATTGACGTGGACCTGTCTCTGGAGGGGCCGGCCTGGAAGATCTCCCGGAAGCAAGGTACTGGCAGGAAGCGATGCGAGGATGTCCCTCCCAGCCTCAGGCCACGCTCTGGCTCTGTGGCTTGGTCTCCCTGGAAACCCTCCTGGAGCAGCTGGGGCAGAGCAGCTGGCATTTCAGGATCTCCAGCTTGAGAGTCAAGGGTGCCTGTAGGCCCTCTTCTGGCCTTCCCTGTCTCCTCATCTGCCTTCATGTCTCCATCCCCACAGGTGTCATCAAGCTAAAAAATAACGGTGACTTCTTCATTGCCAATGAGGGCCGGCGGCCCATCTACATCGATGGACGGCCTGTGCTGTGTGGCTCCAAATGGCGCCTCAGCAACAACTCCGTGGTGGAGGTGAGCTGGGAGGGAGGCGGAGGGAGGTGGAGGGGACGGGATGAGAGCAGGGGCATGGGGAGCCGTGAGGGGGGCCTGGCCCCCAATCCCACCTGTCCTCAAGCCACTCTTCTCTCCTGCCCATAGATTGCCAGCCTGAGATTCGTCTTCCTCATCAACCAGGACCTCATTGCCCTTATTCGGGCCGAGGCTGCCAAGATCACACCACAGTGAGGAGTGGTGGCAGAACCCATGTGCTCTCTCTGGCCTCAGTTTCCCCTGCCATTCCAGCCCCTTGGAGCTGGGAACTCAGGCTCCTGGAAAAACCATAGTGGGCAGGAGGAGACCCAACTGCTGGCCCATTGATCAGAGCCTCTCTGGGAAAGTAGGGCTGATCCTTGGGAAGCCCCTCGAGGCTGGGACCCTCCGGCTTCCTTGGAGCCAGAGCCCCTCCCCTTCTCTCTCTGCAGGCCGCCATTCTCTTCCCCTCAGATTCCCACCTTTGTCCCTTTGTCTCCAGCTGATTAGCTCCAGACTTTTCCTTTATTATTTTTCTTTTGTAAATAAAAAGCACCAAGTTCCAAAGTAGCTCTTTTTATTTTATTATTATTTTTTTTAATATAAAAAATGGGACTGGTGAGGCAGGGACACATGCAAGGGATGGATAACCAAATCCCTCTCTGGCCTCAGGCCTCTGTCTCCCATCCTGCAGAGGGAAACAGGAGTAGGCTGAGGAGGGGCCCAGAGAGTCCCAGCCTGGGGCCTGCCCCTTAGGCTCCAGCCCACTGAAAGTCGGGCTGGGCCCTGAGCCAGTGGGCAGCACAGAGTCCAGGGGTGGCTGCCACCCTCCCTCTGCCCCGAGGCCAGGCAGGGCAGTAGATGGCAGCATGTCTGGCAACACTGAGTTCCTGGGTCAGCAGTCAGACCCCTGTGCCCTCTTCTTGGGTCCACTGGACTGTGCCAGAGCCATGACAGCCGATAAGCACCATCTCCAGGCTATGGGGTTCCCAAGGCAAGGCCAGGCCCCCGGACCCTGGCGGGGGCTCTCCAGTGCTAGCAGCCTCGGCCTGGTGCGTGGGCTCTGGGGGCCCAGTCCTAGTCCCTTCCTCAGCAGGTGGGGAGCCAGGGGTGCTAGGCTCGGGGCAGAGTTCTCCTGAGCCCGGGGGCTCTGAGTCAGAGGTGGAGGTCCAGAAAGCTGTGGCCCGAGGCCAAGGGGAGCTCTGAGATGCCGGGGGGCCCCAGGGCCAGGCAGCCACAAGGGGTGGGGGCCCTGGGCGAGGGTGAGGCCAGGTCCCACTCAAGACAGAGCCAGCTGGGGGCTGCAGGCAGTAGGAGGATGTCCCGGTGTCCACACACAGAGGCTGCAAGAGCCCAGAGGCACTGGACAGGCATGGCCCCTCTCCCGACGCTTGAGGGCAAGGGCCCTCCCCATGGGGCGCCAGGACCTGCTGCACAGCCTGTCGAAGGGACTGCAGGCCCTCCCGCATCTGCAGCACCTGCTCAGACAGCTCTGTCACCTTTGGGGGTTGAGGGAGGAAGAAAGCACATACAGTTAAAGGAGATTGGCCCTCCCACAGCCTGCAGTGCCCACCCCTCTCCACTCCTGCCCCCAGCTCGCCCCTCACCCACCGCTTGCCGCAGCTTATCCAGCGTGTCTGTGTTCCTTGCCTCACCGGGTCCCAGGGGGACAGCGAGCAGGCCATTCTCTGCAAACAGGAGGATGGGGTTACTAGCCGGCGCTGGGAGGAGGAGATGGTATGGGGTCCAGGCCTCGGCCCCAGTTAGCACAGACCTCACTGGCCTGGCAGGACTGGCCTGGCCTTCCAGCCTTGCCCCATTTGGGGAATTCTGCCCAAACTGCCAGGGGACGCAGGGCAACAGGAAGCTGCTCTTGGTGCCTGTCCAGGCACGCGACCACTCCGGGGAGCTCATTCCTTGGTCCACTCTCAGGGCTGCAGGGCCTGGCTGGGGGCCACTTCCACAACCCTGCTTTCCCCACAGCCCTCTGTCCTCCCCAGGGTCCCAGCAGCAGCATCTGATTCAACACACACATCCACCGTATTACAGGCTGGAAGCTGGGCAAGAACCAAGATCCCGCTGCCGGAGAGCCGACCATTGGGATCCAAATCCCGTCTCCGTCCACCTTCCGACAGCAAGGTGTGGGTCTTCACCCCCAAACTGTCCCTGCCAACCATGTAGATTGAGAAGGGCAAGAGGGCAAGAAGTCTGGACCCTGCTGCCTTCTTAGAGGTTCACAGGGCCAAGAGGCAGCCCTGCCGACCTCCCCCTGCCCCCTCTGGGACCCGGTCCCCAGTACCTGGCCCCGGGGAGGGGCTACTGCTGCACTCTGGACCCGACTGCCCCACACGGAAGGAGAACTTGGGCTGGTCAGAGCCACAGCCGT
This sequence comes from Mustela lutreola, assembly GCF_030435805.1. Lineage (NCBI taxonomy): Eukaryota > Metazoa > Chordata > Mammalia > Carnivora > Mustelidae > Mustela > Mustela lutreola. The sequence continues at coordinate 65,300,366 of NC_081297.1, forward strand.
CCTCAATGCCATCTACTACCCTGCGGACACGGGGGCCAGGGCAACAGATCAGTCCACAGGCAGCCACTGCAGGGCCCAGCGGCCACACACACATGCTGCAGGAGCCTGGCGCTCAGGGCCTGGGACAGGTAACATAGTTGGGCCCTTTCCCTAGGGGCTTGCAGTTTCACTAGGGATTTAAACTTGAGCAAGTGACACAGCGGGAACTCTAGGCAGTGAATGGCCAGGCACCAAATGGTGGGGTGAGGGGTCACAGGAAGGTGGGGCCCAAGACGGTTTCCTGGAGGAGGCAGGGATGGGTTAGAAGGATGGGCACCTGAGGGAGGAATGTGTCCGGTCAGGGCCCCAGCCCCATCCCCACCATCTCTGCCAGAGTACATCGGCCCAGGGCCTGCTTACCTGGGGCTCAGATCCGGGGGCATGTTCCATGGCACAGAGGGCAGCTGCAGACCCTCTAAGCTTCGAGGGTGGACAGAGGGGCCAGCCTCAGCCTGTGAAGCCCCTGCCCTGCCCGGCCGTCCTCTGCCCCGCAGCCTGGGCCGGGGCGCCGTTCGACGTGGGGACAGCAGCTTAGCCGCTGAGGAGGAGGAAGTGCAGCCAGGGGACAGCAAGGGGCTGGAAGGCTCATCAGCCGGGGCTGGGGAGACTGTGGGGCCCTGCTCCCCGTCCGTCTCTTTCTCCTCCAGCGTGGACATAAGGGTGTTGTCGCCACTCAGGGAGCTGGTGTCTGCCTGCGGATCATGGGGGACAGGGAAACGGTATGGATAGCCCCTCCTGTGCCCCCCTCACCTGCCCCACCCCAACCTCATCTCTCTATAAGGAACCATCTTTGTTAAGCTGGATGCCTGCTATCTCCCACCCGCAGAGGCTCAGAGGCTCAGGTGTGTATGTGTGTTGGGGGGTAGGGGACAGCTTTTCTGCCACCACGAAGCCACCGAGCCTTGAAGGAATTTGCTGCCCAGCCAAGTGTGGATACACCACATATCGACTCAGTCCCTCAGGCTCACCTACCTATCCAGGAGAACACCATACTAAAGACAAGTTTGGAATTAGTGGATAGAAGCCAGGAAAATTCAAAGCCCCTCAGAGCAGTTCTCCCTCATGGGGAAGAAGCAGGGGAGCCACAGGGCTCTTCAGAGGCAGCCTGGAGGACTAGTGCCTGGCCCTACCCAGGCGTCCCATCCTTCATGTGTGGCCCTCAGTCTCTACCACTGAAGACTTCACTGTGGACCAGGCCAGGCCGTCTCAGATGGGCCAGGGAGAGCACAGCAGGGCTGGGAGCTAAAGGACAGTGTGGGTGTGAAGGGACAGGAAATGGGAGAGTGTAGACCCACACACACACAAAGTGTAGGGGTGGTAGCACCAGGCCGGATGTCGCCGCGTCAGGCCCCTGGTGCCCCAGCCCCTTGCACACATTCCCAGCGCCCTCACCTCTGCAGGGCCTCCACCGGCACCCAGGTTGTAGCTCAGCTCCCCTCGAAGGCCCCGGCTGAAGCGTGGGGCAAACTCGGGGTACAGTGCAAGGCTCTCGTGCAGCCCAGCAAGCTGTAGACACTGTAGGACGCAGTAGGTCAGCCCCTTTACATCAGCATTGGCCTTGACCACCTGCTCCCGCCGAGGCAGCTCGCAGCCAATCAGATCACCCTTCCCTGGGAAGTGGAAGCACAAGTCAGCGAGCCCTGCCCCTCAGCCTGTGGACATGGGAGTCGAGCAGAGGCAGCTGAGCTTTCCCTGCGAGTTCAGTGGGGCCTTGAGAGCCAGCAGAGAGGAGCAGAGGGGCTCAGGCCCCAGCAGACCCATGCTGCCTGCCTCCGGCTCCTCAGTGAAATGCACGGACACCCCGGGACTCAATGCACATCTGGGATCAAAGCCACCATGCTGGACCCATTTGAATTTTAGCCCTGAGACAACTGGGCAGTCACCAGTTCTCATGGTTCCCTAGTTGTCCATAGCTCCAAAACCCTTACAAATGTTAAGCCAATCATTCCTAGGCCCCATCTCTACCTACGGAATCATAGTACCTATAGGAGACCCCACAGTCTGACACTTCGAGCCTCACAGGTGATTCAGGTGGGGCTTGTCCAGAAACCCGGAGGTTAGGGCCCTGTGGGGCATAGTGATATCCAACAGCCACATGACTTCATCTCCTGGAGCCCAGGTGCTTGCAGGACAGATTTTGTGTTGAACTGAGTCGTGGTGCTTTCTGGATCTTACCAGAAGGTGTCAATGGAGGGTTTTCCCATCAGCCAGCTGAGGCTGCCACCTGGCTGACAGCATTGCAAAGTGGCATCAGAGTCTGCGTCCTAATCTCAGAGATGTTAAATTGTAGGGGAAAAATGTGCATCTTAGAATCAATGAACTAGGGTGTCTCCAATAAGGGACACGTGAAGATTCAATGAGTTCATGTAGGTAAAGTGCCTGACCCAGAGACAAGCAATCAAAGCTCATTTCCTTCCTCACCCTCTGGACTAGAGTTCCCTGTAGATGACTCCCAGCTGGTGTGCTGTGGGCGCTGCAGCAGCGCTCACCACCCTCACGACACAGCTCAGTCCACAGTCAGAGTTCACAAGACTGGAAAGCCTTTCCTCACGGATCACGGCCACCAACCCCCACCCACCCCATCCCCACCCCCAGCCACGGGCTGCCTCCTGCCGCCAACATAACTGAGCTTAGCTGCCTCTTGTAAATGTTCGTGGACTTTTGCTCAGACTTAAGTGTAGAAGGCACTGCTGTTAGATCATATTTTGGTTTGGGGCCATCCTTCTGGTTCCTTCTGAGAGCTGTTTGGATCTTAGTGTGCTCCTCTGATGAATGAGCGCTCTCTCCTCGTGTGTGTCATCTGGAAATAGGAGAAGTGTGTATTTTTGGTCTTCATCCAAAAGGTGAGACAGAATCGAAAAACATGACAGGACCGATGACAGAGCTCCATGCCACTGGTCTTAGACCAGAGCCCACTCTCCAGGCTGGCCTCCTGGCTGGGAACTCTAGCTCAGCTCTCCAGCCCCCTAGGGTCTTCCTGGCATGGGCCCCCAGTCTGCCTCTCTTCTCTTGCCTCCTGCCCCGACAGCCAACTGTGTGTGCCGAGCTGTCAGTCCATACACGGAGGTCAGGGCGAAAGTAGACACTGCTCAAGGCACCTTGAACCTCTGTGGCCGCAACAGGCGAGAAGCTGTCCCCCACCCCGCCCCGCCCACAGTTCAGATAAGGAGGCAGGTGGGGGTGGTCTGAAGGCAGAGCAGGAAACCAGCGGGTGGGGAACCAGGCTTTCACCAGAGTGTCCAGACCCATCAAGTCCACAGCTGAAAGTTCATCTGGAACATATGGACAGGGACAGGATGGATCCAAAGGGGCAAAATCCTGGTGCCAGGTACACAGGCAGTGAGGCAAAGGCCTGGGAGGCAGGTGGTGGACACTCTCGGGACTCTGTCTTCATAGTGAACAGGATTCTTCTGCAACCTGGAGCCTGGCATCCATGAAGAGCCACTCTTGCAGGAAGAACGCCAGCTCCCAGCCTCACTGCTGCCTCAGCTCTGAGCTGAAAACCATCTGTTTAATAATCTGGTCGACAGTCTTGACCAGTCTGCGATTGTCAAAATCTGTTTGCCCTTCTGAATCTCTCCAGTTCTCCATCACTTCTTAAGGCCTGCCAGCCCTGTGTGAGTGGCCGCAATTTCACCTGCTCAGAGTCCTGGCATAAGAGGCATCTAGGTCCAGAAGCCAAAGTCACAAAAGACTCAAAGTGAAAGGTGGGACAGCCTCTGGCCTCTCTTACCTCTAAGACCCTCTTGAGGGTATTTTTCCTGTCAGAAGATCACCCTCCTCAAGACAGAGAGGAGGAACACCCAGTAGCTACTGGGTGTCTGGTCTTAATTCTCCAGGTGAGTGACGAACTTCAGGCCCCCTGGGACTCAGCCATCTCCACAGTGAGTCTCTGAGCCCTTGGCTGAGGATTCACCTCCCTTTCATCCCCCAGGAGAGGTCCTCCAGGACCCAAGCAGATCAGAGAGTTCCAACCTGCTGGGGCCACTGCTGGGAGCCCATGCAGCCCTGTCTCCCAAGCATTGCGTATTCCTTTCTAGAGCCTAGAGTGTGCATCCTGCCACCCTGAAATCATGCCCTTTCTTTGGGACACAGCTCTCCCTCGAGCAAAGCACCTGAGAGCACAGTGAATGAAGCCTGAGGTTGATGGCCTAGGTTCTAATTCCTCCTGCCCATTCATAAACCTCTCCAAGCCTCCCACTCCTTCCACACAAAACAGGCACAACACCAGTGCCTCTGCCGTGGGTTTTGTGAGGTCTGTATGTGCCGAAGCACCCAAGGGCCAGGTCAGCTGTGAGACTCAGTATCAGCACTGTTTGGATGTCCATTCCACAACTGCGACCTCTAATTCCTTGTCCAGGGACTTGACCCATCTCGGCCTCCTTTTGCCACGAAGGAAGTACACAGGCAGAGCCTGAGCCCTGCTGTCATGCATTGGAGCCCTGGGCCTACTCTGTGACAGGCCCTCTGGCCTGAGCTGGTGCACGAGCCACCAGGAGAGCGCTCACGGCCCCCTCACAGTAGTCACTTTCACCAGCGCTGCCGTCCCCCTTGAGGGGTAAATGCTGATCCCCACTCAGGGAGCCTTGCACACCTGCAGGCTAATTTCCTCCTCCTTGTGTTGCCACCTGGTGGTCACTGGGCATGCTATGCGCTCTGCCTGGGGCTCCAGGGCTCCAAGGCTCCTCCGGACCCCATCCCCCGCTGTCTCTCAAGACGTTCCTCGGGTGGCCTTGCCTGCGTCCTCTTTCCGTGTTTCTGCTGAGGGGCCCCCTGGTCCCACCCGCCTCCCACAAAGGCCTGCTTCCCCTCCTGCCCACACACACCTAGGATTGCCAGCACAGTGCCGCCCTTGAGCACCTCCATGGAGCCGGAGCAGACAAAGTAGAGGGCCTGGAGAGCGTCCCCTTGGTGGATGAGGTACTCGCCGGGCGTGCAGAAGGCGGGCCTCAGGGCCAGGGACAGTGCTCGCAGGCAGCCACGGCTCGCTGCCTCAAATAGGGGCAGCTGCAGAACCTCCTTGTGCAGGTGCATGGCGATGTCTGCGCGGAGCTCGTCGGGGAGGCTCTGCAGCAGCTGGGGGGTAGGGGACGTGGGGAGGTCAGTGGTGGCAGAATGGACCGCAAGCCTTGGGAGCAAAGCGAAGGTTCAGGAGGGATCTGAGGCTTCACAAAGGGGACAATCAGTGAGAGGGACTGTCTCTGCCTTTTTCCCAATCACTTCAACCCGGGGCCAGCAGCTCCGCTTTCCTCCTGCAGGCCTCCAGCTGGAGGTCCCTAAGCAGAGCCTGCGGGCCTAACAAGAGTGCAAAAAGGCCTCCAAGTCTTCTTGAGAGCCCTCTGCCCCAGACTACGGTCCCCACAGTGGAGCACGGAAGCCAGAATTCCGCATTCCTTGCCCCCCAGCCCGCTGCTGGGGGTTTGAGGCCAAGCACGCACTCCTCCAGGGAGCCAAGTCCGGAAGGGCCCCGCCCAGAGACCCGCGCGCGCACCTCGGTGGTGTCGATGCCGTTGTTCACAGCCCAGGTGGCCTGGAAGTACTCGAGCATGCGCTGCTTGAGCGGCTTGGGGATGCGGTGGATGCGGATGTAGTCGCGCAGGTCACGGGTGCGGCTGTGGTACAGAAAGCGGCGGGCGTACATGCGCTGGATGATGGCCGTCACGTTCCCAAACACCACCGCGTGCATCAGGGCTGGGGAGGGCGGCGAGACGGGGTCACTCAGGGCGGGCCTGACGCCGCGCTGGGCGCATGGGTCCTCTGTCCCCGCCCCCACAGGTGCCTGGGCCGGGCGGAGTCCTGCAGCCACGTGGGCTCCCCTGGCCCTAGTTCTGTGTTCCTCCAGCCGCGTCCCCCAAAGCACAAGAAACTCTAGGAAGGACTTTGGGCCCCTGGGGCAGGCGGGGAGCCAGGCCTGCCTGGGGCCAGAGGGGAGCGGGCCTCACCGCCAATGAGCATGGTGCAGATGGAGAAGATCTTCTCCGTGTCTGTGTTGGCGGACACATTGCCAAAGCCCACGCTGGTTAGGCTGCTGAGCGCGAAGTAGAGGGAAGTGATGTAGGCGCTTCGAAGAGAGGGGCCGCCCAGGAGCTCCAGTCCAGTCCCATTGGCCTCCCCGCTGATGCTGCTACAGTTGTCACTGCGGCCCGAGCTGTTCCCCGCAGCTGGGCTCTGGCCCACTAGGTAGTAGGGCGTCTCCAGGCGGCGGGCCAGCTCCTGCAGCCAGCCTAGGGGTAGGGATGGGCGCACCTAAGCGGGGGCGCAAGGCCTACCCTGTAGGCCCAGGTGGGGGCCCCCTCCGGCCTCTGTGGGGGACACATGGATGCAGATCCACCCCCCAGGTTTCTCTGCCACTTGCCTCCACTGCTGTCCAGCACAACCCAGTCTACACCCCTGCCCCCGACCAGGACAAGCACGGGAGGACGAGGCTACCCTCTCCCCAGCTGGGGTCTGGTGGTGCCAAGCAAGGAGCACCAGCCCCTCTTCCCTGTGGCTGCCACAACTCCCAGGAAGCAGGCTCAGCTGGAGGCTGCCTCCTCTACCCTATACCCCCAGACTCCTCCTGCTCTCTCTCAGCTCACCTGCTCTGAAAGCCTCTTCACCCTCACCTATCCTCACAACCACACAGACCACGCAGCCCCACGTACGCGTTCTCAGGCATGCTGACGTGGACGCGTGCATATGCACTATTAAGGCCACAGTCAGGCTCCGCCCAGGCAAGAGGATGAGGACACACACGTGTGAGCACACTCACAGATGCACAGCCGCAGCCACTCATACGGAAAAAGCCTGCGCACACTTGGGAGAGAGACAAGGGCACACAGGGGCTGGCACTCAGACACCTGGGTAGGAGAGGTGACCACAAGCACACGGGTGAGCACACTCAAAGGCCACAGGGAGGCAGGCCCCTGGACATACACTGAGGCTCTTGAGCACATGTGTGGACACGGGCCAGCCTGGAACACTGGCAGAAGCTGGACACTGCTCCAGTCTCCATCAACCCCACGTTCTCTGTCTGGCCTGGGCAGGAAGTGGGCCTGTGTACTGGGTCTCTCAGGAGCTTTGGCTACTCCAAGTGACTCGGGAGCCTAGATGGAAGGTTGTGGGAGTTGTTGGGTACTGGACGGGGATTCCTGGGGTCCACGGGGGCCTCAGGGGTCCTGGCAGAGCTGGGAGTCAGAGGAGCAAGGGAGGGAGGGCAGATCTAGAGCAGAGACACGGAGGGCAAGTGCAGAGGAGGCTAGGGAGCTTGCCTCTGCCTCTCTGTGTGCACTCAGCCCCTTCCTCCTGGACATACTCAGCCTCCCTGAACCACAATCTCCCTAACCCCTTACACACGCTGCTCCCGGAGATTGCCACATCTCCCCCTCATGCTGGGAGCCGTTCATTCAGCAGTTGCACATACATGGGCCTCCTGCACAACACCCGCAGGCCACGTGCTGGGGCTCAAGCCAACACGCTGTGGGTTAGGGCCAGAGGCTTTCCTGAAAGAGGTGATACTGGTGTTTGGTCTCAGCGGATGGGTAGTGTTTTGAATCAAAGAAACTGAGAAAAGGTTGTTCCTGATCTAGGGAAAGGCCATAGTGGGTCAATGCTAGAGATGGAGACAAGTGCAAGCAAATAGCTGGAAATTAGCTAGAACGTGGGGTCTGCACTGGGGGTGTCAAATTCTTGCCTAAGGAATTTGGGAAGATATGTTAAGGCCTGAGCCAAGGTGAGGACTCGCCCTCCTGCTCAAAACTCCTCAGCTGCTATTCAGTTGGGCCTCTGACCTGAAGCCAGTTGTCAGGTAAGGAGGGTGGGGGTCAAGGGTGAGAAGCAGAAGGATGAGGGAAGGCGGCTGGGGGGCCTGTCCTCTGTTCTGGCTATGGGGCCCCGGCAGCTGCCGGAGCTGGTGATGTGGGCAGGCTGCTCTGGAGGCTGGTGGAGGAACGCCCTGAGTGATCTCCCTCAGTATCTCGCACCATCTTTTGAAAATTGGGCCCATTGCTACTGGGCTGATGGGAATCGGAAGAAGGGACTCTGTGTCTACACCATGCCCACAGGAGCCCCAGAACCAAGGCAGGGAAGCCAGACAAGGCACCTCCCACCAGAGCTGGACCAGGAGGGGGCACCACTCCCCCCCTCCAGACATCCCTTCTGAGGCTGGGCTCTGGGAGGTCCCGGGTGTGGCTCTGACCCATCTGGGGAGTCCTTTCTCTGCAGAAAGGAGGAGCGGATGATGTGAAGGACTTGGAAACTCCCCTAATGTGAGCTAGAACCAGCCCACAATAGAATGAAATTACTTGAAAGCTTGGGGTCAAGGGTGCTAGATTTAACAGGCAAAACAGCCTGCCTCCCACTTGCCAAGCCCCTCCTGGAGCCAAAGATACTCTTCATGTCAGCTGAGGGCCCCCTGTCAGGGTGTCAGAACAAAGGAGCCATTTGATGCATGACTTGGAGCATCTGGGTCCTGTGTGGGAGTGAACTGACCCAGGGACTGGGTGTCTGAGCCCACCTCGGGATCAGGGTTATCTACCTTCCAGCCCACTGACTGTGTTTGCTGGGTGGCCGTCTGGCCCCCGGAGCCGCCTCCACCACAGCCTCCCTCTGGGAAGGGCAGGTGCCAAGGAGCCGACACTGCCTGGAGTATCCCGGTTCCATGTCCTCGGCAACTAGAGCTTTGGGGAATACCCGCGTGGGCCTCTGGGCCACGCACCAGTCTCCATGGGTTTGGCAGTGGAGAGAGGGTTTGCAGGAGCCTCCTCGTCCCTGGGAACCGATCAGAGCATGTTTCTAAGGCCCACCTGCCCTCCTGCTGATCCCACCAAGGAGCAGATGGCCAGGCCAGGTGAGCCCCTGGCCTGTTGCCCACTGACTAGAACAGGCACTACAGGCCAGTTCCTGGGAAGCCACCAGAAGGCTGGAGAGCATGGGAGGAAGGAGGTGTGTTCGGTTTGGGGGCCTCAGGGTATGAAGAATTAGAACAGGTGGGCACGAAATGGTTTGGAGTTAGGGGAAGGAGAGAAGTTGAGATGGTGTTGTGGCGCCCGTGGGATCACACAGCATGAGGTGAGAGGAAGAGACAGGCCGGCCCAAAGGAGGCTGGTGAGGGCCGTGTTGCTCAGGGCGGAGAGGCAGAGCGGTTCAAAGGAGTGTGGTCAGCAGGGTTGGGTGCCACGGGACACCAAGGAGATTTGGCCCCAGAAGGTCCCGGTGACCTGCCATCTGTCATTCTGGGTGGAGAGGTGGGGGTGGGAGCCTTGCTGGCAGAAGTGAAGATGTGAGTGGGAGGTGAAGAGGGGGAGGAGTGGAAATGGAGGTGAAGTGAAGGAGAGTGAAGGCACCCGCCAGGCAGAGAAAGGCTGCATTTTAGGCCTGGGGGAGGGAGGAGTCGCAGCTGAGAGAGCCGGGGCAAGAGGTAACTGGAGTGGGGAAGGGCTCGGCAGGCCAGGTACTTGGGGAGATTTCGAGAGGGCGATGGGATGGCACCAGGCCTCAGAGGTACCCAGGAGGGCAGCGGCTCCCTGCAAATCTTCTCCTGAGAGGGGTGTGGTTCTCGGCTGAGCAAGGGCCTGGAGAAGGTGACAAAAGCTAAGGCCACAAGGAGGTTGTGACGGGTGAAGAGGACTCCCCTGGGCAGCCCATGGAGCTCTCACAGCTGTGCCTGACTGCTAAAGAGCAGGCCTGCTTCAGAGTGGTGGCTCTGTCACATTCCTCCATGCACACACTCATGCCAGCACCCACATTCTCCTCACACACACACACACACACCCACTTGCCCAAACCCCCCAAATACCCTTGCCGAGGCTGACTTGCACGCACATCCCTGACTCCTCATGTCAGCTCAGAAACACACACCGGGACTCCCGTTTCCCTGATACACACACACACACACACACACACACACGTAGACACGCTCCTCTGGCACACACAGGGACACTCGCCCCCGCCCTCCAGGAGCCTCCAGTACCAATCTCTGGCAGCTCTGAGGCACTGCTCTCGATCTCCCGCTGGCCGATGTAGAACCAGACGCAGGCCACCCAGTGGGCGAGCAGAGCGAACACGGCCATGAGCAGGGTGAGCACCACGGCGCTGTACTGGGAGTAGCGGTCTAGCCGCGGGAGCAGCCGCAGCAGCCGCAGCAGCCGCACGGTCTTCAGCAGGTGGGCCCCAAAGTACTGGGGGATGGGGAGAGATAGGGAGGTCATCCTGGGCCCAGGCCTACCCACCCGGTCCCAAAGCCCACCCAGCCCGGCTGCACTGACCACATTGACCTTGAAGGCATGTAGCAGGTCGAAGGGCAGCGCAGCGATGACATCCAGCAGGAACCAGGTGGTGACGTAGTGGAGGCAGATGGACTTTGGGGCAAACACCACCTGGCCCGACTTGGACACGAACGTGGTACGGAAGTTCAGCACGATGTCTGCAGGAAGTCCGGGTGGGACTCAGCGCCAGGTTCCAGAGGACACCCTGCTTCCTGGGCTCCTGCTCAGTATCTGACAGTGGCCTGGGCCCCCGACCATCTTACTTTGCACAGAACTCTAAAGGGTGGACACTGTTGTGCATCTTTGATGGAGGGAAAAACTGAGGCGCGGAGAGGCAACGATTGGCTCAGGGTCCCATAACCCATTAGCAGTAGAGGCATGTTTGGAATCTAGGTTTGCTTTCAAAGCCCACAGGTCACAAACAGGGGGGCGGCATGGGGGACATTTGTCAGCAGGCACGGAAGTCACACAGACTTTCCCCATCAGACCCTGAGGGGTGCCCGGCACAGGGTAGGGTGGGAAGCACAGGGCACACGTACCAAGAATGAAGAGGACCTCCACAGCCAGATCACAGATGCTGGGGGCACTGCGGGCGGCACTGGGCTCCCGGGCTGTGCTCACACACACGCTGTAGGGCACGGTGACAGCCACGTAGAGGGTCGCAAGCAGGATGAAGCCGTCCCAAGTGGCCCTCAGTGCCCCACAGTGCAGCAGGATGAAAGGCGACTTTCGGATGGCGGCTACTTTGTACTCGGGCAAGTTTGGCTTCTCCCCGAATACCCCCTGAGTGCGGCAGGGCAGGTCAGGCCAGAAGGACAGGAAATTGGCAGAGGCTGAGTTTGGATGGGGTGTGGGGCAGGCATGAACCTCCTTTCTCTCCCTGCATACTCAAAGCTACCCCGACACAGGCATTAGAGTCCCCATGTTACAGATCAGAACACTGAGGATCAGAGAGGCCACTGACTTAGCTGAGGTCACACCACTGCTTGGGAGAGGAGCCAATATTGATCTTGGCCCTGAGGAGCCAGGGCCAAGATTGTATCTTTGATGGATCAGATATCTGACATTCCTTCCCTCCCTCTGCCCCCACCCCCAAAGTGCTGTTGGGGCCTGGGTCGTCCCCTGGACATCCTCTCTCTGGTGGGCTTAGTTCCTCTCCTCCATCTCCTCAGCTTGCCCCTACCCTGCCCCCCAAACACACACCCTTGTGCACAATCCACCTTATTGAGCTTGTGCTTGCCCTTGGGCTGTTTCTGCAGGTGCCCGGACAGGTGGTAGAGCACAGCTCGGCTCCGCCGCCGGTTGGCATTGAAGCCTTTGGCTCTTCCCCGGCCATATCGGCGCCGGCCACCACCTGCGAAAGAGGAACCCATGAGGCTGATGGGGGGAGTGCCTGCACACCCCAGCCAGGTTGCTGGCCCACGAGCTGGACTGACTCAGGGACCAGTTAGTCTGTTTAGAGCTGGAGGGCTCCAGCTTCCTCATCTCAAGGGGCACTCGCCAGTGCCAGCAATGGGCAGTCCTGTGGGTGCTTCTAGACATGGCTCCCCATGCCTGCTTCCAGCAGAAGGAGGTCTGGATCAAGGAACAGGCAGGAGAGGATCTCCATAGGGAAAGGCCTGAGAAAGGAGTATGGAGGTGCATCCCAGGGCTGGGTGGGGGGAGTGGGGAATGGACAGTACCCCCGGCATCCCCAGGGGTAAAGCCAGCTTCTGATGACAGCTTTCTGAGCTGGTCAAAGGCCTCCATCAGCTCTTGGGCTCCAGTCAGGTCAGTGGGAGGGAGAGGAACCAGGTGGGTCTGTGCTCAGCCTCACTAATTGGTCAGGAAATGGTACTTCACCGGCACTAGGGGCATCTGCTTGCTTTCAATTTCTTAGTAAAGTGGACTTTAAATCTCCAACTTTGTCTCAAGGCGTCTGTTTAGAAACAAGCTTTCCATACCTGGGCATGTGGAAATGAGAGCAGCACAGGCCTCTCACCCAGCAAAGGAGTTAATGAATGCAAGAGGGTGGGGGGACCCACGAGTGCGAACACCCCTGCCCAGGCCTGAGGTATCCAATACACCAGCCAGCTGTGGCTACTAAATCAGCAGCCCCACAGGCACCCACCTCTCTCCTTCCAGTTGTCAGGACCCCCTCGGTTCTTGGTGTCGCTGATATCCTTGTGAGAGACCAGGAAGAGGGCCACCTCCCCTTTCTCATTCTTTATGGGTATGACATCCAGGAGACACCAGAACGGGAGCCCTGGGCACAAAGACAGACTCAGCCCAGCTCCTATTCGCCACCTTGCCCGAGGTGACAGAGGTCCTACTGCCAGCCCTGGCCAAGACACAGGCAGGATCAGGGCTTTCCTGGGAGGGGAGGGGCAGCCTGGCTCCATTCAGGACAGGGCTTGACGGACAGGGTCGGGGAAGGCAAGGGAGAGCAGAGATGGCCATCAGACATATGTGCTCATAGCTCTGTCCTGCTGAGACGGGGACATTTTTCTGCTCGGGTGAAAAACCAAAGATTGGAAATTGAGGAGAGGCTGAGGTGAGGAAGGAAGAGAGAAGCCAGGCGCTGTGGATGGGGTGGAGAAGGAAGCGGGTAAGTGGGAAGATGGGGCGAGATGGGGAGATGGAGATGATGGGGATGGAACACTGGGACAGTAGATGGAGTGGGTGCCAGGCTGGGTGAGACCTCTAGAGTGAGGCGGGCTGGCCAGGCGGGCCCTCACCGCTCTTCCGGTACAGGATCAGCTCAGCCTTGAACTCCTTGTGCTCATCCAGGGCCTTGCGGATCTGTTGGCGGACAAGCTCACTGGTGTCTGGCCCATAGAGGAAGGAGCAGGCGCAGCCCCGCTGCATGACCTCGGCCCGGGAGAAACCCGTGAGGTCGCAGAAGCCATCAGAGCAGTAGACCACGGGGAAGAGCCCCGTCACCTGGGCGTTGCCCAGCACGAAGTTACTGTCTGCAAGAGAGCACCTCTCAGAGGAAGCATGCTGTTAAGGGGCCCAGGGACTGCCAACCCCCTTTCCTAAATGCCTGCAACCAAAGGGTGGGTGTCACAAAGCCCAAGACCCGTGTGTGTGTGTGTGTGTGTGTGTGTGTGTGTGTGTCCAGGGGTTAGGGCAGGCACTGTTTATAAACAGGAGTCAGTGTGTCACTTACGGACAGAGACCACTCCTAGCAGTGGAATCAACCCATGTGAACACAGTGTTGGTGAATGAAGCCCTGTGTGGGAACTGTGTCCTCTGCACTGTGTCCTGAGCAGCTTGGGGTAAGGCTAGGGTTGGGGATGTCCAAGGCGGGACTGCACAACTCGCTCTAGGCAGCCTCAGCCCTACTTCTACCTCTGCCAGGTTCACTCACCAGCTAGGTACCAAGGGTGGCTATGGGGCTCCTCTCACGGGGACTCACCTGGATGGGAGGCAGTCCAGGCCACCACCCATTCTGCTCTCCCTGTGTGAGTCCCAGCTGCTGGACCTGGCTCAGGAATTAGTGAGTGTGATCGAGAATGGGGGTGTAAGGATGGTAGCTGAACAGCACAGCCTGGAGCCAGGAACGTATTGGGGAGTGGGGGGCACTGAATCAGCAGGCTGCGGGAGCCAAGAGCAGGGCAAAGCAGATGGAGAAGCCAGTGTGTGTGTGTGTGTGTGTGTGCGTGCGCACACGCGTGTGTAGGGGGGTGCTCAGTGATGGGTTCCCACCCCCTATAAGGAACTGCAAGACCGTGGAGGATGATAGGCAGAGAGCTGGTAAGCCCCACTGGGTGTGAGTGTGAAGGAGGAGAAGGAGGGAGGGGGTTTGCATCACTTTCCCTGTGTTCAGAGCCCTGGGAACCCAGGATCCAGAAGCTCTGGTCACCTACTGCAAACTTCCGCAGTCTTGGTAGGAGTATCCAAACCTAGCTTTTTGGGTCTAGAGGGGCTCTGCAGGTTTAGGCTGAGGAGTTTAGGCGGTGAGGTGAGCTTGGACTAACAGTGCAATCCTAATCCCACCTACTCTACCTCCTTTTGCAAACCTCTTTTCTAAATCGGGCTTTTGAACCCTCTGGGTTCCCTGAGCACCGCTCCTCTGCCTCACCCCCCACTGGCCACTTCCATGGTAGTAGGTAGGACAGCGCCAGACACAGGGATGGGGTGAGTTAGACTGACTAGGTCGGGGTGCGCGCCCTCGCCAACAAATGGCATCCTGGGCCCTAAACCCGGAGACTTTTGGCCGTTTTGCCCAACCTGGGCAGACTGCACCCTGAACCTTTGAGCAACGGCGTCTGGAAGGAGATGGTGGTCCAGGCTGAAAGCCGGCGTTGGGGAGGGAAGGTGAGAACAGAGAGGGCACCAAGCCGAGATGCCGGGGTGCGGGACCTGCGGGAACCCTGGCAGGAATTGGCTTCCCTGGGAGCCAGTGGGGCGGAGGTCAGACTCACGCGTGCCGTCGAAGCGCGTGGCGATGGTGTCCAGGAAGGTGTTCTGCGGCGCCAGGAGTCCCCGCATGGCCGGCATCTTAGGCGGCCGTAGCCGCCCGCCCCATCCCTCCGGGGCGCGGGGGCTCAGCACCGGGGGAGGGCGCCCAGCTCGGCCGCCCCCCGCCGGGCCCCGCGCCCCCTAGCGCAGCCGTCGGAGGCCGAAGCCCACCCCGGGTTGGCAGGCCCGGCCAGCAGCCGGTGCGCGAGGGGGCGTCCCCGCCGTCGGGGCCCGGAGCATGGCGCGCGGCCTCTCGCGTCCTGGCCGCCCACGAATCCCGGGCCCCGGCTCGGCGCCTGCTGCGCTCTCCGCACCTTCCGCTCGCGGCGGCGGCTGCGGCGGCAGCAGTGTCTCCCGTTTCGGCCGCGGGTCGGCTCCCGCTCGGGCTCCGTTTGGCGCCGGGTTCCCGCAGCTCCCTCGGTCTGTCGGGGAGAGGCGGCAGCCTCCCTCCCTCCGGCGCCCGCCGCCTGCACCGGGGTAACCATGGAGACGGGCACACCCAGGCAGGGCCGCCTCCTTAAAGGGACAGGCCTCCCGCCTAGGGATCCCCTCCCCTCGGGACCTCGGTGGGGGCAGGGGGAGGCGGTGGCCCCTCTATCCCCCGCCGCGGCGGCCGCCCGAGCCGCCCCAAGCCGCCCCGCCCGCCCCTCGGAGGAGACCGGCGAGCGCCTGGTCCCGCTAGGGCTGAGTCAGCGCAGGGGCGAGGCGTCTTTCTCTGCAGCATGGGGGTTCGCACAGAGCCTCGCAGACTCTCCTCCCCCGGAGGGACCAGAGGAGAGCTCCGGCGGGGGGTGAGCGGCGGAGCGGGGGCTGTTTTAGAAGACGTTTTCCCCGAGGAAAAATGTAGTGGGAAAGGGGACTGGGCATCTGGGCGGAGGTGGGGGAAGGCCGGGAGTTGGTGGAGGTCGCGGGCCCTAGAGGGACCCCGACTGTACAGGAAAGTCTAAAAGGAGATGGGGAGGGTGGTGTCTAAACACAGCCTCTGGGCATCCAGGCCTTTCTCTGCCTCAACTTGACCCTCATCCCTGAGAGGTGCAGCTGCTGGCGGGAGCTGTCAGGAAACTGGAGGGTGGGTAGCCCTGGAAGTAAGGGTGAGAAACTCTCGGCGAGTACCAGTGTGTGTGTGTGTGTGTGTGTGTGTGTGTGTGTGTGTGTGTGTGTAAAGGGTGTCCGAGGGAGGGGAGTAACCCTAGGTCCTTCTTCCCGCCCCTATATTTCTATTATTTGTTGCCTTCGGCCCCTCAGGCTGCCCCAGAGGGTCAGGTTGCAAATTCAGCGGACGGGTAGGACGTCAGACACTGGGAGAACTTCCAAACCCGGTGCGTGTAGGTCCTTGCGAGCGGGGAAGGACCCAGCCTCCGGGCGGCAGCACCATCTCCAGTCCCGGGGAACTGGTCTCCGCGCTGTCGGTGGCCTCAGGGACCCCCTCCCGTGAGGGGGTGGGGGGGGCGGGGGCCCGGGCGGGGCGGAGTGGAGCGGGGCCGGGGTGGCAGTCTGTAGCTTGTCTTCGCGCTGCCTCGGTCCCCCCAGGCTCGCTCTGCCAGCGCCGCTCCTCCTCCCTCCCACGATTTGCCAGCGAGCGCGGCTACCGCCCGCGCCCACAGGAGCCGCCGGGGCCAAAACAGCAATTTGTTCACCGAGTGAAGCGGGAGGCCCAGCACCTCCACCACTCTAAGAGACATATCCACAGCCGCGGGCGTCGGAAAGAAAGGAGTGTCGCCTGCCCCACCCACCCCTCCATCAGCAACAAGGTCCAAAGCCCCAGACACCTGTATTTAAATGAGCTGGTGCTTTGGGAGAAAAGGGAGGAAGGGCCCTTCTCCGCCAAGTCCTCTGAATCCTGGAATCTTGCTCCCAGAACGAATGACCCCAAGGAACCTGCAGATCATGCTCCCCACGCCCACCTCCACAAGCAAAGTCAGCCCTCCCCCAAGCCCATGAACGTGCCCTCCACTCTACTCAAACATTCTGCTAGGACAGGGTGCAGTTCAGCAGTCAGCATCCTTGGAGACAAGACTGTGGTTGAAACCCTGCACTTGGTCTGACAATAGTCCAGCCACTTGCTGTCTGTGTGATTTTCCTTCTGGGACCCCATCTTCTCCTTCGTGAAATGGGGATGATAATACATGCTAACTACCCCAGAGGCTTGTCAGGAAGATTACATGAGCAAAGGAGTTAGAACAACGTGTGGCATTTGCATCATGTAAATGTTTGCCATCTGACTTTGAAATTCATAGGGTTCCTGGGAAACAAGCAAGGTAGATACTATTTACACTTCATTCACAAATGAAGAAACAGAGGCAGAGGCAGAGAGAGAGAGAGAGAATGGGCAAGGGGGAGGGACTTGCTCAAGGTAATCAGGTTGGTAATTGGCAGAACCAGGGTTCCAAGCCTGACAGCCCGGTCCAGAGTCGCCCCTCCCCACTTCCTCACCCTTGGCCCAACCCCTACCCCAGCCATCTCCCAGCAGGGGCCCAGAAAGCAGCTCAGACTAGCTGTGTGGACACTCACAAGGACTGGTTACCCAGGACTGTGTAAGCAGATCCTGGTGACCCTCCTGTCACCCATTTAAGCCCCAAGTGTTCAGATTTTCAGGCTTCCAGCTCATCAGCCTAGGCTGATTTGGCTTATTAAAGACACTGGTTTAGATATTAAGACAAACCCAAAGCAGATATCTCGGGTCAGGGTGAGCAGGGGGTAGATGGAATGCAGGGTGCTACAAAGAATTATAGGTTACGTTTCCGGAGCATTAACTTTGTGCCAAGCAGGAGGAGTGGGGTTGGGGACACTGCCCAAGTCCCTCAGTCTGATTTATGGTGCCCTTTCGGCTCAGAAGCAAGTAAGTGTTCAGGCATAGGGTCTCCTGCTCTCTTCCCTCTTCCACCTTACCTAGTCTCTCAGGTCTTCCTGCCAGACTTGGCCTATAGGCCCCCTTGGCTAACAGTAAGAGATTCCTTGCCTCCTCCTTCCATGCCTCCCCTCCCCCACCATACAATTATGTGGGGGTGGGGACAGATGGGGTGGGGGAGGAGCTGAGAAGGAGGTCAGGGAGCACAGTAAGCCCCTTTCCTCTTCCATCCCTCCAACTCTTAAGTCATTGGGTCATGGTGGGGAGTCACAGGGAGGGGAAGGTCGAGGGAGCCCTGTTCAGAGACAGCTCAAAGCCATTATCAAGAAGAAGAAACTCAGGAGGCTGCATTTTGGAGCTGCCGTGGGAGGCCCGTGGGAGTATTATCTACAAAAGGAACTAGGAGAGAGAGAAGGGAAGAGCAAAGCAAGGGAAAAACCGCTCGAGACACAAAAGATGGAAGAAGCACCCCACCCCCCAAAGCGTAGGCGGAGTCAGTCACTGTGTGCAGGGGGTAAGAGCAGGTGGCTGTCGAGGAACAGAGCCCAGGGGCCCTCCCGTCTCCTCCCCTCTTCCCACTCTCTCCCTCCTTCCTGTAGGTCCCCAGGTCTGTTTCCAGCCCAGCTCTCTCAGCCTGTGGCCAGGCTCTGCTTCCAAGCCTGTGCTGAGTGGTGGGAAAATCTCAGGTTTCCAAGTCAGGGGAGTCTGGATTTGAATTGTAGCTCTGCCACTGATGACCTTGGTGGGGTTGGGGGGAAGGAGTGAGGTGGGTGTGAATCTCCAAGAGCATCAGTTCCTTCATTTGTGAATTGATCTTTCTTCAAAGGACTGTTGAGATGAGCTTAGTAGGTGGTTGGGATTGTTATCAAAGTCCCCGTAAGTGCTTGTCCTCGCCATGGGGGCTGGGAACACAGAAATGAGCTGAGGAGCAAGCCTCCCAGAAGGCTCCCCAACTCCACCAAAACAAACATTTGGGGGAAATTTTTGAGGCCTCCAGTACTTGGCCACTCCTTGGCTATCTCATTCTAAGTGATTCCTTTTCTGTTTGTGGAGGATCCCAACTAGTGTGAGTAAATCATAATACATTTTCAAAGGAGGGAATCCTGGAAGATGGATGGTTTTATGTACAGATGTGGAAAATGCTGTGTATTATATGGCTAGTAAGTGGAGGAACCAGGCCTGAATTGAGATTTGACTAGGCTGACAGTTTGTGACACGCCATTGTGCTGGAGTGCTTTCTCCTACCCTTTGGTTAACAGCCTATTCAAAGGGGACACGGCCCTTTTGATGAGTATGCAGATAGTGACCTGTCCTGAGTGCCCAGCAACCCAGCCCCCAAACTATGGGGAGCTACTATAGGGGACTGCTGGCTCCCCAGCCCCATGGGGAGGGGACTCTACCGGGTCCGGCCTGCCCGCAAGGGAGTGAGTCTGAGCGATTTCAATGTCAATCTGCGTGTTCTAGCAACACCAGAAAATGGATTTGTTTGAAAGTAAGGTATAGAGAAAGCCTAACTGGTTAAGTTGAAGAGAGACATAAAAAGGAGACCTGACTTTTTCCTTGAGGAATCAGAGTGGGTGGTATTTGTTCCTGCTGTTTTGACGGCAGTGAAGGGGCGGGCGGGCTGGGGAACAGTTGTGCTGGTGGTAGTGATGGTGGGTGGGTTTCCTTACCCAGGAACATCTGTCATATAGCGTCTCCCCCTGGGTGAGGAGCAGGGCAGGTAACAAAGCAGCCTCGGCACCTGGACTGAAGGAACGTTCCCCCGCTTTCCCCTGGGTACGCTGCTGTGCAACTGTTCACCCAGGCCAGCCCCATCAGCCTCTGGCCTGCCCCCTGCCCACACCCCCCGCCCCCACCAAGAGCTCAGAAATGGGGGGTGGCAGTGGGCTTCTCAGACAGTGTGTCAGACAGACAAGAGAGGTCCAGAGCGCACTGTGCTGGGGGGATAGGCATGCTGGAGAAAAACTACAGAAGGGACAGGATAATGAAGTCATTCTTTTTTTAACCTTTTTTAACAGGTCGGTCTGGCTGGAGATAGGGGAAGTCTTTCAGACACTTTTGAACAGGGCAAGAGAGAGAGAAGCAAAGAAGTTCTGGTGAGTAAATGTTCAGTTTGTTACTGGTTAGCTCAGACACCAGGGTCTGAGTTAGCAGCTCCTGGTTAGCTATCCATCCCCTACTCCGTCTGGGAAATAGTTACCATTGGGTCCACTTACAGTTCAGGAAGAGGCTCACAGATGGGATGTAATTTGCCCAAGGCTAGTCAGTCACAGAGCTAGCAGGCTGGGAAACCAGAATTAAAATCCAAGTAGGTGTCTCCAAAGTCCTGGGTCTTCCCACTCTGCTGCATAGCCACCAGACACGGCTTCCAAGAGTTTAAAGAGCTAAGAGCTCTGTTTCCCTCCACCTGCAAAGTGGCTGAGGAAAGAGCTGGAACGATTTATCTTTGCCTCAAAACTCAACATGGTGGCCAGCACACAGTAGGTGCCTGTGTTTGAAGGAATGTGCTCCCGTGGCTACCAGAAGTGGAGTTTGACCGACGGAACGGTTCTGGCTATGAGGATTTGCTCTGATACTCTGAACTGGCCGAAACAGTGACAAAACAGCTTCTTGGTGGGTGACCTCCGATTATGTGATCTGAACAACTGTTTCTTCCATGAAGTGTGCTACTTTGTGGATCTAATCCCCACCAGGTGGGACAAGAAGGTGGGTTGAACCGTATGCATCAGGCAAACCAGATCCTCATTTTGTTAGGTGAGGTGGCAGAATTTCCAGGGGGCAACATAACATTACTTCGCTGATCTCCAAAAGTACAGGTTCATTCCCGGACTGGAGAGGATGACTGCTGGCTGGCTTTTCCAGGTCACGCCCAATCCAAAAGAGCTTGTTTTGCTTTTCCTCATACATGCTTTGAACGCTCATGAGTGTACCCTGGCTGGGGATTCTGAAATAGGAAGTCACTGTATCTATAAGCCACTGAACAAAGGCCTGAGCATTCCTTGGTGTAGTCCTATTGTAAGCGCATGTCCCAGCCCTCAGCGTGGTATGTCCTCTGCTGTCCTCACACCAAATTGAGGGGGGGGGTTCTTTCATGTAATGCTACCACCTCCTAGCATTTTATTCATTGTGTCAGTTCCCCCAACTAGGGTATCAGCCCCTTGAAGGTCTTTAGTTCACTTACCCTCACCTCTCTTAGCTTCTAGCTTAGCAACTGTACAAAGCACCCCCAAAGGTTGTTGATGAGAGTGTGAATCCATGTATCTTTAAGAGGGCTTTTTCTTGCTTTTTTTTTTTTAAAAGATTTTAAAAAATTTATTTGACAGAGAGAGACACAGCGGAGAGGGAACACAAGCAGGGGGAGTGGGAGAGGGAGAAGGAGGCTTCCTGTGGAGCAGGGAGTCCGATGTGGGCTCGATCCCAGGACCCAGAGATCATGACTCGAGCAGAAGGCAGATGCTTAACTGACTGAGCCACTCAGGCGCCCCTAAGAGGGCTTTTTAAATCACTATATGGCCCAGCAATTCCATCCTAGGAATCTGCCCTGCAGATACACGCTCACAAGTAAAAATTATATATGTATTACAAGATGTTCATTTCAGCAATACTTACAACAAAAAACTGAAAACCATCATTAGCATTAGGAACTGGTTGATTATGTTCAGTTTATATAGTGTGATATTATGCAGCCATAGAAAGAACAAGGTATACTTAGGCATACTGATATGGAAAGAGATCTAAGTTGTATACTTTTTTTTTTTTTTTTTTTTTTTTTTAAGATTTACTTACTTATTTGAGGGAGAGAGAGAGAGAGAGTGGGGGGAGGTGCCGAGGGAGAGAATGCCCAAGCAGACTACCCGCTGAGGAGCCCAAATCAGGCCTGATCCCACAACCCATGAGATCATGACCTGACCTTCACTGAAACCGAGTCAGAGGAGGCCCAACCAACTTAGCCATGCAGGCCCCACAACCCTGAGATTGAGTCACACACTCTACTGACTGAGCCAGCTCGGCACTCTCTTCAAAGTGGTTTTGACAAACATGTGGCCTCCCATTTGCCTAGGAGGTTAAATACAGTCTCACCGGGATACAGGGATAGACCTCATAATCCTTCAAGGTCACTTCAGTCTCTGGATTTTCTATCAAGTATAGGGGAGCAGGGGCGCTTGGGTGGCTCAGTGGGTTAAGCCGCTGCCTTCGGCTCAGGTCGTGATCCCGGGGTCCTGGGATCGAGCCCCGCATCGGGCTCTCTGCTCAGCAGGGAGCCTGCTTCCTCCTCTCTCTCTGCCTGCCTCTCTGCCTGCTTGTGATCTCTCTCTGTCAAATAAATAAATAAAATCTTTAAAAAAAAAAAAAAAAAAGTATAGGGGAGCAGTTAATCAGAAAAGGAGGGCTTCTCCCTGACCCCCAGCAGGCTGGTGGTGGTGTTGGACAAATGCCCCGAAATGAGGTGATCAGCCCTTTAGAAAATGGCTTCCCAATATTCCTTGACTACTGTTTTCTTTACTGAAAGACACACACACACACGCTCGCTCCCTCTCTCTTTCTCCCTCTCTCAATCTGTTCATCCAACCTGAACCCCGGCAGCCAAGCTGCAGCCGAAGAGCCAAGGGAAGCCCCAAGGCGGCTAAGTTCTGCACCACTGCCGCTCATGGTCCGGCCTGCAGACTCTGGAGGAGAAAGCTCTGCTGTCATTCGATCACAGATGCTGGGGGTGGTGTAGGGTGGAGGGGCCTGGCCCCTGAGCCACCTGCTACACGCAGGTGCTCAATTACACTGTCACATTCACCATGCCTGTCAAGGGACAGGGAGCGGAGGGGAGGGCTTGCCCGGGAGAGCTGCTGGCAGCTGTGGTTTTTCTCAACTGGTGAGCTCCCTTTGGAAAGTCACCGTTCCCTGTACTACAAATCTGCTCCCACAAGGAACAGCTGCATTTGCTCATGCTGGCCTTCCTGTTTTCACCGGGTGCCGCTTGGCCGACAGATGACTTAGGAATCAGCTACCCTCATTTAAGCCCCGAACAAGCTGCCCGACTGACTCCCACCCCATGAGGCCCAAACAAAACCGGATAATGAAATGAAGGCATTTGTTGCCTTGAAACAAAGGTGGAAACATTCACGCAGTTGTTTTTATTTATTCAACTATAAAGACCGCGGCAATTTTTTGATGGGTAACACCTTAGATCAACACTAATTATATTGCTATAAATGTGGTTGAGGATCAGAAGAGGATTCGGGGGAAAAAAGGGAGAACAGTAACAACAAAAGTCTTCAAACACTGAAACAAAGAAATACTTTTTTTCCCCTTTAATTAAACGCT
This sequence comes from Mustela lutreola, assembly GCF_030435805.1. Taxonomy (NCBI): domain Eukaryota; kingdom Metazoa; phylum Chordata; class Mammalia; order Carnivora; family Mustelidae; genus Mustela; species Mustela lutreola. The sequence continues at coordinate 65,323,262 of NC_081297.1, forward strand.
ACTCTCCTGTAGGCTTCCCTAGACTGCTCTGCAGTCTAAAAAGAGAGGAAAACAAGACTCTGGGCATTCTGAAGCGACCACAGGTTAAGCTACGATGCCAAGCAGGAGACTGAAACCCTGATCTGGGGGTCTATCTCAGGCACGCTCTGGGAGCACAGGCAGATTCTCATGTTTTCTAGTGTTCCTTCCTTTTTGCCAATTCAATATCCCCTTCTCTGGCTAATTCAGTGCTGGACACAATCCCCTCCCTGCCTTTCCTGGTTATACTGTCGTGTAGAGGGCACCTGATAGCAATGTGCAGCTTCTGCTGAGCCTGGAGAAGCAGCCGGACTAGCTCTGACCCACCTCCTCCTCCTCCTCCTGAGAGCCTGAATGGGAGGGTGGTGCTGAGGAAGGCCTCCTGGGCAATTGAAAGGTCTGGTGCACCAGGAAGGGCACTGCTGACCCTGGGGAAACCTGGGCATCAGTGGCCTGTGAGTCCCGGTGGAAATGACCAATCAGAATCAATCCATATCATTGGGAAAGGTCAAGGGGGAAAAAACAGCTTCCCCTTCAAAAACAGTAAAGGGGAAATGAGGAGAGAAGAAACCAAAAATATTTAGAATGGCATAAAAAGTGATATGCATAAACTTCTTTTTGTTATTACATCTAACTATAAGTTTCCTAATAGGTCCAGTTACCAAGTTGAATTGTGTGGAATAGAGGAGAGAGGCCAAGCAGAACTGCCCTCAAGAGTTCACAGCCCCAAGCTGAGAGGTCCTAGGTTTGCGCTGGGGGAGCCCCTTCTTGAATGAGGGCTTGGGTGGGCTGGGCTCCATGCTGGCTCCAGTTCCATTGGTCCCTGAAGAGGGGGCCTGGCTCCGTTCGCTAACGTTTCCTGATGCCTGGGATGTAGCACTCTGGTACCTGGAACCAGATGAATACCAGGAACTATTTCTGTAACGACCCACACTGTCATGTCGCCCTTGGTTCATGGCATCATTGGACTTTTGGCCTTGTGGCCTGTAGCCTTGTCCTCCTCGTCTGTTCCCCGGCAATACCTGAGGATAAAAGAATACAATGTTTAAAGCACTGTGGCATTATGGCACCCTGTTCCAGTTCAGCTTACAGGAATATTCTGAAAGCCTAAATTGTGGTATCCCACGCTCGGGACTCCGTTATCTCTCAAGACTCCCAGAATTGTGTCAGCCGATCCGACCTAGTGCCTACCCCAGAATTAAGAAGTCCTTCGCTACTTCTGTCCCACCTTCCACCCCTAGGCTCTCCACTGGAGAGGAGTTCACTTTTCTTTAGCTAGGCACAAGAAGAAAGCTAAGAAGGAGGAAAGAACATTCTCTGGGCTGTTCCAACCCTCAATTGGGCAACCATCTTATCACATGACTGAACTCTGTGGATCACAAGCCATTTGTAAAGATAACAAACATCTGGAAAAATAAAATAAACATCACTGTAATCTGCTTTGCTATGTATCATCAGCCATAGATTAAATCCCGCCACTGTGACATTCAGGCCATCTTTCACGTTACAACCCAGAAGGCTTGCGGCACGGGGTTTTATTTTTGTCCTCCTCTTCCAACATAATCCCAGTTCTGCACAGCACTGTCTTGGATGGCTCTGGTGTACATTCTTCAAACCAGGAAAAGACACTACGGATCACGCTTCAGCTTCCTGGTGCTGGGCCCCCATGCCACCAGGTTCATGCCATCTCCCCAAGCTACTCCACACGGGGGCTTCTAGAAAGCTGCAACAGGCGCCCTCCGCTGAGCCTGCCACTATGCCGTGCCTCCACCTCGAGATGGGGGCATGGGTCCCAGTGACTAATTACCAGGCAATCCTACCTACAAAAGCTAGGACGGCCGCCAACTTCCGAAAGTCAGCTGTCTTGGCAACAGGAGATCTAAGCTAGCTGGTGGTTTGGAACAGACGTACCAAATGCTTTCTCTGGAACTAAATGGGGCTGGAGGGATTCAAAATAGGTGTGGAATGGGCATCAAGAGAGGAAGGTAATGGACTGAGCTATCAGCATTCGAACGGCGGCAATCCGGTAATGTTGAATGAGGGCTTGGGTGGGCTGGGCTCTGCGGGGCTGCTGGGTTACCTCTCTATGAGGCTGGTAGGGCCGGCTGCCTGAGCTGACGGGGGCTGCGGGAGTCTCTCCTGGTGCCGAGTTTTTCTTGTTAGCGCTTGTAAGGCTGGAAGCAGAGGCACAGGTGGAAGAGGAAGCAGCAGAGGCATCACACGGGCCACTCAAGGACACAGATGTCACTGAGCTACACCGGGATCTGGTTGAATAGCTGTTCTTTGGGTGGGACACTGAATGAAAACACGAGAAGTATGTCGTCATATGACGGAAGAGCATGATGGGTAAGGTTTTCCCTATTTCACAATAAGCAACTTAAGATAAAGAACTGTCTACCTGAGCAGTTGTAAAGGTAAGCTTATAAAATCGGTAACAGGAAGCAAAATGTCCCTTCTGCTCTCTTCTTCCACTCCTTCCATATCCCCATTGCTTTGGGTTGTTTTTTTTTTTTTCAAGTTTTTATTTAAATTCCAGTTAGTGAATACCCACTGCTTTGTAAAGGAACTCGCAGAGACAAGAGAACAGTGTAAAAGCAGAGTAATCGTTCCCCTACCAACTAATGACTTCTCAGCGTTTCCTACAAAATTCCTGGCTACGGCTCCAGCAGCTGACTAAGCCTAGGAACAATAGTATGGGCCATATGTTCAGTTTCCTATGCAGGAACATTCTCAAGTACTGACTTCACAAAGAAAGAAAAAAGGTAAATAGAAAGCTAAATCCTTTTTTAAAAAAATTTTGTATGATGCAAGATATAATCAAGATTAGTTAAACATGAACAGAACTAGTCTTTATAACAAAAATGTATCATCCCAAGGTTCTTTCTACAAAAATAACCCCAAATTCAAAATACCAATGTACCTGAGATATATGAACATTTTCACTTCAAATTCTGTCAGAATTCAATGACTTAAATCTACCTCTTACATTTTTTTGTCTTGGTTTTTAGCCCAGATTGATGCTTAGTTCACAATCACGGCTCTAGGTTCAACCCTTCACTTTATTCTGACGCAGAAAGAACAAAGCAGCTGAGTTCAGTGTTTGACTGATGTGTCCCTATAAGCTCTCAAGTTAGGGGAGGGCACCCCATCCCCTTACAGCCATTATTTAAGCACCTATTATCTCCATTTGGGAGAGGAGTGAAATGATGCCTTAGAGGTTAATGTAAAGGCAATGATTCAAATTTGGTCTGACTCCAGAGCCCGAAAACACTGCAAATTTAGGGAGCTGGAAAACAACCATCTTCTGAGTCAAAGACTCTGCATCTGGTGATTTCAGAATTACTTTTCCCAAAAACAAGCAAACAAAAACACAAGAGGCACTAAAGACGAATCAGTGGAGAAGCCACAACTTCAGTCTCCATTGCCAGCGCCCAGAATCCCGCACCCTCTTACCTTGTCCAAATGACTCAATGTCCTTCTTTAGGGTCTCTACATCACAGGTGAACCGGGCTACTCGTCCCAGATCCTCATCGTATTTGCGCTCACTGACAAAGTGCTGGAGAAAGGACAAAGGAAAGCTTCCAGGTGAGACAAGCGGAAACCGCAGCTTGCCATATAGAGATGAAACAGAATTATTTCCCGCTGCCTTCTTTTTACTGCTTCAAATTTTTGCAAAATGGCCATCATGTTACCTATGCTGGGTGACTGATGAAATCCAGTCACTTTCTTAAGGTCCAAAGAGAAATCTATTCTTTATGAAATGCTCTGTGATGGCCAAAGCCCATTAGATATAATCAAGAGAAATAAATTGTAAAGCTAGAAGAAAAAGTTCATAGTGGAGAGGGCCATCTTTCCACTGCTGGCTACTCTCCACACTGTTCCATTTTATACAGAAGTGGAGACAGCAGATATACTCCTAAGTTACAACAGGGATCCCGTGTAAATAGATGGCTTGGTATTCTGTAATAGGAACTTCCTTAGGAAACTCACTTCAGCCCTTTATGAAGTAGAATTTGTTATAGTCCTCAAAATGGGGACAACTTCCTGAGATAGAAAATCACTCATGTAAAAAGACAACCCTGCAAATGAGAAGGGTTTGTGCTGCAAGTAATTTAATCCTTTAAAGCAGTTGAAGCTGAGAAGTAACCAAGCCCTTGGATCAAAACTAACCAGAGACTGTGCGACTAGAAACATGTCAGGAGTAAAGTGCTTCCAGGGTTACCCTTCAGTAAATAATCTCCAAAGTAGCCTGGGATCTTCCCCGCTCCCCCAGATGAAAAGAAAGCCAAAAAGACAAGTTAAGGGCCTAGATATAATTTACAAGAACTGAACTCCTCAGAGCAGCCCTCTATCAGGTGGTCTAATTCAATTTTGGATAGTCAAGGGCTCCAACCAAATGCATCAGAATCCTTGCGATGGATCTAGAAGCAATAGATGGGAAAGAAGACATCAAAATTCCCTCTGAGCCTTGAAGTCCTCAGGCTTCAGAGGACACTGTGGCTTAGAAAAAAACCATGAACCTCTGACATAAAGCCTTCAGACATGTAATATCAGTCGGAGAGTAATTTCTGAAACAAATTCTAGGGTTTGTTGAGCCAGAGACATAACAGGAATGACGGAAATAAAATGATCTGGAAATAAGACATTTAAATTGCACAGCACCCACTTCGGTACACTGAAAACGTGGAGTGAAACAGATCCTTAGTCAGCCTGCAGAAATATTTCTAGCAGCTTTTTAACCACGTGGGAAGGAGAACAGATGAAGCCTGTGAGAGCCAGAACTCTCATCTAATTCCAAAGGGGTTTCCGGCTTCTCTCAGATAGTTGAATGAGACTGACTGGCATCAATGTGAAGATGACTTTTTATAATTTTTAGTAATATAGTTCTAGTTAATCAGAAACGGTAATTTCATCTGGGCATCGTTTTGTTATTTTACCCCAATAGAGTCTAAGGGGGAAGGAGTGAAAGACTGGGTCAGGGTGGTGACAAGGACACCTGGAAGGACTTAGAGGATCTTCCACCTGTTATTACTTTACAAAGAAGTGAAACAGCCTCTGCAGCAAGTCCTCCTTGTAAAGATGGCAGGAAATCTCATGGGTTCCGAGCAGAGGTGAAGGGCTCAGGAGGAGGGATAGCCAATTCCCCTTGTTCCCACAGCTCACAGGTTATGAGCAATCATTTAGAATGCCAGTGTCTACGACTCCCCACGAACACCTCAACCTCTTGCAGGTTTCTACCCTTTGTCTCAGAAACACTGTTCTTTGTATAAGAATTTAAAATGTATGATTGCTGAACCTAGGTCATTGTTCTAAACAGATTACAATAAAAGCAACATCTCAAACTGCTCACTTTGCTCTTATAAAATCAGAATTAACCAACCATTTAAATATTTATTGAATACCTACTATGTGCCAACGCACTATGCTAGGCACTAGAGACGCGCCAGTTCCTGCCATTGTAAAGTTTGCCATTTGGCTGCGGAGACAGATCAGTCAAATGAACACTAAATGGTAACTACGCTAGGATGACACAAAAGAGGGGATATGACAGGGAAGTCAGGAAGCATGGGTGGGTCATGAGTTATCTGTGTGCTGGGAGTGGGTAGGGTGTGTGTCTTGTACAGGTCAAAAAGCACATGCAGTAGTCCTCTAGCAGGAGGAAACAGAGTATGTTTGTGGGAAGGAGAAGCTAAGATGGCCAGAGTATAGAGAACAAGGCGGGGTATGGTGTGAAATGAGATGGTGCAGAGCCAGACCCTGCAGAGCCCAATGGCCATGTTAAGGATTACAGTCTCTATCCTAAAAGCAATGGAAGGTTTGAAGCAGGTTACTAAGGTGCAGGAGGGCTGGGAAAGGTGGGGGGCAGTGGCAAAGTGAAGGGTGAATCAGTTAAGAGGCCATGACAGAAGTCCAAATGAGAGAGAACAGTGGCTTGACCATGAAGGTGGTGGTGGAGATGAGGAGAAAAGGTCAGAGCTGAGATTTAGTAGGAGGTCAAACGGACAGTGTCTGTTGATAGATTTAATGTGGGAAAGGAGAAATATCCTAAGCTTGGACATCTAGATAGATGACAGAACCGCTTGCAGAGAAAGGGAACATGGAAGAGGGCCAGGTTTGAGAAGGGAAGATCTTGAGTTCAATAGATTAGATATGGCCATGAATTATGGAGATCTGCTGCTTCAGTCCCTGAGGGTAAGAAGAAAGGCAGAAAAGAGAAGGAAGTTTTACCTTGATATCAGCTCTGAGCTCAACCAATTGCTCCTCTGACATTCGAACAGCCACATCAGTCATCTTCTTTAGAAGTTCGGCTTTCTTTTGTCGGCTGAGCAAAATTTCCACTGTGGAGAAGAAGAGAGTAGGACTCTTATGTTCTGCTAAATAGGATAAAGAAGAATTGGAAATATGGGCCTTGCAGTATGTATTTGGACAGCCAAAGGCTTAGCTGCCCACCCATCCAGAAAATGAAAATACCAAAGGTCCAGTTCCCACCTTCTTGAGAGACTCTGAAGGCAGTTAAATGGTAAACACTTTTTATGAATCATAAAGACTCATAAATCATTTGTCATTTCTCTTTCTCTTCTTCCCAGTTGAAAAAATATTCTTTTTATCAAGAAACGTATGAATTAAAACAGAAATATGTACCCAGAGTAAAAAATTTCACTAGAATAAATGGGTGCAAGATGAAAAGTAAAAAGGTCCTTCCTATTTCTGACTTTGTAGTTCCCTCCCCAATAGAAAGCAGTGTTAACAATCTCTTGGCATCTTTCCAAAGGTATTCTGTGCACACACAGCAAATCTCTCTCCCTTTCTCCCCTCTTCACGAATGGGAGTACACATACACATGACCCTCTCCTCTACCTTAGCTATTTTTACTTAACGTATCGCAAAGTTCATTAGCTATTAATACACTGGATCTCCATCCCTGGTTACCAGCCACACTGCAGTCTCCTCTGTGGCTACCCTATCATTATTGTTTTTTAAAGATTTTATTTATATATTTGACAGAGATCACAAGTAGGCAAAAAGAGGAGGAAGCAGGCTCCCTGCTGAGCAGAGAGCCCACTGTGGGCTCTCTGGGATCCCAATGTGGGACCCTGGGATCACTACCTGAGCCGAAGGCAGAGGCTTTAACCCACTGAGCCACTCAGGCGCCCCTACACTATCATTATTCACCAAGTCCCCTGATGGTGGATATTTGGATTGTCTACAGCCTTTTAAGAAGTATATTCTTTGGCATGATCCCAGATATAGAACTCAGATATGGCCATGGAAGATGAGAGACAATATGGGTGAAAATCTCTCAGAATAGAGAACCAGGGGCTACAGAGGACGTGAGCCAAAGAAATCCTCCAAGGAAGCAGAACTAGGTGCTGCCATATGAACCAAGGAACTTTCCCTGTTAGAAGGGCAGGCGCTCTACTATTCCTGCCTGGTAAGATTAGATCACTGCTTTATCAGGTGGGAATGTTCTACTATAATTATCCTCTTTTTTCTCTATCTGTAGAACATTGGAGGAGGGGGCATTTAACTTCTAACTTATGGGACCCCAGACCACAGCATGCCATATCCAGACCAGCTGAAAGTCCAGCAGTTCTGGACTTTCAACTGAATATATGAACTAGATGAATCTTTGGATGTGTTGCCATTGAGGATGAAGGGAGGGTGTTCCAATTTTTTAAAAAGAAGGATGTCAGGCTGCTGAGGGGTGGACTGTAGCAAAGACTGTTAGCCACTGCACTCTCCTCTTCTTCCTACAGGAAGTCCGGTGTTTGGGGTACCTATCTGCTTAAGTAAAAATCTACCTTTCTTGGCTTTGCTACAGGTAAGATAGTCATGTTATCCCATGACTCGGTTATGCTATCACACAGTTTGGTCACTGAGCTCTAAGCGGAAGTCACAGGGCGGGGTTTATAGGACAGCTCTTTGAAGGAGTCTTAGCCAGCAGGTAACATTTGGCCTCTCCTCAGCTAGAGCCTTAGGAGGTATCTCGAAAGATGGTTGGGTACAAAGACAAAGAAGCCTGGGTCCCTTGTGTCATTTTGAAAATGTCCTGCCAACCCTGATCCCTTACCTCCGGACCTTTCATTTCATGAAAGAAAAATAAACTCACATTTATTTAGGCCACTCTGTTGCGTGCTGTCAAACTCAGTTCCTAACTGTTAAACATAGAATCCTGCAACCTACTTAGAAATTAGTCAGATTTGTGTTAGAAAGTAAACAGAATTTTCCAAGAGCTACACAAGGTATTCCAGAGAGCTAAATGTCTTTTTTTTTTTTTTTTAAAGATTTTATTTATTTATTTGACAGAGAGAGATCACAGTAGACAGAGAGGCAGGCAGAGAGAGAGGGAAGCAGGCTCCCCGCCGAGCAGAGAGCCCGATGTGGGACTCGATCCCAGGACTCCGAGATTATGACCCGAGCCGAAGGCAGCAGCTTAACCCACTGAGCCACCCAGGCACCCCAGAGAGCTGAATGTCTTGAGCAATTTTACTGAGCCTAACTGCCGCTGTATGCCACCCACGGGGCGCCCCTATCCACGGCAGGTGAACCAAGAACATACTTTCCCAGGAAGTGAGGAATGTGCCTATAAGAGTTTCTTGACACCAAGGCCCAACAGTTACAAATGATCTACTTGATCTGGCTTCCAAGATAAAACCTCTCTGCCAGATTCACTTGCTTCTCAGGTCCCGGCACTCTAGGATTCTAAGACAAAAGCACAGATCTCAACATGAAGGAAATGTGTCAAGTCAAGATCTCCACATATATCAGAGGACCCAGCTACATAACTCAGGACCAGTCAGTTTTTCCAAAGGACTAGTTTCTTTATTTACTAAATGAAAACAAAAATAGGAAAACCTAATTACCTCATAAGGTTAATGTGAAGATCATAGATGAATGAGAGAAAATCTCTAAACTGTGAAGTACTGTGAACATGCAAATTAATAAAACTATTATGGGTAAAAAAGAAAATGAAGCACCTCCTTGATAGTATCAGTAAATAATTACATTTAGTGACACTGAGAACCAGGGTTTTCAGCATGAGAGAAAGGAGATATAAATGTACAACCAATGAAATTAAGTAAAACTCTGTAGCTCTTAATTTGATAAGATTGGTCAAGAATTGATGATAACAGGGGCACCTGTGTGGCTCAATGGGTTGGGTGGCTGCCTTTGGCTCGGGTCATGATCCTGGGGTCCTGGAATCAAGCCCCGCATTGGGCTCCCCTCTTAGTAGGGAGCCTGCTTCTCCCTCTTCCTCTGCTGCTCCCCCTGCTTGTGTTCCCTTTCTTGCTGTGTCTCTTCAAATAAATAAATAAATAAAATCTTTTAAAAAAAAAAGAGAGAGAGAGAGAGAGAGAATTGATGATAATTACTTGAAACTGGATGATGGCAGTTAATTAGCCTATTTGAAATATGTTTGGAATTTTCTATAAAAGTTCTATTTTTAAAAAAAGCACCTTCTCAAAAGTAAGGACTATGTCCTTTTTCTAGTTTTATTTTATCTGAAACTTCATCTTCAAAATAGAACACCTAGGTACATGAATGGACCAAAATGGTCACATTTAGACATTTCAGGATATACCATTCAATTTAAATGAAATCTCACCTTGAAAAACAGTGGAGAGTACCTGTTCAACATTTCAGGTCAAAATGGAACTCAGCTCCATGCCTCCCCTGGCCCATGATCATAAACACAAATGGTTTAATTGTGAGTCATCATCTCAACCTATTTCCATTCTTACCAGTTTGAGAGCAGGTTAAAAGAAACAACCCTGCTAATTACAAATCTAGCATTCAACACATGAAGATAAAACCGGCTGCTGAAAAGCCTGGAATCAATGCCATTGTAGAAGCTGAAATTGACATTCCTTTCTTTCCATACAGCTGTGTATCTTTTACCTAACCTTTCAGAAATGACAAAAAAACCCAGATCACCTGGTTCTTTGCTACAACCCCCCCCCACAAATTACCCAAGTTAGACTCCACTCTTCCAGAATCTTTTAGTAGGCTTTCAAGGAACCCTAGTCATGGTATCCTACAACCTCCTTCCATTGAATTCCCTGACCTAGTGACCACAGACGCTGAGTGAAGACTGTTCGAAAACTGAGAAAACAAATTTCAGAGATCAGCAACCACACTAACATGTAGGGAATCTAGTGAAGTCACCTCTGATGATGCCAAACATTTTTTGCCAAGTAGAAAAAACCCCCATAATCACTGGAAGCTAAAAACAAAATAAAACAAAGCCCAGGCACCTGCGAGGATACTTTTATTTTCCAAACTGAGGCTGTGGTGGCAGAAACTATGAAGCAGTCCCCCAAACACTGCGCTTTACATTAAAATGCTGACATTCAAAAATATTAAAAAACAGTTTCTTGTAAAGTTGTTTCACCTGAAAGGACTGACATGACAGGGCAGTACAAGTGCTCGAGATAGTTTAAATACATACATAAACTCTTCTAGTGGCAATTAGATCGAGCTTTTATTAAGAGAGTTGAAAGGCAGATGCCTACTAACTGGTAACAGCTTAAACTACAGATCAGTCTTACTTGCTTCGGCTTTCACTTTGTCCATTTCAGCAAGCAATGCCACTTCTCGATCCATTAAACTAGGAAAAGATGACAAAGGGAAAAAACGTTGGTCAGAAACTCAAACAGAAGCAGCACACTGTTAACAGTGGAGTGAGACCTAAGACTTTGTTCACTAAAAGCATACGACAAAGTAAACCCTGTGTGGACCGCATAAAAATTCTGTCTCACCCTCAGCAAAGAATATTTTAAGGATTCCAATAAACAGACCTAATTTCCTTTTATTTCTATGGATTACAGTAAACCAGGAGGTAAAGGCCAAGAATGGAGAACCAGTAGGTGGCAGTAGCAAGCTACAGAACAATTCCCACTAAATTTGTGCTAGGCAGAAGTCCTTATGGAAGGAAGTTCCGTATTTCCACATTCATGCTCAAATCTTTCTTATTTTGGTCTGTAAAATTGGACAGTTTTGCTTCTAATACATTTTACAAGGAAATACCCCTTAGAGGGCATAGTAAATTTATTCACAATAAGGATCTGCATATTCCAACATTTTACCACCATCAAGTCACTGGCACTTTCGTCTTTTTTTTTTTTTTTAAAGTTTTTATTTAAATTCCAGTGAGTTAACATATAGTGCAATATTTTTTTTAAACTCAATTTTTTAAAAATTTTATTTATTTATTTGACAGAGAGAGTTCACAGGCAGGCAGAGAGATAGACAGAGAGGCAGGCGGACGGGGAGGAGGAAGCAGGCTCCCTGTTGAGCAGAGAGCCCAATGTGGGGCTCGATCCCAGGACCCTGAGATCATGACCCGAGCCAAAGGCAGAGGCTTTAACCCGCTGAGCCACCCAGGCGCCCCCATACGGTGTAATATTAATTGCAGGTGTACAATATAGTGATTCACACTTCCATACATTGGCATGCACTCACCACAAGTACTCTCCTTCATCCCCATCACCCACTGAGCTCCCTCCTCCCCCCACCTCCCCTCTGGTAACCATCAGTTTGTCCTCTAACAGTTAACAGTCTGTCTTTTGGTTTGCCTCTTTCTTGCTCTATTTTTTCCCTCTGCTCAGTTGTTTTGTTTCTGGCGCTTTAGTCGTCAGAAGACAAAGTAATTAAAAGATCATATATAGGGGCGCCTGGCTGGCTCAGTGGGTTAAGCCTCTGACTTCGGCTCGGGTCATGATCTCAGGGTCCTGGGATCGAGCCCCGCATCAGGCTCTCTGCTCCACTGGGAGCCTGCTTCCTCCTCTCTCTCTGCCTGCCTCTCTGCCTACCTGTGATCTCTGTCAAAAAAATAAATAAAATCTTAAAAAAAAAAAAAAAGATCATATATATATTTTGCTGGCATCAGGTAAACATTTAAGAGTAATCCAGAAGAGAGGAAATTAAAGGTTTCTGGTAGGCTTTTTACAGAAAAAGAATATTAAATGGGTAATTTGTATCTTCTCCATTGCAAATATAAATGGTCTGCAGACACATAAAGCTTCCTGTGTCCTTATAAAAGAGCCAACCACCTTCAACGTACAGAGAGGCAACAAGTCTGCCCTAGTCTTCAACTTCCTGATACCAAGTAATTTCTCTTACCATATTGGTTTATCAGTGGTGAAAATAAAATCTAAAATTTTAATATCTATGTAGACATGAAATTTTCCAACTCTCTTTAAATTTGCTATTCATACTGATTTCCCCTTTTGGTGGTTTTTAAAAAATATTTATTTATTTATTTATTTGACAGACAGAGATCACAAGTAGGCAGAGAGGCAGGCAGAGAGAGAGAGAGGAGGAGGCAGGCTCCTTGCTGAGCAGAGCGCCCCGATGTTCGGGGCTTGGGATGTGACCTGAACGAAATGCAGAGGCTTTAACCCACTGAACCACCCAGGAGCCCCTTATTTCCCCTTTTGAATAGGACTGTATCTATAGGGTTAATAAAAGTCGTACTCTTCTGATTGTGAAATTAATCACATACATACATAAACACATACACATATAAACATATACATATATATGAATACTGATTCAATTTAGTTCAGTATGTAGTGACATTAGCACAAAGTAGTTAATACAGAGACTACAGTGTGAGGAATCCAAAAAAGGACAAGGTGCCGCCATCCCTCAAGGAGCAAAATCCTTTATAGTGAAGTGCCAGAGAATGTAGGTCTGATCACCATTACATATGATGTTAATAAACAGACTTGTAATGAAATAAATTTGGTTGGCATATTAATCCAAAAGCCCCAGACTGGAGAGTAGATGCAACCATTGTAGGGCAGCAGTACTCTGCTAAGAAAGCATTTCCCACACCTTGACGGTGTCTTGCTCCAAGAGCCCTAGCAGCATTGGGAATACCTAAAAGCAAAACAAAAGCACCACGGACAGGAGCTGCCAGGCCTCAGTTTTGATACCACCTCTTTTCTGTTGCTGAATCACCTTAAGATGCAGACACTGTGTCCACCAGATGACAAATCTGTCTCTGGCAAAGCTTGTAAAATATTTATTAAAAGACTTCAGCAAACAAGTAAGCTTTTTGCAGCTTACAATCGTTATTATGAAAAAGCAGAATATCATGTGATGCGTTTAGCAGGAAAAAAGTTCTGCACCGTAACAGTCAGAATTTCTGTGGTAGTAGGAGTTAGGAAGTACATTGTGTGGGCTTTCTTTTTTTCCCTTGCAGGAATGACGAGTATCCATTTAAATAAACTCTGTTTTCCAACTGACTCACTGATGATTGTAAGAAATTCAGAGGCAGTTGCATGGACAGCCATCCAAACTCATCATTAAAAAAAAGTTTAACTTTTTCATGCCAGAAGCCCCCCTCACTGAAAAGCAGTGGGCGCTGCTATTCCTTGTTTGTCGTTTGTAGTGTCTCGCCATCTACTGATCACATGTACTGAGAGGTCCTGCGATGGCAGCCGAGAATCAGACAGAGGAATCTATTCATTCATTGAAGCTGCTGGGACCCTGTCTCAGAAAAAAGCCTGATACAAATTCCAAGTTTCCTTACATTTTCCACTAGTCTTTAAGATATAAAAATGAACAAATGTGAAAATATAAATGCCCGACAGTTAGCTTTTCTGATTGTAACGTAAGTGCCTGAACTTAAGCTTTTGAGACTCCATTGCAAAGACATCTCAAATAAACAAGACTGCCAGCTACATACAACATCCAGGCTGCCCCATACAGGAAGTCTCTCTTTTAGAAAGCCCCGAGGGACCCTACTTTTCCCTTCCCACCCTTTAATTCTTGCTCTTACATTTTTCAGTTCACCAAGAGTGAACCCACAAAACCTTAGGCAGCCTACTGTTAACCCCAATCTGTGCCCTGTTGAAGCACCCCTTGTTGTGGCCTGGGGCGTGTTGTGTACCCTCTAGGGCATGTAAGTGATAAACCTTGGGTTTTTTCAAAGTTCTCTGATGGCTGTTGCTGAGGTGTGTCTTGCAATCATAACCACCAGGGCTGATCCAGTCACAGTATGAGCTCAAATACAGGCTCATCACAAGTAATGTGGGACCCAGGTGAGTGCACCCCCCCAGGCGCTCCCAGCTGATAGCATCACCACAGACAGACTGAGACGGATACAAAGACAACATAATAACACCTTTCTTGTTAAAAGGACATCCACATGATGTACTGCAGAACTGTACTGTAGAATGACCACGTGTTTAGGTCACCTATGCTAAAGCATTTAGAGGTGACATGTCATGATGCCTGCAACTTCCAGGAGTTTCCACCAAAACACAACACACACACACACACACACACACACACACAGAATACTATCCTTTTATCTTTTTTGTATCTTTGAAAGTTTTCATAATAAAAAGTTGGGGAGGGGGTGCCTGGGTGGCTCAGTTAAGGTAGGCAGCTGTCTTCGACTTAGGTCATGATCCCAGGGTCCTGGGATTGAGCCCCTGTAGACAACCTGCTCTATGGGAAGCCTGCTTCTCTCTCTGCCTCTGTGGCTCCCCCTGCTTGTGCTTTTTCACTTGCACTCTCTTTCAAATAAATAAATAAAATCTTTTTTTTTTTTTTTAAGATTTTTATTTATTTATTTGACAGAGAAAGATCACAAGTAGGCAGAGATGCAGGCAGAGAGAGAGGAGGAAGCAGGTTCCCTGCTGAACAGAGAGAGCCCAATGCGGGACTCGATCCCAGGACCCTGGGATCATAACCTGAGCCAAACGGAGAGGTTTAACCCACTGAGGCACCCAGGTGCCCCAAATAAAATCTTTTAAAAAAAAAAAAAAATGTTGGAGAAATATGTGTATCACCAAACAGAGAAGGTGGGAAGAGCCCAAAAGTGGAAAGTATGTTAAGCATAAAGATAAATGGCAGAGGCTTATTTTTTTTTTTTTTTACAATTAACTATACAGCTTCCTAACAATGTGAAAACTTAACCTCAAGCTTTTCATCTGTTCTTAAGCTAAACGGTAGTCCCTGGATAGCTCTGTGGCCAAGAGATTCAAAAGTCCCTGTGGTTTGAGGGAACAGTTTAGAGGCCTTACTGCAAGCGATGAGTCCTCTCAGAGACTGCTGAAAGGCTCATCCAGAAGGCCAGACTTTGTTACCTTGCTCCTGCCAATACAGGAGGGCACTGAGTTTGCAACTGTTCTCTCAAGGTTCTCTTGAATGTTAACACCCCAAAATAAGCATCAGATACACTCGATTCTGAAACTGCTAACAAAACTCAGCTGAATACAGCTGGAACTTTGTTTAGAAAGACAGTAGGTCTTATTAAGCCTGAGCCTCCTAACAGTGTAGAGAGCTTCCATGTCTTCTTCAATCACGAAAAATGGTTTTAGATGACTTGTCACTGTCACTAAGGGAAAAGACTGGTGAATGTCTGAAGTTCTGTATCTCCTTCCCTCCTTAGCAAGACTTTCACTATCTTCCCATTTGCTCAATTTATTCTAAAGATTCTAAGGCTTTTATGTAATTTCTTTAGTTGCTCAGAATAGTTTTTCCTGTAGTATTGCCATTCATACCTCTCACATATATTGTATGCCCATCATCTGAAGCAAGCTCTTTGGTTAATATATCTAACATGTAGATTACTGATTCTAGCTACTGCCTTTGATATTCCTTGGTACCAAAAAAATGTTAAATATCATTTGCTTATGGTTGTTACGTTAGAAAACAATGTTATAACGAAACACATTTCTGGCAATTCCATAGCTAATCATTTTAAGGAACAATACTCTAAACCACTCAGTAATGTTAGAAAATATTTGTACTTAACTACATTTGCTGAAAACCTAGAACTTGTTTATTCTCACTCCACCAGCCAATCAAAGCAGAAACCTAAGCAAAGTCAAAGCAAACATCTTTATTTCTCCAAAGACACTTCCTTCTCATAAAAACAATCAAGAGAGTTTTTATTAGCAGAAAATCAATTATGTTTCATAGGTTTTGGAGAGCCCCATATTCCCAAGCACCATATGTGAGCTCAGAACGAAACAAAAAGCCCCAGTTAGGTAGCCAGGTCATCCCACTGGGTTGAATGAAAGAGGTTAAAATTAATTGAAAGAACTAGCTTACTAAATCAAATTTGGTGCGTTCCTCTTTGCCAGGAGTCCTTTACAAAGCAAGTAGACATGAGATTTCATATTTCAACAGTCTGAAGTGGCTTTTAAGAAGTCAGGATATGGGGCGCCTGGGTGGCTCAGTGGGTTAAAGCCTCTGCCTTTGGCTCAGGTCAAGATCTCAGGGTCCTGGGATGGAGCCCCACATCTGGCTCTCTGCTCAGCAGGGAGCCTGCTTCCTCCTCTCTCTCTGCCTACTTGTGATTTCTGTCAAATAAATAAATAAAATCTTAAAAAAAAAAAAAAAAAAGAAGTCAGGATGTGAATATAAGCTGTTTGTCTGTAACAGGATCACAAAGGGTAATTTTTCTTCCTGCTCCTTTCCAGTGGTAAAAAGTATCTCAATTCTAAAGTAGTAAGTACAGACCATATAACTCGATGATACTCTACAATATATTTAGGAAAAAAGAACCAGTAGCAAACTAGATTAGTGACTACTAGTTTACTGTTCATGTTTCTGGTTGGTAAGGAAGAATGTTAGGGTGTTAAGCCATCTAGCTAGTAGCTGACTAAATCCTCATGTGAAACAGTATGGTTGTCATTTTTTTTTTTTAAATCCTCTCTCTCAAATTATGATAGCAATGTCTAAAGGGAGACAGGTATAGCCTAGGACAGCAAAGGCTGAAAAATAAAAGCAAACAGAGAAACCTGGTGAGACACAGAATAAGGAAGCAGGGTATAGTAGAAAAGTGTCACTTAATACCAAGTATGACTTCGGGCAGATTATATTTTTCTGTGCCCATCCTTTCTCATCTATAAAATGTGCATAATACTCCAAGTGATATTATTATACAGATTAGAGATATATGCATAAAAGCTTCTGGCATACAATAACGGCTCAATAAATGGCAGCAGCAATTATTATTCTAATTTCTGTACTCATCTTGATTCCTTGATTTCAGCAGAATATCTCCCTTAGCAAAATGCTTTCATATTAACTTTGGTAGATCCCTATTCTTTCCAGATCCATTGTTCGAAATTCTTAAATGAACACACGTATACACTAGCATAGCGTAGGCAGTTATAGAGATGTGAATCAAAGATAACTTTAAGTGAAAAGAATGTTACAAAATTATGCTCACATGCTTACAATTATTAAGATTATGTATACGTGTAGATGGGCAACACAAGGGAACACAGAAAATAAATTAATTATGTCTTAAGTTGGTAGAGTTATAGGACTTTTACTTCTATTTTTAAAAACTGTTATAATGATGGGATATACAGTAAACTAAGAAAGAATCACGGAAGGGGCGCCTGGGTGGCTCAGTGGGTTAAGCCTCTGCCTTTGGCTCAGGTCATGATCCCAAGGTCCTGGGGTCAAGCCCCACATTGGGCTCTTTGTTCAGCAGGGAACCTGCTTCCCCCTCTCCCTCTGCCTGCCTCTCTGCCTACTTCTGATCTCTATCCGTCAAAAAAATAAGTAAGATCTTAAAAAAAAAAAAGGAATCATGGAAGTTTAAAGAAAAAAAAGAAACATAAAATTCAGATTCCTTCATCAAATGCTCTCATTTTACCTTGATCTCTGAATTCATCCCTTATTACTTTCAACTACTGCCCCCTGAGCTGTAGCTACAAGATAGTCTCTACATGTCCCTTCTGTGCCTCTGCTTAGATCAGGCTTCCTAAATGTAGTGTTCTAGTCCCTTCCTTTCTGCCAGTCTAAATCCTATCTGAGGGCGCCTGGGTGGCTCAGTCAGTTAAGCATCTGCCTTCAGCTCAGGTCATGATCCCAGGGTCCTGGGATTGAGCCCCACCGCACATCAGGCTGCCTGCTCAATGAGCAGTCTGCTTCTCCCTTTCCCTCTGCTCCCCCGACACGTACTCTCTCTCAAATAAATAAAATCTTAAAAAAAAAAAAAACCTATCTGTCATTCAAAGCTTGATTAATGATTCACTTCCTTTTAGAAATCTTTTCTAATTAACCCTATTCCATAGTTACCTTTCCTTGAATCTTCATATTTTCCCCACAACTAGGATCCGAACTGAAGGATATGTGAATCACAAGTCATTCCATTTGGTGACTTAAGAAGAGTGATTTAGGACTTCTGAATTACAAAGTAATATTTGGATGGAATATTCTCATAGATTTATTTTATTTAACTGAAAAAATACTTAAAAAGGCTTTAACAGGCTCAGTCAAAATCTTGGTCTTCCTCATTCGAACCCTATTCCATAATGACGGAATTTCTTAGTCCCTAAGTTTCCTCTATCACATAGTCTTTATAAAAGCTGAGAAGGGTGGGCGCCTGGGTGGCTCAGTGGGTTAAAGCCTCTGCCTTCGGCTCAGGTCATGATCCCAGGGTCCTGGGATCGAGCCCCACATCGGGTTCTCTGCTCAGTGGCGAGCCTGCTTCCTCCTCTGTCTCTGCCTGCCTCTCTGCCCACTTGGGATCTCTGTCTGTCAAATAAATAAATAAAATCTTAAAAAAAAAAAAAAGCTGAGAAGGAAATAATATATGTGATAAGTATCAAGTCTCTAGCATTCTTCCCAAGCTTTAGTGAGAAGTGGACTATCAGTGGTAGATGGGATGATAATCACAGGTTACTGGGAGTCAGAATACAGAGATCCGAACACTGAGTCTGCAACTTATGATGTCAAGTTAGACAAACTGCTTAACCTAAGATTCAAATCCCTTATAAACAGCAGGTTGAATTTAAAATTTCTACTTTGCAGGATAGAAATCCAGATAAATAAATCATATATGACTGAATATGTTTGGTAAACTATAATTTTCATATGTGACTAGTTATTTTCACAGATGGTTAAAGAGTTAAAATTTTAAATTAAAGAACATCGAAAACCATGCAGGCCAAGTACTCGTAGAAATAAGCTACCAATGTACTAAACATGAAGAATAAAAAACTGAAGAATAATTTAAACTTATGGAGTGGCATGGACATCTTTTTGGTAACACATTATTACATTAGCCCATTCCTTTATTTCTATGCTTTTTAGACATTTTTGAAAATGGTTTGGTTCATAAAATGATACCTAAGTTTCCACCATCTTAAATGGACTTTAGATTCAAGCATCTAAAAGCCTTAGGTAAGACTACTGGAAGATTAATATGAGAGGAAAAAGGAAGTTCAAATAAAAGCAAGTAATTTTTCTAAGATGAATGAGGAATCAGCTAGGAAAAGTCTCCATCTTAAGCAAAAACTTACAATGACTTGATGAGTTATAAAATTTTAAATTTCTTATGCATTTTCTCCTTTTAGATGAGTATGTTTTGATTTTTAATAAAATAGAAGTTTTCATTTAAAAGACAAGTTGAGTGTGTCTCCTGTTGGCATTTTCACCTACACATTATATGACAACTGTCCAAAAGAATTTATCTACTTTAGCTTCATGTTCCATTCCATATCCTGTTCCTAAATAGCCTTAAACTTAAGTCAACTATCAGCTCCAACAATGTAAGTCAGACATATTTTATGAATGAACAAGAAAAGTAAACTTGGGTCTAGAGATGATTTTAAGTTTTACATACTGGAAAGCCTCTGACTTTACCTTCCTAGAGGTATGTGTCAGCTTTCATTTGGCCCCAAAATGAAAGCAGTTATCTATATAATTCCCTCAGTGTCCCTTCAGGGCTAATGTAATCTTACTGTTGCAAATTTGCTAAAATACTTTGCTTTTCTTTTATACTATAACCAACACACAAAAAAAATGACTCTTCCTAAGTGACATTAACTCCAAGCTCTGGTTTGGTGCCAAATGGAGTTAGCTCACCTGCCAATTATGTCTTGAAGTCATAACTACAAGGGGCACTGAAATAAGGTAGTACTATAAAACCCAATCAGCCAGAGAGAAGGGCACCAGCAGGAAAGGGCAGATAAATCTCTTTCCTCAAGTTAAATTGACCTGGTTGCCACGTCTGCTAATCAATCCTAAATACACAGTTCCCAGGCAGGAAACCATTTCATTTGTCATTTATTGAAGGAGGCTCCCCCTGGCTGGGTTTCAAGTCAACAGGAACTCACAAATCTCTCTCCCGGAACTGTGTTTCCTGGTTCAGGCTGTTCCTGAATAGAATCAGATCCTGTGGCTAAGCAATCAGTAAGCTAACAATCATGGAGACCAGAAGCTTATCAAGGCAAAGTTGTGATGACCTACTCTTAGTTCTTTATTCATTTCAAAATGAATCAATAAAATCCGATATGATAATAATCCAGGGCAAAGGGCATGATGCTTCCTCCCAGAAGGATCAGAAAGAGTAGAAACCAATTACCTAGAAATATTTCCAGAAGAAGTTAGAGCTAAATTTAAGTTTGAGAGAACTGGTTATATTGAGAGAAGTATGAAGATATAGAAGAACATATTGGGATAGAAAAGTGGCATTAACAATTATACGGAAGAGGAAATGTGAATGTTAAGTCTTGAGACAAGTAATTTGGCTGAAATAAACATGTACGTAAAAAGAAAAACAGAAGATATGGCATTAAGTTTCTAGCTATAAAACGAGAAAGGGAAAACTCAGGATTCGGGACAAAGGATGGGTAGACTAGCAGATGAATTATCTATCTTGAAGGACTTTATGATGATTTATTTAGTGGACCATTCTACATTTTTCATATGATAAAAGTAGGTGTCAGCAACTTTACGGAGGCTTTACTCTATATCTTCATTAATTCACCCCCTCTTCAATCCCACAGGAGGACTGAGGCTAGCTCCACTCCACCTATCTCTTTATTCTTGTGGCACGAAACTAAGTTTATGAACAGAGACATGGCTGACTACTACCACAGAAAAAGAAAAAATGGAGGGTTGGGAGGAAGAGGGGGGTAGGTTCTCTGTACTCACGAACCCTTCCTCTCACATTTCAGATCTAGGTGGGTTTTACAAAGCAGCAGAGCAGACAGTCTTAAAACTCCAAACATCAACCTAGCTGCTTGTCTTTCCACTGCTTTACTGAATTTGGTCCTCAGGGCTTTTCTATTTTCTCTTTCTTTCTTTCTTTCTTTTTTTTTTTTTTTTTTTTTTTAAAGATTTTATTTATTTATTTGACAGAGAGAAATCACAAGTAGATGGAGAGGCAGGCAGAGAGAGAGAGAGGGAAGCAGGCTCCCTGCTGAGCAGAGAGCCCGATGCGGGCCTCGATCCCAGGACCCTGAGATCATGACCTGAGCCGAAGGCAGCGGCTTAACCCACTGAGCCACCCAGGCGCCCAATTTCTTTCTTTCTTTTAAGAGATTTCACTTAACCTATTTGACAGAGAGAGAAATCACAAGTAGGCAGAGAGAGGAGGAAGCAGGCTCCCCGCTGAGCAGAGAGCCCGACGTGGGACTTGATCCCAGGACCCTGAGATCACGATCTGAGCCAAAGGCAGAGGTTCAACTTACTGAGCCATGCAGGCATCCCAGGGCTTTTCTATTTTCAAAAAAGTTCCTTATAAAATACAAATACTGGGAAGGAGTTAGGGTTTCAGTATTGTTAACACCTTACTATATATAGTTAAAACAGCTTCAGTATTCAAAAACATTAGAATACACTTCTACCCCTCAAAGATTCTATATGCAAATACACTTGGGAAACGGCACGATATATAGCTTCCTCTTGTAGATTTGCAGTGCACATCAGCATTGGAAAAGCACTGAAGAAGTCCATTAGTCAGGGGCGCCTGGGTGGCTCAGTGGGTTAAGCCTCTACCTTCAGCTCAGGTCATGATCTCAGGGTCCTGGAATCAAGCCCCGCATCAGGTTCTCAGCGGGGGAGCCTGCTTCCCGCCCCCCACCCCCGCCTGCCTCTCTGCCTACTTGTGGTCTCTGTCTGTCAAATAAATAAATAAAATCTTAAAAAAAAGAAAGAAAGAAAGAAAGAAAGAAAGGGGCGCCTGGGTGGCTCAGTGGGTTAAAGCGTCTGCCTTTGGCTCAGGTCATGATCCCAGGGGACTGGGATGGAGCCCCGAATCGGGCTTTCTGCTCAGCAGGGGCCCTGCTTCCTTCCCTTCCTCTCCTTCTGCTTACCTCTCTGCCTGTCAAATGAATAAAATTTAAAAAAAAAAAAAAAAAAAAAAGCAAAAAAAGTCCAGAGTCAAATGTTTTAAAAAGTACTTTAAAATCTCTTTAGCGGGGCGCCTGGGTGGTTCAGTGGGTTAAGCCTCTACCTTCGGCTCGGGTCATGATCCCAGGGGCCTGGGATCGAGTCCCGCATCAGGCTCTCTGCTCAGCAGGGAGCCTGCTTCTCCTCATCTCTCTCTCTGTCTGTCTCTCTGCCTATTTGTGATCTCTCTCTCTGTCAAATAAATAAATAAAATCTTAAAAATAAATAAATAAATAAATAAAATCTCTTTAGCTACCAAACCCTATTTCCCCTACAAAAGCATATTAATATATTTTAAGATATGACTATTTTTTAGAACACAGCTTGAAAAGCACAAAATTAAAACAAGTCAATGACTAGTAATAAGGCATGGAAGAGACAATTTGGACAGGCTGCATTAGGAAGGATGACAGGAGGAAGGAAAGCAAAAACAGATCTCTACTTTGTAACTTTGTTCAAAAACATCACGTCATTGGGGCGCCTCGGTGGCTCAGTGGGTTAGGCCTCTGCCTTCAGCTCAGGTTATGATCTCAGAGTCCTGGGATTGAGCCCCGCATCAGGCTCTCTATTCAGTGGGAAGCCTGCTTCCCTCTCTCTCTGCCTGCCTCTCTGCCTACTTGTGATCTCTCTGTCGGATAAATGAGTAAAATCTTTAAAAACCCAAAACCAAAAAACAAATAAACAAACAAGAAAAAACATCATGCCATTTGTTGCAGGTTCCTGCAACAAGAGACAGACCCTAAAGTTAGGACACATGATCTATTCTATAACTATTTGTCCCTTTCTGAACACTATCAACCTCAGGTCCATTCCTAGAACATGAGTTCTCTGTACCACCCATTCTCGCACTGTGACCCAAAGGAGCTGAATGAAGCCCAAAGCTAAATATACCACAGGACTTCTAAGTTCCTCCCTACTATCTAGAACAGTTAAGAGGCAGGAATTAAAGAACCTGGCGAGTGGCTGAGCATCTTCATAAGTGACCTTTTTTGTGCCATTGTGATCAAAGGCAACTTAACTTACCAGCTCTGCAACTCGGCAAAAGCTTGTTTCATTTTCTTAATGGAAGCATCCATCTCTTCTTTAACTACAACTCGATACCGTGCAAGAGATACTGTGCAGCGCTGGAGGTCTTTCACAGATTTTTCAATATTGGAACCTTGGGGAAAAAACCCCCAAGAATTAATACAAAAAAGGAGCACAGGTAACTTGAAAGATGAATATGGACACCCATGCATGTAACATAGCAAATGTCGGTGGACTAAGAATATTCCCTAAGGGGCCACACTCCTTGACAAAAAATTGATGTTTTCATAGATTAAAAACAAAAAACCAAAAAAACAAAGACCAAAACAGTATCCTGGCCAAGATGGAGTAATAGGAGTTGGGTTTATCCTCCTGTCTTAAACAACTAAACATATACACACAGTAAAAAACATATGAAACTTGGTTCTCATAAAACAGACATTAGGAAGTACTTTTTCCCTGAGAAAACAGAAACGTGAGGACTCTGGTTGCCCCAGCTTACTGCCACAAGAGTTTCCAGGCTGCAGCGCAAGGAGGAGAAATCCTAATACTGAATTGAGGGAGGAGAGTGGAGAACTGGGGAGGCCAAGGTGGGAGGTGGGGAGAATTTCTAAGGGCAGAATACTGGGGAGGAGAAAGGTACACAAAGATGAGAAAACTAGAGATCTACAGAGGATTCTGAATGCATCAGTGTGAGGAAACTACTGAGACAGGAAAAAGAACCAAAGGAAAGGAATAGGTAGAACAATCCCCAGACCTTGCCCAGACCACAAATAGTTCTTGTTTACACCCACCAGAATGGGGGACCAGTCGAGCACTTGGAAGGCTACTGCCTTTGTAATGAGGAAAAATTATCTCTAAAGGCTACTCTAGTTCTACCTAACAAAGCTTAAAAGCAAGCCTCAGACTGTTACCAAATAATAGTCTCAAAACAAATCATAAGAATAATTAAATAGGGCTCCTGGCTGGCTCTGCCTGCTAAACGTCTGACTTCGGTTCAGGTCATGATCCCAGGGTCCTGGGATGGAGCCTAAAGTCCGGCTCCCTGCTCAGTGGGGAACGTGCTTCTCCTTCTCTCTTTGCCTCCTCCCCCTGCTTGTGCTCTCTCTCTTAAATAAATAAAATCTTAAAAAAAAAAAAAAAGAATACTTAGATAAAACACAAAAATATCTAGCAATCAAAAAGAAAAATTCACATGTCTGGCATCCAAGAAAAGGTTACTAGGCATACAAAGAGGGGGACAAATATGACCCAGAGCGAAGAGAAAAATCAAAGAACAGAAGCATATGCAGAGATGTCACAGATGTAGAATCAAGTAAATATGGACATCGAAACAGCTAATGTAATCAGATACCATACAGTGAAGAAGATAGAGGAAAACATAAACATGTTAAGGAGAGACACGGATGATACTTTAAAAAACCCCAATTGAACCTTTAGAGATGAAGAAAAGACAATGTCTGAGATGAAAAATACACTGGATGGAACTAACAGCAGATTAGAAACTGTTAAAAAAAAAAAAGATTAATGGATTTGAAGATAGCAACTTCAAAAACTATCCAAAATGAAATCAAACAAAGTAAGAAAAAACGGTAAAAAAAATTTGTATTTGAATATGTATCAAAGTTTCAAAACTAAGTGACAGGACTCAGTAGAATATAATTCACCATGTAGACACTGTAGAATTAATAAAATTCTCTCTGTGTAGTACAATTTGAAACATTATATGTAGATAAGCCGACTTTGTAGATAAAGATGAAATATATTTACCTACCCAACACATTCCAACCAGTTTCTAAGAGTTCTACTGACCTTTCTACATTCACCAATGTCAAAGTTATGTGTATAATTGATAGGTGGAATCATGGATCTAAGTTTTTAATGTGCCAAGATACAGATTTTCCATTTTGTATTTAAATTCCTCTTGATTTCTTTCCAAATCTACTTAAAAGCTTTCAAGCCTCATCCTTTTCTTTTTGTTTGACTGAATACTTTTTGATGTGCTTTTCTGCACCAAGCTGAAGGTTATACTAGATTCAAAAAGAAAGCTTCACTAATTAAATTTAGCTCATGTGGAATAAATAATTCAATGAACAGCTACAGGTTACAAGTGTCTTTTACATTTGTTTCTTTGTGGAGTAGACCACCTTCCTTGCTTAGATGTGTGACACTCAGAGAGGCTGTCATCTCTACCTGTTTAATTACTGCCTGATTATTTAAATGATTATTACAGTTAAAAAAAAAAAAAAAAAAAGCAAAGAGCTACCACCAGTCAATGCTGAGTACTTCCTTAAGAGAAAATGATCTTGTTTAAAGCTTGAGTCTGACAGATATTACCAAGAGTGCGAAGTTGTGAAGAGAAATGAAAATATATTTTTAAAATGTCATATCAGAGATGGCAGAGCTTTTTACTGTTAAGTCAACCAGGAGATAAAAAAGAAGGAAACAGTACAAAAATGCTGCAGTAAAGCAAATAAACAAGTTAATGTTACCAGAAAAGTCATTCCTGACCAGTAGAGTTTGACTTTCATTCACTAAAAGGATCCCCATCATTGTAACAAGACTGCACAACATCTAAAATACTATCAAACTCCAACTGTGCACACAGAGTTAGACAGGGGTAGTTACTGCCTAAAAAACAGAAAACGTATTACCTGCTACCATTTTGAGACCTTATCTGTGGGAAGAAGGAGATGATCTGCCCTCACTAGCCAAAACTAGATTTTTTTGTTTTGTTTTTTCTCAAAGGTAGGCTTCTGATTTACCTAGCTTTTTGTTGGTGGAGGAGAGCGGAACATCTTCCATCCCCAGATTTGCAAACTGAGGTGTTGTGGTTAGTCGCGAAAGAGTTCTGGCAGCATTCTTATTTTGAGAATTCTGGGTAGACTGCATAGTCAAAGACTTGGGCTCAAAATCAGAGATGCCATTCTCCAGCATGGACCCTGTCAAAGAAAGAGGCCAGTAGTTTAGAGTAAAATTTAGGGGTATATCAATCAAGCAGTCTTAAGTATAAACAAACAAGAAAGGTAAAAATGTTCCAGGCAGAACTATGCCTCTTAAAGGCCGTGAACGAAAACGACTGACAAAATAGAACAAAGAGCAGAAGCAGTTGGAGCGTCTGGCTCAGCCCTAAGCTGTGTCCTGAATGAAGACAAGTCTGTGTTAACCCATTGCGAGATAAGCTAGCTTGTTCCCTGTATCTTGGTAGCTCTGGGCACAAGGAAGTGCAGAGAGTCAATAGCACTAATAATTTCTGATAGCTTCTGTAAGTTATGTTAAGGAAAAAAGAGTTTTACACTGTTCCAGGGAACAAAGAATTTTAAAAGTTTTAGGAATAGGACAAAGAGGAAATAAGAGAAGAGCCAGCTCAGGAAAAAAAAAGGAAGCCACTGACTGTTTTTGTTTTGTTTGACGTCAGCATAGGTGCTATATCTTTCTCTAAGTCTCTGTGCGTGAGCAAACTCCTCAATAAAAGAACATCAAAGAAGTACAGGATAATTCTTAAATCGTCATTACATTAATAAGGTTAGCAGCAACAGAGCAAGGGGAAATGGATTAACAAACAAGTAATTAAAAAACCAATTTTAAAAGAGATTTTCCTGGGCACTTGGGTGGCGCAGTTAGTTAAGCATCTGGCTCTAGGTTTCGGCTCAGAGCCTGATATCAGGGTGAGAAGCTTGAGCGCCATGTTGGGCTCCACGCGCAGCACAGAGTCTGCTTAGCTGTCTCTTTCCCGCTCCCTCTGCCCCTCTTCTAAGTGTGCATTCCCTCTCTCTTTCAAATAAATAAATCTTTAAAAAAAAATTAAAAAAGATATTCCCAATATCTTCCCAATATTCATCAAAATGGTTAATAAAATATGTGCAAGATATGTGAATTTACAATACTAATCTTAAATCTTTACTAGAAAACAAATGTGGGGCTATAAAAGCCGACAGTCTACTTTTCATGAAAGCCATTGGATTACAGTTATTATTATATATTCCTCACTGTGTTGTCTTAGAATAACACCACTGACATCAACTCATCATTTTCTTAGTAACTACACAATTAAAAAAAATCAAGGTCACCTTTTGTAATCTCTAATTACTAAGGGATTATTAAATTGGAAGTCTTCCACAAGACTGACTTAAACTGGGGGCACCTGGGTGGCTCAGTGGGTTAAGCCTCTGCCTTCGGCTCAGGTCATGATCCCAGGGTCCTGGGATCAAGCCCCACATCGGGCTTTCTGCTCTGCAGGTAGCCTACTTCCTCCTTTCTCTCTGCCTGCCTCTCTGCCTACTTGTGATCTGTCAGATAAATTAAAAAAAAAAAAAAAGACTGACTTAAACTGGGCACCTGGGTGGTGGCTCAGTTGGTTAAGCCACTGCCTTTGGCTCAGGTCATGATCCTGGAATCCCGGGATCAAGTCCAGCATCAGGTCCCCTGCTTGGCAGGAAGTCTGCTTCTCCCTCTGACCCTTCCCCCTCTCATGCTTTATCTCTCTTCCAGATGGACGAATAAAATCTTAAAAAAAAAAAAAAAGGCGGGGGGGGGGGGTGGCGCATGGGTGGCTCAGTGGTTTGGAGCCTCTGCCTTTGGCTCAGGTCATGGTCCCAGAGTCCTAGGATGGAGCCCAGCATCGGGCTCTCTGCTCAGCAGGGAGCCTGCTTCCCTTTCTCTCTCTGCCTGTCTCTCTGCCTACTTGTGATCTCTGTCTGTCAAATAAATAAATAGAAGTCTTAAAAAAAAAAAAAGACTGACTTAAACTAAAATTAAAATACGAGACAATGGAATAAAAATTGTATTTTTCTTTGCCTTTGATAATTACAGTTGACCCTTAAACAATGTGGGCATTGACGTACTAACCCCCACCATTCCCTGCAGTTGAAAATCTTTAAAACTTCAACTTTCTCAAAACTTAATGGACTACTGTTGTTGACCAGAAGCCTTACCAATAACATAAACAGTTGATAAACACATATTTTATGTTTTATATGTATTATATCCTGTATTCTTAAAATAAAGTAAGCTAAAGAAAAGAAGATGTTATTAAGAAAATCATTAGGGTGCATACTACATGGAGCATTGGGTGTGGTACAAAAACAATGAATTCTGGTACACCGAAAAGAAATTTAAAAAATTAAAAATTTTTTAAAAAAGGAAAAATCATTAGGAAGAGAAAATATATTTACAGTACTGTATTGTATTTTTTTGAAAAAAAAAATCCACATATAAGTGAACTCACACACCCATGTTGTTCAACAATCAGCTGTACAAAATGTGACTCTTTCATATAAAAGGCAACAAAAACTAAATAGTAAAAAGCTAAAATTGAATGTAATTTGACTGCTTTCTCAACCAGGAAGCCCTTGTATTTTTCAACAGAATGTAACTTTTCAAAGACCTGTTAATAAACTCACCTGTTCTATCCAGCATATCTGGTGTGGCAGACTCAGGATCTTCCAATTCTCTGGCATCTATTGAAAGTATCTCCATACCCTCACTGAGAGAGTCCACAGACTCAGTATCATTGATGGCACCGTTGACATGGTAACCATTAATACCACCTTTCTCTGAAGAAGCCACAGACTGTTCCTCTTGAATGGAAACCGATTTACTGGAATCTGGGATACTGTTACTTGGTTCTGCTGAAGGCTTGGGTTTGCTTTTCTTCTTTTTGTTCTAATGATTATTAAAGATTTGGAAAAAAGAAAAGAAAAAGAAGACACCCCCCCCCAACAATCCAGAGTGGTAACTCTAGTTACCAAAGATAGCCAATGTTACCAAATTCTCATATGCTCTTCCAGAAACTGAACATATTTTTGTCTATCTTGAGCTACTGACTAAAATAACTATGTAAAATGCCTTGGATGAACTCAAACACATAAATATAAAAAATTTATGTATGGTAAAACCTACCATAAGTAAAATCAAAACATAAATTTAAAAGTGTGAAGTCCATGTCCAATGTATATACAAAACATTAAATGTACACAGAGGTCTAACAAAAACCAAAGAAAACAATAACCCAATAGAAAAAACTGGTATAGGACAGAAACTTACGTAATGAAGTGGAACCTCAGTCTAATAAGAGACAGAAATTAAAACTGCACTGGAGAGGACTCTGGGAAGATGACAGAGGAGGAAGCACCAGTGATCTGTCTTGTTAGACAACAATTATACGGTAGAATCTGTCTGATATAACTATTTTGGAACTCTGGAGTCTATTGAAGGCTTGCAATTTGCAGGTGAAGACCTGGACAGTAAATTGTGGTTAATTTCAGTTAGTGTCGGCTCCTACTATAGAAGCAGTTCCCCTAGGGGACAGGCAGCTGTGCACCTGTTCTTGGAGCAGCTTGCACAAATTATGGGAGCCAGGGTAGACAAAGAGAACCCTGTCCTCCAAATACTGGGGATCTGTGCTCTAATCACTGATTGCTGCTTTTGATCACAGAAGTGCAGACAAAGAGGCAGGCATCATTGCTGTCGCACCTCCTCCCATTGTTCCAAGCCCCACCCTCTTTGGCTGAGTGACTTCCAGGGCAATAGAAAGAGCAGTGCCCCGGGAAACTAACAATAACAAAAAATAAGCAAACCCTGAGGAAGAGGGAGAATCTGATTTCCAAAGTTACCACACTGTTAGATTCAAAGGTCCAGTTTTCAAAAAAAAATCCCAAGGCACAAAAACCACACAAAAAACAAGTATGGTCTATTTAAAGGAAAAAACAAAACCCAAACCAAAAAACAATCAACAGAAACTGCCCCCTGAAAAAGATCTCTTGGCAGATACTTTAAAGACTAAAATAACTGTCTTCCTCTTAACTATAGAGAACAAACTGCTGGTCACCAGCAGGGAGGGGGGGAGGGGGATGGGTGAAATGGGTGATGTGGATGAAGGAGGGCCCTTGTGATGAGCATGAGTGTTGTATGGAGTGTTGCATCACTATATTGTACACCTGAAAATAATATTACACTGCATGTTAACTAACTGGAATTTAAATAAAAACTTAAAAGAAAAATGAAATAATTCTCTTAAAGTTGCTAAAAAAACCCTACAAGATGTAGAGAAAAATCAAGAAAACAAAGTATGAACAAAATGAAGAATCAATAAAGAGATAGGAAACCTAAAAGAAATTAATGAAGAAATACTGGAGCTGAAAAGTAGAGTAACTGAAATCTTAAAATTCACTAAAAAGAGTCAAAGGCAGATTTCAGCAGACACAAGAAAAAAAAAAAATCGGTGAACCTGAAAATGGGAGAATGGAAATTGTTGAGTCTGAGGAACAGAAAGAAAAAATACTGAAGAAAAGTGAACAGAGGGACGCCTGGCTGGCTCAGTCTTCAGAGCATGTGACTCTATCTCAGGGTCATGAGTTCAAGCCTTAAATCATGTGGAAAAGACTGTGTGGTACTCTACATACACAACTGTGTTTCAGTGTCACCGAAGACTTTTTAAACCAGAGGAAGTGAAGTTGCATATGTAAATCTTTTCTTTCAAATATTTTTGCAGGGCCTAAATTTTTTTAATAATACAAGTGCCAATATTAAGGTCTTAAATTTAATTCATTTTTACCTTTTTCTTGCCTGTTACTGTCCATTCTTTGAGTACTTCACTGGCACTACCTGTAAAAGAAACCAATTAACAGATTTTTCTCTCCTACCACATGCCTGGTCAACCAGGAATTAGTGTCCCTGCATTTTGTAATTGCTGGACAATTTCCAAAGTTCCTAATAGGGAAAGGTTAAGGTTCAAGTCTCTGAGCTAATGTAGTAAGACTATCACATTATACTTATGTAATATCTCTTCATTTAGATCCCCCTTCTCCACGTAATTTCCTTAGTAAGTTCTTCTAAGAAGGTAGTAATGTAGCCTGAACATTTTGAAGATACTTTTATTTATAAAGTGTAGACCAAACACAAAGATAACTGGTTTTAGCCCAAATATGCTATGCCCTCCCCTCTAGAAGATCATGTACCACCTTGGCTATGTTGTTTTATTTTAGTTTTACTATTGTCTTTTATTTATTAAGATTTTATTTATTTATTTGACGGAAAGAGACACAGCGAGAGAGGGAACACAAATAGGAGGAGTGGGAGAGGGAGAAGCAGGTTTCCCGCTGAGCAGAAAGCCTGGTGGGGCTCCATCCCAGGACCCTGGGACCACGACCCAAGCTGAAGGCAGATGCCTAAAGACTGAGCCACCCAGGCACACCAAGGCTATGTTGTTTTAGACAGAGCTATACACCACCCTAGACCCAAATACCAACAATATAATGAAAACAGATGATGATAAAGAAAAACCTTACTGTATTTGGGTCTGTTTCTTATACACTGAAAAATCCAGAAGAATATAAACGGGAAGACCTAACTTGGCGCTGCTGTTCAATGAAGCAATAGTTGCAGGCCAAGTTTTTCTCAAACAAGTCATGTAGAAAGTTTATAAAACACTCGTCAACTCTGTAAACTGAAAGCTGAGCTAAACACACCATTCTTCTATATGTTCGATAAGGAAACTGGGGCTCCTGGGTGGCTCAGTCGGTTAAGCATCTGCCTTCGGCTCAGGTCGACATCCCAGGGTGCTGGGACTGAGCCCCGCGTCAGGCTCTCTGCTGGTCAGGAGCCTGCTTCTCCCTCTCCCTGCCCCTCCCCTGCTACTTATACTCTCTCTCTGTCAAATAAATAAATAAAATCTTAAACACACACACACACACACACACACACACACACACCTCTTCAGATAAGAAAACTGAAACCCTTATATTTGAATCACTTGCAGGAACCAAACTAAACAGTCTAGAAGCCTGGAAGAGAATGTCGAATCCCTGAATTTTTCATCTGTCGCTGGACTGCTGAGTCACTGGTTTGTCACTAGGAGTTTCTTAAATTCGTATTCAACCCAGTTCCAGTCAAGTCTCTTATACCACTAGCCACACAATTTGTTCTTAAAATTAACAGAAAACATTTTGAGTAAAATGAGCTTTCTTAGCTTGTGTCCTATTCTAAGATATCATACAGCTTATGAATGAATTACTTCTAGGGCTGAAAGAGGTATCTTCAAGAGGTATCTTTAAATATTATCGTGGGGTCTGCTGTATCAACTATGAAACACCAGACTGCCGAATGAATGTTACAGAAGTCTGAAGCAACTTCTATTTGAACAAATATAAACTGAGTTAAAAACTGAACAAGGATTACCTTCCATGAACGCTTGCACTGTTTTGTCCACACAATTATCAAAGTGCTGCAAAACCAGGATGATTTCATTATTGCTCTTATTGGGAACTATTGCACGCACTGCATTTATCTGGAAAAGACAACAGGATCATTTAATTCTAGCATCAGTTCGTCAGTTGGCAACTGACGCCTATTACAGAGAGTAATGGAAAAAATGGTATGTATTGCTCTTTAATGTCAGTGAGAGTACATACAACCATCTCACTGGAAATGACTAATAGATGAGTGATAACAGCTATAAGAAGTTAATCTCAAAACTCAGAAAAGCAGAACATTTCTAGAAATAGAAGATATGTGCTAGATTTTATTTCAAGAAAGGGTGGTTTAATTGGATACCAGGTATTAACTTAGCATCAATATTTCCTCATCTTAGCCTACCATGGAGAAAGGTAGAAAGCTGAATGTAAGTAACAACTTACATTTTTCAGTAGTATTTTTCAAAAAAAATTATTTCAAAAAAGAATTTTTTTACTTCATAACACTGCATTGTATAGTAACACTATAATTTATTATAAACTGTTTCAGGCATAATGAACACTCACTACATGACAGTTTGTTTAATACAGTAAAGCAGATGGGCATTGAAGTCCCCATGAAGTCCCACATAAAACTTATCCCCCTCCTCTTCAGAGAGATTTCTGCCTTGAATTTGGTATTATCTTGATACAGGTTTTTGCACTATTATGATGTATATATCCATAGGTAATATATACTATCGTTTTGCCTGACATAAATATATCGTACATATCTATCTTCAATTTGCTTTTTTCACATAACATCTTTTTTTAGATTGTTTTGTGTGTAGATAAATGCATTTCTTATTTAACTGCTACATAACATTTCCGTTGTATGAATATAGCCAGTTTATTCATTCTCCTGTTGATGGCCACTTACATTGTTTCCAATGTTTGGCTATTATGAAAAATGCTGGAATGAACATTCCTTTGCTTATTTGCTGCTGAATCTTCAGTGCTTTTAACAATGTTTATCACATTGTAAGCAATTAAAGAAGAAAAAAAATCACATCGGTGAAGAGTGCGAGAATGTCTCTATTGTGTATAATCACTAGAATTCTTGAATATTAGGGCATCTACAGATTCGTTATATAACACAAGTTGTTCTCTAAAATAGATATGCCAAGGAGGGCCTGGATGGCTCAGTTGGTTGAGTTGGAGGACTCCTGATTTCAGCTGGGGCTATGGTCTCAGGTCATGGGATCTAGCCCCTCCCAGTAGGCTTCACACTCAGTGGGGAGACTGCTGGAGGTTCTCTTTCTCCCTCTCACTATATCCTTCCAACTGTTTGTGCATGCTCTCTCTAAAACAAAATAAATCTTTAAAAAATTTTTTTAAATAAAATAAAAAAGAAATGCCAATTTTGTTGATTTATTCCTAAGGTTTTCTTTTTAACTCAAGTATAATTAACATACAGTGTTGTATTAGTTACAATATAATGATTCAACAATTCTATACATTTCTTTTTTTTTTTTTAAGATTTTATTTATTTATTTGTTAGCAGAGATCACAAGTAAGTAGAGAGGCAGGCAGAGAGGAGCGGGCGGGGTGGGGGAGGAAGCAGGCTCCATGCCTAGCAGAGAGCTAGGTCCCAGCACCCTTGGATCATGACCTGAGCTGAAGGCAAAGGCTTTAACCCACTGAGCCACCCAGGCGCCCCTCTATACATTTCTTAGCTCTATACATTTCTTAGTGCTCATCAAGATAAGTGTACTCTTAATACCGTTTATCTATTTCACCCATTCTCTCGCCCTGCCACCTCTGTTCTGGGAGCTTTGAGAATAACTGTATATTTTTTTCATTTTTGTGTATCAATTTTATTTATTTATTTATTTATTTATTTTTTAAGAGAGACACAGTAAGAGAGGGAACACAAGCAGGTGGAGTTGGAGAGGGAGAAGCAGGTTTCCTGCTGAGCAGGGAGCCCGATGTGGGGCTCAATCCCAGGACCCTGGGATCATGACCTAAGCCAAAGGCAGGCGCTTAAAGACTGAGCCACCCAGGCACCCTTGTATATCAATTTAATATCCAGCAACTTTGATGAATTCTTGTAATGGCTCTTTTTGGTTGGGAATAGTACTTAGAAACAAGATCTAAGAGCTGGGTATGTCCATTGTTACTGGGGAGTCATTATTTCTAGGTTTTTTTCAGAGGACAGAACTAGGAGATGTTGTTTTTTACAACAAGAGTTCATAATAACATCTTCACTTCAAATATGAGTTCATAAAAACATCTTCAATGCAAATATAACATTAAAGGGCTTTTTCTTACATAATTTTTTCTTATATAATTTTATATATGCATCTCTTTTCTATCCACTAAAAGTTTTTACTCATTTGCTTTATTCTATAATATTCAAAAAATATTACTAATAAACTACAACATAATATTACTAATGCTAAAACACTGAATACAATTAAAGATCTGCAATTCTTTTTGTCTTTTAAAATATCCCTCTAAATACATACAGATGAATACTGTGTTCACAAGTCAGTTGGAAGATTTGTTCTAGTTCACCCTTTCCCTGAAGGTGAAATATTTTTAGGATCTCAACTTTATATAAGACCTTAGCCCCAAATCCTAACCCAGGACAACCCTTGGGCTTCAGCGCCCTGTGTGGTAAAATCCATTTTTTATTGAGACTGCCAACAGTGGCCTAAAGGACAAGGCACTGGCCTCCTATTGAGATTGGCAAAACACATCAGAGTTACCTAGCTCAGGCTTACCACTCTGGTTTTTAGTGTCCTCTATATCTTTGGTCCCTAGGGATATCCTTTATTTTTTTGTGTTATGGTATACATTTTAAATAATGAACGTTATTTTTCATTCTGCATTTCTAGGTATTTTATAACAGGAATGTTTCTAGGTTCTTTAGTCAGCCAAACTGCTTAAAAAGGAAGTACTTTTATATATGAAGAGAAATAAAGTATCTTGTCTAATTAATAATCAGAGTCTGCATTAGAACCTAAGTCTTCTTTAGTATAATTGCTTTTATATCATTCTACCCTTTTTTTGTTTCAGGCTTACCTGAACAATGATAAGGTTTAAAACCACACAAAGTAGGAAGGTATATAACGTATAATCCAAAGAGCGCTAATATACATTTTTAAAAAGATTTTATTTATTTATTTGCCAGAGAGAGAGAGAGAGAGAGCGAGAACAGGCATGCAGGGTGGCAGCAG
This sequence comes from Mustela lutreola, assembly GCF_030435805.1. Lineage (NCBI taxonomy): Eukaryota > Metazoa > Chordata > Mammalia > Carnivora > Mustelidae > Mustela > Mustela lutreola. The sequence continues at coordinate 65,358,879 of NC_081297.1, forward strand.
AGACAGAGAGAGAAGCAGGCTCCCTGCCGAGCAAGGAGCCCAGTGTGGGACTGGATCCCAAGATGCTGGGATCATGACCTGAGCAGAAGGCAGCCGCTTAACCAACTGAGCCACACAGGTGTCCCTGTAATATACATTTTTGAGACGAGCAAAAAACTTAGTACTGATCACTACAAAATGGACTGTAGGCAAAACTTACAGATTCAGTAATAAAAGATCCTGTTAACTTAAAATGTGAAAGTGTTTATATTAGTCAACCAATATAGTATATCTGTGACTCCATAATCAACAATATACCTTTTTTTTTTTTTAAAGATTTTATTTATTTATTTGACAGACAGAGATCACAAGTAGGCAGAGAGGCAGGCAGAGAGAGGGAGGAAGCGGGCTTCCTGCTGAGCAGAGAGCCCAAGACCCTGAGATCATGACCTCAGCCAAAGGCAGAGGCTCAGCCTACTGAGCCACCCAGGCGCCCCAACAATATACTTTTTTTAATAAAATAGAGAAAGCACATAGAGCGTTTATGTTTTTCTCAATAAAACTCATTAAGGGTTATATTACTAAAAACACCTGTTTTTCTTCCAGAGGATTACTACTTGGAAGGTCTATTTCTCTTCTTGCTCTGAACTCTCCAAATGTATGTAAAGATCCTACTCAGGTTATTCCTTAAAGAACACTGCCAAATGAGATACATACTTAGCCATCTATTATATATTATGTTATAATATTAACTAATATTTATCATATTAATCATACAAAATCATACTTTACTTTTTTTAAAATTTTATTTATTTATTTGACAGAGAGAGATCACAAGTAGGCAGAGAGGCAGGCAGAGAGAGAGAGAGGAGGAAGCAGGCTCCCTGCTGAGCAGAGATGCGGGACTCGATCCTAGGACCCTGAGCCGAAGGCAGCGGCTTAACCCACTGAGCCACCCAGGTGCCCCCATACTTTACTTTCTTAATGAGTTTGTGTAGGCACTGATTGTATTAGCATCTAAATTTTACTGACATTCAAGTTTACTATCCATAGTAACTAGTCATACCTTCTCTTTCATGTTCTCAAAAGCTCCTCCCTGGGCCAATACAGTATTGGACTGCAAATCAAAAATGAATCCTGATGTATCTGCAAGAATAAGAATGAAAAAATATATTCAACAAGATCCAAAACTAACATGTGATCCATCCCCCAAATGGAAGGGCCATTCCAGCTGCTTTCCTCTCATTAACAGTTAACAATTTAGTTGCTATTTTGTACATTCTATTCTATATATAACTGATAACTACACTGGAGTTAAAATTACAACATTTGACTTTAATAGAAACTGTCAAGAGCTACAAAAAGACACTAAATACATCAACTATATAAGACTGTCCAGCAAACCTTGACATCTTTGTTAACTTCCTAAATTTAAAAGGCCCTTTAGAAATGTTGCAAGTGAATAGTTCCCAAGGTGAAATTTAACACAAATGAATCTGAGAATGTGAATATGAGAGCTTCTATACCATTATTAACAACACAAGAAACTAATTTCCATCTTCTGGACTGCACCACACACTTTTTTTTGACTAAAAAATCCCTCAATACATTCATGTTTGTATCCCCAACATATTGCTTAACAAAGCAATGTACCTGAGCTTACACTATGAGCACAAAATGGGAAAACAGTGCAATGTGACTGATTACAAAAAGTTTGGCTTCCTTGCGCTTATAAAGAAAAGGTTATCTGCAAATTTAATCAATTTCTTTACCTTGGCTATGTGATCCATAAATTACCTCAGCTTTAATACTTGGCAACCTTGTTTTAATCTAATGAGATGCAATGGCGGGACATGGTTAGAGTACTTCTCAAGTTCTGATGTCATCTGGGGAATCTCAGGTTAAAATGCAGGTTCTGATTTGGTAGTTTGGCTTGTGGCCTAAGATTAGTACTCGGCAGTATCAACACTGCCGATCCATGCGCCGTACTTGGGAATAGCTTGGGAGTTAGAATTTCAACAAAGTAAGCAAAAGGAGAAATTTTAAGAAAAGAGGTTGCTGTGGTTTAAGTGTTTGTGTGCCCACCCCCTACTCCCAGCTGCTACCACCCAGCACTAAATTAGTATGTTGAAATCCTTAAGTGTTAGTGTTATATAACGGTATTAGCAGTAGGACCTTTGAGAGATGAATAGGTCCTGAGATGGAGTCCTCATAATGGGATTAGTGCTTTTATGAAAGAGACCCCACAGAGCTCTCCAGCCCTGAGCCCTGTGGTGGAAGCTCACAATGAGAAGCCGGCTGCAGCCCAGAAGAGGACCCTCACCCTACTATGATCTTAGACTTCCAGCCTTGCAAACTGTGAGAAATAAATTTCTGTTGTTTCTAAGCTACCCAGTCGGTTATGGCAGCTAGAACAAAATAAGAGAGGGGTATAAAAAATATAGTAATATTCTAGTACACTTTCCAAGTTCTTTTGCTATCATTATAAATGTGTTTTAATTAAAGCCTTTTTTCAGGGATGAAAGGCACAGCATAGGGAATACAGTCAGTGGTACTGTAATAACGTTGCATGGTGACAGGAGCTACACTTGTGGTGAGCACAGCATAAAGTATGAACTTGTCAAGTCATGATGTTGTACACCTGAAACTAATGTAACACTGTGTGTCAGCGATACTTCAATTAAAAATAATAAATATTCATTTACAATTTAATCCTGGTTTTCAAATACTTCCTGGTTCCTATGAAGACTGGTAATTCATAAGTTAGAAATGTAACAGCATCTTGGTACTAAAAGTGGAAAAGAGGACATGAATAGAGTCGATGTTATTCCAAGAAAAACTATGACTGCCAATTGCCAATATAACAGTGAATTATTTTTTTAAAAGATTTTATTTATTTTCGAGAAAGCACAGATTGAGAGAGATCACAAGCAGGGGGAGGGGCAGAGGGAAAAGCAGACTCCACAACGAGCGAGAAGCCGGTTACAGGACTCAATAGAATACCCGGACTCTGGGATCATGACCTGAACCAAAGGCAGACACTTAACTGACAAAGCCACCCAGGTGTCCCAAAACCATGAGTTAATTTATATTTAACATCTGTAATACTGGCAGTTTTCAGACTGTTGCCTAAATTAAAAATTAGGTTGTACTTCAGGCAAACTCAGTATTTAAGTCTGAGTTTTCCAGATGACTATATAACATGGTTAACTCTCAATTATCTTTATTAACTGAGAAAAGTTTTTGAAAATCCTGTATCGTCAAAATACTATCCAGTAACCTACTCAATTGCTACAGGTTAGCCAAATGATTTAACTTGGATGTTATAAGTTCTCTCCCCTAAAGACAAATTAATGAGCAATGAGATGATTCAAAGAATGTCAACAATCTTATTAAAGAATCAAACCATCAAACTCTTTTAAGGTGGAAGGAAAAGAGCATTTTGGCGTCTGTATTTAAATGAACTATTAGTATTACTAGCTTCTTACACATCATCTAACACTTTATTTTTATCCTTTAACAACACATTAGATTAGACAAAGTACAAAATTAGCATAAGTATTATTAGGGTTTATCTGGCATACATACCGGTTAAGGGTAACGATTAAAAATACATAAAGCGGTCAGGATCGCAGTAGGAAACAAATGGCACACTCAACTTGGGAAATCTGAGCAGAGTTTAATAAAGGGAAATTTTTTTTGGGGGGGGAAAATTTTTTAATTTAATTTTATTTATTTATTTGACAGAGATCACAAGTAGGCAGAGAGGCAGGCAGAGGCAGGCAGAGAGAGAGGAGGAAGCAGGCTCCCCGAGGAGCAGAGAGCCTGATGTAGGGCTCGATCCCAGCACTCCGGGATCATGACCTGAGCCGAAGGCAGAGGCTTTAACCCACTGAGCTACCCAGGCGCCCCAAAGGGAACATTTTCAAAGGTGCTAGTAAGGAAGAGGGAAAGCAAAAGATACAGTGCAGTATCCTTGGCTAGTAATAGCAATGTGCCTGGCTACCCTTAAGTTATAAAGAGATGTGGGAAACAAGCAATTCCTGGAACCCAGAGACTCAGGCTCTTTCATCTGTTTCATCCGGTATGGAGAGGGCCACAGGCCCATAGCTATGACCTTTGGTCAAAGGACAGTGACCTCCCTCAGGGAAAGACTGGTAAATAAAACCACCACCTCACTCTCCTCCCTGTCTCTGATCTCCTGCCTCAGGTGCCTGCCTAATGGCCAAACCCAACTAGAAGTCAAGAGCAAGAAAGCCACTGAGATAGTGCATACAGATCAGCCTCTCACGGCACAAATGCGAATTTCATATTTATACTCTGAATCAGAAGTTCACCAAAAAGGTAAAGCAGTAATTCAACATCTTAACTTGCCTACTCACCTGCTAACACTGCCTCATTTAACTTAAACCAACAACTCAAGTAGATTAAAAACCTTGCTTTGGGGGTCCCTGGGTGGCTCAGTGGGTTAAAGCCTCTGCCTTCGGCTCAGGTCATAATCCCAGGGTCCTGGGATAGAGCCCCACATTGGGCTCTCTGCTCACCAGGGAACCTGCTTCCCCCCCTTCTCTCTGCCTGCTTCTCTGCCCACTTGTGATCTCTCTCTCTGTCAAATAAATAAATAAAATCTTAAAAAAAAAACACCTTGCTTCAATGAACTGGTTTTCAAGTGCCTCTCAGCATTATAGATAAAGTCATTTTTTGTTCCCATCAATAATATTTAGTAACTTAACAATTTTCTTATTTTTTCAAGCAAAGACAGCCTAAGATTTACTTAATTCCAATGGTAGGAAATGAGGATCTCAACCTTCGATATCTATCCTATGATAGAGAACGTGTGTACTCTGCAAGAAATAAATCTTTTTTATAGATTTTATTTGTCAGAATGAGACAGCAGGAGTGCACAAAATAGAGTGGCAGGCAGAGGGAGAAGCAGGCTCTGCGCTGAGCAAGGAGCCCATATGGGGCTCAATCCCAGTACCCTGGGATCATGACCTAAGCTGAAGGCAGATGTTTAACTGACTGAGCCACACAGGTGTTCCAAGAACTAAATCTTAAAGAACAGTTCAGTTTGGGGCACCTGGGTGGCTCAGTGGGTTAAGCCTCTGCCTTCGGCTCGGGTCATGATCCCAGAGTCCTGGGGTTGAGCCCCGCATGGGGCTCTCTGCTCAGCTGGGAGCTTGCTTCCGCCCCCGCCCCCCGCCCCCAGCCTACTTTCGATCTGTCAAATAAATAAATAAAATTTAAAAAGAAAACAGAAAGAACAGTTCATTAAATACTACTCTCACATAAGACATAAAGGATACCAGGAAATCTGAACTTTTTACCACTTATTTCACTCAATTAGGAACCACCTCAGAAGATTCTTGGAATTATTTCAAATAGAACATTTTGGGAAAAGTATGTTATTTACAGTATCACTGACATATTTGCAAATACTGCAGGCTTTGTTTTTATTGTTTTTGCTGGCTTCAAAAATCAGACAAAAGTTGTTTTAGGCACTGAGGATGACACAGAAATATCTGAGTCTGATAATACCATGTGTCAAACCAAACCTGAACAAGTTTTTTTTTTTTTTTTTTTTTTAACTGAGGTATAATTGACATATATATAAAACACTACATTAGTTTCAGGTGTACGACATAATGGTTCACAATTTATATATATTATGAAATGATCGCAATAACTGTAGTTAACATCTGTCACTATACATAGCTATGAAATTTTTTTTCTTGTGACAAGCTCTTAAGATCCACTCTTTCAGCAACCTGCAAACACGCAACGTAAATGAACTAGGGTTACCATGCCGTATATTACATTCCCATGACTTCTTATTTTTACAACTGGAAGTTACTTTTTGACACCCTTACCCATTTTCACTCCCCCTGCTCTCTGGTAACCACAAATCTATTCTCTGTATCTACAAGCTGGTTTTTGTTTTTTAATATTTCATGTATAAATGAGATCATTGGATATTTGTCTTTCTCTGACATTCACCTGGCATAAGGTCCATATTGTCACAAATGGGAAGATTCCCTTCTTTTTACGACTAAATGATATTCCATTGTGTGGGAAGTTCCTTTTTTTTTTTTTAAAGGTTTTATTTTTATTTATTTGAAAGAGAGAGAAAGAGATCACAAGTATGCAGAGAGGCAGGCACAGAGAAAGAGAGGAGAAAGCAGGCTCCCCGTTGAGCAGAGAGCCTGATGCGGGACTCCATCCCAGGACCCTGAGATCATGACCTGAGCTGAAGGCAGAGGCTTAACCCACTGAGCCACCCAGGTGCCCAGTTCCTTTGTTTTTAACGCTGAATAACATTCCTGTGTGTGTGTGTGTGTGTACACACATTTTCTTCATCCATCCATCTACTGCCACTGAACGGTTGTTTTGTTATCTTGGCTAGTGTAAATAACAATGCAATAAACATGGAAGCACATATATCTTTCTAAGTTAGTGTTTTTGTGGGATATATACCCAAAAGTGGAATTGGGTATTTCACTTGTGTGAGATCACACAAATCACACAAATCCTGTGATAGGTCTATTTTTAACTTCTTGAGGACCTTCCACACTGTTTTCCATAGTTGCTATACCACTTTACATTCCCACAAAAAGTATGCAAGGGTTTCCTTCTCTCCACATCCTAGCCAAAACTTTTTTTTTTTTTTAAGATTCTATTTATTTATTTGAGAGAGAGAGAGAGCAAGGGGAGGGGACATAGCAGAAGGACATGACCTGAGTCGAAGGCAGATGCTTAACTGACTGAGCCACCCACTTGCCCCAACACTTGTTATTTCTTGTCTTTTTGATAATAGCCATTCTAATAGCTGTGAGGTGTTATTTCATTGTAGTTTTGATTTCATTTCCTTGGTGATTAGTAATGTTGAGCACCTTTTCTTTTTTTCCCAATAAAATTTCAATTTAAATTCAGTTAGTTAACATAGAATGTATTATTAGTTTCAGAGGTAGAGTTCAGTGACTCATCAGTCTTATATAAAATCCAGCACTCATTACATCATGTGCCCTCTTGAATGTCCATCACCCAATTACCCCATCCCTTCATCTCCCTCCCCACCAGCAGCCCTCAGTTTATTTCCTATGGTTGAGAAACTCTTATGGCTTGTCTCCCTCTCTGATTTCATCTTGTTTTATCTTTCTCTTCCCCTATGATCCTCTGTTTAGTTTCTATGAATTCCACATATGAGTGAGATCACACAATAATTTTCTTTCTGATTGACTTATTTCGCTTAGCCTAATACCCTAGTTCCATCCACATCGTTGCAAATGGCAAGACTGCAATTTTTGGTGGCTGAATAGTATCCCATTGTATAAATATATCACATCTTCTTTATCCATTCATCTGTCGATGTACATCTGGGCTATTTCCATGGTTTGGCTATTGTGGACATTGCCGCTATAAACATTGGGGTGCAGGTGCCCCTTCGGATCACTACATTTGTATCTTTTGGGGTAGATACCTAGTGGTTGAGTGCCTTTTTATGTACCTGTTGACCATCTACCTGTAAGTCTTCTCTGGAACTGAACCTGTATATCTTTTTTAATACATATATCTTAACAAACTTTGAAACAGTCTAAATCTGTTGATAATCTATAATTTCACCTGAAGACCATACTGTATTGAACGTTTTAAAACTCATTTTATTAAAAGTTCTGATTATATTCATACCTATCAGAATGACCATCAACAAAAGAGAGAGAGAGAGAGAGGGAGAGAGGGAGAGAAAAAGAACAAGTGTTGACAAGCACGTAGAGAAATTGGAATCCTCATACACTGCTGATGGGAATGTCAAATGGTACAGTTGCTGTGGAAAGCTATATGATGGTTCCTTAAGTAATTAAATGTAAAATTATTATGACCAAGCAATTCCACTTCTGAGTATATACATAAGAGAACTGAAAGCAGCAACTTAAACAAATATTTCTGTATCTATGTTTATAGCAGAATTATTCACAATAGCCAAGATATAGGAACAACTCTTAAATGTCCATCAATACATGAATGGATAAAGAAAAAATACTGTGTGTTTATGTGTACACACACACACCATGGAATATTATTCAGCATTAAAAAAGAAAGGAAATTCTAACATATACTATAATATGGATGAACTTTGACAACGTCATGCTAAGTAAAAAAAAGCCAGTCATAAAATGACAAATGCTGTATGATTCATGAGAAAAAAACAATTTCAAGAGACCGGTTATTTTCTTTTAGATAGTTGAATATTGACTGGCTATGTTCAGGCTAAAGGAAAACTTTAGGTTATTCAGCTGCTCATGAGATACATTTCTGTAAGAACTAGCACTTAACCTCTTCTCTTGAGTCTACCTTTTAATTTTTAAGAGGAAGTTGATACAATTTGAGAAAATATGACAAGTGATTGTCACCCTTCTTAGGTTATCTGTACATCTAGGTTTTTTACCTGTAGGCTTACTTGCATTTAACTGGAGGATGGCCTCTCTTTGACCATGGTGAAATATGAATAATTTTGTTACCCAGCTTGTTTTATGTATGTGTAAGGAATATTAGTGCGTAATAACAAGAATCTGAGATCCTTAGAAGAAAGGTGATATACAGGTAGTGTTAAAATAATGGCAACTTGAGAACTAATGTCTGGTGAGTTCAGCACTAAGGTTGTATAGCATTAAGCCTGGACTCTGTCCTTGATTCTGCTGTAGGTTTTTTATTGTGTGACTTTGGGTAAGAAATGGTACAAGGACTGATTTTTCTCATCAATGTAAAATTAAGTTAAAGTATTTTGGAAGAGATTATAATTCCATCTTTTTCTTCACTTGTCAGAAGGGATAGTACAGTAATTTGCCGTCATCTATGTTAATGGAAAAACATGTAAACAATCAAGAATCCTAAATTTTTAGTTGTTATATTCAAAGATACAAATTCAGTAGCTCCTATAAGAATCCATGCCCGGGTCTGAGTCCCCTCTATACTTCTCTCTACTGTAAGCAGCCCAGAATGTGGGAGATAGGCTTTTCCAACAATGTAGACAACCTGCTCATAATCACATTGAATTCACTTCAGTACTTTTCACTTTTTTTTTTTTTTTTTTTTTAAGATTTTTTATTTATTTATTTGACAGAGAGAAATCACAAGTAGATGGAGAGGCAGGCAGAGAGAGAGAGAGAGAGAGGGAAGCAGGCTCCCTGCCGAGCAGAGAGCCCGATGCGGGACTCGATCCCAGGACCCCGAGATCATGACCTGAGCCGAAGGCAGCGGCTTAACCCACTGAGCCACCCAGGCGCCCCTCACTTTTTTTTTTTTTAAAGATTATTTATTTATTTATTTGACAAGCGAGTGAGATCACAAGTAGGCAGAGAGGCAGAGAGAGAGAAGAAAGGAGGCTCCCTGCTGAGCAGAGAGCCCAATGTGGGGCTTAATCCTTGGACCCTGGTATCATGACCTGAGCCGAAGGCAGAAGCCCCAACCCACTGGGCCACCCAGGAGCCCCACTTCAGTACTTTTCAAAGAGACTTAGTGAGGGACGTCTGGGTGGCTCAGTTGGTTAAGCCGCTGCTTTCGGCTCAGGTCCTGATCCTCGGGTCCTGGGATCAAGTTCCGCATCGGGCTCCTTGCTCAGCCGGAAGCCTACTTCTCTCACTGCCTCTGCCTGCCCCTCTGCCTGTGTGTACTCTCTTTCTCTCTGGCACATAAATAAAATCTTAAAAAAAAAAACAAACAAAAAAAACCCTTAAAAAAAAAAAGAGTCTTACTGTGTGTTCATAATATCAGCTAGGCTAAACCTTTTTAGGACCCTAACTAGTAGAGCTTTTAATAATCTCCACCTCATAGTAGTTTATTGCGGAGGACTATTATATGTATTTCGTACTGTGTAGTTTCATAAACTAATGCACTGTTGCTATCCTATTGAGATGATTTTTATTTTTTTATTGGTCTCTTGCACTAGACTATAAAACTCTAAGGGAACAAAAACCATCTATGTCTTGGCTCATGGTAGGTGTTTACCAAATATTTATTGCAGGAATTTGGAATCTCAGTAAGGGATCCCTACATTTTAAATTTACATTAGAAAAAATACTATTTTCTTAACACCTTTTTTAATCAGATTTTTTAAAAATATTATTTATTTATTTATTTGACAGACAGAGATCACAAATAGGCAGAGAGGCAGGCAGAGAGGGAGGGGGAGGCAGGCGGCAGGCTCCCCGCTGAGCAGAGAGCCCAATGCGGGGCTCAATCTCAGGACCCTGGGATCATGACCTGAGCTGAAGGCAGAGGCTTACCCCACTGAGCCACCCAGGCGCCCCTTTAATCAGAAATTTTTTAAATTGATTTTATTTATTTGTCAGAGAGAAGAGACAGAGAGAGAGAGAGAACACAAGCAGGGGAGAGGCAGGCAGAGGGTGAAGCAGGCTCCCCACCAGACAGCCCAACATGGGGCTCGGTCCCAGGACCCTGGGATCATGACTGAGACAAAGGCAGACGCTTAACCAACTGAGCCACCCAGGCATCCCTAATCAGAAATACTCAAAAAATTTATTTGTGCAGAGCATCTGGGTGGCTTAGTCAGTTAAGCATCTGCCTTCAACTCAGGCCACGATCCCAGCATCGTGGGATCAAGTCTTGTGTCAGGCTCCCCGCTCAGCTAGGAGTCTGCTTCTCCCTCTCCCTCTGCCCCTCTCTACGCTTGTGTGTGTGTGCATGTGTGTTCTCTCTCTCTCTTTCTCACGCTCAAATAAATAAATAAATAAATAAGTCTTTAAAAAAAAAAATCCATTTTGGTTGCTGATGGCCAAACACAAAAATCTTCTCAGTAGATTGCAAGGATACAGACAGTTTTATCAACTGGCCTTCATATGAATTTCAGATGACTACTGTTATGTTTTACGTGTTCAGAAAAATCCACACTTCCACTATCAATCTGCTAAGTGGGTCTTCAATGAAAGGAAGTAGCCTTTTATTTTCCTGCTTCATTTTCTTTCATCTGTCATAGCTGGTTAAAAAAATTTTTTTTTCTTTACTTTGCCCCTTTGAGTGCTTCTCCAACTACATTCTGAAGGATGGTGTGCCTCTTCTTCTAAGACAAAGCAATTACATGGGGAAATTTCCAAACTTCTAGAATGAGTTTTGACATTTCCAGGTAGAGCTTGCTGGAAAGTCAGGGTTTTTATTAAAGACAGAAACAAGCAACTGAAGCCTACCTCACTCTTACCAACAGATTTTCCTAGGTTCCCATCAAGTGCAACAGAATAGGCTTTTTTCTTTTTTTTAAGTTCCAAGAATTCTTGAGGGTCTTGTTTAAAAGGTTTACTGGTTCAAATGATAAATTCCTCCATGAATGGCGATTGGATAGGAAATTCTATCCACCTTTCAGAAACCTTCTTAGTAATGTACTCTAGAGAATTGCCAGGAGGCAATGATATTGATTTTAATGCCCAACCTCTTCTGTCTCAATGCCATCTTCCATTAGTTTGGAATTAGTTCTCCCACATATGAAAGTAAATGCACAGCTTAAAACAAATTCTTTCCTACTCCTTCCTGTCCTTCAGATTCACAGGAATTCTACCAGCTTTTCCAGGAAAAAACCCTCAATTTCATAAATTAAAAAAAAAAAAAGCATTTGAGAACTATAATTTTTTTTTAAGATTTTATTTATTTACTTGACAGCCAGGGACCACAAGTAGGCAGAAAGGCAGAGAGAGAGAGAAGGAAGCAGGCTCCTTGCTGAGCAGAGAGCCCAATGCGGGGCTTGATCCCAGGACCTTGGGATCATGACCTGAGCTGAAAGCAAAGGCCTTAACCCACTGAGTCACCCAGGCGCCCCCAAAACTATGATTTTTTTTTTAAAAGAACACAAATCTTCAATTACTAAGAGCACTACATATTCTTTGCTGATTCTAGATCATCTCTGCACAAATATCTTAGTCATAATATCTTATCTATAGTTCCAGAAATTAAATGAATTCAGTTACTTAAAAAATTATGAAGCCACATGATGATTATTTTTATATCTATTTATAGCCAACTTGCAAACTTTTTAATGGAATGGGGCACTAAAATAGAATAAAAATTAAATATAGTTAAGTCTTTATTTCCAAGTAGCAAGAAAGGCTGTCATGAGTTTTATGTTTCTACTTGTTAATCTCTCCCTGCTTTTGGGGAAAGGAAAGATAAGTTGTGGAGCACCTGGGTGACACAGTTGATTGGGAGCTGACTCTTGGTTCTGGCTTAGGTCATGATCTCATGGTCCTGGGATTGAGCCCAACATTGGGCTCTGCACTTATCCTGGAGCCTGCTTAAGATTCTCTTTCTCCCCACCTACCCCTCCCACTCATGCTGTATCTTTCTCTCTCTCTAAAATAAATAAATAAGGGCACCTGGGTGGCTCAGTGGGTTGGGCCACTGCCTTTGGCTTGGGTCATGATCTCAGGGTCCAGGGATCGAGTCCCGAATCGGGCTCTCTGCTCAGCGGGGAGCCTGCTTCCCCCCCCCCCCGCCCCTGCCTGCCTCTCTGTCTACTTGTGATCTCTGTCTGTCAAATAAACAAATAAAATCTTTAAAAATAAATAAATAAATAAATAAATAAAATCCTTAAAGAAAAAAATAAATTGCGATGTGGTTAAAAGATGAATAGCCAGTAAAAATAGGAGAAAAAAGAGAAAGCATGGATTCTGGATAATCTAAAAACCAGAAAATCAGTCTGCAAATGAATCAACTCTTATAAAATGCCTCTGGTGAGTTGGTCACTTAAGTCTGAAGTAAAAACGATTTTTAGCTACCAATGGCCTATTTTCTCTCTTACAAGTCAAACCCTCATTTTTAGATTTCAATAAAATTTATCTAATTAATGAGATTGTTAATTCCTGTTTATTATATAATACATGCCATAGTTCTGGGCTTAAGATGTTTTGGGTGAACTGAATGTACCATTAAAAAAATAAATTAGTGGGGCATCTGGATGGCTCAGTGGGTTGAAGCCTCTGCCTTCGGCTCAGGTCATAATCCCAGGGTCCTGGGATCAAGCCCACATGGGGCTCTCTGCTCAGTGGGGAACCTGCTTCCCCCTCTCTCTGCCTGCCTCTCTGCCTAACTGTGATCTGTCAAATAAATAAATATTTTAAAAAAAAGAAATTAGCTCCTACTGCTCACTGTCCTTCAGATTCTCAAGAATTCTACCAGTTTGGGGTGCCTGGGTGGCTGAATTGGTTAATCATCTGCCTTGGGCTCAGGTCACGATCCCAGAGTTCTGGGATGGAGCCCCACATTAGGATCCCTGCTCAGCAGGGAGTCTGCTGCTCCCTCTCCCTGACATTCCCCTTGCTTGTGCTCTCTGTCAAACAAATAAATAAAATCTTAAAAAAACAAAACAAAACAAAAAAAACTCTACCAGCTATCTTAGGAAAGAAACTCAATTCTGGTAAATCAATAAAATTAAAGTATTTAAGAACTATGATATTTAAATGTCAAAGAAATCTTTAATTACTAAGCTCAGTACAGACTAGATGATAGAATTCCTGAGAATCTGAAGGAAAGTGAGGAGAACTAATTTTTTAAACAGTGTGTTTCATTTCATATGTAGGAGAACTAATTTCAGTTAGATCTGAGAGGTATTCTTTTGTCATTGTAAAAGACCTTGCTTTGGATGTTCCTTCTAGCACTGTAAAACAATGAACATCTTCCCCTTCCAGCCCATCCCAATCCCTGTGCTTCAAATGAACAAGTAATCGTAACTGCATAATCTATCTCTAACAAAACAGCCCTGTCTCATAAAATCACAGCACTGCAAAATCTGTCACTCCTTACTCATTAGCCTTCATGCAAGTAAGAATTAAATCTGTCTGCTTCTTCTTTCTTAAACTGGAAAAATCATGTATCAGTTATCTACTTTGATTATAAATATTTCTATTTCCAAACAATTGTTACAATTACCACAAGGCAGATACTAGCTTTTAACTGTTATACTCATGAAGGTAAGACACATGTTACCTAAATAACACATTTAAGCTCATTCTGTCCTTAATAGAACATCTTTTTAAAAAAGTTTTTTTACTCTGGGGGTGCCTTGGTGGCTCAGTCAATTAAGCACCCAACTCTTGATTGCAGCTCGGGTCATGATCTCAGGGTTGTAAGATCAAGCCCCGCATCAGGCTCCACATTCAGGAGAGAGTTAGCTTGAGATTCTCTCTCCTCTCCCTATGCCTTCTCCCCTACTCACACTTGCTCTCTCTCTCTCTAAAATAAGTAAATAAATCTTAAAAAAAAAAAAAAAGTAAAAATTTTTATTGTGAAATATAACACATTTATAGTGTACACACACAAATAAAGTATCACAGTTTAATAATTTATCACAGAACAAACACTCAAATACTACTACCTAGGTTAAGAAATAAAACTGAGCCAACTGAGCCACCCAGGTGTCCCTAGTTATTATTTTTAATGTAATACTGCATTGATATTAATTCTTCTCCTTTATGATTAGTACTTCTTAAGTCTATTTAAAAACTCCCTGGGTTGCCTGGATGGCTCAGTCGGTTAAGCATATGCCTTTGTCTCAGGTCAGATCCTAGGGTCCTGGGATCAAGTCCCGCATCAGGCTCCTTGCTCGTGGGGAGCCTGCTTCTCCCTCAACCTGCTGCTCCCCCTGTTTGTGAGCTCTCTTTCTTTCTCTCTGACAAATAAATAAAATCTTAAAAACAAAACTCTTGGGCACCTGGGAGGCTCAGTTGGTTAAGCAACGGTCTTTGGCTCAGGTCATAAACCTGGAGTCCCGGGGTCAAGTCCCGCATTGGGATCCCAGCTCCACGGGGAGTCTGCTTCTCCCTCTGACTTGCTCCCCTCTCATGCTCTCTTTCTCTCATATAAATAAATAAAAATATTAAAAAAAAAATCTTTTCCTGAGATGATTTCAGAAACTTGCTACAAAACAATCCACTGCAATTGGATAAAAGTATAGACAGTTGTTAATTACTGGACCTGAGTTATGAGTATTTGGGAGTCCATTGTATTATTTTCTTTTTTTATAAGCTTAAAAATTTCACTAACAAATTTTAAAAAGTGTTATTAAAAACTCCTGGAACTTTTAAGTGATTATAGCAAGGTTGCAGGACACAAGACTAATATACAAAGTCAACCACTTTCCCATATAAAAACAATGAAGAAGTATTTTGAATTTGAAATGAAAAACAAAATACCATTTACATTAGCATCCCCCAAAATAAAATACTTACATATAAATCTAACAAAATATGCTTAAGATCTATGAGGAAAACTATAAAACTGAGGAAAAAAAGGAAAGCACCAAATAAATAGGAGACATTCTATGTTTGTAGATAGACTCAAAAAATTTGTCAAGATGTCAGTTTCTAACAACTTTTTTTTTTTAAGATTTTTATTTATTTATTTGACAGAGAGAGATCACAAGTATGCAGAACTGCAGGCAGAGAGAGAGGGGTAAGCGGGCTCCCTGCTGAGCAGAGAGCCCCATGTGGGATTCCATCCCAGGACCCTGAGATCATGACTTGAGCCGAAGGCAGATGCTTAAATGACTGAGCCACCCAGGCGCCCCACTTCCTAACAACTTGGTCTATAGAGTAAATGCAATCCCAAACAAAATTCCACCAACTTATTTTTGGATATTGACAAAATGATTTGAAAATGTATATGGTGAGACAACAGACACCAAACAGCCAATACAATATTGAAGGAGAACAATGATGAAGACCTGACACTACACTTATTCAAGACATATTATAAAACTACATTACACTCTCTCTTTCTGTCAAATAAATAAATAAAATCTTTAAAAGGGGGGGGGGCGCCTGGGTGGCTCAGTGGGTTAAGCGTGTGCCTTCAGCTCTGGTCATGATCTCAGGGTCCTGGGATCAAGCCCCACAATGGGCTCTCTGTTCAGCGGGGAGCCTGCTTCCCCCTGCGTCTCTGCCTACTTTTGATCTCTCTCCCTGTCAAATAAATAAAGAAAATCTTTTTATAAATAAACAAACAAACAAACAAATAAATAATAAAACTACAGTACTCAAGGCAGTGTAGTATTGGTGGAAAAAATAGACAAAAAAAAAAGAATCAATGGAATACAATAGAGAGCTAAGAAATAGACTGACATAGATTTAAGGCAACTGATCTTAGAAAAGGAACAAAGGCAATATAATGGATGTAAATCTTTACAACAGTGCTGCTAGAACAACCAGAAATCCACATTCAAAAAATGAATCGAGATAAAGACTTTACATCCTTCTCAGAAATTAACACCAAATGGATCACAGAACTAAGTGTTAATTGCAAAACTATAGAACTCTTGGAAGATAACAGAATAAGATCTAAATATCCTTGGGTTCTGGAGTGACTTTTTAGATGCAGCACAAAGCACAATCCATGAAAGGAAGAATTGATAAGCTGGATTTCATTAAAATTAAAACTTCCTACTCTGCAAAAGACACCAACAAGAGAATAAAAAGACAAGCCACAGACTAGGAGAAAATATCTGCAAAAAAAATCTGATAAAGGACTGTTACTCAAAATATAAAAAGAATTGGGACGCCTGGGTGGCTCAGTTGGTTGGATGACTGCCTTCGGCTCAGGTCATGATCCCGGAATCCCGGGATCGAGTCCCGCATCAGGCGCCCAGCTCCATGGGGAGTCTGCTTCTCCCTCTGACTTTCTCCTCACTCATGCTCTTTCTCACTGTCTCTCTCAAATAAATAAATTAAAAAATATATATATAAAAAGAATTCTTAAAATTCAACAATTAAGAAACAACACAATTTGGGGCGCCTGGGTGGCTCAGTGGGTTGAAGCCTCCGCTTTCAGCTCAGGTCATGATCCCAGGGTCCTGGAATCAAGCCCTGAATCGGGCTCTCTGCTCAGCAGGGAGCCTGCTTCCCTCCTCTCTGTCTACTTGTGAGCTCTCTCTTTCAAATAAATAAATAAAACCTTAAAAAAAAAAAAAAAAAAGAAACAACACAATTTAAAAATAGGTCCAAGACTTTAACAGACACCCAAAGAAGAATACAGAGATGGCAAACAAGCATATGAGATGATGTTTCACACCATATGTCATGAAGTAAATGTAAATTAAAACAATGAGATACCACTACACATCTCTTAGAACGGCCCACATCCAGAACACTGACAACACTAAATGCTAGCAAGGATGTGGAACAACAGGAACTCTCATTCACTGCTGGTAAAAAAGCAAAATGGTATAAGCACTTTGGAAAACAGTTTGACAGTTTCTTACAAAACTTACCATGCGCTCCAGCAATCACTCTTTTTGGTATTTACCCAAATGAGCTGAAAACTTATGCCCAAACAAAAACCTGCATAGGGATCGACCGATCTATTTATGTATCTTTATTATTATGTTCAGTTAGCAAACACATAGTACATCAGTAGTTTTTGATGTAGTGTTCAGCAATTCATTAGTTGCGTATAACAACCCAGTGCTCATCACAACACATGCCCTCCTTAATACCCATATCAACTCGATTTATAATTGCCAAAAATTTTTAAAAATTGCCCCAAATTGGAAGCAACCAAGATGTCCTTCAGTAGGTAAATGGATAAAATGTGGTACATCCATACAATGGAATGCTATTTAGTGCTAAGAAATTACCTAACGAGTAGAGGATACATGTCATAAAACATTTGTCCAAATCCAAAACATGTACAACACTAAGAGAGAATCCTAATATAAACTATAGACTTTGGGTGATAACACTGTGACAGTGCAGGTCTACCTATTGTACAATGTGTCACTCTGGTGGAGGATATGGATAATGGGGGAAGGCTATGTATGTTTGGGGGTAGAAGGTATACAGGAAATCTGTACCTTCTCCTCAACTTTGCTGTAAACCCAAAACTGCTCCAAAAAACAAATTCCATTAAAACACTAAAAATGCTACTACGGAAGAAAGTTTAAAAACAAAAGAATACTTCCTTCTCTGGGGTTTTGAAGATATTTTTCTAAATTATCCTTTATAAATGTTAATTGTTTTACCTCTCACATTTAGGTCTATAATCAAAACCTTGAATTGCTTTATGGGTATGAAGTAAAGGAAAAGAGTTATGTTTTTTTTTTCCATATGGATTTCTAAGGGAAAAAAGACCACCTTTTCCTCAAAGCTCTGCAGTACTACCTTTTCGGTAAATAAAATCTCCATATACGAATAGCTCTGTTTCTGGCCTCTATGTTTCATTTGTCTATATTTCCATCTTATGGTAATAACATATTGTCTTAATTACTGTAGCTTTATGATGTCTTGGTATCGAATTCAACAAGTTTTCGGTCCATGCTGTTAAGAATTCTTCAGCTAGGGGCACCTGGGTGGCTCAGTGGGTTAAGCCTCTGCCTTCGGCTCAGGTCATGATCCCAGGGTCCTGGGATCGAGCCCCACATCGGGCTCTCTGCTCAGCCAGGAGCCTGCTTCCCCGCTCTCTCTGCCTGCCTCTCTGCCTACTTGTGATCTCAATCTCTCTCTCTCTATCTCTGTTAAATAAATAAATAAAATCTTAAAAAAAAAAAAGAATTCTTCAGCTATTCTTGGCCCTTTGCATTATCATATGATTATCAATGATTTCAGAATCATTTTGTCAAATTCCACAAGAAAATAACATTAGTGGTGGTGGGGGGGTACCTGGCTGTTCAGTCAGAAGAGCATGCAACTCTTGATCTTGGGGTTGATTTTATAAGGATTGCATTAAATCTATAAATCCATTTCGAGAACAGTTATTTTCAAAATATTGGGTCTTTTGATCCATGAATATGGTATACCCTTTAAGTGTTCTTTCATTTCTTCCAATGCTGCTTTGTCATTTTTAATAGTGTTTTTACGTACCTTTCATTTAATTTATTTCTTATATTACACTTTCGGTACAATTGTAAATGGCTTGTGCTTTTAAATTTCATTTTCTAATGACTTATGCTTGAATAAGTAGGTGTGATTGTTGTAGAGTGATTTTAGTGACATTGTTAAAATCACTAATTCTAATAGTTTACATTTTGGGGGCTTCCTAAGTAGGGTACCTACAAAAATCATAGAGCAAACATCAGTATAATGTGAATGCTAAGACCTTTTCCTTTAGGACGAGAAAACAAGACCAAAATGTTTGCTTCATTACTTTTTTTCCTCCCAAACTTACTGAGAAATAATTGACAAATATAATTATATAAATTTAAAATGTACAATATAATGAGCTCATACACATATCTACTGTTGGAATAAAGACCAAGACTAAAACAATTAACACATTCATCACCTCACATAGTTAACTCTCCTGCTTCATTACTTCTAGACAACCGATCTAACAACTACAATAAAGCAAGGAAAAGGGAAGAATATCATAAATATTGGAATCCCACTACTCAAAAATCATTTTATTTCCTCTCTTCTACATTTTTTGGGGGATTTAATTTTCTGGGTTTTTTTGCCCTAACTTCCTTAGAACTTTGCTCACTGGTTCGTAACCTATCTTCTTTTTCTCTATATACATTTAAAGCTTAAGAGCTTTAAAAACCCCTCTAAACATGGTTTCAGCTGCACATTGTAAGTTCTTATGTATAAATTTCTATTATTGTTCTATTTAAAATATTTTCTAATTGACATTTTGATTTTTTTAATCCAACTGTTATTTAGACATATATTCTTAATACCCAAACATTTGGAGTTTTTCTAATTGACTTTTGGATAACTAGCTAAATGCACTGCAGTCAAATAATAATCTATATGATTTTAATTCTCTAAAAATGGTGGAAATTTGCTTTATGGCCCAGCAAATGGTTAATTTTTGAAAATGTACTAGATGTACTTAAGTAATAAACAAGGGGCACCTGGGTGGCTCAGTGGGTTAAAGCCTCTGACTTCAGTTTGGGTCATGATCCCAGGGTCCTGGGATCGAGCCCCACGTTGAGCTCTCTGCTCAGCGGGAAGCCTGCTTCCCCCTCCCTCTCTCTCTGCCTGCCTCTCTGCCTACTTGTGATCTCTGTCTGTCAAATAAATAAATGAATCTTAAAAAAAAGAAGAAGAAGAAGTAATAAACAGGTGTCTGTCTGGGTGGCTCAGTCAGTTGGGTGTCCAACTCGATCTCAGTTCAGGTCTTGATCTCAGAGTCCTGAGTTCAAGGCCTACACTGGGTGGCTGGGCACGGATCTCCTTAAAAAAAAGAAAAAGAAGAAGTAATAAACATATATATACTTAATTGTTAGATATACTGTTCTAATTATGACAATTATATCACACTTGCTAGTCACGTCATTCAAATATCTTATATCTTTATTAATTCATCTGATTCTTTTACCAGTTATGGAGAGACCTGTATTAAAATCTCCTACTATAGGGGCACCTGGGTGGCCCAGTGGGTTAAAGCCTCTGGGTTAAAGCCTGAGCCGAAGCCTTTGCCTTCGGCTCAGGTCATGATCCCAGGGTCCTCAGATCGAGCCCCACATCAGGCTCTCTGCTTAGCAGGGAGCCTGCTTCCTCTTCTCTCTCTCTCTCTCTGCCTGCCTCTCTACCAAGTTGTGATCTCTATGTGTCAAATAAATAAAATCTTAAAAAAAAATCTCCTACTATAATTATGTATTTCTCTCCCTTTAATTCTGTAAATCTTTGTTTTAAATCTGCTACTAGAGGGGTGCTTGGGTTGCTCAGTCAGTTTAGTGTCTGCCTTTGGCTAGGGTCTTGATCCCAGAGTCCTGGGATCAAGCCCCGCTTTTCACTCCCTGCTCCACAGTGTTCACTTCTCCCTCCCCCTCTGCCCCTACCCCAACTTATGCACTCCCTCTCTCTCAAATAAACATTTTTTAAAAATCTAAATGTCATTAAAATTTTTTGCTAAATTAAATGGTTTATCATTTTGAAATGCCCCTCTTTTATCCCTAATCATGTTTGTTTTTTTTTTTTTAAGATTTTATTTATTTATTTGACAGAGAGAGAGATCACAAGTAGGCAGAGAGGGAGAGACAGAGAAGCAGGCTCCCCACTGAGCAGAAAGCCCGATGTGGGGCTCGATCGCAGGACCCCGAGATCATGACCTGAGCTGAAGGCAGAGGCTTAACCCACTGAGCCACCCAGGGGCCCCCCTAAATCATGCTTTTTTGCTTAAAGTCTACTTTGGCTGAATATTAATATATCCACATTCAGAACAGTTTTCTTTTGTTTAGTCTCTAATTTTTTTTTTAATTCTGGTAAAAAAAAAAAAAGCAAATTACAGCATAAAACTTACCATCTTAACTATTTCTAAGTGTATGTAGTTCAACAGTATTAAATATGTTCATATTATTATAAAACTACTCTCCAGAACTTTTTCATCTTACAAAACTAAAAATCTGTATCTATTAAACTCCCCATATCCCATTATACCCCATAACCCCCAACTCCTAACAATCACCATTCTACTTTCTGTGACTTTGACTACTGAAGATACTTTCTATAAGTGGAATCATGTATTTGTATTTTTATGACTGGCTTATTTCACTTAGTATAATGGTTCTTAAGGTTTATCAATGTTGCAGCACATAGTGACTATTCTTTTTTTTTTTTAGATTTTATTTATTTGACAGGCAGAGATCACAAGTAGGCAGAGAGGCTGGCAGAGAGAGAGGAGAAAGCAGGCTCCCCACTGAGCAGATCACCTGATGCGGGGCTCAATCCCAGGATCCTGGATTCATGACCTGAGCTGAAGGCAGAGGCTTTAACCCACTGAGCCACCCAGGCACCCTCATAGTGACTATTCTTTTAACACCTTCCCTGGAGATTATGACATCTATTTTTGACTTGCAAAATTCTAGTATTAATTGGCAGTTTTACCCCTCTTCCTTGATAAAGCAAGGGAGTTTATGCCCCTCCTAATTTTTATTTAAGATATTATTTGTTTATTTGCCAGAGAGAGAGCAAGAGAGCATGAGAGAGTACAAGCAGGGAGAGTGGCAGACAGAGGGAGAAGCAGGCTCCTTGCTGAGCAAGGAGCCCAATGTGGGATTGAGTCCCAGGACACTGGAATCATGACCTAAGCTGAAGACAGCTGCTTAACCAACTGAGCCACGCAGGTGTCCCTGCCCCTCCTAATTTATAGGCCATGACTACCATGTATATTAATTCTCTATGTGTTTTTTAAAAGTCATTTATTTGAAAAATAATGAGTCAGGGGAGGGGCAGAGGGAGAGAATCTTCAAGTAGACTTGCCACTCAGCAGGGAGCCCCATAGGACATGGGGCTTGATCTCACAGCCCATCAGATCACGACCTGAGCTGAAACCAAGAGTTGGACACTCACTCAACTAAGCTACCCAGGTGCCCTGATCATTCTCTATGTGTGTGTATGTGTGTGTTTATGAAACATGTATTTTAAATTATTTATTTGTGTATTTTTACAAGAAAGAGAGCACACACAAGCAAGAGAAGGGACAGAGGGAGAAGGAGACTCCTTTTGAGCAAGGGGGTCCTACGCAGGACTTATCCCAGGACCCTGGGATCACGACCTGAGCCGAAGGCAGATGTTTAACTGACTGAGGCACCCAGGCTTAGTTTAAAAACTCTCCCTGTGTTTTTAAATCCTAATAAAACATTCTTGGGGTGCCTGGGTGGCTCAGACGGTTGGGCATCTCCCTTTGGCTGGGGTTATGATCTCCAGGTCCTGGGATCGAGCCCCACATTGGGCTCCTGGCTGGCTCATCGGGGAGCCTGTTTCTCCCTCTCCCTCTCCCTGTCTCTCTCTCAAATGAATAAATAAAACCTTTTTTAAAAGGTTTTTTGTTTTATACAGTCAATATTCATTGAGACCTGACTATGTATTTGTGGTCTGCACTGTTATTCATGCATTCTTGCATCTCCAATCTTCCAACTGGGTCATCTTTCTTCCATATTCAGAATACCTTTAGGATTTTTTCAGTGGGGTTCCAATGGTGATGACTTCTTTTTGGTTTTGTTTTTGTGTTTTACTGTTTTTTAAAACTGTGCTTATTTTGCTTCATTCTAGAATATTTTCACTGTATATGATGCGTGTAGAATTGCAAACTGACAGTTATTTTTATTCAGACCTTTAAAGATATCCTCCCAATGTCCTCTGACTTCTATTGTTTCTGTAGAGAAGTTAGCTCTAGGTCTGATTTAGATCCTTTCAAAATTGTTTGTAAAGATTTTATTTAGTTACCTGACAGAGAGAGCACAAACAGGGGGAAGGGCAGAAGGAGAGGGAGAGGTCGGCTCTCCTCTGACCAGGAAATCCAATGCGAGGCTCCATCTCAGGCCCCAGGATCATGACCTGAGCCAAAGGCAGACGCTTAACCAACTGAGCCACCCAGAAACCCTCAAAATTGTATATTTTCCTCCTCTGCCTGCTTTTAAGATTTTCTGTCTTTGTTTCCTAGAAATTTTACTATGATGTTCCTAAGTGTGTATTTCTTTATATTTATTCTGCTTGTGATTTGTAGCACTTTTTGAATCTGTGGCTTGACAGTTTTCATGAATTTTGGAAAGTTATCAACAATATTTCCTCAAATACTCCTCCTTATTCTTTTTCCTCTGGAGTTCCCATTACACATATGACATACCTAATCTCTGTTGCCTCTAAGTCTTTCACCTCCTCTTCTGTGTTTCCTAATCTTTTGAATTTCCATGCATGACTTAGGTCCTTCTAACTTATAATGCAGTTCAGATTGTTCTCAGATACAATCAGTTTTCATTTTATTTTCTTTAAAAATTTTATTTTATCTTATTTAAAAGATTTTACTTATTTGACAGAGACCACAAGTAGGCAGAGAGGCAGGCAGAGAGAGGAAGGGGAGCAGGCTCCCTGCCGAGCAGAGAGCACGATGTGGGGCTCGATCCCAGGACCCCAAGATCATGACCTGAGCTGAAGGCAGAGGTTTTAACCCACTGAGCCACCCAGATGCCCCTAAAAATTTTATTTTTTTATTTGAAAGAGAGCGAGAGAGCACAGGCAGGGGGAGCAGCAGGCAGAGGGAGAGGGAGAAACAGACCCCCAGCTGAGCAGGGAGACCAATGTGAGAGTCCATTGCAGGACCCCAGGATCACTGCCCAAGCCAAAGGCAGATACTTAACCAACTGAGCCACCTAGGTACCCCCCTGTTTTTAAAACCATACACTGTGGGGTGCCTGGGTAGCTTAGTCGGTTAAGCAGCTGCCTTCGGCTCAGGTCATGATCACAGGGTCCTGGGATTGAGCCCCACATTGGGCTCCCTGCTCAGGAGAGAGTCTGCTTCTCCCTCACCCTCTGTCTGCACTCTGCCTACTTATGCTATCTGTCAAATAAATAAATAAAATCTTAAAAAAAAAAAACAAAACCATACATTGAGTTCATAGTTTCAAATACTGTATTTTTCAGGTCTAAAATATGCATTACAAAATAGTTTGCCAGTTATCTGTTGAATTTCCCCAAGTTGTCTTTATTTCCTTGAATCTCTTAAGAATAGTTATTTTATTTTTATATTTTTATTTTTTGAAGAATAGTTATTTTAAATCTGATAATTCTAATATTTAGATCTCCTGTGTATTTGTTCTATTGTCTAATGGTTCTTGTTCCATATTCTTACTGTTTCATCCCCTCATGTTTCTGATTTTTTTTTTTTATTGTGTACTAAACGACCCATTTAAAAAACTGATAATGAAAGTATCTGTGAGGATTTTCAGAGAGGATCTGTTTACTTGTACCAGGGTATCTATGTTACCTCAAAACAATTTCAGGTGTTGAAATAATTTGAAACTAAGTTGCAATTCCTACAAAGGTAAGTCTATTTCCACTCATCTTTACTACTAGGACTCAGTCTCTCTTGGGGTCCTATGCCAGAGTAAGGGGGTGGTTACTAGTCCCCCCTCACACCCCAGAAGGCCCTGAACATCAATCACTGTTCTCTTGGCTCCAGGAATTTGTCACCATTCAGCTTTTCAACTGCTCTATCCCATATGTTTCACCCAAGTAATTGCCTGTCTATGTTATTCTCCCTTCAAAATGTTTACTTTCCCTATCTTTGGTCTAATGGATTATTGCATGCACCAAATAAACCCTTCTGGACTAATTTTGGAAAATACATGTTTGAAAAATGTGTTTTTTGTTTTTGTTTTTGTAGTAAGCTCATAAATGAGCACTGTTAAGAAACAACTTAAATTGCTTCTAAGAATAACCTATTTTTTTTAGTTGCCCAGGGTAGAAAGATAAGCCACATTTAGTTACTTGTTTCCCACCTTTATATTAGATATTTTAGATATATTAGATATTTTACTCTTAAAAGGATAGAAAAAAGAGAGAAATGTGGCCAATTACTCCCAGTTACGTTTTGTAGAACAGTCAGCTAGAGCCTAAAATAAAATGTTCTTTTCGTTGAATTTCTAAAAAGAGATGACATTAAAAAAGTATATTAAGAGTAAATGACTTTCAACACAAAGAATGTGGCTGAGAACAATGAACCTTTTAGGGCCAAAGACTCGCTTTGGTTCTGTATTAGTTTCCCATGGCTGTTATAACAAATGAATCCAAACTTCGTGGCTCAAACAATAGAAATGTTTTCTGTCATAGTTCTTTTTTTTTTTTTTTTTTTTTTTAAAGATTTATTTATTTATTTATTTATTTGTCAGAGAGAGAGAGAGGGAGAGAGAGCGAGTACAGGCGGACAGAATGGTAGGCAGAGGGAGAAGCAGGCTCCCTGCTGAGCAAGGAGCCCGATGCGGGACTCGATCCCAGGACGCTGGGATCATGACCTGAGCCGAAGGCAGCTGCTTAACCAACTGAGCCACCCAGGCGTCCCTCTGTCATAGTTCTAAAGCTTAGAAGGCCAAACCAGTTTCACTGGGCTGAAATCAAGGTAAAGGCAAAGCCACACACCCTCTGAAAGCTCTAGAGGAGAATGTGTTCCTTGCCTTTTCCAATTGCTGGCAGGTGTCGGCATTCCTTGGCTTGCCCTATCACCCCAGCCTCTACCCTCATAGTTGTAATGCCCTCTCTTCTATCTGAAATCTCCTTCGGCCTCCCCCATGTAAGGATACGTGTGACTGCCATTTAGGACTCACCTGGATTATCCAGGATAAGCTCCCCATCTGAAGATTGTGACAGATGTAGCTACACCTGCAGTGAACATATAGCATTATATATAGTTTTCTAATCACTATGTTGTACACCTGAAACTAATGTAACAATGTGTATCAACTATACTTCAATTTAAAAAATTAATTAAAAAACAACTGAGGGGCACCTGGGTGGCTCAGTGGGTTAAAGCCTCTGCCTTCGCTTCAGGTCATGATCCCAGGGTCTTGGGATCGAGCCCCACATCGGGCTCTCTGCTCAGCGGGAGCCGGCTTCCTCTGCTCTCTCTGCCTGCCTCTCTGCCTACTGTGATTTCTGTCTGTCAAATAAATAAAATCTTTTTAAAAAAATGAAATATTTTTAAAACTATAAACTAACATAATTTGTTTCTAGACAATCTACAGTGTATCAAAGTGACAAGCTAGTTGTTAGAAAGACACACAAGAATAAAACCCAGTTCTTATAACAGACTCAAGAGTCTAATAGGCCAAGAGAAACAGGCATACAGTGCATGTTTATAGGTATCACAGATGAGGCGGGAGGCACAAAGAATAAAGAGGCCAGTTCTAACAGTTATCAACGTTCCTTTAAATTTAAAAATTCTATGATTTTATAAAAACAGTTTGTAGGAGCGCCTGGGTGGCTCAGTGGGCTAAGCCTCTGCCTTCAGCTCAGTTCATGATCTCATCCCATGCCTGGGATGGAGCCCCTCACCAGGCTCTCTGCTCACCAGGGAGCCTGCTTCCTCCCCTCTCTCCCCCCCACCCCACCTCTCTGCCTACTTGTGATCTCTTTCTCTGTCAAATAAATAAATAAAATCTTTTAAAAAATTTTTAAATAGGGGCGCCTAGGTGGCTCAGTCGGTTATGTGGCTGCCTTCGGCTCAGGTCATGATCCCAGGATTCTGGGATCAAGCCCCACGTCGGGCTCTCTGTTCAGCAGGGAGCTTGCTTCCTTCCCCACCTCTCTCTCTCTCTGCCTCTCTGCCTACTTGTGTTCTTTATCTGTTTTTTAAAAATTTAAAAATAAAAACAGGTTGTAGCTCTTTAAAAGGAAGTCCTCATATCCATTAGGATAGCTATTTAAAAAAGCAAACAAACAGAAAACAAGTGTTGGAGAAGATGTAAACAAACTAGAACCCTGTGTACTGCTGGTGGTAATACAAAATGGTACACCTGCTACCAAAAACAAAATGGCAGTTCCTCACGAAATCAAACAGAATCACCATTAATCCAGAAATTCCACTTCTGGCTCTAAACCCAAAAGAAGCGAGAGCAGGGATTTTAAAAGCTATCTGTACAGCCATGTTCACAGCTGTATTATTTACAATAGTCAGAGAATGGAAACAGCCCAAGTGTCCAAGATAAATAAATAAAATGTGGTAATATATACAATGGAGTATTATTCAGCTTTAAAAAGGAAGGAAATTCTGACACATGCTAACAACACGGATTAACTCTGAACACATTATCCTTAGTACAATAAGCCAGTCATAAAAGGACAAATACTGTATGATTCCACTTGTATGAGTTATCAAGAGTAGTCAAATTCACAGAAACAGAAAACAGGAAGTAGGATGGTAGTTCCCAGGGATTAGGATAAGGGAGAGTGGGAGTTACTGTATAGAGGTTTTCAGTTTTGTGAAATAAAAAAAAAAGTTGGGGAGGGCAGAGGAAAGGAAGAGAGAAACATTTAGGTAGAGCTACATAAAGCAAAAAGCAGTGAAGCAATGAAGCTGTAGCACAGTACTGAGATAGAGAAACTGTTCATGCATGATCAACTATAAAATTTCAGACAGCTGTTTTAATGTTTCAGAGGTTTAAATATCAAATGTGAAAAGTATTTTGTAGCTGAATAGTTTCACAAGCGGGTAAAGAGGAAGAGAAAACTAAAGCGCAAAATGAAGTCAACAAAATAAGTACAATACTTGTGAACTTGCTCTTATCATTGTAACTTGACAAATATGGTTAGACACTGACAGGCAAACACAGTTTTTATATCTAGAAAAATATTAGCTAACCTGACTGTTGAAAAGAGTCTTTAAGTACCATCTCCAGAGATAAGATTAAAAAAAAAAAAAGATTTTTTTAAAATTTCCACAGTGATTCTGAGATATAGTCAAGTTTGAGAGAAGGAGATTACCTGACCAAAATCAGGGCTCCTAAAATTTTAAAAATTACATTCATTTGGTCTCATCCTTCTCTAGTCTCCAAAGACTTTGTAGGGAGAAAATCAGATCATTACTAATCTGTGAGAATCAGAACTAAACCTATTCCTAACCTTGGATTACTCCCAGAGTTGGTTTTCTTTTATCTAGTGTTGAATTCAGACAGCAGTCAGGAAAAGGTAAAAAGTTATATGTAATTATGCCACTATAAATTCGTATCATGAAACTAACAGGTTCCCAGATATCTGCTCTGGGTTCGTTAAAAAGTTCTCTTATTTGGGGCGCCTGGGTGGCTCAGTGGGTTAAGCTGCTGCCTTCGGCTCAGGTCATGATCTCAGGGTCCTGGGATCGAGTCCCGCATCGGGCTCTCTGCTTGGCAGGGAGCCTGCTTCTCTCTCTCTCTCTCTGCCTGCCTCTCTGCCTGCTTGTGGTCTTTCTCTGTTGAATAAATAAATAAAATCTAAAAAAAATAGTAATAAAAAGTTCTCTTATTTGATTTTCAACATTTGGGTGCCCAACAAACAATTCAAGTAATCCAAGGGTAAGGCCCACAAAAGATTTTTGTCAGAAGCATTTCTAACATAATTAACTAGTAAGCCACATGAACCAGTAGGCTACTTAATGTCTAAAGACCTGTCTCCTGTTGCCACTATTTAATTCAGAGCTATTCAAACCACCAGGTATAAAGAACTAGTTGTTGATCTTACTGTTTTAATTTCTAATCTTTGAGGACTAGTGCTTTTATAAAATCATAAAACTAGGCTTAAGGGTGGTGGGAAGAGGTTGAGCAAGTCCTCTCCTTAAAACACAAATATTAAACTGAATAAAATTGTGGAAAACAGCTGTTTCAGGGCTCTGGAAATCAATCAAAGGCCACAACAAATTATTGAGAAACTGCTAGAGCCTTAAGTAAAAACAATGCAGTCTTTACCCTTCTAGACTAGGACTGCTCCCACTCATATCTCCAGCTCTGTGGAGGATAACAGCTTTACCAGGGCGGGGATTGCCAAAGCAGGCTAACTAGAGAGGACGAAGTTTTGCCCTAAAGTAGGCTAAAGTAGAGAACTCAGAAATCTTTTTTTAAAAAACCTGCTGCTTTGCCAGTCTGAAGTTGGAGTCTTGGTTCAGTGTGGTAAACAAACAGGAAATTTAACAGGGAAATCCTGGAAATGAAAGAACCATATAGAAAAGTAGATTAGTTCTCTACACATCCCTAGCTAAATGAGAAACCATGCCCATGCAGAGGGCAACCCAGGAAGCCAGTGGAAATTAAAAGTGAAAACAAAGTTAAGAACTGCCTGAAAGTATAGATTGCTCTAGGCAGTACTGACATTTTAAAAATGTTTATTCTTCTGATCCATGAGCATGGAATGCTCTTCCATCTTTTTGTGTCTTCTTCAGTTTCTTTCATAAGTGTTCTGTGGTTCCTCGAGTACAGATCCTTTACCTCTTTGGTTAGGCTTATTCCCAGGTATCTTATGGTTCTTGGTGTTATAGTAAGTGGAAGCAATTCTCTAATTTCCCTTTCTGTATTTTCACTGTTAGTGTGTAAGAAAACAACTGATTTCTGTGCATTGATTTTGTATCCTGCCACATTACTGAGTTGCTGTATGAGTTCTAGTAGTTTGGGGGTGGAGTCTTTTGGGTTTTCCATATAAAGTATCATGTCATCTGTGAAGAAAGAGAGTTTTGACTTCTTCTTTGACAATCTGAAATGCCATCCCAGTCAAAATTCCACTGGCATCTTTCAAAGAGCTGGAACAAACAATCCTAAAATTTGTATGGGACGAGAAGAGACCCCGAATTGCTAAGGAAATGTTGAAAAAGAAAAACAAAACTGGAGGTATCATGTTGCCTGATTTCAAGCTTTACTACAAAGCTGTGATCACCAAGACAGCATGGTACTGGCACAAAAACAGACACACAGACCAGTGGAACAGAGTAGAGAGCCCAGATATGGACCCTCAACTCTATGGTCAACTAATCTTCAACAAAGCAGGAAAAAATATATCGTGGAAAAAAGACAGTCTCTTCAATAAATGGTGCTGGGAAAATTGGACAGCCATGTGTAGAAGAATGAAACTTGGCCATTCTCTTACACCATACACAACGATAAACTCGAAGTGGATAAAAGACCTGCAACGTGAGGCAGGAATCTATCAAAATCCTAGGGGAGAATGTAGGCAGTAACCTCTTCAACATCAGCCACAACCACTTCTTTCAAGATATGTCTTCAAAGGCAAAGGAAACAAAAGCAAAAATGAACTTTTGGGACTTCATCAAGATCAAAAGCTTCTGCACAGCAAAGGAAACAGTTAACAAAACAAAGAGGCAACCACAGAATGGGAGAAGATATTCGCAAATGACAGTACAGACAAAGGGCTGATATCCAAGATCTATAAAGACCTCCTCAAACTCAACACACACAAAACAGATAATCACATCCAAAAAATGGGCAGAAGACATCAACAGACATTTCTCCAAAGAAGACATACAAAGAGCTAATGGACACATGAAAAATATTCATCATCATTAGCCATCAGGAAAATTCAAATCAAAACCACATTGAGAAATCACCTTACACCAGTAAGAATGGCCAAAATTAACAAGACAGTAAACAACAAGTGTTGGAAAGGATGTGAAGAAAGGGAAACCCTAATACATTGTTGGTGGGAATGCAAGTTGGTACAGTCACTTTGGAAAAGTGTGGAGATTCCTTAAGAAATTAAAAATAGAGCTACCCTATGACCTTGCAATTGCACTACTGGGTATTTACCCCAAAGATACAAATGTAGTGAAAAGAAGGGCCATATGTACCCCAAAGTTCATATCAGCAATGGCCACAGTCACCAAACTATGGAAAGAGCCAAGATGCCCTTCAACAGATGAATGGATAAGAAGATATGGTCCACATATACAATGGAGTATTATGCCTCCATCAGAAAGGATGAATACCCAACTTTATATCAACATGGATGGGACTGGAAGAGATTATGCTGAGTGAAATAAGTCAATCAAGAGAGTCCATTATCATATGGTTTCACTTACTTGTGGAGCATAAGGAATAACACAGAGGACATTGGGAGATGGAGAGGAGAAAAGAGTTGGGGGAAATTGGAGGGGGAGAAAAACCATGAGAGAGTGTGGACCCTGAGAAACAAACTGAGGGTTTTGGAGGAAAGGGGGTGGAGGTACATGCCTGGTGGTGAGTATTATGGAGGGCATATATTGCATGGAGCCCAGGGTGTGATGCGTAAACAATGAA
The DNA here is from genome assembly GCF_030435805.1 of Mustela lutreola. NCBI lineage: Eukaryota > Metazoa > Chordata > Mammalia > Carnivora > Mustelidae > Mustela > Mustela lutreola. The sequence continues at coordinate 65,390,332 of NC_081297.1, forward strand.
TTTTGGAACACTGAAAAAAAATTAAATTAAATTAAATTTTTAAAAAAGAAAGAAAAGAACTGCCTGAACTTTGAATGTCCTCCTCAACCCACATGGTTCAATCAGCAGAGGATAAATGCTTATGCATTTGAGATATTTAGCAAAAGCTCAGTCCAAATCATTGGCTGACTAATAAACATTGCAGACACAGGGACAATCCCTAAAAGCAAAAATAAAAAATTAAGATTAAAATTAAAAAACTGTGCAGATATATTTGTGATGTACACATGGGACAGGTAGAGTGGCCGATGCCTCAGTTTATGTCCAGGCTAATTATTATTTTTCTAATTAACATATAATGTATTATTTGCCCCAGGGATACAGGTCTGTGAATCATCACGCTTCCACATTTCACAGCACTCACCATAGCACATACCCTCCAACAATGTCCATCACCCAACCACCCTATCCCTACCCTCCCCAACCCCCAGCAGTTTTGTGAGATTAAGAGTCTCTTATGGTTTGTCTTCCTCCTGATCCCATCTTGTTTCATTTTTTCCTTCCCCCTTCCCCCACAATCCCCAGCCCTGCCTTCTCAAATTCCTCATATCAGAGATCATTGATAATTGTCTTTCTCTGACTGACTTATTTCACTTAGCATAATACCCTCTAGTTCCATCCATGGTTGCAAATGCAAGATTTCATTTCTTTTGATGGCTGATTATTTTTAAAATACCCTCAAGAAGATAAATTAAGAATGAGGAGTTAATATATTACCTTAATTATCCACTTAAAAAAAAAGCCAAGAAAGAAAGATTCATACATAGGAAAACCACCAATCAATAGAAACTGATACTGAAAGGGTCCACAAGTTGGTGGACTTAACCAACAAAAACTTCAAAACAACTAATAAAAATATATTCAAGGAATTTAAGGAAAACATAGTCATACTGACTTGACAAATACACAATCTCAACAGAGAAACAGAAACTATAAGATAAAACTAAAAAGAAATTATAATTAAAAATATAATACCCAAATGAAAAATTCACCAGTTAGACTTAATAGCAAATTTGAGATAGCAGAAGAAAAAAAATCAGTGAACTTGAAAAGCAATCAAGAAGAATTAGACAACCTAAATAAAGGAAGAACATTATGAAGAAACAGTTTGCAGAAAAAATAAAAATGGGGTGCCTGGGTGGCTCAGTCATTGAGCGTCTGCCTTCAGCCCAGGTCATGATCCCAGGGTCCTGGAATGGAGCCCCGAATCAGGCTCCCTGCTCAGTGCGAACCCTGCTTCTCCTTCTCCCTCTTCCTCTGCCCCTGCTCCCCCTGTTTGTGTCTTTCTCTGTCAAATAAATAAAATCTTGAAAAAATGAGAGAGAGGGGCGCCTGGGTGGCTCAGTTGGTTAAAAAAAAGAGAGAGAGAGAGAGAGAGAGAGAGAGAAAGAAAGAAAGAAAGAAAGAGAGAAGAAAAATGATCTTCAGTCACCTGTGGGATAACATTAACCTTACCAATACACACATCAGAGGATTCCTAGTAGGGGAGGAAAGAGGGAAAGGAGCAGGAAAAAAAATTTTTTGATGAAATAATGGCAAACATTTGATGAAATTCCCAAGAAATCCATACCAAACAGCATCAGTCAAACTGCTAAAGATAAAGAGAACAACAAGAAAACAATGAGAAAAAAGGACTCATCGCAATGGAGGAACAATATGACATATTCAGTGGAAAAGTGCTGAATTCTATAGCCAGCAAAACTATCCTTCAGAAATGAAGGCAAAATAAAGACACCCAGATTAAAAAAAGAAATAGAGTCTGAAAGAATCCACTCCTGTCAGACTTGTATATAAGAAAAACTAAATTCTTCAGGCTAAAAGGAAATAAAACCAGACACTAACTCAAATCCAGAGAAAAGTATTAAAAGTACTCAAAATGGTAAATATTTGGTAACTGTAAAGACTACATATATATTTATCTCTTTTGTCCAAATTTTTCCAAAAAGCATAATATTGTTTGAAACAATAATTATAACAACATATTGTGGTTATATATGGATGTGATATATGTGAAATAATAGTACAAAAGCAGGGGAGAGGAAACAAGGCTATACTGGAACAAAGCTACTATATCTTATGGGTATTTTTTTAAAGCTTTTTTTTTAAAATTATTTTATTTATTTATTTATTTGACAGAGATCATAAGTAGGCAGGGAGGCAGGCAGAGAGAGAGAGAGAGAGGAGGAAGCAGGCTCCCCGCTGAGCAGAAAGCCTGATGTGGGGCTCCATCCCAGGACCCTGAGATCATGACCTGAGCCGAAGGCTGAGGCTTTAACCCACTGAGCCACCCAGGCGCCCCTCTTATAGGTATTAAGTCAGTATTAACCGGAAGTAGCTTGTGCCGAGTTAAAGATGCATACTGCAATCCTAGAGCAACCACTAATAAAATAACTATTTAAGAAACAGCTTTGGGGCGCCTGGGTGGCTCAGAGGGTTAAGCTTCTGCCTTCAGCTTGGGTCATGATCTCAGGGTCCTGGGATCGAGCCCTGCATCAGGTTCTCTGCTCAGCGGGGAGCCTGCTTCTCCCTCTCTCTGCCTACTTGTGATTTCTGTCAAATAAATAAATGAAATCTTAAAAAAAAAAAAAATAGCTATAAAAGGAAGGAAGGGAGGAAGGAAGGAAGGGAGGCTTTAAAAAAAATCAGAGGAATAGGGGCGCCTATTCAGTGGCTCAGTCAGTTAAACATCCACCTTTGGCTCAGGTCATGATCCCAGAGTCCTGGGATCAAGCCCTGTATCAGGCTCCTTACTCAGCGGGGATCCTACTTCTCCCTCTTCCTCTGCCCTTCCTCCCTCCCCGGCCTATGCTTTCTCTCTCTCTCAAATGAATAAAAAAAATCTTTTTTAAAAATCAGAGGAATTAATACACTAAGAAGAATAAAATTATATAAATCTAAGTATATACTAAAAATACATTAAAAAGAAGGCAATAAAACAGTAGCAGAGGAACAAAAAAATAAGATGTAGAGAACAGCAAATAGCAGGGATAAACCCAATCATGCTGATAAATACATTAAATGTTGAATGGAAAGGGTATAAAAATGATAATTTCTGAAAATAGTAAGTATAAGAGTTAGAACTACTATATTAATATCAGAAAAATTAAAACTTCAAAGATATATTCCCAGAGACAAAGAATATTTCATAAGAAAATCAATCTATCAAGATAAAAATTATAAATGTATATACTTAATAAGAGTACCCAAATATGTAAATTAAAACTGACAAAACAGAAACAAAAAATACATAATTCAACAATTGTAGCTGAATATTCAATACTTTTCTCTTAGTAAAGGACAAAACAATTAAACAGAAAGTTAGGATATAGATGACTTACATCATGATCACCCAGCTTGATCTAACATATATAGAACACTCTCCCAACAATAGATCAATACACATTCTTTTCAAGCATACATGTAACCTTCCAGGATAAATCATATACCAGAAAAATACATCACAAGAACAGAAAACTACAGACTGATATCCCTCATGAATGTAAGTTTTAAAAATATGTACCAAAATATTAGCAAAGAGAAACCAGTAACATAAAAAATGACCAAATAGGATTTACTTATTTTATTCATAAGAGACAGAAAGAGAGAGAGAGAGAGAGAGGCAGAGGCAGAGGCAGAGGGAGAAGAAGGCTCCCCGCAGAGCAAGGAGCCCAATGTGGGACTTGATCCCAGGACCCTGGGATCAGGACCTGAACCAAAGGCAAACACTTAATCGCCTGAGCCACCCATGTGTCCCCCAAATGGGATTTATCCCAGGAATGCAGAATTGTTTATCCCCTTTAAAATTAATTTTCTATATTAATAAAGGACAAAATCACATGATTATATTAATAGACCAGGGTTTCCTCAGCAGTATCGACTTTTGGATCAGGCAATTCTTTGCTGTGGAGGGCTGTCGTGTGCACTGCAGATGTGTAGAGCACCTGGGGCTAGACCCACTAGACACCAGTAGCACCTTGCCTCACCAAGTTGGGACCTCCACAAATGTCTCCAGACATTGGCAAATATTCCCAAAGGGGCAAAATCATCCCTGTTTGAGGAGGACTGAAATAAATGCAGAAAAAACATTTGACAAAAATCCCAACACCCCAGTCATGTAAAAATTCAGCAAAACAGGAATAGAAAGGAACTTCCTCAAACTGATAAAGGGCATCTATGAAAACTCTACAACAAACATCGTACTTAACAGTGAGAGACTAAATGCTTCTCTCCACACTTTTATAAGTACTTTGTACTTTTTTTGTTCAACTACATTATACATATAGCTTTATCTCAGCGAAAGTCCTAACAACAAATAAACTTTCTTTTGTTTCCAACTACATGTAAATCCAGACTATGTTCAATCAAAATTTGTTAGCACTTATTGCCTATGATATGGTCAAAATTTCAAATTCATTTTATATAAAGTAATTAAATACCAATTACAAAAAACAAAGAATCCTTCTTATAGCTCTGGCAATACAGACACAAATTAAAGACTCTAGTTTTAACAAGGTTGAAGCATTCTGCTGAAGTCAACCTTTTAATGAAAAATTAAGTGCTAAACTTCTTAGATGAAATTGTTTTATCTTAAAGTCTGGAGTCCTATTTTTACTATAGTATTTCTCATTTCTGGAGGAAAACAGGTAATGTTTCGAATGTAACTGGGAAGAAAGCAAACTGAATCACGAGGATTAAGAAAAAACAAACTTTGGTTATAAAAACTTTTTAGTTGATAATCTCATTCTATAAAATAGTTCTCTAGTAATATAAGCACTCCTTAGAACTCAGATTCCGTTTTTACATATTTACTATACAATGAGTACAGTAACTACATACTTTCAAAACCACAAGCAGCTCTGTCTGGTATGTTATTTTCTTAAAATGGGGTTTGTGAGTTACCAAGTCACAATTAAGTTTAAAAGCATTTCCCTTCATATTAACACATGACACCTGGATCTACACCAGGGTTTTGAATTAAAGAACATTAACTTTAAATTGAAAACTAAATTCAATGAAGGGGAAAAAAAGCCAGGATAGCTCTGGTCATTCTTTTTTTTTTTTTTTTTTAAAGATTTTATTTATTTATTTGACAGACAAATCACAAGGAAGCAGAGAGGCAGGCAGAGAGAGAGACGGGTAAGCAGGCTCCCTGCTGAGCAGAGAGCCCGATGTGGGGCTCTATTTCAGGACCCTGAGATCATGACCTGAGCTGAAGGCAGAGGCTTAACCCACTGAGCCACCCAGGTGCCCTGCTCTGGTCATTCTTTTAACAAATATATTCCAGTTATGTATAATAGTTCAAGTGCTACTGCTTAATTTGTCCCTTTGCATTTTTGCAGCTATCTAAAAAAGGTGAAAAAGTGATTTTATAATCTTTATTGTCTTTGCCCTTCTTGAAACTATTCTTGGTATTTCTTAATTCCTTGTATCTTATATTTCACTTTAGACAAGAAGCTAGAGTAATAATCCCGGAAGGAAAGCTAAAGAAGGAATTGAAAACTGGAAACATTTACTCTTACTTCATTTCCTGTCTCCAATGAAAAAAACATCAACTCACAGGATATAAAATATCCTGCAGTAAGTTATCTCCCACCATGCCCCCAACATATGTTCATACCCCAGAGAGTGTATTTTCTGGATGCAGTTGGCTTTCCTGTAAATATATTGTAATTTAGTTCGTTTATAAAAGGAGAAAAGCAACTGTTATATGAATTAGCTCCCAAAGTAGTAACACACAAAACTACAATCTAATATCCACAACATAGATAATTAAAGAGACAACAGATAAAGTTGTGAATGTTCTAAAATTAATTGCAGTCGAGACAAAGAGATAAATTATACCTATCAGTAGTACCACACTGGGTAAGGGAAAATGTAACTGTTCAAAACACATTAAAGAGAACCTTTTAAAAATATACAGATCATTATTTCACAACTATGCTTTTAACAATTTATGCCCACACGTAATCTTACCCTTCTGGTTTTGTTTCCTAGACATTGTGGTTTCTTTCTTTGATCTCAAAAACTACAGATGGAAGTATCCTTGTGCCTTGTCTGGGTTCTGACCGTAGTTATCTCTGATTTAAAAGTAGGCAACGGAAGTCTGCAGTTGGAGGTGATCAATACCAAATCGTGGTTATCGGAGATTCTGCTCACTAGTTGTTGATCTCCTTTCCTTCTCTTCTATGAATTTCTTGTCAGGAAATATCATTGCAGATATTCATGTCGCTTTCCCCAGGGAGATTCTGGAGGGAAAACACACAAATACATTCACTATTATAGTAATAGCTATCTGGATAAAATTCCTAACAGATACCCACAGGTTTTACATTGTGTTTTTTCTAAACAAAACTAGCTCTTAAAACAAAAGTTCTCTAGAAAGAATGTAGTCATAAAAAACAATATTTTGCTCCATAAGAAACTTTAATCTTAGAGAAAGAGACCCAACCAAGAAAACTCTGAACTATGGAGAACAAACTGCCAGTTACCAGAGGGGAGGTTGGTGGGAGATGGATGAAATAGAGGATGGGGATTAAGGAGGGCACTTGTGATCAGCGCCGTGTGTGGTATGAAACTGCTGCGTCACTCTATCATACATCTGAAACTAATGTGACAGGGTATGTAAACTATACTGTAGTTAAAAGAAAAAGAAACTTTATGGGCGTCTGGGTGGCTCAGTGGGTTAAGCCTCTGCCTTTGGCTCAGGTCATGGTCTCAGGGTCCTGGGATCAAGGCCACAACCAGCTCTGTGCTCAGTGGGGAGCTTGCTTCCCCCCCACTCTCTGCCTGTGTCTCTGCCTACTTGTGATCCCTCTCTGTTAAATAAATAAATGAAATGTTTAAAAAAAAAAAAAAAAGAAACTTTAATCTTAAAATCAGACCATCTTCTTAGTGCAGAAAGAAGTTGTCTTACTCTTATCTTTTGTATCTATCTCAAAAATCTTACTACCGCTTATCACTCCCTAATAAGATCTTTCTTACCACCTGCCCTTCCTGCCCAAATCAAGGGTCTTTTTTCTGCCTCTAGGATTTCCTGTATCTAACCTCGCTTCATGTTTTCCAGCTCAAATACACTGCAAGAAAACTAGGGAAGGGGGGTGGGTGAATGGGGAAAGCACAAAGGAATTTTAATAAGAAAAACTGGAAACAGCAAAATTCCAATTAGTCAATAGTGCAGGAAGCAAGTTGTAAAGATACAAATGCCATTTTTTCCCATATATTACTGAACTTTAAAAAATACATGACCAAGATTTCTAGGTAAAGAAAGAATGATCAAAGGACTCATATCTGGACACCTGATAGAAAAAACATTTTACAAGCTGCAACCCAAGAAGGAAATGAGAGCAACCTTATGTAGAATACTTTCCAATACGAATGGAGGAGAATAAAGGAATAAATAGACAGTCCTGGTAAAGTTAAAAAAAAAAAAAAATCCACCAAGAATAAGAGCCTCCGTGGATATATAGAATAGATTGGTGGTTATCTGAGGCAGGGGTAGTAGAAAAAATGGGTAAAAGGGGTGAAACAATTCTAATTCCCAGTTATAAATGAATAAGTCACAGGGATGTCACATACAGCAAGGCGACTAGTTCATACCATATTCCATATTTAAAAGTAGCTAGGAAAGTGGATCTTGAAAGTTCTCAACACAATAAAAAAAAATTTGTATAGTGAGAAATTTTAACTGGACTAACTGTGGTAATAATTTTGCAATATATACAAATATTGAGTTATTAGATTTTACATCTGAAACTAATATGTTATCAATCATATTCCAAGAGTAAGATCCTCTACAAACCACTATGGGACTTGAGGAAAGACTGGCTGAACCTCTGTGGCTATCTTTTGGAGAACTAAGCCAAATTGGGAGAATCAGCCAAAGCCTATGGAATTAGATGGAATTTACCACTGGATGGAGTGGATCTGATAGAAAATATTTTATGAAATTTTATTTAATTTTGAAGGTTTTATTTATTTATTTGAGAGAGGGAGAAAGAGAGACAGAGAACAAGTGGGCGGAGGGGCAGAAGAAAAAGAAGAAGCCTGCTAGGCCAGGCTCCATGCCAGGACCCTGAGATCATGACCCGAACTGAAGGCAGACGCTTCACCAAATGAGCCACCCAGGTACCCCAACACTTTATGAGATTTTAGAAGAAAGAACAGAATTTAGATAGATCTATCACAAAGGATTAAATTCCTCAATGGCAAGCTCCTCTCTACCCTCATGTCCTCAGCTTAAAGAAAAGAGAATGAAGGGCACCTGGGTGGCTCAGTCGGTTAAGTGTTCGACTCTTGACCTCAGTTCAGGCCTTGATCTTAGGATTGTGAGTTCAATCCCTGCACTGGGCTGTATGCTGGGCATGGAGCCCCCCCAAAAAAGATAAAAATTGAATGGAGGGGAGGAAAGCCTTCAGAAGAAAAAAAGAGATTGCAATGAGAAAATAATATTAGAGGATTAAAATGATCCAATCTGAGCATAATTAGAATCAATATAAGGAATTCAAAAAATATAGAACTCAATAAAAGGAACAAAAAAAGCATTCACAGATACGAAATTCCCTTGAAATAAGCAATCTGAATCTGTTCACTAGCCCCCCTCCAATCTACCAGAAGGAACTGGACCACTTCTCACTACCTCTCCTGCTACTACCCTCATCTAAGCCACAATCATTTCTCCCTTGCATTGCTATAATCAGGACTATAATGGTCTCTTAACTAGCATCCTGAGTCTTCTATCCTGCCATGCTTCAGCTTCCATTTCACTAAAGCTGCTTTTAAAATGATAAGACGAGGGACGTCTGGGTGGCTTGGTTGGTTGTGCCGCTGCCTTCGGCTCAGGTCATGATTCCAGGGTCCTGGGATCGAGTCCCGCATCGGGCTCCTTGCTCGGCGGGGAGCCTGCTTCTCTCGCTGCCTCTGCCTGCCTCTCTGCCTGCTTGTGTGTACTCTTTCTCTCTATCTCTGGCAGATAAATAAAATCTTTAAAAAAAAAAAATAAAATAAGACAAACTGTCTCAACTCTGCTACTCAAAGCAGATCTGCTCAGCAGCTCATTTCATTCAGAGTAAAAGCCAGTGGCCTAAAAGGGCTTATCTGCCTCTCTTTACCTGTCTGACGTAATTTCCCACTACTCTCCCCCTCAGGTACTCCATTCTAGCCATACTGGCCTCTTCACTGTCCCTTTTATACCCTAAATATACTCTCACCTTCAGGCCCTTAAAGTGTTCCCTCTGCCAGGAACGTTCATCTTTAGATAGCTACATGAAATAATTCCTCACCTCTTTCATGTCTTTTCTCAAAGCTACTTTCTCTGTGGCTATTCATGAAGACCTACTGAATTTGGGGTAAGAAGAGCAGGACTCTCTGGCATTATTGCCCAAGGCTGTTACCATCACCCCCAGGTCAGTGGGAAAGGTAGTTCTACAAAGTAGTGAAAGCCATAAAAACCAGCCACCTCAGTCACAGAGAGGGCTGACTTGCCTTGAAGCAAAGCACAGAAAGCCATACCCATCATCATGATCAGTAACAACGTGTCTTCTTGGTGGCAAATGAACAAGCAAGACAAGGGACCTGAGGATGCTGTCATAGTTGCAATGGATCAGCAGACTAGACAGAATTGAAAGGGAAATCTGGAAAAAGGCTATAAAGGATAAGTGCTCACCATACATACTATAGAGACCAGAGAGGACCCACAAGGAGCCTGCAAAAAGATGAAGAAAAGGGACGCCTGGGTGGCTCATTGGTTGGGCAGCTGCCTTCGGCTCAGGTCATGATCCCAGCACCCTGGGATCGAGTCCCACATCGGGCTCCTTGCTCAGCAGGGAGCCTGCTTCTCCCTCTGCCTGCCTCTCTGTCTCCTTGTGCTCACTTGCACTCTCTCCCTCTATCTCTGACAAGTAAATAAATAACATCTTTAAAAAAAAAAAAAAAAAAAAAAAAAAAAAAAAAAAAAAAGATGAAGAAAAAACATGAGAGGGCCCAGTGGAAAGTACAAGTTTGAGCAGACTTTTAAATAAATGTCTGAATTTTGAAGGAACTCCCCTTCACACTCAAAGATCTACTGGCAGAAAGTGGAAACCCTACTAGCTCAATGTGCTTAGCACAATCTTTGAGAAGTGGCTAACTGATGATTAAGCTATACAGATACAGGTGTGATTCCAGGAAGACAGACTTAAAAATAAGAACAAATTAAAAAGCCACAAAACACTAAGCAGGTATTAGCAGCCACACACTCTGGAAAAACATTCCACAGATTTAGTCCAGGCAACAAAACAAAACAAACCTCCAAAGGAAAAGCAAATCAAAATCCAAAGTCGCTACAACATATTATGTAAAAGGTCTAGTTTCGGGGCGCCTGGGTGGCTCAGTGGGTTAAAGCCTCTGCCTTCGGCTCAGGTCGTGATCCCAGGGTCCTGGGATCAAGCCCCACATCAGGCTCTCTGCTCTGCAGGGGGCCTGCTTCCTCCTCTTTCTCTGCCTGCCTCTCTGCCTACTTGTGATCTCTGTCAAATAAATAAATAAAATCTTAAAAAAAAAAAAAAAAAGGTCTAGTTTCAACAAAAACTTATGAGACATGTAAAGATGCAGGAAAGTATGGCCCAAATAGAAGAGGGGAAAAAAAACAGTCATGGAATTGAAAAGGCCTCTGAGTAGGTCCAAATGCCAAACTAAACAAACAACCAACCAGCTTTAAAGGACTAAAGAAAAATATAAAGACAATGCCTCAAACAAACCAAAAATGTCAACAAGAAGATAGAAATCAGGGGCACTTGGGTGGCTCAGTGGGTTAAAGCCTTTGCCTTCGGCTCAGGTCATGATCCCAGGGTCCTGGGATTGAGCCCCACGTCTGGATCCCTGCTCAGTGGGAAGCCTGCTTCTCCCTCTTCCGCTCCCCCCTGCTTGTGTTCCCTCTCTCACTGTCTCTCTCTCTCTCTCTGTCAATTAAATAAATAAATAAAATCTTTTAAAAGGGGGTGGGGGTTCTTTGGCTGGAGTTCAGAAAGATGTATCTGAGAAGGGCGCCTGGGTGGCTTAGTCAGTTAAGCCTTGGACTCTTGATTTTGGCTCCTGTCATGATCTTAGAATGGTGAGACTGGGCCCCATATCGGGCTCTGCACTCGCTGGGAGTTGGCTTGAGATTCTCTCCTCCTCTTTCCATTCCTCCCCGGCTCCCATGCACTCTCTCTCAAATAAATAAATAAGATCTTTAAGAATAAAAAAGAGAGGGACGCCTGGGTGGCTCAGTTGGTTAAGCAGCTGCCTTCGGCTCAGGTCATGATCCCAGCGTCCTGGGATCGAGTCCCACATCGGGCTCCTTGCTCCGCAGGGAGCCTGCTTCTCCCTCTGACTCTGCCTTCCACTCTGTCTGCCTGTGCTCGCTCTCACTCTCTCTCTCTTACAAATAAATAAATAAAATCTTTAAAAAAAAAAAAAAAAGAATAAAAAAGAGAAAGATAACATCTGAGAAATGTGAAAGAAGGAAACTTCAGAGAGATCTGAAGTATAAAAGGAATCTGACCTATCATTTCTGGCTTTGAAAGGGACCATGAGGCTTGAAGTGCGGATGGCCCCTAGAGCTCTTCAGCAGATGAATGGATAAGGAAGATGTGGTTCATACATACAATGGACTATTACTCAGTCATCAGAAAGGATGAATACCTACACGGCTAGAACTGGAGAGTATCATGCTAAATGAAATGAATCAGAGAAAGAGAGTTAGCATATGCTTTCACTAATATATGGAATATAAGGAATAGCACAAAGGACCACAGGGGAAGGGAGGAAAACTGAAGGGGAAGAGATCTGAGAGGGAGACAAGCCATGAGAGACTCTTGACTCCAGGAAACAAACTGAGGGTTACTGAAGGGAGGTGGCTGGGGGAATGGGGTACCTGGGTGATGGACATTAAGGAGGGCACATGATCTGACAAGCACTGGGTGTTATGCAACTAATGAATCATCAAACACCAATTATGTACTATACATTGGCTATTTGAATTTAAATTTAAAAGGGGGGGGGTGTTAAGTGAAAAAAAAAAAAAAAAAAAAGAATGACACTGGGGCCAAGAGCCAGCAGGGAAACAGTACTACAACCTCAGCCCTACAACCATACGAAACTGAATTCTGCCAACAGCCTGAATAAACCTGTGGGGTTGGGGGGGGCACCATCTCTTCAGAAAAGCCTTCTCTGACTACCCTAACTAGAACAATAGTTCCTGACACTCCCATTCCCTTACCCTGTCCTATTTTTTCTATACCTTATTACTACCTAGCATATAAATTATTTCTTTATTGTCCTTCTTCCCCAATAGAATGTAAACTTCTTGATGACTACAACTCTTACTATCTTGATCATTCTTTTTTTTTTTTTAACGATTTTATTATTAATTTGTCAGAGAGCGAGAACAAAAGCAGGGGGAGTGGCAGGCAGAGGGAGAAGCAGGCTCCCTGCTGAGCAAGCAGCCTGATATGGGACCCAAGCCCAGTCATGAGCCAAAGGCAGATGCTTAACCAAATGAAATACAGATTGTTACAAAAATCTGTCAACAAAACCAGGAGAAAAGGGAGGACAAGCACCCCTGAAAAGACTAAAAAGTCAGTATAACCATGTTATTCAGAAATATGGAGGTTAATACCAAAAGAAATGCTAATGAATATCCATGGAAAGCTAGAAATGGGAATGGGCTGGAGAGAGAGGTAGGGACTGTCTTTTAAAATTATTATTATTGGGGCGTCTGGGTGGCTCAGTGGGTTAAGCCTCTACCTTCGGCTCAGGTCATGATCCCAGGGGCCTGGGATCGAGTCCCGCATAGGGCTCTCTGCTCAGCAGGGAGCCTGCTTCTCCTCATCTCTCTCTCTCTCTGTCTCTCTGCCTATTTGTGATCTCTCTCTCTGTCAAATAAATAAAATCTTTTAAAAAAATAAAATTATTATTATTGTTATACTAAAATATATTGTTAAATGAATGTGATGGAGAAAACTATATTTAAACTGTGTTGCATATAAATAAATATTGTATATCTGAAAGGATAAAAAGAAAGTTGCAACAGTGATGAACCACTGAAGAATGGAAACTGAAAAAAATAGGAAACTAAGAATTTTCAAATATACTTTTTAATATTTTGACACTGTAACAGTATAAACAGATCTCTTTGAAAATTTTTAATCCCTTTTTTTAATGACCCCTTTCCAAGAAATTAAATCAAAGCTGAAAACTCTCAGTTTTAAATATTTATTTCAAATCAGTAACCCCATAAACAGGTTCAAGAAAAAAATGTCAAGGAGCACCTCGGTGGTGTAGTTGGTTAAGCAGCAGACTCTTGATTTTACCTCAAGTCATTATCTCAGGGTCATGGGATCAAGTCCTGAATTTGGCTCTCCGCTCAGCATGGAGTCCACTTGGGATACTCTCTCTCCCCCTCTTCCTCTACTCTTTTCCCCACTTTCATGCTCTCTTTCTCTCTCTAAAAAATAAACAAATAAAATCTAAAAAAAGAAAAAGAAAAGTGAAATGTGTCAAAAAAGAACCTACAAACAGGGACGCCTGGGTGGCTCAGTTGGCCTTTTACTCAGGTCATGATCCTAGCATCCTGGGATTGAGTCCCACATCAGGCTCCTTGCTCAGCAGGGAGCCTGCTTCTCCCTCTGCCACTTTGTCTGCCTGTGCACTCACTCTCTCTGTCTCTGACAAATAAATAAATAAAATCTTTAAAAAAAGAACCTACCAACACTAACTCTCTAGAGCTGCATAATGATAATGAACCAAAAACAAGAAAATGGGAAGTTTCAAACAAAAACATTTTTTCTGATTTTTAAAGGGTTTTGGATGCAAGAAAGTAACCTTTTCCACAATGTCATGAGTTTGCCAATGAATGTCATTCCCATTAGCTTTATAAATGAATATGAAAAAGGAGACCCAAAATAATACACTAATACATTCTAAAAAATAATTAAAAACAAAGATGATATCTTCAGGTCAAAAATGTGAATGTAAGACCTCTCTGTAAGTCTGTTTTCTTAACAAATGTCTATTCATTGGCACTAACTTTCTAATCAATATGCCACTCTAATCTAAAAACTCTCCCATAATTATAAGGCCTGATCACCATAAATTTTACTTTGGAAAATGAACTTTTCATTTAGAAAAACAGGTAAATTCTTTAAAAAAAAATTAAAACCTCGATTTGGAATAACACAGAATTGGATACTGGAATAAAACAGAATTTCTGGAAGTTTATTTTAAATTTATTTATTTAAGTAATCTCTATACCCAATGTGGGGCTCAAACACATGACCCTGAGATCAAGAGCTGCATGCTCTTCCAACTAGCAGGCATCTCAAATTTTTGGAAATGCAAAATACATTCTGAGTGGAAAATCAGAAACCATGTGATACCACAACTCCTCTTTACTACTATTAAAAGACATAGGACCCTCCAAATTGCATGACATTAGTCATCGGTGGCAGCTGTTTAAGTGTGGGAGTAGACAGGACTTGAAAGGAGTAGAGTAAGAATACATATCTGTTTATCTCTTCCCATTTCACTGCTAGCTGGGTGGTTAAGAGTTGTCTGTACTCTCCTCCTCATGCAGGTGGCTGTAACCCAAACTCAATCAAGCCAAATTATTCTCAGCTGTATAAATTCTTCAGTAATGGTTTTAAACAATACTGATCATTTCATCCGCACCCCACCTCCAACACAGAAACTCCATTTCTCCCATCTCCCCAAAGCACAGATGTGCAAGTAGCTCAAGGGAACAGAGGCAGCTATTAAGCAAAAACAAAACAAGGCAATTAAGGGCAACTTTATTCACTGATTCTAATCCATAAAAGGAGATTCCATGCATATAGAAAAAGTAATTTCTAACACCCTTGCTAACTTAAAAAATACATTAACTGACCAATTAATAAGTATTTAACATGAATTACTATGTGCTCATACTTGAAATAAAAAATTATGAAATACGGACTATTATTCAGGAAATTTGACACATGCTACAACATGAATGAACCTTGAGGGCTTTATAGTAAGTGAAATAAGTCAATCACAAAAAAACAAATACTGTGTGACTCTACATATATAAGATACTTAGACTAGTCAAATTCATAGGGAGAAAGTAGAATGATAGTTACCAGGGCTGTATGAGTGGAATGGTTGTTTGGTGTTTAATGGGTACAAACTTTCAGTTTGGGAAGATGAAAAAGTTCTGGAGATGGACAGTGGTGATGGTTGCACAACAGTGTAAATGTACTTAATGCCACTGAAACTGTACATTTTAAAATAGTTAAAATGGTCAATTTTATGTTATGTGTATGTTACCATAATTTTTAAAAGTCTTAGCGCAATAAAAAAAATTATGAGGAAAAAAATGATTTACTGACCCAGCAAAAAACCTCCAGAAATACTGGTCAAGGAAAAAAACTAAAGCATAAATACTACTATCAGGAATTTTAAAAAATAATCAGCATAGATCTCACAGATATTAAAAATGTAAGACAAAAATACACAAAACCTCATATCAATACATTTGAAAATTCAGGTAACATAAACTTTTTTAAGATTTTATTTTTAAGAGCCTAAACCCACAGGAGAAGAGAAAATAGTAAAGATTAGAGCAGAAATCAATGATATAGAAATTAAAAAAAAAAAAAAAAGAACAGATCATTGAAACTAAGAGGTGGTTCTTTGAAAGAATTAAGATTGATAAGCCCCTAGCCAGACTTACCAAAAGGAAAAGAGAAAGAACCCAAATAAATAAAATCATGAATAAAAGAGAGAATACTAGAGCAATTATATGCCAACAAATTAGGCAATCCGGAAGAAGTAAATGCATTCTTAGAAACATATGAACTACCAAAACTGAAAGAGGAAGAAATAGAAAACCTGAACACATCCATAACCATCAAAGAAACTGAATCAGTAGTCAAAAATCTCCCAAAAACCAATATGGTCTACCAGCAGAATTCTACCAAACATTTTTTTTTTCTACCAAACATTTAAAGAAGAATAAACACCTATTCTTCTGAAACTGTTTCAAAAAATAGAGATTGAAGGAAAACTTCCAAACTCATTCTATAAGGCCAGCATTACCTTGATCCCAAAAGAATTACAGACCAATATCCCTAATGAACATGGGTGCAAAAATTCATGCCAAGATACTAACTTAAAAGGATCCAACAGTACATAAAAGGATTATTCACCTCTGACCAAGTGGGATTTATTCCTGGGCTGCAAGAGTGGTTCAACATCCACAAATCAATCAGCATGATAGACCATATTAGTAAAAGAAAGAATAGGAAGACGAGAATCATATGGTCCTCTCAAATGATGCAAAACAAGCAGTTGACAAAGGACAGTATCCTTTTTTTTTTTTTTTTTTAAGAATTTATTTATTTATCTGACAGAGAGAGAGAGCACAAGCAGGTGGAGCAACAGGCAGAGGGAGAGGGAAAAGCAGATTCCCTGCTGAGCAGACAACCTGATGTGGGGCTCAATTCCCAGGACCCTGGAATCATGAGCATTAGGCATTAAGCATCAAAGGCAGACGCTTAATCAACTGAGCCACCCAGGTGCCCCTATAGCATCCTTTCTTGATAAAAACTCTCTGAGTGTAGAGATAGAAGGAACATACCTCAATATCATAAAAGCCATATATGAAAAACCCACAGCAAGTATCAACCTCAATGGGGAAAAACTGAGAGCTTTTTCTCCTAAAGTCAGGAACACCACAGGGAAGTCCACTCTCACCACTGGTATTCAACATAGTACACTTAAATCCTGTAGCTTCAGCAATCAGACAATAAAAAGCAATAAAAGACATTCGAATAAGCAAAGTCAGACTCTCTTCACAGACAACATAATACTCTTAGGTAGAAAACACAAAAGACTCCACCCAAAAACTGCTAGAACTGATACAGGAGATCAGCAAAGTCACAACAAAATCAACAACAGAAGTCAGCTGCATTTCCATACACCAACAAGGGAGAAGAAAGAGAAATCAAGGAACTGATCACATTTATAATGGCACTAAAAACTGTAAGATACCTAGGAATAAACCTAACCAAAGAGGTGAAGGATCTGTACTATGAAAACTACAGAACACTTATGAGAGAAATGGAGGAAGAAGTAAAGAAATGGAAAAACTTTCCGTGCTCATGGATTGGGAGAACAGATACTGTTAAAACGTCTATGCTACCCAAAGAAATCTATGCATTCAAAGTAATCACTATCAAAATACCATCAGCATTTTTCATAGAGCTGGAAAAACAATTCTAAAATTTGTATGGAACCAGAAAAGACTCTGAGTAGCCAAAGGAATGCTGAAAAAAGAAACCAAAGCTGGAGGCATCACAATTCCAGACTTCAAGCTCTACTACAAAGCTGCAATCGTCAAGACAGTATGGTACTGGCACAAAAAACAGAAACATAGATCAATGGAACAGAATAGAGACTCTAGAGATGGACTCTCAACCCTATGGTCAAGTAATCATCAACACAGCTGGAAAGAATATCCAATGGATAAAAGAGAGTATCTTCAACAAATGGTGTTGGGAAAATTGGACAGCCATGTGCAGAAGAATGAAACTGGACCACTTTCTTTCACCATACACAAAAATTAACTCAAAATGGACAAAAAAAAAACGTAAATGTGAGACAGGAATCCATCAAAATCCTAGAGGAGAATACAGGCAGTAACCTCTTTGACCTTGGCTGCCAGACATGTCTCCAAAGGGAAGGGAAACAAAAGCAAAAATGAACTATTAGGACTTCATCAAGATTCCTTTTGCAAGCAAAGAAAATAGTCAAGAAAACTAAAAGGCAACTATACAATGGGAAAAGATATTATCAAATGTCTTATCAGATAAAGAGCTAGTATCCAAAATCTATAAAGAACTCATCAAACTCAACACCTAAAAAACAAATAATCCAGTCAAGAATTGGGGAGAAACACAAACAGAAATTTTTCCAAAGACATCCAAATGGCGAAGAGACACATGAAAAAATGTTCAACACCACTCAGCATCAGGGAAATACAAATCAAAACCACAACAAGATATCACCTCACACCAGTCAGGGTGGCTAAAATTAACAACTCAGGAAATGACAGACGTTGGCAAGGAAATGGAGAAAAGTGGAACACTCTTACTCTGTTGGTGGGAATGCAAACTGGTGCAACCACTCTGGAAAACAGTATGGAGGTTCCTCAGAAAGTTAAAAACAGATCTCGGCAATTACATTACGAGGTATTTATCCAAAGAATGCAAACATAGTGATTCAAAGGGGAACATGCACCCCAATGTTTGTAGCAGCAATGTCCACAACAGTCAAAATTTGGCAAGAGCCCAGGTGTCTATTAACAGATAAAGAGATAAAGAAGATGTGGGGTGTGTGTGTGTGTGTGTGTGTATAATGGAATGTTACTCAGCCATCAAAAAGAATGAATCTTACCACTGGCAACCACGTGGGTGAAACTAAAGGATATTATGTTAAGCGAAGTTAAGTCAGAGAAAGACAAATACCATATGATTTCACTCATACGTGGAATTTAAGAAACAAAACAGATGAATGTGGGAAGGAAAGGAAAGGAAAGACAAAACATGATGAAAACTGAGAGAGAGGCAAACCAGAAGAGACACTAAACTCCAGAAAATAAACTGAGGGTTACTAGAGGGTAGGTTGGTAAGGGGAAGGGATAACTGGGTGACAGAGACTAGGGAGGGGACTTGATGTAATGAACACTCGGTGTTATATGCACCTGAACAAAATGAATCACTAAACTCAACCTCTGAAACTAATATTACACTACATGTTAATTAATTTATTTTAAATAAAACAAAATTAAAATAAAAAAGTAAACAATAGGGGAGCGTGGGTGGCTCAGTGGGTTAAAGCCTCTGTCTTCGGTTCAGGTCATGATCCCAGGGTCCTGGGATCAAGCCCCACATCAGCGGGGGGACTGCTTCCCACTCTCTCTCTGCCTGCCTCTCTGCCTACTTGTGATTTCCCTCTCTTTGTCAAATAAATAATTAAAATCTTAAAACAAACAAAAATTGTAATATTGTAACCAGTCACTGTAAAGAATAAACATTCGGGGCGCCTGGGTGGCTCAGTGGGTTAAAGCCTCTGCCTTTGGCTCAGGTCATGATCTCAGGGTCCTGGGATTGAGCTCCGCATCGGGCTCTCTGCTCCTCGGAGAGCCTGCTTCCTCCTCTCTCTCTGCCTGCCTCTCTGCCTACTTGTAGTCTCTGTCAAATAAATAAATAAAATCTTAAAAAAAAAAAAAAAAGAATAAACATTCAATGCCTTCAGATTATATAAGTTGCTGTATAAAAATATGCCTCTGAGCATCATTCCATGTTCTGATCTGAGTGCTCCCAGTTTGCAAACTGTCTTTTTAGTATGTGCACAATAAACTTTTACTACTACTTCAGGGATTTGTTGCTTTTAATTTTTTTTTTTAAATGAACTCTGACTGTTAACGGTGTCAAAAGTGGGATCTTAAGCCAACAGACCCACTGCCCTGAGGCTGGTGAGCAAACCATACGTGGTACCCACAGAGCACTGTGCACTCACTGAATTCTCTAAGACTATAGACTTCTTGGTTAAGTCTCTCTAGCATTTGAGCTCTACTCTCTGAGTTACAAGCTCTCCAACTTTATTGTGCACATTTGCTTTCTGTCTCTCTTGAAATTTCTTGGTAAGCTACCCTCCTGTCTGTAAGAGGAAAAGCGCATGATTCCTTGGGTTTCAGGCAATGACAAAATTACCAAGATCCTATAGATTATTTGTTTCCAGTGCCCTAAAGGCTGAGATAGTTCCAACTAGTCTAAATCCTCTTTTTCTCTTCTCTTAAAAAAACTCCTCCTTCTTCATTTATTACCACTATAGAAAGAGCTTTGAGCCTTTCTGAAAAAATGGGATGTTACAAAGGATAATTTTGAATTGTAATGACCATTTTGGGAAGCCTACCATTTTAAAAAAGGATCCATCTTAGGGATACCTATGAGAAAAAAGCAGATCCCAAATCTCCCTAAATCTGAAATGCACTCTTTGATTGGTTTATAGAGGACTTGAGAAGGCAGAATGACTCAAAATAGTCTAAAAGATTCATTACAATAAGACAGTGAAAAACTTATGACCAAAGCCCTGAGTCTAAAGACCTGAGTGACCCTCCAAATAACCCCTCTGTGCCTATCCTCATTCTAACAACTTGTTTGATCTTTTACTCTTTGCCTCAAACCTCCTAGGCTCATCATGCCCTTGAGAGTTAAGATCTTACCATGAACCAGAGGCCCCATCCACAGCAGAGTTTAAACCCTGGTTTGAAGCTGAGCTCTAAACCATTATAAACAATTTTCCAGACCCAAAGAAGAATCAAACTAAATTTACAGAAGAATTTAAGATAATTCTTGGGGCTCATGACCCAGGCTCCGGGATTTGCCCAACTCACTGGTGCTAAGTCCAGGAGACGCTCAAAGGTAGTCCCATGCAGCAGACTGGAAAGACACTTTTGAAGTCTTTGAGGACAAAAAAAAAAAAAAAAAAAAAAAAAAGACTCTGAAGACCCTACCAAGTATGCCTGAAAAGATAGAATAAAAAGAGAGAGAAAAGTAGGTCAATTGCTCCTTGAAGCTACACCCAGTATTTTTCCTGTGAGAACAGATTGAGCCTTAATATACTCCTGTATATAGAAAAGAAATAAGACAATTGCAGACCTTTGAATTCACTTAGGAGAAATATTTAGACAGCATGCTGGTCTTAGGGACTCTGAAGCTAATATCACCTTTTCTGCTTATTTTGTTAATGGGCTTCTCCCTGAGCTTAAATGATTTAATAAAGAAACATAAATTAGAATGGGAGATTTCTCTCCTTTCGGAGCGCCAACATTTTGCTGAGCATTTCAAAAGAATTTTAGAACAGAAAAAGGGTTATCAAGCAAATATACTCATGGACTTACAATTTCAACAACTATAGAACTTAAACTTATGACTAAAGCCCTGAGTCTAAAGACCTGAGTGACCCTCCAAATAACCCCTCTGTGCCTATCCTAATTCTAACAACTTGTTTGATCTTTTATTCTTTCCCCCAAACCTCCTAGGCTCATAATGCCCTTGAGAGTAAGATCTTACCATGAACCAGAGGTCCCATCCACAGCAGAATTTTGCCCCAGTTGACAAGCATACTTGTCAATACTGTAAACAGAAGGGACACTGATAAAGGGACTGTCCCCTCAAAAACCTAATTATCCACGGAAAGAGAACACTTAACCTTTAAATTCTCAAGAGTAATAATCAACACTGATGGGGCTCTAAGGTACTGCCCAGGAAGCTACTCCCAGTAATTCTTATGAACCATCTAGGTGAAATGAAATCTGAAATAAATGGAGAAAACTATACTGTGCCAGCACACTCTTTCCACTTTAAACTTCACCATGACACATCAAGAACTTCCTCAAAGTAGTAAAATTGTTTTGGTGGTGGCAGTGGCCAATCAAGTTCAAACGGTTCTTTTATCAGAGCCCACAACTTTACCCTTGGTCCCTTCTCTGCACAGCATCCCCTTCTTATGTGACAGTGCTCCTCAAATCTCCTGGGAAGAGATTTACTTTCTAAATAAAGAGACAAAATATATTTATTTTGGAATTTTCAGACTCACCAGACTCCAAAACATTATGTGTTCTATAAGCCCAAATTAATGGTCCTGAAGAAGCCAACAAACTCCATGATGAAGCAAGTATTGTAGACCTCCCTGAAGCCCTTAACATCCTATGGGCTTCTTCTTCCACAGATCCAGGAAAATTTAAGAGTGCCTTCCCTATTAAAATTCAGG
Source organism: Mustela lutreola (assembly GCF_030435805.1). Classification (NCBI taxonomy): domain Eukaryota; kingdom Metazoa; phylum Chordata; class Mammalia; order Carnivora; family Mustelidae; genus Mustela; species Mustela lutreola. The sequence goes on from NC_081297.1 coordinate 65,412,199, forward strand.
TTGATCCTTCGAAAATTCTTCCAAAACTGCCTCCAATATCCCTTAAAACCCTAAGCCATACAAGGGCTCATCCCCATTACAGATGATTCAATAAATCAAGGACTAATAAAAAATAAAAATTAAAAAAAAAATAATTCAATCAAAGACTATTCCCTGCACCAGTTCTTTCCAGCACTCCTATCCTACCCATAAAAAAGCCCCAGGGCCAAGGATGGAGGTTTGCACAAGATCTTCAAACTATAAATAAAACCGTTAATTCTAAGACTTCCTGTAGTAACCAACCAAATACTCTACTGTCAACACTTCAACCTATTCTGAATGGTTTATGGTTGCAGATCTATGCCCTGCCTTCTTTAGCATTCCGGTAGATAGGAAAGTCAATCTTTGTTTGGAAAAATTCACCATATAGAAAATTATGCCCCAAGGAATCACATTTCTCACAAGTTCTACATCAAGATTTAAGTATGCTACAATTTCCTCCAATTTTCTACCCTGAATTCAGTATGTAAATGATTTACTTCTTTGCTCTTCATCCAGAGAGAACTGAAATTCACTCAACTGCAACAGCTAGCTACATTACAAGGGCCATATGACCTCTCAAGATAAACCGCAGTTTTCACGAGAAAAGGCAAATTACCTTGGTCATGATTTATTAGGAAAAGGACTCTTTCTATTTCCAGAGAGAGTAAGTGTCATCCCAAATCACTCCAGACCTACAACTAAGAGACTACTCCAAGGCCTCCTTGGACTTGCAAGATATTAGTGATCCTGGGTCACTAGTTTTTCCTTATTGGTCTCTCCACTCTATGAACTAAAAGTAATACTCAGGAACAGCTTCCTTAGGAAACAAAAGATGAGGAAGCCTTTACTGAAATGAAACAGTCCTTAAAAGCTTGCTTTGGCTTCCCTAACTATACCAAATATTTTACATTATTCATGAATGTTGACACTGGGAATCCTTACACAAGAACATGGAAGAAAAAACACACCTGTAACTTATGGTTTATAACTGGGTGCCTTAGTCAGGGCACAGCCAAATCACTCACAGGCAGTTGCTGCATCTGCTAAAATTGTAGAATCCTCTTTAGAACTTGTTCAAAGAAATATTTTAAATCTACCAGTTCTTCTTCTTCTTTTTTTTTTTTTTTAAAGATTTTATTTATTTGACAGACAGAGATCACAAGTAGGCAGAGAGGCAGGCAGATAGAGAGTGAGAGAAGGAAGCAGGCTCCTTGCTGAGCAGAGAGCCCGATGTGGGACTCGATCCCAGGACCCTGAGATCATGACCTGAGCCGAAGGCAGTGGCTTAACCCACTGAGTCACCCAGGCGCCCTACCAGTTCTTCTGATATACAAAATTTAACTGAGCAAACTCAGCATTTCTTAGCTAGTAGACTAACATGTTATAAGATTCTAGGGGCGCCTGGGTGGCTTAGTTGGTTGGGCATCTTCCTTCAGCTCGGGTCATGGTCCCAGGGTCCTGGGATCGAGCCCTGCCTCAGGCCCCCTGCTCAGTGGGATGCCTGCTTCTTCCTCTCCCTCTGCCTGCAGCTCCCCCTACTTATGTGCTCTCTCTCTCTCTCTCGCTCTCTGTCAAATAAATAAATAAACATCTTAAAAAAAAAAAAAAAAAAGATGATTCTATTCCTGTGTCCTTCTCATTGCAACTCCTTAAATCCTGCTACCCTTCTACCCTTACCTAATAAAGAAGAAACTAGTAATTGCATTGATCTGGTCTCTCAAAACCTGACTCCTAGACCAAATTTATAAGAAACTCCATTAGCCAATCCAGATTTAGTACTCTATGTTGATGGCTCTTATGCCAAAAAATTCTAAAGGGAAATATCAAGCTGGATATACTGCAACCACTCGATATGAATTAACAGAAAGAGAAGTCCTTCCTCTGTTTAACTCAGCCCAATCTGCAGAATTATATGTCCTCACTTGAGCATGTACATTAGCAAAAAGAAAAACTGCAAATATTTACAATGACAGTAGGTGTGCTTTCGGAGTGGTCCGTGATGCTGGCATGCTCTGAAAACAGAGGATTTTTAACATCAAATGATACACCTATTTAAAAAAAAAAAAAAAAAAAAGACCTCACATTGCTGATTTCTTTTCTGCGCTGTTATTACCTTCACAAGTTGTTATTATCAAAACTGAGGCTCAGACCCACCAATCACACCCCGAATATCAGGGAAATGTTATGATTAACTTTCATGCTAAGGCTGTTAATTCAAGAAATTCCTAATATACCAAAACTCTGTAATTTAAATACACTTTCTAAGATAGATCCAAATCACATTACTTGTGACAGCTTGTGTAACAGACAGAAAGTTGTGTCAAATAAGAGAAAATAAAAATGGCACCATAAAGGATATGAGTTTCATGAAAAAAAAGAGAACCCTGGAAGGCCCAAAAGGCTGGCTGGTGCTTTCTGAATTTCTCAAACTGCCACTCTTATGAGCACTGCATCTGACTATCCACCAAGAATCAACAAAATGACCCAAATTGTGAAAAAATATTGGTGGTGTGATTGTTCTAAATTGGCATAATGGGTTTATAATCAATGCTTAATCTGTTAATCAGATAACCCAACTAAAACCACTAAAGTAGCTTTGGGGGTTGCTCCCCTGCCATCCAAACCATTAGAAAATTTACAATTGGACTTCACTGAATTATTTCCTTCTATGGGTTATCACTATGTACCTGTTACGATATATCTATTTTCTAGATGGATTGACTTTATCCCCTGTCAGAAAGCTAATGCTGCTACTGGAGCAAATAAATCATTACAAAATGTTTTCCCAGGAGCACCTGGGTGGCTCAGGTGGTTCAGCTTCCAACTCCTGATTTCGACTCAGGTCAAGATCTTACCTACTGGTAGTGAGAGAGAGCCCTGTGTTGGGCTTTGCACTTCACAAGGAGTCTAACTGAGATTCTCTCCCTCTCCCCTACTCCTTACCCTGCTCATGTGCAGGCATGCTCTTGGTCTCTCTTTCTTAAATAAATAAGTTACTGTACTTTATTTTTTTTTTAAAAGAAGGGTGCCTGGGTGGCTCAGTTAGCTAAGCCTCTGTCTTCTCCTCAGGTCATGATCCCAGGGTCCTGGGATGGAGCCCCACATCAGGCTCTCTGTTCAGCAGGGAGCCTGCTCCTATCTCTGCCTGCTGCTCCCCCTGCTTGTGCTCTCTCTCTCAAATAAATAAATAAATACATAATATCTTTTAAAAATTAAGAAAAAATGTTTTCCCACTATGGGGAATTCTAAGCAAACTTTCAAGTGATCAAGGCACTCACTTCACTGGACAAATTATAAAACAGTTTAACAAGGTTATTCAGAGATTGTGACACTATCATGTCCATACCATCCTCAGTCTTCAGGGAAAGCTGAACATACCAAAGGCATTCTGAAAAGCAAACTGGCAAGACTGACTGAAACCACAGGATTATCATGGCCTAAAGTGTTACTCTTGGCCGTTCCAACTTTAAGGTCAACCTTTTGGGGAACCAAATGGATACCTTATAAATTCATCACTGGACACCCCATGCTCATGATGATAGGACCCCATGCACATCCCACCCATGTAAATTCTAATGTGACCCAAAACTGTAAAGCACTAATATAGTATTCCGAAGCTTATTTTCAATAGGTCAAGGAGGCTTCCAGAGACCCTCCGCCGAATGAGGACTTTGTATCCCTACACTTTGGAACCCAGAACAGGTGTTTTGGAAGAGACATCAATGAAAAACAGCAACTGAATTTCAATGGAAAGGGCCCAACCACAGTCCTTCACTTCTCAAATAGCAGTTAAATTACAGGGTATTGAACATGGGTCCATGACTCTCAATTAGATGGAGTTCCCCCAACTCTTGAGCTTGTCAGCCTACAGCTGACTAAAAATGAAGGATTTCCAGGAGTAAGTCTTCCCCTGAAGCAAACAACAGCATGGCATAGATAGCCTCTGCCCAAAATCACAGAATAAGATACAACAGAATTCTCATTTATTTCTAGAACTTAAATATGTAACAATTGTTCTACATTACTACCTTGTAAATTAACTCAAAATGTTTAAACTTAAGTTTCTCTTTGCGTTGGATATTTTCCCCTCCCACACTAAACACCTACTAAAGTCCACCATCCAACAAACTCTTTTACAAATCAAAATTATCATTGATTATGCAGCCATTTAAGTACTCAGGAAGGGGGCACCTGCGTGGCTATTCAGTTAAGCAACTGCCGTTGGCTCAAGCCCTGCATTGGGCTCCCTGCTCAGTGAGGAATTGGCTTCTCTCTCTGCCCTTTGCACCACTCTCATGCTCTCTCACTTTCTAATAAAATCTTTAAATAAATAAACAAATAAACATAAATAAATACATGTTCAGAAAGACTGCCAACTAATATTAGAACCAGCTTCTATATACACCTGAATGACTAATTCAGGATATGGCCTTATGGAAAGGTCTGATATCCTTCCCTTGGCCATTCAACTAATACTTATGACCATTAATCTGACACTGGGAAGAAGCATTAGAAGCCAAAGTCTGGCCCATAACCCCTGTCAATTTCATTGCTGGTAACCTGTTCTTACGCATAGAGAACCTTAATGGTACTGGACCTGATCTGGGGCATGTTCCAGACTCACTCTGTAATCAAATTCTTTAGTTTCACTCAGATGAAGAAGACTAGACTCCTAAATATAATGACCCAGATTTAAAATTAGAGAATGATGATACCTTTGATTATTTTTTATACCTTTAATTATTTCACCAAAGAAATTACTGAAGCTATACACCAGTTCAATTAAAAAAAAATCTGTAGGCAAACGGAATGCCTCCATAATCCCATTATATAAAATAACAGTTTCACCTACTGGATAAATCAATATTTTAGGCACCACCGGACAGGAAATCAATCCTTTATCAACAAAAACATGATACATGGACGGCAAAGACAAATCCATAGGAATGTTTTTTGTTCCGATCTAAATTTAAGCCACAGCTATTAAAGATGGGAGTGTGCTAAGGCCTACAATGACAAAGAATAACCATGACGTCCACATTGCCCCTGATTGGGAGTCATGGGATCTACCCTAACTCTCTCTCTCCTAATAATACTGAGTGATTCACCCTCTATGGTAATAACACAACACACAAAGGTTTCCCACCCAAATGCTCTGGATGATATGGGATGGCATATGTTATACCCCAAATGACTAAATATGATTCTCTGAATGCTAGCCAGATTATAAACTTAGGATGGTTTGTACATAAAGTAACTCCTCATAAGTGAGCTTCCCATGTACTTTTGAATCCTATTATTCAAAAAAATTCTTGCTTTCATGTTTGTCAGAATATTTTTTCCCCAGTCGAGAGTTAATGAATTAGAAAAAAAATCACTTTTTAGTATTTCTGCAACCATTTTTTTAAAAAAAGCTTTAACAGTACCCTAACTGCTCATAAAGCAGTACAATCTGAAATAAATGGTTTGTCTCCAGTGGTACTCCAAAACAGGATCATTCCTGATGCTCTCACTGCTCAACAAGGAAGTGCATGTGCTAGAACTGGTAAAAAATGTTGTTTCTATATTGACAAACCAGGAATTATTATCCAAAATGTAAAGGATCTTAAATACCTGATAAAAATTTTTCACCAAATAAGTGACACCTTCTCCACAGACCTGTTCTACTGTTAAACCCTGGCTCCTGGGAATTTTTCAATCCTTGGCTATTTTTCTTTTTATAGTCATTATGTTAAACCTTCCTTGTGTGTTGCATGTTCTCCAGATCAAATGCCTGTCAGCAGCCACTTGTACACAAATAGTATCCAGAAGGATAAAGCAACTGGATGAAATCAGCAGTAACTATAAATGATGAAGATGGTGACTACGTGGCCCTCCGGCCTGACGACTCATTTAATGGAAACAGTGAATATGTGATTCTTCAGCCTGACTACATTTACACTGGTAACTGAGACTAACACTACAGGTTGGTCCTGCTCTTAGCCTGCTGAGAGAATAACCAAAAGGGTGGGAATTATTAAAATCAAACACACATGGAGACCAGACTTGAAAATGCCTGAGCAGACAAAACCAGTTAGTCATAGAAGCAAAGCTTAATTTAGCTTATTTTGCAAGACAAGCAAGGTTAATTTGACCTGGATCATTTCTTGATTATGACTCCATAAATCAAAAGCAAAACTTAAATGTTCCCCCAAATTGATATGAGGTAACCACTAACCAATTTTCTTTCATTTGAGAAAATTCTAATACTAGGACCAATCACTATAAAGAATACTCATTGCCTTAATACTATATGAGCTGCTTTATAACCATACATCTCTGAGCTTCAATTCCATGTTTTGGTTTGAGCGCTCCCAGTTTGCAAACTGTCTTTTTGGTGTGTGCACAGTAAATTTTTACTAATTACTACTTCAATGAATTGCTAATTTTACTGTTTCTTATGAACTTTTGACAGTTAAACTTTCTCTAAAACACAGTATTTAGGGACGCCTGGGTGGCTCAGTTGGTTAAGCAGCTGCCTTCGGCTCAGGTCATGATCCCAGCGTCCTGGGATCGAGTCCCACATCGGGCTCCTCCTTGCCCCGCAGGGAGCCTGCCTCTCCCTCTGACTCTGCCTGCCACTCTGCCTGTGCTCTCTCTCTCTGACAAATAAATAAATAAAATCTTTAAAAAAAAAAACAAAAAACACAGTATTTAAAATTTCTTTCCGAATCTGATACAAAGCCATGGGGTCTTGGAAAAACAATAAAATGCACACTATACACAGGCATCCAGTTAAACTGAATTTAGGTATAAGAGTTTCTTACCAGATTTCCTTAAAACCCATGATTGAAAGTATTAGAGAACTCTCAGTGTTAGTACTCTAAAGCTTCTCATTTCATTCATTATCCAACTAATATTCATTGAATGCCTACTACATTTAAGCCTTGTGGGAGCCTGAGTGGGAGGGTGCTGTTTCAGATGCAGGAGAAAATTATGGTATATCAGAAGGCAGAGGTTTAATGGTGAGAGCAGGTGGTGAGAAAGTGGAGGCCAAACCCCTTATCTATTCAGCTGAGAAGTGTGACAATAAAGGAATAAAAGAAATAGGGTATTATAACAAGACCAGGCAAAAGAGGTCCCCCCCCCCCGCAAAATAGGGAATACTTTTTGAAAGAAAGGCTAATCACACATACTAGGGAGAAGAGTAATACTTGCAGAAATAAAAAATATCAGAAGTAAAATTAACCTTACATTCAGATTCAATTAATTTATGTAATGCCTAATATGTTCTAGGAAATCATTGAACAATTTCATACACATTATCTTTTTGAATCCTCACAACATCCTTGTGAGAAAAACAAACTTCTAAAACAGAGGACAAAAAGAAATACAGAGATACAAGGAAGATGAGGAAAGTCACACCAAATGACTCCAATTATTTTAGTAATGGAAAGAGATGAGAAAGCAGGAGGGCTTGACATGAATAGATAAGAAACTAACATTTATTGCCTGCCAGTGCCAAGCACAGTTACATCCTTTATACATAAATTCCATATAATCCTGTTTAGTATTTATTATTCATTTAATTGAAGAATTCATTTAACTGAAGAATTTGAAGAATTGTGAGTTTCCCAAGATCTAACAGCTAGTGAATAATGAGGCAGTGATCAAACCCAGGCCTATGAAACTACAAAAGCTATTTCCTTCCACTATACCACACTGCTGCTTCAAAATCAGGAATGTGCAAGGGAATAAAAAGTCATGAGGCTGTAAAGGTCCAGTTAAACTAGACAGCACGAATTTGGAGTAGATACTGACAACTCCATGCCCTCCTCTCTGTGGGGTCAACTACCCAAGCAAAAAAGCATTTAGAATGGGACAAACGATAAGAGATTCTTAATCTCACAAAACAAACTGAGGGTTGCCAGGGGGAGGGGGTTAGGGAGAGGGTGGTTGGGTTATGGTCATTGAGGAAGGTACGTGCTATATTGAGAGCTGTGAAGTGTGTAACCCTGATGATTTATAGACCTGTACCCCTGGGGCTAATAATACATTATATGTTAATTAAAAATTAAAAAAATTTTTTTTAAAGATTTTATTTATTTATTTGACAGAGAGAAATCACAATTAGATGGAGAGGCAGGCAGAGAGAGAGAGAGGGAAGCAGGCTCCCTGCTGAGCAGAGAGCCCGATGCAGGACTCGATCCCAGGACCCTGAGATCATGACCTGAGCCGAAGGCAGCGGCCCAACCCACTGAGCCACCCAGGCGCCCTATACTTCAATTTTTAAGTCTAAAATTCAACACTAACCTAAGGAAGTACTCTAATGTTGATCAAAATATGAGAAAATGACAACGTAAGAATAACTTAATTTTCTCTCATTTTGAAAACTGACTTTATTTACAAGGAATAACAGTAAGGCCCTAACAAACAATAAGGCCCTACTAACAGACATAGAATTGTTGTCAAAAACTAGAATACAGACCCATTTATTTTTGTTCTTTTATGACAACTGCAAAAGACTGAAATGGATCAAAAAGATCACTAGGTATCTTCCATGGAAAACTAGGCATTAATGTGCACCTTTCCTAGATAACCGATTCTATCATATTTGCATCCTACATGATCTCTGAGCTATCACAGAACTGTAAGCTGTAAATAACTGATAGCAATGCCAAGGATTCTTGTCCATGCACATGCAAATAAATACTGTCTAGTGGAGGGAGGTATGATTTCCCTCACGTCCCTGTAAAATAAAGCCAGTTTTGCCTCAATCTGTAAATTCATTTCAGCATTCTTGATCCTATGAATCTGTGGTACATGAATTCTTCTTTGAGCCACTTTTAGCATCTTACAGGCTCTCCAATTAATTAACATATACATTTTATATTTGTGTGAAATCATGATTTGCCTAATTTTTAGTCCCTTAATAATGAATTTCATACAATATGTAGTAAATACCAAGGAAAATCAACATTTTAATGCAAAAGCTCAAGGAAGGGAAATATCCTTTTTACTATATATATATTTAAGGAAGGCCAGACAAAACATGCCTTGTCGTTTCTCAGTTCTGAAATTTTAAGACTCTAAGAACCAGTCATTGTTATTGGTCATTCTTGAAAAACCCTATAACTGACAAAAAAAATTATCTGAATGATATTCTTGACTTTTTCCCCTGATGCATAGTGTAAATACAGCACTGTCTGAAAAACAGAAGCTTCATCATTTCAGAAATACTTAGATCTTCTGTGTGAACTACTTTTGTTAATTATAGTCACCAATGAAATAAATGGTACATTTTCACACTGAACTAAAAATCTACATTTGACAATGTTTTTTCTTACCTAAAATAATTTTTCTGCCAGTCAACATCTGTACAATCATAAGAAAATAAACTACATCTGTTGTTTTCAAAATAATAGTTGTCTTGTATTGGTGTGTGTCACATTAAAGGACAGAATGATTAAATTAAAAACTAACTTGATCCAAATATACACATGCAGCTTTAAAAAGACAAAGCCAGAAAGCAATACCCAAATAAAACATTAAATCAACAACATGTTTTGAACTCATTAATACATTGGGAAAAGGTGTATTAATGCTCAGATCTTCTGGCTTCCTAAGACCCAAATTAAAAACATCTCTAATACTACCAGTCTCTATGGAATTACGGATTTCACAAAGCAGCTTTTTTCCTCACACAGGATCAAACTAATCCCCTGACACTCCGAGGAAAGAAAGAGTAAAATCAAGTTGTACCAGAAATCTTTATACTCGGCATTCATTCAGAGCCTTCCAAACTACTCTTCTGGCCTATAACATGCCAGAAAAATATTGCTCTAGCAAGTAATTATTTTGTCCAAAAAACGAACAGGGCAATTTAGGTTGGAAGTAATTTGCTGTCCATGTCATTCATAAATCCATGCTCCTATATTATAATTCTCAAAATTAATGCATAATTCATGCAGCGTATCATGCATTAAATATTTTAAAAGATAAGGTTTCATCGAGTTGAAATTAGTTAAGTCATACTAGCGGATTTAAAAGCATGAAAAATTAACTCTTCCTTCTCCTCACCTCTACTCCCTCCAAACCAACAGGTACCCTTCATTCGGTAATATGTGCCAAATAGGGGAAAAAAGGGAATGCAGACAAACAAAACAAGTGAAAGTTATAGAAGGCTAATCCCAAAAGGAGACTTGCCTCTTCCGAATTGTAACTGAAGTTAAAAGACTGTATAGTGAGAAGTCTTTACATTTTCAGGAGTTCAAGATAGGTATGTACCGTGCTCCTTCTTGGGAATGTAACTTGGGAATGTTCTTTCCTGACTCTTCAGAAGGTTCTTATACCACCACCAACTGGCATGTGTTTAGAGGATTTTATTAAAGCTTCATAAAAGCATCTTTCAAGTTCCAAGTAAAAAAATAACTGAATCGTTTAAAATAAAAGCTTTTTCTCTCTACCCTCAATTCAACAACGTATATAAATCTGGAAACCAAGAAAAATAAAACAGGTAAGTGATTAAATACAAGCACTTGTTCTGTAGAAATGGGAAGAATACGGCAGGCAGTTAATTCTATAACAACTTCCTATTCCCTAAGCTATCTTCTCTTTTTGGATCATCAGAGAATTTGGGTGAATCTCTCATGATGTACAAATCCAGAAAGAAAGATGAGAAAGAAGCAAAAGGGGAAGAAAAAACAAAAAGGAAAGAACAGAAAAATGCAATATTCACATTGGTTCTTCGACCATAAATAAATACAGCAAAACATACTCACTGCCACCCGCCTTTCATCTAGTGAGAAAAGGCGGGATGGGGGGTAGGGGTAGGGATAACACAATAGCCTCTATAAACACGAACCATAAAATACCCAACTTCTCTGAATGTTTTAACTCCAGAGCCAGCCCACTATATGAGGTGAGCAAAATCTCTTCAGATGGGATCAGGCAGTAGACAGTTCTAGAGACCATACCTTAATGCTATTTGAAGTCTCTTATAACCTGCTTTACCACTTGCTCTGGAGTCCTCAAATTTAAAATCATTTCTATCATCTACCCACTTTTCAAATTTTCCCTTAGAAGTATCCCTGCCAGCATTAAGAGAGCTAGCTAAACTAATCCAAATGAAATTGAAAATGACAAATGGGCACACTTACTCTTTATCCCTTATAAAAATGTTACTCAGAGAGTCAAACAAATCTGTAAATGGTAGAATTTTCTACAATTTGATAGTTTTTCTTCTTTGTTTCTTTTGTTTTCTCTTTTGGGATGGAAGCACCATTACGCCTACTCTCATACAAAAGGAAAAAGAATGCATAGTCCAAAGCTTCCAGGATTTATCTCTAGAAGAAAAGAGTTAATTGTTTCTTTCTGTAAAGAGGTGTTTGTTGCTGTGAAGTCTCCTTCCACAGCTCTCCCACACCTCCATTCTTTTTTTTTTTTTTTTTTAAAGATTTTATTTATTTATTTGACAGACAGAGATCACAAGTAGGCAGAGAGGCAGGCAGAGAGAGAGGGGGAAACAGGCTCCCTGAGGAGCAGAGAGCCCAATATGGGGCTCTATCCCATCATGACCTGAGCTGAAGGCAGAGGCTCAACCCACTGAGCCACCCAGGCACCCCCCAACTTTTTTTTTTTTTTTAAGATTTCCTTCCTTCCTTTGTCAGAGAAAGAGAAAGCACAAGCAGGGGAGCAATAGGCAGGGGGAGAAGCAGGCTCCCCACTGAGCAGGGAGCTAGATGCAGGATTCCATTCCAGGATCCTGGGATCATCACCTGAGCCAAAGGCAAAGGTTTAATGGACTGAGCCACCCAGGCATCCCACAGCCGTCCATTCTTGAACATTAAATGAAGGGACGTGTTCCCCTACCTACCCCCATGAATAGGGAAAAGAAAGCCTGTTCTAACAAAGTATAACCTTCTATATTCTAGCTTCCAAAACTTTTTGATAGGTGTATGTGTGGAACATTTTGTGTTTTAAAACAAGTTTATACATTCTTCGATCCTACCCCCATCAAACCTAGAGTCTAATTCTCCTCCCCATGAAGAGAATGAAGCAGAAGTGATACTAAGTAAGGTCATAAAAGGTAATTTTAGGTTATAAAAGGTGATAAAACTTCTGCCTGACACTCACTGAGGACAGGCAACTTTAGACTCCGGAATCACCAACTAAGATATCCAACTACCCTAAAGCCCTCATGCTGGCCTGGGTATGAGACAAGATGTCACAATTATAGAGATGTCCAAGAAGTGCTGGCTGCTTGAGTCTTTCTAGCCCAGCTGCCTGATCTGTGGATGAGGAATCCCAGAAGATGACTCCAGGCCCAAGTACCAACTGCCTCCAACTGTGTAAGAGAGGAAGCCTTTTAAAATTCCAACCCAGCTATCATCTGATTGCTTCCTCATTAAAAACACTGAGAAGAAACTGCCTAGCCAGGTTCAAACATCAGAACCATAATAGATTGAAAAAAAAAAAAAAAAAAAAAAAAAAAGACGTTGTTTTATACCACTAGGTTTGCGATGATATATTACACAGCAGTAGACAACCAAAGCAGATTTTGGTTATAGAGTTGCTTCCAAAAAATGTAAACATTTGGCTTCCAGATTAGAGGGCTGTACAAAGTCAGAAGTAGCGGGAAGTGTTAGTGAGAGCCTAAAAGGGTCTTAATGTCACTGTTAGGAAAAGCCTCAAGGAAGCTGTCAATAAAGACTTAAAACAGGGGTCAGCAAACTACACTCTACCAGCAAAATACAAACCGCTACCTGCTTTGGTAAATAGTTTTTCTGAAACACAGCCCCACCTGTTCATTTACATATTGTCTACGGGTGCCTTCTCACTAGACAGCAAAGTTAAACAGGGCCCCAAAGCCTAAAATATGTATTGTCTGGCCCTTGACAGAATAAAGTTGCTGATCTTGGCTTAAAAGAAAGTGAGAAAAGTGTTACTGAAAGCTGAAGGAAAGAAAATTCTATTAGATAAGTGGAAAGTTTAGCAAAGCTGTCACCTGAAATAATGTTGAAAACAGAAAATATAACCAATGAACTGATGAATATGGGTAAGGAAATTTCCAGGCAGAATATCAAAAGTGGGGGCAGCTGGGTGGCTCAGCCATTGGGCATCTGCCTTCCGCTCAGGTCATGGTCCCACAGTGCTGAGATCCAGCCCCACATCGGGCTCCCTGCTTGGCTGGGAAGCCTGCTTCTCTCTCTCCCACTCCTTCTGGCTTGTGCTCCCTCTCTTGCTGTCTCTCTCTGTCAAATAATAAATAAAATCTTAAAAAAAAAAAAAAAGAATATCAAAGTGTCAACTGGTGTTTTTCAGCTAAGTATCATAAAGTACAGGTACAGAGATGAGAAGAATTATTTAATTTTCAAAATACAGAGGAAATATAAGGGAGTCAGGACTTGGTAGGTCCAAAAATAAAACTGTTTCTTACTCCCATATAGCAAACATTTCTCAAATTAAGAAATGCCGAGGGGCACCTCAGTGGTTTAGTCGCTTAAGCGTCTGCCTTCGGCTCACATCATGGTATGGAGCCCCACATCATCCAGCTCCTTTTCCCTCTGCCTGCTATTCTCCCTGCTTGGGCTCTCTTGCTATCTCTCTCTCTCTCTCTAATAAATAAATAAATAAAATCTTTTTAAAAAAAACTAAGACATACCTTCTGGAGAAAGATCAAACCCAAGGCAGTATCAGGGACACATGGCCTAAAGATTAAACATTTGTTTAGACCAAGGATTGGCATTTTCCATAAAAGGGAAAATAAATGTTGTAGACTTTGAGGGCCATATACAGTCTCTGTTGAACATTCTTCTTCTTCTTCTTCTTCTTTTTTTACAACTCTTTAAAAATGTAAAAGCAAATCTTAGCTCACTGGCAATAGCTGACCAACCCTGGTGTAGACTTCAAAAGATTTAATATAAGGTGGTACCTCACCATTCCTTTCAAACAAAAAGACTCCTAAGAATCTTAAAGGTGTTGTCCCACAAAAACTTTAAATGGAGCTGAGAGGGTTCAGGACATGCTGCCCTAAAATAAGGTATATTGACATACTGAATATTTTAAGCTGAAGGTGCTTGAGAAAATGGCAGAAGCAGGAAGGTCATTCTGACCTTTCCCCTGCTCTTCTGCCCTGAAGCAGGTCATAAAACTCTCATATGAGAGGTGCCCTCTCTACACGTGGAATACGGGAGCATTCTTACCTCCAAAAGCACAGGGACATAGAGAAGAATCCTAGCAAACAGGCCTTGCTAAATTTCCCCCAGTTCACTACACTTTCTTCATACTCTTTGTCTTACATTTCTCCACAATAGCCCACATTTAATCAAACACGGCATAAAAATACTAAGGCTTAAACATTTCTTCAGGTTAAAAATATAACTACCCTACAACCCAGCAATTGCCCCACTAGGTGTTTACACAAAGAATACAAAAATACCGTGGATGGAACTAGAGGGTACTATGCTAATTGAAACACGTCAATCAGAGAAAGACAATTATCATAAGATCTCACCCATACACGGAATTTAAAAAACAAAACAGAGGATCACCCGGGAAGAGAGGAAAAAATAAAACAGGAGGAAATCAGAGAGACAGACAAACCATAAGACACTCTTAAAGGAAACAACAGAGGGTTGCTGGAGGGGAGTGGGGTGAGGGGATGGGGGAACTGGGTGATGAGCTTTAAGGAGGGCACGTACTACAATGAGCACTGGGTGTTATATACAAATGATGAACCACTGACCTCTACCTCTGAACCTAATAATACATTATGTGATAGTTAACTGAATTTAAATTAAAAAATAAAGTCCTAGGAAGCAAGCAAAAAAATAAAAACAAATAAAATTTTAGAGAAAAAAATAGAATATGAAATACTAATTCAAAGGGATACATTCACCCCAATGTTTAAAGCAGCATTATCTCCAATAGCCAAACTATGGAAACAGCCCAAGTGTCTATCGATAGATGAATAGATAAAGAAGTTGTAGTACACACATACACACACACACACACACACACAATGGAGTATTTCTCAGCCATAAAAAAGAATGAAATCTTGCCGTTTGCAACGATGTAGATGGAACTAGACAGCAATAAGCTAAGTGAAATAAGTCACTGAGAGAAAGACAAATACCATATAGCTTCACTCATATGTGGAATTTAAGAAACAAAACAAATGAGCATGGGGGAAAAAACAGAGAGATGCAAACCAGGAAACAGACTCTTAACTACAGAAAACAAACTAATGGTTACCAGAGGGGAGATGGGTGGGGGCAATGAGGAAATGGGAAAATAAATCGGTGATGGGGATGAAGGAAAGCACCTGTGATGAGCACCAGGGGGTGTGCATAAATGTTGAATCACTATATTGTAACCTGAAACTAGTATTATACTGTATGTTAACTGGAATTTTTTTAATTGGAATTAAAATTTTAAATATGAGCTTTTTAAATTTTAAATATGAACTTCAAAAATAAACATTTCTTCAGGTCTTCATTTACTAATAAAAGTACCCCTGCCACATAAAACTTATATTAAATACATGTGTATCCTTTTAATCGGTCTTTGTCAATTTAATTTTCAGACCCAGCCAGGATCTTAAGAGGTCAAGGAAAACTTTTTCCTCTTCTACAGAGCCTAAGGTAGAGAAAGACATATGATTGTGTGAGTGTGGCTTTTGTCTGACAGAGTGAACCCCTCCAAAGGATTCACAGAGAATTCTATGTTGAGAAACACTGTCATCTTGGACTAAAAAAAGACAGACAAAATGAAAAGAGGTTTTTGGGACAAACACCCCCTTCATATTCAAACCCTATGGTTTAGGAAATTACTCAGCTGCAAACAAAGGATACGTTTTATGGAAAAGGAAGGTGAATTCAAAGGGCAAAACCAAGAGCTATGAAGGATGGTTCCCCAGCAATACAGCAGAGTTCTAATCACAGAAGTGATGATATGGGCCTGGCTGGATTTCAGATTTGCTGTGGACCAGCAACTATTGTGTTCCTTACATTTTTCTTTTATTTTTTAACAGAAGTGTCCGTAGTGGTTATCTTATGCCTGTCCACTGTTGCATATTGGGTGGCTAAGGAGAGATGACATTTCTCTTTAGCTTATAGGTCCTCAAAGTGAAAGTAATGGTACCCAGGGAGCTACACATGAGGAACACTATCCAAATAGCCTAACCTGCACTGGGATCTGCTTTAGATGATAAGATCCTAGACCTCAAGCCTGAGCATGATGACACATGAGATAAATCCCTCTGTCTGGCAGCACAGATACTAAAATTGGAACAATACAGAAAAGACTAGCATGGCCCCTGCCCAAAGATGACATGCAAATTCTCAAATTTGTGAAGTGTTCCCTATTAAAAACAAAAACAAAGACCCGTCTGAGAAGGGGTAAGTGTGTTTTGCACTCGGGAGGAATGTAAATTCGTGGCCAGAAGAACAACCAAAGTGGCTTTGAAATATGTCTGCATATTCTTGACAATCTTCCCAGAAAGAGGTGGAGTCTAATTCCCTTCCCTTTGAACATGGGTTGGCCTTAATGACTCATTTCTAATGAATAAAATGCAGCAGAAATGATACTTATTCTGAATTTAGGTCATAAAAGACAATACACCACCCTTCTGATTCTCTTACTCAGAACAAGTGCTTTAGGAGCCCTAAGCCTCCATGTAAGAATTCTGGGTGCTATGAAGCCCCTATGCTGGGACTACACAGAAACAGAGACCATGATGTTCAAAGAGGTATTTCAGATCCTAGTTATTTGCACTTTCCTGCTCAAGGGCCAGAGCTGTGAGTCTACAAAGAAAGAACGCAAGGCCCATTGGACACAAGTGCATGAAAGAACTTGTACAAGAACCACTTAGATAAGCCTCGTCAACACCCAGAACCTTAAGAGTTCTGCACCAAGTTAGAAGTGGTTTTATCCCTTGGCAATAGATAACTGCAACAGCATGCCTGGGGACACCAGCCTGAAATGCTGGAAGGTCACACTTACTTAGACTGCCTTGCTGTATATACCAACCAAATGACACCAAACAACATTTTAGCTCATCCAGCTCCTACCAAAATATTTGATTTGATCTTTATTTGATCATGCTAAAAGATATTTTATGACTGATCTAACATATAAACAATTACAATGTGACAATTAAGTTTCAAATTGTATGCCAATGCTATTTAAAATCACCTACATTTATACACACAATCCATGTTTCTTATTATTTCAGTTTCATATTATTTTAGTTATTTTATAATTATTATTTTTTTTTTTAAAGATTTTATTTATTTACTTGAGGGAGAGACAGTGAGAGAGAGCATGAACAAGGAGAAGGTCAGAGAGTGAAGCAGACTCCCCATGGAGCTGGGAGTCTGATGCGGGACTCGATCCTGGGACTCCAGGATCATGACCTGAGCTGAAGGCAGTCGTCCAACCAACTGAGCCACCCAGGCGTCCCATTTTTATAATTATTTTTTATATGATTAAGTAATTTGAGACTGCTAGTCATACTACCTCCTCTACAACATAACACTAATTTGTAGTGTCGTCAAATGTGATTATAGGGGCGCCTGGCTGGCATGGTATTGGGCATCTGCCTTCGGCTTGGGTCTTGATCCCAGAATCCTGGGATCAAGCCCCTTATTGGGTTCCTGGCTCAGCAGGGAGCCTCCTTCTCTCTCTATAGCTTCCCCATGCTTCTGTTCCCTCTCTCGCTATAACTGTCATAAATAAAATCTTTTTTTTAAAAATGTGGTTATACCTGCAACAGAACTTAGAATAATCATCACTAATATATAATAACCACTGTTTCTACAGTCTCTTCATTTTTTTTTCTAAAAGAGGCATTTTTGCGGGCACCTGAGTGGCTCAGTCCGTTGAGCATCTGCCTTTGGCTCAGATCATAACTCCAACATCCCAGAATCAAATCCCATGTTGGGCTCCCTGCTCAATGGAGAGTCTGCTTCTCCCTCTCTCTCTGCCCTGTTCATGCTGTCTCTCTCACTCTTTCTCAAATAAATATATTTTTAAAAACAATTTTTTAAGAGGTATTTTTAAAAAGAATTTATTTAATTAATTAATTTCTTTATTGAGCACAAGCACGAGAAGGGGCAGAGGGAGGAGAGGGAATCTCAAGCAGACTCTGTGCTGAGGGTGAAGCCCAATCTCATGACCTAAACCAAATCATGAGTCAGACACTCAACTAACTGAGCCCCCCAGGCTCCCCAGGTCTTTCCATTTTTTTTTTTAAGATTTTATTTATTTATTTGATAGACAGAGATCACAAGTAGGCAGAGAGACAGGCAGAGAGAGAGGGGGAAGCAGGCTCTCAGAGGAGCAGAGAGCATGACGCGGGGCTCGATCCCAGGACTCTGGGATCATGATCTGAGCCGAAGGCAGAGGCTTTAACCCACTGAGCCACCCAGGCACCCCAGTCATTCCATTTTTAAATGCTATGATCTATATCCTAGGAAAATAAATCATCTGCATTTGAAGATACCCAATTCAATGTGTTTTAGATCACTGACACAGAATTAATGTTCACAGATTATAAACATGGTTAAGCTCACCTTCCACAGAGAAACTAAAACCACTGAGCCAAAACTAATTGGTCCCAGTAGAATGGAAGAAGATACTCTGGAACAGGAAAAGCAAGGAAGCCTGAGGTGAAGACAACTTACTCTGAAAATTCTCCATTGTGAAAGCATTCCCAATTAGACATTTTAAGAAAAAAAGCCTTAATTGTCCATGCCACCAAATAACTAAAACATCCTAAATTATTTAGCAGCAGTTTAATTAACCTTTTTCACTCTTCCCTAGACTGTCAAATGTTTGATTTTTTTTTTTTTTAGCAAGCAAGCACTGAGAAGAAAAAGTCAAATATAATCACAATCAAAAGTCAAATATAATCACAATCTTCTCAAATATAATTGAGAAGAAATTTTAAAAAATAAAATAGTGTTCTGCTTTAGATGTGGGTTTTTTTTTTTTTTAAGATTTTATTTATTTATTTGACAGAGAGAGAGACATCACAGGTAGGCGGAGAGGCAGGCAGAGAGAGAGAGTAAGGGAAGCAGGCTCCCTGCTGAGAAGAGAGCCTGATGTGGGGCTTGATCCCAGGACCCCGGGATCATGACCTGAGCCAAAGGCAGAGGCTTTAACCCACTGAGCCACCCAGGCGCCCCTAGATGTGATTCTTTGACCACTAAATATTATATATACCAAAAGCTTGGGTAACTGAAAGGAAAGAGGTTAGTGTGAAAAGCCTATTTAACCTACAATATGGCTGATTTTAAAAATCAGCCTGGGTTCTAGGTCCTGATAGCATAGCTACTACAAAGAAAAAAAGGTTCTTTCTTACTCATAGGGCAAAGGTTTAGGCCCTATACAAATTTTTTTAAGATTTTTTTAAAAAAGATTTTATTTATTTATTTGAGAGAGAGACAGTGAGAGAGAACATGAGCGAGGAGAAGGTCAGAGAGAGAAGCAGACTCCCTGTGGAGCTGGGAGCCCTATGCGGGACTCGATTCCAGGACTCCGGGATCATGACCTGAGCCGAAGGCAGTGGTCCAACCAACTGAGCCACCCAGGTGTCCCTTTTAAGATTTTTTTTTAAAGATCTTTATTTATTTATTTGACAGAGAGTGACACAGGGAGAGAAGGAACACAAGCAGGGGGAGTGGAAGAGGGAGAAGCAGGCTTCCCACTGAGCAGGGAGCCCTATGTAGGGCTCGATCCCAGGACCCTGGGATCATGACCTGAGCCAAAGGCAGATGCTTAACACCTTAGCCACCCAGGTGCCCTACAAATTCTGAAATAAATAAAGGTCACTTCCCACAGAGAATCCATAACTACTTCGTTCTTCCTTCCTCATGAAAAAGTCCCAATCCTTCAATAAAACTGACTTTGGGTGTCAGAAAAACACTAAACTTACTGAACTTAGTCACCCTGAAGAATCAATATTTGAGAGCCCCTAACCTTCCTATGAGATTAAAGACTGTAAATAGTATAATGCAACATAGTAGAAAACATTCTGGATTCCCCCTCAAAAAATTCCTTTTAAGCTCTACATCAAGAAAATGTGCCCTTCAGGGTGCCTGGGTGGTTCAGTGGGTTAAAGCCTCTGCCTTCAGCTCAAGTCATAATCCCAGGGTCCTGGGATCAAGCCCCACATTTGGGCTCTCTGCTTGCCAGGGAGCCTGCTTCCCCATCTCTCTCTCTCTGCCTGCCTCTCTGCCTACTTGTGATCTCTGTCAAACAAATAAATAAAAATCTTAAAAAAAAAAAAGAAAAGAAAAAAAATGTGCCCTTCTACTTACCACCCTATCTTCCAGTACTGAATACAGGGATAAACACATTAGTGAGCACTCAAAACTGTGCATAAATGAATCGATATTTTGCCTTTATCTGCCATGTAAGAAACTTGCTTCTAGTTCCATTCTACCAGTAATAATCTCCAGAACCCTGGGGAAACTACTTGCTCTCTCAAGCTTTAGATTCCAATATACAACATAAAATGAAGTGAGGTAGAGACTGGGGAGGAGGATTAGACATTAAGTCTCCTGAGGGCAACAACTGTCTTATTCAATACCTCTGTAACCCAGTCTAATAAAGTGGCTATTGTACATTCAAATATGTACTGAATGAAGTTTCTTCCAGCCCTGACTCCGTAATTCTTTATCATTTGCTTAAATTACATTTATTTTCTAAGCATGCAGTATATAGTCCAACATTCCTTCTGTATACTCAGCTCAATTAATAGTAAAGGACTTTTAAAACTAGAATACTGGGACACCTGGGTGGCTCAATCATCAGTTAAGCGTCTGCCTTCAGCTCAGGTCATGATCCCAGGATCCAGGGATCGAGTCCAAATCAAGCTCCCTGCTCAGCAGGAAGCTTGCTTCTCCATCCGTCTGCTTCTCCCCCCACCCCCCGCTTGTGCACTCTCCCACTCGCTTGCTCTTTCTCTCTGACAAATGAATAAATAAATCTTTAAAAACTAGGGGCACCTGGGTGTCTCAGTCATTAAGCATCTGCCTTTGGTTCAGGTCATGATCCCAGTGTCCTGGGATTGAGCCCCACATCAGGCTTTCTGCAGAGCAGGAAAAGCAGAGCTTTGCCAATTCCCCCACTCCCCCTCCTTATGTTCCCTCTCTCTCGCTGTCACTGGGTCTTTCTCTGTCAAATAAATAAAATCTTTAAAAAATAAATAAAAATTTTAAAATAATAAATAAATAAATAGATAGATAAATAAAAAAAAACTAAAATACTTCCAAAATCTCCTCCACCTCTTCACACAGGTGCTTTGCATGCTGGATATTATTTATCCCCTAGATGTAGTTTTTAAAAAGGAAGACTGTGGGTCGGGGGAGGAAAGGGGGAAGGCTCCTGGTGGCTCAGGCAGTTAAGCACCCAAGTCTGGATTTCACCTCAGGTCATGATCTCAGGATTGTGAACTTGATCCCCGTGTCTGACTCTGCCCCAGCTCTCCCTCTGCCACCCCCATCATGCTCTCTCTCAAAAAAATTAAAATAATAAAAATAAATAAAATAAAAAGGTAAGATGGGGACAAAGACAGGATGCCAGAAGCAATACAATTTTCCAGATTCTTCTGAGCTGAGTTTGACAGTTTAATTTTACTGTGCTACTTAAATACACTATTAGAAGTACCTGGAATAGTGAGGTTAATCCACTGCAATCCAAAATGTATTCCAAAGTCAAACACAATGTTTTATCTATTCTGTATGTCCATCCTTTAGCATAAGTGATTGAGAACCGTACACATTTATTTCGGCTCATGCTTTTCACAGTATACAACCAACAATTCCCACTAACTCATTATCTAGAGTTCTTTCTGTAACACCATATAAAAGCTGGTATTTAAAAGGATCTTGCACCTCTGGAACACTATCATCTCCAATTTAGGTGTAGCGTTCAAAAAGTTGGCCCATCTCTGCTATCGGGTAGTAATGCCTGCAATAAATTCAAGAACTTCAGCTCAAATAAGTTATTACAGTTGACATATTCCCAAATCATCCTAATTATTAAAATCTAGTAACAACTTTGAAATATTAACCCATATCCTCACTAGTAATTTACAGTTTGTACCCTGCTACTTAACATTTACTTTATGTTCACTCAGTCACCTACTGTGTGCCAGATATTGTTCTAGTCCAAGGGTCAGCAAACAAAATTTCTCAATAAAGGGCCAGACAGCAAACACTGTAGGCTTTACAGGCCATATGGTCTCTGTCAACAGTACTCAGCTCTGCTGTTGGTGTGTCAGAGCAGCCACAGACAATGCACTGATGTATGAGCGTGGCTGTGTTCTAATTCAAGTGTATTTACAAAAACAGGCAACTGGCCATTTTTTTGGCTTACAAGTCCCTATTCTATACCTGTGGGAAGACAACAGTGAAATAAATTTTTTAAATTAAAATTAAGGGCGCCTGGGTGGCTCAGTCATTTGAGCATCTGCCTTCAGCTCAGGTCATGATCTCAGGGTCTAGTCTAGCCCACTTTGGGCTCCCTGCTCAGTGGGGAGTCTGCTTCTCCCTCTCCACTGCTCCTGCCCTTGCTCATGATCTCTCTCACTCTCTATTGCTCTCTCCCAAATAAATAAAATAAAATAATTTCAAAGTTAAAATTAATTAATTAATTACACATGCATAAGCACACGGCCTATCGCATGTTGGTAAATGCTATGGAGAAAAAGAAAGCAGGGTAAGGGAAACAGAGCCAGGGCCTCACTGATATGGTGACATTTGAGCCTTACACCTAAAGAAAGAAAGAGGAAAGGCCATGCTACCAATACAGGAGAAGCATTTCAGGGAGAGGTAATAGGAAGCATAAAGGCTTTAAAGAAGGAACAGCCTGGATCTTAGAAAAAAAGCAACAATGTCACTGTGGCGGAAGGGACAGGAAGAGCAAAGAGTCATAGGTAATTAGGCCAGAGAGGTAAACTGAGAACAGACTCGACAGTCTTTCAGGCCACTGTCAGAACTTGGTCTTTTACTCTGAGATGGAAAACCACTGGAAGGTTTTGAGCAAAATACTGACAATCTAATTTGACTTATTAGAGGATCATTCTGGATGTGTATAGAGATAAGAGCAGAAGCAGGGAATAAGCCAGAAGGCTAAATGTAGTAATAATCCAGGAAAGAGAGAATGGCAGTTTGAATCTTGGTGGTAGCAGCAGAAATGGTGATCAGATTCAGTATGAATCCTGAAGGTAAAACATATCAGATGGGAAATGCTGCAGAGACAGAGGCATCAAGGATGATTCTCAGGTTTTAGGCTCAAGTAACTGGAAGGATAGTCTTTATGTTCTAATAATGGGGATGGCTGTGGGAAGAAGCTGGGCAGAAACATTAAGTTTGAGATGCATATTAGACATCCACATAGAAACATTAAGTAGGCAATGGAGTATACAAGTTTGAAGTTAATATACTTTTACATTATGCCTGTTCCCAGTATGTTCAATCTCTCTAACAGGTACAAAATCCTTAAGAACAAAAACACCTCACTTTTCACTTTACTCACAAGTATTATCCTCAAGACTATCTGCTCCTACTTTATATACAGTTCTAATAAGGTTAGATTTCTAGGTTCTGAATCTATAAAAGACAGCAACAGCAAATTTAAAGAAGGGAGAAGGAGCTATAACTGACAGCTGACAAAGGGATATTACAAAAAGCTGACAGAAACCAGAAATATCTAGCATTGAGATGATTTACCATACGATCAAGCGGCTGTATATGTGTCAGTAAGTTAGTAGTCCCTGAAGGTCTTTTGCTATAGCACAAAATATTCCTAATTATCTTTTCTTTTTAAAGATTTTATTTATTTATTTATTTATTTATTTGACAGAGATCACAAGTAGGCAGAGAGGCAGGCAGAAAGAGAGGAAAGGAAGCAGGCTCCCCACTGAGCAGAGAGTCTCATGTGGGACTCGATCCCAGGACCCTGGGATCACAACCTGAGCCGAAGGCAGAGGCCTTAGCCCACTGAGCCACACAGGCACCCCCCTAATTATCTTAAATTCAGGTGAAAAATCAACTTTTCAATGACATCATACTTTCTAAAAATATTGCTATTATAAGTGGAAGAAATGGGGATGCCTAAGTGGTTTAGTTGGTTAAGCGCCAACCTTTGGTCCAGGGTCCTCGGAATAAGTCCCGCATTGGACTCCTAGCTCAGCTGGGAGCCTGGTTCTCCCTTTGCCTGCTATTCCCCCTGCTTGTGCTCTCGGGCTCTCTTTCTCTCTGTCAAATAAATAAATAAATAACCTTTTAAAAGCAGGGAAGGACACCTCGGTGGCTCAGGTGGTTAAGCATCCATCTTTGGCTCAGGTCGTGGTCTCAGGGTCCCAGGTCCCTGGGTCTCAGGATCCAAGGTGGTCCTCAAACTCCACCTTGGGTTCTCTGCTCAGTGGCAAGTCTGCTTCTCCCTCTCCCTCTGTGATCACTTTCACTCTCTCTTAAATAAAATCTTTAAAAAATAAATGTATAAAAAAAATAAATGAAAGAAATGGCTGGCTTAGTCAGTAGAGCATGTGACTCTTGATCATGGAATTGTGGGTCTGAGCACCACACTGACTGTAGACATTACTTAAAAAAATAAAATAAAATCTTAGGGGCACCTCGGTGGCTCAGTTGGTCAAGCATCTGCCTTCGGCCCAGGTCATGGTCCCAGGGCTGGGATGGAGTGCCGCATTGGGTTCCCTTCTTCCTCTCCCACTCCCCCTGCTTGTGTTCCCTCTCTCACTGTCTCCCTCTGTTAAATTTTTAAAAAATTAATTAAATTTTAAAAATAAAATTAAGGGGAAAAGGGAGGGAGATACCTGGCTGGTTCAGTCAGAGAAGTATACGACTTGATCTTGGGGTCAGGAGTTGGAGCCCTATGCTGGATGTAAAGATTACTCAAATAAATAAACAAACTTTAAAAAAAAAAAAAAAAAAGCTGGGGGAGGGGAGAAATAGTATGTAAGAGTTAATATCAATTATCTGAAAATTTGATGTATGTGTTATTCTCATACTATTTGTTCCAAGGGAGCAAATGAAATTATTTACATGAACATCACTGAATAAACATTTATTTTGGACTCATCCTGTGCTGGAAATGATGGACATAAGAAAAAGCAACCCACCATTCAAGTTTAAGCCTCTTCTTGAGGAATGGAAATATAAACAACTAATTGCAGTACAATGTAATTGGTAGACTGAAAACAGAATTTGAATTCAGATATCTGGGTTTGAATTTTGCCACTAGACTTGGCTTATGGTTGGAATTGCTAACCATTAATTTGCAGAAGAGGTAGCAGGCCACAGCTGACCTATGAGCAGTGTCTTCCACCCCGGGTGTACAGGAATATTGGGGGTGTATATGGTGATCAGAACAGATGATTCTATTCCCTATTTCCTGGGTAACAAAGGTTTGGAGAGAGTCAAGCTGTGGCTGCTAGACATGTAACTCTCCTTCCCATTCTCTTCGCCTAGCTAACTGCGGCTCGTCTTTCAGGTCTCTGCTTCCAGGTCACTAACCTGTACTCTTCCCCTCCCTACCCTACCTGAGACTAACCCAATGCTTTTACTACAGACTTCCAAAGAACCCTCGCTATAAAGCCCTCACATTAAATTATAATTTCTGGTTTAACTGTCTTTCCTGCTAGATTGTAAGTCCATGTAAATGGGAACCTTTCTACATGCTCAACACGATATCCTGAACATCTGGCCCAGTGCTTGGTGCATAGTAAGTGCTGATAAATATCCAATTAAATGAATGAATCAAACACTAGCTGAGTCTCCCGTCCAGCAACAGCTCTTTCAGGAACCTGTCAAAACACAAATCCTTGCAGGCACTTGGATGGTTTAGTTGGTTAAGTGTTCAACTCTTGATTTCACTTCAGGTCACGATCTCAGGTTCGTGAGATCAAGCCCCATGACAGGCTCTCTGCTGAGCACAGAGCCTGCTTAAGATTCTTTCTCTTTTTCTCTCTCTCTCTCTCTCTGCCCCTCCCAGCAAGCCCTCCTTGTACTCTCTCAAATAAATCAATAAAACAAAACCAACAAAAAACACAGAGCTTGGGTAGATTCCCTCCTTCCAGACAGAACTTTACTCTTCCCTCCCAGGACATGGGTCAAACTCTTTCCCTCATCTAACTCCGTTTCCTAGGCCCCATTTCAGGAATCTAAAGCGAGGTCTCTCTGAAACTTCTTCCCGCCTCTCCCTTTCCAACCCTGATGGTAAGACTCCCTAATTCCTTATTGTAATTCTGCTGTCATTTCCCCAGCAAACTAGTAACAGCATCATTTATGAGTTTCCAGAATATCTAGGCTACTTAAGAACAGGGTACTGAAAACATCTAGATGTTGTACTCTAAGTGATCAATAAGAAAGGGTAAAAAAAATAGAGGCAGGGCAGGTAAACAACAGGGAAAAGAACAAGAAATTCTGGCTTTTGTTTTTTGTTTTAAGATTTTTTATTTATTTGACAGAGAGATCACAAGTAGGCAGAGAGGCAGGGGGAAGCAGGCTCCCCGCTGAGCAGAGAGCCCGATGCGGGGCTCGATCCCAGGACCCTGAGATCATGACCTGAGCCGAAGGCAGAGGCTTAACCCACTGAGCCGCCCAGGCGCCCCGAAATTCTGGTTTTTGACTAGCTGCATTGACAGCTTCTCACTGGACCACCTTAGTCCCAGAAGCAGGGAGCAAGTAATGGAGCCGTAGCCCCTCTGCCCCTCCCTCAGGCTCTACGCCAGCACCAGTACAAGAAGGGAAGGGACCCCTTTACTCTGTGGAGTATCTTCACACACCTCTATCTCTTATCTGCTTACACTACAATTTGCCTGAGACATCAAGACTAATCTCCTTGCGATCTCTCCCTCTTTCTATCACTTACCACAAAAATCCCAGGACTCTGGAGTCATTCCAAATCCCTAAGCTCTCATTCCCATATGGCTAAGTATATCCCCTTTAATGAACTGCTCCCTTCTCCTACTCCTCAGTTTCTGCTCCAGTTGAAATCAAGTTGCTCTGAGGCCACCGCTCTCTCTACAGTCCTATCTGTGGTCGCTCCTCTGCAACCCCCTTACACTACTAGGCCTTGGGCAGAAGAGGTGGGTATTCATGTTGTCCCTCACC
This sequence comes from Mustela lutreola, assembly GCF_030435805.1. Classification (NCBI taxonomy): domain Eukaryota; kingdom Metazoa; phylum Chordata; class Mammalia; order Carnivora; family Mustelidae; genus Mustela; species Mustela lutreola. The sequence goes on from NC_081297.1 coordinate 65,439,345, forward strand.
TCTGCCTTCCAGATTATTCCCCTTTCTTCCTTCCTAAATAAGCTTCCTGTCAGATGATGCCACCACATCCCACCCCTCTGTTGAATTCATGGAGCTATGCCTGGATCCTTTTTTCTCAAGCCTCCCAGACTTCAGTTCCTATCTCACTGGCCTGTCATGATTCCAAGTGATTCACTCCCTCACCTAGGTGATAGCTGTGATACTAGGCCTCAGTTTCTTGACCTCCTCGTGTGCAAACAATCCTGCCCTCTAACCTACTGTAGCCACTCACTCCCTCAATCAATATCCTGTCCTAGAACTCACCAACACAGTCACGACAGTACCTCCATAATCTCTACTTCATCTACACCCCACCCATCTATCACCACTCCGTCTTTTCAGGTTGCTCCCTCCAGCACCCCAACTCCAAAAATACTTTGACCCCCTCCAGGAATTACAAGCCATTCTGATCTTAATCTCCTGTCTTAGAGTTCAAAGTCCATTATGGCTTGACTGAGGTTCACTCTCCTGCAAGCACTTCAAGTGTCCTGTCCCCTACCTCACTTCATCATACCCGCCTGGCAGAACACCCACCCTTATTAAATACAACTCCCTGTCAAACAAGTAAACACTTCAGGACATTCCAGAGACAAAAGGAAATTTGAAAACTGCCAGGAAACTGGATATTAAGGAACTCTTAAATTTTCTAGTATGGTAATGGTAATTTTTTGCAAGCATCCATATATCTTAGAAATATGAAATATTTGTCCATAAAACATGATGTCTGGAATTGTTCCAAAATAATATGGAAGGGTAGAAGTTGGTAAGTGTATAGATAGAACAAGACTGGCCACTAGTTTGTATCTGCTGAAGCTGTGGAAAGAGTACATGATGGCTCTATTTTTATATTTGTATTTGTATTTTTTTAAAAGATTTTATTTATTTATTAGAGAGAGACAGAGATCATAAGTAGGCAGAGAGGCAGGCAGAGAGAGGGAAAGGGAAGCAGGCTCAAGCAGGGAGCCTGATGCGGGGCTCGATCCCAGGACCCTGAGACCATGACCCAAGCCAAAGGCAGAGGCCCAACCCACTCAGCCACCTGCGCGCCCCTGTACTTGTATTTAAAGTTTTCCCTAATAACATATTAAAAACAAAAAATACAATTGTCTCACTACCTTTGCCTACACCACGCGGTTAAATGTGGCTTTGAAATTAAAAAAAAAAAAACCAAAAACATGGGGTGCCTGGGTGGCTCAGTGGGTTGAGGCCTCTGCCTTTGGCTCAGGTCATGATCCCGGGGTCCTGAGATCAAGCCCCGCATCGGGCTCTCTGCTCAGCAGGGATCCTGTTTCCTCCTCTCTCTCTCTCTGCCTGCTTCTCTGCCTACTTGTGATCTCTGTCTGTCAAATAAATAAATAAAATCTTAAAAAAAAAAGAAAAAAAACATGTACCCACAGATCCATATTAAACAATCTCACTTAAAACTCACAATCACTAACTTCAAATGGTGCCTTAGCTCAACCCAACAATCCTATGACTTCTGCCTTATCCATTCATTCTCCCACATCCTCATAGGTCCATTTCATGTCATCTCCTTTCTCCTCAAGCCATCAATACCTGTTCTCCATCTTCATTCCTGGCTGCTGCCCTTCCTTCCATTTTCTCAGTGGAAAAGGAAGTACTCACTACCACTTACAAGCATGGGTTCCTGCTTGCCCGGTCTTCCCTCTTATTTACTGTGGATGAACCAACCGCTCCTGTCTATAAGGCCAATGCCTCCACATGGATACCAGATTCTAAGCCAATTCCCCGTTGCCCAACCTCTTCCAATTCCCACCTCTGTAACAGCACGTTTCTTTCTCTATGGACCCTCTCCATCAGCATTATATAAACACATTCCTTGAGGGGGCGCCTGGGTGACTCAGTGGGTTAGGCTGCTGCCTTCAGCTTGGGTTGTGATCTTGGGGTCCTGGGGTCAAGTCCTGTGTTGGGCTCTCTGCTCAGCGGGGAGCCTGCTTCCCTCTCTCTCTCTCTCTCTGTCTGCCTCTCTGCCTACTTGTTATCTCTGTCAAATAAATAAATAAATAAATAAAATCTTAAATAAAATCTTAAACACACACACTTATTTCTATTTTATTTTTATTCTTTTTTTACTGAGGTATAATTGATACATAACATTATAGCTGTTTCAGGTATACAATTATTTCTCCCATTTTAAAAGACAACTCCTTAACCCCAATTTCCCCTCCAGTTATATATCATTTCTCTGCTCTCCATGACAGCAGAACTCTTAGAAGAAGATGTCTATGTACACTAAATCCAAATTCCTCTCTTCCCTTTCTCTTTTAAAATCACCCCAATTGCCTTTTATTTCCTGATTATTCCACCAAACCCTCTCCTATCAAGTTCAGCACCAACTTCCAAATTGCTAAATCCAATGGTCATTGTTCAGTTTTCATCTTATTTATATATCCACAACATCTGGCACACCACATTCTTATTTTGTTTAAACGTTACCCTCTCCAGAACGTCAGCTCAATGAGGACAGGGACATTTCTTCTGTTCACAGTAAGCTTTTCCCTCACATTTTAACATCTCTGAAATCCAGACACAACTGATGATATATTTGAATTGTTATATTTCTTCAAAGCACCTATGACATTACCAACCCAAAACAACCGTTATTATTTTTTAAGATTTTATTCGAGAGAGAGAGAAAGAATGAGAGACAGAAAGCACGAGGAGGGAGGGTCAGAGAGAGAAGCAGACTCCCTGCTAAGCAGTGAACCCAAAGTGGAATTCGATCCTGGGAGTCCAGGATCATGATCTGAGCCGAAGGCAGTCACTTAACCAAGTGAGCCACCAAGCCACCCCCTAAAGCCACCTTTAATTAAAATTTCTGCTTGACTGTTTTATACACGTGAGTATCTAGTGTGAATTCTGACTGAGAACCAGTTCAAATCTCCAAGAAAGTTTTTCCCCTCCTACACAACACCAGGATTGAGACATGCCTTCTGTCACTTTCTGTGTGGTGCGTTTATTTCTCATCTACATTTTCATGTAGTTTCCCAGCTTTATGTAGGGCCTTGTAGAGCCTACCCATCGTGGGCCCATTTTCTTTTTTTAGTAGTACATAAAATAGTGATGTATCTTACAACTGATAGTACCAAAGTAGCAATACAAGCGTATTATTTACAGAAATAGAAATAAATACAAAAAAGTGTTAACTAAAAAAGTTAGAAGTGCCTCTGAGGAAAGCAAAATAAATGAGGAAAGTAGCTTTTTTTAAAAACAAATTTTACAGAACTATTTGATTTTACACACCACATACACATGTAACTTTGATTAAAATGAGCCTTAAAACTTAACAAAAAAAGGGCGGCTGGGTGGCTCAGTGGGTTAATGAGTCTGCCTTCAGCTCAGGTCATGGTCTCAGGGTCCTGGGATGAAGCCCCACATCAGGCTCTCTGCTCAGCAGGAAGCCTGCTTCCCCTCCCTTCTGCCTGCCTCTCTGACTACTTGTAATCTCTGTCTATCAAATAAATAAATAAAATCTTTTTAAAAAAATTTTTAATAAAAGGAAAAAATTAAATAATCTTTGTGAAAAACAGAGGAGAGAGGAAAATGTATGTGGACATGGGGGGAAAAAAGCAGAGGTCAGAAGGTAGGAAGCCCATGCCTATCTATCTAGCAAGGGCAGAATAATGAGAAAGGACAAAAACAAAAGGAAGAACAGCTTTGCAAGGAGGACTGGACACAAAGCATGCTGAAACAAACAAACAAAAAAGCCAAACTAGATTGTTCAATTGAAATTGTAGGGAATGATACAGGAATAGATCTTTTCAACTGAGCTCCGTATTTCCCATATTACCTAATGTCCATCTCCATTTGGATATCCATTTTTCATATCCATTTGAATATACAAGTAGGATTCCATTTATTTAAAACAGAAGATACAGGGGCACCTGGGTGGCTCAGTGGGTTAAGCCTCTGCCTTCAGCTCAGGTCATGATCCCGGGGTCCTGGGATCGAGTCCCGAATCGGGCTCTCTGCTCAGTGGGGAGCCTGCTTCCCCACCCCCCCGCCTGCCTCTCTGCCTACTTGTGATCTCTGCCTGCCAAATGAATAAATAAAGTCTTTAAAAAAAAAAATAGAAGATACAAACTGAACTAGTGACGGAAAACAAATCTGTGGTGGCCTGTGAGGGGACAAGGGAAGTACAGGAGAGGGCATGACAAAAGAAATGAGGAAGTTTTGGGGTGTTATAGATATGTTTCATTATCTTGACCCCAATGATAGTTTCACAGTACATGTCAGAATTTATCAAATTTGTCCACCCTAAATACATTAGTTTATTCTATCTCAATTATACCTCAAATATAACACCTATTGTTATAAAGTTGGTTTATGAAAAACAAGACAGGGAGAGCCACAGATTAGAAGAATATTTGAAATGCCTACAACTACAAAGGATTAGAATCCAAATGTATTAAGAATAAGTATCAGTTTTCAAAAGAAAAATAAGCCATGGCAATTAACAAATAACACACAAGAGAGGAAACTTAAAAGACAATAAACAAATTGAAATGTGTTCAAACTCACTAACAACGGAGGAAACGCAAATGAAAACATAAAATAGTACGATACTCATAAGATCAGCAAAAGTTATAAAGAACCAATAAAATTCAGGATTGTCATAGAGCAAAATGAATTCTTATATACTATTGATGAGTGTACTGAAACAACCTCTTTGGAAAACATTTTGATGATATCTAGAAAGTTAAACATGGGGCGCCTGAGTGGCTCAGTGGATTAAGCCTCTGCCTTCAGCTCAGGTCATGATCTCAGGGTCCTGGGATTGAGCCCCACATCGGGCTGTCTGCTCAGCAGGGAGCCTGCTTCCCCCCTCTCTCTGCCTGCCTCTCTGCCTACTTGTGATCTCTCTCTCTGTGTCAAATAAATAATTTTTTTTTTAAATTAAAAAAAAAAAAAAGAAAAGAAAGTTAAACATGCATAAACCTTAAGACCCAGAAACTCTACTCTCACTCATCAGCACAATGAAACATGTAGAAGGTTCACACTACAACACTGTTTGTGATGGTTAAAAATTGGTTAAAAAGGCGGCGGGGGGGGGGGGCACCTGGGTGCCTCAGTCTGTTAAGCATCTGACTTTAGCTCAGGTTGTGATCTTGGGGTCCTGGAATTGAGCTCCACATTGGAGTCCCCAGTCAGTGGGGAATCTGCTTGGCCCTCTCCTTCTCCCTCTGCCCCTTCCTCTGTCATGCTTGCTCTCTCTCAAATAAATGAATTCTTTAAAAAAAAAAAAAAAAGACAAAAAAACAAAACAAAACAAAACAAAACCTTGGGGGCATGTGGGTGGCTCAGTCCATTAAGTGTCTGAGTCTTGATTTTAGCTCAGGTCACTATCTCAGGTTTGTAAGACCAGGGCCCTGTGTAGGGCAGGGCTCCATGCTCAGTGGGGGAGTCTGCTTGGGATTCTCTCTCTCCCTGTCCCTTCCTCCCCCCCAACTTGCACACACATGCCCTCTCCCTCTCAAATAAATCTTTAAAAAATTTTTTTTAAATTTTATTTACTTTTTTGACAGAGATCACAAGTAGGCAGAGAAGCAGACAGAGAGAGAGGAAGGGAAGCAGACTCCCCGCTGAACAGAACCCGATGTGGAGCTCGATCTCAGGACCCTGGTATCGTGACCTGAGCCGAAGGCAGAGGCTTTAGCCCACTGAGCCACCCAGGTGCCCCTAAACCTTTTTTTTTTTTTTTTAAGATTTTATTTATTTATTTGATAGACAGGGATCACAAGTAGGCAGGGAAGCAGGCAGAAAGAGAGGAGGAAGCAGGGTCCCCACTGAGCAGAGAGCCCGACGTGGGGCTCGATCCCAGGACCCTGGGATCATGACCCAAGCCAAAGGCAGAGGCTTTAACCCACTGAGCCACCCAGGCGCCCTGTCCCTAAACCTTTTAAAAATTTTTTAAAAATTAAATGTAGGGGAGCACCTGGATAGCTCAGTCATTAAATGTCTGCCTTCGGCTCATGATCCCAGGGTCCTGGGATTGAGACGCATGGGTCCTGCTCAACGGGATCCAGTCTGCATGAGTCCTGCTCAATGGGAAGCCTGCTTCTCCATCTCTCACTCCCCCGCTTATAAACCCTCTCTCATGGTCTCTGTCTCTGTCAAATAAATAAATAAAATATTTTAAAAAGAATAATAAAATAAAATTAAAATTAAATGTATAGTCACATAACCAAACACCTACAAAAAAATTAAAATAAATTAGAGCTACATTTATTAACAAGAAACAAATCTCAAAAACCATGCTGAGCAACAAAAAACAAACTGCCAAAAGATAAGCACAATATGATGCTGAATTTATAAAATTTAAAAATTAAAATACTATTTGCCTTCTAAGAAGCCATAGATAAGACACATTATCCGACAAACCATAAGAAAAAACTCTCTAGTTAAACTATAATCAGTTGTAAAAATATATCACAAATGCAAAGATTAAATGTGGAGTTGGGGAAATACCCATCTTAGAACCAATGAAATACTCTTCTGTATAGTTTGTGTATATATATACAGTGAAAATTTCAAAAGCATGCAAGAGACTAATTGTCACTGAATATGTTATAGTGGCTACCTCTGGGGAAAGGGGGGCAACATAACTGCGATGTTTTCTTTAAAAAAAGAAATCTGGGGGCACCTGGGTGGCTCAGTTGGTTAAGCATCTGCCTTCCACTCCGGTCATGATCCCAGGGTCCTGGGATCAAGCCCCACATCAGGCTCCCTGCTGAGAGAACTTCTCCCTCTCCTTCTGCCTGCCACTCCCCTTGCTTGTGTTCTCTCTCTGTTAAATGAATAAATGATATCTTAAAAAAAAAAAAAAAAAAAAAACTAGGGCATCCTGGGTGGCTCAGTTGGTTAAGCATCTGACTCTTGATCCAGTTCAGGTCTTGCTATCATGGTCATGAGTTCAAGCCCCACGCAGGGCTCCAAGCTGGGCATGGATTATATTAAAACAACAACAACAACAAAAACCAACCCTGATGTCCAAATTGTGATCTTTAAATACCATTTCCCAATAAAGAAATTAGGACTTCTTAGAGAAATGGCTGATTCTAGGTTTATAAAAGGAAATAATCAGATGAAACTGGGATATTTTCTTGTGTCTACAAACAGGAAAGCTATCCAATAGCTATTGGGGTCTAATTAAAAGAACACAGGAGTCAACATAAATGGGTCCCAATGTGAACACCAATAAGAATAAAGTCTATAGTGCCTGAAATACATCATATACATAAAAATCCCGACTCATAATCATGCTCTAAAACACAAAAAACTCATTGGTCACTTTGGGAGGTTACTAGGGATTAACTCATTTCCTTATTCTAAATACTGACGAAGAGAACAAATCAGAGCATTTATTCTGCCTCTTCTGTATAAATCGTATTTTACAGTAATCAAAGAGATAATGAAGGAAAATTCTACTTTATAGAAGGATTCCAGCTCATAAACACGGAATAATAACATTAGAAAACAGCCATTTTGCAAGCCTTAATGAAAGAACGGATCTAAGCAACAAAGACCATGGCTGCAAAAACCATTAGATAAAAGACTCATGGAAAACTTTAAGAGGATGGATCATGATGACAGTACCCAAACCCACTGATCAAAAGAAGGGAGCGGAAAAGATAGATGATACTAAGAATGGAAAAAATGTTGATAATTGCTGAAGCCAGATGAGAATATATGGGAGTTCATTATATTCTTTCTACATGTATGGAATGTTGAAAATTTCCACAATAAATTAAGCGAATTTGAAAAAAAGATATAAAGCGAATTGGCATAAGATGAGACAAAGCACAGGTGTTTCTGTATTATTCTTTTTTTAAAAAGATTTTATTTATTTGACAGACAGAGATCACAAGTAGCCAGAGAGGCAGGCAGAGATGGGAAGGGGGAAGCAGGCGCCCCACTGAGCAGAGAACCTGATGTGGGGCTCTATCCCAGGACTCTGAGATCATGATCTGAGCCAAAGGCAGAGGCTTTAATCCACTGAGTCACCCAGATGCCCCTCTTTATTTTTAACCTGTGCATTTGAAATGCTTTACAGTAAACAAGATTTAAAGTAAAACTAAAATACCAAACAATAAAAACAGACTGGGGTGGAAAAAAGGAATGTAAGTTAAGGCATTCTAAGGTTCTTGTATTGTTCAGAAAGGCAGGGATATTAATTTTAGAGATCAATATGTCTGCATGTTAAAATTAAAGAGTTGGGGCGCCTGGGTGGCTCAGTGGGTTAAAGCCTCTGCCTTCGGCTCGAGTCATGATCCCAGGGTCCTGGGATCGAGCTGTCCGCTCCACAGAGAGCCTGCTTCCTCCTCTCTCTCTGCGTACTTGTGATCTCTATCTGTCAAATAAATAAAATCTTTAAAAAATAATAATAATAAAATTAAATTAAATTAAATTAAAGAGTTAATTACTAAAGAGAGAAATACAATGTTCAACTTCAAAATCAATGAAAGAAAAAATGACTCTCGGGACACCTGGGTGGCTCAGTTGGTTGAGTGTCTGACTTCAGCTCAGGTCTTGGTCTTAGAGTTCTGGGATCAAGCCCTTGCATTGGGATCCCACTGGGCAAGAGTCAGCTTGTACGCCTGCCTCTCCCCTGCTCATGTTTTCTTTCTTTCTCTCAAATAAATAAATAAATAAAATCTTTTTTTTTTTTTAATTTGTTTACTTGTCAGAGAGGAAGTGAGAGAGCACAAGCAGGGGGAGCAGCAGGCAGAAAGAGAAACAGACTGCTTGCTGAGCAGGAAGCCTGAGACAGGACTCAATCCCAGGACCCTGGGATCATGACCTGACGCTTAACCGACTGAGCCACCCAGGCATCCCAATAATAAAATCTTAAAAAAAAAAGAAGAAGAAAGCAAAAAGGGCTCTCTCTATATACGTGAAACCAGATAAGAAGCATGGTTAAAAAAAAAAAATGGCAGGTTTAAGTCTAAAAGTATCAGTAGTCACACTAAGTAAGAAAAGATTAAACTTATCAAAAGAGAGACTGTCAAAATGATTTTTTTAAAAATCCAACTATGGGGGGGCACCTGGGTGACTCAGTGGGTTAAGCCTCTGCCTTTGGCTCAGGTCATGATCCCAGGGTCCTGGGATAGAGCCCCGCATCGGGCTCTCTGCTCAGCGGGGAGCCTGCTTCCCTTCCTCTCTGCCTACTTGTGATCTCTGTCAAGTAAATAAATAAAATCTTTTTTAAAAAAATAAAAAAAATTTAAAAAATTAAAAATCTAACTATGGGGACGCCTGGGTGGCTCAGTCGGTTAAGCTGCTACCTTCAGCTCGGGCCATGATCCCAGCATCCTGGGATCAAGTCCTACATCAGATTGGTTGCTAGGGGGCGTCTGGGTGGCTCAGTGGGTTAAGCCGCTGCCTCCGACTCAAGTCATGATCTCAAGGTCCTGGGATCGAGTCCCGCATCGGGCTCTCTGCTCAGCAGGGAGCCTGCTTCCCTCTCTCTCTCTCTCTGCCTGCCTCTCTGCCTACTTGTGATCTCTCTCTGTCAAATAAATAAATAAAATCTTAAAAAAAAAAAAAAAAAAAAAAAAGATTGGTTGCTAGGCAGGGAGCCTGCTTCTCTCTCTGCCTCTGCCTGCCTCTCTGCCTGCTTGTGTGCACTCACACTCTCTCTCTGACAAATAAATAAAATCCTTAAAATAAAATAAAATAAAAAATAAAAAATCCAATTATGTACAGATTACCAAGATACACATAAAGGAAAGTGAGCCAGAAATTTGGGAAATTAAAACATACATTCCACAAGTATTAATCAAAAGAAATCTCAATATTATTACTATCAGACACAGTAAGACTTAAAGCAAAAATCATTAACATGTAGTAATCAGGAGAGAGCCCACAGGATTCATCACAAGAAACTACTTACTGAGTGCCTGGGTGGCTCAGTTGGTTAAAGAGATTTTACAATCTCACTTACAAATGGAATCTAAAGAAGTCAAATACACAGAAGCAGAGTAGAATGGCGGTTACCAGGGGCAGGAAGGTAGGGGGGAAAGGAGAGATGTTGGTCAAAGGGTTACAAAGTTGCAGTTACATAGGATGAATAAGCCCAGAGATCTAATGTACAGTAAAATGATTAGAGTTAATAACACCATTCTGAATACCAGAAATTTGCTAAAAGACAAGATTTCAGGTTTTCGCATCACATACACACACAAAAGATAATTACGTGAGAAAATGGTGGTGATTATGGTAATCATTTCACTGTCTATATGTATACCAAAACATCATAATGTACACCTTAAATACTTTAAGGGCCTATTTAGCCAGAGCAATTCCATCCGGTTAAACAGTGATTTTGTTGTTTATGCAGTAAAATGTAAACTGACCCTCCCCCGCCTCAAGGAACTTACTTAAAAGCAAGTGGGAAACCAGTCCCAGGTAACAAAGCCCAAATACAAGGGCAGGTCAGGCCAGGTGGAGACATCCAATCAGTGGGGCAGCATACTGTCTCCCTAGCTACCAAGAAATGTGGGTCCCGCCTTTTGGGCGCCAATTCTGATCAAAGTGATAGGCTAGTTCAAATATCTACTAGGGTAAATTGTAATTCAATTGGCCACTTGTGTGTGACCTAGCATGACTGTGCAGCTTTCTCTGTGTGTTACAATCTCATTGGCCACCTGTGTGTGGCCAGGACCAACCACATGGCCTTTGCTCTATAAAGTTAGTCTATAAGGCAGGGAGGGGTCGCCCTCTCTTTAAGAGGCAGCCCTGACCTGTTGGTTTGATTCTCCATGCTTGGCGCAAAATAAAGCTTTCCTTGACCTTCAGTTTCTATCAGTCTCACTCCTTTGATTACGGACCTAACAATACAATTTCCATTTTAAAAACTAATTAAAATTTAAAATAAGCATGCTCTTTCCTAGCACAAGGACTCCTTGCCTTTTCTTCCCTCCCAACACTCACTGCCTTAGCTCAGAATCTACCTGCTATCAGTCCTAATCTCTTCATGTACTTTATCTCTGTTTCTGTGGTCCATCAAAAGAAGCCCCAGACTTTCAGACCTCTCATCTCCCATATTCTAATCCCCAAACAGTTCTTACACATTCTCTGCTCTGTCCTCATGTGCCACACATCTCTCTCCAAATTCTGAAACCCTTCCACTACATTTTCAATTTCTACTCTCAACATTTTCTTCAACTTCTTGTTCTAATCTAGTTCTCTTCTGAGGTCATACTTCCCTCACAGCCCTCAAGTGGTTCAAGTTCTCTTCCCCACACCCTTCATACAACTGGACCTGGAGGTCAGGATGCTTCTAAGTCAGTCTCCTTCCCTTTTCCCAAAACAGAAACAAAAACAAAACACCTCCACTTTGAATATCACGAGAGGGGCCCCTGGCTGACTCAGTTGGTTAAGCGTCTGTCTTCGCCTCAGGGATCAGCCCTGAATCAGGCTCCCTGTTCAGCAGAGAGCCTGCTTCTCTCTCTCTGCTGCTCCCCCTGCTTGTGTGCTCTCTCTTTCAGTCAAATAAATAAATAAAATCTTTAAACAAACAAACAAACAAGAGAATGTCATGTGAACACTCTATTACCCTCTACCTGGCTGTGATGGTTAATTTTATGTGTTGGCTTGACTGGATCATGGGGTACCAGATATGTGGATACAGACCATAACTGCGTGTGTCTGTTGAGGGTGTTTTAGATGAGATTAGCATATGAAATGGCAGACTGAGTTAAGCAGATGGCCCTTCCCATTGTGGGTGGGTATCTTCCAACCCATTGAAGGCCTGATTGGAATAAAAAGGTAGAGGAAAAAAGAATTCCTTTTGTCTCTGCCTGATTGCTGAACTAAACCACCTGTCAGTCTTCTGCTCTTGGACTGGGACTTATACCACTTATACCACTGGTGTTTAAGACCAGGCCTCTGGTCTTACTGGAATTTACACCGCCAACTTTCCTGAGTCCCTAGCTTGCAGACATCAGATCATGGACTTCTCAGCCTCCATAACTGCATGATCCGATCCTTATAATAAGTTCCATTCCAGACAGATACAGATATAAATGCAGATATAAAGATACAGATGAGAGAGAGAGAGAGATCCATCCTACGGGTTCTCTTCCTCTGGAGAACCCTAACACTTTCACTCTCCACAACACAGATCCTGTCGTTAAATCTCAGTGATTTAACACACATGATCTAATACCTCATGTCTCTGAATTCCTTGATTCCAATGATTTTGTCCTCACCCATGCAGCCGATGCATGATAATGCCTTCACGATCTCTATTTTTGTATCCTACTGCCTGACCGTGACTTAAAATCTTTACAGCTGTCTCTCACATACCCAAATTACAACACCTTTTGATCTCAATGGGACCTTCAATTCACTGATTCTACCATCTTTTCACCACCTCTTAGCCACTTCATGTCCTCCCTTTATTACTTACTTGGTTTAAATTTCATAATTTAAATCAGCATATTAGCATAATCACTCCCTTGCATATATGCTCTATTCCCTTGACCCTTTCATGTTTTATTCCACTATCATGGTAAAAATCTCTTTCTGGTTAAATCCACTCCAAACATACACCCCTGCAGCTTAATATGGTTGGAAGGAAAAAAAACATACTAATCTCACTTTAAATTCATGACCATAAGCCTCAAGGGCCCCCTAGTGCCACCTGGAAATCAAACACTACTTCCCTGCTACCATCATTCTCCCACACCTTCCCCTCTCTCCACAAACCTCCATCGTTTCCTCCCCACCCTCACTCTCAGTTGAGCACCCCGATTCCTAACTCATTCAGAATATGACAACAATCAGAAGAAAACTTTTGCAAACTTCTACTACCAAATCAATCCACCTACTTGATGGGTGGGTCTGAGATATATTTTGGAGATGTAATCAATAAGATTTGGATATGGATTTGATGTGAGGTATGAGGAAGAGAAAGGAATCAAAGATGACTTTAAAGTCTTTGCTAGGGGCGCCTGGGTGGCTCAGTGGGTTAAGCCGCTGCCTTCAGCTCAGGTCATGATCCCAGAGTCTTGGGATCGAGTCCCACGTTGGGCTCTCTGCTCAGCAGGGAGCCTGCTTCCCTCTCTCTCTCTGCCTGCCTCTCTGTCTACTTGTGATTTCTGTCTGTCAAATAAACAAATAAAATCTTTTTAAAAAATAAATAAATAAATAAAGTCTTTGCTAAAATATTACTTTTTCAACAAGGCCTTCCCTACCATCTTCAGTCTCTCTCTCTTTCTCTCTCTCTCTCTCTCTCACACACACACACACATACACACAGTTACATGCTTATAGAGTGTCCCTTATCTCTTTTCTTGTTTTTTTTTTTTTTAAATTTGGGGGGTGTTTTTAATACAAATATCACCAATTTAAATATTAAACATTCTAATCCTATGTTTAATATCTGCCTTCCCCAACTACAATATAAGGCAAGGATTTTTATGTTCAGTTCATTCCTGTGTATCAGACAGACATTCATTAAATTTTGTTAAAGAAATGAAATGTCTCTAGCATAAGCAAATAGATAAATGGTGTCATTTGCACAGGAAAAAGAATACCTTTATTTTTTTCTTTTTTAAGTAGGCTCTATGCCCAGCATGGAGACCAACATAGGGCGTGAACTCCCAACCCTGAGATCAAGACCTGAGCTAATGATATCCCAGAGTCAGACATTCAACCAGATGAGCCACCCAGGAGCCCCCAGGAAAATTAAACCTTTAGAGTGGGAAGGACAATGGTCTCTGTACAAAGGTGCTTGTAATCTAGTGAAAGACAATGAAACATACATTTCAACACATTAGAATTCCATAATTTGTTAAATGTGTGACAAAAGCAAAACTGAAGAATATTCTATGGTTCTATTTTTATCAGGTGTATGTTTTCTATGCACATACACACTTGTACACGCACACAACACACACATATATGTTTCTGTTCTAAAGAAAAAGTTCTGGAAGGAAAAATACCAAACTGTTACTCCATGAGCTAAGAAAGGTAATATGCATAGGGAATTAGAGTGAAGAGAGAGGGTAAGGAGACTTTTACTATTCACGTACACGTTTTACAATAAACATATTACTTTTGTAATTTAAGAGAGAGAGAAAGAGGGGTACCTGGGTGGCTAGGTCAGTTAAGTTTCTACCTTCAACTTAGGTCATGACCCCAGGGGCCTGGAAGGGAGCCCATATCGGGTTCACTGCTCAGTGGAGCGGGAGAAGCACGCTTTCCCTAAATAAAATCTTTTTAAGAAGAGAAGGAGGGGCACCTGGGTGGCTCAGTGAGGTTAGGCCTCTGCCTTTGGCTTAGGTCATGATCTCAGGGTCCCGGGATCGAGCCCCGCACCGGGCTCCCTGCTTCTCCCTCTCCCTCTGCCTCTACCCACTGCTTGTGCTGTCTCTCAAATAAATAAAATCTTAAGGGGGGAAAAAAGAAGCTAAAAAAATTTAAGAATTTAAAAAAAGAGAGAAAGAGAAGGAAAACAATTTCTTCCCAAAATGAAAAAAATTATATTTAACAGAGGATTAATAACCACAGTATAAAAAACTTCCATAAAACAAACAAAAAATCCAATTTAAAAATGAACAAAGTACAGAAAGACAATTCACAAAGAAATATAGTTAATAAACATATAAAACATACTAAACCTCATGTTCAATCAGGAAAAAAAATGCTTTCATTCATCAACCAATGTTGTAAGTGTGTTATCTACAACTATGGGTTGGAGTGTAATTTGGAAGGTTTTTTAAAGTAATTTAGTGAGTGACAAAGTAAATAATGTTACCAAAGAATAAATTCCTGAGCCCATAATGATGCAATTAAGCTACATAAATAAACAGGGGACAAAGCACAAGTTACCTTATGGAAAATGTCTAATTAATAAATGTAGAAGTAATGAGAGAAACAAAACCATTTCAGTATCACAGTAATAGCTGCTTTAGGCAAGATCCACCACAGAATGCTAAAATTAATAGGTAGAACTTTTAAAGAGAAACAGTATATTTGGGACAGTCTCAAAATATCTCCATAAAATATTTATTTATGACTGGGGAGGTTTAAACATGTGTCCAAATTCTTTGATATTTCTCCCTCCAAGAAATGAAACTTAATTCTCTCCCCATGAGTGTGGGCTGGACTTGGTGGTTTGCTTTTTAACAACAGAGCATGCAAAGAGAAAAGCAGAAATTTTCCAGTGAAGAAACCTAGCAGACACCAAATCAACTTATCAAGGTTAACATCATCAATAATAAAACATGTTGATATCATCTATCCTCCCCCCCCAATACGATGCAATGAGATGGGCCCATTACCTCTATGGTATTCTTACCCAAAACCTATAACCTTTGTCTGGGTATCAGAAAACATCAGACAAACCTATAGGGATGGCCAACAAAATACCTGATCAGCACTCTTCAAAGTGTCAAGATAGTGAAAAAGACAAGAAAAAACCAGAAACTGTCACAGATTGAAGGACACTAAAGAGACATGCTGGCTAGCTGCAACGTGGGTTCTTGGACTGGATCCTAGAACTTTTTAGGACATTAGTGGAAAAACTGAGAAAATCCAAATTGTTTATGTAATTTAATACTACTGTACCAATGTTAATTTCTTAGTTTTGATAAATGTACTACGATTATGAAAGATGTTAACATTAGGAGAAGCTGGGGGAAGAGTATATGGGAGCTCTCTGTACTATCTTTACTCTTCTGCAAACCTAAAATTATTTCAAACACAAAATTTTTTAAAAAGCAATTTGGCAGGATTCACTAAAATTTTTAGAAGAATATACCCTCTTATACCTTTTCATCCAGCATTTCACTTCCAGCAAACCAGAGAAACACTCACAGAGGTCCAAAAAGAGTTTATAAACAAGTGTTGATTGATGCATTGTTAGAAAACTGCAAGAGAGGGGTATCTGGGTGGCTCAGTCGGTTAAGCATCAGTCTTTGACTCGGGTCATGATCTCAGGGTATCAAGTCCCATACCCACACCCTGCTCAGTAAAGAGTGCTTCTCCCTCTCGTTCTGCCCCTCCCAACCAGCTTGTGCTCATTCTCGCTCTCTCTCACATAAAATCTTAAAAAAAAAAAAAAAAAAAAAAAAAGAACTGCAAGGGACACACACACATATATATCCATCAACTGAAAAATGATTACATAAAATGCATATTCATATTATAGAATAAACACTGTACAGAATAAAATGGGTCTGTATATAATGATGTGAAAAAAACCTCCAAGATATATTAAGAAGAATAAAAAAAATACGTACCTAAAAAAATTTTTATGTAAATACATAGGTGTAAATGGAACAACCTGAAAGAGTACTCGATAGGCTTATGATAGGATTGCCTCTGGAGAGAGGAATGTTCTTGAAGAGGAGAGTGTTTTTTTTTTTTTTAATTTATTTATTTGACAGAGATCACAAGTAGGCAGAGAGGCAGGCAGAGAGAGGAGGAAGCAGGCTCCCTGCTGAGCAGAGAGCCCGATGCGGGGCTCGAACCCAGGACGCTGGGATCATGACCTAAGCCGAAGGCAGAGGCTTTAACCCACTGAGCCACCCAGGCACCCCGAGGAGAGTTATTCTTTAGTAAGGACAGAGTTAAGGATCAAGATAAAGGGACCTTTCATTTTTTGGTCTGTATATTTCTATAATACTTGAATTTTTATCAACATTTCTAAACTACTCTGAAGTAAAAAATAAGGAAGTAAACAAGGATTTCATATACTATAAAATCTTGTGTCAGCCCAGAAAAACTCTGGAAGGATATATTAAAAAAGATACTATCAGTGATGGCCTTTGGGGAAGAGAACTGGGAAAACTGTTCTCACCATTTACCTCTGTACTGCTTTGTTTAAAATTTAACCCATTTTTAAAAATTTAATGTACAGGGGAACCTGGGTGGCTCAGTGGGTTGAGCCGCTGCCTTCGGCTCAGGTCATGATCTCAGGGTCCTGGGATCGAGTCCCGCATCGGGCTCTCTGCTCGGCAGGGAGCCTGCTTCCCTCTCTCTCTCTCTCTGTCTGCCTCTCCATCTACTTGTGATCTCTGTCTGTCAAATAAACAAATAAAATCTTAAAAAAAAAATTTAATGTACATTTTTTGGGGGATGCCTAGGTGGGTCAGTCAGTTAAGCATCCAACTCTTGATTTTGGCTCAGGTCATGATCTCAGGGTCATGAAACTGAGCCCTGCATCGGGCTCTGCACTGGGCATGGAGCCTGCCTGGGATTCTCTCTTTCCCTCAGCCCCTGTCCCGCATTCCCACTCTTATTCTCTCTAAAAATAATAATAATAGTAATAGTAATAATATGCATTTTTTAAAGTACACTATGACAAGTGTTATTATGAAAGTATGTAATAAATTCCAAAGAAGGGGTGCTTAGTCTGCCTGAGAGACTTAGAGTCAACAACGAATTTATTTAGAAAGCATTCCAGGCAGCGTTTATGGAATGGGCAAAGGCAGAGAGGCAATCGAAAAGATAGGATGGTTCAGAGCTGCAGCAAATAGAACATAAAGCTTGAGAGTATAGGGGGAGAGTGCGTTAGGTTTTTGAATAATCACCAGCCCCTGGAAGCATACACTTCCCCTTGTTACCTTTCCTAAAATAACCAAATTTAGACTTGCATATAGTTTTGGTCTGTTCTGCCTAAAGCTACTGTCCCACTCCAAATCACGGCATATTGAAATAAAATACCATAAACCTGCCAGAATATATTCATCAGTTCAAGACAGTACAATTCTGACAGGAGGGTAATCCTAAATTAATTACTTTGATCTCCTAGTCTCATCAATCTTCTTTTGACCGGCCCATAAAGTCTAGTTGCAATAAACATAAAAACAATGATAGTGCATCAGCTACATACAGGTAATCCCTTGCTTTTCAAAAAAAGTTCGCCTTACACCACCTTCTCTTTTATGAAAGATCTAAGTTAGTACCTGTTTCCACTAATGGAAGGAAATTCAAAGAGGATTTTCACTTTTACAAAAACAGGTGAAATACAAACACAGCATTCGGCCTTTGCTTTGCAGCCGGCTCTTAGAAAAGCCATGCACAGCCCAGCAGTGAGTGTGGCACCCTTAAGCTCCTTCCCTGGGAACTACGATCAGCATCTCAACGTCAAGCTGCCATAGTTATTAACTGTGTCCGTGAGCATCTGTGCTTTATCTTGATTTATTTTGTGTGTCCATTAGCAAGATATGTCCTAAGGTAGCAGGAAATCCTAAGAGACATTGTTCTGGGGTCCGGAAATGCTCAAAAATTTTTCCATATAAATTAATGGTAAATGCTTCTTCACTTTTTGTCATTTAGACTTGAAAAAAGTTTCATAGGAGGGGCGCCTGGCTGGCTCAGTGGGTTAAAGCCTCTGCCTTCAGCTCAGGTCATGATCCCAGGGTCCTGGGATCAAGCCCCGCATCAGGCTCTCTGCTCTGCGGAGAGAGCCTGCCTCTGCCTCTGCCTGCCTCCCTGCCTACTTGTGATGTCTCTCTCTCTGTCAAATAAATAAATAAAATATTATTTTTTAAAAAGTTTCATAGGAATGCTCCACTTAGAAGGGGAAACCCACAGCAGTAATTATAAAAAGAAGGTTTCCCTGACCCAGTTTTCAAAAAATTTTGATTGCGGCATTCACAACAAATGTTTCATAACACGGTAGAATGAAGAAAGATGATCTAAACCTGATATAACTAGATGGCACTACTGCTTTATAGTTCTTAGGAATACATTAAACACTGATAATACACTGGTTTCTGACAAAGATAAACTGATTTTTGCCTAAGTGTTTCTAATTTCTTGATTTGGGGGCATCAATTAAAAGCAAAGCATGAGGGCGCCTGGGTGGCTCAGTGGGTTAAGCCGCTGCCTTCGGCTCAGGTCATGGTCCCAGAGTCCTGGGATCGAGCCCTGCATCGTGGGCTCTCTGCTCAGCAGGGAGCCTGCTTCCTCCTCTCTCTCTGCCTGCCTCTCTGCCTGCCTGTCATCTCTGTCAAATAAATAAATAAAATCTTTAAAAAATAAAAAATAAATAAAAGCAAAGCATGAACACTGACACAGTTAAAACTTTATTGACAACAAAGGCTTTGTTGCTTTTGCACCCCTATTTACAAAAGCTAGGCAAAGTCCCCTTCCAATTCAGGCCACAAGTAGCAAAATACTTATAACTATATTATTAGCTACTATTTATTATTGAGTACAGACTATGTGCACTTACTGAACTATTTTCTGTCCATTAAGATTCAACGGTCACAATTCAACAAAAAGACAATCCAGTTAAAAATTGGGCAAAAGGGGCATTTGGGTGTCTCAGTGGGTTGAACCTCTGCCTTTGGCTTGGGCCGTGATCTAAGGGTCCTGGGATCGAGCTGCATGCGGCTCTCTGCTCAGCAGGGAGCCTGCATCCCCTCTCTGCCAGTCTCTCAGCCTACTTGTGATCTCTATATGTCAAATAAATAAATAAAATCTTTAAAAAAAAAAATTGGGCAAAGACTTCATAGGGATTTCTCCAGAGAAGATACATAAATAATCAGCAAGTGAATATAAAGATGCTCAACATCAGTAGTCACGAAGGAAATGCAAATCAGATTCACAATAAGAGATGACTTCAGGGGCACCTGGGTGGCTCAGTCGTTAAGATATCACCTCATAGGTACTAAGATCACTATAAGCAAAAGGAAAAATAAAAGGAAAATTCCAAGTATGGACAAGGATGTGGAGAACTGGATCCCTCAAACGCTGCTGGCAGTTCCTCAGAAAGTTAAACATAAAAATTCTACATTTGGGCATCAATTAAGCATCTGACTCTTGATTTCAGCTCAGGTCATGTCTCAGGGTTGTGACATGAAGCCCTGAGACGCTCTCCCTCGCCTTCTGCCCCTGTCCCCATCTCCCTCCCTCTTAAAAAAAAAAAAAAAAAAAAAAATTCTACATGACCCAACAATTTCATTCACAGCTATAGACCCAAAAGAAATGAAAACAGATATTCAAACACTGGTATATGTGAACGTTCATGGTAACAATATTCACAACAGCCAAAAAGTGAGAATGACACAACTGTCCATCAGCAGACAAAAGCATAAACAAAATGTGATATATCCATACAAGGGAACTGTATTCAGCTATAAAAAGGAAGAGATTCTGGTACATGCTACAACGTGGACAAACCTCAAAAACATTATGCCAAGTGAAAGATGCCAAACACAGAAGATCACATGTTATAGGATTCCATTTATTTGAAATAGCCAGAATAGGTAAAATAGTGACAGGTAAATTCACAGAAACAAAAAGCACATTGGTGGTTACCAAGAAATACGGCAAGAGAAGAATGAAGAGTTACTGCTCAGTGGATATAAGGTCTCCTTTGCGGATGAGGCAAAAGTTCTGGAACTAGATAGAGTGATGTTGTACAACACCGTCGATGTACTGAATACCACTGAACTGTAGAAAGGGTTAATTTTATGTTATGTGAATTTCACCTAAAAATATTCAACAGTCATGACAACTCGGTTGTCATGGGATTACTACTGCACCAATTTTACAAATTCAGAAACGCAGGCTCAGAGAAATTAAAAGACGACCAAGTCCACAGAGGGTAGAGGAACAGAGATTCAAAGCCAGATCTGTGTGCCAGATTTGTGATCTTTTTTTTTTTTGATGTTGACAGAATATAGCCCCTCTCTCCAACAATTAATTTTATGCTTAGCTATCGTTAATACAACAAATTAGCAACTTCTATGTGACAAGACAGATTTACACTCTTAACAAACATGTTATATAGCTTCCCTATTTTAATAAGAAATTAGAAGAAAAATAACACAACATTAAAATATTATAATCAGGGGCGCCTGGGTGGCTCAGTGGGTTAAGTCGCTGCCTTCGGCTCAGGTCATGATCTCGGAGTCCTGGGATCGAGTCCCGCATCGGGCTCTCTGCTCAGCAGGGAGCCTGCTTCCTCCTCTCTCTCTGCCTGCCTCTCTGCCTGCTTGTGATCTCTCTCTCTGTCAAATAAATAAATAAATAAAATCTTTAAAAAATATATATTATAATTATCAGTATTAGCCTGATCATAACCAACACTATTCAGTAGATCCAAATTTCAGACATCAAAAAGTTCAGCTGCCAAGAAGTTTAATAATATGCTTAAGGGCTGGGCGCCTGGGTGGCTCAGTGGGTTAAGCCGCTGCCTTCGGCAGGTCATGATCTCAGGGTCCTGGGATCAAGGCCCGCATCGGGCTCTCTGCTCAGCAGGGAGTCTGCTTTCCTCTCTCTCTCTCTGCCTGCCTCTCCATCTACTTGTGATTTCTCTCTGTCAAATAAATAAATAAAATCTTAAAAAAAATATATGCTTAAGGGCTATTTCACAATGGAAATAATTAGCCATAAAGTGTGAAAGGATCATGTGTTCTCAGCTTTACTGTCCAATAAAAAATGTAATCATGTATGGGCGCCTGGGTGGCTCAGTGGGTTAAGCCGCTGCCTTCGGCTCGGGTCATGATCTCAGGGTCCTGGGATCAAGGCCCGCATCGGGCTCTCTGCTCAGCAGGGAGCCTGCTTCCTCCTCTCTCTCTGCCTGCCTCTCTGCCTGCTTGTGATCTCTCTCTGTCAAATAAATAAATAAAATCTTTTAAAAAAAAATGTAATCATGTAAAAACTGAATATAATTATAATCTTACTTAAATATTAAGATTTCAGGTAACAAGTAATCAGGATGAAAGTACGAAATATCCCTCCATTTTCAGGAGCTTTTTCTACTTCTTCGGGTTAGATGCCTAAACAAATTTGGTAATCACTGTCACTGCACTGTTTCCTATATTCCCAAATTACAAGAACATGAAATAATAATATCTTGTAGTCTAACTTACAGGATCATCATAACATTACATATTGGCAGGCAGACAAATAACAAATGTCAAATATTGACTTTTATTTCTTTTATTATATTTTTTTTAGAGAGAGAGAACATGTATGAGAGCGGGTGAGGAAGGAGAAGGGGAGGGGGAGCGTGCAGAGGTAAAAGGGGAGAGAATCCCAAGCAGGCTCCAGGCTTAGTGCGGAGCCCCAACATGGGGCTTGATCTCATGACTGTGAAATCATGACCCAAGCCAAAATCAAGACACTTAACTGACTGAGCCACCCAAGTGTGCCAAATATCAACTTTCAAAAAGACAACATAAAATACAACATTTGCATAGTGACAGAGATGAAAAAGATTACTCAACTAAGCCTTGTTTAAAGCGTTGCCAACAAGGAGTAAGAAAACCATCTCAAGAAACCTAGTGTATACTGACCAGTAAGATATAACACAATACCAAGCTTGCATCTAAGCTATAGCTGATTTAGTCTGTGGTGGTTCTGTATCACTTGCCATTCAGGTACAATACTTTAGATTCCTGTAATTCCGTCTTAGTGATAGACGCATTTCACTGCTTTCATCAAATATGAGAGAGCTTCTGATGATGAGATCCTTATGCTGAGTACTTGTGCAGGATATGCAGGTAAGCAATGAAGGCAATTTACTATAAAAATTGAGAGGATGACCAAACAAAGTAAGCAGAAGAGTCACTGCCACTACAAACGAATGCACATCTCAAATCAACGTCAACAGAAGATAACCAGGAAGAGCCAGCCGTGAGCTGACCATGGTGACAAGTATCAGAGACCAAGTGAATATTTTTTTTAAGATTTATTTATTTATTTGAGAGAGAGAGAGAAAGCAAGCGAGCATGAGTGGGGGGAGAAGAGGGGCAGAAGGAGAGGGAGAAGAAGACTCCCTGCTCGGGAGCCCGATGTGGGGTTTGATCCCAGGATCCTGAGATTATGACCTGAACCAATAGCAGACACTTAAACGACTGAGTCACCCAGCACCCCCGCAAGAGGATAATTTAAAGACAAATATTGCTCTACTACTGATGGTAGCCTTAAAACAGCAGCAAATAGTTTACTACTGGACATACCATGTGTACTCACGAGAAGAAAGATTTCAAGTTGCACAAATTGGTTTCCAATCCTTTCTAAGGTCAGTGGGAAGTAACAGCATTGACAGCGTCTTCACTTACCTATCGTGACTCACCTAAATCATATAATGGCCTCATCACAAATGTTTTCCTCAGGCCCAATATCCTTTAGCCAGTTTTAAAGAAGAACCCACACACTCTACAACTAGTAATCATGTTATATTGCTAATTAAGTAATATTAAAAAATCCTCCTTCTTACCAGTAATCCAATGTTGTTATTTAGGGTTTGAACTAGCAGAAGTCACTAAGTAAGCCCTAACCACAAATTAGTCACAGGGCAATGACTGCAGAAGTGCCGTTACGCTAATGGCTATACCCTCAAACCCTGCAAAATCTGTGTACAAGAGGATGTATATTTCACACAACCCCCCACCCCGAAAGACCACCATGGTAGATTTGAACACCCAGAGCAAAATGCTGGCCTCTGACCAATCCTTAATACCCAGTAACTTAAATGTAAGGTGTTTACAAACTTTACATCTTTAGAAATACAATGACCCTGAGTGCCCAGGTGGCGCAGTGTTAAGCCTCTGCCTTGGGCTCAGGTCATGGTCTCAGGATCCTGGGATTGAGCCCCATATCAGGCTCTCTGCTTGGCAGGGAGCCTGCTTCCCCTACCCCCACCCCCGCCTGCCTCCCTACCTACTTGTGATCCCACTCTCTGTCAAATAAATAAATACAATCTTAAAAAAAAAAAAAATACAATGACCCTTGAACAACATGGGTTTGAACAGCATGTGTCCACTTATACGTGGATTTTTTTTCAATACAGTACTGTAAACCTATTTCTTCATCCTTACAGCCTTCTTAATATTTTCTTTTCTCCAGATACTTTATTGTAGGAATACGATATACAACACGCAGTTTTAAGTATTTGGAAAGTCCAAAGTTATACACAAATTTTTCACTGCACAGGGATCAGTGCCCCTAATTCCCACATTGTTCAAGGGTCAACCAACAGACCCCTCCAAGGTCAGTGTGGGCTAGTAACTTTTATGAAGCTTCCAGGAGTGCCTGGGTGGCTCAGTGGGTTAAAGCCTCTGCCTTCGGCTCAAGCCATGATCCCAGGATCCTGGGATGGAGCACCACATCAGGCTCTCTGCTCAGCAGGGAGCCTGCTTCCTCCTCTCTCTCTCTGCCTGCCTCTCAGCCTACTTGTGATTTCTGTCAAATAAATAAATAAAAATCTTTAAAAAAAAAATTATGAAGCTTCCAGAAAATGGCATGTGAACCTAAAGTCCCTTTGTAACACAATAATCTCAAGAAGCAAGATGCAGAGATAATTAACCTCTTTGTGACATAAAAAAAAAAAAAACGAATTGGGAGGTTAGATCTATTCTTAAGAGACAGTCCACTGCCAGTATGCAGCTACAGTAATCAACCTTACTTGGTACTACAGAACTCATTCGTGTGTGTGTGTGTGTGTGTGTGTGTACACACACACACACATATATATACACACACAAATAGAGGGAAAAATGGAGTCAAATAATGACTTGAGCCAATTTTACTTCCTGCATTACAGCTACCTTCTTAAAATATGTAAAGCACATAGCAGGCACTCAAACTTCTTCCAATAAATGAAAGGATCCGCAAGATAAGCAGTAACCAGCAGCTCATACATGTAAAACATTTTTAAATGAAAAAAGTACCCTGGATTTCAAAGGCAACAAAGTGAACTGAAAATGCTCTACACTACTGACACATTCTTCAAATGTACATACAGATAATGTTTTTAAGGTGATTATCCACCTTTACAGGTATGACTAGAAAGATCTATATATAACAAATGGTTCCTTCCACATTGGATATATTTCACTCTTCAGAACAGATACTCCCATTTTCTTCATCAGCTGAGCTGTCTGAAAGATTTTCAAAAGTACTTTATTGCTAAGTTGAAATGTATTTTAATGTGCTTGCCAGATGTCATGATACATAAATATAAACAGGCAGAAGCTAAGAGAGAGCTGTGAAAACTAGGTAAATCATTTCCTTTTGAATCACTTCCAGTACGAGTGTCCTATGAACAGTACAGAAAGTAGAGGAAACATCATTCCTCAAACATAAGGCCAAGTACTACCTTAAGGTGAACACAAATAAAACCACCATTTAAAAGTTAACAACAGGGACACCTGGGTAGCTCAGTGGGTTAAGCCTCTGCCTTCGGCTCAGGTCATGATCTCAGGGTCCTGGGATTGAGCCCAGCATTGGGCTCTCTTCTCAGCAGGGAGCCTGCTTCCCCTTCTCTCTTTGCCTGCCTATTTGTGATCTCTCTCTCCCTCTCTCTGTCAAATAAATAAATAAAATCTTCAAAAAAAAAAAAAAAAAAGGTAACAACAATCCTTCACAGGGTGTGCCTGAGTGGCTCAGTTGGTTAAGTGTCTGGCTCTTGGTTTTGGCTCAGGTCACAATCTCAGGGTTGTGAGATGGAGCCCTGAGTCAGGCTCCACACTCTGCAGATGTCTGCTTGAAGAGTCTCTCCCTCTGTCCCTTGCCCCACTTAAGCTCATTCTGTCTCTCTCTCTAAAATAAATAAATAAATCTTTAAAAGTAACACTTCCTCAAAAAATTAAACAGAATTATCATATGATCCAGAAATCCCACTTCTCAGTATATATCCAAAATAACTGAAAGCAAGGACTCAAAAGATATGTGTACATCAACGTTCCCAGCAGCATTATTCACAACAGCCAAAAGATGGAAATGACCCACGTGTCTCAACAGATACACAAAATGTGGTACAACCTTACAATGGAATATTATGCAGTCCTTATAAAAAAAGGCATGACATTCTGACACAAACGAAAACATTGATGAACCCTGAAGACATCATGCTAAGTGAAATAAGCCAGACACAACAGTCAAATACTATTATTCTACTTACGTGCAATCCCTAGTCATATTCATAAACACAGAA
Organism: Mustela lutreola; assembly: GCF_030435805.1. Taxonomy (NCBI): domain Eukaryota; kingdom Metazoa; phylum Chordata; class Mammalia; order Carnivora; family Mustelidae; genus Mustela; species Mustela lutreola. The sequence goes on from NC_081297.1 coordinate 65,465,314, forward strand.
AGGGGAATGGCTGAGGGAAGAGAGGTATGGGGAGTTATTGTTTGACAGTTTCAGTTTGGGAAGACTAAAATGTTCTGGAGATGGATGATGGTGATGGCCGCATAACAATGTTAACGTATTTAACACCACCATACTTAATGGTTTAAATGGTAAATCTTACATTATCTATATTTTACCAAAACTTTTTTAAAATAACCAAGCAAGAATGATGGCCAAACTTTTGTGGCAAAAATCTATCAAGAAAAGTGGTAGGAGTCTGTAACAGACATGCTTCACTGCCATCCTCCACAGCCTAGATGACTTACCTGAAGATCAAGACCTCAGAATAGGAGGGAGGGACATGCCATTTTCATATTGCTACAGATTTACACCAAGCAACTGAAGAAGATGAATTATATTCTATAGGAGATTATTTACTAAATAATGAATGGGCTCCCCTTCCCAACAATTAAATCAGAGAAAACCAAGCTCTTCCTTCCAGTTTCCAATGGAAATAACAAGATTGAAATAATCAGTTGTACTTCTAACAGGAAGCAGAGTGGATCCTAAGAGTGACTTAAACTTCCCAAGTTTAATACTGTAGCTCTGCAATGGGAAACAGCAAGCAATAATAATAATAATAATAATAATATATACAAACTTCTTTCACGGCTCTAAGTGATCTGTACATGTTACCTAACCTTTATGAGCTTCATCTGAAAAATAGGGATAATGCTTACATCTACCTTGTAAGGGTTGTTTGAAGATCTTAAGAAGTGATATATATAAAACACTGATTCAGTGCCTAGAATACATAAATGCTCAAGAAATAAATATTCCCTCCCCTCCTGCCAGGCACTAGTATCTGAGGCCCTCTACACCCCTGGATCAACCCCTCAGGGCTATGCTGATGTTTTGGCCAGCAACCTATGGCTCCTCCCTCAGGCCCCAGCTGTTTCTCTCAGTTCTACTTGTTTCACTCCCGGTTTCTAAGAGGATTCTGTCTATATTTAGAGATAATGCCCGTACCAACTGCGGACTCAACAGGTGCTTGGGAGGGCACTTGAGCTCTGAGCAGTTTTCGATTGTTTTCCAGCGTTAATTGGTTCTGACTCCACAACTGGCTGCCTTGACTTCTACAAGGAAAAGCGCCACCTAGGTACAGTACTTGGCAGTACACTAGACTAAACAGGAGTGTGTTCACAGATCAAACCCTTAGCTCTATTATGTGGACCCCAGAAGATTTGTTAAATCCCCAGGAGCAATAAACATTTATAAACTCTACAGAAGTACCCCCATTAACCCAATATTCATCTAAATCACTATTATCAGGGTTCCCGGGTGGCTCAGTGGGTGAAGCGTCTGCCTTCGGCTCAGGTCCTGATCCCAGGGTCCTGGGATCCAGCCCCAAGTCCAGTCCAGAATCCCCCACACAGTGGGGAGCCTGCTTCCCCCTCTGCCCCTCTACCTACTCATGCTCCCTCTCTCCCCACCTCAAATAAATTAAATCTTTAAAATAAATAAATTAAATAAATCAATATCAGACCTAAGTTTCGACCAATTCATGATGATTATACTACAACGAAGATTAGGAGAAAGGATATGGCATGTAGAACAATCAGGCAGTGAAGATTTAAAGAAGCCATCCAACAGAGCTGGGTCTGAATGTGGCTTTATTTACCAGCTCTGTGACCATAGTAAATTATTTAGCCTCTTCATTATAAAATAGGAGATAACCCTGAGGATTAAGTTAAATGAGATAATGCATGCAAAACAAACTTAGCACCTTGCCTAGTCCACTGTAAGAGGTCAATAAAGAGCCACATTATCACTAGTGAAGACATTCCTTGCTTTGTTCAGTTTTTTTAAGATATAAGAAAAGTAGGGGCGCCTGGGTGGCTCAGTGGGTTAAAGCCTCTGCCTTTGGCTCAGGTCATGATCCCAGGGTCCTGGGACCCAGCCCCACATCGGGCTCTCTGCTCAGCAGGGAGCCTGTTTCCTCCTCTCTCTGCCTACCTCTCTGCCTAGTTGTGATCTCTGCCTGTCAAATTAAAAAAAAAAAAAAAAAAAAAAAAAGATACAAGAAAAGTGACAATTTAGATCATTACTTTCGGATCTTTATAGTCTAATACTGCCATCCAAGACCTAGCCAGAAATATAAATGGATAAATTCCCAGAAACCTTAGGTGAGTCAGCAAAACTTAATACCCAATAAATAAAAAGATTAACACTGACTATTTATGAACACTTAATGGTAACTACAATTTCAAAATCAGCAATCTTTTATCTAATACCACTCAATATTTGGTCTGGAAATCCAAGTATCAAGAAGACCAATGCAAAGATCATAACCCCAGAAATACTTTCCCACAGTATTTTCAAGTCACCTTTATTCAAACTGGAAAGTATAAGGCAGCCTGATAATCTGATATCAGCATCAAGAATTTCTTGAGGCAGAACCCAAACTCTCCCAGGAGCATAAAATCAGTAGCAGATGGTACATGAACATTTCTCAGTGAGAAACTGCAATTCTAACAAAGTATAGATAACTTCGATTTTATCAAGGCTTTTCATCACCTTTTAGTCTACATGAAAATAAACTCTTGGTCCTCCCCCCAAACACCCTGAACTCTGCATTATCACTGACCTAACTCATCAAAGCAAGATGCCTCCTGTTGGTGATATGCTCTCCCCTGCTTCATTAACCACAGGTATATTTCATACAGTAACCTAATGAACACAGGAGAAATAAATACTACAGGCATGCTTCATCAATGAAACGGACTATAAATGATAGCCGAATTATTAAAAGAACAGCTTGCACTGCTCAGCAGAGGGACCAGCCTGAGAAAGATCCACCTTCCAAAAGAACCCAATCATCCTGGATAAATTAGAAGAAAGATGCCACTGTAGTCCACCTACCTTGTACTCTCAAACAAGATCTACCCTTCCGCTTTAAGACCAAACCACATCTATTTTATTTCTCTACTACCCTTTCTTTACCTTATTTTCTTTTCCGTTCTCCCTCCATTCCTAAAAATGCCTTTCTCTTTTTTTCAAATCCCACTTTGCCCCCCAAATCCTAAGGACCTCGGACACCCACGCAGATGACCTTATGCATCCCCACTGCATTCCCAATTCATTGTACTTCTCATCCCAAATGACCCATTCTTTCATTCTTTTCGATCTCGTTGTTTCTCAGAATCCAATACCCCACACACGCTCACACCAGAGTCCCCCTTTACTCCATTGTTTCCCCGGCCTGTGCCTCTGGAAACCCCCCAACTCGGACCCGTGTGCTTCGGTCCGCCCCATTGACCCCAGAAGCCTTTCACCATCTGGGTACTCCAGGTCCCAGAAGGCTCAAGTCCCCCTCCTCTCCACACCCCAACCCCCAACAACTACCCCCTCCCCCGTGCCCTCCCTCAAGCCCGCTCTTTGCACCTCTATGCCCCCCTCTTATCCCCCACCAACCCCTCCACCCAGGACCATCAGCCTACCTAGCCGGCGCCCCCGCAGTTGCCGCGTCCCCCCAGTTCCGGGCTCTGCGTCCCGGACGCTCCAGGGTTTGAGAAGAGGAAAGGAGCTCCTCCGTCTCCTTCTCCTCCTCTTCTAGAGCGGCCGCCGTCGCTGCCGCGCTCCTCCCCCAGCTCTCCCAGAGCCGGACGCCGCCCCGCCCCCACCGCCCCTTTCCCCGCTTCGCCCGGGCGGCGGGCTAGGGATCGCAGCCGCGGCTAGGGGCCGGAATGCCGGCGGATCCACACCGACCTCGCCGGGGCTCGCGCTGTTCGCCCCGCCCCGGAGCCCGCTCGGGCGCGTGCGCGCCAGCCAGCCAGCGCACAGGGCGCGTGCTCGCGCCGGCGCGAACCCGGCGCGCCGAGCTCGAGGCCGTTGCAGCCAACCGGCGCGCGAAGGCCCGGGCGCGAGGCGGCCGGCGCGCTGGGGATCTGCGAGTGGAGAGGCGCGGGTCGGAAGGCGGGTTCTAGTCCGTCGGGTTACCGCTCCTCTCGTGACCCAGTCCCTCGCGCCTCGCACCGCCCGCCGGGTTGGGCGCCTGAGTTCAGGGAGCTCGGGCGTCGCCGGGAATTGGGGAAAACGAGGAAGAGTAGGGATTGGAGGAGTGGGGTCGGGAACAAACTAGATGGGAGTAGGGACGGCTGAGACCAGAGCTCACGCCCACGTGCACAGCAGCCCAGGGCCAGAAAGAGCGGAGCGGCGTCGGGAGGAGGGAACTGCGCGCCCGGAGGGTGGAGGGCCCTGGCTGGAACTGCCGGAAAGAGCCGAAAGTGCCCCGGAGATTGCCGAAGGCGGACGCCTCGAGGGGAACGTTGCGAGGGGCTTTGATCTCTAGGTCCCAGGAAGGACTGGCTGTCTCAAGAGGCCTTGCCGTTAGCGGCCCACGACCGAGCCCCGAGGACTTCCCAGCACTTTCTCCTTTCCCTCCTCCCCAATCCAAGTTTGACTCCAAAAGGCCATTTCGGAAGCTCCTGGACGTCCGGGCTTCCCGACCGCTCAGCAACCTGGGAGTCCGTAGAGGCCGGTGCAGGGTCGGGGACAGGACAACCTCTGGAATCACTTGAGGATTCTCTACCTCGTCCGCGGGACACACTGCCCATGCCCATTTCTGAGTTGGTTTTCTAGTCTGCTCAGCTGTCTGCATCCGTCATGCGGTTGTGGGCAGTTGGGCCGCCGATGAATCCTGTTAAATACTCTTAGGGCTTCGTGATCAGATTCCCAACCACCCCAGGACCAGAACCATCTCTAGTATTTGGCGCACCTTTTGGGCCTGTGCTGGGCTTGTGTGAAGTACTCACCCCACCGTCAGCTGATCTGTAATCAATTAGGAGTGGCCAGAGGCTGGGGATTTAGATAGTTAACAAAGAAAAGATTCATTAGAATCTGCCCCATGTTCTTAGCTTTTGAGGCCAAAGTGTTAAGGGCTCTGGACAGTCATCAGCGACAAGCCTGAAAGTGTACATGAGTGTATACAGCTAGACACCATAGGTACAAGCTTGTTCACGCTTTCGCTATTGAAGTCCCAGTACCTGTAATGGAGTAAGATCTCTCTGAAGTTATCTGGTCCTTTGTGTTTAACTTTGCATGGGGCTGGAGAGTCAAAAATACCCTGGAGCCCAGTGACCCCTGGCTAATAATGCCTGATCTAATCCAACCATATTATTTACAGATCTAAAGAAACAAAAGACAAGGTCAACCAGCTAGTTAGGGCATTATGCCCTTTGTTGCTTACTATTGAATCTTTTCTTAAAGATTCAAATACGTACTTACTATTGAATATTTTCTCGAAGATTCAAAAAGCAAACTCTCCAAATATCTGTGCTCTTTTCATTCGTTAGATTCATAACTACCCAATGAGTGGTAGGCATTATTCTAGGTTTTGGGTCACTTACAAATAATTTGAATAAAACATTATCCCCAAGGAGAGTATCCAATTGTAAAGGAGGATAGAAGCTATTAAATAATTAACGAAAATAGCATGTAAATAAGTGTTGAAACAGAAAAGCGCAAAGTGGTGTAGGAACACAGGAATGAATGACTAATTCTTCCACAATTTTCCTTCCTTCCCATACAGAGTAGAAATGGGATGATATGGCCTTGGTTAATGGGGAACTTCATGCTGAAGAATGGGACCTGAACCAATAGGATTTAAGATCTTTTCCATAACGACAGATTTCACCTACCAAAAGTTTTTTGGAAAACACCTTCAGTGTAGGGCCTGTTGGTGCTGCAAAACCAATACACTTTCTTTGGGAGGAAAATAAAGTCTATTCTTGGAAATCTTACAGTGTTGGGAAAGACATTCATTCGATGCCTTTCCTAAGAGAGCCCATGGTCTAATGGGAGACAGTTTTTATATATGGATATCCCATATGTAGATATGTATGTAGAAGGGAGGTGAATTAAGGAGCATACCTAGGCCCAAACTATGAGAGCTGTCAAAACATCACTGGAAATCTAACACTATGGAGAATATCCTATATAACAAGTCTCTAAGGGAGAGTTCTGAATGTGATTGAAAGGAATATTACGCTAAGTCCCTGGGGAAGCAGTAGGTGCTTTCAAAAAAGAATTTTGTGCGTTTGTTTGGTTTTCCAAGCCACAGTCTTGTTCTTTTCTTTCACTTGGGACAAATTCTCTGCAAAAAAGAATTTTACTCAAAAAAAGAAACAGTCCTTCAAGAAGGAGGGTGGGTCACATACATGACTTGCTAAGTGAGGTTTGCAAGAGGGATCCTGCAACTCATGGACTGCCTTCATCCATTCTCCATGCCATACTCTCTCTCCAAAGGCACTGAATAAATGCTTCAGAAATATCTTTTGGACCTGCGTTATAAAGATTAATTTTGTCATTGTTCTTTACATATACATTTTCCATTTTGTATGCCGTACTTCACAATAAAACAGTGATAATTGCCTGCTTTGAAATGATTGCAAATTATTTAAAGTCTATCTACTAATTATACTGGAGGACAAGAAATGCTGTAATAAATTCAATATATAAGACTTGTTACATACTTTGAAAAATATGAAAAAAACAACCAAATTTCTGAAAAGATTAAAGTAACTGCTAAGGATTACAAAAGATCATTTTGAAATAACACTGCTGTGTCTCAGTTCAGCCTTAAGGGAATCAATTTATCCCAGGTGACCTAATGACTTCGTGGCGAAATTAGAACTAAAGAAAAATCATAACGTAATTTTCACCTTGGCAGATATATTTTGCAAATATTAATAAGACCTAATTTGATATGTTTGAAATAGATCCTGGAGAGGGGAATTTTTCTCATATTTTTGTTTGAGTTGAATTTTTGGATCTGAAGTGATTGATTGCCAGATTCTCTATTTTTATTAGGAAAAAAAGGCTGAATTTAGACCGAGAGACACGAAAATTTTACTCATTATCCTGAAGATGATAACTAATGACTGTAATTAAGGAACATGATCTTTTAGAAGTCTCTTGGCCAAATCTGAAGCTCCAAACAACAGGCACAAAGACCACCAAAGAACATCTCATAGGGGTGTACTTGTCCCTCTGATTGCCCCACTTCTAATACCTAAGAATATTCACTTGGGCAGTCCAAACTGTGTGTCTTAGAAAATTAGTTTCATGGAAAGCTAAACAGATCTGAAAAAACTATCCCAGCTCCAAACATATTTGGGAAACACTGGGTAAAATAAAGTGAACCTGGTTTCTTTACTTCCCAGAGCATTTAACATGGTAATGTGCTTTGTTAATAATTAAATGAATGCCCTATATAGCATATAGCTTTCGCCCAAGGAAATATTTTCTCCCTAAGAGACTTCTGTATGGGATTCATGTTTCTCTGAGCACTCATTTTCTAAAGTTAGGTTAAGGGGCACCTCGGTGGCTCAGTTGGTTAAGCAGCTGCCTTTAGTTCAGGTCATGATCTCAGGGTCCTGGGATGGAGCCCCACTCCAGGCTCCGTGCTCAGCAAGGGAGCCTGCTTCTTCCTCTCCCTCTTCCCCTGCTTATGCTTTCTCACTCTCCATCAAATAAATAAATAAAATCTTTAAAAAAATAAAGTTCTATTAAAGGGGTTTGATTAGGTTAGCATTTCTTATTTTAGAAATAATAAAATGGAGGTACAAAGACATGAGTAACATAGTCAAATTTAGCTGTGTATCAGATGTTTATGGCTAGGGCTGGTCTTAAATTATCAAAGGTTGAATTGTGATACCACAAAATTAGTGGCAATGTCAAAACAAAAACTCATATTTGAAACAGTTCAGCAAAAGTGCCTCATAAGTATGTTAAAAACTTGAATTTTACCTTTTTAAAAAATATTTTATCTTTTTAAAAAAAAAGGGACACCTGGGTGGCTCAGCAAGCTGAGCCTCTGCCTTTGTCTCAGGTCATGATCTCAGGGTCCTGGGATAGAGTCCTGCGTCCGGCTCTCTGCTCAGCAGGGAGCCTGCTTTCCCTCTCTCTCTGCCTACTTGTGATCTCTCTCTCTCTTTGTGTCAAATAAATAAATTTTTTTTTTTTTTTTTTTTTTTTTTTTTTTTTTTTTTTAAGATTTTTTTTTATTTATTTATCAGAGAGAGAGAGGGCGAGAGCAAGCACAGGCAGACAGAATGGCAGGCAGAGGCAGAGGGAGAAGCAGGCTCCCTGCCGAGCAAGGAGCCCGATGCGGGACTCGATCCCAGGACGCTGGGATCATGACCCGAGCCGAAGGCAGCTGCTTAACCAACTGAGCCACCCAGGCGTCCCTAAATAAATTTTTTTTTAAATCTTAAAAATATATATATTTTAAAAAGATGGGGCACCTTATCAGTTCAGTCAGTTGGGCATCCAGCTCTTGATTTCAGCTCAGGTCAGGATCCCAAGGCCTCAAGATGGAGCCCTGTGTCACTTGCTGCACTGAGCAGGGAATCTGCTTGAGATTCTCTCTCTCCCTTTCCCTCTGTCCCTCCCTGCCCCACCATCTCGCTCTCTTCCTCTCTCTCTCCAAAATAATAAATAAATCAGGGAGCCTGGATGGCTCAGTCAGTTAGACACCTGCCTTCAGCTCAGGTCATGATCTCAGAGTCCTAGGATTCAACCCCTCATCAGGCTCTCTGCTCAGCAGGGAGTCTGCTTCTCCCTCTCACTCTCTCCCTGTGCTCTCTCTGTTCCTCTCAAATAAATAAATAAAATCTTTTTCAAAAATAAATAATAAATACATGTTTAAAAAATAAAAGTGAGGGGTGCCTGGGTGGCTCAGTAGGTTAAAGCCTCTGCCTTCGGCTTGGGTCATGATTCCAGGGTCCTGGGATCCAGCCCCACATCAGGCTCTCTGCTCAGCAGGGAGCCTACTTCCCCCTCTCTCTCTCTGCCTGCCTCTCTGCCTACTAGTGATCTCTGTCAAATAAATAAATATTTTTAAAAAAATAATAAAAGTGAAGATTTTATATTTTTAAGATTTTATTTACTTTGAGAGAGAGAGAAAGTGAGCAAGCAGCTGGAGGGGCAGAGAGAGAATTCCAAGCAGACTCCACACTGAATCCAGAGCCCCACACAGGGCTCGATCCCATGACCCTGAGAGCATAACCTGAGCTGAAATCAAGAGTTGGTTGCCCAACTGACTGAGCCACCAAGGTGCCCCAAAAGACTGTTTTTTTTTACGTAATCTCTCCATCCAACAGGACTAGAATTTACAACCCTGAGATCAAGCATCCCATGGATTACCACCTAAGCCAGGGGCCCTGAATTTGATCTTTAGTCACTTTGTGTCTATGTGTTAGACCCATAACTAATACTGATTTATTGTAAGTTCATTCATGGAATTTCAGCATGTCCTTTCATTTACATAGTCTTTCATCATTGTTTTAAAAATTGATAATGCTGGGGCACCTGGGTGGCTCAGTGGGTTAAATGTCTGCCTTCAGCTCAGGTCATGATCCCAAGACCTTGGGACCAAGCCTGCGTTGGGCTCCCCACTCAGTGGGGGGCCTGCTTCTCCCTCTTTCTCTGCCCCTCTCCCTGTTTGTGTGCTCATACTTTCTCCTTCTCATTCTCTCTCTCAAATAAATAAAATCTTTTTTTAAAAAATTGATAATGCCAGGCACCTGGGTGGCTCAGTGGGTTAAGCGTCTGCCTTCAGCTCAGGTCATGATGTCAGGGTCCTGGGATTGAACCCCACATCTGGCTCTCTGCTCTGCGGGAAGCCTACTTCCCCAGCCCTGCCTGCCTCTCTGCCTGCTTGTGACCTCTCTCTCTCTCTCTCTCTGTCAAATAAATAAATAAATATTTTTTAAAAATTGATAATGCCTACCCTCTGTAAAATATTTTATGGTTCATAAAATGTTCTCAACACATTGTCTCATTGATTGTCTCAAAATCCCTGTGATGTACTGGTTATCCCCAGTAACAAATGAAAAAGCGAAGGCTTTAAATTGTTAAATAACACGTTCTGTTGTTTGCACTGTTAAATGTCCTGTTATTTGCATGGTGAGAAAACAGCCCCTGCCTTCAAGGGGCTTTGTTTTGGTTAAGGAGACAAGACTTACAAGCAGGAGACAGAGAATGATTATATGGCAACTTGTAAGAAAATGCTTGATGGAACGACCCAAACTAGACAAGAATGCTGAAGGAACTCAAGGGGGAAAGATTACTGGAGATGGAATTAATCAGCGAGGGCATCGTTTAGGGATAAACCTTAAGCTGGATGTAAAAGCAGTATAAAGATTTGGATTAGCAGAGAGGGGGAAAAATTGCAGGAAAGAAGAGTGACATTACCAAAGGCATGAACATGAGAAAAGGAACACACTGATGGAAAAGAATTAGAGTTGGAAAGGAGGTAGGTCTAAAATGATCAGTCTCTTAGCTATGCAAGAAAAGTACACTGCTGAGAGGCAATGAATTCCCAATCATTGAATATGAATAATATGGTACCATGTGGCCAGAAATAGCAGCTATTTGCTTTCCTATCCAAATTATGCAGAAAAGCAGTAAATTTACGCTCTCTGCTATGGGCCCCATGAGTGAAAATGAGAAAGTATCAAGAGAAGCCAAGTCCAAACTGGTGGTTATGGGTATAGAGGGAGAGGTAAAGGAGTAACAATGAGCCTCACTGGCCCTCAGATCTGTGCCTTGGAAACATACGAATAGAAGACATTTATTTCCCCCATATCCTGCCTGTTCCTTTCTTTACATTAATTCATCTGAAAGGTGCCTGACTTATTGGTGCTAGGAAAAGTGTCCCTTCAGGTGGTGCTTGCTAGCCAGGCTCTTGTGCTAACTCAGTCACCACCCAGATGACAATGTTCCCCAAAACCTTTCCCACCCCAGAAAAGGGACTAAGGTAGGGCACAGAATGGATTTAAAATGATTCCCTTCCAACTTTCCCACACAGAGCACTGTTGAAACTTGTCAGTGAGGTTTAAATCCAGAAAAATCAAAGGGGACACTAGAGTTATAATAGTTAAAATAGGGGTACCTGGGTGGCTCAGGTTATGTATGGTCTCAGGGTCCTGGGATTGAGCCAGATCGGACTCTCTCCTCAGCAGGGAGCCTGCTTCCCTCTTTCTCTGCCTGCCTCTTTGCTTACTTGTGATCTCTCTCTGTGGAATAAATAATAAAATCTTTTTTAAAAATAGTTGGCAAATAAGCAAATATGGGCTATGGAAAGGGTGGATGAGAAGTGACGAAAAAGAAGAGAATTGGGAAGGAAAGGAAAATGAAAATAAAGGGAGCAACAAATTACTGAAATGAAATCCCTTTCAGCAGGACCCTATGAAAAATTTTCACTGTTGTGGTTCCAAACCCACCTTCACAAAACAAATGAACAAAATCAGGCAGTTGAACATGTTTCAATCTTTCACAGTGACCAAGAGAAAGATGGCAAGGAACACAAAGAGAAACCAACAAAATCAGCTTCTTGGGATGTACATTTCAAAAGCCAAAAGCTCAGTGGCATTAAAGTGTGTTCAAGCAAACCTCTCACATGAGACAGACTGCCCCAGAATCCCCCGGGGAGATCAAATGACATTTAGGAAACATGCTTCCTTTGGAGCTTGCCCTGAATAACACCCAAATCCAACTTCACAGCTGTTCTTTCCTTCCCAACAAAAGGGGAGGACTGAATTATGGTAATGAACCTGCTAAAGAGGTACCATTACCAGATCCTTACAAAAAGGGAAGGAACCTATTTGACCCTTGCGACAGCCTTAAGGCGCCATCTGCAGTTCTTAGCTAAAACTGCAATAAACCCAAAGCTCCCGCTTCTTGTTCCGACCACAAAACAAGAGAAAACAAAGACATACTAAATTCAAGTCAGGGAGTCCTGGAAAGCCGCCTGGGTCCTAGAGTAGATACAAGCGTAGCTTTAAGACACAGTGCCTAGGAAAAGATCTAAGGGCCTTAGTTGGCGATAAGCTCAATGAGCAACCAAAAAAAGCTAATAAATTCTTAGACTGCTTGATTTAAAGGATGATATATTGTCCAGACCTTGAGAACTTAATAGCCCCACAGTACCCCGTTCTGTCTGAACACATCTGAGAATTGCATTTAGTTCTGGGCACAATTTAAGAGCAATATTGACAAGAGCCATAAAAATGTTCATACCCTTTGACCCAGTAATCCCACCCATGGGAATTTATTCTGAAAAAATTCAAGAGAATAGATGAATTAGAAACATGAAGATATTGATGCAGCATTCTTTATAACAACATATATATATCTTAAATGTATCCCAAAAAGGGAATATTATACAGCATTAAAATATAATGACAAGCTATTTGAAAAAATAAAACAAGAAACATAGAATGCTAATGCATGCTACAACATGGATGAATCTTGAAAACACTAGGCTAAGTGAAAAAAAAAAAGCCAGACACAAAAGGAGACATTGTATGATTCTATTTGTATAATGTGTCCAGGATAGGCAAATCTGCAGAGACATAAAGTATTAGTGGTTGCTAGCGGCTGGGGAAGGGGAGAACAGAGAATGATCACTAATGGGTACGGCGTTTGTTTTGAGGGAGGCATAAAATGTCTGGAATTAGATAGTGGTGATGGTTGTACAACCTTATGAATATACTAAAAACCACTAAACTGTATACATTAAAAGGATGAATTTTTGCCAACAATGAATCAGGGAACACCTAACACAATACAAAAAAAAAAAAAAAAAAAAGAATGAGTTTTATGGTATGTGAATTACGTCTCAATTAAATACTTGTATGTCTTCATAGAAATATATATATACACACACATATATATGTCTTCATAATAATATATAAAATGCGTATGATTCAGTGAGGGGGAAAGCCATACCAGATTGTGTCCTTGATATGATTCAATCATGTAAAAATTAATTATGTACATTTATGGATGAGGACTACATGGGAACATGAAAACACGAAAACAGTTTAATGTAGGTGAATTTTTTGTGTGGGCAGGGGGAGGTGGGGGCCATTATATGGTCTCTCAAGCAATTGAATATTTTATTTTCTTCCCGGGGACAGTGTCCACAAGAGGGCAGACAGAAGATGACAAAACAGAACTATTTAGAAAAAGCCTTAGCTGAAAAGTTAAAAACCCAGCATCCAGTATGGAAAGCAATCTCAAAGGTCATCTAAGTCTGGCTTCCTCATATCATGAAGAAAAAGTGAGGCCCGGAGTGGTAAAGCGGCAGGCTGGTCCCACAAGAAGTAGAGGGAGCAGCCCATCTCCTCACTTCTCCATCTGTCTCTTTCTACCAAACTGCAGTGCACTTCCACAAACAAGGCAATGTTTAAGACAGAGAAGGGAAGATTTAGAGGGGTAGGAAATGAAGGGCAAGTTCTTATCAAGAAAGGGCTTTTTTGGGGTTTTGTTCTTTGTAACAAGAGATAGCAGATCTAGAAAGAAATTACAGGGAAGCAAATTTCAGTCCAATGAAAGAACTTAACAATTAAGGATGCCCAACGGGTGAAACAGGGAGCAGATTTCCAATTGAGTCAAAAGCTGAAATAGAAATCTTTGAGGAAAGCTGTTCTCAAGATTCTGCACTGAACAAGTACTTGGCATAAAGGTCTGCTCAATTCCCTTCCAACTCTTTAAAGGGTCTATACATTTTTTTAATTTGTGGAAATGGGAGAATATGAAATCACTGGATTTTATTAAATCTACACAGGTAGAGAATAAGGAAGACCTCACACTTCCTAATGTCTTAGGTTTATATAAATATATAATTATTTTACAATGGATTACTACTTTCAGCTGATTTTTGCTATGTCAGTGCTTTGGGAAGGAAGATGAAATCCAAATATGGTTTAACCAGTCTTTCCTACTGAGAGGTAAACATTCTTTAGTCTCTTTCTCACTTGTTACTTCTTAGTGCCCCAGCCCATCCCCACAAAAATCTCTCTTGTGCAAAACGAATCCACAGTAACATGACCAATGTGGCTTGGCTAAGAGCTGGGTGTGAGATGGCCAGGCTTTAACACCTGAGAAAGTGTAATACCTCTCTGTTCTTCATAGAAGGACCGAGACTCCAGATGTCAGGGAATAGCATCCCTAATCGAAATGAATGTGCCAAAGGATGACAAGAGATTTCTACAAGAAGAATCTGCAAGTGAAAAGGGCTGTCTTACAAGCAGTTTCCCAGCTCCCTTCCCAAAGATTCATTTCACCCTCAGAGTTGTCTCACTCTGAGGACTTCTACGATCACAACTGGCCCAGATGAGCTCTGCTCCATTTTGAAACTATAGCCCAAGAACAGCCAAACCCAAACCACTTCCCTGGTTCCTGATAAACAGCTAAAAAAGGCTGGAATTTTTCTTAATTATAAAACAAGAGAGAGTCTAGGAAAGAATGGGTGAAGAAGCGGGACTGCTAGGAACCCTACCATCAACAACACAAACCAATCCATCATTCCTATTTATTTCTTTCTAACTGTTATCTGTGAGCATTACAGAGATATGCAGAAAATCAAGAGGAAAACTTTTTAAAAGTAGAAAATATACTATATACTCTAAGAAAATTCAGCCTTACAAGTAGAACCTTCATTCCATACCAGTTAACTCCCTAGATACTCAAGCCCTATTTCCTTATGTGGGCTGAAAAGGGGAAAGTATCACACTGAAGTATTTGTCCACTCTACATATGGTAGCTTCTTTATCCCAGCAATCCTCTAAAAGTATATACTATTGTTGGGGTGCCTGGGTGGCTCAGTAGGTTAAAGCCTCCGCTTTTGGCCTCTGCCTATGATCTCTGTCTGTCAAATAAATAAATAAAATCTTTAAAATATATATATAAAAAGTATATAGTGTAGTTTAACTTGAATCTAAATGAAATCTTGGAAGAAAAAAAAGTACATACTATGGGGCTCCTGGCTGCCTCAGTTGGTAGAGCCTGAGACTTTTAATCTCAGGGTCATGAGTTCAAGCCCCAACTGGGCTTAGAGCCCCGTTACAAAAAAAAAAAAAAAAGTACACACTATTATCTCAATTTTTAGAGGAAACTAAGGCTCTCAGAGACCAAAGAAACCCAGGATCACAAACAGCTAGAAAATCATGGAACCAAATTCAAATCCTAATACTAATCCTTCTGATTCTAAAAACCTATGGTTAAAGTCAAAAGACAAATCATAGACTGGAAAAAAATATAACACCTATGACAAAGGCTTAAAGTTGCTAACAAATAAGGATACCAACAAAATAGATTTCATAAAGACAAGTAGGAAAATAAGTTTGTTTTTGCTTTTTTAAATTTTTTAAAAAGATTTTATTTATTTATTTGACAGAGAGAGAGATCACCAGTAGGCAGAGAGGCAGGCAGAGAGTGGGGGGAAAGCAGGCTCCCTGCCAAGCAGAGAGCCCAATGCAGGGCTCAATCCCAGGACCCTGAGATCATGACCTGAGCTGAAGGCAGAGGCTTAACCTCTGAGCCACCCAGGCACCCCAGGAATGTAAGTTTTTATAAGGGAGATAAGACTTTCAGGCATTCACTGAAGAAGAAATGCAACAACCCCCCAAAAAAACTTGAAAAGATGCTGAACTTTAGTATGAGTCAGGGAAAGGCAAATTAAAGTAATCAAATACTATTTCTCACCTATCATCTTGGCAAAAGTTTAAGAGCGGTAACAGTCCATTTCACTTACAAGGAATGGACCAGTTTCTTACACTGTTGGTAGACGTGTAAACTGCTATAATCTTTTCCACAAGTAACCCGATACAGTATCAATGAAAATTTAAAATATACATTCTGGGGGTGCCTGGGTGGCTGAGTTGGTTGAGCATCTGACTGGCTTAGGTCATGATCTCAGAGTTCTGGGACTGAGCCCCAAGTCAGGCTCAGCTCTCAGCGGGAGTCTGCTTGTCCCTCTCCCTCTGCCCCTCCCCCTGCTCAGATTCTCTCTTTCTCTCTCAAATGAATAAATAAAAGTTTAAAAATAAAAATAAAATAAAATAGGGGCGCCTAGGTGGCTCAGTGGGTTAAGCCTCTGCCTTCAGCTCTGGTCATGGTTTCAGGGTCCTGGGATTGAGCCCCGCATTGGGCTCTCTGCTCAGCGGGGAGCCTACTTCCCCCTTTCTCTCTGCATGCCTCTTTGTCTACCCGTGATCTCTCTGTCAAATAAATAAATAAAATCTTTAAAATATATATATAAAATATACATTCTGATTGACCTTACATTATCACTTATCAGACTCTACTATCAAAAAAACCAAAAGCACCAATACACACATTTAAAGATATTTATTGTAGCATTGTTCATGTTGAAACAACAGAAACTGCTCATTGATAGTTCCTATTTGAGTAAATTAAAATATAGCCATATTTTTCTAACAAAGCTCATAACAAAATTTGAGAACAGTAAAATTATTTTCCAAATCAAGTAAAGCCCTTAATCATTCTTTTGTTTCTTCTTTATAGACTATTTTTAATATGTTTACATTTTGCAGAAATAGTACTACATATCATGTTAGTAAGTTACTAATCAATACCCTATGAAAATGCCTCATTAAAATTCCATGTGATAATCTGACAAATTGTGTTTTTCAGAAGAAGTGTATCAATTTTTGGCAACTTTAAAAAGATGTAAAAGTTAATTTGTTCTTAAAATCATGGCATATAAATTCATTGACAAAATTATTTTTATTTTTTTAATATATGAATACAAAGAAAAAAATCTACAAATTTCATTCTTCTCCATTGATCAGACCATATTTTGTTTTAGTCTGCAAGAAATACTAGCCAAAATAATTCTACTTTTTAAAAAAATATATATACCCTACTCAGCATTAATTTCCAGGAAAAAAATAAAAAGCTTGAGGCATGTACACAAACACAAAAGAAGAGCAAGAAAGCTAGAGTAAAGGTTTAGAATTTTAACATCACATTCCTGTTCTCCAGTGTCCCTGTGTATCCTAGACTATTTCTTCCACACTTGGCTGGTTATATAGGAATGAAATAAGACCCTGTTGACATGCTCCTGGTTCCCTAGGGTTTCCCCAAAGTCCCCATAAAGGCATATGAGATATAAAATCATGAATTTTGGAGTGCCTGGGTGGCTCAGTGGTTTAAGCCTCTGCCTTCAGCTCCGATCATGGTCTTGGGGTCCTGGGATCAAACCCCAAATCAGGATCTCTGCTCAATGGGAGCCCGCTTCCCCCTCTTTCTGCCTGCCTCTCCACCTACTTGTGATTGCACTCTGTCAAATAAATAAATAAAATCTTAAAAAAAAATTTTTTTTAAATCATGAATTTTCCCATGAGTCCCCATAAAACAATGTCATCTGTCCCTTCTCCAATGTTCCAGTGCACTCTATTTATACTTCTTACGACACTTAGTTCAAAACACTGAAGGAGGCGAACTTTGAAATCTGTGTCTGTTGTATATGCTATATCTCTCACCAGACTGTAGGCTCCTAGGCAGCAGAGCATGTAGTTCAGAGTCATACCCCGAGTCTGGGGTACACCTGAGAACTCAGCCAGTCCAACCACCCACGTAAAATCTGAGGGCTCTCTACAATACTTCATTAAGCAGAGAAGTTTGCGATGGGGGTGTATCCCCATCCCATGGCAGCTTGTTCCTTCTTGGGAAAAGTGTAGCTCCTAGTAAAGCTCTCCTCTAAATGGAATTAAGATATTTTTCTGAAATTTTTAAATTTAACCCCTCTCTTACCCATTGGTAATCTGTAGAATAAATCAAACCCCTTCTGCACAGGACAGCTTGCGAAATGGTAGAACCTTCATATTTTTCCTTCAGATCTCCTAACTTTGGGAAAAAAAGAGAGAAGGAAAGAAAGAAGAGAGAGAGAGAATGAAAGAAAGAAAGAAAGAGAGGAGGGGAGAGGAGGGGAGGGAAGGGGAGGGAAGGGGAGGGAAGGGGAGGGAAGGGAAGGGAAGAAGTTGATAAAACAACCTTTCTCCATCACTCATCAGCGTACCAGGGCAGAGCATGGTAGTATATTCTCTAAAAGATATTTTACTGGTTTTATAATATGCCTTTCATTTCACTATCTGATTTTAAGAAGAAATTGTCAGGAATACAATAATGAGAATTCAGAAATTTGCAACATAAATACATTCTTCTACACAAAAGCTTTCTTACCCCTTTAAGTTGTTGTCACCCCCACTGCAAGCAGACAGTTTCTTTAATGCTACTGGGATGACCCAAGTAGGCAAATCTGGGCTGGGACAAGCTGCTTCGTTCTGCCAGAAAGAGTCCATCCACAAGGGGAAATTTCTTCTCACCTCCAGGATCCCCTGGGCTTTCTTGGCTGACTTAAGACTTCATACGCAGCCTGAATCTCCAGGAAATGCCTCTCAGCCTCCTCGGTCCGGTGCCTGTTGTGGTCAGGGTGCCAGATCTTTACTAGCTCCCGGTATCTTTGATGTATTTCTTCATTTGTTGCCCCCTCTGAGAGACTCAAAACCTTAGGGAAACAGAAGCTGACAGATTAGAATTCCATAAGTTTCAGAGTACCTGAGCCTCTCCTGCTTCTTTGCTAAATCAGGCTGTGCTATCTCTGGAGTTGGCTTCTACTGGCCTGAGAGAAAGGCCCAGAGCCTCAGATTAGAATTCCAGCATGGGCTAGCCTGGATCTCATGGCAAGAACCAAGATTTGCCTTGAATCACAGCAGCCCATTTTCTAACCTGGGACTTCACATCCCTGACAAAGCTCTCCTCCTTGCAAGAGAAATAAGCATATGTTTCCACCAAAGACACATACGAGAATGTTCCCAGCAATTTGATTAGAATGGTCCCAAACTGGAACTAATCCAAATGTCCATGGAAAATGGAGTGGATAGATAATGTGTAGTATATTCATACAATGGGATACTATGAAACAATGGAAACAATTTATCTGCATGCAATAAAATGAATAAATCCCACAAACATAGTGTTGAATGAAAGAATTCAGACATGGTGTGTCTAGCTGGCTAAATTGGTAGAGCATGTGACTTTTAATCTCAGGGTTGTGAGTTCAAGCTCCATGTTAGGAATGGAGCCTACTTGAAAAAAATAAAATTATATATATATATATATATGATAAATAAAACAAAAATAAGTTAATTTTAAAAAGAAAAAAAGTCAGACATAAAAGAGTACATATTGAATGATTCCATTTATCTGAAATTCAAGAATGGCCAAAACTAATCTATGGTAACAGAAGTTACAGAATAGAGGTTCCCTCTGAGGGATGCAAGGGAAATTTCTTAGTGCTGGATATGTCCTATACCTTGATTTGAGTGATGGTTACATAGATGTATAAGTATATAAACTTTATATACTTTATATATATCTCAATAAAAGTTAAACAATATAAATGTATCCTTTTCCCACTCACTGTTAGAGCCTCTGAACCTTCACTCATTGCACACAGAAGCCCAAAGAAACCAGGACAGCCTTCTAGGGCCCGACCCAGCAGACATGAAAATAGTACTTCCACATAAGGCTGCATCATTTCCAATAAAGCTTAGCTGAACCCCCAGAGCTGTCCCAGCCAGGAAAGAGAGGGAACAAGGCCTTACCTGGTAAGCCAGCTGGCGCTTCTCATCCTGAAAACTGCTAACAAACTTATAGAGCTTCTCCCATTCCTGGAAGTTGCTGCTGCTGAAGCGAGGATCCCCCATCAGCAGCCTCCATCCCCGGTAAGGCAGAAGGAGGACAGACTCCATGAGGGGACCAATGAGGGGAAAGAAGCTGAACCAACTCAAGAAGGAGCCAAGGGTTTCTGCTACATAGCTGAGGGTGGCAGCTGTGTTGCAAAAGGCACTGTAGGCTAGTGGACCTGTGAAAGCCAGGTAAGCCAAGCCCAGACGATAGAGCCGAACGCTGAGCGTCTCTGACCCAATGGAAGCTTTATAGCGGCGATGCTTCTGGGCTGTAATGCTGGCAGACAAGCTAATAGGCAGAATGGCTATGGGGCGGCCATAGAAGAGAGGGGAAGTAAGAAATGCTGCCCCTAGAGTATTCTTAAAGTCTGTGGTCTGGTTGCCAACAGCAGCCACCAGCAAGACCCCTAAGCCAACTGCCAGTGGGAGGCCCACAATATAGAAGTTGGCCATGAAAGAAAGGCTAATGAGAGCTACCAGGCCAAAATAGATGCCCACTATAATCTGGGCAACAAAGCGAGTAAGACTCAGAGGGGGTGTCCTCTCTTCCGATCTCTGCCTCTGTCCCTGGGTTCTGTTGGCCTGAGCTACAAAGCTTGGGAGCTTCCAGAATTCCCAGAGCCAGCCCAGCCCACCACCCCCCAGGGTAAGCATCCAGAGCAGTGCATGACTGTCCCGCCCCAGGTACAGGTGGTGGAGCCCAGCAGGGCCCCCTACAGCCCAGAGGGCATAGGTCACCAAGAGCCCCTTGGCCATCCTCTAGAGAAAGGGTGTCAGATCAAGTTCAGTGGCACCTCACGTTGCCCAGAATGCAGAAATCTGGGGTCATCTGTGAGAGTCAGAGTCATGGCTGTCAGGGTCCCAGAGTTATCCTTAGACCCTAAGAGATGGGAAAAAGCAGTGGTAAGACTATATCCAGATCCCAACCCAGTAAACCATTTCTCCTTCCAATGAGAATCAAGTGCAGATCTTCCTGAGTGTGCCTGAAATGCTGATTCTCCCATACCCTTTGGTCTGGCCCATCAATTCTGTCTTCTTTACAAGCATAGCAACTCCAAATTTAGGAGTAAAAATGTTTTTAGATGCTTTCAGTTGTGTAACTCAGCACATGGACAAAATAGCTGCAGCTTAAGTTTCAGACCACCGATGGCTGGAATGGCTTATGGGGAATGGAGTGAACAGGAGTGAATAGAACGCCCTTCTAAAGTTCCTACACATTTTGAAAGTCCTCTGCCCCTCCCAGCGCTCCTCGGCGTCACACTACGGCAGCCCTCAGACACATGGCCGAGGTTTCAGCCCCTCTCCAGCCTTCGCATCACTCCAAGCCATGCAATCTTCCCACAAGTCACACCTGAAAGAGGTCCTGAGGTCCCTCCAATTAACAGCTCTGGAAAACTAACATATTTTGACCTAGACCCTGGCACCCCGCAAAGGCGGACTTCAGTCTCTGCAAAGAGGTCTGATGAACACCAAACCAGACGCCAACATGTGCCTGCCAGTGTTTCCCCACTACGCAGAGCGGGCCTCAAGACCACCAGCCAGTTACCCGCTAGTCCCAGGGTGGACGGCCCTACCTGGGTACTTCGGCTCCCAGACCCCGTCAGACCAGTCATTTCCTTTAACTAGAAAGTCAAAATGGCCCCTCTCACTCCGTTCCCACTCGCATCCAAATGAACTTTGTCTTTCTGCGTTTGCTGTGTCACGGAAGTGGGACTGTCCGGGTCAGGCCCCTCCCTAAACACCCTTCTCCACCCCGCCCCAGACTCTGCCGGATCACCTTTCGGCCTCTGGGCTCCTCTCGCCCGCCCTTTGGGGAGAACTAGGAGTAAGCCTTTCACCGCCTCATGCAGCCTCCCGCGGCTCAAAAGGGCTGGCGCAGAGCGGCACTCCAGGCCCTGCGCGCCCGCACCGCGGTACAGCCACCACGAGGTGGCGCTGCCGCCTACGGAAGGGCGGGGTCGGGCGGGTCTCCACACTCACCTTGTCCAATTACCCGGGCAAAGCCTCCCAGAGCGGTTCACTACATACGCAGAAATGGGCCTCGACGCCCCTTTCCACCCCTACAGATGAGAGGGTGACTTGTCTTTCACCTCAAGGTGCGCTCTCTTCCTACTCAGTTGTCTTTCAAGACCGCCTTGCGTAGCTCCACTTCCAATTCCTCTAAGGCTGACTCCAGCCCCCAGAGTTTGCCTCATCTGCCCCACCTCCAGGCCTGCCAGTAAGGCGAATTACATCTAGACCTGAGCCTGAGACCTGAGGGGCCTCCAGATCTTGCGGGAGCCCCAATTCCGCTGTATCCTGAGGCCTATGGGCAAGAGGCAGAAGCAGTAGCAAAAACGGATATGGGGTGAGGGGCGTCCCAGCAGAAGAGCAGAGCGAGAGCGAGGCCGCCGCACCAGAGCAGTCTGCCTTCCTCCCGCCTCGATGCTGGGAAGGAGCAGGGATGCAAGATGCCTTCGCTTCACTGCCCTGGGCTCCAATCCCTGTTCTGCCCAATGACCTTGGCCAAGTCACGCCGCTTCTGGGGCCTGTAAGGGGAGGGAAAAGCTTGGATCTCCAAGGTCCCCCAGCCTTGACTCCAGGGCAGGGTGGGCCTGGTGGCCCCCACGGCCGTCTCCTCCGCGTACCGGACAGAGTGCTTCTGTTCCTCCACACCGCCAGCCCCCCAGCCCTTATCTCGGCCCCGGGCAGAGACCGCGGCTCGCCTAAGGCGCCTTAGGGCTCACTGAGGGGCCAGGGCTGGGAGGGGCCCCAAAGCGACGCTTGAGCCGCCCGCTGGGGGGCGGGGGCGGAAAGCCGCTGAATAATGAATGAGACTTAATTGGGCCCGCTCTGCGAGGCGGCGCGTTAAGCTGGGCAAACAGCTCGGGCGGCGGCGGCCGCCGCTGGACAAACAAACTCGCTCCCGGCGCTGGAAGCGGAGTGGGGGAGACAGCGGCGGAACGGGGAGGGAAGGGGTAGGCCGGCTGGCCCCTGGGCCGCAGCGCGCCGCCAGCTCTGAGGCGGGAGGAATCCAAGACTGCCGGGCGGCGCTGGCCTCCCAGAGAGTGGTGGTCGGGGACCGGGCTCAGGGTTCGATTTTAGGCAGCGCGGGCTGGGTGGGGAGAGAAGCACATTGTGCGGTGGGAGCCAGGGGCCCAAGGGCTACAGGAGTGCGCGGAAAAGATGGAGAAACGAATGCAGGCGGAGGAGAGAGGGAGAAGTGAGGGAAGAAAAAGCGCACCGGGGAGGGGCGGCCGGGGTAGAGACGGGAGAAGAGCCGTTACCGAGAGGAAAGGGAAGAGCGATGGAGGAACAAGCGAAGGGAGGCGCGAGGGGCCGCGAGAAGAAGAATTGGAGAAGAGTCAAGGAGAGGGATGGGAGGTGACCGGAATGAGAACGAGAGGGCGGCGGGGCGGGCAGGAGGCGCCCCTGCCGTCGCCTCGCCCCGCCGCTCTCCCGCCCTAGCGCTCTCTCCAGCCGCCCGCACTCACTTTGTCACAATTACGGGGCCGTCACTCGGCCCGGATTGTTTTCCCCAAATTGTTGTTCTATAAACTGGCGAGAGGTGGGGAGTGGGGGGATCTGACAAGCTGAAGCGGGAGGGGAGGGCCTGAACGGCGGTGGGGGACGCCGCGGAGTATCAACCCACAAGCGGACCGGGGCGGGCAGGTGAATCCAGAGACCCACGCGGGAACTCTGGTCGGTGCCTCAGCCTCGCTGTCCATCCCACTTTTAACCTTCCTGGACCTTCCCAGCCTTGGCTGCCCCGGTCCCCCCAACAGAGAACTGGGAGGACTGGAGGGCAGGGGCTGCCGAGGCGGTTGTAGGTGGGGCCCAAACTTCCCCGCTCTCCCATTCTCTTTTGTTCTCGATACCCGGGTCACAGCGGAAGGGGGTCTATCCCAGCTCGGCAGTCCCCAGAGTGCCCCTCGGGTGTCTGCTCAGTCCCGCTGGATGACCGGACTCCTACCCGCCAAGGGGTTAGGCCATCCTTTGCCCCGCCCGCGCCCTCCAGCCGCTCGGTGCCCCCACGCCACCTTGTCCCTCAACTGCGCAAACATCTGTTGCGCGCCCACTGTGAGCCGGAGCCGCGCCAGCCTTCCTCCCCCCGCACCTCTCCCCCGCCGCCCTCCCCTGCCGGGCCGCCTGGCCTGTCGGCTTCGTGACAGCCGCAGCCGAAGCCCAGGCCCCGCGGGAGCGGCCTGAGAGGAGCCGCCGCATGGCTGGCTCCGACACCGGCCTCCCCGGCGGCTCCAGGGGCAACGGAGGGTGGCGGCCGCTGAAGCGAGACCGGAGCCGGCCCGCAGACTTGGCAGAGCTGGGCCGGGGAGGGCGGGGAACCCCTGGGCGGCCTTGTCTCCCCGTCTCTGAGGCCTGTCGGTCTCCTCATTCTATTGCCCTGGGGTCGGCCCTGGACAGGAGACCGCCTGGCTCCGCGCGCCTGGGACGCGTTGGCTCCGGTGCCCCCTCCCCCAGTCCGGGTGATTTACACGCGGGCTCCGCGCAGCGGCCGCTTCCCAATCAGGAATATCGACCCCGGGCGGGGCCCCCGGGCCGCATCGATCCCTCTAAGGCTCCGGATTTAAAAATGTCAAATTTGCCTTTTCCAGGCGGGCGGAGGGGTTGGGGGGGGTGCTGGAGGAGGGCGACTGCGGGGGTGGGGGTGGACAGCGGGGCATCGACCAGGTGCTTGTGCCCAGAATGAGAAGCGACCCGGTCTTGGCCATCCTAGGGTTGCAGTTGCCTCTAGACGGGGGCAGGAAGGAAGCTCTGATCCCTTTCCCATTTCCATGGACCTCACCGTTGCATTGGCGAAACGGAGAAGCCACAGAGGAACAAAGACATACCCCAAAATGTAGGGAGACAAAATTGGAGGCGATCCCTAAACATGGACACAAGAAGAAGTACAGAAACAAAGATATAGAGGCTCAAAGAGATAACCTAGCTATGAGGAAGAGCAAGGCAAAGGGAAGGTGGTTGAAAGACACATCGAACAAAACTGGAGATCAGAGATCCAGAATCATCCCCAACTCTGCCCTATAGACCCAGGAGATTACGGACTGGAAAAGAAGTCAGGTTTAACCTTTTGGTGTGTTTGAGAGTGGGGGAGGACAAAGCCAGGTAAAGAAAGAGAGTTATTAGAGAGAGGAATCAGACTAGAATTAACATTATTCTCCCAAGGTGTCAACTAGTAACTGGACCTGAGGAACGAAAGATAAGGGTCTGAGGGGCCCCTAGCTCAGGCCCCAAATAGGTGGGTTCTCTTGGGAGTTGATGGTCTGACTGCTGCCTGAGACCCACCTCCTCCTCTCTGATCACCACCAGACTGGGAAACTAAGACGTTTTGGAGATTACATCCTGTATGTGATGAAGACTGTATATGTAGGGGTGTGGACTATGGAAAACTCTAGTGGCCACTTCCTTACCCAGGACTCAGCAGTTGGGTCTCCAGGCTTTGGAAAAAGCATCCATTACTTTCAGGAAGCATAGGGAAAGGGTGATATTTGGGGTGGAGATGATGGAAAGGAGCACTTGTCCAGACCAGCATCCTCACAGTTAACATCTATCCCCCCACCCCCACCAGCATACCTCAGCTGTCACTGTGCACACTGCCATTTCCTACAGAACTGGAGAGAGAGCTGACAGCAAGTAGTGCGTATGTGGGCTAGGGGCAGCACAGACACGAAAGAAGAGGCTGCAGCTGATCCTCAGACACACACAACACACACCACCACTGGCAAAATCAGGTCAACACATTCCTAAAAAAACTGACCCACACAGTCACTATTTCCACGTCTGATTCACACTCATCAGTCCCTGTCACCCACGCCACCTCTGTGTGCACGGACACGCACAATTCCTCCCAGGCCAGGCTGAAGCGCCCAGTCCTAAACGTCCGTATACTTTCTTGAGGTTAGACCTTAAATCGCCTAACCCAAGGAGAGGGCTTAGGTTCCCACCCTCGCTCCCCAAATTGTACAAACAGAGCCAGCTCCAACGCCTGAGAGGCCGAGCTCAAGGAAGTCAAGTACCGGGGTCGAGGCGAGGAATTGGGAGCTGACCTGTCGGTGGGGCTATTAAACGCCTCCCTGACTCTCCCTCCTGCCACTGGCCTCTTTCCCGGCACGTCCACTCGCTGCTCGCCGGGCCGCCGTCCGCCTGTCAGTCGAGTAATGAATGCGCGCTCCGGGCCCCAGGCCCCCCCGGAGTCGTTCATCACTGCCAGCCACCGCCCACCTCTCTGCAGCCCGGGAGGGCTAAGCGGCCCAGGCGGCGAGAGCCCCTCTCCCCCCATCTCGACCACTAATTGTCAGATTGAGATGTTGATTTGTCAGCTGGGAGCTAGCGCCAAAGAATCCGCAGTAAAACCCGGACTCCTTGAACTTCCTTTCGGCGGCGCGCGGGTTCGCCCAGCCTTGGAGCTTTTCTGGATTTGACGTGGATGGGTTGGATCTCACTTAAGAGACGGGGGAGTAGGAACGCAGTATCACTCTATTCCGATAGGAGGCGCACCAGACTACAGACCCTCAGTTTCCCTAGGAAAGCTCGTCTTGGGCGCAGTTCCACCTGTACCGACCGGGTGCCCTTAGGGCTTCATCCCTCAGTCTCCCAGCAGGGGGCGCCTGGCCCACCACCCTCTTCCCTTCTGCTGCTAGATCCCTGCTTCGGCACTGAGAGCCCCCAAGGCAGTTGTCCCACAGTCCGCCTTCAGGTCACGCCCGGGGCCATATCCTGCCCTCTCTCTCCTGCAGGTGCCTCCCGCCTCCCGCAGCCCTCCGTTCTCCCCCAGGAGGTGCCCCTGTTGCAGGTCCGTCCTAGCCTTGCCCTAGGCGCCTAGGCTGTAGTCCTACCCCCCGCCCTCTCCCCAGCCCGGGCCCCGGAGCTCCCCGGGCGGCCGGCTGAGTGACGGGCGGCCGGTGATTATGCGGAGGGGGGAGCGGGGTGCGCCGCGGGCGGCAGCGCTGACCCTTCACATTTCCGATCCGCCGGGACCCTCATCCATCCGAAGCTGCTCTTTGTCTGGCCGCCTAATTGCCGGCGGACAGGATGGATGGCGGGACCGACAGCCGCGGAATCCCTAATAAAGGCCGCGGCCGCCGGGGAGGGAGCGCGGAAAGGAGGGGGAGCAAGAAGGAAGGGATGGAAGGAGGTGGGAGGAAGCACCGGGCCGCGGCCGCCGACTCAGAGCCACTGCGCGCGGCGCACGCTGTAGCCAGGCCTGCCTAGGGTGCAGGACTAGGAGTCCCGGGTGGACCCGGGTCCTGGCGCGGTGGATATGGGGCTTGTTAAATTTCCTGCTTGGAGAAGAGGAAAGAGCCGTGAGCAGACAGAACATCCCAAGGCCGACCCCGCTTAGCCTTGCCCTCGAGGCTTGGAGCTCAGGCGCTCGCTGCCTCCTGGGCTCTGGGCTCTCGCCAGCTGGCGCCCCTCCCTCGGCCCCCCGCACACCCCCTCCTTTGCTCACCTGTCGGTCTCCCAGCGCGGATCCAATATCCCCGCGGAGAAATGAGGGGTCTGACAGCTGTCTGTGCGGCCGCTCGCCACATTTCATTAACTCGAGGCTGGAGCGGGCGGATGGTGGGGGTGGGGGGGAGCAAAAGGAGGCGGAGAGGGAGGCCAGGGCGAGGAGACGCCCCTGGCCAGGGGTCAAGGGCTGCGGAAGTAAGTCAGCAGCGCGATCTTGCCCAACAAACACCTTGGAAACAGGCTCTGCCCCGTCCACGCGGGAACCAGGAACCTACCCTCAGTCCAGTGGGCGCTAGCGCGGCCCTTTGAACCCGAGGCTGCCCCGAGCAGCAGTGCCGGCAGGAGTGGCAGCCCTAGGCCCGGTGGCATATTGGCTCTGTCCCTCTGCGGTGAAGGTCTGCCGACCCTCCGCGCAATGCGGCAAAGTGTGAGACTGTTTTCCTCCCGATGGTGGGAGAAGGAGAGCGGCCCTCAGCACTACTCCCCTGACTGGGCCAGTTTTCCTCCCTTTAGCCTCTTGAAAACAATTTTTCCTCAGATTCGTTTTGTTTCCTTCTCCATCCCTATTCTCTGCCCACTTCTCTTATTTTGAACAGCTGCTCTCCCAAGCTAACTTCCTCGACCCACCGTTAGCCAAAAATGGAGCATCTGTTTGGTGTCAGGTCCCCCAGGGCAGGAGTGGAGGATGCCCTGCCCTCTTGGCCTCACACACATAGATCTCCTCTGAGACCTGTTCAGATCTCGCTCCTCTCTCCCCCTTGCACTGTCTCCATCTCCATGTCTCTTCCCTGGGGCACTGAGATCAGAACTCTAGTTCCAGGCCTGCTACTTACAGGGTGATACAGAACAAGCCATTTCTACTTTCTGGGCCATTCCCCCTTCTGTAAAAATGGAGATAATATATCCACCTCTTATGGGGTGCTGTGAGGATGCAGTAAGAACCTGTATATAAAAGCCCTCAAATACAGCAAATACTCAGTTATATGGTTACCATTTCCGTGTTATCCCCTGTCCTCTCAGGCAGGCAAAGTTCCTTCCTCGTCATACCAGGGGCTTGGTACGAGGCAACCCAGACTGTTTCCAGTTCTGTGTCCTCTTACATGTGGGAGCTGGAAGCCAACATGTGTGTGAGGGGTTGGGGACCACACTATTAATTACCCCAAAAAGTGAGGAAAGAGAGAGTGCAAGCAAACAAAAGTGCTTTCTTAGATCTTAATGTGACACCAGCCCACTGGTTTCTCTCCTCTTACAAATGAGAAAACTGAGGCTTGTGGAGGTTCCCCAGCTAGTGACAGGGACAGGCCATAGTGCTAGCATCTTTCCTCCCATCAGCCCTCTATTGTTCATCTCCTCACTCCTCTTCTTCCCTTGAGGGGGTCTGGGTCAGTAACAAGGAGTGTGGGAGAAGGAACAAAAAGAGAGAACCTTCAAGGAGCCAGGACCTTTCCACTAGACTTCATAAAATTTTAACACAAAAACTTCCTCAGAGTAGAAAGCCTATATCCCATGCAAATCATATGCTAATAACATGCTAATCCAAAGTCTGGTCCTCAGAACTCTGATGCACACCTGGCTGTAAGCTCTGGGGGAAATTCTTGGGAGACCCCTGGGTTCCAGGACAAGACAGACGAGAGATGTGCTCCATTTAGGCTCAGGTTATGGAGTCAGGATTCATTTCAGGACTGGAAAGGAGTCAAGTGCATAATTTGGGATTAGGGTCAGGGTTAGTGCAGAGTCAAGGAGGTTAAGGTAGGATTCAGCTTGGGATGTGCTTTTATTTTACTTATTTATTTTTAGGTAAGCTCCATGCCCAAAGTGGGGCGGGAGCTTGAACTCACAACCCCAAGATCAAGAGTCACATGCTCCTCCAACAGAGCCAGCAGGGCACCCCTAGGCTGTGCTTGTAAAGAGGGGAGAACAGGGAACTCTTTAAAGGCCTCCTTTCCCTTTCCTTTCCCCCATCAGACTCGTCCCCACCTATACCGCTCTTGGCCACATTCTGTACCACACCCTTCTCTGCCTACTTCCCATTCCCATCCACACCACCTCCCTGGGGCCTCCCAGTTTGGCTGCCTGGGGAGCTCTGGATAAATCGTCCCAGACCCCAGCTTGGGCCTCAGCATTTCCTCTTGAGCCCAGACACTTGGCTTCTGGCCCCAGGAGCAATGGCTGGCCTTGACCCTACCCAGGTCCCTCATCGGCCCGAATGTGACAGCTGCAGGGGAAGCAATAAGGACCTGGTGAGCTGGCAGCTTCATTCCAGAGCGTGGGGAAAGAGCAACAGAACATGAATAAATTCATGGAGCTGGCCCCTCAGCTCCCTGTGAGCCAAGCCTGCTCCCCCCACCACACAGACCCGCTGCCGCCTGCAGCCCTGCTGGTCACCGCAGCTCACAGCCTGGGCTGGGGACAGGAGAAGGGACGCTCCAGAGAGAAGAGGGCTGGGACCTGAAAGGGGCTGAGGTGAGGGGCTCAAAAAGAGGGCCTCGGTGAGTAGGAGAGTGGGGTGGGGAATGGGGCTGAGCAGTGAAGGCCTCTGGTCAGCGGAGGGAGGGCAGGGGAGGGGTGTGGAGGAAGGAGAAGGGTGGCAGGATCTGAGACCATGGGGCTTGAGGACCGAGCAGGGTAGGCTAGCGTGAGCACCGGCCTGCTCTCTCTTCTCTGATCCATCCATCATCCAGCCTGGGGGAGCAGTTCCAGAATTAGACATGCACGGGGCCGACATGGCCCTCAGCCCCCCGAGGAAGACAAATGGCGACAAAGACCTTGAATAAAATTTGTATTTATGGTTGGAGGAGGCGGCCCCTCCCCCACTGACTGCCAATCCTTTCTCTCCCAACCCTTTCAAGCATGAGGGGCCTCCCTCCACACTGGCCGGAGCCTCAGCAACCTCTTTCTTCCTGCACTGCTATGGGCTGGGAGGTTCAGGAAAGGGGTACAGAAAACAAGATGAGGTGAATCACTTTCCACCCAATAACCATGCCTTGGTATGCCCTGTGCCCTCCATTTTGCACAACTTATTCCTGTGTATTACAGCCCTGGCTTATCCTAGTCAATTAGACGTCCTTTGCAGCTGTCCACCTCCACGGTCTCCAAACATCGCCACTTTTGCCGGTCCCGGAGCTCCTTTTCCAAACCTCTGGCCCTGGGGTCCCTTGTAGGCAAGAAATTTCCTCCGGAGGTGCCAGACCCTAAGGAAAGACGGAGCCACAAGCTTTTTTCCTGGACCCTGACCCCACACAGAGAGGGATCTATCAAAGCTTGTGTCCCCTCTTGGTTGCTCGGAATGACAGAAACAGTCACCTCTCACAGGAGGTTGCCCAGCATTTAATCTGCATTTTAGTTGTGTTAATTTGCATAACCAACTTCAAATCCCTCCCTCCAACATTTACTATGTGGGATCCAACTTCTTTGGGTTTCCATCTAACCACAGATTTTTGGGAAGGGGAAGGAGGCTGAGATGCTGCAGCTGGACAAGATCTGAGACTGGGGGCAGGGGTGGTGCGGAGCTGGGCAGGGGAGGCCCAGTGAGAGACTAGAGCTGCTTTATGACTCCTTCTCCCCAGTAGATTCTCTACTCTTCAGTCCTAAGATAGGAGACATGGCATTCATGGGGCCCCACATTTAGGGGCTAAGAGGAAACCAAGTAAAAAAACCTCCCTTCAAACAGTGTATGCCCCCCCCCCCACGGGGCCACACACACACAAAGACAACACAAAATCCACAATCCCACTCACCCAGAAACACATAAGGCCAGGGTACCATGGCCTGGTCCACACTTGCCAGCACACTGTCACATCGCACAGACCTGGAGCCTACCACTCTGTTGGAAGAACCGCCCCGCCCCCGCATCTTCCCCACAGTTGATATGTCACATTGGAGTCCGAACACGGACCTGG
Source organism: Mustela lutreola (assembly GCF_030435805.1). Classification (NCBI taxonomy): domain Eukaryota; kingdom Metazoa; phylum Chordata; class Mammalia; order Carnivora; family Mustelidae; genus Mustela; species Mustela lutreola. Next base: position 65,496,206 of record NC_081297.1, read on the forward strand.
GTGTCTCTCTGCAGCGCGCCATTTACATTTCTCTCTCGATCTGTCAACCTGTCTCCGCTCTTGTCTCTCTCTCTCTCTGTCTCTGTCTCTCCCTCACCCGCTTTGGGCCTGTCACTTAGTCTCTTTTCGAAGCTTTGTCTCTGTCTCTGCGTCTCTATCTGGCTTTCTGTCTCTTTGATTTCTCTGTCGTTTCTTCTCTGCTTTCCTGTCGGTTTCCTGCTCACTCCTCAAGCCTGATCTGTTTTTCCCTCTCGTTCCTTCACCCTCTTCGCTGCTCTGTGCCTCCCAACATTGAGGGTCGAGGGTAGGGGTGGCTGGAAATTTGCCTTTTCCAGGTCAGGCCAACATGTACTTGTTGAAGGTTTTACCATGTGTTATTGGGTCACGGCACTGAGGGTCGTGGGGTGGCGAATTTCAACCTCTTATCACCCTTCCTTTTTGTGGGCCTTTCTTTGGAGGGGGTGGTTTTTTAGCTCTGGAATCCACCTCTGTCTGTCTTCTGTGTGTGTATGTCGACCCCTTTTTATCCCATATCTATTTCTGGCTTCCTCCGGACTCTGGGAATACCAAACTCAGGGTGGGGTGAAAGTAAGGATAGGGTGGGGGCAGTGAATTCCTGCAGAATCGGCTCAGAACAGGCAGGAACCGAGAAGCTGGGGGGGTGGGGGGACGCGGGTGGGGGCCTCTGCCTGCCCCGCCCCCGCGCTTCCCACTCTGGGCGCCAGGGGTCGCTCCGCCCCGGGCCGCTTATAGAGGCTCCCGCCGCGCAGCGGCTCACACCACCCGCACTGCCGCCCCGGGAGGGAGGGGAGGAAGGTTAGGGACGCAGAGAGGGAGAGCTCCAGCTGGAGAGAAACGCGGGTCCAGGGCTCTAGCAGGGGCTGGGGCCGCGGCTGGGGTAGAAAGGTGCGTCAGTGCTCGCCAAGAGCCAGAGCGCAAACCTACGAGGAGGTCGAGTCCGGCGGGCGCCACCCGCAGCGCCGAGCCCGGGACGTCCAGAGCGCGGAGAGTAGTCCCTGGCTCCGGCCAGGAGCGATCCGTCTGGGTAGCCGGGGACCTAGGCGCCGCCATCCTTGAGAAAACAGCTGTCCGGAGAGCAGGCATCCTAGATCTGTAAGAAACCGGCCGTCCGAGAAGCCGTTGATTTCAGGCGCCCGGGAACGTTAGGCTGAAAGGGAGGGTAATAGAGAACCACGGGTTTTGAACCGTCTGGAGCCCCCTGGCCCAACCCACGGGGGGGACCTCCGCCTTGACGGAAGGTTTGGGGAACGGCACCGCTGAGGCGGGAGCCCGCAGGGCCGGGGGGGCCGGGCGCAGCCGTCGGGGGGGTCCCGACCCAGGCCCGAGCCCGGCCACCGCCTCGGGGGCCGGCGGAGAGCCCCGGGCCTCCGCCGCCATTGCGCCCAAGAGTGAGGAGGATCTGCTGGCCCTGGCCGCGTCGCGGCTGAGCCGCCGCAAGCGGGTGGCAGGCGCGGCCGTCGGGGTGGCCATGGTGCTGCTGCTGCTGGTGGCCATTCCGCTGCTGGTGCACAGCTCCCGCGGGCCAGCTCACTATGAGATGCTGGGTCGCTGCCGCATGGTATGCGACCCACACGGGCCGCGAGGCCCTGGACCCGACGGCGCTCCCGCCTCTGTGCCCCCCTTCCCTCCGGGCGCCAAGGGAGAGGTGGGCCGGCGCGGGAAGGCAGGTCTGCGAGGGCCCCCGGGCCCCCCAGGCCCCAGAGGGCCTCCAGGAGAGCCGGGCAGGCCAGGTCCACCCGGTCCTCCCGGCCCAGGCCCTGGCGGGGTGGCGCCCCCTGCAGGCTACGTGCCTCGCATCGCCTTCTACGCGGGTCTGCGGCGGCCACACGAAGGTTACGAGGTGTTGCGCTTCGACGACGTGGTCACCAATGTGGGGAACGCTTACGAGGCGGCCAGCGGCAAGTTCACCTGCCCCATGCCAGGTGTCTACTTCTTCGCTTACCATGTACTCATGCGCGGCGGTGACGGCACCAGCATGTGGGCCGACCTGATGAAGAATGGACAGGTGAGGTGCCCCTCCCCCACCCAGGTCCAGAGCAGACCCGGCAGCTTTCTAAATCTCCCTGCACTCATTCCACCTGAGGGCTGCATACAAACCCTTCACCCAACAGCGTCACTGAGTCCAGAAACGCCAGGCTGCCAAGAACTTACAAATTGTTTCATTTAGCCGAAGAGGAATTGGGGCCAGAGAAAGGAAATGACCTGCCCAGGGTCTCACAGAGCATTAGGAATGGTGCCAGACTCGGAACTTAGGACTCAAAGCTTAATGTCTCTGCAGCTGCTATCCTCACTCTCCAACTACAGGCAACCCTACACCAAAACTTCTTTGGTGTCTCATCCTGCCAGTTAGCGTCTGTTCTCGCCCTGTCTTGGGCCACTCTCTCTTCTGAGGCAGCCTTTCTGGCTTTTGGGTTTCCCCACCTCAGGATGGGTGAATTACCTGGAGTCTGGCTCTTTTGAATTAGCATGGAATCCAGGTCTCTGGCAATGGGCGGTGGGCAGCTGTTCTTGTTTTGGCCATTCAGCTTGTATTTTCGAGTAAAAGGCAAAAAAGAAAGACGACACTCACCCAGGGCCTCAGACCATTCTAGAGCTGGCCTTACCCTTGGCTAATACTGAGTCAGTAGGCAGAGGTGGAAATCATGTGGCAGTTCACCGGCCAGCTGGGCAGCATGATGAAAGGGATTTGGACGGGGAAAGAGGCAAAGAACAGATAAAGCAGAATCTTTGGACCCTGGGCTGGTTCTGTAGGCCCCACATCTTCCCTGGCAACCTCTGGCCTCCAGGTTCTGCTGCTCCTGCCCCTGTGGTCAGAGTTGGAGTCACTGCCACCTTGACTTGGGAGAATAGCTCCAAGGACTCAGCGGGAGGACTGGGACATGCAGAGAGGGAAGGAGAGGCTGTGGAGTGGGGGTTGGGCAAGGCACCTGGGCCCCACAAGCCGCAGGGGGTAAGACTGGGGCTAAGCGGTGACCTCTGAATGCCCCATGCGTCAGATGTGGACCATGGCACATCAGGCCTGCTGGTCCTGGATGTCTGGAGCCCGGTCCTGCTCCAGCTGCAGCACCCTGCTGCTCCAGGACTAGTAGGCATTGCACTGGGGTCTTCTCCCAGCAGGGCTGCCCCAGGGACCCAAGGAAAGAGAGACTGTATGTGTGCCTGCATGGGAGTGACAGCCGTTTGTGTGTAAGGGAGTGAGTGTGTGTGTGTAATGCGAGTGTCTGTGGGTCCAGGGTGGGAGAATGGATCAGTGTCTATCTGCATGGGGCCTTGAGTAGGTGTGTGTGGTCTCTGCAGGTTATCTGTGAGCAGGAGGAGGGGGCGATTGTCTATCTAGAATGTGCCGGTTTCAGAGGGGGGTGGGGGCCGCGCGGCTCCCACTCTGTATTCCGTGGCGCGGGCGCTGCGGCCCTGGGGACGGTAAATAGTGATTAGAATAATGATGAATAATTAATGAGTTAATAACCAGCTCCCGCGGGACACGAAGAGGGGGGCTGGGGAAGGGGCTGGCGGCCCTAGGCGACCAGCAGCGAGGCCAGAGGGAAGAAGAGGTTACCTGTTGGGGCGGAAGGCGACCCCCATGACCTAGCGCCAGTGGGCGCCAGAAGGGGTAAGGGCACCCAGAGGCGAAAACGCATCATTGCACCTTCCCACGGCTCGCACCCTCGCTCCCAGGCTACAGACGCACCTGTACCCTATCACTGAGGGAAGGGAAAGATACTTCAGGAGGCCAGAGCGGGTTCATAATCTTAGCAATTACCCTACAGGCTAATTTTATTGTTTGAATGCTAATAATAGCAACCCCTATAGAGCGTTTTCTAGGTGCAAAGCGCTGTTCTAACTCACTTCTTATGTACTAACTCACTTAATCCTATTATGAAATCCCATCTTCTAGTTCAAATTGAGGGCCAGAGAAGGCGTGAAACTTGTGGAGTCGCTCAGCTGGGGAGTGGCAGTGCCTGAGAAGCTCAGCGGTCTCCCGCGCGCTCCCTCTCCTCCTCAGCCCCTGCAGCCCGTTTCCCTCGCCCCGCCTTCGCGGGCCCAGTGCACCTACTCCGCCCAAAGCTTCTCGACACCCGGGCTCCGCACAGGGGCTGAGCGGCGTGTTGTGTTCTTTCCCCACCAGGTCCGGGCCAGCGCCATCGCTCAGGACGCCGACCAGAACTATGACTACGCCAGCAACAGTGTCATCCTGCACCTGGATGTGGGTGACGAAGTCTTCATCAAGCTGGACGGCGGGAAGGTGCACGGCGGTAACACCAACAAGTACAGCACCTTCTCCGGCTTCATCATCTACCCGGACTGAGCAGGGCCCCATCCCCCGCGCCCCCGCTCGCCCTTCGCCTCCGCTCCCCTCTTCACCCACCTCCAGCCGACCCCACCCAACGTGCCACCCCTTCCTTTGAGAGCCTGGCGGTGGGGCGGACCCTCCCGCTCCCGAGGCAGCCTTGCTGGGTGGACTCTCCACGATCCCGGGGATGGGGATCGAAGTGGCTGGGGAGAGGAGGAGGTCGTGCTGAGGAGGAGCAGAGCGGCTCCGGAAGGGCCCCCCTGGGGTCAGAGTGCGTGCCTGTGAAAGCGGAGGTCCAGACCATCTCTACTGCGGGGGGCTGGGGGACAGCTTTACCATCCGGAGCTGCAAGCAGAAAGGAAGCCCTGGCATTCGAGGGAGGCCCTCTGCGGCAGGGGTGGAAAGCAGAAACAGGAGCCCATCCAGGTGGGAGGAGAGGAAACGTTTGGCTGGCGCTTGTCCCCTGTCACAACTTTCTCTCCATCCTCTCCTCCCTTCATCTCCATTTTCAGGCTCCAGGCTCCGGCCTAGCAGCCTTCCTGCGAACTGGAGGAACCAGTGAATTCTTTCCTAGCATTTATAACTCATTCTGTACAGTCCCCATTTCCCGCCCATCCTGCCTAGGCCCTGGGGCTACAGCTGCTGTTGCCTTGCCCAATAAAGTGAAGTTGGAGAATGTGTGTGCTTCTTAACTTAGTGCCCAGAGTGGGGGAGAATGGCTGACCCTTTCCCTCACTGCTGTCAAGGACTCTGGTCCTACCACTCTCTGCCAGAGGCAAAGGTTTACTTATTCCTGGCAAGTCCTGTCTCTGGGGGAAGAGAGGAGGAGAGTAGCCCAGGGCTTCTACTCTGATATGGAAAGGGAGGCATATAAGCTTCCGGAGAGCTTTGAGGCCTCCTACTGTAGGGAGACACCAGCCAGAATGACACTAACAAGGGGGGGTTCCAGAGATATGGGTCTGGTGCTTCTGCTTTTTGCCTGATGCAGGAGGAGCTGTAAGAAGAGGAGCTCTAGGGCAGGAAGGAGCTGCTGATGGCTCCCGAGCGGGGCACTGATCTCAAAAAGCAAGAAAAGCAGGTCCGGAAAGGTCCAGATTTGCACTCCTACAACTTGCGCAGGGGCGGAGGTTGGCGGGAGTGGGATGCCTCTTTAGGACTGCTTCTAGGTGAGGGAGCCTGGGGAATCCAGAGAGCCCAGGGCCCGCCTCTAAGCTGGAGGACACTGCCACCGTGTGGGCAACTGGAGAACAACAGCTGTAGCTGGCCTAGATGGGCCCAGTGGGAAACAGACACTCCGAAGACAATTAAGAAACTTTATTGAAGAATAAAGGGTATGGGCTCCCAGTCTCACGGGGTGGACAATAAATAAGGGCTAAAAGGGGCAAGGAGCAAGGCAGGGCAGGAGGTGGATGCACCATGACAGAGAGTCCTATGGGGCAGCAGAACCAACTGGAATAAAACACTGGGGAGAGAGAAGGCTGTCACAGCCCAGCAGCCATCCTTGAACCGTAGCCAACCCTTCCCCATGGCCCTCCCCAAAGGAGCAGAGGCTGGCCCCCCGCCCCCACTCTCTCCCCAGCACCCACACCACCCGATTTTCCAGGCGTGCTGTGCAGGCAAAGCCTGGCTGTGGTTGGGGGGCTCACCAGGGCATCCTGCCATTCAAGTAATGTGGCCACAGGGTTGGTGCAGACCCGGGCGGGTCCTGAGGGTGGGGCTCGGCTGGTGTAGAAGGCACATTCGTCATCCAGGCGGGCCTCATGGAAGCAGTGGATGGCGGTCAGACACGCTTTAAGGCGCTGCCTCAGGGCCAGGGTTCGAGGGGCAAGACTGCTGGGACCTAAGGGCAAGAGCCAAAGAGACTTCAGTGCAGGCTCTGAGTCCTCTTTTCCCACCATCTAAAGCCCTTTCCCACTACCTGCACACCCCCCCCCCCCCCGCCACCAGGGGCCAAGCCAACTAGGAGCACAGAGATTGAGGGGCAACTCCTCCCTTCCTTCCCAAGGAGTGCTAGGCTAGGCTAGGGGAGCTGGAGGAAAGCATGGGACCACCCAGTGCAAGGTAGGGGCCTGCCTCCAGTGAGAGATGAGGACCTCCTTTGTTCAGAAACCCTTCTGACCAACTCCTTACCTGCCTGGCCTGTTGGGGATCTCAGAGACTGGAGTGAGTGAATAGGGGGGCTGGCACAAAGTGGGTGTTGGGAGGAGAAGATGAGGGTGGTGGTCTCTGGAGCCCACTGACTGCGGCAGGGCTGTGGGCTGGACTCCGGACTTCTCGGTTCCGGGAAGCAGGCCTCGGATGCCCCAGGCTCTATCCTAGGGGAGGGCTCTAGGAGTCCAGTGTGCCTTTGGGAGTCAGCCTGCAGGTGTCCGGGCTCTACTGGAGGGCAGGGCTCTGATACCACAGGCTGTTCCTGGACAGAGGGTTCTGGTATCCCAGGTTCCCTGCTATGGCTGGACTCTGGGGACCCTGGCTCTGCTGCAAGGCAGGGCTGAGCTGCCTCCGGCTTTGCTCCTGGGCAGGGCTGCGCTTCCCCACACTCCTCTGGAACATAAGGCTCTGGTAGCCCAGGGTGCTGGAACAGTCCGGGAAGGTGTAAGGCCCCTGAATTCTGCTCTGGGGCATTCCGGGTTCTAGAAATCTCAGCCAGAAGGGGCTGAAGTTCAACCATTTCCAGAGAGGAACCTCCATTAAGGGAGGCACACTTGCCCCCAGCCAGCCCTTCCACCTCTTGTCGCAACAACTCCTGCAGGATACTGATGCGCTGTGGGGAGGAGAAGAGCCCTCAGGGAGATGTCAAGGTGTGGGTAAAAGTCTCCACCCACACTGTCCTGTTCGCATCCTCTGTCGCTGCCAGGCAGGCGTCAGGCCCACATGCACACCCACCTGCATCTTCAGCTCCTGGAGCGTGGCGGGTGTACTAGGGTCAGAAGCTGCCACAGGGGGTTTCCCAGGCCCCTCCTGCACCCTTGTACAACTCTCCTGGTCAAATAACCGGACTGCAATCTGCTCCTGGCACAGGGAAGGAGAGGGGCTATGTGAGGAAGCCGGTCTGGGGCAGGAAGGAGATCAGTCTGCCTGCGTCCCCACCCCACACCCCATACCAGGAAGGGCTCAGGTTAGTCAGGAAGCCCTAAACTGAGAGCAGGAGGACAGCCGAGGAGCACAGAGTGTTGGAGAGTTGGTAGCTTCTCGGGGGAGTCTGCCTGCCTCAGACTGCTGGGATCCCAGCACGGAAAGCCTTCAGATACATACCCAGGGCAGGGCAGGCTCTTCAGGGCATGACTGAGGGGAGAGGCCGGTCAAACCCTGGGCCTGGGACAGAAGGGGGACATTGTAACTCTCCCTGTTCCCATGCATTCCCTTCCTCCCCCGCCCTGGCCTAGGTCAGCTACCTCCCCTGCTCCCTCTTACCTTCTGAACCCTGGGGGCTGCTTGGATGGGTGTGAACTGGGTTTTGGGACGAATGGCAAGGCGCCGCAAAATCGAATAGGAGGGCTGGGGAGAGAGGAGGATGGCTGAGCAGGAGCAAGAGCTCGACCTGGCAGGGATCCCAGCCAGAATGTTCTCCCCTTGCCCAGCAAGCCCCCCACCCTCTGGAGTGGTGGATACAAACTGGAGCTGAGGGGCCAGGAGAAGGTATGCGCTGAGCCCGTCCAAAGGGTGATGGGTGGGTGATGGACGGTGGCACCACTCGGCCAGGGGAGGATGTCAGGTGGGAGGCACTGTTGTCCTGTGGGGAGGAACAAGGTGGAAGAGTGATCGCTCCCCCTCTGCATTCCCATGTCTCCTCATTCCAGCAGCCAGTGGGATTCTTTTAAGAACTAATCAAATCCTGTCTCTCCCTTGTTCATCGCCCCGCCCCATGGCTTTCCACTCATTCCAAGGAAAAGCCGAGGCTTCACTCTGATTTCTAAATCCTTACCCAATCTGATCTTGCCATCACCCTAACCTCACTTCCTGTTGCCCTCCTTATTCTGCTTCAGCCTGGCTGGATCCTCAAACTCCTTTCTGCTGATCCTCAAACACACAAGGCACATTCCGCTTCAGGGCCTTTGCATCTACAGTTCAACTGGCCTGGAACATTCTTCCCCCAGATATCTGCATGGTTCACTTCCCCATCTCCTTTTGGTTTTCACTGAAATGTCATCTTCTCAATTAATTTCCCTGACCAATCTATATGAAATTGTTATACCCCCTCCCCTACTTCCACACCCCCTTCAGTGTCTACTTTGTTTTCACTCATCACCACCTGACAGGCTATATATTTTACTCTTTTTTTTTTTTTTTTGGTCTCCTCTTTCTAGAATGTGAACTTATTTGCTACTGTGTATCCAGAACCTAGAGTACTGCTTGGCACATAATAAGTGGTCAACAAACACTTGTGGAGTCAATGAATGTCAGATCTGCCTTGCTCTCAGCACTGATCTGCTGTGTGACACAAATATATGCCAACCTGTGACCTCTCAGCCCCAGGCTCCAGACAGCTAGTAAGCAGAGACTAGACCTACTCTGGAGAAGCCTTGGGCCGGTGGGGCAAACAGACTCAATTTACATCCCGACCCCCTCCCACAAATCCTCAGTGCTGGCCAATGCCAGAGAATTCCTCCCAAACATCTCCCCTTCTCCCCCCATCCCAGAAGGATCTCATCTCACCCTGGTGTGGCTTATTTCTCTTAATGGTACCCGCTGGGCCAGACCTAGGGGGCCCCCTCCTCCTTCATCTGAGCGAGTAACAACTTCATGTTCTCCTTCAGGGAGAGAGGGAGCTAGGAGGAGACAGGAAGTTTGCTGTAGTGCTGGCAAACACACCAACGGCCGGCATAGGGTTTTGGAACCTCCAAAGAGGGTAAGTCAGCTTGACAGCCCCCACTGTACCATCAGTGGGACCCGCCTAGCAGCCCCTTGGAGCCCAGCAACATCTCAGTAATCACTTACTAATCTAAACACCCCAAGTAGGCTAGGGGTGTGATGGTGGCTCTTAGTGCTGAGGACAGAACAGTGAGTGGAAGGTAAATCTTAAAGGAAGTGGCAGAGAAAGGGTTGAAGTGGAGACCACCTCTTTGACACAAGTTTAACTGGGTAACCTCTGGCCTATTATTAAGGTCCCTTCCTTGGTGGCTCCTCCTGATGTGGCCTTCCCCTCGAGCCCCCTCCCCACCCACTGAGCTTTCTCCAACTTAGGCAGCCCATCTGCCCCTCTTTTCTCCCCGTGGCCAGACACACTCACCAGGTGGGACTGGGGTCTCCAGGAGTAATCCTGAGGTCTGGCTCACTGAAGTCCTGACGACAATAAGGACAGCAGCTAGCAGTCACTGAGTATCAAGTGTGAGCTGGGCACTTTGCTAAGTGCTTTACAAACGTCAACTCATTTAAGTCTTTGCCCAACAACCTCTAATGATACAAATGTTACCCTCATTTGACAGATTACCCAAGTCCCATTTATTGCCATAGTCTATGCTCTAGCCAATAAACAAAACAGACAGCATTTCTCATTTCTTTCCTTCTTCCCCCCACAACCTGAAAAAAACTGATGTCATACGGAGGCCTGGCTGTGGAGGCCTGAACCCTCTTCTAAGGATTCAGCCTGGGGAGTCACAGGTTTCCCCCTTCCCCTCCTCGGCTGCTGGGAAGTCTTAAAGCTACAGGAAGTCTCTAGCTCCGAGGGACCCCTGTATCAGACATTGGATCATTCTTTTCCAAATGATGCTCTCCTCACCGGCTGCCGCCACCTGTCACTCTTCTTAGCTCCTGGAAACTGGGGTGAGCAGAGGGGTGAAAGGAAGGTCCTGAAGGTGGAATCTAACCCATGGGAGCAAAAGAAAAGAGCAGAGTCAGATGTGGGCCCTAAACCTTCAGGCCTCACCACCAGCCCCACCAGCCTCCACAACCGCTCTGGCTTTTCAGGAAGTATCTTCCCTCCTCAGGGCCAGCTTGGTCCCAGGGAGGAGCTCACAGAAGAACTGAGGATCCCAGCCCCTCAAGAGCACTCACCAGGGCCTCTAGCCTCTGAGAACACAAGGTCCGGCCACGGGGTCCTGGTCCCTCCAGCCTCGAGAAGCAGGAAGCCCTGGCAGGGTCCAGTCGGTGGGCAGGGGTTCTAGGGGCTAAATATGCAGAGGCACGGGCACCCTGACACCACAAATGAGGCCATCAGCACGGACTCAGGACTCCCTCCTCCGTCCACACCAGCCTGATTTCCTCATATCCTGTCGCATTACCTGGCCCCTACGGGTGGTGCCTCCCTGGCTCCCTCGAATCAGGACTCTCTGAGCCAGACTGGGCTGGCGCCCCAGGCGACAGCTTTTCACCCCCTCACCTGACAGGATGGTGGCCAGGGCTGCGGGGTCAGCCACAAACTCTACAGTCCCTGGAGCCTCTGCAAGAGAAGAGGAGAAGGTGAGAAGAGGAGGAAGGCTGAGGGGACCCGGGGCTGCTACGTAGTCACCCTGAGGTGCAAGAGTGAGCTAGAGACTCATATTATTAAACTCGGCTCACAGAAGTTCATAGGACTTTACTTTATTTTTTTATTTTTTTTTAAAAGATTTTATTTATTTATTTGACAGAGATCACAAGTAGGCAGAGAGGCAGGCAGAGAGAGAAGGAAGCAGGCTCCCCACTGAGCAGAGAACCTGATTCAGGGCTCCATCCCAGGACTCTGGGATCATGACCTGAGCCGAAAGCAGAGGCTTTAATCCACTGAGCCACCCAGGCACCCTGAACTTTAAGTAAGACACTGTTCCAGGTACTGGGGCTCAGAGATGAATGAGAAAGCCCCCAGCCTCAAGAAGTTACCATCACACTCTAGAGAGGTGACAGGCTCAAGTCAAAGTATGACACGCTATAAAAGAAGAACTACAAAGTATTAGCACACATGGCAATTGATTGTGACTGAGGGAGCTGGAAAAGGCTTTAGAAGAGGGAGGGGCGGCTTCTGGGAGTACAGAGATGTCCAGGAGCAGGGTTCAAGACTCTGCTTACAGTATGCAGGAGACCAGGGTAGTGGAAAGCTCCCAAGCAGACTGCACCAACCCCATTCCCCCATGCCCTCGTAAGGAGACTGTGTTTTTCAAACCTCCAGCAGGTACCTGTCTGGGGAGGGTGCCTAGGCCCCGCATTTTGTCCCCCAGGGCTAGGCCTCAGTTCCTCCAAGGGGTTCCGGAGCTGAGTGCTCCCCACCGATCTCTCTGATTTCTCTGTTTGATGTGTGACTTTCGGCCTGGGGCCTGCTGAGTCGAGGTTGGGCTTCTGGACCAATCTCTGGGGGAGGGGAAGACAAAAAGCTGGGGCTCAGCTCTGGGGTGCATTGGTGGTATGTTATGTCTCCTTGCAGGTACTATCTTCACCCACCAGGCCCCTCTTACCTTTGGATCTTGGTTCTCCTGGTCCAGGGCGCAGGGTTTGACTGTGGGGAGAGGCGGGCGTCTCTGAGAGCGTACGGGAATCTTGCTAGGAGTAGGAGATACACCCCTGAGGACAGGATCCTTCCTACCCTGGAAGGTGGTCATGACTGCTACAGCTGAGATGGGAAGAAAAGCAGGACCTGTGATCAAAGGTCAGCCAGTTCGGAGCACCAGTTCTGACATTCCTGAAGCTCCCACCTCTGCCCAAACCCATGTGCCCAGAAGATCTGATGCTTCCAAGGCCGCTCCAGGAAGCCGCTCCCTCCAGGCACTCCGATCCTACTCTCTCGCTCCAGGACCCCGAGCGGCCTCTCCTCCCTATGAGCCCCGCAGCCCCCCAGTCCGTCCAAGATTTCCACGCCGCACCTTCCTCGGAACCACTCTGGCTCACCCCACACTGGATTCGCTTTTTCTTGACTGGCTTCAGCTGCAGCTACTTCCCCAGTTTGTAAAATACGCCGAGCGCCTGATTGGCTCGTCTGCGCTCCCGCGGAGGCGCGTGACACCTGGCTGAGCAGTCCAATCCACAGGCTTCGGAGGCGGGGCCAGAAGGCGGGGCTAGTTGTCGAGCCGCTTTCTGGCCAGGAAAAAACTGACCCGACTCAGCTAGCCAATCCGAGAGCGGAGCGCGGGGTGGGAGGCGGGAAAAAGAGAAAGGAGGCGGGCATTCGGTGGCCGGGGAAGGCGTGGCGCTCCGAGTCCTTCCCACAACGGGCGCTCCCTACTCTCGCGAGGTCTGGAGATTGCAAGGAGAAGGATCGTTCTCGCGGCTTTGCGGGGAGGGTTGGCGCTCCTGAAAGAAGCTAACGGTGTTGGAGGCTGGCGGGATCCCCAGACCCGGCTCTTACCCGACAGCGCCCAGACCCGTATAGGAAACGTCTTCTGTCTCTGTGCCTGAGAGGAGAAAGCGCCTCCAAACGGACAGAAAGGGCTGGAAGGAATAGAACTGAGCCTAACGATAATAAAAATAAACCATCTTTGGGGCACTTAGGTGGCTCTGTCGGTTAAGCCTCCGACTCTTGATTTTGGCTCAGGTCTGGATCTCAGTGTTGTGATATCTAGCCCCACGTGGGGCATCGCACTCAGTGGCAGTCCTCTTGAGATCCTCTCTCCTCCCTTTCCTCACCCCTGCCTCACCCGGCCTCTCTCTCTCTCTCTCTCTGGGTAAACAAATCTTAAACAAACAAACAAACTATCCTTTTCTCACAGGAGCCTTGCAACCCGTTGAGGTGTGGTCTCCATTTCGCAGATAAGAAACAGGACTCAAACCAGTGTCACTGGAGCTCACTCAACACCACAGGCCTGGAGGACTGACAAGAGGAGGGTCCCCAACCTGTTACCTGCAGGCAGGGGTGTGAAACTTAGGGAACCTAGAATACCCTGGTTACAATGGAGTGGTGGCCTCTAATGGACTTTGGGAAAATGGGCTATGGTTTCAAGTGCACAGGACTGGTAGATTTTCTCCGTGACTACAGTGGATTCTGCTAGTCAAGAACCAGGAGTTGTTCTCAAACCCCACTTTTCCTCCCCTTACAATCTCTCATTCACTCTTACTATTTTTCATTCTTTGCAATTCGTTTACTTTTTTCCCTCTTCATTACCACCACCCTAATCCATTCTACTGTCACCTACAGGTTTGCAATTCTCTCTTGCCCCCCACTTTAATACATTCACCATATAGCAGCTAGAGTAATTTTTTCAAAATGGCAAATCTGGTCTTGTTACCACTGTGCCTTGACTGTTGCTCACTCACACTCCTCATCTTATTCTCTGCTTTCCAACTTCATTGCCTCTTTGAATTCCTCAAACTCCTCACGCTCCCTCCAGTCTCTGTCTGGAATGCCTTTGTGCCTTCCACTTTGCCTATGCATGCCTCCAAATTGATATTCACTGTTACTTCCTTTAGAGGCCTTCCTTAACCCCTCTGCCTACAACCCGCCCTAATTTTAAAAAAGATTCTTTGGTCCTGTGGTCTCGGAGAATAGTGTTTGTTTCCTCAGAGCATGCATCTTAGTTGGTAATTGATTATTCATCAATGTGAACATAATATATTGTGTTTTTTAAACTCCGTCCCTCTGCTAGATGTCCATGAAGGTGGTGACCTTTTATTTTTCGCTTGCCATCATATTTTCAATGCCTTGCTTAGTGCCTGCCTTGTAAAGTGCTCAATATTTGTTGAATGAGTCAATGGAGGGATGAATAATTGATCAAATGAATGCATGGAGTGACAGGGAAGACCTCCAAGAAGTATTATTTGAACTCTTCTTTTAAAAGAGAGAAGGCTGTTCAACAAAGACAAAAAAAATGGAAGAATATAGAGTGTTCAGAGAATAGTGAGGTCTTAGGGGAAGATGGAATATAGGAAATAGAAGGAAATTAAACTAGAAAGGTGGTCTGAGTTGAGGGAAGGTCACCTCCTCCCACCGACAGGCACTGTGAATGTGCCAGATCTAGCCACTAGACCCACAGGGATGGGTCTTAGTAACAAGCATTGTGCACCTACTGTGTGTAAAGTCCTTTGCTAGGGGTTTGGGATATAGGGAGGAATAAGACCAAATCTGAAAGGTGGGGAGGCACCAAGACGGCTCTATAGTGAGTTCACATGGGTTTAAGGCAGTCAACACAATGCAGGTTTGGTCCTCAGCTTCACAAACCTGGAAACATGAGTTTGTCAGACCACCCAGAGTAGATCTAGGGACTGACTCATATTAATCAAATTCATAAGAGAAATGGAATGATTTACCAAGAGGACATACCTTTCAATGACTAACATATTTATGTCTGCTCTTGAGGGCATCACCTTCACAGAATCAAGATACAAGGGAGACTGATTTTTATATCAGAGAAGTCTTTAACGGAGCCACTATCCAGAATATCCGTCATACCTATCAGAGCATCCAACCTGTTTTCTACGCAGCAGAGTGACCTCCTTCTGTTCGTCTTTGCTAGACCTCGTGTACAGGGGCCCGCAAGCCACCTATCTTGTTTATTCTATGATTTACCCCTTATTTCTCTCCTATTCCTCTGCCCTGTGGACAGCACTCTAATGTGATTGAGAGAAGTTCTTGACTATGCATGTGTGCTTATAAAACATGTAAGGTTGCACATCAGTTTCCTCTTGCTGCTGTAAGAGGTTGGTGCACATTTAGTGGCTTCAAACAATGCCAGTTTATTCTCTTATGGGTCTGGAGGTCAAGAGTCTAAAATCGAGGTGCTGACATAGCTCTGTTCCTTCTGGAGGCTTCAGAAGAGAGAGTCCATTTCTTGCCTTTTCCAGCTTCTGGGGGCTGTCAGAATTCCTTAACTTAGGCCTCTTGTTCCATCACTCTAACCTCTGCTTCTGTCATCACATCTACTATCCACAGTGATTTCTTGCTTCTCTCTTACAAGGACCCTTGTGATAACATTGAGTGACCCGTATAATTCAGGATAACCTTCCATCTCAAAGTCCTTAACCACATCTGCAAAATTCCTTTTGCCATCTAAGGTAACACTCTCAGATTCAGGGGATTAAGACGTGGACATCTTTCAGACTGGGTCATTATTCAACCTATTACAGTTGTTTAGGGCAACTGTTTTTAATTTGCATAAGTGGCATCACCGTATGATTTTGGTTTTACTTTTTTTCAGCCAACTCTGCTTCTAGGCTCCATCTTTATTGCTGTGTTTAATCTAGCTTGTTGCTTACAACAATCGCATAGCAATCTATGATAGGCATCCCTCACACTTTATGTATCCATTCCCGACTTCTTTTTTTTTTTTTTTAAGATTTATTTATGTATTTGACAGGTAGAAATCACAAGTAGGCAGAGAGGCAGGCAGAGAGAGAGAAAGCAGGAAGCAGGCTCACGCTGAGCAGAGAGCCCGATGCGGGACTCGATCCCAGGACCCTGGGATCATGACCTGAGCCAAAGGCAGAGGCTTTAACCCACTGAGCCACCCAGGTGCCCCCCATTCCCAACTTCTATGAACAATGCTAGAGAATTCTCTTCTTAAATGGTCCCCTGTGAACCTGTTCAAGAATTTCTCTGGGACATATATCCAGGACTGCAGTTTCTGGATCAGAAGGCTTATACAAACTTAACTTCACTGAATACTGCTAGATTATTTTTCAGGTTTGTAGCTGTTTACACTCTTACTATTACTTGAAGTTCTTATCACTTCTCCCCTTTCCAACACTTGATGTTATACAATTGTTCCAACATTAAAAAACATTTTATTTATTTGACACAGAGAAAGAGATCACAAGTAGGCAGGGAAGCAGGTGGAGGGGTGGGAAGCAAGCTCCCTGCTGAGCAGACAGCCTGATGTGGGGTTCAATCCCAGGATCCTGGGGTCATAACCTGAGCCGAAGGCAGAGGCTTAACCCACTAAGCCACCCAGGCACCCCTAAAATGTTCTAATTTGTAGAATTCTAATGGGTATTAAGTGGACTCTCTGTTATTTTCTTTTTTTCTTTCTTTCTTTTTTTTTTTTTTAAAGAGGAAGGGAATGGGTAGGTGCAGAGGGAAAGAGAGAATCTTAAGCAGGCTCCATGCCCAGCAACAAGTCTGACTCGGGGCTTAATTTCAGAACCCTGAGATCATGACCTAAACCGATATCAAGAATCAGACCTAAACCTAAACCGATATAAAGAATAAGAGGCTTGGGGTGCCTGGGTGGCTCAGTGGGTTAAAGCCTCTGCCTTCGGCTCAGGTCATGATCTCAGGGTCCTGGGATTGAGGCCCACATCAGGCTCTCTGCTCAGCAGGGAGCCTGCTTCCCCATCTCCCTCTGCCTGCCTCTCTGCCTACTTGTGATCTCTGTCTCTCTCTCTCTCTCTGTGCCAAATAAATAAATAAATAAATAAAGATTTATTTATTTTAGAGAGGTGGGGGAGGGGCAGAGAGAGCGCCTCTCAAGCATATTCCAGGCTGAGCGTGTAGCCCAAAGCTGGGCTTGATGCAGGGCTTAATGCAGACCTAGATCTCACCACCCTGAGAGCATGACCTGAGTAGAAATAAAAAGTCAGAAGCTTAACGAACTGAGCTACCCAGGTGCCCCAGTTTCGCATCTTCCAAGTGACATCCTTTATAGCAAAAGGATCCAGCCCAGAAGCAGGTGTTGCACTGAATTGTCTCCTTCAATCTGGAACACCCCTTCATTTTTTAATTTCATGCCCTTGATGTGTTTAAGGATTACAGGCCCTTTATTTGCAGAATGCTCCTCAGTTTGGGTTTGTCTGCTGTGCTCTCATGACAAGACTCAGGGTATGCATCTCTGGCAGGACCATCATGGAAATGATGCTGTTTTCTTTCTAGAGCCTCCTACCTGGGGTTGCCCACCTCCATATGTCCTGTTCCTTTGATTACTTCATTAAAGAAATGCCAGCTTTCTCTGCTGTAAATAATTCTTTCCCTTTGGAATTTTTATTTTGTGTGTGTTGTTGGGGGGAGTATGTTGAGATTATGTGAATATTCTGTTCCTCATCCAACTTTCACTTTACTTAAGTACCTCAGTATGCACTCATACTTTCCTGTTATATGCAGTGGATTAGTACCCAGTTACTAATATTGTTTATTTTTACATTCAGGTTGACTCTGATTTGGTCATTTGGGGCCCTTTCAAGTCATCTTCTGTGTCCTGTAAACTTGCCTTCATCCTTTCAGCATTTATCAGATTTTAGCATTTCTTCTCTTTCTGGCATAGCAACACATTTCGGGCTCAAATTATACTTTCCCTACATCAGCTCTGGAATCAACCATTTCTCCAAGGAGCTCTGGTTCCTTTTATTGGAGTAAGTTATTTAGAAACCAAGAGCTGACCCAAATGAGTTGAAAGCTTATGTCCACATAACAACCCACACATGGGTTTTTTTGGTAGCTATATTCATGATTGCCCAAACTTGGAAGCAACCAAGGTGTCTTTCAGTAGCCGAATGGATAAACAACTGGTATGGCCATACAACAGAATATTATTTAGTGATAAAAAGAAATGAGATATTATGCCACCAAAAGGAATCTTAAATGCATATTGCTAAGTGAAAGAAGCCAATCTTTTTTTTTTTATTTTTTTTTTTATTTTTTTAAAAGATTTTATTTATTTATTTGACAGACAGAGATTACAAGTAGGCAGAGAGGCAGGCAGAGAGAGAGGAGGAAGCAGGCTCTCCGCCGAGCAGAGAGCCCGATGTGGGGCTCGATCCCAGGACCCTGGGATCATGACCTGAGCCGAAGGCAGAGGCTTTAACCCACTGAGCCACCCAGGCGCCCCGAAAGAAGCCAATCTTGAAAAGGTTATACTATAATCATATACTACTATATGATATAGGTTATACTATAATCATATACTATATGATTCCAACTATATGACATTCTGGAAAAGGCAAGAGTTAGCAGGAAGGAAAGTTGCCACGGGGCAGGGGAGAGGGAAAGATAAATAGGCAGAGCACAGAGAATTTTTAGGGAAGGGAAGCTATCTGTAGGATGCTGTAATAGTGAACATGTGACATTATGCATTTGGACTGTCTGTAGGACTGTCCAACACAGAAAATAATCCCCAATGTAAACTATGGACATTAATTAATAATAATGTATCATTCGTTCACCAGTTGCAATAAATGTATCACACCAATATAGAATGTTAACTATATGGAGAATTGTTTCCCTCTTAGGGTAGCAAAGGGAAAGTATTTGGAAACCTCTGTGCCGTCTCTGCAATTTTTCTATAAATCTAAAAATGCTCTAAAAAGGTGAGGCTCTGTAGCTCAGGGATTAGAGCACTGGTCTCGTAAAAATGTTCTAAAAAATAAAGCCTGTTAAAAACAATAAAAAGAAAAGAGGGACGCCTGGGTGGTTCAGTCAGTTAAGTGTCTGCTTTCGGCTCAGGTCATGATCCTGGGGTCCTGGGATTGAGTCCTGCTTCTGGCTCTCTGCTCATTGGGGAGCCTGCTTCTCCCTCTCCCTCTACCTGCAGCTCCCCCAGTTTGTGCTCTCTCTCCGACAAATAAATAAATAAAATCTTCAAAAAAAAAAAAAAAAAAAAAGAAAAGAAAGAAAGAGAAGAAACGAAATGAAACCAAAAGCTGAACACCAACTGTACTCATTGTTATTAGGATACTGGTGTCCCAGTTCCTCTCAGTGAACAGAGCTAGGGAATATAGGCCACACACACAGAAATAGAGAGTATATGCACACACACGTATGAACACACCACATTTACATCTATATTTCTGTATCTAAATATATTAAGAATTGTGAGTTCAAGACTGGCCTTTAAAAACCATGTCATTGGGTGCCTGGGTGGCTCAGTGGGTTAAGCCTCTGCCTTCGGCTCTGGTCATGATCTCAGGGTCCTGGGATTGAGTCCTGCTTTGGGCTCTCAGCTCGACAGGGAGCCTGCTTCCTCTTCTCTCTCTCTGCCTGCCTCTCTGCCTACTTGTGCTCTGTCAAATAAATAAAATCTTAAAAAAAAAAAAAAGAAAAAACATGTCATTTGCCTATTTTAAAATAGTTCATTTTTTCTACTGGCTTTAACAAATATCTTAGGAACTTCCCAAATTAATGTGGGCTCTCTTCTCTTTGCCAGATCCAATTAATGAATTGAGATGGAAAATTTAGCAATAAAAAAAGACAGAGATCAACCAAAAAGGATTTTTCTATAGTTCCTTTGTTTTAAAATTCATATACGCAGATGTTAATAATCAGACCTAACCTAGAGGGCTTTCTTTAACTCTCTGCTGGTGAGGTTTATTTTCTCATTTCAAATATTTGAGACTCATCTGTCTTGAAAGGGGTAGCAAAGAGAGGTTCATCTATGGTCAAGTTCTGTGGGTGTGGCCTGGTAACTGTTTCCTAGAAGAAAGGTGTCAGTATTCCCCTTGTAGAATCTTTCCCAGTGCACAGATGACTGACAACGATGAAAACCAATTGCAGTTTTTCTTTTCTTATTTGAGGTACTAAGAAGCAAGCATTTTCCAGTTCCTAACAAACTTTTTTTCTTTTAAAGATTTTATTTATTTATTTAAGAGAGAGGGAGAGAGCCCAAGCAGGGGTAGGGGCACAGGGAGAAGCAGGGTCCTCACTGAGCAGAGCCCGCCACAGGGCTTAATCCCAGGACCCGGATCCTGACCTGAGCCAAAGGCAGATGCCTGACTGAGCCACCCAGGCATCTCTCTAACAACCTTTTAAAGTATCAAGCATATGAGGCGCCTGGGTGGCTCCATCAGTTAAGCGTATGCCTTTGGTTCAGGTCACGATCCCGGGATCCTGGGGGCAAGCCCCACATGGGCTCCCTGCTCAACTGGGAGCCTGCTTTTCCCTCTGCCACTCCCCCTGCTTGTGTTTTTTTTTCTCTCTCTCTCAAATAAGTAAAATCTTTTAAAAAATAAAAAAAAATATAGAGTATCAAGCATACAATTCTGAGCAAAGAGATGTAAGAATTTTGTTTTGTGGGGGTGCCTGGATGGCTCAGATGGTTAAGTGTCTGCCTTCTGCTCAAATCATAATCTCTAGGTCCTGGTATCAATTCCCATTTTGGGCTCCCAGCTCAGCGGGGAGCCTGTTTATCCCTCTGCCTCTCTCTCTGTTTGTGCTCTCTCTGTCTCTCTCTCAAATGAATAAATAAAATAAATAAAATAAAAAAAGAATTTTGTTGTATGCTACAAAATGTATAAATTATCTTTTGGACTAGAGAGACCTTAAACTAGTAATCATAGTGATAATTTGTCAATTCCATTTCTTCTTAAGAAAAAGAAATATTGTAACATCACTCATTCTACCTTTATTTATTTATTTAACAGACAGAGATCACAAGTAGGCAGAGAGTCAGGCAGAGAAAGAGGGGGAAGCAGGCTCCCCGACGAGCAGAGAGCCCGACGCGGGGCTCGATCCCAGGACCCTGAGACCATGACCTGAGCCAAAGGCAGTGGCTCAATCCACTGAGCCACCCAGGTGCCCCAACATCACTCATATAAAGAGTCCTTTGCAGTTGCAGTCAGAATTGACCAGATTTCCCGGAGTATTGTGGCTTTCAAGGCCGTGCACAATGTCCTTCCCTGACTCCTCTCCATATGGCTAGATCAGTTAGGATAAACCCCATTCAACAGTGTCTTACCTGAGATACAGATTTACTTATTTATATTTTCCCTAAAAATCCAGGGGCACCTGGGTGGCCCACATGGTTAAATGTCTACCTTCGGCTCAGGTAATGATCCCAGGGCTCTGGGATCGAGTCCCACATCAGGCTCCCTGCTCAGTGGGGAACCTGCTTCTCCCTCTGCCTCTTTCTCATGAATAAATAAATAAAATCTTTTTAAAAATCCAGTAGAACGCTGTGGTACAGGATGATGGTGGGGTTGTATGTGTGTGGGGACTGGGAGTGCCGTGGACTGAATTGTATCAGTACCCCCTGCCCCTGCCCTGCCAAATTCCTATGTTGAAGGCCTAGCCCCAATGTGATGGTATTTGGAGATGGGGTCTTTGTTTTGTTTTTTAAGATTTTATTTACTTATTTATTTGACAGAGAGACTGTGAGAGAGGAAACACAAGCAGGGGGAGTAGGAAAGGGAGAAGCAGGCTTCTGGCTGAGCAGGGAGCCTGATGCAGGGCTCCATCCCAAGACCCTGGGGTCATGACCTGAGCCAAAGGCAGATGCTTAAGGACTGAACAACCCAGGTGCCCCAGGAGGTGGAGTCTCTGGGAAATTATCAGGTTTACATAAAGTCATAAGGGTGGGGTCCTCACAAAGGGAATAGAGCCCTTGTAAGAAGAGACACCAAATAACTTGCTCCCCACAACCCCCCTGTGAGGACGCACTGAGAAGGTAGCTGTATACCATCCAGGAAAAGAACCCCAATCAGAAACCAACCAGGACGGCACCTTTAACTTGGACTTTTCACCTCTGACCCTGTATAGTTTAAGCCATCCAATCTATAGAATTTTGTTATGGTAGCCTGAGCTGATTAAGCCAGGAGGTGTACATGAACGCTCTATACTTTCTACTCAATTTGCCATGAACCTGAAACTACTCTAAAAAATTATAATTATTAATAATAATTTTACAATTCCAATAGTAGGCCGTCCACGGCTAGTAGGGCAGCATCTTCCAGCTTACTACTCGGTGATCCCCAGGTATGGGGCTGGCAGCATGTGAGCAACAGACAACAGACTGCAGGAAGGAACAAAGAAGAGGAGGAACTGGACTCTGGCCAGCTATGCCTTAAGGAAGAAGGGTGCAATTTGCCACGTGATACTTGTGCTTGCATCCTATTGGCCAGAACTTATCACATGGCCCTCCCAGCTTTCACGCAAGCTAGGAAATACCGCCTTTATTCTCAGCAGTGGTATGTCCCCCGATTTTTTTGACTCTGCTGGAAAGGAAAACTGATTTTAGAGGACTGGTAGCAGTATCTGCCAGTATCTGCAGTATCTGCTTTCCTTTAGTTCCTGAAACATTGAGAGTGCTTTCTGGACACTTAGGGCATTTTCCCAAGCTGGCCGACTCCTTCCCAACTTCAGCACTGAGTGGAGCTTCCGAGGTTAAGCCACCTGGGTTCAAATCCCATCTCCTCCTTACCAGCTACGTGAACTGGGAACAGTTCTGTGAATCTGTGAAATGTGGATAATAATTGTATCTACCTAATAGGTTGTTCTGAGGACTAAATGAGTTAATTCTTGTAATTTATTGAGTAATTTATATAATTTATATAAGTAATTCATTGAGTAAGCACTCAATAAATGTCAGCTACTGTCATTTTTCTTTAAAAAGATTTTATTTATTTATTTGACAGAGATCACAAGTAGGCAGAGAGGCAGGCAGAGAGAGAGGGGAGGAAGCAGGCTCCCTGCGGAGCAGAGAGCCCGATGTGGGGCTCTATCCCAGGACCCTGAGATCATGACCTGAGCCGAAGGCAGAGGCTTTAACCCACTGAGCCACCCAGGCGCCTCAGCTACTGTCATTTTAAGCCATTACTGGGATGCTATATTCCCTCTAATTTCTTCAGAAAAGATCTTCCCTATTATTCCTTTCACTACTGTTCCCTCTCACAATGCCTTGTTTTGTTTTGTTTTTTTCCCTTCATGGCACTTCTAGTTTCTAGTTACACATTTAATTGCCTGATTACTATCATCATCAGTATTTTCTACTGAACTGTAACCCCCATGAGTGAACAATTTATTTTGCTCATCTTTATACCCACAGGGCAGCCTTGTCCCATAGCTGGCCTATGACGTGATACAGAGAAGGTGCTCAATAGATATTTGCCGATGACTGAAGAGATAGACAGAGGGAGGAGAGGCAGGTGTCCACACAAGATGACCCTCATGGCTTTTGTTTTTTTTATCTTGAAAATATTTTGATTTTGTAATTAGTATTTATTTAGATTTAAAGTTTCAGTACTTTTGCTTTTCATATCCCACCAGTTTCTTCCATGACTGCTGTCATTTTTTGTTTAGTTTTCATGTCATATTCATTAACTCTGCAATTCAGCTAGACTGGGAGGGGAGCAAGGAAAATATGGAACCCACAAAAATGCAGTGAGAGCAGGGAGATTATAAAACACTTTGAGCAGATAGGGGTGAGGGGGTGCTCTCCTGAGCTATGAAAGGAATGGTCTGGTTGTTAATATGAAACACAAGTCAGGGCGCCTGGGTGGCTCAGTGGGTTAAGCCGCTGCCTTTGGCTCAGGTCATGGTCTCAGGGTCCTGGGATCGAGGCCCGCATGGGGCTCTCTGCTCAGCAGGGAACCTACTTCCCTCTCTCTCTCTCTCTCTGCCTGCCTCTCTGTCTACTTGTGATTTCTCTCTGTCAAATAAATAAATAAAAATCTTTAAAAAAAGAAAAGAAACACAAGTCAAATTTATTAGATTTGTCCACATTCAGCAATGGTGATTTTTTGCTGGTCTTGCCATTCCTGGACCCAAAGCGCTCCATGGCTTCCATAATATTCATAATATTCCATAATATTCACATCGTCCTTCACCTTGCCAAAGACCACACACTTGCCCGGCAACCACGCAGTGTGGGCAGTGCAGATGAAAGACTGGAAACCATTTGGGTTGGATCCAGCAGGTGTCGGGGACAAGATGCCAGGCCCTGAGTGCTTCAGGATGAAATCCTCAACCTCGGATCTCTCTGCGTAGATGGACTCGCCGCCAGTGTCTCGATGCGAGTGACGTCACCGCCCTGGCACAGATATCCCCGAATAATCCTGTGAAAGCAGGGACCTTTAAAACCAAATTCTTGCTCCCCTGTGCTCAGAGAACGGAAGTCCTCTGCCATCTTGGGAACTTTATCCGCAAACAGCTGGAAGGAGGCGAGTCTCAAGGGCCAGCAGCCCAAGGGGATGTGGAGGGAGACGGTGGCATCGACGGTGGCTGGGCTGTGTGGGTGCTTAGGCTGCTGCGTCTGCTCTACTCCTTGGCTTAACTTCCTATCTGGAGTAGCTCCCCTAAAGATGTTATCAGAGAGAATCTGTGGGTGATAAAATTCTGAATTCTTCGTCTTAAAATTTCATCAAATCGTTGAGACTTTGAGGATAGTATTCTAGGTTTGAGACGATGTCTAGGCGTGTTTGCAGTACTTCTCTGTCATCCTCTTGTATCCCGTGTTTCTGATAAGAAGTCTAACGTTGCCATGATCCTTATTCCTTTGTAGGCATTCTCTGGGAGGGGGATTTTCCCTTTATTTTTCATGTCTTGAGACTTGAAATGCAGATTCCAATTCAGTGGGGGCTGGAGTGGGTCTGAGAGCCCTGAAATCTAAATGTAACATGTCCTAGTATGTGTTTTGATTTATCTGAAGGAGCACTTGAAGGGCCTTGCAATTACACCTATCTTCTGCGTTGGAGAATTTTTATTAAAGTCTGGTTCATGGCTCGGCGGCACCGCCCACTCAGACCCACGGAATTAGAATCTGCATTCTAATAAGATCCTCGCGTGATCTGTATACATGCTGAAGTTCGGGAAGTACTAGTTTATTTTATTCTCTCCCACTGAAACTCCTACAGGACAGATTTAGGAATTTCTGCATCCATTTTCTATTTTTAAACTTTTCTTTCATACTATCTATTTATCCCTTTGTAAAATCTGGAACAGTGCATCCCTAAATTAATCTTCGATAGAAGCATTCTAGAATTTTTCAGATGATTTGGGTATTGTACATATGTATACATACAGTTGGCCCTTGAACAACATGTTTGAACTGTGCAAGTACTTATATGTGGATTTTTTTCTATAAAAACGGTACAGTACTATAAATGCATTTTCTTTTCCTTATCGTTTTTTTAAATTATTTATTTATTTGAGATAGAGAGAGAGAGAGAACAGGAACAAGGGAGCAGAGGGAGAGGGAGAAGCAGGGAGCCTGACTTGTGGTTTGATCCCAGGACCCTGGGATCATGACCAGAGCCGAAGGCAGATGCTTAACTGACTGAGCCACCCAGGCACCTCATCCTTATGGTTTTCTTAATAACATTTTCTTTTCTCTAGCTTACTTTATCATGAGAATACAATCTATGATACCATATGTGTATGTATATATATCACACAAAATATGTATTAATTGGCTGTTTCTATTATCAGCAAGGCTTCTGTCAGCAGCAGGCTCTTAGTAGTTAGGTTTTTGGAGAGTCAGAAGTTATACATGGATTTTTGACTCTGTAGGGTCAACTCTGTGTCTGTGTGCATAAATATATATATTTAATTTTCAGTATATTATGGTGTTTTGACATCCTAAAAAAGAAATTAAAAAGACACAAAACTAGAGAGAGCTGCCTTTCCAGGGCTAACTGGCTCCCAAGGCTGGCAGAGGACTCAGCCAGGAGCATGCCTTTGATATGCAAACTAACCTCTCCAGAGCCTGTCTCTTCTGTCTGGCTCCTATACTCCAGGAGGTAACGATCCGCTGTCCTAATCATCCCAGGACCAGGTATCATCAGGCAAATAGGCATCAGCCCTGTAGTTTAAAGACTGCCCCTAAAATCCACCATTTTAAAGTGAACAATCCAGTGGCATTGTATAATGACCATCTCTATCTGGTTCCAAAACATTTTCATCCCCTCAAAAGGAATCTCATACCCATTAAGCAGTTACTCCTCATTCTCCCGTCCCCTCACTCCCTGGCAAACATCAATTTGCTTTGTGTCTCCCAACTCCAGATACCTCCTACCAATGGAATCATATATATGTGGCCTATTGTGCCCAACTTCTCCCACCTAGTGTAATGTTTCCGATGTTATCCCTTTTGTGGTGTATAGAAGTATTCCATTCTTTTTATAGCTGAATACTAGTCCATCATGTGGCTAGACCACATTTTGTTTATCCATTCATCTAGTGATGAACATTCTCATTTCTTCCATCATTTGGTTATTATAAATGGTGCCCTATGAACATGCATGTTCAATTATTTGTTGGAGTACTTGGTTTTCAT
Organism: Mustela lutreola; assembly: GCF_030435805.1. NCBI lineage: Eukaryota > Metazoa > Chordata > Mammalia > Carnivora > Mustelidae > Mustela > Mustela lutreola. Next base: position 65,522,327 of record NC_081297.1, read on the forward strand.
TCTTTGGGGACTTCTGGGACTATACTGAAAACAATAAAACAGGACCTTTTGGGGGAAAATAATTATCTTGATTTCTGGACCTGTAAGAATGCTTTTTGTCTGTTTGTTTGCTTGTTTCGGGGTATAGCTAAGTATGTGTAGTTTGCTGGTATATATTTTTTATCATTTCTAAGCATTTGGATGTTTGATGGTCAGTTTTATGTGTTGACCTGGCTGGGCTATAGTCCCCAAACACAAATGTAGTTGTTCTTGTGAAGGTTTCTACATGTGATTAAAATCCACAACCGGGGCACCTGGGTGGCTCAGTGGGTTAAAGCCTCTGCCTTTGGCTCAGTTCATGATCCCAGGGTCCTGGGATCGAGCCTGCTCAGTGGGGAGCCTGCTTCCTCCTCTCTCTCTCTCTCTCTGCCTACTTGTGATCTCTGTCTGTCAAATAAATAAATAAAATCTTAAAAAAAAATAAATAAAATCCACAACCGTTGAACTTTAAGGGAGATTATCCTGGATCGGCTCAGTGAGCCTGATTTCATTGGCTGAAAGGCCTTCAGGGCAGAGCTGGGGCTTCCTTGACTGTGGACAGCAGCTTTCACAACTGCCAGCAACTGATGTTCCAGCAACTTCCAGGTGGGAGGGGGGCAGCCCACTCTGTCTCCTGGCCTGCACTACGGGGTTTGAATTTGCCCACCAAGCCTCCACAATCGTGTGATCTAGTTCCTTGCAACAGATCTCTTAACGTGTCTCCTGCCAGTTCTGCTTCTCTGGTTGAACCCTGACCCATGCTGGTTTTGGTACTTGGAAATGGATGCTATTATAATAAATAACTAAAAATGTGGACGTGACTGTGGAATTAGGTAATGGATAGAGTCTGGAGTAACTTTGAGGAGGATGATAGGAAATGCCTACTTTGGCTTCAATAGACTGTTAGTAGAAACAGGAAATGTTGCAGTCTGCTAGTGAGGGCTCAGAGGGGAGCGAGGAAGCACACACAGAATACCTAAATCACCACAAACAGACAGTTGGGAGAAACATGGACGTTAAAGGTGCTGTCAGCATCAAAGGGCTCAGAAGGAAATGAGGAATGTGTTATTAGTAGACGGAGGAAAGGAGAGATTTTTTTATACAGTAGCAGGAAGCTTAGCAGAATTGTGTTTCACAGTTATGTGGAAAGCAGAATTTGTGAGTGTGAATGGGGGTATTTATCTGTGTGGCCAGGTATTGAAAGTGTGGCTCGATCTTTTTTCTTGCTTGGTTAGTGTAAAATCTGAGAGGAAGAGGCAGAAAGGCATCCAAACTTGGTATTTAAGGAATTTTCAGCCCACTCAGATGGCAAACAATGCAGAAATTGGGCCATTCGCCTTCAGGAAAGTGTGCTCTGAGGAGAAATCCGAGGATATACCTGGACAATCTTTCACTAGTGGCTAGGAAGTATCAAAGGTCAGAGTACTCAATCACACGAAGGCCCCTTTGGAGAGATCAGCCATATGACCCATGGATTTCCTCAGCCATGTCAGCAGAAACCAACCATAGAAATGGGATTGTCTAAAAAGATCGGTGGAGGCACCTCTTGTCTAATGGAGTGAATCCCAGAGCCATACACAGGAGACCCACATGGTTCTGGAGAACGTCTTGCAAGCAGACACTGCCAGCTAGTGCTGAAAGAGCCACAAGAAGGGTAAAATGAAAGAAAACTGTCAGAACCCCCACCTCAGAATGTACACCCGGGAAACGAATAGCTCAGGTATTTTGAAATGGGTAGAGGAAGGCCAGACAGTGAGGCCAGAAAAGGGGGACCAGGAGCCACAGAAGATCATTCCTAGGCCTTGAAACCTTACGTTGTTTTGCCAGGTGGATTTTAAATTTGCTTCACAACCTTTTTCCTTTCAGCTCTCCCTTTCTGGGTGGGAATGTCTGTAGCTGTTACCCTCTGCCTGTTCATTGTATTTTAGGAACAGATAACTTGTCTTCTAGTGTCACAAGCCCACAGAAGGGGCTCTGTTTTAACCAGAGCCTGTAGGTGGTTTAAGTGATAAGATTTGAGACTTCTGAGCTGATAACATCTTGATGAGAGTTTGCCCTTCAGCTGATGCTATAATGGGTTAAGACTTTGGGGGGAGCCCTGAAATGGGGTGTACATATTTTATAGATGAGACCAACATGAATCTTTGGAGGCCAGAGGCCCAAGGGTACGCATAAAAATGCCCTTCCCCTGTCTGCATCCCAGTGCCCAGAGCCTGTGGCTACTTTCTTCCATCGCAAAGGGACATTAAGGGCACAAGTTAAAAGTTTTGAGATGGGGACATTATGCTGGCTTGTCTTGGTGTGCACAATGTAATGACAAGGATCCTTACCAGAGGCAAGCAGAGATCAGTGATGGGGTCGCTGGCTTTGAAGATGGAAGAGCCAAAGTCTACCGAATGCAGACAGTCTTTAGAAGCTGAATAAGGCTTCTCTAGAGCTTCCAGCAGGAACACAGATCTGTCATTCCATTTCAGACTTCTAAACAACAGCACTGGAAGATAATAAATATGCTGTTTTAGGGGCGCTTGGGTGGCTCAGTGGGTTAAAGCCTCTGCCTTTGGCTCAGGTCATGATCCCAGGGTCCTGGGATCGAGCCCCGAATCAGGTTCTCTGCTCAGCAGGGAGCCTGCTTCCTCCTCTCTCTCTCTACCTGCTTCTCTGCCTGCTTGTGATCTCCGCCTATCAGATAAATAAATAAGATCTTTAAAAATAAATAAATAAATAAATAAATATGCTGTTTTAAGCCACCATGTTTGTGGTAATTTTTTACACCAGTAATAGGAAATTAATACAGTATGAAGAAAAGCCACAGGACATGCTCAGGCTGTCCTCTTGAAACGGAAAAAAACTCTGAAGAATAAGTCAACTGAAATTCTCGGTTTATAATTTATGACCATCCCAGGCCACCTTGCTGAGGGAAGCTGTGTGGGAGGCCATATTCTGCACCATGTCCCCTTATTCCCCTGCCTATAGGATAGTCAAGACCGGTGAACCCTGCCTGAATCATCTCATTTATTCGTCACAATAATCCTGCTATAGTTGTCTCCATTTTACAGGTGAGGAAACTGAGGCAAAGAGAGGCGAAGTATTTTTCCCAGACAAAGATACTAGATAGATCTTTTGTGCATCTAGTAAGCACAGATCCAAGATTTAAATGCAGATTCTTAATCACCGTGCTGTTAAAATTAAAATGGTACTTTTCACATTCTTTGAGGAGTTTAAAAAACATCTGCTGGAACGGTGGGATCATGTAACAAATACAGCCAACAGTTGTTCCGCACTTATCAACATTTGTTAATGGTGGGCTGGGAAGTGCCCAGGTGGCTTGAGCAGCCCATCAGCCCCAAGAGCTCCGTGTGTTGGATCTGCTTACATCCCTCTCACGGAGGGAATGGGAAATGTCAATTCATCTATAATAATATCTATATCTATAATCTATATAATCTATAATATCTATAATGATCTATAATAAGGCTAGCAAGTGGGCATTTTCCGTGCAAGGAAGTGAAAGCAGAACTAAAGAGAGCCCCAGAAGACAGCATGCAAAGGCTATTAGGCCCTGGAAGCCACAGGACATTTGAAGCCACAAGTAAGAAGGAACTATGGGAAGCAGAAACCGGGGTGGAGGATGAGGGCATTGGCTCCTGAGGACAGGAGCCGCAGAAGCTGTAGAACCCTCCATCAGGGAGCAGTGGGCTCCTGCTGCTGAGGGGCCTTTCTGTTGCTTCTCAGGCTCAGTGGGGCCTGGAGGGCTGCAGAGCCCTTCTTCCTGGGAAGCCAGATCCCCGCCCCCCCACCAGCCCCATGTTTCCGGGTTCCAGTTAAGCCACTCCCACTCTCAGTCCCCTTATTTCCAGGTGTCAGGTCACAAGTCACTCCCCTTTGCCTGAGATGTCTGGTGCGTCTGTTGTTCGAAGTACGGATCACTGAGCTCCTTCCACCTGCTATAGGCGGCCCCTGAGGAATCATCCCTGCTACCATAGCAGGCACCTCCCTGGGGTCCAGGACACCTGCCCACATGCCCACCACGTCTGGTTCCTTCTAGGACCTACCCCAGGTCACCTCCTTGCTTTTGAGATGACCTTCTTATAGATGTCATGGGAACTGGCTCCATGCTTCCAGCAAGCTGAGTATGATAAAATCAATGTGGTATAAGCTTTCTTAATTACAATCAAATCCCAGCCCTGTCTTCCTGAGGTTAGCATCTGATCCCCCTTGGTTGGAATTGGATTTAGAGTTTTCCTAAAACTCTTCAATCACAGCCAAGTCTGAGTTAGTGTCATTTCAGCAGATGTCTGGATCCACCCATGACAATTTGATTTTTTTCTAATTCTCTCCAGCATTTAAACATGTTCAAGTATGGGTTTTGTTTTTCTTTCTTTTTTTTTTTTTGCCACAATCCAAGATTTTTTTAAAAAAATGCATTTTAGGGGCCCCTGGGTGGTTCAGTTGTTAAGCATCTGCCTTCAGCTCAGGTCATGATCCCAGGGGCAGGGTATTGAGCCCCAGTTGGGCTCCCTGCTCAGCAGGAAGCATGCTTCTCCCTCTCCCACTCCTCCTGCTTATGTTCCCTCTTTCACTGTGTCTCTTTTTGTCAAATAAATAAACAAATCAATCTCAAAAAAAATGTGTTTTATATGACAAGCCAGTACACATGTATATAAATTGAAAAGTTTCACCACACTCCAACACTTTTTATTATTTTTCTTTTTAAATGTTGGTCTTGACCCAGTAATTTATATCACAAAGTTTCCTTACCTACTATTTGAAAACTACTGGTTTAGTTTCGCCTTTCTCCAAAATTTCACTTCTCAAATGCAGGTCTTTGCTCTGGTTCTTTCTTTCCTATGCTCAGGTATCTCAAGGGTGTAATCCACTCTCTACTCCCTCACCTGGGCTCACTCTTCAGGTGGCGGTGTTTTTGTCTCTGACACCGCCCTGCCCTGAGGAGGCCCTTCCCGTAGTCTCCCTGGTCTTCCTTGTTGATAGAGCCCAGATTTTCCAACTGTTATCTAACCCATGCTCCCAGCATCCTCTGGTGCAGCCAGCACTCCCCCTTGAAAGTTTTCTCTTGCCTTGCCTTTCTGAGGCAACTCCAAAGCTTTCGTCTGTTCCTGGGTAGTGATATTTCTCCTCTGGGATAATAAGTGCCACTGAGTGAAAGGGAGAGAAAGCAAGAGGTATAAACAATGCATGTATATGTGCATCCATGTGTGGAGGGCAATGGCGTTGAGAAGCCTGCACAAAATTTGCAACGGATATTGTGGTTGGTTCTCAGCGTCTACCCCATATCAGATGATTAGCCCAAGCTAATCACATGATTAGCTTTCCCTGGCTACTGTTACTACTCCAAGATTGGGCACAACAGTGGCCTTAGCCAGATAGTGTAAAGGAAAGAACTTATATCTCATACCTGGGAGGAGGTTTTTGTCTTTTCTCCACTGGATGTGAAGAGGGAAGTACCGCGCAGTAGCTGCTGGCAGCCATCTTGGGCCCATGAGGAGAACTATCTCAAGGACAAAAGTTCAAGAGGAAGGCTGAGTACAACCTTGACCAGAATCTAAGTCCTTGATGACATCATTGAACTACTGAATCAACAGCCCTCAGAGCCTGCCTACCACTGGCTGGTTACATGAGCTATTTCTTTCTTTTTCTTAAAAAAAAAAAAGAGGTATGTTTCTTTAAAAAATGAGATACAGATAGCTAGCATCCTGATAGATTCAGTTTCTCAAAATATCCCATCACACCTGAACTCCAGACCTATGGATCTGCCTGCCTCTCAGCTCTTCCTCCGGGCTGTTCCAGAGCATCTCACACTCAGTAGGCCTAAAACGGACTGTTGTCTGGGCCCCCTCCTCCCCTCCTCTCTCATCTTCCCTGTTTCTGTGAAAGATCCACCATCTGCCTGACTCAAGCCAAAACTGTCGGTCATTGCTATTTATTTCCCTTCGGCCCCCCAGAGGCACTGTTTCCTTAGGTGTTGCAGAGTCCCTCCCTCCAATTATTTCTCAGATCCACCCATGTCTCTGCTCACTAACACCTCTTGCCCGTTTCACTGCAACAGCCTCTGCCTGGTTCTCCACCTCCTAATGGCTTCTGCACACCATGGCGGGAGTGATTTGTCTCAAATGAGAATCTGAATGCTTTCCCCTCTGATGAAACCACGTTTTTTTCCCCTTTCCTTAGGATGCATTTGGAAAGCCTTCATATGGCATGTGAAGTCCTGCATGACCCAGCCCTTGTGTCATCTTTCCAACCTCAGTGCCATTCCTCCTTTCTGTCCTTTATTCTAGATGAGAGAAGTACTTCCAGTTCGCAAACTGGCTTTCTGTCCCTCCCAACGGACTTACCTGCCTAGAAAGGCCTCTTTCTCTCCCTGCTTTCCCGAATAATTCCTGCTCATTTCAGTGCTCAGCATGGTGGGGCCACCTTCGGGAAGCCGTGCCTTTACTGTGAGGCTGGTTTAAATGCTCTTCCTCATGTCCCCACAATGTCATCTTCTTTCCCAGTCATAGCACTCTTTACAAGGCTGGAACGACCTGCTGGTAAGTCCCTGTCCCCTACCCCAGACTGGGGGCTCCTTGAGAGCAGGGACTCTGGCTTACTTCCTGCATGTAGCACAATAATTGAGTGAAAAAGATAATTTTAAAAAACTCAGAGGGGCACCTGGGTGGCTCAGTGCGTTGAGCCTCTGCCTTTGGCTCAGGTCATGGTCTCAGGGTCCTGGGATTGAGCCCCTCATGGGCTCTCTGCTCAGCAGGGAGCCTTTGTCTACCCCGACCCTGTCTGCCTCTCTGCCTACTTGTGATCTAACAAATAAATAAAATCTTTAAACAAACTCAAATGGATTTTGACTTGAAGGCGAGGGCAGGACGGAGTAGAGTTAGTGGGCATTGTAGAAGGAGACATTTTCAAGCAGGATAGGGAGTGATGGTGGCAGAGTCTGATTTGCTAAGAGTGTCAAGTAGGTTTAGGTGGGTGGCAGGACTAGGCCAGGGGAAAGAGATCAGTGAGGGAGATAACAGACCCAGGCAAACAGTGGGTGGACTAGGGTGGTGGCAGTGGGGACAGGGAGAACAAGACAAGACTTGATCGGGACGCCTGGGTGGCTCAGTGGGTTAAAGCTTCTGCCTTCGGCTCAGGTCGTGATCCCAGGGTCCTGGGATCGAGTCCCGCATCGGGCTCTCTGCTCTGCGGGGAGCCTGCTTCCTCCTCTCTCTGCCTGCCTCTCTGCCTCCTTGTGATTTCTGTCTATCAAATAAATAAATAAATCTAAAAAAAAAAAAGACTTGAGTTAAGAAGTAGAATTTACAGAATTGGTGGCTAGGTGAAGAAAAGAAGGGGTAGAAGATGAGAAGTAGAATTTACAGAATTGGTGGCTAGGTGAAGAAAAGAAGGGGTAGAAGATGAGGTGTTCTAATGTGGCAGTCTTGTTCCGTGGCAGTCTCGTTCCCCTTAGTGGTAACCTCTTCTAGAGTGGGAAACCCCAAAGGAAGAACACGATGGCAGGTAGAGAGGGAAGTGCGGAGCCCTGTCTGGACACGCTCAGCTTGAGGGGCTAGGGTGCACCCAGAAGGCACCTCCTGGACATTCAGGGCTGCTACCGACACACAGAAGTTGAGAAGCAGTGGATGTAGAACTAGGAGAAGGATAGATAGAGGAGTCACAGATGCCAAGATACAGGATGCAGGAAAGAAATGACTAGAGGCAAGGGAAAAATACTGCTGAGCCCCATCCCCATAGCCACCCTCACTTCCATAGAGACAAACGCACTGGAGAGGTTTCTCTTGACAGCAGTTTTATTTGATTCAAAAGTGGAACTCAGATCCTGGCCCACTCCACTGGTCATGGGATAATGACTAGATCTGGAGATCGCCGGCCTCTTACTAGGACTCGATAAGGGGATATATAGGTCATATATAGGGCATATAGGTCACAGATACGTACCAGGGCAGGGAGGAAAGGGCCAGCTATGGCTGGCTGGGTAGGGCTTGGCCACAGGCCCGGGAAGGGGTGACTTGTGGCATCCCTTAGACACATGCAGAGCCAGAGAGGGCTAATTCAGTACTGGTACTGGGGTCTGGGACTTGGAGTAGGGCTAGGGCAGGGTCAGGGAGCTCTGGACCAATGGGTTCAGTAGCTGTGAGTAGAAGACTTGTCCAGCTCACTGCGCTGCTCCTTCTGGGACTCGGTCACCACCTGGTGGGGCAAGGCATGTGAAGGGCACAAACCACTCAGCACAACCCCCCTGTGATCTCCTTTGGGGTATGCTGTCTCCTTCTCCAGCAAAACGAGCAGAGGCTCCTGACTGACCATCCACCTCCTCTCTGTCCCTCTTGCTCCAAAGACCACTAACCCACAATACTCTAAAATCAGCGGCAGCCATGGGGTGCCTGGGTGGCTCAGTGGGCTAAAGCCTCTGCCTTAGGCTCAGATCATGGTCCCAGAATCCTGGGATCGAGCCCCCCATCAAGCTCTCTGCTCAGCGGGGAGCCTGCTTCCTCCTCTTTCTCTCTGCCTGCCTCTCTGCCTACTTATAATCTCTGCCTGTCAAATAAATAAATAAAATCTTAAAAAAAAAAAAATCAGCTGCAGCCATGTTGGGGCCTAGAAATAATATGGCCAATGATGGGGTCCTGGGTTCAAGTGGTCCATCTCACCTCTCCATCCCGCGTCTCAATGGTCTTGATCAGAACCATCTTCCTGCTGTGGCTGTCCTGAGGAGGCTCCACCTCAGGTACTGGAAAAAGCGGGATGAAGGGGTGGAAGAGAGGATTGTGGTGTCTCTCCTTCTAAGCCCTGCCTCTCATCTATGAGGGAAGGGGAGGGGAGTGGCAGGGCATGAGGAGCAGGCCTGAGTATAGACTAGGACCCAGAAGTTAATGGACAGAATCCATCCCTGAGCAGGGGCATAGCAAGAGTCTGGTCAGGGCAGGGGACAGGGAGGTTTAAAGCCAGGCGTGGGAGACTCACCGGTCGTCTTTATACTCAAGGATGCAAAAGAATGGATTGGCACAGAGATCCTGGGAACGAAACCAGGAGTGGGCGACTCGGCCCAGGCCCCACCCCTTCCCTAAACGCCCAATCCCCACCATCCTCCCACCCCCAGCAGCACTGCCCCCACCTGCTCTCCTCGCCCTCCAGAAGCTTCCGGTAGGTGGCGATCTCGATGTCCAGGGCCATCTTGACGTTGAGGAGCTCCTGGTATTCGCGCAGGTGCCGTGCCATCTCCTCCTTCAGCTGTCGCAGCTCCTCCTCGAGTCTCGCGGCGCCCGCTTGATACCCGCCCGCCTCCAGGGCAAACTGCTCCTCTAACTCCCGCAGCTGTCTGAGCAGCGCCTCGTTCTGGGGGCAGCAGGGGGTCACTGGGGGAACAGCCTCCACCCCCACCGCCGCCCGGGGCCCGAAGTCCGAAACTCACCGTGCCGCGCAGCCCGTCCACCTCGCAAGTCAGGCTCTGTATCTGGCGTCGGGACTCATTCATCTCCTGCTTGGCCTGACGCAGGGCCTCGTGGTTCCGGTTGGCGGCGTCGGACAGGTCCGCGTACTGCGGCGCGCGAGGCAACCCGGCCGTGAGCTGGCGGGACGCGCCCTCCCTGCTGCGCCCCACTCGCCCAGACCCTCCCTCACCCTCCCGGGCTCTCGCACTTTGGACTTGTACCACTCCTCTGCCTCCTGCAGGTTCTTCGCCGCGATGCTCTCGTACTGCGCTCGGATGTCCCTCAGCGCCGCCGTCAGCTCCGGCTTCACGGTGGCCTCCACCTCGACCTGCTGCACCTGCTGGCTCTCCACGCTCACCTGCAGGTCTCGCAGCTCCTGCCGCCCAGGACAACAAGTTGTTGAGGTTGCCGCGCGGATCTCACGCGGGCCTGCCTAGCAGTTCACGCGCAGAAAAAGAAACACTCGAACGAACAGATGGGGGCGCCAGGGAGCGCAGCGCGCTTGGTCTGCGCGTCCTGCGCCCCGGTCCGCTCCAAGGCCGCGGCCAAGTTCCAGGGTGCAGCTCCGCTGCTCGCCACCAGGTGGCGCAGGGGTGGGAGTCAAACCACCTGTAGACCGGGGTTGAGGGGCTGCGTCTAACTCCCCCAGGGCAATCCCTCAGCTGCAGTCTTCTCCACCGCCTGCGTTTCAGCTCCAATGCGACCACCTGCAACCTTCGAAGCCTGCCCTGACCCTCGGTCCACCTACCTCCTCATGTAGCTTCTTGAGGAACTCAATCTCATCCATCAAAGACTCGATCTTGCGCTCTAGTTCCAGGCGGGACAGAGTGGCGTCGTCCACGTCCTTAGTGGGGTGGCCGAGGGGGTTCAAGAGCAGGGAGGGGCTGCTCAGGCCGGGGAAGGGCCAGGCCCTCCCTGCCTGTCTCTGGAGGCTTCTGGTCGCCTCCTGGCGCCCGCACATGTCACCCTAGATACGCAGGCGGGGGTAGACGTGGGGAGACTGGGTGACGTGGGGCCCGGGCTCACCTTGCGGAAGAGCACGAGGTTGTGCTCCGCGTCCTCCCTCTTGCGCGTCTCCTCCTCCAACCTGGCAAGAAGGGTGGGCAGAGGCTGAGGGGCAGAGTCATCGCCCAACCATCGGGCCGCGCACCCCAGGGTCTAGATTAGAGGCTGCTGCTGTCCAGGGCTGAGGACGGGTCTTCAACCGGCCCAATGGCCTCGCCCGCTTTCTCTCTAACGGACTGGGAGATGAGATGGGACCCCTTTTTCCACAGGGGAGGCATGGTAACTCCTCCTCTCTCCCCTCCCCAGAGAGGCAGCAAAGTGGTGGGGGAGGGTCGGCGGGGGCGAGAGCCCGCGGGCAAGCCTTGCTCCCTGCGCACTCCTGTGTAGACCGAGAGGAGACACTCCCCCAGGCGACTGGTGGGGAAGGGAGCGGAGCGAGGAGCAGCCGCCTCGACGGCCGCCGCCCAGACCCGGCCCTGCTCCCTGACCTCTGCTTGAGCGCCGCCAGGTCCTCCGCCAGCCCGTCGCGCTCCACCTGCACCCGGTCGCGCTCGCGGCCCAGCAGCTCGAGCTCCCTCCGCAGCTCGCGCAGCTCCTGCTGGCACAGCTGGTCGGCGCGCGCCGGCTCCTGGCCCCGGGCCTGGCTCAGCTCCCCACGCAAGGCCGCGTTCTGCTGCTCCAGGAAGCGCACCTTCTCAATGAAGTTGGCGAAGCGGTCGTTGAGCTCCTGCAGCTCCTGCTTCTCATTGCTGCGCGTGGCCAGGAACTCCTGGTTGAGAGCCTCGGCCATGGAAAAGTCGAGGCGCTCCGAGGGCAGGCGCAGGAGGGCGCCCGCTCCCGACCGGGGGCCGCGGAAACTGCCCAGGCGCACCGAGGAGCCCGTGGACGCCGATCCCAGCAGGCGACTGCTCGAGAAGCGGGAGCTGGACGCATAGGAGTAGGCCCCGGGGGACAGTGAGGGCGGTGGCCCGAAGGTGCGGCGGTAGGAGGTGGAAGCGACGCTGGCTCGGAGGCCCGACGGGTGGCTCATGGCGGCCGAGGACTGGCAGTCACCGCGGGCAGAGCTGGTCCGGGAGCTGGGAGGGAGCTGCGGACCGCTGCGAGGCGGCTTTATAGGCCTTCGGGCTCAGGGGGGGCACGGGCAGCTCCTCCCACTGGCCTGACAGTGGGTCTCTGTGGGGAGGGGGACGCCCCACCCCTGCGGAGCGGCAAGAGAGCCGCACCCTCCCTCCAAGGTTGTTGGCGCCCTGCCTACTTGATTCCCCCTGTTGCTGGCCGGGAAGGAAGCGGGCCTGGCGACCACCCGCAGGCCTGGGCTGGGGGCTCAGCTGGATGGATCCTTCCAGCAACATCCAGAGCGGGGAACCTAGGCTGGGAGGGCCTGACTGGAGCTGGGGTTCCTGCCTGCAAGAGCTGGTAAAAATCGATGTACAAATGTAGAATCATTATCCACCTGAAATTAATATGTTAGGTCAGTTATACCTCAGTGCAAAAAATAATGGGGGGATAGGAGGCCTGGAGGTTAAAGAGCAGGCTGCTGGCTCATGAGCAGTGAGAAGGTGGCCCCGGAGAGTTGGCCTGGCTTGGGCCCTGGGGCCTGTGCCCCTACTTGTCCCCTGAAGGCTAGGCCCTGCTTTTACCTGCTGTCAGCTACCCCTGTTACCGCACCCAGGGAGAAATAGGGGACAGGAGGGCCGAGGGAGCCAAGGGGGGGGGGTGGGGAAGGGCTAATCCTTCCATAATCCCCAGGGCCCAATGGAGGTCTGCTGCCTGGCGCCAGCTCTGCTGCTAATGGACTGGCCATGTCCCCTCCCCCTCCTCTGGACACTTGGCCAGGGGGTTGCCTGCTGATGTTTCAGCCTTAAAGACACAGCTCCCAAAGCTGGACCCCTGCTGGGTGGGCCCAGCAGAGGGTGCAGAGGGTGGCTGGGCCCAGCTCGGGGTTCCCACACGGGAGGGTGGGTGCCCTGCCAGGGGCTGAGCTGAATGAGGTGGTTGTCCACCGTCCGGCTTTCCTGGATTCTCCCTTCCCCCAACCAACTGCTGCTCAGTCATGGGCCTTACAGGAACCAGAGCAATTCCTGAGGTAGGAAGGGGAGGGGGCTGAGGGGCGGCAGCGGCTGCCAAGGCTGAGACATGAAGCGACTGGCAGGAACCGGTTACCAGTATGGAGGAGTTGCAGGTACCCAGGGATGGGTAGGGCTGGATGGGGAAGAGATGGGGAAGGAGAAAGTGCCCATTGCTAGTGGTCCAGGGACTGAAAGAGGAGAGAGAAGGCCCCAGAGCAGATCCACAAGCCTATGCACACAAGATGCATCCGCGTAATGTAACAGCAGGACCTCACTTATACGCACACACATCACACACACACAACCACACAGCCCATCCAGCCCTCCCCCACCCCAGTTATCGGGAAGGCTGACGTCTGGCCTTTGCATGTCTGCAGCTTCCAGAACTCAGGCACAGGCCGCCCCGGAGTGGACAGAGGCAGCTCAGGTGGTCTGCAGGAGGCAGGCTGCTGAGGCCCGTTGGGTTTGCCAAGAGCCAGGGGGCTGCTGCTGCCGCGGACTCCAGGGCTTTCCAGCACGGACAGGTCCACCTCAGACAGGCCCTGAGGACCAGAGCTGGGCATCTGGGAAAGCAGGTTTGGGACTCCAGGCTGGATCTCTGGGTGAGGGGGAGAGGAGGGCGGCTCCTTGGCCAGCCAGCTCCTCAGCATTGCAGGGCAGAGGAACCTCCCCTCCTTTGTGTGTCCTCTGAGATGGGCCAACGCCCGCCCGCTCACATCTACCGCCTTCCTTCATCTCCTCTCCAGGCCCCTCCTTCCTTCCGGGCCATTAGTCTCTCCCTGCACAGCTGCCAGGTCCTTCTCCTTGATGGATCTGGTTTGGTTGCCAGGGGAATGGGAAGAAGAAGGATGGGGGCGGGGGGGGGACAGGACAGACAAACCTGGGCTTGTCCCCTTGACTTCTAGGAGTGGGGAGGAGTAGGGTCTGGCTTGGGGGGTGGGGAGGAGCTTGGGGGCTGTGTGTGTATATGTCAGGGTGGGGCAGGATGCTGGGGAAACTTTGGTGCTTTCTGCCATAGCCCTAGGCTCTGAGACCCCAGCTGCCATTGGCCAAGACCCCCATTTACCCCAGCCTAGGCCCTAGCCCGTCCCTGTCTACGGTCCATAGGGAGCAAACTGGGAGTCTGAGCTGGTCCTTCCCAGACTCTGTCTTTATACTGAGCTGCTGGTAGATCTGGGCCTTTGAGAATCACATAGAGGCCCCTTGGGCTGGGCTCAGGCAGTTCCAGGTGGAGTGCCCACCTCTCCGCGGCTTAAGCTCCCAGCTCAGCACATGGGTACCTCAGAGGAGAGGGAACCAGAGCCTCCTCGGCAGGGCTCTGGGAGCTGTGGAGGGAGTGAGGCCAGGGCCTGGGTGGGGGAACAAGGCAAGCTAGCGAGTCAGAGAAGCCTCCTTCCCCTTACTCAGAAAGAGCTGGGCCTGGGAGATCTTAAGGCCAGAAGAAAGGTGAGAAAGGGTCATGGTTGAGAGCCAGGGCTCCGGTATCCAGTGGCCAAGCCTCCCATCTGACTCCAACATTCTGTGTTGTAGGAATACAGGCAGGAATTTACAATGTCCTTCCATGTCCCGCAGTGAAATGTAGATCATCGTAACTTCTACCTCACACTGTTGGTGGGAGGATTCAATACTTAGGATACATACGATAATGGCTGGAAGTTAGTCTTACTATTACCATTACTGACTGCCCAAGTGATGCTGTCAGCTGCCGAACACGGTGAGGATCTGGACTTCTTTTGGATTGCCCCTGCTAGTGGCTGAGAGCAGTTCTGGACCCAGGGTAGAAGGAGCCAAGTACTGCCTGGCTGATCTTTCCTCAATGTACTGACGAAGACATGGACTCTGGGAAGACTGCCTGGGTCCTCAGTTTAATTAGCTGTTTGCTTTTGGGTCCGGGTGAGTGTTTTCACCGCTGTTCGCTCCATTTTCTTTGTCCACAAATGGGGCAATGAGAATTGTACCAACCTATGCTACGGGAGGGTTAGCTGAGTTACCATATATGAGGCACTCAGTGCTAATATGTGCTGGTAAGTACTAGCCAGTATTAGAAATACTCGTCCTCTTCTGCTGCTCTGGTGAAGGCTTGGAGGGGAATGACAGATGCGTTCAGAGGTTTGCAAGGAAGGTGAGCAATGAAGTTTACTGGCAAGAGTGCTGCCGAATGGCAGGCCATGGACTTAAAGCTAGACAAGGAAGGGGTGTGTGGGCAAGAGAGGGTAGGAGATTGGGAGAGTAAAAAGGTCCATAGCTGGCCTCCTGGGCAAGGTCAAATAACACTCCTCATACAGAAGAATTGAAAGAGGCACTGGGTGGGGGGGGGGGGCAGTAGGAAGTTTTTTCAGAGAGTGAGATGCAGGAATTTGTGATTCTAGAACTGTGGTATTTATGAATGATAAGATTTCCAGAGTGTTTTTAAGGAAGTGGGCAACGGAGGCTAAAGTTGAATGAAGGAAAAGGTCATAGGAGAAGAGATCAGGCCAGCAGCCTGGGCACTTCTGAGCTGTGTGACCCTGGGCAACTTACTTGTCCTCTCTGAGCTTCTGTTTCTTCATCTATAAAATAGGGATAATGACCCCTCCCTGGGTGTTGTGACATCTAAGTGAGATCTAAGTACTTCATGTATTACTTGTACACAGAGTAAATAGCATGTCATGAGGCTCACAGTAGGTGCTCAGCACTACTGATGGCCTTCTTCCCCTGATCTGTGATGGAGAAGAAACTGAGACATAGAGGAGCCATGCCATAGCCCTAATTACTTGTAACTAAGTGTCAGCTGGGGTCCCCCTGCCCTTCAGAACCCTAGAACTGGCTTGACCTCCAGTCCACATCCTGGGGGTAGTCCAGTGTCATCCTCAAGATCTCTTTGCCTTCCTAGGGCTTCCCCTTCATACCCCTAGCTCCAAGTCCTGCTGCCCCTGAACTAGCTGACTCTCCAGCCGAATCTCCACAGTGCCCGGATGTGGGACTCGGCCCCATCCGGTGGTTCTGTGGTCTCTGTTCCCATCACTTAGGTAGAACTCAAGGTTTAGAGGGACAACGTTGCCTATCTGAGATTGCACAGCAAGCTAGGAGTGGCTCCCTCTGCAGGAAGGCACATCCTGGTGGGTCAGGCGCTGCTGATGTTCTCTGGGCTCTGGCCCCATAGAAGCTAAGAGGAGCCTCAACCACGATCATTCCAGCTCCACACTTCTCAAAGTGGCTTCTCTCCCAGGCGACTGGTCCAGCCACAGGGTCCCCACTGACGAAGTGGCTGCACCAGAATGGAATCCCTTCCCCATTATCTCCATCTGGGGCTTCCACTCCACCCAGTTAGAGGGCACTCTGGGTGTCTTTTCCATGCCATCCCTTTTCTCACTGTATTGTACAGTAATAGCTAACATTTCCTATATGGCATACGTTCTACACACATTATCATTTTTAATCCTTCAAATCACCCTACAACATAAGGACTATTATGATTCCCGTTCTACAGTTGAAAAAGCTGAGGCCCAGAGAGGTTAAGCAACTTGCCCAAGGTCACACAGCTAGTAAACTAGCACCAGTCTGTTTATATGTCTGACTCCCCCATCCCTGACAATATGATCTTTGAGGTCATGGATCAGGTTTTAGTCACCTTTGTGACTGTGGAGTATAGCATAGGATCTAGGTCAAATAATGTTGGTTAAACTGAAGGGGAACTCTGAGGCCCCTGAAAAAATATCTTTCCCTTGAGAAGTGGTCCAGAAACTAGAGAGAAATGTGTTGCTGCCACCTTCTGGTCAGAAGCTAGAATGACATGTCTGCAGTCCGTACATCTAAGACTCCTGGTTCATGGAACATTGAAATTTGGGGAATTCACCGTTATTGAACCTTCTTTCTACAGCTGAGAAAAATTCATAAGTGTTCGTAAAGTAGAACAGCAACACTGGTTGCTGTTGGAGAACAGTCAGAACCCTGACTCCATTCTTCACCTGTCTCCAGGAGCTGCCCTGGCAACTCCCACCCTCAAGCAAAAAGCCAGGGAAGCAGGGCAAAAATCCATTCTCTGCCTTCAAACACCACCCCCAGCCTCCTCAACGTCTACTATGCTCACAGTCTCCAGTCCTGCCTTCCTGACCTTTCCAATCAGCTACCCTACCCCTCTGCTGGAGAACAGGAGAGCAGCTTATGGACGTGGAACACTAAGTGGCTTTTTCTCCTCAGGGCATGGCCTGAGGGCTTGACAGTCACCTGCCGGACTATTAAAAAGTAGATCCCAGTGCCCCACCCAGGTCTTCTGAATCTCTAGAATCTGCGTTTTAACAAACTTCCTAGGTGATTTTGGATGCACGTGGAAATTTGAGTATTCTAGGATGAAGTTTTTTTCTTTAAATTGTCCATCTTTTCCCCCATTTTATTTTGAAGAGTTTCAAACCCAGAAAGAGTTGAAAGAAGCCCACTGTAAACACCACTATACCCTTCTCCCAGACTCTCCAGTTGTCAATATTTTGCCACTATCCCTTTGAAAGTAAGTTTCAGGCATCATGATATTTTACCCCTAGACTTCAGCATGCATCTCCTAAGAACAAAGACCTTTTCCTACAGTACTATTAACCCACTCAAGAAGTTTAACACTGATAGAACCATATTATCTAATAAACAATCCTATAAGAATTCCCCCAATTGTTCCAAGAATGTCCTTCCTAGCTATTTTCCCCCATCTGGGATCAAAGATCAAGAATAGTATTTGCTTGTCACCTGGGCAGAAGGAAGAGCCAGAGCATAGGGGTAAGTCTGGGATGAGCTTGGCATGTTTCAGGGGTTAGAGAAAGGTCAGTGAAGCGGGAGCAAGATGGGCTAGGAGGAGAGAGGGAAAGGTGAGGTTAAAGATGTGGGAAGGAGTCTGGGCACGCAGGGCTTTGTAAATCAGAGTTAAGAGTTTATAGCTTATTTTATTTTAATGCAATGAAAAGCCAGGGGAGGGCTTTAAGCAGGGGAGTGACTAGATCTGATTTATGACTTTAAAAGGTCAATCTGAAAACAATTTCAGAATTGGGACATTCTATAGTACAACAATTCCAAGACACTTTAAAAAGTCAGTGTCATTTTTCTTTAAAGATTGTATTTATTTATTTGAGTGAGAAAGCACAAACAGGGGGAGGGGCAGAAGGAGAGGGAGAAGCAGGCTCTCCACTGAGCAAGAAGCCTGATGGATCCCAGGACTCTGGGATCATGACCTGAGCCAAAGGCAGATGCTTAACCAACTGAGCCACCCAGGCATCCCAAAAATGTCAGTATCTTTTTTTTTTAAGTGGGAAAATTCATTTCCTAGGGATGCCATAAGAAATCACCACAAACTTGGTGGCTTAAAACACCAAGAAATTCATTCTCACAGTTTTGGAGTCTGGAAGTCCAAAATCAAGATATTGGCAGGTCTGTACCTCCAAAGGCTCTAGGGGAGAGTCCTTCCTTGCCTCTTCCAGTTTCTGGCGGCTTCTGGTGTTCCTTGGCTTGTGGCTGCATCTGTAATCTCTGTCTTGGTCTTTACATGGCCTTCTCTTCTGTGTCTATGTCTTCTCTTTTCTGTCTTATAAAGACAATTATCTTTGGGGACCCAGTTCATCCAAGATGATCTCAAGATCCTTAACTATATTTTGCAAAGACCCTTCTTCCAAATATAGTCACATTCACCTGCTCCCAGATGTTGACATATCTTTTTAATGGGCCACCACTCAACCCACTACAGTGGGAGATTGTTGTAGACAAAAAAGAGAGTGAGAGAGAGAGAGAGATGGATCAGGATAAACAACAGCTAAATGCAATATGTAAACCTAGATTGGATCCTGGATTTGAAGGGGGGGGGTGATATTGCAATAATTTGCGTATTATATGCTATGGAATGAGTATTCTGTTTTTAGGGATGGTATGTGTAAGGGAATGTTCTTGTTCTTGGCCGGTGCCCACAGGAGTGCCTCTAAGAGCAAAGTGTCATGACTCCCCAGAACTTTCTAGTAGGTCAGTCTCACTGTCTTTGACACTGTTGTGGGGCAAGGCAGAGGCTCTGGCTACTGGGTGAGAGAGACCAAGAAGGAGCAGTTGCAGTTAGTCACACCGCTGGTCAGAATAGAAACTGGGCTTCTCCTCTTGGCCTCCACTTGACACTGCATCTCTTGGAAGAGACTGTGCCTGATGAGAGCTTCTCTCCACTCCCAGCAGAGGATGTTGTCTCCAGAGTCAGAGAGACTGTAGCAAAGACTTCTCTCCTCTCAGCCTATTGTCTCCACATGGAGCCAGCCTTGCCAATCAAACATGGGTGCACGGGGGTCCCCTGAACTTAACCTCATTTCCTAGCATCTCCCCTATGGGCTCAATGCCTTTCAGCTGGTTTACAATTCGTAGGTCGTTCATTGGTCAGTAGGTCCCTGCCTGGCAGGAGCGGTGCCACCCCCTGTGAAGGGACATGGCAGGTGCTCTCTCTGGCCTAGCCCATAATGAGCCCTGCAGTCTTGAACAAGCCTGTTGCTCTGGTCCAACAGCTCCACCAGTGAAAACAGACTGTGGGGATGCCTGGGTGGCTCAGTTGGTTAAGCAGCTGCCTTCGGCTCAGGTCATGATCCCAGCATCCTGGGATGGAGTCCCACATCTGGTTCCTTGCTCAGCGGGGAGCCTGCTTCTCCCTCTGCCTCTGCCTGCCATTCTGTCTGCCTGTACTCGCTTTCTCCCCTTCTCTCTCTCTGATAAATAAATAAAATCTTAAAAAAAAAAAAAAAAAAAGGAAAAAAAAAAAAAAAACCCAGACTGTGCTGAGTTGATTCAAAGGCCTTGAGGGATGGCCGGGATTTGGATGGCTGAACTCTAGGGAACATGATGGAGAACAGCAGCGCCTTAGTGAGGCTAGGGCTGAAGAGGTTTGTGGCAAGGCTGTGGGCATCCTGGGCGGGTAGGACTGGTTTATGGAGGGTGGAAAAGTGAGGCAGAGGGGTTTACACAGAAGATGGCTCAGGTTGCAAGGACAGAGTGCCGAACCACTAATCAAGCAACTGGGTCCCAGGCCTGGGCCAGTTACTGGGCCGTGTGTGCCGTCCACAGAGTTAAAAAAAGGGGTTAGCTCTTGGGGCGCCTGGGTGGCTCAGTGGTTAAGCCGCTGCCTTCGGCTCAGGTCATGATCTCAGGGTCCTGGGATCGAGTCCCGCATCAGGCTCTCTGCTCAGCAGGGAGCCTGCTTCCTCCTCTCTATCTCTCTCTGCCTGCCTCTCTGCCTACTTGTGATTTCTCTCTGTCAAATAAATAAATAAAATCTTAAAAAAAAAAAGGGGGGGGGTTAGCTCGGGTGCCTGGGTGGCTCAGTTGGTTAAGTGACTGCCTTCGGCTCAGGTCATAATCCTGGAGTCCTGGGATCAAGTCCCACATCGGGTTCTCAGCTCCATGGGGAGTCTGCTTCTCCCTCTGACCTTCTCCCCTCTCATGCTCTCTCTCTCTTGGTCCCTCTCTCTCAAATAAATAAATAAAGTCTCTTAAAAAAAATAAATAAAGGGGTTGGCTTAAATGATCTCCAACATTTTTTTCCAAGCAGCTATGTTGTTGAGTAGGGGACTCAGGGAATAAAAGAAACATTTCTTAAAGATCCTGGTGGGTCTCAGGGCACTGCTTCCCAGGAGCTTGAAGCTCCTCCCTCATGGCATGATGCGCCAGGATTCTCTGGATAAGAAGGAGCAGCAGTCCCTGTACGGAGAGGGGAAGGGATGGGGGAAGCGGTGGCAACACATCCTGGGCTCGCTTGTACCACAGCTGGAACATACGTGTGATCTCATCTGCAGCTGAAGGAGCCACTTTCAGAGTAGACCACAGTCAGGGCGTCCTGGGGGGTCAGTGATGTCCTCCCGAAACCCCAACTCTCTGGTGATTCAGATTGCCCAAGAGGAGGTGTGGGCTTGATGCTGGCCCACTTGGCGGACTCCCTCCCTCCAGACAACTGCTATGAGTCCTTTAGTCTGATCCAGGGGAAGGTTAGAGCAGGAAACTCTGGGACACGAAGCTCCTCTCCCCCACACAAAGAAGATGCTGTGGTGGGAGGTGGTACTTACAATTCTGGGGGCTGTGAAGAGGTGGGACCTTGGCTCGTGGCCTCAGCTAGAGGACCCCTGCGTACCTCCTCTCTAACCAGGCACTGGCTGGAGCACATGCACGGCCCTGCAAGGAGTCAGGACAGGGGCTCCTGCCCATCTGGCCAGCTGCCAGGATGCTCCTTTCTGCAGTCATTACACTCTGCCATCCATCTCGCCCTACCTCCTGTGCAGAGAGGCCTGGTGACAGCTGAACAGCCAAGTTCAAAGAGTCTGATACCTACAAACTGCCCTGCCGGCCCTCTGCCTGCAGGCCATGCAGACACTCATCTGACAGCGGGGCCCAGCCAGTCCTGCACTCTGGGAGCCTGCGAGTCATCTCCCAGCCAGAGACGGCCATTGTCGGGGTCTGTTAGAGGTTTTCACAGTATGGCAGGGTGAATTTTCACAAAAAATTGTATGACACTGTTACTAGCAACCAGGGTAGAAATAAATATTACTTGCACATAAAGAGGAAGGAGGAGGAGAAGGAGAAGGGAAGAAGAAGGCAGGGAGAGGAAAGGGAAGAAAAAAAACACTTGTACCTTAGGGGAATGCTCTCGGCTGGAGAGAAGGGAGGCAGCAGAGGACACGGAGATGGGGAAAAGAGATAAGTGGGAGACAGAGGGAAGGGAGAAACAGAAGTGGAGAGAGGAGAGGATGAGGGGTGAGGTAGATGGGGAGAAGCGAGAAAGTGTAGGGGAAACCAAGTGGGTGAGAGAGGGAGAGAGGACCTTGCAGGCTTTTTCTTCTTAAGGATTCAAGGGCCTTCATACTCAGGAACAAGAGCAGAGTGACCCCTATCCACAGCCTGCAGCCTGCAGGATCTGGTTTGGTTCTTGTCTCAAGACTCAAGTTTGGCCTTCTGCTCAGGTCATGATCCCAGGGTTCTGAGATCAAGCCCCACTTGGCAGGGAGCCTGCTTCTCCCTCTAACCCCCCGCCCCCTCCTGCTTGTGGGCTCGCTCTCTCTCAAATAAACAAATAAAATCTTTAAAAAAAAATCATGCTCAAAGCTCCCTAGGCTCTGGGAGAACTGGGACTGCCCTGGGTCCTAGGCTAGATCTTCTGGCTAGGCTTCCTGCGGGGAGGTGATTCTCCCAGAGTGGGCCTCCTCGCTCTTCAATACCACCAGCAAATCAGACTAGGGTTCCATTCACAGTTGCATGTAAAAGGATAGAAGGTACATTTTTCGAACCTGCAGATGTTCTCTGGGCACTTTCAATTTATGACTTTAAGTTCAGCCAGCTCCTGGGGAGCAGAGAATCTGTGGTCTCCCAGGGCTATGTTTGCTCTGGAAAACAGGATATACACATTTAAAAGGACCTTAATATTTTTATTATTAAGCATTTTACCAAAATTTTCTATGAACTATTATATAAGGTCTTTAATTTTTTTTTTAATTTTAAGTAGGCTCCATACCCCACATGGGGCTCAAACTTACAACCACAGGATAGAGAGTTGCATGCGACTGAGCCAGTCAGACATCCCTGTTGTATTAGATGTATGCTTTTTGGCAGGAAGCAATAGAAAACCCAACTCAAAAATGTCCTAAACAATAAGGGGGTTTTTAAGACCTAAATGTGAGACAAGAATCCATCAAAATCCTAGAGAACACAGGCAGCAACCTCTGTGACCTCGGCCACAGCAGTTTTTTTGCTAGACATGTCTCTCCAAAGGCAAGGGAAACAAAGGCAAAAATGAACTATTGGGACTTCATGAAGATAAAAAGCTTCTTCACAGCAAAGGAAACAGTCAACAAAACTAAAAAGCAACCTACGAATGGGAGAAGAGATTTGTAATATCTTATCAGGTAAAGGTTAGTATCCAAAATCTACAAAGAACTTATCAAACTCAACACCCAAAGAGCACATAATCCAATTAAGAAATGGTCAGAAGATATGAACAGACATTTCTCCAAAGAAGACATCCACATGGCCAACAGACATATGAAAAAAAATGGTCAATATCACTTGGCATCAGGGAAATACAAACCAGAACCACAGTGAGATTCCACCTCGCACCAATCAGAATGGCTAAAATTTATAAGGCAGGAAACAGATGTTGGTGAGGATGCAGAGCAAAGGGAACCCTCCTACACTGTTGGTGGGAATGCAAGCTGGTGCAGCCACTCTGGAAAACAGTATGGAGTTTCCTCAGAAAGGTGAAAATAGAGCTACCCTATGACCCAGGAATTACATTACTGCGTATTTGCTCCAAAGATATAAATGTAGTGATCCGAAGGGGCACCTGCACCCCAATGTTTATAGCAGCAATGTCCACAATAGCCAAACTATGGGAAGAGCACAGATGTCCATCAACAGATGAGTGGATAAAGATGATATGGTAAACATATGATGGAATATTACACAGCCATCAAAAAAGGAAATCTTGCCATTTGAAACAACATAGCTGGAACTAGAGGTTATTATGCTAAGTGAAATAAATCAACCAGAGAAAGACAAATATCATATGATCTCACTCATACATGGAATTTAAGAAACAAAACAGAGGGTCATAGAGGAAGAGAGGAAAAAATAAAACAAGACAAAATCAGAGAGGGAGACAAACCATAAGAGACTCTTAATCATAGGAAACAAACTGAAGATTGCTGGAGGGGAGAGGGATGGGGGTGGTGTAGCTGGGCGATGGACATTAAGGAGGGCACATGATGCAATGAGCACTGGGTGTTCTATAAGACTGATGAAATCAGTGACATCTACCTCTGAAACCAGTAATACATTATATGTTAATTAATTGAACTTAAATTAAAAAAAAGGGGGGGGATTTTAAAATCTCAGATAATGAGAAAACGAGAGGCAGAGAAGTTTCAAGTCTGGTTAATTCAGGGCCTCAACATCCCACCAAGAAGCCAGGTTCTTTTCCTTTCTGCCCTGTCACACCCAGAGCGTTAGCTTTTGAGTGTTGGCGTTCGTCCCCTCAGTCATAAGATGACTGCTGCACCGTCCAGCACCGTCTGCTCACGCAGTAATACCCAAGTATTGTAAGGGACAGAAATCCTTTCCCTGCGTTCCTTTTCTTTCTTTTTTTTTTTTTTTTTTAAAGACTTTATTTATTTATTTGAGAGAGAGACAGTGAGAGAGAGCATGAGCGAGGAGAAGGTCAGACAGAGAAGCAGACTCCCCATGGAGCTGGGAGCCCGATGCGGGACTCGATCCCGGGACTCCAGGATCATGACCTGAGCCGAAGGCAGTCGTCCAACCAACTGAGCCACCCAGACGTCCCCCTGCGTTCCTTTTCAAGAGCAAGGAAATTTTTCTAAGGACATCCTCCCCCCAACCCCCAAGCAGCAGATCTTACTTCCCTTCTCATGTCAACAGCATCACAGGCTGTTTCCTTAGCCAATCTCTGGCCACAGAACTGGAATTACCTCCAGCAGCTGAGACCAAGATTCACCCTGGGGCTGGAGAGACCCAGCTTCCCCAGTGCCCGTGGGTGCCCAACACCTAAACGGAGCCGGGCTGTGACGGCAGGTGGAGCCACCCACCGGGACGGCTTTGGGTAGATGTGTCATTGTGGCTGTGACATGTGACAATCTCTTCAGACATGGGGCCCATACTGCCTTGAATTAGGGTCGTGCCTCTGTTATCTGTCTCTACAGTGTAGGGGAGGGACAAAAAAAGCTAAATATAAGCCCTACAGTATCCGGCACAGTGACTCGCACCAATTAGGTTCTTTGAAAATACCGAGTGAGTTAAGCTGAAAAATGGAAATGATTGTTATAATCATATAATTGGATGTGATTACCTTGGCCAAGGGCATTTTAGTATTAGTTTACTGTCAGGCTAGACATCTCCTGTGAGCCACATGAGCTATTTGGTAAGAACAGAGTGCGGGGAGGGAGGTGATGGGTGACTGCAATGACACAGAATTTCCACCCACCCACACCCTCAGTGAATCAGACTAATGCGTGAATATAGACAAAACTCTCTCGTGTAATTAGGAGAGCTTTACATTCTGTTCTCATTTGAAAAAGCAAATGAAGAAGAAACCTTCTGGTGGTGAGACAGGTGTTTAAAAGCATTCTCTGTATTATGACCCAAGGAGACAAGCCTCTCTCCCTGCTGCTGAGTGTTTCTCTCCTGCAGCAGACTCAGAGGGGATGGGGGATGAGGAAGAAACCATTTTCCCAGAACCCGCTCAGGACTCGCAAACTCAGAGATACCAGGCTCTCCAACGAAAGGGGCAGTGACAGGCTGATGAGAGTACCAGTAAAGAGGACTTCCTCCATGGGGGAGAAGCTGGGAATCTTCTCCACCCCAGCATGTGGGGGCTCTATTCCCTTCAACTTGTGCTGCCCTGGTATTGGACTCCAGGAGCCATCTGCCTGGGCCATCTCTGCCGGCTTTACCTCGTGGCCTTGGCTGACAAGAGCTGACCATCTTGGCCCTGGTGCTGGGGGCGGGAGCTGTCCTGCCTGCCTGGCAGCGGGTGTCTTGTCAGCAGGAGTCTGGCTGGATGGTAGCAGCTACCGGAAAGGATGCTATTTGTCCACAATCTGGAAATGGACTTGTGGAGCTCGGAGAGGGGCCCAGACACGAAAGTCCTTTCCCTGGAGAAGCTACAGCTTGGACGGTGGGAACGAGCTGGCATTGCCACCCTGGGTCATTCTGCTGCCACTGGGCCCGGGAATGGGGCTCCTAGAAAGTCACAGGACCACAGAGAGCCCGTGCAAGGGCTTCCCTAAGGCCCCACATGCTCCCAGAAGTGGCCCCTGTCCTCCCTGGGTGCTACTTGGCAAGGTAGTGTGAACAAGGGCTTTGGAATTGGAGTTCTGGGGTCAAATTTCAGCCTGACCACTTGTTCTATAGCCTTAGGCTAGAAATTTAAGCTGTTTCAACTTCCTCAGCTGTGGAAGGGTGTTGTGAAGATCATGAAACACTCCCACCCTGACACAGCCCCCCCTTCTTCCCACAGCAACAACCTCACTCCGAATTGCCACACACTTTCCAGAAGTCAGAGGCCCGAAGATGGGCTCTCTCCAAGCTAGATCCCACCTGGCCACCTCTGGACCAGTACTGGGCTGTTTGACAGATTCCTACTGGAACAGAGGCATTTGCCGGTGGCTTCCCAAACACAGAACAAGTGGACAGCCCATACACATCCCTCCAGGTCCTAGCTGAAAGCAGCCGTGCCTGGGCCCACAGGCCCTCAGTGGCCAGCAGCCTCCATGGGGCAGAAGCAGATAGCTCCTCTGGTCAGGTCAGCTGAGGGCAGCCTAAGCCCTCTGTCCACACAGCCAGAGTCTGGGGCTGCAGCCAATCTTAGCCTTTCTCCATTTATTGCCATCAAGCCTCAGCAGCATCAGCCATGGCAGCTGTTCTGAGTCCAGACTTTCCATTTGTGCTCAAGGGCAGATCAGATGATTGTCAGCCACAAAGCAGTGACCTAGACCTTGGGGTATATTTGTTCTTGCTGCAGGCTAACTTCTATTCACTCTCTCACCAACATGGAGGGGAAAAAATAAAAAATCATTGCAAGGACAGATCCCTCCCCAACCACTAGCACTTTGTTCTTCCAATTCCCCAGGCTCTGTTCCACTAGAATATTTCTTCTCAACTAAATTCTTCTTTCACCCCCACACCATTGTGGCTGCTTCAAGGTTTCCAACCTTTTTCAGGTCTTGGCACACATAGAGAACAATTTATCTGTAAAGGCTTACTGAGGTCATTGGAGGGGTTGTTCCAAGTCAGGGGTGACCGGCCCCAGGGGCTCCAGGTTATCTTCAGGATAAGAAGACCACAGCTGCTCTAACAATGAAAGCTCTAAGGGCCTCCCGGGATACTAAGTTGAAGCACCTTGGAAGGGGGCAGAGAGAATGGCTGTTTTTCAGATGCTTTCCTTCCTCAGAGTCAGGGGTGAAAACACCAGCAGGAAAAGAAAGAGGGAACGGAGCCCCAGCGGAGTACAATCAGTCACAGAGCAAAGGCAGACACATCTGCAGCTCTGGACCCATCCCCTGCCACTTGGGTAGCATTCCCGCCAGGACCCGCACCCAAGCACCGGAACTGGTTCCTCCTTCCCGCCTGAGACCCAACCCTTTTCACTGCTTAGCTCCACCTTATTAGCCACACTCCTAAGGGTCCCTGACTACCCATCACACAGCCATTTGGCACCACCCACACATCAAGAACCACCCTGCTTCTAACATGTACTTGGAAGAGGGTCCCAATTAGGGGATCTTCCCTCTCCAAGCTTTCCGACCCATGCATCACGCCCACTGGGTCAAGTACCAATACGCTTAACAACTTGTGACTTCAATTTTGTGTCTCGGCCAGCTCTACTTTCTCCGAGTGGTAACTTCTTCAGGCACAATCTTATTTGCCACTGTAGATTTTGGTTAAGTATGGAACAGATCAGCACAGTTCTCAGCCCTTCCCACGTGACTGTTAAGACGTTCTTAAATCCTGACAGCAATAGTTTCTGTACCCTGGCTGGTTCCTTGAATCTTGGCTCTACCGCCTACTAGCTAGGTTCCCTAACCCCCTTACTATTTTACAGGCAGTCCCAGCAGACCAAGAGCAGGAGCTGGAAGCTTGTTAAAAAAAATAAATTAAAAAAAAATCATTATTTTCTAACGCTCCCCTCCAGACCCACAGATGAGGACCTAAATCTTAATACCTACGTGTGATTCACATCCACACTTTAGCCTGAGAAACACTGGCCCAACCTGAGCCTGTTGCCTTGCTGGTGACAGGATTCTATCCCTGCTCATCAATCGGGTCTTCAGTGAAACAAACCACTTAGCACAGTGCATGGTACCCAGAAGCTACCTACAGTGTTGATCCAATGACTGGGGAGAGCCTCTGCCAGCCTCCTCCACTCCCAATTGGCCTTAAGTAAGTAGGGCTAGTAATTACCATGATACAGAAGCCAGCTTGATATTTAAAATGGAAATATCACTTTTATTGACAAGTTAGGGCCATGGACAGACAGCTTCCAGAACAGAAAAAAGACAGTCAAGACAACGGAGTGTAAAAATCATAGCAGACAGCCTAATACTCTTCACCCTCATCCTCTCCCTCAGCACTATCCGCTCCGACCTCCTCATAATCCTTCTCAAGGGCAGCCATGTCCTCACGGGCCTCAGAAAACTCCCCTTCCTCCATGCCCTCCCCCACATACCAGTGAACAAAGGCACGCTTGGCATACATCAGGTCAAACTTGTGGTCCAGGCGAGCCCAGGCCTCAGCGATGGCTGTGGTGTTGCTCAGCATGCACACAGCTCGCTGGACTTTGGCCAGGTCTCCACCGGGCACCACTGTGGGAGGCTGGTAATTAATGCCCACTTTGAAGCCAGTGGGGCACCAGTCCACAAACTGGATGGTACGCTTGGTCTTGATGGTGGCAATGGCGGCATTGACATCTTTGGGAACCACATCGCCACGGTACAACAGGCAGCAAGCCATGTATTTACCATGGCGAGGGTCACATTTCACCATCTGGTTGGCTGGCTCAAAGCACGCATTGGTGATCTCTGCTACTGTAAGCTGTTCATGGTAGGCTTTCTCAGCAGAGATGACGGGGGCATAGGTGGCCAGAGGGAAGTGGATACGGGGATAGGGCACCAGGTTGGTCTGGAATTCTGTCAGATCAACGTTCAGGGCTCCATCAAATCTGAGGGAAGCGGTGATGGAGGACACAATCTGGCTAATAAGGCGGTTAAGGTTAGTGTAGGTTGGGCGTTCGATATCAAGGTTTCTACGACAGATGTCATAGATGGCCTCGTTGTCTACCATGAAGGCACAATCAGAGTGCTCCAGGGTGGTGTGGGTAGTGAGGATGGAGTTGTAGGGCTCAACTACAGCTGTGGAAACCTGAGGGGCTGGGTAGATGGAGAACTCCAGCTTGGACTTCTTGCCATAATCGACAGAGAGACGTTCCATCAGCAGGGAGGTGAACCCGGAACCAGTTCCCCCTCCAAAGCTGTGGAAAACCAAGAAGCCCTGAAGACCTGTGCACTGGTCAGCCTGTAAAAGAAAAGTTTTAAATTTAGCCTTGGTGAAAGCTGCAATGACTTCTTTCAATTCAAAATTCCATTGATCGAGACTTTTTTTTTAAATTGTTTTAAGTTTTTTTAAAGTAACCTCTACATTTAATGTGGGGCTCAAACTCACAAGCCTGAGATCAAGAGTGGAGCACTCTTCTGAGCCAGCCAGATGCTCCCAATTGAAATTTCTTTAATCTTCTGAACAGTATTTGCTAAGACAGCAATTATAACAAGCTTCTAAGTGCTCAAATTCAGGGAAACTTTTCACAGTTCTTGGAAGGGGGGAAATCTGCTAAACAGCTATTTAAAAATGAACTATCTTCACTTCCACAGAAGAATCAGGAGGGCAAGGCCCAAGTTTCAGTCGCTGAGAGGGCAACCTCTGG
Organism: Mustela lutreola; assembly: GCF_030435805.1. Classification (NCBI taxonomy): domain Eukaryota; kingdom Metazoa; phylum Chordata; class Mammalia; order Carnivora; family Mustelidae; genus Mustela; species Mustela lutreola. Next base: position 65,551,312 of record NC_081297.1, read on the forward strand.
CCCCCTTGTCCCTTGTGGTGACTACAGGGAAGGGAAATTTCTCACAGATGGAGAGCTACCAAGCAAGGACAGGCCTGGGACCACCAGCCCCCTACAACGGAGGTCTTATAAAGATCTGTCAGCTGCTTTCCAAGCTGGAATACGACAGAAGAACCAAGTTCCAATGCCCTGGTGTTAGGAGTCAGGCTGGGTCCGGATCCGGCTCTACCAGTTCCTTGCTGTATGGCTCTGATCAAATTTATTTCCCAATCTCAGCTTTCGCATTTATCAATGGAGAATAGTAACCTACCTCGGGTTGTTGAGAATTAAGTGAGTACTTGTCAGAGAGCCTGACACAGTAAACACTAGTTATCAGAGAAAGTCTACGGATTCTGCAAAAGCTGACATGCTACCACAGCTCCACAAAGCCTAACATCACTGGAGCTCTCCACCACTTCACTACACCATTCTGGTTAACAAGCTGCCATTCTATGAGACTTTTCAAAGTTCTCACCTGACAATCCTCACTTCTCAGAAGTGATGAGATTTGGGGCGACTGGGTGGCTCAGTAGGTTAAAGCCTCTGCCTTCGGTTCAGGTCATGATCCCAGGGTCCTGGGATCAAGCCCCACATCGGGCTCTCTGCTCAGCAGGGAGCCTGCTTCCCTTCCTCTTTCTCTGTCTGCCTCTTTGCCTACTTGTGATCTCTGTCTGTCAAATGAATAAATAAAATCTTTTTTTAAATAAGTAAATAAGAAGTTTCCAGTGTCTGCCATTTCTAGTCAGGGTTATGCTGGCTTCTTGTGCTCTGACCCTTCTGTCTTGATACAAAGCACCAAACGTAAGGTAATCCAATATTGTTTTTTAGGAGTCTGATCAGTACATGTCACAGTCTGCCACCTACTCAATGTGACTAAGATGACCTAAAAGGGGCATGGGAACTTGAAGCAGGGAAGCTGATTAATATGAACCAGGATGTTTAATGATCTTAAACATCAATTAAACTGTTAAGTCAAGGTGAGGACCCAGGAGGCTTTAGGTAAATTGCCCTAACTGCCTCGAGCAATTGCCCAAGTCTGCCTTATGAGACATGGAAATAGGCAATGGAGCACTTAAACCGGCCCCAAATAGTTGTTGCATAACCCAGGACCATCTGGTTCAAAATCCAGTTCCTTAGTGAGCACTCAACGGCTCACTTCAGTGTGCAAAGAAGGATTCTTACAGCTTTAAGAGGGACCAAACTATAAGAAAACGCTCACCCCACTTTAAATAAAAAGTATGTTTACCAGCTTCCGAATTCGGTCCAAGACAAGGTCAATGATCTCCTTGCCAATGGTGTAGTGCCCTCGGGCGTAGTTGTTGGCAGCATCTTCCTTGCCTGTGATGAGCTGCTCAGGGTGGAAGAGCTGGCGGTAGGTGCCAGTGCGAACTTCATCTGGAAAAGGCAAACACAGCAGCCCCCCATCACTCACCACCTGCACAAGCCTGCTCAATTTCACAGGGTCCTTGAAGCCCCAAGACAGACCTCCTGTCCCAGACCCCCCGGGGGAGCTCACCAGGTTACAGAGGCCAACTCACCAATGACTGTGGGTTCCAGGTCTACAAACACGGCCCGGGGCACATGCTTGCCAGCGCCAGTCTCACTGAAGAAGGTGTTGAAGGAGTCGTCTCCTCCCCCGATGGTCTTGTCACTTGGCATCTGGCCATCGGGCTGAATGCCATGCTCCAGGCAATAGAGCTCCCAGCAGGCATTGCCAATCTGGACACCAGCCTGGCCGACGTGGATGGAGATACACTCACGCTGTGAGAAGAAGGAAGGAAAATACCAGAATAGGACAGATCAGATGGAACTGTTTAGGAATGATTCACACCTAAATGACTAATTAACCTTCAGGATAGATAATCACCTTTCTGAAGTCACTCCTGCCCAAGATTATTTCACAAGCAAGAGCCTTTGGTGACTAATTCGGAGAAAATGCTTTGCAAAACCAAAGATATGTTAATAAACTACTAGGCAGGACCAGAGATCAGACCCTTGCTTTGTAGTCACATTAGATATTCAAGGTCAGGTTTCTACCATTTTAGAAAGACTGAAGCTGTGCTAAAGCAATACATTTCCCCCAGCTCCTGGGAAATATCCTGCCACGATTCCTTAAAGGCATGCAAAATTCCCCTTTGGAGCTCTGATTCATTCTGTGTGATTGTGTAACTGTTGAGCTCATTCTGGTCCCTCTTTAATCCTATTCTTTAAAAGACAAGGGCTTCTGCCTCTCCCTTTAAAACCAGCTTAAACCAGCAAACCACAGCCATATGACTCACGGAGAAAATGCCAGATAAGCAGCAGCTGGCTGTATTCTAAAAACTGTGGTCAGAGGCAGCTTTTTAACCCTGCGGAAGAACTTAATCTTAAGGAAGAAGATTTTTCCTATACTATCAACACATCTTGAGTAGGAAGGGTTGAAGACACGTGGAAATAGAAGGCAGAAGTGTCAACGAGACTTGACTAATAGCTTAAGGAATTAGTTGTTTCCTACCCAGATGTACATACAGAGATCTCTGGTACTGTGAGGAAAAAGCCTTCGGCGTCAAGAATTTAACGATATTGGGAAAATGTCTGTTTTCCTTTACTTGATGAACAAGATCATTTAGAAGTTTCCAAACTCATTTCTGCCTAGTAAAGTAAGACTGTGAACACAGAATCTTTGCCTTCAGATTTAAGGGGAAGACAAAAAATGGTGCTTTATTGTATTTCACCGTAAGTCAGACTACTTTGCAGACTAGTAGAGGACTTTCAAAAAATACTGACACCAAATATCTACCTCCTTTTATGTTTTCCCCAAATATGAGGGTTTCAAGTTTTTAAAAGCTGCTAACAGGAAACTAGTTAGAGAAAACACCACCACTAAGATCTCAAAGGGCCTAGTTTCATAAGCTGAGATAATTAAAAACCCCAAACATCCACAACCTTTGACCTATGGTCCTCCCTCCCGCCTACACTCCTCATAAAACACCCATGGTCTCCTCACCACATCACCGAGCTCATGATTACCTGCATTGACTCACCCAGCTCTAGGGCTGTGGGAGAAAGGGGAGTTGGTTGTTCTAATGAACCTATGACTATTTACCATTGCATCATGTTTACCTTTAACTGGACTTTGGAAATTCTACAGCCCAGGAAAGCTGGAGAGAGTGCAGTTCCTGACAGCTCCAGGCCCAAAGAGATAAAGTATTTGAGAAAAGCCTTTCATTCTAATGAAGTGTTTCTTCTATTGACTTATGAGCCCAAAACAACTTTCACTGTGCAACACTTTTTTTTTTTTTAAGATTTTATTTATTTGGCATACAGATCACAAGTAGGCAGAGAGGGAGACAGAGCGAGCCCAAAGCAGGCTCCCCGCTGAGCAGAGAGCAGGGGGTGGGGGGGCCTCATTCCAGGACACTGGGATCATGACCTGAGCGGAAGGCAGAGGCTTTAACCCACTGAGCCACCCAGGTGCCCCTCTTAATTGCTTTCTTGTTAGACCATGGTCACTACCTGCCCTCCACTCTCTCCTGGCCACTCAGGAGATGAAGACACAGGTGATCAACTCACTTAGTCTAGCTTTCACTGGATAAGCAGCCACCTTAAAAAAAAAAACAACTATTAATCTAGCCAGTGCTTGCCTAAATCCGTCTGCTGCTCTTGCTCTCCAGCCCTTCTTTAAAAAGCTGCACTATTTTCTGAATCACTCCTTGACAAGTATCTTTCCACCTCCCTTGCTGAAATGCACTCAAACAATTTGTTATAGCCAGACTTAGTTTTGACAACAGGGGTAGTCTCTGATGAGGGTGACTTCACTGTATCCCCCTTTCTTTAAGGATATTATTTTTAAACATTTAATACACAAATCCTGGCTTAACAGCATGACTTCTTTTAGGTAGACCTCCAACAGACCTTCTCTAAGAACACATTGTTAGTACTTGTTTACTCAACAGTTTTATAAGAAACTGTCTTTTTATAGACTGGTTTTTAAAAACGTGGCCTAAGCACAAAGCTTGAGCTATAAACATCCCATTGCATTAACATTAGAATTGCAAAATTAGACAAAGTGGCGGTTAATAATTCCCTTAAAAGGAGCAGCCTGCCTACCTCCTTCAGGTGGACTGATGCAACTGGAAGCCCTCCCCGGAGACAAGACCCAGGTGACTCAGCGGGGAGTCACTGGACGCCGGAGAGGGGGGCCAGGAAGTGGATGCACCTTCGGGGCCGGAGTGCTAAGACACCGGGAAGGTGAAGTCATTTAGAGAAATGGAGGGGAGGGATTTTTTTAGTTTTCACAAGTCTTTCGGGGCCAATGTGACGGCTCACTGGTCTGCCTTCGGTTGTGGCGAGCCCTGGGGCGATGCCCTCTCACTGGGATCTAGAGGGCTTTCCACTTCCCCCCAAGGAAGCGTCCTGGCCGCCTTTTCGAGCCTGAACATAAGTTTGCCGGTAAACTCGGCTTTCCCAACCCGGTCATCAGAAGCCAGTTTACTGGCAGGCGTCCGGGACGCGGCCCCACGTGCACCCGGGTTCCACCGCCCCTTCGGGCTGTTCTCACCTCCACGTCACATCCCCAGGACCCCTCCACTCACCATGACTGAGACTTATAGGGTTCGTTGGAGCTGGAGAAGGCGAGGGGACGGCGACAAAGTTCTCCCGCTGACAGACTACCAAGGAGTCCGGGGGAGAAGTGGTAAGTGGTAAGTACGCCCCCCCCCCGAGGGACCCTATATACCCCGTCCGTGGCCACGTGACCTGGGGGCGGGCCCCTGACCCCGCCCCGGCCGCTGCGACCCCGCCTCCGAGCCCGGGGAAGCGGGCAGGACGCCGGGTCGCACCCAGCCCCGCAGAGAGGAGGGCGCGCGGCGCTGATTGGTGGGTTCAAAAGTTCAAACCAAACTCTTCGGAAGGAGCCGGCGCTAGGGAGGGAGGAGACATCCTGGGGCCTGGGAAGGCGCGGGTGGGGCGGGGAAAGGATGGGGAGGGCGATCGGAAGGAAAAGGAAGGCAAAGCATCTACCGGGTTCCCAGTGGGTTCCGGGAGAAGGAGAGGGGTCGTCAGGTGGGTAAAGCCGCAGGAGTTAGGGGGCAGGTGTAGGGAGCGCAGCCCCTCCCGCCGTGCCCCCCGCCCGGGGGTCTCCGGACCATCGAGCGGCGGCCGGCGAGACCGACAGCCAGTCCCCGCCGCACGCCTCCCGGTTGCGGGGCCCCCGCTCCCGCCTTGCAGAGCCCTGGCGCCCGCTTCTCTGGCGGCCGAGGGATTCCGGAGAGAGAAGGCCTTGCTCCCCGTTCCAGCTCTTAATTACCACCAGCCGGCCTAAAGCCCATATTCTTTTCTTGTTTTTCTACCTTCTTTTAAATGAACCTTTTGTCCCTAACAACAGTCTCCTTTCAGTTGATGCAAAAGCAGTTTCATCCGTTCGTTATAATAGCTACGATTTCTTAGTGCTATTTCGAGTAGTTGGTTTTTCACACTATATCAATCTCATTTCATCCCTACGACAAACCCTGTGAGTCATCCCCATTTTACAGATGAGGAAACGAGGCCTCAGAGGAATTAAACTAGTTTAAGTTCGCACAGCTGGAGTAATGGAGCTGCCCATAAGCCCTCACTACTTTGTACAGCCTGATGGTCAATAAACCGTGCTGACCGTCTCTGCAAAGGTTTATTTCTCAGAAGCATGCTTTACTTCAGCTGTTTTTCTTTCTTTGAAACTTTATCGTGTTATCTTAGCTCCTCACCCTCTCAGGGTGATAGAGTTTATGGAAATATTCAGAGAACAAAAGTGACTGCTCTACAGAATAGAAGTTACAGGATTTTTTCCTGAAGTAGAAAGAGGCAAAATGAAAAGAAAAATGGATTTGGGATACAGAATAGGCAGAATTCAAGATACATCCCAACTGTTCCACACAAAGTAAACGCAGTGGAAATATGCACAGAGACTCCTTTTCAAATGACAGTACCCCAGTTAGGTCATCAAATATTTATTGAGAACCTACTGTGGGGCAGGATATTCTGAAAGTTGGAATAACTTGCATCATAGTCTGTTGCTAAATATTTTAGTGTTAATTAGTAAAACTTTTCAACCTTTTAATTCATTCCACCAATATCTTCAGCACAATTTCTGAGTTCTTGGGAATACACATGTGAAAAAAATTGGCAGATCTCTGCCTCATAGAGTCTGTGTTCTAGGAGGGATAGGAAGAAAGAAACAATGAACACAGTAAATAAGTAAAGCATAAAATTCATCAGAACCTGAAGAGTGCATAGGACGGCTATAGGAAAATACTGAGCAAAGTGGAATGAGACTGCTCAGAGGGTGGAGTAGGGGGAGGGTTTGCCATATAAACAAGATGATGGGGTTAGCCTTAATCATACCTGAGATTTGAACAAAGACTTGAAGGTCATGAGGGGTTAGCCAAGTGGTTAACAGTGAGCAGCTGGAACCCAACTCCCGCCCCCCTCCCCAAGCAAGAGTGAGCCCTTAGTGTTCCTGGAAGGAAGAGCAGGGAGGCCAGCTTGGCTGGAAAAGGTAAAGAGTAGAGGATGAGACGGGAGAGGAAACAGGAGCCAGATCTTATGCTTTTTGTAAACCACTGCAAGTCCTGTGAGTTTTACTCTGACATGAGGAGCTAATGTAGGGTTGAAAACATGGAAAAAATATCTGACCTGATTGCCTTTTTAAAAAAGATCACTTTGGGGGTGCCTGGATGGCTCAGTGGGTTAAAGCCTCTGCCTTCGGCTCAGGCCATGATCTCAGGGTCCTGGAATCGAGCCCCTCATTGGGCTCTCTGCTCAAGTGGGGAGCCTGCTTCCTCCTCTCTCTGCCTGCCTCTCTGCCTGCCTCTCTGCCTACTTGTGATCTCTCTCTGTCAAATAAATAAATAAAAATCTTAAAAAAAAAAAAAAGATCACTTTGGTTCTTTGGTTGTTGTGTTGAGAATAGATTACAGTAAGGCACAGGTAGAAGCAGGAAGACATCTTAAGATGATAACTCATTGCCATAATCCTTTTGAGAGATTATGAAGGCTCTGACCAGAGTGGTAGCAGAGGAATTAGTGAAAAGTGGTTAGAGTTGGCTACATTCTATTGATAGGGCCAAAGTCTCACTTGTGAGAGAAAGAGAAGCCAAGGGTTACTCTAGTTTTTAGCCTGAATGAGTGAGAGATGGATTTGCCATCAACAGAGGCAAAAGGCTGAGAATGTGGCAGGCCTGGAGGGTGTTGATATCAAGGGTTGTTTTTGGTCATGTTAAGTCAAGATGTTGATGTCTATGTAGAGGTAGAGATGTCTAGGACACAACTGGATATGAGAGTCTGGATCTCCAAGGAAAGAGATCTGGGTAGAGATAGACATCTAAATGCCATCCTCAAGTCATGACATTGGGTGAGATGTGACTGGAGTGAGTGTGGAAACACGAGAGAAGAGGACCAAGTACTAAACTCTGGGAAAAGAGGAAGAGCCAGCAAAGGACACTGAAAATGAGCAGTCAGTAAGTTAGGAGGAAACCCAAGAGTATGAGATCCTGGAAACAAGGAAAAGGGATGATTAGCAGGGTCAAATGCTACTGACAGGTCAAGAAAGCAGAGAACTCAAAAAGGACCATTTAGCCATATGGAGGTCATTAGTAACCCTAATGAAAATAGTTCAGTGTGGCAATTTAAAAATAATAGGCATTTTATTATTTATTTATTTGTTTATTTATTAAGATTTTATTTATTTATTTGACACAGAGAGAGAGGGAACACAAGCAGGAGGAGTGGGAGAGGGAAAAGCAGGTGCCTCGCTTGAGTAGGCAGCTCAATGTGGGGTTCGATCCCAGGACCCTGGGATCACGACCTGAGCTGAAGACAGATGCTTAACTGACTGAGCCACCCAGGTGCCCCGGCATTTTATTTTTAGATTATACTTCTTATATGATTCATTTAAATACCTTTATTTTCCTTCTCAAGCTCTACCAACTCATATTCAAGCAGCTAGGCCCTGAGGAACTTCAATATGTTTAAGTGCTTTGCAGTCCTGATTACCTTGATTTGGATTCTGGTTTTTGTTTTTGTTTTCTAGCTGTGAGTCCTTAAGCAAATTTTGTAATCTCTCTAAATCTCCTTCTATATAAAATGGGGATAATATATAACTTATATGTAGATACACTGATGTGAGGACTAAATGAGATTTTTTAAAAATACATAGCATATACACACGACAAAACACTAAAATCCACAACTGTTACTGTGGAGGCGATGGTGGCAGAGGACAATATTAGAGATGAGGGTGCATCCTCTTGGAATTTAAAATCATTTTAAGGGGCACCTGGGTGGCTAGATGGGTTAAAGCCTCTGCCTTCAGCTCAGGTCATGATCCCAGAGTCCTGGGATTGAGCCCCGCATTGGGCTCTCTGCTCAGCAGGGAGCCTGCTTCCTCCTTTCTCTCCGTCTCCCTCTCTGCCTCCTTGTGATCTCTGTCTGTCAAATAAATAAAATCTTAAAAAAAAAAAAATAAAATCATTTTAAGCATTGGGAACCATATTTAAGTTTGTTGCCCCCTGCTGGATTGTTTTGGAGGGAAAAAAAAAATCTGAGGGGACAGTTAAAAATTTAACCTTTATATAAATAGGTCTAAAAAATTACAGAGTGAGAAGAGGCAGAAGCCAGTTTTACTTTCTAGTTGAAATGTTCTAGAATCCACCACAGACATGTTGAGTTATTAACAGAGAGCCGCTGCCCTGCCATTTTTGATGATAGAACTTTGGAAGGGCATTTCTCCTTGTTGGGCCCCGGTTCCCGTATGCATTATGAGGGGATTGAACAGTTTCATCTCTGAGGCCTCTTCTAGCCCTGACCTTCCATGATCCTGTGACTTGAGCTCTCTGCTGTACATATGAACTATTCCAAAATGAGCAAAGCTGACTTGGAGGGAGGCCTGCTTCTCCCTCTCCCACTACCCCCACTTCTGTTCCCTCTCTCACTGTCCTTCTCTCTGTTGAATGAATGAATGGATAAATAAATAAATAAATATTTTATTTTTAAAAAATTAGCAAAGTTGAAAAAAATGCTTCATTCAGTCAGGTTTTTTTAAGAATCACCAGTACATTAGATAAATACTTAGAGATGAGGCTCTTGCTGGAGCCTTACAATGCAGGAGACGTGGCATACCTCCTCGGGCTCACCGTCATGTAGTATGTCCACAGAACATTCACAAAGCAGAAAGAATTCAGAGGAAACTGAACCTTTTCTTTTTTCAGTCTGACTGCCACTTTTCATGCTAGGATACCAGTAATGCTAAAGAATTTATTTGTGTCCAGTTACAAATTACATGTTACAATAATAATGGTATGCCTATACTGTGCTCTACAGCAATTTACAGTAAGATAGTTTCTACTTGGCAACAGTGCCATGGAGTTTTCAAAGATGAGTTGTTAACAAAGGTATTTCTTATAGAACCGTGGGAAATAAGGTCCTGAGATTGAAATAACTTACCCTAAACCACAAGAGAGGGAAACTCAGAATAAATGCCTGAAAGGACAGATGCCTCTTTTATTTCTAGGCCCTCCGTTAGCCTGTTTCTGGCACTAGTTCACAAGAAAAGGAAGTCCTAGAAAAGTCACTTACTGAATGTATTGTCTTAAGACAAAGCTACTACTAATATAGCAAGAAAAAGAAGAATTTGTCCTACTTTTAAGACCTCCAGCGGACATCTGGGACTCCTTGCAGTTAAGTGCAACCACCTTCTTTTCAAGCAGTTGCTATTTTTTAAGATCTTATTTATTTATTTGCGAGAAAGAGAGAGGGAGTGTGGGCCCACATGCAGGAACTGGGGCTGGCTGTGACGGGGGTGGGGGGGCAGGGAGCTCTCTGCGGAGCAGGGAGCCCCATGTGGGCCTTGATTCCAGAGCCCTGGGATCATGACCTGAGCTGAAGGCAGCCACTTAACCACCCAGGCACCCCTACAAGCCTAGTTTAAATCTCTGTATTCTGAGGCGGTTTGTTTTTTCTTTTTTCACTCCCTTGTAAATATAGAAGGGCAGATTTATCTTCTAGGTAATATGTTGTTTTCTTTTATGGGGAAAATAATAATTAGATTTTTTAGCTTTCACTTACTGATCTTTATCCTGAAAATATCTGCAACCTTTATATCTTTCTTACACGTTCTTTCAACGTTCTCCTCCCCCTGTTGCCAGAGCAGTATTTTGGACTTCCCCTTCATCGGGGCCTTTTAAGCTAGGTCCATTGGGGGGGGTGTTACCAGAGAAGACTGGCTTTCATTTCTGAAATTGCACATTTTATTCCCACAGACATATCATTTGGCTTGCTCTAATCTGCTTTCATTCAGTGAACATACAGTACTTCAGACTTGTTTCCTCCCAGTGACTAACTGAAAAAACTGAGGAGGTTGTACTTCCACAGTATTTCCACTCAGTGGACCACAGCCAAGCCTTCTCACCTCCTGCTCCTTCTCATCTTTCCTGCAATGAGTAACCACTCCCTCTGTCCCCTGCCCTGCCCCCATCCCTCTAGGACAGGCAGGTTGAATTCTCTTGCAGAAGATTGAAAGGAGCTACTGGACTCAAATTCTTCAATTATCTACATTATTATTCTCTTAAGTGGATCATATCCTGGAGTCTGGAAATCTTCCCTATTTATAGCAGTGTTTACTTAATAATTTTATGTATTCATGTACCTAAAAAAAAACCCCGGCAGCCCAAAGTGGAAGGCCCCTGAGAGTTTTCTTTCCTTGTGATTATAATTTCTTGCCAGCCCCTGAGAGAGTAAGGGATTTACTGGAGACTGTGACTCTCAGGATGATCTTTCCCCTTTGTCTTCTCCTGTCTCCCCATCTGCCTCCTCCTTCTCCCCTCCCAGGACACAGAGCCAAACATTTTTCGGTGCAAGGATTATTCGTTTTTTCTACATAACTGGTACATTAGTACCACAATCCAAGGGGATATCAGTGCATCAATTATATGCAGTTGGGAAAATTGAAAATGAATCAGTCTCATGTTATTCTGGTAGTTTAGCTTGGCTGAAAGCATTCAGCCTCTTCAAATCCTTGGGGTTCTCCCTAATCTGAACCCCTCATGCTTTCATGCTAGTCCCTCTACTCATTGGTCTGCCAGAGCCAATCATCAGAGTTTCAGGATTTTTGTGAACCAGCTGGACATCACGTGGGGAGCTTGAAGTCAGCAGTGGTGGCTATATTTACACCATGGAGGTAAATCAGTGAACACTACTAATTAGGGTCTCACCACACTCCCGGCTAGTTGTTAAACAGGTACACGCACACCATCTGGACTGCCCCTATTTCCACACTGGTCCAAATCCAGCCATTTCTCTTAGTTCTTTTACTCCGGGCATAACAAGATCTTCCCCACTCTGCCCACCCCCATTTCTCAAAGTTGATTCACTCTCTGGCTTCAGGCTGAATCCTTTCCCCACAGCTAACCAAAGCCCAAAAGCCCAGCCTGGCTTCTCCTCCCAGTTCAGCCTTTCAGGGCTATGAAAGGGTTACCTCCTGGTCCTCTGATCCCAATCAACTCTTTCTTTCCCAATCCTTTGATTTCTTGGGTTATAAAAGTCCCCAAATCCTTTACTGCCCTCCTCCCCGGCATCTCCACCAACTAGTACCAGGGTCGCCTTTCTGGGCTTTCACCTCCGGATGGAGGAGTTTACGTGTCTTAAACTATTCACGAGGCAGGGACACTTGTTACCTCCATTTTACAGAAGAGGAAACCGAGGCTCAGGGGATTAAATAACTTACCTAAAGTCACACACTGGCCCACACTGCCTTTAGTTGGCCTTCCTCTCTTGGATCCTCACCCCGTTCCTTAGGAATTCAGTTTTAAGACTCTCATTTCTTTCTTTCTTTCTTTCTTTCTTCTTTTTTTTTTTTTAAGAGATTTTATTTATTTATTTTGACACAGAGAGAGAGAGAGAGAGAGATCACAAGTAGGCAGAGAGGCAGGCAGAGAGAAAGAGAGAAGAAAGCAGGCTCCCCGTCAAGCAGAGAGGCTGATGAGGGCCTCAATCCCAGGACCCTGAGATCATGGGCTTGAGCCGAAGGCAGAGGCTTAACCCACTGAGCCACCCAGGCACACAAGACTCTCATTTCTGAATTACTTTTTCTCTCCAAAAACATTAATATAGAACCACTTTTATATCTATAACTTTAATTACATGTTTTTTCCCCCAAATCATCCAAACATGGAATGATCCCCAAACCTTTCAATTATAAGACACAGTGAAACCTGGTACAGAGTTCTAACATATGTGGCTCTGTACTCACGGGCCTTTACTTTTATAGCATTTTGCTATTTTGACCCTCTAGTCTATGTACTTTTCTCCCTACCCTCTGGCATATTTTGTTCCAATAGAGTCAGGAATATAAGCTATTTAGAAACCCCAAAAGGTCTTTGCTTCTTTCTGATGGATCAAGAGTTCCTCATTTTAGATTACATACTTCTTTGTTTTGGTAAGTTGTAGTCCCTGCTGACCTTGTAAATGGATTATGTGGAACAGCCTGTAACTACAAAAAATCAACTTGCTTACCCTTTTCCTTCAGTGGCTTGGTTTATTTGTACCAAACCCAAGGGACAGAGCCCGGTTCATGTTATTGTGGGAAAAGGAAAGGAGAAGGAAAGAATTCTTTGTGCTCAAAACAAAGAAATTTTACATTCAGAATGCTCTTCCCCTTTACTATGCCTGAAATGACTGACAGTAAACCAAAGTTGTTCCAAGGGAAAAAATAACCTGGAATGTAGGTCACCTAACAAGCTAAGAAACCTGTTCCCTCGATGCCAGTTTGCTCAGTTGCATTAGGGGTTTGGGGGGTGGTTCAAGGCCCCTGGTCAGGGCCCAGATAGCCCGCAATGGGCTGAAAGTTTGTGTGCCCCCAAATTCATATACTGAAATCTTAACCTCCACTGTGATGGAAATAGGTGGGGCTTTTGAAGGTAATTAGGTCATAAGGTGGAGTCCTCCTGAATGGGATTAGTGCCCTTCTAAAAGGATCCTTGAGAGCTCTCTTGTTCTGTGAGGACACAACAATAAAATGGCAGACTGAGAGCCTGATGCAGGGCTCAATCTCAGGACCCTGGGATCATGACCTGAGCCCAAGGCAGAGGCTTTAGCCCACTGAGCCACCCAGGCGCCCTTGGAGGCCTTGTTTTAACTATATCACTTACTAGACTGCTTTCCTCAAGGTGACTTTGTTTGGGGTCTCAGTGTTCTTTTCTGCCACTGAGCTATTGTCAGGCACATGTCTACCCAGACTGGATTCTCTAATACAGAGATTTGAGGATCCAGGGGCGCCTGGCGGGCTCAGTGGGTGGAGCATGCAGTTATTGATCTCAGGACTGGGAGTCTGAGCTCCATGTTGCACGCAGAAAGTACTTAAAAATAAAATCTTAAAAAGTGTTTTCTTTGAGAAAGGGTTGGAAGTCCCTTCCTACTGTGAGATCCTTCTGCATACTGATTCACTCCCTACCTCAGCTCCCCACTTGGATGCCTAATAGGCATTTCACACTCATTATGTCCAAAGCAAGCCCTGGTCTTTCTCTCCTCATCACCCTTGAACCTGCTCCTCCCAAAGTGTTCCTCATCTTAGTATCTACTCCGTTTTTCCAGTTGTTCAGTCCCTGCTCCGCGGGGAGCCTGCTTCCTCCTCTCTCTCTGCCTGCCTCTCTGCCTGTTTGTGATCTCTGTCAAATAAGTAAGTAAAATCTTTAAAAAAAAAAAAACAAAAAATAAAAAAACAAGGCCTCCAGATGCCTGGGTGGCTGTCGGTCAAGTGTCTGCCTTCAGCTTAGGTCATGATCCCGGGGTCCTGGGATCCAGTCCTGCGTGAGGCTCCCTGCTCAGTGGGAGCCCGCTTCTCCCTCTGCCTGCTGCTCCCCCTGCTTGTTCTCTCCGTCTCTCACAAATAAATAAATAAAATATTTAAAATAAATAAATAAAGTAAAACTAAAATAAAACAAAACAAGGCCCCAAGTATGGATGTGGGACCACAGATGGTGCTCCTGCATAAACTGGAACTGGAGACTGGAAGCCCATTAGAGCCTAGACGTCCAAGCCTGTGTGTGAACCTGGCCCAGGAGAGCTGGTTCCTCCGGGAGAGCACGACCACTCTGCCTCACTCTCCCATATCTCCCCACTCTCCCCAGTTTAGAATCCGGAAACCTCCTACGATTCTGGACAGTTTGCGAGCAATTGTAATAGGAGGAGGAGCAAGGTTTGAGAGGTGTTCACAGTGTAGAAACTGGTGTCTAATTGGATCGGGGGAGTGAGAGACATGCAAAGGCTTTGAGCTTTCTCTCTGGAGCCTTAGCGATAATCGTGATAGGAAATACCAGAGGAGGTAGGGGGTTACTTCTGTTTATTTTCTAGATACAAGGCTGAAGTAAGATTGATTTTGGCTTTCCAGTAGCGAGTTCTGGATAACCTTCCGAACATACAAATTGCGAGGGCTAGTTAAGTTGGTAGTGAGTATGGGGATCTGGAGCTCAAGAGGAACTTAAAGGCACCATTGTTCGGGCTTGTCATGACAAACACTAGTAAAATTTCTATGTGATCGACCTTGTAACCCATGTAAATTGTATACATTAACCCATATAAGTAGGTTATTGTGTTTTCCACATTTACAGAGACACAGGAAATTCAGATAATCTCTCAGCTTCCTCAAAGACTTCAACTTCTCATATCCTTCTCTGCCCCACACTACTGTATGATTTCTTTCACTCATCTCTTTTATTCATTTCCCAAGGCTTATCAGCTGCTCCCATTCTCTTCTCTACCTTTAAACTCCTAATCTACTCTTACCTGTCCTCTCCTAGCAGATAACCTATATTCCTAACTTAGTGAGAGGATTAAGGGATCTAATCGGAGCTCCAACAGCTTTGATCTATCCTCAACAAAATGTTTCTTTTCTGTTCCTGATACTACCTGCCCTCTTATCTCATTAGGGTCCCCTCCAATTTTATTAATTCTACTCCCATGTACTTGTGCCCTAGTTTTTATTCCTGCTCACATCCCCTAGGATCTTGCTTTATAAATTAACCCCTTTTCTTGACCCTTCACTCTGTCTACACAGATTAGGACTAAACCACCATAGTGTCATTTCCCGCTTGAGTTACTACCCTGCATCTCTTCCCTTTTATTCACGCTTGTGCTTTACTTTCCATCCTCCCAACTACTTCTTATCTCTAATAAGCATCCCCACCCCATAGACCGCCCCTCAGCATGAATTCAATTTTAAGCATTCAAGTATCCAACTACCACCTCCACTTTTCCAGCAAGAGAATGCCAATTCCAACAATGCTTCTTTAATGGGACTGACAAGCCATCGACCCTTCCGCCTTCCCTTCCGTCCGGTAAAGGACCCTGTCCTTATCCCCTTGTGTCCTCCCATCTCTCCTTTTATGGTCCATCACTATAATTATACTCTTGCTTACACCTGCAACTCCTTTGCTCCATTTTCTTTGTTGTGTTCACTTAGCAAAACCTCAAACCTGATAAAATCTAACCCAGCCTACCCCATGCCTGTGGGCATGGCTGTGGCATGCTGACAGAGCCCTTTAAAATTCATGGCTACGAACCTCCAGTGGGCCTTACAGCAGTCATAGGGTGTTTCCCTCAGTCTCTCCAACTTCCCACTCTCCAAAAAGTCTTTTGCTATCTTCTTCACAATCCTCAACCCCCCCCCGAATTTCCTCCCCATTCCCACTCTTAGTTCACAACTTTGCATCCTGAGAAAATAGATGCAATCAGAAGAGACGGTCCACCAGACCCCGTCAGCTGTTAAAATAAAAATTTAAGACTATGACTCATATAAATATAGAATAAACATATGGCTATGATTTATTAACTAAGAAACAAACAAACAAAAAAAGATAAAGCTGATACAAAGAACATTTGAGGAACAGGAGTTGATATATTTACCAGGAAACATGTTGATAAATATTAGAATAAGACTGCTAGGTTAGATGCAAAAATGGTTAATGCCCGACAAGGCAAAACACAGAACAGAACAAAACCAAACCCCAGAACCTATGAGGTTCTCTTTTCCACAGGACAGACATAATTTGCATTTCTGTCACACAAGAATTGTTTGCATTGTTATAAGTTTTCTGTAGAAACAGAATTGCAAAATATCCTCATCAATAGTAAATAGAAGGGTGCCTGGGTGGCTCAGTGGGTTAAGCCTCTGCCTTCAACTCAGGCCTGATCTCAGGGTCCTAGGATCAAGCCCCGAAACAGGCTCTCTGCTCAGCAGGAAGCCTGCTTCTCCCACTCTCTCTGCTTGTGTTCCCTCTCTCTGTCAAAAAAAAAAAAAAAAAAAAAAGTAAATAGAAAGTGAAGCAAAGGTATGTGCCCCACTAAAATCAGGTAATTCCCAGCGGGCCTGCTCCCCGAGCACAGCTCTTCACTAAAAAGATACCCAATAATCCTGTTTGCCTATTTGGGATGGCTTTTCTTAACAATACACCTGTTTGTGATTTAACCCACATTTTCTAGCCTGTCTTCTAGGTACCAACCTGTCCATGCTCTTCTACAAGGCCAGTCTTTCCACTTGGATATTATGTCCCATTTTTGCCAAGGGTAGTAGTCTACTGATTCTCTTTTCTGTCTCCTGCATCAATTTCCCCTCTATTCACTGCTTTCTTTTAGTATAAGGACATATTCTTCCATCTCCAAAACAGCCTCCCTTGATTTCACTTCTGCCCATGGCTACTATCCTATTTTTCTCCTCAACTTGAAAGCAAAGAAATATCTACAATCACTGCCTCTAGTTTCTCTCCCACCATTCCTTGAACCCGCCGGAATCAGCCTTTAATCATCACCCCTTCTCTAACACTGCTCTTGTCAAGGTTGTCCATGACCTCTACATCCCCAAATCCAACAGTCAGTTCTCACGTTCTCATTTTATTGAACCTATCAGCATCATTTGACACTGCTGATCACTGGGAAGCACTTCACTTTCTTTTCTTTTTTTTAAAGATTTTATTTCTTTATTTGACAGAGAGAGAGAGATCACAAGTAGGCAGAGAGGCAGGCAGAGAAGGAGGGGGAAGCAGGCTCCCTGCTGAGCAGAGAGCCCGAGGAGCGGGGCTTGATCCCAGCACCCTGAGATCATGACCTGAGCCAAAGGCAGAGGCTTTAACCCACTGAGCCATCCAGGTGCCCCAGCACTTCACTTTCTTCATTAGGTTTCCAGGACTCTTCTGGTTTTCTTCCTCGTTGCCCTTTCTCAGTCTCCAATGTTATTTCCCGTTGGTTCTCCTAAACTCTTAATGTCAGGGGCTCAAGGTCTCATTCCTGTCCACCAGCATCTTTGTTGATCTCATCAAGTCTCTTGGTTTATATACTCTCCATACACTGATACACACATATGTCTCCAACTTGAAATGCTTTTTAGAATTCCAGACCTGTATATTCAACTGCCTGTGGGACGTCTCTGCTTGGATATCTGGTAGATTCCTAAACCTAACCTCCTTAACTTTCTGCCTAAACATGCTCTTCCCCAACATCTCAGACAATGGTTATCCATTCTTCCAGCGGCCTGGGCTCCAAACTGGGAGATGTCATTGGCTCTTGTTTTTTTATCACTCCCATCAATCTATCAGCAAATCCAAACTGCTCTACCTTTAAAATATATCTATGGAATGGCCACTTTCCACTCTCTCCACTATAGCCACTTTGGACCAGTGCCAATGTCCCTGCCTCTTCTGCTCCTTCTGACTATCTGCTATCTTCTCCTGGCACAGCAGCCAGAATGATCCTGTTAAAAAAATCAGATCGTAACACTTCTCTACTTAAAGTCTTCTCATGGCTTCCCATCTATGGTAGCTAACTTTGTGATGGCTGCCATCATGTCCTTCATCAGCTGCCAGCCCATTACGGACATATAGCCCAGTCAAGCTTGCTCTCTACCCAGTGTAACCACAGATCTGTTTTCCATCTCTATAAATTTCCATCTCTATAAATTTTCCTTTTCTGGACATTTCATATTAGTAGAATCATATATATGTGTGTGTGTGTGTGTATGTGTATACTTTTGCATCTGTCTTCTTTCCCTTAGCATGTATTTGATGTTAATTCAAGTTGCAGATGTATCGGTATTACATTCATTCTGATTGTTGAACAATATTCCACTATATGAATATAGCATATTTTAAAAAGATTATTTATTTATTTATTTGATAGAGAGAGAGAGAGAGATCACAAGCAGGCAGAGAGGCAGGCAGAAAGAGAGGGGGAAGCAGGCTCCCCGCTGAACAGAGAGCCCCATGCGGGATTCAATCCCAGGACCCTGAGATCATGACCTGAGCCGGAGGTAGAGACTCAACCTTGTGAGCCACCCAGACACCCCGAATATAGCATATTTTGTTTAGTGATGCATCGGCTGATGGACACAGGATGTTAACTGTGGGTTTTTGGTAGATGTCCTTTATCAGATTGAGGAAGTTCCCTTCCACTATTCCTCGTTTGTGAGAGTTTTTATCATGAATGGGTTGGATTTTGTCAAATATTTTTTCTTCGTGTATTAAGATGATCATGTGGGTTTTGTCCTTATTCCTATTATTATGATGTATTACGTTAATTGATCTTGGGATTTTCCACCAACAGTGAATTCCTGGGGTAAGTCCTATTTGGCAATGGTACATAATCCTTTTCATATGTTGTTGGATTCAGTTTGCTAGTATTTTGTTGAGGATTTTTACATCAATATTCATAAAATATATTGAAGTGCAGTTTTCTTCTAGTCTTTGGCTTTGGTATCAGGATAATACCAGCCTTATAAAATGAACTGGGAAGTATTCCTTACTCTATTTTCTGAAATTGTAAAGTATTGGTATTATTTCTTTTTTAAACCTTTTTTTTTTTTTTTTTAAAGATTTTATTTATTTATTTGACAGAGAGAGATCACAGCAGACAGAGAGGCAGGCAGAGAGAGAGAGAGGGAAGCAGGCTCCCTGCTGAGCAGAGAGTCCGATGCGGGACTCGATCCCAAGACCCTGAGATCATGACCTGAGCCGAAGGCAGCGGCTCAACCCACTGAGCCACCCAGGTGCCCCTCTTTTTTAAACCTTTAATAGGATTCACAAGTGAAACCATCTGGGATTGGGCTCTTCCTGTGGAAAGATTTTAGAATATTAATTCTTTTTTTTTTTTACTTGATGTAAGTATTATTCAGATTTTCTCTTTGTTTTGAATTGGTATTGGTAATTTTTGTCTTCCTAGGAATTTTTCCATTTCATTTAAATTGTCTTTTTGGTATAAAATTGTTCATAATATACCCTTACAAAAAATTTAATTCTTAAAGGGTAGGCACTGATGTTTTTCACTCCAGATATTGGTAGTTTGTGTCTCCTCTCTCCCTTTTTCCTTGGTAAATCTACCTAAAAGTTTACAAAAAACAACATACCTTGTTGCTCTTTTCAAAGAACCAACTTTGGGCTCATTTATTTTTTATATTGTTCTCCTGTTTTGTTTTTTTTTTTTTAAGATTTTATTTATTTATTTGACAAAAAGAGATCATAAGTAGGCAGAGAAGCAGGCATAGAGAGAGGAGGAAGCGGGCTGCGCAGAGAGCCCGATGTGGCGTTTGTTCGATCCCAGGACCCTGGGATCATGACCTGAGCTGAAGGCAGAGGCTTTAACTCACTGAGCCACCCAGACACCCCATGTTTTCCTGTTTTTTATTTTATTGATTTCTGTTCTAACCTTTATTTCCCCTTTTCTGCTTGCCTTGGGTTTAGTTGCTTTTCTTATTTATTACTTTCTTTTTTTTTTCTTTTAATTTTTTACTTTCTTGAGGTAGGAATTTAGGCTATCGATTTGAAAACTTCTTTTCTGACATAGGTCTCCCTCAAAGCATTTCTTAGCTGAATTCCATAAATTTTGGTATGTTGCATTTTCACTTTTACTCAGTTCAAAATATTTTTAAGTTTCCCTGGTGGTATCTTCAACCCACGGACTTTTTAGAAATCTACTTAATTTCCAAATATTTTGGGATTTCCCATATTTCTCTCTGTTACTGATTTCTAATTTAATTCTACTTTAGTCAGAGAACATAGTTTGTGTGATTTGAATTTTTAAAATTTGAATTACTTTAAATTTATTGAACAATTATTTTGTCTCCTAACATATGATCTATTCTGGAGAATGTTCCATGTGTGCTTAATCGGCTGTCTATTCAGCAGTTGTCAATCAGAGCTCTATAGATAGTTTAGGCCAAGTTCATTGATAGTGCTGCTCAAGTCTTCGAGATCCTCACTGATTTTCTATGTAGTTGTTCCATCCATAATTGAGAGTAGAGCATTAAGTCTCCCATCTCCTGTTTTTCTTTCATGTATTTTGCAGATCTGTTATGTACATATGTATAATTATTATATCTTCCTGATGTATTGATCTCTTAATCATTATTAAACGTCCCTCTGTCTCCAGTAGTTTTGTTTTTTTTTGGTCTTAAGTCTGTTTTGTCTGATTTTATTTATTTATTTTTAAAAAAGATTTTATTTATTTTTTTTCTTTTTTTTTTAAGATTTTTATTTATTTATTTGACAGAGAGAAATTACAAGTACACTGAGAGGCAGGCAGAGAGAGAGAGAAGGAAGCAGGCTCCCTGCTGAGCAGAGAGCCCGATGCGGGACTCGATCCCAGGACCCTGAGATCATGACCTGAGCCGAAGGCAGCGGCTTAACCCACTGAGCCACCCAGGTGCCCCAAAAAAGATTTTATTTATTTATTTGTCAGAGAGAGAGCGAGCGAGAGAGAGCACAGGCAGACAGAGTGGCAGGCAGAGTCAGAGGGAGAAGCAGGCTCCCTGCGGAGCAAGGAGCCCGATGTGGGACTCGATCCCAGGATGCTGGGATCATGACCTGAGCTAAAGGCAGCTGCTTAACCAACTGAGCCACCCAGGTGCCCCTGTTTTGTCTGATTTTAATATAGTTACCCTGGCTCTCCTTTAGTTACTATATTCATAGTAAAATCTTTTTTCATCCTTTTCTTTTAATCTATTGATGTCATAGAAGCTAAGGTGTCTCTTACAGACATCTTATAGTTGGATTTTAATTTTTTATCAAGTCTGCCAATTTCTGCTTTTGATTGAGATGTTTAGACCTTTCACAATTAATGTAATTATTGATGTGATTTGCTTACATTTACTATTTTGGTATTTGTTTTTTTTTTCTTTTTTTTTTTTTTAAGATTTATTTATTTGACTGACAGAGATCACAAGTAGGCAGAGCAGCAGGCAGAGAGAGAAGCGGGGAAGCAGGCTCCCTGGTGAGCAGAGAGCCTGATGTGGGGCTCCATCCCAGAACCCTGGGATCATGACCTGAGCCGAAGGCAGAGGCTTAACCACTGAGCCACCCACGCACCCGACCTCTCTTCCTCCTTGACTGCCACTTTTTGTGTTGAATATTTTTAGTGTGCCATTTAGTTCTTATGTAGATTTTTTAAACATATATTTTTAGTTATTTTCTTAATGGTTACTATATGGATTATGATACACATCTTAATTTAATATTATCTGTTTTAGACTCACACTAACTTAATTTCAGTAAAATGTAGAAACTGTTCCAATGTAACTCTCTCTTGCCCTCTTTTGTGCTATTATTATATATCTCACATCTTTATAATAATTAATATTAGTTATATTTACATTATTTGTTATTATCAGATATATTACATGCATATGTTATAACCCATCAACATAGTGTTATAATTATTGCCTTATATAAATTCTTATCTTTTAAAGAAGTTTTGGAAATAAGAAAATATATATTTATAGAGTCTCTATACTAATCCATAAATTTACTAGCTCCAGTGCTTTTCATTTCCTCCTGTGGATTTGAGTTACCATCTGGTGTCCTTTCCTATTAGTTTGAAGGACCCCCTTTAGCATATCTTGTCGGGTAGCTCTACTAGAGACAGACAAACTTGCTCAGATTTTTTTTATCTGGAAATTTTTGTTGGATATAGAATTCTTGGGTGATAGTCCTCTTTTTCACACTTTGAATATGCAATTCCACTGCCTTCCAGCCTCCGTCGTTTCAAGTGAGTTTTATATATATATACATATATATGGCATATAGACATATATATGGCATATAGACATATCTATAGATAGATGTTCCATTGTACATGATGGTGGTTTTTCTCTTGATGCTTCCTAAGATTTTCTTTCTGTTGTTGGCTTTAAATAGTTTGTATCTTGAATTTAGGTGCGGATCTCTTTATAGTTCCCCTAATTGGGTTTCTTGAGCTACTTGGATATATAAGTTGATGTTTTTCATCAAACTTGCCAAATTTGAGGGCATTATTTCTTCAAAATTTTCCTGACCCTTTCTTTTTTCTCCCTTTACACATATGTTGTTGTTATTACTTTAAAGATTTATTTATCTGGGGGAGAGACAGCATGCACATGTGAGGGGGAGGAGAGAGGAAGGGGGAAAGTCATAAACAGTCTCCCTGCTGAGGGCAGAGCCCAAGGTGGGGCTCCGTCTCATGACCCTGAGATCATGACCTGAGCCAAAACCAAGAATTGAATGTTAACTGACTGCGCCACCCAGGCACCCCCCCCCCCCCTTACACATATATTGGTACGTAAGATGTGTTCTCACAGGTCTCTGAGGCTCTATTCATTTTTCTTCAGTTTTTATTCTTTCTCTTCTTCAGTGACCTCTCTTCTAGTTCGCTGATTCTTTTCTTCTGCCATCTTGAATCTGCTTCTGAGCCCTTCTAATAAATTTTTAGTTTCAGCTATTGCTTATTTTCTCTTCTAGAAAGTACATGAAAAATCCTTAATAGTTTCCTTATTATGCATCTTTATTGATTCATTATTGTCCTACTTCTTTTTTTAAGGTTTTATTTATTTATTTGACAGTGAGAGAGGGAACACAAACAGGGGGAGTGGAGTAGGAGAGGGAGAAGCAGGCTTTCCACTGAGCAGGGAGCCTGATGTGGGCCTCAATCCCAGGACTCGGGATCGTCAACTGAGCCAAAGGCAGGTGCTTACTGACTGAGCCACCCAGGCGCCCCTATTGTTGTACTTCTTTTGATTCTTTAAACATGATTTCTTTTAGTTCTTTGAGCATACTTATAATAACTGCTTTGACGTCTTTGCCTGTTAAATCTAACTTCTGGGGACACTTAGATTCTATTAACTTCTGCCTTTCCTGAGAATGAGTCATACTTTCCTCTCTTTGCATATTTTACTGAAAACTGGATTTTAAAAATAATATATTGTAGCAACTCGATCCTGATTTTCTCTCTTAAGGCTGTCTTTTGTGTCATGCATTTAGTAATTTGCCTAGGTTAAACCTATGAAATATGTCTCTCGGAAATGTGTGGCTGCTCCTATCTCTGCTTTTTTCTTGTTTTTATTTTTGTCTGGCTTCACAGGGGTCACCTCTGTGTCTAATTAACCCCAGGGTCAGCCAATCATGGGATGGAAATTATGCTCAAACACCTCAAACCAAAAGGCTTCCGTCCTCTGATAATGAATTTGTGTAGGGGTAGGGGAGCACATTCAAAGTTCAGGTTTTTACTTTTTACTTTCCATTGGGCCCTTTCACAGTTCCTCTATGCATTAATCTTCAAGGTCAGCTAGGAGTATGTTGTGATCTTGGTCCCTCTGTTCTCAGCTGTAAATGTGTACAGTATCATCCAAGAACACACTTGCTCCACCACAACTATAACCTCAGGGTAGTAGAACCATTGGCCTGCTCCTGCTCCAAGTCAAGCAAGTCCTCTTTGGCTGTGGCAGCAAAGCTGCCAGTCCTATGGCATCTCCCCACCTCGGGAAAATCTCCAGGTGACTGGGCTGAGTGCAGGGCTGGAAAATGGGAGCATCCCCAGACAAGGGTGCCACAGATTCCCACTGTCAGTACTGAGTTTTAGCAGTTCTTCTAGCAAAAACACTCCTCTTATTGTTACATACCTTTGATCTACCTCTACAGTGCTAAAAATGGTTGTTTTCTCCATTTTTTCTAGCTTTGTAATGGCTTTTTAAGGGAGAGGATTTGCCAGAGCCAGAAGTCCCATCTTCCTCAACAAATATTTGATGAGTAATAAGTGACTAAACACGGTGTAATCTGTCTGCTACCTCTACCACCCTACTGCAGCTGTCCCGCAAAAACCATCAGTTGCCTCGCAGGCACTGAAACAGGTTCTGAGTAAGGCAAACCTGGGTTGAATTCCAGTTCTGCCACTTAGTAATTGTGCACTTGGCCAGTGTACTTATATTCTCCAAGTTTTGTTTCTTCTTTTGCTCAATGGCTAAAATCGTGCCTAAGGTGTTATTGTGAGGACAGTGGGATCTGAGTAAGCATTGAGGTGGACACTCCAGGGTTCTTTCCAACAGTGTTTGTCAGGAGGCCTGAGGTCCTGTGCAGCCTGAGTCTGGAAATGCCTCTTGAACTTTATTATAGCCTTTACACTCAATGGACACATAGCTGGTGGGAATGCAAGGATAAGATCACGAAAATTCTTTGAGACTGAATCTGTTATACACAACTGAAAGGTATTATTATGCCTTATTATGCTGTTCTTTGGGAACTTTTTAAAATCCCTCCCTCTGGGAATTTTGGGGTATAGTAGAAATAGGGAAGCTACGGAAATTACTTCTCTGACTTCTTTCATCCTGGACATTTTAACCATGAAACTGTTGATAGTTTCTGAAAGATTAGGACTATAGATGTAAATCCTTCTTAATAAGAAACTCTTACATTTTTAGGTATTCCTTCTTCTAAGAAATGAAGGATGTGGCCCCCCAAATCAGAAAAAAACACATAAACTTGGCGGTTAAGGATGGAGAAGAGAGAACATGACCGAACAGAATGCTTGGAATTTGAAATAAAAATAGTGTGGGGAGGCCATCACCATTTAGGGCCTTGCTGAAAGTTCAGTTCTTTCTGCAGGAAATGCACGTTTAAAAACAGAATAAAAAACAATTGTTCTGGGGCACATGGGTGGCTCAGTGGGTTAAAGCCTCTGCCTTTGGCTGGGGTCATGGTCCCAGGGTCCTGGGATCAAGCCCCGCATCAGGCTTTCTGCTCAGTGGGGAGCCTGCTTCCCCCCACCCCCCTCCCGTCTCTGCCTGCCTCTCTGCCTACTTGTTATCTCTGTCTGTCAAATAAATAAATAAAATCTTTTTAAAAAATTGCTCTCTCCATATTCTTTAAAATTTCTTCCTTATTGGCCTTCCTTTAATTAGTGATACACTATTCACTCCTATTATTCACTACTGTTACTTGATTTTCTTGTCTGCCGCTCTCCAGTGGCAGGGGTGGTACTTTTGTGGATCCACCTATGCTTGGTATGGTCCCTTCCTATGACCTACAGTCAATGATTATGCTCACTTTCACCCCCTTACTCAAAAACCTTCAGTGCTTCTCCACGGAGCTTAAAAGTGGTCCTCAGATTTTTTTTTTTTTTTGATTGAATGCACTTATCAGTAAACTAATGCTTACATATCCTCTTATAGACACACATGTAATTTATTTTAAAACTATATTTCTACCTTAAAGCATAAGCATCTACCAATATAGAAAGTTTAAGAGGAAGGCATAAAAAAAGTATAAATAGAATCTGTAATATTTTCTCTCTGTACCCTGCATACTCTACTCTTGAGACCACAGGTCTGTAGGATAAAATCCAGGTTCTTTAAAACCACAGCTTTCAACCTGGGGTTTGTTGATCCTTGAATAACATGGGTTTGAACTGCACAGGTCCACTGACCTGTGAATTTTGTCTCAGTACAGTACTGTAAATGTATTTGCCCTTTCTTATGTTTTCTTAATAATACTTTTTTTCTCTAGCTACCTATACCATAAGAATACAGTACATAATACATTTAACATACAAAATATGTATGTTATCATATATCAAATATAGTCAATGCTCTATGTTATCAGTAAAACTTCTGGTCAACAGTAGGCTACCAGTTAAGTTTTGGGGGAGTTTAAAAATTATAAAGGGATTTTCAATGGCATGGGGGAGTTGGTGCTCCTAACCCTGCCTTGTTCAAGAGCCAACTGTATATACTGTAGATAGTATAGTATTAAGGTAAATTTCCAGATTCTGACTACAAAATGTACCCTCTCCTGAGAGTGATCTGCCTGCGAATGGCTGGCATTGAGCTGATTTCTTTTTTCTATCTCCCCTTTCCCAATTGCTCAGGCCCTTCTCAACAGAAAGCCACTCCTGAGCCATAGGAATTGTGCTTTGTCCCCCAAAGAAGGCACCGTCTGAGAATGCACTATACTTGAGGGAAAATTTCTTGAGAGCCACATAAGAAACACTGATAGGGCAGCACACCCTGGACAAATACTGGCAAACCTCTGGGCTGCGAACAATGGCTACTTTTGAATTAGAAGTCACAAATGACACAAAAATAGACTCAAAATGGATGAAGGACCTCAATGTGCGAAAGGAATCCATCAAAATCCTTTAGGAGAACACAGGCAGCAACCTCTTCGACCTCAGCCGCAGCAACATCTTCCTAGGAACATCGCCAAAGGCAAGGGAAGCAAGGGCAAAAATGAACTATTGGGATTTCATCAAGATCAAAAGCTTTTGCACAGCAAAGGAAACAGTTAACAAAATCAAAAGACAACTGACAGAATGGGAGAAGATATTTGCAAATGACATATCAGATAAAGGACTAGTGTCCAAAATCTATAAAGAACTTAGCAAACTCAACACCCAAAGAACAAATAATCCAATCAAGAAATGGGCAGAGGACATGAACAGACATTTCTGCAAAGAAGACATCCAGATGGCCAACAGACACATGAAAAAGTGCTCCATATCACTCGGCATCAGGGAAATACAAATCAAAACCACAATGAGATATCACCTCACACCAGTCAGAATGGCTAAAATCAACAAGTCAGGAAATGACAGATGCTGGCGAGGATGCGGAGAAAGGGGAACCCTCCTACACTCTTGGTGGGAATGCAAGCTGGTGAACCACTCTGTAAAACAGCATGGAGGTTCCTCAAAATGTTGAAAATAGAACTTCCCTATGACCCAGCAATTGCACTACTGGGTATTTACCCTAAAGATACAAACGTAGTGATCCAAAGGGGCACGTGCACCCGAATGTTTATAGCAGCAATGTCCACAATAGCCAAACTATGGAAAGAACCTAGATGTCCATCAACAGATGAATGGATAAAGAAGATGTGGTATATATACACAATGGAATACTATGCAGCCATCAAAAGAAATGAAATCTTGCCATTTGCGACAACATGGATGGAACTAGAGCGTATCATGCTTAGCGAAATAAGTCAAGCAGAGAAAGACAACTATCATATGATCTCCCTGATATGAGGAAGTGGTGATGCAACATGGGGGCTTAAGTGAGTAGAAGAAGAATCAATGAAACAAGATGGAATTGGGAGGGAGACAAACCATAAGTGACTCTTAATCTCACAAAACAAACTGAGGGTTGCTGGGGGGAGGGGGGTTGGGAGAAGGGGGTGGGATTATGGACATTGGGGAGGGTACGTGCTTTGGTGAGTGCTGTGAAGTGTGTAAACCTGGTGATTCACACACCTGTACCCCTGGGGATAAAAATATATGTTTATAAAAAATAAAAATATTTAAAAAAAAAAGAAGTCACAAATGAGGTGGTGGAAGACCTTGTAGGAATATAGCATTTAAAATTTTGGGATGCCTGGGTGGCTCAGTTGGTTAAGCAGCTGCCTTCGGCTCAGGTCATGATCCCATCGTCCTGGGATCGAGTCCCACATCGGGCTCCTTGCTCCGCAGGGAGCCTGCTTCTCCCTCTGACTCTGCCTTCCACTCTGTCTGCCTGTGCTCGCTCTCACTCTTTCTCTCTCACAAATAAATAAATAAAATCTTTTAAAAAAATAAATAAATACATAAAAATTTTTGGTACAATTTATTTATGTATTTAAAGTTGCGCAGGGAGAGGAATAGAGGGAAAGAAATCTCAAGCAGAATCTGTGCTGAGCGTAGAGCCTGACGCAGGGCTCGATCCCACAACCCTGGGGATCACAACCTGAGCCAAAACTAGGAGTTGGCTGCTCAACTAACTATACCACCCAGGCGCTCTGGAATATACTGTTTTAAATTAGAAAATGAAGCTAAACTTTTTCTGACAGAAAATGAGTGTTTAACTGAGTGGTTTAACCATGGAGGTTGGTTTTGCCAATTAAGTGATATTCCACAAGTGGACTGGGCTAGATCCAAGGCTCCATATTTTTGATGAAAATATGCAAAGCACTTACCCGATACACAATACACCAGAAATTTCAACATCTGCAGCTATTTCATCTTCCCACAACCACTGCCTTAAATTAAAATTCACAATATTCACAACCATGCTTTTTGTCTCTCCTTTCAGTCCCTCTCAAGCTTCAGCCAAACCACAGTTATGCTCCTAGGCACTCTTCCAGGTCTATATCTTCGTATGTGTTCATGTCAGTTCCTCCCTCAGAAATACCCTTCCCTCCCACCTCCGTGTGTTGAGTTCCTACCTAACAGCTGCTTGATCTGAGCACTAATTAGGTACTGAGGATGGAAAATGAACAGAATGATAATCGTGGCCCTGTTTTTATAGAATGTCAGAGTCTAGTATGGGAGACAGATAAGCAGTGACAATATAATATTACAGAGCTATGATGGGGAACTGTGAGGTTCTGGGAACTCATCAGGACCACAATCTCTTCCCCTGGGGGTCAAGGAAGTCTCAGAGGAAGTGACCAGAAAGCCAAGACCCACTTATGAGGTGTTAGCCTGACATTTTGAAGGATGGGCAAAGAAGAGGACTGATCTATTCTGAGAGAACAAAAAATGAGCTTAATTGACAGTGTCAAGGCAGTTCCTCTGTGAAGTTAGGATTCTGAACAGGAGAGACACATCTACCTAACTGTGGGGTCCAGACAGAAATTTCTACCAAGTTTAATCTGTTTCATATTCTTGAGAGATCGGTCACATTTTCTCAAGAGCCCAATTTAGAATAGACTGAAAGTCAAGGGAGAGGTCATCCCTGTAAAAATTTTCCCTTGCTTTTTTTCCAAAAACAAAATATTTGAACCCTGGGCCCAATTGCTCAGGGAATGGGCAGGCTTTTTATATTAGGTTCACCAGAAATAGTGCTAAATGAATACTCTTGGGAGGTCTGGTAAAGAAAGTGACAGGTGGTTTATATATGCGACTCCAAGTGTGGGGCACCCTCCAAACAAATATGGAAATAAGGAAAAACACAGAAGAGAAAACATTCAGTTTTCAGTGACTACCTTGTGCCACAACAGAGGAGAGACTGTGAGGGCTTAAGGTATCTGGTTCCTCACTGCTCCACCTCTGATCCTCTCCCTCACTGTCCTGAGCCAGAGGCCATGACAGCAGCTTCACTAAGGGACATTCAACTCTCTGCTTCATACCCCCACTCACAGTACTGATGTGTCAGCAAGCAATTTAAGTCTATGAAAGACTCTCCTCTACAAATACATTAGTAGAGGAAAGGTATGATGGATGTAGCCATCAGCCATCTGATCCTTTCCATACTCGTCACAGTCTGGTACCCAGTAACTATTCGTTCATTCAAAACAGAAAATATACTCAGTTTGCTAGTTCTCTGTTACAGTCCACCCACGTATCGTTGCAATGGATTTTTTTATTTTCTTTCTCATCTGCTTTCTTAATTGTGTATCTTCTTCAATTACCCATGTGAAGGGTAAACATTTTCTCCACGAAACTATTGACTGTGGCAGTAGAATCAGGTAAGTTTCAGCCACGAGGGCTTAGTTATCAAAGCACCAAAGGATATCATTAAAAAACAGACTGTGTGGAAATCACATGATATTCACCCCAAGGACTACATAACCAGTGACGTTCCTATAGATGAGATTGTTGGTAAAGCTACTTCATCTTTCAGGAAAACCATTATAAACTTATCCCAGAACACAAAAATTCCATTTTTGCTACAAAGTTATTATCCGTCTCAGGAGAGTCACAAATATATGTGCTAACATTTTTCCATTAGAAATGTTTCCTATCAGTGATACCATGTTTTTCCAGATGGGTGGGCCAACAGTCATTCTGCTCTAAAACTGCTATCAGACTTCCAAGCAGTTTCTGATTATGGCCTTTAGCAAAGTTCGCAACAAAGGTGAATGCAGGTTTGTGCAGAAGTGTGTATACAAATGCATTTGCAAATGGGTTTAGACTTTTGGGTGAAAGGGGCCTGAAGTCTCCTAAATAGGAAAATCTTCAAGTAAATCAGAACTGACTCAAGAGTTTGGAAAATGGTATAGGGCTCACTGACTTTATATGAAACCACAGCCAGGCCACATTTTAACACGTCCCCACTCTCAGATTAATTTTATGTCTGTCACCCTCTTCACCTTTGAAATTCTTTCCATTCAGCAAAATTCAGGAGAACAAATACATTTTGACCTCTGTTCCTGATACTTCCCTGTGTGCCTTGATGAAAAATACAGTTTTAGTTTTCAGCGCTGCACGTGAAAGGGGTGGGGGTGTAATGAAATTAATTATGCCTCCTTCTTTTCCCTGAAGCCCCAGGCTTTCCTAAGAGAACACCCAGATACTGCGCGCCAATACATTGAGACCCGAGGGCTCCTCAAAACAGATGTTGTCTGGTTTCTTGCAGAGGGTCAGTTTAGTCTCTTTTTAAATAAGCAGATCTGCATGTGAACGCTACCTTGGTGCGGGAGCCTGTCCTGGCCTTCTTCGCCGGGGACGCCTCGCCTCCCGGGGCAGGACCTTGCAGTGGCGCGGCGCGTCCAGCAGATGGAGCCGCAGCTGAATTTTCGTGAGCCGCTCTCTACACGGAAGGAGTCTGGAATAAACAGGAAGGGGATTTTTTTTTTTTTTAAAATCATCCTACTTTTTAACAAATATTGCCTTCTTCGTCAGGTCAGAGGCTCTTTTTATTTGACTAAGTTGACGTGCATTTAAAGTTTAAAAAATCAGTGATTACGCAATCCCCAATACAGGCTTTTGTTTTTTGGGTTTTTTTTAGGATTTCCTTTCTTTCGAGGGACCCAAAAATCACATTTTTAGTAGTATCAACTATCACAAGGGCATGGTGGTTGAGAAACGTCAGCAGGCAGCGATGGGTAGAGAAAAGCTACCGCAACAGGACACGACAAAAGAGCGGGACCGGGCGGCCTCCGCAGGCCGCGGCGGAAGTGAGCTCCGCGAGGGGCGGGGCGGGGCGGTGGCCGCGGGCGCCGCGAAACACAGCGCCGCCTGCCGGTGAAAAGGGGGAGAGCACGGATCTCGCCAGAGGCTGTGGCGTCGCTACCCAGTCGGCTTAGACCGAGCCCGGATTCCGAAGTCCGTTGCACTCAGGATGCCGCGCGATATACCCCCTACCCAGCGAGACCGAAAGTGATGGGCAAAACCCGAGCAGCCTTTCTATCGAGAAGAGAAACGTGCAGGCCCGTTATGGTTTTGGGAAACAATGTTTCGAGGGGCTTGGCTGGTTTTAATGCTTCCTAAAGCCTGAAAGGATGATTGTTATTTAAGATAATCCCAAAGAAGAGAGAAAATAGAAACCCTATCGGAGCTCATTTTGATTTATCCCATCCTGTTTTCAGTTATTTACAAAATATTATAAATGGTTATCAGAATCAAATTGGAAAAAACGGGCAAGACCCTGGGTTTCAAGGTGAATGCACTTATCATTTCCCATAACGGCCCCTCATTTTTATTCCAGGATTGTTGCAGTGGTGTTTCTTGAGTCCCTCCTCCTCTCCCCACTTCCCTTTTCGCTTCACTCATTTGACAGGAGCCTCCGCAATCATCTGCTTAGAACACGTCAGCATCATCCACTGGGAGAGAATCGTGGCACCACCTTTCTCCCCCCTATGGCTGAAGCCCAGAGAAAGATGACAGGCTGCGCTGCTGCTCTCAAGCCAGCGCGATTGCTGGGAACTGTAACCTGCAAGATGATGCCAAAGGGCAGCTTCCTCTCTTTTTATGCTGCAAGGAACTTTATGTTGCCCTTCATTAGCTGATGCTTTCTCCCCAGAGCCCTGTCCTTCAATTGCCCAAATGATGTGCTAAGTCCCTTCCACTTGCAGCAAAGATTCCATACATTAAGTGTAAAAATCACCCATTTCTGTTTTTCTTCCAGTAAGGGAGTAAAGACCCATAGGTGGAACGGTGTCCTTTAGATTAGCCATGCTGTTTATCGGGTCCCTGTTCTCTGACATGAAAATTCACACCTCTCATCAGGGTATAGCTGTAGGCATAAATTACAGGCTCTGGTTCAAAACAGGACCCTCTCCTTCTCCCAGTAGCATCAGAAACACACTAATTAGGGACCTAATTAGAACACAAGGCTTCTTGAGGGTCCTGGAGAAGGAAGGTTGGGCCCCCAAGTCCTGTACTGCTGACTTGGGCTGCAGTCACAACTGGCTAGGTTCACAGCCTGGATCCAACCAGGTGAGCATGGAGAGCTCAGTGTTTGGAACACAAAGGAGAGCAATGAATATATAGTAACTTTGTGAATCAGGGACAAAATCCAAGAGGAAGCCCGGCATTTTGTTTATCAGCAGAGAAAGGGAAGTAAAGGAGGGAATGTCTCCTTAAATGTTACTGTGTTATGAAAGTGTCTTCTGGGGAGAGGATCCATGAACAGGGCAGCTGATAACACTAATACTGTTCAGGTAGTTCTCCCCACATCTCCAGGACTGCTGAACCAAGTGTAATGGGGAGGGATACAGCTCCGAGCCTTTCCGGCTGCGATCAGAGGGAGTTGGCTCAGACAAAGCAAAGCAGCTTCTCTCTTGGTTCTCTTTGTTCTTCCTTGGAAAATGGGCTCTCTCTCAGGTCTCATACACCAGCTGCTTTCGCCTCTGGTACAAGGGCAAAATAAAGTAATTGCTACTAATTATTTGGACAGCATATTTCTGGAGCCCTGAACTCTTTGGAAATGCAGGACTAAATTATTTTTAGAATTCTAATGTGCTATAAATTGCTATAAATTTTTATTTTGCATTTTTAGGCAAAAATTTCAGAGAGGGGCCCTTCTCCATCAAATAAAAATAAAAATGCTGCCTTCAAAAGGGGTAATGGAGGCAGAGTGCTTTGAATCCCACTTAACCTAATAACTACATGTCCTGCACCTTATGCTTCAGAAGCTCTTTCTCACAGAGCTTATGATTTAACGAGCAAATTCTTTGTCTGCTAAGAAATCACTTCAGCAGGAAAAGGGCTCTCTGACAAACCACACCTTTTTATACCATAAATGACTTATTTCTAGTAAGAATGATTTAACATAGCTCTTTTCAAAGTAAAAACATTCAGAATTTTCTATCCCAGATATAAGCATGGAATTAAGACAAAGAGTGCTTGTCTTAGAAATAGGCAGGCCACTCCCCAAGCCCTCAGGGCCCTCAGAGCATCTGCTGCCTGGACTGATTCTTTTTTTTTTTTTTTTTTTTTAAAGATTTTATTTATTTATTTGAGAGAGAGACAGTGAGAGAGAGCATGAACGAGGAGAAGGTCAGAGAGCGAAGCAGACTCCCCATGGAGCTGGGAGCCCGATGCGGGACTCGATCCCGGGACTCCAGGATCATGACCTGAGCCGAAGGCAGTCGTCCAACCAACTGAGCCACCCAGGCGTCCCTGCCTGGACTGATTCTTAAATCAAAAGCCACACATGGCTTCTGTGCTTGACAGCTGAGGTGGCCTTCGATGTCCAGTGTGGGCTGGCTGGAATGGGTTCACATGCACAACAGAAAATGGGCTCTGTGCGTCAAGAGAAAGCTTACTGGGCTGAGAAGGGCTAGGGTGATGTTTGGAAATACTGTCAGTTTACTTCTTGGGAATCCCCCCACCCCAAAGTAAGTACTTTCAGTCCCTTTATGTGGCATCCTCAGGCTCTTTACTACAGTTCCTGCTTTTGGGGGGATTTTATCTGCTCACTAAATATTGGTTATTTGGTCCAGACTAATAGAAAATCTGCACATCAAGACCAGCCGAGGAGAGAGCAGCTCCTCTCTGCCAGTTCCTGGTGACTTCCTTCTTTCTAGCACTCTCAAGAGGAAGTGAGAGCAGTCCCCAGGCAGGAAACCGCCCTGCATTAGCTGCTAATTTAAGGGTTCGGGTTCTGTAGGTGAGGTCCAGATGAGCTTCTAAAATAATTCTGAAGGTAGATAAGGAACAAATAAGCAGGTGTTATGGAGTCTATATACCTTTGTAATTAACAGAAAATTTTGATAAAGTAGTCACTGGGCATGTATATTCATACTACTATCCTGTATTTATATAATTATCTGTTACCCAGACAGCATATTACAGAATGCCTTTCATCTGACAGGTCCCTTCCTGTGTTAAGCTGGCATATTAAGGCACTCCAACTTTATAGCCAGAAGCATCTGGAGAACAAGAGTGCTGTCATGCCCGCGCCCCTTCTTTACGTTTCACACAGTACCCAGCAGAGTATTTGACACGCATTAGGTGCTCAGGAAAGAGCTGCTTTAAGGAAAAAACAGGCTGGCCTGGGTGGCTCAGTCGTTAAATGTCTGCCTTCCACTCAGGTCATGATCCCAGGGTCTGGGATCGAGCCCCCGTGTTGGGGTCCCTGCTCATCAGGAAGCCTGCTTCTCCCTCTCCCACTCCCCCTTGCTTGCATTACTTCTCTCTCTGTGTCTCTCTCTGTCAAATAAAGTCTTTAAAAAAAAGAAAGAAAAGAAAAAGATTATGGACTAAAGGAGCGATGAATAGCTGTGCTTTAATCCTGAGATTAGTCCTGCCTTTGTTGTCAGGACTGGAGAGACTGGAGAGTGCTACTGCATCCAAAGAAAACAGAAGTGGAGACAGATATCGCAGCTTCTCTGGCTGATATGCCATAGATTTACTTTACATACATTATCTCATTTACACTTTACCACAGGCTAAGTTTACTATTACTACTGCCCTTATTTTACATATCAGAAAACATTACCTGAGACACACAACTAGCAAACAGCCTCATGGGGACTTGAGTCCAGAGAGAAGTCAGCGTTCAGAAGCCACTCCTTTAGGCACAGTCATGCTTCAGAATATCTAATAACACCGTTTATAGCTCCATTCTCTAACTAACTACCCTTCTTGGGAGAATTGCCTCGAGACATAATATCTGAGGTGGGAGGGAAAGAGGAAGAGGGTAATAAACACAATTCATAACTGACAAGTCTCCATCTTCATGGTTTTAATGTTCTTTTCTGTGTGTTAACTCACTTAATCCTCACAGCTCTCTGTCAAGTATGTTACTATTCTTTCTTCTAGATAAGGAATGTATCTCTAGAGAACAGTTGGGTTTAAAACAACAACAACAGGGGCACCTGGGTGGCTCAGTCATTAAGTGTCTGCCTTGGCTCAGGCCATGATCCCAGGGTCCTGGGATCCAGCCCCTCATCGGGCTTCCTGCTTGTTGGGGAGTCTGCTTCTCCCTCTCGCATTCCCCTTGCTTGTGTTCCCTCTCTTGCTGTGACTCTGTCAAATAAATAAAATCTTTAAACAACAACAACAACATGCTTAAATTCCAAGGCTGAGAAATAGCAAATGTACTGATAGGTAACACCAGGCCTGCCTTGGCCTCTCACCTCAGCCCAGAGTGAGAGTGTAGGTGCTTCCTATGCTCCCTTCCTTTCTTCCTTATTAATGCTCCGTGAGCCATAAAGCTTATGTCTGTCTCTACCTGCGCCGTAAATCCAAATATGGTTGACATGATGTGCCACTAAGTCATTTCAAAAGCAGAAGCAAGGTAGAGAGGAAACAGAGTGACAATGCATGGAATGCTACATAACAATTAAAAAGAATGAATTACATTGAAACATACCGCCATGAAGTGATCTCCACAGGCATAGTAAGTTGACAAAAATAATAAGAGCAGGGGCGTCTGGGTGGCTCAGTCGTTAAGAGTCTGCCTTCGGCTCAGGTCATGGTCCCGGGGTACTGGGATTGAGTCCCGCGTCGGGATTACTGCTGGGTGGGAAGCCTGCTTCTCCCTCTCCCACTTCCCCTGTTCATGTTCCCTCTCTCTCAGTGTGTCTCTCTGTCAAATAAATAAACAAAATCTTAAAAAAAAAAAAAACCTGCTTTTAAAAAATAAGAGCAAACTGCAGAATAAAAAAATACAGCATGGTACCGTGTATATTTTTGAAAAGACACAAAACAATATGTTACACACACTCACACACACACACACACACACATCTACGCAAACACACCGCAAACAGCTGGTTATACCCCAAACTGACAGCTGATTTCCCTGGGGAAAGGACAAGGCCTGGGGTGAGGTGGGTAGCCCCGGCAGAATTTATCTTTTTACCAGATTATTTATTCAAATAAGGTGTATGTAAAAGAGAAAGGGGAAAAAAGGAAAGCAGAAAAGAAACAAGTGTCGCTGCTGGAAAAGAAAGAATAGCGACACACAGTAAAGTACTGTAAGCGGTAGGAAACCTTCCAGACAAAAATCCACTGCCTTGCTCATGTGCATAAGAAACCAGAGGATGAGCAGAGATTTCTCACGTTGGCATTATTATTATGAATTTGGTGAGTTTTAAGATGCAGTATCTCCTAACTCCACCAGAAACACAGTGCTGAGAAGTACATTAGACCTGGAGCCAGACAGCGGAAGGTCAAGGCCTGACTCTGCATTTCCCTGTAAACTTGGGCTAATTTCTCAAGGCCTTAGTGTCCTTATCTGCAGAGTGAAGATAGCAGTAATATACTTCACAGGATGCTTCGAGGATTGAGATAATACCCAGGAAAGAATAGTAAAATCATGCAGACTGAGACTTAGAACTTATAAATTATGTTGGTGTTGACTGTCTTCCCAACCTTTCCCTCCCACTGCAGACAATTATGCGTTCTCACACCTTTGAGTATGCCCCACACTGAGGCAGAATTAAATGAACAAGCCATCAGTCTTTAATATAATATTTGCTGATTACAGGCTTCCATTATTTGAGGCTTTAGATTATGAACACGCCTAGCCTTTAAGCTTCAATAGCTCGCATTTGTGTACTTATTTGAAGGAATATATTCATTTGATTCGTGTATACAACATACCCTTTTCCTGTGAAACCTACTTTTGATGCAAGAGCTAAAATACCCAAATCAGAGACACCATTTAAAGTACAAGCCAAAAATACCATAAAAAAATTTTTTTTGCACCTTAAATGTGCTTATCTGTGGTCCTACTAAAATTCCAAGCTGTTCCAAAATTTCCAGACTCCAACTACAAGCCTTATAAGAAAAGGGGTTTCAGAAACAATCAAAGAAACACTAGTACCACCAATATAATCAGACACAAAAGAGAAACATGAGCAGATGAGTAAATATCAGTCGCACACACACAGCACCATGCCGACCACGCAGGATGGAACTAGGTTCAATCACAGCCTCACCTTGGAAACAGAGCCAGGTTCTCGGCTTTTGCCGGGTGTGCCTGTGTTAAACAGCGCAGGGACCTGCAGATTTCTGGTGAAGCGAAGAAGAATCCAGTTTAAGTTGTTTGAGTTCGGAAAGGATCCATTTGAAGGAACCAATTCCAGGCACACAAAGCACACATTCCTCCCGGGCTCCTCCACCCCATTCAACCCGGCTGTCAGTTTCGAGCTGGGCGCCCATTGTTCACTTTGTTCTACTCTAATTAGACTTGACAGATTGCTCTTTCTGGCTAGACTGGCTATGGCCAAGATCGGAGAGAAGAGGTGAGGCTGACCTTGTCACTGTGCCCTTGGGATCAGAGCCCCACCCCCCACTCTACTCCACCAACACTGAAATGTATGAAATGTACACCCCCCCCCACCCCAGCTCCCCCCACCGCCAAGCTCGGATCTGTTCCCCTTCAACCCCCTGGCAGTCCCGTCGCCATGGACTTGAGATTCAAACCCTCATTGTCTGCAGAAGGGAAATACGTGTGCTCTAATATTTTTCATATTAATACTCTGACCCTTAGTTGTTGTTTTCTTTTTTTTCTTCAGATCTGGTGGGGAAAAACCAGACCAACTTTTCTGAAGGGAAAGATACTGCAATTTTGCCCTGGAGCCCAGAAATATTGGTTGCTTAATGAAACAGAGCTCTGGAAGGATTCAGGCCCTGACACGACCTGCATGGGTCTAAAGCAAATCCCTGGCCCAGCGGCCCTCAGTGTCCATATCTGTAAAATGCCATCAATACTTCTTGAACCTCTGTTGTATCAAAAACAGGTTAAGCTGGTGTTAAATAAAAATTAGACCATAAAATGGTAGAGCTGGAAATGATCTTAGACATCATCAAGTCCAGTATCATCATCTGGAAGATTATTATAAAAAATAGAGGACAAAGAGGGAGGGGCCATGCACAGGGTCATGAAATTAGTTCTTAAATCTTAAACACCTGGCGCTGAACAACAGCTTGCTAATTAGTTTTGTCTCTAACCTGCCATTTCCTGGTTTATCCTATGCTTGATAACAAATCATATCGGCCAGGAAGGCAACTTGCTTTCTCTGAGGAAGGAATTCTCCTCACCCAAGGACTATGTTCTCAGAAAGGCTTCCCTTTACTGAGAATCCAACGGTCCTGTAATAAATAGATCCTGACTCACCACATGGCTCTTACTGGGGTGCAGGATGGAACTCGACAGACTTGGGGTAGGGGCCTTCCTCTCAAATAGGAATGACCCCCTCCTTGACCTAAGTCTGGCTGTGCCTGTTGCCTCAAGGGCTATGAGCAGGAGAGACTGTTAGAAATTCCTCCTTGGGGGCACCTGGGTGGCTCAGTGGGTTAGGGCCTCTGCCTTTTGTTGTGGTCCCGGGGTCCTGGGATCGAGCCCCACGTCGGGCTCTCTGCTCGGTGGGTAGCCTGCTTCCTCCTCTCTCTCTGCCTGCCTCTCCACCTACTTGTGGTCTCTGTCTGTCAAATAAATAAATAAAATCTTAAAAAAAAAACAAAAAACAATCTTCTCCTTGGAACAAATCTAGTGTTTCCTAGTTGGCAATGTAAACCCACTCTTTATGGTTCACTCACCTATCCCCAAGTATTTATTAAAACCCATTATTGTGTTAAGCCCCTGAAAGCTGGCAAGACTGGTACAATGACTAGGATCAGGCCTCTAGGAGTCTCAGAAGGAGCCAGCAGTGTAAAGGCTGATGTGTGTGGGAGCCCTGAGGGATGAGGGTGGAAGGAGGAGACAGTCAATTCTCCTTGACCGGGGTTTAAGGAATTTAAACACCTAATAGAGAAAAAATAAATAAATAAAAATTTTAAAAAGTCATAAAGGAGATGATAACTAGAGCTAAAACTTTAGGAAATGAAGGCTATTTTCCAGGTGGAAGCAAGGAAAGTATGTGGCATTCAGACAGAGAGTGAGCCCGTTGTTTGGGGGGCGGGGGAATGTTTTTGGCCTGCATAGTATGAGAAAGCATCAACCAAAGATGAGACTGGGCACTTAGGTAGAGATCAATGAAAACACTATATCACAGAGGAAGAAGTTTGGATTTTATTGTAGCAGTTCAGAAGAATCACTGCAAAGTTCCAAGCAGAGAAATAACACTGTTCTGATTGCATTTTATAAAGATGGTGTTGATGGCAGTGGGGAAGACAGATTGGGGGAGGACTGGGAAGGAGCAAGACCCAAGGCAAAAAGACTTAACGACACAACTGCAGCAGTTTAGGTGACATGAGACAGTTGACTCAGTCAGCAGGAAGAATCAAGGGAGGGCAATGTTTTAGTTTTTGTTTCCAAGAGACTTCAGTAACTTTGGATCCTGACTCGACTAGATCAACTGTAAAGAGAAAATGTGGAAGACAAATAGAGTATTAAGTAAGATTAAGGTATTCTTGTGCATTTTATTAGGTGTGATAATGTTACCTCAAACAAAGCAGCATACTGAAGGGTTTAATGGGTGAGATAGCATGATGTCTGGATTTGCACTAAAACACTGTAGAAATAATAGATGAAGTAACTATGAAGAAAAGTTAATAATTATTAAATCCACACGATGGATATGTCGGGGTCCATTATGCTCTATGTATACTTGAAAATTGTCAAAATGAGGGGCGCCTGTGTGGCTCAATCATTAGGCATTTGCCTTTGGCTCAGGTCATGATCCCAGAGTCCTGGGATAGAGTCCTGCATTGGGCTCCCTTTTCCATGAGAGAGGCCAGCTTCTCCTCTCCTACTCTCCCTGCTTGTGTTCCTTTTCTCACTGTCACTCTCTCTGCCAAATAAATAAAAAATTTTTTTTAAGTATCAAAATGAAAACCTAATATATTAGGCAAAGGAAAATGAGATCCCAAATTAAAGAAATTAGAGTAAAAATGGAGAGGAGATAGCTTAAAGATAGAATTAACAATGCTCAGTGACTGGTTAAAAGTGGTTACTGAGGGGTTTTGTTGTTGTTGTTGTTTTGAGAGAGAGAGAGAGAGAGCGAGCACTGAGCTGGGAGGAAAGAGAGAAGCAGGCTCCCCACGAGCAAGAAGCCCGATGAGGGGCTCAATCCCATGATCCTGGGAACATGACCTGAGCCGAAGGCAGAGAGTCAACTCACTGAGCCACCCAGGCACCCCCAAAAGTGGTTATTGAAACTGAAGAGTTGGCATGACTTCCAGGCTTTTGCTTGGGAGCCTGGGGAGACAGTAAAGAACCTACTCTTTCAGGCATGAAGAATTGGAGTTTCAGAGAAACACTGAGTTAGTGCTGTCCAGTAGGCAGTTGGACACATAGATCTAAAGATCAGGAGAGAAGCTATGACTGGGGGTGTGAATTTGCGAGCTGTCACTTCACCAACACTTGGGTAGTGATTCAAACAACTGGGAGAGCATGGTGGACGAGAAGGTAAGATGGCTGAGGAAGAAGCCCAAGGCACACTTACATTTAAGAAGTGGGGAAAGGAAGGAAGAACTTTCAGAAAAGAAGAATGGCCAGAGGATAAGTATGAGAAGAAACAGGAAAAACATAATTTCTGGAGAATCTGTCAAGAAATAAGGGGTCAACAGAATCAAATACCCCAAGTTAAAATGTGAAACCCATTGGATTTAGCATCAAAGAGACAACGGCCAAAGAACTTTCAGGAGAAAGTAATGTGTTGAAAAGTGAATCGGGAGAGTAAATGAAGTCTGAAGGATGGGGGAGGGCTGGATTGCATGGTCCTCACAGGATGAGAGGGTTGCCTAGAAATGGTTTGCAAATAGGCAAGCTCTAGGCCAATCAAACCTTTGCTCAATGGGGTTCAGTAGAAGTGGATTCCTGAGAGGAGAAAAAGAACACGTCTTAGGTAAAGCGAGGAGGAGGAGGGTGCATTCTATAAAGAGATTAAGCATTAAAAAAAGAAAAAAGAATATAGGGGACAGTTCAATGAAACAAAGATCCCAGAGGGCACTGTGGAGAGAGTTTACGAGGTCAGCAGTGTCTGAGAGTCACGAGGGCAGACGGGGATTCTTTTGACCTCTGGCTGGCGTGTCTTAGCAACCTCTTCAGTGATTCCCCAAATTCAATGCTCTCCACTCCACACCATCTTGCAGGTAGCAAATCTGGAAAATGCTTATAGAGCATGACCTTGATCATGTCAAACCCTTGCCACAAAACTTTTATTAGCTCCAATACCTATTGCATTAGGTATTAGGTATAATATAGCCCTTCCATAATCTGACCCCAACTTGCTTTCTTCAGCCTGATCTTTTGGGGTTTGTTTGTTTTTATTTGTTTTGTGTTCCTTTTCATGAACCTTCCTTCCAAAATGCCAGGCTACTCACTGTTCTCTAAATATATTAATTTCTTAAAATATTATAGAAAAAGGGCTGAGAAGGGTCTAACATGTGACAGCATTCAACAGATGTTTGTTTTTGGATACTAACCGATTTATCATTCCCCAGTTCTCTTTTCCCCAAAGTGTCTTTCCACCTTCCTTTATGTTACAGGGCAAGATTCAGATCAGCTGTCATCTCTTCTGGGAAGACTTTCCTGGGTCTGCAGCACACCACCTCTCCACCTCTCTTGACACTCAGCCTATTTGGATCTGCTTAAATGTGTTTCTCTCATTAGAATATAAGTTTCCAGAAGGCCGAAGCCATATATGTATATTTTACGTATTTAGAACATCAGTACATCGCACAGTGCATGGCATTCTACATACAAAATAAGTGTTGAAAGAACTTTGCTCCCTCTCCTCTGTTTCCTCTGTTTTTCTTTTCTTTTTTTTTCCTTTTCTCTTTTTTAAAACTGCCTTTTTACATGCCGTAGGGTATGGTTTCTTATATGATAGCTCGCTCTATTTTTGCATGGCAGTGGACATTGTTTTTGTCACCCCAGGGTCCCTTCCTGTTCTTCTAGCAACAGGATCAGAATTCTCTGCTCTTAGTCTTTGTGATTCAGATGTCCCCCCACCCCAACCCTGGGATGAGGGTGGAAGACAAGTCACAGGTGTCTAAATTAGCCAGTTATTGTCCCATTCCTATGGCCTTCCTGACTGGTTTGAGTGAACATATGCTCTAAGCCTTCCAATTAAAGTAGATCTCGGGACTTTAATCTTCAGAGTTAGTGGAAGAAGGGTGCGCGCTCTCTCTCTCCCTCTCTCTGCTGGACATGGAGTCAATAGGGTGCAAGACTGC
The DNA here is from genome assembly GCF_030435805.1 of Mustela lutreola. Taxonomy (NCBI): domain Eukaryota; kingdom Metazoa; phylum Chordata; class Mammalia; order Carnivora; family Mustelidae; genus Mustela; species Mustela lutreola. The sequence continues at coordinate 65,593,896 of NC_081297.1, forward strand.
TGTTTGAGAATGAACATAATACTTGGAGAGAAGACAACCAAAAGAAAGAGAGAAACAATCCTGGTGATGGAAGCAGAACTGAATTCAGCTATGCTTTGAAAGGAAACTATTGCTTGTCCATTTGTGTTGGGTTTTCTGTTATTTGCAACAAAATCATCTATTTTTTTTTTTTAAGATTTTATTTACTTGTGAGAAAACGAGCACAAACAAGGGGAGGGGCAGAGGGTGAAGCAGGCCCCTGCTGAGCAGGGAGCCCAACACTGGTCTCCATCTCAGGACCCTGGGATCATGACTCCGGCCCAAGGCAGACACTTAACCTACTGAGCCACTCATGTACCCCATCAACAAAACCATCTTAACTGATACAATATTTACGTATAACTGATTTATGTAACTAATATAATAATTATTTTATTCTGAATCTAATACATTGTTTGACACATGAGACTCTTAACAAATGTGTGTTTAGTTGATAAGTAAGTCATTGTGAGCTACAGCAGTTACTGATTTCTATAGGGCAACTTGGCAATATGTATTTACAACCTTAAAAAAGATCATTCTTCTGGGTGCGCCTGGGAGGCTTAGTGGGTTAAAGCCTTAAAAAAAAAAAATATATATATATATATATATATATATATATATATATATATATATAATTTTAAGACTGATTCATTTATTTTAGACGGAGAGAGACAGAGAGAGAGTGCGAGATCGCACAGGCATCCCAGTGAGCTGGGGGAGGGGAAGAGGGAGAGAAACTTCCGGCAGACTCCCCACTGAGCATGGAGCCTGTCTCAGGGCTCAATCCCAGGAGATCATGACCTGAGGCAAAACTAAGGGTCGGAACTTTAACAGACTGAACCACCTCAACTAGGCACCTCAAAAATAAAATCTAGGAAAAAAAAAAAAATCAAAGCCTGACCTCTACCTGAGACAAAGTAGAGAAAGATATCTCACAAATGTAAATGAGCTAACACTTATTATTACCTATTGTACAGCGTCCAAATTAGCAGGGATAGTTGCTGGTTTCCTTTAGTTTAGTTACAAAATTAACCTTCAGTGCATGCTTTTGTGGCCATCTTATACCTCTCTTCAAAGCCTTTCAATTCTCTTCCTTTTAACTTAGTATAAAATAATTTTATTCTATTGACCTGAAAACAGTTCCCCTCTCTCTTTTTTTTTTAAGATTTTATTTATTTTTTTGACAGAGAGAGTGAGAAAGCACAAGTAGGGGGAACAGTATTGTGAGAGGGAGACGATACAGGGCTCAATCCCAGGACCCCAGGATCACGATCCGTGCTGGAGGCAGATGCTTAACCAACTGAGCCACCCAGGTGCCCCAACATTTTACTTCTTAGATTCACTTAATCTAATGATTTTCATGTCCCCTTTCCTTCATTCCAGTCACCAACATGTATAAATTTCTGGCCCTAAACATATTATATTTGGTCAATTCTAGATATACACTTTTTCACATTTTAACATCTCTGAACTCAGCAAGTGTCTTACAACCAGCGGTATCTGATATTCAATGATGTACAGTAACTTCTTTCTGAGTGAGCAGTTTACTTCCCACCACTTACTGAATAATATTCTTCCATCCAATCATTTGGCTTTAATTCATAAATCTTATAAGAAGTCTTGCTTTATTTTTGTGAAACTGACATTAATATAATTCTAATATTTCTAGCATTCTGATACATATGTTCCAAAGTAGTATATGAATCTAACTTTATCAATTTAATGACTGTATAATATCCCATTCTTTGAATATATCATGATTTTAGCACCCAGTTTCTACTGAGGTTACCAATAATGCTCAGATAAACCAACTTTATATATTTATCTATCTCCCTAGGATGCATTTTCCAGAAGTAGAGAATGATTACTCATTTTACTGGTACAGTACAACAAGCCTTCCTGTCCCTATGTTTTCGTTTGTTAACTGGTCTGTTACACTTTATTTCTAGTCTAATTATTTTTTTTGTCTTTTATTCTTTTTTATTGTGGTAAAATATGTAACATAAAGTTTACCATCTTTCAGTGCCATTAAGTATATTCACGTAGTGTGTCGATGCCACCACCATCCATCTCCAGAAGAATGATCTTTTTTTTTCAAGATTTTATTTATTTATTTGACAGAGAGAGATCACAAGTAGGCAGAGAGGCAGGCAGAGAGAGAAGAGGAAGCAGGCTCTCCGCTGAGCAGAGAGCCTGATGCGGGACTTGATCCCAGGACCCTGAGATCATGACCTGAGCCGAAGGCAGAGGTTTAACCCACTGAGCCACCCAGGCACCCTATTTTATTTTTAAGTAGTCCCTACACCCAACATGGGGCTTGAACTTACAACCCCAAGATCAAGTCACATGTTCCACCTACTGAGCTAAAAGCTTGTAATTTTAGCTTCCCCTTCCCCTGTTTTAAGAAGGGGTTTGGCAGCTGAAGAGAGATAAAAAGGCACGGAAGTAACAAATTGCTAGTACTTGAGAAGAAGGCTCAAAAGTCTACACTTTTCATTAACAGAATACAGGGAAACCAAGACTTCCCTTAGAGTATTCTGTATCTCCTCCCATGTTGTTAAAAACTTCCAGTAAGCATTACTCTGTCGTTAAACTCAACTACTTCTATCCAAGCAGTCTCGCAAGTTAGGAATTTGACCAGCTGTCCATGGAGAAGTGGACTAAAAAAATGTCAAGCATCTTCTCTCTCTCTCTCTCACACATACACACCCTACACATTCACAGATTTCAGTGCTTAGCAATACACCACATATATGCTATTTATTCACATGGCTTCTTCCTTATTTTCAGTTATTTCTGTCCTCCGTAAAGTGGGAAGCATTGGGGGAGGCCAATTACTCTTAGTTATTGCTGTGACTCACAGTGAGCTCAAGTCAGGCACCCAGGATCACAGCCATCAGCAGCTGCTGCATCCTTACCCTCACTGGAGTTGCCCCATTTGAAGTAATGACTGATCACAGACAAAAGACCTTGACCAAGAGCCACAGGTATGGCTCTAGGCAAAAATGCTTTGGTAAACAATTTTACCTCATAGAATGTCAGATTTACTAGGAAAACTAAAATACACGTCAGCCCTGTAGTTTCTAACCTTTGAGAAACAATACACTTACCTTAGGAGTTTTGAAATATCGCAGGGTAAGGTCCCAGGGTTGTATATTTTTCAAAAAAGCTTCACAGGCAATTGTGGGGCATTCAAAGCTGAGAATCACTGCTCAAATCCCATTCCTTTCATTTTACAGGCCTGGGGCCCAGAGAGGTTGCTGGCTTGCCCCAGATCACACACCTGGTTAAAAACAGAATCGAGACTAGAACTCAAACCTCCTGATTTCTGGCGTAGAGTCTTTCTTCTTACACTAGCATTCTGCCCCATCGATCATTTCTAAATTTTTCCTATTATTCCTTCCTAATACATTTGAAAATGTATAATCCAACTACTGGCCATTTTAATAACAAAATCATGGAGTTGCAAAATCTAGCATTTAGGAAATAAGCCAGTTACAAAAGACTATATGATATGATTTCACTTACATGAAATGTCCAGAACAGGCAAACCCACAGAGATGGCAGTAGGTTAATAGATCACCAGGAGCTGTGGGGATAGGGTGCAAAGAGGGGCAGGATTTCTTTCTGCGGTGATGAAAATGTTCTACATTTAATTGTGGTGATGGTTGCCCAACTCTGTGAATATACTAAAAGCTACTGAATCATACTACTTTCAAAAGGGGAGTTGTATGGTATGTGTATTATATCTCAATAAAGCTGTTAAAAACCTAGCACTAACTTCTCACTGGATTCTGAAAGATAATTACATTTTTTTACTTATTTCATCCACCAACATTTCTCTAAAATTATAAGCAGTCTCCAGATGGGTTTTACCCTTAAATTTAGGTTATCTCTATTTAGGTCCATTTCCCAGTGTGCTGTACCCCCAACAACAGATAAATCTTCCTAGAGCTTGTATGGTATTCGGGATCCTTGTCCTTCAAAGTGTCAGACTCCTTGCCTTTGCCAAGATCATTCCCTCCACTGAGAAGGCTAATCTGTGTGTTCAAGGCCTACCTAGGTCAGATGCCCCCTCCTCAAGGGTCTTCCTCCCACCACACTGGGGGTGTTCTGCCTTCCAGGATATAAAATTCTGACCCGATGTTTTGAAAACATGTAACAAAGCTCAACAGCCTTCTAGCCTGGCTCTGGCCGTTACCACCGGCCAGTGGTCCTTCACTAATTTCATTTTCCTTCCTGTAGCACCCTTGTCTAGCACCAAATTCCGTGTCATTTGTTTTGTTTGTTTGCTTTCTTCTGCCCATTATGCTATCCTTCCCCTGCTCTTTTTCCCACCTCCTCACTCCTACCTACCCCCCCCCCTTTTTATAAAGGGGCTCGGTCCCAGGACCCAGGGATCATTACCTGAGCCAAAGGCAGAGGCTCAACAGGCTGAGCCACCCAGGTGCCCCTCCCACACCCCTTTCTACCTCTGCCCTTCATTCCTGCCTAACTTTTAAATATTCAGGACTCTGGAAACATACCGTCTCTTCCAGAAAGGCCTCTGACACCTCCCCTCATCATTAGGATGATGGCCAAACTAAAGTAATGGCAAGGAAGTGTAGAAAAACAGACAAATTTGAAAAGTTTTAAGGAGGGAGAATTGGTAGAACTTGCCAATGTGAAATAAATGCAAGCATAAATCTTAAGGATCAAATAGAATTAACACTGAATGGGAGAATAAGAACTGGTAATAATTTAGAGCAATTTCATATGTTTCCAAGCTTTATATCATCTGCAGTTTTAATAAGATGATTCTCTCTGTCCTGCCAAGCACGTCTTCCTTTTAAACGTCTTTTTTCTAATATTGCTTTATTGATCCAGAGTCTTTAATGACTCTCTCCTCGCTAATGCACCAAGCCTAAACTCTGCTTGCTTTAAAGGCTCTTACAGCTGGATCAGCCCTTCCCATCAGCACCACCTGGCCGTGATCCAGCCGGCTGCCTCATCCTCCCTGCACAGATCTTGCTTACTCCCCCTTCTAGCACTCTGGCCACCTTCTTGCCCCAGGCAGTCCTACCCCCATGCACATCTCAGGGACCATTCAATGCTCAGCTTCATGAAATCCTGCCTCCCTGGTCCATGCCTCCCTGTGCCCTCTGATGTCCTGAAGCATTCATAGTTAACAGCATCCAATTTAGCATTTAATTATATATGCGCATCTAACATAATTTACTATTGTTTTAATGTGTGTTAGTCATGTTTCCCCCAACTAGATTATAAATTTATTGGGGGGTAGGAACCATCATTTATCCTTCTTTATAAGTCCTGGAAGCAGATTGTGCTCAAATCCTGGCTCTCCTGCTGCCAGCTATGGGACACCAGGTCTCTATACCTTAGTTACTAAAATTTAAAATGGAGCTAATAAAAATACCTATCTCATAGGAGTGGCTATACAGCTAGATGCAACAACTCATACACAGTGCTCAGCAGATACCTGGCACGTTATAAGAACTCAGTAAACATTAGCTAATACTGTTACCCCAGGGGCGCCTGGGTGGCTCAGTGGGTTAAGCCACAGCCTTCGGCTCGGGTCATGATCTCAGGGTCCTGGGATCGAGTCCCGTATCGGGCTCTCTGCTAAGCGGGGAGCCTGCTTCCCTCTCTCTCTCTCTGCCTGCCTCTCCGACTACTTGTGATTTCTCTCTGTCAAATAAATAAATAAAATCTTTAAAAAAATTAAAAAAAATACTGTTACCCCACATCGCTTAGCATATCATTGAACACTGAATACATGTCCCCAAATTAAGTTTTGCTGATTTAGTGGGTTAGACACAAATCTCAATAATATGTCTAGGAGATTCAGAATCTCTTGAGACTAGAACATGTGTATTTGTACGGACAATAATTATTTTTAAACATTTATCAATATAATGTTTCCTCCCAAATTTGGGAGATCATCTTATCATTGTCCTGCGTGTATTCCCTTGCCTGGGTCCTGGTGTCCAGATGAAGAAATCAAGAGGCTAATCTCCCTCATCTCCCAAGGAAACAGGGAATGGATATTCAATGTCAAGATTGACCTCAGATGCCTGGAGTATTCTGGGGGCCAAATACCCATCTCCTCAAGGAAACAGGCATGTAAATGTCTGTATTGGCCTGTTGGTAGTTGAGGCGACGGCATGTCTAGTGGAAGGCAAGACAATGATAAAGGTGAGAAGAAGGTAATTAAAGACCTGAGGCTGAGCTCTAGACACACACTGTTATTATATTTTATATTATACCAATTACGAGGCATGGCCCTCCCCCCAAATATTCCACAAACTAAACAGCTTCAACCAGCTTATTTGGAAGACCCAAAATCATGGTACTGGGGAGAAAAAAGCACTGCTGGAGGAGAGGAATGGGAGAATACAGCAGCTGATACTACGGGATGGTTGTGGGCCATGTGTAGGATCCATACCATAAAAGATCACAGAATGTGAATTGCATTATAAAGCAATTCTCTGGGGTTTTTCTTCCTCTTTTACATGTAAGTTTCATATTTTCCAAATGAAAGATCTGAGATCTTTTGAATAGAAGATCTTTCAAATGAAAAATGAATTGGTTGAAAAACATGGTTGATTTGCTTTACATTGTGAAGATACAAGACACAGAGGCTAGAAGGAAGTTGCACTGAATCACAATCCCAACAGCTGACTACTATTCCCTTTGTCCAAAGCTCTTAAAGTGATGAATGAGAGGTCAAAGCTATCCGGTGGGAATCAGATGCAGACATGGTGGGAAGTCAATGGTGTCATGAGAACAGTGAGTACACCTAGTTTCCAGCCTGTTTCTGCCATCACCTGGCTCTGCCTCTTTGGACAAGTCACTTTTCTGGTCCAAGTTTTCCCATCAGTAAGATGACCAGTGAGAGATAGGAAGATCATCTCTAAAGCTCCTTCCAGCCCTGACAGTCTATGGTTTGGCTGAATCTAAGAAAATCTATGAATTATTCTCCATTTTGGATTACTACTTCCCTACAAGATCCGTCTTTTCCTCTCCCCTGATCTTTCCCTCTTCCTTCCACCCCAGTCATCCCAGCATGCACACCCTGTCCCTTTCTCCTTCTGACCTTCATTTTGGAATCTGAAAAACATTCCCAAACTTAAAACTATTGGTTGCAATGATGTGTTCCTTAGATTTCCCATCCCCCACCCCCGCTGGAGGTGTTTAGGAGGCATTTGCTGAAAACTTGAATTTGAATTTGTAGTTGCAAAGGAAGAGGAAGGAGGCTGATACTGAACTCCTGGCCATGCAGAGCCATCTCGAGGCAGTTTTCCTATACGAGCTGAGCACTAGTTCCATGTAAAGCTAATGAATATATGGCTTCTCCATGTCCCTTCAAATGGTATCTTAGAATTAGGATGGCTCTAAAGTCTCCATGATTGTTCCAGATCACACTGGGTCTTTCACTACGGTCCTCTGATATAATTTCTGAGCAAGCAGTCAGCATAAAAAAGGACTAGGTCAGCTCTCTTTGTGTCAGTCCTTGGCAGCACAGCTCCTCTGGGATGTGTCTCTTGGCATCCACCCAGCTAGCTATCAACAATAAAAGCTTCTCTTTGTGCTTCCAGTAAGTCATAAATAAATCTCCTCAATCCCACCTGTTTTCTGAGAAGAGCTTCAAATCCATCCTTTATTTGAGGTTAAAAAAGAGAGAAAGAGAGACACAATTGCTGCTTTGGGCAAATAGTTTTTACATGTCCACTGAAGCCATTGCCCATTTTCATAGTACCTTACTCCCAAACATTTAGATGTGTCATTTGGGTTCCAGTCCCTTTAGCTGCCAGGTTCTGAGACTGGGCTGCTCTCCCAACTTAGGCTAACTGCCTTTTCTGAAGCAGCTCAGCCCTAAGCCATCCTCCTGCTACCCTCCTGAGGATGGCAAGTGTAAGTTGCGGAGGGCTGGCTACCTGAGCAGCAGGGAAGGCACGTCCTCCGAGAGGGCAACAGCACCCAACAAGCAGCAGGGCAATGGTTTACCTAGCTGTGGCTTCAGACATCCTAACTTTCCCCGAAAGTTGAGAGGCCTAGGTCTGTCGGCTTCTGAGGAAGTACCAGGCACCAGGCCGATGCTAAAAGAAGAAGAAAATAGAATTTCTGTTTAGTGAAACAAGAAAACAGCCAATCTCACTTACAGCCCAAACAGGTCAGATTCCTTGAACACCTCTCGTCCAAAAGCCTCCTCTGAAACATTAAGCTTCATACTGCTGTTCTGAGGTAAACATTAATCCTATTTTCCAGCAAGATGTAGAATGAGGTCAAGCACATTATTTCCTACCGCAGTCAATGTTGGAATTAAAGAAACCTGCTGACTCCATTCTCAAAACTACAGAAATTAGTCACTTCAGCTGATCCATTGTTGAGTTCAAATGAACAACATGTTTTCTGGGCATGAAAAATGGAACTATGGATTTTTTTTCCTTCTGTCACATTTCACTGACCATATCTAATAAATTAACAACAATTCCTTGGTCCATATTCAGATTTCCCTGATTATCTCAAAAATTTTGTTTTATTTTTTCAAAATTTTATTTTTATAATTGGTTTGTTTTAATTAGGATCCAAACAAAGGGAACACATTATTTTGGTTATGTCTTTTATCTCTTTAATTTATTTGACAGACAGAGATCACAAGTAGGTAGAGAGGCAGGCAGAGAGAGAGGAAGAAGTAGGCTCCCTGCTAAGCAGAGAGCCCGATGCGGGGCTTGATCTCAGGACCCTGGGATCATGACCTGAGCTGAAGGCAGAGGCTTTAACCCACTGAGTCACCCAGGTGCCCCAACTCAGCACTTAGCCCCATGTGGGGCTAGATGTCACAACCCTGAGGTCATGACCTGAGCCAAAATCAAGAGTCAGATGTTTAACCAACTGAGCCACCCAGGCACCCCTTAGCCATTCTTTATTTGCTTCTTAGTGGTTTATTTAACTTACTCCTCTATTCCCCACATTTCCTGTAAATTAGAAGTTAGCTCTAATGCTTGATTAGATTCAGGTTCAAGGATCTGTCATAGGTAGCACTGTATGCTTCACACTACATCACATTAGAGGGTACAACTGCTGGTTATCCAAGGTTATCTTAGTGATGCTAAAACTCATGGGTAGGTTCGGGTTGTGACAGCTTAACTTTATTTTTTTGTCACAAAGATCCACGATCAAATGATTTTACAAATGGTTTTTTAAACATTCTACCAAATGTTTAAACATTTAAACATTCTACCAAGTGTTTAAAAAAGAGTTAGTATCTATTCTTCTCTAACTATTCTAAATAATATAAGAGGAAGGAAAACTTTGAAATTCATGCTATGAGCCCACTATCACCTTGATACCAAAGCCAGATAAAAACACCACAAAGAGAGAACTACAGGACAGTATCTTGGACAAACATAGATGCAAAAATCCTTAACAAAATACTAGCAATCTAAATCCAGCAATATATTTTTTAAAAAATCATTAATTAAAAAAAAAAAAACTGAGCCACCTGGGTGGCTTAGTCAGTTAAGCATCTGACTCTTCATTTTGGCTCAGATCATGATCTCATGTGTTGTGAGATTCAGTCCTATGCTGGGCCCTGCACTGGGTGTGGAGCCTGCTTACGATTCTCTCTTTCTCCTCCCCCTCTGCCTCTCACTCCCCTTCTCCTTCTTGCCCTTTCTAAAAAAAAAAAAAAAAAAAAAAAAATTCATCATGATCAAATGGGATTTATTCCTAGGATGCAAGGTGGTTCTATTTTCACAAATCTATCAATGTGATATATCACATCACTATGAGAAAGGACAAAAATCATATGATTATTTCAATATATGTGAACAAAATTTGACAAGGCAAAATATCCATTCGTGATAAAAATCCTCAATGAAGCAGGTCTAGAGGGAATGTATCTCAACATGATAAAGGCCATAGATGAAAGACCCACAGCGAACATCATACTCAACTGGGAAAAACCGAGAGCTTTCCCCCTAAGGTCAGGAACAAGACAAAGATGTCCACTCTCATCACTTTTATTCAACATAGTACTAGAAGTCCTAGCCATGGATATCCAAGAACAAAAAGAAATAAAAAGGGCGCCTGGGTGGCTCAGTGGGTTAAGCCTCTGCCTTCAGCTCGGGTCATGATCCCAGGGTCCTTGGATCAGGACCCGCATTGAGCTCTCTGCTCAGTGGGGAGCCTGCTTCCCCCTCTCTCTCTGCCTGCCTCTCTGCCTCCTGTGATCTCCCTCTGTCCAATAAATAAATAAAATCTTAAAAAAAAAAGTAATAAAAAGACATTCCAAATTGGTTAGGAAGAAGTAACACTTCCGGGGCACCTGGGTGGCTCAGTGGTTTAAGCCTCTGCCTTCGGCTCAGGTCATGATCCCAGGGTCCTGGGATTGAGCCCCACATTGGGCTCTCTGCTCTGCAGGGAGCCTGCTTCCTCCTCTCTCTCTGCTTGCCTCTCTGCCTACTTGTGATCTCTGTCAGATAAATAAAAAAAAAAATCTTTAAAAAAAAAAAAAAAAGAAGTAACACTTCCACTATTTGCAGATGACATGATACTATATGTAGAAAACCCTAAAGACTCCACCAAAAACTACTAGAACTGATAAATGAGTTCAGTAAGTCGAAAGATATAAAATCAATGTACAGAAATCTGTTGGATTTTTATACAGTAACATTAAGCAACAGAAAGAGAAATTAAGAGAGCAATCCCATTTACTATTATACCAAAAGTAGTAAAGTACCTAGGAAAAAATTTAACCAAAGAGGTGAAAGACCTATACTCTGAAAACTATAAGACATAAATGAAAGAAATTGAAGATAACACAAAGAAATGGAAAAACATTCTATGCTCTTGGGTTGGAAGAAAAAAAAAATGTTGTTAAAATGTCTATACTAGGGACGCCTGGGTGGCTCAGTTGGTTAAGCAGCTGCCTTCGGTTCAGGTCATGATCCCAGCGTCCTGGGATCGAGTCCCACATCGGGCTCCTTGCTCAGCAGGGAGCCTGCTTCTCCCTTTGCCTCTGCCTGCCAGTGCTTGCTCTCTCCCCCCCCCTCTCTCTGATAAATAAATAAAATCTTAAAAAAAAAAAGTCTATACTACCCAAAGCAAGCTACAGATTTAATGCAATCGCTACCAAAATACCAAAAGCATTTTTCACAGAACTAGAACAAACAATTCTAAAATTTGTGTGAAACCAGAAAAGACCCTGGAGAGCCAAAGCAATCTGGAAAAAGAAAAACAAAACTGGAGGTACACAAATCAGGACTTCCAGTTGTATTACAAAGCTGTAGTAATAAAATAAACTGTGGTACTGCAAAAATAGACACATAGATCAATGGAACAAAATAGAAAACCCAGAAATGAACCTCTAATTATATGGCCAAGTAATCTGACAAGGGAAAAAAGACTATCCAGTGGGAAAAACACAGTGTCTTCAACAAATGGTGTTGAGAAAACTGGATAGCCACATGCAAAAGAATGAAACTGGACCACTTTCTTACATCATACAAAAGAAGAAACTCAAAACGGATTAAAGACCTAAATATGAGACTTGACACCATAAAAATCCTAGAAGAGAGGACAAGCAGTAATTTCTCTGACATCAGCCATTGCAACATTTTTCTAGATGCCTCCCGAGGCAAGGAAAATAAAAGCAAAACCAAACTATTGGAACTACATCAAAATAAAAAGCTTCTGCACAGCAAAAGGAACAATCAACAAAAGTATAAGATAACATACTGAATGGGAGAAGTATTTGCAAATTACATCTGATAAAGGGTTCATATCCAAAATATATAAAAAAATCAAAACTCAAACCCTCAAACCAAATAATCTAAATAAAAAATGGGCAGAAGACATGAACACACATTTTTCAAAGACATACAGATGGCTGACAGATGGAAAGATGCTCAACATCACCCATCATCAGGGAAATGCAAATCAAAACCACAATGAGACACTACCTCACACCTGTCCAAATGGCTAAAATCAAAAACACAAAAAACAAAAATGTGTTGGTGAGGATGTGGAGAAAAAGAAACACTTCTGCACTGTTGGTGGGAATGCAAACTGGTACAGCCACTGTGGAAAAGAGTATGGAGGTTCCTCAAAAAGTTAAAAATAGGGGCATCTGGGTGGCTCAGTCATTGAGTGCCCTCCTTTGGTTCAGGTCATGATTTCAGTATCCTGGGATCAAGCCCTGCATCAGGCTCCTTGCTAAGCAGAGAGCCTGCTTCTCCCTCTCCAGCTCACCCTGCTTGTGTTCTCTCTCTCACTATCTCTCCATATCATAAATAAATAAAATCTTTAACAACAACAACAACAACAACAACATTTAAAAATAGAACTACCACACAATCCAGTAATCACACTACTGGATATATAACCCCAAAATACAAAAACACTAATTCAAAGAGATACATGCACCCCTATGTTTATAGCAGCATTATTTACAATAGCCAAATTATGGAAACAGCTCAAATGTTCATCAGTAGATGAATGGATAAAGATGTGGTATATATACATAATGGAACACTATATAGCCATGAAAAGGAAGGAAATCTTGCCATTTGCAACAACAATGGATGGAGCTTGAGAGTATTATGCTAAGTGAAGTAAGTCAGTCAGAGAAAGATAAATACCATATGATTCACTCATACGTGGAATTTAAGAAATAAAACAAAAGAGCAAAAGTAAAAAGAGAGACATACAGACAAATCAAGAAACAGACTTCCATTTTTAAAACATTTTATCTATGTATTTGTCAGAGAGAGAGCACACAAGCAGGGACAGCAGCAGGCAGAGAGAGAAGCAGGCTCCCCGCTGAGCAAGGAGCCGATGCGGAACTGGGATCATAACCCAAGCCGAAAGCAGATGCCTAACCAACTGAGCCACCCAGGCATCCCAAAACACTCTTAACTATAGAGAACAAACTGATGGTTGCCAGAAGGGAGGTGGGTGGGGGGAATGGGTGAACTATGGGATGGAGATTAAAGAGAACACTTGTCATCATGAGGACTGACTCATCATGTATAGAGCTGCTGAATTACTATATTATACACCGGACACTAATATAACACTTTATGTTAACTATACTGGAATCAAAATTAAAAATATAATTTAAAAAAAGTTATTCTTCTCCTCCCCTTCATATTGTATTCCTTGGAAGGAAGTTATTATGCACAACCCACACTTAAGACGAGTGGCAAATTACACTCCATCTTGTTAAGGCTGTGTATCTACATAAATTATTTGAAATTCTCCTGCATGAGAGCTTTGTCGATTCACCTCCACTAATTAATTAACATTAATTGATGATTAACTGATATCAGTATGTACTCATAAATATTTTATATTCCAGGTTATTTTTTTTTAAAGATTTTATTTATTTATCAGAGAGAGAGAGGGAGAGAGAGCAAGTATAGGCAGACAGAATGGCAGGCAGAGGCAGAGGGAGAAGCAGGCTCCCTGCCGAATAAGGAGCCCGATGTGGGACTCGATCCCAGGATGCTGGGATCATGACCTGAGCCGAAGGCAGCTGCTTAACCAACTGAGCCACCCCGGCGTCCCTATATTCCAGGTTTTAATTTAGTACTACTTCATTTATTTGTTGCTGAAACTGCTCCGGCTTTGACCATTGGGCTATTTTCAATTGGCTCCTGGATCCCTTTGACATACCTCATCACTCTGGGGTTTTTCAAGCACTTCATTATTTTCTGGCACTATAAGCTGCTCCAGGAACATCTTGCATATTTCTTGCCTTACTTCTAGAGTCAGTCACTGCTCCAAGGAGCTCCAGTTCCTTTTATTGGAAAAATTTTATTAGAAACACAAGGTAGGTCAGGGGGCCTGGCTGGCTCAGTTGGTGGAGTATGCAACTCTTGATCTTGAGGTTGTGAGTTCGAGCTCCACAGTGGGTGTAGAGATTACTTTAGAATAAAATCTTAGGGGTACCAGAGTGGCTCAGTGGGTTAAGGCCTCTGCCTTCGGTTCGGGTCGTGATCCTGCGGTGCTGGGATAGAGCCCCATATGGGGTGGGGGGGGTGGGTCTCTGCTCGGTGGGGGGCCTACTTCCTCCTCTCTCTGCCTGCCTCTCTGCCCACTTGTGATCTCTGTCAAATAAATAAATAAAATCTTTTTAAAAAAAAGAATAAAATCTTTTAAAAAAGAAAGATAAAGAAAAGAAGGAAGGAAGGGGAAAGGAAAAAGAAAAGAGAAAAAAGAGAAGACAAAAGAAAAGAGAAAAAAGAAAAGAAAGGAAAAGAAAAGAAGTTTAGATTAGGGGGCACTTGGCTGGCTCAGTCAGCAGAGCATGTGACTCTCCATCTCAGAGTCATGAGTTCAAGCCCCATACTGGAGGTAGAGTTTACTGAAAGAAAGAAAGAAAGAAAGAAAGAAAGAAAGAAAGAAAGAAAGAAACTAACTTAAGATTGGGGTGCTGTTGCTGTTGGGATGTCATTGGTTCTACACATTTTCAGCTGGCAGAGAAAAGAAATACATGGTACGTATACTAGTTTGTGCATATACACACATATTTATTAGTATTTTATATGTAACTATTAAATGTATATTAAGCTAAAGAGGGGTTCTTACTGATGCCTCCAACTTTAATCCATTATCACATTCTAACTTGCTTCTCTTGCTTGTATGTAACCTGCAACTCCAACAGTAAGAAGGAAACTTGGTTCCCACCACCCCCCATCCATTATACGTAATGGTTTAGTTCCAGTATAGATACATAGTGATTTCAGAACTGTTAATTGTACCTTCGCGGGGAACAACTTTATTGCCTAGAGTACAGCACTTATCTACAATTCTTTTCACCATTAGTCTTATAGATTCCATTCATTTCCAAAGTTAGTTGGATGAGCACTGTTTCTCCCTATCCTTTTCAGTGAGGTTTTTCATACATTTGTAATGCAGTTGGGTTCTTTTATTACATTCTATTCTGAGATGCCCTAACCTCCTAAATGACTTGAGAATAGTTTGTTTGTTTGTTTGTTTTATTTTTTTAGAATAGTTTTTAAAACTCACTATCTTGGGGCTAAAGAAGCTCTTTGCTACTGGGATATTATTATTTCTATCCAGTGAACAGAACCAGGCAATAATTTTTTTCAGGGCTATAATCTTTTTTTTTAAGAAGCTTTATTTACATGTAATTAATGTACCATACAATTCACCCAGTTAAAAATGCACAATTTAATGGTTATGAGTGGGTTCATAGAGTTGTACAACCATCATCATAATCAATTTTAGATTACTTTCATCACCCCACGAAGAAATCCTGTACACATTAGCAGTCACTCCCCATTTTCTCCAACTTCTTCCCACAAACCTTCTCTACGCCAGCCCCAGGCAACTACCAATTTACTTTATGTCTCTATGAATTTGCCTATTTTACGTAAACAAAATCATACAAGATGTGGTTTTTATGTCTAGCTTCTTTCACTTAGCAACATGATTTCAATGTTCATCTCTAGAGTCAAACAAAGAAACAGACTCTTAAATATGGAGAACAAACTGATGGTTACCAGACGGGAGGTGGATAAGGGAATGCATGAAATAGGAGAGGAAAATTAAGAGTAAACTTATCATGATGAGCACTCACAAATGCGCAGAATCATCAATCACTATATTACACACCTAAAACCAATATAACACTGTATGTTAACTATACTGGAATTAAAATTAAAAACACTAAAAAATCTTTATTCCTGTGGAGTCACAAACTACCTATAGGTAGATAGATAGATAACCTTCAGGTAGCATAAATGCTATATAGGAATATGCTTAAGGGGTGCCTGGGTGGCTCAGTCAGTTAAGCCTCTGGTTTTGGCTCATTTCATGATTTCAGGGCCCAGAGTTGGGCTCCACACTCAACACAGAGTCAGCTTAAGACTATCTCTTCCTTTGGCCCTCCCCCACCAAACTCACACATGCACACACTCAAATAAATAAATAAATCTTTTTAAAAAAAGAATATGAATAAGGCCGAGGGGAGGGTAATGTGTGGAAATGGCTCAAGATGCTTCTTGGATAAGTAAGTGTTGACAGACTCAAAAAAAAAAAAAAAAAGTTCATCTCTATTGTGACATACACACCATTCCTTTTTTCTTGTTCAGTAATATTCCTCTATAAGGATAGACAGTAGTTTATTTGTTCATTCATCAGTTGACGAACATTTGGGTGGTTTCTATTTTTTGGCTATTATGAACATTTGTCTACAGGATTTTATGTGGACATACATTTTCTTTTCTTGGGTATATAACTAGGAGTGGAATTGCTGAGTCCTATGCTAACTTTGTGTTGAACATTGTGAGGAATGGTCAAACTGTTTTCCAAAGTGGCTGTGCCATTTAACAGTCCCATGAGCAGTGTACAAGGATTCCAATTTCTCCACATCCTCATCAACACTTGTTATTATCTATGTTTTTATTATAGCCATTCCAGCAGGGGTGAGATAGCTTCAGGTGTTTGTTTTTTGTTTTATTTTGTTTTGTTTTAAAGATTTTATTTATTTATTTGACAAAGAGAGAGAGAGAGCGTGTACAAGCAGGAGCAGCAGGAGAAGGAGAAGCAGGCTCCCCACAGAGAAGGAAGCACAATGCAGGGCTCCATCCTAGGACGCTGGGATCATAACCTGAGCAGAAGGCAGACGCTTAACCAACTGAGCCACCCAGGAGCACCCAGGCATTTGTTTTTAATTGTTGATTCTTCTTATTTTTATGCTGTTTTCCCAAAACATCTTCTACAGTAGGTAAATTTCATTTGATGATGACAGTTAATTATTGATAAAGAGCTCTGAAATGGTGGAAAGAGAATGAAACCTAAATGTAGATATACTTGGCAGGGCAGGGGGGAGGCGAGGTATGCGGCTGGCTCAGTCAGAAGAGCATGCAACTCTTAATCTTGGAGTCATGATTTCAAGCCCCATGTTGAGTGTATAGATTATTTTAAAAAATCAACTTAAAAAGGGGGGCTACGGTGCCTGGCTGACTTAGAAGGGCATGCTGCTTTTGATCTTGGGGTTGTGAGTTTGAGCCTCACGTTGGGTGTAGAGACTACCTCAGTAAATAAACTTAAAAAAATACATAAATCTAGATATGTTTGAGTTCAAGACCTCAGTTTTTCTCTTATTACGTGTATAAAATGAAAACAGTATCTGTCCCACATGGTTGATGAGCAGATTAAATGAGATATCAGATGTGAAAGTTCTCTGTAAACTCTAATGCACTATACAAATATCATCATTGCTAGCTGTGCAGGGTGGTGAAAACAAGCTTTTCTCTAATGATGCTCCTTCATATCATGCTGCATAGATTTTCAGCTCCTGAAGGAATGAAGCCATATATTAATCTTTGAGTTAGTATGCAGCACATGCTTGTGCCTACCACCATCTCCTTTACTTAAACTCTCAAGGAACACTCAGAACTATGGACAGGAATCCTTTGCTGGATTCACTTTATTACCGCCTTTTCAGATCATTAGAACTTCTGTAGGCAGGAACTCTCCCTGGTCTCTAACTTGCTTGCTTCATGTCTTCTCTTCTTGTTTCAACCATTTGGATTTAGCGATTCAGCTTTAGAATGCGGTAACCTGAGCACCACGAGCCTGGAAACTTGATACACCATTACATCTGGCTATTGACCCATGACTCTCCATAATTTTCATCTCACCTCTGCCCAGCCTGGACATGTAGGATGTTCTAATTGTATCATCTGAGGAGGGACACTAGTCACTCATGTCCTGTCAAATCCTGAAAGTCTTCCTCTAAAACTCTCCCATTATATTCTTTCTTTTCATTTTCACTGCCATCAGCCCAGCCCAGACTTCCATGGCTTCTTGCCTCTTTTTAAATCATATGTCCCTTGAAAGTGACTTTGCCACTAGACCATAGGGTAATTGGAAAGGAAATAGAATACTGTGGCTTCTAAAGTGGAATACCAGCGGGCATCTGGGTGGTACAGTTGGTTAAGAGTCTGACTCTTGGTTTCAGCTCAAGTCACAATCTCAGAGTCATGAGATCAAGCCCCAGTGGGCTCCCCACTCAGCACAGAGTCTGCTTGGGATTCTCTCTCCCTCTGCCCTTCCCCTCTGCTTTCAATCTCTCTCTCTTTCAAATTAATAAATCTTAAAGAAATAAAATAAACTAGGACACCAGTAGTAAACCATGGAATGGGGCCACATTTATAAAAATTTACTACAGTGAATTTCAAACAGTAGGTTTACTATTCATTAGTATGTCAATAAATCAATTTAGTGAATTACGACCAGTATTTTAAAAATGAAATAGAATAGGATAGAAAATATCAGAAAATATTATGCATAGTAAGAATATTATTTTGTTTGAGGCATATAATATGAACACAAATGTATTTTTTACAATGGGTCAATGGTCAAAGGTTGGAAAAATACTGATTAGTATTGTACATGTTCTGTTAAAAAATTATTAGAAATAACCTAAGTGTTGGGGTGCCTGGATGGCTCGGTCAGTTAAGGATCTGCCTTCGGCTCAGATCATGATCCTAGAGTCCTGGGATTGAGTCCCACATCAGGCTCCCTGCTCAGCATGGAGTCTGCTTCTCCCTCTCTCTGCCACTCCCTCTCTCTTTCTCTGAAATAAATAAAATCTTAAGGGCCACCTGGGTGGCTCAGTCATTAAGCATCTGCCTTTGGCTCTGGTCATGACCCCAGGGTCCTGGGATGGAGCCCTGCATCAGGCTCCCTGCTCTGTGGGAAGCCTGTTTCTCCCTCTCCCATTTCCCCTGCTTGTGCTCCCTCTCTCATTGTCTCTCTCTCTTTCAAATAAATAAATAAAATCTTAAAAAAAAAATAAAAAGAAGGAAGAAAGAAAGTACCTAAGCATTAAGCTTGATCTATGGTTAGTATGAAAAATATACTGGGGGGGCACCCCAGTGGCTCAGACAGTTAAGCATCTGCCTTTGACTCAGGTCCTGATCTCTGGGTTCTGTGGTCTAGCCTCTCATCAGGCTCCCTGCTCAGTGGGAAGCCTGTTTCTTCCTTCCCCTCTGCCCCTCTCTCCACTCATGTGCACTCTTTCTCTCTCCCTCTCTCAAATAAATAAAATCTTTTTTTTTTGAAAGATTTTATTTATTTGACAGAGAGAGATCACAAGTAGGAAGAGAGGCAGGAAGAGAGAGGGGGAAAAGCAGACTCCCTGCTGAGCAGAGAGCCCAATGCGGGGCTCAATGTGGGGTTCGATCCCAGGACCTTAAGAACATGACCTGAGCCAAAGTCAGAGGCTTTAATCCACTGAGCCACCCAGCGGCCCCTAAAATCTGTTTTGTTTTGTTTTGTTTTTTTTTAAGTATATTGGAGGAGGCTACAAAGGATTAGAACTCAGACTTTTGGGTTGAACTCTGGCTCTGCTACTTACTTGGTGACCTTCAGCAACTTACTTAAACATTTTGTACCTTGATTTTATTATCTATAAAATGGGGATAATTATAGTACCTATCTCTGAGAGTTATAATGAGGAATAAATGAGTTAACACAAGCAGACCCAAGTACAATGCCTAGAACAGATCACAGCAGTAAACTAAGAAATGTTAGCTATAATTATAAATATTCTTAAATCTCTTGGCCATGGAAATTATATTTTTAAATCCCATTTTTCAAAAATTATCATTCCAGGTTAGGTCATAAGCCTTCTCACACATACAGACAAGGTCTATGATCTATAGATTTCATTAAAGACTCTTTGGGTAACCACCTCAGAATCCAAAAGCTTCCAATAGTTGCTATGATGAGAAAACTGTGCTGTCCTTGCAACCTGTTTTATACTTCTATCTATGACGCTGCCAGATGTACCCCATGTGCTGAGAAGTGGTGGGTCATACAAGAGAATGTCCTGTGTTTAATGGTAAACATAATTTCTACCAAGTCCTGTGTTTGAGGGCACTCATTTAATAAAACTTGTAGTAGTCTACATCACTGAGCAGATGACTTCCTTCACTTATACAACATGAGAATCCAGCAACATGATGCCCACTGCCACAAGGGTGGACTGTTTCCCTGAAGTTATACTGCTGGTACATTGATCCTTGAAAACTCCTCTCCTAGTAGTTTGACTGGCTCTGAGAGAGAGAGGTTAAAAAAAAAATAAGAAAAGAAAAAAGCCCTGGTTTGTAGCATTGGCCAATTTCCATGGTGTAAACACTCCCACCATGACCAGTTTCAAGCCACCAATGTGATGTCACTGACTACAGAGTTGGAAAGAGGAGCCTACAGTCTGTGTGTTAGAGCAGGCCCCAGCACACCACCCACATGGGACTATTTCAGGTTTTCTGTCCAGTGTGTATGTAAGAATGAAAGCGTTTTTTAACTAATTCAGTGGGCTTTTTGGTTATGCAAAGGAAAAGGAAATATTTTACTTTAAAATGGAGATTTTGAGACAATGTGACTCCAAGGCACTGATCAAAGCTCTGGATAATGTAAACTGTGACAGTTTTCCAACCCGGTTCTTTTGAAAAAGTATTCTTTTCCAAATTAGAATTCAGATCACACAGTCCCTAAAAATGATCTCTTGTTCTTATTAGATAAGGAAATGAAAAGAGGAGATCAGATAAATGCAGAAAGGCTGTCGGGACAAGTCTTTGCCTCAGACTGGGCTGATATTGCAGAACCCAATCTGAAACATTCATCTAAAGACCCCATGGAATGTTATTATACACTGGATAACCTAGATCTGGGGAAATGCAAGGATGGGGCAATGAAGGGTTCTGGCAGATGGGTTGAGGCCTTTGTGGAAAAGTCAACCCCAGAAGAGGCAGACATTCGGAGTCTCAACTACCCCATAAGGGGACAGAGAGACCCCGGGACCCATATTCTCCACCTTGACACATAGGTGATGTCCTACACAATTTATTCCTATAAAAAAAAATTCTCTATTAAACTGTATGCATAGAGCAGTGGTTCAAAGTCAAACACCAGAGACAGATTGGCCTAGGTTTGAATTTTCATTTTGTAACTCATTAACTGTGAGAGACCTTGGGCATATTATGTAACTTCTCTGCACCTCAGTTTCCTCAATGGAGGAATAAAGCAAATATAATTGTAACTATCCCCAAGAATTATTTTGAGGATTAGATTAGATAATATAGCAGTTAGCCTTGAACAGGTGCTCAAAAATTAGTAATAATCACAATAATTATCTCTTCAAGCCTGCTTTTGGCAGCTAGATGCCTGATGGAAGGAGATAATTTATGTCATCACGGCATCAATCTTTTCTAAATCTTAGCCCAGATTTGCAACTGTTTCCAGGTAAGTTCAAAGTTCTGTCTACACTTAGGCAGGAAATACACAGGAAGCAAAATTTTAAGGTGTGTGTTTGTACAAGATGGCGTGAGTAGTGGGTTGTACAGGTCGGTGAAGCTCACCTAAGAGCCAATGTTTAATGTCAAGAGATGATGTAGGTTATTTCTGGGGGTGGTCCTGACACGGATCTTTATCAGAGTCTCTGGAGTCCTATTGGAAATGGTACCATCATTTGCACCATGACTCTGTGGTCACTAAGGTGATCTCAAGCTGTCAAATAAACATGATGGGACCTCAGAAATGGAAGTCATCTAAATCTGATGAAATCTTTCTTGTCTGTGTCCCTCTTTCAGACTGTTAGGCATTTAGTTAAAGCTGGTGACACCAGAATATAACTTTTACTTTAATTAAACCGTTCTTCAGTGTTCTCTCAGTGCTCTGTGCTGAAAGAACAGGCATTCATGGAGAGGATATTGGGGATGAACTATTGGTGTGAAGTCTCCATTTGACACTGATTTTCACTGAACACAAGACAGACTGTTTGCGGCAGGACCATTGGGGATAATGGGTGCTGGGTTTTGTGCAATGATTTTTATCTCTGGTGTTTCTGGCACTGATTAAGGTTTCAGGCAAACAGAGGCACTGAGGACCTAGCAACAATTGCTAGGGAGCTTCCTGGTTGCCAGCAACAGTAAATGCCACAGAGACACAAAGACTCAACCTTTCACATGCACACAATGAAACCTGGAGCCTGGTGTCTTATTTCAGATCCAACAGTCTTCTAGGTAGAGCACAGCAGCGTCTTCTTTCCCCCTTTTATATTTGATTTTTAAACTTTTGTACAGAAACACTGCCCAGGAGCATTAATTTGTTCAAGAACACTTACATTCTAACCTCTCTCTTAGTGCTGTCCATTTTTACTCCCCCATTTACTCCCCTGTCCATTTACTGTAATGGACATTTACAGTAATACTGTCCATTTACTCCTCATTTTGGGGGAGAAATGGAATGAAACAGTACTGCAGATCTGATATGGCATTTTAAATAAGGTGTGACTTGCTTAATGTGTTTGTAATAGGCAATCTTCTACAAAGTTACAATCGATTTTTATCCTTCTGATAATATTCAGTAATACTATCTGAAAGATCCTCTTCTCCAAGTATAGTCTCCAATTTGTTTCTAGAAAAGGTAGAAGCATACAGAATATGAAATAGAGCACTGGCAATTTAAGGTTTTTCCATGACTCATTCAAGGAAATTGCATAATAGCCTTTCTCTGCCAAGCTCACACACTCTTCTCAAATACCTTGCTCTTTTCCTTATTCTATTTCCCTGCCCCTGTCACTTTTTCTAACCTTTCTATATGCCATTAACTTTTCTCTCTTTTCTCCAAGGCTGTAAAACTCTCTAGGGTATAGTCATGTGTTATGCAAGGTGATAAGGGAACTGAAGTGCCCCCAAGCTTGCTAGTCTGTTTCCTAGCGACTGTATGACATGTTGCTTAGTAACATGAGGGGTGAGAGTGAAGTCTATCTCACATATCTAAAAATACTGAAATCATTTAAAAAAAATAGTGGGCTTATTGCATATACTAAATCCAGAAACAATCTTCCACAGAGGGAACTTATTTCAGGCCATGCTACCTTGAGTAAACCTCTATATCTCTTATAATCTATATACTAAAATAACAGGTAGCTTTTCTTATAAACAGGTAAAGAAGAAAAAAAAAACACAGCCTTTTCTAATCCTTTCTTTTCTATACAGGCATCATCGCATCATCAGTGTTGAAGCAGAATGAAGTGTTTCCTAAATGATCTTATAGGCTGGGCAGATGAAGAAAAACACAAACTTTCTTTTCTGCACATGCATAATTGATTTTTTTTTAAAGATTTATTTACTTATTTGAGAAAGAGAGAGAGTAGGGGGAGGTCAGAGGGAGAGGGAGAGAGAGAATCCTCAAGCAGACTCCCTGCTGAGCGAGGAGCCTGATTGAGGTCCAGGCTCAATCCCAGGACCCTGAGATCGTGACCTGATCCCAAAGCAAGAGTCAGGTGTTAAACCAACTGAGTCACCCAGACGGTCCCATAATTGACTTTTAAATCTAAATGGAGACTGAGAATGTTTCCCAAAACACCTGTTTTTGGGAGTTGTGTCTTTTAAGATTACAACAGTATAGAGAGTAATTCTTTGTCAACTTGTCCAATAGTTTTCAGAATTCAGAAATAACTGAATCATACCACCCAAAACTATTAAAACTTGTAAGTTCCAAAATAGTAAATATTAATTTTAAGAGAATACCATTTACTGATTTAGACCTACTAAATTGGATTTTCTGGTGAGGGTACCGGGAATCAGTATTTTTAACTAGTACCCTCGTTATTTCAGCGCAGTTAGGAAGCACCAGTATAGAGGATGATTCTACTATGTTATAAAGGGCTATCCTCAGGACGCCTGGGTGGCTCAGTGGGTGGGCCACTGCCTTCGGCTCGGGTCATGATCCCAGAGTCCTGGGATCGAGTCCCACATGGGCTCCTTGCTCGGCAGGGAGCCTGCCTCTGCCAGCCTCTCTGCCCGCTTGTGTGCTCTCTCTCTCTCCCTCTCTCTGACAAATAAATAAATGAAATATTACAAAAAAAAAAAAAAAAGGGCTATCCTCTACTGTCTTGGCTCTTAGATTTATATATGTAATACTTAAAGAGGAAGCTTCAAAGACCAAGTCCTATATAGTCTACCACTAATAAAGCTGTCAAGCTTTAGATAATTAGTCATTTGCTCATTCTGGAAATATTTATTAAGACAATTTGAAATATAATTGATAGAATTTAGTGATCAGTTGGGATTAACTTAAAAGAGTTGATATACATAAAGTGCTAAGAATAGCATCTGGCATATAGGAAATATTATGTAAAAGTTATATAAGGTTATATTATTATATAAGGTTATTATTATTTTAATCTATCTTGGTAGAATAGAAAGATGACAATGAACTGACCTTGAGAACACAGAGTAATTGAGAATATAGAATACTAAGGAGGGTAATGGAGAAAAATAACTAATTCCATTTAGATATGTTGAACTTGAAATACCTGCAGGTCATCAAAGGGGATAAAGCCAGAAAGAAATACAAGTCCTAAAGATGGGAGCATGTTGTATAAGTCATTTTAAAAGTGAATTCTGACTTTTTGTGTGGCTAGTGCCACATAAAAATGGACGTTACAATTCCTCAGTATTTTACTTCTTACAACATCATTGCATCTGTTCTGTTGTTTACTAGTCTATCAATCTCACCCTGATTTTTCTACACTATGGAATAGATTAAAACAAGAATTTGAAAGAAAAAGAGAAGCCCACATTGGATGGTTGGGGGAGGGGACTCTGGAGCTTCTCTTGACTACTATCAAATCCTTGTAGCCAGGGCACCATGGCAACCTTCCCAGTCTGCCACCTAATTTCCATCTGCTTTAAGGGGAAAGGTTGGGGAGGGGGGAACGGAAGCAAAGCCGGTCAGTGTGCATTCTTGTGAGTGTGTGTAATTTGGGTTAATGAAATGCAACCAAATTATAAATTGCATTTTATGGAAAACTGAGATTATCTACTGTGTTCCCTAATTCCTTCTCTTTCTTCTCTTCTCAGGATGCCTTTGAGCCTCTTCAAATTGTCCCTTTTCCCACATGTCAATAGGCTTAGGTAAACCACCTCCCCAATATGTCAGAGCAAAATTAAAAATTAAAATGTGTATCTCAGGGCATAAATACGATGTTCAAAAGAGTGCTTCAGTAAGTGACTGAACATCCATGAGTGACCTCAAAGCTTATATTACAATGCCAGAGATTTGTTTTTAACAGAGTACAGGTGTTTGTGTTATTTCATAAGTCTTACTTCTGGAATAGAAATTCATTAATATTTCTCTCTGCCATACACACCAAAGTCCTTCCCAAAATAGATGAAACTCAGTTACCAGAGTCACTGATAATTCTTACCACTGTTATCCAGAAAAAAAATGATTATTTAGTAATGTTGTGTTATGTTGAGAAACACAGAGTTTTCTCAGAGTTTGAGAAAGATAATGTTAAGCTCTAAACAAAATGCTGAATTCAGATGTGGGTCATAATCTCACCTAAACTGTTAATGGTGGAATTTGGCCAAGGATAGTTTTTAAAGGCCGTACATAGTGAGAACGAAATCTCAATACATTGATCAGTACTGAACCCTAAAGTAAAGATAAGTGCAAATTCATCATGTCAGCATAATCATGTCCATATCCTTGCTTAAATTTAGAGTTTGAAATCTGTTTTTGTTAGAGAATTTAAGAGAAACCTACTTGCTTGAATTTACTCTGACTTGCATGAGGAAGGGCAGTGTGCATTCCACAAAGGAGGTAGGGGCACTGGGTGGTGTGAGACAGTGAACACTATACTGGGATGAAGTTGGGAAATTTAGCACACTTCTTTGCGTTGGCAGCTCCTGCACTGTCCTCTCTCTCACAGCACTTGACACAATGTATTGTAGTAACAGTTTTAATGATAGGACCTTGAACTTCTCTGGGCCAAGAAACATGTTTTAGGTGTTCGTGTCAAGCCTTATTATATACTATTTCCTTGTTGCTAAATCCAATGAGCATTCCCCTGCCCTGACTAACACCCCCTCTGCCGTATTCACTATTATTCAGCACTCTACTTGACACTGCCCTTCCTTTGTTTCTGTAACATCGGTATCTTTTGCTTTTCCTCCCTTTTTGGCCAGTTCTTTTTTATTCATTTCCTTACACCACCACCACTGCTACTTCTCCTCCTCCTCCCACACTTCCACTCCTGCTTCTGCTGCTGCTGCTGCTGCTGCTGCTGCTTCAGTCCTCTACTGTTTGTTTGTTGTTGTTGTTTTTTAAGATTTTATTTTAAATTATTCTCTACACCCAAGGTGGAGCTCTAACTTACAACCCTGAGATGAAGAGTCACATACTCAGAGTACCTGGATGGCTCATTTGGTTAAGCAACTCACTCTTGGTTTCAGCTCAGGTCGTGATTGCAGGGTCCAGGGATCCAGCCTAGCATGGGGCTCCCCACTCAGCATGGAGTCTGCTGGAGATTCTTACCCCCTCTTTCTCCTGCCCCCACTGCTCCTCCCCACTCTTCGTGTCAGGTGCATATGCTCTCTTTCTCAAATAAATAAAAAGTTTTTTAAAAAAGAGTCACATGCTCTAACCACTGAGCCAGCCAGGCACCCCTCTTTGCTGTCTTTAATGTATTAAGTATGTTCTCAAATCGATAAATCAACCTCCTATATATTCCTCAATCAATTTCTCTTTCAATCCATCTCTTTCCTTCTGTCCCTGTAGCTAAATTTATCCTCAATCAGGCTCTCATCACAAAGCCTAGATGATTGTAGTAGCCTCCTAACTAGTCTCCTTGCTTTCAGTCTCAAACTCTTCCAGTCCGTTCTTTGAAGGCAGAATGGTCTTTCTAACTTGGCTAAATTGTGACAGAAAGGAGAACTGAACCCAGGTCTGCCCCATCCTTCACTGCTCATTGCACCTCATTCCTAGACATCACCAGCTCTAGACCCTTCCATATATTTCCCAAGTAGGTCTACTTCTTTTTACTTCTTTGAGTCAGTCTTACTATCTACTAATCACCAATCTTCTAACCAGTCTTCCTACACTGTTTCCTTATCCTCAACTCTGTTCTATCTATTCTTCCTGCAGGTAGCAGTCAGAAGTAGCTTTCTGAAATGCAAAGTTCATTAGTCCTCTTTCCTTTAATGGTTCTCATTGAGTTTGAAATAAGGTCCTTTCATAATCAATTCTTTGTCTAACCCTCCAGTCTCATGGCTCCCCAATTCCCTTTCCTTATATTTATGTAACAAACCTTAACAAACCACTTCCAGTTTCTGAAACTAACCCAGTTGTCTGTGTATTTGCATATGCATTCTCTTCTCCATTTGTACCTGCTACTCCGATTTATTTTTCAAGACAATCCCAAGAATTGTCTCTTCCAGGAAGCCTTCCTGCATTCTCTATACTACCCCATCCCCCAAAGATCTAGAGGTTATAGGTAATATATACATCCTTGCATGGGATCAAGCCATGCCTCTTTCTTGGGACTTATCAGAATGCATTATATCTAATTAAATCTTAGCTAAATTAACATCTATTTACCCTACACTATGCCTGGCCCAATATACGCAACTTAGTAGGCAATCAATATGCGTTAGCAAAAAGAAGAAACAAATGAATTAATTGAAACATATAGGGTTGATTATCCATATGAGTTAATTACTTGGGTTAAAAACGATTATAATAATTTAGAAAATAATAAAGTTGAAATACGTATGAGCTAGTGAGAGGAGGCTTCCCATATATACATATGGTACCTTAATTCATAACAAAAGTGTCACTTCAGTCAGTGGGGCAAGGATGGTCTTATAAATAAATAGTGCAGGACCAACTGGATATCCATATGAGGGAAAAAATGGGTCTGATCTCTACTTCATACCAAATACACACGAAGATATCAGTTCCCATATATATTGTGGAACTGAATGTAAAAGTTTACAACAAGTCCTTTAAATAAATCCTTTAGAATATATTCTATCTCAATCATGACCCTGTGCATAGGCAAAGATTTCTTAAACGCAAATCAAAAAATGCTAGCAATAGGAACACCTGGCTGGCTTAGTTGGTAGGTTTGCAACTCTTTATCTCAGGGTGATAGGTTCAAGCCCTGTGTTGAGTGTAGAGATTATTGAAAAATAAAATCTTTTTTTAAAATGCTAACAATAAAGAAAAAATGATAAATTGAACTACTTAAAAAACTTCTGTTTATAGAATGACACCATTAGGAGAGTGAAAAGGCAAGCTGCAGAGTAGGGAAAAAACTTTTTTTGTAATCTTTAAATCCAACAAAGGGCTCTTCTTCATAATATATAATGAACCAAACACTGAGATAAAGACAGGCAATTCACGAGAAAATATGAGAGAACTTTGAACAGGCATTTCACCATAGAGGATATTAAATAAACACATGAAAAGGTGTCAACCTCATTAGTCACAATGTGGTAGATACTATACTATAAACTCTCCTGAATGGCTACAATGAGAGAGGATGAGAAGCAGAAGTCTCTTACACTACTAGTGGGAGTGTACGTTACAACTTCAGGAGGCTTCTCAGATAGTGATAATGCTCTGTTTCTTGATCTGCTTGCTGGTTACACTACTAATAATGTTAAGTTTGCAAAAAATTCACTGAAGTGTAAATTTATGATTGGTAAAAATTTATGCATGTATGATATCCTTCGATAAAAAGTTTTCAAAATAAAGAAGAAAAAAGACAGAAAGGCTTTTCACGTGGTGAACATAACTGCATGCACAGGAATTGTGTTTCCCATTGAAATTCTGGGTTATACTTGGAGAATTCTATTCTCATATCATACTGCCAGCATACAATGCTGTTTTCATTAGGTTTTAAATATGCATCACCACCCCTCTACTCCTTACCTTTCTCAAATTCCCAGCAGCTTCCAATCCCTCTATCACCGCAAACCGTGTAAAGTTCAACTGTAAGACCACATCAACAGATTGACAACCCCCCCCACAAATGCATTTCCTGCTCAGACTTGTATCCCTTTTCAACTTCCCTATTTCCTTCCTTCCTTCCTCCTTCCCTCCTCTGTTTCTCTCTTTTTCTTTATTTTTTTACAATAAGCTCTATATCCAACGTGGGGCTTGAACTCACAACTCTTGGACCAAGAGCTGCATGCTCTATAAACTGAGCCAGCCAGGTGTCCCCAGTAACTTCCCCATTTTTATAAAGAGCACCATTATCAACCATTTCATGCTCGAATCCACCAAGTTCAAAATTTTAAGGGTTTTTACTCTTTCCTTTTTGCCTCATGTTCCGCCAGTCACCACTTGGGATTCTTCCTTTGGATGGTATCTTTTCTTATCCCTTTCTTTTTTTTTTTTTTTTTTTAATATTTTACTTATTTATTTGACAGACAGAGATCACAAGGAGGCAGAGAGGCAGACAGAGAGAGGAGGAAGCAGGCTCCCTGCTGAGCAGAGAGCCTGATGCGGGGCTTGATCCCAAGACCCTGGGATCACGACCTGAGCCGAAGGCAGAGGCTTTAAACCACTGAGCCACCCAGGTGCCCCTTCTTATCCCTTTCTAACCATTCCTTCTGTAATTATGAAGATCTGAGACCTTCTGCTTAGGTTTGCAATAACCTCCTTATTGGTGCCATTATCCAGCTTCTTTCCCTACTCCACTTAGCTGTCAGATTAATTTTATAAATTATAAAATTTATAAATACTAAAAATATAGAATTATATTTATAAATTATAATGTATTGATATTACTCTTATTAAAATGCTGTTCACTCTTTTCTATAAGAACACAAAAGCTTCACGCTGCCTATGGATTCAAGCCCCAACTCCTTCTTCAGACTGGAGTTCAAAATGTTTCATCAACTAGCTCCACTTCTCATATATAACACTTCATCCATCATTCCTTTGCATGCCCAAATTGAGACAAGATTTTTGCTCTCCCTGGTACACCAGATCAACATCATACTATGTCTTTGTTAACATAATGTTCTCTGTTAAAAGTACTCACTCTGCTCCTGTAACATTTGGTTATGAGCCACCATTCTGAGTGAAGACTTCCATGATAAACCATAGCTCTTAATACAAGGACTTTTTCCTTCTCTTCAAATTTCTATAACTTTCTCTTCAAGGTAGTACAGAATAAATTGTGAAGCAGATACAAATTGTCTTCAACATCCACAATTTCCTCTTTTTAGTACTTATTTTCTAAAGATTTATTTATTTATTTGACACAGAGAGAGAGAGACAGAGAGAGAGAGGGAACACAAGCAGGGGGAGTGGGATCCTGGGACTCCGGGATCATGACTGAGCCACCCAGGCGTCCCGATCTTCATTTATTTGATTGCCCATGTGTAGAGTATGGAGTTGGTGTCCTACTTACTTCCAGTGGTGCAATGGTATCAGATGATTATTTTTAATTTACTTTTTTCTATTTTTATTTTTCCTTTGTGGTATCTTTATGATCTCATGGGTTTATATTGTTAAATTTATTATTATTAAAATTGCATAAATACAAAAATGAATAAAATAGAATTTTATAGCATAATAATTGCAAAGTGACTAGCTGGCTTTTATAACTCCTTTGCCTTCCTACCAAAATCAACTTTCAGGAAATTATCTCCATTTTAACATAATTTTATTTTTATTTATTTATTTATTTTTTAAAAGATTCTATTTATTTACTTGACATACAGAGATCACAAGTAGGCAGAGAGGCAGGCAGAGGGAGAAGAGGAAGCAGGCTCCCTGCAGAGCAGAGAGCCCGATGCGGGGCTTGATCCCAGGACCCTGGAATCAGGACCTGAGCCAAAGGCAGAGGCTTTAACACACTGAGCCACCCAGGTGCCCCTAACATAATTTTAAATCAATATGTCCTTTCACAGGTTTTTAAGTATAAGATTTACTTCCATTATAGAATTGAAGCAGCCATATTTAGGATTTGGGATCTTCATTTTAAAACTAAGAGCCACCCATTGATCTGCTTTAAGCAGTGAAGTGACATGATCTGTATTATGTGACATGATCTCTGAGATGTATTATAATAAGATCACTTCGGCTGTTGTGTGAAGACTGAACTGGGTGGGGTAGAGCAAATATATAGAAAATCTAGGAGGGTACTAAAGTTGTCCAGGCAAAAGATGATGTACTTACTAGAATGGAGGTGGTTGAGGTGGAGAGAAAAGCACAAAATTTGAGAGTGATTTAGGAGGTAGACTTCACAGGACTTAGTGACTGATTCTATGGTGGTTAGAAAAGGAGAGGGAGATATCAAGAATAATTCTCATTTCTGTATGAGAATCCAGATGGATGCTTCTGCATTTACTGAGCAAGAGAACCACATAAGGAGGAGGTATATATTTGGGAGAAGATACCTAGTTCAATTTGGGATACCTGTGAGAAACCCAGTCAGAGACTAGAAGTTTACAACACAACCTGGAACTAAGAGGAGTTGTTAAGAAGTGGTGGGCATATAAAAAGAATTTGAAGCCTTGGGAATGAATGCACTTACTATCATCTAGGAGTGACTAAGATCATATAGAATAAAATGAGGAAAGAGTCTAGGATTGAACCTTGAGAAACTCCAATATTTAAAGATTGGTAAAGGAGGAGGAACCAGCAGAGACAGAGAAGAAACAAAGAAATGTAAGAGGGAAACCCAGAAAATGTAGAGTTTCTGAGGACAAGGGAAGAAAGTGTTCCAAGAAAGAGATAAAATATCAACTGTGACAAAGCTTATCACAGGTCAACAAGGACTAAAAAGTGTCCAGTGGATTTAGCAACAACCATGGAGGGCATTTGGTTTCAAGGAATGGTAAGAGCAGAATCCAGATTGAATGGATTTAGGGATAAATAGGAAGTGAAGAAGAAAAAAGAAAAACAACTTTCTTGTTTCCTATATAAATTATAACACATGAGATTGTGCAATGGATTCTACAAAGCTCCTCTCTGTATACTTACAAACACATGCTGTTCTTCTATATAAGTGTATTTGTTTTATTACTTCAGTTAGATTGGAAGACTCTGGGGGTGCCTGAGTGGCTCAGTTGGTTAGGTGTCTGTCTTTGATGTGGGTCTTGATCTCCAGGCCCTGGGATGGAGCCCTGCATTGGGCTTCCTGCTCAGAGGTAAGCCTGCTTCTCTCTCTCTCTCTCTCTCCCCCCTCTGCTTGTTTTCTCTCTCAAATAAATAAATAAAATCCTAAAAAAAAAAAAAAAAGATTGAAAGACTCTAGAGAAAAGAGACCATGTTACTACCTCTGAATTACACTATCTAGGATGGTCAAGGACTCACTGTAAAAACCCAGTAAATGCTTATTGAATAAAAAAGGCAAAATACTTATTCAATACCTTTAAGTTAGTCATTATAGTAGTTAATGAAAATATGCACAGAAAGAAACTGTTCGTTTAATTTAACAAACGTGTGTATAATGTCTAATAGATGCTTGGCAGTTTGCCAGAGACTGGGATTCATATTTTAATGCAGAAGAGGTGTAGATACACAAATAAATAATTTAAATTCTACAAATATTATAAAAGAAAAGATGTTTTATGCTAATTTTACTGTAGACATGAACAAATTTATTAGTAGAATACTTATACTTTGTAAGTAAAAGAAATTAGCAGAAAACAAAAAGAGGTGAACTAGTAAAAAATCTTTTTAATAGTTTGCATGCTATTAAGTCAGATAACGAGGGAAAAAAGAACAGATTAATTATTTCTCTCTGCTCTCCCATTTATATATTTAAGATTATCAGTGCTCAAATAATCTATTTCTGACCTAGATCTTATTGTTACTTATACCCAAGGGGAGAAAAAAAAATCCTCATTTGCATAAGGAACAGAATAGTTCTGAGATAGAATTACAAAGAATCAATTGCATGAACATGCCTCTCTTTTATTTAATCCTCTGTAAACTGCATAAGGAACTGAAACTATTGGGAAAATTACATATTTCTTTTATAATGTAAAGAAAGTAAAATTCAAGACTGTGCCTCTCATTCTATAAGGAAAGATTTGTACACTTTACCGTGGTCCAGCAGCGTTTCTTTTATTTGACTATTAATATTTCACAAGAAGTATTTTCAATGAGCGACTTATAAATTCTTATACTCCCCAATGTCATTTAATTCTTATTTTTATTAAATGTACATTTAGGTGCAGAAAGAAACATTCAAACTGTCCTTAATTCTCCTGTCTTTTTACTGAAATATAATTTTATTTGCTAAAGGGATGGAGATAAGATGGATGTTAAGATTTTTCCTATGGAATGTGCGAGAAGTAGATAAAATGAGTTGTGTGTTGTTTTATTTTTTTCTAGGGAGACTACTGCAGCAAACTTGAACAAGTAAAGCAGAGCTATGGAGAGCAGGCTAGAAAAATCCATGGCAGCCATTGTCACACCACAACCTGCAGCAGCTGTCTCAAGTCCCTCCCTCCCACGCCTGCTCTGCCTGCCTGCCAGCCCAGCAGGAATGAATGGGCTCCGCAGAGCACTGTAAATGGTGCTGCAGACCCTGAAAAGCTGTTGCTGAAAACCGAACATTAAAAAATCATCTGCGAGAATATATATTTTCAACCTTGGTGGTCATAGCAAACCTCTTTTACCTGTAAAATTTCCTTAGCAACATCAGGTGGTGATCAGTCCAGAGTCTTATTTTTCAGAGCCCATCCTTGCTGATAATAGAGCCTTTCTAAATAGCAAAAGAATATTACTGCAATCCATTTCCTAGGGGTGAAAGCAAAGCCTTTTTGTCCCAAGAGGCAATTGAGCAACCACCAGAGTCTCTAGTTGAATAGCAACGGTGTGAGGCTGGCCACAATTCCCACAGTTGGAAGCCCAATCTCTGAGTAGATTTACCAAATTCACGAAAGAACTACACAAAAAAGAAAAGCAGTTATTAAGCTGACATAGTTGTCCGTGGATGGAGACAAAATCACAAATGGTTTTCTTTCTTACATTATACAGCTCTCCTTTTTAATTTGATGTTTTAGTTATTCTTCTCTTTCCAGGAAAAAAAAAAAAGGCAAAATATAACTGCATGGCACAGGTAACAGCACTAGCTTCTGAACTCCTTGTATTTTCTCCATTTTATACCAGGAAAGACTATTCATTTTAAGGAACAATACACTACATAAAATACATTACACAGACTTCTGATAAAGGAATATTTCTAATAGTCTATTTAACTATGGTATGTTTCTTGGATCTTAATTATCACCACGTTAGAACTACTTGTGTACTTCCATATTTAGTATGGTTTTCTTCCATCTTCCCTTTTTGTTTAGTTATTTGGGGGAGGGGTGCAAAAGAAGGTCTGAAGATAAATTACTTGAACTTGAAAAACCATTTTGCGTGGCTCTATTATTAAACCTCTTTTTTATATTTAAAAAAATCACATTTACCTAAGCCATTTTAAGCATCATTCCCATCTTCTCTCCTACTTTATCTGTAAAGCAATTAGAGATGTTGAAACTTCCTAGAATGTGGCAGAATTTAATATACTTTGAGAGAGGGGCTGGGAGTAATTTTCCATTAAATACTTCATCTCAACACAAAATCCGCGATATAAGTGTTGGAGAAAACCTACATTGGTGATTTCAACTGTAATATGAGGTTTAAGCAATATAAAAATCATCCAATTCAAGTTCTTTTTCTTGCCTTCTCCCGCCCCCTCCCCCCCAACCCCACCCCATAATGGATGCTCGGCTGACTGTTTTTGCACAGTCTCTTTGTCTGAAGGATGCAAACAGTCTATGGATGCTAGGGAAAAGGGGGTGGGGGAGAGATTACCTCATCCCATGTTGCTTGCACCAATCACCACTCTCCTGTCGTGGCTTCTCCGGGCAGATCGAGGGGTCTGGACCAACAGGAAAAGGCCCCAGCCCATCCCCATGGTGACCGAGTTGTATATAGGGAGCCGCATCCGCCCATGTGCCGCAGGTTCTCTTACATCGACCGCCTAAGAGTCGCGCTGTAAGAAGCAACAACCTCTCCTCTTCCTCTCCGCCATCTGTTCGGCAGACGCAAAGCAGCAACCATGGTAAGAATCTTCTTTCTCTGGCTCTTTGTGGCCATTGGGTGGGGTCAGTCCCCCAAGATCTACTTAGAAAACCTTAAGCCCTTTTTCCTTTACAATTTCTTTGGCTAAGGGTAGCCTTTATGCTTTGTGTGCGAGGTTTAGCTGTGCTGCCCCACATCCTGGAGCCCGGCCGCCGCCGCAGTGCGGGGTGCAGGAGCCCAGCCAGTACTGCGCCCGGGCGCAGCACGACCGTGGGGAAGAACAAAGGCGGCACAGAGCGAGTAGTTGTTATCTGAGACCTTCCGAGCCGCCAGCAGTCCATCTGTCGGTGACGAAAGGGTCTGGGGCAGGGAAAGGCGGTCGTGGCGTTGTCTGCCCGGCCCCAGCGTCTGTGCGCACGGTATTCGTGTGACTCGGAGAGGCTTTTCTTCCTGGCGTTGTTCCCAGGGGGAGGGAGAGAAGAACTCGTCCAAAAGGACCCGAGCCCAGTGGGTGTAGCTGGGAAGGAGGGAGGGGGGCGGGAAAGCACAGGGAGAAAGCGGAACCTTGGGTTAGTATAAAAAGATCCCTCCCCGGTTCTTTGGCATTTTAGAAGGATACCCGTATATTAGCGGGGACAAAATGGTTAGTTTCTGCTGGAGCCCCTGGCAGCCCGCGTCAGGGCGGCGCAGGGGCGGAGTTGTTTGTTTCTGGCTTCTCGGGCCTTGGAGCCACTGGGCGGGGTTCGCTCTCACTGTCAGAAGACTTAACTAAAAGCCTTTCATCATTGCGGAAATGTAGGCGTTAAAAGGTTTTTCATTCACTGTTAAAACTTAGATGAAATATTTTTTTCTTGAGATGCAAAATCACAGTTCTCTTGACAAGCCCTTTGAAGTCTGGTCTGTGGCCACCCCGCCCTTACTGACTGGAGTGTGTGTGTCTTTGTTGTCTGTCCGTCTGTCCCGTCTCAGTGTGCTAGGCGTACGCACGTCCGTCCAGCAGGAGAAAAGCCCACTTTGGAGAGCCAGGGTACCCTAACGCCCAGAACCCAGGGAAACGCCCTTCCCCACCCCCACCCCCGCCCCCGCCCATATGTCAGTGACTAGACAATGGGTAGACAATGGAACTTATAGCCATAAAGACCATAGAGAAGAAAATCTCTTATTGAACGTGATAAGTATGAATATTCTGTGGTGAGTAGACAATCTCAGAATGAAAATACTATTTTGTTGTTTCAAATAAATATTTCCTTATCCTTTCACCCGGGCTTTTATTCTTAAGTAGATCCTCTGATATTTTTCTAATTTAGGAACAGTTGTTTTAAAGATACTAATAATTTTTCAGTCTTTTGCAGTGGAGAAGATTCTGGAAAGACTTCTTTTTAAGTAATGAAAATGCTGCAGACAAAGAACTATCCTCTGTCCAGCTGTCTTTTGTTCTAGTGCATCTACATTAATTCATTTTAATGTAGGCATATGGTCCCAGCCGGGGTCAGAGAAGGAAAACTGGCAGAATAGCACAATGAGATCATGTAGGCAGTTTCTGGAAATAGAACTTACTCTGTTAAATAATATAGCAGACAGAACAGGCTAGTACCAGGCACAGCAAATGCAGCAATGCAGGAGGCAGACCTTGTTTAGCTTCCAATCCCTTAGTACTAATGGATTCTGCAGATAGACTGCAGAGGGGTGTGGCATCTAGCCTCAGCTGCAACGCAGATGTCCATGTTAAAATTCCAAGTCAAATGTAGAAGAAATTCCTCATTTAAAGGAAAGCAGTAGTAATACTGATTCCAATCAATTAATGATTAAATTTAACTTACTTCATTTCACAAAATCTGTGCTTTAAATATATTTTAAATATAAAAAATTTCTATTCAAGCATGACTGGAAACAATGGGCTTGAACATGGGTTAAATAGCGCCACATTATTATTCAGACCACACCCATCTGCAGCATTTGTAGCAGGTGCTTTTCCTTAATAATTTCTATTGAATTAGGGATAATCTCAAATACACTTGAAGAATACCTGTATATAATTAGAATTATTTTCAAAAATTTGCTGAAAATTCAAAATGCTAACATAACCTAATTTTACAATTTTCTTTTTTTCCTTCCCACAGCGTGAGTGTATCTCCATCCACGTCGGCCAGGCTGGTGTCCAGATTGGCAATGCCTGCTGGGAGCTCTATTGCCTGGAGCATGGCATTCAGCCCGATGGCCAGATGCCAAGTGACAAGACCATCGGGGGAGGAGACGACTCCTTCAACACCTTCTTCAGTGAGACGGGCGCTGGCAAGCATGTGCCCCGGGCCGTGTTTGTAGACCTGGAACCCACAGTCATTGGTGAGTTGGCCTCTGTAACCTCGTGAGCTCCCCCGGGGGTCTGGGACAGGTCTGTCTTGGGGACCACGTGAGGTTGAGCAGGCTTGTGCAGGTGGTGAGTGATGGGGGGCTGCTGTGTTTGCCTTTTCCAGATGAAGTTCGCACTGGCACCTACCGCCAGCTCTTCCACCCTGAGCAGCTCATCACAGGCAAGGAAGATGCTGCCAACAACTACGCCCGAGGGCACTACACCATTGGCAAAGAGATCATTGACCTTGTCTTGGACCGAATTCGGAAGCTGGTATGTTTATTCTCACGAAGTAAATAATGATCCTAAGGAAGACACTTGAAATAGGTTCTTTTCATCTCAGACACCGAATTAAAGTGTAATGGAGTGAGGTAAACTATTCCATTATAGTTTTTCTTTAAAAACCCAGTTAAAGCATGAACTATTTGGTGTCATGTAAGTAGGAAATGCTTAGTAATTCTACGAAGGTCTCCATGTAAGCGTTTCTTGTCAAAATAAGATCTGTATTCTTGGACTTGTATGAAAAGTGACAATATATTTACTAGGGATATGTTGCAAAGAGCAGTAATCCTACGTTTTCTCTATTTCTTTTTTCTACCAGGCTGACCAGTGCACAGGTCTTCAGGGCTTCTTGGTTTTCCACAGCTTTGGAGGGGGGACTGGTTCCGGGTTCACCTCCCTGCTGATGGAACGTCTCTCTGTCGATTATGGCAAGAAGTCCAAGCTGGAGTTCTCCATCTACCCAGCCCCTCAGGTTTCCACAGCTGTAGTTGAGCCCTACAATTCCATCCTCACTACCCACACCACCCTGGAGCACTCTGATTGTGCCTTCATGGTAGACAACGAGGCCATCTATGACATCTGTCGTAGAAACCTCGATATTGAACGCCCAACCTACACTAATCTAAATAGGTTGATAGGCCAGATTGTGTCCTCTATCACCGCTTCCCTCAGATTTGATGGAGCCCTGAACGTTGATCTGACAGAATTCCAGACCAACCTGGTGCCCTATCCCCGTATCCACTTCCCTCTGGCCACCTATGCCCCCGTCATCTCTGCTGAGAAAGCCTACCATGAACAGCTTTCTGTAGCAGAGATCACTAACGCGTGCTTTGAGCCAGCCAACCAGATGGTGAAATGTGACCCTCGCCATGGTAAATACATGGCTTGCTGCCTGTTGTATCGTGGCGATGTGGTTCCCAAAGATGTCAATGCCGCCATTGCCACCATCAA
This sequence comes from Mustela lutreola, assembly GCF_030435805.1. Taxonomy (NCBI): domain Eukaryota; kingdom Metazoa; phylum Chordata; class Mammalia; order Carnivora; family Mustelidae; genus Mustela; species Mustela lutreola. Next base: position 65,632,378 of record NC_081297.1, read on the forward strand.
GACCAAGCGTACCATCCAGTTTGTGGACTGGTGCCCCACTGGCTTCAAAGTGGGCATTAATTACCAGCCTCCCACAGTGGTGCCCGGTGGAGACCTGGCCAAAGTCCAGCGAGCTGTGTGCATGCTGAGCAACACCACAGCCATCGCTGAGGCCTGGGCTCGCCTGGACCACAAGTTTGACCTGATGTATGCCAAGCGTGCCTTTGTTCACTGGTATGTGGGGGAGGGCATGGAGGAAGGGGAGTTTTCTGAGGCCCGTGAGGACATGGCTGCCCTTGAGAAGGATTATGAGGAGGTTGGTGTGGATTCTGTTGAAGGAGAGGGTGAAGAAGAAGGAGAGGAATACTAAAGTTAAAAATGTCACAAAGGTGCTGCTTTTACAGGGAAGCTTATTCTGTTTTGAATATTGAAAAGTGCTCTGATCAGTTAATTTGTATGTAGCAGTGTATACTCTCATATACAATTACTGACCTATGCTTTAAAACACAACGCTTTGTTACAGACCCAAGCTGTCCATTTCTCTGATGGGTTTGAATAAAGTATTCCCTGTCTTAAATGGATTCAGTCTTGTATCTTCTATTTGGGTGTTTGAAATTCATGTATTTAGTTCTGTATTATGAAGTGACTTATTTTAAATTTTAGTATATTATAAAACTTAATCATAAAATACAAAATAACAAAATTGCCACATCCATGCTCTTAAATTTTAACTCCACTATGTTACTTAAATTGCTAGTACTCTTTTTAGAATTGATAATTTACTAATACACAGCCAAAGGTCTGGTTACCTGCCAAGTCTCATAGGACAAAATGGTGACTATTCCAAATGCACTATCATGTCTTAAATTTATTTTCATGCATTCTCATCTTGGCATGTGTCTAGTGCCATGATGTTTCTTCTGCCCAGGATTCTCTGAACAAGTCTGCTATCCAAGCAATTGCTCCCTAGTTATTTACTTCTTCTTCTTTTTTTTTTTTTTTTTTTTTAAGATTTTATTTGTCAGAGAGAGAGAGGGAGAACACCAGCAGGCAGAGGCAGAGAGAGAAGCAGGCTCTCTGCTGAGCAAGGAGCCCAATGTGGGACTCCATCCCAGGACCCTGGGATCATGACCTGAGCAGAAGGCAGCAGCTTCACCAACTGAGCCACCCAGGCGCCCCAGTTCTTTACTTCTTTACAAACTTAATTTCAGCTAAATGTCATAGTAGAAAAGCCTGATATATTTACTCACTCTAATGTGTTGTATGTCTGAATTTTAACTCTCCAAATACATTATTTCGATACGGGCAAATAACTTCAAAGAATAAAACGAACAGTGCAGTTGTAGGCATCAGCACCAACATAGGGAGAGGAACAGTTCTTGGCCAATGGTTTCTTCCACAATAGAGGTCTGCTGCCAGTCCAACTGACCAAAAAGCTGAGGACCCAAGGACAGCAAACTGTCTTGTGTTATCACACCATCTTGTTCTAGGGTAATATCCAGTTGGGATGGAAGTTCTTTTTTTGTATTTATAGCCTATTTAATCTGTTTTTCCTTTGACAGTGCCAACAAAGGGGTGTAATACTATTATAGTTACTGGAATCTGAGTTTAAGTTAATGGAAATAAGGAAAAATAAGAAATAAGCCAAGATCAACTAGCTTTAAAGCCAATCCAATACTGCTCAGCAGTTTAGAAGCCAATGTGAATAGATTTTGGGGGGGAAAAAAGTAAAAGTCCTCACTAATTCAGATAAAAAAACAATGTGGAAATTAGATCAAATGTAAGTTTTTAATGTGCATTGTCAGCACATAGCAAAATATAAGGAATATGATAGATGTATGTACAATAATTATTGGTTGAATGAGTAAAGTGTAGGATAAAAGAGATTAAGTACCATTTTTTTTCACTTTTTTAAGATTTTATTTATTTATGTATTTGACAGAGAGAGAGAGAGAGAGAGACAGGGAGAGAGGGAACAGAAGTAGGGGGAGTGGGAAAGAAAGAAGCAGGCTTCCTGCAAAGCAGGGAGCCCAATGCAGGGCTCGATCCCAGGACCCTGGGATCATAACCTGAGCCGAAGGCAGACGTCCAATGACTAAGCCACCCAGACGCCCCAAGAGATAAGTAAGAAGTAAAAAAAGCCCTACAATCCTAATTTTAATTGTAAATAACTATGCATTTGTTATACATTTTCTATTATGAAAAATTCTATAATTTTGTCCACTGAAAAGGCCGAGGACCAATTTAGGAATGAGTACCTCTACCACTTAGATGGTGGTCTTTATTTTTTTATTTTTTTAAAGATTTTATTTATCAGAGGGAGAACACAAGCAGGGGGGAGTGGCAGGCAGAGGGAAAAACAAGCTCCCAGGTAAGTGGGGAGCCTGATGCAAGGCTCAATTGCAGGACCCTGGCACCACAACCTGAGCCCAAGGCAGACACCTAACCGACTGAGCCATCCAGGCGCCCCGTTGGTTTTTATTTTTTACTTTTTTAAAGTTTAGGGTTTTGTTTTTTTTTTTAAGATTTTATTTATTTATTTGACAGAGAGAGAGAGACAATAGGAGAAGGAACACAAGTAGGAGAAGTGGGAAGGGGAGAAGCAGGCTTCCTGCTGAGCAGAGAACCTGATGTGTAGCTCGATCCCAGAACCCTGGGATCGTGACCTGAGCCAAAGGCAGAGGCTTAACCCACTGAGCCACCCAGGTGCCCCAGATGGTGGTCTTTTTTTTTTTTTTTTTAATATTTATTTATTTGACAGAGAGAGAGATCACAAGTAGACAGAGAGGCAGGCAGAGAGAGAAAGAGAGGGAAGCAGGCTCCCTGCTGAGCAGAGAGCCCGATGCGGGACTCGATCCCAGGACCCTGAGCCGAAGGCAGTGGCTTAACCCACTGAGCCACCCAGGCATCCTGATGGTGGTCTTTAAATACCATTTTCCACTAAAAGGAATCACAATGTTTTAGAGATGTTCAAGCCGGGAGCAGGAAATATGCAAATTCAGCCCCAAATATTTTCTCATTCCAGAAAGCAAGGAAGATAATCAAAGACAAAGTTATATCAAAGGGATACAGAAGTCTAGTAGAGGAGGCTCTCATTGATGGCACAAATTGAGCACTGAAAATAAATAGTGACTGCAGTGGGTTGAACCATATAAAATATGTTAAAACCTGTAAGCTCATGTATTTCAGTGTGATTTAAAAAACAACTGAAAGCAGGATACAGTTCCTCAAAAATACTGAACATAGATCTATGATCTCAGAATTCTACTTCTGGGTATATACCCAAAAGAACTGAAAGCAGTGACTCAGACAGGTATTTGTGTACCTGTGTCACCGCAGCTTTATTTACATAGCCCAAAGTCAGAAGCAACCCTAACACTCATTGACAGATGAATGGATAAGCAAAACGTAGTATGTCCATACAATATAATATTATTAGCCTTAAGAACTGAAATTCTGACAAATATGAAAACATGGATAAACTCTGAAAATAGTAAGCTAAGTAAAATAAGCCAGATATAAAAGGACAAATATTATCTGATTTTATTTACATGAAGTACCTACAATAGTCAAATTCAGAGAGATGGAAAGTATAATAGTGGTTACCAGGGGCTAGGGAGAAGGATGTAATAGGAAGTTATTGTTTAACAGATACAGAGTTTCAGTTTGCAATGATGAAAAAGTTCTTGAGGGGTGCCTAACTGGCTCAGTCAGAAGAGCAAGTGACTACACATAATCTCTCCTGGTCATGACTTCAAGTCCCAGGTTGGGTACAGAGATAACTAAAAAAGATACACTTAAAATTTTCTGGAAATGAAAGGTGGTGATTTTGTACAACAATGAGAATCTATTTAATGCCACAAAATTGTACTCTAAAAGGGTTAAAATGGGGTGCCTGGCTGGCTCAGCCTGTAAAGCATGCAACTCTTGATCTTGGCATTGTAAGTTCAAGCTCCACACTGGGTGCAGAAATTACTTAAAAAATCAAAAAAAATCTGGGGTGCATGGGTGGCTCAGTGGGTTAAAGCCTCTGCCTTCGCTCAGGTCATGATCCCAGAGCCCTGCAATCGGGCTCTCTGCTCAGCGGAGAGCCTGCTTCCTCTTCTTTCTGTCTGCCTCTCTGTTTAGTTGTGATGTCTGTCAAATAAAAATAAATAAAATCTTTAAAAAAAAAATCTTTGGGGTGCCTGGGTGGCTCAGTAGTTCAGCTTCTACCTTTGGCTCAGGTCACGATCCCGGAGTCCTGGAATCCCTGTTCATCGGGAAGCCTGCTTCTCTCTCTCCCCACTCCCCCTGCGTGTGTTCCCTCTCTTGCTGTGTCTCTCTCTGTCAAATAAATAAAATTAAAAAAAAATAAAATCTTTTAAAAAAACTAGAAAATAAATAACTGAAAGGGTTAAAATGGTAAATTTTACGTTATATGTATTTCACCACAGTTTAAAAAACAAAGTATAGGGGCGCCTGGTTGGCTCAGTTGTTAAGCATCTGCCTTCTGCTTAGGTCATGATCCCAGAGTCATGGCATCGAGCCCCACATCGAACCCCACATCGAGCCCCGTATCAAGCCCCCCTTGGAGCCCCACATGGAGCCCCACATGGAGCTCCACATCGGGCTCCCTGCTCAGCGAGAAGCCTGCTTCTCCCTCTCCCGCTCTCCCTGCTAGCTTTCCCTCTCTTGCTGTCTCTTTTTGTCAAATAAATAAAATCTTTAAAAAACAAAACAAAACAAAGTATAAACCAAAAACTAAAAAATATGGATATAGTCTATTGACTACAGAAACATGTAATTGTATTTCATAACTATAATAAAGATTTAAATCAAGGTGGAAAAAAATCTCTAAAAATTAAAAACAAAATGAAACAAATGAATTTAACCAAGTATCAAGTTGTAGCTTAACTACAGAGAGAATTCAGAATTATTTCACCTGACTTTGACACAGTAATTTTTTTTTTAAGATTTTATTTATTTATTTGACAGAGAGAGGAAACACAAGCAGTGGGGAGTGGGGAGGGAGAAGCAGGCTTCCTGTTGAGTGGAGAGCCCAATGTGGGGTGATCCCAGGATCCCAGGATCACGACTGGACCTAAAAACACCTAATGACTAAGCCACCCAGGCACCCCAACACACAGTAATTTGATTGTATAGCCAGAGAGATCTAACCTAAAAAAAGGAAATCCAAAAAAATAAGCTATCTTCAGTAAACATACTAGAAATATTATAGTTTTGAAATTATATGTAAATAACATATAAACTAAAGATTTATTAATGTATTCGTATATAAAACCCTCAAAAGTTACATTATACAGGGGTGCCTGGGTGGCTCAATGGGTTAAAGCCTCTGCCTTCAGCTCGGGTCATGATCCCTGGGTCCTGGGATTGAGCCCCACATTGGGCTCTCTGCTGAGCAGTGAGCCTGCTTTCCCCTCTCTCTCTGCCTACTTGTGATCTGTCTAAAATCTTGAAAAAAAAAAGTTACATTATACATATTCAAGAAAGTGGATGAGTTTTAAGTAGAGATATGGGAAAAGAGATGTAAAAATTCTAGAGATGAAAACTATATCTGAAATTAAAAATATACCAAATGGGCTTAACAGTAAGTTAGTCACCACAGTAGAAAAGATTAATGAATTGAAGATAAACAATAAACTTATCCAAAATTAAATACAGAACAAAAATAAACTGGGAAAAAAGAATAAATAGATACTAAATAGGACATAAACAGAAGCAGACTGAGGATGACTCAGCATTTTTAAACAGTTTATAAAGCTTCTGTAATGAGGTCTTAAACTTTGTGTATCATATTTTCTCAATTACAAATTGCTTTCAGGGCACCTAGGTGATCAGTCTGCCTTCACCTCAGGTCATGATCCCAGGGTCCTGGAATACAGCCCCAAGTGAGGCTCCCCGCTCAGCAAAGAGTCGGCTTCTCCCTCTCTTTCTGCACTTCCCTGCTGGCTCAAGCAGGCTCTTGTGCGCACGCGCTCTCTCTCTCTCTCTCTCTCTCTCTCTCTCTCATTCTTGCTCTCCCAGATGAACAAATAAAATCTAAAAAAAAAACAAATTGCTTTCAACATAGAGTACAGTGCTACAGACAAATTTACAATAAAAATTTTTGAAGATTTTATTTATGTATTTGACGGACAGAGATCACAGGTAGGCAGAGAGGCAAGCAGAGAGAGAGAGGAGGAAGCAGGCTCCCCACAGAGCAGAGAGCCCAATGTGGGGTTCAATCCCAGGACGCTGGGATCATGACCTGAGCTGCAGGCAGAGGCTTTAATTTATTGAGCCACCCAGGAGGCCCTAAAGAGGTCTTTTTAACATTAGAATTACATAATGTTAGGGGCGCCTGGGTGGCTCAGTGGGTTAAAGCCTCTGCTTTCGGCTCAGGTCATGATCCCAGGGTCCTGGGATCGAGCCCCGCATCGGGCTCTCTGCTCAGCAGGAAGCCTGTTTCCTCCTCTCTCTCTGCATGCCTCTCTGCCTACTTGTGATCTTTGTCTGTCAAATAAATAAATAAAATATTTAAAAAAAAAAAAAAAGAATTACATAATGTTAAAACTTGGTTTTTAAAAATTTTTATATATATTCATTTTACTTTATTTTTAATTTTGGTGAAATACACATAGCATAAAATTTGTCATCTTAACCATATTTTAAATAGACAAATCAGTATTAAGTGCATTCACATAGTTGTGCAACCAATCTCTAGAACTCTCTTCATCTTGCAAAAGTAAAACTCTGTATGCGTTAAATAACTTCCCTATTCCCCCTCCCCCAGCCTCTGGCAAACATCATCCTATACTCTGTCTCCATGAATTAGACTATTCCAGGAACTTCAAATAATAGAATCAGATATTTGTCTTTTTGTGACTAGCTCATTTCACTTAACATAACATCCTCAAGTTTCATCCATGTTATAGCATGTGTCAGAATTTCCTTTCTTTTTAAGCCTGAATAATATTCCACATTGTATATACCACATTTTGTTTATCCAATCATTTATCTGTGGACATTAGTGTTGCTTCTACCTTCTTGCTATTGTGAATAATGCTGTTATGAATATGGGTATATAAATATCTCTTTCAGACCCTATTCCTAATTATCTTATTTATATATGCAGAAATGGTCATATGGTAATTCTACATTTAAATTTTTGAGGAACTTCCATACTCTTTTCCATAGAGTCTATATGTGTTACATTCCAACAGTGTACAAGTGTTCCAATTTCTCCAGATCCTTGCCAACACTCGTTCTTTTCTGTTGTTTTGTCTTTTGATGATAGTCATTTAAGTGGGTATGAGGTGGTATACCACTGTGGCTTTGATTTGCATTTCCCTGATTGGTGATGTTCAGTATCTTTTATTTTTTTAAAGATTTTATTAATTTATTTGAGAGAGAGAGCATGAGCTGAGAGAGGGAGAAGCAGACTCCCTGCTCAGCAGGGAGCCTGATGCAGGCCTCAATCCTAGCACCTTGGGATCATGACCTGAGCCAAAGCCAGACACCTAACCAACTGAGCCACCCAGGCACCCCACTATCTTTTATTTTTTATTTTTTTATTTTTACTTATTTGAGAGAAAAAGAGAAAGAGAGAGAGTGTGTGTGCAAATGGGAAAAGGGAGAGTGACAAGCAGATTCTGCGCTGAATACAGAGCCCAACACAGGGCTCGATCCCAGGACCCCAAGATCACAACTCAAGCTAAATCAAAAGTCAGATGCTCAACTGACTGAGCCTCCCAGGTGCCTCATGTTCAGTATCTTCTAATGTGCTAACTGGCCATTTGGATATCTTCTTTGGAGAAATACTTTGTTTACTTTTTTTAGTGTAATAATTTTTTAATTGGTGTATAATTAAAATATAACATTATATTAGTTTCAGGTGTACAACATAATGATTTGATATTCATATATATTGCAGAGAGATCACCACAGTAAGTCTAGTTAATATCTGTCACCATATATATTTAAACATTTTTTTGTGATGAGAACTTTTAAGACCTACTCTCTTAGCAATTTTTATTTTTTTATTTTTTAAAGATTTTATTTATTAATGACAGAGACAAAGATCACAAGTAGGCAGAGAGGCAGGGGGGGTGGGGGGTGGGGGAAGCAGGCTCCCCGCTGAGCAGAGAGCCCGATGCAGGGCTCGATCCCAGGATCCTGAGATCATGACCTGAGCCAAAAGCGGAGGCTTAACTTAACACTGAGCCACCCAGGTGCCCCTCACAGCAATTTTTAAACATTCAATATAGTATCATTAACTACAGTTGCCATGCTGCATGTTATATATCCCTATGAGTTATTTACAACTGAAAATTTATACCTTTTGACCATCTTCACCCATTTTGACCACCTATGACCCCACCTCCCCCACCTCTGGCAATCACTAATCTGTTTGCTATGTCTAAAATTTGTTCACCTTTTAACTGGATTGTTTATATTAAAATGTTTTTTTAGGGATGCCTGTGTGGCTCAGTTGGTTGGACGACTGCCTTCGGCTCAGGTCAGGATCCCGGAGTCCCGGAATCAAGTCCCGCATTGGGCTACCAGCTCCACGGGGAGTCTGCTTCTCTCTCTGACCTTCTCCTCGCTCATGCTCTCTCTCACTGTCTCTCTCTCAAATAAATAAATAAAATCTTTTTAAAAAATAAATAAATAAAATGTTTTTTTAAAGATTTTATTTATTTATTTGACAGGCAGAGATCACAAGTAGGCAGAGAGGCAGGCAGAGAGAAGAGGAAAGCAGGCTCCCTGCTGAGCAGAGAGCCCAATGTGGGGCTCGATCCCAGGACTCTGGGATCATGACCCAAGCCGAAGGCAGAAGCTTAACCCACTGAGCCACCCAGGCACCCCTAATTAAAATGTTTTTATCTTGCTATTTAATCGATGAGGCTCTAAGAATTTTGAGATAATTAAAATGTAAAAGATTAAAAATTGACAACAAAGTAAATATTTTTGTTGATACCATTATATAAACTTTATAGTTCTCTCTATGTATTAATCCCTTCATATTAAAAAATAAAAAGTAACAGTGGTGGCTATGATATCTATCCTATCCTTTTTTCTATCTTTAACTAGAATGTAGCTTTTGGCCTTAAGACATTATAAACAAAAAAATACATAAGTTTTGGGGCACCTGGGTGGCTCAGTGGGTTAAGCCTCTGCCTTTGGCTCAGGTCATGGTCTCAGGATCCTGGGATCAAGCCCCACATCAGGCTCTCTGCTCAGCATGGAGCCTGCTTCCCTTCCTCTCTCTCTCTGCCTGCCTCTCTGCCTACTTGTGATCTCTGTCTGTCAAATAAATAAAATCTTTAAAATAAATAAGTAAATAAAAATACATAAGTTTTTATCAATATATGGAAAAACACATATCAATATAGAAACTTCTGGGGCTCCTGGGTGGCTCAGTCAGTTAAGCGCCTGCCTTTGGTTAAGGTCATGATCCAGGGTCCCGGGATCAAGTCCTGCTTCACACTCTCTGCTCAGCAGAGAAGCTGCTTCCTGTTCTACCACTCCCCACTGCTTGTGCACTCTCTCTCTCTCATGCTCTCTCGCTTAGACGTGTGCATGCTCTCTCTCTCAAATAAATAAATAAAATCTCTTTAAAAATACAGAACTTCTATATTATTTATATGTTAAGAATTTTTATCAGAAAGCATGTCGAATTTTTTAAAGATTGTTTGTTTATTTGAGAGAAAAAGTGCTTGTGCTTGTATGCACACATGTGAGCAGGGGGCAGAGCAGAGGGGGAGGAAACAGAACAAGCAGACTCTCCACTGAGTGCGGAACCTGACAGAGGGCTTGATCCCAGGACCCTGAGATCATGACCTGAGCGGAAACCAAGAATTTGTCACTTAACCAACTGAGCCACCCAGGTGCCCTGAAAGTATGTTGAATTTTATTAAATGTCTTCAACAATACTTGGAGATTGACATCATTTTTCTTCTTCAACATATTATGATGAATTATTTTATTTAACTTAATATTTTTTAAGAGAGGGTAGGGGAGTATAAAGAGAGAGGGAGAGAATCTTCAGCAGACTCGATCTCACAACCCTGAAGTCATGAGTTGAGCCAAAATCAAGAGTCAGATCCTTAACCAACTGAGTCACCCAAGGGCTCCTATGATGAATTATTTTAAAATCTTTCCTAATGTTAGATCATCATGGCATTTCCAGTACAAAAAACGAATTTATAGTGATTATTCTTCTAGTACGTTGCTAGATTCTGTCTAATAATGTGAATTTTCATTCCCACCAGTAGTGTATGTTAGCATACTGCTGAGTCTTAATGTTATTTTTTTAATATAGACTGTGGCATCACACCACAGCACATAACAGAAAGGGAAAAAAGTGCGTGTCTGGGCAAGTAGACCTTTGATCATCAAACTCAATTCAGAGACAGAATTTAGAGTATCAAAATCAGGAGTTCATTCTTGATGGCTAGAAGTGATGAGAACAGATATCTTTGTCTTGTTTCCAATCTTAGGGAGTGTTGAATATTTCACTATTGAGTATAAAGTCGGCTGTCAGTTTTTCATAGATGTTCTTTATTGGATTGAGGACATTTCCTTCTATTTGTAGTTTGCTGAAAGTTTGGAGTTTTTTTAAATTAATGGATGTTGGATTTTGTCAAATTCTTCTTCTGCATGCATCTACTAAGATGATCATATGGGTGGTTTTTAATTCTTGTATTCATATGGTGAATTTGATTCATTGCTTTTTGAGTATGAAACCAAAGACAATCTACCATTAGCACTTTCAAATTTCTAACCATTTCTCTCATTCCTGTATGTACATGGTATTTCTCCTATCAAGAAATAAAGTCTATTCCTCTCTCTATAAATCTTCATTGGCCTTATGATTGCTTTGATTAATAGAACATGACAGAAGGAAGCTGTGCCAGATTCAGGTCAATCTCTTAAGAAGCCTGGCAGCTTGTTTTCATTCAGAGAGGTCAGGTGAAAAACAACCAGGGCACCCTACCCAAGAGCCACCAAATAGACCCCAGACCTGCAAATGCCACTATCCTAGGCATTCTCGCCCCAGCTAAGATCCCAGCTGAATGCAACTATGGGAATGAGCCAGATGACACTCTGTGAAACAGAGGAGCTGTCCACGACCCATGGAATCATGAGAAATAATAGTTGTTTTAAGTCACTAAGTTTTGGGGTGGGATGATAAACAGCAACAGATAACTGAAACAAAGTTACACATACATCTTGAGAAAATATATACAGTTTTCATCAGATTCTCTAAAATGATTAAAACCACCAGAGAAATTAAATACTGAAGATTATTTGGGAAATACCTCATAAATACCCTTTTTTTCAGTGTTTTTGGTAGATATTAATAGCAGTGTGCTCAAGATTATAATCTTTTGACCTGAGTAAGCAGAGTAAAGTTATTGAATTTGGCCATTAAATGAAAATTCATATGCTTAGCAATCTAAAGAGACTGACAACCTATGGTAAAAAATGTGAAAACATACTGGACCATCTCTTCTCCACTCTGAAGTAAGTTTAGGTGGTATTTTAGGGCTAGACCAAAATGCTTCACAAAAAATTATATGCAAGAACATGCTGAAAATATACAACCAAAAGTTATACAAAGGGAAATGAACAAAAGCAGACCCAAAATTCTATACCATAAAATATGGTAAAAAGTGTTTGCATATATGAACCAGCTGGATGTATTCAACTACCATCAAAACTATCATCAAAACAGCCATCATGGGAAGTCAATGTGATATAAAACTGAGTTAGAGCCTATCCCCACAGAGTGTAAATAAAAAATAACTGAGACATAGAGCATTGCTTCCATCTGGTGAATGGGGTGGGGTAAGGCAGAGGGTTTGAAGGAATATGACAGTACTGTGGGCCATTAGTTTTAATCCAGTAAAAGATGAAACGGATCAGAAGGGTAGAAGATAATATAGCAAAGAGAAGCTAACCCTGGGAAAAAGAGCTTAAGGAGATCAGGCCAGAAACTCAGAAATAGTTCAAAGAGAATGTTTCAAGTACCTGGGCAGAGGCTTGCTAGGCAGAATGTCTGACTTGCATGTTCCCATATTTCGGGAAGCAGCAGATTTTTTCTTTCTTTCTTCCTCTCTTTTTCTCTTTTTTTTTTTTTTTAGATATTTATTCATTTATTTGACAGAAAGATAGAGAGAGAGATCACAAGTAGGCAGAGAGGCAAGCAGAGAAAGGGGGAAGCAGGATCCCCGATGAGCAGAGAGCCTGACGCCTGGCTCGATTCCAGGGCCCTGAGATCATGATCCCAGCTGAAGGCAGAGGCTTAACCCACTTAGCCACCCAGGTGTCCCATAGAAAGCAGCAGATTTTCAAGTGTCCATGTTATTGAAGGTCAAAATATACAAAGGTCTGACATGGAGAAGAAGGCAAAACCAAGGATTCTGGGTGGCATTAAAAGTAATCCTTGCTATAGAATATCATAAAAAGGCCCAGCCCAGTGAGAATTTCCTGGAAAGCAGACCAAATGAGTTAAATGCCAGAACTCATGGAGAAACCCTTGATGATGAAAAAGAGGAAAATGAGGTGAGAACTAAAAGAGCTGATCAGTTGGAATGCTACACAGGAGAGATTAGAGCAACAAGCATTTGAAGAGAAACAGTGAGGGTCAGAAATTTGGGTGCACTTAAGCTGAGTCCCTCTGGCTTAAGATCTCTCATAAGGTTTCAGTTGTTGGCCAGGGCTGCAGTCAATCTGAAGGCCCAACTGAGGGCAGATTCGTTTCCCTCCTCATTCCTCTGGTTGTTGGCAGAATTCATTACCTATTTTGAGAGCCTCAGCTCCTTGCTGTTCAACTGAGGGCCTCGGTTCTTTGCTGTCTATTGGCTGGAGCTCTGTAGTTCCTTAACACATGGGCCTCTTCAAAGGGTAGTATGCAACATGGCAACTAGATTCCCTCAGAGCAAGTAAGAAAGAAAGCAAAAGAGAGCCCCCAAAACAGAAGCCACAGTCGTTTTGTAACCTACCTCAGAAGTGACATCTTTTTATTTTTGCTGTGGTCTATTGGAAAAATACTAGATCCAGCCCACAGTCAAGGAGAAAGCATTACATAAGGACATGAATATGAGGAGAAGGAACAATGGGGACCATCTTAGAGTTGTGTATCATAATTACTCAGCTCTAAAAATTCTATCCCTGTTTTTAATTGCTGCAAATGTCAGATTCCTGGGAATAATGATCTCATTGGCCCAGTGTGGGTCAAATCTTCTTCTGTGGGTTGATCAGCCTTGACTAGAAGGGGCAACGAATATAAGCCATTTCTAGAGAACAGGAAATTGTTGTAGGCCTGCTAGCCACATGAAAATGTGTTACAAAGACACACTATCAAGCTATTATTAGAACTGTGTAAAAGGGGCGCCTGGGTGGCTCAGTGGGTTGAAGCCTCTGCCTTCAGCCCGGGTCATGATCCCAGGGTCCTGGGATCAAACCCCATGTTGAGCTAGCTCTCTGCTCAGCAGGGAGCCTGCTTCCCTTCCTCTCTGCCTGCCTCTCTGCCTACTTGTGATCTCTGTCTGTCAAATAAATAAATAAAATCTTAAAAAAAAAAAAAGAACTGTGTAAAAACTAAAAAGATTAATTTGAGACTGAGTATTGGGAAATAAAGGTATGGCATGTTTTCAATCAGTTTCATGACTGCCTTATTCTCTAGAGCTAAAGGGAGAGAGTAAGCATCATTTTATCACCTGTAGATACAATTTAATGGGATAATTTAGATAAGTCTTGTCTAAGCAAAATTGCAAGACTCTCAGAACTATGAAGGAAGAGGTGGGGAAAGAAATGAAGAAAATAATGGCTATAGTAGAAATAAGACAAGTAAGGAGAAATTTCAAATGAAAAAATCACTTGATGCCCTTGAAACTCAAGGCATCTCAAAGGTAAATAGAAAATCCTCTTTGGGGCATCTGGCTGGCTCAGTCAGCACAGCATGTGACTCTTGATTTCAGGGTTGTGAGTTCAAGCCCCACATTGGGGGTAGAGATTAGTTAAAATCTTTGAGGGGCGCCTGGGTGGCTCAGCGGGTTAAAGCCTCTGCCTTCAGCTCTGGTCATGATCCCAGGGTCCTGGGATTGAGCCCTGCACTGGGCTCTCTGCTCAGTAGGATCTCTCTCTCTCTGCCTGCCTCTCTGGCTACTTGGGATATCTCTCTGTGTCAAATAAATAAAGAAAATCTTAAAATAAAATAAAATCTTTGAAAAAAAGAAAAAGAAAGAAAATCAGCTTTGCTGACATTGATACAATATTTACACAAATGTAAATAACTTAAGGTAGATTTGAGTATCACTGCTTTTCTTCAATTGTTTTCTTCTTATTATTATTTTTTTTTTATTCTTCAGGGCATTTTGTTCTCAGCAATGATAGAGTATCTTGTTGTAGGCCAAACCTGCAGTAAAAAACAACTGGAAAATATGGACAAAATTTAAAATTTAAAAATCTAGGAGATTCTGGCTGACTCAGAAGGGCATGTGACTCTTGATCTCAGGTTCATGAGTTCAAGCCCCAATGGGGTATAGAGATTACTGAAATAAATTTAAAAATATAAAATAAAAATAAAAATTAAAAATCTATGCATAGGAATCAGAGAGCTACCAAGCCAGCCGAGAAGCTAAAATCTCAGACAGAAAAGAAGTGCAAAGAGGTAAATCTGACATTTGATGCCACTTTTCCTCTCAAGGCATTAGTGATTCAAAGGAATAATGATAGTTTGAGAAGCTGAGCAGAAAGCAGTAGCTAAAGACTGAAAACTGGTCTACCTGTAGTCTTACAGAGCATGGTGGGGAAAACTGGATGTTCGGGACCTACTACGATTACAGAACTTTGGTAAACTCCTTTACTTTTAGTTTGGACCCCCAAAGGCCTACAACTTGCAGCACTTGGGTGGCTCAGTGGGTTAAGCCTCTGCCTTCGGCTCAGGTCATGATCTCAGGATCCTGGGATCAAGCCCCACATCAGGCTCTCTGCTTAGCGGGGAGCCTGCTCCCCACCCCCCCGCCTGCTTCTCTGCCTACTTGTGATCTCTCTTTGTGTCAAATAAAGAGACATAGCCCTTTACCTTAGAAGAGACCAGCCCTTATAAATACCAAAGCTCAGCTTCTCATCAACTCATCAACTCAGCTTCTCATCAACTTGATTAAGATGGTCTAATCTTACCCCCACTGACTGCCAGAAGCAAAAGTAAACTCTTGCTAGAGAAAGATAATACCATCCAGGGCCTAGAATTCTCTCTTTAATTTTTCATAAACCACTTTCAGTATTAAACAAAAATTTTACCGGTTTTCCACAGACAAGATAAAATGACAAAAACTGAAGCACTATCAAAGAATAGAAACAGATCCATAGAAGAGTCAGATATTGGAATTATCATGCATGGGCTTTCAAATAAGCATAATGAGGTATGCCTGGCTGGCTCAGTCAGTAGAGAATGTGACTCTTGATCTCTGGGTCATGAGTTCAAGTTCCATGTTAAGTGTAAAGAATCACTTAAACAATTAAAAAAAATAAAAATAAAAATAACCATTATGTCACAATAGCCAAACTATGGAAAGAGCCCAGGTTTAGGAAGTTAAATGACAAGATAGAGAAATTCAGCAGAGGAAGCTGTATGAAATATAAAATGAAAACTCCAGAACCAAAAAATAATCACATGAAGTCAATAGGACTAAATAGCACATTGGACACATATAAAGAGGTAATTAGTGAACTAAAAGACAGGTCAGGGGGCGCCTGGGTGGCTCAGTGGGTTAAGCCGCTGCCTTCGGCTCAGGTCATGATCTCAGGGTCCTGGGATCGAGTCCCACATCGGGCTCTCTGCTCAGCAGGGGGCCTGCTTCCCTTCCTCTCTCTCTGTGATCTCTTCCCTTCCTCTCTCCTACTGTGATCTCTCTCTGTCAAATAAATAAATAAAATCTTTTAAAAAAAATAAAAAATAAATAAAAGACAGGTCAGAAGAAATTATCCAGACTGAACCGCAAAGACAAAAAAAAAAAAAAAAAAGAAAGAAAAAAAAAATACAAAAAAGAACATAAAATACAGATGAGACACTGTAAAAAAAAAAATTTAATACACACCTAATTAGAGATCCAGAGACAAGAGGGAGACAATGGGATAGAAATAAAATTTGAAGAGAAAATCACCAAAATTTTTCCAAAAGTAGTGAAACAACCAGAGTCACAAATATGACAAATTCTCTGAAATAAAGCAGAACAAATACAAAGAAAAGCATACTTTAGGCATGTCATAGTGAAGTTGCTAAAAACCAAAGATAAAGATAAAATCTTAAACTCATTTTCTTTCTTTCTTTCTCTCTTTCTTTCTTTCTTTCTTTCTTTCTTTCTTTCTTTCTTTTTTTAAGTGGGTTCCATGCTGGGCATAGAGCCCAAGACAGGGCTTGACCTCACAACCATGGTTCAGTCAGCACAGCTGAGATCTAAGAGTCAAATGCTTTCAGGGAAATTCAAATCAAAATGACAATGAGATACCACCTCACATCACACCAGTCAGAATAGTTAAAATTGACAAGTCAGGAAATTACAGATGTTGGCAAAGATGTGAAGAAAGGAGAACCCTCCTACACTGTTGGTGGGAATGCAAACTAGTGTAACCACTCTGGAAAACAGTATGGAGGTTCCTCAACAACTTGAAAATAGAACTACCCTATGACCCAGCAATTGCACTACTGGGTATGAACTCCAGAGATATAAAAGTAGTGATCTGAAGGGGCACCTGAACCCCAATGTTTATAACAGCAATGTCACAATAGCCAAACTATGGAAAGAGCCCAGATGTCCCTTGACAGATGAATGGATAAAGAAGATGTGATATATATAGATATATAGATATATATATAATGGAATATATATATATAATGGAATATGTATATATATGATGGAATATATGATGCAATATTATGTAGCCATCAAAAAAAATCTTGCTATTTGCAACGACGGGGATGGAACTAGAAGGTATTAATGCTAGGTGAAATAAATCAATCAGAGAAAGATAATTATCATATGATCTCACTGATACGTAGAATTTAAGAAACAACGCAGAGGATCAAAGGGGAAGAGAGGAAAAAATGAAACAAGATTAAACCAGAGAGAGAGACAAACCATAAGAGAATCTTAATCTCAAGAAACAAACTGAGGGTTGCTGGATGGGAGTGGGGTGGGAGGAATGGAGTAACTGGGTGATGGACATTGTGGAGGGTATGCGTTGTGGTGAGTGCTGTGTATTGTGTAAAACTGATGAATCACAGACTTGTACCCTGGAGTAAATAATATATTATATGTTAATAATTTTTAAAATGAACTTTAAAAATAAATAAATATATTAATTAATTTTTTAAAAGAGTCAGATGCTTAACCATTAAACTGATAGAACCACCCATAAAGATAAAACCTTAGAAGAAGTTGTGGTAGGGGGACATATCTTCAAAAGAACAATAGGGCTAATAGTTAGCTTCTCAACAAATTGTTGGAAGCCAAAAGATAATGGAATGATATGTTCAAAGTGGTATACGAGAATAATGGCCAAAATAGAATTCTACACTCAGTAAAAACAGTTCTTCAGAAATGAAGACAAATTCATATATTTTCAGACAAATAAAAACAGAAAACTTGCCACCAGTAGACCTTCATTCAAGGAATACCAAAGGGAGGGGCGCGTGGGTGGCTCAGTGGATTAAGCCGCTGCCTTCAGCTCAGGTCATGATCTCAGGGTCCTGGGATCGAGTCCCGCATCGGGCTCTCTGCTCAGCAGGGAGCCTGCTTCCCTCTCTCTCTCTCTCTGGCTGCCTCTCTGTCTACTTGTGATTTCTCTCTGTCAAATAAATAAATAAATAAATCTTTAAAAAAAAAAAAAAAAAAAAAAAGGAATACCAAAGGGAGTTCTACCAAAGGGAAAATGATCCCAAATAGAAGGATAGATATGCAGAAGGAAATTAAGAGCAACAAAAAGGACAAATACGGGGGCACATGGGTGGCTCAGTCGGTCAGGTGCCTGCCTTCAGGTCAGGTCGTGATCCCAGGGTCTTGGGATCAAGTCCCACGTCAGGCTCTTTGTTCAGCGAGAAGCCTGCTTCTGCCTCTGCCTGCTTCTCCCCCTGCTGTGCTCTATCTCTGTCAAATAAATAAATAAAATCTTAAAAACAAATAAATAAAAATTAAAAGGGCAAATATGAAGGTAAATCCTGGTAAATAATAAGAGCTTACATTTAAGGATATGTGAGAGCAGATAAAAACAAAGAATTTATGGAATGAAAACTTTCTGTGTTTATATATTTTCCTATTCTGGACTCTTGATGTAAATGGTATCATACAGCATGCAGGCATTTGTAACTGGCTTTTTTGTTTTTTTAAAAATCAACTTAAGTAGATATATTTCCATTTCATTGATCCAAATTGTTATAGGAAATATCAGTAGGGCATGAAATTTTAGAATACAGCAATTTCTTTGCATTGTTAATTGATATATATAATTCATATGCTATAAAACTCATCCTTTAGTGTACAATTTAAGTTTTTAGTATAGTCACCAGGTTGTGCAACCACTACCACCATGGAATTCCAAACATTTTTATCATTCATCATGCTACAACAAAAAAAATCCCCAAACTTCTGTATCCATCAGCAGTCATTCCCCATTCAATTACCCCTGACCCCAGCCCATGGCAAACACTAATCCATGTTTTTCTGTTTCTATAGATTTGCCTATTCTGGAAATTTCATGTAAATGGAACCATTCAATGGGCAGCTTCTTTCACTTAGCATAATGTTTTCAAGGTTCAGCTATGTTATAACATGTATCAGTACTTCATTTCTTTTTATTGCCAAATAATATTCAATTGTATCGGTATACAACATTCCCTTTATTCATTCATCAGTTGATGGGCATTTGGGTTGTTTCCACGTTTTGGCTACTATGAATAATACTATAAAGGATAGCAGAATTTGCTACCCCAACACATGTCACTTTTACACAACAACTGTTTTTTTTTTTTTTTTAAGATTTTATTTATTTAACAGACAGAGATCACAAGTAGGCAGAGAGGCAGGCAGAGAGAGAGAGAGGGAAGCAGGCTTCCTGCGGAGCAGGGAGCCCAATGCGGGGCTCGATCCCAGGACCCTGAGATCATGACCCGAGCCGAAGGCAGCAGCCCAAACCACTGAACCACCCAGGCGCCCCTACACAACAACTGTTTTGAATTGAAGGCAATAGAGAAGCAGATTAAAAAAAGAGAGAGAGAGAGAGAGAGAGGTCTCTCTGTCCTCTCCCTATTTGCCTAAAAGCAAGACATAAATTTGTACAGAATTAATCACTAACAACCCTAGACTTTTGTCAGCCCAGAGACAGCACAAGAGGACTCTACATCACAAACCTTACTGACCAATCCAATTATCTTCCATTAGGCTCCCTTATATTTACAATTTGCTGCCCCTAGAGACTCAAGGCTCTCTTCCTTTGTCTTGTCACTTCTCTAAAGATTTATTTCCTTGCTATGATGTTATGTAAGTCCAAGTTCTACCCAAACCTTTGAGTTACTATCCCCGAGTTTCTCCTATGTATATATGAGATATACATGTTAATAAATTTCCATTTTTTTTTTCTTTTTGTTACAGAGCCCCAGCCAAGAACCCAGAAGGAAAAAGAAAAAAATATTCTTCCCCACACAGCTGCCATGAACATTTGTGTATAAGTTTTTATGTGGCTATGCTTTTATTTCTCTTGGGTATATAACTAGAAGTGAAATTTCTGAGTTATAGTGTATCTCTGTGCTTAATATTCTGTAAAACTGACACACTGTTTTCCAAAGTGGTTGCACCATTTACATTCCTATCAGTAGTGCATAAGGTTCCAAGTTTCCCAAATTATCTCCAAAACTTGCTATTATTGGTCTTTTTTATTGTAGTCATCCTAATGGGTGTGATGTGGTATCTCATTGGGGTTTTGATTTGCATTTCCCTGATTGTTTATAATATTGAGCACTTTTCCATGTGCTTACTGGTCATTTGTACATCTTCTCTGGAGAACTATATATTCAGATTCTTTGTCCATTTTTTTGCCCTTTTAAAAATTGGATTATCTTTTGTTATTGAGTTATATAGTTCTTCATATCTTCCAGATACAAGTATATTAAAATATTTATTATTAATATTTATTAAAATATTTATGATTTGCAAATATTTTCTCTTTATATTCTGTGGGTTGTATTTTTACTTCCTTGATAGTGTCTTTTGAAGCACAGATGTTTTTAAGTTTGATGCAATATAATTTATCTAATTTTTTCTTTTGTTGCTTACACCTTGGGTGTTGTATCTACTTAAGGCTCTGCCTAACCCAAGGTCATTAAGATTTACTTCCACATTTCCTTATAAGTTTTATCATTTTATCCAAAACATTAGGTCTATAATCCATTTTGAGCTAATTTTTGTGCATGTGTAAGGAAAGGACCCAACTTTATGCTCTTGCATATGAATATCCAGTTGTCCCAGCACTCTATGTTGAAAAAACTATTTTTACCTAATTGATTTGTCTTGGAACCCTTGTCAAAAAAATTAATTGACTATAAATGTTAAAGTTTATTTCTAGACTCTCAATTCCATTCCATTAATCTATTAAATCTATTGTTACATGACTATTGCATAGTCATGATTACTGTAGCTTTTCAGAAAGTTTTGAAATCAGGAAGCATGAGTCCTCTAACTCTGTTCTTCCTTTTCAAGATTGTTTTGGCTCCTCTAGGTTTCTTGAATTTTCGAATGAATTTTAGGACCAGTTTGTTAATTTCTGTAAAAAAGCCAGCTGTGGATTTTGATAGGGATTACACTGCATCCACTTATCAACTTGGGCAATACCGCCATCTTAATAATATTAATTCCTCCAATCCTTATATATAAAATATCTATATATTTACATTGTCTTTAATTTCTCTCAACAATGTTTTATAATTATTCCATGATTTTAACTGAAATATTATCTATTATTAGAAAATGTAGTAATTATAATTCAAGTCTCTCAGTCCTTTTACAAGATTTTGAAGAGATTTATTTGTCATACAGAATGAAAAACTTTTAAAACCTTAGCGTATTTCCAATTTAGATTTTCTGTCCCATCCCCATATTTTTTCATTTCTGGACAACTAAATTTCTATCCCATGTTTGGCTAAGTTTCTTACTTTTGTGTGGTCTTAACTTCTCTGAAGAAACACCAGTGTGCTACACACAACATATTCTCTATATTCATTGGGGATCCAATGTACTTGTTTGACTGGGATGGCTTTTTACATCTGTGATAAGATGCAGGGACTCTCCTCCCCTCCTTGGGTTTATTATTAAGTAGAACATCTTATTCTGCAGCTGTTATACAGAAGAGCATTAAGACACCTTCTGTAGGGGCGCCTGGATGGCTCAGTGGGTTAAGCCGCTGCCTTCGTCTCAGGTCATGATCTCAGGGTCCTGGAATCGAGTCCCACGTCTGGCTCTCTGCTTAGCAGGGAGCCTGCTTCCCCCTCTCTCTGCCTGCCTCTCTGCCTACTTGTGATCTTTCTCTCTGTCAAATAAATAAATAAAATCCTTTAAAAAAAAAAGGAAAAAGGAAAATTATTAAAAAAAAAAAGACACCTTCTGTAGAATCAGTTAAATGGGGCAAGAGAGAATTTGTTTAAGAGAGAAAGTTAACTTTTAAAGAATCCTTATTTGATATTCTGAACCTTAAGTTCTGCCAGATGGGTAAGTTAAACACAGCGTAATTTTCTTCCACATATATATATAGAGAGAAGCAGAATATCTGCCTGCTTCCCCGACATAATCATATGTTGTTTGGTAGAATAAATGCCAACATTCTTCATAACTTACATGGCTTCAGCAGTACATATTTTATAACTCCCAGTTTATGTTTTTAGGGGTATATAAGCTAGTATACTCAGGGCATTATAAATTTTATTAAATTTAAAGAAAAACCTTTCTTGGGACACTTGGTTAGCTCAGTTAGCAGAACAGAAGGCTCTTGATCTCGGGGTTGTGAATTCAAACCCCACTTTGGGCATAGAGCCTATTTATTTAAATAAATAAATAATTTTTTAAAATTAAAAAAAAAGAAAAACCTTAGATAATTCAAAAAACTGTACAGAGTTGGGTTATGGACATTGGGGAGGGTATGTGGTATAGGGAGTGCTGTGAAATGCCTAAGCCTGATGATTCACACACCTGTACCCATGGGGCAAATAATACATTATATGTTAATAAAACTAATTAAAAAAATAAAACATTCATCTCTTTAAAAAAAAAAAACTGTACAGAACTAGAAGAGCCTGGGTGGCTCAATTGGTTAAACATCTGACTCTTGGGTTTGGTTCAGGTCATGATCTTATGGGTCATGGGATTGAGCCCCATGTTGGGCTCTGTGCTCAGCACAGACTCTGCTTGGAATTTTCTCTCACACACTCCATCTGCCCTTCCCCATTCTCATGCATGCACATACACACACATGTGCTCTCTCTCTAAAATAAATAAAATCTTAAAAAAAAAAAACCTATACGGAACTAAACATTGATTCTCTTCCTTCTTAAATGAACTATATTGTTTTAAACTTTTATTAATGATAATTAATGAATGAGCACTTCAAAATTACCAGCCTCTCATCTGTTTTTATCTTCCCTTCAAAAACACCAAAGGGGCACCTGGGTGGCTCAGTGGGTTAAAGCCTCTGCCTTCTTTCTGCTCGGGTCGTGATCTCAGGGTCCTGGGATTGAGCTCCGCGTCGGACTCTCTGCTCAGCAGGGAGCCTGCTTTCTCCACTCTCTCTCTCTCTGCCTGCCTGTCTGCCTACTTGTGATCTCTGTCTAATAAATAAATAAAATCTTAAAAAAAAAAAAAACACCAAAGGTAAAAATCAGCTTCTTCACTACTGACTCAACATAACTGATATTCCTTTTGAGTTACCAAGTTTAATACCTATGCACAATTATGTTACATAATGTGACTGGTATTTCTACTGGCTGTTTTTTTTCTTTAATTCCTCAAAGGTCTTTGGCCTACGCAACTGGGTGAACAGAGATAACATTTACTTAGAGGGAGAACACAGAGAAAGAACACTAGGAGAGGAAAGAAGTAGATTGTGTGCGTGTGAGTACAAGGAGGAAGTAGACATGATAAATCTAGGATGCTTATTTAACATCCTGTTGGAGATGTTGAGTAGTCAGCTGGATATGTGCATCAGGGAATAGGGGAAAGGCCTGGGTAAAAGATAAAATTTGGTGGGGCACCTGGGTGGCTCAGTGGGTTAAAGCTTCTGCCTTTAGCTCAGGTCATGATCCCAGGGTCCTGGGATCCAGCCCCGCATTGGGCTCGCGGGGCTCTCTGCTCTGTGGGGAGCCTGCTTCCCCCTCTCTCTCTGCCTGCCTCTCTGCCTACTTGTGATCTCTGTCTGTCAAATAAATAAATAAAATCTTTATTTAAAAAAAAAAAGATAAAATTTGATAGTAACCAGTGTATAGATAACAGTTAAAGCCATGAGACCGGATGGGTATATATGTCTTCTTTTAAACTTATGTGACCATTTCTCTAGATCAGTGGTCTTCACGTTTTGCGTGTGTACCACCTAAAATTTTTTGAAAACTACATACCTCTTCAGACATTTTCTTTTTAGAGAAAGAGAGTATTCATGTGCATGAGGTGGGGAGAGGGAAGAGATAAGGAGAGAGAGAATCTTAATCAGGCTCCTTGCCCAGCCTAGAGCCCAACACAGGACTCTCACAGCCCTGAGATCATGACCTGAGCCAAAATCAAGTCAGACGCTTAACCTACTGAGCCACCCAAGTGGCTATCTAAATTGTTCCAGTTAAATTTAAATGGCTAAGAAGAATGTAATTATAAGCATATTATATTTTGACATTTTTTAAAGTAAAACTTAAACCAATGGAGTCTAAAGACACAATACCTTTTTAAAAGATTTTATTTATTTATTTGAGAGAGAGAAATAATGAGAACATGACCAAAGGGAAAGGTAGAGGGATAGGGACAAGTAGACTCTGCTAAGCATGGAGTCTGACACAAGGCTCAATCCCAGGACCCTGAGCTCAATCCTAGGACCCCGAGATCATGACCTGAGCCATAGTCAGATGCTTAACCAACTAAGCCACCCAGGTGCCCCTAAAAGCAGTAACTCAATATGTGCCATCACCCGTTTTTTAAAAGGTAAGAGAAAACTGGGTTTCCAACAATATGGTAGACTAGATATTCCAAAGTGCCTTCCGATAAAAACTAAAAATGATGGATAAAATGATAAAAGCCTTTTCTTAAAAGTTTCAAAAAGCTGGTATGACAGAAAGGAATCTTTAAGGCAGGGGGAAATGGAACACTAATTCCATTTTTTCTAAGACCTTTTAAGTGCTAGAATGGATTGTAAAGCTTAGGGTCACCCAAAACGAGAAGTACAATCAGTGAAGAACCTGCTCAAAAAGTTGGAACTCCAAAGGGCCAAGTCTTCAGTGTTAAGAGTGATCCAGAATTAAATCTACACCAACCCCTTTGTCCAGAAAGTTGTGATGAAAATTGCCTTGGTGAGGCACCTGGGTAGCTCAGAAGGTTAAGCCTCTTCCTTCGGCTCAGGTCATGATCTCAGGGTCCTGAGATCAAGCCCCATGTCACGCTCTCTGCTCAGCAGGGAGCGTGCTTCCCCCTCTCTCTCTGCCTGCCTCTCTGCCTACTTGTGATCTCTCTCTCTGTGTCAAATAAATAAATAAAATCTTTTTAAAAAAATTGCCTTGGTGAGCAAGGTAAAGGGGAAAAACAAACAAACAAGAATACCTGAGATACGTCCAAAACAACCAGTTCTTGCATGGATCTGCAACTCTAATCCACATAACTTGGATGTTCCAAAAAGTCCTAAAGCTGTAAGTTTAAAGTCATCTTAGTTTGGTAGTACCCTCAGGCATCTGGCAGAAGATAAAGCAAATCCTTATCTTAGACATCAAGAAATTCCACCCTCGGGCGCCTGGGTGGCTCGGTGGGTTGGGCTGCTGCCTTCGGCTCAGGTCATGATCTCAGGGTTCTGGGATCGAGTCCCGCGTCGGGCTCTCTGCTCCGGGGAGAGCCTGCTTCCTCCTCTCTCTCTGCCTGCCTCTCTGCCTACTTGTGATCTCTCTCTGTCAAATAAATAAATAAAAATCTTTAAAATTAAAAAAAAAAAAAAAAAAAAAAAAAAAAAAAGAAATTCCACCCTCAAAATCTAATTTATCAAAGCATGGAGGTTCCTCAAAAAGTTAAGAATAGGGGTGCCTGGGTGGTGCAGTTACACAACCTGCTTTTGGTTTCAGCTCAGGTCATGATTTCAGGGCTGTTTGAGCCCCAGGTGGGGCTCTGCACTCAGAGTTTGCTTGCGATTCTCCCTCCCTCTCCCCCTGCCCCTCCCACTCATTCTCTTTCTCTCTCTCAAATAAATAAATAAATATTTTTTTAAAAAGTTTGAGGGACACCTGGGTGGCTCAGGTGGTTAAGTGTCTGCCTTCAGCTCAGGTTATGATCTCAGAGTCCTGGGATCGTGCCCTGCACTGGGCTGTGGGGAGTCTGTTTCTCCCTTCCCATCTGCTGTTCCCCCTGCTTGTGCTCTCACTCTCTGTCAAATAAATAAAATTTAACAATAATAATAAAATAAAAAAATAAAAATAGATTGAACAAAGTTTGAAAATAGAACTACCCTCTGATCCAGTAATTACACTACTGGGTATTTACCCCAAAACTACAAAAATACTAATTCAAAGGGATACATGCACACTATGTTTATAGACAAATTATGAAAGCAGCCCAAGTGTCCATCAACAGATGAATGGATATAGAAAAATATGGCATACAAATACACTGGAATATTATTCAGCCATAAAAAAGAATGAAATCTTACCATTTGCAATGACATGTAGGTGGAGCTAGAGAGTATAATGCTAAGTGAAATAAATCAGTCAGAGAAAGAAAAATACCATGTCACTCATATGTGGATTTTTTTTTAAGATTTTATTTCTTTGACAGACAGAAATCGCAAGTAGGCAGAGAGGCAGGCAGAGAGAGAGGAAGGGAATCAGGCTCCCTGCTGAGCAGAAAGCCAGACGAGGAGCTTGATCCCAGGACCCTGGGATCATGACCTGAGCCGAAGGCAGGGGCTTTAATCCACTGAGCCACCCAGGCACCCCTCATAAGTGGATTTTAAAAAAAGGATTTTATTTATTCATTTGACAGAGAGAGAGAGAGAGAAAGCACACAAAGGGGGAACAGCAGGCAGAGAAAGAGAGAGAAGCAGACCCCTCACGGAGCAGGGATCCCAATGTGGGGCTCGATCCCAAGACCCAGGGATCATGACCCGAGCCGAAGGCAGACACTTAACTGACTGAGCCACCCAGGCATTCTCATATGTGGAATTTAAGAAGCAAAACAAATGGGCAAAAGAAAAAGACACAGAGAGAGACAAACCAAAAAACAGACTGTTAACTACAAAGAACAAACTGATGGTTACCAGAGGGCAGGTGATGGGGATTAAGGAGTGTACTTGATATCATGAGCACTGGGTGATGTATGGAATTGTTGAATCACTATATTGTACACCTGAAACTAACATAACACTGTATGCTAACTACACTGTAATTAAAATTAAAATTAATTTTTAGAAAAGGAAGCATTGAAAAATCAAATCTCCCGAGGAAATTGAATTTTCATGGTAAAAAAACAATGTTATCCAATGCAAAGAAATAAGGCATCACCCAGTATAAACATAGGACAGAAATAGTTCAGCAAATGTTTTGGATATTAGAATTACTAGATCCAGATTATAAAATAATTGTATACTGTATTTTTAAAAAAAAAGATAAACTTGAAAATACCTGTAAGAAATAGAAAATAAGAAAAGATGAGCAGGGCGCCTGGGTGGCTCAGTGGGTTAAGCCTCTGCCTTTGGCTCAGGTCATGATCCCAGGGTCCTGGGATTGAGAACTGCATTGGGCTCTCTGCTCAGCAGGGAGCCTGCTTCCTCCTCTCTCTCTCTGCCTGCCTCTTCCTACTTGTGATATCTCTCTGTCAAATAAATAAATAAAATCTTTAAAAAAAAAGAAAAGATGAGCAAACAGATTAGAAAAAAGAAAAAAAACAGAAATAGTAGAGATAAAAATTAAAATTATTGTATTAATTTCCTAGAGCTGCCATAGCAAATTACCACAAACACATCTCAATAACAAGCATTTAGGGGTGCCTGGGTGGCTCCATCAGTTAAGCTTTCGATTCTTGATTTTGGCTCAGGTCATGATCTCAGGGTGCTGGTATCAAGCCCCAAGCTGGGATCCACAGTAGCAGGAAGTCTACTTGGGATTCTCTCTCTCCCTCTTCTTCTGCTTCTCCCCACACTGGCTCACTCTCTATCTCTCTAAATAAATAAATAAATCCAAACAAAACAAAACAAGCATACAAAGAATAGTAAAGATATAAAATAGTTCAATATTGTGGTGAACAAATTCGATTTACTGGATCTGTAGAGAACATTTTACTCAATGACTATAGTATATAGGGCTTTTTTGTGTAAGCATGCACATGAAGAATTATAGCCTTAAATGTATATATCAGAAAAGAATGAAAGCTAAATAGTAAAGATCTGAGTACTCATCTTAAAATATTAGAGGGGTGCTTGGCTGGCTCAGTCAGTAGATCATGTGACTCTGGATCTCAGTGTTATGATTTCTAGCCGCATCCTGGGGGTAGAGATTACTAAAATAATAATGATGATAATAATAATAATAAAAAGAAAAAATGGAAGAAAATAATCAAATTAAAAGCTAAATTTATAAGGTAAAAAAACAAATCTACATAAAGAGTATCAAATAGGGTGCCTGGGTGGCTCAGTAGGTTAAGCCTCTGTCTTCGGCTCAGGTCATGATCTCAGGGTTCTGGGATCAAGTCCTGCACTGGGCACTCTGCTTGGCAGGGAGCCTGCTTCCTCCTCTCTCTCTGCCTGTCTGTGTGCCTACTTGTGATCTCTCTCTGTCAAATAAATTTTTCAAAATCTTAAAAAAAAAATTTTAAAAAAAGAGTATCAAATAAAGCCAAAAGTTCATCCCTTGAAAATAATAATGCAATTGACAAAACCTCTGACAAAACTGGTTAAGAAAAAAAAAACAGTTGGTGTAAATAACCAATATAAGGAATGAAAAGGCCATCATCACAGAAGTCGTATGAGTTAAAAAGACAAAGTAGGATATTATAAATAATTTAATTCCAATAAATTTGTAAACAAAGACAAACTGAGAAAAGAACTTAAAGAAGAAATTAAAAGTCTGAATTAGGGGTGCCTGGGTGGCCAGTCAGTTGAGCATCTGTGGAAATAAAATCTCCACAAAAATTAAATGACAGGATTTAGAGAGCTTCTGGGTTGGTGAACACATGAAAGTGCTGGGAGGTAGTATACAAAGAAAAGGCATGGCAGTTTCATGCTCTTTCCATACCTTGCCCCATGCATCTCTTCCACCTGGCTATTCCTGAGTTGTATCCTTTACAATAATCTGGCAAATGTAAACATAGTGTTTTCAGAGATCACTGAGTCCTTCTAGCAAATTATTGAACCTGAGAGATAGGGTCACAGGAACTCCTGAATTTATAGTTGGTGGGTCAGAAGTATAGGTGGCAAACTGGGACTTGCAACTGGCACCTGAAGTGGGGATAGTCTTGTTTGACTGAGCCCTTGGCTGGGGTCTTCACTAATTCTATATAGGTAGCATCAGAATTGAATTGAATGCTAAACACCAAGGTGGCGGCAGAGAATCAAAAATTGGAATGGAAAACGCCATGGTGTCAGAAAGAATCTTACAGAGTGGTTACATAATACAAACTTCCAAAAATAAAGTTTACATTAGAATTTAAGAGTTCAGCAAGGTTGTTGTTAGGTACAAAATTAATATACAAAAATCAATTGTATTGTATATAGTCACTACGAACATAAAATGAAAAGTTTTCAAATACACTATGTACAATAAATCAGATAAATTTAATAAACTTAATAATTTTAATAAATTTAATAAATATAATTTATAAATTTATAAATAAATTTATAAATAAATTTAAAAAATAAATTTAATAAATTTATCTGATTTATTGTATATAGTGTGCATAGATAAATTTAATAAATTTAATCTATGATTAAATCTAACCCAAAAATGAACAGGAAAGCTAAGGGAAAATTTAAAAATTTCATTAAGAGATATTATAATCAATATACTGAGAGATATATCACATTCATGATTTGGAATTATCAAGTTACAAAGATGTAAGTTCTACCTAAATTTGATCTGTAAATTCATTGCATTCGAGAAGTAAAATAGTGGAGTATTTCCCTAATTCCTCCCTCTAACTCTAGACATTACATATAAAACAAACAATATATATATATATGTATATTATATAAGGGGGCACCTGGGTGGCTCAGTGGGTTAAAGCCTCTGCCTTCAGCTCAGGTCATGATCCCAGGGTCCTGGGATGGAGCCCCACATTGGGCTCTCTGCTCAGAAGGAAGCCTGCCTCCCCCTCTCTCTCTGCCTGCCTCTTTGCCTACTTGTGATCTCTGTCTGTCAAATAAATCAAGTCTTTAAAAAAAAAAAAAAAGACTTTGAAAGACAGAGAGGAGGCATCTGGCTAGACAACTTGCATCCAAGAAACAACATGGTGTGAGTTCCCTGCGTTTTCTTTCTGCTTTGATTTCCTTTGAGCTGAAGAAGTTGATAATCTAGAAATGTCAACCAAAAGGTACAGATAAAACAACAAACCTGCTCTCCCTAGCCAAAGGATCAGGGAAGGAGCAGTATAGCAAAACAGAAAATTTTAGGTAAGTAGTGCTCTTCTCCAGACAAGCACCACAGAAAAATCTGTGATCCCACCCCCACTCATGCCAACAACGCTGACTGGGGAACCTAGATTTTAACCTTTGCCAGGCTATAACAAGGTGCCCCACAGAATTTGCTTTTCTGAAAACAGTGGTGGGACAAGTGGTTATCCACGTGCAAATGAATGAAGCTAGATCCTGTATTTATTTTATTGTATCATGTCCCCCAAAATTCATCTCTACCTACAACCTCAGAGTGGACCTTATTTGGAAATGGGTGTTTGCAGATGTAGTTAGGTAAGATGAAGTATTACTGGATTAGAGTGGACCTTATATTCAGTGACAAGTATCCTTATAAGGAGGCCACATGAAGGGGCGCCTGGGTGGCTCAGTGGGTTAAGCCTCTGCTTTTGGCTCAGGTCATGATCCCAGAGTCCTGGGATCTAGCCCCCACATCCGGCTTCCTGCCCAGCGGGGAGCCTGCTTCTCCCTCTCCCACTCTCCCTGCTTGTGTTCCCTCTCTCGCTGTGTTTCTCTCTGTCAAATAAATAAATAAAAATCTTTAAAAAAAAAAAACAAAAAAAAAAACGAAGGCCACATGAAGACATTGATGGACAGGGAGAATGCCACGTAGTGATGGAAGGCAGAAATTGTAGTGATATGTCACAAGACAAGGAAGGCCAAGGATTGCCAGCAACTACCAAAACTAGGAGAAAAAGATGGAACAGATTCTCCTTCAGAGCCTCCAGAAGAAACCAACCTGGTCAATACCTTGATTTCAGACTTTTAGCCTACAGAACTATGTATGAAAGAATAAATTTCTGCTGTTACCCAGTTTATGGTATTTTGTTATAGCACCTTAGGAAACTAATACAGACTCCTATCTCACACCATATACAAAATTAACTTAAAATGGATCAAAGAGGGGCGCCTGAGTGGCGCAGTGGATTAAAGCCTCTGCCTTCGTCTTGGGTCGTGATTCCAGGGTCCTGGGATCGAGCCCCACATCGAGCTCTCTGCTCAGCAGGGAGCCTGTTTCCTCCTCTCTCTCTGCCTGCCTCTCTGCCTACTTGTGATTTCCATCTGTCAAATAAACAAAATCTTTAAAAAAATGGATCAAAGATCTAGATATAAGAGCTAAAACTGTAAAGCTCTTAGAAAAAAACATTAGAGTAAATATGGTCTTAGATTACAAGCAGCAGAAGAAAAAAAAAAAAGACACATTGGACTTCATTAAATTTAAAACTTTTGTGCTCCAAAAGACACCATCAAACAAATGAAAACCCTTTTAATGGGAGGAAATATTTGCAAATCAATTATCAGAGAAAGGACTTATATCCAAACTATATAAAGAAATATAACTCAACAATAAAAATTAAAATTCAAGGGGCATCTGCCTGGCTCAGTTGGAAGAGCATTCAGCTCTCAATTTCAGGGTCATGAGTTTGAGCCCCACATTGGGCATAAAGCTTACTTTAAAAAATAATAATAAAATAAATGAAAATAGGGGTGCCTGGGTGGCTAAGTGGGTTAAGCCTCTGCCTTCAGCTCAGGTCATGATCCCAGGGTCCTTGGATCAAGCCCCGCATCGGACTCTCTGCTCTGCGGGGAGCCTGCTTCTTCCTCTCTCTTTCTGCCTGCCTCTCAGCCTACTTGTGTTCTCTGTCTGTCAAATAAAAAAATAAAATCTTTTAAAAAAGCATTTAATCCCTCCTGATATCTTAACTCTTTATTATTATTAATTTTAAACATATAATAAAGAATCCATGTACATGATTTAAAAATAAAATACTCTTGATCTGGGTGCTAATTTACACAGGTGTGTTTAATTTATCAAGTTGTACATTTGTGAGTTACACTCTTTTCTATATGTAAGTTGTTACATATATTTTAGAGTTCAACAAAAAATTCACAAAAACCAAAAATCAAATAATATTGTTTTAAAATAATAGTTCTCATGCACCTGGGTGGCTCAGTTGGTTAAGCAACTGCCTTCCGCTCAGGTCATGATCCTGGAGTACCGGGATCGAGTACCTCATTGGGCTTCCAGCTTCAGGGGAGTCTCCTTCTCAGTGGCTTTAACCCACTGAGCTACCCAGGTGCCCCTATGCTGCACCCCTTTCTTAATTTATCAATTTTAGACATTATCTACTTACTTTTCATCA
This sequence comes from Mustela lutreola, assembly GCF_030435805.1. Lineage (NCBI taxonomy): Eukaryota > Metazoa > Chordata > Mammalia > Carnivora > Mustelidae > Mustela > Mustela lutreola. The sequence goes on from NC_081297.1 coordinate 65,664,390, forward strand.
TGTCATTTGAGAACTTAGTTCTTTTATACTCTTCACACTTCACCTCCTATCTAAACATAGTTTTAATTGAAATCAGCCAGTGATAAATAAATAAACAAACAGAAATGAGCCAGTGTTTGTATTATTGTGATTATTTTAAAATTATTCATTGCTGAAGCAAATAGTCCACTATAATCATACTTCCTTTCTTATACAAACTTTTATTTTTCCTAAACCTCATAACTGCGTCAATCTTTGCTTGATTTTTATATAAAATTTTCCAAATGCTCCCACCTCTCCGCCAAAAGTCCATTAGTGGTATTAATTACATTTTTGTTCTTGTTCCTTTGGATTTCCCTTCTCAATAGCTGAAATTCAATATCTCACAAACACTCAGCAAGGACAGAAAACAGAAATACTACTTCAAGGTAAATCAGTTACTTCTTGTTTAAAATGGTCTCATTTGAGTAAATATTTAGTCTAAATCAAGATTTAAACTCTTTCTCCTTTTCCTCTTATCTTCTCTAAAGTGATCTAAGTTCCTAGAGGGGCTTAGGTATTGTTCTTGAATGGAAGAACGGAATCTGATCCCTATATTTTCTTCCAACCTTGATGGTCTCTGATGAGTTGTTCACCTCACTTGTCTTCTGACTTGTACTGGTATCTAAGTTCCTGCCTTGGTTTCTAGTCAGAGTCCTTACTCTAATTCAAAGTCTTTTTCAGTTTGCCAGCCTTCTCAGAAATTCTGCATTTCACTAGGTACTTGGGTGCTCTCTGCTCTCTTTTGCCATCATGGTGGCGTGTAGGGAAAATTTTTGTTTGGTTGCTTTTAGTCCCAGATGCCTAGGCATGCCCCCTTATATTCAAGGCTACTCAACTACTCAGGCACTATGTCAGATGTTGGGCTTCTTTAAGAATCTTACAGTCCTCCAACCTATACCAGAGAAAGTGAAACACAAGATTTCTCTACTTAGACTATCTCCTCAACTGGCTGATCTACCCGAATCTCAACTGCCAGGACCAAGGCCTAGTGAAGTAAAGTAAGAAAATCTTAAGATATGAGAATCTGGATCTGGTTTTAGGAACCCACAAGCAGCTAAACCTTTAACCATTCTGCTTTAGATTTACTACTTCCTGTCTGTTGATTGAATCCTTACTTCTTTTTGTAGAGATAATGATTTTGTTCATCACCACATATTCTTCACAATTCTATGGATCCTGGCATGAACTTTGTTTTTTTAAAAGATTTTATTTATTTATTTAACAGAGAGGGAGATCACAAGTAGGCAGAGAGACAGGCAGAGGGGGCAGGAGAAGCAGGTTCCCCGCTGAGCAGAGAACCCGATGCGGGGCTCGATCCCAGGACCCTGGGATCATGACCTGAGCCAAAAGCAGAGGCTTTAACCCACTGAGCCACCCAGGTGCCCCAGCATGAACTTTAAACATGAAGTCCTGCTATACTGACTCCTTGGAAACCACAAAGCCTTGAAAAAAGAAAAAAAAGTTCCTTCAAAAAAAGGCCTTGCTTTCAAAATATTCATTAAAGAAATCATGATACATCTATAACAAAAGAATACTCTTGATGACAGAAAAACTCTTTAAAGGCCTGATAAACAAGAGAAGCCATTTTAGATTTTTTTCTAAGTCAGCATGACTGTACATAAACTTCTTTCAAACCAAAAGCCTGATTTATGACCTGCCACGGATGCATTGTACATCTGCTTTGTGAACAACTAGCCTAAAGAAAAACCATCTTGTCCTTGAGATATCCATCAATGCTCCTACTCCCTGCATTCTTTTATGATAAAACTTGTGATTCCTGCCTATATGCTTATCTATAATCCTTTCAGCTTTCATGAGATGTAAAAAGTATATAACCCTGTAAAAATTATTCATTCTCAGAGCACCTTCCCTGTGGAGATCATGTTTCCTGGGCAGCTGTCCTAACTTGGACTCAAATAACGCTTTCTTGGGGCGCCTGGGTGGCTCAGTGGATTAAGCCACTGCCTTCGGCTCAGGTCATGATCTCAGTGTCCTGGGATCGAGCCCCGCATCGGGCTCTTTGCTCAGCGGGAGCCTGCTTCTCTCTCTCTCTCTCTGCCTGACTCTCTGCCTACTTGTGATTTCTCTCTCTCTGTCAAATAAATAATAAATAAAATCTTTAAAAAAAAAAATAATAACGCTTTCTTTTTTTTTTTAAGATTTTATTAATTTATTTGACAGACAGAGATCACAAGTAGGCAGAGAGAGAGGAGGAAGCAGGCTCCCTGCTGCAAACAGAGAGCCAGATGTGGGACTCGATCCCAAGACCCTGAGATCATGACCTGAGCTGAAGGCAGAGGCTTAACCCACTGAGCAACCCAGGTGCCCCTCAAATAACACTTTCTTTCTTATGTTATGAGATCATAAAATGCTTGTTCATTTTTCATCAACATTTTGTGTAAGTTCTACGTCCAAATGGGGCTTGAACTCACATGCTCTACTGACTGAGTTAACCAGGAATCCCAGGCCCTCAGTGGTTTGAATAACGTCTGCTCCCCTGGGAGAGGGCCAACTACTTTATCAGTCCACCAAATTCAAATGTTAATCTCTTCTGGAAACACCTTCACAGACATAAACAAAAATAGTATTTAACCAACTATCTGAGCATCCCTTGGCCGAGTCAAGCTAACACATAAAATTAACCATCGCAAGGTAGAAACAAAACTTCTCAATGTATACCTGCTTATCTCTTCAATTTTTTTTAAGATTTTATTTATTTATTTGATAGACACAGATCACAAGCAGGCAGAGAGGCAGGCAGAGAGAAAGAAGGGAAGCAGGCTCCCCGCTGAGCAGAGAGCCTACCTCGGGGCACGATCCCAGGTCCCTGGGATCATGACCTGAGCAGAAGGCAGAGGCTTTTTTTTTTTTTTCCAGCATAACAGTATTCATTATTTCTGCCCACACCCAGTGCTCCACGCAATCCGTGCACTCTATAATACCCACCACCTGGTACCCCAACCTCCCACCCCCCACCCCTTCAAAACTCAGAGGAGAACATAGGCAATCCTAGAGGAGAACATAGGCAGTAATCTCTTCAATATCAGCCATAGCAACTTCTTTCAAGATATGTCTCCAAAGGCAAAGGAAACAAAAGCGAAGATGAACTTTTGGGACTTCATCAAAATCAAAATCTTCTGCACAGCAAAGGAAACAGTCAAGAAAACGAAGGCAGAGGTTTTAACCCACTGAGCCACCCAGGCACCTCTCTTCAACTTGTTTTTTGTTTGTTTGTTTTTAAAAAGATTTTATTTATTTATTTGACACAGAGAAAGAGAGCACAAGCAGGAGGAGCCCGAGAGGGAGAAGCAAGTTCATCAGGGAGCCTGATGCAGGGCTCGATCCCAAGACCCCTGGATCACAACCTGAGCCTAACCCTAACCCTAACCTTAACTTAACTGACTGAGCCACCCAGTTGTCCCTCTCTTCAACTTTTGAACAATTAGAATTTTTAATTAGTCACAAAATATGTTTAAGTTTTGCTTTCAAGTCTATTGTTTTTACTACATGTTTTTTAAAATCCATTCAGATATTCAATTGTCTTCTCAGTGACTAACATCTACTTTGTCTTCTACTTTACAGTGTGATCCAGCAGTTTCAGCAAAATATCAATCCTGGTTAAATCCATCTCTCCATCTATTTCATACCTCACCTGAGCAGCTGAACTGACTAGAGAAAAACATAACCAGGATGACTGATATTATTTTATATTTACAGCCACAAATGTCTGAAAAACCTACTATGCCTTCAACAATACTTGAAAATTCTACTACATTTCCATAGTTGATTTACTGTCCCTCTCTCAGAGATGACTATTTTATATTATTCTCTTCAGAACTCCCACACTTCCTCCCCAATCCTCACATTTAGCCAGTGATCCTTCCCCAACACCGTATCTCTAAAAAAAAGAAAAAATTTTAAATACAGAAGAAAAATTCCACAAGATCCCACCACCACATCAGTTGTAAATTCAATCAGCTGCAAATAACAGACACATACATCCCAGAAAAAGGAAAAAAAGGGGAAAAGATCAGTGTGACTTAAACAAATTGTTTTATTTCCTCCCATAATGAGAAGTTCAGAGATAGGCAATCTGGACTTGTGCTACAGCTCCACAATGTCATCAGGGACCAAGACTCTATCTTCCTTCACCGTTAGCAATGGTTTAGGTACACTTTATTGTCATAAGATGGTTGATCTTCAGTTATCATGTCTACATGCTAAGCAAGAAAAAGAGAAAAGAACAAAAACATAAACCAGTTCAGAAGCCCCACAAGACAACTTCCACTAACAACTCACCCGAACTTGGTCACATAGATATCCCTTCTGTAGTTGGAATAGAAGCTTGGTACCCTGCTCCCAACAAAATCAGGGTTCTGTTGTTATTGAGAAACAGGGAGAGGGGCACCTGGGTGGCTCAGTCTGTTAAGCCTCCAACTTTTGATTTCAGCTCCGGTCATAACCTCCTCAGGGTTGTGAGATCGGAGGAGCCCCATGTTGGGCTCTGAACTGGGTGTGCATCCTGCTTACAATTCTCTCTTTCCCTCTCCCTCTGCCACTCCCCACCCCTGTCTCTCTCCCTCTCCAACAAACAAACAGAGAGAGAATAAGGATAAATTACCTGTTTTCCTCTTTCACTAGAAGAAAAAAGAAGCACCAGAAGAGAAATTCCAACATTCCTACCACCAAATCTAACGGCCAGCCCAAATCTGTGCTCATCCTCTGGCTTCCTCCTATGTGTCAGTGGCTAAACCATTATACTCCTTTCCAATGTTAACCCTTTGAGTGGCGCACTAAACCCCTTCCCATTTCACTATTCTAAAACTTTGCTCCTGAATTCATTCCCTTTTCCTCACATCATCAATTTTCCCCTCCCTTTTGTTTATTCTCACTTGCAAATAAACATGCGAAAGTATCTCCCATCTTTAAAAATATATATATATTTCCTTTGGGGGTGCCTAGGTGGCTCAGTCATTAAGGGTCTGCCTTTGGCTCAGATCATGATCCCAGGGTCCAGGGATGGAGTCCTATTTGGTTCCCTGCTCAGTGGAAGCCTGTTTCTCCCTCTCCCACTCCCTCTGCTTGTGTTCCCTCTCACTCTGTGTCTCTCTCTGTCAAATAAATAAATAAAACCTTAAAAAAAAAAAAAAGAGGGGCACCTGAGTGGCTCAATGGGTTAAGCTTCTGCCTTCGGCTCAGGTCATGATCTCAGGGTCCTGGGATTGAGCACCCCCCCCAACCATCCAGCTCTCTGCTCAGCAGGGAACCTGCTTCCCCCTCTCTCTCTCTGCCTGTCTGTATGCCTACTTGTGATCGCTCTCTGTCAAATAAATAAATAAAATCTTAAAAAAAAAAAAAAAAGAGTTTGACACAGTTATCACTTTCCTACTTGAAACATTTTTTTCACTTGGTTTCCAGGACACCACACTCCTCATGTTTTTCTTCTTACACCCCTGGCTGCTCCTTCCCACTTTGACTACAGGATGCACTTCCTAATTTTTAAAAGCTGAAGTGCTCTGGCATTCAATCCTTGGTCTTCTTTTATTTTATTTTTTTGGTCTTCTTTTATTCTATACTTTCTTCCTAGGTGATGTTACCCAGTTTCTATGCTGATGACTCCTAAATTTATCTCCAGTGTGACTTCTTTACACTTTAGCCTACTGCCTCATCATTTCTACTCAGATGACTAATACCCTACATCTCAAACTTAACATGTCCAAAACTGACACCTGATTCCCTCTATTTCCTTAAACCTGTTCCTCCTTCAGTATTCCCCATTGTTGCTCAAGCCAAAAACCTTAGGATCATGCTTGACTCCTCTCTTTGTTTCTCACTCTACATTCCATGCTACCTTCAAAAATATGTCCATACACTGACCTCCTTTTACCAGCTCCACCACTGGTCCACCCTGGTCCAAGTAATTATCACCTCTTATCTGCATTACTACAATTCCTTTCCAACTCATATTTTTTATTCCACACTTTAAAAAAAAATAAGATTTTATTTACTTATTTTACAGAGAGAGTGAGGGAGAGAAAGCACAAGCAGGGGGAGTGGCATGCAGAAGGAGAGGGAGAAGAAGGCTCCCCACTGAGCAAGGAGCCCGATAAGGGGCTCAATCCCAGGACTCCGGGATCATGACCTGAGCTAAAGGCAGACGCTTAACCAACTGAGCCATCCAGGTACCCCTTTTTTATTCTACTCTTAACCCCTTATAGTTTATTCTCATAACAGCTAGACAATCCTTTTAAAATCTCAAAGTAGAATATGTCACATCTATGCTCAAAACTATGAAATGGTTTCCCTGATTTTAGAATAAAACAGTCTTCCCAGGACTAATAAGAAAGACACTTACATGATCTAGACATTGATATACTTCTCTGATCTCATTTCAAAATAACTTTTCCATCACTTCCTCTGCTTTTATCTCACTGATTTTATTAATATTGCTTTAAAAAAGGCATACACACTCAACCTCAGGCTTTTGCTCCTGATGTTCCTCTGCTTGAAATTTCTACTCTACCACCTAATCCAGGTCTTTGTTCAAATAGCTACCTCCTCAGAGAGGCATTCTCAGATCACTTTAACTAAAATAGCCTTCCTCTGTAACTTTAATTTCTTTTCCACACTTTATTTTTCTTCATAGCACCCCAAAGCACCTGACATTATATTTCACATCTCTTTTTTTTTTTAAGATTTTATTTATTTATTTGACAGACAGAGATCACAAGTAGGCAGAGCAGCAGGCAGAGAGATAGGAGGAAGCAGGCTCCCTGCTGAGCAGAGAGGCTGATGTGGGGCTCGATCCCAGGACCCTGGGATCATGACCTAAGCTGAAGGCAGAGGCTTTAACCCACTGAGCCACCCAGGCGCCCCATTTTTCACATCTCTTTGTTATATACTTATTTTCTTTCTCCTTCACTAAAACATAAATTCCATGAGAGGGAGGACATATTTTGTTCATTGTTATATCCACCCAACACTTAAAAGGAATATTTGCATTGTAAGCTCTCAATAAATTTGTCCCATAAATAAATAAAAACAGATATTGTGGGGCACCTGGGTGGCTCAGTGGGTTAAGCCTCTGCCTTCTGCTCTGGTCATGATCCCAGGGTCCTGGGGTCGAGTCCCGTATCGGGCTCTCTGTCGGTGGGGAGCCTGCTTTCCTCTCTCTCTTTGCCTGACTCTCTGCCTACTTGTGATATCTCTGTGTCAAATAAATAAATAAAATCTTTTTTAAAAATATTGTTTTCTATATACACACAATGGACACTTTCCAGTCTTTACCCTGCTTAACTTCTCTGCAGCATTTGGCATTGTACCAGTTCTCCTTCAGGAAACTCTCCTTTTCCTAGGACTGTGAAACCCCCAGTACTACCTCTCTGATCATTCCTTCTCAGACTTCTTTTATAGGTTTCTTTTCTCTGCTTTAAATATGACCATTCTTCAGATTCCCTACTAAGGCCAAGTTCTCTAAGACCACCACTCTCCAAGCTCAGTGCATTCCTCATGAGTGGTCTTATCCATCTCCATCATTTACTTATCTTTATGCTGAAGACTCTCAAATCTGTATCCCACTCCTCTCTTCATACCTGCATATATGACTAACTAATGGACTTCTCCAGGTACCTGTACCACAGACACTTAAAGCTCAAGACATGTCAAAGCTGAATTATTAGCTTCTCCTGTGTCTCTTCTTCAGTTCCCATCCACTTCTTCCTTCAGTATTCTGATATCAGTAAAAACAAAACAAAACAAAACAAAAACCACCATTCAATTAGCTGTTTAACCCCCCAAACTAAAAATTAACTTCCATTGCTCAGTTTCCTTCAAATTCTGTATCCAATCACCAAGTCTGAAATTTAACATCAAATTAGGCACTTACTGTAATAATAAATTTGGGGGGCCCTGGGTGCCTCTGTCCATTGAGGACCAACTCTTGACTCTTCTTGGTTTCAGCTCAGGTCATGGTTTCAGGGTCATGGGACCCAGCCCTGTGTATGGGACAGACGGGGGGTGTGGGGGGGTTCTGTTTGATATTCTTTCCTCCTCCTTCTGCCCCCTCTGCTCATCTCCCCCATGCAGCGTGCACATGCTCTCTAAAATAAATAAAATATTTTCATAAATAAATAAAAATCTGGACGTAGCTGGTTTCAAGGTTGGCTCCGCAGCTTCAGAGTGTCAGAGCACTGAGTTACCATCTCTTTGATTCTCTTTATATTAAGACGCTGAAAATCTTAATTGGCTATAGACAACACACCTTCACAAAATATTTCCAAAAGCAGAAAGGAAGGGGAAGGAGTGAAACAAAAGGTCCTCAAAGATGCAATCTCTTTTGATCAGGGAGGAAAACTAGAGCCAGGGCACAAGAGTGGAAAAGCACCTGGCTCTGGGGGTCCCAAACACATCAGGTTCAGCCACTCATCACTGACAAAATCCAAAGGCAGAGGAAAGAGTGGTGGTGAAACAAAAAAAGAATTTATTTCAGTGAGGCCAACACCAGGAAAACAGCAGACCAGCATCTCAAAGACTGACTCCAAAGTGTTGAAAATATTTCCAGGTATATATAAGGAAAGTGTGGAACAAGGTTGGTGGGTACATAGAGGTAGGCAGTGAAGGTTAAATTGATCATTGTCTTATGGTCAGTCATGAGGGGTCTTGCTGGCTCAGGCAGTCCTTATTGCTCAAAAGGGTAGTTTGGGTTCCCATCAGGGGATGCTTTGCCCACAAGGTCTTTTGCCTGAGTTGAGAGATAAGTTAGGGGGGCACCTGGGTGGCTCAGTGGGTTAAGCTTCTGCCTTCGGCTCAGGTCATGATCTCAGGGTCCTGGGATGAGCCCCACATCGGGATCTCTGCTCAGTAGGGAGCCTGCTTCCCTTCCTCTCTCTCTACCTGCCTTTCTACCTGCTTGTGATCTCCGTCTGTCAAATTAATAAATAAAATCTTTAAAAAAAAAGAGAGATAAGTTTGGTATGGGCCGCCTGGCTGGCTGTGACTCTTGATCTTGGGGTTATAAATTCGAGCCCCACATTGGGTGTAGAGATTACTTAAAAATAAAATCCTAGGGGCACCTGGGTGGCACAGTGGGTGAAAGTCTCTGTCTTCCGCTCAGGTCATGATCCTAGGCTCCTGGGATCGAGCCCCTTCGGGCTCTCTGCTCAGCGGGGAGCTTGCTTCCCGGCCCCCCTCTCTGCCTGCCTCTCTGTCTACTTGTGATCTCTGTCTGTCAAATAAATAAAATCTTTAAAAATAATAATAATAAAATAAAATCCTAAAAAAAGAGAGAGATAAGTTTGGAAAAAAGAAGTTAATCCCTTAGAAAGTACAGACTGGGATGCCTGGGTGGCTCAGTTGGTTAAGCAACTGCCTTTGTCTTGGGTCGTGATCAGGATTGCCAGTATGGAGTCCCACATTGGGCTCTCAGTTCTGCAGGGAGTCTGCTTCTCCCTCTGACCTTCTCCCCTCTCATGCTCTCACGTTCTCTCTCTCTTTCTCTTTCTCTCTCTCACTCTCACTCTCAAATAAATAAATAAATAAATAAATCTTTTTTTTTTAAAAAAAGAAAAAAGGTAAAGGCTGAGGTCAAAATGGAGGTAGTTGAGGGGCACCTGAGTGGCTTAGTGGGTTAAAGTCTCTGCTTTTGGCTCAGGTCATGATCCCAGAGTCCTGAGATTGAGCCCTGGATTGGGCTCTCTGCTCATCGGGGAGCCTGCTTCACCCCTTCTCTCTCTGCTTGCCTCTCTGGCTACTAGTGATCTCTGTCAAATAAATAAATAAAATATATATATATTTTAAATGTAGGTAGTTAAAGTCCTCTTTCAAATCCATTTGCAGAAATACCCTAGCCAACTTCCCAGAACTAGGTCCAATTATGAAAGAGACTGAAAAAGCAAGTAAAAATCTGGTAAAGGGAAATAGGGTTCCCTTTGATTTATCCACTGGTTTTGAGCACATAAATATCCTTTAGAGAGAGAGAGAGAGAGAGAGATTATCTTGGCAAAGAATGGAAGAAGGTGTTTTTTGGAGGGGCAACCAAGATTGGTTTCCACAAAAACAGACATGGAGTTTGCATGTAATTAGGGAGAAATTTTAAACAAGTAAATTAATATATAAAGAAGATAATTTCAGGTTCTATAAATGCTACAAAATAAGGGGATGTGATAAAAAAAAGATGGGCATATTTTGAAAATAAAACTGATAAAATATACTAATGGGTTTGAATGTGACAGTATGAGAAAAAGATGATTCAAATTCACTGACTCCCATTTATAAATGAAGTTGGAGAAAGATATTTAAGGGTCTAAAGTCATACCACTATTAACTGACAAAGTTAAAACTGCATCTAGTACTATCTGAAACCAATTTCCCCTAGACCATCTACTTGTGGGGGTGGGGGTAGGGGGTAGGAGGTAGCGGGAGAGAGAACACAAAACAGTATATGTAAATTTAAAACACTGCAATAAATAAGAATAAAAGGTCGAATATTTGAAAATATTTTGTTTGGTAATTTAATTGCTACTTTTTTTTTCCTTTCCCTATAGAGTTGGTTAAAGGAACAAAATATGTTGTGAACTATTGTGTTAAAACCGTAATATGGAACTATTAAAAATGTTGCTGACTGCGTAGAAGAGTAGCAAATGGCCATGATATTAAGTAGCAAAAATGGGAGTGGCTCAAATAGCAACACAGGGTTTCCCATTACACCAAAGACTTAAAAGAAATAGTTACAGGCCCTGTAACAGTCCAACAAAACAAACACCTAATAATCAGTTAAAATGTTAAGACAGTGGACAATACTGTGTTTATATTCCAGCAATAGATAACTACTATTTAGCTGTTAAATATACACAAAGTATATACATCTTATATATGATATAAACAAATAAACCTATGTAAATTAATATGGGTAAAAAAAGGAAAAAATGTCAGCCTTTCCTCTCAGGTACTAAAGAGGTAACAAAATAAACTTACCATTATTCAGTATTTTTCTGGCATAAAGATACCAGATTAGATTATATTTAAAAGTCCATTTGGATCTAAATTACTCTCTGAAAAGTACGGTGTCATCAGGGACCTAAAAAACCCTCAAATACTTCCTCATTCACAACAGGGGAATTCACAGAAACAAGGCTAGCAAAGCTAATGGTTTTAGGGAGATATCTGGGGACACATACAGGCCCACAGGAGCAAATCTCTGCAGTGAAAGCTCTAAGGTTCTGCGGAGAGCTAGAAGGAGGGAGGTGCCTGCTTCCAAAGGCTTCCATCCAGAGCAGACAGCAAAATGGAGTTAAGCAGGGTGGTTCCCTAACATTCTTTTCCTGATCCAGATAAACTAATTATTTTCTATCTTCTTTACGAATAAGTGAGACAATATTCAAAAATATCCTGTTTCCAGTAACCTAGTTTGGAAAATATGTGTAAATTTTTATCTTCAGTTGAAAATCTTTTAACAGAAAATCATCATACCAAGAAAAAAAAAAGGAGTACAGAAAATATATTTATTAGAAATAAAAGGAAACTTCCTTGCTTGTATTCCAGGTTCATATGACTGGAAATTTGACATATACAAGAAAGTAAAAATGTGTGTGTGTGTTTGTGTGTACATATCCTTACAAGCCACATACACATATTAACAATGTAAATCTGTTATTTGTCTGATATGGAGGGTGAAGCCCTCACCAAATCTGAGCATAATAACTGAATATGAACTGTGGACTGTTAGTTTCCCATTTACTTTTTTGTTACATACTATCAGTGGGAGGATATTTTGAATAGTGTAACAACAGGTTTCCTCTAGGACCATTTTAAAGCCACACTTTAACCCTAACTAACCACTTCATGCATTACCAAGGGTTTACAAAGTTTATGATCTTGGAATAGAGTCTCCTGAAAGGCAGAGATGGGAAGGAGGGTATCAGCTACAATCGGGGCCTCCTAGAAGGAGGCTATAACCAATTGATCTATCATGATGTAACAGAAAGCAATTACTTTATCGAGTTTTTACAAAGCTCTGTATAACACAAGGATTCCCTACTTCCTAATGTCCTTCAGTGTCAATTTCCTCACTACCCAAGTTTCCGTCCTCACTTCTACAATTCAGCTACCAAATCTGAAATGTATCTTTGTATCCCCCTTTTTAAAAGCCCCTGGGACTGTCTCATAAAGTTGTTGGTTATGTCTAAAAATGGGGCCTAGTGGGCCTTTTTAACAGCTTTGATGTTCAATGCTTATGTACTACTCTTTGAATGACTGAAATATTTCTGCTTCCAACCTCTGGCACATTAGTTTAACGAACAAGTCATTACAATAAACCAAATAAAGCTGGTCTGTTTTCTAAACCTTGCATCCTCCACATTATCAGGTAGGTAAAGAATGCACTGCCTTTAAAAGAACCGAGGGCAGATAAAAAGGAAAACTCACTGACAAATTGTGGCAACATGAAAATAATCAGCCAAGCTATCCGGACCAGAATTTTCTGCATCTCATGGTGCTTCACCTTTAAAACTGGACAGACTTCTTAAGTCTTAGGGTTAGTCCAAATTAAGGCAAGCTTCCTTTCCCGTTCCCATTTGGTTGGTTTCTAAACCTGCGACCGCCCCCACGCCCAGGCCCTGGCGGCCATGCGCCGCAGACTGCAGCACCCGAGCTCACTGTCCGCAGGCGCGGCGGACCCCGCCCGGTAGGGCCGGCGCGGGGAGGGGGCTCTGAGCCAGAAACCCGCCTCTGCGGCGGCCGAGCTGGGCGCCGAGTGGGCGCGCCGAGACGGGGGAGGGGCCCGCGGCCGTGGCACCGCCTGGACCCGCCAGCCCCTCCCCGGACCGCTACTTAAGTGGCTCCAGCACCGCCTCCGACTCAGTGCGTTACTTACCTCGACTCTTAGCTTGTCGGGGACGGTAACCGGGACGCGGTGTCTGCTCCTGTCGCCTGCGCCTGCTAACCCGTAGCCATCATGGTGAGTGGGCCGCTCGGGGCTCCGCCCTTGCTCGGGAAAAGTGAGCCGGACCGTCTCGCGGGGGGCGTTAGTAAGGGATCTCGCTGTGGTTTTGGAAGGCTAGAAAATTGAGGCTAGAGGCCAGGGTGGGAATGGTGAGAATGGTTGGGGCCCGAAAGGGGGGCCGCCGCGTTTTCTTCTCGGACTCTGGGACGGCATGGCCGGGCGCCGGCTCCCCACACCGTGGTTGGGGTTCTCAATTAGCCCTTACCTTTTGGGCGCGAGACCCGAGACCCTGCAGTCTTTTCCCGCGCGTTCCCATCCCCCCTTCCTTCCCCAGCTTTTGGCGGGCGCGCGCGCGCCCGGGCTCTCCACGCCCTCACTTCCTCTCTGCCAGAAGCGCGGAGGCGGGAAGGAGCCCGACACAAAAGCGCAGGCGCGACCGTTACCTTCCCGCCTGGGAGTGGCGGGAGCCCGCCCCTGCAGTCTGCGCGTGCGCGCCGGGGAGCTGCGGGTGTACTGCTGTAGGGCGTGTCTCTGTTAGCCTCAGTTTTGGGGGTTTTTTTGTTGTTTTTTAACGAGAGCGATAAGGTAAATGTAAAGAACGACTCCTTGTTGGGTATGTTGCAATACGCCAGAGAATTAGGACAATTAGCTCCCAACAGCTTCAAGAGGCCATCTGTTTTTCCTTGGTCAGAGTTTAGGAATGCGCAGAGGAGCAGGTGGTGGCGGTGAGGGATTTTGAGGGGACAGAAATCGGATCTTGGTCCAGATCTGGGCCGCCGATAATCCCCTGCTGTGCCCTGACAGATGTGAACGTGCTGGGCTTAGCCCAACGCCTGGGAGAGCAGAAGATGGTTGGCCATGGCAGGCGCCTCCGCAGACGTGGCTGCTGCGTGTGGCTGCAGTTGCGCGGCCCCGGTGGCCACAGAGGGGCGCGGACGCGCGCTCACCCTGAATTGCTCATTCATCCTGTGCCGCAAAGCCCCGCCCTTTGTCCCTGCGGCCAGACTTTCCTCTGCACCGTTCTGGCCACGTGCTTCCTGCGATGGTAGCTGCCCGGAAATCTGGCCGCCTAGTCTAAAATGGAATTATGAGGCCTGAGCACTGAATGAATGGCCTCCCTATCTTCCTCTTCAAAGGAGGAAGCTGTGACTAAGCGCTCTTGGTCTGGAAAGAGGCCTTCCCAATTTAGATAGGGAGAAGAAATTCGTTAAAAGCAATGCAGATCGAAAAGTATAGTGATTCTCTCCTAGAAGAGTAATAAATTTTAGTTCATTTTAGAAGGGGGAGTTTGTGAGATTGATTATATAAATTATTTTGTTCTGCTTTACAGTCTTTACTAGATTAGCTTAGTACTAATTATCTTTTTTTAATCTACTTTTCACAGCGTGAGTGTATCTCCATCCACGTCGGCCAGGCTGGTGTCCAGATCGGCAATGCCTGCTGGGAGCTCTATTGCCTGGAGCATGGCATTCAGCCCGATGGCCAGATGCCAAGTGACAAGACCATCGGGGGAGGAGACGACTCCTTCAACACCTTCTTCAGTGAGACGGGCGCTGGCAAGCATGTGCCCCGGGCCGTGTTTGTAGACCTGGAACCCACAGTCATTGGTGAGTTGGCCTCTGTAACCTGGTGAGCTCCCCCCGGGCGGTCTGGGACAGGAGGTCTGTCTTGGAGCCCCAGGGACCCCGTGAAGTTGAGCAGGCTTGTGCAGGTGGTGAGTGATGGGGGGCTGCTGTGTTTGCCTTTTCCAGATGAAGTTCGCACTGGCACCTACCGCCAGCTCTTCCACCCTGAGCAGCTCATCACAGGCAAGGAAGATGCTGCCAACAACTACGCCCGAGGGCACTACACCATTGGCAAAGAGATCATTGACCTTGTCTTGGACCGAATTCGGAAGCTGGTATGTTTATTCTCACGAAGTAAATAATGATCCTAAGGAAGACACTTGAAATAGGTTCTTTTCATCTCAGACACCGAATTAAAGTGTAACAGAGTGAGGTAAACTATTCCTTTATAGTTTTTCTTTAAAAACCCAGTTAAAGCATGAACTATTTGGTGTCATGTAAGTAGGAAATGCTTAGTAATTCTACGAAGGTCTCCATGTAAGCATTTCTTATCAAAATAAGATCTGTATTCTTGGACTTGTATGAAAAGTGACAATATATTTACTTGGGATATGTTGCAAAGAGCAGTAATCCTACGTTTTCTCTATTTCTTTTTTCTACCAGGCTGACCAGTGCACAGGTCTTCAGGGCTTCTTGGTTTTCCACAGCTTTGGAGGGGGGACTGGTTCCGGGTTCACCTCCCTGCTGATGGAACGTCTCTCTGTCGATTATGGCAAGAAGTCCAAGCTGGAGTTCTCCATCTACCCAGCCCCTCAGGTTTCCACAGCTGTAGTTGAGCCCTACAATTCCATCCTCACTACCCACACCACCCTGGAGCACTCTGATTGTGCCTTCATGGTAGACAACGAGGCCATCTATGACATCTGTCGTAGAAACCTCGATATTGAACGCCCAACCTACACTAACCTTAACCGCCTTATTAGCCAGATTGTGTCCTCCATCACCGCTTCCCTCAGATTTGATGGAGCCCTGAACGTTGATCTGACAGAATTCCAGACCAACCTGGTGCCCTATCCCCGTATCCACTTCCCTCTGGCCACCTATGCCCCCGTCATCTCTGCTGAGAAAGCCTACCATGAACAGCTTTCTGTAGCAGAGATCACCAATGCGTGCTTTGAGCCAGCCAACCAGATGGTGAAATGTGACCCTCGCCATGGTAAATACATGGCTTGCTGCCTGTTGTACCGTGGCGATGTGGTTCCCAAAGATGTCAATGCCGCCATTGCCACCATAAAGACCAAGCGCAGCATCCAGTTCGTGGACTGGTGCCCCACTGGCTTCAAAGTGGGCATTAATTACCAGCCTCCCACAGTGGTGCCC
Source organism: Mustela lutreola (assembly GCF_030435805.1). Classification (NCBI taxonomy): domain Eukaryota; kingdom Metazoa; phylum Chordata; class Mammalia; order Carnivora; family Mustelidae; genus Mustela; species Mustela lutreola. Next base: position 65,680,293 of record NC_081297.1, read on the forward strand.
GGTGGAGACCTGGCCAAAGTCCAGCGAGCTGTGTGCATGCTGAGCAACACCACAGCCATCGCTGAGGCCTGGGCTCGCCTGGACCACAAGTTTGACCTGATGTATGCCAAGCGTGCCTTTGTTCACTGGTATGTGGGGGAGGGCATGGAGGAAGGGGAGTTTTCTGAGGCCCGTGAGGACATGGCTGCCCTTGAGAAGGATTATGAGGAGGTTGGTGTAGATTCTGTTGAAGGAGAGGGTGAAGAAGAAGGAGAGGAATACTAATTACCATTCCTTTCAGCCCTGCAGCATGTCACACTCCGAACTTAAGCTTCAACATTAGCTGACAGGCGTTAAAGCTTTTTGGTTAGATTGTCTTCACTTTTAACTGTGATCATGTCTTTTCCATGTGTACCTGTTGCATTTCTCCATCATGTCTCAAAGTAAAGGCTTTAAGAAAGAAAGTTTGACTTGTGTGCTTTTTCTAAATTGCTTTTCCAATTCGGGATGTCCTACCATTCATCATGTCTGGAAAATAGCTGTAGGGTGGTAATACCAAGAATCCTATTTGCTGTGTAGCCACCTCTGGGGACAAGGGAGCACACTGGACTAGAAAAGCAGGAGAGCTGGATTCTGACACTGATCTGTTAATATCACCTCAACCAGTGTTAGAATCTGAAAGCAGCTTAGAAAAATGTTAGTTCAGAGCTAATCTAGCTTATTGGTCAGCGAAGTTTTAAATGTCCTACAAACCCATGACTGCTCTTTAAAGGAGTGCTAATCTACCAACATAACGAAGAGTCTCAAAATGACCCTTCTACGGGAAAACAGACTTGAGCATGATGAAGTAAAAGCTGTTTACAGCCCTGTCATAAGTTGCGGGATCATAATATCTGCTGATAGCAAAAATTCTACAAGAAAACCAAGTAATAAGCTGTGTGCTTAAAAAACAAGGCTGAGGATGTTTGTAGAAAAGCACTACTTTTACTGGAGAATGAAGTGGCAACACTTCTGTAGGGTAAGAGTTTACAATTTAGGGCCTTTGGCATCATTTACATTCTTTCAAGTATATAGTTTGGCTACATCTAAACTATAGTAGATAGGAAAACAGGATGCAAATAGTGTTACTGCAGAGAAAATGCACAGTGGAACAGAAGTACAGGGACTAAAGTTTTGGAGATGTTGATCCTTGGTTTAAAAAAATACCAAAGTTCTCCCAGTTGTTTCCCCTACAAATTTACAGAAGCATTCTTGGCTCCTGAAACAATCTGATTTGTGAGCATAGCAACACAAATGGAGCCACCTGGGGAAGGCAGATGCCAGGACTGGAAAGTGCTATGGGGAAATCCTAAACTGCATTACTGACCAAATGGGGACTGAAGGATTTGAGTTAGTGCTGATTGCAAAGGCGGTCTTGAGAGATGTCTGAAAACCCTCTGATATATCCCTCTCTTCTGCAAAACAAGAGGGAAAGGTAGCTACACTAGAGTCCTGGAAACAGCAGCAAAGTAATGCAGAGAAGACCTTTTCAGAAAGATGTCCTGGGTTCCTGAAATCAGGGAAGCACACACTCAGTCTGCAGTGTGCTGTGAGCATTTTCAGAGTTCTGAGGCACAAGGCAGGGACAGGATCAAGAAGCCAGCATTTCAACTGCATCTGGTTTTTGGTTTTTTGTTTTAAGGTTTTACTTGACAGGGGCGCTTGGGTGGCTTAAGGGGTTAAGCCTCTGCCTTCGGCTCAGGTCATGATCTCAGGGACGTGGGATTGAGCCCCACATTGGGGCCTGTTTCCCCCCCTCTCTCTGCCTGCCTCTCTGCCTACTTGTGATCTCTGTCTCTCAAATAAATAAAATCTTAAAAAAAAAAAAAAAAAAAGATTTTACTTGACAGAGGTAGGGCGAGAGCAAACACAAGCAGGGGGAGCAGCAGGCGGAGGGAGAGAGAGAAGCAGTCTCCCCATTGAACAAGGAGCCTGATCTGGGGCTCCACCTCAGGGCCCTGGGATCACAACCCAAGCCCAAGGCAGCTGCTTAACCAACTGAGCCATCCAGGTGACCCCGATGTTTTATTTTGTTTGGGTTTTGTGTGTGTGTTGGGGTGGGGAGGAGGTTGTATTTTTAAGAAGATTAATCTGTAATAAAGCAAAATAAGAGGACAGGCTAGTGTAAGGCACTTAGTTGTTTGGAATTTTATTACCTATTATCACAACAAATTGCCCCAAAACTCTGTGGTTTAAGACAATATATATGTATTACTTCATGCAGTTTCTAAGGGTCAGGAATTAAGGAGTGGTTTAGCTGGCTAGTTCTGTCTTGGGATTTCTCATAAGGTTGCAAGTCAAGGTGTTGACTGAGGCCCTGTGTGCTTCACTGGGACTGGAAGATTCTCTTCCAAGGCAGTTCACCCACCTGCCTTGCAAGTGAGTGCTGGTTGTTGGCAGGTGGGCTTAGTTCACACGTGGACCTCTCTCCAATAGGGCTACTTGAGTGTCTTCAGAACATGGGGGCAGGCTTCCCCCAGAGTGAGTGATCCAAGAGAAGGTAAGTTGGAAACCGCAATGTTATGACTTAACCTTGTAAGTCACACTGTCTCATTTCTACAGTATCCCATTTGTTACACATGTCAGTCCTGTTTAGTCTGTGAGAAAACTTCACATTGACAGGAGGCAAGAATCAGGGGGAGTTACAGACAAACCCCAAGATTTAATGTTTTTATAGGATAGAACAATAATGGTTATATTAATCTTTTTTCCCAGTACACTTGATATATTTCATTTTTTTAAAAGGGAGGAAACCTGGGTGCCTGGCTGTCTCAGAGGAGCATGCGACTTGATCTCCTGGTTGTGAGTTTGAGCCCCATTTTGGGTATAGAGATTACTTAAAAATAAAGTCTTAAAAATAAATAAAAGGGAGGAAACCTCTGTAATTTAGAAATATTTTCCATTTTCTATAGTACAAACTCAAATTTCAACCTTTGTGGTTGTTTTAATTTAAGCTATCTTCAGAAGAGACACTTCCTATCTACCTTCTTTTTGAACTATCCAATCCTCTTTATTCTCTAATTATTTGGTTATTGATCCAACCGGCTGCTTGAATTCAGTATTCCCTCTGTCCCCTCTGTTCCTAATCATCTTATATGCAACATGATGATTAGTAGTTACTAATAGTCAAAACCTTTGGTGACATGAAATATCAAGTGTGGGACTGGGGTGGGGAGGAAGGGGCTGCCTATAATGATGCCAAGGCAGCCAGGAAATGTCATGAAGCATTCCTTTGGGGGCCCCCGAGGTCTGATACCTGGCAGCAACACAATTCCTGGTATGATTATGGCCCACAGATTGCTCTAATGGAAGTAAAAACAAGGATTATTTATTTCCCTCTTAGGACAGATTATTCTATTCACTACAAACATCGAACCTGAGGGTTTTCTAAAAGATATTCACTCTCTTTTCAGGCCCAGGTCTCTTTAAGCACCTTCTGAGTTGAGTTTCATGGTAGAGAGGCCTAGGAAACAGATTGAGTCACTCGACTCTTTCTTCTGTCATTAGGCTCTCTTAACCTTCTAGGCCTATTTTCCCTTTTTTTCTCCCCAAAGATTTTATTTATTTATTGGACAGAGAGAGAGAGGGAACACAAGCAGGAGGAGTGGGAGAAGCAGGCTTTTCCCTGAGCAGGAAGCCTGATGCCAAGCTCCATCCCAGGACCCTGGGACCATGACCTGAGCTGAAGGCAGGTGCTTAATGACTGAGCTACCCAGGCACCCCGACCTATCTTTCCTTTTGCACTCCGGATTCCCATTTGCCTTTTTCAGAAGAGGGTGGCAAATAGGACAATTAAGTCTGGAAGGACTTGAAGCTTAGTGATGTGCATCTAAGCTTCAGAAATGAGGAACAGGGCACCCCAGGAATTGACAGCTCTACTCAGTGAGACACCAAAGCCACTGCCAAGGAAAAACGAGCAATTTATTTTGAAAAGAAATAGAAATAAGCCCAAGGAGGGTTTACGTACAGATGGCGAGTATGATGATGATAATTAACCTTAGCACATCAAGACTGGATTTACTCCCACCTACCTTTTTCTAAACACCAGAATACTTAAATGCCTTTACAATGTAGCATTCCTAACCTCCTTGAGATGACCTTAAAATGAGAGGAGCCCAGTGCCTTTTTTTTTTTTTTTTTTTTTAAACAAATGACAGATTTAATTGGCGGGGAAGAAGGGAAGTGATACTATAGCCCTGTGTCCTGTCTTGTAGGACCAAGGGCCTTAAATATTGCCTGCTAAAAGTTCAGAAGGAATAGGAGTCTTTCAGCCCTATGGAGGGCCAGGTACATGGTCAGATTAAGAGGCTCGAATGAGAGAGAAGAGAGATGGCATTTTCCCCTCCCAATCCCATCAAATTCCTGGCAAATTCCTTAATGTCCTGCAGATGGCACCACTGACAACGAGTTCTCTGCCCAGAAGAGCAGAGCTCAGATTTGTGAACTCTGCCCTGTCACCTTGGAGCTGAGCCTAGAAGATACGCAACAAACAGGAAGTAACTGACTTGGCATCTCTGGCTTGTCGTTTTTTGTTGTTGTTGTTCTGTCCATCCCTAGAGGCACCTAGGCCTCATGCTCGGACATTATGAATCAGGCAGCCACAGGATTTAGGAACTCCCATACTCAAGCTCTTTTTTTTTTTTAAAGGAGATTTTTTTTTTTTTAAAAGATTTTATTTATTTATTTGACAGAGAGAAATCACAAGTAGGTAGAAAGGCAGGCAGAGAGAGAGAGGAGGAGGAAACAGGCTCCCTGCCAAGCAGAGAGCCCGATGTGGGACTCGATCCCAGGACCCTGAGATCATGACCTGAGCCGAAGGCAGCGGCTTAACCCACTGAGCCACCCAGGCGCCCCATACTCAAGCTCTTAACTTCAGCTTCTGCCCTACTCCTCAGGATGGGATGGGTATAAAAACGTGGTCTTGGGTCAACATGTAGGAAGGGAGATTGCCAGATCAATCTGAACTCATTGACACAAAGTCAATAACCATCTGATGATGTGGACATTATCATGTAGATACTGGTATCTTTGTGTTGTGAGGCCCAGCTATTTCTTCTCTGCCATTTGGTCCATACATCAAAATAAATGCCCTTCCCACCCACCCCTCAACTGACCAACCCATCTCCCAACTAACAGCTTGTCAAATGTTACTGTGTCCAGCTGTGATGGAGTAGAGTTCATCTCATTCCTGCCTGGGGCCTTCACTCTTCCCTCCACCTATATAATACCTTTTACAGCCATAACTGCCTCCTCCATCTTTGCTCACTTTCTCATACTCTTTCTTTGATGATGGAAACTGAAGTATTACCTCTTCAAGAACTTAAAGAATAGATCAGACTCAGAGTCCCCATTAAATATTTGCATAGAAGCTTCCACTTTTTCTCTCAAGGCATTAATCATATTTTGGAATTATTTAATCATTTGTGTGATTATTTAATTAATATATTTTCTCCCTTTCGGATTTTATAAGCTCCACATCTATTGTGTTTACCCTTCTATGGCCTGTACCTAGCTTGGTGCTTAGTGCATAACTGGCACTCAATAAATATTCCAAGAATTAATTTGGGGCAAGAACAAAGATTCAAACTTTTTTTTTTTTTTTAAGATTTTATTTATTTGTCAGAGAGAGAGAGGACAGGCAGGCAGAGTGGCAGGCAGAGGCAGAGGGAGAAGCAGGCTCCCCGCTGAGCAAGGAGCCCGATGTGGAACTCAATCCCAGGACACTGGGATCATGACCTGAGCTGAAGGCAGCCACTTAACTGACTGAGCCACCCAGACATCCCTCAACTTTTTTTTTTCTTAAGATTTTACTTATTTATTTGACAGAGAGATAGCACAAGTAGGCAGAACGACAGGCAGAGGGAGAGGGAGAAGCAGGCTCTCTGTGGAACAGGGAGCCTGATGTGGGGCTCAATCTGAGGACCCTGGGATCATGACCTGAGCTGAAGGCAGCTGTTTAACTGACTGAGCCACCCAGGACCAAGATTCAAACTTTTAACTCTGCAAGCTAGAGATGACTGCCCCTCCACTCTCTTCCCTTTTTTCCCCTTTTCCCAGGCCCAAAGATCTAAGATGCCTCAGGAAGACACCACAGGGTAGACAGTGATATCAAATAAAGGTAGAGGGAAAATTGTTCCCAACATTCTTCATAAATAAGATATGATTCATCATAAATAGGACCCCTCACCCTCTCAAGTGTCTTATGATACTAGCATGCAGGAATTTCTGCCAGCTCACACTGACTAAATGAATGTGTGCCAGGGACCAAAGTGTGGCCCAGCTGCCAGAACAGGCAGGTGTCACCCTAGACATTCCATCTTTACATCAGTATGCAAAGTTACGCAGCTGAGCACTCCCACAATCCTCTTCACTATTTGTCCTGCTATGCAAACTGTTTATGCAGTTCTGGGCACCTCAAAAAAGATACAGAAAGGCAAGAGAGTTCCCTCCAAGGGCTGAGTGGAATGCTAAGTAGCCTTGGGTAGAGGAACTCAGAGAACTGAGGATGTTTAGATTAGAATAGAGAAACCCAATGAAGATCTGCTATCCAGAAATGGCAGCAGCCTCATTTCTCAAAAATCCAGAGGGCACAGCAACAGATGGGGGGAAAACACTGCATCTCACATTCTAATAATCAGCTAGGATCAACAGTGGGCCACTGTGCCATCCATGTCATGAATGGCAAACAGGGAGAACTGAAGATTTCTAAGATCCCTCTCCATTCCCAGAGTCCAGGATTTCAAATTTTTCTGCTATTTCAAGCCTATCTTTCATTACAACTATCCTCTCAAATATTTTTTGAAAAGCCAGAGATAGGTAGGGACAAAGGAACAGAATCTCTCAAAGCATGTTTCTTAAACCCTTGCCCACCCCCTACTGACAACAACAGGTTCTCAGATCCAGGTAGTTCTTACCTAAAAGAAACCTCTAGTTTTCTAGCTTCCCTGGCACCCTAGAGAGGAAGGCAATCCCAAAGTTGCTGGTCCATTTCTAGGAACTGGTCCAATTTCCATCAGAAAGAAAGGAGGTTTACAGCCTTAGCTTGGGCTGCTATGACAAAATACCATAGACTGGATGGCTTAACCAACAGACTTATTTTTCACAGTTCTGGAGGCTGGGAAGTCTTAAGAATCAGTGTCTGGTGAGAGTTCTCTCCCTGGCTTGCATTTTTGCTCTACTCTCACAAGACGAAGAGAGAAAGTTCTAGTCTCTTTCTCTTCTTAGAAGGACATTAATCCCATCAAGGAAGGTGTACTTTATCTAAACATAATTACCTCTTAAAGGCCCCACCTCCTAATATCATCACTTTGTCAGGGGCGTCTGGGTGGCTCAGTTGGTTGAGCTGCTGCCTTCAGCTTGGGTCCTGGTGCTGAAGTCGAGGGATTGAGTCCTGCATCAATCGGACTCCTGGCTCAGCGGGGCGTCTGCTTCTCCCTCTGATCTTCTCCCCTCTCATGCTCTCTCTCTCAAGTAAATAAAATCTTTTTAAAAGTATGAATTTTTTTGAGGTATAATTTGACTACCATTAATTTGGGACACCTGGAAACAAAATTCACACAAAATAGCTTAGCCTATAGCATTTTCACCCCAAAGGAACTCTTCCTGAGGACCCAGGAAATTATGGGGAAAAATTAGGAAATGTAGGTAAGCAAAGAGCAAATGAAGATAATCCATAATCTGGAAGGTTTCTGAAATCTCTGTTTAAAGAAAAGGGCAACTTTTCCTAATCTGTCTGTCCCTCTCTGTCCCTCTCCTGCCCCAGTCACCTTGGGGAGTGCATGCCTCTGGCCTTCTATCTGCTCCTCTCACCCTGCTGTTCAGCAGTAAATCTTTAGAAGCTCAAAAGTGGCCTCAAAGATATAGATGGAAGGGTTCCAGGGCTCTTGAAGTTATTGAAGTTCAAGTTTTAGCTTTCTACTACACTGAATATCTAAGCAATATAGTAATGAGGAGAATACAGAAGTGGGGGATATATCCACAAAGAGGCAATAGCAAAATACCAGGAAAAAGGAAGGCTTTGGAATCAAACAGGCCAAGTTCAAACCCTAGCTCCACCACCTGGTGGTGTTGGCCCTTGTACACCTTACTCAATCTCTTTGAACTGACTCCTCCTCATCTCTAAAAACAATAAAGTCTATTTTCTAGGGTCCTTTTGACACCGAACAAAATAATCTATGTAAAGTATCTATTTTTTAAATTTATTTTTATTTTTTTATTTTTTTTTTTAAGATTTTATTTATTTATTTGACAGACAGAGATCACAAGTAGGCAGAGAGGCAGGCAGAGAGAGGAGGAAGCAGGCTCCCTGCCGAGCAGAGATCCCAATGTGGGGCTCGATCCCAGGACCCCAGGATCATGACCTTAGCCGAAGGCAGACGCTTTAACCCACTGAGCCACCCAGGCGCCCCTTTATTTTTTTTAAAGATTTTATTTATTTATTTGACAGACAGGAATCACAAGTAGGCAGAGAGGCAGGCAGAGAGAGAGGGGGAAGCAGGCTCCCCGCTGAGCAGAGGACCCCAGGACCCTGGGATCATGACCTTAGCCAAAGGCAGAAGCTTAACCCACTGAGCCACCCAGGCGCCCCTGTAAAGTATCTATTAATAACTAGCACTTGAGGGGGCGCCTGGGTGGCTCAGTGGGTTAAGCTTCTGCCTTTGGCTTGGGTCATGATCTCAGGGTCTTGGGATCGAGTCCAGCATCAGGCTCTCTGCTCAGCGGGGAGCCTGCTTCCTCTTCTCTCTCTGCCTGCCTCTCTGCCTACTTGTGATTTCTCTGTGTGTCAAATAAATAAAAATCTTTAAAAAAATAATTAGCACTTGGTGGAGGCTCAGTATGGATTAATTCCGTTCTTTGTGTTGCTTGAAGAAGTTGAAATTAACCCTCCATAATCAAGGTAGCCTCTTCCTTATGAAGAATGGGTTACTAATCTCATAAGCAGATTGAATCCACAAACATTGAGTGTTTACTACGAGAACTGCACTGAGGTTGGCAGGAAAGGGATTAATTAATTAGAAGCCAAATACACGCTTCCAATTCTTGAAGGAGAGGGGAAAGGAGAAAATACATAAATGGAGGTAAATTTAAACAATACAAAAGATTTAAATAATAGCTCAAGATAATGTTATGAAACACCACATATATGCCTAATTGTTCACCGAACTAAATAATTGAAACTATACAGGCAGAAATCCCTTCAGGAAAGAATGGAAGAGAAGACATTATTAGTGTTGAGCCTTGCAAGTAGATAGGATTTGGACTAAGTGGGATGTGATAAGTTAAAAAATGTATTATGGAGTGTCTTTCTGCATAGTTTTTGAGTAGTAACACAGTAACCAGAAAATCTCTCACCCCTAAACATAGGCATTGAAAAGAAAGTTATTGGGCTTCCATTGGATTTGTAAACAAGGGCTCAAGGACTTGTGAGCAAATAAATGATTGTCACTGGGCTCAAAACTACTTTCTCTAGAAGGTATTCTAGATTTCTTCTCTCTGTTCTGACCTTGAGCTTGTCTTCTATTATGCAGTTCCAAGTTCATATGTTTATTGATATTTTGCCTTTTAAAGTTTACTTCAGTTGTACATCACTGTACATTCTGGATGATAAATCTCTAAGCAGAGTCTATACTAACCAGTTGTTGTACGAATGAGATTTAATAGTCTGTCGTTTTGGTGATGTCACAGCACTTTGTAAACTGCAAAGGACTGTGAACATTTGATTTTTAGATTTAGAAGCAATCTGAAGGCTGTTCTAGCTTTGCAAATGACATTAAGTGTAGTCCAGGATGACAGTGCTAGAACCAGAACCCAGCTCTTCTGATTACCAGCAATGCCGGCTATCTTTTCTAATCACATCTGTAAATATTTGAGTGTCTACATGTATTGTGTATCAGGCTAAGGTCTAGGGAAATAACTACAACCAAGACAAATATGGGGTGCCAGTGTGGCTCAGTCTGTTAAGCATCTGACTCTCGATTTCAGCTCAGGCCTTGATTTCAAGGTCATGAGTTTAAGCCCTGTATTGGATTCCATTCTGGGGCCTACTTGGAAAAAAAATAAAAAGACAAATAAGATTGTTTCCCTTTACAAGCCTATATGGAGGAGGCAGACAAACAAATGCAAGCAAATTAAGTTATGGTAACTTGTTATAAATAATGTGACAAAATTCGGTTGCTTTAGATAATGTAGTGGGGGAAGACTGAACAGGTATTAACCTGAAAGCGACTGAAGTCAGCCAAAACAAACTGGGAAGGGGAAGGGGAAGAGGAAGTATCAAGTATAGAACCTTAAGGAAGGAAAGAGCTTGGCAGGATCCACCCAGAAGTGACCAAAGGCCGGGGTGAAGATGGCAGCAAGTTGAAGCAGGAGAGAGGAGTTAGCGTAGGTAACAACCTCCAATGCACAGCTGGGGTGACAATATAAATGGAAAAACTGGGGAGGTTTTACCCAAGTGATAGGGACTGTGGAAGACCGGAGCACATCCTGCCCCATCTACTGAGCCGTATGTCCTTGTTGCCCAGTTCTGCCGGATCTTCTAAGAGACAGAAATCTGAATTTTTAAGGTATCCTTTTTTTTTTTTTAAAGATTTTATTTATTTGACAGGCAGAGATTACAAGCAGGCAGAGGTAGGCAGAGAGAGAGGAGGAAGCAGGCTCCCTGCTGAGCAAAGAGCCCTATGCGATGTGGGGCTTGATCCCAGAACTCTGGGATCATGACCGGAGCCAAAGGCACACAGGCTTTAACCCACTGAGCCACCCAGGCGCCCCTAAGGTATCCTGATTTTTATTTTTCCTTCTTTTTTTTTAGATTTTATTTATTTATTTGACAGAGATCAAAAGTAGGCAGAGAGGCAGGCAGAGAGAGAAGGGAAGCAGGCTCCCTGGGGCTCGGGGCTCGATCCCAGGACCCTGGGATCATGATCTGAGCCGAAGCCAGAGGCTTTAAATCACTGCGCCACCCAGGCGCCCCGGTATCCTGATTTTTAAATGTTTGTTCTGATTTGTTAAAAACACCTTAAGCCTGGGTGGCTCAGTGGGTTAAAGCCTCTGCCTTTGGCTCAGTCATGATCCCAGGGTTCTGGGATTGAGCCCCGCATCAGGTTCTCTGCTCAGCGGGGAGCCTGCTTCCCTTCCTCTCTGCCTGCCTCTCTGCCCACCTGTGGTCTCTGTTTGTCAAAGAAATAAATAAAATCTTAAAAAAAAAAATACACCTTAAGCCAAATGAAACACAGTATGTTTATTCCTAAAACACACTCGATAGGCCCAAACTGCCTCCCTGTGCTCTCCTTTTCTTCCTTCCAGCAGATGCCAGGACCCAGCCAGTTAGCTTCATCTCTTTGTAACTACCCACTCTTCCTGCTGGAGTTCAGTTCACCCCAAGCTTGGTTGCTAAGAGGGAAATCAGCTCTTTACCTCCTCTCATTATTTTGCTATCACTAAAGACAAATGTGTATACACAGATATATATCTGTGTACATATACATATATACATGCTTTTTTTTTTTTAAGTACATGCTTTTTATTTTCCACGATTCAACTGCAAATCAGTGGGGAAGCAAAAAAGGGACAAAAATAACTTGCTCTGGAAAAGTTACCAGGGTACAGAATTCAGCTGTTAATTCTGGCCTCTGACTCTCGTTCAGATATAACTGGATGCACTCTATGCCTTTACAATTGGGCTCTTACCCATCACTGGGGCAGTTTGCAAAACTCTGTCCTCTTGAGTTTCCCTTGCTTATCCAATTTAGAGGAAGGCGTTCAAGTCCATAAAGGTGGAACCTCCCCAACGGTACATATTCCAAGGTCTCAGGAAGGTAACTGGCATTCCTTCATTGTGTGACCTTGGCACGTAACAACGTCTCACTATTTTCTAATCTCTACAATGCTAATCATACCTTCCTCTGAAAGGCTGGTGATGTCCAAAGGAGATAAAAGTCTGTAAGGTGAGTGGCACAGAATAGGAGGTCAGCTAACATTTGACTCAGCCCCATTAAGCAATAGTCCCCCAGGGGTAGTTCCTCAAAGTTTCAGAAGGATATTCCTGTGGTTCTCTACCCACTTTTCTTCAGTATTTGCTCCAGCAAGCACTAGGCTTCCCACGAAAGTGACTGCGTGAAAACTCCTAGCAGTGGAGGGGAGGGGTCCCGCACCAACAGAAACTCGGTTTCAGAAAATGCTGCTACAGGCCTTGGGTTACTGAGCAGCAGTACCTTTCGGAACCCCCTTGGTGCCCTCACATCCTGCCTGGCTGGCCGGATCCAAATGGTTCATTTAACCACAGTCAAATTAAAATCTTGCTTGCTCCGAAAATGCAGGAACCGTCCTCTCCCAACTGCAGGAGCTGAAGGAGACGGCTGCTTAGTTTTAGAGCTAGCGCTCAAAGGCCCCAAAGATCCCGCCTCCCTCCTCGAGGCAAGCCAATCAACGTTCCTCTAGCGATGAGCGGCAGCGCTTAGGAGCCAATGAACCCCGCTCTCTGGAAGAAACCCGCCCATCCCTTGTGGCGTCAGGGGATCTCCGGTAGATAGAACCAGCACCTGCGCTTCCTCGTTGCGAGCTTGTTGGAGGGTGTTTGCGTTAAAGTTGTAGGAGTCCGGACCTTAAAGGGGAGGGAGCGGAGGGGGCCGGGGCCCTTTAAAACGAGGCGCGTAGTACCTGCCCCTTTAAGGCGTCCGGACGACTGAATCTGAGCTCCAGATTACCCCGAGTTTCCGTCGCAGGCTGCGAGGAAAGGCTCCTTGGTTGGGTCCGGGTGCTTGGCGGCGGCGGCTTCATCCCCGCTCGTCCTCCCCGGGCCCGGAGACACCCCCGCCCCAGTCATGCTGAACGGAGTATGGAAGCAGCTGACTACGAAGTGCTATCCGTGCGAGAGCAGCTCTTCCACGAGAGGGTTCGCGAGTGCATTGTGAGTACGGGACTTGGGCAGGAACGGTACCTGGGACCGAGCGGGGGAGAAGCAAGGGTGTCGCGGGAGAGGGAGAAGTTCGGGTTGGAGTGCGACCACCCGGGGTCAGAGCGCCGTCAGGTCCTGCGTGGTCTAGGGGCGAGCGACGGATGGCCCCGGTGTGACAGAAAGACCCGCGCTCGGGCTGGTGAACCTCTAGATCGGATCAGTTGGGGAGCTGCGCGATAAACAAAGCCGCGGGTCGGTTTCCGTTCCTCCCGTTTGCACGCCCCTCCCCCCGCCCGCCCTCCAGTCCCCCACCCGCCCTCCGGTCCCCCACCCCTGCGGGGCCTGCGGGGCCTCAGGGCATGGGTCTGCGAGTCGAGTGATTTCGTAATCGGATAGTCTGAGAGGGATGGGCTTAATTGTGGAGACCCCGCAAATTCCGCTGATGTTTGACGAAGCGGAGACGTCCAAAAGCTGAACTACGTTCCAGAAAAGACTTGGGAGTTTTAGGGATGGCATGCCAGAGGAACGGGGCACTTTGGTTGGTCTCCCACTTCGGAAGGAAGGCCTCTTGTGGGGTGGATTTTACTGTGTAGAGATGGAGAACAACTAAGTTATCTCCTCCTTTGCATCCTCACTGATGCTTTTTGGAAACTCCGTAAACCGAGGTTTCTAGCTCCCCAGCCATTCAGGGATTTTCCCTCTGAGTGGTCCCCCTCCTCCCCAGAGCTCCAGAGGCAGCAGGCTGCGTTCCCCACTCCCCCACTGCCACCTTGTGCAACAGCTGAATTTGCCACACAGCGATGGACTCCTTGTTTCTGGGGCCCAGGGGAACCCCCGGGGCGGGGTACTTAGGGAGCTGCAGATTTCTCAGGCCTGCTTTCAATTCTCATCTCTCCCCTATGTCTTTCCTCAGAGTTCCTCAGAGTAGCCCTCACCCCCAAACACTAAATGGAAGGAAAAAAGGAAAGGTTTGGAAGGACAGACGTATTAATGAGTAGAGGGAACCCACTGATAGGGTCATCCTTTATTTTTCCTCAGTCTGCCCTGCAGCCTCAGACTGGAGGGAGGAGCAAAGTGAGCCACCACCTAACTAGGTCTGTTCTTATCTGGGAGGACTGAAAAGTAGGGAATGTACCCGTCCATGTGTGGAACTCCAGATCAACTTTCCTTGTGTGATCCTTAATGGATAGTCCCACATGGTAAGGTTGGGCATGTTGTGAAGACACACCCAGGCCTTGAAACATTGTAGGGACAGAGGCCCACATTCCTAGAGAACAGGGAGGGATGAGACCTTGGACAGAGAAGCAGCCTCCTAAATGTCTCCCCCATTCTTTAGTCCTATTAGCTGAGGACATCAGTGCTGGCCAAGGGCAGCTTTTAGACTTCTGTTGCCTCCCCCACCTGGCTCCCATCCCCTGCTCTAGAGAATGACCTAGCCTCTGCTGAAACTGGGTGGAGCTCCAGCCTGACCTTTTGAGCCCTCCCACCTTCCTGGCTATTACGCAAGCCCAAGGGCAGAGGGAGCACTAGGCAGTAGAAAATCTTCAGTACAATCTGAGTAACTCATTCTACTCCACTTCCCTAATGCTAAAAGCTAAAATTTTGTTCTAGACCTGTCACTCTCCTTGGGTCTGTTTGACTTCTTCCTTCCGTGTGTAGATATGTGTGTGCAGATTCCTTGTGGGGTCAGCTCCTCTTGGAGACTGTAGGACTCAGGAGACTGATCCTGCTTTCTTAGCTTACTTTATTCATTTTTAAAAAAGGTTTTATGTATTTATTTGAATGAGAGAGAGTGGGAGACTGAAAAGAGGAGCAGGGGTGGGGAGGGGCAGAGGAGAGGCGGAAGCAGGCAGGCTCCCTGCTGAGCAGGGAGTCCCAGGAACCTGGAATCATCACCTGAGCCAAAGGCAGGTGGCTTAACTTAACCAGTTGAGCCACCCAGCGCCCCTCTTGGCATACTTTATATGCAATAACATGGCAGGGTGCCTGGCTGGCTCAGTTGGAAGAGTGTGCAACTCTTTTTTTTTTTTTTTTTTTTTTTTTTTGACAGAGAGAGAGCACAAGTAGGCAGAACATCAGGCAGAGGGAGAGGGAGAAGCAGTCTCTCTGCTGAGCAGGAAGCACAATATGGGGCTTGATCCCAGGAACCTGGAATCATGACCTGAGCTGAAGGCAGATGCTGAACTGACTGAGCCACTCAGATGCCCCAAGTGTGCAACTCATAATCTCAGAGTTGTGAGTTCAAGCCCCGTGTCAACTGTAGAGATTACTTAAATAAACTAGTTAAAAAAATAAAAAATACATGCAATAATATCTCAAGGCTCTCTGGCACTGATTGTAGGGCCAGGCTGACCGGCGACTCCTCCCTTCTGCAACAGTAGCTTACCTGGAACAGTGTAGGGATGCATGCATGTGCAGACTAACCTGGCCAAGTCCTGCCTGTGGATTGGAAGTCCAGTTGCCCAGGGGCATGGGTCAGCCTGGCTCTAGAGCTGGAAGTCACTTAATAAGGACCAGGAATTGACAGCCTTTAAAAGGTCTGATGTGGCTCTAGAAACATTGTAGATTTTAGATGTTGGGCCCCAACTAAGGTCTACTCTTAGGGGTGGGGGATTAAATGAGGCTCTGGGTTGGCCCAGAGCAGACCTGATCTTTCAGGGCCCCTGAATAAACACAGAGTAGAAATTCTTTTTTGTTTTTTTAAGATTTTATTTATTTATTTGAAAGAGAGAGAGTGAGAGCACAAGCTGGCAAGAGAGGCAGTGGGAGAGGGAAAAGCAGACTCCCCGTGGAGCAGGGAGTCCGACACGGGGCTTGATCCCAGGACTCCAGGATCATGACTTGAGCCAAAGGCAGATGATGCCCAACTGACTGAGCCACCCAGGCACCCCTAGAAATTCTGACTTAGTCTAGGAACATGATTCCTACTTACTCTTCCCTGGAGCTTGGGTCAAAGTGGCAGCAGGGGCAAGGGAGGAATGGGAGGAGGAACAGGGTGTCAGGACAGTGCACACATCCCCTTCTTCCTTGAAACCTACTTCCCTTTTCAATAATGTGCCAGGAGTAAATTCCCTCTGATTCTGTGGCCCGTTTCAGGTATGTGTGTTTGTGCATCTCTAAGGGTTTTCTCTGTCTATTTACCAACCAGGCTTCAGCTGAAACTGTTTTCTCCAGGGCAAAGCTTCATAGGGCAGGACATAGTACTGTCTCCCTATCCTCTCTCTGCTGCTTCTTAGAAGTCCCTGAGGACCCTGACTAGAAGGAAATGCTGGGGAGAAAGATGAAACCCCTAGAAGTGTGGAGCCTTGTTTTGGGAAAGTGACTCCATAGAATTAACAGAGAGGCCAGTGGGGCTCTGGAAATATGTTGGAGATAAGAGCTTCTCATCCCAGCTCACACTCTGCCGCAGATCTCAACACTTCTGTTTGCGACACTCTACATCCTCTGCCACATCGCCCTGACCCACTTCAGGAAGCCTGCTGAGTTCACCACAGGTACCTGTGACTGCCCTCCCTTTCCCCTACTCGTTGCCGATGTTCCTGTTGCCATGGGGCCAGCCTCAGGGGAGTGGGCCCATGGTGCCTGCTGGGAAAGGAAGGATAGCTGTTCTGGAAACTTCCCTTGTTCTGCTTCACTTCTTCCACAGCCTGGAGCAAGGTGGTATTCTAGACAGAAGGGTCTGCAATGAATAAAGCCCCCGGGAAAGTCCTGTAACTTTCCTGACCCTCAGTTCCATCCTCTACAAAATGGGCCTAACAGTCTCTAACCAGTTCACTGACCTCATGTGAGATAGTTAATGTGAAAGCCCTCTGGGAACCTAAAATGGACAGTGTAATCATGGGCACAAACTCTGTCCTCATCTAGAGCACTTATACCCAGGAACAGAGACCTACCTGACCGCTGGGGACCCTAGTACCTGGTGATGGTGGCCTTTCTCTTTATGGAGGGCATAAATGTGCTCAGATTGGAGCTTTCCTTCTGTAGGCATTGTACGATTTGGGGGGCACGTTGGCCCCAGTTCCTAGCCCCAGCCTGTCCAGATCATTCTGTCCTGGCCTCAGTCTTTCCTCCCCTCCAGAAGGCTTCATGAACCCCCACCCAAGAAGGCAGCTACTCCTCAGTATAATTCTCCTGAGGACTTTCCCTGTGAATACTGCCCCCCCACCTGCCTCATTTCCCTTTGCTGCCCCCAGCCACTGATGTCATCAGCTGCCCAGACTGGTTTCTGATATTTCCAGCTTACAAAGAGAGAGATAATGGGGAGAGACAGAAGTGAGAGAATTTCTGGCCTGTACTCTTTCCACTTGGGACACAGATCTTTAACATGCCACCTTGGCCAGAGAATATGTTGCGGGGTTCATAGTGTGAACTCTCCCAGAGCCTCAGGCCAACTCTGCCTGTGTGGCCCAGGCCCTTCTTCTGGGGCAGGGAGGGGACAGGAGGGCACACAGCAGCACAGATGGTCCCCAGAGCTGCCCACTGATGTCTTGCCTTTTCCCCATGCCTTTCTCTCTCTCTCTCTCTCTCTTTCGTAGTAGACGATGAAGATGCCACAGTCAACAAGATTGCGTAAGTGTTGCTGCCCCAGCTTCTGGTACTAGGAGCCTTTAGAAGCTGGGATAGTGTGACTCTTGGAGCTAGGGGGAGAATGGGGTGTCACACAGTGAAGAGAAGGTTCCTGCTTCCACCCCATTTCTGGCTTCTTCCGGCTTTACCTCACCCTGGGGACGCTTGGAAAAGTTGTTGTTCCTGTCTCCCCAGTTAGGCCAGGGGTTTCTGGGAGCCTCTTGGCCAGGAACTGTTAGCTGGGGCCTGAGTCACCGGAAATGGTTCCAGCTTGGCTTCGCTTCCCAGTGGTCATCAGGGAAGGAGTGGGGCAGGGATGTAGACAAATGGACTAGAGCAGGGGATGTGGAAGGTGGAACCCTCAGGGGCAGGGGGGCTTGGTTCTGACAGGATGGCCCTTGCTGCAGGCTGTTATTATTCTTTAGCACATACAGGGAAAATACAGAGACGACCCCTCCAGTCAGCAGATTAAAAGAAGGCAACCTTCCCCCTTGGTGGGCCAACTAAGTAAAAGTGCCTCTTCTTTTACCTGAGGCAGCCACGGACACAAGCCTTGGCTATGAAGCTGGGTTTCAGGTTCTTCTTTTCCCCCTTTGCCTGGTGCCTTCGTGCAGGGGTTAGCCATATGGGGTGACCCTGCTCTTATTTAGGCTAGAGAAAGCAAACTCAGAAACCCATATCTTTGAGCAGAACATAGAAGACAAGCCCCTTAGCTTGGCATGCCTACTGTACCAGGCAGGTGTGTGTAGGAGAACTGCATTCCTGGGGATAGTCTGGGCAAGTGTCATGACCCATGACATGAATGCCTAAGGTGTACCCGTCCCTGTGGCAAGACTTTGCTGCGGCAGGGGGGAGGTTAAGGGGCAGTCGGTAGAGCCTCAGCTGCATGGCTCCTTCCCTCGGTCTGTCGCTGCTACAGGTAGTTCAGGAGAAACATAGGTACCGAGGGGGATGAGCAGGGAATTCTTGGGCCCAGGGAAGTGAGTGTCTGAACTAAGCAAGGGCACTACCCATTCTCTGCCCAGGCTCGAGCTCTGCACCTTTACTCTGGCCGTCGCCCTGGGTGCTGTCCTGCTCCTGCCCTTCTCCATTATCAGCAACGAGGTGCTCCTCTCACTGCCTCGGAACTACTATATCCAGTGGCTTAATGGCTCCCTCATCCATGGTACGTGGCTCAGATTGCAGCTTGGGATGGTGATAGGGAACAGCCTAGGTTCATGCAGACATGGGCAGCCTCAGCTAATGAGTCCTATATCACCCTGTCCTTGCCCCCTCCTCCACCACCTGGTCAGTCCCCCATAAGTCGTTGCCCCATCTCCCCCCCGCCTAACCACCTCTGCTTTTCCTTTTTTGCTCTAGGCCTCTGGAACCTCATTTTTCTCTTCTCCAACCTGTCCCTCATCTTCCTCATGCCCTTTGCATACTTCTTCACTGAGTCTGAGGGCTTCGCTGGCTCCAGAAAGGTGAGTGGGGGAATATATCAATCAATTTAGGCAGGAAACAGAATTCTACTCAGATGGGTCAACTGAAGAGATTTACTTAATTTTATCTTATTTGTTAATTTTAGAGAGGGAGGAGGAGGGACAAAGGGAGAGAGACAGTCTTAAGCAGGCTCCATACCCAGTGCAGAGCCTGACTTGGGGCTTAGTCTCACAACCCTGAGGTCATGACCTGAGCCGAAAGAAGAGTCGGACACTTAACTGACTGAGCCACCCAGGTGCCCCACTGAAGAGATTTTAACAAAGACTATTTGCAGAGGTTCAGTCAGAGTTAAAGGGATCAATAAGGAATTTGAGGTGCTACTGTTAGCTGGAAGTCATTACCACCCCTAGGCCTGTGGGAACGAAAGGAGGACATAGTTTCTGGAACCCACTGATAGTTGAGCTGGGAGGTACTTCACAGCTACTGCCAAAACCATAGTGACAAAGATTAAAGGAAACTGAACTACCCCGATCCCCCTCTCTCTCTACATTCCACTGCCCTGCCTGTCCTTCTCGCTGGGCAGGCTGAACCAGAGGGCAAAGAGCTTGTGTGATGCAGCCCTCTGGGGTCAGCCTCCCACAGCAAGGCAGGATGCAGGATACAGAAGGGATCTGGGGAGTGGGGGTTGCCCATGAGGACTGTCTGGCATGAGGATTGGCCCTAGATGTAGGGTCGGAGGACGGAGCAAATTGGCGCAATAAGAGGGAGATGCCCTTCCCTATCTCCTAAATCCAGCCATCTCTGGTTTCCCCAGCCCATGCCAGCCCATGTCTCCTTCCTTCCCCTGGTGTTGATCCTGCCCCTCACGTGTTGCCTCCTCCTATAGGGTGTCCTGGGCCGGGTCTACGAGACGGTGGTGATGTTGATGCTCCTCACCCTACTGGTGCTGGGTATGGTATGGGTGGCATCGGCCATTGTGGACAACAACAAGGCCAGCAGGGAGTCACTCTATGGTGAGAGGGCCGCCTTCCTCCCCTCCCTCCAGGCTGAGTGGCTCTGCACTTGGCTGATGCACTCCCCTGCCTGGAGCAACCGTATCCCTCTCAGGTGGGGAAGGTTGGGACGGTGTTCCTTCAACTGAAGTTTCAAACTGATGGACATCAGGACAAGTCCAACCTGCAGAAATGATCCCTCAGGCCCACGCAATGATTAAAAATATAAATGAGTCAGTTGCTGACATGCAAAAGTGGAGAGATTTCACATTAGTATCCAGATTTGTGGCTTTGCCTGACAAAGTTGAGGATCCAGCCTCACTAGACCCTGGGGGCTGGGCCTAATAGCAGTTATGTTCCTTCCCTGCCATATTTTTTATTTATTTATTTATTTATTTATTTATTTGACAGACAGCGATCACAAATAGAGAGACAGGCAGAGAGAGAAGAAGGGAAGCAGGCTGCCTGCTGAGCAGAGAGCCCGATGCGGGGCTCGATCCCAGGACCCTGAGATCATGACCTGAGCCGAAGGCAGAGGCTTTAACCCACTGAGCCACCAGGCACCCCTCCCATCTTATTTTTTAAAGATTTTATTTATTTATGTGAGAGAGAGAGAGCATGAATGGAAGGGGAAGGGCCTGAGGGAGAGGGAGAAGTAATTTCTCCACTGAGCAGGGAGCCCAATACAGTCTTTGATCTCAGGACCCTGGGATCATGACCTGAGTCAAAGGCAAACCCTTAACCGGCTGAGCCACCTGGCACCCCTGTAGCTGTGTTCTGTAGATACGTCTTAGGGCCTACAGTTTGCTGTAGCCCCACTGCTCCCTCTTCTGCTGACACTAGGCCAGCTTTCCTCATTCACCATTACTTGCCTAACCCTTGTAGGCTTATGTATGGTGTCCTTGCTAGTCGCTGAGGCCCAGCAGTCCCCAGGAAGAAAAACTGACATACTTCTTTTTTACCCTTAGACTTCTGGGAGTACTACCTCCCCTACCTCTACTCCTGTATCTCCTTTCTTGGAGTCCTGCTACTCCTGGGTGAGTGTTGAGGGTCTTGGAGGGAATGGGCAAGGTCCGTGGATCAAAGTAACCAGGGTGGAAGGAGAAGGGAATAGAAGGGTGGGTAGGGGAAGTGGTGGAGAGAAGGGTCTGGGAGGTAACTGGCTTCTGTCCCCACAGTGTGTACTCCACTAGGTCTCGCCCGCATGTTCTCGGTCACTGGGAAGCTACTGGTCAAGCCTCGGGTATGTAGTGCTCTTTGCCCTTTGATTCCTGCAAAGCTGGAGCCAGACAGTGAAGCTACCCTACAGTTGTTTAGTACACACCTTGAGGAAGGCCACAGCCTTTGCTGGCTCCTGTATCCTTCACCCTTTCCCGCCATCTGGGGCTGGTCACCAGACATGCAAGGCAGAGCAAAAGGCAGTTGGGAGGGCCTGGATCAAGCTTCTGGCCACGGGGTGGTGAATGAGACTGTGGAGCCTGGGATGAGCAGGGGTCTCCTTGGTGCCCTCAGGATCGGGGAGCCTCTGACAGTTAGTCCCTCCCTTTCCCCTGTCCCCAGCTGCTAGAAGACCTAGAGGAGCAGCTGTACTGCTCAGCCTTTGAGGAGGCAGCTTTAACCCGCAGGATTTGCAGTGAGTCGTGGTTCCCCCTGGCTGGGATAGGGGCTGTGGCTTGAGTGGGGGCTACAGGACTGGGAGGCCGCCCCATCTTCTCTGCCCTCAGATCCCACCTCTTGCTGGCTGCATTTGGATGTGGAGCTGCTGCACAGACAGGTCCTGGCTCTGCAGACACAGAGGGTCCTGCTGGGTATGTAGGTTGGTAGGATGAGGATACCTGTGTTTCCCCAGGGAGAGTAGCCCGTCAGTCTAGGCCCTCGCTAACAGCTTTCCATCTCCATGCAGAGAAGCGGCGGAAGGCCTCAGCCTGGCAGCGGAATCTGGGTTACCCTCTGGCCATGCTGTGCTTGCTGGTGCTGACGGTAGGTATTCCATTCCTGGTGGGGGTGACGAATGGCAGGCTCTTGACTACTGTAGGTCTTCTCAGGGAGGAGGGAGGAGGGAGGAGATGCATGGACCCAGTTATCATCAATAATAGTAGTTGCCTCTCCCTTATTGCCTCCTTTGTGTCCTGCCCTGTACTGAGCCCACTGATACCCATTTTGTAGGTGAAGAAACAGGACTGAAGGAGTTTGCCTAAGGTCATAGATGGCCACTGAGTAGTTACACAGGTTTTCTCTGGGGTGAAAATAAGGGTTGAAATCAGTCCATCCCTCCACTTGCCATGTTCTGGACTTGGAAATAAGTTTCATCAATCTGGGGGAGGAGGTATGTTTTTCTAGTCAAATTTCTTGCCATCCTCCTACTGGGAAAGGTGTGTCTTACACTACCCTCCAAGGTGCTCTGCTAACAATAACCTTGAAGAGGTCCCACACAGCTAGTGGGAAAGGGAATGTTGGACTAGAGTGTCTGTTCTTATTTATTTATTTGTTTGTTTGTTTATTTATTTATCTGACAGACAGAGATCACAAGTAGGCAGAGAGGCAAGCAGAGAGAGAGGAAGAGAAGCAGGCTCCCCGCTGAACAGAGAGCCCGATGCGGTGCTCAGTCCCAGTGTCCTGGGATCATGACCTGAGCTGAAGGCAGAGGCTTTTACCCACTGAGCCACCCAAGTGCCCCTAGAGTGTCTGTTCTTAACATTCAGCTCTCAGTATAGCTGTGGGCTGGGGCAGGAATGGGAGTCCATGACCTTGCTTCCCACAGGGCCTCTCTGTGCTCATTGTGGCCATCCACATCCTGGAGCTGCTCATTGATGAGGCTGCCATGCCCCGGGGCATGCAGGTACTGGACTGTGTATCTTTTAGGGAAGGCTTAAGAAAGGCTGGGGTGGGAGACAGAAGCTGAGACCTGAGGGAAGTCTGGGTACTGGGTGCTGGGTGGTGTTCCTGGCAGGGAGTACTCCATAGTGGTGCCACTCTATCTCTCAGGATGCCTCCCTGGGCCAGGTCTCCTTCTCCAAGCTGGGCGCCTTTGGTGCCGTCATTCAGGTTATACTCATCTTGTATCCTTCTGGAAACCCACCATTGCCTCTGTTCACTGAACCTGTCTCCTGGGACTGTGGTGGGGAGGTGTGGTGGGAATGATGGGGAAGGGGGCAAGTCTTCACCCACCTTGCAGTTCAGGAAGAAGGAAAAAAAAGACTTTATTTGAAAGGAAGGTTAGGGGAGAGGTCCATTCCCTTTGAAATGAGGCGTTCATCCTTAGGACCTGGCCAGTTTTTCCTTAACTTCGTGGCAGTTACCTGATGGTATCCTCAGTTGTGGGATTCTACAGCTCTCCATTCTTCCGGAGTCTGCGGCCCAGATGGCATGACACAGCCATGACACAGGTAGCTAGGCGGGAATAAAAGGAAGCCTCCTGGGGGCGTGCATGGGTGCGAGGTACTGACAGCTCTGCTACCCTCACCTTCCCTTTCCTTACTCCCACCTAGATAATTGGGAACTGTGTCTGTCTCCTGGTCCTAAGCTCAGCACTTCCTGTCTTTTCTCGAACCCTGGGTAAGTACCAAGAGGAGGTAAGGGAATTGGCTTTTCTTGAGTACCTACTGGTGCTAAGCATACATTTTATATATATTCTCTCTCTAATTCCCACAACAACCTATGAGGAGATATTACCCCCATTATAGAGATGGAGAAATTGAGGCTCTGTAAAATGCCTCTGTTGAGCTTCAGAATAGTGTTGCTATAAAGCTCATATCTTCCCATTAGCTGTATACCACAGCCTCCCCTGTTTACTTCCATTTTTTGGTGGAGAAGCACCGTTTTCCCCCAAATCTTCCTGTGAGCTGGATCCTCGATAAACATTCTCATCTTCTAAAGACAAAAAACAGGGAAGCTGATCAATGTACCTAGCTATACAGCTCACTTAAAGCAAGGCCAAGTCAGGCTAGAACCCTTGTCTCTTAAACACCAGTTCAGTGTCTCTTAAACACCAGTCCAGTGCTTTTTCTACACACTGGGACATGAACAACACACTCAGTCCTTCTCCCACGTTCAGAGCTACCATCTAGAATTTCCTGGTAAAAATGTTCAAAAGTTCAAAAGTAATAGTTCTCCCTAGGGTAGTATGGGAGTTCTGCCTTCACCACATCATGAACCACATTTCCTAAATGATTTAGTATTTACATCAGTTTTGTTTGGTTCTTTTCTGTTCACACTGCCTCCACTGTACCATTGTATTTATGCCATGGGTTTTCAGTAGGAAACTAGGCTTATGGGTCCACTAGTTAGTTCCTTAAATTGGATGCGGGTAAGAATATTTTTTAAGTGGGTGATGGCCCCAAAATTTGGACTTGTGATAACATTATTATGATGATTAAGGACTCGAGTGTTAGAATAGTGCCTGGCACATACTTTGTATGTGTTGTATGTGTTGTTTCATTTAATTCTTACAGTCCCATTATTTTCCCTACTTTATAGTCCAAGAAACTGAGGCACAGAAATTTATGGAATCTGCTGCAGATCACACAATCAGTTAGGGGTGGAGTTTTATCTGAACCAAACCAGCCTGATCTGAGTTCAAGCTCTTTAGCCTCTACACAGGGTGACCAGCTTTTAGGTTTCTGGCCCAGGAACAAGTGGCGGGCCCAGGTTGCTCTTCGGGACACATGGTGCCAGAGGGGGTCCCACTGGAGAAGATGCCGAACTCTGGAAGGGAAGTTGGAGCAAGCCTAGCTGCTGACACTTTCTTCAACAGCCATAACTCCCTCTGAGAACAAGTTGGGAAGGAGGAATGAGTTAATACATAGGAAAGGCCAGCCTGTCAAACGCAGTGTTGAGATGTGGCCACTAGGAGGCAGCAGAAAACGGGGCTCTGAGCCAAGTTGGAGCTGGGGAGCCCACTCCCATACCGGCCTTTGTACTTCAGGGCTCACTCGCTTTGACCTGCTGGGTGACTTTGGACGCTTCAACTGGCTGGGCAATTTCTACATCGTGTTCCTCTACAACGCAGCCTTCGCAGGCCTCACCACTCTCTGTCTGGTGAAGACCTTTACCGCAGCTGTGCGGGCAGAGCTGATCCGGGCCTTTGGTGAGAGAGAGTGGGGGCGCAGGCTAATGGGGTGGTTGTGAAGTGGGGCCCTCTGGAACTGGGGTCATCCAAGCAGGAGAGGTGGCATGCTGTCTGCTTTGTTTGTTATGTACTTCATATACCCCTTCTATGGCTTGGTTGTCTTATTCCCTGAGACTGGGCCTATGCCCTGCTTTTGACTGCCCACCCTCCCTCCTCTCCAGGGCTGGACAGATTGCCGTTGCCTGTCTCCGGTTTTCCCCGGGCATCTCGGAAGAGCCAGCACCAATGACTTCCAGCTGGGGGTGGGAGGGAGAAAACTGGACACTGCCATCTGCTGCCCAGGCCTGGAGGGGTGCCCAAGGGTGGGTGGACCTCAGAACCTGGAATCTGAGAGGGTGGTAGAGGGGAGCTGAGCTGTCTGCACTGTTGCATAATCTGAGCCAGAGTTTGGGACCAGGCCCCCCTGCTTTTCCAAATGTAACTGAGGGCCTCAGCTTGGGGTGGGGCTGGGTGACTGGGTCTGGCTCCTGGTCCCAAATCTGTTTACACATCAATCTGCCTCACTGCTGTTCAGGGCCATGCCCGTAGCCATGTTTACATGATTTGATGTGCAATAGGGTGGGGTGGGGACAGGGGAGAAACTGAGCTGGGGGCAGACTTGGGAGGCAGCTTGTCTCCCTTGCCTCTGGCCCAGCAGAGCCTAAGCACTGTGCTATCCTTCAGGGGCTTTGGACCATCAGAGAGACAAGGGTGTAGGAAAGAAGAGACCACAACCATCAGCAATAAAATTGATCCCAGGGTTTGTGTTGGTTTTTTAAAGGGCCTGTCTCTGTGTCTGTTGAACAGCCTTATTCCCACCAATTCTGAGTCTACCAGCTGAGAAGAACAGAGAGATCCTGCCTACCATCCTTACCCTTTCCTCCATCTGCATTCTTAGTACCTTTTAGGGACTTGGGTCTAGTATTAGGTCATACAATTAGGCAGTGGGAACCTCCTCCTCCTTTAGCCTTGTTTAAAGCTGGCTGGTCTCCTGACTCTTGTACTCACAGCTTGTTTCTGTGCTTTGGTTATTGGCGGTAAGTGGGCATGGCTGTAAGAATGGGATAACTTCTCCCTGTATGCACACAGCATCCTCAGCCCTTTCCTCCCTGACTTGGGTTGGACGCAAAGTAAAAAGCGGCTGGCTGACATGGGTTTGTGGTTCCCAGAAAAGAACATAACTCCGTCTTTCCAGAGGCTGTCAGTGCCTAGAAGATTGTGTGAGCCCCCCTTCTGTGCTGGGGGAGGGGCAAGGACAAAGTTTCTGCTCAAGAGGATACAGATTTGTGTATTGTGCAACTTCTGGAGCGGTATCGTTCACCTTGTAGTCTTATATACAGTTGCTATGACTATTTTCTTGCAGATGGCAGTTAGGTGTCTTGAGGAAGGAACACTTTTTTCTAATGTATACAGAGTTGCTCTATGTGCTAGCCATGGAGCTGGGGGGTGGGTATTGAACAGCAAAAAAGTGTGGATGTTACAAATACTTAACTGAGCACCTACTATAGGCCAGGCACTGAGCTGTGGGGATTCATGGTAAACAGTTTCGTGTTTAAGAATTGCTTTGTCTAATAAGGGTGATACAATTCTAACACCACAATGGTTGGCAGTTCATTCCTAGTTCTCAGGGAAACAGCTGGGCAGTGTCAGGACATCAGGGAAGCCTTCTTAGAGAAAGTGATTTCTTTTTTTAAGATTTTATTTATTTATTTGACAGCACCAGCAGGAGGAGCAGCAGGCAGAGAGAGAGGGAGAAGCAGGCCCCACATGGAGTAGGGAGCCTAATCTATGGCTTGATCCCAGGACCCTGGGATCATGACCTGAGCCAAAGGCAGACATTTAACTGACTGAGCCCACCCAGGCCCCGTGAGAAAGTGATTTTTTTTTCTAAAGATAGATAGATAGATTGATTGATTGATTTGACACAGAGAGAGAGAGACCGCAAGAGAGGGAACATAAGCAGGGGGAGTGGGAGAGGGAGAAGCAGGCCTCCCACTGAGCAGGGAGCCCGATGTGGGGCTCCGTCCCAGGACCTGGGACTGTGATGCAAGCCAAAGGCAGAAGCCTCTGAACAATAGTGAATTGGTGGGTGAAGTATTGCAGGCTCCAGGCCTCTGAGATGAGACCTGAGTGGTTGGAAGCAGAGCCCCAGGAGGTCCAGAGGGTGAAAGCTAGAGAGGTGCCTAAATTGAACGTGAAGGGAAGAGCCCCTTAGCCTGTTAAGACTATGACCTTAAGTACCCACTGCCCTCCAGAATCTTCCAGTTGACAGGTTATACATTTGAAAAGAAGTAGCCATTGGATGTCTGGCAAGGACAAGACAGGGGGCAGACGTTTGAAGTCCGGAACCAAATTATAACTACAGAGAGCTGTCCCTGATTCTGGGGGAAGCTCTCAGCAGAAGGCTGCAAAGTTACCAGAGAAAATGGTCCACTGGTACCCACCCCTTCCAGTTCTGGTTACTACTGCCAAGGAGAGATGAAAGTCGGGGAGGCTTTGGGAGGACCACAGAGAAGAAAGTTTCTGGTTGTATGCCCAAAGGGATTGGCTAGCCTTAGGTGGAAACTGGAACCCATACTTCCTGGAGGAGAGCAGAGGACAATGGCCTGCCAGGATAGGCTTTAGGAGAGTAAAGATCCAATTCAAGTATCAGAGAAGGGTGGTTTGATGCCAGGCTTAGGCTTGGAAGTAGAAGGATGCTTATCCAGGCAGCTAAGGATTGAAAAGCTACTAGTATTTCTTAGACAGGTGCCTGCCTGGTTTCCAGGATGGAACACGCTTCAGTCGCGAAATGGACCAGCGGTCACCGGCTAGAGCCCCCGCCCCGGTGGGAGGGGGCGGGACGGTCCTGGGAGAAGGGCGGGGGGCGGGGCCAGGGGCCACTTAAGGCGGAGCCGGGTTCTGGCAGCGCAGGAGCCGGGCAGCAGAGCCAGGCTGGGCTGGCACTCACCCACGACCCCCCTTCCCTGCTATGATGGCCCATCAGTAGCAGGTTCCAGACCCCCCGGGAGCATGTAGGCTGAGCTAGCGGCAGCCAGGTGCGCAGAGCCCCAAGAGCTTTAGGGCACTCTGAGGGCAGCTCTGCCTGCTGCGCTCTCTGGTGCCTGGGGAAATGCCCAACTGACGGGCGAGCTGGTGAGGACAAGAACATTCCCTTTGGCCCGAGTGCTCTGCATCCATGGCGCTGCCGGCCAGGCTAGTGCCCCTGTGCTGCTTGGCACTTTTGGCGCTGCCCGCTCAGAGCTGCGGGCCCGGCCGGGGGCCTGTTGGCAGGCGCCGCTACGTGCGCAAGCAGCTCGTGCCGTTGCTCTACAAGCAATTTGTGCCCAGCGTGCCTGAGCGGACCCTGGGCGCCAGTGGGCCTGCCGAGGGGAGAGTGGCAAGGGGCTCTGAGCGCTTCCGGGATCTGGTGCCCAACTACAACCCCGACATCATCTTCAAGGATGAGGAGAATAGTGGTGCAGACCGCCTGATGACCGAGGTAAGGAGGACCTCTCCCCACCTGCGCCAGGGCATTGCCAACTCCTGTGGCAGCCTGGGAGGGTAAGCTGGGCTTCATCTATAGACACCTTAATCCCAAAGATCTCCTCTCCCTACCTTTCCACCTTCCCTCCCCCCCCCAACCAAAAAAAAAAAAAAAAAAAAGACCCTAAACCAGTGCTTACTGGGCTCAGTGATAGGAGCGATTCCAACGGGGAGAAGCTGGAATGGGGAGGGGAGGAGGGACTAGTGAGAGTGAAGCTGGGAGAGACAGCGAGGGCGGGGAAAAGAGGATGGCGGCAGGCGAGACGGGAAATGGCTGAGGCGTGGACCGGGGGTCAGCTACCGAGCCAGGCAGGAAGGGCTGGGGTGAGCTGGGGGCCAGGAGCTGGCGAGGCAGCAGACAGAAAGCTCTACCCTTAGCCTGGCTCCTGACCTGATTGTGGAAAAGATCTGTGGGCTAAAGAGATTGAAGGAGGCTGGGAAAGAGATGGCCA
This sequence comes from Mustela lutreola, assembly GCF_030435805.1. Taxonomy (NCBI): domain Eukaryota; kingdom Metazoa; phylum Chordata; class Mammalia; order Carnivora; family Mustelidae; genus Mustela; species Mustela lutreola. The sequence goes on from NC_081297.1 coordinate 65,709,267, forward strand.
AGGGTTAGGTCACCAGGCCATGTACCTGAGAAGGGGCTGGGCAGGAATTGTCTTCAGCATGGGGGTTGGGGGAGTCCTAGAAGCAAGGCAAGACTATTCTAGAGTCTAAATGACTGTTTTGGGTGAAAAGTAGTTCTCAGTGGGAAAAACAGATGGGCCCACCTAAGAATCAAAGTGTTCCCACATCCCTCAAGTTCAGCTTAGCTCAGAGGTTTTCCTTGGAATTAAATTCAACTAGCATGTATTGAGCATCTACTGCAACTAGAACCCAGCTGACCTAGGATGAGGTGAGCAATGCCTTGGGAGTGAAGGACCATCTCTGGCCAGTGATCTCAAAGTCAGACCTGGAAGGAAACTTGGAAATCACATTCTTCCACCTCCTCGCTTTAATTTTGCGGCTGAGAGCTGGGCCACAAGAGGAAAAGCAATTTAATCAAAGTCTTAAAACTAATTAGTGGCATGGCTGGGACTAGAATTCAGGACTCCTGATTCTAAGTCTATACACTTTCCATTACACCACCTAATTGTGTATGGAGTGGAGAAGTGGGGGGAGAGGGAGGGGGACGGATTTCCTCTGATTAATTGCCATAGTTTTCCAGGTTACTTTGTTAGGAAAACCTGTCCAGGGGAGAAAGAATTCCTTCTACTACTACTCAGAGATTGGGAAGGGGACACTCCTTCCCTCCTTGGCCGTGGAATATTGTGGCCCTTTTCCCTGGCCGCCACCTGCAGCAGAAGAGCCAGAACAAGGGACAGGCCTTGGAGGGGCTCTGACAAGGCCTGGGAACCCCTCCGTCCTGCTTATCTCCCACACCCTGGCTGCAAAAGGCCTCCATTGAGTTGGCTCTGCACTGGGCTGCTGCCCCCGCAGGTCAAGGCCTCAGGGCCTCCTTAGGGGACAAAACGACAAAAAGTTGGATGGAGTTACCACTTTTCCTGTCTTCCCCTCCCCTGCTCTCCAACCCTGCGGAGGTGTAGAAAACGCGGGAAGAAGGGAAGGAGGGAAATGCCCCTCTGGCACTTAGGAGAAAACCAAGTCTGAGGTGAGAGGTCGGAGCGGGGAGAAGAAAAGGAAACTGTCCTCTCTGCGCCTCCTCCCGCGGCGTCGGTGGTATGGTGCGCGCCAAGGTCTCCGGCTCCCAGACTAGAGCAGCCCAGATAACCGCGATCTCACTCCCCCGGGTGCAGGCTTCCAGCCCGCTGCTTTTCCTCCTCTCCACTCCCACCCTGCAGGGGGCCTCCCAGGTCCACGCTAGGGCAGCTCCCATTAATCTCAGGTGCTACTCCCACGCCTTTCTGGGCTGCATCTGGAACAGAGATGGAGAGACGGGGGCTCAGGGCTGGCAGAGCCTGGGCTGGAATTGGGAGGGCTGGTCGCACTGGGGGAGGGGGCCCCGGCGGGCGGGAGCAGGCATGGGGGGCGCGGCTTTCTGCCCTTTCCTCTCCCGGAGCCGGGGCGGCTGAAAAGCGCCTTTGTGGATGGAGCTGCTGAGTCCGCTTCTCCCGGCGAGTCCCCGGCCTCGGCCCGGGATTCTCGCTCGGTTAAGTCATCCCGGAGAATGGCCATTGTACTTCGCGCAGCCCCCGCCATCCAAACCCTTTTTCCAGTAGCCTTGATCCCGCACGGCTACGCTTTGGGCACCTCTGTGGGGGGTACTCGCACCACGAAGGGGTTAATGCTAGGGGCCGAAAGGAGGAGGAGGAGGAAGGAAGGAAGGAAGCGATGCCCGGTGCCAGGGAAGGCAACGAAACAAAAGATGAATCAGGGCGGAGGGAGGGCAGCCGGGGCTTGGGGCGGGGGCCAGGCCAAAACAGGGGCTCCTCTCGGGGAGCCAGGCAGCTCAACCCTCCCTGACAGAGCTTCCACCCGCCCTTTCAGCTCCTGCCCTCTCCCAGGTTGAGCCGAGATCCCATAATGAGTGAGGGGCAGGGGTCCAAAGTAGGGAAAGAGTTAGGTACAGGACCCCTCTCAATCTCTGAGGTGACCCCACAGTTCTCCCACAGTGCTCTGAAACGGGAGTGGGTATTGACGACGCCACCTCTTCGGGTTCTCACTTCTCCGGGACACTGAAAAGCTGGGAGGAAGTGGTGTGGGGGCAGGAAAACAAAGAAGAATTGACCCTCCCTTTCAGGTCCCTTTTGCCCCTGCGGTGGTCGTGGTAGTGAGGAGACTAACTCTTTGATTCCCCGCCAGCGCTGTAAGGAGCGGGTGAACGCGCTGGCCATTGCCGTGATGAATATGTGGCCCGGAGTGCGCCTGCGGGTGACCGAGGGCTGGGACGAGGACGGCCACCATGCTCAGGACTCTCTCCACTACGAAGGTCGTGCCTTGGACATCACCACGTCTGACCGCGACCGCAATAAGTATGGGTTGCTGGCGCGCCTGGCAGTGGAAGCCGGCTTCGACTGGGTCTACTACGAGTCCCGCAACCACGTCCACGTGTCGGTCAAAGCCGGTACAGTAGGGGGTGGGTGGTGAAGTCCGCCCAAAGGGGGCTCTTTCCGGGAAACTGAGGCTGCGTAGCTCTGGTGCGACCCTAGGGGAGACCAACTGGCCGTTAGTGTTGTAAACCATCCTTGTATCTCTGCCCATGTTGGGGCCAGATCCGTGAGAAATTACATGTCCCAGGACTGGCGAGGTCTGCTCTGGGCTTGACCCACATCTTTGAGAATCCGTACCAACATCCCGGAACCTCCGGTCTTGATTCAATCATCGCTGTGCTTGTTCCTTGCAGATAACTCCCTGGCCGTCAGGGCAGGCGGCTGCTTTCCGGGAAATGCCACTGTGCGCCTGCGGAGCGGCGAGCGGAAGGGGCTTCGAGAACTGCACCGTGGTGACTGGGTGTTGGCGGCAGACGCGGCAGGCCGGGTGGTGCCCACGCCCGTTCTGCTCTTCCTGGACCGGGACTTGCAGCGCCGGGCCTCCTTCGTGGCTGTGGAGACCGAGCGGCCCCCGCGCAAGCTGTTGCTCACGCCCTGGCACCTGGTGTTCGCTGCTCGAGGGCCCGCTCCCGCGCCGGGCGACTTTGCGCCGGTGTTCGCGCGCAGGCTGCGCGCGGGGGACTCGGTGCTGGCGCCCGGCGGGGACGCGCTCCGACCGGCGCGCGTGGCCCGCGTGGCGCGCGAGGAAGCCGTGGGCGTGTTCGCGCCACTCACAGCACACGGGACGCTGCTGGTCAACGACGTCCTGGCCTCGTGCTATGCGGTTCTGGAGAGTCACCAGTGGGCACACCGCGCCTTCGCTCCTTTGCGCCTGTTGCACGCGCTAGGGGCGCTGCTTCCGGGCGGGGCAGTCCAGCCCACGGGCATGCACTGGTACTCTCGGTTCCTCTACCGCTTGGCGGAGGAGCTACTGGGCTGAATGCGTCCGGCGTAGAAACCTCGAGGCGCCCGAGGAAACCGGCCGTGTGGCCTGAGATCTGGGGGTGTGGGCAGCAGAGGATGCTGACTCGGGAAGGCAGGGAGGAGGGGATAGGGAGAAAAATGGACACGAGACCGGACTGCTTGGTTTAGGGGCAACCTCCACCGGAGCGAAGAGGAGATCCCTAGCCCTAGGTAGTTGGGGTCGATGGTGGATACTCCTTGAAGAGGACTATTTCACCTCTTCCCGAGTGCCTCAGCCCCAACCAATTATTTTATTTTATTTTCTATTTATAAATTGTAATATAATGATCTGCTTGCCCCGCCTGGCAAGGTGAGGGTCCAGGGCACGGCGTTAACACTGTTTGACACAGCCAGCCAATCTGATGTCTGACATTTTCCTACAGGTGGCCTAATAAAGGGAAGGCTTGCAGGAGCTTATTGGAAAATATCTCTGTTCAGAGGGGGATTCACCTTGAGAGGAGGGGAGAAGGGGACCAACTCTGAGTCAATACCTTACTTCCGACTCCTCCCTCCTTGCCCAGCAGGTCTTCCTGCCTGCTTCCTTCCATCGGAGGGGGCGTCCCTATTGATCAGCAAAGAGAGCAGAGAGTCGTGTGCTTTTCTAGGCTGCTGGTTCCTTCTCCCACCCAGAGAGGACCAGCATTCTGTCCGCATGCTTGCATACCGAATGTTGGAGGGGCCAGGGTTGTTGAAGGAGCAAGAGGGTCTGCACATGTCCTTTCTCATTTACAGAGGCTCCAGCGAGGTCACAGGCTATTGCATTACTGATACTCAGAGAATTCTGGCCCATGATTGGTAGCCTGCAGTCTTGGTCCCTCCCTGAAGGCCCTGAATGAGGTGCCAGGGTCTGAATGGGGGTGATGTTTTATTCTGGGATGTCACTGGACCAACTGGTGATCCGTGGGAATCCCCAGTTAATTTATAACTGATAGTCCCCACACACTCTTGGTCAAGAGAAAGAATGGGATCAGAGGGCTGGAACCTCTCTCTCCTGAAGGCCTGGGGGCAGAGAACAGCTTCAAGCCCTGGTGTGTGTGTTTAGGGGAAGATAGGGAGGCTCTCCAAGCAAGGAGCATATAGGCATTACAACTGGAACCCTCTTCTTGATCGCTTGTCCTAGTTGTTGTTTCTGCTGGCTTCCTATACCCCACACCCCACCCCTCTTCTTTCCTCTCCTCTTCTCCTGGCTCTGCTTCCCTGGGCTGGATATTCTGAGAACCTTCAGGTTCCAATGCAGCAGACAGGCAGGAACTCAGACAGTCAGGTGCTCCTGAGCTAGAATGGAAGCTCGGAGGGAGGTGCCTGGGTGGGTTAAGACTCTGCCTTCCTCTCATGTCATGATCTCAGGGTCCTGGGATCAAGTAACGCATTGGGCTTTCTGCTCGTCCGGGAACCTGCTTCCCCGTCTCTCTCTGCCTGCTTCTCTGCCTACTTGTGATCTCTCTCTCTCTTTTTGTCAAATAAATAAATAAAATCTTAGGGAAAAAAAAAAAAAAAGAATGGAAGCTCAGAGGAAGTTGGACTTCAGTAGAAGCGGAATGTCTGGGTTCAGGCCGAGAGAAGTTTGGTGGTGAAACCAAGGAGCCAGCCCTGGCCCGTAGCAGCTGTGCGGTTTCAGTCCATAGGGTCCCTGCTATACACCGCCCTCTGGTGGCCGTCAAGATTAGTTCTTTTCCAGACCAAAGAAAGAACTAGACTGCAGGGATGAGTGGACTGCACCTGCGCGGAGGAGAACTTGTCTCAGGAGGCCTGAGATGGTGGGTGGGGCTTGGTAAGCTGCCAGGGCTGAGCCACAGGTGTTAAGAGCTGGTAAGGAGCCCACACGCCTCTCCTTGTGAAAACCCGTCGGAGCCTGGCATTTTTGCATCCTTCCTACCTGGTTTAGCTTTATGGCTCCCAGAAACTGGAGGTATACTTGTAGCCAGATTCTGTGCATCTCCCTCACCTTGTGACCCTGGAGTTCAATGTCTAGAGATAAAAACATACTTAGGTTTCCAGGAAGTGCTTGATAAAAGCAACAGGAAGCAGAATAAGTTTACCTTAACTTTAGTGTCCTCCCACCGACCACTTCCTTCTGTCCCTACCAGGTACCTGTTGCCACCTCCCACCCCTCTTCTGATCTCACAGTCCAAGCTGTGGATCTTTCCCAGAGCATGGCCTGAAAGTCAGGAAGACCTGCAGATACTGACGCTTCCCCAGAAGGACTGTTGACAAGATCAGTGTCTGTGCCCAGTGTGGCCAAGGCACTCGGTCAAGGTTTTCTACACTCTGCTCCCATTTCTCACTGCCTTTGCTGTTTTCCGCTGCTTGTGTGCTTCTCTCCTCACCACTCCACTAGAAGCAGAATTTATCCATGGTTCCCAAATATTTGGGGGGGGGTGTTGCCCCCATAATTGTTTGATTTCATAACACTCCTTCAGAAGGTGCTGTGTGAAAGAGTTGGGCTTGCTTTAGAACTAAAGAATAATTTAAAGTGATCTTGTTTTGAGAATTTACAGAGTATTTTGTGATTATCTCAGCAAGACCTCTCTGCGTCCTGGGAAACCAGACTTGAGAACCACCGCTTCAAGGTTCAGTTGACCTTTTTAACCCCCCAAAATCCAGACTCCCCCCCGCCAGCCTCTCTTCAAGCCGGATTTACTGGACATCTACAGTGTAGCGCTGCATTAGACATGAAAAACACAAAATATTAAGAAAGAGCTCTCTCTGGGAGGAAAGGTATAAGATGTTTAACTACCAAAACAACACTGTTACTTAATCAGGGTGAACTGAATGGGTGGAAAATGTCATATTAGTACAGAGAAAGCCTTGTGGAGAAAGTAGGGCCTGGCTAGGATGTGGAGGCATGTAGGTGGAGGAGACCAGAGAGGGCATTCCAGGCAGAAGTAACGACATGAACAGGCACTTGGAATCTGGATTCTAGCAAGCTGGCTAGAGTGGGAGATCTGGGAGTGTAACTATATGTAGCTCATGTTTCTTGAGAATTTACTACATGTCAGACCCTGTGCTAGCTCTTCCCATGCATTCTCATTTCCTCCTTACGATAACCCTGTGGGAATGTATTACAGAAGAGGACACCGAGGCAAAGACAGGTTTAAGTCACTGGCTCAAGTGACCGCAGCTAGTAAGTGGGAGACCTGGAGCAGGAATAACAAGAAATAAGACTGCCTTGATGGAAAAGACCACATCTGAAAGGGCCTTAAGAAGTTTTTGACTTGGTGCATCTGGGTGGCTCAGTCGGTTAAGTGTCTGAACCTTGGTTTTAGGGCTCAGGTCATGATCTCAGGGTTGCAGGATTGGGCCCCGTGTCGGGCTCTGAGCTCAGCGGGGAGTTTGCTGAAGATTCTCTCCCTCTCCCTCTGCCTCTCACTTGCTCTAAAATAAATAAATAAAAAGTTTTGGACTCTCCTTCCCTTCACTGAGTCACTAGTTAGTCCCAGCTTTTTGACAGCTATTTCTCATTTTCATTGGCTCTTCTTTCTCCTGTCTGGATCACTGCCTTCCTTAACTAAAGTTATCTAGCCAATAAAGGAAATCCTGCAGATTAGAGGAGAGGGGAGATCATACTTTGTTATGGATTAAATAGATGCTTCCCCCTCCAAATTCACATGGGCAAACCCTAATGCCTGTGTGACTTTTTTTTTTTTTTAAGATTTTATTTATTTGCAGAGATCACAAGTAGGCAGAGAGAGAAGGAGGGAAGCAGGCTCCCCGTTGAGCAGGAAGCCTGATGTGGGGCTTGATCCCAGGACCCTGAGACCATGACCCGAGCTGAAGCAGAGGCTTAACCCACTGAGCCACTCAGCCCCTGTGTGACTGTTTTGGGAGGTGAGGCCCCTGTGTGACTATTTTGGGAAGTAACTAAGGTCAAATGAAGTCCCAAGAGTAGGACCGTGATCTGATAGGACTGGTGTCTTCCTAAGAAGAGACATCAGAAAGGTGCTTTCTCTCTTTGCATGCACCAAGGCAAGGCCATGCAAACACGTTGTGAGAAGGCAGCGATGGGCAGGCCAGGAAGAGTTCTCACCAGAAACCAAATTGGCCAGAACGTTGATCTTGGACTTTTCCAGCCTCCAAAATAGTGAGAAAATAAATGTTTGATGTCTAAGCCACCCAGTTGATGGTATTGTGTTATGACAGCCGTAGTGGACTAATCCAATCTTCCAGAGCTGTATGAAGTAAAAAAAAAAAAATCCAGTGCCAAGATGGGGTCTTTATTTAGTGAATATAATGAACTCTGAAAAGTGAGCATTTCCGACCTAGAGCCTTTATCCCTGACGGTACCTGTGTGGTCTCTACTATTAGAGGAAGCCTTCTCTGGCTGGAAGACTAGAGCAGCTGTCTATGGGAAGAAGGCTATGGCTGGTTAGGGTATTTCTCTGTGGGATTGTGTGGGTGATTAGCACATTCAGACTCTCCTCTCCTACCTGTTACTGTCTTTGTATGTGAATTGGTTGTTGTATGCACATGAACATCTCCCATTAGATGGGGGGATATCTTCAGGCAGATCTTACTGAGTTCCTACCTTGGGGAGAGGATGGTAAGGCAGGCATGGCTCTCACAGTTCACCTGGCAAGAAATAGTGGTCAGACGGTTGTTGAATGTGGTGGAAGGTGAAGAGTGGTGTTGAAGCTGAGACCTGAAAGATGGGTAAGAGTTGTTCAAGCAGAGGGAACGGCATCTTCCAAAGGCCTGGAGTCAGATGGTGGAGGACAGCGTAGGGATATTGGAGCAGGGCAGGATAAGATGGGGACAGATTTGAAGGCGATACCTCCAGCCCTGGCTTTGCTTCTCTCCGAAACCTAAACCCAAATTATCTTCTCAGCTTCTCTCCTGGGGACCACATCACCTAAGAACATAGTTATTTGACTTCACACCACGTGGTGTCCAAACAGAAGAAGCTCTTGGGACTGGGAACTCTTATTCTGCTCTTCTCTTTTGCTTTCCAGCCATTCTCTTGGCAGAGTCTGGCTTAGTTTAGAGCTGATGGCCCTAAGCTGAGGCAGAGCTGCCACCCCGAGAGCCAGGCCTGGGCTGGACATTGCAGCTGCCCAGGAAACAGCTGGTTAAGCCTTCAGCAGCTGCAGCAGCTGGGATTCCACCCAACATTTGAGCTGGGATTAATCCCATTTCCTCCACACACATCCCTTCCCTGTTCTAGTCCCTGGCTAGTCTATAGTATATCTTGGAGGTTTTGAGGCTAAATGTCACAAGTCTGCCTGTAAACTAAGCTAGAGCCAAAGTCATCCACCTTCCTCTTAGAGGAAGCTGACCCAAAGCACCTTCGGACCAGCCCAGGAAGGAGGATGTGGGTCTCTGTCACACCCAACCTTCTTTCCCTCATTCTCTCTATTCTCTGATAAGTGGGCTAGGATGGATTATTCTTTGACTTGTCTGCTTTTCAATAACTGTTAGAATTGTCTAAAGAAGAAGGGGCTGCTTTGGTGGGATGAGGAGGTAGATGTCCTTTATCTTGGAAAAACTCTATAGCAAGACCTAGAAACTTGGTGGGAGTGTTGCAGGAGGATCAGACCTCATACAGGTGGTTGTCACTTTTCAGCCGCACTTGCTTCTCCCTTAACTGTGATTCTACAGTTGCGAACAATAGGGCTGTATATTCTACTTGGTGCTTTTGCACCAGCTGTGTGACCTTGAGGAAATCACTATGTAAGAGATGCCAGAGGCCACAATGAGGTACTTCCAAGTAGTTGGAAAGAAGGAGGTGCCCTGAGATTTGAACAAGGTGAATTAACACACAAAAGAACAAGGCATTTCTTCCCAGGCTCAGACATTTGACTCCCTCCTCAACAAATATTTATTAGGCCTCTGCAAGTACTAATAGACATTTTACTATGCTAAATATTTAAAAAATATTTTTCTAGAGAAACAGTCATTTGAATAGATTAAATTAATTTAATTAGGTTTTAGCTTTGTGGAATGGCCTGATCAAGTTTGGATTTTAGAAAGATTTTTCTAGTTCCTGAGTGGAGAACAGACTAGAAGGGAGTTAGTGAGCCCAGGGAGGAAAGCAAAAGGAGAAAGGGTAGGGCAGTGGTGCAGATGGGAGATGATGCTGGGAGATAAAGAGATGGCAGTGGAGATGGAGAGAAGGGACAGTTGTAGGCAATATTTATATTTGCGGAATTGGTAGGACCTAGTAGTTCATAGGATGAAGTAGGGAGCAAAGAGTAAGGTGGAGGAGAAAAAGACTGCGTGATATTAGTGTATCTAAAATGAAAGAGAAGGGGGCACCTGGGTGGCTCAGTCAGTTGAGTGTCTGACTCTTTATTTCGGCTCAGGTCATGATCTCAGAGTCATGAGATCGAGCCTCTAGTCTGACTCCATGCTCAGCATGGAATCTGCTTAAGGTCCTCTCCTTCTGTCCCTCCCTTCCCCCGCTCACTCTCCCTCTCAAAATAAATAAATAAATCTTAAAAAAATAAAATGAAATAGATGAGAAAGAATAATTGATCAGCTAATATCACTCTATTAATCCAAAATGGAGTGTGGCAACATGAGTAACTCAGTCAATAAGAATAGTTACTATGTGCCCAGAATGATCTTGATGAGAGAGGTACCCAACATAGTCATTGGTGGGACAGGAATGGTTCTTCAGGCCTCCAGACGACTTTCTGAAATACCCCACTGAGAGAGTCCTAATTTTCTATTCATCAGGCAGCAATCTGGTACCTCACTAGAAAAGAGAGTACCCAGGGCGCCTGGGTGGCTCAGTGGGTTAAGCCTCTGCCTTCGGCTCGGGTCATGATCTCAGGGTCCTGGGATTGAGTCCTACATCGGGCTCTCTGCTCGGCAGAGAGCCTGCTTCTCCCTCTCTCTCTGCCTACTTGTGATCTGTCTCTCTCTGTGTCAAATAAATAAATAAAATCTTAAAAAAAAAAAAAAAAGAAAGAAAGAAAAGAGAGTACCCTAGATAGAGGACACAGGCATTCTGGGCAGTGGATAGAGAATGCGATGGATACACTGGCATGGGAGGACCCAGATCAGGAACTTGGGAATTACTGCAAGGCTTCCCTGGCATACAAATATTTGGAGGTGTCCTGAGCAAGTCCAGTTTGCAAATTGGCTAGACTGAGTATTCTTCCCAGTATCATCTTTCTCGGTGGTGTCAGGGAGGGAGCCCGCCCATCTGCCTTCCTCTGGGCATACCTCTCTAGCCGAACTGTGAATTCACTTTTTGACTAATAATGACAGTTATTATGATGGCGTTAATTCAGGGAGTACCAACTCTTTCTTAATAGAATACTTCGTAATACTTTGTTAAGAAATACATATCACATACAGGATCACATCTATTTCTCACAACCGTTGTGCAAAAATAAGTATTCGATTCCAGAAGGATTTAAGCAGGTCACAGGGACCACTGGAGACCTGCGTTTTTGAGGCTAGGCAGCCAGAAAAAATGCCTCAAATCACTGAACCTAGCCGGTGGGGGCACTGTGGCAACCGCCACTGAACACTGGACACTGTAGCTTACAGCCCAATGCTGACTCTGCCACGGATGCTGGAGGGTGTTGCTGACACCACTGCCATGGGCCTCCGGGACCTCTATCTTTCTGCCAGCAGCCAGAAAGAATGGCAGACATCTGCTATCGTGAGAAACTGAGGCTCAGAGTAGTGAAGTAAATCGCTTAAGATCTCATAGGGAATAAGTTAAGATTTGACACCAGGTCTGGTTGACTGCAAGATCCATGTTCTTTATTTCTCCAGGCTGTTGCTTCTCAGCCTATAGTGTGGAGAAAATGGTGATACCAGGTCATCACCAAGATCCTCCAGCTCTAATAGGTAGATTCAATTATTTTGCATATTGCTATTTATGGTCCCTGGATTGAGCAAGTTCCCCTGAGAGGACCTAAGTACTTCCCATTTTCCTGAAAGGGACTGGTATTTATCATCTCCATACTAGCAGAAGTCAGGTGTAGGTGCAGGAGTGAGAGGAGAACCAGACCTAGGGAACATGCAAGGAAGAGGCCTGCATGTATATCCTGGTTATTTTTCTGTGGAGTGCTAGAGACACACATCCTTCATTGGCCCATCAGCATGTGAATATCTGGAGGAGCCCCAAATATCAAATATATGTCAAAAATAAATGCATTAACTCAGTACTCTCTCTCCTTACCCCTGCTAAAACATTCCTGTTCTTCCCATGTCTTCTGATCCTGTTTATGGAATTGCCATCTTCCTTCTTTTCGTCTGCTTTAATCAGATCTTTAATTTCACAACTTCTATCTGGAGTGCCTTCTCTATGAGTCTTCACTATTGGTTTTTTTTTTTTTTTTCCACTATTGTTTTTTTTTTTTTTTTTTTAAAGATTTTATTTATTTATTTGACAGAGAGAAATCATAAGTAGATGGAGAGGCAGGCAGAGAGAGAGAGAGGAGGAAGCAGGCTCCCTGCCAAGCAGAGAGCCCGATGCGGGACTCGATCCCAGGACCCCGAGATCATGACCTGAGCCGAAGGCAGCGGCCCAACCCACTGAGCCACCCAGGCGCCCCTCCACTATTGTTTTGGTTGTTACCTGGTCCAGGCCATCATCTCCTTTCTGAGTATTGGCCTCCTAATAGAACTTCCACCTCCAGCCCCAACCTCTCTTGGTCCTACATCCTCTACATCATAAAGCCCAGCTTTCCTTGTGGTACTGCCTCTCCCCATTAGCCCACGAATGTAATGGCAAAGATCCCATCGCTCACTGCAGTGCTACTGAAGCCTTGTACTGTATTCATGATGATGTCCATAGTGTCTGTCCACCCCTATAAATGTTTACTACTCTTCTCAAATTCTGTTGGCTTTTCTTACTATCAGCTTTAGCTTCTGTGCAAGAATATTTGGGAAATCATAATTTTGACGTTATGACTATTGTTTTTCCCACCACACATTAAAAATTACATAACAGGGGTGCCTGGGTGGCTCAGTGGGTTAAAGCCTCTGCCTTCGGCTCAGGTCGTGATCCCGAGGTCCTGGGATTGAGCTCCGCATCGGGCTCTCTGCTCTGCTGGGAGCCTGCTTCCTCCTCTCTCTCTCTCTGCCTGCCTCTCTGCCTACTTGTGATCTCTGTCAAGTAAATGAATAAAATCTTTTAAAAAATTACATAACAAAACAAAATTTTAAAGTGTGTATGTTACATGAATCATCTTACATACCACTAGTGGTATATTTCAAGAATGCTGGATACTGAATAAAGGTCAAATTCTGGGGTGCCTGGGTGGCTCAGTCTTTAAGCATCTGCTTTCAGCTTGGGTCCTGATCCCAGGGTCCTGGGATCAAGCCCCACATCAGGCTCTCTGCTCAGCAGGAAGCCTGCTTCTCCCTCTCTTACTCCTCCTGCTTGTGTTACCTCTTTCGGTGTCTCTCTCTTTGTCAGGTAAATAAATAAAATATTTAAAAAATACAAAATAAAGATAAAATTCTTTTTTTTAAAAGATTTTATTTACTTATTTGACAAAAGACAGAATCACAAGAAGGAGAGAGAGAGAGGGAAGCAGGCTCCCTGCTGAGCAGAGAGCCTGATGCGGGGCTCTATCCCAGGACCCTGAGATCATGACTTGAGCTGAAGGCAGAGGCTTAACCCACTGACCCACCCAGGTGCCCCAAAGATCAAATTCTTTTTAGTTAACTCTACCCACAACGTGGGGCTTAAGCTCATGACCTCTCAGATCAGGAGCTGTACGCTGTACCCACTGAGCCAGGCAGGCACCCCAAATCAAATTCTTTTTTTCTTGGAGAGAAAGTGTGTGCTGGTGGGTGAGGGACGGGCAGAGGGAGAGAGAGAATCTTAAGCAGACTCCATGCCATGCCCAGCATGGAGTCACATGTGAGGCTCCATCCCACAACCCTGAGATCATGACCTGAGCTGAAATCAAGAGTCAGATGCTTAACCAACTGAGCCACCCAGGTGCTCTCCCAAATCAAATTTTTAAACCTGGCATTCAAAGGCCTCCCTGATTTGATCCCAAATCTAATTTCCAGGGTTAATTTCTACATAGCCCATACACAAAGATCTGCAGGGTGCACTCTGTATTTCCAGACACAGTATTCCCTTAACTTTTTTTTTTTTTTTTTTCCTCTAGGGCTTTCTCAAGCTTTAAGGTCTGGCTTAATTGTCAAGTACCATGTGAAATCTCTGATCTTTCCAGACAGAATCAAGCCCCTTCCTTCTGGGTTCCTTTCCCTCTCTCCCTCCCTCCCTTCCTTTCTTCTCTTCCTCCTTCCTTTTCTTCCTTCTTTCCTTTCCTCCCTCTTCTCTTCCTTATTTTCTCTCTTTTTCTTGAGAATGGTTTCTTTCTCTATACTTTTCGCTACTCATACTGAGATGTGAGACTTAATGTAATTTTGCCTCTAGTCTTTCACTTGATCATTTTCCCTCTATAACATTCAGAGGTACATCATTCAGAGTCTTGGGGAAAACAGACTGTACACTCAAATGCGGGAACTGAGAAAAATAAAACAAAAGAGCTGTTCACACTGTTCATAAAGTTGTGGGTAGGGTTAAAGAATATCTTCCAGAGTGGTGAAACGTTGAGTCTGGGATCATTGAGGAACAAAATAAGTGGTAACCCCTAAACCTGAAGGGACCAGGGAAGAAGGGTTACAAGAACGCAGAGAGAGAGCTGTAAGTAGCTGTAGTTGAAGTAATGGGTCTGTGGCCTCTGGTAATCACAGAAGTGAGTCCAAGAGACATAACAGAAGAGTTTCCAGTTCAACCCACAGAGTCAGGAGAAATAATACATTGTTTTTTTAAACCACCAAGTTTTTGTCATCATTGTTGTTTTTAAGTAATCTCTATGCCCAGTGTGGGGCTCAAACTCATGTTCTTGATACCCCAAGTTGCATGCTCTACAGACTGAGCCAGCCAGGTATCCCTGGAACCCATATATTTAATAAAGTTATTTATTTATTTTAGAGAGTGAGAGCACAAGAAGGGGGAGGGGTAGAAGGAGATAGCAAGGGAGAGAGAATCTCCACCACACTCCCCACTAAGCGAAGAGCCTGACACAGGGCTCGATCCCAGGACCCCAAGATCACGACCTGAGGTGAAACCAAGAGTTGATCACTTAACCAATTGAGCCACCCAGCTGCCCCAAAACCCATACTTTTGATACAAACAGAGTAAAAATGTTTTCACTTTTCATAGAGATACTTAAAACAATTTTCTGGGAGTATTTAATCTATATTTTATTTCAGTTGTTTGAGACATAGCAAGGTATATGATGCTGTCACTAGAAATTTTATTCCAAGCCCATTTACCTGCCATTAGGATAGTTTACCTTCGGGATGCCTGGCTCAGTCAGTCGAGCATCTGTCTCTGACTTAGGTCATGATCCCAGAGTTCTGGGATCGAGTCCCACGTCAGGCTTGGTGGGGAGCCTGCTTCTCCCTCTGCCTGCCTCTTTCCTCTACTTGTGTGCATATGCGCGCTTTCTCTCTCTCTCTCTGACCAAAAAAAAAAAAAAAAAGTGGTTTACTTTCTTGAGTTGATCCTGTATTGGTGATCTGTGATATCTACAAAGTAACCATTTATGCATTAATCTTTAAGGGGATTGATATTTAATAAACAAATATCTTGTTCCTGAGGTGTGCAGGTCTTATAGATTTGGCTCACTGAACATTTATTCTTAACCACCTCTCTTTTGCCTTCCTTTACTATAAAGGGTAGAAAAGAAAATGCTAAAATTTCCACGCTCCCTTGCAGCTAGAGATAGCCATTCAATAGTTTGGTTTAAGGAGATGGAGGTGAAAATCTGCTGTGAGATCTTCTCCTCTTGTATAAAAAGAAGAAGACACAAGAGGATAAAACCCTTTGTCTTAGGCCTTTTGTTTTCCTCCTGATTGAAAACAAGAGAATTTGAGAATGATTTAATAAAGAGATTATTTACAAAGGTATAGGGAAACCACAGGGGTACAGTAGTATTATTGGGGTGAGTATCAGAGAAGTTGTTACCAAAGCAGGCCTGAAGGGGAGGGAGCAACTAGAAACAGCACGAGAGAAGTGTATGCGTTGGGGGTGTGTGTGTAGAGGGAGTGACTTGAGAGGTTCTAGGACCTTCAGTGGGGTCACAGATACTCTCCCCACTCCATCTGACCTTCTGTGAGGGCTTCCCTTAGGCTGAATTCTGCTGAGATCCAGGGGGCCAGGTGTGTCTCCTGGAAACAAATCTGGGTGAAAAAGAATAGAGACTCTTTTTTTATAAGATTTTATTTATTTATTTGACAGAGAGAAACGGCCAGAGAGGGAACAGAGCAAGGGGGAGAGAGAAGCAGGCTTCCCACCAAGCAGGGAGCCCATTGGAAGGTCCGATCCCAGGACTCTGGGATCATGACCTGAGCCTCAGGCAGACGCTTAACAACTGAGCCACCCAGGTGCCCCCAAAATAGAGAGTTAATCTAGAAAGACAAACAGCATAAAAGGCATCTCACTTATCTTTATATCCATGCTGTATGACACATGGTGAGACTATCTGGTACAAAATAGGAGGTGAACAAATTTTTACTGAATTTCACTGAATCTAGTTCTTTGTTCTACCCTGCAGTGCCTTTAAGACCCAATCTGGAGGGCGCTTGGGTGGCTCAGTGGGTTAAGCCGCTGCCTTCAGCTCAGGTCATGATCTCAGGGTCCTGGGATCGAGTCCTGCATCGGGCTCTCTGCTCAGCAGGGAGCCTGCTTCCCTCTCTCTCTCTGCCTGCCTTTCCATCTACTTGTGATCTCTCTGTCAAATAAATAAATAAAATCTTAAAAAAAAAAAAAAAAAAGACCCAATCTGGAATCTCCACCAACCTCCACTTAGGCCAAATAATTCAACATAAAATTGCTGGTCTGCAAGGAACTTCCTTTACCCAGTCAAGAAACTATTTAGGTTCCTTTCTGAGGCCAGAGTAAGTGGCTCTTTGAAACAATTCTTGTAGATCTGGACTTCCTAAAGTATTAGACAGTTCCACAGTTATACAAAGTGTGTCCTCCAGTATAATCTTTTTTTTTATTACTTTTTAAAGACTTTATTTATTTATTTATTTATTTTTTTAAAGATTTTATTTATTTATTTGACAGAGAGAGACCACAAGTAGGCAGAGAGGCAGGCAGAGAGAGAGAGGAGGAAGCAGGCTCCCTGCTGAGCAGAGAGCCCGATGCGGGACTCGATCCCAGGAACCTGAGATCATGACCTGAGCCGAAGGCAGCGGCGTAACCCACTGAGCCACCCAGGCGCCCTAAAGACTTTATTTATTTGGCAGACAGAGATCACAAGTAGGCAGAGAGGCAGGCAGAGAGAGAGGAAAGGAAGCAGGTTCCCTGCTGAGCAGAGAGCCTAACTCGGGGCTCTATCCCAGGACCTTCGGATCATGACCTGAGCTGAAGGCAGAAGCTTTAACCCACTGAGCCACCCAGGCACTCCCCTCCAGTACAATCTAACTACTGCATACCCACCTCATCAGGCCCTTCCAGAAGAACTACCTTCTGTGTGCTATCTATATGGCCAAATCTCAGTTTCCACATCTGTAAGATAAGGGTGAAAATAGCTACCCATCATTCAAGCCTCAGGTACAAATGTCACCTCCTCAGGATTTCTAGGATATCATATAAAATAAGAGGAATACTACACCCCATTACTCCTTAGCCCGTTAACACCTTGCTTTTCCTCCCACTGCAGTTATTATTTTTCTACTGCAGCTTATTTATTATTTATTTGTAGATTGTTGGTCTTGTTCCAAAAGAATACTTGGTCCTTATGAGCAAATGACCCTGTCTGTGTTGCTTGCTGTTCTATTCCCAGCATCTAGAAAGGTGCATGGGATATGATGACTGTTTGATAAATATTTGTTAATGAATGGATATATAACACCAATTACCAACGTTAGGGCTGTTGTGAATATTAAGTGAGATAACAATAAAATGCACCTGGCACCAAGCAGCACTCCATAAACCTAGCTGTTTTCTTTCTTCTTTTTCCCTCCCTCACCTCCTATATCCAATCCTTTAGCAAGTCAGATTGACCTCAGCCTCAAAATGCAACCAGAATTCTCCACTTAATTCATCTCTACCACGTTGGTCAAGCCTGCTTCGCCTTTCACCTGGACTACAAGTAAGTCTCCCAACTAATCTTCTTCCCCTCTTGCTCCTGTTCGCCTCATTTCTTCACAATTAGAAAGATTCATTTATTTATTTTTAACCAGGGAAATCTTTTTTCTTTTTTTTAAAAAAGATTTTATTTATTTATTTGTTAGAGAGAGAGAGAGAGCGAGAGCGAGCTCACAAGCAGGCAGAATGGCAGGCAGAGGCAGAAGCAGGCTCCCCGCTAAGCAAGGAGCCTGATGCGGGACTGGATCCCAAGACTCTGGGATCGTGACCCGAGCGGAAGGCAGCAGCTTAACCGGCTGAGCCACCCAGGCGTCCCTCAACCAGGGAAATATTTTTGAAACACAATTCAGATATCCAGATCATCATCTGCTTTCTGGGTACCCAAACTTCTTTACATGGCCGGGACCCTGCCATCCTCTTAGATTTCACCTGCTTTAGGTTGATGCACACACTCTCTATCCCTCCCATTCTCCTGGAATTTAACAAATTTATTTTCATTGTAGCACCCATAGCGCTAATGGTTTCTTCTGTCAGAATTTTGTTCTCGCTGGCTCCTTATTGTCTTTCGGACCTCAGTTTAAATAGGGACTCCTTGAGAGGATTTATTACTAATCTAATGTGGCCATTTCTTATTATACTACCTTTTTTTTTTTTTTTAAGATTTTATTTATTTGACAGAGATCACAAGCAGGCAGAGAGGCAGGCATAGAGAGGGAAGCAGGCTCCCTGCTGAGCAGAGAGCCCGATGTGGGGCTCCATCCCAGCACCCTGGGGCCATGACCTGAGCTGAAAGCAGAGGCTTTAACCCACTAAGCCACCCAGGTGCCCCTTATACTAGCTTTTATAGCACGTAATACTATCTAATATTTCCTTAATTATATGTTTGTTTCTTCAGACTAGGCTTAAAGCATTGTGAGCAGAGAGCCGTCTGTCATGTTCTTCGCTCTATCCCCAAAGCTAGAACAATGCCTGAAACATATAGTATATGCATAATAAATATTTGTTGAATAAATGAATGCATTGATTATTAGAATGACTATAAAACTTTAGACGACCTGGCCACAAATCCTAACAACTTTCTCAAGAATAAGAATCGCATTTCCGAAGATCCTGGTAGACTATGGAAATTGACGATAAAAGATCTGGGGCCAAAGTCTAGGGGAAGCAGAGGTAGTCTATTGGAATTTGGGGCCCTTTTTTACCCCTATCCCAGCACCTCAGAGACCTTGCAAAAGGGAAGCCTAGAATCTTCTCAGAAGAAATTCCAACCGAGCCACAACGGGTATTTTGCCATTTTTCAATTCTTAGCGGCCACTTCTGCTAGGTTGAAAATGCGCAAACACCTCTAGGACCCCGGGTTCCTTTCTGTTTCTTTATGAATGAACCGGCTCTAGTCTGCGCAGGCGCAGCTCCTGGTTCTCCGGCTCCACGTGAGGCTCACCCTTCCCTCCCGCTGGCGGCCCCGCCCTTATCCTTTCTAATGAACCAATGGCAAGCGACCTGGGAGGCGGAGCCCGGAGCGGCGCGGCACTGTAGATCCCCCGGCGCCAGACTCCCTGGCGTTAGTCTTGCTGTGTTGTGATCACGTGGCCAGCTCCGGGCGCGGCGCTTGTTTTGGTTTCCCTCTAGCTTGTCCCTGGCAGCTTCAGGGTGAGCGACTTTACTGTGCCGGTTGCTGCGCCTGTCTTACACTCAGATCTCCTCTTCTTAGGGCTCTTTCAGCCCGCGGTTCGGCAAGCCCCTCGGGGCCGGTTACTGCCATGCCGCTAGTTCGCTACAGGAAGGTGGTCATCCTCGGGTACCGCTCTGTAGGTGAGTCTCCGCCTTGGGGAGAGCACGAACGCACCGCGGCTTTGTGGCCAGAGGAGGCGCGCTGTCGCGGGAACACGACCCGGAGAGGAATGGTGGCATCGTTAGAACGGGGTTGTAGGACGAGGATTGAAAGGATGGAGGAGGAAAGCCTGGGGTGGTGGTAGTGTGTGGAGGGCTGCAGGAAGTAGGAGCATGTAAGGGTTAACGTGGGCTTGGTTGCAGGAGCACCAGAGTGGTCCCCAGTGTTACCTTGGAAGGGGTGGGGATGGGGTCAGGCTTTGATGGCGGGGGTGCGGTCTGTGTGGATGGCAAGTCTCAGGAGTCCGGGTGCGGGGCAGACCTGATCCTAGGGGAATCCCGGATCTTCCTAGGGGTGGGTGGGGAAAGGCAGCGGGAAAGGCTTCCTGCGGCGCTACTGAATGCATCCGGTGGCCAGGGTGCAGAGACCCAAGGCGAAAAGAGGGTGAGGGTAGGCTAAGGAAAAATATTGCATGGCACCCACAGGCTAGGGTGCTAATTTGGGGTCCTCTTTAGTCCTGGGCCACAGCCCGAAAGGACAGAGGATGTAAATGTGGACGGATGATTTGGATACAACTACCACTGCTTCCCACAGGGAAGACATCTTTGGCACATCAGTTTGTGGAGGGCGAGTTCCTGGAAGGCTATGATCCTACAGTGGAGAACAGTGAGTAGATTTCTCCCCTAGGGGTGGGGCAGGGAGTTCTTTGTTGCCCCATCCAATTCCGTAATTTGGGATTTTCCTGGTGCCAAGGGGCTGATTTAATTAGCCATTAAATCTAATCTCTTCTCTAGCAATCCTGTTCTCTTAGTTGAGCTAGAGTGTGGATTTTGCAGGATACTGCATCCAGGATGGTGTAGACCAGACAATAAGAACCTTAACATTGTCTCTCCAGCTGTCTGGAGAGCTCCCTGGACCTTGTCCATCTCTATATTACCTCTAGGGTTAAGAACGGATCGGGGCACACATTGCTAGCCCTACAAGGCACCTCACAGTCAAGTTTTCTTTTCTTTTCAGCTTACAGCAAGATAGTGACTCTTGGCAAAGATGAGTTTCACCTACACCTGGTGGACACAGCAGGGCAGGTACCAGTTTGGGGCAGGGTAATCTAAATGTGGCAGTTCAATCTTGGGAGATGAGGTCTGCTTGCCTCTGTGGCTCATCTGTAAAGTGGTATTAAAAGAAAAGTGTTTTAGCAGCTGGTAGTATTCAATCCACATTGGAGCTACTCTGTAAATACTTGTTGAATAGAAATGACTGGAGTAGGGAGCGCCCCAGGGAGGGTCCCCAGGATGCAACCCACCAACCTTTGCCATCTGAGTGTTGTGTATCTAGGTGTTGATATTTCTGTTTCTTGTCAGGATGAGTACAGCATTCTGCCCTATTCATTCATCATTGGGGTCCATGGTTATGTGCTTGTGTATTCTGTCACCTCTCTGCATAGGTAAGTGACCAAGGTTATGAGAGGAGGGGACTTGGGAGGATCTGAGGGCTGTCCCAGAGTAAGTTTATAGCTCCATTTCTTATGTTTAAAGCTTCCAAGTCATTGAGAGTCTGTACCAAAAGCTACATGAAGGCCATGGCAAAACTCGGTAAGCGGCCCTGGGAGATTGAAACCTAGTATGGACATGAGGGGATGGAAGAGAGTGGAGAGTCCAAGTGAGGGAGGAGGCCAGGACAGATCCTGTCTGATCTTCTGGAGGAGTTGTCCAGCCATGATGTGAAGGAAGTTGGGTTCCATGGGGAGTGGGAGGGGATCCAGTAGTAACTGTTATTTCTTCACAGGCTGCCGGTGGTGCTAGTGGGGAACAAGGCAGATCTCTCTCCAGACAGGTACAGAGATCTCTATAGCTCAAGGCAAAGGAAAGTGAGATGGTCTAGCAATCAGTCAGGCTGTAGTCCTGGCTCTGTCATGGACTTGAACAAATCATTTCACCTCTTTTCATTTCTAACTCGAAATTTAAGATGAGATACCCCCTCTATTGCAAAAGCTATGATTTCATATTTCCAGTCTCAGTCCTAGGTTTCTGAGGTCTCCTTTATTTTTCTCCTTCCCCAACCCATCTCTCAGACCTTAGAAGACAGAGGGGTCAGAAGTCTAGATTCTAGGGATGCCTGGGTGGCTCAGTGGGTTAAGCCACTGCCTTTGGCTCAGGTCATGATCCAAGGGTCCTGGGATCGAGTCCCGCATTGGACTCCTTGCTCAGCGGAGAGCCTGTTTCTCTCTCTGCCTCTGCCTGCCTTTCTGCCTGCTTGTGTGTACTCGCTTGCTCTCTCTCTCTCTGGCAAATAAATAAAAAAAAAAAAAAGAAGTCTAGATTCTATAATGATTTTGCAGAGAACCTGGGGACATTGCTATCTTCCATCTTCATGTGCCAAATTTGCTTCTAGGGAGGTCCAGGCAGTTGAAGGGAAGAAGCTGGCAGAGTCCTGGGGTGCGACGTTTATGGAGTCATCTGCTCGAGAGAACCAGGTGTTTGGCCTGAAGATTATGGGCAAAATCAGGGTAGCGGTGTTTTTCTTATGGCACTGCTTGGTGGTGAGGATGGTGGGGGAGTGGGGTATACACCTCAGAGCTGAGTTGTATTAGCAATGAACTGATTTTTTTTTTTTTTTTTTTTTTTTTTTTTGCCATGAATCTCTGTCCCTTGCAGCTGACTCGAGGCATCTTTACCAAAGTCATCCAGGAGATTGCCCGGGTGGAGAATTCCTATGGGCAAGAGCGCCGCTGCCAGCTCATGTGAGCCCTCAGGCCTTGATTCTGCCCCTGGCACTTGCCAGGCTCCAATGGGTGTAGGCCCTTAGGACTTCACGGGTATGGTTGCCAGCTGTGTCCCCAGTCCTCTGAGGTCACACAGTGTGGTACCCTCATGTTTGCACACTTTTACAGGCTCCAGTGGCCTGGTTGTCAATGTTTACAATGGGCCAAGGATGTCTCATAGGCTCTGGCCTCTAGTCCTCTGTTTTTGCTAAATGAATTGTTACAACCTGCGGGGTTGCACTGTGAGTCCTAAGCATTGTTTATTTAGGACCCACTCTTCTGTGCAGGTTTTGGGTGTTGGCTGGGTGAAGGGAGCTTGGGATTCCTAAAGTGGAGCAGGCTCCCTAGGGTGACCATGTATATATGCAAATAAACTGAGAAATCTTTTTGTCGTTGGCTTCTCTGTATGTGGGGAGAGCTCAGGGCCAATATCTCTTTTTCCAAGGAGTGGGGACTGTGACTTCTGGTGGGGAGTCAGGGCTAACGCTTTCCTCCTACTTCATTCCTATTCCTTACTCCTCACTCATTCGGGAGGACCATTACCCTAAGACTTACTACTTAGCTTTTTTCACCTTTCTTTTCTGCTGAGTTCTGCTCTACAGGTACCAGTTGGCAGTCACTCCCATCCAAGATTGCAGACTCTCAAGATCCCCTTAACTACAGAAACACCACCCTCTAGTGGCCAGCTGCCACATGCTGACCTAGCTTCCCTCCTGGGGCCTTGACATTGGCTGGCCCTCAGAGAGAGGCTAAGGTTTAGGGAGGAAGGAAGCCCCTCATCCTAGTGATGTAATAGAAAAGGAGCATAGAGGCAGGGACTGAAGTGTTGGTGAAGATTTTGGCTTTCTAAGAGAGTTGAGTAAAGTAAGAAATAATGCTCCCGGTGTATATCCATCCTTCTGCTCCCCATATTCTCAGAGCCATTCATTCTATCAATGTTCTTTGGTCTTTTCATACCTTGGGTGACCTTTTCACACCCTTCACACCTTTGGAATCATGCTACCTTTTTAGTTGTCAAAAGATATTGCTTCTATTTTTTTTTTTTTTTTTAAGATTATTTATTAGAGAGAGAGTGTGTGTATACAAGCCAGCATGCATGTGCCTGAGCCTGGGGAAGGAGGGGCAGAGGGAGAGAGAGAGAGAGACTCTCAAGGAGATTCCAGGGGCTCGATTTCACGACCCTGAGATTATGACCTGAGCCAAAATCAAGAGCCGACTGCTCAACTGAGCCCCCCAGTCGCCCCTACTTCTACTCTTTCTTATTGACCTGTCATCTCAGTGGGAGGATGGACATTTCAGCTAACAAGAATTGGTCCTCTCTGCCTCTACCCTTTCTGCTTACCCCTATCCCCACCAGATATAGGGCCTAACTGGCCCAATACCTCCTCCAAGGACTTCTTAGGGTTATTGGAATGGCATCCTTCACAGGGAGAACACAGACTTCTCTTGCCACCTGAGGGAAGTCTGAGGTACTCTGTCAATGCACTTAGCTGTGGAGAATGGCCAAAATTTCAGCTGTGATCTTGCTAGTGACCAACTCTAGGCTAGTTGGGCTTACAGTTGGGGTGATTATCATGCTAGTTTTCTGAAGTTCTGCCAGCTGCTTTTGCATCTCTAATCTATAATCTAAAAAAATAAAGGCTGCCGGAAGAAGCATTCTCCAAAGAGCAATCTCAGTAGTTTAGGATTCTCTATAAGGTTGTCACCACACTCTTTCCTTACATTAAAATTAAGTCCTTTTGCATGTCTGACCTGGAATATTCATTATAGGTTATCTATCGTCCTGCTGCCATTTCTATGAGGTTCTGGATAGATTTACAAATGTTTGACGTTTTCTAAAAGTGTGTCAAGCAATCTCAAAGCCCTGATGAAAGTAATGAATAGTAGTTAAAGGCTAGGTTGGAATGCTTTTCCACTTAGCTGTGTGACCCTGAGAGTCACTTAGAGTTACTAGCCTGGCTGAGCCTCAGTTTCTCATTTATAAAGTGTAGTTACACCTTCATAGGGTTGAGGTGAGAATTAGATTGAGGTGATATATGAAATGCTTACCACAGTCTCTCATACATAAATAATCCTTAAGAAACGGTGGCTATAGTGCTACTGGAGGTCTTTTTGGTGAAGGTCAGCCTCCCTGCCTCCAGGTATAGAGAGGGACCTTCCATTTCCCAGCTTTTTAGAAAAAGTGTTTGTTTAAAGATTTTCATTTTTTAAAAGTTTAAAAAAAATAAATTTATTTGACAGAGCACAAGCAGGGTGAGAGGAAGGGGGAGAGAGAAGCAGACTCCCCAATGGGCAGGGAGCCCACTGCAGGGCTCCATCCCAGAACCCTGGGATCACGACTTGAGCCAAAGGCAGACACCCAATTAATTGACTGAGCTACCCAGTGCCCCTAAAGATTTTATGTTATTTTTAAAAAAGATTTTACTTATTTATTTGACAGAGAGGGACACAGTGAGAGAGGGAACACAAGAAGGGGGAGTTGGAGAGGGAGAAGCAAGCTTCCCGCTGAGCAGGGAGCTGGATGCTATGCAGAGCTTCATCCCAAGACCCCAGGACCATGACCTGAGCTGAAGGCAGACACTTAACACCTGAGCCACCCAGGCATCTCTAAAGATTTTATTTTTAAGTAATCTCTACACCCAATGTAGGACTTGAACTTATAACCCCGAGATAGGGTCACATGCTCTACCAACCGAGCCAGCCAGGTGCTCCCATTTCCCTACTTCTATCTCCGTTAATTTATTCAGTATAGCTGGGACATGTGCGGGGTCACTGTTGGGACTTTTTTGCTGAACTAGACCTGCATGGTCAGAGCGGGTTATATGATGCCACTGTGTGGCTAGCACAGGATATGCTTAGTTCTGATCCCTCCTATGAACCTGGCTGGTCTGTAGGGATTTAGGTTTTCTGCACTGTCCAATTTGGAAGCTACAATTTGCATAGTTTAATTTAGTATTAAAATTAAACAAAAAGTTCCTCAGTTGCACCACCTACATTTCAAAGTGCTCAACAGCTACATGTGGCTAAGCCAAATTAGACAGTGTAGCTATACTGCATTTCCATCATTGCAGAAAATACTGTTGGACAGCACTGTAAACCCTTTCCCACAAAACCAGCCCTGTACATGATTTGCCTCTTTCTCCACATCCTTAAAAAATTTTTTTTCTGATATATAAATATATACAATCTTAGGAAAAACATGGCCATTGGTTTGAATCATGGAGGTCACCCGACGTGGTTCACTGGGAAATTTTACCTATTTAGCCTCAATCTCATCTTCATAGACTTAATTCCACGTAGTTCATAATGAGGGTGAGAAATAACTAAGAATATATAAAGTATCTAGCACGTAGTTAATTTGTCTCCTTCTGGTCATCCGTGGTTACAGCTAATGCAGAAAAGGCATTCCAATCCCATCTCACCCAGACTTATGGGTGGGTGGGGGGGAATGTCTGCAAGTAGTGTTTTGGTTTCTTGTCTAGAGTAACAGCACTCCGGCCAGGTAGCAGCAAGGCTCCAAGGTACATCCCCTCTGTTTACTAAAAAAGGGGACACAGGGCCTGAAGGTCCCGAGGGAAAGACTGGGGTTAGGAATGGGAGCACCCAGGAAAGGAAGGAAACTCCACATTTATGTTTTGATGGGGGAGGTGTGTGTGGTGATTCTGGGGGCACTGGCTCTTCTTTCCTCACGAGGGGTTCTGAAAGGTAGAAAGAACGAATAGGGACTTGTCCCGCTTTCCTTCGGGCCCCCGGACGTGGCAAGAACCCACCCATTGCAGCGCCAGGCGCCTTGCCTCACTTTCTCCATTTGCGGACTCCAGTTCCCAGGATGCAGAGCAGCGGCCAATCTCCTGGCTCTTCTTCCATCCCCCTCCCGCGAAAGATTGCCCCTGGCCAAGGCAAGGGGGTAGGTGCTTTCAGGGACCGAGAACTGCAAGGAAACGGAACTAGAAAGTGCCCGGAGTCCTAGTTTCACCAGCCGGGCAGTGAAGGAGACAGGTCCAGGGCCGGGGTGCAGAGGAGGGGGGCTTCTTTCCCACGTGTCTGCACGGTGGCCGGCCCGGCGCAGTCGGGGTTAACCCGAGGCGGAGGGATCCCGCAGCGTGTGCGTAGAACTGCAGAGTCACAACCTTTCCTCCGAGAGGGCCGTATCCCTCCGCCGCTCCGCTCCAACACAAAATAGGGCCGCGTCTTCTCCTTTCTCCGCTTCTCGAGTGGGGTTCCCCAGGCAAAAGGCCCCCCCGGATCTCGCGCCGGAGGCTTCCTGAATCTCCACGACCGCTGCCGAGATCTTGGGCCAGGAAATAGCCCCTTCGCAGGAACCACCCTACCGGCCGAACAGGAGGCGGAGGGGGGGAGGCGGAGCGGCGCCGCGCTGCACTACTTTCCTCTCCGGTTGCAAATGGCTGCCTCGTTCCCCACTTTCCGCTCAGTTTCCTGACCCCCCGGTGCCGGGAGCCGGGGTTGGGCCATGCACCTCTAGGCCCCCCGCGATCACAGCCAGCCGGGGGTCGAGGGGGTGCCGCCGATCAGAGCCGGCCAGGCCGGGGGCGGGGCAGCTCCCGAGGCCAGAGGGGAAGGGAGGCGAGCGCAGGGCCTGGAGCGGCCGGAGGGGAGCGGGCAGAGGGCTCGCACCGCCCGCCCCTTCCTCTTCCTCGCCCACCTACCCTCCTCCCTTCCCCGGGGGGGAGCAGAAGGTGGGGGGCTCGAAGCCTCAGAGGGCAAACGCTCGGGGTCGAGGAGCCCGGCGTTGGGTGTGTGTCAGGTTCAGCCCCGCGGCCCCGCCGGCTCCGCGTCGCCGTAGCTCGCGCGGCCCCGGGGCGCCGGCCCGGGCGGGGAGAGGGACTCGGCGCTTCAGCGAGGGTCTCACGTTCCATCCGGGCCCGGCGCGGGGCGGCGCGGCATTCCTTCCGGGCTGCTGGGGAGGCGCCTCGACGTTCCATCTGGAGAGCCTCGACGTTCCGCCCGAGCCCGGCGCGGGCGGCCGGGGCGCTGGCCCGGCCCTAGGACTGAGAGGCCGCCCGGCGACGCGGATGCGGAGCCTGCTCGCCCAAGATCAAAGCCACCGGTGCTCTCTTTGTGTCCGCTCGGGATTCGCCGCCCTGGGGCTGTCCATGGAAACCTAAACTGCTGGAACCCGAGGCAGAGAACCCCTCTTTGGCGTCTTGCTTTTTTGGGGGGAGGAGAGTGGCCACTCCGACCTGGATTTACCGTTCTTGGCCCCCCTAAGCCCCCCCGTGCGGGGGGCGGCTGTGATCGCTCTGGCGGTTGGAGGTCGGGGAGCGGCCCGGGCTCTGGCCATGTTCTCGGATGAAGATTTCTGGATCGCCCTGTGAAGAGGTGAGTGAAGTCTGCCCGGCCAGGGCCCAGAAAGGGTTGGACTGGGGGCATAGCCAGATGGACTATCTTGGCCTGAGCTGGCCTTTAGGTTGGAGAAAGGGGTGCCAGAGCTGAGGAGGGTTCCTTTGGCAAGGTCTGTCAAGGGAACCTGAGCCAGTCGCTGTGGCAGAACTGAGGCAGAACTGAGGCCTGGTGTCTGGGGTGTGCCTCTTTAAAGACTGGGGGTTCAGGGAACCACGGGAGTTTGGGAACCTGGCCAGATCGCCTTTCTGCCTGTTTATTTTTGTGTTGGGGGGAAGCTCTGCTAAACTAGGACCCAGGCCCTGATGCCAGCACCAATCCCAGTTGGCTGCTTCTCCCTCAGGGTTCCTTGTGGGCCTTGGGAACAGAACAACTTTAAGAGGGAGGATAGAGTGCCACTGCCAGGTCAGACTTACTGCCAGGTTGGACTTTAAGGTTGTTCTTGCCCATCGGGGCACCCAGAAGCAGGGTCTGGGAGACTCCAGGAACCCTAGATCTTTCACCAGGCCTTATTTGACTCTGCAGAGGGTAGAGTGTGTGGAAATTGACTAGTGTGAGGAAGGGGGTGGCTGGGGCAAGAAGGAGGCGGGGCTGGGGTCAGCTCTGGCCTTGCTGTTCAACTTTAAACTGCCCCTGCCTGGCAAAGTGACCCCAGCGAGGCCTAGTGCTGTCTTAGCCTGCTTTACCTCCCCTCCTCTGGGGATGGACATAATCTCTAGGGGATTATAGAGGAGGCCGTTGAGATTTGCTCCCTGCGAATGTGGGCTGCAAAAAATGGCTTTTGTCTCCCGCTTTCTCTGGGCCTGGTGTGGAGAGCTGTTGCCTGTAAGTCTCTGGCCAGTCCCACAGGCCCCTCCCAGATCTTTCCAACCCTTTTCAATCAGGGAATGTTAACTGGTCCTCTGATCCTGTCCCAAGGCTGCAGAATAGGGTGGCCTGTCTCTCTTTAGAGGAGAAATGACCAGATCAGAGTTGTTTCTGCTGAAGCCTGTGTTTCCAACCCTGGCAGGAGGTGTTGGGGAGAAGGGGTGTGTATGTGAGTGTATGAAGGGTGCAGCATGAGCCTCATGCCTCTGGGCCCTGGGCTGGGACAGCCCCTCTCACAGCTGTCATGCTGCCCAGCAGGGATTTGCCTGGTGTGTTTTGCTCCCTCACTCCACTGTCTCTAACATACATATGCTAGATCCCTTCCAGCCTGGTCTTGGAAAGGAGAAAATAGGGATTTTGCTCTTGAAAGACTTCTGGGTGATAACCCTGAGGGTGAGATGTACTGTAGAGGTAGTGGAATGAGACTAGCTGTCACCCATGCTCTCTGCCCCTGCCTCCTCAGGAGCGTCCCTTCTGTTGTCTGTTCCCAGAGAACTTCCTTAGGAGGGACCTCTCCTTGTTAGCTTGGCTAACCCCAGGATGACCCAGAGACAGTCCAGAGGGTCCACAGGGCCAGTGTTGCCATTTGGATTCTTAATGGAGGGCCGGCCCAAAATGGGGGTGGGGAGAGGTGTGGTTTGATTCTCAGGCTGGGAACCAGGAAGTCCTGAGTCCTACAGAAGAGCTGTTCACTCAAGGGCCTGTTTCAGCCTTTCACCTCTCCAAGTCTCCATTTCCCCTTTGGCTGGGAAAATGGAGTTAAAGCTATGGGTCTGGGATGGAGGCAGAGGGAAGAGTGGATTGAGATGAACCCATTTCTCCTTCCTTACTATTTTGGGCCTCTTAGGCCCAGGACTAAGAGAAGTGGAAGCCAGCACAGTTTTACTCCCTAGATCTGTGCTTGTCTGGGATCTCTAGTTCCCCAGAGGAAGGCTAGGTAGGCATTAACCCAATTTAGATCCAAGGGGAAAAACCTTTGGAGGGTGTGTGTGTGTGTGTGTGTGGTTTATAGCTGTGAAGGATGGGACAGGGGAACCTGTGGTCTTTATTTGTTTTGATCCATTCAGGGACCTGGGACTCAGCATTGGGGTGCAGGTGCTAGACTGCGGGGGTAGAGAAATGGAGCCCAGGCTTCTTGGAGGGACCCCTAGATTCTTTTTGGTACAGCTTGGAGGACATTATACTCTTTGCTTCTTGGTCTGTCTTCCATGGCCCCATGAATGAGGCTCTGGCTTTGGAGGATATTGGTACTCTATCTTCCAAGGTTGGACAAAGGTGGTTTCTGTACCTCCCCGAGCAGTACCTCCCCTTACCAGCTTGAGAGGGCTGCGCTCGGGGGAGGGCAGAGGAATTTGTCCCTCTGGCCTTGTGTGAGGCAGTCCTCCTCCCACCTCCTATATTATCACTGTTGCTTTTTATTTCTTACTGTTTGTGACTCCTTTGGCCTTAACTTTGAGAGCAGAGCTGGTGGAGGATCTTTGGGGCATGTAGTGGTAAGGTACAGTAAGATGCACACATTTAGGCAACTTTGAAGTCTCTGGGTGTGGTCAGGCCTTGAAGGACTCAATAGGAAGAGGGGCCTGGCTGGTGCCCTGCCTTCCAACCCCTGCTTCCCAGCAGTGGCTTCTAAGGGCCCCTTGAAGTTCCAGAGCAACTTTTCTGTGGGCTGGCCAGATGACCAACCTACTTTCCTTTCAGGGGTGGTTGTGTGGCAGGTTTGGGAAAGAGATGACCTGGGAAAGGAAGTAACATTGTATCTTTCTCAATCTAGTAGATTCTGATAGTGGGGCGGGGTGGGGGGGGGATAAAATTTCTTTTCCTGTGATAAGTCACAGAAGGTGCATTGCCAGTCTTTGGAAATGGAGTGTGAGCTCAGAGAAAGAGGATTGATAATTGTGGTTCTTGGGAAATTGATTTACCAATCCTGGCCACCTGTGAGGGTTCCCCATCTCATCTGCCCCCGTCACTCAACCCCAGTGGCCAACCACTGGGGTGTTTGGTTTGGGAAGAGACACTTGTCCTTACTAAGATTTGTGTGATCCCTCTAGTTAAATAAGAGGAGTGGAAAAGATGGGAGAGATAAATTTCTCAAACTTTTATTTAGAGTTATTTTAGGGATTTCCCCCTTCCTGTGCATACCACTCCCCCCAGTCCTTTGGAACACTATGCTTTCTTTCTCTGCTTAAACCATTACTCTTCCTATTAAGAGCTACAGGCACCTATCCCTTTCTTCCTTCTTCTGTAAGATGTCTTTTTTCCTCACCTCTGTAACTCTTCACTTCTCTCTTTTTTGTACTGTGCTTAGTTCCCTCTGGAGTTTAGGAAAATATGCCCAAAAGGTGGGTCTCAACCTTCTTAGGTATAACTTTAGTGTGTTTCATTTGGATTGATATAGGCAGGCATATTGTAGAAGAGGGGACCGTTACCCCTCACCCCCATAGTGTGTGTGGAAACCCTGCTTGGCGGAAGAGGAAGGAAGCTAGTCTGCTCTGCTGTGTCCTCCCTGGTTTAGAACTCCTCCAAGTGGTGGTGTGCTTCCTGAGACTACAACTCCCAGCATGCCTTAGCCTCAGGCCTGGCTACACATGCTCAGTAACTCTTAAGGCCCACTTCTGTTAACTACTAGGGACATCTGAGGAGGAAGGGCAGTTGGCGTTGCTAAGGGCAACGACCTGAGGCCTTCAGGCTGGGTGAGATCCTGAGCTCAGTCACAGCAGGGGTCTGAGCTGGATTTGGATAGGCAGTCCGGTGGGGGGAAATTGGGGAGTTTCTTCTGTTGTGATTGGGATCTCCTGGTTGAAACCAGTGGAAGTGGGAGAGATCATCCCTAGCTGGGCTTTAGTTTCAGTAATGTATTCTCCATCCTACAAGGCCTCAGACTCTATCTCTGGGAGAGGGATTTTGACTGGACTAAGACTTTCTGGGTTATGGCTACCCTTGGGTTAGCA
Source organism: Mustela lutreola (assembly GCF_030435805.1). Lineage (NCBI taxonomy): Eukaryota > Metazoa > Chordata > Mammalia > Carnivora > Mustelidae > Mustela > Mustela lutreola. Next base: position 65,740,505 of record NC_081297.1, read on the forward strand.
CTGACATACCTCTAGGATGGTAGCTGACTTGAGATCCGAGGAAAAACTCCAGGGAATAGGGCCCACCAGGAGCCAAGAACTCAGACATGAGGCAAAGGGTGGTACTAGATATAGATTGGATGTGCTTCTAGTTGGATGCTCTTACCCTGGGAATTCTTATGCAGGAGGTAGGAAGGGGGAGAGGGGAGTGGATCTCCTGAGAATCCAGAGTAGGAGAATAGGGTATGAGTTTATCTGGGAAAGAAGGAAGGCAGTGGGATAAGGATTAGGGAGAAAGACCTTCCTTGTCCTTAGAACAGGAATTTGTAGGTATAGCTTTTCTCGGCTTTCTGTAAAGTCTAGTTAGCAATAGCTGTTTTCCTTCTAGGATTCTGGGGAAAGTGTTTAGTTGGGAAGACTTACTATACATGTAGATCTTTTATTTTTGGCTCTGACAGGTCTCCCCGAGAGGGCCCTGCCCAGTCGGAGAGAGGGATGGACAGCCAGAAGCCGCCTGGTGAGGATAAAGATTCAGAACCGGCAGGTGAGTAGGGCAAATTCTGCATTTGCTGGTAGCCTTCTGCCCTCCCCAGGCAACCTTAGGTTTCAGGAGCTAAGTCTGTGTAATAGATGGGTAATTGAAGGACTTTGTTCTTTGGAACAAAAGGCAAATTGCCATCACTGTGATCCACCAAGGGTTTTGGTTACTCTCATGGATCTGATGGGTGGACTAACATCACACAGAGGATGAGGCTGGATGTATGCTTATGTTTCTCTGTCTGTTCATTCAGCTGATGGACCTGCGGCCTCTGAGGAGTCAGGCACCACTGAGGCAGACCTTCCCAACCCGCATGTGGGGGAGGTCTCTGTGCCCAATTCTGGCGGTCCTAGGCTTCAGGATCCTCCCCAGGACTGCAGGTAACTAATTTGGGAAAATGAGGATATAAGGGCACACAAAGATTTGATTTGAGGGTCTCAGCTTTTAAGGAGGAAGATTGAGGAAGATGAGTGTTTGGGAATTAGGCATGCCAATTCACGGGGCTGTTAGGGTCACCTTTGGGCAGGGGCCTGCGATGGTGCTGACGCTTGTGTGTCCACAGTGGGGGTCCAGCGCGGCGTTGTGCTCTCTGTAACTGTGGGGAGCCCAGTCTACATGGGCAGCGGGAACTACGGCGCTTTGAGTTGCCATTTGACTGGCCCCAGTGTCCAGTGGTGTCCCCTGGGGGGAACCCAGGGCCCAACGAGGCAGCGCTGCCTAGTGAGGACCTGTCACAGATCGGTTTCCCTGAGGGCCTGACACCTGCCCACCTAGGAGAACCTGGAGGTAAGTGAGGGGAAGAGGGGTAGCTGACTTGGGTGGCAAAGGGGGTAAGGGCTGGCTGGTCCTGAGCCAGTGATTACCTTTTTGCTAACTCTGTCCTTTCTGTTTACCCCTTTCCATTATACAGGGTCCTGCTGGGCTCACCATTGGTGTGCTTCGTGGTCGGCAGGCGTATGGGGGCAGGAGGGCCCAGAACTATGTGGTGTGGACAAGGCCATCTTCTCAGGGATCTCACAGGTGGGGCTGGGGCCAAGAGATTGTGTAGGCAAAGGGCAGAGCGAGCAGGGCCAGTGGGCTTGTGAGAGGGTAGGGTGAGAAGGGCAGTGGGTAGGTGGAGGCGGAGCTGGTGCCTGATCTGTTGCTCTGGAGAGAGCCGGGAGGGGGTGGTAGCCTGACACTCTGTCTCCAACCTGGCAGCGCTGCTCCCACTGCACCAGGTTCGGTGCCTCCATCCCTTGCCGCTCGCCTGGATGTCCACGGCTTTACCACTTCCCCTGTGCGACTGCCAGCGGTTCCTTCTTGTCCATGAAAACACTGCAGCTGCTATGCCCAGAGCACAGTGAGGGGGCTGCACATCTGGGTAAGAAGCCCTGCCCTCTGGCCGTAGGGCACATGAGGGGGCCATGTGTTCCCCCCGGGGCTTTGTGCTCTGCAGAGCACCGTCTGTATGCCTCACTAGAATAGAGGGGGGCTCTGTGAGCACAGGGACTTCTTGCCTGTCTTCCTTACGGTGGTGTTCCTGGTTCATTCTGTGTCTCCGGAATGCCTGATGGAGAGAGCGCTCTGCTGAGTCCTGCAAGGAACCGATAGCTGACCCATGTCCTCTGTCTTCCTGCTCCAGAGGAGGCTCGCTGTGCAGTATGTGAGGGGCCCGGGGAATTGTGTGACCTGTTCTTCTGCACCAGTTGTGGGCATCACTATCACGGGGCCTGCCTGGACACTGCTCTTACTGCCCGCAAGCGTGCTGGGTGGCAGTGCCCTGAGTGCAAAGTGTGCCAAGCCTGCAGGTAAGACAAGGGGGCCAGGAGAGAACCCTCAGGTGAAGCAGGAGTTAGGGTTGAAAATAAGGGGAGGTGGGACCCTGTTGTGTGCCCCATGTTCCTGCAGGAAACCTGGGAATGACTCTAAGATGTTGGTCTGTGAGACATGCGACAAAGGATACCACACTTTCTGCCTAAAACCACCAATGGAGGAACTGCCTGCTCACTCTTGGAAGTGCAAGGTGACTGTCCCCCCAAGCCGGCCGTCCTCCCCTAACTCTGCCTTCTACAACCTCCTGTTTCTGTGTTGTGCAGAGTCCTGCGCTCTTTTCCGGGCTGCTCTCTGACCAGTGCCTGTTTCACCTGCTTACTCCCCCTAGGCATGCCGGGTATGCCGGGCCTGTGGGGCAGGCTCAGCCGAGCTGAATCCCAACTCTGAGTGGTTTGAAAACTACTCACTGTGTCACCGCTGTCACAAAGCCCAGGGAGGACAGCTTATTGGTTCTGTTGCTGAGCAGCATCGCCCCACCTGTAGCAGGTAAATGGACCAGAAGAGAGAGAGTTGGGGGGTTTGGAAGTACTGAGATCTGCAGGGGACATGTGACTTTGAGAGGAGAGCCCCAAGGTGGGCAGTAGGATCCACAGGATTCACACCTCGCTCCAGGGTGCTCTGTAGTGACTGAGAATTGACAAGAGCCGTGGTGTACCCTCTGTACCCTCTGCAGGTTCTCACCCTCAGAGCCTGGCGATACCCCCACCGATGAACCTGAAGCTCTGTATGTTACATGCCAAGGGCAGCCAAAGGGTGGGCACGTGACCTCCATGCAACCCAAGGAACCGGGGCCCCTGCATTGTGAAGCCAAACCACTAGGTGAGTGGGGTTTGCGGGTCCTTGAAAGTGATTCCTGTCTGTTCTGTGGCAAGGGGTGGTGTCTGCTTTGCCTACTCTGTGCAGTGGAGCTGGGCTAGGTGGGAACATAGTGTGTTATGTCTGCAGGGAGAGCAGGGGCCCAACTTGAGCCCCGGTTGGAGGGCCCCCTAAACGAGGAGATGCCACTGCTGCCCCCACCTGAGGAGTCACCCCTGTCCCCACCACCTGAGGAATCGCCCACATCCCCTCCACCGGAGGCATCGCGCCTGTCCCCACCACCAGAGGAATCACCCCTCTCTCCACCGCCTGAGGAGTCTCCTCTGTCTCCTCCACCTGAATCATCACCTTTTTCTCCACTGGAGGAGTCACCGTTCTCTCCACCAGAGGAGTCACCCCCATCTCCTCCACTTGAGACACCCCTGTCTCCACCGCCTGAAGCGTCACCCCTGTCCCCACCATTTGAAGAGTCTCCCCTTTCTCCCCCACCTGAGGAGTTGCCCACTTCCCCACCACCTGAAGCATCTCGCCTCTCTCCACCTCCTGAGGAGTCACCCATGTCTCCTCCACCTGAAGAGTCACCTATGTCTCCACCGCCTGAGGCATCGCGTCTGTTCCCACCATTTGAAGAATCACCCCTTTCCCCGCCGCCAGAGGAGTCTCCCCTCTCGCCACCACCTGAGGCATCACGTCTGTCCCCACCACCTGAGGACTCGCCCATGTCCCCACCACCTGAAGACTCACCTATGTCCCCCCCACCTGAGGTATCATGCCTGTCCTCCCTGCCTGAGGTGTCACGCCTGTCCCCACCACCTGAGGAATCTCCCCTGTCCCCACCACCTGAGGAGGCTCCTACGTCCCCTCCACCCGAGGCTTCACGCCTATTCCCACCACCTGAGGACTCACCCACTTCCCCGCCTCCTGACGACTCGCCTGCTTCTCCACCCCCGGAGGACTTACTTGTGACCCTACCGCTAGAGGAGTCATCCCTGTTGCCACTGCCTGAGGAGCCACGACTCTGCCCCCAGCCTGAGGAGCCGTGCCTGTCCCCTCGGCCTGAGGAGCCCCACCTCTCCCCTCAGCCTGAGGAGCCCCACCTCTCCCCTCGGCCTGAGGAGCCGCACCTGTCCCCTCGGCCTGAGGAGCCCCGCCTGTCCCCTGTACTTGAGGAACCATGCCTGTCCCCCGCGCCTGAGGAGCTGTGTCTATCCCCTTGGCTTGAGCCGCGTCTGTCCCCCCGGCCTGAGAAGCCATGCCTGTCCCCTACCCCTGAGGAGCTGCACCTGTCCCCTGGGCCTGAGGAGCTGCACCTGTCCCCTGGGCCTGAGGAGCTGCACCTGTCCCCTGGGCCTGAGGAGCCTTGTCTGTCTCCCCGGCCTGAGGAGCCATGCCTGTCCCCCCGGCCTGAGGAGCCACGCCTGTCCCCCCGGCCTGAGGAGCCATGCCTGTCCCCCGTGCCTGAGGAGCCGCAGCTGTCCCCTGTGCCTGAGGAGCTGCGCCTGTCCCTTGGGTCTGAGGAGCCGTGCCTGTCCCCCCGGCCAGAGGAGCCACGACTGTCCCCCCGGCCTGAGGAGTTGCGCCTGTCCCCCCAGTGCAAGGAGTTGGGCCTGTCCCCCCAGACTAAGGAACTGCGCCTGTCCCCTCGACCTGAAGAGCCCCCTGAGGAGCCGGGCCTATGTCCTGCACCTGAGGAATCGCCCTTGTTCCTCCCACCTGGGGAGCCACCTTTATCCCCCTTGCTTGGAGAGCCGACCCTGTCTGAGCCTGGGGAACCACCTCTGTCCCCCCTACCGGAGGAGTTGCGGGTGTCCCCATCCGGGGAGCCATCCCTGTCACCTCAGCTGATGCCACCAGGTAAGGGGAAGTTAGTAACCCTTTATCTGGGACAGTCTTAATTCTTTATGGCACATCTAATCTAAGAGCCTCTCTTTTTCTCGTTCTCTCCAGATCCTCTTCCTCCTCCGCTCTCACCCATTATCACAGCTGTGGCCCCGCCGGCTCTGTCTCCTTTGGGGGAGTTAGAGTACCCCTTTGGTGCCAAAGGGGACAGTGACCCTGAGTCGCCGTTGGCTGCCCCCATCCTTGAGACGCCCATCAGCCCCCCACCAGAAGCTAACTGCACTGACCCTGAGCCTGTACCCCCTATGATCCTTCCCCCATCTCCAGGCTCCCCGGTGGGACCAGCCTCTCCCATCCTGATGGAGCCACTTCCCTCTCGGTGTTCTCCACTCCTGCAGCATTCCCCGCCTCCCCCAAATTCCCCTCCTTCCCAGTGCTCTCTTCCTGCTCTGCCACTGTCCATTCCCTCCCCACTGAGTCCCATGGAGAAGGCAGTGGAGGTCTCAGAGGAGGCTGAGCCACATGAGATGGAGACTGAGAAAGTCCCAGAGCCTGAGTGTCCAGCCTTGGAACCCAGCCCTACTAGTCCTCTCCCCTCCCCCATGGGGAACCTGTCCTGCCCTGCGCCCAGCCCTGCCCCACCTCTGGATGACTTCTCTGGTCTGGGGGAAGACACAGCCCCCCTGGATGGGACTGACACTCCTGGTTCACAGCCAGAGGCTGGACAGACCCCTGGCAGCTTGGCTAGTGAACTTAAGGGTTCCCCTGTGCTCCTGGACCCCGAGGAGCTGGCCCCTGTGACCCCTATGGAGGTCTATGGCCCAGAAGGCAAGCAGGCAGGGCAGGGTTCACCCTGTGAAGAGCAAGAGGAGCCACGTATCCCAGTGGCCCCTACCCCACCCACTCTCATCAAGTCCGACATCGTTAATGAGATTTCTAATCTGAGCCAGGGTGATGCCAGTGCCAGTTTTCCTGGCTCAGAGCCCCTACTAGGCTCTCCCGACCCCGAGGGGGGCGGCTCCTTGTCCATGGAGCTGGGGGTATCTACAGACGTTAGTCCAGCCCGAGATGAGGGCTCCCTGCGGCTCTGTACTGACTCGCTGCCAGAGACTGATGACTCGCTACTGTGTGATGCCGGGACAGCTATTGGCGGAGGCAAAGCTGAGGGGGACAAGGGGAGGCGGCGCAGCTCCCCAGCTCGTTCCCGCATCAAACAGGTGAGAGACTCTCTGGCCGCTGGTTGTGGTCAGTGTGATGCCACTCTCAGGGGTGTGGTCCTGCGTCACTGTTAGCTTTCCACCTGGTTTATTGAATCGTAGACTCTCAGAGATCCTTTGGTTCATTCTGTAACTTCTATAAGGGGAATACTGATAGAGGGGGAGGTGAATTGTCCGGGTTCATGGTTACCCAGTAGGAGAGTAAGGACTAGAAATACAGGTCTCTCTAGCTACTGTTTTTCTCATTGTGCCATGTTGGCCACTCTTTCTCCTTGGGACAGGGGAATGGTTTGAGCTGGACTGAGAGCTTGGCTTTTCCCCTGCCCAGACTGGGACTCCTGGGCCTTATCACCTGTCATGCTCTGTCCACTCCTTTCCTCTCTCCCCGCCCCCCAAGCCCATGGAACCAACACCCTGTGGGATGACAAGCTCCTGACTTGCTGTAATCATCCTCTTCCATCACTCAGGGTCGCAGCAGTAGTTTCCCAGGAAGACGCCGGCCTCGTGGAGGAGCACATGGAGGACGTGGGAGAGGACGGGCCCGGCTAAAATCAACTACTTCTTCCATTGAGACTCTGGTAGTAAGGAGAGGTTTCCCATTTCCCAAACATGCTTCAGCTGGTCCCTTAAGGATTAAACACCCTTTAAATCCTGCCAGTCCCCTGCACGCTCACCTACCTACCTGCTAGCCTAGGGCCTGGCCAGCTCTGCCTGTGCTCCTTCTGTCCACCCGGCCCCCAGGCTTCTCTGAAATCTCTGCTGTCAGGCTGAGGCCCGGTTTGGGAGCTAGGGTGTTCTTCTGCTTCTTAGTCCTGGCTCCTGGCCTTCATCTTAGCCAGAGGTTCACGCGTCCTTCCCCCAACACCAAAGGGGAAAGCAGCTTAGTGGGGCGAGACCCAGCTGCCTCACTTGCCACAACTCTCTGCCTGTAAGGTTGCTGATATCGATAGCTCTCCCAGCAAAGAGGAGGAAGACGACGATGACGACACCATGCAAAATACTGTGGTTCTCTTCTCCAACACAGACAAGTTTGTCCTCATGCAGGTACTGTACCTGTCTGGTGTCCTGTCCTCAGCACTGAGACCTGGCCGACCCAGCAGTGGGTGTGCGTATTGCAGTGGGAGGGTAAATGAGGAAAACCAAACCAAGGACGTGCTTCTCTGGGGATAGTGAGATAATGAGAAAACAGTGAATCAGGATCATGGTGTGCATTTGTTTGTCCATCCATCAAATTTCTCTTTAGTGTCTTCTCTGAGCTTGGCACTGAGCTAGGATAGCAAGGGGTATAGCAGGGAAAAGGCAAGAAATGGTACCTGCCTTATTGAAGCTTGTGGTTTAGGGAGGTTCACGTACGTTCTTACCTGAATTATCTCAGAGCTCATAGACTTTTGTCAGATATGCTATTCTCTCATCCTGACTAGTCTTTACCTTTCTTATTTTCCTTTTACTTCTCCTTCCTTCTACCCATGTCAGGATGTACCAATTCAAATGGTACATGGTCATGGGCAGATGAGCAAGGCATGCTAGGAAGGAACAGGTTGGTGATGGCTAAGTGTTTGATGATGGGGTGTGGGACTCCCTCCTTTCAGATTAGTGTTGTAGTTGGTCTCTGGGACTGATTGAGATGAGGAGACTAGGTCATTGGGGTTTTTTTTGTGTGTTTCTCTAGGACATGTGCGTGGTATGTGGCAGCTTTGGCCGGGGGGCAGAGGGCCACCTTCTTGCCTGTTCCCAGTGTTCTCAGTGCTATCACCCTTATTGTGTCAACAGCAAGGTGAGTTCAAGGCCCAAGAAGCCTGGGCTAGGGAATGGAGTCAGTTACTTCTCATCTTAGGCCCCGGTTCTTATCATACTATCTTTTTTCTTTTTTTAAAAATTTGAGTAGAGTTGATACGTGGTCACACTATTTTTATTTTGTTTTATTTTACTTTATTTTTTAAGATTGTATTTATTTGTTTTGACAGAGATCATAAGTAGGCAGAGAGACAGGAGGAAGCAGGCTGCCTGCTGAGCAGAGAGCCCGATGTGGGGCTTGATCCCAGGACCCTGGGATCATGACCCGAGCCGAAGGCAGAGGCTTTAACCCACTGAGCCACCCAGGCGCCCCATGGTCACACTATTTAAAGTGGCTTTTGGTCATAGAATTTTCTTACCAGTTACTAGTGGTTATCAGACTCATCATGGGGCAAAGTACTCTGGAAATCATGGTGGTCTTTATTAAGTTTCTCAGTGGTAGACCATGATTTACTGGTATAATTTAATCTATTGTATAAGCTGGGAGAGCTTTACTAATAGGAAACGTGATATGGCCTGGAGATAAAGTATAAAATCAAAATCAGAAACAACGTGTGTACAAGGAGAAAGTACTGCTTTTGACCCAAGTGGGATCACTTGTTTTGGGGTTTTCATTGTTGTTAATTTAGAACTTGTTCACTGCTAACATTCATTAACTTTTAACAGTGGTAGGTTCTAAATGTTTAAGAAAAATTGGGGGAAATACAATCTGATTCTACCCAACAGTCTTTTTGTCTTTCTGGAGAGTTGGCTAGTGAGAGATGGTCATGAGGCAGTGGCTGGGTGAGGCTGTTCTCTGATTGGTGGCGATCCCCAAGAGCCTAAGTTTAGAACCATTGCTTTTGGGGACGAGTGTGCTCGGCATGGCCTTCCTGTGCTGAGATGAGCCCTGAGGTCCTTCAACCCTCCCATGGCATGTCCCACTTGCCCCGAGCAGTCTGCCCTGTCTTGTGTGTCCTACTCTGAGGAGTTGCTGTATCGTATACCAGATCACCAAGGTGATGCTGCTGAAGGGCTGGCGTTGTGTGGAGTGCATCGTGTGTGAGGTGTGTGGCCAAGCTTCGGACCCCTCACGCCTGCTGCTCTGTGATGACTGTGACATTAGCTACCACACATACTGCTTGGACCCGCCACTGCTCACTGTACCCAAGGGTGGCTGGAAGTGCAAGTGGTAAGGAGGCCTGGGCTCTTGAGGGGCCGGGGCCAGAGATGCTGGAGGGTTGGGATGTTGCTAACATGACAGAGCCTGGGTGTAGAAAGCCAGGGGCTGGTTGCTTCGGTGCCTCTGCTTGCCTTGGGCAGCTTAGGCGCTGAAGGCTGTGTGTCTGCTACCACCAGGTGTGTGTCCTGTATGCAGTGTGGGGCCGCCTCCCCTGGCTTCCACTGTGAATGGCAGAACAGTTATACACACTGCGGGCCCTGTGCCAGCCTGGTGACCTGCCCTATTTGTCATGCCCCATATGTGGAAGAGGACCTGCTCATCCAGTGCCGCCACTGTGAACGGTGAGGTTGCCCCCTTACCTCATAGAGGCCTTCTCCCTATTCTCCTCCTTGCGCTGTCTACATTTATTGCTTCCTGTCTCCTTTCCTACAGGTGGATGCATGCTGGCTGCGAGAGCCTCTTCACGGAAGACGATGTGGAGCAGGCTGCTGACGAGGGCTTTGACTGTGTCTCCTGCCAGCCCTACGTGGTAAAGCCTGCTGGTGAGTGCCAGGTGCTGGGGAGAGGGGCAAAGAGGTCAGGGCAGGGCTGCCTTGCTTTGGGGCAGGGCCTCAAGCGGCCTTGGTTTGCCTCTCTTCCACAGCGCCTGTTGCCCCCCCAGAGTTGGTGCCTATGAAGGTGAAAGAGCCAGGTGAGTCCCAGAAATCCCAAGTGCCAAGGTCCGGAGGAGACCCAGACACTGTCTGGTCTGGCTCTCACCAGCCACCCTCCACCCTGTCCCCACCAGCTTCATCTCCTCATTTTCGGAGGAGGAAACTAAGATCCTTGGAGGTTGAGTGGCCTGCCCAGGGTCAACCCAGTAGGTTAGTGGTTAGCTTAGGACGAGAACCAAGGCTTCCATTTTCCCAGGCAAAGTTCATTCCACTAGGCAACATGGCCTTTGCACTGCCAGAATCTCTTTTCCAGAGAGCACAGAAAATGACTTGTTCTTCTCCAGGAAGGAGGCTGGGGCCATCTCCTCCTCCGTCATGATGTGGGCACTACTCCTGGCATCCAGGGCCCCATGTGCTGGCATTCTGCAGGCCCAGGCTTCTAGAGAATATACTGGTGAACTAGTGTTAGTCATGAGCAAAGTCAGGCTTCTGTAGTAGCCTGTGAACCCTTCTGGGTCACTGATGGAGCACTCGGGCCACAGCTGGCACCCGTTGGTGGCCTGTCTCTCCAGCGCTCACACCCCAGTGTTGGTTTTGGTCGGTCTTTGGCTGCTTTTGTCCCAGCTGGGGACTTAGGCTGGAACTGGGAGTTCTGGTTTCTCTGGAGCTTCCATCCAGGGGTGATATACTCTTCCCCTTTGTGCAGAGCCTCAGTACTTCCGCTTCGAGGGTGTGTGGCTGACAGAAACGGGCATGGCCGTGCTGCGTAACCTGACCATGTCCCCTCTGCACAAGCGGCGCCAGCGGCGAGGACGGCTTGGCCTTCCAGGCGAGGCAGGGCTGGAGGGCTCTGAGCCCTCGGATGCCCTCGGCCCTGATGACAAGAAGGATGGGGACCTGGACACTGATGAGCTGCTGAAGGGTGAAGGTCAGGCTGGGGGATCCCAGGGAGTGGCTAAGGAGCAGGAACATGCCTGGGAGAGTGGGATGTTGCGTGGGGCAGCATTGCTACTCCTGGTCTCCCTCAAGCCACTTGGGTCTTGCTAGGTGGCTCTGTGGCAAGGCCTGGGCTCTGTGTTCTTGGATGGCAGGATGACAAAGTTAAAAGGGTCCATGCCTCTGATCTTCCCCCCTCTCTCTCTCCCTCCATGTCTCTCTCTCATCCCCAACCACAGGTGGCGTGGAGCACATGGAATGTGAAATGAAGCTGGAGGGCCCCATCAGCCCTGATGTGGAGCCTGGCAGAGAGGAGACAGAGGAAAGCAAGAAACGCAAACGCAAACCCTATCGGCCTGGTGAGGCCCAGGGATGGGAAAGGTGCGTGGGGAGAGAGAGCTTACCAGGTCCCCCGCAGCTTCTCAGTCTCTGCTTTGCCTCCTCATAGGCATCGGTGGTTTCATGGTGCGACAGCGGAAATCTCACACACGTGTGAAAAAGGGGCCTGCTGCACAGGCGGAGGTGTTGAGTGGGGATGGGCAGCCCGACGAGGGTGAGACGGGTGAGGGCTCCAGTGGGGTCTGGGAGAAGGTGGGGATCACAGGGACTAGGGGGCGCTGCCAGGGAGGCCCAGGGGGTGACGGCTCACGAAGGGCTGAGAGGTTGGTGGGTTCAATTCCATTGGGGAGAGAATAGGCAGAGAGCAACCCTCAGCCAAGTGAGGAGCAACATGCCTCATATCCCCTGAAAGGGGATGACACCCCCCCTTCTCTTCCCAGTGATGCCTGTAGACTTGCCTGTTGAGGGCCCTGTGGACCAGAACTTAGCTGACGGGGATGAGAAGAAGAAGCAGCAGCGGCGAGGGCGCAAGAAGAGCAAACTGGAAGACATGTTTCCCGCTTATCTGCAGGTGGGTCTGAGGCTCCGTGTGGGGAGGGGAGCACCTGCCCTGCAGACCGTGAAGAAGCTTGTTTCTCTTACTTCTCCTGCAGGAAGCTTTCTTTGGGAAGGAGCTGCTGGACCTGAGCCGAAAGGCCCTTTTTGCAGTTGGGGTGGGCCGGCCAAGTTTTGGACTAGGAACCCCCAAAGCCAAGGGGGATGGAGGCTCAGATAGGAAGGAGCTCCCTACCTCACAGAAAGGTTAGTCATGTGGGGGTGAGGTGGTCTGAAGGGATCCCACTTTCCTGTGCTTGGGAGCTGGTGAGGGAATCTGGTAGGGCATAGGCTTATCTTCCAAAAGTGAAGGTGGGCCTAGGCCCTGGCATGTGGAGCTGGAGGCCCATTCTGGGCACCAGGTGTGGGGCATCTCTGACTGGAGTGGCGTCTGTTGCTCATAGGAGATGATGGCCCAGATGTTGCAGATGAAGAATCCCGCGGCCCTGAGGGCAAGGCTGATACACCAGGTGAGGGGTGTTGGGAGGACTGTGTCCTGTCTTGGTTTTGCCACTGAGCACCACCTGGGTTGGAGGCTGGCAGCTGTGTCCCGCCCTCTGTGGTTCAGGGTGGCCGGGCTAGGGCCTCTGCATTGTCCTTGGCTGATGGGTTTGTCCTGGCAATTGCAGGACCTGAAGATGGAGGCATCAAGGCATCCCCAGTACCCAGTGACCCCGAGAAGCCAGGCACTCCGGGTGAAGGGATGCTCAGCTCTGACTTAGATAGGATTCCCACGGAAGGTGAGGCTATGGTGAGGGAATCTGGTAGGTCATAGGCTTATCTTCCAAAAGAAGATGGGTAAGGGTCTTCTGTGGGAGAAGGACAAGGTCCTACCTGTGGGACTGCCATCTGCATAGCGTCTTTGGTGGGGAGTCCTGGGTACCTTCCCTGACCATGGCCTTTTGTAGCCTGTGGTGTCCCCTCAAATTCTAAGTCTTCCTCAGTGGCATCCTTCATCAATCCCCCTACAGAACTGCCCAAGATGGAATCTAAGGACCTGCAGCAGCTCTTCAAGGATGTTCTGGGTTCTGAACGAGAGCAGAACTTGGGTTGTGGGACCCCTGGCCCAGACGGCAGCCGGACACCGCTGCAGAGACCCTTCCTTCAAGGTGATGTGGATGGGAGTGGAGTGAAGACTGGGTGGCCAGGTTTGGGCAAGCTTGCCCCAGGATGGGCCTCTTCCTCCCTTTCTCTGATCCTGTGCCTCTTGTAGGTGGACTCCCTTTGGGCAATCTCCCCTCCAGCAGCCCAATGGACTCCTACCCGGGCCTCTGCCAGTCCCCATTCCTGGATTCTAGGTTGGTATCTGTGCTTAACCTCAATAGGCAGTCCCTGTTGTCCCTTCCCTCCCACTGGGGTCATGCTTAGGGAGGAGACCTTGGACTTCTCCGTGCTACTGTAGCAGCATGTCCCTCTGCTCCTTAGTTAGTGACCCTTCTGGGTGGGGGAGGGGCAGGGCAGTGGCCTGGGGGCTCCAGGCAGTTTGTCTGGGTGTGGGGCTTGGCATCCCTGCTCTCTGTGACTCTCTGCCCCTGCGCCCCAGGGAGCGCGGGGGCTTCTTTAGCCCGGAACCCGGTGAGCCAGACAGCCCCTGGACAGGCTCGGGGGGCACCACGCCCTCCACCCCCACCACCCCCACCACGGAGGGTGAGGGCGACGGGCTCTCCTATAACCAGCGGAGCCTTCAGCGCTGGGAGAAGGATGAGGAGTTGGGCCAGCTCTCCACCATCTCGCCTGTGCTCTATGCCAACATTAACTTTCCCAACCTCAAGCAGGATTACCCAGGTACCCATGGAAGAGGGGCAGGGGAAACCACCTGGTAATGTGGTGGGCACAGGGGTCACCTGCCAGGTCTCCTCTAATGAGATACTTCTGCCCTTCAGACTGGTCTAGCCGTTGCAAACAAATCATGAAGCTCTGGAGGAAAGTTCCAGCTGCTGACAAAGCCCCCTACCTGGTTAGATGGAAGGGAGCCTGGGTCAGGGTGGGAACTGGGGCTCGGGGGTGTCTTGGGGAAATTCACCTCAATTCTTGCTATTCCCCACTCCCAAAGTGACTGGGCCAGAAGGGATCCCCTTCTGGGTAGGGAGTGAGGGACATGAGGAATGGGTGCTGGGCATGAAACTGAGCCCTGGTAGGCCTGAGATTGTGTCCTGTCTCCCTCAGCAAAAGGCCAAAGATAACCGGGCGGCTCATCGCATTAACAAGGTGCAAAAGGTGAGTGGGGGCTGGGCTGGGCTGGGCGGTGCCATCCATGTTCTGTAGCTGGAGGCCTCTCGGAGGGTATGGGGGACATAGCACCTGCCCCAGCAGCCTGACTGCTCTGTGCCTGGTCTCTCCCTGTAGCAGGCTGAGAGCCAGATCAACAAGCAGACCAAGGTGGGCGACATGGCCCGTAAGACTGACCGACCGGCCCTACATCTCCGCATTCCCCCCCAGCCAGGGGCACTGGGCAGTCCGCCCCCTGCTGCTGCCCCCACCATTTTCATTGGCAGCCCCACAACCCCCGCCGGCTTGTCTACCTCTGCGGATGGGTTCCTGAAGCCGCCAGCGGGCACAGTGCCCGGCCCCGACTCGCCCGGTGAGCTCTTCCTCAAGCTCCCACCCCAGGTGCCCGCCCAAGTGCCTTCTCAGGACCCCTTTGGACTGGCCCCCGCCTACGCTCTGGAACCCCGCTTCCCCACGGCACCACCTACCTATCCTCCTTATCCTAGTCCGACTGGGGCCCCCGCGCAGCCCCTGACACTGGGCTCCTCGTCTCGTCCTGGGACTGGCCAGCCAGGGGAATTCCACACTACCCCACCTGGCACCCCCCGACACCAGCCCTCCACACCTGACCCCTTTCTCAAGCCCCGCTGCCCCTCACTGGACAACCTGGCTGTGCCTGAGAGCCCAGGGATAGGGGGAGGCAAGGCTACCGAGCCCCTGCTGTCGCCCCCGCCTTTTGGGGAGTCTCGGAAGGCCCTAGAGGTGAAGAAGGAAGAGCTCGGGGCATCCTCTCCTAGCTATGGGCCCCCAAACCTAGGCTTTGTTGACTCACCTTCCTCAGGCCCCCACCTGGGCAGCCTGGAATTAAAGGCACCTGATGTCTTCAAAGCCCCCCTAACCCCTCGGGCATCTCAGGTAGAGCCCCAGAGCCCGGGCTTGGGCCTAAGGCCCCAGGAGCCACCCCCTGCCCAGGCTTTGGCCCCTTCTTCTCCCAGCCACTCGGACATCTATCGCCCTGGCCCCTACCCTGACCCTTATGCCCAGCCCCCATTGACCCCTCGGCCCCAACCCCCACCCCCTGAGAGCTGCTGTGGCCTGCCCCCTCGCTCATTGCCCTCAGACCCTTTCTCCCGAGTGCCCGCCAGTCCCCAGTCCCAGTCCAGCTCCCAGTCCCCATTAACACCCCGTCCTTTGTCTGCTGAGGCTTTTTGCCCATCCCCCGTTACCCCTCGCTTCCAGTCCCCTGATCCCTATTCCCGTCCACCCTCACGCCCTCAGTCCCGTGACCCATTTGCCCCCTTGCATAAGCCACCCCGACCCCAGCCCCCTGAAGTTGCCTTCAAGGCTGGTCCTCTAGCCCACACTCCTCTGGGGGCTGGGGGCTTCCCAGCAGCCCTGCCCTCAGGGCCGGCAGGTGAGCTCCATGCTAAGGTCCCAAGTGGGCAGCCACCTAATTTCGTCCGGTCCCCTGGGACGGGTGCTTTTGTGGGCACTCCCTCTCCCATGCGTTTCACTTTCCCTCAGGCAGTAGGGGAGCCTTCCCTAAAGCCCCCTGTCCCTCAGCCTGGTCTCCCTCCACCCCATGGGATCAACAGCCATTTTGGGCCCGGCCCTACCTTGGGCAAGCCTCAAAGCACAAACTACGCAGTAGCCACAGGGAACTTCCACCCATCGGGCAGCCCCCTGGGATCCAGCAGCGGGTCCACAGGAGAGGGCTTTGGGCTGTCCCCACTACGCCCCCCATCAGTCCTACCGCCACCTGCACCCGATGGATCCCTCCCCTACCTGTCCCATGGAGCCTCACAGCGGGCAGGCATCACCTCACCGGTCGATAAGCGAGAAGACCCAGGGGCTGGAATGGGCAGCTCTTTGGCGGCACCCGAACTTCCAGGTACCCAGGACCCGGGCATGTCCAGCCTCAGCCAAACAGAACTGGAGAAGCAGCGGCAGGTGGGTGGACATCTGGGAGTGAACCTCCCACACCCCCATCCCTCTGCTGTCCCTATGCCAGCCCTGTGATTGGAATAGAATGGACTGACCCCGCTTGTCTGTCCGCACAGCGCCAGCGACTCCGGGAGCTGCTGATTCGGCAGCAGATCCAGCGCAACACCCTGCGGCAGGAGAAGGAGACAGCTGCGGCAGCTGCAGGAGTGGTAGGGCCCCCGGGCAGCTGGGGTGCTGAGCCCAGCAGCCCTGCCTTTGAGCAGCTGAGTCGCGGCCAGACCCCATTCACCGGGACCCAGGTAGGTAAAGTGGCAAAGGGTGGTGGGGGGGGGGTTGTCCCAGGTGCTGAAGGTGTCCACCCTCATCTACCTTTGTCTCTCCTAGGACAAGAGTAACCTTGTGGGGCTCCCCCCAAGCAAGTTGGGTGGTCCCATCCTGGGGCCAGGGGCTTTCCCCAGTGACGACCGACTTTCCCGGCCCCCTCCACCAGCCACCCCTTCTTCTATGGATGTGAACAACCGGTGAGGCTCCAAGGGGGTTCCCTCGGGGTAAAGCAAGGGAACAGACTTCACCACTGCAGTGTGCTGCCCCTGGTTTTCCCGTGGCTGACCCTCGTCCAGTGTCACTTACTCTTCTTCCCCGTTCCCTCTGACTGCGGCGACTCTATCCTTCCCCGCTGCCCGCAGCCCGTGTTCTAGCTCATCGTCCTGATTTCATCGTACTGACTACTGCATGTTCTTCCAGGCAACTGGTGGGAGGCTCCCAAGCCTTCTATCAGCGAGCACCCTACCCTGGGTCCCTGCCCTTACAGCAGCAGCAGCAGCAGCAGCAGCAGCAACTGTGGCAGCAGCAGCAGCAGCAGCAGGCAACAGCTGCCACCTCCATGCGACTTGCCATGTCTACTCGCTTTCCATCAACTCCTGGGCCTGAACTTGGCCGCCAAGCCCTAGGTTCCTCCCTGGCGGGGATTCCCACCCGCCTGCCTGGCCCTGGGGAGCCAGTACCTGGTCCAGCTGGCCCGGCCCAGTTCATAGAGTTGCGGCACAATGTACAGAAAGGACTAGGACCCGGGGGGGCTCCGTTTCCTGGTCAGGGCCCCCCTCAGAGACCCCGTTTTTACCCAGTAAATGAGGACTCCCACCGAATGGCTCCTGAAGGGCTTCGAGGCCTAGCAGTATCTGGCCTTCCCCCACAGAAACCCTCAGTTCCTCCGATTCCTGAACTGAGCAACAGTCTCCATCCAATGCCCCACACCAAAGGTCCCTCCCTGCCCACTGGCTTGGAGCTGGTTAGCCGCCCCCCCTCAAGCACTGAGCTTAGCCGCCCTCCTCCTCTGGCCCTGGAAGCTGGGAAGTTACCCTGCGAGGATCCCGAGCTGGACGATGACTTTGATGCCCACAAGGCCCTAGAGGATGATGAGGAGCTTGCTCACCTGGGCCTGGGTGTGGACGTGGCCAAGGGAGATGATGAGCTGGGCACCCTGGAAAACTTGGAGACCAATGACCCCCACCTGGATGACCTGCTTAACGGGGATGAGTTTGATCTGCTGGCCTATACTGATCCTGAGCTGGACACAGGGGACAAGAAGGACATTTTCAATGAGCACCTAAGGCTGGTGGAGTCAGCCAATGAGAAGGCTGAGCGGGAGGCCCTGCTACGAGGGGTGGAGCCAGTACCCTTGGGTCCTGAGGAGCGCCCTCCTCCTGCTACTGATGCCTGTGAGCCCCGTCTGGCATCAGGGCTTCCTGAGGTGAAGCCCAAGGTGGAGGAAGGTGGGCGCCACCCTTCCCCTTGCCAGTTCGCCATTACCACCCCCAAGGTAGAGCCAGCACCTGCCACCACCTCCCTGGGCCTGGGACTGAAGCCAGCACAGAGCGTGATGGGCATCCGGGACACCCGGATGGGCACAGGACCCTTTTCCAGCAGTGGGCACACAACTGAGAAGGGTCCCTTTGGGGCCACAGGAGGACCACCAGCTCACCTGCTGACCCCCAGCCCTCTGAGTGGCCCAGGAGGGTCCTCCCTGCTGGAAAAGTTTGAGCTAGAAAGTGAGGCTTTGACATTGCCCAGTGGCCATGCAGCATCTGGGGATGAGCTGGACAAGATGGAGAGCTCACTTGTAGCCAGTGAGTTACCCCTGCTCATTGAGGACCTGCTGGAGCATGAGAAGAAGGAGCTGCAGAAGAAGCAGCAGCTTTCAGCACAGCTTCAGCCTGCCCAGCAACAGCAGCAACAGCACTCCTTACTGTCCACACCAGGCCCTGCCCAGACCATGTCTTTGCCACACGAGGGCTCTTCTCCCAGTTTGGCTGGGCCCCAGCAGCAGCTTGCCCTAGGACTTGGAGGTTCCCGACAGCCAGGCTTGGCCCAACCCCTGATGCCCACCCAGCCACCTGCACATGCCCTGCAGCAGCGCCTGGCCCCATCCATGGCCATGGTGTCCAGTCAAGGGCATATGCTAAGTGGGCAGCATGGGGGGCAGGCAGGCTTGGTGCCCCAGCAGAGTTCCCAGCCAGTGCTGGCACAGAAGCCCATGGGTACCATGCCACCTTCCATGTGCATGAAACCTCAGCAGCTGGCCATGCAGCAGCAGCTGGCTAACAGCTTCTTCCCGGATACAGGTAACTTCAACCAGGGCCACTGGCTTAGTTCCTCAGGGCTGATCACTGTTACCACCAAGTGGACACCGAAGCTGGAGACCTAAGATAATCCCCAGTTAAGGGAAGTGGGACACACAGAGCACGGGCTAAATGCGATGCTAACAGTGCAGGCAGAGGTGGCGTAGCTTTTGTGAAGGGAGGGACAGTGCTTGGCGTATAGCAGGCATTCAGATGTTGGAGTGCATGGAATGAGTGTGCGGATCTTGATAGCGAAGCCTTCGTAGCTGTGGCGAGACCAGGAGGTGAGGAGCTGGAGAGACATGGTGTGGGGCAGAGCAGGCCAGGTAGGTGTGAGTGCTTGCGTGATGCTGCTGGTGGGGAGCCAGTGGGTACATTTGGATACAGCAGTGGAGTGGCTAGGCTGGAGTGGACTCTGTGGCGGGAGGTGAGTGGGCACTACCCTGATTTTGAGGATGTGAGAGAGGGGCCAGATTGTGGGAGATCTCAAATTACAATAGCATTTATTGAATTCCTGTTTGCTAAACAGTGTACCAAGTACTTTGTGCCCATTATCTGATTGAGTCACAGCAAATTCATTAAATAGGTACTGCTGTTGTCTTCAGTTATAGAAAGGGATGCAGGCGTGGAGGTTAAGTGTCTTGCCCAGATTGTACAGCTGACAGAGTGAGAGTTCTGAGTCCTGGCTTTCTGATCCTCTTAACTTTTTTATTGCCTCAAAATACGAGGAGAGGGAGTTTGGTTGATCCTTTAAAAAATGGAGAGGTGGTTTTGTGAGTAGTGGAGAAATACACACTGTGCAGCATTTTAGGAAGATTTTGTTTTGGGAGGTTGCTTATTCCTCCTTTTTTTACCCAGCATCCTGAACAGGCACGAAAGTGGCCGGAGGTGATGCATGTTGTGCCCAAAACAGCTCTAACATCTAGGACTTTGGCACAGTGCCCATATCTTGGGTTTTGGGGCTGTAGTAGTTGCCTTTGAAGAATGTTTTCTAGGGTGTAGAGTGCATTCACAGTCTTGGTCATATTTGATTCAATAGTTCCATGAGGAAGGCAGAGTAGGGAAACATGAGTTCTGTCAGAGGAGGAAACTGAGGGTCAGAGAAATCAAGTGACATTGATGTGTTGGCCCTACAGATACTTGCTGAGTATCTCTTAGCACCATGCAAGTGAAAACAGGGCCATGTGTCTTGTGAATAGTAAAGCTGAGTCACCCATGCTGCCTGGCTCCTTAGTGGTCTTCCCACCACTTTTTTGCCATTCCTTTGTTCTACTTGGTTCGGTGGAGATCAAGGTGTTGGAAGGCACAGCAGATGTAGAGCGGAGTATTGAATCCAATGTCTAGCTTACTTGGCTCTCCTCTTTCCAGATCTGGACAAATTTGCAGCAGAAGATATAATTGATCCCATTGCAAAGGCCAAGATGGTGGCTTTGAAGGGCATCAAGAAGGTGATGGCTCAGGGCAGCATTGGAGTGGCACCTGGTATGAACAGGTAAGACTTGGGAGGTGGGGCGTGGTTGGCACTTTTCCTTTCAACAGTCCTTCGCCTCTCCTTCCTGTTTCCCCCTCCTTACTTGTCCCATCTCTTTGTCTTTCAACTTTCCCCATGACCTACACATCCCCTCTGTTTTGGCGGACTCCAGGCAACAAGTGTCCCTTCTAGCCCAGAGGCTCTCAGGGGGCCCTGGCAGTGATCTGCAGAACCATGTGGCAGTTGGGAGTGGCCAGGTAAGTGATCAGGGTGGGAGTAGGAACGTGTGTCTCCCACAATTGGGCCACTCTTCTTAGGGCTTGAATTGTGACAATGACCCTTTAGCGGTTTCTCTCACCACAGGAGCGGAGTGCTGGTGACCCCTCCCAGCCTCGTCCCAACCCACCCACTTTTGCCCAGGGAGTGATCAGTGAGTATGGGGATGGGGAGGAGTGTGCATGGGAGTGGCTTGGGGCAGATGTTGGAGGAGGAGGGACTCTGATCTCCCTTTTGTGGGTCCTGACATCCT
Organism: Mustela lutreola; assembly: GCF_030435805.1. Lineage (NCBI taxonomy): Eukaryota > Metazoa > Chordata > Mammalia > Carnivora > Mustelidae > Mustela > Mustela lutreola. The sequence continues at coordinate 65,760,957 of NC_081297.1, forward strand.
GTTTCTCTTCCCAGATGAAGCTGACCAGCGGCAGTATGAGGAGTGGCTGTTTCATACCCAGCAGCTCCTACAGATGCAACTGAAGGTGCTAGAGGAGCAGATTGGTGTGCACCGCAAGTCCCGGAAGGCTCTGTGTGCCAAGCAGCGCACTGCCAAAAAGGCTGGCCGTGAGTTCCCAGAGGCTGATGCTGAGAAGCTCAAGCTGGTTACAGAGCAGCAGAGCAAGATCCAGAAACAACTGGATCAGGTAGGGAAGGCAGACTTCAGCCTGGTAACCAGGAGCCCAGAAGAGGGAGGCCACGGGTGGGCAGGCTCCAGGCTGAGCCCCGACTCTCCTATGTTAGGTCCGGAAGCAGCAGAAGGAGCACACCAACCTCATGGCAGAATACCGGAGTAAACAGCAGCAGCAGCAACAACAACAACAGCAGCAGCACTCAGCCGTGCTGGCCCTGAGTCCTTCCCAGAGTCCCCGACTGCTCACCAAGCTCCCCGGCCAGCTGCTCCCAGGCCACGGGCTGCAGCCGCCGCAGGGGCCTCCGGGAGGGCAAGCTGCAGGTCTTCGCCTGCCCCCAGGGGGCATGACACTCCCCGGACAGCCTGGTGGCCCTTTCCTCAACACCTCTCTGGCCCAACAGCAGCAACAGCAACAGCAACATTCTGGTGGGGCTGGGCCCTTGGCTGGCCCCTCAGGAGGCTTCTTCCCTGGCAACCTGGCTCTTCGAGGCCTAGGACCCGATTCGAGACTTCTCCAGGAAAGGCAGCTGCAGCTGCAGCAGCAACGCATGCAGCTAGCCCAGAAACTGCAGCAGCAGCAGCAGCAGCAGCAGCACCTCCTAGGACAGGTGGCGGTCCAGCAGCAACAGCAGCAGAGCCTGGGCGTACAAGCAAACCAAGCTCTGGGTCCCAAGCCCCAGGGTCTTCTGCCTCCCAGCAGCCATCCGGGCCTCTTGGTCCAGCAACTGTCCCCACAACCACCCCAGGGGCCCCAGGGCATGCTGGGCCCTGCCCAAGTGGCAGTGTTGCAGCAGCAACAGCAGCACCCTGGAGCCTTGGGCCCCCAGGGTCCTCACAGACAGGTGCTTCTGACCCAGTCCCGGGTGCTGAGTTCCCCCCAGCTAGCACAGCAGGGTCAGGGCCTTATGGGACATCGGCTGGTCACAGCCCAGCAGCAGCAACAGCAGCACCAACAGCAGGGATCCATGGCAGGCCTTTCCCATCTGCAGCAGGGCCTGATGCCACACGGTGGGCAGCCCAAACTCAGCACTCAGCCCATGGCCACCTTGCAGCAGCAGCAGCAACAGCTCCAACAGCAACAGCAGCAGCAACAGCACCTCCAACAGCAGCAGCAGCAGCAGCTCCAACAGCAGCAGCAGCAGCAGCACCTCCAACAGCAGCAGCAGCAGCAGCAGCAGCAGCACCTCCAACAGCAGCAGCAGCAGCAGCAGCACCAACAGCAGCAGCTTCAACAGCAGCAGCAGCAGCAGCACCAACAGCAGCAGCATCAACAGCAGCAGCTCCAGCAGCAGCAGCAGCAGCTCCAACAGCAGCAGCACCAACAGCAGCAGCTTCAACAGCAGCAGCAGCAGCAGCTCCAACAATTTCAGCAGCAGCAGCAGCAGCAGATGGGCCTCTTGAACCAGAGTCGAACTTTACTGTCTCCGCCGCAGCCACCGCCGCCGCAGCAGCAGGTGCCCCTCGGCCCCGGCATGCCCGCCAAGCCTGCACAACACTTTTCTAGCCCCGGAGCCCTGGGTGCTGCCGTCTTGACGGGCAAGGAACAGAGCATGGTAGACACAGCTGTTCCTCCAGAGGCCGTGGAGGGGCCGTCCACACATCCAGGGGCGCCGCTAGCCCTAGGGGCTGTTCCCGAGTCGGCGGCCACCGAACCCGGGGAGGTGAAGCCCTCATTGTCCGGGGACTCGCAGCTCCTGCTTATCCCACCGCAGGCCCAGCCACAGCCTGGCTCTGCACAGTTGCAGCCACCCCTGAGGCTCCCAGGTCCACAGCAGCAGCAAGTTAACTTGCTCCATTCTGCAGGTGTGGGAAGCCACGGGCCAGTGGGCAGTGGCTCATCCTCGGAGGCCTCATCCATGCCCCATCTGCTGGCCCAGTCCTCCGTTCCTTTAGGGGAGCAGCCTGGGACCATGACCCAGAACCTTCTGGGCTCCCAACAGCCCCTTGGACTGGAGCGGCCCGTGCAAAATAACGCAGGGCCACAGCCTGCCAAAGCAGGATCTGGCCTCCCACCAGGGCCGGGCCTGCCCGGGCCTGGAGTTATGCCAACAATGGGGCAGCTTCGAGCGCAGCTCCAAGGGGTCCTGGCCAAAAACCCCCAGCTGCGGCACTTGAGCCCGCAGCAGCAGCAGCAGCTACAGGCACTCCTCGTGCAGCGGCAGCTGCAGCAGAGTCAGGCAGTGCGCCAGGCCCCACCCTACCAGGAGCCTGGGGCCCAGCCCTCTCCCCTCCAGGGCCTCCTGGGTCGCCAGCCTCAACTTGGGGGCTTCTCTGGATCCCAGACAGGCCCTCTCCAGGAGTTAGGGGCGGGGCTTCGACCTCAGGGCCCACCCCGGCTCCCTGCCCCACAAGGAGCCTTAGCTGCAGGACCGGTCCTCGGCCCTGTTCATCCCACACCTCCACCCTCCAGCCCCCAAGAGCCAAAGAGACCTTCCTCACAGCCCCCCGGAGCTAGTCCTCTGGTCCCATCCCAGCTCCCCTCTGAGGCCCAGCTCCCCCCCACCCAGCCAGGGACCCCAAAACCCCAGGGGCCTTCCTTGGAGCTGCCTCCTGGGAGGGTCTCACCTGCTGCTGCCCAGCTTGCAGATACCTTCTTTGGCAAGGGGCTGGGACCTTGGGACCCCCCAGACAACCTAGTGGAAGCCCGGAAGCCAGATCAGAGCAGCCTGGTACCTGGGCATCTGGAGCAGGTGAATGGGCAGGCAGTGACTGAGCCACCCCATCTCAGCATCAAGCAGGAGCCTCGGGAGGAGCCATGTGCCCTGGGAGCCCAGGCGGTGAAGAGGGAGGCCAACGGGGAGCCAATAGGGGCACCAGGTACCAGCAACCACCTCCTGCTGGCCGGCCCCCGCTCAGAGGCTGGGCATCTGCTCTTGCAGAAGCTTCTACGCGCAAAGAATGTGCAACTCAGCACTGGGCGGGGGCCCGAGGGGCTGCGAGCTGAGATCAACGGGCACATTGACAGCAAGCTGGCTGGGCTGGAGCAGAAACTACAGGGTACCCCCAGCAACAAAGAGGTGAGTGCTCTAGAGAGATTGGAGAAGATAAGAGGGGATTGCAACCCAGGGCACTGTGAGCAGATCTGGTTCACCCAGAAGAGGTGAGGACTTGGAGGAAGACCGCAGCCTTCACTGTGGGTTTTTCTGGCCTAGGACACAACAGCAAAGAAGCCTGTGACACCAAAGCCCAAGCGGGTACAGAAGGCAAGTGACAGGTTGGTGAGCTCCCGAAAGAAGCTGCGGAAGGAGGACGGGGTCAGGGCCAGCGAGGCCTTGCTGAAACAGCTGAAACAGGTAATCCCCAGGAGCCAGCCCCCTGGCCCCTAGCTGTGGGGTGGCAGAGATGTACACACTGCGGGTTTCCAACTTTGTCATCTTGCCCCTCCTAGGAGCTGTCCCTGCTGCCCCTAACGGAGCCTACTATCACCGCCAATTTTAGCCTCTTTGCTCCCTTCGGCAGTGGTTGCCCGGTCAACGGGCAGTGCCAGCTGAGGGGGGCCTTTGGAAGTGGGGCACTGCCCACTGGCCCTGACTACTATTCCCAGCTGCTTACCAAGGTCAGAAAAATGGCAATACCTTTTGGGGCTGACGAGGTTCTTGGGGAGGTGGAGGTGGGAGTGGAAGATGAGGAAATTGCTGATGTCGTGTGGGGTCAGGAGATTACGTCATTCTCCCTCTGCCATCTTGCACACAACACCCCACCCCACCCCCAGAATAACCTGAGTAACCCGCCGACACCACCCTCGTCGCTGCCCCCCACCCCACCCCCATCGGTGCAGCAGAAGATGGTGAATGGCGTCACCCCATCTGAAGAGCTGGGGGAGCACCCCAAGGATGCTGCCTCTGCCCGGGATACTGAAGGGACGCTGAGGGGTAAGTCAGGAATAGAGTGGGCCTCTCCTCCTCTGGTAGGATTTGGCGGCTGGGATCCAAGTTGCTCAATTTGAGATGGGAAGGATTGCGTGTGGCTCTGTGCGTGCACAGGACAGGATACCTGATCTAAGGAAGGGCCTGGCCTCTTCAGGGCGGATTCGTTGGAAGCCAGGGCTCCAGAGCACGGGCAACAGAGGAGGTGGGTGGCGGGAAGGGTGTCGATGAGGCTTTTGTTCACGAGGCACAGCCTACAGTGCCTTAGTGTGTATAGAACTACAGTGAGCTGTGGATTTGAATTCTCTGGTGCCTGTATTCATCTGTCTGTATTAGCGCCGCTAAGTAACATGACCGACTTGTGTGGGCCGCAGTTTCCTCACTGTAAATAGGTGTTAGAATATTCTTATGCAGGAGTTGTTAAAGTTGATAAATAAAGCCCAGTGCCTGGCCCAGGGGAAAGTCTTGATAAATACAGCTCATTTACCCAGGGTTGTAGGTAGGTGGGTGGGTAGATAGTAGTGGTTATGAGAGCTAGACTAGGTCTTGTAGTAGTTAGGCCTGAAACATGGGGCAGATTGTCCCGTCATCTCTGGCCACCAGCCTGACTTTTCTTCTCCCCTCCTACCCTTTAGATGCTTCAGAGGTGAAGAGTCTAGACCTGCTGGCCGCCTTGCCTACACCCCCTCACAATCAGACTGAGGATGTCAGGTACGGGGTGGGCCTGGAAATGGGGATAAGGAATAGGGATGGAGGGCGGGTTGCCTATTTTTTTCCTTTGGCCAGTGGCAGATTTCACGTAAGGCTATGACATCTACTAATTTCTAAATTTGGGAGGGAATGTCTACAAGGCTATACCAGTAAATGTCTACTTTTGGCCCATAGGATGGAAAGTGATGAGGACAGCGATTCTCCTGATAGCATTGTGCCGGCTTCGTCCCCTGAAAGCATCTTGGGGGAGGAGGCTCCCCGTTTCCCTCAGCTGGGCTCAGGCCGGTGGGAGCAGGAAGACCGGGCTCTTTCCCCTGTCATCCCCATCATTCCTCGGGCCAGTATCCCAGGTAGAGGCTGCTCTGGGCATGGACCAGGCAGGGCTGGGTTGTCTGAAGCTGGGAGAGAGAGGCAGCTGGAGTTTACATGGGTCCCTCTCACATTCCAGTCTTCCCAGATACCAAACCTTATGGGGCCCTGGACCCGGAGGCCCCTGGAAAGCTGCCTGCCACAACTTGGGAAAAGGGCAAAGGAAGTGAGGTGTCCGTCATGCTGACGGTCTCTGCTGCTGCGGCCAAGGTGTGTCTTGGGGGTTCCTTGGAGGTCAAAGGGATCCTGGACAGAAGACAGTCCCTGGAGCGTGTGTGGATAAGTTCAATTGCTCAGAACTATGTACTAGGACCTACTGTGTGTGAGCGCCTGGGCTGAAGGCTGCAGGATTAGGGTAAATAAAGCATGTGAGGTCCCTGCCGTCAGAGAGCTCACAGTCTAGTGATAGATGCAAGTCAACCAGTCGGGGAGCACACAGAATGCGACGAATGCTGCAAGACAGCATGTCCCCAGTTACATTTGGTGGAACTCTGTTATTTTTTAACATTGACAGGGTTTTGTGGTCAAAGAAAATTGGAAATCCCAGTTGAAACCACAAAACAAGTTTCTTTACTACAGGACTTCTCAGATTCTTTCGTTTGCTAATGTGTATTGTGAGTCTCCCAAGTGGTGAACATAGGGTGTGTCATTTCTACACTTGGTGGGCACGGGGCCCTTGTCATGGAGCACCAATTACTGACCGCAGCAGTCTGGGAGAGGTGCTGTGAAGGAAGCACGGGAGAAGGGCAGGACTGACGGGCCACTTGGGGAGCAGGGTTCTGGGTGTTGTGTCCCCGCCAGAGTGGTGGCAGTGCGCACCCCGTGCTGCTGACACGGTCTTCCTGGCCCCTTCCCTGCCCTGGCAGAACCTGAATGGTGTGATGGTGGCAGTGGCAGAGCTGCTGAGCATGAAGATCCCCAACTCCTATGAGGTGCTGTTCCCAGAGAGCCCTGCCCGGCCGGGCACTGAGCCGAAGAAGGGAGAAGCTGAGGGCCCTGGTGAGTGCGGCAGGAAGTCTCAGGACCTGCAGGAAGGGATGCTGCTAGGAGGTTCTGATCCCTTCCTTTCTGTAGGAGGGAAAGAAAAGGGTCTGGGAGGCAAGAGCCCGGAAGCTGGCCCTGACTGGCTAAAGCAGTTTGATGCAGTGCTGCCCGGCTATACCCTCAAGAGCCAGCTGGACATCTTGAGCCTCCTGAAACAGGTAGGTGTGGGGGAGAAAAGAGGGTGGGTGTGCGGAGAGCACAGAAGGCAGAGGGCTTTGGGGAGAGTGGACCCTGGGTAAGAGGAGGGAGGGGACTTGCAACGCAAGGAGCTGGCGCTGATGATACCGGGCATGTCCCCTTCTGTAGGAGAGCCCTGCTCCAGAGCCAGCTGCCCAGCACAGCTACACCTGCAATGTCTCCAACCTGGATGTGCGACAGCTCTCTGCCCCACCTCCTGAAGAGCCCTCCCCGCCCCCATCCCCCTTGGCACCCTCTCCGGCTAGCCCCCCTGCGGAACCCCTGGTAGAACTCCCCACCGAACCCTTGGCTGAGCCACCGGTCCCGTCGCCTTTGCCACTGGCCTCATCCCCTGAATCGGCCCGACCCAAGCCCCGAGCCCGGCCCCCCGAAGAAGGGGAAGATTCCCGGCCACCTCGCCTCAAGAAGTGGAAGGGGGTGCGCTGGAAGCGGCTGCGGCTGCTACTGACCATCCAGAAGGGCAGTGGGCGGCAGGAGGATGAGCGGGAAGTGGCGGAGTTTATGGAACAGCTCGGCACAGCCCTGCGGCCCGACAAGGTGCCTCGTGACATGAGGCGCTGCTGCTTCTGTCACGAGGAGGGTGATGGGGCCACTGATGGGCCTGCCCGCCTGCTGAACCTAGACCTGGACCTCTGGGTGCACCTCAACTGCGCCCTGTGGTCCACAGAGGTCTATGAGACCCAGGGTGGGGCACTGATGAACGTGGAGGTGGCTCTGCACCGTGGGCTGCTGACCAAGTGCTCCCAGTGCCAGCGCACCGGTGCCACCAGCAGCTGCAATCGAATGCGTTGCCCCAACGTCTACCATTTTGCCTGCGCCATCCGCGCCAAGTGCATGTTCTTTAAGGATAAGACCATGCTGTGTCCAATGCACAAGATCAAGGGGCCCTGTGAGCAGGAGCTGAGCTCTTTTGCTGTCTTCCGGCGGGTCTACATCGAGCGGGACGAAGTGAAGCAGATCGCCAGCATCATCCAGCGGGGAGAGCGGCTGCACATGTTCCGTGTAGGGGGCCTTGTGTTCCACGCCATTGGACAGCTGCTCCCGCATCAGATGGCCGACTTCCACAGCGCCACGGCCCTCTACCCCGTGGGCTATGAGGCCACACGGATCTATTGGAGCCTCCGCACCAACAACCGCCGCTGCTGCTACCGCTGCTCCATCGGCGAGAACAACGGGAGGCCAGAGTTCATCGTCAAGGTCATGGAGCAGGGCCTGGAGGACCTGGTTTTCACTGACGCCTCACCCCAGGGTGAGCACTGGGCCCTCAAAACACTCCTGTGCAAGTGAAAGGGGTCCATGGGGTCTTTGTGAGTCATCTTCCCCCATGGCTTCAGGCAGGTGGAGGTCTTCTAAGAGCCCCAGAGACAGTGTTCTAGCCTCTCTGAGTTGTCTTACGTTCCCTTGTGATTGGAGCTACTCTGCTTGTCTGCTTCACATATTCTAGCTCCTTTTCCTAGCCTCAGCGGAACTAAGGAATACTATTCTGAGACCACATCGTCTGGCTCCCTCACCCTGTTCCTAACCATGAGGGCCTTATGATCGCTTTGCCCTGCTCATAATTCTTTTGCTTTGAGCTCTAGCGTTAACGATAGAAATAAGTGAGCAAGTGCTGTGCACCACACACTGAAGTAAGTGACCTAGGCTTTTTTGTTTCTGGCAGCCCTGTAAGGTGAGTACTTTCATATTGCCCAGTGCATACATAAAGAACCAGAGCCTTAGAGAGATTTAGGTATTTGGCATAAGGGCCCATAGCCAGTACCAGAACCTGAACCCAGGTCTTCCTAGCTCTAAAGCAGGCCTGGTGTTCTGGCTCTCGGTTAGGCATGGTGGCCTGTGCTGGGTTTCCTGGGCCCTGAGGTCATGTGTTTGTGTCCTAGAGCTCTCTCTGGTGCCCCTCCAGGGTAGGAGGCCTTCTGGCTTGTTGAGGGAGAGTGGGACTGGGAGGCCAGTGGGGAGTCCTAAAGAACCACACAGCCTTGTCACAGAGAGGTGTGCAAGCTACAGAAAAGGACCATAGCTTCGGATCAAGGTTAGGCTGAGGTCAGTCAACAGAAGTTGCCTCTGAGGGCCACTCTCTTTCCTTGCCTCTTAGCGGTGTGGAATCGCATCATCGAGCCCGTGGCTGCCATGAGAAAAGAGGCCGACATGCTGCGGCTCTTCCCTGAGTACCTGAAAGGCGAGGAGCTCTTTGGGCTGACGGTGCATGCCGTGCTGCGCATAGCTGAATCAGTAAGAAGGGGGCCAGGCGCCATGTGGGCACTGGGGACACTGGCCGTGCCCCAAAAATGCTCAGGCTAAGGCAAGCATGACCTGTGTCCACAGCTGCCCGGAGTGGAGAGCTGTCAAAACTATTTATTCCGCTATGGACGCCACCCCCTGATGGAGCTGCCACTCATGATCAATCCCACTGGTTGTGCCCGATCAGAGCCTAAGATCCTCACACACTACAAACGGTGAGCTTTTGGGGTGGGGGCTGTGGGATGTGGGAGTGGGGGTTGGCAGGGGCCCTCCGGCCAGTTATGAAGGTTTGGGGGTTCACTCTAAGCCTCCTGGCTAGAGGGTATGCAGGAATCACCTAGGTTATTCCTTTCCTCCTCCACCCTGCTCAGGTGTTCTGGGTTGACCTGGGGTCTGGGACAGACTTACCTTGGGCACCCTGGGAATGACTTGGGAAGGTTCTAGGTAGACAATGGTGAAATTCTGTCAAGTAGATAAGGGAGCCAGTTCCCTCCTTCCTCTCTTATTTTGCTTCCAGGGGGCCTGTGATTCTCCCAAACCTGAGACACCCCATAAGGCTAGGGTCACCTTCCCTTCCCCAGGCTGAGTTGGTGTCAAAAATAATTAGAAATATAGTAGATAAATAATAAAACCTTACATTTGTATAGCACTTTATACTTTTTTTTTCAAAGCGTTTTCACATCCATTATCTCATTTGATCCTCACAACAACCTTATGAGGTAGGTAGGGCAGGTGGTATGACCCCCGTTTTACAGCGGAGAAAACTGAGACCCAGAAAGGTTAAGTGACTAGACAAAGGTCACACAGCTGGGACCAGAACTTACCTCTCAACCTGTGGTTCACTGCTCTTTCTGTGTACCATGGTAGCCTGACTTTGGTCCCTGGGTAGAGGGAGGCAGAATCTTGGTATCAGGGTTTTCACAAAGGCCTTCTGTTGCTCCTTGGGCTAGCAAAGAGCATCAGGCTCTACTAACCCAGTCATCCCTAGTCCTTGATGCTCTACAACAGTGGTTTTCAAACTGTCTGTGTTTCAGAAAGTTTTGGAACACATAAACTGAGTGAGCAGAACTTGGCTCTCCCCGTGCACAACTCCCCCTTCCCCAAATTGGATTCAGCCAGAAGCATTGTGTTTTCACCTAGTTTATGTATTGGAATTCCAATGACATTTTATTAAAGAAAAAAAAACTCTTCTAAATCAAAAAGAATCGAAAACGTTTGAAAACCACTGCTCTGGGATGGGCAAGATTTTGGCTGGTGCCCTAGGGTGGTGAAGAGGCATCCCTGCCAGGCAGCAGTCATTCCCCTGCACTGAGCCATCTGTACAGAGCCCAGCATTATGTCAGAGAAGGGGACAGTGTGAAGAAAGGAATGGGTACCACCTTCTCGGCTGTGAATTCAGAGCGACTTTTAATTCAAATCCAGCCCAGTGTGGTAGGCACAGCCCCCAATTTCAGGGCTTCTAATACGTGCAAGAGGTAGAACTCAGACATTTGAGCAAACCATGAGCTTACATGCCAGGCCTGGGCTGCTTGGGGAAAACCTCCCAGAGGAGCGTGGCCTTGTGTTTGGCAGGAGGGTGGTATAAGGCAGGGAGATGGGAGAACGGGCTCAGTGTAGGGGAATTGGTGCCCCCCCCACCTTGTCCCCCATCCTGGGCTCTCTGCACCACTCAGGGTGTCGGACGGGTCCCCACAACTAGTGGCTATCACACCAAAGCCAAGACCCACACGCCTCCGCTCCCATTTCCAAGACGGCACATGCCCCTAGCCGGCATGTTGCACATCCCAGGGAAGAGGCGGGTGGCATGTGCTTGGTCTGAGGGAGAGCTGTCTTGTCATGGCCTGTGTCACCTCCCAGGCCTCACACCCTGAACAGCACCAGCATGTCCAAGGCATATCAGAGCACCTTCACAGGCGAGACCAACACCCCATACAGCAAGCAGTTTGTGCACTCCAAGTCATCACAGTACCGACGCCTGCGCACCGAGTGGAAGAACAACGTGTACCTGGCCCGCTCCCGTATCCAGGGCCTGGGGCTCTACGCCGCCAAGGACCTAGAAAAGCACACAATGGTCATTGAGTATATTGGTACCATCATTCGCAATGAGGTGGCCAACCGGCGGGAGAAAATCTATGAGGAGCAGGTAGGGGCTGGCTTATGGCCCCCGCTCTGTGGAGGAGGGAGGGTGAATCGGGGTCAGGTCAGGAGAGCAGGTGGAAAGTTGTGGGAGGCGGGGGAGGTGAGAGATGGGAAACAGGCGGGATAGGAACTGAAGATAAGCCCCCTGCCCAGGTCTGGTACCCAATCCCACCACTAGCACCGCTGCCATTCTTTGACATTCTTCCCACTTCTGCAACTTCCTCCCTTCTAGAATCGAGGCATCTACATGTTCCGAATAAACAACGAACATGTGATTGATGCTACGTTGACTGGAGGCCCTGCCAGGTGAGAGACAAATGAGGCAGGAGGAATTTTAGGGGTCCCTGGGGGTGACACTCAGGGTGGGCCAAGAAGGAGCCAAAAGCATCCCGACTCAGTTGCCTGGCATCCCCGACTCTGGCCCACTGCTTAGGTACATTAACCATTCCTGTGCCCCTAACTGTGTGGCGGAAGTTGTGACGTTTGACAAGGAGGATAAAATCATCATCATCTCCAGCCGGCGAATCCCCAAAGGAGAGGAGGTGAGAGGAAGTGTCCTTTGTGAGTGACTAAGCAGCTCCCTCTTCTCTGCTATTCCCCAAGTTCCTTTGGCCAGTGCTGTCAGATCAGATCTCTGCCCAACCCCCACTCCCTCTGGGAGGCTGGCATCGATTCTACCCTCTTTTCTTTCCAGCTGACCTATGACTATCAGTTTGACTTTGAGGACGATCAGCACAAGATCCCCTGCCACTGTGGAGCCTGGAATTGTCGAAAATGGATGAACTAAGAAGCTTAGAGGCTACCAGGCAGGGGAGTCCCCCCACCCCCAACCTCTTCCCTGAAAGGGATGAGGGGGAAGAGAGGTAGCAGCCAGAGCCAGGACCCAGGGCTGGGGCTGCCGGCTGACCGGAGCCCCTGGAGCAGGAGGCTGGGGCAGAGGGCCCTAGGCCAAGCCCACCCTGGGCACCAGGGGCAACCCTCTTCCCCGCCACCGGCCCCCAGGCTGGCATCTCTGCCCCCAGCTCCAGGAGGGGCCAGACAGAAGCAGCCATTGGGCATCTCAGGTTTGAGGGGGATATGGGCCGGGAACTACCCAGAAGCAACTGGGAGGCAGCAGGGAGGGGGGAGGAGGATGTGTGGCGGGGCCTCACAGCCCTGCTTCTCCCACCGACCTCTCCGGCCCAACTCAAGGCTGCAAAGAGACTTGACTAAGCTTGACAATCCCAAAGGCCGGGTCCCACACCTGGCCCTGCCTGCCGGGTCCTGCCCCCACCCTCACTCCCATCCCCTTCCCTCAATCTGTCTCTGTCTCCCTCTTCTCCTCTGTGTTTCTGTCTCTCTATGGGTTGTGTTTCCTTGTTTTCCACTCTGACAAATGCAACATGAACGGGAAAGAGGCGCCCAGCTGCCCAGGAGGGCAAGCCAGGCAAGCCGGGCAAGGAGACCCCGCACCCACACCTACCTCATTTAAGTGTTGGATTTTTTGCTGTTTTGAAATGTGAGACCCTCTCCAAGCCCCCTACTGCCCCGACCCTCTCTTCCGCCTCACTGCCCTCTTCTGAGTGGGTGGAAAGGGGGTAGGAAGAGGAAGAAAAACAACAACAAAAAATCCATCTTTGTTTTTAATTATGGGCATGGGATGGTGGTTGAGGCTAATGCTGATGAAGATTGGGGATAACTGGCCCCTAGTTGCTCTAGGACTTCCTTCTCCATCTGGACATGGGGGCAGGAGGGGTGTGCTAAACCTAGGACCAGGATATCGCCCTCCTGTTTTCCCAACCCCATCATGAGCCCATTTGCCCTCCAGCCCCTGGATGGGGTGGGTGGGTGGTCGGGTGAGGGCTATCCCTGAGTGGCATGCCCATACCCAGTGAGGCAGGGTGTGGCCCGGAGCTCCCACTTTCCCTCAGTCACCAAACTGCTGCTGGTCTGGTGGGAAGGGGTGGTGATGTGGGGGTGGGGAGCTTAGTGTCAGCGCGGGGAGGGTGGGGGGTATTTATCTATTTATACATGGGATTGTACATAGTCTTGTGGGGAATGGGGGAGCCGGCTGGAGGTAAGAACCCTCCCCTCTCCCCCCACCCCCGGGGAGAGCAAATGTAAAACTACTAATTTTTGTGCTTTATATATTCTATATAAATATATCTATTTTCTTTTTACAAAACCAGTTTATAAATGGTAGGGGGGTGTGGGGCGGACACATGGAGCTCCCCTTGTGGGGGGGCCCCCTCCATTACCCAACCTACCGCCCTTTTCCTCACCCCCTCCCCACCCCCTGGCTGTGACTGCTGTAAGGTGGGGGTATAGAGGCTGGGCAGTTCTCACCCCCCTTGTATAGTTGGACTATGTTATAACGCACAAAAGTGAGCTGGCCCCAGCGGGAGCCAGAGGGTGATGGGTTCCCTGCCTCCCTTTCCTTCCCCTTTCTGCCCAAGCTTGTGCTGCAGTTGAACCTCTTCCTGGGGCTTAGGGGTAGATTGGGGGTGGGTGAGGCCCCAGACCCCTCTTGAGTAGGGAGTGTGGGGATGAAGATGAAGCTTATATGCAGTTCTCTCCTAGGGGCTGTGGGCAAAGGGCATTTTGTAATTAATATTTTCAAGAATCAAATGTCTGGAGTGTAGGGGTGGGCTTGGTGGCGGTGGATGGGCGGGTCTGCTGGAGGGGGAGCAAGGTCGCTGTTGTGATTTTAGGTTTTGTTTTGTTTTGTTTTTGAATTTGGGGGGTTGCGGATTGATGGGGGTAGGGAGATTTTTTTTTTTTTTTTAAAGCTGCTTCCTCAACTGTTTCAAGCTGCAAATGTTTAAGAGCATCCTCCACCCCCACAAAAAAACCACTGTCATTAAATCAGGCAGTGAGGAGACTGGGCTGCTGCCCCCAAAGCCATTGGATATTCCTTTTCCAAGAGCAAAAGTTCTAGGCTACAGGGAGAGGGAGATTGGCTCCTGTGAGTTAGGCTCTGGTTGGGGCTTGGGCCCTGGGATTGGGAAAAGGGGATGGGGCAGACTTTGTAAGCATATGCTAGGTATCCGATAGTCCTGTAGAATTTAGTGAAGAACCTTATACAGTTTTTAATTTTTATATAAACTAACTCAGACCCAAGCTACAAGGTTGGAATTTTGGTTGTTGGTTTTTTTTTTTGTTTTGTTTTGTTTTTAAAGTACCCCGCCTGTATAATTGCATCTGAATTCCCTCCTCTTCCCACCCCCCCCCCCGTGTTTGTATTTTGGGTTGGTTTACACTTGCACATATTCAGTTTTCAGTTTTTCCCTTTTACAGTCTTCTCCCCTCACCTTCAGGACCCTCCCCCTTTTTAAAAAATAAATCGCTGACAAGTGTGAATCCCGTGAAGACTTTATTTTGTGTTGTGTGTATCCTGTACAGCAAGATTGGTCCTTCGTAACAACGGATGAAATGATTCCCTTTTTTAAAGCGCCCTTTCTCCCTCCACCCCCAGCGCCCTGTCCTTGGCATGTTTTGTATCAGCGATCATTCTGAACTGTACATAATTTATGTTGCAAGAGGCAAAGGGCAAGTTTTGGATTTTGCTTCTTCCAAGTTTGTTTTTAAACGACAAATAAAAAAAGAACATTTTAAATACAAGCGGCTCCGTCCAGTCACCCTCGCCGGCAACGGATCGGTAAAGTCCGAGAGCACCCAGGGGAGGGCGGTTACGCAGGCCAGGCCACGCCGGAAGAGTGGTGTCCCCGCCTTCCGCCCTTGGCTTGCGTGTATCTGACGTAGGCGGAAGTGGTGTCGCGGTACCGGATGCGGGGCGGGGCCTCTGCCCCCTCCGCCCCTTCTGCCCCGCTATCAGAGAGCTTCCTAAAGCGAGCGAACCCAGTCAGCGCCTCTTGAAATGGAGACGGTGAGGAGCACGGGAGGGCGGCGAGGGGCGCTGTGGAGCCCGAGACCCCCGTTAGGGGACAGGGTGGCCTGAGCAGGGACCGACGCTGCACGAGAAGCCGGTGTCTGTCCTATGCCGTGACCCTGCCCCTCTGCTCCTTCGCTGGGCGCATCTAGGACTGGGCCGCGCGATGCCTACCTCACGTCCGTGGTACTCTCAGCCCGAGCTGGCAGTGACTCTTTGCTCTCGGTTAGGAACCCGAGCCTACCTCGGCGATCTCGGACCTCCTTTCCTCTTAGCACCTCAAACCTTCAGAGGTTTGCCAGAGTGCAGGGCTGTGCTGTGATCCGGCTTTCCTGGGTAAGGCAGGGGGCTTCTGAGGGTCTCCCGCTTGCAAGGTAGCACCTGGCCCCCGGTTGTCTTGAGTGTGAGCCCTGCAGTCCCTGGCAGGAGGGAGATGGGAAAGACTTTTATACTGCTTCGAGCTGTCTAGCGAAGTCACATTGCCTTAATAAGACTGAAAAGTGGGCTTTCCCTGAAGGAGGGAATCTTTCAGTGTTAGAGGCCGCTGTGTCCCTGGACAAGTTTAGGTTATGCCCTGTTCTGCGATTCTAAGCATGCGTGTTGGCACAGATCATTCTTGGCCAGCAGGCACTACCAGTTGTGGCAGGTCCTTGTCATCCTCCCAGAGATGCTGCAGGTAGCCTTTTACATGTTTGGATCCAGTGTGACGATCAGGAGCCTTTTCTAATACTCTGGAGCCATAATCCTCCCTCAGGCAGAGTAACTCTTCCGTGTCTTGGTTTTTATCATCTGTTACTGGCAGGTTCATCTTTCTTTGGGTCAGTCCTATGCCTTTAGTAGTTCCTTTACCACACCCTTTCTCTGCCTGCAGAGAAGTCCTGTCCCTCAAGTCTTAAAGGAGAAAACAGACAGAAGTGGTCAAGTGATTTGCAGTTGGGCACCCAGGCAAGGGAGTCAGCTCTTACAGACTAAGAGAAGTTTGAACAAAAATAAAATGTCTGGGACACCTGGCTGGCTCAAGTCAGGAGAGCATGTGACTCTTGATCCCAGGGTCATGAGTGCTAGCTCCATGTTAGGCATAGAGTTTACATTAAAAATAAAAATAATAATAAAGACTAACAAAAGGTCTGAGTCCATTAAATGCAAAATAATGTATCAATTTTTATTTTACTTACTTGTCAATGTAGTATGGTTTACAGAACATTTTTACATAGCTTTTCTAATTTAGTCCTCACACTTTTTGTATTGATTAGGTTCTTGGGATAGAAATTGTCTTAAAAAGAAGAAAAGAAAACCCTTGCTTTGAAAATGCTCAGCCTGCCTGGAGTGGGGGTGAGGGCGAACCAATGACAGCTGTTACCGAAGGTAGACTGTAATGAATGCTATCATCAAGATGCAAACAAAGGACTGTGGAAACATAGAGGAGGGAGAAATTATTATGGACCTAGGAGAGGGCATTGCAGGTTGAGAGAACAGTGTGAGCACAGGCATAGAAACGGGTATGTAGAGATTAATTGGGGGTGAGCCAGTGGCTTGATGTTGCTCAAGCTTTGGATTTTGCTTGCTTGGGAGAAAAGATTGGAAAAGTAGGCTGAGGTCAGGTTGAAGGTATAGCATACCACACTAAGTTTGAACTTTGTTTTGTAATAAGGGGAGCGATGGATGCTCTGTGACCCAAGCAGGGAGTGTGCTTTAGGAATGTTCTTAGCAGCTTCTGCAGATGGATGGAGTCACTTTAGAAAGTAGTGACCTCCTAGGTGCTGGAGATAAAAGTTCCTTACAGACCTGAGATGCTTAGTGAGAGAACTTGGAGGAAGCATGAAGGATGAAAAGGAGATAGATTTTGGACAGGGAGACCAGTTTAGAGAATGTTGCAGAAGTGAGAGGTAAAAGCCAAGTTGAAACTGAAAGTGGAAAGGAGAGAAATGGATTTGAGACATTTCTAACATATCAGTTTAGTTGGTAGACATTAAGGACAAGTTTAGGTCATGCCCTGCCCTGCAAGTCCAAGCAGACATATTGGCATAGCTCATTCTTGGAGGAATCAATACTACAGTTCTAGGCACTCAGAGGAGAGCAATGCGAAAAAACAGAGAAGGGAACCCCAGTAAGAATAATAGGATGAAAGGACAGATGCTGTTTTGTATTGAAGTGTTTGAGTAGTTTTTGTGATATCTGTGGCATTACAGCAAACAATCAGAAATGTGGATTGGGGGTAACTGGGTGGCACAGTTGATTAAGCATTCGACTCTTGCTTTTAGCTCAGGTCATGATCTTGGGGTCATAAGAGTGAGCCCACATCAGGCTTTGTGCTCAGTGCCAAGTCTGCTTGAGTTTTTCTCTCCCTCTCCCCCTAGCATGTACATGTTCTCTCTCTAAAATAAATAAATAAATAAATATATATATATATATATATATATATATATATATATTTTAAAATGTGGATCAGGGGGCGCCTGGGTGGCTCAGTGGGTTAAGCTGCTGCCTTCGGCTCAGGTCATGATCTCAGAGTCCTGGGATCGAGTCCCGCATCGGGCTCTCTGCTCAGCGGAGAGCCTGCTTCCCTCTCTCTCTCTCTGCCTGCCTCTCCATCTACTTGTGATTTCTCTCTGTCAAATAAATAAATAAAATATTAAAAAAAATAAAATAAAATAAAATAAAATGTGGATCAGGAGTTCAGAAGAAACTGTAAGTCCATGTGTCAGATCTAGCCTGTGTCTCCATAATATTTTGTACTTGTGTTATAGTGATACTTTCCCAGGTTTCCTATGCTATTAAAAGCAGAGAGAAGTAATTATTCTCCTGCGTGGAGAAACAGGCAGAAAGGTAAAGTCATATTCAATAATGCCTCACTCTCTTGTGTAGGTTTCTGTATCTCTAGCTGTACATCACTTTTTTCCTCTATAGCTTAATCTTAGGCCTCTCTCTTCACAGGAGTATGCATTATCATTATCAATTTGAGAGTTAAAGAGCAAAACAGTTGAGATTTATGTGCAGAACCCCATGCTAAGTGGTGTGGGTGATACAAAGAAATATAAAACAGTTCTAGCTTCCGGGAATTTAAAACCTGTTTGGGTAGATAAAGAACAAAAAAACTGTAGCACAATGCAGTATGTATTATATGATGGGTATAATAAACAGCTACACAAGTAGCTGTTTCTGTGTCTTTGTATAGATCTTTGTGAGACTGCGTTATCCCATGTGTATCTTTACCACTGAACAGCCCTCTCTCCCACTTAAAAGTGATGAGGCAGTATGTTCCGATAGCCTTGCCAAAATGCCGGGCCAAGCTGATAGTCTTATGCAGTCCAGACAGAAGAGGGAGATTATTCCCCTTCCCTCCTGCCCCCACCCTGGCCCATGAGAGGAGGGAAATTTAGAGCTGTCCTGCAAACTTGACCCTGTTTATCACCAACCTACCAAGTTCAAGCCAAGGCCTTCAATTTCATGTTAATACATAGCTATGTAGGTGAAGTACGACTTTTAAGTTAGTTTTGGTATGTTACCCAGAACATATGGAGCCAAAACTGTTGATTCCAGCGGATTAAAATTATCATGACCCCTCCTGGGTTCCTAGATAACAAGAAAATTTCCAAATGTTCCCACTTGAGGGAGCCCAGAGATGGTTCTGAAGCTTTCTCTGTATTCAAAGTTCTCTGATGTCAGACTGTCGTGGTCAAATCAACTTGGAAAACCAGCATCCTCTGGGTTGTAGGAGCCTTTGACTCATAAGGGCAGTAAGAGGAATCAGGTTCCCAGTTTCAAAACATTTATTGTCCTCTTCCACCCCTCAGTCAGTCAAACTTTAACTCTCTCTAACAGTCAGCTGCTGGGATCCTCCCCAGATGTGGTCCTGTCTCTCTCTCTTTCTCTTTTTTTAGAAGGGTGGGTGGTGGAGGAGAGAGAGAGAATCTTAAGCAGGTTCTGTGCCCAGTATAGAGCCAGATGTGGGACTTGATTTCATGACCCTGAGATCATGACCTGAGCTGAAATCAAGAGTTGGACGGTTAACTCACTAGGCCCCTGATGTGGTCCTCTCTTAATGGTAAAGGGGTATGTCTATGATTCTAGTGTCTTAAGAGTAGATTTAGTATTTGGAGGAAAGCAGTATTGTCTCTCTGGCTTCCATGTTTTTTTAAGTAGATCTATGAGAACCTTGTGGATTCTCAGATTTTCTAGTCTAAGCTTTTAAGTCAAATGTTTCATTAGGCAGTGTGGTTAAGGGCATAGGCTTTGGAACCATACAGATATGTGTTCAAACTCGTATTGTACCCCTCCCTTACCAGCCATGTGATGTTGGGCAGGCTGTTTAATATTTCTTGAACCTCAGTTTTCTAATTAGTTTTTACCTCAGGATTGTTATGATTAAATGAGGTAATATTTTAAGTGGGCTTCATAGTGCTTTAAATGACATCGTTAGTTCATTAGCCCTTCTCATCATGCTCGGCTAAAATGGATGGAGCCCAGGATAGGCTGAATCTTTGTTCCTCTTGTCTCTCCAGGTCACTTCTTCAGATAGCTCCCCAGCTATGGAAAATGAGCATCTTCAAGGTAAGTTTACTGAAGAAAGGAAACTGCTACGAAAGCAATAGCCCAATCCTAACTTGTCCTCAGCGATGCTTTTGAATTTCTCTCAGGATGCCCCCTGGGAAAAATCAAAACTGGGCCAGATAATGTGCCAAACCATACCAGTCAGGATTAGTAATTTGGCAGGATCACCCAGGAATAAATCTTGGGCAGGATGGGAATGATTAATATTTTCAATTATCGAACCACTGAAATTTTTGAGGGAAAACCTCCATAGGCAATTCTGGGCCGGCTAACCATGTATCAGTGGTGAATGGTATTTTCTGATTAGCCCTGAAACAATGCCACTAGGATTTTATCATCCATTGAGCTCACTAAAGCCACTGAGTGTACATGAGAAATTATAGAAAGGCCTTGAAAGCCCTTAAAACTAATCTAGAAATAGAGGCACTAAACCCTAAAATCCAGGGCAGAGGAGAAGGCAGTTCTAGCACCTGCACAAATAACTGGTTAGAATGGTAGGGTCCAGCTGTAGACGATCTAGAAAGAAGCAGAACTTACAGGTGCCTCCCTTAAAGGATTTTTTTTTTTTTAAGATTTTTATTTATTTATCTGACAGAGATCACAAGTAGGCAGAGAGGCAGGCAGAGAGAGAGAGGAGCAAATAGGCTCCCTGGCAAGCAGAGAGCCCGATGTGGGGCTCAATCCCAGGACCTCGGGATCATGACCTGAGCCGAAGGCAGAGGCTTTAACCCACTGAGCCACCCAGGCACCCCTCCCTTAAAGGATTTTATCCAGGAACACCTCTAGGTCTTCCCAGGACATGTTGATGGCATGAAGAGTACACACTTTCTCAGAGAATTGAAAATTGAAATATGGGCTGAGATCTTAGGACGTATTATTAAGGATCTATGAGTTCTCCACAAGAATTTTTAAATGTTCTGTTTTCATTTTGTTGGTATCCTAAAAGGTTAACATAGTCATATTTGAATTATCTGGGTAATATCTTCGTAACTGAGTACTGCCGCATGATACTAGTGCCTATTTTATGTTTCTGAGTACATCTGCAGTAGCACTAAGGCAAGGCTCAAAAACTCCAATTGTGAACCAAGCAGTGCTATAGGTGCATACAACTACGAAAACCTATAGATCTTGTCACATCTAAAAGGACGCAGCAACTTTCTAGGTCTTGGCAGTTATCACTCTTCAGAAATTCAGGCCTAAGATCTGATTTTGAAAGAAGCTCAGAATTTGGATTTTTATCTCAATCTCCAGATTTTTACAATTGAGAAACTGATTTAAATTATTTTTAAAGGGGCGCCTGCGTGGCTCAGTGGGTTAAAGCCTCTGCCTTTGGCTCAGGTCATGATCCCAGGATCCTGGGATAGAGCCCCGCATTGGGCTCTCTGCTCAGTAGGGAGCCTGCTTCTCTCTCTCTCTCTCTCTCTCTGCCTGCCTCTCTGCCTACTTGTGATCTCTGTCTGTCAAAATAAAATAAAATAAAATCTTTTTTTAAAAATTTAAATAAATAAATAATTAATTAATTTTTAAAATACTGAGAAAGCTAAATCAAATGTGTTTATAAGTCTATGGCCTATATTGATGGTATTTAACTGTCAGTGTAGCATGTCTTAAACTGGCATCAAAAGGCACGTTCTTGGGAACTCCTTAAACCAGCCCCTTGGGCAAGGCAGGGGAGTTCCCAGATGTCCCCCAGATGGGGGACACTGGATGTGGGACACTGGAGACCCACATACGCCAGCAGCACGGGGCCATAAGAGATTTCCTTGAAAAACAATAGTAGGCTTCAGTCAAAGATAGTAGACTGAATACATGCATCTACTTTTGTTCCTTCACAAAACCTACTAAAACCACCACAAAAGAATTTTTTTCCAAAGGAAGAAACCCACCAGAATAGAGAGAATAAGAGAGGAGACATTAGTAATTGGAAGCGGGAAAACAGATGCACGAGTGGTAAATCATTTAGCAGACCTGAGAAAACTGAATTACAAACTAGCAGCAGGGAAAGCCAAGAGAAGAATTGAAGATCTAAGAAGCAGTTAGATTCAGAGACTCCCTACTCCCTAGCTGAGTGCAGCTAGGAAACTCCTCCCAACTCTGGCAAAGACTGGACGTCTGGGGTGCCTGGGTGGCTCAGTGGGTTAAGCCTCTGCCTTCGGCTTGGGTCATGATCTCAGGGTCCTTGGGATCGAGCCCCGCATCGGCTCTCTGCTCCGCAGGGAGCCTGCTTCCTCTCTCTCTCTCTCTGCCTGCTTCTCTGCCTACTTGTAATCTGTCATATAAATAAATAAAATCTGTTAAAAAAAAAAAAAAAAGGACTGGACGTCTGGAGAGGAGGTCCGCCCAGCTGATGGCTGCAGTACTATACTAAACACAGGAGCATGAATGAACTACACTGGATGCTGAGATCCCAGTCCTTTCCCCAATCTAATTTCCCGAATGCTGACAGAAGTCTTCACCCTCTAAGCACAAAATTGAGTAAATAATCTTCTGCAGAATCCCCTTGAAGGGAAAGCCCTAAAAATAAAAGTACTGAATGTTCTCCATCTACACAGCTCATAGTCAATAAGACTTATGTGTACATTTGAGCTACCAGTCAACTTTAAAGCCTGCGCTTTGGGGCGCCTAGGTGGCTCAGTTGGTTAAGCATCTGTCTCCAGCTCAGGTTGTGATCTCAGGGTCCTGGGATCCAGCCATTGGACTCCCTGTTCAGCGGGGAGCCTGTTTCTCCCTCTCCCCCTCCTTGTTTGTGCCCTCTGCTCTCTCTTGTCCTCTGTCTCCAAAATAAATAAAGTCTTAAAAAGAGAAAGAGAGAGAGAGAGACTGCACTCTTAGAATATGGTTTGAATGCTCCTTTAAACCAAGGATAACCAGAGATGTAAAAAATGCCTCTAAAATAAAAAGAAAAGTGATTCAAACTGCCCCCTCGAAGAACAAACAGAGGGAAAAAAACAACAGAAAGAAATCAATGCACAGAGAAGAAAACTTTAAAAAATTAATGTTAATATATACTCAGATAACCTATTTCCATCATGCAACAAATAGAGGATGTCTTGTTCTTTTTTTTTTTTTTTTTTAAGAATTTTCAGAAAACAAAGAGGAGCTCTTAGACATTAAAAATACAATAGGAAAAATTTTAAACTAAGTAGGACGTTTGGAAAATTAAGTGGAGGAAGACTCCCAAAAAGTAGAACTAAAAATCAAAGAAGTGTGGTGCCTGGATGGCTCAGTTGGTTAAGCATCTGACTGTTGATTTCAGTTCAGGTCATGATCTCAGGGTCATGAGATCGAGCCCCATGTTGGGCTCTGTGCTGGGTGTGGAGACAGCTTAAGATTCTCTCTCTCACTCTCCCTCTGTCCCTTCTGCCCCCTCAAAAAAACAAAGTGGGGTGCCTGATGGACTCAGTTGACTATTGATCTTAGGGGCTGTGATTTCAAGCCCATGTTGGGTGTAGAGATTACTAAAAAAGAAAATCTTTCTAAAAAGCCCCCAAAATCAAAGAAGTAAAGGAAAGAAAAAGAAGTGTAAACTAGAAGAGATATTTTTAACAACAATAACAACAAAAACAACTCACCAAACAAAACAAAACAACCTTAAAGGGTCAGTCTAGGAAGTCTGATTTCTAAATAATAGGAGTTACAGAAAGAGGAAAAGGACAACACAAAGAGAAGGAAATGATCAAGGAAATAATTCAAAAACATTTCCTGGAACTGAAGGACATTAGTTTTCATACTGAAAAGATTCATTGAGTATTCAGCATAGTGGATGAAATTGACCTGCCCAAAGCACAATCATCATGAGATTTCAAAACAGTGGAAACAAAGAAGATCCTGAGCTTCCAGAAAGGAAACAAACAAACAAACAAAAACATGTTACATAAAAGGAATTGGAATTGCCTCGGACTCTCCAACACACCAGAAACTAGAAGGCAATGGGGGCAGTGCCTTCAACATTCTTTAGGAAAATAAATCCAAACCTAGAATTTATATCCAGCCAAATTATACATCAAAGGTGAGGGTAAAATAAAGATATCTGCAAGGCTGTGAGGTCTCAAAAATTTACCTCCCATGCACCCTTTCTCAGGAAGCTACAGGAAGATGTATATCACCAAAACAAGGAAGTAATAAAAAAAAGAAAGAAAGTTGAAAACACAAGAGTACAGGACATAGAAGTGCCAGTACAAAAACGACATGAAAGGGGGCCCCTGGATAGTGATGAACGAAGATCTCTGGAAGACAGCTGTGCACACCAGCAAACCAGCCCAGATTTGAGCAGGTCAAAAGATTCACGAGAAACTTCTTTGGGTGGTTTAAATTGAGAGACTATCTAGAGTTTCAGAATTTCTTTCTTTTTTTTTTTTTTTTAAAGATTTTATTTATTTATTTGACGGAGAGAGATTACAAGTAGGCAAAGAGGCAGGCAGAGAGAGAGAGGAGGAAGCAGGCTCCCTGCTGAGCAGAGAGCCCGATGCGGGACTCGATCCCAGGACCTTGAGACCATGACCTGAGCCGAAGGCAGCGGCTTAACCCACTGAGCCACCCAGGCGCCCCAAGTTTCTGAATTTCTTGAAGAGATTTAAACAACTGATGAAGAGTTTGGATTTGAATTAGTTATAATACTTGAATTAGTTATAAAAACAAAAAGACAAGACAGTTATTAACTCCAGGGAAAACAACGTTGTGAAAGAAAGAAAAAAAAAAAGTCAGGAGTTTACCACTGGGCTTCACTCCGAAAAAGGAATTCCGTCAAAGTTATTTTAATACTAATATAGCCAACATAATTTCTGGAAGAATGGGGAGATAGGAAGTACATGTTTGTGTTGGGGTCCTAGTAGGAAGGAGAACTAAAAATTCTCATATTGCTTGAATGATAATAGATAATGCCCCAAAATGGAGGAATTAAAAAAAAGAAAAGGTTGTTATTTATAGACCTAGATATAAGTACCAAAATAATCAATTCGGGTAGGGGTAAGACAGGGCAGTAGGTGACATGGACTGCAGTTTTTCTTAAAAAAAAATCTCTAGGCTTGGCTTTTTAAACAGTATACTTGTGTTAATGGGTAAAATCTTAAACATTAAAAACACCTGGCATACTGATAAGAGGAAGTGGTGATGCAACATGGGGGCTTAAGTGGGTAGGAGAAGAATCAATGAAACAAGATAGAATTGGGAGGGAGACAAACCATAAGTGACTCTTAATCTCACAAAACAAACTGAGGGTTGCTGGGGGAAGGGGGGTTGGGAGAAGGGGGGTGGGGTTATGGACATTGGGGAGGGTATGTGCTTTGGTGAGTGCTGTTAAGTGTGTAAACCTGGCGATTCCCAGACCTGTACCCCTGGGGATAAAAATATATGTTTATAAAAAATAAAAAATTAAAAAAAAAAAAACACCTGGCATAGCATTTAAGATCATGAACTTTGGTATATGTGCTGCCGAAGCGAGCACTACGATCGTGAACTTTGGAATCAGGTCTGTGTGTAAGTCTGTGTTGCCACTTACTAATGGTGCAACCTTGAGCAGTTTATCTGCTTCCCACCTGTTTTCTCATCTGAAAAATGAGGACAGTATTTGCTTTACAGGTTTGTCATAAGGAATAAATGATGTGATATTTTTAAAGTACACATAGCATAGTACATAGCACCTTCAAGTTTATTATTTTCTGGGTTGCTTCTCCAGTTTAGAGCAAGCAATTAAAATCAGAGGAATAGACACGTGAACACAGCCAGGCTCTCCCATTTGTCTAGAGTAAATGGGATGATTTTTGATTCACGGGGTCATCCCAAGATGGACTCTCAGGGCGCTTGCAGCCAGGTTAATTAAGCACTGGGCTTCAACTGAGTGTTGATCTGAAACAGCCCAACTTGGACCATGACTTTCTCATCTGCAGATCTTAGAAGAACTTTAAGAAGCTTACTTGCATTTTAAGAAGCTTAATTACGTCTTAATTGAGAAAAGACAACAAGTGAAAATGCACTTAAATACATGAAAGGGGAAATTTGAGTTAAAGATGAGAAAAAACCTTTAGGCTAGAAGAGGTTAATGAAAGCTATTAATAGATTTTCTGTTTTAGTAGCTGTCTTTTGCCTGAGGAGCCAATAGATAGAGTCCTACCTGGATATGGGGGTTGGATGAAATAGTTTCTAAGGAGTATATCTAGTTTTTGTGGGAACAGTAAGAACAAAACAGATAGAAAAGGGGCCTTATTAAAAAAATCAGGCTATAAATATTTGAACAGCTACACTTTTATTTTCTGCCTCTGTTGATTGTGAGTTGTTGCATGGAAGGAAGCTTCTAACTATCCCACCCTATGCAGAGACCCCAGAATCCAACAATAGTGTGTATACTTCCTTCATGAAGTCTCATCGCTGCTATGACCTGATTCCCACAAGCTCCAAATTGGTTGTATTTGACACTTCCCTGCAGGTGGGTGAAATCCTCTTCTCCCATCCCCCTTCCTAGGAGCCTCTGGTTCAAAAACTCTCATCCTATGTCATCCTAAGGGTAATTTCCTTGTCCTTATATGGGTTTAGTTTCATGTTTTTCCCAACATACCCAACCCCCGTTCTTTTAAAGTCTTGCGCCCTGTGAATTTTCCTTTGTGATCATGACTCTTTTGGCTACAGGTGAAGAAAGCTTTCTTTGCTTTGGTGACTAATGGTGTACGGGCTGCACCTTTGTGGGATAGTAAGAAGCAAAGTTTTGTAGGTAGGCAGAATTTCCTGGAACATAGTATTATTGGCACCTTGTGCTGGGCAGGGAGAGAAGCTTTGAGCAGTGCTGAGGAATCTTGTCTTGGCTTCTAGGCATGCTGACCATCACTGATTTCATCAATATCCTGCATCGCTACTATAAATCAGCCTTGGTAAGACTGGTACCGAAGCCCAATGACCAAACCTTTTTTGCCTACCCGAAGTCCCTCATTCCTAGTTCCTTTCTTCCAAGCAAACAACGAGGGGTCCTTGAAGTAGAGAGATCAAGTCTCAAGTTCTGTGCTTCTGCTTCCAGGTACAGATCTATGAGCTAGAAGAACACAAGATAGAAACTTGGAGAGGTATGTAGGGAACTGGGGGTGGTAAAAGGGAAAAGGCTGGAGAGTTTTCCATACTGGTATTTTGTGGACCTCCCTTTTCCCTTCAGAGGTGTACCTACAGGACTCCTTCAAACCACTCGTCTGCATTTCTCCTAATGCCAGGTGAGTTCCAGCTATCCATTTGTCCATAAGGGGAGGAGCCTTGCCACCAGTGAAGCTAAAGCCCTAGATACCTAAAGATCCAGGGGCAGAAGAGAAACAAGACTCTCCTCCCAAACACACACACATTCACATACTCTTAAGGTCTAGTTTGAACACTGCTCTCCTATCCCAATCACCAGTTTTCCCTGTTTATAAACATACTCTTAGAAGCTATTTACTCATCTCAAGCTCAGCACTGTGGGACTTACCATTATGCCCAATTTCCCACAGCTTGTATGATGCTGTCTCTTCATTAATTCGAAACAAGATCCACAGGCTGCCAGTTATTGACCCGGAATCAGGCAACACCTTATACATCCTCACCCACAAGCGCATCCTCAAGTTCCTCAAATTGTTTGTAAGTGTCCTCAGCTTGGTTTTTACTTCCTTTTTTTTCCCCCAAAGAGAGACAGCAGGCGTGGAGGAGTCGGGGGGCAGATGGAGAGAGAGAGAGAGAGAATCTTAAGCAGGCTCCACACCCAATGCAGAGCCTGACACCGGGCACTAGGATCATGACCTGAGCTGAAATCAGGAGTCATACACTTAAGCGACTGAGCCACTGCATGCCCCTGGTTTTTACTTCTTATATACTGGGTTGGAGGGGTAACAAAGTGTGGTGGTGGGGGGGTTCTTGAAGATGACCCTGATGGTTCTCTCCTCAGATCACTGAGTTCCCCAAGCCAGAGTTCATGTCTAAGTCTCTGGAAGAGCTACAGATTGGCACCTATGCCAACATTGCTATGGTCCGCACCACCACCCCTGTTTACGTGGCTCTGGGGATCTTTGTACAACATCGAGTCTCAGCACTGCCAGTAGTAGATGAGAAAGGTGAGAGATTGTGCAAGAGAGGGAAGGCTCCAGGGAAATCAGGGTGGTTCTGGGAAATCTCCTGTCCTTCAGCTCAGCCTGAAGGGTGATGCTATAGGCAGGGGGAGCCTGGGATGCCAGATCCTCTTTGCTGAACTGCCTCTGTCCCCCTAGGGCGTGTGGTGGACATCTACTCCAAGTTTGATGTTATCGTGAGTGATTGCGGAGGGGCTGGGAGGTAGGGAAAGGGGTGGGGTGTTGAATGTGGAGAGGGAGAAGAATTGAGTCTCTTCTGGGACCTAAGGGTTTTAGAAGCTTCTGAGTTTTCAAATCCAGTTTGAAAAGGAATAGGTTGGGTGTGGTTTGTGGCTAACAACTGCCCTGAATCCCTCTGGTATGGTCGGGTGGGCTCAGGGTTTGGGGGCTTGACTTCCTTGCTTCCCTGCAAGCACCTTCCTCTCTCTCCCCAGAATCTGGCAGCAGAAAAGACCTACAACAACCTAGATGTGTCTGTGACCAAAGCCTTGCAGCATCGCTCCCATTACTTTGAGGGAGTCCTCAAGTGCTACCTGCATGAGACTCTGGAGACCATCATCAACAGATTGGTGGAAGCAGAGGTAGGGAGGCCAGTGACTCAGAAGGAGCTGGGGGTGCAGCTTGAGAGTGGGGTTTGGCAAGGTGGGTAAGGGTTGCAGGGTTCATCCTAACTGAGGCTATCACTAAACCCCTTTTCTCCCTTGTTGCTCCATGCAGGTTCACCGACTTGTCGTGGTTGATGAGAATGACGTGGTCAAAGGGATTGTATCTCTGTCTGACATCCTGCAGGCCCTGGTGCTCACAGGAGGAGAGAAGCCCTGAGCTGGGGAAGGGGTCAGGCAGCACCAGGGGATATGCCCCACTCACTGCCTGCCCCACGTTCTAGCAACCATGGATGAAACCTTGAGAATTGTGACTCTGTTCCCTGCTTGGGAGCTAGGGAGGGTGCGGGGGTTTGGGGGAGAGGAAGGAGAATGGATTTTTAGCTATCTGTATCCTAACACAGCCTAGCCCATCCTAGCCCTTGACCTCTTAGATGGAGCCCCCTTTCTGGGTGAATGATGGGCTGTGTGCCCCTCAGGCCAATTCTGATCTCTAAGAGATCCCCAGACCTCACCTCTCTCTCTGTCCCTGACTCCACCCTAAGATATAGCACAACAAAACTCTTCCTAAAGATATTTTTATTCATCCTGCTTCATGCTGTATGGAGGAGGCTGAGTCCATTTAGTGACATTTCTTCCCATAATGGGAGGTGGGAGGATTGTAGGGAGGAGGGTCGTTGGGTTCCTGTGCTATGTGCAAATGAAGGGAGATGGGGGTTATGTGGAGGAGGAGGGCAGAGCGATTAGCTGAGGCTATCACTTTTCATGGCAAGCCTAATTAAAATGACAGGAACCTCTTCATGGTATTGCAGTGTCTGATTCTTGCACTTCAGAGACACTACTGTTCCAACTGTTCGACATGTTTTTTTTAAGATGTTTTAAAATTTATTTGACAGAGGGAAAGCAAAGCAAGGGGAATGGTGCGCAGAGGGAGAGAGAGAATCAGGCTCCCTGCCAAGCAGGGAGTCCAGTGTGGGGCTCGATCCCAGGACCCAGGATCATGACTAAGCCAAAGGCAGACACTTAACCAACTGAGCCACCCAGGTGCCCCATCGACCGTTCTACTTCATATGGCTTCTTCAACCCATTACTAGCAACAGGAATAATGGCACATACATATATACACACACATATATATGTAAAACTGTGTCAGGCACCATTCTTAGTGCTTTACATCTATTAATTCATTTAAGCCTCAGAAAATAGTAGATATGATTCCAGTTTTACAGATTGAAAAAAAAAAAGAAAACTGAGGCAGAAAGGCTAAGTAACCAGCCAATGCCACACAGCTAGGAAAATGTAGAGCTAGGATTTGTACCCAAACAGTCCGGCCCCAGAGCTCCTGCTCTTTACCACTACACTAGACTTACTGCCTTTCCAACTTTCCATTCATAACTGTTTCCCACCCTATTCCCCCGCAATTCTCCGTATTACCTTACTTTCCCCTCTGCCTGAACCATAGCTGAGACCCCAGGAAAATCTCCTAACAGTGTTAGATCTGAGTAGAGAGACTGAGGGTCTCCTTTAGGCAGAGAGATGTGCTACTGTCATCAACTTTTCTTAGGGAAGGTTGGACTCTGTTTGAATTTTGCTAAGCTGGAACTGTCTTTGAACCTACAAAATGCCTTACCATTCTTCCAAGGTGAGAATGAAGTGGGGGGTGGAGAGCAGACTCCACCAATGCTGAAACCATGTGAACCAAACAGTCAAAACCAAATACCATAAAGACTGCTAGTTTCCGAGGCCTGAGCCAGATTTGGGGTACCGTCTCACCACTGACTTGCAGTTTTGAAACCATTTCCTGTCCAAGACCAGAAGTAATCTTGGAGGACTTCTAGCCCCTACCTACCTAAGAACTCTGATGAATCCTGGCATACCATACCAGTTCCTCCAAAGTAGGCTTCCTCATGGCTCATGGGGAAAAGTGTCAAGGCAGCTTGTCAGGGCTGCCTTCCTGGCTTTGGAGAAAGCCCCTGCTTCTGCATTCCCCTCTTCATAGCTCACAGCACATTCCCAGACTTGGGGGAGGGAGGCTTCCAAGTTATTAGAATTCGGGTATACTTATGCATGTGGGGGTGACTGCACGGTGGAGAGGACAGATGTCTTCTTATGTCACATTCCATCACTGAGGGTTTGTCTAGGGAGGAGGCAAGGGCTTTAAAAAGCCCTAGGACTCTGGTGGGACCTGGGTAGAAGGAAGCATCTTCAAGCAAAGCCCCACCAGAGTGCAGCTGGTAGGTGTGAAAAGTGGGGGAGGGAGTATGGTCAAATGGAGGGCATAGGGGCTGTTTGGGTTATCTCTAAGGGTTCATATTAGGGAGGAGGGAGCCTGGGTTTGGTTGCTCTGGTTCTCATGAAGTCAGTCTCTGCCACAACAATCGTCCAGGCCCCATCCTCTTAGAAGGAAGGGTCTGTACCCAAAGGGCTGCATGATCTTTTTGCCTCTCCCATTCTCCCCTAAAGCCCAGTCAGTCTCAAAATCTGAGAATGGAGCAGAAAGAAAGACAAGGAACAAAATTACAAAGCCTCATAGCCTATTCTTAACTATTCCTCTCAAAAGAGGCAAATTATCCCTTCTTCCTCAGGAACCATTGCCATACACACTCTTCTCCCACCTCCCGTCTCCCCTCCCCTCCACTGGAGCTGCTGCCATGGTTGCCAGGATGGTTGCTAAGTCTCTGCATGGAAGGGTTGGCGTGGGCTGTGCTGCCACTAACATTACCATGGTGAATCAGGGGACACCTGGTGTAGGCTTGGGGGGAGGGAGCATGTGGATGTAAGCAACACCCCCTGCCCCTGGGCAGAATGAGTGTAAAAGGTGAGCATCTTGAGCAAAACTTCAGGTGGGGGCTAAGTGAGCTAGGCATTGTGGTAGTGGTGATGATGGGCAGCTCTATGCTGGGAAGCGGGGGCCACTCGTTATCATTTCAGTTGCTAGGGTACTGGTTTTGCCAAGGGAGCACACCATTCCTCCTCCATCCCTTCTGAAAGAGTGCAAATGCATAAGCACCTTAGTCTGTCCTCCATAAGGCTGAGCAGAGCTGTGTGGGCACAGAACAGTATGACCCCCAGATCCTGGCTTCTGGATTGGGGGAGAGAGCCTGCTGTGGGGAGAGGGCTCCATACATGCCCAAGGACAAACATCTAGAATAGGAACGTGGGACAGTTGATGGCCAAGACAGACTCCTGTGTCCTACCAGCAGCCCTGGGCTGCAACACTCAGAAGGCAAGGAGTTAAAGGTGTGGGGGGTCACCCTTTCTGAGCTTGGGGAGGCAGCTCTCCCCCAGAGTCACATAAAAGCTGCGTGAAAACCACCGCCTCCTCCCTCCACCGCATGGAAGCTGGTTACTCATCTCTCTGCACCCGAACAGCCACTGCCGCTAAAAATAGACCCCCTGCACCCCAACCCCATGGAAACCAGCAGAGAGTGGCAGGCAGAGACCTTGAGTTCCATTCCTGTCACCTCCCTGTTAGGGAAACTGAAGTCCGAGGCAGGAAGTCAGTGGCAGAACCCTGGTGGTGGGGCACCCCACAAGCAGAAGAGTGAAGGGTTAAAAACGGCCGGGAGGTTGAAGAAATGGGGGTGGGGGAAGGGCAGCATCAGCTTGGCAAAAATAAGAAGTCCCCTGCCCACTCGCGCAGGTCCCATCAGGCTTGGGGGACATGAACAGTGGGAAGGGGCGCCCAATCCCGGGCCCCAGGGGGCGGCCGTGCACATGGGGGAGGCAGCAGCGCTGTGCCGTCCGCGCCGCACCGTGTCACATGCGCGCGCACACACACACAGACAGGCACACACGTGTGCCCGGGTATATATAGTCCCCAGTCTCTGGGCCCGTCGCTCTGCAGTGGGCGCCGGCTCCTCGGGCTGGGAGGGGGCTCTCGGGGCGGGTGGGAGGGTGGGGGGCCGGGGTGGGGTGGGGCAGGATGCTGGATGGCCAGCTCTTCTCCGAGGGGCCCGACAGCCCCCGGGAGCCCCAGGATGAGGAGTCTGGCAGCTGCCTCTGGGTGCAGAAATCCAAGCTGCTGGTGATCGAAGTGAAGACTATTTCCTGTCATTATAGTCGCCGCGCCCCTCCTCGACAGCCTATGGACTTCCAAGCCAGCCACTGGGCCCGAGGGCCCCAGAGCCGCACGTGAGTGAAGGCGAGGAGACGGGTGTTGGGAAGAGAGTGGTGGGGCGGGGATTGGGGTCCGGACCTCCCCGCAGGCACCAGCTAGTGCTACTGGTCCCCTTTCTCTTTCCCACGCCTCCCCCTACCCCATTCCGAGGCCTGGGGCCTGACTCTTCCCGCATTGTTTTGGGGGGCAGGAGTGGGTGTGAGAAAGGGCAGGAGGTGAGATGGGGCAGACGCTGTTAAAGTGTGCATGGAGGGATGGTGAGGAGTCCGCCTTCGACTTCAGCCCTAACATATACGCACGTGCACACGGGCACACACTCACACACACCCCTCCACTCGGCTGCCCCAAATGGTCTCCAGGGCTCCCAGCTCCCCGGGCCTCGGCTCCCTTCCCCCACAAACTGCTCACCTGGGTTCCTGCTCATTGTCCCAGGTGTGGGCCGCGCCCGGGATCCCCTGAGCCGCCGCCCCGCCGTCCCTGGGCCTCCAGGGTGCTGCAGGAGGCGACCAACTGGCGGGCGGGGCCCCCGGCCGAGGCCCGAGCCCGGGAGCAAGAAAAAAGGAAAGCGGCATCGCAGGAGCGGGAGGCCAAGGAGACCGAGCGAAAAAGGCGCAAGGCTGGTGGGGCCCGAAGGAGCCCCCCCGGTCGGCCCCGCCCGGAACCTCGGAACGCCCCTCGGGTGGCCCAGCCTGTAGGGCCCCCAGCTCCTTCACGACCCGAGCGCCTGGGGCCGGCGGGGCGACCGCCCCGTCCATCCGCGCAGCCGCAGAGCGACCCAGGGGCGGCGTGGGCGGGGCCCTGGGGAGGTAGGAGGCCAGGGCCCCCCAGCTACGAGGCTCACCTGCTGCTGAGAGGCGCAGCCGGGACAGCCCTGCGACGACGCTGGGACCGCCCGCCACCCTACGTGGCTCCACCTTCTTACGAAGGCCCCCACAGGACCTTGGGGTCAAAGCGAGGCCCTGAGCCCTCCCAGGCGCCAGCCTCTGCAGCCTCTGCTCCGATTCCGGCCGGGACAGAGGGAGGGTGCACAAAGAAGAGGCTGGATCCTCGGATCTACCGGGACGTCCTCGGGGCTTGGGGTCTCCGACAGGGGCGGGGTCTCTTGGGGGGATCCCCAGGCTGTGGAACAGCCGGGCCGAGGCTGGAGTCCTTGGGCAAGGGGGCCGCGGAGAAAAGCTTGGGGCTGGCCACTAGTGTTAGCGACGGCCATTCCCAAGCCAAAGCTGCTGTTAACCCAAGCACGGAGACGGCTCCTGCGGGCTTGGCCGCTGCGACTCCCAGCCCTCCGCGTCCCGCTCCCAGGTCCAGGCCCCATCTCAAGGGCTCCGGGGAAGGGAAAGAAAATAGGGAACAGAGCTGGCTCCCCAAATGCTGGATTCCCTCCCTTAAAAAGCAGCCGCCCCGACATAGCCAGACCCTCCCCAGACCCTGGGCTCCAGGAGGCACGGGATGGAGAGAGTCCCTGGGTCATAGAGAGGGGGCTCGACCTGGAACCTTGGAGGGTTGGAAGGGGACACGCCGCGCGCACACCCTACCCCGCAGTTCCCGTGGCCCTGCTCGTGGAGAAGGCGTCTTTGTCATTGACGCCACGTGCGTGGTGATACGGTCACAGTATGTCCCAACCCCTCGAACCCAGCATGTACAGCTTTTGCCTGATGGGGTTCCGCGCGTCGTGGGGGATGCCCCTAATCAATCGAAGCCCAACAAGGAGGAGGGCGAGGGAGCCGCGGCCTTTCCCTCCCCTTGCCAGAAACGGCTCTTGAGCAGTCGCCTTTCACACCACCTCGGTGGCGGGCACGGGTTCGAAGCTGAGGGCGGGAAGCCCGCGGACTCCTCCTTGGAGGAGCGCGCCTCCCGCATCTTGGGGCTCCCTGTTGGCGAAGTAAACCTTCAGGACGCTCCTCCGCAGTCGGGTAGCCCAGAGCGCTCAGCCTCAGGCCCAGCGGCCTCAGGAGGCACGGTCGGTGCCGAGGGCTCGGAGGAAGGGGCGGCGGTCCCGCGGCGCGCTGGCCGGGGCTGGCCGCGGACCCCAGGGCCCTACGCCGGGGCCCTGCGGGAAGCCGTATCCCGCATCCGCCGGCACACCGCCCCAGACTCGGACTCGGACGAAGCTGCGGAGCTCAGCGTCCATAGCGGCTCTTCTGATGGAAGCGACACAGAAGCCTCGGGCGCCTCCTGGCGAAATGAGCAACCCCGGCCCGGGGAAGGCGGGAAGACAGCAGAGCTGAGCGACAGCATCCGAGAGATTCTAGATGTCATCAGCAGAACCGAGGAGGCCCTCTTCGGAACGAGGGACACTAAGGGGACCCCACAGGGAAATAGGGAGCGGCAGTGACAGGCCCTTCCTTGTATTTGTGTTCCCCACTTTTCCATCCTTGGGCCCACTGGTCCTCTTTCCTCACAGACTTCCTTCTACCCTTTCCCCAGAATCGTTCCCATACTTGAAATAGAAGCAGCCCAAATGAAAGGAAAGGGAACATATGCCAATTCACGATTTATTCCTTTCCTTTCCTTTCCTTTCCTTTCCTTTCTTTCCTTTCCTTTCCTTTCCTCCCCTCCCCTCCCCTCCCCTTCCCTCCACCTCCCTTCCCTTCCCACTTCTTCCCTCCCCACCCCTCCCCTCCCTTGTCCTTCCCTTCCCTTCCTTTTCTTCTTTCTTTCTTTCTTTCTTTCTTTCTTTCTTTCTTTCTTTCCTTCTTTTTCAGGACAGGTGAGGATGAACAATAGACTTTAATACCTGATCCATTCAGGGCACTGGGGTAAGGTCTTCAGCAGGGGCTCATGCACTGGGTTCAGAGCAGAGTAGAGCGGCTTGGCCAGGATCAGGTAGGGGAGCAGGGATTTTTATAGTCATAGGGCAACTTTAGGGCAGGATCTTGGGGTTTGGAGGGAGAAAGTGATGGAGAGGCTTCCCACTGAGGTAACCAGGTGACGGAGAGGCCCTTGGCAGAAGAGGAAGGGATCCAGATACAACCAGCAAAACAGGAAGAGGACTCACTTTGGAGTCACCTGTCTTGGGATAAGTTCATCCCTGATGCTTTGGGTCCTGGGGGTTGGGTTCTATTTCACCCTCTCCTCCACAGGCCAAGAAAGAGAATTAGGAATAAATTAACAGAGTCTAAGTGTCCCTCAGATGGCTTCATTGTCACCTGCACTCATGCTCAATATTCAAGAGACTGTCCAGGATTTGCAAAAGATCTGAGCAAGTTTAAGGGCTTCTATCCCAGTCTCTTAAGTGTAGGTGAGGGCTCCTCAAGGCAGAGCAGGATGGTGGCCTTGTCACTGTCCCTGGCCTGTGGTGGTCCAAGCTGGGGAGGGAAGGCAGCCAGTGAATCAGCTTGGGACCTCTTTAGGCCTTCCCCCATTTCCTCCTCCCCAGTGTTCCTTAGTGATGCTCTAAATCGTTACCACGATTTCCCACCCCGGTGGTATCACTCGTCTGAAAGAACCCTGAAACTTTCTTGCATCTCTGCCTATTCCAGAAACCTTGGCCAGTCGTGGAAGGGGGAGGTTGGTCCAAAAAGCCTGTAGGTGTGGGGTGTAATACTCGCTGTAGCCACTACGGGGCGCGCGCAGGTCGCGGATTTCCCCGGTAGCTAATTCTCGAGTCCCCCCTACCCGGGCACTGTTAGTTAACCAGTTGATACCCAGTTTCTGCGCGCAGGTCCCCCACCTTGCCACCTCCAGCCGTGCTAGGTCGGGAGCAGGCCTCTGGCCTCTAGGCCTCTGGAGCGCGCGGAGCCCCTCTTTGTACTCACCCACGCCAACCGGCTTGGGACCCAGACACTGAAGTCTTTCTTCTCTCCAATCTTGGACAGTTCTGTCTCTATTTACTAGCCATGTGAATTTGGCCAAATCACTTCACCTCCCTGAGCCTCAGTTTCCTCATCTGTCAAATGGGGGTTTATAAACACCTACCTCGCAGGGTTGTTGTGAGGATTTTATGCGATAATGTATGTAAAGCGCCTTGCACAGTGCCTGGCACACAGTAGGCGCTCAATAAATCTAAGCTTCCCTTTGTCCAACCTTGGCATCTCTTTCCTTTCACCGGCCCAGTCGCTCCCCTGTGTCTCCCCACAGGACTCCAGTTTCTTCCCGCCTGGGGGGGGCTAGTGTGGGGGGGAACTCCTTTCTTTGATGGAAACTCCCAGCGCAACCCTATCACCCCCAGTCGGACTTTCCTTCCTTGCCCCCCACCCCACCCCCACTGGCTCTTCCCAGTGCCCCGGCGCACTCCCCCCACCCCCCATTCCGGGCAAGGGCTGAGTCAGCCTGGGTAAATTTAGCTGCCAACTCGCGGGCGCGGGGGCTTCGCCCAGACTCAGTCCCAGAGTCCTGGCCCGCCGCCTCTGCCCCCATCCCTACCGAGTCACTCCAACTCCCGCTCAGCGTTCGGAGCCCAGCCCCATTCTCAAGCCATTTATGATTTTGGTCTTCAGTTATCTCGATGTCACTCCCGACCGGTACAGGTCAGGATGGGGTAGGAGAGAACAGAAGTTTGGGAGGTCCCTGGGCTGGACCCTGTGCTGGGGCAGGCTGACCTTGGTTCAGTGTGTATGTGTGTATGTAGGGATGTCTCTCTGGGCTTCTGAACCTGAGGGGACAGCAGTGATCAAAATTACCCTGGAGAGTTCATCTCAGAACCTGCCAGGGACCCACAATGTGGAGTTTCAATCAAGTTAGTTCTTGCTGGAGGAAGTAAAGGAAGTGAGGTTCACCTTGGGAAGAGATCAAAGTTTGCTGAAGTCTGTCTACCTTTCACCTGCAAGTCTAACTACTACCAATTCTAAGTACTAAGCATTTACTGAGGACCTGAGAGGAAGCAGGCCCTGGGTTGGGCTCCAGGAAAGAGAGGAATGAAGATGAAAACACACCAATAATGGCAGTAGTGAGCAGGAAGTGATAAGTATTATCAGGAGTCAAACAAGGGAGATTGTGTGGATTTTATGAGATCAGGAAGGGCTCCCTGAAGGAGGTGGCATCTGAGATAGAATTTGGGGAAAGGAGCTCCAAGTAGAGGGAAGAGCATAAACAGAGGTATGGATGTGGGGAAGCAGGGTATGTGTAGGAAATTACCAGTCTGATTAGACTGGAGTTGAGGGTACCTTCAGATAATGACAGGTGTGAAAACTGAGGGCAGACTGAGGCGAGCCTGGCTCCCTCAGGAGTGTATGCCCTGGACTTCTGGGCTTGAGAAGAGAATGGACTTGAGCCCAGGAGGAAGACGGAGGAAGGCTAGGGCAGTGGTGAGGGCATCTGCCTGGATTTTGCTATAGCCCAGGGGCTCCAGGCTGGTAGAAGAGGTGAGCCCTGAGGGTAGTGGAGGGGCTGGCGCTGTGGAGGGAGACTCCGCCATACAGCCAAAACCTCTGTGAGGTTGAACAAGCAAGAGGTCAGTTTCGAAGAGTTCACCCACACTGCTATCATTGTCGGTGAAATAGGGCAGCGTTGTGTTTAGAGTATGGACTCTAGGGCTTGGCAGCCTGCGTTTAGATCTTGCCTCTGTCTCACACTAGCTGTGTGACCTTGGGCAAGTTACTCAGTCTCTCTGTGTCTTGGTGTCCTCAGTTACAGGATGGGGTTATGAATAGTGCTTTTATTCATAGGCTTCTTGGGAGGATTAAATCATTCAATATGAAGAGCACTTGAAAAGAAAAATGTCTGGTGCTTAATAAGGGATATACAAGGGTTAAGCTCTGGTTATTATTTCTCTAGAGCTATTTCTTTAGTACTGGGGATATAAGAACAGAAGGGGAGAGGGAGAGAAGTAGAGGTTGGGAAGAGCAGGAGCAGGCAGCAGAGACCAGGTCAAGAGGAGAAAAGGGCCCTGGGGTGGAGACGCGGTCCCTTGAATGATAGGATGGTGTACAGGGAGCATTTGGGGAGTTAGGGTGACAGGAAACATACCCTGCTTCCCCAGAACATCTTACATCTTTGCCTAAGGGTAGAGTCAGCACTGGCTCCTAAAGATCTGGGGAGAAAGGGACAGAGAGAAGAGGAGGAGTGACTGTAGGTCTGGGGGCCTGCCCTTGGTGAGCCATATCTCAGACTGGCCCTACATGGCACTGTGGGTGGGAGGCTGGAGGCACCCTGCTGTGAAAATGACTTCTAAATCTGGCTTTGTCTGCCAGCTGGCCAGCCTCTCAGAAACGGAGGCCACAACCACCCCCAACCTTGGGACAGCCTCACAGGTCAGGTGTAATGACAGCCGACGCAGGAGGGCGCGGTCCACTTGGGGCAGCAGCTCTCAGGTTAGCACAGGCCACTACCCTGCCAACAGCCAGGTTCTTTCCATGGAAGCCCTTTTCTGTCCTGAATGGGGCCAGGTTAATACGGCTTTAGAGGGCCTAAGGACTCCCTCTCCTTTCAGTCTCCTGAGAGGCCTGGGACTTCCCTCAATCAGCCGCAAATGGGTAACAAAGAACCAGGCCATAATTCCGGGACTTTAGGGGATCCAGGGTCAGGAGTGAGCATAGGGCGTGTGAGGAGAGAGGACCAGGAGAGATGGCTGGACATGAGTACAGAGGGAGTGGGTAGAGAGTGTCTGTGGAGAAAGGGGAGCACTCCCTCGGTTACTCATCTGGTCAGTCCTTCATTAAGCTTGTATGCCAGGCCCTAGGGACACACCAGGGACTCAGACAGGGCTCCTATTTTCAGGGAGCTTCCAGTCTAGAGTGTGTATGAGACAGGGCAAGGGATATGGGAGAGGAAACCCACAAAATCACTATAGTGTGGGCTGTACAACATAATATATGTTAATGAAGGCATTCCTGAGGATCTAGGCAAGCCTGTGAGAAGGATCAGTTCCCTGACAATGGGTGGCTTCAGGGAGTGGGAGATGAGTCACTGAGGTGCATCCAGACTGAGTGTAGGAAGGCTCAGTCTGGATACTGGCCCCTCGTCTCCATGTCTTCACATAGAGTGGGTTTCCTTCCTTGAAGCCCCTGATACTACAGAGCTTTTGATGAGTCCCTTTTTTAAATTTTTTTATTTATTTTTATTTTTTTTAAAGATTTTATTTATCTATCAGAGGGAGAGAGGGGGAGAGAGCAAGCACAGGCAGACAGAATGGCAGGCAGAGGCAGAGGGAGAAGCAGGCTCCCTGCGGAGCAAGGAGCCCGATGTGGGATCATGACCTGAGCTGAAGGCAGCTGCTCAACCAACTGAGCCACCCAGGCGTCCCTTGATGAGTCCCTTTTAAAGAAGAATTACTTCATCCATCTGTCTATCCATCCATGCATGCCTCCACCCTTCTGTTCATCCCAGCATGCATCCACCCATCTATACATCCCACTATCCATTTATCCATCCATCTCCCAACCCTCTGTCGTCCAGCCAGCCATTTATCCGTCCATTCGTTCACTCATGTATTTATCCACCATCCGCCATCTCTTTCTTCTCTCTCTTTTTTAAAGATTTTATTTATTTATTTGACAGACAGAAGTCACAAGTAGGCAGAGAGGCAGGCAGAGAGAGAGAGAAGGAAGCAGGCTCCCTGGTGAGCACAGAGCCCGATGTGGGGCTCGATCCCAGGACCTTGGGATCATGACCTGAACCGAAGGCAGAGGCTTTAACCCACAGAGCCACCCAGGCACCCCTCTTTCTTCTCTTAATGATGACATCTGATGTCCCTCGCTCCATGCCACAAAGAATGCCAAGATGAACAAAACATGAACCCATGTCCTCAGGAAGGTAGAAGCCTAGTAAGAGGATAAGTAACTTACACAGATAACCTTCTACAGGACGGCCTGTATATGCTGTTAACCAAAGCCTTGCAAAATGCTGCTTCAGGAAGGCCATCCTGCCAAGGGAAATTAGAAGGGCCTGATGGAGGGAGGGACATTCCAGATGGGTTTCAATGGGGAAAATGGGGTAGAGGCGTATTCCAGGGTATGGGCAAAGGTAGAGAAGTGGGAAAGCATGAAGGCTTCACAGGGAACAGAGGCACTGGGGAATGCAGAGGTGCAGGGACTCGGGAACAGTGTGTGTGGGTTAAATCATGAAACGGCCTGGAAAGCAAGGATAAACGTTTAAGCTTTAGTGAAAGGAATTGAAGAAGACAGAAGGGGCAGAGAGTTGTTGAGCTGCGAATGTCCCAGTTGCCTCCTCAACATCTATATCATTGTTTTCTCTGCTGCCTGGTTATGACCTTCACTGGTCTTGTTACGTTGTGAAATCCCCTGCTGGACCATGAGTTGCTCAAGGCTAGTGCCTTTGGTTTAGCTCCATATCCCCTACAGGCTTGACCTGGAACAGGCTTTCCGTAAATGCTGGCAGAAGGTAAGAACGAATTATAAAACCGTGTAACAGGGACACTGGCACAGCAATTCAGCCTCAGATGTACAGAAGGAGAAGGGGTCTCCTGCCTTGTGTTCCCACCCTCCTGGCATAGGGAATAACCCCGCTTCCTTTGCTGGAATCTCTCCAGGAGCTCTTCCAAGAGGCACCACAAGGTGGCGCTGTTCCAACTGTAGCGCTGCGTTCTGCCAAGGTCCTTAAAATGTTCGCAGTTGGAGGAGTGCCCATTCAAGAACTGTCCCTGGATGGTCTAGACATTTCCTTCCAGCAAGTGCTGAGACAGAATAAAAAGGCTAAGTGCAGCTATGGAAAAGAAGAGC
Organism: Mustela lutreola; assembly: GCF_030435805.1. NCBI lineage: Eukaryota > Metazoa > Chordata > Mammalia > Carnivora > Mustelidae > Mustela > Mustela lutreola. The sequence goes on from NC_081297.1 coordinate 65,801,587, forward strand.
CAACAGACCCCCAACTCCAGTGTAAGAACTGGCCTCATCTATCCATCCATTCCCTGGACAGTGCCTACAGTGTCAGGTACAGTGTTATGGTCTTGGAAAACCAACAGGGACCAAGACATAGTTCCTGCCCTCAAAGAGCTCAACATCTAGTCCTAATCAAAACCCAAATCTTCCTGGGACACCTGGGTGGCTCAGTTGGTTGGACGACTTCCTTTGGTTCGGGTCATGATCCCGGAGTCCCGGGATCGAGTCCCGCATCGGGCTCCCAGCTCCACGGGGAGTCTGCTTTGCTCTCTGACCTTCTCCTCACTCATGCTCTCTCTCACTGTCTCTCTCTCAAATAAATAAATAAACTCTTTAAAAAAAAAAAAAACCCAAATCTTCCTTTGCTATCTTTCTCTCTTTTACACACACATACACACACAGAGATGCACACACAGACACATACACACACCTGTTCCCCAGACCAATGCCCTTGACTTAGGAAGCCATCTCCACATGAAATCTACTCTTTGGCACGCTCACCCTCCCAAATCCACGTTTCTCCCTAAGGTTACTGTATGGCCACGTTAATGTGACCCTTAGATGTTCCCTACTGGGCTGATTCCTTTTGTCTTTTCTGATCTCCCTGACCAGCCCTTTCCTAGTCTCTCTCCCAACCTCCCCCATCACATCCACAGCCATGCTGCCAGCTCTGGAGGCTCTAGGGACCTCCCGAGAGTATGCCTGGTATGGATTAGGGCCTCCCAGTATTTTGCAGATCTGAAGGCTACAGGAACACAAAGGTGGAACCGCAGAAGGGCCCTATGAGACCCTGGTGTCACCAGTCCAGAGATGAGAAAACCAAAATCTCAGAAACATGTCCCTGTGTGGCCTGGGGCCTGCCAGCCAAACCTGTCCCAGGCTGCCTTCCTTTCCTATCCACTTTGGGGGGACCGGGCTTCTCCCTATCTGCAACTCCATAGTCATGGCTATGGGAGACACTGGTTGAGAGGTGAAGCATTGTGGGACATTGTCCACTTTCCCAAGATGCTCTAGGGCCCAACTTAGCCCTTGGTGGGTTTGGGAGAAGAGAGGAGGGAGGGTTGGTGCTGAGAGTGGGAGCCAGGCCCATCGAGGTCCCGGGAGTGAATGCCGCATTGTTGGCCAGGCCAGAGTCACAGATAATTACCTCAATTAGTGACAATGGGAGAGTAATAAATACAGGCTTAGTGTCTCCTACCCCACCAGGGCTCCGAAGATTAATCCAGGCTGACGGGCGGGCCCTGAAAGGCGTGATGGACAATTCATTAAACTCCCCAAATGCCGCACAACCTGGGCGTGAAGGCTGAGTTAGCCCCCTGGGGGCTGCGCCTTTGTCCTGATTGTGTGTCTCCGCCGCAGCCGAGCCCGGCAGCCCCCAGAGAGTGGGGAGGTGAGTGGGGCTCCCCCAGCCCGGCCAGGCGGCGGGAGGATTAGGCCTCGGTCCGGCCCTGGTTGCCCTGGCACACCAGCCCGGCCGGGCTGGAATGTCCGTGGGGGGGAGCCCGCCGAGCGGAGGGGCGGGGCCGACAAGGTGGGGTAAGGGGGGCACACAAAACCAGGGGCAGGAGGAGTTAATTAGACGCCAGCCGAGGAGGGCGAGGGGCCACAATAGGGCCCAGGGGCCGCCAGGGACGGCCCCTTCACTTCCGAGGATTAATAGGGAGGAGGGAGAGGGGAGGGGTTCAGCCCTGGGGGAGGAGAGCTGGAAGCTTCCCAGGATGGCACTGCCCCCTTTTGCCCAACTTGGCACCTACTTGGCAAGTGGCTGGGAAGCAGGAGGCTCTGGCAGCCTGGGCAGGTGTCCCCTCAACATCTCAGAGAGTGGCTCTTTCTTCCTGGCCTACCCTGGGAGATAGCTGGGCAGGGAGGCAAGAAAGGATCCTTCGTTTCTCTAGGGAATAGTGGGAGCAAGAATGTTTGAGGGCCCTGGTTCTCCACATCCCGCCTGGCTCTGCCAACCTGCTGAGGCAGAACTGGGAGCCTGGAGCTTTACCCTTCCTGGTGATACTGCCAGGTTCAAGTCCAGAAGTCCATAGGGGGGCTTGGCGCTGATGTGAACATGTGGGAATGGGGCTGCTGTGTGTGCACAAATGAATGCAGAGACACTCAGGGGTGCTGGTGTGCTTATGCATGGGGCCTGAGGCTCAGCAAGCCCCTAGCGAGTGCCCGTTGAATGAATGAATGAACTTTGGCTTTGCTGAGAGTTAATGAGTATGAGTATGAGAAAGAGAAGGGGTGCTGAGCTGCCCCATGACCCAGGTTGGCGTTGGGCCCTCTCCTTCTGAGGTCCCCACTGTGGCTGGGGAAGCAATGGAACCCCACCTCCGAGCAGATGAGCCAATGTCCAGGAAAAATGAAGAGGTGGTGGTTCCTTCGCTTTGAAAAGGGCAAAAAAAAAAAAAAAGTGCAGAAGCGTCTTGGAAGCCCCACTTCCTCCTGGGCCCCAGGAGCAGGGCAGCCCTGGCTCCTCCCTCGGAGCCACCCCACCCTATCTCCTCCCAGGGAATGACAAGGGAGCGAGTTGGCGGCAGTTCCCCGGGCATATTTATAACCTGCTGCTCGCTCACCAGCGTCTGCTTTTAGCCCAGACGGGGGAGGGGGCCGGGGGGGTGGTCTGTCTCCTGCTGGGCGCCCCGGCTGGGTGTGGAAAGAGTGAGTAAGGGTGAGTGGTGGGCAGCTCTGTATGGATATTCCTGCTCACACCACAGCCAAACAGCTTATTTTCTCCTCATTTTGTTATTTTTCTCCCTCTGGCCTGGAGTGGAGGACGGAGCCAGCCTGAGGTGGGGGGGGGGGGGCTAGACCCTGGGGTATTTGCAGCCCCACTGACGGGGTTTTTCCAGGGTGCGTGTGGTGGGGTGTGTGTGTGTGGTGCTGGCTCGCTGACCCCCTGGGGACTGTGCAGCCTTGCCATCTCAGTCCTCTCAGCTTTTCCGCTCCCCCCCAGGATATTTCAGGACTGGTGCCTCCCTCACTTGCTGAGGCCAACCGTGCATCCGGGGTCCCTGGCAGCCTCGGGTCCCACTGGATGTGTGGCACCTGGCACCTAAGATCAAAGGTGGGCGGAAGGATAACCAGAGCAGATAGGGTAGAGCCGGGCATTGGGCCGATTCACGCCAGCACTAGCCTCTCTAGGCACAACCCTCCGTGAGGATGGCACAGAAGATTGGAACATCAAAAGAATTTGCTTTGGGGCTCCTGTGTGGCTCAGTCAGTTAAGCAACTGCCTTTGGCTCAGGTCTTGATCCCAGGGTCCTGCAATCGAGCCCCTTCTTGGGTTCCCTGCTCAGCAGGAAGCCTGTTTCTCCCTCTCCCTCTCCCCCTCCCCCTCCCCTCTGCTCATGCTCTCTCGCTCTCAAATAAATAAATAAATAAATAAATAAATAAATAATCTTAAAAAAAAAGAGAGAGAGAGAGAGAGAGAATTAGCTTATATGTAATGTTTTGCAGATCCTATCCCCCTTTTGCTTGTCTCCCCAACTTTTTCCTTAGTGCATGGCCCTTCGAGGGCCAGGCTTTATTCTGCACTTCCCTACGCACCATGAATTTCCAGGCCCTGGAAGTGAAGGACCTCCACGCAGCAGACTTGGTTATGGGGTCTGTCCTTAAACCTCAGGGGTGTGCAGAGGGTTTTCTACTCCACCGAGCCTTCACAGCACCCCCCTATTATTCTAACAATATACATAGATGTGCTTGATTCCCTGGCCACATTGGAAACTCCTCCCAGTGGGCTCTTAGGGCCCCGTATCCCCAGCATTTGGCACATGCCTGGCACAGAAGAGGCATCAGCCAGTGTTCAAATGACCCGGATTTTCATGGACATGATCTCCTCTGAACCTCATCACCTTCCGGAGGGAGAAGAAATGTACTGACAACCCTCCCTGTTCAATAGACAAGGTAGCAGTCTGAGAAAACAACATATTTGTTGAAAATCGAAGTAGAGCCAGACCAGGAATCATTGCTTCCCTTTACCCTTCTTCCCGCTGCCGCATGTCAGCTCTGCTCAGAGGCCCCCGCGTGTGGGCCTGAAAGCTGATACCAGTTCCAGCTCTTGGAGTTCGGAGTTAGGTGAGAGTGGTCGAGGACAGCTGCCAAGCCCTCAGCTCCCCAACCGCTGCTTCTCCCCAACTCTGGGCATTGTCCAACAGGGGCCCAAGCCCCCTCTCCTGCCTCTGGCAGTCCATTAACTTCTTGCTTTGGGAGCCCGGGGACCTAATAATTCATTGGATTATAGACTGGACATTCTATGCAGGGGGTTCTTTACTGGAAACCCAAGGCTTATGAGGTGCCTTCTACTCTGGATCAATACGTTTTCAATCCCCGCACCCCCCCCCCAACTGCCCATCAGAGCTGAGCTGGTGCTGGCTTGGCAGATGCAGAAAAAGGGAAAGGGATGTCTTTTGCAGGCTTGAGCAGATCCTGGCTCCACTCCCCTACCCCCACACATACCCCAAAGGCCAACAGGGGTCAGAGTTCACATATCCAGGGGGAGGTGGGAGGCGGCCACAACAGCAAAAGAGTCCTGGGGAGAGGGGGAAATTCTCCAGTTGTCTGGGATCAGTTGCTGCCCTGGGGGGGGGTACTTCATAGCTCCCCCCTGCCCTTATGTCCTCCCCTGGGGAGAAGTATTAAGATTAGGGATAGGCATTAGAGCTTAGGAAGGGGTTAGTGTTTGTCTGAAGTTAGGGTTAAGGCTAAGGTTAGACCTAGACCTAGGGTTGGGGAGAGGATTAGGGTTAGAGATAAGGTTTAGGGTGTGGGTGCGCTTAGTACTCCTGCCCTCTCTGGTGAATATGCACACGGAGGTATCTGTATTACTGGTAACAGTCCTCTTTCAGGCTTTTTATGGGAATGGCTAACTTAATGGTTTGGTTATGGACCACACTTGGGTTTCCTTTTGGTTACATGGGTTTAAGCCCAAACTTCTGTTTGGATTCTTGGCCCTCCTGCTCCCTTCTGCTCCCTGACCATCAACTCTGAGCTTTTGGGTTCAGAACTAGAGCCCATTATGTGACCTGAATCCTCCTGAACCCAAGGTTGGGAGCTGGGGTCTAATAAGGTGTTTCCTTCTCTTGGGGAGGGAAGTACCTTCCCCACTGCTCCATACCCTGACCACAGATGAAGCAGATAGGCTTCAGGAACCAAACACTATACAGCAGCACCCTTTCTGCTTGGATTTCTCTTTCTTTGGTTTCTTTTCACAACACAGTCATAGCTATCAATCAGTTGTGGCTATTTTCACAACTCCCGATAGGAAAGACAGGCTCAGAGTTTGTTTGTTTGTTTGTTTGATCCCTGTTTAGCGAGGGAAGAAACTGAGGCTGTTTGGACTTGCCCGATATCACACAGCCAGTTGGTGTTCAAATAGGAAGAAGAATCCTACAGGGTCTCTAGGCTCCTGGAAAGGTTCTTCTGGAGACCTGGTCCCCCAATGGCCTCATTAAGGTCATCCAAGGGTCAGAATCCCAAGGTCCTCTTGCAGGGCTATGACAGTAGTCCCCCAACAAGGGATCCTATTTGTTTAAGAGAGGTAAACCATACCGTGTTCTAGATTCAAGGAAAAGCCACCAAGTCATTGATAAAAATAGAGATTTTATTTTGCAGAGGAAGATACTACATTGGTGGGGGCGAGGAGCCACTAATAGCTACAATGGAAGGAAATACTGATTCCGGTAGGCAACAGCATCTTTGAGAAATTGGGGAGAGGGGAAGAGGGATCCAAAAGAGGCTGGAGAGCAAAAGGGGAGAAGAAGGGAGAGGGATTGAATTGGGGTGGATGGAAGTGGTCTCTGCAAGCCAGGCTGGAACCCAGCATAATAAATAGTTTTATTTACAACAACCAAACTCGTGGCTTTGTATCCACGATTCAGTGCAAATTATTTACACACTGATGAGGAGGCAGGACAGGAAGGGGTAGGAGGTGGCCGAGAGAGGCATGGCTCACAGCTGTTCAATGGCTCCATGACAGAGGCTGGGAGAATTGGGGGTATTTCTCCTGGGCCCCCCAACCTCGTTTTCCACATCACCACAGCTGCCCTCTCACTCTGGCCCCTCCTGGTTCAGCTATAGGCCGGGAGGAGAAAGGCGCTGATGCCCAGGTGTGTGTTCAGGGTCTGGGCCCTTGGCAGGAGAATGGGAAGAGCACGATGGGTCCTGGAGAAAAACTGAGGTTAAAGGGGAGATGGAGAGAGGCAAGGAGGTCACTGGCCCGGTGGGGGAAGTCCAACGGGGCCGTCAGAAGCTGACCCCCACAGGGAAGGGAACAGAATCCTTCTCTCTCCTCCTGGCCAAGCAGGGGGCAGTGCAACAAGGGGTCTCCCGGGAGAGGGAGGGAGGTAGGTCCGGGGCAGGTCCGTCAGGATGGCAAGAGGGTTCGTGCCGGCCCAGGCAAGTGGTTTCAGGAGTCCCCAGGTAGGAGGAGGTGGGGGAAATGATCGCGCACGTAGGAATCCCCGGGAGTGTGGCTGGAGGGACCCGGAGGGTGCGAAGGGAGGGTGGGTGTTCTGTTTGGAGGCGGGCGAGAGGACAGCGCTCTTGGAGGCGAGTCCGCGCCGTGGATTCACAGACACTCGTGCAGTACGCGCGTGTGCGTGCAGTTGCGGCAACTGACGTGGCAGCACCAGTGAAAGGTGCAGTTGCAGCGCTCCGTGACGCGCTGTGTGCGCGTGCGGTGGCCCCGGCCACAACAGAGCAGCTCGCAGCCGTCCAGCGCGGGCGACGAGCTGTTGCAGGCGCGCCCCGCCGTGCCCGCTGTCCCCAGGCGTCCGCTGTACGTGCAGAAATTGGGCGATTTCTCAAAGTAGACAAGGTCGTGGGGGGAGGGCGGCTTGTGCGCGGGGTCTTCGGGCTCCAAGCGCAGCAGCTCTGCCCGCGAGGCGCGGTTGCTGCCGCGGTTGCCGTAGAGTACGCGCGAGGCGCCATCGAATCTGTCACGTAGCACGTCGCCCACCGCGCGCAGCGTGGGCAGCCGCATCCAGCACGTGCGCACCGTGCACGAGCCCGACATCCCGTGGCACTTGCACTCCTGGCGCATCTCGGAGAACACGGTCTGGGAGGAAAGGGGTAGAAAGTGGGTCCCACGACACTGTCACAGCCAGAGCCATTATTCCAGATACTGCCCCCTCCCGGACCCTGCCAGGACCTCCGCAAGCGCGGAAGGAAGGAAGGGGAAGGGAAGCGTGAAGTCGTCGCGCCGAGATTTGGACACCAGGCCCAACTCCACGCTCCACGCCGGACGTGGTCCCGGCCTCCAAGCCTCGATTTTTTTTTTTTTTCAATTATTAACCCGGAGGGGGCTGTAGGCAATACATCCCACGGGCTGCCTGACTTGTAACCTCTTCACTTCTACCTGACCTGCGCACTCTCTTCCATTCTCTGCCTTCCCTTCCAAACTTCCGCACCCTCCGGACGTCCTCTTCTGGTTCCCTGCCCTGACGCCTGGCCCTATCACCCACCGTTACTGCCCAGATTCGAGGTCAGCCCCTGCTGAGGGACTCGGAGATCCCCGCCACTGCGCTTCCGGGCAGAACCCCTGAAGCCCGCTCACCGTGCGGCCCGCCTCGTTGTTGTGAAGGTTCATGAGGAAGCGCAGATCCCGCCCCTTCTCCCCGGAGTCCACAAACTCCCTGCCGAAGAGGCGGCCGAAGTCGATGTTGTCGCTGCAGCCCCCCCAGTGCCAATCGGGGCCCCCAGGACCCCGCCGCCGGTAGTCGCACGTGCAAGACTCGATGGAGCCCTCCGAGCAGGAGCGTGCCACTGAATGCGTAACCCCCGCGGAGGTGATGGCGAAGATAAACGCCGTTTCCCGACAGCCTGTGAGGGAAGGGAGCGGGGGTGAGCGAGAAGGTAACGCGAGGGGAGTCGGGGGGTGGGGGCGGGGGATGGCCAGCCTTCTCAATGGAGGGTTCGGGACCCTAGAGGCCGGTGCCCCGACTCCGCCCTTGGAGTCCCGAGAGCCGGGCGGCCCGCTGCGCTGGGAAGCTGGGCTCCTAGAGAAAGCACGTGCGTGGGCACGCAACCCTGACCACGCTTGTGATCACGCGCTCCTGAGACTCTGAGACTCGGGGCGCGCTTGGCTCCTCAGTGGAAGTGGGGCAGCTCAAGAAAGAAAAACCGAGAAAAGGAGAGAGGACGAACTCTGCACTGTCAAGACCTCTCTCCGCAGCCCAGACTTTCGGTCCCGTGTCAGCGATGCGAGCCTTGCTGGACTTGGAGGCGAGACGCTCTGGCAGAGATCAGCTTCCCGGGCGCCTTTCAGAGGGGCCGGGAAAGCGGGGGCCAGCCAGCGTCCACGACTTAGAACTTGCTTCTACTCGGGCGGTGGCGTAGAAAAGTTCAGCTTCGCGCGCGAGGTGCACCGCTGGGAAACGCCTGGCAGAACGAGTCTGGCCCAGAGCTGGCGCTGGGCATGAAGCTCTTGGCGGGTTGATCTTGTAACCTGTGGGCGCCCGGGACATCTTCCCTACACTCGCCCGCCCCTGCCCTGTGGGTGACCCTGCGTTCCCCTGGCCCCGGAAGCGTCTCTTTCCTGGGTACCCACCTCGGTTGACGATCTTGCCGAAGAGGTGTGGCCCCGGAGCCGTGGGGCAGTTCCAGCGGCGGTTGCGGAACTGCCACTTGCACTCTCGCACCGCGCTCTGCAGTCCCCCGCTCACGCTGTGCAGGATCCCCGGGTTCTGGCGTATCAGCCGCCGCTGTTTGCGGCTCAGCAGCTGAAGACTGGGCTCCAGCACCAGTTGTAGACTCTTGGAGTCGGTCAGCAGGTTCGTGGAGGAGGCTACGTTCACGATGCCCCTGGTGAGATGCATGGTAGGAGCTCAAGCTCTGCAAGGGGACTTGCGCCTTAAGCAAAAAAGTCGTGTCTACCCTGTCCTCTTCCTGGGGCTATTTGCCTGGGAGAGCCACAGGACATCAGCGATGAGGTAAAGACTCCGGGCTCCCTGGCTCACTAGTCTGAAAAGAATGGGCGTCCCTAGTTTTGCGCAGGACCACTGGGGGCCCTGGCTCTGGGGACTGGACAGAGAAGGCATGGGAAACATGAAGACCAGGTGTTCACCTTGGCTCTGAGGGACGGCTTCAGGGCAGCGTGGGGAGGGAATCCTGGCCTGGGATCCATGCCCACCCAAGAGGTGAAATGCTTAGGAGTCCCACCCTTTTCATCTCTCCTTTCTGAGCCCCGGCCTGGCTCTACGCTGCCCGAGACAGGGAAACCTGTGGTGTGGCTACCACCGTGAGGCTGGTCTGGGGCTCACGGATGAAGGGCGGTGCTAGATGGGAGTGGGCTCCCTGCCTGGAGAACCGTGGGCCGCGGCGGGCGGACCATTCACCCACCTCATCAGAACTAGATTCTCTGGAGCAGCTGCGCTCCAGAGCGCCCCTCGGTGTCTCGGAGGCAAGTCAGTGCGGTGGAGGGAGCCTGTCTGCGGATGGATCCCAGAGCGTGGGAGCGGACTGGGGCTGGCCCCTGGCTCTGCGCCCCGGGACAAGTGGCGACCCCTCACCAGCTCACTTACCACCATCGGCCACTGCTGTTGGCGGCCAGGGCTGCAGGCAGAGCGGCCAGCGCCAGCAACAGCGCAGCAGAAACCCAGCCGGGCAGCTGCGCCCAGTGCCCCATGGCCTGCCCGGCCTCGCCGCCTCTGTGCTGAAGTTGGGGCGGCTTTGGCTGCTGCCCGCGACGGTGGGACGGGACGCGGCGGTGGCGGCAGTGGCGAGAGTTCGCAGTCTGGCTCTAACAGCCCTGGGGGCGGGCGGCGGGCAGCATGGCTCGCGGTCCCAGCTGGTGGGCTGTGGCAGCCACGGCGGGCGGCACCGCCTCTTATAGTTGCGGCTCTGGCTGAAGTGACGATAGGAGGCTGCCCCGCCGGGCCACACTGTGGCACCAGGGCGCACCGGTCAGAGGCGCAGACAATGGGCAGCGAGCGGGGCCGTGGCTCCCGCCGGTCTGAGCCGAGAGCTGACGGGCTGGCCGTCGGGGCTCACCCCCGCCCCCTGCCCGGTGGCTCCCGCCTCCCTGCCTGCACTGGCCGCCGACCCCTCCCCTTGGGACGCCCTCCCACGCGCGCCCGCCTCACTCCTCTTCGCGTCCGGAGCCCGTCGGGGACCAGCGTCCGCCAGGGGGCGAGGCGATAGTGTGCTACCGGGAGAGTCTGCGGCAGCCCAGCCGCTTCGCCATCGCCGGCCGTGGGGTGCCTCGACGTCAGCCCGGCCCCGCTGGCGTCCCCTCTCTCCCCACTCCTGAGTAGAGGAAGGAAAGGAAAGCTGTCGTTCTGGGCAGCGACTCCGGGGAGACGCCTCCTTCCCAGGACCCCCCCACCCCACCCCAGACCCCGCTCCGACGGCTTGACAGGGAAGGATCAGCGGGAGCCTGAGGGTGCCGCTGGGGTCGTGAAATCCCAGGGGATGCGTGGGTTGGGGGTAAGTTCACCAAACAGAGCCTGCTGTGGAGAGAAACCGGGGACAGTGGCAGTTTGTTTGTGGGCTGGAAGGCGTGCACAAGTGACTGTGTGTGTGTGTGTGTGTGTTTAAGTGGCACAATGCAAACCTGAATGCGTATGAGAATGTGTGAGTGTGTCGTGAGGGTGCACACCCATGTGTGTCCTCATGTAAGGAAACTCCTTGTTCCGAGGAGGGATGTTAGGGACCTTTCCAAGGAATCTTGGAATTTAGCTCAGGTCAGAAGGGATCAATCGATCGAGTCATCTTGTCACAGCCACCACCTAGGACAACGCATCATCTATTTGTGGGGAAGGAGGTGGCAGCCACCCTCAGGAAAGACCCAGATGATTGACTGAGGCATAGAGTGTCTGGAACTGTGTGTGGAGGTGGGTGGATGGGTGGATGAGTGTGTGTGCTGGGGAGATTAAATATGCATATATGTGTCACTCTCGCCATGTATACCTTGTGTCATCCTATGGTGCGTCACCCTCAGCATGTGTCAACCTGTGCATGTCACTAGGGGAGGGGCCTGAGCCTGCAACCAAGGCAGCATCAAGATAGAAAAGGCCCGGCGTGCCTGAGTCTCTGAGGATTAGGCTCAGGAAGCGCAGTGGAGTAGATGACAGGTGCGTGTAGGGGTGCAGGAGGGAGGGCTGGGAAGAGAAGAGCTGCTGGCTGAACTGAGCCCAGAATAGAGAACTTATGCCTCCATATGACTGCTTCTTTCTGGATTTTTCTGTCAAATTTCCATCTTCCTCCAAAACCTCTGGCTCTTTCCACTCTTACTACATTGAGATACCCAAAATGCTTGTAAGGGTCTCATCCATTATATGCTTTTCTCTTTTCTCCCTGGGACTCCAACTCAGTTTCAAGGCTACCTTGGCCTCCTATTAAGGATGTGGCAGCTGTTCCCTCTGTGGGGCATAGCAAGCACTGCCAGCCTGGTTATTATGCCCCAGCAGCACACACACATTGCCCCTGGAAAGAGGGAAGATCTTTTTTATGTCTCTCTCTTCTCTCACTTTACAGAGGAAAAAGTAGATTAAGAAATTGTTCAAGGTCCACACAGCTAATAAATGACCAAATGGGGACACTTGGCTGGATCATTCGGTGGAGCATGTGACTCTTGTTGACCTTGGGATTGTAAGTTGGAGCCCCCCATAGGGTGTAGAGATAACTTAAAAGTAAAATCTTTAGAAAATGAATACATGGGGGGCGACTGGGTGGCTCAGGTGGTTAAGCTGCTGCCTTCGGCTCAGGTCATGATCTCAGGGTCCTGGGATCGAGCCACATCGGGCTCTCTGCTCAGCAGGGGGCCTGCTTCCCTTCCTCTCTCTGTGATCTCTTCCCTTCCTCTCTCCTACTGTTATCTCTCTCTGTCAAATAAATAAATAAAATCTTAAAAAAAAAAAAAAAAGAAAATGAATACATGGCAGGGGAACTTGGGTGGCTCAGTTGGTTAAGCATCTTGATTTCTGCTCAGGTCATGATCTCAGGGTCGTGAGATTGAGCCCTGTGTGGGCTCCACATGCAGTGGGGAGTCTGCTTCTCCTCCTCTCCTTCTCCTTCTCCTTCTGCCCCTCTCCCTGTGTGCACGCTCTCTCTCTAAAATAAATAAATACATTTTTTCTTAAAAAATGAATAAACGGTAGATCTAGAATTAAACCCAGATCATTTTGACTCAAAGCCCACGTTCTTTCCACCTTACAAGCTATTTCTGAGTGTGCAGCAATCATAAAGCTGGGGGCCTTTCTCCAAATTGACAGATAAATAAAAATGATCTTTAGGGTTTTTCTGTCTCCCTTTTGGATCTTCTCTTTTTCATCTCCTCTGCCTTCAGGGTACTTTCTAAATGAGTATGTACCCAGGTCTGATCCTAAAAAAGTTCCAAGTCTCAGAATTTCCCCTTCAAGGTGGGGAAGTCACTCTAAGGAGTACATGTCTGATGAGTTTAAGTAATCTTCCTGGGGCAATTCTATTTTAGATGAGATGTTGATTAACCCAGATGGAGCCTGAGGGAGGTTGTTTTTGAGGGCAACATCCTTCCCAGTCCTATTGCCCCATCCACTGTACCTGGTCCCTCCAAGATTTCAACCCTGAAGGACAAGGTGTATTGGTCCAGCATCCTCCCCAGGTCCAAAAGCCAGTAATCTCTGCAGAGGACACCCTGGAGAGGGTACAAGATGGCTCAAGTAAATAGACAATGATGGGCAGCTTGTCCTTTGTCCCTTGGGAGTTTATTCCCATTGGGACCTGGAGCATGTCTTTTTGGCCTATGGATTGATAAAACCGCCTAGAGGGTGGAGATGCACTGGAAGACAGGAAGTCCCATCTGTGGCCATTGGTGACAGAAAAGAAAGAAAGGAAGGAAGGAAGAGAGAAAGAAAGAAAAGAAAGAGCTAGTATCCTCTGTTCTACCATTCCACCCACCAGGAGTAGTGGGGAAGAGTGGGAGGGGAAGTCTCTAAGTCTGGGTCGCACTGTGAGTGACCTGGCCCAAATTTCTGTTTAGATCAAATCATCCCTCTGTTGTTTTTCCTGTTTCTTTCCTGCATCTTCAGTTTACCTCTGTACCAGATCATACCTATCAGCATGCCAAGTGCTGTAATATTTCCCATCTAAAACTGCCAAAGCTTCATTTGACTCCACATTACCTCCCAGAATTGCCCCATTTCTCTGCTCTCTTTTACAGCAAAGCTCAAAAGGGTTGCTTTAATCACTAGCACTAATTTCTTTTCTTTATTCTCTCTTTCCACCCTGATCACATCTTTGAACCTGCTATCCTTCCTTATCAAAATCATCCATGACCTCTGGATTGCTCTACAGTCAATTCTTAGTTTTCAGCCTAATCAGCTTTCCAGGAACAGCAGACAGAATCAAACGCTTCCTCCTTCTTTCTCACTTGGGTTCTAGAACACCATTCCTACCTCCCTAGCTGCTCACCATCTCAGTCTCCTTACCTGGTTCCACCCTCTATACCAATTTCTAAGCTTCAGAATGTAATTCAATCTGGACTTTCTTCTCAATCTACACTCGCTCTCTTGGTGAACTATTCAGTCTCACGCTCCCTAATTTATACATCTGGCCCTGAACTCTGGACTTGCACATCTAACACTTGAATAAGCATGTACATGGTCAAAACTCGCATGCCTGGTTCTTCCCCCATCCTAACCTGCTCTTTCTTTGGTTGTCCCATTTCAGTAAACGGCACCTCCATCCTTTTGGCTTCTCAGGACGAGAACCGTAGAGTCATCCTTGATCCATCTGTTCTCTAGTACTTCATGTCAAGTTCGTGGACAAATCCTGTCCTTCTGTATTTAAAATATATGCAAACCTGGACCCATTCTTATCCTTGGGCAAAGCCACCATCCCCTCTCTCTTGTACTACTGCACTAGCCTCATGGCAGCACTCCCTGCTCCTACCTTTGCCCTCCACACTCTCTTCTCCACATAGCAGCCAGAGCTATGCTTTCTAAAACCCAAATCAGATCGCTTCATTCCTCTGCTCAGAATTTTCCAATGATTCCCCATCTCAGTCAAAGAAAAAAGGTGAGCTTTTTACAGTGGCCTACTTAGCCCTCTATGATTTCACCCTACTCCTTCTTCGTCCTCTAACTTTCACTGCTTGCACTCTCTCCCCTGTGGGTTCCTTCCTTTGGCCACACTGGCCTACTTGCTGATTCCCTGAACATACCAAGCAAGTTCCTGTCTCGGGATACTTCCACCTGCTTTTCTGTGTTCTGGAAGATCCTTCCTCAGATAGCTCCATAGAATGGTTCCCTCACTTTCTTTGTCATTCCCCCTATATAAAATGGAATCCTGCTGCCTGTCTCCTTTACCTTGCTCTATTTTTCTACCACTTTTGACCACAGAGAACTTTAAAGGCTCAAAGTAGAAAATCAGTAGCAAACCACCTCTCTGGAATGGGAACAGGAGCAAGATGTCGGAGGGGAAAGGGGCTTTACCTTATTGTTGGGAGTGTGAGGGGGAGTCAGGGAACCAGGACTGAGAATCTGGGAGCAGAAGGGCCTACCTTCCTTTGAAGCACCAGCAGGCGGCACTCCCTCCTCGTGCTGGGAAGACATCAGCCTCTGGTAGAGAAGGGGGCCAAGTTCTGTCTATGGTAATCCCACAGATTTGTTGGGCCTAACTGTTTAACTGTTGGGGGTTTCCCCAGGGAGTCCAGTGCAGTGGGGCTGCAGACTGTTTGGTGCCTCCGGGTGGTGGCCCGTGGTGCTGCAGCAGAAGGCGTGAGAGGCGGAGGGTGGGCAGTGCAGCTGAGCTCACCGCCGAGGGCGCATCCATCCCTCCCGGGCCTATAATTTGGGTTCCCCGAGCTTGGCCGCCCCTATCAGCGGCTCAGCAATAGATGAGTCAGCCGGGACCCCGGGCCAAGGCAAACATGAGGGGAGGAGGAGGCTTCCGAGCCTTTGCTCTGCTCTCGTGGCCGCCTCAGTTGCTCTATTCCCCCAATCTCCCAGGGCCCCCACTCTTTTCTTTGACCCCCGCCCTCCAGGGCCCCAGTGTTCGTCTCTGCTTGTTCTTGCTACATC
The DNA here is from genome assembly GCF_030435805.1 of Mustela lutreola. Taxonomy (NCBI): domain Eukaryota; kingdom Metazoa; phylum Chordata; class Mammalia; order Carnivora; family Mustelidae; genus Mustela; species Mustela lutreola. The sequence continues at coordinate 65,816,601 of NC_081297.1, forward strand.
CCCATGGTGGGAAAGCAGCCTCCAATCTTCTCATTGAGGGGAACAGGGACCAGCTCGCTCCCACTCCCTCCCCAAAGTAATGACAGCCCCTCACTTTCCCCCTCCTGTCATGGCCCCAACCCCTGTCAAGGTCTCTCTGGTTCCCGCCCCTCCCCTTTCCTGGAGCTGGCCGCGTGCTTGGGGTATTAGGCAATGGGTGTGTACCCACAGCCCTCTCCAGACCCCGCCTGCTCCACCACCCTCCAGCCGCCTGCGGGTCAGTGCTCAGGCCAGCCGGTCGGGCCAAGGGCACTGGGGGCCAGTTTAGGCCACCCAGTCTGCCTGCCTGTGGCCTCCTGTCCCAGAGCTGGGCTTTTGCATGGAGAGGGAACAGGAGTGTGGGTCATTGGATTTGTGACAGACCAGCCTGGGGAACCTGGGAGCCACGGAGAAGTTGGAGTCTAGGGTGATTGTTCTGACCTTAGGTCTTCCTTGACACCTGACTGTTCTATAGCCTGACAAGGGTAGAATCAGAAGTAGCAATCAGAAACCTGAGAGAAATACAAAAAACCAGAGACCTGGAAAAATACAAATGTCCATGGGAGAAGAGAGGCATAGGAAACCTCATCCCCTTCCTCCGGAGAACTGAGTGGAGTCCCAGGCTGACATGCAGGAAGGAGGACAAGGTCACTGAATCCAGGTGTAAGGATGAAAGCTACTGAGATAGAGCTTGCAGATTCTAGTGGCCTCAAAAGCCACACATGGTGTGGGTCTTGGCATCTGAACAGGAAGGAGAGGCAGGAATTCTAGGGCTATTTCTCTTCCTTCCTTGGCCCCAGAGGTGAGAAAGCAAAGAAAAGCCACCAGAGCTGTCGTCCAGTGTTAGGAACCATGGCGCTTTTTTTTTTTTTTTTTTTTTTTTTTTTTTACCTCCCAGCCCGCTGGAGACCTGGTGCATAAAGGTGGTCAATAAATAATATGACCACGGATGTCACTGATCTCGGACTGCTCTGCCCCCTAGACAGCAGCGCCCCCTGCAGCACAGGGCAGGCTCTGCAGCAGCATAGGCCAAAGGCTGACTGCCCCCAGAAGAGCTGCAAGGCCACCACCAAGGAAGAGATGACTGTGGCTGTGGGTTTCAGGCCCCGTGGCTCTGCTTCCCCAGGGGGCCTGTCTCTGAGTCAACGTGCCAGCTTCGGGCGCGCGGGGCCAGTCGTGCCTTGGGCTGCGGTCTGGCAAGGGCGGGGGGCGGCTGGGAAGCCTGGGGCCCCTCTCTGGCAAAAATAGCCCGCAGTGGTTAGAGCTGGGAGGGTGAGTCAGGCAGGAGCGCAGTGACGCCTAACCCCTTCACTGCCACTGGAGCTCCCTAAGGTGTTTTGCTCTGGTCTGTGCACCCCTAGATCAGACACTTTCCCTGGCTGTCCTCAGGCTGGGCTCAGTCTGGGATCCCAAGGCCCTCCTCTTTCCATGTGAAGCAAGTCTGAAAGCCTGGAGCAAAAATCTGGGCCACTCCTAGTGCAGAGCTGGGATCCCGGGATCGGGCAGGAGAACTCTGTGGGCAAGGATGCCTATAAGCCAAGGGAAGCATAGGAGAAAGCTGGAGATCTTTGGGGCTACCCGAGCCTTTGCTAGGACCGAACTCTGAAGCCAAGTCTGACCCCTCCCAAGGGGCAGGCGCAGAGCTCAGAGGTGGGAGGAGGCCAAGCCACCCAGAAGGGAGCTTTTCCTGCTGGCTCTGAGTGCTCTGAGGCGCGCTCTGTCGCTGAGGGCTCTTCCCAACATTGTCCAGGGAGGGAAACTGATTCCCTGCTTTGTGTTCATCTTGTCAGAGGCACTCACCAGCCATCCAGCTCTCGGTGGGAAAACCGAGGCAAAGAGAAATGACCACGTGGGACCAGAGTCCTGTCTCCCTAGTCTGGGTCACTGCACCGTCCTGGCAGACTTGGCTACCCAGAGCAGGTGAGAGGCACTCTGGTCACCACCCCCTTCAGTGGGGCCAAGCGTGAACCCAGGCGTCGGGGGAGAGGGTGTGTGTGTAGGCTGGGAGGAGGGGGAGCGCCTGCGCTCCCCCGGGTCAAGGCGGGGGGTGCGAGGAGTGGGGTGGGGATGCCCGGGGCTTGGGGAGGGGCCGCAGCTCTGTCAGCCACAGCAGAGCTGCCTATGAGCTCGGCACGAGTTGAGTAGAGCCGGAGCCCCCAGTTCCTTGCTAGACCGCTCGCTAGCTTTCTCGATCACTCCCTCCCTTCCTCCCTCCCTTCCTCCCGGCGGCTGCGGCGGCGCTGGGGAAGCAGCGAAGAGGAGTGGCCCTGCCCTGGAAGAATGCGGCTCTGCCGAAGGGGCAGAACCCGACGCAGTCTCCCCACGGTTTGAGAAGCCCGAGCCCAGGCGACCCAACCTTGCCGGTAGTCACCTCGCACCAGAGCAGCAGGTAATCGGAGCCGGGAAAGCAGGGAGGGCAGGGACACGCACACGGGGCGAGACAGGCACACGGATAGTCAGTCAGACAGACAGACACGCATCCGCCCACTGGGGCATGGAGACACAGAGAGAGACAGGGATATTGGCAGAGATAAAGACAGCAAATAAACGAATATCCCCAGATCAGAATGGCATTGAACGAGGGAGTAAAGGGGTGGGGAATGAGCCTGGGACCTGCGGGGACCAGACGGGCATTGCAGACGAGGGAAACACTAGTTAGGAAAGGCGGTCGAGGAGGAAGAGGACTCAGCCTGCGCCGCGGTCCTTTTCAGGCGGGAACCAGGTCTCCTCCCTGTCTGGCGCACCTGGAGCCTCCCCTCTCTCCCGACTGCGGAAAAAGTGGGTAGAGCAGGATTGGGAACCCATTCCTCCACCCCTCTCACCAAAGCTGCCTGCCCTCGATGGCATCTGAAGGTGACCCTCCCCCACACCCCACCATCTGTAGGTGGTGCAGAACCCTGTTCTAATCCCGCCCCCCCAATCCCGCCCCCTAGCCCTGAGAGCCTCACTCTGTTGGGTGAGGGAAGCCAGTCGTGGGGCCCTCAAAGAGGGAGCGGTGGCAAGATGGTGGAGTGGTGTTTGTGAGTCAGTTATGTCTGAGTTTGCACTTGAGTGTGTGTGTGTGCCAGGCATTGTGTCTGCCTGGGTCCAGCTCCAGTGGCTCTTGCCTAAGCCCCAGCTGAGACAACCAGACTCTTCCTCCAGGGTCCAGAGTTAGGGGTGATTCTTCTTGTTTTGCTTGGGGAGAGATGAGAAGGGTTCCTAGAGCGCACTGGTGAGTTAGGAATCCTTGGTTGCCCCGGGGCCAGCCCATCCTATTCCGAAGCCCCCAAATCTCCTTGTCCCGCAGGCCCTGATCGATCTGCCCACCGGGGCCTTCGGGCCCAGGGTTCGACATGCCGGAGGAGCCCCGGCCGCGGCCTCCGCCCTCGGGCTTTGCGGGTCTCCTGTTCCTGGCGTTGTGCAGTCGGTGAGCAGATCCCCCCTGTCACCCTGGCCACGAAAAAAAGCCGGAGGCTGAAAGCACCGACCTAGGACGGGAGGAGTCGGAGGGGGCGCGAGGCCTGGACCACAGACCCCCGAAACGCCTTCTGCGTTCCCAGGGCCCTCAGCAATGAGATTCTGGGCCTGAAGCTGCCCGGCGAGCCGCCGCTGACCGCCAACACCGTGTGCTTGACGCTGTCGGGCCTGAGCAAGCGGCAGCTGGGCCTCTGCCTGCGCAGCCCCGACGTGACGGCATCCGCACTTCAAGGCCTGCACATCGCGGTCCACGAGTGTCAGCACCAGCTGCGCGACCAGCGCTGGAACTGCTCCGCGCTCGAGGGCGGCGGCCGCCTGCCGCACCACAGCGCCATCCTCAAGCGCGGTGAGCGGGGCCGGCGGGTCTGCGCCGCTGGGGCCGGGGGTGGGGGCCAGGCCGAGGCGAGCGGAGGCGGGAAGGGACCGGTTCACGACTCCAGGAGGGGCCTCTCTCCGGGAATTCCCCCCACCCCACACACACACACCCAGGAGCCACAGAGCTGAGCCTGGCCACCCGTCTGGGTCCCTGCGCCTCACTTCCACCTGCGTGCTGCCGGCAAGGCAGCTGGGTCGCTGTTCCCCTACCCTAGGGCCCCCCTTTCTTTTTTCCACCGGGCTCATCTGGGTTGCACCTGCGAGCCAGAGATGCCCCCAGCCCTGGAAGCTTCAAACATCCCCCTCATTCCCTCCCCCAATTTCTTCCCCCCTCCCTCTCCTTGGACAAGCCCAGGCTGGTGTCCCCAGAGCCTCAGCGGGGGTGGGGTGACGCCCCCAACCGTTTAAGGGTTAAACCTACTCCCCTAATTGCTGGGGTTCCCAGGAGCAGAGGCTGGGAACAAAGACCCTGATGGCTTTGAAGCCGGGGAGCAGCCCCCTCCTCTGTGCTGTGGGGGCCCCAGGTGGCTCTCACCTGAGCAGGTGAGGAACGGCCGGAGGGGCGAAGAACAGGTCACTGCTGGTCTGGTCTGGGAGGTATGGTCTGGAAGGCATCATTGCCTCTTGCCAGGCCATGCCCGTGTTTCCTCCCTGGAGGAGTAAAGATCCATTCTGGGCTCAGCTAGAGGGTGGGGGCAGTACTTCAGGGACTACGGGGTTAATAGGCAGCTGCCATCTGCGGGGGAATTCCCAAGACATGTGCAAACAGCTTCACCCCTGGAGGGTTGAGGTTGGGGGGGATTGGGAGGCTGGGCCAAAAACCCTGCATCCTGGGGTGGGAGAGGCCCGGCCCCTAAGGAGGTGCTGTGTCTCATCCTCTCAGGGCTCAAGAAAGCCCCTACCTAAAAGGAAGTAAGGGGCCCCCCAAATGAGAAGCATGGGAAAAGCTTGTCATCGTGAGCCTCTGTGACCCCCAAAACATAACAAAGATACCAACATTTTAAGAGGGCCTCAGGGAAAATCACCCTGCACCCATCCCCCCCCCCAGCATTTTATAGAGTAATATAGCAGGTTAGAATAAACATAAAGGGCAGTCTTAAAGGGCAAATAGAAAACCAGAAACTGGAAAGGGGAAGGATAGTGCCATAGCTCCAGTGCTTTGGGGTTTTGGGGTGGTGGAGCAAGGTTTGTTAAAGGGCCCTAAAAAAAAAAAAAAAAAAAAAAAAGAACCTGAAAGTCTCTGCTTCCACCCCACCACCCAAGCTCCCTGCTGGGCTGGGGAATTTTTAAAGCTTTCAGATGTACAACTCAGTGATCACTTCTTCAAAGACCTCGGGGACTCCCTCTCAGTCACCTGCCAACCCCAGGGCTCTTGCCCTCCAGCTAGTTCTTTCATCTGCACCCGAAAATCCCAGACTTACAGAACGAGGCTTGGGCTCAGAGATCAATCTCAGCCAGCCCCTCCCTTAATAAATGAGGAAACTGAGGCTCCGTGCTTCCGCTCCCATCCTACTCTGTGACTTTCTTCCAAATTAGGCAGCTGGTAAATGACAGGGTCAGGATTCAGTTAGGAATTCCCGGAATTGAAGGGTGGCTGCTTATTTCCTTCCACCTCCCCACTCCAGCTGCCTGTCAACCTTATGCCTCCGTCACACCCTTTTCATCCCCAGGTTTTCGGGAGAGTGCTTTTTCCTTCTCCATGCTGGCGGCAGGGGTCATGCACGCGGTCGCAACGGCCTGCAGCCTGGGCAGGCTAGCGAGCTGCGGCTGCGGCTGGAAGGGCAGTGGTGAGCAGGACCGGCTGAGGGCCAAGCTGCTGCAGCTGCAGGCTCTGTCCCGGGGCAAGAGTTTCCCCCACTCCCTGCCCAGCCCTGGCCCCGGCTTAGGTCCCAGCCCCGGCCCCCAGGACACATGGGAATGGGGTGGCTGTAACCAGGACATGGACTTTGGAGAGAAGTTCTCTCGGGATTTCTTGGATTCCAGGGAAGCTCCCCGAGACATCCAGGCAAGAATGCGAATCCACAACAACAGGGTGGGGCGACAGGTATGTGTGTGCAACTTGTCCCGAGTCTCCTTAGCTTTTGAGGCCTGGCTAGAAAGAGAGAGGCTTCGCACACAGGCAGAAAGGAGGACGGGCCGCGGTGGGGGATGGCCACTCACCCATCTAGGTGACCTCAAGCAAGTCACTTAACCTCAGTTTTGCATCTGTAAAAAGAATCTAATGATACCCACCTTAACGATGTGATTAAGAGTGAGCCAGCAAATAGGGCACTGGGCAGAGTGCCTCGTCCTTGGCAGGTGCTCATTACAGGGTAGCTATTATCACAGCTGCCTTCCTGCGGGAAGGGTGCTCATTTTTAGTGCTCGCTCTGGAAAGAGGACTGGATGGCGACTCAGGACAACTGGAGTTGAGTTCTGTTCACATCTAGTTGTCTAAGCTGAGTCTCTGTTCCCGGCTAGGGATTAAAGATGGGCAAATCATTCTGAATTGCTCTGGCTTCAGTCCTCCAACCAGAAGATGAGGGAGTTGAGCTGTTAGCCAGCCCTGCAGTGCCCTTTCTCTTCTGATATTCCATGATCATTCTCGCCTCTATTTCTCCCTCCCTGTGCTCTCTGTTCCCTCCCCTCTGCTGTGCCCCTGTGCCCTGCCCCTTTGCTGCCCTTCCCTTCACCTCTCGCCCCCCACCCCCCTCAACCTCACGGCGCTCTAGGTGGTAACTGAAAACCTGAAGCGGAAATGCAAGTGTCACGGCACTTCGGGCAGCTGCCAGTTCAAGACCTGCTGGAGGGCGGCCCCAGAGTTCCGGGCGGTGGGGGCAGCGCTGAGGGAGCGGCTAGGTCGGGCCGTCTTCATCGATACCCACAACCGCAACTCCGGAGCCTTCCAACCCCGCCTGCGTCCCCGTCGCCTTTCGGGAGAGCTGGTTTACTTTGAGAAGTCTCCCGACTTCTGTGAGCGAGACCCTACCGTGGGCTCCCCCGGCACTCGGGGCCGGGCATGCAACAAGACCAGCCGTCTGCTGGACGGCTGCGGCAGCCTGTGCTGCGGCCGTGGGCACAATATGCTTCGGCAGACGCGAGTTGAGCGCTGTCATTGCCGCTTCCATTGGTGCTGCTACGTGCTGTGCGACGAGTGCAAAGTCACAGAGTGGGTTAACGTGTGTAAGTGAGGGACGGCTTCACCGCAGGGCTGGCAGAGGGCAGGAGCGCCTTTTCAGCCTTTTGCTCCGATTTCTGGCCAGGGTCAATATCGGCTCCTAGAAACTCAAAGCATCGGCCTGGAAGCAGCTCTGGGGGTGGTGGGGGTCAGGCAGAGTCTGTGATGTGCAGCCTTCTCCCCCACGATAGGAGGGCCTGGGCGGGAAAGCTGTCACCCCCTTCTTCTGCTCCTCAAACAGCTGAAATGAACGAAGGCTACATGCACTGTATTGTCTCCCTCTCCCCAATCCTGGAGTCCCTTTAGCTCTGGTTCTTACTCCTTCTGGCTGGGGTGTCCTTGTAGTTTGATCACTCCTCTCCTTTGAGGAATAGCCCCAGGCATTGTGTGGAGCCATAGACCTGTATCGGGGATACCACTCCTTCCTATCTGCTGATCCCAAACTCCTCTACAGCAGCCTGGGCCCCTTCTTGTGGGGGAATAGGAGACAGTGGTAGAGAGGTTTTTCTTGGGGAAGGGACAGAGTGTTGGAGGGGGCTCTCCCTTGAGTCCTCAGAGAGTTGTTTGTCTAGGCCCTTAGGAAAACTATCTCCCCCATTCAGATGTTAAAGGAAACCCTCCAAAGGAAGAATTTTACCTAAGACTCTCTGAGCCTTTTATTTGTTCCTTAGCAGGAGGGATGGGAATGGATAATTTATTGTACTGAGACTTGTTCTTGGTTTGTCTGTAACTAAAATAAATTAAACTACTGGACCAGTGGCTTCAGGTGGTTCTATTTCTGCCCACACTTGCGATCCCAGTCCATCACTTCTTTTCCAGGTGAATTCTACCCTCATACACCCAATGACTTTATTTACATGTATCCTGCCTAGTTCCACAAAGGATTTGAAATGGTCCTCAGTGATTCAGTTGGCATCTCTCTTTGTGAAAAACCAGAGGGTACTTCGAGGTTGGGGGTGGGGGCTGGATATCCAAACATAGGCCCAATTTACTTTTTATGTGCTTCAACTCCAGACCTCACCTTGGTCCTTGCCCTAGAACGAGGGTTGGCATTTTTTCTTTTACCTGTAGAGGGCTTGAAAGTGAGTAAACAGTTGACCCTTAAACAACATCCGCGGTTTGGGGGCGTCCCCACTATCTAAGCAGTCAAAAATCTGTATGTAACTTTTGGGTCTCTCAAAACTTAACTACTTATAACCTACTGTTGACCTTACCAATAACAGAAACAGTCCATTAACAGATTAACACATACTTTGTATGCCACGTATTTTATATACTGTGTACTTAGGAGAAAATAAATTAGAGAAAAGAAAATGTTATTAAAAATCATAAGGAGGGGCGTCTGGGTGGCTCAGTGGGTTAAACCCTCTGCCTTCAGCTCAGGTCATGATCCCAGGGTCCTGGGATCCAGCCCCACATCAGGCTCTCTGCTCAGCAGGGAGCCTGCTTCCCTTCCTCTCTCTCTGCCTGCCTCTCTGCCTACTTGTGATCTCTGTCAAATAAATAAATAAAATCTTAAAAAAAAAAAAAATAAGGAGGGGCGCCTGGGTGGCTCAGTGGGTTAAAGCTTCTGCCTTTGGCTCAGGTCATGATCCCAGGGTCCTGGGATCAGCCCCACATCAGGCTCTCTGCTCAGCAGGGAGCCGGCTTCCTCCTCTCTCTCTCTGCCGGTCTCTCTGCCTACTTGTGATCTCTGTCTGTCAAATAAATAAAATCTTTAAAAAAAATCATAAGATGAAACACATTTACAGTAGTATAAGGTATTTGTTTTTAAAAATCTACGTATTAAGTGGACCTGCAGTTCAAACCTGTGTCATTCAAGGGTCAGCTGGATTAAGCTGGTGGGGTTTGTTGCAACTACTCAACTCTGCCATAATTACTCAACTCTGTTGTTGTGAATCAGAAGTAGCCATAGACCACACATAAACAAATGGGTGTGGCTGTGTCCAATAAGGCTTAATTCATAGAACCTGATTTCGGGTGAGATTAGGTTCTCTGGCTGTACTTTGTTGACCCCTGCCTACAGCATGTGGTTACCTCTGCTCTGGAGATTTCAAGTCCTGAGCGGATCTCAACATTAAGCCGGGACCCAAAAGAGCAGGTGCTTTTCTTTATGGCTCTAAATCAGAGAACTTGGGAGGGGGATATAAGACTAATGGGACACATATAAAAGAGATTCCAGAGCTCAGAAAGGGAGTGTTTTGCTCTGGAAACCAGCAAAAACAACATGCTTTCCTACTGAATTATTTGCATATGTATTTTGTCCTTCCTTATTCAGAGCTCTTCTGCATTTAATCTTAGCAAAATAATTCCTTTATCTTTTAGGAGATAATCAAAACTAGAGAAAACATATTTTTAAACAATTATAATCTATTCCTACCCCAGTATCTTTGAAAAGCATTATCATTCAATTCAGAAAAGGGACAGGCATCACATATTCAGGACTTTACAAGTTACTAAATGTTTATGGGTTTGCAAGATGCTGCCTCTAACAGGTCATCTCTTTGGCCGTGGAATGTAGAAATGGTTTTCTCTATTTCTCTAGGCAATAGGTATATCTGCTACCCAAATTACCCTCAAAATCAGGTGATTTTGCTATTCAGGTGGCAAGAGCATTTTGAGGAATGTTGGGTTAGGCCAGTATTTTATGGCATAATCTTATGTCCTGAATTTCCACTTAAGAGTCCTGGACTTGGAAATCTGATGGAAGCGGGAAGATATCTCATCCTTACTTCAGTCACTGACTAAGCCTGGTGTGTATGGGGCAGAGAGGGGATGCAGCTAGAATGGACATAGGATATGAGAGAGAATAATGTTAAGGAGCAACCAGAATGGGAATTTCTCATTTCTCTGATGGCATTACAGCAAGAATATTTCAGCTGTTTCCTTCCTCTGTATTCCCTTTGGCTCCCTCTCTTTCTAGCTTTCTCTTTCGTCAGACACACTCTGTGGCAAACTTAAGCCCCAAACCACAACCTTGAGAAATTCCAAATGGATTTTGTCAGCAAGGCCAACCCCCCCCCCCCACCCCAAACCTGCTCCCGGCACACGCGCTGGGCTCAGACCCAGGCCTGGGGTCAGTGACGAGAGTGGGAGTCTGCAACCCACAGAGCGGGTGGCTACAATTTCAGCTTTTACTTAGCTCCACTGACAGTCACAGGGAGAAAGACTGATGAGGCCTCTAGGCCTCTTTCAGCTCTGGATGAGCTCTTTTCCCTTAGCCTTTTAAATGGCTGGGAAGCTGGGGAGTGGCAGTGGTTGGCTTATTGCCAACTAGGCAGCACCTCTGCTATCTCTGCTCAATGGAAAACACCCAGTCAAGCTGGAGCAGACTCCAGACTCCAGACAGGTGAAAGACAGAAAGCCTGGGAGATTTTCATCAGTTATTTTATTTTATTTATTTGAGAGAGAGAGTGAGCATAAGTGGGGGAAGGGATGGTGCAGAGGGAGAGGGAGAAGCAGACTCCTCACTGAGCAGAGAGACTGACAGATGTGGGGCTCCATCCCAGGACCCCAGGATCATGACCAGAGCTGAAGGCAGATACTTAACTGACTGAGCCATCCTGGCACCCTCCATCCATCAGTTCTGACTCAAATGTCATGGTACTTGCTGCTAACCATATTAGGCTATCACCATTTCCATCCTTTTGTAACACCTGAGACCCAACCCCAAGAGGATCTACAGTCTTGAGCAGGAACAATGAATTCTTACCTCCTGTCAGATTTTCCAAAGGCATGTTGGCATGGTTAGGGCACTAGTGAAGGCGGGGGGAGTGCAAAACATAATTTTTTTTTTGAGATTTTATTTATTTATTTATTCGTCAGAGAGAGAAAGAAAGCGCACGTACAAGCAGGCAGAGAGTGGCAGGCAGAGGCAGAGAGAGAAGCAGGCTCCCTGTGGAGTACGGAGCCCCTTGCAGGACTCGATCCCAGGACTCTGGGATCGTGGCCTGAGCTGAAGTCAGTCGCTTAACTGACTGAGCCATCCAGGCGTCCCGCAAAGCATAATTTTGGGGGGTTGGTGTAGGGGCATAACTTGGTGGGGTGAAAATTTTAGGAAAAGAAAGGGAAAGAGTACATGTGGAAGTATCCCAGGGCCTGATCCAATAGTTTGCAATAAAACTGAAGAAGTCTCTGCCATTTACAACACAGAGTTTATCAGGGCAAAGCCTCTTAATAGCAACAGCCCAGGACATATACATGTTATAAACATGCTCCTTGTTATCCAGATCTTCCCTCACCATCTTAAATTAGGGTCCTCTTGGCTTCATATTCTAGGGTGTAGTTACTCTCCACATTAAAATAACAGAGAAAACAGACTGGGATAAGAGGAAGAGAGTGATGAATGTATACACCAGGGGTTGATGGGAGACAAGGGATAGACACAGTGCGGCTATCTACCAACCTGGTGGTTCTTCGTTGTCATCGTCTTCTTCTTCTATTCACCAACCTGGTGGTGGTGGTTCTTCTTCTTCTTCTTCTTTTTTAAGATTTTATTAATTTATTTGGGAGAGAGAGACACAGTGAGAAAGGGAACACAAGCAGGGGGAGTGGGAGAGGGAGAAGCAGGCTTCCGGCAGTGCTGGGAGCCTGTTAGGCTGGATCCCAGGACCCTGGGATCATAACCTTAGTCGAAGGCAGATGCTTAATGACTGAGCCACCCAGGTGCCCCAAACCTGGTTCTTCTTGAAAGAGACAAGAAATAAGGCAAAAAACAAAAACAAAAACACCCACAAAAAACAAAACCCAAACCAAAAACAAAACAAAACAACAAAACAAAACCCAAACCCAAACCCAAACCCAAAACCCAAAAACAGAAAAGCAACAATTTTGGCCTAAGCCTTAGGGAGGAGCTATGCGTTCCCATACACTGAGGAGAGAGGCCACTTAAAGAACCTTCTTCTTAGGGGCGCCTGGGTGGCTCAGTGGGTTAAGCTGCTGCCTTCGGCTCAGGTCATGATCTCAGAGTCCTGGGATCGAGTCCCGCATCGGGCTCTCTGCTCAGCGGAGAGCCTGCTTCCCTCTCTCTCTGCCTGCCTCTCCATCTACTTGTGATTTCTCTCTGTCAAATAAATAAATAAAATCTTAAAAAAAAAAAAAAAAAACACCTTCTTCTTAGTATTACCAGTGCCTTTCTTCTATAATAGCAGAGACTGTTTCAAGGCAGTTCTGCATGTCTAGATCAGGTGCAGAAATGAGTGTAAGGAAAGTGGGGGCGGGGCAGGAGTGGAGAAACATGGTTGTAGTCTCATTTTCTTTGGGATACTAAAAGTCATAGTCATGTAGGTACACTCCCTCAAGCCATACCTCTGAATATGAGGTTTCCACCGTTTATCTTTCACTTTCCGACTTCCTAACTGGACCAGAATCCAGCTTTTTCTTCAGTCTCTTAAATTCATCACTCTCTCTCTCTTCTTCCCCATGGGAAAGGATCTCCTGATTTAGACCCCTAAGTAACCTAGCCTTAGCTTGGGAGGAGTGAGTAGCAACAATGATGCAGCGAGGGCTCTCAGGGAGATGCAGCTAGCCAGGGTTAAGAAATAAGCCTTTGGTCTGGAAGAACAGGGTAGGCCACAGCAAGGGCTCTGCACTCATACCCTGCTCCTGGTTTTGCCTCTCCGCCCAGCCTCTTCCAGTATGGCCAGCATGCAGCTCCAGTTCTTAAATTCCAGGCATGGTCCTGGAGCTTGGGATTCTCACCTCAGTGCCCACTGCCTCATCCCCACTTCCCGGTTCCCGCCTCCGCCGCCAACAGCCTGCAGCCCCCACATCGCCCCCGCCCAGGCTTTAGCTCCAGCACCCGGCTGCCTCTGCTGCAACGGCTGCCATGGTGATAGATCTCGCGAGAATTGCCGCTCGCTACCGCGCAGTTCTCGCGCGATCGGGGAGGTGGGAAGTATCCCGGTCTAGGGGTGGGGGTGCGCCGCACAGCTCCCGTCGCCTTCGCGGCTTCCGGTGCTAGGTGGAGGAAAGGAAGGAGGGAGCTGGGGAGCGGGGCCGGGGGAGCGGCCTTGTCGAAATCGGCGTGGGGGAGTCGGAGGGAGCGGAACCCGTGCCGAGCGGAACCTGCGGGGGCAGAGGCGGTGGCTGTGGCGGCGGAGCTGGGAGCAGGAACAGGTGAGGGTCTGGGGAAGGAAGGCGGGTCCCCGTAGAGGAGAGGCTCGGGGTGGGGGCTGAAGAGACAGACACCACCCCCACCCCCGCCCCCGGCAGAGCCGGCCATGGAGCGGTGTGGTCTTTCCCACCCGAGAGCTCGGGGAGGGGGCGCCGGGCCAGTCTCTCGCCTGCCCACACATTTGAAGGACGCGGAGCTGCCGTGGGGGTGGGGGGCGCACACGAATTTGTGCTCTGCCTCGCACGCGGGGGCGACCCGGGCTGCAGTTAGGTTCCCCTCGCCTGCAGAACCCGCCTTACGAGGGGTCGGGCTTGAGGTGGAAGAACAGTCCAGAGGAAGGTGATGCGGGGGCGGAGATGACTGTTTTGTATCGTTTTCCTGTTAAAGGGCTAGGGAATGCCGCTTTTTCCTATCCTCTCTCCTGCTCCACCTTAGTACTAGGAGACCAGAGCCTTGCTGCAGTGACACCCTGTACTCCCTTCGTGGGGCAGGAGTGCGTAGGGGGTTTAGGCATCAGTCTGCCAGGCAAGCTAGTGGGGCACCCCAGGGGCACTATTCCGGTAGAGGTTGCGCTTTGAGTCTTGGGAACCGCACGTTGGGAAGAGGGCAGCAGGTGGGGAGCGGGCGGAGGAGAGTCAGAAGACGGGGGTGGGGGTGGGGGGGGAGATCAGATCTTTGCTTGGAGAGCAGAGGTGGTGCCTTCCTGCCCTAGGCAAAGCGGGGGCGGTCTTACAGGAGGAGGGAGCAGCTTGTCGCTGGCTCTGAGTTTGTGTCTTCCAATCCGCATTCTTCTTTAGGAAGTACCAGGATTCCCGGAACAGAAAATGGAGCCATTGCTTACACCAATGTTTGAGGGAAGGAGGGGGAGGTGGGGTTCCCTGTTAACCCGGGCCACTTGCATAGCAAAGTGATAGCTCCTCTTTTGGGGGAGTTCCCTTCTTTTGGGTTTTATTACAGCCGGTCTCCCTCTGACCAGGCCAGGAGGAGTGTGGTATGTGGTCAGGAATGAGAAGAAATAGTGAGGTCATACAGTTGAGGGAGAAACGTAACTCAAAACCTACCTCAGTGCTGTTGGATTGGGTCACCCCTGGTCTATGGCATGAAAGTTTTATGGCTAGGAGATCTGCTGCAGGAGTCTGATTGCTTGGTCAGTGCAACAGGAAAGATTCTAGTCTCTGCATACTTTTCTCCACTGGCCTTAATCAGCTGGTGACCATCTTTGCTGCCATTTTGTCTTGAGCTTCTCCGGATAAGTGTCTCCACTTAATATGACTGGAGTGGAGCAGTGAATTGGGTTTTGCCCATTAGACCTGAGTTTGAATAACATGTCTCTGGAAGCTCATTTTAAGGAAGAAACTGATCCACAGAGGTCACCTTTTCACAGAATGAATCATTGACCTTGGATTTAGCTGGGAAGGGTCCCCTGTGTATCACACATTTACATGCTTCCTGCCTCCCAGCATAGAAAAATTACTATTATTATTACTTTAAAGATTTTATTTATTTGTTAGAGAGAGAGAAAGCATGAGCAGGGGTAGAGACAGAGGGAGAAGCAGGTTCCCTGCTGAGCAGAGTGTGTGATGCAGGGCTTGATCTCAGGACCCTGGGATGGTGACCTGAGCCGAAGGCAGCCAGTTAACCAACTGAGCCACCCAGGCGCCCCACAGCATAGAATTATTACCTTGCATCATCAAAAATTTTATGTGTAAGTCTTGTTTTTCCAAAGAGATGAGACACTTTGATTGCAGGGATTGGATTTTATGTTGTATCTCCCACAGTGCCTAACACAAACAGTAGGCCCTAGGATGAATACAGGATGTGAATGAGTGAACTCAACGAGCTTTTGGAATAAAGTTTGAGGAAAGAGAAAAAGGTGGTTTGGTTGTCAGGGAGAATGCCTGGAGATAGCTGAGTGAGGTACAAAGGCCCTTAGGCAGTGTAATTAAGAAATCTTGGTCTCTCTACCTTCCTAAGAGGCACAGTACAGACATGGATAATGGAAACTAAGACACATAAAGAAAAATATTACTAGAACACAAAGTCATTATCTATCTGAAATCCCAGATCTCCTGCTTCCCCATCATGGGCAAAGGGTTCTCCATCAGATGTTAAGTCCTTCAGAGTATTGTCAAAATTGAAATTCTGGAGATGACGGAGGAGAGAGCCAATGTATGTATGTAGTGCCTGGCACAGAACTGGTGCCAGTGCTATTATTAAACTGAATGTAATATAAAGGAGGGGTGACAGCAGGCTGGAAAGAGTGGAAGTGAAGTCTCAAGTGCACAAGGATCATATTGTATGTGTTCATTTCTGCTGCTCTCTTTTGCCCTGGAGTCTTAATAAGAGGAAATGGACTCAGAGGGTAGTGGGTGGGATTTGTTGCTTGAAGGAGGAACTTCTTTAAAACCAGGTTTGTTAAAGCTGAGTAAATAACAGGGAAATTGTGGAACTGCTTTCCCGTACACTTTTAAGAATGGATGCCAAGCAGCCCAAGACTCAAAGCATATTACTGTTTTTGGCTCTCCTCACCATTTTTGTTGTGGGTCAATTTAGAGGCAATATGTTGTGGTTTTTCAGAGGTGGACCTTGGAATCAAACAAAACTGGGTTCATATCCTGCCTCTGCTAATTACTAGTTTTATGAGTTTGGTGAAATTACTTGTCCTCCTTTAGATTCATTTTCCTCATCAGTAAAGAACATGATAATGATAGTGCCTACTTCATAGTATTGGCATGTGAATTAAATGAGATAATCTATGTAAAGTGCTTAGTACCATACAAAGCACATAGTAAGCCCCAAATAAGTGTTAGTTGCTATTAATAATCATCATCATAATAGTAATAATAATATGAGCACTTAGGGCTGCCTCAAAGGAGAGGAGGTTGACAAAAGAGTAACTTGCCGCCTGTGTAGAGGGATGATTGTTACCATGACTTTCTTTGCTGGTCGTAGGCTTATGAGCAATGAAATCTTTTTTCAGCATCAGCTTCACAGAGGCAGCTCCTGCTGCCTGAGTGGGAGGTGAAGCTGGAGCAAGGCAGGGGCCGTTAACCATCAACTTGGATGCAGGGTAAGGACGTGGGGGCTCAAGAATAGTGTTCACGTTAGAAAGTCAGCATGAGGGCTGCCTGGGTGACTCAGGGTTAAGCCTCTGCCTTGGGCTCAGGTCATGATCTCAGGGTCCTGGGATTGAGCCCCGCATCGCATCGGGCTCTCTGCTCAGCAGGGAGCCTTCTTCCCCCTCTCTCTGCCTGCCTCTGCCTACTTGTGATCTCTCTCTCTCTCTTTCTGTGTCAAATAAATAAAATCTTAAAAAAAAAAAAAAAAAAAAAAAAAAGGAAAGTCAGCATGATTAAAGTAATGGTTGACTCTTTTGCACAAGAGCACTCTAATTGACCTAGGTCAGGGATTTAAATTCCTGGGTCCCTTTACCTTAGGTCTCACTCAGTATTTCAGCATCCTCCATTTCCTGGCCCACTCTTTTCATTTAGTCATATCTCCTTTAAATGTCTGCCTCTGAGTATGTTTCAGAATGTACTGTATTAAGGCCCAGAATTGTGATGTCTGTGTAATTTTATTTGCTATACCTTTTCAGCATCTGTCACAAATACAGGTAGAGTGCTAGGAAAGCTTTTTGATACTGAAAAGACATGGGGAGCATTCAGAAGTTCCACAGATGTTTGAAGGCTTGCATTATAGTCTGGGAAAGACCTGATTGAGGTAGAGATTCCATGAACGTTTTAGAGCTTTGCATAGGACTTTTACAAAGGATCTGCTGTGCCATATGGACCAGAAGGGACATGGTTTGGGATTTCATGGATCCACCATTATCATTATCACCATATTCCTGAAGAAAGGTGAGATGACTGGGTGTAGCAGATCTCATCCTACCCTTTAGCTCTTCATTACTGATGAGAGCTTGGTATAACCTTTCCTTTATGAGCTTTTACACTAGAGTGTCAGGCATGGATGTTTAAACTTTAGCATGATTTAGGATGCAGGAGAACATCTGCTCTTTGTTGTAGTGGTTTTTGACCCCCCCCCCCCAACTCTTCTGTAAAAGCAATTAAACATTAACTTATATAAAGTCTTATTTGAAGTCTGATATGTTACGTGGATAAAAATGGGCTGCTCTGGTGGTGGTGTAGAGGGGAGGAGCATAATTAGAGCCTCTTATATAGTACCCCCATCCCCAAGCCTATGAATCCCATCTAAGGAACCCTAGAGCTCTGAGAACATAGCAACCATTTCTCGAGTTTGTCAGATACAAGAAAAGGATCAGGGATCACCTATAGAATACTGTCTTCCTCGAGCTCAGAAATATTTTACCACCATCAGTGGAACCATACTCCTCAAAAGCAAGCATGTTAGTCACCAGCTACAGATTAGTCATGGTGCTGGGGACATGAAACATGAATAAGGCATGGTCCCTGCTGACAAGGGGCTCATAGTTTAGGGAAGTAATTCCTCAATCTTTTGTCATCATGGCATAAACAGAAAATGGTAATAGTGAGACAGACATAGTTCTTGCAGCCTGAGATGACTGGCCCTTGGGCTTTAGCCATCTTAAGCCCTGCCTAGCCATCCAGTACTGATGGGATGTATGACAGACCTGTAATGCATTAAAGGCACATTATTTGGGAACTTTGAGCTCTGGAAAGCAAAACAGACAAATATGAATAAAACATACTAAATCCTAGAGTAGGAGTGTGTTTGAGGTGCTAAGGGATAATCGGTAACTGTTATTCCCCCAAGCAAGTCAGTTTCCTGTATTCTGAATCCTTAGACTGCTCTGTAATGGTGGGCCTTGTCTAAACCATAGCATCCTGTGTCATCTGACCACCAGCAGCTCCATTTTGACCTGTGAAGTGGGAGCCAGATTGGAGCAACATTTATTAGGGCTTTAGGATGACTACTTGTGGAATTTCAGTGCTTTTGTAATTAAGAAAGCATAGTGAAACATCAAAATAGTAGAATCCACAGGATTTAATGACTGATTAAATATAGGAAGGAAGAGTAGATGAGTCAGAGATGATTCCCAGGTTTCTGGCTTGGGTGATCTGGTGGCACTTCTTTAGCCAAGAATTACAAGAGGAACAGATCTGAGATTGAAGGTATTTGTTTTTATTTTTTATTTTTTGTGTTTGTTTTTAAAGACTTTATTTATTTGACAGAGAGACAGGGAAAGAGGGAACACAAGTAGGGTGGGAGAGGGAGAAGCAGGCTTCCCGCCGAGCAGGGAGACTGATGAAGGGCTCAATCCCAAGACACTGGGATCGTGATGGGAGCTGAAGGTAGACGCTTAATGACTGAGCCACCAAAGCGCCCCTTTTCTTTGTATTTTTGAAAGATTTTATTTGAGAGAGAGAGACAGCATGAGGATGAGCAAAGGGGGGGGTGGAGGCAAAGGGAGAGGGAGAAGCATACTACCCACTGATTAGGGATCTCACCGCTCCCTGGGCTGATCCCAGGACCTTGAGATCATGAGCTGAGCAGAAGGCAGATGCTTAATCGACTGAGCCACTCAAATGCCCCCAAGATATAATTTTTTAGATTAAACTTGGATTTTGAGGTGCTAAAGTATGAGCTCAGGAGAAAGTCTGGGCTGGGTATTTGGGAATCATCTGCACAGATAGTAACTGAAGCTATAAGAGAAACCAAGATCCAGGATGACAGCAGTTAACTGGCTATCTACTCAAAGAGCCATTCTTCCCCTTCCTGCTTCTAACAGAACCCCAATGTGTTCAGATATTGGGGAGGGGGACATAAAGATACCCTTCCCCAGCCCAAGGGATGTGGGCATTCCATTTCCCTTGCCAATGACTGAGTCACAAGTGGTCATGTACTAATTCTAGCCAATAAGATATGGGGAATGTCTACTGGGAGCTTCTGAGGAAGTTTTCCTCAATCTTAAAAAAAAAAAAAAAGACATGGCAACATTCTCTTTTCCAACTTCAGATGTTTATGTAGAAGAGTGAGATGCTGGAGTGATTCTGAGAGCATGAAGAGACAGACATAAGAACTCTAGGATGTCAGAGCAGAAAAATGGAAAAAATTTGGGTCCTTAATAATGCTGTAAAGCTGGTAGATTAAAAAACCAAGTGTTGGGTTCCTGGGTGGCTCAGTGGGTTAAGCCTCTGCCTTCGGCTCAGGTCATGATCTCAGGGTCCTGGGATGGAGCCCCTGTCAGGCTTTCTGCTCAGTGGGGAGTCTGCTTCCCCCTCTCTCTCTGCCTGCGTCTCTGCCTACTTGTGATGTCTCTCTGTCAAATAAATAAATAAAATCTTTAAAAAAACAACAACCCAAGTGTTCTAGCTGTAGATTCCTGTGTGTAGGGGAATATATATAACACAGTTTTCCATTTTGACCATTTTTAAGTGCACAGTTGAGTGGCATTAAGTACATTCACACTGTTGTGCAACCATCGCCACCATCTATCTTCAGAACTTTTCCATCAAACTGGAACTCTGTAATTGTTCTTTTTTTTTCTTTTTGTTAAGATTTTATTTATTTATTTGACCAGAGAGAGAGAAACACACACACACACACACAGAGTGAGAGAGGGAACACAAGCAGAGGGAGTTGGAGAGGGAGAAGCAGGCTTCCCGCTGAGCAGGGAGCCCAATGCTGGACTCTATCCCAGGACCCTGGGATCATGACCTGAGCCGAAGGCAGATGCTTAATCCACTGAGCCACCCAGGTGCCCCAAGAAACTTTTTTTTTTTTTTTTTTTTTTAAAGATTTTATTTATTTATTTGACAGAGAGAGATCACAAGTAGGCAGAGACACAGGCAGAGAGAGAGAGGAGGAAGCAGGCTCCCTGCTGAGCAGAGAGCCCGATGCGGGACTCGATCCCAGGACCCTGAGATCACGACCCGAGCCGAAGGCAGCGGCTTAACCCACTGAGCCACCCAGGCGCCCCCCAAGAAACTTTTTAATTGTTAAATAATAACCTGCATTTCTCCTACCTCCAGCTCCTTGCAGCCACCATTCTATTTCTGTCTCTATGAATTTGACTGTTCTAGATGCTTCATATATATGGAATCATACAATTTTGTCCTTTTGTGTCTGGCTTATTTTACTTAGACTTCAAGCTATATGTTTTAATAAATTTACATGTCTTTGAAGCCCCAGGTGCGTCTTTTGTCTTTTGCAACTGATGCTATTCTAACTGATGTATCTAGCGTGAGTCAGTACAGTGGACAGGAGAAAAGGCCAAAGGCAGAAACTTGGGGCGCATCAACATTTAAAGCAGTGGGCAAAAATGAAGGCCAGGAAGGAGAATAAGAAGCAACCAGAGTGGCCAAAAGGACATCAAGACAGTAAGACAGCATAGATACTAATGAGGAAAAAAACCTTAAAAAAAGCGGGAGGGGGGGCACCGGGCTCAGTGGGTTAAAGCCTCTGCCTTCAGCTCAGGTCGTGATCTCAGGGTCCTGGGATTGAGCCCCGTATAGGGCTCTCTGCTAGCAGGGAGCCTGCTTCCCCCCTCTCTGTCTCTGCCTGCCTCTCTGCTTACTGTGATTTCTTTGTCAAATAAATAAATAAAATCTTTGAAAAACAAACAAACAAACAAACAAACAAAAACAAAGGGCAGGAAGGTCAAAGGCTGTAGACAGGGCAAATTAAAATAAGACCTGAAAGTGGCACCTAAGTGGCTCAGTCAGTTAAGTCTCACTCTTGGTTTCAGCTCAGGTCATGATCTCAGGATTGAGATTGAGCTCCACTGCGGCTCCACACTCAGTGTGAAAACTGCTTGAGATTCTTTCCCCCTTCCTCTCCCTCCCCCTCTCCTTCCACCCCCATCCTCCTGTTCCCTCATACACCCTCGCTCTCAAATAAACAGACAAATAAATAAAATCTTAAAAAGCCTGAGAGATACCTGTTAGACTTAGCTACTAGTTGATGCTATTCTTACAAATTAAAACATACCCAATTAAAATTAGGTTCTGCTTAACTCAATTAACAGTGTTTAGGCTCAGGCCAGAATCATGCCAGTTTTCCTTCTAGTCTGAGATGACTTCAATACAGAAGAACTTGAAAGGAGGCCACATTATCGAGAAATGAAGGATCAAACTTGCCCTGTCTGCTTAGAGAGGCCCAAGCACCTGGGAAGGGTCTGGCTTTTCCCATGGACAGCTCTTTTTCTGTGGACAACCAGCAAGTGAGTCAGAACAGAGAATCTGGTCTGTTTCAGAATACATGGCCAGATAAAAAAGTGATGAGATAAAAACTAGACTCATTTGTTTCTGTGGAACATTCCGTGGCACTGCCCTCTAACCAAAGTTGCCCTATTCTTAGAAACTGACCAGCTTACAACCATTCCATCTCCTGATATTCCATGGCTCTTCCAATGCCTACAACTATAGCCTGGAATATTCAAAACACTGTGTTTTTTTTTAAATTATTTTTTATTCTTTTTAAAAAAAATGATTTTATTTACTTATTTGAGAGAGAGAGCAAGAGACCTTTGCTCATGCGCAAGGCTGGGTACGGGGGTGGTGGGGAGAGAAGTAGACTCCCCACTGAGCAGGGAGCCTAATGTAGGGCTCAGTCCCAGAACTCCAGGATCATGACCTGAGCCTAAGGCAGTAGCTTAACTGACTGAGCCACCTAGGTGCCCTGTTTTGATGTTTCAAATCTGTCGTTTTGTTTTTATTGCCATCTGTGGTTAAGAACTTCTGATTTCTCAGCTGTATTAATGTACCTCCCACATGGGCTCTCTGCCTCAAGTCTTTTCTCCTTTTAATTTATATCCTAAATGAATATCAGAATGGTCCTTTTTTTTTTTAAATTTTTTTTTTTTTAAAGATTTTATTTATTTGACAGACAGAGATCACAAGTAGGCAGAGAGGCAGGCAGAGAGAGGAAGGGAAGCAGGCTCCCTGCTGAACAGAGAGCCCGATGTGGGGCTCAGTCCCAGGACCCTGGGATCATGACCTGAGCCGAAGGCAGAGGCCTTAACCCACTGAGCCACCCAGGCACCCCCCCCCTTTTTTTAAAGCAAGCTTTAGACCCAGCATGGGGCTTGAACTCACAACTGTGAGATCAAGAGTTGCATCCTTGGGGCGCCAGGGTGGCTCAGTGAATTGGGCCTCTGCCTTTGGTTCAGGTCATGATCTCAGGGTCCTGGGATTGAGCCCCACATCGGGCTTCCTGCTCAGCGGGGAGCCTGCTCTCCACCCCCCCCCCCATGCCTGCCTCTTTGCCTACTTGTGATCTCTGTCAAATAAATAAATAAAATTAAAAAAAAATAGTTGCATCATCTACTGATTGAGTCAGTTAGGTACTCATAAAGGACGATCTTCCTAAAGCACATACTTGATCATGTTACTCAGTGTGGCCTTTAAGGCCCTTCATGATCTAGTCCCTTCCTACCTCTCCATTGTGGTCACTTCCTTTTACTCACAATGTGGCACCCAAATAAACTGACTCCAACTGCACCTGGCTTGGCTAGTAAAAAGTGCTGCCTCTAATTCAAGTCTTTATGCCTTTGACACACTGTTCCCTCTCCCCCACTCCCTCTTCTTTATTGTTTGATTACTTCCTGTTCTGTTGGGAGTCCGCTCAAGGGTGACCTGAGAATCGTGTCTGGGAATTGCCCTTTAACCTTCAGTCTTGATGAACTGCTCTAGTTTTCTGTCCCCATAATACTATTTGCTTATTTTACACTTAACCCTCATGCTGTTCTGTAATTCTCTGGTTGCTAGTCTTTCCCTCTCATTGACTGAGTTTCATGAAGGCAGAAGTTGTCTTCCTTTTTTTTTTTTAATTAAAAAAAAAAAAAGATTATTTATTTATTTAACAGAGATCACAAGTAGATGGAGAGGCAGGCAGAGAGAAAGAGAGAGATAGAGGGAAGCAGGCTCCCTGCTGAGCAGAGAGCCCGATGCGGGATGCGATCCCAGGACCCTGAGATCATGACCTGAGCCGAAGGCAGCGGCTTAAGCCACTGAGCCACCCAGGCTCCCTGTCTTCCTCTTTTTATCCCTAGTTCTGTATACTCGATAATTGCTTAGTGAATGGATGGAAGCTGCCATCAGAAGCTATTTCTTGGGTTTAGGAAATCTCTGAGTCCAGAAGAAGTCATTGAGATTCTAATCTATTAGTTCTTGTGTGCTTGTGATTACAGTGCTCTTGAGACAAAAACTTGGAAAGTTTATAGAGGTCACAAGCCAGCTGTGCTAAGGAAACTAAATACGGGTAGAACCTGCTTTTGTTTCCTTATATTTTATTGGGCTGCTCCATTGGCTTTACTAAAAATAGCATCTCTATTAGTGATATCTCAGTGTGAACATGGTCTGGGAACAAAGCTGCTTTTAGCGCACCCTGCCTGGCAGCAGAGGGTTTGAGAGACCTTGGTCTCCTTTTCCCTGGACCCGTGTAGCCTGAACAGGAGGAGTAGGTGCCAGGTCAGAAGTCCCCTCAGACGTGTCATCGGAGGCAAGGCCGAGTCAGCCAGCAGAGTTAGGTGGGGGGGTGTTGTGTGTGGCAGAGTGAGTGTGACTCTCAGAATCACCTGGAGAGTAAGGCAGGTCAGGATGGCTGAGCGGTCCCAGCAACAGCCTGCCTCTCCTGGGGGGGTGGGAGGACTGGCTCGGGGGCGGTAAGCTGTCGTCAGTGAGGACATCCTCAGATGAAGCTTAAATCAGGCAGTGTGCTTGATTGAGCTCCTGCTCCACACTTTAGGAGCTCTTCTTGTTATTTGTACCAGTGATAACAAAGTTTGTGGCTGTAAAATAGAATGTTGAGATATACTTTTTTCATCATAGGGGTATTGCCGTAGCCCATTTTTCATCTGAAGCCACTCATCTTCAGTTTTGACTGCCGATTCTTGGTTTCTCACAGCCCGTGGAACCCTGGCATTTTGCCGTATCAACACAGGAGTGCCATCTGTGGTAGAAGAGAGTAACTAGAGGCTGTGCAGTACATAGGGAAACAATCCAGGGTTTATTTATTTTTTTTTGCCATGCTGCTTCCCAGAGCTTTTTTAGGAATGCAGTATGGGTGAAAGTGAAAATTGGCTATATAACCCAAGAGGTGTGTTCGTGACACAAAGCTGTAAGTTGCCACCATCCTCGTGGTAGAGGCAACGTGCTAGCTGGTGATAGGGACAGAGAAGGCCAGGACAAGAGAACAAACATCCACTTTGGAATGCTCATCTGAGTCCAGTTCCTGATTATATTAAAGAGGAGTCATAATGTCCAGTAATTTCAAGGCGTGGTGCTGCTGCCAGAGGACATGCAGTGACTACGTGGGCATTTCATCAGTTATCCATCAGGCCCATTGCGTGTTCAATGGCAGAAAATTCCACCGATTTTGGTCTTCTAGTTCTTTTGTGGTATTTCCAAACCAGTCTTGGGGTCAGATACGGTGTGGAAGATGACCAAGAATTGACAGGATATCATAGAAACCAGCTGTGCATTACACAGAGAGACCAAGTACTGCTAGCGCAGAAGAAATGATAGGGATATCCTCAGAGGAGGCTCAAATTGGCCCATGTGCTTGGTTGAACTGCT
Source organism: Mustela lutreola (assembly GCF_030435805.1). Classification (NCBI taxonomy): domain Eukaryota; kingdom Metazoa; phylum Chordata; class Mammalia; order Carnivora; family Mustelidae; genus Mustela; species Mustela lutreola. The sequence goes on from NC_081297.1 coordinate 65,841,244, forward strand.
GTAGAGGGCTTGGTACTTGGAGTGGGGACAGATCCAAAATAAGTAAAAAGCATAATCCTTGCCCATGGAGAATACAGTTAAACTGTAGAGACAGTAAATGTACAGACTTCTGAGAGAGAGAGAAAGCTCCATGAGGTAGTATGTGCCACATGAGTGGCTCAAATAATTCAGGGACATGCCAGGAAAGAGAAGTGAGTATAACACTGGGATGGGCTTTTGAACCAAGACGTTAGCATATTAGCTTAGCAGAGAAGCAAACCAGAGGACAGTGTGTGCATGTTTTGGGGCAAGGTTTTTTTTTTTTTTTTTTTTTTTTAAAGATTTTATTTATTTATTTGACAGACAGAAATCACGAGTAGGCAGAGAGGCAGGCAGAGAGAGAGAGGGGGAGGCAGGCTTCCCGCTGAGCGGAGAGCCTGATGTGGGGCTTGATCCCAGGACCCTGAGATCATGACCTGAGGCCGAAGGCAGTGGCTTAACCCACTGAGCCACCCAGGCACCCCAAGGGGCGAGGGGTTTTTGTCAGCCACTCGCAGTTGGTAATCTCTCAGTCAGCAGTTGCTTCATTCATGAGGACAGCAAGATAAATGCGAGGTGTAAATTCAGTTTGAAACCTGGGCCAAAGCCTATTACCAAAGCCTTAAAGCAAAGTATCATCTGGAGCTGGAGAAGAGGAGACCTGAGTAGGAAACAAGATAAAGACCAGGAAGACTTGGGGAAGGTTTAAATTTCTGGAGGTGAGGGTGGCAGAACCAGAAGTCTGACTACTACAGATTGCCAGGGTTGATGGAATCTGATCTTATTAGCTGGGCAGAGGTCCCCTCTTGCTTAGGGATCTTCTGGGATCTGCCTGCCTCGGTGGGTTTAGGTAGGATGGGCAGGGAGGATGGCCAGTGGGCGACTTGGCTGAGGTTGAGCCCTAGGGTTAAGCCAGGTCCTCTCCCTGGGGTGTGAGCCCTCTGGGTCAGGGGCAGGGCTCATCTGAGGAACCTACCAGAAGCACCACGCCTGGCTCATTAGTGGATGTCTGGGAAGGCCTTTGAAGATGAAACACTCCATAAGCAGTCATTGTTTCTGTTTTTTGGACAAACTAGTACTTTGGTCTCCAGGGGCTGTCGATCTGGCTCCTCTGTACTAGTCTGGAATTTGCTGCAAACTGAGTAGAATAGGAAACAAACAAACAAAACTGAAATAGTTTTTGAGAAAACAGCTCAGCTCCCACTAAACCCCCATGCTTTAGCTTGTAAACCAGATTCCTTCCCATCCACCTTTCACATTCTTGGGTTTGGGTGCACTCTGTCTTGACCTGTTCCTTCGCCTGCTGGGTTTGGGGTGTGTGTGTGTGTGCCTCTAGTTCCCAGACTCTATAGAGAATGCCAGCAGCTGGCATATGGTGATTGCTGAATAAGCTGCCCGCTGACACATGTCTCCTGCAGGCACAGAGAACTGGCTGGCATGGGCGATTCTGGACCCCTGTTTCATTGTCTCAGAGATGCATTTCTGTGGCTGTCTTGTGCCATAGAGAAGGGAGGGAAGAGGAGAGGGAATGAGTGACTCTAGGATTCTGTCTTTGGAGGTAATAGGTGGGGTGGGAAGATGGGCATTTTGTAGCTTCATAGAGCTTCTTACTGCCATCTTTGTATTTTCCGCAGATCTTAGTTAAGATCCTAGTATGCATGAGGCATAAGCCTCCAGTGCATCTGAGAGAGCTGCTTAGTAAGGTCAGTATTAGACCTTGGAAGTTTGAGTTCATTTGTTCAACTGCTGTGTACCAGGCACTCACTATTCAAGGTACTGGGAACACAGCAGTGAATAAAGTAGATAAGGAGCTGACATTGTAGTAGGAGAAAAATGGTATAGCAAGAAACAAACATGTGATGTATCCAGTGGTGCTAAATGCTATGAAGAAAAATGAGGTGGGATAAATGGGGTGAAGAGTGATGTGTGTGTGTCAGAGGTGGTTGTGAAGGTCTCGATTAGGTGATCCTCCAATGGATACCTGAAGGAAGTGAGGGGATACTCTGTGAAGGTTCTCTGGGAGAGGAACATTCAGGGCAGAGCAAATAGCAAGTATGAAAGCTTTGAGGCAGGAAAGTGTTGGGAAACTGAAGTGGAGTAAGCCAAGGGAAAAGTAGTGGGAGAGAAGCAGGGGAATGCAGATTGTCAGGACCTGGTAAGCACGGTGTGGCTTTGGATTTTACTGAAAGGAAGATAAGAAGCCAAGAGAGGGTTTTGAACAGAGAAGCAGCATGACCTGATTTTGGTGTTAAAAGTAGTCTGGCTGCTATATGGGGAATAGACTGAAGGGGATTAGGGAGGAGGCAGGGAGTGAGGTGACTGCCTCATTGCAGGTGAGAATGTGGAGGAACTCTCCTTGGATAGGCCACGGTGAGCCTGGGAGTGAGGGTTAGCCTAGGTGCTTCGTTGTATGAACAGGGCACAACTTGACCTTATTTCTTCCTGATTAATTTTGTTGTGTGGAAGGAAGATGGAATTGTAGGCATATAGAAAGGGAAGAAGTGGAATCTCTTGATTGAGCATGGACCTTGGGAACCTGACAAGCCTGAACTTTGTCAGGAGTCACAAAGAGCCACTCCTCATTCTGCTCCTTCCTCTTTCAGCCTTTCCAGGAGTCTCAGGGTAAGATTGGGGGAGGGAGGGGCATTCATGGTCTTGCAAGGCCTTGTATGGTATAGAGTGAGAGAATTGAAGGGACTTCAGAAGTCATCTAGTTCAATCCCCTCCATTTATAGGGGCAGATATGGATAGGGAGAAAAGCTCATCCAAAGTCCCACAGGTACATTGTGGCAGAACAGGTGTCCTGAGTGTTCACGGCTTTGTTTCTGCTTCCAAAGACTCAGGATGTGTCTGAGTGGGATTTGATTTTCATAGCTTACTGTGAATTTCAGCCATGACTTTGACAAATCCCATTTACATGAAATCCTGACTAGCAGATGGTGGTAATGAATGTGTTTCTTTGCCTAGGATCGTGTTCTCCATACCAGGGCCCAGGCCAAAACCAGACTGCCACTGCCCGCACTTGAGCCCTCCTGTCCTCAGAAAGTGGTTGCTGTGATCATGGGTAATATCTTTGGAAACCTCCTGAAGAGCCTGATTGGGAAGAAGGAGATGCGCATCCTGATGGTGGGCTTGGATGCTGCAGGGAAGACCACCATCCTGTATAAGCTGAAACTGGGCGAGATCGTCACCACCATCCCCACCATTGGTAAGGACACAGCTTAGATGGAGGCTTTCATGCCAACAGCTTGGCCAGGCAAGGGCCTATTCCTAGATCCTCCACCTGGCCACCAGGCAAGTCCATGCAACTTGGGGGGATTCAGGGAAGGATGGTTATTTAGCTTACTAGCAGGTGCTGGGGCTGCCGTTTGCTCACCTTCCCGGGCCCTCTCTGATGCGGGAACTTCCGCAGCCTGGCACTGAACAGTTGCCCTCAGGCACTGAGCTAGTTTGTTCTCTGTGTTGTTTAGAAAGCGGGTGAAAGGCTTTGATGTTCCTGCCAGAGGCCAGGAGTTGTTTCAGTTTAGATCCTCAGTGGCCCTGATCCTGGTTAAGACCTGCCTGTGCGAGGGAGAACGTTTGCCTTCCAGATGGGGCTCCAGATCATCTTTGTCCACTGGTTCTGCATTTGGGCCTCCAGGACTAGAGCTCACTTTTTTTTTTTTTTTTTTTTAAATTAAATTGATTTATTTATTTTCAGAAAAACAGTATTCATTATTTTTTCACCACACCCAGTGCTCCATGCAATCTGTGTCCTCTATACTACCCACCACCTGGTACCCCAACCTCCCACCACCCCCCCGCCACTTCAAACCCCTCAGATTGTTTTTCAGAGTCCATAGTCTCTCATGATTCACCTCCCCTTCCAATTTACCCCAACTCCCTTCTCCTCTCTAACACCCCTTGTCCTCCATGATACTTGTGATGCTCCACAAATAAGTGAAATCATATGATAATTGACTCTCTCTGCTTGACTTATTTCACTCAGCTCACTCAGCTCACTTTCCCCTCACTGTGTTTCCCAAGGCCTACATTTTAGCTGCGGCAGACTGCGATGACTGAGGTACAGGAGTGGGGCTGAGTCATTTCTTTGCAGGAGGGAGAGGCAAAGACAGAATGAGCGGAGGTTAGCTCACGTTACCAAGGGGATTGTGAACCTCCTAACTGGCCTTCCTGGTCCTCTTCCATTTTTTCTCTAAGGTTTTCTTTTTGGCCTTTAGGCTACTAGGTCAGGGGATACTAGGCCTGAGGAAGCCTTAGCTTTCTTTCCTTTGCTAGGACCAGAGCTGTGTTGGGGGAAACAGAAACAAACCACTGGGGTATTGTTTGCAGGGGTATTTGTTCACTGCCATTGTCTGTTTTTTCCCAAAGGGTTCAACGTGGAGACAGTGGAGTACAAGAATATCAGCTTCACAGTTTGGGATGTGGGTGGCCAGGACAAGATTCGACCTCTCTGGAGACACTACTTCCAGAACACCCAAGGTACGGCATACGAATTGCCCAGCTGGGCATGGGTTGGTTTGGTGTGAGCAGAAGGTGTGGCTGTGATTCTTGGTTTTGGCCAACCAGTCCTCACCCTGCCGCAGCTCCTAGAGGTGGGAGAACAGGAGGAAAGGGAGCACATATTTGGAGGGTGTACAGAGAGTGGTGTTGGCATTTGGTGGTAGGGATGAGGGGAGTTCATCTGCTGTCTTACGCAGCCCATGCTCTGCCTCCCTAGGCTTAATATTTGTGGTCGACAGTAATGACCGGGAGCGAGTAAATGAGGCCCGGGAGGAGCTGATGCGGATGCTGGCGGAGGATGAGCTCCGGGATGCAGTACTTCTTGTCTTTGCAAACAAACAGGTGAGACTTCTCCCCACCCGTGGATTTGAGAGAGATCAGCCTGGCTATGGAAATCATGGGTGTTGGGGCTCATTGTAGGGAAAGCTCTGTGACTGTGTTGTGAGTTTTGGAAGTGGGAGGATTATGATTACCTGGCTTATTGATGTTCCTCTTCTTGTCCCCTACCCAGCTTTAGTCAGCATCACTTCTGTCCTCAGGGATTGGGGTGGGAGATACCTCAGATCCCTCCTTTACCTTTTCTGTTGCAACTGCCCTCACTCCTGCAGTCAGACAGACCTGATTCTTTGTCCAGTCTGAATCACCTCTTCACTTCCCTATCAACCCCATATTTGGTTTGCAGCTCCCCAGTGGAATGACCTTTAGCGCATAGATCTATGGTTCTGGGATGATTAAATCCAAAGCAGCTTTTTCGGACCTGGGTTCTGGTACCTATAATGAAGGAGGAGGAGAGGGTGCTGGTACACATTGCTTTGGTAGATTGGTTCCCTAGAAGCCTTTGAAAGATCCTGAGCCTCCTTTTTGTGTGTCTCCCTCGTGCTCCAGGATTTGCCTAATGCTATGAACGCTGCTGAGATCACAGACAAGTTGGGCCTGCATTCCCTGCGTCACCGCAACTGGTACATTCAGGCCACCTGTGCCACCAGCGGGGACGGGCTGTACGAAGGCCTGGACTGGCTGGCCAATCAGCTCAAAAACAAGAAGTGAGAGCCAGACAGCCCTATCCGACCACCCCACCCACCCCTGACGCACCTACTGTCTCCCTGCCCCAGCCCTGCCCCTTCCTTCCCGTTGCCAGTGTGGCCAGGGCCCTGGGTATCATGTCCGCATGCCCAACAAGAGCCTTGCCCCCCGCCTTCCCTCCACTCCCCTGTCCATGACCAGTCCCCAGTTGCTGTCCTGATGATGAATCATTCCAATTTATTGGATTTAAAACAAAAACAAGGTTGTTATGGTTTCATGGGTGGCCCCCCCATCCTCTGGGGTTTGGGAGGGGTGGTGGGGTGGGGTATTCTCTCCGTTCGCTTCATTTGGCTCTGGTTGCTGTGCTCTTGGCATCTCAGTCTCTTCCCTCTCCCCACAGCTCCCTCTCCTATTCCCCATCTTCCTTTCCTTCGCCCCTCTCTTCCTGTTCTACATGGAAATTGCACGGGCCTCTCTGTGTGTGCGTGCGTGTGTGCGCGTGTATATACGTGTATAGAGAGATGTATATGCAGGGGGAAGGGTGGAGGGGTGGGGGGAGACTCAGTGCTGGGGGCCAGGTCACACTGCCCACTCCAGTCTATCATTTGCCCCTCCCGTGCTGGTGAGATAAAGGGAAGAAGGTAGAGGCAGGAGAGTAGAGGGAAGGCTGCCGCAGTCTTGCACTGCTTCCTCTCCTCTCTGTGGGTAGATTTTTCTGGATGATAGGACAGATGATGGATTTTCCACCACCGTCTTTCTTGTACCCCTCTCTCCACCCCGTTCAGGGCAGGGGGGTGGTGTTTATAGCTAGATGACTGTTCCCAAGGAGATGCCATTCTGCCCTGCCTTGCCAGTGAGAAGGAGAGAAGAGCCCACTCACTCTTATCAGCCCAGTATTCAGCTGATCCTCCTCCTCATCCTTAGATCTGTTCCTCAGGAGCCTGTGAGGAGGATGGTGAAGGGGAACAAGACCATGGGGTATGTTTGGGATCCAGGGCACGGGGCGGGTGGGCCTCAGGTTTTCCGTCTTCATCCTTTTGTGTTGTTAGGAGAAGGTGAGGCATGGATCAGTCTACTCTTGCCTTCCCATGCCCCCCCTTCCTCATCTTCTGCTCTCGGGGACTGGGTGGTTCATCTGTCCTTTGTCAGAGTGTCCTCACGGTAGTAGTCCTGCTGACCTGACCAGGGCTGGCTGGGTGGTTTAATGGGGAGCAGGGGAGTGAGGGTGACATGGCAGGCCTCAGTTTCAATTCCCCTGTTCTCCACTTCTCTCTTTTTCTAGTCTGGGATGTGCTGAAGGCTGAAAATCTTCTTTTCTGTTTTTAGACCCTCAGACTATCCTGCTGTCCCTCCTCACACCACCCCAACAGTTTTCTTCTGCCCATTTCAGCCCCTTCCCCTGAATCAGTTGAGGCTTGGAGTGGAGGAAATTAGAACTCTGAAGTAGTTGTTGGTGCTGGTGGGATGTAGTGGTCTTCAGGGTCCTCCCACCATTATGTAGTTGTTCAGAAACTGCTGCTACTGCGTCTCTCTGTTTACAGGGGGCGCTTGTCCCTGAGGTCCTGGCCTGGGTCCTGACTTTGCGGTTTCTATGAAGCCGTGGCTTTTCTGTGGGCTCCCGTGTGTGCTGGCTGCGCCCTGAGCTCCAAAACGGTCGCCCATGACCTTTCTGCTATGGTCAGGGCCCAGGCCCCCGTCCCCTCCTTCCCCCACAACATGGCTGAGGGGCCCCTTCCCAGAAGGACTGTCCCAAGCCCACCCCATGTGGCCAGGTGTCCTGCCACCTTTGTCTACAACAGGCAGATCAGTACCCCCACCCTACTCCAGGTTGAACTGTGAAAGAGAGGTTCCAGGGGTGTCTCCCTCAGTGCCAGTTCCTTAGTGATGTACTGTTTACCCAAGATGCAGTGGAAGTGTGCAGGTCTCCTGATCTCTAGGCCTGTGTGTGTGTGTGTGTGTGTGCGCGCGCGCGCGTGTGTATTTGGTGGCAGGGGTAAGGGGAGAGGTGTGCTGGAGCTTCTAGTTCATTTTAACATGTATTCATTCCCCTGACCCCGTGGATGCTTTCCTCTGCCCCTTTCCTTTGCCTCTGCCTCTGTTCCCTCTTTTTTTTTTTTTTTCCTCCTGCACTTGTTGCCTCTCCCCTCCTGAATTCTTTCCTTTGCCTTCTCAGCTCATTCACTGCTGTTGCCTATCTGTCTCCCCTTTCCTTGTTTCATTCCTACTTAGGATTCTCCACTCTTGGTCTCTGCAATAGCTGAGGATTTGCCTCTTCTCTTGCCTCCCAGTCTGACCGTCCCTAATTAGATGGCAGTCCCAATTATGTTTTTCTTATTTAAGGCCCACCCCTACCTTGTTTTGGGGGGCTCCAAAGACCAGTGGGCCTGAGGGTGTTAGGCAGCAGCCTTGGAGGTTGCCTTGGTGTTGCTCAAGGATCCATCCAGCAGGGGGCAGTAAGTAATCGTGGTAGTGTCCTTGGCTGCTAGGCCCTTGGCAGGGGTGGTCCTTGCTACAGTCCCATTCTCCTAAAAGCTCTTTTTGGATTGGGGTTCTCATTCCATTTTTGCCTGCTCCCTCCCACACTCTCCTCTGGTAGATTTAATTTTATGCTTTCCTCTGTTACAGCCTTTCTTTTCCCCTAGATTCCCCTCTGCCTCCCTCCCCTCCGAAGTTTGTTTTGTGGTGTTACAGTGGTAACTGCAGTCCTGGTTTTTCTCTTCTTTTTTTTCCCCCTCTGGAATGTAGACTGTATATGTTTAATAACTCACCTTCTCTCTCCTTGCCCAAAATGTGGGATACACGATGACTGTGACCCTGGTTGGAAATTAAACTTGTTTTATGCAGCTTTGGAGCAGACCTTCATCCTTGATGTGCAGCAGCCACTGGGCAGTATTTTAATCGTGAGGGTATTCCTATCTCTGGTCCCTCTCTCTAGACTGCTCCTTCTCTCAGCAGAGGGGTAAAGGGTACACTTGACAGGGGGAGAGTGAGGTTATGGAGGGACTTAGGCTTATTTCTACACTGCTTACTACTTTCCATCATACTCTGAAGGGGAGCCTAAATGAATTGGGCACCAAAATGTGAGGGCTTCGTGACGGTGCTCTTTTAGTTGTAAAGGCTTTCATCCTATTCTTAGCCTTATTTATCACCTGTTGGTAGTCATTAGGGACTTCAGTGGCTAGAGGGCCCTGAACTTGGAGTGACCCACCCTGCCTCCACTCTCAGATCTCCCCAACCCTGTGCAGTCAGGGGCTTCTAGTTGGAACAGGGTTCCCTCATCCATAGATTGGAGTCCCCTCACCAAACTATTTCTAGACTTTAGCAGTGAGTAAACATGAAGGGTAAAGGTCTGGATAGTGTAGTGAACTTGATCCTCCTTACAGCTATGGCCCTGTATCACCTCTGCTTCAGGCATGCAGTTCCCCATTGTCAGGATGCCAAGCCTCATCCAGAGATTCCAAAGTGTCCTGAGGGAAAGGACAAGCCTCTGCCCTCCCAGCCCACTCCTGCCGCTACTCTCTTCCTCTCCTGCTACTATTGTCTGGCTCTAGGACAAGAAAGAGATGGTGCTCTCCTTCCTTTGGTGGGTGAAGTCTAGGTTAGTTAGGCAGGCGTTCTTCACTCTCACCACTTTCTTAAGCTTTGGAGACAGAGACCTTCCAATCCTGACGTTATGGGAAAGAGACAGGATTTAGGCATACGGTAAGTTTGAGAGCCCCAAGTACCAGTGTGAAGAAAATCATTTGTATTCAGTTATGTCTGTGCTCCTCAAAAGTCCTGCTTGGTGACCACAGTTACTGATAAGAACACCTTTACCAAGTGCTTTATTTGTACATTAATAAGCATATTCTTTCTAGTACTATAGCCCATCATAAGATAGTGATAATGGAGAGGACTTTAGCTGGATGGCAGGTCAGTGGGTGTCTTTTTGACTCCTGAAGAGGATGACCTAGTCCATTTTGCCCCTCAGTGCTCCATTTAAGGTGCCAGGAATGAGTTGACATCATTTGATGTCAGAGCACAGTCCCTTGTGGCTGTTGCTTAAACTTTTCAGCTTCTTTTAGGGGCACATGGTGGGATGAGGAAGAGACTTAACCTGGAAGATAAGTGTTCAGCATCCAGCTCTTAGGACAAATAGCAACCATATCTGCCCAGAACTTGAATAGCTCTTCAGTTATGGCTTGACAGAAGACTTGGGCCCAGGATCTACTTCAGAATATTCTGGGCAAGGGAGTTTCCAACATGAGCCTAGAGAGAGCCAGTGGAAAGTCTTGGATTGGTCTGGCTGGGGTGGAAGACAGACTGTCGCTTTCATTTCAGAGTTTGGGGACAGTGACAGGGAAAATGAGTGTGGTATGCAGGAGTTTCTCAGACTTGAGGTATAAGGTCTGAAGGCTCTGGGGGTTCACTGCATCACTTCTAGTTCAAGTGCCTAGATTGGTCAGAGCAGAAAATTGACAGGTACTTAGTACCTTTTACGGTTCCAGACCTGTGTTAAGAAGGAAGTCTAACCACTGTCCTGGTGGAGAGACCTGGCAATCCATTTCTGGGATGCTCTGAAATCCTTTGGGATATCCATAGTGCAGCACGTGGGTCAGTGAGAGTTGGGGAATAACTGTGGGGGGATACCCCTTTGCTGCTGCTTGGTGCACAGCGTGGTGTCTTTGGGCAGGCAGTCATAGTACTAGGAACACTTCTTTTCCAGTTCTGAAGTTCTGAAGGGTGTGGAGATAGGAAGGCCAGAGTCCAGCTCTCTACTTTCTAACCTGGTAACTGGAGGGATAGAGTAAGTACTGTGCTGGTAACTGGGGAGTGATAGGATCCAGAGGCCTGCCTTCCTCTAAAGGTTTTCAATCTAATTGGGTTTCCTGGCTGTGGTTGCTGGGATTGGGTAAGAATCACCCCAAGTTCCTGAGCAAAGGGAAGAGAAGGTTAAGTCTGAGGAAATCCAAACCTTAGGAAAGGGAGCAATGCAGTGCCTGAAGGTCTAGAAGTGAGGAACTTGGGACAGGACTATTCACAATCATGGCTTGAAGGTGAGTGTCTGCTTGTGTGTGTCACTTTGGCTGTAAGCTGCAGAAGAGAGTGGGCTGAATGAGGGCATAACCATACCTAAAAAGAAAACATTTTGTCATCCAAGACATACCTGCCCTTGAAAAAGCGGCATTAGATTTTGGATCCAGATTTACGTATGCTGACTCACAGGCTTTTTGTTTATTAACAGTCTGTTAAAAGTAAACATATTAAAAACATTTAGAAAGCAGTCAGTCGGGGCGCCTGGGTGGCTCAGTGGGTTGGGCCGCTGCCTTCGGCTCGGGTCATGATCTCAGGGTCCTGGGATCGAGTCCCGCATCGGGCTCTCTGCTCAGCGGGGAGCCTGCTTCCTCCTCTCTCTCTCTCTGCCTGCCTCTCTGCCTACTTGTGATCTCTGTCAAATAAATAAATAAATCTTTAAAAAAAAAAAAAAAAAAAAAAAAAAAAAAAAAAAAGAAAGCAGTCAGTCAGTGCCCTGCTTATGGTCTGGCACATAATAAGCATTCAGCCTTGATGAATAAATAAACATCATTGTCCTTGACCAAACTGGATCCTGGCGGGTACCCTGTGAGTCCAGGGGGCTGTGGTAGAGTTTCGTCTTCTCGCTGGTAGAGACACCTTTGAAGGTGGAGGCCTTTCCAGGAGTGGCCCTCTGATTTCAAAGTTGTGCCTCCAGTCAGGGTTGTGCCAACTCCCCTGCCTTTCCCGGAACCATTTTGCCTTTCTCTGGCCTTCAGGTTCCTCTTAACTTGATCCAAGGAGAAAGCTCCTTCCTTCCTGTTCCCTTCTGGGCTCAGGTGGGCTTGCGCAGCCCTCTGTGGGTGATAGTGTTGTCTTAGTTTTGCCTGATTCCCACTATCTACCCCCTGCCTCAACTCCACCTCCACTTCCCCTTCCCATTCCTGACAAAGTGTCAGATCTGGACTGGGCAGTAGCCTTCCATCTTCATGACACCATTCCAGTCACCCCGCACACCAGTGCGCATGGTCACGGCTTTGCTCGGAAACCTTCAGTGGATTCCCGCTGCCTTCATCTGACATTCAAGCTCTCCACAACTAGCTCTTGCTTCCTTCTCAAACTCTCTCTCTCTGCTCCTCTGCCTGAATCCATTACTTCAACCAAAATTGTCCACTCATTTTTCCCAAATATCCGACCTGCTGCCTTTATCCCTTTTTCTTTTTCTATTTATTTATTTTTAAGATTTTAATTATTTGACAGACATCACAATAAAGCAGAGAGGCAGGCAGAGAGAGAGTGGGAAGCAGACTCCCCACCGAGCAGAGAGCCCAAGGGGGCTTGATCCCAGGACCCTGAAACCATGACCTGAGCCGAAGGTAGAGGCCCAACCCATTGGGCCTCTACCAACCAGATGCCCCCCTTTTCTCACTTTAAAAAATTTTTTTATTTATTTGACAGAGATTACAAGTAGGCAGAGAGGCAGGCAGAGAGGAGGGGAAGCAGGCTCCCCACTGAGCAGAGAACCTCATGTGGGGCTCGATCCCAGGACCCTGGGATCATAACATGAGCCAAAGGCAGAGGCTTTAACCCACTGAGCCACCCAGGTGCCCCTTTTTCTCACTTTTTAAAGAATACCACTTTTCTTTAAGATCTGCAAAGCTGCCATGACCTCTAATCACAAGGACTCTTCCCCGCTCCTTTAGTTTCATTAGCACAACTCATTCAACACCTCCCATACATTCCCTTGTATTATTATATATTGTGTTCATTCATTTACTATTTAATTTTAAAATATATTTTTGTAACCAAAAATTAATTAATTGTGGAACATCCAAACAATACATAAGTATACAGAGCAACATGTGAAACCTGTTCCCCCTCTACTTTTCTCACTCCCATTCCCAAATTAACCACCCATGGCTGCTTAGTGTGCCTCCTTTTGGTAGTTTCTTTTGTAAATATATATACCTCCACACACTTGGGGAGGGGTTAAAATATAAGTGTACTCCTTTCATATCTATTATTATTATAAAGAATTTATTTTTTTAAAGATTTTATTTATCAGAGTTCACAAGCAGGGGGAGCAGCAGGCAGAGGGAGGAGAGCCCGCTGAGCAAAGAACCCAGTGTGGGCCTTGATTCCAGGACCCTGAACTTAACCAACTCAGCCATCCAGGCTCTAGTCTTGTCCCTATTCTTTTTTTTTTTTTTTTTTAAAGATTTTATTTATTAATTTGACAGAAATCACAAGTAGACGGAGAGGCAGCCAGAGAGAGAGAGAGAGGGAAGCAGGCTCTCTGCTGAGCAGAGAGCCCGATGTGGGACTCGATCCCAGAACTCTGAGATCATGACCTGAGACGAAGGCAGCGGCTTAACCCACTGAGCCACCCAGGCGCCCAAAGCCTACAGCACCCGGTATTCCCAGGCTTTTTTTTAACATAAGGATACACACACACATACACACACATACATTTGTCTTGGAGGTTTTCCAAGTTAGTATAGTTATATATGTATTTTTTACAGATTTATTTTTAGAGAAGGAGAGAATCTCAAGCAGATTCCATGCTGAGCACAGAGCTTAACTCAGGGCTTGATCTCAACAACACTGAGATCATGACCTGAGCTGAAACCAAGAGTTGCTTAACCAACTACGCCACCCAGGCACTCCAGTATAGTTAGATATTTTTAATTCTGTTGGAAGTATTGCATAGCACAATACTTATTCAATATAAAAGACATTTGTCTAGAATCTGTTATGGGGGGGGTATTGTACAGCTAGTACCTAGGGGTCTCCAGGCATGATCATAACCTTGTCTTTGCCATCAGTGAGCTGGCTCTTTGGAGATAGGGAGAAGTGGGGCATACATAATTGCAACACAAAGGAAAATGTAATAATGTCCCCCAGAGTGTGCTGAGTGTTCAGAAATAAGTGACTTCTTAATAAGGGAATCAGGACTTTACAGAGGAAGTAATATTTGAGCTTGGTTTGGAGGAAGCATGACAGGTGAAGGAACAGCATGAGCCAGGGCACAGAGATGGAAACATATGATGCAGGTTCATCTGATGTCAGAGTATAGTCTGTGAGCAGGAAGAGGATTTGGGTCAATTCATAAATGTTTATCAATCTGTCTATGTAGCAAACACTATACTAGGCAATGAGAATATAGAAATGAGAAAGATGAGGTTGCTGTCATTAAAAGGCCTTCAATTTAATGGAATAAAAGCCAAGTTTGGAAAGGCAGATTAGGACCAGATGATAAAAGTTTTCAACTGGCATGTCATGGAGTCTGAATTTTATTTGCTGGGCAATGTGGGGCCATAGGCTCCATAACTGGAGCTGAGCAGATAGCAGCAGTGTACAGAATGGGCTAAAGTAGGAGACGCTAGGGATTGGGGGGCTTAGAGTGCTCTCTCTCTCTTTTTAAAACCAGGTAGCAATTCATTTATACCTCAGTTAAAAAGTGTCTGGTGGAGGCCCCTGGCTAGCTCAGTGGGTTGAGCATCTGCCTTCTGCTTAGGTCCTGATCTCAGTGTCCTGGGATTGAGCCCTGGGTTGGGCTCCCTGCTCAGTGGGGAGTCTGCTTGTCCCTCTGCTGCTCCCCCTGCTTGTGTGCACTCTTGCAAATAAATAAATAATCTTAAAAGAAAAAAAGTGGTAGGCAGTCCAGGACTGGAATGGTGACTCTATGGTTATCAAAGCTTAGATGATGACTTTTTTTTTTTTTTCAAAGGACTTTAGGTATGCCTGAGTGGCTCAGTTGGTTAAGTGTCTGCCTTTGGCTCAGGTCATGATCCCAGGGTCCTGGGATCAAGTCCCGCATCAGGCTTCTGCTCAGTGGGGAGCCTGCTTCTCCCTCTGCTTGCCACTCCTGCTTGTGCTCTCTCTCCGACAGATAAATAGGATCTTTTAAAAATTAATTTATTTGAGAGAGGGAGAGGGAGAAGCAGACTCCCTGCTGAGCAGAGCGCCCCGGGCAGGACTCAGTCCCAAGACCCTGGGATCATGGCTTGAGCCAAAGGCAGATGCTTAACCCACTGAGCCGCCCAGGCGCCCAGGGCTCAGACTTCTTTTTGCTTCACCGTCCTTGCACATAGCTTCATCCTCATGGTCACCTCATGGTCTGATGTGACTGCTAGAGTGTAATTCATCTCATCTATATGCCAGGCAGCAGAACAAAGGAAGGGAAGGAGCTGGAGGAGAGGAGGAGGAGGAGCACACAATGATACACTTCTTAGCTGAATTAATTTTCTTTTTTTTTTTTTAAGATTTTATTTATTTATTTGACAGAGAGAGATCACAAGTAGGCAGAGAGGCAGGCAGAGAGAGAGAGAGGAGGAAGCAGGCTCCCTGCTGAGCAGAGAGCCCGATGTGGGACTCGATCCCAGGACCCTGAGACCATGACCTGAGCCGAAGGCAGCGGCTTAACCCACTGAGCCACCCAGGCGCCCCTGAATTAATTTTCTTTAAGGGGCCTTGCTGGAAGTCCAGGACAATATTTCCAACACTTCTGCTTATGTCTTATTGGCCAGAACTTAGTCACATGGCCTTATCCAGCTTTGAGGAAGACTTGAAAATGTAGTTTGTGTTTATTATTATTTTTTAATAGGAAGTATAATTTGAAGTATAATTTGTGCAGTGCAATGCACAGATCTTCTCATATAGTTTAAGTTTTAACAAATGCATACACCCATGTTAGCCACCTCCCTATCAAGATATAGAGCATTCCATCATCCCTAGAAATCCCCTCCTCCTGAGGGGACTTCTTCAACAATTCCAAAGAGGTAATGGCTTAATTAGGGTAGTAGCCTTGGGAATGGAAGAAAAGCTTGGAGAGGTGATGGAAGGACAAATCAAAGGAGACTGGTTGATGTGTGAATGAGAGGAGAATTTAGGAGAATGCTAACAGCAGAGCCACTAACAGAAACAGAAAATTGGAAGGGAATTCTAGATTGTTACAGATGGGATGGATGGAGAAAAAGGAATGAGAGTACAGTATTGGGTGTGTTGATTTGATGTACTGGTCAAACACCCAGCAGGCAGTTAGTTGTATCTAGAGCTTGGGAGGGCATCAAATACAAGAGAGATGCTGAAGAGGACAGGGACCAAGAAATGACACAAGAATTTGGTGACTGAGCTTAATGATGACTTTTGGAGGGAGCAGAATTCAGGTGCCATGGCCTGAGTGGGCAGTGAGGGTTTAAATAATACAAAAGGGGACTGGTTGTGTTGCCCAAAACACTTTTAAAACCCCTTTAAGAAATTGAAGTCCTTGGGGGTACCTGGCTGGCTCAGTCTATAGAGCCTGAGACTTGATATTGGGGTGAGGTCAAGCCCTAGGTTGGGCAAAATAAACATAAAAAGGTTGTAAGTTGCCCTTTTTACAAGCTTGCTGATAAAGGAGGAGGGATAGGTCGGTGTGAGGAAAAGATCAGGGATTCGCCCCATCCTTGCAGGAAAATAGCTCCTGGCTCTTTGAAATTATCTTTCCAAAGAACAGGCAGACAAGACAGCTCCCTGCCTCCTGTGACCTCCAGAATTCAAGGTGAATGGCTGGAAGAGGGACTGGGGTGCCCTCTCTAACAACCGCTGGGGTGGGTTGGGCCAAACAGACACTGCCAGGACAGGTGTGAAGACACCTGTATCTTTTTTTTTTTTTTTTTTAAAGATTTTATTTATTTATTTGACAGAGAGAGATCACAAGTAGATGGAGAGGCAGGTAGAGAGAGAGGAAGGGAAGCAGGCTCCCTGCTGAGCAGAGAGCCCGATGCGGGACTCGATCCCAGGACCCTGAGATCATGACCTGAGCCGAAGGCAGCGGCTTAACCCACTGAGCCACCCAGGCGCCCAGACACCTGTATCTTAAGAGGAAAAACCAAAGACCCAACACGCGGGACTCAGGCCGTCCTGAGTTTGAATCTTGTCTCTGGCGCCACCTAGCTAGAAGACCTTGGGCAGGTTTCTTAACCTGAACTCATCTGTAAAATGGAAACAATTATGCCTACCTTTCAGGGTGGCTTTGAGGATTACAGAAAAGTGACTGGCACACAATAGGTCATCGTAAGTGGGTGCCATTAAGTGACACAGCCCCTCGCTATGGGACAGAACGGCCAACGGGTGGATCCTAAAACGCGACCTCCCGATCTCTGAGGGTAGGGAAGGGCTCCCGGCGGCCTCCTCCCTCCAGGAGGTGGGGACAAGGTGGAGGAAGGGCTGCTGGAGGAGGAGCTGGCGCGTTGCGACCCGCCCCGTCCCGTCCACTCCGGCCTGGGCTCCGAGGGAATCGCTGTCCTAGGCGCCGTCACCGGAGCAGCCTGTCCTGGTGCCCCGTGCCTTGCCCCGCGTCCAGTCATGACCCTGCGCCCCTCACTTCTCCCGCTCCGTCTGCTGCTGCTGCTGCTGCTCAGTGGGGTGATGTGCCGGGCTGAGGCTGGGTTTGAAACCGAAAGTCCCGTCCGGAGCCTCCAAGTGGAGACCCTGGTGAGGAGAGGGTGTCCCGGGGCTGCGGCGGCCGGGCCTTGGTGGGGAACGAGGGGATCGGAACGAACCTGGGAGCCGGGAGGAGAGCGAGTGCGGGAACTGATCTGGGGAGTGCTGGGTGTCGGGGCCGGAACGGAATCTCTGGAGGAGCCTGCGTGACTCCTGTAGTCCGCTCGTAGGTGGAGCCCCCCGAGCCGTGCGCGGAGCCAGCTGCTTTTGGAGACACGCTGCACATACACTACACGGTGAGGGATCTGGGGGGGCCGGGGCGGGGCCCGGGAGGGGGCGGCGCCCTGCTGGAACACGTCAGCGCTGGCTGGGACACGTGGCAAGCGGTTCGGGAGTGAAGCTGGAGCTCCGGGGTCGTCGAGCACGTGGCGGGGGGAGGGGCGCGCCTCCTGCCTGCCCATTTCCCTTCCCAGCTTTTCCGCCAGTTCCACTCCGGCTCAGAGAACCGAAGGGTGGGGAGATCTCCGAGAAGCGCCAGCCCCTTGGGGCTTCCTGTTGCTTTCTGCTCTGAGGGGAATGCTGGGCTGCAGCTGCGAGGGGGTTGCCGCCGCTGCCCCCGGGCCCAGGTGTGTGTGGTGCCCTGCGAGGTGTGCGCTCCTGCTGCTCTCTCCCCACAGGGCAGCTTGGTAGATGGACGCATTATTGACACTTCCCTGACCAGAGATCCTCTGGTTATAGAACTTGGCCAAAAGCAGGTGATCCCAGGTATGTGGCCAGCGCCTCCCATTCTGTTTCTTCCTGACCTAAGCCCTTCTTAGCCCCCTCAATCCCTAAAATACGTTGAAAATGCCACCAGGACTCTACCAGTCACCTCCTGAGGTTCAAACCGGCTTCTGACACTCCCTTTGCCCCACACCCCACGGATGACCAGGGATTTGAGAAGTGGGGAGCTTAGTTGAAGGTCATAGGGAGCGTTTGATTCTCCTCTCCTGGGCTTTGGGGGATGTAGGTAGCTTCCTTTCAGTTGTGTCTTCTTCCTCAAGGTCTGGAGCAGAGCCTTCTAGACATGTGTGTGGGGTGAGTATCAGAGCAGAGGTGGGCTTGGGCACCCCCTTTGCATGGGTGGAGGCTTACTTTGCTGTCCTTGCTCCTCAGAGAGGCAGAAGAATGTGTGATAAAAGCTTTGCACTGGGCAGGTCCAGGTCATTGGGAACCTGAAGGGCATCCAGAGCCACAGTGCCTCTATGGCTATGGGTTCTGTTGGAGTTGCTGAGGCATGTGGGGGGACAGAGACCTTTCCTGGTCAACCTGTTTGGTGCTCAGCTGGGAGAGTTCATCATTTGGGGTGAATATCCAGAGTGTGTTGCTGGTGGGGCTGAGGTGGGGCCCACCTGGTCCCACCCCAGCTGTGATTCATATTCATTCCCTCAGAGAGAAGAGAAGGGCAATCATTCCCTCTCACTTGGCCTATGGAAAACGGGGATTTCCACCATCTATCCCAGGTAATCTGACTAGTCCTCTCTGTCAGGCAGTCAAAGTACCCAGTCCCTCAGAGCTTTGTCTGGGGCTTGAGATAGTCTAAATCCAGTTTGCTAAAAAGGCCAGAGGTGGCTGGGCCTCCTTCTGTAGGGCTGCTGCTTTTTTCCTCTTCAGATCACCAATAGGGACTAGACACATAGAACCCATTAAGGCTCCCTGGCTTCTCTCTGGCAGATAGCACCTTGTTAGGGAAGAAATACTGACTTGAGCCACTTGGGTCTGTTGCCTCTGCTAGCTCTCTTTCATGCCTTTTCTCCACGACTCCAACCCGTGTCATTTGTGCTGTTGGCATGGCTTCTCACCACATCTCCACCCCTCCTTTCAGCCTCCACGAGGGAAGAGGCAGTAAAAATCATCACAGTCAAGTAATTTAAAAAAAAAGCAAAACAGGGGCACCTGGGTGGCTCAGTGGGTTGAAGCCTCTGCCTTTGGCTCAGGAAATGATCCCCGAGTCCTGGGATTGAGCCCTGCATCAGGCTCTCTATCTACTCAGCGGGGAGCCTGCTTCCTCCTCTCTCTGCCTGCCTCTCTGCCTACTTGTGATCTCTGCCAAATAAATAAATAAAATCTTTAAAAAAAAAAAAAAGGCAAAACAAAAAACAACTTTTAAAAGCCAAGCCCAGGGATCTGGGTGGTTTAATTGGTTAAGCATCTGCCTTTGGCTTGGGTCATGATTCCAGGGTCCTGGGATCGAGGCCCGCATCGGGCTTCCAGCTCAGTAAAGGGCCTGCTTGTCTCTCTCCCTCTGCCTGCCACTCTGCTTACTTGTGTTCTCTATCTCTCTGTCAAATAAATAAATAAAATCTTTAAAAAAAATTTAAAAAGAAAAAAAAAGCCAAGCCCACCCTATAACTTTAAAAGCTGTCAACAGGTCCCGGGACAGATTTCCCAAGATGCAGATCTCTTGCTTTGGGTTATAACAGATGTTCTATTAGCTAAAATGTTTTGTACTTCAGAGTATTAGGATAAAAGTTCTTATCCTAGTTCCAACTTAGAGGAAGAAGCGCAAAGAGGGTCATGGGACTAAAGAAAGCTTTCACCCAAAGCTCTATGACCTCCCCCTTTCTAGTATTTGCCTTTCTCCCCTGACTCACTCCTGTTCATTCACCTGCTCCTTACTTCTTAAGCCACCTCCTTCCTCTGTGATGAAACATCTGTGTTTTCTTACAGTCACATTGCATGGACTCATTGGTTGGTGACATTTTAAAATGTCTAGGTTAAAGCCAGTTCATTTCAGCCCTGCAAAGATTCTGTCAATGTGGCTATTTGGAAATGGGAGTTCTCGGTAGAGGGGTTCTCGGACTTACCAATGGAGAACAGCCTGTATGTCTTAGATCCACAGAGTTTTCCTGTCCTGTCTTAGACTTGTCGCTGAACACAAGCCACATTTATAGATTTGGGGTAAACATAACGATCAGTAGAGTCTGCCCATAACCCTTCTCTGCTTTTGTCTAGAGGAACTCACCATGTTTAAATCTTGCCACCTTCGTAGTTGTTGCTTTTGTGTGGCCTGCCCTCCCTGCTTTCATTTAGACTCGGAGCCCTGGATAAAATGCAGAGATTCTAACCCTTGCCTCCTCTCTGCCTTCAGCGGATGCAGTGCTGCAGTTTGATGTGGAGCTGATTGCACTGATCCGAGCCAACTACTGGCAAAAGCTGGTGAAGGGCATTCTGCCTCTGGTAGGCATGGCCATGGTGCCAGCCCTCCTGGGCCTCATTGGGTATCACCTATACAAAAAGGCCAACAGACCTAAAGTCTCCAAAAAGAAGCTCAAGGAAGAGAAACGAAACAAGAGCAAAAAGAAATAATAAATAATTTTTAAAAATTTCTCTGGATTCTTCACCTGATACTTTCTGAGGCTACTTCTGTAAGTGGAAATGAGGGAAAGGGCTGGGGGAAAAGGCATTCTGAGTTGGATCCTGCCTGACATTGGGGTGGTTGGAGGCTCTGGATCTCCTCTTCCCCTGCCTCCTCTTGTCCTAACTTACTGCCAAGGACCTGCACTTGAATGTTCCCGTAGGATCTCTACATCCCAAAGGTATGGGTTCTGGCCCTCTTAGTGCCCAGAACTCGAAGAAGCAGTGCTTCTTGAACAGCGAGCCTCCTGATAATTGCCTGGCTATTCTCTTCACTCTCTGGGGCCACTGTATTCCTAGTATCTTCCAAATAGACTGCGCTCTCCAATATAGCGAACATAGAAGAAGGAGCTCATAAACCCTCTTGGAAATTTTTAATAGCAAAGTCTTCAGTTCTCTCAAAAAAATTGTTTGGGGTTTGAAAAGCAATCTTCTTCTATCACAGGATGTGGGAGATCACGTGGGCTGCTTCAATGATGTTGTAAGTGGCTGGAGGTGGTTTGTCACCTGGCTGGGTGGTAGGTGTGGACAAAGGCTGGGGTAAGTTACTGCGATGGTTGACGATGAAGAGTGGGTTGAGCTGGCTTAGCACTTCGTCACTCACTGAGATGCCATCCAAGTACTGCTTCAGCATCTCCCGCAACTTCCTATTGATTTCTGATAACTGGGCATGTCTGTGCTGGAGGCTCAGTTGCTCCAGTTTCACTTTGTTGTACCTTTTCCAGAAATTCTCCATCCCTGTGTAGTTCACTATCACCTGGGGGTGGAGAAAGGTACGTGTTGAGGCCCATTCCCAAATGCAGTCCCCATGGCCCATGATCGCCAGCATCGGGTGGTGGCCCAAGGACCCTAGGACCTTTTACCTTTGTGAGCTCCTCAGTAAGCTCCTCTGGGTAAATTTCTTCTATCTCCTTCTGCTCCTCGGGAGTCAAAACTGTTGAATAAAAAGGCAGCACTTTTTCTTCCTCGGTTTCAAACTTCCTACATATTTCAGCAAGTTTCAGGATCTTTTCACCCTGTCAGAAGCAGGAAGAGACCTTTTATTAGGAAACGGGGTGGGGAGGGGAAATAAGGGAGGTGGTTCCCCTGCTTAAACCCAGGGAAGCTATTCACCCAAATGTGAGACTAGAGTAATGACTGCATCTAACACAGAGTGCTTACTACGTGCCAAGCACTATTCCAAGTACTTTACAGTCTGAGCAAATTCATGATTCATTTAATTTAAAACATAAGAGGGGAGGGAACGTGGAAGACAAAAGGTAGTCCAGACATCCATGCAGGCAGGAAGCAAGAGAAAGCCCTCTACCTTTCTCAAACCCCTTTCACTTTGCAAGGAGCCAAGTTCCTTGGTTTTTTTTTTTTTTGGGGGGGGGGACTGTCCTCTCCCATTACCTTATTGACAATCTTTCTCAGGGCCTTGAGGGTGGCATTACTTTCCAAGGTGAGTTTGACTAAGTTTTCCTGTGATAGTTCCCGGGCCTGAGTCCTTTGGGCTTTAAGTTTTCGCAGCTGGGCAAGGACCAGCTCCTTGTCCTTACGGAGGTACTGGTTCTGTTCTTCACTCTCACGGTTGTGCATCATGATCTTGCTTTTTAAAATAATTATGGAGTCCTGGAGGGATAGAGGTAGGAGGAAACCCTTGATGAGCTAAAGGCCTTCAGTGAGACAGGTAAAAGGACAACCTAGGGACTGAAATCCAAGGATCTCGTTTTTCCCCAACCAGTGACAGGGTCCAGTGGAAATTGGGAGAAGACGACCAGGGGATAATGGAGCACTGAAAGCAGTGAGTATTTCCAGTTGGCTGCACTCACCTGTAGTCTCTGTATTTTTTTCATCTGTGCTTCAATCTCTTTGGAGCTCTTCTCATCTTTCACCTTCAGAGTCTCAAAGGCAATCTTTTGGTCTTCTGTGGCATCAGTGTAATTCTTGAGTGCCTCCTGGAACCTTCTCCACAGGTCTTCTACTATGTTCTCCAGTTGCAGTCTTAGAAAATGCTTCTCTTCTAGATTCTAGGCACCAAAATAGCCAGTGCTTGGCTGCCTTGCCTCCAGCACCCTCCCCCTCTTGAACGGTTTATAACCTAGTACAGTGCAGAGGTTGCCAATGAGAGTGCCTACAAAGACCAGGCAGATGATGTAAATAAGAGCTATAAGCTAGAGGAGGAGGCCTGTGGTGAATCAGAGAAGAAATGTTTCATGGGCTTTGGGGGTGGTGCAGAGCATATCTGCTCAGCTCCACACCAGTGTCCCCATTTGGAATTGGGACCCAGTATTACCAGATCTTTTTTTTTTTTTTTTTTTCAAGAGAAGCTAAAATTTTGGGTTTTTATGGGTTTCTCCCATTTTTAGTTTTGTTTAAAAAAAAATTTTTTTAAGATTTTATTTTTTTATTTGAGAGAGAGAGAGAGCACATGAGAGGGAGAGGTCAGAGGGAGAAGCAGACTCCCCGTGGAGCTGGGAGCCCAATGCAGGACTCGATTCCAGGATCATGACCTGAGCCGAAGGCAGTCGCCCAACCAACTGAGCTACCCAGGGACCCCAATTTTTTTTTTTTTTTTTAATTAAGTAGGCTCCATGCCCAACATGGGGCTTGAACTTATGACCCTGAGATCAAGAGTCTTATGCTCTACAAACTGAGCCAGCCAGGCGCCACCACTGAAATTTCCCAGTTTTTAAATGTAGGAAGCTTATTTTAAAAATTTAAAAAACACTGTGGAGCAAAACAAAACAAAACCCATGCCCAAACCCAGGTCTGCAGGATACCTAAATGTGTAGCCTCTAGGATGGTGGAAAGCACTTTGGGACAAGGGCAGACCTGGATTTTCCTGGTTCTACCACAGTGCAGCAGCATGACTTTGGCAGATCATTTTACTTCTTTGGGCCTTAGTTTGTTCATCTGCAAATCACAGGTGAATCCAGATGATCTCCTTGGTGCCTTTTAGCTCTAAAGTTCATTTCCTTGACATTTTGGAATAGTATTCCCAGCTAATTTCTACAAAATTACAAAATGCAGTAGGGGTACAGGCATATTCTTGGTTGAGTTGGTTAAGTGTCTGTAGGCCCTCCAGTGGCCTTGAGCATTTTTCTCTCCCTTCTCTCCCAGCTCTTGCCCAGGTACTCTCCCTCCATACCTTGTTTTTGAGATCATCCCACATGCTCTGGAACTCCAGCTTACTTTCATACTCAGAATCTATATAGTTCTGCTCCATGGCCATGAAGACATCTTGTAGGTAGTGAATCTCTTTTTCATGCTGGTCAATAATTGTCTTCCTGCAGGAGATAAGACACTGTCCCTGCTCTGAGGGATAAAGCTTATGGACCAATAACGACCATTCAGCGCAGTATGTAGAACTGTATGAGTGGTACAAACTCCTAGGTACTTGAAGGATCACAGAGGGAGGGTAGGCTCTATTCATATTAGGGTCAGAAAGAGTAAATAAGATTATTTTCATCTTTGAACAGGGAATACATTCATTTGATATGAAAAGCAAAGAAGTATAAAAGGTTTCAGTGAGAGGTCCCCCTCCCCTCCCTGTCCCCTGCCAGATGGGTTGGAGTTTGATAGCTGAAAGTAGGTGGTGAGGGTATTAGAGGGAGAGACCTGGCACGGGCATAGGGAAGCTACGGCTATGAGCTTAAACCTGCGTTAGTTCAGAAGGAACTCTGGATGTTCTCTGTGGGGGTCATGTCATAAGCAAGGTGGGATGCTCCAGGTTGCTGGCCGTCTCCGTAGAGGTAGCTCCTTAACACAGGTTCTGGATCCCCTCCTGGACTCAATCCCCGATTTCCTCATAGGCCTCCATACCTTTCGGTCTCAAACTCCTTGGTTAGGGCTTCCAGCTCCATGTTGTAGCTTTCCTCTAAAAGACAGAGCCGGCTTCTCTGCAGGGCTAAGAGCTGGTCGATGCTGTGCAGGTGGCTGCGCAGGGCATGGGCGTACTGCTCCTCTGCTTCCGACAGGTCCTTGGCTAAAGACTGGGTAAGAAACAGAGTTCCTATTTTGGCTGAATGGCATCAGTACAGGAACATAAAAGTGTATTCAGCTGGATGGCGTGAATGGCATCTCCCCCGAGTTCCTAATGCCAGCTCTCTGGCTCTAGGAGGGCTGGTTCTCTTACTCGTGATTGGAAAGTGTAGGTGACATCATGGGACCCCATGGAGCCAGGCAGTATCCTAGGGACAAAAGATATTTCTAACAATGAGGCTACCACTAAAAGGGATTGATGAGGACGCCTGCGTGACTTAGTGTGTTAAGCCTCTGCCTTTGGCTCAGGTCATGATCTCAGGGTCCTGGGATAGAGCCCCACATCGGGCTCTCTGCTCAGCGGGGAGCCTGCTTCCCCTCTCTCTCTGCCTGTCTCTCTGCCTACCTGTGATATCTATCAAATAAATAAAATCTTTAAAAAAATAATAAAAGGGATTGAGGATTCTTGGAGAAATGGCTGCTCCAAGGTCTGAGGTAGAACATAAGCGAGTAGAACCTAAGGTATCTCATACAAGATAGCAGAGCAGCTATGAAAGACCAATGGCGTCATGTCAGAAGAACTCAGAAACCAAGAAAAGTGTCTTACTGGAGCAGATTGTATCTTCCAAAGATGGGCATGACAATATTTGCTATCCTGCAGTCTTCTGCAACATGACCTTGCCATTCCTCCATCAAGAGGTATTCTCTCCTTCTGTCCCCTTGAATGTGGGGAGATGCTGTGACTCTTGGACCATGAGGATATGGTGGAAGTGACACTGTTCCAGCTGCAGGCATAGCCCTTATGGGACCTGGCAGCTTCTGCTTCCTTCCCCTTGGAATGCTTGTTCTTGGAACACTCCCTCCAGGAATCCAGCTATCACAGTGTGAGCAGGGCAGTGCTCGGGGAGGAGCCATGTTAAGGCGTTCTAGTCAACAGCCCCTGAACTCCCTGCCAGCTGACAGAATCAACCGCTGGCTGCCTTAGACATCCAGTCCAGTCAAGCCTTCAGTGACTGTAGCCCCAGCTGACATCTGACTGAAAATTGTAGGAGAGACAGCAAGCAAGCACCAAGTGGGTGAACTAGATCAATGAATCATGAGAAATAAAATAAATTGTTGTTTTAAGTCACTAATTTAGGGATGCCATGTTATGCGGGATTGGATAACTGGAACACTTCACTGGCAGAAGGGGCAACGTGAGCATTGATAAGGGTAAAAACTACAATGGACTGAATAATATCAGTTATGTTTATGAATTCGTAAGGATACTTAAAAAAATCAGTTACCATTGAGAATACCAGACAACCCTTTTTTTTTCCCGTAATGGTGTATAAAGGGCAAAGAAATAATCAAGCATTTATGCTGCCTTTATTGTATAAACTATACCTCCTGGTAACTGAATGCTCAATGACAGAAGGTATCTCTTTATAGCAGTATTCAAGCTAATAAATGAAAAAGGAATGATACTATTAGAAAATCAGTATTTTAAACAAGATGGGATCAGGAGGTAGACAAACTATAAGAGACTCTTAATCTCACAAAACAAACTGAGGGTTGTGGAGGGAATGGGGGTAGGGAGAGGGTGGTTGGGTTATGCACATTGGGAAGGGTATATGCTATGGTGAGTGCTGAGAAGTGTGTAAACCTGACGATTCACAGACCCTGGGGCTAATAATACATTACATGTTAATTTTAAAAAATCAGCATTTTGCAACCCCCAATGAATTAATGGATAATCAACAGCTACTAACATCACAAAAAGAGATAACCAGGCAGGGTGCCTGGGTGCCTCAGTCAGTTGAGCGTCTCACTCTTGATTTTGGGTCAGGTCACGATCTCGGGGTAGTGCCACTGAGCCCCCCCCCACACACACACCCCTGGGCTCCACGTTCAGCAAGGAGTTTGCCTGAAGATTCTCTTCCTCTGCCTTTTCCCCTACTCACCCATGCTTGCTTGCTCTCAAATGAATAAATCTTTAAAAAGAAAGAGAGATAACCAGACATATGTCCTTGGTTGATGGAAGAATATGGAAGAATACAACACCTCCAACCTTCTAGATTTAATTACCAAAATTTAGGAAATACAGAATACAAAGTATTTGTTAAACTACAATATAGAATATGATGCAGTTATTAAAAGAAAAAGAGAAGATCTTTATGGGCTAATGTGGAATAGTCCCTAGGATAAATTGTTTGAAAAAGACAAGGGGCAGAACAGTATGTAGTTCTACCATTTGTGTAAAAAAAGGTTTACTCATGAAACTACAATGATTGAGAGAGGCCCTGCGTGGCTGACAGGCACTAGTGGGAGGGCACTTTTCTCTGTATAACTTTATCTTTTCAATTTTGAATAATGTGAGTGTATTACCTATTCAAAAAAGTAAAACAAAATTAACATGAAAGAAATGGGTGCCTGGCTGGCTCTGTCAGTGGAGCATGCAACTCTTGATCTTGGGGTTGTGAGTTCAAGCCCCATGTTGGGTGTGGAGGTAACTTAAATATAAAATCTCTTTAAAAAAGTAAATGAAATAAACAAAAAAGGATTTAGTGAATGCCTACACGATCAGACACATTGAGACACTCACTGTAAACCACCACAACCTCTGTACAGAGCTAGCTTTTACCTTATATGTTTGGTATGAAATAGCATCTTTTGAGATAGATGCTGATAATGGAAGCCTCTTCATTCACTTAGCCAATGTTTACTAAACGTGTCATTACTGGCACTGTGCTGGGTGCCAAGGATTTGGGGATGAAAAGACATGCTCATTGCCCTCCAAAGGAGCTTGCAGTCTTGCAGTAGGAAAGGAGTTACATAAACAGAAATTTACTGTATAACCTGAAATTGCTATGAGGTTGATGATTGACCAGTGACAATGGGATATAAAAGACTGAATGCCTGCATCTGACTAAGCGCACCATGGAAGGTTTCACAGGACAGATGTCATTTGTAGCACTCCTGAAGGAGTAAGAGTTTGCCAGGAAGACTGATGAGATGGGGAAGAGAGACTTCCAGATAGAGGGAACAGCATGTGCAAAATCACAGGTAAGAAACAATGTGGGGTGTGTGAAAGGTACAAGGAGAGGCCAGATCATGAAGGGCTTTGATGTCCTTTCCCTAGAGTTTGGACTTTTTCCTGTGGAAGTGGGAAGCCACTAAAATTTAGGCAGTGGAGGGATGCCTGGGTGGCTCAGTTGGTTGGGCAGCTGCCTTCGGCTCAGGTCATGATCCCAGCGTCCTGGGATCGAGTCCCACATTTGGGCTCCTTGCTCGGCAGGGAGCCTGCTTCTCCCTCTGCCTCTGCCTGCCATTCTGTCTACCTGTGCTTGCTCTCTCTCCCTCTCTCTCTGATAAATAAATAAAATCTTAAAAAAAAAAAATAAAATTTAGGCAGTGGAATAACAGAATCAGATTTTTGTTTCAAAAAGATGATCCTGGTAGTTGTGTCTACAGTTGTGTCATCTCAGGTGGCTGGGCACGAAGGCTGGAAGATAAGAGACTGTTGGAACAGTCCATATAAGAGAAGATGCCCAGGTCTCCCCTGCAGCAGGACAGTGGGGAAGGAGAGCAGAGTATAGCTTTGAAAAATACTTAAGCAGAGGATTTATACAAAACTTGGAACAGAAGTCAGGGATGGAAGCAAAGCCTAGGATGATTCCCAGATTTCTGTGTTGAGTGGTTTGGTGAATGAATGGCACTGGCCACCTGAATTGAGTGTAAGGAAGACCAGATTCTGGAAAAATTGGTTTGGGCCTGGCCAGGGAAGAGGAAGCTCCTGAGCTTGGTTGTGAGGACAATGCAACAGCGCGGAACAGATATCTAGGAATCTTGAATAGAATGATGTGGAACTCGCGAAAGAAATCCCGGCTGGTGTTGCAGAACCTGGAAGTCATTGATATAAAAGTGGTATTAAAGGTCAGAGTAATGAGGGGCACCTGGGTGGCTCAGTTGGTTATGTAGCTGACTCTTTGTTTCAGCTAGGGCTGTGAGATCGAGCCCTGCGTCAGGCTCTGCGCTCAGTGAGGAGTCAGCTGGAGATTCTCCCCCTCTCCCCAACTCGTGTTCTCTCTAAAAGAAATAAATAAATGAAATCTAAAAAAGTTAAGTCAGGGTAATGAGCATGACTGTCTAGGCCCTAGACATGTGTTAAAGGGCGAGATGGCCAGACTCAGAAACGTGCAAAATTAAGTTCAGGCATTGGGAGAAAGGAAGATAAACTCACAAAGAGGATTCTATATATATTCCCGAGGCAGGAGAAAAGCCAGGAAAGAATGATGTCATGGAAACCAAAGGGGAGTTTCAAGGAGGGCATGAATAAGAAAGTGCCACAGGGGGCACCTGGGTGGCTCAGTGGGTTGAGCCGCTGTCTTCGGCTCGGGTCATGATCTCAGGGTCCTGGGATCGAGTCCCGCATCGGGCTCTCTGCTCGGCGGGGAGCCTGCTTCCCTCTCTTTCTCTCTCTGCCTGCCTCTCTGTCTACTGTGATCTCTCTCTCTGTCAAATAAATAAATAAAATCTTTAAAAAAAGAAAGAAAGAAAGAAAGTGCCACAGGGGCACCTGGGTGGCTTTGTTGGTTGAGCCTCTGACTTCGGCTCAGGTGGTGATCTCAGGGTCCTGGGATCGAGTCCCATGTAGGGCTCCTTGCTCATAGGGGAGTCCGTCTGGCCCTCTCCCTCTGCCCCCTCCCTGCCCCCCGCTTGGGGTCTCTCTCTCTTTCTCTCTAATACATTAAAAAATAATAATAAAATAAAATAAAGTATCCATGCCACAGAGGACTCAGGTTAGATGAAGACTAAATGATGGAAAGTATCTGTGATTCAGGCCTGGTAGTCTTTACCAGAGCAAGTTCCTAGGGAAGAGGGGAAAGCAGTTGTGGGATTCAGGGTCCAGAGGAAGTGAAGAAGTGGAGATAGCAAGAGTCAGCAAGACCGCTAACATTTGCACATTTAACATGGGTAGGTTCGGTTCCTCAGGAATGACCCTGAAGGCGCTTAATTAGCAGTGTGTGACTTTCCTAAGCGGGGACCGGCAGCATTAGTTACAAAGCTGGAAGCTAACTAGCTGGAGGGTGAGACTGGCCACGGCTCAGCGTCCTTAAACGAACCCTGCTGGTTCTCTTCTCCTTAAGTATTTGATAACTGCCAATAAGGGGCTGAAGAAGTCACTTAAAAAGCCATAAGGTACAACCAGTGGGGTAAGGAATTCTAATATATAGTGGTTTTTGCAAATCTGGGGATTCTTAATATGTATCACTTGAAAGCTTGCCCAGGTCTACTGAAATTTTTTTCCCTCAGGGGTTAGGGTGTGAAGGAGAGATGTGTCTTTTCAATAGGGCCATGCCAGGCTGATTATATTTTGCTGTTACTGTGGGATTTCTGTTGTTGTTTTAAGATTGAAAAGACTAAGGAGGAGTGGTAAACAGAGGTTAAAAATAAGTGAAAGAAGGTCTCCCAAGAGCATATGGCTGTGATTGAGATGCTTAGAGAGTCCTTACCCATGGATATCTCAGATTCACCCAGGGCCAGTGAACTTGAATCAAAGAGGCCCAACAGAGTTTGGTTAAATAAAGCACCAGAGTAGGAGGAATCAAAAAACTCATGCTCTCGTTCCAGCTCTCTTCCTGACTGGCTGTGTGACATTGGGCAAGCCACTTCCCTTCTCTGGAACCAAGTCTTCTCATATCGAAGTGAAGGTGCGAGACTAAGTTCAAGTCACTGGGTGACGTCTGCTGTGCCTTACAACTCTAATATTGTATAGCGCTGGTTTCAGGTGGTAGATGACCAAGGAAGATGGCTACGCTGAAGCAGGGGAGAGGGAGGACAGCCCAGGAGTCCACTTTTCATTTCAGTGAAAACTGGCATTACTAATGCTGGCTTCATTACAGTCTGCATGTTAAAAGGGCTTTAAGATTGATTAAAAAAATTAGGGGTGCCTGGGTGACTCTGTCGGTTAAGCGTCCAACTCTTGATTTCAGCTCAGGTCATGATCTCAGGGTTGTAAGACCTCTGAGCCCCATGTCAGGCTCCACTCTGGGCATAGAGCCTGCTTGAGATTCTCTCTCTTTCTGTCCCTCTGCCCCTCCCCCATTCCTCTCCCCCTCTTCCCCCCAAAATTGATTAATAAATTAATTCAGTAGGCCCATTCTATTAAGAGATCAAGGCAGCCAGGTTTAAGTGTTTCCTTGGGAAGAGCGCCTACCTTGATGACACTGTCCTTGCAGTCCACCACTCGTTCAAATGTCTGGCTGAGGATCTCAATGTCCTTATGAAGCTCTCTGGTCTTGACTTCCCTAAGGACCGTTCTCCACTGTGTGTTAATCTTGTTAAGGTTCAGAGCACTATTGTGCTCCTCCTTGGCCAACTTGTCCTGTGTGAAGGAATAAATATGCCCCCAGAAGGTCAGGGCATGAAGCCATGTTACAGTAAAACAAACAAGGTCACAGGTTGTCCCTGACACCTTACCCTTTGTCTTTTTTTTTTTTTTTTTTTCATAAAAGACCAAAGTTCCTGATGACTAACACTCAGGGAGTTCCTGTTCTTGTTTTTGGGAGGGTCTGAAGTAAGGAACAGCCTGATGGCACTTTAGGGGGGGCAAGTGTGAATTTCTTTCAGGTGAAGACATCAGAGCAGGATGTTGTTTGTAATCTCTAGGGAATATATCAGAATTTCAGACAGCTCAGGCACCTCTTGTCCCAGTCTGGGGCTCAGCTGTGACTGTCAACCTCTTGCCCCACTCCGTGCTTCACAAAGAACTGCCTCCTCCCCAAACAGTGTTGCCAGAAATCTGAGTATATTTGGGTTTCAAGATTTCCGGAGCAGGGGAGGCCAGAATGAACATAGGCTGCCTCAACGCGAGGGTCAAGGCGACAGGGCCGTGCAGGGAGTGGGTGGGGTTGGGCAGAGAGTAATGCAGAAAGCCATCACCTTCAAGAACTGGCTCAGGAGCCTTTCTTTCTTCTTGGCCATCTCCTCCTCTGCCAGCAACTTCTGCTGAAACAGAAGCAGCTGCTCCTCATCGGACAGGGGCAACTTGGCCTTTTTCCCTTTCTTAGCCATAGCGGGGGCGAAGGGAATGGAGCTAGTCGAGGATCCTAGTCCGCTTTGGTCCCCTTTAGAAGAAGGAGGAGGAAAACGCCCCCAAAGAGGGCCTTGCGGAACTGCCCCTGGATGGTAGTGGGACTTTAGATCTCGGTCCTCACACAAGAGAAAGAACTTGGGACAGCGGTGAGGCTGGGGTCTGGAGCCCAAAGACGCGTCTACGTCTCCTAGCAACGAGGATCTCGCTAAGATGGCGCTGTGAAAGGCTAGGAGGAGAGACCTTGGCTTGGGGCGCCCTCTGCTGGCTGGAGGACTGCAGTCAGTTTTTGAGAGATGGTCGTTTCACCTGG
Organism: Mustela lutreola; assembly: GCF_030435805.1. Classification (NCBI taxonomy): domain Eukaryota; kingdom Metazoa; phylum Chordata; class Mammalia; order Carnivora; family Mustelidae; genus Mustela; species Mustela lutreola. The sequence goes on from NC_081297.1 coordinate 65,872,953, forward strand.
ATAAAGGTAGCCTCCTCACTGAACATTTTAAAACTTTTGGGGGGGCGTTATTTTTCATAGAGTGTCCATTTTAGCATACAGGTAATAACAGATTTTGAAGAGAATCTGGAGAAATGGGAACCTTCACACTTCGCTGTGGAATGTAAAATGGTGTAGGCACTTTGGAAAACAGTTTGGCAGTTTCTTAAAATGTTAAACAGAAATTTACTGTGTGGTCCAGCAATTTCACCATTACATATCTGTCTAAAAGAAGTGGAAACGTATCCAAAACAAAGAGTAGCACAGAATTGTTTTTAGCGGCATGCCTCATAATAGCCCAATTGGAAAAAACCCAAATGTCCACCAATGTGTGAATGGGTAGACAAAATATGCTCTTTTCATACAATGGAATACTATTCCGCAATAAAAAGGAACAAATTACGGGTGCATACCACCACATGGATGAACTACAAAAACACACTTAGTGAAAGGAGCCACGTACAAGAGACCACATATTATAAGTTTCCATTTATATGAAATATCCAGAAAAGGCAAAGCTAAAAAGTAGACTACCAATTGCTTGGAAGAGGGAGAGGGGAGATTAATATAACATGTGCATGAGAGATTATATTGGGTTGATGAAAATGTCCTAAAATTGAATTATGGGGGTGTCAGTTAAGTGTCAAACTCTTGAGTTTGGCTCAGGTTATGGTCTTGGGGTCATAAGATCAAGCTTTTTGTCAGACTCCATGCTGGGCATGGAGTCTGCTTAAGATTCTCTCTCTCCCTCTCCCTCTGCCCTTCCCCTTTCCCACACACACACTCTTTCTCTAAGAAAAATTTAAAAATAAATGAAAATAAAATAGATTTATGTTGGACAACTTGATGAATTTGGTTTTAAAAAAGAATTGAATTGATATTTGAAAGGGGCAAATTATATGATAGGCAACATGTACCTCAATAAAGTCTTTTTTTTAAAAGACAAATACAATTTTATTTTATTTTCTTAAAGATTTTATTTACCTATTTGACAGAGAGAGATTGAGGGAGAGAGAGCACAAGCAGGGGGAGTGGCAGGCAGAGGGAGAGGGAGAAGCAGGTTCCCCACTGAGCAGGGAGCCAGATGAGGAGCTCAGTTCCAGGACTCTGAGGTCATGACCTGAGCCAAAGGCAGATGCTTACTGGACTGAGACACCCAGGTACCTGACAAATACAATTTTAATGCAATATTTTGAATATCTAAATTAATGCAAAAAGTCCTTAATGAACAAAACATCATTTTATTTTATTTATTATTTTTAAATTTAAATTCAGTTAATTAACATATAATGTATTATTGGTTTCAGAGGTAGAGGTCAGTGATTCATCAGTCTTATATAATATTCAGTGCTCATTATATCGTGTGCCTTCCTTAATGTCTATCACCCAGTTACCCCATCCTCACACCTCCAATAAAGTTGTTTTAAATGTGAGATATAATGATGTATTAGGGTTCTCCAAAGAAACAGAACCCATAGGATGTATGTACATACACACACATCTGATGTTTTCGTCTGAGTTCAAAGGCCTTAAAAGACCGTATTCTAGCTCAACAGTCAAACAGGAAGAATTCCCTCTTGCTCAGCATTTTTTTCCTATTCAGGCCTTCAGTTAATTGGTTGAGGCTCACCCACAGTATAGAAGGCAATCTTTACTCAGTCTACTGATTCAGATGTTAATGTCATCCAGAAATACCTTCACAGACATACCCAGAATAATATTTGACCAAAATGTTTGGACACCTTGTGGCTCAGTCAAGTTGACACAGAAAATTAACCATCACAGGTCTACCTCTTCTCAGTTCACATCTTCTTAAACTATATTTAAACTCCAAATAAAGACCATAGCAAGATATAATACTTAAATACTATGATATAAAGTCATAGGATACTAAGGATGGTGATAAGGAAATAAGAGACAAAAAAAACAAAGATATTTTTATACACACACACATATACATATTCATAGCAAAACAAGGAGGAACCCTTATGACAATTATAGTTCTGTAATTACAGAAATTACATTTCTGTAATGGTCATGTGGTTGTAGCTGACAATTTATAACTACCTTCTTCCACTACCCATTCTGTATTCTCTTTGCCTTCAGCAAACATCTCTGTTGGTCAAACTCTCATTCCTAAAGAAACTGGGCCATTAGTAGTCCTGCCCATTGACTCAAACATGGGGCATAGTAATGCTAGGAGACACCCTGAGGGATCGCCTGTATCCCAGACATGCTTTTCCTTACCTCCGTTGTGGAGCAGTCATGCAATTTCCCCCTTGGTAGTCAGGACCAATCCCAGCCAACAAAGTGACTCCCTTCTTTCCCTGTTGACTCCGTCGCATGAGGAGCGCTAAGTGGCTGGGTGACAGACAGTCTTAACTTCTAGTTCAACGGAATCGTTATTGTGTCACCTGATGGAAGGATTCCTCCATTGGAGCTAAGACCTCTAAGCCAGCACAGGACAGGGGCAAAAATTTGTGTTAGTGGTTCACTAGGGATCATAGTTCTTGGTGCCACTCCTGTTTCTGCCCCCTTGATTCCTGGACCTGTGAATCCTGGCTGTCAGAAAAAATAGCCTCACATGTTGGACTCTGATTCGGAACACTTTCAGCCCTCCGGAGAACCTTGCTCCTGCTCTGCAAGGTATGCCACCTAAGTGGTACTGTAACTGAGTCTTCAAAAGGCCAGTCCACTGTTCTCTCAAACCAGCTGCTTCAGGATGGTAGGGAACCTAAGACCAGTGAATTTCCATGAGCACCGGCCTGTTGCAATGCTTCACTTGTTCTGAAGTGAATTCCGTAATCAGAAGCAGTGCTGTGGGGATTACCACGACGATGGCAAGTCTGTGAATGGTAGTTTGAGTAAGATGCATTATAGGCAGGGAAGGCAAATCTGCAGCCGGAGTCAACACCTATCCCCCCTCCACAGTGGAAGAGGGCTGGTGTAATCAACCTGTTCAGCCCAGGGAATGATCTGATGTCAGGGGCCCAGTGTTGGTCTCTGTTGCTGGTGACCATGTCTGCTTTGTTCATGAGCCCATTGGCGGATGACAGGAGTGGCTGGGGGAAAAAGCTGACTGGTCTCCACAGTACGGATCATCCTATCCACTAGATGGTTAAAATCTTCTCCTGCGGAGGCTGCCCTTTGTAAGCACTCACAGGAGACCGAGACCCGCTGTCTTCACGGGTTTGCTTGTTTGTTTCTTTGTGGGTGTTTTTTGTTTTTCTCATTCAGAGAGACCTATCTACATACCTTCTCAAATTTCCTTGTCACCATTTTCCAATCTTCCAAGTCCCTGACCATCCAGCCAACCCTTGGCCACAGCCCACTGCATCTGGCCATTTCTACCTCCAAGGAAAGTGAACAACCAGGAGACCTGCTCACAGTTCTGCCCACTGGGAGGCTTCCCCTTCACCCCCGTCCTACAGGGACGTCCCTAAAAGGGACTGTGGTGTTACAACTGTTCACTCTTGGGTGGTGCTTGCGTATTGTGCAGAATAATCTGTCAGCCAGGCCCTAGTGTTTTCTTCCTTTGTGAAATGACCCCAGAGAAGTACCCCGGAGGATGGGGTGCAGCCTGGGGCACCACGGGGACCAGGGGCAGTTGGGCCCCATCTCCACGTAACTCACTTATGCCCTCAGGGCCCACATGGACCCAGTCTCATCTATTCCAATTTCATTTGCGGACAGAATGCGATTTTACACGCCCAGCTTCCATGGCGTGGTGGGTCAGCTAACACCTGGTTCAGGATGGACAGCTCAGGTCACAGAATAACTTGGTCCTTTGTTAAGCACTCAGTCCCTACTAGGACCCATTAGCAAGCCAAGAGCTGTTTTTGTGCTTTGTTTTTGAAGATTTTATTTATTTACTTGACAGAGAGAGACACAGCGAGAGAGGGAACACAAGCATGGGAAGTGGGAGAGGGAGAAGCAGGCTTCCTGCCGAGGGGGGAGCCTGATGCAGGGCTCCATCCCAGGACCCTGGGACCATGACCTGAGCAGGCAGATGCTCAATGACTGAGCCACCCATGTGCTCCCCAAGAGCTGTTTTGAAACAGAAGAGTCATTATCTGTGGAGGATGGCAAGGCTTTGCTCCAAAATCCTAAAGGCTTTTGCTGCAGTTCACCCAGAGGGGGCTGACCAAGTCTTCAAATGTGGTCTGACCAGCATGTGGTCTGACCTGCTGCTTCCAGCACCACGAAATCAACCACATCCAGTGGCACAGGGGACAGAGCAGCTTGCACGGCAGTCTGATATGTTGCAGAGCCTTCTCCTCTTCCGTGTCCCACTCAAATTTAGCAGCTTTGCTGGTCACTCAGAAAATGGGCCAGAATGACACAACCACAGGAGGAAGGTGTTGCCTCCAAAATCCAAAGAGGCCCAAGTAGGTGTTGTGCCTTTTTTTGGTTATAAAAGGGGCCGGGTGGGACAAGTTACCTTTCACCTCGGGAGGAATATCTCAACATGTCCCATCCCACTAGACCCCCTAGAAATATCACTGAGTAGAAGACCTCTGAACTTTTGGTCAGATTTATTTTCCACCCTATGATATACAAATGTCTTTATTTTCCTTTTTAAGATTTTATTTATTTGTCAGGGAGAGAGAGAGAGAGCTCAGCAGGGGAGGGACAAAGAGAAGAGGGAGAAGCAGGCTCCCTGCTGAGCAAGGAGCCCCATGCGGGTTTCGATCCCAGGACGCTGGGATCATGACCTGAGCCAAAGGCAGATGCTTAACAGACTGAGCCACCCAAATGTCCCTGACATACAAATGTCTTACCAGTAATTCTAGAGTAGTTGCTATTTGTTGCTCACTAAATCCAATCAGTATGATGTCATCAATGTAATGGACAAGTGTGGTATCTTGTGGAAGGGAAAGGTGTTAAGCAGAATAGTATGAACTTGTTATCAGTGTCAGGGGATGGTGCCAATGACATAGAGGCTAGCAAAGATCATCACAGTGCCAGTCACCAGAAATAGAAATCCAAACACTTCTGCCCACTGCATCTGGGTGTCAGAGTCACCAAGGAAACACAATGCAGTCAAGCACTGGATGAAACAATGTTTTTTCTGCAGAGAGAATATATAGAACAAGCTCAGCTTTGGTCATGGGCTTTGGTCCCCCAGGCTAACAGGTGCCTCCTGGAAGCCAATGCAGGGCAGTTGACTGACGTGTACCCCATGGCACCATACTAGAAGGATCTCCCCATCTCACCCGTGGAGTTTGACAGCTGGAGGGCATGCCTGAGGGCCACTGATAGTCACACTTCAGCAGAACAAAGGAGTACACACAGTATGAAACAAGCAAAGATATTCCCATACAAGGTGATAAGTCTAGCACAGGCTGTGTGGGCTCTTTAGCTCTGGGTAAGGAAGTGTTGCAGGCCCAAAGGTCCATTCTTATGTGGCTGAGCAGCAGTGGAAAGGCTGCAAGCATGAGATTGTCTTTTCCCCAAAGGTGATCAAGATTCTTGTGAACTAGATTATGATATAGGCCTGGAGAGTTGATACACCCAGAGGTAAGAGAGTGAAGGTGTATTGCTAACCTTGCCAGCTGAAAGCAAACTACTCCTGATGGTCCTTATTGATAGGCATGGAGAAAAATGCATTTGCCAGATCACCAGCTGCCCACCAGGTACCAGAGGACACAGTAATTTGTTCAAGCAATGAAACCACATCTGGCCTAACAGCTACAACAGAGTCACCACCCAGTAAAGCTTAGGATGACCTGCTGTCATTCTCCAAGAGCCATCTGTCTTCTGCACAGAACAAATAGATGAGTTGAATAGGAGTGTGGTAGGAATGACCACCTTGCATCTTTCAAATCCTTGATGGTACTAATTTCTGTAATCCCTCTGGGAGTGCAGTATTGCTCTCGGTTTACTATTTTCCTAGGAAAAGGCAGTTCTAGTCACTTCTACTTGGTCTTTCCTTAACTCCATGGGTCAGAGAAGCAAGCCGGGGATTCTGACAAATGCCGATTGCATCTAGTCCAGTTAGGTATCCAGATCTGGGAAATTAGCCATAAGATGGGTTCAAGGACCCATTGTCCCACTGTGGGTTGGACTTGAGCTGAAACTCTGTGATCACCTGAACTCCATGAACCCCTACTGTCACTGGTGGGCCACAGCGACATTTTGGGTCTCCTGGAATTTGTGTCTGTTCCCAGCCAGTGTCCAGTAGTTCCCCCAAAGTCTGATGATTTCCTTTCCCCCAGTGCACAGTTACCCTGATAAAAGGCCATTGGTTCTGACGGGGGGGGGGGGGGAAGGCTAGGAGAAAGATTAACAGTATAAATCTTTGGCAGTGTCCTGGGGTCCTCCCTTAAGAGGACCCAACCTCCCCTTCATTTGGAGGGTTACTGGTCTATCCATTGGCTCAAGTCTGGAAACTCTGATTTTGTGATTCAGATTAGAATTTTGTTCACTTGGCCTAGAACTTTTCTGTTCATATAGATCAAGTGAGAATTTAGTAGGCCTCTTATCTATCTCACTTCTATCTCACCATGATCAACTAGCCAATGCCATAAGTCTTTGTAAATCACACTGTTGTGTGTTTTTAAAAGTTTATTAATTATTATTATTATTATTATTTGTAATCTCTACACCCAACACAGGGCTTGAACTCATGAACCTGAGATCAAGCGTAGCGTGTTCTTCTGACCAAGTCAGCCAGGGGCGCCAAGTCAGACTGTTTTAATTTCTGCTTTGACTCTGCTGTCCATTACGGTAACTGCTCCCATGTTGCCTTTGGTGGTTGAGGGCAACCACTTGGTGTCGGCTGCCCTGGGATCCAGTTACTTTTATTGCATTTTGTTTTACTAATTTGGTGACTGCAGTTCCCACCATAAGGTCTGGCCCAGAGAGAAGAGCCATCACAAAGCTGTATAAGGATGCTGACGCTCCCGTCACAACTTCTATCCCCCCCACCCCCTCCGCAGTCATGGTGAAAGTTATGTCATCCGAACCTTCCCGATGTGTGTGAGTAGATCTTAAATGACAACTCCATCCTAACATTCCAGTTCCCCTAACCCTTTGAATCCCTTTCTCTACGTGAAACCAAGTCAGGGCTGGCACTTTCAGCTTGCTTAGTGTGGGTCACCTTCTGGTCCATGTTTCTGACAACCAGTCAAACTGTTAAAATCCTTTCTAATCTCCCAGGAAGCAATATTAATTGCAGAATCCGTGCTTAATGAGCTCATGTCAATAAACTGAGCCAGAGCCAACTTGAATGTTTCTTCCATCATTACACCATACCCTTAATATCCATTTTCACACATGTTCTCTAAATTTCGGTCAGTATAAATTAAAATGCTCAAGTAGTTCTTTTGGAATGTAGTACACGTTGTGGGACACACTTTGCACCTCACCTTTAGGGACCTGCTGGGACTCGAGTCTGGTTATAAGCCTGAAGCAAAGAGGGGTGGTGCGTGTGGGTCCTGAAGAGAATAGGCCTTGTCTTGCATGACAACTGCTTCAGGGGAGGCCAATCCCGGTTCCTCAGGAAATGCAAGGTCAATTTCCTCAGATGGGGGGATAGGGAGGCCAATACCACAGGGGTAGAGAGGCCTTTTCTGAAGAAGACTTGTTGGAATTTAGGGGCTCAATGACCACACCTTCATCAGGGCCTTCCCACACATCCCCATTCCAGTTTTGAAGATCCCATTCCTTGCCAAACACTGCCCTTGCTTTAACAGTAGACACCCTGGGAGACTGGGAGTTCAAGTTGTGTTGTAATTCAGATGAGAATCTGTGTTCGGTTTTCAGCCGTGTCCACCCTGCTGCCAGAGGAGAGAGGGGCTCTTTGAGGACACATGTAGTAGCTTAAAGGTCACTTATGTGGCACTTGAGCTCAGAATTTGAATCTCTAAGCTCTTCCTTTTCTTTCCTCGTTTGTCCAGTAACAATCAGAGCAAGAAGCTAATCTCATTATTTTTGTTAGTTTGCCAAAAATGTTAGAGTATCATATACACAGTACCCAGGTCCTTGTTTCTTATAGGGGGTTGATTAAGAACATCCAGTGGATTATTTAAAAATATATATTTAAAAAATTTAAAAAATTAGTAAAAATTTAAAAATTAAAAAAAAAAAAGACATCCAGTGGTAATATTTTGCATACCTCTCTTGCCAGATCATGCCCTGGACAATCAGTGTTCTCTTTATCAATGGAAACAGAATCATGAGTGTCTTTATATCTCATCAGATTAGAGAGTCAATTCCAGAAACCCCAGAACCAATTCAGAAAACTCAACTTTAAAGCTCTCTTCATCAAGAACCACTCCCACTACCAACCCAAATCTGTAGTACTCAGGATTCTCCAGGGAAACAGAACCAATAAGAGATAGATTAGATAGATGATAGATAGATAAAGAGAGACATGACAGATTTATTATAGGAAATTGACTCATGTGTTTATGGGGGCTGAGAAGTCTCCAGATCAGTAGTCAACAAGCCGTACGTAGTGTGGTATTGCCTTTTATTGAAATGTATGTAAATAAAAGCAATAAGCTTATATGACTTGTATATTGTTCCTGTTCTGCTGTCAGTGCACATTGGGATTGTTTCCCGTTTAGAGCTGTCACAAATAATGGGACGGTGAATATTCTCGTACATGTTCCTTGGGGGCACATGTGCATGTATTGCTATGAGTCTGTACGAACACCGGTTCACAGACTGTGCACACATGAAACTTCATCAGAATAGACTGAGCTATTTTCCAAAGTGGCTGTGTCAGTTTCTACACCCACCAGCAGTGTATGAGAGTTCCTGGTGCTTCACATCCTCCCCGCACTTGTTATTTTCAATCTTTTTAATTTGAGTGTTTCTGGTGGGTGTGTATTTTCTTAATGATTAATGAAGTCAAACACCCTTTCCACTGTTTATTTGCCGTCTGGGCATCCAATTTTGCAGGATAGCCATGCAAAATTCTTGCTCATTTTTATGTTAGGTTTTTTGTTTTGTTTTGTTTTGTTTTTTAAAGATTATTTATTTATTTATTTGACAGACAGAGATCACAAGGAGGCAGAGAGGCAGGCAGAGAGCGCGGGGGTGGTGGGGGTGGTGGTAGGGGAGCAGGATCCCTGCCAAGCAGAGAGTAGATGCCAGGCGGGCTTGATCCCAGGACCCTGAGATCATGACCTGAGCTGAAGGCAGAGGCTTAACCCACTGAGCCACCTGGCGCCCCTTATGTTGGGTTTTAGGTCTTTATCTCATTGATTTGTAATACTTTGTTTTATATACCAGAGGGAGGTCCTTTATCAGGATATGTGTTCCAAATTTGTTCTACTTTGTGGCTGAACTTTTCACTTTCTTTTCCTTTTCTATTCAAATGCAGTTAGCATACAGTGTTATATCAGGTTCAGGGGTATAATACAGTGATTCAACACTTTTGTATATTTCTCTGTGCACTTTCTTTTCATTTTTGCAAAGTTTAATTCACATACTATATTATTAACCCTTTTCTTTTTCGTATTTCAATTTTTTAAAAGGATTTTGTTTATTTATTTGACAGAGGGAGAGAGAGAGAGAGAGAGAGTGCACATGAGCAGGGGCAGAGGGAGAGAGAGAGGGAGAGGGAGAAGCAGGCTCCCCATTGAGCAAGGAGCCGGATATGGAGCTCGATCCCAGGACCCTGGGATCATGACCTGAGCCAGAGGCCGAGGCTTAACCAACTGAGCCAGCCAGGTGTCCCATTTTAATTATTTTTTGCTTGTTTCTAGCCAAAAGAATATTTTAAAAGTTTCATGTGGGCAAATGTATTGGTGTTTTTCTATAGGCTTATCATTTCCTTTTGTATACTGTTTAAGAAGTCTTTCCCAGGGTGCTTGGGTGGCTCAGTTGGGTAAGTGTCTGCCTTTTACCTGGATCTGATGGAGCCCTGTGTCAGAGCTCCCTGCTCAGCAGGGAGTCTGCTTGTCTCTCCCCTCTGGGTCTCCCCACTCTTGTGCTTTCTCTCTCAAATAAATAAAATCTTAAAAATAAAAAAAATATATCTTTCCTTATCCTAAGGTTTTCAAGATATTTTCCTGCCTTACTTTCTAGAGGCTTTATTGTTCTGCCTTTTACATTTATGTCTATAATTCACCTTACATTTATGTCTATAATTCACCTCACATTTATGTCTATAATTCACCTCACATTTATGTCTATAATTCACTGGAAGTTGATTTTTGCATATTGTAATTTTCTATATCCCTCAGGGATATTTCCTCATTACTCTGCACTGTCCCCTTTATGGTAAACCAAATGTCCATATATATGTGGGTTTGTGTTTTAGTTATTTATTCTATTTTGCTGGCCTGTTTCTTTATTCCTGTACCACATTGTCTCAATCCTGATAGCTTTGTTATAGCTTTGTTATAAGTCTTTATATATGCTACACCAAGAACTCACATCTTCTTGGAGAGTGTCTTGGTTATTCTTGGCCTTTTGAGTCTCTATGTAAAATTATGAACCAGCTTGTCAGTATCAACCTGTTGGTATTTTACAGGGCATTGCAGTGAATCTCTAGATAAGTTGAGGGAGAGTTGCCATCTTTATAATATTGAGTCTTCCACTTCTTGGACATGATATATCCCTCTATTTCTTTATTCCTTAATTTCTTTTAATATTATTATATAGCTTTCCTATTAGAAGTCTTAAACATATTTTGTTAGAATTATTCTATGATATTTGATATTTCTAATTCAAATGTAAATGGTATCTTTTATAACTTACTTTTCCCGTTTGTTGCTGATATATTGATTTATATGAAACATTGATTTTTGGAAACTGATCTTGTATTCAGCTATATTGCCAAATGGACTCTCTTAATTCTTAATTTATTTGTAGGTTTCTGTAGATTTTCTTTTTTTTTTTTAAGATTTTATTTATTTATTTGACAGAGAGAAATCACAAGTAGATGGAGAAGCAGGCAGAGAGAGAGAGAGGGAAGCAGGCTCCCTGCTGAGCAGAGAGCCCGATGCGGGACTCGATCCCAGGACCCCGAGATCATGACCTGAGCTGAAGGCAGCGACTTAACCCACTGAGCCACCCAGGCGCCCGGTTTCTGTAGATTTTCTATATCACAATTATATCATCTGTGAATAATGACAAGTTTATTTCTCCTTTTCCTTAAATCTTTTATGTCCTTTTCTTGCATTGGTTAAGACCTCCAGGAAAGCATCAAGCAAAATTGAATAGAAAAATGATAGGGGCATTTTGTTGTTGACCTCCAAGGGAAAACTTTCAACATTTCACTGCCAAGTGTGTGATGTTCGGTCATGGGGACTTTGAAATTATTCTGTATCAAATGAAGAAACTTTTCATCTATTCCTTAGTTTAACATTCTCAGTGTTTGGTTCATACAGTGATTTACACTGATTTTCAAATTGTAAAATAACTTCAGTGCAGAGCCTGCTTCTCCCATTGCCTGCCACTCCCCCTGCTTGTGCACTCTCTGACAAATAAATAAATAAAGTCTTTTTAAAAAGTAAGAAAAATAAATGGCAATCATAAGTGTTTATACTATAAACAATTAGAAGACTTTGCTTATTGGACTTTGCATCTGTGATCAGGAATCTAATTTCCCTTTCTCTTAATGTCTTTGTCAGTTTTGATATCAAGGTTATGCTTGCCTTATAAAATGAGTTGAAGAGAGTAGCCTTTTCCTTTATTATTTGGAAGAATTTGTGTTCAATTGGCATTTTCCCCTTAAATATTTGGTGGAGCTCACTAGGGCCACTTCAGGGCCTGGTATTTGATTTGTGGGAATTTTTATTTTTATTTTTTTAAAGATTTTATTTATTTATTTGACAGACAGAGATCACAAGTAGGCAGAGAGGCATGCAGAGACAGAGGGGGAAGCAGGCTCCCTGCTGAGCAGAGAGCCTGATGCAGGGCTCAATCCCAGGACCCTGAGACCATAACCTGAACCGAAGGCAGAGGCTTAACCTACTGAGCCACCCAGGCGCCCCTTGTGGGAATTTTTAAAATAAGAGCTTTATTGAGATGTAAGCCACATACTATACAATTCACCCACTTAAAATATGCGATTCAGAGGTTTTTAGTACATTCACGGAGTGGGGCAGTCATCACCACAATCAATTCGGGAACATTCTCACCACTCCCAAAAGAACCCCAAACCATTGGCAGTCACTCCCCTTTTGTGGGACTGTTTTATTTAAGGATTTTATTTATTTATTTGAGAGAGAGAATGAGAGGGAGCATAAGAGGAGAGAAGGTCAGAGCAAGAAGCAGACTCTCCGTGGAGCCAGCAACCCAATGTAGGACTCGATCCCTGACTCCCGGATCATGACCTGAGCTGAAGGCCATGGCTTAACCAACTGAGCCACCCAGGTATCTTGTGGGACTGTTTTAAATTACAGATTCAGTTAAGAGTTTTCACTTCCTTCAGGGTCAAACCCAATGCCTACATTCCAGGATTAGCTCTTCCCTGAGACTCCTGCTCCAGGCTCAGTGTCAGCAGTGTGCCCTGCACTGGGCACAGAGACAAGACAGGAGATGAGTGCATAGGAATGAACTCAGGCTTTCAAGAACTCTGAGTTACAGCCTCAGGTTAGAGCTAAGCTTTTAGACAAGCTTAAACTCTGAATCTGCATCTTTGTCTGCCAAGTGGGGAGAATAAGCTCTTTTCTCTTTTTCAGGATGGAGGTGGGACATGAGAGAATGTGTGTGAAAGCGCTTCGAAAATTGTAAAGTGTTAAGGTGTTATTAGCGAAGGGTTGCCGGTTGAGCTAGAGAAACACACATGATAGCTAGACATGGACAACAATAACCATATTTCTGAGTACTCACTGTGTGCTAATAACTGTTTGCAATGTTGTATATGCATCCCCTCATTGGATTCTTGCAATAACCCGGGGAAGTACTTACCAGAAGTACTTACCAGCACTTAGCAGAAGTAAGTGCTGCTAGTATTTTTATTTTACATTTACAGATGAGAAGTGTGATGCTTAGGGGGTCAAGTAAGTCACCCAAGTTCACCCCTCTACGAAGGACCGTCCGGCCCATGGGGAGGGTTTGGTCAGTTTGGACTGACCAGTGGGCCAGGAGGGGACTGCACTTATGGCCTGTCCACGAAGATGCCTCTCCTCACAGGGCACAAAGTATGCTAATAACCCCGATCAAGCAAACCCTCCCCGCCCCGGGTCTCTCCTCCTCTCCCGCTTCTGTGAACGTTATCTCTTTGGCCTTCCTCTGCACCGTCCACCCCCCACCCCAATCCAGATTCTTCTCATAGCTTCACAAATCAGCTCTGGGATGGACGCAGAGGCTCCTGTTTCCATGGTGATGCGGGGAGGGAGGCTGGTGCACCCCCACGCCAAGTGTAGGCAGGCAATGCAGAGAATTGGCTCCGGATCCAAAGGTGTCGGCAGTAGCCAGGCTCCGGGAAAGAAGATGGATCTCGCAGAAAGCCGAGTGACTGGAGGAACTGGAGTTCTAGAAGAACCTCCACCCCCACAGCGCCCCCGGCCCTCCCCAAACTCCCAATTTGAGAGAAGTTGGGACCCTTGGGAAGGGAAGCGGTGAGAGCTCCAAAGCAGAAGCCGCTGGCCTTGCCTCGATGGAAAATAAAGCCTTCCTTTGCAGGGAAAGACTGCCCGGTGGGGGGGCCGCCCCCTACCCGGGACCCCCCAAACCACCCACCACACACCCACAACCCCACCCTCTCCACCGCCTGCAATGTTTTGCCTGACTTGGCTTTCGGGCTCTGACCTCATTCTTTGCGCGGCGCTGAAAGGGAGAAAGGCAGCCGGCAGGGGGCAGAGTCTCCCTCGTTCAGAGCTCCTGCAGGACTCTGTCCTCTCCTCTGCCACCCCTGCTCCCCTGCTATCGCCACGATTATTTTCAGCGACAGGCTGCAAAGGCGCAGTAGGTTATGTCGGGACTGGAGATGGGTTCCGGCCACTGGAGCTTTGTTCTGAAGCCGTGGGACCCATGGTGGGAGGGATGTTTGAGGCCACGGAGTTAGGGGCTGGACTTGCAAAGGTTTCTTCTGAGGTTGGACTGGATCGGTTGAACATATTTGAAACACCCCAACCCCGAGGTGGAGGCATAGTCATCCATTCAATAACTGTTCATTGAGTATCAACAACTCTATTCATGGATGGACGAATGCAATCAAAGACAAGTGTTTACTGCTGCCTACTCTGTGGTTCTCAACCTTGTTTTGGTGGGGGCTGGAGAAGGGTGTTACATGTCCTTTGAGATTATGATAAAAAATACAGACTGTCTCCCAGGAAGGACACACTACGAATCCATAAACATTTTCATATGATTTGAGGAGCCTTGTGAACCCTTGGAAGCTCATCCATGGGCCCCAGGGCATAAACTCCTGTCTGTTATGGGCCCTGTGTTGGGCTCTGAAGATCCAACAGCAGATGAGATAAATATGATCTCTGCCCGGCCTGAGTTTGGCAGGCTAGTGGGAGACATAGCTAAGTAAAGGGATGCTTAAAGTACAGCAGGGAAATCCAGATGCTAGGAGACCCACTGGCCTAGACCAGGAGACTTACCAAAGCCTTCCTGGAGGAAGCGGCAGGTGAGCTGAGACCCGTAGAAGGAGTAGGAGCTGGCCAGGCAAAGACCTGAGGAAGAAGACTGGGCAGGGAAAAGAGCACATGGGAAGGTCCCAGGGAGGTTGAACAGCCATCCTGAGACTCTGAGAGCAGGCTTGTGTGGCTTGGCCCAGACATGTCAGATTGGGGGACTGGAGAGAAATGAGATTGGAAGGGGATGTCTGGGTGTCTTAATGGGTTAAGAGTCTGCCTTCAGCTCAGGTCATGATCCCAGGGTCCTGGAACTGAGTTCTGCATGGGCTGCTTGCTTAGTGGGGGGCCTGCTTCTCCCTGTCCCTCTGCCTGCCCCTTCCCTGCTTGTGCTCTCTGTTTTTCTCACCAATGTATAAAATCTTAAAAAAGAAAGAAAGAAAGAAAAAGAAATGAGGCTGGAGGGATAAGCGCCAGTTTAGGGGTACAGCAGAGAAAAGGGGACAGTTGTGGCCCTCAAGGACATGCATAAGAAAGCCAGCAGTGACGATGTGGGCGGTCAGTGGCACACTGGGAATGAACACAGGGTCATAGGGGAGCAGTGGGAGGAGCTTTAAGTTCAGTCTTGGGGATCAGACCCAGGCCTAGGAAATGGGGCTCAGTGATATACTCCGTGTACCCAGAACACCCTCAGCTTCTGAAAACAGCTGGATGGGGAAAAGGCTGGGAGGAGTCCAAGTGCACTGTGATTTGACTGTAGCCTATCATTCCGAACACCTTTTATTCTTCCGTGACCAGGGCTGGGTGGGAATGAACTCAGCTCTGCCTCCTTTTTGAAGTACCAGACTTGTGGCCAGAGGCAGCCACAGCTAGAAAAGCAGAGAAGGAGAGAGAGCAGTAGGCTTGGCCCCTGGCTGGAGGTCTGAGAGTGGGGCGGGGTGACTAGGAGAGCATGGAATGAGACAGAGAAGCAGATGTCGCCATGATTTATTGCCAATGATTTATTTGACTTAACAAACACTCATACTGTGCTTACTACGTGCCAGGCACTGTCCTAAACACTTACTAAATGTTAACTCATGACCTAGGAGATAGGCATGATCATCATCCCCATTTCACACATGGAGAAATTGAGGCACAGAGTAGTTAAGTAACTTGGAAAGATCAAGTAAGTGGCAAAGAGCCACCGTCTGAACCCAGCCTGCCTGGGTCCAGAGTCTGGGCTCTTCACAACTAAACCATGCTATCTCTTAAGAGAAAAGGCAATTGCAAGAGTTAAGAATTGAACCCCGGGGGCACCTGGGTGGCTCAGTGGGTTAAGCCTCTGCCTTCCGCTCAGGTCATGATCTCAGAGTCCTGGGATCGAGCCCCGCATCGGGCTTTCTCTTCAGCGGAGAGCCTGCTTCCCCTCTTCTCTCTGCCTGCCTCTCTGCCTACTTGTGATCTCTCTGTCAAATAAATAAAATCTTAAAAAAAAAAAAAAATTGAACCCCGGCCTCCCACATAAGACCCATGACAATTCCACCATTGCAGCTCCTAGGACACTGAGAAAGTACAAGGAGCACCCTCTATGTGGAAGGGCCCAGGGAAGTGGGAGACGCTATGGGGAATGGTGGGGCTTTGCAACTGGGGAGAGCTGCTGGAGACCAAGGCCTGGGGATCCAGAACTGGAGAGGGAGGGGCAAATGGTTGAGAAAGACGGTCAAGGGGCTGGGCAAAATGGAAACTCCTACTGTGACCTAGGAGGTCTAGTCTCTTTTTCTCTTGTCAATTTCATCTCTTCCCATTCTCTCCTCAATCACAAGCTTCTCATCACACTGTTCTTTCCTGCCCCAGGGCCTTCTTACTTGCTCTTGAATCTGCCCTGAACACTTTGCCGACAAGCATACGCAAACACTGTCCCCACTTTTCCCAGGCTGACCCCCCCAACTCATCCTTCAGATCTCAGCCTCACTGTGGGTTCTTCAGAGAGGCCTTCTGGGAGTCAACCTCTGAATTAGATTTCTTTTGTTATTGTCTCATAGTAGTATCAGATTATTTTCCTTTATCACCCATGTCATCAGTTGAAATGATAGATCCGATTGTTTGTTTAATGCCTGACTCTCCCATTAGACTATGAGCTCGTTGAAGGCAAGGATCCCATCTTCTTCTCCACTGGAAGCCATGCTCCTGGCATCGCGTTGGGCGCACAGGGATACTCTGTAACATTTTGCTTAATGAGTTCATGAATTTAGAGGGATCTCAGAGGCCTACTTGTCTGATGCTTCTCTCTTCTCCTTGAATACTACCAGTGACAGAGAACTCACTGTGTCACCAAGAGGACCATTCTACTTTTGAAGAGATTCAATAGTTAGACAGTCTTCCTTATCAAAGAAAAATTGGACTCCTTGTTACTTCTTGGTCCTAGTTTGGCCCTTTGCAGCTGGATACAATCAAGATAGTCTTTGTATTACAGAGCTGCAGGCAGCCATCATGTTCACTCCTTCTGCCCTCAATCCTTCTCTGTGTCACCTAAACAGTTCTTTCAGTTTTGGTAGGCCTAGTTTCTTAGCCCTTCTCCACCCTGTTCCCCTTTCTCAAGAAACACCCCCTTTGGTCAGCACACAGGATGTAGCCTGATTTATGAATTATTATCATCCTCCCCAGCCACCCCCACCTGGAATACAAGGCCAGCAGGATAAGGGGGAACAGGGAGGAGAAAGTGAGAAAAGAGAGCTGTTTCTTCCTCCCCAGTGTAAATGGGGATGTATTTCCCCAGGAAACAATGTTATTAGGGATGGTTGGGGCCCCGGGCTAGTCCTGAACTAGATGTACCATTGTCAGCTTCGTTCTGGGTCAAATGGCCTTTCTGGACCCATTTAATACTTTTTCTCTGGGAAAAATGTGTTTGGGTTCCAAACAGCCAAGTTATATATAAACCCTTTAGATAACCAGCTTACGGATTGGGAACTGCTTCTACAGAAGTATTTAGGTAACACCGAGTGGGAGAGTGAAGGGATGAGAACAGAGTGGGCTTGCTCAGAGAAGTTTCCAAGAGGTTTTTGGAGCAAAGATGGTGAAAGTGGTAAGGCACACAGGCGTTAGTCAGACGAACCTCAGACAAACCTCCGTTTAAATCTCAGCTCTGCACTTAATGTTTGTTGAGACCTGCTGGCTTGATCTAACTTCCCCTTGGGCTCCTTTCTCTAAGGAGGACGGTAGTTTTTACCTGACAGAGTTGGAGGGGGCATGAAAGAGAGATTGCTTGTTGCCTTCAGCATGGTGCCTGGCACAGGAACACTGATGGGGGATGTGTATTGTCATGTTTTCAGAATGGGGGTCTTCCCCCTCCACTGAGGTGACAGGCTAAAGTCCCTGAAGCCGGCCGGCCCTGTTCCCGTATGTGGAAGGGAGTCCAAGCTGATAACGGTGAAGACAGTCTTCTGCTACCCTAAAGAGACATTTCAAAGGATGGCTTCAAAGAGGGGGCTCCAGAGGGGAGTTAGGGGGACAAGGGCATAGGGGGTCTGAGTGTCACCAAAGCCCCATCATGCTTTGGCACACGCTGCTTCTGCAGGGTGTGTGTCTCTCTGGGCCCCACACAGCTCTGCTGACTCTATGCGTCAGAATGACACCGTGTGCGAACCTTCTACCGGTCTCAGTGGGACTCAAGATTCCCCTCTCTCTGTCAGGCTCCATTACTCAGCTTTTCACAGTTCCAGGCCTTATCACTTAGCCGTCTGCCCTCTGGCCTCTTCCTTTTGTTTACCAACTTGGCTGGCTTTCTCCTCTGGGAACAAAGGAGGTGTTCAGTTCTGGGTAGTGCCTGGCTCCCACTACCCCACCCCCACTCCCTTCCCTTTCCAGGAGCATCGCCCCTCCCTGTCTCAGGCAGACCCCTGGCTTCTGAGAGGCCCCTTCCCACAGTTCCAGGGAGAGGAGAGACTGAGCTCGTTGCTGGCACCCCCTTTTTCTCACCCTCTGGCCCCCAATCTTGTCCCCAGCAAGGCCCCTAAAGCTTCACTTGTCTGGGCGGGAGGCAGCTCCTCTCCCCATTGTCTGGCCAGGATTTGGAAGCTCTGGTTTCCATAGCAACCCCTGGGCATTTAATTAAGGGAGGAGGCCTTCATCTCTTCTAGTCCAGGCAGTTCCAAATCTCTACCCGAAAAGGATACCCTGAGGGGGTGAGGAGAAGCATTGTCCTCCAGCACAGCACAATTCTGGCTTCTCCGCATAGCCCATTATAGCTTTCCCAGCCCGCCCCCTCCCACCTGCCACCCCTGTCCCCACCCCAACCAGAGCGGGCTGGGGAGACCTTGTGAACCAGCGAGGGCAAACCCCAGGTCCCAGGATAGTGTACACTGTTGCTTTGTTTCCTGGTTGGGGCTGGGGTGGCTGATACTTCGACATTGACCCTACTATCCAATTGCTTTACTGTGGAATGGGTTCAGGGGCTCTTTGAAGGGAAGTGAATCGAAAATGTTGTATAGAAGTTCATTACAAGCCTTTTTTGGGGTACTGGGTACACAGTTTCTATCAGATCCACAAAAGGGATCTGTGAGCTCCAAATGGTCCCTAGCTCCGCCATTTGCCAGCTGTGAGACTTTAGGCAAATTACTTAACCTCTCTGTGCCTCCTGGTCCTCATGTGTAAAGGGGTTTCGTATCTCAAGCTTGGTGGCATCCGCTGAGCACTAAGTAAGGGGCTGTTGTTAAGAGTATTTGTTACTGTGAGAGATGGTGAAATGGTAGACCCCCCCACAGCTTTTCTGCTCCACACTGATAGCCCTCAAGGTGCCAGGTCCTTAACCTGGGAGGCATGAACCTTCCTCCAAGCCACGGTGGGCTGGCTTCCCTCTCTGCCCCACCCAGGGCTTCTGGAAAGTGCTCGAAGGACTCTTATGGGAAGCTGGCTGCTCTCCTGAACTCGTCATGGGGTGGAATTTCCATGCTCCGGTCACTGAGATCCCAGTTCCTGAAATTCCTGCCTCTGGTTTCTCTGCCGTGGCTCTGACCACTTTTCCCCATTTCTGGTTAGTTGTGTGTGTGTGTGTGTGTGTGTGTTTCCTTTTCACTGTATTTTTAGACTTAGGAAAAAATAAACACAGTTCACACACTAACACCTTCCTGATGGTTGGGTTCCTCGCAGGCCTGAAGGTGGGGGCCTTTGTTTCCCCTGACCGGTCTTCAACTCGACCTCCCGCAGCTACCTCTTTACCTTCAGTTGAAAATTCCCAGACTTACCCCACCCATCTTTCATCACTCTGCCTCTCCCACCCCTTCAGCACCGATCAAAGCAGATTGTAACGGCAATTCTGAACTGTACGTGCCTCTGGGTCTTTTATCCTGGTTATATTTTTATCTTGCTTCCCTCCTGGAAACTTCCCCCACTGTTGCATTTTTTTCTCCCTTCGGAAGAAGCAACTCTATCCAGGCAGCTCTTGGCTGGTCCCACTGATTCAAAGAAGGAGCTGGGACATCAGAGGAGCTAGGGACCGGCACCCCTCTTCCCCCGGTTATTTTGAGGCTTCATCCTCAGGAAAACCGATTTTACCTAGGACAGCTGCAGAGAGATCTCAGCACAGTAATTTGAGGAGAGCCCCCAGCGCAGTGCCCTGCAGTGGCAGAGGCCTCGATGGTGAAGCTCTTACTCCCCCAACAGAGGGCCCCCCAGGATGCAGGGCTGTAGCCCTGTTTCCCCCAATTCAGTTCTCCCAGCAGCCAGAGTCACCTGGATGGACTCCCGGCAGCCGCCAGTGTCAGAAGGCACGGGTGACACAGGGAAGTTGTGAAGGAAAGATGTGAGAAGGGCTGAGAACTTGCCTGGGGAGAGAGAGAAAGGGACTCACTCAGTCCGCACAAAACCGGAAGAGGGAAGGACAGGCTTCTTAAGAACAGCCTTTGGGGCTCTCTGGCAACTCTCCTGACTCCTTCGGGAAGAGGAAATGGAAGGGTTGGAGAGACTGAGGCTGGCCCACAAAGAATGTCCTAGCTGTGGATGAAACCTCTGGCTCAGGAAATCCAAAGTCCTTGCTGGGGAAGCTGAGGCTCCCAGAGGTCAAGGCTTAAGGAAGGTCACGAGTTAGACTGCGCTGCGCCCTGGACAGGACCTCAACCCACCCAGCGCGGAGGCCAGGCCCCCGTAAGCTCCTGCCCCGGAGGCTGGCGGGGCCCTGTGGGCAGGTGGAAGGCGGGCTGCATGGAGGCTCCCAGTTCACTTAAGACTTGCACCCCATAGGGAGGCCTGGAAAGAACGTGAGGTAAGGCCAGTAATGCCTTGCAATACTAAAGAAAGCTCGGGGAGAGGTCAGGTAACCTACCCAAGGTCCCATGACTAGTGACTCTGATGACTAGTGACTGTGAGGGTCCGGACTTGGATCCAGGCAGGCCAGGGGCTCCAGCCAGCACTCCTACCTGTGCTGCCACTGGAGGTGTGGGAGTCAGGCTGGGAATGTGGCCTGGCTGACTCCGGAGCCAGCATGCTGACGATCCCCTTCTCCCCCCGGAGCACTGAGGACTGAGTGAGACGATGCAGGTGGAGCACAGGACACAGAGAGAAGCCAACAGGGCTGGTTTCATTGTGTCTGGCTGCCTCCAGTTCTGCCTTCTCATCATTTGCTTGGCGCCTGGGCTTCTACCTTTGGCTCTTGCCAGCCTGGAAGTAAGGCCCTGTCTTCAGTGGGACATAGGATTGCGGGTAGAGGTCCTGTCCAGGGCGCAGCGCAGTCTAACTCGTGACCTTCGTGACTGCCTGACCATCAGACCCTCCAGTCTTCCTCTCTCCCTGCTGGACCCTGCTGTCTGGAGTGCATTCTCTGGTATGTCCTTGAAGACTGACCGTAGGTACAACCAGAAGGGCTCTCAGAGAGCAAGTCCAAGTTCGAATTCTGTAGATGACAATACTAGGGCCCAAAGGGAGAAAGAGTCTTGATTGAGTCATTCCTTCAGGTCTGCAAATACTTCCTGAGCACCGGCTTTGGTCCAGGCACTGTTCAAGGCCCCAGGGAAAGGCAGGAACCTCATGGAAAAGGCTCAGCTGCACTCCCCTCCCCCCGCACCTTGTCAGAACAGAGGAGAAAGACAAGCAGTTAAAAAAAAAGAAAATCAGTCGACAAAGAACATAAACCAGAAAATATTGTAGTGACAAATGCCAGAGAACATGAAAGCGAATGATTGCATGGCAACTTTAGCCTAAGTGACCTCTCTGGGTAGGTGACTCTAAACATGAGATCTAGGGGATGAAAAGGTACCAACTGGGACCTTCAAGAAGGGCATTCCTGGCAAAGGGAGAGCAGTAAAAGGCCTGAACCTAATTTCCAAAGTAAATGCTTTGGCCCATTTTAATTTCAATATAAATGTAGACATATACGTGAGTCTGTGCGCTATCTATGTGTGTATATATACATAAATGGGTATGTATATAAGCGTGAGTGTGTATATGTTTTGGGTTGTGATTAACATGTTATTACTGGCTGTGACTTGTCGACAGAAAGTTGGAAAGCCATTGTTGGAGGAATCAAACCAAATTCAGTATGGCTGGAGCGTAGTGGGAGGGAGGAAGACTGCAGGGGAGGAGGCCAGCTGGGGGCAAGGGCAGGTCAGGGGCAGGTCATACATGGCTCCAGAAGCCAGGATAAGAACTTGGATTTCATTTGAGGTGAACCCGACCCCACGCGAAGGCTTAACCCGAGGATGGCCATGATCTATGTAGTTTCTTGGTTTTGTTTTGAATCTAGCCATGTAGAGATAGAACAGTCTCCTTGGAGCTCCTGCCAGAACACATTTGCCTCACTTTTGCAGACAAGATATATGGGGAGAGGTAGAGGGGAGTGTTACACTTATGTCCATCTTTGCCTGATCAAGAGGGACCAGATCAAGGAACCCAGGTGAGGCTCCCCAGGGAGGTGGAAAGAAGGTGGAGGGAAGCAGAGGAGGCCAAGGGAATTGCTGCATGGGAGGATGGGCTTGGGAGTAGGTCTGGCTTAGAGTCCCCATCCTCATCCAGCTCACTCTCATGTTCCTGAGGTCTTCTCCTCCCTGAGGATTCTGGCCCCCAAACCCGGCACAAGGCCTCCCTACTACTCACCCCATAAGTGGCCACCTCGGTCCTGCCCCAGCCCTGGTGATGGCAAGAGAAGGCAGGCAGGCCTGCAGCTGTGGTCTCACCAGTCTCCGGCTCCAAGTGCCTGCTCTGGGTATCGTTGTGCTTCCTCTGGCTACCTTCTGCTCCTCCATTCCTCCAGCCAGGTTGGAACCAGACAGAACACAGACTTTTTCCCCATTTCCCCGACTGCCCCACCCTCTGCCATTCCCATACCTTCCTCCTAAATCTCAGTCCAACTCACAGAACTTTGTGTGTGTGTCTTTTCGCCTCCCATGTACATCTTTACTCACACACACGTGTACATGCATTCCCAGGTCCTCTTTCCAGACTTCTATCTCTTGCTTCCAAGCTACCCTATTCCCCTAGAATATTCCCTATACCCTGGCCCCACTTTTTTTTTTTAAATAAATTATTTCCTTATTAGAGAGAGAGAGAGAGAATGCGTGACAGAGGGAGAAGCAGGCTTCCCGCCAAGTAGGGAGCCAGATGGGGGCTTGATCCCAGGACGCCGGGATCATAACCTGAGCCGAAGGCAGACACTTAACCAACTGAGCCACCCAGGAGCCCACCTGCCCCCTTCAGCATCTCATTCTTGTTTTACCTTCTAGCTCAGTTCTACTTCCTCTAGAAAGTTTTCTTGGGAAATTCTCCTCTTTCCTTTTGTTTCTCCTTCGTCTCTCACCAGACTCCTGTAACAATACCCAGCTCCCAGGAAGAGGAGTGCAGAAAAGCATGAGAAGGGGAAAAGCCCCAGGAAGGGGCCTGGCACTCACACCTTGGCTTTGGTTTTCTCCCGGGGAACATAAACAATTTCCCAGAATATCACCATCAACCAGGCCATTCTCTCACCATGCTAGGTCAAAAACAAGACTTCCCTGTAGTCACACCCACACTCAGACAAAAACAAGAACATTGTCCAAGCCACAAATATGACCAAATACCCCCCCCATCCCAGCCCATGGCAGTGGCTGCTTTTTCTTCCACCCATCCCACTTTTGGCCCAGTCGTACTCCTCCCACCTTCTCATAAGATGTATTAAATTTCCCAATCACAGAATTCCCCAGCTTTCTGATAACAGAGCAAAGCCTCACTTCTTTGATCTCTCCCTAAAACAACAAATAAAAGTCCAAATCCCAGGTCCTTTCTATCCCCCTTTCCCTGGATGCCCACAGCTCCACCATGGTGCGTGTTCCCGTTGTTGAAATGAATCCCTACACCCAGCTTTGTTCCACCAACACTGTTGCTGGTCTTTGGCTGGAGGGCATTGAGAATCAGGAGCCACATATAGGTATACACTTTATGTAATTTAAAAAAAAAAGATTTTATTTATTTATTTGACAGACAGAGATCACAAGTAGGCAGAGAGGCAGGCAGAGAGAGGGGAGGAAGCAGGCTTCCTGCTGAGCAGAGAGCCCGATGTGGGGCTCTATCCCAGGACCCTGAGATCATGACCTGAGCTGAAGGCAGAGGCTTTAACCCACTGAGCCACCCAGGCGCCCATATGTAATGTTTTTAAACTACAGACTCCTATATTTTGGTTTTAAGTGCATTCTATGGTATTTTATTTATTTAATTTTTTAAAAGTTTAATTTATTTAAGTAATCTCTACACCTAATGTGGGGCTTGCACTCATGACCCCACGATCAAGAGTCACGTGCTCCTCTGACTGAGCCAGCCCCCATTTTATGATATTTTAGCACCAGATTTCCTTTCCTAATCCTGTTCTCAGGCAAAGCGCCCCACCCCCTACCCTGACTCATCCTTCCTGTCAGTTGGATGGATTCTTCAGTCCTTGGGCAGGCTGAGCATTTTCCTGCATCCTTACTCTTCCCTCACCAGTCTTATATCAGAATCAAGATCCTGGGGGCACCCGGGTGGCTCATTCAGTTAAATGTCTGACTTGGTTAAGACTTTTGTTTTCAGCTCATGTCATGATCTTGGTGTCATGGGACAGATCTTCACATCAGGCTCCATGCTCAGCTCAGAGTTTGCTTGTCCCTCTCTCTCTCTCTCTCAAATACATACATACATACATACATACATAAAATATTTTTAGAAAGAATTGAGACCCTCTTCTATCACCTTCCTGATAATGTAACCAGATCTGAACCCTCCCTCCTCATTACTCCTACCGCACTTGGTGTTAATTACCCAAAGCGGTCTTGCTTTCTTCTGCCTCACATCTGTAAACTCTCTGAAGGCAAGCACTGAGTCTTTAAAACTTGGTTAGCACTCCAGGGGTTGCTCCAGCTAAAATGCCCAAAGGTCAGAGGCTCCCCAGTGCTTGGAGCCAGAGATCCTTGAGATCATGAGAAGTTTTGGCTTTAGGCTAAAGGAACAGGGCACCAGAGTCCTATGAGGGGAACTCTGGTCCCCTTAAGAAAGAGAAAGAGCATTGTCCCGCCATACTCATAGGGGTTGTAGGTGGCAGGTTGCCTGGGAGCTCTTTGTAAGAATCCCTTGGGCAGAGAAAGACTAGGCTTGTGTACCCTCTGGTAAGAATCTGAGTGAATTTGAATTTGCCATCACTCTGAACACCTTTGCGTATTATGTCACTGTCCCAGATAAGGAATTTATCAGAGTAATCAGAGCCAAAAAAAGATAGGGCAGTCCTGAGCTTTGAACCTGTGGTACACACACACACACACACACACACACACACACACACACACATCCCCCACACCATGCTATCCTATCCAGGCTAGTGGTTTTTAAACCATGTCCCCTGTAGTTTGGGGAGGGGAGACTGACTGAGCCCCACTCCAAGTCCCTCAGTCTCATTCAACTAGAGCCGTTTGGTTTTTCTTCTTTGAGTCCCACTCCAAGTCCCTTGTTCTGATTCAACCAGAGATGTTTAGTTTTTCATCTTTTTTTGTGTGTGTGTTTTGGGATGCTACATAAGACTTAATGTGTAAAGGAGCTTTACTACATGTAAACAACACCATGAAGATGTAATCAGCAAAATCCCAAATCTGGAGGACACTGTAGAATAAACAACTTGCTTTTTTCGACAAATGAATCACAAGGGGAAAAAAGGGAGATAGAACCTATGAAACAGAAGACATTTAAGAGCCATATCAACCAGATTCAACTTGTGTGCCTCGTTTTAGATTAAATCAATGTATGACCCAGTTGGGAAAATAGTAACACCGACTGGATATTTGATGATACTAAGGAGTGAGTTATTTATTTTTAGTTGTGATCATGGTATCATGGTTATGTTAACACATTGCTGTTGGAGATGAGTACTGATATATCTATGGATTAAATGATATAATGTCTAATGCATGTTTGGAAGTCAGCTAGTACAGGTGTAATGGGGGGGAGGTAGGTGGGGGGAATAAATGGAGCAAGATTATGGTGGTAATTATTGAAGTTGGATAACAGGTGCATAGGGATTCATTGTGTTATTCTTTCTCCCCTTTATTTATAAAAAAGATTTTATTTATTTATTTGACAGAGAGACACATGAGAGAGGGAACACAAGAAGGGGGAGTGGGAGAGGAAGAAGCAGGCTTCCCACCAAGCAGGGACCCTGATGTGGGACTCAATCCCAGGACTCTGGGATCATGACCTGAGCCGAAGGCAGACGCTTAATGACTGAGCCAGCCAGATGCCCCTTCTTTCTCTCTTTTTAAATGTTTGAATATTTCCACACACACACAGAAAGCCTTCTAAAAAAAAAAAAAAAAAAGGTAAAGGAGACTATATGAATAAGATTTGGGATTATAACCTTATTTTTTAAAGTAACAGATTTATCAAGATATGATTTACATACCATATAACTGGCCAATTTGAACTGTACAATTCAGTGGTTTTTAGTATTTTCATAGAATTGTGCACCCATCACCTAATCAAATTTAGATTTTCATCTCCCCCGCCAAAGACACCTTGAATCCAGTAGCAGTCACTTCCCATTCCCCTGATCCTATAGTCCCAGGCAGCCACTCACCTATCTGCTGTTTCTTCAGTCCATCTACTCGGAATATTTCACACAAATGGAATCAGACAATATGCGGTCTTCTGTGCCCGGCTTCTTCCACTTTAGGATAAGGTTTTCAAGTATAACCTCTTTCTTGATAGTAAAGAGCCACCTTGTAAGTTTATTACTTTGTTTATAGATTTTTAAATAAAGAGACTTGGGAAAGGTTTAAACAAACATAGGGAAGGGAGTCTAACAAGAAAGAAAGAAAGAAAGAAAGAGAGAGAGAAGGAAGAGAAAGGAAAGCTAAGAACCCCATTCTCTAACCCAAACCCTTCACTTACATGCAAGGTATGGGCCCAGAGAAGGAAGTGACTTAGGCAAACATCCTAACAGCTTGTTAAGGGCAGAGCAGGATCTAAAACCCACACCTGCTGAACTTTGACTCCGTTCTCTCTTCAAGTTGCCACGCTGCTGTTCTGAACTCACACACAGACATACATACACATCTCTTTTCCCACCACAACTCATAACCGTGTGACCCACTAACTGTCTTGCAAATCAGCCATGATGGGGGCTGCTTTGTCTCATAGCTCAGGCTTCCTGCTGCCCTGCCCTGAGACACAGCCACCCAGGCAGGAATCAGTGTTAGCACAGCCTCCCAGAATTCCTGTCTCAGAGGAGCTCCAGAATAGCAATCTTGTTAGAAGCCAGAGGAAGCTGTTTGGGTGGCAGGGAACAGATTTCACTTCCATGGAATGTTTCTTCAGAGTGGCTGGTGGAGAGGGTGTATGGGGGGAGGCTGGTAGAGAACATGGGGGAGAAAGAGGGCTAAAGTCTTTGGGTTTGGGGTCCAATGGGGGCTTAACCGAGTTAAGTGTTAAGAGGATGTGGGCTCCGGAACTGAGTCCAGATGAGACTGAGGGTGAAGAAGAGGAGGAAAAGGTCAGGCTGAGGGAAAGGACACCAGGTTGAGGCAGTCTGTAATCTTACAGCTGTTCCTGGAACTCTCCCAAAATGTACTTATGGGCAGTTCAGAGCCGCTGTCAGCCTGCTGGAAAAGGGCAAGAAGAGGACAAACTCTACAGCCAGAATATCATCTGAGGGCTGAGAATGAGGCATTGGAGATGAAGTGGGGGGGAAAACTTCCAGAGAGCCTGGGAGTGGAGGCTATGGTGGCCCCTGGATGAGTCTTACTACGCTGAGGTTCCCTTAGGAAGGGGTGTCTCAGGAGATGAGCAGAGGACCATGTGACACTTAGTCCCAGAACCCTCAACCAAGTAATTTGGACTGGATGCCACAGGATTTGACAAGAGGCACAAAGGTTAGGCTGTATTCTCAAGATACCCTCCGTTCTCCAGTCTATAGTGTGCATTAGAAAGCTCACTCTTAGAGGTCTGTCCCTTTGGGTCTGGGAAACGTTTATAAACACCCTTTATTTATTCATTGATTTATTTTTCAAGATTTTATTTATTCATCTGAGACAGAGAGAGAGAGAGAGAGAGAAAGGGAGAGAAAGCATGAGCAGGGAGGAGAGGCAGAGGGAGAGGGAGAAGCAGACTGCTCGCTGAGCTGGGAGCCCAACTTGGGCCTCTATCCCAGGAAATGGAGATCATGACCTGAGCCAAAAGCAGATGCTTAACCATCTGAGCCACCCAGGTGCCCCTATTTATTTATTTTTATTCTTACTTTAATTTTTTTTTTAAAGATTTTATTTATTTATTTATTTATTTATTTTAAAAAGATTTTTATTTGTTTATTTGACAGACAGAGATCACAAGTAGGCAGAGAGGCAGGCAAAGAAAGAGCAGGAAGCAGGCTCCCTGCTGACCCCGATGTGAGCCTCGATCCCAGGACCCTGGGATTATGACCCGATCTGAAGGCAGAGGCTTTAACCCACTGAGCCACCCAGGTGCCCTCTTATTTTAATTTTTAAAGATTTTTAAAATTTAATCATTTGAGAGAGAGAGAGCATAAGCAGGAGGAGAGAGAGAGGGAGAAGCAAACTCCCTGCTGAGCTGGATGCCTGAGGTGAAGTTTGATCCCAGGACCTGGAGATCATGACCTATGCTGGAGGCTGATGCTCAACCACCTGGCCACCCAGGCATCCCTAAACATCCTTTACATCAGGGGAAGTATGCCTGGGTAGGACAGCAATGAAGGTAGAGAGAGCTCAAATGGGACAAGACCCAGAGCAAGCTCCAGAGGTGCTAAGCTAGAAAAGGAGAAGGGACCTAATGATAAACTCTGGGGTGCTCTCATTTTTGCCCAAGATCAGCTTTACTCCAATTCCTAATTCCTAGAGGCCTTATTTAGACTGTTTTTGTTCCTGAATAATCAGTGGGCTTTTCAAGCTGTGTATATTCCACAGTTCTGACTAGGGGAGAGGCTCCTTAATATGCCAGGGCTCTGAGGGGCAGGGCTGGTAGGCAGTTATGTAGCTCCTCTCAACCTTGGGTTGCCCTCCAGCCTACTGATCCCAGAGTCCCAGGCCCAGTCTTCCAGTCTGGACTTTAACCAGATGACACACAGAGTGTGTTGGCATGAGTAGGTATCAACCTGGAACTGGACCTGTGCCTGATTCATCCAGGAAGAGGACCCTGGGCGGCAGAACAAACACCCTTAAGCACCTCCTGCTTGGTGGTGAGGCATGGGGTGAGAAGTGATCTGGCCCAAGAGGGACTTTGCTTTGTTCTCCTCTTCTATGTCATCCCCAGTTGCCAGACACCCTCATTCCTTTCTCTCTGCCCATCTCTGGGTCAGGAACTGTATGGGTTTTTTTCTAGATGATGCAAGAAGATCGATCTATCTAATCTATCTATCTATCCATCCATCTACCTATCTATTACCTATCTGTTGGTCTATTTAGGTGAAGGCGATTCCAGACTTGGGGTTGAAAGGGGTACAGCGGGAGCTGATAAAGGGGTACGGCAGGAGTCTCTGGGAGAGAAAGCCAGAAGTAGTTTGGATGGGTATTAGACGGAACAAAGAGGTCAGAGATCTGTGGGGTCACCGTCCCACCCCCCAGCCCCGCTGCCACCTGTCTGTAGTTGAGGCAGATACTGCTTTTCTCTTGGGACAGAGCCAGCTTGACCTCATTTTCTGCCTTCAGGGCCAGTTTGCTTTTGACACTAATTGATGGGCACTCAGGACCATTAATTTTGCTTCTCGTCCCCCTCCCCCCTTCCTAATACAAATGCAAACAGTGTGGGAATCCCCTTGCAGAGGAAGCAAAGATACGGCTTTAAGAGAAAGGGAAGGGAGGAAAAGGGCACTGACTCAGATTCTCCTACCATTGGCTGCCGGAGGGGATCCCACCTCAGGGATTGGCCCTGACAGAGTCCGCCTCCTCTTGTGATTGGCTCGACCTGGGCGATATAAGGCGGCCGTGCCAGCCTCCTTTTCATTTGGAGGGAGGCGAGCATCCCGGCTGGGTTTTTGTGCCAAGACGCACCTGGCGCAACCCTCTCCTCTCTGACTCTGAGTCCACGTCCCGCGGAGGCTACAGCCATGAAGGAGAGACGGGCCCCCCAGCCAGTCGTGGCCAGATGTAAGCTCGTTCTGGTGGGGGACGTGCAGTGCGGGAAGACGGCGATGTTACAGGTGTTAGCGAAGGACTGCTATCCCGAGGTGAGCGGCCCGCCCGCCGGCCAGCTTTTCTCCTTGCCTGCCCGTCTTCCTGTGGCTAGATTCCCACCTGCCGGGGGTGAGGGAGACCTAGCTCCCCCGTCCCCCAGCTTACCGCACGCCACCCTGCCCCATCCTCAGCCGCCCGGCTGGAGGACCGCCCTGCCTCAGCCTCCCCTGAGACCTGTTCCACTTCTGCCGCCCCGCTGGCTCCTCCTCACCTCTTCACCCATAGGCCCCGATCAGATACCCTCCTCCCTCCCTTTATCCCGGGGTCTACTCTCGGGAGAGGGAACTGGAGGCATCTGAGAGTCTGGGGTTTCTTCTTGACGTAATACCTGCCGGTCTCCTCATCCCCTCAGAGGTTCTGCGAGCCCATCTCCAGGCGGGCTTCTGCTGCCCTGCTGGTCCAACAGGCTTGTGGGAGAAGATAAAGAGCTAGCATTTCCTTGGGGCTCTAAAATCCGGAGACATACAAGTCTGGAGAGGAGAGAAATCTGTATGTTTGCCTCTCTGACCATCTAGGATTGGGGTGGGGGAGCTTTGAAAGGAGGGGGCTTGTCCCCCATTGGAAGTCATTCAGATTTCTTTTTTCCATGGAGCAAAGTGCCTGTGCCTCTACACTGCCCTCCTCCCTGTCCCATGTGTCCCTCCTGCCACAAGTAACCCCCTCCCCTCCCCTTCCTTCCCCTGCCCCTCATCTCCTGCCACTTTAGTATCTCATAGGATGAGTGGCTTCCTGTGTAGCCAGCACTAAACAGAGGGTTATGAAAGTAGGGGAGCCCAGGGTGTGACGAGCTCCTTTCTTTTCACAGACATATGTGCCCACCGTGTTTGAGAATTACACAGCCTGCTTGGAGACAGAGGAACAAAGGGTGGAGCTCAGTCTCTGGGACACCTCAGGTAAGACTGCTGGCCCCAGATGCCCCCTTCCCACCCCCACTGGTCTGTTACAGTTGCTGGCTTTAAGAAACTATTTCCCTCTTTGCTGGGGAGGACTGTGTATGATGCTGGCTGGGAAGCTGACAGAAGGGGACCTGAAGATTCCCTTGGTTGGCATGTCCAGGGGCGCAGAGTGAATGAGCCCCAGAAGCCACTTCTCTGGATCTAGCTCCTTCTTTCAGAGGGCTGGGATGGTGAGGTGAATGGACCCATGAATATAACTGGGGGGCAGTCAGGCGGGGCTTCTCCATTTCCAGCCCCTGCCCTCCGTGTCCTCCCACCTCCGCCTTTACGGCCCCATAGTCAAGCCAGATAAGAGACAGGAGTCCGTGCTGCTGGAGGGAGTGGTGGTTGAGGCTGGGAGACAAGCCTGCTTTGGGGAAATACTGCTCCTGACTCAGTTTTCTCTCCTGCTTTCCGTCTTGGGCCACTGCTGTCCGCCTGCCGCAGCTCGGTTCCACTTGTCATACTGCTGCAGCTCAGGGATGAAGCGATGCATCATCGATGTTTTGGAGGGTGGGGGAGATGGCTTTAATGTGGGGCACAGTCTCGTTGTAGATAGTGCAGGGAGGGGGGTGGCTGTGACAGTCACCCCCTCCACCCCCACCCTACCGTACTGGGCTGAGGTAGAAGATGCTGGGTCTTTCTGGAATGTAGAAAGCAGTATTTTTCCTTTCAACCCTAAGCCCTCAGTGTTAGGCTGTCCATTGCTTTGATTTTGATCCCTTCCCATTATCTCTTTTACCCCAGTTCTTTTTTTAATAGACTGGGCTCCGAGTCATAATTAAGGACTAAAAGCCCAGAGTAACAGAAAGAAAATAAAATCCACCCTCCAAAAATGCACATTCAGGCTGAGTTCAAAGAGGATCTGTGTAAATCACTAGGGGTTTCCTGTTACATATAATAAATATGCCATCCTATTCCTCTAAGAGCTGTTGTTGTTCCCATGTCTAATTTTTGAGGTCTGAAAAGATTGGGGGTAGGGGGGTAGATAAACAGAAAATGAGCCTTCCCCTTGCTTCCCCCCTCCCCCAAACAAAGCAAAACAGAAATTCCTCCACCTGGTATGCCTTCCTCTGATGCAGTTCCAGGGGTTGGGAGGCAGGGTTCTGGTTATCCTGGACTGTGCTATGCTGGCTGGATCCGACCGGAATGCAGCTCGGCTGCAGAATGTATGGGGTATCGGCTGCCCTACCCTGCCCACCTCCTGAGTCTTCCCAGAATCTTACTGCAGCTCATCTCTTTTTACTACCACTGCCCCCAGAGTGCCCCCGCCCCGCCCCCACGTCAGAATGCAGCCCTTGAATCCCAGTCCAGATAATGGAAAGTCAGCAAAGTGGTGTCTGTTCCTGGTGTCGCATCCCCACCCCCCAATTTCAGAAGGGATGCAGCCTATCAGTCATCCTCCAACTCCTTCTTTCAAATTAGGTGCCCACAAGGAAGGAAGAAGTGATGGCGGTGTGTGGGATGGGGCTTCCCAAAATCGGGGCCAGGGTCGAGCCTGTTCCCGTTATTCACTTGCTGGTCTTAGGGGAGGGGGATTGCCTGGAGCCAGAATGGAGGCCTCCTCCCCTCCCCTCCCCCTTCCCCAGTGCTGCAGTGCTCCCTTTGCTCAGTGCTGGCGAGCTAAGACCCCACCTCAGACAGGGGATGGGGGCGGATTGCTGAAGGAGCAGATAGTTATTGCAACTCCTCTTTACTCTTTCTCTCTTTCTTTCTTTTTTTTTTTAACCAAACCCCCACCCCAGCTTGGATTCCCCCCAGTTTCCATGGCGATTGCGGTGCAGGGAGAGGGGCTGCTTGCTATTCTGAGCACGGATTGTCTGGGTTCCAAATCTGCTACTGTTCCTTCCCCAGGGCTGGGGGCAGGCTGAGCCCCTAGCGTTCTCCCATGCTGGGCCACCTGGGCCTGCAGTGCCCTCTGCCCTGCCGGTGAAGGACCCTTCCTTGAGCCTCCAGATCCCTAGCTATGGGTGCTGCTCTCTTTGAAACTGCCTCTCTGAGATCTTGGGGGATAGGGGCTGCAGTTTTTCACAGGCAGAAAGAGTAAGGCACTGAATCCATGCTGTTCCTCCTCCCCTTTCAGCCTCCTAGAGTTCTGACCCCATGGCAAAGAAGCCAGGCAGCCAGTTATGTAACAGGCAGGTTTGTTTCTTCATTGGAGAGACCCTGGAGCAGAAGCAGGGAGCAGAGGTTGGGCAGCAGGCAGACTCTAGAAAAGACACCTGACCCAAGCATAGTCTCTCTGCAGGGGTGGGAGCATCCCCCTCTGGGACTCATAAAACTGGCAGACCTGAAATTAAGCCCACTGTAGGAGACAGGGCCAGAATATAGTCTATGCCCCTGCTTTTGTTTCCCCTTTTCCCTTTTTAAGGACTA
Source organism: Mustela lutreola (assembly GCF_030435805.1). NCBI lineage: Eukaryota > Metazoa > Chordata > Mammalia > Carnivora > Mustelidae > Mustela > Mustela lutreola. The sequence goes on from NC_081297.1 coordinate 65,906,412, forward strand.
AGGAAGATGATATTTCTGTACTGCTTTCTGGCAGGTGTTTGGGTCCCAACATTTTAAGCTGCAGCCTATTCCCCGGGGACGTGGGTGGAGCCAGCTAACCTAGGGGTCAAGAACAGGATTCCTAGGGCTCATTGGGCTTAGGAAGGGCAAATGCCACAGCTTACCATCAGCTCTTTCTCCCACATACCAGGATCTCCCTACTATGACAACGTCCGTCCACTCTGCTACAGTGACTCGGACGCGGTGTTACTATGCTTTGATATCAGCCGCCCGGAGACAGTGGATAGTGCACTCAAGAAGGTGAGTCTGGGCAACTGGGCAGCCTCCAGCTCAGCTGGAAAATAGAAAGGAATCTTGGGGACCTTGCAGTCCAGTCCCCCTTCTGTAGCAGGAAGAAACTGACGCCAGGGAAGGAAGTGATTTGCTGGAGACTGTACCCTTAGCTCCAGCTCTGGGGCTAGAACCCAGACTCCCTCCCTCTCTGCCCCCTGCCCTTGCCATAGCCCGTACTGCTCTGCCAGAGGCCCAGCAAGGGAGGGTGGTGTTGAAGACACTGAAAGTGAAGGATCGAGAGTCAGAACCTTTCCATGACGGAGTTTGAGGCTTAGATAGGGGGTATTTGCAGGGAGCTTCTGTTGCCTTTGATCCCAAGCCCACCAAGACGGGGCAAGCCATGCAGGCAGGAAATGCCTGGTCTGGGGGGCAAAGTCTGCCCATCCCAAAGAATCTCCCACCCTGTGGAAGTAGTTTTCCAGAAGACTTTGGGATTGCTATCTCCTTTCCTTGGGAAGAGACTGGTTGGCTTCCTCCCTGTTGCTCCTGGCTTTCTGGACCTGTGAAGCCCTTTCACTGAGTGGAGGGAGCAGAGCTACGCCACACATGCTTGGTAGAGAGTGGGAGGAGATTTTGCCCCCCTGCTTCCTTTGGTGAACTGGGCTGTTGAATGAGGGGCAGGCTCTTGGGGTCAGCACTCCTGTGGCCCCAGAGTCCTCACCGGCGGGAAGATGATGTAATTAGTACATTGGTGATGGTCTGTGACTTAGGGAGGGCTGGGCTGGTGATATGCTGGATGGCTTGTCTGATGTTGCCTGCTGGGCTTCTCCAGGTAGCTGTCAGCCACTGACTGTTCTTCCTTCTTCCCTCCCCACCTCCCCTCTCACATGGCTCTTCAGTGGAGAACGGAAATCTTAGATTATTGTCCTAGCACCCGTGTTTTGCTTATTGGCTGCAAGACAGACCTGCGAACAGACCTGAGCACACTGATGGAGCTGTCCCACCAGAAACAGGCACCTATCTCCTATGAGCAGGTGTGTGTGTGTGTGTGTGTGTGCGCATGTACATGTACACATGCACGTGTTGGGGTGGGATGGGGTGCCGAAGGCTACAGACAAAGGACTTGAATGAAATGTGGCCCTTGCTCAAGCTCTTACTTTGGCAAGGGAGAACTGGTGTTCTGGGGAGCCATCTCTAAACAGCAGACCAGTCATCTTGCTAGAGGTGGTAGGCAACTCTTTAACCCCGATTCATTCCATAGGTTGGCCGATGAGCCATTCCTGTGTGCGCTAGTCTTTTTCAGATTGTTTTTTGCTGACTGCCTGCCTTAGAATCACCAGATGTGCTTGTTAGAATTCCTGACTCCATACCTATCAAGTCACTCTAGGAGAAAGATACAGAAATTGCGTTTCTCATGAAATTCCTGTGTAATTTCTTTCACACGTGGGAGCGTAAGGCTCATTTCTTTTAAACCAGTGGCTCCCGTTAAGAGTCATCTGGGGAGCTCTTAAAAATATGAATGCCTACCCACAGAAATTCTGATTTACTTGGTCTGGCATCAGGATTGTTCTAGAAGCGTTACAGGTGATAGTGAGGTGCACTTAGGCTTCCCCTTCAGAAAATCATCAGCAGAGGGTGGTGGTGGGAGATTGGCCCTTGTCTCATCAGGAGGAGCCTGGGGGAGTACCATTAAGACAGAAGGCAGTGTCTCGGAGCCATCTGGGACAACAGCCTTGATGACCTCACCCCCTCCACAGGGCTGTGCAATAGCCAAACAGCTGGGTGCAGAAATCTACCTGGAAGGCTCAGCTTTCACCTCAGAAAAGAGTATCCACAGCATCTTCCGGACGGCGTCCATGGTGTGTCTGAACAAGCCCAGCCCGGTGCCCCCAAAGAGCCCTGTCCGAAGCCTCTCCAAGCGACTGCTTCACCTCCCCAGTCGTTCCGAACTCATCTCGTCTACCTTCAAGAAGGAAAAGGCCAAAAGCTGTTCCATTATGTGAAGTGGGGGTTGGAGAAGGGAGGCAACCTCCCACTTCCTCCCTTGGGTTGCAGAGGCACGGGGGAGAGGGAGGATGGGACAATTTAGGACACTGGACATGTGTTTTTCAGATGGCCACGGTGAGGGCTTGGAAGGAGACAGGAACAGGACAAGGAAAGAGCCAGGCCCGGCTTGAGGACCTGACACAGAAAGAACCATCACACCCCAAGCCAGGCACTAGGTTGTGGTGGGGGTGGCTGCCCCAGTGTCCCCCCCGCTCCAGAGGAAGGAAAGGTGTGGGGGTGTGGGGGGCATGCTGGCCTCATGGGCTTGGGGGCCTCTAGGAGCCTCACCTTCAGCATCATGCCTCTTCCACACAGCGCTTCCATGTGGGCCAGGGGACGGGAGGGGTCCCCGAGCCCTTCCCTTCCCCTCTGAGGAAGCCGCACAGGAGTGGAGTGGGGAAGCCAAGAGGTGGCTCCCTTGGGAGCTGAGCCCTGGTGCTTCATAACTGAAAACCAGAAGGGCAGGAGCTGGTCAGAGCCAATGAGAAGGAAACCTCATCTTTGCATAGCCCATGCCTCATGGAGAGGTGACATCATACATTCATATGCTTCTCACCTAAGTCCCCAGGGTCCAAGGGAGAAGCCCCAGACCCCCTTCTCTTGCAGTGTGGGGGTGGTGGTGCTGCAGGGGGCAGGGCTGGGTGGGGGTCACCAGACTTCTTCTGCCCTTAGGGCAGTACAGCTGGCATTTGTTTTATAGACTCTTGTCTTTGGAATGGGGGGAGGGGGGAGTGTTTCAATCTGTTCTATGTTCCGTGTTTAAAGAAGAAAAACCTATTTATTAATGAAAAATACAACACATACAAAGCAGTTGGCTCTGTTTTCTTCGTTTCTTTCTCCGTTCTCCTTGTTTTTTCTTTGCTCACAAGGAAGAAGCTATCCTGGGGCCCTTTCTGTGGGTCGCAGAGTGGCCGCCTCTACTGTTCCCCGGCATCTCCAACAAGGGTTTCCCTTTCCTCCTCCTCACTGTCTCACCCAAACCCTGCCCACGTCCAATAAGCCAGTAAAGAGCTCTTTAGCCCCAGGTGGGGTTTCTCAACCTTGGAACGAATGACATTTTAGCCTAGGTCATGCCTTTGATGCTGGGGCCTGTCTTGTGCATTGGAGGATGTTTAGCATCATCCCTGGTCTCCACTTGCTAGATGTCAGTAGCAACCCCCTGAACCGCCCCCCCATCACAATGTCTCCAGATACTGTTAAATATCCTCTGGGGGCAATATCAGGCCTGGTTGAGAAACACTGCCTTAGAGAATCTAGAGGAGAGAGACAAGCTTTGGTGAAATCCTCAGTAGACGATCCAAGTCACTGAAATTCCAACCCCTGCAGAACATGGGACGGACTGAAGCCATGGTTCAGGGGCAGTTCCTATGGTTCCAGTTTCCTACGAGTTGAAGAAGAGGTAACGTCTTTTGCTTTCTTGACCTCCCGGTTCCATTGCCTGTTGATGGCAGCTCAGGAGCCTTAACATCCCTTCCTTTCAGTTGCTTACAGCTCTTTTTTCCAAGTTTCACCGTGCACTGGAAATAGTTACTATATATTGCACTCCTACTACGTGCCCAGCACTGCTGAGAGCTTTACCTGGATTATCACACTTAACTTTATAAATGATAATAGCTAACATTTGTTAAATGTTTATTATGTGTCAAGGGCACTTACGAGTTCTTTCTGTTACTTAATTCTGTGCTAACCCTAAGGTGTACTATCTACCTCCTTTAACTGATAAGGAAACTGAAGTTCAGAGAAGTTAGTTAATATGTCCAAGGTCACACGGTTAGAAAGTGATAGAACCCAGATACAAATCCAGCAGCTGGATTCCAGAATATGCACTTTAAAAAAAAAACTGTTATAACAGTCTGTGAGGCAAGAAATACTCCTATTTTATAAAAGAGGAAAGAGAAAAGTCAGAGATGCTGTATAACTTGCACAAGATCATACTGCTAGTAAGTAATGGAGTCAGGATTCCGACTGGGTCTCAATGTTAACTATACTCCCATGGGCTCTATATTGTTAGCTGTGCTGTACCTAAACAGGAGATTCTACTTATGGGCCAAACTCCAAACTCCCATCTCCAAAGACGCGTGTATGAAAGAACTACCAGGGGCACCTGGGTAGCTCAGTGGGTTAAAGCTTCTGCCTTTAGCTCAGGTCATGATCTCAGAGTCCTGGGATCGAGCCCCACATCGGGCTCTCTGCTCATCAGGGAGCCTGCTTCCCCTTCTCTCTCTCTGCCTGCCTCTCCGCCTACTTGAGATCTCCGTCAAATAAATAAATAAAATCTTAAAAAAAAAAAAAAAAAACTACCAGGGTAGGTGGGACAAAGCATGTGAGTATCCTTGAAGCACAATGCTTACATGTGTCATGAGAAAGCTATGCACAAACACTAGGGGAACTCTGCCACTATGAACTTGAACAAACCTCACCACCTTTCCAGTTTCTCATCTTTCCAGCTTATCTGTAAAGAGTAGTACTAGCCTGGAAACGGGAAGAGCATGGATTCCAAAACGAAATGAATTTGGAGTTGAACCCTGGCTTCATTCTTGTAACTATGTTGCTGCTGAAGGCATAATTCAACAGTAAAATGATAATACCTACATCATACTGTTACCAGAAATAAGTAAGCTAAATAATAAAAGTGTCCAGCATAGAGTTGGGCACCTCGAAGATTCTCAGTAAATACTACAGCTGCCGCTCTTAAGGTCTACACCTTCAGTCTGATCGTTCAAGTTCCATTCTATGAGCGAAGAGCCCTCCAGTGTTCACTGCATGAGTTACATCGAGTAGATCTCAGATATCCTTTCCCCTCAGATCTTCCTCTGGGGTAAAAGTGGGCAAGTCAATGGCAGTAGAGTTCTAAGAGCCAAAGCCTGTCTCTCCCAGGGTTACTTTGGGCCATTGTGTGTGGTGTTTCAGGGGTTTAGGATTATTTAGGATTATTTGAGGCTCTATTTGAAGAGAACTTAACATACATTTAGAGAGAAAAGCCAGACCTACAGCCCAATAGTATTGAAACCAAAATGCTGATGATGGGAAAATGGGAAGGGAGAGGACATTAGACACCTCCCTGTATCTATCTAAACCATCCCAGAAGTTGCAAGGTTTGGCTTCTTTGGGGCCAGTGGGGCTGGTGAACTATGAACCATAAGACCAAAGAGAAACTACAATTTGGGATAGAGAAAACTCCGTGGATGACTGAAGAGGGGGGACTAGGAGGAAAAAAGAAGCAAACTTAGGAAGGTGGTCCAACAACTGGGTAGATTCCAAAGGGCAAGAAAATAAGGAAGCCAGGATCCTACTTGGAAAGTCGAGAAAACAGGTGCCACAGCCCAGGTGATACCATCCTTCTAGGAGGGCTCTGCAATCCATGTATGGGTTCATCTGGAGTTGGCATAATAACTAGGGGTTGTTCCTGCCGGGCCAACGTTGTTAAAACGTCCTCTTGAATTGGGGATAGTCCCACACAATGAATTGTCCCATCCTCATTGTGAAACACTAGGTTACTCCTGTAACCTAACCTTTAGTTTGTCTACCCGTAAAATGGGGCTAATCTACCTCACCTTTGTTGTTGTTGTAAAAACGCTCTTCCACACACGGTACACTATTTGTTGTTACTGTAGTTGTTAGTGAAGATTAAGCGCTATTGATAGCTCAGGAAGCCCTTAAATTCCGTCGTCGTAAGCCACTTTCTGTGAGGACCAGCGCATTCCAAGGAAAACTGCGCGGCGAGAGAATCCTTGGCTGGAAGCAAACCCAAAGGTAACTCTCACTCCCGCAGATTCAGATGTTTGGAGAACCACATTGCCCAGCAGACCCCTCGGCCCGGGACCGGCCCTCGCGCGATGCATTGTGGTATTAGTAGTTCTCAGGCCCCCGATGTTGGCCCACGCTGCCCTGCACCGGGAACTCGCCTTCCCAGCTTGCCTCGCGGCCGGGGAATGCATCTCGGCGACCAGGAAACGGGAAAGATGGCGACTGCTCGGAGACGTTGAGGCCGCGTTAGGCGGTTCAGACTCAGAGTGGTGAGTCCCGAGCGATGGAGGCGGTCCCCACGAGCTTGCAGAGAGGGCGAGGGTGGGGGCACGGCGGTGGCCCCTGCCTCCGGGACGAGGCAGGGAAGAACGCTTCAGGGTAGAGGCACGAGCCAGGAGAGCTCTGGCGGGCTGGAGCGAAGGGGCGCGGGCCCCAGGGCGGAGTGTTGGCTCCTGGGGACACAGGCCAGGTCTCTGGACGAAGTTAACGGGCCAGACTCTTGCCCATGAGCACACAGCACCTGTGAAACCCTCCATTCGAGCTTATTCCTTCATGTTTCGAGTAGCCCTTGCTCCAGCCAAACTGGGACTTTGGCTTTTCTCCCAGAATCAGTCATGTTTTCCCGCCTCTGCGCTTCCTGTATTATTCTTTTGCTGGGAATGACTTTTCCGCACCCTCAATTACACGTCTTCAAATTGTACCTATACTTAAATGCTCAAGAGCCACTTCCTCCACAGATCTTTCCAAAACCTCTTTTGCAAATGAAAAGAAACTTCTTTGAATTTCTATAATACTTCATCTGAGCCTTCATCTTGGTAAGTGCCTCATACCCTCTATTGTTCTGTAACCTACCTTTGGACAGGATCTTCCTGATTTCCTTTTGTAACTCACCACAATATCTAGCACAGTGCCTTGCATATAGTAGATACTTGATAAATAATTAATTGGATGAGAAAGAGGATCTGCCCCTACCCTACAAGAACTGAGGAACTCAGAGACCTGGAGGTTTGCAAGGAAGGTTGCTGGGAAGTGATGATCAGGGTAAGCCTGGTTATCAGGCCCCTGTGATAAGTATAACCTATAATAAAAGTTGTCCATATTTATTTTTTCCTTATTATCACTTCTCATTCTCTTCTAAACCCACTCCACTCAGGCTTCTATTTTTCTCCAGGCTGTCAAAACAGCTCTTGTCCAGGTCACCAACCATCTCCATTTTTCCAACTGCAATGGTCACTCCTCTATATCCTAGTCTTTTTCCACTTGGAAAAGTTGCCACTCCCTCCTTGAAACACACTTTTGGCATCTGTGGTGTACTTTTTCCCCCACTTTCTTACTGGCTGCTGCTTCTTCCCAGTCTTTTTCTCTGGCTCCTCCTTTGCCTGACCTCTAAATGTTACAGTGTTCCACAGTTTAATCCTGGTTTTTTTCTATTTCATTCTTAACTATACTGCCTACCTAGGTAATATGATTTAGTGTCCCATGGCTTTAAAAGCCATCTATATATTGATAACTCAAATTTTTGTCTCCAGGTTCTCCTGAGTTCTAGAATTGCATTTTCAAAATGAAACTTTTGGTTTCTTCCTAAGTCTGTTCCTTCTTCTGTCATTTCTGGTCACTAATGGCACCATGAACCATTGGTCAAACCTTAAATTTGGAGTTATCTTTGTCTTTCCTCTTTCCCTTTCTCCCTTCATCAGTTAAGTCCTGTGAGCTTGGCCAACAAGTTTATCCTGAAGCTCTCTACTTCTTTCCATCTCCATTGCCACTTTCTTAGAAGAAGCTACTGTTATCTCTTGCCCGGACTATAAATGGCATTCTCAGTGGTCCTTTTTCTACTCTTGCCTCCCTATTCTATATTTTCTTGCAAGTCACCAAATTCTTTAAAAATGTAAAATTAGATCACATCACTTCCTGTTTAACACCCTTTAAGGTTCCTGTTGCTGTTAGGTTGAAATCCACTTTCCTTTCCCCTGGTCTAAAACACATTCCCATGATCTGACTCCTGACTATCTCCCTGAACTCAGATTGAATCAGTCTTCAGTACCCCCCCAACCCCTCCAATCATTGTCACTCAGCCACACAAGTCTTTTTTTAATTGGCAAACATGCTGAGCTAGTTCTTGCCCCAGTGTCTTAGTACTTGCTGTCCCTTCTACCCAACAAGATCTTTTCCCTGATCTTCGCAGTCTCTTTCCCATCATTCAAGTCTCAGCTTACATGTCATCTAAAAAATTCTTTCTTGAGCCCTCTCTCATTCTTGCCCTTCCCCGTCATATCCACCCTGTTTTATCCTGTTTATTAGTTCTCATTACTATTTGAAATTCTCTTACTCTGCTTGTTATCTGCTTCATTGGAATTTAAGCATTATGAGATCCGAGACTTTTTACTGCCATATCTCCAGTAGGTAGAATAATTTCTGGCACCTACCAGGTGCTCAGTGAATATTTGTTGAAAGAGCAAGTGAGGTGGAGGATGCTTTATAGGGAAGATAACCTTTTTTCTGGATTGTTCTCTTAGGGTTCTAAATAGAAGGAGATATAAGTATAACTGCATGATGTACTAATACAGAACATTGAGTCATTTCTTAGACAGTTGTGAGGCAAGATGTGTTGTCTTCACCTTTTGAAAGTGCTACTTGTTCATTTATCTTTTCTTTACACATTACCCTTTCTTAAAGATATATGGCAGCATATTACATGAGGAAAGGAGATCAGAAGTGAATGCCTGGGGAGCTGCTATTCCAACTACACTATTTGGGCATAAAATAATTTCTGATAAATGTATTCTGAGTCTTAGGGATGATGGTGATGGTGATGGAGTAGAGGTAGATTCAGACTTAGTGTCATTTTAGCTCCTGGCTGAAGCAGATTTTGTAGTCTGAAGGACAGTTGACAGTGCAACATGGTGTTGTTCAGTGACCTGCAGGCAGGAGGGGACAGAACGAATTCCTGCACAGAACAAATTCATGGGACAGGGTAGTGGTCAAGACTGTGAGAATCTGAGTAGGGAATGCCAGTCAGGCCATCTGTGACCTTTCCTTTTTTCTTTCTATTCTGAAATAATTACAGATTCACAGTGAGTTGCAAAAAAAAAAAAAAAAAAGTGCATAGAGGTTCTGTGTGCCCTCCACAAAGTTTTTCCCATTACATAATGAAAAGTACATTTCTTTTGATCTGGGTGAAAGTGAGTTTGTTTCTCCACTTAAATTTAGGTTTTCTTTGAGGTCCTGGTTATAATCCCAAATCTTAAAGTTAAACTTTTTTTTCCCCTCTTTTGGGCTTTCTTTGTGAACTCAAGAGAACTTACCTACCTGAGCTTCCATTTCCTCATCTATTAAGTAGGCGTTCTTAGGATGCTTGGGTGGCTCAGCTGTTAAGCATCTGTCTTGGGCTCAGGTCATGATGTCAGGGTCCTGGGATCGAGTCCTGCATTGGGCTCCTTACTCAGTGGAGAACCTGCTTCTCCCTCTCCCTCTGCCTGCCTCTTTTCTTGCTTGTGTTCTCTCTCTCTCTCTCTCTCTCTTTCTCTGTTAAATAAATAATAAAATCTTTTTTAAAAAGTAGGCATTTCAGTATATCTACCTCATAGGGTCATTTTGAGATTAAGTAGATTATATATAAACAGTTTAGAGCTGTACCTAGTACATCATAAGTATTCCTCTTATCCATGACAGATGGCAGGAGAGATAGCTGATAAGAAGGACCGGGATGCATCACCTTCCAAGGAGGAAAGGAAGCGATCTCGGACTCCTGACAGAGAGCGAGATAGAGACCGGGACAGGAAATCTTCCCCATCTAAAGACAGGAAGCGGCATCGTTCAAGGGATAGGCGTCGGGGAGGCAGCCGTTCTCGCTCGCGTTCCCGTTCCAAGTCTACAGAAAGGTAAAGTAACTTTGCATGTCTTATATGGGAAGGGAGAGTACATTTCAAACTTCCTTATTCTTGGTTCCTCTCATGCCTCCGGTATTAGGACTTTATATATATTTCTCTACAGTCTTTCATATATTTCTTATATTTCTCTACAGTCTAAACCTAGTAGCCTAGTAGCTCTTTTTTTTAAAGATCTTATTTATTTATTTGACAGACAGATCACAAGTAGGCAGAGAGGCAGGCAGAGAGAGGGGCAGAGAAGCAGGCTCCCTGCTGAGCAGAGAGCCTGATGGGGGGCTCAATCCCAGGACCCCAGGATCTGAGCTGAAGGCAGAGGCTCTAACCCACTGAGCCACCCAGGCGCCCCAACCCAGTGGCTCTTAAAAATTAAGAGGGATTTATAAATAAACTTCTTTGGAAAATAGCCACGTTCTTTCCTTTACATATTATCTATAGCTGTTTTCATGCTAAGCAAAACTGAATAGTTGTGATAGAGACTTTATGGTCCACAAGGTCTAAAATATGTATTGTATGGTCCCTTACAAAAAAAGTTTGCTGGGGCGCCTGGGTGGCTCAGTGGGTTAAGCCTCTGCCTTCAGGTCAGGTCATGATCTCAGGGTCCTGGGATGGAGCTCTGCATCGGGCTCTCTGCTCAGCAGGGAGCCTGCCTCTCTGCCTACTTGTAATCTGTCTGTCAAAAAAAAAAAAATTTGCTGATCCCCACTTCAGATTGGTTTAAATTACTTTGGGGGGTGCCTGGGTGGCTCAGTGGGTTAAAGCCTCTGCCTTCGGCATGAGGGGTGATGGCATGATCCCGGGGTGCTGAGATCGAGTCCCGCATCCGGCTCTCTGCTCGGCGGGGAGCCTGCTTCTCTGCCTACTTGTGATCTGTCAAATAAATAAATAAATAAAATCTTTAAAAATAAATTACTTTGGTAAATAGGACTGTACTGTATCAAGTAAAAACATCCTCAAATAAAATAATGTGGGTTAAAAAAAAAAAGAAAAGGGCGCCTGGGTGGCTCAGTGGGTTAAGCCGCTGCCTTCGGCTCGGGTCGTGATCTCAGGCTCCTGGGATCGAGTCCCGCATCGGGCTCTCTGCTCAGCAGGGAGCCTGCTTCCTCCTCTCTCCCTCTGCCTGCCTCTCTGCCTACTTGTGATCTCTCTCTGTCAAAAAAATAAAATCTTTAAAAAAAAAAAAAAAGAAAAGAAAAAAAAAAGAAATTAAGAGGGAACTTGTAAGATGAAGGTCCAGATGATCAAGGATAGTCCCTCTCTTTGCATAGGCCATGGCCCATTGTTGCCATTAATGCTCTGATCGAGAAAACTTTTCTTTTCTTTTCTTTCTTTCTTTTTTTTTTAAGATTTTATTTATTTGACAGAGAGACAGTGAGAGAGGGGACACAAGCAAGGGGAGTGGGAGAGGGAGAAACAGGCTTCCCACTGAGTAGGGAGCCCGATGCAGGGCTCAGCCCCAGGACCCTGAGATCATGACCTGAGCCAAAGGAAGATGCCTAATGACTGAGCCACCCAGGCGCCCCTAGAAGACTTTCATAGAATTCCCTTATAGCTTCCCCTGGACATATATACCCCAATTTGTAAAACATTACTTTGTGGAGAAAAGAGCATGAGAACCTTTTTAGTGCTGCAGTGAAGCTGGATACTCTGCTAATACTACATGATTTCTTAAATTTGTTGTCTTTAGAGAGCGAAGGCATAAAGAACGAGAACGGGATAAAGAGCGTGATCGGAATAAGAAGGACCGAGACCGGGACAAGGATGGGCACAGACGGGACAAGGACCGTAAGCGATCCAGGTAGCTGAGAGAATGGGAGTGGGCTTTAGGAAAATGGTCCTATCTCTTACCGTCTGCCTCTAAGCTGGCTCGGTGTCATAGGAAAGTAAATAGTTCTTAGCGGCTCCTACTGGCAGTGATTGCAGAGCTGTCTTTTTTAGAAGGCGTCTATCCTTAGATGTTATAAGCAGTTTCTTGGGTCACAGTCATCTAGGGTCAACTTGTTCTTAAAGGTTAGAAATTAGTTTGGGAGGGTTACTAGCCTGTAAAACATTCTCTTAGCTCAGTTGGACCATTTGGGTTTCTACCCAAGATAGACAACATATATCTGTTGGGATAGCTTAATGCCCCAGTATCTTGATCTCTTTCCCCTGGAAACTTTGTATGCAAAGTTTTTATTAGGCTCTGAGTGTGTAGGTTAGAATTCAGGGCAAAGGATGTAATTCCATAACAAATAAGGGGGTTGTTTAAGATCTCTTATAGATTGGGCTTGTAGCAGTTGTGGGGGAAGGATCATGGGGACTGCTAGGAAGGGAGAATGGGGACACAGAGCAGGTACAGAGCAGTATCTGGGAAAGGTACATGGGTTGGGGGGACCTTGTAGACTAAATTCATTCTGTATATAAAGTTAAGTAGGATGTTTTTCTTCAATGTGCACCTGCTATTTGGAAGAGGTGTTTTTGCCCTTGGTACTGAAGACCTACTTGCGAGAAGAGATTAGTTTGGGAAAAGGAGAATCAGATAGAATAGGGCCAAGACAGGGCCATCATGAGGTTTCAGAACAGACAGTGACCATGCCTGTGAAGGAAGCTTCAGGGTGTGAAGGATGGCCAACGGCCAGTCTTGTGGAGTCATGGAAAAACTTCCATCCTTTCCAGGGCTCAGCCTGACCCTCATTGAGGGGGTGGGGTTAAGAGAGTGATATGGACCTTTCCTGTTCCTTTTCCTTAAAGCTTATCTCCTGGCCGAGGAAAAGATTTTAAATCTCGGAAAGATAGAGACTCTAAGAAGGATGAAGAGGATGAACATGGTGATAAGAAGCCTAAGGTAAAGGAGAGGAAAGATTTCTCTCATCTTCTTCTTCAGTTCAAATTCTCCGTTACCAATTTCCAAAGGGAGAGAGCCTTTATTGACTGAAGTCCTGTGTTTTATCTTCAGGCACAGCCATTATCCCTCGAGGAACTTCTGGCCAAGAAAAAGGCTGAGGAAGAAGCTGAGGCTAAGGTGAGAATGTGGGGGTCTCTATGATTGGCAGGGCTGCGCTTACAGAACATTGCAGACTGAGGGACAGAAACAACATAAATAAATTTTCTCTCTGTTCTGGAGGCTAGAAGCTGAGATGGATGTCTGTAGGGTTGTTTCTTCTGCGACCTCTCTCCTTGGCTTGTAGGTGGTTGTCTTCTCTGTTCTCACATATCTTCCCTCTGTGTGGGCGTGCCCCCACTGTCTCTGTGTGTCTAAATTTTCTCTTAAAAGGACACCCGTCAGTTGGTTTAGAAGAGCCTCATTTTACCTTAAACACATCTTTAAAGGCTCTGTCTCTAAATAACAATCATACTCTGAGGTTCTGGGCGTTAGGGCTTTGACACACAAATTTTGAGGGGGACATAGTTCAGGCCATAGCGGGGTCCTCGACCTATCCATGTTTTCCTTACCTGGTGTAATGCCTGAGCAAATACTGTCGGGCTCCCTGCCGTCTCCTCATCAGTGGTGCGATTATATCCCACTTCTGTGTCCTTTATATATAGTTCCAATCTGTTTTGTAGCCCAAGTTCCTCTCGAAAGCAGAACGAGAGGCTGAAGCCCTAAAGCGACGGCAGCAGGAGGTGGAAGAGCGGCAGAGGATGCTCGAGGAAGAGCGGAAGAAAAGGAAACAGTTCCAAGACTTGGGCAGGAAAATGTTGGGTTCGTTTCCCTCCCCTGTGTAGCCCCCGTGCAGGGTAGGATTGGGATGGGATTGTCGTGTCACTCAGTCACTCAGTCACTCAGGAGGGCTGGAAACCAGTTGGTCTGGAATTTGGAAGAGGGAGGGGTGGGGGAGTTGATGAGAAGACTGTGTTAGAGCTTGTGTCCTAGAACTTGTGTCCTAGAGCTGCCCCTTCTCATTAGCTGTCCGCTTCCTCTCTGCGCCCTCTCTTTTTTCTTGCACTGAGCTCTTCTGCAACTTTGCTTTCCTTGGTCTGCAGAAGACCCTCAGGAACGGGAGCGCCGGGAACGCAGGGAGAGGATGGAGCGGGAGACCAATGGAAATGAGGATGAGGAAGGGCGGCAGAAGATCCGGGAGGAGAAGGATAAGAGCAAGGAGCTGCATGCCATTAAGGTGCAGGCCTTGGTTCCATGTTCGGTTCCCCCACCCACCATGGAAATTTGGCTTGGCCCTCAAGCCCTTCTGATCTCCACATGTGAGCCTGGCTGGGTCTTAGCTTCACTTTTTGTCCCTGGGCAGGAGCGTTATCTGGGCGGCATCAAGAAGCGGCGCCGCACGCGGCATCTCAATGACCGCAAGTTTGTCTTTGAGTGGGATGCCTCTGAGGACACGTCCATTGACTACAACCCCCTGTGAGTGGTTCTGGACCTGAGTGCTAAGTCTTGTAAACTAGTCTTTTCAGCTGGTCCTGGAGAGAACTGGCGGCTACAGATAGAGAAGTAAGATTCGGGGCCGGGGATGTTGGCTGGCGTATAGGCAGCCAGCTCTCTGGGTGAGGAAAGACCCTGGCTGGGAAGGTTGGACAGATCAGGACGTACTGGTAGTCCGCCCTTCCCTGCCGCTGTCACCGCTTCTGCTTTTCTCCCTCCGCCTCCACCTCAGGTACAAGGAGCGGCACCAGGTGCAGTTGCTGGGGCGCGGCTTCATCGCAGGCATCGACCTGAAGCAGCAGAAGCGAGAGCAGTCGCGTTTCTATGGAGATCTCATGGAGAAGAGGCGGACGCTGGAAGAAAAGGAGCAGGAGGAGTGAGCGGCGTGGCTGGGGGTGGTTGGCCAGAGCCCAGCGCCTGCAAAAAGGAGCTGCAGGGTACTGATCCCACTTGCCCCTCACGTCCCACTCCAGGGCCAGACTCCGCAAGCTTCGTAAGAAGGAAGCCAAGCAACGCTGGGATGATCGGCACTGGTCCCAGAAGAAGTTAGATGAGATGACGGACAGGGACTGGCGGATCTTCAGAGAGGACTATAGTATCACCACCAAAGGTGGCAAGATCCCCAATCCCATCCGGTCCTGGAAGGACTCTTCTCTGCCCCCACATATCTTGGAGGTCATCGATAAGTGTGGCTACAAGGTAAGGAGGGGCTGATTGGCTCAGAAGACCTGACATGTTCCTACATTTTAGGGGAAATAGGCTTCATTTGGGAACAGAGAGCTTTGTTCCTTTGTTCCTCTCTTTGGTGCCTTCTGTGCCAGGGAGCACTCAGGTAACCCTGTCTGTTCCTTTCTGGTGGAAGTATTGGCCTCTGGTGACCGTGTTTCCTCCCCGTGTGCTGGTATCCTCCTCCTGTGCTGGCACACGGGCCCACTTCTGTCAGCAGTAGTCCAGGACTCAGAGCTCCATCTGTATCCATCCCTCTCTCTGGGTCCCTGCAGGAACCGACACCTATCCAGCGTCAGGCAATCCCCATTGGGCTGCAGAATCGTGACATCATTGGTGTAGCTGAGACCGGCAGTGGCAAGACAGCAGCTTTTCTTATCCCGTTGCTGGTCTGGATCACCACACTGCCTAAAATTGACAGGTGGGGTCAGCAGGTACCCGTTGGGGTGGGTTTGGCTGGGTGGGAAAGGTCACAGTGGCAAATGAGCGTTTGGTTTTCTTTCTTTCTTTCTTTCTCTTTTTTAAATAAGTTTTATGTATGTATGTATGTATTTGTTGTTTAAAATATTTTATTTATTTGTGTGTGAGTGGGGATTGGCAGGCAGAAGGAGAAACTGGCTCCCCGTTGAGAAAAAAGCGTGATGTGGGACTCAATCCCAGGACCCTGGGATCATGACCCAAGCCAAAGGCAGACTTCTTAACCAACAGAGCTACCCAGGTGTCCCTGTATTTATTTTTTATTTTATTTACTTATTTTTTAAAGATTTTATTTGTTTATTTGACGGCGAGAGAGGGAACACAAACAAGGGGAGTGGGAGAGGGAGAAGCAGATTCCCTGCTGAGCAGGGAGCCCGATGCGGGGCTCCATCCAGGACCCTAGAATCACGACCTGATCTGAAGGCAGACACTTGATGACTGAGCCACCCAGGCGCCCCTTAATCTTTTTTTTTTTTTAAGATTTTATTTATTTATTTGACAGATGGAAATCACAGGTAGGCAGAGAGACAGGCAGAGAGAGAGGAGGAAGCAGGCTCCCTGCTGAGCAGAGAGCCTGATGCGGGGCTTGATCCCAGGACTCTGAGATCATGACCTGAGCTGAAGGCAGAGGCTTTAACCCACTGGGCCACCCAGGCACCCCCACCTTATTCATTTTTAACCAATGTTTGTTTATTTTAACACGGGGCTTGAACTCACATGGGGCATGAACTCATAACCCTGAGATCAAGACCTGAGCTGAAATCAAGGGTTGGATGCCTAACTGACCCAGCCACCCAGGTGCCCCTATTTTTTTTTTTTTTAAGATTTTATTTATTTATTTGACAGAGATCACGAGTAGGCAGAGAGGCAGGCAGAGAGAGAGAGGAGGAAGCAGGCTCCCTGCAGAGCAGAGAGCTCAATGCGGGGCTTGATCCCAGGATCCTGGGATCATGACCCAAGCCGAAGGCAGAGGCTTAACCCACTGAACCACCCAGGCACCACCCTGGTGCCCCTATTTTTAAGTAATCTCTGCACCTAGGGGTCAGACTCATGACCCGGCAGTCAGTAGTCCTATGCTCTTCCAACTGAGTCAGTCTGGTGCCCCTGTTTGGTTTCTTTCTTTTAAGTCTATAATCAGAAGCCACCTTCTTTGGTCTGGGTCAGATATTAGGGAATGATTGGATCACAGTATCAAAGAAATATATAATTTGGTTGGCCAGGACCACTCCCTGAAGAACTTGACTGTCCTGGAGTCTCTGATTTTTTTCTTTTTTCTTTCTTTTTTTTTTTTTTGGTGGGCAGCAAAGGAAAGTTTATTGAGCAATAGTAAAATGATAGTTCAAAGCTCCCAAAGAGGGAGGGGACCCAAGAGGGTTGACCTGGAGTCTCTGATTTTTAAGTGAGATCTTTGCATCCTTTTCCCACCACCCTCCCCATCTCCATAGCTACCCTTAAGAATGACTTTGTCTTGCTCCTGTTTGTGGTTGGATGAGAACCAAAGCTCATGGAACTGTGGGATGCCCCATTTACCACAGGATCGAAGAGTCAGACCAGGGCCCTTACGCCATCATTCTGGCCCCCACTCGTGAGTTGGCTCAGCAGATTGAGGAAGAGACCATCAAGTTTGGGAAGCCACTGGGCATCCGCACTGTGGCCGTCATTGGAGGCATCTCCAGAGAAGACCAGGGCTTCAGGCTGCGCATGGGCTGTGAGGTTTGTTCACCTAGCTGCAGCCAGCCCGCTGTGGGAAGGCTCTTCATTTGGGGGCTGTGTTTCTAGTTTCTGCCACAGATGTACAAGAAACTGAAGAAAAAGATTGGCTTGTATGTTTGATAGGTTGAGTACCTCCATTGTGCAGGGGAAGCTGGGGCTCAGGTCAGTAACTTGCCCAGAGTCACAGCTGGCAGTGAGCAGAGCTGAGGTTCGTATCTGAAGCTCCTATCTGTGCTCTTATTCTGCCATAGACCATGTCTTCTCAGGGTGGGGGAAGAGAGCTTTTGACAAGAACTCTGATGCAGGAATTGAGTCTTTCACAGACTTCTTGCCATAATCCCTTTATGTAATCCTCTCCATAGTTGCCTTTAGTTCTTCTTTGTCTAAGAAAGTTCCTTCTGATTTTGCCTCTTCTGTCTAACTTCTGGAGATTATTCAGGGACCTTATTCATTCCTAAAAAAAAAAAAAAAAATCCAAGGTGGCAACAAGTGATTTTGTGCCAGTTCTTAGGAATCTTTGTTGCTTAGTTCCTTAGCATGGGAGGTCTGTTGCCCAAGTGGGGGATGGTTCACAGGAGGGAGAAGAAAGAGGTGCATGCTGCGGCTACATTTGTCTTCACTGTGCCCTCCAGATTGTGATTGCTACCCCAGGACGTCTGATTGACGTGCTGGAGAACCGTTACCTTGTGCTGAGCCGCTGTACTTATGTGGTTCTGGACGAGGCCGACCGGATGATTGACATGGGCTTTGAGCCAGATGTCCAGAAAATCCTGGAGCACATGCCTGTCAGCAATCAGAAGCCGGACACAGATGAGGCTGAGGACCCGGAGAAGATGTTGGCCAACTTTGAGTCAGGAAAACACAAGTACCGCCAAGTAAGGCTGCTTCCCTAGCCGGGAAATCAGGGCACAGTGCCAAACCTGCTCTGAGGCCTTTCGTGCCCCGGGTGGGCCCAGAGTACAGTTGCCGGCATGCCAACCCTCTGGAAGTCCTAGCAGTGGAGCCATTGGCTGTGCCCTAGAAAATGATTCCAAGGCCTCATGCTGGTCCCTACCAGGGGTGCCAGCAAATGCTCTCAGCCCTTCCTGCCATTGTAGGATGTAAAGGACCTTGGTGAACAGGTACTGAGGGAAGAAGGGGGAAGGCAGAGGACACAATCTCTTCTGGTGGGACTTGTCAGAGCTTACTCTGTGGCTCATTTAGGTTCATTAGCCCAGGCTCTGCTGCCTGTGGCAATGGGGGAGACGTGGCAGTGTCTGCCCAGGCCCAGGTCTGAGCTTCCTGTTTTCGTAGACAGTCATGTTCACGGCCACCATGCCCCCGGCGGTGGAGCGTCTGGCCCGGAGCTATCTTCGGCGACCAGCTGTGGTATACATTGGCTCTGCGGGCAAGCCCCATGAACGTGTGGAACAGAAGGTCTTCCTCATGTCAGAGTCAGAAAAGAGGTACGGGGGCAGCTGAACCAGCAAGAACATGATGAAGAAGGGGCTTTTTTCAGTATGAGGGTTGGAGGATGAATGTTCTGCTGTGTTAAAGAGCTGCTGTTTTCTTGTTGGGGGTGCCATGGGCTCAAAGGTTATGGGATTGGTCCTGGTAGACCACGGTGACCTTCTCATGGAAGCATGCTTCTCATTATTCTCCTCTTCCTCTTTTCCCCAGGAAAAAGCTGCTGGCAATCTTGGAACAGGGCTTTGATCCACCCATTATCATTTTTGTCAACCAGAAGAAGGGCTGTGATGTTTTGGCGAAATCCCTGGAGAAGATGGGGGTGTGTCTTGCAGGGGAGAACCGAGTGGGCTTTCTCAAAATAGAGGGCCCCTTGAGTTCTATCTCATTATTAACCTCTTTAATATACAAGTCAGGGCCTGAGGGAAGAGGCGGCTTGATGGGGATGAGGAACTGGGTCTCTTGCTGTGATTGCCTGTCCAGATCAGCAGTGCCAGCCAGAGCTGCCTTGGGTCTTCCTCCAAGGGGGCTGAGCCAGGGATAGGTTCTGACATGCACATTGTGGCCAGATCTGAGGCTGTGGAATGGTGGATCAGAGTTCTTTGTGTTGATACATGTTTGGGAAAGGGGGTGGTGTGATCAGGAGGGAGATGGGGGTGACCGGTGTCCTTTAGTCCTGCTTTTGGTGTTCGAAGGGGAGGGTGAGTCCTCTCCACTCAACACTTGGGACTTCCTTAGGTGTCTTGGTCCCTGCTTGCCACCCTCATCTCAGCCTCATTCTCTCTTTGATGACTTCCCTTCTCTCTGGCTCCACATGTCGTGACCCCCAGCTGCTTTACCTTTGACCTTTGTCTGCCCCGGCCACACCACATCCTGTTCTCTCCCTTCCCTTTCTCCAGCTTGCCTGTCCTCTTGCTTTCAGTTGCACTCATCCTCTCTCCTTTTTCCTTCCCCTTCTACCCTGCTGCTCTGCAGCCCTCCCTCGGTGTCTACAAAGAAGTCTTTACCCCTGTAACTTCTTTGTCTTTCCATGACCCTGCTGCTCTTCCTCACCTCACCATTCTCCCAACAGTACAATGCGTGCACGCTACACGGCGGGAAAGGCCAGGAGCAGCGAGAGTTTGCACTGTCCAACCTCAAGGCTGGGGCCAAGGACATTTTGGTGGCTACAGATGTGGCGGGTCGTGGTATCGACATCCAAGATGTGTCTATGGTTGTCAACTATGATATGGCCAAAAACATTGAAGGTACGTGCAGGGGAATGCAGCTTCCATTCAGGTAAAGGGCGGCTACTTGTTGGGTGCTCATTCCTCCCAGCTCTGAGTCTGGGATTGCTTGTCCCACTGAGACAAGCTCTGCTCCTGTCTCCCGTGGGTGTGTTGTCTTCGTATGAGGGACAGAGTCCCGGGCTGTGGGGAAGCATGGCGGGGGGCTGCTCTCTGCCTGGGCGTGGCAGGATGATCACCATCAGTAGTGGTGGGGAGAGCGCAGTGGCTGCTGCAGGGTCAGGTGGCTCGAGCGGTATCTACTGCCCTCAGAGGTGGGCTGGGGTGGGTGATGGCTGTCGAAGTGAGGCCTGGTATCCTCAGTGGCATTCCTCCCCCTCTCCAGATTACATCCACCGCATTGGCCGCACGGGACGAGCTGGCAAGAGTGGTGTGGCCATCACCTTCCTCACCAAAGAGGACTCCGCTGTGTTCTATGAGCTGAAGCAAGCCATCTTGGAGAGCCCGGTGTCGTCCTGCCCCCCGGAGCTAGCCAACCACCCAGATGCCCAGCACAAGCCAGGCACCATCCTCACCAAGAAGCGCCGGGAAGAGACTATCTTTGCTTGACACAGCACACTTCCCGTCAGTTTCAGGGCATGTTCTGGAGCCTGTTCCTCAGGACCCTCGAATCTTTCTTTCCAGGTCCTCACTCTCACGGGGCCTTAGGGAACAATCAGACTCCTTGGCCGCTACCTCTGGTCTGCAGGCCTGAGTATGGGGCTGCAGTGGGAGAGGAGCCTGCTGCAGGGGCGGGGAGAACAAAGTACCCTGGGTTCTGGCCCAGCTCTGCCCCTCCAGAGGCCTTCAGGATTGCACTGGGCCTTCAGCTCTTGCCGCCATGGGGGCGGTCGGTTGGTGTTGAGGTGAGTGGAGTACCTCGAACCACAAAGCCTGGCTGCCTGGCCTCACCTCTTTGGCACGGACCTGACTGCAGAAGGGGCATCTGGGTCGCTGCCCGAGCTGACCCCGGGGGGCCTGGCACGGTGAGGGTGAGGGACCTTGGACTCTGTCACTTTGGCAGCCGTTTGTCCTTTTGGATTATAAAACAAACCAGTTGAGAGCCTTGTTTCGAGCTGTGCACGGCCCCTATGCCAAGGGGTACTGGGTGCTCTAGACACCCCTCTCCCAGGGAATTTTTTTAGTAGATGTGGGGACAGGGTGAGCCGGCTGTGCCCATCTTGAAGTCACTGAGTGAAATTTCTGTTTTTTATTCTCTGAGAAGATGAGTTTGTATGTTCTGAGAATAAATACATGAAGACGAAGGCTATGTCCCATTCTGGCCACACTCCGTCTCCTGGGTTCTCCCTGCTGCCACAGAAGATGGCAGGATGGCCTTGGGCTCACTGGGTTGACTTGGGAGATGAGAGAAAATTGCATCCGGAGAAGAGACCAGGGCCTCAGCTCATAGTCTGAATTGACAGGAGGCCACTTGAGGGGAGACAGAAGAAACACGGCAGGATCAGAACGCGGCTCCCCTGCCGGCTCTGGCCTCACTTCACATGTAGCTCTGACTACCCGGGCTCCCACTGGGGAGCATTGTGCAAGGGTGGGCATGGGGTGCAGCCATGAAACTTGGGCACGTGAGGGACAGTTGTCCCCTGTTGTAGTGCCTCTGACACCCAGTCTTCACAGTACCTTCGCTCATGGCTCCCTCATGGCCCAGCCTGCTGCTCACAGGAGGGGTGGAAATGGGGGACCTGGGGCATTAGAGTCTAGGGGAGAGGGCTGCAGAGCTGGGTAAGTATGTGACAACTCATGGGCCTTTTGGACCTGAGGCAGGGACATTGTAAGGCTATGACTAAGCCTCTTCTTTCCCACCTCCCTGGACAGGTCCCTTCTGTGCTGCCGAGTGCTTTCCTTCTGGTACCTGGGTGTCGGGGGGTTGCCTGGGAGCATTGGGTTCCCTGCCAGCTCCCGCCTTGTTCCCTTCCCACTCAGTGGCTCCTTTGTGAGAGAAAAGGCCCAGGAGACGTGTTTATCTCCTCCGACGAACCCGGCCATGTGAGCCGGCAGACAGAACAGGAGCCCACCAGACTGTGCATGGTGTTTATTAGTGATGACAGTGAGGTGGGGGTCTTGTGGAACATGCTCTGTAGGTCACACACTAGAGCCATAAGGCAAGGGTAGTCGGGTAGACAGGGCCTCTGGGGGCTGTCCACTGTGTCCCTCTCTCCCCACCTAACCCTAACTTAACAAGCAGCAGCTATGAATCAGCAAATAAAGTTGGGCCCATATTCCCCAGGAGGCATGAGGGCCAAGAACAGAAAGGACAGGATGCAAGAGCAAAAGAATGAGGGGGACACGGAGGCCCCCAAAGCTGTTCCATACGTCCTCCGCTACACACGCCCTCCCTTCCCAAAGCCTCAACCCAGCTTGGCTCCTGCCCGCCACCCGTTGGGCTTGACCATGCTCCGGTCTCTGGTGCTGGCAGATGTCAAGAAGCTTTCCTGGCAGGTGAGCTGGGGAGCCACTGGCCCCAGCCTCGCCTGCCTGCTGCTCTGGCCTCGTGTGTGGGTGCCCCACTCCAGCTGATGGACAGGAGTATCACCTTGTTGGGCTCTGATTGTCTCGTTTCTAATGTGTGGTAGTGAGGTGAGTGGAGTACCTCGAACCACAAAGCACAACCCCTGAGTCCCT
The DNA here is from genome assembly GCF_030435805.1 of Mustela lutreola. Taxonomy (NCBI): domain Eukaryota; kingdom Metazoa; phylum Chordata; class Mammalia; order Carnivora; family Mustelidae; genus Mustela; species Mustela lutreola. The sequence goes on from NC_081297.1 coordinate 65,928,986, forward strand.
TGACCATTAGGACTCGTGGCCGCTCAGGGACCTTGTTTCTGCCGCATGCCATGCTGTCCACACCCCCACCCTCTTGTCCCTTGGAGGGGGCATCCCTTCCCTGAGTCTGGTGGGAAGGCCCCTGTGAAGGGGATCCTGGCCTGAGGGCACTGCCCAGTGGGGCAGCTTCTTGTGCAGGAGAGGAAGGTGCCAGGGGTGCAGCACACACAGCTAGTACCTGGAATGGGAGCCTAGGGGGGGTCACTGTTCCCAGGAGGTAAGGGGGCTCCCTGCTTCTCCCAGAACCTTGGGACCACAGGCAGCCCTGGAGCTGGGGCTGGGCAGGGGGTTGTGGGGGCTGAACCTAGTGCCAGCCTACTGCCAGTCTACCTCCAACCTGCCTGGAGTGGGCCCCCCAGCCAGCTATCCCTGCGCCCACCAGGGGAGGGCAGTGGGAGGCAGTCAGTAGCTATCCTTGGGCCAGGGCCGGTTGCGCTGCCAGTTCCGGTCATTGTGGTTGTGCTCCGAGTCCTGGGCGAGGAGCCGGTCTTGGGGGTCATGCCCGTTAGCACTAGGCAGCCCCGAGGTGTGCTGGCGGTGCGGCTGGTACAGGTCCTGGTAGGCGTCGGCATAGTCCTCCTCCAGGTGGCGGGAGCTGCGCTGTGAAGAACCTGTCCAGGCTTGGCGGGAGCTCTCACTGGCCTCATCTGAAGGCATCAAGCTGTCCCTCTCCAGGGGTGAGTGCTCTTCGCCGCGCTCCCCCAGCAGCTGCTGGTTCTGGGGGCAACACAACAGCTCTAAGTATATGGGGTTAACCTCACCTAGGCTCCCCCGACCTCTAGCAGGGTGGGGGTGGGGAGTCTCCCCCCATCAACCCTCAGTTCCCGGATATAGGAAATGGTCCAAGGAAGGAGAAGCAGCTTCCACTTGAGACACGGAAAACCAGCTTTGGACTCCTGCAGAATTCAGGCTCTGCCTTCAAGACAGACTAAGAGAAGGAGTATGTTTCTTCCGAGCTCAGAACAGTGACCTCAGATTACCCATCTCCTTGATTTCTTCCCTCTCATCAGGAAGTTCCTTTGCCCATCTGCCCCAGCTCTGTACAGCAGAGCTGAGTTCTCTGATCCTTCAGCCCTCGAGCTGGAGGCCAAGGACGGTTCTCTGGGCCAGGAGGGGGCAGTGCTTTGGCTGGCTTAGCCTGAACACCTGTGCCCACTGGAAATGGGTACCTGAAGTCCGGGGATGGCACTAGGAGGGCCCAGAAGCCCAGGGCCAGGAGCTGGGTGGTGGGTGGCCCTCCAGTAGACCTCTAGGTACTCCGCCAGGTGCTCACAGGCGTCCTCCAGCTGGTTCTCATCCAGAATCACATCAAATGACTCCTGGGAAGGAGAGGGAAAGCAGTGAGCTTGGCTTCCTCTCAGTAGCAGCCCTCCACCCATCTCCAGTACTTCTCCAGCAGTCGCCGGCACAGGCACTCACCGGTGGGCACTGGACCAGCTTATCGTAAGCCATCATCTGTACGGTCAGGTGCTTCATCTGTGACTTGCCCCGGGAGCGGATGAGGCGCTGGAGGACCTAAGGTTGGAATGGGCAGAGCTGGGCCCAGTCCTGGGGCCTGTCTCCCCACTTGGGATACGGTATTGGAAGCAGGTGAGGGCCATCAAGAGGGGGCAGCGAGGGAAGGGAATGCAGGAGCCCTGGGGCAGGGACCAGGTAGAGCTGCGTCGCCACATGGCACCTGGGCAGCCCCGTGGGCCTCCACTGCAGCCACCACTGACGTACCTTTGGGGAGGACACTTTGACAAAGACGATGATGGGGGCCAGTGAGGTCTTGGCCAGCTGCGCCGGGTGGTTGATGGTGTCGGCATCCAGCACTACCAGCTGCAGGGATTTGGCCAGCTCAAATATGCGCTCGATTTCGCTCTGGACTTCCGCTGTGGAGGGGGCAAGCAAGCTGAACCGCTCACCTTGGGCCCACACCTACGTTTTCCTCCAGCGGGGCCGCGGGCTCTCCGGGATGGTAGATGGGAAGGAATGGGAGAGACAGGGTATTCCTCAAGGCCCCGGGCAGGCAGAGAAACAGGGAACCGGGCTGACTGGGGTGGTTCTCGCCAGTCCTGGGGCAGGCGGAGAGGCTGGGCAAGACTGCGAGGTGCCAGGGAAGAGAAAGGTAGGAGGAAGGGTCTCAGGAATGCTTGAGCGGGCCGAGAAGCAAGAGACTGGGGCTTCTCACCAATGCTGGAGCGGGCGGAGGAGCGCTCGATGATGGTCCTCTTGCCCGGATTGTTGAGCACGGACCGCTTTGCCAGTGAGAGGTCCGCTGTGACTCGGGTGATAGAGATCCTGGGGTGGGGGGTGGAGAATTACAGCCCACCTCTAAATTTCAAGCCTCAGGCCTCTCCTTACCCAGGTCCCACTAACTTTCTCTTTAGAGGAGATCTTGCTACAGGCACCTGGAAGGAGATGCCACCTGAGGCCAGAGAAGCTCACCTGCCATCAAACCTATGTTTGAGGAAGTCGAAGAGAGCCTTCTGCATCATGTCTGTGACCTGGGTGGGAGGGGTGAGGGGAAAGGCATGTGACTGACTGGGAGCCAGCATCCCTAGGCATGGCCCTAGAGCCTGCCCCCCTCCACACACAGAACTGATGAAGAGAGAACACCCACTCCCACCATCCCTCAGGCCTTCCCGTGGCAGGCTGGGTAGAGGCAACTCTTTGGCGACAGGGACCTTCTCTCACCTCATAACCTTTCAGAGAGGGTCCCACCAACACCACAGGCCGCATGGAGGGTACTACATCATACGGGGGAACGTGTTCTGCCTGCAGAATTGACCTGAGGTCAAGCAGGGCCGTGGCCCTCTCGCCTGTCCTATGCCTCCCTGGTGCAGGGCAGATTTGGAAGTTCTGGGTTCCCTCCCTTCTCTGCTCTCCTGACCTTCCAACAGCGACTGCCCAAAAACCTGTCCCCACAGCCGTAAGTCATGAGCTCCCCACCACCCCAGCCCAGATCCCTTCCTTGACTCACCTGCTTTTGCTTCTGCTTGGCTTTTTGGAAAAGGAAATAAAAGATTAAAGTTGGTGAAGGGGGAATGGCCCTGGGGGTATGGTATTCCCTTCCCCAGGGGGAGACACTCGGTTTCTCTGAGCTCTTTTGGTCCCTCCACCAACCCTTTCCCACACAGCTCACCTGGGAACTGCTCCCTTTCCCCTCTGTGTCTTAGTCACCCATCTACCCAAGATGAGTGGGTCAGGGGGAGGCTACCTAGAGATGGAGGAGGGGAGCGTCGGTTGCCAATGTCACTCAGGCTGGAGGGGTTCCCAGATCTCCTGAGAGCAGAGAGGCCAATTAGTATGCATGTTCTACGTGTTACTTAATAGTTGTATACATTTCCTTACATCTTAGTGAGGAAGGGATGTGCGTCATGCATATCTGCACGTGTGTCAGCTTCAGGATACGAGGAGTTTATGTTCATAGAGTCACAAACCCTGCTCTCACCTGGCCTTCTGCTCCTGCTTGAGCCGGATGCTCTCCAGGCGCTGGGGGCTGGGGATGAAGGCGATGTCCCCACCCTCTTTCACTAGCCTCCCGATCCACCAGTCATTGCTGTACTTCTGGGGGAAGGGGTGGTGAGAGGAGGCACCCAGGCCTCAGTCCTGACTCTTCAGTGTGAAGGAGCCAGGGAGGCGTTCAGAGAGCTGGTCTGAGGAAGGCAGCATGAAGGGAGGGGGGCAGGAGAAGGTACCAGAGGGAAGGGCAACCAGGTTTGAGCCACCCAAGATTTCAGTGGGAGGCATCCTTGACGTCACAGAGGACCTAAGAGGCAATTCATCTAACTGCTCGCTTTACACAGTTGGAGATGGAGGCCCAAGCCAGGTCTCAGACGGATGGAGGCCCCGGGGATTGGGTTTTAGATATGAAGGGCATACAGGTGTGTGTTCTGGGTAAGAACTGAAGAGTCTGGGGAGTTGTTTATGGATTGAGACTGAAGTAAGAGGCATGGGAGCTAGGGCAAGAGCGGGGGTATTAGGTGGCTTCTCTCTGGGATTGGAGTTGGTCACCTCTTTAATGTGCAGAAAATCTTTGGCCTCAAAGTTGACTCCAGAGCCCTGGACTGGGCACTCCTCGTCCAGCACGCCACAGTAGCTGACATTGGTCCTCACAGCAAACGCCACAGGTTTGTGCTAGGGAATTGGGCCATCACTGCAAGTGAGGGGGGCTTCACAGCACCCCTTCTAACATCAGTGCCCCACCAGTACAGGGAGGAGGCCCCAAGAGAACGCCCATGACACTCACACATGCGCACTCATGAGTATCCTGTTCACTGACCCCTGGGGACTGAGGGCTGAGCCCAAGTTTCCACCCAGCCTGGCCTGGCCGCCCACCCGAGTTGATACCTTGGCCCTTTCAAGCTGCTGCTGAGCCTGGCTCTCCACTTCCCGCCGGGCACTCTCCCGGTCCTCCTCCAGGGAGACGTCGGAGTCCAGAGATGGGCGGCTGGTATAGGAGTCGGCTGAACCCTGGCATGGGGGAGAGGCTGTGACCCCTGGGCTCAGGTGTGACGGGCACTATAGGCACGCTCTAAGCCCTACAGCAGGGCCTCCACTAAGCCTAGCCGGTCCATGTCCACACGGGCGGCTGGGCTGCAGTGGTCCCTTCCATCTCCCCAAGAAGGGCCCAGTGCCTCTGGGCTGCAGGAAAGCCAGCCCTATCCATATGTGCTAAGATCTGGGCCCCTCCCCCCAAAGCCTATTAATACTGCAGCCTTGAATAGAGCTTTCACTTTCCTCTTTCCTCCCTTTCCTCCCTTTCCTCCCTTTCCTCCCTTTCCTCCTCTCTACCCTGGCCTCTGGGGCAGAGTGAAGGGAGATATGCTGAAGATGATATATCGGAGATGATTCTGAATCTAAAAGACTCAGCCTTCTTGCTCACATCAGCCTGCAAAGCAGCCTGGACCTTATCCCTTTAAAATGCGTGGCATGGGTACAGTCAGCCGGGAACAGTCGAGAGACTCTGGTTGGCATGGCACTGGTCCTGAGTGTCAGGATAGAGCCATCCACCCCCTCAGAGCTCATCTCCCCCAGTGCCCACTCTTCCAGGGTGAAGAGGAGGACACAGAGCTGCCAACTCCTGGAAGTCACTTCCTCTCTACTCTCCCTGCCCCCACTTTCTTTCCTCTCACACCTGCTGGGGCAACTGGCCAGGTGTGGGCAGAAAACAAGACACAGACTGAGAAGACAACACAAAGCTGTCTCCCTGGGCCCCAGTGAGGCTCGGCCACGCCTACCATCTGGCCTACATCTCCCCAGCCCTTCCCCAAGGGGATATCAGCCCTAGAGGAAGGACCTGTAAGTGCTAAGCAACCCAGCCGAGGACCCTGGGGATGTCAGGACAGGGTCTCTGGTAACCTGAGCCAGGAGAGTCTCTGAGTCCTGCCCATTGGAAGGGTCTTTGGGCAAGGGGTACATCTGGAGGGTTGCAGAGCTCAATATGAGGGAGGCCCCAAGGGAGATGCACAAATGAGCAAGGGAAGCTGGACCTCAGGACAGGAGGATAGAAGTCAGGGTGGCTGGGATTCCCCCCCAGTCTAGAGCCAAGGGAATCTTTTGGTTTCTATCTCTTGTTTTCTACCTCTTTCTACCTGTTGTTTTCTACGTCTTTATGATCAGAAGCCTGACGTGGTACTTCCATCAGTTCTGAGGTGCAGGTGGCAGAGAGAAGATAGGGCCCTAGATAAGGGGTCCATGTGGGAATGTGTGTGGGGTGGGTGGGGAGGGGTTTTAGAACATTCCTTCAAGACCACCGTGCATGACCACTTCCAGAAGGCCGCGGAAGCCAAACTCTCAGCGGGGGAGACAAACACACATATAGCCATGCCCTCCGCCCAGCCCCACAAGAAGTGGTCAGCTTGCTATCGGCCCAGGGCCCTGAGCCTCAGCTAAAGACAACGTTTGTGGTAGATGGAAGGCATGAAGATAGCACAATGGAGAAAAAGCTTTCATTTTACGGAGGACTAGAGTCGGCCTGCTCTTCCCCATCTCTCGAGAACAAAATAAGGCTGGATAAAGAGCAGCTGAGCCCTGGGGAAGAAGCTTTGCCCTGTCACTGGAGTGGGGGGACCTCTTTGCGGGAGTCTCTTCCCTAAGAGACAGCTGACTAAGGTGAACAGGGGCCAGTGGGAAGAGAGGCAAGGGACAAGGCAGGATGACCGCTCACTTGGATGAATATACATCAGATGCAGGCTTACGCCAGAAGAGGAGTCTGACCTTTACCCTCTGCCCCACAGTCTCTTGGCCTAATTTCATCATCTTAATGTCCCTGCCTGGGCCATCTGGGTCACCTGGCCTCTCACCTCAGGATGGGAAGGACTGGATCTCCCCCTTAATGTTTAATGAGTTGTGCTCAGCCTGGAACCCGTCACCATGATTCCCGAGTCCTCAGAGCTCCCTCATCTCTCCTGCACGGGTACCACCAGGGAGGCCAGGACTGCCCTGCCAAGTGTGCTCGGGGGTCTTGCTGCCCTCACCCCCTGTTAGGCCCAAACAGCCAGAGGCTCAGTACTTCTGGAGCTGCCAGGAGTTGGCACAGTGCCCTGGTGTTGCCCCCCTTGCCTGGTGAGTGTGTGGGCAGGCTGCCGCTCCACTCTTGCCTGGCACGGGGGAAGGAGAGGAGGGAGATGAGCCGGTGGATTTATTTAGAGCCTGATCTCCCTCCTACTGCTTCAAAGGGGGCCTCAGGGAGAGCAAGGAGCAAGGCAAGAGAAAGGGAAGTGGGGGGAGGGTGATCCGGGAACCAGCAAGGGGTGCTGAGCCAGTGAGGGGGCAAGAGGCCTGCCCCAACACCAGCCACATGTCAGTCTTTACCTCGCAATAGCCCTTGCCATCTCACCAGGGCTGGGAAGGAACCTTCTAGGGCCCTCCAGCCCCTCGGAGAGGTTCAACTGCAAGCTCACCTTGGCACCCTGGGCCATGCCAGCTGTCCCTTCAACTGTCAGAAAGAGGTGTCCACCAGAGCCTTGCAAGTCATCTGCTCTAGCTGCAATGTAATTAGCCCCTGAGGCCCAGTGGGGAAATTGGGCCCAGCAGGAGCCCAGTCCCAGAAAAGGACTGATAGCTGTCTACTCTACCCTAGAACTCCTGTATCCTGGACTTGGCAGCAAGAGATGGAAGAAAATGCAAACGCTGCTCTTTTGACCCTCCACCCCTCTCAGGGACCTCTTCCAAGCCATCCAGGGGTCCTCTCCAAAGGAGGCCTTCATGCAGGAGCTTTGAGGGAAGGGACCACGAAGCTGTTCCCCATCCTTGCCCCATCTTTCCAGGCACTCTCCCTGCTCCCTGAGCTCCGGGAATCACTGCCTAATGAGCTGATTTGTCTCAGTGGGTCAGGAGATAAAAGCAAAGAGGAGAATTAAATATTTATCAGTTGCCTAGTTCTCTGAGCAAAGAGCTTCCTCTCCATCCCCAGTCCCTCAGCCCCTCTGGCCTCACCCCCAGGCCCTCCATGCTGAGCAGGAGCTCAGGAAGCCCACTGCTCTGAGGAGGCCTCAGCAGGAGGTGTGGAATAGACAGGGCTCAGTCAGCTGGCCCACCCATGTGCTGGTGCCTAGTTTCCAGCCTGGGAGAGAAGCTGAGCTCCACGCAGGTTGAGGAAACGGCAATGCTCAGGGATGGGAGCAGAAGGGAATAAGGGAGGTCCTCAAGTTTATGACCCTTCTGAGTCTGGGACCTGACTCTTGGATGTTCTCCTAGGCTCTCTAAATTTGTCCTTCCCTTGAAGCATAGGAGGTCTGAATGGTCCTCCCCCAAGAGAGCCCCAGCTTCTCCTATAGTTTCTGTGTTCTGACCCCCTCAATCCTCCTTTGGGAACTTGAGACACTGCGTGTGCCCTCTCTACAGCCTCTGTGCCCTCAGCCTCCAGCCCTTCCTCCTTCTACCCTGAAGTCCTGGGCTCTGGACACCTGCTTGAGCCTTTCCCCCACACTACCCCCACCTCGCACACACCCTGTATACCCCTTGGTCTAGAATTGAGGTCCCGAGAAGCCCTGGGCACGAAAACCCCTGTCCCCACTTTCCAGGAGCGCCCCCCAGCCCCTGCACGCCCTGCCCCTCCACTGAGGCGTTTGTCAAAGTCCTGAACTGGGGAAGGGTCCAAGGGAGAAGACGAGTCACCCCAACGTCCCCACCCCCACCCTCACCGTAGGCACTCACCGCCTCCGAGTCCTCAAACCCGGGCACGTAGGAGTCGTCATACATGGGGGAGTCCGGGTGGGGGGGGAAGCGCGCGGCGCCGGGGGCGGGGGCAGCCCGGAGGCAGGGGCGAGGACAGCGGGCCGCGCCCGAGAGATGCCGCCGAGCCCCGCAGCCCTGCGGGCGGCGGCGGAGAGCGAGAGAGCGCGAAGGAAAGAGCGAGCCGCGAAGACCAGCTGCTCGGAGCTCAAATCAACGCTCCCCCCACCCCACCCCCCCAAACCCTGCCGGTCCCACCCCGAGCGCGGCTGAGGAATCTGGCGCCGGCTCCTACAACAATAGTGCCCGCCCACCTGACCCCCTCCCCCGCAGCTGGCGAGGGCGGCGGCGGGGGGCGCCGGCCACCCGGGGAGCCCGAGACCGGGCCGGGAGAGGGTGGCCGGCCGCAGCCGGGGAGAAGGTGGGTCCCCAAGCACCTATGGGGCACAGGGGCGGCGGGGAGGAAGGGGAGGAGAGACTGCGGGCGGGGCGGATCCGGGCTCAGAGGAGGCGGGGCGAGGAGAGATGCGGAGACAGAGACGCTCAGCAACCCAGGAAATACTCCGCCGGGAAACAAAGGGCTGGAGCGGGGGAGGGGAGGGGGCGCGGAGATGGTACTCGAGCCGAGAAAGCCGAGGGCGCTGATTGCGGGGAGGCAGGAGGCAGAGAAAGGAGAGGTCGAGGCAGAGGGAGAAAGGCGGGGGGAGACAGGAAATTGGGGAGACTGGGGGAGATAGGAGAGGCGGGGCGGGGGCGGGGAGACCCGCGGTCAATGGGGGAGGGACCCAGGTGAGAGGGCGGCGGATCTGGGCCCAGGCGGTCCAGAGACTCGGAAAGCAAACCCCCGCAGTGGTCCCGGGGAGGAGTGGGTTTGGCGACCCCTGGCCAATGCCGTGAAAGTAGCCCCTACCCCAACAGGTGCTTGTCCCCCTCAGGGCTGGGATCCTGCAGCAAAGGGCCTTGTCGCCCAACCGGTGCAAAGGGGTTGGTTTTGGGTCCGGCCGCCCCACACCTGTTGCGCGATCGGATTCCATCCTAGTATGGCCAGGATGGGGGTTCCCTTCCTCACTTCCTTGCCAAGGACTGAGCCAGGCGGTGCCAAGGCATCCGTGGGAACTGGGGGAGGGAGGGGCTATTTTATGTGAGCCTAAGGGGAGGAGGAAATAAACCGGAGGATGGAGGTAGGGGGACTGTCAGGGCTGGGACAGAAGGTGGGATCCTGGCCACATGGGGTCAGGACGCGGCGGGGGGGGGGGCAAGACGATGGAATCACTAGTGTAAGGCCTCTTTAGCGAAGGGATGGAGCTGGGGTCGCCGGTATCTGGGTTGGAGCCTCAGTGCCACTCTGTACCAGTCAGTCTCCTTCCCAGGAGCACCAAGCTGTGAGGTGAGAGACAGAGCCCCCGCCCTCATCTTGAGTAAACTTCCCCAAAGATCCACCCATTTGAGCTTCTTCCTTTCTTCTACCTCCTGAGCAATACTGTTCCTTCAAATTTGGATTACCTAACTGCCACCCTTCTGGACACGACCACTCCCCTCTGGGGATGTGAGATAGAAAAGGGGTTACACTGGGAGCCCTTTGATCTCAGTCCTTCTCCAGTCCCAGTTTCTCACACCCAGGAGGGTGAATTGGGATCTGCTCCTCGCTTTACCTTCCTGAGCTATAGGGGAGTCAGAAGATGGAAACTGACAGGGTCTGATGAGGTCTAGGGGGGAAGCACTGTGCTCAGGGGAGAGGAAGAACACCCAACCCAATTGGCTGTCCCATTTATGTCCCTTGTTCATGTTCCATTGCTAAGAAAGAAGGAGAGAAGGGGCCTCATCTTAAGACTATCTTTAGTCTGCCTTTAGTCTGTCTACCCCTGTGAGTGGTGCAGCCCAGTTCTGCTTAGCTTCTTCCTCCCGCTGGATTTGACAGACAACTTTGTTGGAGCCCTACGGCCTGGCAAGAACTGATGTGGGGTGCGGGGGAGAACCCGGCTGTCTCAGTTCCCTCTGCAGAGTCCAGCACCCTTTGGGGGTGGTTATACATTGGGTTCTTTGGCAGTGCCGGTTCCCAGACACAGTTCTTTTCACTTTCGTGCCCTCTTCCAGTTCTTCAGAATTCCTCAGATCCTCCTTTTTTATTCTCTGCCTCTTCAATTCCTTCTGTTTTTCCAGAAGGGCAGAAAGGAGGCATGAAAGAATAGGGCCTTCCAGGCGCTCTCTCTACTGGAAGATGATTCCAATGAAGACAGCTGCTGAGACATCTGCTTCCCTTCCTGTCCCCTGAATCTACTCTCTCCTGGTCTCTCCTTTCGGGACTCTTTCCGCCACCAGGGAGTCCCGGGGGTTATGGTAACACAGCAGATCTGCCATCACTTTCACTCCTTCCTCACACATCTTGTCTTCATCCCCATCTGGGACAGTGGTGTCTAAGTTGGTTTCTGAGGAGCGAGTTGCCATGCCAACTGCCCCGGGGGTATACGATTTCAAGTTTTTCATACCTGGGCCCATCCCTTGGGTCTTGCAGGAGCTTCAGAACTGCTCTCTTTCCTTATCTCTGAGTGACTACTCAATGCCCCCTTCCATTTCTCACCTTACCCACACCTGCATGCTCCTGTTCTCATGCCATGCCAGTTTCCTATCCTGAAACAAGACATGCGCCTGTCAGCATCCATGGGGCCCTAACCCCTTTTCTTTTCCGTGGCTGAGCATAAGAGGCGAGGGAGATGGCACAAAAAGGATTCGAGGAGAGGATTCCTACTCTCTTCGTTCTAGGAGAGAGCTGTTAGCTTGGCAGCTAACAGCTTGGCAGTAGCCAAGGCATGGACGCAGGACATTGGGGGGGTGGGGGACAGGCAAGCAGGGAAGCCTGGATAACCAGCCAGGTTTGGGAGCTGGACTTCTTGAGAGCCTCCAGAAGACATTCTAGCTTCTTCTATAAGTGCACCAGGAAGCTGGACAGATCCTAATCCTTCTGCATTGAGTGGGAAACTGAGTCAGGAGCTAGTACCTCTGGGAAGTCCTTCTCCCCAGCAGTCTTTAAGATCTAGACCAAGCCAAACCCCGAGCATTCTAGCTGCTAGGCTGCCCTCAGGGAGCCTGGAGAGGGGCACCAGGGGAGCTCGGTGGATCCCTCTTATCTCCATCCTCTCATCTAGCCCCTTTTCTGGCTCCCCAGGCAGTCTTCCTCTCCCGTCCCAATCCCAGCTCTGGTTGCTCCCTCCTTCCTTGCACGCCTCTTCCACCCTTAGCCTCACCTCCTCGACCTTCCTCCCTCCCCATCACTGCAGTCTCCCCCAAATGAAGGCCCTCTTCCTAGCTTGGAGTGGGGTTCTCCTCCCACCCACTGGGGAGGGGCCCCCGCGTTTACCTCATTCAGCAGGAAGGTAGCACTGGAGTCAGAAAAAGACATAGACCGGGCTAGCGGCCTTTCCCCCTCCCCCGGGCCAGGGGCTCCGAGGCTGGAGCAGGACCCGGCCGCCGCTCTGCACACTGGCTCCCGCCTGCACGCCTGGCCTCGCCCCACGCCCGCCTGGCTCGCCGCCGGCTCGCGTCCCTGTCTCTGGGTTCCCTCCCCCTTCCCCCCACCCTTCCCTCCCTCTCCCTCCCCTCCTCGCCGCCTCTGTCACTCTCCCTCTCCCGTGGCCTTTCAGTGCTGCTCTCTCCATATCCATCTCTTCTTCCTCTACGCGGCCCGCGTTCTCCGTTTATCTTCGTGCCTCTCACTGTCCTTCTACCCCCCCCCCCCATCTCTCCTCCCTTCTCCGCCTCCTCCTTCCTCCTCAAGCCCCCCCGTCCAAAGGTAGGGGCTCAGGAGCTCCCGCTGCCGCAGGCAGAAGGGCGGGAGTCGCTCCGGGTTCGCCCGGATTCCGGAGGTCTGGGCGGAAGGTTCTGGTCCCTCCCAACCCCGGCTCCGTGCGCTCGAGGAAGCCAAGCGCCCGCGCTCTACTCCCACCTCAGCAGGGGAAAGGAGCGCAGGGAGGAATGTCCGAGTGCGGCTCGCTGGCCCCCGCAGCAAGGCGCCCCCTCCGCGTTCAGGGGAAGCCACGTGCTGCCACCCGTCCCCGACCCTGTGTCTCCAGCGCGCCCGGGAGTCTCTCGATCTCCCTTCTCTGCCGGGTTGTGGCGCCCCGGGACTCAGGCCCCGAAGGCGCGGGGCAAGGCGAGGCGAGGCCGCTCCTCCCGGGCTGGCTGCAGCGCCCCCTAGGCTCACTCGCCGGGTGGCCGCACACGCCCTCCAGGTGGCGGCATCCGCCGGGGGGTCCAGTCTGTTGCGCGGCTGGGGGCCCGCGCTGCCAGCAGGAGGCGCTGCTCTAGCGGGAGCGGAGGGGGCGCAGCCCGCAGCCAGACCCCCCACCGAAGTCTAGGACAAACCCCTCTCCTTCTCTTTCCAGGAACTGCGGTCCCAACTGATCGGACCCCCAGGGTGGAACTCCAGGCTGCAGCCTATCTCCACCCCCGTAGGATTCCTTGGAGACACTTGGCTTCTCTGGGGCCTTAAACAGCTCCTACCTCCATATTGGTCTCCAGGGGCGCCCCCGCTGAGCCCAGCAGCTTCCCTGCCAGGCCTGGGATGCTGGGAGTCCAGAGTCGCGGGACCGCTGCTCCGGTCAGTACCCCCTCCGCCCCCTTGGGCGGGCACGTCAAACAGGACAAGCCCAAGTTCTGGCGGGGGAAGGGGGGAGCGGGGGTGTAGCCCCACCCGGCTCTCTTCCTGCACCCTTCTAAGCGGATCAGCTTCTCATTGGTCCCTCCACACCCCCAGCACCCCCAGGCTGGACTCTTGTGTATACCAAAGACGGTGACTAAAGGGGAGGGGGCGGCCTGATGCTGACAGGAGTTCCTAACTTCCCCTCGCACCACCTAAAACTCTGCCCCTTAAGATCAAGGGCACTCCACCAGCCGTCCTCAGCCCTTCTTTTGCATTCCTTTCCCTGGGAGGGGCGGGGTGGGGGGAATCCTGGAACCCCTCCCCAATCCTTCCTTCCCCTGGGGATCTTGGAAGACTTCTCTCCCTCTCTGCTCAGCTGACCCTCCACTTGCCCCCATTCCAGAAAGAGCTAAATCGGGGAGAAGCAATTCTCCTCTCTCCACCCCTAGCTCCTCCTCAGGCTGGACTTAACCTGGAAAGTGCTTTTCGAGGGCACCTCCTCCCCTCCCTCCGTGGTCTAGTCCAGGGGGTCCAAGGATCTCCTACCCACCACCCACCCTCAAGTTACTCAGCTTTAACTATTCAGAGGAGACAAAGAGGTCGTGTGTGTTATTAAAATGTGCATGGAGGGTTTTTTTTGTTTTTTTTTTTTGATAGGTTTTGTTTTTTTGGCTTTAATAGATGGAGCAGAGCTTTGCTTTTCACTTGGCAATAAGACCTGGAGGGAGAGAGAGCCCCCCCCCCCCCACACACACACCCCTGCTGACCACAGCTAATGGACTAGCTCCTCTGAGCCTCCGGGCAGCTTAAGTTTCCATATGGGAAAGGGGGGTGGTGGGAGTGCCAGCCAAGGCAAGCATTGTCCCTGGCTTTCCCGGTCCCCCCCCACCTCCACTCTCCCAGAACCTACTGCCTAGAACACCATCTCTCTCTCCACCCCTTATTTTAAAATAGAAATATCAATGACTTCTCTCTGAGCCTATAAGAGGGACTCTGAGGTGACTCGGGATAACTCTGTACTCTTCACTCTTTCTTACTTTCACTCCAGCTGCTGGACCACACCCCTCTCCCTTCTGACACAGAGAGAAGGTAGGAACCTCAGAACTAGAGCTGGGAGCCCAGCCTGCAGGCCCCCGAAACTGTCCCACTCGCTCTGTTGAGATGACTTGCAGGGTTGTCCCTCTCGGGCCCAGTGCAGGCCCCACACCCTCTTGCTCCCCGCTCTGCCTGCTTTGGGTCCCCCATCTCTGGCTCTGACCTCGCAGTATCTGGCACCTTGCTAAAGGGAGACCCCAGACTGGACACACTCCTGGTAGCCACGCCTTAGCTGGGCCCTTCAGGTCCTCAGCTCCCAGGTACAGGCCCCCAGGACTTCACACACAGCCTTTAACCCATCTCTCTGGGGTTAGCTCACCATATTCTGTGACCTCCCAGACTCCCAGGGCCTTGGGACGGCATATATGGCTGGGCCTCTGCTCACATTTCTGGTTAGTTTTTGTGCAGATACATTCTCTTTATATCTATTCTATTGAGACCAAAAAGGGTCTTCCCAACTCTTCTGAGAAAGCTCCATGGGGGTAGCTGCCACAGGGAATCCCCAATTGCCAATTCTGTCTACCACTCTGGGGAAGTTCCTCCAACAGCCCACCTCGATCCCTTCTGCTGCAACCTCTTTTCTTCTCTCCCCGGCCACCACCTCTAGGCCCATGGTGATATTTGATGCATCTAGGCACTTCTCTTCTCCATCCCCTGACGCAGCATTTGCTATAAATATGTCTGAAGGGTTTCTTGCTGACAGTGCCCAGCAAGACTGAACCTTCCTTCCCACACCAGGCCTCTCTGGAGAGACTGGTCTCTTAGTTATGGCTTGGAGACCCAACTCTTGCCAGCTCTGGCACAGGCAGTGTGACTGCTCTGTGGATTTGGGGTTTCCTTCTTGTACCCAGGAAGGAGGGGAGGTGAGAGGGCTGAGGAGCGTCGCTCTCGTTCTCTTGCTACCCAGAGTCTGGCTTAGCCTGGCACCTGGCACGCGCTTGGTACATGCTGGTTTATTTTTAGATCTCAGTTACCCTCCAAATCCACTGCGTGTGATTGGTGATTCCCCTTCCCCAGGATGAGCAGGAGTGGGGAAGGAGGCTAGGACAGGAGAAGAACGGCAGGGCTGTGGCAGGTGGAGGAAGGGGGATTAGCAGCAGGATCCCTAGGGTAGCCTGGGGAAGGGAGCCTGGCCTACACCTCCCTTGCTTTCTCTTCTCTTGCCAAAACCCTCAATACTTTATAGGACTCTGAATCACAGTGCACCCCAAGGGGCCAGTTCAAATCCTTCCTTCACTTCCACATGTTTATGAGCTTTGTAAACATCAGAGGTTAGCCATGGAAGCTGGGGTTGAGAAGAGATGGGTGGGGGTGGGAATCCCTGGGAGGCGGTCTGAAATGTTTGACTCAGATTACTGGCCTAAATGGTCAGAGCTCTTTGCCGGGAGAGTTCCCCAAGCAGGGGCAGCTGAAACATCCCAGGGCTTTCAAAAGTCTGGGGCAAAAGGGACATGGGCATCCCTTAGGAGGAGGGTCTGCCAGCAAGGGGATGAAGATGGCCTTGAGAAGGCTCAGAAGGTACCCTTCTGCTTATTCTCACTAGCCCTCTGCCCCTTGCGACTGCCACCCCTCTCAATTTACAGATCCCAGTGGGGTACCCATTGCAAGCTCAGAATGAGGACATGGAATGAATTATTGAAGAGAGAATAATGTTAACCGCTCATAGCTGCTGCCCCTTGGGTCCCCCATCTCTTCTCTCTGCTGCTCACTGCTTCTTCACCAGCTCCAAGGGGCATGAGAGATGGGGGTATGAAGGAGAGGCGGGAACTGGGTAGAGAAGAGGAGGTACAGCCTCGAGCTCTGGGGGAGAAGCCTCCTGGGGAGGAGGGAAGACGGCTGGCAAACAGTTGTGGCCCTTCCTCAGGAATCCGGAGGGCCGAGGGAGTTGACAGCTGCCCTGAAGCCAGATTGGGCAGTGAGATTGGAAGGCAGTTGACCCCAGCGACTGCCGACGCACATCTGGCTAACACAGAGCCAGAAGGAGTCTGGATCCTTCTTTGACCTGGAGTCAGCTCCAGGAAGGGTATTAGGTCATTCGGGGATGCTCTCTGCAGAGCCCTCCCTCCCTCCCTGGGAAATGACATCCTGCTGAGAATGGAGAGTGCAGAGCTGCTGGGAGCAGTGCTGTGCCAGTGCTGGGAACACAGGGACTGTGCAGCTAGGCTCAGGAGTCCCGGGTAAGCTGGCTGGCTGGCTGTGGTGCAAAGAAGACCAGGGCTTGGAGACTGAAAACCAGAGGGCACGTTCTAATTCTGTCACTTAGTAGTTGTGAGCAAGCCGCTTAGTATCTCAGAAACGGAGTTGTGGCGGTGTTGTTTTTTACCTTTACAAAGGGGAAAGGACAATGCTTGCTTAAGGAGAGGTTCTGTGAGAATTCGACAGGAACGATTGTATTTCATAAAATGGAAATCGCTACGGAAATGTTAGTTGTTATTCTTGGGTGAGCCTGTCATGTGCAAGGACAGCAGGCGGTGGACAGAACCCGCACTGTGACCAGCTCTTAAGTCTTTCCACGTCTGGGGCCAAATGACTTTCGAAAGGCCACAGTCCGTCCATGGTTGATGGAGCGTCAGACCCAGATCTTTCAGATTCTACCTCCTGGGTTCTTTCCATTACCCTGTGTGGGCTGGATCCTCAGCTCCACGCTGACCTTCCATGTGCTCAGCCCTGGAGATTTCTCCTCAAAAGTCCCCACACCCGGATGCCATAGTGATTAGTACTTCATTCCTCTGTAATTTGTGTGGCCACACCCCTCTCTCCTTTAGGAATAATTCAGCAAGTACGTCTCTTGGCTGCCCCCGCCCTCCTCCTCCTCTGCAGCACCCCCCCTCAGCCCTCCCCACCTCCTCTGCCTCCCACTCCCCCCAAAACCCGCCCCTGCCAGACAGCATGAATAATATTATGGAGTATTTGGAATGCCCTTTAAAAAATAGCCTTTTATTATTACAGAAGGAGTACTTATGTATTGTAGAAAATTAAAAGTACAGATAAAGAACATGACAAAATAAATCCAAACAGCATTCCCAGCACCCAGAAAATAACACTATTAATACTTTTTGTGTGATCCTTTCAGATTTTTTCCTTAACTTTTTTTTTTTAAGGGTAAGCATCTTTTTTTTTTTTTTAATTTTAATTTTTATTTTTTTTTAAGGTTTTTTTTTTTTTTTAAAGATTTTATTTATTATTTATTTGACAGGGATCACAAGTAGGCAGAGAGGCAGGCAGAGAGAGAGAGGGGGGGAAGCAGGCTCCCTGCTGAGCAGAGAACCCAATGCAGGACTTGATCCCAGGATCCTGGGATCATGACCTGAGCTGCAGGCAGAGGCTTAACCCACTGAGCCACCCAGGCACCCCTTTCCTTAACTTAAAAAAAATTGACAGCTAACAATTGTATAAAAAGCAAAAGTATTAAATGTATAACTCAATGATCTTTTTTTTTTTTTGGCCTGTGTATCTCTATATCTGTGTCAAGGTTTATGACATTCCCCAGCCCAGGGGCTTTCCTCCCGCCCTGTCAGCTCCCAGTGGCAAAGGCTGTTCAGTCTCTTATCAGGATTTGCCTGTTCCTGAATTTCAAAGAAAAAGGATCATACAGTGTGTACTTTTTTGTATCTGGAGGCTTTCCCATGACATTATATTCTTGAGATTGTTGCATTTCTCAGCAGTTCACTCTCTTTTAATGCTGTGTAGTAGTCCATTGTTAGATTATATCATTACTTATTTATCCATTCTCCTCTTGGACATTTAGGATGACTCCAATTTTGTCTGCAATGAATAAAATTGCTATGGATGTTCTTGAACATGTGTTTTTTGGTTGATATAGGAATTCATTGCATTGGACATATATACTTAGAGATGGAATTGCTGGATTGTAGGGTAAGCTGTATCTTGCAGATGTTTACTGAGCCACCACCCCCGCCACTAGATAATTAAAATCTTTTTTTTGTTTTAAGATTTTATTTATTTATTTGACAGACAGAGATTACAAGTAGGCAGAGAGGCAGGCAGAGAGAGAGGAGGAAGCAGGCTCCCTGCTGAGCAGAGAGCCCAATCTCGATCCCAGGATTTTGAGATCATGACCTGAGCCGAAGGCAGAGGCTTTAAACCACCGAGCCACCCAGGTGCCCCGATAATTAAAATCTTAAAAAAAAAAAAAATCCTCCACCAGTGTAGTACATTTATTAAAATTGACAGAGTCTGATTTTGATGCATTACTAGCATCCTAAGTATACATCTCCGCTAGGGTTCACTCTTGGTATTGGATGTTCTATGGGTTTTGACAAATGTGTAATGATATCTATCATTATAATATCATACAGACTAGTTTCACTGTCCTAAAATCTCTCTGTGTTCAGCCTCCCCCAACCTTTGGTGACCACTGAGCTGTTTTATAGTTTCCCTAGTTCTCCTTCTTCCAGAATGTCATAGTTAATTCATATAAGACGTAACTAGATTCTGCAACACACTTTTTGTGATATATAGTTGTCTTATTCATTTGTCTTACTATCTGCTTCCCAGAAGGAGAATGCAAATGGCCTGAGGGAAGGACACTTGTCTGTCCTCTCAACTTACCCTGGTTCCTGGTCCCTATAACCATGCCTGCTACCTAGTAGGCGCTAATGAATATTTGTTGAAAGGAAGAATATGTCTTAAGATTTGTCCATGCCACATTCTAATTGATTGGAATGCAGGTCTCCTTGACTTCACAGCCCCAACTGATGAGTTCATTCTACCACACTGGGATGGAGAAAGGTGGTTGTGTGGTGAGATAGAGAAGGGAAAGGGCAGGAGGAGTGAAGGGAAGAGAGATGGAGGGTAGGGAAAAATAAATTTTCGACAAAACACGTTGGCTAAGGGGGCAGCTCAGAAAAGCTCTCTTTTCCCCCAAGGGGAGCATAATCCCTTTGTCCTGGTTCTTCTCAGCATAGTTGAGAGGCTTACATTTGCTTGAAGCAAACAAACTTTACCTAATATTAAGGAAGAACAAAAAGAAAATAAACAATGACAATGCATGAACTGTAGAACAGTCCAGGATAGACTCGAGTATAAACTTTCCATTCCCACTGCAGCTAGCTTCATCCCTGGGCTCCCAGATCTGGACTCTCTGCATATCTTGCTACCCAATTCCAAAGGGCTTTCTACAATTTTTCAGTCCCCTTGAATGCCTACCTTCCTGGTTTCCCTGCCTCCCAGCTCCCAGTCTGTTTGCCTTGGTGGGTGGGTGGGCACACTAAGATGCCCTAAGCATGAAAAAGATTATGACAATCCTTGTGCAGTGAAAAACAATTCAACAAACAATTCAACTGTAAAAAAATTTAAATCTAACAAAATTCTGGAAATTTCCATGACAAATCTCATGTTTAGAGGAAAATGACAAGTATCAAATTCTTTCTTTTTTTTTTTTTTAAGATTTTATTTATTTATTTGAGAGAGAGAGAGAGAGAGAGAACACAAGCATGGAGAGGGGCAGAGGGAGAGGGACAAGCAGAATCCTTGATGAGCATGGAACTTGACGTGGAGGCTCCATCCCAAGACCCTGAGATCATGACCTGAGCTAAAATCAAGAACCGGCTGCTTAACCAACTGAGCCAAGCCCATGCCCCTCAAATTATTTCTCAGTTAATATTTTTCAGTGCACCTGCTGGGCAGGTACCTAGCGTTCAATGTGTGTATTGAGTAAATGTTCACTGTTGCACTCCCCCTAACACCCACCTGAAATTTAGAGGAACTACGGTACATTGTCATTTTCCTCAGAAGTATTTTCCTGCTGGCATTAAAACTCTGAGCTGGCATCTGGCGTTTCCCCCAAATTTTATTTTTTTAAAAAGATTTTATTTATTTATTTGACAGAAAGCGAGACATCGAGAGAAGGAACACAAGCAGGGGGTGTGGGAGAGGGAGAAGCAGGCTTCCTGCTGAGCAGGGAGCCCGATGCCAGGGCCGGATCCCAGGACCCTGGGATCATGACCTGAGCTGAAGGCAGATGCTTAATGACTGAGCCACCCAGGCGCCTCCCCCTGCCCCACCACATTGTTATCTTGAAAATTTTTTAACCTTTCTGTAGGTTTAAAGTTGCAAGAGTAATCCAGTTTCGCCTAGACTCACAGGTTGTTAGCACTTCCCCATATTTGTTAGGTGTTTTTCCTGAACTGTTTGAGAGCTGATCGCAGACATCAACTTCTTTCCTAAATACTACGTCATGGGCTTACCAAGAACAGACATTTCTACATAACCACAAAATGTTATCATGCTCAGGAAATTGAACATTGTTACAATGTTATCTGATATATAGTCCTTTTCAAATTTTCTCATTTGTCCCAACAATGTCCTGACGATTTAAAAAAAAAAAAAAAGATCTGGGATCCAGATTAGTTATGTCTCTCTAGTTTCCCTAAAACTGTAGGGGTGCCTGGGTGGCTCAGTGGCTCAGTGGGTTAAGCCTCTGCCTTCAGTTCAGGAGATGATCTCAGGGTCCTGGGATAGAGCCCCACATGAGGCTCTCTGCTCAGCAAGGGGTCTGCTTCCCCTCCTTCCCCCTCTGCCTGCCTCTGCCTGCTTGTGATCTCTCTTTCTCTGTCAAATAAATAAATAAAATCTTTAAAAACAAAACAAAACAAAACCATAACAGTTTCCCAGCTGGGTTTTTCTTCTCTAATATTGATATTTTTTAATAGAACAGGCCAATGTTTTAGAAATATACCTCAATTTGATTCTTTGTGGTCAGATTCAGTTTAAACGTTTTTGGTAAGAATACTAGTGTCCTTCCCAGTGCATCCCACTGGGGGCGTCTGATGTCAGTTTGTCCCAATTTTGATGATGTTAAATTTGATCACTAGGTTAAAGTGGTGTTCATGGCATTTTTCTTTTTTTTTTTTTTTTTTTCTTTTTTTTTTTTTTTTTTAAAGATTTTATTTATTTATTTGACAGAGAGAAATCACAAGTACACTGAGAGGCAGGCAGAGAGAGAGAGAGAAGGAAGCAGGCTCCCCGCTGAGCAGAGAGCCCGATGCGGGACTCGATCCCAGGACCCTGAGATCATGACCCGAGCCGAAGGCAGCGGCTTAACCCACTGAGCCACCCAGGCGCCCCATCATGGCATTTTTCTTAATCATGGAGGATGTCACCTGGAGAGAGGAGGAGAGAAAGGAGGGGAACGGAAAGGAGGAAGAGGAGGAGACCGGAGAAGAGACCTAAAAGGGAAAGGCCACTGTTGTCCATCATTTTCCCAGGGCCGAGGCTATAGGAAATGAACAGGGGCTCCCACTCCCTGCTGCAGAGGCTATGAGCCACGGATGGAGCCTGAGTCAAGCTGAGCATCTTCCTCCCCTCCCTTCCCTTCCCCTGAGACCACGTCCTGAGCTAAGGGCTGAGATCCAATGGGTCAAAAGCAAATCAAAAGAGGATACTTGTCCCGAGTGTCTGCCTTACACGTCTGTGTGACGGTCCTGGCAATCAGCAGGGTGATAACTGATTTCTGCAAGCTTGTTCTACACCCTGGGTTTTCTCCAGAATCCTTTTTCTTCCTGATCTGAAGGATCAGGCACAATGCAGAAAGGGTTGTCCCATAGGCTAAATACCACTTTTTTATTGACGACAATATCTATTGACAATATCAGTGACAACTGTCTCCACTCCACATTCTTTTGTTCAGGATTGATGGAAGAATTTTAGTGAGTTTGTATCTACCTGTGAGTGTACATTCACAGCCCTAACACAGGAGCCCTCTTGGGCTTGTGAGATGAGAACGTTTGATACTTTCAATAGCATTCCTTTAAAAAACTGTATTATTAAATATATTCTCACCTCTTACATACGTATATAAATCTGGCTTCCTGAACCATTTCTGGCACATGCCGAAGCAACTTTTTCCATGGTAACTGCTTAGTCAGGGAGATTGGGAAACAAAGGGAGAATGACCTTCTGACTCTCTCCGTACTACTCTTAAAACTTTTTAAGGAAAAGAGTGGGCATTATGATATTCTATCTCCAAATACTTCAGGGGTCTTTCTCAAAAAGAACAATTTCTTACAGCACCAAAATAACATTATCTCCCCAACACAGTCAGAAATAATTTCATCAAATATCTAGTACACCTCTAAGCTTCTCTGTTTGTAAAGGGGGAATTTGAATTAAGTTTTTAAAGATTTTATTTATTTATTTGACAGACAGAGATCACAAGTAGGCAGAGAGGCAGGCAGAGAGAGAGAGAGAGAGGAGGAAGCAGGCTTCCCGCTGAGCAGAGAGCCCAATGCAGGACTCGATCCCAGAACCCTGGGATCATGACCTGAGCTGAAGGCAGAGGCTTAACCCACTGAGCCACCCACGCACCCTTGAATTAATTTTTGATGGGTTTGAAAAGCCCTTGCGAAGGAAGTAGGATTTTGAACAAGGTCTTAAATGATAACAGCTCCCTCATTGTGGTGGGATAACTCCAAGATGGCCCCAGAATGATCCTTCTCTTCTGGTATTCATGCCCTTGGGTAATCTCCCATCTTGTGTGTGGGCTGGCCTAGTGATTTGCTTCTAGTTTGTAGAACACAGCAAAAGTGTTGGGATGACACTTTTGTGATTAGGTTATCAGAAATTACGGCTTCCATCTCGTTAGCAGACTCTCTCCTTTGCTGGCTTTGGTGAAGCAAGCTGTCATGTCGGAGCAGCCCAGGCCCCCCATCCAACGACCTGAAGGAACTGAGTCCCATCAGCAACCACGAGAACTGGAGTTGGATTCTTTCTCATTCAAGCCTCAGATGAGACTATGGTCCCAGCTGATGCTTTGTGTCTCGGTGAGATCATGGTCCCAGCTGATGCTTTGTGTCTTGGTGAGATCCTGGAATCAAAAGCTCCCAGCTTAGACGTGTCCCTACTCCTGATCTACAGAAACTATGAGATAGTAAGTGTGTGTTGTTTTAAGATGCTAAATGTATGGTAATGTGTTATGTAGCAATAAGTTAACTAATACACACATTTAATAAAACAGCCTTGCACGTGGAAGTCATTTTATCATCCCTTTTTACTGAGGAGGAAACCAAGGCTCCAAGAACATTGTCCAATGTACCAGTCATCTCCTTGGTTGCAAAAATAGAAACAGACTCCAACTAATGTTTGCAGAAATGACATTTATTAGAAGGGCAAGGAATCACTTGCTCACGGAATTAATGGAAAGGCCCGAGTACTAGCCAGGCTTTTTTTTTTTTTTTTTTTTTTAACATTATTTATTTATTTATTTGACAGACAGAGATGACAAGTAGGCAGAGAGGCAGGCAGAGAGAGAGAGGAGGAAGCAGACTCCCTGCTGAGCAGAGAGCCTGACCTGGGGCGACATGGGGCTACACGAGGCGACACAGGGCGGCACGGGGCGACACGGGGCGACACGGGGCTCGATCCCAGGACCCTGGGATCATGACCTGAGCCGAAAGCAGAGGCTTTAACCCACTGAGCCACCCAGGTGCCCCACTAGCCAGGCTTTAAAAGCAGGCAGGAACAGAGGGAAATTAGGCAGCAGGAACCATGGAAGGGTCTGGTTTTGGAGGCTTTTGCCACTGTCATTGGAGGCACAGCTGCCGAGAGCAGAATAAATTGTAAACTGCTCTAGCTTCTTCACGTCACCAGCTCCAGACTCAAAGTCCTTAGTGGAGTGCCTGATAGCCTGATCGCCTGAGCTTGGGTCACCTTTGCATATGTTGGTACTTGGGATCAGCTCCCAGTCAGTGCTCAAAAATAGTTCATTCAGGGGGCTGCCTGGGTGGCTCAGTTGGATTAAGCCTCTGCCTTCAGCTCAGGTCATGATCCCAGGGTCCTGGGATGGAGCTCTCTGCTCAGCAGGGAACCTGGTCCCCGCCCCCCTTTACCTCTCTGCCTACCTGTGCTCCCTCTCTTTCCCTCTGTCAAATAAATAAATAAAATCTTAAAAAAAAAATAGTTCTGGGGTGCTTTTGGGTGGCTCAGTGGGTTGAGCCTCTGCCTTCGGCTCCGGTCATGATCTCCGGGTCCCGGGACTGAGCCCCGTGTTGGGCTCTCTGCTCAGTGGGGAGTCTGCTTCCCTCTCTCTCTCTGCCTGTCTCTCTGCCTGCTTGTGATCTCTGTCTGTCAAATAAATAAATAAAATCTTTTAAAAAAAGAAAGTTTATTCAGTTTATAAACAAAAGACAAATCTGGCCCTAGGTGGAAGACTGGTTCATGCCCCTAAGGCTCAGTTCATAACCCTTTGCTTTAATGCAATGACATTAGCAGCATTTCCCAGGATTTCCGAATTTCCCATACTGCCCTCCCCCGCCCCCCACCCTCTCACCCCCTCCCCAGCAGGAAGCCAGAGAAGATCAAGCAGTGAGAAACTGGGAAGAGTAACTATGGGTTGCAATGTCAGAAACCTGCCACCAGAGGGCACACGAGACTCAGAAATCTACTAAGGGAGCAAGAGGTTTTGGGGGCTGCAGAATTATGTGGAAAGGTGGAGAAGGCTGAGGAAGTCAGCCTTGACTAAGGCTCTCTGCAGGCTGGGCCTTGAGGACCCAGAGAAGAAGGAGCAGTGGTGTGGGCGCCAACAGGTTTCTGTTGTTCTCGTGGCCCTGGCTGCACCCTCTCCTTACAGTTGGGGCTTTGGTCTCCCCTGGTCTTTGCTCTGAGATCTCAGGAGAACCTTTGGACTCATTTTTATGGCATCAATTCTCCAACTGTAAACACTCCCCCCACCCCACAAGCCCCAGCTCAACAATGGAGTAGAGTGCAGGGGTGGGGTTGAGGGGTGTGCCTCTGGCCCTGAAAATGGGGCAGGGTTGGGATGGGCAGTGGCTTTCCCAACCTAGAGCTTTCTATGTCAATAGGGCAGGAAGAGGTATTTTGTCTTCTCCTCTGGACTGTAACTTTCATTTCCTAGCGCCATGCCTGGAATATGGTAGCTGCTCAATGAATATTTGTTGGTTGTTGACAATTATTTGATATGAATAAGCCATGCAGAGGGAACCAAGGCAGGCTCGAGGGTACTCCAACTCCAAAACATTTCCTGAGTCCTTCTCCTCAACAGCCCACAGTTGCCATCCTTATCCAAGCCACTGCTCTTTCTCCCTGTACCACTGTGATTGCTTCTTAAGTAGGTACCTTTGCATCTCTTGATCCTTCGATTTATTCTGTACCCATCAGCCAATGATCTTTTAAAACTATAAATCGGATCATGCCACTTCCCAGCTTAACATCTTCCAAAGGCTTCTCATTACACTTTGAATGAAATCCAAACTCCTTACCCTGGCCTGTGAACTGCTCTACTAGCTAGGGCATGCCTCCCTCTTTGACCTCATCTTGTACTCTCTTCTTCCAACACACTGGCCTTCAGCCTCACTGACTTTCTTCCTGTTTCTTGGGCACAGTGAGTTTGCTATTGCCTTAGGACTTTTTGCATGAGTTTTCCCCTCTGCCTGGAATGCTCTTCACCCAGATTCTTCGCATGGCTGATTCCTTGTCATTCAGGTCTCTGGGTGAACGTCCCGTCCTCAGAGAGGCCACTGACCATCCAGCTGAGGCTTCTCTCTCAGTCACTTCCTACCCATCCCCATTTCTTCCTAATTGTCATCATGGCACTTATCCCCGTCAACTAACTTTTCATCTGTTCCTTTGTTTCTTGACTCCTCCCATTAGAAGGCAACCCCATGAGGACTGAGAGCCAGTCTGCTTACTGTATCCGTAGAGCCTATTAATAGAATGGGACCTGGCCATACTAGGTACTCGGTAAATATTCGAGCAAGGAATGTTTGAATGAATGAATGGTGGGGAACTAGGGAATGGGCAAGGGAAGTCTGTATCTCTCTGGAGTCCACAGGCAATCATTTCGTTCTTTTGGGTGGTCGTGGTTGTGGGACTGGTGGTGGCCAAGGCCTCCTCTGACCCTGAGACCTAGAGGAAGCCCAAGTCTTTGGGGTGCTGGTGGAAGCAGCAGTCGGGCTAGGGGGTAGTGAAGCAGGCAGGGTAAATTTGCCGAATTGAATGAATGTGGGTGGTATTTTCTTTAAGATTTTATTTATTTATTTGAGAGAGAGAGAGCGCTAGAGAGGAAACACAAGCAAGGGGAGTGGGAGAGGGAGAAGCAGGCTTCCCGCTGAGCAGGGAGCCCAAGACCCTGGGATCATGACCTGAGCTGAAGGCAGCTGCTTAACAGCTGAGCCACCCAGGCGCCCTAATGTGGGGTTTTACACATCTTTCTTACTTTTGGGAAAAGGTGATGGGTGGAAATCCGATCTTTAAGACAGAGAAATCCTTGAATGGTTATTTGCACTGTAAAAGGAATCCGGGCTTTGTGAAAGGGAATAGCTCAGCTCTTTCCCAAATAGCTCGGGGAAGGCTCAGGGGACTCGAGCCTAGCCCATCCATTGGTTTGGTTACAGGGTGTTTTCAACACTGGATATTTATAGAATGTTGTTCAGATACACTTATGGCTATATGAAACTTGCATTTACATGTAATACACTCTCCTTGTAGGAATTTCTTCTTCATGAAAATGAAAGGTTGTGACGACATCATGGTGACTGTGGTCTGTATAGGAAAAACCAAGGTCATTGAGACCAAGCTAGATGGGGAGAAATAGAAATAGTCCATGCCAGGTGCTCATCATCACAGGGTGGTCCTTTCTGAATATTTTACTTATTGTCATGGTTCTTAAACTAGGCTCAGCTAGGCTGGTGTTCCCCAAGTTGGATCAAGGTGTTCTGTCCTGGAAATTCAGTAATAGCCATCTTATCCTACTTCAAAGAAAAAAAAACATTGGTAGCATTTTCTCACTGTTAAGGTTTTTCCAATTTTTTTCTCCCTCAATCGCTGGTGCCTGGGATTCTAGACTCTGTCAGATCTAGCAGAGCACAAGCTGAGTAGTTATTTTAATATGTTATTATTTCATCGTGTGTTGCTAAAAGTATCATTTCTTCCAGGGGCTTGGAGTAAGTCTGAGAACCACTGTCTCAAAGTCTCCATTATTGGACCCCACTGTGCCTTCATTTTTCCCGTGTCTAAGGTGAGCGTGATAATAATAGCATTGGGCAGCTTTATGAGGATTGATGAGTTATTTTATGGCAAAGGCTTTGAAGAGAACTTGGCACCTAGTAAATGCTATGGGTGCTTGCTGTTAAAATTACGAAAAGGATAGCAGCTGAATTAGATCATTTTTATGACCCCTTCCTGCTCTGATGTCTTGTAAGTTAAAGAATTCAATAATTGAGTGTTTCCCATATGCCTAGGACTAGCTCATGTTTCCTATCTATGGACTAAGAGCCTGGAATCATTTTTAAGGACCAGACAGTCTATCGACCTATAAGAGAGCCTATGTATAAGGTGCTGATGTTGAGGAGCAAAAAAAAGTGGGGGGGGGCTGGTGACTCTGTCCTCTAGCAAGCGGCAGTGGAATTCAGACGGCCAGATGAACACACCAGCCACACACAGGACTGTAGAGGCCTGCAGGGCTGAATGGACCCAGAGATGGATCCAGATTAGCACATTTCTTCAGCTTACTTGGTTGGTGTCCAAGTTTGTTTGCATTCCAAAATAAAATGAAGGACAAAGCCTTCCATTCCAAAGTATAAAAATTTATAATGCACATAGATGCATACAAATTTCAGAATTTCTTTTTTTTCTTAAGATTTTATTTATTTATTTGAGAGAGAGAGAAAGAGAGAGAGAGAGATTGAGAGAACGAGTGGGAGGAAGGTCAGAGGGAGAGGCAGGCTCCCCAAGGAGCAGGACTGGATCTCAGGACCTGGGATCATGATCTGAGCGGAAGGCAGATGCTTAAGGGATGGAGCCACCCAGGTGCCCTCCTTCCCTTTTTTTAAAGACAAATTTCAAAATTTCATAATTTTTTTTTTCTCAATTGTTTTTTGTATTTCAGTATGTGGCCCGTGAATATATTATTCTTAGAGGTAAATGGCAGTACTGGCTTCAGGTTGGAGAGGAAATTTTTAAAAAAGATTATAATTTATTTATTTGGGAGACAGAGAGAGAGCTAGAGGGCACAAGTGGTAGAGGAGAAGCAGGCTGCCCACAGAGCAGGGAGCCCAACGTGACCCATCCCAGGACCCTGGGATCATGATCAAAGACGAAGGCAGCTAATAAACCAACTTAATCACACAGGAGCCCCAGGAGAGGAAATGTCGATAGGGGTGAAAACACTGGCTACTTGAAGCGAGAAGTCAGGTGAAGAGGCCCCAAAGGCCAAATAATAGGCCAGGTGGGCATAACAGAGAATCATACATGGCAGAATAATCAGACCCTTTCTCATTTCCCATTTTCGAACATTTTTCTATCTGAGCCTTAAAATCTTGTGAGAAAGACAAGGCAGATAATTTTATCCCTATTTAATTTTTAAAAATATTTTATATTAATTTTATTTTAGTAGAGTCTTTTAAAATTCCCATTTTAGGAGTACCTGGCTGGCTCAGTGGGTAGGGAGTGCCACTCTTGATCTCAGGATTGTGGGATCAAGACCCACTTTGGGTGCAGAGATTAGTTAAAAATAAAATTTTAAAGGGGCGCCTTGGTGGCTCAGTCGTTGAGCAGCTGACTTGATTTGGGCTCAGGTCATGATCTCAGGGTCCTGGGATAGAGCCCAGCGTGGGATCCCCACACTGGAGTTGGCTGGAGGTTTCTCTCTCCCTCTGCAAACTGCCCCCCTCATGCACATGTGCTTTCTCTCAAATAAACATATCTTTTTAAAAAAGTTCTTGTTTTCTAGATTTTATTTATTTATTTGAGAGAGTGAGAGAGAGAGACAGCGCGAGCACAAGTGGGGGTGGGGGTGTTAGGGGAGGAACAGGGAGAGAGGGAGAAGCAGATTCCCTGCTGAGCTGGGAGCGCAGGTCGCCTGGATCCAGGGCCTCCAGGATCATGCCACGAGCTGAAGGTAGACCCTTAAAGGACTGATCCACTCAGATGACCTTTAAAAAAAAAATCTTAAAAAACCCAAATTCCCATTTTATAGATAAGGCTCCAAGAGAGTAATGATTTACCGAAGTATATAGTTTGTAATTATATATGGCTGATAAATGATGGAAACGGATTTTCCTAATTCCTCCCCTCTCTTGTCTCAAGCTCTGTCCTGGGTTTAGGAATCCAAGTGGAGATTTGGCATGGACAAGAGTTGGACTTCGAAGGACTAAGATGTCGAAGGCGCCAAGGCGCGAGCTGAAGTGGGACCCTGGCGCGGAAGAGGCTGCCAAAGGAAGGGCGAGCTACAGCTGTGATTGAGGGAACCGCTGGCCAGGCCTCCAAGGGAAACCAGGCAAGCTGCCCTCTTCGCAGCTCTGGGGCAATGGCATTCATTCCAAAGTCAGGCTCACCTACATTCTGGGAATTAACCCTCTTCCCCTTTCTGGCTATACCATGTTTCAAACCCTTAAGGGTTAAAGCCGCTCCCACGTGATTTTCCCATCGCCCAGGTAACTTGGGTCGCTGCTTTGTGCGAGAAAACATGGGAAATAATAAAAGCCCCAAACAATTTTTCAGTATGTGCACCTAGCCATGCACCCCCTCATTCACCCCCACCCTCCACAGGGAAGCACAGGGTAAAAGGTGCCCGGGGGAGGGGCTCTGCACAGCGGCAGGTCGGCGGGAGGGCTGCCCAGAGGGGCCAGTGGTGGGGGGCGCGGAATGGGGGGCAGCGCCCCTTCCTTCAGTCCCCTTCTTGGGCTCCGGGTGCAGCAGGTTCGCTGGGGCCCGTGCCCCAGAGAGTTAGGGGAGGAGGAAACAAGTGGCGTGTGGGGAAGCAGGCCGCACACACCTGGCGCCCAGTGGAATGAAATCTTAATTAATTATTAAACTGAGTTCCCGCGGGAGGGAGCCGGGCCGTGGCGGCTGGGCGGGAATGGTAGGGTGGGGGTGGGGGGCAGGGAGGAAGGGAGGAGGAGTGAGGAGTGGGCGCAGGGCGCCGCTTCGGCCCCGGGGGACCCCGGCCGGAAGGAAGCCGACCCTCCGTGCTGCGGGTGGGGTCTCGTCGCCGAGAGACAAAGTGCGTTGTCCGGCGCGCCCCGGGACCCCTGGGTGAGGGTGGGCGGAGAACGCCGCAGGGGGCAGCAGGGGGGTGGAGGGAAGGGGCAGCGGGCGGGACTGCCCCTTCCCTCGGGGTCTTGATCCCTAAACAGAAGCCGCTTGTTTTCCCAGGACTGAGGGAGGGAGCGGCGGGAGAGAGGAGGGGGCGCGCGGAGGGAGGGGCGCTGCTCGGGCTCCCAGACCCCAGCCCCGCTCGTGGGAAGGGTAGTGGGCCCCTGCGCGGGGCTCGGAGGCGGAGGGGGAGGGGGCGCCCAGACAATAGGAGCTTGTGCCTTTAAGGCGGGGAGTCCGGGAGCCGGCGGGGAGGGGACTTCTGGATCCGGGGTAGAGGGCGGCTGCGCTGGCCGGCTAGGAGGGGGCGCGGGCCGGGCGGACTGCGGACGGCGGGAGGGACGGCCGGGACGCGCGGGCACAGAGCAGGACCGCGGGACGGCCGGCGGGCCGGCCGGAGCCCGCGGGGGCTGCGGGGCGGGGGCCCGGGGGAGGCGCGGAGCCCGGCCGGCAGGTGAGCCCGCGCGGAGCAGGGGTCTGGGGCGGGGGAAGAGCGGCGGCGATGGGGTGTTGGGGTCTCGGGATGGGGGGCACGTGAAGACTCCCGCGCGGCGCCCGAGAGTTTTTTGTTGGGGTACGGAAGCGCGCGATGGGGAGGCTCTATGGAGGGGAGCCTGAGGCCGTTGGGGCTGGAGAGAGAAATCAGGGAGGGGATGGGGGGCTCCAGTCTCCCACCCTTCACTCCCTTCCTCCAACCGAATTGAGTGCCCAGCTGGCTGGGACCCCGGCGAAGGTTTGGGCTGGGGGAGGGGCTGGCTGAGGTTTTTGCAGCGGGGCTGTGAGGTGAGTCTCTGAGTTTGGGGTAGAGTGTGATTGTGTTTAGGGGAGGGGGGCAGTCCGGGAAGAGGGATGCCCTATGCCTGCAGGAGTTGCCTCCACTCCCCTAACCCCAGACCTTGAAATGAAAAGGGTGGTGTCAGGGCCTGCTGCAGGGGTCCAGGGGAGAGACGACTTGATTCTTAGCAGGGCCTGACTGAAAACCTAGACGTGGAAGCAGGGGGTGGGGACTCTCTCCCCATACCCTCCCCTTACCAGAACACCCCTAGGAGGTGGAAAAACCTCAGGGGGTTGTGGAAGTGGGAGCCTTCTGCAGTCTTCAGGGAGACCAAGGATTGGGAAAGGGAGAAGGCAGTCCTGGACCTCCAGATACAGGCCCTGGGGGAGGCTCCTCTACATCTGGAAAGGCCTGGAATGGAGGCCCTCTTCCCAGCATGGTGGGCGGTGCTGGCACTGAAGGGCCCTGCTTGGGCAGGGCCTTCTACTATGAACTATCTGAAGTCGTTTTAAATCCCCAGGAGCCTCCTTCTGCCAAGGAGGGCAGGGGCAGGGACAGACCGAGGTGGCCAGGAAGAGGTTTTGGGAAAAGCAGTGGGCAGAGCTATCCTTGGGGCTGGGCCTTGGCCTGCCTCAGACTCTGGGTCTCAGGCTGGAGAATCAGGGTTGGGAGGGACTTGAGGTCTGGGAGGCACTGGGCCTCCCAACTGCCAAGCTGAATGGATATGGCTCTGGCTGTGGGAGCCAGTAGTGTCTGGAGCAGCAGATCTGTGAGAGAGAGCAAGGGAGCAGGACCCGGGGGGGTGGGGGAAGGTCAGAGGCACAGGCTCAGGAGCCTGTCTTTAGGGAAGAGGGAGGTGGTCTGTGGTTTATAGTGATGCATTGTTTCTGGACAGTGAGGGTTGGGGGACCATATAGGGAAGTTCTGTGGCTTTGAACAGTGCCCTCCCCCTGTTCCTTGTCATACCAACCTAGTCTGGTGTGCCAGGAGTGCTGGGAGCCTGGTGAGTTCTTCAAGGTGGGCAATGCCCGGAGTGGAGCCTCAGGTGGGATGGTTGCAGTTAGTTGGACAATTAGATGACTCCGAAGCTATCCCCTTGGGGGGTCAGAGTGTTCTGGGGACAGTCATGCATTCTCCTGGACAGTGTCTGCCCCTTCCCCTGTGGGTAAGAGCCAGATGCTAGGACGTGCTTCCAGGAGGCTGGGAACACAGCCAGAAACAGGTCCTTTGGGAACAGAGGTCTGGGCCATTGCAGGGGGTGGGAGGGTTGCTGTGTGTGGTAAATACAGGGCAGGGGACTGGCGAGCACGAGGAGGCAGAATTAATAAGTAAAATGTCATGGTGGGAAGCCTGCTCACTCTGGGCTCTGTCTCTAGCAGCTCTGGGGACTGACAGCTGAGGACAAGAGGGACCGATAGAACTAGAACTAGGTGTCCAACTGGCTGGGGAGATGTGTAGATGACTTTCCTGTCTTTCTGTTTTTTGGACAGTGGTAGAATTTGGGTTCAAAGTCGTGGAGAGTGGGGGAAAGGAACTCATTTACAGAGCATGTACGATGTGACAAAATACTCTTGGATTCTTTCCTCACAGACATTATTTTTCCCATTTTACAGATGACGAAATTGATGCAGGGAGGTAGTAACATGTTCAAGGCTGTGCAGCTAGCACATAATTACTCTCAGGTTTGAAGCCTGGTCTTGCTCCAAAGATCAAGCTTCTAAAGAAGTATTTTGAAGAGCCAGGCCTCCTTTGGTTATCCATTCCAAACGCCAACCTGGCCCCAAAGTCTTGCATTTCTGATCTGTCCCTCCAGAAGGTGCTGTTGGTGGTGTGGTGGGGTTGAAGGGCATGCCACTCTGTGGGCTGTGGGAGAAGGGATGCTGAGAGAAGTTGGCTGAGGGTGAATTAGGGTTGGTTCTAGTTCTAGTTCTAGGGTGAAATAGAAGTTGGCTGAGGGTGAACTAGGGTGAACTGCACACTTTCCAGCGTGCAGAGAGGTCCCTAGTCTGCCTTCTCTTTTGTGGGCCTCTGGGTGTCTGCTTGAAGCGCCACTTGTCTGTCCCCCCACCCTGCCCCATGTCCCCTAGTGAGTACAAAAGTCAAGGCTGCCAGCTCTGAAGGTTTCAGTACAGGGAGCCCCAGGGTGCCCTATGGGCACAGAGGAAGATGACTGTGCTCTCATCCTCTTTCTCTGAAGCTGGGTTTAGCCACGAGGCGCACTGCGGGTGTTGTCCTGGAGTCTTCCCCATCGTGGTTCAAGGCGCTACCCTTCAGGAGACCTGCCTGAGACCTGGGGCGGATTCAATGGCCCAGGATCTCCGCAACTTGGGCCAGCCACACAGAGCTGTTAGGCACCTTGTTTTCCTTTCCTGTCAAATCTGTGCCCCAGGTGGCCACCAATGTACCTTCACGGGGTTTTGGTGAAGATCAGGTGGAATTAGGCATGTGAGAGGACCTCAAAAAGTTTAAAGAACAGAGAAAAGCATCGTCCAGCCAGCCGTTCTAGGAACACTTACATAGATTCAACCAGGTGCGGCAGCTGTGGCTGAGAGCAAAACGGACCCAAATCCCTGCCTTCATGGAGCTGACATTCCAGTGAGGAGAGACAATGAGCAAATAAGGAAAATAAATGGAATGGCAGTTGCTGATAAGAGCTATGGAGAAAAATAAAGCATAAAGCTGGGAGGAGAGATAGGGAGCTCCAGGAAAGGGGGTTGCTATTTTAATAGCACAGTCAGGGAAAGACCGATAAGGGGACATTTGAGCTATGACCTGGACGAGTTCTTGTATCGGACAGAGGACATGGTGCGCACAGTAGTCCCAGGCCGGCCATGCGCGGTGTGTTGGGGAACAGCAAGGAGGCTCATAGGACTGGAGTGCAGGGAGGAAGGTGGAGAGTCACAGGGTTACAACTCTGTTATTTATTTCATATTAGTTGCTCAGTGCCAGTGCCCTTGAACTTGCTTTCTTCTCTTTTCTTTTCTTTATTTTAGAGAGAGAGAGTGTGTGTGCTGGGGTGGGGAGGGAGAGAGAAAGGGGGAAGGGTGAGGAAAAGGGAGAGAATCCCAAGCAGAGTCCCCACTGAGGCTGGAGCTGACTTGGGGCTCGATCTTACCACCCTGTGATCATGATCCGAGCTGAAACCAAGAATCAGATGCTTAACTGACCGAGCCACCCAGAGGCCCCCACTTAAGCTTTCTTTTTTGTCTTTTCGATGTATTTCTTGGGGCTTTAGCAGGAGTCGGGCTCAGTACTTGGTGCTGGGGATAAAGTGTAGAGCGAAATAGTAGCGATCTGGATCCTCATGAAGTTTATAGTCAGAGGGGTGGGGACACACGTTGAACAAGGGGCAATTTCAGTATAATTGTGATAAGTACTATGGAGGAAACGCAGAGGGTAAATGGGGCAAAACGCAGTCTGGGTGGAGGAGCTGGAACATCTTCCCTGAGGAAGTTCCTTCTAAGCCTTGAACCGAGGAAGAAGTAGAATTTGGCCTGATACAGTGTGTGTGGTGCGAGTGTGACGGGGACCGATGTGGAAAGAGATTCCCTTTTGTATAGAGGTCACCGGTTGGCAGCTCACAGGCTGAATTCATTCCATAGACGTGATTTATTTGGCTTGCAGCATTGAAAAATGTGAATTACTTGCCAACCTTTTCAAAATCAGGAGCTGTCATGTTTAAATGTACACTTTATTCCAGCTTCTGTTGAAAATGAGAGGCTCGGGCTCCACCGGGATGCCGGTGGCAGCTCTCTGCTAATGTGGGGGTGCTGTGTGCCCCTGCCATGCGGGGTGGGGGGCACCCCGTAGTTCCTGTGGCATCTCCTGAGCCGGGCGTGCCTTTGCTCATTGACACAGGCGTTTGAATTTGTCACCTCCCACGAATCAGTGCTTTTTAGGGAAGAGGTGATTGTTGAAGTGTAGTGCTTGGTGGGGGGGAGGTCAGGCAGATCTGGGTTCGAATCTCAGTTTTGACACCTCTGTGGCTCCTTGATCTTGGGCCAGTTCCCTCCCTCCATCTGTGTCCAGTTTCCTGGCCTGTTGAAGGGGGCCACCATCGTCTTCCTCCCGGATTTTACGTGAGTGATGTGGCATCTGGAGGTCTTAGCTTGGCAGTGGAAGTGCTCGGTTTGTGATAGTTGCCGGCCGTGGTAGGGCGTGATGGTGGCGTTAACACCAACTCCATCCTTTCTCTCAGCAGCATGTCGTGGTTTAGTGGCCTCCTGGTCCCCAAAGTGGATGAACGGAAAACAGCCTGGGGTGAGCGCAATGGGCAGAAGCGTCCGCGCCGTGGGACCCGGACAGGTGGCTTCTGCACGCCCCGCTACATGAGCTGCCTCCGGGAGGCCCAGCCCCCTAGTCCCAGCCCCGCCGCTCCCCCGCGGTGCCCCTGGCAGGATGAGGCCTTCATCCGGAGGGGTGGCCCGGGCAAGGGCACTGAGCTGGGGCTGCGGGCGGTGGCCCTGGGCTTTGAGGACACAGAGGCAACGGCAGCAGTGGGGGTGGCCGATGTGGTGCCCGACGGGAGCCCCAGGCGTCGGTGGTCGTGCTGGCGGCGTCTGGCCCAGGTGTTCCAGTCCAAGCAGTTCCGCTCGGCCAAGCTGGAGCGCCTGTACCAGCGGTACTTCTTCCAGATGAACCAGAGCAGCCTGACGCTGCTGATGGCCGTGCTGGTGCTGCTCACAGCGGTGCTGCTGGCCTTCCACGCGGCGCCTGCCCCTCCGCAGCCTGCATATGTGGCCCTGCTGGCCTGCGCCGCCACCCTCTTCGTGGCGCTCATGGTGGTGTGCAACCGGCACAGCTTCCGCCAGGACTCCATGTGGGTGGTGAGCTACGTGGTGCTGGGCATCCTGGCAGCTGTGCAGGTGGGGGGCGCCCTGGCGGCTGACCCCCGCAGCCCCTCTGTTGGCCTCTGGTGCCCCGTGTTTTTCGTCTACATCACCTACACGCTCCTGCCCATCCGCATGCGGGCGGCTGTCTTCAGTGGCCTGGGCCTCTCCACCCTGCATCTGATCTTGGCCTGGCAACTCAACCGCGGGGACGCCTTCCTCTGGAAGCAGGTGGGTGGTCCGGGAGGGGGGCCTTGGGGCACCCGGCCGGGAATGCCAAGGGGTCTGGTGATCCAGGGTGGGTGGGGTGTGGGTCACAGGTGTCCAAGGGGAGGGGCGCATGACAGGAGGCCAAGTTTCAGGGGCTGGCTCCCTCTGGGATCTGGAGCAGAGGGAGGGCTCCCCAGACAGACGCAGGCCCCAGTGTTCAGCTCTTTAGCCGGAGGCCCTTGAAATAGTGGAGCCCGAAGATGGGAGGGAGCACCCGATGTGGGAAGGTGACGTTTGATGCCAGGGCCTGGGCTGGGCCCAGAGGGCAGTGTTGGTGACTTAAGGCCTTGGCATCTCTGGCCCCAAGTTGATCCCTGAGACTCAGGCCCTGGTGCTGTCCCTGTAAAGCAGCTCCAGGTGGTGACCTGGAGGGATCAAGCAGGGTTCTGATAGAGTTGGCAAGGGAGGAGTTGCTTCTCTTCTGGACTGAAGCCATCTCTGAGAGGACAGGGAGGGTGATGAGTGGGATCAGTTTTCTCTGGGGCCGGGCATGGTTTAAGTGCAGTTGGGCCGTGGAGAAGAGCGACATCAGGTTCAGGTCTCCCCACCATCCCTCTGAGCACCAGGGCTCCGGCAGTCCTGTCTTGAGGTTCTCTGCCCATGCCAGCTACTGTATCCAGGTTCTCAGTGGGGCGTGGGGTGGGGCCTGCCAGCATGATGTTGAGAGAGAAATCAAGGCTTGGCTGCAGGCAGACCTGCTTTGTCCAATGGACTGACTTCTTCTCTGTGAGATCTTAGACAACGAGCCTCACTTTTCCCAGCCTTCATTTCCCAGTCTGTAAAACTGGGATAAAAATAGTAGTTACCTCATGATGGCGCTGTTAGGGCCCCACCCTCTCCCAGAGCAGAGTAGAACCTGCCAGGGCAGGGCTCTTACCTGGGGTAGGGAAGTGTGGGAGTGCTGTAGGGGATGGTACCCAGGGAAGGGCCTTCCCAGAAATCCCTTTCAGAGAGACAAGAGCATGCGGAGTCTGCCATCTGAGGTCCTCCCTGTGACGAGGGAGCAGAGCCCAGGACATGGTGCCTAGCTGATCCTTCAGGGCATAGCCCCAACTAACATACCTCATGACCCCTGATTTTGAGGGTGCTGTCCTCAGTCTTGCACAGGTTTTGAGGGAGTCCCACCTCTGCCTTGCCTAGGGCTTGTGGCCTATAGCCCACCCTAGCCCCACCCACAAAGAGGAAGTTGCCTGGGGCTCCCAGGGTGAGAAGCTGGGTGCTCTGGCATGAAGCCCTTCTCCACCCAGCTTGTGCTCTGGAACAGAATGTACCTTTTTAAAAGTAACTTTATAGCCCATTTGTTTGTGGAGCAGGCACCCACAGGGCAGTCTGACCTCTTAAAGGGCCTGGGTCTTTCTGCCTCTGCTAGCCCCCCGTTTGTCACCAGGGTAACTAGCACCCTGGGCTTTGGAGTTGGACTACCCTGCTGGGGAAGGAGGAGCTTGGAGGTGGTGCCTCCCTTCCCTCCCCACCTTCTCTCTGGCTGGCAGGGGGTGGGTGAGTGTCTCTTCTCTGCTCTTAGCTGGCATGGTGCCCCGGCCCAGGCACAGGGCCTGATCGGGTAGGCGCAGCCCCATGGGGACCAGGACTCTGTCAGCCTCCTGCCTCCCCAGGGGCTCCCAGTTGCAGCTTGACCCAATAGGTCTCAGCAGGCACGTTCTTAGGGTGAGCAGGGAGAGTCAGCCTCCCCCGTGCCTATTCTCGGAGCCAGGGTCGCCCATACACCTTCTCTGAACTGAGAAGGATTGATTCCCTGTGTCCAGTGGCCCATGCGTGTCTGGATGACGTGGAGCCGTGGCCTCCTTTCTAGGCTCCTCGTGCAGCCCCTTTCCAGATCCAGCCCTGCTTACGCTCATGGGAAGAAACCTTCGTTCTCCTCTGACCCCTCGTTCAGACACACTGAGCAGTTTCACCCAGTGACCCCGGCCCCGCTTGGAGTCTCCCAGGGTGCCCTGGCATCCCTTTTTTCTCACAGTTGGATAGGGGTCTGCATACAGATCTATTTTGGTCTCTTGTCCCCCTTCCCCTTCCCTTCCCTGTGACTCACTTTTTCCTCTTGGGCTCCTGGGGCCAGGAAGGGAAGTTGCCTGGTTAACCCCCTCCTTCTCCCCTACTGGGGGCTATTCTTAGAAACCCCTAAGGGAGATAGTGTGCCCCCCTCTTCACCCCTGCTGCTGGGAGGGAGACCTTGGGAGCTGGACTGGGAAGGAAAGCTAGGCGGCCAGTCCTAGAGGGTCAGAGCGAGAAATAGCTTAGAGGTTTGCTGAACTTACCCCTCCGTTTTACCTAAGAAAAATGAAAGCTCCCAGAGATTAAGTGACCTGCCCAAGTTTGCAAGACTAGTTCTGGTTCTGGGCAAAGCCCAGAATTCCTGGCTTCCAGTTGGTGCTCTTTCCCTCCCTTCTCCCCAAACCAGAGCCCTGCCCCAGCCAACTCTGGGGTGGAGCCACAAGTGCCGGGTTAACCCATGAATTCCCAGAAACACTGATGCCAGTTTTCGTTAGACTTGCTCTTTGGTGAGAGCTACTGATGCTGAGGAGGGCTGACCATCCTGAGATTGGGCTCCTAAGGCATCAAGAATTGAGGGTACCGGGGCACGGTGGCAACCCTTCCCAGGTGGAACATCATTAGTAGAACTGATGATTCCCAAGGCTGGGCGGCAAGAGTTTGCATGAGTGGAGGGAGTAGGAATCTTGGAAATCAAGAATGTACCGTGCAGTAAGGTTTGGACACAGGCTTTGGAGTCTTACTGTCTTGGATTCAAGTCCCACACCAGCTACTATTAGCTATGTGATCTTGGACAAGTTACTTAGTTTCTCTGTGCTGGAATGCCTTACCTTCCAAAATGAGGTACTGTTGTATGTTTCATAGAGTTAGGAGAAATCCATTAGGTACTGTATAAGAGGTAGCTATGGAAGTCAGGATGACTGGTACCTGGGTGGCTCAGTCATTAAGCGTTCTGCCTTTGCCTCAGGTTGTGATCCCAGGGTCCTGGGATCAAGCCCTGATTCGGGCTCGCTGCTCAGCGGGAAGCTTGCTTCTCCCTCTCCCATTCCCCCTGCTTGTGTGCCCTTTCTCACTGTGTCTCTTTCTGTCAAATAAATAAATAAAACCTTAAAAAAAAAGAAGTCAAGGATATTAGACAGCCAACAGATTAGCTCCAATAATAGTAATAATAATAATAATATCAAGTTATGTCAGAGCAGGGAGGGATCTTAGACATCTTCTTATTGTCCTCTCTCGAGGTTCTAGATGAAGATACAGAGGCCCAGAGAGATGAGATGACTTGTCCTGGGCATTCATAGGGGGGTATAGCGCTCAAGTCTCCTGAGTGTTGTCCTGTGAGGAGAACCACGTGCAGAAGTTGCTGCATTTGTTCTTTGTCGGAGTTGATGGTGGGGCAGGAAATTGTAGTGTACTAGACACCGGCCCTGTGACCCCCCCCCTTGCCTCTGCTGCCAGGAGTTGTGCAAAGGTCCCATTTCTAGCTGTACAGTGATCCAGGAAGGGGGCCAGAATCCTGTGGGAGAAGGGGGAAATGTGTCACAGGGGTTGGGACGGGGACAGACAGGGCACAGGATCCTGGTTTCCTCCCTGAGGGAACACATCCCCAGAGAGCCTGGTAGGTTGCACCTGTGCGTTGTGGGGGTGGGGTGGTCACCATCTGCCTCCGCCGCCCTCTTGCAGCTGGGCGCCAACATGCTGCTGTTCCTCTGCACCAACGTCATTGGCATCTGCACACACTACCCGGCGGAGGTGTCTCAGCGCCAGGCCTTTCAGGAGACCCGTGGTTATATCCAGGCCCGGCTGCACCTGCAGCACGAGAACCGGCAGCAGGTGGGGCTGCTCTCACTGTCCGAGGCCTTTCTGCTCCCCACCCCCCAGAGAACCACAGACTGGGTCCGTTGTCCCGCTCCATTTCGCGGAATGAGTGTGGATGGTTCCCCTGATGGTGTGTCACACAGGCCCTGGATGCTGGGGTTCCTGTGCTGCCTGAACGAGGGGTGAGGGGACGGGTAGATGGGAGCACCAGTGAAGAATGAAACATATGTCTGCTGTAGGTGGGGCGATCCAGAAGGGAATCTCAGGTCTCCAGAGGGCTTTGGGAGGGCACTGGGGTGGTGGAGGCATCAGGAGGGATCACAGTATGAGGCCGAGAAGGTAGTGGTACCCTGTTGACACCACTGGTCTAGGAACGGCTGCTGCTGTCCGTGTTGCCCCAGCATGTTGCCATGGAGATGAAAGAAGATATCAACACAAAGAAAGAAGACATGATGTTCCACAAGATCTACATCCAGAAGCATGACAATGTCAGGTAGGGTGGGGGTGGGAGGAGACTGAGAGGGATGGGGGTCCTGGGAGTCTTTGAGGGCCAGGTGGTCCTTCTATCTTCTGCCACTGTCCACAGCATCCTGTTTGCGGACATTGAAGGCTTCACCAGCCTGGCATCCCAGTGCACCGCACAGGAGCTGGTCATGACCCTGAACGAGCTCTTTGCCCGGTTTGACAAGCTGGCTGCGGTGAGGGGGTGGGGGTTGGGGGGTGGGGCGAGCCTAGCCTTACTGGGGCAGCCTGATGCGGAGGGGACAGATGGTGACTCAGTGAGGGTGTTGGGTGGGCAAGAGAGTGAGCGACTCTCCCCAACTCTCCCCTTTAGGAAAATCACTGCCTGAGGATCAAGATCTTAGGGGACTGTTACTACTGTGTGTCGGGGCTGCCGGAGGCCCGGGCAGACCATGCCCACTGCTGTGTGGAGATGGGGGTGGACATGATCGAGGCCATCTCGTAAGCAGCGTTCCTCGCAGGCTTCCTGAGGCACCAAGGGCGCCTAGGCCAGCTCCTGTTGTCTACTATGTCCTCAGGACTTTTTCTCAGTTGTGGCTATTTCTCTGTCTTGGAGCTCTGTCCCCAGGGAGGGGACTGGATCCTTCTTCAGCCTGTGCAGCTTAGATCCCAGCCAGCCCGGCAGGCTCGGGGAGCCAGCGTGAGGGGATCTGGGCCGGTGTGAATGCTGGCTGAGCAGGTCTGAGGGGAGAATGGTGACTCCTCCCTTCCTAGCTCAGTTCCACGGGATGCTGCAGGGCCACAGCTGGTGAACACAGTTCTCATTTGTCCCTGAGACCCAGGCAGCCTTGTGCTCATGTCCAGCCAAAGGCTGTAGTCCTGTGCCCTGCGTCTGTGTCTGTCCCTGTCTGGCTTTGAGGGGAGTAAAGGGCCCGAGCTCTGGAGCGGGGTGGTGGAGGAATGGGGGGGGCACAACGACTGTGCCAGGAGCTGAAGTGGAGCCGCCTCCTCCCAGGCTGGTGCGCGAGGTGACAGGTGTGAACGTGAACATGCGCGTGGGCATCCACAGCGGGCGTGTGCACTGTGGTGTCCTCGGCCTGCGGAAATGGCAGTTCGACGTGTGGTCCAATGACGTGACGCTGGCCAACCACATGGAGGCAGGGGGCCGGGCCGGGTGAGTGTGGGGGCTGGGTGGTGAGGGGTGGGAGCAAGGTGGCCAAGCCCCGGTCTCACCCTCCTGTCCCTTCCCAGCCGTATCCACATCACCCGGGCCACGCTGCAGTACCTGAATGGGGACTATGAGGTGGAGCCAGGCCGTGGCGGTGAGCGGAACGCATACCTCAAGGAGCAGCACATCGAGACCTTCCTCATCCTGGGAGCCAGCCAGAAACGGGTCAGGACAGGGGGTGGGCAGGCAGGGAGGAGGGCAGATGTGCGGAGCAGACAGACCTCTGCTCTGGGCCCTTTTTCCGATCATGCGCCCGGCTGCCTTCACAGAAAGAGGAGAAGGCCATGCTGGCCAAGCTGCAGCGGACGCGGGCCAACTCCATGGAAGGGCTGGTGCCACGCTGGGCGCCTGACCGCGCCTTCTCCCGGACCAAGGACTCCAAGGCTTTCCGTCAGATGGTGAGCGGCTGCAGCACTAGGACTC
This sequence comes from Mustela lutreola, assembly GCF_030435805.1. NCBI lineage: Eukaryota > Metazoa > Chordata > Mammalia > Carnivora > Mustelidae > Mustela > Mustela lutreola. The sequence continues at coordinate 65,970,799 of NC_081297.1, forward strand.
GAGGCCTCATTTTCCTGACGCTCTGTGCCCCGCTCCCTCTTCTGTTTTCCTTGTTCTGGGTCATACATCTTCATGTATGACGTCTGGTATTGGTGGCAGGAGGGATGACTTCATACCCGGGTCCCAAGGCCCCTAAAGTATGGGGGGTGGGGATTCCCCGCGCACACTGCTGAGGGTGGGGAAGGGATGATGAGGGCGAAGGTGGTCTGCTCTTCACCTCATTTGCACACTTTGTTCCTTTCTCCAGGGCATTGATGATTCCAGCAAGGACAAGTAAGTCAGGGTTATTGAGGAAGGAGGGAGGAAGTGAAGGGGAGAAGGCGCTTACACCCTGGGACAGGGCTGTGGGGAGCCGAGACCACCGAGACCCCCTCTTTCCTGGACCTTAGCTGTGTCGTGTGGGAGCAGGGACCACACACCTACCTGCTCACTCTATTCTTGGGTGCTGCCCATGCCCGTCCCTTCTCGCTGCCCCTCATGGGGCAGTGCTCATGCTCCTGGTGAGGCTCTGTGGTCTGCCCTCAGCCGGGGTGCCCAAGATGCCCTGAACCCCGAGGATGAAGTAGATGAGTTCCTGGGCCGCGCCATCGATGCCCGCAGCATCGACCAGCTACGGAAGGACCATGTGCGCCGCTTCCTGCTCACTTTCCAGAGAGAGGATCTTGAAAAGAAGGTTTGGGGGAGCTGAGGACAGAGGGACGAGGGCTGGGTGAGGAGGGGACGTCCAGGCAGGGAAGGCCGAGCACAACTGAGGGAACAGGAGAGTTGTTTTGGGAATGGGGCGGGGGATGCCACAGGGCATAGGAGGGATTCCTCTCAACCAGGCCCCACTGCTCCCCCTCCCTGAGGCCCCTGGTAGTGCCCTGCGGCCTCCAGGACAGAGCCCAGCACCCAGCTCAGCCTCCTCTCCCTCAGTACTCGCGGAAGGTGGACCCCCGCTTCGGAGCCTACGTCGCCTGTGCGCTGTTGGTCTTCTGCTTCATCTGCTTTATCCAGCTTCTCGTCTTCCCACAGTGAGAGCCCTGCCCCTCCTCACTCGGCTTCTCCTCCCTCCACCACTTCCCAGAACTTTCCTAAATACCCATGCAAGCTCGCGGTCCCTGGAGCCCCCACCCTGCCCATCTGGGGAGTGGGACAAGGATGCCCAGGTATTCCAGAGTAACATTGTTCCCGGCCTCCTTCTGCCGCAGCTCCACCGTGATGCTTGGCATCTATGCCGGTATCTTCCTGCTGTTGCTGATCACTGTGCTGACCTGTGCCGTGTCCTCCTGTGGCTCTGTACATCAGGGGTTCTTCCAGGGCTGGTCGGGGAGGGCTGGCTGGGCTGGGGGTGGTGAGGAGTTCCGCGGGAAGTGGGAGGAGGCGGCCAGGCCTGCCCCGGGCCCCATCCCTGGTTGGCCTTACTCCTTGGCTGACACGGTCTCTAACTCTCTGCCCTTTGCCCGTCTGCAGCTCTTCCCCAAGGCCCTGCGCCGTCTTTCCCGCAGTATTGTCCGCTCTCGGGCACACAGCACTGTGGTTGGCATCTTTTCAGTCTTGCTTGTGTTCACCTCTGCCATCGCCAACATGGTAAAGGTCCAGTGGAAACTCTCTTACCCTGCGTCTGTGCCGAGCACTGCTCTGGGCTCTGGGGGTAGGCAGAGGGAGAAGACCCACGTCCTGCCCTCTGAGAGGTTAACTCCAGTCCTTCTTTCCTTGTTTTCTGTACCTCCTATCACCCCTCTACGAGAACTTTGACCTCCAGGGTATAAAGCACTGGGACATGGCCCCTGTAACTGCTCCCCTCCATGCTTTCCCCCAACTTTTGCAGTTCACCTGCAACCACACCCCCATACGAAACTGCGCAGCCCGGATGCTAAATGTGACACCCGCTGACATCACCACCTGTCACCTGCAGCAGCTCAATTACTCTCTGGGCCTGGACGCTCCCCTGTGTGAGGGCACCGCACCCACCTGCAGCTTCCCTGAGGTGTCCAAGCTGTGCTCTGGCGGGATGGGGTGGGGGGCGGGCCTGATCAGTGCTAGTGATTGACTCCTCTGCATCAGGCCTGGTGATGGGCACTGGGGGCCCAGATCTCACCAGAGTCCCTGCTGGGGTAGCAGCCAGGGACCCGAGTGTGGTGTAGAGTGGGGTGCGGAGGCTGAAGGAGCTTTGGGTGTGAGGTTGTGGAGGGGAGCACAGGGCTCTTTCTGCATGGGGTCGGGGTGCCGTGGCTTCTTACTTCATCCAACACCGCCTCTGCCGTTGCCCCCTCAGTACTTCGTTGGGAACATGCTGCTGAGTCTCTTGGCCAGCTCTGTCTTCCTGCACATCAGCAGCATTGGAAAGCTGGCCATGGTCTTTGTCCTGGGGCTCATCTATTTGGTGCTGCTTCTGCTGGGCCCCCCAGCCACCATCTTTGACAACTACGACTTGCTGCTTGGTGTCCATGGCTTGTGAGTTTATCCTCAGCCCCTTCAGTCCCCTAGGAGCTTCCTGACCCTGCTGGTCACTCTGGTGCCCAGGCCTCTTTGCCCTTGGAAGGCTGCCACTCACCCCCTCACCTATGGGGGAAAAGGAGGCCGTGGAGGAGCTCCCAACGTATGACTCCACAGTCACCCCAAGGAAACTCCAGTCCTGGGAAGTCCCTGTATCTTTAGGCCAGACATTTGAAAAAAATTCCCTATCTCATTTGCATGGTTCCTTCGTAAGCATTTTCTTAACCACCTGTAGGTCACACAGCTGCTTGATGGCAGAGCCCAGGCTGGAACCAGAACTTCTGACTCTTTTTTTTTTTTTTTTTTTCAAGATTTTATTTATTTACTTGACAGAGAGAAATCACAAGTAGATGGAGAGGCAGGCAGAGAGAGAGAGAGGGAAGCAGGCTCCCTGCTGAGCAGAGAGCCCGATACGGGACTCGATCCCAGGACCCTGAGATCATGACCCGAGCCGAAGGCAGCGGCTTAACCCACTAAGCCACCCAGGCGCCCCAGAACTTCTGACTCTTACTTAGGGACACCACACTGACTTTTTCTCTGCAAACCCCATCCCTTGTGATGTGGGGCCATAGCTTGGTGTGCTGGGAAAAGCCTCTGGAGTCACTTGGGTTTGAATCCTGCTCTGCCGCTCATTAGCTGTGTGACCTTGGACGGGTGAGTTAATGTCTCTGAGCCTCAGTTTCCTCATCTATAAAATGGCAGTGGTGCCCGCATCACAGGTGATTGTAGAAGTGATGGCAACTCAACATTTGTTGAAGCCTTACTGCGCGCCAGTGCCATGCTGGGCCTTTTGTGCATGTTATTTAGATCACATCCCTCTTTTACTGATGAGAAAACAGGCCTAGACTTAAGCTGGTTGTTCTGGGTCACAGGGCAGGGAAGTAGAGGAGCTAGGAGTGGAACCTTCTCTTAACCTCTGCTCTTAATGAGTTCCTGTAGGCCAAAGTCCTGACCCAAAGTCCAGTGAGGACTTTGGCCTACAGGAACTTTTTTAAGATTTCGTGCTCTGAGTCTCCCCTCCCCTCTGCCCTCCACCCAGCAGCCCAAAGGGAACCCATGACTTTGTTTCTTGTATCTTCCCACCAGGGCTTCTTCCAATGAGACTTTCGATGGGCCGGACTGGTGAGTGAGGGCTCTGGGGCAGGGAAGGGTAGGGCTGCCGGGCCTCTTTCACACACCGAGCTCACCTCTGCTCCCCCTCAGCCCAGCTGCCGGGAGGGTGGCGCTCAAGTACATGACCCCCGTGATTCTGCTGGTGTTTGCGCTGGCTCTGTATCTGCATGCCCAGCAGGTGGAATCAACTGCCCGGCTGGACTTCCTTTGGAAACTGCAGGTGGCCGAGGGTGCTTCTGGTGGACGGGGAGGGTCCTGAGGACAGAATCTGGGCTGAGCCAGAAATGCAGCTCGTTGGCTGGCTGAGGCTCGGGCTGCCCAAGCCTGCTCTGGCTCCAAGCCTTCCCCGTGCCCATCCCCTAACCCCAGCCTTATCCCCTCCCTGCCTCTTTTACCCCTTTGCCTGTTCTTTAGGTCTCACCTGTCCATGCCTTCTTCTCCCCCCCGATTCCCTCTGATGGCCGTCTCCAAGCCTTGGCCGCCATACCCACCCCTCGTGAATGTTGGGCAGTGGGTGATGGGTGTGGTGTCCACAGGCAACAGGGGAGAAGGAGGAGATGGAGGAACTGCAGGCATACAACCGGAGGCTGCTGCATAATATTCTGCCCAAGGACGTGGCTGCCCACTTCCTGGCCCGGGAGCGTCGGAACGATGAGCTCTACTACCAGTCGTGTGAATGTGTGGCCGTCATGTTTGCCTCCATTGCCAACTTTTCTGAGTTCTATGTGGAGCTGGAGGCAAACAATGAGGGCGTCGAGTGCCTGCGGCTGCTCAATGAGATCATTGCTGACTTTGATGAGGTACTTGTCTGGTTGGCTGCTGCTGGTGGAGCAGCTGGAGGGACTGGGGGAGTAGGGAGAACTTTGGACGGGAAGGCCAGGATTGGAGGGGTGGCTGAGGGGGAAGGGAGTTTTGACGGGACCCAGAGATGTTGGCGTCAGGGTAAGGGTAGGTACAGTGGAGACAAGGCTGAAGACCCACCAAGGTGTCTGAGGTGGCAAGGAGGTCGGCCTCATTGGGGCAGGGTTGTCACTGCTGGGAAGCAAAGACCTGAGGATCTGTGGAGAGAACAGGCTAGGTACCAGCTGGATGTTACTGAAGGCGGAGGCAGTAATCCATGGGCAGAACCCCACAAGCCCGAGAAAGCAAGATGGGCCCCCGAATAGAGAAAATGGAAGCAAGCCCGAGGGGGTGTCCTGAATATCCAGGTCAGGAAGGGGCCATTCCTGACTGTTCGGGGGCCAAGGCACTTCTTCACTCTGGTGCTCAGTGGTGCTCAATTCCCCATAAAGTGACAGTCAGTCACATAAAGCGCCTGATGGCTAATAGCCCTTCTGGAGTTCTGGATTCTGCGAGGGAGCTCATGCAGCTGAGCCAAGCTGTGAGCACCAGTCCTGGCCAGGGGTTCTGCCGATTGCCTGGTGAAGAGGCCTGTGCTCCTGGCGCCTCTGTCCTGCCTTGAGAACAATAGCTGGAAGGCGGTGGCTCCCTCCCTCAAAGGAGGGAAGCTGCTGAAACAGGGCAGGGAGAGGAGGCTAAAGCCCGGCAGGAGTGAGCGTGGGGCAGGGTGCGTGTGCTTGGCCGCTCTGCCACCCAGTGTGGCCTCCCTGTGCCGTGCAGATCATCAGCGAGGAGCGCTTCCGGCAGCTGGAGAAGATCAAGACGATCGGGAGCACCTACATGGCGGCCTCAGGACTGAACGCCAGCACCTACGATCAGGCCGGCCGCTCCCACATCACTGCCCTGGCAGACTATGCCATGCGGCTCATGGAGCAGATGAAACACATCAACGAGCACTCCTTCAACAATTTCCAGATGAAGATTGGTGAGATGGCCTGATTGCCTGGCAGCTCATCCCAGGGCTATGTCTGGGGGAGGCCGAGGAAGCGGGCCAGGGACGCATGGCATCCCGGATGCCCCGTCAGGAATCCTCTGGGATGTCCTTTTCTCCCACCTCCTGTCTCGTCTCATGTTTAGAACGGAGATCGTTTGTAAAGGGCCTACTGTGTGCTAGGTACTGTCCTAGACATTTTAATCTTCATGTTATCATCCCCTTTGACAGACAGAGACACTCAGATTAAATAACTTGGCCAAGGTCAAACAGCTGGTGGGGGGGGGACTACCCTGGGATTCAAAACCAGGTTTAGTTAAGCTCCAGTACCTGTGCCCTTCCCTATGGCCAGTCTTGTAAGAGGCACTTCCTCTCGCCTGAGCTGGGAGCTGGTGGGCGGGAGGAGCGGCTAACAGCATCACTCTGGTTTGAATTCTGGCTGTTCCACTTACTGGCTTATTTAGCACATTGCATCCTAAGGCTGGCTGTAAAAGGGGGACGATACGTACCATTTAGGGCTGTTGAGGGGATGAAATAATGGCATGCAAAATGCTTCCCAGAGGGGTTGGCACAGAGTGAGCATTCAGTGGATTTAGTTACGGCAATAACTGTCTCAACTCAGGGGAGCTCTTGGGACATGCCCAGCTCTGCCATTCTTTACAACCGGGACGCTTGTCGCTTTGTCACTTTTTTCTCTCAGTCCTTCTAAAGGTTCCAGGAGGTGGGAGGATTCCCCGGGCTGACCCTGGAATGTCCATTAGTCTCAGTTTTTTGCTGCTGTTCCCATTGCAGGGCTGAACATGGGCCCAGTTGTGGCAGGCGTCATTGGGGCTCGGAAGCCGCAGTATGACATCTGGGGGAACACAGTGAATGTCTCTAGCCGTATGGACAGCACGGGTGTCCCTGACCGAATCCAGGTGAGGGGGATGTGAGCAGAGGCTAGGAAGGGTATGGGTCCAGAGGGCTTCTACAGGTCCCTCTCTAAGGTCAGCGAGGACAGGGGTAGGGTGGTAGAGTTCTGTGATTGGGGTGGGGTTTGGGGGGGGGGACTAGCATGATTAGAGAACCCCTGGACCCCTGCAAATGTAGCAGGAAGGATCCCAGGCTAAATGGGTTCCCTTCCCATTCCTCAGGTGACCACGGACTTGTACCAGGTTCTAGCTGCCAAAGGCTACCAGCTGGAGTGTCGAGGGGTGGTCAAGGTGAAGGGCAAGGGGGAGATGACCACCTACTTCCTCAATGGGGGCCCCCCCAGTTAGCAGGGTCCAGCTACCAATTCAACTGTCAGGACCAAGGTGGGCATCTGAGTGGACTCTGTGCTCACTGGGAGGAGCTGTGGCAGGGGGCACCAGGCCTCCAGACCCTGCTGACCACAAAAGGGAACAACACCCCAGTAGGCTGTGCTTGGACCACACTTGCTAGTCTGCCCTCAGGCTGGTGAACAAGGACACCAAGAGGATTATGCAAGTGACTTTACTTTTCTAATTGGGATAGGACTGTTGCCTCTTCCTTCCTTTCTTGGGAGCAAGGGAGGCAGCAGCTACAGAGGCAGCAGGAGCCCTCCTGCCTGAGGGATTAAAAATGGCAGCTTGCCAAGCCTGTCCTTCCCCTGTCTGTCTGGGCAACAGACTCAGGGCTGGGCCCTTTTTTCCCTCTTTTTCCTGGGAATATTTTGTACAAAGACTGGGGCAGGCATGAGAAGTGCCTATTCCATGCTTGCCTCTGCTATGCCTGCATCCCCAGCACTGGCCTTGGGTACCCCACCCCAGTAAGGTCTCCCTTCTAGGCACAGGGCGGAGGAGGGAGATGCTCTGGGGACCCAGCTCTGTCCGTATTTCAGGGGAATGTCTCCATTTGCCAAATCCTAGTCCCATGATCTGTCCCCAAAGGGGAACAAAGGGACTTTTGACAGCTCAGATTTAGCCCCGGTTCCTGCACAGCTCCAGGGAAAGGGGCATCTGGCCTCATTGGTACTGTGAAAACGCCCAGCCAGAGAGCGAGCATATGTGTGGGAATTCAGAAGATCAGGAGTTGAAAGTTCACCTGCAGGTGCCAAAGAGAGCAGGCCAGCCAGGGAGTGGGGTGGTACCAGACTCTTGATCTCAGGACCCCCCTGGGGTCATGATCAGGTACCTCTGCCCCTGTGCACTCTTGCTGTCTGCTGGCAAGGGGGCACAGAGCATCTCTACCCATTCTGTTGCCAAATAGAAAAGGGTCAGGGCATGGAGGAGGATGACCCTGATCACAAACCTGTCCTCCCAAGTCTCTGGCCCTGGGGAGGGCCTGTGTGTCTGTGTAATGCGTGTGCATGTCGGCCTTTGTGTGTGTATCTGTTTCCCAGGTCTGTGTGTGTCCTTGTGCTCCTCCTCAGCTCTCCACCTGGGGTTACCTCTCTCCTGTGGGCCTCTGTCTTCTGGGAATAAGGCAGGGTTTCTGATTTCAAGGGACGAAGAGAGATGCCTACGTTGCACAGGAGTGGCATGGGGTGTGGTAGCAAGAGGAAGGTGCCCCTGGGGAGAGCAGTCCTTTTTGTGCCAAATCCCTAAGTGCCATTTGGGGGCCGCATGTGCAGCACGACTGTCTCCCCGCCTCAGGCAGGGACCCAAGCGCCTGCTTGAGCCTCCGTGCTCCCTGCACTTGAACTGTCTGGGGTTTGGTGGGCAGAGGCTCAGGAATTTCCTGGGTTCCCCATCTGGGGGTATACTTTGGGACAGAGGTAGCATGGGGTCTCTCTGAGGACCCAGATACTGGTACTAGGGGGTGGAGCAAGGGAACCTGAAACTTGGCGTTCCACAGCCTTCCATCTCAGTCTAGCATGTTCCTGGCTTCCCAGTCCCCATGAAGCCTGTAAGGGCTAGGAGGAGGATTGGAAGGTCGGACTCTAGATTCCCTTCCTATATCTGCCTTCCTTTTACTCCTTTCCCTGCAACCTCCTTGCCTCAGGCCTGAATTAGTTGGTGCCTTGGTTTCTCTGTCTGTACCAATTTAAGCCAGAGCCATTAGCCTGCATTTGAAGATCATTTTGTCTGGGAGGTGGTGAGAGAGACGGAGGAGAGAGGGTCCCAGAGTTACTGGGTTTGGGGAATGGAAGGGGTAGGGAGTACTTTTGCCCTTCCTCGTGCCCTTTCAGACTCCCGCTCCTTTCAGAGACCTGGTTTCGGCTCAGATTGCCTCCCTGAGGGATCTTCATGCATCTACCAAATGGGCCATCAGGCACTTCATTAGCCATGGCAGGAGGAGGGCGCAAGACTAGTTGGTCTGGACAGAAAATCCACTTCCTTTCCCTAGCCATATCCCTGGATAGGAAGGGACTGCTTGGAGCCCTAGGGTGGGGTGAGGATGTAAGGAGACCAGAGTGGGAAGACCTCAGTCTTCGGTGACTTGTCTTTGCTTCTTGCCAAGTGGGAGGGGCCTGTCCACACCCTGACTCCCCATACCACAGTGCCAGCCATGCCCTTCTCCTGGGCTACCATCGTCCCCTTTCTCACCAGATGTTGGGGAAGTCAGTGAATGGGAGGCCCATGGACTTTGGTTTTATAATGTAACCACTGTGGGGGGGGAGGGTGGTGTATCATGTATTTCCGTGAAATATTTAATATATTTAAATATCAATAAAATCAAATTCTTTGTAAAATTCTTAGCTCTCTGAAGATGTTCTGGGCCCTGGGTTGGGTCAGAAGTGGCAGAGCTGGGTACAGGAGGTAGCCTCCTGCCGGAGGGCTCTGTGAGCCTTTTCCTCAGTGGATAGAAGGCTTCTTCTGGTTTTCTCGCTGCCAAGGTGAAGTTGCAGTCTTCAGAGAGCATGACTACTCTAGGCCCTTCATGAGGACCAGTGTGTGTCTTCCCAGACTTGTTATTCTGACACCTGCCATTCATGAGGTCAAGACCCCCTCGATGGTCTTTTCTGTATCCTGGCCCCTCCCAAACACCAGCTTTGGATTCGCATACAGCTGATCTCACAGGAATTTGGGCATGAGAATGACTTCCCTCTGCCTCACTCCCAGTGCACATGAGTGACTTCTGGTCCAATTTGTTTACTCTGTTTTTGTGATCCCTCCTCCCATTAGTCAGTCAGTGGAACCAGGACACCCTCTCCCACTTTTTCTTTGCCCTGCTTCCACAGTTCATCTTGCCCTTCCGTAAACACATCCTGCTCAATATAGACTGAAGTTTCTGTCACTAAGAACAGAGTGATCCATGAACCTGGAAAAGAGAGAGAGGGTCTCAGATCCGGCCAGGTCAGGCTGGTCTGTGTGGTGGTGTCCTTAAACATCACTTAAGACTGCCTCAGGGCAGAGAGGGCAGGGGCAGTGATAAGGAAGTATGGCTACTATAATGACTGGTGGTTGGAGGGTGGGAGGCAGCCATGAAGGGAGCAGAGGCATTCCCGGACTTCCTAGGAAAGCTATAGACACTTATCTTGTGCTTGCCCCAAAAGGCACAGCCACAAGGTGAAGCACAAAGATACAAACAGATCTTTAACTACTTTGAACGCCGGATTCTGGGGCCAGCTATCTCTGGTAAGACCCAAACTTTGTCTTCTATTCCCTAACTGAGAAGAGCTAAGACAGTCTCTAAGGATTTCAGTGAAGGGAGGGAAGACTTCCCTTAGTCTCCTCACCCTCATCCATCCCAGCCTAACCTGGTCATTGGGCTTTTGATGAGGCAGTGGCGGGGGCTTCGGATCCATGGCATGGTTTCCTCTGGGCACACTCCTGCATCATGGGACCGCCAGAAGCTGAAGTTTTGAGCATCAGTCAAGGGGACTCTGAAGACCTGATTGGGGACTAAATGGTTGGGGAAGGACGGGTTATCCAGTATCTTCAAGTTCTTTCTCCCTTTAGTGCCTCCCAGCAGCACAAGCCCAACCAAACAACTGGGCCTGACCAGGTGCTGAAAAGTCCTGGGACTCTGGCCACCACACCCAGCTTCACTTCCGGATTCCAGCATCTCACACCCTTTGTGGTCAGTTGAATCAATCTTGGTTCTTCCTGCTTCTACTAAGCCTATCTCCCAGAGAGCTTCCCCAAGTGCTAGTAAGATGGTAGAAAAGCAGGTGGTCAGCTCACTTGGGAAATGTGCAAGATGGGTCTACTCTACTGGCTTCCCCTACTCCCTACCCCCAGGCTTAATCATCCTCTTTCCCTTCCCCCTTCTCTGAAAAAATACCTTCCTTTGCTCATTCTGGTAATTCTCTGAAACTAAGCAATGATACCACCTCATCTGTAAATACTGCTAGTAGATTAATTTATCCAGTGCCTATCATGTTCTAAATGTATTCGGTGTTCTTAAGATTTTAAAATAGTATCAGACTTACCTACAGCCCAATTGTTCTTTACAAACTCAGGCATATCTATTCTGCCCCTAGCATGGTGCCCACTCCAAGATATTTTCATGTCTTTAATTTTTTTTAAGTCTTTATTTATTTGAGAGAGTGCGCGCGCGTGCGCTAGAGAGAGAGAGAGAGAGAGAGAAGTGGGGGAGGGGCAGAGGCAGAACCAGGCTTTCCACTGAGCAGGGAGCCGGATCAGGGCTAGATCCCAGGAGCCTAATCCCAGGAGCCCCAGATCATGACCTGAGCCAAAGGCAGAAGTTTAACTGATGGAGCCGCCCAGGCTCAATACTTACATGTCTTTAACAACACCTTCTTTACAGCTTCGTGGTACCTTGTGTGGCTATTCTGGTGCACGGAATAATTCCCATCTTCTGGGATAATAGGGGGAAGCCTAGTGGGTGCCAGTTCCTTCTGGTCTGAAACAAGAGCAGACTTGTTATAAGTAGTTAGCAAATGGGGCTATTTGATTTTCTGAGTCTCTAGTCTCCTTGCCAGCCAGGCACAAGGCAGGGATCTCTCCTAGCCACTCAAATCTGATCTTAGGATCTCAGATGTAAAATTACGATGCCTGTGTCAGGAAGGAGTGGGGGAGGGAGAACCCAGTGATCATGAGACCTCCCTCACCATTCCCTTGCTTCTCTCCAGACTCCTGGGTTTTGAGTGGCCTCCTACCGGAACCAGGATATTGACAGATACTTAGGGTTAGTGCCGGTAAAAAAGGTCCTTTATCTGGATGGATACTCATTCGCTGGAATTGGCATATTTGCAGAACTTTAATTGGTCTAATAGGGGAAGTTATGTTTTAGCTAAGTCTTGGAGGATAAGGAGGAGTCCGTGGGACATAGTGGTATCAGGAAGAGCATTTCAGGCAGCAGGATAGCAAGTGTGTAGAAGATAGAAGCTGTAGAGAGGTTTCAGCTTGCTATTGAGTTGGAGCCTGACTAGTGGGAGGCAAAGTGGAAAGGGGCTTGAAAAGTTTAGTATAGAGTAGAATAAGTTAAGCTACAGTAGAGCAGGGCAGTGTAGACCTAGCATTCTTCTTCTTCTTCTTCTTCTTTTTTTTAAGATTTTATTTATTTGAGAGAGAGAATGAATGGGGAGAGGGGCAGAGGGAAAGGAAGCAGCAGACTCCTCACTGTGCAGGGAGCCCAATGCAGGACTTGGTCCCAGGACCCAGAGCCAGAGGCAGACACTTAACTGACTGAGCCATCCAGGTGCCCCTAGACCTAGCATTCTTATGGGGATTTGGGTATCTCCGCCGAAGCAGAACTGGAATCTCACTATGGAGGCTGAAAAGACCAAGCTTCCTTACCCAGATTGGAATGTTTGTATTCTTCCTAAATTTATATATTGAAAACCCAGTTCCCAAGGTGACAGTATTTGGAGGTAGGGCTTTTTGGGAGTGATTAGGTCACAGGGTAGAGCCCTTATGAATGAAATTAGTGCCCTTATAAAAGAGGCCTCAGAGAGCTCTGTCGCCCCTCCCACCACATGAGGGCACAATGAGAAGTCTGCAACCTGAAAGAGGGCGCTCACTGCACCACCCTGGCTCACTGATGTCAGACTCCCTGCCTCCAGAACTGCGAGAAATAAACCTTTGTTGTTTACAAGCTACCCAGTCTATGGCATTCTATGACAGCAGCCCAGATGGACTAAAACGCCAGGCTCCCTTGCAGCAAGGGCATGGCCAAAGACTTTTGGCTAGGCCAAACCCGCCTGCTTCAGATTCTGAATCAAAGTGGAAGGTTGCAAAGAAGCAGGGGCTATATAGAGTCTTTTTCTACTAATGGGAAGTTGTAGCAGTGAGGCTGCATTTTATTTCTAGCAGCACATTCAGAGCCTGGGGTCCTTGGCAGCAACAGTGCCTACCACGGTACCGAACACAGCAGTGTCTACGCCCAACCAGGTCTGCAGCAGGATTCTGGTTACTGTCCACCAAACTTGCTTCTCTGTTCCTTTTACAGCTTTTATGTACTTCCCAATATTCTTTTAAAAAAAACTAATTTATTGTAAGATTGACATACAAGTAGTTGTATTTAATACGTATAGCTTAATGAATTTGGAGGTAAGTGAAACCACCTCCACAATCTGTGGAGAAACTTTTGAAACCACCACCACAATCTAGGTCATAAACATCTGTCCCCTCCAAAAATTTCCTCCCGCCATCTTTATTATTATTATTTATTTTGTGATAAGGACATTTAGCAGAAGATCTGTGCTCTTAGGAATTTTTAAGTATATAATGCAGTATTAACTATAGGTTCTCTAATGTACAACAGATCTCTAGGATTTATTCATCTTATGTAACTGAGACTTTGTACCCTTTGACTACTGCCCCTCCATGTCTTCCTCCCCGTGAACCTCTGGCAGCCACCATTCTATTCTCTGTTTCTACAAGTGTGATTACTTTAGATTCTTCATCTAAAAGGTGACATAGTATTTGTCTGTCCTTGTCTTCCTTATTTCACCTAGCATGTCTTCCAGGTTCACCATGTTGATGCAAATGGAAGGAATTCCTTCTTAATTTTAAGGCTGAATAATGTTCCATGGTGTATGTGTGTGTGTGTGTGTATACCCCATTTCTTTTTTTTTTTTTTTAAAGGTTTTATTTATTTATTTGACAGAGAGGAATCACAAGTAGATGGAGAGGCAGGCAGAGAGAGAGAGCCCGATGCGGGACTCGATCCCAGGACCCTGAGATCATGACCTGAGCCGAAGGCAGCGGCTTAACCCACTGAGCCACCCAGGCGCCCCCCATTTCTTTATCCATGTGTGCATGGATGGACATTTATGTTGCTTCCATGTCTTGGCTACTGTGAATAATGCTGCAATGAACATGGGAGTGCAGAGATCTCTTTGAGATCGTAATTTCAATTCCTTTGGATATATATCCAGAAATAGCATTTACTTTTACTTTTTTGAGGAACCTCCATAGTGTTTTCCATAGTGGCTACACCAGTGTACGTTCCCATCAATAGAGTACAAAGGCTCCCCATTTTCTCCACATCCTCACCAACATGTTATCTTTTTTTTTTTTTTTTTTTTTTTTTTTTAACAATAGCCACTTTTACAGGTGTGAGGTGGTATCTCACTGTGGTTCTAATTTCCCTGAAGGTTAGTGATGTTGAGTATCTTTTAATATGTCTGTTGACCATAAATGTGTCTTCTTTGAAGAAACGTCTACTCCGATCTTATGCCAATTTTTAATCCGTTTTTTTTTTCTTTTGAGTTAGAAGAGTTTCTCATGTATTTTGGATATTAGTCCTTTATCCCAATATATGGTTTGCAACTATTTTCTCCCATTTGGTAGGCTGCCTTTTCATTTCATTTCCTTTGCCTCACAGAGTCGTTTACTTTGATGTTATCCCACCAATATTCTTTCAATAAATTCATGTTCTGCTTCAGCAGGCTAGATTTGACTTGTATCTCAGAATCCTGAGCTTGTCAGGAATTGGACCAAAGTTTGCCATTCTCCGGAAATTGTTTCGATCACAGACTAACCTCTGGTGGAGAACAGGGATGCCTCTCTTCTGGAGTATTTCCCGAGCTCCTGCTTTTCCCTTCATTCTGGCTTGATCCCACCCATTCTTTTCTGTACCTCCTTCCCCACTTTTGCACCCCATTCTTTGAGAATGATCCTGCCAGAGTGGAGCACTGTTTGAAACCCCTCCTTTGACAGCGGAAGATTTGGAGAGGTGCCAGAAGTTCTGGAAGCCTGAACTGAACTGAATCAGGGGGCTGATCTGTACTTCATCACAGGTTACAGCAATGAGGGGCCAGTTCCCAGAAGCAGTGTCATTTGACTTTGGGCAAGGTGGGAGGTGCCAGAATGTGTGTGGCCAAGTAGATACGTTCTGAGGAGAAAGAGTAAGAGCATATTCCTTGTGGGCAATGGGACCTTGACTGCGAGTAATGTCTGGGTGCAGGTAATTGTACAAGATCTTTATCTGGTCATGAGGCCTCAGACTGATAGTCTGTGAGGGTATAGCTGGGTGATGTTCTCTATTATCTCAGTTTCTAAGTGGTAGGCTCCCAGCTTTCCATTTAAATGGTTACTGTGTACTGGGAGGTGTGCTGGGCAGTGTCACCCATTTGGATGCCTTCCTCCTGAATCAAGCACCAGTTGGCACACTCTTCGGGTTGATTTTTGGCAAGCTAGAAGATATTTTTGGTAACCCATAGTTTCTCCCAGCTGCCAAGTTTTGGAAGCCACTTGGGGTGAAGGGTGGTGAGCTGTAGGGAAGAATCATGCCACAGCTACTGGGAGTGGGCATGTTCTGGGTAGGGGGAGACAATGAGTTCTTGATAAGCAAACTACACTGTGGCAAGGTAGATGAACTCATTATTTTGTGGGTAGAGAGTGTGAGAGAGGTTCTCCATCCACCCAGTCAGTATCATGCTCCACATAGTTTTCAGTGATAAGTAGATACTAAGGGCCCTGACAGTTTCTTCTAGAACTGGGCCATAAATTGGGAGTTGCCATAAGACCACATCTACTACTTTGGATGTACTATGAAGGACATTAGGGTGGTACAGAAGTACTTGGGTGGATCTTCCACTCAAATCAACGTCACAGATTTGTCAATACTACAGGCTTCCTAGGACCACTGGGGCACTCACAAAATCATCCTTATCCACTAATGTGCCTGTTGCCTCTGGTTAGTTGTAAGTGGGACTAACAGGCCTCGATGTTTTCAGGTTGAAGAATTTTTGGAATGGGTCTACCTCAATGGCTCCCAGAATTCTGACTTCTGTGTTAGAACACTTGCCTGGCTGTTCCAAATGCCTAGTACATAATGGTGATAATATCTAACACACATTACTTGGAAGCTGGTGTGGCTGCAAGCAGAGTGTTACTGCCCTGACTAGAAATTCGCATAAGATCAGTTTGAGAGAAAAATGCAGTATTGTACATAAAAAATAACTCTTATCTAGGATTTCCTATTAGGTGTTGGGCATCAATCCCTTGAAGTTGGCTGGAGCAATAACATAGAGGGAAATTTGCTGAAATGTGTTTGGAAGCCTATCTTGCATTTATTGTCTTTCCTGACACAAGGAAATTGTCAGTGCATTGGGAGGAAGTGGACATGAGCATGAGCCCAGGGAACTAGGGCACATTTTACCTCCATGTCCAAAAGTACCTTCCTCAAAGTGGTGTACGTGTTCAGGATTCTGAACACAGGAAGTAGATGGGGCATGGGATAACAGAGAAGTTCGTGTTGGCTGTAGACTGCTGATGTACAAGGGGCTACCTGGATCTTCTAGAGATGGTAATGATAAACCAAGCTAACAGTGAATGCATTCAGCACAGCTACAAAAGGTAGGTACTAGGGGCCTGGGTGGCTCAGTGGGTTAAAGCCTCTGCTTTCGGCTCAGGTCATGATCCCAGGGTCCTGGGGTCGAGCCCTGCATCAGGGCATCAGGCGCCTCTGCTCCATGGGGAGCCTGCTTCCTTCACTCTCTCTGCCTCCTTCTCTCGCTACTTGTGATGTCTGTCTGTCAAATAAATAAAATCTTTTTGTAAAAAAAGGTAGGTACTATTGTTATCTTATTTTACAAATAGGGAAACAGAGTCCCAGAGTTTAGTGATTTGCCCAAGTTCACTAAACTAGCATATGACAGATACATGAATTTAACTGAAGCAGTTTGACTCCAGGACCCATGGTCTTAACCACCACCCTAACCTGTTCTTGAAATCATCTAATCAGGGCTTCCAGGCAAGACAAAGGACTATGGGAAAACATAAACTGATAGAACTTAGCCTCTTGCTAGAATCCCTTGTGTGCAACTCCTTGGGGGACCTGTCAAAGGGGTCTGCTCACCCTAGAAGCAACCTTGAATTGGGTGGGGCACATGATACCCATTACCTTGTTCCAGAAGCAGATCCCTGCCTCAAACTCCACTGAAATGTGGAGTGTCATTTCCTATGTCCAGTACTGGTGCAACAGAGAGGACTGAACCCGGTGGGCCACTCTGCAATAGACTGGACCACTCCCAGTAGGGAAAACCAGTGAGGAAAGTCTGAGCCTCCATGAAAAAGTGGCCTATTTGCTGCTATACAGAGGTAGTCACCCATCTTGGAGGTGCCTACTACACCTTAGACTTTGGCAGATTGAAGCTATGAGTATCTTGAGTGTCTTCTCTAGTTTCAGGCAGATAGGGATGATGGTCTGTAGCAGCTACAAGACATATCAGTTGTTTACAAGATACAGTTCCTTTTTTTTTTTTTTTTTTTAAAGATTTTGTTTATTTATTTGACAGAGAGAGAGACAGACAGAGAGAGCAAATACACACACAAGCTGGGGGAGTGGGAGTGGGAGAAGCAGACTCCCTGTCGAGCAAGGAGCCGGGCACAGGAATTGATCCCAGGACCCTGAGATCATGACCTGAACAAAAGGCGGCCGTTTGACTGAGACACCCAGGCACTCCAGGGTCCATGTCTATAACTTCAGAAGGTTTACCTGTTTGGAAAATTAGAGGGGCTTAGGGGCTTTGGCCATTTCATTCTGCGCTGAATTGTGCCATTCCTGCTCATGTTTGAAAAGCCAGAACTGGGCGCCTGGGTGGCTCAGTGGGTTAAGCCGCTGCCTTAACCAGCGGTTAAGGTCCCAGGGTCCTGGGATCGAGTCCCATATCTGGCTCTCTGCTCAGCAGGGAGCCTGCTTCCCTCTCTCTCTCTCTGCCTGCCTCTCTGTCTACTTGTGATCTCTGTCTGTCAAATAAATAAAATCTTTGGAAAAAAAAAAAAAAAAGATCACCTAAGGGTATTTAAAAAAAAAAAAAAAAAGAAAAAGAAAAGCCAGAACTACAGTGCCCTCTGCTGGAGCCTAAGAATGGCATCCTCAGCTGTTTCCTAACAGGTGGTCACCAAACAGGCCATTGGAAGAGATCAGAAAACCTAGAAGACTAAGCAAAGAACATTCCAGTCAGAGTGGGGAAAACCATCTATTATATCTTCTGAGAGGATCCAGAAAATGAGAAGGCAAGTGAGACATGCTCAACGTTTACCACTACCATATACTTGAGACTTAGTCTTTCTTAGAAGAGATTCATTTAGAACTGCAAGAGCAACTCAGTGAGTTCCTGGGAAGAGGAATGACAAAAGCAGCAATGGAGGAAGATGTGTGGAGCTTGGACGTCATTGTGTCTGTGGCTAGAGGGCTGTTGCTAGAGAGTCTGGCAGGGAAACATCATTTGTTTCAAGACAAAGACAAGCATATCTTTTCCTATCACCACCATCAACTTGCCTCTGAGATACTTATCAGTGGGAAATGTCCCAAGTGTGTAGATTTGTGTTATGACGAGGTTCACCCTCACCTAGGGTTTTCATGTAACAGGGGAAGGGAATTGTCTCAGCAAAGGGCCAAATAAGAGTTAATTTGTCTGAAATCAAGACCACAAAAATGTGGACCAAGAGGACTGTCTAGGTATGAAGCTTAGACTGGAAAGCAGAGTTCAAAGCAGGTGGCAAGATAGAGTCTGCAAAGGAAAGGACAGACAAAGGGCCAAGTTCCTTAGGGCAGGACAGAGAAGAGAACCTTAGACATTCAAGAGACCAGGGCATAAGGTGAACAAACTCTGAAAGCTGGACTGAACCTGTGGGGTTCATGAATATTACGATCAGGAAAGATGAGTCTGGGAGGGGAGGAATCTATGATTGGTGGATATTTGAGTTCTGGTCACTGGTCAGGGGTGTTCTTCTGTGGATAGCTATAACTGGATGAAAAATCCTTTGAAGTAAGTCAGCCAGTATTTGTTGCTTCTCAAGGAAATTTATTTGTTAAAAATATTGCTCTCCAGGTATCCTATCCTGGCCAGTATGTCTTGAGAAGGGGACAAGACTATTTCAGTCATAAGAAAGGCATATATTCCACATGTATATAGTAACTTATACGTTATGGTCTATAACTTTTCATGCAATTATCTATTGTACAGTTTTATGTGCTAAGTCTTAGGTGCATTACATACATGATTTCATTTAATCTCTACAACAAATCTATAAGGCATTATTATCTCCATTTACAGGCAAGGAAACTGTGGCACTCTGAATTTGCTTAGTGTGGGTTAACCCCCTGAATCTGAACAACTTTGGGTACCTGATAAACCTGAGTTTATGAAGTCAAGGATAGACCAAAGTATGCTCTCCACACTGTTTCCCTCATTTTTTTTTCCTTCTATTTTGGTTCTTTATCATAGAAGGAAAAAAAAGGAAGGAGGCAGAGACTTGTAGAATATTTGGTTACATGTGTTGACTCACCTCCATGAGTTTTCATTATGATGATAATAAGGAAAGCTTGAGTGGGCCCCTTTGAGTAGAAAGTTAATATACTCACGCCTACTAGGAGGAAAAAAACCCCTATCTTTCTTCAAGGAAAAATTGTGCATGATTTAAAATATCGTTATCGTAAGTGTTAAGAGTGAAAAAGTGTTAATATTAATAGGTTCATTTTTATGGTTGGTGTTAAAGCCCTCGCTTGAAGGGTAAGGTTAAGATTGTGGCTAATCTGAGCATGGAGAATAGGCTGAAATGCCTTGAAGCCCGTTGAGTGAATGTGTTGACTAGGTGAAATCAGCCAGAGAATCGTGGATTGTGGAACTAAGGGTGAGCAGAATTAGGAACTGTGGGTTCCTTGAATTAATGGATTTAGCCATTGGGATTAGGACGACTGGGTCAAGCAAGGTGGATATGTTAGGAGCCGAACAGAATGCTGTATTTTACTGGTACTCTTCCTGCCCCCTCCTGGGCAGTTCTGAAACAGAAATGGATGAGGCAAGCTCCCCATAGTAGTGGCCCACAGGCCCAAACCTCTCCTAGCTAACCATATATTGCAAGCAACCTCAGCAGTAGCAGGAGTCACAACAATCTGAGCTCTGTTGTACCTTTCTGTTGATCTGCTGAACAAGATGAGAGCTAAGAGCTTAGCAACCTGGTAAGTCAGTATGAGCACTGGTGACCAGACAGTAGTAGTTTCAGTGGAGTGACTGGGGCAACAGCCTGACAGGCATGAGTTCAAGAGACTGGGAGGAGACGAAATGGAGACAATAACTTTGTCTTTTGAGGGATTTTTCTGTATAGAGGGCAGGGAAATTGGAAATGTAGGGCTTTGTTTAAGATGAAAGTAATGGTAGCATGCATGTATGCAGATAGGAATGGTCAGAGATGGAAAAATTGATGGAAGAGAGTACAAATAATATTGAAGTAGTAGTGTCCTTGATTAGGCAAAAAGATGGGATCTGATGCAGAGGTGGAGCAGTTGGCTTCAATAGGTGTGTGGACTGTTCATTCACTTAATTAGACATGTGGGCACAGATACAGATAGATGGGTAGATATGGTTTATAAGAGGATATAGAAATAATCTTCTAATTTCATTTCATAATGAAAACTATGAAGTAGAAAGCAAGTTGGGGCACCTGGGTGGCTCACTTGGTGAAGTGTCTACTTTGGGCTCAGGTCATGATTCAGGAATCCTGGGATGGAGCCCCAGGAAGCCTTGGGCTCCCTGCTTAGTGAAGAGTCAGCTTCTCCCACTTCCGCTGCCCCTCCTGGTGCTGCTCTCTCTCTGGCTCAGTCTCTCAAACAAATAAAATCTTAAAAAAAAAAAAAAAAAAGAGTATGTCATTACCTGGAAGTGAGGATCGAGAACACTGGAGGTCTGAGGAAAGAGAAGGTATGAGGAGACCTCCTGGAAAGTGAAGGAATGCATGGAACTAGGAAATGTCTGACTTCTGGGCAGCCATAAAGGCCCACCTGAGTTTAATGATCATTAGTGAGGCTTGTCAGCATGGTTGTTTTTCTCTACTTGAGGAGTGCAAACTCCAACTTTCTAGAAGTTGTGGTTTAATAAGGGTGGGAAGGGGTAGAGAATGGAGAAAGAAATGGAAACAATAGTTTAAATGTCAAGGGGGGGGTGGTCCTCCCTTTCTTCTTTTTTCTTCCCAGATAGAAAATGTTACAGCACATTTGTATACTGATGGAAATGATTTAGGAGGAGGAAAATCTGAGGGAGAAGGGCATAATTTCAGAAGCAAAATCCTTGAGTAGGTGAGAAGGAATCAGATCCAGTGTACAAATGGAGTCATTTTATTCACTGCACCAGAGGGAAGTTATAGATGCAGTGGAATGTTAGATGTGATCATGGAAAGTCTCTTCTGATTGCTTCTAATTTCTTAGTGAAATAAGAAGCAAGGAAGTTATTAGCTCAGAGTGAGGACAGGAGAGGGGTTTTAGAGACTCAGAGAGAGACGTGAAATAATTGCCTTGAGTAGAAGAGTGACCAGAGAACTATAATAGGATTGTCAGGCAGTCCTGAGTGCCCACCTGAGATTTGTGGTTATGGTACTAATTATTCTAAGATGACTAAATGTCTTAGGTAGAGAGCCAAATACATGAATCTTTGTCTTGATAGGTTACCCTGAAGCTCAACACTCCAACTTCCTGAAGTTTCATAACCTTATACTGAGCTCCTAGAGTCAGTCTTTGTGCCCTAGACCCTGGCTGTGGGGGCCTAGATGTCAGCTTTGGGGCAGCACAAAAGCCTTCAAGGAAATAGAATATAATTACTATTGAATGGAATTTTAGGTAGAAATATGAATGACATGTTGAAGCCAAACTTGGCCGAGGGCAACCACATTGTCTGAATGTCTTTGTGGAAAGGGTAGTAGTATCAGAAATACTGTTCCAAGTTTCCTTTCGCTATGAGGTCAAGAACAATGGACAGAATGCACAGTTACTTCAGGATGTACATGATCAAAATGGCTTTTCAGAAGTGGGAAATGGGTTTCAGCCTTCTGGCTGGGATGCAGCAAAAGCAGTCTCTGATCAAAGTGGGGGTTGCAGGTGCTTTGCCACAGTTTTAGCATTGAGTTGCATCTAGATTTTAAAATTTGCTATGAAGATAAAGCTCTAGCCTCAGCTCTATGCATGGCTGGGTCATTCTCATTCTCCAGGGTGTAGCTCAAACATTACCTCCAGGATTACTCTGTTTTAAGTGGGCCTTACCTACTCTCCATTTTGGGATCTGCAAATTCACTTGCCTGTAAGAGCCAGGCAGATGATGTTTATGAGTAAAGCAAACTCAGTAAGAAACACCATCTAAAGGGAAAGCTGCTATTTCGCTGTTTGTGGTTATGTGAGAATTTAGGGCCAGTGTGACCAGTTCTAATCTTTCTAAGGGGTCACACATGTGGGTTTTATATAAAATCTCCTAATATTTATTCATCCATGCATTTATTATTTATTTATTTATTTACTTGAGAGAGAGAGAGCGAGCATGAGAGGGAAGAAGTTAGAGGGAGAAGCAGACTCCCTGCTGAGCACCAGGGATTCCAGGATCATGACCAGAGCTGAAGGCAGTTGCTTAACCAACTGAGCCATGCAGGTGCCCCCAAATCTCCTAATTTTTGAACACTGCAGGCTGAGTATGGCCCTTTGCTCAACAGCTTATAACTTCTGATCTATTGCATTGCCCTCCCCATATTTCCTTCCCAGTACTTGTTATAATCTGTGATTCCTGTTTGTTTACTGATTTGCTGTCTGTTAGTCACTGTTGTATTTCTAGAGCTTGACACAGCACTTGACATAGTTCCTAATAAATAAATGTCTGATGTTGGATGAGAAGGGGAATCTGGATTGGTACCTTACTTCAGAGGTTTTTATATATTCTGAGTATTATTACGTATATGAATTATATACATGAGGATATGTATATATATATGTATTCACATATACACACACCCTTATATGGTTAATATTTTCTTTCAGTCTCTTTTTTGCCTTTTAACTTTATAATGTCTTTTGTTATACAATTTTTTATTTAGTACAAATTGTCAATCATTTTAGGCTTCCTGGTTTTATGTCCTATGAAGAAAGTTTTCCAAAACCACCCTAAGATTGTAAAAATATTGTTTTCCTCTAATATTTCTATAGTTTTGTTTTATATATTTACCCCTTTAATCCATCTGCAACTTATTTTTATGTATGATGTGAAGTGGGAGGTCCTTATTTTATTCTTAATTTACAAAGTTTTTTTTTTTTTGAGATTTTATTTATTTATTTGTCAGAGGGAGAGAGAAAGAGCACAAGCAGGAGGAGTGCCAGGCAGAGGGAGAAGCAGGCTTTGCTGCTGAGCAAGGAGCCTGATACGGAACTGATACCAGGACCTTGAGATCATGACCTGAGCTGAAGACAGACACTCAACCTACTGAGCCACCCAGGTGTCCCTACAAAGTGTTTTTTTTTGTTTGTTTGTTTTTAAATAGCATGTGCAAGGGAGCCTGGATGGTTCAGTCTGTTGAGTGTCTGACTCTTGATTTTGGCTCAGGTCCCTCGTGCCCCTTCCACCGCACAACTTGTGTGCTCTCTCTTAAAAAAACCCAAAACACCCAAATAACTATCTAGTTTCTAATGAGATAATGTGACATAGGTATTATATATTATGTTAATCTCTTCCAATATTAAGTCATCGTATTCCTGGAATAAGTCCTACTTGATGGTAGATGATTATCTTTAATATATTCTTGAATTTGATCTGATAGTGGGATTTGTCCATTTATACTTACATTAGTTTATGGGTTCCTCTTTTGTACTATATTCTATAGTATGTTTTATGTTACTTTATCAGTTTTGTGTTAGTATTACAGAATTATTTTCATTATTTTTTGTGATTTTAAAAATGGAATAATGTTGGGGTGCCTGGATGGCTCAGTCCTTAAGCATCTGCCTTGGGCTCAGGTCATGATCCCAGGGTCCTGGGATTGAACCCCACATAGGGCTTCCTGCTCAGCAGGAAGCGTGCTTCTCTCTCTTCTACTCCCTCTGCTTGTATTTTCTCTCTAGCTGTGTTTCTCTCTGTCAAATAAATAAAATACTAAAAAAAAAAAAAAAAAAAAAAAGGAATGATGTATTAACATTATGTCTCAAAATTTTGAAAAAATTCCCTATGAATATTGCACACAAAGCCTTTTCCCCAAGCAACTGTTTAGTAAATTTTTCTCTTGTAATAATTGATTTAACATGGGTTTACACTTTATTTTTTTAAAAGATCTATTTATTTTAGAGAGTAGGGGAGGAGAGAGAGAATCTCAAACAGATTCCCTGCTGAGTGCAGAGCCCAGCATGGGGCTTGAGCTGGGGGGCTTGATCTTATGACCCTTAGTTCATGACCTGAGACAAAATCAAGAGTCAGGAGCTTAAGTGACTGAGCCAACTAGGCGTCTCATACTTATTTATTTTAAATGTCTTATAATCCAAACATTTACCAAAAAAAAAAAAAAAGACCCCACAAACTTTTCATTTTATTCATAGTGTTCTTTGAAGCACAAAGTCTGTAATTTTTATGAAATTCAATTTATCTATCTTTCTGTCACTTAGGCTTTTGGTGTCATATCTTACAAACCACCTCCCAATGTAAGGTCATGAAGATTTTTCTTGTAACAGTTTTAAACAGCTTTAGCTGTTTATGTCTATTTATGTCTATGATCTAGCTATTTATGTCTATGATCCATTTTAAGTTAACTTTTGTACATGCTGTGATGTGGGGTCAAATTTCATTCTTTTGCATGTGAATTTCCAGTTTTTGTAGCACCATTTGTTGAAAAAACAATTCTTTTCCTATTAGATTGTCTTGGCATTCTTTTTTAAAAAATTTATTTATTTGTTGGACAGAGAGCACAAGCAGGGGGAGTGGCAGGCAGAGGCAGAGGGAGAAGCAGGCTCTCAGTCAAGCAAGGAGCCCTATGCAAGACTTGATCCCAGAACCCGGGGATTATGAACTGAGCTGAAGGCAGACACTTAACTGACTGAGCCCCCAAGGCATTCCTGTTTAAAGTCTATTGACCATAAGTATAAAGGTTTATTTCTAGACTCTCAATTCTATTCCAATGACCTGTCTATATATGTCAATTTTTAAAAAAGATTTTATTTATTTATGTGACAGAAACACAGCGAGAGATGGAACACAAGCAGGGGGAGAGGGAGGAAGGAGAAGTAGGCTTTCCACTGAGCAGGAAGCCTGATGCCGGGCTAGATCCCAGGACTCTGGGATCATGAGCTGAGCCGAAGGCAGACGCTTAACCACTGAGACACCCAGGCGCCCCTATATATGTCAATTCTTATGCTAGTACCACACTGTCTTGATTACTGTTGCTTTGTAGAAAATATGAAATTGGGAAGTGTATCCTCCAACACTGTTATTTTTCAAGATTGTTTTTTTTAACAGAATGCAATTCTGAAAAAAAAATTTTTTTTTTGAAGATTTTATTTACTTATTTGACAGCGAGAGAGAGCACAAGTAGGCAGAGGGAGAGGGAGAAGCAGGCTCTTTGCTAAGCAGGGAGCCAGATGCGGAGCTCCATCCCAGGACCCTGGGATCTTGACCTGAGGTGAAGGCAGCTGCTTAACTGACTGAGCCACCCAGGTGCTCCTTTTGTTTTGTTTTGTTTTTAAAGACTTTATTTATTTATTTTCTTATTCTGGATCCTGTGCATTTCCTGAAATTCAGGAAATCTTGTCAATTTTTGCCAGGAACCATTACATTTGGATGATAGGTCAGCACAAAGAATTCTAAGACTCTAAATTGCATCTGGATAGGGTTCTCTAATTTATCCCTCTCCAAATCCTAACTCACACACTGAATTTGAAAACATTCAGGAATCTCCAACTTTTTCCAAGACAAGGTTATCTAAGTTTCTCTTAGTAATTAATTCTTTAAGATGCTTTAATAAAAAAAAAAGATGCTTTAATTTCTTGACGGATTTTAGAACATTAAATGTGAACAGCTCAATATTATAAATAGTAGAAGCTCCACTGAATAAGCTTGCTAGGTTAATTAATGTTCATTTCCTCTGAAAAACATTAAAAGATGCCTGCAACATTCCAGCTGTAGCTAAGAGCTACTCTTCAGCATATCTGCATACTTCTGCTCTTACAAATTAAACTGCATGGTTACCAAGAGTCAGCAGAGCCCCCCCCCCCCCAATTTATACTGGGTTACTCTCTAATTACAATTTTGAAATTTAAAGAAATATTAAGCTAATAGATTAGTGTTAAAAAAGAGCAGTGAGGGGGGTGGGAGGTTGGGGTACCAGGTGGTGGGTATTATAGAGGGCACGGATTGCATGGAGCACTGGGTGTGGTGAAAAAATAATGAATACTGCTTTTCTGAAAAAAAAAAAAAAAAAAAAAGAGCAGTGAGGTGCGCCTGGGTGGCTCAGTCATTAAGCATCTGTCTTCCAATTAGGTCATGATCCCAGGGTCCCCGGAGGGAGCCCACATTGGGCTGCCTGTTCAGCAGGGAGCCTGCTTCTCTCTCTGCCACTCCCCCTGCCTGTGTTCCCTCTCTTGCTGTGTCTCTCTCTGGCAAATAAATAAATAAATTGTTAAAAAAAAAAAAAAGAGCAGTGAATTGTATAAAAACTAAGTTGAATGTTTTAGAAAAACTCAAAATGTAACAAATTACTGTAAACCTTGAGTTAAAATAGATCTGAGTTAGAAAGTTAGCATTTTGCAGCTGTCGAAGAAATAATATCACTCAGAACCATCAATAGATACTAAAACTAGTGGGTAAAAATTTAATGAAAAATAGGGTATTTGCATTTTTTCAAGTATCTTCCTGGAAATGATTACAAATTACAAAATAAAAATAGTAACTTGACAACTTGCAACACAAAAATAACAACTTGACAATGGAGAAAACTGGCAAACACCACCTTAATCCAAAGCCCCATGTTAATATCACCAGTAATGGACAAGTTGATATTATGAGCCTCCTGATGGGACCTACTGAAGACATAATGCTGCTTATTCCTGCCAAAAATATTTATACCCAATCTGATTATGAGCAACATCAGACAAACCCATATTAAAGAAAATTCTACAAAATGTTTTGTATGTACTATTAAAAAATGTCAATGTCATGAAATACAAAGGAACACAGGAATTTTTCCAGATTAAAGCAGACTAAAGAGACATGCCAACTAATGCAATGCTGATCCTTAATCAGATCCTGGAAGGAAAAGTTTTGCTCTAAAGGACGTTAATGGGACACTGGCAAAATTGTAATGTAGACTATAGATAATTAGATAATAGTGTTGAATCACTATTAAAATTTGCTGAGTTTAATACCTATATTGTGGGTTGTTATCTAAGAAAATGTTCTTTTTAAAATTTTTAATTAACATATAATGTATTATTAGCCCCAGGGGTATAGGTTTGTGAATCGCCAGGTTTATACACTTCATAGCACATACCTTCCCCAATGTCCATAACCCCACCACCCTCTCCTTCCCCCCTCCCCCTGGCAACCCTCAGTTTGTTTTGTGAGATTGAGAGTCTCTTATGGTTTGTGTCCCTCCCGTTCCCATCTTGTTTCATTTATTCTTTTCCTACCCCCCAAGCCCCCATGTTGCCTCTCAACTTCCTCATATCAGGGCAATCATATGATAATTGTCTTTCTTTGATTGACTTATTTCACTAAGCATAATACCCTCTAGTTCCATCCACATTGTCACAAATGGCAAGATTTCATTTCTTTTGATGGCTGCATAGCATTCCTTTATATATATATATATATTCCACATCTTCATTATCCATTCATCTGTTGATGGACATCTAGGTTCTTTCCATAGTTTGGCTATTGTGGACATTGCTGCTATAAACATTTGGGTGCACGTGCCCCTTCGGATCACTACATTTCTATCTTTAGGGTAAATACCCAGAAGTGCAATTGCTGGGTCTTAGGGTAGCTCGGTTTTCAACTTTTTGAGGAACCTCCATGCTATTTTCCAGAGTGGTTGCACCAGCTTGCATTCCCACCAACAGTATATGAGTGTTCCCCTTTCTCCGCATTCTTGTCAGCATCTGTCATTTCCTGACTTGTTAATTTTAGCCATTATGACTGGTGTGAGGTGGTATCTCATTGTGGTTTTGATTTGTATTTCCCTGATGCCAAGTGATTTGGAGCACTTTTTCATGTGTCTGTTGGCCATCTGGATGTCTTCTTTGCAGAAATGTCTGTTCATGTCCTCTGCCCATTTCTTGATTGGATTATTTGTTCTTTGGGTGTTGATTTTGATAAGTTCTTTATAGATTTTGGATTCTAGCCCTTTATCTGATATGTATTTTGCAAATATCTTCTCCCATTTTGTCAGTTGTCTTTTGGTTTTATTAACTGTTACCTTTGCTGTGCAGAAGATTTTGACCTTGATGAAGTCCCAATAGTTCATTTTTGCTCTTGCTTCCCTTGCCTTTGGCGATGTTCCTAGAAAGAAGTTACTGTGGCTGAGGTCGAAGAGGTTGCTGCCTGTGTTCTCCTCAGGGATTTTGATGGATTCCTTTCTCACATTGAGGTCCTTCATCCATTTTGAGTCTATTTTCATGTGTGGTGTAAGGAAATGGTCCATAAGAAAATGTTCTTATTCTAAAGAAATACAAGCTGAATTATTTGGGAGAAAAGGGATATAATATGAACAATTTATTCTCAACTAGATGAGAAATATATCTGTTGATATATTTTTATTATATATATATATATATATATAAATTATATATTTGGAGAGAGAGAATGAGAGAGTGAGGAAAAGTAAATGTGGCTAAATACAATTGGCTAATTTAGATATACAGTGTAGGGAATTTATTTGTACTAATCTTACATCTTTTCTATAATTTTGAAATTATATCACCAAATAAAGGTTTTAAAAAATGACAGAACATGTAAGTTTCCTTCTTCTCCCAAATTTGCTAAAATGACACCAAAATAACATCAATGGCATTAACCTTCAAGGGCAAAGAGAGGGAGAGCAAGGATACAAGAGCAGATGATGCATTTCAGGAGAAATATATTTTGGAAAACAGAAAGTGGACAGAGGGGTAGTAATTAACCTTTCAGAATGGAAAAAGTTCTAACTTAAGTTTCTGCAGTGGAGGAGAGAACTGGAATTGGGCTAATTCATCTGAGAGGTCCAAACCTTATAATGTAACAGGTACCATAGAAGGCATGAGTAAAGAATAGGTCTGAGAACAGGAAGGTAAATACTGAAACTCTGTCTACATAACATGTAGCACATGTAGCAATCCCACTTCTGGTTATATATCCAAAGGAAATGAAAACAAGATCTCGGAGCATTATCTTCACTCTCATTTTCATTCCAGCATTATTCATAATAGCCAAGATGTAGAAACTTAAGTGTCTGTTAGTGGATTAATGAATAAAGGAGACATGGTATATATACACAGTGAAAATTACTTAGCCAAAGAAAGAAGGAAATCCCGCCATTTGCAAAACAGGGATGGATCCTGAAGGCATTATGCTAAGTCAGGTAAGTTGGACAAAGACAGACAAATACTGTTTGATCTCATATGCGGAATCTAACAAAGCTGTGAACTCACAGAAACAGAGTAGAATGGTGGTTACTAAGGATTGTGGGATGGGGGAAATGAAGAAATGTTGGTCAAAAGGTACCAATTTCCAGTTTAAGATGAGTAAGTTCTGGGGATCTAATGTACAGCACAATGATTATAGTTAATAACACTGTTTTATATATTTGAAAGGTGCTAAAAAAAGGAGATCTTAAATGTTCTTAGCACAAAAAAGGTAAAAAAAAAAAAAAGAAAAGCGTAATTATGTGATGAGATGGAGGTATTAGCTAATACTATGGTGTTAATCATTTTATAATATATAAGTATATCAAATCAACATGTTATACACCTTAAATTTACACAATGTTATCTGTCAATTACATCTCAATAAAACTGAAAAAAAAGTATTTCTTTGGAGGCACTGAATCAAACAGGCACTGCACCCCTAGTCAGGATTCACGGTGAGGGATGGCATATGGGCAAAACTACAAATCTGATGATTAAGTGAAAATTGAGATCCTTAAAACTGTGACTCTCTTGGGCGCCTGGGTGGCTCAGTGGGTTGGGCCGCTGCCTTCGGCTCAGGTCATGATCTCAGGGTCCTGGGATCGAGTCCCGCATCGGGCTCTCTGTCCAGCAGGGAGCCTGCTTCCTCCTCTCTCTCTCTGCCTGCCTCTCTGCCTACTTGTGATCTCTCTCTGTCAAATAAATAAATAAATCTTTAAAAAAACAAACAAACTGTGACTCTCAATACCACCTTCTCCTGTCCTGGACAGGACAAGCAGACAAGCATCTAACCAATCCCCAGAGAAACAATTATAGGATCCTTCCCCGGAAAAATTGTAGATATCCAGAGGAAAGCTCCCAGTGATGCCCACAAGGGACTACTACACACACAGCTTTTAGTTCCTCACTCTTAAATTATAATGGAGAGCCAAGGATCACCAGTTGTTTGACAATAGTCATCATGAGGAGGAGACCAAAATAAACTCATAGGAAAAAGAGCACAAAGGAGACAGAGCTAATCCAGGGAACAGAACTTCAAATAAAGTACAATATTCATGAAGAAAAGAGAAAAGGTGTGGACAAGAAAAATGTTTTGGACAAGAAAAGCCAGAGGACCAAAAATGGCCCTTGGAACTTAAAGTAACCAAAATAAAATGTTCTGATACAAAGGTGTGGTGTTTGTCACATATATCTACAACTTCTTAGATATTTCTTGAAGAAAGAGAGCTTATTTCCCCTTCCTTTGAGTGTGGGCTTCATTTAGTGACTCTCTTTAAACAAACAGAATAAGGTGGAAGTGATAGTCACTTCTGAGACTAGGTCATAAAAAGGCATTGTGGCTTCCTTCTCTCTTGGATCATCTGCTCTGAAGTTAGTTAACATGTGAGAACACTGAAGCAGCTTATGGAGAGGCCCATGTGGTGTGAAACAGGTGTCTTTTCAACAGTCAGAGAAGAACGGAGGCCTCCAGCCATCAGATGACTGAAACTCCTGCTAACATCCTGTTTTCAACCACATAAGAAACCCTGAGCCAGAACTACCTAGCTAAGCTGTTCCTTGGATTCTTGATTCACAGAAACTGTGAGGTAATAAATGTTTTTTAAGCATTTGTTTTAGGATACTTTGTTACACAGCAATAGATAATTAACCCAGAAAATCTGAAGATACAGTTGGGCAATCTCCCAAAGAATGTCTTTTTAAAAATCCAAAGAAAATAAAGAGAAATATTAGTTAAGTTAGAGGATCATCTCAGGCTTTGTAGCTGACAAAACAGAAGTTTTTTTGTTTTGTTTTGTTTTTAAAGATTTTATTATTTGCCAGAGAGAGAAAGAGATAGCAACAGAAAGAGCACAAGCAGAGGGGGCAGCAGGTAGAGGGAAAAGCAGGTAGAGGGAAAAGCAGGCTCCCTGCTGAGGAAGGAGCCTGAGGTGGGACTTGATCCCAGGACCCTGACATCATGACCTGAGCAGAAGGCAGACGTTTAACCGACTGAGCCACACAGGTATCCCTAAAACAGAAATTCCAAAAAGACAAGAGAGAGAAAATAGAGAGTAAATTAATAAACATTAAAGGAAATTTCTCAGAAATAAAGAGCACTAATTTCCAGATTGAAAAACTTCATGCAGTACCTATTGCAATGTATGAAAAAAGACCTACAGCAAATTCCATCATTAAAAAATTTCAGAACATCAAGGAACAACAAAAAACTAGAAACTTCCAGAGAGAAATAAGTCACATATGAAAGAATTCAACTGGAAGCTGGAGGACAATAAAGACATACCTTCAAAATTCTCAGAGAATGAGAATTTTCAACTTAGAATTTCACATCTGGAAAAACTGACAATTAAGTGTGAGGGTAGAGTAAAACCATTTTGACTCCTCTACATTCTTAGAAAGTTATTCAAAGGATAGCCATTTTGACTCCTCTACATTCTTAGAAAGTTATTCAAGGATATATTCCAGGAAAGGGAGGGAGTAAACCAAGAAAGAAAACATGGTTCCAGGAAATAGGAAATAAAACCTTGGAGAGAGGCAAAAGCAAATTCTATGGACAAGAGCTATTCCCCAGGCTTAGAGAGTGAACAGTCTAGACGGAGTAGGTGAGCGGCAGTTAGGAACAAAAATAGAATGAATTTATTGTTTTGAGGGATTGAAAAAAATATATTGGGCATTTGACAGAGCTGTTGAAATATTTGGGGAAAAAATAATAATAAATATATCAAGGGGTAATTGGGTGGCTCAGTTGGTTGAGCGACTGCCTTCCCCCTGGGGTTATGGTCCCGGAGTCCCAGGATAAAGACCTGCATCAGGCTCCCAGCTCCCTCTGACCTTCTCCCCTCTCATGCTGTCTCTCACACAGGCTCTCTCTCTCTCTCTCTCTCTCTCTCAAATAATAAATATATCAAGAACCAAGCAAATGAAAAATGGTGGCAATTCCCAACTCTAGGGGTAAGCAAAAGGTTGAACAAAAGTTTTCATAATGACATTATTTGGCCTAGCAGAACAATTTTTAAAAAGGATTTTATCTATTTATTTTAGAGAGAGAGGCAGAGAATCTCAAGCAGAGTCCACATTGAACGTGGAGCCCAATACTGGGCTTGATCTCATGACCCCGAGATCATGACCTGAGCTAAAACAAAGAGTCAGAAACTTAACTGACTGAGCTACCCAGGTGCCTTATCAGTGAACAGTTTTTAGCACTACAAGACTTGATTTTAACTTTTATTCATATAACTTATATTCATGTTTTATTGCTGCATCACAGACTTAGTGGCTTGAAACATTATTACCTCACAGTTTTGTTAAGTCAGAATTCTGGGAAGGTTTGATTGGGTCCTATGCTCAGTCTCCTAATGCTGAAATTAAGGTACTGGTCTGGGTGGGGGTCTTATGTGGAGGGTCTAAAGAAGAATCTATTTTCAGGCTTACTCAGGTTGTTGGCAGAATTCCGTTTCTTCCAGTTATAGGGCTGAGCCCTTGTTGGCTGTCAGCCAGGCCACTCTCAGCTCCTAAATGCCACCCACATTCTTTGGCATGTGGCCCCCTCCATCTTCAAAGCCAGCAATGATGTGTTAAATTCCACTCATGCTTCCAATCTCTGAATTCTTCTTTTGGGCTAGCTGGAGAAAACACTGCTTTTAAAGCGCTTATGTAATTAGATTAGGCCCACTCAGATAATCTCCCTTTCTCCATATAAAGTAACAATCAAGGAGCATGGTATCCATAATATTCAGAGGTTCCACATACGTCCAAAGATGGAGGGGATCATATAGAGGCAAAGTTCACTGTGGGTCATTCTTAGAATTTTGCCTACCACAAACCTAAAACTATGATATGACTATATCAGGGTACTATGATATGATATGACTAAAATCAGGGTGGGAGAGGAGAAGCACAGGGTATGGCATAAGAAAACTAAATTCTTTAGGGCACCTGGGTAGCTCAGTTGGTTAAGTGTCTGCCTTTGGCTCAGGTCATGATGGGATTGAGCTCAGGAAGGCAATATATAATGGCCAAAAACGGATAAATCAATACATATCATATTAGCATTTTCCTTAGAAGTAGGAAGGTTAAAGTACCAAAGAAATAACTATAAAGTCTCTGTACAGTGGAGGTGAAAGGACTGGGGTAGAGGACTCGTTTTCCTTATAAGCTCTTAAGCATTATTACATTTAATATTGCTTTGAAAAGGAATTACAAAGATTACTCTTTTTTAAAGATTTATTTATTTTAGAGAGAGAGAAAAAGCGTGTACACATGTCCAGGAAAGAGGCAGAGGAGGA
This sequence comes from Mustela lutreola, assembly GCF_030435805.1. Taxonomy (NCBI): domain Eukaryota; kingdom Metazoa; phylum Chordata; class Mammalia; order Carnivora; family Mustelidae; genus Mustela; species Mustela lutreola. The sequence continues at coordinate 66,004,198 of NC_081297.1, forward strand.
GGGAAAAGGAGAAGCGGACTCTTGTGCTGAGCACAGAGCCCAATGTGGGGCTCGATCCCATGACCCCGAGAGCACCACCTGAGCCAAAACCAAGAGTCAGATGCTTAGCCAACTGAGCCACCCAGGTGCCCCAAGAATTACATAGAAAACTTTAAATTTTTCTGATTATACATGAGGAAGATAACTAAAAGTTTTGAAAAATACAAAAATCATAAAATAAAATAAGTTTGCTTTGCAAATGGTTGACTCCACTTTAAACAGACCCAAATGGAAATTATACATGATTCACTATGGGGGCAAACAAGGCCATGGCACTCATCAACAGACACATTTTCAAAGATGTGGAATTGGCACCATATCAAAAAAATTGGCGAATCTACAGTTACATGCATTAAGTGAAACTAAAATGTATAAAGTGTGTATCTTTTCTTGATTTCCCAATTTACAATATAATCTTTGACCAACTATTTGTGTAAGAGTCTACAGTCCAACTGACTCTTGAACAACATAGTTTTGAACTTCATGGGACACAGAAAATTTGAAGATACAGTTGGGCAATCTCCCAAAGAATGCCTTTTTGTTTTTTAAAATAAAAACAAAATTTTAAAATAAAACAAAACTTTTTGTTTTGTCAGAGGGAGAGAGGGAGAAGCAGGCTCCCCACTGAGCAAGGAGTCCAATGTAGGACTCCTTGCCATGACCCTGGGATCCTGACCTGAGCAAAGGCAGACACTTAACTGACAGAGCCACTGAGGTGTCCCTACATGGATGTTTTTAATACACTACAACAAAAGAAAATTAAATATTTTATAAATGTAATTTCTCTTAGGATTTTCAAAAAATTTTTTAAAGATTTTATTTCAGAGAGGGAGGGAGTCAGAGCACGAATGGTGGGGAGAGGCAGAGGAAGAGGGAGAAGCAGAATTGCTGCTGAGTGGGGAGCCTGACACAGGGCTCAATCCCAGGATCCAGAAATCATGACCTGAATTGAAGTCAGCTGCTTAACTGACTGAGCCACCTAGGTGCCTGCTCTAAAGATTTCCTTAATAACATTCTCTTTTCTCCACCTTTACTGTAAGAACACAATATATAATAAATATACAAAATAGGTATTAATTGGACAACCTATGCTCTCGTTAAAACTTCTGGTCAACAGGTTATTAGTAGCTAAGTTTTGGGAAATCAATAGTTATATGCAGATTCTTGATTTTGTCGAGGGGTGCCAGTGCCCTTACCCCTGCATTGTTCAAGGGTCAACTGTAATTATATTCAACTTGCATTATATAGCACTTAATTAATTTATCTGAACTTGCTAGCTTGTTATCTATTAGCAGGTTTATACCAGGGATCTGTAGTTGGTAGTCTCAAGTTCATGGGTGTTGATTAGGTTAGCCACACTCCAGGGTCAGATGGACCATATTTAGTTCAAGACGCCTCCTGGAAAGATGGAATCAGGTACTAGTTGCCTTGTCAAACGGTGGTTTCACTAAATTCTTGTCCCAGAAGTGAAACTTCCTAGTTTTCTATGGAGCAATAAGAGGTGGATAAACTTCTACCCCTGGTTTCACGAACAACTCCAGCAAAGTTTGAGTTTTAAGCACTGAAAACACCAAACTATTGTTTTGATATCTGCATGCAGCAGACCATGTGATAATGACTCTGTGATGTGTGCATACGTGTATATGAGAGAGACTAAAAGAGAGGAGGAGGAACCCACCCAGTTCTTTGCCCCATGCTTGCAGAATACCACTCTAAGGCTAGAGAATTTTAACTTTCTAGGGAAGTTGTCCAGGAGTATGAGAGAAAGTTACAATGCACTGACTCCATGGAAGAGTTCCCAAGTCAACAACTCTGCCCATTAGCTGAGCAAAAAGTTACCACTCATTCAGCTCCAGTGAATGGTGGGCTCCTGGGAATCTTGAGAACCACCTATTAGGGAATAGTGAACAACTTTACATAAAGCCCACCTGACATTCAAATTCAGGGTTTAGGAGTTAACAGATTTTCCGAGAAAGGCTGATCATCAGTCACTTGTATAGTGGCCCACTCACAGCAAAGATCTGTATCATTTGTTCCCATTACCGTTTAAAAATGAGCACAAGCAATATGTGTTTAAAAATTTGGAGTCAAATTCTGGCTCTATCACTGACCTTGTGTAAGTAAGTTAACCTGTTTGAGCCTCAGTTTCCTTATTGGTAAAGAGGGACTAGTAATACCTACCTCACAGACATGTTGAGAGAATGAAATGGAATCATGCATGTGGAATGTTCAGCATAATGCCTGGCATACAGTACATACTAAATAGATAGCTTCATATTATTAAGTTTTTTGAACCAACAAAATTTTGGATTTTTAAATAGAAGTTAGCAAGTGGACCTCCTCTGTCTAAATATTGAGGTAAGCAGAGAGTATAAAATTGACAGGGGAGGAGGAACAATGTAGGGGTGACAAATTTGATGTCTTGGGGGAACAATGTAGGGGTGACAAATTTGATGTCTTCCTTCTAACCTTACATCTTAGGCCAATTGTTTGGCCAAACCTCCAGTTTCTAATAGTCTGCCAGTGTCATGAAAAACATTGGGCCAGCAGATGATAACAGCATACTTTCCTATTACCACTATCGTTTTATTTTAAAAAAAAATATGTACATGCAAGTGAGTATAAGGGGGGAGGGGCAGAGAATCTCAAGCAGACTCTTTGCTGAGCACAGAGCCCAATATGGGGCTTGATCTCAAGACCCTGAGATCATGACCTGAGTTGAAATCAGGAGTTGGGTGCTCAACCTTCTAAGCCACCCAGGTGCCCCTATTACCCCATAGTTTTGTAAAGCCAAGTCTTTCTCTCTGCCTAGCCTATGGCAAAATTAATTAGAAATGAAACTCAGACCTCTTTGGATTGGTACATGGTTTTGTTTACTAGTTTAGGTAGCAAACTGGGTAGGAAAAACCCATGTTTGGTGCTTAGTTCTCTCATAGTGAGAAGTCCCATTTAGTAGGGGCAGGCAGGGTTGGAGCAGCCAGCAGAGGCCTAGTCTTGGAATAAGGAAGATTTATGGAGTAGGCCAGGTTTGTTTCTCTCAGAGAAGGTGAAGAGCTCCTTATTTGGAGACAATAGCAGCCCATGGCATAAGGCTGGGATGGGTGGCGACCAGAGGGGGAGGGCAGGTGTGGGGCTATTAAGGGATTTGTAGGGTCCACCAGTGGGACCCTTTGTACAAACCTTACCTGAAAGCTGCATATGTAAAACAGCTCTTTGTTGTCATTAGAAAAAGGATATATTGTACCTAATAGAGTTTTATACTAGTCTCTCTCAATCTTTGTGTTTTATACTTACCAGTCACCTCCTACCTTCATCCCAATAAAACTTTGCTTTAGTACCTGCCAACACTTAATTTCCTTCACTTATGTTCTCCATTCTGTCTGAAATACCCTTTCTCCTCCATTTCTGTGCTTTCAAACAATTTATCTTTTGTTTTTACTTTATTTGTCAGAGAGAGAGCACAAGCAGGGGGAGTGGCAGGCAGAGCAGGCAGGGGGAGAAACAGGCCCCCTGCTTGCAGGCTCCCTGCTGAGCAGGGAGCCGGATGTGGGATTCCATCCCAGGACCCCAGGATCATGACCTGAGCCAAAAGCAGACACTTAACTGACTGAGCCACCCAGGTGTCCCTCAGACAATTTATCTTTTAAGACCTTAACCAATCGTCACATCTCCTCCAAAGCCTCCTCTAACTTCCTGTTTTAGTCATTCAAATATCATTTATTGATTTACTTACCTACAAGTACTTATTAAATCTCTATGTTTTGGAACATTAGAGCATTATGTATTACGTATTGCTAGGCATTGTGGGATAATATAATCAGATATTTACCATTGTCCATTAAAAATCCTTCAGTGGTTCCCTATAAAATTAAACTGCTTAGCATGGATAACAGCATCCTCAATTTCCTGACCCCTGCCAAGTTTATAAGGCTTACTTCCCAGTACCTGTCTTTACACTTTATCTGTACCCAAGGACTTAAGAGTTCAGTGAATATGGCTCTCTCAACTCTCTGTTCCTTTGTCTGTGCAATATTCTCTTTTGGTCTACTTGGCAAATTCCCATCATCCTGGCAGCATTCTGTGTGAAGTCTTTCCTAAAGGATTCTCCTGTGCTCATTCAAATCCAATAACATCAGGTACTTCCTCTTTTGTGGTCCCACAGTATTCCATATTTAATTTATTCATACATTATACTGCAAATTTTTTGTTTGCATATTTATCTTTATGGCCACTTTATAGCAGAGACCTTATCCTATCTGTCCCCAATCACCAACAGAAAGCCTGGCACAAAACTGTTTTTAGTAAATGTTAACTAAATGAGCAAATGGATAATAATGAACGTTTATTCAGTTGAACAAGTTGAATGTCTTAATAAGGATATTAAATGACAGAAGAGGGAAACTCAATGGATAATCTCTGTACTCCGTAAATTTTAGCTGGTGACTGGTGTAATTATTAATTATGGGTGATAAAGCTCTAACTCAAGGTAGAAAAAGAAATGGCCAAGAAGAAGCTCTTCTAAGCCTCTACCCAAATTCCCCTTACTTGTTTCTTCAGTTGTGTCCCTTTTCTTTTCCCGAAAGGAGTTTTGATATCCCAATAGATATAGGTTGAAGAAGGCCATCTCAGGTCCTCCCTGTCATCCTCTGGAATGTTCAGGCTGGAGCACTGGAGTCTGTTTGGTAACCATGACAATGCCCTATGAATTACTATGACTAACACTCCCTTTACCTAAGGAGACACAGGATTTATGGGTTCACAGTAGAGCTGGAGTGGGACTGGGCTAAGTAACTTCAGAAAAATGAAGGAATCAAGAGCCAGTTACCCTTTTTTTCTTGCACCAGTCTTTTTTATACTGTAAGTTTCAGAAGGCAGTGAATAGAAAGGACTGACTTGGGCTCACATATTACTTTTGCCATACCCTCAGTATCTGAGTTTGAATAGGTTAAGCCTCTGTTTATTTTAATAAATGGCAATGGTATCTATCTCAGAGTTATGAGAATTAAATGATAATGTATGCAAATTTCCTTAGCATAGTGTTCAGTATATAATGGAAACAAACAGTATTTAAATGTGAATATGGTACTTCTGATGAGTCTTTACATTATTTCAAGCAGTGGTGTGCTGAACCAGTTCATACTGATTTTTGAGCTGCCTCTTAAATTTTCGGGAGTTTTACAAGATGGTTGTTTAAAATTATCAAAACTTACAATTAAATAAATTGAAAAGTAAAGGTAGTAAATACTAAAAACTCATCTCTTCCTAATTATTTTACTATTATTTATGCTCATGAAATTTTATCTATTGTATGTGTACATTCTGTTATTTTTATTCTTTTTTCTGTTTGCTTTTCAGTTTGGGAAGTTGCTGTTGACATATCTTCAAACTCACTGTTTCTTTCCTTGGTTGTGTCCAGTGTATTGATAAGCCCATCAAAGGCATTCATTTCCTTTACAGTTTTTTGTTTGTTTGTTTTTGTTTTTTTTTAAAGTAAGCTCTAGGCCCAACATGGGGCTTGAACTCATGAGATCAAGATCAAGAGTCACACATTCTAGTGACTGAGCCAGCCAGGCACCCCTGTTACAGGTTTTTATTTTTATTCCCAACATTTCCTTTTGACTCTTAGTTTTCATTTCCATGCTTCATTACTCACCTCTTCTTGCATGTTGTCCACTTTTTCCATTAGCGTCCTTAGCATATTAATCAGTTAAATTCCCATTTTGACAATTCAAAAATTTCTGCCATATATGACTCTGGTTCTGATACTTGCTTTGTCTTGAGACTGCATTTTTTTGTCTTTTAGCATTTTATATATATATATATATATATAAAATTATTTTTTTGTATAAAGTTACACATGATACACTGAGTAAAAGGAATGGATGTTTTACATTTATCTGTTTGGGAGTTCAGGTGCTGTTTCCTGTTTGTAATGGCTGTAGGTATCACAGGCTAAAATTTCCTCTGATGTCTTTGTCTCCCCTGTTGTCTTTGGGTTTCCTTTCAGACTCCTTCTTAAATAGGGTCTGAGTCTGTAGTTCTTTTGTTATAATCACCTGCTATTATATAGGAGACCTACTGATGTGTTGGTAAGGTGGGGGCGGGTGACGAAAGTGCTTTATAATCCTATTAGGTCTTAGTTTTTTAGTGAGCTTGTGTCCCCTCCGGACTGTGACCTTCACAAATGCTAGAGTTGGTTATTTTGCTTTTCCTGTATTGGTTAGGTTCTGTTAAATAGCTTCCACTGAGGACAGGCCTTTGTTAAGGACAACTGAATGCTCTGGGTCTATTTCCAAGTAGCTCTTTTTTCCCTTTCCCTTCCAGAAGGACAAGGGGATTTTTCTCCAAGTAAGAACTATGGGGCTCCTGGAAGTAAAACTCATGAAAGTGCAGGGGCCCTCAAGAGGTTTTGTTTCAAGAGGTTTTGTTTTGTTTTGTTTTTAAAGATTTTATTTATTTATTTGACAGAGTACAAGCAGGGGAAGCAGGCTCCCCACAGAGCCCAATGTGGGTCTTAATCCTAGGACCCTGGAATCATGACCCCAGCCGAAGGCAGAGGCTTAACTGACTGAGTCCCCCAGGTGCACCTCTGTTGGTTGTTGTTGTTGTTGTTGTTGTTTCCAAGTCTCTCAACCTAGGCCAAGTTCAGTCTCCACCAATTAGGCAACTGCCCTTCATGTATACCTACCAGTTGCTGGTTTCAATAATAGTTTTGGTCTCAATAAGCCATGGGTCTCTGTTCTGCCTTTTCTGATTCTGCCTGTTTCTCCAGTTTTTGTGGTGGAGGTTTACCCTGTCCCCTTAATGCTCTGCTTAAAATTTAATAAGGGTTGTTGATTTTCAGTTTATACAGGTTTTGTTGTTGTTGTTGCTGTTATAAAAATAGAAGTAATGACTTCCAAGCTCTTTACATATCAGACTGGAAACCAGAAGTCCCTGTCTATAGTATCTATATGGCGGAAATACTATGTGATGGTATGTTCATCTCATCCCAAGTCCATGCTCTGTGATGTCATGTTGGTAGCTTGAAACTGGCCACAATGGGAGAATTTAGACTATAGAAATGGTAAATGCTGCAAACAAAAGCTTGATTTATTTTGACTAGACTTAGTGATAGTATGTAAATAATGTAGATTAAGTTTAAAAATACATCATGTCTATGCCCATTACATCGTCAAGAGCACAAAGAATTGAAAGGTTCTTCCAGTTTCAAAAACGATTATCCAATTCAGCAAATATGTTTGCTCAAGTCACTGACAAATAAGTGAAGTTCCAACATAAGTCTCACTGTCTCATTTTTTGGGGGCGGAGAAGAGGGAGAGGGAGAGAGAATCTTGAGCAGGTTCCATGCTTGGCCCCTTATTTCACTTTTATCTTACTGATTAATGCAAATTAAAATGTCAACAAACAGTCAAAACTATTCTCATTTGCTGGGGTGCCTGGGTAGCTCAGTCAGTTAGGCATCTGACTCTTAATTTTGGCCCAGGTCATGGCATCATCTCAGGGTCTTGAGATTGAGCTCTGCATGGGGCTGTATGCTCAGTTAGGGAATCTGCTTGGGATTCTCTCCCTCTCTCTCTCTCCCCCTTCTCCTCCCTCATTTGTATGTGTGCTTGCTCTCCCTCTCTCAAATAAATAAATAAACCTTTGGAAAAAAAAAACCCTATTCTCATTTGTCCAATGTAATCACAGGTTGGTTCTTGAATCAAGAAGTTGGCAAAATTGAGTGAAAGCATTCTGTGAGAATCAACTGGCTATAGGAAATTTATAATAAAGATCATATATTGTATTTTTTATAAATGTGTGCTACACATTCATGTTCATGTTTGAACTTACGTATGTATACATACACATACAAGTATTTTCTGGATAGCCGGTTGGTCATAATTTACCTGTATACCCATACCATGGTCGATTTCAAGCTATCATAGGACACCAACTGAATGTGGATTTGGGAATCGTTACAAATGGCAAACCATCTTCTCATGTTTTAATCTGGAGACTATATAAATGTTGGAAAGAAATGATTTTGACAATAAACATGTACTGAACACCTGTTGTGCCTGATGGTGTCCCATCAAGATCCAGAGATGACATTTAAGATCACACAGCTAAGGGACCCTAGGTGGCTCAGTCAGTTAAGTGTCTGCCTTCAGCTTTGGCTGTGATCTTGGGGTCCTAAAATCAAGACCCATGTCTGGTTTCCTGCTCAGTGGAGAAAGTGTCTCTGCCACTCCCCTCCCCCTCCCTCTCTCATAATTAAATAAAATCTATTTAAAAAATCACTAGGTAGTTAAAAGAATACCTGGGAATTTTAAGGATATTAAGTGAAATAAGCCAGTCACAGAGACAAACACTATATGATTCTACTTATGTAAGAGATCTAAAGCAGTCAAACTCACAGAAACACAAAGGTTGTCAGGGCTGGGAGGAGGGGGAAACAAAGCATATAGAAATAAAGTTTCAGGGCGCCTGGGTGGCTCAGTGGGTTAAGCTACTGCTTTCGGCTCAGGTCATGATCTGAGAGTCCTGGGATCGAGTCCCACATCGGGCTCTCTGCTCAGCAGGGTGCCTGCTTCCCTCTCTCTCTCTCTGCCTGCCTCTCTGTCTACTTGTGATCTCTGTCAAATAAATAAAACCTTAAAAAAAAAAGAAATAAAATTTCAGGTTTGCAAAATGAAAAAGTTGTGGAGATCTGTTACATAACAATTTGAATATGGCTGATACTATGAAACTGTACACATAGAAATAGTCAAGGGTTAAAAAAAAAATAGCTGGGATTTGAATCCAGGCCTGATTAAAAACTCTTGTTTAGCAACTGTTATACTGCCTCCTACTTTCAAATATTTATCCTCTCAAACAGTATTTCCTTTCTCTGAGTACATAGGTCCTGGGTCTGTATGGCAGGATAGCCACTGATTACCACCCGCATTGCCTAGAGCTTAACAGATACCAGAACTTGTTCTTGGAAAATTGGTATACTCATCCAGGGCAGCAAATTCAAAACGGAGCCATCAATCCAAGAGTTTAAATGAAGGACCAGGGGCACCTGGGTGGCTCAGATGGTTAGGCGTCTGTCTTTGGCTCAGGTCATCAGCTCAGGTCATGATGCCAGGTTCCTAGGATTGAGCCCCTGGGTCAGGCTCTCCGCTCATCATGGAGTCTGCTTCTCCCTCTCCCAGAATGCTCGCATGCTCTCTCCCAGAAAAATAAAATGTTTAAAATAAAAATGGAGAAGCAAACAAAGGTCAGAGAAATAGGCAAGAGGGTTCTGGGAGAAATAATTTTAGTTGTTTAAAAGACAATATAATTGGGACTTGGGTAGCTCAGTTAGATGTCTGCCTTTGGCTCAGGTCATCATCCCCAAGTCTGGTTTGAGCCTGCATCTGGCTCCCACAGGGAGTCTGCTTCTCCCTCTCCCTCTGCCCCTCCCCCCAGCTCATTTTTTTCTCTCAAATAAGTAAATCAATCTTTAAGAGACTATAATGACTACATAATTTTAAAAAATGCTTATTCTACTAAAAGGAACACACCTGTGACATTAGTGAGATGTTTGAAATCATTATTTTTTAACATGTTATAACCTGAAATACGTCACTTAAATCTTCCTGAACCTGAATTTTTCTGGAGTAAAATGTAGCTAATGCTAATTATAGGTAGTATAGGGCAAAGGAGGGCCTGAAATGGAAGGAAATATGTCTGAGAATGAATGAGAGTCAAACTTAGCGGAAGCAGCCATGTCTAAAATGGAAAAAACTCAAAATATTATGAAAGACAAAGGATTCTAATACTATCCCAACTTAATCAAGGTAAATTGTTTCAGAAAAGCAAGAATACAGTTTGCTAGAATGGCAAGAACAATGGAATTAGACCTGATTTAAAAATCAACACTTACAAGCAGTGCAGCATAGGGCAAACTACTTAATTTCCCCAAGCCCTGATTTCTTCCTTGTAGGGTGCTGTAGCCATTTATTTGACTACTAGGGCCAGGACAGGACTGTATTAGGTAGGTGCCATGGATACGTCTCAATTTTAATATAATAAAGACTCTGATATTTACTGAATGTTTTCGATGTTCCTATTACAAAGGATTTTAATCTATTACAAAGGATTTTAATTAATTATAGCTTCATTTAGTCCTTCCCACAACCTAAAATGTAGGTACTATTGTTATCATTTACAGTTACATATAAGAGGGACAAAGAAGTTAGGTATCTTGCCCAGGATCAAACAGGCATCAGGCGTTCCGCTGGGAAATTTCTTGAGAGATGACAGGAACTTTTAAGTTCTTAGGCGTGCAAGGTGGAGGTAGAAGCTTTCCACAAAGGAGCACCTTTAGTTCGCGCTCTACAGAACGGGGGTTGAAACGTTATTACCTCTTGGGGTTGTGCCTTTTAAATGAAATAGTGTACCAATAGTGTGCCTAGAACATGGTAATCACTAAACATTGTGAATTAAATTTCATTTCCTCACGTTGAATCACTGTGGCGAAGCACAAGAATTTTTTCAAGGCTTTAAGTAAACGTTGTAAAAAGCTTTGCAAATGGGCAGTTTACACTGCTACCAACAACGTTAAGAGCTTTCTACCTGCTTTATATTACCATATACGATAGGGCCACTCTCTGATCACTTTTTTCTGTTTTTGACAGTCTCACCTGTTCTCTGTCAAGTTCGCTATCTCCCCCATTTTCTACCGTCACCTCCGCTACAAACGAAGTTCTCCAAGAAACCGCCGAGGGGCGCGTGGGCGGGCGCTTTATCCCGCCACAACAGTTGACTCGCCAATTCGTTCACCACGCGAAAGCTAAACCCGGCTCTCGCGGGAGGAAACGTGGTTTCGAGCGAGAACTTCTACCCCACCCTGCCCCCCCCCAAGGGTCACATGACTGGCGCCTGCGTCCTAGACTCAAGGTCTTTCCTGGTCACCTACTGGCTGTTAACTCAGCTACAGGTCGTAGCGAGGTTCATTCCGGATATAGACTCTTTAACTAGCCCTCCTTTGCGGAAGCCTGTCACAACCTAGCCGTCCACATTTTAGCGGAAGTTCGTCACGTCGCGGTTGCCCCCGCACAGCGGATGTGTGTCGCCGCTTAGGTGACGCTGGGAAGTGCTTGCAGCCTCCGCCGCTGGCTTCTGGTTGAAGCACTATGGAGGGAGAGAGGAAGAACAACAACAAACGGTGGTATTTTACTCGAGAACAACTGGAAAATAGCCCATCCCGTCGTTTTGGCCTGGACCCAGATAAAGAACTTTCTAATCGCCAGCAGGCAGCCAATCTGCTCCAGGACATGGGACAACGTCTTAACGTGTATCCTTGCGGCCTAGGCCTCCGGCCTTGGAGTCAGACCCGCCTTGCTAGGGCTTCAAGGCCTCAGGCTTTGTCAGGGTCGGAAGAGAGAGGAGGTGGGCAGGGTCTGAATGTCTAGGTGGGAGAGCCTCCGATGGGGCGGGCTGAAGTTCAGTGTTGACGCCAGGGAAGCGAGGCGGAGTTAATTTCCCGCTCGCTTGCCAGTGCCACCAGCGTTGCTGGGAATTCGTATCCTTCGCAGCTTTGTGTTTTAACCAGCCGTTCCTGGTCCCCTTTCGTTGTGTTCTGGTCTCCTGGTCTGGTGACTTAGAGATTGTACTTTTTTGCTATTCCCCAGGGGTTTGGTGGAGGTTTCACCGTTGATGGCTGCCTTTTGAACTTAGTGTGTAAAGACAGTTTTGAGAAATTCAGAACCTGTAGGTCTTAAGAAGAGAGGGTGGCCTAGGATTAATGCACCAGCTATGGTTCAAAATCCGTTCCTTCCACTTAATAGCTGTTTAAGAAACCTGTCAAATTCTTGGTTTTCTTGTCTGTAAAATGGAGTGATAACTCTTGCATGTAAATTTCTGTACCTAAGAAAATGCCTGGCACTCATGTTCAGATAGTAGCTACTGTAAAACTTACAGAACTTCAGAGGAAGGAAGGATGTCAGTTTCTGTTTGTAAGGATATAGACCCGGGATCTAATGTTTTAAAAAACCGTTTACAGAATGTTGAGTTTTTAACTTACTCAGAGTTCTGATGTGTACTTGTTTTCTTTATATTTCAAAGATCAGATAATTTAGTGATCCCCCCCCTCAAGTATTTTTGTCAGAAAATATGCTCACTTTGTAGCGGAGAAAGCTTATATAGTTATAAAGTTCTTTCGACCCTGGAAATGAAAAATTATTTTTGGGTGAAGCTCCTATTATATAGTGTGTGGCTGTCTGTAATGTTGTGCCTTAAAGTTGTGCTCACCTCAAAAGAGGTGTCCTGTTTATTGAGGATATTTGATTTGTTTCCCAAGCGTTCGGTCAGTACTAAGTTAAATTTCCTGTTTGAAATTCTGTTTTAGTACATCTAGCCCTTTTTTATGTGTGTGTTGTTATTAAGGTTGTTGACATCTTGGGACCACAACCTCTTCCCTGAATAACCCACATTGTCTCTGAGGGCTTTAGAAGTAAGACATTTAAAATTTGCCAGTGAATGAGTATCAAATCATTCCACAGTGTTTCTTCTCCCAGGGATCACCATATGAGAAGGCTTAGTTGTCACACACAAGGGGGACTGAAAAGTTAATTTTTGGAGCTTAGGAGGGGAGTAGATAGTGGAGACATACCTAGGGGCCAGATCAGGGAGGGTGTTACAAGTCACGTGAAGAGATATCCTGAGCTAATGGATCATCACAGCAGGATTTTCAGGAGGCAAGTGACAGGTTTAGGTCTACATAAATTTTTTATATTCCTTGATCCACACATGCTAAGAAGCTTGGTTGTTATCAGTTCAGCAGGTTTTACATACTGAATACCGATTGTGGGTAAGGCATTATGTTAAGCGTCAGTTGGCGGTTAATAATTTGGTGAAAGAAACAGATTTGCTCTTTAATTTGAAAAATTAAGTATGATTTTCATTTAGAACCGTGTACTGTGCTTAACTGCATGGTCCTTTTGGGAGGATATATAGGTTGTATTTTTGGGAGTTGTTCTGCCTGCCTGTTTTGGGGCCTTAACTTTAACATTTTAGCTCACAATTGACTATCAACACTGCTATAGTATACATGCATCGATTCTACATGATTCAGTCCTTTACACAGTTCCATCGAAATGTAAGTATTATTACTATTCTGTATAGCGTAATCATTTTGTGATCGATTTCCTGTGTGGGGCGGGGTGAGGAGGTTGATCTATGTTGCTGAACTGGGATTTGAAATTTAGAAAATAGGATTGATCACTTTCATTGTCACACTGAATCCAGTCTTCCAGTTTTTCAGTAAACTGTCTGGTTAGTTATTTGGTAGGTTTTGTGCATCCTTAGGATAGATGGATTCTCTAATAAAAAAATAGATTATTGAACACTACCATTTTTGGGTTGGGAGAGGAGCATTAAAGGGGAGATGATGCTTAATTTAAGTGTAACTTTTGAAGTGGTAAATAGTAATGTTGCCACAGGAAAACAAGTGAATGTAAGTGATTTAGATTTTCTAAAAATCTTTGATAGAATTGCAATCAGTGACTGGTTGGAGAGGGAAAATACATTATGTGATGATGGGGGGCAACTTTTAAGATAGGAAGAAGAAAATAATAGTAATAAAGGGATTTTTTTTTTTCTGGACAGAATTGTAAATAGTGCTATTTTTAGTTTTGATACCTGAAATGGTCCTATTTAATATTATTATAAATGACTTTGAAGTGAGTACACTATATATATTATGTATCCTGGTTGCAGGTAATGTTTAATTAAATCACAAGGTAATAGGGCTAAACTTGATGAATACTTTAGATGGGTTTGTGAGTCAAATATTTCTTCCCCCCCTTTTTTTAAAAGAAAGGTTGTGTTTTGAAGAAAAGTGTTTAAGACTTACCCTTGGGACAATAGGCTTTGAGCTATTTATTTATTTATTTATTTGACAGAGAAAGATCACAAGTAGGCAGAGAGGCAGGCAGAGAGAGGGGGGAAGCAGGCTCCCTGTTGAGCAGAGAGTCCGATGTGGATGGAGCTCGATCCCAGGACCCTGAGATCATGATCTAAGCTGAAGGCAGCGGCTTAACTCACTGAGCCACCCAGGCGCCCCTGAGCTCTTTTTTTTTTTTAATGCCATGGAAAGAGAATCTGTGAAGCTAGATAGTGCTCTTGTAATATAAGTTGGCATACTCAATATTGGGAGTAACTGTACCGGAAACCCTTTGGATCTGTGGATTAAGTATTCGCAATTTTTATCCAGTCATCTTGGCTTTCTCCTACCAGTAGACCTCTCACCTCCAGCTATGCCCTACCTCTGATTGCAAGAAGCAAGTTTATTAAGATAGGGAAAAGCAGTTAATGAGGATATCTGTCTGATAGCTCTGTAAGAGAAGGTAGTGGATAAAGAATGAAATTTGAGGAGGAAGTCCATAGCTGTCTTGCCAATTCTGAATGTTCTTCATGTCTTCCTTTTTATAATGGTAAAGATTTGAAATCTAGGATGAAATACATCTCAAATCAGTTTGTCCACTTTGTGCACATGTATATTATATACTTCTCCTGCTTATATTTTTTAAGTTATATTTTTCCTTCTTTCCTGTGTATTAAGCTTAGCAAGGACAGAGACTCACTTTTCTGTGTATCCTCCGAAGCACCTTCAGTAAACTTGAATGAATGAATGAATGAATGAATGAACTGGTAATTATCCAATAAATATAGAGAAATTCCAGTGGATGACATGACCTTTTCCAAAATACAGTGACTTTTAAAATTTGGGATTGTTGATCCTCTCTAGAGAATTGATTTTAGGCACATTCTGGAATTAACGGATCAAAAATACCACCCTTTAATATCTTAGGTTTAAGACGTGATAAATCCAAGTTCAAATTTGAGAGGACTTAATACATTGTTGTAGCATTGATATTTGTCCTATCAAGCTCCTGTGCATTTTTCATGTTATTTTTTTCTCATTATAAAGGCAATAAATGCTTACCGTAAAAATTAATATGGAAATGTATAATAGAAAGTGAAAGATCCTCTGTAATCCCACCCTCCAGGGTTAACCATTGATAAATGTTTTATCATATAGTGTCTTGGGCATTTTTGTGTGTAAATGCCTAGTATTTATGTATTTCTATTAAAAAATAATTTCTGATTATACTACTATTATGTGAATTGCCTTTATTAGTTAACAGTATATATCAGATATCTTTTCATAGTGGTTTTTCATTACAGATGACCTTTGAACGAGGTAGGGGTTGGGGTACCTATCTCTACACAGTTGAAAATCCGTATGTAATTCTTAACTTCACAGAAAGTTAACTAGCAGAAGCCTTACCAATAACATAGTTAACATGTATTTGTATGTTATATGTATCATATACTGTATCCTTACAAAAAAATAGGCTGGAGAAAAGAAAATATTAAGAAAATCATGAGGAAGACAAAATAAAATTATAGTACTGTATTGTATTTATAGAGAAAAAATTTGCATATAAGTGGACCGACACAGTTCAAACCAGTGTTGATCAAGTGTTAGCTGTATTTTATTTTATTTCTTTATGTGTGTTAGCTGTATTTTAAATGGCCACATAGTATTTCTTTGTATTGTTACCATATATTTCACCTCCATACTGGCAGATATTTGGGTTGTTTGTAGTTTAGTAATTATATATAATGTTATATAACATTGGTACATATATTATGTGACTTACATGATTGTTTTAATATAAATTCCTATAGGTAAAATTACTGCGTCTATAGGGCTGCATTTAAAAAATTTTTGTCCTCTCAATTTGCCTTACTGAAAGATTGTACCCCTATACATTGTTTTGTTGTGTCAGTTTGCCCTACTGAAAGATTTTATCAGTATACATTGTTTTGTTGTGTCAGTTTGCCTTATTGAAAGATTATATCAGTATATATTGTTTCCAGCAGTGTGGAAACAATTGCTGTGAGGATGTGTCTGCATCCTCACAAATAACGTATTTATTACATCAGGAAATAGTAAGTTTTAACGACTTGTTGTGCTCTTGGGATACAGCGGTAAACAAGATAGAGGGTATCCTAAATTATTTTCTTAATTTCCATTTTTTTAAATTAGTGAAGTCAAGCTTCTTAAACCTATTTAGATCATTGTTCTTATGAAATTGAAAAATCGACTTAAAAATTGACTTGGTTCGCTTTGCTCCTCTTTTATTCTGATTTTCTTATTTATACGAGCTCCCATATGTTAGAGCTGTATGTCATGTGTTGTGAATACTTTCCTCATTTTGTTCTATTTCTTTGTTCATAGAGTTTTGAGGCCTAGAACTCTTGCCTTTAAAAACTTCTTAAAAATTTTTTGTTGAGGTATAACGGTAAAGCACAAAAACCTGAAATGTGCAACTTGATTACTTTTTGCCTTATTATTATTATTACTGTATGTATATGTAGCCACCACTCAGATGAAGATAAAGTATATTTCCAGTACCATGGAGGATAGAGAACTTGTCTTTCAGTGGAAATACATTTTATTTCTTCAGTGGACATGATTAAATGATTAATTTTCATTTAATTTGTGGCATTGTATTACTTTTTATGAGAAGAAATTTAACCTCATGAATTGAATTTCTAAATGTACTGTCTTAAATGTTTTCAAATGAGGGAGTATAAAATTAATGGTGAGCAACTTGGTGTGTTTATGTAATATTTCATATTTTATGAAATTGGGTGCTGTATTTTAATATCTAACATTTAACTGGGTGTATTTTATTCTGGTTAGCTTATTCTTTTTTTTTTTTTTTTTTTTTTAAGATTTTATTTATTTATTTGAGAGAGAGAGAAAGAGTGAGAGAGAGCGTGAGATGGGAGAAGGTCAGAGGGAGAAGCAGACTCCCCAGAGAGCTGGGAGCCCGATGTGGGACTCGATCCTGGTACTTCAGGATCATGACCTGAGCTGAAGGCAGTCACCTAACCAACTGAGCCACCCAGGCACCCATGGTTAGCTTATTCTTAAGGGGTCAAGCTTAGTGGTTAAGAGAATGGGCTCTGGAGTCAGACATGTCTGTCTAGGTTTGGATTTTGTGAACTGCTTATATGGCTTTGGGTAAGTTACCATAGGCCTCAGTTTTCTCATCTCTTTGGAGTCAGTAATAGTGCCTGACTCCTAGAATACTTAATAAGATTTATTTGTTTATTAGAGAGAGTGCTAGTGGGGGAGGGGCAGAAGGCGAGGGAGAGAGAATCTCAAGTAGACTCTTCATTGAGTGCAAAGCTTGGAGTCCTAACTTGGGGCTTGATCCCATGATCCTGAGATCATGACCTGAGCTGAAATCAACAGTTGGACTCTTAACCAACAGAGCCACCCAGACACCCCCATGGTTTTTATATATATATATATATATATATATATATACACACACACACACACACACGTGTGTGTGTGTGTGTGTGTGTTGTGTGTGTGTATAAGATTTTATTTATTTACTTGACAGAGATTACAAATAGGCATAGAGGCAGGCAGAGAAAGAGAGGGGGAAGCAAGCTCCCTGCCAAGCAGGGAGCCCGATGTGGGGCTTGATCCAGGACCCCGGGACCATGACCTGAGCTGAAGGCAGAGGCTTTAACCCACTGAGCCACTTAGGTGCCTCAATATTTAAGTGAATTAATTTACAAAGTGCCTGTACATAATGAATAAATACTAGGTGGTATTTTTATTCTTTTAAAATGGAGAAAATCTTAGATTCTAACCTGGTATACGAATTCCTCTTAGAAATTGCCTTTGATAGGAACATGCTTTAGTAAACTGGATTGGTAAGTGATTCCATGAGGAGCAATGAGTATTTACATGGTTGTGCAAAAATTAGACTGAAATTTACCTCTTGCAGCCTTCCACTTAATGAGTTGTTACCTTGCCTTGTTAGCCATTGTTTGTACACCATATTTTAGTTTGTGCCTTTTGAATGTATTGTTAGTTCTTTGAAGACAAAGTTGTAGGCTAAAAATCTTAGTGTTTTTAAGTATTTCTTTTCCTTTCTGCTTCTTCCTATCAGTTAAAAAGTCCTGTTAATTTTTAGAATGTTAGCTGTTTTTTCTGTATATAGTCATCATAAAATTGAAAGAAGAGAGAGAGGGGTACCTGGGTGGCCTCAGGTGGTTAAGTGTGTGCCTTCCGCTCAGCTCATGATCCCAGGGTCCTGGGACAGAGCTCTGAGTTAGGCTCCCTGCTAGTGGGTGCCTGCTTCTCACTCTCCTTCTTCCTGCTGCTCCCCCTGCTTGTGCTCTCTCTCTCTCTCTCTGGCAAATAAATAAATAAAATCTTTTTTTTTTTCTTAACAGAGAATAAAAGAGGAAATGATGATATTCCTGTAGCTAGCTGCTCAGAGAGAATCCTGTTGACATTTTAGAATTTTTTTTCTTGGCACACAAATACATACACAAAGATTTAGTGAAGTCCTGTTAATTTTCTAAAATCATACCTGCGGTTCCCCCCGTTTTTCTACTGCTAATGCCTACTCTAAACTTGATTTCTTAATGCCTGGATTACTAATTTTTTTTTTCTTTTTTAAAATTAATTTTTAATGAGTGTTATTCTTTCCTTCTTTTAGTCCTCCCTAGGACTGGATATGTCTGTCTGTCTGACCTTCCTTCCTTTATTAAATATTTTATTTGAGAGTGTGTGTTTTTTAAGATTTTATTTATTTATTTAACCGAGGGAGAAACAACGAGAGAGGGAACACAGGCAGGGGGAGTGGGAGAGGGAGAAGCAGGCTCCCTGCTGATGTGGGGCTCGATCCCAGGACTCTGGGATCATGATCTGAGTCAAAAGCAGATGACTGAGCTGCCCAGGCGCCCCTCAATTTAGTATGCTCTGATTACTCACATCTTGTTTGTGCCTATCTTCCTCTGGTTCTGCTTTGTTTATCCTGAGGTCTAGCAGTATATATGGAGTTTGCTGCTTAAAACTGCAGCAAACATGAAGGAAGAGAATTATTGCTGTGAATTGGATTTGTGGGTAAAAATCTCTTACAGCGAAATAGCAGATAGCAGGAAGGATATAAAGAAGTATTAGAAGGCCTGTTAGTTCTACTCCATAAAGTGAAATAGGTATTTAAATTATATAAAATTATTTATCATGTTTCTTTGACTCCTGGTTCTTGCCATTGCCATCTTTGATTCATTGAAATATTCTTAAGATTCAGTAGAATTTCTGAGATTTCTTAGATCCCTACCAGGCTACATTTATGTCATATTGCTCTAATCTGTTAACATTGTTTTGTGACGAATTTGTTGTTTACTTGTGTATTGGCTTGAGATTTTTTTTTCCCCTGTGTGCCTTTGTATAACATCTTGAATATAACACTATTTTAAAATTCCCTTTTATAAGATTTGTGCTCCCTCCATATATAAGTATACTCTAGATAATTCACATACAATAAAATATATCCTTTTAAAGTCTGCAGTATGCTGAGTTTTTGTTGTTGTTTTAAAAGATTTTGTTTCTTTTAGAAAGACTGCACGTGAGCAGGGGGAGAGGCAGAGGGGGAGGGAGAGGTGGGGGGAAAGAAAATCAAGTCAACTCCTTGCTGAGAATGGAGGTGGACATAGGGCTCAATCCCATGACCCTGAGATCATGACCTGAGCCAAAACCAAGAGTTGGACACTTAACCAACTGAGCCATCCAGGTATCCCAAGTCACTGGTGGTTAATATATTCACCAAGTTATGCAGCCATCACCATGGTCTAATTCCACAAAATTTACATTGCCCCAGAAAGAAACTTCTTATGATTTGTGGTCACTCCCATTTTCCTATTCTAGCCCCTGGCAATCACTAATCTACTTTCAATTTGCACCTTGAAAAAAAAGGTATATAGAGGGTTATGATATAAACTTAAAGAACTTCATTTTAAATAGAAAACCAACTATTTACATCTAGTCGTTTCTCACATAGATTGCTTTCAACGAGAGTTTGTTACAAGAAGGGTTGATTTTTGGGAGTGGATGGATATGGATTACCAGATATGAGAGGGAATGGCATTTTAAGGAGAAAAGGCATTACTGAGAAGTGATGAAGTTGGGGCAAGCAGGGAATTTGGTTTGAGACTTAGGTCTTTTTTAGATCTACCTTGATCTAGGAATAAATAATGAATGTAATTTATTTTCTTTCCATCCAGTCTGTGGCTCCAGCGGCCTTATTTCTAGCAGCTAAAGTAGAGGAGCAACCAAAAAAATTGGAACACGTCATCAAGGTAGCACATGCTTGTCTCCATCCGCAGGAATCACTTCCTGATACTAGGAGTGAGGTAGGGGATTCATTACACATACCTGTTTTTTTTTTTTTTTAATTTATTTTGATGGTAGCTTAGTTTTGTAACTTTGATTTACTTAAGTCTGAGTGGGGGCTCTTGAATTTTTAGTTTTTATTTTTCCTTTACAAAAAACATCAGAAACTATGGCAAAAGTTAGTTGTATTCGTATAGTAAAATTGGGAAATGCAGAAAAACAAAGAAGAAAATGTATCACCTAGGTATAATTTGGACCATGGATATGTAAGTGATTATTATTTCTCAGTTCTTTTCAATGAAAAGCTACACACATATGTATGTTTATGTCTTTTCTACTTATTATAATGTAAATATTTTCCCATTTTACTCTCCCTTTTCTGTCGCTCTCTCTCTTTTTTTTTTTTTTTTTTAAAGATTTTTAAAGTTCCTTTGACAGAGGTCACAAGTAGGCAGAGAGGCAGGCAGAGAGAGAGAGAGGAGGAAGCAGGCTCCCCGCTGAGCAGAGAGCCCGATGTGGGGCTTGATTCCAGGACCCTGGGATCATGACCTGAGCAGAAGGCAGAGGCTTTAACCCACTGAGCCACCCAGGCATCCCTCTTTTTTTTTTTTTTTTTTAAAGATTTTAATTATTTGAAAGAGCCCATGAGCCGAAGGCAGAGGCTTTAACCCACTGAACCACCCAAGTGTCCCTCTTTTTTTTTTTTTCTTTTTTTAAAGATCGTAATTATTTGAAAGAGCCCATGAGCTGGATGGGGCAGAGGGACAAGCAGACCCCCTACTCAATGGGAAGCCAGATGTGGGGGCTCTATCCCAGGATCCTGAGATCATGACATGAGCCAAAGTCAGATCCTTAACCGACTGAGCCACCCAAGCGTCCCATGAATAATATTCTTACCAATAAATTTTTGTTATGGACTCTTCAGAAAAATGAGTCCTGTCATTTTTTTTTTTTTTTTACTTTTAAAGAAATTACAGAAGTTACATATGCTTGTTAAAGACAACCCAAATATTCAAGAATCATTTGTAGTGAAAGTTAAAGCTCATCTCCCCTCCTCCTGGCAGGATACTGCTGATTATAATTTCAGTATATGTTCTGTTAACCTCTATCCTGTGCATGTACACATAGCTTTTTTTCCTTCCATCCTTCCTTGACTTTCTTAAAGAAGGGAAACTGTCCTGGCTTTTAAGTCTGTTGTTGGGGAGTGATGAGTAGTGAGAAATTTTGAGGTCTGACATGGGTGTTTAAACTGTGGATTTCTGTTACTAGATTATTTACGTCTCTTACAATGGGTGCATGAGTCATCTTTTATCAAATAGTTAAATTTACATGTTCTTATTATATTGGAGAAAGTGGTTCTTTGCGGGGGGGGGGTTATTTGGTTGCTTGTTTTTTATAGATTTATTTATTTGAGAAAGATTTTATTTATTTGAGAAAAGAGTGCAGGGAGGGGCAGGAGAGAATCTCAAGCAGACTCTGTGCTGAGTGTGGATTCCCACAACCCTGAGATCATAAACTGACCTGAAATCACAAGTCAGACACTTAACCAGCTGAGCCACCCAGTTGCCCCTTTATTTTGATAATAGCCCCTAATTATGTGAATTGTTTCCCATAGCAGGGTTTTGATTGCCCTTCGTTTTCTCTTGGGTACAGCAGTAGCTCTTGTTGAGAGTTACTGCCCTGGATTTTTATTTTGGTTTTAGACTAATAAATGCCCTTGGTCCATAGGACTGACCAAATGAAACAAAATTTTGTTTTAACAGAGTAAAACAAAAAATAATTTACTTTTTTTCCTCTAAGGTATATTTATGTAATTTCTCACCTGAGTTTCTGTTCCTTGTGAGATGGGGTATCTTAGAGGAGGATATTTTCTTCACTATATGGAAAGCAGTACTAGCATAATTTAAGTCCTTATTGGACTTGATTCAAGATCATAAAGCTAGGTGGAAAGTTCACTACACTATAGATCTAACTCCTGCCCCAAGTCTCATTCTCTGACCTAGAGTTCTAGACCATTGCTGTCCAATAGAAATACAGAGGGAGTCATGTAGTCATGTATAATTAAACTTTTTAAACTTTTCATTGAACTTCATTTAAAATCTTCATTAGAAATAAAATCTTCGGGCACCTGGGTGGCTCAGTGGGTTAAGCCTCTGCCTTCGGCTCAGGTCGTGATCTCGGGGTTCTGGGATCGAGTCCCACATCGGGCTCTCTGCTCAGCGGGGAGCTTGCTTCCCCCTCTCTCTATGCCTGCCTCTCTGCCTAGTTGTGATTTCTCTCTGTCAAATGAATAAATAAAATCTATTAAAAAAAAAAAGAAATAAAATCTTCATATAAAAGAAGGTGAAATTGGAGCACCTGGGTGGCTTAGTCCGTTAAGTGTCTGCCTTCAGCTCAGGTCGTGATTCCAGAGTCTTGGGATCAAGCTCCGCATCAAACTCCCTACTCAGTGGGGAGCCTGCTTCTCCCTCTCTCTTTGCCCCTCCACCCCTGTTCATGCTCACTCTCTCATGCTCTCTGTCTTTCTCAAATAAATAAAATCTTTAAAAAAACAAAAAAATGAAAGGTGAAGTTAATTACGATATTTTATATTTTATATCTGGAATCACAACCTGAGCCAAAAGCAGACGCTTAACTGAATGAACCACAGAGGCACCCCAGTTTGGCATATATTCTATTGGATATCTCAATTTAAACTAGCTACATTTAGGTGCTCAGTAGCCATATGTTGACAATGGCTGCAGTATTGACTGGTACAAATCTGAGAGAAGTTTTTTTTTGTTGTTTATTCCCTTTTCCTTTGAACTCTTCTGATTCTTAAAAATCTAGCATTAGCTGGGAGGTTTTGTCAGGAGTCAGATGTTTGAAATTGCCTGCAGTACCTTAGGAAGGGTCTACAGTGTATTTTGATGATGTTGAAAAAAGATGTATGTATCTTTAATTGTCTTGTGTCTGCATCACATGACTTTAAAACCTAAAATGTTAGTCTTGAAATGAACCAACTCTCTGGTGCCTTTTCTGTAGCTAATTATGAATGAAGTGTTATTTCTCAGTATACCACTTTTTTTCCTTCTTCAAAGAGGAAAAGGTGTGCTAAATATAGAGATAAGGATTGTATTTCAGTTCCTAGGCTACCTCCTCACTTCATGCCTGCCTTTTGTTGCTTTGGTTTTCCTGGAAGAAGTTGTTAGAATTGT
Organism: Mustela lutreola; assembly: GCF_030435805.1. Classification (NCBI taxonomy): domain Eukaryota; kingdom Metazoa; phylum Chordata; class Mammalia; order Carnivora; family Mustelidae; genus Mustela; species Mustela lutreola. Next base: position 66,027,664 of record NC_081297.1, read on the forward strand.
TTACACTTTATATATTGTGCCTTTTTGGGAAATAATTTATTTGTCTTCTCACCTACAGGCTTACCTGCAACAAGTTCAAGATCTGGTGATACTAGAAAGCATAATTCTGCAGACTTTAGGTAAATTTATTTTTCTTTAAAATAGTAAATATAGGGGCGCCTGGGTGGCTCAGTGGTTAAAGCTTCTGCCTTCGGCTCAGGTCATGATCCCAGGGTCCTGGGATCGAGCCTCACATCGGGGGCTCTGCTCAGCAGGGATCCTGCCTCCTCCTCCTCCTCTCTCTCTCTGCCTTTCTCTCTGCCTACTTGTGATCTGTCAAATAAATTTTAAAAAAAATAGTAAATATAAGTAATGTAAAATTTTAAAATTTGCAGAATAGGAAATAGGAAGAAAATCTCTACTGAAGGCTTTTGCAAATTATAGAGGTTGTGGAATGTGGTTTAACCCTGACCTATACCAAAGACAGAAGTCAGGCATAGCCGTCCTTTAGAATAGCAGTTAGTAGAGTTTTTTAAAATTCTGTGTTCATAATTTGCTTTGGAAGGTTTGTCAGTTTTTAACTTTATGATAAATAATGGCAAAAACTAATGAACTTTTTTCCTTTTATGGATTTTTATGATCTGTTTGCCATTCTATTTAAAGGACAGTGTTTATTTTAAAAATTGGTAAAAGTTTATTTTTTTAAAGAGGTCATGTAGTTTAATGTTTTTTTAGATTTATTTTTTTATTTATTTAAAAGATTTTATTTGAGGAAGAGAGAGAGAGGGATAGCGTGACCGGGGTGAGAAGCAGAAGGAAAAGCAAACTCCCTGCTGAGCAGGGAGCTTGATGTGGGACTCCAGGATCCATGACCTGAGCTGAAGGCAGATAGATACCTAACCGATTGAGCCACCCAGGTGCCCCTAGATTTATTTATCTGAGAGAGAGAGAACAATCATGCATGTGTGTGCAGCTGCATGGAGGGAGGGGCAGAGGGAGAGAATCTTCAAACATTCTCCCTACCTTGGGGCTCCATGTGGGGCGATATGGGGCTCGATCTCACAACCCATGAGGTCATGACCTGAGCTGAAACCAAGAGCTGGATGCTCAGTGGACTGAGCTCCTAGGCACACCTCTAATCAGTGTTTAGAACAGCAGAGTAGGGGTGGAGGAATTGCAGCTCTAGTGGTTGATGGGCAACCTTGATGATTATCTGTTACTGTTTTTATTAGAGATACACCTTTAAAGGTTTTTAGCAAATTCGGAAAATAAGGATTTTTTTTCAAGGTTTTTTTTTTTTTTTGTGGGGGTGCTATTTTTCTCTTCTCTGGGTAAGGGAGGAGTTCATGAGTTTGTTGAAAAGTTATTGGTACACCTGTATGTTATTGCATGTCTACACACAATTCTTTAAGGCTTCTCTCTCTCTCTCTCTCTCTCTTTTTTTTTAAAGCATATGTGCTGCCAAAGTGAGCACTCAAAGCTTATCTCTGAAGTTAATTTCTACTAACTCGCTTTTTACTTTAAATTATCTTCAAAGTAACTGTTTTAGGAGACAGTGATCTTCTGGTGGGGTAAATTTTTATTAATATTTTAATGTGGAAGCCAGTAGGAACTAATTTGCATGAATCATTTGTCCATTGAGAATAAATTTCTGTTTAGAGATTATTGGTTCCTCAGGGGTCTTGAGACTGCGTTAGCTTTATTATTTAGTTCAAAATTTGGTTGTCTGAAGATAATGTGTCTTAGAAAAGAGTGTGCTATATGTGTTGTGTGACCCTCTTAGACTCTGAACAGTAATTCTGGGAGAGGAAAATGAAGGAGGCTTTTAATGATGACTCAGATAAAAGAAGTATAAAATGTCTCCAGTATTTTTAGCTTTTTAACCAAAGTATTTTTTTTTTAGGCTTTGAACTAACAATTGATCACCCACATACACATGTGGTCAAGTGCACTCAGCTGGTTCGAGGTAAGGAATCCCAGCTTGAAATGGCTGTCTTAAATTGTTTTACCATTTAATGGCTATGATTTATTTATGGTGGACAAATATATAACTCAGCTGCTTTGGCCAGAAGTTAAATTGAAAGGGTTACCTGGCTTAAATCAAAATGAGTGTTTCTAATTTGGGGTTTTTCTCCTGGGTTCTTAAAGTTAAAGAGAATTAGCCTCTTGAGGGTGTTTGTCAGAACCTGGAACAGATTTCATCAAGTCAAATGACAAGTAGCAGTTTAAGGATACGTTGGGAGTGGTGATCTTAATGTGATTCTAGGATTGATGGCCCTAGACAGCCTTTTACAAGCCACCCAGAGGATCTAGAATTTATTTGACTTATTTCAATGATTGACAAAGCCTTGGAAAGACTTTTTTATTCTGATTTAAACCTTAGTAGCTGTAATTGCATGAAACCTTTTCCTCTTAGTTTGAATAGTAGTATCAACATGTAGACACTTCTGCATTGAAATGCCTTCTACTTTTGTAGATGAAACTGATAATTGGCCTTATTTTATATTTTGCTAATATGTGCTTCATCTGTAAGTTTCCAGTTTTCCTAAGTTCTTTATATTTAGAAAACATTAGAGGGTTTACATTAAGCAAGGATAAACAAAGGTAGATAGATGCTGATATTGAAAAAATTAAGTTTTAAGGAAAATTAAAATTTACTTTATTACCCAGAGCAGTTTTTTGGGGAAGGGGGCATGTGTTCCCCCCCCCCCCTTTATTATGGTATATCAAGTAATTTATGTTATTTGATGATTTGGGGTCTGAATCACAGGCTACTCAATTAAAAAAAAATTTTTTTGAGCACAGATCACTTTTCCCAAATACACAGAGGTCTTCTGGATTCTGATCTTGCCTCCAAATTAGTTCATCTTCTAGTTCAGTAAACTCTTGTATCAGAATTTCTAGGTTACCTGTTAAAAATGCATGTTTTCTTCTCTAAACATACTGAGTCACACTCTAGGAAGGATGTCCAGGAATTGGAGTTGAAACAAGTACTCCAGATACTTGGTGTGCAGTGTAAAGCTTGAGTTTCTAGGTCTGGAAACAGTATAGTTATTATAATTAAAAGTTGCTGATTTGATGTTTTTTGTAGAATGTTAAACATCAGGTGATCAGGGACCATGTCTGCCTTATTCGTTATTATGTTCTCTACTTGGAAATATTAAATGCTCACTAAATAATTGAGACTGAATGGAACTAATAACTTTTTCCCTGTCTCCCCCCCCCCTTTTTTTTTTTTTAGCAAGCAAGGACTTAGCACAGACTTCTTACTTCATGGCAACCAACAGGTTTATATTTTAATATTTTCCCCTCTATTTTTGGGATAGGGCTTGTCACTTTTTGAGGATATATGGAAAGATATCAGGTCTAGCACTTAGTAAACTAGAACCCAAAGACCCAGGATAGATCTTTGCTACAGTGTATTACAGAAAATTCTCTGGTAAATATTTATTTTTCTGTACAGTTTCCATATTTTACTTTAAATTTCCATGGTGCTTTTTAATTTGCTAAGGTGATGCAATTATGTAGTACTTACTGTTTGAAATTCTACCTGATTCTGCATGTCTTCCTTTACTTTAAAATATCCAAGAGCAGGGGTGCCTGGCTGCTCAGTTGGGAGAGCATGTGATTCTTGATCTCAGGATTTTGAGTTTGAGCCCCACGTTGGGTGTGGAGAGTACTTAAAAATAAAATCTAAAACAAAAAAATAAAAAAATCCAAGAGCATAGTCCTTGTTAGTTAGTTCTTGTTAGTCAGTCTTGTTAGTATTGTTAGGTAAACTTGGGGTTGATCGTGACTGAGAATCTAATTTGGAGGATTCTGCAATACTTACAGTATTTATTTATTTATTTTAAAGATTTTAATTATTAGAGAGAATGTGCACATGTGTGTGACTGAAGGTGCACAAACAGGGGGAGGTGTGGAGGGTGAGGGAGGGAGACAGAAAGCCTCCCTGCTGGGTGGGGAGCCGGACATCTGGTTCTATCCTAGGACTCTTAAGATCATGACCTGAGCCAAAGTCAGATGCTTAACCAACTGAGCCACCCAGGTTTCCCAATAATTATGGTGTTTATAAAACTTCCTTTTTCTTCCCCATTGCCAGATAAATGTGCATGAATATGTGTAAAGAGCTTTTTCTTCTTTTTTTAAAGTTTTTTCTTTATTCTTTCCTTTTTAAGACAAAAATTAATACGTAATTTGTATTACCAAATTACTTGACAAGTCTTGTCTCCAATTGATTGTGGAAATCAAAGATATTTCTGTTGACATTATTTTTTATAGCCTGATAGGAGAAATTTTTGAAGTAAATTATCAGTTAAGCATATTCACAGTTGAGAGAGTGGTAGTCTATTCATTATTTTAGTTTATTATATTTTTACTTTTTAATTTAGCTAACATATGCTATAATATTAATTTCAGCAGTAGAATTTAGTGCTTCATCAGTTGCATATAACACCCAGTGGTCATCATATCATGTGCCCTCCTAAATGTCCATCTCTAATTACTCCTCTATTATTTTTAATTGACCAGACCTGTGGTTGGCAAGAGATGAGATCATTTTAAGGGGGTTTTAAGTATTTGATTTAGGGATTAGACATAACTAAAAATCTTAAAATTTTCCTTAAGTTCTAAGTTTCTTCTCAGGATAATAGATCCTTATTTTAAAAAAACTGAGTACCCCTTCTCTTTGGTTTTGGTCCTGGTCTTTTGTCAGGATGTGGGATTGATGATGTATAGTCAAAAAATTCAGAAATGTTACCTGAGCAGGTGGGTTAATGAAAAATCATGTTGGGTGCTGGATCAGAGCACTGGATATTTCTTACCCTTCTTACTCTCCAGTGTTTTTTAGTTTTTTTTTTGTTGTTGTTTTGTTTTTAAATAATGGAGAGTTTTAACTTTGGGTTCAAAATTGAGAGCTCATAAAAAAAAAAATTGAGAGCTCATGACACTCTCTTGTTTCCTTCCCTCTGATGTCAGCCTGCATTTGACCACATTTAGCCTGCAGTACACACCTCCTGTGGTGGCCTGTGTCTGCATTCATCTGGCTTGCAAGTGGTCCAACTGGGAGATCCCAGTCTCAACTGATGGGAAGCACTGGTGGGAGTATGTTGACGGCACTGTGACCTTGGAACTTTTAGATGGTAAGTTTTAGAGTAAGGGACCTTGGAAAGCACTTGCTCTTGATCTGTCACATATCTGGCCCAAAGTGACTTCATTCAGATGAAAATAGTTAGTTGAGGTTATTCTTGTTTTTTTACTTCTGCTTGTCTGAGTTTTTCTTAAATGTTCTATTTCATTTGTAGAACTGACACATGAATTTCTACAGATTCTGGAGAAAACCCCTAACAGGCTCAAACGAATTCGGAATTGGAGGGTAAGAATTATTTCTGTCAGCTTGTAGTACAAAATTAGTTTTTTTCTTTTGACTGCACAGTGAATATACCAGAATTGGATATGTACCCCAGGTTTGGAATTTCCTTTTTCTTAGTTACATAATAATCATGACTTCAACTTCATAGCTTAGATTCTGCTCAGAAGTCAGTGATGGTGATAGGTGATAGCAGGATTTGCTTTGTGTTGTGCAACTATTGTGATACAGTCAGTTGGCAACATTGTTGAGTATTTTCTGTGTGGAGACTGTTAGGGAAAAAATGTGGCTTCTCTGAGTCATAAAGTGGTGGGTTCTGGTAGAGGAAAGATAGAGTTACAAGATTAGAGCTGGTATCATTGTACTTTGACATTATTTGCTTTTTAAATGGATTTTAGAATTTTATTTTTATATCGATTGTAGGGTAAAGTTGTATTTCAATTATTTTTCCAAGTCTTATGAAATGGAATCATTCTTTTTTCCCTTGGCTTTAGATAGAAAGTACATTTAAAAATATTTCCTGCAGGGGCACCTGGGTGGCTTAGTTGGTTAAGCTTCTGTCTTTGGCTGAGGTCATGATTCCAGGGTCCTGGGATCGAGCCCTGCATCGGGCTCCCTGCTCAGTGGGGAGCCTGCTTCTCTTTCTCCCTCTGCCTGCAGCTCCCCCTGCTTGTGTACTTTCCCTCTCTCTCTCTTTCTCTCTCTCTCTGTCAAATAAATAAATAAAAATCTTAAATTTTTTTTTTTTTATTAAAAAAAAATGTTCCCAGGGCGCCTAGGTAGTTCAGTGGGTTAAAGCCTTTGCCTTTGGCTCAGGTCATGATCTCTTGGGGTCCTGGGATCAAGCCCTGTATCGTGCTCTCTGCTCAGCAGGGAACCTGCTTCCTCCCTCTCTCTCTGCCTGCCTCTCTGCCGTCTTGTGATCTCCCTCTCTCTCTCTCTGTCAAATAAATAAATAAATAAATAAATAAATTAAAAAAAAAAAAAGTTCCCTGCAGGGGAGCCTGGGTGGCTCAATTAAGTGTCTGCCTTTGCTTTAGGTCATGATTCTGTGGTCCTGGGATCAGGCTTCCTGCTCAGCAGGGAGCTTGCTTCTTCCTCTTCCTTATGCTCTCTCTTGCTCACTCTCTTTCTCCTAAATAAGTAAATAAAATCTTAAAAAAAAATATTCCCTACATTCTCAGAAATCCAGATTGATAAACTTAATTTCATTCTCCTGAGTTTAGAGAATTGTAGAAAGTGAGTTAGTCTACGATTCAAAGGAGGCTTGAGAGCACATAGTTCATCACTATGATCATAGGACACCTCACCAAAATTTCCAGAATTTGTTTTTGGATCAGCTGCTGTCATAAGCAGTCATAAGGCATAGATGTTCATGAATTAATTTTAGATATGCACAAATTAATTTTTTAAGTGGCTTGTAGCATTGGTATAGATTGCTGTAACTTTTGGGGGGTATGGTAGAAAACTTCAGAATACCCTTTTAGCAAATTTTTGAGTATACAGTTAATATGTTATGCAGTAGGTTTCTAGGACTTACCTTGTATAACTGAGTTTGTACCATTTGACTACAAGGTTCTTATTTTCCCTCTCCCCCCAGGCTACTATTTTACTCTCTCTGTATGAGTTTAAATCTTACATTGCTCACTTAAGTGAGATCATATTTTGTCTTTCTGTGTCTGGCTTATTTCACAGCAAAAGGCCTTCCAGGTTCATTCATGTTGTGACAAATGATAGGATTTCCATCTTTTCTTTTTTTTTTAAATTGTGGTAAAATACATATAACATGAAAGTTACCATCTTAACCATTTTTAAATGTACAGTTCAGTGGTGTTAAGTATATTCATATTGTTGTGCAACCATCATTACCATTCATCTCCTTAATTCATTTCATTTTGTAAAATTGAAACTTTATATCCATTAAATAACTCTGCATTCCCCCTCCCCACCCAGCCCCTGGCAACCACAATTACACTTTCTGTCTACGTGATTTGGCTTCTCTTAAATACTTGATATAAGTGGAATAATACAGAATATGTCTTTCTGTGGTTTATTTCACTTAGCATAATGTTCTCAGGGTTCATCCATGTTGTGGCATATTGTAGAATTTTGAGTCCTTTAAAGGCTTAGTAATATTCCATTGAATGTGTCCACCATATTTTGGTTATCCATTCATCTGTCGATGGACACTTGGGTTGCTTCCATATTTTAGCTACTGTGAATAATGCTGCTGTGAACATGGGTGTACAAGTATGTCTTCAAGACCTTGCTTTTATTCCTTTGCCTATAAACCCAGAATTGGAATTGCTGGATTATATGGTAGTTATGTGGTTTTTGGTTTTTTTTTTTTTTTGGTAGTTCTGTTTTTAATTTTAATTTTTTTGAAGTTGTTTTAAAATTTTTTTAGAAAAGATTTCATTTATTTAACAGAGAGATCACAGGTAGGTGGGGTGGGGGTGGGTAGACTCCCTGCTGAGCAGAGAGCCCAGTGTGGGGCTTGATCCCAGGACCCTGAGATCATGACCTGAGCTGAAGGAAGAAGCTTAATGTTCCACTGAGTCACCCAGCTGCCCTTTAAATTTTTTAACTTGAAAAATTAAAAATATTTGAAGTCCAGATTGTTCCTTTTTTTTTTTTTTTTTAAAGTTACCTGTGCCATTGATGTCATATCCAGAAATTGCCAGATCCACTGTTGTGAAGCTTCTGCCCTGTTTTCTTCCAAGAGTTTTATTGCTTTAAGTCCCTTATTCAGTTTTGAGCTAATTTTGTATATGGTGTTAGGTAAGGGCCCAACTTCATTCTTTTGTATGTGGATATCCAGTTTTCCCAGCTCCATTTACTAAAAAAGACTATCCTTTCCCCGTTGAATGGTCTTAGCCTTTTGGCAAAAATCATTTGACCATAAATGTAAGGGTTTATTTCTGTGCTTTCTCTTCTGTTTCATTCATCTGTATGTCTTTTTATGCCAGTATTACTGTATTATTGTATACTGTATTACTGTATGGTGCTTACTATAGCTTTGTAGTTAGTTTTGAAATCAGGAAGTGTGAATTCGCCAGTTTTGTTCTTCATTTTCAGATTGTCTTAGCTATTTGGGATCCCTTGAGATCCATAGGAGTTTTCTTTTTTCTACAAAAAACATTGGGATTTTGATAGGGATTGCATTGAATTTGTAGGTTGCTTTGGGTAATAATGTTCACATTTTAACAACATGAAGTCTTGGAATCCAGAACATGGAATGAGTTTTCCATTTAGGTCTTAATTTCTTTTAGCAATGTTTTCCAGTTTTAATTGTACAAGTTTTTCATCTCCCCGGTAAGTTAATTCGTAAGGATTTTTTTTATACTGTTATAAATAGGATTGTTTTCATAATTTTCTTTACAGATTGTTCATGTACAGAAATGCAACTGAAATATGTGTGTTGACTTTGTATCCTGCTACTTTGTTGAATTCATTAATTCTGACTTTTTATGTGTGTGGAGTTTTCTATATAAGATTATATCATCTGCAGGGGCACCTGGGTGGCTTAATCAGTTAAGCGTCTGCCTTCTGCTCAGGTCATTATCCCAGGGTCCTGAGATCAAGTCCTGCATCAGTCTCCCTGCTCAAGGGGGAGTCTGCTTCTCCTTCTTTCTCTTCCCCTGCTCCTCTCCCTGCTTGTGTGCTCTCTCTCTGTCAAATCAATGAAGTCTTTTTTTTTTTTTTTTAAGATTTTATTTACTGGGACGCCTGGGTGGCTCAGTTGGTTAAGCAGCTGCCTTCGGCTCAGGTCATGATCCCAGCGTCCTGGGATCGAGTCCCACATCGGGCTCCTTGCTCAGCAGGGAGCCTGCTTCTCCCTCTGCCTCTGCTTGCCATTCTGTCTGCCTGTGCTCGCTCTCTCCCCCTCTCTCTCTCTGATAAATAAATAAAAAATCTTAAAAAAAAAAAAAAGATTTTATTTACTTATTTGACACAGAGAGAGAGAAATCACAAGTAGGTAGAGGCAGGCAGAGAGAGAGGGGGAGCAGGCTCCCCACTGAGCAGAGAGCCTGATGAGGGGCTCAATCCCAGGACTCTGAGCTTATGACCTGAGCCAAAGGCAGAGGCCCAACCCACTGAGCCACCCAGGTGCCCCTCATGAAGTCTTTAAAAAAAAAAAAAATTATATCCTCTGCAAACACATAATTTTACTTCTTTGCCAGTTTGAATGCTCTTTTTTTTCTTTTTTCCTTTCTTTCTTTCTTTTTTTTTTTTTTTTTGGAGAGAGAATATGAGTGGGGAGGGGTAGAGAGAGAGAATCTTAAGCAGACTCCGTGCTCAGCATTGACATGGGGCTCTATCTCACAACCCTGAGATCATGACCTGAGCCAAAATCAAGAGTCAGATGCTTAACTGACTAAGCCACCCGGATGCCCCTGAGTGCTTTCTTTTGCCTACTTGTTCTGATGAGAACTTCTAGTACTTTGTTGAATAGAAGTGAAAAGGACATCCTTGCCTTGTTCTAGATCTTAGCAGAAGAGCTTTCAGTTTTTCCATTGTTGAATGTGATGTTTGCTTTGAGTGTTTCATATATGACTTATATTATATTGTGATCATTTCTTTCTATTCCTAGTTTGTGGGGTGTTTTTATTATGAAAGTTTGTTGAATTTTATGAAATGTTTTTTCTGTATCTGGAAGATCATATGGGTTTTTTTTCCCTTTATTGTATTTATGTGGCATATTACATGGATGATTTTTGTATGTTGAACCATCCCTGCATTCTAGGAATAAGTCCTACTTGGTCATAGTGTATAATCTTTTGGTATGCTGCTAAATTCAGTTTGTTAGTATTTTTTTTTTTTTTTAGATTTTGTTTATTTGTTAGAAAGAGAGAGAGAGCACAAGCAGGGGGTGAGGCAGGCAGAGGGAGAAACAGAGTCCCTGCAGAGCAGGGAGCCTAATGTGGAACTGTATCCCAGGACCCTGGGATTATGACCTGAGCCTAGGGCAGACAGGTTCTTAACCGACTGAGCCACCCAGGTGTCCCAGTTTGTTAGTATTTTGTTGAGAATTTTTTACATCAGTGGTCATTAGGGATATTGGTCTGTAGTTCCCTGTAGTGTCTTTGTTTGGCTTTGATATCAGGGTAATGATAGCCTCATAGAATGAATTGAGAGTTGTTGCTGCCTCTTCATATTTTTGGGAAAGAGGCTGTTCTTTCTTGGGAAATTATTTTATTATCGATTCAGTCACCTTACTAGTTACAGTTGTGTTCAGATTTTCTATTTCTTTATGGTTTATTCTTGTTAGGTTTGTGTTTCTAGGAATTAGTCCATTTCATCTAGATTATCTAATTTATTGGCATACAGTTGTTCAGAGTAGTCTGTTTTTTAAATTCTTTTTAAGTCAGGTTAATTGGGGTACGATTTACATAGAGTAAAATTCACTCTTTTCCCCCCTCCTTATTCCATCACCCAGTTCTCCCATGCTTCCAATCCTCTCCCCTCCAGCAACCCTGAGTTTATTTCCTATGATTAAGAGTCTGTTACTTCTTGTCTCCTTCTCTGATTTTGTCTTGTTTTATTTTTCCCCTCTTCCCCATGATCCTCCGTTTTATTTCTTAAATTCTGCATATGAGTGAGATCATATGATAGTTAATTGTGTAATTGACTTACTTCACTTAGCATAATACCCTCTAGTTCTTTCCATGTCGTTGCAAATGGCAAGATTTCGGGATTTTTGGTGGCTGAGCAGTATTCCATTGTGTCTGTGTGTGTATATATGTATGTATATATATCACATATTCTTTATCCATTTATCTGTCAGTGGACATCCCGGGCTCTTTCCATAATAGGGCTATTGTGGTCATTGCTGCTATAAACATGGGGTGCAGGAGCCCCTTCGGATCACTACATTTGTATCTTTGGGGTAAACACCAAGTAGTGTAATTGCTGGATCATAGAGTAGCTCTATTTTCAACTTCTTGAGGAACCTCCAGCTCTTTCCAGAGGGTTCCCCTTTCTCCACATCCTCACCAACATCTGCTGTTTCCTGACTCGTTGATTTTAGCCATTCTGACTGGTGTGAGATGGTATCTCATTGTGGTTTTGATTTGTAGTTCCCTGATGCTGAGTGATGTGGAGGTTTTTTTCATGTGTCTGTTGGCCATTTGCATGTCTTTGGAGAAGTGTCTATTCATATCTTCTGCCCATTACTTGATTGGATTATTTGTTCTTTGGGTGTTGAGTTTGGTAAGTTCTTTATAGATTTTGGATACTAGCCCTTTATATGATATGTCATCTGCAAATAACTTTTCCCATTCTGTTTGTTGTCTTTTGGTTTTGTCTACTATTTCCTTTGCTGTGCAAAAGCTTTTTATCTTGTTGAAGCCCCAGTAGTTAATTTCTGCCTTTGTTTCCTTTGCCCTTGAAGACATGACTTGCTGTGGCTGAGGTCATGCAGGTTGCAGCGTATGTTCTCTAGGATTCTGATGGATTCCTGTCTCACATTTAGGTCTTTCATCTATTTTAAGTCCATGTTTGTCTGTGGTGTAAGGAAATGGTCCAGTTTCATTCTGCTTGTGGCTGTTTAATTTTCCCAACACCACTGTTGAAGAGACTGTCTTTTCCATTAGATATTCTTCCCTGCTTTGTTGAAAAGTAGTTGACCATAGAGTTGGGGTCTATTTCTGGGTTCTCTAATCTGCTGTGTGTCTTTTTTTTTGCCAGTACTATACTATCTTGATGATTAGAGCTTTGTAATGCTTGAAGTCTGGTGATAGTACCAGCTTTTTGGTTTTCTTACTCGTTTTCTTTCTTTCTTTTTTTTTTTTTTAAGATTTTATTTATTCATTTAACACAGAGAAGAGAGAGACCAGGTAGGCAGAGTGGCAGGCAAAGAGAGAGGGGGGAAGCAGGCTCCCCACTGTGCAGAGAACCCAATGCAGGGCTTGATCCCAGGACACTGAGATCATGACTTGAGCTGAGGCAGAGGCCCAATCCATTGAGCTACCCAGGCGCCCCTGGTTTTCTTTTTCAACCTTCCTTTGGCTATGAGGGTCTTTTTGGTTCTATACAATTTTTAGGATTGTTTGTTCCAGCTCTGTGAAAAAAAAGTTGATGCTCTTTGACAGGGATTGCATTGAATCTGTAGATTGCTATAGGTAGCATAGACATTTTAACAATATTTATTCTAATCCATGAGTTTTGAACGTTTTTCCATTTCTTTGTGTCTTCCTCAGTTTTTTTCCTGAGTATTCTATAGTTTTCTGAGTAGAGATCGTTTGGTTAGGTTTATTCCTAGGTATCTTACGGTTTTGGGGTGCAATTATAAAAGGGGTTCACTCCTTAATTTCTCTTTCTTCTGTTTCATTGTTAGTGTATAGAAACATAACTGACTTCTGTGCATTGATTTTTATATCCTTCCACTTTGCTGAATTCCTGTTTGAGTTCTCACAAGTTTGGGGTGGAGTCTTTTGGGTTTTCCACATAGAGAGCCATGTTATCTGCAGAGGGTGAGAGTTTGACTTCTTTGGTGATTTGGATGCTTTTATTTCTTTTTGTTGTCTGATTGTTGAGGCTAGGACTTGTAGCACTGTGTTGAACTACAGTGGTGATAGTAGACATTCCTGCCATGTTCCTGATCTTAGGGGGAAAGCTCTCAGTTTTTCCCCATTGAGGATGATATTTCCTGTGTGCTTTTTGTATGTGGCTTTTATGATACCGAAGTATGTTCCCTCTGTTCCTACACTCTGAAGAGTTTTAATCAAGAAAGGATGCTGTACTTTGTCAAATGCTTTTTCTGCATGTATTGAAAGGGTCATATGGTTCTTTTCCTTCTTTTTATTAATGTAGTGTATCACTTTGATTTTTGGATGTTGAACCACCCTTGCAGCCCAGGAATAAATCCCACTTGGCTGTGGTGAATAATTCTTTTAATATACTGTTGGATCCTATAGGCTAATATATTGGTGAGAATTTTGACATCCATATTCATCAGGGATATTGGTCTGTAATTCTCCTTTTTAGTGGAGCATTTGGTTTTAGGATCAAAGTAATACTGGCCTCATGGAAAGAGTTTGGGAATTTTCCTTCCATTTCTGGTTTTTGGAACAGCTTCGGAAGAATAGGTATTAATTCTTTAAATGTTTGATAGAATTCTCCTGGGAAACCATCTGGCCCTGGACTCTTGTTTGTTGGGAGGTTTTTGCTTACTGCTTCAATTTCCTTGCTGGTTATGGGTCTCTTCAGGTTTTCTGTTTCTTCTTCAGTTTTAGTAGTTTATTTGTGTCTAAGAATGCATCCATTTCTTCCAGATTGTCTAAGTTCAGAGTACCCTTACAATCCTCTTTATTTTTGTAGAATTGATAGCAATGTCTCCAGTTGCATTTCTGATTTTAGTGGTTTGAATCTTCTGGTTTTTTTCCTAAACTATCTAGCTAAAGGTTTAATTTTGTTGATCTTCTCAAAGAGCCAAGTACTAGTTTTATTTTAATTTTTCTGTGTTCTGTTTTCTATTTTTTAAAATCTCTGCTGTAATCTTTATTTCCTTCCTTCTGTTTGCTTTAGTTTGTTGTTCTCCTAGTTCCTCACATTATAAAGTTAGTTTGTTGAGTTCTTTATTTTTAATGTCAGTGTTAATAGTTTTAAATTTCTCCCTTAGTGCTGCTTTTGCTGCATCCCATAAGTTTTGATATGTTGTGTTTTTGTTTTCATTCATCCCTAACACCCATTGGTTGTTTTAAAGTATCCCTTAGTTTCCACAGTTTTGTAAATTTTCCAGTTTTCCTTTTGTTACTCATTTCTAACTTTATCTTGTAGTCAGAAAAGCTAATTTGTATGGTATCTATCTTTTAAAAATCTGTTGAGACTATTTGTTGCTTCACATGTCATGGTCTATCCTGGTAAATGTCCCATGTGTACTTGTGAAGAGTATTTATACTGTTGTTGGGTAGAGTGTTCTGTATATGTCTGTTAGATCCTGTTGGTTTATTTTTTGAAGTTCTCTGTTTCCTTATCTTTTGTCTGGTTGTTCTGTCAATTGTTGTGGGTGGAAATTGAAGTCTTTAAGTGAAATCTTCTGTCAGTTTTGATTGTGTTTTATTAGGTGTGCAAATGTTTATAATTGTAACAATTGCTAACTTGAGCCTTTTATTAATGTATAATGTCCTTTTGTGTCTCTTGAAACCTTTTTTGTTTTAAAATGTATGTTGTCTCATATTAGTATAGCCACCCTTGCTCTTGGTTACTGTTTGCATGGTATGTTTTTCCCCCTTCCTATTTTCAACCTGTTTGGGTCTTAGCATCTCCGTTGATTGTAGACAACTGGATTATATATTTTTATGCATTTTTGACAATCTCTGTCTTTATTGGAGAGTTTAATCTATTTACGTTTAAAGTAGTTATAGAGGGGCACCTGGGTGGCTCAGTGGGTTAAGTCATGACCTTTGGATTAGGTCATGATCTCAAGGTCCTAGGATTAAGCCCCGAATTGGGCTCTCTGCTCAGTAGAGAGCCTGCTTCCCCCCACACCCCCACCTGCTGCTCTGCCTACTTGTGATCTCGCTCTCTCTCTGTCAAATAAATAAATGTTTAAAAAAAAAAAAGGAGGGGCACTTGGGTGACTCAGTAGGTTAATCCTCTGCCTTAGGCTTGGGTCACGGTCCCAGGGTCCTGGGATCAAGCCCCACATCGGGCTCTCTGCTCAGCAGGGAGCCTGCTTCCTCCTCTCTCTCTGCCTGCCTCTCTGCCTACTTGTGATCTCTGTCAAATAAATAAATAAAATCTTTTAAAAAAAAGAAATTGTAGGGGCGCCTGGGTGGCTCAGTGGGTTAAGCCGCTGCCTTCGGCTCAGGTCATGATCTCAGGGTCCTGGGATCGAGCCCCACATCGGGCTCTTTGCTCATCGGGGAACCTGCTTCCTCCTCTCTCTCTGCCTGTCTCTCTGCCTGCTTGTCATCTCTCTCTGTCAAATAAATAAATAAAATCTTTAAAAAAAAAAAAGTAATTGTAGATAATGTCATTATGCTTATTTATCTTTTAGTTGTTGATGTCACAAAGTTGTCTGTACATTGCATGCCCCAGAACATAAACTAATAGTCCTTTTTTGTGTGTGTATGTGTGTGTGTGTCAGAGAGAGAAAGAGAGAGAATGTGTTATTAAAGGCAGGGAGGAGCAGCAGGCAGGGGGAGAAGCAGGCTCTCCACTGAGCAAGGAACCAGATATGGGACTCAATCCCAGAACCATGGGATCTTGACCCGAGCCAAAGGCAGACACTCCACTGACTGAGCTACCCGGGCTTCCCTAATAATCCTTTTAAATGGATTAGGGTTCTAAATTAAGTAGGTAATAAGGCTTGATTTACAAACCAAAGTTACAATAATATTAGCTTTTGCATTAATAATTGTGTTTTTTTCCTTAAAATGTGTTAGTCGGTTAAATCATGTAGAAAACAAGAAGCCCAATTATAGACCATTGTTAAAACAATAGTAGCTTTGGGGGCACCTATCTGGCTCAGTTGGTAGAGCATGGGACTCTTGTTCTCAGGGTTGTAGATTTTAGTCCCATGTTGGGGGTAGAGATTACTTTGGGAAAAAAAAAGGTATGTTTTATAGTTGCCCATGTATTTACTGCAGATCTTTATTTCTCCCTATGGCTTCGATTTACTATATAGTCTCCTTTCATTTCACGTTGCAGGATATCTTTGAGTACTTCTTGGATGACTGACTGGTCCAATAGTCATGAACTTCCTCAGCTTTTACCTATTTGGAAATGTCTTAATTTCTTGCTAACTTCTGAAGGGCATTTTTGCTAGATATAGGATTCTTGGTTGACAAGTTTTTTTCTTTTAGCACTTGGAATCTATTGGTTCACTGTCTTCTGGTCTCCAAAGCTGCTGATGAGATACCTGTTCGTGATCTTATTGAGGATCTCTTGTACCTGTTGATTCACTTCTCTTGTTACTTTCAAGATTCTCTGTCTTTGGCTATTGAAGTTTGATATTCTCATGTGAGTCTCATTGAGTTCATCTTGGAATTTATTGAGCTTTTGTTTCTATTCATGTCTTTATCAAAGTTGGGAAGTTTGCAGCCATTATTTTTTCATGTTCTCTCTGCCCCTTTCTTCTTTCCTTCTGGAATTTTCACGTGCATGTGTTGGTCCAGTTGATGGTGTCCAGCAGGCTTCAATCTTTTTTCATTATGTTCCTTAGACTAAGTGATTTTCATTGTCCTGTCTTAAAAGTTTAATGATTCTTTCTTCTACCTGTTCAAATCTATGTTTTAATCCCTTTGGTGGATTTTTCATTGCAGTTACCGTACTTCTCAGCTTTAGTTTCTTTTTTTTGATATTTCCATTTTGTTCATATATTCCTTTACTCCATACTTACATACTTCTCCATACTTCCATTAAGTAATTTGAGTATCTTTAGGGGAGTTTTCTTTTGTTTGTTTGTTTGTTTTAAGATTTTATTAGTTATTTGACAGAGATCACAAGTAGGCAGAGAGGCAGGCGGCGGGTGGGGAAGCAGGCTCCCTGCTGAGCAGAGAGCCTGATGTGGGGCTCCATCCCAGGACCTGGGATCATGACCTGAGCTGAAGACAGAGGCTCTAACCCACTGAGCCCTACTCAGAAGCCCCTTTAAGGGAGTTATTTTAAAGTCTTTGTGTGGTAGTTCTGCCATTAGGTCCTTTTCAGGGACAGTTTCTGTTGATTTATTTTTTTCCTTTGAATGGGTCATACTTTTGTATTTCTTAAAATGCTTTGTAATTTTTTTGTTGAACACTGGACATTCTAATATAATAACGTGGTAACTGTGGAAATCAGATTCCCAGGCTTTTCTGTTTTTTGTTATTATTTTTGGATGGAGATTGGATTTGATTTGGGGTGGTGTCTCTGCTGAGGATCAGCCTGAGATGTAAACTTAAGGTATTCTCACTTGTTTTCTGAGTTTTTCCCTGGGAGCGTGTGATCAAAATTTTCTAATTTTCTCTGTACATGCCTTTTTTTTTTTTTTTTTCTTTTTTTTTTTTTAATATCTTGCTCTTAATGTCTGGCTCCCAAAAGAGGAAAAAAGCAAAAAATGAAGGGGAGAAGAAAAGGTGCTGGTCCTTTAAGTCCCTTGAGAGTCACTTTAGCCAGAGGGCCTGGAGCTTGCAGCAGTAGAGGGAGGAGCCTTAACAGTGGCTGCCTGTCTCTTAGTCTGTACTCTTTTGTCAGAAGCTGCAATCAGGGATCAGAGCACAGAAACTGCTGTTTGCAGGAGAGTCATTTTTGCTGGTACTGGCTCTCCCAGAATGCAAGCTGTCTCCATTGTGGCTGGGGTAGGAGATGGGTACTTGCTAATGTGCTGAAAGTTGAAATTGATGTAAATTACTCCAATTTACTGTGCAAGACTTACCCCAAAAGTTGCAAGCCTTTAACAGACTCCAGAGTCCCAAAATAGTTACATCAGACAAATTCTGTCAGTGCAGTTGTTGTCTGAGGGGAGAGATTCGTGGTGCTTCCTACTCTGATATTTTCCTAGAATCCTCCTCCTCCTCTGCTAAGGCTAAGTGTGATTTCGTTGTGCTTCTGTACCACATTTTGCTTATCTATTATCCATTATCCATTAATGGACATTTGAGTTGCTTCCATATCTTGGCAATTGTGAATAATGATGCAGTGAACATGGGAGTTCAGAGATCTTGAGGTCTTGTTTGTATGACTCTTGACTGAAGGTTTTCAAAATCTTACTTCTAATGGTTATAATTAATGATTTTAGAGTAGCCTCCTGCCTATGGGCTACCCAGAACTTCTACTGTTGCAGCAAGCACAGTCTCTTCATTCCAGTCCCCCCCCCCCCCCATTTTATGAATTACCTGAGGTGAAGAGATGTCATTTGCTTCATTCTAGGCATACCAGGCTGCCAGGAAGACAAAAGCAGATGATCGAGGAACAGATGAAAACACTTCAGAGCAGACAATTCTCAATATGATTTCCCAGAGCTCTTCAGACACAACTATTGCAGGTTTAATGAGCATGTCAACTTCTTCTGCAAGTGCAGTGCCTTCCGTTCCAGCCACTGAAGAGTCATCCAGCAATTTAAGCAATGTGGAGATGTTGCAGGGCGAGCGTTGGCTGTCCTCCCAACCTCCTTTTAAACTGGAACCTGCTCAGGGTCATCGGACTAGTGAGAATTTAGCACTTATGGGAGTTGATCATTCTTTGCAACAGGATGGTTCGAATGCATTTATTTCCCAGAAGCAGAATAGTAAGAGTGTGCCCTCAGCTAAAGTGTCACTGAAAGAATACCGTGCAAAACATGCAGAAGAGTTGGCTGCCCAGAAGAGGCAGCTGGAGAACATGGAGGCCAATGTGAAGTCACAGTATGCATATGCTGCCCAGAATCTCCTGTCACACCATGATAGCCATTCTTCAGTCATTCTAAAAATGCCCATAGAGGGCTCAGAAAACCCCGAGCGGCCTTTTCTGGAAAAGGCTGACAAAGCAGCTCTCAAAATGAGAATCCCAGTGGCAAGTGGAGATAAAGCTGCCTCTTCAAAACCAGAGGAGATAAAAATGCGCATTAAAGTCCATTCTGCGGCTGACAAGCACAATTCTGTAGAGGACAGTGTCACAAAGAGCCGAGAGCACAAAGAAAAGCACAAGACTCACCCATCTAATCATCATCATCATCATAATCACCACTCACACAAGCACTCTCACTCACAGCTTCCAGCTGGTACTGGGAACAAACGTCCAGGTGATCCAAAACACAGTAGCCAGACAAGCACCTTAGCACACAAAACCTATAGCTTGTCTAGTTCTTTCTCCTCTTCCAGTTCTACTCGCAAAAGGGGCCCCCCTGAAGAGACTGGAGGGGCAGTGTTTGATCATCCAGCTAAGATTGCCAAGAGTACTAAATCCTCTTCCATAAATTTCTCCTTCCCTCCTCTTCCTACAATGGCCCAGTTGCCTGGGCATAGCTCAGACACAAGTGGCCTTCCCTTTTCACAGCCCAGCTGTAAAACTCGAGTTCCTCATATGAAACTGGATAAAGGGCCCACTGGGGCCAATGGTCACAATGCAACCCAAACAATAGACTATCAAGATACTGTGAATATGCTTCATTCCCTTCTCAGTGCCCAGGGTGTCCAGCCCACTCAGCCCCCTGCATTTGATTTTGTTCATTCTTACGGTGAATATCTGAATCCACGGGCTGGTGGAATGTCCTCCAGATCTGGCAATACAGACAAACCCCGGCTACCACCTCTTCCATCAGAACCTCCTCCACCACTTCCTCCCCTTCCTAAGTAAAAAAGAAAAAGAAGAGGAGAAAAAAACTTCCTTAAAAACAACTTTTTTTTTTTTTAAACTACTGATTCTGGACTAAGGAAATTACTTCCCTTATGAAATATGTCACACTTCTTGGACTAGGGAATAAGTAATATTGACATGCAGGTGGGAGGGTGGTAGAGGGGCTTGGTTATTATATCTACTGCCTCAGAAATTGAACTATTTTGTTATAGTTTTTACTGGTATTAGAGAGGTGAGAATGTGTTGAAGCTGTGAAGGATTAAGAATACTTTCTCTGTTCTTGGCCTCTCCACCTCCTAATTAGATTGATTAGAGTTGATGTCTTCCCTCTTCTGGCCAGGACTGAAATGTGGAGGGTTTGTTTTATCAAACAGTTATGGATCCTTTTGGTGTTTAATATATCAGAAGAGTGGAAGTATTTAAACGTCAAAATCTTTTAAGAGACTTTAAAAAAATAATTTAAAGAAAGTAAGTTATCTGTTTAGTTTTTTTTATATCATCCGGGGCAGGAGGGAATAGGGATTTTGCTGTGTGTATGAGATACATAGCAATGACTCCTGGGGGGTGGGATTGGAGGGTGGGGGGGGCTGTATAGGGGGGATGGGAGGATAGGCTTTTGCCCTTGAGTTCTGTCTGATAGGCTCCGGCCACTTGAAGTGTTGAGACCTTTAAGTATGTAAGTGTGGGTATGTGTGGTTTTAAGCGTGTGTGTTTAAAATCATGTTTTATCTTTCCCTCTCTGTCCCTCACCGTTTTCACTTCCCAACAGTCTACTAGAGAGAACACGGTGTGGCCTTTAGAGCATAAAGGAAGGAAGAGGCATGTGTTAGCTAGCATGGTATTTTCCCGTTTCTTTATGTTGTAATTGAGTGGTAACCTTCTAAATTCTAGTTTGGGCAAGTGTAGCCAGTGGCCTGATTCTGGACTCCATTACAAAAACTTGCCTTTTACCCCCTTTTTCTTTTTGATGCAGAAGAAAGGTGGGGTTGAGGAAGAAGGATTGGAGAGCAAGGCTGGCTTCTGCCCTACAGAATTGGGTGTGTCTTTTTTTTCAAGTTAGGCTTTGGGAAAGTGTTCAAGTGAGAGCAATCTCAGGGTCTCTGAAGGGAAGGGGGATGTGCTCTATATTCTGCCTCTGAAAGCCCAGACCATATATGAGAATAGTTCTGGGAGAAGCCATGGACTTAGGGGATACTGAAAACAATGAAATTGTGATTGGGTATTTTTAGGATATTGTATTTTAAATTGCATTATGAATGTAAGACTTGCTTTTTTTTTTTTTGTATATCTGAAGGGAAACAGCTGCATCCTTAATTTTTGCAACCTTAATTTTGCAACCTGATTTCAGAGATTGGAACTTGTGAATTTAACAGTACTGGTGTCATGAGGGTGAGCAAGCCTAGCCCACAGATGCAGGTTGTCCATCTTTGGTGGCTTTAGTTTCTAGGCAGGGGTTTTTCAGTAGATTTCTAAGAGTCGTTAAAAAAAAAAAAAATCAGGAGTCATGGGTGCTTGATTATCCCAGATTTCTGGATAACTGGTGTTCAGGATGCCAATACTCAAAGCTCAACACTTGTTGAGGAAAGAAATCTCAAGGGACTAGAAAGAATTCTAAGCCAGGTTGTCTAACTAAAAATGCCACTAAGCCACAGATCATTTGATGTGGTGTTCTTTGGTCTTCACGGTATTTTTTGCTATGGAAAAGATGATGCAATTTGAATTTGTCTTGCTGTTTTTAGTGCAGCTTCCTTTACACCAAATATTCTGTATAGAAAAATTGAATATTTTTCATTGGAAGTTATAGGGAGATAGGAGTTGTACATGTGCTGCTGCTTGCCAGGAACAGGTTGAGGAGAAAACTGAGGCAGTTGGAGTTGTTGATGCACTGGCCTAATACAGGAAGGAATTTGTACAGTAAATCTTAAGGTGAATTAATGTCCTGCATCTCTGCATATTTGAACTGTCTAGGGTGCCTGCCATTGCTATGTAAAATGAGCACTCTGCTGACCTATAAACCAGTAATATTTAGAATGTTACTTCATTTTCACTGATGGCATTTTCCTCTATACCCCTGGTATTTTCTGTTGTGCTAGGTGGTTGGTAGAAGTGTGATGTGTTTACTAAATCTAGGCTTTCTATTTGTTTAGATTTTGTTTGGTGAAGTCTGCTTTCCTTCCTGAACTTCCCAAAAGTTTATTTAGTTTGGATCTATATCTGTGTGGAATTGATCATTGATTTGATTATGAAAATGTCTTTTCCAGTGTTCAAGATTTTCTCACCAAATGTCACGTATATTCTAATTGTGTGCACTCCTTCACCACAGAGGCAGACATATCCACTTGGCCTCAAAGCAGTTCTCCATGGCATCTGTGGTTAGTTCCTTAGACCTTTTGTCAGGAGTGAACTAGAAAAAGTGCTTACTAGAGCCTAAGAACTGCTTTGTGCTGTGCAGTCTGGCCTTTGCACTAGTAGTTCATTGCTGATGTAGGTCAATTTAAAGACTTCTGTATTAATGCCTCCTGATACTGTTTTAAGATATCTACAGTGTCTGCTTTTAGATCTCTGTATATGTCCTGAATGTCCTGTGTGCCCTGCATGAAGTTGCTGCATTTGGGTTAGCAGATAGGCTTGTCAACTAGCATGCATATTTTTCTAATTACATAGACCTAGGCTTCAAAGGGTTGTGTTGTTTCTAAAACTCTATTTTCTCTATGCTCACACCTTTGAAGGATGAGAAGTGGAATTTATACATCCAAAGTTAGTCTAGTTAAACATGGCTTTTTTCCTCCTTTTAACCTAGACTATCAAGGATAAGTGGTGGTAAGCAGGCCTGGAGCCTCAAGTTCTATAAATCTCATTACTAAAACCTTGCGCGACTCTTATGTTGTCAAAAACAAACACCTGTGGAATGTCCTTAGGGCTTTTAATCAGATACCTGTGTTGCTGTTGGCTGAACTCCAGTGAAGCATTAATTTAAAGCTAAATTGTTCTTCTGCAACTTCAGTTATGCTTTTTCGGTTTAGAAAATATGTAGGAATTAGTCTAAGCTGCTCACTCATGAATCAGTGTGTTTCCATATCTGAGACTCTCAGCTTCCTTTTTTTTTTTTTTTTTTTAATGATTCTGTGTTTTGATTCAGTGTGTCATTTTTCATAGTTCTGTATTATTGGCTTCACCAGTGTTGATAGAAAAAATTTTTTTTAAATCTCCAGTTGGAAACAGCAAGGGATTAGGATATAGAAATAAAATCATGGTAACATCAGTGCTGGATTTCCTTAAGCTTCTGCTACCTAATTCCCCATGTTGAAAATGCATACCCCTCATACTTTGCTTTTGGACAAAGGCAATTAGAGGGGCCTTAGCCCAGTACGGTAGGATTTTAAAGATCTTTGCCTCCTAGGGAGGGAAGGAGGGAGGAAAAGGAAAAAAAAAAGATCTTTGCCTCCCCTCCCCCAAATAAATGTGGGAACTTGGGAACAGATTAATTTTTTAAAAGGATTATTCTAGTATCAGTTATTTTGATACTAATGCTAGGAAAAGGGATATTCTAGAACATCTTGAAGTTGGAATACAAATATTATCTTGGGTTTTGGAGAATTTAAGCAGTCTATGCAACCCTTTACATGGTGAGAAATAAGCCCTTTGCAGTCCCAACTAAGCTTTCAGTGACTTTAATACCTCCCTAGATTTCCTGTGTTGCTGCTTGTTAACACCCAGCTTTTAACTGAGTGTTTGCTCCTGATGGTTTGAGAAATGTTCATGTTGTATCACACTATCAAGTTTTATTTTGTCTTTTATCCCTCTGTGGGTGTAAGTTTGAAACAAGCATGGTACTGTAATCCTACCTGATAGAGTGGTCTGGAATGAGAATTATTTTCTAACTGGGAGACCCTTCCATTTTAATGTTTGTAAAGTTTTTAATATGAGCTTGGCATTGGAAAAGGGAGGGAAAGAAAATGTTTACTAAAAAGCAGTGTCTGCTCTTCCCCTTTATGCGTGCATATTTATGGTTGAATGAAAAGATGAGAAAGACTCTTGGGTTTTCTGTGTCCATGTTAAGCATGGAGAGGGATGCTTGACAGCATGCTAATTGAAGCCAGAGCAAGTATGTCTCCATCAGGTTATCAGGAACTCTTCAGTTGAATGCTGAGGACCTAACTAGTTAATGGTAGATCACATTGGAATTGGTTGCAAGATGGAAGTGCTGTCTGGGTTAAGCACCCAAAGAAAAGAATGCAGCAGCCTAACATAGTGTTAACCTAGGTTTCTGGGTTTGAAACTGACCTTTCCCTTACCCTACTCTGCACACCTGAAACTGTCCGTTTTCTTATCAGACCAAAGAGCAAAGAAGAAAAAAAAGAGTAAAATACTTTACCAATCTATGTCACTCAGGTACAATTTTGTGGTAATATTTTTGTCTGTTTTCTTTGTATTGCTCTAAAGAGTCCTTTCTCAGCATACTACTCTGCTGTTGCCTCTGTCCTCCTTGGGGCACCTCAGTTCTGGATGCTACCCCTGGGATCTCTACTGCTGTTATGTGATTGATAGGATGTAAGTGACCATTACAGTAAGGGCTCTTTGTAAAAAATTCAAACACATTTTTAAAAAATTTAAAAAAGGATGTTGTATACATTTTATAGTCTGGCTATCAGTTTGATATCTTGCTGTCAAGTATGTTTCTCAATCTGTATTTATCCATCCCATCAATAAATGTTAATGATAAAACACTCACCTGATTGTTGTTTATGTGTCCTAAGTCTTCGAATTAGTCTTTAACTGTCATTTTACTGTTAAGGATTACAGTTTTCAGTTTGGGTAGTAGTGTGTGCTTTCTGACCACAAGATCCTGTGGGAATTAAATCCGTTGGAAAGACCTAAGATTTGGTTGTCACAGTGAACCTGGTAGTATAAAGTATGATGTAGTCAGAGGGGGAAAAAAACCCCTCACTCAGTACAGCATTCTTGGTGATGCCTGGGCAAATTGATAGTAAATACTCTTCCTGGAAGATAAAAAAAATTACACACACAAGGTAAATCTTGTGAATTACACACTTTTGAAGGAAAAGAATTCCATTTTTTTTTTTTAAGATTTTATTTATTTATTTATCAGAGAGAAAGCATAAGCAGGCAGAGGCAGAGAAAGAAGCAGGCACCCCGCTGAGCAAGGAGCCCTACACAGGACTCAGTCCTAGGATCCTGGGATCATGACCTGAGCCAAAGGCAGCAGCTTAACCAACTGAGCCACCCAGGTGTCCCAGGAAAATAATTCTTATGTTAAAATACTCCACAAACTTCTAACACAAAGTAGCAGAAGCTATAGTTTAAAGGGGAAAAAAGATCAATTTGATGGAATGAATGATGTACACTTCTGGAAAAAAAAAATTACTCGAGTTCTGGTCATCCTTCCATTTTCTAAAATAAGACAACTTAAGATTTTTTTTATTTCTGTGCCTCTCCTGAAACTTTGTGGAAGTTGCTAACATTTTAGGAATTCTGTTCTGGTTTGAATGGAAGAAAGGAGAAGTAAATGAAGAATCTAGGAATGGGTGATATTACAAAATCCTGTTTAGTGATTTGCTTTTACTATCAACTGTCATCCTTGGCAGTAGATAAGATAGAAATCAGCATCAAGGTGGTGTGCAACTGGATCTCTGTTAATAGGGCTTGTTAAACTATTTGATACAGAGTTAGGCTTCATCTTATAGTCTGTGTTTACCATGATTCTCGTCTCCCGTGGCACTTGATAGTGGAATAAGATAGACGATCTCTATCATTCAGTGATCTGAGGAAAGTTTGAAGCCCTTTCTATGTCTTCTGTGGATTGTAGTTACAGTATAAGAGGCATGTATTTACTGTGATCTGTTGCTCTGGGGCCTATTTCTGAACTGATTTGGTTTATGTCACGTGTCCTACTTGTGCTGCCTTTTTTTGCACTGTGGTATATTAGCCCCTTCGTTTCATATAACAAACAGGTAACCAAAAAACCACAGTGATAAAAACAAGTTAAAATGAATACTAGACTTTTTCTGAAGAGTGGTTTCAGGTACTTTCCTGCCTTAAATTTATTCATTCATTAGAAAATAGTACCTATCAACTGCTATGTACTGTTTACTGATGGGAATGCGGCAGTAAACTTATCAAACATCCTGCCCTCATAGAATTTATACATTGTAGTTGTAGGGGAGACAAATAAGTAAAACTTAGTGTGTTCAATACTAAGTGCTTTGGAGAATGTAAAGCAGAGAAAGGGCGATAGAGATGTTTTGTGTGTCTGTGTGTAGCTAAGTAGAGCTCTTGAAATTGGAAATAAGATAGCTCGGAAGGAAGGATTCATGAAATTACAGTTTAGCAAAGATCCGAAAGAGGTGAGAGAGGAAGCCATGAGAATAGCTGGGTTACCCCATGTTCTTATGAACATTATGGGCTCATTCCAGGAAACAAGTGCAAGGTTCTGAGGTGAAAACATGCTGGTATGTGTGAGAAATTGCAAGGAGGCCAGTATAGCTAATACAGATACAAGTGAGGAGAGAATAGTAGAATATGTGGTTAGAGAGGCAGTGGAAGAAGGCTGGTTACTGTATGGCCTCGTAAGCCAGTATGGAGATAGTGAAATGCACCACTGAAAAGCTTTGAGCAGAAAAGTGACATCTGGCTTAGGTTTTAAAGTGTTCATTTGGCCTGCTGTGTTTATTTATTTATTTTTTTTTAAAGATTTTATTTGAGAGAGAGCAAGTGAGAGAACACAAGCGGGTGTGGGGTGGGACAGAGGGAGAGGGAGAAGCAGGCTCCCCATTAAGCAGGGAGCCCAGTATGGAGGTGGATCCCACGAGTCCAGGATCATGAGCGGAAGGGAGATGCTTAACCAACTGAGCTACCCAGGCACCCCTGGCCTGCTGTATTTAAGATGGTTTTCACAATAATTAAGGTAAGAGATGAAAGCGGCTTAGACCAGATAATGAGAAGTTATATATCTTTCAGTAGGAGCCAGTAGGATCTGCTGTAGGGTTGAAGAGTAGTCACAGATGATTACCAGTGTTTGGCCTAACCAACTGTAAAGATAGAGTTGTCATACTGAGATGAGGATGACTTACAGAAAGGAGTTTGGCCTTCATTCATACTCTCTGTCTTGCGTGCACACACACAAACCTCTTTCTCTACGATTGGCTCCCCAAACCCCAAATTCTCAAAAAATCTATTTCCTTCAAGTATTCATCTTTGCCAAATTCTATTTACAAACAGCCTCAGGTCCACTTTAACCTATTCAATAGCTAACAAAGTGTTCAGTGGCTTAAAAACAGCCATCTACTTTGTTAAACAGCACAAAGAATTTGCCAACGTCTTTAATAATATCCTTCCTTTTCTCCCGCTTAGAAGGAAGTGGTTCTAAATAGCATTTTTTTTTGCCTATCTTGAGCTTATCAGGAGGATTTTTTTTCTTTTTCAGCTAAGACCTATATAGTAGACACTCTAATTAAAGTCTGTTTATCCCTATATGGTTCCTGTTGCCTCTTCATTGTTCTCTGTAGTAGAGTTTTAATATTCCTTTTTAATATCACACTTGGTTGCAGATTCCTTTTTTTTTTTTCTTTTTTTAAGATTTTATTTTTAAGTAGTTTCTACGCTCAACATGGTACTCAAACATAGGATGCCAAGATCAAGAGTTGCATGCTCTAGCAACTGAGCCAACCAGGCAGCCCTGGTTGCAGATTCTGATTCCCCTATTTTCTGTAATGTGATTGCCTCCTGCTAGTTTGGAGTTGTAGAGTTTATAACAAATGTCTTCTTCTGTACCCATTCAGAGGGTTGGAGTGTTTGCTTTTGTGTATAAATCACAGTTGCTGTTAATATCGTTTGTATCACATCCACAACCCCCAGCTGCTCTAGAATGATTACTCCGAAAGAGCAGGTTTATCTTTCTTCTACTCTCTGTATCCCCAAGGCACTTAGGTGCTCAATAAATATTTATCGAATAAATGAATTTCAGGAAAGAGCCTTCTAGGGACTCCCTAATCTGGAAATGGCATCTCTTCCAACTGCCCTCCCCCATTTTTATTTTAATCACTTTTGTGTCCAAACTACTGTTGTTGAGCATTGTAGATTCTTTGTGCTCACCTGCAGTGTGAATCATACCTGTTTATTGGTGCTGGAGAAACCTCTTAAACTGACAATAGATAAAGAAGCATTGGAAGGATGGGATGCAGAAGAGATCCAGAAAGGTGAGAGGGGGAAATTGTTGGTTCCTTCCAATAAGAGGTGCAGTGGAGATGAAGAAAGATGATTTAACTAAAAATCGTTAAAATATGATAAAATTGGGATTGTGTCTGCCATTTTTCTTTTTTTCAAAAAGATCTTATTTTATTTATTTGGCAGAGAGATCACAAGTAGGCAGAGAGGCAGGCAGAGAGGGGGAAGCAGGCTCCCCGCTGAGGGGCTTGATCCCAAGACCTTGAGATCATGACCTGAGCCTAAGGCAGAGGCTTAACCCACTGAGCCACCCAGGCACCCATGTTTCCCATTTCTATATACCCGCCTTATTTCGCGTGAAATTGTAGAGGATTTTAGAGAAGCTGGGCCTAAACCGGAACTCGTATTTCCTTATTCTCGGTCATGGTCTATACTATATGAGAGGCATATAGTAGGGATAAAGAATAAGGGCTGGGTTCATAACATTCACCTCCTTCTCCCGTAACTAGATAGAGGTCCATTCTGTTCCTCGGTTATCTTATCGGTAAAACTGGAGACAATAGCCCCCTTATTTCAGGGTTGCTCTGAAAAATCAAGTGTTTATAAATTATAAATTCCCCAGGCTCCGTAAATACTCAATGTTTCAATAAATGAACTGCTCACAAAGAAAACTACAGCCTTTTCCTGTATAAAAAGTAAGAGTCAACTGTACAGCGATTTTTGGCCTCTGCATGTCTGATTTTTTTACCCGCTGTGTCAGGGTGGTGAGGTAACAGCAGCCTAGGCCCACACAGCGGTAAAAGCAGCCTGAAAACTACCCATGCCGCGAACTGGAAGCACAGCGCTGCCGCGTGAGCGACTCCCGCAGCCAGCGTACGGTCAACCTCATTCTCCCCGGGGCGGAGTTGCTGACTGACGGACAGGTTGTCTTAGCCACCCCAGCCGCGCTTTTCCTCAGCGCCCCGCCCCCCAGCCGTGATAGCTAGCCGGCTTCGACCAATGGTGACACACAGCCGTGGGCACAGTAGCCAATCAGGGGTTGGGAGCTTGGAAAGGAGCGGGGTCGAGTTAGACGCGGGTGGCGCGCCCAGAGAGGTAGCGGCGCGGTGCGGCGTGGAGGCAGAGGTAAGATGGCGGCGGTGCTTAATTTCGCTACCGCAGTTAGGCTGCTGCTTCTCCCCTCCTTCCGTCTTCGAGCTGCTACTTCGTCCCAGTCAGCGTCGAGGTTGTTTTCCTTCTGTAGGCTTCCAGAAGCCAGATTCTCTGGTGCCCAGAGCCGGAGGACAAAATGGCGCTTGCACGGGCGGCCGAGGACGGGCAGGGCCCAGCCGTGAGCTCTGAGGCGGGCCGGGACAAAGGCGGCGTGCAGGGAGGCGGAGGCCCGGCGCGGCGCTGCGGCGTTGCTGCAGCCGCGTGGGGCGGGCGCTCCCGGCTCGTGCGGCGGCCGTGCGAGCCCGAGATACTTAGTGCTGGTGGTTCGGGTGGCGGCGGGCATGGGGGAGAAATTGAAGTGAGACTAATGGACTGGTGGCCTGGGGAGACGTGGGAGGAGGGCAGTTACGGAGTGTGACTTCTGCCAGTCTTTTGGAAACTACCCGCGGTCGGCCCGGATGTCGTGGAGCAGGAATTTTCGGGAAGGGTAAGGGCTTTTTGATCTGTGTGACCCTGCAGGTTTTGGTATGAACAGGATTCGGATCCACGTCTTGCCGACCAATCGGGGAAGGATCACCCCAGTGCCCAGGTCCCAGGAACCCCTGTCTTGTTCATTCACTCATCGCCCATGCTCGCAGCCTCGTCTGGAGGGGCAGGAGTTTTGCATTAAGCATATCCTTGAGGACAAGAATGCTCCCTTCAAGCAGTGTAGTTATATATCAACGAAGAATGGAAAAAGATGTCCCAGTGCTGCTCCAAAGCCTGAGAAGAAAGATGGGTATATATGTATAGATAATCTATATCGTTTTTATTTTTAGTTTTAAAACGAGAGGGGGAGGTGGATATTATGGCCTTGTGAATAGGTGGAGTTTTTCTAAAATTGGGGATGTGGATATTCCTTGAGGAGAAAAAAAAAAACCAACACCAACACCCAAACCGTTGAAGACTGCAAAGAGGCCACTTCCAGTTGGGGCACTCATTTAATTTCTTTAGACCTTTTCCCTTGTCTATAAAATAAGGGGATATTCTAGATTATTCTTAACCCTGGGGTCCCTGGCCCTTTGTTAAGTTTTGTATATGTGCATTCTTCTAGGAATGGCTTCATAGCTTTCATCATTGAAGCAAAAGTATTCATGCAGAAACATATCTTGGCTAGTTAATTCTGCATGTATATTTTGGATTTAAAATTGTGCCTCTAATCTTATTACCTTCAGTGGATAGATACTGAAGTAAAATGTAGAGTTACCAGAAACAATTTTGAGAGATGCAAGTGAATCTCTTTGATTTGTTCTAAGGTGATGTCAGCATTTTTATAGCTGGGATGTTTAGTTTGATGAATGAAGCGCCAAGATTATTATGCTACCTGCATGTCCCCTTAGTAAGACCAAATGAGTTGACATTGGGCCGGTTAAATTACTCTGTCTTACTGGCCTTTTTAACTTATAAATGAAGGTAGTAGTTATTTTAATTTCCTAAAAATGATCTAAAACTAGTGACTGTGAAAATGGTTGAACTCTTTCAAGAAGGGACGTGAGTATAAAATGTTAATATTTTGTCTCCTTAGCGTGTCTTTCTGTGCTGAACATGCCCGTAGGAATGCCCTGGCACTTCATGCTCAAATGAAGAAGACCAGTCCAGGGCCTGTGGGTGAAACACTCTTGTGCCAGCTAAGCTCTTACGCTAAGACAGAGCTGGGGTCTCAAACTCCAGAAAGTAGCCGCAGTGAAGCTAGTCGAATTCTGGGTAAGAATCTTTTATCCTAGAATGAAAAAGGAAAAAGTAAGTTAAAGAACTTATTTTGGTTTAGCACAGTGCCTTGAACATACACATGATAATAGAATAAAATTGTAATTCATTGACGATTTGGTGAGAATTCCAGGATTGTTGTGTTCACCAGTTCTTTTCGGTTTGATGTAGTATGTACTTGGGTTTACTGTCTTGAGTTTATAACTGTTTCCTTCATTGCCGTTTTTATGCTTGTCTTTGTTAGGCAAGGTAATTTCAGGAAGCAAGAATAATTTTGAGTTGACCTCTCTGTCCTTTTGAGGGCACAGTTACCTTATTTATGTTTTAAGTAACCTTACTTGGGTTATATTTTTTCAAGCCAGTTTTATTTGCCGGTGCCTTTGTATTAAGTTGTTGGGGGTTTTTGTTTGTTTGTTTCTCTTAAATGTTAATGTTTGGGTTGATGGGTTAAGTAATCTAGTTCTGTGTGGTGGAGTTACAGAGGTGGGAAGTCTTAATGGCTGCTCTCCCTTCCTTGCCTCAGATGAAGACAGCTGGAGTGATGGGGAGCAGGAACCCATTACTGTGGATCAGACATGGAGAGGTGACCCTGACAGTGAAGCTGATAGCATAGACAGTGATCAAGAAGATCCCCTAAAGTAAGTTGTAACTCCACATAAGACTTTATAAATTTTTTTTTGTAGTTAGAATGTGGACTACAATAATGCATGCTTTTAATAGATAAAGAACCTAGGAGGGGTGAAGAGAGTTTAGCTATTTGTGAACAGTAATAGCTTCTGTATTTTAAAGTGTCCTGGTTCATCACTGTCTTGCTGCAGAGCAAGATTTTATTCTTTTTTGGAAGTCGGGAATTTGGAAAAATTTTGGATATCGAATTCTGCACATGAAAATGTATAGGGGAGAAAATAGGAAATTTCTTGGACATAACAGGAGGTTGGTTGAGAAATGTTTCGATCAGTTAGAGAAGAGGAAATTGATTTAAATGGATTCCTGCTTAAACCTCAGGAACAGTAATGTTACTGTATTTGAATAACTACTTTTTTTTTGCAAATTTACATTTTATGAGGTTTTTTTTTTCCCTAGTAGAAAAATAAAAAGATGTTCAGGAGTTTCCTTTTGTTTCATGCCTAAGAAAGAGAAACCGATTTAGGATCCCAGAAGTGAGTAATCAGGCTAATTATATCTTAACTAAGGTTCTACTCTTTACTTAGCCCATGATCACCTAAGGAGTTGTAGGAAAAAAAAAACATTACCACTCACAATCTCATATTTCTGTCTCATGGTTTGGGTTTAGTTTAATTTTTTCTTTTTTTATTTTCTTTATTCTTTCTGTGTACTGTCTCAACACTTCCATTGACAGTTTGCATAGAAGTAAATAGTACGAGGGATAATGAATTTCTAGTCTCGTCATAAAAAGTCATTTAGGTTTACATTTTCTAAGTAGAATTAATTTCATCTATTTTTCTTGAGTAATGTCTATTTAGTCAGCGCTTCCGGAAGTACTTGTTTGGAAAGTCTCATCTAAGTAGTTTGAAAAGAAAGGAATGTTCATTACCTAGCAGGATTCTCTCACAGCAGTAACTTTATACCCCTTTATGTCCCAGTTGTGCTTCTGGAAATTCCAGACTTGCTGCATTGAAGAGGTATATGCTCTCTATAGTCACAAAATGACTGTCCTTTGGTGTGGTAAATAACTCAGCTTCAAAGGTCCAAAAACTCGATTTTGTCAGTAGTACTTTAGAGTGGATCAGTCTCTAGGGGACATATTTATGCTAGTGTAACTTAAAAATACCACTTAATTTTATGAGATGTATAAGTGTTAAAAGGACTAGGTACTTGATGTCGATTTCTCCTAAAAGGAATATTCAAAGGGAAAAATGAAGTAGGCAACTAAATATGAGGTTTCTCTTAATTCCTCTATGAGATGATCCAAAAAAAAGTTCGGCCTCCTAAAATACTTGCATTTTTAGGGATGTCAGTAGAGTTGTTAAATGTCTTTTAATACTAAATTTGTTAATAAGGTTACGTACTGATGTCTTAAATTTAATATAAGTCTTTTTATTTAATGAAATTCTTTTAATTTCCTCTCTGGTGTCAGTGTTTTGTTGTTACTAGGACCGTTTTTTGAATCATTAACAACAGCATATATCTTTTTTTAAAAAAATATTTTATTTATTTGACACAGAGAGATCACAAGTAGGCAGGGAGGCAGGCAGAGAGAGGGGGAAGCAGGCTCCCTGCTGAGCAGAGAGCCCGATGAGATGTGGGGCTTCATCCCAGGACCCTGGGATCATGACCTGAGCTGAAGGCAGAGGCTTTAACCCACTGAACCACCTAGGTGCCCCAAATCTTCCCTTTTTTAAAAAGTAATTTTCTTTAAAGTAGTTTTTCTCATATGACATTCTACAGGTATTCAGAACTAGTTTTTGTAAAGGTCATTTCAGGTTATTGAGTCTTCATCATTGTTACTAAAATAAATTTTGGGGAATACTTTTTCATAAGAGACATTTAATAGAATATAAGATGGCTCCCTCTTTTTTGAAGATGAATTCAAGTAATAAGACCCTGACTTAAATTTGTGAATATCAGAGTACAGGAAGTTGGTACATGATTTTAGTAACTAGCTGTGAATGTCTGAAACATCCATCTTTAAATAAATGATCCACTCTTCCCAGGGATTTGTAGTAAATTCTAATTATAGTGACTTTCCATTTATAAATTCTAGTCCTTAGACTATTGGTAAATTCTCTTCTGGCAGGGTACAATGAAGTTAATTTCATTTTAACAAAATTAACATTAGGTTAAGTCCTCAGTAGTAGGTTTGCAAACATATTAATGCAACAAACCTGTTTTCCTGAAGATGCAAATTAGTTATCTTATTTAGACTTCAGATGTTTTTAAAACCTTTTCACAACTTTTTGGTAGTCTTAGATTTTGTCATTTGTATAATTGGTTAGTTTTTATTCATGATGTTTTGGTTCTTAATTTGTTATTTTTACTTCAGACTACTTTGTAATTGTACTTAATGCACAGGTAGTATTGGCTTCCATTTATATTCGAGAAAGTTTTTGGGGAGAGATTACTTGCTTTCGGTCCTGAAGTTAATAATTCTATTTATTCTGTGTGTTTTAATGGCTTAACAGCTAATTTTTAAAGAAGGTGTAATATTTGTAATTCAGATTAGTTTGAGTACATAATTTGTAAGTATTGTTTGAAATAAAGGATGTAGTTTTTACTCAGTTAAAATATGAAAATAGGAAGTCAAGTATATATCTAATGTCCTCTTCCTGGTTATGTAATGATCATACAAGGCTAATGGAACCAAAAATCTTTAAAATTTGCAGTTAATCTTTTCATTTAGACTTAAGTCAGAATCAGGAAAGTCTCCAGTTAAATTGCTTCTTTAACTTAGTTGCTTAGGTGACCTCATCATAATCACTAGAATAATTTCTTATGTTTATAATTGGTGGCCAAGCTTAGTAAAGTTGATATGGATCTAGATCTTTGGCAATTAAGGGCCACCCCAGGGTGCTATATTTTTGAGAAATTTGTTAAGAAAATGAGCTGGGGACAGTGAATAGCCACTGTGGACCAGTGTTTTGAGGGCTCATGTAAATTCCAATATAGGAATATATTTTAAATTAGAAATTGAAATTTCTAATTTCAATTAAAATAGTAATATTTTTAATACTATTTTAATAGTATTAAAATAGTAGGATAGTATTATTCTATCTTATATTATTAAGATAATAATAAGATAGTAATATCTTATTACTATAATAAGTAATCTTATTAAGATAGTAATATTATTAAATTGAATACTTTTAAGCTATCCTGACTAAGTGACTAAATTACGAATTATAAAATTGAATAAGATTGTAGATTAATAAAAAATTTGAATGTTCGAAATCTTCATTTCTTAACTGCAGATAACTGGGAAAAATAACGAAACCACTCCCCTTCCTCATATTGTGAGATCATACGTTAGTATCCAATGTTCAGGGATTTTCTTTATTATTATTATTATTGTTGTTGTTGTTGTTGTTATTTTTTAAAAGATTTATTTATTTATTTATTTGACAGAGATTACAGTAGGCAGAGAGGCAGGCAGAGAGAGAGGAGGAAGCAGGCTTCTGGCTGAGCAGAGAGCCCAATGCGGGGCTCTATCCAAGGACCTGGGATCATGACCTGAGCTGAAGGCAGAGGCTTTAACCCACTGAGCCACCCAGGCGCCCCTATTATTTATTTTTTAATAACTCGAATGCTGTGTATGAAAACATTCATATTTAATAAGGTGATTGTCTTAGTGGTGGCTTACTGTTAAATAACAAACTTAAGCCTCCTCTCTACCCTTTTCTCCTTTTAAGCTTGGGTTTAATACTATGTTTTCTTATTCTTTGCTGAATTCTGTTTTATTCCAGACATGCTGGTGTTTACACAGCAGAAGAAGTTGCTCTGATAATGCGTGAGAAGCTAATTCGTTTGCAGTCTTTGTACATCGATCAGTTTAAACGACTTCAACATCTGCTCAAAGAGAAGAAGCGACGTTATTTACATAATCGCAAAGTGGAACATGAAGCTCTAGGCAAGTTTTTTATGCTGGTCCCAACCAGCTGTTTGTGGGTTCACAATGTGAATTTGGTAGTAGTTAGATTTATCTGTTTTGGTACCTGGAGTGAAGGAGAATTTGCTTTTGAAAATAGCTATCTTATGGCCAGAATTTACCCTGTTTATTTCATGTTAATTTGGAGCAGCCATCCTTCATTGGTTGCTCGGCACATAACATCTTGACTGTTGTGACTCATCAGGTAGTAGTCTCCTGACTGGCCCAGAGGGACTTTTGGCCAAAGAACGAGAGAACTTAAAGCGGCTGAAGTGTCTTCGGCGGTATCGCCAGCGTTACGGAGTGGAAGCCTTATTACATAGGCAGCTGAAGGAACGCAGAATGCTGGCCACAGATGGTGCTGCCCAACAGGTAATTTGTGTTTATACCTCTAAGGGGTATGTATTTGCTTTGTTTACTAAGTTAGAGTAATAGTCAGAACACTGTACAGTCTTGGCTCTGAAATCTGACTTAATTGTACGTGGGGTAAATTGAAAAGAGCATTTGAGTCCAGAGACTGCTGATCTTGAGGTTGTCATGTGTTGAGTTTTTTAGCTTTTAAGGATGTACCTTTCTTATATGTTACAAGTATCTGTTCTCATAGATAATTCGTTGTATTTTCCCTCCCTCTCTCCCTCTTCCTTCCTTCCTCCCTCTCTTTCTTTAAGATTTATAGAGACAGACAGAGAGTGCATGTGAGTGGGGTGGGGGCAGAGGGAGAGAATCTTTAAGCAGACTCCCCTCTGAGCAGGAAGCCTGGCATGGGCTCAATCTCTCAACTCATGAAATCATGACCAGAGCCGAAACGAAGAGCTGGATGCAAACTGAGCCACCCAGATGCTCCAGTTGGCTGTATTTTGTATTGATGATTTGTTTGATTTATCTGTTTTCTCCATTGTAGGCGCACACAACTCGTTCCAGTCAGAGGTGCTTGGCCTTTGTGGATGATGTTCGTTGTTCCAATCAGTCTCTTCCAATGACCAGACATTGCCTTACCCGTATCTTTTTTATTCAGTTCAATTTGCTAGCTAAAGGCTATGTGGGAATCTCTGATAGTTTGCTTAATTGAAGGTCTTTGCTTTCCTTTGGCCCTGAATCAAGGCCAGCAGTTTGCTGAAGCTGTTGGTTTCAAACAGGAGCCTAAAGAAATGTCTTTCTATGGTCTGTTGGCCATTTCAAAACTTTGGAAATGTAATGGTCAATTCATTAGAAAGAAATATCTGAGTCATTGGAGATAGCAGTGGGCTAATAATTATTTATAGTAGATTAGTATTGGGATTCCAAAATACAGAGATCGGTGCTAGAACTTTTTCACTGGAAATAGAATAGTTTCACTGGAAATAGAATAGTGTTAAATCCAGTTATCTCTCTCTCTCTCTCTCTCACACACACACACACACAGACACACACACACACAATTGATACAGGTTTTCCACTAGAAAACAGTCGATTCTGAACTGTGACCTTTCTTTAAGAAGTATCCTTTTGTATGGTCAGGGCCTTAATTTGTATATATTAGAATTCATTCAAATTGAATACTTACTATTTCCAAAAATAGAATGATTCTACTCCCCACCCTCCCAGTTTGCCTTTGTACCATCATAGCATCTCTTGATTCTGCTATGAGACCACATTTACTGTCAGTTTGTAAGACTTTCTGAGTTTATTGAATTGTGTAAGTGCATCCTTATTATGGATATCAAGAAAGTTAATTTCACAGTAAAGCACTTGTTAAGTATGATGATCTTTATTATCTAAAAGGCTTAAATCTTGCTGGATTTCACTTGCCTGGCAAGAGATATAAAATATTTGGAAATGAAGTTTATCTTTTTTAATAGGAAAAGAAAAAGAATCTTCTCTTGGTCATCTGAGAGGAAAAAATTGTTTTCTGTTCTGTTTATTTGAATATTTTACCAGTTTATTAATTATTGTAATATCTGATAAAGGATTATTGTCCTTAATACACAAATTACTTGGTGCAAGGTAATTAAAAACTAAAGATAAATGCTCAAAACAATTGGGCAAAGGATGGCTCAATGTTGAAAAGTTTATCTTCACTGTCCATAAGTGAAACAGGAAATAAGAAAATTTTTAATCTGTGAATTTGATACTTGTATATATATATTTAATGAATGAGTGAATTTCAAGTTGAAGTTGAGGTGAGGTTGTGAATGAGTCCTTCTAAATACTGCCAGTGGGAAGATCAAGTGCTACAGGCTTTTTAGTGAGGATCTTGGCAGTATTCATAAATATATATTTTAAAATATTTTATTTATTTATTTGACAGAGAGAGATCACAAGTAGGCAGAGAGGCAGGCAGAGAGAGAGAGAAGCAGACTCCCTGCTGAGCAGAGAGCCTGATGCAGGGCTCGATCCCAGGACCCTGAGACCATGACAGAAGCAGAGGCTTTAACCCACTTTAACCCACTGAGCCACCCAGGCACTGCCCGTATTCATATTGTTTGA
Organism: Mustela lutreola; assembly: GCF_030435805.1. Taxonomy (NCBI): domain Eukaryota; kingdom Metazoa; phylum Chordata; class Mammalia; order Carnivora; family Mustelidae; genus Mustela; species Mustela lutreola. Next base: position 66,065,418 of record NC_081297.1, read on the forward strand.
TATAATGTTACCTTGGAGTTTATCTTAAAGATATAATAAAATGTAGACTGATATTTTTACATAAAATTCCTTCAACTGGAGACAGCCTTTACATTTTTAGAAATGGGATATAGAGAAGAAAATTATGATGTAACATTATATGGAATATGTTTAGGCAATAAGCATTAGATTTATCAAAATTTATGAATTACCTAGGAAAATGATTGTGACAAAAATAGAATATGAAATTACATATAATCAAATACTAGGAGGGGAATTAACAGAAATTGACTGCTTTTTGTTGGTGGGGTTATGAATGCCCTTTATTCCTCTGCCTTGTACTTTCCAGGTTTTCTTCAGGGAGTGTGAATTACTTTATAACTCAGAAAAACTCAGTTTATAGATATTGAGGAATATTTTAGACTTAAAATATTATACTAAATGGTTTATTAGGTTATTAATATTTTAAAAAGCAAAGTTGAAAATGAAATGTATTTGAAAGGAGAAGGGAAGTAGGATTTCTTTTGTTTTATGCTTTTTTCCTTTCCACTCCATAGTTGCTTAAGTCACTTACCCTTCCTTAAGTCCTTATCCCAGAGAAAGAGCGACTGCCATTGGTGACCTGTTAACTCTTTACACTGGTCTAATGGAGACAGCACTGGACTGAAAGTGAAGGACCCAGACTCTAGTTGTAGGTCAACCATTCCCTTCTCTTTGTCTCTCTTGTCCCCATTGGAAAGGAAAGGGGGTGGAGGAGGTTGGGGGAGGGTTTTTCCAGAATATTGTATTAAATAAGAGACTTGTGAAAGTCCTTTGAATTCCATGAAAAAAGTTCGGATTAAAACATTTTAATTTAATGGATTGATTTTAAGTGTTAATAATGTAATAAGATTGGACTTTTTAAGCACATTGGAGACTAGGTTTTCTTAAGCACATAGAGAATGCAAATCTGGTGTTTCTGTTAGATTCATGTATTTGTTCATTTGATTGTTCATTTTCATTTGATAAGTATTGTTTACTTTGTACTGTTTACTGTTCTTTTAGAGAAGTGGTTCTCAACTGGGGACCATTTTATCCCCATTTGGTGATGTGTGGAGACAGTTTTGCTTTTTACAATTTAGGGATGAGAGTGCTACTGACATCTAGTGGCTAGAGGCCAGGAATGCTGCTAAGCATCCTACAATGCACAGGCCAGCCAGTGATGTCAGTAGAATTACAGTTGTGAAACCCTGTCTTAAGAGTTTAGCAGTTTCTACGAATTGATTGAAACAAATGGCTTTATTCAAGAAGTTTTATTTGGCTTAAAAATAAAATACATGCTAGACTTCTTAATTTTTAGATATTACCTTAAAATTTGGGAGGAAAATTTACCCATAATTCTATAATTCTGGGTACAATTAGTTCATAGAAAATTGTGGCTTCTGGTTTAAAAATAAGCCCACATTTAAAATAACAGTTGTCTGTTAATCTAGGGGGAAACCATGTAGTTAAGATTTCAAGAAATAGTTATCACTTGAATAAAACATTTCACAGAGAGAGTAACTTGAACTAAATTTTATTGTTTATCTAATCAGTTTAATTTTGATTCATCCTACAGAGCTGCTTTGCCAACTTGGAAACTTGCCCTTTTCTGTAGAAGTTGTTAGTCCTCTTGGAGTGTTCCTGGGGTACTTGCTTTCCATGGGTCCTCATAAGCAAAATTATCTTCTTTCCTTTCTCTTTGGAACCATGGCAGAACTCTCCCCTGCACTACCATCCCTGTCCCCCCCAAAAAGCAAGGGGGCATGGAAACTTTTATTTTTTGTCTATTACTAGGGCTTCTATTTTCCCCAGTTCCCTGCTGCTTTAAACATATGTAAACATTTTGGAAACAAGATTCAAGAAGTTTTTGCAGGGTTTTTTTTTTTTTTTTTTTGCCAGTGTGCTTAACAGAGCAGAAACACCGTATTTCTTGATTCTTGGGAGGCCTTGGTAGTGTTTCTGCAAGCTATTTGCTTTTGCCATAGAATGTTTCGTAGGAGATTCCTAGGATTGTTACTGAGGTTTGCTTAGCAGGGTTGTCAAATGTTTTGTGTTTGACTCTCCCAAGTGAGAACAAGATTAGTGTCTCTAGTTTAAATGACTGGGATCCAGAAGTGTAATTTGGGGACTAGATTTAAATTACCAGTAGAGCTGGAATTGGATGCTAGTGAATGACACTTTGAGAAGAACTTTGAAAAAATTGCCAACTCTGTTTGATTCTATTTCACATGTAACCAGTTGTCTTCTGTAGTGCAGACCTTGAATTTTACATGGCAGATAACACTTGTATTTTGTGCCTCTAGTAGATCCATTTTATTTCCCTTGACCATTTTTCTACAGATATTTGTCAGGACACGAATCAGGTTCTCTTCAAATGCTGCCAGGGGTCTGAAGAGGTACCCTGCAACAAACCAGTTCCTGTAAGCCTCTCTGAGGATCCCTGCTGCCCACTGCATTTCCAGTTGCCTCCTCAGATGTATAAGCCCGAGCAGGTACTGTCTGTGCCAGACGATCTGGAAGCCGGCCCCATGGATCTGTACTTGAGTGCTGCCGAGCTTCAGCCCACTGAGAGTTTACCTCTGGAGTTCAGTGATGTAAGTTAGAGAAGCTCTGCTCTGGTTGGCCCTTGAGGCAAGGCCTTATTTATTAATGGTGAGACTAGGTTCATCTTTTGTGGCCAGGAGACTTGATAAAGTTTTTGAAATGCTACATGTATGGTTGTGTTTGTATGTTAGCATATTAATTTAGACACCATTAAGTTGGCAGGAGTTTTTCTTTATCTGAGGGAATGATAAGGAATTAAATTGTAAACTATGGGAAGCTGGAAAGTCAAGATTGTTTTGGATTTAGTATAGCCAGGAAACTTGGTACCCATCCACAAAGTGAGTGATTCACTAGAATCTTAATAGTACATATGAATTCTCATATCTACTCTTGACGGTTTTAAGCTGTGTTTGCTCTGTAGTAGTAAAGTTTCATTTTCAGGTTAATATGCCCCTGAAGAAATGACTCTAAACATAGCTCTGGCTGCTGGCTTTTATTTTTGATGTGTTATTGTAGATTCTGTTGTGAATGGACTAGAACAACAGTGATCTCTTTTTAAGTATTTACAGCCTTCTAAGTGTGTACACTACTTTTTTAAGCTTGTTCCTCAGTTGTTCCCAACCCATTAACCCATCTCTGATTTTATTTGTTCCCATAGTTAGCACTATCCTACTTCCAGACTCAGGGATCAGTTGATAGAGCATCTTTGTCTTAGCACTTTAGTTAATATTTAATGTTCTGGATAAAGGTCTTCACTATTTGTTCTGAAGATAAGTCTGAATTTCATAATAAAATTTTGTATATAACCATGACGTGTTTAATGTAACAAATATAAGTGGAAAATTTAATCTAGTTTGCCAGATTATTTACTAATGGTAGAAGCAAAGTTTGGGTGGCTTGAAGGGATTTGCTTTTGTTAAAAAGGATATAAAAGGACAGGGTACTATCTGAAAAAGAAAGGTGATACTAAGAAGAAACTGGGTCTAATTTTTTTTTTCATGATCCCCTTTCTCCCTTTTGGTTACATATAATCTATAGGCTTATTAAACTTTTTTTCATTATTTCATTTATAATAAAGTTTTCATTTTTATTATAATCCTGATTATAATTGTTTTTTAAAAAAAATTCTTTAACACAGATTTCATAGAATATGAAAACTAGTAAGGGACCTTTATATACTTCAGTACTTCCCAAGTTTTTCCAGTGAGATTATGTTGAAGAGTGTAAATGAACAGATAGCCCTTTGTTGATAAGGACAGTTTTGTCCACTTTCCTTCATTTTAAATGTGAAGAAAGTGCAGAGGCACTATCTTTTTTTTTTTTTAAACTTAGTAACATGAGCAAATTTAAAGGTCTGAAAATTAACCTAATAAGCACTATATCACTACTTTCCTTTCAGATAATAATGTAAATATATAGAAACTAGCACATGTATTTTATGTAGATATATTAGGATAGTAAATTTTATTTCATCTGATTTTTTTTTTTTTTTTTTTAAGATTCTCTTTATTTTACCGAGATCACAAGCAGGCAGAGAGGCAGGCAGAGAGAGAGGAAGGGAAGCAGGCTCCCTGCTGAGCAGAGAGCCTGATGCGGGGCTCCATCCCAGGACCCTGAGATCATGACCTGAGCTGAAGGCAGAGGCTTCAACCCACTGAGCCACCCAGGCACCCCTCCCCAATTTTAATTCTTGTAACAGACAAAATGAACATTTGAGAAAAGCCTTTTGAATATCTATTTTCTTTACAAAACATTTCCATACCATTGTCGTCTTGAGACTTGGGAAACTTCATGCCTCGTGGGTTCTTTTATTTTTCATTTATTCATTTATTTTTTCATTTGCCAGAGAGAGTGCAAGAGGGCACACAGGCAGGGGGAGCAGCAGGCACTCTGCTGAGCAAGGTAGAAGCAAACTGGGGGCTCTATCCCAGGCCACCCAGGCGTCCCTAAATTGGTTCTTTCAAATGCCAAGTTAATTATATGTATAATAATTGTGCATAGTAAAAGAATTGAAGAGAACATTTTACAGGCTTAACCACATGAGAATACTGGTTTCTGTGGATAGTACAGAAGTTTCTAGGGGTACCTGACTGGCTCTGTCAGTTTAGTGTGGGACTCTTGGTTTTGGCTCAGGTCATGATCTCATGGGTTGTGAGAGTCCCCTTGAAGGGTCTCTCTGTCTGCCCCCTCCCCCCTACTTAGCACTCTCATAATGGAATGGAAAATAAGTAAATAGTTTCTAACACATCTGAAATAGATGTTAGGTAGCTGACCATATCCTTTTCTGAATTTCTGCTTAAATTGAGCAGGCTTAAATGTAGTACATTTTTAAATTAATATTCTTTACCTTAATTGTAGTGAAGTGTGATACTTAATTTGGTAATTAGCACACCAAAGAAAGGGTTTCACTTGCTTAGACTTAATTTAAAAGCATAGAAAAGCATAGAACTAAGTCTCTTGTAAAGCTCGATTACTGGAAACAACCTCTATAAAGTGGATTTGGCATGGGGAGTAGAAGCCCTTTGTAAATTCACTCTTGGGAAGGGAGTTTTGCAGTAGACTCTTGGTAGCATGAAAGTTAGTTTGACACATTGTGGCTTTGTGATGCTTTTGGCCCTGAATCAAGACCAGTGGTTTGCTGTAGCTGTTGGTTTCAAACAGGAGCCAAGAGTACTGTGTTTCTGTGGTTTGGAAGCCATTCAGCATACCAGTGGCAATGGCTCCTTCAATTGGAAGAACATAGATTATGGAATATGATTTTCTTTCTTCTCTTATTTATCCTCTTTTTTAAAAAAGCTTTTATTTATTTGAGAGAGGCAGAGGAGAGAGGGGAGAGCAGGAGTGTGGGGGGAGGGGCAGACAGATGCAAACTCCCCAAGAAGCAGGGAGCCTGACATGGGCCTCCTTCCCAGGACATCAGGATCTCAAGATCGTGACCTGAGCAGAGGGCAAATGCTTAACCAACTGAACCACCCAGGTGCCTCCCCCTTGCCCCCTCTTAAAAGAGCAATTGAAGTATGTTTTGTTTAAGAATTAGGGATTTCTGGGAGAGGATAGGGACTTCATCCAAATAGTACTTCTTACCTCACTGTGACTGTTGGGCATTAATCAAGCAATCTCATATTGTCCAGCCTTTTTTTTTTTTTTTTTTTTTTTAAAGTAAGCTCTGTGCTCATCATGGGGCTTGAACTTAGAACCCTGAGATCAGGAGTTGCATGCTCTACCGACAGCCAGCCAGCCAGCCACCTTGCATATTGTCCAGTCTATGAAAGCAGTATTTTATTTTAGTTTGTGATTATGCTGATTGTCCATATTAGGTTCACCACTGGTGAACTTATATGGTGTCTACAGTTAGTTTTAGAAGGAATACACTTTTTTTAAAAAATTTTATTTTATTTTATTTTATTTTATTTTTAAAGATTTATTTATTTATTTGACAGAGAGAGATTACAAGTAAGCAGAGAGGCAGGCAGAGAGAGGAGGAAGCAGGCTCCCTGCTGAGCAGAGAGCCCGATGCGGGACTCGATCCCAGGACCCTGAGATCATGACCTGAGCCGAAGGCAGCGGCTTAATCCACTGAGCCACCCAGGCGCCCCCACTTTTTTTTTTAAATAAAATTTTTTTGTAAAACTTTTAAAACATGAAATTTACTGTTAACCATTTTTACCTGTACAATTTGTGGTGTTCACGTACATTCACAGTATCGAGCAGCTGTCACCGTTGTGCATCTCTAGAATTTTTCTGTCAGCTTCAAGACTCTGTGCCCATTGAACTATAACTCCTGCTTCCTCTCTCCCTCCAGCCCTTGGTAGCTACTATTCTACATTTTTGTCTCTGAATTTTTGTATTTGAAAATACCTTTTTTTTTTTTTTTAATGCTAGTACAGTGGTCTGTGCTTTATACTCAGCAGCAGGCAAAAGTTTTTAGTGCTTTTGGATCTTATCCCATTTGTTGGACATTCTGGGAAAAATCTTTTTTTGGTTAAAGGTAGGCAAGGGAGTGCGAGAAATATGGGAAAATTGCTTTGAGGTTTATGAAAAATACGCCAGCTTCAGCTTACTGGTTCCCTTGGTTTTACTGATAGGCTTTTTCTCTTTCTTTTCCTAGGACTTGGATGTTGTGGGTGATGGTATGCAGTGCCCTCCTTCACCCTTACTTTTTGATCCTTCACTAACCATTGAAGATCATTCAGTCAAAGAAATTGCCGAAGGCCCGGTGGATATTCTGGCAAGTGAAGGACAACCCCATCCAGGCACAGGTCTCCCTGCTGGCTATGGCTAGCATGTACTCCCAGTGTGGGGTTGTCATCACAAGTAGACTGTATAGGGGCCCCAGATGGCAGTTCTATAAATGGGCCCTTTAAAGAGAACACCACTAGTCCCAGAATTTCAGAGAGCAAAATGCGTGTTTCTTTAGTTAACTAGAAGAGGTTAAGACAAGGAATCTACATAAATCATAAGTAGTTCTTTTTAAAGGGAGAGTTCAGCACTGGAATTATTTTCATCGTAGCATAAGGACAAGTCATGTGATTCAGCTTCTTTCTTTGAGCCTTGGGTGGGGTACCATGGCCCTGACTGAAGACTAGCAGTTGTACTATAGCTGTTTGTTTCAAGCAGAGGCCCAAAGGACTGTCTTCCTGTGATCTCCTGGCTGTTCTGGAACCTCAGCAGAGAATGGCTGTTTCATTGGAAGAAACAACCCATAGCACTCCCTCCCATTGGGAGGGCCTCAGGAATGCTACCTGTCATGGCCACTGACTCCAGGGATCAGAGATAGTACAGTATGGGGAAGAGCAACCTCTCAGTTACTATATTTCTGCTGTCATGATCTTGATAAGTCACATTCGTGTTTCAGACCATAATGAATGGATTTGTAACCAAAGTGACTTCCTTTTAACAGGGCCAGATGCAGATGGCTGGAGATGGGTGCAGATCACAGGGGGCTCGAAATTCTGAGAAAGCCTCTGCACCACTGCCTCAGAGCGGAGTGGCTACTACAAATGGGAAGCCAGAACACTCTTCTTCTATCAGTTGATGATTTGTTTGGGAAACCATTTATCTGACTTTGGTGGATTTGAATTTTCCATTCTTTAAACAAGTATTTATGACTGTCTCGCACTGAAGGACACCTCCGACTATGGTGTTGTTTTTCCTCTGGGTTATTGAGTGCTGTAGTCAAATATAAACCAGATTTGTTGGGGAGGGACCAAGAGCGTCTTCCCACTCTGCACAGGGAAGAGAGAGATAGGTGATTCCTGTCAGAGCTGCTGGGACTGAGAGTGTTTGGGATTGTGCCTAAGGGAGAGACATCTTTGTAATGGGAATTCCCAGGTCCAGGCACAAATACGCATAGGTGTTTAGGTAGGAGATGTGTGTACCTTTGGGTTATTAATGGAACCCAGCGTCTGATTATCTCTATCTAATGGCCTGTGTTTTAGCCTTTCTTCACCTCACCTGATTGGTAATCTGAAACCCCTCCTTCCTCCACTGAACTCTGACCTATCATCTCTGAAAATAGCCCACAGGACTGGGCCCTCTTTAATCATCCATCTTGCTTCTAACCTATGTAAATTTCTGTAGTGGCTATCTTATGTAAAATATAATAAAAATTATTGTATATAGTTTCTATTAAATGTTAAAATGTTATGAAAATGTAAAACAATTGAATGCATGTTTTCTTTGTATTTGAATGTGTATATATATTTTTTGGGTCCTTAGGGAGTTGTATCTGATGGGAAAGGGAAAAACAGGACAGGTTAACTTCCATCCCAAGAAGTAAAATACATTTTCAGGAACTTGGTTTGGTTTGGAAGGTAAGATAAAAACCTGTAAGAAGTAAATGGAAATGGGGGGAACTTCCTTATTAAAGCCTACCAGTTTTAGAGATCTTCCTCTTCCCATTCTTTGTGCCACCTACTCCCATTTGCATTGCTTTTCTCCCAATTAATGTCTGATGATCATCCCAAAATTCTCTAGAGCTAGGAATGTATGTAAAAAACTTGTATTGAAGTTGGGCCTGATGCTGGAGCAGAGAGGTGTAAACTGCCAAGATCATTTTGATGATGAATCTAAAGATAGGATTAAAATAAAAGTTCACTTAGGACTGAGTTACCTATGCTAGAAGTTGTCTGTTACAGGCATGCCTTGGAGATACGTAGGTTAGGTTCCAGAACACTGTAGTCAAAACAGATATCTTGATAAAGCACGTCAGATGAATTTTCTGGTTTTCTAGCACATATAAAAGTTATACTGTACTGTAATCTACTAAGTGTGTAATAGCGTTATGTCTTTAAAAAGTCATAACTTAGTTCAAAAATACTTTATAGCTAAACAGTGCTAACCATCATTTGAGCTTTCAGCAAATGGTAATCACTTACCATAGATTATCATAACATGATAATGAAATCGTGCAAGATTTACAAATGTGACACAGACACAAAGTGAGCAAATGCTTTTGGGAAAATGGTGCCACTACATTTGGTCGTTGCGGGCTTTCCACAAACCTTCAGTTTGTAAAAGAATGCAGCATCTGCGAAGTGCAATAAAGCGAAGCACAGTAAAATGTGTGCCTGGAATTGTCCCTGGACCTTTGTTAAAGTGCTGCCCAGCTGACTTCTACTATTTAGTAGCCCGGTGATCTTCATGGTTGTTAACATGCTCCGTCCTGGCCTGTAGAAGGCTCACTGAACTTGGTGACATTGGAGCCCTTCTACCTGAGGGCTTTGGTGAATGGGAATGTCCTCTGGGTCTCACATAACGGACCCATTCTGGCATATTTGCACCTTTTGATTCCTTGCTAGGGCAACGGCAGCATTTTCACATTGCTGAGTGTTCGCCATCAATTTTTCCCAGGTTTCTGAAAGGCACCCCTGCAGCTACTTTACCCCCATTCTCTGGGCTCCTGGCCAAGGTGTTAAATTATGAGTACTGAAAACATGCTTACAAGCCAGTGACTTCTTACAATTTTATGTTCTGGTCCTCTTGATTAAAATCCAAGTCCAGGGGTATTCTGCCTTCTACCAATACCTGCTAGCTAGTTCTTACAGTTCTTTGAGGTACAATTTCTTTATTCCCTTATCAGGCCCAGTGCATTACCAGCTGGATCATGCTGGGATTTAAACCTGCTTTTTGGCCTGGCAGAAAAGAAATGAGGTGGAGGCAGCTTTGTGGGAAGAAGAGGACACGTTTTGTGAGAATGTCCCCCCGCTTTTTTTTTTTTTTTTTTTTTTTTAAAGATTTTATTTATTTGACAGATCACAAGTAGGCAGAGACAGGAAGGCAAGCAGGCTTCCTGCTGAGTAGAGCGCTGATGTGGGGCTCAATCCCAGGACCCTGGGATCATGACCTGAGCCAAAGGCAGAGGCTTTAACCACTGAGCCACGCAGGTGCGGCAAGAGTGGCCCTCTTTTAAGAGTCTTCTGCATGGGGGAAGTGCTCACTCTTGCTAGGGAGTGATAGGCCACTTCTGTGAACATGATTTGGTTCGTGATAGTCTGCAGAGCCAGTATTCTTGGGAGCTTCCATCCAGATGTAATACCATACTTTAGGGTTCCAGGTTTTTCCAGTCAGGCTCCTGAGCTTAGTGTAACAGTACCACTTGGAGTGTTTAGGCTTTTCTGGAATTCAACTCATTAAGTCCTCAGCCTGCCACTCAACTGTGAGTGCTTCTGTGCTGCAGGTCAAAGAGGCCTCCTTTTAAGAAACCTCTTTGGCTCTCCCACTTCCCCATTTAGCTTTTTAACTTTTTTCCCCCAGCCTGTAATTCTCCAGAATGTATTCATCATGTAACTGAAAGTTTTTGACCACCATCACCCATTTCCACCACCCCCACTCCTGTCTGTGACAATCATCAATCTGCTCGGTTTCTAAGAAAAATTTTTTTTTTAGATTCCATGGGTAGGTGGGATTATACAGTATTTGTCTGGCTTATTTTACTTACCATATGCCTTCAAGGTACATCCATATTGTCCCATATTGTGACCTGTATGTTTGGGATAAAGATAGGTTAATGCTTTCAGATTCCAGCAACCAGGGATGGTGTGTAATGGGTGAGGTCATAGTCTCAATCTTTGAAATCTAGCTTCCTCTAAGTGGAGAGAGTATTTCCTGGATTCCCTGTTACTTTATTTTCGTTAACACTTTGAGGTCCGCAACAGGCTCAGCTGCCCCAATCTCACAGCCTGCAATGATTGGCCACTTTGGTTGTAACCCTAGGTCACCAGCACAGTCCCCATCCTAGCATCATCAGATAGCACTCAGCCTCACTGTTTAACCCACCATGGATGGTTCCATTTGATGGGTATATCTACCCAACTTTTCTCAGACAGTCTGCTTACTTCCAGATGTCACTTTGATTTTTGCTTGTTTCATCACTTGCCCAGGTATCACTGATGCAGCTGAGCTGAAGATGTAGCAATGGGAGTGGTGGTGGGAAAGAACTGAGGCATATAAAAAGGCTTCTGTTTTCCCAGTCTTCTAATCCTTCTGCTGATTAGCTATCTGAATGTCCCTTAAACCTCTTCTACCTGTGTTTCGTGGCTTAGCGAATGACAAACCATCCACCCAGTGACCAAACTGGAGATCTGGAAGTCATCCATTTTTACCCCTCTCTTCTGCCCTCACCCAATTGATAACTATCACAATTCTCTCTTCATAATATCCTTTGGGTTTCTTTCTTCTTCTCTATTGACGTTACCTTATTTTGAGCCACAGGTTGCAACTGATGACTTTTGTATCAGATTTGGCCCATATTTGGTTGTGTGTGTGTGGGGGGGGGGCACAATTTTGAAAATGAAAAAAATGCATTAAAATTTTCTTGACTGGAAGATCTAGCAATCCTGGGCAATGTTCTTTTTTTTTTTTTTAATTTTTTATTTTTTTATACACATGTATTTTTATCCCCAGGGATACAGGTCTGTGAATCAGCACTCACCAAAGCACATACCCTCCCCAATGTCCATAACCCCACCCCCTTCTCCCAACCCCCCTCCCCCCAGCAACCCTCAGTTTGTTTTGTAAGATTAAGAGTCACTTATGGTTTGTCTCCCTCCCAATCCCATCTTGTTTCATTGATTCTTCTCCTATCCACTTAAGCCCCCATGTTGCATCACCACTTCCTCATATCAGGGAGATCATATGATAGTTGTCTTTCTCCGATTGACTTATTTCGCTAAGCATGATACGCTCTAGTTCCATCCATGTTGTCACAAATGGCAAGATTTCATTTCTTTTGATGGCTGCATAGTATTCCATTGTGTATATATACCACATCTTCTTGATCCATTCATCTGTTGATGGACATCTAGGTTCTTTCCATAGTTTGGCTATTGTGGACATTGCTGCTATAAACATTCGGGTGCACGTGCCCCTTTGGATCACTGCGTTTGTATCTTTAGGGTAAATATCCAGTAGTGCAATTGCTGAGTCATAGGGCAGTTCTATTTTCAATATTTTGAGGAACCTCCATGCTGTTTTCCAGAGTGGCTGCACCAGCTTGCATACCCACCAACAGTGTAGGAGGGTTCCCCTTTCTCCGCATCCTTGCCAGCATCTGTCATTTCCTGACTTGTTGATTTTAGCCATTCTGACTGGTGTGAGGTGATATCTCATTGTGGTTTTGATTTGTATTTCCCTGATGCCGAGTGATATGGAGCACTTTTTCATGTGTCCGTTGGCCATCTAGATGTCTTCTTTGCAGAAATGTCTGTTCATGTCCTCTGCCCATTTCTTGATTGGATTATTTGTTCTTTGGGTGTTGAGTTTGCTAAGTTCTTTATAGATTTTGGACACTAGTCCTTTATCTGATATGTCGTTTGCAAATATCTTCTCCCATTCTGTCAGTTGTCTTGATTTTGTTAACTGTTTCCTTTGCTGTGCAAAAGCTTTTGATCTTGATGAAATCCCAATAGTTCATTTTTGCCCTTGCTTCCCTTGCCTTTGGCGATGTTCCTAGGAAGATGTTGCTGCGGCTGAGGTCGAAGAGGTTGCTGCCTGTGTTCTCCTCAAGGATTTTGATGGATTCCTTTCTCACATTGAGGTCCTTCATCCATTTTGAGTCTATTTTTGTGTGTGGTGTAAGGAAATGGTCCAATTTCATTTTTCTGCATGTGGCTGTCCAATTTTCCCAACACCATTTATTGAAGAGGCTGTCTTTTTTCCATTGGACATTCTTTCCTGCTTTGTCGAAGATTAGTTGACCATAGAGTTGAGGGTCTATTTCTGGGCTCTCTATTCTGTTCCATTGATCTATGTGTCTGTTTTTGTGCCAGTACCATGCTGTCTTGATGATAACAGCTTTGTAATAGAGCTTGAAGTCCGGAATTGTGATGCCACCAACTTTGGCTTTCTTTTTCAATATCCCTTTGGCTATTCGAGGTCTTTTCTGGTTCCATACAAATTTTAGAATTATTTGTTCCATTTCTTTGAAAAAGATGGATGGTACTTTGATAGGAATTGCATTAAATGTGTAGATTGCTTTAGGTAGCATAGACATTTTCACAATATTTATTCTTTCCTGGGCAATATTCTTGCATGAAAACAATTGACAGGAGCTGAATTGTGGGTTTTTATAGTGACCTGTGCTTTTCATTTTCTACAGTTCTCACCTCTCCTGTTGTCTTAGAACTGGCCCATTTCACTCATGTCTGGCTCTTACAGGTCTGGAACTTGCAACCCCTTGTTCTCTCTCTTGAAAACTCATCTCCGAGCTTTAAGTTTTACCCTTTCTAAATTTATACTGCAGCCAGAACGATTCTTTTAAAGAAGCTTTATTTGGTCATTCTACTGCTTATGCCAACCTTTCACCTTCAGTGTCCCCTCACTGTTTTCAGGAAAACACACAAACAACCTCTTTAGCATGGCATCTAAGACCCTTCATGATCTGACCTTAATTATCTAATGACCGTTGTCTCAAAGAATGTTCTTTCTCTCATGTGCTACTTTCCAGCCATATTCAACTTCTTGGGCTTATTTGAAAAGAAAGCATTAAAATGTGGCCAAATGAATGGGGTTTGAATTCAGAAGGACCTGGATTTTAGAAGTTTGGGGCACCTGGTTGGCTCAGTTGGTAGAGTGTGCAGCTCTCCATCTTGGGATTTTAAGTTCCAACCCCCTGTTGGGTGTAGAGGTTACTTAATAATTAAAGAAAAAATAAAAATAAAAAGTTTGCTGAGCATTTCTTTTGTAGTTAGTGCCAGAATAATTGATTTCCTTTCTATTTCTGGTTGGCTAAGTGAAAACAAATCACATTGATACTGAGTTTTATTAGAAAAATTCTCCATCTATTGAGATGATTATGATTATGATTTTCTTCTTTAATATGTTGAAACACATAGATTTATTTCTAGTTTTAAACACATTGTTCCTTGTATAAAACCAACTGGTCATAATTTATTACTCATATATTTCTAGATTTAATTTTCATATGTATTGGTATTTTTGCATCTGGGTTTATAAGTGATATTGGCCAGTAATTTTCCTTCCTTGTTTACTGTCATGGTTTTATTGCTCTCATAAAATGAATTGGACTTCTGTCAACTCACAGAATTTTTTCCATTGTTGTTACCATTGCTTTTCGTGGATGATACTTATTTGATTCAATTTATTTAATGGTAAATGATTGTTAAATCTACTGTTTTTTCTTGTGTCAGTTTTGGTAAATTATACTTTTTCTAAGAATTTACCCATTTCATAAAATCTTCATATTTATTGCAAAGTTGTTTGCAATAAAATCTTACCTATTTGAAGACTGAATCATATTTAGTGATTCTCTTGTTTCTCTTCCTATTATTTATCAGTGCATTCTTCATTTTTGTCTTAGTCTCCCTGATGTTTATCGATTTCCTTTGTCTTTCCTAAAACGAACTTTTGGTTAACTTGTTCTTTTCTTTTGGATTTTTTTCTATTTTATTGATTGTGCTTTTATCTTTCTTATTTCCTTCTACTTTCTTTCTGCTTCAAATCTATTATTTTTATATCTAATAATGTTTTGCCTTAAAGTATATTTTGTCTGATATTAATATATATATAATGTTTTCTTTCAGTTATTGTTTAGGTGTGTCTTTTTTATCATTTTATTTTTAATTGCAGTATAATCAACATACAATATCCTATTAATTTCAGATGCATATCATAGTGATTTGATATTTTCATATATTATGAAGTGATCCCCATGATAAGCCTAGGATCCCTACCATCATTTTAGATTAAACTTCTCTGTATTTTCATTTTCAGTGTTAGTCTTATAAACAGCATATAGTTGTTTTTTATTTTTTTAACTACTCAATAATTATCTTTTTAAAAAATAGTTGTCTTTTAACTGAAACATTTAGACCATTTCCATTTGGGGATGAATTTTTCTTTTGACTTCATTCTTGTAGGAAATTTTGCTGACTATTGGATTATAGGCTTGGTAATTGTTTGATTTCAGGACTATGTTCTGGTTTGTATTGCTGTTACTCCTTCAGAGGTTATCAGTTCATCTCCACTATCCCCATGGAGTAGGGGGAGGAGGGTTCCTCATAAGGTTTAAGATGCCTGTCTGTCCTCTGTGAGAATCTCTGGGCTGTGTGTATGTGTGTTGTGTTCATAGGGTGATTATTTAAAATCCATATAAAGTGTATGTGTTATAATTAGTTGATATGTCTTATAAGCCTCATTTACTCCATTATTCCTTTTTTCTTCTCCTGATTTTGTTGTTATTGTGCAAGAAAACAGGTGGTTTGTCTTATAGAGAGTTCAGTCTGGATTTAGTCAATTGTGTCTCCACAGTGCAGTTTAACCTGTTATTCTGTCATCTGTATGTCTGCAAATCAACAGTTGAGTCCAGAGGCTTAATCAGATTTCAGTTCATGATTTTGGGAAGTCTGCTTCAGAGATTGTGTTGTGTTCTTCCATCAGGGGGGCACATGATGTCTGGGTGTCTCTCTTTTTTGTGATGATAGCAGCATTTTGAAGCTCAATGCCTAGATCAATTGATTCATTAGGAGTTTAAAAATGGTGATATTTTACCTTCATTTCTTCTTCATTCATTATCTGGGAAACTTCTACAAAGAGAAATTTCTTCTTATCTACTATCTGTTTACCCAGTGGTACGGTTTGCATAGGAAAGGCAGGATAAACGTTTACTTCTTTTTCTCCACTTACTATTTTTAATAATGAGTTGGTTCACTAGTAGCCTCTAAGAGAAATCAAGTAGGGTTTTAAAAATTACCATTACAAACTTAAGGATTTAAGCATTTTCAATGTGTTTTATTTCATTATGGTTAAAAACCTTATTATAATACTAAAAGGGTCTTTGCCCAGAAGGATGTTCTTTAAATTGACTTCTGAGTCTTTGATTGTTTCTTTGCTGTTCATATGCTAAGATGTTTTAGCCTTATCTCATTTATTTCCAGCTCCAGACCTAGAATAACCAATTTCTACGGGGGCTGTGGTTCTTTTTTAATGGGACATGGTGTTTCACAATCTGAGTGCCAGGGATACCCATAGCTACTAGACTGGTCATTGTTTCTAGACAGAATTAGGAAATAATTCTTTTTCTCTGTTTTCAAAAGGAGACAATGCCTCATGGTTTCATAATGACACTTCTAATTCAAATTCAGGATTAAACAGTTTTAACTTAACCTCTTCTATCTTACGTTTTTACATTTCCCCCCAACTCATGTTGGCTGTTTCAGTTCTCAATGACACCAAGGATGATAGAGTTGGAATATGACCTAACGGCACATTTGCTTTTTTTATTTTTTGTAAACATAAAAATTTGAGAAAAATAATATCAACACCATCACCAGAATATGGTCAGTGAAAATAGTGAAGACATTTTTGCAGATCTTTTGCCCTTAGGGTAGATCCCACCAGGGATTTCAGTAAAATTACAATATTTTAAAGTCACTTTGGAATAGTTCCTTCTTGGGTGATTATTTTGCCAGATGGATAAATGTGTCTTTATATTTTTAGGGCTTGTTTAAATTAGTTATTTTATAATTATATAAAATGTTATATGATTCCACAGTCAAAATTATAAAACAAAGCTTATGTTTATTGTTTTTTTTTTTTTAAAGATTTTATTTATTTATTTGACAGAGAGAAATTACAAGTAAGCAGAGAGGCAGGCAGGGAGAGGAGGAAGCAGGCTCCCTGCTGAGCAGAGAGCCCGATGCGGGACTCGATCCCAGGACCCTGAGATCATGACCTGAGCCGAAGGCAGCGGCTTAACCCACTGAGCCACCCAGGCGCCCTATTGTTTTTTTTTAAGAAAGATTTTATTTATTTATTTGACTGAGAGAGTTGAGAGAGCACAAGCAGGGAGAGTGGCAGGCAAAGGGAGAAGCAGGCTCCCCGCTAAGCAGGGAGTCCAAGGGGCTTGATCCCAGGATCCTGAGATCATGACCTGAGCCGAAGGCAGAAGCTTAACCAACTGAGCCACCCAGGCGTCCCCAAAGCATATTTTTAAAAAAGCATATACCTTGCCTTTCTTGTCTATCTCCTCTTCACTCATACATAATCACATATAAATTTTATAGTTTAATATTCCATTTTAAAAATGTAAGTGTATATATTTGCATTATCTCTTAAAGATTGGACCTAATAGCAACCTGTATTTCTTTGTTTTAGAACACTCATCCCCTCATCTTTCCTTCATTCATGCCTCAGCCTTACGGTATTCTTTTGATTTGATGATGATGGGCCTGGAGGGAATTTTTACGTGCCAAGATGTGGAGCAGAAGATTTTCAGATGCCCAGAGATTGCAAGAAATAGGGAAGAACTTCGCCAATTGACTGTGAATGAGGTGTGAAGCTTGCAGTGTCAGGCTTTGTCCCATGGATGTCATGGTGACAGGACAGGGTTGAAATGATATAATGGGAATGGGATTTTATGCAACTAATGTGTGTTAAAAATGGGTACTTTGGACCATGTATTATTTTCCATGGTGTCCAGCAGCAATATAATACCCTAATATTTTGCATGTGAGATGATCTCTTATCTGCCTTATCCTAGACTCCAAAAGGTCATGTTAAGGTTGTCAAAAACAAACACAAAGTGTTAATATTGTCAATAAATGTTTGTCAACCCTGGCCTGGGACATTTTGTATATATATATTTTAAGATTTTTTTTTTTTTTTAAGATTTTATTTATTTATTTGACAGAGAGAAATCACAAGTAGGCAGGCAGAGAGGCAGGCAGAGAGAGAGGAAGGGAAGCAGGCCCCCTGCTGAGCAGAGAGCCCGATGTGGGACTCAATCCCAGGACCCTGAGATCATGACCTGAGCCGAAGGCAGCGGCTTAACCCACTGAGCCACCCAGGCGTCCCAAGATTTTTTTTTATTTA
Source organism: Mustela lutreola (assembly GCF_030435805.1). Lineage (NCBI taxonomy): Eukaryota > Metazoa > Chordata > Mammalia > Carnivora > Mustelidae > Mustela > Mustela lutreola. The sequence goes on from NC_081297.1 coordinate 66,083,292, forward strand.
GACAGAGATCACAGTAGGGAGAGAGGCAGGCAGAGGGCAGGGCGGAGGAGGCTCCCTGCTGAGCAGAGAGCCCAGTGCAGTCTCCATCCCAGGACCCTGGGATCATGACCTGAGCTGAAGGCAGAGGCTTTAACCCACTGAGCCGTCCAGGCATCCCAGGGCCATTATATATTTTTAAAGTAACTTTACGTCTGTCATCTGTGGTCCATTATGGATCTGTTTTTTTTGGTTAAATTCTTCAAGGTCACTCATACCCCCACGTATAGGTCTTGGTGGGCGTACCTCATTTCGTTTCCAGTACTACCTAAAGCATATATATGTACTATTCATGACTTTATTTTCTTCCCCTCACACTTTTACTCTACCACCTGCTTCTCACTTCCTTTTGTATCTAAGCATTAATTGGTAAGTAACCTAGAACCTAGAACCTAGAACCTACGACCTTTACTGAACACCTACTAATGTTCTGGGTATTGTGCTAGGCTCTTGGGACACTCAGATAGCTAGATAGCTCCTGTTCTTTTTGTGCTTATCATGTAATGTGAGAGGGAATTGGTTCCCATCTCTTCTCACACCCTCACTCCAGAACAGTGAGTCTTTCCCCCCACCACTCAAGATTTTATTTATTTATTTCAGAGAAAGAGTGAAAGAGAGCAGGAGTGTGGGGTGAGGGGGTTTAGACGGAGAAGCAGACTATCCACTGAGCAGGGAGTCTAATGTGGGGCTCAATCCTGGGTCCCTAGGATCATGACCTGAGCTGAAGGTAGATTCTTTTTTTTTTTTTTTTTTTTTTTTTAAAGATCTTGTTTATTTATTTGAAAGACAGAGATCACAAGTAGGCAGAGAGGCAGGCAAAGAGAGGGAGAAGCAGGCTCCCTGCTGAGCAGAGGGCCCGATGTGGGGCTCAATCCCAGCACCCTGAGATCATGACCTGAGCCTAAGGCAGAGGCTTAACCCACTGAGCCACCCAGGTGCCTCTGAAGGTAGATTCTTAACCGACTGAGCCCCCCAGGTGCCCCAGAGCATTAAGTCTTAAAACTCCAATCCTTTTCTCTATTGGTTCCACTTGATGACAGCTTCTTCTCACCTGAGATCTGCTGTTCGGTGTCAGGGATCCCGTTGAGGGCAGGTGCTAACCTGAGCAGCACAAACTCTGTAGTTCAGTGCTCTCAGCTACTTCTTTCTCCTCCCGGCCACAGCACCATGTTCACACCAAGTCACGATTCCCACAGCTCACTCCAGCCGGTGCCCGAGTGTGGCAGAGGACCCGAGACAGGCCTGTCTCTGTGAAATGAAGATGAGGCTATAAACAGGCCTGGCACATAGAAGCACTAAGGTAGTGTAAGCCGGTGAAGGTTGTACTAGTAACAGCACTAGTAGTTCCTCCAGTTCTACAATCTACCGTGGATAGCTGATCCCAATGAATGCTGACAAAGAGAGCTTGACAGGAGGAGAAATATCCTGTAATTTAGGAGTGAGGAGTGGAACAGGCCGAAAGACATCCTAGATCGTTGCGGGAAAGGGTCAGATGCAGGCAGAAGGGCATTCTTAAGGCAATATGTTCTCTCACCTCCCCCACTAACACAGGGGCAGAAATGTATTCTCTCAGTTCCCGAAGCCAAAAGTCTGAAATCAAAAGGCATTGGCAGCATCACGCTCCTTCCAAAATCTGTTGGGGAAAACTCTTTCCTCGCCTCTTCCTAGTTTCCAGTGGTTTGCCAGCGATGTGGGGCATTCTTTGACTTGCAGTTTCCTATCTCCAATCTGTCTTCATCACATGTCATTTCCCTGTCTTCACATGGCTGTCGTCTTATAAGGACACCAGTCATGTAGGGTTAGGGACCCACCCTACTTCCACTGCTTACACCTGCAATGACCCTATTTCCTAATAAATTCACATTCCAAGGTACCGGCCATTAGGCCTTCTTTCTTGGGGGCCACAATTCAATCCATAACACCAAGTAATTAGGTCAGAGCTGGTGTTAAGAATCCAGATAGACTCATAAATAAGAGCGTGTCATGTGGTGCCCTCTACAAGTGTGTATTCCTGTAATGAATGGTGCCAAGTTGTGTAGGGTATTGACTCTGAAGTCTTACTTTAGTCTTTCCTTTTAGATAGAGCGCAGTTTTGAGATTTATATCTTATTATCATACTTGCGGTTGACCCAGTTTTATTTTTTTAGACAGCTTTATTTTATTTTATTTTATTTTAAAGATTTTACTTATTTATTTGAGAGAGAGCACAAGTAGGGGGAGTGGCAGAGGGAGAGGGACCCCCGAGATCAACCCCGCTGGGCTTGATCCCAGGACCCCCGAGATCATGATCTGATGCTGGTTTTGTTTTTCTTTACATTGCCTCAGCCGTTCTTTAGTTGATTTTTATAGAATTAAAAAGAATAATTTTGCATTTTCAGGGGTGAGTAAAAATATCTTGCACCCAAATATCAGTTTAGAGAAGTGCCCCCCCAAATCTTTTATTTCATAAATGCCTAAACAACACTTAAATAATCTAAGTCTACATTCCCTTCCTTGGTTTATGTGGGGAGAGGAAAAGAGCTATATTAGATTTTGATTAAGGACCCACTTAAATTAGTTACTGGTTGGATTATTCTGGGGACTTTAGAGTCTCTCCCTGGGTTTGTAATATCATAAAGGGCAAGACCCTCATATAAATCTTCTTTCAGGGCAATTAACCACTAAGTAAAGGCTCAGTAAACATATTCAAGCTAAATGTAATGCAAATTCATCAAGGGAGGTACAGCATCTGCTCCCTCACAGTGAAGAGTCTTGCCAGTGGGGAGAGGAATCCAAGTGGTGATAGGATTTGTGGTGGTCATGTAAGGGGGACAACTCTGAGAAGACACAGGAATGGGGAAGGGTATTAGTAAGTTTTTTTTTTTTTTAAAGATCTTATTTATTTATTTATTTGAGAGAAAGAGAAAGAGAAAGAGATCACAGAAGGAGAGGGAAAAGCACATTCCCCGATGAGCAGGAAGCCCAACTCGGGGATCCCCGAGATCGTGACCCAAGCTGAAGGCTGACACTTAACGGACCGAGCCACCCAGGCACCCCAGTCAATTTTTTTTTTTTCTTGTGTCATAAACCACCTCAAAACTCATTGGCTTATAACATTTTTTTTCCTGCTTCGGGGTTTGGTGGGTTTTTGACTGGTTGGAGGGGGGAAGGGACTCTACTTTAGGAGCCAGGATTTGGACCGGGTTCAAGTCTGTTCCACATGTTTCATTCTGAGGCCCAGCTTGTGGGGAGGGCGTTGGGAACCGTGAGTACCTGAGGCGTGATTGCCTGGCTATCACAGGAGCACAAGAGGCCAAAGGAAGCCATGCAGCCACATTTTCTGTTTCTATTTGTGTCACATATGCTAACATTCCGTTGACAAAGCAAACCACATGTCCAAGTTCAACATCTATGTGTAGGGGATCTGTCCATTGTAGTGCTCCGGAAGATCCATGACGGGGTTGGGGGGCCGGGGGGGGGCGGTGCGCAGTAAGGAACAAGGAATAATAACTCCCTCTAGCACAGAAAGGGGCAGGGTTCTTGGATGGTTGTGAGAATCCACCTTGCTGTCTCCGGGAGAGTGGAGGTGCAGAGAACTTCCTCCAGAAAAACTGGGGGAGAATTAGAACTAGCCCTGATAAAGAGCTGTGTGGTCCTGTACCAGAATACAAGCTGGCCTCTATTTCCTTGTTACTTACCCCGCTGTCCCTCCACTGCTTTCTTCTCCTACCTGGGAACCTTCAGCTGGAGCTAAGCCATGGTGATGGCAACCAGATGAGAGGGATCCCGCCAGCTGCTGGAGCAGCAGCCGCAAGAGAGTGGGATCCAGTCGGAGAGCTAGCTGCCTGGACGCTGGTGGCTGCAGGAACAGCAGGGCAGTATAGCGGTCATCAATGTCTTTCTGTAACACACAGAGTGCTCAGTGGTGATCTGGTTTCCGAAAGTCCTCTGCCAGCTGTGTAAACTTATTGTATCAGGAGGTTAAGGGGGAAACTTTTTTGTTTAGGTTCTGCTGAGGCTTCAAGACAATAGAGATCACAGTTCAGAATGAAATGTGAGACCATAATTATTTAAAAAGGAGATTGGGGGCACCTGGGTGGCTCAGTGGGTTAAAGTCTCTGCCTTTGGCTCAGGTCATGGTCTCACGGTTCTGGGATTGAGCCCCACATCGGGCTCTCTGCTCAGCCGGGAGCCTGTTTCCCACTCTCTCTCTGCCTGCCTCTCTGCCTACTTGTGATCTCTCTCTCTGTCAAATAAATAAATAAAAATCTTTAAAAAACAAAAAAGGAGATTATGGAGAATATATTTTGCATCTTTAGTTAATCTTCTGCTTGTCAGTCTATAAAACATGTTGGAGATGCATAGAAAAGAGCCGGAGAGAGGAGAAGGAATTCTTGGACAGAGTTGGTATGGTCTCATTACTTAATGGTGATCAGGAAAGTCATGCCTGAGTTTTTAATCCAGAGGCAGGAGAAGAACATACCCCACAGAATAAATTTAAAGGGATGGTGGGAGACAAAAATACTGTTATCTGGAAACATTTACACCTTAGGAATATGATTATGATTTACTTTATTAAATGAATTATTAATTACTGGGGCAGAAACTACTAGTTGTCCATCCAAATCCATTTGCCCCTTTTCTGGTAATACTAGCTCTGCTACCAGGACCTGGGGTGCCCCGCTGGTACCATATCTCCCGGCCCCCTTGCAGCCAGGAATGGCTTGCGATTAAATTCTGTCTCTGGAGTATTAATGGAAGTGTGTCTCTTCCAGGCCTGGACCTTGAAACATTGCATGTGTGTTTCTCCAAACTTACTTCCCTTCATGCCGTTAAGATTTTCTTTATTTGAGAGAGAGAAACCACAAGCAGAGAGTGGGGCAGAGGGAGAAGCAGGCTCCCCGTTGAGCAGAGAACATGATGTGGGGCTTGGTTGCAGGACCCCGGGATCATGACTTGAGCCCAAGGCAGATGCTTAACCTCGACTGAGCCATTCAGAAGCCCTACATGCCCCCAATTTAGAGCAAGGAGTGCCTCCAAGCTAACATTGTCCATGTAGGATAACACCTTAGGGCAGTGCTTCTCAGTTTCTTTTTTAATGCATAAGAATCACTTGGAGAGCTCATGAAAACAGAAATTAAAACAAGGATTCAGTAGGTCTCCAAGAGTCCCCAAATTTGCATTTCTTCTTTTTAAAAAAATTAATTTATTTGACACAGAGAGAGAACACAAGCAAGGGGGAGTGGGAGAGGGAGAAGCAGGCTTCCGGCTGAGCAGGGAGCCTGATGTGGGGCTCAATCCCAGGACCCTGAGATCATGACCTGAGCCAAAGGCAGATGCCCGATGACTAAGCCACCCAGGAGCCCCAGTAATTTACATTTCTAACAAGTATCCAGATGTTGCTGGTGCTGCCAGTTTGTGGACCAGGCTTTTAGTAGTAATGCTTTAGTGGATGATAGAGATGCATAATGGAAAGAATCTGAATTTCTGAATGTCTATGTGGGACAAAGGAGCCTGTCTACCCACCGTGGACCACTTTGTGAGAACACCGTATTTTGGGGACTCCGTTGTGGCAGCTTAACATAATCATCCTGATTCTGCCTTTCCTTCTCTATGTCCAAACCACATCTCTCCCACAGTTCTCTTCTCTTGTATCTTACACTCTCCTTCCTGGTGATGGAGAATAATATTAGCCACCGTTATAAATGAATTTCATAAGAGCTCATATCTGGAATGCTGTATTCATCTGTCAATTTCAGCCTCCAGCAGTTTTCAGTAAAGGATTTTCCTCATCTTTCCAGAGGAGATGGGGGAACTTTGGGGATGGGCTTGGAGGGAACAGGACCTCCAGCTGTCTATAGCAGGAAGCAAGTCTCTGTCATAACCCAGCCCTTAAACATGATACTTGAGACAGCTGAAATTGAGTAACTTTTATTTTGGAGGCAGAGAGCAGAGAAAATTCAGAACTTCCAAGAACCTTGAAGAACTACCTTGCCTCCAGGGCCATCTTCTCCAGGAGCCATATTCCATTGCCATCTTACAGCTTACAGCTGGCCAGGTATTTGGACAAATCCTTGCCCTTGCAGTGTTTTACCCAGGCCATCCTAAGAACAGAGAAACACAGCATAAATCCGAGGCAGGGGTAGGAGTCTACAGGGGTTCAGCTGAGAAGGAATGTAGGGTCTGCTGGCTGCAGTCTGTTGATGCTGTGGGAGAGTATCAGACAGGCAGGGTTTGCCTGACTGGGGACGTGGGAGTCGGTGCTGCCAGGATGCTTGGGGTGAGCATGGCACCATATTACTCTGCCTCCCTTTATGTCTGAACAAGCTCTGATTCCGACAAAGCCCAGGGAGAATCCTACAGCAGAGATGCTGCTGATTCTACCAGCATCCCAAATACTGACTGGGTCCATGTCTGGCAGAGGGGCTGGTCTCTGCACTTCACGCTCTACTTACCAGGCGGACATCCCCTTAGGATCTCTCACAACCCTCTTGGCACAGACAATGTCATCATTGATGTTGTCATCCAGAAACTCTGGAAGGAAAAGGGGCTGAGTGGGGAGGGAAAAATCCCTTTTCCTTTTTCATTAATCAATCCTTTTTTTTTTTTTTTTTTTTTTTTTGGTGGGGGAATTTCCAGAGGAAACGGAGCCTGACTCAGAAGCCCTCTATCTCTGGAGCCCTCTTGGGGGTTTGCCTCCCACGTGCCTGGGTTTTCTTGCCTTACTTTGAGTCTGCCTCTGACATGGCTGTCTGCGGAGGGCATCCAGGACCGAATGGACAAGGGAGAGCCTCTGTTCTCAGGAGACCACTTAGCGTGTCCAGAGTGCCGCGTGGGGGTGTGTGGACAAGGACTGAATAACGTGGCTTGAGGGATGGGGACCCATGAAGATGAAGTTCAATCAGGGGTCAATGTGTCTTGCTTCCTCCTTTTTGGCAGGAGGGGCTCTGTGGAATCCCGTTTTAGATGCAAGGACTGTCCGGGGCCCCCTTATTCCCTGTCCTGGGCTTCTCCAGTGCAGGGAGTAGAGCGTTCAATTTCGTACCTTCTTTACCTGCCCTACTTTATTTACCCAGCCCTCAGAGGGGGTCGTCCTTACTGCTGCACATGATGTTGCAGGCATTTGCTGAGGAATGATGGCTGTTTTTGCACCACCACTTGCTGTTCAGCTGGAAGAGCCCATAGTCACTACTGCCATTGGCATTTTTCCCATTAAAGGCCCGGGTGTTGAAGTTACTCTCATATTGAGCCATGCAGACCCCTGTGTCAGAGAGAGCAAAATGTGTGTGTAGACAAGGGGGATTGTTTCACAACGAGACACAACTCGTGCTATACTAGAACTGCTGGAAAGTCCCTTGAGATGGAAACAAAGACTATGAGATTGATGATCCTTGTGTGTTCCTTGTCCCCAGCAATAATTAGCCCGTGGTAAGTGTGCAATCACAATTGTTAAATAAATGCATTTGGAACGGCCAATAATCAATCCATCAGTTGCCATCTGTCTCCCAAGTCTACCTTTCCAGCCTCATCTCCCAGCTGAATAGCCAACTCCTGTCTTGTATATTCATGCAGCCTTATATCCCAAAGTATATGGAAGAGAGGAGGTGGAGAAGTAATGGAGGAGGATCCTAGAAAGGAAGCCCCCAAAAGCCACCCTTGGGGGGTTGGTGACAAGAAAGTATATTTGGCATGAAGAGAAATGAAGATATTCAAAGGAACCTGAAATAGCTTCATGTGTTCTTACTAATGAGACGGTGACAGAGACTCTCGGTCCTTCTTGCACCTCGTCACTCACCGCCTCGCCTTCTGTTCTCACAGTCCCCATCCAACTCCCTCGTGACATAGAACAAACTTGAGACAAAGGCAGCAGATGTAGGTTATTTTTTGGTGGACAGAAGGGCAGGAGAGAGCGTGGGAGACAGCACCCAGTGTGCTGCAGAGATCGGGACTGAAAAAGACGCAGATGAAAGCAAAGGTGAGGAGAGCAGGACGGGGACAGGTTGGGTGAATCGTGGCGCTTCCAAGGAAGGATTCCAGGTTGCCAGCTGGGAAGGTGACATGGGGGAACAGTAGAAGAAAATTTATTGTAGATAAAATAATCCCTGGGGGAAAGAGAGGAAAGGAGATCCTGATAGGGGATATGAGGCCGTGGAGGCAGAGACAAGAAGAGCAGACGGGGAGTGGAAGAGAGCCCGGACGAATGAATAAATCAGGAAGTGAAAAGGGAGAGACTTCTTGGCTGGGGAAGAAGGTCTCTTCGGGCAGAGACAGAAAGAACATTCACACTCACAGTCTGCCAGGCTGTAGCCATGGTAGCCATCCATTCCCTTGGTCTTTAGCTTGTGGGCCAGCTTACACTTGGAGAAGATTTTAGCCTCATATACTGCACAGAAACAACTAAGAAGGGTGATGATCAGAATAGACCTCATTTCTGCAGCTGGTGGGGCTCAAGTCTGCTATGCCCAGGGGGCTGTTGTCTCTTATACCTTCTGGGCACAAAGGTGTCTCTGATTGGGCAATAATGCTGGCATCTGTTCCAGGAAGGACATGGTTGTCCAAGGTTAGTTCCCCAAACTGGTCCAACCAGTGTGAACCTTAGGGAAGGGACTGTAACCAAGAAAAATATCGGGAATAAAGTCTCATTTTGGTGGGGGTGGCTCCTGGTTTTGGGCAAACGTGTACAGGAGGGAAATGGTAGTTGGTAGGAGAAGGGAGTATGATTGTCAAGCTTCATGCTTTTGTTGGAATGTCTCTAGAGGGGCTTGTCCCTGTGTTTTGCTGAACTTTGTTCATTATCTGTGCTTGGTTGAAAGTATTTTACTGCTTAGGCTAATGGGGGACCCTTGATGAGCACCACTGAGTTTGGAGAAATTGACGATCTCCTGACATCTGCATTCAGTAAACTATTGGTTGGATAGGAGACCACTAGAACTCAAGTTCATGAGATCTTTGTGTCTGCAAGAAACCATCAGATCTAAACCCCCAATTATATTGAATTTGATCTATTATCTGTGTGATCAGTGATCATCAAGCGTCTTGTATTAGTGGGGTTCTCCCGAGAAATGGAACTAATAGGGGATATATATGGCTAGAAAAAGCTGGTAATTATTAGAGTACAAGGTCTTGATTTTAGTTTGGTGGAGAGGCATTGTGAAGGAAGAGTTATTGCTAGATCAATACTTTCTAAGAAGACACACAAGAGTAATAATAGTGGTAGTGCTAGAAGGGGGTGTCTGTAGGTCTTAAAGTAACCGGCAAGCCTTGCTGTTAAAGTGCATCATATGATGTTGACTTGCAGACATAAAGGAATGGATACTAGGCATACATTTTTTAAAAGATTTTATTTATTTATTTGACACACACACACACACACACACACACACACACACACACAGACATTACAAGTAGGCAGAGAGGCAGGCAGAGGGAGAGGGGGAGCAGGCTTCCTGCTGAGCAGAGACCCGATGCGGGGCTTGATCCCAGGACCCTGAGATCATGACCTGAGCTGAAGGGAGAGGCTTAACCCACTGAGCCACCCAGGCACTTCAGGTGGGCGCTGTGATGAGCACAAGTTGTTGTATGTAACCGATGAATCACAAAATTCTACTCCTGAAGCCAATATTACACTGTATGTTATTGGAATTTAAATAAAAATTTGGAGAAAAAATATAAACAAGAGCAACAACCAAAAAACCCCACACCACTGACTCTATTCTCTATACTTCCATACTGGAAGCCTGTCTCTCTCCCTCCCCGCTTCATCTGCTCTGCCCATTCCCCGACTTCTCTCTCCTCTGTTAACCATCAGTTTGTTCTCTGTATTTATGGGTCTGTTTTGGCTTTTTCGGTTTGCTCACTTTTTTTTTTTTTAAAGTCCACATATAAGTGAAATCATATGGTGTTTGTTTTTCTCTCAGAGCCTTAATATTTTAATATCCTCTAGTGTAAATTTATCTTCCAACTGGTGGTTTTTTGGCTACCTTTTGTAGAGTTAGGTTTTTTCCAAATACTTTCTAATGTTGGGTCTCAGACTCATTTTGAGTGGGAGCCACAGGTATGGCCTCTCAGTTCCTGGTCATGAAGCTCTGGGCTCTCTTGCCTCCTTAGATGTGCTCTGGGTTAGCTTTTTGCCTCAGATAGTAGCAGGCAGCAGGTTTTTTCCATTTCTCTTTAATGAAAAGAGGCCCTTTGCCCAGCCTTTCCCTTCGAGTGCTTTTGGCTCTGACTCCTGCAGCAGGTGGAGAACTTTTCGTCTCTGTGACCTGCAGGAACTGAGCCCAGAGCTGCCTCTTCTTGCTTCGGCCTGGAATCAAGCAGGCCTTTGGCTTCGGCCCTACTCACTGCTTTTATGATTTATTTCCTTACCTTTGTGGCCCATGGAGATATTTATATTGTTTTTTTTTTCATAGTTTATAAGCCATTTTATTTATTTATTTTTTAAATTTTTAATTTTTTTGAGCTATCATATGCCTTTTACATTTTTTCCTTTTGCATTTTTTTCAATTATTGCTGTGCACTTGCCACAGGTAGAATAGCTCAAAGCATGGAATTACCACGTAATATTGAACTGAAGTCCAATTAATAACTGAAACTTTTTTTTTTTTAAAACATGGAGTTTTTGGGCGCCTGGGTGGCTCAGTGGGTTAAGCCACTGCCTTCGGCTCAGGTCATTATCCAAGGGTCCTGGAATCGAGTCCCGCATCGGGCTCTCTGCTCAGCAGGGAGCCTGCTTCCCTCTATCTCTCTCTCTCTCTCTGCCTGCCTCTCTGCCTACTTGTGATTTCTCTCTGTCAAATAAGTAAATAAAATCTTTAAAAAAAATAAATAAAAACATGGAGTTTTAAAAAATTTTTAATTTTTAAAATTTTTTTTCAGTGTACCAGAGCTCATTGTTTATGCACCACACCCAGTGCTCCATGCAAAACAAAACAAAACATGGAGTTTATTTTTTAAAAAATTTATTATCATTTATTTATTTATTTAAGATTTTATTTATTTACTTAACAGAGAGAGACACAGTGAGAGAAGGAACACAAGCGGGGGAGTGGGAGAGGGAGAAGCAGACTCCCTGCTGAGCAGGGACCCCCGATGTGGGGCTCTGTCCCAGGACTCTGGGATCATGACCTGAGCCAAAGGCAGATGCCTAATGACTGAGCCCCTTTATTATTTTTTTTAAGAGATTTTATTTTATTGAGAGAGAGAGAGAGAGAAAGCATGAGCAGCGGGGAGGGGCAAAGGGTGAAGCAGACTCCTACCTGAGCAGGGAGCCCGAAGTGGGGCTCAATCCCAGGACCCTGGGATCATGACCTGAGTGGAAGGCAGATACTTAATCGACTGAGCCATCCAGGTGCCGGTAACTGAAACATTAAAAAAAAAAAAGGTATTTATTTATTGGAGAGAGAGAGAAACAGAGCAGCAGTGTGATCAGGGGGAGGAGCAGAGGAAGAAGGAGCAAATATCTCGAGCAGACTCCACACTGAGCACAGAGCCCATTGCTGGTCTTGATCCCACAACCTGAGATCATGGCTGGAGCCAAAACCAAGAATCAGACGCTTCACCATCTGAGCCACCCAGGTGCCCATGACTGACACATTTTAATGCAATCTATTTAAAAAAAATCTGCTTCCTTTTCATTAGGAACATAGGCATGTGATCCCAGTGGAGGAATCTGGGGAAGTTTTCTGGAACCCTTCCTTTCTCCTTTGCTTCTCCTACTTCTTTCCTGTATTTTTGTTTTGTTTTTGCTTTTAAGATTTTATTTATTCATCCGAGAGAGAGAGAGAGAGAATGAGTTTGGAGGAGGGACAAGCAGATTCCCTACTCAGCAGGCATCAGGACTCTGGGATCATGACCGGAGCAGAAAGCAGCTGTTCAACCGCCTGAGCCACCCAGGCGTCCCCTTCTTCCCTTTCTTACCCACTTGTCTCTCCCACTTGTGGCTTTTACTTTCCCTTCCATTATCCCTCTGCTTCCCCTGTTTTGTTGTTTTGTGTTCCCTGTCCCCCTTCTCCCTCCTTCCGTACTCTTCCTCTTTTCTAGTTTCCTTCTCTGACTCTCCCCTTGGGTTTCTCCTCTGTTTTGGTCCAGTTTTCCGACGACCTGGCCTCCTTCCAGTGTTGGCTCAGTCCTTTAACCCCAGGGGATGAGAAGGAGCAGCTGTGGCTCATGTTTACAGGCAGCGAGGCTCCACTCAGGGGAAGGGTCAGCGATAGGACTGAAAGGAGAGAGTCTTCTGACTTTCCTTGAGGAAAAGGAGGGCGAGGGAGAATGTTAATGTTTGTTAAAATGTGGCACAGACCAATCAAAGCACAGAGACAGAGGGCTTTATGGTATGTACTTCATTTAATTTCCACAACAACCTTATGAAGTATGTATGTATGTATGTCTTTTTTTTTTTTTTTTAAAGATTTTATTTATTTATTTGACAGAGAGATCATAAGTAGGCAGAGAGGCAGGCAGAGAGAGAGAGAGGAAGGGAAGCAGGCTCCCTGCTGAGCAGAGAGCCCGATGCGGGGCTCAATCCCAGAACCCTGAGATCATGACCTGAGCTGAAGCCAGAGGCTTAACCCACTGAGCCACCCAGGCGCCCCTGTATGTATGTCTTATTATTCTTCCTTTCGTATTATACATCGGGAACCTGAGACTCAAGTTGCCCGAGCGAGAGTGTGGTCGAGTGCAGATCAGCATAGAAGGGTTTGCTGCTTTCCTCTCCTGCAGTACCGTGCGTTTTTGACTCTTGATTAAAATGGTGACACTTTTTTATTTTTTAATATTTTATTTATTTATTTGTCAGAGAGAGAGAGAGAACACAAGCAAGGGGAGAGGCGGGCAGAGGGACAAGCAGGCTCCCCCACTGAACAAGTAGCCTGATGTGGGACCTGATCCTAGAACCTTGGGATCATGACCTGAGCTGAAGGCAGACACCTATCTGACTGAGCCACTCAGGTGCTCCAAAACAGTGACCCTTTAATAGGAATTTCTTGCTTTAGGGGTAGGCACAGGACTGCTTACGGCAGGGTGTGTCAGGTGATGGTGGTGGTAGCGGTGAGGAGAAGGGCTTGGAACTTTCTCAAAACCCTGGAAATAATATCATAAAGGCAGCCACCTGCTTTGTGCAGGCCTCGGGACCCAGACCTCCCTGTTCCCCCGGACAGTTCCCAACCTGTCTGTAGACTGTTCTCCGTGCTTCTCATGCAGACAGTAAATAAACCCCTCTGGGCATGGTGGGAGGCAAGCACCCCGAGGAAGCTGCTGGGTTCTTTGTTTGGGGAACCCGATGTGCATCATATTCATTCAGACCTGGCCTTCCGTCCAAGATGCTGCTATAACACAGGATTTCACTTTTGACTTGAATGCAAAGAACAAATATCACAGAGACATTTTTAATACTCATGTGCAGTCTGGGTTCTGCCTACTTCCCAAGCAATGTTTGGACAAGGCAATTTCCTTCCTTCCTTTCTTTTGACTTATTTATTTATTTATTTGAGAGAGAGAGAGAGAGAGAGAGAGATTGTGAGCAGAGGGAGAGGGAGAGAGAGAATCCCAAGCAGACTTCTGCTGTGTGGAGCCCCACAGGGGGCTTGACCTGAAGACCCTGAGATCATAACCTGAGCTGAAACCAGGAGTCAGATGCTTAACTGACTGAGCCACTGAGGTGTTCCCAGACAGGGAAATTTCCTATTTGTTTTTTCTTGCCCGTATTTCCACCCCACCCAGAAAGGGCCAGCTATCCCAGGTTTTCTACTTTCCTCCAGATCCTCTCTCTGGCCCTTTCTATACATCTACCTGTCTATTTGATCCCCATCTCTTAGGATCACATCTCTTTACATCCATGAGGAAATGTGTCTCCCCCCAACCTTTTTTAGGGTCAGTTTTCCTATTACCCTTGTCACCCCTGGTAGCCACGCCCTCTCCCTCCACTGAGAATCAACTGTGGCATGTTACCTGTAGATCCTTGGCCCCCCGTTTCTAAAGGTCCTGATTTTGTAGGTGTGATGAAAAGCCTAGAAATCCTCATTTGTAAACAGCTACTCTAGGTCATTCTAGTATAGGTAATCTACATACCATACCTTGAGAAACATGTTGATATATTTCCAATGAAAAAATTAGAAATGTTTTTGTATCAATTTAAAAAAATTCAGGGGTGCCTGGGTGGCTCAGTCAGTTGGGCATCTGACTCTTGGTTTTGGGTCAGGTCATGATCTCAGGGTCCTGAGATCAAGCCCCTTGTCAGGTTCCATGCTCAACGTAGGGTCTGCTTGGGACTCTCTCCCTCCCCACTCTGTCCCTCCTCCTGCTAGTGCTCTCTCTCTCTCAAATAAATAAACGAAATCTTAAAAAAAAGGAAAAGATTTAAAAGATTTTGTTAGAGGCAAAATTTCAGAAATCTCTATTGGATTTAATTTATTTCCTTCTCATTCCATCTCCTTCCTTTTCCCTTCTTACTTGTCGGACATCAGCAACAGAAGGGCTAATGGGAACTCCCAGAGCAGTGGCCCAATTGGCCTCCTGGGCTACAGGAATGAATGGCTGACCTTTCCTCTCCCAAGTGGCTCTTGCACCATTACTACCTCCATCATTACTACATACTTTATGTCCAAGGCTGTCTCTCTGTTTCTGAGATTTCATTCAAAGCATGGCATGAGATCTTCATTCTGGTCCTTATTACCATTTCCCTACTCCTCCTTTCTCTATCTGTCAACCTTAATCTTGTCATCTTAGATTCACAATCTGCAAATATTCCCCCCTTGAGTTGTGCTCTGCTTTCTCTGGCATTCTTTTCCATATTAATTAATTAATTAATTAATTCATCCATTCATTTTTTTTTCAACTAATGTTTGTGGAGTGCTATAATATTTAGGCCCTGTACGAGGCATAAGATTTTGAACCCCTATCCCATTCCCACTGGAAACATGAATTTTGGCAGACATCTCTTTTATGTTATTTTTTTTAATTTAAAGATTTTTGTTTCTTTATTTGACAGAGAGAGAAAAAGGGAGAGAGGGTACACAAGCAGGAAGAATGGGAGAGGGAGGAGCAGGCTTCCCGCCGAGCAGGGAGCCTGATGTGGTGCCTGATCCCAGCACCCTGGGATCATGACCTGAGCTGAGGGCAGACGCTTAACAACTGAGCCACCCAGGTGACCCCAGACATCTCCTTTCAATCCCACAGTATTTATCTTTTCATTACAGTGGTCTCTAGTCTTTGAGGAAGGGGCTAAGCTGGAATCCAGGAAAAAGTCAACAGCTGCCCTATCCCTCTCAGTGGAGTATGTCTTGGGATAAGCTTTCCCCAGAGCCTGTGAAGGACCCCCTTTACCTCTTGGTTCTTGAGGCTGTAGATGATGGGGTTGACCATAGGGGTGAATACAGTGTAAAGGACAGAGAAGGCCTTTCGGAGCAAGGGGGCCATGTGGTCTGTTGGGGCTACATAGACCACAATGAGGGTGCCATAAAACACCCCGACCACGGTGAGGTGGGAGGAACAGGTGGAGAAGGCCTTCTGCCTACCATGGCCTGAAGGTATTTTCAGCACAGCCCTCAAGATGAAGGCATAGGACGCCACAATCAACAGAAAGGGGGCCAACGTCAGAAAGCCTGAGATGCTCACTCCGGCTCCCCACATGATCCCCACATCCCCGCAGAACAGCCCTACAACGGGAGCAAAGTCGCAGAAGTAGTGGTCGATCTCCCTGTGGCCAGGGCAGAGGGGCAGAGGGGCTGCCAGGGCCAGAGTGAAGGCAGAGAAAGAAAAGCCACTGACCCAGGCTCCAGCAGCCAGGCAGCCACACAACCAGGTGCTCATCAGGGCGGGGTAGCGAAGCGGGTAGCAGATGGCCAGGTAACGGTCATAGGACATAGCAGAGAGCAGGAGGCACTCAACGGCAGCCAGTGAGGCAAACACGTAGAACTGGATCAGACAGCTGACCAGTGAGATGGTTTCCCTCCCCTCCAGGAAGCTCCACAACAGCTGAGGCACGATGTTGGAGGTATAGCCAATCTCCAGCAGGGAGAAGTGGCAGAGGAAGAAATACATGGGTGTGTGGAGTGTCCGACTGGAGGCCACAGCCAGCACGATGAGGGCGTTGCCCCCCACTGTCACCACATAAATGGCCAAAAAGAAAGCGAAGGGGAGGAAGCCCAGATGTTGCAGTTCCCCAAAGCCGACCAGGATCAGCCAGGTGGTCTGGTTTTCTCTGTCACCACTGGACTGCTTCCTCATCTAGATCTGGGCCCAAGAGAGGAAGGTAACTTTAACCAAGATCCTATTGCAACCACACACTAACCCTTGCTTATTCATTTATTCATCACAGCAACCATTAAAGGTAGACCTTATTGTCTCCTGAATACAGAGGAGAAACTGAGACCAAGTGAGACTAAGTCAGTTATTCAAGGCGATTATGATGGAGTCATGATATGAACCCACATTTGCTTGACTCCAAAGCTCCTGCACTAGTCTGCTATCCTACGGAGCTTTCCCAAATCCTTTGTGACTGGTAGAAGTATTAGTATCAGAGAGCAGCATAGAACTTTCCCAGTCATCAATGAGCTATTTACTGACAATCTTGGATGAGTATCAACAGCAGAACTACACCTGGTGAGGTCCTCTGGGGCAGGAGGGACTGCCCATCACTTGGTGGGCAGGTGGTCCTACTCCGAGGTCATGCACATTCCTGAAGCAGCCAGTCATCTCATGCTGTTTTTCCTTTCTAAGAAAATGAGACTTGGACATTCTGATGAGCAATCTGTATCATTTATTTCACAAAACGTGCAATATAGAAAGATCTGTATTAACTCAGATCCCACTTCCCTGGAAATCCACTCCTTTCCCTTGGACAAGTGGACTGGTGACCATGGGTAAATCCATTTTTAATTTTTTATTTTTTATAAACATATATTTTTTATATACATATATTTTTATTCCCAGGTCTGTGAATCACCAAACTATGCTCAGTCTCTAAGCAGTTTGTTGGAAGCTGAGAATACTTTCTTTTTCTTGGTTCTCCTGCCCTATATTCTCTCTGCTGGTCACATGGTCATTTTATCTCACCCAATGTGGATTATTTAGACATTTCTACCCTGTTATAGGATTCCTTCTCTTAATCATTACAGTACTATGCTAACACTAAACACATAGGAAGACCTTGATAAGTACTTGTGGAATGTACAAGTGAATTAGTTATAATAATTTTCCAATGGTAAATTGCCCCAGAAAAATTGCATCATCTGATAATGCTTGGGTGAGGGAAAGAGGTGTTTAGATGATTGCTAAAATGGAGAAGGAATCTCTGAGTCCTCCCCTAATTGAGGGAATATTGGAATTTTGTCACTCAGTTTGAGATGGAACCATGATTAAGGTTGGAGATGGAAGTCAAGTAGGTGTGTGTGTGTGTGTGTGTGTGTATGTGTGTGTATGGTTGGGGGAAGAAACAGAAAGTCCATCGTGATAGAGAGTTTTCTCATATTTGAAGTTAAGAAAGATGATATTCCATAATAGCAAATGGCAGCGAGAACACATGGTTTTTGTGTTCCTTCCCTGGTCCTACCTTTTCCTCTCATTTTGGGCTTCAATCATGCAGACACCATTTGGTCACATGGGGGATACAGACATAGAAGGAACAGAATACTTTCATATGTATTCGATACATATTTTATCTTTTTGTAGACTAGTGACTTCTTCCTCTCTTTTTTTTTTTTTTTTTTTTTTAGAGAGAGGAAGAGAGAGAGAGAGCGTGCATAGGGTGAGGGATGGGGGAAAGGGAGAGAGAGAATCTTTTTTTTTTTTTTTTTAAATATTTTTACTTATTTATTTGACAGAGGGAGATATCCACAAGTAGGTAGAGAGTCAGGCAGAGAGAGAGAGGGGGAAGCAGGCTTCCCACTGAGCGAAGAGCCTGATGTGGGGCTCGATCCCAGGACCCTGAGACCATGACCTGAGCTGAAAGCAGAGGCTTAACCCACTGAGCCACCCAGGCATCCTGAGAGAGAGAATCTTTTTTTTTTTTTTTTTAAAGATTTTATTTATTTATTTGACAGATAGAGATCACAAGCAGGCAGAGAGAGACAGAGGAGGAAGCAGGCTCCCTGCCGAGCAGAGAGCCCGATGCGGGACTTGATCCCAGGACCCTGAGATCATGACCTGAGCCGAAGGCAGCGGCTTAACCCACTGAGCCACCCAGGCGCCCCGAGAGAGAGAATCTTAAACAGACTTCCTGCTATACGTGGAGACTGACCTGGGACTTGATCTCAAGACCCTGAGATCATGACCTGAGCTGAAATCAAGAGTCAGAGGCTTAGCTAACTGAGCCACCAGGGCGCCCTTACTAGGGACTTCTTAAAGAGCCAGGGAGAGACTTGAAATGAGAATGGAATAGACCTCAGGTTTAGCAGAAAGATGGAGCAAAGGAAGAAGCTAGTAAAACTAACCAAACCTACCAACCAGCCAGTCAACTGACCAAAAACTTCTTAAGCCTCCTCAAGTCTCTGAGTCAATGCTTATGATAAAAAAATTACTGTTGCCATTGTTAACCAGTAAATTTGACCTTGGTCCCTGGTAAAATTCTTAAATAGATGCTTTATAAGAACATGTGGAAATCTCATAAGGAGACTTCGCCAGGAGCTATGTAATGCCAATTATAATGTCAAACCTCATGTAAGGAGACATCACTAGGAGCTATAAAAGGTTCATTATAATGTCAAACCTCACAGTAAATTTGACCTTGGTCCCTGGTAAAATGCTTTATAAGAACACATGGAAATCTCATAAGAAGACATCACCAAGAGCTATATAATGCTAATTATAAGATCAAATCTTACATAATGGCCCCTACTGGTAGTACTAATAATTTAGTAGATCAGGAGAAAGGAGTAGAAAAAGGACATAATTTTGGTAAAGTTTCATAGAAAAGATGATGACTGTGAGCTTAAAGATAACACTTTTAGTATGCCTACTATGGACCAAAATTATTCATCAATGACTCTGGAAATCTGGAAAAATATGTCTAGTGAAAAGGAGAAGGCTTTGTCTTCCTGTTTTCTTCACCTATTTTGGTAGTGACTTCGATAAAGAGCAAATATGCACGGCTTATCAAGCCTCAGATGATAGGAACAAAGTGGGGAAACCAATATCACAGGTGATAGAATTATAATCCAAAATAATCTTGTCTTTGAAAGGCTAGACTAAAAAGAAGATGAAATGTAACAGAAGCACATGTAAAATCTGCTTGTAGGCTTTCATAATCAGTTGAAAAGTAACCATTTATGTGAACATGACATGATATTTTTGTTGACTATTATGAATTAGGACTTCTGAACTGTGAAGTATGAGGAACATATGAAGAATGTAGAGATGTTTACTTTGGAAATGACAGAATAATGGGAGATTATGATAACTATTTTCAAGTATTGGAAGAATTCCTCCTGGTCCCCCCATCCCCGGACTTATTTATTTTATAGCTGGAAGTTAGTACCTTTTTTTTTTTTTAAAAAGATTTTATTTATTTGTTTGACAGGCAGAGATTACAAGTAGGCTGAGAGGTAGGCAGAGAGAGAGGAGGAAGCAGGCTCCCTGCTGAGCAAAGAGCCCGATGTGGGGCTCGATCGCAGGACCCTGGGATCATGACCTGAGCCAAAGGCAGAGGCTTTGACCCACTGAGCCACCCAGGAGCCCCTGGAATTTAGTACCTTTTGACCATCTTCATCCCATTCCTACATTCCCCCACTCCAGCTGGAAGGATTCTTATGAAGAGGAACTAGAGTTAGCCCATAGATGCTCAGAAGGCAGAACATGGACCAAGGGATGGTGGTGGAGGAAAACCCACCTACCTGTGCTGGTTTCAAAGCGGTGATTCTACTGTTATTTATAGCATGATTTTTCGGTATTAAAATAAGGCTCATTGGATAGGGTCAGAAGGGAGGAAATGAACTTTCTTCCTAGAGGCTCCAGAAGTTGGCAAATAATGGGTCTAATTCTTTGAAACCTACTGGAACAGACACAAGACATTTAAAAAATATGTCAAACTTTCTCCCAAATTTGTTTAGGATCTACGGTCAGAGGTGGTTCTCTCTGTTGTCAAAGAGTACTGTTGAGCCAGATGAACCCTAGATACTCAGATTCAGTGGAAAGGGAGCTTGATATGCTTTGGGCTTTGAGTCAACTCCTCTCCTGGTTGTCTTACCTCCAGACTAAATTCTTCTGCCAGTTGACAGCTCTGTAGATTTTCTGCTTTTCTCTTATGAAGGCTCCATGTTATTGGCTTCTCCCTGCTCCGTGGTTCTCACAGAAGACTGTTGTCCTTATCCTATATGTGTTTCTGTGGGCACTACTGCCTTTTCTTAGAGCAGGGCAGTCTCCTTCCTTTTGGGGGTTGAAGAGGAGCCTCCTTAGGGAGGAGCTGTATCTTGGAGCCACCTGGAGCAGCAGCTGCATCTATGTTTTGGTTCCAGGGGACTGTCCTGGTCCACGAGGGACCATATTCAGGTGTTTCACTCAAATCTAATGACCTCTTTCTTATGAGATAGGGAAACAGTGGAAAGATGTAAGAATAGCCACAATTAAGAGCAACATTTATCTAATATTTTATAATTCATAAAATAAATCTTATTTAGTGAATATTTGATTCTCAGAATGAACCCCATGGTGAAAAGTGAGTATGCTATGATTTGTTCTTGCAACATTGGAATGGATTATCTAGAGTTTGGCTTCTAATGGCTAGATTACCAGTCATTCTATTGTACCATGAATTAGGACCTGAGGTCTTGCTTTAATCTCTGAGCAGTGAGGAGGCAGGAGGAAACTGCTATATAATTTTGTAAATAATTTGTCCTCTTAGTTTGATAACTTAATATCATGGATTAATATAAAACTACTATCTTGCCATCAAGATAGTAGTGGCAGATACTAAATTCAGCTGAATGACATCTGTGAAGAAAGAACCTGTTGCAAAAATATAGCACTGAATTCCTTCCACATGAGGCCAGGAAGAAGACAGAACAGGGTCATGGCACGAGCTAGGTCTTTCCAGTAACAGTCTAGGATGGACCTTCCTGGAAGAAACTGGACAGGTGTCTTACCTGACAGTTGAAAAGTAGATTGGAAAAACTTGAATGAGGAAAAGTTGACCTGCAAGGAATTAATTAGCATATTCTCTTTGAGGGAGTCTTGAGAATAAAATATGTCTGCCCAGGTCTTGGGTTGTGTAAATAGCCTGAGGGATATGTCAGGAGAGAAAGAGAAGAATAAGAGTCTTTTTACCTAGAAATAAACATAGGGTTTATTGATTTAGAATTTATGATAATTATGATAAAAATATCCAACGTGTACTTAAAATTTATTTTAATTTCAGCTCTTTTTCTGAAGTGTTATCTATGAGTTGAAAGTGGAAATAAAGGATCTATATGCTGTTTTCTAGGTATTAGATTAAGATCTTGTGGGGCACCTCGGTGGCTCAGTTGTTAAGCGGCTGCCTTCAGCTAGGGTCATGATCCCTTATGTTCCCTCTCTCACTATGTCTCACTCTGTCAAATAAATAAATAAAATCTTTAAAAAAAAGATTAAGATTTTGTATAAAAATGGGTCATAGTATTAGTTAATTCAAGAAATAAACACACATTGGAGCGCCTGGGTGGCTCAGTGGGTTAAAGCCTCTGCTTTCGGTTCATATCACGATCCCAGAGTCCTGGGATCGAGCCCCACATCAGGTTCTGTGCTCAGCAGGGAGCCTGCTTCCCCCTCTCTCTCTGCCTGCTTCTCTGACTACTTGTGATCTCTGTCTGTCAAATAAATAAATAAAATCTTAAAAAAAAAAAGAAGTAGATGCCAGTATTTATGACCTGTCAGCACCTGTTCTAGACTCCAGGTATACAGCAATGAACAAAACAAAAATTGGTTAGTAATCTATTTACAACTTTCAGTTACTCATGCCTTGATGATGAGTTCATATTACCTGATCAGACAGCCCCTTCACCCAGATCCAGCTCTCCGGAGGGCAGAAATCCTGTTTGGGGAAAAATTCACCTTCATAGGACAAGATTCCCTTTTTTTTTTTTTTTTTTAGTTAGTTAGTTAGTTTATTTATTTATTATTTATGTGATCTCTATATCCAACATGGGGCTTGAACTCATGACCCTAAGTTGGTTCCACCAACTGAGCCAGCCAGGTTTCCCTAGGACAAGATTCTTGTATCTTTCATCCCAACTCACTGATACAGCATCAGTTATAAGTGGAGAGGATGTAGGGAGGAGGATGTGGTAAAATCACTGAGAGAGACTATTCATTGAATGGTCTGTATGTGTTAGGCACTCTGATCAGAGTTTTACAAAATTATCTCACTGACGCCTCATAAGAATTATGGGAGGTAATTATTATCATTATCTATAGTTTACATAGATCAGGAAACTGCACACAGAGAGGTCATGTATGTTGTGTAGGATCATACAGTTAGTAAGTAGCAGAGCCAGAATTCAGTACTGACATTTCATAGCATTGCCTTTGGATAACTGAAAAGATAGGTAAATATAAGAAAAAGAAGAAAACTGTGATGGGTTGGCCTGGAAACATGATTAAGCTAGTCCATGAAGTGATCTTCAGATGCTTCCTCTCTCCTGACTAGAAGTATTGTGAAACAGACACACAGATGTACAGACATACATAAAATTATCCTAATTTGGTTCCTGCCGATTGCCCAAAGTTCATCCTGGAAAAAATATAAAGTGAATGTTACCCAACAATGGTCTCAGTCATTAACAAACAAAGTCTCAATAGAGCACTCTTAAGATACCTCACTGTGAGCACTGAAACTTCCTAGTGAACCCAGCACGATAAACTTGTTGCAAAATGTGCTTGCTTATATTTAACTACATGAACTAGTGTTCTCAATAAAGCTGTTAGTCAAGCCAATAAAATGTTGAAGAATATTTAATAAAGATAAAGTTTGGCTTTGGAATAACTGATCATCCTGCGTCATATTTCCTGAAGGTAAGTAGATAGCCAAGCCAGTTGTCTTTTTTTTTAATTTATTTTTTATTTTCAGCATAGCAGTATTCATTATTTTTGCTCCACACCCAGTGCTCCATGCAATCCCTGCCCTCTATAATACCCACCACCTGGTACCCCAACCTCCCACCCCCCCCCCCCCCCGCGCCTTTAAAACCTTCAGATTGTTTTTCAGAGTCCCTAGTCTCTCATGGTTCACTTCCCCTTCCTATTTCCCCCAACTCCCTTCTCCTCTCTAACTCCCCATATCCTCCATGCTATTTGTTATGCTCCACAAATAAGTGAAACCATATGATAATTGACTCTCTCTGCTTGACTTATTTCACTCAGCATAATCTCTTCCAGTCCCATCCATGTTGCTACAAAAGTTGGGTATTCATCCTTTCTGATGGAGGCATAATACTCCATAGTGTATATGGACCACATCTTCCTTATCCATTCGTCCGTTGAAGGGTATCTTGGTTCTTTCCACAGTTTGGCGACCGTGGCCATTGCTGCTATAAACATTGGGGTACAGATCAGGCCAGTTGTCTTTTAAGATAGTTGGATCATGGCATTAAAAACACGAGAAGAGCACATACACATTAAAATAGCTCCATTATTTAAAAGTATATTTCCTTCTGGTTTTTATGCATTTTCCTTCCTAGTTTTATGCATGCTGTTTTTTTTTTAAACATAGGTAACTATGTAACATATGTAACTTTAATCCTAATATTTTACCTAACACTTTGTTGTAAATACTGAATATATCTCTACATTTAAAACATTCATGTAAGGCACCCATGTGGCTTGGTTGGTTAAACGTCTGACTCTTGATTTGACACCATCTCAGGATTATGAGATTGAGCCCCACGTTGGGCTCCACACTGGGTGTGGAGCTTGCTTAGGATTCTCTTTCTCTCCCTCTCCCTCTGCCCCTGCCCTGTGCTTGCACACACTCTCTCCCTCTCTCTAAAAAATTTTAAAAAAGTAAATAAATAAAAATTAAAAATTCATGTAATATTCATTATATAGGTGTGGCACAATTTTACTTAACCATTTTTTCATTGAAGCTTTGAGTTGGAACGGACCCTAGACCATATATATTCCAACATTTCACTAAGTAGGAGGGTCATTTATTCTCTTTTTATATATTTCCACTGATAAGAAAACAATATATTTTGGGGTATCTCATTTATTCAACAAATATCGTTACTGGATGGTCAGGAAGAGGATCTTTCCTCCCGCAGGTAACTATGGGGCAATAGGGAGGTGATAACTGCCACAAACGAGCTACATAGCTTATCGAACTGGCAGAGAAAGGAGTAAGGGAAGTTAATGGAGTGAGGGGGAATGTGCACTAGAATTTAAAGGGTAGCAAAGAGTTTAGAAAGTTAAAAAGGAGCGTCTTCGACTTCTGCCTGTGAAGGAGTGACTGGTACCAGCCCAGCTCTACTCAGGCAAACAATTACATAATGGACAAAACATATGAAATACCTGTTTTCAACTATTGGAAAATGTACAGCACAAAACTCTCATCCCTGAGAGAAGGGAAACAGTAGAAGTGAGCCCTACCATTACTTTAGCTTTCTGCCTTCAAACACTTTTGAGATCTGAGATCTAGGAAGGCAGAGCATGGTTACGTTGCTGAGTTGAAGAGACAAAAATTAGAGTTTGGGGAGCCAGAGATGGAATTGTGGGGTAGAAGAGGAGGGAGGTATGCAGAGAAAGAATTCTAGAAACCTGATAAGGATCCCCACACTGAGTATTTCTAGAAGCTGTACATTGAGTAACTACTAGACTTTGTACAGGGTGGCAGACATTTGAGTTCTGATCAGCCAGAGTAGAGGAATCTCACTGAAGCATTCCTTAGATATGTCAGAAAGACCACCCTTTAGGAATAGGGTCGAACTAGCTCAAGAATAAAAGCTAATCTTGACCTGCTATAACAAAGTTTAAAAACAGGGTTTGAGAAGATTAAACTGAACCTTAAGTATCTCTTTTTAAAATTGAAATGTAGTTGACACACTGTTGCAATAGTTTCAGGTGCATAACATAGTGATTGGAGGGGCTGCTGGCTGGCTCAGTGGGCAGGGCATCCGACTCTTGATCTCTTGGTTGTGAGTTTGAGCCCCACTTTGGGTGCTGGGATTACTTAAATAAATAAAACTTAAAAACAACAACAAAACTCGTAGTGATCAAACAATTCCATCTCTGCCTCTCCAAACTCTATACATTATGCCAATCTCACCACAAGTGTTGCTACCATCTGTCACCATATAATGCTATTCCAATACCATTGGCTATATTCCTTATGCTGTACCTTTTATCCAGTGACTTACTCGTTCCATAACTGGAAGCCTGCATCTCTCCCACCACTTCATCCACTTTGTCCATTCCCCCAGGCCTCTGGCCGCCACCAGTTTGTTCTCTGTATTTTGAGTCTGTTTCTTCTTTTTGTTTGTTTGTTTTTGAACTTCAAGTATCTTAACTCTCTATTAATACCAAGCCAAAACTCTTTTTACAAAAGATTTATTTGATTTATTCATTTTAGAGAGAGAGAGGAAGAGAGGAAGAGAAGGAGAGAGAGAAATGAGAGAGAGAGAGGGAAGAGAGAGAGTGTGAGAGAGAGAGAGAGAGAGCATGAGCGGGGGAGGGGCAGAGGGAGAGGATCTTAGGCAGACTCTGTGCTGAATGTGGGGCCCAATACGGGGTATGATCCCATGACCCAGAGATCATAACCTGAACCAAAATCAAGAGTCAGATGCCTAACTGACTGGGCCACATAGGTGCTCCCCAAGCCAAAACTCTTAAAAGGAAGACAACAAAATTGAGACACTCAATGACATAACATTCATAATATCCAGCATCCACTAAAACAATTAGTAGAAATTCAAAGATGCAGGGAAATGAGAACACTAAGGCAGAGAAAAATGAGGCAATAAAAAAATACCAGCAATATTGCAGAATAGGAAGCCCAGAACCTCCTTCCCCCATGGAGAAAAGAATTTAACAACAATATATGAACTGGTTGCCTTTGTGAGAAATCCAGAAACCAGGTAAGAGATGCCTAGTTGGGAATCTTCCTGTTAAATTTTTGGAAGTTCCATTTCTCTCTTCTGCTTCAGCTACTAAATGCCTGCCTTCCTCACCAGTCGATGGAATGACAAATCTGAAACAGTATAAACAGGGGAAGTCTAATGCTTTACTTCATTAGAACATGGGAGACTCAATGGGATAGGAGAGGCTGCTACTCCCAGGTTCAGAGTATGTAAAATATCCTGGTTCAGGGCACCTGGGTGGCTTGATCAGTTGGGCATCTGCCTTCCACTCAGGTCATGATTCCAGGGTCCTGCGATTAAGGCCCACGTTGGGCTCCCTGCTCAGCAGGGAACCTGCTTCTCTCTCTGTCTCTGCCTGCTGTTCTCCTGCTTGTGCTCTCTCTTTCTCTCTGTCAAGTAAATAAATAAAATCTTAAAAAAAAAAAAATTAATCCTGCTTCAATTCTCCCGCTGGTGACTCCATGAAACTAGCTTGTGGCTTCCATTCTAGCTAGAG
The DNA here is from genome assembly GCF_030435805.1 of Mustela lutreola. Classification (NCBI taxonomy): domain Eukaryota; kingdom Metazoa; phylum Chordata; class Mammalia; order Carnivora; family Mustelidae; genus Mustela; species Mustela lutreola. Next base: position 66,109,836 of record NC_081297.1, read on the forward strand.
ACAGAGCTGCCTTGAGTCTGGATACAATGACACCAACCTACTTTCCAAGTGGTTATGAAGAAATGTATCTTTTACCAACCCATTTCTTATATTTGAGGAAGAATGGTGGATGTTTGTAGGAATCAGCATTTGTGATTTTGTGGAATTTGAAATTTGAAAGCTTGTGTTATTCCAGTGTATTCCTGAAAGTGGGCATAAGTTGTTAATATTCAATCTTTTGAGATGAGCAGACCCAAATATCGATAAACAAGAAATAAATATATTATAAATATATTTTTGGTTTTAGTGGCAAAGGCTATTCTCTATTAAAAACAAAGGCGGGGAGTCAGGAGAGACAGAATAAATAATAGGGAGAGATTCTTGCATACCAGCCAAACACACTGAAGCCCTAGCAGGAAAATTCTTGACCTTCACTCACTTAGAACGCTTCTCAGCACGGCATGGCATGGCTGGTCTGATTGGGAGGAAACCCTCAATTCCCAACTCCTTCCTTGGGAAACAAAGGAGTGCAATGTATATCCAATGTGCTGATTTTTTCGAGTGCTGCTAAAGAACTGGTTTCTGTCTTGCCTTAATCTAAACACTGATAGTAGGATGTCAGGCAGCGGGCGGTTATTCAACGCCGCTTGGTCAGGCACCAGAGTTTGCAGTACCACAGACAGACACTAGGTGGAACTCCAGTACTGCTACTTTCTATACCCCGCCCCCCGCAAAAGAGGCTGTCCGTTGCACACAGACACAAGCAGATCTTGAGTAACATCTCAAATATCTACCAGCAAGTAAATAAATAAATATATTGTGGTGTATTCGTTCAGTGGAAAACCACTAAGTAATAAAGAGGAATGAATCATGTTTCCACACAGTAGCATTGATGGATATAAAAGATACTATACTGGGTGAAGGAAGTCAGGCACAAAACACCATTCCATTAATGTGAATTTCTAGAACAGGCAAAACTTGCTTATAGTTACAGAAATAAGCTCAAAGCTTATCTGGTATCAGGGAGGGGGCACTGACTGCTCAGGGATATGAGGGAACTTTTTGTAGTGATGGAAATGTTCTGAATCTTGATTGTGGAGTGTGTATATGTATCAAAACTTAGCCAACTGTACACTTAAAATACATGCATTTAATTTTATGTAAATTTTCTCTCAACAAAGGTATTTAAAGGTCTGAGTTAAAGTCAACTTGAGTAGTGGAAAGGTTGACTAGAGCTCCCACTGTTGTCAACTCAGAAGTGGTAAGAGCTTCTTTAAGAAGAGAAATCCATGTTACTGTTTACACAGGCTCCCTAATCCAGCCTTGTTGACGGATGAATACCACAAGATTCCTGACCTGAGTCTGCCCTGTTTTCAACTGCCCGAATACTAACCTGTTGCTATGTTCTGCCCATCATTTGACATTTCTTTTGGGTTTTGATGTCTCCTTCTTACCCATCTACTTCTCACCCAATTTGGATGTCCTGGTCCAGATTTCCCAATGCCTGTCACATACCCTGGAGGTTGCTTTTGTTTTCAGACTGTTGTCATTCTGATTCTGACATACATTCAGCACAGTTTGATTCTTTGTAGTAAAAACATTCACATGTGCACTCCATCCACCCTCAAGGGTTAGTTTCTTCTTTTTCTTTTTTAAAAAAGATTTATTTATTTGACAGATAGAGATCACAAGTAGGCAGAGAGGCAGGCAGAGAGAGAGAAGCAGGCTCCTCAATGAGCAGAGTGCCCGATGCAGGGTTTGATCCCAGGACCCTGGGATCATGACCTGAGCTGAAGGCAGAGGCTTAACCCACTGAGCCACCCAGGTGCCCTGGGTTAGTTTCTTCTTGAACAGAGTTGGAAAGTGGGAGTTTTATCTTACCTTCTTCTAGAGCTGTGTTTTTGGGAGTTATTCTTCAGCCGAGGGTGCTGATTTCCACTATTTCCATCTTGATAGGTCCTGACTGACTACTCTGATGGCCTGGCCAGGAATTTGCAGACCACTTCTCTTATTTGGGCTCTGCCCTTTTTTCCTGGGCATCAGCGTAAAGGCTGACATGAATGAGGAAATTACATATTAGTGCTTGGTTTTTATTCTTCATAGCACTGCCATGTAAGACTGGATGGGTATTTCCAACATTCTTTTTAAAAGGCTAGGGATCAAAGGAAACTTAGATTACTGATTTGATACTTTTCTTCCTTTCTAGTTGAAATATTTAATGCTATAAATTTCCTTCTAAGCACTGCTTTAGCTGCATCCCACAAATTTTAATGTTATATTTTAATTTTTATTCAGTTCGAAATATTTCTTAATTTCCCTTAAGATTTCCTTTTTGACCAGTTGATTATTTAGAAGTGTGTTGTTTAATTTCAAAATGTTTGAGGAATTTTCCATATATATTTCAGTTACTGTTTTTTATTATTTATTTATTTAGTTCCTTTTTTTTTTTTAGTTTAATTCTGTTAGGGTATTTTATTTCTATTTTTTGTTTGTATGTTTCTTTCTTTCTTTCTTTTTTAAAAGATTTTATTTGACAGAAAGAGACACAGTGAGAGATGGAACACAAGCTGATGGGGTGGGAGAGGGAGAAGCAGGCTTCCTGCTGAGCAGGGAGCCCGATACAGGGCTCAATCCCAGGACCCTGGAATCATGACCTGAGCTGAAGGCAGATGCTTCATGACTGAGCCACCCTAGTACCTCTGTATATTATTTTCTTATTCTGTTTTATTCCTGTGTGGGTTTGGAATTTATATGTTATATTTCTATTCTTTTACAAGTTGACCTGGAAATTCTATTAATGCATTTTCAACAAAGTTAATGAATATCTTAACCATTATCTTATACAAGACCTCAGGAAACTTTTACTTTGAATATTGTTTGATTTAGATTATTTTCAATAATCGAGTTATGAATTAGTTATAAAAATCCAGCCATACAAACTAGTTGTTAATATTATTTTTGTTACATGTGATGTTTCCTAGGAAACAGATTGTGAGAGGGTAGTAGCGTCAACAAATCTTTGACAAAGACGTCAATATTCAGTAAGGAATAGATAGTCTCTTCAATAAGTAGTGTTGGGAAATATGAATATAAATGTACAAAAGAATGTGAATTGGATTTTTATACCACTCATGAGTATTTAACTCAAAATGTATTGAGGACTTGGGGCGCCTGTGTGGCTCAGTGGGTTAAAGCCTCTGCCTTCGGCTCAGGTCATGATCTTAGGGTCCTGGGATGGAGCCCCACATAGGGCTCTCTGCTCAGCAGGGAGCCTGCTTCCTCCTCTCTCTCTGCCTGCTTCTCTGCCTACTTGTGATCTCTGTCTGTCAAATAAATAAATAAAATCTTAAAAAAAATGTATTGAGGACTAAATGTAAGACCTGAAATGATAAAACTCATAGAAAAAAACATAGGGAAATATCTCCTTGACTTTGGCCTTGGCAATGATTTTTTTTTTAAAGATTTTATTTATTTATTTGACAGAGAGAAATCACAAGTAGATGGAGAGGCAGGCAGAGAGAGAGAGGGAAGCAGGCTCCCTGCTGAGCAGAGAGCCCGATGTGGGGCTCGATCCCAGGACCCTGGGATCACGACCCGAGCCGAAGGCAGCGGCTTAACCCACTGAGCCACCCAGGCGCCCCAGCAATGATTTTTTGATATGACACCAAAAGCACAAGCAACAAAGCAAAAAACAAACAAGTGGGACCACATCAAACTAAAGCTTCTGCACAGCAAAAGTAACAATGAACAAAATGAAAAGGCAAACCTTGGAGTGGGAAAAATATTTGCAAACCATATAACTGATAAGGTGTTAAAATAAAAAATATGAAAGGGACTCATACAATTTGCTATTATTTATTTGTTTATTTTTAAGATTTTATTTATTTGACAGAGATAGACACAGCAAGAGAAGGAACACAAACAGTGGGAGTGGGAGAGGGAGAAGAAGGCTTCCTGCCGAGCAGGGAGCCTGATGTGGGGCTCAATCCCAGAACCCTGGGATCATGACCTGAGCCGAAGTCAAATGCTTAATGACTGAGGCACCCAGACGCCGCAGGGACTCATAATTTGATAGCAAAACAACAATAACAAGAAAACCAACCCCCCCCCCCGCCAAAATCCAAAAAACCCAACCCACAAATAATCCAATTAAAATGGGCAGAGGACCTGACTAGACATTTTCCTGAAGACATAGAGATGACCAACAGACACATTTAAAAAAAAGGTTCAACATCACTTATAATCAGGAAAATGCAAATCAACACCATAATGAGGTATCACCTCACACTTGTTAGAATGGCCAGTATCAAAAAGACACAAGATCATAAGTGCTGATGAGGATGTGGAGAAAAGGGAACACTTATATTCTGCTGGTAGTGATGTAAATGGATATAGCTACCATGGAAAAAATACAGAGATTCCTCAAAAAACTAAAAACAGAATTATCATAGGATCCAGGATCTCTCTGCTGGCTATATATCTGAAGGAAATGAAATCATTATCTCAAAGAGATATCTGAATCTCTGTGCTTGTTGTAACATTATTTACAATAGCCAAAATATGGAAACAACCTAAGTATCCATCAGTGGATGAATGTATAAAGAAAATGTGATCTATCTCTCTCTCTATATATATATGTAGTAGATATATATATATATATAATATTTATCGATCATACATATCTATATAAAACAGAATAATGGAATATTATTCAGCCTTAAAAGAGAAAGAAATTCTGCCATTTGCAACAACATGGATGGATCTTGAGAGAATTATGCTACATGAAATAAGTAAAAAAAAAAAAAAACAAATACTGTATGATTTCACTCCTAAGTGGAGCCTAAAAACATAAAACTGATAGATGTTTAATGTTTTAAACATTATTATTGTTTAAAATAATAAACAATATTATTATTTTGTTTATTATTTTAAACAATAATAATTGTTTATTGTTTGCCGGGGAGAGAAGAGGTGGGGGAAATGGGGAGATATCAGTCAAAACCTACAGACTTCCAGTTATAAGATGAGTAAGTTCCGGGGTATCTAAGGTACAGTGTGATGACTATAGTTAACAACACTGTATTATATACTTGAAAGTTGCTGTGAAAGTAATTTTTAAATGGTCTCACAACAGGAATGCATGCACACAAATGGTCATAATGTGAAGGGATGGAGATGTTAACTAACCTTATTGTGGCAATCATTTCACAGTGTCTTGTGGATCAAATCATCATGTTGTGCACCTTAAAATTAAATGTTAATTAAATGTCAATCTTAATAAATCTGGAGACAAAAAAGAATGTGAAAGAGAACATGCAAATGTGGAAAAATATTGACAGTAGGTGAATGAGTCTATAAGAAGGGTATATGTGAATTGATTAAAATATTTTTACAACTTTAAAAAAAAAGTTTTATTTATTTATTTGACAGAGAGAAACAGTGAGAGAGGTAACACAAGCAGAGGAGTGAGAAAGGGAGACGCAGGCTTCCTGCTGAGCAGGGATCCTGACCTGAGCTGAAGGCAACATTTAACAACTGAGCCACCCAGGCACCCTTACTTTTACAATTTTTAACTTAAGTTAAATTTTTTTTTGAAAATAAAGTTTGATTAATTTTCTAAAAAAAAAGAATTACAAGGAAGATTTGTCCTATCAGATATCAAAACATATAAAAAAGCCACTGCAATTAAATCACTAAGGTATTTGTGTTAAAATAGACAAATATGACAAGTTGAATGAAGAGGGAAATCAGAGTTTCAGATGGATTAAAAATTTTCAAATGAATAATAAAAGGGTTTGTATGTATATACATGTGAGAACTTATAAAAATTTGAATGGAGGGGTATCTGGGTCACTCACATGGTTAAGTGTCTGTCTTTGGCTCAGGTCTTGATAGGTCCTGGGATCAAGCCCCATGTAGGGCTCCCAGCTCATCAGGGAGTCTGCTTCTTCCTCTCCCTCTGCCTCTCCCTCTCCTTCTGCCTCTCTTGTTTGTGCTCTCTGTATCTCTCTCTCTCTCAAATAAGTAAATAAAATCTTTAAAAAAATAAAAAAATTTTGAACAGATATATGATAGAATGTTAATATAAGTTACAGTACAATGTGTGGAAAGAAAGAAATGAGGAAAAGGAGAGGGAAACCAATCCAAAAAGGAAAGCAAAAAAAGTACCACATTAACAAAAAACAGGATACAATATTTAATTGGAGGTGTTGATGTAAAATTATATAAATATGTGTTTTTTTCATTTTTACATTTTTAAATTTAGGTCATCTCTATAACCAATGTGGGGCTCAAATTCATGACCCCAAGATCAGGGCCAGACTGTTGCTCCTGTGTTTGTTTAAAAACAGACATTTTAGTTTATAGCAGCAATGTATACAATAGCCAAACTATGGAAAGAACCTAGATGTCCATCAACAGATGAATGAATAAAGAAGATGTGGTATATATACACAATGGAATACTATGCAGCCATGAAAAGAAATGAAATCTTGCCATTTGCGACAACGTGGATGGAACTAGAGGGTATCATGCTTAGTGAAATAAGTCAGTTGGAGAAAGACAATGATCATATGATCTCCCTGATATGAGGAAGTGGAGATGCAACATGGGGGGTGAAGGGGGTAGGAGAAGAATAAATGAAACAAGATGGGATTGGGAGGGAGACAAACCATAAGTGACTCTTAATCTCACAAAACAAATGAGAGTTGCTGGGGGGAGGGGGGTTGGGAAAGAGGGGTGGGGTTATGGACATTTGGGAAGGTATGTGCTATGGTGAGCACTGTGAAGTGTGTAAACCTGGCGATTCACAGACCTGTACCCCTGGGGATAAAAATATATTATATGCTTATAAAAAAATTTAAAAAATAAAAAAAAAGACATTTTATAAATTAAAAATGAGGGCACCTGGGTGACTCAGTCAGTTAAGTGCCTGACTCTTGATTTCAGTTCAGGTCATGATCTCAGGGTCTTGAGATCAAGCTCCACATTGGGCTCAAAGCTCAGCAGAGAGTCTGCTTCTCTCCTTTTCCCTCTCCCTTCCCTCTGCCCCTCCACTTGTGCACCCTCTCTTCTCTCCCAATAATCAATCAATCAATCAATCTTTTTCTAAAAAAAAAAGATTTTATTTATTTTTTTGATGGAGAGACACAGTGAGAAAGGGAACACAAACAGGGGGAGTGGGAGAGGGAGAAGCAGGCTTCCCGCTGAGCAGGGAGCTCAATCTAGGGCTGGATCCCAGAACCCTTGGATCATGATGTGAGCTGAAGGCAGATGCCTAAAGACTGAGCCACTCAGGCTTATCTGTCTTGGCATTCTTGCTGTAAAAGATTTGTTGCAATTCTACAAGTAGTAAAGTGACAACTGGTGTGGGGGGGTGCTGACAAGATGGCAGAGGAGTAGGAGATCTAAATTTTTTCTGGTCCCAGGAATTCAGCTAGGAAGTTATCAAACCATTCTGAACAACCTATGAATGCTAAGGCGATATACAGGAAGATGGACCGTGGGGGGGAGGGACCCTCCATCAGCTGGCTTCCTGCAAATGATGGAGCAGTGGAGCACAAAACTGGAACTTTTAGAAGTCTGTTCTGGTGAAGGACATCACTCTGGTGGCTTAGTGAGGGATGGAATAATGTGGTCTCAGGACCCTTGGAGTCACAGAAAGACTGGGGATGCCTGAGTGTGCCAGAGCTCCCAGGTATCAGAACAGAGAAGCCAGCTGCAAAGAGTGAGCCAAGGGTTCTCAGCTGGGGTTACCATAAGCCATGATCCACAGCACAGTTTGACCACTACTCTTCAATCAGGGACTCCAAAGTTGGCAGATTGGGGAGAACCCCCCCCTTCTTCCACTGGGAGGAGTGGCACAGGAGCACACTGCAGGAATCTGCTGGGTATGAAGACTCCAAATAGGGCCACATGCTAGAGATAGAAATGCTCAGTCACAGGCTGGGTGAGCACAAAGCATGGCTGGAGACCAGGGAGACAGGAGTGATTGACTACTTTTCTCTGAGGGCACACTAAGAAGTGGGGCCCTGAGCTCTAAGCTACTCTAGGGCCAAAGATTGAGCAGCTGCCATTTTCATTCTGTCCTCTAAAGCTGTACAGAAAGCCTTCATGGAACAAAAACTACTGAGAGCAAACCCAAGCTGATTACTTAGCTTGGCCTCTGGCAAGGAGGTGCAATTCCATCTCAGACAAAGACTTTTGAGAATCACTGCAATAGGTCCTTCCCCCAGAAGGTCAGCAAGAACATCCAGCCAAGACTGAATTTACCAATCAATGGGAACTACAAAACTCCAGTGCTAGGGGAATACAACACATAGAATTCATGGCTTTTTTATCATGATTTTTGCTTTCAAAGTTAATTTTTAAAATTTTATTTCTTTAATCTATTTCTTTTTAAAATTTTTTTCCTTTTTCAACAAACTTATTAATTCCTTTTTAAAAATCATTTTTAAATTTCATTTTTACAGTTATATTCCATCCCTACATTGTATTTATCCTTATATTAGTATATATATAAAAATTTTGGGAGGTAGTTTCTTCTAACAGACCAAAATAAACCCAAAATCTAGTGTGTGGCTCTGTTCTATTCACCAGCTGGATCATATTTTTTTCTTACCCTCCCCCCATGCTGGTTTTGGGTCTCGTCTGATTTGTTTAGTGTATATTTTTCTAGAGTTGTTGTTACCCTTTTAGCATTTTGTTCTCTCATTCATCTGTTCTTATCTGGACAAAATGACAAAACAGAAAAACTCACCTAAAAAAAAAGAATAAAAGGCTATACTGATAGCCAGGGACCTAATCAACATGGACATTAGTGAGACTTCAGAACTAGAGTTCAGAATGACGATTATAAAGATACTTGCTGGGCTTGAAAAAAGCATAGAAAATACTAGGGAACCCCTTTATTGAGACATAAAAGAACTAAAATCTAATCAAGTAGAAATAAAAAAGGCAATTAATGAGATGCAATTAAAAATGGAGGCTCTAATTGCTAGGATAAATGAGGTGGAAGAGAGAATTAGTAATATAGATGACCAAATGATGGAGAATAAAGAAGTCGAGAAAAAGAGATAAACAACTACCAGACCATGAGGGGAGAATTTTGACATAAGTGATATCATAAAGTGAAACAATATTAGAATAATTGGGATCCCAGAAGAAGAGGAAAGAGAGAGAGAGAGGGACAGAAGGTATATTGGAGCAAATTATAGCTGAGAACTTCCTTAATCTGGGGAATGAAACAGGCATTCAAGTCCAGGAGGCACAGAGAGCCCCTCTCAAAATTAATAAAAATAGGTCAACACCTCAACATATAATAGTGAAGCTTGCAAATCTCAGAGGCAAAGAGAAAATCCTGAAAGCGGCCTGGGGACAAGAAGTCCATAACCTACAAGTGTAGAAACATTAGACTGGCAACAGATCTATCTACAGAAACCTGGCAGGCCAGAAAGGACTGGCATGATATATTCAGGATGATAAATGAGAAAAATTTGCAGCCAAGAATACTTTATCTAGCTGGGATGTCATTAAAAATACAAGGAGAGATAAAAAGCTTCCATGACAAACAGAAACTAAAACTAGAGTAGCCCTGCAAGAAATAGTAAAAGGGGTTCTTTATGCAAAGAGAGAACCCCAAAGTGACACAGACCAGAAAGGAACAGAAACAATATATGTAAGTCACTTTATAGGTAATACAGTGGTACTAAATTCATATCTTTCAATAGTTACTCTAAATGTAAATGGGCTAAATGCCCCAATCAAAAGACAGGATAAAAAAAACAAGACCCATCAATATGCTGTCTTCAAGAGACTCATTTTAAATATTTTATTTATTTATTTGTCAGAGAGAGAGAGAGTGAGAGCGAGCACAGACAGACAGAGTGGAAGGCAGAGGCAGAGGGAGAAGCAGGCTCCCTGCGGAGCAAGGAGCCCGATGTGGGACTCGATCCCAGGACGCTGGGATCATGACCTGAGCCGAAGGCAGCTGCTTAACCAACTGAGCCACCCAGGCGTCCCAAGAGACTCATTTTAGACCCAAAGACACCTCCAGTTTTAAGATGACAGGGTGTTCTTTCCACAGTTTGGCGACCGTGGCCATTGCTGCTATAAACATTGGGGTACAGATGGCCCTTCTTTTCACTACATCTGTATCTTTGGGGTAAATACCCAGGAGTGCAATGGCAGGGTCATAGGGAAGTTCTATTTTTAATTTCTTGAGGAACCTCCACACTGTTCTCCAAAGAGGCTGCACCAACTTGCATTACCACCAACAGTGGAAGAGGGTTCCCCTTTCTCCACATCCTCTCCAACACATGTTGTTTCCTGTCTTGTTAATTTTGGCCATTCTAACTGGTGTAAGGTGATATCTCAATGTGGTTTTAATTTGAATCTCCCTGATGGCTAGTGATGATGAACATTTTTTCATGTGTCTGATAGCCATTTGTATGTCTTCATTGGAGAAGTCTCTGTTCATATCTTCTGCCCATTTTTTGATATGCTTGTCTGTTTTGTGTGTGTTGAGTTTGAGGAGTTCATTATAGATCCTGGATATCAACCTTTTGTCTGTACTCTCGGCCATTCTCTTACACCGTACCCAAAGATAAACTCAAAATAGATAAAAGACCTCAATGTGAGACAGGAATCCATCAGAATCCTAGAGGAGAACATAGGCAGTAATCTCTTGGATATCAGCCACAGCAACTTCTTTCAAGATATGTCTCCAAAAGCAAAGGAAACAAAAGCGAAAATAAACTTTTGGGACTTCATCAAAATCAAAAGCTTCTGCACAGCAAAGGAAACAGTCAAAAAAACAAAGAGGCAACCCACGGAATGGGAGAAGATGAAGGGGTGTAAAACAATTTATCATGCTAATGGACATCAAAAGAAGGCTGGGTTGATGATCCTTATATCAGACAAATTAGATTTTAAATGAAAGATTGTAATAAGAGATGAGGAAGGACACTATATCATAATTAAAGGGTTTAACCAATAAGAAGATCTAGCAGTTGTAAAATTTATGCCCCTAACATGGAAGCAGCCAATTATATAAGCCAATTTCTAACAAATTTAAAGAAACACATCAATAATAATACAATAATAGTAAGGGAATTTTAACACCCTATTCACAGCAGTGGACAGATCATCTAAGCAGATCAAAAAGGAAACAAAGGCTTTGAATGACACACTAGACCAGACGGACTTCACAGATATATTCAGAACATTCCATTCTAAAGCAACAGAATACACGTTCTACTTCATTCTACTTGAATGCACATGGAATATTCTCCAAGAATAGATCACGTCATGGGTCACAGATCAGGTCTCAACCTGTATCAAAAGATTAGGATCATTCCCTGCATATTTTCAGACCACAGTGCTTCGGAACTGAAACTCAATCACAAGAGGACTAAAGAATATCCTACTAAGGAATGAATGGGTTCACAAGGAAATTAAAGAAGAATTTAAAAAATTCAGGGAAACAAATCACAATGAAAACACAACTGTTCAAAATCTTTGTGATGCAGCAAAGGCTGTCCTAAGAGGAAAGCATATAGCAATTCAAGCCTTTCTCAAGAAATGAGAAAGGTCTCAAATACACAGCCTAACCCTACACCTAAAGGAGCTGGAAGAAGAACAGCAAATAAGGCCTAAATCCAGCAGGAGACAAGAAATAATAATGATTAGAGCTGAAATCAATGAAATAGACATTGAAAGAACAGTAGAACAGATCAACAAAACTAGGAGCTTGTTCTTTGAAAAAATTAATAAGATTGATAAATCCTTGGCCAGATTTATCAAAAAGAAAAGAGAAAGGACCCAAATAAATAAAATCATGAATTAAAGTGGAGAGATCACAACCAACACCAAAGAAATAGAAGCAATTAATCAAACATATTATGAGCAACTATATGCCAACAAATTAGTCAATCTGGAAGAAATGGATGCATTCCTAGAGATGTATAAACTACCAAAGCAGAACCACGAAGAAACAAAAAACCCAAACAGACCCATTTCCAGCAAGGATATTGAAGCAGTAATCAATAATCTCCCAACAAACAAGAACCCAAGGTCAGATGCTTTCCAGGGGAATTCTACCAAAACTTTAAAGAAGAATTGATACACATTCTCCTGAAACTGTTTCAAAAAATAGAAATGGAAGGAAAACTCCCAATTCATTTTATGAGGACAGCATTACCTTGATCCCCAAAACAGACAAAGACCCCATCAAAGAGGAGAATTACAGACCAATATCCCTGAAGAACATGGATTCAAAAATTCTCACCAAAATACTAGCCAATGAGACCCAACAGTACATTAAAATGATTATTTACAACCAAGTGGGATATGTTCCTGGGCTGCAAGGGTGGTGCAACATCCAAAAATCAATCAATGTGATATAACACATTAATAAAAGAAAAGGCAAAAACCATATAATCCTCTCAAATGATGCAGAAAAAGCATTTGACAAAGTACAGCATCCTTTCTTGATTAAAACTCACAGTGTAGGGATAGAAGGAACATACTGCAATATCATAAAAGCTGTTTATGAAAAGCCCACAGTGAATATCATTCTTAATGGGGGAAAACTGAGAGCTTTTCCCCTAATCAGGAACACAGCAAGGATGTCCACTCTCATCACTATTTTTCAACATATTACTAGAAGTCCTAGTCTCAGAAATCAGACAACAAAGAGAAATAAAAGGCAAAGAAGAAGTCAAACTCTCACTCTGAAGATGACATGATACTCTATGTGGAGAACCCAAAAGACTCCACCCCAAAACTGCTAGAACTCATGCAAGAGTTCAGTAAAGTGGCAGGATATAAAATCAATGCACAGAAATCAGTTGTGTTTCTATACAGAGATGAGTAGAATGAGACATAATGAGACAGAAGATAAGACAGAAGAAAGAGAAATTAGGGAGTTAATCCCATTTACAATTCCTCCCCAAACCATAAGGAATAAATCTAATCAAAAAGGTAAAAGATCTATACAGAAAGTATCTGTATGCAGAGTGTATAGAACACTCATGAAAGAAATTAAGACACAAAGAAATGGAAAAATATTTCATGCTCATGGATTCGAAGAACAAATACTGTTAAAATGTCTATACTACCTAGAGTGATCTATACATTCAGTGCAATCCCTATCCAAACACTATTAGGTTTTTTCACAGAAAGGAACAAACATTCTTAAAATTTGTATGGAACCAGAAAAGACCCTGAATAGTCAAAGGAAGGTTGAAAAAGAAAACCAAAGCTGGTGACATCACGATTCCCAATTTCAAGCTCTATTACAGAGCTATAATCATTAGGGCAGTATGGTACTGGCACAAAAACAGACACATAGGTCAATGGAAAAGATTAGGGAGCCCAGAAATGGACCCTCAACTCTATGGTCAACTAATTGTCAAGGAAGCAGGAAAGTATATCCAATGGAAAAAAAAGATGGTCTTTTCAACAAGTGGTGTTGGGAAAACTGGACAGCCACAAGAAGAATAATGAAACTGGACCATTTCCTTATACCATACACAATGATAAACTCAAATTGGTTGAAAGAACTAAATGTGAGATAGGAATCTACCAAAAACCTTGAGGAGAACACAGGCAATAACCTCTTCAACCTCAGCCACAGCAACTTCTTGCTAGATACATCTCCAAAGGCAAGGGAAACAAAGGCAAAAATGAACTGTTAGGACTTCATAAAGATAAAAAGCTTTTTTAAAAAAAATTTTTATTTCTTTTCAGCGTAACAGTATTCATTGTTTTTGCACCACATCCAGTGCTCCATGCAATACGTGCCCTCCTTAATACCCACCACCTGACTCCCCCAACCTTCCACTGCCTGCCCCTTCAAAACCCTCAGGTTGTTTTTCAGAGTCCATAGTCTCTCATGGTTCACCTCCCCTTCCAATTTCTTTCAGCTCCCTTCTCCTCTCCATCTCCCCAGGTCTTCCATGTTATTTGTTATGCTCCACAAATAAGTGAAACCATAAGATAAAAAGCTTTTGTACAACAAAGGAAACCATCAACAAAACTAAAAGACAACCAACAGAGTGGGAGCAGATATTTGCAAATGACATATCAGATAAAGAGCTAGTATCTAAAATTTGTAAAGAGCTTATCAAACTCAACACCCAAAGAACAAATAATCCAATCAAGAAACAGGCAGAAAACATGAACAGACACTTCTCCAATGAAGACTTCTAAATGGCCAGCAGACACTTGAAAATATGCTCACCATCACTCAGCATCAGGGAAATACACATCAACACCACAATGAAATATCACCTCACACAGAATGATTAAAATTAACAAGTGGGGAAAAGATAGATGTTGGGGAGGATGCAGAGAAGGGGAACCCTCTTACACTGCTGGTAGGAATACAAGCTGGTGCAGCCACTCTGGAAAACAGTATGGAGGTTCCTCAAAAAATTGAAAATAGAGCTACCCTATGACCCAGCAATTGCACTGCTAGGTATTTATGTCAAAGATACAAAAGTAGTGATCTGAAAGGGCACATACACCCCTATGTTTATAGCAGCAATGTCCACAATAGCCAAACTATGAAAGAACCCAGATGTTCATTGATAGATGGATGGATGAAGAAGAAGTGGTATATGGGGTGATGTGTGGCTCAGTCAGTTAAGTGTCTGCTTTCAGCTCAGGTCATGATCCCAGGGTCCTGGGATTGAGTCAGATATTGGGGGGGGTGTCCCTGCTCAGCAGGGAGTCTGCTTCTCCATCTGCCCATTCTCTTGCCCCAGTTGTGCCCACTCTCTCTCACAAAAATGAAGAAATAAGATTAAAAAAAAAAAAAAGAAGTGGTATGTATACAGTGGAATACTACTCACCCATCAAAAATTGAAATCTTGCCTTTTGCAATGATGTAGATGGAAGTAAGGGTATTACGCTAAATGAAATAAGTCAATCAGAGAAAGACAATTATCATATGATCTCAGTCATATGTGGAATTTAAGAAACAAAGCAGAGGATCTTAAGGGAAGGGAGGGAAAAATAAAACAAGATGAAATCAGAGAGGGAGATAAACCATAAGAGACTCTTAATCATAAGAAACAAACAGGGTTGCTGGAAGAGAGGGGAGTGGGGGGATGGGGTAACTGGGTGTTAGAAATTAAGGAGGGCATGTGATATAATGAGCACTGGATATTATATAATACTGATGAATCACTGAACTCTATCTCTGAAACTAACAATACATTATATGTTAATTAACTGAATTTAAATAAAAAATGAATTGGTTCTTTTAAGCATAAGAGTAGTTATAGAAATGGTAATACAAATACAACAATTCAAAATAATGCTATGTAAATTGAGATCAAGCCTTTGGTGCAGATACACAATGTGAATCCATAGTGACTCTGAAAGGATTTTTGCGCAAGAAACTCCAAAAGAATATCACCAGTAGAAATCACTCCTTTCTCTAATTTTGCTTTAAATAACTCTCTAATTCAACTAAGAATTTTTCTAAAATTTGTGTGTCAAGTCCAAGATCTAGCCTCATTGTCCACCTAGTGAAAATTTACCTGGATTATGGGAGGAAGTAGAACAAGGTGAGTATATTAACCGAAAGAAATAATGATCAACGTTATTGTGGATCTAGGGTGTGGAGGCTGTTCCTCCAAAAGACTGTCCTGGACTTTCTCTGTAAATTACCATCTGCAAACTATGGTTGTGGATGGCAACCGCCAAGTATGTTTTGAAGCAGATGATTTCGATTCCTTAATTTCTAAAAGTCCTCCAAATAGGACTGGTTTGAGAAACCTGATTTTTACCACAGCATCTGAGAGAATGAACATAGCTTCCAAGCATATTTCTGAAAAATCCTTGTGTTGTTAATGCCTCCTCCCTGCCTTGATTCCAATCTCAGCCTGTACATAGAGCACCCTACCTGTCAGGAAAGGGAGATTTTGACTGGAGCTTTCCTCCATTAGCTGTGCTGATGTCTTTCCATACACTTCCTTTTTCAGTACTGTGGTCATTGTTTGTTGTTCTTCTTTGGTCTAACGCCAAGAATCTGTGTCTTTCTCTGAATGTTTGTAATTGTTCCCATAAGACATCTTCTAGCTTCTTTTTCAGATGACTCCCAGATATGCTATTTTACAAACAATTCTAGGGAAATAATGGTTCCTCTTGCCTGAGGCACATTTATTTTCTGTGCTTAGCTGTGCAGACCTGGATGCTGCTTTTTATTGCTTCAGGGAAGGACAGATACAACCAAATTATAGGCAAGCAGGCTGTTGCCAGAAGTCTTGACTTGGCTGGAAGCATGGTAAGCTCCTGTGATTACTGATATCTTGGCCCACCATTTTATTCTATCACAGGTACTTAGTCTACAGTCCATTGAAGGAGGCATTTTACACCAGACTTCACTATTGGAAAGACACTTTCTTCATCTGTCCCTCTTTCATATGGTTCAAGGTCATCCTCTACTCCCAGCCATATTCTCAACCATACTTGCTTAGTGTGATAGAATTCCTATTCCAGTCTTTCATGCACCCCTCCAATGCCTCTAGGTAGAATGGAGGAGAAATGCAGTAGCAAACTTTTGCTGTATTTCTGAACATGTATCTCTTTGCTATCAGGAATTTCTGCTCATCTCTCTTGGCACCAAGATCCTCTACATTCTTTTCAGTCATGCTACTTCATATTCTGATTATCCATGATATAGAAAACCAGATAAAACTGGGAGGAGTCTAGGGAACCTGGGTGGCTCAATCAGTTAAGCATCTGCCTTCAGCTCAGGTCATGATCCAAGAGTCCTGGAATTGAGCCTTATGTCAGGCTCCCTGCCCAGTGGGGAGTCTGTTTCTCTCCCCCCCTCTACCCCTTTCTCTATTCATGTGCTCTCTCTCTTAAATAAATAAAATCTTAAAAAAAGAGAGAGCAGTTTGCCCTGATTTTAAAGAGTTGTAGGATATAACAGTTTGGAATACCTTCAGTTTGGAAGTCTAAAATAGTACCCATGACAATATAAGAAATCAGCTTTAGAGATTGGAATAAAGAGAGTGAGCCCTGCCATGAAGGAGGCTAACAGCTATTGGCTTCATGACATGAAGCTTGATGCCAGCAAGGTGGAGTAATTATTCAGAACTAGTACCCTTAACTCTACTTGCTCAAGGGCACTGAAAAGCTCAGATCCAGAATCTTGTTTTATAGGCCCCAGATATATCCTAGCCCAATCTTAAAGTGTTCAAAGTCTTATCTTCCCACTAGCTTGGGTTACTCTATTTTTAACCTTCTGGGGCCAACTCTGAGGCTGTCTGTAAGTTTCCATACCCATGAACAAATCTACAAGTTAGATTTGGATTTACATAATGTCTTAATTAACACCAATGTAGTATCTGGCTATTTAGTGGTCGTGGTGGTTAGGGGTGGAGAATCTGATGATAGCTCATAGGATAACTAGATACTGTCAAACATATTTTTCAAATTCTGTTTTCCTAAGTATGAGGAACTGGATCCAAGTTATATCTGATTCTTGCAGTCTATGTTGCTGTAGACTATCACTATTCCTGAGCTCCCAGCCATGAACCACCACCTCAAGGGACTCTCCTTGGGCTTTGTTCCATGCCTGGGTTGATTGGACAAGTGCCAACCAAATTCTGATCCTGGGACTATGGCATGTAATGATATACACTCCTTTTTCATATTCTGTATGGCTCTAGGGGGAAGGGGGGTTTTGGCTATGGACCCTTATTTTATTTTCTGATTGCTTCATTTATATTACTCCTGAGGCTTTCTTTGTTCCTGAAGTAGGCTGGGGGCATCCTGCTTCCTAGAACCAGATCTACAAGAAACAAAAGTACAAACAAAGCCAAATGGGAATAGAATCATGATTGAAACTCTGGTCAGAAAACAATACCTGTATGGATTAGAGATTAGGGGAGGAGAAGGAAAAATGGGGTAAAAGTATGGGAAGGAAGCTGGCAGGCTCAGTGTTTCTGTGTTGGCATAAGTAGTCTCTCTTCATCTTCTTCCTGGATGTAGGGCTTGGTGCCAGGGCCCCTGAGGCTTTCTTCACAAATAAAAGGAGGTGAAGCTGTGTGACACCCCATTTCAGGTTCTTGGGGGTAGCCGAAATGATGTCCTTTATCTCTCTGCTCCTGGTTGGCATCATGTTTCCTGCCATCCAGGCAAAGCAATTTACTAAATGTGAGCTGTCCCAGGTTCTGAAAGACATGGATGGCTTTGGAGGCATTGCCTTGCCTGAATGTGAGTTCTCTGCTGTTTCATTTTATCCCATTCTTCTCTTTTTCCTCTTCACTTTTATTCAATTATCTAATAATCCTCTTATGTGCTTATGTGTCTACTCTTTTATTACATTTATTAATATATCTTCCTTTTCTCTTATTGTCTGATCCTTTTTGAAATCCTTCATCTCATCAAGATACTTTGTGCTTTGCCATATTTTGGAGATTGGCTAGAAAGCCTTTCTACGTCTGGTAATACAGGTCCTCATTTATGTTATAAATGTGTGCCTGGACACCTCTGTATTACTTCTCTCTCATTTTCCCCTCAGGGATCTGTACTATATTTCATACCAGTGGCTATGATACACAAACCATAGTCAATAACAATGGCAGCACAGAATATGGACTCTTCCAGATCAACAATAAAGTTTGGTGCAAGGACAACAAGATCCTTCAGTCAAGGAACATCTGTAACATCTCCTGTGACAGTGAGTAGCCCTTTTATCCTGTTCCTCTGTTTTCCCAGAGCCTACCTCTGGGCTAATCTCATGTTTGGTATCAAGAGCACCTCTGGCTACACTGCCTACAACTGTGGGGCCTGACTTGACAGTACTGAATAAAAGTCTATTAGAATTTTCATGTTCACTAGAGCTCCAGGCAGTCCCCTGAAGTAGAGGATTTTAGCTGTCTGTATATCTTGAAGTTTGATACCCTGCATTTTCAGAGTTGATGAAGTTGATAATTCTTCTGAAGACACCCAAGAGAAGTGAAGAGAGTCCTTATCTGGGTGGGGGACCTTACTGTATTGGCTTTTTCATATAGGAAGGCAACAAGCATAAGTGTCCAGTTCCGAGAAGGATCAGACTTAGTAAATCCAGGGAAGAGGGAACTCATTATCTTTCTGGGTAATACTTAGTTCTCACATTCCTGTCTTTGTAACTCCTGCCAGAGTTCCTGGATGATGACCTTACTGATGACATGACTTGTGCTAAGAAGATTCTGAACAAGGAAGGAATCGACTACTGGTGAATCCCATTCTATTTTCTACTTATCCCTTCGCTTCTTTTTCTCACTCCTTTAGTGCAGCACTGCTGTCTCTATTTATCTCTCTTTCTATATATATATATATATATATATATATATATATATATATATATAATCTATCTATATATAATCTCTATTTCCTGGCCATTTAATCTAGAGGGTAGTTTCCAAAACAGGACTCATCAAGCAGACTCAGATCCCCAATTTACCAAGCCTCCCTAATGCCACTCCTCTTTAGCAATATTCCTAATAAGCATAGGGAATAGAGGGCGGAGACCTAGGACTCCCTTCACATGGACATGGACATCTATTTCTGCTGGTTTAGTCTTAGACCCTGAAACAAGCCCTTGATACCATTTGCATGGCTTTTCCAGCCCTACAATTTTCTTGAAGTCTTAAAACTGGGCCTTAACCCACTAGGTGGCTCAATTTCCCTTGCCTTCTGGCTAAGAATGTCTTTCTCTAATTTTCATCTATACTCTTCCACTTTGGCCCTCCTGGGGGTAAAGCTAGATGGAAGTTTAAGCTAAGATCCAGTCAGCCAACTTGTCCTGTCTTCTTTTCCATTATCAGGTTGGCCCATAAACCACTCTGCTCTGAGAAGCTGGAACAGTGGCACTGTGAGAAGTTGTGAGTGCCTGCTGTCATTGTTACTTCTGCCTTCTGTATGTTCCTAGAATGTCTCCTACCTAAGGCTGCCTGAATTTGCTTCTTTCTTCCCCCCTGAAGCTGATTTGTCTCTGAGTCCTGAACCCTATCGTGACACCATTGAACACCTGAGGACTGTTCTCCAGAGATGCATGACTGTACACTGGACTTTTGACCCTTGCTCATTGCCCTCTGATGGCACCTTTACTACAACAATGGATTCCACCTCTGTCTTAAATAAAGGGCCTGATTTTGTGTGGCTGACTGTATTTTCTTCCCAGAGGGAGGAGAAGGAGGAAATAGTGCGAGTGGGTGGACACTGAAGCTTAAGTCATAGTCACCTTCCAGTCACCTTCCACCACCACCAGAGGAAATAGGCTGAACAGAAAGATGGGGGTTATTTTCTGTACCAATTCAATTCAACAAAATTATTGATCATCTAGCACATTCAAGGAACTATAAAGGGAGTCAAAAATTGGCAAAAGGGTCTCTTCCCTCAAGGACTAGCAGGAAAGATAAGATAAATATTGATAAATAATTATAATCTCTCTCTCATGAGAGAGATTAGAAATATTCTTCAAGAAAGAAGCAAGATGCCCTTCAACGGACGAATGGATAAGGAAGATGTGGTCCATATACACTATGGAGTATTATGCCTCCATCAGAAAGGATGAATACCCAACTTTTGTAGCAACATGGACAGGACTGGAAGAGATTATGCTGAGTGAAATAAGTCAAGCAGAGAGAGTCAATTATCATATGGTTTCACTTATTTGTGGAGCATAACAAATAGCATGGAGGATATGGGGAGTTAGAGAGGAGAAGGGAGTTGGGGGAAATTGAAAGGGGAGTTGAATCATGAGAGACTATGGACTCTGAAAAACAATCTGAGGGGTTTGAAGCGGCGGGGCGTGAGAGGTTGGGGGAGCCAGGTGGTGGGTATTATAGAGGGCATGGATTGCATGAAGCACTGGGTGTGGTGCAAAAATAATGAATACTGTTATGCTGAAAATAAAAAAAAACTTAAATAAATAAATAAATATTCTTCAAGCATTCATAAAAGAAAAGATACTTTATATTGGGGGGGTTGATGTGGGAAAAAGAGATCAAGGAAGGATTCATGAAAGGAGTGGCAGTTAAGCTGGTTTTGAAGGATGGGCTGGATTTCGCCTGGTGGGGATGGGTGGGAGAAGGACAGTAAAGACAGGGGCACCAAGAATCTGAAATGGGTGACTTGAATGGATTGAGGGATTTCCTTACTCTTGAGATAAGGAAATATCCTTTACAAAGTGCTGTGAGAAGATCACAGGACCCTTACAGTCAGCTCAGCAATTGAAAAATCTGAACAGGGACACCAGGGTGGCTCAGTGGGTTAAAGCCTCTGCCTTCAGCTCAGGTCATGATCTCAGGGTCCTGGGATTGAGCCCCATGTCAGGGTCTTTGCTCAGCGGGGAGCCTGCTTCCTCCTCACTCTCCCTGCCTCTCTGCCTACTTGTGGTCTCTGTCTGTCAAATAAATAAATAAAAATCTTAAAAAAAAAAAGAAAAATCTGAACACCTGGGCCTTTTGGTTTGAAACCTGCGCTCCATTACTCCTCCTTGCTACTTAAAAAAAAAATTTACTTTTAAGTAATCTCTACACTTAACATGGGGATTGAACTCACAATCCCAAGATCAAGAGTCACTTGCTCTACTGACTGAACCAACTAAGTTGCTTTGCTTATTTTTAAAGGGAGATTTTTCTTAATGATTATGAGAAATGTGAAAGGAGGCAAGTCAGGAGATTTGAGTCCTAAAGTCTGTTTTTGCTACTTGTTAATGGTACAAACCTGGGCATCTCATCTCTGTCCTTTGTGCTTTGATTTCTTTGTCTTAAAAGGAGGTCTTAGTTTAGGTGGGATATATATATATATATATATATATATATATATATATATATATATCTTCCTGCTTTGACAATCCAGAATTCCAAAACTCCAATTTGAAGTGCCACATTTCTGGGCACATGAGTGGCTTAGTCAGTTAAGTGTCTGCCTTCAACTCAGGTCATGATCACAAGGTCCTGGGATTTTGTGCCGCAGTGGGCTCCCTGCTCAGTGGGGAGTCTGCTTCTTCCTCTCCCTTCTTTCCTTCCCTCTCCCCCATTCATTGCTATCTGTCTTACTCTCTCGCAAATAAATAAATAAAATCTTTAAAGAAAGAAAATAAAGTACACGTTTCTGTACAGATGCCTAGCAGAGACATGAAAAGATGCTCAACATCACTCATCATCAGGGAAATACAAATCAAAGCAATGATGAGATGCCACCACACACCTGTCAGAATGGCTAATATTAACAACACAGGAAACAACAGGTATTGGCGAGGTTGCAGAGAAAGGGGAACCCTCTTACACTGTTGGTAGGAATGCAAACTGGCATAGATACTGTGGAAAATAATATGGAGGTTCCTCAAAAATTAAAAATAGAACCACCCTATGATCCAGCAGTTGTACCAGGTATTTACCCAAAGGATACAAAAACACTAATTCAAAGGGATACATGCATTCCTCTGTTTATAGCAGCATTATCAATAATAGCCAAATTATGGAAAGAGTCCTGATGTTTATTGATTGACTGATGAATGGATAAAGAAGATGTGATATATACATAGACATGACGGAATATGACTCAACCACAAAAAAGAATGAAGTCTTACCATATGCAATGATGTGGATGGAGCTAGAGAATATTATGCTGAGGGAAATAAGTCAGTCAGAGAAAGACAAAGAAAGACCATGTGATTTCTTTCATATGCGGAATTTAAGAAATAAAACAGATGAACCTATGGGGGACAAAAAGAGAGAGGCTAACTAGGAAACAGACTCTTAACTAGAGCAAACAAACTGAGGGTTACTGGAGAGGAGATGGGAGGAGGGATGGGTGATGGGTTAAGGGTGGAATATGTGATGAGCACTGGGTGTTATACATAAGTGATGAATCACTAAATTCTACACCTGAAACTAATGTTACACTGTATGTTAACTAATGGTATTTAAATGAAAATATGAAGAAAAAATAAATGACCACATTTTTAAATTAGGTGAGTTATCTTCTACTTCCTGTCTTCTTCCTGCCTTTCTTAGATGTCTAATATAGCTGAGTACACGCCTTGCATTCCTATACCTGCTAGGGCTTTAGGCAGTCAGACCATACTTCTCTTGTTTCAGAGACCAGAAGTTCCCCAATGAAGTCTCTATGGCCTGTTTAGGGACCTGTAGGGCCATAATAGGGGTGGGAGGCCATCCTTCCCCATACTTAATGAAAAGAAACACTCAGGAAATAAATTGGTATTCAAGACATGATTTTAGTGTGAATTTAAACACAATGTGATGCATCGCCCAGGAGAATTACATTCTTTCCTTTCCTAATTATGGGCCCAACGGACTTACTCAATTCTACAGGTTTTAGGAGTGACCCCTTTGTATGGGTATGTGTGAGAAGGGAGCATGAGATGGCCATTCCTCCCAATGAGCTCACATATCTAGTTCTTATTACCCTGTCTCAGTTACCTCTCAGGAAGGCAAATGCTCTGGAAATATAAGGAACATGCTTCAACAAGTGGCCAGAACAGAAATGCAACTAAGGCTGGGACTTGAGCCCAGTCCCATCGCTCCAGCCTACATTCTGCAGAAAAGACCAGGAAATGTCACCTGTGAATGTATCATATATGAGGCTGTAATCTGAAGAGGAATTTGCTAGAGCAAATTGACAAGAAATTTATTTTCAGAGAGTACTTTAGCCTGAAGATCAGAGGATCAAGAGCAGAGAGAAGCCAGAGAGCTAGCGTAGAAGTAGTCTTGACTGATGCAAACCTCTTGGCCTTGGGTAGAAGCAGGACAGGAAAGTGTTGTTCTTTTCTTGAGAATGTGTGTGGGAGCTGAAAGGTAGCTAGGATGACAACAGAGAATTCGTTTTCTTTTCTCCAACTCCTCCTCCCTCCCTAGGCCTGGAACAAGACCTGAACTAGGCAGGATCCTAAGCTGTTCAGGCTCAGGTGAGTGGTGGGGAGGCCCATCAGAATACACCCCTTTCATGGAGCTCTGTCTGAAGCAGACTCAGAATGGTGCCCAACAATATGGATTCTCTTTCTCCCTTTATCTCCCATTTTCTCCTCCATGCTACTTTCCTCTGACATGAAGATATAATTTCCTTTGAATAAGTACCCAGAAGTGGGATTACTGGGTCATAAGGTAGTTGTGCTTTTTGTCTTTTGTGTTTGGATCCTCCATACACTTTTTGTGAGAATTTTTTCGAGTGGTGACCGGGCCCCCTGTGGATAGATGTCATATGCTCCATGGAGGTTTTCTTATCTCACTTCATTGGGAGAGGATACTGGATTCAGAGGAAATAATGCTTCTCTTTTAGAAAATAAAGACCATTGAGATAGCTGGTGATAGCTCTTCCTGCCTCCTTTTCTGTTGCACAACTCTTTCTCCTGTTACGAGGATGCAGTGGAGCTGGGTTAGAAGGTAAGCCTGGGCTTCCTGGTGAACACCCTCCTGAGAGCTGCCTTCACTTCCTGGTTCTTGAGACTGTAGATGAGGGGGTTTAGCAGTGGGGTCACCACACTGTACTGCATGGAGAGTACTTGCTCCAGGGCTGAGCCAGATGCTGGGGTCATGTACCTTGAAGGGATTGGCACAAAGAAGTAAACTGAGGTCAGAATAATGGCCACAGTATATTGGTAGCCATGGTCCATCCCATACCAGACACTCTGCAGAGTCCTTAGAGCTGAATCAACTAGCAGTGGTAGCAGCATTTAGATATGACTGTGTGATCAGTGAGACGGCAGTCATTTCTATCTTTAATTGTCTCCAAACATGAGTTATCTTATCTTCCAAGAGCTGCCCTGAGAAAAAAGCAAGTTCTGTAGCACATCAAGTGCTGCAAGCTTGAATAAGACTAATAATAATTTCATGCATTTCTCTAGTACTTCATAGTCTTCAAAACATTTTTTCTTAATAGTTATGATAAAGATGTAAGGATTTTTTCCCCTCTTCTTTTCCCTGTATATATAATTGTATGTTTTCATCCTATGAGGATTGTTTCTTGCCAAAGTAGATGTTCATTCTAATAATGCTGTCATTGTTCTCAACATTTATGGCTCTGGGAATTACCTTCAGTCACAGCATGTTATTTTATATAATGCTAGTGGAACAAAACATTTGTCCTTTTTTAAAAAATTTTTTAAAAAAAATTTTATTTATTTATTTGACAGACAGAGATTATAAGTAGGCAGAGAGGCAGGCAGAGAGAGAGAGGGGAAGCAGACTCCCCGCTGAGCAGAGAGCTTCACGTGGGACTCGATTCCAGGACCCTGGGATCATGACCCGAGCTGCAGGCAAGAGGCTTTAACCCACTGAGCCACCCAGGCACCCCAAAACATTTTTCCTTTTAAGTACATTTTTCTTCGGCTTAGAAAAGAAGCTAAACATGATAAATAAAGTGGAAGATAAACATGTTTTAAGCACAAGATTTGAATCCAAAATAATAAGGTTAAGTTTTGGGCTGCATTTTGTTGAGTCTCACCGGCAGTACTTCCCAAAGAAGCATTAGTTTTTTTTTCAACAGGTCATCATCATTGGAATATTCCTTGTAGATTCTGCTGTGCTCTATTTAAAAAGATATTCAGGGGCACCTGGATGGCTCAGTAGTTAAGCATCTACCTTCGGCTCAGGTCATGATCCTGGGGTCCTGGGATTGAGCCCCACATCGGGTTCCCTGCTCGGCGAGAAGCCTGCTTCACTCTCTCCCACTCCCCCACCTGTGTTCCCTCTCTTGCTGTCTCTCTCTCTTGGCCAAATAAATAAATAAAATCTTAAAAAAAATGAAAAAAATATTCATTTTACTGTCATTTTTCTTCATCTAATTTATCCCTGTTAACATTTCTGTGAAGTAGGTAGGGGCAATCTTAGTGTCTCCTTATGGCATATGAGAAAAATGAGATACAGAGAAAGAAAGATTTGTCTACAGAGTCAGGTGAGCTCCTTTTCCACACCTGCCTTCTTTTCAAGTAACAAACAGGTAAGAAAATTACAGAGCAATTTGTATAAATCTATCTCCAGTTCACTAGTAGACACTATGGGTCATTAATTATTCTGCTCCTAGTAAGTGAGGACTTGTCAGCTAGAGTTGTTTATGTTTGAGAGAAGTATGGTAAGAAAGAGTATGATGTTTTAAGTCAGTGAGACTTGGTTTATACTATGGCTCCATTACTAACTTGTTCTGGGACTTTGGAGAAATTACCTGGTTACTCTTGAAACTTAGGTGCCTTACCTGAAAGTGGAGTTAATAATATTTCTCTTGTAGTATGTTCCATACTAAAATTGAGCTTGAGCATTTAAAAGAAGCTGGTGTACTGTAGGTGCCTAAAGAAATAGTTTTATTTTTTTTTTTTTTTTTTTTTTTTTTTTTTTTTTTTTTAAGATTTTATTTATTTATTTGACAGACAGAGATCCAAGTAGGCAGAGAGGCAGGCAGAGAGAGAGGAGGAAGCAGGCTCCCCACTGAGCAGAGAACCCGATGCGGGGCTCGATCCCAGGACCCCGAGATCATGACCTGAGCTGAAGGCAGAGGCATTAGCCCTCTGAGCCACCCAGGCGCCCCAAGAAATAGTTTTAAATAAGCTTCAGAGACATCATCTTCCAGTAGGAAAAACAATGTCATCATGATATGTTTTATTGTTTTGGTTAGCACTGAATAAAAATCTACCAAGGGCTCTCTGATTTCCTTTTGAGAGGTATTAATCATAAGTTAATAAAGTAGAAAATCTCTAGTCCTTGTATAAGCTCATCTTTCAGAGATAGACAATTAAGACCTGAGAAAGAAAATGGATTTTTTTTTTTTTTTTTATAACTCACACAGCTAGTCCTCAGGAGAGCCAGAACTAGAAACCAGGCTTTCTGAATTCCAGTACAGCCATTTTCCTGCCACTTTGGAAGACCAAGGCCAGTTAAGGGCAAGTGATATCCTACATTTACATTTAGGTGGTTATAGTATGACATACCTGAAAACTCCTGAACCATAAAAGATGGTGACCACAAGAAAATGAGAAGAGCAGGTGGAAAAGATCTTGCTCCGACCCATCGAAGAGTTGATTCCCAGGGCTGTCATGATGATACGAGTGTAGGAGCCCAGCAATAGGACAAGAGTGCCAAAGCCAAGGACTGCTATGGTGGTCAGGATGGAGACAACACTAATGTAAGGGTCAGAACAGGTCAGCAGGAGCACTGGGGGAAGCTCGCAGGCAAAACTGCGGACAAGATTGGGGCCACAGAAGTGCTGCTGAGCCAGAAGGATGCTGTTAACCAGGCTAGTTCCCATTCCTATGGCCCATGATGTTCCCACCAGGCCAATACATACCTTTTTGTTCATAGCCACCACATACAACAGTGGGTGGCACACAGCCTGGAACCGGTCATAGGCCATGACTGAAAGGAGGCAAGCTTCAGTGGCTCCGGAAAATATGACCAAGGAGATCTGGGTGAAACATTCAAGGGGGGATATAGTCTTCCACTTGGAAAGAAGGTTCTCTAGCAGTTTAGGCACAATGACTGAGGAATAGAAAGCATCCATGAAGGAGAGGTGACTCAGGAAGAAGTACATGGGCGTGTGGAGATGAGAATCAGTTCTGATCACCAGCAGCATTGTCAGGTTCCCCATCAGGGTCAGTAGGTAAATTCCCAGGAGGAGTACAAAGAGCACAGCCTGGACCTGAGGGTTGTTGGACAGTCCTAGGAGGACAAATGTCGTGACTGTGGTTGTGTTGTCAACTTCCATGGAGCATTTAAGTTCTCCTTTCAGAGGGACAAGAAGGGAAAAAAATTATCACATGGGTTATCAGTCTCGGAGCATGCCTGGGGATGAGGCATTGGGAGTAAAGCTTCATGGCTGATCCAGAACAGGTTGTGTCGCAGCCACACCCTTGTCATGTCAGACCTGATTAGTCCTTCTTGGCTCAGGGCAGGAAGCTATTGGCCAAGGTGGAGAAGGTGGAAGAGAATAATGTAGACAATTTGACCTAGAAAGGAAAGAGAAGAGAACAGGGATTAGACTGGAACAGGAACAGACTTCAGAACACTGAGAAGTTGCTATTCTCCAGTTCCAAAAGGAATTGAGCTCAAACCACAGGAGAGCTGACTGGCACAGTGAATAAGTGCTGAATATTTTGGCTGACTATCTGGTTGACAGACTGTAATGAATGAATGGTTGATAGGGGGTATAGTGATACCTAGTGACAGTGCAAGACCTTTCCCTGTCATGGTAAGTTCAATGGTAAGTCACTTGAAGTTCTCATTTTTTTTAAAAAAATGGGAAAACTAGATGGTTCTAAAGTCCATTCCAGTTTAGAAAGTCTAAGGATTAAAAAAAAAGAAATTCTAAAGATTAAGAGACAATCTTCTTTGGGTATCACTGGTACTAAATAGAAATCCTTTCTCCTCTTCTGTGTCAATCCAAGAAGGAATGGTATGTGAGTGTGCTGATGTTATGGAAGCCTGGCAGGAGGAAGCCCTCGAAATGGAGGTGAGTGTTGTACACATCAGCTACTCCAAGGTCTTCCTATTCCAGGGTTTCTGTATTGTCCACTGATTTTTTCTGTAATCTCAGTAATTTACGGGAAAGTCCATGAAAAGTGTGCTATTCTCTGAGCTGGTAGTGGGGGACTTGGATAAATCCAAGTCAGACTTGGACCATCTTCTATGCATCACAGGGATGGTGAAAGCTGATTGAGAGAGAGAGAGAGAGAAACAGAGAGAGAGAGAGAGAGAGAGAGAGAGAGAGAAGAGATAAGAAAGATAAAAGAACACCAAGAACACCTGGTAAAATGTACAGTTATAGGGTTTGGTCTAGACCAGAACAAGGTAAAATTGTCACCTTTCTCTTTGATGGGTAACTCAGAAGGAGGTAAGTGAGGATCTGATCTCTATTCATGGCTTCTACACTCATGGTTTCCCAGAGTGGGTAGTTTTAGAAGATGGATAGGAATGAGAAGGGGATTTGTCTTCACCTGGGCACCCTAGGCCAACAAGAGATGATCTCCGTGGATGATAACCAAATGACATCCTTTCCAACACTGGAGCAAAAGCCTCAGATATGGCTAGGGCTTCTGTGGGCTACCCTCAACTTTGTCCTTTCTTTAGAAGATTCAGGGGTGAAACTTCTTAGCAAGGAAATATTCCTGTTGTCTTTCTATCTAAGGGTAAGACTTCTTGACTCTGCCTCCCATATAACAATGGCCAGAGGGACTTGATCTCAGCTCTAGACCTTGGAGAGTGAGGGAACTCCCTAGAGAGGCCCTTAGAGCAGAAGAGCTGCTCTGGATGTGAATGAGGTCTCCAAGGGCCAACTATTCCTTCCCTGAATCACTCTTGTTTCAGTGGGTTGCATCATACAAGAGGGGACCCAGGGTGGCCAATAATGTCTAAAGATAAAAATAGAGAATTCTGAGGATTCCTGATACAAAAACTTGAAATTTCTTTCTTTCTTCCCTCCCTTTATCTTTCTTCCTTCTCATTTCCCTTCCTTCTCATTTTGTTATGTTAAAAATTGTATTTATGATTATACAAATAATATAATGATAAAATAAAATGAAAAAGATACTGAGGATACTTTAAAAATGAAAAAAAAGATATTGGGGCGCTTCGGTGGCACAGTTGGTTAAGCATCCAACTCTTGATTTCTGCTCAGGTCATGATCTCAGGGTTGTCAGATTGAGCCCTACAGTGGGCTCTGCCTCCAGTGTGGAACCTGCTTAAGAGTTTCTCTTTCCCTCTCCCTCTGCCCATAACCCCACCCCCACCCCATGGCTCACTCTCTCTCTAAATAAAAAAAAAAAGGTAAAAAAAGAAAAAAGATATTAAAAATATTTTAATTATAAAATAAGAAAATAAAAATTTATCATGTCGTCCAAAATTAATTATTGCAATTCAAATAAAATTCAAATAGATTAAAATCTTCAAAACAAATTTTTAATTGTGGTAAAAATGTTTTATTGTGAATACATTTAAGCATATACAGAAGCAAAGGGAATGGTGTATTGATGCTTCTGTATCCATCATCCAACTTCAACAATTATCAGCTCCTTGACTGCAACCCAGCTTTGACCACATGGAGCTGGTAAATGTGGTCCCTGTGTTCCATGAGCAGTCATGTGTCTAAGACATAGAAAAGTTCCATTACTGAAAGATAAAAGGGAAGGGCAGTACTGAGGAGGGATGATCAGGCTTTAGAAATTTTTTTTTTTTTTAAAGATTTTATTTATTTATTTGTCAGAGAGAGAGCGAGCGAGAGCGAGCACAGGCAGACAGAGTGGAAGGCAGAGTCAGAGGGAGAAGCAGGCTCCCTGCGGAGCAAGGAGCCTGATGTGGGACTCGATCCCAGGACGCTGGGATCATGACCTGAGCCGAAGGCAGCTGCTTAACCAACTGAGCCACCCAGGCGTCCCAGGCTTTAGAAATTTTTTTTTTTTTAAAGATTTTATTTATTTATTTGACAGAGATCGCAAGTAGGCAGAGAGGCAGGCAGAGACAGAGGGGGAAGCAGGCTTCCCGCTGAGCAGAGAGCCCGATGTGGGGCTCAATCCCAGGACCCTGGGATCAAGACCTGAGCCGAAGGCAGAGGCTTCAACCCACTGAGCTACCCAGGTGCCCCGGGCTTTTAAAAATTTTTTAATAAGATTTTATTTATTTATTTTTAGACAGAGAGTGCTCTCCCACAACCGTGAGCTGAGGGAGGGCAGAAAGAGAGGGCAGGAATCTCAAGCAGACTCTACACTGAGCACAGAGCTTCAAGCGAGGCTTGATCTCACACCGTGAGGTCATAACCTGAGCTGAAAGCAAAAGCTGGGCGCTTAACTGACCAAGCCACCCTCATGCCCTGGAGGATTGGCCTTTGCCATGGATGAGGACTGAATGGTGAGTAATTACCTAGGAGATAACGAAGCAACAATACAGAGGGAACTTGGGCCTTTCACTCCGGACCACCCATTCATCTCTGGACTTAAAAGAAAAGTAATCTACTTTGATTGAGGTGCCGTATTTTGGGATCTCTTCTATAACAGCTTAACCTTTATCTTCCTAAAATAGATTTCCTAATCAACTCAAATTGTCTCCAGTGTCCCACCATCAAAAATAAAGTTGCAATAGCCCCCTTTCCTTCCTTTTGCCTTCAGGAGTGTATTTATTGTGTCTGAGATAATACATCAGGTGCTCTCTGAGCTACACGGTGTAAGAGGAAGTTTTCTCATTACAAACTGACAAAGAAGTAAAAAATTGTTCACAACAGCCATTTGAAGATCTGGTTCTACATGTTCAGAAATATGTCTGGGCTTAATACTAATGACAGAATTCTTAATCATCCAAGGCTGCTTTTATAACTTAATACAGATAATAAATTAGGCTAAAATGTACTGTAATATTTGGTAGGACCTTTAGTACACCACAAAATAAATTTTGATACATCAAAGAAGCAAGACTTGCAGACACCTTAGACACAACAGATCCTCAACTCTAAAGTTCTACTCTTGAGAGAATTTCCGTCTTTGGGGAGTCTCTCAGTCTCTAGTGGGTAAAGGCAGGGAGAAGAGTCAGCGTAGCATGCCCATGAAGTCTGTGCTGTGTATAGAGATGCACGGCCCAGGGAGAGGGTGCCTTCGCTCCTTCATAGAACATACCGATTATGTGAATTATGTTGCCTAGCACTGGGTCCATGGTCTGAATATCCTGTCATGCTCTGCCCTGTTGGTCAGATACCGAATGGCCATACTTCCAGTCAGAGGACCTTCAGGGTTGCAGTTTGTGAAAAAAATTGAGAGCAAAACCTTTGAAATAGATAAGCAGTTATTCCACTTGTCTTTGAGTAGATGGCTCCCTGACTGTTGATGTCCCAGAGGTAGATACTGGTGTGGCCGTTAAGCTTTGGTGGCTTAAATGGGTCATCAGATGGAAGTGTGATATCCAGAGGGAATAGACCACCATCGTATACAGAACCCAGTGGACCGTTCATATTTAGGAGGAAGATTGGAGGTTCCTTTCCACTTCACCATCAAGAGCCAAGCAGACACAGCTCATCATGTATATGTTGTCATGATGAAGAGTAACCAGTCTTAAGTACGAGAACTGGACAGCACAATTTGCTTTGTCATACACAGGCTCATTCTAGACTCACTTGGTATTTGAGGTGGTTGTTTGGGTTTGCTAACTGGCATTATCCAAAGGAAAACACACTCATCACATCACTATAACAGGTGGTAGTTTTACAAGGTGGAGTGAGGCCCCTCCAAGGTAAGGCTTCTGCCCTTCCCCAGAAACTGGGAGACAGGGGTGCTGTGTTTTCTGATAATTACATTTTGAGGAGTTGGTTCTCAAGTCCTTAAGGAACACATTACTGGTAGTAAAGCTGGCATGGGGCTTTTTAACTTTTAAACTTTTTAACTTTTTAACTTTTAAAAAGATTTATGTACATTTCAAAGAGACAGAGAAAAAACTTACAAATTTTTTAAAGTAAATGCTCTAAGAAAAGAGAAGAGGGAGAGAAGCAGGGAAGTTCGCCTTTTAGTTTTAATTTGCACTTGCCCTTATGTCGTCCAATTTCTCTCCACCCTTGGGTGAAGAGAGGCGCCCCATTTCTGGGGCGCCTGGGTGGCTCAGTGGGTTAAGCCTCTGCCTTCGGCTCAGGTCATGATCTCAGGGTCCTTGGATCAAGCCCTGTATCGGGCTCTCTGCTCAGCAGGGAGCCTGCTTCCCTCCCTCTCTCTCTCTCTGCCTGCCTCTCTGCCTACTTGTGATCTCTGCCTGTCAAATAAATAAAATCTAAAAAAAAAAAAAAAAAAAAAAAAAAAAAAGGTTCATTTCCCCACTGGGTTTCCTTTGTGCCTTTCAAAAATCAGTCCTCTCGCTTTGTGTGGATCCATGTCTGGATTCGCTGGTTTCATAGTTCCACACCACTCGCTTTGTGTGGATCCATGTCTGGATTCGCTGGTTTCATAGTTCCACACATCCATTTTCTTGCTAGCCTCTTGCAGATGCAACACTGTGTTGTAACTTTATGGTCAGTCCCAAAATCAGATGCTAGAAGTCGTCCAATTTTGTTCTTTCTCAGATTCGTTTTGGCTATTTTAGTCCCTTTGCCTTTCCAGCTTCATCAGTTTCCACAGGCTAAGTATGGTTTTGAACACTTTTCATCTGCTGGAAGGGCCACCCCAGCACCCTCGGGAGGGCTTTGATGAATTTCCTCCTTCAGGCTGAGGCTTTTGTTCTGCAAGGGAGCTCGGGAGCTGGGCCTGGGAGATTTATGGTGGCTGCTGTTCGCTGACCCCAGCCAGCCCAGGGGGAAAGCTTTCCTTAGTGTCTCCCCACCATCCTCCCCGTGAGAGCTGGATGGAGTTCCTGGGGGAACAGACTGCAAGAAAGTGGGAGCTTCCCTAGGACCGCAGCCCTCTGGAGCCTCAGTGCCTCTCACAGCTCACATCCGGCCTCCAGCAATCTGTCACCATTTCTAGTTTAATCTTTCTCCTCCTTGAGGTGGCACCAGCAGCTTCTGTCCCGAGTAAGCCAACGCTCAGGTCTCCCGTCTCCCTGCAGGCACACTCTTTTCTCCAGATTTCTGTGTGGCCAGCTGCCCAAGACAGCTCTCTGATGACTAAGAGAAGTGGTTGACTTTGTCTGTCTAGCTTTTTTCTTATTTTAAGAGTGGGAGTGATAGTTTGCCAGCCTTCTGCATCTCTGAGCCCAAACCAGAAGTCTGAGTTTTTAAAGTTTTTTTTTTTTTTGAAGAGTTTATTTATTTATTTGACAGACAAAGATCACAAGTAGGCAGAGAGGCAGGCAGAGAGAGAGGAGGAAGCAGGCTCCCCGCTGAGCAGAGAGCCCCATGCGAGGCTCGATCAGAAAATTGCAGCTCTTGTTGCCAGGATGTCTTTTATTTTACCGTATTTGAATCTCTTTAAATGCCCTCCCCGTGTTTTCCTCGATTGTTTCGGTCCGTCTATCTCCTTGCACATTTTTTTATGGGGTTGTTCTGATCAGCTGCTTGATGCTTACCTCTCTCTCCCTCTGTACTGTTTAGTTTGCTCATTGTGGCGAAGTCCGGCTGGTTGAGTTCTGTAAGTGGTGACAGTCTCCTGACAGAAGGCAGTCTGTGCCCCTCCCACTCTGTCCCCACATCTTCTCCCCATGCTACAACCACGTTCAGCTCCGGGAGAGAGAGGCGTGCACACCTCTCCTAACAGAACTCCCCTGGGCCCTGAGCCCCCTGGCCCAGCTTCCCAAAGGCTGTAGCTGCTGCTCAGCTCAGGAGAACCAAGAAATTTGAATTTGGGATTAGCATTCCATGGGACATGTTCAAGCTGCCTACTCTGTACATTTTTGTATACAACACATTGAATATATTAATGGTCAGCTATCCTGTATCTTTATTTTGCCTGTCACTGGTCTAATCCATTAAGTGTCACCGCTTAGTGCTCAGAAAGAAATCTATTGCTTTCACTTTCAAGTTTCTGTAAGAACTTCCTTCACGTTCTTGAGCACTTATAAAGCATTCTTCCTCCAGATAAAATTTCCCCAAACCCAAATATCTTCTACTTTTCCTTTCTCAACACCCTCACTGGTCTCTTTGGTTATGGGGTTAGGCCAAAATAATCCTAGCTCATTCAGACCTCACAGCAGAGGTCTCTATCGCCAATTGGCCATTTCTCCCTATGGCTCATGAGAAAGCTTCCCAGCCATCATGGCGGCCTGCCTGCAGACCTCATACTTCCTATTCAGCTCTCACTAAAGGGCAAGAGGGCAAGAGAATTTAAAAAAAATTAATGACAAGAGTCAGACACATTTCCATCAGTAAAGAAGACTCCAAGGATCCAAATGACAGATCTTACAAATCTATGATTTGCAGGAAAAAGATACAATAAGACAACAGCATTAAAATAAAGATATGCATCACAGCCAAAGGCTGCCTCATAGCAAGGGGAGAGGACTGGAGAGAGATCACTTGTCTTCTCTTCACAAGGCCAAACAACACATATTTTCTCTCTTGGTTAGAAACCATCAACATGTGTGTGAAACACTAGAACCAGCTTAGACTGGGTATGGGTGACACGTGGCTTCCTTGATCCAGCCCAGTAAATTAGCTGCAGCTGCACGAGCCATTGCCACAAAGGCAGCAGCCATTTGAAGATCCAAGGTGAGTCCAACCGTGCCCTCAGAAACAAGCTGACATTCTCCTCCACTTAGTGCTGGTCAAGGATGGGGACTTTGCCCCTTGGTCTAAAATTCTCAGTAGCCATTTCAGCAAAGGCGGAACTTCGGGGGGCTGCTTTTAACACACTGAAAAGTCAAAATTCTTTTCACTCATGTATCCCTTCTTTTTATGTTTTCTTGCCCGCCACTGTTAATTTGTCCTACCTTTTTTAATAGTAATTGGTCTTACAGATGTAGCTATTTTATCAGGGGATGTCCGCTCCCGTTCCTTTGGTTGAAGCGCCACCTCCTGGCCAGAGAGGGCGAAGCTCAACCAAAGGAGATTCTGAGCTTTCATTCATTCATTCATTCATTCATTCTTCATTTATTCATTCATTCATTTATTTATAAAGATTTCAAACAATGAATTTTGGAACACTGAAAAAAATAAAATTAAATTGAAAAATATTTTATTTACTCGACAGAGAGAGAGTGAGAGAGCGAGCGCACAAGCAGAGGGAGTAGCCGGGACTCCCTACTGAGCAGAGAGCCCATTCACGACAGTGGGATTATGACCTGAGTGGAAGGCAGGCACTTAGCCAGCTGAGTCACCCAGGCGTCCCTCTGAGCTTTTATTTTTGCTAACCCTGAATGCTGCAACCACGGAACTGAATTTTTGAGCTCCTGCGGTCTTTCCTGCTAATCTATTTTGCTAGATCCTGAGGCTTAGGTTTTATCATTTTCAGATTCCACTGGAAAGTTTATTGTCAGTAACTGCTTCCAAAGCATGTGCTACTTCAAACCCGGGGTGACTTGGCAACCATCTGGCATCAATGATTCATTTCTACCGCCTTTAGCAGAAACATTGTTTTTCTATCTAAATAATTTAGCCATATTTTTAGTTAAAAGTGAGTCAGGGAGTAAACTTCTAATTCCCTTTCTCATACCAACTGAACAAATGGCAGCAGTTAGGGTTTGTTAAAGGACTCTCACAGGACCCCAAATGACAATGCTTACAGATCTATGGTTGTTGTAGAGGACACAGCATAGCAACAGCATCAAGTAAGGATAACCTCACAGCCAAAACCTACCCCGCGGCAAGGCATCCAGAGACACCTGACATAGGCTCCCATTGTCCTCTTTCTGCAATGCCATGGCAGGACATACTTCTTAGATCAGGAATCACTGATGGGTGCATGGAACACTCTGGAACCAGGGAGGCCAAAAAGGTTCTAGGACTGTCTTGTACCCTGTTGATCACATAGATATATTCTTGCTATGTAACCAGCCTCAATAGCAGAGGTCTCACTGAGACCAGTACAAGCAATCTCATTGTGTCAATAAACAGTGCTGACAAACTGGGATAAGGCACCTCAAAACTCACCTTGGACCAATGGATAGACACAAAGTAACATATTAACCAGTACATTTCATACTGATTAATGATCAGGGATCAGTGCCATGCAGATATGTCTCTTACCTCAGTAAAAAAGTTTAGGCCAATTTCATGTGTGCTGGAGTTAATTCTCACAGCACACTTTCCTTATTCAGTATTAAACCTCTGTCAAAAAGCACAATACTGGGGCACCTGGGTGGTTCAGTGGGTTAAAGCCTCTGCCTTCAGCTCAGTCATGATATCAGGGTCCTGGGATAGAGCCTTGCATCGGGCTCCCTGCTTGGCGGGGAGCCTTCTCCCCCACCCCCCCACCCCCTGCTTCTCTGCCTACATGTGATCTTTGTCTGTCAAATAAATAAATAAAATCTTAAAAAAAAAAAAAAAAGAGAAAGCTGGGTTTTCCTATTAAAAAAAAAGTACAATACTCCATGCATTCTGGATGTTCACAGGAAGCCTGATGGGTGAATCAGTGAATGAATAAACACAATTTGCAACCCCAGGCTTTGGCTGGGTTTTATCATTTTCTTTCCCTTTCTTTTCTTTTCCTTGAGCACATGTTTTCCATCTTAAAGAAATTTGGACAGTTAATCACTCATTGTTTTAAAGTGAAGTGTTTCTGTTCTTTCACCACAGTTAGATCATAAACTCCTGGAAGGCTGGATATTTTAAATTTTTCATCCCTACCTCTGCTTTCTAATGACTCCAGTCTTCCAGCTGGGCTCTCTGGTATGTATCTTATCCATGCTACATAGTAGATATCAACAAGGAACTGATTTCTCTACCCCACGGGCATGCCAAAGTGTGGTCATTGGCAAAACATGTACTTAAAATTTCCTGGATCCACAATGTATTCTTGGTGAATATTTATTAAAAGGAAATTAATCTCAGTCTATCTATATGTTTGGATTATATATCATTCTAGGAATAATAGATACACACTCTCTCTACATGGTATCACTGAGCCTTTAAAATCCACAAGAGATATATATAT
Organism: Mustela lutreola; assembly: GCF_030435805.1. Taxonomy (NCBI): domain Eukaryota; kingdom Metazoa; phylum Chordata; class Mammalia; order Carnivora; family Mustelidae; genus Mustela; species Mustela lutreola. The sequence goes on from NC_081297.1 coordinate 66,147,322, forward strand.
GGTTATACTTATTTTGAGATTAAAGAAACTCACGGAAATTAAATAATTTGTTTGAGGTCATTCAGGTGTTACATGTTTGAGCAAGGATTTGAAATAAGATCTGTTTAAGATAAAATTTTGGCTCATTCACATAGCTATCATAGTGTCCCAAGATATTTCAGAAAGAAGAGCGGGTCACATGCTCCAGCCATAAAAGGGAGGAATTCTTCTTTTCTTTTAGTTCCCTTGTTGACATTTTAGAAATTTCCCTCCTGTTGCTTCCTGGTCAATCAATTCCTCATTTTATTCAGTCTTGACCTTCTAAAATTTTATAATGCAGGTTAGATATATCCTTATTAGAAGATTGTTTTTAATTACATGATCCTTGTTTTCCTTGATATTACTTCTGTTTGACTAATTTGTTAAGAACTCTAAAATCTGTATAAAAGTCTTCTACAATATTACTCAGCCACCTAAAATAATGGAATCTTGCTATTTGCAACCATGTGGATGGAGCTAGAGGGCATAATAATGCTAAATGAAATAAGTCAGTCAGAGAAAGACAAATATCATATGATTTCACTCATATGTGGAATTTAATAAATAAAACAGATGAACATAGGAGAAGGGAAGGGAAAATAAGATGAAAACAGTGACGGAGGCAAACCATAAGTGAGGCTGAACTTTAGAAAACAAACTGAGGGTTGCTGTAGGGGAGGTGGGTGTAGAATGGGGTAAATGGGTGATGGGCATTAAGGAGGGCATGTAAAGTAGTGAACTTTGGGTGTTATATGCAAGTGATGAATGATTACCTTTGAAACTAATAATATAGTATATGTTACCTAAATTGAATTTAAGTAAAAAATTAAAAAACAAACATATTTCTTCTTCTTGATGATGCATAATAATGTCTCAAATAGGTAGTATGTCTCTGAAAATATTCTTCCTGGAGACCATTATTTAGTAATACATGGAGGTTTAAGACTATTGGATACAGCAGAAATACTCATCAAAAGCACTTAATTTTTTCTTTTTTTCCATGAAAGTGTTAGCATGTCCATTTAATTCTCATTGATTTGATTAAAAGTACCCATAAATACGTTGAAAAAAAAAGTCTCCTGGGGTACCTGGGTGGCTCAGTGGGTTAAGGCCTTTGTTTTCAGCTCAGGTCGTGATCCCAGGGTCCTGGGATTGAGCCCCGCATCGGGCTCCCTGCTCAGCGGGGAGCCTGCTTCCACCTCTCTCTCTATCTGTCTGCCTGACTCTGCCTACTTGTGATCTCTGCCTGTCAAATAAATAAATAAAATCATAAAAAAGTCTCCCACAATTATTATAAATTTGTTAATTTCCTTTATTATTTTCTATAGTATTTTATGTTCTGTGACTTGAGTAGTTAATGTTCAGTCATTTTATCTTTTTTGTGCCATATAGGTATCATTGTGGTTGTACCCATCTGAATTTGAGAGTAATATTCTTACAGTCAGCACATTTTTCTTGAGCATTTACTACTTGACTACTGTCCTAGATTCTTCAACTAATTTTTTTTAATGAACATATAATGTATTATTAGCCCCAGGGGTACAGAAACTAATTTTTTTTTTTTGCTTCGAATTCAATTTTGACTGAAAATGAGACCTTGACAGCTAATTTCCCCTATGCATTTTCTAGTTTAGAAGTTTGAGCAATTTTTAAAAACTTTCAACCTTTGTGAGTCACTTGCAAGTCTTGTTTTAAGAGTATAATTTCTTTAAAAGATTTTATTTAGTATTTATTTTTAAAGAGAGAGAGAGAGAGAGAGAGAAGGGGGGAGAGGCAGAGGGAGAGAGAATCTCAAGCATGTGGAGCCTAACCGGGGGTTCAATCTGACTATCCTGAGATCATGACCTGAGCCGAAATCAAGAACTGGATGCTCAACCAACTGAGCCACCTAAACACCTTGAGATTATAATTTTTATTGTTTAAGACAATAGATTTCTTTAGTATAGTTGAGACACAGTGTTTACATTAGTTCCAGGAGTACTGCATAGTGATTCCACAAGTTTATCCTTTTCAAAGTCTTTATTTTTGAAGTTTTAATTTTGTATATAACATATAGTTCTCATAACCCAATCTTAAAATCTTTTCTTTTTAATTTGATGACTTTACATTTCCATTGTTGTTGTAATACATGGTTATTGACGTTTTCTGCAATGCTATTTAAAAAAAATTAAAAAAAAATTTTTGTGCTCTCGTGGTGCTAGTTTGTTTTCTATCTTTTTTTTTGTGCAAGAGTGTCACTCTGTCCTTACATTTCCAAAAACTGGTAGATACCAAATGACAGTGTATAATATGTACAGAAGAAAAAAGAGGGGACCCCAAAATTCTGTAACAAGGCAAATTTTCATTCATATGTACAGTCAAAATAAAGAGACTTTCATTTTTTTAAAAAAGATTTTTTATATTTATTTGACAGAGAGAGAGAAATCACAAGTAGACAGAGAGGTAGGCAGAGAGAGGGGGGAAGCAGGCTCCCTGCTGAGCAGAGAGCCCGATGTGGGGCTCGAACCCAGGACCCTAAGACCATGACTTGAGCTGAAGGCAGAGGCTTAACCTGCTGAGCCACCCAGGTGCCCCTCATTTTTTTTTTTTTTTTTTTTTTTTTTTTTAGAGAGAGAGGGTGGAGTGGGGGACAGAGGGAAGGGGAGAGAGAGAATCCCAAGCAGGCTCCATGCTGAGTGTGGAGCCTGACATGTAACTCAAATTCATCACCCTGAGATTATGACCCAAGTTGAAACTGAGAGTGGAACACTTAACTGACTGAGCCACCCAAGCACCCCTAAAATAAAGAGATTTTCAGATATGCAAGGTCTTGGAATATTTTGCAATAGCCATTCCTTAAAAAAAATTCTAGACAAGTGCATATGACAACTAAATCAAAGCAGAATGAAATGAAGAACTTGGGGCGCCTGGGTGGCTCAGTGGATTAAGCCTCTGCCTTCGGCTTAGCTCATGATCTCAGGATCTTAGGATCGAGCCCCACATTGGGCTCTCTGCTCAGCAGGGAGCCTGCTTCCCCCTCTCTCTGCCTGTCTCTCTGCTTACTTGTGACCTCTCTCTGTCAAATAAATAAATAAAATCTTAAAAAAAAGAAATGAGGAACTCATGAATAATGATCAGTAACACTCAAATGGTGGCTGTTAATGTTCTAGTGCTTGATCTCCCATTTCATTAATCCTCATGCTAACTATACAGTGTAGATACTCTTGTTCTCCCAATTTTATATCTAGAAAACAGATACAGAGTAGGTAAGCAGTTTGTCAGGATTATAAAACTTATATGGGCAGAGTCGGGATATGAACACAGGCATCGCGGCTCCTAAGACTGTGTTCATAGCCATTATGCTCTGCTGGGCAAAAAGGAAGTAGAATGGGGGAATGTGCCATCAAAGGGATGCCAGTGAGTAGTAAATAAATTTAAACGTAGAATGAAGCCTAAATAACTATAGATTATGATTGAAATCCAGAATTTAATTGATTTGACAGCAACTAATATAAAGACAATAGTATGTTGATAACATCTAGGGACAAAAATTTCAGAATGTCTGGGGCGCCTGGGAGGCTCAGTGGATTAAGCCTCTGCCTTTGGCTCTGGTCATGGTCTCAGAGGCCTGGGATGGAGCCCCACATCCATCCGGCTCTCTGCTCAGCGGGGAGCCTGCTTCTCCCTTTCTCTCTGCCTGCCACTGACTACTTGTGATCTCAGTTTGTCAAATAAATAAGTAAATTCTTAAAAAAAAATTCCAGAATGTAAAAACAAACAAACAAAAAATCCCAAAACAATGGAGGAAAGAGGTTGAAGTGGCAGAAGGAGGAGAGATTTTTTTTTAAAAATTTTATTTATTTGTTTGACAGAGAGAGACACAGAGAGAGAGGGAACACAAGCAGGAGGAGTAGGAGAGGGAGAAGCAGGTTTCCTGCCAAGCAAGGAGCTGCATGGGTTGGCCTGGTGGTGGGTATTAAAGAGGGCACGTATTGCATGGAGCACTGGGTGTTATATGTAAACAATGAATCTTGGAATGCTACATCAAAAACTAATGACATACTGTAAGGGTGACTAACATAATATAATAATGATAAAAAAGTTGAACTTCATAAATACATATTTAAGACGAGTTTAGAATGATAAAGAAGGAAAAATTGTCTAAATATTATGAAGGACAATAAAATGCATAATTTTTAACAAAGTAGATCAGCAAGACAAAATTAATAGGGATGACAAAATAAAGTACATTGCTGATTAATTCAGGAGATACAACATCTGTGACCTCTACGAAAGAAGTGGTGCTGATGGTGCGAAGGGGTAGAATTAAAAATAGACCTTATATCTAAAGAGCTAAATAAGATATGATTTTATGTATTTTATTTTTTGTTGGCAGTATAGCCAGGGAGAAGGTGGTTTAGGGCTCCTTTCCAGTTAGTGGTCCAGAATTCTACCTGAGGTTCAAGCAGTTGGCAAGGCAAACTCATCTGCCACACTCTGTGTCCTTGTTCACTACCTCATATAGTGCAGGATTTTGCCCAGTGTCCGTCTCACAGCCGCCTTCACCTCTTGGTTCTTTAGGCTGTAGATGAGGGGATTCAGCAAGGGTGTCACTGCACTGTACTGCAAGGAGGAGAGCATATCCAGGGAGGAGCCAGATGTGGGCATAAGGTAACGAATCAACCCTGAGCCAAAGAACAGGGTCACTGCAATGAGGTGGGAGGAGCAGGTGGAGAAGGCCTTGGTTCTGCCTGAGGTGGAGCTGATGCTCAGGATGGTGGAGACAATACGGGCGTAGGAGAAGAAGATTGGGAGGAAAGTTCCAAGCCCATGCAATAAGATGGAGCAGATCAAGATGTCAATATTGATGGAAATATCAGAACAAGATAGAGGGAAGAGGGAGGGCAGCTCACAAGTATAGTGGTGTATGGTTTGGGCCTCACAGAAGTCCAGGTTAAGAGCCAAGAGCAAAATTACGACTGAATTGAAAGAGGCCAGGCACCATGAGATGAAAACCAGCTTCACACAGAGCTGGCTGCTCATCACCTGGCCATAGAGCAGTGGGTGGCAGATGGCAGCATAACGGTCATAGGCCATCACTGAGAGCAGAAAGGCTTCGGTCCCTGCAGTGATAAACACAAAAAACACCTGAGTCAGGCAGCCCTCTACCGAGATGGTTTTCTTCTCAGACAGAAGGTCCTTCAGTAGCTTGGGCTCAGTGACTGAAGAGAAACAGAGGTCTAGGAAGGACAGGTTGCTCAGGAAGAAGTACATGGGGGTGTGGAGGCGGGCATCAGTCCTGATCACCAGCAGCATCATCAGGTTCCCCGTCACGGTCAGGAGGTAAATCCCCAGGAAGAACACAAAGAGCAGAGCCTCGATGTGGGGGTTGTTGGACAGCCCGGTGAGAATAAACTCAGTGATGGTGCTGTGGTTCCTCCAGGCCATTTGTGGAGGGGGTTTCCCTGGATAAAACAGAAGTAGAGATGAGATCTGTCATCATTCCTCTTACTCTATATCCCTCCCTGCTCTGCCTTCGCTCTGTTCAGACATCTCTAAACTGCTCTCACTGTATATCAGGAAGAGCTTTTATCCTGTTTGGTTATTATCGATTCTGGGTCACAGTCTTTGCATATTTCAGAGACTCTTCTTCCTCTTTTATAGGGATAACTGGAAAAAAGATCTCTCTGGTTCACCTACACATTCATTGCATTTAGATTCTACTGCATTCTTCCTCGAGTATCGAAATCCTAAAAATTCTAACACATATTCGCAGGGGTCTTAAACCTTCTTTCTTCAATTTCTCAACCATAATTTTTTGTTCAAAATTATCTAATGGCTCCTTACCAGATTTGATCTCCATTAGGCAAAATAGGTACCATTCTTACCTGGTTAATAACAAAGATTATTAAAAATTAAATTAAAATATTAAATTTCTTTTAAGATCAGAAGAAAAAGTGAATATAATGCAGACTGGATTATAGTCATCTCATAAACTGCAATCATAAAGTATAAATTTTAGTGTAGTTTTATGGAAAATGGACCTAGGAAGGCAGAAGTGACTGGGGCCCATGAAAATCTTGTGTCCTTGATCATTACTTCATACAGAGCATTTAATTTTAATAAGAGCTTATTAAACATGGAGCACTTTCTTAAACACTTATCTAAATTGTTTCAAGGCAGCTCTGTGATTGGATAGGGAATTAGTAGCCCCAGGGTAAGGAATTTTATCCCCATTTTACCTGTGAGTAGTCTGATATTAAGGGATATTTTGTAATGTTATGTTGACAACAGCAGAAGAAAGAGGAAATAAATTACTTTTTTTTCCTTCTAATTATAGCCCAATGTCTAGGCTTAGTCACAGTGATGAGGAACAAAAATTTTCTTACTTGGACCTTTAAATTCTTCCTCATCTGCCCTTAAAGTTTCAGTCATTTTGGCTTCTTTTGATACCAGAAAGGTCTGTTTGCTTCTGTGTCTCTGCTCATCTTCTTCTCTGTATATTTTCCTCTTAATTCTACTGACCCGACTCTCATGGACCTTCCAATGTCACCTATAACTTTGACTTTTTCCTTTTACCCTGTCCCAACTGCTTCCTCCTTGACTCACAGCTGTCTGTTCAAATCACTGGGCCACTCGTTCTCAGGTGCCTTATGTCATAGTCTGAATTCTGTGTTTGTCTCATGCGAGATATCTTTCTCACATGTGAGAATATGTGAGATATTTTTTTCCCCTCCCAGCTGTGAGCTCTGTGAGAACAGGGACCACAATTTGACAAGGACAATCACCATTAGCTTCTGATTCCTCTCAAATTTCTGTCTGATTATTTTGGGAGCCTCTCTGTGGCATCTCCTGTGCGCCTCAGACAAGACTTCATGACTGCCTTCTGCACAGGCTCATTCCTTCCTCCATGGGCCCCCATAGCACTGGCCCCTGTGGGGAGCACTGTTGACATTGTTGTCTACCATTGCTGCTGGCCCTCCCACTCAACGCAGCATGGAGGGCACTGTTGCTGAACTTGAAGGATGTCTACACAGAGCACACCGTCTCATGCTGCTGCTCATCCTCTTTCTAGTGGTCTCATATTGGTAAAACCCACAAGCACTGTGGCTACCACTGAAGAAGCTGTTTGTGTTGTTAGTGTGGACGTGTTATTCTTTTATGGCTCCATGAAGGCCAGATGGAAAAGGCTTATAGTTTTCTTATGAACAATGTTTCTCTCATCCTCTTGCTCTGTCAGCTGTGTAACCAGGAGGACCAGATGGTGAGCCATTTAGATTAATGATGACATTAAGAATCACTTTGACCCCTAACATCTTGGACTATGTAGTGAGTCACTGCCCTATGTGATGATTCCTTCCTCAGTTGGACATTTGAGGCTAATTTACCCAGATTCTGTTTTTGTCTGCCAGTCCACTGTCTGATTCCATGGTAAGCTTCCGTATCATAGAAATATTTAATCTTACTGATCCAGAGAGCCCTGCCTCTGACCCTTCAAGCTTTGCCAGGAATTCATGTACGGACACTAACATATATCATGAAATGCTTAAATTCTGATCCCATTAACAAATCCATTAGTCCCACCTCAGTCCATCTCAGACTCAAATCTGGATTACCTGTGTCCCAGGACAAGTAGGGCAATGTTCTCCGTTATGTGCCTGTAGGACATGAGCTTCGATCCAGTGATGGTGAAGCACCACTGGCTGGAGAAGTTACTTTTGAGGATCCTGCAATGGGCAAAAATTGCAGATACCAGTGAAACCAAACACTATATCTGAATCTATACAAACCAAGCAAAATGATAAGTGGAAGCCATTCTTCCCAGAGATCTCTGTATTTCAAAATATGTATGGATGTGGCTCTCCTGAAAATCGCCTCCATTCTTCCACTGTCACTCACAAGGAGCCACAAGTGGCTATTATGTCCACAGGGGCTTCAAGCTCTCATCTGAGGAACTCTGTAGCATTTGTGGAAAATCCTGTTCTCCCCTGCCCTACATCCACATATTGCATAAATGAAGGCAACAGCTACTTCTCTCTTGTGATTTTCAAGTTGTCACAGAGAAAGGAATCTCCCCTTCCCCCACCATTCGCTGTCCTTACACAATTCATCAACTTGATGCCTGAAACGTCTTTCTTGACCAGGAATGATTATTTCCATTTAAATCCTCGACCAATTAAGCATGAAAATAAAGTGCACTTGCAGTCACTCTTGGGAAGGGAAGATACTGGCTTCATTTAATCCTGAGCTATAGTGGACTGAAGGCAGATGTAGGATATGGATTGTGGAGAGGACACAACTAAAAGGAAAGACAGGGAGACTGAGGAGAGGTGGGAGCGGCCAAAGGGGAGGATTTCGCAGTGTTTTAGGTGAACGCCTGTTCCAGCTTTTTGCCAACACAGACATGTCATATCCATCAGAGACCTGGTAATGCAATGAATATCTCCTTCAAAGAGATACAGCAGATTACTGGCTATGTTCATGACTTTGTGCCTTTCAGGAGGTTAAAGAAAATCAGCATATTTTCCAATCCAGCTGTTAATACAGCAAATCACAGATTTATGTTGGGGACTTAAGGATCAAGCCCAAAGTTGAGAACAATTCTGCTGGAGCTATGATCTTAATTACCCAATCTTGCCCAAAGAGGAAGCTATTTGACAGCATGTTTCCATTAAATGAGAGTGTCTTTAGTGTGTGTACAAGTGCTTTGCACACTGGCTGCTTAAAGCCATCTTTGGAATGAAGAAATGAAAGAAGGGTGTGTGCAGAAGGTCAGACTGGACAAGGAGGCTCCAGGGATCCTGTGAGCTGGGCTGTGCTGTTCAGACCTTAAGTGCATGCGGGAGGAATCTGCATGGGGGAGAAGGATGTCAGCCTTGGGAGCAGGAGGGACCTAAGACAATCTTCATCCACTTGAAGTGGTTCTCAGAGCTGCCTCTCCTCTGCTCCCTTGGACCATTCACAGTGTTACAACGTGACTAGTTCTCAGGTGACTTCAATACCAAGAATAAGTCTACGGTGCTTCTAACAGTTTGTACTGAGCAAGCAGGAAAATACGTGGCTCTGATGGTGTAGTCCCTATCTCTGATACCCTTGTTTCATCGCAGGTGTCAGCTTTTTGCAATCTTTTGGGATCCTGAAGCACGAGAGGATTGATGCGTAGATTTTAAATTGTCACTGTCCTCAGTGTGAAGCAGGGAGGGAACGTGTCCAAGGCAGCTGGAACTAATGACCATTCAGACGAACAGAGATGGAATCCCATCCAGGGAGATGGTCTGCCAAGGAGTGGGATGTTCCCACCTCTAGCTTAGGGACAAGGAACGGGTGCAGCAGGAGCTTTAGGACAAAGGATCATGAGGTGGAGATGCGGGAGAGGATAAACAGCAGAAGTGAAGCGTACAGAGAACTTCACAGGCAGAGAATAGGGGGAACCACCAGAAACCCAGAGAAGATTTTACCATTCTCCTGGCTTTTCTTGGAAGAAGCAACTCCACATGTTCTGTGTTCCCCATCACAAGCAGATGCTTGGTAGGTAAATCCTGGTAAGAGAACCCCTGTCACAAGCATTTCTTTACAGAGTACATGGCCTATTTTCTTTGCCATCAGTGAGTGAAGGAAATTAGAATAGTTCCAGCTCTGGAAGCAATGGATATATCACAGCATCAGGTTTATTCTCCAGCACAACTTACAGGAGAGTGGTGTCATTCTGCAATGGAGGCCACTATATGGAAAGACAAGGAGACCTTCTCTAAAGAAGCTCCTATTCTGAAAAACAGGCACCCATTTCGTGAATTCCTTCTCACATGATCTCAGGTGCAGTAGTGAGCCTGGTCTTCCTTCATTCCATCTGTGATTCTGAATCCTCTTCTAAGAGCATCACTGAAAGAGAGAAGATTCCACCAGAGCCAATCAGAAGGTTCTTTGGACATAGGTAGCTCTGGGCTGGGTCAGGGTCCCCCAGAGGAAGCTGGGCTGCTGCCCTGTATTCCCTGAAGTCCCAGCCTGAAGTCGAGCTCTGGACTCACTAACCACAGTTTGGACTTAACTAGAAAGGTAAATTTAGTGCACAAGGGTTCTCTCCAGGGCGGTATTATAAGTTTCTGAATTAAGGCAATTATTTAAAGCCTAGAAGACACTATTATTAGGCTTGGGGGAGGCTGCTTAAGATCAAGAAAATAAGAAAGAGATTTAAAGGAAAACTTCTGGGAGATGGACATTTTCCTGATGTCATCAAAGCCCTGAGAAATCATGGAGGGAGCTGAGCTGAGACTTATTAGTGACTGAAGTCCAGTCTAGTGGACATTTGAGTTTTCCTTACTTCTCCAACAGGACCATCCACTATAATAATGAAAAGACAGGAGATAACTCCACCCTTAGGTTTCCAGAGTTTCCACTTTAAGCATATAATGAATTGAAAGAGAGAATTTATTAAAGAATAATAATTGAAGTTTGTAATAAATTACTTTTAATAAGTCATACAGATAGTTTTTGAAATAAAAAAGTTAAAATTTTATTTCTTTTCAAGGCAGAGAAACATCATGAACATTTTCATGGGATTTACATACAAGTGACAAACACAGAGGCATGGTACCCTTAAGTTAACTGAAGTGATGCAAACAGCAATAAAACATGTATTCATCCCTTCTTCAGTAAAAAGTGAGTGCCAGGGCAGAGATGTGAGATCCCAGAATGAATACTTTTGCTCGTAGTGATCCGAAGGGGCACTTGCACCCCAATGTTTATAGCAGCAATGTCCTCAATAACCAAACTATGGAAAGAGCCCAGATGTCCATCAACAAATGAATGGGTAAAGAAGATGTGGTATACATACACAATGGAATACTATGCAGCCATCAAACAAACTGAATGACATGGATGGAACTAGAGGCTATTTTGCTAAGCAAAATAAGTCAATCAGAGAAAGACAAGTATCATATGATCTCACTGATATGAGGAATTTGAGAAAGAAGACAGAGGATCATAGAGGAACAGAGGGAAATATGAAACAATACCAAACCAGAGAGAGACACAAACTATAAGAGACTCTTAATCTCAGGAAACAAACTGAGGGTTGCTGGCAGGGATGGGGGTGGGAGGGATGGGTTGGCTGGGTGATGGACACTGGGAGGGTATGTGCTATGGTGAGCACTGTGAATTGTGTAAGACTGATGAATAACAGACTGTACCCCTGAAACAAATAATATATTATATGTTAATAAGAAAAAGATCTACTTTTGCTTATCCATCTAAGTGTCCTATGTGGGAATAGGCATTATCTTTAATGCCTTATCCTTCTCTGTCATTCAGTTTTACTGAGCAGCTGTTAGGTGTCAGGCACTGGAGAGACAGCTGTGGCAGCACAGAAGCCTCTGCCCTCCTGTCAGTGTCACTCTGCAGTTAATACAGACATAGTTCAAAGTGCAGTGATGTGATGGCAAGCACCACCAAGAACGACAACAGGATAAGGAGACAGAGGGTGATGGGATGTGCTGTTTGATGGAGGAGGTAAAGAAAGAGGAGGCAGCATTAGGAACCTGAATTAAGGGATGGAGAGCCTTGTGGATATGGAGGGTGGGGACAACAAGTGCAAAAGCCCTTAGGTGGGACTTATTGCTAAGTTGTTCAGAACTGGGTATCAGGTGTCAGATGTTGGTAGCAGCGATATGAGGTAGTTTCCTCAGGGCTCTGCAGATGGGATGAATTCCTGTGGTTTGCAGTTTTTGTGTCACTAAGGGATTAAATTCCTGACTACCACATTTCAGTCCTCCTCTTGGTCAGGGGAGGCCTTGACTGACAAACCCATTAGAGCATAGGGTGGCAGGTTTCCCAAAGGGAAATAGACATTGGCACCAGAAGGAGGGAGGGATGCCTGGTGAGCAGATACAAGCATGAACTGTTCCCAAATGGAGGCAGACAGTGCGGCATGAGAGCTGGGTACCTGTCACCCGTGCACTGCCTGCTGGTTCACTTCTTGCCTCTCCCCTAGGCTCAAGATGTGACCAACACCACTGTGGGTGGCTTTTCTCCTATAAGGCTCAGGACCAGCTGCTGCATTCACTTCAGCCCTTGGAGGTTAGGGGGTGCTGGGGTGGGATGTGTCTGTCAGGGTGGGAGCAGCTCCTTGGTTAGTCAACCCACACTCACTAAGCACCTGCTCTGGGCTGGTCCTGCTATATTATGGGCTCACAGCCCACAGGAGACCAGATCCCACACTGCAGTGACAGCTCAGCCTGATGGATCCCATCACAGCCCTGCAGTCCCATCACTGCAGGGCTGTGATGGGAAAGCCTGAGGGTCTGGGTTTGGGGAGCCCAGTGGTGGAGGGGAAAAGTAAGCACGTAAAGCCGGCATTGGAGGGTACCCTGAGTGTGAACACAGCATATGAGGGGAGAGCACAGCCTTGGGGACTAGTGACATTCTCCTCCCTCCCCAGGTCAGTGAGGCATGAACAGGGGCCAGGACAGCTAGACTGCACATCTCCCAGGACCCTAGAAAGGTGACTCAGGAGGCTATGTGGAGGCAGGGGAGGGACATGGTGAAGGAAAAACCCTGCCTAACCTGACCTCTTGCCTTGCCACCATGCTGCACTGGTGTGGTGAAGGATGCCACAGAGTCCATGGTCCACGTGGAGCTGCTCTCCACCTGCCGGACCATCTCTGTGGCCACTTCACTCACATAGTGTACAGCTGAGCCAGGGCAGGGCCAGGAGGGAGTTGGTGAGTGATGAGGGGTCTTACTCGCCCCACTTGTTCTGTGCCCACAGGACTCCCCTGCTTCCCTGTGGCATGACTGAAACCACTATGGAAGCATAAACGTGAATGGAAAGTAAGGTGGACACACTAGTGCTTCAGCAAGACTTGCCTATAAACTGAACACGTTTTTCTCTTCCTCATTCTTGAAGCATCCTGTTCCCTTCACTTGTGTTTCTGTAGAATTCTTTGTTCCAGACTTTTGGTATTGATATTGACATCCTGATGACATCAATGTAGACTTACTAATGACTTGTATGGCTGGTGGCATGGCTAGTCATGAGGCCACTTGGAAGACAGGATGAAGGTGGCTGGCCCCACATACCAGATTTGTATTGAAACTGCCCAAATCCTGTAGTTTCCTAGGAAGTCCTCAGCCTTTTACTCCTGTAAGCCTGAAGTTTTGCAGTCTTGGAGGCATTAGCCTGCTGGAGGTTTCTTAGCCTTGGAGTAATAAACTGTCTTCCTTCTTCATATCTAAACTCTGTCTTCTCTCTGGAGCAAAGAGATTGGTTTTGGACAACATGACTTTTCTGCTCTGGAGCACAGAGGCTATTTTTTGACAACATGACCTTGCCATGTACAGCTCGCAGATGTCCATCCATGGCTTCTGAACTCTTCTCCAGGATGGTGAGTGCTCCCCAAGGGACAGGGAGGAGGGGCCATGTGGTGGGACCTAGACAGGACAGAGTAGATGGACACACCCATCTCTCTGACTCCAGGAGCCACACTCCTGCCCAGAATGATGCCCATGACTCAGCAACCCTAACACAGTCATAACAGGGCCAGGAACTGGGAGGGCAGGGTTCCCCAAACACTGAGTGTGTGTGCCCATGTGTATGTGGTTATGCTGGATGTCTGGGGATGGAGGAATCTGTATGGCCCACCTGAATGTTCTGCTCCAAACTCCAGGCTGGTCATGTGAAGCAGGCATGGCTGGGACTGAGGGCAAAATAATCTCTCCAACACCCTCTGACTACACGAGCATATAATGGTTAAGGCCTGGGCTTGGAGACAGTTTGGGTGACCTTGGTCATGTGACTGGTTGTGTGACTTTGGGCAGGCAACTTCCCATCTCTGCCTTTCTATCCCCTAGGCTGTGAAATGGAGGCCTCTGGATGGGGCTGCTGTAGGATGAATCTTCCTGGTCCATCTGGTGTTCAGTGTTGTACTGGAAGCATTTGATATGTTGCTGTGATCCTCCAGCCTTTACCCCCCAAAAGGGCTGGATCTGCAAACACATTAGGTGGGCCCAGGCAGATGAATGGGCAGGAATGCTCTCCTTTTGGGGCCCACATTTTTGTGGTTATTGTTTTTTTTTTTTTTTTTCCTTTAAATTGTCTAAACACATATTCCTGTACCTGCTTATAGCCAACTTTGGAAGGGTCAGGGAAGTCCTCCTGGAGAAGGAGACATCTGTGCCAGGACCTCTGAGTAGTGGGTGTCTGGGCCATCCTCTTGCAGGGGTGATGGAGTGCCGTGGGGGCTGGAGTAAACCAAGGTATGGATGATTATTCCAGTTGGTTGCTCAGGCGGTGATGAGGGCATCTGGAGGCCAGTGCACCTGTGCCCATTTGCCTATTGCCCTTTGTCCTCAGTTTCCTAGAAAGCTTAATATCAGACAGCATGTCAGGAAAGAAATATCTCAATTCTAGGAAGCAAACAGTACTCCCATACTAAAGGCCAATTTAATGTGATTTTTATGGTGTTAAAAAGCATTGACCTTTGACTGACATTGCATCTGTAAAATATGAGTGTAAATAAGGTAAAAAGCAGTTTAGGTCTTGACATGACGAGGTGAGTGGTGGAACAGCTGATGGAATGATAGTGGTTTGATTCATCCTTGCTGGTAGGTAAGGAAAAGGAGGGCATTTGTAAGTGGAACTATATCTTATTCTTTTTTTTTTTTTAAGATTTTATTTATTTATTTGACAAAAGAGATCACAAGTAGGCAGAGAGGCAGGCAGAGAGAGAGAGAAGGAAGCAGGCTTCCTGCTGAACAGAAAGTCCAATGCGGGACTCGATCCCAGGACCCTGAGATCATGACCTGAGCCGAAGGCAGCAACTTAACCCACTGAGCCACCCAGGCACCCTGGAAGTACATCTTCTTGAGTCCTTAGTTAATCCAGAGAAGGTCTACTTTAATTATATTTTATTTATTTATTTATTTATCATTCATTCATTCATTCAGAAGGAACATAGTTTTTGGGGAGACCTGGGATACAGATGAAGCAGCCCCAGGGCATCCTATTCATCATACTCAAAAATGTACAAAGAAGGTTTTGCTAAAAGAGATCCATTGGAATGTTGGTTCCTTTGGGCAATTTCCCAAACTCATCCTTTGAAGGGTGTGGACACTTCGAACCATTTCCTTGAAGGCAACTGTAGTCTGTTAGAGACAGAAAGCTCAGTGGTGCCTTTTTGTTTTTCACAAAGAACATTTTTTTTAAATTTAATTTTAATTTTTATTAAAATTAATTTTAATTTTATTTTATTCAAGTGTTTATTTTTATCAGTGTTCCAAGATTCATTGTTTATGCACCACACCCAGTGCTCTGTGCAATATGTGCCCTCCTTAATATCCATCACCAGGCTCACCCATCTCCCCTACTCCCCTCCCTTCCAAGGGAGGGCACCTTGGCTCTTTCTGTTGAAGGGCATCTTGGTTCTTTCCACAGTCTGGTGATTGTGGCCATTGATGCTAGGAACATTGGGGTACATATGGCCCTTCTTTTCACTATATCTGTATCTTTGGGGTAAATACCCAGTAGTGCAATTGCAGGGTCATAGGGAAGTTCTATTTTTAATTTCTTGAGGAACCTCCACACCGTTTTCCAAAGTGGCTGCACCAACTTGCATTCCCATCAACAGTGTAAGAGGGTTCCCCTTTCTCCACATCCCCTCCAACACATGTTGTTTCCTATCTTGTCAATTTTGGCCATTCTAACTGGTGTAAGGTGATATCTCAATGTGGTTTTAGTTTGAATCTCCCTGATGGCTAGTGATGATGAACATTTTTTCATGTGTCTGATAGCCATTTGTATGTCTTCATTGGAGAAGTGTCTGTTCATGTCTTCTGCCCATTTTTTGACATGATTATCTGTTTTGTGTGTATTGAGTTTGAGGAGTTCTTTATAGATCTTGGATATCAGCCCTTTGTCTGTACTGTCATTTGCAAATATCTTCTCCCATTCTGTGAATTGCCTTTTTAAAAAAAATTTCTTTTCAGTGTAACAGTATTCATTGTTTTTGCACCACACCCAGGGCTCCATGCAATACGTGCCCTCCATAATACCCACCACTGGGCTCACCCAACTTCCCACCCCCACCCCTTCAAAACCCAGAGTCCATAGTCTCTCATGGTTCATCTCCCCTTCCAATTTCCCCCAACTCCCTTCTCCTCTCCATCACCCCATGTCCTCTGTGTGATTTCTTATGCTCCACAAATAAGTGAAATCATATGATAATTGACTCTTTCTGCTTGTCTTATTTCACTCAGCATGATCTCTTCCAGTCCCGTCCATGTTGCTACAAAAGTTGGGTATTCATCCTTTCTGATGGAGGCATAATACTCCATAGTGTATATGGACCACATCTTCCTTATCCACTCATCTGTTGAAGGGCATCTTGGTTCTTTCCACAGTTTGGTGACTGTGGTCATTGCTGCTATGAACATTGGGGTACAGATGACCGTACAGATGACCGTTTTTCCACTACATCTGTATCTTTGGAGTAAATAACCAGTAGTGCAATTGCAGGGTCATAGGGAAGTTCTATTTTTAATTTCTTGAGGAACCTCCACACCGTTTTCCAAAGTGGCTGCACCAACTTGCATTCCCACCAACAGTGTAAGAGGGTTCCCCTTTCTCCACATCCCCTCCAACACATGTTGTTTCCTATCTTGTCAATTTTGGCCATTCTAACTGGTGTAAGGTGATATCTCAATGTGGTTTTAGTTTGAATCTCCCTGATGGCTAGTGATGATGAACATTTTTTCATGTGTCTGATAGCCATTTGTATGTCTTCATTGGAGAAGTGTCTGTTCATGTCTTCTGCCCATTTTTTGACATGATTATCTGTTTTGTGTGTGTTGAGTTTGAGGAGTTCTTTATAGATCCTGGATATCAGCTTTTTGTCTGTACTGTCATTTGCAAATATCTTCTCCCATTCTGTGAATTGCCTCTTTGTTTTGTTGACTGTTTCCTTTGCTGTGCAGAAGCTTTTGATCTTGATGAAGTCCCAAAAGTTCATTTTCGCTTTTGCTTCCTTTGCTTTTGGAGACATATCTTGAAAGAAGCTGCTGTGGCCGAAGTCAAAGAGGTTACTGTCTGTGTTCTCCTCTAGGATTTTGATAGATTCCTGCCTCATGTTGAGGTATTTTATCCATTTCGAGTTTATCTTTGTGTATGGTATAAGAGAATGGTCGAGTTTCATTCTTCTATACATAGCTGTATATATATACACACACACATATATATCCCAGCTTTGTTTATTGAAGAGATTGCCTTTTTTCCACTGTATATTTTTTCCTGCTTTGTTGAAGATTATTTGACCATAGAGTTGCAGGTCCATATCTAGGCTCTCTACTCTGTTCCTCTGGTCTATGTGTCTGACTGACTTAACTTTGCTCTGCATTACATTCTCCAGTTCCATCCATATCATTGCAAGTGGCAAGATTTCTTTTTTTTTTTTTTTTTATGATTGAGTAGTATTCCGGCATACATATATACCATCTTCTCTCTCTCTCTTTTTTAAATTAACATATAATGTATTGTTTGTATCAGGTGTACAGGTTGGTGATTCATCAGGCTTACACAATTCACAGTACTCACCATAGCACATGCCCTCCCAATGTCCATCATTATACCACATCTTCTTTATCCACTCATCTGTCAATGAACACTTGGGCCATTTATCTATTTTGGCTATTGTAGATAATGCTGATATAAATGTAGGGGTGCATGGATTCCTTTGAGTTAGTGTTTTTGTAGTCTTTGTAGTACCTGTATGGCTCAGTTGGTTAAAATCTGACTCTTGATTTGGGTTAAGATTATAATCTCAGGGTAGTGAGATCAAGCCCTGCATTGGGCTCCATGCTCAGTGGGGAGTCTACTTGTTCCTCTCCTTCTGCCCTTCCTCCTGTTCTCTCTCTAAAACAAACAAACAAATAAAATCTTTAAGAAATTCTTCAACACATTGAAGTCTGGTTTCCACCCACTCCCACTCCCACTGTTACTGATTTTACACATTTATGAAAGAGAATATTTCAGAGCATGAGAAGCCAGTCAGTAGGTGTAGACTGCCCAGGTTTAAATTGGTCCAAACCAGTTCTCCTCAAGTCTAATCACTGAAAAATCCTTTACATGAATGTGCATTTTGCCTAATATCTCTCCTAGAAAATTAGATTTCATGTATGAGAGATGGGTTCAATTGCTCTGGGGAACTGACCAGTTTTTTTTTTTTTTAAATTGATTTGACAGAGATCACAAGCAGGTAGAGAGGCAGGCAGAGAGAGAGAGAGAGAGAGAGAGAGAGAGAGAGAGAGGAGGAAGCAGGCTCCCTGCAGAGCAGAGAGCCCGATGTGGGGCTCTATCCCAGGACCCTGGGAGCGTGACTTGAGCTGAAGGCAGAGGTTTTAGCCCACTGAGCTACCCAGGTGCCCCCAAACTGACCAAATCTTAATGCTAGTTTTCTACTTCCTTTCTCCTTTTAGCAATTTTAAGATTTTAAAGTCTAACACTTCTTAATACAATAAACCAACAAATTCTCTAGATACTTCTAAGCAACAAGGTTAAGCAAATGGACAGTTTTCATGGAAATAGGCTTCTTCTTCTTCTTCTAAAGATTTTATTTATTTGTTTGACAGAGAGAGACACTGGGAGAGAGGGAACACCGGCAGGGAGAGTGGGAGAGGAGGCAGGCTTCCTGCTGAGTAGGGAGCCTGATGTGGGACTTGATCCCAGGACTCCAGGATCATGCCCAGAGCTGAAGGCAGATGCTTAACGACTGAGCCACCCAGGTGTGCCACAAATAGACTTCTTAAGGACATGTAAATAGACCATTATAAGTAGCAAAGCTGAAGGTGAGTTCATATAGAGAATATTCCCTTGTAAATTGAGGGCAAAAATTACAGCATTTCTTGCTGCTTCTTTTGCCTGACATAATGGGTGTAATAAAGCAAAACACAGGTGAAAGGAGATTGAAGTTTACCAGCTCCTCAACAAGACTTTGATTTTCTTTTTCAACATTACTTTGGCTCTTTGGGGTCTTTTCTGGTTCCATACAAATTTTAGAATTGCTTGTTCCAGCTCTGTGAAAAATTTTATTTTGATAGGGATTGCATTGAATGTGTAAATTGTTTTGGGTAGCATAGACATTTTAACAATATTTGTTCTACCAATCCCTGATCATGGAATGTTTTCCCATTTCTTGTATCTTCCTCAATTTCTTTCATAAGTGTTCTATAGTTTTTAGACAATTCTGACTTGTTTCACTGCATTGGAAGGAAATTGCATAATGTTCTTAAGTAATTTGAGTGGTAGTGTTGTCTGTTTTATTAAGGTGTAATTTCCTCAATCTGATATTTGTTATTATCATGAAGCATATGGTTGAATATTGCTTAATATTAAATACTTTGTATTAAAGAGAAAATCATTAGAATTTTTATTGTTAAATATTTGAGGTCATAAGAAATGTTGAATATTATTTTCATGCCTATTAAGAGTCTATTAGGGTGGACATATGATTATTCACTTTAACCTACTGATTTGAGGGATCAAATCAATAACAAAGTTTGCTTGATCTTGGATTATTATTTACATTGTTATTCTTTCAGTATACTTTACACTTGATCTTAGCCAAAAGTCCAAGAAGTGATTCAGTATACTTTCAGATTCAACAGATTAATATTTCATTTAGAATTGTCTATATAATCATTACAAGATGATAATATTACAGGTTTGAGTCAGAGTTACTTTAGCTCTCAAAATGCATTGACAGCTTCCCCTATTATTCTGTACTCTAAACAATTCATATAACATTGAAGTTTGGACTCATTTGAAAAACTGTCTGTGCTTGTTGCCCTTTTGAGAGAATTCTTTGATTTTTAAAAAATTTTAATTATCTAATGGCTCAATTTTCTTTTTCTTGACTTACATATTCTTTAAAATTGAACAAAAGCCCACTTTTCAAATTTTTTGAGATGATTCTTAACATTTCCTTAAAATTTTTATATTTTACATCTGTTGTGTTACTGTTTTTCTTTCTTTTTTTGAATATGCTCTATGAGGTTATATCAAATTTTAGAGTTTTTTGAATGGCTACAACCTTAATTTACTTCCCAATTTTGTTTTTCTGTTTTCTGACTTGTTAATTTGTGCTTTTAGTTCCTTTATCCTCCTTTTCATATTTAGTTTCTGTTATCTTTCTAATGCTTGGATTTGAGCTTTTAGAAACTTAAATTTTCAATGAATTCAATGAATTATATGAATTCAGTGAATTCATATAAGGATAGATAGATTACAATAAAGAAATCTAAATACTGGCAATATTTCATAACTTTAGTATATCATGTTCTAATATTCATAATATTCTACATAGAGTTTTGATTGTTTTGTTGACATAGGATCTTTTTTTTTTTTTTTTAACCAATGCTTTATTTACCAGGGGTTGGGATTTGCAAAAGTTATCTTCTATTTAATAAATGCCTCTTTTGTTTTTAGTACTTCCTGCAATTCCTCACAGTCAGATGCCGAATCTCCTGAAATGATCATTGAATCTTTTCAACCTAATTATTTTGTTGTCTTATCAATCTGTTTTGTGGAAAATTGTCTTCACATTCTCTTCCAACCAACAGAGCACAGACTTTCCAAATAAGGAGCCCAAATCAGCCCAAATCAAATCTGAACAGAGTCTGCCTTGGAATAATAAGCAGGCTCTGTTCAGACAAGCTCTGGAATTTTTCTTCCAAGTTTTATGACACTGTGTGTGGGAGAAAGTGGGGAGAAAAGAAGAAATGTGAAGGAACAGTCTTTGTAACTGTGTCTTTGTCACTACTTAGAGATATTTCCCCAGTGTCCTTCTCACAGCCGCCTTCACCTCTTTGTTCTTTAGGCTGTAGATGAGGGGATTCAGCAAGGGCGTGACTACACTGTACTGCAAGGAGATGAGCAGATCCAAAGAGGAACCCAAGGGAGGCATGAGATAACAAAGAAAACCTGAACCAAAGAACAGGGTCACTGCAATGAGGTGGGAGGAGCAGGTGGAGAAGGCCTTGCTTCTGCCTGAGGTGGAGCTGATGCTCAGAATAGTGGAGATAATACGAACATAGGAGAAGAAGATTGGGAGGAATGTTCCAAGCCCATGCAATAAAATGGAAGAGAGCAGGATATTGGTAGTGATGGAGATATCAGAACATGACAGAGGGAAAAGGGCAGGCAGCTCACAAATGTAGTGGTGTATAGTTTGGGCCTCACAGAAGTCCAGGTTAATACCCAAAAGCACAATGATAAATGCATCGAGAGAAGCCAGGCCCCATGAGGCCACCACCAGCCTCACACAGAGCTGGCTGCTCATCACCTGGCCATAGAGCAGTGGGTGGCAGATGGCAGCATAACGGTCATAGGCCATCACTGAGAGCAGAAAGGCTTCAGTTCCTGCACCAAAAAACACAAAGAACACCTGAGTCAGGCAGGCCTCTACTGAAATAGTTTTCTTCTCAGACAGAAGGTCCTTCAGTAGCTTGGGCTCAGTGACTGAAGAGAAACAGAGGTCTAGGAAGGACAGGTTGCTCAGGAAGAAGTACATGGGGGTGTGGAGGCGGGCATCAGTCCTGATCACCAGCAGCATTATCAGGTTCCCCGTCACGGTCAGGAGGTAAATCCCCAGGAAGAACACAAAGAGCAGAGCCTCGATGTGGGGGTTGTTGGACAGCCCGGTGAGAATAAACTCAGTGATGGTGCTGTGGTTCCTCCAGGCCATTTGTGGAGGGGATTTCTTGGAATAAAATACAAAGGAATGATAACACCTATGATAGTTTCCATTTTTTAGGGCATCATCATGTCTTCTTATACATCCCTCCCATCCTGCTTAGTTTGACCTTGTGCTCAGGTATTTCAAAGCTGTTCTCACTGTATCTCAGGGAGAGTTTTTATCCTTTCTTGTACTTTAGAGTACTTTATCCTTTCATGCACTTTAGAGAATTCTATTCCTGTTTTACAGGGGTTTATTTGAAAAATAATATGGCTGGCTCACTTATACATTAGTGTTACTCACTTCTTGTTGCATGCTTCAAAGTTCAGAGAGACTGTGGACTCTGAGAAACAAACTGAGGGTTTTGAAAGGAGGTTGGGGAGATGGGTGAGCCTGATTGTGGGTATTAAGGAAGGCATGTATTCCATGGAGCACTGGGTGTGGTGCATAAACAATGAATCTTGGAACACTGAAAAAAAAAAAAAAAAAAAAAGAAAAGAAATCCTTACAATAATGTTTCAAAAACCATTATATAACATATCTACAGCAAACTATTATATAACATATCTACAGCAAATAAACCTTTTCTCTTCTCTTCATTCTTTTTATTCAAAATAATCCAAGTCTTCTTACTTCCTAAACAGTGTGTTAAACTTAATAGTACTTTTTTTTTTTTTTGGTATGCAGAGTATAAAAAAAAATTTCCTGTCTGTTTTCATGCATGGAAATTTCCCCCATTTTACCCTGGAGGAAGATGATATTGAGCCCTGTTGAGAACCTGTAGAAGAGCCAGGAAATGAATTCCCTAGTTTTCTCCTAATTCTGATCCCAGTGTCTAGGCCTGGTTCCAGAAATGAAGAATACTTTTCTTCCCCTGACATTCAGATTTTCTTATTTGTCCTTACCCTATATTATTGCCTTTTTGGCCCATTTTGATACTAGAAAGGCCTATTTATTTTTGTGTCTTTGATTATATTGTTCTCCTTTTGGATGTTCTTCTTCTGTATTCCACGGACCTGCATTTTCAACTGCCTTCCAGCATCCCCTCAAATCTTGCTATTTCCTTGTCAAGTGTACTTAAAAACCTGATTCTATTAACAAATCCATCAGCCCAAGCTCAAGCTCACCCTCAATACAAGTCTAGGTTACCTGTGTGCCTGGAGCAAACAGTGCAATGTCTTCCTTGGTATGTGACCTCAGCTAGATCCAGTGGTGGTGAAGTATAAATAGCTGGAGGATTTACTTTTGAGGATCTTGCATGGATAAAATTATAAACAGTGTTGAAAGAAAACATTTTGCTTGGAATCTACTCAACTGAAGTGGAAAGGTAAATTTATTTTTTGCTTTTCAAAGATTTGGAGAGCACCAGGGATTTGTGGATAGCTCTATCCTGAAAATAGTTTCCAGTTTTCTACTTTTACTCATAAGGCAGTACCTGACCACAGTATCTTTGGGGAGTTCAGGTTCTCATCTAAGAAGACTAGCATTTTTGCAAAACTTTTTTCATTAGTGTGCTAACATCCACACTTCGTGTGGATGATGGCAGCAGCTATTTTTGTCATATGATCTTGGGATCTCACCCTTCTCACCATCCTAAATAGCAAATCAAATGGACTCTACGGATTTCTTTAAAGACCAAGGACAAAGTCTTCTATTCAATTCTAGATTACATTCCAAGCATGAAAATGCATCTATTTTAAACAAGAAAATGAATATTAGCTTTCATTTACTGTTTAGAATGAAAGACATTTTCAGCTTTATTTCATACTGACATTAAGAGACACTGATGTCAGATTTACACGAGGTTGAGGACAAAAGACTAAAATTAAACAAGGGGTAATTGAAAGGGTAAAATATTTAAATATGAGGATTTCAGAAGTGTTCTAGAGTTTTTGGCTATATTTGGAATGAATAAGTGAATGAAGGGTGTGTTTGGAAGGTCATTTTCCAAATGGTTTGAGGCTTCTAGGGGCTGGATGCCCTGTTCTGACCTTATGTGCATGAGGAAGAATTTGAAAGGGGAGAAAGATATCAGTACTGGAAGCAGGAGGGACCAAAAGGTCAATGTAACCCAGTTGAAACTATTTTCATAGCTGTCCTCTCCAGTATCTCTCATACTATTCATATTTTCACAGTGATGACTAGATCGGAAGCTTGTTCTAGTAATTGAAAAAAATACAAATAGGAGGTCTGTACAAGCAAGGGAATAAGTAGTTTCAATGAGTCAACATATATTTCTGATATTCTCATTTCATTCCTGGTGTCAACTTTCTGCAGTTTTTTTGGGATCCTGACGCACAAGAGGATTAATGTCTAGACTGTGAGATGTCCCTGTCACAATGTCATGAGGAAGTGAAGACAGATCTTTCTCATATCTTGTCCAAGGCAGCTGGGATAAATGAACATTTTCAGGAACAGAGACACCAGGGTCCAATCTAGGGAAGAAAGTGGCCTAGGAAGGGGTGAGAAGTTTCTACCACAAATTTAGGAAAGAGGAATAGGTTGAACAGGAGTCTCAGGATCTAGCAGTAGTGGGATGTATTAGAAAGTTCCAGGGGATGGGCTCATGGTGGGGCATGGTGAGCAAAATTATAATACACATAGAACGTTCTAGGAATTAAAAATGGAGGGATAACAGATAAGTTGAAGGATATTACCATACTCCTGGCTTTTCCTGGAGGAGGCAGCTCCTGTGCGTTCTGCTTTCCCATTCAGATGGACACATCATAAAGAAAGTCTCCCCATAAGAGAACCTACGCCTGACTCTTGACAGAACAGATAGTTTTATCTTCTGGCTGTCAGAGGGTATTAGACATTAGAATAGTTCAAACTTTACAAACACTGAGGATAACAGGATCTCAAGATCATTTCCTGAATACCTGAACCTAGATTGGTGTCATTCTGCAATGCAGACCACTATCCGGAAGGACAAGAATGGTATCTCTAAAGAAGACAACTGGCATATACTTCATTAAACCTTCCTCACCTGATTTCGGATCTAGCAACCTGCCATCTCATTTATTTCCTCTGTGATTCTGAATACTATCTGAAGAATACTACTTAAAGAAAGAACAATCTAACACAACCAATCAGAGACCATCTGTAGTTACATAGCGTTGTGCTGGGTTTGGCACCCAGGGGAAGCTGGGCCAATGCCTTGTATTCTCTGAAGTCTAGTCTGAAACCAGGTTCTGGACTCAACTAATTAACACAGTTTGCAGTTAACTAGAAAGGTAAACAGATAAGGGAGTATTTGAAATTTCTGAATTGGAGCAATTACTTAAAGCCTAAAAGAGAATTTTATTAGGCTGGTTGGGACTGGTGAAGGAATAATAAGAATGTGGGGCTTCATCCCAGGACCCTGGGATCAAGACCTGAGCCAAGGCAGAGGCTTTAACCCACTGAGCCACCCAGGTGCCCCCATGATGTATCTTTAAACAACATCTGTATTATCTCCCCATCTCTCATTTTCTGGCAATCATCATTTACTCTCTTTTTTGTGTGTGGCTTTTTAAGATTCTATACATAAGTGGTATCATACAGTATCCGTCTTTCTATGTCTGACTTATCTCACTTAACATAAAGTGCTCAAGAGGCATTTATGTTGTTACAAATGGTACGATGTCCTTTCTTATGGCTGGATAATATTCCATTGTATACATACACAACATATTCCTTATCCATTTCTTTCTTTCTTTTTTTCTCATTTATTTATTTGCAAGAGAGAAAGAGAGAACACATGAGAGGCAGAGGGAGAGGGAGAAGCAGATACCCCACTGAGCAGGGAACCAGACATGGGGCTCAATCCCAGGACCCCAGGATCAGGACCTGGGCGGAAGGTGGATGCCTAACCAACTGAGCCATCCAGGTGCCCCTTCCAGCCATTTATTCCTTGATGGACACTTAGATTATTCCCATATCTTAGCTATTGTGAATAATGTTGCAGTAAACACAAGATTGCATATATCTCTTTGATATCCTATATTCATTTCCTTTTGGTAGATACCAAGAAGTGGAATTGTTGGATTATATGGTAGATCCATTCTTAATTTTTTTGAGAAACCTCATATTGTTTTCCATAGTGGCTGAACCAGTTCATATTCTCATAACATAATACCCTACATTTGGTAATAGCTACCAAAAATGACATGAAACACCCTTTTCAAGGCCTGTACCCCTGGGGATAAAAATACATGTTTATAAAAAATAAAAAATTTAAAAAAAAATTTAAAAAAATATGAAAAAAAAAATGGTGCTGGGAAAATTGGACAGCCACATGCAGAAGAATGAACCTGGACCATTTCCTTACACCACACACAACGATAAACTCAAAATGGATGAAAGACCTCAATGTGAACCAGGAATCCATCAAAATCCTAGAGGAAAACCCATGCAGCAACCTCTGTGACCTTGCCCACAACTTCTTACTAGACATACCTCCAAAGGCAAAAAGAAGAATGAACTATGGGGACTTCATTAAGATAAAAAGCTTCTGCACAGCAAAGGAAACAGTCAAGAAAACCAAAAGGCTGGTGGTTATCTGCTTAATCAAAGAGAAGAGGGACTGCAGGGAGTATCAGATTACAAAAGTTTCCTCACATTTGTTTGAATCTACTCTTAAAACTACTGTTGCAACATTCTTTTGGTGCTTCTCATTAGTTCAATTCTAACTGTCAGTGAGATATGAAGGCAGTAGTGAAACCCTTAAAGAATGTAGCAACCTGGGGTGCCTGGGTGGCTCAGTGGGTTAAAGCCTCTGCCTTTGGGTCAGGTCATGATTCCAGGGTCCTGGGGTGGAGCCCTGCATGGGTTTCCCCGCTCAGCAGGGAGCCTGCTTCTTCCTCTCTCTCTCTCTTCCTGCCTTTCTGCCTACTTGTGATCTCTGTCAAATAAATAAATAAAAATCTTAAAAAAAAAAAAAAAAAGAATGTAGCAACCAGCATGTGTTTGATCCTTACTGAAACTATGCAGACTGTAAATCCTCCTTCCTGACTAAGGGTCAACATTTTCCTGCTTCTGTCCCTCATCAATAACAAGTATTTTAGGGTGTCATTATTGTTAGACAGAAAATAACATTGAACAAGTATAAGTTATCACACTTAAAACAATCTATTTTGAGGAAAATCATAAATAGTATAGAAAAATTTCTCAGAAGATACAAATTTGGTAAATTATATAACACGTAATGCATGCTAGAATATATGAAAAGGAAATTACTCCAAAACAATTGACTAGACCCCCTTGCATTCCCCAAGTGGGGCTAAGTGGAAAAAACAAACCTCTTGAAGGAGGTTAATTGTTGCAGAGGGCTGCATTTTCCTGTCTTACCTTAGAAGGAGTGACATTTTCCCTCGTTTTGAAACTCTCAAGAAACAGAATCAATAGAGTTCTTTGTATCACTCAAATTACTTACCTGCTGATGGTGCTGACCTGAATTTTAGTGTTTTTGTCTATCTGCAAGGGCTTCTTCATTAAAGCACCAAGGCCCCCACAGACCCCAAGTTTATAACTTTTCTTTCCCTGAGATTCAACACTTTTTGGTGAAATCTTATGGTTTTCATGCCTTTCTGTACATTTAATCCTAAAAAATAATCCAGTACACACACATTGTTTTATTCAGTGTCAATGAAACAGTAATACAGTGTCAATGAAACAGGAATAAATTATGATTAAAACTTTTAATCAAGACGAGTATATATTCCGTTGATCAGCCTTTGAGCAGGTTTTAATCTGAACCACCTTCACCTACCCTCGCCCTACCCTCAAGGTTATCTGTGTGGCTCTTTCTTAAGCTCTTCTGTGGTGTCTTTTAGCATCTAAAACAATGGGCCATCAGGAATATTGTAGTAACAACTCAACAGATATCTTGAAGCCTGTAGTTCTTTCCTTATTGATCATCTCTTTGTAGCTTGCTACCTGTGTCGTTACAAACATTTTCCCAAGGTTCTTTTCAGAGCTGCTTTTTTTTTTTTCCCCTTTGTTTTTCAGGCTGTAGATGAGGGGATTCACTAGAGGAGTGACCACACCATATTGTATAGAGAAGATCAGCTCCAGATCCTGAGGTTGGCATTAGATGACGGGGGAAAGCCGAGCCATGGAAGAAGCTCACTGCAGTGAGGTGGGAGGAACAAGTGGAGAAGGCCTTGCTTCTGCCTGTGGTGGAGCTGATGCTCAGGATGGTGGAGACAATGTGCACATAGGAGATGAAGATCAGGAAGAATGTACCAAAATCATGTAGGAGTGTGGAACAGACCGGCGGTGAGGTTGGCAGAGACGTCAGAGCAGGACAAAGGGAAGAGGGAGGGCAGCTCACAGCTGTAGTGATGGATGGTATGGGCTGCACAGAAGTTCAAGTTCATAGCCAGGAGGATGTTGGTAAGTTTATCCAGGAAACTCAGGGTCCATGAAGCCCATAACAGCCTCATATACAGCTGGCTGCTGACCATAGAGCAGAGGGTGACAGATGGCGGCATAGCAGTCATAGGCCATGGCAGAGAGCAGTAAAATTTCTTTTCCTGCAATGGCAACTGCAAAGAAGGCTTGAGTCATGCATCCCTCTATTGAAATGATTTCCTATTTATTTATTTATTTTTAAGATTTTATTAATTTATTTGAGAGAGAGACAGTGAGAGACAGCATGAGAGAGGAGAGGTCAGAGGGAGAGAAGCAGACTCCCTGTGGAGCTGGGAGCCCAATTCGGGACTCAGTCCTGGGACTCTGGGATCATGACCTGAGCTGAAGACAGTTGCTTAACTAACTGAGCCTCCCAGGCATCCCGATTTTTCCTTTTAGACAGGAGGTTCTCCTGAAGCTTGGACATAGTGACTGAAGAAAAGCAAAGATCCAGGAAGGAGAGGTGACTCAGGAAGAAGTATATGGGTGTGTGGAGGTGAAAATCAGTTCTGATCACCAGCAGCATTGGCAGGTTCCCCACTAGGGTCAGGAGGTAAATCCCCAGGGCAAAGAGCCGTGCCTGGACACTGAGGTCCGCAGGCAGCCCAAGAAGGATGAAATCAGTGATTGTGCTGTGGTTTCTCCAGGCCATTTAGAGAGCACGTTTCCTAGAAATAAATTGTTAGGGTACAGAGTCGACCACCTCTCAATTAGACAGAGAACACTCTCGATAATGCAAGTCACACAGCGAGGTTTATTTCCAGCTAGCTGGGGTCCAAGTATCCGCCTGTCACAGCGGGTTTCAACAAGGACCCTGAGCACTCAAAGCCAAGGGTTTATATAGCATTTTAAAGGCACTTTTCCATAGCTACATACATATCTTGTGCCCCACTTTGACAGTTTAACTTTGTTTAACCTTTTGCCACCCCGGCATCACCTTGGCGCCATCCTGGAAGTTAAGTGAGATTTAGGTTTAGGAGAAATTTAACTTTATTTACATTTCCCTCTGCCTCCACCTCCTTCAGTTTTATGGTGGGGAGGGTGACTTTAGGCCTTGAGGAACTGAGCCATTTGTCTCTGGAAATTGGGCCATTGAAGAGATAGCCCTTTTTGTTGTAAATCACCAGGACATTTGCAAACCAAGGGAGACTCCTGTCTTGCAGGATTGTGATCTCTGCAAGTTAACTATTTGTTTTTCTTTAACATCTGGTCCCTATGGCGCCATCGCCTAACCGCCCTGGTGGTATATGATCAAGTTGTTTCTTAGGTTTTAGCTACTTTCTCTTATCTCAAGTTACAGGGCGCTGTTTGGGCTGGTTAGGGACACTCAGTAAAATGGTTTCCCGGCCTTCAGGATGGCCATTCTTATGCTAACCCACTCTTACAGTGCAAGGTGCCAGCTTTTGCTTTGCCAAGATGGCTGTACTTATGTCAGGGCTAGACTCGAGGTGGGTACAGCCTTGTTTTTCTTGGCCTCCACACCTGGAGCTGGTTTCCAGGACTTGTTTTTAAGTCCCCTGGGGGAAAGGGAGCAGGGACAGTAAAATAGGTCCTTACAAAATATAGAATGGACTCAAAACTTGTCTTGATTACACCCAGTTACAGAATTAAGGACCCTCTTTTAGGTATATGTTCCTAATTATTTAGGTTTCACATATGCCTTTGTTGACTATCTAGAATCCCTTCTTCCCCATCTGGTATTTGGTTTCAAACTCACTGTGGTATTTCCGTATAGCTGTTAATAATTCCGTATAGCTCTGAAAGCCTGCAGAGGAAATTTGCGATTTTGTTCAGATCTAGTCCATGATCAGTTTATTCTGTGTCCTTCAACTGGACACTGGTTTATTAGCAGTGTTCTGGGCATATTTCATACATTGTAGCAGAGTTGCTAAGGGGCTGTTTCAGCATTTATCTTCTCTTCTCCATTTTCCAACCTGTTCTTGACCCATTTCAAAACCCTCCTAAGATTCATAATAGCTTAATAGTATCATTTTGTCTTTCCATAGCTTTTTATCACTGATAATACACATTAACATATAATGTTGATCCTTTGGGACAAGATTAAAAGATGATTATGTGTGTGTGTGTGTGTGTGTATTTTTAAAAAGAAAACAGAGGCTCCATATGGCATCGCTTAGCTTAAGACCTCATGTCAGTATGCCAACACTTAATACATAACCTAACTCCTAACTGCAGTTTCAACTTCCCAGAAAGGTAAACTTCAGCCTGTCAGCATGGAGATTTCTTGGTCAACACTGAGAAATTTACTGGTAGCCCTCTTCTGTTCTCTTTAGGAAGGCAACTTTGCCTAAAACAATGGACTCTTTCCTAATAATTTCCTTTTTTCCACTTTCTCTCTCTACCTTTGAAAAACCTTTCGTTTGGAACTCCCCTCTACTTCTTAGAATGTTGCCTGATTCATGAATCAATTAATAAAACCAATTAGATCTTTAAAATTTACTCAGTTGATCTTTGTTACTTAAATATATGTGTGCATGTGCGTGTATATATTACACAGATATCAAGCATACATTATACATATACATATCAAAGCACATTAAAGTTACTGAATAAAAACAAATCTGGTATCCTAGCGGAGTGTGGTGTGGTAGCTTAGAGAAAATGCTTTTGGGTATGCAGATTGTGTTCAGAAGGAGGTAATAAAAGGTTTTCTTTGCATAGTATGCATGAGGTAGTGAGCTATTCCATTCAAGTGTGTACTCTTCAAAATTTTGTTGACATATTAACTCCTATTGTGCTTTTGTGAACTGCAGGATAAGAGATAGTCATGAACACCTAAAGGTTCCTTAGTGACTCTGCTGGGGTTGTTACAAAATATTGTTATCTTGGATAATAATCCAGTCAAGACCAACAATTTCTAGTACTCAAGCAAGAGGCAAACAGGAAAATAGGTTGAAAATGATATAGAATGTTGAAATGGGCTGAAGCATGTTTGCCTTATATGAAAATCCAAAGTTTGATCATTATAGCTGGAAAGAGAATGTTTTCTAAGAAGAAATGATAATTGGCAAAAATGGCTTAGACAAATATCCTTTAGGCAGAAAGTCAGTGGAGTTCTGCAGAGGGTGGTTTGAGGGCACCAGGTGGGCACATAAAGAAGGGGCATAAAGAAGTGGGAGGAGTGAAGACAGACAAGAAGGACCCCAGGGCTTATGGTCCTCCAAAGTGGAAAGAGGTTATCATAGACCTTGTGTAGGGACATATTTCTCTATTTTGGTTTCATTTTAAATTCAGGGCAGAAGTCTTTCTTCATGATCAGTCCCAGGCACTGATGCAGTGAATTCCCTACATCCACACATATTCTGGGAAACACAGGTGTTCTGTTTTTCAGAACAGCTTCTGAAAGTTGACAGCTTCTCAGTGATCTCCCTCTCCAAACTGAATCCTTCCCCATCTCTACGTAGCACTATTTGCTCATACTGGGTCCCCTCCCTTTCCCCACCTCTCCTCTCTGCTCTCCTCATCATTCTAGCTTTATTCCCTTTTATGCCCTGTTTTTATAGTAGGAGTGTTTTGTTAATATGTTTACTTGCTGTGAAAGGCAGAATTCTAAAGATGGCCATTTAAGATTCCTGCTCCGTAGTTCTTCAAACATGAATCCAGGGACTGCTGTGAAGGGATTTTGTAGATGTAATGAAAGTCCCAAATCAGTTGACCTTAAAATAAGAGATTATACAGGTGGGCCTAATCAGCTCTTTAGAAGCAGAGAGTTTTCTCCAGATGGTAGAAGAAGGGGACATGAGGGAGATTCAGAAAGTAAGAAGTGGGTGATACATTGTTTTGAAAATGGAGAGGACCATGTGAGAAGTGAAGGGGCCTCAATGAGGAGAAAATGATCCCCATTCAACAGCCAGCAAGGAAACAGGGATCTCACACCTACATTTTCAAGGGGTCAAATTCTGTCAACAACCTGAACCTCCAGAGCCTGTGGAGAAGAGCCCAAGTGAGTCAGCACTTTGATTTTGGTCTAGTGAGACCCCAAACAGAGAACTCAGTGGCATTTGCTTCACTTTCTGACCTAGAGAACTTCAAGGTAATAAATGGATGTTATTTTAATTTGCTAAAGTTTTGGTAACTTTTCATGGAAATAACAGAAAGCAATAGAGACTAGTATACCTAGTAAATTGTGACTTCATTCTATTGGCCACATTTTCTATTTCTGCCTATTTCCAGAGACCTTACCACAACCTATGACCCTTTCTTCTACCCTATAAACCCCAAGTCTTTGTTTCCCTTTTCTAGAGACCCAGAATCTACTATTCCTATGAAATCTTTCCCTAGACAGATTAATTCAAATTAAACATTCAGGACACAAAATATTTCAGGGTTTATCCTATTTGATTGATTTTAAAAAATGTGAATCATGAATTGACGTGTTGTTAAGTAAATCTATGAAGCTGAGGACGTTTTCTGACTTATGTGCTCTGTGTCTAAATAGGATTGATTCTGAGCCATAGAAAACAAATAGCTTCTAGCGCTTTCCTTGATAATTTTTAAAAAGGGAGAATCAGCAATGCACATTGTAACAGGCGACAAAACAGGAAATCAGGAACTTAATGTCAAACATGAGATTTCTTGCTGCAGTTCTATTTTATGTTTATTTCATGTTATATCTCTTCTGTGCCCAGACATTGTAAATATTTTATCATCAATCTTCTCAGAGCTTCTTTCACCTCCTTGTTCTTCCAGCTGTAGATGAGTGGATTCACCAGGGGAGTGATTACACTATACTGTATGGAAAGGATCAACTCCAGAGGTGAGCCTGAGGTTGGCATGAGATAGCGAACAATGGCTGAGCCGTAGAACAGTGTCACTGCAGTGAGGTGGGAGGAGCAGGTGGAGAAGGCTTTGCTTCTGCCTGTAGTGGAGCTGATGCTCAGGATGGTGGAAAGAATGCGAACATAAGAGAAGAAGATCAGGAGGCAGGTGCCAATGGCATGCAGAAGGGCAGAGCAGAGTAGTACTGCTGAGTTGGTGGAGACATCAGAGCAGGAGAGAGGGAAGAGGGAAGGCAGCTCACAGGAGTAGTGGTGGATGGTTTGAACCTCACAGAAGTCCATATTCAAAGCCAGGAGGATGTTCACGAGTGCATCCAGAAAGGCCACGACCCAAGAGCCCCATACCAACCTCTCGCATAGCTGTTTATTCATTACCTGTCCATAGAGCAGAGGGTGGCAGATGGCAGCATAGCGGTCATAGGCCATTACTGAGAGCAGGCAAGCCTCAATCCCTGTAGTGGCAAACACAAAGAAGACCTGAACCAGGCAGCCCTCTACTGAGATGGCTTTCCTCTGAGACAGGAGGTTCTCCAGCAGCTTGGGCACGGTGACTGAAGAATAGAAGAGGTCTTGGAAGGAGAGATGGCTCAGGAAGAAGTACATGGGTGTGTGGAGGTTAGAATTTGTATGGATCACAAGTATTATCAGCAGGTTCCCCAGCAGAGTGAGAAGGTAAATTATCAGGAACAGAAAAAAGAGCAGAACCTGGACATGGGGGTCAGCAGACAGCCCAAGAAGGATGAACTCTGTGATGCTGCTGTGATTCATTGAGGCCATTTAAGGTTACTGTTCTTTAGAGAAAAATTAGGAAGAGGATTGAAATCTCTTCCAGTTTCCAGAAGGCATCATTCTTTGCTATTTATTCCCTATATCTTTCCCTATATATTCCTTCCTGCCTGGTCTGATCTCCATTTTCATTAGCCCTCACAGCCTTCAGTAGTTCCATGGAGTCCTTCTCCTTTCTGGCCCTCTGCTGTGCTGTCTCTGAGTTCTGGATCAGCCCCACTGGGGACTTTTCCATAATAAAGCTAATATGCAAGGGTATGATTGACTGTGCAGGCCTACCAGAGAACTTCCCCATGACTAAATTACACAATTCTTTAGCTGGGTCCTTGTATTCCACCACATTTATCATCTTTTAGGAATTCCAGCAGATATCCTGAGGAGGTTGAGGCAGATCTTGGCTCACCTCTATTACCTCGTCTTTATTCCCTTCTTCAAAACTCTCCATGGTTCATTAACTAATTAATTAACAATAATGCTAATTATGTTAATTCTAATGATGCTAATTAACAATGGCAGAGTTGTGTTTGTGTAGCAGTTTGTCTTGCACAAATGACTTCCACCCATATTTTCCACTGTGTGTGTGTGTGTGTGTATGTGTGTGTGTTTGTACAGAGGATATTGAAACAAAAGACTGAACTCATTTCATAGGTGAGCACGGTGATCCTAGAACTTGTCTAGATCCCTACACCAATCTTTGAAAAACAAGGAACTGAATGCTGCATTTGGTTGTAGGAATAGAGATTGTCTGCTATATAACCTGCTTAGAGAAAAAGCCAAACTCCCTGGTTTGGATTTCAAAGCGTTAATCACCCAAGGTGATGCTCTACTGCTGAGGTCAGGTAGCTAGCTTTGCTTGTTCCCCATCACTCCTGTTTTCTCTCATTTGATTTAGGCTGATGTATTTTGTGTTCCTATTGATTGATTTATATCTTATATACCTTGGAATTCCCATCTTATTTATCACCTATTCCATGAGTTTTTCTTTGATTACTCCCTTCTCCATTATCACATAAATCTCTGGGAAAATAATTACGAACCACATTTTTGCAGATGATAAAAATAAAGCTAAATAAGCTAATTCAAGATTCTAATTAATCTCTAATCTAAGATCTTAAAACCTCATCTGCTTTCCTTTTCTGCGTAATATTTCATCAACACACCGTAAGCTTTGCCATTTTTTTGTATTCCTAGTTTGAGTATTATTTCTTGTGTCTACAATGAGAGTGCAGTTTCATGGAGCGTGGGAATGATTTTCTAACTCACCCCCACCATCAATAACTAATAGGCCTTAAGTAAATCATTGTTAACTAACCCTAATAAAAATTGTTAAGACTAACAAAAAATTGTTTGTTAAACAAAAATTATTTGTTAACTGATCTTAACAAAAATTAAGAAAACTTAACAGATTATGTAGTAAAAACTCTTGGAGATTATCTACATGTCTAGAGAATCAACTTCAAGTTGTAGTCAAGGGCAAAGCTTTAAGGGAGCCTGGAGTTAGAAGAGAAAGGGAAGAGATGAAATACCTCCTTTTTTGCTATAACAGACTGACAGAGGCCTTATTTTTTTTGAAATTGCGAAAACCTACAGATCTCTGCTTCAGAGAGATCACCCTACACTTTGTTTAAATGTACAATATCCATCCATCCATCCATGTTATTGAATAAACATTTTTGAGTGTCTGTTTACTGTAAGGTACTGTGTTGTGCATGCAGGTGAAGACAATTCTCCATTGCATTTTTCTTGACTCTTGCATGAATGCACTTACCTGAGTATTATCTGGGTTTAACTAATCCCCCTAGGCTGTTTCTTCCTCATCAGATGCAACCTGTGGTGGTACATTCGGATTCAACCTTTCTTCAGATTCTCATGAGTGCTTTACTACCTGTTAGATTATTCGAATCTGCCTCTTGAACTCCAAATCTTTCCTGGGATCTCTACCTTTTACGTCTACCACACAAATCTAATCTTGATGCATCTCACAGAGCTTTCAATAAAATGTATAATCTTGCTCTGAAGGTAAGTTTCCCAGTCTTTGAACTCCCTTTCCACCTTATTCCACCCCCGCTACCAGGCCTATCAAATATACACCTTCCAAACTCTGAGCCCTGATTTAGAATATGTATCTGAATTATCTATGAGTTCTGTCCAGGGTGTAATCTGTAGTCCAGAGGGTTGGTCCAAACTAATGAAGATTCAGCAATGAAGAATAACTACCTGCAAAAGTCAGTTTTATCTTTGAGTCCATAAAACTCTTAAAATATTTTTGACACTTTGCTTTTTATAAATCTATTGTCTAACTTAAACCCATTCAACAAAAATGCCAGTAAATTTTACAAATCATAGTTTTGTCTTTTAAAAATTAGGAACATAATAGAATTATTTTCTGATAATCAAACAACAATACTAAATCTGAGTTGTATGAGCTGTTAGCTTGTAATTTGTTTTAATGTTTAGCTTAAAAGAAAGCCAAAACCAACCACATGCTAATATATGTCACACAAGTTTCTCAGAGTTTCCCTTTTCCTCACTCTATGTCAGTATTTTTGTTTCTTCACTGACATACAGAATGCTGCCATATCAGGTGTTAAGTTACTCATTCTAAACTGTCCTATCCTGCTCATTTTAGGAGTCACGTTGGAAGGAAGGCTGATGATATTTATTATCCCCTAGCAAGTCCATAAAATACCTTTTCAAAAAAATATTTTATTTATTTATTTAAGAGAGTGAGAGAGTGCACAAGTGAGGCAGGGTCAGAGGCAGAGGGAAAAGCAGACTCTCTGCTGAGCAGGGACCTCCCCACCCCTGGAAAAGGCAAATTCTTATATGCCCGAGCCACCTGGGTGCCTCCATAAAATAAAGTACTTTTGAAAGTGAACAACTTCTCTGGATTTTATATTAAGAAAAAACACTGTGAACAAAATTCATTCATGTCAAGACTGTGAACATATTTAAGAATCTGGAATTTAGTATCCAAATGAGAGAAATTGGCCTAGTTCTATGCTTACTCTTTATTGATCTGGTTATAAGGACCAATTCTTTTTTTTAAAGATTTTTATTTTTTTATTTACTTGAGAGAGAGAGAGTGAGAAGGTGAGAGAGGAGAAGGTCAGAGAGAGAAGCAGACTCCCCATGGAGCTGGGAGTCCGAAGCGGGACTCGATCCCGGGACTCCAGGATCATGACCTGAGCCGAAGGCAGTCGTCCAACCAACTGAGCCACCCAGGCGTCCCTATAAGGACCAATTATTAGCATGAAAATACTCTAGCACCTTCAGAGGATATTAGAGAACCTGCTCATTATGGATCCAAGACCTGAAAACTTTTATCTTGGAATGGAAACACCACAGTCTATCATGGAGACAGCTACATCATGTGACATTATGACCCACCTCACCCCAAGTTCAAAACACAGATCTTCTGACAACTGATACCTTCTTTCAAAGTAGGACAATGTCATTATGTTAATCTTTAAGGAAAAGATAAAATGCTAATATCAAAATTTTCTCACTTACCTCCAAGAAGAAGCACAGTGAATTCAGTTCAGCCCAAAGTTTGAGTGAGTGGTTCCAGATCTAAACCTGGCTGTGAATGTAGGGAGTCATGAGGCAGTTCCTGAGGAGGGGGAGGTAGGAAGAAGAGCTCAAGGGATTCTCCCAAGGCTTTTTACCAATTTCCCTTGAACTATACACAGAACAAAAGCAAACTCATTTAACATTCCATACTGTTTTTTCAAAGACCATCTTGAAACAGAAGTAGAATATAAAGTTGAAGTCAAGTAACATTATAAATATTCACCATCTTCCTTTCTACTGAAATTTCTTTTTTTTTTTTTTTTAAGATCTTATTTATTTATTTGTTTGAGAGAGAGTGACATCACAGAGGGAGAGGGAGGAGCAGACTTGACGCTGAGTGGAGAGCCCAACCGACCCTGGATGCCAGGATCCTGGGATCATGACCTGAGCCGAAGGCAGTTGCTTAACCCCACTGAGCACCTCAAGCACTCCTCTCCTGAAATGTCAACATTAGAGATTGCTTTTACCAGATTGAGTTTGTGTCTAAAGTAAAATTAGACAATTTTTTAAAAAAATTAGACGGGCGCCTGGGTGGCTCAGTGGGTTAAGCCACTGCCTTCGGCTCAGGTCATGATCTCAGGGTCCTGGGATCGAGTCCCGCATCGGGCTCTCTGCTTGGCGGGGAGCCTGCTTCCCTCTCTCTCTCTGCCTGCCTCTCCATCTACTTGTGATTTCTCTCTGTCAAATAAATAAATAAAATCTTTAAAAAAAATATATAGATTTAAAAAAAAAATAAATAAAAAAATTAGACAATTTTGACAAGGGTCACACATTGAGACAGTTATCAAGTCTTTAGATCTAATGAGACCACCAGTGTTTTCCAAGGTGACAACTAGTTAAGGGCCAATAATCAAGACATGAGACTTACGTCAATAGGTGCCTGATACTTGTCGTGGTATAGTTTAACTCAGAAGATATTGAGGTCTTTAATTAAATAATTGCTAAGTGAGGTTAGGAGGAGTGAAAGCTGAAATGCTTCAGTACTTACCGAAGGGACTTGACGACCAGACTGAATTGTTATAAATAGGTCTCCCATTGTTCTTTAATTATTTCAGCAGGGATCATATTGGGCATGGGTAATAACAGCAGAAAAATGAATATTCTGCACACAAAGGACTGAGGACCTGGGAAAAGAAAGGGTACCTAAGGGCTCCAATATTTTCTGCCAAAGTTCATGTATTTCCCTTTCCTAATGATTAATATTATTAATTGAGCAAACATTGACCTCCTCATTACCTAATAAGAGAACTCGAGGACAAAAGCCCAGTAGAACATACTGAGAAATACAGACATAGTTTCGGGAGAGTTAACAGGCAAAGTTCTCTCTGTTGTGTGGAATTGAGGTGAGAAAGTGTAAAAAAGTGTCTCAGAGATCCAGAGAGAGAAGGCTCAATGATAGATGTTAATAAAACTATAAATCAACTGGAAAGCATTCAGGAAAAACTTTCAGAAAAATCAGAGAAAATACTACCATATTCTGGTATCTTCTGGTACAGAAGACATTTTGTAGCTCTTTTCCTAGGTAGACCTTATCTGAGTTTCCAAGAACTTACACTTCAATGAAATAACTCTAGGAAAAACAGCAACTTTTACTTTTCCAGTTGGGAATCACAGGAAGACAGAATGTCCTAGATATAGATTGTCCTGAAGTATTGGTTATCCGTGTCTCAACTGGCCACACTAAAAAGATTTTTGAATCCTCAGTAAGTGCAGTTTGGTGAGAAATTTCTTTCAAATGGTCTCAGGCCTCGTTCCTTGATGTCTCTTCATTTAGTTTCTCTGTGACTAAATATTGTGTTCAAGAGAGTAAATCTCAGCTCTAACTTCTCAGAAAAGCAGTTATAGTTCATGCAGTTGGTTTATTGGCTGACTGAACCTGGGCACTCAAGAGACAGATGGAAAATAGCCTTTATTCCCTGGAGTTAGAGCCTGAACTACACGAGCTAATTAGGGAAGTTGTATTTTCTAAGAGAGCAGGAGATGACCTCAGATGTTGGCTTCAGAACTTGACTTAGAAATCTTACTGGAAACTCTTGGGTGAGAACTCCTGGTGTTTTGTCTTTACTTCCTCCCTCTCTGCCTCTCTCCCTTCCTTTCTTCTTGACTTTTCAGCTTTATTGAGTTATAATTGAAAAATAAAATTTTATTATTTATTTATTTATTTTTTGAAAAATAAAATTTTATATATTTAAAATGTACAGTGTGGTGATTTAACATATGTATGCTTTGTGAAAGATTTTTTTTTTTAAATCTTATTCTTTTGAGAGAGAGAAAGGGAGTGTGCATGTGTGCATGAACCTTGGTGGGTGGGAGGTGAGGGAGAGGGACAAGCAGATTCCTTGCTGAGCAGGAAGCCCACTTCAGGGCTGGATCCCAGGAACTAGCAATCACGACTTAAGCTGAAGTCAGACATCTAACTGACTGGGCTTCCTGACCAGGCACCCAGACCACAATCAGATTACTTAGTACACCCATCACCTTACATAGTTACATGTATGGTGAAAATGCTTATGGTCTACTTACAGCTAAATTTTTTTTCCTTTTTTAAAAAAATTATTTTATTTATTTCAGCGTAACAGTATTCATTGTTTTTGCACCACACCTAGTGCTCCATGCAATCTGTGCCCTCTCTAATACCCACCACCTGGTTCCCCCAACCTCCCACCTCAAGCCCCTTCAAACCCCTCAGATTGTTTTTCAGAGTTCATAGTCTTTCATGGTTCACCTCTCCTTCCAATTTCCCTCAACTCCCTTCTCCTCTCCATCTCCCCTTGTCCTCCATGCTATTTGTTATGCTCCACAAATAAGTGAAACCATATGATAATTGACTCTCTCTTCTTGACTTATTTCACTCAGCATAATCTCTTCCAGTCCCGTCCACGTTGCTACAAAAGTTGGGTATTCATCCTTTCTGATGGAGGTATAATACTCCATAGTGTATATGGACCACATCTTCCTTATCCATTCGTCTGTTGAGGGGCATCTTGGTTCTTTCCACAGTTTGACGACCGTGGCCATTGCTGCTATGAACATTGGGCCTTCTTTTCACTACATCTGTATCTTTGGGGTAAATACCCAGGAGTGCAATTGCAGGGTCATAGGGAAGCTCTATTTTTAATTTCTTGAGGAATCTTCACACTGTTCTCCAAAGAGGCTGCACCAACTTGCATTCCCACCAACAGTGGAAGAGGGCTCTCCTTTCTCCACATCCTCTCCAACACATGTTGTTTCCTGTCTTGCTAATTTTGGCCATTCTAACTGGCATAAGGTGGTATCTCAATGTGGTTTTAATTTGAATCTCCCTGATGGCTAGTGATGATGAACATTTTTTCATGTGTCTAATAGCTATTTGTGTGTCTTCATTGGAGAAGTGTCTGTTCATATCTTCTGCCCATTTTTTTTTAGATGATTGTCTGTTTTGTGTGTGTTGAGTTTGAGGAGTTCTTTACAGATCCTGGATATCAATCTTTTGTATGTACTATCATTTGCAAATAACTTCTCCCATTCCGTGGGTTGCCTCTTTGTTTTGTTGACTGTTTCCTTTGCTGTGCAGAAGCTTTTGATCTTGATGAAGTCCCAAAAGTTCATCTTCGCTTTTGTTTCCTTTGCCTTTGGAGACATATCTTGAAAGAAGTTGCTGTGGCTGATATCGAAGAGGTTACTGCCTATATTCTCCTCTAGGGTTCTGAAGGATTCCTGTCTCACGTTGAGGTCTTTTATCCATTTTGAGTTTATCTTTGTGTACGGTGTAAGAGAATGGTCGAGTTTCATTCTTCTATATATAGCTGTCCAGTTTTCCCAGCACCATTTATTGAAGAGACTGCCTTTTTTCCACTGTATATTTTTTCCTGTTTTGTCAAAGATTATTTGAACGTAGAGCTGAGGGTCCATATCTGGGCTCTCTACTCTGTTCCACTGGTCTATGTGTCTGTTTTTATGCCAGTACCATGCTACTTACACCAAATTTTAAGTACACAGCAGAATATTATTAATTATAGTCATCATGCTGAACATTAGATCCCCAAAGATTATTCATCTTCTTATTTTAAAAAATTATTTATTTTTTATTATATTATGTTATTCACCATACTGTACTTCATTAGTTTTTTATATAGTGTTCCATGATCCATTGTTTAATTTAACACCCAGTGCTCATTGCAACACATGCCCTCCTTAATACCCATCACTAGGCCTACACATTCCCCCACCACCCTCCCCTCTGAAACCCTCAGTTTGTTTCCTGGAGTCCATAGTCTCTCATGGTTCATTCTCCACCCCCACCCCCGGTTACCCCGCTTCATTTTCCCTTTCCTTCTCCTAATGTCCTGCATGCTATTCTTTATGTTTCATATGATAATTGTCTTTCTCTGCTTGACTTATTTCACTTAGCATAATCTCCTCCAGTTCCATACAAGTCAATGCAAATGATGGGTATTCATCCTTTCTGATGGCTGAGTAGTATTCCATTGTATACATGAGCCACATCTTCTTTATCCATTCATCTGTTGAAAGGCATCTCAACTCCCACAGTTTGGCTATTGTGGACATTGCTGCTATGAACACTGGGGTGCGTGTGCTATTCTTATTTTTAAAAAAATCGTTTTAAATCTAAAATTTATTTATTTATTTATTTATTTATTTATTTATTTAATTTAGAGAGAAAGAGAGTATGAGAAGGGAGGAGTAGAGGGAGAAGAAGAGAGAGAATGCTAAGCAGGCTCCATGCTCAGTGTGGAGCTTGATGTGAAGGTCCATCTCATGATACTGAGATCATGACCTGAGCTGAAATCAAGAGTTGGCACTTAACAGACACAGCCATTCTGTTGCCTAGAGAGCTTAGTCATCTTATAACTGAAGGCTTGCACACTTTGCCTAGTCTCTTCTTATCCTCCCACCCCCAACCCCTGTTGACCACCATTTACCATTCTATTCTTTGCCTCTCTACATTTGGTATTTATTTATTTATGTCCACATATTTTGAGATCATAAAATATTTGTCTTTTTAATTTAATTAGTATATTGTCCTTTAGATTCATCCATGTTTTTGCAAATGGCAGGATCTCCTTCTTTCTCATGGCATGTATTCCGCTGCATAGATATACCACATCTTTATCCATTCATCCATTGATGTACCTTTAAGTTGTTTCCTTGTTTGCTATTGGGAATAATGTTGTAATGAACATGGGAGTATGGATATTTCTTCAAGATACTAATTTTGTTTCCTTTGGATATGTACCCAAAGTGGAATTGCTGATCATTTTGTAGTTCTTTTTTTTTTTTAAATCAATTTTTATTTATTTATTTATTTATTTATCTGAAAGAGAGAGAGCACATGAGCATGGGGAGTAGCAGAGGGAGAAGCAGACTCCCGTTGAGCAAGGAGCCCAATGTGGGACTCAATCCCAGGACTCTGGGACCATGACCTGAGCCAAAAGCAGATCTTAACTAACCAAGCCACCTATGAGCCCCCCATTTGGTAGCTGTATTTTTAATTTTTTGAGGAACCTCCATACTGTTTCCCCTAATGGTGGTAACCAATTACATTCCCACCAACAGTGTCCCAAGGGTTCCCTTTTCTCCACATCTTGGCCAACACATACCTATTGTCTTTTTGATCATAGCTGTTCTAATAGGTGTGAGGTGGTATCTCATTTTTTTTGATTTTCATTTCCAAATTTTTTTTTTAATTTTTTATTTTTGATAAACATATATTTTTATCCCCAGGGGTACAGGTCTGTGAATCACCAGGTTTACACACTTCACAGCACTCACCAAATCACATACCCTCCCCAATGTCCATAATCCCACCCCCTTCTCCCAAACCCCCTCCCCCCAGCAACCCTCAGTTTGTTTTGTGAGATTAAGAGTCACTTATGGTTTGTCTCCCTCCCAATCCCATCTTGTTTCATTTATTCTTCTTCTACCCACTTAAGCCTCCATGTTGTATCACCACTTCCTCATTTCCATAATAATTAATGATGTTGAGCATGTTTTCATGTACCGAGTGACTATTATAATGTCTTTGGGAAAATGTCTGTTCAACTAATTTTCTCATTTTAAAAAATTGGTTTATTTTTATTGTTGTTGAGTTGGATAAGTTCCTTATGTATTTTGGATATTAACTCCATGACAGTCAGTTAAATGCTTTGCAAACACGTCTCTAATTCTGTAAGTTGCCTTTTCTTTTTGTTGGTTGTTTCCTCTGATGTACAGGGTCTTTTAAATTTGATAGTCCCATTTATTTTTGCTTTCATTGTTTATGCTTTTGGTGTCATATCCACCCTAAAAAATTATTGCCAAGAGCAAATCAAAGAACTTTATCCCTATGTTTTCTTCTAGGAGTTTTATGGTTACAGGTCTCATGGTCTTATGTTTAGGATCTTAATCTATTTTAAGTAGTTTTTGTGGGTGGAATAAGAGAGGGGTGTAGTTTTATTCTTTTGCATGTGGATATCCAGTTTTCCCAGCACCATTTGTCAAAGCCTATCCTTTCTGTATTGTGTGATCTTGTGCTCTTGCAAAGGTTAGTTGACTTGATATATATGGGTTTATTTATGAACTCTTGATTTTGTTCCATTGGTCTATGTGT
The DNA here is from genome assembly GCF_030435805.1 of Mustela lutreola. NCBI lineage: Eukaryota > Metazoa > Chordata > Mammalia > Carnivora > Mustelidae > Mustela > Mustela lutreola. The sequence goes on from NC_081297.1 coordinate 66,191,178, forward strand.
CTAATTTTTATGTCAATGTCATACTGTTTTAATTACTATAGCTTTGTTATAGCTTGAAATTAGGAACATGCCTCCAGTTTGCTTTTATTTTTCAAGATGGCTTTGACTATTTGGGGTCTTTTATGGTTCCATAAAAATTTTTAGGGATTTAAGAAATCTATATCTGTGAAAAATGCTGTTGGAATTTTGATAGGGATTACACAGAATCTGTAGGCTTTGGGTAATATGGACATTTCAACACTATTAATTTTTCTGACCCATGAACATGGATATCTGGCCATTTATTTGTGTTTTTCTCAATTTCTTCCATGAGCATCTTACAGTTTTCAGTGTACAAGTCTTTCACCTCCTTGGTTAAATTTATTCCTCAGTATTTTCTTGTTGTTGATGCAATTATAAATGGGATTGTTTTCTTTATTTCTTTCTTTTTTAGATTTTATTTATTTATTTGACAGACAGAGATCACAAGTAGGCAGAGAGGCAGGCAGAGAGAGAGAGAGAGGAGGAAGCAGGCTCCCCACCGAGCAGAGCGCCCAATGCAGGGCTCGATCCCAGGACCCTGGGATCATGACCTGAGCTGAAGGCAGAGGATTTAACCCACTGATACATCCAGGCACCCCAATGGGATTGTTTTCTTAATTTTGTTTTCCAATTGTTTGATCTTAGTGTATAAAAATGGAACTAATTTTTGTATGTTGATTTTGTGTCCTGCAACTTTATTGAATTAAATGATTAGTTTAACAGCATTTTGGTGGAGTCTTTAGTATTTGTATATGATCATTTCATCTTCAGAGACAATTTTCTTTGTTCCTTTCCAATTTGAATAACTTTTATTTCTTTTTCTTACCTAATTTCTCTGGGTAAGACTTCCAGAACTATGTTGAATGATAATGGTGAGAGTCACCCTGTCTTGTTCTTGTTCTTAGAGGAAAAACTTTCGTTTCACCACTGAGTGTGGCATTAGGTATATTAACATATATGGCCTTTGTTATGTTGGAGTGCATTCCTTCTGTACATTATTTTTTGAGAATTTTTTCATGAAAGATGTTGAATATTGTCAAATTCTTTTTCACATGGATTAAGATGATCATATGATTTCTATCCTTTTTGTTAGTGTGGTGTATATCATTTTTTTTTAATCTTTATATATTGAACCATCCATGCATCCTTGTAATACATCCTACTTGATCATGGAATATGAGCTCTTGAATTCAGTTTGATTGAGGGTTTTTGTGCCAATTTAAATCAGGGATATTTGACCTGTAGTTTTCTTGTAGTGTCTTTGTCTGGCTATCAGGAGCAATGCTGATAATATGAAAGTTTCCTCCTCTTTAGTCTTTTGAAAGAGTTTGAGGAGGATTGGTATGATCTCTTCTTTTAATATTTGGTAGGATTCAACAATAAAGGCATCAGGTTATAAGTGTTTCTTTTTTGGGAGGTTTGATTACTGATTCAATCTCCTTACTTGGTCTCCTTACTCAGTCTGCTCAGATTTTATATTTCTTCATGATTCAGTCCTGGTAGGTGGTATGTTCATAGTAATTTCTATATTTCTTGTAGGTTGTGTAATTTGTTGCTGTATAATTATTCATAGTAATCTTTTATGATCTTTGTTTTTCTGCTGTACCGATTGTAATATCTCCTCTTTCATTTCTGATTTTACTTATGGTTGACCCTTGAACAACCCAGGTCAGTCCAAAATCTGCATAGAGCTTTTGACTCCCCCCAAACTTAACTACTAAGAGTTTACTATTGACCAGAAGCCTTATTGGTAACAAACTGTTGGCTGTTGATACTATTTCATTTTTCATTCCATTCAATGTATTCTTCAGCTCCAGAATTTCTGTTTAATTCCTTTTAAATAATTTCTGTCTCTCTGTGAAAGTTCTTGCATTGTTCATGTATCGCTTTCCTAATTTAGTTGAATTGTCATCCTGTGTTTTCTTATAGCTTACTGAGCTTCCTTAAAACAACTATTTTGATTTCTGTATAAGACAAATCTCCATAGATCTCCAGTCCTTTGGGTTTGTTACCGAAAAATTATTGTGTTCCTTTGGTGCCATCATGTTTCCTTCATTTTTCATGTTCCTTGATGTCTTGTGTTGCTGCCTTTGCATTTGAAGACTTGGTCACCTCCTCCAGCCTTTACTGCCTGGCTTCAGGAGATAAATACCTTCTGTTAGCCTGGTAGGTATTTTGAGGCTTTCCCCAAAGCTTTTCTGTGGACACACCTACTACATGCTTCTTTCTTCCTCTTGGGCAGGGTTCACAATATTTTATGCTTTTTCTTGATTCTGCAAAGCTAGAGTGGATACCAACATCCTCCTGTTTGCTTTCCCTAGGGCAGTGATGAATTGTCAAATTTGTGTACTTTCTCTCAATTCTGTATTTGTGTCATCTTTCTGCATGTTTTCACTAGCTGTCTGCAAAGGCTTATACTTGTTGCCTTCAGGGAGCCACTCAGGTTACCAGCTAGGGGTTGGTGGAGCATGTGGGTGAGGCACCTGCAACATTGGGGGTGCCCATGGGCCAGCTGGGGGGGATCCACATGTGAGGTATCACCAGAAGCTCATAGGCTGTCTTCTTAATGGAGTCTGTGACAGTTCAGTGGGACGTATGTCTCTGATGCCCTCTAGGAGCAACTGGCTGCTATTCTCCAAGGCCCCTCACTCCTAGTAACGCAGCATATCCTAGTGTTCTGACGGGACAAAAAAGAGGTGGGCCTCTTTCTTATCCCATACAGCTGGGAAGCCAGGTGCTTACTCACATATTCCCATATTCCTCCAGCAAGGTTGTCATTCAGAATGGATGAATGAAAAAGGAGCTTCTAGGACCAGCAGAAACTAAAAGAATATGTGACCACTAAGCCATCCCTGGAAGAAATATTGAGGGGGGTTCTATAAAAGGAGAAAGACCCCAAGAGTGATTTAGATTGGAAATTTACAGAGACAATATATAGAAACAAGGACTTCACAGGCAACATGATGACAATAAAATCATATCTTTCAATAATCACTCTCAATGTGAATGACCTAAATGCTCCCACAAAATGGCACAGGGTTGCACATTGGATAAGAAGACAGAACCCATCCTTACATGGTCTACAAGAGACTCCCTTTAAACCTAAAGATACCTCCAGACTGAAAGTGAAGGGATAGAGAACCATCTCTCATGCCAATGGACCTCAAAAGAAAGCTGGAGTAGCAATTCTCCTATCAGACAATTTAGATTTTAAGATAAAGATTGTAGTTAGAGATACAGAAGGACACGTTAGATACATTGTTAGATACAGAAGATCTAACAATTGTAAATACATATGCCCCCAACATGGGAGCAGCCAATTGCATAAACCAACTGTTAACCAAAATGAAGAGACATATTGATAATAGCACACTAATAGTAGGAGACCTCAACACTTCACTCTCAGCAAGACAGATCATCTAAGCAGAAAATCAACAAGGAAAAAAGCTTTGAATGACACACTGGACCAGATGTACCTCATAGATATATACAGAACATTCCACCCTAAAACAACAGACTCTTCTCAAGTGTGCATGGAGCTTTCTCTAGAATAGACCACATACTGGGTCACAAATCAGTCTCAACTGATACCAAAAGATTGAGATTATTCTCTGCATATTCTCAGACCACAATGCTTTGGAACTGGAACTCAGTCACAAGAAAAAGTTTGGAAGGAATTCAAACACTTGGAAGTGAAAGACCATCCTGCTCAAGAAAGTTTGGGTCAACTAGGAAATCAGAGAGGAACTTAAACATTGCATAGAAACCAATGAGAATGAAGACACATCGCTCTAAAACCTATGGGCTATGGCAAAGGCAGTCCTAAATGGGAAACACAGAGTCATCCAAGCCTCACTTAAAAAAAAAAAAATCCCGAATACACAAACGATCTTTACACCTTAAGGATCTGGATATTCAAAAACAAATTAAGCCTAACTTATGCACGAGAAGGGAAATAATTAAGATTAGAGCAGAGATCAATGAATTAGACTTGAAATACAATAGAACACATCAACAAAACTAGAAGCCAGTTCTTTGAAAGAATTAATAAGATCGATCAACCACTGGCCAGACTTATCCAAGAGAAAAGAGAAAGAGAGAAAGGGCCCAAATTAATAAAATTATGAATGAGAGGGGTGAGGTCATGGCTAATACCAAGGAAATAACAATCATCAGAAACTATTATCAACAGCTATATGCCAATAAATTTAGCAACCTAGAAGAAATGGATGCCTTCCTGGAAACCTATAAACTTCCAAGACTGAAACAGGAAGAAATCGACAGCCTGAGTAGACCAATAACCAGAAACGAGATTGAAGCAGTGATCAAAAACCTCCCCAAAAACAAGAGTCCAGGACCTGATGGATTCCATGGGGAATTAATTCTACCAAACATTCAAAGAAGAAATACTACTTCTTCTCCTGAAGCTGTTTCAAAAGATAGAAACAGAAGGAAATTTTCTAGACTTTTTCATTGAGGCCAGCATTACCTTGATCCCCAAACCAGGCAAAGACCCCACCCATCAAAAGGGAGAATTACAGACCAATATCCCTGATGAATACCCATGCCAAAATTCTCGACAAGATCTTAGCTAATGGGATACAACAGTACATTAAAAGGATTATTCGTCATGACCAGGTAGGATTTATCCCTGGATGCAAGCGTGGTTCAACATTCACAAATCAATCAATGTGATAGAACACATAAATAAGAGATAAGAACCACATTTTATGCAGGAAAAAGCATTTGACAAAATACAACATCCATTCCTGATTAAAACTCTTCAGAGTATAAGGATAGAGGGAGCATTCCTCAATTTCATAAAATCCATCTATGAAAAACCCACAGTGAACATCATTCTTAATGGGGAAAAGCTGAGAGCCTTTCCCTTCAGATCAGGAACACAACAAGGATGCCCTACCTCACCACTATTGTTCAACATAGTACTAGAAGTCCTAGCAACAGCAACCAGACAACAAAAAGAAATAAAAGCTATTCAAATTGGCAAAACACAAAAGTCAAACTCTCTCTCTTCACAGATGACCTGATACTTTATGTGGAAAACCCAAAAGACTCCACCTCCAAATTACTAGAACTCATTCAGTAATTCAATAATGTGGCAGGATACAAAAATCAATGCACAGAAACAAGTTGTCTTCTCATACACTAACAATGAAACTGTAGAAAGGGAAATTAGAGAATCAATTCCATTTACAATAGCACCAAAAACCATAATATACCTTGGAATAAACCTAACCAAAGAGATGAAGGATCTATACTCTAGGAACTAAAGAACACTCATGAAACAAACTGAAGAGGACACAAAATGATAGAAAAATATTCCATGCTCATGGATCAGAAGAATAAACATTGTTAAAATGACTATGATGCCCAGACCAATCTATACTTTCAACGTCATCCCAATCAAAATACCATCGGCATTTTTCAAAGTGCTGAAACAAACAATCCTAAAATTTGTATGGAAGTGGAAAAGACCCCAAATCGCCGATGAAATGTTGAAAAAGAAAAACAAAGCTGGGGGCATCATGTTGCCTGATTTCAAGTTATATTACAAAGCTGTGATCACCAAGACAGCATGGTATTGGCACAAAAGCAGACACACAGACCAGTGGAACAGATTAAAGAGCCCAGATATGGACCCTCAACTCTGTGGTCAAATAATCTATGACAAAGTAGGAAAAAAATATTTAATGAAAAAAAAGACAGTCCCTTCAACATATGGTGCTGGGAAAATTGGACAGCTATATACAGAAGAATGAAACTCAACCATTTTCTTACACCATACACAAAGATAAACTCAAAATGGATGAAAGACCTCAATGTGACACAGGAATCCATCAAAATCCTAGAAGAGAACATAGGCAGTAACCACTTCAACATTGGCCACAGGAACTTCTCTTCAAGATACGTCTCCAAGGACAAAAGAAACAAAAGCGAAAATGAACTTTGAGGACTTCATCAAGATGAAAAGCTTCTGCACAGCAAAGGAAACAGTCAATGAAACAAAGAGGCAACCCATGGAATGGGAGAAGATATTTGCAAATGACACTACAGACAAAGGGCTGATATCCAAGATGTATAAAGAACTTCTCAAACTTAACACCCAAAATGAAATAATCAAATCAGAGATGGACAGAGGATATGAACAGACACTTCTCAAATGAAGACATGCAAATGGTTATTAGACACATGAAAAAATGTTCATCATCATTAGCCATCTGGGAATTTCAAATCAAAACCACATTGAGATATCACCTTACACCAGTTAGAATGGCCAAAATTAACAAGGCAAAAAACAACAAATGTTGTAGAGGATGTGGAGAAAGGGGAACCCTCTTTCACTCTTTTGGGAATTCAGGTTGGTGCAGCTGCTTTGGAAAACCATGTGGAAATTCCTCAAAAAGTTAAAAATAGAGCTACCTTATGTCCTGGCAATTGCACTATTTACCCCAAAGATACAGATGCAGTGAACAAAAAAAAAAAGGTCACATGCACCTCAGTGTTCATAGCAGCAATTTCTACAATAGCCAAACTGTGAAAAGAGAGGAGAAGCCCTTCAACAGATGAATGGATAAAGATATTTTCATCAGAAAAGATGAATATCCAACTTTTGCTTCATCATGAATGGAACTGGAGGAGATTATGCCTAGTGAAATAAGTCAAGCAGAGAAAGTCAGTCATCTTATGGTTTCACTTACTTGTGGAGTATAAGGAATACCATGGAGGACATTAGGAGAATGAAGGGAAAAATGAAGGGAGTGAAATTGGAGGGGGAGACAAACCATGAAAGACTGTGGACTCTGAGAAACAAACTGAAGATTTAAAAAAATTTTTTTTATTTTTCAAATTTCTTTTCAGTGTACCAGACTTCATTGTTTATGCTCCACACCCAGTGCTCCATGCAATACGTGCCCTCCATAATACCCACCACCGGGCTCACCCAACCTCCCACCCCCAACCCCTTCAAAGCCAGAGTCCATAGTCTCTCATGGTTCATCTCCCCCTCCAATTTCCCCCAACCCCCTTCTCCTCTCCATCACCCCATGTCCTCCATGCTATTTGTTATGCTCCACAAATAAGTGAAACCATATGATAGTTGACTCTCTCTGCTTGACTTACTTCACTCAGCATAATCTCTTCTAGTCCCATCCATGTTTTTTTTTTTTTTAGAATTATTTTAGTTCTTTGAGAAATTCTTTTGAAATTTATTTTATTTTATTTTATTTTTATTTTCAGCATAACAGTATTCCTTGTTTTTGCACCACACCCAGTGCTCCATGCAATTTGTGCCCTCTCCAATACCCACCACCTGGTTCCCCCAACCTCCCATCCCGACCCCTTCAAACCCCTCATTTTTTGTTTTTCAGAGTCCACAGTCTCTCATGGTTCACCTCTCCTTCCAATTTCCCCCAACTCCCTTCTCCTCTCTAACTCCCCTTGTCCTCCATGCTATTTGTTATGCTCCACAAATAAGTGAAACCGTATGATTATTGACTCTCTCTGCTTGACTTATTTCACTCAGCATAATCTCTTCCAGTCCCGTCCATGTTGCTACAAAAGTTGGGTATTCATCCTTTCTGATGGGGGCATAATACTCCATAGTGTATATGGACCACATCTTTCTTATCCATTCATCTGTTGAGGGGCATCTTGGTTCTTTCCACAGTTTGGCGACCGTGGCCATTGCTGCTATGAACATTGGGGTACAGGTGACTGTTCTTTTCACTACATCTGTATCTTTGAGGTAAATACCCAATAGTGCAACTGCAGGGTCATAGGGAAGCTCTATTTTTAATTTCTTGAGGAATCTTCACACTGTTCTCCAAAGTGGCTGCACCATCTTACATTCCCACCAATAGTGGAAGAGGGCTCCCCTTTCTCCACATCCTCTCCAACACACGTTTTTTCCTGTCTTGCTAATTTTGGCCATTCTAACTGGTGTAAGGTAGTATCTCAATGTGGTTTTAATTTCAGTCTCCCTGATGGCTAGTGATGATGAACATTTTGTCATGTGTCTGATAGCCATTTGTATGTCTTCTTTGGAGAAGTGTCTGTTCATGTCTTCTGCCCATTTTTTAATATGATTGTCTGTTTTGTGTGTGTTGAGTTTGAGGAGTTCTTTTTTTTTTTTTTTTTTAAAGATCTTATTTATTTATTTGACAGACAGAGATTACAAGTAGACAGAGAGGCAGGCAGAGGGAGAGAGAGGGAAGCAGGCTCCCCGCCGAGCAGAGAGCCCGATGCAGGCCTCTATCCCAGGACCCTGAGATCATGATCTGAGCCGAAGGCAGTGGCTTAACCCACTGAGCCACCCAGGCGCCCGAGTTTGAGGAGTTCTTTATAGATCCTGGACATCAGCCTTTTGTCTCTACTGTCATTTGCAAATATCTTCTCCCATTCCGTGGGTTACCTCTTTTTTTTTGTTGACTGTTTCCTTTGCTGTGCAGAAGCTTTTGATGAAGTCCCAAAAGTTTATTTTCACTTTTGTTTCCTTTGCCTTTGGAGACATATCTTGAAAGAAGTTGCTGTGGCTGATATCGAAGAGATTACTGCCTATGTTCTCCTCTAGGATTCTGTTAGATTCCTGTCTCACACTGAGGTCTTTTATCCCTTTTGAGTTTATCTTTGTGTATGGTGCAAGAGAATGGTTGAGTTTCATTCTTCTACATATAGCTGTCCAATTTTCATAGCACCATTTATTGAAGAGACTTTTTTTTTTCCACTGTATATTTTTTCCTGCTTTGTCAAAGATTATTTGACCATAGAGTTGAGGGTCCATATCTGGGCTCTCTACTCTGTTCCACTGGTCTATGTGTCTGTTTTTATGCCAGTACCATGCTGTCTTGGTGATCACAGCTTTGTAGTAAAGCTTGAAATCAGATAACGTGATGCCCTTAGTTTTGTTTTTCTTTTTCAACATTCTCCTGATTCCATACAAATTTTAGGAATGTTTGCTCCAGCTCTTTGAAAAATACTGGTGGAATTTTGATCGGAATGGCATTAAAAGCATAGATTGCTCTAGGCAGTATAGACATTTTAACAATATTTATTCTTCCGATCCAAGACCATGGAATGGTCTTCCATATTTTTGTGTCTTCTTCAATTTCTTTCATGAGTATTCTGTAGTTCCTTGAGTACAGATCCATTACCTCTTTGGTTAGGTTTATTCCCAGGTATCTTATGGTTCTTGGTGCTATAGTAAATGGAATCGATTCTCTAATTTCCCTTTCTGTATTTTCATTTTTAGTGTATAAGAAAGCAACTGATTTCTGTACATTGACTTTGTATCCTGCCACATTACCGAATTGCTGTATGAGTTCTAGTAGTTTGGGGGTGGAGTCTTTTGTGTTTTCCATATAAAGTATCATGTCATCTGCGAAGAGAGTGAGTTTGCCTTCTTCATTGCCAATTTGGATACCTTTTATTTCCCATGAGTGACTCTTAACTATAGGAAACAAACTGAGGGCTGCTGGAGGGCGAGGGGTGGGAGGGATGGTGTAATTGGGTGATGGGCATTAAAGAGGGCATGTGATGTGATGAGCACTGAGTGTTATATGCAACTGTTAAAGTATTAAGCACTACATCTGAAACTAATGATGTATTGTAACTTGGCTAATTGAATCTAAATTTAAAATAAATAAAAAGAAGACATGGTGTACACACACACACACACACACACACACACACAAACACACACACAGAGTATTACTCAGCCAGAAGAAAGAAGAAAATTCTACCATTTGCAACAATACAGATGGACCTCGAAGGTGTTACGCCAAATGAGATATGTCAGATAGAAAAGGACAAATTCTTTATGATATCACTTTTTATGAAATCTAAGAAAGCCAATCTTGTAAAATCAGAAATTAAAATGGTGATTACAAGGAGCTGGGGGTGGGGAAATAGGATAGATTTCATTTAGGATATAAACTTGCAAACAGTTACCTGAAGATCGAAAACATGGTATAGTGATTATAGACAATACTATATTACAAACACCAAACTTGTGAATAGAATATATCTAGATCCCATCACAAAAAAGAAAGTATAAGGCTCCTGGGTGGCTAACTCAGTTAAGCATCCGCCTTCCCGTTAGGTCATGATTCCACCGTCCTGGTATTGAGTCCTGAGTCAGTTTCCCTGCTCAGTGGGGAGTCTGCTTCTCCTCCCTGCTTGTGCTCTCTCTCTCTCATTTGTTCTCTTATTCTCTCTCTCATACAGATAAATAAAACCTAGAAAAAAAGAAGAAATTATAATTATGTTACTGTTAGAGGTGTTAGCTAATGATTCAATGGCACTCATATTGCGATATATGAATGTATCAATCAACATGCTTATATCTTAAATTTGTACCATGTTACACATCAATTATATCTCAAGTTTAAAAAATTTTTAGTAAATATAAAGATGTTTTAAAGCAAAAGTTTCACATAAGCTGAGTAAATTTTCATTATTGTCCAACAACTCATCCTCAGAGATAGAGGCCTCCCATGAGAACATGAAGCTGGACCTGTGACTGTGCTAGTCTATATACCACTCCTTACCATACTGTTACATAGAATGAAGTTTCACAGATGCACCCCATGAATTAGATAGCTGCATAACTAAATGTTTCTAATTTTTAATTGATTTAATCAGAAAAATGTTCATCTCAGTTTTTTTTGTTATATATCTTCAAAACGTATTCTATTTTTTAAAAAAATTTTTATTTCTTTTCAGCGTAACAGTATTCATTGTTTTTGCACCACATCCAGTGCTCCGTGCAATCTGTGCCCTCCCTAATACCCACCACCTGGTTCCCCCAACCTTCCACCCCCAGCCCCTTCAAAACCCTCAGATTGTTTTTCAGAGTCCATAGTCTCTCATGGTTCACCTTCCCTTCCAATTTCCCTCACCTCCCTTCTCAAAGATACAGTTGCCTATGCAGCACGTGGGTGGCTCAGTTGGTTAAGCATCTGATTCCTGATTTGGGCTCAGGTCATGATCTCAGGGTCCAGAGATTGAGCCCTGAGTTGGGCTCTGCACTCAGCAGGGAGTCTGATTGAGGTTCTTTCCCCCACTTCCCTCACTCTTTCCCTCTCTCTCACTCTCTCTAAAGTAAATAAATAAATCTTTAAAAAAAGATATAGTTCTCTGTGGCATGAATTATATCTCAGTATATACACCTTCCTTAATAATTTCCTAATAAAGTATCCCTCCAGTAAGCAGCCAACAGGAAAAGACTTCCCGGCTTTCCTACTTTCAGAGTCTCCAATACTTCAGGGTTTATGATTAAACTTCGATAGCCTATATCTGTGAGAACCCCATAGGACTTCTACAAACTTCATTTTTCTAGTTAATTACTTAAAGTCTGGCTTCAGACTATGACCTTGGGGAATACAGCTTTCTTGCCCTGCTGAGATCCACAAAGACCACAAAACTAATTTCCTACAGCTGGATTATATCTACCTAGATTATATCAGCTGGATTATATTGCTTCATTGATATTCTTTGCCCAGTATATAGATTCCAAAAGGTAAGTAAGGAGTAGCCTCTATGATTGGGTCTGGCATATGAGAGAAGTCTCTTTTATGCTCTTTTCAGAAGTTGAATGTTTCCCACTGTATTTAGTGAGTGAGAAGAAGTTTTCCTTCCTTCATTGAGACTTGTAAATAGAAAACATATATGCTTTCTGAAATTGGGCTATAGAGATATTGATTCCTCTGTGCCTAGTAATCACCTGACCAAAGATGACTTCTTGTACTGTGGTAAGGCTAGAGTCAAAATTTTAGGATTGTTTGTTACACCTTTGTGAAAAATGTTGATGGGATTTTCACAGAGATTGCATTTGATGTGTAGATTGTTTGGGGTAGCATAAACATTTTATTTTTTTAAGATTTCATTTATTTATTTGAAATAGAGCAAACACAAGCAGGGGGAGTGGCAGAGGGAGAGGGAGAAGCAGGCTCCCTGCTGAGCAGGGAGCCCAACCCAGAACTTGATCCCAGGACCCTGGTATCATGACCAAAGCCGAAGGCAGATGCTTAACCCACTGAATCACCCAGGTGCCCTGAACATAGACATTTTAACAATATTTGTTCTTCCAATCCATGTGCATGGAATTTTTTTCATTTCCTTGTATCTTCCTCGATTTCTTTCATAAGTGTTCCACAGTTTTCAGAGTACAGATCCTTCACCTCTTTGGTTAGGTTTATTCCTGGGTTTATGGGTTTTGGTGCAATTGTGAACAGGATTGATTCCTTGATTCATCTTTCTTCTGACTCATTGTTAGCATGTAGAAATACAACTGACTTCTGTGCATTGATTTTATATCCTGCTACTTTGCTGAATTCCTGTATGAGTTCTAGCAATTTTTTAGTGGAGTTTTCTGGGTTTTCAACATAGAATATCATGTCATCTGCAAAGAGTGTAAGTCTGACTTCTTTGCTGATTTGGATACATTTAATTACTTTTTGTTGTCTGATTGCTAAGGCTAGGATTCCAGTACTATGTTGAATAATGGTGATAGTGGACATCCCTGCCGTGTTCCTGACTCTCATTTTTTTCCCAGTGAGAATGATATTCACTATGGGCTTTTAGTATATGGCTTTTATGATATTGAGGTGTGTTCCCTCTATCCCTACACTGCAGAGAGTTTTTATCAGGAAAGGATGTTATATTTTATCCAGTGGTTTTTCTACATCTGTTGAGAAGATCATATGGTTCTTGCCCTTTCTTATATTAATGTAGTGTATCACAGTGATTGATTTTTGGATGTTAAACCACCCCTGCACCCCCGGAATAAATCCCATTTGGTCATGGTGAATAATCCTTTTAATGTACTGTTGGAACCTATTGGCTAGTGTATTGGTGAGGATTTTTGAATTCATGTTAATCAAGGATATTGGTCTATAATTCTCCTTTTTGGTGGGGTCTTTGTCTGGTTTGGGGATCAAGGTAATGCTGGCCTCATAGAATGAGTTTGAAGATTTTCCTTCCATTTCTATTTTTTTTTTTTTTTTGGAACAGCTTCAGAAGAATAGGTATTAACTTAAACTAATAATATACCATATGTTAATTAACTTTTAAAAATGACTAGAGCCAAAATAAGACTATTGTCCCAGAAAAATTCAGTCCTCTGTAATTTCTCTAAATGTTCCCCTAATTTCCATTTGGTGATTTCCAGTCTGTTTCACTTAGCCTTCTGTTCCTGACTGTCTCAGTCAACTCCTTTTACACTGAGTTCTCTTATCACCTTTTGCTTGTGCTACAAACTAAGTTCCAAATGCTGAGAACTTTGTAGGTATTTCTCTCCTTTGAGGCTCTTATCCTTAGTTGTTTTTAGTATCTATTAAATAAATTTTTCTGTACTCTCTAGTGTTGAGTGCACCCTGGCTATAGATTTCTGCATTGGTCTGGGAAGCTGAAGCCAATAAATAGCTAAGAGGTTCTCAGTCTGTGAGGAGTGTGTAAAAGCACATTATAATAGACTTTAGTGGTCTGAGATCCTCCTTCTTTTAGATGCTAAGTGTATGTGCTAAAAATAGTTTACTTTTCTCGTAGTATTAACCACTCCATCATCTCTGGTCATCAATATTAGTGGTTAAAGGGGAAGAGGAAAAGAAGAATTCAGAGATTTTAAGGAAAATATTGATGATATGTGAAGTTCATCTTCCATGCAAACAAACCACAGGTATTGGGACCCTCCTTCTCATTTCAGGTGGCCTCAGAACATGAAAGGTCTTATATTTCCAGTAATAGTTACCCAGACCATCACTGCCTTCTAGCACTGGACATGCCTCTCATCCTACTTTCACTAATTTATCTTTCTGTCACTTATGTAATTAATAATTTCTGTGATTTCACCAAATAGGAAACTTTTGAGACTTTTTCTCTTGGAATATCTCTTGAGAATGATATAAGATCATTGTATCTAAATGGTGTTGATATTCTTTGCCTGTCTGAATTAACTGAATCTTAAATTTAGGCAAATGTTCATTTAAGTAAAATGAATCCACAGTAGTATAAACTTCAGCCAAAAACACAAGATGGAAGGTAATAATTATTTCTGACTATTTTTCAAGTGAACCAGAACATGCGATTTTCTGCTCCACTTCTCCTTAATATTATATCTGACATAAACATATTAAGATAGCAAGAAGTGACCTATTTGAGAAGTTTAAAACACAGCTACAAAGGCAGAGTGGTAAATAACACATTTTGTAACAAGGAGGACATTGGAACAAGGAGAGGGAAAGTGAATTGGGGGGAATCAGAGGGGGAGACAAACCATGAGAAACTGTGGACTCTAAGAAATAAACTGAGGGTTTTGGAGGGCCTATGGTTGGGGAGTTGGGTGAGCCTGGTGGTGGGTATTAAGGGGGGCACATATTGCATGGAACACTGAGTGTGGGGTATAAACAATGAATCTTGGAACACTGAAAAAATTAATTAAATTAAAAGAAAAAAAAAAGGGAGAGTCCCCTTGGGCTCTATTATCTACCACTCTTCTCTATTTAAGCACCCACACTTCTCTTTGCCTTTTTCTGAATTTCAGAATAGGCATTCAACTTTGATGTGAATTGAAGGCATTGTGTTCCTTCTCACAAGTTAAGTGGAAAGAATTTGAAATTAGTGCTTACCTTTCACTGCATGATTGAAATGAAGCCCTGTCTTTGGGTGGTCACAATCAGAGGATCTATATTAGGAACCAGGGGAGCAAATCAAGGAATCTCACAAATTGGGCTTCCGTCTGGCATCCTGATGGGTTGTGTGGACCCTCAGCATAACACAGCGCTTTTCACGTACTGAATCTCTAATTCACAGTTGTTCCAAAAATCCTTTGGTTATGCTGGTGTTTGCTTAGTCTTAGTGATGGAAATAAAAATGGGATTATAGCAAGGTCTACAGTGAGAGTAAATATGGAGACAAATCATTAGAGAATCTGGACTCCAGGAACCAAACTGAGGGTTACAGAAGGGAGGGGAGTTGGAGGGAGGGGTAACCAGGTGATAGGTATTAAGGAGGGTACATGTGGTGAGAAGAGCTGGATGTTATATATATCATTACAACTAATGAATCATTGAACACTACTTCAAAAACTTACGATCTGTATGTTGGCTAATTGAACATAATAAAAAACTCTACATCAAAAATTAATGATACACTATGGAGTATTATGCCTCCATCAGAAAGGATGAATACCCAACTTTTGTAGCAACGTGGATGGGACTGGAAGAGATTATGCTGAGTGAAATAAGTCAAGCAGAGAGAGTCAATTATCATATGGTTTCACTTATTTGTGGAGCATAACAAATAGCGTGGAGGACAAGGGGAGATGGAGAGGAGAAGGGAGTTGAGGGAAACTGGAAGGGGAGGTGAACCATGAGAGACTATGGACTCTGAAAAACAATCTGAGGGTTTTGAAGGGGTAGGGGATGGGAGGTTGGAAAACCAGGTGGTGGATGTTAGAGAGGGCACGGGTTGCATGGAGCACCGGGTGTGGTGCAAAAACAATGAATACTGTTATGCTGAAAATAAATTAAAAAAATTAAAAAAAAGAAAGAAATATTAAAAAATTAATGATATATTGTATGGTGACAAACATAACATAATAAAAATGATTTTAAAAAAGGAGAGTAAATATGGAAAAACTAGAGAGTAAATATGAAGAAAGTGGGCAAAATCAGACAGTGAATTATGAATCTTGAGAAATTTTCCATTTAAAGTAATGGAGGGCATATATTTCATGGAGCACTGGGTGTGGTGCTCACACAATGAATTCTGGAATGCTGAAAAGAAACTTAAAAAAAAATAAAGTAAATGTACTGAATTGAGTGCTTACTTTGCTGAGGAAGAACACAAAGAAGCTGCTTATTTCAATGAGATTTTACAAACTTAGAGACAGGAAGAATTGACCTTTCAGTGTGGTTGTTCATCTTCTCTGCAGAAGCTGAATTAATCCGTGCCCTCTCTAATACCCACCACCTGGTTCCCCCAACCTCCCACCCCTGCACCTTCAAATCCCTCAGACTGTTTTTCAGAGTCCACAGTCTCTCATGGTTCACCTCCCCTTCCAATTTCTCCCAACTCCCTTCTCCTCTCCATCTCCCCTTGTCCTCCACGCTATTTGTTATGCTCCACAAATAAGTGAAACCATATAATAATTGACTCTCTCTGCTTGACTGATTTCACTCAACATAATCTCTTCCAGTCCCATCCATGTTGCTAAAAAAGTTGGGTATTCATCCTTTCTGATGGAGGCATAATACTCCATAGTGTACATGGGCCACATCTTCCTTATCCATTCGTCCGTTGAGGGGCATCTTGGTTCTTTCCATAGTTTGGCGACCATGGCCATTGCTGCTATAAACATTGGGATAGAGATTGCCCTTCTTTCCACTGCATCTGTATCTTTGGGGTAAATACCCAGTAGTGCAATTGCTGGGTCATAGGGAAGCTCTATTTTTAATTTCTTGGGGAATCTCCACACTGTTCTCCAAAGTGGCTGCACCAACTTGCATTCCCACCAACAGTGTAAGAGGGTTCCCCTTTCTCCACATCCTCTCCAACACATGTTGTTTCCTGTCTTGCTAATTTTGGCCATTCTAACTGGTGTAAGGTGGGTATTAGAGAGGGCACAGATTGCATGGAGCACTGGGTGTGGTGCAAAAACAATGAATACTGTTACACTGAAAAGAAATAAAAAAAAAAGTAATAGAAATTAAAAAAAAGAATAAATAACATATTAAATAACCTGTAAAAAAAGGTTATCATTTATGCTAAAAGCAATCCAATTGAAGAGTACGGAGTAATTTTAATCCATAAATTATCATTATTGTTTTGAGGCACCCTGGAAGAAAGATTAGCATTGAATATGTGAATGAAAAAAAATGTAAATAAGAATTGCAACAAGCAATTTTGACTGCTATCTATCTTCTGTCTGCCCAAAGTTTTGCTGTCATCACAATTTTTTTTTCATTTGTCGTCTTTCCTATTGTCAGGAAGTTGATTCCTTTCAGCTCAGAAGGGATTAGTATTGATTTACCCACCAGGGGCAGATTAAATTAACATTCATGTTCTCACCTTTTTTCATGTTTTGTAATAGCACCTTTTGTCAACTGGTGAGGTGGAATTCCCTTCCCTGGGAAGGGAAACCAGGTAGGCTTACTTGACCAAGGGGATGTCAGAGAATATGATACAATCACTGTTGAAAAGCACTTGTGCCAGTGATCTTGCTTGCTTCTGTGTTTCTGTCATCACCATAGGCAGCCCAGAAATGGGGTTAGAAAAAGAGGTCAGGAAGCCAGGAAGAAAATGAGATCGGAATGGCAGTAGTGGATTTACAGTTGTAGTCCTCATTTAATCATGGAATATAACAAACCAGGAATGTCCTTTTTTTTTTTTTTTTTTTTTTTTTTTTTACTATTTTAAAGACACTTTGAAGTAAAAGGTGATTGAAATATTAAAAAAAAAAAATGGGGCACCTGGGTGGCTCAGTGGGTTAAAGCCTCTGCCTCAGCTCAGGTCATGATCCCAGGGTCCTGGGATAGAGCCCCACATTGGGCTCTCTGCTCAGCGGGGAGCCTGCTTCCTTTCCTCTCTCTCTGCCTCTCTGCCTATTTGTGATCTCTGTCAAATAAATTAAAAAATCTTAAAAAAATATTTAAAAAAAGCTGAATTAATTTGGGCCATCGTTCTGGGCTGCAAGTTACTCATCAGATAAAACAAACAGGTGATTTGAATACAGGTTCTGGTAAGGAATGGGAGTATAAGAACTTGTCTGAATAAGAAATAAGAAAAGGAAGGGAAAGCAGGGCATTGGCTAACCCTGGAGGAATAGAATCTGTTCTGATGAGTTGTGTGGGTAAGAACAACATCACATTGTGGTGAAATTCCCTAGATGAAAGCTGGGAAACTCAGAGTCAATTCAGAATTCTGGGAGACAAGTCAAGATTACTGTAAGGAGTTAACGTACCAGAAAAGAGGACTTATGAAGGAATAGCATCTGAAGTTTCAAGCTGGGTATGAAAAAAAATTAACCAATTCAAGAATTCAGTTCTGAATGCTAGAAACATATGGCTGGAAAAGCAAGACAAATAAGGATATTCACACAACAGTTCAAGAACATTAAGTAAGGTTGTTTGGCCAATCTATTGCGAGTGGGTGGCCTTGAACAAAGTAGATCCATAATATTTTGAATAATTAGATAAAGAAAGAACTGATGAATTAATGGATAAATGATTGAGTGGAAACTGATAGATAACTGAATTGACAGACAGTATGGATAATGGAGTGTATACCCAAATGTTATGGTTTTAAACAACTCTCCCAGCATGGAAATAAATGAGCTAGTAAATATGAACTGCTCCCCAGAGGAAAGGAATCTTTAGGTACCAGTTATTACAACAGAAGATAAGTCTTCTGCCTTCACAACCATTACAAAATGAGCCCCTCAACCCTACATAGACTTTCCTTCCTTCACCACTTCCCAGTCATCCTCAAGTTTTATTTCTAGTCAGAATTAAAGTTGGGGATTTTCCTCTAACAAAGCATAAGTGTCATAGTTGCATCATTCTTTCATTCTTTCTACATATAACAAATGTCAAGGACCTATTATTGTCTTCTGTTCTACTGTATGTAGATCTAGATTTAAGATAACATAGATTATTAAATACCAAATTTATACTACCAAAAAGCAACACATTTGGAGAATAAAGAAATACTACTCATATCCTAGTAAAAGCCAGAGTAAGACAGATATCCAAGTGAAGGCCCAAAACAGTTTACAGAGTAAGGGGTAAAAGAGAACATGGAGTGGAGAGATAAATTGCTTAAGCAAATGAATGTCAGCCAGTCAGTGTAAAAATCACAGATATGGAAGCTTTATAGACCTAGGAGAGATGTAAAACTTATCCACTAACCCTCTCAACATCAGCAAGTTACCACAAAATTTTCAGATTAAATTTCCTTATGCTAAAATTTGAAATAATGCAGCCTCCGTAGTTTTGTTGAGATCTTCAAATAGAGAAAAAACCTAAATGTTTGATAATACCTAGATATAATTAGTACCAATGAAATAATAGGTGTCATTATTTCCCATAATCTGTGCAAGCAGAGAAAGAGGTAATCAAGATACATATATAAATATGGAAGAAATGGGGCACCTGGGTGGCTCAATGAGTTAAGCCTCTGCCTTTGACTCAGGTCATGATCCCAGGGTCCTAGGATTGAGGCCTGCATTGGGTTCTCTGCTCAGCAGGGAGACTGCTTCTCTCTCTCTCTCTGCCTGCCTCTCTGCCTACCTGTGATCTCTTGCTTTCTGTCAAATAAATAAAATCTTTTTAAAAAAAAGAACAAGAGGGCACCTGGGTGGCTCAGTGGGTTAAAGCCTCTGCCTTCAGCTCAGGTCATGATCCCAGGGTCCCAGGATCAAGCCCCGCATGGGGCTCTCTGCTCAGCAGGGAGCCTGTTTCCTCCTCTCTCTCTCTGCCTGCCTACTTGTGATCTCTGTCTGTCAAATAAATAAATAAAATATTTTTAAAAAAGTATTAAAAAATAACAAGAAACAGAAATTAAGGTATGATGGAAAAATAGATAGGATTTGGGTCAAGACTTGAACGGGAATTTCAACAGAGCATTAGCTAAAGTCAAGGCAGAGAATCGAGAATAATGAGAGCACCAGAGCAAGTCTATTCTGACCAGTTGGTGCCTGATTCTATAGTACAGGGGCATCCAGAACCACCTGAGGAATGTTTGAAATACCCATCACCAGGATCCAGAAAAGACCCAGGGAAACAGGTTTTCTGCAGGTAGAGAAATCACTTCAAAAATTAGTTAATTTTCAAATGCCAGCCAGAGAAGTTTATCATTATTCAGGGGCACTGTAGAATTAAATCCTAACTGTTCAAATTGAGGAACTGAAGAAGTCTTATAGATCTGAGTTTTGGGGTGAGGGAGAGTTAGCTGTTAAAAATACAAACTAGCAATATCCTTTCTTAACCCCATTCCCCACCACATGCATACTCACACACACATGTACATTTTAAAATTGTCCCTTGAATCAAATAACCAAATATACTAGAGAGAGACACATGAATACTTAGAAATATAATAAATATAGCATGTTATTATTATGTAATATTTGACTATTGCAAGCTTTTGAATGGAGAGTTTCACTCACATTTCAAACTGTGTAGCTCAAGAAACCAGAGATGATTAGAATCACTTTTCCAAGAAGTAAGTGTATATAAATTGACTGGTAGTGTTGCAGGATAAAATGGAAGGAAAATTCAAGGAGATGAAACCGATCAGTCATAGACTAAACTGAAAAGATATGTATAGGTCTCCAGAGCTATTTGTGTGAGAGGAGCCAAGAGGAAAAAGCACAAATGGGCTGGTTCAGGGTTCAGGAGCTGTGCAGCTGGCAATCAAGTCAGGGAAGGGAGGGAGAGTGGATTTTTAAAAAAATCCATGTAAAAGAGGAGCACACTGAAGAGAGATATATATGTATACATAGAATGAAGTAAATGTCCTGAGGTGGGTGGCACAAAAAGAAGGTGAACATTTCATGCTTCTTTGTGCTTTCATTCCAGTGGAACATCTTCTATCATGGTCTTAGGAAACCACAGCACCATCATGGAATTTACCCTCCTTGGACTGTCTGCTGACCCCCACATTCAGGTTATGCTCTTTGTGCTTTTCTTAGATATTTACCTCCTGACCACCATGGGGAACCTGATGATGATGGGGGTGATTATGACTGACTACTATCTCCACACCCCCATGTACTTTTTCTTGAGTCACCTCTCCTTCATGGATCTTTGTTTAACTTCAGTCACTGTGCCCAAGATGCTGGAGAATCTCCTGTCTCAGAAGAAATCAGTATCAGTAGAAGGCTGCCTCACTCAGGCATTTTTTGTGTTTTTCATTGCAGGAACTGAAGTTGTTGTGCTCTCTGCCATGGCCTATTACCGCTACATTGCCATCTGCTACCCTCTGCTTTATGGACAGCTGATGAGTAAACAGTTGTGTGAGGGTCTAGTATGGGTCTCATGGGTACTGGGCTTTCTGGATGCTCTCATTAACACCCTCATGGCTTGGAATTTGGACTTCTGTGAGGCTGTCCTGCCTCACTTCAGCTGTGAAGTGCCATCTCTATTCTCTCTATCTTGCTCTGACATCTCCACCAACTTTACAGTCCTTGTGTGCTCTGCCATCATTCATGCCTCTGGAACCTTACTCCTGATCGTCTTCTCCTATGTTCACATTGCCTCCACCATCCTGAGCATAAGCTCCACCTCAGGCAGAAGTAAGGCCTTCTCCACCTGCTCCTCCCACCTTGCTGCTGTGAGCTTCTTCTATGGATCTGCTTTTCTTCGCTATTTCATGCCAACCTTAAGTTCCCCACTGGAGTTAATTTTTTCCATACAGTATAGTGTGATCACTCCTCTCGTGAATCCCCTTGTCTACAGCTTGAAGAACAAGGAAATAAAAGTAGCTCTGAAAAGAATGTTGCAAAAAGGTTTACAACAGCTCAGAAAACAGAGAATAGGTAGAGGATGACTGGGAAATGGGGAAGAATCGTATCAGATGGTTGAATAATAGATGTAGAGAACATTTTTGTTGCTCACAACAAAATTACAAAACATAACAGCCAGTCTCCTTTGAAATGCCTGGGAAGATCCAAGAGCTACTGCTTGCTTTGGTTCATATTTTATTTATTCAGGGACAAAACAATGGACTTACTCTTCCTTTTAATTATGAAACATTCCCATTAAGATTAGAACTGAGAAGTTCATTATAGATCCTGGATATCAACCTTTTGTATGTACTGTCATTTGCAAGTATCTTCTCCCATTCCGTGGGTTGCCTCTTTGTTTTTTGGACTGTTTCCTTTGTTGTACAGAAGCTTTTGATTTTGATGAAGTCCCAAAAGTTTATTTTCGCTTTTGTTTCCTTTGCCTTTGGAGACATATCTTGAAAGAAGTTGCTGTGGCTGATATCGAAGAGATTACTGCCTATGTTCTCCTCTAGGATTCTGATGGATTCCTGTCTCACGTTGAGGTCTTTTATCCATTTTGAGTTGATCTTTGGGTACGGTGTAAGAGAATGGTTGAGTTTCATTCTTCTACATATAGCTGTCCAGTTTTCCCAGCACCATTTATTGAAGAGACTCCTCAAATTCAACACACACGAAACAGGCAAACTTATCAAAAAATGGGAAGAAGATATGAACAGACACTTCTCCCATCAAGACATACAAATCGCTATCAGACACATGAAAAAATATTCATCATCATTAGCCCTCAGAGAGATTCAAATTAAAACCACATTGAGATATCACCTTACACCAGTTAGAATGGCCAAAATTAACAAAACAGGAAACAACATGTGTTGGAGAGGATGTGGAGAAAGGGGAACCCTCTTCCACTGTTGGTGGGAATGCAAGTTGGTGAAGCCTCTTTGAAGAACAGTGTGGAGATTCCTCAAGAAATTAAAAATAGAACTTTTCTATGACCCTGCAATTGCACTCCTGGGTATTTACCCCAAAGAGACAGGTGTCGTGAAAAGAAGGGCCATCTGTACCCCAATGTTTATAGCAGCAATGGCCACAGTCGCCAAACTATGGAAAGAACCAAGATGCCCTTCAATGGACGAATGGATAAGGAAGATGTGGTCCATATATACTATGGAGTATTATGCCTCCATCAGAAAGGATGAATACCCAACTTTTGTAGAAACATGGACGAGACTGAAAGAGATTATGCTGAGTGAAATACGTCAAGCAGAGAGAGTCAATTATCATATGGTTTCACTTATTTGTGGAGCATAACAAATATCATGGAGGACAAGGGGTGTTAGGAGAAGGGAGTTGGGGTAAATTGGAAGGGGAGGTGAATCATGAGAGACTATGGACTCTAAGAAACAATCTGAGGTGTTTGAAGTGGCGGGGGGTGGGAGGTTGGGGTACCAGGTGGTGGGTATATAGAGGGCACGAATTGCATGGAGTACTGGGTGTGGTGCAAAAATAATGAATACTGTTTTTCTGAAAATAAATAAATTGAAAAAATTAAAAAAAAGATTAGAACTGAGAAAATTGTCAAGAAACTAAATTCTTTTTTTAAGATTTGATTTATTTATTTGTCAGAGAGAGAGAGAGAGAGAGAGAGCACAAGCAGGGAGAGCAGCAGGCAGAGCAGACAGAATGAGAAGCAGACTCCCTGATGAGGAAGGAGCCCAATTCAGGACTAGATCCCAGGACCTTGGAATCATGACCTGAGCCAAGGCAGATGCTTAACTGACTGAGCCATCCAGGCATCCCAGGAAACTGAATTCTTATTGGGTCTAATATTTAAAGGAGAAGTTTTGCTAGAAATAAAAACACCAAGGCCACTGATAACAATCATAAATTTCCAAAAGAGTTGGGAGGAGGGTTGGGGATAATTTTGGACTAGACAGGGAGTTGTAGAAAAGATAGAAAGACCTAAAAAATGGCTGACAGAGGCAAAGCCATGTTCACAAACACTTTCCAAACTTTGTGCCCCTCCTGGTACATTTACCTGCTGGCAACAAGGAGAGAATCTCCTCTTTCTGGGGTGGCCATCAGCCCTAGTGTGTCACTGGGGCACCATTGCTGGGATGCTGAGGACATGCTGAGGTAAGGTGGCAGGTCATCAACAAGGATGCTGGGGATGCTGAAGGGATACTGCCTTCTTCACTCAGAACCAGATTAGCTGCTTCTCTTAGTTCCTACAACACTTGCCACTGGCTCAGCCTAACCATAAGCCACCAGTCTGAGAATCCAGGAGATGTCTTCTGTGGGCATCTAGTCAAGATAATATAAAGCCAGGTACATTAGACAAGCATAGCGCTGAGGGCCAACAGAAAACTGGTGTACCAGATAATCATGTAAACATGACCCTCCTCAGGCAGAAAAGAGAAGGGAAGGGAAAAGAAAAGGAGATTGGTAGAGGATGAAATAGAAGGGAGAATGGGAGGAATAAGGGGAAATTTGCAAATAAGACTTCAGTAAGGATCAGACAAGTAAGGGTACCCATGGGGGTACACGCTTGGGAGAATAGGAAATAGAAACCCAACCCAAGGCTATACATGCACTGGCACCCTCAGGTGGCTTGAAGGGTTTGCTGCACCAATGTATGCAGGAGTTTAAGGAAGGAAGAATTCCTCTAACTCCATGCTCAGGCAAAACATGGCCTGAGTTCTGTTTTCAAGCTCTGGAACCCTAGGAAAACAGCAGTTCTGTTTTCAAGCTCTGGAATCCTAGGAAATTTCTAAGGAAACTCAAGGGACAGTTTTGCTCTGGTGGTCTTTTTTTCGTCTTTTTTGGTAACCCTCCCATCTCACAGTGTCTCTGTTCCCACCTGGGCACAGTTCTCAACAGACCTTCTCCAGAGTGAGGGGGTGCTCCAAGTCTACCTAAATCCTTTTTTCAAAAGATTTAGCTTGAAAAAAATTATCTGTGATTAGTGAGACAGTCACTGAAAAACGTGCATTTACCTAATTTCAAAATGTCATACATGATTGACCTATTTCAAGCCCTTCCTATTTTGCCATATTGCATGTCTATCTTCCTATTTTACCTTCCTTGATGATTCAAGGGACTTTCAGTTCTGATTCTTTTTCTTTTCTTTTTTCAGTGTTCCAAGATCCATTGTTTATGTACCACACCCAGTGTTCCATGCAATAGTTTTGATTTTCAAAATTTCTTCCCCCCTTTAATGGCATAATTAAAAAAAATCCTTATCAAATATTCAATCCTGGGCGCCTGGGTGGCTCAGTGGGTTAAGCTGCTGCCTTCGGCTCAGGTCATGATCTCAGGGTCCTGGGATCGAGTCCCACATCAGGCTCTCTACTCCGCAGAGAGCCTGCTTCCCTCTATCTCTCTCTCTGCCTGCCTCTCCATCTACTTGTGATCTCTCTCTGTCAAATAAATAAAATCTTAAAAAAAAATATTCAATCCTTAATATATGATTCATCATTTACACATTTTGAAGATTCTTGTTTTATTTTTACTATTTCTCTTTTCCATATATTTTTTATTATGTTATGTTAGTCACCATACAGTACTTTATTAGTTTCTGATGTAGTGTTCCATGATTCATTGTTTGCAAGAAACACCCCATGCTCCATGCAGTACATGCCCTCCTTAATACCCATCACAAGGCCAACCCACCCCCTTCCCCTCTAAAACCCTCAGTTTGTTTCTTGGAGACCGTAGTCTCAAATGGTTCCTAATCCCCTCTGATTGCTCCCCCTTTATTTTTCTCTTCCTTCTCCTAATATCCTCCATGATATTCCTTATGTTCCACAAATAAGCGAAACCATAAGGTAATTGACTTTCTCAGCTTGACTTATTTCACTCAGCATAATCTCCCCCAGTTCCATCCCTGTTGATGCAAAGTTGGGTATTCACCTTTTCTGATAGCTGAGTAATTTCCAATGTGTATATGGACCACACCTTCTTTATCCAGTCATTTGTTGAAGGGCATCTCAGTAGCTTGGCTATTGTGGACGTTGCAGTTATGAACACTGGGGTGCATGTGACCCTTCTCTTCACTACATCTGTGTCTTTGGAGTAAATACCCAGGGTGCAATTGCCAGGTCAGAGGGTAGCTCTATTTTTAACTTTTTGAGGAACCTCTACACTGTTTTCCAAAGTGGCTGTACAAACCTGCATTGAGGGTAAGAGGATTGATTCTCCTTTCTCCACAACCTCTCCAGGATTTGTCTTTTCTTGCCTTATCAATTTTTGCTATTCTAACTGATGTAAGATGGTATCTTAATGTGGTTTTGATTTGAATTTCCCTGATGGCTAATGATGATGAACATTTTTTCATGTGTCTGATAACCATTTGCATGTCTTCATTTGAGAAGTGTCTGTTCATATCCTCTGTCCATTCTTTGATTTGATTATTTCGTTTTGGGTGTTGAGTTTGAGAAGTTCTTTATACATCTTGGATATCAGCCCTTTGTCTGTAGTGTCATTTGCAAATATCTTCTCCCATTCCATGGGTTGCCTCTTTGTTTCATTGACTGTTTCCTTTGCTGTGCAGAAGCTTTTCATCTTGATGAAGTCCTCAAAGTTCATTTTCGCTTTTGTTTCTTTTGTCCTTGGAGATGTATCTTGAAGAGAAGTTCCTGTGGCCAATGTTGAAGAGGTTACTGCCTATGTTCTCCTCTAGGATTTTGATGGATTCCTGTGTCACATTGAGGTCTTTCATCCATTTTGAGTTTATCTTTGTGTATGGTGTAAGAAAATGGTTGAGTTTCATTCTTCTGTATATAGCTGTCCAGTTTTCCCAGCACCATATGTTGAAGGGACTGTCTTTTTTTTCATTAAATATTTTTTTCCTGCTTTGTCATAGATTATTTGACCACAGAGTTGAGGGCCCATATCTGGGCTCTCTAATCTGTTCCACTGGTCTGTGTGTCTGCTTTTGTGCCAATACCATCCTGTCTTGGTGATCACAGCTTTGTAATATACCTTAAAATCAGGCAACATGATGCCCCAGCTTTGTTTTCCTTTTTCAACATTTCATTGGTGATTTGGGGTCTTTTCCACTTCCATACAAATTTTAGGATTGTTTCAGCACTTTGAAAAAGGCCGATGGTATTTTGATTGGAATGACGTTGAAAGTATAGATTGGTCTGGGCATCATAGTCATTTTAACAATGTTTATTCTTCTGATCCATGAGCATGGAATGTTTTTCTATCATTTTGTGTCCTCTTCAGTTTGTTTCATGAGTGTTCTTTAGTTCCTAGAGTATAGATCCTTCATCTCTTTGGTTAGGTTTATTCCAAGGTATATTATGGTTTTTGGTGCTATTGTAAATGGAATTGATTCTCTAATTTCCCTTTCTACAGTTTCATTGTTAGTCTATGAGAAGACAACTTGTTTCTGTGCATTGATTTTGTATCTTGCCCCATTATTGAATTGCTGAATGAGTTCTAGTAATTTAGAGGTGGAGTCTTTTGGGTTTTCCACATAAAGTATCAGGTCATCTGTGAAGAGAGAGAGTTTGACTTTTGTGTTTTGCCAATTTGAATAGCTTTTATTTCTTTTTGTTGTCTGGTTGCTGTTGCTAGGACTTCTAGTACTATGTTGAACAATAGTGGTGAGGTAGGGCATCCTTGTTGTGTTCCTGATCTGAAGGGAAAGGCTCTCAGCTTTTCCCCATTAAGAATGATGTTCACTGTGGGTTTTTCATAGATGGATTTTATGAAATTGAGGAATGCTCCCTCTATCCTTATACTCTGAAGAGTTTTAATCAGGAATGGATGTTGTATTTTGTCAAATGCTTTTTCCTGCATAAAATGTGGTTCTTATCTCTTCTCTTATTTATGTGTTCTATCACATTGATTGATTTGTGAATGTTGAACCACGCTTGCATCCAGGGATAAATCCTACCTGGTCATGATGAATAATCCTTTTAATGTACTGTTGTATCCCATTAGCTAAGATCTTGTCGAGAATTTTGGCATGGGTATTCATCAGGGATATTGGTCTGTAATTCTCCCTTTTGATGGGTGGGGTCTTTGCCTGGTTTGGGGATCAAGGTAATGCTGGCCTCAATGAAAAAGTCTAGAAAATTTCCTTCTGTTTCTATCTTTTGAAACAGCTTCAGGAGAAGAAGTAGTATTTCTTCTTTGAATGTTTGGTAGAATTAATTCCCCATGGAATCCATCAGGTCCTGGACTCTTGTTTTTGGGGAGGTTTTTGATCACTGCTTCAATCTCGTTTCTGGTTATTGGTCTACTCAGGCTGTCGATTTCTTCCTGTTTCAGTCTTGGAAGTTTATAGGTTTCCAGGAAGGCATCCATTTCTTCTAGGTTGCTAAATTTATTGGCATATAGCTGTTGATAATAGTTTCTGATGATTGTTATTTCCTTGGTATTAGCCATGACCTCACCCCTCTCATTCATAATTTTATTAATTTGGGCCCTTTCTCTCTTTCTCTTTTCTCTTGGATAAGTCTGGCCAGTGGTTGATCGATCTTATTAATTCTTTCAAAGAACTGGCTTCTAGTTTTGTTGATGTGTTCTATTGTATTTCAAGTCTAATTCATTGATCTCTGCTCTAATCTTAATTATTTCCCTTCTCGTGCATAAGTTAGGCTTAATTTGTTTTTGAATATCCAGATCCTTAAGGTGTAAAGATCGTTTGTGTATTCGGGATTTTTTTTTTTTTTTAAGTGAGGCTTGGATGACTCTGTGTTTCCCATTTAGGACTGCCTTTGCCATAGCCCATAGGTTTTAGAGCGATGTGTCTTCATTCTCATTGGTTTCTATGCAATGTTTAAGTTCCTCTCTGATTTCCTAGTTGACCCAAACTTTCTTGAGCAGGATGGTCTTTCACTTCCAAGTGTTTGAATTCCTTCCAAACTTTTTCTTGTGACTGAGTTCCAGTTCCAAAGCATTGTGGTCTGAGAATATGCAGAGAATAATCTCAATCTTTTGGTATCAGTTGAGACTGATTTGTGACCCAGTATGTGGTCTATTCTAGAGAAAGCTCCATGCACACTTGAGAAGAGTCTGTTGTTTTAGGGTGGAATGTTCTGTATATATCTATGAGGTACATCTGGTCCAGTGTGTCATTCAAAGCTTTTTTCCTTGTTGATTTTCTGCTTAGATGATCTGTCTTGCTGAGAGTGAAGTGTTGAGGTCTCCTACTATTAGTGTGCTATTATCAATATGTCTCTTCATTTTGGTTAACAGTTGGTTTATGCAATTGGCTGCTCCCATGTTGGGGGCATATGTATTTACAATTGTTAGATCTTCTGTATCTAACAATGTATCTAATGTGTCCTTCTGTATCTCTAACTACAATCTTTATCTTAAAATCTAAATTGTCTGATAGGAGAATTGCTACTCCAGCTTTCTTTTGAGGTCCATTGGCATGAGAGATGGTTCTCTATCCCTTCACTTTCAGTCTGGAGGTATCTTTAGGTTTAAAGGGAGTCTCTTGTAGACCATGTAAGGATGGGTTCTGTCTTCTTATCCAATGTGCAACCCTGTGCCATTTTGTGGGAGCATTTAGGTCATTCACATTGAGAGTGATTATTGAAAGATATGATTTTATTGTCATCATGTTGCCTGTGAAGTCCTTGTTTCTATATATTGTCTCTGTAAATTTCCAATCTAAATCACTCTTGGGGTCTTTCTCCTTTTATAGAACCCCCCTCAATATTTCTTCCAGGGATGGCTTAGTGGTCACATATTCTTTTAGTTTCTGCTGGTCCTAGAAGCTCCTTTTTCATCCATCCATCTGAATGACAACCTTTCGGATAAAGAATTCTTGCCTGCATGTTATTATCATTTAGTACCCTGAATATGTCTTAAAAGCCCTCTGGCTTGCCAGGTCTCTGTGGATAAGTCTGACATTATTCTATGTTCTTCTCTCTGTAAGTAAGTAGTCTCTTCCTCCTAACTGCTCTTAAGATAGTTTCCTTGATGGGACCCCTGGGTGGCTCAGTTGGTTAAGCAACTGCCTTCAGCTCAAGCCATGATACCAGGGTCCTGGGATCAAGTCCCACTTCGGGCTCCTTGCTCCACAGGGAGCCTGCTTCTCTCTCCACCTCTGCCTGCCTCTCTTCCTGTTTGTGCATGCTCTCTCGCTCTCTCTCTCTCTCTGACAAATAAATAAATAGAAATAAAAAATCTAAAGATGGTTTCCTTGATTCTAAGATTTGCAAATTTTACTATTACGTATTCAGATGTTGGTCTGTTCTCCTTCATCTTGGGAGGAGTCCCCTCAGCTTCTAAGATGCAAATGCTGTTTCATTCCCCCAGATTAGGGACGTTCTCAGCTATGATTTGCTCATATATGTCTTTTAGTCCTCTCTGTCTCCGTGCCCTCAGGGATCCCAATAATTCTGACACTGGAATGTTTCTTGGCATCATTTATTTCTCTAATTCTGTTTTCATGGAATTTGAGCTGTTTCTTCTAGGCCTCTTCCTGTTCCTTCTTTTCTATCAGTTTGTCTTTTAGATTGCTAATTAGTTCTACTGCTTCATTTACACTAGCTATTAGAGTATCTAGATTAGACTGGGTCTCATTGGTAGCATGTTTAAGTTCTGCCAGATCAGCTCTCATTTCTGCCTTTACAGAATCTATGTTGCCATTAATAGTTTATCCAGCCTAGTTTTGTCTTCATAATTGTTACCCTGAAGTCTATTTCTGACATCTATCTTTCTGACATATCCATTAGATCTGTGGGAGAGGCCATTTTCCTGGGTCTCTTCTTTGTTGGGAATTCCTCCTCCTAGTCATTCTGTTGAGCTGTGGTTGAGGGGATGTAAGCTGAAAATATCAACCACAATCCAGGCAAGGTGCACCCTGGGAATGTTTGGAGCAATCAGGAGCCACCACCAAAAACCCCAGCCAAAATGAAACCCAGAATAAGATTTATAAGATACAAAAACAAAAACAAACAAGCAATCAAAAAGACCCACACACACCCCCAAAAAATAAAAATAAAAATAAAAATAAAAAGGGAGACATGAAGGGAATGTGGCTATAATTGCTTGATGTGGTCAAGGTAGGGTATTTCACCTCTTCCTGGGTGTATTTTTTTCTCTGTGTTAGAGAACATTACTTCTCAGAGAGATAGGGAAATTAAAACTGCTATATATATAAAGGTAGTATTGAACAGGGAGAAAAGGACTAATGTGAAGCTTATAACTATATCTATATCTCTATATAAAGGAAAAGAAAAAAGTATATGTGTGAAAAGTTCAATTAAAAAAGTTACTGTAGAATATGTTGTATTAAACATTTGGTTGAAATGAAAAGTAGGGGGAAATAATCAGAAGAAACATGAGAAAGAATTTTTAAAAAGAGGAAAGTTATCTAAGAAATACACAGGCTGTGAGACAACACCAGGAGCTTAATATACCTAGTGTTGGGATTTTTCTGTTTTATAAGGACCCTGGGGTTGTTGTCCTCTTGTTCTCCTATCTTGTATTCTGGAGGAGGGGACTGCTACAATGTTTTACAGTCAATCCTGCTTGGCCAGAGTTGACCTTCCCACTGTCAAAGGGCTGGACTCCATGGAAAGCGGTTTTTTGGGCTTTTGTTCTTTGATTGCTTTTGTTCTCTGGTGGCTTTTCAGGCCTTTTCAGAGGGTCAGAGCAAAGGGAAATGCCCACACCCAGACCTCTGCCCCAGAGGAGAAAAGCCACAGTCTACTTCTTTCTGAATCCTCCAGAACACACAGTCTCCCCCTCTGTAAGCATTGCTGAATACCACAGCCTCCCACAGGAGGTGCATACCCACAATGATCCTCTCAGCAGTAGAAGCTGGCCCACACTTTTCTATGCACTTCCCCCCACCAGTGCCACCAAAACTGAGTGATCCCAGTCCAGGCAGGCCCAGGCCCAGGCTCCCGGCAGTGGCAAACCAGGATCTGTGGGTACTGATCCAAGTCAAGTCCTCTTGGGCACCAGCAGCAGCATCAGCCAGCACCAGATCCACAGGCTCAAGTCTGTGGCTGTGGCCACTCAGTCCCAGCATTTGTCCCTTAAGCCCCTGTGTTCTGTTTGAGCGCTATATAAGTCCCTTCCCCTCCCACAGTCACTGGTCTCCAAGCTACCATTGGTCCCCAGGCGCAGGACACTTTTGCACTGGGGTATTACTTTCCAATGCCTAGTTTCTGGAGGTCTCCTTCCCCTTCTGTTTATCCTCCAACATCTGTCCATACAATCACAGCTGTGGCCTTTGTATTTCTTGACTGATGATCCTCTGTCCCCTTAGAGAAACTGTACTCTCAATGAAGTAGAGCATAACTGCACACTCTGTAAATGTCATCAGAAACAAAGTCTGAGAACTGTCACAGTCAAGAGGAGCTTAAGGAGACATGAATTAAATGTAATGTGCTATCTTGGGTGGAATCTTGGAAATTGGACTTTAGGTGACAACTCAGGAAATATGAATACATTGTAGACTTTAGTAATAATTTTTCAATATGGTTCATTAATTGTGGTAAATGTGCCACACTAATGTAAAATGCTAATAATAATGGAGACTGAGCAGGGGGTATATGGGAATGCTCTGCACTATCTTTGCACATTTTATGTAAACCTAAAACTATTCTAAAGTTAAAATTTAACCTAAAAAAAAATCTTTTCCTTCCCAGCTCCAATCTCTTCATCCATGATAATCAAGGTGACTGGCATGGATCAGTTCATTCATGACAAATGCCACATAGTCCAAAGCGTTCTGAATATTTCTCCAGGCTATTTTGGTGGATGGTGAGATATTGTTATTCTAAAACTTGGGAGGATGTTTTAAGTCTTTTAAAATATGTACAGTAATAATTTTTTTTTCCAAAATGAACTGCTACCAAAAACACAAGTTTGATATGTCATTGTACTTAAAAACATTTCTCACTTTTATTATATCTTCTTTGTGTATGTCTCAATTTGGCTGGGCCATGGTGCCCAATATTTGGTCAAACGATTATCCTGGATGTTTCTGTGAGGATATTTTGGATGAGATTATCATTTAATTTGGGTGGATTTAGAGCAAAGCAGATTTCCTTTCAATATGACTGGGCCTTATCCAATGGACTGGATAGAACAAACGGCTGTACTCTCCCAAACAGGAAGAGATTCTTCCAGTGGACTGCCTTTAAGCTTCATCTGCAACATCAGCTCTACCTCGTTCACCAGCTGATGGCTTTGGACTTAAACTGCAACTAATTCCTGAAACTCCAGTCTGCCAGCCTCTTCTATCAGATTTTGGAATCACCAAGCCTCCACAATCACATCGGAAAATTCCTTGAAATAAATCTTATTTTGTGTGTGTATACACACACACACACACACACACACACACACCCAACTGTTTCTATTTTTCTGGAGAAGCCTTACTAATATACCCTCCTAAACAGGCACAAGAGGAAGAAGTTCCAGGACACTGCTGGAGGAGAAAATATCCAAGATTGGATGCATTGGAGTGGGTAAGAGGAAGAGTTATTCTGTATCCCTGTCACCCCTCCCCCAAAGTGGCACAACTCAGCACCAAGAAAGATCTCCTCAGCTCATGGTTTCTCCCATGGAGGAAAATGGGAGTATGTCAGTAAGCACCTGGCTTCCCAGCTATATGGGATAAGGAAGAGGCCCACTTCTTTTTTGCCCTATCCAGAACACTAGGATATGCTGTGTTTTTCTTTTTCAGTGTTTCCTTGGCGATTCAGGGTCTTTTCTGCTTCCATATAAATTTTAGGATTGTTTGTTTCAGCACTTTGAAAAATGCCAATGGTATTTTGATTGGGATGATATTGAAAGTATAGATTGGTCTGGGCAGCATAGACATTTTAACAATGTTTATTCTTGTGATTCATGAGCATGGAATATTTTTCTATCTTTTTGTGTCTTCTTCAATTTATTTCATGAGTGTCCTGTAGTTCCTCGAGTAGCGTTACCTTTACCTCTTTGGTTAGGTTTATTCCAAGGTATCTTATGGTTTTTGGTGCTATTGTAAATGGAATTGATTCTCTAATTTCCCTTTCTACAGTTTTATTGTTAGTCTATAAGAAGACAACTTATTTCTGTGCATTGATTTTGTATCCTGCCACATCACTGAATTTCTGAATGAGTTCTAGTATTTTAGAGGTGGAGTCTTTTGGGTTTCCCACATATAGTATCATGCCATCTGTGAAGAGAGAGAGTTTGACTTTTGTTTTTTGCCAATTTGAATAGCTTTTAGTTCTTTTTGTTATCAGATTGCTGTTGCTAGGATTTCTAGTACTATGTTCAACAGACAAATGGATAAAGAAGATGTGGTCCAAACACACAATGGAATATTACTCAGTCATCAGAAAAGATGAATACCCAACTTTTGCATCAACATGGATGGAACTGGAGGGGATTATGCTGAGTGAAATAAGTCAAACAGAGAAAGTCAGTTATCATATGGTTTCAATTACTTTTGGAACATGAGGAATAGCATAAAGGACATTAGGAGAAGGAAGGGGAAAATGAAGGCAGGGGGAGATATGGAGAGGGAGAGGAACCATTTGAGACTGGACTCTGAGAAACAAACTGAGGAATTTAGAAGGGGAGATGAGGAATGGTTTGGCCAGGTGATGGGTATTAAGGAGGGCACGTATTGCATGGAGCACTGGGTGTTATACATAAACAATGAATCTTGGAATATTACATCAAAACTAATGATGTATTCTATGGTCACTAATGTAACATAATAATAAAAGAAAACCCAGAATACTCTCATAAGCTTGGAGTAAAGAAAAAATTCTTAACCTTGCACAAAATGGCAAGTTATAAAAAATGATTATATGGTCTTTAGTAAAATTAAGAATTTCTCTTCATCAAAACAACATTAAGAGAATGAAAGTCAATCCACAGGGCAGAAGAGGAAAAAGTGCTTAATTTTATTAGCTATCAGAGAAATGCAAATACAACTTTTGATGCATTCAAAACTCACTAGAATTGGAAAATGGGAAAAAAACCCACATAAAATACCATGTGTACTTACCATATGGGACAACTGGAATTCTCATAAACTACTATGGGAATATACAATTTTACAACCACTTTGGAAAAGTGCTTGGAAGCATAATGCCTACTTATGATCACACAAAGCCATCTGTAGATATATACTAAAACAAAGCAAAACAGAAGTGTCTAGGGTCAATGTGTACAAGAATACTGATAGCTACACTATTCAGAACAGCCATAAACCAAAAGTTACATAAATATCCTACAACAGAAACAGATCAAGAAATGATGTATTCATGTAATGGAAAATGATGCAACACTGAGAACAAAAAATACACAAATGCATTATGCTTGGAGAGTTAGCTAAGTACAATATTGAGTGAATTAAGTCAGACACAAAAGAAATAGATAGTAGATTTCACTTATATGAAGAACAAGAGAAGGCAAAAGTAATGTATGGCCATAGATTACCTGTGAGGCTGGGATAGCATTGCAAAGGGGGACTTGATCTGCTCGTTAGCTTTTGATCATATTCTCTTTGAGAAAGCTTATTGTGCTGTATCCTCATATGTTGTGTACCTTTATGTATGTTATATTTTAATAAAAGTAGGTCAAATTCTAAAAATCTGCCACAAATCTATTTAGATATAGGTAAAGGTCATTTATAGAACTCACTTATATTCAATGATGGAAAAATTAAAAATGATTCATGTTCTTACATTACTGAGACTGCTCAATAATTTGTTCAATTAAAATCCCTCTGTATAAAAAATTAGAAGAAAATATACTGAATTTGGGTGATAAAATTGTTCACTATGGCATCTTTCAGCATTTAACAAGACGTGCATTCAGCAATTTTACTTAACATCAACCTAACAGATATCATCATGCATGCAGTTCGAGCGTAACTCCTAATAATCTCCATTCACAGTTTGCTACCTGCACTTTGCAAAAACTTGCCCAAGGTTCTTCTCAGTGCATTTTTAACTTCCTTGTTTTTCAGGCTGTAGATGAAAGGATTCACTAGGGGAGTGACCACACCATACTGTATGGAGAAGATCAGCTCCAGACGTGAGCCTGAGGTTGGCATTAGATGACGGAGGAAAGCTGAGCCATAGAAGAAACTCACTGCAGTGAGGTGGGAGGAACAAGTGGAGAAGGCCTTGCTTCTGCCTGCGGTGGAGCTGATGCTCAGGATGGTGGAGACAATGTGCACATAGGAGATGAAGATCAGGAAGAATGTACCGAAGCCATGCAGGAGTGTGGAACAGACCAGGACAGTGAGGTTGATAGAGACATCAGAGCAGGACAAAGGGAAGAGGGAGGGCAGCTCACAGCTGTAGTGATGGATGGTTTTGGCCTCACAGAAATCCAAGTTTATTATCAGAGGGATATTAATGAGTGCATCTAGAAACCCCAGGCTCCATGAGCCCCACACAAGCTGCATATACAGCTGATTATTCATAACCTGGCCATAGAGGAGTGGGTGACAGATAGCAGCATAACGGTCATAGGCCATTGCTGACAGTAGGCAGACTTCTGTTCCTCCAAAGTCAAACAGAAAGAAGGCTTGAGCCAGGCAAGCCTCTACTGAGATGGTTTTCCTCTGAGACAGGAGGTTTTCCAGCAGCCTAGGCACTATGGCAGTAGAGAAACAAAAGTCCACAAAAGAGAGGTGACTCAGGAAGAAGTACATAGGTGTGTGGAGTTGAGAATCTGCCCTGATGACCAACAACATCAATAGATTTCCCATTATAGTCAAGAGGTAAATCCCAAGGAAAAGCACAAAGAGCAGAACCTGGATGTGGGAGTCAACAGACAGGCCAAGGAGGATGAACTCTGTGATGGTGCTATGGTTCCTCAAAGCCATGTAGAGAGGATATGCCCTAGAAATAAAAATAAGCATAAACCTCAAACCTCTGTTGACCACACTCAATTACCAGAAGAGGGGGCTTGAACATAACTAGCTTATATTTCTTGTTTTTCCTCATTGATTTTTTTTTTTAATATCCTTTCTTCCCAGACTGATATTCTGCTTCAATTCTGAATAGGTCAATCTTAGTATGATATCACCCTATAGTTGATATTCTATCTCAGAGATCACTGAAGGAATTCACAAATTCATCCAGACCTTAACCATGACTAATTTAGTCAGTTTCCTTCTATAGAAACTGCTTAGCAATATTACCTGTAATTTGCATATTTTAGAGAACTATCTATAATGGATGTTGCAAAACTTGTAATTTCTCCTCTATCACGGTTTCTTTCTTTCTTTTTTTAAAAAAATTAACACACAATGTATTATTTGTTTCAGGGGTACAAGTCTGTGAATCATCAGTCTTAAACAATTCACAATACACAACTCACCATAGCACATCAATGTCCATCCCAGTCCATCCCAATGTCCATCACCCAGTCACCCTATCCTTCCCTTCCCTGCTCCAGCAGCCCTCAGTTTGTTTCCTGAGATTAAGAGTCTCCTGTGGTTTGTCTCCCTCCCCGGTCCCATCTTGTTTCATTTTTCCCTTCCTTCCCTCCATGAACCCCCGCCCTGCCTCTCAAATTCCTCATATCAGAGAGATATGATAACTGTCTTTCTCTGATTGACTTATTTCACTTAGCATAATACCCTCTAGTTCCATCCACGTTGTTGCAAATGGCAAGATTTCATTTTTAGATGGCCTCGTAATATATATATATATATATTATATTATATATATTACATATATTTTTATCATATATATATATATATATATATCTCCCACATCTTCTTTACCATTCATCTGTTAATGGACATCTAATTTCTTTCCATAATTTGGCTATTGTGGTTATTGCTGCTATAAACATTGGGGTGCACATGCCCCTTCAGATCACTACATTTGCACCTTTAGGGTAAATACCCAGTAGTGTGATTACTGGGTCATAAGGTAGTTCTATTTTTAACTTTTTGCCGAACCTCCCTACTGCTTTCTGGAATGGCTGCACCAGCTTGCATTCCCCGTGTAGGAGGGTTTCCCTTTCTCTGCATCCTCAGCAACACCTATTATTTCCTAACTGGTTAATTTTAGTCATTCTGACTGGTGTGAGGTGGTATCTCACTGTGGTTTTGATTTGTAGTTCCCTGATGCTGAGTGATGTTGAGCAATTTTTCATGTATTTATTGGCCATTTGGATGTCATCTTTGCAGAAATGTCTGTTCACGCCTTCTGCCCATTTCTTGATTGGATTATTTGTTTTGTTTTTGGGTCTTGAGTTTGATGTTCTTTATAGATTTTTATAGATTTTGGATACTAGCTCTATCTGATATGTCATTGTGAATATCTTCTCCCATTCTGTCAGTTGTCTTTTGGTTTTGTTGACTGTTTCCTTTACTGTGCAAAAGCTTTTTTTTTTTTTAATGAAGTCCCAATATTTCATTTTTGCCCTTGTTTCCCTTACCTTTGGCAATGTTTCTAGGAAGAAGTTGCCACAGGTGAGGTGAAAGAGTTTGCTGCCTGTGTTCTCCTCAATGATTTTGATGAAGTCCTGTTTCACAATGAGGACTTTCATTCATTTTGGCTCTATTTTTGTGTGTGGAGTAAGGAAATGGTCCAGTTTTATTCTTCTGCATGTGGCTGCCCAATTTTCCCAACACAATTTGTTTAAGAGACTGTCTTTTTTCCACTGGACATTCTTTCCTGCTTTGTTGAAGATTAGTTGACGATTATCACTCAGTTTCTTATTCCC
Source organism: Mustela lutreola (assembly GCF_030435805.1). Classification (NCBI taxonomy): domain Eukaryota; kingdom Metazoa; phylum Chordata; class Mammalia; order Carnivora; family Mustelidae; genus Mustela; species Mustela lutreola. The sequence goes on from NC_081297.1 coordinate 66,229,408, forward strand.
ATTTAAAACCTTGCTAAATTGCTCAATGACATTATTTTGTCTTCCTTTAGCTTTTTTACAATCTATTTCACATATATTGTCAATTTCATCTTTGGGGCAAGACTGAAACATGTTATCATAATCTTAGTGTATGTGTGCTTGTATGTATACAAGTGTCTTTGTATACATATGGTGTATGGCGGAGGGTAGAGTAAAATGAATGAGGGCAGAGCTTGCTGAATCCATTTTACAGAAGAGAAAATTGAGTATCAAAGGTAATGTTACTTGTCTAAATTGCCAATGTGAATAGTCAGTATTTAGTTGCACTATATAGGACTCTAAGAGGTGTCTCTATCATACCATGTCTTCCAAAGAAGACTTGGCAGTGAATGTATAATTCACCGTATAATGAATATATAATTATAATTGCCCACAGTTAAACAGTTGTATATACCATGTTGTCTTCTTCTCAGTGCCTAGCATAGCATATACAACTGTTTAACTATTTTATAAATACTTGTGTTTTTTTTTTTTCCCTGACTTTGTCACTCCTGTCTAGTATTCAGGGATTCTGTTTAGCCTTTCCCTAGGGCTATTTACTTAGGTTGTGCCTCTTGAAACATCTTGCTTGGCTTTGTAATGCCACAGAAATTCTGGCCTGTCCCCTTGTGCTCATATTTTCCCTGTATTCTTGAGTTTTGTCATGATGCCGTAGAATCTGGCCTTGATGTTGCCCAAAGGGCTCACAGGAAGTTTAATCCTGTAGAGCAACCACCTTCCCAGTGCTTGTTCTTTTTGATTATTTCCCCACTATTAATATTGAATACTTAAACACTTTACAAGCTATGGGATTTTCTTCAATTCAATTTCCATCTCAGTTATGCTCTAGGCTTATATGCAGCATAGATGGCAACTTAAATTTAACAAGGAAGGAGAACAAACTGTTGAAAAGAATAAGTTTCAATGACCCCTCTTATCTCTGCTTTTGTCAAGTCCTGTTAGAAGAAAACAATTTTCTGTTCTCTACATTAGTAAATAAAACAAAATTAAAAAGTAAATTGAGACTGCTTTCTTTAAGAATATGAACATTTCTGTGTTTGGGATTTTCTGTATGAATTAGGCTTATAATTACTTCATTTCTTTCACATTTACTGTTTATTTACAGTGTGAGCACTTACTCATCCAGAAGGATCACAGTGCCTTCAGTTCACATTAAAGTTCATGAGATACAGCCTAGGTTTAGAATAGGTGGAGAAGGGACATCCTAGATCCTCAAAGAGAAAATAGAGTTCAATGCAGAAGTTAGAAGTTAGCTTGGCTTTCTAATTTCCATTAAAGAGTCATATATGAGCACTTATTAAACATGTCTTCAACCTTCCGTTCTGTCTGATCTGCTTTATAGATCACTATGATGTAGATTTTTGTGTTTTTTAAAAAGATTTATTTATTTATTTGAGAGAGAGAGAAAAAGAGAGAGAGAGAGAGCATTGTGTGCAAGTGAAATTGGGGGTGGTGCAGAGCTTAAGGGAAGAGAGAAGCAGACTTCCTCCTGAGGTGAAGACCAATTTCAGGACCCTGAGTTCATGATCTGAGCTGAAATCAAGAGTCAGATGCCCAAATGACTGAACCACGCAGGCATCCTGATTTTTTTTTTTTTAAGGAGTCATCTCATTTTATCATTGGATATTTATTCCATTGGAATGACTGTGTTTAAACATAGAGTGGCACTTCTAATCAGTCACAACATTAATCTCTTTAAATCTAATAATGATGGTAATGATGAAAAGATACTGCTTAATCTAAGCACTTTACGTATATTAACCTAGTTCTTTCTTGTAAGAGACCCCTGATACATCCTTTTTCTTTCTTTTAAACAGATAAGGACCTGAGGCAGACAGCATTTAAGAACTCTGCCCAAGAGGTGCCTGGGTGGCTCAGTGGGTTAAGCCTCTGCCTTCAGCTCAGGTCATGATCTCAGGGTCCTGGGATTGAGCCCCACATTGGGCTCTCTGCTCAGCAGGGAGCCTGCTTCCCCTCCTCTCTCTGCCTGCTGCTCTGCCTACTTGTGATCTCTCTCCCTCTGCCAAATAAATAAATAAATTTTTTAAAAATAAAGAACTCTGCCCAAGGTCAAATAGGCACCAAGTGGAGAACTTATAATTTGAGCTCAGGCAGTTTGGTAATGTATCTTAATCACATCCTTTCCAAAGGGAGGAGTAGTTGGGAAACCTTCCTTGACAAAGAAAGCAAACATAGGTTTCTTAACACTTTGTCAATTTCAAATGTATTTAATTTTAAAATTAATTTAATTAATTTTAAAATTAATTAATTAGTTAATTTCACAAGTTCTGGGATGGATGGATTAATAAGAAAAGCAACAGTGAGAGAGAGATTAAGTATTTCCTCTATTTACTGACCAAAGTTAGAAAAGTTTATGTACTCAGAAGCATTATAAATCCGCTAAGAACCTGGGAATCCCTGTAAGAAGGGCTGAAAGTAGGAGGCATGGAAAAGGAGTATGAGCAAATTTTTTTTTCCTAAATATTTCTTAACTTCTGTCCTTTTTCTTGTGTGCTTCAGCACCTGCATCAGTGTGACCAATTTGGGAGACTGAGGGAGTCATTAATAGCAAAAAAATTAAGTTTTATCCTTGAAAAGGATAAAACATAAACCACCTACTCTGAAAATGTATTCTGCCCAATATTCCTGACTGTTACGGTCCCACTTGGTTTACTCTAATTTCATACTCTTAGGGCCTAAGCAATGCAGAGTTTATACCAGAATGTATGAAGTCCCCATTCCCGTTGCCCAATATCAGTCATCAACACCAGAGAGTTTTTCCCAAGTAGCTGCTCAGAGTAGGTGAACACAGAGACCTCAATGTGTGGAGAATATGAATTTGCTTAGATTTGGGGGCTCAGTCTCGAGCAAATATAAAGTCTCAGGGTGAAAAGACACACCTCAGAGTATCAGAAAGAGAAGGTTTATGAAGAAAGGAAAATAATTTATCAGGTGAGAGAGAGAGAGAGAGAGAGAGAGAAACTCCAGAGCTGTCCTTGAGAGATTACTGAGCTCTGGGCTTTTGTGGCTCAAAAGATTTCCTGCCACTCTGATTTTTACCTCAGGCCATGAGATCTCTATGTTCAATTTTTTCTAAGGGAAGTTACAGTAAGTTTATGAAAATTATTTACCTAAAGCTAGGTACTCTCAAAGGCTGAAGCTTCAAGGCACATATCCTCCGAGCTTTAGCTTGGTCCTGCCTTTTCCTCCTACTGGCTGTACAAAGACTCTCAAATCCTCCACAAAAGGTGTGGAGGGGCTTCTCTCTGGTAGTCCCAAGTCCCAACTCCTTGGGTGTCTGTTGTTCCTTTTTTTCCTTTTCTTCGTTTTCTCTCTGACTTTAGATACTGTTGTACTAAGAGAATCCATGAAGTGAGTGATTCCCAGATATAACACTTTAGAAGGGCAAGTGTAGAGTAAGCAGTCAATAATTGACCAGCAGAGCCTGGCACCCCAGGAGACCAAAGACCCAATGTCTTTTATTCTCTGGAGTCGTAACTTGAGGCCCAACTTTAGACTCACACAAAAAACAAACAAAATTTTAAAAGCTCAGGGGATTCTATTTAGTGTGGGCTTTTAGAACTTCTATATTGAAGCTTTAACTTTGATGAAAACTCTCAGGCATTTAATGAATTTGAAAGGAGGCAAAGTAGGTGGCAACATCCTTTGTGTGCTCAGTCTCAGTATGTCGCATTTGGGAAAGCCAAGGAAAGCTGCACATTGATCTCAAGTTATTTTTCTTTGCTCTCATGATTTGAATTCATAAATATCTCTCAGATGAATATTTTAGTGATCAGTTGGGTCAACAATCAGGGAGGTTTTCAGGGAGATGGCTGAAGGCAGGTCACAAAAGCCAAGGAAGAGATGGTGAAAGACTGAGCAATCAATAATGACAAATGCAGCAGTTTGATTCTGAATGATTAGAAATACAAAGTACCTATTGGATTTTAGACTTATGGTGTATTGTTGTCTGTAAGGAACAGTAGGAGCATTGGCCAGATTGAAGAAGATTGAGATGTGCACTAATGGTAAGACTGGCATGTTTTCAAAGTTTTAGAAGTGAATAAGACCAGAATAAAAAAAAATAATGAAGGTTTATTAATTACATACCAAATTCCAGGTAGTGTCCCACACATTTTGGCATGATAACTAATTCCTCAGAACAGCTGTATGAGCTGGAATGTTTATTTCCTTCATTTACCCCAGATGAGGAAAATGAGGCATGGTAGAATATCTGGTCTAAGTTTATAAAGCTATTAATTGGTTGAATCAGGATTAAAATTTATATCATAAGACCTTAAAAACTGCTTTTCATTGCTATGCTAACTAGCCTCAAATGGGGTAATTGAGTTTAAGGTTTGTGATATATATATTCTCTTGACAGAGAAGGAGCTGTAGATACAAAATGAAGAGAGGGGAGACTCAGAAAGCAAAATCTAGTGTTCTGTTAGAAAGCTGTGCCCATCTCTGGAGAATGACATTAGGTAAGCAAGCAGGACACAAACCACATCAAGACCTGTTCCTGAATTCAAAGGATAATAAATAGCTAGCTGGGTGTTTCTTTTTTCTTTTCTGGTATGTAGATATCTGGATTTGTACATACCTGGGATATATACAACTAATCTCTAAAATCAATTGAGTGATTTCTCAAAGACATTTGAAAGCATAGCCTGTTTTTGATAACAAAATCAGATAATAATAACATATAAAAGGAAGTTTATAAACTTTTAAAGGAAATTCATGAACACAAAATTTTTATGTGTTGGTTAGCCATTTGTATGTCTTCTTTGAAGAAGCATCTATTCATGTCTTCTGCCCATTCTTTCACTTGTAGAACATAAGGAATAGCATGTGGGCATTAGGAGATGGGGGGGTGGAATTTGGAGGGGAAGATGAATCATGAGAGACTATGGATTCTGAGAAACAAACTGAGGGTTTTAGGGGGTAGGAGGATGAGGGGATGGGTTAGCCCAGTGATGGGTATTAAGGAAGGCACGTATTGCATGGAGCACTGGGTGTTATATGCGAACAATGAATCTTGGAACACTACTTGACATCCTGTATGGTGACTAACATAATTTAAAAAATCCACAAAATTTAAGGTGATGTATAACTTCTCAGATAAAAGGAATAGGGAGGAAATCAAAGGTAAATTTAATTAGGAATAAATTTAAGTTTATAGGTTGGGGGGCATGGTTTTTAATACCTCAATAAATAAATGAACAACCTATCAAAAAGAAAAATGAAATAAAGTAGTATATGTGTGCATTGATTATGACAGTGCATTATGAACAAGGAATTAAGAATAATTCAATCCTATGCTTCTGATTTCCAAATCAGGGGGGGAAAAAGCAAGAAAGAAAAAAAAGGAGAAACACATGGAAAAAAGCAGGGAGGAAGGGGGAAAACTCTTTGGAACAATTGCTACATAAATGAAATTTTCAATTGTAGGGGAATTGTTAAATAAACAATGGCTTTTTTTTTTTTGTAAAATAAAATAGAGGCTAAAATATTTTTGGAAATGGAAAATGTTTAATTTATGTTAGATAAAATGACAAAAACAAAATTGATTATAAATTATAGTTATGGCTATTTATAAGAATGTACCATAAAGACATTTTTCATAAAAGTTTGGACTGAGATATGCCTAAATGTTAATAGTGGTCTTCACTGCATAGTAGAACCATTTACCTGTATTTTAATAATTTGTAATTTAAAAAATATTTAAAGAAAAAATGTTAGTATTTTACATGAAGCATTAATACTTTATGATTTCAACATAGTCAAAGTAAAGTGAAAAATAATTTAAGCTACATAGCTGTGTCCATGGAGTATTTTCAGTCTTGTTGTCTTTAATATGAAGAAAAGTAAATATTGACTTGCTTCAGAAATCCATGTATTGCAAAAATATATATAAATATGAGAAAAATACCTAAAAGTAGTTGAGCCCTCATAAATTATAACTTTAATCAATCAAATACTAAGAATTTAATATTTAATAAATACACCTTTTAAAATGGCGTTAAGTGAGAAAAACAGGTTGGCTGAAAACATTTGAAATTTCCAAAGTAGAAAACAGACCTAAAATAGAGCAAAATACATATGTATATTTGGAATAAATACCTAGTAGTGTAATTGTGGGGTTGTAGGGTAACTTTATTTTTCACTCCTTAAGAAACCTCCATACTGTTTTCCAGAGTGGTTGTACCAGCTTTCATTCCCACCAACAGTGTAAGATGGTTTCCCTTTCTCTGCATCCTCACCAACATCTGTTGCTTCCTGTCTTGCTAATTATAGCCATTCTGACTGATTGAGGTACTATGTTATTTTGGTTTTGACTTTCATTTCCCTGATGCCAAGTGATGTGGAGCATTTTTTCATGTGTCTGTTGGCCATTTGTATGTCTTCTTTTGAGAAATATCTGTTCATATCTTCTGCTCATTTCTTGATCCAAAGGGGCACATGCACCCCAATGTTCATAGCAGCAGTGTCCACAATAACCAAACTATGGGAAGAGCCCAGATGTCCATCAACAGAAGAATGGATAAAGAAGGCATATATATATGTGTGTGTATACACACACACACACACACACACACACACATATGACACACACACACATACACACAAAGGAATATTACTCAGCCATTAGAAAGGATGAAATCTTACCACTTCTTTCGATGTGGATGGAACTGGAGGGTCTTATGCTGAATGAAATAAGTCAAATTTAGATTAAAAAAGAAAAAATAAAATCTAAGATAAATTAAATGATAAAAAACAAAATAAAATAGGGCAAAATATTGAAAGAGCTGGAATAGGTCTATCTTACATGAAATTCTGAAATTAAATAACAACAGATATTCAGCAAATGTTTTGTTAGTGCAGGTGATTATTGGGCAAGATTGTTTCAGCCAAATTTCCTTTAGTAAACAAACAAATAAAAAATAAAGAACAAAACCTTAGGTGAATTTGCTGGATGAGTGGAAGAGCCAGGAGAGGCCTGCAGAGGGCACTGCCTAGGTGGGAAGAGAAGCACTGTAAAGTGTGTACAAAAAGTAAGAAAAAGCCTTAAACAACCTCTTTCAGAAGGCTGTCTGGTAATTTCTAAAGTTCCCAGAGTTTGAAGAAAAACTCACAGGCCTCTAGAGCCCCAAATTACAATATTTTGCCTTGGAGTAGAGTTACAGAAATCACATCTGTCCTTTGCCTACATGTCTATATATTTACTGGGGGCAGTGAATGCGAGAGATCCACGCTTTAAGCTAAGCAACTGATTGCTCTGAAGGGTATGTACAGACCAAGGTTTCCAAGGTCTGGAAAACTTCTTTTCTTGACCCAGGATTGTCACATTTACAAACCCTACATTCACCCTTATGTCCTTTATTTTACATTGTTTGGGCTAGAAGACTGTATAGGACATCTCCCAGATTCTTTTGCTAATAGGCTTTTGTTTACATTTAGCCAATTGGAAGAAGTGGTCTGTTTAAGTGTATGAATAAGAATAAGAAGGACAAGGAGAAAAAGAAGAAGAGGGGGATGAAGAGGAGGCAGAGGAGACAGTGGTGGGGACACTGCATCCCCATTCTGATTATTGCAGGAGTAGTGCAGCACTTTTTCAGCAGTCGTGGCATCACTGCGATTCCTCTCCTCAGTGATCCTGTGCCTGGTGCCCCAGCAGCACAGCAGCCAATGTAGAATTATCAGCTTCAGCCTAGGGTTGGAATAACTTCTTCTTCTTCTTCTTTTTTTTTTTTTTTGCTTCTCTAAGATCCCCTTCATCCTTCTCCCTTTTGGCCACTGAGTCATTCCAACAACTTAGTACTAAAAATACCTTCAAGGTTAAAGAACATTCTACTAAAGAATGAATGGGTCAACAAAGAAGTTAAAGAATAATTTATTTTTATTATTATTATTTTTAAAGATTTTATTTATTTATTTGACAGAGATCACAAGTAGCAGAGAGGCAGGCAGGGAGAGAGGAGAGAGGAGGAAGCAGGCTTCCTGCTGAGCAGAGAGCCCAATGTGGGGCTCGATCCCAGGACCCTGGGATCATGACCTGAGCCGAAGGCAGAGGCTTTAACCCACTGAGCCACCCAGGCGCCCCTAAAGAAGAATTTAAAGAATGTATGGAAGCAAATGAAAATGAAAACACGATAGTTCAGAACCTCTGGGATGCCGCAAATATGGTTTTAAGAGGGAAGTGTATGGCAATACAGGCCTTTCTCAAGAAACAAGAAAAGTTTCAAATACACAATTCTAACTTAAACCTAAAGAAGATAGAAAAAGAACAGACAATAAATCAGGAGAAGAGATTTAATAAAGATTAGAGCAGAAATCAATGATATAGAAGTAAACAAAACCAAAACCAAACCAAAACAAAACAACAAACCAGTAGAACAGATGAACAAAACTGGGACATGGTTCTTTGAAAGAATTAATAAGATTGATAAACCCCTAGCCAAACTTATAAAAAAAAAAGAGAAGGGACCCAAATAAATAAAATCATGAATGAAAGAGGAGAGATCACAACAAACACCAAAGAAATACAATTAAAAGAAAGTATTATGAGCAAATATACGCCATCAAATTAAGCAATCTGGAAGGATGTATGTATTCCTAGAAACTTATAAACTACCAAAACTGGAAGAGGAAGAAATAGAAAACCTGAATAGAGCCATACCAGGAAGGAAATTGAAGCAGTAATCAAAAATTCCCCAAATATGGGGCATCTGGGTGGCTCAGTGGGTTAAAGCCTCTGCCTTCGGCTCAGGTCATGGTCTCAGGGTCCTGGGATTGGGCCCCACATCGGGCTTTCTGCTTGGTGGGGAGCCTGCTTCCTCCTCTCTCTCCACCTGCCTCTCTGCCTACTTGTGATCTCTGTCTGTCAAATAAATAAGACCTTAAAAAAAAAAATCCCCCAAGTAATAGGAGTCCAGGGCTGAATGGCTTCTCAGAGGAATTCTACCAGACATTTAAAGAAGAATTAATACCTATTCTCCTGAAACTGTTTCAAAAACTAGACAAGGAAGGAATACTTCCAACTCTTTCTGTGAGGCCAGCAATACCTTGATCCCAAAACCAGACAAAGATCCCACTAAAAAGGTGAATTACAGACCAATATCCCTGATGAACATGGATGCAAAAATTCTCATTAAGATACTAGCTAACTGGATCCAACAATTCATTAAAAGATTATTCACCATAACCAAATGGGATTTATTCCTTTGCTGCTGAGGAATAGCTTCACAAATCAAGCAATGTGAATCACCACATTAATAAAAGGAAGGATAAGAACCATACGATCTTTTCAATAGGTGCAGAAAAAACATTTGACAGAATGCAACACACTTGATAAAAACTGTCAGTTGTACAGGCATAGAGAGAACATACCTTAATATCATAAAAACTATCTACAAAAAGCTCACAGCTAATATCACCCTCAATGGGAAAAACTGAGAGCTTTCCCCCTATGGTTAGGAATATAACATGGATGTCCACTATCATCACCATTGTTCAACATAGTACTGGAAGTCCTAGGCTCAATAGTCAGACAATATAAAGAAATAAAAAGGATCCAGATCAGCAAAGAAGAAGTCAAACTTTTACTCTTTGAGGGTGACATGAACTGATGATACAAGAATTCAGCAAAGTCAAAGGTTTAAAATCAATACACAGAAGTCAGTGGCATTTCTATATACTAATAGTGAAGTAGCAGAAAGAGAAATCAGGGAACAGATCCTACCTACAACTGCACCAAACCTATAAGATACCTAGGAATAAACCTAACTGAAGAGATAAAGGATCCGTACTCTGAAAACCATAGAATACTTATGAAAGAAATTAAGGAAGACAAAAAATGGAAAATACCCCATGCTCATGGATTGGAAGAAAAAATATTGTTGAGATGCTATGCTAGCTAAAGCAATCTACACATTCAATATAATACTTATCAAAATACCATCAGTATTTTTCACAGAGCTGGAGCAAATAATCCTAAAATTTGTATGGAACCAGAAAAGACCCCAAATAGCCAAAGGTATGTTGAAAAAGAAAACCAGAGCGGAAGGCATAACAATTCCAGACTTCAAGCTGTATTACAAAGTTGTAATCATTAAGACAATACAGTATTGGCACAAAAACAGACAGCTAAATCAATGGAACAGAATAGAGAGCCCAGAAATGGATGCTCAAAAATATGGTCAACTAACTTTTGACACTACTAGGTATTTATCCAAAAGATACAAACATAATGATTTGAAGGGGTATGTACACCTCAGTGTTTATAGAAACAATGTCCCAATAGCCAGAATATGGAAAGAGACCAGATGTCCATTGACAGAGGAATGGATAAAGAACTGACTATATATATATATATATATATATATATATATATATATATATATATATCACACATATGTGGAATATTACTCAGCCTTCCAACACATATATATGTAATGAAATATTACTCAGCCATCAAAAGAATTTAATCTTGCCATTTGTAACCACGTGGATGGAACTAGAGAAGTTTATGCTAAAAGTGGAATAAGTCAGTCAGAGAAAGACAGTTACCATATGACTTTACTCATATGTGGAATTTAAGAAGCAAAACAGATGAACATGGTGTAAAGGAAACAAAAATAAAATAAGACAAAAATAGGGAGGCAAACCATAAGAGACTCAACTATAGAAAACAAACTGAGGGTTACTGGAGAGGTGGGTGGGGGGATTGGTTAACTGGGTGATGGGCATTAATGAGGGCACTTGAATTAATGAGCACTGGGTGTTGTATGCAACTAATGAATTGCTGAATTCTACCTCTGAAACTAATAATACACTATCTCTTAATTAAATTAAATGAAAATGAAGTATAATTCTACCTTCATTTAAGATATTGTAGATAAGGTAAAGTGTCTGTGTG